>NC_047037.1:13634786-18634786 GCF_011762595.2 Tursiops truncatus
GGAAAAGTGATAGTAACTCACAGCAGTGGCAAAACTATGCTGGTACCAGCCACCCTGCTATTTTTGATGGTGTTGGCCTTTCAGGAAGAACCACATAAAGCCACAGCTGTTGGGCTGCCAACCTCAGTACCAACACTCATTTCAGGGGCTTGCAAACATTCAATTAGCCCAGATTAGAAAAGACAGCAGACTTGAAGCAATGAAGAAGACAGAAATGAACCAACCATTTTGTCTGGTTTTGTTTTAAGTGAATCCTCTGTTCACCTCAATATTAATTTAAATGCAGACATGTTGTTTCCAGAGAAACAACAATTAGTAAAACAACAATTAGTTGTTTTACTAATAAGCAAAGGTTTAATTGTGGCTTAAAAAAGTGCTATCTTAGCACTTTGTTGTCTTGTAATAGCACCAACCAACCCTGCTTTCTATCAGCTTTCATTGCTGCTCACCTGCCTCTTCTACTAGATTACAGGCTGTGAGTCTTACTCATTACTTTATCCTCTTTATCCTTACTCATTACTTTACTGTGCTATATCCTTAGCACAGTGCTTTGCACACTGTAGCTGCTGGATAAAATGTTTATTGAGCTGGCTGCTGTTAATGTCAGCTTGTTTTTATTTTGATGTACAACAGCAGGAAAGAAGCAGCAATGGAATAAGTCCTCGTAGTTTACAAAATGCAACTCCACATGCTCAGTGGTCATAATTTACAAACACTGGCACTATCTGTCCCAATTATATTACAGAAAATTCTGTCCTGAGAAACTAACAAGATAATATCAAGTCTAAAAATAAGAAAAGGAATTCATTTTATTTTGTTCCCGTACACTGTTTCTTTTCAGAGGTTTACGTTTGTTCCATGGAGTCTAAGTGAATAATCATGTTACTGGCAGTAAGTCATTTTAGATATATCACTAAGTAATTTTGCCAATGGATATTACAGTCTCAATTTAACATTATTACTATTTGATAACATGATGCGTTTGAAACTCTTTACAAACTGTCATTAAGTCCCCAGAGAACATGATGTTTGAGATAATTTTGGAAACACAAGCTAGGCACTCAGAAACCACATGAGCCAAGAGCCTTTTAAATTTAAACCTTTGTCCTTTGCAGTTGCCAGGGGCTCAAATGGGCAGAAGTCCTTTTAGCCAGATGATTAACTCAGGCATATCACATGCAGACTTCCGGACCTCCTTAATGTTTTGAATTTTTAAGCAGAGAGAACAGCAGAGATCATGTTGGACATCTTCACCAACAATGATGGTGAAATGCTTGGATGTGTCAATATTTACTTTAGTGGCTGAGTTCACTTTGTAAGCATTATTACAAACTGGCAATTTTATCAATCATTCACTCCATCATCATTGAGGAGAGGTCGACGTTCTGCTCATCAATGTTCAATCTCTGGTGACACAAATACACTGTTTCTGCTTTCAACAAGGCCTACTCCAGCTAAATGTAATCAGATGTACTGGTGCTGTGACTAAAATGTGTGTAAGGGATAGCACAGGGACAAGATGAAGAGGATCATGTAAGGGGGTGCTATGAGTAAGGAGATAACGCTCAAGTTGAATCACACCATGTGCTGGTTTCTGTTAAATGAACAGGGCAGAAAGGGTGGCCCTGGTAAGGGATAAGGAGGAGGAAGAGATGCAGCGATGACTTTACAGTAATTCCTACGGGTGGAGATTTGGGGCAATGCTGTGGGGTAGGGTGACTCTAGAGGAATTCTGGAGTGCTGTTACAGGGAGGTACGCAGAGCTCGGTACACGCTTCATGAGACGGGCAAAACAAACGTATGGAAAGGTTTTCATCAGAAAATGACATGACTCAATTTGTGTCTTTAAAAGCTCTCTAAGGCAGTAGCATGGAGAGTTAGCTGAAGGATTGTGAGATGATTGATGATAAGATTAGGAAAATATTATCATCACTCTGGTGAACAATGAGAAATGTCTGAATTACGGCATGACAATGGAGATGGTTAAGATGGAGATCCACACCCCCTCATGCCTATAAAATATTTAATTAGCAGCTGGTGGATGTAAACTTTTTTTCTTTTTTGAATGGGATTTGAAGTAGGTATCACTGTAGATATCAGAGATGACAGAAAGGGATTGGTCTAGGATGATGAACCCCTGGTTTCTGTCTTGGTAGCAATAAGATAGAAGTTGGAAACTAGGGGGATCAAGGGAGAAAGATGATAAGTTTTTTCTCGAAAAGGCAAATGCTGTGTTTGTAGGGTCAATGGAACACCTGCATGGAGATGTTTCATTGACAGCTAGACATTTGGATCTGGAGCACAGCAAACAGACCTGGGCCAGATACATGTATTCAGGGGTCATAACGATAGTAGAGGATGCAAATAAGTATACAAGTTTGCCCAGTGAGAGCATGTGGAGTGAGAAAAGAAAAAGTCCTGAAGCTTACTCTTTGGTTAATTGACTGAATTTATTTAAATTAATTGCTGCCTTGAAAATTTAATGCATCATCATTTCTCTATAATACCCTACAATATAACCCTACTATAATCAATAGCTTTTCTCATCTCTGTCTCCTGTACTGTGGATATGGACACCTGTTTGTCCTGCAAGACCCTAGGAGTGAGGACTTGAGCATCTGAAAATGTAATTCTCTGAGTTAACTGCAGGTTACATGAATAAAGTAGAAGCAATAGATGTTATCTGCCTGAACATACACAGTGAGGACTTGAACTTGATGCTATATAAAAAAGGAAAGAAAACATAGTGACTTTATTGCTATTAAGCAGGTACAAATTAAGTCAAAAACTTTCACTATAAGAAAACTCAATAAAATAGGAAGAACTTTTATTATGCTGTAATCTACAGGGTACAGTCCTAATGATTTAATGCAATCACTGTCAAAAGTACTTCCAATATTTTGGAAGACAAACACTAAATTTTAAAGCTAAATTGCCAAATTAAAGATATCACCTTGTAAAAAAATTTCACAAAATTGAATATGAGCAAGTATGAGTCAACACAAAAAGGAACAAACACTAACGCAGGGGTTCTGACTTGAGAAGGGGGCGTGGGACTTAAAAAGAATACCAATACCTGGGTCCCCGCCTACAGGTATGTACATCACAATCTAGGGTGGTGTAGAGTTGGGGAATCAGTACTATTTCTTTTTTTTTTTAACTTTATTTTGTTTATTTTTTATACAGCAGTTTCTTATTAGTTATCTATTTTATACATATTACTGTATACATGTCAATCCTAATCTCCCAATTCATCTCACCACACCCCCACCCAGCCACTTTCCCCCCTTGCTGTCCATACGTTTGTTCTCTACATCTGTGTCTCTGTTTCTGCCCCAGGTGACTCTAAAGTGCAGCCTGAGTTTTGAACCCTTGTACTCAGCATACAGGTAGAAGATAGGGAAGGAAGAAAAACTAGCCTGGTATGGCAGAGAAGACCTTATACATCATATTGCACTTGTGATTAACAGTCAGAAGCTCACAGAAAGGATCCAAAAAGTACTACTGAGCTATGCATGCTACTGAGCAAATATTCATTTAAATATTATATACAATTGTCACTTTCGATTATCTACAGTAAAGAAAAAAAAACTCAGAGAAAGTCAACACATACGATAAAAAGGAATGAAAACTGCACACCATTTTACGAAATGACTATGGAGCTGGGACTATATTAACTTCTAAAGAAAACATCAAGCAATAATTCAACAACTATTTTTTAAATTATGAAGAAATCTTCTGGGGTCAGGTGGGTGCAGGTTATATTAGCTATTTTCAGAAAGAATATTCGATGATATTTCTATGTAGATATTTTACTCAGTGCTAACAACCATTAAGTGTAACTATATGTAGTTTTAAAGAAATAAAAATATTCAGACTTATAAGGATTCTCAGATTATAAATTTTCCCACAGGATATTATTTTTGATGACTTTTTGTTTGTTTCTAGAGCTAGGACTGACAACTGATTATAACACAAACCATATGTGCCCATTCTCCATCTTTCTTTCCCACCTGGGACACTAAACATTGTGTGACATTTGCTGTCTCATTTTTAGCACCAGACAATATAACATTTGCTCCAGTGTAAACATAGAGGTCAGCAAAAGAAATCAATCTCTTTTTCAGGGTACCTTAAGGGCTCAAAATGTCGTACAGGGATTGAAATAAACTGGCATTTCCATATTAGGAATTTTGTCCAACCTGGACTTGGTTTACTAACAGAAGAGTCCTGTTATCAAATAGTCCTTCTGCACTTTGTACCTTTCTTGGCACATTTTCCTCCTGGTGATACAGTTTATTATAACACGTCTTTCATACCCTCTGCTGCTGTAATGTAATGTAATACAATCAAAGTTCACCTTTGATTCTCCCAGTTCCCAATGACACCTGGACTTGGTATGGCATTGTGTCAGTTACCACAAAAAGCAAACTAGTATATTTACTTTTCACTTGCTCACTCATTCATTAATTTAGTTTTAACTGAAAACCTCCTATGTGTTCAGCACTGTGCTGAATGGTCCCTTGCTCTCTAGGAGCTAAAAGCACAAGCAGTTCTAGGGATTTAAGTGCATAAACACTTATGTTGATAAATATGTTAGACACATCCATTTAACTGAAAAATGAACATTAAACTAATAGGTACTACAATGTACTAATGCCACTAGTAAGCAGAGATTAAGAGCATTTGAAAACTACAAATGAGAGTGAGTCCTGATATCTCATATTTGGCTACCACAAGGTTGACAGAAGTGTTACCTGGAGCAATCTAGGAAGGGCATGGAGCTGCAGGATGATGGACCGATAGAAAACAGGTGGGGCTGAGGGCAGGTGATAATGCCGTGTACAGTAATACAGCCTCAGAGAAGGCTTGCAGGAGCTATGGATTACTTAGGCTAAAGAGTTCTTGAGAGCCCTGTCCACAAACAAAGTAGAGGGGACAGACAATCATATGAGGAGAAACCGAAGGTAATCTAAGGACACCTTAATGAAAAAAGTTTAAATTTTGATTAAATCCCTGACTCATCTTTGGTATAGTCTTAGATGCTCTTAGAAGTACTCGATAGAAAGAGAACATGACACCTTTTAACATTATTCTAAACCAGGTTCTTTCTCTTAATCCAACAAGGTCCCTCTTCTGAATGAACATATTTTTAGAAAAAACTGAAATATACATACTCATCCTTGTCCACCTTTTCTCGAAGCTTCTTTAGCTGTTTATTTTGGCTGAACTTCAAGTTTTGGATTATGTTCTCAAAGTATTCATCTTCCCTGTAGCTCAACTATAGTGATTTAAAAGATTTGGGGAAAAATATTAAAACCGGTATCTTCAAAGTTTTTGCTAAATGACATTAAGAGATATTTTCTTACATTCTATCACTTAATAAAGTTAACAGAGAACACCAAAACTTGCCAAAGAAAAGTTAAGTTCCAACGAGCTTAGTTCTATATTACAGATCACTGCTGCGCTGGCTGAATCACTACTTCAGTCTATTCTTTTGTAATTAAACGAAACTAAATGTCAAACAAGCTTTTCTATATTGATATTAATCCTTACAGGACAGACAAGATAAAAGCATTCATATTTAGTACCTACTATGTTATAAGAACTTCATATATCACATTTTTGAATCCCCATAATAATCTTATGAAAATGGGCTGTTACCACCATTTTAAAGCTGAGGAGACTGAAGCGCAATTAAGTCACTTGCCCAAGTTAATGAGTGATGGAGCTGAGATCTGAACCCTAGGAGTCTGACTTTGAGCTTATGCTCTTAGCCAGCTAGTGAGAGGTGTAGCTGAGATTTGAACCCAAGCAATTCAGCGGTGAGACTGTGTGCTCAGCCATTAGACTCCGGCCACGAGGGCCCCGGGGACTCACATGCTACAGCCAGCTCATTTTATAAAAAGTCAAGCTTTTCTGCAAATGGAAAAAGAAAAGAGGACACTATGCCTTGCAAACTCCCGTGTTATGCTAGTAATCAACAGATTAGGAATCACTGTCATCCCCAGATCTAGGCAAGGGTCACCTTGTGACCAGGGTTTCAAGTAGTTGTGGTGACTGCAAGGTTAATGACAGGACCTTTAGCTGAGTCTGAAATCAATACTGTAGTGACTTCAATCAACTCTGTTTTCTTTTCATTGTTACATTACCAAAGGAGAATAAAATAGTTCCCCATTCTCAAATAGTAGATTTTCTTTCAAATAGAGAAGGCATGACCTGGTTTACCCAGTGGAGGAATAATTAGAAAGTGGAAGGAAAGCTGAAGATTTGACTTTCAGACATGTATAAAATGAGATAAGAAGCCTGAGTACTGCCTGTTCATCATTTAAATGTCTATGTCTTAATGCTCTTTAAAAAACACCAGATTTTTATCACTACTCTTAAAATGGAATATATGGAAAGCAAAATAACAAAACCAAATACAGACCAGCCCATGAAACAATAGGTTAAAACTAAAACAAACATAGTTCTGGCTTCAGTGTTAAAGGCTTAGTATCAATATAATAAGACCTCTGGGTGTAGGCATTTCATATAATTTCTGGCCCCCCTCATAGCTAGAAATGACATTGGCACCAGCCCCAGGCATCATCAGTGCAGTCTTTATAAAGACTTACCTCAAGGTATTCATTATTCAGTTTGTTGTCATTTGAAATAATGTCATCAGGATAGCCGATCCTTTCTTTAATTGCTAAGGCCTATGAAAATTAGAATATTGAATGTGAGCATGATTATGAACTTCCAAATGCAAACATTATAATTTGCCCTTGACAGCAGTTGAATAACCTGAGCCATACTGTTTACAAGATGACTATCTGACAACGTTTAAACAGAGATCTTTGCATTGGCTTTTTCCTGGAGTTCAAAATAAACAAAAAATAGTTCTGAAATTTAGCTTCTAATACCCTATTCTCATAGGCTACAGCTTTCCCAAGAAAACCAAACTGAAAACTGACAAGTCACTGTTCCACATGTATTGTACTTTTATGAACTTTTTCTCTGAAAGGCTTTTTTCTTCAATTTTACAGGAGGGGTAATATTTAGAACTTCCATTCTAGCAGCTTATAATTATCTTTCCACTTCACTGATTTGGCTGAGAAAACAGATGTGGGCTTACAGGTTTAATGCTAATATTCTTCCTAAATATTGGTTCCTGGAGTTTTTATGTTCTCCTTTGGTCTCCAGAGGTAGTGTACCTAACTTCCCGCAGTTAAATGAATGACATTAGTTAAACAAGTAGAAAACAGCGTTTTCCTTGTTATACCATCTCATATTTACCACTACCTTACTACTATTTCTATTTTTATTATTTTAAAATTGCTTACTTATTGTAATTATTTCATCAGTACCACTTGTTTACTATTTGCTATTCCTATTTCTATTTTTTATGTCTCTCATTTTTCTCAAAGATAGCTGACTTTTGATTTTATCATATCACATTGCTCTTAAATAATTTAACTAATTTAATATTTTCATGGGGTATTAAGCTTGCATCTCTGAATTATTTGTTTTACCATCAAACGGATGTGGTTTTGTTACAAATCTGTTTCATAAGCCTAGGATTTCCCCAGTGGATCAGACAGATGTGTCACTAAAGCAGTTTGGCCAAGCCCATTTCCTTTCCATACCATCAGCCCATAACGAATCATCTCCCTCTCAATGGCACTTTATTTGCTAGAAGGTATTTCCCCAAAAGGTGTCCTAAGGGATACAAAATCTACAGAAATAAGAGGTACTACATGAAAAGGATATATTGTCAAATATTTGGGGTAGATACTGTGACAAAAACGTTAAGCAGGCTTCTTCATTGAAAGACTACTTAGAGTTTAAAATTAAGTAATTGTAAGTGCCCAATGGGATGAATTAATTTGTCTATTTATTCATTCAATTTGTCTTCAAGGGTATACAACAAGCCAGGTACTTTGTAAGAGGCTGAGGATACAATGCTAGGCAAAAATTTCTACCCCTGGAGAGTTTACTATAAAGGTCAATGGTAGGCAATAAAATGAATCTTAACTCTCAAGTGTGATGTATGGTGCCATAAGATCAGACCCTACAGGTATAGAACCTAGTCGAGGGTGGGATCAGGGAAGCCTTCCTGCAGGAAATGTTTCCTAAACTCTTTTTGACCATGGGAATCTTTCACAGAGCTACTTGGCAGGTCCAGAGTTTCATGACACCACCTTGGGAAATGATTACCTAGAACAATTTGATTGGCTACCATCAAATAGTACCATGTTTGATAGCTAGAACATGAAAGGAGCAAATCCAGCCTGAACTTCTGAGGACCTACAGAATTATGGAAAGATAGCTATACTGGGGTGCCAAATTCTAGACCTGACCCACTCAGGGCTCTGTGATAGCTGAAAAAGATAATCCTTTCATGTGATCTAATCCTGAAAGAGAACTAGACTACAGCTTGATTCTCTTATTATAATAGATTTATGGACTCTTTCTGTGTTAGTTCGAAGAACGGTCTGTTCTTCCTGTTACCCTAACTACAGAGGAATAATCAGGCTGCATGTGAATACTGCTCATAAACACATACAGTTTTCACTGGACATGTTCCTTTTAGGTTTATATAGTTATCAACACAATGGCATAGTAAATTTAAACCTGAGATTTCCTTAGACATCTCACTTTTATTCTAATGCAAGATACTAAGAGTCCCAATAAAAGGTGCACAATGGGGGTAAATAAGAATAGTTATAAAAAGCTCCTTCAACATCCCTCTAACTGTAGGTCACCTTATAGTACTCAATGCACTACCTTACATTTGCTTGAATAGAAATTTAGTATTTTTCTCCCTAGGTCATTTAAAAAAAAAACTAAGTAGTGCATGCTTAAAAAAAATTTAGCTAGAAATTTACATTAAAGATTAGGGGATATTATTAGATATTGGTGAGGTCTTTTAAATATTTTTCATAAAAGGAGGAAAAACATGAACCACTGATAATATCTTCTAATGCTTTCTTGTTCACACAAGATTTTCCTCTTGTTTTGTGAAGACTTCCTTTAAAAAAAAAAAAAGAGGAAAATTGGAGCTCTTTCAAAGTTTTGAGCCAAACATGGAAAGTAGGAGCTAGTTACAAAGAGATAATAAAAGATGAAAGTCATAGAAAAAAAATTCTTCATCCCTGAAAAGTGTTCCTGGACACACTGCAGCTTGAAGGAGCTTGCTTTTATTTTACGCAATCTTTGAATACTATGTTTTCCCCAAATTTCTTAAAAGTTAATCTTTTCTTATAGCTTTTTCTTTGATAATTCGCCCTGCCTTTTGCTCTTTACCTTTTCTTCAGCTCTCTTTTTCGTTTCAGCATCCATCCAAGTAAGGTCATCTAAAGTCTGAATAAAAACTTCCCGGATCTGTGCAATTAAATCCTCAACCTTAAACCAAAAGAACAGAAGGCAAATTTAGGCCATGAATTAATTTTTTCTAACACAAATTTAAAAAAAAATAGAGCTATAAGCTGTCTTTATATGATTCAATGATATGTTAATAAATGTAAACTAATAAACTGGTGATCTAAACAAATGGATATATGTGGGTAATTATATTTTTAAAGCAACACTGCTACTATCAACACTGATGATTAAATAGGTCTTAATGCATACATTAATAAAAATCATCTTCAGAATGTATGGTTTCCATTATCACGAAAGACGAACTAACATAAAATACTGTCATTACTATTAGTAGTTTAGTTAAGCATGAGGTAGCATTTCAATAGATTCTTTCACCATGTCTTTAAGTTCCCTTGTCTTCATTTCAGTAACAATAAAAAATAAAGTACATGTCTTACACTTCAAATAAACCCTGGTTTACTTTCTGGTTTTTAAGAAAATACTAATTCTTAGTCAATTTTGATAACAGAAGAGATTACAAATGACTATATCATTAGAACACGTGACTGGGTATTGTGAATACATTGCTTCTGGAAAACAGACAATTGGTTTTGGGTTAAACAATATTAGGATCAGAAACATAACCAGACCCATGGGGGAGGGAGAATAAGATTTATTGGGAAATAATAGCAAATTGTGATTCAGAAGTTCTCTGCCAATTAATAAAATTTTAACCAAATGATGGACTATTGTAATTGCCCATCATTGCAAACACACGCTGATAGAGTATTGTGCAGAAAACATTACCACATGTTTACTCTCTCCAGGAAATGCCGCTTCCACATAGAGCCTTCCCACAGCATTTTCCATATTCCCATTGACATAGTTTGCACAACGTCTCCAAGTCGCTGTTTCTGATGTTGTGCCATAAAGAGCCTATGGGAGAGAAAAAGGAAATGGCATTTGACCAGGAGTACATGGCCGAAGCGTGGTAAGAGCACAAATTTCACAGGACTCTGTTCTTTATGTCTCCTAAATTCTTGCAATATTCATTGCTTCTCCTCACATGTCAGGATGTCCTTGCATAGGATAAAATGTAATCCAATTGAATTATTACTTACTATGATCTGGAAATAAGGTATACTTTCAGTAGCACGTCCTAGAAAAACTGTTGGCTATTGCAAGTTAATATCTTTCTAGACAGGGTTAGAAACAACAACCCTCTCCACCAAACAAACAAAATAACACTGTTGCCACTGTATAAACATAAATGTGAAGTAATATTCAATAAATGTAACAGGGGAGAGATCTGGTATACAAGAAAACACATTCCTCTTTTCTAAAGTTTTTGCTGAAGTTCCAGTACTTAGAAGAACTGCATGTGTACAAATTTAAGAACCAATAAAGGGATTAACTTACGGAAGGGAAATTTAGCAAAACACCATTTTTACATTCTCTAATTTAAAAAATATGTCTACATTTTCTTTTAAAGGGTAAAAGCTAAAAATTTCAATCAATCAGGGAGTTATTTCCTTTCCGTGACACCAACCAATACATTTGTGAGAATTTCTCCTTCCTCAATCCCTCCTGCCCTCTCCCCTCACAATAGGACGAAAATGATGATTCTTTAAATAATGCAGGTACAGTCTAGTAAAAGGTCTTAAGGCTATCTCCAGGTAGGTATATTCTCAGGGGATTGTCCACATCAATGTAGTCCAACTGTCTGAATGTCTAGTATGTTATAAGCACCAGAAAAATCAAATTAATTGAGATAGATACCCCTGAAATTACTTTGAACACAACAAAAAACCAAGCTAGTATTCTTCCACGAACTGCTCAAATAACCAATACATGCCCTTCCCGGGCAATTCAATCACGGTGCCAGAGAAGACAATCATAGGACCACAGAGCACCTGGAAACTGGCTTTCCTAGGCAACATGGCTTAAGTACAGGCAACGTACCCAGCATTTGGCATTTTGTCTCTTGGCAAAGTTTACCACTTCTAGTAATGTACATGGCAAGCCTTCATAACCATGGATCGCTTTATGCTTTAAGTCTTAAGAAAAGAGAGATTTTTTCTTCACCTTGCGGAAAGCATTTCTGGACTCCTTGTAGGTTCGGCTGAGGCTGCTTACAAGATCCATTATGAACCGCCAGGACATTAAATTTTGAAGATCTCTGCATAAAAAAACCCACCACCCAGCAACAGAAAAGATGAGGCTGCAAAGCTTCTAAAGCGTGATATTAAATGTAAACTTTGGGAACACGGGCACTCTGACATACCCACCTGGCAGAATATTTGGTAAGAATGAGCTTAAGTTTGGTTAAATATTCTGGAGCATAAACAACCACAGCTTCCTCATTTGGAATATTAATATTCACAGTTGACATGATTTCATTTGTGAAATTTGACCAGCTGAATGGCTGGAAAAAAGCAGGCACAAGACATTGAGTAATTATGGATTTCTCTTCTTGGGTCCAAGACTCAGTTATGGTTACAGGGTCAGACATGGTTACAGTGTCAGTTGCATCACTATATAATTATCACAATAGTCAGCTTGATATCTGTTCGGGATTTTTCTCTAATTGCTTCAATCAGTTTTTGAATAAAAATTAGTTCTGTAGCATAATTATTTAAATAAAAGAATTAAACCAACCATTTAAGAGCAAAAGCAAAGCTTCTAAGTGTAGTGAACATATGCTAGAAATTAGGCTCAGTGTCAAATTCTTGGTCTAACCAATATGAAAGAAAAAGAAAAAGAAATTTAGCTGTAAAGATAAAGTTTCCTAGGTTTATGCAAAAATTTAAATGGGTATAAAATGTTTACCTCTTAAAGGTGGATATTAATAAATAATCAATTTAAACACAGTAATACATCTCAGTGGAGCTGGTGTTGTAAATGAAAGCACACTGTTGTCCTAGCAGAGGTATAGTAAATGTATAGATACAACACAGATGGTCCAATGAAGATGAACAAAATGTACTTTAAGCCATCAATATCAGGTCTACAGGCATGCAGTTCTCACACGTCAGAAGCTGGATTTGGAGTTGCCAGAAGATGGAGTCTTATCTATTATTCTTTAAATGGGAATTGTGGTTATCCAACCACCAATGGATATAAGAAAAAACAGCAGAAGTGGAGATTATGCAGATCTTGCTGAAATGCCACATTTCAATGTTTGAGAATGTTTAAGATTACCAATATCTTATGCTCTGTAATTTTATATATATATGCCTAGAAGTATATAAATACACTGATCACTTACTAAGTGTGAGATGCTACATACTTTTCTTGATTTCCTTCGGCAGTTTGGCCCATTATTTCAAAACATATTTATTAAAAACTTATTATATTAAAAAGCTCTATGTAAGAAATTCCTAACTCAGTAGGCTATGCCTTTAAAAAGTCCTTGTTTTCAGCAATTAGTGACAAAGAGAATTCCATCACTGAATGTGGTGGTTTGTAGATTTTTCCATGAATGTTGCTTCATTACCTGATTGTGTGCATCAACTAATACACAGAATACATTCATAGCCTTAAAAGAGATTATCAAATACTAGCTAAGGAATTACAACTAAGCAAAAAGATGTCAATTGATGTTTATAAATGGAACCTATAGATTTTTCTGTTTCTTATGTTCTATTTCTCCATTATTGCTCTGAACACCTCCATAGATGGCCTTGATGAGAACATGGCAAGTTCTATGAATAAATTATCCTTTTTCAGAGTTAAAAAGAAATCTGGTACTTATATTATTTGACTGTCCAAGTCCAATGGCTATATAATGGTCCTTCAGAAGGATTTTTGCTTTTAACGTTTCCAAACCCTTTTCTATGATAATTTCTAATATTATTACATAGCTGCCTTGAAAGGACTTTTACCTTTGAAATTCACACTAATTAAATATAATTATGTCAAATAGTTTTTTTTCAAGTCTTTTCATGAAGTCAAATGGTTGATGTCGTCTAAATTCATTTTGATGTTCAATTTATTTCAATAAATTAAAAAATCATTAAATTTTAACAAACTGCATTTTAATATTATAATTTTAGAAAATGGCACAATAAGAGAGTACATAAAACTGCTACTTACCTTCCCACTGATCTCTAGTGAAAAGTTATTTTGGATCTGGGCTAATGTCATTTTGTTATAAAGAAGCATTGGATCATTTCGATCTTCAGATTTAGTTGTAGCCTATGGATTTAATTTCTTATCATTATTTTAGGTCAAGAACTCTTTAGAAAAATATAACTATATACAAGGGAAAAAGAAATATAGCATAGGTACAACAAAATTATATTTAAGTTCTATTCTGTATTTGTGTTATAATTTATTTTGTCTTATCAAGAAGAAGAGAGAAATATAAGAGATTTTAAGTATATTCAGTAACAATTATCAAGATTTGGCTGCAGTGTCAAGTATAAAATTTTTCAAAAATCTTTTTATATTTTCATAACTGCCAAACCACATCAGCAATATTTACAGGCCTCTTTCCTTCTATGGCCAAATGGGCAGCTCAGTTGTGTCTGTGGCTATTTCATATGATAATGACTTTCTGGAATATAGTCATTTCCAGTTTCTCTCTCAAATACTCTTTCTCTCACCTACCACCATTCAATGTCCCAGTTAAAATTCAGACGGGAAAAAGAGTAGAAAAAAGCACAATGATTTCTACAAGAATTTAAAGCAAGTAAGACTGAGAAAATTCCTAGTACATAACGCAGGTAGGTGGCAAATTATCTGGAGAGTTCTAGCATCTACTTTTGTGACTGTCCGCTCATCTGGCCTAACGAGTTCAGTGTTATCAACAGCATCCAGTATTACTTTTTTCATTGAATCAAAAAAGAAAATTTCAATAACAACTGCTCAACTAGTGGTTGAAAGGAGTAAAAGCAATTTTAAGCGAAAAGAAACAAAATGTAAAAATGGGAATTATTTCTCAAGTGACAATGGCTCCAATTTCCCCTTTAGGTCACTTATTTATTCATTTAAAAATTATGTTTGTAACATCTGCACGCAATAACGTGCTGGACACTGTTAGAGACACATAGGTGATTCAGGGAGGACTGAGACCCCACTACAATCTCAGAGTGTCAGAGGGGAGAGAAAATGTAGACACAAAGAATTCTGAGGTAAGATACAACTATTACAGAAGCTGAGGCTGATCAAAGGAGAACACGGTCTTGGAAGGTGCCAGAGGTAAAAACCCAGGGTAATAAACTGTTCTCCTCTAAAAATTCTGTTTCCAACACAGAACCACATGTAACCCATCAAACTGCCATTCATCCAGCTGCAGCTCCAAGCAAAGTCTGGTTCTGATTCTACACTTTTGGTTTCATGTAGCCCCAGGAAAGCCAAAATTTCCCTGCAAGATCTTCAGTCTTCGAGATTCTGATGATAAAGTGACAAGCAGACGGGGATTTAGGAGTGCAGGTTGCTGTTTGCAATGTCAGAGAGCTCTGTGGATCCTAGACTGAAACTGACCGTGAGTTCAATCAATAACCCGGATGCTGTTTACAGAGCTCACTCGCTTGAGACTGCAGACCCCGTCAGAGGAACTTCAGACAAGAATGTGCCAACTCAGACTCTAAGGATTGACCTGGAACTAGGGGAAACTCAGGAACACACCCCTTGGGCTTTGCTGATAAACTCCTCCTCTTGGATCTCCCCTGAGCTAATAAGCAGCCTGACAGTTTGAACTCAGTGATATCGTACTGTAGTGTGGCCACGTTCAGAGGCTAAATACTTCTTAGCAAAGGGATAGAGACAATTTCTGTGGTCACCTTAAACTTTACAATAAAATAAAGTAAAACTGTACATATCAAAACTAAAACAGCTTTGCTGAATAGCTAGCAATCAAGTGTGTCCTGAATCTCAAGGGCATCTCAACAACAGTTTGACTGTAAATGGTTAGGATATTGATGTAATCCACTTATAATAGGTCATTAAGTAGATCTAGTTTAATATTTGTCAAATTAAGTATGTCTCCTGGATGTCTGGAACCTGGTTTACTGTAAAATTCCAGTTTTAAAGGTCCTCTTGAAGTCAATGATCCATTCCCGAGCTATGCATTTTTATCACTCGGTTAAGGAGATGTACATTTTACCCTTAAAATACGATAGAGAAGAGAAAGAAATAAAAAGTGGTTGACATTGTTCAGTGTATCAGAGAAAATGTGTTTTACATTGGCAATTTCTTTTTCCAATTCCATAACTTTATTCATTTCCAAAGAAATCTCTTTTTCATCGACAGGCAGTCCCCTTTCCTGACGAATCAATTTGGCCACAGAAATCATAAAATCCACATATGCTGTACAAGCCTGCAAGAAATAAATGACAGTACATTGCTGAAGAATCTTCTAAATATTCATCATGGTGCTTTAACTTAAAACTTATTTTCCATTCATTCCTGAATCCTAAAAGAAATGACCTGTACAGATTCTCAGAAAGTCAATGTGTCTTTGAATTATAGCAGAACAATAAAGGATCACTCTGAAAGTATTAAGTAACTTATAACCATTTGGTTACGGAGATTTTATAACTTTCAACTTTTAATCAAACAAATTGCTTTAATAAGAATGCAGATGTAAAACATTTGGTAAGCAATAACCTAGTATTTTTTCCTTAAATAATAAATTCTTTTGCCAAATTTCCTTTTAACAGGTTTTCTCTGCACACACACATATATATATATTTTTCAACTATCCATGAAGAGATGGCCACAAACATATTACATTATCAGGACATCTTTTATTTGTCTTCTCTGGCCAAGCAGTATTTTTTTTTTTTTTTAATGAGAATGCATTCTCGTGAGCTCCTCCAACACAAATCTGTGGGTTTTAGTTAATTCCAAAGCTGGCTGTCATTACTGTGAAATTTCTAAGATACCATAGATTTGAATATCAGCTTTCTTCTGAGAACTCAAATTCTTTCCATTTTATCTTCACACACATTTTAACTTTATGAAGATAAGCTATAAACTAGTTTTATTATTGACCTTTTATAGAATATATAAATACCTTATTCAAGTTCAGAGTGGCACTGAACCCAGGAAATTTAATACCACTTTCATAACATTGCTATTTAGCTATTATTTTCTATGAGCAGTTAAAATAAATTATGATCCCACCACATTCAAGTCCCAGCACCAGTTTGGTGACACGCAGATGACCGAATTAGGAAAGCCATACCACACAAGTTTGGGATCGATGGGTAGTCCTATGCTTCAAAGACTTGTCCACACAGGGTAAATATGAAGGAAAGCTGTAGAGTGCTTAACAATTCCACACTTTCAAGGGGCTTTTACAACCCTACTAGTTGATTATCAGTGAAAGGGGCACCCTTCTAGTCACTGTGAGTGCAAAGGCACATCTAAATTCACAGTGACTCATTAAGAGAATCAAACATAAAACTTATAGGGAAAATGAAAATATTTTATCAAGCAAGAACCTAAGTAAAATGTACAAAGTCATTATTAATTTGAAATTCAAGAAGACACCTTTAGATACTGGCATCCCATGACCTTTACTAAATGCTAAGTAAACAATTTCCCAGGGAGAGGGCTCTCTCTTTCAAGGATACCCAGCGACTGTGAGCCTGTCTCGCTGGCATCTCTATCCATGGATCTGCTACTCAATAGAACAAACTATTTTTCAGCCATGTGTCTGTATTAAAAACCAAATCACTAAGGTAACAGGGATAAAAGGATGTTTTTATGTATATTCTTGCCAACTCCATTCTTTTCCTATTAAAAAGTAATCAGAATTCTTGTTTCACTTTGAAGAAAACAAATATGTCTGAGTTCATACCTCATGGGACCAACTATTCCAAAGTACAAGCATGCAGTGCTTTGAATTAACTGCATTTCAAATCATATAAATTCATCTGCATTCAGCAGGGAATTACTACTGACTATGAAGGAAATGGTAATTAAAATTTTCCAGTATCAATCTACTGAGTTTTTTTTTTTACTCTATGGGATGCTTTTTCATTAATGAGGTGAGAAAACAATAATAAGAGTGTTCTCCTCCATTTCGTTGACTCTGCAAACTGGTTTTAACTCCAGTATCTTTATCCTTACAGATCTATTTAAAGACCATAGAATTTGGCAAGCAGAAGAACTTTGGAAAATGCTTCTAGTCTTCTGAGCTGGTAAAGTTTCCCAGAAAACTGGAAGCATATTATACCATGAACTTCTGAGATGCTTGAATATTTAATACACTTACATGGAATACACTACTTCCTTTAATGAGCTCCACTACCTGGCAACCTATTACAATGTGACTGATTAAAACATGTCTTAGTATCTTGATTATCTTTCCTGGCTTCCAAATTTATCTAGTAGCTGTCAGAACCCAGGCTTACTGCTGCTGTTAAACCCTTTCTACAAGATATGATTCTACCTTAAGGTATTGATTTTCTTCCTTGAGATACTTCTAGATTTTTAAAATGCCAAATAATAGCAATTGTCATAATTTGGCGAAAAAGTAATCAACACATATTTTAACATTTAAAAAGTACATTGGCCAGGATATTTTTTAAATCAGATGTCAATTTTTCTTTTCTGTCACTAAGAGAGCAACTAGTTATTACGATAAGGGTCAGAGGCAGCTAGCTACCTTTTTCGACAGTCGTAAGGTAGCCTAGTTGAAGCTTTGATACAGTGAATCCTTTATGTGACAAAACAAAAACAAAAACAAATGAAAAAACCCCCAAAACCTAAATGTCTATGTAGTCCTTCCTTTAAAAATAAAACACTGCAAATTCTAATGCTTATAATAGCAGGTTCAAAGACGCTAATTGGTTTTAAATGGTTGGGTAAAATCCCTAATTGCAGTTTTGTGAACTTTTAAATTACACACTATTGGTGAGATGATATTTACCGGTACCCAACACCATGAACTGTTACTCTAATTAGGACTATGTTCATATTGCAGGACCAGGCAATAATATTTATATATTGGCTCTGTTCAGAAGTTGGACTTCTCCTGCTTAGAAGAAAGCTGATATTTGTTAGAGTTGCCAAAGAGCAAGAGAGTGATGCCATTCCACTATTGTCCTTCATACTTGGTATCTTTGTTAATAAGTAACAGCAAGTGCCAGGGAGGAACAGAGAGCTCTCTGGACAGGTTGGCCAATATTTCTGTACCTTGGTGTGCCAACAGCTATGGACCAGGGGTTTCACTTTGAAAGTTTCTGTTCCGGGACACCTAGCTCTTACCAATTTTCTGCCCTTCCCTTTCCAAGACATAATGTGGAGCATGCAGTGACCGAAAAGTCACAGAACTGTCTTATTCCTAGCCACTGATGCCGGTGGTGTTATTTAATAGTGTTACACAGAAAAGTTTCCTGAGGGAACACACAGGGGCCCCCAGCAGGAGAGAGATATTTCCTCTCAGAAGGCTTGGGATTTTTTCCCACTTGAAGCAGCATGTCAGGGATCATGCAGCTGCCAGAACACAGAGGCTTACTCCCCAAAGAAGGGCACAGACACAGAGAATCCCGCAGCCATTCCTGGGGACAGGAAGTGAGAAACAGCCCCCAATCCTAGCAGGGCTCTGGAGTAGGAGAAACACAGGTTACAAGAGGATCCACTACGGACCAGCATGGGGACTGGTGGGGGCTTTCATCAAGTTATTAATGAGAGAGCCTGCAGATTCATATGAGAGAACTTATTGTGTAACTTCTAAGGTTTGTTGCATATGTTTGGGAAAGTGCATGTAGTTCTTTGTACAAACTGAGTTCAGTTGATCTAAAAAATTTGTTTTGTCATATCCAGGAAGTCTCAAGTTCAAAAGCTCCTTTAGGTTTTGTGGACTGGGTGAAACCTCCTGACTATTAGTCACCTGGTGCCCAGAAAGTACAAAATGAGGTCAGCCGCTTCCTTTGCAGGATCCGTTTTACCAAGTCAACCAAGCAGCAGTCACAGCAATCTTTTTAAAAACCAAATCAAATCACATCTAAATTATCCACCGACCCCTACCCCCAGTCATTCATCTTGTATCATATCATCCAGTTTTATTTCTTTTATAACACTATCTCCATTTATCTTGTTTCTTTAATTTATTTACTTGTTTCTTTATCATCTATCTCCTCCGATTAGAACATGAGTTCCATGTGAATAAGGACCATTTCTGCCTTGTTTCCTTGGTATCCTTACTGCCTAGAAAAGCATCTGTCACATAGTAGAAGCTCAATAAAAATAAAGTTAAATTGTAAGTATATTGAGTAAGTTTCCCTCACCTCCTATGTCATCAGATTTCTAATCGCAGTCCAAGTCCGGAGCAGTTTCTCTGAGCTTGTATTTTGGGTAAGTGGGCAAACAAAATCCTCTCTAGGTTTACCCTCAGTTCCAATACCTGCTCATCTAAAGGACTGCAAAACTCAGCTTATGCTCTTTCCAGAGCAGGTACAGCTTAGAGAATTTCCCTGGACTGTGTTTGAAAGAGGCCCCGGATCACCTCTTTTTTGGCTTCTAACCATTCTGGCCATATTCCAAGTCCTCTATCTTCATCCCTGAAATGTTTCCCTTTTTTTTTTTAATGAACATCAAATTTTTCTAAGCACTGTAAATTTCTTCATGACTCTGGCCTCCTCCACCCCTGCCAGGCCCCATAGCATTATACTATATAGCTTCTAATCTCCAACTCCTTTGTTACCTCCTAGGGCTCTCACTTGCTAGATCAGTGGTTTTCTCACTTTTCTTTTAGCCCTGAGATGCTCTGTTCAAATAATGTTTTGTTAATGTATAAATAAGTAAAATGAATCTTGAAGAACGTAAACATGAAGGTGTGGCTACACAGAGCACTGTCATTGGCACACACAAAGTGGTCCTTAGGTTCAGAAACCACTACCCTGGCTAATTTTACCTTTTCAGACAGACACAGAACATAAACATATCTGTGATCCAATTATGCTCAAATATTTTGGGTACCTAACCTGCAGATTCCTTATGAAGAAGGACAAGGCAGCAATCAGCCTTGAAAAGCTAAAGAGGTAGAGAAAGGGAAACTTTAAGAACAAATTCCAATTCATCCCCATAGAGTTCAGAGACTCTTCTGGAGGTGGTGATTTTTCAAGAAAATTAAGGTTGTCATTCCTTTCAGTGAATCAATAAGCGAGAGCTTTCTCACCTGAAGTAATTGGTTGGTTCCATTTTAAAACTCCATGAATGGGATGATTATTTTTTATGGGCAATATGTATCTTTCATATTGTTTTCCTAGCATGGAAATGTATACTCTTGTATGGGATAGGATTGTTTCAAATCTCACTACTTCTGTCCTTTGAGGTAGCAATGTGTCATTAAGTGATCTCTTCAGATAATCAGAATACCTCAGAAATAAGGTTCTATCTCTTTAACAAGAGACATCCAGCACGAGTGGCTCCTTGATGAACCCATTTTGAGAACAGTTTCGTCTGCCACGACATTTAGGAAGTTCTATTTATTTCCTGGGAAAGGACACTTTATACAACAAGGTGCCACACAGATAAATCCCAATTTTTAAAATAAATGTATGGATTTGTTCAGTATTTATATAGATGGCTATGTGGCCTTCTGCCTAATATTTGGCCTATAGAACACTGTGTTATTTTTTTTTTGTAACGTCTTTATTGGAGTATAGTTGCTTTACAATGGTGTGTTAGTTTCTGCTATATAACAAAGTGAATCAGCTATGCATATACATACATCCCCGTATCTCCTCCCTCTTGCGTCTCCCTCCCACCCTCCCTATCCCACCCCCCTAGGCGGTCACACAGCACCGAGCTGATCTCCCTGTGCTATGCGGCTGCTTCCCACTAGCTAGCTATTTTACATTTGGTAGGAACACTGTGTTATTAAATTTACATTATAAACTCCTGGAAAAAGAGTGTTTATGTAGTCTTGTTTGGCACCTTGTGTCATCCACATGAGCCGGCTTAATTCATAATTTTCAATGAGATTTGCTCTCCAGGTTTTTCTATAGAAATAGCACCATCTAGAAGGAAAAATAGATTGGGAACCAGGAGACAGGATCATGATGAGGAGGGCTATAGTAGATATTTCTCCTCATCTGCTCATAACAGAACCCTCTATTCTCTTTCCTCTTGGTGGAACTATTGATCAAGGGGTCTCCCTTCCTGAGCTGTAGAGATGGGTTGGCAGTACCAACTACCCAATCAGAGAGCCCAGTTCCCGGGACACAGTGATTGGTCAAGAGAAGGGCAGGTAGCTCAAGCAGGAACAATCAGAGCCCTTTCCTCAGAAACTGATAGGAATAAGAGAGATAGAATTTCTTTTTTCTGGATTGTAAGGCTGCCAGGGATCATCTCTGATGCTACAATGGAGAAAGCCTGCTAGAGAAGGACTCCAACACAGAAGAAAGTAGCACCTTGAGAACAGGAAAAGAGATAACATGGTTCAGTTGAACCCCTGGAACCAACCATGCCTGATTCATCCCTAGAACTTTACATTTAGGTGTGACAAACAGAAAACATTTTTTTTTTACAGAATTTAAGTTAGAGTAGGTTTCCATTGCTTACAATTAATGTTCCTGACACATAGATCTTCTAATCCATGACTTAAGCAAATCATTTTACTTATTTGGGTCTCTGTTTTCTCATTTGTAAAATGAGGGGTTGAACTAAATTCTCTGATGTCCCACTTAGCTCTTAAAGTCTGTGCATGAGTAACCTTAATTAGTAAGAAAACATACCATTCTGCCATGTAAAAACTACAAGAATAAATACCTTTGAGTTTCTATTGCCTTAAGGCCTGTTCTCTCTTTAGGAAGGAAAGTACAGAAAACAAAAAGGAACTGAGGTATTTAAGTTTAAAATAACCAGAGGAATACAATATGCATTTCTCAAAATATAATCTAATCTAAAATTAAAAAAAAAAAAAACAGCCACAGGTTAAACAAAATGCTTCCATATGACCCAAGCCTATGAAAGACAGCTCTAGATTATGACCTTTTCTCGATTATGAGATAGCGTTGAACATAAAATGCACAAATACACCATCATCTTAACAACAGGATCCTTTCCAAAAGAAAAAAAACAAAAAAGAAACTTTACCACATTAAATGTATACACTAACTGGTGGGTATACTTTGATATCAGGAATGTTAAAATACAAAAAAAAAAATACATCTTTTTAGGATTGGACAAATTTGCTATGTTTTTAGGACAAAATCCTAAATTTGAAAAACATCCTAGTTGATGACAATGAAAATGTAGTATAATGAGCCAAAATTCTTCACTCACCCTCAACTCTGCAATAGGAAGCAGCTAGACAGCTCATAAAGCCAATAGCTGCAAGCCACACAATACCTGTAATGAACTCAAATGTCCCATACCCATTTGACTGTGTTATTAACTGTGGACTTTTACAATACATCTTTTTCTTCATTTCAATGCTGTGTAGCTACTCAAAAAGATACTTTACAATGAACTTATTCCATGCTATTTTGAATTTAATAATGAGGCAAAATGCACACTCGGTATAAACATATAAAGCTAATAATTTTAATTAAGAAGTAATTTCAGCCACACCACCATCGTGACCCATCAGAATAATCAAAGGTAAACTTAACTTACTTCTGAGCTACAAAATAATGAGGAAAACATTTATGGAACCAACACCTTCCCCAAATACCTAATAATATATTACACTGCTAAGTTTATCATCTATGGTTCCTTTATATCAAGAAGCAAAAGCACATCAACACCAGCTTGAGGGAGGCAAGGCTGTGAGGCAAAGCGAAGCAGTTCTGTGCGGTATGATGAATGTTAGAATCAGAAGGTGACTGCAAAGGTTTGTCTGAACCCAGTGCCCCTATCTGGGTAGTCCTCTGAAAGTCAAATCACAAGGTTCTAGAAAAGTGCTGCAGAGTATGATGTGTCTGATACTGGACCATTCCCTGGTCCTCACTGGCACTGACCTAGACCATGATTAACCTGTTCATTTTTTAAATGATCAAATTTATAGAGAAAATAAAACATTTAAAATTGACTTTTCAAAATGGGTCACGTGACTTAAGTACTAAGGTCAAGACACGAACAAGGAATTTCAAGTTTCTTTGTTTCTTAGTTTAGAATATTCATTCAGTCAAAGGAAGCTCACTATTATGTGTGATTTTCAGTATCTGCCTGAGTGAAGGACATAGAGCGTTAAGTTTAAATTCTGTAGTTTCATTTTATTTTGTTGGATTTCTGTTTTTGTTTTTACCTCTTTATATATTCCAGTGCATTCATAGTAGTCTCTGGAAGGCAGGCCAAGTCGAGGCTGGTCAATCTATACAAAAATATGCGAAGAAGAAAATATTCAGTTGATATAGAACAGTTGGACAAATTACAAGCACGCCTATCTATGTATGAGCAAGATCCTAGTGTTCTAGCAAATGTAGAATAGATAGCTAGTGGGAAGCAGCCGCATAACACAGGGAGATCGGCTCGGTGCTTTGTGACCGCCTGGAGGGGTGGGATAGGGAGGGTAGGAGGGAGGGAGACGCAAGAGGGAGGGGATATGGGGATATTTGTATATGTATAGCTGATTCACTTTGTTATAAAGCAGAAACTAACACACCAGTGTAAAGCAATTATACTCCAATAAAGATGTTAAAAAAACAAAAAAGATCCTAGCATTCTTGTTCTTTATAAGGGTAACAAGCAGACACTGAGTGAATACATAGGAAATGGTTTCCACGCTACTGCTTCCAAGTGTTAAACTGATGGGTAGCTAGATAATCTGGAAGTCTGTGCTGCAGATATTTGAGAAAAACCAAAGAAATCTTGAACAAAAAAAAACCACACACGGGGAAGGATTTTTAATGCATAACAAAGGGGGAGGTGAACAAATACATGTTAGAATCTAGGACTAGGGAGCATTACACTTTTACAGGACATTTTGGCTTCCTGAGATTCTAATATGCTCCCTGAGGGACATTCTCTTCTACCCCCACCCTTAATTGGGACAGAAAAAAAAAAAAAAAAAAGGTGGAAAACCTCTATGGTAAGTCAAGAAATTCTAAGCTAGCAGAAATCTTGATTATTTTGAGATCCTCTACCCTAAGGGGATAGAGGAGATTCCTCCTCAGTTCTCTCCAAAGCTGTCCTGCTCAGGACGCCAGCAGACCCAGCTGCCAGCTGAGTGTGTGAAAGAGGTAACTCATCTCGGTTCTAGTGTGTCCAGTCCACCTTGGATACCTAGCAGAAACTTCTGGACACCTTGGATACCTAGCAAAAACTTGTGGACATACTCGCGGCTTTGTCAGAGTCCCTCTTACGCGCCGCACGGTAAGATGGATGAGGTAAACTAGAGCATTTATGGGTGAGAGTGAGAATCCTAGCAGCTGTAAAGGGCCAGGCCAATACAAAAGAAACAGAACCCAGAGGACTAGTAAGGAAAGAGCCAAAAGGCATCCCCACGGGAAGAGCCCTGCCCCTTCTTCAACCTCCTGACCCTCCTTAGGAAACCCCCTCATGGCGATCATGCAGGATACTGGCACTTGAGAGCCAAAGGAGAGAACGTAGGAAGAGAGAAAGGGGTCCACTGTAGGCAAGAGTTGGGTTCAGTCTCTTTCATGATTTTAATAAAAATGACTATAAAGATTTATGCAACAGTGACATAATTATGCTTCTGTGACCTGCAACTTTTGGTTAGTTTCTTTTACAGGAGACTAAACAAAAGTCCCTAGATGTTTCACTCTATTCCGAACATACTCAGTTAAGTAAATCTTGTCCTAGGTAAACCTAAATGAGTGGCTTACACTTTAAAAAAATCAAATAAAGCCACTTAAAAAGAATGGGATTCTGTTTACCTTAATTGAGAAAAAAGTACAGACATCCTTTAGCAAGAACCAAAATTGTGTTAAAAATCCCATTTCTATGATCTTTTTGGAATCAATTAGGAATTTCTAATTTCTGACCTGTATTACTTATGTAAACCAGACCATGCTCCTTTCATGAACATACAGAGAAATCAGGTGCTTTTTCTAAACAGGAGAGACCTGGAGTCTTTCCTTTCTTATCATTTGTTTTTATAAAGGGAGAGGTATCTAAAACAAAGGTAGCAGGAAGGAGAGTTGAATGTCTAAACCACAGCATCAAGAAAACACTTTCAAAATTGGGAATCCAGGCATCTGTCCTTGAACTTATTACCACCTTGCTCATGCAATTCAAATGAGAATATGCATTATTTCTAAATATCAATAACAACAATGTGTGTGGAAGTTTTACTGCAATTTAAAGTAACTTTGGCTGTTGGCCACACAAACTTACATGAATTACATGGTTCATAGAGTTTTTATCATCAGTGCCAACAAAGAAATTAATAATGACTTTTTTCCCATATTTAGAATTCAGCTGTGCAATAGATTTCTCAGCTGTCCAAGAAGAGCCTAAAGCAATGAAAGGTGAAGTATATCATTAGATGCTTTAGTGCATTAATATGATACTGTAATAATAACAGATTTTATATGGAAATAATTCTTTTTTAAAAGAAGGAAAATTGCCTTACCATATGTTTGGTTCCAGTTTTCTGTCACTACTGGCCAATCATATATATCTGGTAACAGTCTGAGTAGAGGAACTCCGCCTCTGCTATCAATAGCAGCTTTTGAAAATAATGAATATAAATATATTATGAAGACTATGCATATTTTGGCACACTCCTAATGAAATAAAATACAGAGCACTTACATTCATTTATACAAGATCTATACAGTGTTTTTGCTTTCTGCACTGCTACTATGTCTTCAGTTTTGGGTTCCTGAAGGACATCTGAAATAGGGTATTGATAAAACACATCAGTATAATTGCTTATTTGCAGCTGCAATTAACATTTTCAATGCAGGGTTGGTAAAAAAAAAACTTTTGTACATATGTTCACACATCTCCCATTCCAAAACCCTATAGGAAAAACCAAACCCCTTACACCAGATCATTATTCCTGGTGCAGAACTGAGAGTTAGTTTCGTCACCCAGCTTAGCTTTTTGTGTGTGTGTGTGTGTGTGTGTGTGTGTGTGTGTGTGTGAACAGTGATGTTCCATAGAGAAGTTACTTTTTGGAAATGGACATTAAAAAGAAAACAAATACTACAGAGGAATTTGGAATTTAATGTGATAGTCTTCTTGATGGTTTGAAAATAACTGTCTTTGTGTGATAGTACTGTCCATGCTCCAGATGAAATGAATGTACTGTTCTTCTTGTTTGGATATTAGAAAATAGCGAATTTTTTTTTTTTTTTTTTTTTTACAAAGTAACTTCTAAAAGAGGAGAACAGAGAACGGAGGATAGCAAAGGACTAGACACTGCTTTCTCAACTTCCCAGGGAGAGTGTCTTAACTGGGTTAGAACAGATATACCTACTCTGGGAAGGCAAATCTCAGTAACATCTCACAGTGACCTCAACACAGGGCCAGGGTAGAAAGAACATGCAGGTGGTGTTTACTGGCAATAATTTAATTTCTTCTGTAAAATGGCATAAAGGTCCCATCTCCAGGGATAATAGAGCTTTATCGTGTGTACCTACAAATGAAAGCAGGAATGCTAAGAGATACCAACATACCCATTTCAGCGTCTACCACCCTCAGAGTGACTCAGCGGTGGTCCACAAACCTTGGAGGGATTATCGACTTTAGTCTTTTGCGATACTCCCTGTAATCGCTAAGAGCTGTATCTTAAGAAATGGATATATTAAGAGAGAAATCTTTGATGCATAGACACAAACTCCACTAACCTTTCAAAATGACTTCTAATTCATCCCTTAGAATGTCAAAGTTACTGTAACGGGAGCTGGTCTCAGGAATGACGTTGCGTTTCAACCAGCCTCCGCAGGCGTATTTGAAAAAGTCTGTACAAGGCTCAGCAGTGGCATCCATGTTCTGGATCAGTCGAGCGGCTGAAAGACCAGAGAAAGGATAAGATAAAATGAAGGGTGCATTTTTGTAAGTTTGGAAGGGGAAAAAAGAGACACATTGCTTCTTTATGATCTAGTCAACCAGACTGATGCTCCTCTTTTTACTTGTGTAACCGTGGATTCAGGTAGAATGACGAATATTATCTGTGTATAGTCCTCCTTCCTTTACTGTAGTTGGTTGGTTTTATTCTTGAGAGGTCTGGGTCCTCCTATCCTATATCTCACCCCCTCCTTTAAATAACTGAGCTTCTTGCTAGTTCCTATGTCAGATGAAAAAATGAATGCAGGGCTTCCCTGGTGGCTCAGTGGTTGAGAGTCTGCCTGCCGATGCAGGGGACACGGGTTCGTGCCCCGGTCCGGGAAGATCCCACATGCCGCGGAGCGGCTGGGCCCGTGAGCCATGGCCGCTGAGCCTGCGCGTCCAGAGCCTGTGCTCCGCAACGGGAGAGACCACAACAGAGAGAGGCCCGCGTACCGCAAAAAAAAAAAAAAAAAAGAATAAAGGTCTGCCTTAGCCGTCCTGGGCCTGGAGTCACTCTTCACTCTGATAACTTGGGCTGCTGACTCCGCTCTTCAAGGTGCTGTGACCTTTGAATGTCTAGGAGGCTGGCTCCAAGGCATGTGGGATTGTTAATGGATTTTATCGTTTTAGTAAAGATCTGAAGCTACAGTGATTGCTTCTTGTACTTCGCTTACAAAATTTTTGCAATTCAAATTTGATATCCGCTCTGCATTTGTCTATGTAGAGTCTGTCATTATAAGATTAGCTGTAAGCTTGTTAGTTTTTCTTATGTCCACTATTTTATCTTTGAGATTTATGACGAAAGTGCAAATCAACCAACACTGAGTATTTACAGTGTGCAAAACACTGACTGTGGTGGGTGTGGCAATTGACAGAAAGATGTATAAAATCTTCATAAAGTATTACCACTGAAGAGAAGAATATTACGCACAGGAGGCTCAATGCCCACAACTTCGACACCTGGAATAGTGAGGAAACCCTTCCACTGCCCTCCCCTCGTTCTTTCTCATACAAGTGGAACTGTTTCGCAAGGAAAACAAAAGAGCAATTGAGAATTCATCTGCATCAAGAGAGTATAAATTCTCAAGTGAGCTCCTGAAAATACTTCACTTTCTGAATAAATAAGTTAATTAAACACTTTTAAGAATTGCTGAGCTCTGTGGAATTTTCCAACTTGGAATGGTAAATCTGTCTTTCAGCTGAGCCTCGAGCCCCCGCTTCTGGACACGTTTGCCTGGCTGTCATCTCAGGTTCCATCTCTTTAAGACTAAACTCTCTGGGCTGCCTCCAAACCAGTCCTCTCTGGACGTTCATACTTTGGTCTACAGCACAATCGTTATCACAGCCTTCGGTGTTTGAAATCTCGAGTAAAATTCTGTATTTCTTGCTCTCCCTTGGGCTTATCAGTAACTCTTTTGCCTCTTTTCTATACTCTTTAGATGATCAGTTTTACATCTTCATCCCTTTTGACCAGAACTCATCTAACTACTCCTCTTGCTAGTATTGTCTCCCTACTTTTATACATATGTCGAGCATCGTTCACAGATTAAACTTCACCAAATACCCTTTTGCTCTGGCCACTCCCTTGCTCAAAAATGTCAGTGGCTTGACGTTGCCCAGGTTAAATTACAAACTCTTTAACTTGGCTAATCAAAAGTCTCTACCTTCTCTTTTTTTTTCCTCTCTGAGTTTTCATACAAACTCTGCTCCAGCCAGATGGGCTATAACTCCACGTGCCACAAACACTCCTGTGCTTCTCTACCTCATGCCTTTGTTTCTCTCCCCCTCACCCCACCCTTTTAACTCCTCCTCCCATTCTTTCCAAATTCTACCCACTATTCAAGGTTCATCTTATGTCCCATCTCTTCCTGAAGCTCCCATGACTCCAAACTTTAGGGAAAACTTCTTTCTCTGAACTCCTGAGAGCTCACTGCCTCACTCAGTCTTAAAGAGGCTTTAGATGAGGCTACTTTGAATTTCTCAGGTGAATACCTACTGTGTCTTCCTAACCATTCTGTTGATGAACTTAACCTCTTTGTAATCCCATCACCTAGCACTTCAGTAAAAGTCATGCAGTTAAGTTTATGTGTGATGACATTACTGAATCATCAGTGAGCCTCTTCTTCCCTCCTCCTACACGCCCCCCTCCCCAGCTCCTGCAGGTCAGACCAGCTCTCATTTCACAGCCTCCAGAGTCCATCCATCCTTCCAGGTCCCAGTTTCTATTCTTTCTTGGGCCCTCCTCTCTCAGGCTCTATTCATGCCCTTTCAACCAAACTATGGCCCCGGGTCTCTCCCCACCCCATTCATCCTGTGTGTCAGTCAGATTCACATTGTCCTGTCATTTCAGTACGCTATTTTCCACTTCCAAGTTTTCAGTATAATCCTCTTGCATTCATAATAAAATCCAGAGTCACAGCACATTCTAACTATGAACTATAGTTCTGAACTATTCTACTTCACTATACCTAGTGAAGCTTCTTTCACTACTTTCTAACATGAGCCATCTGCCCCAATTTAATGAATGTATTCATTTTCTGCTATGAAACACCTTACAGTTCTCTGCTTCTGTAACTTTGACCATAATTCAGGTATATTCAAGGCCCAGTTCAAATTCTCCTTCTTCATGAAGGATCGTCCTTACAAAGCCCATATCGGCTGACATCACATTCATTTTTTTGTTGGAAAATCCATTGTCTCTTCACCGGGACTGTGGTTCCAGTAAAGGAGGAGATACATTTTCCAGTTTTCTCTCAGGGCCTAACGTTGTGCTCAGTAAAGACTTGTCAGTAAAATTTCTAACTTGAAACCTCAAGTAAAGAGTAAGAAATTGACCTTAAAAAGGTAGAGAGAAAATGCAAATCCCTTGCACTTTGAAGGAAATGAAGATTAGATGACAGGGGAAGTAAAAATAAAGACCCTAAAGAACAGAAGATTATCGTGTAGAGTGAAAAACCAGAAAATTGGAGCCTGAAAGAACTGCTACCTAAAGACATTCTAAGCACACATTTTTAGCAATTTTATATAACTCTTGTCTTTTAACATACTTTTAAAAATGTAAGCTGAATGTTGTAAAGGCAACTGCCATTTTGGGAGCACTTCTATTTTCCTCTCTTCTCTGAGGAAATGGATGGTTTATGTCCTAACACCACAAAGAGCCAAAAACTCCTATTTGGGAGAGCAGCAAACAAGTAACGAGCAAGTAGAACGAACAGGGAGAGGAATGAACAAGTCTCACTGCCTCTCTGGAAGTACCACCTGCCTTGCCTGAAAAGGACGAGCAGTGGCTGCAGTTCCATGCTCATGAGCGCAAGTCCACTGCCACGTTCTTGCAGCCCTACTTCCCACATCTCCCATAATGGAAAAAGTTGATCCTTTCCCTCTTAGGTTGAATTGCTCACTTGATACCCAGTTACACTACTTACATCTGGACAACAAACCAAAGAAGCAGCATTCAAGCAATTTGTGAGGGATGTGAAGACAAGAGAGGGAGAGGCAGCTCTGCCAACCCCTTCTATGCCACTTTGAGCAGAGAGCTCATCTGAGCACAGGCGCTTCCAATCACTTCAAAGAGAGCTCTGCTCTGATGAATATTTTGGGGCCATGGGCCAAGGCAAGTCATGGGCTAGCACTTTTATGCTGGGGCCTTGATCAACCTTCCTTTAATCTCTTATCATGGGTTTGATTCTCGTTTTGCACCTTATCCTCTGGACCCCCTCTGTGCTGACTTTTCTTTGAAGTTGGCGGTAGACTCATGGGTAGACGGGCCATAGGAAACAGACGCACCACTGTCAAACTGGTTAAAATTGGTTTTATATTTTGCACGTTGAATTACTCAACCTCTCCACATAGACACACCTGGGCTCTTCAGATGTTTCCTTATCTGTGGGTTTCTGACATCTGAGTAAACAAATGTGGTTTAAAAACAAATAAAATTATTTCACCTTAGTAAGCAGACATAAAAAATGATGTAGTAAAGGCCAATGTATTGGCGTGGAATGCTGTTGACCAGATGTTTATAAAGTGAAAGAAAGTGTATATTACGATTTTTAAAAATCTGTATAGACAAAGAAAGTCTAAAAGGCCTTTACAGCAGTTATATCTGGGTGGAGGGATTATGAGTGTGTTTAATTTTGTTTTATTTGCTTATCATTATTTTCCAATTTGTATTAGATGAACATGTGTTGCTTTTGCAGTAAGAAAAAAGTTTGTTTTTAATTCAAGAAAATAGTCACATAAAGACAAGAAAAGTAATCTATTAGTAATGAGCTTACTTCTTATGAATGACAATTCTGAATGTTCTACGCTGATAATAAGTGGCACATCATTTTTTTCCCAACTAATCTTCTTGTAACATTTCCCCAACTTATTTGATCATAGGAATTTAAAAACAAGCTCAACTACCATCTGGGATGTTATTAATTACTGTATTCATTACCAGGGTCTATTGTGAGGGTATGGATTAGGACATGCTGTATACGCTGAGAAAGTGTTTGGAGTGCTTAAATCAGGCAGACTTGTTTTGAATCCCTGAGCTTTCCCACTTCTTTGTTGTACGAGAATAAGTAGTTTCCCCAAGATCAAGCAGCTAGTAAATGATGGAAACCCAGGACTTGCACTTAGGTGTGCGTGGCTCCAAGCTCACCCTCTCCCCTCCACACTTTGGCTACATTAGGTGGGAGTGTGTGAGAAGCAGTGAGCATGCTCCATTGCTTTCTCCTCCTCCACTCTTTCCCAATTAGCCTTTATTCTCCCCTTGCCACGCCCCCTTCTTTACTTTGTCTGCTCCCTGCCTTTCTGTCGCCACAGCGTCCCTCCCTCCTCAGTGTCAGCCTTATCACCAGCAACTAGTGCTGAGTCCACGGAAGAAGAAAGCATCAGAATTTGGAGTCTGTAGTGGCCGGGAAGAAAGGGTAAAAAACAGATGAATTCTTCACAGTGGGGCAAACAGACAGGAAAGTGGCATGGAGGCGTTTCGTACTCAAAGGCACACCCCGAAGTGCATCTTCTTGAGGTGGACACGTAGCAGGGTTCTTGCCTAACCTTCCTCTGGATAGAACAGGATGGATGATGGAGGGTGAAAATTCTCAGTGATATGTTGTACAGCAGTATTTTTCAACCCTGGCTAACCATGTGAATCACCTTAGAAGCCTTTAAACATACAGATGCCAAGGATAGATCCCTGATCACTTAAATCAGAATCTTTGAGGTGGTCTAGGCATTTTTTAAGGCTTCCTCAGTGATTCTAATGTCCATCCAGGGGAGAACTATCAGATTAGACAATAGAGAAACACGGAAAATGAAAACAGGGGAATCTAATATCAGGAAGTAAAGACGGTCCCATACTTAGATGAATCAGGCCTATTTCTTCTTGCCTTTCCAGTCTGTAAGTACAAATGGGCCCATGTCATGACAACCCATATTTCTAAGTACAATTGTCCCTTCTGAGTCCCTGGCACAGGATGGCAGGGAGCCACACGTGTGTCTCCTGTACAAGTCCACTCTCCTCAGGTCTCCACTCTCTATACTGGCTTTACCTCTACTACCTCCTGCCCCAGACCCCATCCATAACCTCTGGGGTTGGAGCCCTGTGATACAGGGAGAATGCCTCTCTTCCATCATCATTGTCCTAGAGGAGTTCCCAGGAGGGCTCATGGTGCCTCCAGGTGAAGAGCTCTCTTAGATTTTATCTCCATACCTCCCTCTCCCAAGAACCACAAGGACCAATGGGCCTGGTTTGGGGGAAGACTGCAACAGCAAAAGCTGAACTATATTCAGAATCACTTCTCTGATGGGAAAGGCTTTATTCAAGGGACATTTTTGTTGAGCTTGACTTTTTATTCCTCTGAGATGAGCTCTCTCTATCTTAGGAGGCTCCTGGCCCTCTCAGGCAACAGACCAGAGACACAACCACTCTACTCATTGCCAGACATGATTAGACATGGCAGAATTCCAGATACACTGGAAACCTGCTACATGTCTACCTCAAGAAGGGGCAATCCTTGGCCTGTCTTTGAATGCCAATGGCTTCCAATGTCACATGATCCCCCTTTCTTATCTATATGCCATGCTTTCCAACAGCATCAATAGCTTGCTAACTGAAAATAGAATTTTAGGCACTATACACAAGAAATATTTCTATGTTGATACATGTACATTCCACAGAGGCTACTTTTCTGGTGCTGTGTGTGTGAATGTTCATGTGTGTTTTAAAGAGATTTCTGCATGTGTCAAGTAATCCTGGGGAAACTCTCAGTAAAATAATGAAAATCTCAAATAAATATGATTGCCACAAGCAGCAAATGAATAAAGTGGATAGCATGAACCTCTCTGCTCGCACTTAATTGTGGGTTTAAGTTTATTTAACGTGGATCCCTACTTAGTAGATCACTGATGCTTTCCCATGCGAATGGATTAACAGGAATTATGAATAGGGCTGCTTCTCGTTATTTGATGGGTTTTGTTCTAAAGTCAACACTAACATTGAATTAACAAATACTGAATCATTGACCTTTGGAAAATAGTGTTAGGTTCCTGTGAGCCTCTGATCACACAGTATTTTCATCAACTGATCAATACATAATCTTGTTTTATGTCTGTTTCTGTTTAATTTCTGATTTAATATATATCATCGATTCATTAACATTGAAGTCACAGCCAATAGCACTACAACTCATACCTGAATGAGGCTTATTCAACACATGTCTTTTCTCTGTAAGGCACATCACAGCCTTCTTGCACTTAGGAACACTAGACAGCACTTCAGCTCTAGGCTTGGGGGCCATTTTAAACAGTTAAATCACTAACAAAAAGCACAGAATATGTGAAAAACGTGGCACTAAATAGACTGAGAGAAGGACCCTTGTTTACAGTCTCCTTGTTGGACCTCAGCTGGGTACATGTGTGCAGAGTGATGGAAATCTTTCATCAATCTGTGTATGTCTGTAAATGACCTCGAAAGCACCGTGAGTATTGATTTGGGGGTAACAAATAAATTTTAGCCAGTAGGCGAATTAGCAAATAGGAAATCTGTAAATGATTAGGATTGACTACACTTTTGTCCATTTTTTCTTTGAGGCTTTTAAAAAATATCCAGGAAAATGTGCACAAGAAGCAACAATATCAAGTGGGAATGGTTTCAAATCACTTCTTTCTCAATTACTACTGTATTTTTCAAAAAGTCCTGGCCACTATATATTTTGGTGTTGAACATTTTAAATAGGCCAGGCATCTATTTATAACATATATGCCACATATCTGGCTTGGTGGCACAATTTCTTCACTGATGGTTCTTGCCCTGCATAAGTAAGGTTTAAGGAAGCCTTTATGAGCAAAACTGTTTTCAGCTCTGTTCTCTCCCAATCGGCCTACGCCCTTGGTTTTTTGCTCCCAAAACATTTTCGCCCAACATTTTCATTTTGGTATCTTAAAAATCACTGTAATCATCAGCCTGGCTTATGACTGCTATGGAAGTGTCCAGAAGAGGTCAGAGAAATGCTGGGGCACCCAGGAGCAAATGCTCCTGTGAAGGCCTTAGGACATTCATTTCTGACCCAAACTCCTATCCTAAATGTTTGCTTTATTAATAGATACCAAGCTTGATATTACTTACTAGGCAATTTTTGACAATTTAAAAATCTCCTTTGACAACATTCTGAAAGTATTGCTGACCTCATTCCCCGCTGCCACCCTCCTCCCACCATCCCCTGACCAAAATTAAGGCAGAGTCAGAACGTTTTGAAAGAACACAAGGAAAATGCAATGTAATCACAATGGGTCACAAAGGACTCCATTCAGAAGGCAACAATGTGGAAACTAGAATCTGGGGGACCATTCCTAAAGAGAAAACGACTGAATATTAGCAAGCACACCAACTAATACTTATAAAACCAAACAGTTTTCATTACAAACATTCTGGATTCTTGCAAAATCCAATCCTCCCTTTTAAACGAAATCCCTGTTTCAAATTGCTTTTGCGATATCTTGGTTGAAGAAAGGTTGGGGGGAAGAATGGGAGGGAACACCCAATGCTGGATGTAATCAGGACTGCTAGTTAATCATTTAGTCAAACACTCCCTGTCAGCCACTGGGTAAGTTCCAGCTAAGCCAAGGTCAAGTCTTGCACTAGCCCAATTGGTCAGCACCAAGAAAAGTCATCTCTATATAACTGTGCAGAAATTATCTGTGTATTTACACAGGTAGATTTGAGGCAAGTTCCAAGATAGTGAATTTTTTCTGTAGAGCTGCAATTCTCAGGAAAGGAGACCTATTTTTTGTGTTTTAGCTTGAGGAGTAGTTTATAATTGTATTTCATGTACACATGTGACCAATTTACCTTGAACGCATAAGCACAAACGCACACTCACACCCACATACACATAGGCACAAGCTATACATAGTTAACCTGGAATCCAGTTGCTATCAGATTTACAGATAAACTCACTGTCAGATTTATAGGCAAAATGTAAACTATAGGATTTTCATTAGGGTTCAGCCAAAGATGCTTATGTAATAATAATAATAACAAGTCAATGTTTGACCTGTGTCAGGCGCCAAGTGCTTACTTCACGCGAGTCAATTTTCTAAATTCCTTGACTTTGTTTATCATTTAAACTGTATATGGTAACAATATTTTTGTCCCCACTTTCTAGCTATAGAAATTGATGGTAAGGAATCTGTATCCAAAGTCACACAGTTGGTAAGTAGCAAAACTGAAGTTTATCCTCAAGCAGTCTGGTGGCCAAAGCCTAGGCTCTTAACTATGATGTTAAACTGCTTCTCTGGTTTTGATTATATTTCTTCCTTATGATATCTTCCCATTGCTCTATAAATAGGACATGTTACCTCTGTTTTAAGGAAACCTAGGCATAGAGTGGTTACATGCCCAAAGCCACCAATATGACTTTAGATAGAGTCTAGGTCTAATTTTAAACTGATGTTTTTCTACAGTATCATCCTTCTGTAACTCCAAATAGCATTAAAAAAATTTTGGAAGCTCCACAGAGAGAGAATCCAAATTAAATTATGTAGCAATCACTGTCTTTCTGATGCCCAATTAAGATTTTATTGCTCCATAACATGAGCATAGCTACATAAACTTTTTCACCTCATCTGACCCTAGCACTTGTTGAGATAATTACAGAAATCTCAAGTCTAATGGACCTACAGTAATAATCTTTAGTTGGCTCTCCCCAAACTAGTGAAATTCTTCAGCCTTATCTCATAGCCCATTTAAATGAATGGCTCACAGCCAAGAGAGGACATTCAATAATTTTCCAGTAGGGATTCCTCCAAAATTGACAACCAGAAACATTCTGTGAACAAATGGAAGCCCTGAAACTGTGTTACAGTTAAGTTAAAGTGTCGTAAGTCTAAAAATAAATTTTCTTTTTCAAGTCCAATTTGCATTTTAAATCCAAAAAGAGTCTTTGCTGGCAAAAAGCTATTAGAGATTATACTGCAATTTAAATACAATATATCACTTAAAATAAGTTATCAAGGCTGTGTGTTGATTATAATGTTAATGAATAATAATGTTCCTTTTTTAAGGAAAGATATAGAAGGTTATGAAAAGGCTACACTGTTCCCTAAGTAACTCTCATCAGTTAGATCCCAAGCTTCCTGGACACTGGTGGATGTTTCTGAAGAGGAAGCAATGAAATTACATACCCATGTTTCTCCCATTTAAACATTTTGCAATTTTGGATCACATTGTTGAACAGAAATGATCAGTCCAACTTCAGTAATACGTAATTACTGAGAGTAACTCAAAACATTCTGCCTTTGCATCAATTTTGGTTAGGGCGTGGTACAAGAAGATCATAGCAAAAGGATTAGCTGGGTCACTGGTGCTGTAGAATGCTACCTCAAACGAGGTCAAAATTGTAAAAACAAAAAAAAAACTCTTCTCCAGTGGGCACTATGAAATTTAGTATGTATTAACAAACTAGGCATTTAGTTGACACAAGGTGGTATTAGGCTCCACATGTTTATATTTTTTTAATGAATATGTATCTCTGTTCTATTATAGAAGACCCAGAGGGTTATGCTAAATCATTTGTCTTCTCCAAAAAGATTTTTTTCCCTGTGGACCATGAAAAGACTCTGAAACTTTTCATTTCATTTCAACAACGATTTTTGAGTACCCCTACATGTCTGACACTATTGGGATCTGAATATATGTCATGGCGAATAAACAGATATAATCCCTGCCCTCACAGAATTTGCAGGTCTTCCTCTGACACAAGACTGTTTCTTTTATGATGCATATGAACTCCTATAGTGTAACTATATCTAGAAATGAAGGGTTGTTATGCTCTGTTCTCATTTCCAATTCCTGAACTTATGTAGTATTCAGTTGACAAGTAAAGCTCCTATTTTATGTAACTTAGAGGTAAGGAGTCACTTGCAGTGTGCATCTATAAATAAGCTTATTATGCGTGTATGTGTGAGCTGACCAGGAGTCTGAATGAGCGTACTATGAGTGAAGCAACCTGGGATAGAGGAACCTTCGAGGACGATGGTCAAAAACCAGCAGCACTTAGCCAAACAGAGACACTCAAGGGAAGGCGAGCACAGGGCCTCATTAAAGGAGAGCAGAGATGAGTTACTGAGAAGGAAGAAGCTCTGAGAGAACTGGAATTGGAAAAGAAAGCCCAGACTAATGGAGATTTTGGTCGCAGGGAGCTGGAAATGCTTACCTGAGTAGGAGATTAGTTGAAAAATCTCCCTGAAACAGGAAAATAGTGGGAAAGAGAAATGCATACAGAAACTGTTTCCTTGTTGACCCAGTTCTAGCTTAGGAGGGTAGAATTAACTAGGTAAATTAAACAACCAAGGAAGAGAGTAATTGACTTTACTGCTAGCAAAGGAGATAGATCAGACAGAAAAGAGTTTGAGAGGGAGATACAGAACTGAGAAATCTAATTTACGTATGTGAGACAAAGCCCGAATGAGACCACTTCTTTGCTGCTGTATTTGTGTATCAGGTGCCCTAACAAACACCTTGCCTAGACAACATTGGTTTTGTGACCAAGATAAGGAACCTGACAGAATAAATATAAAAAATAAATTAAATATTCATTTATGCAACCAATATTTATTGACAACTTACTATGTGCCATGCACCTTGCTAGCTGCTGGAAACAGAGTGATAAGTAAGATAGAAATAGTTATTACAGGGGCAAAACTAGACATTGCACAACTAACTACAAGTGAGACGTGAGTCATGGGTAAGCATACAGGATGTGCTGGGAGCGAAAGAGTTAGCTAGGCAAAGATGGAAGAGGGAAGCCATTTCATTCCTTCATTCATTCAACAGATATGTGAGTCAGGAACAGAGTTGTGGTCCAGGCAGAGAAGGTGAGTGACAGCCTTGATAAAAGAGGCAACCGAAAGAGGACTGGAGTGTAGAGCGGCTCTCTGTGAGTGTGGAAAGATAGGCCATTCTCAGAAGGAAGGACACAGGATAGATAAAGAATGAAGAGCTAGATCCCCAGGGCCTCAGAATCCCAGGAGGAACCCTACCTGTCTTTGATTGGTGGAAAGAGACCTGTGGGAACTAATAGTCAGGGGCTTGGCCTTTGTCACCCTGTCCAGTTTAGGAAAGAGATCTGATCATGGGAAGAAAGATTTACTCTTGCTGAGCTTGCAGGAAACAGCCAGCCTTGTCCTAGAAGTCCTTATCTTGGGCATCTAATAGAAGCGGGTCCTTTCATCCTCAATCTATCTGTATGGCTGGTCAAAAAGTTCCAAATCATCTCTTCAACACATGCCCTTGCCAAGTCAACTTAGGCTTTCAGGAGCCCTAGTTTGGACAAGGTGTCCCCATGAATCTAGACAGAGTTCTCGTGGATTGCAGATGTTAAGCTGCGGGACGACCTCTTCTGTAAGGTTCATACATCATGGCATCATTCGTATGACTGTATGGCTAGGTGAGAGATGGAGCCTTAGACCATCAACCATGAAATAAGTTATCAGTATGAGATGTGCAGTTTCTAAGAAATAGCTCAAAGTATATTACCAGGTAATCCGCAGAATATAAAAACAATGATAATTATAGGTACACCCTCTACCCACAGCAACGATTCTAATTCCAACACCTTGCACAATGACTAGTTCATAACAGACACTCCAAAAGAATCCTTCATTCTCAGTTAAGTCTTCTGTTAGGAAATTATCACCACCTGTTATTTAAAAGCCATACTTTTACTTTATCAGATCTTAAAATATTTTGATACTGGTTTCTTATGCCTGTTACTACACTCGAATAAAAATGGCTTTTATTGTTCATTTAAAGTCGGATAGGCAGTATCTGAAAAATTTTGAACTTTCAACACTTAATTAGATTTTCTTATATTTAAATAAAACAAGACAAAGAACTGATTCCTCCCTCCTTAAGTTTTTAAAATTAATAGGTGTGGTTGGCTGATGGTTGAGGGAAAAGCCGGATCCTTGGCTTTCTGTGTTGGCATATAACATTAGTGAGCTGTTTCTTCCTCAGCAAATGAAGAAACATTTTTCTTCCATATAAAATGTGTGTCATGTACATAAACTGGGCTCAGGTAGAAGCAGTCTGAGCCAATCCAGTGAGACTGAATCTTATTTTAGATAGACCACAAGGAATCAGCAACAGAGGAAGTTCCTGGCTAAGAGCAATGGAGAGAAGCTACACAGGGACAAGGAACTGCAGGCAGCTGTGACGAGGGGGCTGTACCCAGCAGACAGTGTGGTGATCCAAGAAAGTTCTTCAGGCAAAAGGCAATGAGGTTAAGAATTAAGCTGGGTTTCAGTCCCAGAAGACGGGGAAGAAAAAGCAGAAACTCAATTTCCATAGCTAGGGAATGAGCCAGAAGTGAGGTCCCAGGGGACAAGGTAGGAACCCACTCACTACAGCTGGGGTCAGAGGCAGCTCACCAGACGTGAGACTGACTGGAGATGGAACCAGAGTCGCTGACCTTGTTCTTAGTAAGGGCCTGGGCCTGCAAAGGGGCTGATCCTGCAACAAGGGCCTTCATGGAACTCAACCAGTTCGTCAGCTTTGCAAATCCTCCCACTTCTTTTCTTTGTTTTAATTTTATTACATAGTTGTTGAAATACATCATGTAAAGTTGCATAGTATCTATAGCTGCTAACTTATATTCTCTTTTAAAGATTCATATTTGCATGGATACGAGTTTAAGGAGACTTTCAAGGTTTCACTTGTGCCATTTCTTCTCAACACATTGTCATTTCCTTGCTACAGAATATTATATACACCGGGCTTTGAGAAATATTCTGTTCAGTTAATGACTTTTCATATATTGCTTTTTTATTTGATTCACTTAAATATAATTAAATTATTTCTCTGAACAAATACAATTGTTAATACTTTGTTTCTTGGCTTCTAAGTTAGTGAAATCATTGATTGCTATATACATGTGTTCAGGGATAATGAATTCATTTTGGCTTCAGACTGGCAGAGGTATCAGAAACATCCTAATTTCACTCAATTAATTTCATTATACCAGAAGATTAAGCCCCTAGATTTTACAAAAACTTTCTTTCCTGGAAGTATTTTTAAATAACTACTAGATCCTCAAGCACATCTTATTATAAGTCTTTAATGATTTGGGAGTTCTTTCAATAAGAATTTCTTTGAAGTTCAAGAAAGCCTTGATTAACAAAGGGAACTACTTAAAAGATATGGCCTAAGCCATCTTCACCATTTTATAGTTGGCTTGCTTGTTTTTGCTTTAAGCATCAAGCACAAAGGAACAGATGCACTGCTGGCTACTGGTTACCTGCTAATTGATTTCAGTTTGACTTCCTAATCCTTTAGTCTGTGCTGTGGACCAAACCTCTCTTTATTAGTTTCAAGCTAAGGTACCTACTGTCAGACTTCTCTGGATTGAAAAGTATCTGAAATGTGATAGTTCCGTTTGGACTTTTTTGTTTCTTTTAATTTTGAAGGGAGATGGTGCCTCTGAAAAATGTTTAAACAAACATTTTGTTTTGAGATAAGAACTCACTGATTCACTTTGAGTTTTTATCTAAGCTGGTGAAAAAACAAATAAAAATGAATTCATGAGTAATTCGAATTCCATCAAACGGAGTTCCCGCACAACATGCCAGACAGGCAGCCCTCCAGTGTGTCCTTTTACCGGCTGCTGTTGATCCACTGGAGTGACATTATCACATATGACAACAAAGAAGTCGAAAACCCTACCCCGTGTGGACTAATTTCTAGATCGGGTGGCATATCCTATGATTCTAGAATCTGACTCTTGTCAGCAAACACTTCCCTCCATTCAGAAGGGTATCTCCTACAATCCTACCTCTAGAGAATGAAAGAAAGGGCTTTGGGTTGTATGAGGAAACAGGATTAGAAGAGCATTTCTAGAGTCATCTTGGGCAAGAAGGCATGATTTATTAAGCCCTGAGCCTACTCACGGATACTCCCTTCAGCTCTCTGATTTAAGGGAAACCCTCTCCCTTGAAGCTCTCTCTCCCTCAGCACTCTGCACACTGAAAAACAAAACCAGTCTTCTTCTATCACTCTATGCAGCCTCCAAATCATTCCTCTCCACTGTGTTTATTTAGGATTCTGCCAGCTGACCAGCCCCACCCACCTCATCTACTTTATCTCTGTCATCCACTAACTTCCTAGACATTCATCTTTGTTTATTAAAGACTCAACACCTCGCTCTGTCTTCCCTTCCACAAATGTTCTACCATCTTCCCAAGTAACATCAGGGACTATGTGGACAATCTCTGCTACTCTCTGGCTTAAGAATTTCTTAACCTTAGAAACTCTCATGACCTTCACCTCCATTCCACATCTGTACCTGCATTTTCATGGTCCTAATGTTGTTAACACCAAGAAATATTCAACTTGAGTAACCTACACTTTGGCCTTCCCATCCTTAGAAGTTTTTTCATTTCTTTATTCCCTCTGCACCTGCTCTTCTACTTTCCTGAGAATTCTCACTTCATGCTCACTCTGTTCTTCCTTTGCCTTTCTTTCACCTTCTATCCAGCCTACATCCTGTGGTGTCATCATTTAAACCATCAACTCAGCAAAGTATTTCATTCCCTCGCCCCTGCACATGAGCCTACCCTGAATCTTCCCAGCTGCCTACCTTTTCCCTTCCAACTCTAGGCTAAGATATTTAAGAATGTTTTTTACAGATTTATTGATTGACTTCTTTATTGCAAGCTCCTTATGAGCAGGGACTTTGTGTTGTTCACTTCTGCATCTGCAGCAACTAGAACAGTACTCCATAAATATCTGTGGAAGATATTACCTGTGATGCTGGGAAAACCCCATAACTTCCTGGTTTAATGCCATTTCAAATTATGGCCTTCAGCTTCAACAGGGCCATCAATTCTGTGCACAGCCTTTCTACGTGGTCCTGCTTAGCCTTCCCTTCCACTCCATACACTGGCCCTTTCCAGCCTTCAATACCCTTACTTCCTCTTACACAGAGAAAACTGAAGTAACTGGATGAGCCACATGGCTTCCCATCCTTCTCAGCCTCTAACCGTACTTGCATGCACACTATCATCGCTGCTTTCCCCCTGGTAAGAGAGGAAGAGGGGGTCCTCCTCTGTTTAAGAGGGGTCCTGCCATCTTTTCTCTGGATATATCCTCTCTTACATCCCCAGGAACAAGATCCATCAACTTTCCCATCTTCAATGGAATCTTCAACCTCTTCCTTTCTGCCTTCATTTCTTGTCCTACTCAACCTCTCAGCTGCATTTAACTCCAGTGATCAGACTCTGATTTTGAACATACTCTCTAACTTTTGCTTCAGTGATTTTACACTTTACTGATTTTCCTTGTACCTCCCTGGCTCTTCCTCTTCAGTTTCTTTGAAAACATCTCCATTCCTTCCTGGGAAATCTCAACCACCTCTCCCCTATGCTGATGACTGCTGAATCCTTATCTCCAACCTAGACTTCCCTGAACTACGCCACACAGAAGACTCACCAGTATCCCAAATCTACACTGTCTCAAAGGGAACTTTTTGCTGCATGGGCCCCAGCCTATTATCCAACCAGCTCTTCCTCTGTGTTCCCTGGCTCAGTGACTGGCAACACTTACCACCTAGTTTCTCACGCCAGAAACTTGAGTTACATTTCACTCCTTTTTCACAACCTCACATATTTACATAAACACTATGCCTTATAAATTCTACCTCCTAAATATTTCTCAAATCCATCTATTCTTTCCACCCTGTTACCATCAAATCCAGGCAACCCTTAGCTCTCATCCAGATTAAGTGCGCAGTAGCCCAATTCCTTGCCCAGAGTCATTCTTTAGGTACAGTCAGTGACCCTTCTCAACAATTCGGATCAAGTCATGTTTCACTGAAAACCCTTCCTTCTATAACTTCCCATTGCTATTAGGAAGGCTCAAACACTTTACCACAGACTACAAGATTCAGTTTCTGCCTATCTCTTGTGCCAGCACTCAAACACCCTTCTCACCCCCACTCTCACATCCACATTCATGCCCACTGTGACTCAGCCCTATAGCCATTCTTCCAGTTCTTTAACCTTGCTAAGCTCTCCCTCATACCCGGGACCTGGAAATAGTATTCCCTTGTGTGGGTAAATCTTTGTCTCCGCTTCACCAAGTCTGTGCTAGCCAGCAGGCAAGCTTGAATATGTTCCACTTCTGCTTAAAATCCTTTAGATGCTCCCCATAACATATTTATTCATTTCTATAGACTTGAAGAGGAATTATAACCCAGTGCATTTCACATTACACGCCAGCCATCATGAACCACTTGCAGATCCTACACTCACCCAGCCTTTGCATGCATCTTGCATCCAGCCTGTGCACATGCTGCCCTCTGCTCCACTGGCCTGGCAACCTCTGAGTGGCCTTCTGAACTAGCAGATGACATTTCCTCTTGCGAATGCTTTCCTGGCCCTGTTAGTTACAATCACTCTAGCTGCCAGTCTATAATGACTGATGTGGTTTAGGCGCCCTGTTCTCAGAATGACTGTAGCACTGCTTCTCTCTGCCTTAGCACTTACCCAAACCGTATGGTAATTTTGTTTATTGGTCTGTCATGCTGACCAGACTGTCACTTTCCTGACGACAGGGTTTATCTTAGTTCACACTCCCAGTGTCTAGAAAAGTGCTCAACATTTAGAAGGTGCACAATTAATGATTTTGAGAAATATAAAAAAATGAATGAATAGATGAATGGATGAGGAAAGACATTGTTCTGAAGTCTCTATGAAAACATCTGTGCCCGCATTCTACTGGGGAAATTCAGGGGGACAGTCCAGGTTCAGCTTCTCCATTATTAGTAGAAAAACAGGCCTAGTGACCCTCTGCTCTGACTTAGTTTTTACTGAGCGGCACAGTCTGAAATCGCACCCGTTAAAGCAACCAGTTGGTTAACATATACCGTCTTTTAAAAATGCAAATGTCCAGGGAATTCCTACATTTCTTAATGTCAATTTATTTACTTAAATTCCTTTCCCCCAACACTTATCAGAGACCACTCCGCTGAAGGAATTGGAACTCTGTGTGTCAGAGAGGAGGGAGGTCTGGCATGGGTATATTCGAAAAGTTTCCCCAATTATCCTAATAAGCAGCCACAGTTGAGAATCACTAGTCTTCAGCGCTTTTCAAACTTTACTGTGCACTCTCCTCTCCTGGGGACTTTACTAAAAATGCAGCTGCAGATTCAATAGGTCTGAGGTGGGGCCTGAGAATTTGCATTTTTGCAAGTTCCCAGCTGATGCTGATGGTACCGTGGACCACGCTTTGAATAACAAGAATCTAGTTATTCTCCTCTTACCACAGGCCTCTGGCTTATTTACTTTGAGGGGTTAATCACTGGGGAGGGAAGGGCTAACAGTGAATGTCTGCAAGGGTGAGCACAGAATAGCTACATGTTCAAATCAAGTTGTGCTTGACTGGCTTTACAGAAAACAAACAAAAAAAAGCATTTTGCTTTACAGGAAACATGGATCCAAGTGCCCATTTCTGATTGTGTTCATTTCACAGTTCATTCACAGGCTGAACTGTCACTCCCTGTGCTAACATAGAGCACAGTAGTCAAGGAAAATGTTAATAAGAGATGACATTTTTACCCGAGACTATCTAAAATGTACTTTCTCTCTCTCTCTCCCTCCCTCCACCCCCTACCCTCTCTCTATTTTTGGCTACACCTTCCACTTAAAAAATATATTGACTGCTTTCTTTTGATTCTCACTAAATAGCTTTTTTCCCCCTCAATAAATAGCTTTAAGTAGCGCATCTGTTACTTTCATGAAAGAACACATTAAATGGGATATATCTGTGCATTATACCTGTGGTGCATCTCCTTGAAGGATGCATAACATGAAATAGGCTGTCATTAATCTTTGCTGTTTTCTCTGTAAAATAAGACACTTTTAATTTCAATTTTGTAGGTAAGGAAAATGAAACGCGGAGGGCTAAACTGACTTAATTAAGATCGCATACTAACAACACAGGATGTGGCCTGGACTTACATCTTAGTTCTACCATGTTGTTGGCTTAGTGGAAAAAGAAGCTGTAATCTTTCAAAAGATTGTGCCTTAATTATTCATAACACTTGCATCTCTTTGAAATAAAGTTTACTATTTAACAGCCTTGTTCCTGCACATATCTATTGTTGGAATTTATCTATATTCTAGTCATCTAATTATTAACCTACATTGTTCATAAAAGAATTCAAAGTGGCCTTACAGGGATACAGGAAATAAAATCAAATACATTAGCTGAGAAAGAAGGAGGAGGGCATGAATAATGCTAATGAATCAAATGTATACAAAGATTATAATTATAGGTTAAAAACAGATCTCTTGACACACTAGTAGTCAAGGTGAAAAGGGAAACACTTCATAGAACCCTTATAAAAGCCAACACATTTTCCCAGAAGTATGATTGTCACCAGTATCCACTTTGTGGTAGACTCAGTATTCCGCCTTTGATTGACAGATGACAGGTCCACCTGGCCCTACCATACCACATATATCTCTCACTTGCTCTGAAAGTGAAACTCCAGCACATGGAAACAATGCTTCCAATGTCTAATTCCGAAATAACTTCAACTTCCTAGTTGATTTACAATTTCCACAGACTTTTCATCAACATAACACTAATATGATGAAATAATAGGTACTCACTCAAACTGAGACGCTTAAGTTATTTAGTGATTTGGTAGGCACTGAAAACTACACAGAATCACTTTGAATTGTGGAAATAGGAATCAACGGACTCAATATTTAATTACAATAACAAGCATAAGATCAAAACAGAAGATAATTACTTACAAATGGACACTGGAGAGATGGGAAAAAAAGGGATAAGGGTGATTTTGTTGCTTTTTATCCGCATACCATAAGATTCACCCAATGACTTTTAATACACTTATACAGCTGTGCAGTGATCACCACAATCCAATTTAGAAAAATTCCATCACCCCAAAAGGTTTCCTTTTGCCCATTTGCAGGAATCCCTGCTCCACTCCCAGGCCCTAGGCAATAGCTATTCTACTTTCTGCCTCTACAATTTTGCCTTTTCTGTAAATTCATATAAATGAAATTATATAATATGCAGGTTTTATTATTGTCTGACTTATTTTACTTAGTATAACATTCTTGAGGTTCCTATTGTTGCATGTATCACAGTTTGCTCCTCTTTGCTGTTGTGTAGTATTCCCGTTTATACCCATACCATATTTTGTTTATTCACCTGTTGAGGGGTATTTGGGTTGTTTCCATGTTTTGGCTACTATGAATAACGCTGTAATTTAAAAATCACATGAAATGCTTTTGAGGACATGTATTTTCATTTTTCTTAGGTAAATACCTAGGAGTGAAATTGTTGGGTTTATGGAAAGTGTATGTTTAATTTTCCACATAAACTGCCAAATGTTTTCCAAAATGCTTTTTATATATCGCACTGGGATGGACTGAAATATTTTACGTTCCCACCAGCTATGTATGATAGTTCTAATCTCCACATCCTCACCAACACGTGGTATTGTCTATCTTTTTTATTATAGCCCTTCTAGTGGGTATGGGGTGAGGGTGTTTTGAACAAAGAGAATTTATTCCAGTTTTCAATCAGTCAGAAATCGGCTCAAAACAACCACCCCCCACCCCAGAATTTCCTTTTCTGAATGATCTCAGAGAACAAAATTTTTCAAGATTCAAGGGCTTGTGTAACTTTCCCCTTACAGTCTTTGTAACTCTTTATTTTTCAATTTCCCTTTAAAAATCTATCAATATTATTAACTGGAGCTTCATATTATATCAAAGGCTTATTGGGAAGCACCTTGCTACACCATGGATTTTGGTGAGCAGGACAAAGCAAGACCCTTCAACTGCAGAGGGGCCCTCCCATATTTCTCATTCTACAATGTTGAACATAAAGCTGGGGTCCTCACCCCACCCCCTGCAAGCTAGCGTTTATATCCACTCCTTTACTCACAGGTAATGTTCGCAGTTGTAAAATAAACCTTAAGATTCCAAATAAGCTTATCAGGCATTGCTAATTTTCTTTCCTTTTAACCACTTAGTCCAACTATACTATGTTTTCAATACCTTGACCTTGCACTAAAAAAAGATGGTGCACTACTGCTTAAAATCTACCCAGAAGGTTAAAAAAAAAAAAAAAAGTTACATATGTGTGTATTTATCACATCACATCACTGACTCCCTTTCTTGGAAAGGATGTGATTGACAGATGCTAATTTTGACTGGAGAATTTTTGAAGCAAGTATTGCTACACAATTGTCAGGAGAATGGTGTCAGGGAAGCCGCCCAAAGCAAATTGCCACATGCCACAGTTAAATTAACAAAGGTGTGCTTCAGCAGCCTTTCCACTAGGATGCCGGCTGCGTTACTGCCTGAAGGATTTTTTCAAGCTGAATTACATAATGAAATAGCCTCATCTCCCACTCTGAAAGGCTGTTACATGCCTAGCAGCCCTCAAGAGTCTGTCTGCGGTCTTTCCTGTACTCATCTAGTTGTGTCATTTTTCTTCGTGGAGGCTTCTGGGGTGTTAACAGGCAAGAAAGGAGGGACCATGGCCCACAGCAATGCAGAGATTCCTTGTTGCTGCCATGAAAAGGCCAGCTGGTAACAAGATACTTCACTTAGGGCACTACCAGGATCTGGTCCTTGAAGAAATGTTCAGATATTTGGAAGGTTCATTTACTTCAAGGGTTACAGCTCAAGCCACACAAAAGTGATTTTAAATCAGAATATGAATACATAATCTCACCAAGCTTAACATATCTTTCAAGTGAACAGAATGCCTCCTTTCCCTGTATTAATATTTAAATACTCATCCAAAGTTTGCTTGATGAGTAAAGAATTAAAGTAAAGGAAATGGATAGTTATGAGGGGTTTCATCCAGGTCCTGATGCTCCACAAACCTGTCCCTCAGGGCTGCCACAATTGTGCAGTGTACAACCTGCACAACTGTACAGATGGTCTTGCTCTCTCTTGAGAACTGTATGGCTCGTGTATCTTAACTTGGTTTCTCTATCCCCTGGAGAGTTTAGGACTACACTGCTAATGTTTGCTTCTTTAAACCCCTTAATTCCATGTTGTGTTTGATGTACTAAAATCACTGATGAAGCTGATCCGCTGTTCTCAGTAAAGTAGCTTGTTTCTTGGTCAAAGAAATATTCATTCTCCTCCTTCTTAGTCTGTATTTAATTATTTCAACTCTCTGAGAGTCATCTTATGTCCTTTAGTTCCAAGTTCTAGCATGAGCGGAGGCAATCTGTTCTCAAATACTGTACGTACAGGCATAGAGTATTAAAAGTTTGATAGACTCCTGGTCTCCTTTGAGGCAACAGGGAAAAGTGGTCATGAATACAGGTTCTGGAGTCAGGCTGCCTGGAGTGCAATCCTAGCTCAAGTTTGTTCATCTGTAAAAGGAATGTATAATGGTACCTACCTCACAAGGTCATTATGAGGATCCAATGTAAACTGCTTACAATAGTGTCAGACACATAAACATTCAGTAAGTGTTAGCTATTATTATTCTATTTTATCTTCTATTTTTACTTTATTATATTACATACCTCAATTTAGTAATAAAACACTAGTTTAGCAAGAAACACTGTGTGTGTGTTTTAACTCTTCAAAGACAGCCCCCAAATAAAAGAACTATGGAAGGGTGTATTATTAGTTCCCTATTGCTGCTACAACACATTGCCACAAATGCAGTGACTCAGAACAACGCGAATTTATTATCTTATGGCTCTAGGGGTCAACAGGGCTGCATTCCTTCTGGATGCTCTAGGGAAGAACCATCCCTTTCCCTTTCCAGCTTCTAGAGACTGCACACATTCCCTGGCTCATGGCTATATTACTCCAAACTTGGCTTCCTCTGCTTCTGTTGTTACATTTTTCTCTCTGATTCTGACCCTCCTGTTCCCTTCCCCTTATAAGAACCTTGTGATCACATAAGACCATCCCGATAATTCAGGATAATTTCCCCAATATCCTTAACTTAATAATCACCTTTGCAAAGTACCTTTGGCCTTATAAGGTAACATATTCATAAGATCCAGGGATAGGAAGTGGACATCTCTAGGGAGGCATTATTCTGTCTACCACAAAGGGAAAAGCATTAGATGATCTCTTGAGATTATTTAAGCCAGTGGTACCCAAGTGGAGATGATACTGCTGCCCCAAGGAGACATGTGGCAATGTCTGGAGATACTTTTTGGTTATCACAGCTGGGAGAAGGTGCTGATAGTCACCTAGTGGGTAGAGGCCAAGGGTGCTGTAAAACACCCTACCATGCACAGAACAGGCCCCTTCTCCATAACAAAGAATTATCCAGCCCAAAATGTTAACAGTGATGAAGCTGAGAAATTCTGATTTAAAGTATATGATTCCTTGAAATCTTAGTAAGGTTGCAATGCAATGGAAGCCAGTTTCAGGATTTAGATTTACACAGAGACGTTTGAGAAATCACATCCAAGCTCTATAATTCCATGTTTTTAACAATCTTATATAGTAAATAAGAGATGAATAGTATTACTCATACTTTAATAGTAGGGTTTTGAACACTGCCTTAACTTGTAATTTGTTAAGAAGTGTTTGTTTCATTTTAGGTCTGGTGTAATCTTTCAGAGGGATGCATTTCTTATACAGGCAAGTTAATTTAAAGTACGTCTTGTAAACAGCATTTTATGTATATTACAAATATTTAAATTTATAGAGGCTCAGATTTAAAGGACCCAACACCAAACAAATGTCAAGATGATCCAAAGCTTTCTGCAGTATTTTATTTTTGCCTTGGTGTGGCTTGACCTCCATGCCTTGACTTCAAAGGATCAAAGAGAGAAGTGCATTTGCCATGACTTTCCCTTCCATGAGGAGAAAGATTTCAGCTAAAACCAACTTTCACTTGAAATAAGCGCCTTGGGTATCAATACCTAACTTTTCTAATTCTCAACAATTTCTGTGCTCAGGTTTGAATTCTCCCAATCTTTTAAAGTAATCTATAGAATTGCTGGTAGGAGACTTTATATTTTTTTCAACATCTTTTATTCTGTCTTTCTTTTCTTTCCATCCACTCCACTCTTTCACTCTCTCCCTTTTTTTTCTGTCCTAGATTTCCCCTAGAGTTTTCTTAATCTGAAGCAACTTCTAAAAGCAATAGTTATGTTTTCTGTGGCAGAAAATATTTTCTAACCAGTAGAGGACTCTCTCTCTCTCTCTCTCTCTGTGTGTGTGTGTGTGTGTGTGTAGGGCGTAAAAACTTTATCCATAAGAGTGAGTTTCATCATTTTCCCCCCAGGGAGGAAGAGTAACTATGAATATGAAAGTATTCTAGCAGCTTGTGAACCAAAAGAGCAGAATGAAGAAAAACACACAGCTATTCAGCAACCTTGTTTACCACTGAAGCTACTTCTATTGTATACATTTCTCTGCCAAGGTATAGTTCTGTGCGGTGCTTTTTACATTTGGTATGATTTCTAAACTACAATTAAAGGATACAGTTTAAATACATTTTAATGAGTTAAGCCTTGCCAACCAGTATAAAAAAAAGCCAAAGCCATACCTCTAAACATTAAGTCACATGTAAGATTCCAGATTCCAAATGTCATATTGCTCCTTAGGTGGGTACCACTAAAGGAACCTGCTCAGATCTCTGGGGTACAATCACCTGTAGGATTTTACAAAGATATGCCTACCTAGTCAAAGGATCTAGTTTCTTCAAAAATAAAATCCAAGAAAAAAGAGTGAGAGGGAGAAAAATCTGAGAGAACCTACAGATTAAGAGACTTAATAGATGCATCAAGTATACTGAGGACTGAGACACTTAGAGATAATTAGAGGGCAACACATAAGTGGGAGTTACTCAAAACAGAATAGCATGAGCATATAATAGGGCAGCTGGTAGAGAGAAAGGAGAGAGAGGATTTAGGGAGAAGCAAATGGTAACTTTGACAACTTGGGCACATACCAACTCTGGCACAGAGACCCTGGACATCTCCCAGCCAAGGCACCTGTGCAGCCATTTCCCTGAGGAATAAAGAAACTTCTTTTGTTTCTGGGAAGGCCCTTGGATGGGAAAGTGCATGTTATTACACTGAGGAGCAAATGGCTGGTATCCCAATCAGGTCTCCCTCAAGCTACCCACATCATGTCCCAGAGTGTACATGTGGTCAGTGTACTTGAGATGCAGTGCGGGGGGGAAAAAAGGCAAAAAGCAATACAGAAAAACAAAGAGCACATACATACTAAGGACATTAGACTATAACCTAGAATCCCACAATATTTTCCCATTACTATTTTGCAAAGGTCAGTGAATAACAAAAACCCAGATAAGACAATCCAACAGAAAATGGTTAAAAATCATTTGGGACAGATTATTTCTTGGAAGAAATGTAGACATCAGAAAGGAAGTTTAGAATCTCTTGTCAAAGGGCATAAACACTGTGATCATATCCAAGGTGCTATGCCAGCTACCACCTTTCTTCTCCTTGTCAAAATGTTCTTTTTTTCACCACATTCTAATTGATGTGACTTCTATAGCTCCATACACTTCTCTGTTCCCTTCTCTGACTTTTCTTTTCCTTCTACTCTAATTCTTGATGTCCTCTTAAGTTCAGCTCTTACACTTCTACTTTTAGGAACTCAAATATTCCCAAGGCTTCAGCTATCACCCCTTGGCTGACAGATCCTAAATTCACTTGATCTCTACTTTCTTGCTGTCTATCACCACTTGGATGTTACCCCTGACTTAGACGCAATAGGTCTAAATCCACATTAATCACAACCTCCCTAAAACAAACTTACCTCGTAACTTTGCTATTTCAGTGTGAGCTGCCACGGTCTCCTGAGTCCCTTGAGGTTTCAAAGTTGGTGTCATTTTCAAAGTATTCATAGCCTTCATTTAGCAAGTCAGTGCTATTAAGCCATCCAATTGTTCCTCACATTGTCTCAGAGCTCTTTCATCCCACTGCAAGCAGCCCTCCTAAGCTCACACCTGGATTACAGAAGCAGCCCCTACCTGCCCTCCCTCCCTAGCTTTTCACTCAATCCACCCAGCCTAGCGTTCTCAGAATCATCTTCCAACTTTTACCTTAACGAGTGATCTGTTCAGGAAAATATCCTTTTCTCTTTTACTACAAAATCAAGGCTAAATATGAATTTTCAAACTCTCCATAACGTGTCCCTATCTATCATGCCTACATTTTCACTGCTTCTCTACACGATTTACTCCTGTTCTTTCTTCTAGTTTGGAATTCCCTCTTCTGTACCTCCACTTCCAAATCCTAGCCCTGCTTCAAGACCCCTCCCAAATTAACTTTTCCACCTTGCTTTACGGAACTATATGTCACTCCCTTTTTCATTCTTACCCCTCTAATGATCTGAATTGAGAAATTTAGCACTTAATGGTATGATGCGTGCCATTTCAAGTGCTGATTTTTTTTCTCCAATTACATGGCAAGCTCCATAAAGCTACAGATATAGTTCTCTATCTCTACCCTACCATATACTCTGGGGTTGAAAAGAGTGAATTCTTTTTTGGAATGAATAAATTAACAAATCTATTACTTAAGTATATTTTGATGTTCTTTGACTATTAATTAATGACCTATAACAAATAAAAATATACACAAAGCAAATATAGAGATCTATTAGCATTTGATTTTTAAATGTTATACATCAATTGTAAAACTATTAAATTTAAAAACTATCTTCTTACCTGATTGTATGCAGTCTGATGACTTGCAAATACCATCTAGAAAAAGGAGGATATATGCATAAATATTTGCAATACACATATTCTTTCTCCCTACCTTTTGTTCTTTTATAAACGGCCAATTAAATAATCAATTCCTTAAAGCAAGAACTAAAACCTAAGTATTATATATCATTGACAGTAGTTAGAAGAAAATATAGAGGAATAAAATAAGCAAATCCTAAATTTAAAATTTTTTAAATGAAGGAAAAAAATGTATTTCTTATATCATCCCTGACCACTAAGCCCTAGGTCTATTAAGTTGAAACATCAGTTGTTTTAGTCTGGTAATCATTTTTTTTTCCATTAATGAACCAACCTTTTCTAATCCTTATTGTGAAAAACTTCTAAGGCTCAAATTAGACCTCTTAAATTCTTGTAAAGCCGTTTCGAATTTCAATGACACAACAGAAGTTGACTAATTGAAGTTGGCTATAAAATTGTGAATACTTTCATCAAGTAAAATTATACATTAGAATCTTCATTAAAATACATACGAGTGCACGAAACATACTTGGCAATTAATAACTTACCTCAAGCATAAAACACATTGTACTTTAGTCAAAGTTAGGTGTTTTGGCATACTGATGTTACATTTTATAAATGAATCTTTATATCACCATCTTTAAGTGTCTCTTTCCTTAACACATTGTTTAATAGATGGGAAAAACCTAAGATGAAGGTTTCACTGTCTTCTGCATGTTTGTGGGCACAGGTGTGTGAGTAACTCACCATCATAGGTTGCATAGAGAGCTATCATTGTCACTGCAATGACGGCAAGCAGCAGGACAAGGACGGAGAGACTGATCTCCAGTGGGGTCCATCGCTGTTTCTTCTTTGGCTTTGGAGTGCTGATATCAGTTATATCCATCTGACTTTCTGATCTGCCCATTACCTAAAGTCTGGAAAAAAAAAAAAACACGTTAAAAAGTTTTTTTCAAACTAATCATAATAAATTAATCAATAGATAAAAAGAAGAGATCTATATACAATTTTCTAAATGCTTAATGTGGCTGAATAAAGTAAAAGCTTAACTCATTTTAAATTAGAAATAAAAGTTTTTTTGCTGAAAGTCAAAATTTTGATTCTGAAAGCAAAGAGTCTATAGTCACATAAGTTAGACAGATTCTGGTCACAATCTTTTGGATTTTTTTGACATATCACTGAAGATCCAAGCAAAATCAGACAAGGAGACTCAGTTAAATACTCACGGACGATTCCTTCAGCAGTTCATAAGCAAATAACTTCTGTACCATCATTAAGGAAAGTTTTAAACTCACCCTTCTGAACTTTGTACAACATCAAAGGTGAATTTTATAGCTTGCTCCACTGACTTCCTTTATAAGCTTAGAAATCAATGACTAATACTTCGAGGTTTTGACTAAGCAATAATTTTAAATATGAATACAGATAAAAACAAAAAGGAACAAACACTTGTAGTATTTTTTTTCATCTTAAAAACATCTTTAATTTTACAGTTCAAAATTACAACAACTGCTAATATGGGTATCTATTAACTGTTTAGACAACATTTTGAAAATGGTCACTCACTGGACCAAAAGTCATGGTTTACAATCTGGGATGAAAGATACTAACCGTAAGTACTGTTTCTTTGTGCAACTGAAGAAGAAAAAAATATGATTAAAAAAATTCAACCTTGCAGGTCAGGATAACAATTAAGATACTTAACTTGTTCTTAAATTAATAATATTAATACTTCTGCTAATTATAGCTGATACTTATTGAGTACTTCCCATGTGCCACTCACAGTTCTTGGTGCTTTGCATGTACTACTTCACTGAATCTTTGTAAGGCGGATTTGAATATTCCAGTTCTATACCTTAGGATAGTGGGGCACAGAAAAGCCAGGTAACTTGCCCAAAGCTACACAAGTAAGAACACATTTACAATGAACACATTTCAAAGAATACAATTACAAAGAACACATTCTGAAAGAAAATTGCATCATCATACAATGATAGCTACTTTAAACCTTATTGCAGAAGTCTAGGGGGTAAAATTAAGGGGATATTAGCCTAAATATTAGATTTCATTATATTTCTTTTAGAGGCCTAGTGACTCTTTATCAGCTATTCACCAAAGCTTAGAACACACAAGTTCAATTTTTCTGCCTGACTGTAGAAAAGAGCATTGTAAACTAACAGATTAGCTGTGTATAGCCTGATGCAAATTAAGCATATAATTTAGTTCCTAGATGAAGTGACTGCTCAGAGATGCTCTCATAGTTAGAAATCTTTGTTGAATACACATAATTTTCTGAGAGTGTGTTTTGCGGAAACTGAGGCACAGGATAAAGTAGAAACGGATTCTACGTTTGAAGTATGGCCTGGGTGATCAGGCCATCAGTTATCAGCAGATAACTAGGAATTTAATTTCCCCAGTGAGTTATTAATAAGTGAGTCACAGGTGGACTTTAAAGTTCTGGATACAAAGTCTTAAGCATGCTGTCCCTGGGATTACATGAGGCTATAACCAAGGACAGACTATCAAATAAAAATATTTTATTAGACCATGAAAACCATGTCTGCTCAATAAAAGTGGAATGTAGTGTACCTGAATGTTAAAATGTCTTAATGGTTATATGACTCATGTTGGCTTAGTCTCACAGCCTCTTTCTTGGGTTATGATATGGAATTGCATTGATAGTAGCCCTTGGATTTTTAATAGGGGAGGTGGGTGGGGAAAGAAAAGATGGAAACATACTTAACGCTTGGACACCATACAGAGAGGTAAACAATAAAGAATAATTTTCCCGCTTCTCCCAGATGAATTCAAGACTGACTTCAAGAGCACCTGAATATTAATCGCATTTGCTTGAGTATTTCCATTTCCTGAGTATTTCTCCCCCTGCTCTGATAATATTTCAGAAAACAATCTAGAGAAACGTTCTCCTGATATATTATAATATGACCCACTTCTCTTTTTAGTTCTTTCTTAGAAAAAACAATTAGTTTCTCTAGTAAAATCTAGGGCCAGGAACCAGGGCAGCCATGGGTTAAATTGAAGCTGCTCATTTGCGCCACCAGGTTTTCACCATGCAGGAAAACTAGTAGGCAGTTATGTCTTTCTCCCTTCTGGGTTACTTTTCCCGGGCGTCTACTTCTTACCCTTGAGACTGGGGTACTGAGGCAGCTGGGCTCTTAATGGTTCCGCACCTTAGCAGAAATTGTTACAGGGGAAAATAAAGGCAGTGACTGAAGCTGTTTAGTCCTTATACCTGAATCAAAATAATATCATCTTTGAATCACTTGCAAACTCTCCATCTGCCCCTCCTATAAACATCCTGTAAATTTTCAGTCTTTTGCTCCTAAGAAGCACTTTTCAACAGCACTGACCAAAGCAGAAATGAGGCAAGTTTAACCTCCTAATTAACTTTGTCATTCATTTCCAGTAATTCCAATTGATTCACTATTTTCTTTTAAGAAAATAGGGGTCAGAATCTTGAACCTCAGGAAAAAACATATCACCATCCCTCAGATACCTGGATGTCCAATGCAACCACACCCAACCCCATTTTAGAGAGGGGGAAAAGGAGGCAATTATACAAAAGAATACAAAAATTATAAAGTCGATACTTGTAGTCCCATATAAAGCAGGATATCCCCAAACATACCTACATCCTTAAAGTATTCCACCTCAATTGGAGATATGTTGGAAAGTTCAAGCCAAAAAGTAGACACTTCCGCAAGAGAGGATAGAGGATTAGGACATCTACCCTAACGAGAATACTGCAAACTTCAGCTTGACAACATCTCCAAAAGAATAAAAGATTATTTTGCCTAAATAGAAACTGAGTTTCAAAGCAATATACAGCAGCAATTTTTATACCAGTTGAGTGTACACATTACTTTATCACATCATCAAATCAAAGAACCCAGAGGATAACTGGCTTGTTGAAAAGTATAAACCAAAGCAATGTTCATCTTCACAACACATTAGTACATTAACATTTCTGCAAGTCTCTGAGGTTACACTATGCAATTACAGTTTGTATTACGGAAACTGAGGCACAGGAAGCAAGAGAAACAGGTTCCACCTATAATGGAGTATAATCTACAAAAATACTGAATCAGTATGCTATACACCTTAAACTAACACAATATTGTAAATCAACTGTACTTCAATTCAAAAAATACAGAGAGAAACAGGTTCCATATTTAGACGATAGCTGCAGATTTGAGGAGGCACATATGGTAGAGGAATCACCTCCTTGTTTCCCCGGACAAGGGAAACTTGTAGGTGTTTCCTGGATCTGATAATACGGAGTTCTGAACGCAAAGCCCCAAACATATTACTCCCATGTGCAGTGTTGCTATACAACAAAAGACACAGCATGGAGTCCAAGATTAAGTGCTGGAACCCAGCAATAATGCCAGCTAGATGCCTTCATAGTCGGTGTGCAGACTAGTAGCTTCCAAATGCTGACACTGCATATCGAGGTACTTCTTTTCAGTTTAATAAAATTACCATTTGCATCGTATATGGAGGAGGAGTAAACTTGACCAAGAGGCTAAAGAGAACAATTTGGGACTTCCGTGGTGGTGCAGCGGTTAAAAATCCACCTGCCAATGCAGGGGACAGGGTTTCAAGCCCTGGTCTGGGAAGATTCCACATGCCGCGAAGCAACTAAGCCAGTCCTGTACAACTACTGAGCCTGCGCTCTAGAGCCCGCAAGCCACAACTACTGAGCCCGCGAGCCTGTGCTCCACAACAAGAGAAAGCCTGCGCGCAGCAAAGAAGACCCAACTCAGACAAAAATAAATAAATTTATTGGAAAATAAATAAATAAAGAGAACACTTCAGTTGCAATTACTCTTTTGTTCAAATACTACAAATAGGTTAAGACAGATTAAGGAAACTTTCATCTGCAAAAGAACTCCCACCACCACTCCCACCAACCAACCCTCGAGATTTAAGCACTCTCTCAGCATAAATTATGTAAGAGGAAACTAAGGTTTAAAGCAAGATGAAGAAGCAGGATAATGAAAAGATCTTCAGGGTAGGGAAAGTAAAAATAGGCAAGTGAGTTACAAATGAGAAGAAAATCTGACAGAAACCAAAATGAAAACAAACCTTACTTTAAAATACAAACAAAAAACAAAAACAAACAGTGTCTTTACAGCGGAATGGCAAATTCCCAGCCCCCAAATCAGCCAGCCTGCAATTTCGTAGCGCTGATCTCAGTAACCGGACGTAACTCTCCCAGGCAGAGGCTGCAGGAAGCTATGGAAATGAATCTGAAGAGTCGACCTGACATCACTTGCAGAGCCCTCGTCCAGGTCACCCTCTCTAACCCCAGTCCCTCACTCTTCAAGTCTCAGTTGCAGCTTCTTCCCAGGGCACGCCTCCCTCGCCCACAGCCGCGGGGTCCCGGGCGCTCTGATCTCGCCGGACCTGAGCCACGGACCCTGCTCCGTGCGCCTTCCACGCAGGCGCTCCGCGCGGCCGCCGCTCCCCTCCGGCTCCCGTCCCAACGGCTCCCACCGCCCCCGAGGGAAATCTCGCGCCCTTTGGACCCATCTCCCCCCAGCTCCCAGGTGCCAGCTCGCTTTCTCGGGACTCACCCATGGGATTCGGGAGAAGTTGGAGGCTGCTGAGCAGACACATCCCGACCAATGAGCGCACTGGGTCTGCGGGCGGCGGGGAGCGCCGCAGAGCGCTGGTCGGTCGGTGCGTCCGCCCAGGCGCGTCCCGAGCAGCGCGGGCTCCTGGCGGCGGGCGGCGGCGCCGAGCCCAGGCCGGACTCCAGGGAGGTTCCGGGCCCGCCTCGGCCCGGGCCCGGGGGCGACGGGGAACCCGGACATCTCTCGGACCCGCACCCGGAGAGACTCACCTTGGTCTCTCAGCAGATCCCGCGCCGGGAGTCGGGCGGCTTCTCCCGCCTGCGCTGGGTCCAGCTTCGCCACTTGCACATCTCCGCGCCCCGCGCGTCTCGGCGCTCTCACCCCCCCACCCCCACCCCGCCTCGCCACTGCAGGACCAGCGAGAGGAGCAGTTCCCTGGGTGACCTGAAGGTTTCCTCTAGGTCTCCCAAATCCTGTCACATCCTGTGAGGGGGCCAGGGGTGGGGGTGTGAGAAAGCCCCCACCCCCACGCCCGCCCCCCCCTCACCCTTCGCCAAAGGGCTTTGCCAAACATTCTTGGAATTGCTTAGCTTCGGGGCTTTCAAGAAAATACACTGCCTCTTCGAGATTCTGTAGTGCTGATAAGGGTTCTATTTCTCTCTCTAATGGACCTGAGACAAAAACATTTCTCACACTCTTCCTTCTCCACTTCCTCGCTCCTTTTCCTCCCTTCAGCGAAGCTTCTTCCTTTCTCAGTTTTTCTTTATTTTTTTTCTCTCCTTGCTTTCTGTTTTTTTTTCTTTCATTCTTTTCTTGCGCTCCCTCCCTCCTTTTTTCCTTCTCTCCTTCCTTTCCTTTTCCCCCTCCCTTTTGCTTACCCTCTCTTCTCTTTCTTCCCTTCCTTTTTCTTGGTGATGTCCAGAGCTACATTCTGTACTGAAACTCTCCAATCCCATCTTCTGACTCTAGGGAATCGTGTAACGTGCGTACCCGAGGGGCTGGAATGGGGAGTGAGAAAGTCAGAGAAAAATAAGCTCAAGTGTGTCTGCTCTACCTACTAAAATTTAGCTATAATGTGTCTGCTGGACCCTTGTCATTTTGATGCAGTCAAGCAGCACACCATTTTCATGTATGATATGTGATTCCTTTTCAAGGGCGTAAAAAACAAGAAAATACTTTTTGCACAAAGGCGATTCCTTTATAAAAGCTGTTTTTAGCAGCTATAAACTCAGAAGAACTAAAGCTCTCCTAATTTTTTCTTTTTTTGCTTCCATGATTTTTGGTTCAATGAATCAATGCCAAGTATATAAGTAGCTTTAACATTGATCCCCTTTTCCTTATATATTTGCAAACACACACACACACACACACACACACACACACACACACACACACACACACACACACACACACACCCTGGGGAATTAATAGGGAAATACAGGTGGGTTTTCCTGAACATGCAGTTGCTATTTTTAACATCAAAATGATGCAGTGCTTGAGAGATGTCCCTTTGCACTGACAAATTTTGCATCCTTTTTATAGTAGAGAAAGTTGAAAAGCAAGGAGAAAAAGTGGTACTTGCTAATGAAAGGGTAAAGGGAATACAGTGGAGAGACATTAAGAAAAAGTTAAAACAATCATTAAATAATTAGATTAATATAGCAAAATCAAAAATGAAACAGGAGGGAAGGGGGCAGGGCACAACCTTTAAAAGAATGACATAGCCACAGTACATGACAACTAGTGAGAACCAACTGGATCCAAGATGGCAGAAGATTTGACTTTCAGTAGACCTTGAGCCTCATCATATGTTCATTGTAATACGTTAGCATAAGCTAAATGACACACCCACCAGTGCCATGACAGTTTTGAGGTCAACCATAGCCCAATTCCTGGAAATCCCCGCCCCTTCCCCAAAATAGTTGGAATAATCCTCTCATTAGCCTATGAAATTATCCAGCCCATTAAAAACTAACCACCCCATATTTCAAGGCCTCTTGCTTCTTGCCTTCCTAGATGGCCCACACTCTGTCTGTGGAGTGTGTTTCCCCCAAGGCTTCTCGCCTTCTGAGATGGCCCATGTTCTGTCTGTGGTGTCTCTAAATAAATCCACTTTTTACCTATCACTTTGTCTCTGAATTCTTTCACGAGGAGGAAAGGACCTTAAATTCACCGGCAGCAAAAGTACTCTCCTCATATCTTTATTCTTTACTCTTTCTTGGTGCATGGTGCAGACACTACTTAATCCTTACAGTATGGATGTAACTACCCCACAAAGAAGCATAAGGAGCTCTTCTAAGTTCAAACTGCCAGGAATTTGAATCCAGTTCATTCTGACTCAAATGCTGAGATACTGTTATCCTCCCTTTATAGAAAATACTGAAGCATAGAAAGGTGATTTACTCAAATTCAATCTGTGAGAAATCTAGCTTTTCTAACACTCCAGTACTTAATTTTTATTACTTTTCAGCTATATCATCAACATGTTATTTCAAACTTACATAATTAACAATAAATTAAAATGAGCTAGAAAAGTCTTTTCTTTTTTTCATGTAGCCAGTCCTTAGTTTCTTCGTAAGGAGCCATGGTCATTAAAAATTTAATACATTTCTTCTGATTAACATAATGATGAAAGTTTGTGGTAGAGGGGGAATGCCTTGGCCAGAATAATCACCAAATTTGCATATCAACAGGAAATGCAAGTAAAACTTATGGGCTTGGTCTTAACATTTCTGTTTAAACTTTTCAAGCTAGGTTCTGTTTTCAAATTTGCACAAAATTTTAAAACAGAAAAAGTTCCTTTGGAAGGTAATATTTATCTTTGCAGTTCAGGAATATCTTATTTCCAGTAGAAACTAAGATAGTCTGATTTGTTTATAGTGCCTCTAAACTTAGAGCTGAAAGATGAAAACAAATTCATTTAAATTTTCTTATAAATGAAAGATTAGCTAATAAAAACTTTTCAGACTATTCAGTTATGATCATATATCATATATTTAGGTCTATCTTATTGTAAGATTAAAAAAAAAGCCCTGCAGGAATCCAATTCAAAGATTCACTCTTGATAAGGGTATTTCATAGGGGAAAAGAATGGGGATAGAGTATACAGTTAACGAAAATCAAAGTGTAAAGTTATTTTTAGACTGAGACTTTCACCTGTTAGCAAGTGTGTGTTTCCTACAAGAAGTCTTAATTTTATTAAAGGTCCCCAGAACTTTAAGGGTTTTATCAAAAATGCTAAATCTCTTCCCTGAAGGAGGTTATGTAAACGGAAAAAATTTCTGTTTTAACGGATCTAATAAGGAGGCACCAGATAAGGAAACTCAGAAAACTGAGGTTTGCGGAGGTTGTCCAAAGGCATGCAGTTTGGTGAGTTACAGGGATGGAGGAGAAAATGTTAGGGAACTGCTGACTGAAACTGCCCGCCTTGGCCAGTCATGGTAATAACCACTTGCGTAAGTTGTTTTACAACAGGAGGTCACGATAAGGAACACAGTGCTGCCGCTGAAAACTAACTTGGAGAATTCGGGAGAGGCCAAAAGGAGGGAGGAGATGTCAGTCCATAATATGTCCCACCAACCTCCCAGAAATCCTTGTGCTGGAAACCATCCTGTCTGAGAAATTCTTGCGCACTGTCAGGGAGGGCCTTGAATCAGGCTAAATATGGGCACGGAGAAGATGATTGGCCAGAGACAACACGGAAAGTAACCCCGTTACCATAAAACGTGAGACAGCAAGCTACGTGGCAGAGCAGTTCTCCTGGGTTCCCTTACCCTGCTACTCTCCAGGGTAGTAGGGCACCTACTAGGGCACCTGGGTGCCCTTTCCCAATAAAGTCTTTTGCTTTGTCAGCACGTATTTCTCCTCAGACAATTCATTTCCAAGTGTTAGACAAGAGCCCACTCTCGGGCCCTGGAAGGGGTCCCCCTTTTGGTAACAACAGTAGTCCTCCTGGCTGCCATGCATAAGTTATTAAGAGTGGAATGCATTGGTTCTAGAAAGATGCAGAATAGATCCTTAAAAGCTGTACTTGTATGCAACACTTACAAATGCTTGATAAAGTATTTTTTAAAGCCCCTTTAAATGCACCATTGAGCCAGCAAGAAAGGGAAGGAAAACATGAGAAGCCAAAAAATGGAGAGCTAGGAATCCAGAAGGGTATTTGAGTGATGAAGATGGTGCTGCCCTAGGGACATTTACCTATCTCAGGAGGCCCTGTCAAACCTAGGTGACCTAGAGCTTCAATTTTAACACAGCTTGTGACTTCTTACAAAACCTAGTGCAGAACAAGGTGAAAATCAGGTCAGAGATTCCTACATAAAGCAGAGACTACTGAAAAGAAACATCTGCAGTGAAGAGGTGAACTAGAAAAAAGAAAAAACTCAAATCCCATTTCCACTCTTTCCCAGTCCCCAAACATAAATATATTTGCTTTTTTAGCCTCTACTTCAGGCAGGTAAATTTATACCAAAAAGCTTCTGGTGAAAATTCATGATCAGATCAGACTTCAGATGGATGTAGGGCTGAGATTTATATTAATTGTGGACCTGAAAATTCCCAAGTTAAAAATTATAGTAAAGTGGTCCCATCTAGACTGTGCCAAACAAAAATTGAGAGAATTATCGCCACCTGTCTCTCACTGAAGGAACTTGTTGAGAATGAATTTGTGAAACAAAATAATACTAGATAGAAGATCTGATATGCAAAAAGGAATGGTAAGCAAACAGTAACAATATAGGTAAATCTAAGAAAACATTGACTAAAAAAATGTGTGGGGGAGAAAACGTCAACTAAAATACTGGACAATGGTGATTGTAACTTGGGAAAGTGTTAATTAAGTTAAAGCACTCTAAAGTGCTTACTTATGTTGTTGCAAAGGAGGATAATGATACTGATTAATTTTAGACTTTATTAAATTAATTATACATGTAAAAATTACTAGTGTAACCACCAAAAAAATAGGAATAGAGTGTATAAGGTCAAATTTCGCATAAGGAAAAAAACTAGAATTAAATAAAAAGCAATCTAAATGAAGATAAGGAAAGAGAAAAAATGAAATATTAGAAATAAGATGGTAGAAATAAATCCAAATATATTAATCACAATAAATATAATTGGATCCAATTCTCCAGTTAGAGGACAAAGATTGTAATACAACAAATAAACAAAATCCAGCTATCTTCTGTTTAAGAGACACCCCTATAACATAATAATATAGAATGGTTGAAGCAAAATGATGGAAAAAAGATATGTCAAACAAATTTGAACCAAAAGAGAGTTGGTGTAGTGTAGCTATATTGTAATCAGACAAAATAAACTTACAATTTACCAAAGAAGACAGTAATCAGTTCAGAAGGGTGATACAATTCTAAACTTGGTTACATCCAATAGCATAAAGTTGAACTGTGTACTATAAAAAATAACAGAAGAACTGCAAGAGGAAACTGATAATTCCCCATGATAATGGGTGATTTTAATACACTGTTCACAATATTTGATAAAGCATGTGCACACATCAGTAATGATACAGAAGATCTGAATAACAATACTAAAAGCTTGTCTAATGGAAATGTATTGAATATTTTACCCAAGAATTGGAGAACACACGTTTTTAAAGCATCCATCGAATATTTATCAACATTGATTATACACCAAGCCATTAAACAAGGTCCAATGAATTTCAAAGACTTTTCATTATAAATAACACATTCTTGGAACTTAGCACAACTAAGGAAAGCTAAATCAAAACCACATGTACATTTAGAAATTGTTAAATGATGCACACAGACACTTTTAAATATGTTAAAGACAAGATAACAGGCCCCAAATGGAGTTTAGCTTATGTTAAGCCCCACAACACCAAAGTGAGACTGAACGTAATTACAGGTTTGGCTACTCCAAAAATGGAATTTTAAACTAGCCAGTCAGGATTGCCTGATCAGCACTAGTTAGGTAATCTGCCTGGTGGACCACTACCATCCTCCAAAGGAATATCTAATCTGCTTTTCTTCCCCTAGTACAACTGCCATATTCCTGCTCCCTTATGTCTATAAAATTTCTTGCCCTGTATAGCTCTTCAGAGCTCCAATCTACCTGCTAGGTTGAATGCTGCCTCTTTCCTGAATCGTTGGATAAATACCATTAGATCTTTATATTTTACTCAATTGAACTGTGTTTTAAAATAACACATGAATGAAAGATGAAATCATAGCGAAAGTTAAAAAAACATAACTGGATGACAGTGAAAATACTGCATATCAATAACAATTGACTTATCTAGAAGGAGATTTACAGCCTTAAAAGTTTTTATTTTAGAAGAAAAAAGCTGAAAGTTCATGAGGTGAGCATCTAACTTAAGGAGTTAGAAGAAGAACAACAGAATAAATCATAAGAAAATGGAAGGAAATAAATAATTACCTTAGAATAATAAATTCATGAAATATATATAATAGGGAAGAGCAACAAATCCAAAGTTGGATCTTTGAAAAGACAAATAAAACTGGCAAGGCTAAATAAGATGGATGAGTCGGGAGGTTGTAATTGAACATTATATGGCATGAATAAAAGAAAAAACAAAAAATAGAGCAGAAATTAAAAAAGCATGAAAATGTTATATTCTGCTATATCCAATATATTTAAGAAATTGATAAAATGAACGGTTGCGTAGGAAAATACAAATTACAAAAACTGTTTCAAGAAGAAATAGAGAACCTAAATAATCTTATAATCATTAAATAAAATTAACTAACAGTTAAGAATCTTCCCATAAAGAAAGAAAAAAGAAACAGGCCTAGACTTTTTTTTTAGGCAAATTCTACCTTATTAATGGACAATTCCATTCTCATACAAACTTTCCTGAAGAATACTTCCTAATTCATTTTATGGGTTAATATAACCTTGACACCAATAACAGGAGAGTATCTGAAGGGAAAATTAAGATCAGACTCACTCATGAGTTTCAAAGCAAAAACAAAATAATAGCAAACGGAATGCAGGCAATGTATAAGAATGACCCAAAAACTAGGAATACAAGTTTGGTTCAACATTAAGTACAGTATTTAGAGGACTGAGACGATACAGTTAGAAAGTAATCAAAGAAAGAAAGAGAGGAGGCAGGGAAAGGAAGGCAGGAGGAAGGAGAAAAGAATAAAGAAGGAAAGAACTAAGCAAATGATGGCAAAACTTCCATTGTTTGAAAATAGTATGATCGTCAATACTGGAAAATGAAAGCAATCAATAAAAAAAATTAGTATTTGTAAAAGAGTAATATGATCAATGAATATAAGGTCAGTATTAAAAAGTTAATTGCATTTTTCTACAACAGAAATAAAAATTTAGAAAATGTAACCTTAAAAAGACCTGTCTACAGTAACAAATACAGATATTTGTATAGATAGATAGATATAAATATAATTATAGATACAGAAAGATATTTCCTAGAAATAAATCTCATAAAAGACATGCAAGTTATAAATCTTCACTGAAAGTTACTGAAGAAAACCAGGTAAACTAAGGGACAAATCAAGAACTCAGAGTTGAATATTCAATATCATAGAAATATCAGTTATTCTTATAGATTAAATTAGATGTCAATCAAATGCCCAAAACATTTTTTTGAAAGATGATAAGCTGATTATAAAATGTTCACGAAAGAACAAAGAGAAAATTATAGCCAAGACAATCCTGAAAAAGAAGAACCACTAGAAAGGATTTGACCTTCTAGATGACAAGACTTACAAAGTAATTTTAATAATAATTTACTAATTAGCAGTAGTTTATTGGTTCAAAGAAAATATATCAGTGGAATAAAATAGGGATAGAAAAAGTAGACTCATGTATTTAAGAAAACTTGATATATGCAGAGTTGATATTACAAATAGAAAGAATTTAAAATTCTTTAAATTGTGATGAGACCTCAGCTGGAAAAATACTGCATTTCTACACAGTACAAAAACTTAGTTATACATGAATTAGAAATTTAAATGTGGTAAGCAAAATTTTTTAAAGTGTTAAAAGTGTTAGAAATATATATGAGAATATCTTTATGACCTTGTGATATGGAGTGATTTCAAAGCCCAAAAAGTTCAAAACATAAAGAGACTGATAAGTTTAATTACAAATTAAATTCTATTTGCTTGCCAAAGAAACTTTGCAAAGAAAATACAAAGACAAGCGATGCACTAGGGAAAGATATCTCCAACACATAAAAGTGGAAAATTATTAGAGTATATAAAGAACTGCAAATGGAGGCCAAATAATCACCCCAAATGAATAAGAGACATAATCAGGCATTAAAATGAATATTAAATAGAAATGACCATAGCATATAAGAAGATACACAATCTCACTAATTAATAGGCAAATGCCAATTAAAATTCCAACATAAAACCAAATTTTACTCATCTGACTTCTTACACACCACTGGTAAGAATATTAATTTGTACAATCTGCCTGGAGGAAAAAAAAATTGTCCTTATAAAGGACAAAAGAGATCCCACAAGGACTCAGAGGCAAAAAATATACAAATCAATTTTCACTGCAAAGTAAAGGAGCTGTTACAGTGGAGGATTACTGGACTGCATGTCAATATTATGACATAGTATGAGTGTGTTTTGTGTTTGGTAATTGCGATCATTGTTGCTTTTGTTGTGGTCATCCATTAACAATGCTTGGTGTCAGCTGATTTATCTCTTGTAAAAATAAAATACAGTGTGTGTGTGTTAAAAAAATAAAATTAAAAAAAATGGGGAAACTGAGATAAATAAATAAATAAATTACCCAAAAAAAAAGAGATTATTTTTAATGGAATTTGGGGAATTGGCTAGCACAAAGGTAGGAAAACTTACTCCGTAAAGGGCCACATAGTTATTGTTTTAGGCTTTGTCCACATATGTTTGTTGCTTTTTTTTTTTTTTACAACTCTTTAAAAATGTAAAAAAAAAATCTTAGTATGTTGGGCCTAAAAAGCAGGCTACTACCGGATTTGGCCAGCCAGCTATAGTTTGCAGATCCCTGGCTAGCAGATCCTCCAGGATTAACTGATTCTATTGGTCTATACAGCAGTTGACTCTCTACAGGCCATGCTATTTTACAACTCTGAAATCAAAAGTAATGTAAATGTATTCAAAGATTTAGTAATTTGTAGGAAACCGACAGCAATAGAAATGATTGTTTTTAAAACAATGCAAATAAACTTTTTCTGACATAGATTCTACTGATTTCCATTGAAAAGATAACCCCAAACATAACATTTAACTGACATTGGCCAATAAAATTTTGACTGGCCAATATAGTTTTGAAAAAAAACAAAACTACACTTTAGCAAACTGCTTTGGAAAATACTTGCATTATCTAGAAAAATGGAAGAAGTACATGATTCACAATCCAGCAAGTCTACCTTCAAATACATACTTGTGCACATGTGCATCTGGAGATGTGTGCAAGGCTTCATAGCAGCACTGTCTATAATAATAAGAAGAAAAAAACTAGAAAGAAAACAAAAGTCCATTGATGGAAAAATGGATAAAATATTGTAATACATTCATAAAATGGAATACTAGAATACTACCCAGAATGCCAAATAACCAACTGCAGCTAAACGAATCGATATGGATGACTCAGAAAGATAACGTTGAGTGAAAAAGCAAGCAAATCCTTTGCAAGACTGAGTAGATACAAAGAAAACAAAAGATAAGATGATTAGGTAATCAAGGAAGCCATAGTTTAGTGGGTAAGAGAAATGCAAACAAGCATTTACAATAGAACATGGTTATTTTTATAACTGAGTAATATATACAAAGTTCATTTGAAATATGTGAGAGGGCAACTTTTTACCATTGGGTACATTAGAACACTCCATCACTTAACACATTTCTTACTTGATTGGAGGTATTTGGCAGAAAAAGGAGAGGATAAGAACGTTCAAGACAGAGAGAACATAGAGAACCTTCTCTATGTCTTGAATATTGTATGAGGTACATTGCAAACTTTTGCTGACTTTGAGCAGTTTGGTACTGCTGAAGTATAAAAGGCATGGGGAGGGAGGAGAGGGGGGAGCAGTTTCTCAAGAGAAGACTGAAGAGGTAGGAACCAGATAATAAAGGAATTTGTATGCTCTGTAAATTGCTTACATTTGGATGTATGCAATACAAAGCATGGTAAAATTTGTGCAAGGGAGCAATAAGGTCGGAGTTGTACATGAGAATACCTATGCCGCACTGATGGTAATGAGAAGCATGGCCAGAGGAGGCAAAAATGAAGGCAGAGAGATGTTAGAAAGCGAGCGCAGTAATTCTTATGAGAGGTGTCTTAAAAACACATGATCAAAGGCAATCAAAGGAGAGATTTTTGAGGTGGAAACCATAGGCCTTAGGATTTTTTAATATTGAAGGTACAGAAGAAGGAATCTAGAAGGACTCCTGTAGTTTGGGGCAAATAGTTGGATCTATCACTTCACTGAGACAGGGAATACTTGGTGCTGGTGGTGGTAAGTTGTAGATATAATGTTGAACAAATTGTTGAAATTGTAGCATTTCTGTCATATGACAGAACATAACAATGGGATGTTTGTTGTTTCTGACAATCTGGCAAAACATCTAAATATTTGTTATGTGCCAAAGGCAATACTTAATTGTGATGATGGACAAATAAGGCTCAGAAACATTGTAACTTCAAGCTTCAGCCATCAAGCAGTTTTTTGACGGACTATAACTGAATGAAAATTACATTTTAAAACGTGGAATTGAGCCTATTCTCTGGCTAAACTGTTCCATGTGCTCTGATATTGCGGGGCAGTAAAGTCCCTCTGGGGACAGCCTGCACTCCCCCCTCACATGAGGACGTGACTAAGCTCAATTGCAAAGATGTGCTCATCCCTCCACATCCCAAAATGATTACACGTTTCATCACGGCAACTCTCCAAAGTTCCGTAACTGATCATGTACAGAAAAGGGGAAGGAGAGGTAGTTTTACAGCAAACTTGTGTGGATGCTTGGCATCCACAAGCCTGGAACCTAAATTCACAAATTCTGGCCTGGAGGGAGTACTGCCTGTGACAGGCACTTTGAGGATGCCTATCACCACATACCAAGAAACATATGCATCTGATTCACTCCCATCAGACCTCTCTGATGCATTTCCTGTGGACATCTGTGGCCCTGACTCGGGGTAGGAGCAGGGAGTTGAGTACTACACAGCAGCAGCCACAGGAAGAACCCAGATTGGGGACAGCTGTTTAGCCTTGGCACAGTTTACATTTAAATCTCTGGTACTTTCTGACTCTGATTGCGGAAGGGGGAGAGGGCTGTTTACAAATAGTCAAAACTAGGACAAGTAAGATAAAGGAAAGAAATGTGGCTTCTAAGTAACCCGTGAAGGGGAAAGTTTGCATCTTACCTTGATATACTCATATTTTAAATATAATTGATTCCCAACTTCTCCTGAATCCCTAATGTTTCCAGGAAAAGTGCCAAGTGAAATAGAAATATCTTGATTTTAGACTCATGTTTTCTGCTTTATGCTACACCAGTTCATTTGCAAAGATAAAGCTTATTTTAACCCCATCGCTTTATCCTTTCCACCAGACATTCTTACCGACTCAGATTATTGCATTTACCTACATTCTTTAATTCAACTGTAAAGAAAACTTGTTAAAATTCAATCTGATCTGTACATGCAGATGTATGTACATAGTGGCTTTTAGTGCATGTATTATTTAAGAATGCTTAAAATATTTGAATGACAGTTCCTAAGTAAAACTAACAGCTCATTGCTGCAAGATGCTGTTTTTTTTTCTTTTTTTTTTTTTTTTTTGCGGTACGCGGGCCTCTCACTGCCGTGGCCTCTCCCGTTTCAGAGCACAGGCTCCGGACGCGCAGGCTCAGCAGCCATGGCTCACGGGCCCAGCCGCTCCGCGGCATGTGGGATCTTCCCGGATCGGGTCACGAACCTGCGTCCCCTGCATCGGCAGGCGGACTCTCAACCACTGCGCCACCAGGAAAGCCCCAAGATACTTTTTAAAGTAAAAAATCTTTTCAAGTATGGTGATTTGGGAGTGCTACTTCACAATAGTTTGTTCAATACACATTAATACGTTGTAACTTTCAAAACTACGCCAGGAAAATTAAAGAAATTTGAATAGGACAAAACTGATGTACTTGAAAGATTCAAAACTATTAAACAATGTGGTTTGTCATGTTTTCTGTCCTATCAAACAAATTGTATTTTTATAGAAGAGTTATTGTCTGTTCCCCTAGTCCACCTGTGATACCTGTTGGCTTTGGGTAGAGGTGGCAGTTACATTCCCAAGGGAAAATAATCTCTTCCTGATCTCTCTGGTTATGCCCACTTCTAGCTGCTTCTGGAGCTGGGTAGGAAGGCAGATCTCAGTAAGGTGTTCTTGCTAGGATTGCCTGACGTCACAAGATAAGGGATAAGTTCAGTCACATTCTTGCTAAATTGAGCCAGTATCTGGGTATTAAAATAGCTGAAGGTAATGGAGCCTCTTCCCAGTCCATTAGGCTGCTTTTTACTCATTTGAAACTTAGTGAGTTTCTTTCTGCTAAGGAATCCAGGGCCAGATTAATTTCTCCAGTAACTCTTTGAAGTAGGTGTTAATATAAAAATAAAAAAGATTTCTCCATAAAATACAATTTTTCTCCTCCTCCAATATCTTCAATAAATTGCTAGGGCACCATTTCACATTCTAGCAAGAAATGATTAATATTCTCCTAAAGTGCCTCAAAAAAATAGTGTCAGGTTAGTGCTCTTCTGTTATAGGGATGCCCACGTTCCCTCCTACCTTATCCCGGGCCTGGACAAACCTCTCTTAACTCTGAGCTGTCCACTCTCACCCTTCTTACTGAAAACCTGCTTTAATTTTCTCCATCATTTCTAGTCCGGAAATCTTTAACACATATATTTCTTGAACTTTCAGTTCTCAGCTTCTGCAACACTATGCTATCATTGTGCCTACACTAGCCTCCCCTGTCCTCTTTTCCCTCTCTGTGTCCAGTAAATTAAGCATCTTTTCTTCTCTTTTCATCTCTCTACCATTTCTTTTCTTTTTCTTATTTTTTTCTTTTGTTTTGTTGAATTTTATCTATTTTTTTATACAGCAGGTTATTATCTATTTGATACATATTAGTGTATACATGTCAATCCCAATCTCCCAATTCATCCCCCCACCCCCCCAACCCCACTTTCTCCACTTGGTGTCCATACGTCTGTTCTCTACAACTGTGTCTCTATTTCTGCCTTGTAAACTGGTTCATCTGTACCATTTTTCTAGATTCCATATATATGCGTTAATATACAATATTTGTTTTTCTCTTTCTGACTTAGTTCACTCTGTATGACAGTCTCTAGGTCCATCCACATCTCTACAAATGACCCAATTTCATTCCTTTTTATGGCTGAGTAATATTCCATTGTATATATGTGCCACATCTTCTTTATCCATTCATCTGTCGATGGGCATTTAGGTTGCTTCCATGACCTGGCTACTGTGAATAATGCTGCAATGAACATTGGGGTGCATGTGTCTTTATGAATTATGGTTTTCTCTGGGTATATGCCCAGTGGTGGGATTACTGGGTCATATGGTAATTCTATTCTTACTTTTTTAAGGAACCTCCATACTGTTCTCCATAGTGGCTGCATCAATTTACATTCCCACCAACAGTGCAAGAGGGTTCCCTTTTCTCCACACCTTCTCCAGCATTTGTTGTTTGTAGATTTTCTGATGATGCCCATTCTAACTGGTGTGAGGTGGTGATACCTCATTTTAGTTTTGATTTGCATTTCTCTAATAATTAGTGATGTTGAGCAGCTTTTCATGTACTTCTTGGCCATCTGTATGTCTTCTTTGGAGAAATGTCTATTTAGGTCTTCTGCCCATTTCTGATTGGGTTGTTTGTTTTTTAAATATTGAACTGCATGAGCTGTTTATATATTTTGGAGATTAATCCTTTGTCTGTTGATTCATTTGCAAATATTTTCTCCCATTCTGAGGGCTGTCTTTTCATCTTGTTTATAGTTTCCTTTGCTGTGCAAAAGCTTTTGTTTCATTAGTCCCATTTGTTTATTTTTGTTTTTATTTCCATTACTCTAGGAGGTGGGTCAAAAAAGATCTTGCTGTGATTTATGTCAAAGAGTGTTCTTCCTATGTTTCCCTCTAAGAGTTTTATGGTGTCCCATCTTACATTTAGGTCATTAATCCATTTTGAGTTTATTTTTGTGTATGGTGTTAGGGAGTGCTCTAATTTCATTCTTTTACATGTAGCTGTTTAGTTTTCCCAGCACCACTTATTGAAGAGACTGTCTTTTCTCCAGTGTATATCCTTGCCTCCTTTGTCATGGATTAGTTGACCATAGGTGTGTGGCTTTATCTCTGGGCTTTCTATCCTGTTCCATTGATCTATATTTCTGTTCTTGTACCAGTATCATATTGTCTTGATTACTGTAGCTTTGTATTATCGTCTGAAGTCAGGGAGCCTCATTCCTCCAGCTCCGTTTTTCTTTCTCAACATTGCTTTGGCCATTCGGGGTCTTTTGTGTCTCCATACAAACTTTAAGATTTTTTTGTTCTAGTTCTTTAAAAAATGCCATTGGCAATTTGATAGGGACTGCACTGAATCTGTAGATTGCTTTGGGTAGTATAGTCATTTTGACATATTGATTCTTCCAATCCAAGAACATGGTATATCTCTCCATCTGTTTGTATCACCTTTAGTTTCCTTCATCAGTGTCTTATAGTTTTCTGCATATAGGTCTTTTGTCTCCCTAGGTAGGTTTATTCCTAGGTATTTTATTCTTTTTGTTGCAATGGTAAATGGGAGTGTTTCCTTAATTTCTCTTTCAGATTTTTCATCATTAGTGTATAGAAATGCAAGAGATTTCTGTGCATTAATTTTGTATCCTGAAACTTTACCAGATTCATTGATTACCTGTAGTAGTTTTCTGGTGGCATATTTAGGATTCTCTATGGGTAGTAGCATGTCATCTGGAAACAGTGACTGTTTTACTTCTTCTTTTCCAATTTGTATTCCTTTTATTTCTTTTTCCTCTCTGAATGCCGTGGCTGGGATTTCCAAAACTATGTTGAATTAATAGTAGCAAGAGTGGACATCCTTGCCTTGTTCCTGATCTTAGATGAAATGCTTTCAGTTTTTCACCATTGAGAAGGATGTTCGCTGTGGATTTGTCATATATGGCCTTTATTATGTTGAGGTAGGTTCCATCTATGCCCACTTTCTGGAGAGTTTTTATCATAAATGGGTGTTGAATTTTGTCATAGGTTTTTTTCTGCATATATTGAGATGATCACATGGTTTTTATTCTTCAGTTTGTTAATATGGTGTATCACATTGATTAATTTGCATATATTGAAGAATCCTTGCATCCCTGGGATAAATCCCACTTGATCATGGTGTATGATCCTTTTAATGTGTTGTTGGATTCTGTTTGCTAGTATTTTGTTGAGGATTTCTGCATCTATATTCATCAGTGATATTGGTCTGTAATTTTCTTTTTTTCTAGTATCTTTGGTTTTGGTATCAGGGTGATGGCAGCCTCATAGAATGAGTTTGGGAGTTTTCCTTCCTCTGCAATTTTTTGGAAGAGTTTGAGAAAGATGGCTGTTAGCTCTTCTCTAAATGTTTGATAGAATTGACCTGTGAAGCCTTCTGGTCCTGGACTTCTGTTTGTTGTAAGATTTTTCATCACAGTTTCAATTTCAGTACTTGTGATTGGTTGGTTCATATTTTCTATTTCTTCCTGACTCAGTCTTGGAAGGTTATACCTTTCCAAGAATTTGTCCATTTCTTCCAGGTTGTCTATATTATTGGCATAGAGTTGCTTTTAGTAGTCTCTTATGATGCTTTGTATTTCTGTGGTGTCTGTTGTAACTGCTCCATTTTTATTTCTAATTTTATTGATTTGAGTCCTCTCCCTCTTTTTCTGATGAGTCTGGCTAATGGTTTATCAATTTTGTTTATCTTCTCAAAGAACTAGCTTTTAGTTTATTGATCTTTGCTATTGTTTTCTTTGTTTCTATTTCATTTATTTCTGCTCTAATCTTTATGATTTCTTTCCTTCTACTATCCTTGGGTTTTGTTGGTTCTTCTTTCTCTAGTTCCTTTAGGTGTAAGGTTAGATTGTTTACTTGAGATTTTTCTTGTTTCTTGAGATAGGCTTGTATTGCTATAAATTTCCCTCTTACAACTGCTTTTGCTGCATCCCATAGATGCAGCAAAAGCAGTTCTAAGATCATCGTGTTTTCATTGTCATTTGTCTCTAGGTATTTTTTGATTTCCTCTTTGATTTCTTCAGTGATCTCTTGGTTATCTAGTAACATATTGTTTAGCCTCCATGTGTTTGTGTTTTTTACATATTTTTCCTGTAACTGATTTCTAATCTCATAGTGTTGTGGTCAGAAAAGATACTTGATATGAATTCAATTTTCTTAAATTTACCAAGGCTTGAGTTTTGACCCAAGATGTGATCTATCCTGGAGAATGTTCTGTGCGCACTTGAGAATAAAGTGTAATCTGCTGTTTTTGGATGGAATGTCCTATAAATATCAATTAAAGCTATCTGGTCTATTGTGTCATTTAAAGCAGTGTTTCCTTATTAATTTTCTGTTTGGATGATCTGTCCATTGGTGTTAAGTGAGGTGTTAAAGTCCCCCACTATTAATAATAATAGTCCCCCACTATGATTGTGTTACTGTCGATTTCCTCTTTTATAGCTATTAGCAGTTGTCTTATGTATTGAGGTGCTCCTATGTTGCATGCATATATATTTATAAATGTTATATCATCTTCTTGGATTGATACCTTGATCATTATGCAGTGTCCTTCCTTGTCTCTTGTAATATTCCTTATTTTAAATTCTATTTTATCTGATGTGAGTATTGCTACTAAAGTTTTCTTTTGATTTCCATTTGCATGGAATATCTTTTTCCATCCCCTCACTTTCAGTCTGTGTGTCCCTAGATCTGAAGTGGGTCTCTTGTAGAAAGGATATATATGGATCTTGCTTTTGTATCTATTCAGCAAGCCTGTGTCTTTTGGTTGGAGCATTTAATCCATTCACGTTTAAGGTAATTATTGATATGTATGTTCCTATTAACATTTTCTTAATTGTTATGGGTTTGTTTTTGTAGGTCCTTTTCTTCCCTTGTGTTTCCCACTTAGAGAAGTTCCTTTAGCATTTGTTGTAGAGCTGGTTTTGTGGTGCTGAATTCTCTTAGCTTTTGCTTTTCTGTAAAGCTTTTGATTTGTCTTTCGAATCTGAATGAGATCCTTGCTGGGTAGAGTCATCTTAGTTGTAGGTTCTTCCCTTTCATCACTTTAAATATATCATGTCACTCCCTTCTGGGTTGTAGAGTTTCTGCTGAGAAATCTGCTGTTAACCTTATGGGAGTTCCCTTGTATGTTTTTTTTTTTTTTTTCCCTTGTTGCTTTCAATAATTTTTCTTTGTCTTTAATTTTTGTCAGTTTGATTAGTATGTGTCTCGGCATGTTTCTCCTTGGGTTTATCCTGCCTGGGACTCTCTGCACTTCATGGACTTGGGTGGCTATTTCCTTTCCCATGTTAGGGAAGTTTTTGACTATAATCTCTTCAAATATTTTCTTGGGTCTTTTCTCTCCCTCTTCTCCTTCTGGGACCCCTATAATGTGAATGTTGTTGCCTTTAATGTTATCCCAGAGGTCTTAGGCTGTCTTCATTTATTTTCATTCTTTTTTCTTTATTCTGTTCCGTGGCAGTGAATTCCACCATTCTGTCTTCCAGGTCACTTATCCATTCTTCTGCCTCAGTTATTCTGCTATTGATTTCTTCTAGTGTAACTTTCATTTCAGTTATTGTGTTGTTCATCTCTGTTTGTTTGTTCTTTAATTCTTCTAGGTCTTTGTTAAACATTTCTTGCATCTTCTCAGATCTTTGCCTCCATTCTTTTTCCAAGGTCCTGGATCATCTTCGCTATCATTACTCTGAATTCTTTTTCTGGAAGGTTGCCTATCTCCATTTCATTTAGTTGTTTTTCTAGGGTTTTATCTTGTTCCTTCAACTGATACATAGCCCTCTGCCTTTTCATCTTGTCTATCTTTCTGTGAATGTGGTTTTTGTTCCATAGGATGCAGGATTATAGTTCTTCTTGCTTCTGCTGTCTGCCCTCTGATGGATGATGCTATCTAATAGGCTTGTGCAAGTTTCCTGATGGGAGGGAGTGGCAGTGGGTAGAGCTGGGTGTTGCTCTGGCAGGCAGAGGTGAGTAAAACTTTAATCCACTTGTCTGCTGATGCGTGGGGCTGGGTTCCCTCCCTGTTGGTTGTTTGGCCTGAGGCGACCCAACACTGGAGCCTACCCAGGCTCTTTGGTGGGGCTAATGGCAGACTCTGGGAGGGCTCATGCTGAGGAGTACTTCCCAGAACCTCTGCTGCCAGTGTCCTGGTCCTCACAGTGAGACATAGCCATCCCCCGCTCTGCAGGAGACCCTCCAACACTAGCAGGTACGTCTGGTTCAGTCTCCCCTGGGGTCACTGCTCCTTCCCCTGGGTCCTGATGAGCACACTACTTTGTGTGTGCCCTCCAAGAGTGGAGTCTCTGTTTCCCCCAGTCCTGTCGAAGTCCTGCAATTAAATCCCGCTAGCCTTCAAAGTCTGATTCTCCTGGAACTCCTCCTCCCATTGCCAGACCCCCAGGTTGGGAAGCCTGACGTGGGGCTCAGAACCTTCACTCCAGTGGGTGGAGTTCTGTGGTATAAATGTTCTCCAGTTTGTGAATCACCCACCCAGCAGTTATGGGACTTGATTTTATTGTGACTGCGCCCCCTTACCATCTCACTGTGGCTTCTCCTTAGTCTTTGGATGTGGGGTATCTTTTTTGGTGAGTTCCAGTGTCTTCCTATCGATGATTGTTCAGAGTTAGTTGTGATTCCAGTGCTCTTGCAAGAGGGAGTGAGCGCACATCCTTCTACTCCACCATCTTCTTCCCAGAACTTCTGCTGCCAGTGTCCTTGTCCCCGTGGTGAGCCACAGCCATCCCCTATCTCTGCAGGAGACCCTCCAACACTAGCAGGTAGGTGTGGTTCAGTCTCCCCTGGGGTCACTGCTCCTTCCCCCTGGGTCCTGATGCTCATACTACTTTGTGTGTGCCCTCCAAGAGTGGAGTCTCTATTTCCCCCAGTCCTGTCGAAGTCCTGCAATCAAATCCTGCTAGGCTTCCAAGTCTGATTCTCTGGGAATTCCTCCTCTCATTGCCGGACCCCCATGTTGGGAAGCCTGATGTGGGGCTCAGAACCTTCACTCCAGTTAGTGGACTTCTGTGGTATAATTGTTCTCCAGTTGTGAGTCACCCACCCAGTGGTTATAGGATTTGATTTTATTGTGATTGCGCCCCTCATACCATCTCATTGCAGCTTCTCCTTTGTCTTTGGATGTGGCGTATCTTTTCTGGTAGTTCCAGTGTCTTCCTTTGATGATTGTTCAGCAGTTAACTGTGATTCCAATGCTCTCACATGTGGGAGTGAGCGCATGTCCTTCTACTCCACCATCTTGAACCAATCTCTCTCTACCATTTCTTCCTTGATTATTTTTATCCCTTCTCATTATCTCAGCTATGATCTCATGACAGACAACTACCAAGTCTACATCAGTTTGTCCAGTGTATTTCCTGAGTGGTAGACCCACCTATCCTTCCATCTGCAGGACACTTCACATACCCATGCTTTTGTGGACCCATACATTTCATAGAATCAACATTGTCCAAGTTCATCTAGGCTTGACACATCCAAGTGATCTTTAATGATTTCTATATTACTACCCATACAGGAAGTTTCCAAGTACTAACATTTTTATCTCCACAGGATCTCTTGAATTCTTCCCCTACGTGCCATTCCCAAAGCCAACATTAACCAGCATGAATGCTCTTATTTTTTTCTGAATTATTATACTAACATTTTAATCATTATCCTTACAAATGCACAATTTCATCTTTTATTTATCCCAATTTATTGTTCACTTTACTCCCTGGTTGATTATTTTAAACAGAAGCTCAGATTATTTCACTCCTCAGCTGTGCAAAAACTTTCAATTACTCCCTACTGCTGTAAAATTCTGTGGTCTCAAATGTCACTTACGCTAAGCCAAATTTAGTAAAACTTGTTCTGTTAAGTGAGTGGTAGTCCAGCTAGAATGGAATGGAAAAGGTGGTTATAAGTATAGCGACGTCAAAAGAAGTAGCTGATTAATAACACCAATGATACTGTATCAGACAGGCTTACAGTATCCAAGTTTTGGGGGGAATTATTTTGGCTTCAACACCGTGATAAATGTTTAATTGACATATAATTCATTGCACATACTTAAGTGTACAATTTGATAAGTTTTGACATATGTACATATCCATGAAAGAATCACCACAATCAAGATAATAAATTTATCCATCCTTCTCCAAAAGTTCCTCCTGCCCGTTGATAATCTTTCTCTCCTGCCCTCCCCTAACTTTCTCTCATGGTCAGGCAACAATTTTTGGCTCTCTGTCACTATATGATAGTTTTCACCTTCTAGAATTTTATGTAAATGTAATCATTACATATATATATATATATATATATATATACATATATATGTAGTTAGATTTATAAAAGTATACTCTTTTGTATGGCTTTTTCACTTAATATAGTTATTCTTATATTCAACCATGTAATAGCAAAAGTTCATTCTTTTTATTGTTGAGTAGTGTTCCATTGTATGGATACACCACAGTTTGTTTATCCATTAGCATTTGTGTTGTTTCCTACTTAGGCTATTACAAATAAAGCTGCTATGAAAACTAATGTACAAGCCTTTATATGAACATATGCTTTCATTTCTCTTGGATAAATACCTAGGAGTGCAATGGCTGGATATGATAGTCATACTTAACTTTTTAACAAACTGCTAAACTGTTTTCCAAAGTGGTTTGAGCTTTCTTTATTCTCACCAGTAATGTATGAGAGTTCCGTTTGGTTCACATCCTTGCCAGCACTGGTATGGTCAATCTTTTAATTTTAGCCATTGGAACAGGTGTGTAGTATGTCTCATTGTGGTTTCAATTTACATTTCTTTAAGGACTAGTGACTTTGAATAACTTCTCATGTGCCTGTTTGGTATCCTTATATCTTGTTGCTAAAGTGTCTGTTCAAAAATAATTTTTAAAAACTTTCAGTAAGGTAAGTAATATTCAGCTGGTACTCAGATATTTTAAACTCACTAACATGATATACAAATGACTGAAATTTGGGAAAAACTGCTTTAATGTTTATCCTAATTACTTTAAAACTCTGCTCCACAGAAAATTAAGTTTTACATGGAGGTGCCTTCACTATTGGCAATGGGTGAGCAAGGAGAGGTGAACAAACAACTTTAGGGAGCCCAGCCTTGGGATCAACCACAGCAGCTCATGTTATTTATTTATAGGAAATAGGAAACATCAGAAAATGTAAAGAAGACAATAATCATCTGTATTTGTATATGCTTTTACTATACATCTTCCACTCTTTTTCTATGTTCATATACATTATTTTATAAATGAGGTTATGTCACAATTTTATATACTTCTTTAAGAGATAAATACTGGGAAATATTTATTTTCTATCTTAAATAGCCTTTAAAAGTTGACTTTTGAAACTCAGAATATTTATTTAAGCTGTGAACCTCAGTTTCACTTCTACAAAATGCAAGTTGGACTATATGATATCTAACATACTTTCCTGGTCTAACAGTCCTTGATTCTGTTAAGTGAACCAGCTAGAAGCTCCCAAATGGCTTAAAAAAATCAATCCCTCTTTATTCATCCTGGAAGACACTATACATACGTACGAAGCTGCCTGTGTGAAAGCAGCTCCATATACAGCAACAACAGTAATCTGGAACATCAGCCCATATCAGTACAGTTTGGTTCAAATTTGAAAACACTGTTCTTTTATGACCACAGTGTCTTATTATGTATGGAATGCTTCTTCTAATTAGTCACTGCCCTCACTTTACCTCAGCTTTGGCTGCTCTGGACGATGACTGCCTGTCTATTTAAAGCACCTCCCAGGGCTCTACAAAGTAGATTTTGTTTATGTCATATAGCTCATGTTTTAAATTAGACAATGTCCCTTCAAATTTTGTGAGACTCTGTTATGCTATTTTTTGTTATGTAGTAACAGATAAAGAGACAAAATTTCACTTTATTGACATAGATTTTATAAAGAATTAAGGATAATTATAGCCTGTACTTTGTTGAAAGTTGTGTATTACTATATTCCATTCCACTTTACCTTAGCTGAGATTTAAAGGAGAACAGTTCCACCTGTCTTTATATCTGGAGGGTCTTCAGGATCTAGGTGAAGCGTAATTCATTCATTTCATTTCACAAACATTTATCAAGGACATACATGTGCTAGTGTATATAGTAGGTGCTTAAGATATAAAAATAAACAGAATGTGTTCTCTCTCCTTAAGAGTCTCAGTCTGGTAGGGGAGAGAGTGATAATGAGAAACAGTTGCTACAGCTACCTGAGTGTGCTGATGAAAGAAGGCCCAAAGTCGTCAATTTAAAAACACAAAAAAGAATTCACAGGGATTATCTTTGAGGAAACTGCCGAACGCTACTCTACTGTGCTTAATAGTGTTCCTCCCAAATTCATGTCTTTCTTGAAACCTCAGAATGTGAATTTATTTGGAAATAGGGTCATTGCAGATATAATTAGTTAAGATGTGATCATATTAGAGTGAGCCTTAATCTAATATGCCTGGTATCCTTATAAAAAGAGAAGAGACCCAGAGCAGAGTCACACAGGGAAAAGGCAACCATGCAACAAATCAAGGAAGAGAATGGAGTGGTGCATCTACAAGCCCAGGAATGCCAAGGGTTGCCAACAAATACCAGAAGTTAGAAGAGGCAAGAGTGAATTCTCCCTTACAAGTTTTAGAGGGAGCCTGGCCCTACCTACACCTTGCATTTGGACTTCTGCCCTCCAGAGCTGTGAGACAATAAATTTCTGATTGTTTTAAGCTGGCAGTGGTGGTACTTTGCTAAAGATGCCCTAGGAAACGAATCCAGATACCTAGAAGCTCACTAGGTAGATTGAGGAGAAAGTCTTCCAGGTAAAGGTAACAGCATGTTCAAAGGCAAAGGAATCGAAGAGTATTCAGAGTCCCATCGATACAACTGAGTTACTTAAATTCGACATATGTGTGGTTAAATGAATAATGAATAAACAACCAGTGTGTGATGATCCTCATCATACCATGCAATGGAGTATATCTGTCTCAGAATGAACAATAGAAATGAAACACAAACTTTAGCCTGATTTTTTTCTTTTCTTTAGCCTGTCGCTTATGCCTCCCATCATTGAGTGTTTTGCTAATTGGAGGGTTAATACAGTTGTTAAACATAATACAGTAGTTAAAAAAAAATGTGCCTCCTAAAAAAAAAAAATGTGCCTCCAAACACTTCATCTGGTACTCAATTAAAGAAATAGATATCTATTCCAATATGAACTAAACGTTGGATATATTTTAATTACTAAGAGGTCATTAAAAGGTCTCCAATTTAGCACCTTTCTAATAGGTTTTCAAGGGTAATTTTGGCTCTACCTAATTTTTGTCTACCCACTGAATTGACCTAACTTCTCAGTAAGATTCTACTTCACTGTAAAAGACATGTGATGCCCAGTTTTCTGTTTCTATAAGTCTCAAAACTGGAGGTATGCAGTTATTATTTTCTTCTTTACCAAGCTAATGAAATATTGAGAAAGTTTACAAAGCTATTTTTCACAGTTTGCTCATGTATGATCCTTTTAAGGATAAAAAGAACTGCCATGTATATTAAATAGCTACAGATATTTGCACACATTTATATAACATATGAACATATATATGCATATGTGTGTATACAGAAACAGTGGGGAAGCTCAAATGGGAGAAATTAAGGAATTTTCTGAAGTTCATAGATTAATAATGGGAAAATCTAGGATAGTAATTCAGATATTCTAACTTCAAATTTAGCATTTTTCCCACTTAAATAGGATGACTAATTGTATATACATGATTTTCTAGCACAGAGGTTCTTAAACAGGAAATTTTTGTTTTCCAGGCAACATTTGACAATGTCTGGAGACATCTTTGGTTGTCCCACTGAGGGGATATTGCTGGCATCTGGTGAATAGAGGTCAAGATACCTCTGAAAATTTTACTATATATAGAATACCTGCACAGAAAAAGAGTTATCCAGCCCAAAATGTCAATAGAGCCAAGGTTGGAAAATTGTGATCTAGCATAATGGCTAATAATAAATATCTTTATTAAATATTTACCATATGCCAAGCATTATGCTAAATAATTCATTTCTAAATAGTGGTTTCTTTAACCTCAAGATATTCCTGATTTGGTACATAGCATTATGAATCCCATTTTACAAATAAGAAAATTAGGATTGGAGAAATTAATTTACCCCAGCAAATGATGGGCCTAGGACTCAAACACAGGTGTTTTTGTTGCCAAAGGCTATACATTTAACTGCTACATTCTAAATATCTCACTGACAGAAAGGTCACCATATGATACAATGTGATTCTAAATAACTTTCTGTTAAATATTATTTTGTAGTATGGTTGCCTTTGCCTGACAACAATTATTATATCCCTTGTAAGAGGATGATATGGTGTAAAATTTGCTGAGATCAGTTCGTATAACAAAATCAATCGCATAATGAACACAGGGTCATGTTTTGCTGCCTGAAAGATAAATGTTTCTATCTGAATTATACTTTGGAGAACTAGAAATATAATTTTAAAATCCTTTTACCTCTTTTAATATAAAATGTATAAGGTACTTCTGTGATCACTCAGTCAGTAACTTTTATCCAGCTATATTATGGTTAAGAAAAATTTATCAATAAATTTATCAATAATAGAAGACTGCATAATTCAGAACAAAATTCCCACTGTGAACAACAGAAAAACAAAGGAAGATAGTGAAAAGTGATAGTGAAAAGTCACAGGATCAAGATCTAGGAGAAAAAGGTAACCTAGGAAGTGAGTCCTCAATTTGGAGCACTTTTCCTCTAGGGTCATATGTCAATTCTTGAAAAGATGTCTGAGAGCCTGAGATTGAGCAGTCCTTTTAAAAGTTTTGTACAGCTAGACAGAAAAAAATTGAGGCTAGCACCTGCCAAAAGAAACAAACAAACAAACAAAATAGTAAATGTCTCTGTGCTTTCGGTTGAGACCCAAAGGGCCAAACGTTAAGAATCAGGGTGTACGAAAATAATCTGTTTTTATTCCAGGAACTGAAGTCCAGTGTCAAACACATCTATCCCTTAAATTGGATTAAGGTAAACCAAGATTGTTATTCCCTCACCAGTAAATAAGCAAATCTAAATCCTCTGTGGAGAAAAATAATATTATACTATGCCTGGAATTATTTCACAATTTTTTATACACAATTTTCAGCACTCAATCAAAAATAACCAAGCACACGAGCAAAAAAGGGAACAGAAACAAAACTTTCCATAAACAATAGACCTCTAATAGAAGTGATAGAGAAGAAATAGATACTGGAATTATCAGAAATAGATTTTAAAACAATTATGCTTATTATGATACAAGACATAAAAGAGAAGCATGAGCATTTTGACACACAACTGGAAACTTTAAAAAAGAAGGAACTAAGTTGAAGATAAGTATAGGATTAATGACCCTGAACCTAAGTCAGAAAAGTAAAATAAAACAAAACAAAGCAAAAACCAAAAAATACCCAGAATGAAACACTGGGAGACAAAGGGGTGGGCAATAAAGAAAAGAAGGTAAAAGGCAGGAGGATACAGAATACATTGAGAGGATGTAACATACTTGTAACTGAATTCCCAGAGGAGGAGAGCGAGTAGGGTAAGAAACATTATTTGGAGATAGTGGCTGAGAATTTTCCCAAACTGATAAAAGATATCATTCACAGATTTAGAAAGCTGAAGCTAAATTTAAAAAGAAAAGAAAAAAAGAAGAAAATCATAACTAGGTATGTCAGAGTGACCACGTTGAGAGCCAAAGTCAAGGAGAAAAGCCTTAAAAGCAGTTAACAGAGGAGCAGTGGGGGCTGAGGAAGCAGGATTTTACCTGTAGTTTTGTCAGTTTTGTCCACTGTTTCTCCAAAGTTTTGTTTCTGTTCTCTTTTCTTCTCAGATGCCTGGTTAGTTTTGATTGAGTGCTGGAGACAAAAAAAATTTTGCGATATAATTCCAAGCCTATATTACCTTTCTCCACAAAGATTTATGTTTGCTTCTTACAGGTAACTAGGGACTAACTCTCTTGACCAGTTAGGCTGAGAGCTAAATTTTCAACATGAAGAATGGAAGCCCAAAGGCAATGGAAAGATAGTCTTCAAAGTTTTGAAAGAATAGGTTCTTCAAAAAGGAAGAAAAACTAAAGGAATTTGTTACCAACAGATCCATACCAAAAGAAATGTTAAAGTATGGAAAAGTATGCAGGTGAAAGCTCAGAAAGGCAGGAAGGAATGATGAGCAAGACAAAGGTAAACAGGTAAATCTAAATAAATGCTAATTGTATAAAAATTAACTGTACAAAAGAATTACAGTATATGACAAGGATGCCATCTACCACCATTTCAATTTAACATGAAACAAAAAAATCCTAACTAGGGCAATAAGGCAGAATGAAGAAATAAAAATGTTATAAGTTTTAGAAAGCAACGAATATAACTGTTGTTATTCTCAAATGTAATGATATGTACCTAGAAAATCTAAAAGAACCTACAGATAAATTGTTAGAATTAATAAATGTGTTTAGTAAGGATAAGACACATAAAAAGTAAATATTAAAAAATCAACTTCGGGCTTCCCTGGTGGCGCAGTGGTTGGGAATCCGCCTGCCGATGCAGGGGACATGGGTTCGTGCCCCGATCCGGGAAGATCCCACATGCCGCAGAGCAGCTGGGCCCGTGAGCCATGGCTGCTGAGCCTGCGCGTCCGGAGCCTGTGCTCCGCAACGGGAGAGGCCACGGCAGTGCGAGGCCCGCATACCGCAAAAAAAAAACAAAAAACAAAAAAAAAAACAACTTCATTTCTATATACCTGTAACAAATACAAGTTTGTAGTTGTGATATTCTGGTTTTTTAGTAAGAAATACATATTTGATCTCTGTTTCTATCTGGCACAGAACTACTAAAACCCTCGGAATTTCCAAAGTGAGGAGCAGAATAAAGGTGTCTTTGTTAATGAGGTGACTTTTGGAAAGGCCCTAGTCACCGAAGGATGGAGCTTGTTGCCCGAGAAACCAACCCTGGAGTTGGAACTTTCAGTCCCACTTCCATCCCTGACCTCTGGGGAAGCGGGTGACGCTGGAGACTGAGTTTAATAACCAATGGCCAAAGATTTCATTGATCATGCCTAGGTGATGAGGTCTCCATAAAAACCCCAAACAACAGGGTTTGGAGAGCTTCTGGGTTGGTGAACACATGGAGATTTGGGGAGCGTAGTGCTCAGAGAAGGCATCGAAGCTCCTCATACTTTCCTCATACCTTGCCCTGTGGACCTCTCCCAGCTGGCTCTTCCTGAATTATATCCTTTTATAATAAACTAGTAATCTAGTGAGTAAACTGGTTTCCTGAGTTCTGTGAGTCACTGTAGCAAATTAGTTGAACACAAGGAGCGGGGTCATGGGAAACTCTGATTTATAGCCAGTTCATTAGAAACACAGGTAATAATTTGGACTTGCTATTGGCACCTAAAATGGAGGGCAGTCTTGTGGGACTGAACTCTTAACTATGGAATCTGATGCTATCTCCAGGTACATAATGTCAGAATTGAGTTAAATTTACAGACACCTAGCTGGTGCCAGGGAATTGCTTGGTGTGGGGGAAAAAACCCACACTAGAAATTAGTAACAGGATCTTAGAAATAAATGGTTGTTATAGTATTTAACAGAGTCACCTCCATGACTTCATGTCTCAGAACAAAGCTGAATTAAGAATGCTTGATAATTTTTACTTGTATGGCTGACACATCTAATTTTTTATATGTTACATAAAAAATTATCCTTTTATGAGGCATACCTTAGACAAAGTTCTGAAACACTTGGATTTGTCTTTAGCCCTCCTTGCATCAAGTCCCCTCCCCATCCCACCCTTGTTTTGTTCTCTCTTAATATCATCAGGACCTCAGGACTTTCCCTCCATTACAGCCATCAGTACCTGCCCTCTGGGAAGGATCTGAGGGCTTTAGAATCATGGAATGTTAGGGCTGGAAAAAACCTTAGATTATCTTGTTCAACCCCTCTCATTTTACAAATGAACAAACTGAAGACCAAAGAGGCCAACATACTTGCTCTAAATTACCTGCACTAGGGTAGAAATGCCTTAGTAAACCATCATGACCATAGGCATTTCACTTAACACATAAAGAACGCTTCTAGCTAAAAAGAAGGATCTTTATAACGTGGTTTCAGCTTTTAGCTAGCCCAAAGGGACATTTGCAGATCAAAGAGGCTGTTTTACGTACACAAAATTACATACTTTTGCTGCAATCTCTCAGAACATTATTTTTGCCCCAGCTTCCCAAAGGGCAAGTATGAATGAAGGTCTATTCCTAAAGTCAGTAACCTCTGACTGAGTGCCCAAAGTAATTTTAGGTGGCATATATTGTATTTATGGCCACCTTCTATCCTATCCTTATCATTCAAGAAAGTGATCAACTGATTAACAACTCCTGCTTTGAGACTCTAGGTCTAATTGCCCCCAGTCAAATCTATTCAACAACCTCTTTACTGAATTTTCATATTATTAAACATTTTTTTCATTTTGTTTTGTGTTCCCTATATTTTCTTTTAATAATGATAATTTTCGCTTCTTTCATATATGTGTGTGAAAGAACAAAAATAATTTTTGCTTCTTTCATATACGATTTATTTTGTTCTCTTATCTGATTGAATGACTACATACAATTTTAATTTACCTAGAATTTTAGAATTATATAAATTGTTTTTATACTCTTGATCTTCTTTGATTTTCTTATATAAATCCTACCTTGGTCATGATATATGTTTGTTTTCTTCTTTTACCATTTAATATACTTTTGAATTAAACTTGCTAGTAATTTATCTCAGATGGTGGCATCTTCATTCATAAATGAGGTAGGGCTGTAGTTTCTGTTTTCTATGGAAGGCAGGAAGTATAATGGTTAATAGCTTGTTTTCTAGAACCAAGTTACCTAGCTTGCATTCCAGTTCCACCATTTACTAATTGTGAGATCTTAGAGAAGTTACTTAACATCTCTGTGTCTAAGTTTTCTTATTTGCAAAGGGTGATAATATGCATCTATCTCGTAAGCATTTTGTGAGAATTAAATGGATTGATCTTCCTAGAACAGTTAAATAGTGCTTGTTATACTAAAAGGTCATTTTAAGTATTAGCTATTTTAATATCATTCTCTAGCCAGGTTTTGGTATCAATATGTTAACCTCGTAAAATATACTTGGAAGTGATCCTTCTTTTTCTAGATCTGGAAACACTTAGAAAGCAGAAGAATTATTTATTCCTTGAGGATTTGAAATAACTCAGTTATGAAATCATCTGGAAGCGGTATCTTTTGGAGAGGGTAGTGCTTTGACAAATTCATATTTTCTTCCCCTTTTTGGAGTAATTTTGGAAATGGGTGTTTTACTGGAAAATTACACTTACTATTTACAAAATATTGAGATGTTTCAAATATATCAATATAGAGTTTTGCTTTCAATCTTTTTCCTGTTGAGGTTTAAACAATAGTTCATTTTGTGGCATTTTCAAAGAGTCAGGTTATGGTTTTGTTTACCAACTTATTCTTTATGTGTTTATTTTCCATTCATTCCTGGTGTCATCCTTTAAAATTATTTTCTATTCTTGGGTTTCAATTTTCTAGCTTATTAAGTGAAATGTTTAGTTTGATTTTTGGTACCATTCTGGCAAAGTGCTTTAAAAGTGTGAAGAGGGCTTCCCTGGTGGTGCAGTGGTTAGGGGTCCGCCTGCCGATGCAGGGGACGTGGGTTCGTGCCCCAGTCCGGGAGGATCCCGCATGCCATGGAGTGGCTGGGCCCGTGAGCCATGGCTGCTGAGCCTGCGCGTCCGGAGCCTGTGCTCCGCAACGGGAGAGACCGCAGCAGTGAGAGGCCCACGTACCGCCAAAAAAAAAAAAAAAAAAAAGTGTGAAGAAATGGCTAAGAGATGTTTCTCCTTTCTATTTTTATAGTTTCAGCATGCTATATTTATATTTTATTGGTTATGATTACGTTCCCATTCATCAGTTTATTTATTCACTCACAAATATTTATTTAGAACTGGACACTGTCCAGGGTGCTGGCAGTGGGGGTAGGACAGTGAACAGTAAATAGGACACTGTCATCATCAAGAAAAAAATAATTCAGTGGTTAAATGTCCTTTGAGGAGAAGGAGATGTTCTTCCTCTTTCTTGGGGTCTGAACTGATAGAATTCTACTATGTAACATTTTGGGTCAATCATGATCAGGAGTCTTTATTAAAAGTTTTGACAATTTTAACTTAGCATAAATGTATTATTGTTGTCATTTATAGGGGTTTATACAAGTTTTTTGTTTTTAAATCAACTACCTACTAATGCATCTTAGAAGATATGGTAACTAAGTAAATTAACTGGTAGTTAGGAAAACTTGACTTGGACTTTCTGGGGGTAAGATAATGAAAAAATTTGTATTTGTAGACCTTTCCTTGTCCAAAAATAAAAAAACTATTAAAAATTAAAAATAAGTTTAAAACAGTGAAAACTACAGACATGGCTGAAAGAAAATTTTATTATGGCAGCAGGATTTAAACAAATAGCTATATAACCAAGCCAGGGAAAGAGAACCAGAATATGATAGGCATCCTCCATCCATACCATAAGCATCTGGGGGAAAGAAGATGAATTGTATCCTAAAGGATCACTGATCTCCACCCCTTCATGCCTCCCCTCCCCTCCTACAGACAATCACCACAGTTTGAAGAAAAATGGAGAAATGAAGATGTCAGCTTGGGCAAAACATACCAAATCCTTTGAGAGTATGAAATACAAACCACTTTCTATCAGTGAGGTAGGCAAGTCCATCAGGGCTCACCCTCTGGGAGGCAGGCTAGGTAAGAAGTCTAAAAAATTATAATAATTCCTAAATTAATTGATCTTTTAAAAGTTGTTTAGGGATCTAATATAGAGGATGCCAGAAAAGAAAATAAGATAAAATCATCTGAGAGAAGAGGCACTTGGACAACTACAGGTGAAATCCAATTAATTTTCTTTTCTGTGAACGAATGTTTTGTAGTTAAAAAAGAATGTCTGAATGGGAGGGAACTGTGAATTACAGCTGTTGAAAGACAGTGAGGGAGTTGAAGATCTGGGATTCTCTATTTAAATTTGCTGAATGGGGGGAATGAGCTGTTTCCTAAGAGTAGCTCCATGTAAAATAAATAAATAAATAAGACCCCCAGAAAACTATGTCCTGGCTAGGAGCAGTGAACTAAGGCACTGAAATTTTTTAAAAGACAATTTTTGTAATTTTTTTGGTATAATGTACATTTAGAAAAATGCATAAATCATAAGTGTATGTCTCAATGAATTTTCACAAAGTTAAGACATCCATGCAATCACATCAAGAAACAGAACATTGCTAGTGCCTCAGACATCTCCCTGGGCTCCCTTCTAGTCATTTTCTACTTCTCCCAAGAGTGACCATTATTTTAACTTCTAATTCCATAGATTAATTCTGCCTGTGTTTGAACTTACATAAATGGAGGATTACTATGATAGATTCTGTATTAGTGTGCTTGGGATGCCATTAAAAAACAAAAAGAACAAAAAAACCACATAGTCTGGGTGGCTTAAACAACAGAAATTTAATTTCTCACAGTTCTTCATGCTGCACGCTCACATGGCAGAGAGAGAAAGCAAGTGAGCTCCCTAGTGTCTCTTCTTATAAGAACACTAATCCTATCTAATCGTGGCCCATTCTTTGAGCTTATTTAACCTTAATTATCTCCTAAAGGTCCTATCTCCAAATACAGTCATAATGGGGGTTAGGGCTTCAACATATGAATTCTGGATGAACACATTCAATCCATAACAGATTTCTCTCTCTATTTTTTTCTGAACATTATCTTTGTGAGATTCATCCATATTATAGTGTGGAGTTTTAGTTTGTTCATTCTTATTACTGTATAGTATTCCATTGCATGAGCATATCACATTTTATAGTTGAAGCATTCTTGAGTAGCTCCCAGTTTAGAAATGCTATGAACCCATTTTATATGTCTTTTGGTGAACATGTGAAACACTTCTGTTGGGTATATATCTAGAAGTTGAATTTCTGGGTCAGTGAGTATACATATTGTCAGATTCTGTGGATAGGTGCTACCCAACAATTTTCCGAGATGGCTGTGTGGATTTTTTTTTTTTTTGGCCACACAGCATGTGGGATCTTAGTTCCCTGACCAGGGATTGAACCCATGCCCCCTGCAGTGGAAGCACGGAGTCTTAACCATTGGACGACCAGGAAAGTCCCTGGATCTCCTCTTTTGTGAGGTACTCATTGAAGTCTTTTGTCCATTTTCTTATATGGTGAATTTCTAACAAAATGATATGAGAGAGCACATAGGCAAGGTCATATACCTGTGATTGTCCAAAGCTGAACTTAATTCTTCCAATTCATGCATAATTAGAAAAATGAGGGTATTCATACCAAAGCTCTGAGGAAGAAACAACTGGGTCTCAGCACCATGGGAGGTGCTTTTAAAATCTTGGAAAAGTATTTGTAAGAGATATTATTTACAAATGGTGATTTTTCTAAACTTACAAATGGCTTACACACATTGCCACATAAAACAAAATATAGTAGAGAAACATGCAAAGGTGATAAGTACTTAATGGAAAGAGAAATATAAATGGCAAAAAAAATGAAAAAATATTCACTTTCATTCATAATTAGCAGAAGCAAAAATGATGATCTTTTTCACCTTTTAGATTAAAAAATTTTTTTAAGTTTCCTAACATTCAATGTTGGAGAGGGTATGAAGAAACAGATACATTCATACATTTCTGGTGGGAAAATAAAATATACCATCCCTTTGAAAGGTAATCTGGCAACAGTTATTCAAATTGAACAATATAAAGATTCAAACACTCTTTGGTGTATAATGCAATTTGTGTAAAACATTAAACATGTGTATACCTTTGTGTGTGTGTGTGTGTGTGTGTGTGTGTGTGTGTACGTGTGTGTACGTGTGTGTGTATATCTTTCCCCTATTCCCTGAAGGGTCCATAAGAAACTATTCTTATTAGTTACATTTGGGGAGAAAGATTGGGCATGAAATGGGAAGAGAGATTTACTTTGCATTGTATATGTTTCTGTCTACTGACTTTAAAAAAAATAAATTACCATAGTCTATATCACCTGAAATAAAAAGTAATTAGCCAGACTCCCACCCTTTGCAAAACAAACAAGCAAACAAAAAAGCTGGCTGACAGAAGGAATTCCATTATAAAAATTCTCTGCAACTAGTTTGCATCAATTGTTCTGAACTTTTCTGACAGGAGAATTTGAAAGAGGAGATGGGAGCACTCTCATTCCTGACTGTTTATAAGTGTATAACTTTATCTCAGTGAAGATGAAAGCCAGAATGGTCATTATGACAGCCAACTCCATTTGATTAATTTCTCTAAACTCCTGAATTGAAATACTCTTTTGTTAAGATAATCTTGCAGAGCTAAGTAGTGTTCTTGTAAAATGACAAAGTCCAATTTCAAGTAGATTAAAAGAAGTGGTTCAATGAAAGTCTAGAAACATGTAGAGTTTTCATCTTTTTCTTCTTCCAGATTGAGACAGTACAGTGCTGCTGACAATCTCCATTTCTCTCTGACTCTAAATGACCGTACCCTTCAGTAGCTTAAATTGACACACAGGCTTTGGGTCTTTACCATTTACAGTGAGGTACTTGAGAATTTAAACGTTTTTCATATTCTTTTCCTATTTCCGCATCTCTAGCTCTTTGTCTTCTATTAAAATTGAAGACAATTTCTTCTTTCCATTAATTTCTCTAATAGATACTGCACTGTGCGCTTCTGTTTAAATAGAAGCCCTGGAGTTTGAAGACAATTTCCAAAAGGGCTTTGGGTAGGTTAATATGCCTTTAATACCCTGCAAGATGATCTGAAACACAATCTCAAAGATAAAAGTGACAGTTGCCTATCTTGCTTGCTTTATCTTATGGCAAAATCCTTCCTTTCTCTGAAAACTAAATGTATAGATTCTTTAAAGATATAAACGATTTTGTATCATAATAAATGCAACATAGCCTTCTGCTACCCTTCTATGAAATACTTTTTTAAAATGTGCTGCAATAGAAATAGTTAAGAAAGCAAAGAACTTGTGACCTTTAAAGGCTTGTGGCTTTTGTATGATCCTTACTCTGGAATCAAGTTTAAGATCTTCACTTCCAATATATTTAATACTGTCTGCCCAGGTACTCTGTGTCACATGGCCTACTTTTATATTTTTTATAGTACTTATCACTCCCTAAAAATATTATTGGTGTAATTGTTTATTACCTGTCTTGTTCACAGAATTAGGGGCAAGTTTCCCATGAAGCTAGTGAAGTTTAAACTTCAGAGTCCCTGTCTTGCCTGGGGGCCCTATAAGTGCTGGGAGTTTCTGGAAGCTGTGCAGTGTTCAAGGTGAAGAGGGGAAGGCAAGCTGTATCAGGAAGGCTTGATCTCCAAGGCCAAGAAAGTGGTTGAAATTTCTTCTGTTATTCTAAATAAGTGCTAACTTTTGTACCTAATTTTGTACTTGTAATTTGTAGGTTCTTTTTTTCTCAGTGAGGGCCTGTCAAATTTATGTTAACTTCAGGCTCTAAGCATCCTGAGTATGTCACTGACAAGAACGTAAGCCCTGTGAAAAGGCCATGTCTGCACTCTCATTATTGTAACCTCAAATCCTAGAACACTGCCCGGCACATGACAAGTGCTTCGTCAATCTTTGCTGCATGAATGATGAGATGTGCGAGGTGAGAGAGAAGAGCATTCCAGCCAAGACAGCGGATATGGGAACAGACATGACTTGTTCCAGGAGTCATGAAAAATTTGGTGTGGTTGGAGTGTGAGGAATGATGGGAGGAGAGGAGAGATGCTTGGACGCCTATGCAGGGCCCAGAAAACTCCAAATGCATTGGAATATTTTACGTATCTAAACACGACTGACTCTATTTTTTGCTGTTGTTGATGAAGGGAGTCCTCTTTTAATTTGCTCTTTGAAAATTTAGAAATAAATTTCAAAACTAAAATATTTCTCCTCATCAATCATTTAAAAAACTTTTCTTTACATATACATGTATCTATTCTTTTTCAAATTCTTTTTCCATTTACGTTGTTACATAATATTGAGCAGAGTTCCCTGTGCTATACAGTAGGTCCTTGTTGGTTATACATTTAAAATATAGCAGTGTGTACATGTCAATCCCAAACTCCCTAACAGTCATAAACATGACTGACTTTAAACAGACCTTGGTTAGAATGTAGAAAATGAATTGGAGGGGGAGGCAATAGTGAAAACAGGTTTGCAGGGCAGTGATGGTGGTGACATGGACTAGAATGATGATCAAAGAGATCACAGAGACGGAGTGACGTGAGGAATTCAGGATGGATATGGGAGATCAAATCAACAGCATATTCTGATGCACTAGATGTGCAGACGGAGTGAGAGGGATCAACTATGGTTCTTGGAATTTTGTGTTGAGTAAGTTGTTCTTTGTTATGCTGCACAGTCCTGGGGAAAATGCAAATACAGAGAGGGTCTATGCAACAAGCAGTATAACCATGTTCCTTCTTCATAATAGACATTTATATCTCAATGGAAGAGTACTCCTAATGCTTTGAGACACAGACTAAAAATAAACTAGCACCAATCCTGCCTTGACTTTTTTCTCAAATATAACTTCTGAAAAGTTACTTAAAATTTCTGAATCATGGCATTGTAAGGTTATAGGAAGAATCAGATTTTAGTAATTTTTCAAATGTGTTTCATCTCAAAGATAGGCTTAAAAATCTTTAGCCAGTCTTTTTGTGGGTTTTTTTTTTTTGGACATAATTTTGAACTTACAGATAAGTTGCAAGAATAGTGTAAACAAATCCTAGATTCTTTTTATCCATATTCTGCCAAATATTAATACTTGCTACATTTGCTCTATTTTCACGCTCTCTCTGTCTCTCTCTCTCTCTGTCTCCCTCTTGCTCTCCCTGCCTTTCTGTCAGTGTCTCTCTATATACACACATACATATATATACACATAATATACATAATGTACATATATACATGTATATATGTATATGTACATTTATATATACACATTATTCTTTTTTTTAACATCTCTATTGGAGTATAATTGCTTTACATTGTTGTGCTAGTTGCTGCTGTATAACAAAGTGAATCAGCTATATGTATACATATATCCCCATATCCCCTCCCTCTTGCGTCTCCCTCCCACCCTACCTATCCCACCCCTCTAGGTGGTCACAAAGCACCGAGCTGATCTCCCTGTGCTATGAGGCTGCTTCCAACTAGCTAGCTATTTTACATTTGGTAGTGTATATATGTACATGCCCCTCTCTCACTTCGTCCCAGCTTACCTTCCCCCTCCCTGTGTCCTCAAGTCCATTCTCTACGTCTGCATCTTTATTCCTGTCCTGCCCCTAGGTTCTTCAGAACCATTTTTTTTTTTTGAGTCCACATATGTGTATTAGCATACGGTATTTGTTTTTCTCTTTCTGACTTACTTCACTCTGCATGACAGACTCTAGGTCCATCCACCTCACTACTCAATTTCGTTTTTTTATGGCTGAATAATATTCCATTTACATACCCATTATTCTTTTTCTGAACCATTTAAGAGTAAGTTGCAGAGATAATGTCCCTTTCCCCTCAAATATCATCGTGTATTTTCTAAAAAAAACCAATTCTCTTACAGAACCACAGTAAAATGATCAAAATCAGGAAGTTATCTTCATATAATAGTATAATTTAATTGGAAAATTATAGGGAGATTCCTTTGGCCACGTTTTAAAAATTCAAAGATTTGGCTTTTTAAATTTTCCCAACATGGTTACTGGAGTGAAAGTGGCCATTTAAAAAATGAGAGCTACTTATTCAGTATCAACTGACTGAACCTCAGTTTGAATGTTTGATAATTACCTTCAAGCAAGTCCCTGGTGCTACCACCTGGCAATTCTACTATATTTCCCTGATCTATTTAATTCCTACTCTCATAATTGATACCTTTTCCATTTTTGTTAAGCTGCTGTAACTTTCTTGCCTCTCTTCATTCTCAGCTAATGGTCCAACTTCTTATTTCACTGAAAAGATACAAGCTCCCAGAAGAGCACTTCCACACATTCCTACCACAAAACCTGTCAAACCACCTTGTACCCACATCCTCTGCCTTATTCTCCTGCTACTAGAAAGGGGTTATTTTTCCTCCTACCTACAGCTGACTCTCCCTCTTGGCATTGGGTCTAACTCCCATCTTCATTTGCCCCCTCCAGGATTTGGGTTCTGCAGTTTTCTCTCCTCACTTTTGCATCATAGATATTTTCTTCTTCATTAGATCATCCACATCATCATACAAACGTGACTTCATCTACCCCTACTACTACCACTCCAAGCTACCACCCATACCCCCCAAAACCAATGAAGCTAAAGAATTGTGTATACCATCTCCATTTTCTCTTCTCCCATCTCCCCTTGAGCCCACTCTAATCAGGCTAATTCTCCCCTACAGTTTCACCACAGCTGTTCTTATCAAGATCATCAACAACCTATGTTGCCAAATCCAACGAGCATTTCCCAATTCTCACCTCATTTGATCTACCAGCAGCATTTGACGTAGTCGATCACTCCCTCCTTCTTGAAACACTTTCTCCCCCTGCTTTTTAGGACACTCCTTTCTGTGGTTTTCCTCTCTCACGCATTACTTCTTTTCAGTCTCCTTTGTTGGTTCTTCCTCATCTTTCTGAGCTGTAAATATTGGAGTTCTCCTGGCTCAGTCCTCTGACCTCATCTCTTCCTATTTCCATTCAGCATATATTCATTCAGCTTCAAGGTTTGAATATCATCTGTATAATGATGTCTGCCAGCAGCAGAGAAGTGTGTTAAAGGCACAACCTCAGGAGCTGGACTACCTGGCTTTGAAACTTGCCTTTCACCACTTACTAGCTCTTTAAGTATAGGCAAAATAGTTAACTTCTCTGTGCCTCAATTTCCTCATCTGTAAAGTGGGGATAATTATAGGACTTACCCACCAATTTTGTAAGAATTTATATTAGTCAAATTAAACCTGGAAAACCTAAACCACTTGAAGTATTTACAGCAAAGGGAATTTAATGTATTTGTTAGTAACACAGTTAATTAGAAGAGCTGAGAAGCCAACCAAGGGCTGATGAGAAAATCCAGATATTGGTAACAACAATAAGCTACTACCACTACCTGGAAGGACAAAGCAAAACTTACTATAAAATTAATACTCAAGAGGCTTCCCTGGTGGCGCAGTTGTTGAGAGTCCGCCTGCCGATACAGGGGACGTGGGTTCGTGCCCGGGTCCGGGAGGATCCCACATGCCATGGAGTGGCTGAGCCATGGCCGCTGAGCCTGCACGTCCGGAGCCTGTGCTCCGCAACGGGAGAGGCCACAGCAGTGAGAGGCCCGCGTACCGCAAAAAAAAAAAAACAACTAATACTCAAGACACTGTGAAACTGCCATGAGAGTGCATAATCAGATCAATTCACCAGAATAGAGAATCCAAAAGTAGTCCCTCACATTTATGGTCAATTGAATTTTGAAAAAGGTGTCCACATAATTCAGTGGGGAGAGTAAATTATTTTCAACAAATGGTGCTAGAAAAACTGTATATCCATTTGAAAAAAATAAACTGTACATCATATATAAAAACTAACTTGAGGGCTTCCCTGGTGGTGCAGTGGTTGAGAGTCCACCTGCCGATGCAGGGGACATGGGTTCGTGCCCCGGCCCGGGAAGATCCCACATGCTGCAGAGCAGCTGGGCCCATGAGTCTGCGCGTCCGGAGCCTGTGCTCCGCAGCAGGAGAGGCCACAACAGTGAGAGGCCTGTGTACCGAAAAAAAAAAAAAACTAACTTGAAAGCTAAAGCTATAAAACTTCTAGAAGAAAACATAGAAGAAAGTTTTGCAACCTTGGAGTAAGCAAGCATTTTTTTGGCAAAAAACACAAACCACAGAAGAAATCTGATGAATCAGACTTCAACAAAATTAAAAGTTCTGCTCATCAATGTGCACTGTTCTTCAAAAAAAGAGCAAACCACAGACTAGAGAAAATATTGCTATGCATGTATCTGACAAAGGAGTAATATTCAGAATATAGTAAGAACTCTTATAACTCAGTAATAAAAAGGCAAACAATACCCAGCAATAAAAGGAAATGAACTACTGATACACACAACATGGATGAAATCACAGAAATATTGCTCTGGACTGAAAGGAGTCAGTCCAAAAATTATATACTATATGACCACATGCATATGAAACTCTAGAATAGACAAATCTAAACTATATGGATAGAAAGCAGATCAGTGGTTGCCTGGGGCCTATGGTGGCTGGGGAAAGGACTAGGACAAGTTCTGGAAGTGACAGAAAACATTATATATCTTGACTGCAATGGTAGTTATACAAGTGTATACATTTGCCCAAACTCATCAAACTGAACCCTTTATTTATTTATTTTAAAATTAATTAATTAATTTATGTATTTTGGGCTGCATTAGGTCTTCGTTGCCATGTGCGGGCTTTCTCTAGTCGCGGCGAGCAGGGGCTACTCTTTGTTGTGGTGTGTGGGCTTCTCATTGAGGTGGCTTCTCTTGTTGCAGAGCACGCACTCTAGGCACGCGGGCTTCAGTAGTTGTGGCTCGTGGGCTCTAGAGCACAGGCTCAGTAGTTGTGGCACACGGGCTCAGTTGCTCCACAGCATGTGGGATCTTCCCAGACCAGGGCTCCAACCTGTGTCCCTTGCATTGGCAGGCGGATTCTCAATCACTGAGCCACCAGGGAAGCCCCAAACTGAACACTTTAAATTGGTGCATTTTATTGTGGATTATACCACAATGAAGTTGATTTTAAAAGCTAAAAAGAATTTAACATGTCCAAACATTTTTCCTGAAAAACTGCTGCTTTCACAATCTTCCCCATCTCAATACATGACAAATCTATTTCTCCAGCTGCTCAGGCCATAAATATTGGAGTCTTTCTTGATATTTTTTTCTCACATCTCACTTCCAATCCATTAACAAATTCCATCACCTTTACCTTCAAAATACATCCTTTTGAATGTAAATTGTGGGAATGTAAATTGGTGCAACCACTGTGGAAAAAAGTATAAGGGTTCCAAATGAAAACTATTTGAAAAAGATATATATATCACCATGTTCCATGTAGCATATTTACAATAGCCTAGATATGGAGACAACCCAAGTGTTCAACAATGGAGGAATGAATAGAAAAGTTGTAAAGAATTCCCAGTCTCCTTGACCTGTGCCTTAACAAAACCTCAACTTAATGGAGTCATATATACAATGGAATATTATTCAGCCCTAAAAAGGAATGAAATCTTGCCACTTGTGACAACATAGATGGATCTCAAGGACACTATGCTAAATAAAATAAGTAAGACAGAGAAAGGCAGATACCGTAAAATCTCCCTTATATGTGGAATCTAAACAAATAAACAAATAAACCCAAACTCATAGATACAGAGAACAGATTGGTGGCTACAAGAGGCGGGGGTGGGGAGCAGGAGAAATGGGCAAGCTGAGTTTATCTTTCCAGTTTAAATAAATTGAATAAAATTTTAAAAATGTAAATATTATATGGATATGGAAATATGTGTGTGTATATATATATATATATATATATATATATATCGTGATATAATCACTTCTCCTCACCTTTGCCACAACTAAACTGGTTCAAGCTACCATCATTTTTGTCTGGGTTATCGTAGCAGCCTCCTAAGTGGTCTACTCTTTTCTATTTTTCTCCCCTTCCCTTCCCTACACAGCCAGGTCGATCATGGTACTGTTCCACTCAGAACTCTCTATTGGTAACTTGTTTCACTCCGAATAAGAGACAACTTTCTCACCATGGCCGACTAGGCTTGGCCCTCATCATCTGCCCCTGTTCTCACCTCATCCCCTCCACTCTCAGTGGTCCCGACTCCAGCCCCACTGAAATCCTTGCTGTTCCTCAAACAGCAAGGACACCCTGGCATCAGGGTCTTTGCACTTGCTCCTCCCTGAAGGAGGAGTGCCCTCCCTGTACATCTGCACAGCTCTGCCCCTGACTTCTTTTGGGTCCTCCACAGGACCCAAAAGGCTGCCTTCTCAGATAAGCCTTCACCAACCATTTCATATGAAACAGCACTCCCAATAATCTTTGTTCCCTTTCCTTGCTTTATTTTTATTCTCAGCCTTTATAACTCACAGGCATGTATTTATTTGTTTAACTGCTTTTTTTTGTTTGTTTTTTTCCTCACAAGGAATATAGCAGAGTTGGAAATTTGTTTTGTTTCCTATTACATCTCTAGCACCTGGAAAATACACTCAGTAAATATTTATTGTTTCATTATTCATATATAATGCATACTTTACATTATTTTTACATTTATATATTTAATATATTAGTATCTTAAATAAAAATATATTTATATTATATGTAATATATTTTATAATATTATTATTAAATAAGCATGCAATAAACTTTTTAAATGAATGAATAAATGACTTTACTCTGGAATCCCTATACACGTATGTACTTTTTATGTTTTCTCCCTTCTTGGTATGGAAGTTTTATTTTTCCTCCGTCATGATCCCTGAAACAATCATCTGTCTTCACTGTCTCTTTGAATATCTCCGTCAGAGTCAGTGAACACATGGCATAGGCCCTGTCACAGTTCCTCCCTGAGTCCATGGTAAACAAAAATAACCCATCCTGGCTTCCTTCCCACTGAGTCAATCTACTTTACCGTTCTGCTCAACACAGAATTCCAGGCAGCCACCTCTAATTGATGAGATCTGGCAGGAAATATGAAACCTGTTTGTTAACCTGGATGTAAATTTAAAGTTTCTTTGGTTGTTGTTTTAGGCTTGATTTCCAAACTGACCAAGAGACATGGACCCATGGGGTAAAATGGAAATCACATGCTCTTTAAAGTTCTTCCAGTTTTGTTAGGAAGGACCAAAGAGTACGTTAAGTAATGACTACTTCGTATTTTATTAAGACCCTAGGGGGGTGGTTTAAAAATAAAACTCTCAGTTCTCCTTCATCTGTGCCTTAACAAAATCTGAACTTAATTGAGTCATATTCCTCCTTAGCCTCCCGAAGCCTAATCAAGCACAGATCTCCAAGGCATGTACAGAAAACCTTACAAATTGTTTGTTTCTTTGTTTATAAGGAGACACCCTTATGGACAAAGCTCTGTCCCTCTTCTGAAGTGAGGCAGACTGTATAAAGTCAGGGAAACATCACTTCTAATCTCTTGCTCCTAAAATCAAATTGATAACTATGGTCCTTATTTCTAATGAGGTTTTTGGATGTAAAGTAGGATATTTATTATTACCAGGAGATCACTGGGACAGGAAAAGCATACCTGGAGCGAAAAATAAATCTCAGCAAACAGCCCTTGCCCATTCTGCCATGTGTCTAAGACTCAGGAATTTACACTAGTAAATTTCTCTGATGGTTAAGGAACACACTGGCCCAAATCCTTTTTACTTCCTTTTTATGATTTATGGTCACGACACCCTGGTAGTTGCCAGATAGATAAAGTTTTCCTATACTAGTTCCTCTCCAAGACAGTTTCTCAAAACTTGAATCTTACTGCTGAGAGGAGACATGTTTCTTAGACAAGACTTTGAAGGTCAACTTTTTCCTCGTGTACATTCTAGAAATTGGCAGCCTGATTCTTTAAGGCAGCTGGTCAAGTTTTCTATATCCATTAATTTAGATACTACTCTAATTTTGAATCTGTTGGTACCTTTGGTTTAAGAAATATCTCCCAGTGTTAGTATAATTAATTTCCATATAACCTCAAGTTTATTCTGGCCCAAGGGAATAAAGTTACATGGGATTTTAACATTTTAACCAGCCTTTCCATGATCACTGACCACTGACAGATTAATTTTTAAAAACAGAACAGAGGTATATCTTTTCATTGTATTCACTATAAACTGAATGCTCTTTTTGAAGTGCCCACAATTGTTTCATGGTTGCATTTTCTTATTAGTTTAATGTGCTATGTCAGCCCTGAAGAGTTGGTAGAATGTTTTAATATCAATAGGAAACAAGGCTTAACAGAAAAATGTTGTGTTTTAACACTGAATTGCCTCTTATTTTATCCTTAAACTTTAAAAGCACAGTCTCTTCAATAAATGGTGTTGGAAAAACTGGACAGCTACATGCAAAAGAATGAAACTGGACCACTTTCTATACCATACACAAAAATCAACTCAAAATGGATTAAACACTTAAATGGAAGACCTGAAATCGTAAAACTCCTAGGAAAAAAACATAGGCATTAGTTGACATTAGTTGTAGCATCTCTGACATTAGTTGTAGCATTATTTTTTTGGATCTGTCTCCTCAGGCAAGGGAAACAAAAGCAAAAATAAGCAAATGGGACTACATCAAACTAAAAAGCCTTTGCATAACAAAGGGAACCATCAATAAAACAAAAGGCCATCTACTGAATGGTAGATAATATTTGCAAACAATAATGGTAGATAATATTTGCAAACAATATCCAAAATTTATTTTGAAAACTCATAAAACTCAGTAACAAAAAATGAAGAAGACAAAGAAGGAGAAGGAGAAGAGGAAGAAGAGGAAGAAGAAGGAGAAGAAGAGGAGGAGGAAGAACAAGAAGAAGAAGAACAAGAAAGAAAGAAACCAATTCAATTAAAAAATGTACAGGGGCTTCCCTGGCAGTCCGGTGGTTAAGACTCTGTGCTTCCAATGCAGGTAGAGTGGGTTCAATCCCTGGTCGGGGAACTAAGATCCCAGTGCTGTGGGACCAAAAAAACAATGTACAGAGGCCCGTGAATAGAAGGTTTTCTACTGAGGATGTACAGATGGTCACAGACACATGACAAGATGCTCAACATAGCTAATCATCAGGGAAATGCAAATCAGAACCACTACAAGTTATGACCTCCTATGTGTCAGAATGGCTATCATCAAAAGAGTCAAAAACAAAAAGCGCTGAAGAGGATATGGAGAAAAGGGAACCTCTGTGCACTGCTGGGGGATATGTAAATTGGTGTAGCTTCTATGGAAAATGGTACGTATAGAGGTTCCACACAAAATAAAAAATAGAACTACTGTACGATTCAGCATTCCACTTCTGGGTATTTATCCATAGAGAAAGAAAACACTGATTCAAAAAGATATATGCCACCTCAATGTTCACTGCAGCATTATTTACCTATGTTCATGGACAGAAGATGTAGTACACACACACACACAGAGGAATTCTTTTTTTTTGGTTGTGTCACGCGGCATGTGGAATCTTAGTTCCCCCACCAAGGATCCAACCTGTGCCCCCTAGAGTGGAAGCACAGAGTCTTAACCACTGGACCTCCAGGGAAGTTGCACACTGGAATATTGATCAGCCAAAAAAAAAAAAAAGGAATAAAATTTTGCCATTTGTGACAACATTGATGGACCTAGATGATATTACATTATATTAAACAAAGTCAGAGAAAGACAAATACTGTATGATTTCACTTATACGTGGAATCCAAAAAACAAAACAAGTGAAGAAATATAACAAAACAGAAACAGACTCATATACCCAGAGAACAAACCGGTGGTTGCCAGAACAGAGAGTGTGAGGGGATGGGCAAAATAGGTGAAGGGGATTAAGAGGAACAAACTTTCAGTTATAAAATACGTCATGGGGAAGTAATATACAGCATAGAGAATATAGTCACTAATATTGTAATAACTTTGTATGGTAACAGATAGTAACCAGATTTGGGTGATCATTTTGTAATGTATAAAAATATTGAATCACTATGTAATATATCTGAAATCAATATAATAAGTGAATTATACTTCAGTAGAAAAAAACTTTCAAATAGTCTATATTCTCATCAAACCATGAATTTTCATTTTATTGGTGTTTATACCAATTGGCATTTTAATTTGACCTATTAGAATTCCATTAAAATGAAATTTGTTGTTACATAGCTTCTAACATAGTTCTAAATGGATAAAAATTATTTTTGAAATATATAACTTGCAAACAAGGAAAAGCTTAAAGTTAAAAGTACATTTACCCTTGAAGGTGGGCAATATCATCTCTTCTAATATCAGCAATATATTAAGGGATGTCAGTGTATTTGCTTCTTTTCACACAGTAGTTTATCAAAAGACTGTAATGATGCAATGATATCTAAAATCATTTTACTTAAGCCTGACTTTGATCCTGAACTTTTGAGACAGTCACAATTTGTTTAGAATAATTGTTCCTTCCATTTCCAACATATGGGACTTTGAGAAAGTTATTTCACTGCTGTGACTCTCAGTTTCCTCTTCTATAAAATGTGGACAGCCTTCTTCCAAGGATGCGATTAGATGTAAAGGTAGAAATATGGAAAGCAGGTAGTAAGTATCTGGCACTATATGGTCTTCCTCGCGGATGATGTGCCAACCACACTTATTGCCTTTCTTTTCCCAGTTCCTATCTTTAGACTGCCCTGGCTGTCCTCTCCACTCCCAGATCTTACATGACTGGCTCCTTTTCAACATTTAGATCTCACCTCATCAGAGAGGAACCACCCACTCTAACCCCCATCCCTAATTAGTTACAATATACCATATCACCCAATTTTATGGTCCTTTTAGTCCTTACCACTAGACACCATTACCTTGTTTTCCTGGTTTCTTGATTATTTTCTGTCCTTATCGCTAGACACTATTACCTTGTTTTTCTGGTTACTTGATTATTTTCTGTCTCTTCTTTATAGAATTAAAGATCTTGGAAAGTAAGGGCATTGTCTGTGTTTCTTTCCACTGAATCACCTGAGCCTAGAACAGGGCCTGACACATAATAAGCAATGAATAAATAAATGGTGGTCATCACCCCTTTCCTGTAGCTGAGTCCACTGGCATTCCAAAAGAAAAGCAGAACCATCTCTCTAGTGTGGCATTTACCCATGCACAAGTAGATTGCTAGAAATTAGTAAATAGATAACTTAAAGCAAACCAATCAAACTTTTATTTGATTGTGCTGATGAAAAGTGAAAATATACTGGAGGTGGGAGATTTCATTAATTAATTAATTCATTCAATAAACCTACTTGATTAACTATTGTGTGCTAAGGATTGAGCTAGTTACTGAGGTTAAGATGTAGAAGAAGAAAGAATTCATATATTTAAAAAGCACCGAATCTAATCAACACAGTAAGCCACTTATGCATTTAATCTGTTGCCTTTAAGCCAGCTATGTCTTCAATGCTGTCAAAACGCTATATGAAAGCAATGCCAAGGGATTCTGTGCAAGGAAGCCGAAGGCAAAGAAACCTCTACAGCAGTGATGGTTGAGCTGGATCTTAAAGACTGAGGAGAGCTTTTCAGGGTAGAGAAAGGAGAAAGGGCATTAAGGAAAATAACTGGCATGAGCAAAGGCCCAGAAGGGTCCTGGGTAATCTGTGTTTGTCTGGGACAGGGGAGGTAGTGGGGAAGAATCAGCCAATAGTCTTCAAGTCTGAATAGCACAGGAAGACATGGCAGGACTGGAAGGGTAAACTGGAACCATGAAGAACCATAAATACCTCACCCAGAGCTTTAGACTCTAAAATGTAGGCAATGAGGAGTATATAAACTTGATCAAATCTGCATTTTAGAGCGGTCTAGATGACCGTGTAGAAGAGGGAAGTGTTATGCAGAAGAAAGGAGAGAGACAGGAGACAATAAAAGGTTAGAGCTGGAATCCTTTTTAGTAGTCCAAGCAATAAATCAAGAAGCCCTGAATCTGGGTAGGTCCATAGTAAGATTTAAAGAGAAAAATGGATTTGAGGGAATTTAAAGAGAAAAATGGATTTGAGGGAAATTCGGTAAGGTAGCATTGTTAAGCCAAAGATGATTCTGGAAAGGGCCAAGTATACTGTCAAATATTAGAAATGCAAAGAGAAGAACTAGACTTCAATGTTTGGAATGTTGGGAGGTATCTGCAAGATACCTAGACTTATAGATCTACTGAGGAATTTAATATTTGAATGAATGTTTATTAAAGTTAGAATTACTGAGTGGACAGATGGACAGAATAAAGTAGTGAGTCTGTGGTAAACTCTTGTTTAGAGATATCAAGGAAGAAAGAGGTAGGAAACATCAACATGCCCCTGGGCATATGTCTTTCTACATCTTTGTCAAGAATCATACCCAAATACTTAGATAACTAGATTAGGCTTATTTTTCTTACAGGGAAGCAGGAGTCTGATTCTGTCTTTGACTTAAGCACAGCGATGATAAAAACAATTTGATACTCAAATAATAATCATTTATTAATTGCTTGCTATGTCCAGGCACTGAGATAAGCTCTTTCCGTGAATTAACTCCTTTAATCCTCATTTCGTGATGTAGTTACTATTATTGTTCTCTCCATTTTACAAAAGAGGAAGTAAAGGCACAGAGAAGATAAGGAGTTTGCCTAAGTCACACAGCCAATCACTTGTGGAAGTGGGATTTAACCCTGGCACCCTGGACAACATTTTGCCTCTCAGACACATCCTATAGCAGCAGTCCCCAATCCCCAGGCCGTGGACAGGTGAGGAACCCGGCCGCACAGCAGGAGGTGAGCAGTGGGCTAGCTAGTGAAGCTTCATCTGCCGCTCCCCAGCGCTCGCCATCAGTCGCATTACTGCCTGAACCTTCCCCCCGCCCACCCCACACCCTCCCCGTCCATGGAAAAATTGTCTTCCACGAAACCGGTCCCCCTGGTGCCAAAAAGGTTGGGAACCACTGTCCTATAGCATGTTTTGCATGTCAATTAGTCCCTGTGGCATCAGGCATGCTACCATGCCCCTGCGTGTAGTATACTTTGGGGTAACATTTTTTCTTTAACATCTTTATTGGAGTATAATTGCGTTACAATGGTGTGTTAGTTTCTGCTGTATAACAAAGTGAATCAGCTACACGTATACATATATCCCCATATCTCCTCCCTCCCACCCTCCCTACCCCACCCCTCTAGGTGGTCACAAAGCACTGAGCTGGTCTCCCTGCGCTATGGGGCTGCTTCCCACTAGCTATCTATTTTACATTTGGTAGTGTGTATAGGGTAACATGTTCTTAACCCCTTCAGTTCTTTTAACTACTCAAGTCGTCTGACACGTGGGCTGCAAGGACCTTCAGGAACAGATACTAAGCTTTTAAGGACAAAATCAAATATACACTCCCAAACTCTAAGCATTCAAATCCTTGTGGCAGCAGTTTTCCCAGAGACCAGCATGGGGCAAGCATACAGTAGACCAAATCAATGTAGGTGCTGCTGGGATGTCCATGGCTGCACTGGCCAGATGGGAAGAATCTGTACTTGGTCTTCACATAGGTTTTTCTTTGGAATTGCCACTGTCTCTAAGGTTTGCAAAAACCTGATACCTGATTTCTGCTAATCTCTACAAAAATCTGACATCACCTGTTATCTACCTTGTCTTTACTTTGGCTTATGTATCTCCCCCTTTACACCTGGGGCCAGATTTCAGGAGAACAAGTCAGGAGCCGGTCACAGTTTATCTCTGGCCATGGTGCAGGCACAGTCAGCAGAGCAGACACTTTGTCAATATGTTCCCATTTTATTTGTCTTCTCCATTGGCGGGCATGTGGCCACCGTGGCTGGGTTGCACACCCGGGTGCTATATTTCCTCTCAGAGCCAGAAGCAGAGATGTGAATGTCACAGACATTCTGCTCCATTTTTTCAGGAAACTGCATCTCTCATCATCTGCCCCTCAGGCCATACCTAACAAGCCCAATCTTTTATTCTTCCAGAAGCCTCCAACTACTTGGAGACAGCTTTTATATTCAGTGGGTCTAGTTTCCCTAAGTTAAGAAATCCTAGTTTTTCAGCTGCTTCTCATGTGGCATGGTTTTCAGTGGCTTCATAGCTCTCTCTGTGTTTCCAAAGATATTTGCTACAATTCCCCTCTACTTCTATATAGGTAGGACCACTTTTATTTATCATTAAATAAAACTTTCTATTATGGTTTCTGTACATATCAATATGCATCTTTATAGGAAATTTATCCTCCCTGTTTCTATGTTACACTCAGATTCCTATATTCCTTAACCCAAATCACCAAATCAGGGCAATATCAGGGCACAAAGTATCAACAAAATAGTCACATGTTAATAATATCAATTCCAACAGAAAAAAGTAAAATAGTATTAATATGTAAGACTGAGACTGAATGACATTAATATTGCCCTTTCTTTACAACTTTATTTGTTCTTTCCTCAGACTACCAGACTTACTATTTTTGTGCAAACAACATGAATCATCACATATACCAAATTAAGCATGGGCAGGGAATATTTAGAACAGCATAAAGTGAAATGCTAAGAGCATAGGATATACCAGGGTAGACAAGACTTCAAAGCTCCAAGTAAATTTCAACAGTTAATAATAATTTTTAAAAATGGAACTGAACTACTCAAAGCCAAGAGCCTGGGTAGTATAAACTCCTCCAAATGCACTATACATCCTTGCATACATACTTGTCACAAATCCCTCAGTGCAGGCACAAATTCCTGTTGGATAAGGAATCCCACTCCTCAGCTTCCAGCAAGGACAATCAACAACCCTTATTCAGCGAGACCGCCACACCATTGTTCTCAACACTAAAAACCCCACTGCTTTTTTATTCCCACCACATTCCACAGAGCTCTAACTCATGTTTTCTGAGTAGTTTCCAAGAATGTCTTTGTGTTCTTATCTTGGTGTCCTCTGAGGGTGTAAATGCCCTGCGCAGCACCCTTACTCCCTCAGATAAACCGCCGAACTGTTGGAGCAGTTTTCCTTTCTTGGCCCTCTCCGTTCTTGCTGCACCGGACCACCTCAACTCCAGGTTCAGTTGTGCATTTCCCTGAAGACCCACGTGTTCCTTCTTTTTTGCCTTAGAGCCGTTCTCTTTCCTGAGCTTCAGAACTTGAAGGCTGGCTGCTGAGAGAGGGATTCTCTACAGACCACTCTCTGTGATTCTGACCTTTTCTACCAGCAGGCTTCAGTGAACATCTTTTAGAAGTTGCCCAGCATAACGCACTTTGTGGCAGTAGTTTCATTCTCGTGTTATCATTTTTAATCTGAAGTACTTTTTTTTCAAAACAAAATCTTATTGAGAAACTCAAAATATTGAAGATATAAAATTAAGGGGCAGATTTGGATGTTGGGGCCTGAAGTCCTAGCTGCCTCCTCTCCTGACCAATGATGCTCCATGGAAGGGAGCTTGGAAACACTCTTTGAAGAGGAACGTCTTAGACAGCACCCTGTTAAGCCAACATAAAGTCACTTTCCTTTCCTTTCTTCTTTCCTCCCTCCTCTCCTCCCTCTTTTCTTTCTTTCTTTTGTCCGTAAAGCTCCACTTTTCCTTTATAGTCCTAAAACTTCCTCTCCAGGTTATTCTGAAAATATTTTCTCGTCTTTCTCTTCTTTGTTAACAGATCCTTTAACTTTGCTTTTGACATTCCACAAAAACACTGATTTTACTGAATTCAGAATATTTCCCTGTACTATTTTTATTTTTTCAGTAAGTGTTTACTGAATACTTATTATGTTCCTGGTACTAGAAAAACAAACAAACAAAAATCCCTGCACTCATGGTACTCACATTCCAGTTGGGATAAAATAGATGATAGGCACAATAAACAAGTAAATTATTTATTATTCATAAATAGTAGAGATAAGTAAATTAGGGAGGTGAATATGGAACTGGGGGGAGAATTGTTTCAGTTTTTAATTATGCACTGCAAAGGATGCGAGCAGCAGCAAAATCTAGGGTAGCAGCGTTCCAGGTGGGGAGGTGCTCCCCCAGATGGCAACATATTTGGCAAGCTGGAGGAACAGCAAAGAAGGCAGAGTGGATGGAGGGGTGCGAGCAAAGCTGAAAGTAGGAGATGAGTTCAAAGAGACAGAGAGGCCGATCTTGCAGAGCTTTATAAACTGTTACAAGGACCTTGGCTTTTGTTCAGAGTAAGAATGGGAGTCACTGAAGAGTTCTGATTACATGCTCCGGTTTATACTTTTCAAGGATCACTTGGCTGCTGGATGTGAAGAGACTGCAGTAGGGCAACAGGGGAAGCAGGGAGGCTATTACTTTAGAAAATCCTTGACTCTTTAATTTATTTCAGCTAACACATTTTTGGCCTCTTACTATTTTCCAGGCACTGGGTCATTGCTAAGGAGAGGATGGTTAGCACGGGCCAGGAATAGTTTTGGATTAGTCTCTTTCCCCCACCAAGTTTCCACTAGTTTACAGACCTGTATACATGTAGCAACTCTAATTTTTTTTATCTTGTGTCCACTTCTAGGGAAGAATGGACACCAAATTTTCTATTCTGCTTTAATTAAGAAATCTTTGAATATAATCAACTGCTGTAAAAAGTCTGCACAATTATGCTAAGTGAAATAAGTCAGACCAAGAAAAACAAATACTATATGATATCACTTATATGTGGAATCTAAAAAATACAACAAACTAGTATATAAAATAAAAAAGAAGCAGACTCACAGGTACAGAAAACAAAGTAGCGTTTACCTGTGGGGAGAGGGCAGAGAGGAAGAGCAATAACAGAGGTGGGGGGAGAAAGGGTTATTACGGGATTATATGAAATCATGTGTATAAAACTTCTGAAAATTGTAAATCATTATTAGAATTTAAAGAATCTTTCATCCAATTAAAAAAAATAAAAAAAATTTTAAACGAATTATTTTTTTTTAGAAGTCTGCCCATATCTCTTAGATAACCTAATTTCCTGAGATCTGAGTCTGGCGGCTGAATGAGATTGCTCAAGATTATCTGCTCTAGCAGTTTAGATAACGTCATTCCAGCAAAAAGAAAGAAATCTATGTGCCTAACACATGGTTACGACATTGATAACCTTACGTAGTTAGCAAAACTTACCAAGTTCCTACTTTGGCACCCATGTAAGGAGATGGAACTACTGCAGGATAGAAGTCATTAAACTGGAGTCTGCGGCATCATCACTTATTCATTTTATGACTTTGAATTTACCAGGCAAAATCCTTAGTCTGTTTCACCTTTAGCTTCATCCTCTATCAAATGGACATGGGAATTGCTTAGGTTTTCTCTTCTTGCTAATGATGAGGTTAAATAGGTCCCTGCAGAGGTTGGCCAGCTTGTTCTGGCTAACATCCCAAGCTCTCTAAAAGGCCAGGAAAACCCTGGAGAGAGACTCTAAAACTGTTAACAGATTCTGTAGAGATCCTAAAAACTGCCTTCACAGTCCCAACCTCATAATCACAGTTTACTCTAATGGGGACAAGGTGTAGGTGATTAGGGCTGTATCAGGAGAGTGAAGTTGCTAACTGTGCATCGACCAACAGGAAGAACATGAACCAGAGAGCATAATCTTTGTCATCCATTACCATCGATTTTAACAGTTGTTACTGTGTGTCATATAGCAAATAGCAGTTTGATTCCTAGATCCTTATCCCTGTTTTTATTGGCCTTTAGGTTCCTACAAGTAAAAACAAAACCAAAAATACCCCAAACCTAACTAAATTAATCTAACAAGTGTTTACTGGGCACCCTTCGGGAACATATGATCATGTAGTACCAGAGGTGACACTAGGATTTCTGTAATGCTGGTTTATGAGTGATTAGCTATTAACAAATTTCCTTGTCAGGTATAAGAATGAAGGAAAAAGAAACTAGGAAATTATTGTACTGTACCATTTCATGAAAAAATGAATATGTTCGCTGGAAAGACTCATAAAGTCCTATAAGCACTGATTCATGTAATTAAAATTACAATGCCTACTAGAAGTCTGTTTAGAGGAAGTTGTATGGTGATTATTAGGTTGAAAATATGTTAGTTTTACAATAATACTAAACAATATATCAATACAAGGAAGACTTAGAATATAATATCCGATGGGCTTAATTGTGCCCCTCCCCAAATTCATATAACCCCAGTACTTGTTCCTGTATCTGGAGATAGAGCCTTTAGAGAGATAATTAAGTTAAGCTAAAATGAGTCTGTTAGGGTGGGCCCGAATCCATTCTGACTGGTATTGAAACTGAGCAGGACCCTGTGGGGGTCCTGGGCACAAAAACGTTTCTGTGTTCCCTTCCCTGAGTTCCAAAGGGCAGGTTCAAACAGTTGTTAATCAGGGAAGAGAGCGGATACAGAGACAAGGGAGGAGCAGTCAAGAAACAATATGGCAGCCTTGGGGCAGGTCCTGGTTCCCCCTCAAGGGATACACATAACAATATCTTTGAGCTCTTCTGCAGAACTAAACCCCCTACCTTATGGAAGATGTTCCGGAGAGAAGGTCACAGTTCAGTAACTTCGAGAACTACAGATCACAAGATCACGTGATGCCAGCAACACTGCCCCCTTGACTATAAAACTCCTCACAAACCCCCCTGGGTTGGGACACACAGTTTTTGAGGGCATGAGCCTGCTGTGTGCCCCTTTGCTTGGCAAGCAATAAAGCTATTCTTTTCTACTTCACCCAAAACTCTGTCTCCGAGATTCAATTCGGCACCAGTATACAGAGGCCAAGTTTCAGCATCAGGATCCTTATAAAAAGAGGAAATTTGGACACACAGAGAGACACCACAGATGTGTGTGCACAGGTGGATGGCCATGGGAAGAGGCAGCAGGGAAGTGGTGGTCTGCAAGCCAAGAAGAGAAACTTCAAGAGAAACCAAGCCTGCCGGCAACTTGAGCTTGGACTTCCATCCTCCAGAACTGTGAGAAAATAGATTTCTTTTGTTTAAGCCGTCCGTGCTGTGGTACTTTGCTATGGCAGCCTTAGTAAACTAATACAAAATATTAAGGAAAAGTAACCACTTGGATGATAGAAAATTAAGAGGATTTTAAGAATATTGAGGATAACACATAGAATAAAATTGAAGGAAAAAAATCCCTAGAAAAAAACATAGTCTTTACTCAGTATACTTCTATTTGTTTCCTTAAAAATTCTCTTTAAATTTCTTATCAATTAAACTATGTTTACATGAGTTTTTACAACATCTTGGAAACTGTAAGGATGGCTTCAAATTTTTATAGACTATTAATGTGAACTCTTTCAGAGTGACTAATGACATAAATAATACAATATACAAACGTGAACCTCCAGATTTCGAAGTGAAACAAACCATCAAACCAAAGCATTTGGAAATTAAGAAAAAAATATCAGGAGAATTTTTAGCAGAATGGCAGTAGTAAATAAAAGACAAAGGAAACACTGCTTCAAAATCTCATTATTGGGGTTTCCATTTCCAGAATGGCAGTGTAAGATCTGTGGACCCAATGCCCTAGAAATGCAACCATAACTAGTAACTAGTAATAACTGAACAACACAATCAATATAGGATCTAACTGACATTACTTAACACTCCACTCCATCAAAGATATGTACTTGTTCAAGCACCCATTTAAAAAACAAACAAACAAGAAACCCATAAAGGCCCCCAACGTACCTAGACATTCCTATGCTTATTCAGATATATCTATAAATCTATGTCCATATCTATATATCTCCAGCGCCCAAGAATATATTGCTATGTAAAGAGAAAATGTAATTAAAACAATGCCTTGATTACTGAATTTTTAAAATAGCTACATGAAAGAGTAAAGATTAAGAGTAACCCTCCAATTTCACAAACAAAATTTTCTCAGAAAAGTTAAGCAAATTGCCCAGTGTCACTCAGCAAGCAAATGGCAGAACAAGGGCCAGACTGCATCATCTCCAGACCTCAGGTTTAATGATGCTTCTCTGCTAGTCTAAACTGCACTGCAGGTTTATTTCAATTAACATGACAGAGGGCACATTCCTATTTACTGTGGAGTTGTATTTAGTTTATGCCTATCATTTGGAATCTTCATTGAAACAACAAAAGAAGCAGTGAACCCTATCAAAGCAGTTTTACTCAGTGTGGGTGACTCTCGGAAGAGCTTTGTCTATTTACACTGTAAGGAAGTGTGACACAAAGGCCAGATGATAGGAATAATTTTCACCTACAGGAATTTGCTTAATTATTCATATTTAGGGACGTTTTTACTTGTTGCAGAAGCAAACATAGCTAAACCCACTTTACTTATACCCTCTGCTTTCCTTCCTTACAAAGCTATGATTGTGAACCTTGTTTGAAACAATTACTTAAATATATGTGTATGTGGGTGGAGGATTTGCAAATCAAATCACATAGTCAGCTAAATATAGCTTTTGTCAGGAGAAGTAATTTGTGAGCAAATAAAAATTAAGAACTAGAATCCAGTGTGGACCATAACACGGAAATAACGTCTACTCTTCCCAGAGAATTTTCAGGCTGTGACCATTGTGCATCAATCCAGACTGACCCAGCGATGTGTAACTCTTGAAAGGTATCACCAAGTACAGAGAACAAATGGAGACATCGTTCTACTTTATAATGTGGTTCTTAAAAATGTAAAAACAATATAAACTAATCAAGCTTGAATGACTTTGGGGTACAACTTAGAAACAAGAGAGTTTAGTGTTTTGTGAGTGACTCAACCACATTAACTACAAATAAAAAGGGGCTGGCATTGTTTTTCTGATCAAGGATAACATTATTATGTTACTATCTGTGTGGATGAGTGTACATGAAATATCCAATCGGCATTCCACTTCCTCTTCTACTTAGCATTTCTGGGGAGTGGTGAATCCCATTTTGCAAATCATGTTACTCTTTGCAATCACGCTTTTTTCTTCAGAATCCCAGTATTTTGTCAGAAGTTGAATCTGTTGCTCAACACTTTGAATTTAATTCAAATATCATTTTTCCTCAATTTTATGTGGTGTCTACGTGCACTTTTACATGCATGAATCAGCAATTCGTGGAATTTTGCTGTCTCTCCATGTGGACATTTGTGTTTAATTTGGCCCTTGCTGGTCTTTTTGGACTTTTCAGTGATATCACATATACAAAATATTGGCAGAGAAATACATAATCAAAATTCTGATAGTCAATATTTTCTTGTTCAAAAATAAATGTGTTCCGTTTGGGCAGTACACAGAAACCTAGGCCACATGTCATACAGGGTACCCTGGGTGGATGTGCAGCAGTGGGAAAGGACAATATTTACATCCTTCCAGGTAAAGTCAAAGGAAAGAGTCAGTGCCTGGAATTCTTCAGTGAACCGGCTAGGGTCCTCGGAGAATCTGCCTAAGTGGGTGCGGCGCTGGTTAAGGTCAGACAAAGAAAAAGGAGTGTGGACTCTGATAATCCCATGATGCCCACCTACTACTTCCTGAAGGGGGCAAAGAGGCTCTGGTTGCATTTCTGGCATGGAAGGGTGAAGAGGCTTACAGGGCGGGGGAGAGGCTGAAGATGGTGGAAGAGTGTTGGGGCTTGGGTCTTCTGTCTGGGGCTCCTGTTCTTCCAGGGGTGCCACTAGAGAGGGCTTTTGTGAAGCTCAAATGGGTCCCAGCTGGCAAGGTTCCCTAACATAGGACTTGCATAGCTCCGGGGCCATAAAATCCTGTACATAGGGAACTTCTGTCCATTCCCCCTGCCTTTTGCAGAAGATGTCTAACTGTAGGAAGGTATTATAGTTGAGGCTCCCATTTTCTGGCCAGGCCTCATCGTCCTCAAGTTTATACTGGGGCCAGGCTTCATTACAAAAGAAAATGAGCTTATTTTATTTTAAAGAATCTAGAGAAAACTTGTCCCCGTGACTCAAACTGCACGCGAAGGGTGAGTCCTTGGAGATGGAGGAGGTGTCCCCCCTCGTTCCTTCAGGGAGAGAATGCTCCTGTATCAGAGGGGAGTACTAGCGTTAGGAGGTCCCATGGGGGCTATCTAAGACACGACTGGTTCCAGGCGATCCTGTCCACCTAGTCCTGTCAACTTTATCCACTGCCACTACTCCCCCATGTGGCAGTCCCATTGGCCCCAGTGTCCTGGGACCCAGGTCCTCTCCTGGCATCCACGGTACCCAGGATGAGTGAAGGCTCATCTCTTGAGAAGGCTCATCAGTAGAGAAGCTAAAGGCTTCTCTATCGCTTCTACAGATGAATCTCTTGTGTTCTGGGATAGGTTCCCCTGGAACAAACATCCTCATGGTTCTAGGACCTGTTTAAGTCCCAGCCTTTTTCTCTAAAAGGGTGGTAAGTTTCAGAAAACAGGCACTGACCATTAAGGGAGATGGTTTGTGAAAGAAAACAAAGAGAAAAGAAACCTCTCTTTCCCCTTCCTTTTTGTGGGCAGCAGCCCTGGGGCCTTGGTGGCATCGTCTCCCTCCCCCCTTCCCACAGTACTCTGGCTAGCGGGCAGGGGGGCTGGGTGCAGGGGCAAATATGGCAACTGAGGCAGAGGCACCGTGACTATAGTTAGGGGAATGGAGGGCCCTGTGACCCTGGAAGAACACTCCCAATCGTGCGACCCCTGGGAGGCCAGCACAGCAACTGTGGGTCATTGCCCAGGCATGTATCCCCGGGGTGTGGCCATGTGTGCAACGCACCCAGCTTGAGTCGCCTACTCTGCCCTAAGAGGGTGGGGTGGAGGTGGGGTCAGGGCAGACCCAGGAGGGGGCCAGCCAAACACCAGAAGGCAGGTGGTGAACGAAGGTCCCACCATCATGAGTCCCGACCACGTGGCGGGACCATCCCCCTCCTAATACCTGGGGGTATGTTCACAGACCAGGTACTGTACGGAAGGGATGGCAGCTGCCACAACCATGGCACAAACTCTAAGTAAGGCTGTATTTCATATTTTTACACAATTGGACCTGTTAACAGTTAAATGGTGGATAAGGCAAACCCAGAGGGCAAAGATCCTATGGTTTGGGTCCCTAGCTGCCTGTGAGGATGGCTGGAAACTTTCCCCGACATGTCCTACACATATGTAACAGTAAGAAGTGGAAGACCTAGCGGCAATGTTGGGAAATGCCTGGCAGATTTCTTTTTGCCCACTTCCAGCAGAGTAAGGCACGAGATAAGAGTGGAAAGTAAGAGTGAAGTAGGGATGCAGAGTTGAGACAAGGATGGATAGGCATAGGTGGACCAATAATAAGCCTATGAGGGTAGCCACGGGGAGAGGGTGGTGTTATTCTTTTAACTGTGTGCCTGAAATTGTTGTGTAGTAATTGCCTTGAGGTGGACAGACAGACCTAGCATCTCTCTAGTCCGTTCCACAACCCACTTATTCTCTCACAGAAGGCTCTTCCGTGGCAAGCACCCTGATGGCTTTTAATTGCTTGTCCTGAGCCCACATTTTTGTGGCAATAGGTCCAAAATGAGACAGACTATAAGAGAGGGAGAAAGAGAGGGAGAGAGAGATGGAGATGGCTGGAAGTAAGGCCACACCTCTCAAGCCCAAGGGAGGGGAGAGGCTAAGTCCAAAAAGGTGACAGAAAGTAAGAAAGCAAAAGAGACAGAGAGTAAGAGAGAGAGTAGGAGAGAGTGAGAGAGTAACGGTGGGAAGTAAGGTAGTGCCTCTCAAGCTCAAGGGAGGTGAGAGGTTGAGGCTTACCGAATTCTCCTGGCTGGCTTGGCCAATATGTTCCCGGTGAATTTAAGGTGCGTGCCTCGTCGCAGAAGAATTCAGAGACTACGTGATAGGTAAGAAGTGGATTTATTTAGAGAGAAACACACTCCACATACTGAGTGCAGGCCATCTCAGAGGTGAGAGAACCTCAAAATATGGCACGGTTAGTTTTTATGGGCAGGGTAATTTCATAGGCTAATGAGTGGGAGGATTATTCTAATTATTTTGGGGAAGGGGCAGAGATTTCCAGGAATTGGGCCACTGCCCACTTTTTGACCTTTTACGGTCAGCCTCAGAACTGTCATGGCGCTGGTGGGTGTGTCACTTAGCATATGCTAATGTATTACAATGAGCGTATAATGAGGCTCAAGGTCTCCTGGAAGTCGAATCTTCCACCATCTTGGACCCAGTTGGTTCTAACCGGTCTTTGTCACGTCCCGTGGTTATTTCATTCTTTTAAAGGTCGTGCCCTGCCCCCTTCCCTCCTGTTTCTGATGAGGTCACACACACTTGCCTATCTTCTCATTTAATAACATTAACTGTGCAGCCAGTAATTACAGTAGACCAATAAATACAGCGTGAACTTTTAAATTCAAATGTGTAGGAGGTGCTTCCTGCTTAAATATAGTATTCTAAAACTTTGCATTATTCCATCAGGAAATATTTATTGAGCCCCCACTATGAAGAAGTTGCAGGGTCATATTAAATATGCTTTTGAGGTTTCAGATCATGAGTTTATTTATTTATCGGTCATGCTGCACAGCTTGTGGGGTCTTAGTTCTCTGACCAGGGATGGAACCAGGCCCCAGCAGTGAACGAGCTGAGCCCTAACCAGTGGACTGCCTAGGAGTTCCCCAGATCATGATTTTAAAATGAAACAAGTCATGAAATATACCTTGCTTTATCTTTTTATCTTTCTTGACCACTGCCACCCCCCCAACCAACTTCTATCCATAGTTAGTCATGTATCACTCTGAAAGAAATCAAGAGGGGACTAGGGGGAAGAATTTATCCCATAGGAAAAATAAAGCAAAGTAAAACAAACTTAAAAACAGAAAAAAAGGAAAAGCCCTTTTAAATTGTATATTTTGCTTTCATAGAACATGGTGTGCATACCACTTAACCCATACCCTCCATGAGCATTAATTAAAAGGAACTTTGTTATTTAATCAGCAGCAGGCTTTGTTCTCTTTGGGTAACTTGGGGAACACTACCATATGCCTTGTGAAGATAATGACATTCTCCCTTTTTAAAAATGCACAAACAAAACTACAATATAGCTGTTGTTTCTTGGCGTTCCAACAATGAGAACTCCTGATCAACTCATACATGCACTTATCAATAGCACAAAGATAGTGGAGACATTTAATAGCAACTGTGGAGCTTTGAGAGAGATTGCAGGGCTGTTAGAATCAGAGAAAGCGCAAGGTACTTCAAGGTGGATTTGTCCTTATTTTGTCACATATACATATGGAAAATGCTTATTAATTCTTGGATTAACCAGTATATCTAGTTTCTACAGAATTCCATATATCAGAGAGTTTATAGCATTTTGCAGTTGTTTCCAAAAGAGATACAGGAGAATCATGTTGAGATGGCAGATGCTCAGAATATGGTGAGACTGTTTCTCCTGGCTGATAAGAGAAAGGACATTGAACTCATAAATTAGCAACAATCAGGCCTTTGTATTAGGTCACTAGATTCCATTAGATGTGTAACTTTGTTACTTCCTCACAGGCTCATTCCTCACTGCTGGCAAATTTATTAGACATATTACCCAGAGTTATAAAGGAAAGCACTTTGTTTTTCATTGTTATGCTTAAGGGATGAAAATTCTCTTTTTTCACCTTGAGCCACTAGGAGCAAATCCAAGTAAGAAACACAAGTTACTCCAAAGGGAGGTTTGAGCATAGTTCAGAACTGAGGACCAAGAATGAAGATGGGAAATAAGTGTATATTTCACTTTTTGATTCAAGGCCTTTTCAGTTGCCTTCCTAAAAATCCTAAACACAACCCTACTATTGCCTTCAATGTCACTTTTTTTGCACAGTGCATGGAAATTTCTGTATTCTCCCCTCAACTCTACAAGATGAAGTCAACATTAAGTTTAGAATTGTAAGAAAAATTGAACTAAATATAATACGTATTCTGGTGCTTTGTTTTTAAGACTGGTATTCATTGGATGGACAGGGAGGATATAGTCCCTGGATAACTGGGATGGGCCCTGGGACAACAGAATGGGTACCAGACATCAAGCTAAGGCAGATCCCGGCCTTTGAAGGGTGTGGCTAGCTTATCTATGAACACACAGTTTTGCTCCGGGGCTTTCCACTAAGAGGTTAGAGCCCCATTCTGCCCCGGGGCTTTCCACTGGGAAGTTAGAGTCCAGTGGGGATGTTTTCAATATTTGGTTGTCAGATCTTTTGGACAGTCCTTGTGTGGGTGCACTGAATGATCATGGAAGGAGAAGTGGTAGTGTAGCTCACCTGTCACTGAGGGTGAGAGTGGGGGCTGACACCACGACTTGAGGTCAGAAGAATTTAAGAATAAAATCCAAAGCAGAAGACAAGGTCTAGGGACTCCTCAAGATGGGTAGTAAGGAATATTGTAACTCAGGGGCCATGTGGATGAAAAAGGTTAGCTCTATCAGTCCTTGTCTGATATAAGGAAACCTGAGGAGCAAAGCAGGAGCCTAGAAAGTTTCTAGATTATTATACTGCTGTCATATCAAAACACAAAGATTGTAAGAGTGAAAGCAAAATAATTCCCTTTCTAAGTTTTATCAGTGCATTTATTGCTATGGTTTACTTTTGTAGAGAGATATGACCATATATTAAGGACATATTATGTCCCAGAAACTTTAAGTAGCATGATTTCTCTAAATCCTACGTGTGTTACTTTTGTTTTATAGAAGAAACTGAGGTTCACAGAAGTTAAAGGAGTTGTCTGGGATGACACATTAAATCGTAGAGCCAGGATTCAGAGCCATTAATCAAATGGCTGTGATTTTTCTGCCATGCAATGTGCACTCTTTTATTTGCTAGTTTCTGCTGGTCTGATATTTTTTCATGCACCCAGGGTGCCTATTAGTCTAGTTCTTTTAATTTGTAAGTTACTCTTCTACTGTTTTGATATTCTGTGGATTGCAATGACAATTAGGACATACTTGAGGCAGAAGTGTCCTCTTGTGTGTTCAGCCTCATGGAAACCAGTACCCAACCCATGTGGCTAAGACCCAGGGGTTGACTCTGCCACACTTGAGAACAGGTGATGAACTGTTCACAGCTGTCTGGAGTTAAAGAACTCATCTCTGAGAACTGACACTTTCTCATTCTCTTTTTAAAGAGACAAGTGTTCCTCCTATTCTTCTGCACTTCTAATGATCCCTCTACTTTGAAAATGGCCCCTGTACTTGCTCTTTTGTCTCACTAATATCTCACTCTTGCATTCTTCTCAGACTTAACTTCCATTTTTAACTGTGACAGAATATCTTCTCATTCCATCTATACCTTTTCAGATGACACAGAAGAGATATCATTACATTTCTGTTTAAATGAGACACTCGACCACTTAGAAATGCTTCTCTATTATTTTTTTTCCCTTAAAATTTCTTTTTTTCCCCATCTTTATTGTTGTACAATTGCTTTACAATGGTGTGTTAGTTTCTGCTTTATAACAAAGTGAATCAGCTATACATATACATATGTTCCTATATTCTTCCCTCTTGCATCTCCCTCCCTCCCACCCTCCCTATCCCACCACTCCAGGCGGTCACAAAGCACCGAGCTGATCTCCCTGTGCTATGCGGCTGCTTCCCCCTAGCTATCTATTTTACGTTTGGTAGTGCATATATGTCAATGCCACTCTCTCACTTTGTCACAGCTTACCCTTCCCCCTCCCCATATCCTCAAGTCCATTCCCTAGTAGGTCTGTGTCTTTATTCCGGTCTTACCCCTAGGTTCTTCATGACATTTTTTTTCTCTTAGATTCCATATATATGTGTTAGCATACGGTATTTGTCTTTCTCTTTCTGACTTACTTCACTCTGTATGACAGACTCTAGGTCCATCCACATCACTACAAATAACTCAATTTCATTTCTTTTTATGGCTGAGTAATATTCCATTGTATATATGTACCATATCTTCTTTATCCATTCATACAATGATGGACACTTAGGTTGCTTCCATCTCCTGGCTATTGTAAATAGAACTTCAATGAACATTTTGGTACACGACTCTCTTTGAATTATGATTTTCTCAGGGTATATGCCCAGTAGTGGGATTGCTGGGTCATATGGTAGTTCTATTTGTAGTTTTTTAAGGAACCTCCATACTGTTCTCCATAGTGGCTGTACCAATTCACATTCCCACCAGCAGTGCAAGAGTGTTCCCTTTTCTCCACACCCTCTCCAGCATTTATTATTCATAGATTTTTTGATGATGGCCATTCTGACCGGTGTGAGATGATATCTCACTGTAGTTTTGATTTGCATTTCTCTGATGATTAATGATGTTGAGAATTCTTTCATGTGTTTGTTGGCAATCTGTATATCTTCTTTGGAGAAATGTCTATTTAGGTCTTCTGCCCATTTTTGGATTGGGTTGTTTGTTTTTTTTGTTATTGAGCTGCATGAGTTGCTGGTAAATTTTGGAGATTAATCCTTTGTCAATTGCTTCATTTGCAAATATTTCCTCCCATTCTGAGGGTTGTCTTTTGGTCTTGTTTATGGTTTCATTTGCTGTGCAAAAGCTTTTAAGTTTCATTAGGTCCCATTTGTTTATTTTTGTTTTTATTTCCATTTCTCTAGGAGATGGGTCGAAAAAGATCTTGCTGTGATTTATGTCATAGAGTGTTCTGCCTATGTTTTCCTCTAAGAGTTTGATAGTTTCTGGCCTTACATTTAGGTCTTTAATCCATTTTGAGCTTATTTTTGTGTATGGTGTCAGGGAGTGTTCTAATCTCATACTTTTACATGTACCTGTCCAGTTTTTCCAGCACCACTTATTGAAGAGGCTGTCCTTTCTCCACTGTACATTCCTGCCTCCTTTATCAAAGATAAGGTGACCATATGTGTGTGAGTTTATCTCTGGGCTTTCTATCCTGTTCCATTTATCTATATTTCTGTTTTTGTGCCAGTACCATATAGTCTAGATTACTGTAGCTTTGTAGTATAGTCTGAAGTTGGGGAGCCTGATTCCTCCAGCTCCGTTTTTTGTTCTCAAGATTGCTTTGGCTATTCGGGGTCTTTTGTGTTTCCATACAAATTGTGAAATTTTTTGTTCTAGTTCTGTGAAAAATGCCAGTGGTAGTTTGATAGGGATTGCATTGAATCAGTACATTGCTTTGGGTAGTAGAGTCATTTTCACAATGTTGATTCTTCCAATCCAAGAACATGGTATATCTCTCCATTTATTTGTATCATCTTTAATTTCTTTCATCAGTGTCTTATAATTTTCTGCATACAGGTCTTTTGTCTCCTTACGTAGGTTTATTCCTAGATATTTTATTCTTTTTGTTGCAATGGTAAATGGGAGTGTTTTCTTGATTTCACTTTCAGATTTTTCATCATTAGTGTATAGGAATGCAAGAGATTTCTGTGCATTAATTTTGTATCCTGCTACTTTACCAAATTCATTGATTAGCTCTAGTAGTTTTCTGGTAGCATCTTTAGGATTCTCTATGTATAGTATCATGTCATCTGCAAACAGTGACAGCTTTACTTCTTCTTTTCCGATTTGGATTCCTTTTATTTCCTTTTCTTCTCTGATTGCTGTGGCTAAAATTTCCAAAACTATGTTGAATAAGAGTGCTGAGAGTGAGCAACCTTGTCTTTTTCCTGATCTTAGTGGAAATGGTTTCAGTTTTTCACCATTGAGGATGATGTTGGCTGTGGGTTGGTCATATATGGCCTTTATTATGTTGAGGAAAGTTCCCTCTATGCCTACTTTCTGCAGGGTTTTTATCATAAATCGGTGTTAAATTTTGTTGAAAGCTTTCTCTGCATCTATTGAGAAGATCATATGGTTTTTATCCTTCAATTTGTTAATATGGTGTATCACCTTGATTGATTTGTGTATATTGAAGAATTTTTGCATTCCTGGAATAAACCCCACTTGATCATGGTGTATGATCCTTTTAATGTGCTGTTGGATTCTGTTTGCTAGTATTTTGTTGAGGATTTTTGCATCTATGTTCATCAGTGATATTGGCCTGTAGCTTTCTTTCTCTGTGACATCCTTGTCTGGTTTTGGTATCAGGGTGATGGTGGCCTCATAGAATGAGTTTGGGAGTGTTCCTCCCTCTGCTATATTTTGGAAGAGTTTGAGAAGGAAAGGTGTTAGCTCTTCTCTTAATGCTTGATAGAATTCGCCTGTGAAGCCATCTGGTCCTGGGCTTTTGTTTGTTGGAAGATTTTTAATCACAGTTTCAATTTCAGTGCTTGTGATTGGTCTGTTCATATCTTCTATTTCTTCTTGATTCAGTCTTGGCAGGTTGTGCATTTCTAAGAATTTGTCCATTCCTTCCACGTTGTCCATTTTATTGGCATAGAGTTGCTTGTAGTAATTTCTCATTTGTATTTCTGCAGTGTCAGTTGTTACTTCTCCTTTTTCATTTCTAATTCTATTGATTTGAGGCTTCTCTATTATTGTATTTAATTGGAATGGGTGGCCTATTAGCACTGATTGTGGAAGAAAATGACCTCTGCATTTAACATGAAAATGTATTGTTAACTGCTTGATGTAGATGACTTATCTAATGATTTAGGTTAACTGATGTCAGCAGTTTTCAGAGTGCTGATATCAGGAATCAAAAAGAAAGCAAAATTACATATGGAAATATATTTAGTAAATAGATAAAAGAAGAATTTTGAAGTTTGTCAGCTCTACTGAACAAATATACGAGAACTTAATTTTATTCTCTCCCAAGTGCTTGCACCAACCTTGAAATGCCATTGATGTAAATATCAGTTCACTAAAATAGTATTTAAAAGCTTACTAAATAAAAATTCCTTTTTGTGACAATATTTTTTTTTAATTGCTCAAAATGGGTACTGCCACAGGAGCCCCAATTACTTTTTTCTAGAGGTGGTTATTATAAAGTATCTAGTTTTTAATTTCCTCATGCTGCATAAAAGACACTAAACCACAACAATTTATAATTTATTTAGCTTACAGCTGAGTACTGTTTAAGAAACTAATTGTAGAGAAGCCACGTGACAATAATTAAACTATTCCATGTCACACTGTGAATTTCCAAAATATTCAACAGCTTGTTTTACATAAGTACTAAAAAATAATATATTGTTTGGACCACGTCAAGTATTTACATCTTTTTTTCCTCTAACAAGCTTTAAGAGGTGAAGGATTTCTACAAAAATAGAGTTTAAAACATTTACTGTGCTAGCATAGTATAATTCTAGGCGAAATAACCTAACCTGCATCTGTGAAAAGGTCACACTTGCACTGTACATTGAAAATATAATGCCAGTGACTTACGAGATCTAAAATTTTCCAGCAGTTCCATTAAAGAAGGGAAAAAATGAGAAATTAATTTTAATAATATTTTATTAATCCAATACAACAAAAATGTTAACATTGCCACATGTAATCAATATTAAAAATTATTAATAAAATATCTTTAATTTGTACTAAATTTTTGAAGTTTGGTGAAAATTTTACACTTATAGTACCTCTCAATGTGGACTGGCCATATTTCAAGTATTAAATAGCCACATATTGCTAGTGGCTCTTGTATTGAACAAAGTAGGGTTATGCTAATGGTGGAGGTAATCTGTTAAAAGAAACTGAAGAAAAAGGAGGATATGACCAAGAAGGCAGAGTAGTAAGACCCTGAGCTCACCTCCTGCCATGGACGCACCAAAATTACAACTATTTACAGAGCGACTATCCATGAGAATGGCCTGAAGACTAGCAGAAAGATTTTCCACAACTAAAGACATAAAGAAGGGTAGGAAGGGCAAAGTTGTGGTATAGCCAAGACCTACACTCTCTGGTAGGCAACTCACAAATGGGAGGATAATCACTAATGCAGATGTTCCCCCTAAGAATCAGGAGTCTGAGGGCTTCCCTGGTGGCGCAGTGGTTGAGAGTCTGCCTGCCGATGCAAGGGACATGGGTTCGTGCCCTGGTCTGGGAAGATCCCACATGCTGCGGAGCGGCTAGGCCCGTGAGTCATGGCCGCTGAGCCTGCGCGTCCGGAGCCTGTGCTCCACAACGGGAGAGGCCACAACAGTGAGAGCCCCGCGTACCACAAAAAAAAAAAAAAGAATCAGGAGTCTGAGTGCCACATCAGGCTAGTCAACCTGGGGGCCCTGCACTGGGAAGATGAGCCCCCATGATGTCTGGCTTTAAAGGTCAGATGGCTTCCATACAGGAGAACTGGAGGGCTGTATGAAACAGAGACTGTTCTTAAAGGACAGATGTAAAATCTCACACTCTGGGTCCCAGCACAGAGGCAATAATTTGAAAGTACCTTAGATCAGACCCACTTACTGATCTTGGAGAGACTTCTGGAGAGGCAAGAGGCACCTGGGACTCCCTCTGGGGACACAGATGCTGGTGACAGCCATTTGGGGGAGCTTGTTGTACCATAAAGACACTGGTGTCAACAAAGTGCCACTTTGGAGTCTTCCTGTAGCCTACTAGTGCTAGGGGCTTACCTGCCCATCAGTGGACCAGCATCAGTCCCAGTACCCCTTGAACCTTGTAGCCAGCTGCTCAGGGAATTGGCCCTTCTCACCAGCAGGTTAGCACCAATTCCAGATTCCCACAGCCCCATCCACCAGTGGTCTGGCTGGCACTACAAAGGCAAGGACTGGCAGTCACCTGGCTGGGGCCCAGTCCTACCTGCCAGTGTGTTGAGAGTAGAAGGGCCCATTCAGCCCACATAGGGGGTGCCATGGAGCATATAGCTCTGGTGACCAGAGGGAAGTGTGCTGCTGGGTCCCATAGAATGTCTCCTGCATAAGGCCACCTCTCAGATCAGAAAATGTAACTAACCTACCTAATACATAGAAATAAACACAGAGAATTAGGAAAATGAGGCAACAGAGGAACATGTTCCAAATGAAAAAAAATCAGAACCTCAGAAAAAGAAGTAAACAAAGTGGAGATAAGTAATCTACTTGATAAAGAGTTCAAAGTAATGATCAAAAAGACGGTCAACAAACTTGGGAGAAGAATGGATGAACACAGTGATAATTTTAACAAAAAGTTAAAAGAAGAGCTAGACAGAGCTGAAGAATACAATAAATGAGATTAAAAAAATACACTAAAACGCATCAACAGTAGGTTAGATGATACGGAGGAATGGATCAGCAAAAGGGAAGACAATGTAGTGGAAATCACCCAAGCTGAAGAGAAATAAAAAAGAACTAAAACAAGTAGGAATAAGAGAACACTAGTACAACATCATGCATACTAACATTTGCATTATAGGGGGTCCCAGAAGGAGAAGAGAGAGAGAGAAAGGGACAGAGAACTTATCTGAAGAAATAATAGTTAAAACTTCTCTAACCTGGAAAAGGAGGCAGACATTCAGGTCCAGTAAGAACAGAGAATCCCAAACAAGATAAACCTGAAGAGGTCTACACCAAGACACATTATAATTAAAATGGCAAAAATAAAAGATAAAGAGAGAACCTTAAAAGCAGCAAGATAAAAACATCTAGTTATGTAAGATTATCAGCTGACTTTTCACAAAAATTTGCAGGCCAGAGGGAAGGGCACAATATGTCCAAAATGATGAAAGATAAAACTTATACCCATTAAGGCTGTCATTCAGATTTGAAGGTGAGATAAAGTGGTAAGCAAACCTAAAAGATTTCAGTACCACCAAACTAGCTTTACAAGAAATGTTAAAGGGACTTCTCTAAACATAAAAGAAAAGACCACAAATGGAAATATGAAAGTTACAAAAGGAAGAATCTCATTGGTAAAGGCACACATGCAGCAAATGTAGCAAATCAACCAATTACAAAGCTATGAGGAAGGTTAGAAGATAAAAGTAGTAAAGTTAGCTATACCCACAATTAGTAGTTAAGGTATACAGAAAACTAAAAGATGTAAAATATGACATCAAAAACACTAAACATGGAAGGGAGAGTAAAAAATGAAGAGTGGTTAGAATGCATTTGAATTTAAGGGATCACCAACTTAAAATTATATATACTTATAATTGTTTATATATATATATATATATATATATATATATATATATATATGTTGCTATATATGAACCTCATGGGAACCACAAACCAGAAAACTATAATAAATACACACAAAAAGAGAAAGGAATCCAAAGTTAACACTAAAGATAGTCATCGATAACAAGGAACAGAGCAAAAGAAGAAACAAAAAAGAACTACAAAAAACAACCAGAAAATAACTAAGTGGCAATAAGTATATACTTATCAATAATTAAATGTATATGGACTAAATGCTCCATTCGAAAGACAGAGTGGCTGAATACAAAATAAAAACCCACATATGCTGCCTATAAGAGACTCACTTGTGACTTAAAGACACATACAGACTGAAAGTGAGGAGATGGAAAAGGTATTTCATGCAAATGGCAATTAAAGAGAGCTGGGGTAGCCATAGTTAATTCAGACAAAATAGATTTTAAAACAAAGACTGAAACAATAGACAAAGACAGACATTACATAATAATCGAGGGATCAATCCAACAAGAAGATATAACAATTGTAAATATATATGCACCCAACATAGGAGCACCTGAATGCATAAAGCAAATACTAACAAACAAAAAAGGGAGAACCAACAGTAACACAATATTAGTAGGGAACTTTAACACCCAGCTTACATCAAAAGACAGATCTTCCAGACAGGAAATAGATACCTATAGAACCCTGAATCCAAAAGCAGCAAATATACATTCTTTTAAAGAGCACATGGAACTTTCCCCAGGATAGATCACATGCTAGGTCACAAAACAAATCTCAATAAATTTAAGATGGTTGAAAATATATGCAGCATCTTTTCTAAGCATAAGGGTATGAGATTAGAAATCAACTATGAGAATAAAACTGCAAAGAGCACAGATATATGCAGGCTAAACAACATGTTACTAAACAACCAGTGGGTCCTTAAAGAAATCAGAGAAAATTCAACAACACCTGGACACAAATGAAAATGGAAACACCATGATCCAAAATCTATGGAATGCAGCAAAAGCACTTCTAAGAGGAAGTTTATAACAATACAAGCCTACCTCAGGAAATAAGAAAAATCTTAAATAAACCATCTAACCTTACACCTAGAGGAACTAAAAAAAGAACAAACAAAACCCAAAATTAGGGGAAAGAAAAATAATAAAGATTAGAGTTGAAAAAATGAAATAGAGACTAAAAAGCAATAGAAAACAGGATGAAACTAAAAACTGGTTCTTTGAAAAGATAAATAGAATTGAAGAACCTTTAGCCAGACCCATGAAGAAAAATAAAAAGAGGGCCCAAATCAATAAAATCAGAAATGAATGTGCCTGGAGGGGACCTTCAAGATGGCAGAGGAGTAAGACATGGAGAGCACCTTCCTCCCCACAAATACATCAAAAATACATCTACATGTGGAACAACTCCTACAGAACACCTACTGAATGCTGGAAGAAGACCTCAGACTTCCGAAAAGGCAAGAAACTCCCCACGTACCTGGGTAGGGCAAAAGAAAAAAGTAAAAATAGAGACAAAAGAATAGGGACGGGACCTGCACTTCTGGGAGGGAGCTGTGAAGGAGGAAAAGTTTCCACACACTAGGAAGTCCCTTCACTGGTGGAGATGGGGGGTGGGCGGGGGTGAAGCTTCGGAGCCACAGAGGAGAGCACAGCAACAGTGGTGCAGAGGGCAAAGTGGAGAAATTCCCACACAGAGGATTGGTGCCAACCAGCACTCACCAGACAGAGGCTTTTCTGCTCACCCGTCGGGGTGGGTGGCGGCTGGGAGCTGAGGCTTGGGCTTCAAAGGTCAGACCCCAGGGAGAGGACTGGGGTTGGATGCATGAACACAGCCTGAAGGGGGCTAATGTGCCACAGCTAGCTGGGAGGGAGTCCGGGAAAAAGTCTGGAACTGCCTAAGAGGTAAGAGACCATTGTTCCAGGGTGCACGAGGAGAGGGGATTCAGGGCACCGCCTAAACGAGCTCCTGAGATGTGTGAGAGCCGTGGCCATCAATGCGGACACCAGAGATGGCATGAAACGTTAAGGCTGCTACTGCAGGCACCACGAAGCCTGTGTGCAAGCACAGGTCACTATCCATACCTCCCCTCATGGGAGCCTGTGCAGCAAGCCACTGCCAGGGTCCTGTGATCCAGGGACAACTTCCCTGGGAAAACACATGGAACCTCAGGCTGGTACAACACCATGATGGCCTCTGTTGCCGCAGGCTCTCCCTGCATTCCATACCCCTCCCTCCCCCAAGCCTGAGTGAGCCAGAGCCACCTAATCAGCCGCTCCTTTAACCCCCTCCTGTCTGGGCAAAGAACAGATGCCAGAGGGTGACCTACATGCAGAGGCAGGGCCAGATTCCAAGCTGAATCCCAGGAGCTGCGTGAACAAAGAAGAGAAAGGGAAATTTCTCTTTGCAGACTCAGGAGCAGCAGATTAAATCTCCACAATTAACTTGATGTACCCTGCATCTGTGGAAAACCTGAACAGACAACGAATCATCCCAAAATTGATGTGGTGGACTTCGGGAGCAACGGTATATTTCGGGTTTGCTTTCAGCATCTAATTTGTTTCTGGTTTTATCTTTATCTTGGTTTTGTATTTAGAGATTGTTATCATTGGTAGATTTGTTTATTGATTTGGTTGCTCTCTTCTTTTGTATATATATATATAATTCTTTTTTCCTTTTCCTCATTCTGTGACTGTATGTGTATGCTTCTTTGTGTGATTTTTGTATGTACCGGTTTGCTTTTACCATTTGTCCTAGGGTTCTGTGTGTCCTTTTTCTTTTTCTTGGTATAGTTTTTAGTCCTTGTTATCATTGGTGGATTTCTTCATTGGTTTGGTTGCTCTCTTCTTGTTTTTTTTTAATTAAAAAATTTTTATTTTAATAATTTAAAATTTTTTTAAATTTTAATTACTTTATTTCATTTATTTATTTTTCTTTCTTTTTTCTCCCTTTTCTTCTGAGCCGTGTAGCTTACAGGGTCTTGGTGCTCCAGCCGGGGGTCAGGCCTGAACCTCTGAGGTGGGAGAGCTGAGTACAGGACACTGGTCCACCAGAGACCTCCCAGCCCCATGTAATTTCAATCAGTGAGAGCTCTGCCAGAGATCTCTGCTTCAATGCTAAGACCCAGCTCCACTCAAAGACCAGCAAGCTCCAGTGCAGAACACCCAATGCCAAACAACTAGCAAGACAGGAACACAACACCACCCATTAGCAGAGAGGCTGCCTAAAATCATAATAAGTTCACAGACACCCCAACCAATACCACTGGATGCGGTCCTCCTGACCAGAAAGACAAGATCCAGCCTCATCCACCAGAACACAGGCACCAGTCCCCTCCATCAGGGAGGCTACACAGCCCACTGAACCAACCTTACCCACAGGGGGCAGACACTGAAAACAATGGGAACTACTAAACTTCAGCCTGCAAAAAGGAGACCCCAAAGACATTAAGTTAAGCAAAATAAGAGAGAAATACACAGCAGATGAAGGAGCAAGGTAAAAACCCACCAGATCAAAAAATGAAGAGGAAATAGACAGTAGTCTACCTGAAAAAGAGTTCAGAGTAATGAGAGTAAACATGATCCAAAATCTTGGAAACAGAACAGAGAAAATACAAGAAATGTTTAACAAGGACCTAGAAGAACTAAAGAGCAAACAATGATGAACAACACAATAAATGAAATTTAAAATTCTCTAGAAGGAATCAAAGCAGAATAACTGAGGCAGAAGAACAGATAAGTGACCTGGGAGATAAAATAGTGGAAATAACTACTGTAGAGCTGAATAAAGAAAAAAGAATGAAAAGAATTGAGGACAGTCTCAGAGACCTCTGGGACAACATTAAATGCACCAACATACAAATTATAGGGGTGGCAGAAAAAGAAGAGCAAAAGAAAGGGACTGAGAAAATATTTGAAGAGATTATAGTTGAAAATTTCCCTAAAACAGGAAAGGAAATAATCAAGTCCAGGCAGCACAGAGAGTGCCATACAGGATAAATTCAAGGAGAAACACACCAAGACATATAGTAATCATACTATCAAAAATTAAATACAAAGAAAAAATATTAAAAGCAGCAAGGGAAAACCAACAAATAATATACAAGGGAATCCCCATAAGGTTAACAGCTGACCATTCAGCAGATACTCTGCAAGCCAGAAGGGTGTGGCAGGACATATTTAAAGTGATGAAAGGGAAAAACCTACAACCAAGATGACTCTACCCAGCAAGGACGTCATTCAGATTGGATGGAGAAATTAAAATCTTTACAGAGAAGCAAAAGCTAAGAGAATTCATCACCACTAAATCAGCTTTACAACAAATGCTAAAGGAACTTCTCTAGGCAGGAAACACAAGAGAAGGAAAAGACCTACAAAAACAAACCCAAAACAATTAAGAAAATGGTAATAGGAACATTCATATCGATAATTACCATAAATGCAAATGGATTAAATGTTCTAACCAAAACACAGACTGGCTGAATGGATACAAAAACAAGACCCATACAGATGCTGTCTACAAGAGACCTACTTCAGACCTAGGGACACATACAGACTGAATGTGAGAGGATGGAAAAAGATATTCCATGCAAATGGAAATCAAAAGAAAGCTGGAGTAGCAATTCTCTTATCAGACAAAATACACTTTAAAATAAGACTATTACAAGAGACAAAGAAGGACACTACATAATGATCAAGGGATCAATCCAAGAAGAAGATATAACAATTGTAAATATTTATGCACCCAACATAGGAGCACCTCAATACATAAGGCAAATGCTAACAGCCATAAAAGGGGAAATTGACAGTAACACAATAAGAGTAGGAGACTTTAACACTCCACTTTCACCAATGGACAGATCAACCAAAATGAAAATAAAGAAGACGACACAGGCTTTAAATGATACATTAAACAAGATGGACTTAATTGATACTGATAGGACATTCCATCACAAAACAACAGAATACACTTTCTTCTCAAGTGCTCATGGAACATTCTCCAGGATAGATCATATCTTGGGTCACAAATCAAGCCTTGGTAAATTTAACAAAATTGAAATTGTATCAAGTATCTTTTCCGACTACAATGCTACAAGACTAGATATCAATTACAGGAAAAAATCTGTAAAAAATACAAACACATGGAGGCTAAACAATATACTACTAAATAACCAACAGATCCCTGAAGAAATCAAGGAGGAAATCAAAAAATACCTAGAAACAAATGACAATGAAAACACGATGACCCAAAACCTATGGGATACAGCAAAAGCAGTTCTAAGAGGGCAGTTTATAGCAATACAATCCTACCTCAAGAAACAAGAAAAATCTCAAATAAACAAACTAAACTTACACCTTAAGCAATTAGAGAAAGAAGAACACCAAACCCCCAAACTTAGCGGAAGGAAAGAAATCATAAAGATCAGATCAGAAATAAATGAAAAAGAAATGAATGAAACGATAGCAAAGATCAATAAAACTAAAAGCTGGTTCTTTGAGATGATAAGCCAAATTGATAAACCATTAGCCAGACTCATCAAGAAAAAAACGGAGAAGACTCAAATCAATAGAATTAGAAATGAAAAAGGAGAAGTAACAACTGACACTGCAGAAATACAAAGGATCGTGAGAGATTACTACAAGCAACTATATGCCAAAAAAATGGACAACCTGGAAGAAATGGACAAATTCTTAGAAAAGCACAACCTTCCGAGACTGAACCAGGAAGAAATAGAAAATATAAACAGACCAATCACAAGCACGGAAATTGAAACTGTGATTAAAAACCTTGCAACAAACAAAAGTCCAGGACCAGATGGCTTCTCAGGCAAATTCTACCAAACATTTAGAGAACAGCTAACATCTATCCTTCTCACACTCTTCCAAAATATAGCAGAGGGAGGAACACTCCCAAACTCATTCTATGAGGCCACCTTCACCCTGATACCAAAACCAGACAAAGATGTCACAGAGAAAGAAAACAGCAGGCCAATATCACTGATGAACATAGATGCAAAATTCCTCAACAAAATACTAGCAAACAGAATCCAACAGCATATTAAAAGGATCATACACCATGATCAAATGGGGTTTATCCCAGTAATGCAATGATTCTTCAATATACGCAGATCAATCAATGTGATACACGATATTAACAAATTGAAGGAAAAAAATCATATGATCACCTCAATAGATGCAGTAAAAGCTTTCAACAAAAGTCAACACCCAGGGCTTCCCTGGTGGTGTAGTGGTTGAGAGACCGCCTGCTGATTCAGGGGACATGGGTTCGTTCCCCAGTCTGGGAAAATCCCACATGCCGCAGAGCAGCTAGGCACGTGAGCTATGGCTGCTGAGCCTGCGTGTCCAGAGCCTGTGCTCTGCAACGGGAGAGGCCACAACAGTGAGAGGCCCGCATACCAAAAAAACAAAACAAAACAAAACAAAAAAAATGTCAACACCCATTTATGATAAAAACTCTCCAGAAAGTAGGCATAGAGGGAACCTACCTCAACATAATAAAGGCCATATATGACAAATCCACAGCCAAAATCGTTCTGAATGGTGAAAAACTGAAACCATTTTACCTGAGATCAGGAATAAGACAACATTGCTCACTCTCGCCACTATTATTCAACATAGTTTTGGAAGATTTAGCCACAGCAATCAGAGGAGAAAAGGAAATAAAAGGAATCCAAATTGGAAAAGAAGAAGTAAAATTGTTACTGCTTGCAGATGACATGATACTATACGTAGAGAATCCTAAAGATGCTCCCAGAAAACTTCTAGGACTAATCAATGAATCTGGTAAAGTAGCAGGATACAGAATTAATGCACAGAAATCTCTTGCATTCCTATACACTAATGATGAAAAATCTGAAATTAAAATTAAGAAAACACTCCCATTTACCAATGTAACAAAAAGAATAAAATATCTAGATATAAACCTACCTAAGGAGACAAAACACCTGTATACAGAAAACTATAAGACACTGATGAAAGAAATTAAAGATGATACTAACAGATGGAGAGATATACCATGTTCTTTGATTGGAAGAATCAACATTGTGAAAATGACTAACTAGTGAAAACAATCTACAGATTCAATGCAATCCCTATCAAACTACTAATGGCATTTTTCACAGAACTAGAACAAAAAATTACAAAATTTGTATGGAAACACAACAGACCCCGAATAGCCAAGTCAATCCTGAGAATGAAAAACGGAGCTGGAGGAATCAGGCTCCCTTACTTCAAACTCTACTACAAAGCTACAGTAATCAAGACAGTATGGTACTGGCACAAAAACAGATATATAGATCAATGGAACAGGATAGAAAGCCCAGAGATAAACCCACACACATATGATCACATTACCTTTGATAAAGGAGGCAAGAATATACAATGGAGAAAAGACAGCCTCTACAATAAGTGGTGCTGGGACAACTGGACAACTATACATAAAGGAATGAAATTAGAACACTCCCTAACACCATACACTAAAATAAACTCAAAATGGATTAAAAACCTAAATGGAAGGCCAGACACTATAAAACACTTAGAGGAAAACATAGGCAGAACACTCTATGGTATAAATCACAGCAAGATCCTTTTTGACCCACCTCCTAGAGAAATGGAAATAAAAACAAACAAACTAAAACACCTGCACAGCAACGGAAGCCATAAACAAGATAAAAAGACAACCCTCAAAATGGGAGAAAATATGTGCAAACGAAGCAACTGACAAAGGATTAATCTCCAAAATATACAAGCAGCTCATGCAGCTCAATATCATAAAAACAAACAACCCAATCCAAAAACAGGCAGAAGACCTAAATAGACATTTCTCCCAAGAAGATATACAGATTGCCAACAAACACATGAAAGAATGCTCAACATCATTAATCATCAGAGAAATGCAAATCAAAACTACAGTGAGATATCATCTCACACCGGTCAGAATGGCCATCATCAAAAAATCTATGAATAATAAATGCTGGAGTGGGTGTGGAGAAAAGGGAACCCTCTTGCATTGTTGGTGGGAATGTAAATTAATATAGCCCCTATGGAGAACAGTATGGAGGCTCCTTAAAACACTAAAAATAGAACTACCATACGATGCAGCAATCCCACTACTGGGCATATACCCTGAGAAAACCATAATTCAAAAAATAGTCATATACCACAATGTTCATTGCAGCATTACTTACAATAGCCAGGACATGGAAGCAACCTAAGTGCCCATTGACAGATGAATGGATAAAGAAGATGTGGCACATATATACAATGGAATATTACTCAGTCATAAAAAGAAATGAAATTGAGTTACTTGTAGTGAGGTGGATGCACCTAGAGACTGTCATACATAATTCAGAGAGACAAAAACAAATACCATATGCTAACACACATATATGGAATCTAAAAAAAAAAAAAGGTTCTGAAGAACCGAGGGGCAGGACAAGAATAAAGACAGAGATGTAGAGAATGGACTTGAGGACATGGGGAGGGGGAAGGGTAAGCTGGGCCGAAGTGAGAGAGTGGCATGGACATATATACACTACTAAATGTAAAATAGATAGCTAGTGGGAAGCAGCCGCATAGCACAGGGAGATCAGCTCAGTGCTTTGTGACCACCTAGAGGGGTGGGATAGGGAGGGTGGGAGGGAGATGCAAGAGGGAGGGATATGGGGTTATATGTATACATATAGCTGATTCATTTTGTTATACAGCAGAAACTAACACACCACTCTAAAGCAATTATACATGAATAAAGATGTTTAAAAAAATGTATCTGGAGAAGTTAAAATTTATATCATAGAAATACAAACAACCATAAGAGACTACCACAAAAAATTATACGCCAGTAAAACGGACAACCTAGCAGAAGTGGCTAAATACCTACAAATATACAATCTTCCAAGACTGAACCAGGAAGAAATAGAAAATATGAGCAGACCAATTATAAGTAATGAAATCCATTATTTGATTAAAAAAAAAAAACAACCAACAAAACTCCAGGACCAGACATTTTTACAGCTGAATTCTACCAAACATCTATAGAAGAGTTAACACCTCTCCTTCTCAACCTACTCCAAAAAATTGAAGAGGAAGCAACACTGTTGAACTTCTTCTTTGAGGCCAGAATTACCTGGATATCAAAACTAGACAAAGACACCACACAAAAAGAAAATTACTGGCCAATATCCCTGATGAACACAGATGCAAAAATCCTTAACAATATACTAGCAAACTTAATTCAATAATACCTTTATAGAATAATACACTATGATCAAGTGTATTTGTTCCAGGGATGCAAGGATGGTTCAGCATCCACAAATTAAACAATATGATAAGCCACATTAACAAATTGAGCAATAAAAAGTGTATGATCCTCTCATTAGATGTAGAAAAGTTTTTGACAAAATTCAACATCAATTTATGATAAAAGTGTCAAAAAGTGGGTATCAAGGGAACATGCCTCAATAAAATAAAGGCCATGTATGTCATATCTACAACCAACATCATATTCAATGGTGAAAAGTTGAAAGCATTTCCAAGGAAGAAAACAAGGATGCCCACTCTCACCACTTTTATTCTACACAGTATTAAAAGTCCTAGCCACAGCAATCAGGCAAAAAAAAATCCAAATTGGAAAGGAAGAAGTAAAATTGTCACTGTTTGCAGATGATATGATACTATATAAAAGTATTAGAACTAATAAATGGATTTAGTAAAGTTGCAGGATCTAAAATTAATATACACAAATTTGTTGCATTTCTATACACTAATAATGGAGTAATAGAAAGAGAAATTATGAAGACAGTACCATTTCACAATTGTACCAAAAAGAATGAAATACTTAGGTATACATCTAACCAGGGAGAAGATCTGTACTCAGAAAACTATAAGACAGTGATGAAATAAGTTGAAGATGATATAAATGGAAAGTTATACCATGAAGATGGATTGGAAGAATTAATATTGTTAAAATGACCATATTATCCAGGTTATCCCCAGATTAAATACAATCACTATCAAAATACCAAAGGCATTTTTCACAGAACTAGAACAAACAATTTTAAAATTTGTATGGAAACATGTTAGACGCTGAATAAGCAAAGTAATCTTAAGAAAGAAGAACAAAGCTGAAGTATCATGTGCCTTGATTTCAAACTATACTACAAAGCTACGGTAATAAAAACAGTACAGTACAGGTACAAAATCAGATGCCAAGATCAATTCAACAGGATAGACATCCCAGAAATAAACTGCACTTATATGGTCAATTAATCTATGGCAAAGGAGACAAGAATATACAATGGGTAAAACACAGGCTTTTCAATAAATTGTGTTGGGAAAACTGGATGGCTATATGCAAAAGAATCAATTGGACTACTTTCTCACACCATATACAAAAATAAATTCAAAATGGATTAAAGACACATTTAACTTAAGTTTCAGACATTAAACTAAAACTTCTAGAAGGAAACATAGGTGATATGCTCCTTGACATTGGTCTTAGCAATATTTTTTTAGATATGTCTCCTTACACAAGGGAAATAAAAGAAAACATAAACAAAAGAGACTCCTTTAAACTAGAAAGCTTTTGCATTTTGAAGGAAACTGTAAACAAAACAAAAATGTAGCCTCTTGAATGGGAGAATATATTTGCAAGCAATATATCTGATGAGGGATTAAAATCCAAAAATAACTCATACAACTCAACATCAGAAACCCCCAAACAACTCAATTAAAAAATGGGCAGAGGAACTAAATAGGTATTTTTCTGAAGAAGATATACAGATAGCCACGATACATGAAAAGATGTATAACATCCTTAATCATCAGGGAAATGCAAATCAAAACCACAGTGAGAGCTACAGCAATCAAGGCAGTATGGTACTGGCACAAAAACAGAAATATAGATCAATGGAACAGGACAGAAAGCCCAGAGATAAACTCACGCACATATGGTCACCTTATCTGTGATAAAGGAGGCAAGAATATACAATGGAGAAAAGACAGCCCCTAAAATAAGTGGTGCTAGGAAAACTGGACAGCTACATGTAAAGGAATGAAATTAGAACATTCCCTAACACCATACACAAAAATAAACTCAAAATGGATTAAAGACCTAAATGGAAGGCCAGACAGTATAAAACACTTAGAGGAAAACACAGGCAGAACACCCTACGGTATAAATCACAGCAAGATCCTTTTTGACCCACCTCCTAGAGAAACAGAAATAAAAACAAAAATAAACAAATGGGAACTAATGAAACTTAAAAGCTTTTGCACAGCAAAGGAAACCATAAACAAGATGAAAAGACAACCCTCAGAATGGGAGAAAATATTTTCAAATGAAGCAACTGACAAAGGATTAATCTCCAAAATTTACAAGCAGCTCATGCAGCTCAATATCATAAAAACAAACAATCCAATCCAAAAATGGGCAGAAGACCTAAATAGACATTTCTCCCAAGAAGATATACAGATTGCCAACAAACACATGAAAGAAAGCACAACATCACTAATCATTAGAGAAATGCAAATCAGAACTACAATGAGGTATCATCTCACACTGGTCAGAATGGCCATTATCAAAAAATCTACAAACAATAAATGCTGGAGAGGGTGAGGAGAAAAGGGAACCCTCTTGCACTGTTGGTGGGAATGTAAATTGATACAGCCACTATGGAGAACAGTATGGAGGTTCCTTAAAAAACAAAATATAACTACCATACAATGCAGCAATCCCACTACTGGGCATATACCCTGAGAAAACCGTAATTCAAAAAGAGTCATGTACCACAATGTTCATTGCAGCTCTATTTACAATAACCAGGACATGGAAGCAACCTAAGTGCCCATCAACAGATGAATGGATAAAGAAGCTGTGGCACATATATATAATGGAATATTACTCATCCATAAAAAGAAACGAAATTGAGTTATTTGTAGTGATGTGGATGGACCTAGAGACTGTTATACAGAGTGAAGTAAGTCAGAAAGAGAAAAACAAATACCGTATGCTAACACATATATATTGAATCTAAAAAAAAAATGGTTCTGAAGAACCTAGGGGCAGGACAGGAATAAAGACGCAGATGTAGAGAATGGACTTGAGGACACAGGGAGTGGGAAGGGTAAGCTGGGACGAAGTGAGAGAGGGGCATGGACTTATATATACTACCAAATGTAAAATAGATAGCTAGTGGGAAGCAGCCGCATAGCACAGGGAGACCAGCTCGGTGTTTTGTGACCACCTAGAGGGGTGGGATAGGGAGGGTGGGAGGGAGACGCAAGAGGGAGTAGATATGGGGATATATGTATACGTATAGCTGATTTACTTTGTTATAAAGCAGAAACTAACACACCATTTTAAAGCAATTATACTCCAATAAACATGTTAAAAACAACAACAACACACACAGTGAGATACCACTTCACACCTGTCAGAATGGCTATTATCAAAAAGACAATAAATAACAACTGTTGGCAAGGATGTGGAGAAAAAGGAACCCTGCTGCACTGTTCGTGAGATTTTAGATTACTGTAACCACTATAAAAAACAGTATGGAGGTTCCTCAGAAAATTAAAAATAGGGCTTCCCTGGTGGTGCAGTGGTTGAGAGTCTGCCTGCCGATGCAGGGGACACAGGTTCGAGCCCCGGTCTGGGAAGATCCCACATGCCGTGGAGCGGCTGGGCCCGTGAGCCATCGCCACTGAGCCTATGCATCCGGAGCCTGTGCTCTGCAACGGGAGAGGCCACAACAGTGAGAGGTCCGCATATAGCAAAAAAAAAAAAAAAAAAAATTAAAAATAGAACTACCACATGATCTAGTAATTTCACTTCTGGGTATTTACCCAAAGAAACCAAAAATACTAATTTGAGAAGATAAATGCATTTCAATGTTTACTGAACCATTATATACAATAGTCAAGATATGGAAACAACCTGAGTGCCCATCAACAGACAACTGAATAAAGAAGACATGGTGTGTGTGTGTATGTGTGTGTGTGTATACACACACACACACACACACATACACACACATACAGAATGGAATACTACTCAGTCATAAAAAATGAAAAATGAAATCTTGTCATTTGAGATAACATGGATGGATCTAGATGATATTATGCTAAGTGAATTGTTTGACAGGCAAATACCACATGATCTCACTTAAGTATGGAATCTAACAAACAAAATGAAACAAAAACAGATATAGATACAGGTGATTGCCAGAAAGGAGGGGGGTGTTGGGGTGGGCAAAATAAGTGAAGGGGATTAAGAGGTGTAAACCTCCTATTTTATAATAAAAAAAGTCATGGGGATGTACTATATGGCATAAGGAATATGGTCAATAATATTGTAATAACTTTATATAGGAACAGATTGTTACTAGACATCGTGGTGATCATTTCATATGTGAATGTCAAATCCTTCTGTAGTACACCTGAAACTAACAATATCATTATATGTCATCTATATTTTAATTTAGAAAAGTAAAGCAAAAGGAAGTAAGAACAGTTATTCAGAGCTCATCTTATATTAAACAACATTTCCAATACACGTAGTTCTGTTTTATTCTATGCTATAAATATTTCTAGAACAACTGCTAAACTGAAGACAACATTTTGGGGCTATGATAACTAAATATATTAAGAAAATGAAACCAATTCCTGTCCTTAAGGAATCTGCTATCTGGTAATATGTAGAATTTCTATAAACTGTACTTTTTCTATGCAATGAACATGTGTCAGGAATAGTGCTGAATAATTTAAATTGTATTCTTCTCTCATTGTGAAATATTCAGGATATTAGCTTGTTAAATTCTGTACAAGCAGAAGCAAAAGAAAAATATTTCTGTGCCATGTTTGCTCATATGTATGACAGGAATGATGGTAGGTTTTAAAAGTTGGGTTAATGACTTCCCCGGTGGCACAGTGCTTAAGAATCTGCCTGCCAATGCAGGAAACACAGGTTCAAGCCCTGGTCTGGGAAGATCCCACATGCTGTGGAGCAAAAAAGCCCATGTGCCACAATTACTGAGCCTGTGCTCTAGAGCCCATGAGCAACAACTACTGAGCCCATATGCCACAACTACTGAAGGCCATGCTCCTTAGAGCCCTTGCTCCACAACAAGAGAAGCCCGCACACCGCCACGAAGAGGAGCCCCTGCTCGTTGCAACCAGAGAAAGCCTGCGCGCAGCAACATAGACCCAATGCAGACAAAAATAAATAAGTAAATTTATTTAAAAAATAAACAAAAGTTGGGTTAAAATATTATTACATTCAATTTTTCAACTATTCTTATTTCACATTTTAATGAATTTATTCATAAATTTATTTCATAATTTTTATTTATAAGTTTATTAATGCATTTAATAGGAAATTCTAATCAAGCAGTAGTGGCCTAGCCTTTATAGGCACTGAATTAAAAATTACTGAATAAATGAAAAATTGCTTTCTGAAAGACACTTAATTATTATCAGGAATAAAATAACTGGACACAGATCCCACTCTCAAGACACTTCCACTTTTAATTTAAAAAATGGAACATGTAAGCAACTAAATATTGCCAGGAAGGAGGTGATAGGTGTTATGAGAGAGCCAGAAGGGTGCTATACATGTTCATTAGAAGGAAAGAAAGCAGATGAGAAATCAGTGTCGTACTCTGAATTTCCAAAAAATATCCTGATTTTTTTATCTGAAAAGGTGCAAAGAATAAATATATTATTTGAAACCACTTCAGCCATCTACCATCTTTTCCTTCTTCCCTGGGTGAACCTTTTCCTCCCCTTCTTTTCCTTTCAAGAAGATGTCTAAATATAGGAGAAGGGAAGGGGCTTACACATCCTCATGGTAATGGGAAAAAGCAGGACTGTTATGGACTGAATTGTGTAAACTCCTTCAGTTCATATGTTGAAGCCCTAATCTCCAATGTGACTGTATTTGGAGATAAGGCCTTAAGGAGGTAATTCAGTGTTAAGTGAGGTCATAAGTGTGGGTCCTACTCCGATAAGACTGGTGTCCTTATAAGAAGATGAAGAGACACCCCAGAGGGCTCTCGCTATATGTACATGACCACAGAGGAAAGACCGTGTGAGGACACAGTGAGAAGGCAGCTGTCTTCAAACCCTGAAGAGAGCTCTCACCAGAAACCAACCCTGATGGCACCCTGATCTTCGATTTCAGCCTCTGGAACTGTGAGAAAATAAATTTCTCTCGTTTAAGTCACTAGTCTGTGGTACTTTGTTATGCCAGCCTTAGCCAATTAACACATGGTCCCATGGAACTAGGTGCTGATATTGACTGGTTGTAACAATTTACATAGGGTTATTTTTCTGGAGTGATATTAGGGTATGGTTGTGGTGAGGGCAACAGTTTTTGATTCCTGGAAACACTGACAGGCAGACTCTAACACTTGCTTTATTTAGACTTCTCTTTGTAGATTTTCTTTCAACGGCAACTGTTGAAAATTCAACAGATTTGAATTTTCAAAACTGCTACCAACCCGAGGAAGGAGAAAAAAAATGGAAAGTACAAGCTGGTGAATAAAGAGGCGAGGAGAAAGATAGGGAAAGCTAGTAAAAGCTTGATTCTTGGTATATAGTGACAGACGGAAGATGTATGATAACATAGATGCATTTCTGCTATGAACAGAAGACATGCTAAATGCTAAATTATTGGAAAGCTAGAATCTTGGTACGTATCATGCCAACTAAAACTCCCCTTAATGGAAAGCGTTTATATGTACTAAATCTGTTTAATATTGACATTTATTTAGTGTTTATTATATGCCAGAACTTGAGTCAAAAATTTTACATATTTCTGTTTATTAAATCCTTACAAGAAGCTCATAAACGAGTCATTTCATTTAGCAGATGAGGCGTAGAGATGTGTAGAATGTTACAGTATTCAGTGATAGAGCTAGGATTTAAATCCAGATATATCTGACTTGAAGTCTGAAGTCTTGGCCACTACAATATGCATTCTCTTAGAAACAAATAAGGAAATGAATATACTTTTAGTATAAGGCTTCTCCAAATAAGGTGGTAACATCTTACCCACATAAAGCTGAGTATTTTTGATATGTTATGTGGATGAGTGTGATATTTAGTGGTCAATGTGTGTGTTTGGAAGTACATTCTAAAAGAATTATAATTAAAGATTAATTGTAGTAAAAATGCTTTGTAAGTTTTGGGGCCACAAAACAAAGGAAAATAAATAAACCTGGCAATAAAAAGTCTTTTCTTGGGGTCCTTTTCAGGTTTATCAGATGACATATGGTACATTATTTTAAAATTCCAAGGCAGAGTGAAATAACTTACCCACTTATCAAAAGAGTTCCATGTTTAAAGTATGTCTTTTTCAGAAATCATACTCGAGAGACAATGTTTCCAAATTTTCATTTAAAAAAATTGTCTTCTATGGCTGGTCCTCAAATTTTTATTGCATTTAAAAATTTTTTTTTCTCAAAAGGATATGCAGTTACTAAGTTTACGTGTACTTTATCTGAGTTTCGTTTGAGGATTTATCCCAATAACTCTGCAAAGATTTATTTTTCACATCCTGATAGTCTTATCAAACTAAGAGAAAGCATGGCCTGTCTCCTGATTACCAAGAAAGGAAACATCCAGGTTGGTTTCAGTCCATTTACAATATGTTGTTAAAGAGGAAGCTGGTTATTAGAAAGAGTTTGAAGGGAATGCTATAAATTCTTTAGACCTTCAGAGGCAGTTTATGGAATTGGAGAGACTCCTACCCACAACACACTATATCAATGATTTTTGTATCCTACAAGTCTCCTTGCTACATTTACATATCTGCTCAAACCTAACTGTAACAATACCAAGGTACAGAAGTAAATTGGCAAGGGAAATAATTACCCTCAACTCAGCCTAAACTACTACTTCAGGGTTATAAATAAGTATTAAAACATTATCTATGGAAACAAACAAAGTAACAAAAACCTTAGCCCCTTAAATGGAGATAAATTATAATTATTTTCTTGACCAAAATTTCTCAGAAAGTGTTCCATGGAACAGTAAATTGGGAGAACTATAGCATAGTTCACCACTCCCTTGGAGATTCACAAGTAGTGGTTTTAAAGAGGCCTGCAGTTAGGAAACCACTTTAAAGTCATTTAACCTGAGTTTTTTAATCTCCTTGGGGCCCAGAACTTTTTGGGAATCCTACTAACCATCTTTCTATAACACGCCCAGGGGAATGCTACTTTAACCTTATCGTTCCAACTCTGTTTTAGCAATATTAGATCACAATACTAAATTAATTTAACCAAATATTTTCATTTTCAACTCAGGTGACTTGACCAAAAAGTGAACCATTGGGAAGTAGTTGTCAGAATTTGATTTTCCAAAGAAGAACTTTGCTCAATTCCAAAACTATTGAATCAGCAAAGAAATGCGTCCAAACAAACAAGATAAAAAAACACAACAACATAGAAATAAAGCTGGGCACCTAGTCAGAGACCAGATCACCCAGGGCCTTATAACTAATATGACCATTCATCTCGAGTAGGATTACACCCATTGATCCTGTGTAATTATTAGTAATGTTCCCTTTTGCTCTCAAAAATGTCCTGGTATGTACAATAAATTACATGGTCACCCTACTTATATGTCACTCTAAAAATTTGATGAGTCTGTCATATGCGCAGGATTCTGATTTTGTCTCGGGGGAGGGGGTGGCATGCAGTGAGGCCAGGTTAAGAGTTAACCTAAAATGTTGGGGCCTCAACTGAAAATTTGGAGGAAAGTTATAGTGAATATTGTTAGATTAATTCCACTGTCAAAACAATGAATAGCTAAATGATATTGAAGAGAATGAAGCGGAAGTTTAGATAAATTAAGAAGTTTGTTAAAGAGCTAACAAAATAGCGGGGGGAGGAAGGATTTGAAGCCAAGATCTGTATGTTTGTTAGTACACTTTAAAACATGTCCATATAAACACAAAATTTATGAACAAATGAACCCTCATTTATGTTTATGAACTTGTATAAAAAAGTAAACGATTTAGTTTTTCCCTTCTGACTCCCAAGACTCAACATTTATTCAGGCAGTCTGGAGATTGGCATGATCCAAACGTGTCACAGAGTCTTTGCTCTTGGAAGTTCCAGAGTCCAGGGTGTTGGTTACCAAAGGAGGTTCATGAGATGATTCTTTGCCAAAAGTGATCATCACCCATGTGTTAGGTTCCTTGAACTTTTTAGAAGCTCATTCCATCCCTAGTCCAATTTTTTACTTTCCTAAAAAATCAAGCTCTTCGGGCTTCCCTGGTGGCACAGCGGTTGAGAGTCCGCCTGCTGATGCAGGGGACACGGGTTCGTGCCCCGGTCCGGGAAGATCTCACGTGCCGCGGAGCGGCTGGGCCCGTGAGTCATGGCCGCTGAGCCTGCGTGTTCGGAGCCTGTGCTCCGCAACGGGAGAGGCCACAACAGTGAGAGGCCCGCGTACCGCAAAAAAAAAAAGAAAGAAAAAAAAGAAAAAAAAAAGCTCTTCTCTAGAAGATCTCAACCTTGCCTTTTGGTTTAATTAAAACTTCATCAATGGTAAATAAACATTAGAAGAACTCTCACACTTTGTTTATGTTCGCTTATTATACCATGTTCAAAGAGGGTCATAAAAATGTCTAAGGCTATGGTAGTTTTCCAAAATTAGATGTGTGGAAGGTTTCCTGTGGGCATGCTGTACTTCCTTTTCAGCCCATGTTATAGGCCAATCAAGAGGCTTATTTAGTATCAGAAAATCATGTATGATGAAGCCCATGACTTTCGCCCTTCAAATAAATACAGAATGGCCTTGGAGATGACACAGATGTTCCAGAGCTTTTCCTACTATCTTTGGGGCAGGGGTTATCTCTTGGGAAATTTGAGCTGACAGCTCAGCCGATTGTCTAGATGGGTGGTTTTATGTGTCAGATTCTCAGTATTCACTATAGGTCACCCTCAAGGTCATAAAGACTATGTGGATGGACCAAAATGACATCTCTTATAAACTGGAGGTTTGAGAAGTCTGCTCACAAAGCCAAACGGAGAAGGATATTTGGTTTTCTTTTTTTGGCAGCATGGCTATTTACAAGATTATGTCCCTACACCAGAACTTTGATTTCATTGATTAAGAAATGCAGATAACAGTAAAAAACAAAAAAGCAAAAACGCAACAAAAATTTAGAAGACGTTACTTCTAACTCCTTCTCCCTCATCAGACCACATCCAGACGGATACTAATTCTCATTAAGTGTACCTTTAAAATGAATCCTGGCTCTCTTGCATCCTTACTGCCACTGGTACAGTTCATATCCCATCTTTTCTTGTCTATACTATTAGAATAGCCTCCAGCTTTGTCACTGGACTCCATTCCACCAGTCCCCAATACCTTCTTTAGCATTTCATCAGAGATATTCCTTAAGAACAATTTTGATTACGCCACTTCCCCTGTTTAAGCACTTAATATTGTGACCCATGTATATTAAAAGCAAACTACCTCATAGGTATTTTATATATCACCAAATTTTAAAAATGCTGTGAAATAATTCTTTCTTATCACTTAGACTTTTTCTATCTTTAGACAGTTTAAAATTTATTTTGCCAGATTTTTATTATATATCACCCCTGTAAATGCGTAAGGAGGAAAATATAAGCTATAGGTATAGGCAATGCAATTATGTCATAAACCCTGCTGTAAGACTCTATCCATTGAAAGATAGATTGTGATGCCAGAATTGTCAAAAATGTACATCCTAGAATCAGTAAAGTATAGTGAATGCTTTACCATGTGACGCAGCAATTGCACTCCTTGGTATTTACTCAAAAGAGTTGAAAACTTATGTCCACACAAAAACTTGCACACAGATGTTTATAGCAGCTTTCATAATTGCCAAAATTGGGAGCAACCAAGTTATCTTTTAGTAGGTGAATGGATACAAAAAATTGTGGTACATCCAGACAACAGGCTACTATTCAGCACTAAAAAGAAATGAGCTATCAAGTTCTGAAAGGACACAGAGGAAACTTAAATGCATATTTCTAAGTGAAAGAAGCCAATCTGAAAAGGCTACCATACGATTCCAACTATGAATATGGCATTCTGGAAAAGGCAAAACTATGGAGACAGTAATAAAGGATCAGTGGTTGCAGGGGGAAGGGGAGGCTGGAGAGTGACGGATAGGTGGAGCATGGAGGAATTTTAGGGCAGTGAAAATACTCTGTTCGATACCATAATGATGGATACATTTGTCCAAACTTACAGAATATACAACACCAATAATAAACCCTAATGTAAACTAACAACTTTGTGCATTTATGACTATCAATGTAAGTTCACCAATTGTAACAAATGTTCCACACTGTGGCAGGTGTTGACAATGGGGAGGCTATGCATGTGTTGGGGCAGGAGGTATATGGGAAATCTCTGTGCCTTCCCCTTAATTTTGTTGTGAACCTTAAACTGCTCTCTAAAAAAATAAAATTTAAATTAAAAACATATGGTGAATATTAGTTTCATTCCTCACACCCCTCCTCCCCGGCCCTCCCACCTTTTACTATAGGAAAAATAAAGTCTGAATCCCTCAGCTTGACATTCATGGATTTTCATTCCATAGTATGGCCCACAGCTATGTTCTTAACCTAACTTCTTTCCATTTATTAGTGTGTCAACACACCTACGCTTTCACGCTCCTCTGCTTTTTGCCCCTTTCCTTCTCTCCCTAAAGTTCTAGATTTAATGCCTTTTGTTTTCTCTCTCCATCCTAACAGTACTAGCTCCTCCCTAATGTCCCCATAGCATTATCTGCACACTGACAGTGTGGGGTTTGATATCCTTGCTCTGCAGTTAGTAGAATATATGCCACTGTCCATGTCTTTGTACAGTGCCTGGAGGAAAGGAGATGCTTCATAACTATATTCTGATTGAATTGTACTAAAATAAAATAGTAAGAAATTAATTCAAGAATAAAGTAGTAAAATATACACAAAGCATTCTGCTACCATTATCATCATCAGCATGATCAACCAAACATGGCCATCTATCTTGTATTTAAAATGATGAAAGATGATTAAAAATAGACCTTGCAGCTGTAGGTGACATGATTAGTGTTTAATATTTTTTTCTTTTTCCTCTGGAGAAAACTTGCTGGGAGACTAGGAGTGGTACTAAAAGTTTTAGACAAGGAGCAGTGGCCGAGGGTCCCTGGGCTGCCACAAGCTTATGGCATTGGTTGGGCGGAGGCCTTTACCAGGAGATGAGGAACTGGGCCTTCTGTGAGACTGAAGTCAACTGAATGTGAAAGCCTGAGCAAGGGGACAAATACTCCCTCCATTCCTTATTCCTCTAGGTTTATTTGCCCTAGAATATTTAGAACTGTCATGTAAAAGTGCTTATTCCAAGGATTGCTTCTTCTGATTATTAATACTTTTGAATATTTTCATGAATAATGCTCTCTAATGGACAGAAATATTTCCCATAACAGCTCACCTCCCTTCTCTCTTTGTGCGTAAAGAGTATTATATGTAGTTTGTAACCCTTGCCTTGTTTTAACCCTTGAAAAATGTTGCCCTCTCCAGTATATGAACCAACGTCATATAACTGAGGTTAGACACAAGTAGCATTTTACTAAAGTGACCATGACATTTTTAATAAAAATACGTTTTTTAATGAAGCAAGTTAAAATATACATGTCATGAATTCAATTCCATGTCCTTTTGATTTATAGAGAATTATTTGAGGTGTTTCCTGGCAATTTGTACTCATTTGTTCATTATTTATAGTACTAGTTATTGTCTTTTCCAGATAAAATTTCATTCCCAGTGGCACTGAAAACATGTTTTGAGTAAATCTTGGCAAGAATAAAGGCATAAATTCTTGAACTGTGTTCAGTCAAAACAGAGCTGTATGCTTCATTCGGAAACTAGTGCACTAGAGCAGTATCATTTTTCATACTATTCTACTGGTTTTATAGTAGTGATTCTTTAAAACAATGGATCTACTTAGGTTTCAAGACTTAGCTGGCAGGTGTCTGGATATGTTCAAGATATAGAAGTAAACTGATAAAGTTCAGTTAGTCAGCTACTCTTCCATATTCACAGTATTGATTCTTGATCCACCCAGGTGTTAAGCCTCTCTATTGCGATACGTTCGTATTTGTATATTCAAAGTAAAAAGATCTAAGAATTAAATGTTCATATTGTTTCCAAATATAATTCTTTGAGAATTTTTTTCAAAATAACATTTGTATTTATTTGAGGTATATACACTGAGTCAAAACTTGTCAGGATAAACAAACAACAACAACTAAAAACGTACTGGAGAATCTACTCTGATTATGTTGAGGGTAATTAGTGACATAGCTAAGTTTTAGAACTCAGGCATCTGAACTACAGCCCACTTGATCCTGTGTTATATCGTGCTAAAGTCAGAAAACCTCTGAGAAATTGCTATCACCACTAAATTGTCCATGTGATGTAGGCCCTGCTGCCAGGTAATGAAATGGTCCTCTGTGGCTGGTAGATCTGGGCCCAATCCTATTAGTCACAGGTAACAGCCATCATCCAATCCCGTGCAAAGAAAAGACCAAGACTGCTTCTTTAAGAAAAAAAAAACACAAAACTTTTAATAATTGTTTAAATAAGCAGGATGTTTTTGAAGTCCGCTTCTGATTTATCTCTCATTTAGGTAATCTTAGATTTATTTCCAGCTGATGTGGCATAGTGAAATGGCTGCTCGCTCCTAGCTTAACACATATTTTTTGAATTTGTTGAATGGATGTATTTCATCTATCTCTGTAGCCTCCCAGTATCTCACACGGGTTCCTGTACATGACAGGGGCTATACCAACAGTGGTGGAATTCATTTGGTCTGGAGTCCATTCCCTCTCCCTCCCTTTCCTCCTTTCTCATTTTCTTTCCTTGATCGTCCCCTCCTTGTCTTCCTGCACCTCTTTCTTCATCTCCTTATTTCTCTTTAAAAAAAAAAATTTTTTTCCAAAGCCATACTGTTAATTACCCTAAAATTTAGTTTCTTGTGATTTTCCCAACAGTTTCACAAGGTCAGTACATGTCACACTGGGCAACTTTAAGAAAATGTTAGCTCTTATAAAGTTCAGCTTTATATAAATCTTCATATAAATTTTAAAGTTATATAATACATTTATATAATCTTTATATAAATCCTTAGAGTTGAGCTTTTGTTCCAGGAATCTTATTAGTGTTATTGACAGAAATCAGCTATCTTGGCCAATTTTCAGCTCGTTTGGCTACTTCATGCTATCAGCTAAGTAAACAGTTTTGTTGTCCAGGTCGGATACACCTGCTCTCCATCTACATATACAGAGGTCCTGTGAGGAGAATGTAGAAAACCATTTTCGGTTTAGCTAGTAGAGAGATTGGGGTAGGCATTATTCCATATCACATAGCACTGACTGATGACAACATGAGCTGCTAGATGTGCTCTACTTATATTCCTAGATAGGTTTACAGACAGATGACTTGTGGAAATCTCACAAAAGTGAAGCAGGGATTTGCATCTGTACAGACTCATGGTCAAGACACAAATGAATTCAATAAATAGTTGTGTGTTGAATGACTGAACAGGATTTAAAAGACATGTTCACTAGATAGTTAAGAAGAGATATACATTTTTTTGGACTACACTTTCAATGTTTATTGTTTGCAGAGGTTGTTGTTTTTATTTTTAAATCAGCTCTGTCCTTGAGGGCTTGGCAGACAATAATATTTTATATGTTCACAGTGCTTTATAGTTTATATATCTTGTCCCTAATTATTTTCTTCTCTAATTTTGACTAAAACTATATGAGGAGAGGTGTGATTTTAACATAAAGAGCATATAGATATGAGGTTTATGTGGTTTACTGAAAGTCCTATAGGGATTTTGACCATTTGGGATCACAAGACCTTAAGAATTTTGGAGTCACAGTGATATATATATATATATATATATATATATATATATATATTTATATATATTTACAGGTGAAAAAGTTCTCATTCATCTGTCATTAAAAAAGTGCATTTAAGGATTTTTCTCACCAACCAGGCAAGGTGTTAAAGTGGGAAAGGTATAAATCTGGAGTTTTGAATCTTGGTTTTGTCACATATTAACAGTGTGAACTTGGGTTACTTATTAATTTCACTGAGTCTCATTTTTCTCATCTAATCATCATAACAATCATTCTGTAGAGTTACTGCTATGACTTCATGAAATAATGTAGATAAGGTGCCTGAGATACAATATGCATCAGTAGAATCAGCCTTCTGTCAGGATTACTCTGTACCAATACATCTAGACTATCTTTCCCAATCTCTTCATTCATGAATGAAGGACGCCCTCTGAGAGATAACCAGTTAACAATGCAGTCTGTGGCTTTTGGGAAATAGTAAAATAACTGTCTATGCCACAATCACACCTGGAGCTCTGACCTCATGAGCAGACAGCAATGAAGGCTAACCAGTTGCAGACTTGGGTGGTTCGTCAGTTGAACCACTGAAGGAAGTCTTGGGATTCATCTGTCTTCCTCACTCACGTCTCTGAGAGAAACTAGGGTGCATTGAGACCTCTCTAAACTCTCTGATCTACCCCTATTCTGACATAATCATGCCTCAGTCCACTCACCTAGTGCAAATGGAATAAACTTAAGCCATTAAACAAGTTGAACAACTATGGAACACACCAGATTCTATCTTGAGTATTGTTTTGCTGACTAAAAACTTTCACACCGAGGGAGAGGTTTGATTGAAGAAGGAATTAACATACATTTTTTGGAAGCAAGTTTAGTAGAAAATCCTTTCCTACAATTTACTGATAGCCATGTAAAGTTATTGGTGAAGTTTCAACCATCGGTGGAAATTTAACAGTGGTATTACTGAGTAATGTGATTATGAGTGATTTTTCATCTTTGCTTCTTTGTGCTTCTCTGTATTTTCTTTAAAAAAAATAGAATGAGATGGGGGCAGTCAATCAATCAGTCCATCAAATCAATCAATCCATATGGAAAAGAAATACTGTTTTGAGCATTCTTTGGGGATGGAATGAAAATACCTTCACTTAATTCCTAGGAATTGCCTTTGGTAGAGAGTAAGTACTTTTGTCCATCTATGTTCTGAGGCTTTTCTGCTCAGAAGTTAGATTTTCTTTTCCTGAAGCAGCTCTTTCTGCCCATCCATGGAGCTCATCAGCACAATCTGTAGGATTTGTATGCAGCTGGCTTTCCCTGTTTTTACTTTTGAATGGGTAGCTTATTTCTTTCCAGCAGTTCTTTTTTTTTAATTGACCCAAAATGGGTGCAGATGTGGTAAGCATATGCTGAAAGTTGTCGAATATTATTTTCACCCTGAAGAAAGGCCTGACATAAGCAGTTTCAGATCGTGTGAATTCTTGATTTCACAGTGGCCTTCCAACACTGGCTCTGCTGCCAGTGATAGCAGAAACCAGGGAGAGACCTTGGGAGGTAAACCACTGATTTACTTCATTTCCAAGAATTGATGACCTCATGTGTTCCTTGGTGTGTGATTTTGTGAAATGAAGAGGTGTAAAGTGAAGTTTTCATCTTCAAAATTGGTGCTAGGGTCTAATCATAATTAAGGTATTTTTCCTATATTTTTTCCTCCATTTTTCAGTGCATACTTGTAGAAGCCAACTTCTGTTATTTGCTTATTTACACGAAAGATAGTTTCTTTGTGCCAATTCTAAATTCTGAATTTTTGTTTGTTTTTTTCTATTGCCTTTCTGTTAGCTGCATAGTGTATTGAAGGACAATTAATCTGGGAATCAAAACACTGCATTTTTCCCCTTATTTTGTGAAATGAATATATATTGCAAACATATAATTGCTATTCACAACTGCTAATCACATTGCTCATAAACTGTTTTCTAATACTTATAGAAACACGTCATTAAATAGAGTTAACTTGACTGTCTATATTTTTTTGTCTGAATATTAAAACTATTTATTCCAGAGGTTCTCGAGAGAAAGTTTTCATGTTCCCAAAGAAGAATTTTTTTACCTGGAGAAAATAATGACTTCTTCGGTAATAGTGGATAGTCAAAGAATTGATTTAATTAGTATATTTCTTTATATTGCTAAACATCCATGAGCAAGTTTAATGTACTCATACACCTGAAACTAACACAACACTGTAAATCAACTATACCCCAATATAAAATAAAAATTAAATTAAAAAAGATTAAACAGGCAGCAGAGTAAAAAAAAGATTAATGTATTCATTCATTCACTTATTTAACAAAAGTGTAGTGCGCCAACCACATACCAAGTACTTTGCCAGGGATCAGGGATACAGTGACCAATTAGAGAAACAGAGTTCTTGCTCTCATACTGTCTGCAGGTGAGTATGGAGATGGACAAATAAGCAATTGCAGTAAGAGCACATTGGAGAACACCTGAACCTAGATTTAGTGGTCAGGAAAAAGATATTGAGGAGAAGAGAGATTTGAAAATGAGCAGAAAATGAAAAGTGAGTAGGAGTTATCCAAGTCTTTGTACTGTTGAGAAAGGGATAGTGACAGAGTGTGCACGTGTTTGAATGTAAAGGAAAAGAAAGAGAAAAAGCTAGATAGCTAATGGTTTAAGTCTACATTTGGAATGAATTAAAAGGACAATAAAAGCTGGTGGAAACTCATTCTGAAGTCATCATTAGGCGCTTACAAGCTTACTGGCAAGTTTCAAGGTTTGCTTTCTGGGAACACATAAAGAGAATTTAATAAATTTCCCCTTAGGGGGAGGAGAAAGTTAATAGACCACTAAAAGGGCCTAATTTACCTCCCAGGATTAGATTACTCAGAGTTAAAATAGGGCAATTAAGATGTAGATGCCACGTTTAAATGTTAGAAAGTATACCCAGTGTAATTCTAAAAGACCAAAGTCCTTCAGAAAGCACTAGAGTTTGTTCAATGCACTGAAGCTTTAATTTCTCAGGAACCTCACACCTTGGTCTTAGGTAAAAAGAAAAAAGAGCAAGTCATGCTGTCCTGTTTCTCATTGTTAGGCACAATCTCCAATGTATTATATTCTTTGGTTTGGCTGGTGTGACAATCAAATTCATGTAGTAAGAGGAAAATTAGATGATCTTTTTGAAATATGTCTAAAATTTCTCTTGCCGGCTCCAAATAAATGAATCATATTGACTTCATACTAGGGAGCCATGTTCTGAGCTAAATTCCCAATCCTTAGATGGTTCTTCCTGATTCTTTAGCCTATTTTCCTAATTTTTCATTTGGACAGTTATTATAAAATGTCTGTTCTCACACATCTCAGAGCCCAAGTGGACCTTTTGGAGCTGTTTTTAGATTCCATCATGCCCCCCTAGCATTTTGTGGAAAGAATAAATCCAGTTTCACAACACCTGGTTGGGAGGGTTCTGACGTTCTGTAAGAACTTTAAGACGCTTACATTTCCATTCAAGGACTGGAGCATGGATTAATTTAAATTATTCAAAAGGTAGAGGATGCCTCCTCAAAGGGATCCTTTGAACTTGGAATTTATTCATTCATTCAAGATATATTTACTGAACATCTATTGTGCACCAAGCAGTGTTTTAGGTATCCTGTAGTGTGGCTGAAAGCCTAGATAGCTGATTCTGAGTCAGACTTTCAATATCATGAGATAAAGTCTACTGATCTTTCAAACATGGCAGAGACAATCAACATCCTGGCTCTGCTACTCAGTATCTGTGTGACCTTGAACAGACTTCTTCTCTCTGAGCCTCAGTTCTCACATTCCTCAACTGTGCCCAACAACTTCTACTTTCACCAGTGGATTGGAAGAGACAAGATGTGACAAGTTAAGCAGAAGGGGGAGATGTTTGTGAGCTCTGGTCACTCACTGTTCACCTGCTAGATATTCTCTTCCAGGGCCAGCCAAGCTAGCGGGCAGCCTAGAATAGTCCCCTCAGGAGTCACTTCATCAACTCCTACTCTTACGTCAGACTTCCTCCTGAAGCCTGACTTGACAACTTTTGTGATGAGACACCCCTGATATGAGTTTCTATGGTGCCCTCCCCTATTTCTACTATGGACCTTACCACAATTTATCATGATAGATGTTTAATCTACCATCTATCTCCCTGCTAGAATCTAAGTTTCAACAGGGCAAGTGACATGTCTGTTCTGCTTTCTGGTATATCTCTGGTATATCACCAATGTTGCGGTTCAGAGGGTAAAGCTTTTGTGTTTGCGTGGCTAGGAAGTAGGAGGACTAGAATTGGAACTCAGCTCAGTTTGATGCCAGATTCTTTGTTCTTTCCATTAAATCACAGCATTCCTTAGCACTTAGCAGCAATGGCAACCGGGAAAAGAGTCGCCTGGAATTTGATCTTTGTGGCTGCCTTTTCATATAGTTTATTTTTCATTTCTATCTGCTGCTTTGCTTTATTAAATAAAGATAAACAGAAGCTGCTACTGGTGCTGTTGATTGGGATTTCTGTTTGAAAATGAAATCTTGGGCATCTGTTCTCCCATGTTATATTTTACTTTGAAAAGAACGTCCATTTTGTTTTTTAAGAATTATTTTTCTCAAAAGGTAGTGCATGCATATGGCAAAAATGTAAACAATGCAAAAAATATTTTTTAACACATGGTAGCATACTGTGTATGTCTCTATGTACCTTGCTTTTGTCACTGAAATATCTTCAAAAGTATTCTATATAAAAATACATATTTCATTATTTTAATGATTATGTATAATTTCCTTTTATTTGTAACACGTAATTGGTAGGTTTAATAATATGATAACCACAGAAGAAAGTAATCTAACATCAGAATTACAATGTTTACCTGGTGAACACAAATATATTTTAACAAATATAAGTTAAATCAAGCAACGTGACTTAGAATTCCCATAGAGTCGGAAAGTACAATTTATTTTTATATTGAAAGCAATAAAAGTATTTAAAAGTTCCATTCCTTGGGACTTCCCTGGTGGTGCAGTGGTTAAGAATCCGCTTGCCAATGCAGGGGACACAGGTTCGATCCCTGGTCTGGGAAGATCCCACATGCCACAGAGCAACTAAGCCTGTGCACCACAACTACTGAGCCTGCGCTCTAGATCCCGCAAGCCACAACTACTGAGCCTGTGTGCTGCAACTACTGAAGCCCACGTGCCTAGAGCCCATGCTCCGCAACAAGAGAAGCCACCGCAATGAGAAGTCCACGGACCACAACAAAGAGTAGCCCCTCCTCCCCGCAACTAGAGAAAGCCCGTTTACAGCAACGAAGACGCAATGCAGCCAAAAATAAAAGATAAATAAAAAATAAAATTTCCATTCGTTTTATTGTGAATCATTGCAGCCAACTATCACTTAGAGTCACAGAGTCTTAGAGCTAAGAGTGACTTTAGAGGCGATTTAGTGGGGTGGTTTTAAAGAACATTTTAGGGTGTGTGTGCGTGTGTGTGTGTATGAGTTTTTCTTCAAAAGCAATCTTATGAAGAGACATAATAATTTCTTGTTTATTGAACATCTACTTTGGGCCTGGAAAATTATGAGCATTTTAAATCGTTATCTTATTGCTTACATTTTAGAGGTAAGGTACCATTATCATATTGATTTTATAGGTGAGAAATATAAATGCAAAGTCTGCCTGATTCTAAACACCATGGCACAGTATTTTGTCTACTAGATGTAAAATGACGAAATTTCAGAAATCCTACCCACTTAGCCTCAATCTTCAACCTTGAAGGTCCTTAGAAGGGGCTCCTCCAATCCTTTAGGATTTTTCAGAACATGTTTTTAAAATCCTCACAGAGTCCATGCACAAGGTTAATAATCCACCACTACTCTACCGGTATAGTTGCACCAGTATTGAAAATATTAAAATACCTCTGAAGTTTCAGTAGATGATTCTGCGGGACCCAGACACTCTCTGAGACATGCTGCTCATTATAGGCTGAATTGTGTCCTCCTGAAAATTTATATGTTGAAGTCCCAACCCCCCCTGGACCTCAGAATGTAACTGTATTTGGAGATAAGGTCTTTGAAGAGGTGATTAAGTTAAATTAAGACCATTAGAGTGAGACCCTGATCTCATCTGACTGAAGTCTTTAAATAAGAGGAAGAGACACCAGTGCTTGCTCTTTCTTTCAACACATGAACTTAGGAAAGGCCATGTGAGGACACAGTGAGAAGACTTGCCATCTGCAAGCCCAGGGGAGAGCCTCAGAAGAAACGAAACATGCTGACACCTGATCTTGACTTATAGCCTCCTGTGAGAACTGTGAGAAAATAATCTTCTAATGTTTTCTAGCCTCCTGTGAGAACTGTGAGAAAATAATTTTCTAATGTTTTAACCACCTAAGTGGTATTTTGTTAATGGCAGCCTGAGCAGTTCAATATACTGGTACTCCTCATAATCTGGAAACTAAGAGTTAAAGCCTGGCACACAACGGGGTCCTCCCTGAGGGAACGTGCTCTGGTTGGTACCCATGTAACTGTGTCCTACTAATGGACATTTTGCTTGTTTCCAAAAAACTATGAAGCAATGAATTTTCTTGTACATATATCTGTATGTTCACTTGGGGATATATTTTAGTATGTATTTCTAGAAATGAAATTGCTGAATTGGTTAATTTAGAAAATTGCTACATGTATATTAACATTCTTCATAAACTACATTAAAAAACTCATCTGGGCAAAGCTACATTTGTGGAAGACACTAGTGTATTGGTTGAACTCATTCTGGCTTCTGGACATTAACCGCTGCCTTGCTTTTGAAGGAAAAAAAGTTTCAAAGTAGAAAATATTTTAAATTCATTAGGGAGAAGAAGTGTGAAATATTCCATCACCTGATAAATGAAGCCCAAAGCCACAAAGGGAAGAAATGTCTAAGCAGCTCCGACAATGTCTTTTGGTGTGAGTAAGGCCAGAGAGCACCATTGCTGAGAATAGAGGTTTAAAATGATGTCTTTTCCCTCGGGCATCATTTGCCCACCAAACTATCCATGATGACAGTTTATATTATGTTCATTCCTTCAGGAGTAATAACTGTGCCTCCATGTGGAAGCTTTCTCATTCCACAAAAGCAGGATCATCCATCATATCAACATGATATGGTTTTGCTAGATACCAGATGAATTAGCAAATGGTATTCTATATACACATTCATCAGTTCTGACTAGTGCTTAAATAAAATCATAAGGGTATATTTTTGGAAAATACTAGTGGGCTTTGAACATGTTTTAAAAACTGTCCAGACAGATATATGGTTCTTTTAGTCACTTAAAAAATTTAGAATTAAAATAGCTTTTGCTAAAAGCTAGCTCTTCTTGAATATAAATTGAAAAAAGCCAGAGGCAGAAATTCTCAAACTTGAGTAGACATCAGAATCACCTGGAGGATTTGTTAAAACACAGTTTACCGGGCTGTACTCCAAAATTTTAGACTCAGTAAGTCTAGAGTGGGACCATGGTTCTGTATTTCTTTTTTTTTTAAGTGCAATTGATTGCTCAGTGCTTTTTTTTTTTTTTTTTTTTTGCGGTACGCGGGCCTCTCACTGTTGTGGCCTCTCCCGTTGCGGAGCACAGGCTCCGGACGCGCAGGCTCAGCAGCCATGGCTCACGGGCCCAGCCGCTCCACGGCACGTGGGATCCTCCCGGACCGGGGCGTGAACCCGCGTCGCCTGCATCGGCAGGCGGACTCTCAACCACTGCGCCACCAGGGGAGCCCGCGGTTCTGTATTTCTAACAAGTTTTCAGGTGATGCTGGTGCTCCTGGTCTGGAAAGCACGCTCTGAGGACGGCTGCTCTTGACAAGCCTTTTATAAAATTTAAGTCACATATGAATCACCCAGGGATCTTTTTAAAATACAGATTCAAATCCAGTAGGAACTCAAGATTCTGCATTTTGACAAGCTCCCAGGTGATGCTGATGCTTCAGGTCTGTGAAATTTTGAGCATCAAGATTCTATACAAAGTATAGCACATTTTAGTTGGTTGACAATTTGGGGGGTTCCTGATTAAAAGATAAAGGTAAATGTGTGGACTTCCCCCACTCCCTCCCAGTTTCTCTGTCAAATGTTAACGAACACTCTAAAACTGATTGCCAGGTCTTTTAACATAACTTGGCCTATGGTTCTCTCACCCAGGAAACTTAATCAATTTGGTCCATTCTTTCCACCTCCCAATTTTGCTGAGGCCTAGTTTGACAGATTTTCAACAAAGAGAAACTGGGCATGGAACATTTCTGGTCATTGAGACCATACAGAAACAGAAATTGAAGTTTAGAGTAGATAAGTAATTTACCTAAGACATGGAGCCCCAGAAAAGTAGGCTACTTACTATCCCATTGCTTAGGACAGGCAATATGGTGAGGGTGGATTCTAAACACTGTGAAAAAGAGAGGAGATACTTAGATAATCTGGTGACGGTGACAGTGTTCTAGGAATAGGGCATTGCCTTGTTAGAAGCTGGTGGTCAAGAGTGGGGCAATTACCCATATACTTAAAATTTCAAGCTCAGAGCTTTGGATTAAGAAAGGAGAAGTCTCTGTTTCCAAGTCTTAAGACAAAGTAGAAGGATTTCAGACTTCAGTTATTAAATTCCAGGATCAATTCCTCTGTCCTATATTTCACATACTGGTTTACATCAGTTCATATTGGGGTTATTAGGTTCTGGAGAACAGAACCACGAACTGTCAGAGTTGAGAAGAACCTTAGGAATTATCCAAGGCTTTTTATTCACTGAGACTGATTCAGCACTAACAAAACTCACAAGAAATAGGTTTATAACCCATCACTAAGATTAAATTGGCTGGAGATCAAAACACTTACATCCCCATTATGGGGATCCTCTGACAGTATTAAGAAAACTTAGAAACTGAATGATAAGTTTGATGAGCCTGGAATCAGTTAGAGCCAGGGGAGATGAGAAGTTTTGTGAGGCATTTCACCCAAATAGAGAAGAGAACTAACTTGTTCCCCTATTAATATTGCAACTGTTACCTCTAGATTTTTTGAACTGGCTCTAGATCCAAGCATTCTATCCGTTGTGCTCAAGTCTCCTTCTCAGACCGCATGTCACAAATTTTGGTTTGAAAAATACAACTAACATAACTAGAGAGTTCACTTTCCCTGGGGGTGGCATCTTTTTGTCCCCAGAGAGTCTCTCTCTGTCCCCTGGAAAGGGCAGAAGGCCCATGATGGACTGCCCAGATCTCCCGGCTCTGGTCTCTGTACCAACAGCCCCACTCTCCTTGAGATCCTCAAGCTTTTGTGTCAAACACTGGGTAAGATTTCTGAGCCTCATGCCATGTATTTTTGTGAGCTCTGAAAGAGGGTTAGTCCACAGTGTTGCAAAGATTGAAATATAGACTTTGTTTTTAAAATTTTTAAATTATTTATAGCACTATGGGTAAATCACTTAACCTCTTGTAACTTAAATCAGACTATTAAGGCTTAAACAGTCCATGGCCATTCCCCAAATCTCAGAGTTCTTACAGCTTCCCTGCCTTTGTTATCCTTTTTCTAAAACTGTGTAACCAATGTTAGACAGATATGAGTATGTTTAAGGATAATATTTTCCTATGTGTATAATAAAAATATAATTATTCATTGTTTATTCATTCTTTAATGGATTATTTATTCAGTGCACATTTATTGAACCCCTACTATGTTATTCTGTACTGACAATGTTATATGCAAGGAACACAAAAACCAATGAGGCATGACCCCTGCCTTGAAGAAACTCACTGTTGGTGGCGGAGATAGACATCTATTTTTTTTCATTCATTCATTCTAAGAATATTTATTGAATTTCTATCATGCTCCAGCCACTGTTCTAAGCTCTGAGGAGTTTACATTTTAATGACAGTGGGGCAAGGAGAGGAGGAAGGAGACAGACAATAAACAAACAAATGAGATCACATCAGTAAAAAAAATGGTAAACAACAACAATGAACAAACAAAAAAAACCCCAGACCATTAAAGCACGGTAGTAATAGGACAGGGTGATTGGCAAAGTCATTTCTTATTGGGTGATAATAAAGATAAGACTTGAATTGTGAGAAAGACCAGGAGGAAGAACATTCCAGGCAGAAAGAATCAGTGGTCAATAAAAAGGGCCTAAGTCCAGAAGAAACACCGTATATTCCAGGAAAGTAAAGAAGTCCAGGGAGTCTGAGAGTAATGATGCATAATGACAATGGGATAAAAGATAAGACAGTATAAACTGTTTTGGAAAGATGGGCATGTGTGCCACTATGAAGGTAGGGGTATGTGGGACTCTACCATGCAAGTTTTCTAAGAGGAGGTGGCTTTTGCGAAGTCTTTAAGAGCAGAAGCCTGTAATCGTTCATCTAGGGTGCTGCTAAGACTCTTGCCTAAGGAGATTGGAGCAGGCGAGTGAGAAGGGAGCTGCGGGGGAGAGTAGAGGTGGTAGTTTTGGCAATGCTGCCTAAAGGCTTCTTATAGTTTTATGTATTTGCATAAATAAAAATGTCCAAAAATAATTTGCATGCCTAGAAATACATCTTTCTAATACTTTCACACAATCAGATATACTTGGCTTAGTCTTTTTCTGAGTGATCACAAATTCCAACTTAGTAAAGTCTGCATTAATGAGATTTTCATATAGTCGTACCCTTTTGTCAAGGAAGTTGAGATCTGTGCCAAGAAAGCGTCTTCCTTATCAAGTCTATCTATTTTTTATATGTCTTTAAAGAAAACTTATGTGTGTGTTGTGCATTTTTTTCTTTTTTTAATGGAGTTGTTTAGACATAAGGAAAAATAGTGAATTTAGTCATCCTAATTTATCTTTCCTGATAAGGGCTGAGGGTTCTCTAGAAATGTTATCTACTCTGTGGCTGAAAATAATTTAATAGATTGAACACTTAAAAATAAAATGGGATTCAATACAATATGGGCTTAAAAATCAGAGGTATTCTTATGGAAGTGTGTGTGTGTGTGTGTGTGTGTGTGTGTGTGTGTGTGTGTGTGACAGAGAAAGACAGAGAGAGAGAGAGGGCGATTCTGATCTTTTAAGACAACAAATGATCCAGGTGTGCTTGTGGGTTTGAGCACCACTATCATCCCAGGCGTTTACTGCTTCTCTTTTTTAGATCCTCAGCACCTCTGGGGGCTTACTAGTAAAAAAAAAAAAAAGAAAGGTAATGAAATTCATTTAATATCACCCTAAACTATCTGATATATTCAAGCTTCTCTTTCATTTTGAAAAAATCATGATTCTAGATTTAAAAATCCTGCTCAAGGGACTTCCCTGGTGGCACAGTGGTTAAGAATCCGCCTGCCAATGCAGGGGACACGGGTTTGATCCCTGTTCCGGGAAGATCCCACATGCCGCGGAGCAACTAAGCCCGTGTGACACATCTACTAAGCCTGTGCTCTAGAGCCCGTGAGCCACAACTACTGAGTCCACGTGCCACAACTACTGAAGCCTGCGTGCGTAGAGCCCGTGCTCCACAACAACAGAAGCCACGACCATGAGAAGCCCGCTCACCGCAACAAAGAGGAGCCCCTGCTTGCCGCAACTAGACAAAAGCCCGCGCACAGCAGCGAAGACCCAACACAGCCAAAATTTAAAAAACAAATTTATAAAAAGAAATAAATAAAAAAATAAAAATAAAACTGTGTTTCTAAAACAACAACAAAAAAATCCTGCTCGAGTCTGTCTTCGCCTTCGTAAGTGGAACTAACAGTAAAGCTAGCACTGTCTGCTGCTAGCGCTGACAAACACAGGTGAGGGCATTATGAAATAGGTTTTATAATTACCTAAAAAGTGCATTTATCTACCCTTCCTTTTATCTCTAGCCAGTTCCCTCAAAAACTTTATTTTTAACTAAGAGGATTTCAAAGCTTGGTATTTTTGAGAATTATAGTAGTGTTTGTTCTTTAAAAAATAAATTACATTCTTATGCATAAACTAAGGTTAGGAAAGTATATAATATTTTCTCTCATGTTTTATCTTTTAACAGAAAGGTTAGAATAATAGCACTTTAAATTGAACTCAGGATGTTTTAAGCAATTTTTAAGAAACCGTATTTCTTGTTCTATCGTTTCTGTACATATTTGAATTACTTTTAAAATTCCAAATTCACCACATTCCCCAGAGGTTCCCTTCATGGTGGATGGTGCATTTCCAGTTAGTTCTGCTTAGTGGCTGAAATTGTTCAAAGCAATTTGTCCAAGACTGAACCTGAATTAATGTGGCGCATGGATTATACATTTTATTACTTTAAAAAATTCAAGACACAATGCAACCTTTTCAGTTATTCAGGGCCAGCATTAAAGTATAAGTGGAGTAAATGATGTGACATATGATCTGAGGAGAGATACTGAGAGACACGCCTTTCCATTCTGCTTCCCTTTGTTCTCTCCTCAGGTCTCTATTAGAAAGACTTTGTGTCTAGAAGTATGAGAATAGAATGCAAATTCTTTTATAAGGAGTTAAATGCAAAGCAATGTTGAATCTATGACTCCTCAGTGGAAATGTGTTCATCACATTATGTAGCAAGAACTTGGGGGTGAGGGATAATATTGGCAAGTATTTTATTCATGAGAAGAGCAGAGAGGGGGCAAGCCCTGATTTTCCTACCCCCATTTTTTAATATCTAGAATGCATGTAAGAGGTTGGGGAGCTTTAAAGGGAAAAGGTGATTAAGTAACCAGCCGAGGGAAGAGGGCTTCTGACCAGCCTGTTTGACTTGATTCTTCCTGAGACTCTCTTTCCAGCTCTGCACATTCATTGCATTTCTCAAACTGCCCTTTCTGATCCCCCACCTCAGCCTCTTAATGAACTTCTTCAACCCTCGTTTTAAGTGTTGCTTGTTTCCAGAATTCTTCTTCAACCTTGAGTCTCCTCCTCCCTTCTTGATAAACTAAGCACATCTCCCTCCACTTCCAGAACACCACGTGTGACTCTATTGCGGTTAGTGTCTCTTACGATGATTTGTTTGATTCTCCCCTTTGACAGATTCCAAGCTCTTTAACGGCTGGGATGGAGGGTCCCTTATTTTTTCGAGGACCTGGCATGGTTATTTAATAAATGTAGAATAAATGCATTTCAGTACTGCTCTTGTATGTTTCCTGACTTATCCCCTCTATTTGAAGATAAACATTGCTACATTCTCTTCCATTTCAATGTCTAATTTTTTGTAGATATTTTAGTCATCACTATTTTTTTTTACCCTGAGCTCTTCACAATCTTTATAAAATGGAAACTGCCTGTGTAGGGTCTAATAATATATTCATCACTGCCCTCTGGCCCTCCAATGAACACTGCCCCATTCCCCTTCCCCATCTCATTCAGAAAAGGTGACAGACGAACAGCTACCAGCTTGAAAACCTACAACCCCAAACCACTTTTGCTTACTTGATTCTACTCCCCTCTTCCTTTAAAAGACACTCCTTCAACCTGCTCTTCTTCTCCTCATTTATTCTATATCTTTAGAGATGTTTCTATCATGTTTCTCTTCTTTTCTATATCTTCAACCACTCTAGTGAATCCTTCCCCTCAGCATGTAAATGTACCCAAATCTCTTTAAATAAAAAAACTCTCTCTTAATCACAAGTGTTTCTATATCTCTGTTTTTCCTCCATACTTATACAATAAAATAATAATCATTACTTGCAACCTTAATCTTACTTTTCATTTACTCCTAAACTACTGGGTCACCATTGCCAAAGCCAAGGTTCATCTCAGTCTTTATCCTTACTTTTACCCCCTGCTGCATTTGACTATGTTGACCACAGCCACATTTTCTGAATTTTCTGATTTTTAAAAAAATACTGCCCTGCTTCTTCCTGATTTCTACTTAGGTCTCTAGCCAGTCTACTGAGCCTACTCTAGAGCCTCTCTTTTTCAACTTGCTGCTTAAAAGCTGATACTTTCCAAGGTTCTGTCTTTGGCTTGCTTCTCTTCTCATTTTATATACTCTGCAAGGGTAATGTCTTCATACACAATACAGACAGCATCCACTACCAACTATGCTGAAGAATTTTCAAACACCTATGTTTAACTGACATGAAACACTGCCTTCTCTGGCGCCCAGTCTAAAACTTGGGAGTCATCTGGAGTTTTTCTTTCTCTCAGTCCTGTATCTAACAGGTTACAACCAATTAGGGGGTAGACACTGAAGCTGAATAGCTTACTTTTCCTGGTTTTCTCCAAAAGAGTGGATCAGGTTGAAGAGCAGTGCTCTAGATATCCTTGACGGAGAAACAGTACAAGAGGTTGGTCCGACTCAGGAGCATTTTGTTTGACTGTGCCCTCATAAGGAGGGTGTGCATGGGTGAAGTCTTTTCAGGATGTGTTCTTCCCCTCAAGGGCGTGGCGAAGGCTCCCAGGGCATCCTACCATATCAGCCATGTGTCTCTTCTCCTGCCCTCTCCCTCCTGCTGCCATGCCTTTCCCCACCTTGTCTTTCTTCCTTTGCCACCTTCCCTCTTCATAGGTGTGTCTTTTCTCCGTATTTGGAGAATACATTACATTTTTCAATGGACTAGACAGAGAAGATCTTTCCTTCTGATTTTAGTGCAGATTTTTAAAAAATTGAACTTACTTACTTTTGAGTCAAAGTCCTCAGATACAAATAAAGGGGGTCATTTTTACCTTGCTTGGTTCTCTGTGAATATATTTTTCTCTGGGAAACATGAGAAGAGGTAGGTGGCCAAAAATAAAGTTCATTTATTTATGATCTCTGGTCAATATAATTTCAATGGCAATCTCTCTTCCTTTTCACTAGCAGCCACCAGCTGTTTTGATTCTACCTCCTAGCTATTCCAAGAGTCTATCTCTATGGTGGAATGCAAAAATGCCCACATTCTTTATAGCCCTCACATCAAAAAGGCACAGAGTATTTCTTTATTCCTTGAATCTGGGCTGACTTTGTGACTTGCTTTGGTTCACAGAATGAGGCTGAGGCCACAGAGACTGGGCCTCAGGAGGCCTTGCACATTTCTTCTTCATCTCTTGGAGCCCTGCCTCCATCACATGAACAATCCCTGGCCAACTTGCTGGAGGATAAGAAATGACAGGTATCTGAGAGAAGATGTCACAGCAGAGCCACCTTAGATCAGCCAGCTCTCAGCTGACCATCTAGCTGACCACAAGCGCATGAACCAGCCAGCTGAAGTCAGTTGAGACTGGTCCATATCAATGGAATCCCAGCTAAGCTCAGACCAAACTGGACCTTCAGAATCATAAGCTAATTAGGGTTTCTCAACCTCAAAACATTGACATTTTGGACTGGATGATTCTTGGGGGACCATCCTGTGTACTGTTGGATGTTTAGTGGCATCCCTGGCCTCTACTTATTGTGCCAGTAATACTGTTCTCCACTGTAATAACCAAAAACATCTCAAGACACTGACAAATGTCTCCTGATGGTGGTGGTGGGGGACAACCCCCCTCTCCCATAGATGAGGACCAATGAGCAAAATAAATGGTTGTTGCTTCACACCTCTAAGTTTTTTTTTTTTTTTTTTTTTCCGGGGGGGTGGTGGTTGTTGCAGAGAAAAATACTAGCTAATACAGTTCCCTTCCTTCTAGCTCCACTATCATTGTCTTAGGTCAAGTCCCTATAACTTCGTTGTGCCTAAATCATTGCCAGTTGCCTAACCAGGCTTCCTACTTCCTGTGATTTGTTCCTTTAATCCAACCTATCCATTTCCATCAGTGGTCAAACAAATAAACACAAACACAAATTTGATCATATCATGTCATACTTAAATAAATAAACCTTACTGGTGTCTCATTTCCTACATGGAAAAATTCCAAACTCCTGGCATACAAAGTCCTTTATCAGCTAGTCTCTCTGCCACAAATCTGATTCTCCCCCTCTCTCCCATATATAACTTAATTTTCAGTGCCATCACACTATTTGCTGCTTTGGAATGTGTTTTATCTTTTCATGCTTTTGTACCTGAGAGTTAAATTTAAGAAATTCAGATCCTGCTTTCTACCACCAATATTCTGAAGGATTTTATAGAATAGAGCTAATTGCTTCCTGCTAGCCTCTTATTTATTTTTTTAAAAAATCCTGGGTTATGCATAGACAAGTATACACATATGCATGTATAACTGCATACATACACGTACGTACATAGAGTGAAAGTCTAATAAGATTAGAACTCAAATTTCAGTGTTTTAAAGGCAGTTTTGAGGAAATTTGTAGGCACCCCTCCCAAAAGTATTTTATTAACTTTAAAGCTCTTAAGCATATACCCTAGTATAGTAGATAACTGTTTTAATAGGCATTCAGTTAATAGGCAAATGACCCAAATTCATTTTAGAAAATTACCTTTCCTCCACTGTGTGCAAGATTAATACAGCAGTCAATCAAGTTATTTTGCCCCACCCTAGCTAAGGGGTGGAATTTAAACTAGGGCAATCAGCATCTCCTCTGGGATGCTGTCTGTTGAGCAGAATGATGCAAGACCCTAAAATTTGATTGGAGATTCCTCATCCTGTGGTGGCTGATTAACTCCTTTACCCTGGTCTAGTTCCTGATGCCGTATTTCCTGTTATTTTTCAAGCCTAGTGCGAGCTTCTCTTTGGTTCTATAAGCTACCTCTGATCTTCTCAATATATTACTTTTCTGCTTTTGTTATTTAGAGTAGTTTTATGTTACTTGCAACCAAACAACCCTAATGATATCTCATGCTACCTAATTTATTACTCTCATGATAAAAAAACAACACTTAAAACTTAAGTAAAGCAAGGATGAATAACTATAGCCAACATGTCCTCTAAGACCTTAGATGTACTAACAAATCTTTCATTGCTTTTCAAAGAAAAGTTAGTTTTTATCTCTTTGAAGTATATTCCAAACACAAATTTATCATAAAACTTCGTGCCAAGCTGAGTTCTTTCCTGGTCCAAGGAAAAGTTGGATTGCCATGAAACCAGTAACTTGATAGTGTAGACATATCAATGGGTCTAGAAGCCCCTGACTATGAATGATATGCCAGGTGTTTGGTATGTATTACACTCCTGATTATTTAAGTCTACATATATGAACTCAACTGATTATTTGGTGATTTGTATGAAGTATTTTCCATTAAGTCTTTTGGTGTATTGACAATGACATCATTTTCTTGAGGACTTGACATTAGTCCAGAAGAATAAAGACCTAGTATTAGTTTTTCCTTTGACCAACTGTTATAATACAGTTTACATTTCTGACTTTTTGAAAGAGGAAGTAGTAACTTATTTATCTTTTTAAAACATAAACTTAGCTTTTAGTACATTCTTTTTTTTTTTCCTGTTGGAGAAATCTCTTTGAAAGTCTATTCCCAATGATATGTAATTGTTCTAACTAGTTCTTACATTTATTATAAATAACAGTATTGAATTAATTTGCAGGTATTTCATAATACATACCTTTGACTAAATCAATGTGGGTTTCCCCAAGCTAGTCCATTTTAATGAGAGCTTACTAAGTCTTTGCCATATATGTATTTTCTAGGTGCGCCAAGATATTTTTTTATTGAAGTACAGTTGATTTATAATATTGTGTTAGTTTTGGGTGTACAGCAAAGTAATTCAGTTACACACACACACACATACATATATATGTGAGTATATATATAAATACACACATTCTTTTTCAGATTTTTTCCATTATATGTTATTACAAGATATTGAATATAGTTCCCTGGGCTACACAGTAAGTCCTCATTTATCTGTTTGTTTTTTTTAAAAATTTTTTTGTTGCAATGGTAAATAGGAGTGTTTCCTTAATTTCTCTTTCAGATTTTTCATCATTAGTGTATAGGAATGCAAGAGATTTCTGTGCATTAATTTTGTATCCTGAAACTTTACCAAATTCATTGATTAGCTCTAGTAGTTTTCTGGTGGCATCTTTAGGATTCTCTATGTATAGTATCATGTTATCTGCAAACAGTGACAGTTTTACTTCTTTTCCAATTTGTATTCCTTTTATTTCTTTTTCTTCTCTGATTGCTATGGCTAGGACTTCCAAAATTATGTTGAATAATAGTGGTGAGAGTGGATATCCTTGTCTTATTCCTTATCTTAGAGGAAATGTTTTCAGTTTTTCACCATTGAGAATGATGTTTGCTGTGGGTTTGTCGTATATGGTCTTTATTATGTTGAGGTAGGTCCCCTCTATGCCCACTTTCTGGAGAGTATTTATCATAAATGCGTGTTGAATTTTGTCAAAAGCTTTTTCTGCATCTATTGAGATGATCATATGGTTTTTATTCTTCAGTTTGTTAATATGGAATATCACATTGATTGATTTGCATATATTGAAGAATCCTTGCATCCCTGGGGTAAATCCCACTTGATCATGGTGTATGATCCTTTTAATGTGTTGTTGGATTCTGTTTGCTAGTATTTTGTTGAGGATTTTTGCATCTATATTCATCAGTGATATTGGTCTGTAATTTCCTTTTTTTGTAGTATCTTTGTCTGGTTTTGGTATCAGGGTGATGGTGGCCTCATAGAATGAGTTTGGGGTTGTTCCTTCCTCTGCAATTTTTTGGAAGAGTTTGGGAAGGATGGGTGTTAGCTCTTCTCTAAATGTTTGATACAATTCACCTGTGAAGCCATCGGTCCTGGACTTTTGTTTCTTGGAAGACTTTTAACCACACTTTCAATTTCATTACTTGTGATTGGTCTGTTCATATTTTCTATTTCTTTCTGGTTCAGTCTTGGAAGGTTATACCTTTCTAAGGGTTTCTCCATTTCTTCCAGGTTGTCCATATTATTGGTATAGAGTTGCTTGTAGTAGTCTCTTATGATGCTTTGTATTTCTGCGGTGTCTGTTGTAAATTCTCCTTTTTTATTTCTAATTTTATTGATTTGAGTCCTCTCCCTCTTTTTCTTGATGAGTTTGGCTTTTTCTTGATGAGTTTGGTTTATCAATTTTCTTTATCTTCTCAAAGAGTCAGGTTTTCATTTTACTGATCTTTACTATTGTTTTCTTTGTTTCTATTTTATTTATTTCTGCTCTGATCTTTATGATTTCATTCCTTCTACTAACTTTGGGTTTTGTTTGTTCTTCTTTCTCTAGTTCCTTTAGGTGTAGGGTTAGACTGTTTATTTGAGATTTTTCTTGTATCATGAGGTAGGCTTGTATTGTTATAAACTTCCCTCTTACAACTGCTTTTGCTGCATCCCACAGGTTTTGGATCATCATGTTTTCATTGTCATTTGTCTCTAGATACTTTTTGATTTCCTCTTTGATTTCTTCAGTGATCTCTTGGTTATTTAGTAATGTGTTGTTTAGCCTCCACTAAACGTGTTGTTTGTGGTTTTTTCCCTGTAATTGGTTTCTAATCTCATAGTGTTGTGGTCAGAAAAGAGGCTTGACATGATTTCAGTTTTCTTAAATTTACTGAGGCTTGATTTATGACCCAAGATGTGATCTATCCTGGAGAATGTTCTGTGCGCACTTGAGAAGAAAGTGTAATCTGCTGTTTTTGGATGGAATGTCCCATAAATATCAATTAAATCTATCTGGTCTATTGTGTCATTCAAAGCTTGTGTTTCCTTCGTAATTTTCTGTTTGGATGATCTGTCCATTGGTATAAGTGAGGTGTTATTATTGTGTTACTGTCGATTTCCTCTTTTAGAGCTGTTAGTAGTTGCCTTATGTATTGAGGTGCTCCTATGTTAGGTGCATATATATTTATAATTGTTATATCGTCTTCTTAGATTGATCTCTTGATCATTATGTAGTGTCCTTCCTTGTCTCTTGTAACATTCTTTATTTTAAAGTCGATTTTATCTGATATGAGTATTTCTACTCCAGCTTTATTTTGATTTCCATTTGCATGGAATATCTTTTTCCATCCCCTCACTTTCAGTCTGTATGTGTCCCTAGGTCTGACGTGTGTCTCTTGTAGACAACATATATATGGGTCTTGTTTTTGTATCCATTCAGCAAGCCTGTGTCTTCTGGTTGGAGCATTTAATCCATTCACATTTAAGGTAATTATCGTTATATACGCTCCTATTACCATTTTCTTAATTGTTATGGGTTTGTTTTTGTAGGTCCTTTTCTTCTCTTGTATTTTCCACTTAGAGAAATTCCTTTAGCATTTGTTGTAGAGCTGGTTTGGTGATGCTGAATTCTCTTAGCTTTTGCTTGTCTGTAAAGCTTTTGATTCCTCCATCGAATCTGAATGAGATCCTTGCTGGGTAGAGTCATCTTGGTTGTAGTTCTTCCCTTTCATCACTTTAAATATATCATGCCACTCCCATCTGGCTTGTAGAGTTTCTGCTGAGAAATCAGCTTTTAACATTATGGGAGTTCCCTTGTATGTTATTTGTCGTTTTTCCCTTGCTGCTTTCAATAATTTTTCTTTGTCTTTAATTTTTGTCAACTTGATTACTATGTGTCTCAGCATGTTTCTCCTTGGGTTTATCTTGCCTGGGACTCTCTGTGCTTCCTGGACTTGGGTGGCTATTTCCTTTCCCATGTTAGGGAAGTTTTAAACTATAATCTCTTCAAATATTTTCTCGGGGCCTTTCTCTGTCTCTTCTTCTGGGACCCCTATAATGCGAATGTTGTTGTATTTAATGTTGTCTCAGAGGTCTCTTAGGCTGTCTTCATTTATTTTCATTCTTTTTTCTTTATTCTGTTCCGTGGCAGTGAATTCCACCATTCTGTCTTCCAGGTCACTTATCCGTTCTTCTGCCTCAGTTATTCTGCTATTGATTCCTTCTAGTGTATTTTTCATTTCAGTTATTGTATTGTTCATCTCCGTTTGTTTGTTCTTTAATTCTTCTAGGTGTTTGTTCTTTAATTTTTCTAGATCTTCGTTAAACATTTTTTGCATCTTCTCGATCTTTGCCTCCATTCTTTTTCTGAGGTCCTGGATCATCTTCACTATCATTATTCTGAATTTCTCTTCTGGAAGGTTGCCTATCTCCACTTCATTTAGTTGTTCTTCTGGGGTTTTATCTTGTTCCTTCAACTGGTACATAGCCTTCTGCCTTTTCATCTTGTCTATCTTTCTGTGAATGTGGTTTTTGTTCCACAGGCTGCAGGATTGTAGTTCTTAATTCTGCTGTGTCTGCCCTCTCGTGGATGAGGCTATCTGTCTGTTTTATATATAGTAGTACATATTGTTAACCCCAAACTCCTAATTTATCCCTCCCCCTCTTTCCCCTATGGTAACCATAAGTTTGTTTTTTATGCCTGTAAGTCTGTTTCTGTTTTGTAAATAAGTTCATTTGTATCAGTTTTTAGATTCCACATATAAATGATATCATATAATATTTGTCTTTCTCTGTCTGACTTCACTTAATATGATAATCTCTAGGTCCAACATGTTGCTGAAAATGGCATTATTTCATTCTTTTATGGCTGAGTAATATTCCACTGTGTATGTGTGTGTGTGTGTGTATATATATATATATATATATATATATATATATATCTTCTTTATCCATTTATCTGTTGATGGACACTTAGGTTGCTTCCATGTCTTAGCTATTGTAAATAGTGCTGCTATGAACACTGGGGTGCATGTATCATTTTGAATCAGAGTTTTCATATTTGCTGGATATATGCCCAGGAGTGGGATTGCTGGATCATATGATAAATTTATTTTTAGTTTTTTAAGGAAACTCCATACTGTTTTCCACAGTGGCTTAGGTACTTTGAGTATTACAAACTTTTATTAGTACGGGCCAGAAGTAGGGAATCAGGCAGTTTAGAGATTATCTATATTGTCTGTAACTTATTTTTTATGCTCTCGTATGCAAGTACAATAGAAGCAATGTTAGGAGTTTTCTTCCTCTAACCTGTAGTGGGACTCCTTTTGACTTGCTCAGGTTTTCGAGAGACATGAGGATGTCCTCTTGAAGTAGTTATTAGTGCTGTTCAGTAGTATTTCCTGTTATCTCCTGTTTGGGCATATGGAATTGTATTTCTCTTCCTCATTGTGGCTGAGTGGGGCTATGTGATTGGTTTTGGCTGATACGTTGGAGCAGAAGTGATGTGTGTTACTTAGAGGAAAATCATTTAACAGTCAATGTGAGTACTTTCAGAATTCTCTTTTCTCTGGCACCTTTGAGATGGTAGGGGTGCCACCAGCAAGTGTGGGTACTCCCTGAGTGAATACTCTGAACAGAGTAGGTGGACATGCAGATTGAATAAGAAGCAAAACTTTGTTATTTTAAACCAATAAGATTTTTTGGTTCTTGTTACAGCATAATGTGGCTTTTCCTGCCTGATATATCTATTTCTGGAGAGTAATTCTCCTGAAATCTCTACCTTTTCTCCTAATGATAAACTGTGTTGTACAAGTGAAAAGACAAGCTTGGAGCCCCCACTGCCACTTTTGCCAATATCAAGATTTTCCATCTCAGCCTCCCACAGACATTTTGAAAGCAAACACAACCTTCCTTCCTTCCTTTCTACCAACTCCACAGTCCTATAAATCTCCTGGAAGCTTGAAAATGTCTTAAATTTCCATCAACCAAAACTTTACTCCTAAAAGGTAAAAAGGAAAAATAAAAATCTGTTCCTACCCTACACCAAATATTCTACATTTTAAAATTCTTTTCACCTAACAAAGTTTCTAACACTCCAACCTGTCTTACATCTTCTTGCAAAAGGAGAGAAGAGTATTTGTCACCTTTTCTGACCTCCAGACTTAATAAATACTCTCCTTCTCTCCCTCAGTCTTTACATTTCTCTCTGTCACTGTTAGTTTGATCTTGATGTCTGACACGTCCTCTTCATGGAGAAGGTGGAAGTGAAATGGGGATGGGGACACAACACATGCTCTCCCTAACATCTTCTACTGCCAGAATAAATCATGCTCTGATATTAAAAAAATGCTCTTGGAATTGGCACTCACACTAACATTGTTCAAACTGCATTTATGAAAGTGCAATAACCTATAAGGTTTGTAATTCCAGAAGGGTTATACATCTGCAAGTTGACAGGAAGGCTAAAGAAAGCTTCTTTCTTCTACTCTTTCCATTTACCTTGTGCTAAGTGGTCCAGTAGAGATCAATGAAAGAATGGAAGCAGAAGGGGAAGGGTGGGATTACAAAGTCACAGACAGCAAGTGAAGAAAGACAAAATAGTAAAGTCTGCAGTTTGATGGTTTTCTTTGCTGATCACCATGGCACAACTGAGATGTTTTTATCAATATTTTGAAAATTCAGGTTGAAGCCTTAAAAAAAAATGTTGATTCTAGGGAAAAGTAAAAAAAAAAAAAAATTTATGGAAAAGGATGATATATAAATAAAATTAAATAGTTCACATACCTGACTGACTGGTTGAACTGCTGGGACTGTTCTGTTGAAAGTGCTCTAAGACTCTGGTTTGACAGTGGTGACTGAATAGCCATGATGGACAAGGGCTTGGGTGCTCCAAATCTGTCATCCTTATCCTAGAAAGTATCTGAGGAACTATCTCTTTCATTCTTGTACATCAAGGAAGAAAAGGGACTGTACTCTATACTCAAAATACAATTGTCCATTTTTCACTTTAACATCTCCAGAGAAAGAGTTAAATTGGACATTTTCATCTCTCACAGGTTTTTGTTTTGTTTTGTTTTGTTTTGTTTTCGGTCCAGAACTTCTGAAAGCTAAGCTGGAAAGCGACATTGTGTGGTAGACTTCTTAAGCTTTTTCAGGAGAGTGTTTGCTTGTTTGTTTTTACTGAAATCTCACACAGATCTCCAGTACAAAATAAGTAACAAGTGGAACTGTTTTGCTTAAAGAGGAAACAGTGGTATAAAACCCATATTCCTTAGACCTCTCTCTCTTGCCCTTTGGCATGCTGCAGGATCCATGGGGCTTTCTCACGTGCAGTCAGTAACTCCAGAAGTGACATTTGAGCCAGACAGACTTGGATTTAAACGCCTTGCTTGCTTCCTAGCCATGTAAATCCTTAGACGAGTTGTTAGCTCATCTAAGCCAGCGGTCCCCAACCATTTTGGCACCAGGAACCTGTTTTGTGGAAGACAATTTTTCGACGGGAGTGGGGGATGGTGCAGGCGGTAATGTGAGGGACCAAGAGCGGCAGATGCTCACCCACTGCTCACCTCCTGTTGTGTGGCCGGGCTCCTAACAGGCCACGGACTAGTACCAGTCCGCAGCCCGGGGTTGGGGACCCCCGATCTAAGCCCTGTTTCTTTATCCGTTAAATAGAGATAACAGTCCTTAGCTTGCAAAGCTGTTGTGAGATTGAATTGAGATAGCAGAACATAGTAGATGCTCAGCAAAGATTATTCCTGTTTTCTCTCCTGCTTGAAGCTAAATCCAACATAATACATCCAACTTTTTTATGGCAATTGTTAAAAGTAATTTGTTGCCATTATCCTTCAAATACCTGTAGATTGCTATAGATTTTTCTTCAGCTGTTCTTTATTGCCCAAATCAACCCTGATTTTGTGTCCTTTTTTAATCTTGTTATTTATTCATCTGGTGAAACAATGGATAAAATATTTTCTTCTGTATTTTATATTTGTTAAATTCTCATTAATGGTAATATCTTACTTTTACTAATTCAGATAACCAATATAACCACAATTTGAGAACTGCTCTGTTGGATATAATTTAGCTTGCTATTCATTTACTGAATGGTGTTCAATATATATTCTACAATTGCTTAATGTGTATTTTGGTAATTTTCCTCTTCATAAATAATTACGTTAGAACTTCTCTTTTACGTGTATACTACTTCCATGAATTTCAAGGTTATACAGTATTATATCATGTGTACATATGTTCTTGATGTGAAGAAAGCATCAGTGAAAACATGAAATTACAGCTTAAAGTACTTTTCTCTGCACAAAACTAGCCCAACGAATACCAGGATGCTATTTGTGAAGCTTTGTTTTTCCCCTATTCCTTAGACTTACCTGTTGCAAGATGCTTTTTCTTTTTTTATCTTTCTTTTATCTTAGCCCACTATTGGAACTTTTGCCATAGTCATAACTATTGCAGGTTATTTAATATTGAACATCATTATGTCTTTGCAATACTTGTTTGAGTCCATAGCTACCCCCTGCTTTCCTCCCTTAATATTATCGTTTAAGTGTCAAGAAATTTGGGAAATAGATTCAGTGAAGGAAATCAACAGTTCTTAGACTGACCTTAAAAAAAAATCACTTTGCAACAACATGGATGGACTTGGAGGGTGTTACTGTTATGCTAAATGAAATAAGTCAGAGAAAGACAAATACTGTATGATATCACTTATATGTGGAACCTGCAAAATACAACATACTAGTGAGTATAACAAAAAAGAAACAGACCCACAGAGATAGAGAACAAACTAGTGGTTACCAGTGGGGAGAGGGAAGGGAGGAGGTGCAACATAGGGGTAGGAGAGTAACAGGTACCAACTATTAGGTATGAAATAAGCTACAAAGATATATTGTACAATGCAGGGAATATAGCCAATATTTTCTAATAACTATAAGTGGAGTATAACCTTTAAAAATTGTGAGTCACTAATATTGTACGCCTGTAACTTAAATAATATTGTACATTAACTATACTTCAATAAAAAAATCACTGTCCTATTTATTCAAAGAATTACCAAATACTGCTTTTCATGGGACAAACCCTTAGAAAAGTCCCATCTACATAAAAATAGAGAGAGATTAAACAGAATTTGTTGTAAATAACTTAAAAAAATTTACTTTGGTCTTCTTCATTAGGTAATAGACTATTTTAATCTTAATTCCCTGCCTAATAGAAGCACAATCTGTGATCCTCTTCTTTTGTAATAATTTCTCATCAAATGGTAGTGCACAAATGAAGGAGATTTGGAGTGACTTTGTTGGCTATGGTGGTTACAATGTGAAATAAATACCTCCTATAAATAATACATAAACAGGAAGAACTTAACAAAAATTCCAATTTCCATCATGGCCAGAGAAATAGGATGAAAAGAAAAAATTTACCTTAGAATGAAATTATGAGATTGGAAAGATCTAACATGAATACTTTTTATTAACCAAAATCAAGTTTACATTCCTGATCCATTTAGTTAAATCTAAAAAGGAACTTGACATTCTAATATGAGGAGCTGCTAGAAGAGTTCAGACATCTAACTTTCTTTGAGTAAATATTTAGAGAAAAGAAAATTAATGAACATTTTTAACAGAAATTATTTTTCTGGTGACAGAATTTAATGGAAGAAACATACTCTCTAGAAAAATAGACTAGAGGAAAATAGCTGGAGTTCTTATAAATGAAGTGCCTGAAGGTAACCTTAATATTTAGTTTGTTAAATGTTTCCATACAGTTACCAACAAACAGGTCTTCACATCTTTGAACTAAAACACACCAACTTATTAAGGAAACTCAAAGTAGGTCCAAGCTGGTACAGCACTTCTGGGCCATGTAATCCAATGAATTAAACTTCAGTCATCACTTTCTAAACAAAGTGAAGCTGAAGTTCTTACGTGGGCAAAGTTTTCCCATCTCAATCCTGACTGCTGCTTTTGAAAGGCCTTGTGCTAGGGCCCAAGAGAGTTTTGATTTGACAATGACAGGAAATGTTTTTTCCATCTTCCAATAAAATTCAAAGCTTTTATAACATGCCCACTTAGACTTTCTATAACTACTTTGTTTTAATAACTTATTTAGGACAGTTGTATAGTGGGCTAAATAATTTACAGCACAGAATGAAAAAGGGATGTGTGTGTGTCTGTGTATAAAACTATTTGTGGGGAACTTGTATTAGTAAATGGAGCCTTTTTTAAATCCCTCAGCAATGTAGTATAGATGAGTCACTTAGATGGGTATTTTGCTGTTGCTTAATTAAGGAGTATACTGTTTACAAAATTATCCTGAAAGAAAAAAAGTCTTGTGGTTGAGGCCTTCCACTTAACTAAAATACATATTAGTATTTTATTACCAGATTGGAAAACATCTGAGAAAGTCTCTCTCTGTAATTTCGAAGTTATTATTTTTATTTCACAGGCAAAATTTTCTTTATTTTGTATATATGTGTACTAATATATAGCATTTAAATATGTAATATTTAAATATTTTTAAAACACCCTTGGTTTTGGAATCAGGAGACCAGTTTGACCCTCTTTCTCAAAAAAAAAAAAAAATCCCTTTTAAGCTTGTGGCTTTCACTAGTACTTTTAGTATTTAGGAACTTCAATTATTTCAAGAATTTTAACAGCCCATATATGAGACCATTCAATAAATGAGTTGTAGATATTTTTTCAGATTAGAAAAATTAAGTCAATTTTACATTAAGAAACTATAGAAATGTCATAAATGCCAGGAAGACAACAGTCTTCTATAAAATTTTGTTCCCACAGCCCTGTAAGCAAAATATTTTGAGCGTACAAATATACATTTCTTTATGTACTTATGTACCACATTATAAAACACACAAATAATACAAGGATATAGTATGAGGTAAAAATAAAACAGTGCTTTCTCACACCTAAAGGAGTAAATGCAATCACTACTGATTTAAAAAATAAAGAGAAATGTAATGTAGCAGTTTCTGCTACAGCTCTGGAGAGCCTCTCTAAGGCAGGGGGGCACATGAGATGCAGTTTTGCAGCCTAACAGGTGAAACATGGCAGGGGAGAAATAGGTGCTCCACCCACCCACAGGGTGACCTTCAACACTCACTCAAATCAGAATCACTTGTGTGTTTTTAAAAATACTGATACCTGGGCTCTAACTTCACGGATGTGGTTTCCATTAGTCTGGTGGGGGAGGGACTAGGCATGGATATTTTAAAATCTTCCTAGGAGAGATTAGTGTACAGCTGGGGTTGAGAATCACTGCCTTAGACTCAGCGTAGCTCTTCTACCCCTGTGTGGGCCCCAGTGGGAGTTCCTAGCAGGAAGTGGTGCCCAACCGTAGTGTCTGGTGGGACAGTGCAGTGGTTGAGAGGACGCTGTAGAAGCAGTGACATGACTGCAGTGTCATGGGAAGGTATTCATTTGAATCAGGAGAAGCAACAACCATTCTTTAAGATGGTGGCCAGAAAAGGTTGTGCTGCTGAGGGTGAAGGTCAGACTGGTTTAAGAGCTCTGGTAAGTCCTCAGGAGAATGCTTCCATGGGCTGAGACCCTAAGTCAGCAGGCAGGAACAAAGGCTATCTATTGCAGCTTAAATTAATGTCATTCCTATGTCATTAAGCCTTCCACAGCCTGAGGACGCCTAGGGAAACTCAGGTTACGGCATTAATATCGTCGTAACAATAACCAACTTTAACAGAGAGCTTCACAACTGACAAAAGCTCTTTTGTATATATTATGTTACTTGATCCACACTTCAGCCCTGGGAGGTAGTAGGGTAAATGCTATTAGTTCCATTCTATAAAGGAAAATAATGAAGTTCAGAAATGTTAAATATTTGCCTGAGGTCATACAATATTAAAGAGCAGAGCCAGAAAGCCAGCTTATTTCTCCCAGCGCTCAACTATTTTTCCCTTTTTACCATACCTTGAACTGGAAGAAGGTGCTTGGTGATACACAGATGAGGATTCCTATGAATTTATGTCATTATTGATTTGTTTAGAAATGGGGTAAATCTCTCTTAGGGCTTACTATTTTTATTCTTCACCACAGCCAGAGCTAATAATATTCAGCCATACCAGTTGTTAAAATGCTAAAGACTTCTTGCTCATTTAGTAAATAATTAATCCCTCCACCACCACAACCCCTGCCACCCCAATTCTTCCCCTGGACTCTGCTAGACCTCTCAATGATCCCGCTATTAAGGGGTTAATTCCTGGCTCAGCAAGGGCACTCCTGGCCCTGGTTCCATGTTGAAAACCAGCATGAGTGCCTGGGCTATTAAATCTGAGGTTGTTAAATATCAGAAGTATTACCCTTCCTCACAGGCATTCATTTTCAGATCCAGGTGTCTTACAAATTAATTTCATTGATAATAATAGGGCCTAGGGAATGGATCAGCAAAGCATTGATCCATATATCTCTCCAACAATTCATTCAATCTGTGGTCAAGTTCTTTGGATTCTGCTTCCTAAAAATATATTTTGTCTCCTCCTCTACTCTAATCAGCACTGCCTTAATTCAGATTTTCACCACCCTTCACTGACTCTTGCTATAGAGTCCCTGTTCCTTATCTAACCCTCTCCAATTTGTAATATTCAAATCTGATGGTGTTCCTACCATTTTAGACTTTATCAAAGGTTGCCCTTTATTAATAGGGTTTTTTCCTAAACGTTATTGAGTTATAATTAACATTAATATTGTGTAGGTTTAATGTGTACAGTGTGATGATCTGATACACGTATGTATTACAAAATGACTACCACAGTAAGGTTAATTAACACATCTATCACCTCACCTGATTACCTTTCTTTTCTGGTGATAACATTTAAGATCTACTGTCTTAGCAATTTTCAGCTACACAATATAGTCACCATGCTGTTCATCACATTCCTGGAACTTATCTATCTTATAACTAGAACTTTGTATCCTTTGATTAACCTCTCCCCATTTTTCCCGCCCCCCAGCCCCTGGCAACCACCATTCTACTCTCTATTGCTATGAGTTCATAGGGTTTAGTTTAAACTTCTGACCTGGGATACAAGGTCCTCTACTCTGGTTCACGCTCTCCTCTTCAGCTTGACAGCTCACTGAACACAATTCTTCTTGTATCTGATGCTCACAGCACAGCAAAATACCCCAGGTTCTCCAAACGTTCCATACTGCTGTTTCCTACCACTGTGCCCTGACTCATGTGACTCTCCTTCATGGGCCCACACAACCTATACTTCCTGGTGAAAACCAGAATTTTCTCTAGGTTGAATTCAAGCCTCACCTTCTCCGTTGACCAGTATCCTGACTCCTTGTGGCTCCATCCAGTTGTCAGCCCCTCCCTCCTTTATGAACCCATATATACACTTCTAGCATAGCACCTACAAAGCTTTACTAAATTTGTTGCTTTGGTGGCCCTCTCTTCCTTTTAGACTGTATATGCTCCTTGGGGGTATGCATCATGTCTTATCAGTCTTATCACCAGCACGTAAAACAGTGTCTGAATACAAAGTATTTAATACGTGCTTACTAAACAAATACCTTAATTCATTAACTCCTGATATGATTCAGGGACTTTCGCCCAGATATAGTCTAGAGCTTCTGAATTAAAAAAAAAAAAAATCAGGTTAAAAGATCTGACAAAAGATTTCTTGAGCTTCTGCTTCAAATCTTGATAATGATATATCTATAAATGTCAGCTGCCAGACACTGCTAGATGTTTTTCAGAGCAGTAGGAGTCCTGAAACCAGAAGTGTATGCCAACTACCAAACTATAAATAAGTACCTGAATATTGCAATTAATAGCTTATTTGGAGGTGAATAATCTCTATAAGAATCGAGACATCATTTTCAATCAGTAAAGGACTAACACTAAGTTCTGGCAACTTTCTCTTTTATGTAGAAAAGGATTTTGAGCATTATTTGGATACTCAAATAGTTAGAAACACATTAATTTTAGGCATTGTTTGGGAATAAGCCTGTGTCATAACTGGCTTAATCTTTATTTTTTTCCCCCAGAATCTGATCTGTAAGGGCAATCGCCAAATGGAATTGTGGCTCCATTTGGAGCCAAGATTCTCCACTCACCAAGATTCTGTGAAAAGCCACACGGTAAGAGGAACAAAGGGAAAAATATAAACATTTTCCTACTTCTTTATGAGGTAAGAAATTCCCATTTTAGAAATTAAAAAGAAAAAAATGACCCTCAGTTTATAAGTGCTTGGCTAAACATGTAAATCATAAGCACTTTATGGTTTGTTTTTGAATACTCTTAACTGCTAAGATGTAAACTAAGAGACATTTCAAGAGTCTCTTCATTATTTATCCTCTTACAACCTTGAAGGAAACAGACTGTTCTGAAGCATGAACAATTTTTAAGTGAGCTAGTATTTCCCTAATGGATTTTGGGGTTAAGGGCAATGCTCCAGATTGCTTTTAAAGAAGTTGGAATAATCATTTCTAGTATCTTATCCACAGTATAAGGAATCAAGATGTGTTCATTTCCAACCCTCCCATTGTATGCGCTGAAATAATCATATAACTTCTCTTAACCTCAAAGTGCAAACAAGAAATTATATGTCAAGTCATGTGGAAGGCCGCATGTATGCGAGAAGTGTGTACATATAAACACATCTAAGTCTGATAATATAATATGGCTTTTAATGTCTCATCAGAACAGTAAAGAAGCATTGAATAAGAATACATTAAAAAACATAAATACATATTTACTTTTTATCTAAAAAGCATAACCCTATTTTCTGTAAGTTCTAAGAAACTCCACATAATTTCAAGGTTTTTAGAATGGCGTACCCTTTCCTGTACATGTTACTTAGATGAACAAGGTAATTGGTGAGGTTAGAGAAGGGAAGAGCAGAGGACTGGAACTTTTATTGTTTGCCAGCAGGGAGATAGTTCAGAGGGACTTTTGTTAGGAACTTGGGCAAAGTAAGGGTGTCTCTAGTTTACAGGATTCTCATGTTTGATATTTTAACTGTGTTTCCTGTACTAATTTCTGTATCTGCTCAAGGGTGACTCCGAAGTCATCTGGTTGGTACTTTGGTTTCAGAGACCCTCCCTCAAATGTAGCCTAGAACTTCTGAATTAAAAAAAAAAAATCTGGCTAGAAGATCTGACAAAAGCCTCTTTCCTACTTTATGACTTGATTTATATAGTGCATTGGAATTAAGTCACATTTATTTATAACCTGCTGAGCATTGTTAATTAGAAGAACTAAAGTTATATGAAATTGGAACTACTTTGAAAATTCCAGGATGTATGCAAGCATATCTTTTTCAATCATCTTCTCAACACTTTGAAAAGTCCTGTTCAGGCTTTAGATTATATTGTTGCTGGTTTTCTCCCCACCTAATAAAATAAGAAAATCCTCTCTTTCTTTCTTGTAGATCCTCTTCCCCCTTAGTGTTTGATAATACTAGATGGAAACCAATAAACTAAACTGTAAAAGGCAAAAGTTTATACACTTCCCCTACTGTTGAAACTTTATTGAAAATACTGACATCCTTTGGTTTGAGATGGGAAATTATTGCAAGAGACACAAATTATAATACCTATTCAGTTTTAATTTTAAAATACTTTAATTTGGAAGCAAAGAACGAGTTTTCTGCTAGCAATTCTATTAACTTCAACTACCCTATCTATCTCAAGTGGTGTTTTTCAGATACACAGTAGGTTGGGCATATTACACGGCTGATTCTTAGTCCTGATTCTGATATTTGCTTTAATGCTGTATGATCCTAGGTAACCTCTCTGAGCCTCAGTTTTCTCATTTGTAAAACAGGAATAATAATACACATCCAGTTTCCCTGCATAATACACATGCAGTTGAGAGGGTCACTTTAGTGGAGGCACATGAAAGCACTTTGATAGCTGAAGACATTGCAGATCCACTGATGAACCAGCAGGAGGCTTGGTCCAGCGACTGGCTGAAACATGGTGTCTTTACATCCTTGCCTCTTCAGCTCACAGGTTCTTGCAGAGTTTGAATTAGAAGCTGTTTTTGTCCATGTCCTCTCACCAGCTCGGGAGCCTCGTTCCAGCCTCCTGCTTGAGGAGCAAGTATTACCGTTGCCTTCTTGCATTGGTTTGAGTACAATATTTCTGTTGCCTTCTAGCATTGGTCTGTTTACTCGGCCTTGGCTAAACTTCTGACTGCAATTGTCTTCTTCTGGCTTTGTCCCTGCTCTTTGTTTTGCATTTCTGTCCAGTAAAAATGCTGATCTTGTTTTTGAGGTGGGCTATGGCTTTTTGGCCTCTGTTACCAGTCTGTATGTATTTGTCGTAGAGAATATGCATCAAAGCCTGAAATTATGCAGCTAACTTGACTGGAAGGTTTCCTTGGTACAAGTGTTTTATAAACTGTCAAGTTCAATCAGATATAAGATGATGTGTTTAAGAAAGAAAACCTGAGTTTCATTTTTTTCTGAACTCCACCTGGCATCACTGAGAATATTTGACAATTCAATGATTAAGTCTCTTCCACAGCGACAAAGATCAGTAATGCTCAAAGTGTGGTCCTCGAACTGGGCTTGTCTGCAAAATGTTACTGGTCTGGGGTAAGATAAGTTCAGAATGTGAGAGTCAGCATTGGGAAACGTTTAGAGCAATTTGAAAGAGTAATTTTACATTTGTTATATCTAACAATGTAAAGAATGAGCTTATATTTTTGTTCTTTTAATCTCATTTTTCTTATACTTTACAAAATATCTATTTATGATGGATTAGAAATTAAAATAACTAGGCTCTTTACCACAGATAGTTCGAGAAGTACTGTTTGAAACTGTTACTGATGCTTATTATATTTCATCATATATAATATCCCATCAATTTAATTTGTGCTATTATTTTATATATCAGAAAAGAAGAAAGCAGTGCTGCCAGTTAAGATATATGCCTTGTCTATGTATCACTTAGATTTTTAATATTTACTGAAAGAGCTCTTTTTGACTTGTAATGTAATTTTTTAAAATCATAGATTTCTTTTCTTAAGTATAAAAAGGAAAATATTAATACACTAAATTAATGAAGGTATTTCTTAAACTTCTTCATGTTTTGAGTCCAATATTTCTGAATCACCTTTTACCTAGTGTTGTTGATGTCTGTGTTTTCCACACAATACTGTGGAATATTGTGGTTTTCCACATAGTATTGCCCAATACAGTATTGCCCAACACAAAGATTTTTTAAAAGATTTCTCCAATATAATTTGCAGGTTTTCCCCCACAAACTACCGACCTTACTAGAAGGTGTCTGTGGACAGTTGCATGTATTTCAGGAACAAACTATATTATAACATTTTTATACTTTTTTTTATCCTTTCTTAGATCCTATAAAGAACTTGATGCATGAAAAAATGGAACTGTGACTATCCCTTCAAAGATGAATATCTGCTTCTTCAGTATCAAATATATACCCAAGTGCTCTGTTTCCATGCCTTCCTGCAGACACAATAACTTCTTTGTTTTAATGCTGAGGTACACAGTAATCTTTTAATAGACATTTATTATGGCAATTAAACTCAACACATATAGTATTAACCAGGCATTTAACTCAATGATGGGAATTTGAAAGCCAGGAAAGGACTGAACTATAGAATGTTTGGTCAAGGCCTGACTGTGATTGTGATTTACAATCTCAGATTGTAAAATGTATCCTAAAAGATGCTAAAACATGAAAAAAGTATCTTTAAATAGATGAAATATGGTAATATGGATTTAAAGACTTTTAAGAGGGAGCTATCATTTTACTGGAATAATTTAGAAACATGTGGGTTCATGATTAATATTTATTCCTAGGAGAAACACTAAGGTTGTTTAATGCATCTAAATTATATTAATTGAATTTAAAGGAGTATCTGTATGGAGACTAGCCTTTGATTAATTCAACTAGCCTACTACAGAGTTTACTAAATATCTAAGTGATTTAATTTATTGAACTACTCCAAAGACAGAGTATATCTAGCACTCCATAACAAACACTCAGCACTTACTGTGTGTAAGGCATTACTCACAGCAACCTTTGACATTAGGTAACTAATAGTTTCCCCATTTGTAAGACTAGGCATCAGGGCACGGAGAGGTTAGTAAGTCTTGGGGCCAGCACTCAAACCTATACGTGTGGCTCAAGTGTCCAAAGTTTGAGCTGTTAACTTATGCTATGCTGCTTTTCAAGTGAAAAAGCAGCTTCAAGTGAAGTTATTTTGGCTACATTTCTAGTTTTCAAAAGATCCTGGAGTTGATTAAAAAAATAATTCCCTAAAACTTTCCAGATCATGAAAGCATGTAATGGGGGAAAAAGACAACTCTGAATTTAAACAAACCAACCAGCTGAGCCAGTCAAGTTCTTGAGTATGAGTAGAACCAGCTGAAGAAAATGTGGTCCAATCAGACCCTTTATCAAGTCTTGGTAATAAATGCCCTTGGCAAACAAACACAATCAGAACAAAACTTTCCAGTACCACTTTCCCGTACCACTGAAAGGAAAAATGTCGACAGGGACTATGGAAATGTGATGACTAGTAATTATTCAGTTGAAGGGGAATATAAACTGGGACTTACATAGAATTTGGATGCCAAACAAAACTATTACAATGAAATTCGAGGAGGCCAAATGTAAACCAAAACTGTCCAGGCTACAGCGTTTCCCCACTATTGTATATACAAAGGTGAAACTGAATCGCCAAGGAGGACAAAGCAAATAATGTCATCAGCTATTTCTCAGAGTGAAACCCTAATAAAAATGAAACTGAGTTTGTTAAAACTCAATTGTCTGAAGTAGATGCATTTCCTCTTGTTAGAGAATTTAAATAGATTCTTCCTTACTCAAAATACAGAGTGTAAAAATATCCACTGGCCAAATATGAATGCATCTTAGACTTCTCTGAAGACCTTTATTTAAGAAATACAATGCGAAAAATACTTAAACAACAGGGAATTTACATGTCATAAAAGGATGCAGTTGTATTTTATAGAGAATTTAGTTTCCCATGAGTTAAGTTGCTTTCCAAATCATTGTTTGACTAAGCGGTTGTGTTCTAAGAAACTTGAAAGTAAAGTGTAGGTAATGGTTAAGTAAAGATGAATAAAATAAATGAATAGAAAACCAGTATTGGAAATGATGACATAAATCAATACCAAAGTTTTTCTTTTACCAAACTGTTTAAACTAAGACACACCTTTTTCACTTACACCAGTACTGCTTTTTAAAAATCCTCGCATCATTTAGGAAGAAAAACACAACCATAATATATTAAAAGACAACCCATTCTGGCTGGAAGGTAAAATTACAACTTTAATTTGTATTTAAAAACATTTGATGATCAAAAGGTACAAACTTCCAGTTATAAATAAGTCCAGGGGATGTAATGTATAGCATGATGCCTATAGTTAACAATAATGTACTGTATGTTTGAAAGTGGCTGAGAGTAAATGTTAAACATTTTCATCACTAGAAAAAAATATTTGTATCTATGTGTGGTGATGGATATAAAAATAAACTTATTGTGGTAATCATTTCACAGTATACACATATATCAAATCATTATGTTGTACGACTGAAGCTAATACAATGTTATATATCAATTATACCTCAAATAAAAATTTTTTTCCTAAAAATTGGAACTTCAAAGGACTAAAATTTTTTGAAATGTATATTTATATACATACTATGAAGTGTATTTAAATCTATGAAATTAAGACATTATGCTTTATTAGTTTTTATAACTTGGATTGGCCCAGGAGCCCTCACTTGGTCAATGTGGCAGAGTGTGGGAGTCTTCATACCAGAAGGATGAGTTCCACCCTGTGATGGTGAATTTTATGTGTTGGCTTGGCTGGGTCAAGGTGCCAGATATTTGGTCAAGCACTCTTCCAGATATTTCTATGAAGGTGTTTTTTGTTTTTATGTTTTATTTTTAATTGAAACATAGTTGATTTACAATATTATATTAGTTTCAGGAGCACAACATAGTGATTCAATATTTGTATAGATTATACTCCACTTAAAGTTAGTATAAAATAATTGGCTATATTCCCTGTGCCGTACATTACACCCTTGTACCTTATTTATTTTACATATTTATAGTAATTTGTACCTCTTAATTCCCTTCCCCTGTCTTCTTCCTACATCTACCCCACTCTCCACTGGTAACCACCCTAGTATGTTCTCTGTATCTGTGAGTTGGTTTCTGTTTTCATATATTCATTTGTTAATTTTTTAGATTCCACGTATAAGTGAAAACATATCATATGTCTTCTCTGTTTGACTTATTTCACTGAGCGTAATACTCTCCAGGTCCAATAATATATATACCACATCTTCTTTATCCATTCATCTGTTGATGGACACTTAGGTTGCTTCCATATCTTGGCTATTGCAAATAATGCAGCTATGAACACTGGTGTGCATATATCTTTTCAAATAAGTGGTTTCATTTTCTTCAGATATATACCCAGGAGTGGAATTGCTGGATTGCATGACTGTTCTATTTTTAATTTTTTGAGGAACCTCCATACTGTTTTCCACAGTGGCTGCACCAATTTACATTCCCACCAATTGTGCACAAGGGCTCCCTTTCTCAACATCCCCACTGACACTTATCATTTGTTGTCTTTTTGACAATAGCCATTCTGCCAGGTGTGAGGTGATATCTTATTGTGGCTTTGACTTTCTTTTCCCTGATGGTTAGTGATGTTGAACATCTTTTCATGTGCCTATTGGCCATCTGGATCTTCTTTGGAGAAATGCCTATTCAGGTCTTCTGCCTTTTTTTTTTTTTTTTTTTTTGCGGTACGCGGGCCTCTCACTGTTGTGGCCTCTCCCGTTGCGGAGCACAGGCTCCGGACGCGCAGGCTCAGCGGCCATGGCTCATGGGCCCAGCTGCTCCGCGGCATGTGGGATCTTCCTGGACCGGGGCACGAACCCATGTCCCCTGCATCGGCAGGCAGGCTCTTAACCACTGAGCCACCAGGGAAACCCTGTTGAGGATTTTTGCATCTATGTTCATCAGGGATATTCGCCTGTAATTTTGTTTGTTTTTTTCTTTTTGATAGTGTCTTTGGTTTTGGTGTCAGGGTAATGGTGGCCTCATAGAATGAATTTGAAAGTGTTTCCTCCTCTTCAATATTTTGGAATGGTTTGAGAAGGATAGGTATTAACTTTCTTCATGTGTTTGGTAGAATTCCCCTGTGAAGCCATCCAGTCCTGGAACTTTGTTTGTTGGGAGTTTTTGGATTACTGATTCAATTTCAATACTAGTCATCAGTCTGTTCAGATTATATAGTTCTTCCTGATTCAGTCTTGGAAGACCACTTTTTTTTCTAGGAATTTATCCGTTTCTTCTAGGTTGTCCAATTTGTTGGCATATAAATGTTCAGAGTATTCTCTTATTATTGTTTGTATTTCTGTGATATCCATTGTTATTTCTCTTTTAAATTCTGATTTTACTGATTTGGACCCTCTTTTTTTCTTGATGAGTTTGGAACAAGCCTTATCAATTTTATTCATCTTTTCAAGAAACCAGCTCTTGGTTTCATTGGTCTTTGTTTTGTTTTCTGGTTTTCTTGAGGGGGGGTTTGCTGTTTTGTTTCCACTCTGATCTTTATTATTTTGCTGACTTTGGGCTTGGTTCGTTCTTCTTCTAATTCCTTTAGATGGTAGATTCAATTGTTTATTTGAGAATGTTTCTGTTTCTTTATTAGGCCTGTATCTCTATAAACTTATCTCTTAGAACTGCTTTTGCTGTGTCCCATACATTTTGGAAAGTTGTGCTTTTATTTTAATGTGTATCAAGGTATTTTCTGATTTCTCCTTTGATTTCTTCATTGATCTATTGGTTTTTTTGTAGCGTGTTCTTTAGTCTCCTTATATTTGTGTTTTATCCATTTTTCTTCCTGTAATTGACTTCTAGTTTCATACTGTTGTCATCTTAAAGATACTTGATACAATTTTTATCTTCTTAAATTTGTTGAGACTTGCTTTGTGGCCTACCATGTTATCTAGCCTGGAGGATGTTCCATGTGCACTTGAAAATAATGTGTATTCTGCTATTTTTAGATGGAATGCCCTGTATATATCTATTAAATCAACTGGTCTTATGTGTCATTTAAAATTTCAGAGACTGAAACTACCCCACCTCACCCCTACCAAGCAAGAGGAGATTCTGCCAGCAGACTGCCTTTGGAATCAAGCTGCAACTCTTCTCTTGGTCTCTAGCCTGAATCCCTATCATGGAGATTTTGAGTTTACCAAGCCTATACAATTGCTTGAGTTAAATCTGTTGTTTTTAATCTGGATCTGGTTAAACAGGTATGTCTAGTGTATGAAAGCTCATTGAGCTGGGCTCTATAAAGAGTCACTTCTCTATATGTTCATTAAACTTCATTAAAAAGTTAACAAAATTGGCTTCAAACCTGGGAAATATGTCCCTATACAAATTATAAAAGCAGAAGTGAAGCTAATTTTTATATAAACCAGTTGTAACTATAAAAGTGAGAATATTGGGAGCAACCACTTTATAATCACCAAAGACAGAGGTTAGGACTTCAGGTTGCATAGAAATTTTGCATTATGTTCATAAGGGATATTAGTATGTAGCTTTCCTGAAGTGTCTTTTCAGATTTTGTTTTTAGGGTAGTGCTGAAACCATAGAATAAGTTGGGAAGTATATTTTTCTTTTTAATTTTCTCAAAGACTTTGTTTAGGGTTGGTAACATTTCTTCCTTCAATGTTTGGGAGAATTCCTTTTATGGGAAGGTTTCTAACTATAAACTCAATATTTTAATAGATATTGGGCTATTCCAGTTATCAACTCCTTGAGTGAGGGTTGGTAGACATTCAATTATTTTTTTCCTTTTCATCTAAGTTAAGTTTATTGGCATAACGTTCATAACATTCCTTTATTATCCTTTTTGTATCCTCTAATATCCTTTAAGTATGTGTAGGATATGTAGTGATGTTGCCTTTCTCATTTCTGATACTGGTCATTTATGTCTTTGTTTTTTCTGACCCATCAGACTGATCAGATTTGCTAGAGATTTATCAGTTTTATTGATTTTCATAAAGAACCAGGTTTTGATTTCATTGATTTTCTCTATTATTCTTTCTGGATTTTACTGATTTTGGCTTTGATCATTTCCTTTCTTCTGCTTAATTTGAATTTTTTGTTTGTTTAGTTGCTTGTTTTTTGGGTTTTTTTGGTGGTGTGTGTGTGGTTTTTTTTTTTTTTTTGGGCTGTGTTGGGTCTTTGTTGCTGGGCAAGGGCTTTCTCTAGTCACAGCAAGCAGGGGCTACTCTTCGTTGCAGTGTGCGGGCTTCTCACTGCGGTGGCTTCTCTTGTTGTGGAGCACAGGCTCTAGGTGTGTGGGCTTCAGAAGTTGTAGCACGCAGGCTTAGTAGTTATGGCTCACTGGCTCCAGAGCGCAGGCTCAGTAGTTGTGGCGCACGGGTTTAGCTGCTCCGTGGCATGTGGGATCTTCCTGGACCAGGGATCAAACCAGTGTCCCCTGCATTGGCAGGCAGATTCTTAACCACTGTGCCACCAGGGAAGTCCTTAATTTGAGTTTAACTTACTTTTCTTAATGTAGAAATTGAAGTTATTAATTTGTTCCCTTTTTTCTTTTCAAATATGGCCATTGCTGCTATAATTTCCCCCTAAGTATTGCTTTAGCTGTATCCCACATTTTCATTCAGTTTAAAGTATTTTCTGTTTTTTAAAACATTTCTTCTTTGACTTCTGGGCTATTTTGAAGTATTTTTTCAGGTATCTTTCTATTATTGATTCTAATTTAACTCCATCATGGCTACACAACATATTTTGTATAACATGAATCCTTCCTAGTTTAATAAAACTTGTTTTTGGCCCTGAATATGATTTATTTTTGGTAAATGCTTAATGTGCAGTTGAAAAAATGTGTATTTTGTTGTTTCCGGGTGGAATAGTCTCAATTTGGTTGATAGTGTTATTCAAGTGTTATTGATTTACTATTCATATCAATATATTGTTATTGATTTTCTGTCTACCTGTTCTATAAATTATTGAGTGGTGTGTTGAAAACTCCATCTATAATTGTGGGTTTGTCTATTTTTCTTCACAGACTTATCAGTTTTTCTTCATGTAATTTGCAGCTCTGTTATTAGGCAAGAAACCATTTAGAATTCTATGTCCTTTGAATGAATTGAGTCCTTTATCATTTATTAAATGGACCTCTTTATCCTTGATAATATCCTTTGCTCTAAAATCTACACTAATATTTGTGATTAATGCTCACATAGTATATCTTTTCCCACCCTTTAGCTTTGGCCTATTTGTGTTTTTATATTTAAAGTAGGTTTCTTCTAAGCAGCATATATTTGGGTCTTGCTCTTTTTTAAAATCCAATTTTTTAATTGGAGTACTTTGATCATTAATAATTAATGTGATCATAGGTATAGTTGAGTGCAAATCTACCATCTTATTATTTGTTTTCTATTTTTCCATACGTTCTTTGTTCCCCTTTATTGCTTTTTCTTCTTTTGGATTAAGTATTTCTTATTATTTCATTTTATCTCTTTTACTGGCTTAGTTATAATTCTTTGTTGTGTGTGAGCATGTATGTATGTGTGTGTGTCTGTGTGTGTAGGGTTGCTTTAGGTTCAAAGTATACATGTTTAACTTATCACAATTTGCCTAAATGATATACCACTGCATGTATAATATAAGAACTTCACAACAGAGAGAGGCCGGATTCCACGTGTCTGTGGACCCGGCTAGGGTTGGGATGTTGCAGGCAGCGGGATGTCCTGGTCCGGCCTTCTCTGTGGCCTCAGCACATTCCTAAATCATGGCCTAGCCCTGGCCTCCTTGCCTTGGGCCACGCATCCCACAGCCACCCAGAACCAGATGCACCACCGGGGATCTCTGAAGTATCCGCCTGCGAAAGTGGGCCCCTCGGCTGGTCGGCAGCAGCTGAAGGGCGTGGTCCTGAGTACGTTCATCTGCAAGCCTAAGAAGCCCAACTCGGCCAACCGCAAATGCAGCCACATGCAGCTCAGCACTGGTCGGGAGGATGTCTGCTTCATTCCCAGAGAGGTCCACAGCCTACAGGAGCAACACGTCATGCTCGTGCAGGGCAGCTGCAGGCAGGACCTGCCAGGCGTCAAGTTCACCGATGTGCGCAGCAAGTACGACTGTGGCCACGTGCAGAAGAAGTGACCCCCTCCCCACCTCCCCCCGGATACAGCGGGTGGGTGTTCACGGCAGAACAACAACCTTCCCCACGGGGCTCCTGCAGTGTCCTTGGGAAGCTACTCCAGCTCTAGAAGTAGCTGGCCCTGGTTCAAAGTCTGGCCACCTCTTCCATCAGGGCCACCATTAACCCATAGTGGCCCTGGGTGTGAATCAGAAAAAAGGCGCCCCTCTCCCAACACCCTTGATTTCCATGCTGATGCCAGAGACCTCTTCTGCTGTACTGCCATCAACTGGGAAGGGGTTGCAATATACACAGAGACACCGCCCCGCCCCCACCCGACCCAGGTTGTGACCAGAACCCCCTTGTGTGGTATTCGCCCTCTGTGTGGTCTTGGCCACTGACATCCCTTCTGACCTCAGTTTCCTCCTGCAGAAAAAAATAGCTCCACTCGCAGTATCCCCTTTATTAGATTTGGTGAAGATTAAACTAGATGCTTTATGTGCATAACAACAACAAAAAAAATAAACTTCACAGTAGTATACTTCCATATCTCCCTTACCTGGCCTTTGTGACACTGTTATCATATATTTCACTTCTACATACGTTACAGACCATATACTGCTATTATTTTTTCTTTAAACAGTCTGTTAGCTTTTAAACACATTTAAATAATAATAAAGTCTTTCCACTAATGTAATTACTATTTCTGTTGCTTCTCATTCCTTTGCATGGATCCATACTTTCATCTGGTGTCATTTTCCTTCTGCTTAAAAGACTTTAATATTTCTCAGAGCAAAAAGTTTACTAGCGATGAATTCTTCCAGCTTTTGTATTTCAGAAAAGTCTTAATTTTACCTTTGTTTTGAAAGGTATTTTTCCTGGGTGAAGAATTCTAAGTTGACAGGTTTTTAAAAAACTTAAAACTCTGCTCTAGGGCTTCTCTGGTGGCGCAGTGGCTGAGGGTCTGCCTGCCGATGCAGGGGACATGGGTTCGTGCCCCGGTCCGGGAAGATCCCGTATGACGCGGAGCGGCTGGGCCCGTGAGCCATGGCCACTGAGCCTGCGCGTCCGAAGCCTGTGCTCCACAACGGGAGAGGCCACAACAGTGAGAGGCCCGCGTACCGCAAAAAACAACAACAACAAACAAACAAACAAAAAAAACCCCTCTGCTCTATAGTCTATGGTGTCTTCTTAGTTCTTACCACACCAAATCTAATTTCCTGTGCTTACAATTTAAGGATCATCCTATAAATTGACTGATTTTCCCTCTACTCCTTAAAAGTAATCCTCAAACCAGGCATGCTATTCTCCTTCCTAGTCCTATATTTATTCTTCTTCCTTTCTGTGTAACTTTACCTCCATTTTTGTCTCCTTCATCCTTCAAGTTCTCTCAAAAGTTTAAAGCCTTGCCTTCTCTAAGAGGCCTTTCCTTCCAAGTTATTTACATTTTTCTTCATCACCATCTGCTTTTACAGCCCTTGGACTATCAGAATTTTCATCATTAATTATATACAGCATTTTTTGCATTTTTCCTGATCTTATCTTGCCTGTTTGATGAAAGCTCTTTAAGAAAACTGAGTAATTTATACTGTTTATGCCCTCTACACCATCCTCTTTCTGTACCTCCTGCCCCAATCAGTTTTGTAGCTGCTTTTAAAAGATTTGATTAACAAGGGACTTGATAATTCACTGAACTAGGTAGGTATTATCTTTGGGAATTTGAAAGTAATTTATTAACAGGATCAGAAGTCATACCAGAAAGGCCAATTTCGCCAACTCTAACCACAGCAAAAGATTTGCATTCCAAATACAAACATCAAGTTTTAGGAAAAATATACTGCTATTCAAAAACTGGTATCGTTTTGGTTTTCATGATTTTCATAATGGTCAAGGTGATCAAGTGACTAGACTCATTTTCCAGCAGGGATTGTGGCACTCATTTGGCCCAAACATTTTTTACATGAAGATGAGGACAGATTAATAGTTGTTCTTATACAACATGGGTTATGTTAGACTCCCTTAGTTAGGATTCCTACCAAGTTAGTTTCACAGAGAGGAAGATCTAGAGACCTGAATTACTGACACTTTTATTCTCAACTTCAGGTTTAAAAATAGTATTTCTTTCTAGCCATGAATGCTCCACATTAATTTTATGTGCACTCATGCCCAGGCTTGTCAGATACTAAATGTGTATGTCTCCAATTGAATAAATAAGAATGTACTTATAATAAATTGACCATTTAGTGTTTTCTGGGCTTCATCTTAGTTTCTTAGCTGTAATGCCCATGAACTCAACACTATTACTGCCCTTAGATTTTAGAGAACATTTATAAATCTATCTTTGCATCTATCTATCTAAATATCTATCATCTATCTAAATATCAATCTATCATCTATTTACCTCTCTCCCTATCTATAAATATCTGTATATAAATCAGTGAGTCATTCATTCATACATTTTTTATTTTTTTGAGTTAACTAAATCACATTGTTTAATATTTCTTACCCAACCCCCAAATTTGATATCACATAACTCAAATCCTTTTTCTCTTACACCTCAGTTTATAAATTCGATTTAACCCAATATTTCCAATCATTTTCAATTTTATTCAATTTTCAATAAATGTCCCAAATGTTTTCTGTGCCACTCTGTTGGAAAGATCCTTAACTACTTTTAGCTTCCTGAGATGTCACCAGAGTAAACGCACCTGAGACCATATTCATGTTTGTTTCTGGGGGGAAGATAGGGCTGGAGTAGCTATAATGCTTTGCCAGAAAACCTGTGTTAAGGCAGGTGCAAGAGGACTAATGTGTCAAGAACAATGACGAGTACAGAGATATTATGCTACCTGCAAATTAAAAAACTAGTCTGTCACAGTTTCATGGATGCTAGTAGAACACTCAAGACTCCTGGGTCTAAGACAAAAGATTTTATTATTCGTAGCAGTATCAGTAGCCAAAGAATCAAAATTATTTTGTGCCAGTTCTTTGAGCCCCAATTTCCACAAGATAACATGAAAAGGTGACATCGGCATACATAGTGGGCTGCACTTGAGAAAACTTGAGCTTAGAGAAAGCTTCTATAATGGTTAAAAAGCATGTCTGTTTTTTACTCTGCTGGGAAACACTATCCCTATCTTCCAAGACTGCTGTACAAACATCCTTGAAATGATAGTCCAGAACCAAGTCAATCTTTGCTCAGAGGATGTGCAGAATCACAAGAGATCTACGGAGAGTTATCTTCAGTACAAGGGAATATTGGTTTGGGATTCGTCCTTTGAAATAAAGTCTTTCAGAATAAACAGGCAGCTCAATGAGACAGAAATAATTTCTGCCTTATATAAGGATATAATTAATTTTACCACCTGAACTAAAAATTTTATTTGTTATTGTTTCTGCAATGCAATTCTGACACTGGCTACCCAGAATGAGTGCAGACTTCACAGATTAAGCAAACAGTCCTCCACAAGACTCCCCTCACTTCAGACACCAGCCACGAGCTCCACAGTTCTCAGGTCACCTACATCTCTGACCAGCTACAAACTCACGGGTTCCCACTACCCCTTCAGGTTCAACAACTTAATAGAATGACTCACAGAACTCAGGGAAGCATTACACTTACAGTTACAGTTCTATTATAAAGGATACAAATGAGGACCAGCCAAAGAAGGACAGGCATAGGATGAAGTCTGGGAGAATCCTAAACATGAAGCTTCTGTGTCTTTAGAATGTGCCACTCTCTTGGCACATCAGTGTATGATAACCAACCAAAGGAGCTCACTCAGGCTTCAGAGTTTTTACTGGGCTTTCATTATATAGGAATGGTTGATCAAATCATTGGCCACTCCTCCCCTTCTCAGAGGTTCGACACTGAGTTGACATCATGTGGTTCAAAGTCTCAATTCTCTAAAATATAGTTGGTATTTCTGGAATGACCAGCTCCCATCCTGAAGTTAACTTGGGGTCTTCTATGAGTTGTCTCATTAGCATAACTCAGGTGTGGCTGATGGGTTCACCAACAAAGGCATTTCTATCACTCGGGAAATTCCAAAGATTTAGAGGCTCATTCCCAGGAATCAGACACCAAGATCAAACAAATACTTCATTATATAACAGTTTCCTTCTTATTCTCCCAGATATATGCAGCAATAATTTTGTAAAGTGGGAAAAAGGAGAAGGAGAAGATGAAGGAGAAGAAGAGGAAGAGGAAGAGGAGGAAGAGGAAGAGGAAGAAGGAGGAGGGGGAGGGGAAGAAAGAAATATAGAGTGCAACTATCGAACAATAATTTACCTGGTAAAGAGCACATGACTTTTCATTTATTGTTCTATATGTCAACGATGTCTTCTATATTCAAATTTTCTTTCTGCTATCTTTTCAGATTGGTCCTACTTTTCTAATCAAGGCTATTCCTAGGCATTTTGTATTTTTATTGTTATTGTGAATTACCTTACCATTTGATTTTTCCTGTTATTATTGGTGCATTGGGTTCCTATTAACTGAGTATATCTGTATCAAGAGATTAATTATTATTTTTTAAATTAATTAATTTATTTTTGGCTGCATTGGGTCTTCATTGCTGCGCATGGGCTTTCTCTAGTTGCAGCGAGTGGGGGCTACTCTTCATTGCAGTGCGCTGGCTTCTCATTGCACTGGTGTCTCTTGTTGCGGAGCATGGGCTTTAGGCGCGCGGGCTTCAGTAGTTGTGACTCGTGGGCTCTAGAGCAGAGGCTTAGTAGTTGTGGCGTATGGGCTTAGTTGCTCTGCGGCTTATGAGATCTTCCCAGACCAGGGCTCGAACCTGTGTCCCCTGCATTGGCAGGCGGATTCTTAACCACTGTGCCACCAGGGAAGCCCCCAAGAGATTATTTTTAACAATTTTTAAGGAATTCTTTTTTCTGTTTCCCATCCTTATGCATAGTCAGAATTTCAGGAACAGCACTAAATAATACTGGGTGAGAGTGAGACTTTTTATTTTCTTTGTGATTTTTAGGGCATTCCACCAAAATTTTGTTATTTCATTGTTGGGCTTTGCTTTTATCCATTTTACATCTTAAGCCTCTGTGTGACATTTCAGGTAATGACTTATGTTCTAGGGTTTGGGTTTCTCAACAGAGCACTATTGGCATTTTGGGGAGATTATTGTTTATTGTGCTGGATTGTTTCACATACAGCAGGACATTTGACATCCCCATTTCCCAAACAAAATAACAGTAGTGACCCTCTGAAAATGGTGGTGACAATCCCGAAGGTTTTCACATATCCCCGTCCGCCCCCCAAAGGGGCAGTACCACCCCTTTTGAAAATACCTATTTTAGAAAATGTAAAAAAGCCAATCCATATCTAGGCCTGGGAACAAATTTGCCTACAGTAGCATAACTGCATGGTGTGGAGGCCTAATGAATCTGGAAGGAACAGAAAATATTCTGAGGTTTATAATACCACTAACAGGATACTGATATCCAGATTTTCAAAGTTTTGAAAATTGAAAAGACAATGAACCTTCAGGGAAGTACCTTTTTCTAGACACATTATCCTGCACTAGCCAGCAGTCAGCCACTTTGTGTCTAGAGTGCAGTCTTTTCTCCTGCCTCTATCCTCTCTTCTCAGCTTTGTTTTAATACCCACTTTGGGAGGAAGGTCTGTGGCCCCAGTACATTGAAGGTACAAGTTGGGTGGTCCATGGTTTCACAGGCAAAAAGAAGTTTGAGGAATAGAGTTTCCAACAGCTCCAAGCTACATGCAAATCATTGTACTTTTATTATCCCTGAGCTGAGGACTGTTAGAGGTGCCTCATTCTAGTTCAAGAGGTTGTACCTGTAACCTTTAAAAATTGTATGAAAAATGAAAAAAATTTTAAGAAAAGAGGTTGAATTGGCCAGTAATACCAATTGTTCGTGTGTTTTTAATCAACGAAATGACTTGAGTAAAACACTGGTTTTTTGTAAATAATTGGCCTTTCATTTTATTTTATTGTGTTTTTGTGATCTCCCCTCTCTATTTTTGTATTTCACTTTAATAGTATAGGGAAGGAAACCTTTTCTTGTTCCTCTACACATCTTAGATTCATTGAACAGAGAGCCCTGCAAGTAAGACTGACAAATTAATGAGAGAAAACCAAACAAGTTTACTAACAAGTGCATTGCACACACAAAGTACTCAGTGATGAGTAACTCAAAGGCTAGAACCTAGGCTTATCTTAACAACAGAAAAATAAAATTTTACAGAAGTAATAAGACAAAGGAAAATGACTTTGAGTTCCTAGCAGGGCAAATTGTAGAAAGGTAGATATACTGGGGAACTAATGGAAGATAAGGACTAGTTAATAAGGTTTGTTATGCAGATTTTCCTGGTGCTGTCTCTGGACTTATAAGGGTCTAGAATTATCTCTGGGGATTAATTTCTGTCCTTTCCTGATAGAGAGAGGAGAGGGACACCTTTATAAATGTATGTTCTTTTAGGCAAATGGGGGAGGGCAGAGAGCTTTTCTTATACTTGCTGCTCAATTGCCTTCAGCTCAAAATAATTCTTATGCCAAAGTGGCATATTTGGTGGTGGCATATTCTGCTACCCTTCAACAGGAAGTTGAGAGAGAAACCCAAGTTCCTATGTCATCATGTTCAAGGAAAACACACTCTGCTTTCCTGCTTTGGTGGCCAGATAAATTTATTTATTAATTCATGCAAGAAATATTGGTTAAATACCTACTAAGAGCTGGATTCATGACTCTGAAGCAACTCCCTGTGTATTCATTAGGTGAGGATTAATCTAATTAGATGAAATAGCCTTCTTCATGTGTTGATTTTTAAAAGTACATTCACTCAACCTTTAGACTAAGGCAATGCCTAATAGAATATCTCATGCTAGAGGAATAAAAGCAAATTAGTATGACAGGCTTTGCATTTGAAACTGACAGCACTGGGCTTAGGGATACACTGAATAAATATAAGAATTATTATGCTGGTATCATTGCTCTTCTAATATATTTAAAAGCATATTATTTTAAAATGTATTTTATGTGCCAGAAAATTATGTCTTTGCTAGGACAGATATATCGATGATGACTGAATAATATTGAGTCTCTGTACTATAGACCTAAGTCAAATATTTGAAATTTATCTTTAAACGAAGCACAACAGTTGGCATCTTCAATAAATTTATTTTTTTCATGTGGCAGAAGGCCTTTTCTGAGGCCTTCACCAGGAAGCTAAAGTCAGGTTTTTTTTTTCTCCACTCATGTTTTTCCTCTAAAAATTTCATTTTAATATTTTTTGGGCATTTTTTCTGGCTCTGTTTAAATATTTATAGTCCTTAATGATAATTTAAAAATTGTATTTTGATTTAAACTGGCATCTTTTTGTTTTGATATTAGGTCATGCTTCCTTGCTTTTTGATTTTTCCCGTCCTAGCACTGCTTATTCTACCTGTTCTCATTGATAGATCTAGTGGATCAGTGTTAATTCAAGAAATGTCTTGTTATAGTTGCACTTGGAGATATCAGCCCTGAATTTTGTGCTCTTGAGCATGTAGAGGCATGATGAAAGGTATTAAGAGACAATGTAGTGAGTGTAATGTTTATGAGCCCATCTCTGGAACCAGGCTCCCTGGGTTGAAATCATTGTTCTCTGTTACTGTAAGCTGGTTTCTGTGTTTGAGTATCCACATCTGAATAATGGGATTATAGTAAAACTCAGCTCATAGACTTCTTGAGAGGATTACATGGGTTAAAATACATGAATTGTTGAGAACAGTGGCTGACCCATAGTAAATGCGATGTAAATATTATTATATAGCTTTAAATTTAGTTTTATCTTTTTCCTTAATGTACTTTGAGTTCTTTCCCTATATCTTGACTTGTATCTTGCACAGTCATGCCAAGACAATCAGTTAAAAAAATTATAGTTCTGTTAAAAAAGAGCTGCTTCTTTGGAACTAACAGAATACATTTTAGAATCATGCAATGTCAGGAATTACTAGAGAAACTCTTTAAATATCACAAACATCTTCTTTCTCATACAAATCCAGGAACAAGACTTCCAGTTATAGGTATCTAAAGCCTTACAGAGAAGTGGTGTTTTTCCTGAAACTATTCCTTGTGAGGGATTGTTATGGGATTTTACTTTTTGTCAGCTCTGAATTAGGTACCTAGTTCATGACTAAATGTCTAATACATCCTGCTGATAGACTGGCTATAAATTTCTCCAACACTGTGTATTCCAGTGACTTCTACAGGCTCATCCTACTAGGGCCCATTAGCTGATGAGGGTTATTCTGTGAAGACTCTTAATATCTCTGCCACATAATGAATACCTTTAAAACATTTGCGCTACAAAAAACATTTTCTGTGCATCTCTGACAGAATATAGGCAAGAAGAGACTTTTGAACTAAGGACAAAATCTAAGGGAGAAAGTTTTAAGAACAAAAATAGGTTCTTAAGGAATACTTGGGGAGAGTTCAATTCCATAACTTATGTTTTTAGAAGGGCATACCACTGCCAAGGTATGAAATAACCAGGAGGAATATTACTGAGGTGACGACAAACTCTTCCAGTAATAGCTACAAATGGTATCATTTTCTTCCAGACCAAAGTTTGCAATATTTTTAAAGGGAGGCCTGGTAACACTGCAATATCTAGAAGAAAATAAAAAGGTAGGGAGGCATCCTCCCTAGTGACTGATTATACCTCAGAGACTGTGGAAAATTGAAAGCTATCTAGATAAGCAGTTTAAGGTGAGATGTTTCAGGTGTGAATGGAATTTTGAGGTGTCTGGTAAAGAAAGCACATTAATTACAAAGTGATTAGAGCTTTAAAAATTAATAATCTCTTTATGTTCATTTAGTTAAACATAAGAAACATTTAAAATTATAAAAGAATAAAAAGCTATTAAATCAAAACAACAATCTGGGATCAGAGTCATAATGTAATGAGACATTTTCAAGGTGAAGAATATGAAAACACAGTTGATTTTACAATAAAGTTAAAAATTCTCACAATACAAGATTGTGTTAGAACTGTTTCTAATCAATGACAACATTTATATTCTTATATTAGTTTTTGAGCTATTCGATGATAATTCTGACTTCCAAAGTGCAGTTAAAAGAACCACATTTAACTTAGCTTTGAATATGTGAAGTCTTATCATCAAAAAATGATAGCTAAACATTTTCCAAAGGCTTTGCATCCAAGTTATTTGGGTGAAAAATACAGCTTTGACTATGATCAGGCAGAAAAGATTGTTTGCCCAAATGAGGTAAAATAGAATCTGAGTGATGAATATCTTTATCAGTGTAATGACTGACTGCTGCTGCTGCCAAAAAGACTGGTCACACCTCTTAGTGTGCTTGCCCTTGTTGGGTGGGTCTGACGCAGTGGAACTCTTAGCTTCACGTTCACTAAGGAGAGTATTTTCCCCTGACGCAGGTGTCTCTAGATGGTCAGGGCAATAGGAACAGGAAACAGTTATGTGAGGCACAGAGCAGCAGTCTGGGTTTCCACTGTCAGCCCCCAGTTCTCAGTTCACAGAACCCATGAATCAACCCCATACACAGAAGGGCAAAAAAGGGTAGAATGCTGGGCTTTGTGGCTTCTTTATTTTGAGAACGTCACAACTGCAATAAGCTTTTGAATATGTATCATCATTTTAATGTAGCAAAAGCATGACATGCATACACACCCCCCCACCATTGGTTTATAGTCTCCTAATACCCGCTCTATTAAATTACTGATTATATCCTAACAATATTATTAATTTATTTAAAACTTTTAGCCTCCAGTTTAATCAGTTGAAATCTATTTTGTCTTTTCTTACTAATTTATACAATTGTATTAATTGATTTTTTATTAACTTACATTTATGCAATTCATTTAGTTTTCTTTCATAACTTTTATTTTCACTCCATCTTTTTTTTTTTTTTTTGCGGTACGCGGGCCTCTCACTGTTGTGGCCTCTCCCGTTGTGGAGCAACAGGCTCCGGATGCGCAGGCTCAGAGGCCATGGCTCTCGGGTCCAGCCGCTCCACGGCATGTGGGATCTTCCCGGACCGGGGTATGAACCCGTGTCCCCTGAATCGGCAGGCGGACTCTCAACCACTGCGCCACCAGGGAAGCCCCTTCACTCCATCTTATCTAGTTGTATTCTGATTTCTTATTTGCCTTTTTATCTGGTAGTATCTTCTTTCAGTTTACTTCATTTTCAAAATTACCAGCTAATGTATTAGGTTCCCTCCCTTTAAAAAAATCTTATTACTCTCCTAGCTTAATAAATTATAGGCAGGAATGTGGCCCATGCCATAAAGCGGGTGCTAGGAAGTTAATTTGCGCCTCAAGAAGGGAGGTTAATGATTTTTGTCTATGTTTTCCTCACTCTTTTAACACAACTAAATTTCTGCCTAGTTTAAACTGACTTTTTTTTTTCTTTTTGGTAGTGTATTTAATAGTAAGACTTTGAGTTTCATCTATAAAAAATATTCAATTCAACCTTAGGCTTCAAATTATCACACGTGTGTAAATTCAGGCCTTGCTTCTTATATTCTGCCTGGTGGTTTCATGTACTTGTATTATCTTACACTGAGGGCTTGTTGGAACATTTTTATATATTTGAATTTTGCTTTCATGTGTTTATTTTATTTATTTATTTATTAAGATATAATTGACGTATTATATTAGTTTCAGATGTACAACATAATGATTCGATATTTGTATATATTGCAAAATGATCACCACAGTAAGTCTAGTTAATACCTATCATCATATATAGTTACAAAAATTTTTTTTCTTGTGATGAGAATCATATATTTACTTTAGAACTAAGGGAACAATGCACAAGGTCAAGAGGAAAACTGGAGAGGGTATCCTCTCCAGCTTTCAATATACTGGATAGCCAACAGACAAACAGACAGGAAAAAGAAGAATTCACTACTGGGTCACACATTTCCCTCCAACTGTAAAGTCAGATACTAGTATCTTCTGAGGCTGTCTTTGTCCCTTCATAAGCAAGTCTTAACCTCTTTGTATAACACAGGAGAACAAGTTTGTTCGTAGGGGAACTCACTGATATTAGCTGACGATCTGAACAAAGTCCAAAGCAAAAGCACAAAATAAATGTAGAAACTCACACTAAGAAGTGGAATATGGCTGGGATCCAAAGAGAACTGACCCCAAATTTTCATATATAATGATTTTTGCAGATGCTAGTTAATGGTTTTCATTTCTGCTTTTTGCGCAAGTGCTGGAATTCATCAGATCTGGAAACAAATGTTTCAACAGTTCCCAGAGAATTTCTGGCCTACCCATCTCCAGGAAGTTATGGGAGTCTCATGAGGAATCCTGTTTCTTGTAATACTTATGATCCATTTTGCAAATTCCAAAGAGTTGAATTAGGGTCAGCAGCAGCTACTATTCACTTGTTGCCCACTAAGTACCAGACATTGTGCTAAGCACTTTCAGTACATCCTGCCATTTATGTCTTATAACAACTTCATTAAATAGATATTATTATCCCCATTTTCTAATGAGAAATATGAAGCTCAGTTACCTTACCTCAAGGTCACACATCCAGGAAGTAGAGCTAGGACCAGAATCCTGGTCTTCAAGACTGTATTCTTAACCACCAGTTAACAGAGCCCCATTAAATACAGCATGATTCTAAATACACATTTAAACGTGGAGAAGAACTGGCATATAATATTGTCAACTGTTTTCAAGTTAAACCTTAATTGATTGGGAGATAAGCGGATGCATTTGGAAAAAGTTCTTCATTATCATTACTGTGATTTTATCAGCATCATTTAAAATTTAGTGATACATCGTACCATTTTAAGACCTATGGGCAAGGACAGCATAGGAGCCAACTGCAAAGGATATAAGATATCAAGTGATAAAGCCAAGAATTTCAATCTAAAAATTACGCCCCATGTAATATATTAAAGTTGCACAAATCACAACAAGTTAAATATCCACATGCATAACTTTTCTTTAGGATTCCAGGCCTGCCCTGGCTTAAGCACCCTACAGATTCTATCTCCCTTTCCTTGACCTTTCCCTTACCTTCTTGTTGTCAGCCCCTTCTCTGTTATTCTCTTTTAATGACAATTTGCTCAGGAGATATTTCTTAAATAAAAATGTAAAATTTTAGCATAATTCTGATTAAAATATCTGAATTTATAGTCAGAACCAAAGCATTTTCTGTGTGAAAATATTTTAGTTAGGTCCTTATTTCTTACAATCTGTGCAGAACTTCAACTTTCACTCACTCTTCCTGCAGTTCAAATCCACTCCTTTTATCTCATACTGTTCATGTCTAAGTAGATTGGATTTCAGTTGTCCCCCACTGGACAGTTGACCTCAGAGGCTCTCTGACAAACAGCATAATTCATTTTTGTCCAAAAACCATTTATTGGAGGCTTCTATATGCCAGGCAGCCTGTTGAGTGCTGGTGTGTAATTGCAGAAAAGACATGAGTCCTTTTCTAAGGCACTTACAAGTCAGTGGATGAGCTCTTCCTGCCCAACTAGCTATTATTTCCTGGTTCCCACACTCCATCCAAACCAAATTTTCTTCTCTGTTGCCTTTTATATTCAGTTAACCTTAGTTAAACCTGGAGACATTAGTTGAGAGCTATGTCTGAATGCTCTGAATAGACTTTTCTCTGCGACACCCCTCTGTGGTTTTCCCCTAAAATTTCCTTTTCATGAACATCTACTCCTTTCAGCAGCATCCTAACTCAGCCCTTCTGGCCAGTGTGTGCTGTGATTGCTTTAATTTTATCCTGCTGGCATTCAAGTTAGAGTACCTTCTTTAATGGAAGAAAGTAGATAATAAATCGTATGTTAACATTCTATAGGGGGAAGGTTTGCTACTTTTCTGCCTTGAGTGCTGAAAAATTTCTTACTAGTGGGCAGGTGGTAGTGAAACATGAAGGTCTGGAGGCAGGTTGCATGGGTTCAAATCCTGATTCTGACTATCCCTAGCTGTGGACCTTGGGCCAGTTATTTCAACTGTCTGGTCTTCACTATCCTGTTATGTTAAATTGGGTTAATAAACAGTGTTTACCTGTGAGGGTCATTGGGAGTATTAAGTGGGATCCAGTATGTAAAGGATTTAGAAGAGCACAAGTAAAATGGTAAATAACATTATCTATTATTAAAAATAATTCTCATATTTTTATGACTTCAATGTAGATTGATGTGAAATTAGCCTAGAATTTAAAATTTGCTGTGGTCCCATGTATCAAGATCTCCAAATAATTATTACACAAAAACTAAGTTCTAGTGATTTTATCTAATATTTCCACCTGGGAAATATATCCTAAAGAAATAATCCAAGATGCAGACAGACTTAGGCATAGAAATATTAATCACATCAAATATTTAAAAGGATGTAAAGTCACCTCTAGATATACCTTTCACTTAGATATTAAATATATTAATATACTAGTAAGTATATTGAAATCATATATATTAGAAAATTTTTCATGAATAGAGTTTTAATGACTGTATATTATTCACTAATATAATATTTATTTAATAGACATTCATTGAAACACTATACATAAATGTTCTCTAATGGATGAGAAACACTTGTAACATAACAAGTGAAAAATAGTTTAGAAAATTGTATATATAATACAGACACAACTCTGAAAAATAATATGCATAGAAGGAGAGATATATATTAGAGTTATTTGAGCAGTTAACTCTTGGTGGTAAGACTATGGGTGGTTTCTATATTTATCTGATTTTAAAATAATTTTTTTCTGTACTGAGCTTATCAATTTATAATCTGAATGAAAAAAATATATATATTTTAAATTGACATGGATAGCCCCATAGTTTTATAAAATGCTCTTTGAAAACTGAAATCTGGTGGGAATTTTATTTATTGTAAGTTATTGGGGAAATTCTAAAATGTTTGAGGGAGGGAACTGACTGTTTTTTAATAATCTTCCTCACTTAGTAGAATGCTTTGTACTCTGTGAACTTTTGTTTTGTGATTGTTGACATACCAACAGACTGGCTGAGGAAACTTTTAGACTTTTAAATTTTAGTAGTCAAGCAGAACAAATGGAAAAATTACAAGAACTTTTTATTATACACATGAATCTTTTTCTGGTTCTTTCTTTATTTTTCTTATGAGGCTATTGGGCCTGATAAGAATCAGCACACTACGTATTGTGTATTTTTACAGACCGAGCAGTAGATGTGAAGGAGAAACCTTGAAGGACTGAGGGAGAAAAATGTGAAGAAGCTATAGTAAAAGCTCCTAGAAGCATCGTTGGCAGCACTGGAATGGCTGGGAGCCATGCAATTTTCAAGGCCATAGAAAGTTTCCTTGGCGAGTGAAAGGGGCTAGATTTCTGCTGTTGGACCTAGAAAGGAGAGGTGAAGTTTACTTGGCCTGCTCTTACAACTACTTCTCAATAATAACTCATCAGGCTTGTCATCACCACCTGCCATTCAACATGGCACAAGAACATTCTGGAACAGCCCCAAACAGGTAGAGTCAGAAGATAGTTAAGTAGCTGCAAACCCATTTCTGGGTATAATTTCACCAGGGCCCAGAGTCCTAATTCTGATTCTCCCCTTCCTTCCAGGAACAGAGACTGTCATGTTTAGAGGGCAGTTTTCCCGGGACCACCCCAGTTCTGATGTGAAGCCACAGCACCCTCTCTAAGTTCTCCTCCACCATTCTTCTTTCCTGTGCTTGAGCTTCAAGTCCTCGGTTAGAAGTTATGAGAGGATAAACAAAGAAAAGCAGAATAGTAGAAGAAAACTCCAATTTTGGCAGGTAAAGACACAACAAAGATTCTCAGCAAAGGTGGCAGAGTCCTCTAGATAAACCTGGAGACACTGATGTGGTTTGACTTCTTTGTCTGATTTGTGAAGACATCTTTGCTTCTAAAGCATTTTTTTTTTTTTGCTGCTTTATGCCTATCATCATTATTATCATCTGCTATATAGTGCCTAACAGTGGACAAAATGCTTTCATGTGTATTATTCCATTTAATCCTCACAAGCACCCTATAAAAATTACTATTATTTTTTTACAGAGGAAAAAACTAGAACTCAGAGATTAAATGATGTTTCCAGTTGGTAACCAAAAGCAACTCAAACTTGTATCTTCTGACTATTGTTTACCCAACTGGTTCTATAATTGACCTACACTATCCTATCATTTGTCCCAAATGACAAAACTCTGGGACTGACTTTTTTCACACTAAGGTGTATCCCAGATTCTCTGAAAACTTCCGTGAGCACTTTGCTCCTATAGTTGTCAATGCTTATAAAACTCAGAAGCCTAAGCAGAATAGGGAGGATTATGAAAGACTGCTGCTTGGGTTCAGGATACTATTTTAACCTGTTTGCACTATCCTAAAGTGGTAGACTGGTGGCAGTAATTCTACTCTTAAGTCTTTCTTGACATATTTTCAATAAGTATGCAGTTTTCCCAGTGCTTCACCATTTGTAGTAAAAGAAGAAAAAATGTTATTTTAGGCCCACAAGCAAAGACTAAGAAGGTTATGGGTAGAAAATACATTGCCACAGTTCCTCAAATTTTACATAGGTCCAATAAATATTTCCAGTTCCCAGGACCCATGTTGGTGGTCTTCAAAGAACTCCAAACCCTGTGCGTAACTCAAAAAGACTTCCTTTATTCTGATAACACCTTGGTGACAGACTCTGAAAACACAGAGCTGTCAAGTGCCAACATTTTGTGGAGAGGGTTTCAAATTAGCTTTTCCTCCTGAGAATTTTCTCCAGTTTTCCCTGTTACTGGTTCTGGCACTCAGTGAAAGGCAGGGCTGTTTGTGATTCCTTAGACCTTGATGAGAAAGTACTCAGCTCTTTCGCTCTTAGGGGATGGTAACATTATTAGCAAAAGTGAAAAGGAGATGAAAATTCCCAACCCTGGCTTTAATTTTTTTTCTAAGTTGGCTTATTCAGTACAATACAACAAATCTTAGAAGGTTGTGAGAAAGGATTAGTGAAATTATATCATCTTGAGATTCACTGAAACACATTTTTATAGGATTTCATGTTTTTGATTCAAACATTTATTGAAGACCTACTCTATATAAGGCACTGAGAGAAGTAAAAAGATGATTCATTCAGTCATGTTCCTCTGGTAATCCTTCCCTACACCTACCCTGTGTAAAGTGATCACCCTGTTTGCTTCAATGGTAGCCAACATTTACCTTGATCACAACAGTCATGTAAAAAATGTTTATTGAAGGTTTTCTAAGTGGCAGACAGTGTGCTAGGTCTTGTGATATAACATTCCCCCTACTAAGCTGTGAGTAACCTGAGCGCCGAGATTTAAACAGAAAATACATGAATTAAAACTGTATTGGCTAGCTCTACTGAACAAAAGGAGAGGGTGTCGATTCAAGGAAAGACAGGAACTAGGAGAAGGTGGCAGGAAATGGTGGGCAGTCTCATCCATCTTAAAATTAAACACCTCTACAGGTTTTAGGGCTTTGCATTTTGACTCAAGATTTAAAGATCTTCAAAGGAGAATCCAAGTGGCTTGGCTTGACTCATGGGCCTACCACTTGACCAGAGATACTTGGAGAGGTGATCTCAGCACACACATCAGTGAAGTGGGATTCATCCAAAGGGTTGAGAATGTGTCACCAAGTCAAGAGGAACAGACACAGACAACCAAAACTCAACAAATATACTGTGTACCTGGCAATACTGCACAAAAACCTTGTATGTCTAGGTTCTGGAACTGAAAAGGGGAATCCTTACTTAGGTTTTTTCCAGAAGAATTAATTTCCTTCTGCTACCCAATTTCTCTCATTTCCCCCTGGCAATAAATGCCCACAAACCCATTGCTGATATGTGATACTAAATAGAGGAGACAGAGAATAGGTAAGCCAGAGAATTCTTAAACAACAATGTACACTTTTGGCTCTATGGTCATCTAAGTGTTCATTTGCTTTTTATCTGCATCTGTGCTGAATTACATATTTTTTGCTGAGTAAATAAATACTTTTTCCATGTAGTTCAGAAAAGTGAACTCCATTACCTTAGAGTCCTCATTCTTTTAGGCCCTATGATAGTCACATTACTTAGCATCTTTAAGCCTCAGTTTTCCCACTTAGAAAACAGGAGCTCGATCAAGCTAAGGTAAATGCTTTCATCTGGCTTAAATACTTATGATATTCAGGCATGTAGGTTCTTGTTTTCCCTTCAGAAACCTTAACTTTCAGTCAGATTGGCCCAAGGAAAAAAATTGAAAATAGGTCACATTTAACTTAAGTACTTATTCTCTTTTTCCTTTCATTGCCGTTTGTTTCTTCATGCCCATTTCCACATTTCCCTTTTTCCCCTTAGTGAGCTAAATAGTGTAAAAAGTGAACTGACACATTTTTTAGGATAGTAAGTCTTGGGAATACAGACATTATATCCCAAGTCCCACTTTTATGCAAATTTCACAAATCTCACATTTTCCATGGTCCAAAATGGTGATTTGACTTCCACCTGTGAGAAGAAGGACTCCTCCATACAGGCTGGTGAATCTCACAATCTCAAGATTTGCGTAGCCTGCCTCTTCTCAGTTCTGAGGGCTCAGTCATTTATTCCTCAGCAAGAAGGGGCATTCCAGAGCAGCTCACATCACACAGCACAAACTACATCTGATTATGCGATACAACATGAATTCTATTGATCATATCAAGGTTCTAGACAGTATTATATTCACTTTTCAATGCTCACAGAAATTTTTCTTTCTTGTAAATTCAAGTGTAACTGATTTTTATAAATTCCTAAATGGGTTATGATTGTCTCCAGACATTTTCTATTTCTTGTTTTTCTGTCTCGAGAAAGAATGGCAACATCCTGCTCCTTTATCCTTAGAGGGGCCCTTCAGGTCTTTATTTCTCAATTACCCTCCTATCATTTGAGTGGCTGATTAGGTTTCTTCACCTAATACCAAGAGCTTCATATCTACAGTAAAATTATTTTCCAGTGGCGCTCTGGGACTCTCTGGTGATCAATATAATTTTCCCTGATTGATATTTTATAATATCTATGATGCTTGATAACAAACTATGAATGTGTTAGTATGTCTAGCTTTACCTAGCGTCAGAGATTTTAAAAAATTGCTTGTCTAAATCCTCTGGCATCCAATATCTGTATTAAATTGCTTTGTTAATAGTGTAAGATTCTAACACACTTAGAAGGACCAAAAGCAATGCTATCTTATAATGACTTTGTAGTCTTGAATATGGTTGACCCAGGTTTGGGAGAAATATTAAAAATAGTTATTGAGAATCTACTCTTAAAACTTTTTAAAAAAACTTATTGTTACTGTTTTACCCCATTTGCTTCATCATTTGTTATTTGCTCTTGTTGAATACCTACTCTTTTACCGTGGCTTTACCTGCTTGCTGTTTCTAATTCTCACCCCAAACACAGGCAATATCATTGATATCTTAGTGATAAAAGGAACTAAGGCTTTAAGAGATAAAGCAGACATCTGTATTTTTTGCCTCTTTTTCTCCTTATAAGAATATTTCCTTTGGAGAACTATTACTCTCCATCTATGTGCTCAGATGGTTGGATCTAGGCCTGGGTTCCTGCTCCAGGCTTAGCAAATGAGGCAGTGGATTCTCTTTGCTAGGAGTGGATTCTCTTTGCTAGGTTCAGAGATGGGCACATGACCCAACTCAGGTAAATTAGAACCAATCAGCATTAGCCTCAGGACATTTTTCTGGAACAACTGGGAAAGGAATTCTCTTTCACTTGGAGTTGTTAACCTGTGGAATGTAAGTCTGGAGCTGCTAGAGATCTTTTTTTCCTACCACATAGAGAAATACTGTAAGCCTTGAGAACAAAGCCAACAGAGAAGAAAGGAGGATTGACAGAAAGAGCCAGGGATTCCTGAAATCAATATTTACAAGACAATGACTCAGTCATGTGAGCCAACAATTTCCCTTTTTGCTCAAACCAGGTTGATTTGGGATTCTGTCACTTGCCACTGGAAACACTCTGACTAATCAAGAAGCTATGCTCTTCTCCAAGGTTACAACAAAACTAACAAGTGTCAGGAGCTGGGATTTGAACTAACTTCCGTCTTAGGTCAAACTCCTCTCTTTTTCAAGTAGAGACTATGCCTTCCAATTGTCACTGAGAGCTGGAGAACAAGGAGGAGAAAAGTGTATACATGCAACTTTTTAAGAAGCATATTTCAGTAAACCAGTTAGTTTTTAACATGCCTGGCACACATGTCCTTGCAGAATACCATACTCAGTACTGTGGCAAATGAAGAAAGAAGTAGAAATCAGAATAACTCCCTGTGCAAGTTATAAATTAATGCAGGATAAAAGACACAAAACTCATAAAAAGTAAAGCAGGAGAAAAGACAAACTGAGAAGTTAAATGGATGAAAAATTGATAAAACATTTTAGTCTGAGAGAAAAAGTAAAAGGCCATTTTGTATCTTCAAATCATCACCCACCTCCGGTGTTTCCAACACTATCCACAGAGTGACTTTTCCTCTGACCCTTTAGGTATATAACACTAGAGTCATCTTCAGTTCTCTCTTGCCTCCATCAAAGAGTCTCTAAATGAGTCGTGATGATTCTGTTTCTAGAACATTAGTTAGCTTTTCATATTTCCATGGGCCTGGGCATTTTTATATTAAGCCAGGACTGCTGCAATAATATATTCACTATACTTCTGTTTTCAAGCTGAGGGACTCTGTAACCCAAGAACGTACTAAACTGGTGTGTTTTAAACTATGGGCCACTATCCATAAGTATATTATAGGATTGCTTTAGTCAATTATGACCGTGTTTCTTTTTAAATAGAATAGAATGGAGTATAGCAAGGGTAGGTATTACAGCACAACAATTCTCTTTTACATAGATGTAGATATGAGTATTGCTATAGATATAGGTATTGAGTAGATCTAGGTATATGATGTGAATGTGTGTGTGTGTGTGTGTGTGCATGTGTGTACTGAGTTGTTATATAAAATATATTTCTTGTAGTGTAGGTTATGAACAAAAAAAGTTTGAAAGCCAATGAACTGGACCAGGCAGTAATCAGCAATCAAAGAGAATATATTAGCAAATAATCTAGCTTGTGCAACCATAGGAATCATCATTATAAAATATAAATTTGCGTCTTTATTACCCTTCCTGGGAAAATTACAGTAAATATAGATTTCCATAAGTTCTAAGCACTTTCAAATGTGCTTCAAGGTTGACCACCGGATGATGCTTCCTGTGAAATAATCTGCATCTGTCATTGCTCTCTGAGCATTGCTCCTCTCCTCTCTGCCAAGTGACAACACTACCTCCATTCAGAATCTTGTTCAAAACACACCTCCTCCACAAAACTGTGAGGAACTTTGCCCTTGGGGAAAGTTAGCTTATACCTCATTTGGTTAAAATATTTTAACTTATTACTAAAACAGTATATGTCTACTCTAGAAAATTTAGAAACTACAGAGAAAAAAAGATATAAAGAAAGAGAGAAAAGGAAAATCATCCATACTAATCTAGAATTATCCATGATTAACACTTTGGGTTAGCTATAAATCACCTCTAGATGGCCATGGAAAAATTTTCATTTTGAGGTGTTGAAGGGGAATCATAATTCCCCCCAATTTTCCCAATTAAAACTTGAATAAAATATAACCAATGTGGTCATAAATCACTGATAATTGAAAAATTAGTAATTATCACTCCTGAGTTTTAAGTACCAGAAGAACAGGAGCTTGACCAAGACTACCTGTGATTAAAGAACATTTATAAGAATTGATGTAACTTACTAGTTTTATTAATAGTCTGTGCCAGTTTTGCTTTGATTCAGAAAACCTGATTTTCAGAGTGTCATAATGTTTTGGGTTGGCAAAAACTATGGTATATACCTGGTTAAACCTGATGAGGAAGAACTCAAAAATCTGGGAAAACAGAACATGTGGAAAATATTAGACTAAGTCCTTTAGAGAAAGACAGGATTGCATCTGTAACTCTAGTTCAAGTTTCTTCAGTCTCCCTCCTACCCCCAACCATCTCTGTCAACCATCTTTCTAAAAGAATGAATGATAAAGCTAGCAAGAATAACAAGAGTTTTGCTGAATGCTGATGTGTTTTCTTTCCTTTACTTGAATACCATGGGAAGTAAGTCTGAGGTTGTGAATATTAAAGTTCATGGCCTGGTTTACAGTCTCATCCCTGTGTCTTGTCCCCACATTTCTGGGCCAGATTTGCAGCTCCCAGTAACGTCAAATGGCATTTTGCCCTGAGGCAGGAAACTGAATGGGTTTTAGGAACAGAATGAGGATTTGCCCCAGTGGGAATGAGTAAAGGAAAAGGAAGTTAGCTTTTGTTAAAGAAGCAAAAAAGTCTGTCTAGAAGTTGAAATAAAAAAATAAAACTTTTTCAGATATCTTTGTTATTTGATGTAGGAACTGTGGCGATATTTGAAGTCAGCGATTTAGCAGTTTTTATTCAATTGCCCTGTAGAAATAGTAGTATCTGTAAGCAGTAGTGTCCTGTGGTCTCTGTGATCTTCTCGGAAAGTCTTTTCTTATCATGGGTCATAAAAACTTGTGATAGGAATTTAACAAAACACTCAGTATTTAAGAAATTAAGATTCCATCTTGGGCTTTCCATGGGGATATATTGCATTTTACCTCAGGAAAAGTCAATTGCTTTGGAAGTCCCTGCATGGCCAGCCTCGTCCCAGGGAAAGGATGAAAGGCAGAATCTGTTGAGCTGAACCATTTGAAATTGCTGGTAATAGATAGTAGGCACCTTAGATACGTTATTATTGCTTTAATCCCTACAATTCTGCTTTGAGGTAGGTACTATTGTCCACAGGAAGCTGACCAGAAAGGGGGTCAGAGAGTAAGGTAATTTACCTAAACTAGGGTCACTTGGCCTATCTGTGTTGGAGCTGGAGTTCAAATAAAATCTGACTCTGAAACCAGTGATGAGTTAGTTTATCAGAAAACAAAAGTTCTAAAGACATTCCTGAAATGCTTCCTTGGAGGTCCAAAATTAAAAATGATTCACTAAATGGGTTATGGTGGAAAGAGGATCTACTGTCTTTGGAAAGAAAAAGGGGAAAGAATGAGGGAAAGCTAAGTGTAGAAGATCAAAATTAATTACTGCAGTGAAGGACAGAGTCAACTGTGTACAAGTCATATACCTGGGACAAAATAAAAGCGATAATTTGCCTCTTAAGAAAAGCAAGACGTAGTGTATACATGCAATGGTAATTTGGAATACAAAAGGAAATTAAGAAATCATAGAAAATACAGACTGTTGATTTTAAAACAGTCTTAGAACTCTTTATTGTAAACACTGTTAGGATCCTTTAACAGTATCTAACAAATCAGACCCAAATTATGACTCTAGGACACTAATTTTTTGTCAACTGTAGGAAATAAATGCATGAGTTTTCTGAGTTCATTTATTGATGTGCAGATGTACCCAGGTTATAGTTTTTGCAACCTCAAATGTTTGCTCTGCTTTCTAAAGGACTTAGAGGGCTTCATTCAGCCAGTTACTTTATTATAGATGGTTCCTTTACTCTGAGACAGACCAAATACACAGAAGAAATATGTTTTTCTGTCTTTGAGTGAAAGAAATGTTATGTATGTTATAATCAGCATTATGTATGTTAATAATCAGCCTTCAACTATTTTAAAAAAACAAACCATTCACCAAAAGGCAAACCTTTATTATATCTCTACATATTTGATCCCCACCACTTAGTTGAGTAAAATGTGTTCAGTTAAGTCACTCAAGAGGTGGTATCTTCCACTTGGAACAATCTAGAAGTGAGGTTAACCAGGGTTCCTGTATTACTCATGGGTTCTGCATGTATAGTGACATAAAGTCATAAACAAAAAAACTACTACTTTTACAGTTTTTAATGATGATACTTTTTCTCTCTTTTTTTTTTTTTTTCAGTACATGGGCCTCTCACTGTTGTGGCCTCTCCCGTTGTGGAGCACAGGCTCCGGACGCGCAGGCTCAGCGGCCATGGCTCACGGGCCCAGCTGCTCCGCGGCCTGTGGGTTTTTTCTTTTCAAAAATTTATTTACTTTAGGGTTTCCCTGGTGGTGCACTGGTTGAGAGTCCGCCTGCCGATGCAGGGGACGCGGATTCGTGCCCTGGTCCGGGAAGATCCCACATGCCACAGAGCGGCTGGGCCCGTGAGCCATGGCCGCTGAGCCTGCGCGTCCAGAGCCTGTGCTCCGCAGCGGGAGAGGCCACAATAGTGAGAGGCCCACGTACCGCAAAAAAATAATAATAATAATTTACTTTAAATCTACATTAGGAATCTAATATCTACAGCTGGCCTTTAAACAAAATAACGATTATAATAGTATCTCTGAAAATATAAAAGAGTTAAAACATCACTAAATAGCAAACTTAAATGTTGCTCAAAAGAAGATTAAACCATTCAAAATGCTACAGGTGAAAAGCTGTTAGGGAAATACAGTTAACTTTCACACATTAGTACACTGCTTTTCTGTTTTGTTTTGCATTATCAATCTTCATTTTTTAAATTCTTTTTCTATCCTTTGTCTGACTTTTTAATCACCTAACTGTTCCCAAGAAAGGTTCCAAAGGTTTGGTTCAATGAACAGACTGTACGGCAAAGAAACTTTGAACTAAACCTTAGATAAATTACAATAATGGACAGGGCTGGGCTGGGATCAGTGTCACTGGCCTTGAAGCAAAATTTAAGGGGCACCAAAAAAATAAAATTTTAATGTAATACTTAATGCAATACACAAAACATCCATGATGAACAAAATAAAAATTTTAAATAAAAGCAAACTTGTTTATTTGCTTTACCACCCTGCATTGTTGCACAGCTGTTTCCAATCAGCTCATAGTTCCCAGCCAGTGTGGCCCTCATGTCCTCTGCCACGTAGTCAAAGAGGGTTGACAATTGTGTGTGAACAGTATATTGATCGTAGAATTTTTATTAATTTTTCTACTTGGCTCAAAATAGGGAAAGATATAATGCATACTTTTTCTTTTGTCCCACCTCCAACATGGCTCTGCTCAGCACTGTTAACGAACTGAATCCCAAGCAGCTGATAATTCAGAATTCATCAGCGTTTACTTTGGGGTTTGAAAATGTGTGTGTTTAATGTCCTGAGAATTTGCTGCAGACAAAGCTAGGAATTATGTCATGGGGATCTAAAGGAATTAAAACATGTTCTAGTTTTCCTCTCAAATTTTGGAATGCCAGGTCAATTTTAGCACTGCTCTAAGCAAAAAGATGTATGCCTAAATCCCTAGTGTAGTGCCTGACATGGATTAGCTGCCCAATACATGTTAGTTTTCTGATCTCTCAAATTCTCACAGGTGGAAAAAACACTGTGGTATTAGTTGTTAAATAGAAAGTCATAGTAATAATAAACAGTAATCATTCAAATTTATTAAGAACTCTTGAAGGCCTTAAATTATTGCACTTGGTAACTTTAAAAATTATTTTTTCCTAGTCTTCTATATTTTTTTTCAAGGCTATTAAGTCCTGGTTCCCATCTCTCAAAACACAAATTAAGCATAACCATTTCCCAGCTCCTTTCTCCTATAAGCAAAAACTAAAAGATGTGCCATGTAGGTTTCTGTGAGATTCTGCTTTATTTCAATGTGTGAAACTCCTTGAGGTCATGTTCAGTGTCTTGAACATATTTTTCTCAATAAGTGCATATTGAATTAAATGCTATGATTTGTAGCAGCAGCCTATCAATTTTTGCTTTTTTTTTTTTTTTTCAGGTTTCATGGGGAAGGTAGCTTTCATGTGCCTGGCTAATTTCAGCATGGAGCAACACAATGCTTCATGTGGGAACAATTAAAAGTACCTGGAGAGAGCCAAGTCCCCAGGAAACTCAACTTGCACCAAGCTGTGTGAGATCCCAGGGAGAAGTTCAAAAGATTTCTAGGCAAAATAGCCTTGTTGTTTGCTTAGAGGGTTCAAAGTAGGCTGAATCCCTCTCCCTCCCTTATGAAGATCTTTTTCCTGTATGCAATATCAAAATTAAAACAAAACAAAACAAACCCAAACTTAGAAATAGAAGGTAATAGCAAGTCGTAATACAATTTCTTTGAGTGGAAATTTAGAGAGGAATTTGTCATTCAGTAGCTTGAAAATCTCCTACAAGTGCATTCTAAGTTTCTGGTATTTCTCCTTTTTCCCTTAGTTTGTCAAATTTATCCCTGCTATAAAAAAAATAACATAACCTAAAATAATAATAATAATGGTGGGAATTTTAGATCTCATTATTAGGCTGGTAGCTCACAGACTAGGGGATGGGAGATTTCAAGGCACATTACAGAAGCAAGAACCTTGAGGATGGGCAGCCTCAGAAACAAGCCAAGGAATAAGAAGGTTAATGTAGAGGGTTTTCACATGGCACACTGCACCTTTTGATTTTAAGGGCAGTCCAAGAAAATACATGTAAAGGAGCTTGTTGAGGACACACAATGATGGTTATTTTTATACAATCTTCAAAATATGTAACTAGCCTCTGGGAAAACAAAAGTCAACCATGTGATGCTGCTTAAATCTTAGTGGGATGTCATGCACATAGTAGGTACTTAATACTTTTGAAGTTCAATTTTGATACTGATTTTGCTTATATGCAAACCTCTTAAAAGCATTATGCTATACGGCTTTGAGTTTTGCTCAGTAGCGAAATGAATTTTTTTCCCAGGTCAAAAACTTTTTTTTCTTTTAACTATACAGTCATTAATAATCCCATTATATTTAAAACACATTCATTGATATACTAGTTATGATATAAATAACAGATTCCTTAGTGTTGTTTTCTTAGGGGATTCAAAATCTAAAATGAAACACTATTCTGTCTGCTTGCCAAAAAAAACCCTACAAACTTTATAAAACAGTGTTAGTTATACAGGAAAAAAATTTAGTCATGCATTACTGATTTTACAAAGGGAATTTTACAGAGGTAATCTTGCATAAAGTTATTAAAGTTATTTAAGTTATTAAAGGAAATATTTTTGATGACTTGAGCACAGAACAATTTGACCTGGATTTTGAAAGCCATGTAGCCTAGTTTAAAAGTGATATGTAGTGGTGTACCTGGTATTACTGTTCTAAAGGGAAAAAGAATTTAAGTAACATTTTTCACTTGAAATCCATTGACTGAAATGGAAGGAGGGTCTGTGAGAGAGACTGTAATAGCTTAGGATCAGTCACATGTCCTTTCAGTCTAGTTGTCTGCCACAATAATAGGTCAAAAACCTTAATGTGCAGCATTTGAAAATAAAAACTTTTAGGACTTCCAGGTCCTTTCAGTGGATCCACAATAGAATGCTCATGTTGTTCATCCAGTGGAAGAACTTACTTAGAACAGAGTAAGAACAGGCTTACTCAGACCAGTGCATTGCTTCATGAGAGAAGAGAAATCTCAGGCTTTCCCATGTTATTAAAAAGGAGTCTCTGTGAAAATACTGACATTTAGTTTGGTATTCATTTGGATGTTGAGAAGCTGTCAACTCCCCAGATCAATTTGAGTCATGTTAAAAATACTTTGGTATGTGTGGTTTGTTAACCGCAGGTATTTGGCTGTGAAAGTTGAAACACAAACATGCAGCTAGAACATTGTGCTGGTATGATGGGTTCACAATGATTTGAATGGAAGCTGAGAGAAAACATCATTTATTACCAATTAATTTATTTCCTTTTCAGAAGTGTCTTTGTGAAGCCAAACATCTGGGTAAAAAACAAAAAATCCTTGGAGAATCCTTTGCAAAGATTTATTTTGCATCCAATCATTTATTTATTCAACAAATATTTATTGTGTGTTTATTATAGACAAGGTCTTACTGCCAAAGAGCTTAGAAGGGGAGAAAGTTATGCACACATACTAATATTATTATAGAAGTTAGAAATAAATTGGAGAGTGCCACAAGAGAGATGTAAATACCCTGTTACACCTGGGCAGCTTACTTATGTATAGCTGGGAGATTCAGGGATGCCCTCTAGGCAAGAAGGCATTGAGCTGAGTTAGATTGTTTTCATTCTAACTGAGGTTGAGGCTATGTAACAGAGACACCTTTGACTGCAAAATGCAGAAAACACATCTAAAACTTGAATTAGGATACAGGGAAGGGCAAAATCCATAAAGCATGATGGTTCTCATTTAAACTATATGCTTTGAGTACAGTGGGAGCATGTTCTGCAAGATTGGGAAAGGGAATGAGTGGTGTGCTTACTACAGTGTGAGAATAGATTGGCTTATAAAGCCGCATCCATTAAACAATAGCCTAAGATGTAAGGCTAAAGGTAGATGCAGCTGTAAGTGTCAGAAGAGGAATCTAACAGTACACAGAAGAAAAAGAAGTAGGAAGTAGAAAGCTACTTGCCTTTGAAGTAGCAAAGGCAAGGGAAGATAAAGAGTGCTTGTATTACTATCATGAGAATGAAGTTAGAGGGATGGATATGTATTCTAGATCTGCCAGTTGTAGAACTAATAGCACTTGGCATCCAAACTGAATGTGAATATTGATGATTTTCATCCTGTCAGAAACCAAATTAGTATATAGGAACATGTGTGTGAGGGATGAGACTATATTCAATTTGGTGTATATTGAGCTTAAAGTATAGATAGGATATGCAAGTAGAAATGTGGAGCAGGTTTTTGGATATGAGTACTGGAGAGATGTCAGGATGGGGCCATAGATCTAGGAGCTCTGCAGAGGTGATACTAGTAGTCTGATTGTCAGGAGAGTGTATGTTGAGAGAAAAAGAAGAAGAGAAGATGGTCAAAATGTTTGATGCCAAACACTAGGACATTTAGAAAAGTACAGATGTTTCATTCTCCTAAACCAGCTGAAAACCTACTTGAATTTTCACTTTTCATCTACATGGTTTCATAGATGGGGACATTTATATTTAATTGTTTGTGATTCTAAAATTTATTATTATATGTGGGAAAGTATGGTGATTTTTAACCATACTTTCCTGCATATAATGTAATATCACATCTTCTCTAAATCTTTACTTTTTAGTCTGAAAAGTTTGAACAGTCAAAGGATTTGTTTTCTAATTGGTCTTCTCAAATATGGACATTATTCATTCTGTCTTCTGATCTATGCCAAGCATATTTTGTATGTTGGCCTTCAAGTGTGCTCATTAAACCTCTACCAGATTTCTTTACTGGAGATACTTATAAGCTGCTTTGAAAATTCCATTTGGTGAACATTAATTGATATTGATTATAGTAAACATTTGAGAACATATTTGTTTGTATTGGTTAGCATTTGGAATAAAGGATATTTCAAAATGCAAGGCCAGAAGAGTATTTGGTCATGTCATGGAGATTTAGCATATAAGCCTATAATTTCCTTGTTGGCTATCATCATTATATATTTTTTTGTTTGTGAAAGCAGACAGTAGGGTGCCTCACACATAGTAGGCATTTAATAAGTGTTAATTCAAGTTAAATTTAAAGTGACCTAAAGAGGAGGTTGGCACTTATTAATACCTTAGAAATGTTAGTGTTGTCTAGCTCTGTAAATGGAGCAACATTTCACTGCTGAGGGATGGACTGATGGAATAATTAATAATTACCAGGGTTAGAAAACAATATTTTCATAATAATAGATCATCTGTGCATGGAAATATGCCTATGCTAACAAGATAAGTCCACTCAAAACAATAAATAATTTGACATCTGTGTTGGAAGGCCTGGAAAAAATACTAAAGAGATTCAGTTAAATATTTTTAACAGAGTTAAATGATGAACACATTTCATAGATAGCAAGATAAAAGGGAGTACAATATATCTGAGTATATTTTACTTCCTAGAATGCATTATTACACAAGGTTATCAAAATTATATTTTTGGGAGAATAACTGTAATCTTGAGTGGCTAAGAAAGTTATTCAGCCTAGGAACTGGGAGATAGACTAAAGGTTTATTTGTAGTGAATCCCTCTAGCCCTGTGGCTCTATAAAGCTTATCTGGGTCAATTTATTTCCTATCATGACAGAAATAATAAAAAATTAAAGCTATTTTATTTTTGCAGAATTGAGCTAAAATTGGCTTTTTGAAAATTCATCGCCCTCTCAGTTTAGTGTGTTTCTTTAACAAGTGTAATTTCGCACTTGTTGTCAGTGGCTTGAAAAAAGAAATCTACAATTTTTATATACAATATCATCAATGCTACAATGATTATATTTTCTGATCTACATGTCCTCAGCTTAACTTCCAAATACAAAGGTGTTTTCACAAAATACAAAAGAATGTAAGCATTTGGGAAGTTTTGTTAATGACAGTATAAAAACAAGTAAGTTTCACCAAAAATTGCCAGATGTTTTTTTTCTTAGGACTCTAATCTCTCTGCCTCCATCTCCACATGGTCTTCTTTTCTGTGTCTCTGGGGACAATAGTTTTAAGGCAGACTGCCTGTGCTCTCTCAAGGAATGAGTGAATCCATTACATGAATAAACTCTTTTCCCTTTCTCTGTAGGTAAATTCTTAAGACAAACTATACTACACTTTCAAGTGAATTTTGGGTAAACATTTTACTTCTTTTTTCTTGATGTATGTCATCCTTGAAAATTCAGAGAACTAACTCAATGTTTAGGAAATGTTTCTTCTCTAATCAAAAACAAAAGAGCTGAAAGAATGCTTATTTTAAGGGAAATTTAATTATATATTTTTGGATTGCTTAATTCCTTACATACACACATGTTGTTTTGTATAAACTCAAAAGAACTCTGAGACTTTTGTCTTAAGAATAGGAAGTTCTGGGCTTCCCTGGTGGCACAGTGGTTAAGAATCCACCTGCCAATGCAGGGGACACGGTTTCGATCCCTGGTCCGGGAAGATCCCACATGCCACGGAGCAACTAAGCCTGTGCGCCACAACTACTGAAGCCCACGCGCCTAGAGCCCATGCTCCACAACAAGAGAAGCCACCGCAATGAGAAGCCCGCGCACCGCAACAAAGAGTAGCCCCTGCACGTCACAACTAGAGAAAGTCCGTGCACAGCAACAAAGACCCAACGCAGCCAAAAATTTAAAAAAAAATTTTTTTTAATTAAAAAAAAAGAATAGGAAGTTCTATTTTTCCAAGTATAAGGGAGTTGCAGGTGCCAGGAGTTTCAAGTTTTACTTAAAATTAAATTACAACTCATATTTGAGGAAAATTGGCAAAAAACTGGCAACAACATGTCATCACTGGAAAACAAAAGCAGCTTATGATTTCTTGGTACCTAACAAAATAGTCATAAAGATAGTACAGTAAATGCAGATGGAGGCCGGTTTCTTCATGACCGACTACTGAGCCATCATGAATCTGAAAAAAACTTGCAAATTAGGGAAAATTTTTTTGATGTAAAATGTTATCACAGCTATACAATCATAACCCCAATAAGCTTACAATTCTTAAGTACCAGGTGCCTTGAGAAGGGCTTTGTAAACTTAGTGTAATTTAATTCTCTCAAGAGCGGTAGGGGGTAGATGCTATTATATGAGAAGACTAAACAAGAAAAATCTTAGGCAACTTCTCCAGTTTATAGAACTAGCAAGAAGCGGGTCTGGGATTCAAACCTGAGGATCTGACATTAGGGCATGCTCTTATCCAGTTATTATGATGCATCCCACTAAAATGCAAATGTATATATGGAAACAGCATGAATAGTAATGATGAGTTTAACCTCTGGTGAAAATGCTTTTTGGTATCCCTTCAACTCAGTGTGGAAAGTGGATATTTTCTTAATTCTAACTTATTATCTGCATACTTGTGATTCTTAATCTTTTCTGGGTTCCTGACTGATTCAGCAATTAAACAAAAGCTAAGGATATTCTTTCCATGAAAAAAAAAAAACAAAACAAATGCACATAAACCATTGCTTAGAGTTTCAGAAGGAAAAAGCCTCATCTTTCCCTCCCCTGGTAGCATCACCTTCCTAGAAAATTAGATTTTGGTTAATTACCAGGATGGAGAGTCTCCTTACCCTATCACATACTTCTCTATTTATTAGATGTGTTACTTATTGGATCAGTTAAACTGTTGTGCTTAATCACACTTGATCTTTTGTAGATAGAAAGAAAACTCATTAACTTAAACAGTTACCCGTTCATGGCAAAAGGAAGATGTTTGAACTGAATTGGATAATCTCAAACACCACTTGAAAAGTTGACCTGAATTTCAATGATGCATTAGAAATTTCACTGATAAATGTCTGAGACCAAGTAACTGTGAGTTTTCAAACTCAAAATGGGATTAAGTGCGTGACTTGAAGACGTTTAAATTTACCTTGTGTCAGTCATCCCTTGCTTAGTCTAGACCTGTCCCTGCAAGTTTTATATTCATCCCAGCACTCCCTGGGCTGTGATGCCAAATCCCAGAATTGAGGAGCTGTCAACTTGACAAGATATTGGTGATTTTTCTCCCCTCTATCAAATGGAGTAGTTCCCAAAGGTTATAGTACTTGGAACATAATTATGAAGCCTGACTTCTCTACACAGAATCATGGCCTTACTAAATCGCTACCAGTGTGGTGGTCTATGGCTACTTTCTGATACTGGGGGAAACCAGCCTTGTTTCTGGTTTTTCTCACTGCATCCCAGGAGGATCAGCTGCACCTGCACCTGGCACATGAACTTTCTTTGTTCCATACCCTCTACTCTTGGTCCCTCATATTCGGGTGACCTCTAGCTATTAGGGGATCCATTCTCCTGTAACTTGGTAATTGGGAACAGCCAGGTCTTCCTCAATAAGAGTTTGGAGGAGGGGGAATCATTACCCTTGTCTTTATGTTTCTCTCATTCCCACCTATCCTTCTATGCCTCAGTTTCCTCTTCTACAAAATTGGGAGAATAATAGGATTATTAGTGAAGACTAAATGAGTTAATACATATGAAGAACGTAGAACAGCGTATGGCACTATGGAAAAGTTGTGGTGGTTGTTACTAAGAGTACTGTTAGTATTATTACTGCCCAGCCTGGAGCTCAGTCAAGAATGGCATGTGGTCAGTTCCCAGCCACAGTTAATGGTAGCTTCCAGTTAAGAGAGGGAAATGTCTCTTCCAGTTAAGAGAGCTCCTTCCAGTTTGAGAGGGAAAATTCAAATGAACACATTCAATAATTTTTGTGATATCCACTATGTGCCAGGCACAGTGTTATTTGCTGAAAACTTCATATGACCTAATAAAGTCAGAGGAGCTGTGTTCAAACAATAACTAAAAGTGTCACAAAGATAAACCTTGAATTTAATGTAAAGCATGCCTAGACACTTGGTCAGTGGCCTGAATGGCATTTCCTTGTCTACCTTGGCTGAAGCAAGGGTCCCCTTCCCAACTGAATTCCCGCCCTTTTAATTCCTGGCAACACTTACACTTTGTTCCCTTTACTTGAAGAGAGCACATTTTCTGCACGGTTTCATCTTATTTCTTCTCTGGGCTTCCTACAGACAACCACAGTGCTTTACTTGTTTAGATCAGTTTAATCATTTCGCAGGTATGGTGAACAGTTTTGCTATGCTCTTCTTATCCTGTTTATCATGGTTCTCGACATCTGTTGGTTCTCTAAGTTGACTCAGTCTAATGGATTTGTTTGGCGTTTAAACTGTGTCAGGTATAGAGGTAAGAAGGTGAATACTAAGCTGTTTTTTCCGTTGAGTAGCCTTATAGCTCCATGTGGAGGAGACATACCCAAGTAGGGCATCTCAGTGTGTTATGGCGAGTCTGACTGCACAGGCTGCTTTGGCACCCATCCATGTTACAGCTTCCTTTCCATTCCCCATTTCTTATCACAACATGTACCACCCATTATGTGAAAACCTGGTGTTCTTGACTCACAATCTGTAGGCGCTACACTCTGAGTTTTTTCCAGTACTGGTAATGGGTTGTACTGAATCATTTATTTACATTTCCTTGGCCAGTTTATTTTGACATATGACATATATTTACTGATGGAGAAAACACACACGGTTTGTGAGTGCAGTGTAACGTTTTTCCTCTGGAAATAGAAGTGAGAGAGACAGCATTTAAGTTTTACTGGCCGAAGAGCTACCTTGGTGTTTTTAAATGGGTCCAAAGTAGTACATGCTTCATTATCACTTCTGTGTGTATATGCATGTGTAGACGTACGTGCTGTGAAGGACGGGAAGAATGTAGGAACATCTATACAACGTATAATTTGAATAATATTTAAAGCAAAGGAAAACAAGTGGCACATCACTAATTTGGATGCTTTTACCTGATTATTGCCAAATTTATTTGTCTGGACTAAGCATCTATACCTTCATTAATCCTTAGTGCTTGCTATGAAATAATATCTTGTTCTATGCATTTTTTTAATCAGATTGGATCTTGGTTCAGTCAATATTTACTATACTGTAGGACTTGCTTTCACTTTACTGATTTTGCATTGCTCATCTAGTTCTAGAATGAGATTTTCTTATAGTTATAGTGCCTGCAATTCTGGTTATTTCCACAAGGTGAGTAGGGATATCTAGTTGTGACTTTGTGGGACCACAGATTAGATCTGCCCATGTTAGGATACATACAGTAACATATAGGCACATGATTCAATTTCTGACATGATGCTTTAGCCAAAAGATAACTTTCTTAGTTTTTCTCCCACCTCTCTGAGTGCTGCTTTTGGCATGGTTTCATAGTCTTTGGTCCCTCTGCTGGCATCTCCAGTGTTCCCCAGGATTCTCTCCTTGGCCCATTTCTATCTATCTTTTTTCTTACACATGCTCTCTTGGTCATCTCGTTCACTCTCATGACTTTTAAGTAACACCCATAAGATACTGAACCCCTGATGTTTATCTCCAGGCTGGATCTTTTGGGCTTCCTAAAGGAGTCACCAGGATTTCCCACTGGTACTACAAGCCCTACCTGACTCTATGGAAACCCATCTCTTGTTCCTCCTCCCCGTCACCCTCATGATGAAGCATCATTCCTCTAGACAGAAGCCAAAGTCACCCTTGACGCCCTTGATGCTCTTTCTCCTCTACCTTCCACATGAAGTCCTATCATTCAACCCCAGTGGACCTTCTCTGTTACTTCTGCTTCCCTGACACTACTTTAATCAAAGTCTTTCTTATTCCTTACCTGCATGATTGACAGAGCCTCTGTCTTTAAACTCTTTCTTCTACCATCCACATTGTCATGAGTGCCATCTCTCAAAAACACACATCCTTCAACGTGACTCACCCCCCATGGCCTGCAGGATAAGGTTCTAACTCTTCAGCAAGACCTACAAAGCCCTCTTTCATATTTGGCTGAGCAAGCAGCCTCATCTCCTCCTGGCTCAGGTCTCCTCACAATGTTCCAGATGGTCTCTGCCCTTTGATTCTTTTGTGTTTTGTTCATGCTGTTTATTCTGTGTGGATTGTCCTCTGTCTTCCTTCTTCTCTGCCTAGAAAACGCTTCCTCATTTTTCAAGTCCCGTCTCAGATCTCCTCTGCTTGAGATGCCTTCTCCACCCTTCCCACTCAGTATGGGCTGCTCCCTGCACTGTGCTTCCACAGTACTCTCTACTTACCAAGGACATGTTCAACATCCAGAACTCAGTACTATAATAATTTCTTTTTTTTAAATCCACAAAAGTTTGAGCTCTGGTTGGATAGGAAACTTCAAGTCATCCAATGTTTTTCTACTACCCTATCATATCTACTACCATATCATACAGTGCCTATCATGTAGAAGACCCCCTCAACTATGAACCAAGTAAGTAAACTTTATAGTAATAGTTAAAGAAATATCAAGAAAAGTCTTTCAACTTTCTTTCATGTATTAACTTTTAGTATTGCAAAGTATTAGAATCTGATATGTTTATAGGTTCCTGGTGGCTTGGGGTATTCACATTTTAAGCACTTTTGAGTTTAATAGCCTGTCTTTCTCTAAACTAGACCCATTAGTGAGATAGTGCTGTGTGCCTCCTTAGTGTTCCCACCTCTGAAATGCACTAGCTATTCAATCCTAATTGGAAAAATTGGGGGGCAGAAGTGGCTTTTCGTTGCTCTAACTTTATTTTAATCTAAGGAATGACTTTGAATCACATTCACCTGCCTTAGTGGTCGCCACATCTTTATTTATTTTGTGACCCAAATTCATAAATCAAGTCAGGACACCTAATTTTTCTCAAATCATCCTAAACTGTCATGGTCCTTCTTTTCCAGTCAGAACCAGATTTTCCTCGCAAGTTGTGATTCTCACTCCACCAACTCCACTCTCTTGATGGAAACTTCATATACATTGAAGGGGCTTCATGTGTTCCGTTATTTTTAAAGCTAGATTTTGTCAGATACATGCCTCCTGTTCATAAGAAGCATTGCTACTTTCTTCTGAATGTAACAGGGTGGGGGGCAGAATATCCTTCTAAACAGAAATGTAAGGCAATTTTTTTTAACATATGCTCATAAGGAATGTAGTCCCAAAAGATATTTCCTTTTGTGGTAAATCAAACTCTAATTCATGAATTTTAAAAATTATTCCTTCCTGCTGTGGACATGAATTTCTAAAGTGTGTGTGTGTGTGTGTGTGTGTGTGTGTGTGTTTGTGTGTAGACACTCATTACTGAAAGAGCAGGGAATAGAACAAATCATGGCCCAAAATTCCTTTGAATAATAATTTATATATCCATGTCTCCTTTCTTTCCCCAATCTGGCTTCCTTATTATTTTAATTGTTTCTGCCTTTACTACTAATGCATGAATCTGTCTTTGCTAAATCATCTTTTTATACAGAAAGTAAAAGCTGTGAAATACAAACACACTTTCAAGTTAATAATAGTAACCTAGTATTTATTGAACACTTACCATGAACCAGGCACTCTAATAAGCACTTTACATAGATTGTCTCATTTTGGTTATGAATTATAATCAAAATGGAAATACTAAATGAAATAGTTAAAAGCAAAGTAGAAGCAATACTTTTATAAAACATAGAAACACCCTGAATAATTTCTTTTGCCCTTATATAAGCACAGCCCTCAGTCTGCTTTGGATCCTCAGCTGCTACAGACAAATTAATCACACTCTCTTTTCTGGCTTTCATTTTAGTCAGAGAGCATTAAATAAATATTTAGTATTTCTGGGATACCAGTCCACAATCAGGCATTCTTAGTGCTATCAGTGGGCTACATGCACTCAGGGGAATTGTGAACAGTTAGAGGAAACTAGACCTAGAGAAACAAGGACTCATTTACCCATCCTACTTGTCAACTATTTTAACCCTGTAAACCAGGCAGTATTTTATTAGTATGTCTCTGTTTTTAGTCAGTCTAGAGTATCAAGTCCACTATTGTTAACTGTTCAGTAGTAAACAATAGCAAAGAAGAAATGAAGAGATGCAAAAATGTTTTCTCTCAAAGAATTTGAGAAATTGAAGTGATCTTACCCTTCTGAGGCAAAAGTGATTTTACAGAGTTGAAAGTCCAGAAACTTTTAACATCCTGCAGAGTCGCACAACCAGTGAGCAACAGGTGAGAATGGAACCTGTGTCTTCTGTCTCCTGTGCAACTGTCTTTTGACCACAGAGAATACCTTTTCCTAGAATTTATCCCTTTCCATTTTATTTCCTTATCCCACTGATTTTATGTATTTTTGTAACAACATGATACCTTTTATTATTTTCTTTCTTCTATTTCAAATTTGTTTTGCTGGTTTCTCTATACCCTCTTGCCTTTTGCTTTCTTTTCTTGGTTTAATAAATGTTCTATTTCCCCTGCTATTGCAATATTTTTGAATTACCTCTTACTTTTTCTATTTCCACTCAGAGCCTCTGAAAGGGGTTTAGAAATTTTATGTCTTTTTTTACAAATTTATTTATTTAATTAATTTATTTTTGGCTGAGTTGGGTCTTCGTTGCTGTGCATGGACTTTCTCTAGCTGTGGCGAGCAGGGGCTACTCTTTGTTGCGGTGCACGGGCTTCTCATTGTGGTGGCTTCTCTTGTTGCGGAGCATGGGCTCTAGGCACGTGGGCTTCAATAGTTGCAGCACACAGGCTCAGTAGTTGTGGCACATGGGCTCAGTGGTTGTGGCTTGCGGGCTCTAGAGCGCAGGCTCAGTAGTTGTGGTGCACGGGCTTAACTGCTCCACGGCATGTGGGATCTTCCTGGACCAGGGCTCGAACCCATGTTCCCTGCATTGGCAGGTGGATTCTTAACCACTGCACCACCAGGGAAGCCCAGGGGTTTAGAAATTTTAAAATGTAATGTCAGTTCTCCGAATCAAATCAGCCAAAATAACAACCAAAAGCCAACAAAGAAGAAAAATGCTATTTAGCCAAGTATGTTCATCTTAGGTTTGAATTTGCCTTTTTTTTTTTCCGGTGCTACAGCTGATGCTGCTGCTGAATCCTGTATGTTGAAATTTGTATGTTTTTCATTTTGGAAGATAGTAATAAGTCTGAGAGTAGAATAGTTATTCCAACAAAAATGTTTTTCAGAAGTATGTATTTACATAGGAGAGAAAATAAATATGATATTATTGGTTATTTATTGCTTTTCTAATTAAAAAAAATAAGTTTATTTATTTATTTTGGCTGCGTTGGGCCTTTGTTGCTGCACGCGGGCTTTCTCTAGTTGCAGCGAGTGGGGGCTACTCTTCATTGCTGTGCACGGGCTTCTCTTGTTGAAGAGCACCAGCTCTAGGTGCACAGGCTTCAGTGGTTGTGGCATGTGAGCTCAGCAGTTGTGGCCCATGGGCTCTAGAGCGCAGGCTTAGTAGTTGTGGTGCACAGGCTTAGTTGCTCCATGGCATGTGGGATCTTCCCAGACCAGGGCTTGAACCTGTGTTTTTTGTATTGGCAGGGGAGTCCTACTTATTGCTTTTAATTCATAACTTAGCAGTTAGCTACTACACAATCTTGTATGTAATCTCTGCCTATTCTATGTTGGCTCTGTATTTTTCAACTAGAGTGCAATGAGGCACTACTGTGATTAGTTTATATGCTAATTTAAAATTTTAGATGTACTGGTATTAGATAGACATTTCTCCAAAGAAGACATACAGATGGCCAATAGGCACATGAAAAGATGTTCAACATCACTAATTATTAGAGAAGTGCAAATCAGAACTACATGAAGTATCACCTCATACCACTCAGAATGGTCATCAAAAAGTCTACAAATAATAAATGCTGGAGAGGGTGTGGAGAAATGGGAAGCCTCCTACGCTGTTGGTGGGAAGGTAAATTGGGGCAGCCACTATCGAAAAGAGTATGGAGGTTCCTTAAAAAACTGAAAATAGAGTTACCATATGATCCAACAATCCCACTCCTGAGCATATATCCAGAGAAAACTCTAATTTGAAAAGATACATGCACCCCAATATTCATAGCAGCACTATTTATAATAGCCTAGACATGGAAGTAACATTTAGGTCCATTGACAGATGAATGGATAAAGAAGCTGTGGTACATATACTCAACGGAATATTACTCAGCCATAAAAAAGAATGAAATAATGCCATTTGCAGCAAAATGGATGGACCTAGAGATGATCATACTAAGTGAGGTAAGTCAGAGAAAGACAAATATATTGTCACTTATATGCAGAATCTACAATATGAGACAAATGAACTTATTTATTTACAAAATAGAAACAGACTCACAGACATAGAAAACGTACTGATGGTTACCAAAGGAGAAGGGGGTGAGGGATAAATTAGGAGTTTGAGATAGCAGATATAAACTACTCTATATAAAATAGATTATCAACAAGGTCCTACTGTATAGCACAGGGAACTATCTTCAACATCTTATAAGAGCCTATAACGGAGAAGAATATGAAAAAGAATATATCTATATCTACATAGGTATGTATAACTGAATCACTTTGTTGTACACCTGAAACTAACAGAACATTGTAAATTAAGTATAATTTTAAAAAAATGTACTGGTATTGCATGTATGCATTAATAAAAGACATACATCTACTCAAACAAATTCCATTTCCTGTCTTGTCTGAATCACTTTTCAGGATCAAGTTCAAATAAGAGGGCAATGATTGACCCATATGACCCTTTGACTGAAGAAATATAAAATGTTTCCTTGCGCAAGAGCTGAGAAATGGTAAGATTCCCTTTATCTTCCTTTTATTTCCCCATGGTGATCTCCTTTAACCTGCATCTGTGACCTTCACACATGAGGCCTGTGATGTAACAGAGAAAGGCAGAGACAGGAGAAGACAGAGGGAGGCTTGGGAGAGAACCGTGATGAACACAGGCACCTCAGCTTTTAAGTAACTACCACCATCATTGTTAAAATGCAACAGTTTGTTCAAGCTGCCTTGGGAAAAGTTTTTAAAAACACACAAAAACTGAGGCATTTAAAAGCACTTCAGCTGTGTATGCATGCTTGCTTGGTTATTTTGTTTGGCCCAAAGAGGATTAAAGGGACCAAGGCGATGTTCACTCACCCTATTCAACTTTGCCATTTTGCAGCAAAGTGTCATTTCTGATCACTGGTCTAGTTAAACCTGTGAGCAGATCACATAATTGTTGCCTGGCTTGATCTGAACAACACTTCCCCACATTTCTGGCAGGAGTTATGACCAGAACAGGACATTCATGAGACAGTAGCCTTGGCCCACAACATGCTCAGTGCAGAAAGGAATCCAGGCAGAGGGTTTAGTGAAAATGAAGAAGTGGCTCTACAAGAAATGGCACAGACACCTCTTCTTTGTACTCCTTTGAATGGTGACTTTTAGGAATTTTATTTTGTTTCCTATCCACCTGCCTTTAATAATATCTATTCCCTCCCACCCTTAACTGCGCATTCAAATCTGTACTACAACTGAATCAAAGAAAGAGGATTGAGGCATCTAGCTAGGAAAAGAGAATTTTAAAAGATAAAGTAAATAGAGAACCATACTTTGCAATTCAAGGAAACTTTCCCTGCTACTGTAGTCCACATTGGTTTTGCCCTTCTCTGTCTTCTGTAACATTTTAATCTGCCCCTCTGAATAAGTCCTGATTGTCTACTCTGTTGTATTTATGCCGGCTCAGAAGAGACAATAGTGTATAATCCAATAAGCAATGTTCATGACTATGCTTTGTAAACTATCAAGTACTGTGTAGTGTATTTAAATTTATTTTGTATGTTACTTCTGGTTCTCAATTTATGTCATAATTACTTTAAAAATTCTCTCTTATCTAACATTGTGCTGGACAAAAGGAGGGTCTATATTATTGACTCAATAATCATTAATTATATTGTAAAAAAAATTATTTTCAACCATTGAAGAGCATTACGACTCAATGCTAATATTCTTCCAGTATGATTCCATTAAAGCCAGATATACCTTCTGAGAGAAGCATTCAATTTGAAAGGCAAGAGTCCAGTTTGTCTTATTCCTAAATTCATGTTTCTTTTCCCCTTTGAATGAATTAGTTAAATTTTCCCATTTGAAAATGATGATTATTTCTCTGTTGCTAATAGGTTCTAGAGGTACCAAAAGACTTTAATAAAAAGAAAGTAATTTAAAAAATTGACTCCAATGACTATTAATAGTCCCTGAACAGTAATCTCCTTGAAGACAGAGACTCTCTGATATTATCTTTGAATTGTTTTTGGAACCTGGAAAACTATATTAATAGAGGCAGGCTTAATTAAGATATGCTGCATAAATGAATAGAAGTCTGATAGTAGGGGAGCGCATCTGTGACCAGCAGATCTTGGCTGTAACTATTGCTACCAAAAGAGAATTAACAGCATGAAAGGTATCTGGTTATCAAACGAGAAATAGCATGAAAATGTCTTTTAATTTAGAAGTCAGGCTCCTGGGCTAAAAATCATGGAGCATAAATTTGTCTATAACAAAAGAACATTTCCTATGAAAATGACTTGTTAACCTTCATTCTGTGACGGAGGTTTTATATTGTATAATACTTAGGTTTGTTCTGATAAGGACATCTAGTTGGAATTGCTACCTTATTGATATGCTGTCTTAATAATGGAAGTGTGCCTAAATTAACTGGGAAAGATAAAGCATGTACAAAATAGAGAAGGAAGAAATATCAATGATAGCAGGAAAAATCTGTAACCCTGAGATAAAGGATTTCTTGATACTGAACTCTAAAAAAATACTTGAAAGTAAACACACTTTCATAGGGCAACACTCCATCCATTATCTTTCTCTCTCCTTTGCTTAATCCAGCTCCTCTTCCTGCTCTGTAACAGTCTCCCAAGATTTGCTTCTCCTCCCTCAATTTGCTCTATTTATCCCATTTCTCATTGAAGCCAGCCCTGGAGTTTGAGTGCAAGTACATATTTGCAGCTGCATGCAGGCAATTTCTGTTTTAACATCCTATTTTCATCTCAAACCCAAGAACAGAAAATCTGAACCTATTCTTTCAAAATAACTGTTGTACCTACCTTACTTATTTTTCTCTTTATTTAGTGACCTATTAGGGGAACTTGGTCTCATTCTTCTTCTTTTATTTGCTATAGCTAAATTCTCTCCAAAATATTTATTCTTGCAAAAACATGTGGGAAATTCGTAGGCATAAAGTCACATTTACAAGAGTTCCCCTCTCTGATAGCAGTAAAGCTAACCAAAAGAACTAAAAAAAAAAAAAAAAAATTCAAGTAAAACCATTTGTGCTGACCTTTAGAAAGGTCTTAACCTCATAACACAAATCCAACTATCATCAAGATGTAAGTTCAGTCTGTTTTATACAGGACACTAGTTTCTCAACACAGTACAATAAGTGTCACTTAAGTGAAAGAAAAAAATGTGGAAACAAGCAAACATGTGAATATGTAGGCCTTTAATTATATCCACTATCTAGAGAAGTATAGTCTATAACCATGAATGGCTGGTGGAAAAGAATAGGAATATTCTGTCTCGAGTCATTTTCTCAACTGCAGCTCAGCCAGAATCTAAGAAAGCTCTAAGCTAAGCAGCTTCTTACTTGGGAGGGGTACGATCTAAAAACAGGTCCACTGTGAAACAAACTTCAGGCAACAAATGACCAAATACTCAAGGGCTAAAAACAGAAGCATAGAACGTCAGTCTGGTTGACTTTTCTTCCAGGGGTGGACATAATGAAGCAGGAGAACAAACCAATTCCCAGCAATATCATCTGTACTGTTGTGGTACAAATCAGGCCCTCAATCAGGCTTGCTAGATGTGGAGCCTGGACTTCTAACAAATTTTGAGAGAAACAGCAAGAGAAACCTCTTTGATCACAGTGCCTATGTCCCCACTTCCCTTCCTTTGGTCCGCAGGAAAATGCATGAGACCTTACACCAGCAAATTTCAATCTTGTTTGTGAAGAGGAAGGTCTGAAGGGTGTCAAGGAGATGTCTCCCACCCTCTATTAGGGAAAATAGCAGAACATGTAGATATGCCCCCAGTCAAAGGTAAGGAAGGTGCATAAGGGGAAGGATCATATTGATTTTGTGCATCATTCTATGGCCAATACCTCTGGTAGCACCTGGCATAAAGGGGGCTCCTTAAAGATTTGATGAACAAATTATTATTGCAGAAGATAGGAGTATGGATTTTGAAGTTAGAGAGATGGTTAAGAAGACTAATTCTGCAACTTCTTAGCTTTGTGCCTTGGACAAATTCTATAACACTTTGTACCCTCATATGTACAATTCAGGTAATAGTAATATTTTGTTTGGGGTTTAAAAGATAAAATATATTTTAGATATTCAGCACATGACTCTGCTGGTTATTCTCCCTTTGGTCCTCCAGATTAGTTCTCCAGTAATGTCATTTTCTCCTCTTACCTCTTTAGGCCTAGGAAGCAGTAAGGATTCCCCATTGTTGCCGGTCTCTGGGCTCCTTAGCATCCTTTATCGGTTTCCTTAATCCCGACCACAGTTCTGTAAGGACTGCTTAGGTGAATGTTTCTTCAATCTTCTGAATTGGATTTTGTTTTCTGATAGGAATTTGAGTGATACAGGGCCTGAAAGGAAGAATAATTAAAAAGGATTAACTTTTGGTGGTGGTGTTGGTAGGTGTAGTTGTATTGGTAGTAGTCAAAGCAGTAATAGAGTAGTACAGTAAGGAGAGTGGCAACTGTTATTGTTACTGTTATGAGCAGATCAAAATATAAAAGAAAATCTGCTAAAGCAAAAAAAAGTTCCTAAAATGAATACAGTATTCCCTAAGATGGGAGACAAGTTTAGACTATAACAAGAAAATTAAAGATGATGTGGAACTTTTTGATACAAAGTGTTTTTAAAATTTGATATAAAAAGATTCATCAACTAAATACAATACTAAGAAGAGAAATAGTGAAGAAAATTAATGTTCCAAAACAAAAGAATTAATTTTAAACAAGGACACATCTAGAAAATAGAATCAGTAACTAACTTGAGAACCTAATTTTAAAAATATCAAGAAAAATTGAAGATGACACAAACAGCTGGAAAGATATACTGTGTTCTTGGATTGGAAGAATCAGTATTGTTAAAATGCCCATACTACCCTCGGCAATCTACAGATTCACTGCAATCCCTATCAAATTACCAATTTCATCTTTCACAGAACTATAACAAAAATGTTTAACATTTGTATGGAAACACAAAAGACCCCAAATAGCCAGAACAATCTTGAGAAAGAAAACTGGAGCTGGAGGAATCAGGCTCCCTGACTTCAGACTGTTCTACAAAGCTTTAGTAACAAAACAATATGGTACTGGCACATAAACACATACATAGATCAGTGGAACAGGATAGAAAGCCCAGAAATAAATCCACACACTTATGATCAATTTATCTATGACAAAGGAGGTAAGACCATACAATGAGAAAAGACAGTCTCTTCAATAAGTGGTGCTGGGAAAACTAGACAGCTACATGTAAAAGAATGAGATTAGAACATTCTCTAATGTCATATACAAAAATAAACTCAAAATGGATTAAAGACCTAAATGTAAGGCTGGATACTATAAAACTCCTAGAGGAAAATATATGCAGAACACTCTTTGGCATAAATCACAGCAATATTTTTTTGGATCTGTCTCCTAGAGTAATGGAAATAAAAACAAAAATAAACAAATGGGAACTAATGAAACTTAAAAGCTTTTGCACAGCAAAGGAGCCCATAAACAAAATGAAAAGACAACCCACAGAATGGGAGAAAATATTTGCAAATAATGCGACTGACAAGGGATTAATCTCTAAAATAGACAAGCAGCTCAGACAGCTTAATATATAAAAAAAAAAAACTCAAAAAATGGGCAGAAGATCTAAACAGGAATTTCTCCAAAGAAGACATACAGATGGCCAATAGGCACATGAAAAAGTGCTCAACATCACTAATTATTAGAGAAATACAAATCAAAACTACTATGAGGTATCACCTCACACCAGTCAGAATGGTCATCATCAAAAAATCTACAAACAATAAATGCTGGAGAGGGTGTGGAGAAAAGGGAACCCTCTTGCATCGTTGGTGGGAACGTAAATTGATACAGCCACTATGGAGAACAGTATGGAGGTTCCTTAAAAAACTAAAAATAGAACTACCATACGACCCAGCAATCCCACTACTGGGCATATACCCTGAGAAAACCATAATTCAAAAAGAGTCATGCACCACAATGTTCACTGCAGCTCTATTTACAATAGCCAGGACATGGAAGCAACCTAAGTGTCCATCGAGAGATGAATGGATAAAGAAGATGTGGCACATATATACAATGGAATATTACTCAACCATTAAAAATAAACGAAATTTAGTTATTTGTAGTGAGGTGGATGGACCTAGAGTCTGTCATACAGAGTGAAGTAAGTCAGAAAGAGAAAAACAAATACCGTATGCTAACACATATATATGGAATCTAAAAAAAAAAAATAATAAAATAAATGGTTTTGAAGAACCTAGGGGCAAGACAGGAATAAAGACGCAGACGTAGAGAATGGACTTGAGGACACGGGGAGGGGGAAGGGTAAGCTGGGACAAAGTGAGAGAGTAGCATTGACATATACACACTACCAAATGTAAAACAGATAGCTAGTGGGAAGCAGCTGCATAGCACAGGGAGATCAGCTCGGTGCTCTGTGACTACCTAGAGGGGTGGGATAGGGAGGGTAGGAGGGAGACGCAAGAGGGAGGGGATATGGGGATATATGTATATGTATAGCTGATTCACTTTGTTATAAAGTAGAAACTAACACACCATTGTAAAGCAATTATACTCCAATAAAGATGTTAAAAAAAAAATCTAGGTGCTGAGAAAAAAAAATTCAAGCCACAAATAACTTCTAAGTGATTTAAACTGTCCCAGAGCATAAAGAATGAAACGCAATCTCCATGTTTTAAATGAAGTCAGCAAAACTCACAAACAATATTTATCAATATAAACAAGAAAAGGTAAAATTTCTGTCCAACCCCACTTATAAATATTCATATAAGTATCCTAAATATAATGTTACTAATTAGAACCCAGGAAAACATGGAAAGCCTTATAAATCCATGATCAACACAGACTCATTCCAAGAATGCTAGGTGATTCATTATTAGAAAATCTATTGCTATAAATGACCATTATTATAATGAGCAAAGGAGGAAATATTATTGTTCCCAAGAAGATTTCCCAATAAGTATTTGGTAAAACTCACCATTCATTTCTGATTTTTTAATAAAAGGATTTTTAATAAAAGGGTTGTACCTGACACACACGCACACACACACACACACACACACACACACACACACACAGTCATGGTATATATTCTATTCGTAAAACTAGGAGTCTGTGTTGGGCTTAACTGTGTATCCAAGAAGGCTAATTCTGGAAAACACGGTCAAATAAACTTAGGAATTTCTCCATTAAAAATGTCCTTAAAAGTTCATGAAATGTAAAAGACATCATAAAAGCTCTGAGACACTGTATAAAAGAAACTTGTTTAAATAATTTAATGGATAAACTGCCGAATCTGAGACCTTTTTTCTCAGCTCCCCTGTTATCATGGCCTGGATGACTTTCTTCTCTCATTATCAGTTTTGTATTTCTGTACTAAAAAAGTTCCATACAAATCAAGAACATGATGTCATGCTAGCCATTGCAATTAGATAATAGAATAAATATAATATCTTGCTATTAAAGAGGTGAAATTGTTATTTTTATGGATAATATAATCATCTGGGTAGAATTTTCAAGAAAACATTTTAAAATATAAGGTAAAGTAAGAGTTTATAAAGGTGGCCAATAACAAAGTTAACATGTGAAAATACAGTTTTTTAATAAACAATAACTAATTAGAAAATACAATACAAGGATATAATTTATAATATTAATAATCCAAAATATTAAATTATCTAAATAATAATAGAAATATGTAGAGCTAGTATGAGGAAAACTCTGAAACTATCAAGGACCATAAAAGACTTAAATAAATAAAAAGACAGTTCTTAGTCTTCAGCTAATGCTAAATATTTTTAAAATATCACTTCTTCCTAAGAGGATTTATAAATATATTAAATCCCAATTAAAACCCCAATTGGATTTTTTCTTAATTTGATAAAAATGATTCTAAATTTTAACTGGAAGTATAAATGTGGGAAAACATCCAGGGAATTCTGAAGAAAAAGAGAAGTAAAGAGGTATATGCTTTCGTATAGAAAATTATATTACAAAACAGCATTTATAAAAATTACTCTATGGTGTAGAAATAGACTAACATTAATGGAAACAACCAGAAAAACAATGAAATAAACTCATATGTGTGAGAATTTAATGTGATAAATATGACATTTAAAGTGATGTGGGGCTTCCCTGGTGGCGCAGTGGTTGGGAGTCCGCCTGCCGATGCAAGGCACACGGGTTCGTGCCCCGGTCTGGGAGGATGCCACATGCCGCGGAGCGGCTGGGCCCGTGAGCCATGGCCGCTGAGCCTGCGCGTCCGGAGCCTGTGCTCCACAGCGGGAGAGGCCGCAGCAGTGACAGGCCCGCGTACCAAAAAAAGAAAAAATAAATAAATAAATAAAGTGATGTGGAGGGGAAAAGATTCATTATGCAAAAAAGATAGTGATATGATCTGAGTAGCCATTTAGAAAAATAAAACATCCAAAACAAATTCTGGGTTCACCAAATGTTTGAGGAAAATTAAATCCTAAAACAATAATGTATAAGTCAAGATTTGTACAATATCTTATTGAGGAAGTTCTTTATAAGTTTCCAAGCACAGTGTACCAAAAAAAAAAAAAAAAAAGAGAGAGAGAGAAAGAGAAGAAAGGAAGGATGAATAGATCTTGACCAAATAAGAATGGAGAGCTTTTGACCTGCAGAAATACAATAAGTGAGTTTGAAGATAACCTCAGGAACTAGCAAAAATATCTGTAACACATATGACATATAGAGAGTTAATTTCTCTAATTTTAATAAATAGATTAAAAATAAATTAAAAATAACCCACCATGATAGGAAGAAGGGCAAAAGAGTTGAAAGGCATTTCAGAAAGGAAAAGTATACATGTCCAATGAAGATTTGAAAGGATATTCCATCTCAAAGAAAGAAACTATCAATGAGTATTTTGAAGAGCGAAACACATGACAAAACTCAATATTTATAAGCTTTTGGAAACCTAGGGACACTCTTAGTTAAAATATACATTTGAGCAACTTTTCTAACAGCATTTAAAATATTCATGAAAATGTAAAACACAACTTTTTTAGTCTAGTGGTCCAACTACTATGGATAAAACCAAGAAAATAATACTGTAAGTACCTCAACACTCAAATGAGGAGTGCATGGTTTATTTTGGTGTGCTCTGTCAGTTTTGACATTAGTGTTCTGATATTTTCAACCAATGAACTCAGATTCTCTTCTTTGTGTTCTGAAACATTTTAATAAAAAGTAGAAACAACTGAAATGTTTATCAAGAGAAGCAAATGAAAGCTACACCATCATTAAAATTGATTATGTAAATCTTTACTGACATTGTTGAATTTAAAAAGGTTAGAAAAACATCCCTAATAATCCAACTACAAATTTTAGATTTGTAAAAATTCACTTTTAAACCTTTGAATTCCTTAATCAGGTCTCTGGGGAACAGCAGGTACTCAATAAATGTTGAACAATTAATTAATTAATTAATTCTATAAAGTAGGCTTCAGGTTCAAAGTCAAGTTTTTTTTTAAGTTTAATGTTAAAATAATGTTATTGTAGCTCACATTTATAAACATAAAAATGCCCATTGAAAATTAGAGTGAACATTGGATTTGTTCCCTTTCCTGCTTTACTACTGAAGAGACTACTGGAAATAAAAATCACCATTAATCACCTCATTGAATTTAATTGAAATAATGTAAATGAAAGTACTCTGTAAACTGTTATGGTATATACAAATAAGGTATTGTCACTAGCCATCTGTTCTACCATACGATGTTATAGTTTTGATTATGCAAATAAAATTTTACTGTGGAAAAATGAAAGAAGAACAGCACGTACAATGCATTTACATAAAACTGCATATACTCCTTTATGTGTGAGCATGTACATATCCATGAAAAAAAAATGTCAGGAAGCACGTTCATCTAATGGTTTGCAGGTTTTTGCCCTGAACTTTGGAACTTGGAGTGATTTTATTAATTTTACAAATACTCTGTATTACTTTTATGATTAGCAAAATAGTGAAGTATTTAAGTTTAGGGGAAAAGATGTATGTCTATATAACTTCATTTTCAAGTGGAACAGACAGAAAATAATTATGGGAAAGGCCTTTATATTGAGGAATTAGGTCACCAGAGTCCAGGATAGTTTTGGAAGACTGGAGAGAAGCCAGACTGTAGGAGTTTAACCAAAGAATAAGTAATAGAGGAGATAGAAGAGATAAATTTGGAAATTATCAGCCTATTTTCACTTTCCTCCTATTCCATTAAGTCCTTTGTCTCGTTCCAGTTTTCTCATCTCTTTACTGCACTGTCTGCATTTCAATGTTAAGCTCCTCTTCCCCCTTGATGGCACCTCGTTGTGTGATGTTCAGCTCCCTATTTCCTTGCTCACATCTCACTAAGTGATCTATACCACTCCCGCCTGAGGACTGCAGGTATAGGAAATGTTTCTTATGTAGGTTAAAAATGCACAAACAGGGTCTTGGAGAGAAATATCATGCATTGGAACATGAAGTATATTCATTTAAATGCTACTTTGCTGCCTTTCAAAGCTGATTTTCAAAAAACACTTTGCGTATCCTTATTATATGTCTTCTGTCAAATTCCTAGTCATTTGCTGTTGTCTCTGTGACCTGCAGTCTTTCATCTATCTTTTACACTTACCTCAGTCATTTTCATTCTTTCTATCATTGCTTCCTTCTCTTTTGTGTCAACATAACATAATAAAACTGGAGGCTTAGAGTTGTTTTTCTGAGTGAAAGGGTATTAGGGAGAGTACATAGTTAATTTTTATTTGTAGTGAACACAGAATAACAAACCAACAACAACAAAGGAAGGATGAACTAAAGAAATAAGACCACACAGAGTCGAAACCACCTCATAAATAAATGGCATATGCTGGGAATCTATCCAAGTAATGGATGAACTTCATTTATATACTTTCATCCTTTTTTAACAATACTGATGTAAGAATTACCATTTTACATGGGAGAAGGGGAGAAGAGGGGGAGGGGAATGTGTTTGTATTATATAGTAGTAATTTGTTCTTATTTATCATAAATCTTAGTAATTGTTTGCTTCCTCCCTTATTTCTTCCAAGTTCTGTGGTTTCTCTCCTTCCAGGTGATGCACTTGGTTCCACCATCTCAACTCACTGGGTCTGCAACAAAAGCGTTCCAACAGCCTTCCTCATCTTTACCCTGGATCCCCTCTGAAATCGATTCTATATGAAGCAGCCAGAGATATCTTTTAAAATATTAATATAATCATAGTAACCCTCAGCTGAAAACCCTGAAATGCCTTCCAATACTACTTAGGAGAAATTTAAATTATTAAATTTAAATTGTTAAAATTGTTAGCATGGCCTATGAGGTCCAGCATGACCTGACCTGGGTCAGTTTCCATGTCTTCCTCTCAGCACTGCACCCCTTACTCCCTGATCTCCAGACTCACTGGCCTTCGTTTTATGTCTAGATGGGCCAAGTGCTTCCTACCTCAGGGCCTAGGTGTATGCTGATCTCTCTACCTGTGATTCTCTTCTTCCCATTCCTTACCTGGCCAAACACTCTCCCCTCAAGTCTCACTCGTTTCCTTGGGAAGGCCTTCTCTTGCACCTGCAGCAGTTACTTTGGTTCTCTTGCTCACTGCCTCTTCCAACCTCCTTTGCTGTGGCCTCTTGAACAGAGAAACTGAAAAGCTCAGAATTGCACTGCTCATATTTCCTTGCTGCCTGAGTTCTGAATGTGATTTATGTTTACCAAATGGAAACTCCCATGGAAGCCTTGAATACAAAACTGAGTTAACTGAAAAGGAGGGTGTGAGGCATCTATTTTTATGGCTCAGGTCTTAGAGAGGGGATATGGTTCTAGGGTAAGCAGCAAGAATACCAGCCCTCTGATTGTGGCTGCAGTAGTACCCACTTTCACGGTCCAGTTCTGTGGTGTGGCTTTGGGGACCATTCAAGACAGCTCATTCTAGGGTCTGTGGTTTCACCACTCATTCAGAAAGCTGTTTAATACTCTGCAACAAATACCATTCTGCTTAAGCTACCTAACATAGATTCTGCTATCTGTAGCTGAACCTTCACTGGTACGTGGTCTCTCCTCAATGTATATCAGACCCCTCTGTTACAGTCTTTTATTACACTTGACATTTCTTTCACAGTACTTGTTATAATTTGTAATTACATATTTACTTGAGTACTTGTCTGTCTCAGTTGCTAGATTCTCAGCTTCATGAGAATATGGTAGGTGTTTAACCCATAATGGTTGAAGAAATTAGTAAAAAAGCAAAATATATTAAGTTTCTTCTTTATTTACTGCCTGATTACCTGCTTTCCTTGGGTTCTAGAGCTGTAGATATATATTAGTCATTTGGATGCAACTACTGTTAGTGACCATCCTTATTCATTCTGCATCCACCCAAAGTAGTCTTATATTGTTTCACCTTAGCGATATAGACTCCACTAGCAGTTCTTTTTTGAATCCGATCTTGTTACAATGACTAGGGTTAAACTAAACTTCCCTAACATCCACTACTGAAGATAAAAGAATATATGTTGCAGAGAAAGTGTGTAAATAGTTGAGCACAAGAAATCTGATATGAGATTTGGATAATTCGACCAATGTGTCCCTGCTACACAAAGTCTTCTCTGGGTTTTCTGATATCCAACTAGAAAAATGAAAAAAGTCTAGTGACAGGAAAGAGCAGAATTCTTATTGAAATATGTGATATGCCTTTCAAATTGGACAAATTAGTACAGATGTTTTATGTCAAAGGATGAAACATATTTAGATTTAGAAAATCATCTATTGTGTTCCATCCCATATGAAGAAAATCAGTGGACAGATTCTGCAAAATAGATGAAAAGAGAGGAAATAAGGCAGCTAAATCATGGGAAGAATGAGCTAGCAGGCTCAGAAGTCTTACCTTTTATAATTGGCATTTACAAGTGTTCTCATATGCAGATCTAACTCATCTTTTGGTGAACTTTGAAGACAGCAAACCTGCTCTTCCTCCTGGATTCCTTATATCAGGGAATGAAATTATCCACCCAGAAACCCAGACATCAACCTTGATTCTTCCCTCTTCCTCATGGATTCATCTTCTCCATCCAATTTGTCAATAACCACAATTCTCAAAATTTCCCTTTTCTTAATCTTTTTTTTTTTGCTCTATTTTTGTCAGTATTATTAAAAGTCTCCTAATTGGTTTTCCATCACTTCAATTTAGAATGATATGTCTAAAATCCAAATATTATCACGTTACTCCCCTGCTTAAAATCCTTTAGCGGCCTCCCTTTTTAATCAGCCCAGATACTTTAAGATCCCTTCTCATGCCTTACCACTCCTCCACCCATGCACTCTTTGCACTATCTTCATTGAAATACTTTAAATTCCCAGAATGCACTAGGTCATCTCCCTACTCCCCAGCCCTCAGGTTCCTGCACAAATTGCTCTACATCCTTGATACCCCCTTCCCATACTCTTTGCTTGGCTAACTCCAACTCATTTTACAGAGTTCAGTTTAGACATCACTTCTAAGAAACCTTCCTCAAACTTTAGTGCCTGGGATACATTTGTGCCTCATGGTTCCCTAAAAAATTCTATCCCCTCCTTAATTTACCATCATCCTAAATTTGCCTCTTTACATACTTGTCTGTATCCATTAGGATTAAGTTTGGCCTAATATTAAAAAAATAATAACAGTGACTTAAACAAGTTGGAGGCTTATTTTTATCTTAAGAAAATCCAGAGGTCTTGAGCTTGTGTGATAACGTCAAGGTCATCAGGTTTCTAGGACCCTTCAATTTTTCTGAACTGATACACTTAGCATGTAGTTTCCATCCCTAAGGTTGCCACAATATCCAAGAGAACTCCAGCAATCACATCTGCATATCAGACAGCAGGAAGGAAGAAAAAGCAGTAGATAAAAAGTACATTCAAGCTGTTTAGTTTCCTTCTAAGATGTTTTCCCAGAAGTCTCACCCAACACCTTAGCTCACTTTTTGTTGGCTACCCCTAGCTACAGGGGTGACAGGGAAATATTATCTTTTAATTGTGCACATTGCTGCTTGCCTTTATACTGTGATTCTGCTAGAAAGGAAGAAAAGAAGGAGGGATATTGAGTAGACACCCAGCAACCACTGCTACCTTGGGTTACCTACTCTTTAAGAACAGAGACTCTCTCCTTGTATCATCTTCAGGCCTGAGCACCACACCACACACTGAACAGATGTTCAATAAATATTATACATAAATAGTTTAAAGATAAACAGTGTAACATTGGGCATGCTAAAAGACTAGATTGTGGTTCCTCATACCTGAAATAGAGAGCCTCCAAAATTTGTTTTTGAAGCTGTGTAATTCTTTTTTATTTTCTAAATAAAATGTTATCTAGAATCCAGTATGAAGCAACAGAAGTGGAATGCTCAGGTTGGAGGCAAGCAGCCTGCATCCTTACTTGACCTACCCTTTTAAATTCCCTGAGAGGAGCCTGGGATATCTCCTTGGAACTCAAAGGCTTCACAAATCACAATTTGGAAACAACTGGACTTATGATCCCACCAGCACAGGAGTCTCTGAACCTAACAGTAGAATCAAAGTTGTATCATATCATCAGGAAATAATCAACCCAATTGGTTATCAATAAAAATTAAGCCAACTTCACTAAAAACAGAGCGACCATATGATTCAGCAATCCCCCTCCTGGGCATATATATGGAGAAAAACACAGTTTGAAAGGATACATGCACCCTAATGTTCATAGCAGCACTATTTACAATAGCCAAGACATGGAAGCAACCTAAATGTCCATCGACAGATGAATGGATAAAGAAGATGTAGCATGTGTGTGTGTGTGTGTGTGTGTGTATATATATATATATATATATATATATATATATAATGAATATTATTCAGCCATAAAAAAGAATGAAATAATGCCATTTGTAGCAACATGGATGGACCTGGAGATTATCATATTAAGTGAAATAAGTCAGACAGAGAAAGACAAATATCATATGATATCACTTATATGTGGAATCTAAAAGAAAAGAAAATGATATGAATGAACTTATTTACAAAACAGAAACAGACTCACAGACTTAGAGAATGAACTTATGGTTACCAGGGGGAAGGGGGAAGGGGGAAGGGGAGGGATAGATTGGGAGTTTGGGATTGATGTGTACACACGGCTATATTTAAAATAGACAACCAATAAGGACTTACTGTAAGAAAAAAGAATTAAGCCAACTTCTCATGTCCCTGACAATGACATCATCCATTCTTGGAACACGGAAAGGCTGTGTCAAAATGTTGAAGTAAGGAAGGATGGCATTGTAAGAGCAAACACAAAACAGAACTTGGTGGTCTATATGGAATACTGAAGAGCAAACGTACAGTTCTCTTTCATTTCAATTGTGACTGTCCTTCAAGGTGTAGCTCATACCCTAGTTCATCCATAAAGTCTTCACTGATATCCCCTGACTATCCACTTCTAAACTAGATGTAGGAATTGAGTGGGACTTTCCCACTAGCTGCAGATCATCTGGTCAAGAGGAGATACAGTATATAGCATTGAGGAGTGAAGCTGGAATGAAGAAAATCAAGCGGATGACAGTGGATCCCAATTATTCTTCAGATAATCAGACAGCTAAAAATTATGTATCAAGCCAAAAGATAAACTGAAATATTAGCACAAAGCTAATAGATTTAGAAGAAAAGGTAAAAGAGAGAACACAGAGTAGCTAGAATGTAGGGACTTTTTATGGGACACCTGTGACCACCACTGTAATAGCTACAATTTATTGTAACTCTAATATGTGCTAGTACTTTTAAATGAATTTTATATATGCTATTCTTAATCCTCATGGCAACCTTGAAAGAATGCTAGTATTATTCCATTTTAACAATACAGAAACTGTGGCTTAAAAAAGAGAAATAAATTGCTCACATTTTGGTGAGAGAGAAGGGACAACAAAATTGTAGTTCAGGATGTCTTACTTCAGTGCTACCCCATGTTCTTTACAACACCAAGATGATGCTGTGATTGCTGAATTATAGTGCTCTCAGATAAGATACTCCTCTTTGGTCAGTTTGGCTAATGTCTCTTCAGAGACGTGCTTAAGACTGCTCTTGTTAATAGCATCTTTAGGGTGAGGACAGCAAAGCTTGTATTTAATGGTAATTATTTCTATTTACTCTCACCCTATGAACTCAGAAGTCTGCACAAACACTAACTCATAAGCCATGAGGAAATGGGTGGTAAACAATATTGGCATTTATTATTTTCATAGTTCAGTCTATCTCCTTCTTTTATCATCTCCAAAACATACCATCATATTCTCATTGGAAGAACCTCCTTTCATCGGTCAGAAAGCCCTTGTCTCAGTGCACAAGGATAATCTGGGATAAAATTATGAATTTAAATAGTAGTTAATCAAGGAAAAAAGATGTTAGAGTAGTCCTTCCCTGTTCCACACCTCCGCCCCCACCCCGCCCCCCCGCCATATAGTTACTTCTTTCTCATCTTACATTTTCCCGTTTCCTCACTGTCTAGCTTGCCATCCCCAGCCATCCCTGGGAATCAGGATGAACCCAGCAGTGACTAAATCACTGGACCATCTCATCTCCATCTCATTCACTGGTTGCTGACTGACTGAAAGGCCAGTTTCTCCCTTTTAGACTATTTCTGTTAAGTTCACCAATGAGCCATGCGTCATCAAACAAATGGCCACTGGGTCTGCATAACAAAGAGACAAATGTTACCAAAGCAGAAGCACTTGTGCTTTTTCCTGGAGAAGTTGGTAGAAAGTTGCCCAAACCTTTCGACCGCTGGGCAGGACTGCAACTGGAGTGATCCAAGGCTCTAGTTTATCAAACTGTCTGAAATATTCTTCTAGTTTGACCTTCCTCCCAGAGGTGGAATGCCTTGGGCTCCTTTCCACCAGCATCTCTTTCTTTCTTTTCAGCTTGAGCACGCTTCCCACGCTTCTGGACTCTGAGACTTCAAAGAGCAAGATGGCATGTGGAATAAGAAAAAAACTATCTCAAGACTTTGTTGTTAAGTAATTAGATCAATTAATTGTGTAATTTAAACTGAATAATTTACTTCCATCTGAATTATCCAAATCTTTTAAAATCAATGTATTGTTTTTTGGTAACTTCAATCATATGGTTTCATTGGCTCAAGTTATTCTGGGTGAGTAGAAATTGCCAACATTTTTAAATAGGTCCAATATACAATAATTTGGTTTTGAAATCCTATACTAAGTGAATTTCAAGCATCTCTCAGAACAAGAAAAATAAAGGGCTCATTGTGATTTCTGAATAGTTTAGCCAGTTCTCACTGGATATGTTAGCACTTTTTGTGCATATGATAAGCTAATATTCTTCCATGCCTGTAATGATTTATGTTTTTAAAAATGATTGTTTCTTTGGTTTTCCTTATCCTCTTAGCATGGCGGTGGGCACGTCCATGGCACTCAGTAAAAATGTACTTTGAGATCCATTTTGAAACATATGACATTCTAGTGGGTGGATAAATAAATATCAACTTCTCTTACTACTTATACTAGTAATAATAATATATTCTTATGGAACACTAACAGTAGAACTTTGTTTTGTGATGGACCTTCTTAAATATAAGCATATAATGGGTTATTTTAAAAGCCTTAAACACTTATATTAAATGCATCTGTTTCTGGGGCTTCCCTGGTGGTGCAGTGGCCTGCCAATACAGGGGACACTGGTTCAAGCCCTGTTCCTGGAACATTCCACATGCCGTGGAGCAACTAAGCCCGTGTGTCACAACTACTGAGCCTGTGCTCTAGAGCCTTTGAGCCACAACTACTGAGCCTGCATGCCACAACTACTGAAGCCCACACGCCTAGAGCCCGTGTTCCACAACAAGAGAAGCCACCTCAATGGGAAGCCCGCGCACCACAATGAAGAGTAGCCCCCACTAGCTGCATCTAGCGAAAGCCCGCTTGCAGCAACAAAGACCCAACGCAACCCAAATCAAATAAATACATAAATAAGTTTATTAAAAAATAATAAATTCATCTGTTTTTTAATTGCTCTGAAAATCCCTCTCAGTCTGGGTGTTGTAAGTGGGGCTTCCCTAAAAATAAGCAAGAGTTCAAAACTGGGCACAAAGAAGCCAAAGCAGAATGAATTAAAAATGTGCTCCCTGCCATCTTGCAATGTTCTTACAGTAAAGAGGAAGTACTGTGCCCCCTCCCTTAACTATTCCTTGGCTGATGGCTTTTCTTGGGAATACATTTTCCTAGAGAACTCCTAGGAACAGTTGTTTCCTTGGAAGGATGTGTGCTTTTGCTGGTGAATGTTGACTTAGGAAGAAGATGAAAGAAATGTGGAAGACTAGAAAGACACTGCAGTTAGTATAGGGAAAAGGAGCGGGGAGAGATTCGTGTTTGTGAGTCCCTATTTTTGGCTAGGTGCTAGCACATAACATAACTTTTATTCTGTTAGGTGATATTATTGTCCATTTTATAGATGAGGAAATCACTGAAAGGCTAATTAAATTTCTTAAATGCACATTTTTTTTAAGCAAAAAGGTAGAACTTGTAGTTAATTGATTAAAACGGAACCATAAGTCTGTTGAGAATGGGCACCTGTGCGGCTTCTCTTTATCAACCAACAGAGCAGATCAACCTGGGCTGGATTTCAAAGGGGCAGGCAAAAGCCCTGTACTCTGGCTTCATCTCCCTTAACTGATGTCTAATTAACAAAGGATTATATCTTTAGTACCATAAGCAGAGACGAAGCTTCTCATGTGAATACCTCTAGAAATGGCAGCCCATAGTATCAATTAACACTCATGTTAGTAGCAATTATGTTCCTATGTTTATCAAGCATGTGTCAAGCAGTCTGCATATAATTTCTATTTGATCCACAATAACCTTAAAAATATTATCATTTCCATTTTAAATATGAAGTAATTGTAACTTAAAGAAAGTAAATAATTATCACACACTAAATGGAAAAGCCAGGGGCTTCCGGGAAGATGGCGGAAGAGTAAGACGCGGAGATCACCTTCCTCCCCACAGATACACCAGAAATACATCTACACGTGGAACAACTCCTACAGAACACCCACTGAACGCTGGCAGAAGACCTCAGACCTCCCAAAAGGTAAGAAACCCCCCAGGTACCTGAGTAGGGCAAAAGAAAAAACAGAGACAAAAGAATAGGGACGGCACCTGCACCAGTGGGAGGGAGCTGTGAAGGAGGAAATGTTTCCAAACACTAGGAAGCCCCTTCGCGGGCGGAGACAGCGGGTGGCGGAGGGAGATAGCTTCGGAGCCACGGAGGAGAGCACAGCAACAGGGTACGGAGGGCAAAGCGGCGAGATTCCCGCACAGAGGATGAGGGCCGACCAGCACTCACCAGGCCGAGAGGCTTGTCTGCTCACCCGCCGAGGCGGGAGGGGCTGCGAGCTGAGGCTCGGGTTTCGGTCGGAGCGCCGGGAGAGGACTGGGGTTGGCGCTGTGAACATAGCCTGCAGGGGCTAGTGCACCACAGCTAGCCGGCAGGGAGGCCGGAGAAAAGTCTGGAGCTGCCGAAGAGGCAAGAGACTTTTTCTTCCCTCTTTGTTTCCTGCTGCGCGAGGAGAGGGGATTAAGAGCGCTGCTTAAAGGAGCTCCAGAGACGGGCGCAGGCCGCGGCTAAAAGCGCGGACCCCAGAGACGGGCATGAGACGCTAAGGCTGCTGCTGCCGCCACCAAGAAACCTGTGTGCGAGCACAGGTCACTATCCACACCCCCCTTCCGGGGAGCCTGTGCAGCCCGCCACTGCCAGGGTCCGGGGAACCAGGGACAACTTCCCCGGGAGAACGCATGGCGCGCCTCAGGCTGCTGCAATGTCACGCCGGCCTCTGCCGCCGCAGGCCCGCCCCGCACTCCGTGCCCCTCCCACCCCGCGGCCTGAGTGAGCCAGAGCCCTGAATCAGCGGCTCCTTTAACCCCGTCCTGTCTGAGCGAAGAACAGACGCCCTCCGGCGACCTACACGCAGTGGCAGGGCCAAATCCAAAGCTGAGCCCCTGGGAGCTGTGAGAACAAAGAAGAGAAAGGGAAATCTCTCCCAGCAGCCTCAGGAGCAGCGGATTAAAGCTCCACAATCAACTTGATGTACCCTGCATCTGTGGAATACATGAATAGACAACGAATCATCCCACATTAAGGAGGTGAACTTTTAGAGCAAGATTTATGATTTTTTCCCCCTTTTCGTCCTTTTCTGTGTGGATGAAAGGCTCTTGGTGCTGCAGCCAGGAGTCACTGCTGTGCCTCTGAGGTGGGAGAGCCAACTTCAGGACACTGGTCCACAAGAGACCTCCCAGCTCCACATCATATCAAACAGTGAAAATCTCCCAGTGATCTCCATCTCAACACCAGCACCCACCTTCACTCAACGACCAGCAAGCTACAGTGCTGGACATCCTATGCCAAACAACTAGCGAGACAGGAACACAACCCCACCCATTAGCAGAGAGGCTGCCTAAAATCATAAGAAGTCCACAGACACCTCAAAACACACCACCAGACGTGGACCTGCCCACCAGAAAGACAAGACCCAGCCTCATCCACCAGAACACAGGCACTAATCCCTCCACCAGGAAGCCTACACAACCCACTGAACCACTGGGGACAGACACAAAAAACAACGGGAACTACGATCCTGCAGCCTGCAAAAAGGAGACCCCAAACACAGTAAGATAAGCAAAATGAGAAGACAGAAAAACACAGAGCAGATGAAGGAACAAGATAAAAACCCACCAGACCTAACAAATGAAGAGGAAAAAGGCAGTCTACCTGAAAAAGAATTCAGAATAATGATAGTAAAGATGATACAAAATCTTGGAAACAGAATAGACAAAATGCAAGAAACATTTAACAAGGACCTAGAAAAACTAAATATGAAACAAACAACAATGAACAACACAATAAATGAAATTAAAAATACTCTAGATGGGATCAATAGCAGAATAACTGAGGCAGAAGAATGGATAAGTGACCTGGAAGATAAAATAGTGGAAATAACTACTGCAGAGGAGAATAAAGAAAAAAGAATGAAAAGAACTGAGGACAGTCTCAGAGACCTCTGGAACGACATTAAATGCACCAACATTCGAATTATAGGGGTTCCAGAAGAAGAAGAGAAAAAGAAAGGGACTGAGAATATATTTGAAGAGATTATAGTTGAAAACTTCCCTAATATGGGAAAGGAAATAGTTAATCAAGTCCAGGAAGCACAGAGAGTCCCATACAGGATAAATCCAAGGAGAAATAAGCTAAGACACATATTAATCAAACTGTCAAAAATTAAATACAAAGAAAATATATTAAAAGCAGCAAGGGAAAAACAACAAATAACACACAAGGGAATCCCCATGAGGTTAACAGCTGATCTTTCAGCAGAAACTCTGCAAGCCAGAAGGGACTGGCAGCACATATTTAAAGTGATGAAGGCGAAAACCTGCAACCAAGATTACTCTACCCAGCAAGGATCTCATTCAGATTTGATGGAGAAATTAAAACCTTTACAGACAAGCAAAAGCTGAGAGAGTTCAGCACCACCAAACCAGCTTTACAACAAATGCTAAAGGAACTTCTCTAGGCAAGAAACACAAGAGAAGGAAAAGACCTACAATAACGAACCGAAAACAATTAAGAAAATGGGAATAGGAACATACATATCAATAATTACCTTAAATGTAAATGGACTAAATGCTCCCACCAAAAGACACAGATTGGCTGAATGGATACAAAAACAAGACCCATATATTTGCTGTCTACAAGAGACCCACTTCAGACCTAGAGACACATACAGACTGAAAGTAAGGGAATGGAAGAAGATATTCCAATCAAATGGAAACTAAAAGAAAGCTGGAGTAGCAATTCTCATATCAGACAAAATAGACTTTAAAATAAAGACTATTAGGAGAGACAAAGAAGGACACTGCATAATGATCAAGGGATCAATCCAAGAAGAAGATATAACAATTGTAAATATTTATGCACCCAACATAGGAGCACCTCAATACATAAGGCAAATACTAACTGCCATAAAAGGGGAAATCGACAGTAACACATTCATAGTAGGGGACTTTAACACCCCACTTTCACCAATGGACAGATCATCCAAAATGAAAATAAATAAGGACACACAAGCTTTAAATGAGACATTAAACAAGATGGACTTAACTGATATTTATAGGACATTCCATCCAAAAACAACAGAATACACATTTTTCTCAAGTGCTCATGGAACATCCTCCAGGATAGATCATATCTTGGGTCACAAATCAAGCCTTGGTAAATTTAAGAAAATTGAAATTGTATCAAGTATCTTTTCCAACCACAATGCTATGAGACTAGATATCAATTACAGGAAAAGATCTGTAAAAAATAGAAATACATGGAGGCTAAACAATACACTACTTAATAACGAAGTGATCACTGAAGAAATCAAAGAGGAAATTTACAAATACCTAGAAACAAATGACAATGGAGACATGATGACCCAAAACCTATGGGATGCAGCAAAAGCAGTTCTAAGAGAGAAGTTTACAGCAATACAATCCTACCTTAAGAAACAGGAAACATCTCGAATAAACAACCTAACCTTGCAACTAAAGCAATTAGAGAAAGAATAACAAAAAAAAACCCCACAGTTAGCAGAAGGAAAGAAATCATAAAAGTCAGATCAGAAATAAATGAAAAAGAAATGAAGGAAACGATAACAAAGATCAATAAAACTAAAAGCTGGTTCTTTGAGAAGTTAAACAAAATTGATAAACCATTACCCAGACTCATCAAGAAAAAAAGGGAGAAGACTCAAATCAATAGAATTAGAAATGAAAAAGGAGAAGTAACAACTGACACTGCAGAAATACAAAAGATCATGAGAGATTACTACAAGCAACTATATACAAATAAAATGGACAACCTGGAAGAAATGGACAAATTCTTAGAAATGCACAACATGCCAAGACTGAATCAGGAAGAAATAGAAAATATGGACAGACCAATCACAAGCACTGAAATTGAAACTGTGATTAAAAATCTTCCAACAAACAAAAGCCCAGGATCAGATGGCTTCACAGGCAAATTCTATCAAACATTTAGAGAAGAGCTAACACCTATCCTTCTCAAATTCTTCCAAAATATAGCGGAAGGAGGAACACTCCCAAACTCATTCTACGAGGCCACCATCACCCTGATACCAAAACCAGACAAGGATGTCACAAAGAAAGAAAACTACAGGCCAATATCAATGATGAACATAGATGCAAAAATCCTCAACAAAATACTAGCAAACAGAATCCAACAGCACATTAAACGGATCATACACCATGATCAAGTGGGGTTTATTCCAGGAATGCAAGGATTCTTCAATATATTCAAATCAATCAACGTGATACACCATATTAACAAACTGAAGGAGAAAAACCATATGATCATCTCAATAGATGCAGAGAAAGCTTTTCACAAAATTCAACAACCATTTATGATAAAAGCCCTGCAGAAAGTAGGCATAGAGGGAACACTCCTCAACATAATAAAGGCCATATATGACAAACCCACAGCCAACATCGTTCTCAATGGTGAAAAACTGAAACCATTTCCACTAAGATCAGGAACAAGACAAGATTGCCCACTCTCACCACTCTTATTCAACATAGTTTTGGAAGTTTCAGCCACAGCAATCAGAGAAGAAAAGGAATCCAAATCGGAAAAGAAGTAAAGCTGTCACTGTTTGCAGATGACATGATACTATACATAGAGAATCCTAAAGATGCTACCAGAAAACTACTAGAGCTAATCAGTGAATTTGGTAAAGTAGCAGGATACAAAATTAATGCACAGAAATCTCTGGCATTCCTATACACTAATGATGAAAAATCTGAAAGTGAAATCAAGAAAACACTCCCATTTACCATTGCAACAAAAAGAATAAAATATCTAGGAATAAACCTACCTAAGGAGACAAAAGACCTGTATGCAGAAAATTATAAGACACTGATGAAAGAAATTAAAGATGATACAAATAGATGGAGAGATATACCATGTTCGTGGATTGGAAGAATCAACATTGTGAAAATGACTCTACTACCCAAAGCAATCTACAGATTCAATGCAATCCCTATCAAACTACCACTGGTATTTTTCACATAACTAGAACAAAAAAATTCACAATTTGTATGGAAACACAAAAGACCCCGAATAGCCAAAGCAATCTTGAGAAAGAAAAACGGAGCTGGAGGAATCAGGCTCCCTGACTTCAGACTATACTACAAAGCTACAGTACTCAAGACAGTATGGTACTGGCACAAAAACAGAAAGATAGGTCAATGGAACAGGATAGAAAGCCCAGAGATAAACCCACGCACATATGGTCACCTTATCTTTGATAAAGGAGGCAGGAATGTACAGTGGAGAAAGGACAGCCTCTTCAATAAGTGGTGCTGGGAAAACTGGACAGGTACATGTAAAGTATGAGATTAGATCACTCTCTAACACCATACACAAAAATAAGCTCAAAATGGATTAAAGACCTAAATGTAAGGCTAGAAACCATCAAACTCTTAGAGGAAAACATAGGCAGAACACTCTATGACATAAATCACAGCAAGATCCTTTCTGACCCAGCTCCTAGAGAAATAGAAATAAAAACAAAAATAAACAAATGGGACCTAACGAAACTTCAAAGCTTTTGCACAGCAAAGGAAACCATAAACAAGACCAAAAGACAACCCTCAGAATGGGAGGAAATATTTGCAAATGAAGCAACTGACAAAGGATTAATCTCCAAAACTTATAAGCAGCTCATGCAGCTCAATAACAAAAAAACAAGCAATCCAATCCAGAAATGGGTAGAAGACCTAAATAGACATTTCTCCAAAGAAGATATACAGACTGCCAACAAACACATGAAAGAATGCTCAACTTCATTAATGATTAGAGAAATGCAAATCAAAACTACAATGAGATATCATCTCACATCAGTCAGAATGGTCATCATCAAAAAATCTAGAAACAATAAATGCTGGAGAGGGTGTGGAGAAAAGGGAACACTTTTGCACTGTTGGTGGGAATGTAAATTGATACAGCCACTGTGGAGAACAGGATGGAGGTTCCTTAAAAAACTACAAATAGAACTACCATATGACCCAGCAATCCCACTACTGAGCATATACCCTGAAAACCATAATTCAAAAAGAGTCATGTACCAAAATGTTCATTGCAGCTCTATTTACAATAGCCCGGAGATGGAAACAACCTAAGTGTCCAACATCGGATGAATGGATAAAGAAGATGTGGCACATATATACAATGCAATATTACTCAGCCATAAAAAGAAACGAAATTGAGCTATTTGTAATGAGGTGGATAAACCTAGAGTCTGTCATACAGAGTGAAGTAAGTCAGAAAGAGAAAGATAAATACCGTATGCTAACACAGATATATGGAATTTAAGGAAAAAAATGTCATGAAGAACCTTTGGGTAAGACAGGAATAAAGACACAGACCTACTAGAGAATGGAGTTGAGGACACGGGGAGGGGGAAGGGTAAGCTGTGACAAAGCGAGAGAGAGACATGGACATATATACACTACCAAACGTAAGGTAGATAGCTAGTGGGAAGCAGCTGCATAGCACAGGGAGATCAGCTCGGTTCTTTGTGACCGCCTGAAGGGGTGGGATAGGGAGGGTGGGAGGGAGGGAGACGCAAGAGGGAAGAGAAATGGGAACAAATGTATATGTATAACTGATTCACTTTGTTATAAAGAAGAAACTAACACACCATTGTAAAGCAATTATACTCCAATAAAGATGTTAAAAAAAAAAAAAAAGGAAAGGCCAGTATTTGATACCAAGTCTCTATTCTTAAATCTAATAGTAATCATTTATAAGCGTCACTTATGAAATGAAAAGTAATTATTATCTGGACATTAATTGGTTTTTTTGGCCACCCAGCCCAAAAGGGTTAGTGTGTTTTGGTAACCTTACCCTCATTTCCCTACTTTGAGCCCATGGGCTTTTCAGTGGTTGACCACATTTTCAGATGCAGAAGTGGGCTCAGATTGATCTAAACCAGTCAGCATGCTCCATTTTGGCCATAGTAATGGGTTCACTATGGGCATGTATGCAAATAAGCTGATGAATCATGAGCTAATATTTGGGCTTCTGGGAAAGAGAAGATTTCTCTATGTATTTTCTGCAGACTTGATGGTATGAGAGTATGAGGTCTGGAGCTGCAGTTATATTGTGATGATCAAGATGAGTCTAAAGCTACCAGTGCCTAATACCTGGAGTATGAGAATGAAGAATGAAGCCAACCCTCATGAGCCAGAACAGAGAGAGGAATTCTGATGGTTATTTGCTTCTGAATCAAGCTGTGCCTGAAGATATCATTACTAAAAGACTCTGCAATTACGAGACAATTTTGTTTGTTTGTTTATGACAACTTAAGTTGTTTTCTATTGTTTCCAAGTAAGCAAATCCTGATATTTTAATTTTACTCAAAAAGCACCGACCATAAAAGAAATAATTGGTAAACTAGACGACACTAAAATCAAGAACTTCTGATTGTGAAAAGTCATCATAAATTGAAAAAGTCTCAAACAGCAAAAAATTTATAACACGTAAAACTGAAGTATTAGTATCCAGACTATATAAAGAATTCTTACAAATCAAAAGATAATAAGAAACCAGTACATTTGCTTTTACAATAAAACTGTATTATTTACACAAAATTTTTAAAAAGAACAAAGAAAGTACAGAAAGAACTTAAATGAAAAATGAAGGTCTCCTTTTATCACCCTATCTACAGTCCCATTCCCCTATGCGATATTACATTTTTAACCTTTTTTTATTATCCTGGTGGCTATACCAAAATATATACTGAAACATACAGTTTATATTATTAAAACTGTGTCATGGTGCAGGTATGCAAATGAGGCAGGACCACCCAGCCTGAGTGTTCCATACACAGTACATAGCCCATAGCCCATTCCCCCTCTAAATCTGTTGACTTAGAGATTGCAGGCTTTCCCCTCGGCTTCAGGAATCCTGAGTGCCTTGAGAATAACCTTTCTCTTCTCAATTCAATCTTCAACCTTTCCATGTGATTTCCAGAACTTGGTCAAAATCATCAGTGTGCTAATTTCACCCCTTCCCATTTTCAGTGTTGCTATGGATTCAATGTCAGTAGTACACCTTTATTTTTATTTCCATGGAAATATTTTTATATAGGAAGAGAAGTAACCATGTTTCTCCAGGCTTTCATTTGGAAGCTGTGGTAGACAGATTTCTCAGATGGCCCCTAAATTCCCGGCCCTGGATATACATACTCCTTCTCCCATTTATTCAGTCAAACACTAATCCAGGTGTTGTTTAAGTTATTTTGCAGATGTAAATAAAGTCCCAAATCAGCGAACTTTAAGACTGTGTGGGCCTGATTGATTCAACCCTTTAAATCTGAGTCTAGACGTCGGAGATGGAAGAGGCCAGCAATTTGAAGACTGTAAGTGATTCTATGCACTATTGCTGGCTTGAAGATGGAGGGGGTCATGTGGCAGGGGATATAGGTGACCTCTAGGAGCTGAGAGGAGTCTCCAGCTTACAGCCAACAAGGAAACAGGGGCCTTAGTCCTATCATTGCAAGGAAATGAATTCTGCAAAAAACCTGATGAACTTGGGAACAGATTCTTTCTCAGAGCTTCCAGAGGGGAAGTCAGCCCAGATAATCTTGCTTTCAATTTTTGAGCTTTTAGCAGAAAACCCAGCCATGTCATGCTTGGACTTCTGACCTACAGAAGTGTGAGCTAATATATAGGTGCTGTTTTAAGTCACTAAATTTGTGGCAATTTGTTATGCAGCAATAAAAAATGAATTAAAAAGTCCAACTTCAAATACCAACCTTAGAACTTTTAAAAGCTCCACAGCTCTTGCTGAAATGCCTCCAAGGTTTAAGTTCTGGATAATGCATTCTACTGCCTTTTGTTTATGCTTGTTTCCTGAAAGCAATTCTCCTGTGGTAGATTTGTCGGTGAGGAAGCACCATGGGACTGAATTTTTGGGATCACGATCTTTGCTCACAAGGGGAAAGTTAGCAGTAATCTTGGAAGCCTTGAAGGTTGAGAAAAGCTGAGAGTACTACCTAGATGGTGAATTTTATGTCAGGTTAAGTTTTAGTCATTCATTTGTTAAATAAGCATTTGTGGGTACTGACACTCCAAGCACAATAGTCTACTGGATAAAACTCATGCAAACAAAATATCATAGCACAATGCAATGAATGGTATGATACTTTTCTACTCAAAATGTGATGCACTTGGGAATATCTCTTAAATGTTGAATCTTAGACCTCACAACAAACCTACTAAATCAGAATCTGCATTTTAACAAGACAGGTGATTTGTAAGCACATTTAAGTTGGTAGAGCACTTCCATAATACTCTACAGCTGAAGTAAAAAGAGCTCAAGTGATAGTGAGGTTGACTAATTCCACCTGGAAGGTCTAGTCTTATCCCTGCAAAGAGGCACCAGGAGCAGAAGCTGCTTTGTCTTACCATGTTTTGAAAATTCACGTCTTGTTCCTGATCTTAGAGGAAACACTTTCAGCTTTTCACCGTTGATTATGATGTTAGCTGTAGGTTTGTCATATATGGCCTTTATTATGTTGAGGAAGGTTCCCTCTATGCCCACTTTCTGGAGAGTTTTTATCATAAATGGATGCTGAATTTTTTTTTTTTTTTTTTTTTTTTTGCGGTATGCGGGCCTTTCACTGTTGTGGCCTCTCCCGTCGCGAAGCACAGGCTCCGGACGCGCAGGCCCAGCAGCCATGGCTCACGGGTCCAGCCGCTCCACGGCATGTGGGATATTCCCGGACCAGGGCACGAACCCGCGTCCCCTGCATTGGCAGGCAGATTCTTAACCAGTGCGCCACCAGGGAAGCCCCGGATGTTGAATTTTATCAAGGGTTTTTTTTCTGAATCTATTGAGATGATCATATGGTTTTTATTCTTCAGTTTGTTAATGTGGTGTGTCATATTGAGTGATTTGTGGGTATTGAAAAATCCTTACATCCCTGGGGTAAATCCCACCTGATCATGGTGTATGACCTTTTTAATGTATTGTTGGATTCGAATTGCTAGTATTTTGTTGAAGATTTTTGTGTCTATGTTCATCAGTGATATTGGCCTGTAATTTTCTTTTTTTGTGTGGTTTCTTTGACTGGTTTTGGTATCAGGGTGATGGTGGCCTCATAGTATGAGTTTGGGAGTGTTCTTTCCTCTGCAATTTTTTCAAATAGTTTCACAAATACAGGTGTTAACTCTTCTCTAAATGTCAAACATATGATTTAAAATGTAATATATCTTAAGAATAGAATTCATCTGTGAAGCCATGTGGTCCTGGACTTTTGTTTTTTGAGAGTTTTAAAATGACAGATTCAATTTCAGTACTTGTAATTGGTCTGTTCATATTTTCGATTTCTTCCTGGTTCAGACTTGGGATATTGTACCTTGCTAAGAATTTGTCCATTTCTTAGAAAGAAGGTTGTCCAGTTTATTGGCATACAGTTGCTTGTAGTACTCTCTTATGATCCTTTGTATTTCTGTGGTGTCAGTTGTAACTTCTTTTTTTTTTCTAATTTTGTTGATTAGGGCCCTCTCCCTTTTTTTTCTTGATGTGTCTGGCTAAAGGTTTATTAATTTTGTTTATCTTTTCAAAGAACCAGCTTTTAGTTTCATTGTTTTTTCTATTGTTTTCTACATCTTTATTTCATTTATTTCTGCTCTGATTTTTATTATTTCTTTCCTTCTACTAACTTTGGGTTTTGTTTGTTCTTCTTTCTCTAGTTGCTTTAGGTGTAAGTTTAGGTTGTTTGAGGTTTTTTTTGTTTCCTGAGGTAACAGGAAACTGTTGTAAACTTCCCTATAAACTTTTGCTATAAACTTCCCTCTTAGAACTGATTTTGCTGCCTCTCATAGGTTTTGGATCGTCGTACTTTTGTTTTTATTGTCTCTAGGTAGTTTTTGTTTACCAAGAGATACACTGTTAGTGAGACTACAAATTGGTACAGCCACTATGGAGAACAGCATAGAGATTCCTTAAAAAACTAAAAATAGAGCTACCATATGATCCTGCAATCCCACTCCTGGGCATAAATCTGGAGAAAACCATAAGTTGAAAAGATACATGCACCCTAATGTTCATTGCAGCACTATTTACAGTAATCCAAGACATGGAAGCAACCTAAATGTCCATCAACAGGTGAATGGATAAAGAAGATGTGGCACATACATATGATGGAGTATTACTCAGCCATAAAAAAGAATGGAAATAATGCCATCTGCAGCAACATGGATGGACCTCGAAATTATCATACTAAGTGAAGTAAGCCAGAAAGAGAAAGATCATATTATGTTGCTTATATGTGGAATCTAGAAAAAAAATGATACAAATGAGCCTATATACAAAACAGAAAGAGACCCACAGACATAAAAAGCAAACTTATGGTTACCAAAGGGGAAAAGGGGAAGAGATAAATTAGGAGTTTGGGATTAACATATACACACTAGTATATATAAAATAAATAACCAACAATACATATATAACTGAGTTGCTGTGCTGTACACCGGAAACTAACACAACATTGTAAATCAACTATACTACAAGAAAATTAAAAATAATTTAAAAATAAAAAACCCAGTTGAAGTAAAAATAAAAAGACAAATATCCCAAGCATTCACTATAATAAGCCAAAATGTACTGAGGCAAAAAAGATTAAATTTGGCTTCAGTCATATTTTAAAGATAAAATTAAGCATAGTTTAAGGAAGAGATATTCTCTATTTCTTAGAAATATGAGTGGTGTTACTGATTGCTAATAGCATAATAACTTTTACCAGTATGTTAACTCTGAACTTTATTCACAAAAAATATACTTCTTATAATACCTCTGTTCTATTTTGTAACCTATTTCGTTGATTACATTCTTCAGACAGTTCACCTTAATCTTCAGGCTGAGAAATTACTTTGATTTATCCTAAAAAAAATGGAGATGAATTTATAGAGTGAAGAGATGAAAGGGGAAGATAGATGATATAGGTGAGCAGTGATGGGAAAATCAGAAAATTAAATCAGGTAAGATTAATCTTAGGACATCATTTCAATATGATAGATGGATCAGTGTGAGTAGCTTACACATCACTTCTATCCAAAATTATCTGGAAGTTATTGAGATAAACACCCAGTGGAATAAACACCTATGGAATGTGAACTATCAAATTAAGTAAACTTTCATTAATTGCTTCTACCTATTGTACCTAACTCAGTCTTTCCATAACCACTCAGTTAAATTGAACTTAATTGTAGATACATGAAAATATAGTTAACTTAGAATATCACTAACCTGAAAGATTACTTTTCTACATCTGGGATAATAAACTTCTTGGGGAAAGATGCTGATTTTTCTTTTGTACTCTAAATTTTTGTGTTCCATGCAAAAGGCATGTTTCCAATAAATGCTTATTGATTAATGCGTAAATAACAAAATAATATGGAGAAGAATTAGAGATGATAGTTTTAGCCTCTCAATATGTATTTTGACCCTAAATCTTTACATCCTGACCTGCCCTTGAATTACACATCTACTAACCTTGAAAGTAAGACTTGGGTGTCCAACGATTCATGGTAGTTATCTGAAACTCATCTTTTTCCCCCAGTCTTCCCCACACTGAAGCTCATTCTCAGAGGTTTCAGAATTGTTCCACTGGCTCTTTGGATAGTTATGACCAGATAACCCTCCTTCAGGTGGTCTCTAGAAACCTCTCATCCTGGTTTGCCAGCTGACACCCCATTCAACCTGCTAGTTTAATCTGTGGGAGGAGAATTGTGTCACTTTGGTAAAATCTTTTTAAGAATTTTAGCTCTAGTTTTCCTATCAATGTTGATTTTAAAGGAGCATTATTAATCTTTAAGAGTCCAAGGCTGTAGGAGGAAACATAATGGGTAAATATCTCCTTCTCCCTTTCTACTTTCCTCCAGATACATGGATATTGTTCGATAGAAGCTGGAAAAAAACTGCCTTTGTTAGCCTTGCAATGTCTTGATTTCATTGCCTATTTTTTTTTACATCTTTATTGGAGTATAATTGCTTTACAATGGTGTGTTAGTTTCTGCTTTATAACAAAGTGAATCAGTTATATATATACATATGTTCCCATAAACCTATAGACCAGACTTACCCTCCCATTTTTCTCAGTAGCTGAGGTATCAAACTCTCTGCTTTCTGTTTTATTTTGTCTTATGGAAAGGTAATATAGTAGAAACATGACAACGGAAGGTTTCTTCTGAATGGATGGAAATGAGTTCCACAGGCATAGAGATATTTGATCCACTATGGTGGTTTCCTGCAATATGTAACTCCATAGTCCCTGTACTTCACTGAATTTAGTTTTGGTCAATGATTGGATTAGAAGTGTAGTAACATGGAGTTAAACTATCTCTCTGAGAAACTGTATTGTATTTCATGATGCTATTTGCACCTGGGAATTAACTGTTGCTCAGACCAGTAAAATAGATAATCATAACTTCTTTAGAGTATGATATTGATTCCTCCCCATCCCTACCACCAAGTTTTAATATGGTATCCAGTTACCTTTGAGTTTCACATTAATGAGTCATAAATCTTATCAAGAAGGGTGTCTAGCACAACTAAAAAGTCAGATTGTATTTTATTTCAGTATAAACAAAAGGCTCCATTACTTTTTTTTTTTTTTTTTTTTTGCGGTATGTGGGCCTCTCACTGTTGTGGCATCTCCCGTTGCGGAGCACAGGCTCCCGACGCGCAGGCTCAACGGCCATGGCTCATGGGCCCAGTGGCATGTGGGACCTTCCCGGACCGAGGCACAAACCCGTGTCCCCTGCATTGGCAGGCGGACTCTCAACCACTGCGCCACCAGGGAAGCCCCAACTTAATTCTTATACTAATATCGACTGAGCTTTTGTATCTTCTGTTTTACATATTTGGGATCACCTCATTCTGAAAGAAATAATTTTGTTGTTAGATAATACTGAAGCCAAAAACATAATGCCTCATGACTTCCCAGACGAAAACTTAGTGTGGAAACTTGCAGTAATGAAAATCATATTGTTATGCATCTTAATTATTATTTCTTCATGTAGTAAAATGAAATGAAGTTTCTCTCTTAAATGATGAAAATACAGTCTCTGTAATGGAAAAGTTTGGAACATTCCCTTAATAAATACAAAACAGCATACTAATTTCTTTCCCTTTGTCAACATTAAAAAGTATTGATTAAGTACACTTTATAGGGTTATCCAGAAAGAAACATTTGATTTAGAAAGAAAAATAATAATTTCAGGGAAAAAAGTCTGCCTTTTAAATATATAAGTTGATAGTTCACAAAAATTATGCACTATTTTTTTCCCATATAAACTGCTATGTTGACCTATACTATCCTTACCTCATAGTCCAACTATCTGTAGATACAGTGAGTTTATAAAAGAGATGTACAATTTTTTTTTAAAAAAAGAATCTTTGAGATACCTTAGTTCAAGAAAAAAGCAACTCAAAGAACATTTTCTTATTTTCAGGTAATTTTTTTGTGTGTGTGTGTGCCGTATTCGGGCCTCTCACTGTTGTGGCCTCTCCCGTTGCAGAGCACAGGCTCCGGACGCGCAGGCTCAGCAGCCATGGCTCACGGGCCTAGCCGCTCCGCGGCATGTGGGATCTTCCCGGACTGGGGCACAAACCCGTTGTCCCCTGCATCGGCAGGCGTACTCTCAACCACTGAGCTACCAGGGAAGCCCTATTTTCAGGTAATTTGAATGATTAACAATTGTTTGGGCAAAGGATTCATTTCTCAAATTCTACGACTTTTGTTAGCTTAATCAAAACAAAAGAATTCTTAAGATATTTTACATTTTAAATCATATGTTTGATATTTAGAGAGGAGTTAACACCTATCTTTCTGAAACTATTTCAAAAACTGCAGAGGAAGAAACACTTCCAAACTCATTCTATGAGGCCACCATCACCCTGATACCAAAACCAGACAAAGAAACCACAATATAAGAAAATTACAGGGCAATATCACTGATGAACATAGACACAAATCCTCAACAAAATACTAGCAAGCCAAATCCAACAATAGATTAAAAGCATCATACACCATGATCAAGTGATATTTATCCCAGTGATGCAAGGATTTTTCAATATCCACAAATCAATCAGTGTGATACACCATGTTAACAAATTGAAGAAAAAAAGCATATTAGCATCTCAGTAGATGCAGAAACAGCATTTGACAAAATTCAACACCCATTTATGATAAAACTCTCCAGAAAGTGTGCATAGATGGAACACATCTCAACATAATAAAGGCCATATATGACAAACCTACAGGTAACACCATACTCAGTGGTGAGAAGCTGAAAGTGTTTTCTCTAAGATCAGGAACAAGACAAGGATGTCTACTCTCACCACTTTTATTCAACATAGTTTTGGAAGTCCTATCCATGACAGTCAGAGAAGAAAAGTAAATAAATAAAAGCAATCCAAATTGGAAAAGAAGAAGTAAAACTGTCACTGTTTGCAGATGACATGATACTATACATTGAAAATCCTAAAGATGCTACCAGATAACTACTAGAGCTCATCAATGAATTCAGTAAAGTTGCAGGATACAAATTAATACACAGAAATCTGTTGCAGTTCTATACACTAACAATGAAAGATCAGAAAGAGAAATTAAGGAAACTCATTTACCATCACATCAAAAAGAATAAAATACCTGGGAATAAAACTAACTAAGGGGGCAAAAGACTTGTACTCTGAAAAGTTACAAGACACCATGAAAGAAATCAAAGACAACACAAACAGATGGAAAGATATACCATGTTCTTGGACTGTAAAAATCAATACTGTCAAAATGACTATACTACCCAAGGCAATATACAGATTCAATGCAATCCCTATCAAATTGCCAATGGCACTTTTTGCACACCTAGAAGAAAAAAATTTACAATTTGTATGGAAACACAAAAGACCCTGAATAGCCAGAGCAATCTTGGGGAAGAAAAACGAACTGGAGGAATCAGACTCCCTGACTTCAGACTACACTATAAAGCTACAGTAATCAAAACAGTATGGTACTGGAACAAAGACAGACTTATATATCAATGGATCAGGATAGAAAGCCCAGAAATAAATCCACACACCTATGGTCAATTAATCTACAACAAAGAAAGCAAGACTATACAATGGGGAAAAGACAGTCTGTTCAATAAATGGTTCTGGGAAAACTGGACAGCTACATGTAAAGAATGAAATTAGAACATTCTTTAACACCATACAGAAAAATAAACCCAAAATGAATTAAAGACCTAAATGTAAGACCAGATACTATAAAACCCTTAGAGGAAAATATAGGCAGAACACTCTGACATAAATCACAGCAATATCTTTTTGGATCCACCGCCTAGAGTAATGGAAGCAAAAGCAAAAATAAACAAACGGGACCTAACTGAACTCAAAAGCTTTTGCATAGCAAAAGAAACCATAAACAAAACGGAAAGACAACCCATAGAATGGAAGAAGATATTTGCAAATGATGCGACTGACAAGGGATTAATCTCCAAAGTTTACAAACAGCTTGTGCAACTCGATATAAAAAAAACAAACACACAAACGTCTCAATCAAAAAATGGAGGAAGCCATACGTGTGTGGAGAGAGAGGGTATATAGGAAATCTGTGTACTTTCCCCTTAATTTTGCTGTGAACCTTAAACTTCTCTAAAAAGATAGTTTTAATTTTAAAAATTCTATTCAAAACCAAAAAAAATCCATGAATGAGTTTCAAAAGAAAATCATAGATCCACATGAAAATTTGGTAATATCTTATTGAAGTACCTGAAACAAACCCTGAATAAAAGGAATGTTCTTGTTCATGTTCTTACATGTAAATATTTAATGTTATTAAAATGCCAGTTCCCCCCAAATTAATATAAACATTTAATTCATTCTATAAGAATCTTAGCATATCAATAAACTATTGGCATAGAGTTAGACAAACGTGTCCATGGGAAAGGACAGACTCCAGAACTCAGTTTACATGAGAATTTAATATATGGCTAAAGTGCCCTTTCTATTCAGTTGGGAATGAAAGGATTGTTTTTAAAATGATGTCCCTGATGCACATATTATACTAAAATAAATTTCAATGAAATAATGACTTAAGTGTAAAACATGAAACAAGAAAAATCTTGCAAGGAGCTTAAGGAGGAGGAAAACCTTTTTTTCACCAAGACCAGGAAAATCAAATGCTTTAAAAAGAAACATTTCAAGGAAGAGACATTTTAATATTAAAAATGTAAGCATTTATGGCAGAATTTACCTTTAAAAAAGCCAATAGAAAAAACAGATGCATTATATATAACAGATGAAGGACTAACACCTAACATAGATGAAATTTTCTCATAAACATGCAGGAAAATGATAAAATATATAGAAACATAGATAAAAGATATGAATGAACAATTCACAGAAGAACAAATACAAATAACAGATGTGAAAAGATATTCAGATTCACTACTGGTTAGAAAATTGCAAATTAAATTGAAAGTGGTTGCTTACTTTAACTAGCCAAAAGAAAGAGTTGAGAAGAGTGAATTCCCACACCTGTTTAGCCAGTACAAACCAGTGCGGTCAGTATTTTGAAACACTTCAGTGCTTGTTGGTAAAAATCTGCTACCCAAGAACTCTACCTCCCTCTCTGCCTCTCTGAGCTTTCTAACTCATGTCTTGTGTGGTCATGGGCCCACCACAGTCACTTTCCAAAAACTGTTGGCTCCACAAGTCTGGTGTGTACACTTATGACTGGAAGGAGGCCAGGAGGCAAGGTCAGGGCCCGTGGCATGTTAGAGGCCAGGAATGTCCAGAATGCGGGTCCCTACTTTCTCTGTTCTTGTTGATTTTCACCTCTACTTTATGAAACAAGTTTATGAATACTCAACAACCGCCCACCAAACACCAAAGCATCAAAAACACTGATTTGATCAATAAAAATGAGAGTTAGTGCTGTTCATAACGCTTGCTCGGTTCCTAGAACCATTTTAAACATATAATAATCAATTCGAAGACTATAATTATCAACATCACCATTTTACAGATGACAAAACTGAAGACATATTAATTAAAAATTAAGCAGAGGGCTTCTGACAGAGTCATTGTGATTAAACCTCCTACTGAGAATAACTAGAAATGTTGAACTAGCTGTACAAGTATTGGTGTGTGTGGGGGGACTGGGCTTGAGACAATTACAGAGCTTCCAAGATCATGAAGAAATACCATATCAACTGTGGGAAAAGAAAAAAATCCAGAGAGACCAGCCAAGCACTTAAAGTCACATTTACCCTTAGGGTTTTGGGCAGTATAGGTAAGGTAGTTGAGAGGCTGAGTAGTATTTACAATGGTTTCAAGGGACTATTGATGACAAAAGGATGACTGGGATGACAAAAGTTGGAGCTTTTTGAAAAGAGAAAAAAAAGAGTGATGACGCTGAGAAGCCCAAGTACTTGGAGGAGCTCTGGGTATGTAGAGAATGTCATAGTTGGAATGGGAGAGGAGGGGCAGAGCAGCCAAGATTCAAGTTAATGGTGTATCTAGAAAAATCTAAATTCTTGATATTGAATTAAGGCGGTTCCAGATTGCTAATGTAACTTGATACCTGGAAAAAGATAACATCATCCTAGGCCTCGAATTATTTCTAAAAATATTTTAAAAATAAAATTTCTAGGATATAATATACCAGGCATATAAGAATTGAAGAAGTGAAACCTCCCCCAAACAAAAAAGACATTCGAAATAATAGCTCCAGTAGGTTTTTTTTGATATTGAGCTGCATGAGCTATTTGTATATTTTGGAGATAAATCCTTTATCAGATGCTTCATTTGCAAATTCTCCCATCCTGAGGATTGTTTTTTCATCTTGTTTATGGCTTCCTTGATACTGTGTATAAAACAGATAACTAATGAGAACCTACTGTATAGCACAGGGAACTCTATTCAGTGCTCTGTGGTGACCTAAATAGGTAGGAAATCCCGAAAAGAGGGGATGTATGTATACGTATAGCTGATTCATCTTTCTGTACAGTATAAACTGACATAATATTGTAAAGTGACTATACTCCAATTAAAAAAAAATAATAGCTCCAAATATTGGAAGATCAGGCATAGAATTTAAAATAATTATACTTATCGTGTATGGATAAAAGGCAAGACTGCAAATTTTGGCAGAGAACTGGAAACCATAAAAAATGGCATAACAGATTTTAAAAAGAGCATTAATAGAAATCCTCAAACTAACAAGTTTAACAACTAGATATAAAAACTCAGTGGTTGGATTTGATGGATGTTTAAATGCAACAAAAGAGAGAATTAGTGACCTATCAACTAAATTGGAAAAAATATCCGAAATGCAGTCCAGGAAGATACTGTCATAGAAAATACAAAAGAGTAGATAAGAGATATGAAAGATACAATTAGAAGGTCAAATATATATAAAATTTGAACTACAAAAGGATTTTAAGCCTTTATTTTATAATTATTTTATAATATAAAGTATTTATAGCTATAAATTTCCCTCTAAGTACTTCTTTAGTACTTCCCTTTATTTTTTATTTATTTTTTTAACATCTTTATTGGAGTATAATTGCTTTACAATGGTGTGTTAGTTTCTGTTTTATAACAAAGTGGATCAGCTATACATATACATATCCCCATATCTCTTCCCTCTTGCATCTCCCTCCCACCCTCCCTATCCCACCCCCCTAGGTGGTCACAAAGCACTGAGCTGATCTCCCTGTGCTGTGCGGCTGCTTCCCACTAGCTATCAATTTTACATTTGGTAGTGTATATATGTCCATGCCACTCTCTCACTTTGTCCCAGCTTACCCTTCCCACTCCCCGTGTCCTCAGGTCCATTCTCTAGTAGGTCTGCACCTTTATTCCTGTCCTGCCCTTAGGTTCTTCATAACCAATTTTTTTCTTAAAAATTCCATATATATGCGTTAGCATACGGTATTTGTTTTTCTCTTTCTGACTTACTTCACTCTGTATGACAGTCTCTAGGTCCATCCACCTCACTACAAATAACTCAATTTCGTTTCTTTTTATGGCTGAGTAATATTCCATTGTATATATGTGCCACACCTTCTTTATCCATTCATCTGTTGATGGACACTTTGGTTGCATCCATGTCCTGGCTATTGTAAATAGAGCTGCAGTGAACATTGTGGTACATGACTCTTTTTGAATTATGGTTTTCTCAGGGTATATGCCCAGTAGTGGGATTGCTGGGTAGTATGGTAGTTCTATTTTTAGTTTTTTAAGGAACCTCCATACTGTTCTCCATAGTGGCTGTATCAATTTACATTCCCACCAACAGTGCAAGAGGGTTCCCTTTTCTCCACACTCTCTCCAGCATTTATTGTTTCTAGATTTTTTGATGATGACCATTCTGACTGGTGTGAGGTGATATACCTCATTGTAGTTTTGATTTGCATTTCTCTAATGATTAATGATGTTGAGCATTTTTCCATGTGTTTATTGGCAATCTGTATATCTTCTTTGGAGAAATGTCTATTTAGGTCTTCTGCCTAGTACTTCCCTTTAGCTTCCCCTTCCTACCATTTTTGATATGTTGTAGATGCTTTTTTATTTAATTAAAAATGCTTTATATTTTCACTGTGATTCCTTTATTGGTCCATGCATTATTTACAAGGATGTTACTTAATTTTCAAATATTTGGAGTTTTTTAGAAATATTCATTACTGATTTCTAATTTATTTCTGAGGTGGTGAGAGAATGTACTTTAAATAATTTTATTTAAAAAAACTTTTTATGACTTGTCTTATGGCCAAGAATATTCATCTATCTTACTGAATGTTCTGTGGGCACAGAACATGCTGTTGTTATGTGGAGGATTTTATACAACTACATTAAATCAAGTTGATTATAAGATTATTCAAGTCTTCCATATCCTTATTGAGTTTCCAGCTACTCGTTCTATCAATTTGTTATAGAGTGCTGAAACCTCAATTATAATTGTAAGTTTGTCAATACTGTATGATATCACTTATATGTGGAATCTAAATAATACAACAAACTAGTGAATATAACAAAAAAGAAGCAGACTTACGGAAATAGACAATGAACCAGTGGTTACCAGTGGGTAGAGGGAAGAGTAGAGGGGCAATATAAGGGTAGGGGGATTAAGATGTACAAACTATTAGGTACAAAATAAGCTACAAGGATTTATTGTATAACATAGGGAATATAATCAATATTTTATAATAGCTATAAATGGAGTATAACCTTAAAAACTGTGAATCACTGTATTGTACACCTGTAACATATAATATTGTGCCACTATACTTCAATTAAAAATTTTAAAAATAATTGTAAGTTTGTCTATTCCTCATTTCAGTTCTATCAGTTTTTACTTCATGAATTTCAAAGTTTTGTTATTAGATTCAAGCACATTTACTATTATTATGTTCTTTCAATGAACTTTGCCTTTCACCATTATGAAATACTGCTCTATACTTATGGTAATATTCAAGGTAATTATCAATGTGGTAATCAGTGTCCAAAAATTTATCCAATATTAATATAGTTGCACTTGCTTTATTATCGTTAGTGTTAGTATCCTATACCTTTTTCATACTTTTATGTGTATTCTACCTGTAACTTTATATTAAAGTGTTTCTTGTAAACAATATATAGCCTATTCTTGGGTTATCTAATCTGTCAATCTCTGCCTTTTAATTACAATATTTAAAATAATTACATTTAATGCTAGCAATACAGTTGAATTTAAATCTCTCATCATGCTGTTTTCCCTTTTTCCATCTGCTCCTTATTATTATATAATATTTTTCTTGTCTTCTTTTGCATTAGTTAAGCATTTTATCTCCACTCATGGCTTATGATTTATAAACTTTTTGTTTTATTTTTTATTGATTGCTCTATGGCTTACAATATGAATATCTAAGTCATCACAGCTTTTTTTCAAATATTACTCTACTTCATATATCATGTAAGAGCCATTCAACCATATACTTTTATTCTCCCTCCTATTTCTATGTATAAGCCCCACAATATATTACTATTACTGCTTTAAGCAATTATTTATTCATGTAAAACTTTTAATTGAGATAAAATTCACATAACATAAAATGCAGCATTCTAAAATATACAACGCAGTGACTTTTAGTAAATTTACCATGTTGTGCAACCACTGCCATTCTCTAATTCCAGAATATTTCCATTATTCCCAAAATAATCCTGTATCTGTTAGTAGTCACTCCCAGTTCCCTTACCCTATCACCTGGAAACCACTAATATTTCTGTCTCTATAGATTTGCCAATTCTGGTCATTTTATATAAGTGGAATCAAGTAATATTTAGCTTTTTGTGTTTGGTTTCTTGCACACACATAATGTTTCCAACGTTCATCCATGTTGTAGCATGTATCAAGTCTATTCTTTTTGAGTAGGATTCCATTGTATAAATAGTCCTATAGATATCCTGTTTATCCATTATATTCTGATGGATACTTAAGGTGTTTCTAGTTTTCATTCCATTTTGTGGCTGAATAATATTTCATTGTATGGATATGCCACATTTTTAAATCTATCAGTTGAAGAGCATTTGGGTTGTTTCCACTTTTGGGTATTATGAATAATTCTTCTATGAACATATATATATATACAAGTTGGTTTGTGTGTGTGTGTGTGTGTGTGTGTGTGTGTGTGTGTGTGTGTGTACATATGCTTTCACTTCTCTTGGATATATACCTAGAAGTGGAATTTCTAAGTCATATGGTAAACTCTAGTAGGAACTACGAAACAATTGTTTACAGTGCTGCACAATTTTACCATCCCAAACAGCATTGTATAATGGTTTCAATTTCTCCACACTCTTACCAACAATTGATTTCCTTTTTAATTTTATGATTATAGTTGTCCTAACGAGCATGAGGTGGTATCTCATTATGGTTTTGATTTGCCTTTCCCTAACAACTAATGATGTTGAGCATCTTTTCATGTGGTTATTGGTCATTTGTATATCTTCAAATTGGGTTCTTTGTCTTTTTACTGTTGAGTTATAAGAGTTTTTTAAAAAAATATATTCAAGATACTGGTTTCTTATTATATATATTATTTACATATTTTATCCTATTGTGTAGTTTGTATTTTCACTTTCTTGATAGTGTCTTTTGATGCATAACAGTCTTAATTTTGATGAAGTCCAAGCAATCATTTATTTTTTAAAATAATTAAATAATGAGGAAAAACATTTTATAATTACCCACATATTAAATATTCCAGTTCTGTTCATTTCTATGAGTAGAATTAAAATTCTACCTAACATCTTCTTCCAGCTTCAATATCATCCTTAATATACTTATTGTCCAGATCTGTTGGTGACAATGCCCTTCAAGTTTTGTTTATCTAATAATGTAAAAGAGGGAGGTGAGATAGCTTCGCTATTTAATATCTCTGTAGTATATTGCTTCATTTTATAACAAGCATGTTTTAATATTATTATCAAACAAGAATTTAAAAAGAGAAAACCATATTCAACTTTGACAAGGGTTAAATTTACTCTTTAAGACGATTTTGCCCTAAAATTAGCATGTTACTCATTACAAAGAAAAGAAATAAAATTTTATGTTTGGTCTCTTAATATTTTCCAGATTGGAATTTCTGTCCTGCTATTCCTTGGAAACCCACTTATTGAATATATTTTGAATGAGAAACCCACTGAGACATTTCTTAGATGGGCAAATAAAGTCAAAATGAGAAAAAAATATTCAAAGAAATTGGTCAACCAGTTCTATTATTACGACTACCTATGTGGAAAGGTTTCAAAATAGCACATATTTTCTAACTTCTTAATTATCAAATTTTCTTACATATATTCAGTGAGAATTATAAAAGTATGGAATGATGTTGATAACATGAAGTTACTTTCGGTTCACAAACATGTAACTTCAAAGAGTAAGAGAAGTTCTACAGAGACAAATGTTGAAAGTAGTATAAAAATATTATAGGTTCCCCCAGACACTTGAGAATTATTCATGATGCTATTTAACTTCATTAGCATATCACACTTTCCATATCCAGTCTGGAGGAAGAAGTAGGAAAGTAATTCAGTATTTATCATTTGAGCTATTTACAGTCTTAAGTGAACAACTGTTATTTCACAGAGTGAGCTACTTCTGACAGATTGAGGTTCTTCCTATAGATGATGAAAAAAGAACTAATTTTTAAAAGTGAACTTAATTCATATAGGTAACTCATCCATACACTATGATTTACAGGAGGGAATGGGATTTATTGTGAGGTGGAGGATATGTTTTTTCCACTCTTTATAGCAACTGGATTACTAATTTTGTGAGTGCTTGTGTTTTACCTTTAGTGTAGCAACACTGGACATCGTATCAGAATTTTGAGTCTTGGATCTGCTATTAACTAGTGGGATGATCTTAAGTAAGTCATTTAAAAATTTCTAAATCCGAGATTACTCACATCTAAAATGGGACTCTACCTATCACACAAGACTGATTAGAAATCAAAATAAGGTAATGTTTGTAAAAGCAGTTTGTAAACTATAACATTCTATACAAATGTATCATTATCATCTCAATCATCACTGAACCATTCTCCACCCATCGCTTTAAAAAAATCTACCTTCTCTCTCATAAGAAACCTTGTATTTTATGTATAAATGAGGAATGCCATATTTCTATCCCCTTCCATAAAAAAATGAAGGAGAAAAAAATGGAAGAAAGTCTGGTTTAATATTTTAAGCATGTAATGATATCGCTTACATGAGGAATCTGAAGAGAATATGATACAAATGAACTTATTTACAAAGCAGAAACAGACTCACAGACATAGAGAATGAACTATGGTGACCAGGAGGGAAGAGTTGGGGGAGGGATAGATTGGGAGTTTGGGATTGACATGTACACACTTCTATATTTAAAATACATAACCAACAAGGACCTACTATAAAAAAAACATAAATAAAAAATAGAATAAAATAAGGAAAAAATGTAATTTAATTAATAGATGAGGACATTTCAGTGTTCCATGAAGAGGATAATACTAACTTGAGAACTCAGTTTCCCCTTACCGTCTTCACCACAACCTAGCTCAGACCATTGTCTTTCAAGCATTGCCAACTAGGTATATATCATCACCTCACCTCTAGTCTCTGCACCTCTTAGTTGGTTCTCCACTCTACCACAAGATTTATCTTACTAAATGTGATCAGATTATTCATTAAGTTCTGTTTGAGTATAAGATAAAATCCAAACTCTTTTTTTAATTGAAATATGGTTGATGTACAATATTATGTTAGTTTCAGATATACTACATGGTGATTTGATATTTACATATTATGAAATGATTACCAAAATAAGTTTTGTAACCCTCTGTCCCTATACAATGTTATTAAAATATATTCCTAATGCTGTGTATTACATCCCTCTGGCTTCTTTATTTTGTAACTGGAGGTTTGTACCTCTTAATACCCTTCACCTATTTCCCTCATGTCCCCTAACCCTTCCCCTCTGGCAACCACCCACTGGTTCTCTGTGTCTATGAGTCTGTTTTTTTTTTTCTTTGTTTGTTTTGCTTTTTAGGTTCCACATGTAAGTAAGATTATATGGTATTTGTCTTTTTCTGTCTGACTTATTTCACTTACCATAATACCTTCTAAAACCATTTATGATGTCACAAATGGCAAGATTTTATTTTTTATGGCTGACTAATATTCCATTATACATATACCACATCTTATTTATCTATTTATCTGTCAGTGGTTACTTTACTTGCTTCCATGTCTTGGCTATCATAAATAGTGCTACAATGAACACAAGGCTGCATGCGGGGGGGATAAATCTTTTTGAATTAGTGTTTTTGTTTCCTTTGGGTAAATACCCATTAGCGGAATTGCTGGATAGTATGGTCATTCTATTTTTTATTTTTAAAGGAATCTCTATACTATTTTCCATAGTGGCCGCACCAATTTGCCATCCCACCAACAGTGCACAATTGTTCCCTTTTCTCCACATCCTCACTGATGCTTGTTATTTGTTGTCTTTTTGATGATAGTCATTCTGACAGGTGAGAGGTGGTATCTCGTTGTGGTTTTGATTTGCCTTTCCCTGATGATTAGTGATGTTGAGCATTTTTTCATCTGCCCGTTGGCAAGCTGTATGTCTTCTTTGGAAAAATGTCTATTCAAGTCCTCTGCCCATTTTTTAACTGGGTTGTATATTTTTTTGATGTTGAGTTGTATGAGTTGTCTATTTTGGATTTAATCCTTTGTTGGATATATCATTTGCACATATCTTCTCCCATTCAGTAGACTAACTTTTATTTCATTGATAGTTTCCTCCACTGTGAAAAGATTTCTAGTTTGATGTACTCCATTTTGTTTATGTTTGCTTTTATCTCTGTTGCCTTAGGAGATATCCAAAAAATATTTCTAAGACCAATGTCAAAGAACCGACTGCCTATGTTTTCTTCTAGGAGTTTTATGATATAAGATCTTAACATTTAAGTCTTTAATCCATTTTGAGTTTATTTTTGTATGTGGTGTGAGAAAATATTCCAGTCTGATTCTTTTGAATGTAGTTATCTAGTTTTCCCAGTAACATTTATTGAAGAGACTGTTTTTTCTTTGCTGTATATTCTTGCCTTCTCTGTTAAACATTAATTGACCATATAAACATAAGTTTATTTCTGGGCTCTCTTTTCTGTTCCATAGATCTATGTGTTTGGTTTTGTGCCAGTACCATACTGTTTTGATCACTGCAGCTTGGTAGTATGGTTTGAAGTCAGGAAGTGTGATACCTCCAGCATTGTTCTTCTTTCTCAAGATTGCTTTGGCTATTTGGAGTCTTTTTTATTTCCATACAAATTTTAGAATTATTTGTTCTAGTTCTGTGAAAAATGCCATTGGTATTTTGATAAGGATTTCACTGAATCTGTAGATTGCCTTGGGTGGTGTGGTCATTTTAACAATATTAATTCTTCCAATCCATGAGTGCAGTATATCTTTCAATTTGTTTGTGTTGTCTTCACTGTCTTTCATCAATGTCTTATAGTTTTATGAGTACAACAATTTTACCACCTTGGTTAGACCTAGGTATTTTATTCTTTTTGATGGAATTGTATATCAAATTGTTTTCCTAATTTCTCTTTTTGATACTTCATTTTTAGTGTATAGAAATGCAACAAATTTTTGTACATTAATTTTGTATCCTATAACTTTACTGGATTCATTTATTAATTCTAATAGTTTTTTTGGTGGCATCTTTAGAATTTTCTATATATAGTATCATGTCATCTGCAGTGACAATTTTACTTTTTATTTCCAATTTGAACTCCTGTTATTTATTTTTCTTGTCTGATTGCTGTGGCTAGGACTTCCAATACTATGTTGAATAAAAGTGGTGAGAATGGACATTTTTGTTTTGTTCCTGATCTGAGGGGAAGTGCTTTAACCTTTTCAATGTTGAATATAATGTTGACTGTGTGTTTGATATATGTGACTTTTATCATGTCAAGGTATGTTCCTTCTATAACCACTTTGTTGAGGGTTTTTTTTAAATCCTAAATGGATGTTGAATTTTGTCAAAAGCTTTTTCTGCATCTATTGAGATGATCATGATTTTTCTTCTTCAACTTGTTAATCTGGTGTATCACATTGATTTATTTGTGGATGTTGAATCATCCTTGCATCCCTGGAATAAATCCCACTTGATCATGGTGTATGATTCTTTTAATGTATTGTTGAATTTAGATTACTAACATTTTGTTGAGTATTTTTGCATCTATGTTTATCGGTGATATTGGCTTATAATTTTCTTTTTTTGTGGTGTCTTTATCTGACTCTGGAAATCCAAACTTTTAAGCTAGTTTTAGGAGGCTTGACCTAACCTTCTCTCCAGTTTCTGAAACCTCCATAGTGAGCACTACTCAGAGTCAAAATATCCAGAATTAATGTAAAATGTTACATAAAATTGACTTCTGTTTATCATCTGAACATTTTAAGAATTTTTAAATGATTCTTTAATATCTGCCACTTTTTAAACACCACTGTTTTCCAATTGTGCATTTCAAGATTTTAATACCAATAACTTTTGAGTTAGGTATTATCATATTGTTTCCAAGTGAGGAAATTAAAGCATTAGGGGATCAAATCCAGAACCTAGAACATATATTTAGTAAGAAATGCCTAAATATGCTAGATACCTGAGCTCTAACATAGCACTTCCCTTGTATTTATTTTTTAATGATTTTGATCCTTCGGATGTTTTTCTGAATATAAATTCCATATTATTTGTAAGCAAACATACAAATAACTAAATCCCTTCATAAACTGATAAATACTTGGTTACAGTTTCATCTAGTAATTATTGGTAATAGATACTTTTTAATTGTTTATTATTAAATATATGATTTTATAGCATTTTGATATTATGATATGAATATTTTTGCATGTCATTAATAATACTTTAAGTAATTTAATGACTGCACACTATGTCATCATATAGAATACAATTTATTTAAGTGGTTTTCTTTGGCCAAATATTTATATTTTAAGACTTTTGTGACATACTCCCAATTATTTTCACTTACTGCTTCATCATCAACATTTTACACAGTAAAAGAGATTCATTTCTTAATGGAGGCCTCACCCAAACTGGATATTGTATAAATTTTTCCTACCACATTGTTATCTTAACTGATTTTAATGATTTATGAACTATTGCAATAGCTTCATAAATAATTTTCACTTTTTCTACAGTTACTATTAATAAATTCTCCAAACAGCAAATTAAAAATTTTAAACTATAAAATATTTTTAACATTTTTATTTAGATATAATTTACATATCATAAAATTCACCACTTTAAAGTATACAACTCAGTTGTTTTTGGTATATTCACAAAATTGTGTACCAATCACTACTATCTAATTTAAGAACATTTTCATCAAAAGCACCTCATATCCCAGAAATAAACCCATGCACTCATGGTCAATTGATCTATGATAAAGGAGACAGAATACACAATGGAGAAAAGAAAGTCTCTTCAATAAGTGGTGCTGGGAAAACTGGACAGCTACATGTAAAAGAATGAAATTGGAGGGGGACCTTGAAGATGGCGGAAGAGTAAGACGTGGAGATCACCTTCCTCCCCACAGATACACCAGAAATACATCTACATGTGGAACAACTCCTACAGAACACCTACTGAAGGCTGGCAGAAGACCTCAGACCTCCCAAAAGCCCATGCTCCACAACAAGAGAAGCCACCTCAATGAGAAGCCCGTGCACCGCAGTGAAGAGTAGCCGCAGCTAGCCGCAAGTAGAGAAAGGCCGTGCACAGCAACGAAGACCCAATGCAGCCAAAGATAAATAAATACATATTTTTTAAAAAATTATTTAAAAAAAAGAATGAAATTAGAACATTCTCTAACATCATATACAACAATAAACTAAAAATAGATTCAAGATATAAATATAATGCCGGATACTATAAAACTCCTAGAGGAAAAAATATGCAGAACACTCTTTGGCATAAATCACAGCAATATTTTTTTGGATCCATCTCCTAGAGTAATGGAAATAAAAACAAAAATAAACAAATGGGACCTAGTTAAACTTAAAAGCTTTTGCACAGCAAAGGAAACCATAAGCAAACAAAAAGACAAACAATGGAATGGGAGAAAATATTTGCAAATAATACTAGTGAGAAAGGGTTAATTTCCAAAATATACAAATAGCTCCTACAGCTTAATATAAAAAAAAAAATCAAAAACAGGCAGATGACCTAAACAGACATTTCTCCAAAGAAGACATACAGATGGCCAAAAGGCACAAGAAAAGATGCTCAACATCGCTAATTATTGGAAAAATTCAAATCAAAACTACAATAAGGTATCACCTCACAGCAGTCAGAATGGCTATCATTAAAAATTCTACAAATAGTAAATGCTAGAGAGGGTGTGGAGGAAAAAGGGAACCCTCCTACACTCTTAGTGGGAATGTAAATTGGTACAGCCACTATGGAAAACAGTATGGAGGTTCCTTAAAGAACTAAAAATAGAGTTACTATATGATCCTGCAATCCAATTCCTGGGCACATATACAGAAAAGATGAAAACTCTAATTCACAAAGATATATGCACCCCAAAGTTCATAGCAGCACTAGTTACATTAACCAAGGCATGGAATCAATCCAAATGTCCATCGACAGATGAGTGGATAAAGAAGATGTGGTATATATACACAATGGAATATTACTCAGCCATCAAAAGAGTGAAATAATGCCATATGCAGCAACATGGATTGACCTAGAGGTTATCATGTTAAGTGAAGTAAGTCAGAGAAAGACAAATGTCATATGATATCACTTATATGTGGAACCTAAAAAAAAAAGATACAAAGGAACTTATTTATAAAACAGAAATAGACTCACAAACATAGAAAACAAACTTATGGTTACCAAATGGGATAGTAGGAGGCAGGGGAGATAAGTTACAAGTTTGGGATTAACAGATACACACTGCTATATATAAAATAGATAAACAACAAGGACCTACTGTATAGCTCAGGGAACTATATTAAATATCTTGTAATAACCTATAATGGAAAAGATCTGAGAAAGAAGGTATATATAAATAAAACGGAATCACTTTGCTGTACACCTGAAACTAATACATTGTAAATTATATATACTTCAATAAAAAAAAATAAAAAATGAAAAAGTCCCAACACTAAAAGTAATCTAATAACAGAATGAAAGTAAACATTTCACTGAAGAAATTATCTGGAATGGATAAATGTATTATCCACAAAATACAGTTCTTTTCAATTTAAATGATTGCCGTATAGTTTTCCAATTAATAAAAATGGAAATGGCCAAAGAAAAAGGTCTCATACACATTAGCAGTCACTCCCCATGCCCCTTTTCCCCATTTTCTCTCAATGACTAATCTATTATCTGTCTCTATAGTTTTGCCTATTCTGGATATTTCATATAAATGGAACCACAGAGTATGTGGTTGAGCAGGAAAAGGTTATCACATCAGGCTTAGGTTCATAAACTCTGCACATTCCCAGGAAAGGTCTATATTTGGCCTGCTCCTGGAAACTGAGTTCTGAGCCCTTGAAATGTTCAGCTTGATAAGAGTGTTGAATACCTATTTTTTGCTCTTGGGGTCTGCAGTCTGAATAGATAAATTGAGTATCTGAGTCTCAGTAGTCTATGTGAATGACTCTAGGTAAAAATTTTGGATACCAAAGCTTATGTCAACTTCCATGAATGGCAACACTTTGCCTGTGTTTTCACACACTGTTGCTGTGAGAATTAAGCACATCCTATGTGAGTTCACTTGGAGAGTACACCTGGAAGCTTATACCTGGTTTCTCCCTGACTTCCCTCCATGCACTTTTCCCTTTTTGCTGATTTTGATCTGCATCTTTTTGTTATTGTAAACCATAACCATAAATATAATAGCTCTGGTTCTTATGAGTTTTTCTAGTGAATTATCAAGCCTGAGGATGGTCTTGGAAACCAATGAGGCAGTGGCTATTGCGTTTGGTTTCTTTCATTTAGCATGATGTTTTTCAAGGTTCATCCATACCATAGCATGTATCAATACTCCATTCCTCTTTATTGCCAAATAATTTTCCACATTCTGTTTATGAATTTATTCCTTAATGAAATTTTGGTTGTTTCCGGTTTTTGGATATTATAAATAATGAGGCTGTAGAAATTCATGCACAAGTTTTTCTGTGAACAAATGTTTTAAATTTTCTTTTGTATATAACTAGGGATGGAATTTCTGGGTCATATGGTAACTCCATATTTAACTTTTTGAGGAACTGCCAAATTGTTTTCAACAGTGATGCATCATTTTACACAAGAATTGTATGAGAATTCCAGTTTCTTCACATCCTCACCTACATTAATTCTTTTCTTTGTTTTTTCGTTATAGCATTCCTAGTGGGTGTGAAGAGGTATCTTAACTGTGGTTTTGATTTGCATTTCCCTAGTGACTGTTGACTCTGAGCATCTTTTTTATGTGACTATTGGCCATTTGTATATCTTCTTTGGAGAAATGTCTACCCAAATCCTTTGCCCATCTTTAAACTGGGTTATTTGTCTTTTTATTGTTGAGTTGAAAGAGTTCTTTATATATTCTGGATATGAGATGCTTATCTTATATATGAGTTGCAAATATTTTCTCCCATTGTGTGGATTATCTTTTCACTTTTTTGATGATGTCTTTGAAGTTCAAAATTTTCAATTTTGATGCATTAGCAGTTGCATGTATTTTCATATCTGCATTTTGATTTTTATGCTATCCTTTTCAAGGAGAAGTTTCAAATTTTAATTGATCAGTTCTTTCCTTTATGGTTTATGCTTTTGTATTATATTTTGAAATCTTTCCTCACCTCAATTTCATAAAAATATTACATTTCTCTAAAACTTTGAAGTCTTTATATTATGCATGGATTATTAATTCATATTGATTTGATTTTTGCATACTGTATAAATAAGGTATTCAATTTAATTTTTCCATAGAGACAGTCAAGTGTTAAAACACTATTAATAAAGTAGTTTATCATGGTACATCTCATGTAAGATATTTCACTTATACAACAAATTCTCACATATAAATTGTCTGTTTATCCATTAAGTTCTTGGATATCTTGTACTAAATGTATCCTGGATTCTTTATATATTTTATTTCTCTTGTGACTGGCATCTTATTCCTATTTTATTTTTAGTGGGATTTGCTATTTATATTCGTGCTGATTTTGCATTGAAAAAGCTATCTGGATTTTTAAAAATTACTTCCTGAAGTACATCCTTTAATAGAACTGATAGTGAGGGAATGTGAGTGGCAAATTATCTTAGTCTTTGACTAAAAATACCCTCATTTTATCCATATCCTTGTGATATATTTTACTTGTGTATAAAAAATCTTGGTTGATCGATATTTACCTTCAGCATTGTGGGGATATTATTCTATAGTCTTTCAGGCTTTATTTTGGCTACTGACTGCTGCGAAACAGTTTCTTTTTCTTTGTTGATTATGGACTTTTCTTTTTGGTAGCATTTATATATTCTTCTTTCCTCTTTATCTTCTTTTTATATGTAATTTTACTAGAATATGGTCAAAGTGAAATACCTTTTAATTATTATAATCAGGACTTTTTTAGTTCCTTTAATTTTAGGATTCACATCTTTTGTAATTTTGGAAAATACTCAGCCATTTTAAAAATTATGGCTTTTCACCAATTGTCTCATTCTCTTCTGAAATTTCTATTTTTATATATGAGGTCTTTTCATCCTTTCTTCAATGTTTCTTAATCTTTCGTTCATATTTTTCATCTCTTCAACTTCTTATATTGAAATCTAAGTAATTCCCTCAGATACTTCTTCTAACATACTATCTCTTCAGCTATGTCTAATTTTCTTTTTATTGGTGTATAGTTGATTTACAATGTTGTGTTAGTTTCTGCTGTACAGCAGTGAATCAGTTATACATATGCATATACACATATCCACCCTTTCTTGGATTCTTTTTGCGTATAGGTAATTACAGGGTATTGAGTAGAGTTCCCTGTGCTATACAGTAGGTCCTTATTAGTGATCGATTTTTTATATAGTAGTGTGTATATGTCAATCCCAAGCTCCCAATTTATCCTTCACCCCCTTACACCCCTAGTAACCATAAATTTGTTTTCTACATCTGTGACTCTATTTCTGTTTTATAAATAACTTCATTTGTATCATTTTTTAGATTCCACATATAAGCAATATCATATGATGTCTGTCTTTCTCTGTCTGACTTACTTCACTTAGTATGATAATCTCTAGATCCATTCACGTTGCTGCAAATGGCATTATTTCATTCTTTTTTGTGGCTGAGTACTATTCCATTGTATATATGTACCATAGCTTCTTTATCCATTAATCTGTCTATGAACATTTAGGTTGCTGTCTACTCTTCTTTTAAATTGATCCATTGAGTGCACTATTTTTTATATTTCTTCAGATACCTTTTGGATTTCTGGAATCTCTCTTTATATTGGCTTGAAATTTGTCTACTATTTTTAAAATTTATGCTATTTTTTTTCTTTGTGGCTTATATTATTTTATTTATCTTTCAGTTATTTTAAACATAATTTCTTTGGAGTATTACAGAATATTGTTTTATGATCTCAAGCTCCAGGTAGGCTAACCCTCCTATTTGTTGTGTCTGCTGACTGTCACTCATGGGGAATTTTTTGCATTTTTGATTGCATGCTCATCTTCAGTAGAAAAAGGTTTTCCTTTAGCAAAATCATGAAGTTTGAGCTGTAAAAATCTCTCTAGAGAATATTTTGTATGTAACTCACTGGGAAATAACCTGAGAATACTTTATACGTTAACTTGTTGGTTGGTTTAAGGATTCCTCATCATTCTGGTAGTATATATTTCAACTCGATATTCACTCATGGTGCAGTGAACCCTTTTAGCTTCCTTCTTCTAGTAGTTGGAGAGTTTTTAAAAAATACCTTTCTGCTGAAGGGACTTTAGACAAAAATATCAATATAGTACTATCAATATCATTCAGGAATCCAAGGCCATATCTCATATTCCCATTGGACACTGAAACTCCATGCTCTGGCCATTAGGTTTCATGTGCATGTCCAAGTTTTTCCTGAGCCTACTCAAGTGACAACCCCTGAATTTATACATGTGATTTTCAGTTTACCTGACTTCTGTCACTTGGGGATATACTTTTCATTCTTAGGGATATATCTTTCACATATTTCATATATTGTTTTGTTTCAATTTAGCATTTTTGTGTGTTGTTATCAGAGAGGTTCAATATTGTCAGTATTAATGTATTTAGTTCTAAACAGAACAGTAGTCAAAATAGAGCATGTATAATTTCTACATTTTCTTTATTGAAGTATAGTTAACTCACAATGTTGTGTTAATTTCAGGTATACAGCAAAGTCCTAATTTATCTCCCTCTGCCATCCCATTTGGTAACCACAACTTTGTTTTCTATGTCTGTGTGTCTATTTCTGTTTTGTAAGTAACTTCATTTATATCATTTTTATAGATTCCACATATAAGTGATATCATATGATTTTGTCTTCTCTGTCTGACTTACGTCACTTAATATGATAATCGCTATGTCCATCCATTTTCTACGTTTTTTAAAACTATTAACTGCTTCTTTGTAGGCTACTATGGTCAATTTTGTAAATGAGGAGAGACCCTCAAGATGGCGGAGGAGTAAGATATGGAGATCAACTTCCTCCCCACAAATACATAAGAAATACATCTACATGTGGAACAATTCCTACAGAACACCTACTGAACACTGGCAGAAGACCTCAGACTTCCCAAAAGGCAAGAAACTCCCCACGTACCTGGCCGTGTGGCTGACAGGGTCTTGGTGCACCGGGCAGGTGTCAGGCCTGTGCCTCTGAGGTGAGAGAGCCGAGTTCAGGACATTGGACCACCAGAGACCTCCCGGCTCCATGAAATATCAAATGGTGAAAGCACTCCCAGAGATCTCCATCTCAACACTAAGACGCAGCTCCACTCAATGACCAGCAAGCTAGAGTGCTGGACATCCTATGCCAAACAACTAGCAAGACAGGAACACAACGCCACCTGTTAGCAGAGAGGCTGCCTAAAATCATACTAAGGTCACAGAGACCCCAAAACACACCACCAGACATGGTCCTACCCACCACAAGATACAGCCTCATCCACCAGAACACAGGCATCAGTCCCCTCCACCAGGAAGCCTACACAACCCACTGAACGAACCTTAACCACTGGGGGCAGACACCAAAAACAATGGGAACTACGAACCTGCAGCTGCAAAAAGGAGACCCCAAACACAGTAAGTTAAGCAAAATGAGAAGACAGAGAAACACACAGCAGATGAAAGAGCAAGATAAAAACCCACCAGACCTAACAAATGAAGAGGAAATAAGCAGTCTACCTGAAAAAGAATTCAGAGTAATGATAGAAAAGATGATCCAAAATCTTGGAAATAGAATGGAGAAAATACAAGAAACGTTTAACAAGGACCAAGAAGAACTAAAGAGCAAAAAAACAGTGATGAACAACATAATAAATGAAATTAAAAATTCTCTAGAAGGAATCAATAGCCAAATAACTGAGGCAGAAGAATAGAGATAAGTGACCTGGAAGATAAAATAGTGGAAATAACTAGCACAGAGCAGAATAAAGAAAAAATAATGAAAAGAATTGAGTCAGTCTTAGAGACCTCTGGGACAACATTAAATGCACTAACATTTGAATTATAGGGGTCCCAGAAGAAGAAGAGAAAAAGAAAGTGACTGAGAAAATATTTGAAGAGATTATAGTTGAAAACTTCCCTAATATGGGACAGGAAATAGTCAACCAAATCCAGGAAGAACAGAGAGTCCCAGACAGGATAAATCCAAGGAGAAACACGCCAAGACACATATTAATCAAACTATCAAAAATTAAATACAAAGAAAATATATTAAAAGCAGCAAGGGAAAAACAACAAATAACATACAAAGGAATCCCCATAAGGTTAACAAGTGATCATTAAGCAGAAACTCTAAAGCCAGAAGGGAATAGCAAGACATATTTAAAGTGATGAAAGGGAAAAGCGTACAACCAAGATTACTCTACCCAGCAAGGATCTCATTCAGATTCAATGGAGAAATTAAAACCTTTACAGACAAGCAAAAGCTGAGAGAATTTATCACCACCAAACCAGCTTTACAACAAATGCTAAAGGAACTTCTTTAGGCAGGAAACACAAGAGAAGGAAAAGACCCACAATAACAAACCCAAAACAATTAAGAAAATGATAATAGGAACACACATATCAATAATTACTTAAATGTAAATGGATTAAATGCTCCAGCCAAAAGACACAGACTGGCTGAATGGATACAAAAACAAGACCTGTATATATGCTGTCTGAAAGAGACCCACTTCAGACCTAGGGACACATACAGACTGAAAATGAGGGGATGGAAAAAGACATTCCATTCAAATGAAATCAAAAGAAAGCTAGAGTAGCAATGCTCATATCAGAAAAAATAGACTTTAAAATAAAGACTATTACAAGAGACAAAGAAGGACACTACATAATGATCAAGGGGTCAATCCAAGAAGAAGATATAACAATTGTAAATATTTATGCACCCAACATAGGAGCACCTCAATACATAAGGCAAATGATAACAGCCATAAAAGGGGAAATCAACACTAACACAATAAGAGTAGGGGACTTTAACACCCCACCCCTCACCAATGACAGATCATCCAAAATGAAAATAAAGAAGGAAACACAAGCTTTAAATGATACATTAAATAAGATGGACTTAATTGATATTTATAGGACATTCATCCCAAAAAAACAGAATACACTTTCTTTTCAAGTGCTCATGGGACATTCTACAGGAAGACCATATCTTGGGTCACAAATCAAGCCTTGGTAAATTTAAGAAAATTGAAATTGTATCAAGTGTCTTTTCCGACCACAATGCTATGAGACTAGATATCAATTACAGGAAAAAATTATGGAGGCTAAACAATACACTACTAAATAACCAAGAGATCACTGAAGAAATCAAAGTGGAAATCAAAAAATACCTAGAAACAAATGACAATGAAAACACGATGACCCAAAACCTACGGGATACGGCAAAATCAGTTCTAAGATGGAAGTTTATAACAATACAATCCTACCACAAGAAACAAGAAACCTCTCAAATAAACAACCTAACCTTACACCTAAAGCAATTAGGGAAAGAAGAAGAAAAAAACCCACAAAGTTAGCAGAAGGAGAGAAATCATAAAGATCAGATCAGAAATAAATGAAAAAGAAATGAAGGACACAATAGCAAAGATCAATAAAACTTAAAGCTGGTTCTTTGAGAAGACAAACAAAATTGATAAACCATTAGGCAGACTTATCAAGAAAAAAAGGAAGAAGATTCAAAGCAATAGAATTAGAAATGAAAAAGGAGAAGTAACAACAGACACTGCAGAAACACAGAGGGTTGAGAGATTACTACAAGCAACTATATACAAATAAAATGGACAACCTGGAAGAAATGGACAAATTCTTAGAAAAGTACAACCTTCTGAGACTGAACCAGGAAGAAATAGAAAATAAAAACAGACCAATCACAAACATTGAAATTGAGACTGTATTTAACTCTTCCAACAAACAAAAGACCAGGACCAGATGGCTTCACAGACGAATTCTATCAAACATTTAGAGAAGAGCTAACACCTATCCTTCTCAAACTCTTCCAAAATATAGCAGAGGAAGGAACACTCTCAAACTCATTCTACGAGGTCACCATCACCCTGATACCAAAACCAGACAAAGATGTCACAAAGAAAGAAAACTATAGGCCAATATCACTGATGAATATAGATGCAAAAATCCTCAACAAAATACTAGCAAACAGAATCCAACAGCACATTAAACGGATCATACACCATGATCAAGTGGGGTTTACCCCAGGAATGCAAGGATTCTTCAATATACACAAATCAATCAATGTGATAAACCACATTAACAAATTGAAGGATAAAAACCATATGATCGTCTCAATAGATGCAGAAAAAAGCTTTTGACAAAATTCAACACCCATTTATGATAAAAAGCCTCCAGAAAGTAGGCATAGAAGGAACTTACCTCAATATAATAAAGGCCATATATGACAAATCCACAGCCAAAATCGTTCTCAGTGGTGAAAAACTAAAACCATTTCCTCTAAGATCAGGAACAAGACAAGGTTGTCCACTGTCACGACTCTTATTCAACATAGTTTTGGAAGTTTCAGCCACAGCAATCAGAGAAGAAAAGGAAATAAAAGGAATAAAAATTGGACTAGAAGAAGTAAAGCTGTCACTGTTTGCAGATGACATGATACTCTACATAGAGAATCCTAAAGATACCACCAGAAAACTCCTAGAACTAATCAATGAATTTCGTAAAGTAGCAGGATACAAAATTAATGCACAGAAATCTCTTGCATTCCTATACACTAATGATGAAAAATCTGAAAGAGAAATGAAGGAAACACTCCCATTTACCATTGCAACAAAAGAATAAAATACCTAGTAATAAACCTACCTAAGGAGACAAAAGACTTGTATGCAGAAAACTATAAGACACTGATGAAAGAAATTAAAGATGATACAAACAGATGGAGAGATATACCATGTTCTTGGATTGGAAGAATCAACATTGTGAAAATGACTCTACTACCCAAAGCAATCTACAGGTTCAATGCAATCCTTATCAAATGACCAATGTCATTTTTCACAGAAGTAGAGCAAAAAATTTCACAATTTGTATGGAAACACAGAAGACCCCAAATAGCCAAAGCAATCTTGAGAAAGAAAAACAGAGCTGGAGGAATCAGGCTCCCTGACTTCAGAGTATATTACAAAACTACAGTAATCAAGACAGTACGGTACTGGCACAAAAACAGAAATATAGATCAATGGAACAGGACAGAAAGCCCAGAGATAAACTCACGCACATATGGTCACCTTATTTTTGATAAAGGAGGCAAGAATATACAATTCTGGAGAAAAGACAGCCTCTTCAATAAGTGGTGCTGGGAAAACTGGACAGGTACATGTAAAAGAATGAAATTAGAACACTCCCTAACACCATACACAAAAATAAACTCAAAATGGATTAAAGACCTAAATGTAAGTCCAGACACTATAAAACTCTTAGAGGAAAACATAGGCAGAACACTCCATAATTCACAGCAAGATCATTTTTGACCCACCTCCTAGAGAAATGGAAAGAAAAACAAAAATAAACAAATGGGACATAATGAAATATAAAAGGTTTTGCACAGCAAAGGAAACCATAAACAAGACAAAAAGACCACCCTCAGAATCGGAGAAAATATTTTCAAATGAAGCAACTGACAAAGGATTAATCTGCAAAATATACAAGCAGCTCATGAAGCTCAGTATCAAAAAAACAACCAACCCAATCCAAAAATGGGCAGAAGACCTAAGTAGGCAATATCTCCAAAGAAGGTATACAGATTGCCAACAAACACATGAAAGAATGCTCAACATCACTAATCATTAGAGAAATGCAAATCAAAACGACAATGAGGTATCACCTCACACCAGTCAGAATGGCCATCATCAAAAAATCTAGAAACAGTAAATGCTGGAGAGGCTGTGGAGAAAAGGGAACCCTTTTGCACTGTTGGTGGGAATGTAAATTGATACAGCCACTATGGAGAAGAGTATGGAGGTTCCTTAAAAAACTAAAAATAGAAGTACCGTACGACCCATCAATCCCACTCCTGGGCATATACCCTGAGAAAACCATAATTCAAAAAGAGTCACGTACCACAATGTTCATTGCAGCTCTATTTACAATAACCAGGACATGGAAGCAACCTTAGTGTCCATCGTCAGATGAATGGATAAAGAAGGTGTGGCACATATATAGAATGGAATATTACTCAGCCATAAAAAGAAACGAAATTGAGTTATTTGTAGTGAGGTGGATGGACCTAGAGTCTGTCATACAGAGTGAAGTAAGTCCGAAAGAGAAAAACAAGTACTGTATGCTAACACATATATATGGAATCTAAAAGGAAAAAAAAAAGGTTCTGAAGAACCTAGGGGCAGGACAGGAATAAAGACGCAGACGTAGAGAATGGACTTGAGGACAAGGGGAGGGGAAAGGGTAAGCTGGGACGAAGTGAGAGAGTGGCATGGACATATATACACTACCAAATGTAAAATAACTAGTGAGAAGCAGCTGCATATCACAGGCAGATCAGCTGGGTGCTTTGTGACCACCTAGCAGGGTGGGATAGGGAGGGTGGGAGGGAGATGCATGAAGGAGGAGATATGGGGATATATGTATATGTATAGCTGATTCACTTTGTTATAAAACAGAAACTAACACACCATTGTAAAGCAATTATACTCCAATAAAAATGTTAAAAAATTTTATAAATGATATATGGAGTATTTAAAACAAAGAGAAAAATCTCTGTACCAGTTTATTTAATCAGGTTAGGTATGCTCCTTATATTCAGTTTTAAAACTTTACACTTGATTTGCTAGGCCAAGAATTCTGTGAAATTCTCTTACCAATATTATTTTTTCTATATTTTTTCAATAGTTTTTGTTTTATACTTTGTTAGTATATTTTATTGAGCTTTTTGTTAGTAAAAAAATAACCTTATGTGTTTCATTTATGTTTAAGGGCTTAAATTCAAACTTGACTCATTTTGTTGTTCTGAGTCCTCCTTTCTTTCTGCTTGCATTTGTTTGATAGATATCTAAATACCTTTAAAGATTCCAAGTCAATATTAAGTGTTTCTCTTATCAACACCATATGATTTAATCTGGTTTTTGGACCCTAACTGATATGAATATATATTATTTGCCAATTTGCTATTGTTATGGCAGCTATGTTTGGATCATCTGTCATCTTATTTTATACTTAAGAAATTGATTTCTAAAATTTTTTACTGCCGTTTCCTTTGTTTGGTATACAATTTTTATTTATTTTAATTTATTCACTCTGATAATTTAGAAGAAATATGTACTATATTTTAATATATTTCAATAATGTGTATACCCATATTTCTAAATTAGTAGATTAAAAAACCCAAACAATATACATTGTCTCCCTGTACATCTTTATAGTAGTTATAGTTTGACAACTTTTATATATCCATCACTATTTTTCTAGTCAAAGTATAAACTTGTTTTTGAGGTAATGTTGATAATTTATATTTTCCTCAAATTAAACAATTTCTTAATGCTTCCCTCATCATTTTACGTATTTGTAGGGTCTTTTTTTTCTTGATCAGACTTGCTTAGGGGTCTATTTTACTGCTTTTAACTATTGTTTTACCATTAATATCTGATTCCTAGATTTACCTGTCAAGTCTACAGCTTTTCTTTTAAAAGCATATTAATTATTTTCTCTTCTTATCTATGTTATTTTGTTCCTCTTGCTTTCCTTATGTTTGTATACTTTTTTCTAACTTCTTTAGTTCTATGCATTTTTCAGTAAAGTACAATAAATACATTTCAGAACAGATTTGCCCTTACTCTCCTGAGTTTTGATTATAATAATCTTATTGTTGGCATTTTCTAATTATGTGATATTTAAATTTTAAATTTCCTCTTTGTCCAAAGAGTTATTAATGATACTTTTTTTACCTTTCATTTAATTAGCTTTTTGAAATATCTTTTTATTAATCACTAGCTTATTTTCTATGGTTAGAATATGTGATCTGCTCAATTTTTACTTTGTGGAGTTCATAAAAATTTGTTAACATTTCAAGATCACATGAAAATACTGTGTATTCTGTTGTGTCTTTTTTCTTTCTAACAGTCTATATTATTGAAGATTGTCTAAGTGTTTTTAAAAAATCAATAATCGTTGTGGCTTAATGGTTATTACTGAAATAATAAAGTGTATTTCTTTTTCCTACAATAGTCTAATATGGCTGTGATTCGTCTGCTGATGTGTTCTAAGAAATGACTCAGGGATCCAGCTTCCTTTTGCCCCCCTAGGGCAGTACCACTCAAAGGATAGCAGTCTACAAATTGTTATCTGTCTGCAACAAAATTAGGAGCTTGAGGCAGAGTATAAATCAACTGCATTACTTAACACACTGTTTAGTTCACATCAACAGGAAATAACAATACCAGTTGCATCCACCGTACCTTGAAGACTTTTTCCAGTTCTGATCACATGTCATGCTGTTTTTCTTGGTACATTTCAGAAGCGTACATGAACATAAAATCAGATGCTTGGCCAGTATTATTTTCTTAGAGTCTTCAACTTCTCAGAGGCTTCTGAATAGCATAACATCAATTCTCTAAACTTGAATCTCATTCTGATGTGTATCATTAGTCCTATTTTACATAAAATTGTGATGTTTACTCTAGATTTTTAGAGTTTGGGGGCTTAAAAAGTTTCTTCATTTTTTTTTTCCTCCAGGGGCTGGCATTTTTCTGGAATATAATATTTTTGTCACTCATTCAGATAAATGGTTTATTTTTTTTCCTTTTTAATGACCCAACATGAGTCTTGCACAGCAACTTGAAAAATTCATTTTCAAATACATGATTCTCAAAGAGCCACCCCAAGAATTTCCAAGCACATAAACAAACCCATCTTATAGAATCTCTGCAATAACTCAGCTTAAAGTTAGGAATATAAACATAAAAACTAGTGGGCCATAAAAATCTGAAGAAGCAAGTTTACTGCAATCAGCCTTGCAAGAGTAAATATTTTCTCAGTTCAGTTCAAGCAATTTTACATTTAACTTATGCTTGATTTTCCATTTTGAAGAATAATTGTAATCATTTGTCTAACCTTCTCTGCTGCATAATAGTGTGTTTTAAATTGGTTTGCTATATTTGAGTAGCTTTGCCAATAACAAATTTTTGATTTGTGGCAGAATGTGTGGTAAAGGCAAAACCCAGACTTGGCTTCTAGAAAATGCAGTGAAGCTCCCATTCCTCTATATTTGGAGCACCTTAAAAAAGACAAATTACTCCATAGCATCTGAAAGGCTGCTATCTAAGTGCTATATAGTGCACATTTTCAAAGGTATGGATGATTTTTATTATTTTTTTCTGGAAAACTTGACCAGGTTATCTCTATTTTGGTACCAATCACTGGCTCTTTGCTGTCATTACTTTTTAATCCTAACATCAGTTTTTAAATGTCACATTAGACCTATATGATAATATGTATTATTCTTTTGAAGCAGTTGGGACTATTTCAAAGTTATTACAAGGACTCAGTTTTCACTACATTATCACGGTGTCTCCCTTTTATGACCAATGTATGTTTTACTACCTTGTTTTTATTCATTGTCCATATCTTTCATTTTTTAGGTGCAGCAATGATAGATTACTGTGTCATGGAAATTGAGTTTATTTTCTTCAGGCAGAAACTTTTCAACCTTTTAGCCCTCTTTAAAGATCAATACCTTCTTTCTCAAAAATACTCAACCTTGGTAGCCAGTGTCTTTTCATGCTCACCCAAGAAACTTGACTGGAAAGCAATTCCTTCTATTTGGTCAAATTTCTGGATCCACAAGGGATGAACAGAACTTAGTCTTGTGCTCTTACAGTATAGATTGTGATGGCAATACATTGGTATCCACAAGGTTTAATGTCAGAAATATTTTCACATTTTTGTTTATGTTTTATATTGGTACATGGACAGATGTTTTCTTCTTTTCTTGGCTTTTTCTCTAGATTTTCATAAATCTATGTTTGAAAAGAGTTGAGAAAAATCTGCAAGACAACTTAATACAAAAAAAAATGGAGCACTGCAGAATTTTGTCACCCCTAATTGACTTCATCTTCTTATAACTACAGCAAGACCTGGTTAGCATATTATTTCAAGATGGCTTATTTTCTCTATTTATGTCACCCCATAGCAGCTAGCACAGCATTCATTATATAGTAGATGCAAAATTAAATATGCTTCTATACTCACTTGTAGGTGAAGGATAGTCTTATTTTAGGCTGCAGTCAAGAAGTTCTGATGGCCTCATTGAGAACTGATGACAGAGTTTCCCTACTGTAGAAGGAATGATCAGCAATGCTAGAACCCTTAGCCTCACGGGTTCTGGGGTGGGGAGGTTCTGTACATCTCAGTGACATAGTGACCACAGGGTATAGTTGAAAGGACATTGAGTCAGCAGGGCTGGGTGGTAATGCTGAGATTCTGTCTCAACCCCTTGAGCTTGGGTTTCAACTATGACCTTGGGAGGCAGGACTGGACTGTCACTGAGAGTACTTTCTGCCTCTACAATCATTGAGTTTATAACAGACTCTTGAAATGTGTCATTTCTGAAGCTGGATATTTCTCAGTCTAGTTCTAAATTATGACAAATACTTTAAATTAAAATATTTAATTAACGAAATCACTGGGTGACCCACCTATTCACTATCACATATCTGATCTACACATAATCACTGAGTATTTTCTAGTGAAGGGACTCTGCTCTTCTAAACAGCCTCAGCTACAAAGACTGATGATACATCCTTTCCCTGTATAGGCAGTTGACACCTTTGGGTACTTTTGAGTTTCAATTCTTACTTTACCGCATCCTAATCTATCTGTGATCCTGCTGAGCACCCCGGATTTCTATCTCCTTAAAGATCTATCCTGAATAGTAGAAGCATGTTTCCTGAGCCGTGTGGCTTATTCTTTTATTAAGGCTAATCCTTGGGGCATAAACACGTACATACATACATCCCTTCAGATCTGTCTCTGTAATTTCCATTCCTCCTTTCTATCATTGCTAGCCTCATCTTTTTTTTTTTTTCCGGTACGCGGGCCTCTCACTGTTGTGGCCCCTCCAGTTTGGGAGCACAGGCTCCGGACGCGCAGGCTCAGCGGCCACGGCTCATGGGCCCAGCTGCTCCGCGGCATGTGGGATCCTCCCGGACCGAGGCACGAACCCGTGTCCCCTGCATCAGCAGGCGGACTCTCAACCACTGCGCCACCAGGGAAGCCCTAGCCTCATCTTTTGAGCCTAAAACTTCTTCTAATCCATTTTCTGCCTTCCAGAAAGTCATGCAGCCATTTGCTAAGTGCCTATCTTATTCTTGAAACACAACTCTGAAATATTTTGCCAGTTCGTACCAAAAAGAAGAATGTAATTCATTTCACTGAAAGTACTGTCTCCTTTTTTTTCTCCTTCTCTTACCCTACATGGATATCTCTACCTCTGGATTTCCCTTTCTCTATCCCAAACACCTGAAAGATCCCCTTTCAACTGCCCCTCCTCTCTCCCCTCCACTTAATCTTTCAGCAACCAATGTGACAAAGAGCTCTCATATGTTAATGGACAACTATGACTAATTGATAGTGACTAACCACCAGGAGAAGTGTGTGAAGAAAGAAGAAAAGGTTACATCCAGGCTTATTGGGAAGGAGTTCTAAGGTCAGTATAGGTAAAGTTTGCTGTGGGCATGGGATAACTAAATGCATTTGGAGTCTTTCTACTCTGCCCAAGGACTACTCACTATGGGACAGTCCAGTCTGAGTGCCTTATAAACAATGAAGTGTTATGTGATGTAATATATTATTTTTACTATTCCAGCCTCCTTTGTAATACATAAGGTCTATTTCTTGGTGAACTGGAAGATTTTAGTGATGCTACTATATGGTATAGGTATTGTAGCTTTCATCTTGTTGTAAATTGTATAAACAACTTAACAAGTAACAAGAATAGAGTCTGGCCACTTGTGGAGGACGATGCCTCTGACAAGTAAGAGTCAATTACTCCTAAGATATTTCCTAACTTTGAAACACTGTGACTCTAGGACAGATTTGTAGATATATTTCTATTATTATCCAAAGGGCAGTGGTTACCTACAGATCAGGGGTTGGCAAACATTTTTTTGTAAAGAGCCAGACGGTAAATATTTTAGACTTTGTGGGCCACTTATGAGATCTTGATTGCATATTATTCTTTTTTTTAATCATCCTTTAAAAATGGAAAAACTATTTTTAGTGTATGGACTTTAAAAGTTTGCCAACTTCTGCTTCCGATCACAAACATAGAAACTGCTATACATAGATCTTTATGAGTTTGCTCCCCTAGACAAGAATATTCTCACTAAAATGGACTTAAATTTTCAATTACAAAGTTTAATTTAAAGATATCCCAAGATAATGTGATAGAAAAATACAGTTATTTTATGGTTAACAAAGCTTTGATTTTTGTCCTCATAAACAGTGTAAGAATATATTAAAAATGAAAAATAAAATTATTAAAAATGAAAAATAAAATTATTAAAAATATTCCTATCTGGACAAGTCGCAGGAGAGTAAAAGTTTTGAATCACAATGTAAAAATGATCTTCTTCAGTATAACTCAACTTACTCTTTACTTGAAACTCATTGTTGTGTTCACACCTATACCTTCTTACTAAATACATCAATTTTCAACAGAAGCAGTTTTAAAAAAAATTCCATTCTGGTAATAACAGACAGTAACATGTATCAAATCAACATTCAGAATGCTGCTGGACAGCGGTGAGAATCAGGTACCATTAAAAAAGTACTCCCATTGTAGATATTAGATAAAACCTTTTCATCTAGGGAAGAGAAAAACAGATGCTTTCAGAAACACCGTAATTAGTTGGGAGAGCCCAAACATTCATTAGAGATGACCTAAATGAATAGAAAACTTGATTTGTAGCAGGTTTTGATATTATGTTCAATCACTCATAACTGTGAATAAAAAGGATGCACTACTTGTAAATCATATGTTAATTGAATATAGGTGACCAATTGGAAACTAACCACTCTAAGTTGCTGTCTTGCCTTTTCTGAAACTCTACCGCCTCATATGTAGTGCACATATACTGATAACTAATTTGGTAATTCTGAAACAAAGTATATAGATAGTTTTAAGTCTTTTCAAGTCTAAGTAAGAAGGTCTCTTTTTAGTTTAGCAGACTGTCCATAGTAGGAGAGAATTATGATTTAGCTGTGAAATGTAAATAAGGCTAAGAGACATGTATCAGTGAATTTCTCAAACCATTTTGTGTTGGAGAGCCTTATCGATTATTTGTATATGTGGTTTATTATTTTTATTTTACTCCTTTTTTCCACCTATAAAAAATAATCAATTGATAAGTAAACTGAATAAAGATCCATTACAATTCACAAATACACATTCAAGAACAAGAACTGCTTGATATCACTTAAAAAACTCCTGAACAGAAAGTTTCTGTAACTTTTTGTGTTCCAAAGGAAACCCAACATACTCATATCTCAAAAACCTTTTGGTGCAGACTTGTGTTTTTAACAAATGGAGAAAAATCAATTCCAATGTTCTCTTTTCTAAGGGAGTTTTTTTATTTAATGCTTTCAATATTAATTTCTTCCCAATTTATGAATTGCTTTATTTGTGAAAAATTACTCTGGGCCAAATACTAAAGCAAGCCTTTAGTATGGAAAAGTAACTGGGTTTCAGTCTCACTAGTTTTTGTGTTTTTTTTTTAACTTGGTAAAATGTATTTTCATTCAACAAATGTTAATTACTCACTAATTAGATGTAAAATCCTAAGTTATAATAGCCATGTTATGAGATACCAAGATAGATCAGGGATGGTCCTTGTCCTAAAAATGCTTAGCTCTAGTAAGTATGACAATTGAGACATCCAAAACAGTATTGAAATAAGCAGACCTATCATTTGAAATATTATTAAAAAAATAAAACAATTTCTATGCTGATTGTTCAATATCTTCGTCTTGCTGTATAATGATTGAGCGGCTATTGTCTAAATGTGTCCTTCATAGCTTTCTTGTTACATATGTGACAATAAGAAAGCTTACTCTTAAAATTAGTTGCTGACACATGAAGAAGAAACAGGCGCACAGATGTGTACGGAGCAAGAAGTTCATAAACTATAAATAGATTGCCAAGCAACTCTGAAGCCAATTATGAAAATGGAACATTAATAGAAGTGCTTTGAAAACTTGCCACATTTCTAAGGTAAATCATTCAACCTTTTTAAAGATTTGCTAATGCTCTAGTGCTTTTATACATGTTATTTACCTAGATAAAGAAACTTGTGATAGTGTTTTATCGTTCTCTCTTATTTAGAAATGATTTTCTATTCTGTGGAGTGTGTAAGTTATTATTACACATTTGGGGAGCAATTAAAGTTCTACCTCATCATTGCAGTGACTCCTTCTAGACAGAACCATAAACGAACAGCCTAGTCCTCTGTATGAGACAAGGAGGCACATGTTTGATTAATGGTTGGCACCGATGACACCTGGAATCCAAACAGTTGGAGTCATACCTCAGGAAATGCTTCAAGGACATGAGGAAGCACCATCTGAAGCAACACAGATGCTGAGAAAAGGAGAAACAGTTACATCCAGGATGAAAACTGTGAATAAAGGAAGTAACAGAATTTAAATAGAAACCAGAGGGCAGAATGCAGAGCAGGAAAGGGGCTAAAAGAGAACAAAACAGTGGACCTGGCAAGCAGCACCTTCTCTCATGAGTCATCCTATAGTTCTGCCTCTTCTCCCCCCCCCCCCCCCCCCCCCCCCCCCCCCCCCCCCCGCTTAGAGTCTCTATCTGGCTGGCTCCTTTTCAGTCTCCCCTCCTCCAGGTGGAGGTTCCTTAATCATTCTCTCCTTTGACCTCTACTCTTCCCTTAGTTAACTGAAGTGTCTCCACAGCTTGCTCATTTAGGGTTTCTTTCTTCCTTGCTTTTTCTTTTTCATTCTTTTTTTTCTAGAGGATGAGGCCCACATTTCGAATATTTAAAAAAATATATGAATTCATTTAAAAGAACTGGATATTTATATCTGGATAGTGGTATTTAGACTGATAACATTTTAGTGAGTCAAAACTCACTTATGAAATGGGTCTATTAGTGTGAATCCCACATGGCCATGGTGGTCATGGCAGGATTTCTAAGGAAATAGAGATTACAATTGTGCATCAATTATGTTCAGGTGCCTTTTCTAAGGTTCAGTTTATTTGTAACTAAAGTGAAGCTGATACTGCATTTTTGAGGGTGGAAATTTACCTCACTGAGAGCTGAGATTTTGAAATGACTACTTATATGAAGGAATTGCTTTATATCCATGTTTTTTAAAAAAGTTTTTTTTTTCCTTTTGGTATGTTTTCAAACTTATGCTCTGATGTAGCTTGGACATGTATTTTCCAGTCCCCAAAGAAGATTTATATCAAAAGAAAGAAAAGCACATGATCCTACTAATGATGGTTACTGAGGAAACAGACAATACAAAATGATTTTATATGACTCTCAGCTAAGCTAGTGATTTGAAAGTAGGAGAAAAAGCTTAAAGTAGTTTTCTTCAGAAAGTAAAAACAGAGAAGTATCCAGATAGACATAAACTATACTCTTTGAAAGACACAACGATTACAAATATTCATGTTGCTGGTGAGTGAATGTATCATATAGCTATGATTTCTAGTCAGCCTCATGAGTAAAAAACGTGGCTTCTCTTTAGAAGAGAAGAATTAGGGAGAAACTGAATAGTAAGTGCTAGTAAAACCTTTGTCAGTCAAAGTCTCTTTGGTAAGAGACATAAAGCTCATAGTAAATGAAGAGTTCTGCAATCAATGAGGCGGAAAATCTTTCAGAAGACCTATAGTGACTTAGTCCTACTCAAGATTAGGGTCACACTCTACTATTTTATTGACAATAGTGAAGGATTTTTATAAACACTTTTTAGAAAGTTATCTATATTTTAATATATAAATCCTTGAGTTAAGTCATGATTTGTTTTCTTAGTTGACAGTCATAGATCATGTTCACTCAGTGGATTATTATCCACTTGGTGACAACATACTTTAATCAATGGGGAAAAAAATCACCTCCTGACTCCCCAAGCATTGGCTGTGCAAAACCTAGTTTATTTGCGCAGTCTGTTATTAACTAAACAAAAAGTTATTTGAGTCTATGCCCTAGGTATTGGGGATACAATGATAAACAAGAAAACACAGTTTCTCCTCTTATGGAGAGGGAAAGAGAAAATCAAATCACAATTTATTCTAAGAAGGGAAATCCATAAAGAACACATAATTCTGCTTTGGATAACCAGGAAAGGGGTTGGTGTTTTGGCAGTGAGTTGCAATAAGATACAATTAAAACTTTTTAAGCAAGTGAACAGAGTGGTCAGACTTACAATTAGAAAGACCTTGTTGGCTACAATGTGGGTGATAGAATAGAGGATGACAAGAGCGGAAACAGGAATATCTTTTGTAGTTTTTCAGGCCCTTGATGATAATATCCTGGCCTAGGGTGGTGATAATAAGTAAGGAGAGAAAAGAAGAGGCTCAATAATATTTGGGAACAAGCAAGAAGCTTTGGTAATTTATTAGATATGAGGGGTGAGGGAAAGAGAGGACTCTAGAATGACATTCAGATCTTGGGTACCTGAGCAGATGGTCAATCAAGGATATTCAATAAGTAGTTGGATCTATAATCTGAGACCAAAAATACAGACAACTGAGGTGCCATCACAGAGATGGTGCTATGTAGTCTACGGCAGGGATTAATATTACCTTGAAAGCAGCACAAGTGCTTTTAATGGTTGCTAATGGGAAGAACATGGCAAACTAATAGGCATTCCCCAGGCTTGAAAACTGGCTTTTCATTTTCATTGGTTTCCAAGAAAATCCTTCATGAAAGAATTCATTAATTTTATGAATTTATTTTAAAATTAATTACTTAAAAATAGTTGTAGGGCTTCCCTGGTGGCTCAGTGGTTGAGAGTCTGCCTGCCGATGCAGGGGACACGGGTTCGTACCCCGGTCCGGGAAGATCCCACATGCCGCGGAGCGGCTGGGCCCGTAAGCCATGGCCGCTGAGCCTGCGCGTCCGGAGCCTGTGCTCCGCAACGGGAGAGGCCACAACAGTGAGAGGCCCGTGTACCGCAAAAAAGTTGTAAAATTATGAAAACTACTAACCTTATTGTGAGTATACTCTAAATGGAAATATAAATCATATTTCAAAAGCATGTTTTTCTCATTATTTTTTCCATTTTTAAATATATTTAAGCATAACATTTGAAAACAAGGCATATTATCAATCTTAGATGGTTTGATTATAACAGGAATTCTAAATAGGTAGTCACCAAATATTCATACAAAAACCACTTGTGGTCTCCATAAATTTAGGCTCAAGGGAGTTCCATAATAACTAACTATAAGCAGTTCATTTGATTCATTGAAGACAGCCATGACATAGTTATTTTTACTTGCCCTGATTGACAACTTTCCTTGACCACTGATGAGCAAGTTATAGTCAGTGAACTTTCAGATAAGATGACTTAATTATTTTAATTTACATAATTTATAATAAGGCTTTTCCCAACATTTTACTCTAACTCATCATCAGTTTGCTCTTGATTTCCCAGTGTTTATCTTTGACCCATACTTATCTTTTGAACTCTAGACAAATTGGGTAGGATGTTATTTTGAGATATGATTTAAAGTTTTCTCCTCAACACTTTCTTATAATTTTTTGCTCTGCTACCTATTCAGTCATAATAATTCATTACCTCAGGGGAGGGATGATACAACAGAAAGCAGAAGTAAATCTTGACACTTTTCGATTTCGACAGTCTATCTCTCATGAGAGTGTAGGGAAGAACTCAGAACGTAAAAAATGGATTTAGAAGGACCTATGATTAGTCAAAGGGCCTGGGTTTTCCATTATTGAGACTAGATTAAGTGTCTCTTGGCTGGGAAAGAAAATGAGTCAGAGGAGAAGCAGAGAAAGCTGAAATATTAATGGATCCCTGAGATAGATCTCTGTGCACTCCTCTCATTCACCCCACCACACCCAAACCAGAACCCAGTCTTAAGGCCGCCTCTGCAAGGAGAACCTATTCCCCATACCCTCCCCAGACTTACACACCTGTGCATCAAGACTTACTAAAAGGCAACATTAATGAAAACAATGAAGTACTGACTAATATACATCAATGATATAGAAAAGAGAGCCCAATGCAATACAGACACTTGATAAATGATAGTATTAGCACTGTCAACCAATGGGGAAAGGACAAGTCTTAGCAACAAAACTACTGGGTCAATTAAAATATCAATATTGGAAAAATTGAGATTTTGCTCCTACCTCAAATCAAAATATAAATTACAGGTGTATAGCTTGGTGACTATAGTTGGCAATACTGTATTGTATACTTGAAAGTTGCTTAAGAGAGTAGATCTTAAAAGTTGTCACCACACAGACACAGACACAGACACAGACACAAACAAACACACACACACACACACACACACACACACGTTACCCGTGAGTTGATAGATATGTTAACTAACCTTATTCTGGTAACTGTTTTGCAATATATATGGATATCAAAACATCACCTTGTACACCTTAAACATGAACATTGTTATACGTTAATTACATCTCAATAAACCTGAGGAAAAAAGATCTTTCCTTAAATATTTGAAATGGTTACCTCTTTTCCTAAATCTGCAAGGCAGCCTTCACTACAGGGAATGATTAGATGCAGAGGTTTTCAAAGAATCTGTATTAATTGCTGCTGCAGTGTTGCTTACTAGAAGATGTCCTTACCCATGGCAATTGCTATACGTGTGCTCAGAGGATAGGAAAAGCCCGAGAAGTAGCTAATGGCCCTTTGTAGAGTGTGCCAAGACTATTTGCGAATTTGTGGTTGTATCATTAGCTGGAAGACACATTTGAATCTCTCTCTGCCACACTCGTATTTGGCTTTAAGCATTTCCTCCAGAAAGTTCTTCTCCATTGCTGACTGATTCCAAGCTCACTTGGCTGTCTGTGTAATGCTATTGCTTCTTAATTTTTTTTTTTTGCTTGTTTTGTCAAGCTGCTTCAAGGTTGCTATAAAATGTTTTCTGACACTCCATTCTTGCTTTTGGTCCATGATACTCAGTCTGTTGTGAAATATAAAAATGTTTGGTAACCGTAAGTCTGGAGAAAGCTTATGGAAGGGATTAATTTGACAGTTCCAAATGTGAATTTTGAGTCCAATTCTCATTGTAAAATTTGACATTTTACTGTCTTTTTTGAGACTTCTTTTCTTTCAGTATTGTATTTTCATTTTACTTTTTTAACTCAAAGCAAATTAGTGACGTGGTGATTTTCCCAGGAAGGAGACTCCCCACAGAATACACACTGTAGCAACATCAAACATGGCCTGTGAAACCACTGAAGCTAGGGGTGTTAACCTGGGTTGGAGGTCTGGACCTAACAAGCCAAGTCTTCTATTCTCAGTTACAGTTTCATATATCAGTATAAACCAAGAGCCAAGATAACCTGGGTTTCTGTTTTCAGTATATAACTTAGTTCTGTGAGATGATATTGAGCTATTTATGTAATAAAAATCTAGACATTAAATCAATACAACTTTTCTGTGCTTGTGTTTGTTGTTGTGTTGTTAACGCTGAAGAAAAAGTTTTACACTGGAATTCTAAAAAATGTAATTCTATGTCAACAACCAAGTAACAACATCAAACAATATTCCCTGATCTCATTTTTTTAAATCATTGTGTTATCTCAGGAATAGCATGATATGAACACAAAATGCTTTCCCCCTGGGGTTTACACCAATAGCAATTTCTAGGGAACTTATTAGGATGGCGTTTCACCAGCCAACTTGTAGGAGAGACCAGAAGATATCTGAAGGAGAGAAACTGGAAGTATACAAGCTAATTCCTAGGTCAGAGATAGAGGGAGGGTGGCAATTTTGAATACAATGGAGTATCTGTCTCCAGTTTTCCTAGAGAGGAGTGAGAGAGAGGTGGAAGAGGGTGGTCAGTGAAAAAAACTGCCAACTATATAATAAAAAAGTTTACCTCTTTTTCCCCACCAGTCACCTGGGTATTGATTTAGGAGATACAAAGGAGGGTCCTTTACCCGCCTCTGGTCTCCCTGAGAACATCTGACAACATGGGACAAAGCAGAACATGATCAGCCTTAGGGGTCGGAGCAAGACACGAGACCAGCTGCCTCTTGAGCAGATCGTTGTAGCTCCCAGGTATTAACTGAGCAGTTAGGGTAGAAAAAGCAAGAGGTCTGCACTCACACACATGTGAAGAGCCTGGTGCATGGTAAAGAAAGTCGATCCAGAAAACTGTTTGTTTCTGCTCTTCTGTTCCTCCCAGGCCAATATGACCTGGGAAACGCAGATTGCATAATAATTGAAATACCCTCTTGAGAAAAAGCAGACACACTCTTCTACTTTCCCTTGGCCCATATTCACAATTTTCCATGCTCTTAGATAATGTTTCTTATATACGCAACACTTCTCTGCTTCCTGAACCTCTCCAACCCTGTTTATTCCCATCAGTCAAGGAACAGTACTCATGTAAACCTTAATTCTAAGTCACATCCTTTATCACAATATTGATCGTTTAAATTCATTTCTTCATCTGCTACCCTTATTTATATCCCTAATTATATCTATCTGTCAAGTCACCTAATGTAAGGACCTTGGAGTTATCTCCAAAGCTTCTTTCTGTTCATTCTTTGCATCCCACACATTACATACTTCCTCTGTCCTCTCACTGGGATGTACTCCAATCTCATGTTTTACAGATGAGTTCTGCTCTAAACTGCTAATGCAGCTTCCTACCTGCAACCACTTTCCCCTCCAGTCTGTCCTCTGGAAGCTACCAGAATTATGTTTGCAGAATGCAAATCTCATCATGTCAATTATTTAACTTAAAATTGTCTATGGTCCTACAAAGAATACACTAGTGTCCTCATACTGGGAATGGGATGATGAGGAAATGCATGGATGGCCTTCATGGAGGTCTGTAAATCCTCTGAAATTACACGCAAAAAAAGTTATTTTATGAGCATTAAGTATGTTTTTCATAAGAAGAGTGTCAGTAAATTTCAACAGGTTCTCAAAAGAGTCTGTGCTGTGACATGGCCTCCCTCCCCCAAAATAAAATTCTCTGAAACTCATTAGTGTGGCAGGCAAGGCCCTTCACAGTCCAGTCAAGTATAGCAGTGTAGTGCAGTAAGAGGTGGAGTAGCATGGGAAGCTGAGGGTAGTGGAAAATTTTAGAGTCAAGCAGTCCTGGGTTTCAATTCTGGTTTGATCATCTGGCTGGTTGGTCTTAGGAATGCATCCTCTCTGAGCTTTATTTGGCCTCTCTGGTAAATGGGATAATATTCTTCTTCTTATAGGACTGTTTTAATATTAAACTCAGTAACAGTGTAAAGTAACTGAGATAGAATATCAATAGATATAATTTGCAGCTTCTTCACTATAATTTTCTGGACATCCAGAGATGATATTATTAAAAACAGTACCCTCACCTTCCCTAGTGATAAATCCCTCCCTTATCACTTGAAGTTATTTTTGTTTCAAGTTATTAAAAAATCCATATTCAATTGGCTAAATCATTCAAGGGACTATATTAGTACACGTAGCTCAAAGATTTCAGAGGTAGAGTATGCTTCAGGTGCAATTTCTACCAGACTCTACCTACAATTTTCTACCATACTCTAACTCTGTCTTTCCCTGTGCATCAACTTTCCCCTCAGGCTGGTTTTCCTCATGGTGACAAAGTGACTGTAGCAGGTCCAGCCCTCACAACTACACCTCCCACCATCTAGAACAAGTAAGAGCCTTTGTGTCCTGGAATTGCCAGCCAAATCTGAGATCCCTTCTCTTGCCCACCCCTGAGCTAATCTTGGCAGCCAAGGTTTCATATTTAGTTTTAAGCATCTCTTGAGCCAGCTGCATCCCCAGAGGGAATTCAGGGTTAGAATGAATGGCAGTACTTAAGATACTTAACAATTCAGATGACACAGGCAACACTAATCTGGACATATACCAGCCCAAAGGGAAGAGATGCTGGTTGGAAATAACCAGTATTCACCGGGCATGTTCTGGGAGCTGAGCCTAAGCCCTAACCCGGGGGCAAGATGAAGGTGAAAACAGTTTGCTGAGGTGGTAGCCCTCAGGGACCCACCATGCATACCTACTCAAGAATGAGCTAATTCTCACCATTCTTCAGATCATCCTTTGTACCTAGAAAATCGGGACTCGGCTTGTACTATCTGCTAATGAGCTTCACCTTGAAAACAAGGTATGTACATAGGGAGAAGAAAAGGCAGCTCTTTGGTTTCCTGTTCTCTATAAAGGAATAAATCACTGGGGGAAAAAAATAATGTTTCTAACTCTAAAAATATTTCTGAAAAAATCTACTTTAAAACTTTGGGTTAGTAATTTATACCCCTCACATAGACAACATTTAGAAATACATTTCTTGATGTTAAATTATTTCAAGTCATTTCAAAAGTTTAGCAATCCTGAATCAATTTTTACTTTAATAGGAAGAGCAATTAAAAAGAAAAAACAACAACAACAAAAAACAAACAAAACGCCGCTGTTCTTCTGTTTCGCTTCATATTAAATTATTCACAAATCACTTCTCAAACCCAGCCCAGGAATCCAAACTGTATCACAGAACAAAGCTCCACATTATGAAGAAACATAACTGGATTACTTTGTTTCTCCTTTGCCTCTAAGTTCTGCTTTCCTCGGCTAAGGGTCTGGAAGCTTTCCAGACGCCAGCAGGGTGGGGGAGTTGTAACACGGGCTTGGCATGTGAAACTCATCACAGATTCTCCAAGGGGCAAGGGGACATCAAAGCAATAATGTGTAATAATGTGGGTGCGCTGGAATGTGGGGGAAGTGTGGCAGCTGTGCTTTTATCTTATGTAGCATTTTCTTTTGAACAATCAAATTAAAAAGAGAGTATGTGTCCAGATTAGCTGGATTGGAAACTGTTGGTTACTTTGAAAATATGACGGGGCAGTAACTTCTCCCAGAGATGGGGGTAAATCTGTTACTGTTGTGCTTGTCTCCAAAGGATGCTGTTACCCAGGAGTTCCATAAGAAGAACTTATTTTAGAATTTTGCATTAAATATATTAGGGGCACATGCAATTGTCTCATTTCTCTCATTCATTCATTCATTCATTTATCTCATTCGAGAAATGTCTATTGAGCACCCATGGGTGTCAGGCAGCATTCTAACTCCTGAGGATATGGAATACAACCGAATAGACTAAGTCGGTGCCCTCTTGAAGCCTGTATCCCAGGGCAAGGTAGACAAGTAAATTTTTAAAATCTCAAACAAATAAACACAAAATGTATCAGGTAGTGATAAGTGAGATGAAAAAATGTCAGCAGAGTTAAAGAACAGAGAGAGTGATGGGGTGGCAAGGTGATCTGTGCAGAAGGTCAGGTAAGATTTCACATTTGTGTCGAATCCTGAATGAAACAGGAGCACAAGCCCTAAGATATCTGGCTGAAGTGTTCCAGGCCACAGGAACAGCTGGCATGCACAGTCCTCACAGATAAGCCTCCCAATGACCCTGTGATGGAGGTGGGACAGATAATTTCATCTCTGAGACAGGAGGAAACTGGGACTCAGGGAACTGTGTAGCAGACTCAAGAATAAAGCCCATCTCTTCAAACTCCCAGCCCTTTGCTTTGCGATTGAGACACTTTCTTCACATGAAATTTTATGTGGAATCTCAATTTGTGAAGTAAGTAAAACTGGAGCCTCTCGGGAAGAAGGAAGCAGAAGGTTTTGCCCATGCTTCATCTGCAGACCTTGCCCCACACCCAGAGCCTTTCCTCTGAGGAACCTCTGCAGCCCCCTCTAACCCAGCATGCCTCGGGGAAGGAGGGACTAAGGAGAGGTGACAGTGAAGTTTACAGGAGGAAAAACAGAAACCAGGAAGGTTATGACAAGATCAGTCATCCCCACTTGCTCACGGCCCTGCCAAAGCAGCCTTTTATTTCTTTCAAGATCCAATTCAGTTTCCTCATTTTTGAGAAGAAGGGGCATTGGATATCTATTGCTCCAAAATGAATTACTCCCCAAACTTAATGGTTGAAAAGAAAAAATATCTATTATGTCAGTGTCTGTGGGTCAGGAATCCGGGTGCAGCTTAGCTGGATCTCTGACTCAAGGCCTCCACCAAGCTACAATCACCGTGTCGTCACATCATTTGGGCTGCAGACTTCTCCACTCAGCTGGAGGAGGATCTGCTTACAAACTCACTCATACGGTTGTTTCAAGATGACATTTTTTATCGGTTGTTGAATTGAGGGCCTCAGTCCCTTGCTGCCTGTTGGCTGGGGACCCTCAGGGTCTTGTCATGTGAGGCAAGCTCACTCCATAGGGCAGCTGCTTTTGCTCAGAATGAGAGAGAGAGAGAGAGAGAGAGAGAGAAAGATGAAGTCAGAGCCTTTGTGTAACCTAATCTTGGGAGTAAAATCCCACCACTTTTGCTTATTTTATTCATTAGACGGGAATCACTGAGTACAGCCCACACTCAAGAAGAGAGGATTACACAAAGGCATGAATGCCAGAAGGCAGGGACCACTGGGGCACATTTTAGAGGCCACCTAACACAGGGAGGAAAACAAATGTAGAAGCTAATAAATTCGTATAATCTTTGACATGCTTAATCTATGCAATATAGTTTTAGTCTTTTTAGTACATTCGTCTTTCTTGCTTCACAACAACCTAAAAATATGCATGCTGGTGTTTTTTTCATCAACTAATTTTAATATGGAGTCCTTGTTTTGTATCCCACCTATTTGTATTCTAGTATTAAGAAATAAAATTTCTTTTTGAAAAGGATTCTAGTCAGGATTTTCTTGCTTACATGATTAATTGAAAACATACTTCAATACAGATGGAAACATCAGAGATGTTATTAAAAATCCTTGACACCTTTTCCAGAAGTACAAAGAAAGCCTCAGTAAGTTGCCCTCAAATTAGTCATAAGCTAGTTTTTTGGCCAAAAATACCCTGACCTATTCCAATGTTTCATAACTGACATCATCAGTCTTTCCAAAGTTACTTCTAAAAGGATGAAGCTGAGTGTACTGAAGAGTTTGTTCACTTGTCTGTATTTTTCACTTAACTGTAACCTCCTTCAGGTCACCCTATCCCACAGTGTCCGCCACACCCAAGTGCCCTGCAAGAATACGGGTAATGAGTGATGCAGAAGTGACTCGAAAGAAACCAGAGGAAAATGCTACCAAAATAGCCAAATTAAACAAATTTTAAAAATTATTATGGTCTTTATGTGATAACACACTTCAGGGAAGAATTCAAGGATATATGTACTAGGTAATAGTTCCAAAGGTTCCTGGACATCAGGTATCAGCTCCTTTACGTGGCCCAAAGTATAGATTACGAGCTCAGTGAATATGGTCCAGAAGCTTCTCTAATGAGTGCCGTGTCTTCTGTGACGGTACTTAGAATGGAATGTGAGGACATCAAGAAGATGAAGTGAAGAGCTTTCCATTCAACTGCAGCAGAAGCATTTTTTGACAATTTTGCTTAGTTAACTACTCATGTTTATGAGGACTAAGTAGTGGTGGGTGGAGTTGCGAGATTAGGTTTGATCTGGATAGTGATGCTTTTGAAATGCTAGATGTGGATGAGGGGAAGGAAGAACTCAGGGACTAAAAGAGGTGCTGGAGCAAATGTGTCAGTCCAGTTAGTGCTGAACCTTCTGCTCTCTGCCTTCTTTCCTGGATCATAGAGAAGGGTGGGCAAGGGTACCATACCTGGCATTTAGCCTCCCAGGTCCCAGATCCTATTTAATCATCCTGCTGTGCCCTCAGTGCCTCTCAATCTCTTTCCAGGTATTCCCTCTGCCTTTGTTTTAAGTTAAAAGATTGTGAGGGGATGGATTACTGGGCTAGCAGGGATGACCCTCAGTAGCTAAGACTGGCTTTCTCTCCAATTGCCACTGACCTCCTTGCTCCTGACATCACCTTCCATGCACAGCGTTTACCCCTAGAAACTCTAATAGCTAACCAAGTTAGGGCTACAAGGTTTTGTGTGTGTGGGGGGGGGGTTGTTTGTTTGTTTTCTTACAAAATCTTTTTGAAGCAATCAGATGCAATACATTGTAATGACACCTATTCTGCAAAGCTTTCCCTAATCAACTACCAGTTGACAGAATGACCCTTCCCTTTCTGCCCTGCATTCCTGGACTGCCTCTATGCTGGTGCGCCCCACATTGTATGTCCTCACTGATTTACCTGCTCCTCTCCTCACTAGGCTGTGAGCACTTAGGACCCTGGCATATTAGATATGCTGGGTGCCACTAAGCACTTATATTATTTGATGAAAACAATAAACAAGGGAATGGAAGAAATAAGGATTTAATTAGGAACATCATTCTTTTTCATTCTAAATCTGCTTATCCACTAAGTTGAATGGAAAAGAAGTGTATAAGAGTTTATGGACGATCTCTTACTTTTAACAAAATGTTAGGAAGCAACTTCTTCCAACACCAGCACCACTACCACCAGGCAGGTTTTGTAGGAATGCCAAAGGGTTAAAACCTGTTACTTTGGAAGCTGTGGACTCTATAGCTGTATATATATATTTTGTTTGTTTGTTTGTTTGTTTGTTTTTTGCGGTATGCGGGCCTCTCACTGTTGTGGCCTCTCCCGTTGCGGAGCACAGGCTCCGGACGCACAGGCTTAGCGGCCATGGCTCACGGGCCCAGCCGCTCCGCGGCATGTGGGATCCTCCCGGACCGGGGCACGAACCCGTGTGCCCTAAATCGGCAGGTGGACTCTCAACCACTGCGCCACCAGGGAAGCCCTATAGCTGTATATTTTGATGAGCTGTTATACGGGCAGAGATTGAATACAAACTGACCTCCCTGAGCCGGAGTGACTGTGACTGGTTATTATTTCATAGAGGGAATTATACAGTATTCACAGGTAGAAGACCTAAGTGCAAGGCATTATTTCTCCACTTGGAGTCATGTAATCTTAATCAGACCACTTAACTGTGTCTGAGTTTCCCATTTGTACAGTGGAGATAATTTTTAAAAAGAAGGAAAAGTAACATCGACAAGCACAACCCTTTCTCTTCCCTTGTGATGCAGCTGTGAGGACCAAGGTGGTGACTGTGGAACTGCTTCCTAAATTATAAAGTGCAGTGCCCACATTTCCGCCAAGGGCCTCTGGGGATCAAACAGAGGAAGCAAGAATTGACTGTTTGACCAGAGCAAATACGAGATGTTAACACTCTTTGTTTAAAAAAAAAAGGGGGGGCTTCCCTGGTGGCGCAGTGGTTGAGAGTCCGCCTGCCGACGCAGGGGACACGGGTTCATGCCCCGGTCTGGGAAGATCCCACATGCCGCGGAGTGGCTGGGCCCGTGAGCCATGGTTGCTGAGCCTGTGCATCCGGAGCCTGTGCTCCGCAACGGTAGAGGCCACAACAGTGAGGGGCCCACATACCACAAAAAAAATAAAATAAAATAAAAATTAAAATTAAAAAAAAGGGACTTTCCAAAATCATAATGCTTTATGAATCAGAAAAGCGCTAAAGTTCAAACTTTCCTTTCACATATGAATGTGCTTTATCTTTATTTAATATCTTGAGACTTTGGTGGGGAACAAATTCTGAGTAAACATATAAAGTGGACTCTTATTTCTGGGGCCATTAATGAGTTTCATCTTTCAAGCTAAAGATCTTGAAAGATCTTACAAAACTGAAAGCTCTTGAGTAGAGAGGAATGACTTTAAGCAAATAATCCAAGATTACTGCCAACATTCCTTAAAAAGACATTACATATTTCCACATGAATAGATGTTTCTGCTTCAGTACGCTATATGCTAAACTTCCATGGTAAAACTTCACAGCTCAGTATAAATCCATTCTACTGAACCACAGATACACTCTCTTGCTGGGGACATACTCCATCCCCAATGGGCCAGGTGTCTCTTGGAAAAGAATGAGAAACTATGCAGTCTTCCTTAGATCTTTTTTTCTGTTGTCTTACCATAGACTCACTGCTAGCAGCTCCTATGGAAAGGAAAAGTAGGAGTGGGTTTTCTGGGATAGAGCCTTGTGGCTCCCAGAGGTGGTTTATGCTGTGAGAAGTATGTCTTGAACATTTTTAGGCAATTTAAACACCATCTTTCTTTGACTTCTCCTCTCTGAAAAGGGAGAAATAATAAGAAATGGCTTTTTACTCACGAACACTCCATTGTTAAAATGAGAGCTTAGGAAAGTGGGGTGTGGGTAGTGGCGAAATGGGTGAAGGGGGTCAAAAAGTACAAACTTCCAGCTATAAAATAAATAAGTCATGGGGATGTAATGTACAGCATTGTGACTATAGCTCATAACACTGTATTGCATATTTGAAAGTTGCTAAGACAGTAGATCCTAAAAGTTCTCATCCCAACAACAAAAAATCTGTAACTACGTATGGTGACAGACGTTAACTCGACTTACTGTGGAAATCACTTTGCAATATACACAGATATCAAATGATCATGTTGTACACCTAAAACTAATATAATGTTATATGCCAATTATACCTCAATAAAAAAAAAATGAGAGTTCAGTTACCTCTGACTCATCCTTAAGATACCAGTTGGCACTGACCAGGCTCCCCATCTTTCCAAATCAACCTTTACATGTTCTTGTAGCACCATCTCTCTCTCCTTCATAACCCTTAGCATAGTGGTGCTTTTACACCTTTATGTAAGAGCACAGGCTCTAGATCCAAACCACATGGGTTAAAACTCTGACTCCACTACTTACTAGCCGGGTAACCAAGCAACTTGATAGCTCTGTACTGCTGTTTTCCCATCTGTAAAGTAATAGTTCTTACCTCACAGTGTTGTGAGGATTAAACTTGAAGAGGAGATGATATATAGACCCCCTTGCCTTACAACAATGCCTTCCACACAGTAAGTGCTTAATAGATGTTAACTCTTGGTTTTGTTCTGTTTCAGCTCTGCCCACTTCAAGTTTTATGAGAGCAGGCACATCACTGCCTAACATTCATCATACCAAAGAACCCTTTTAGGAAACACTTGTGGAATAAATGAATAAAGAATTAATCTGTAAGATTTCATCCAGCTTTGTATGTATTCTTTTTGCGCGGTAACTCCAGAAAGTAAAGCAGAAAGCAAAATCAACGTGGAAGACTGTGGTGGAGGCTGGTTCTGGAATACTTGACATTTGACCTCAATTACTTCTTAGATTAATACAGGGCAAAAATGAATAAAGTGGAACCCATTGTAGGCTAAGGGTAAGATTTCAAAGAACTCATACATATTTGTTAAATTTTGTGCTATAGCTAAATAAACTGTGTGTTTTGAGGGAAATGAAAACCAGTAGAATACATTTTTAATATCAATACATGATATCTCCAGGATCTAGTAATAAAAATTTATGAAAACTTTTAAGATCTATTCTCTTAGCAGCATTTGAATATAAAATATGATACTGTTAACTGTAGTTGAAGCATTAAAGGTTATAGTGACACATGGCTCAGATTGGCTTTGCCCAAAACAGGCTTTGATGACTTCCTTACAAAAAGCTTTCCAGGCTGACAGCCATGTTTATGATAATAAATATGGTTATCATCAAATAAAAAGTTATGAGATGCTTTTTAAAAACCCTTGGTTATAGTATCATCTTGAAAAGAAATAACACTCAGATGTGAAGGCTGAGAGAAAATAGGTCAGTATACTAAGACCATTGTGCACAATTCAAAATGGGTAATTTTGAAAAAGTGAACCCTCAAAGGACATAATAAAGGTTTATATTATTGTTATGGCTTTCCCTGAAAGTATCTTCTTTAAATTATACCATTTCTGTGATCAAGGAGCAGCTATACAAGCCCCACTGTGTTATTGTAAAGGAAAGCAGTAGGTAGTGAGGAGATCTGGCTTTCTTGTGGCTCTGGCTTTCAGCTCTGGGATCACTTCTCTTCCTATCTCCTTGATGATCCTTAAATTACTTAAAAGAAACAAAGTCTAGTTACTCAGTGATTAAAATGCAAATACTCTTATTGACTTCTAGGTAAAATAAGGTATTGATGACTGATGTGGCCATTTTCTGAATAGATTTTGATAGGAGGCAAAAGAATAGGAAAGCATTTCAGTGCAATAAACTAGATTAAATGTTAGAAAAGGGAGGTTGTTGATCTCAAAGACAAATGTCAATATAATAATTTTGGCCAACACAACCTCTGATTAAGCCTGAAGAAAAAGCCATAAGTGTTCTCTGAAAATAAATTCTTTGTTGGAAAAGACTTTTTCCCCTGGATTTTCTTAGCTTCCTTCCACTCTATTATTTTTAATCTACATTATGGGAAATAAAACACAATATTGTTACAGCTCGTCAAGGAAAGTTCATCTCTTTTGCTCCTACTGTTTTTGGCAGAGCTCAGAGAATTTCCATAATATAAATATTTTCATTGAAAGCAGCAGGCAGACATGACAAGTCATAAACGTTTATTTACTCAACTAATGAATAAATGAGTGGATAGATGAATAAAAGAATGATGAAGGAGAGAACTGATATACAGTTTTTGGAATGGACACAGCTTTCCACATAGGCAGTCACAGAAAGAAGGGCACTCATTTATAGAGAGGAATTGGCACACAAGGACTAAATGCAAGCATTATTTATCTCATAGTTTCCTTTGGCCCAACGGTGGTTTATACTGTGGCAAAAAGAGTTTGACTTGACTTGTGCTGATCCCATTCCAGTTTAGAGTTTAAGTCTAGAAATAATTTTCTATTTAACTCAATAAACTAAATAGTGGATGACTGAGAGGATGCCAACACTTAGGCACTCTGCTAAAGCCTAGTATTTCCTAATTACCTATTATCTCCTAATTGATAGGTTAATTCATCTCTTCTTAATGCCTATCTTCCTTGACCTTTTTGTAAGAACTGACACTCTTGAATACCCTATCACTGAAGACATCTCCTATAGCTTCTGCATCACTTCACTCTCCAGATCCTTTTCTATTGGTGGGTTCTCTTTTCTAAGCTGTCCCCTAATGATACATATTGCTTTGGTTTCAGTCTTCCATCCTGCTCTCTTCCATCCCGCTCTCTTCCATCCCTTTGAGCTCCCATTTACTCCAATCTCCTCAATAAATTCCTTTAGATTAAAAGCTATATTTTATAGCCTTACTCTGCCTCCTGAACTCCTATTCCACATTTCCAACACTGGGATGAATATTTCTGCCTGGAGACTGCATTGGTGATTCACATTTAACAATGAAATTCATTATTTTCTACGAATTGGTTGCTCCATTTGACTTCCTTTGTCAAATGTTTCCAGAAGATATGCTTGTGAGTAATAGAATGAGCTGCATCATGAGTGGCCAGAAAGTGAAAACTAAACTGGTGCTTGGAGGGTTAATCTGAAAACCAAGTGAGACAAGAAGTCTGGCCACCATATCCTACTTCCTGGTGACACTGTAAGTTCTAGAAGATGGTCTCAGACTTAAAGTTTTGTTTTGTTTAGATGTTTTTGGTTTTGTTTTTGAATTTTTTGGTTCTGGGAAGATTATCAAGTTGAGGCACAGGCAGTAAGATAAGAATCTGCTATAGGAATTAAAGTAAAATACATCAGGGTTCTAAGTCAAACAAGTTACTTATCTTCCCTGAATGCCACTCTTCTCATCCGATAAAAGTAATGGCACGGCAACCAATGAAAATAATCTCCACAAGCTGATCAGACACCCTGAAACCCTCTCCCTGACCTTGCTTTAAACACCCTTCCCCAAAAGTCATAGGGGAGTTTGGGTCTTTAGAGCATGAAATGCCCATTCTCCTTACTTGGCCCCATGTTGGGCGCCTTGCAATAAATACTGCACTTTCCTTCACCACAACCCTGTATCAGCAGATTGAGTTTGCTGCGGGTCAGGAGAGCTGACCCTAGTTTGGTTTGTAACACTTACCCATCTAAACGCAACTTTAACTCACCCCTTCTAGCATCACAATTCTCATTTAGCCAAGTCACAACTGCAGTGAAAAAGAGAAAACAAACCAAACCTCTCCGTTTCTCCCCCCTACTCCAGTACAGTTAAATATGGCTAGAGAATAATTTAGCAAACTCTTAAATGGACACAGTTTACACTTACAATCATGAAACCTAAGAGGAACTTTAGTACGGCTGATCAATTACAATTTTCTATTTTATTAACTATCCTAGTATACTAGAAAAAATATTTCATACCTTCTCCTTGAACACTCTCCCTGCCACCTTAACCTCAACAATACTCAGGTCCTACCTCACTGAGAAAACTGAGCCATCAAAGAGGATTTGCAAATGTCCGCCTCACATCTACTCACCTACCCCTCGTAGTCTACCTTCCTCTCTATTTCCATAAATGAAACATTCATTATCTTATCCATACTCAAGGAATCCTTCCAGAAGCCCTTTCTTTTCTCTTCTACATCAGTATTTTCATTATTCCCCATACCTGTCAACAAAACATGCTATTATTTTTCACATCTTAAATTCAAAAAGAAAAAGTTATTAATGCCACTTCTGCCAATGAGAGCTCAATCTTTTGACCCCCATTTTCAGCAAAATTCCTCAAAAGAGTTTTCTATATTCAATGGCTATAATTCTTTTTTCTCTTTCTTAATCTGCCTCCCAACTGGGTACTTTGCTCTATGACTCTCCATCCTAATTTTTCATTAGATCATCAATGATCTCCAGATTCTATAACATGTGATAGGCTGACTAAGGGCCCCCAAAGATGTTCATTCACTAATCCCTTGAACCTGGAAATATTTCACCTTACATGGTAAAAGGGGCTTTGCAGATGTGATTATGTCAAGGGTCTTGAAACAGGGAGATTGTCCTGGAATATCTTTGTGGGTCCAAGCAGGAGTATCAGAGTCAGAGAAAGTAAATGTAATGGTGTAAGCAGTGGCCAGAGAGGAAAGAAGATGCTATATTGCATGATGAGAAGACAGAGGAAGGGGCAATAAGCCAAGGAATACAGGTGGCCTCTAGAAACTGAAAAAGGCAAGCAGATTTCCCCCTTTAGTCTCCAGAAGGAGCATCGGTCTGTTGACACCTTAATTTTACCCCAGTTAAACTTATTTCAGACTGATCTGATCTCCAGAACTCTAAAAGGAACAGATTCATGTGGTTTTAAGCCAGTAAGTTTGTGGTAATTTGTTACAGCAGCAATAGGAAATATATAACTCAATGATCATTGCTCAGCTATCAAATAAATGATAGGATAGATGATAATGATGATGGCTGTGGTGGTAATGATGATAGATAATCAGCAACAAAACATATCTGAAATTTCCATCATCCATAATATACTTTCCTTGCTTGCTTTCTAGAATACCATAGTCCCCAGGTCTTTCACCACTGCATTTCATTTTAGTTCTACTTTTATCTAGCTTCTTCAATTGACAGAAATTTTAAGAAGAAATGTGAGGCCCAGTGATAAGTAAAATTAACTAAGAGAAAAGAATAACTTAGAGACAAATATATCCTAGCCATATCCTATCTAAGATAATAGTCCACAAAAATAACTTTCAAAATAATAGGATGTAAAATTTAATTAAGAGATATTATTGTATCCTAGGCAGTCAGTAGGATATTAAAGTTATTATTTAATTCAGCCTGCAAAGATAATTGAGAAGAAAAATATTGGCTTTTGATTCAAACACTTAATTTTTTTACACTGAATCCAATCCAACCATTTGAAAAGTAAAGATTTAGCCAATCATCCAACATCGTATAAAACACTGATTAAATTTTCTTGAGATGGTTTTGTTTGGAGATAACAGACTTTCTTTTTAATTATTATTATGTACACAGCTAATCAGTGGGTTTTATTGTTGGTGGTGGTTAGGCACAATTTAAGTATAATCAGATTTCTGAAAGATTTTTTTTTAGAGATTTTTGAGAGATTCAGACAAACAGGTTATGAGATTACTAATGAACAATTTAAAATGAAAAAAAAAAAAGTAATGGTACAGGACTTCCCTGGTGGCACAGTGGTTAAGAATCTGCCTGCCAATGCAGGGGACATGGGTTTGAGCCCTGGTCCAGGAAGACCCCACGTGCCTCAGAGCAACCAAGCCCGAGTGCCACAACTACTGATCCTGCACTCTAGAGCCCACGAGCCACAATTACTAAGCCCATGTGCTGCAACTAGTGAAGCCCGCGTGCTCTAGGGCCCACGTGCCGCAACTACTGAGCCTGTGTGCTGCAACTGCTGAAGCCCACGTGCCTAGAGCCTGTGCTCAACAACAAGAGAAGCCACCGCAGTGAGAAGCCCGCACACTACAACAAAGAAGAGCTCCTGCTCTCCACAAGTAGAAAAAGCCCACATGCAGCAATGAAGACCCAACACAGCCAAAAATAACTTTTTAAAAATTTAAAAATTAATTAATTAAAGTAATGGTACAATACTTAACTTGAAGTTTTTTGTAGGGATTAAAAATAATGCTCATCAAACAAGTGATACATAGTTGTTCCCAATATGTACTAGCTATTATTAACATTACCACTATTAATTGATTTTCTTAGTTTGAACTTGAGTTGTTTTCCGTTGTTTTCTTTAACCCATAGCCCCATGTCTAATGGGACACTAACTGTGTCAGTTCCATAGTCTTCTTTATACATTTTCACTGACTTCACCTTAGGGCAGGTCCTGAACTGCACAACAGGAGCTTTCCAGTGGTATCAAAGATTTTCTTTTAACAGCACAACCTATACTGTGATGATCCCTACCTACATGCACTGTCATGACTTATCCTTGATTTCCACGTATGATCTATTATTCTCAACATGGCACACAGAACCATCTACCGTGTGGCCACATCCTAATTTTCCAGTCTAGCATAATTTGTCAACTCACTGTTTTATGAATACTCTTTACTCGCTTCTGTCTCTAAGCCTTTCATCATATTTTCCCCCCTTTTCCCAATACCTCCTTCTTTCCTCTTTAGCTGTTAAATCCTAGATACTCTTTAAGCTTCAACTTAGATTACTCCTTCAAAAACTTTTACCAAATCACTCTAGTTCACAGTCTTTGCTTCTGAATTTATAGCACTTACTGTCTACAGCATTTAGCTGGGCATTTGTCATGTACATAATAAGCCTTGTCAGTTTGTGGCCCATGTTGTTAATTAATGCTCCCACCGTCATCTATGTCTGTTGTGCCAATTATTTAAGTCACCAACATTACTGACTCTCTTTGATTTAGTGACCAGTGAGGAGCATAATCAATAAACTTTGAGATCAACACTAACATTTTGCATTTGTCATTCATTCAGTATATGTCTACTTTAACAACCTAACATGTACTAGGTATACTGTCGGCTGTGGGATATAAAATGAATCAAATGCAGGCTCAAGATCTCACAGTCTAATAAGAAATATAGACAGGCAAATAATTAATTAAATGCATCAGAAATCCTATCAAAGACAATGAACAAAACCTGTGGTATCACAGAGATAGGACACGTGAACTCTGCTTTGGTAGAGGGGAAGGTTAGGGTAATCTTCTCAGCGTAACTAATAATTGGGTTGCAGTGAAAGGATGAGCGTGGGTTTTCCATCTTGGGAGGCAGTCAGGGAGAGGTTTACAGAAATATGGACCAAGAAAAATATGCAAAGACATGGATCCCTGAGAATAACTCTGTATGACTGATACAATATATACATAAGGTATATACTAGTGGAGTGTAGATAGAAGACTAAAGAGAAGTACTCTAAAATCAAATCATGAAGAAACTACATGCTAAGAGGTTTGGTCATTATCTAGAAAGCAACGGTTCAGAGGGAAAAACAATGAAGGATCTTAGACAGTGGAGGGAAATGGTTAATTTGTGTTTTTTAGGAAGATCACTTGGAGAGAGTATGAAAGAGCCTGGGGACAAGAAGACATTATAGAAACCAGTTTTGATAGTCTAAGAAGAGATTACAGCATTGGTAGTACAGAGAATCCATCAGATTTGAGGAATGTTTTAGTGGGATGTTAAATTTGGCGATATTTAGGCATAGGTAAGGTTGTGAAAAAATTCACAATAAGCTAAGTTTTCCAACTTGCAGATGAACGATGATGCAATTAACCAAGAAAAGGAAGAGAACACTCATGTTCTCTTCGGTGTTTGTTTTGTAATATGCTTCTCTTCCACTTCTTTTGAAAGGCTATATGTAAACAGAGAAGCCAAAGCCATCTGAGTGGAAAAGGTAAATACTTCGTGCCTTTATTCACTTTAATTCTTGGGAACAGCAGGGAGTGAGTATCAGTTGGAGAGAATGTATTAAGCATAAAAATTTTATGAGAGTAAATTAGTATATCCAGTAATTTATGATAGCGTTACATTCTGGCAGTTCTAATTTTTAGTTCTCTATTTTTAACTGAGACCAAGGAATTTTATGGACTAGAAAGTAAACTTTTGGGAAAATTTCACAAATTACTTTAATATCATTATACCACATGATTATACATTCTTACACTGTCAATTTGAGGTTCAGTTAGTTATTCTTAGGAAAAAATCATTTAAGCAATAATACATGGTTAAAGAAGTATCTAATCACGAGTAATTCTTCATGCTAAATAAGAAAAATATAAATCAGCCTTAATATTTTAGATGCTATGGAAGTTGAGAGAATTTTTGTTTGCTTGGTATTAGAACTATATATCCAAGCAATTTAAAACCTGGAAAGGAATTGTCTAGTTTTGCTTTTTTATTTAACAGATGAGGAAACCAAGAATTATGAATGTTAAGTGACATAAACAGGGGCAAAACTGGGTTTAAAACCACTATCAGGGGCTTCCCTGGTGGCGCAGTGGTTGAGAGTCCGCCTGCCGATGCAGGGGACACGGGTTCATGCCCTGGTCTGGGAAGATCCCACATGACGCGGAGCGACTGGGCCCGTGAACCATGGCCGTTGAGCCTGCGCGTCTGGAGCCTGTGCTCTGCAACGGGAGAGGCCACAACAGTGAGAGGCCCGCGTACCACAAAAAAAATAAATAAATAAAATAAAATCACTATCAAATCCAGTGAAAGTTTCTTCCCAAGTGCTGATGACATATAGTTGAAAGAAAGAACTATTTCACATCAAAAGAAATATATTTCAGTTCCAGCTCTGACACTAGCTGTGTGGTCAAGGGCAAACCATTTAATCATCATGACACCCAGTTTCATTGTCTGAAGACAGGGATCATATTTTTTGTTTCACATGATCTTTGTGAGGAACAGATGCAATGAATGTAAAAACTCTTTGTGTAAACTATTAAAAAACCTCAAAAATATAACAGATTATATTTGTAGAGTAAATCTTTAGCTACCATTTAATGAAACAATCTATCTTTTATTGAGCAGCTGCTCTGTGCCAGGATCTTTTTTGTATACTATTTCATTTCATCCTTATATCAACCCTTGAGGTAGATGATATTTTCCAGTTTTATAGATCAAAAAGACAAGGAAGCTCAGAGACTAAATAACCTTCTCTAGATCACACAGCAAGCAACTAGAGAACCAAGATTTGAAAATGACTTTACCTATGGAATGTTTGCTACTACATAATGTTTCTGGCAGTCATGGAAAAGAAAACCACTCCCCACAAAAGGGGTAGCTTGGTTGAGGAAGAAAGAAGGCTGGGAGACAGAAAGAGGCTTAATGGGCTGAAATGCTCCATGAATTCTAATCCAGGCAATAAGGGATAATCCAGGTGAGGTAAGATTATATAGCAAAAGGTTTTGTAATTCATGGTCAGAAGCAGGGCTAGATGAAGACTCAAGGACATCCAAGAAGAATGATAGATTAGTCTCTTGGAAGGGTTAATAATTGATGCCCCTTTGAACTTTTATTCTTTAGGTATTTGTTTCACAATTTAAAGTCCTGCAGCTGAGAGCTGTGTGGAGAAGGGAGAAAGCAGACCCAGGCAATGGGGATCAACCTCTCCTCTCCTGCCAGGAAAAGTTGAGTTTGCCCCAAATTTACACACGTGTTTTTTTTTTAGTAAAAGAAAAACACGAATTAGCCAGAGCAATTTGGCAATTTGGACTGAGTTTGTTTGAGGTGTAGGTATATGTGTGTGTATATGTTTGGATTAACACATTTTCTGTTAGTATTCCATTGATAATTCACCACCTCTCATAGATTAGTGCTACAACAGTTCTTTCTTTTACCCTTAATCTGGTTCTTGTCAAAAATTTAAAGTCTATCCAAATTGAATAATGGGGAGATTGTGAAGGTTTGTGAGCAGAATGGAGTAGAAGGTGATTATAAATTGAAACTTTGAACAGGTTGAACAGAGAGGAATAGAAGGTAAGAGCCATCCACAGAGAACTGACAAGGGCCAATAACTAGCAGAATTTAAATTGAAAAAAATAAAACAATAACTCTCCTAAATTTTAGACCTGGTTCTTCCTCTTATAAACTATGTGATTTTAGGCAAAATTCTTGTATCAGTTTCATCATCTAAAACCAGGAAATTCGAAAAACCTTTTTATTGAAGTTTAGTTGATTTACTTTGTTGTATTAGTTTCTGGTGGACAGCAAATTGATTCAGTTTTATTTATATATATATATATATATGTTTTCTAAATTATATGTATTTGTTTTATATACACATATAATTTGTTTTCTATGTGAGTCTGTTTCTGTTTTGTAAATAAGTTCATTTATAACATTTTTTTTTAGATTCCACATGTTAGTTATATCATATGATATTTGTCTTTCTCTGACTTACTTCACTTAGTATGATAATCTCTAGGTCCACCCATGTTGCTGCAAATGGCATTAATTAATTCTTTTTCATGGCTGAGTAGTATTCCATTGTGTATATATACCACATCTTCTTTATCCATTTGTTAATACCAAGGAATTTTTATTTAGCATTTTAAAATTTTTTTCATATATATGTTTATATATAAACATATGTCTAATCTTGCTACATGATAAATATACACACATATATCAGCTTCTTTTGGTCAGCTTTTTATATATATTTATTATGTACCCATGACTAGGCACTTTATATTAACTCATTTTTTCCTCTCAACAACCCTATGAGGGTCACTGTTACTTTCCATTTTGCAGATGAGGAAACTGACATACAGAAAGTTAGGACATACAGCCAATAATTGGCAGAGCTGGGATTGGAACACTGGCAATCTGTTTCCAGAATCTGTCTTAACCTTTCCACTGCAATACTTAGCCAACCCACAGAACTGTGGTGAAGATTAAGTGGAACAATTTACCTTTTCCATAAAATAATTTATCTTACCCATCACTTTCAACATTTTTAGTTTCACAGACTTCTTTGAGAACCTGATGAAATCACGGATGTTATACCAGCAAAATACACAAAGATAATATAAAAATATGTGTGCCATTTCCAAGCTTTCACAGACCTCCATAAAAGTCCAATCATGGACATCAGGTTATAAAAAGCCTGACTTAGATGTGGTTGGGTCTCCTAAGCTTTAGTCTCTTCCAACCAGAAATAAGACTGAAAATACAGTGATCCACTTCCCAGCTACCAGTTCTTAGGGCCGAGAGATGTACATATAATTTAGGGATAAATTCCATACCCCTTTGGATTGCTTAACTATGTGTTATTCAGAAGTCCTGGTTCAAATTTCCTTTAAAAGTATATATTTAGGGTTAAAAATGGAGTAAGAGAAAAAGAGTTTGGCCAAAATCTTTGGTCTTTGTGGAATCCATAATATCTGAAAAGTAGTCTGGAGGGGTTGGTGGCATTTAGCCACCCTGAGTTCCAAGAATTGCATCTTGTCAACTTTTGTTAATTTGCTTTTTGACCTCAATTATCTCTACAACCCTTCTTCATTAAAGTACATTGAGAGTCTAAGGATGGCGCCATTCAGGACTACCTTGAGGAAAAACATTCCTACAAGCTGTACATTTCAGCACTTTTTCCGACACTTAAAAATTCTGGCAAGTGTTTATCAAGTTACTTGTAACCCATTGCAATTCAAATCAACAAGTTCAGTAGAGAAAACCTACTGAACAATTAACAGTGGCTTGTAATAGCTGTTCATATTCTTCTTAGCAGACACAACAACAAACTTGTATTGTTTACCACTGATTACCAAGACCAGAATGCAAGAAAGAAAAGGCACTGTCAGCTTTGTTTTGGTTTCCAGTGGGCTGGTTCTCTGAAAGAGATGCAAATGTCTTTTAAATCAAACCCTTAACCTTTTTTTTTTTTTTACACGGGCCTCTCACTGTGTGGCCTCTCCCGCTGCGGAGCACAGGCTCCAGACGCGCAGGCTCAGCGGACATGGCTCACGGGCCCAGCCGCTCCGCGGCACGTGGGATCTTCCCGGACTGGGGCACGAACCCGTGTCCCCTGCATGGGCAGACAGACTCTCAACCACTGCGCCACCAGGGAAGCCCAACCTTTTTTCTATTTCATATTGATAGTCCAGTTATAAGTAATGAGCAACTAATGAACATTTGTGTAATTTAGCAATATTTTAAATTTTCTCTAGTTGATTTGAGAGCAGCCTGAGATAATTTTACCTATTAAACTGCCACTCACCTGGTCAAACACGTTCTACCAATTTCAATTCTATTTCTAAATTAGGGGTTTGCTCCACTTGAAAGGAGATTCATAAAGAATTTATAAGCACTGATATCTATGCATCAGAGAAAGTACAGAGAGATGAATTAGCTCAACTCTTAGTGAAACTTAGCAGGTTTTGTTTCAACTAAAAATTCTCGAGGCAACACTGTGAACTTAGTAACTTCCCTGTCATACCTCCTACTATTAGCCAAAACTATTGGCCAGTAATAGTCAAAGAAATGACATATAGAAGTACTTTTATCCTTTGAGGGAAAAGCCATTATGTAATACTGAGCTGGTGGTATGATTAGGACACTTATTAAAACATAGGTATTTTTCCATATACATCAGTATGATAGAAACAAGAGTTATAAAAGAGTAAATTTGGCCCAAAGAATGTCTCAGATTTTCTAATATATATTATACATATAATATTAGTGCTAATATATCTCTAATATGTAATATTAGTGCTATCTTTCTGCCACACACTCATGGGAATAACTCAATTTGTTCCAACATTCATTCATCCATTTATCTATTCATTCAACATGTATTTTTTAATTAACATGCTTTAAAGTAGAAGTTCACAAACTTTTTCTTTAAAGGAACAGATAGTAAATACTTTAGGCTTTGCAGAGTATAAGAGCTCTGTCACAGATACTTGATTATGCAATTGTAGTGTGAAAGCACCACAGACAATACTGAGATGATTACATGTGGCTGTGTTTCAATGAAACTTTATTTATAAAGTAGATAGTTGCCTGCAGGCCATGCTTTATAATTGCTGCTTTAAATACATAGATGCTTATGTTGTGCATATAATGCAAAGTTGTTTAAAACATGTAACTTGCGGTCAAAAAGTTCACAATCTCCTTGGAAGAAACAGAGGAGTCAGTTCAGTTTCTTCCAACTCTAAATAATGATGGCTGCCTAAACTTAAATGTTTCTATTTTAATTTTACACTCACTGAAAATTAGGCATAGAGTAACATAGGAATGTTATTATCTGCATTAAATCAACAGGCAATTTAACAGCAAAAGAAACCATCAACAAAATGAAAAGAAACCTACAGAATGGAAGAAAATATTTGTAAATGATGTGACCAACAAGGGATTCATTTCCAAAATATACAAACAGCTCCTACAGCTCAATATCAAAAAAAAGAAAAAAACCAATCAAAAAATGGGCAGGGCTTCCCTAGTGGCACAGTGGTTGGGAGTCCGCCTGCCGATGCGGGGGGCGCGAGTTTGTGCCCGGGTCCAGGATGATCCCGCGTGCCGCGGAGCAGCTGGGCCCGTGAGCCATGGTTGCTGGGCCTGCGCGTCCGGAGCCTGTGCTCCGCAGCGGGAGAGGCCACAGCAGTGGGAGGCCCGCGTACTGCAAAAAAAAAAAAAAAGGGCAGAAGATCTAAACAGACATTTCTCCAAAGAAGGCATACAGATGGCCAATAGGCACATGAAAAGATACTCAATATCTCTAATTATTAGAGAAATGCAAATCAAAACTACAATGAGGTATCACCTCACAACAGTTAGAATGGCCATCATTAAAAAGTCTACAAGTAATAAAATGCTGGAGAGGGTGTGGAGAAAAGGGAACCCTCTTGCACTGTTGGTGGGAATGTAAATTGGTACAGCCACTATGGAGAACAGTATGGAGGTTCCTTAAAAAACTAAAAATAGAGCTACCATATGATCCAGCAATCCAACTCCTGGGCATGTAACCAGAAAAGACAAAAATTCTATGGTACATATATACAATGGAATATTACTCAGCCATAAAAATGAAATTGGGTCATTTGTAGAGACTTGGATGGACCTAGAGACGGTCATGCATAGTGAAGTAAGTCAGAAAGAGAAAAACAAATATCGTATATTAACACATATATGTGGAATCTAGAAAAATGGTATAGATGATCTTGTTTGCAAAGCAGAAATAGAGACACAGACAGAGAACAAATGTATGGATACCAAAGGGGAAAGGGGGGAGGTGGGAGGAATGGGGAAATTGGGATTGACATATATACACTATTGACACTATGTATAAAATAGATAACTAATGAGAACCTACTGCATAGCACAGGGAACTCTACTCAGTGCTCTGTGTTGACCTAAACGGGAAGGAAATCCAAAAAAGAGGGGATTTATGTATATGTATAGCTGATTCATTTTGCTGCATAGAAACTAACACAACATTGTAAAGCAACTATACTCCAATAAAAATTAATTTAAAAAAATTGAAAGAAAGATACATTCACCCCAATGTTCTTAGCAACACTATTTATAACAGCCAAGATATGGAAGCAACCTAAGTGTCCATCGACAGATGAATGGATAAAGAGGATGTGCCATATATATATATATATATATATAATGGAATACTAATCAGCCATAAAAAAGTATGAAATAATGTCATTTGCAGCAGCATGGATGGACCTAGAGATTATCATACCGAGTGAAGTAAGACAAAGAAAGACAAATATGATACTACTTCTATGTGGAATCTAAAAAGAATGACACAAATGAATTTATTTATAAAACAGAAATAGACTCACAGACATAGAAAACTTATTATTACCAAAGTAGAGAGGAGGGGAGGGATAAATTAGGAGTTTGGGATTAACATATACACACTACTATATATAAAATAGATAACAAACAAGGACCTACTGTATAACACAGGGAACTATATTCAACATCTTATAATAACCTATAATGGAAAAGAATCTGAAAAAAATATGTATATATGTATAACTGAATCACTTTGCTGTACACCTGAAACTAACACAACATTGTAAATCAACTATATGTCAATAAAAAAAGTTAAAAAACAGGCAATTTAGCCAAAATCCTGTTCTGTATTCTAAAAATCTGCTTAGCATATTGTTCAAACTGAACAATTACAGAATTTTGTTTTAAAGAAAAGATATATTAAAGAATAATTAAAAGACCATGAACATCAATACTACTATGTGAAATTAAATAATACCCCATAAAAATGTTTATTCCAATATCAAATTTAGAGTATGAAAGATTCCTTTGGGAACAGAAGCGACACTACTTTGAGGAAAACTTTCAGTTCATAAAGTAAAGAAATTACTTGTGAGGTATAATTTATTGGCAGAAAATGAGAGTATTTGAAAGTTTTTTTGAAAACATGAATAACAGGTCCTCTTTCTCTACAGGCCTACCTTTTAAATTTTATGTAAAACCAGCTCCCTCTAGTGGTGACATCATGTTTTTCACCAAAAAAGAAAGGCTTTCTTGACTAAGTACGTAAAACTCTCTGGAATCGAATCTCAAAATACATACTTGAGGAGATCAACTTTTATTGAGAAGAAGATAAAAATTCTAACAACCTCCTAAGTCATTCTTTTAACAGTCTTTTAAAATTTAACACTATGTCAAAAACATGGTAATACAGGGAATGACCTTGGTGTCTTCTAATTCAACTTACTCTGTTTTCTCCTGGAAAAGTCAGGCCCAGACAACTGAATGGACACGTTCCTATTTGATAGGAATCAGTTTACGGATTTAAAAAATCCACCTAAGAAGTTTATGATTCAGTCTAAAGATATGAATTTTTAAATGCTAATTTCTATACCTAGACATAAATATAGTCATTTTAATCTGTGTTTTTTAACATCCAGTCGCTTTCTTTGATATTGCAGAGCATAAAAACTAAATGTGTAACTTTAGCAATGTAAAACATCAGACAGCTGCTGAGAAATGGACTCCTCGCTGGAACTTTGCAGTTCTGCTATGGTCGGTATGATGTAGACCAGCAGTTGGTAAATTTTTCTGCAAAAAAGGGCCAAATAGTAAATACTTCCAGCTTTACAGACCATATGGTCTCTGCTGCAACTATTCAAATCTGCTGTTGTAGCACGAAGGCAGCCAGAGACAACACAGAGATGAATGAGTGTGACTGTGTTCTGTTAGAAGATAACTTTCAGAAAAAGGTAAACTCATGACTCTTACATAGATATAAGAATAAACACACTTAAGGATTTTATTCTACATATATGGGGGAATACAAATAGTTCAAAGGAAAAGTCAAGAAGCAGCATTATATATGGAGTAAATGAACTGAATTGCAAATGAAAGCAAAACTTTTTTTTTCATGAAGGAATAAGAAGTCAATCAAAACTCTATTGGACAAGACAGGATTGCATGTCTATCAGTCAATAAAGAGTTGCAAAATAGCTCAAAGAAAATGAAAGTCTAGAGTCTGATAACCCAAAAGGATGTACAGTACATAAACAATGTGTATTTTCAATTAACCAAAATATTTTTCTAGTTTTAATAAATTTTTATAGACACTGAAATCTGAATTTTATATAATTTTCACATCATAAAATATTATAGTTATTTTGATATTTTTCACTATTTAAAAATGTAAAAACAATTTTTAGTTTATAGCTAATAAAAAAAAAAAGTAGTGAACTGGATTTGAGCTCTGAATGGTAGTTTGCTGAGCCCTGGACCTGTGATGTTAAGACTGCAATTTCTCAAATAAGAAAAGATGAAGTATGTCATAAAGCAAATAAAAGTATAAAAAACAAAGCCTACAAACATAGTTTTGAATAAGTCATATTTCTGATACCTTTAGGACCAACTTGTAGGCAACAGTAAGATGTTTCAAAAGCAGGCTAGTCGTATTTATTGCTAACTTTCAAAACATTTTGTCTATTGGCATGGAGAGAGAGATGGAAAGGGAAAAGGGGTGGGGGATGTGTGTGTGTGTGTGTGTGTCTTTCCTACTCTCTGCTGAAAGGACCTAGGTGCAATGACATCTCAGTAGCAATGAGATTACTTAATGCCTACATCTTGGTTTCTAAATACCATTCTCCACTGATAGGAGCCACTCCTTGGAGAAATGGCTGAGTGCAGGGTGGGGCTGATAAAACACAAGATGAGCCTGAAACATCTTTTTGTGTAAGTATGGAGTAAGATAATAATAAAAAAATAATGGCAACAGGTCAAAGGACTGAAGAGCCAGTTTAAAGGGGCTCCCACTGGCTAGCGACAAAGTTGAGCAAAATGATGATTATAAAAATTATAAACATTTAATAACATTTGAATCTATGAGTTCATACAAATATAAACAAACAAATAAATATGTAATTTGGGGAAAATGTAAAACTCTTCCATACAGTAGAATGCCAACTAATAAATGCAAAAGTAATGATAGAATTAGAAAATCATCATTTGTCAAACAGTATAATTGATTCAAGAAAGAATCATCATTTCATGCTAAACTAGTAAGAGAAAATTTAATAATAAACAGGATATGTACATGGTCATAAAGTATCTTTTCATAAATTAATAATTACAACTAGAAAAACAGTAACTACAGCAGAGAAACTTAGGAGACACCACCTTAACCAAATGATTAACATTAACATTAGCAGAAATGAGACAGAGAGATATCATGAATCTCAATATAACCTGACAGGATGCATGGAGAAGGACATTATATTGTTTCTCTGGTACTCTTGCCAAAAATTTATAACCTGAATTTTAATCATAAGGAAACATGAGACAAGCTCAAATTAAAGAATATTCTACAAAATACTTGCTCTTCATTCTTTAAAGGTATCATGTCATGAAAGACAAAGAAATAACTGAGAAACTGTTCCAGACTGAAGGAGACCAAAGACACATGGACATTTGTGATCCTGGATTGGATCTTGGACCATAAGGTTATTTTTAAATTTTTCTAATAAAAGCATTCCCCCCAAAATTATGAAAACTGAATAAGTCTATAGATTAGATAATAGTACTGTATCAATAATAATTTCCTGATTTTGGAGATTTGTAAAGAGGTTATTTAAGAGATATTCTTACTGATAGGAAAAGAGGTATTGTATGTACAATTTACTCTCAAAAGAACAGAGAAATGTTTTTATATATGTATATAAATACACACACATATACATAAATACATACATACATTCACATATACAAAGAGAGAAGAAAGAATGAGAAAGCAAGTGTGATAACATGTTAACGTTTGAATCTGAGTGAAGTTATATGGCAATTTTTCTGGACAATTTATGAAAATTTTTGTAAGTATGAAAACATTTATTTTTAAAAAGTGTTTTAAAAGTCTTTTTTTTGATTTGAATGTTCAGATGGAACATTCTCAGCTGCAAATTGGCAGATGACCTGACTAAAGCAGTGCAAATAACAAAGATTTTTTTAAATTTCATAAATCAAGAATTCCAGAGGAAGAATGGATCCAGGGCTGGACAATCTTGGTTTTTTTTTTTTTTTTTGCCATTGTGACATTTATTCAGAAACAATTCTACAGAGACAGAAGAAACTAAGTGTTCGAACTTCTGATTTTAAAATTTCAGTTGTATTCAGTTGCTTCATAAAGGTATAATTTGTGTGTTATAGCACATTAATATCATCCAGGACCCAGTTCCCTCTATCTTTCTATTCTGTCAGCAACATCCCGATGTTCACAATTTTGCTATAGCAGTTCCAGGCATCATCTGTTCTCACAGATACAGACAATTCCGCTAGATCCCCAACAGACTTCCTTTACATGTCATTGGTGAGGATTGCATCACACATCCAGGCTGAAACCAATCGCTTCAAAGAAGGGAATTATCACAATTGCCTTAGACCAAAATTGATGCCTAATGCTAAGAAGGCAGGCATGAAACCCATGACTTCCCAATAACTGCATTCTATTAGCAAAAAAGAAGTGGGAAGATGAGGAGAGTTGGATAGATCTCTTTGAACACCCCTTAATTCATCCATAAAGCATAATATTTATCATTGTGTTTATCTTATACTAACTCTCAGTCTAAATCAGTTTGTTTTCCCTTTTCTTCGTGTTGAAATAGATCAATTACATACCAGATGAAGAAGCTGTTTTTCAATTAAGAGGCGGATTGTACAAATTATAATAGCCTTTTTGGGAAGTCTAGTTTTGTTGGGGGAGGGGTGGTGACTGTTTATTTGCCTTGCTAATAACATAATTCATTAATGTTTAATTCATTTAAGTTAAATACTGTAGGATTGTACTCTGCCCTAATCTATTTTAATAGACTGTGAACTTACCCATAATTAGTAAACATAGGGTGTGTGTGAGGACAGTCTTGGTGGGGGCAGGGGAGGATTGCTAAGGAGGAGACATCTAAGTTGAAAGCTGAAGGATGATTAAAAGTTGTGAGGCTTGGGTTATCAGTAAATGTAAGGTCAAGACATGAGACTGAGCATGGAATACTAGGGAGATTAATAGACCTAAAAGCTGGTGATTATAGAGCTCAGTAAGGCCACAATAAGAGTGTGCTAGGCAAAGGGATCTGAATTTTTTATTTTTTATTTTTGAGAGAGAGAAAGGGGAAATCATTGATGTATTTAATGTAGGGAAAACTATGATCAAATATATGCTTTAAGAGAAACATTCTGGCTCTAGCAGGGGAAATGATATAAGGGGGGGAGGGTGTCTCAGATCAAGCTGCTAAAGCTAAATGCCATACACTAAATGGCTTAACTAATAGACATGTATTTCTCACAGTTCTGGAGGCTAAGAAGCCTAAGATCAAAGTTTTGGCAGATTCCGTTCTTAGTGACAGCCCTCTTCCTGACTTGCAGATAGCTCTTTTTCACTGTATTCTCACATGGTGGAGAAAGGAAACTTTGGTGTCTCTTTCTTTTCTTATAAAGGCAGTAATTCCATCATGGGGAATCCAAGCTCATGACCTCATCTAAACCAAATCATCTCCCAAAGATTCCACCATCACATTGGGAGTTAGGGTTTCAACATATGAATTTTGGAGGGGACACAATTCAGTTCACAGCAGGGGGCAAGACCAGAAGACAGGATATCTCTTTGCAAACTATATATTCAGGTGAGAACCATAGCAGCCCAACTAATCCAAGGATGGTAGAGATGGAGAGCAAGAGGGTCAGATGTAGGGAAGAGTCCTTTTTAAGGATTGAAAGGCTGTGAATACTTTAATTCCTGTTGAAAAGGATCGAATTAGAGAGAGAAGTTTAAAGTAAAAGAGAGACAGAGGATGGCTCACTGGAGATCACTGGAAAACTGGGAGTGTGTGGGTCCAGGCTTTGGAGGAGGACTCAGACTTAGACAGGAGTGACAAAAGGAAAGAATAAAAGGATTACCAGGGATCTGGCTAGTTTGCAGGTGTGATGAGAGATGGTTATTTACACTCCACAAACATTTTTAAGCACTTGTGATATGTTGAGCACTGTTGTAGGAGCTGGGGCTATATCAGGAAACAAAAATACTTTCTGTAATCCAGGTTTGCAAACTAATAAAGAGAGACAGACATTAAATGATATATATGAGAAAAATACATACTTTGTTAGATGGTATAAGTGCTCGGAGAAAAATAAATCAAGGGAATGGAATGGGCTTACAATTTGAAATGGGGTCATGAATGGCCTCTTTGAGATGGAACAATTGGAACAATAAACAAAGTGAGTGAGAAACTTATGAAGTTATCTAGAGGAAGGGAATTCCAGGAAGAGGAACAAGAAGTGCACAGACCCTGAGGTGTGAATATTCTTGGCCTATTGGTGGTGGAAAAATGAGACCAGTGTGGAGCTTGTGAGGGGAAGAATGGTGGAAATACCCTCAGACAGGTAATGAGGGTGAGGGCACTAGATCGAATGGACATTGTAATACTGGAGTTTTCATAGAATGAAAGGAAGCCTTCAGAAGGATCATTCTGGTTGCTGTGTTGATAATGGACCACAGGGATTGAAAATAGGAGCATCTGACAACTCTTGCAATACTCCAGGTGAAAAATGGTAGACCAGGTGGTAGCAGCAGAGGTAGGAGGAAAAGTCAGATTCTGATAATGGATTCTCTTTCTCGGTTATTTATGATGTTAAATCATTTTCTCAAAATCTGATAAACATGTAAAGGTGCATTAAGAGGAGGGTTAAATAAAGAACATTTAAATAGCAATTGCAGACAAAGGGAGGGAAAATTGACCAGGGGAAAAAAGGAAAGAATTAAGGGCAACATTAGGAACTCAGCTGAGGTTTGAGACCCTGGATTATGATTGAAGATGCTCATTTTATAGTTAACCTCAAAATCATTTCAAATAGTTTATTTATGGCTCTTTTTGGGGGAAATTCTTATTAATTAAAATTCAAGTTCAAATCAGAGATTGACCTTCACATTCTGTAAAATAAAAAAAGTTTTCTAGCCTCATTACTAATACAAAATGCTGTTGAACACCTATGCTTAACCTAAAGAAAATACTAAAAGATGTAACCGCTAGTTCATGTGTCTTGTGTCTAAGTATGTCTATAAAGTCTGCGTGTTTATATTCTACTCAACTTTCAACTGTCATTGGCAGGACATGGAAACTGTTAGCAATTAGTTATCATCACTGCATAAGTTCTTTATCATTCCTATTGCATAGTACTAGATGCTAGTATACAGTGATGAACTAGGATCCCTGACATCTCTGAGCTTACAATTTAGCAGCAAAAATAGGCAATTTAACAAAGATAAGCGGTTAAAACAAACCTGAATATCATGATAAGGCAAGTGGGTTGCCTATAGGGTAGCAGGGCCTAACGTAACATAATGGTCCAGAAAAGCCTCCATAAGCTAAAGACACTAAATCTGCTACTTGAAGAATAAACAGGAATTAATCAGACAAAGATAACATTATAGAAAATTTATGACTCTTTTCTGCTATGACACAGGTCTCGTATTTAGCAGATAAACCCCACTACAGCTGTGCTGATTATTAAAATACTGAAATCACAGGATCACAATGCCTTATCTAAAATTTCTAAACAAAAATTTTCTGAAAATAAGAGTCCTATATAAATTATTTGGCAGCAAAGAATTGAACAGATATGAGATTATTGATAATCTTTATTTTTCCCACTTGGGGTGAATATTATTCATTTTGTTTCAGAAATGGTAATAAGTTTGATTACTAGATGCTCTTTCCAGATGCTGCTGGGATGAGGGTATACATAATACACATCATATTATCTTTTATTTCTTTAACATTGTTATTATGGGAAATTTCAAATTCATTTAAAAAGGGATATAATATTATAATGAACTCCCATGTACCCATCACACAGCTTTAACAATTCTCAGCTAATGGCCGATTTTGTTTCATCTATACCATGACTTAATTCCACTCTATTATGTTGTTTTGAAGGAAATCTAAATCATCATGTTAACAATAATTCCTTAACATCGCCATATGGCCAACTGTTTCAAGAATTTCATAGTTTAATTTTTACAATTTATTATTAGAGTCAAGATTCAGACAAAGTCCAAATAACTGTCATTGGTTGATTTGTCTGAAGTCTTTTTCAAACAATAATTTCCTCTCCATCTTTTTAAAAAACCTTTTAGGTATTTAATGAAGAAATCTAAACATTTGTCTCAGAGTGTTCTACAGCCGAAGTCCTGTAGATTGTGTATCTTCATAGGGAAGTTTAACATGTTCCTTGGACCTCTGTATTTTCTATACCTTGGTGGTTGAATATCGAAGCCATCGTATCATTACAAAATCTGAAAAATTCTAAATTCTGAAACACATCTGGCTCCAAAGAGTTCAGACTAAGGATTATGGGCCTATACTTTTGTACACTAGCAAATTACTTCGGCTGCAAGGCCCTGGAAAACCTACCTGTTCTCCATAGTTCCCAGAACATCCAAATATCTAGTAACTAGTTAGTGGCTATGCCAGGAGGAGACCTCTAGGACCTAGCAGCTCTGAGGCCAGATTCTGTTCTGATAATCAGTGCCCCTGAAGCACCAGTTGTCATATTTTTAATATCTCCACTGAAATCCTTTTCAGAAACATATTATTCCATTACTTCCTCCTTTTTTTAAAATCATAATTGAGACCTATTTCATATACCATAAAATTCTCCCATTTAAAATGTACAGTTCAATGTTTTTTAGAATATGCATAGAGTTGTACAACAGTAATCACAATCTAACTTTAAAACATTTTCATCACCCCAGAAATTCTGTACCCATTAGGTGTCACTCCCCACCCCAACCCCTAAAACCTAAGCAACCACTAAGCAACCACTATAGTATAGTATAGATACTATACTATCTTTAGAGCTTTGCCCAATCTGAACATTTATATAAATGAAATCATACAAAACATGGTCTTTAGTAAGTATGAAATGGTATCCCACTGTGGGTTTGATTTGTATTTCCCTAGTGACTAAAGACAATGAGTACTTTTTTATGTGCCTATTGGCCAATTGCATATCTTCTTCAGAGAAATGTCTCTTCAAATCCTTTGTCCAATATTTAATTGGGCTACTTTTCTTTTTTACTGTTGAGCTGTCAGAGTTCTTTATATATATCTGGATACAAACCTCTTATTAGATATTTGATTTGAAAATATGTTCTCTCATTGTGTAAACAGTTTTTTTCACATTATTGATAGTTCCTTTGAAGCACAAAGTTTTTAATTTGATAAAGTTCAATTTATCTATTTGCTCTTTGTCACTTGTGTTTTAAGTGTCATACCTAAGAAACAATTGCCTAACTCAAAGTCACACAGTTTTACTCCTCTGTTTTCTTCTAAGAGTTTTACAGATTTTTGTTGAGTTACTTTTTGTATATGATATGATGTAGAAGGTCCAACTCCATTCTTTTGCATATGATTATACATTTGTCCCAGAACCTACTGTTGGAAAGCCTATTTTTCCTCATTCATTTTCTTGGAATCCTTGACAAGAATCAATTTTCCATAAATGTCAAGGTTTATTCCTGGACTTTCAATTCTGTTCTATTGATCTGTATGTCTATGCAGTGCTATACTGTCTTGATTATTCTATCTTTACAGTAAGTTTCGAATTGGGAAATGTGAGTGCTCCAACTTTATTCTTCTTTTAGATCATTTTGGTTATTCTGTGTGCCTTGATTTTTAATATAAAATTTAAAATCAGCTTCTCAATTTCTGAAAATAGGCATCTAGAATTTTGATAGGGATTATGTTGGATGTGAAGATCAATTTGGGGAGTACTGCCATTTTAATGATATTAAGTTTCAATTTCATTCAACAGTGTTTTGTAGTTTTTGGTATACAAACTTTGTACTTCTTTCCTTATTCTTAAGTATTTTATCCTTTTTTATGCTATTGTAAATGGCATTATTTCTTCAAGTATTTTTTCTGTCCTTTCCTCTCTTCTCTCCTGGTACTCCTGTTACATGTATGCTGGTATGTTGGTACATTTAATGGTATCTCACATTTCTCTGAGGCTCTCTTTATTTTTCTTCATTCTATTTTCTTTCTGCTTTTCAGATTTCCTAATCTCTTTGATCTATCTTAAAGATTCATGATTCTTTCTTCTGTATGGTCAAATCTACTCTTGAGCCTCTATAGTGAATTTTTCATTTTGGCTATTATATTTTTCTACTCCATAAATGGCTGACTTCAAGCTACTGACATGATAAAAGCAGACTTGCACAATTCCTAAAAATTTAACAACCAGCTCTTTGGAGGCAGTACAAGCCAGTTCTGGCACACACACCAGTTATTCTCACCATGTTGGAGGAGAGATCACACTGTGTCAGATACTTTCCCCTGAAGTGTTGTGGGAAATTTTTCCTGTAATGTCTTATTGTTCTCTCTGATTTTATGCTAAATTCCTGCGATTTTCTGCTATCAGTGCAGTAATCCAAAAACCTGTCAGTGGTAGGGAGGAAGCCAGGGTCTTAAGTTATGTGGTTTTGTTTTTTCCCCTTGAATTGGGTGAGGATACAAAGAGTAAAGGCCACTATCTGTTTGGTTGGTTCCTCCACTGCATGCAGGGAGCTGCCTTGCCCTGACTCACCTCCTAATGGACAGTAACGCCTGCGGTATCAGAGGCTTTTACATAGCTCAGTGAGAAGATGCTTGAGAGAGAAACTTGCCACCTACAGGGTTTTTATTTGCTTTGTGTAGCTCTCTTCCTGGGAGTTAGTATCTCTCATCCTTCACTTGGCCTGCACTTACCCCAATCCCTTCTCACTCAAATTAGGAAAGTTACAAGTCTAGGACCTGATGGCTTCACAGGTGAATTCTATCAAACATTTAGAGAAGAGGTAACATCTATCCTTCTGAAACTATTCTAAAAAATTGCAGGGTAAGGAATACTCCTAAACTCATTCTGTGAGGCCACCATCACTCTGATACCAAAACCAAACAAAGACACCACAAAAAAGAAAATTATAGGCCAATATCACTGATGAACATAGACGCAAAAATCCTCAACAAAGTACTCACAAAAAAAATCCAACAACACATTAAAAGGATCATACACCAAGATCAAGTGGGATTTACCCCAGGGATGCAAGGGTTTTTCAATACCTGCAAATCAATCAGTGTGATACACCACATCAACAAACTGAAGAATAAAAACCATACGATCATTTCAATAGATGCAGAACAGGCTTTTGACAAAACAACATATTTTATGATAAAAACTCTCCAGAAAGTGGGCATAGAGGGAACCTACCTCAACATAATAAAGGCCATATAAGACACACCCACAGCAAACATCATTCTTAATCTTGAAAAAGTGAAAGCATTTCCTCTAAGGTAAGAAACAACACAAGGATGTCTACTCTCGCCACTATTATTCAACATAGTTTTGGAAGTCCTACCCATGGCAATCAAAGAAGAAAAAGAAATAAAAGGAATTCAAATTGGAAAAGAAGAAATAAAACTGTCACTGTTTGCAGATGACATGATACTATATATAGAAAACCCTAAAGATGCTACCAGAAAACTACAAGAGCTCATCTATGAATTTGGTAAAGTTGCAGGATACAAAATTAATACACGGAAATCTCTTGTATACTACTTTCTTAACCCCAATTGTCTGGTCAAACCTGCATTATATAAAGCAGATACCCTGAATGTTTGTGGCATGTAGATGGTACACTGCTCTCTTTTTGTTTTGTTTTGTTTTTGTTTGTTTTTGTATAATTATTATTTTTTCTTGGAGTGTAATTGCTTTACAATGTTGTGTTAGTTTCTGCCATACAATGAAGCAAATCAGCTCTATGTATACATATATCCTGTCCCTCTTGGACCTCCCTCCCTCCCCATCCCACCCATCTAGGTCATCACAGAGCACCGAGCTGAGCTTCCTGTGCTTTATAGCAGGTTCCCATTAGCTATCTATTTTACACATGGTAGTGTATATATGCCAGTCCTAATCTCCCAATTCGTCCCACCCTCACCTTTCCCCATCCCCCGTGTCCACATGTCTGTTCTTTACATCTGCATCTCTCTCTATTCCTGCCCTGGAAGTAGGTTCATCTGTACCATTTTTCTACATTCCACATATATGCTCTAAGGTTCTATTGATGCTATAGACTTCCTGCTACTTGTATTTTTCCTTATCATTTCAGTTAACTCTTGGAGAGAAAGGGAACAGTTTTCTTTCATAAATTTTTCATGGTTTTTGCTACCTCTATCATCAATAAGCATTGTGATAAAAGAATCCACAATGCTTTAGTTGGAAGAATTAAAGATCATTTCATACAAAGTCTTATTTTATAATAAAGAAACTGAGGCCCACAGCAAAGAAAGTGCCTTAACTAAAGACTGAACCTATATGTTTCACTGCCTGGCCCAGCACTTTTTCAACACAGAGCAGTATCCAGGTCTTGCTGCAATGGTAAGCTTTTTCTATTGGAATTCAGTATTATACTTCTCTCTTCAACCTACATGAGAAACTATCACATTTTAAAGTTTTCTTACAAATAATCCTGTTCTTAACTTGAATTAATTTGCCAGATTTCAAATCTAAACACAATTTTATCACTAGAGTGTTTAACGCTTTGGAAATAGACGGTTATATCATAAATGTTCATACAACTTCAATTATATGAATAGGACAGTGATGTCTCAATGATATTATTTTGTATATCTAATCTAGTTAGTTTCTTTTTACAATTACATAGACAGAAAAATGGGTAAATGCATGGCTTTTGAAAAGGTGTGAGAAAATCCAAATCCTTTCATCAGTGTAACCTCATTTTTTCATTAATCTTTTCTGAGATAAACATTAACTGATTAATTTGCTAGATTTTTAAATAGTTGCATTATTTGCTCAAGGTATAATTTTCATAATGAATTTACATTTATGCAATATGTTAAAAAGGAGAGATAGGGCTTCCCTGGTGGCACAGTGGTTGAGAGTCCGCCTGCCGATGCAGGGGACATGGGTTTGTGCCCTGGTCCGGGAAGATCCAACATGCTGCGGAGCGGCTGGGCCCGTGAGCCATGGCTGCTGGGCCTGTGCGTCCAGAGCCTGTGCTCCGCAATGCGAGAGGCCACAACAATGAGAGGACCGCGTACCGCAAAAAAAAAAAAAAAAAAGGAGAGATAAATAAATGGCAGTAACTTCTATCGCATAGAAAGTCCCATATTAAAACTAGGCTTTTCACCAGAGGGCAAACAGCAGAAGCAAGAAGAACTACAATCCTGCAGCCTGTGGAACAAAAAACACATTCATAGAAAGATAGACAAGATCAAAAGGCAGAGGGCTTTGTAGCAGATGAAGGAACAAGATAAAACCCCAGAAAAACAACTAAATGAAGTGGAGATAGGCAACCTTCCAGAAAAAGAATTCAGAATAATGATAGTGAAGATCATCCAGGCCTCCTCGGAAAAAGAATGGAGGCAAAGATCGAGAAGATGAAAAAAATGTTTCACAAAGACCTAGAAGAATTAAAGAACAAACAACCAGAGATGAACAATACAATAACTGAAATGAAAAATACACTAGAAGGAATCAATAGCAGAATAACTGAGGCAGAAGAACAGATAAGTGACCTGGAAGACAGAATGGTGGAATTCATTGCCACGGAACAGAATAAAGAAAAAAGAATGAAAATAAATGAAGACACCCCAAGAGACCTCTGGGATAACATTAAACACAACAACATTCACATTATAGGGGTCCCAGAAGGAGAAGAAGGAGAGAAAAGGCCCAAGAAAATATTTAAAGGGATTATAGTCAAAAACTTCCCTAATATGGGAAAGGAAACAGCCACCCAAGACCAGGAAGCACAGACAGTCCCATGCAGGCTAAACCCAAGGAGAAACACGCTGAGACACACAGTAATCAAATTGACAAAAATTAAAGACAAAGAAAAATTATTGAAAGCAGCAATGGAAAAATGACAAATAACATACAAGGGAACTCCCATAAGGTTAACAGCTGACTTCTCAGCAGACTCTACAAGCCAGAAGGGAGTGACATGACATATTTAAAATGATGAAAGGTAAGAACCTACAACCAAGATGACTACCCAGCAAGGATCTCATTCAGATTCGATGGAGAAATCAAAAGCTTTACAGACAAGCAAAAGCTAAGAGAATTCAGCACCACAAAACCAGCTCCACAAAAAATGCTAAAGGAACTTCTTTAGACAGGAAACACAAGAGAAGGAAAGGACCTACAAAAACAAACCCAAAACAATTAAGAAAATGGTAATAGGAACATACATATCTATAATTACCTAAAATGTGAATGGATTAAATGCTCCAACCAAAAGACACAGGCTTGCTGAATGGATATAAAAACAAGACCTGTATATATGTTGTCTACAAGAGACACACTTCAGACCTAGAGAAACATACAGAGTGAAAGTGAGGGGATGGAACAAGATATTCCATGCAAATGGAAATCAAAAGAAAGCTAGAGTCGCAATACTCATATCAGATAAAATCGACTTTAAAATAAAGAATGTTATAAGAGACAAGGAAGGACACTACATAATGATCAAGAGATCAATCCACGAAAAAGAGATAACAATTATAAATATATATGCTCCCAACATAGCAGCACCTCAATACAGAAGGCAACTGCTAACAGCTATAAAAGAGGAAATCGACAGTAACACAATAATAGTGGGGGACTTTAACACCTCACTTTCACCAATGGACGGATCATCCAAAATGAAAATAAATAAGGAAACAGAAGCTTTAAATGACACATAGACCAGATAGATTTAATTGATATTTATAGGACATTCCATCCAAAAACAGCAGATTACACTTTCTTCTCAAATGCACACAGAACATTCTCCAGGATAGATCACATCCTGGGTCACAAATCAAGCCTCAGTAAATTTAAGAAAATTGAAATCATAACAAACATATTTTCTGACCACAACGCTATGAGATTAGGAATCAATTACAGTGAAAAAAATGTAAAAAACACAAACACATGGAGGCTAAACAATACATTACAAAATAACCAAGAGACCACTGAAGAAGTCAAAGAGGAAATCAATAAATACCTAGAGACAAATGACAATGAAAACATGATGATCCAAAAACTATCAGATGCAGCAAAAGCAGTTCTAAGAGGGAAGTTTATAGCAATACAAGCCTACCTCAAGAAACAAGAAAAATCTCAAATAAACAATCTAATGTTACACCTAAAGGAACTAGTGAAAGAAGAACAAACAAAACCCAAAGTTTTGTAGAAGGACAGAAATCATAAAGATCAGAGCAGAAATAAATGAAATAAAAACAAAAAAAACAATAGCAAAGATCAATAAAAGTAAAAGCTGGTTCTTTGAGAAGATAAAGATAAATAAAATTGATAAACCATTAGCAAGACTCATCAAGAAAGAGAGCAAGAGGACTCAAATCATGAAATTAGAAATGAAAAAGGAGAAGTTACAACAGACACCGCAGAAATATAAAGCATCATAAGAGACTACTACAAGCAACTCTATGCCAATAAAATGTACAACCTGGAAGAAATGGACAAACTCTTAGAAAGGTATAACCTTCCAAGACTGAACCAGGAAGAAATAGAAAATATGAACAGACCAATCACAAGTAATGAAATTGAAACTGTGATGAAAAATCTTCCAAGAAACAAAAGTCCAGGACCAGATGGCTTCACAGGTGAATTCTATCAAACATTTAGAGAAGAACTAACACCCATCCCTCTCAAACTCTTCCAAAAAATTGCAGAGGAAGGAAAACTCCCAAACTCATTCTATGAGGCCACCATCACTCTGATACCAAAACCGAACAGAGATACTACAAAAAAAAGAAAATTACAGACCAATATCACTGATGAATATAGATGCAAAAATCCTCAACAAAATACTAACAAACAGAATCCAGCAACACATTGAAAGGATCATACACCATGATCAAGTGGGATTTATCCCAGGGATGCAAGGATTCTTCAGTATGCAAATCAATCAATGTGATACACCATATTAACAAACTGAAGAATAAAAACCATATGATCATCTCAATAGATACAGAAAAAGCTTTTGACAAAATTCAACGCCCATTTATGATAAAAACTCTTCAGAAAGTGGGCATAGAGGGAAACTACCTCAACATAATAAAGGCCATATATGACAAACCCAGAGCAAACATCATTCTCAAGGGTGAAAAACTGAAAACATTTCCTCTAAGATCAGGAACAAGACAAGGATGTCCACTTGTGCCACTATTATTCAACATAGCTTTGGAAGTCCTAGCCACAGCAATCAGAGAAGAAAAAGAAACAAAAGGAATACAAATTGGAAAAGAAGAAGTAAAGCTGTCACTGTTTGCCGATAGCATGATACTATACATAGAGAATCCTAAAGATGCCACCAGAAAACTCCTAGAGCTAATCAATGAACTTGGTAAAGTAGCAGGATACAAAATTAATGCACATAAATCTCTTGCATTCCTACATACTAATGATGAAAAATCTGAAAGAGAAATTAAGGAAACACTCCCATTTACCATTGCAACAAAAAGAATAAAATACCTAGGTAAAAACGTACCTAGGGAGACAAAAGACCTGTATGCAGAAAACTATAAGACACTGATGAAAGAAATTAAAGATGATATAAACAGATGGAGAGATATACCATGTTCTTGGACTGGAAGAATCAACATTGTGAAAATGACTATATTACCCAAAGCAATCTACAGAATTCAATGCAATCCCTATCAAATTACCAATGGCATTTTTTACAGAGCTAGAGCAAAATATCTTCAAATTTGTATGGAGACACAAAAGACCCCAAATACCCAAAGCAGTCTTGAGGGGAAAAAAATGGAGCTGGAGGAATCAGACTTTCTGATGTCAGACTATACTACAAAGCTACAGTAATCAAGACAATATGGTACTGGCACAAAAACAGAGATATAGATCAATGGAACAGGATAGAAAGCCCAGAGATAAACCCAGGCACTTCTGGTCAACTAATCTATGACAAAGGAGGCAAGGATATACAATGGAGAAAAGACAGTCTCTTCAATAAGTGGTGCTGGGAAAACTGGACAGCTACATGTAAAGAATGAAATTAGAACACTCCCTAACACCATACACAAAAATAAACTCAAAATGGATTAGAGACCTAAATGTAAGACTGGACACTATAAAACTCTTAGAGGAAAACATAGGAAGAACACTCTTTGACATAAATCACAGCAAGATTTTTTTTGATCCACCTCCTAGAGTAATGGAAATAAAAACAAAAATAAATGAATGGGACCTAATGAAACTTAAAAGCTTCTACAAAGCAAAGGAAACTACACACAAGACAAAAAGACAACCCTCAGAATGGGAGAAAATATTTTCAAACAAATAAACGGACAAAGGATTAATCTCCAAAATATATAAACAGCTCATGTAGCTCAATATCAAAAAAACAAACAACCCAATCCAAAAATGGGCAGAAGACCTGAATAGACATTTCTCCAAAGAAGATATACAGATGGCCAAGAAGTACATGTAAAGCTGCTCAACATCACTAATTATTAGAGAAATGCAAGTCAAAACTACAATGAGGTACCACCTCACACCAGTTAGAATGGGCACCATCAGAAAATCTACAAACAACAAATGTTGGAGAGGGAGTGGAAAAAAGGGAACCCTCTTGCACTGTTGGTGGGAATTTAAATTGATACAGCCACTATGGAGAACAATATGAAGGTTCCTTAAAAAACTGAAAATAGAACTACCATATGATTCAGCTACTGAATCCCACTACTGGGCATATACCCAGAGAAAACCATAATTCAAAAAGACACATGCACCCCAATGTTCATTGCAGCACTATTTACAATAGCCAGGTCATGGAAGCAACCTAAATGCCCATAGACAGACAAATGGATAAAGAAGATGTGGTATATATATACATGGAATATTAGCTGTAAAAAGGAATGAAATTGTTATGATTTCAATTTTCTTAAACGAATCTAGAGACTGTCATAGAGTGAAGTAAGTCAGAAAGAGAAAAACCAATATCGTATATTAACGTATATATGTGGAACCTAGAAAAATGGTACAGATGAACCAGTTTGCATGGCAGAAATTGAGACACAGATGTAGAGAACAAACGTATGGATACCAAGGGGGGAAAGCGGCGGGGGGCGGTGGTGCTTGTGGTGAACTGGGAGATTCGGATTGACATATATACACTAATATGTATAAAATGGATAACTTATAAGAATGTGTTGTATAAAAAAATAAATAAAATTTAGAAAAAGAAAACCAACAAAACTATGCTTTTAGATTTCCTACTGAATCTAAGGCCAAACCTCAGTTACCTATGCTGATGATATATGGTGGGCAAAATATTACTAAATTTCTTATTGGAGACAGGTTATTTTGGTTTGGTTTTTTAACCTTAATCATTTGTTTCAAAGTCCTCCACACTGAATATTTTGTGCGGACAGTGAAAATTGCAGATTAGACTGATTAATGTTTGACTTCATGTTTCTCTCCCTTTTCATCAAATGATAGAAGTGTTCATAAAGGGGTGTCATGGAGGAGTGAATGGAGAAGAACAAGAGTAATAGGATTTGCTAATCAGGCTTAAGTAATGGAAGCTTGATTGCATTTGAAAGCTGATGTAAGGATGCAGAAATAGGAAAGGGGTTTTTTTTTTTTTAAAGAATGTTGAATTGGAAAATACAAAGAGATATTCTCTCTGGCAAAATAAAGCTAAAAATAAGTATATCTTATTTAGATACTTATTTTTAGCTTTATTTTGCCTAAAACACAACTATTTCTGATGATATTTTTGAAAACTTCAGTCTATGTAATACACACTGGAGTATATAAATAGATTGACCTTTAGGGCCTTTGGGCAGCATATTATGCATTGAATTATCTGTGATTTGCTTTCTTTCTTCTAGTTATATTAAAGAAAGGAACTGTTTCACAGCAGCTCACATCTTTTCACAATTCCAAATTGACAGACTATATTTAGGGAAGTCAACTCAAGTCATCTTGATTACTGACAAAAGACACTCAAGGAGGAAATGTTAAATCAGAACTTTCATTCCATACAATAAATAAGGAATGGGAATATCCTTGGGAAAAAATAGCTTTATATTAGAATATAAACCTCCCATTCAATGCTCATAGCTTTTTTTTTTTTTTTGCGTTACATGGGCCTCTCACTGTTGTGGCCTCTCCCGTTGCGGAGCACGGGACGCGCAGGCTCAGCGGCCATGGCTCACAGGCCCAACCGCTCTGCTGCACGTGGGATCTTCCCAGACCGGGGCACAAACCGTGTCCCCTGCATCGGCAGGCGGACTCTCAACCACTGCGCCACCAGGGAAGCCCTGTCATAGCTTTATTTCCCTCCCTCCCTTCTTCCCTCCCTCTCTTTTCTTCACAGAGCCTTTGCATAGGGGTTTTTTTTTTTTTAATAGATTTTTTTAGTGGGAAGGGGGTAAAATATGAAAAACTTAAAGAGTGATCACATGTCGTTTTATTTTGAAAATGGTGAACCTGTCCACAATCAGGAAGGGTTTTTAATAAATGTTAGAAAGTACATGGGCAAAGAGGGACTAAATGCCCATTTTAGCATATCAACAAAAATAAGACTGCTTTAAAAAAATTTACAACTGTTAGTGGTGATGTGAAAGTCCAGAGCGGCTTCCTATGAAGTTATTTATAGATGTCACTCTCCAAATTTTCGAGGAGTAATTCTGAACAGTCACATAGTCATCTGCTACAAGACCAAAATTAAAGAGGAAAAAGCGAGCAAAAGGAAAATTTTAGAAAGGGAACATTGGTAAACCTGTGAAATATATAGTCCATTGGAATCACCTTCAGACTCCAGAAAGTAAATTAATCTTTAGAAAACTCCATTGATAAAGAAAAGTGAAATACCCCCAATTTTTGCTTATCATCTAAAATTCAACACACACAAATATTGTTCCATTGTTTTCCTCCCAATAATAAATTAATGAAATGAGCCAGTACCTGCCAACTGAACAAGAAATCTGGGAGGTCTTCCAGATTAATCCCTTCTCCTCATTCCCTCATTCCTTCCATTTCTTTCTTTCTTTGTTTCTTTTTTTTTTTTTGAGGAAAAAGTCCAACATATTTATTGCAAGTAGAGGATAAATATAACTTCTCTATAGAGTTATTTAAATTAATTGAGAAAATTTCTGTCAATCCAGTAGAAAAATAGGCAAGGACATGAATAGACAATGTAAGAAAACATGTGACCAAAATAAATATATGAACATATATATATGAAGAAATGATAATGAAAGAAGTAAGGATTAAATCAATTCAAATTTTTCACTTATAAAATTACAAGTATTTTTTAAGACAGAAATTAATCCTGGTGAGGGTATGTTAAGATGGCAACTCTAACATATTGCTTTTTGATTTTTGGGTTTTTTTTTTTTTTTCATGGAAAGGCATTTTATTTTAATGGTTCCATAGCTCTCCTGTACATTTTATTTTATTAATATTGTTAAGATCTGCCCCAACCTCTTCATTCCCATTGTTTTGGTGTAGGCTTTCATCATTATCTGCCTGGATAATTTCAGTTTCCTTCTAAATTGCCTAACTTTAGTCTCTGTACCTTACAGTCTACTTGTCACATGATGAGAAAAGTAACCTTTCTGAAAAACAGAAATAAGATCATATTAATATCCTGATTAAAGCATTCAACTGAACTCTTTGCATAATATGTAAGATCCTCCAGTATTTGGCTGTTTTCTCTTCAATTTTATCCTCCATTGCTCACCGCCTCTCAATATAACCTATTCTATCACATTAAACTATTTATAGTACTCCCTCTCAAAAGTGTTCTTTCATGTTTCCATGCGTTTGAACATACTGTTCCTTGTACTTAGAGTCCTGCTCTCCCGGCCCCTCCTAGTAAACTCCCACATACTATTCAGGCCCATTCAAGGGTTTCTTCCTCTTGGAACACTTCCCTGGCCCTTCCTACCCCACACATTCCTTTGTTCCACCACTGCACCTGGAGCACCTGTGATATATTCCTAGTCACAATGAGTTGCAGTGACTTGTTTATAGATTTATCTCTTTCTAGACTGTGGATTTCTAGAAAATATGCCTTTCCATCCTTATGTGTGGGCACCTTATGGTTACTCACTAATGCTGCAGGAATGAGTGAGTGAATGTTCTAATGATGCTAAGACACAGAGGTAATTAGAGATTTGTCCAAATATACTGCATGAATCAGGGGTAGGTCCAGGAATAGATTTTGGTGCCTCCAACTCCCTTCTATTCCTCAGATGTTCAGACCATGATTCACTGTTTCATTAACAAAAGAAGATGGAAAGATTTTAATTTTTCTTACATAAAATTACCCACCATAAGAAACTATCCACTGTATTCCACTGTCTGGCTTTTAGGAGTAAAAATGAATCTTGATGCTCTAGTTGCATTTTGGGGGAACATTCTTTCATCCTAGGCACAAATATGCCCAGAATAGATTCCAGCAGCATTGGTATTTGAATAAAAGAACCAAACTAAAAAGGCTGTAAATAACTCAAAAAACAATTCATGTCAGCTATCAACTGCTGCCCATCTTTCTTCTTACTTTTCTTCTAAAGTAGCAGATTAAGCACTCCTTACTCTTTTTTGCCCTGAATTAAAAAGTTGTCTGTGTATTTTAGCTAAGGTGCCCCTTGAGATTTCAAATGCAGGAATAAAACAAAACAATCCTTAATTAAAAGTGGTAGGTTGACATCTCCTTGCCCCATTAAATATGTTAATAATTTTGCATAATGTAACTCTATTTCTAAAGTGACCTTGACTTTGAGAAATCTTTTACTAAAAAAATTTTCTGGAAGCATTTATCATGTGATTAGCCCTGTTTTCAGACTTCATATTATAAGTCAGCAAAATATATTTCCTCTTCTCATAAGTATAAATAAGGAAGACATCATAAACCTATAAAAAGAATTAAACATTCACACAAGTTAAAAAATGCAAGAATTATTTGTAACTTTTATAAGCCTTATAAGCCTGCATTTCCTTGTACTTTGTCTCAGTACATTATACACACATCTCACTTTTATAGCCTCGAAAAATAGTGCTGTTCTTTCAGGAGGTTTTCTTGTAGAAATAGCACGGAAGATTAGATAATATAGTGTATTACAAAATTTCCTAAATATCTTATTCTGATATTTCAGGTTCACTCCAGCATTTCACTGTCATGGCAGCTCTTCTATCACTACCCACAAAGTATCCCTGCCACCATATTTTCCTCTTTCCATTTCTCCTTCTCTGCCTGAGTTCTTTGCTCTGCCCCTCACCCTCATAGCACATGACCTTTTCCGCTGGAGAACCCCCAGGGACATGCTTTCAGTTCCCTGCTCTGACTGCTTGTCATTAAAAGAACAGCTTTTCTCAAATTCAGGTGAATAAAATTCCCCACTCTGTTAAATATCACAAAGCAGAATATAATTGATTGCTTTAAGAGGAAAATAGAACTGTAGTGCTAAGAATTCACTGTTGAAAAATTACTCTGGATTGAACCGTTAAAGGAACATTTTGTGGAAAAGGAAAGAATCTGATCAGCCCGAGAAAGAAGGATAAGGCGTAGCTAAGATGAGGTAAGCAGGGAGAAGGCATTCTAGGTGAAATGAGCCTAAGTAATATCATGTGAGTCAGCAATGAATGTGGAGTTGGGGAGACAACTAGTTCTGATGGGTTGGAGAATCTGAAAAGGATGGTCATGGTAGATAATACTGAAAAGTTAGCTGTAAATCTAGAATGTCTAAGATGTTTACATTTCTATCCCTTAGGTCATCAGCAGGCATTGCAGGTGTTTGGGTGAAGTGACATAACGGAGGTAATGTGATAAAGGAAGAATTGAAGAGGAGACACATGGGAGAGGGACATCCTGAAAGCAAGAGGAGTTGGCTTACATACAAAATGATGAGAGACAGTTGGGAGGTGTGGATAGAAATGGGAAAGAAGTGACTTTTGTCTTTGTATTCTTTCTACACACATCGGTGGTTTCACCAAGAAATCATTCAGCAGGCTCATTTAATAAATACAGTATCAACAATAATTATTTAAGTCATTCATCCTTATAAGGATCCAAATATTAGGATGGACATCTATTATTTCCTTTTTTGGCATTCCCATTTCTACTTAAGGAAGAAACAAGAGACACAGAATGACTGACTTCATGACTAAATGAATATTTTAAAAAATATTTTAAAAATAGAGAAAGACATACTGTATGATATCACTTATACGTGGAATCTAAAAAATACAACAAACTAGTGAATATAACAAAAAAGAAGCTGACTCACAGATACAGAGAACAAACTAGTGGTTAATAACAGGGAGAGGGAAGATGGCACGGGCAATATAGGGGCAGAGGATTAAGAGGTACAAACTGTTAAGTATTAAATAAGCTACAAGGATATATTGTACAACATGGGGAATATAGCAAATATTTTATAATAACTATAACCTTTAAAAATTGTGAATCACTATTGTACACTTGTAACATATAATATTATACATCAACTATACTTCAATTAAAATTTTTTTCAAGTTTTCTTGATAAAAGTAGATGAAATTTTGAGACAGACATTAAGCCACTTTTTTTCAACACAAAATCATTTGTAATGAACATTATTTCTAATGTACTAAAAACATGTTTCAGTTCATTGAGTATTTGTGAAATGCCTGAGAATATTCAGTAATTTTTTTAAATCTAAAACTTCATACTTTAACACTCTGGGAACAATAAGTCATTATTTCCTGTATCTTTTGATTCTGCTAAGTCATTCTAAAATAAGCCAGCCACAAGTATGGTAGATTCTTTAACATACTTAACGTGATTCAATAACAATTTTACTATGACAAGTGCTAATATACATTTCAAATATTTTGATTAAAAGTTTTAGGAGGATTTCTTTCATCTCTCCCAGTACTTCCCTAAAGACTCACTGGTTTAGTGACCAGCAATGCAGAAATTAATATAAATTAAAATATTTTGCTTTCAACTAGAAAGCACATTGTAATTCAGTCAGATGTGGGTGTATATGCATAAGCAAGCATGAGTAAAGAGGAGAGAGACAGATTATAGAGAATTTTAGATTCCTTTTCAAATTAATGTCATCAAGTCCACTTATAAGAATAAAATATAGAATACCTGGAGGTGTTATGCTCTGCTAGTCACAGGAGAGTGCTAGAGCACCATTAAATTACCTGCTCTAAAATAGCTGAAAGAAATCATGCACTAGGGAATGACAATGTGCTTGAGCAAGCTTTGCCTTGCATGGTTGATTGGAAGAAATAATAGCACATGCTGGTAGAAATTATAGTAGAATACCAAATCCGCTTCATAATATCTCCAGATGTTAGGAACAGGATGATGAAGTGTGACAGAACTATCTTGTGCGGCAATTATTTTAATCTTTGCAGTGCTATTATAAAAGATTTCAATTTTGTTAAATTACCCTCTGCATTTTAAAATTCCCTTTCAGCCAGCTCTTAACATTTCTACTAAATTGTTGCACATCTGTTCCAAGGAGTAACCTCTTGAGCCAGTGGGAATGCAATATGTGGACAAGATCACATTTAACAACCCAGTTCTTCCTTGAAGTAAAAGCTAAATAATTGAGATGTGATTCTGAGTCCTTGAAAATGGGAAGACTTTGCAGTCAAATCCTTCTTTCATAGGATTTCAATAACTTTATGCACCACAATTCATTTTTATGACCTTAAGAGATAAAAATATATGATTCCTATTTTCTAGACAAAAACACTAAATCACCTCATAATCCAGAATAATTCATGTCAGTAACTACAAGAACCACAAGCCAGATTTTCGGACATCTAGATTCTGCTAGCGAAAATAATGTTCCTTCATCCAATTTAATCATCAGTTTTATAAGCATCACTTTAGGATACTAAATTGACTTGAACTTAACATTTGAGAGTGCTGAGTAACATAATCAAGCATGATAATTTACTAAGTACTGGGAACCTTTGAAGGATGGTATAATTGCATAGAATTTCTACGGAAATTGTGAAGTATTAAGGGAATCTATAGACACATTCCCCAGAGAAATGCAAATAAACACAGCACTCTACATACAATTTGAGGAGCGTAGGTTACAGGCTCCATCACAAGATCTTCAGCTATAAGGGTACTGTCCCTATAACACATGGATTGGGGTGATCCAGTGCAGTTTCTACAGAGTTCTGAGTTTACTACCAAGCTGGGTCACATCTACCTTTCTCCAACGCCCATGTCAGATTGCCTCAACTCAATATCACACTTATTAAACTACAGGTTAAAGGATAAATAAATATGAAACATTTCCTAGTATTTAAGAGGCTTTAATAAGATGTAAGAGCAATCAGGAACTTCCCTGGTGGTGCAGTGGTTAAGAATCTGCCTGCCAATACAGGGTACATGGGTTCGAGCCCTGGTCCAGGAAGATCCCACATGCCGCAGAGCAACTAAGCCTGTGTGCCACAACTACGGAGCCTGCGCTCTAGAGCCTGCAAGCCACAACTACTGAACCCACATGACACAACTACTGAAGCCCGCGCACCTAGAGCCTGTGCTCCACAAGAGAAGCCACTGCAATGAGAAGCACGCACACCGCAACGAAGAGTAGCGCCCACTAGCCACAACTAAAGCCCGCACACAGCAGCGAAGACCTAACGCAGCCAAAAATAAATAAATTTATTTTTTAAAAAAATGTAAGAGCAATCAAATTTGTGACCATGTCCATCCAGAAAGATTGCCAGTAAAGTCATTAAGAAACTAAAAACCGTATTAAAGGAATTATTTTTCCAGTTGGCTGTACTGGAATCTATAGAAAGAGCCTAAGATATTATTTTGAATACTATACCTGGTAGTAAATATTAAGACCCAAACCCTAAAACGTTTTTAACAATGTAGAAGAATTATTTATTGAGATATTAATTTTTATGTTCCACATATAGCTTAAAACACTGAAAGTATGAGATGTGAAAGGAACATGCTGGCTGATACAAAAGGTGTCTTGGTGATAAAATGTGTGCGGAATACATCAGTGCCCTGTAGGACCTCCCCAAGTGTTTTGGTCCTGCATGAGACCCAGAGACTAGAGAGCCCACAAATGAACATTTTGTCAACTCAGGGAGATAATGACTTGGAATTAAATTGAAGAAAATGAAAACATGTTTTGTTTAGTTTTTCCTTGCACACCTGAATTTCTGTCAAGGCATAACTTTTCTTATCACTCTGTTTACCTCTATGGTTGACTAAACTGAGCAACCTATACCATCATCCACATAAAGGGCAAGCAAGCAGCTTGTAGGGCTCTAGAAGATGAACAGTCCTACATTCTCCCTTTCAGTACCCACAAGTCTTTTCCTACCAAGTGCTCTCCTGGTTCTATGCATTACATAAAGGGGTAATGTCAGAGTGACAGGGAACTCTAGTAAGATATTGGAAATCAAATAGATCTGCAGAACAAGGGCATGAGGACAGCTCTTCTAGTTCCAGGCTCCTGTCTTGCTGTGAAGGAAAGGGCAGGAATCACCCCCTTTCAGGCTGGACAGACCTTCCTCTGCCTCACCTCAAAGGGCAATAGCACTAAATTCACACTTGAGAGGGTGCAGACCAGAGAGAACTGCACAATGCTTAAATTGACTCTTACTCCCTCTCTTGAACCCAGTACCTCATGTGACCCATTTACACCTCCAGCTCTTGCTACTGAGGGCCCCAACCTCTCTTGACTGCTCCTGAAATGGCCAGTACTCCAAAACTATTTTCTTTTATCCTTAATCTTTCCCCAAGTCCACAGCCATGCATCACAAAAACTAAAATTTCTGTAGTGCATCTTAGCTAGGTTAAGAAAGAAGGATGAATAAACTAGTCTATTGTATGGGAATGGCTCCCAAAAGTACTTGGTAAACAAAAGGTGTTTTTATTGCTGATTTGTCAGGGAGTAGGGGTACCCTGTGAAGGGAAAGTGGGAGTGTCCAAGTGCATAGCCATGGGCTGAATACCCAAGACTTTGTCTTTGGACATCAGAATAGCTTTTTGTTCTACAGTCTCCCACCACTCATCTTGCCCTTAGCTGAAGAAGGTACCTCAAAGCCATGGTTTTTGCTCCTCTTTCCCTTTCCAGGAAGGCCTTACTTAAGTGGAACTCCCTGGGTGGTATGGCTTAAACACATGGATCTTGAAAGTGTAAAGAGTGCCTAGGAATCTTCAGAATAGCATCCTTTTTGTTTATTCTTTTCTGCAAGATTATGTGAGGAAATTGTTTTGGCAAAGAAAAGGCCTTTTAGTAATTTAAGTTAGCTGCTTACCATTTATTTCCAGTTACTATAGAACAAAATATAATTAAAACAAATATGATGGTCAAATTTCGAGTTTATTTGGTTGCTAAACTTTCTTTATATAATAATGTCTCAAGTTGTTCACATTGAATGGCATTCCAATCAAAACCTCAAAAATCTAAAACATACCCATGGGTTGTGATTCTAAATCTATTGGTAAGTTGGTTATTTGGAACTCAGCATATATATTCCCACAGAACTGATGTTTTGGTAGAGTGAGCCCCCTAATTTCTCTGATTCAATACATAGTGAGTATTCAGGGTATAAGGAGGGATCTAAGGGGATGGCCCTGGTGTCTGGAAGGAAATACAAGAACTCTAAGGAGCAAAGGGATTAAGGATTTAAGGAACCTGAAACATAATTCCAGATTTGGCCAGTAGCGATGACTTCATATAATAAAAGCTCAGTTTCTGTTATAGGACAGGCTTGGATTCATACTGAGAAGGCTGGGATAGGTTTGGTAAGAACCTAGAATTTTGGATTTAGCCATGTGGTATGGCAGGGTATGAAAACCCCAGGTGCTTTTAAACAGAGAACACACTTGCAATCTGGTTCCTGTAAACTAGAGGCCACTATAGTATCAGTTTGTGGATTCAGGGTGACCAAGCTCCTTGCATAGGAAGTATGAACCAAGCAAGCATTGCTGAAAAAATTGTGAAATTGATGGGGTCCACAGTAAATGCTTGTGCATCGGTTAGGATTGCTTCATAACAAACTCAATACCCAAATGTAATGTGGAAGCTAGCCATTACACTATGCCATATCATGGACTGATAAAATGGACTTACTGACAATGCACAGAATCAATCATCCGTATCTGTGGTTCTTCCGTAGAGGCTTTTATAATTGCATCTATCTTGTTGCCTAGTTGTGCCAAAACACAAATTTGTCAGAAATCAATTCAAAGATGAAACTGTATATTTCCTAACTTACTACAAACTTCTGAAATAGATATAGCGTCATTTAGGTTGAGTTAGTTTTTCAGGAGGAAGTAAATGGGCTTTCACTATAGCAAAGGTATACTTGAACTATTTACAAGTTAGTCTTATCTTAGTAATGGAATAATAACTCTTCATAATGATTATGTGGTATAATGCATCTTAAAAGAGGTATTAGTTTAATGGTTTCCCATTTTTTGTAATGTATTGAATCTTTTGAGATATCAATTTTTAATGCTAAATATAGTTTTCAAAAAATCAGAATTCATTAAAATTCTAATTAACTTCATGTGCACTTAACATAATTATTTCTTTCCTTTGGAAAACAATTATTTGTTACTTATTGGAAACCCACTTGCCCTCAATTTCTCTTATTAGACAAGAATATGTTGGGTTTTTTTAACATCTTTATTGGGGTATAATTGCTTTACATTGGTGTGTTAGTTTCTGCTTTATAACAAACTGAATCAGTTATACATATACATATGTTCCCATATCTCTTCCCTCTTGCGTCTCCCTCCCTCCCACCCTCCCTATCCCACCCCTCCACGCGGTCACAAAGCACCAAGCTGATATCCCTGTGCTATGCGGCTGCTTCCCACTAGCAATCTACCTTATGTTTGGTAGTGTATATATGTCCATGCCTCTCTCTCGCTTTGTCACAGCTCACCCTTCCCCCTCCTCATATCCTCAAGTCCGTTCTCCAGTAGGTCTGTGTCTTTAGACCTAGAGTCTGTCATACAGAGTGAAGTAAGTCAGAAAGAGAAAGACAAATACTGTATGCTAACACATATATATGGAATTTAAGAAAAAAAAAATGTCATTAAGAACCTAGGGGTAAGACAGGAATAAAGAATATGTTATTTTTTGATAACTTAATGAATTGACTGTTTTTGTCTTAGTAGTTGTTATGGGTTGAACTGTGAACCCCATAAAAGATATGTTGAAGTCCTAACCTCAAGTACCTCAAAACATCACCCTTTTTGGAAATAGGGTCTTTGCAGATGCAGTCAAGTTAAGAAGTCATTAGAGTGTACCCCAATCCAATATGACTAGTGTCCTTGTAAAAAGGGAAAACTTGGGCACAAACACAGACATGAAAAGAGGAAAGACAATGTAAAGAGACATAAGGAGAATACATTGTGAAGATGGAAGATTGAAATGATGAATCTACAAGCTAAGAAATGCTAAAGATCGCCAGCAAACCACCAGAAACAAAGAAGAGGCAAGAAAGTACTCCCCTATAGATTTTAGAGTGAGAATAACACTGCCAATTCCTTGATTTTGGACTTCTAGCCTCCAGAATTGTGAGACAGTAAATTTCTGTTGTTTTAAGCCATCTAGTTAGTGGTACCTTGTTAAGGCAGGTCTAGGAAAATAATACACTAGTCAAGTTGAGATTTTTGTCAGCTAAACAATGTCTCCATATACCTTTCTTAGCAAAGACTCCATCTACATGCATTCCTTTACTTCTGGAGAGGAGCTCAAACAATATCCAGCTATGAGCTGTCATACCACCTCTCTCTACCTTTCTGCCATTTTCTCCCACAGAGTTGCAACACAAGCAAATTACCGAGAAGGATCACACAACAAACAAAATCGGGATACCTAAGGCAAAGTTAAAATCATCTTGAAAGGAAAAAAATTAATTCTCCGAGGTCCTTGAGAACCACTTGGTGCAATGTACCAAATGGATAATAAAATAATTGTGAACAGGAAACTCAAAGAAATAAATTTTATAGTTTTAAAAGTAAATAGGATAGAGATGATTAAATGATATTTAAACCTTATGTATGTTTTAGATTTTCACATAGATAAAATATTCATGTTTTATTGTATAATTACAAAGTTATTTTAAAAGAGTGAATAGAACCTTCAGCTTTGCTGACATTATAATTTTTCACATTTAGATAAAGATTAATCAAAGAGAACATTCTATTAGCAGACTGGTCACAGAGTTTAAACTGAAGAAGGGAGAAGAATGCAAAATGCTCTCCAAGGGCCCCTAGTCATCTTTATTTATTTAAGAGAATATCAAAACCATGCAAATTATCTCTTTGCCAACTAAGTATATCAATATTGAGTTATCAAGTCCTCATCTTCTTATTTGAGAGATAGGTGGGCTTCACCTATTCTCGCTGCCAAGTGCCCCCCTTCTCTCTCTCCGTGCTGGACCTGATACAACATTTGAAGATGCGTCAATAGATTGGAGTAGAAAGGACTATTCCCCATGAAGCAGAGCCAGGAGTGTGTTTAAAAGATGGCCTCCTAGTCTGTTTCCATGGAACATACTGCCGCCCTCACTCCTCACCATGCCATGGGTAAGGGACCAGGGTTTCACGTCACATCTGTTAACACTGGTGGCTAGGCTCACAAAACCTCCCTATTCAGCCCCCATAGTTTCTTCTGGGTCCTCAACAATGCCAAAAGCTTCATTGGGTGGAGGTGGGTGGGGTCTGGCATCTGTCACTGCAGGCCTGGGGCTGCAGAGTGAGGGAAGGGTGATTATGTGTTTAAAATTTATTAAAAATAGCATGTCTACTCTCTCTCTTTTTCTGTCTTTCTCTTTCTCTCTCTCTCCTTACTCTTTGCTTCTTTCATCTTCTTTCTGACTGTGGAATAAAGCCTGAAGTCTCATTATCACAAACCAAGGAAGGTAAAGAGGGTAGGAGAAGCAGGACCAGGACTGGATCTTATTCCCGATCAACTGGTCAGACACTGGGTGCAAAGCTTAACAGTGGTGGAGCACCTGGAGAGCCAAGGCACGGTGAAGAGAGAGCACAGATATATTGAGCACAACTGAAGAAAGTAGTTGGAACCTAGTAGGGGGTTTGGGATCCTAGCAGATGGGCAGAGCCCAGGTTGGGGTAATCTTGGGGCAGGAGCTACTAGTCATGGCCTGCGTGACTATCCTTAAGGAAACTAGAGCTCCACATACCAAAACTGGGTTCAGGGACACAGTTCCAGGCTGAAGAGAAGGAGAACTACAGTCTAAAAAAGAGAGAATGACAAAAACTTGGGGACAGGAATGAGATAAGAAGCTCACACCTGAGAAATAAGACTTAAGGTGCAGGAAGAGTTGCAGTTCAGCAAGCAGCACAAATAATCGTCGCTGGGGCACTTGCCTCTGAATCTGAAGCTAACCATCAACAGAGGACTCTGGGAGTGGTCTGCTCTGAGACACTCATGCCACTGCGTTAAGGAGAGCTAAACCTCACTTGATTGGAGATGGAAAGATTGAGGTGGTTAAGAATTCTTCTCCCATGATTGGCTCAACATAGAAATTGGGATGAGATGGGGCTTACAGAAAAATGGCTCTAATGAAAGCCTTAGGGAAATAGAATCATGGGCAATGGCAATAGTCTGGGGAGTGATACTACATTTGGAAGATATCTCCTGAGCATGAATTTTTTAAAATAATGATACAAGTTTCTATTCTCAGCTAAAGTTTCTCATTTTACGACATTCATAAAACTTCTCTTTAGTATGAATTGTCTAGTACATTATGTAATATAATGGTGGGGTTTTTCCACACCCATTCTTTCTAGTTTATAGTTGTTGATTTACAGTATACTACTAGCCAGGTTTCCTCATTTATCTCTTATGGAACTACTTCTTTTAAAACTCTGATGCTTGGTAGTATATTTCACCTTTTATTTGAGCCTCCTACAGGAGTATCTAAATGGCTGTCTTCAATATCTACAATATCATCACCATTCTGGACTCAGCCTCTACATTACTCTGAAAGTTGCAACTAGTTAAACAAAGATGGGCTTTTGTGTTGCCATTCTTTAAAATAATTTTTTTTTTTTTTTTTTTTTTTTTTTGTGGTACGCGGGCTTCTCACTGTTGTGGCCTCTCCCGATGCGGAGCACAGGCTCCGGATGCGCAGGCTCAGCGGCCATGGCTCACGGGCCCAGCCGCTCCGCGGTATGTGGGATCTTCCCGGACCGGGGCACGAACCCGTGTCCCCTGCATCGGCAGGCGGACTCTCAACCACTGCGCCACCAAGGAAGCCCAAAATAAATTTTTTGACCTAATAAAAATCTTTGTTAAAATTAGAATCTAGGGCTTCCCTGGTGGTGCAGTGGTTGAGAAGCTGCCTGCCAATGCAGGGGACATGGGTTTGAGCCCTGGTCCGGGAAGATCCCACATGCTGCGGAGCAACTGGGCCCATGAGACACAACTACTGAGCCTGCGCGTCTGGAGCCTGTGCTCCTCAACAAGAGAAGCCGCGACAGTGAGTGGCCCCCGCTTTCCGCAACTAGAGAAAGCCCTCGCACAGAAACGAAGACCCAACACAGCCAAAAATAAATAAATTAATAACAATCTCCTTTCTATGAATTTGAGCATCCTACCCACAATTAAAAAAAAAAAAATTAGAAGCTAGATAACTTCTGTTTTGCTTGAATTATTTCCATACCCAACAAAATTTCATTAGTCAATAATTTTTTTCCAATTATTCATATAACTTTCTGGGACAGACTGGACTAATGAAAAACATTGTATCTCTATGGTGTTGGAAACCACAGTGCACTATGACTGCCTTTCTTCCTCCCACCCATATTCGTTGGTCACAAAGAAAGCTCTGCAATTTCTCCTCCTTTCTACCAACACTAACAGTGCCTAACTCCAGCTTTCGCTATCACTCACCTGAACATGTCACTCCTGACTAGTTTGCCTGCTTCCAGTTTCTTACATTTTTAATCTATATATATTCTGTTTACCTTTCTAAAACATATATGCATCAATATTTATTTCCTCTCCTTAAATAGTCATTAGTTTCTAACTGTCTATGAGACCAAAATCATACATCTTAGTGTGGCACAAAAACTCCTTAGAGTCTAGCCCTAACCAACTTATTTTTCCTGCTGCTTCTTTTATGTGACCTACTCTGGTCACATCAAAATACTTGCTCAATGTTGGTATGCCATGACTTTGTTTGGATCAACTTCTCTCCTTGAGAACTCTTTATCCCTCTCTTCTTCTTATTACAAAGGTCCAGATCAAATGGCACCTGCTCGTGAAGGCCTGCCACGTCCTTCCCTTCCCTCTCTTCTCCCTCACCCAATCAAGTCATCCTTCATGTGTTCCTGTGGTTCTTTGTATAGATCTCTCTTAATAGTATTCACTCTATCCCATCAGTTATAATTCATACATCCTTTTCCTCCACTAGATCAGCTTCTGAAAATTAATTATGTAACATACCTTATTAATATTTGAGGATTTAATATTTAAAAGGTGCTTATCACCTGCTAGGGACTCAATATGTATTAATTAAATGAGTAAAAAATAAATAAATTCACATAGAACTTAATTCCATGATTGTGAAAGTACTAGCCCTTTATCTTATTCTCATTCATGTTTAAATGAATTGAGGAGGATTTTTACAAAACACAGAGTTTAGGAGTTTTCATGATCTTCCACTGAGACAGCAATCTTAACAGTAATATAGAAGCTGCCTTCATACATACATACATACATATATACATACATACATACAATTATTCTGCTGAAGGTCATAAAAAGTCAAACATAATAAGCGTTCACTAAAGGCTTACATAGTATTTCTGGAATCATTTATATACTTCACTGCATTGTGTAGATTTTTCATGTTGTTTGCTTTTAAATAACCTTGAATTGGTATGTCCACGGTAACCAGAACTGTGTACAAAGTCTAAGAAAATGTTACTGATTCTCTCCTTGAATTTCAAGAATCACTTCTCTGTGATGCTAAAAGCCTAAATTATTAGATTTTCCCTCTTTGAAAGTCTCTTTTAAAGGGAACTTTCTAATAATGAAATCATTTCTTATAAAACAGCAAAAATTACACAGCAGAGATTTTACATTTACAGTGGATAATCTATTAGCAGCAATCACAAGCTTCAGTATCTTATTTGTTAAAAAAAATACCTCTCTTAGATTTAGTAAAATTTTCCCATTTAATTGCATTGTCTTGTAAAAACAAAAGATGACGGTACCTTAATTTAAAAAGGGGCGATGGGGATTCATTTCATAGCCTGTCATACAATCTTTCAAGCTCAAATATACCAACCAGGATAACAAAGGCTGCAACAATGAAGATATGATTTTGGAAGGCCCTATAAATAAACAATTGAGCATAGTAAAACTGAGACATTTATTCCTTTTACCAGTGATACAGAGGGAAAATGGACACTATTTCAAAAAGACTTTTATGCATCCATAGATGAAAGTGTTGAAATTTGCTGCCAAAAGAAAGGATACTCAGAACCAAACTGGACTGTTGGGTATGATATCTACACTTGATATTAATGAATGCTTAATAAATGCCAAGCACTATTGTTCACCTGGGTTAGCTCAATTCATCCTCACAATAAATACTGGAGGTATTTATCTCCATTATCTCCATTTTACAGAAGAGGAAATGGAAGCACAGAGAGGTTAGTAACTCTCCCAGGGCCACAACTCTAGCAGCTAGCAGAGCTGGGATTAAAACTTAGGAAGCCTGCTCTTGATCCCATGCTTTATACTTAGGACTGCACTTCCATGGTATATGCCTGAAGTAGTCCAGATGCTGAGCTAGGCAGAACATAGGTCTGAAACCTAAGGCAAATCTTATGTATCCATAGATATCAGGCTCTCTTTCCAGAAGGAAAAAATTGCCAAAGTTTATTTGAAAATTGGTAGTAAGGCCAAATTTTCTGTGATGGAAGATACATTTAATTTTATAGACAGAGAAACAATGCTTTTATTCATGGACTGATAAAACTACTGATTCCAACTACTAAAAGTACTGAATAAAATTTTTTGGACTCTTTTCTACTTGAAATAGCATATGGATCATATAATTTAAATATAGATTTTAACTCAAATTCTGATTATTGTGGATTATAGGAGGCCTTTTTATGTATGGAGAAACTAAAACTTTAGAAGAAATAAAGTAACATATCCAAATAAATCTATTCATGCTTAGCTATGCGGTATCAATCCCCTTAAAATTGCACCATTAAAGTAGATGATATTAGGGCTTCCCTGGTGGCACAGTGGTTGAGAGTCCACCTGCTGATGCAGGGGACACGGGTTCGTGCCCCGGTCCGGGAAGATCCCACATGCCGTGGAGTGGCTGGGCCCGTGAGCCATGGCCGCTGAGCCTGCGCGTCCGGAGCCTGTGCTCCGCAACGGGAGAGGCCACGACAGTGAGAGGCCCGTGTACCACACACACACACAAAAAAGTAGATGATATTTGAACATTTTGACACTAAAAATATGAGACATTTTTCACACACACACACGCAGACACATACTCACACACACACAATTACGTTAAAAGAAGGTTTCATGGGAACATATGTTTATGTATGACTGATTCACTTTGTTATAAAGCAGAAACTAACACACCATTGTAAAGCAATTATACCCCAATAAAGATGTTAAAAAAAAAAAAAGAAGGTTTCATCCCCCCTACACAAAACTGATATATGAAAATCTTATTTACAAAATAGATGAATAATAGGAAGATATTAGAACTTAGATTTCCTTACTGCTAATCCATTATACCTCTTATGAAGAAGCATTAGTATCAAAAAGCATTTGTTAAGTATCATTATTATCTGAAATGGTGTGTTAAGAAAAAGAGCGTTAAATGATTATTCACATTTTTCCAAGAGGATGCAGACACTCGATGGGTCAGTGATGTGTGGAGGAATACGTGGACCTTCCCACACCCTTGTGTGAATGTCTTTATGAAAACACAAGAAAATGTAGGCTTGAGGGAGAGACTCAGAATTCAATGACTCTTGGACTGGACCTTTTTCTTACTTTCTATTGCCTCTTCATAAACTATTTTAGAAGGAGAAAATTATATTTTTCACTTTGCATCAAGCTTATTTCACCTTCCTTGTGAGAACATTACAAATCAAGTAAGATATGGCACTCAGCTTGAACTGGAAACTTCCTCATTAGCCAAGGCTTCCATCGAGTTATAAGGGGAAATTGGTAAAGACAAAAGCTATTCTAACTTTTGGGGTTTTGTAAACAAAAACATTATAAGGCCATGTAATACCTCAAGACTAGCTCTAAGGAATAAATTCGTACAAGAGTTAATATGTGTTTAGCCTTGCCTATATAGAAACAGCTTTTACAATCCTCTGTTAGTTGCATTAGATTCCATGATAAAAACAACCTCTATCCGGGCTTCCCTGGTGGCGCAGTGGTTGAAAATCTGCCTGCCAATGCAGGGGACTCGGGTTTGAGCCCTGGTCTGGGAAGATCCCACATGCCGCGGAGCAACTGGGCCCGTGAGCCACAACTACTGAGCCTGCGCGTCTGGAGCCTGTGCTCCGCAACAACAGAGGCTGCGATAGTGAGAGGCCCGCGCACCGCGATGAAGAGTGGCCCCCGCTTGCCACAACTAGAGAAAGCCCATGCACAGAAACGAAGACCCAACACAGCCATAAATAAAAACATTTTTTTTAAAAAAAAAAAACCTCTGTCCATAATAATTACAGCACCATTGTAAGAAAAGATGGAAATAGGGAACCTGAAAATACAACATTTCCCTAAATGTCAGTGGTCTTTTTTTCTCAAGAGTCACACCACAGAACTGTGGTCCCTAAATATGAATGACTAACATATATGTGTACTCTTTCTTTCACATCAAGTTGCAATTGAGCTCTTGGTGCAAGGGTTACCAAGAGAGATACCCCTACTCCTCTTCAACTTGACACACATCAGTAGATGGGGATCCACCAAGGTCATGGAGATCATGCAGGAATATCAAGACCACCAACTCTGACTATCTAAACATATCTCTGCCACAAAGAACCTGCAGAGAACACAAGATATGAGAAACGGTACTATCCATTGCATATGAAGGGTCCATGTGAGCAGAACAGAAGGCGACTGCAAACCCAAATACTGAGGTCAATTTAACATATCCTCTGTGATAACCACTGAAAAAAGATGCGAGATGCTACAGAGTAGGCACAGCACTCTCAACAAAGAGAAGAGGAATGCAATCCAACACAGGTTCAAAATATCAGCTCATGTTTACCCTGATTCTGCTGAGTTCACCTCCTCATTCCCTCAGTCCCTGGCCCCCTTTGAAGCCCTTCCTACAAGGTGATCTCTTTGAGTGGATGACATTAAGATTACTGCCAAACCATTGAGCAGAAACTAGTCTGGCTGTATTTTAGGTTTTATTATAGAAGGCCAATTTATAGAATTATGGTTATATTATACACTTTCCTCTGATGAGCCATCATTTGCTGATCTATCCTGATTATAGAGTAATCACATTTGCTGCTTCTATTCCAAATGATTAGTGCTGGCTTTGTAACACAATACAGTGCTGTGATTGTCCTGAAACCACATTCATTATTAATCAAGGATGGTCACATGTCTGGATGACTCTATTCCAAAAGCATAAATAATCTATCAAGAATTGCCAAGGGGTGATTTTGCTTCCAACTTTGTTGGAATTATTTATTTTAAGATTTTTTAGAGGCACTCAATTTCCTTCTTCTTAATAAAAAACATTTATTCTCCCATATGAGCCACCATTTTATAAATAACCTTCCTTTATGGTTAAAAATGGATCTAATACAGCTTATCTTCTCTCTCTGTACTGATTATTATGTGCAATTTATGACTCAAAATGATTGAAAAATGGATAAGAGCCTCAGCCATGGGCAGACTGATCAAGAGCTAGTGTACTGCATGTGCTTATATATTCTACTGAAATGATCCAAGGGCAGACATGAGATGTTGTCCATTGTTAGCAATGTCTTTCTGTTGCAGAGTGAGGCTTTAATGTGAATTAAAGTTAAAAAAAAACTTCCCTGGTAAAGTAAATTATGGTCTCAAAAGACTGTAATCTTGGAATAACAGACTGAATCCTCGTTGTAGGTACAGATGTGGTTTCTGGCAACCATGAGTTGCTTTCCAGGCAAACTTTCTTCTTCCAGAGAATTTGGTGTTTGATAGTCTCTGCAAGAAAGACCTTTCAGTTAACAATTTATAGACAAATAAGAATAAGGAATCTGAGTCTCCTTAGGCATTCTAGAATGATATATTCTTTGAAGGAAAAAAACTGCAAGGTGTTCTTTAGTAAAGAAACGAGTTAGTAAGGTAGATAGCTAGTGGGAAGCAGCCACATAGCACAGGGAGATCAGCTCAGTGCTTTGTGACTGCCTGGAGGGGTGGGATAGGGAGGGTGGGAGGGAGGGAGAGGCAAGAGGGAAGAGATATGGGAACATATGTATATATATAACTGATTCATTTTGTCGTAAAGCAGAAACTAACACACCATTGTAAAGCAATTACACTCCAATAAAGATGTTAAAAAAAAAAGAAACGAGGTAAAATAACACAGTAAAATATATGCATAATTTTGTTTAAAAAAATAGAAGCTGAATAAAACCAACTACTTTTAAGTCATCTGTAGAAACAGCATCTGAAGTGAAACTTCTGCTCAACAAATCACCTGGGAAAATTCTAGTTATTGTTTTAATTATTGTTTTATTTTGTTAAATTCACCATGTGTTTTCTCATAAAAGGTTCTTTTCAAAGAAAGAGTTTGAACTTTCCAATCACCTCATGCTCTCTTGAAATGGAAATGAAAGTCAGAAGAATATTAATAATTGTGATAGTAAAAATAGTAATATATGATTTATAAAAGGAAAATAATAATATATGATTTATTTTATTTATATTTAAAATATATAAAGTATCATGTAAAACCTATTTTTAAATGATGGCATTACTCATTATAACTGCATGCTATTCTAGCAATTTGAGAAGCTTTATTCATAAGACTTAATATTCACCAACCTTCCAATGCCATCAACACTAAGATAACTTCCTCTTTTGCTGAAATTAAGAATACTAACTTCTGCCACCTCTCACTGAAACAAGAAGAGGGCTATTAGAATGACTGGAACAGGATACAATTTTCATAAGCACACTATATATTTACTGATGTATCAGATGTGCAGATACTTAATTTGTTTCTCTATATATGGACTTGGCTTCTATTTTGAGTTCCCATCTCTACTTGAAGGTAGAAAAATGAATTTAGTCACTTTTTTTTTTTTTGCTGTACGCGGGCCTCTGACTGCTGTGGCCTCTCCCGTTGCAGAGCACAGGCTCCGGACGCGCAGGCTCAGCGGCCATGGCTCACGGGCCCAGCCGCTCCGCGGCGTGTGGGATCTTCCCACACCACGGCACGAATCCGTGTCCCCTGCATCGGCAGGCGGACTCTCAACCACTGTGCCACCAGGGAAGCCCGAATTTAGTCACTTTTAAGTAAACTATTTAAATTTACTATTCTCTTAGTCTTTTAAATTTTGAACTCAATCCTAGAGGATTTTTCCTGAGGCTGATTTTCAGCTGTGAGTGTATTCAGTGGTGCAAAATTAATGAGGACAGCTAGTCATTTCTCAGTCTTGAACCTCCCTCCCCATATGGATCCGCCGGGAGGCAGTATCTACCACCTGGCTTCCAGTTCATAGCCCATGCAGCCCCATCTGCCACCTCTAAGAACCCTTTTCACCTTTGAGGGCTCAGAGTCAAATCTGCACCACCTTTGGCCTCACCAGAAAATATCTGGCTATTCAGTTAGTCCTTTAGGGGATATGGACTATCTGAGGCTGCACTTTGTTTTAGTCCTGAGGCGGAGGATAGGGCAGCCCCTTCCTCCACCCTACATACACATATATGCCAACATCAAGCTCTTTTCCTTATAGTTTTCTTCTCTTTCTTCCCAGCTCAGAGCATTCTTACATATTTGAATAACAAAGCAAAAACTGGCTCTGCCAGATCCCATCTCCATTCATATCTTTCCTGGACTATTCGTCTTGATTTTATAAGGCAATAATGTGGCTTCCTTTAGTCTCTGATTTTGCACTCTTCCGGAGGTAGAGGCTGCCATCTATGAGCTAAATGGGGAAGGCTAGCACGTAAAGACAAAGGTCAGGACGGCACCAATCTGTATCTAACTGTGTTATCATACAGCAGCTGCCTATAAGGTGTGCCATCTACTTATCAACTGTGCCAGCCCCTTATGAGTCAGTGCTCACCAAAGGCCATCAGATAAGGGATCAGACACCAAGCCACTGGTAATTAAAGAATATACTGAACTTAGTTCTCTAAATGGAGAGAGCCCTCTGAAAAACCTTTTTAAACAGGTCTCATTTGACCTACAAACCTGAAGACTTTCAGTGGGAATGGTCCCAGCTCCACCCTGCTATGGGCTGGCTCAGGGTTATACTGCAGATGCCCGTACCAAATGCTAGCAAGTGGGGGACACAGGGCAGTAAGCTACTTGCTGGACTTCAGGTCCTTCCTTCAAGGCTTGGATGGGCTGCAATGCATCTGTGGAAAGATCATGAGCAGGCAGGGCTTTATCAAGCTAGACAGGTAGGAAACAAGATCAGATGCCATAACTTTGTCTTTATCTCTTTACATTTCATTGATCAGAAAGGACCTCTTAGGATGGATGGATGGATAGATAGATAGATAAATAAATAAAAGAGAGGGCCCAGAATGAGTGCCAGTTTCTTGCTACTTATTCAGTGTTTACACACCTTGTGTCCATATTTAAACTTACAAACTAAAACAGACACATGTTTCTACCTACCTAATGCAGTTATCTCTTGTATAAGATATGCTCATCATCTATTAAAAAAGAGAAGACCCAAATAAGTCACTGTTTCCGTCTTGAAGTAATGCTCATTCTTCTTCCAGTAAAGTCACAATCCCCCTTTGATATTTTTCAGCTAAAGATTACTAGATTCACAGCTACCAATAAATCTAATTAAATAGTAGGGACAGGAGAGATGGGAAAGTTTAGTTAATATGTACAAATATCATCATAATAAAGAAATAAATATATATGCGTAGTTACTCTAATCCTCATTTTTAACATTTGATTACAAGGTTGCAGTTGATAATTATAACCTTTTTTTTTTAGTACCGATTCCATGTTCTCTTTTCTCTCTGCCAGCCCCCAGGTGGACATGGCTCTTTATGATTCATACCTGCATTGCTAAAGGAACTTAGCTCTTAATTATCTTCTCTGTATTGCTATAATCCTCACCTAACTTTTACTACTGGGTGTAGAAGTACTAAAAGTCACTCCAGGAATCCTAGTTTCTAGGACTAGATCTCCTCACTCCCACTGTGAAGCACAAACACTATTTATTTTTGATAATCAGAATCAAGATCCCCAGCGAATACAATAAACTCCTTCTTTCCCTGTTGGTAAAGAGGAACTAGAAGCTCCAAATGGCCAGATAGCAGTCTCAACACCTAGTTCAATGCTTCCTCATGAAATCCTATGTTAACTGTTAACAACACCTCTAAATCAACAGAATCCAAAGTAGTAAGCACAGAAGCAGAAAATCTATAAGAGAGTCATTGATAGTAATGAGAGGAGTCATGACCACTTCTGCCCCTTGGTTCTACATCCATGATTTCTGGCTAAGAAAGAAACACACATACTGGTAACAGTTGAAAGCATTTACTGCATCTTATAGAAGAGGACCCCATCCTCAAAGATGTTATCGAACTGACTCCATAATTGAGTATTTAATAGGGCATTCCCTCACACTATCAGGCCATTTACTGCTATATGGTAAATGGCAAGACAGTGAATCTTTTGTTAAAGTACAGAATACCCTGGTGGTGAATAAGGCACTTAAAATCTGTGGATTATTCTAAAATTTATATGCACAGGCCATGAAGTAGAAAAAACAAGTTTGAAAAAAAGAATAAAGTGAAAGGAACCACTCTACCCAATATTAAGGCCTACTGTATAGTTGTGGTAATCAAAGCAATGTGGTATTGGTGGAAGGACAGATACATAGATAAATGAAACAGAATAAAGAATCCAGAAATAGACCTACACACATATAACCAGTTGATTTCTAACAAGAGTGAAAAAGCAATTCAATGGAAGAAGAATAGACTTTTCAACAAATGATACTGAAACATCCATAGGCACACACATACAAAAAGTGAACCTCAACTTAAACTTTGTATCCTTTACAAAAATTAACTCAAAGTAGATCACAGGTTAAATGTACAATGAAACTATAGAAGTTTTAGAAAAATAACATAGGAAAAAAGTTCTTGGGATCTATCTAGTCTAAGCAAAGAATTTGTAGACTTGATAACAAAAGCATGATCCATAAAAGGAAAAATTGATCATTGGACCTCATCAAAATTAAAAACTTTTGCTTTGTGAAACATCCTATTGAAGGTATAAAAAGAAAATTTATATTCTGGGAGAAAATACTTGCAAACCACATATCTGACAAAGGACTATTATTTAGAATTCTCAAAATATAAAGAACTCTCAAAACTCAACAATTTAAAAAAGAAGAAACAAACCAATTAGAAAATGGACAAAAGATATGAATAGCTATTTCACTCAAGAGGATATACAAAAAATAAGTAGGCACATCATGAAAAGATACTCAACATCATTAGCTATTAGGGAAATGCAAATTAAAATCACAATAAGATATTACTATACATCTATCAGAATGGCTAATATAAAAAGTAGTGATAACACCAAATGCTGTGGAGAATGGAAAGAAACTAGGTCATTCATTCATTTTTTTTTTTTTTTTCTGGTGGAATGGAAAATGATACAACCACTATGGAAAATAGCTGGCAGTTTCCTATAAAATTAAACATTCAATTTCCATATGACCTAGCAATTACACTCTTGGGCATTTATCACAGAGAAATGAAAACTTACATTCACACAATCTATACAGGAATGTTCATAGTCCAAAACTGGAAGCAATCCACATGCCTTTCAATAAGTGAATGGTTAAACAAACTGTGATACCTTCATACTGCAGAGTATTACTCAGCAATAAAAAGGAATGAACAATTGATACATGCAACAACTTGGATAAAATACCAGGGAATTATACTGAGTGAAAAAAGCCACTCCCCAATGGTCATATGCTATTTCATTTATATTATATTTTTGAAATAAAATTATAGAAATGGAGAAGAGATTAGTGATTGCCTGCAGTCAAGGAGTAGAGGTGTGAAGAGAGGTGGTTGTGGCTATAAAAGGGCAGCATAAGGGATCCTTGTGCTGATGAAATATTCTGTATCTTGACTATATCAATGTCAATATCCTAGTTGTGATGATACTGATGGCAAAAGCATGACAAGGTAGAAAAGCAAATCTACATCTAGAGTAAATATCTGTTCCAGGGGAGCCAAACTGCTGTCCTCTCCATGAAATAGGAGTATAGTGCAATCAACCTATATCAGACACCTGGCTGGTACTCCTGAGGGAACGGTACCACACTGGAGGCTCAATACTAGACCCTACTGTTGAAAGGTTAGGTATTCTGCAGGCATGTTATCCAAGTTAACCTCAGTGAAGAGAAACTCCTATAGTCAAGGCCATGCATAACCTCCATCCCTCCACACCGATTCTTTGTGAGTTCACTGAGCAAGAATTCAAGTTTATAAGCAACAACTGACTCTCATCCATGGAATGGCTGCTCTTGTCCACCCAACTATTGAGAACTTCCTCTGCAGTGGGTGCTCTTTGCTATCCTACCTTCTTTTCTGCTACCATATAACATTTCTTTAAAACTTCTGTGTGTCATTTGTTTTCTTTGAGTCACTTTCATAGCTCATCCAAATGGGAATTCTCTTATTTTCATTTTGTTTTTGCTCAACCTGACATTCTCAGCTTTTAATTAGGAAACCTTACTCATTCACATTATAGTGAATTAGCAAAAGGAAATAAAGTAAATAAATGTAATAACAAGAAACATGCTAATGTGGTTGGTATACCAACTATGTCCAAAAATAGCATCTTTGCCTGTGAATTATGCCTAAAAGCTTACAATTTCACGTCTATAGTACACCTAAATATAAAGCTATTGAAAAAATACTAGTTACTAGGCTAGCTGTCTAGCTTTGAATCACAAAATATAGTTACTATAGTGTTTAACTAATATGTTTCATACATTAAAATTATTACAAGGTAAATATAGCTTCATGTCTCAGTTATCTTTGGGGTTTTTGAATAACATTTACAAATTTATTTTCACCATTAAATAATGTCAGAGAGCAGATAGAACAGTATCACCAAACTCATTTTATGAATAAGAAAAATGAGACAAGTAAGCAGTTGGGTACTTATGTCTGAGGCTGAGGCTGAGTGAGGTCTGGGCTAAGCCTTAATAGGGAAAATGATCAACATAAAATGATATTTAAAGTTATGAAATTGAAAAGGACTCCAAAGGAAAGGATGCAGGCAAAGAAAGGGAAGCCAAAGAACTAAGTCTTGAGGAGTAGCAAAATTTAGGTGGCAGGTTGCTGAGACGCAACAGGGAAAAGAGTCTGAGAAAAGGCATCTAGACAGACAGTCAGATCAGTCTCCTGGAAGGCATGTGCAGAAAATGTTTCAAGAAAGAGAGATCAACTGTGTAATGTGTTAGAGGGAAGCCTAAAAATTCACGAGTGGCTTTAGCCACGTGGAAGACATGATGACGTGGAAGAAACCTTGCTCTGCTCCCTTCCAAACAGCTTCCCAAAGGAGACACATATATAGCAGCCAGAGGGCCCATGCATCCTTCAAGGGAATCTAGTCGCTTAGGTTATATGGCAAAGAGAGACGTAATAATGATAATGAAAAAACAACTCTGGATTGAGTATTTACTCTGTCTGGCACTGTGTTAGGCATTTAGAAGGTATTAACTTGGTCGATGAAGAGGTTACTACCTATCAATTTGCAGCTGAAGAAATTACCTGCTGGTTTGCCTATGAGGAAACTGAGGTTCAGAGAAGTTAAATGATATCTCCAAGCTATTTAGTTAATAAATAGTAGAGCCAAATTTCTATCTGAAGCGTCTTCATCAACGTTTACACATTCTACTCTATCATAATTAAATATCGATAGAGATATGCATCTAGTTACATGTATAACTACAATAATATATTGTATTATTATAACATTATAATTATAACAATAATTATATAATAATAATTATAACAATAATATAACAATAATTCCAAAACACAAAGAGGATGAAAAGAGAAAAACCTAGAGGCAAAGTTTTATACTAGAAGTGACAAAGCCACTGGGGAAACCTGTCTTCAAACCAGATTGTGTTGATTACTGTCTAAATAACTTGGACATTTTGAAGTAAAAGATAGCTACATTTATAAATAGCTCAGGTATCTCTCCATAACATCATTAGGAGAACTGTTCCACCTAATTAAATGAAGACAAACTTGTTTCCATAAATACACACATACTGACACAAACTTCTAGGATTATTAAGGATGCCAGATATTCACCAATCATTGTCAGAAGTCAACCTTCTATAAATAAATCAACATGCATTTTTCTACCCTGTACCTATCTGCACAAGGATGGAACTGAGTTCACTGTAGTTTAACAATCTCTCCTCCTGTCCTTGTCTATCTCTCTCTACGTATATATACATATATGCATCACATTTATAATATTCCATATTCTCTATGCATATTTAGAATAACTTAAATATATATATTTCTAGAGAGAATGTGGAGAGAATATATATTGAGAGATTCAGCAATTAAAGCTATTTTACCACTGCTGGGAATCTTATTCACAGGTACTTTAGTTATTTTCTTATTCACTGAGATTAGTATTTTCCACAGGTTTGTTTTGTTTTTCTTTGCAGTAATTTACTGCAGAAAGTTTACTATTTAATAACAGACAGAACCTCACTCATGAACAAATCAAACTGATAAAAATGTCTGCTCAGGGTATTTTCTTCCAATTGCAAATCCTACGCAGTGTTAAAATGCATGTGGGTGATATGGGTATGACTTACTGCCCTTTCTTTTCATTATTCCTGTAAGCCTTCTTTTAATTTATTTATATGAGTTGCTTCCAGTAAGCAATCACTTAGTGCTACTGTAAATACAAAACTAAAGAAAATATGAAATGAAAATATAAGCTTTAGGAAATCACATTTGACCACATCAAAATTTCATTGTAAATTATATCATAGAAGAAAATGTTCATGGCTTTTATACAAAATATTTCAATAATATAAAAAGCCAAAGGAATTAATTTAAGATTATAATTATAAATTTGATGTTGGCATTGTTTTTAAAATAAAGAAAAAAAGGAACTAACTTTTGATTATCCATTACATAAAGCAATTTTAACAGATATTTTATTCAGCAGATATGTATTCAGATTCTACTATGGACCAGGTACTATACTAGGCACTAAGAGTGCACCAGAAAAAACAATAGGAAAACCCCACATACTTGTGGAGGTTTAATTCCCCAAACAACCTGTATCTACAGTATTATTATCTCTGTTTTCTAGATAAGAAAACTCAAGCATAGAGAAACTAATCAATTTGCCTAAGTTTGCACATCTAGGTAAGGGGCAAACAGAAATCTGAATCTGAAATTCACTCTCTTTTCTACTGCGCTACATACAACATGCTCCTCATTACATTTCAACTGCCTGAAATTAACAAAAGATTTATAGATCCACTTTTAAACTCCCCAGAATAAGCCAGAAATTTAACACAATATCAATAAAAATAACATTAGTGGGTTTTTCTGGAGTTAGACAAGTTGATTATAAAATTCAGAAAGAAAAGCAAAAAATCAAGAATAGCCAGGAAATCCCTAAATAACACGTACACTGTGAGCCAACTAGCCATACCAGAATCAAAAATATTATAAAATGTCTACAGTTAAAACAGTATAGTATTTATGATTAACTACACCAATGAAAAAGGATAGAAAATAAAAAATAGATCTAACTACATATAGATCTATCATATGAAATTCATTATGTTTATGGATATATAATTTATATACCATGAAATTCACCCATATGAAGTTTGTAATTCATTGTTTTATGGTATATTCAGAGTTGAGCAAGAATCACTACATTCTAATTTTAGAACATTTTATCACTCTTAAAGGTAACCCTTACCCATTAGCAGTCAGTTACTATTCCCCAGCTCATCCCCAAACTCAGGAGATTAGACAACCACTAATTTTTTTTTAAGTCTCTATAAATGTGCCTCTTCTAGACACTTCATGTGAAATGACATTATCCAATAACCAGTCTTTTGTACCAGGCTTCTTTCATTTAGCATAATGTTTTCAAGGTTCATCCATGCCATAGCATGTATCAGTACTTCGTTTTTCAAATTGCTGAACAACTTTATATTTTATGGATATATCATATTTGTTTATCCATTCATCACTTGCTGGACATTTGAGTTGTTTTCCATTTTGGGCTATTATGAAGAGAACATCTATGAAAATTCATTTTTAAGATTTTGTAAATACTTATCTTGGTATTTTTCTTGAATATATACTTAGGAGTGGAATTTCTGGCTCATACATAACTCTATATTTAACATTTTGAGAAACTGCCAAACTGTATTCACAATCAGCTGTACCATTTTACATTCCCATCAGCAGTGAATAATGCTTCCAATTTTTCTACATCCTCACCAGCACTTGTTATTATTGGTCTTTCTTGTTATAGACATCCTAGTGAATGTGAAATGTAGGTATCTCAAGGTTCAGATTTACTTTTCCCTAATAATGATGTTGAGCATATTTTCATTTACTTATTGATTGTTTGCACATATTTTTAGAAAATTATCTATTCAGATCCTTTGCCCATTTTAAAATTGGATTATTTATCTTTCTATTATTAAGTTGTCAAATTTTTTTAAATTTGGGGAAAAAAGTCCCTTATCAGATAGATATATGATTTGCAAATATTTTATCCCATTCTGTGGAATGTTCTTCCACTTTCTTGATGGTATCATTTGCAGTACAAAGTTTTTTTATTTTGATGAAATCTAATTTATCCTATTTTTTTCTTTTGTTGCTTTGCTTTTGAGAAAAAAGAAAAACCACTGCCTAACCCAAGATAATGAAAATATACTTTTATGTTTTCTTCTAAGACTTTTATAATTTTAGCTCTTATACTTAGGTCTATGATCCATTTTGAGTGAATTTTTGTGTATAGTGAAAGTAGAGGTCCAACTTCATTCTTTTGCATATGGATATCCAGTTGTCTCAGTCCCAGTTGTTGAAAAAAAACCCCAATTTTTTCCCCATTGAATGGTTTGGGAACCCTTGTTGAAAATAAATTGACAGTAAATCTAAGGGCTTATTTCTAGACTCTCAATTCTATTCCATTGATGTATATATCATCCTTATAACCCATCCCACACTTTCTTGATTACTGTAGTTTTGTAGTAAGTTTTGAAATCAGGAACAACTGTGTTCTTCAGTTTTATGCTTCTTTCAAGATTATTTTGGCTATTCTGGGTCTCTTGCATTTCCATGTGAATTTTAGAAACTAATTCACAATCTATGAAAAAAAAATTAAGCCAGCTATGGTTTTCATAGGGATTGCATTAAATCTAGAGATCAATTTTGGGAGCACTGCCATATTAATAAGTCTACCATACCATAACAATGGGATATCTTTCTACTTATTTAGATCTTTTTAAATTTTATTCAGCATTTTTTAGTTTTTAGTATACAAGCCTTGTACTTCTTACCTTAAGTTTATTCCTAAGTATTTTATTCTTTTTGATGGTATTATAACTGGAATTATTTTTTAATTCATTTTTAGATTCTTTAATGCAAGTGCATAGAAATACAATTGATTTTTGTGTGTATTCTGTAACCTTATTGAAATTGTTTATTCATTCATTACGTTTTTTTTTTTTTTTCTTTTTGTGGATTCCTCAGGATTTTCTCTATGCAAGATCAGGCCATCTGTGAATAGAGATAGTTTTACTTCTTCCTTTCCAATCTGGACACCTTTTATTTCTTTTCTTTCTTAATTGCCCTTGTTACAATGTCTAGTATAATGTTAAATGGAAGTGACAAGAAGAGACATTGTTGTCTTGTTCTTGATTTGTTGTCTTGTTTCTGATTGTTGTCTTCAGTCTTTTACCATTAAGTGTGAGGTTAGCTGGTTTTTATAGATGTCTTTTAATAGACTGATGAAGTTCCAATCTATTTTTAGTTTGTTGAATGTTTTTATTATGAAAGAGTATTATATTTTGTCAAGTGCTTTTTTTCTGCATCTACTGAGATGACCATGCAATTTTGTTCTTTATTCCATTAATAGGGTATATTAAATTAATTGATTTTGGAATGGTAATCCAACCTTGTATTCCTGGACCATGGTATATAATTCTTTTTGTATCTTTCTTGATTAGCTTGCTAGTATACTGTTGAGGATTTTTGCAACTATATGATATACACTGTTCTATAGTTTTCTTTTTTTCTGTTATTTTTGTCTGGTTTTGATATCAGGCTGATAGTGCACTTAGAGAATGAGTTGGGAAGTATTCCCTCCACTTCTATTGATTGAAAGAGTCTGTGACAGTTTAGTAATAATTCTTCTTTAAATATTTGGTAGAATACACCAGTAAAGACATCTGACCTAGGTTTTTCTTTGTGGGAATTTTTTTTTAATTACTAGTTCAATCTTATTACTTGCTATTTGTTTACTCACATTATCTGTTCTTGATTATCATAGTTTGTCTTTCTAGAAATTTTTTCACCTAAGTTATTCAATTTGTTGGCATATCTAACTAGCTGTTCAAAGTATTCCTCCTCAATCCTTTTTATTTCTGTAAGATCAGTAATGATGTCTCCTCTTTTTTTTTCTTTGTCTTTAATAATTTGAGTCTTCCCTCTGTCAATCTTGTTGATCTTTTCAAAGAACCAATTTTTGAATTTATTGATTTCTTTTTTTACTGTTCTATTTTCTATTATATTTATTCTACTATAATCTTTAATATTTCTTTCTTTTTCCTATCTTTGGATGTGTTTTGCTCTTCTTTTATAGTTTCTTTAGGTGGAAAGTTAGGTTACATATTAAAGATCTTTCTTATTTAGGCATTTACGAGTATAAATTTCCCTCTGAGTACTGTTTTAGCTACATCTCACAGTGTTTGGCCTTCTGTGTTTTGTTTTTATTCATCTAAAGTATCTTCTTATTTCCTTGGTGAGTTCTTCTTTGACCCACTGGTTATTTAGGAATATGTTATTTAATTTCCACATATTTATGAATGTCCCAAAGTTTTTTTTTCTGATAGTTATTTCTAATTTAAATCCATTGTAGTTGGAGAACATACTTTATATAATTCCAACCCTTTTATATTTATTGAGGCTTGTTTTATGGGTTAACATATGGTCTATTCTGGAGAATATTCTATATATTTATGAGGTAAATGTGTATTCTGCTGTTGTTGGGTGAAGTGTTCTATGGACATGTATTAGGTCCACTTGGTATATAATGTTGTTCAAGTCTTCTCTTTTCTTGTTGTGCAATTCTTGTATTCCTCTCTAGTTGTTCTATCCATTATTGAAAGTGGGTTATGAAAGTCTCTAAATATTATTGTTGAAATATCTAGTTCTTCATTTCTGTGTTCTTGCTTTATGTATTGTTTATACACACACACACACACACACACACACACACGTATATATGTTTGTAATCATTATTATCTTCTTGATGAATTGACACTTTTATCATTATAAAATATCTCTTTTTATCTCCAACAACAAGTTTTGTTTTAAAGTCTATTTTCTCTTAGTATAGTCACTTCAGCTTTCTTATGGTTACAGTTTGCACGTTATATCTTTTTCTATTCTTTTCCTTTCAATCAATTCACATTTAACGTTATTTTGATATGGTTGGATTTAAGTTTACATTTTGCTTTGTATAATTTTTCTCTATTTGTTCCTCTGTATATTCTTTTGCCTCTTATACCTTTTGAAAATATTTTGTAGTGTTAATTCCTTTAGTGGTTTTTAAATTATATTTTAAAAATTATTTTCTTAGTTGTTACTTTATGGCTTATAATATATACATTAGCTTATCAAAACCTACTTTAGATAAATACTAACTTAATTCTAGTTAGGTAAATAAACTTCACTCTTATATAGCTCTATCTCCTGTTTTTTTATGTATTATATTTGTGACAAACCCAAGAATATATTGCAAAAATCATTGCATTATCTAATATTATGCCTTTTAGAGAACCTGAAAGAGTGTATATTTATAGAGTTTGTGGTATTACCCATCTTAGGTACTATTTCTGGTTATTTTTATTTGTTTCTATGGATTTGAGTTGCCATCTAGTGTCTAATACAGCTCTTGCTTTCACCCTAGAGAACTTCCTTTAGTGATTCTTGTAAGGCAGTTCTATAACCAATGAATTTGCTCAGCTTTTGCTTTTATGTGATATCTTTATTTTGTCTTCATTTTTCAAAGATAGTTTTGCTGGATATAAGACTCTTAGTAGGCACTTTTTTTTTCTTTCAGCATATTTTTTTGTTGAGAAGTCAGCTGTTAATCTATTGGTGTTCCCTTGTATGTGATGAGACACTTTTCTCTTACTGTTTCCAATATTTTACCTTTGTCTTTGTCTTCCAACTTTTTGTCTATGGTGCATGGATATGGATCTCTTTGTGGTTATGAAAGTTTGTTGAACCTCTTAGATATACAGATTGGTGTTTTACATCAAATTGGGATGTTTTCAGCCATTATTTCTTCATTTTTTTCTGCTCCTTTCTCTTTTTCCTCTCCTTCACGTATCCCCATTTCACATATCTTGATGCACTTAAAGGCATCCCACATTTCTTTGAAGCTCTCTTTATTTTTCTCTATCATCTTTTCCCCTCTGTTACTCTCACTGCATAACTCTATCAATCTATCCTCAGCTTCATGGATTCTCTCTTCCACAAGCTCAAATCTCCTGTTAAGCCCTTCAGTGATCTCTTCACTTCAGTTATTAAATTTTCCAACTCTAGAATTTTCATTTGGATCTTTTTAAATGATTTCTACCACTTGATGTGATATTGACATTATACCTTTTTTTAATTCTTTAACATGATTTCCTATAGTTTTTAAACATATCTACATAGCTTCTTAAAATCTTTGTCTGATAAGTCTGATATTTAGACCTGCTACGTATTCTTTGGAGTTTACATTGTCTGCTTTTGTTCCTGAGTATGGGTCACACTTTCCTGTTTCTTTGCCTGTCTCATAATCTTTGCCAAAGGCTGGAAATTCTTGATAATATATTGTAACCACTTTGAATACTGATTTCCATCCCCAAAGTTTATTGATGTTGTTTGTTTGTTTAACTTTTTAGTAACATGGCTAGACTAATTTAGTCAAGTCTATTTTCCCCACAGTATGCAGTTTTTGACATCACATTTAAGGAAGCACAAACCCTTCTGTATGTGTTCTCTGGGATACACATACAGTCTTTCTCAGTATGAGGGATGATTGTGATTTCTGCTTGCTCTCTTTGACTGTCTCTTTCCCATTGGTCTTCTTGTATTGGTATCACATGCCACCCTTCACCTCTACAAATTGCTAGCTAATTATTTTATTTTTAAAACATAGTTGTTGAACAAATTGTTTCACAGTCTGATCAAAATGAAATCAAGCCCTTTTGTGGGGATGGGTTGTTGTCAGGAAGTTTCTTTTTAGATAAGTATTCCAACTAATAAATGAGAAATTTAGAAAGATTTAGATTCATTCACTCTAATGAATGAATAGATTTATGCAATGAATGTCAAAGGCTGCTAAAATCCTAAAAAAAGTGGCAACCAGGTATTAAGTATCTCCAGACTGAAGAACACATGTTGCATCTTTAAAATATTCTTCTAAAAGAAAAAAAAAGTCTTAGTAAACCTTTAGATCTAAGTACAATGTTTTTGAAAATATAAAGAGAAACTTGTTAAATTACACCACAGGAATACATTCAAGAAAAACCAAATGTTGGCAACCCCACAGGACAGATCATTCCCTTTCTTCAACAAGTAAATCACAGATAAAAAAACAAAACAAAACAAACATGTGAAGAGGATAACCTAGAGATTGTTAGAGCCCTATGTCAATTGGAATTTTGCATCTTATATAGATCCTGATTCTAACAATCTGCAAAACAAAATGAGACAATCAAGGAAATTTTTCAACACTAATTAAATACTGTTTATCATATCATGTAATTATATTTAATTATTTTTAGGTAGCATAGCTTGGAGGTATTGCAGGTTTGGTTCCAGACTACTGCAATAGAGTGAATACTGTAATAAAGTGAGTCACATGAATTTTTTCATTCTCAGTACATATTAAAGTTAGGTTTATGCTATACTGTAATCTATAAGTGTGCATTATATCTAAAAAACCAATGTATGTACCTTATTTAAACTATAGTCTATAAGTGTGCATTATATCTAAAAAACCAATGTATGTACCTTATTTAAAAAATACTTTATTGCCAAACAATTAAAATAATAACATCAAAGATCACAGATCACAGTGATAACAAACATAACAACATAATAATAAACATAATACTAATGAAGAAGTTTGAAATATTGCAAGAATTACCAAGATGTTACACAGAAACATAAAGTGAACAAATGCTGTTGGAAAAAATGTCGCCAGTGGAATTACTTGATGCAGGGTTGCCACAAACTATCAATTGGTAAAAAAAACAATATCTGCAAAGTGCAATAATACAAGGTATGCATGCATAATTATCTTATAGTGACCTATGTCTTTAGAATTATTCTTACCTTTAGAGATACATACTGAAATATTTACAGATAAAATGATAAGATGTGGGGCATATAATTCAAAATGATCCATAGATAAGGAATGTGTAGGGATAAAGATGAAAAAAATTGGTCATGAGTTGATAACTATTGAAACTGGTAATGGATTCATGTGTCCCTTACATTATTTTGAAATTTTCCATAATAAGGAGTTAAAAATAAGCAACAAATATTTACTAACTACCAACAATGTACTCATCATTGTGTTAAGCAATGTGGAATAATGAAAGAACTATATACATCATGATTTCTGACCACAGGAAACTTTTGATCTAATCCAGGTGACAATACTAAAAGTCATGAGATAACAAGAATCAATGGAATTAACAGTTAAAATATTTGGCACAGATTGTACGCATCCAGAGGAGAATTAAGTTCCTGAGGTCTGGAAAATTTAGGGGAAACTTTAGAAGAGAAGAGATTCAAACTGGCATTTTAAAGGATGAGACAAATCTGAACAGATAAAAGGAATAGAGAAGAGCTTGGGCAGTTTACTAGATTCTATAAAGGTTAATAAGTAAAAATCTCCTCTTACTATTTTGTTTGGGATATACTTCCCAATGCTTCATCCCTGGGCTCTCAAAAGTAAACTAAAGAGATATGAAGATTTAGGAGTTCTCTTTTGAATTAATCTCTGAATATTAAATTATGCAAATTTCATTGAGTACATATAGTCCCTCTGTCATCATATTCTTAAAGGTCATCTGTTGTTCTCTTGTAGAAACACCAGCTCTTCTCAGTAAAAACCAAAGTGAACCATGTATTTCAAATAAGACTAAAGATGGAGTCTCTCCCTGAACACACTGCCGAAGGAAATTGTTATGCAAATCATCCAAGACTTGAATGTATTTTTACTCACAGCAGATTAGCACAAAATTAGCACACAATAGAAGGTAAGTTTTGATCAATTCAAAGAGAATGCATGTCAAGAGCAACTAATGATGGCCCCATTATACCTCCCAAACATGTTAGAGAAATATTTCTTCCAATTTTTCAGTTAAGCATAATTACTCTAACCACTAAGTTATTCTCTTGCTAGGAAAACAAACAAACCTATATGCTTACCCCAAACTATCTAGTAGAACAGGTGTGAAATTGAGACCTAAAGAGGCTAAGTAATTTACCCAAATCCACAGTTAGTAGATAATAAAATCAGAAATAGTACAAAATAGATTATTAACTACTGAATACATAACAAAATGTAAAACACTTTTTACATTATGTATGATTACTCCTCTCAAATTACACTCTAATCATCACCTATTTTATCACACACTTTTACAGACACATATAAGGACTTATTTCATCCAACAGAAAATAGTTTCACTTGATAAACTAAGCCATTCTTGAATGTAAATACTATAAAACTATGACACTGAATGTTAGGTGCCCACTCATCAATCATGCCATACTTCCTGCTAATAGAATCACAGGTTTGTTTATATGCTTCTAGGAGGGTTAGACCCCAAGGATGAATCTCAATTAATTTAGAGCAGTGGTGATCAAGGTCACAATGTCCAATGTTATAAAAATAAATATCAGTAACATGAGAATACTTTTATAAAAATTTTTTACTTTATATTGGACTATAGTTGATTTATAATTTTGTTAATTTCAGGTGTACAGCAAAGTGATTCAGTTATAAATATATATATATATATCTTCTTTTTCAAATTCTTTTCCCATTTAGGTTATTACAGAATACAGAGCAGAGTTCCCTGAGCTATACAGTATGTCTTGTTGGTTATCTATTTTATTTTTTTATTCAAGTATTTATTTATTTGGCCACACCACATGGCTCGCAGGATCTTAGTTCCCTGACCAGGGAGGAGTCTTAACCACTGGACTGCCAGGGAATCCCCGGTTACCTACTTTAAATACAGTACTGTGTATATGTCAATCCCAAACTCCCAATTTATCCCTCCCCGCCACCTTTCCCCTTTGGTAACCATAAGTTCATTCTCTAAGTCTGTGATTCTGTTTCTCTTTCATAAATAAGTTCATTTATATCATTTTCTTTTTTAGATTCTTCATAGAAGTGATATCATATGATATTTGTCTTTTTCTGTCTGACTTTCTTCACAGTATGAGAATACTTTGAAAACATCAAAATTATTTTCATAAAACTACTAATGCACTAATTACCTTTTTCACTGTGTTGACATATGAACTGATGGTGCAAAAGCAGTGGTGGTTTGTAAGCACCTCAGCACAAAGCAAGGCAATGGCCCAAACCGTGCCAGAAACCATTTTATTGTTCACCACCAAACACTCAAAGTAAAAAAAGAAAGAATCGAAAAGAAAACCTGTTTCACTTGAGAATTTCCATATGATGTAGTAAAAATTATTAATTCCATTAAATTTTGACTCCTCAATACCTGTCATTTTAACTTTCTTTGTGACAAAATAAACCATTAATATGTAATGGGTTTACTGTTATACACATCAAGCACTTCTGCTGCATTCTAAAGTGCAATGATTTGTTAAAAGAAAAGCATTTGTGTGACTGAGTGGAGAGTTGAATTAACCACCTTTTTCATGGAACAGCATTTTGAAAGATGACTCACAAACTCACAAACTCCAGACTTTGGTATTTGCAGACATTTTCTCAATAATAAATCAAGTGGGTCTCTCACTTCAAGGAAATTGGTTGTTAACATTAATTGTCAATTATAAAATTTGAACTTTCAAGTGAACTTTCAAATTTTGGAAAGCATACCCCTGCTGTGAGCATGCACAGCTTCCCAAGACTTAAAAGACTTATGACAAGATCAGCGGTAATATTAAAAATGTGAGGATATGATATTTTGATATTGTATAAGGAAATGTGTCAACATTGGAAGATCTGTATAATCAGAGAGCAAATAATTTATAAATGAGCAATCTGACATATTACAAAATCGTGCATGTGTAAAATATCCATTCAAAATGCAAAATAGACCAATAGATTTTAATGTAACAATGTAAGGAAAATTAACTGATAAGGCTTCAGATTCCACCTTAAAAATAACCTCTAAGATACTAAAACTTATGCTGTAGTATCTAAAAATGAAAGCTATTAAAGTACCCCTCCCTTTCTAACTACATATGTCTGTGAGGCTGGATTTTCTTCATATACTTCAATCAAAACAACATATCACAAAAGACTGAATGCTGAAACAGACATGAGAATTTAGATATTTTCCATTAAGCCATACATTGAAGAGATTTCCAAAGTGAAAGACAATGCTACTTTCCTCATTAAATATTTTTGAAAATATAGTTTTTAATATAAAAATATGTTATGTATGTTAATATGTAACAGTTTTACTATCATTTTGAGAGCAATTAGTAAATTAATATTTTAAAATTTATGTTCCAATTTCTAAGATGGTACATATTGATAGATATACCACATTAACAAAGACTTTAAGAGGAGGTAAAGGAGTCTGAAGACTAAAAATTGAGAATCATTGACCTAGAACAATCATGGTTATTCCAGTCCCTTAAAAATGACTGGTTTAGGAATGGGCATATGACTTATTTGTTTGATGAGATAAGAGGAAATTCCCTACTTTAAAATTCCTAGGAGAGATATTCTTTCTTTTTAAAAGGGACACAAGAAAATAAATTCCCTTTCTGATACTTTATATTGTTATATGAGAACGTGTTCTTGTGCTGGTGCTCTTGACATTGAGAAGACAAGCCTCAGGACAGGAGCCAACAGGTAGAGAACGGCAGAGCAGAAAGATTGAAGGACCCTGGATCCTTGACACAAACCATCTCCTGACTTTTCTTTTTTATTTTGACTTATTTAAAATTATTTCATTTTATTAGGAGTGCCTTTTAGGTGGACCACTCTGACGTTCATGCTTAAAAACCATTTTTTATTCAAATGTCTTACAGCCACCCTAATAGAACCCTAGGAAAGGAGTTCTATTATTATTCCCCATTTTAGATGAAGAAAACCGGACACAGAGAAATTATGCAACTTAACCAACTTCTTTTTATGTAAAAGAACAAACCCACTAATTGTCCACGACATTTTGAGATTAGTTGCTTTTTTTACTTGCAAAATATCATCCTAAATGACATGGAATACTTTGTTATATATCTTAGTTAATGTTTCCTTTAATAACTGCTTGTTTATAGTCATGCATTTGAAATATGTTTAACACCTATGTTAATAGCTAAAACAACTATGATTTAAGGATAAATAAAATGGTTTACTTAATAGTATTATATAGCAATATGCACATGAAGCATTCAGATAAATAATAAACCTTTTTCGGTTTGATTCCACACTCATGAAGTTCCTTTCTGGTTATAATTTAGTTCCCACGCAGCGCTGCTTACATGGTTAGACTGTATAGTATAATACAAGTAAATATTATGGCTTATATAACATTGGCATCAGTCTGTATAGTCCAAAAATCTTGACAGGTATTCTAGATGTACCTTTTTCTTTTTTGCTTATGACCTTGGGCTTAATCTCAAATTTAATTTTATGATGATGATGTAATTTCAGAATTGATTCTTCATTAAATCTGCTTCAATATTTTGACTTTAATATCATAGAGATAAATGTTAGATAAACCAGTATTAATAGTTGCAGGGTTTTATTTGCCAATTCATGACAATCAGACTTTATCTGATAGAACATTTATCTAGGGCAGAGTTTCTCAGCCTTTGGCACTATTGAGATTTGGGGCCAGATAATTCTTCATTGCAGGTAGCTGTCCCATTCCTCCTCTACCCACTAGATGCCAGGAGCATGCAACCGCTACCCCACGCCCAGTTGTGACAACCAAAAATGTCTACAGACATTATCAAGGGTCCCCTGGGGGGCAAGTTGCTCCTTCCCCCAGTGACAACTGCTAATCTATGAGACAATCAAAAATCTTTTTCCTGATTTTGTCTGCCACTTACAGCATAACTTAGAAGCATGACTGTGTTCACTTTGACTATCTTTCTTCTACTCCTTATAAAGTATTGCTAAGGTTTCCTACCCTTCCGTCACCTTATTATCCCAGCTTGATGGGGCCCATGGCCTTAGGAAAGAGAGAGCTTAATTAGCATACTCTAGAAAAGAGATACAGGGGAGGAAGAGAAAATGATTTCTACATTTTTTTATAGTGGTATTAACTGTTTTTTAAATGTCTTTATGGAATGAGCAGTTATTTTAAAATATAAATGTAAGTAAATAATCATAATTTCTGGTCCACATGTGTTACAATTGTGGTGACCCTATCTAGCTTGCTGAAAATTATGACCCCAGAGTCTAGCAGTGTTTCCATTTTTGTTAGACATTCAGTACGTATCTAATAAATCCATGAATAAAGTTCTCATTACCTTAGCATGACAATAGCAACCTGCTAATTGCTAGAGTGTTAGTTTAAAAGTTATTTTTCTTGGAGGTGGAGGTCATTTAACAATACATACTGACTATTACCATATAAAAACTTCTGCATTAGATGTCATTATTATCAAAAGAGTCAGTCCAAAGGAGGTGATCAGCACCAAACAACAAAATGTATAGCAATACAAATTAACTTAAGGGTAAATGTGAAGTCATATGGGGAAAAAGAAAAAAATGACAAAGATTAGAACATTGCAAGAATGAGGTGGTAACTGGATTAAGCCTTCAAGGAGAGGACTTTTACAGTGTGAGGCTTCGCAGTTTGAAGATACTTAGGAGAGCTTCATCAAGTCTTACATGGGATGGTATCTATAGCTGTACAATGTTGTCATGATGAACCCACAAGACATTACATAGAAATTAAGTTTCAAGAGCAACCAAGAAATGAATACTGCTTAGAAGCCAGAGCAACAAACATTTAAAATATCAGGAAATGGCACCAAAAGAAATTCCAAATATATTAATTTAAAATTTAAAATGGAATTCTAAAACTACTGGAAAAATACAGACAATTTTATTTTTAATTCTTGGAATAGGGTCAGTCTTTTTAAACATGATACAAAATCTAGAAAGTATAAAAGAAATGAAAGATATGTTTTATGTTATATATTAAAGTATTCTTCATGGGAAAATTACCATAATCAAACTCAACAGAAACAGTGGGAAAAATATTTGAAACACAAATGACTGACAATAAGTTAATTTCCTTCTTACACAAAAAGCTTACTAAACTTCCTAGTCATCCTCATTATCATCTCACTTCATACCCAATCCATTAGCAAATCCTGCCAGTTTCACATTTAAATTATATTCAAAATCTGACCACTTGTTACTACCGCCACTCCTACCTCTTGGGTCCAAAGCACCAGAGACCCCACCCTGAAGTTTTGCAGCTACCTTTTCACTAGACTGTCTGCCCATGCTCCCCGCACTGCCTCCACCCCGAAGTCAAATCTCAATACAGCAACTGAAGTGATCCTGCTAAAACCAAAGGTCACTTCTCTCTCAAAACCAAGAGGGCTTTTTTTTTTTTACCATACTCAGAGCGCACGCCAAGGTTCCTTACAATGACCTGCAACATCCTAAAGCATCCTTCTTGATTTGGCCTCTCATTATCAAGCTGATCTTGTGTCCTACAAGACTCCCTTCACTTGCTCACTCAGCTTCAGCCACTTGGCATTCTGGATCCATACTTCCTCAGGTCCTTTGTACCTGCCACTCACTCCTCAGTATGGATGTTCTTGTTCTAGATGTCACATGGATTTCTCCCTCACCTCCTCAGGTCTTTTATGCAACAGTCACCTTCTCTCTGAAGCCTCCCTGACTGTGCTATTCAATAGCCCAAACTCATGCCTTGAATTCCCTGTCCCACATTTCTTATTCATTTTTCACTGTTGAATTTATCACCAGCTAACATTTTAATACTGTAGTATCTATTATGTTCATTTTTGTTTCCTCCTTCTAGGACGAAAGTTTCATGGGGAAAAGGTTTTCATTTGTTTTTGTTGACTGCTATGCTTCTAGCATCTTTAATGGACCCTGTCACATTATAGGCCATAAATATATATTTATTGAATGAATTTTGAGTGAAATTAAGGAGAAAAAAGACAACTCAATAGAAAAATGAGCATGTGATAGCTCAAAAATTAACAACTTTATGAAAAGCTGTTTATAATTAAAATATATTAAAAAGTATACCAAATATTAAATAAACTTACCATATTAATGTCATGAAGCAAGCAAGCACTTTCATGCACAGAGGCACAAACTGAAGACTAATTTGGCTCTATTTATTAAAATTAGTATTCCACACTCTTTTAGTCGTGATTACCTAATTTAGAAATTCTGCAAATATGCTTATACAAGAACACAAAAATATGTGTATACATAGATGTTCCATGAAGCATTGTGATTAATAACAACAAAAAAAAACCCTTGAAACAACCTAAGTATTGAGAATTGGTATAAATTACAAAGCATAATACAGAATTTAACAGAACAAAGTAGATATAAAAGATGATATAGAAAAATGTCCTAGTAATATTATTAATTGAAAAGCTAGGTTCAAAAGAATAGGTATTGTAGGATACCATTTGTTTTTCCTGAAAGCATACGCACACTCAGATGCCCACATTTACATATATGTAAAACATTTCTGGAGAGATATAAACCTACAGTTCTACACACAGTGTGAGTCATTTGCATGAGGAACAGTTTGTTCAAATTCTTGTGAGGTCTAGTGGATTATTTGGTCCTCCATGAAATTTATTTCAAACTTATATTATGAATAGCCCCTAAAATAGCAAATGTGTATATCTGAGTGAATGGATTAATGGCAGAGTATCATATAAATTTCTATGGTCAAATCTTGTCTTCAGAAAGTTTTTTAAAATCTGAGGAAACTTTAAAAAAAAACTGTCAGAATTTCAGACTTTTAGAATTCCTTTTAGTTAGAATTATTTAAAACCCTCAAAAGACAAAAGCATTAAAAATAGTATGTATTTATAAGAAATAAAGAAGTATTAGATCACTCATGTTTTTTACTACAACTGGTAGACTCTTCTAAATCTTGTTTTTATATATTCTCTCTGTTGGTCAACATCTGCGTCAATCTAGCTTCATTCTAGTGGAATAAATAATTGAAGATTGATCTGAATGGCAACTTTTGTATTCTGTGCACAGCATGTTAATCTGTAATTATAGTGCTACCTTTTCACTAAACTGGCTATAAGAAATAGTTGAATTTAACATTTAGTATTGTAAGCAAGAAAAAAAGATATAATGGAAAAGTTATGAAGCATATAAGGGATTCCAAATAACCAATAGCATTGCTTGTTTTTTGTATATCATGTGGATTTGATAACACTGAATGTAATAACAAGGTCATTCTTGAGTCTTCATTCAAATTTTTACCACAAAAGAAAAAGTACTAATATTTCTACTCCCAGTTTTCAGAGCAGTCATCACCTCAATACAGCTGACTGTAGATAAAATGTCACAACCTATACAATATTTGATGGTTTGGAGAAACCTTTTTTTTTTTTAATTGCCACATTGTTAAGTTAAAAAATTACAACCGCTTCCTGGCTCATACCATTTTAGTGAATTTTGCACAATACTGTGCCTGCAGTTGTCCAACAGTAGCTTGTGAAACTAGTGTGAAGGGAATAGAGAAAGAGCTATGTAGTAAAGACTCAGGAAGTGATATCATGCTGGGTAGATATGGAGAGATTATTCCATTCCAGAGGGCTTTCAAACATGATAGAGAAGGGAAGTGAATGAAGCAGAACAAGACAGTAACTCTACAGAGAAAACAACCTTAACAGGGAGCTTAGACCAAAGTTTCTCAGAAGAAACCATTGCAGAGATGTCTGAAGCAAGATGCATGCATCCAGGCCAAAGGGTTTGTGAGGGTCAAGGGCAGAGGTCTGCCATCAGTGGCTCATGGACTACATCCAGCTTATAGGCATAACTACTTTATATGTTTAATTGAACAGTATTTAAAAATTAGAAGTCACATAAAATGCCGTATTTCTAGCTTCTTTTGAAAACAATCCATGTTCTTTAATCACAGAATGGTATTTTTGCACTAAAATGATTGATTGCCATTGAGTAGCAGCTGCCGCATAGAAAGGATACCCTCTTTCCTATTAGCCATAGTTCCTACGCTACAACTAGTCCAAATGATTCCTTTGGGAAAATTATAAAAAGCTGCCTTAAGATAATTTATTACCATCATCCAGAAAAGTCTACAAAGATTTTAAATGTGAATGGAGCTCCCTGGAGTTGTGCAATGCACAGTCAGCCACAATGGTTGCTGCACTCATTTCTGTCACCTGCCTTCAGGGGACTTAGAATAACATGGGATGAAATGAAGAAGACAAAGCTAGACCAGCACAGGATCTATTCCTTTTGTCACTCTTGTCAGAATTAGTGTCACTTCTCTCTTTCCTTCTTTCTCTTTCTTTTCCTCTCTTCCTTCCTCCCTCTCACTCTCCTTCCTCCCACCCTCCCTTCCTTCTTCCCTTCCTTCCTCTCTTTCTCTGTCTCTGAAGTGTAAGTGTGTATACACACAAGATGGTTTTAAAGTGTTTAATTTGCTAACTCATTTCTTGATAATAACTTATGTGATTATTAATAAAATGTTTATAAAGAAGGTAAAATATAGTTGATCTATAGTTCATTTTGTTTTTGCTAAGATACTAAACCAAAACATTATCTGTAGTTTTTGTTTTTGTTTTTGCGGTACGCGGGCCTCTCACTGTTGTGGCCTCTCTCATTGCAGAGCACAGGCTCCGGACGCGCAGGCTCAGCGGCCATGGCTCACGGGCCCAGCCGCTCCGCGGCATGTGGGATCTTCCCGGACCGGGTCACGAACCGTTGTCCCCTGCATCGGCAGGCGGACTCTCAACCACTGCGCCACCAGGGAAGCCCTATCTGTAGTTTTGAGCTACTTAAAAAAATTTAAACAAATAAATTTTCTTCCAAAAATTATTTCAGACGCAGGAGGGGAAAAGTACATAAAGTATGTCTCTTTTATATATTGCCTCAAAGAGTATAGATCATATTCCACTTTTTCTTTCAACAACTCTCCATATGGTTTCTGAGGAAGTATTCGAGGGGATAGAAAGAAAATACCTTCCTGAGGTGTATCTACCCAGACTACAGAGTACTCAAATTTTACTTTCCAAACACCAGGGCAAGAAATAAGGTTTAAAAAAACTAGAAGAAAAAAAACAGGATCAATATTCTTTGACTGATTTGTTTTGCTTTCTTCTCTTCCATCAGGTTTTGGCTAATATATAAGCTCCTTGGTAAGGCCTTATCTGAACACACAAGCTAAAGTTGATCTCCCATTTTTCTCTATATCACCCTAGTTACCTCATAGCTCTAATTAGTATGTATTTGATCAATTTACTTACTCAGCTCATTTGTTGATTACCTGCCACATGCCAGACATTACTCTGGGACTGGAAAGACCAAGGTAAACCTGCCCTCTAAGGTCTTAAGATCTACTGTGGAAGACACACAAACAACTAATAGACAGGCACAGAAGTAAAATCATTACACACTGTGGTAAATACAATCCTTAATTTATATAGTTATTTTTCTATTCCACTAACCTGTAAATGTCTATATGGATTCTGTCTTCTATTATATCCCAGCACCAAGCACTGTTCTGGCACATTCCCTGACTGAATGATTGTATTAACTTTTCTAGTGAAATGGATTTCTGTAATAACATTTAAATAGGAGGCCCAGGATATCAATGATTACAAGAATAATATCACCTATGTGAGAGCAGTGAGGAGTTTACACCTGATGCATCTGATTTCTTATAATGATCAATTATGTTATAACGAAGTTTGAAAGATAAATGAGAAAACACTCTCACTGCCCAGAGATCTCCACTGTTAATACTGTGGTGCATGTATTTCCAGATCTTATTCTATGAAACACAAATTTATAAAGAACTTTGTATTTCTTCAACAAAATGATGTCATGCTGTATATACTTTGAAACCTGTTTTTTTTAATTAACAATGTCTATTTTTACATTTCAGAAATATGAGGGGTTTTGCTTTATTTCTCTCTGAAAGGCTGACAGTTGAGTGAGTACAATGGGTATATAATTCTGAGTCATAACCAAACCAAACAAAAACTTATAAGCCATGATCTCCAATTTGTGCACATAAAATTTTAAAACCGTGTACATTTTCAAAGGCAAGGAGAGTGGAGGGGAGAGAATGAACACCCACTCAGCAAATCAGGGAGCAAATCAATACTATTGCTATTTCATGAAGATAAGCGACCCCCAAGCCACTCAAGTGGCTATTATTCCAGATGGAATGTCAGCTCTAACATTTCTTTATTTGGATTGTCTAATATGTTTACTTGTACCCATATTGTTCCAGAAAAAAATTTCAAATGAAATGTTGCCATCAACACTCCTCTACTTGAAATATTTTCTTTTACAATTTATACATATACCATCTTTCTCCAAAAACAAAGAACTTAGGGTAGGTAACAAAGATGAATATATATGCGAAAAAAAGCATAAATAAGAAAAATACAGGTTGGAAAAGAAATAGCGTCAAGAATTAAGTTAGGAAACAAAAAATATCTACTATAGAAATGTTAGATAATTTATAAAATTGAAGAATGGAAAAAATTTATTAATATTGCTGGACTAGGTGTAAGATCTAAGTATCCTTCATTAAAATATTGCTGGTATGTTTATTAACATGAAACCAGTGAAGGAAAAAAACCCACATATTACTAGATTGGGTAGGTGTGAAATATACTTTAGGGTGGATGACAAATTTGGATCTCTTTCAAACCAAATCATTTTCATTCTCTTCGCACACTGTCCTCAATTGCCTGGTCTTCCCAGAATCTTTTCCATCCTGAGAGGTCTTAGTTTTTTAGATATGTCCTTGTATCTGTGACTACAAAACTCCCTTACCTCTTCATTTTGGAGAATTGCGGGGAAGAAGGAAAGAAGCAACCATGCAAGAGGAAACTCTTAAAAAGGCTTGTCTCTCTCAGCCCTATTAATTCCCAGGTGGAATGGAAGGAAAAAGACTGGACAATTAAAATCCCACTAACTTCTTGACCATGGTTGGTTGGTCCTGTTAGAAAATATGCCTTCAAGGACCTACATATAAGTAAATTTTATCAGGTATAAGTGGGATGCTACAGAAGAATGTGTCCCCCAAAATTTATATACTGAAACCTAATCCCCAATGTGATGTAGGTGTTAGGAGGGCCTTAGGGAGGTGATAAGTCATGAGGGTGGAGCCCTCATGAATGGTATTAGTACCCTTGTATAAGAGACCTCAAAGAGCTCACTTGTTCCTCCTGCCATGTGAGGACACAGAGAAAAGCCAGCCCTCTATGAACCAAGAAGTAGGCCCTCACCTGACAATGAATCTGTTGATGCGCTGAACTTGGACTTTCCAACCCTCAGAACTATGATAAAAAATTTTTTGTTGTTTATAAGTCACCCTATCTAGGGTAATTTGTTTTATAGCAGCCTGAACTAACTAGGACATGGAATGTTCTACATCATTTCCTATACTGTATCTTTATCTTTACTAAAAGTAAGGGAACAAACTGATACTTAAAATGCTAAACAAAAGAGATTTTCATGGTTGGTATAGATAAGAGCGTGGTTGAAATGAAAATGAGAATATATGTCACACTTGTCACCTGTGAGGAAGGCAGTGAAGAGGGAACAAGGAGGATGAATGATTGGGGGGGGGGGGGGGTCTGTGCATTGTATACTTGAATTTTATTTTTTAAAATTTTCACCCTGTGATTATATTATAAACTCAAAGTATTAATTTAAGATCTAATGAAGAGAGAATCAATATTGTGAAAATGACTATACTACCCAAAGCAATCTACAGATTCAATGCAATCCCTATCAAATTACCAATTTTTCACAGAACTAGAACAAAAAATTTTACAGTTTGTATGGAAACACAAAAGAACTTGAACAGCAAAAGTAATCTTGAGGGAAAAAAAAAGGAGCTGGAGGAATCAGGCTCCCTGACTTCAGACTATACTACAGAGCTACAGTAATCAAGATAGTATGGTACTGGCACAATAACAGAAATACACATCAAGGGAACAGGATAGAAAGCCCAGAGATAAACCCACACACCTATGGTCCCCTAATCTATGATGAAGGAGGCCAGAATATACAGTGGAGCAAAGACAGCCTCTTCAATAAATAGTGCTGGGAAAACTGGACAGCTACATGTAAAAGAATGAAATTAGAACACTCCCTAACACTATACACAAAAATAAACTCAAAATGGATTAAACACCTAAATGTAAGGCCAGACACTATAAGACTCTTAAAGGAAGACATATGCAGAACACTTTGACATAAATCGCAGCAAGATCTTTTTTGACCTAGTTCCTAGAATAATGAGAATAAAAACAATAAACAAATGGGACCTAATGAAACTTAAAAGCTTTTGCACAGCAAAGGAAACCATAAACAAGACAAAAAGACAACCCTCATAATGGGAGAAAATATTTGCAAACGAAGCAATGGACAAAGAATTAGTCTCCAAAACATACAAACAGCTCATGCAGCTCAATATCAAAAAAACAACCCAATCAAAAAATGGGTGGAAGACCTAAATAGACATTTCTCCAAAGAAGACATACAGTTGGCCAAGAGGCACGTGAAAAGCTGCTCAACATCACCAATTATTAGAGAAATGCAAATCAAAACTACAGTTAGGTATCACCTCACACTGGTCAGAATGACCATCATCACAAAATCTACAAACAATAAATGCTGCAGAGGGTGTGGAGAAAAGAAAATGCTCTTGCTCTGTTGGTGGGATACAGCCAACAGTACATTGATACAGCCATTATGGAGAACAGTATGCAGGTTCCTTAAAAAACTAAAAATAGAACTACCATGTGACCCCGCAATCCCACTACTGGGCATATACCCAGAGAAAACCATAATTCAAAAAGACACATGCACCCAATGTTCATTGCAGCACTATTTAAAATATCCAGGACATGGAAGCAACCTAAATGTCCATCAAGAGAGGAACAGATAAAGAAGATGTGGTGTATATATACAGTGGAATATTACTCAGCCATAAAAAGGAACGAAATTGGTTCATTTGTAGAGACGTAGATGGACCTAGAGACTGTCATACAGAGTGAAGTAAGTCAGAAAGAGAAAAACAAATATCATATATTAACGCATATATGTAGAATCTGAAAATATTGGTATAGATGATCTTATTTACAAAGCATAAATAGAGACACAGAGGTAGAGAACAAACATATGGATACCAAGGGGGAAAAGGGAGGGGGGTGGGATGAATTGGGAGATTGGGATTGACACATATACACTACGGATACTATGTATAAAATAGATAACTAATGAGAACCTACTGCATAACACAGGGAACTCTGCTCAATGTTCTGTGGTGACCTAAATGGGAAGGAAATCCAAAAAAGAGGAGGTATATGTTTAGCTGATTCACTTTGCTATACAGTAGAAACTAACACAACTTTGTAAAGCAACCATACTCCAATAAAAATATATTTTTTAAAAGATCTAATCAAGAGACAAAGAGGGAGGGAGAGAGGGAGGAAGAAAGGGAGGGAGTAAGGAATAACGGGAAGAGGGGGCAGCTATAACACACATAAATTAAACATCTCTAATGTGGGAAATGATAGAAAAAGGAGAGGCTTTTATGTATATTGTTAAAGTTACCTTCGGTATCAAATTCTCCTTTCTGTGACTAATTACATTTTAAATAAATTACATCAGCTAATCTATTATAAATGCACCTACCATCAGACATAGAAAATAACAGCAATTAGTTATTCCTGTTCAGAATGGAAGAGGCAGGCCCAAATTGTAACTATATCTATTTATGAGAGGCTTTCTATGGAACTGTATGCCAATAACTGTAATGTATACTTACATTCAAAATATATTCACTTGAATTATAGCTTTAACCTTCATTTTTGATTACAGGGACTTATTTCAGGAAACATTCTTAAAACTACCTCTTTTCTTTAGAATGTACTTCTTCTCTTTGTTCATACTATAGAACTAGAAGATTCAGTATGCAAATCCAACTATGAATCCTGCTCTGAGCAAATAAAACATGCCTGGCAACTCAGAAGTTGCCTGAAACTCCAGATACCTGCAGAAGCCTCTCCTACATTTTATCCAGTAATGGAAAAAGAGCTGATTCTAATAGGTCCACAAACCTTAAAACCAAATGTGTTTCAGACTACAGAAAATGTTCAATATTTAAAAGTTAATATCTTTACATTTAATATAATACATAGACCACCTCTATCCTCCAGCACGGTTTGGGGCAGGACTCCAACCAAATACATTAACATTTCTGTAGTCAAACCTGTGAACAGTCCCATCGAGCGAGATGAAGAAAGGCTACACAAGTAGTTTTGTGTCAGTAGAGGCCAGGTTTGATTTTGCCACTAAATGAGTTATCAATAAAATTTCAGCTTACAGAGCTTTTTGGATTTCAGATTCGTCTTTGCCTTGTTGATTATAGTATCAGAGACTTGAGTTCAGGAAAGTTTTAAGTGCTGAAAGCTTACTTGTACTAATTTGTAAATGGAGTAGTTTCTGAGAGACTTTCTCCATTTTAATGTGCTTTTTAAATTCAACATTAAATAAACATGGCAAAGAGGAGATATCATTTTCCAAGATCTTATCTTCTCACAGTTGCTTTGCATTTTTCCTACATGACAACATTTCTTCTTCACTCTCACCTAGAATGATTTTTCCACTCTTTTCTGCCCAATGATGCCTCAATCCTTCTTTAAAATTCTCCTAATGGCTCACCTCCTTCATAAAACCTCCCCAAATCAGCTTCCCTGAATCGAGAAGTATAAACCTTTCAGAATCTGCTGTGCTCTTTCTCTTCCTATTTCATCCAGCCTCAACGTGGACTTCAGTGCTCTGTGTTGTGTCTTCACATACATGCAATAGCTCCTTCCTTATCAATGGTCTTGGGTTTTACATGTGAAAGCAAATTAGGTGTGTTTCAGGACAGGGAAAGATTTTAAACGAGATATTTTCGATAGAGGAGAACACACTTTTATACATCCTTTTATTTATTTATTTATTTTTGGCTGTGTTGGGTCTTCATTGCTGTGTGCGGGCTTTCTCTAGTTGCGTCGAGCAGGGGCTACTCTTCCTTGGGGTGTGCGGGCTTCTCATTGTGGTGGCTTCTCTTACTGCAGAGCATGGGCTCTAGGCATGTGGGCTTCAGTAGTTGTGGCACACGGGCTCAGTAGTTGTGGCACACAGGCTCAGTAGTTGTGGCTCACTGCCTATAGAGCACAGGCTCAGTAGTTGTGGTGCACAGGCTTAGCTGCTCCACAGCATGTGGGATCTTCCCGGACCAGGGCTCGAACCCATGTCTCCTGCATTGGCAGGCAGATTCTTAACCACTGCGCCACCAGGGAAGTCCCTACATATCTTTTTCATAAGCCAAGGCTTATGAAATATCTAACACACTTTTAAAATTTAAGATTTAAGCAGACTTTCAAATCACAAAAGTTAAAGTTAACCTGAAAAATTAAATTTCCCTTTTCTTCAGGTTCAGAAAACGTTTTCTGAAAATCTAAACAAGCAAATGAATTAACAAATCAGTCATGGTTTTCATGCAACCTTTAAAATACAGCTTATGTTAGAATGTTATATTCTACATTATATCAATACTTGTATACTTATACACAAAGTATATGTATAGTGCCTTCAATAATAGCTGTGACCATTGTTTTTGCCACAGTTCTTTACGGAAAAATCCAATTGTTAATTTCAGTTACTCAAGAGAGAAACAGATTAAAAAGTGTTTCTATTAATTTAATAGATTCACTTAATTTGCATCAACCATAGACTTTTTTAAAAACATGAGATTTTTAATTTACTTACTCTAATAAATATTCCATTTCCCTTGCCTACCTCCTGTCACATTTCATCCTGCAAATAAACTGCAGATGTTTCCTTCAATATATTGCAGATACTTCTGAACCTAACATTCAGAATACCCAGTATGAAAATTTACCCACTATACTTTTTCATCTTTTTCCTCCTTCCCTCCCTTGCTATAGCAGTTTCCATTTTCCTGTTCCAAAGGAGAAATTTCAATGTTAACCACAGAAGCCATGTTTTGCCTATCTTACAAAAAAAAAAATTGAAGTATTCTAACATTTCCCTGAGAAATCAGATTTGTATTACTGTTGTTTTCAAATATATTTTTTGGCTCTGTGATTTTTTGTTACAAATAATTTAGTATTATTTATTAAGTATTTGAACCTTTATTTTCTGCAAACAGAGGAATGATAAGATTCACAAACGTGCCGAATTAAGGGCAGATGATCCAAGCCCTTGGCTGAAAAGGCATATTGATGTTATTTCATCAAGCAGAAAACAACAGATGTTTTCCCAAAGGATATATATGGAGTTTGCAGAACCAATTTTTAATTGTGTTAGTGAAAGAATCAGAAAGTGGAAGGCTATATAGACAATACACCCTCTTATTATTGTATGTCTTAAAAATTACTTTTTCACTAGAAAAAATGTTTGGTTATTTTATAAAAGCTGTATGCATCAGCATAATGTATGTGCAAAAAGAATTGACATCAATGTGAAATTCAAGATGCTTTCTAGGTAGCAGTTGTCTGAAGGAGCACAGTACTATGTTTTTTAATGCAATTTCTGTCAAGAAGTCATGAGGCCAAGTGGCTATTTTATTTAGATTTTTCCTAACAACAGGAAGTTGCAAACTTTATTTATTCACTAGCCCAGTCTTATACTCACCAAATCCATTTGGCTTTTGAATAGATCTAAAGATTTCAAAAATTTCAGTTGTCTTCTAACATTGTGGAAGGCATTAAAATAGAGTATTTACTCATATTTAAACATCCTGATCACCGGTCGTAGAAAACGGGCATTTTTTCCTGTTCCACTGGCCTATTCGTATATAGTAATGGAAAAATCCAGAGTTAGGAATTTTAAAAATCTTATCCTGTGGGGCTTCCCTGGTGGCGCAGTTGTTGAGAGTCTGCCTGCCGATGCAGGGGACACAGGTTCGTGCCCTGGTCCGGGAGGATCCCACATGCCGCGGAGCGGCTGGGCCTGTGAGCCATGGACGCTGAGCCTGCACGTCCGGAGCCTGTGCTCCACAACGGGAGAGGCCACAACAGTGAGAGGCCCGTGTACCGGAAAATAAATAAATAAATCTTATCCTGTGACCATGATACTGGTTATGGCTGAAGAGAATGTTTTATTTGGAATTTATTGGAGTGGGGAGTTCCAAGACTGAGAGGATCAGTTTCTGATTTGCAATTATCTATGGATAACAAGAGATAAATGAAGGTGGTAGTAACAGAATTATAAATGAGGCATGTACATTAAGAATATTTCATTGGTAAAACCTAAATGATGGGCATGATAAGGACATGATATTTATTGGATATGAAGAGTTGAAAGAAAATGAAAAGTTAAAGACAATGCTTAGATCAGCCCTGGTCTGAATTTACCCTTTGTTACTTTCCCCCTTGCTCATTCAGCCTCAGTCATATCGACCTTCTTGTCATTATACAAAAACACCAGGCACACTTCCGTATCAGTGCCTTGGAACTTGCTATTCCCACTTATCTTCCCCCTCAGCCCCCAGATTTTCATAGCTTGCTCCTTCTCTCTGTCAGGTGTTTGTTCAAAGTTTACCTTCTCAATGAGGACTGCCACAACCCCCGTATTTAATATGCAACCATTCCTAACCCCAAATATAGTGGTGATCAGAAATCTGATGAAGTCGTCACAAATACAGGAGAATAAAGGGGTAAGTTTAAACACATTAAGATAAAAATGTTCTGAAGGCATTTCGAAAAACAAATCTGTAGCATAAGAAAGAAAATTTGATTGTAAAATTGTAGGAGTCCTCTAAATAAATACAATATGTATATCAGGATTTCTGCTTCACGGAAGGATGAAATATTCATGACAGTTAGAAAAGCCAGGCAAATTATAATTTTTTTTAAGATGTCAGAGAGCTGCTTAGGTAGAAAGATTTAGAAGGACTTGAATTTCAGAGAAAACAGAGGTAAATTCAGAGGTAGACTGAGGATCTATATAGTTTCTTTTTTCTCTGGGGATATTTGATTCTAGGTATAAAAAAAGGCTAAGAATATGGGTGTGTAGACAGAGAGCTGCTGCTAAGGCACAGATAAACAATCACAGTTTTGGAAGTTATGTGGGTTAGAATGACAAAATTGGAAATCCAAGCACACAACTTATTCCATCTCAAGACTTTGCTAAATTCTGAAAATGTGTAGAGCAAAAACTTAAAGAGATAATTCAAATAACTCTGAAAAGCAGAGTGGAAATTCCAATTTCTTAGTACTAAAGAGGCAAAGACACTAAATTCTCAATTGAAAGTCTATGGAAGGCAACCATAGGAACAAATACAAACCAGAGGTAGACTGAATATTACCAAAACTGCATCTCAGCCTGAGTTTAGTCTATGATTGGATGAAGGTGATCATTTCTCTATTATAAATATCTATTTTTAAAATTAAGACTTTATGTTTTAGTGCAGTTTTAGGTTCATAGCAACATTGAAGAGAAGGCCCAGAGGTTTCCCATATACCCTCTGCCTCTTCACATGCATAGCCTCCCCTATTATCAACATTCCTCACCATAGTGGTACACTTGTTATGACTGATGAATCTACATTGACACATCATAATCACACAAAGTCCATAGTTTGCATAATGGTTCGCTCTTGGTGTTGTACATTCTATGAGTCTGGACAAGTATATAGTGACATGTATCCATCACTATGGTATCATGCAGAATATTTTCAATGCCCTGAAAATGCTCTGTGCCCTGCCTGTTTTTTCCTCCCCCTGCCCAAATGCTGGTAACTACTGATAATTTAACTGTCTCCAGAGTTTGCCTCTTTCAGAATGTCATATAGTTGGAATCATACACTATGCAGACTTTTCAGATTGGCTTCCTTCACTTAGTAATATGCATTTAAGTTTCCTTCATGTCTTATCATGGCTTGATAGCTCATTTCTTTTTAACACTGAATAATATTCCATTGCCAGGATGTACCAGTTTATTTATCCATTTACCTACAGAAGGACATCTTGGTTACTATCAAGAATTATGAACAAAGCTGCTATAAACATCCATGAGCAGGTTTTTGTGTAGACATAAGCTTTCAGTACTTTGGGTAAATCCCAAGAATGTGATTGCTGGATTATATGGTAAGAGTATGTTTAGTTTTGTAAGACACTATCAAGCTGTCTTCCAAAGTGGATGAATCATTTTGTATTCCCACCAGCAATGAGAGTTGCTGTTGCTCTCCATCCTCACCAGCATTTGGTGTTGTCAGTGTTCTGGATTTTGGTCACTCTAATGGGTGTGTAGTGGTATCTCATCGCTGTTTTAATTTGCATTTCCTTGAGGACATATGATATGGAGCATCTTTCATATGTTTATTTGTCATCTATATATTTTCTTTGATGAGGTGTCTATTTAGGTCTTTGGCCCATTTTTCAACCAGGTTGCTTGTTTTCTTATTGTTGAGTTTTAAGTGTTCTTTGTATATTTTGGATAACCGTCTTTTATCAGCTGTGTCTTTTGCAAACACTTTCTCCCAGTTTGTGGCTTGTCTTCTCATTCTCTTGACTTTGCTTTTTCCAGAGCAGAGTTCTTAATTTTAATGAGTCAAGCTTATCAACTATTTCTTGCAATTTGTGTCTTTGGTGTTGTATATAAAAAGTCATCGCCATACCCAAGGTCATCGAGGTTTTCTCCTATGTTATCTTCTGCAGCTTATAGTTTTGTGTTTTACATTTAGGTCTATGCTCCATTTGAGTTAGTTTTGTGAAGGGTATAAATCTTGTGTCTAGATTCATTTCTTTGCAGGTGGATGTCCAACTGTTCTAGCACTATTTGTTGAAAAAAATATATCTTTGCTGCATTGTATTATCTCAGCTCCTTTGTCAAAGATCTGTTGACTATATTTGTGTGGGTCTATTTCTGGGTTCTCTATTCTGTTCCATCGATCTATTTTTCTATTCTTTCACCAACACCCACTGTCTTGAATTTGTACCTTTACAGTAATTCATGAAGTCAGACAGTATCAGCTCTCCAAGTTTGTTCTTCTCATTCAATATTATGTTGACTATTCTAGATCTTTTGCCTCTCCAAATAATACTTAAAAACAGTTTGTAAACAGCCACAAAATAACTTGTTGGCATTTTGATTGGGATTGCATTGAATCTATAAATCAAGTTGGAAGTACTGACACCTTGATAATATTGAGTCTTCCTATTCAAAAACTTGGAATATCTCTCATTTATTTAGTTCTTTGTTTTAATTCATCAGAGTTTTATAGTTTTCCTCATATAGATCTTGTCCCCGTTGTGTTAGATTTTGGGGCGTGCTATGTAAATGGCATTGTGATTTTAATTTCAAATTCCATTTGTTCATTGCTAGTGTATAGGAAAGCAATTAATTTTTGTATATTAACTTTGTATCTTGCAATCTTGTGCTAATCACTTATTAGTTCTAGGAGTTCTTTTGATGATTCTTTCAGATTTTCTGCATAGACAATTATGTTATCTGTGAACAAAGACAGTTTTATTTCTTCCTTCTCTATCTGTATATCTTTTATTTCCTTTACCCATCTTATTGCATTAGTGAGGACATCCAGTACAATGCTGAAAAGCAGTGATGAGAGGGAACATCCTTGCCTTGTACCTGATTTTAGTGGGAAAGATTTGATGTTATCACCATGAATTATGATGTTAAGTATAGTTTTTCTGAGAGATATTCTTTATCAAGTTGAGAAAGTTACCTTCTATTCCTAGTGTACTGAGAATTTTTATCATGAATGGGTTTTGTATTTTGTCAAATTCTCTTTCTGCAACTATTGATATGGTCATATGATTATTTTTTTTTTAGCCTGTTGATGTCATGGATTACGTTAATTGATTTTCAAATGTTGAATCAGATTTACATAACTGGGATAAATCCCACTTGATTGATAATGTATGTATTTTTATATGTTAAAAAGATAGAACTATGCCTGATGATTTGGATCAAATGGATAGATTCCTAAAAATATACAACTGTCCAAAACGGACAAGAAAAGAAATAGAAAACTTGAATAATGAATATCTTTTAAACAAATTGAATTTGTATACATTTTTCCAACAAAGAAAATTATCAGCAGTTTAATTGGTGAATTCTTCCAAACATGAAAAGAACAATAAAACAGTATTACTCAAAATCTTTGAAATAATAGAAACAGAGAGAAAAACTTCACAACTGTTTTTTAGGAAGGCAACATAACCTTGCTTCTAGAACCAGATAAAAATATTATAAGCAATATTACAACCCTGAAGAAGGCAAGGGCTTAGGAGAATCAATGAATAAAAATGAAAGTCCATAGTGCAGAAGCATAGCAAATAAGGAGAGGAGGAGGTAAGATTGAAGGGTAACAGTGGCCAGTCATGCAAGATCCTATAGGCACAGAAGGGGATTCTGAAATTTAGTAAGGTCAGTAGTCATTGGTTTATTCACATTAATATATCCAAACTAACGATGAGATTTCAAATCATAATTAAATTTATCAAGGAGAAATTTGACCTAATATCACTGTTTATTTATTGATTCCTTTAAAATTTTTAAGAAACTATATTTATGTCACTTTTGCAACAAAAAATAGGAAAGATTTAATATTTTCATTGTTTATCATACTATGATCAAATTTAATAATATTTATTTCATAATACAAATCGTTATTTTTAATTGCAATATAGTTTGATTTACAAAGCTGTGTTAGTTTCAGGTGTACAGCAGAGTGATTCAGATAGATAGACAGATAGATATGTATTCTTCTTCCGTTTCTTTTCATTATAGGTTATTATAAGACACTGAATATAGTTCCCTGTGCTATACAGTAGACCCTTGCTGTTTATCTATTTTTTGTAAATAAGTTCATTTGTATCATTTTTTAGATTCCACATATAAGTGATATCATATGATATCTGTCTTTCTCTGACTTATTTCACTTACTATGATCATCTCTAGGTCCATACATGTTGCTGCAAATGGCATTATTTCACTCTTTGATGGCTGAGTAATATTCCATTGTGTGTGTGTGTGTGTGTGTGTGTGTGTATCTCAAACTTCTTTATCCACTCATCTGTTGATGGACATGTAGGCTGCTTCCATGTATTCGCTCTTATAAACAGTACTGCTATGAACACTGGGGTCCATGTATCTTTTCAAATTGAGTTTTCATCTTTTCCAGATATATGCCCAGGAGTGGGATTGCTGGATCACATGGTAACTCTACAAAATGGTTATTTTGTTTTAAACTACATATAAATGAAAAACAAATGAAGGAAACAATAGCAAAGATCAATAAAACTAAAAGCTGGTTCTTTGAGAAGATAAACAAAATGAATAAACCATTAGCCAGACTCATCAAGAAAAAAAAGGGAGAAGACTCAAATCAACAGAATTAGAAATGAAAAAGGAAAAGTAACAACTGACACTGAAGAAATCCAAAGGATCATAAGAGATTACTAAAAGCAACTACATGCCCATAAAATGGACAATCTGGAAGAAATGGACAGATTTTTAGAAAATCACAACCTTCTGACACTGAAGCAGGAAGAAATAGAAAATACAAATAGAGCAATCACAAGCACTGATGTTGAGACTGTGATTAAAAATCTTCCAATAACCAAAACCCAGGACAAGATGGCTTCACAGGCAAATTCTATCAAAATATTTAGAGAAGAGCTAACACCTATCCTTCTCAAACTCTTCCAAAATATAGCAGTGGGAGGAACACTCCCAAACTCATTCTACAAGGCCACCACATCACCCTGATATCAAAACCAGACAAAGATGCCACAAAGAAAGAAAACTACAGGCCAATATCACTGATGAACATAGATGCAAAACTCCTCAACAAAATACTAGCAAACACAATCCAACCACACATTAAAAGGATCATACAACATGACCAAGTGGGGTTTATTCCAGGAATGCAAGGATTCTTCAGTATATGCAAATCAATCAATATGATACACCATATTAACAAATTGAAGGAGAAAAACCATATGATCATCTCAATAGATGCAGAAAAAGCTTTTGACAAAATTCAACACTGATTTATGATTAAAACCCTCCAGAAAGTAGGCATAGAGGGAACTTATGTCAACATAATAAAGGCCATATATGACAAACCCACAGCCAACATCATTCTCAATGGTGAAAAACTGAAACCATTTCCACTAAGATCAGGAAAAAGACAAGGTTGCCCACTCTCACCACTATTATTCAACATAGTTTTGGAAGTTTTAGGCACAGCAATCAGAGAAGAAAAAGAAATAATAGGAATCCAAATCAGAAAAGAAGAAGTAAAGCTGTCACTGTTTGCAGATGACATGATACTATATATAGAGAATCCTAAAGATGCTACCAGAAAACTACTGGAGCTAATCAGTGAATTTGGTAAAGTAGCAGGATACAAAATTAATGCGCAGAAATCTCTTGCATTTCTATACACTAGTGATGAAAACTCTGAAAGAGAAATTAAGGAAACACTCCCATTTACCATTACAACAAAAAGAATAAAATACCTAGGAATAAACTTGCCTAAGGAGACAAAAGACCTGTATGCAGAAAACTATAAGACACTGATGAAAGAAATTAGAGATGATACAAGTAGATGGAGAGATATACCATGTCCTTGGATTGGAAGAATCAACATTGTGAAAATGACTACACAACCCAAAGCAATCTACAGATTCAATGCAATCCCTATCAAACTACCACTGGCATTTTTCACAGAACTAGAACAAAAAATTTCACAATTTGTATGGAAACACAAAAGACCCCAAATAGCAAAAGCAATCTTGAGAAAGAAAAACAGAGCTGGAGGAATCAGGCTCCCGGACTTCAGACTATACTACAAAGCTTCAGTAATCAAGACAGTATGGTTCTGGCACAAAGCCAGAAATATAGATCAATGGCACAGGATAGAAAGCCCAGAGATAAACCCATGCATAGATGGTCATCTTATCTTTGATAAAGGAGGCAAGAATATACAATGGAGAAAAGACAGCCTCTTCAATAAGTGATGCTGGGAAAACTGGACAGCTACATGTAAAAGAATGAAATTAGAAAACTCCCTAACACCATACACAAAAATAAACTCAAAATGGATTAAAGACCCAAATTTAAGGCCAGACACCATCAAACTCTGAGAGGAAAACATAGGCAGAACACTCTTTGACATAAATCACAGCAAGATCCTTTTTGACCCACCTCCTAGAGAAATGCAAATAAAACCAAAAATAAACAAACGGGACCTAATGAAACTTAAATGCTTTTGCACAGCAAATGAAACCATAAACAAGACAAAAAGACAACCCTCAGAATGGGAGAAAATATTTGCAAATGAAGCAACTGACAAAGGATTAATCTCCAAAATTTACAAGCAGCTCATTCAGCTCAATATCAAAATAACAAAAAATCCAATCCAAAAATGGGCAGAAGACCTAAACAGACATTTCTCCAAAGAAGATATACAGATTGCCAAGAAACACTTGAAAGCATGCTCAACATCATTAACCATTAGAGAAATGCAAATCAAAACTACAATGAGGTATCATCTCACACCAGTCAGAATGGCCATCATCAAAAAATCTACAAACAATAAAAGCTGGAGAGGGTGTGGAGAAAAGGGAACCCACCTGCACTGTTGGTAGGAATGTAAATTGATACAGCCACTATGGAGAACAGTATGGAGGTTCCTTAAAAAACTAAAAATAGAACTACCATATGACTCAGCAATCCCACTGCTGGGCATATACCCTTAGAAAACCATAATTCAAAATGAGTCATGTACCACAGTGTTCACTGCAGCTCTATTTACAATAGCCAGGACATGGAAGCAACCTAAGTGTCCATCGCCAGATGAATGGATAAAGAAGCTATGGCACATATATACAATGGAATATTACCCAGCCGTAAGAAGAAACGAAACTGAGTTTTTTGTGGTGAGGTGGATGGATCTAGAGTCTGTCATACAGAGTGAAGTAAGTCAGAAAGAGTAAAACAAATACCGTATGCTAACACATATATATGGAATCTAAAATTTAAAAAAAAAATGGTTATGAAGGACCTAGGGGCAGAACAGGAATAATGACACAGATGTAGAGAATGGGGTTGAGGACACAGGGAGGGGGAAGGGTAAGCTGGGATGAAGTGAGAGAGTGGCATGGACATATATTCACTACCAAATGTAAAACAAGTAGCTAGTGGGAAGCAGCCGCATAGCACAGTGAGATCAGCTCAGTGCTTTGTGACCACCTAGAGAGGTTGGATAGGGAGGGTAGGAGGGAGACACAAGAGGGAGGAGGTATGGGGATATATGTATACATATAGCTGATTCACTTTGTTATAAAGCAGAAACTGACACACCATTGTAAAGCAATTATACTCCAATAAAGATGTTTTTAAAAAAAAGAAAGAAAATGAGTGAAGTAAGTTAGGAAGAGAAAAACAAATATCGTATATTAACACATATATGTGGAATCTGGAAAAATGGTACAGGTGAACTGGTCTGCAAGACAGAAATAGAGTCACAGATGTAGAGAACAAACGTATGGACACCACGGGGGGGAAAGCGGGTGGAGGGTGGGGGGGGGTGATGCATTGGGAGATTGGGATTGACATGTATACACTACTATGTATAAAATAGATAACTAATAAGAAACTGCTGTATAAAATATAAATAAAATTCAAAAATAATAATAAAGAAAGCTCATCACAAAAATCTCAAACATCTTATTTAACTGACTGATCTCACCTCCTCATTCCATAGCCAGTGTGAGTTTTAAAAGTATGTTCCATAAAATTTCCTTCCTTCTCTTTCTTATCTGGTATCCCCTTTTTTGTTTTTCCTCTACCTCTTTTCTTCCTTCATTTATGGAATACAGACTTGTGGCCAACAAGTAGTCAAAAATATCAAAGAAAACTCCCCTCACTTCTTGAATATAGTCCAGCTAAGATTTTTAACAACTCAAACAAGAAAAATATTTATCATATTAGCTTAGAAAGATAAAGTGTTTCCAAAATTTTGGAGTCAAATTATGGCTACAAGAATAATTCTGAAACTTCAGGGTACGTTCAAAAACTCTGGACAACATTTGATTCCATTTGACCACAAAAGTATATTCCCTTTTATGAAATTGCTAAAATCAGTCATGACTATCACCAGTGAGATAGTCTCAGTGTAGGCTGTGCTAGCAAGCAAATAATCCCCCAAATTTCAGCTTCTTAACTCAGTTAAGAGTCTTATCTCCTCCTTTCACAAAGTATGGTATCGGTCAGGAGGATCTTCTACTGATTTACTTCCTAAGATGACTCAAGATATAGGCTTCTTCTAGTTGTGTCTGCCATCTTGGGGTCCTTGCTCCTCATTATAATTGATAAATTAACTATAGGCTATACCTACTTATATCCCCAGGTAAACAGAGGTAAAAAATAATGCATCATTTATTTTGCCTCTAGGCTAATCATATACAAAACTGCAACTCTTAAAAGGTCTTTCTCCTCTCTGGGAATATCTCAGAATGCTTTGTAAAATAGGACAAGTCCTGAACAAAAATATACAAAAGTCCACTATCTTGCTCAAAAACAATGCATAGTCTGTGTTTTTTCAGTAGTAAATTGTGGAGGTCTATAGTTCAGCATAACCTATTCTTTAATCTACATTTAAGAAATCTATCATTTATCTATCTATCTCTCTACCCATCTATGATTTATAGAAAATTTGAATCTGCTTTAGTTTGCTAAGAAATTAAAAGTTATAATCTCTATGGCTCAAATAAAAACAATCACAAAAACAACAAAACCTAGAGCCAATGGTGGTCAAAAAATAATTTAATAGCAGGGAGTTAGCATGCAAAAAGTTAATTCTCTTATGAAAAGCCAGGTTTTCTCTGCCCTCTACAAGGCATGTCAAAGTTAGAAATTCAAAACACTACTTGCCTGAGTTTAGAAACTCCTGGAATTTCTAAGTGTCAGAAGGTCAAAATACCAGGACAGGTAAGTGAAGCTTGTTAGCATAAACTAGCAATTGAGTCCTGGCGCTGCAGATATTTTATATTAAATGAAAGGATGAAAAGGGAAAATAACCCAAGGCAATGCTGGGAAAGCTGGCAGCAGCAGGAGGGCTTAGAGCAAAGCAATCATTAAAAGGCCTTTGGATTTGGCTTCTTTAAAAGAGCTAACAACATGCCTCATGGTTGCATTCAACTTTTTTGGTTTTTATTCTCCTGCAGAGCTAGCAGTTCACTGCTGACCTTACATGTGCACCCAATATGCATTTTTCCAAGCTACCCTTATACACATGGAAGGTTGCTGCAGAAACAGGCAGAAAACTCTGAAAACGGAGATCTGGCAGAATACTTTTTCCTTTCTGTGTTGGACCCTTTATACATTTCTGCTGAAACTCAGAACTGATTTTCTTACCCACCCCCTCTCCTCTGCTGTTTTCTTTCCAGCGTGCTCAGTTTCTGGACAACCTACAGCTAGCCCAGTAGCTGCTCTATTCTTCACAGCCTCTGCAGCCCCTCGGGGGTCGGGGGGAAACCAAGCCAAGTGACAGGTCCCTGGAAAAGGCAACTACGTTAGAGCTGGGAGGCAGAAGTGCAGTGTTGGTGGGGAGCACCTCTGTCTCAAAAGATTGAAAGTCAATGGCTTTTAGGATTCAAATTGCATTTTAAATTTACCTCTTGATTTTATTATAAGAATAATATACTCATAAAAATTAAAATAAATATAGAATGTAAATTCTTTCCCTGCATCCTCCCCCAATCTAAACAGTTTGATATGCAGTTTTTTTCCAGCATTATCTTATGAATATGTAATCACATTTGTATATATATACATACATCAGTGCACTCATATAATTTCTGTAAATTGGGCTATAGTTTACATAAAATAGAATGCACACATTTTTAAGTGTACAATTTAATTAGTTTTAACAAATGTATACTCCTGAATAACCATCACCCTAATGAAGATATAGAACATACCCATCACCCCAGAAAGTTCCCCCTTGCTCCTTTCTAGTCAATTCCAACAGCCCCTCCTCACCACCCCAAAGGTAACTAAAGTTCAGATTTCAAACATCATAGGTTTGTTTTGCCTTTTCTTAAATTTTGTATACCTTTTGTTTATGATTTCCTTGCTCAGTATAATGCTTTTGGGTCTCTACTACTTGTCACGTGTATCAGTAATTCATTCCCTTTTTTGGGCCAAGTATGAACCTACAATTTTTTTAAAGATCTTCCTATTAATAGACATTTATACATAATGTCACTTTCTATACACAAAGGGGATCGTACTAAGCAGGTTTTTCCATGACCTTCTTTTCACTTTTTCATTCAGAATTACATCCTAGACATGCTTCCCTAAATGTCCCTGTGACTTACCTGATTCTTTACTAAGGCTGCATAGTCTTCCTTCATATGGTTGCTCTACATATTATATACTTGATCTCCTATTTATAATTATAGCTCTCAATATTAAAACAGTTTTGTAAATTAAAGTTATGCTTGTGAGCAGCTGCAAAAATTACTATGGTAAAGATGTGTCTACGATAGATACAGAATGTGTAAATAAAATAAAAATCCTCTCACTTTGCAACCCCATTACCAAGATATGACCATATTTAACAGTATTTTTAAAAAATAATAAGCTGGTAGTTATAAGACAATTAGTTTGATATTAATACATACTTCACTGCTAGTTTTATCAACTTTATAAATATCTCTTTATTCTCTGATATAAAAGACAAGGAATTTAGTATTTTTGTACTACCCTCTCCTCCTTTCCCTATCTCTACCTCCAGATATATATTTTGGTTATATTGTTATTTGTACATTATAAATATCTTTACATTCTGTTCCTCAACAATAATTAGTCATACTTGTTTTGTCTAGAATTTGGTCCTATAAATGTAAACACATATAAGAGTATTTCAAATCTATGATGATATAAATTTTATTCACTCAAGAAGAAAACAGTATGAATAGGACAAAAAAGAAATAAATGCAATCTTATCTCAATGAACCCTTACTACTTACATGTGAATATTCCAAGTGTTAGAGAGTGAAGTAATATGTTTTGTCTACTTTTCATCAGTTTTTATTTTTCCAAAATTTTCTACATTAACTTTTTATTTTTTGGTATTCCTGTTTCATTTTATAGGAATACCTTCATACAGAGTATTTTTTTCTCGCAAGGCAAATAATGATTAACTTTGAGCCTTCGCATTTCAAAATATTAATTTCCCACATATTTGAGAGTTTGGAATAGAATGGAGAGGTTTGATGTCCTCTGGTTCTCTCTCCTTCACAGTGAATCTCCATTTTTAACTCTGAATGCTTTCAGGTTTTTTCCCCTCTATTCATGGTGTTCTAAAATTCCCAGGATCTACCCATGCTACTCATATGTCCTGCCTGGCACTTAGTAGACTATTTCTATCTACACACTACTTTTTCTTTTCCTTTATTTAAAATGTTATTTCTCCTCCATTTTCTTTGTCCCCAGCCTCTGGATCTCCTTTAAGCAGATGGCAGTGCATCCGAATTAACTTCCCCGTGTCGTGTTAATTCATATTTTCAGTCTCTCTGTTTTGTGTCTACATTTTAAGCAATTTTTCCTATTTATCTTCCAGACCCAGCTTTAAGCTCTGTCGATTGTTTTATTCAACTCATTCACTATTTTTAAATTTCAGCAGTCATATTTTAAATTCCAATATATTTCTTGTTACATGATTATAATTTTTACAGAGATGTTATAATATTAAAAGTTGTAATAGGACTATTTGTCAGGCATATTTTAAATGTTTTATGTGTAATAACTCACTTATCCTCATCACAATTCTGAAAAATAAGTTCCATTATTAACCCCATTTCACAGATTAGGAAACAGAAACACAAAATTAAGTTTCTTGTCCAAGAACACAGCTGGCTCCAGTGACTATGCTTTTAACTACTTGCTGAATGTCCTCTCTTGGTTTATTGCTGCAATATATTTTCACAAATCTTTCTGAAAATACTAACCCAATTATTTTAGTAGTTTTTTTTTGTTATCTTGATTACCTCTTTTCCTTCAAGACTAGAGCTCTTTTATGTTTATATTAGCTTTTCTCTAATCTGTTATATTAGGTTGAATGCATTAATGTGAACATGTCAATGACTACTGCTCCTAAAATAAAATTCAGTCTCCTGCCATGACTTGTGGGTTTCCGCAGGGCTGGCCCCCATTTCCCTCCAACCCCATCTCCTTTCCCTTTTTGCTTGTGATGCTTCTGCCCTACTGGCCTTCAGTTTTGTTTTGACTCTTCTAAACATCTACCCTCTATGCGAAGTTTGCATTTGTTGTTCTCTTTGCCTTAGAATCCTCTTCCCTCCAGTTCTTTGCTTGGCTTTTTATTATCCTTAAAGTCTCTGCTCAATTGTCAGCTTGCCAGAAAAGACCATCCAAACTTCCAATCCAAAGTGGATTCCATCTTGATACCCTATTTCATAGACAGCACTTACCACAACCAGTGATGAACATGTTAATTTCTTAGTTTACTTGTTTATCTTTACCTCCTGATCTAGGAAGTTATGGCAGGGACTTCATGTGCCTTAATCACTACTCACTACCTAAAGTACCTAGCACTACGTCTGGAGCAGAACAGGCACTCTTAGCTTGATCTGAACTTAAGTTGAATTGATACAGACATTGCTGCTCAGATGACTAGTGTTCCTAACTAACTGAAACATAACCAACTCTCGCACCAATTTGAATAGATAAGGAGAAGGACAAGGGGAGGAGAAGGATGGCAGGAGCATTTTACAATTTACTGAGACCCCATTTTACATTTTAAAAATCCACAATTAGGGGATGTAAATTGGCGCAGCCACTATGGAGAACAGTATGAAGTTCCTCAAAAAATTAAAAATAGAACTAGCACAAGATCCAGCAATTGCATTTCTGGATATTTATTCAAAGGAAATGAAAGCACTAACTTGAAAAGATATATGTACCCACATGTTCACTGCAGCATTATTTACAATAGCCAAGATGTGGAAATAACACAAGGGTTCATCAATGGATGAATGGATAAGGAAAATATTATATATACATATATGTAAAACTTTATATATAATACTACTCAGATATAAAAAAGAAGGAAATCTTGCCATCTGTGACAACATGGATGGGCTTTGAGGGCATTATGCTAAGTGAAATAAGTCAGGTAGAGAAAGACAAATACCATATGATTTCACTTATATGTGAAATCTACCAAACAAAACAAACAAACAAGCAAAACAACAAAACTCACAGATACAGCAAATGGATTGGTGGTTATCAGAGGGGGAGGGAGATGGGGGTAGGCAAAAAAGGTAAAGGGAGTCAATAATATGGTGACTGACAGTAACCCGACTTACTGTGATGATCACTTTGTATGTATTCAAATATTGAAGTAGTGCGTTGTACACCTGAAACTAATATAATTTTATATACCAATTTTACCTCAATTTAAAAAATACAAAATTGTAAAATCTGTTCCCTTATCTGACAATCAAGCATTATGTTTTACAACAAGAATACCTTACTGCAGCTGTATATTCATTGAGTATAAGCTCTATTTTTATTTCCATTTTCTCTATATACAATTGTGTTTTGACTAAGGACAATATCCTACACTAACTAGCAGTCTTTGGGATATATTCCATTGAGCAAAAGTGAAAAACAAACAGGGAACATTTACAAGAACTCCAAGGCACATATGCCTGTTATGAAAAGAGACTAAAGTCTCACAGTGTGGTGTTACCAACGGTCCTGAGCTGGGCAACCAACCTTCTGAAAAATACAGTTTTGAATAAAATGCAATTTACTTTTCTGTAGGTAATGAAGAAAGGATTGACTCATCAGAGGTTAGAGGAAAGCAAATGTGTGGGGGGTGGGTAGTGGAAAGAGTGGCTGTTAAGTGTAGAAATTGGAAATGCAAACCTTGAGAAAATTCTTCAGTTAACACACATAAATATTGTGAAAATACAGTCTCCGGAGGCATAATTTGAAGCCATGGCTGTTTTTAAGGGCAATTTTGTTAAGGTTAATATGTAAGACAAATAATTTGGTATCTAATATAGGCAATGAACTTCATATATTCTGAGCCAAAATAACTTAATAATAATACAGCAATATCTTTGGCAAATACTCCCAGACATCAAGCAATTAAATAAAAAAGACTCCAAGCCTTCTCTTTTACATAGTCACTAATTAGTTCATAAGATAATCTTTTGTTTTTTAAATTTCTAAAATTCAATTTCTCATCCTAATGAATGACTTCAAGTATAAAGCTGACTTCATTTTAAAAAATATTCCTGAGACACTCTCTTTTTAAAGGTGATTAGAAACCCCACTTCAACCAAAGTAGTCAGAAGACAGTTCCTTCCCCTCACCCCAAAGGAGGTAAAAAATTTATTCCTGAGGCAAACTGAACAGAAGAGGATGTGGATTTGGGCGTACCAAGCCTGGCAGAGGGCTAAGGTGAGGAGCCAGACCAAGAAGAGGGGGATAATTGAATAGTTGCAGGCTGAACAGTAGGTCCCGTCCTGTACCCCCACCAGCTTACTTCTTTGCCTGGAATACAGGCAGCTAAGCTTATTACACGCGCGTGCGCGCACACACACACACACACACACACACACACACACACACACACACACACACACACACACACACACACACACACACACACACACACACACACACACACACACACACACACACACACACACACACACACACCCGCCCCAGCAGATCGCAGATCACTGGAAGAGTTCTCTTTAGAGAAACTTCACGGGTCCAGACAGAGGAACTTAAGATTTGTCTGTTACCAAAAGAGAACAAAGCTTAGAAGAGAAACTCAAAAAGAGAGCAACCCAAGGAACTGACAGAAAAAAATGAAATTCAAGAAAAAGAAAAGCAAGGAAGGGAGAGGGGATAGTGGGAGGGAGGGAGAGAAGAAAGAAAAAAGGAAGAAAGAACAAACAAGTCAGGGAGGCAGTAAAAGCACCAGGAAAGTAAAGCTGGCCAAATCAAAAAGGGAGAGTAGGAAGATCCTGAGCTCAGCTCCTCCAATGGACACAGCAAAACTACAATTACATATAGAACAACTCTCTCTGAGAATGACCCGAAGACTAACAGAAAAGATTTTTCTGCAACTAAGGATATAAAGAAAAGGCCATATCTAGACAGGTAGGAGGGGCAGTGACATGGTCTAGTCAGAACCCACACCCTTGGTGTGCTAACCCACAAGGAGGAGCGATATTACAACCGCAGAGGTCCCCTCTAGGAGCAAGGGTTCCAAGCCCCACATTGGGCTCCCCAGCCTGGGGGAGCTGCATTGGGAAGATGAGTCCCCATAATATTTGGCTTTGAAAACCAGTGGGGCTTACTTCTCGGAGAGCTGAAAGACTGTGAGAAACTGAGATACTGCTCTTGAAGGGTTTGTGCACAAACTGTATCACTCTTAGTACTAGCACAGGACAGCAGCTTGAAAAGCACCTGAGCCATATGAGAAGAAGATTCATTGACTAAGTTTAGGGCATATACCAGAGGGACATGGATCTGGTCGAGCTTTCTTCAGAGACAGAAGAGTTGGTGGGCACCACTTCTGTCCATTGTGTGATACTTCCAAAGTCCAGTCAAAGTTCATAAAGTATGGGCAGTTTTGTGAACATTTTGCCAGACAAGTACAATGGGAGAAGACTGAGGTAAGGGGTTTGAGATGTTCATAAGAGTGATAGAAATAATGAACCATTGATCCAAGCTTTAAGGACAGGAAATGAATGCAGGATAGAACTGATAGAGAAATAATAAAAGGGTCAATGGATCCGTGGTCAAAATGAGAGAGAAAATTTGGCATATTGAAAGTAAACTGAATAGGAAATAAGGATCTCAGGAAATGGCACCTCACTACACCTAGAGATCATCCTATGTCTACTCCATAAGCAAGTTTTGTTAACTCCACAACTGAAGTACTTCCTGAGCCTGTCCACTTTTCACCTACCCTCTGCTGACACATTTTTCTAACGTACAATTTGACCACTGTGACATCCTGTTAACAGATGTCCTGCTCCCAGTCTTGTCTCCCTGGTCTTTTTTCATAGTGCTGTCTCTACCTAGAAGCCAGAGTGGGGTGCTCTGAGTTTAGTATTCTCTTAATTGCTCCCATAACACTTTAAATAAAATCTAAATTTCTCAGCAAAGTCTCCAAGTCTCTAGATAATCTTTGCCTGCAGACTTTTCTGATCTTTGTCTCCTAGCATGCTTATTACTGATGAAGTTAATTAACTGAGAGATCATGATGCAGGGAGGGTCATTCACCTAGGGCTGAAGTCACATAGAACGTAAGTGAGGCATGATGCAGTGAAAAGCTCCCAAGAGATGTGTACATTTAATTCTTTGACCATTCATTTTAATAAAATCATTAAATGAATTAGAAAAGTAATAGAAATATACTGTACTATAAACTCTTTAAAGATAGGATGACAACTGATTCACATTTGTAACCCTAGCAATTAGCACAGTGCCTGATAGAACAGGCACCCAATAAATTCTGGTTGGTTGAATAAATGCATGAATGCTTTATTAATGCATGAGGTTTTATTGGATGGATGTATTAGAGTCTGTTGTTCTCATCTGCTCGGTATCCATTCCCTCTGATTCTGCTTTGGAAAGTAACAGTCTTCATGAAATCCTGTTAGAACTGTCAGCCAAGGAGCCCCACCCGCTCCTGGCACCTGGCTTAGTCTAAGCCAGTCAAGAGTTCAGGGAATTTCAATCTTGACCAGAATTATGTTGAGACAGCAAAACTGTTGGAGCTGGTTCATGTCAATAATAACACACTAAGAAGATTTTCCCTTAATTCCTGTTCCCTGTATCCCTGGGACACCGTGCTTTCTTTGCTTTTGAGTGATGTTTCTTCAACTTTTTCTTTACTGTTTTGAGTTGCATCACAGATTTTTAATAAAGTCTTTTTTTAGCATAAGTTATGCTGAGTCCTTTTCCCTTGCTAACAACCAAAGAATGCTTACTAAAAAATTGAAAATCTAATGCAATTATGAGAAAGCGTATTTACTTTAGTAACTATTGAGTACTGCTATATGCAAAAACCAATAGCGAGTACCAAAAAATTTAAAACTTATCTCTGATACAGTTCTTGTCTTCAAGCAACTTAAGATATTTTTAGGGAGATAAGGAAGATTGGCAAGTAAATTTAATTCAAGATAAAATGAGATTAGTGGCATAAGAGATACAGGTAAAACACCAAGGTAATTGAGGAAAGGGATCTCCAGTTGGGGCAATAATGGTAGAACAAACATTTGCCCTATGCTTAGGATTTAGGCACGCTGACTTAAAAAAGACATTCAGGATCAGCACAAGCAGTGCACAGAGATGGGGAAGCATCAAGCATGTGTGATGGCCAATGAGTAGGTCAATTTGTTACAGCATAGGTTTCATGAAGAACAATAATGAAAAATTAGGCTGCAAAGAGTGGATTGGAGCTGAAAAATGAGGCTGAGGAAGTCTAGCTTGGATTTTGTAGGCAATAGGAAGCCAAAAACATTATTTGTGCAGAGCGGTTTGGAAAAGCGAGGCTTGTAAAATCATATATGATGTACTGGAGCAAGGTAAAGAACAAATTGAAGAGACAAATTTACAAGGCATTGTGATAGTTCAATCAAGGTATAATTAGTAGCAGAACGAAGAAACTTTCAAATGCTTTCTAATCAACTGATGATGGAAAGAAAGGTAAGAATCAAAAAAAGGCAGTGAGGCCTTTAACTGAATAGGATGCTGAAATTGATAGAAAATATTCCACAGCTCTGTATTTCAAACACTCATTTTTCTGCCTCCCCTCTCCTGAGTTTCAGTCATTCATCTCCAGCTGCCCACACACATCTTCACTCAGATAGGCCAGTATTATAAACTAACATGCCTAAAAACAGGAATCTTTTTTATCCTCTACCCCATTCCTCACCTCCCATTCTTTTCTCACAAACTTAGAAACATCTCTTCCTCTTCCTGTCCTTCAACTTCCATTCATCTCATTGCATCAATCAGAAAAGACCTTTATTTGCTCATACTTGTTTCATTGCAGCTGCTTCCTGATACATTTCCCTATACCCATTTCTCCCCACTACGTAGCAGGACATCAATTAACTCTGCCTAAAGTTGGTAAATTAATCTGGCAAGCACAATGCAGCTTTCACTGCCATATGGATCTGCTGAAACACTTAAAATAATATTGCTCTCGTGCTCAAGAAATTATAATGGATCCTACTTGCTCCAAATTTTGTTACTACTTCTGATTTCTCAAGGTCACTATTTTATTTGTGTGTGCATACGTTTTTGGGGTGGGGGTGCAATCGTGGGCATGTGCACACACTAACAACAGAGCCAAAGGAGATAGGGGATAAAGGACCTGGGCTTCACTGGGGGGAAGGGCCATATTTCCCAATTAGACACCATCTTTTACCTCTCAATTCTGAGGAGTTATAATGGGGAAAAACGGAAATTGAAAAGACAGCTGCCATATATGTCTATTAGGTGAGCTCTGGAAGGTCAAGAATCCTCTGCTTATCTGTTCATGTATTCAGCTGCTTGATATTTAGAGGTTTCTACCGATTGAACTCATCCACATAATGTCCAGTTTTAATCAAATTACTCCAAAAAGCCCAAAACCCTGTGTAGTACTATATGCTTTAAAATTACTGGTTTAATCAATTGGTTAATTGTAGGTAGATTGACACCTGAAAATCACCAAAACACTAGAAAAGAACTGCATTCATTCTGTTAGAAAAGAAATACCAAGTATAGTTTAATATGATTTTTAGTATATACTAAATGGTTACTTAGAGACTGATAACCTACGAGCCAGAAGAAGTAATCGCTGTGTCTCCAGTCTCAGTTGAATACTCATTTAAAAATATACTTTAAAAATGTTGTGTAATCACCTTTTATAATATGAATGTCTTTAAGGGAACAGGGTCTTAGTTTGAAGGTAGTGCTCAGCTGTGGTCCTGTCTGAAGCCAGGCTGAGAGATAGGATGAGAAGAGAGTGATAGCTTCTCTAGTGAGGTTTCTTGGCTCAAAGCCCAGGTTCCTGCCATCTTGCTGCAATTCTGTACACTCAGGGCAGGGTTAAGATGAGGTGGCAGTGTTCCCAACTTTAATGAGTTCAGAATGAACACAGATTTATGGTTATTTCACACTGACAAACGCTTTTGAGAAGATAAACAAAATTGATAAACCATAAGCCAGACTCATCAAGAAAAAAAGGGAGAAGACTCAAATCAATAGAATTAGAAATGAAAAAGGAGAAGGAACAACTGACACTGCAGAAATACAAAAGATCATGAGAGATTACTACAAGCAACTCTATGCCAATAAAATGGACAACCTGGAAGAAATGGACAAATTCTTAGAAATGCACAACCTTCCAAGACTGAACCAGGAAGAAATAGAAAATATGAACAGACCAATCACAAGCACTGAAATTGAAACTGTGATTAAAAATCTTCCAACAAACAAAAGTGCAGGACCAGATGGCTTCACAGAATTCTACCAAACATTTAGAAAAGAGCTAACACCTATCCTTCTCAAACTCTTACAAAATATAGCAGAGGGAGGAACATTCCCAAACTCATTCTATGAGGCCACCATCACCTTGATACCAAAACCAGACAAAGATGTCACAAACAAAGAAAACTACAGGCCAGTATCACTGAGGAACATAGGTGCAAAAATCCTCAACAAAATACTAGCAAACAGAATCCAACAGCACATTAAAAGGATCATACACCATGATCAAGTGGGGTTTATCCCAGGAATGCTACGGTCTTCTCAAACAACCAGCTTTTAGTTTTATTGATCTTTGCTATTCTTTCCTTCATTTCTTTTTCATTTATTTCTGATCTGATCTTTATGATTTCTTTCCTTCTACTAACTTTGGGGTTTCTTTGTTCTTCTTTCTCTAATTGCTTTAGGTGTAAGGTTAGGTTGTTTATTTGAGATGTTTCTTGTTTCTTGAGGTAGGATTGTATTTCTATGAACTTCCCTCTTAGAACTGCTTTTGCTTCATCCCATAAGTTTTGGGTCATCGTGTTTTCATTGTCATTTGTTTCTAGGTATTTTTTGATTTCTTCTTTGATTTCTTCAGTGATCTCTTGGTTATTCAGTAGTGTATTGTTTAGTCTCCATGTGTTTGTATTTTTTACAGATTTTTTCCTGTAATTGATATCTAGTCTCATAGCATTGTGGTCAGAAAAGATGCTTGATATAATTTCAATTTTCTTAAATTTACCAAGGCTTGATTTGTGACCCAAGATAAGATCTATCCTGGAAAATGTTCCATGAGCACTTGAGAAGAAAGTGTATTCTGTTGTTTTTGGATGGAATGTCCTATAAATATCAATTAAGTCCACCTTGTTTAACGTATCATTTAAAGCTTGTGTTTCTTTATTTATTTTCATTTTGGATGATCTGTCCATTGGTGAAAGTGGGGTGTTAAAGTCCCCTACTATGATTGTGTTACTGTCAATTTCCCCTTTTATGGCTGTTAGCATTTGCCTTATGTATTGAGGTGCTCCTATGTGGGGTGCATAAATATTTACAATTGTTATATCTTCTTCTTGGATTGATCCCTTGATCATTATGTAGTGTCCTTCTTTGTCTCTTATAATAGTCTTTATTTTAAAATCTACTTTGTCTGATATGAGAATTGCTACTCCAGCTTTCTTTTGATTTCCATTTTCATGGAATATCTTTTTCCATCCCCTCACTTTCAGTCTGTATGTGTCCCTAGGTCTGAAGTGGGTCTCTACAGACAGCATATATATGGGTCTTATTTTGGTATCCATTCAGCCAGTCTATGCCTTTTGGTTGGAGCATTTAGTCCACTTACATTTAAGGTAATTATTGATATGTATGTCCCTATTACCATTTTCTTAATTGTTTTGGGTTTGTTATTGTAGGTCTTTTCCTTCTCTTGTGTTTCCTGCCTAAGGAAGTTCCTTTAGCATTTCTTGTAAAGCTGGTTTGGTGTCGCTGAATTCTCTTAGCTTTTGCTTGTCTGTAAAGGTTTTAATTTCTCCATCGAATCTGAATGAGATCCTTGCTGGGTAGAGTCATCTTGGTTGTAGGTTTTTCCCTTTCATCACTTTAAATATGTCCTGCCACTCCCTTCTGGCTTGCAGAGTTTCTGCTGAAGGATCAGCTGTTAACCTTATTTGGATTCCCTTGTATGTTATTTGTTGTTTTTCCTGTGATGCTTTTAATATATTTTCTTTGTATTTAATTTTTGATAGTTTGATTAATATGTGTCTTGGTGTGTTTCTCCTTGGATTTATCCTTTATGGGTTCTCTGTGCTTCCTGGACTTGACTATTTCCTTTCCCATATTAGGGAAGTTTTCAATTATAATCTCTTCAAATATTTTCTCAGTCCCTTTCTTTTTCTCTTCTTCTTCTGGGACCCCAATAACTCGAATGTTGGTGCATTTAATGTTGTCCCAGAGGTGTCTGACACTGTCCTCAATTCTTTTCAATCTTTTTTCTTTATTCTTTTCTGCGGTAGTTATTTCTACTATTTTATCTTCCGGGCCATTTATCCGTTCTTCTGCCTCAGTTATTCTGCTATTAATTTTTAATTTCATTTATTGTATTGTTCATCATTGTTTGCTCTTTAGTTCTTCTACGTCCTTCTTAAACATTTCTTGTATTTTCTGCATTCTATTTCCAATATTTTGGATCATTTTTACTATAATTACTCTGAATTCTTTTTCAGGTAGACTGCCTATTTCCTCTTCATTTGTTTGGTCTGGTGGGTTTTTACCTTGCTCCTTCATCTGCTGTGTGTTTCTCTGTCTCCTCATTTTGCTTATCTTACTGTGTTTGGGTTCTCCTTTTCGCAGGCTGCAGGTTCGCAGTTCCCGTTGTTTTTGGTGTCTGCCCCCATTGGCTAAGGTTTGTTCGGTGGGTTGTGTAGGATTCCTGGTGGAGGGGACTGGTGCCTGTGTTCTGGTGGATGCGGCTGGATCTTGTCTTTCTGGTGGGCAGGACCGCATCTGGTAGTGTGTTTTGGGGTGCCTGTGACCTTACTGTGATTTTAGGCAGCCTCTCTGCTGATGGGTGGGGTTGTGTTCCTTTCTTGCCAGTTGTTTGGCATAGGGTATCCAGCACTGTAGCTTGTTGGTCATTGAGTGGAGCTGGGTCTTAGTGTTGAGATGGAGACCTCTGGGAGAGCGTTTGCCGTTTGATATTACGTGGAGCTGGGAAGTCTCTGGTGGACCAATGTCCTGAACTTGGCTCTCCCACCTCAGAGGCACAGGCCTGACATCAGGCAGAGCACCAAGACCCTGTCAGCTACATGGCTCAGAAGGGAGAAAATAAATAAATAAATAAATAAAAGTTATTACAATTAAAAAATTATTAAAATTTAAAAAATTAAAATACAAAAAAGGTCAGATAGAACCCTACTACAAATGGTAAAAGCAAAACTATACAGACAAAATCACACAAGGAAGCATACACATACACACAAAAAGAGAACAAGGAAAAAAAATATGTATCTATATATTAAAAAAAAATGGAAGAGAGAAACCAAATCAATAAACAAATCTACCAGTGCTAATAAACTCTAAATACTAAACTAAGATAAACATAAAACCAGAAACAAATCAGATGCAGAAAGCAAGCCCCAAGTATACAGTTGCTCCCAAAGTCCACCTCCTCAATTTTGGGATGATTCGTGTCTATTCAGGTATTCCACGGATGCAGCGAACATCAAGTTGATTGTGAAGATTTTATCTGCTGCTCCTGATGCTGCTGGGAGAGATTTCCCTTTCTCTTCTTTGTTCACACTGCTCCTGGGGTTGTTTGGATTTGGCCCCATCTCGGACAGGACAGGGTTGAAGGAGCAGCTGATTTGTGGGCTCTGGCTCACTCAGGCTGGGGCGAGACGGGGGTACAGAATGCGGGGCGAGCCTGCGGCGGCAGAGGCCAGCATGATGTTGCAACAGCCTGTAGTGCACCGTGTGTTCTCCCGGGTAAGTTGTCCCTGGTTCACAGGACCCTGGCAGTGGCAGGCTGCACAGGCTCTCGGGACTGGAGGTGTACATATCCCTTTTTTAGTGAAAACTCCTTAGGGCTAGTATTCATTTATTTATTCACTCATCAAGTGTTTATTGAGTATCTACTATATGCCAGCACCACTGATATTCAATGATTAGCATAAATATGTCCCAGCCCTCAAATGTATACGTAGCATGTTTTATTGAAAATTTTGACTCAATTATGAGCAAACAGGAAAGTCCATTTTTTCTTAAAAATATATAAGTATATATGTATTCATATATATACATGGCTGGCTACTGGTGTTCTTTCTGTTACTGGGGACTCTCAACTGCTAATGTCAAGGATAAGTACAGGAGACAGACTTTTGTACATCACACAAAGATAATAAAATTGTTATGTAGATAAGGTCCATCAAAAATGGCACATGACTTGCTGTAAAACCATATGACAGGAAGAGCGGATACCTTTCCCCAGAAAGTGGTTTTTATATTAGAAAGTCAAGGATAAGTAGGAATTAAGAAGGGGAGTGTGGTGAGATTAAAAAGAAAATTTGAGACAGAGGGTGGAAGATCTGCAAAGGTCATGTTGTAAAAGGGAGTCCGGTATTTTCCAGGAACTAAAAGAGTTCAGTGCAGCCAGAGACAGAATGAGAAAACGTTTGAGAAAGCATTGGGGAATCTAAGACTCTGGCACATTTGCTGCTTGCTCTTCTCTCTCCTCATATGACTCCAAAGTTTGGAGTCATCTGCAGCAAAGGAAAAAGTTTTACAGTTCAGCTGGAGTTTGCTGAGTGAGTACTGCAAATGTGTCACTGTCCAACTGAAGGGTGGGCAGGATCATAAAAAGTGGTGAATGGCACACTGATGACTACTGTCCCCAAACTTTCCCCCTTTTCCCTGAGGTAAAGTTGGAGGAGCAGGGAGTTTAAGTTTCTCATGGAAACCAGAATTAAAGCATGTCGCAAATTACTGGCTGCCCCTGTCATACCACACTCACACACACACCAGGTCCTCCAGCATGTCACGGTGAGAGGAGCAAGCCATACCCTAAGCTTCTTTGAGGTCAGCTGGGCCATTTAGCAACAATCCATTGGGCGGCAAGGGCAAGCCAGCCTCCAGCACATCAGCACCAGTAGATGCAGAGATCAGAGCTCTAAGGATACAGCACTTGGAGTCAGCTACTGGTGTGTCTGCATATATATGATATATATATGAATAAACTGACCTTTCTTTGACCATAATTGAGTAAAGAATGTCAGGAATACATGCTACATGTAATTGTGATTAAAGAAATTACTGGGTAATTAGTTGTTTATTATCTCTCTTACCTGCTGGAACACAAATTCCCCTAAAGAAGGGACCATGTCTTTCCTGTTCAACACTATAGGTTCTGTAGAGTGCCTTGCATGCAGTAAACACTCAAAACTGGTTTTGTTATTGTTGTTGATGAAAGAATGGTGTTGTTTCCTCTGATGGGGGACAGTGAAGGAAAAGTGCAGGAGAAGGGAAAGGTCAGAGACTTAGAGCTCAGATAAGAAATCTAGACCCTGTCTATGAAATAGGATCACTGAATTAAGGATTGTATTTTGAGCCTTGGGATTGAACAAGATTGCATAGGAAGGAAGTATAGAATGAGGCAAGAATAGACAAAAACACAGAAACAGTACTTTCAGTCTAATACAATAAGTAAAATAATAAAGGAATCTGGGGCAACCAAAGAGAGACGCACTTTCAAGATGCACTTTCCTAGGGGTGTGTATGATAGGTTAAAGTGGTGGAAAGGGATGAAAGTGAATAATTTATGTACTGTAAACAAAAGGAAACAAGTATTTTTAAATTGTCAAACGTGCAATGTAAACCACCTAAAAGAGCTTTTTTCCTTTTTTTATTTTTCTTAAAGCCATGGAGCCAAGTAGTAGGGAGTACTGTTAACTCTACAAAAGAAGGTATTTTAAAGCTTGAAACTGTATAGATAAAATTTGATTTTCTTAGTAGCTCTTTTACTTGTATTTATGAGAATTTTTATCTAATGTCTATGAAACTACTGAATTTCATGTATAGTCAAATCCCTAAAATTATATTTAATCCAAACCTCTATTTATAATGTCATTTCCTACAAAGTATAATTAACCATAACCCTATGCTACTGTAAATGCCTGTTATCATGAACTATAAAGCAACCCCAAGTTCAGGACATATACCTTGAGTGTAATTGGCTTAGAATCCTCAGTGTGTTGAATGGGCATTTTGCTTTCCTTAAGGTATTTACCTTTAACCCCAAGTTACAGCTGGAAAACTCATTCTGCTCTAAGGTCCAGAAAAAGAGTAAAAAGACAGCACAAACTCATGCAGCTAGTGAGTAAAGTAACCAGGGCAAAAACTAGTTAACCTTGTTCTTGTTCTAATACCAAGCATGGCCATTGTGCTTATAACATTATAGTTTTGAATAAAATTAGAATAATTTTAAACTAAATACTTAAGATATCACTCTTCAAAGCTGCTCAGGAAACTGGCCTGATTTCAGACATGAAAATGTTTGTACTTTATTAATATTGCATCATACAAATGAGCATTTATTATGCAGAGCACTTTATAGCTTTGCTCTTCTGAAAAATTTTTAAACCTCCCTTAAAGTTATTTACTGAAGGCAGATGGCATTTTCTGCCCTTTCTTTTCAGTAAAAGCTTGTTTGAGCTAAAATAATGAGAAGTGTTCCTTTGAGAACTGAAGTCTCATTTTTTCCCCCAGGCAGAAGCATATATCTGAGGCATATTTCAAGACTTTGAATTGCTTCGTCAAATAGCTTGTGTAAGATGGGTATTTGTTGCTTGGCTGGTTTATTAGTAGATTTGTTGATTAATTGGAATTTAAATTGAATACATTAACAAGTCTAGGTAAGATTAATGAAAAGGAATATGACTGGTGAACAAAGAGAAATAAATAGGAAATGAGCAAATATGGAATCTTGAGTTTTGCAACTTTCACTTTTAGAAACCAAAATTTTTTAAGAGTTTCATTTGAATTCATAATGTGGAATAATGCTTGAGGTGGCACCCAACAGTAGAAGCTCTAAATTAACTTATTAAATGAATATTTGTTGAATGAATAAATTGTATGATTATTTCCTTGTTAAACTGTTTTAAATCAAATTCTAATTAGTTTTAATTCAGGGTCTAAGATGAATAACAGAATATGCTACTGTCTATTCAGAATATTTAATTTTCAGTTGAAAAACTGACCTGGAGCGGTAACATAATGTCTCCTACATTTATTCCAAAGTAAGTTAGACCAGAATCCAGGTTATAAACATGTATTTACAATTGATTAATACATGTTTATAACCTAGGTTGATTTTATGTGTCAACAAGCCTGTATGCACAGTGCCCAGATATTTGGTCAAAAACTATTCTGGATGTTTCTGTGAGGGTGTTTTGGGATGAGATTTACATTTAAATTAGGAACTTTGAGTACAGCAGATTGCTCTCCATAATGTGGGGTGGGGGGGGCCTCACCTAATCAGCTGAAGACCCGAATAGTACAAAAGTTTGATATCGCCAAGAAAGAGAAATTTCTCTATAAGACTGCCTTCCCTAGAGTCTGTCACACAGAGTGAAGTAAGTCAGAATGAGAAAAACAAATACTGTATGCTAATACATATATATGGAATCTAAAAAAAACGGTACTGATGAACCTAGGGGCAGGCCAGGAACAAAGACAAAGTAGAGAATGGACTTGAGGACCCTGGTGGGGGTGGGGGGTGGGGAAGGGTAAGCTGGGACGAAGTAAGAGAGGGGCATGGACATATATACACTACCAAATGTAAGACAGATAGCTAGTGGGAAGCAGCCTCATAGCACAGGGAGATCATCTCTGTGCTTTGTGACCACCTAGAGGGGTGGGATAGGGAGGGTGGGAGGGAGACGCAAGAGGGAGGGGTTATGGGGATATATGCATACGTATAGCTGATTCACTTTGTTATACAGCAGAAACTAACACAACATTGTAAAGCAATTATACTCCAATAAATATAAAGAGAAAACAGACTGCCTTCAGGATTTATCTGCAACATAGGATCTTTATGGTTCTATGGCAGACTGCCTTTGGATTCAAATTGCCACTCTTTCCTGAGTCTCTAGCCTGCTAGCCACTTCCCCGGGCAGATTTTGGACTCTCTAAGCCTCTGCAATCATGTGAGACAATTCCATAAGATAAATCTTTCTATATATACACATCTTATTGGTTCTATTTCTCCAGAGATCCCTGACTAATACACTAACATTTTATTTAATAAGTTCAGCAGCCATTGTTTGTACAGATTTCATTCAAGGTATCCAGATAGTAACCAAAAGAAGACAATAGCAATGGAATAAGAACAATAGCTTCCTGACACAGTGGTCAGGAAATCTGGATTCTATCTTTTTCTAGCTGAGTGAACTCAGATAAATCTTTTAACTTTTCTTCCCTTCCCTGTTACTCTATATGCACAATTCAAAATGTTTTCACACATATTATATTACTATTATTAAAGTAGCCCAGGTAGATAGACTGAGAAGCTTATTTTTAGGTTAAAAATGGGAAATTAGGTCCTAAAGACCTGAAAATAATTTGTCCAAAGTTAGAGGCCTCAGAATAGAACCAAGGTTTTCTGAACTGTAGATACAAGCAAATGACAGTATATACTAGAAAGCAACCAAGAACAAGCATCAGAAGTCTAGTTCTAATGTTGGATAATAGTCCCATTTTTGCCATTAGATTATGAACTTCTTAGAAGTCTTTTTTTTTTCATTGTGTAGTCCAAAGGCCTTATATACTTCCTGGAACACACTAGATATACAATAAATGTGTGAGGACTAAATGAATGAATGAACAAAGAAAGAAAGAAACCACTCCCCATGTAACCATGGGAAATTTACTTAAATGTTCTAAGATTCAATTTCTCCAAAGAAGATTAAATGATTTCAAAGCTCCGTAAGTCTGTAATTGGACTATCACCAGCCTCATTTCTTCCTCTAAAGTTCGTGGCTCATCTTGTATATTACTATGACGGTAAAACTACTTTATAAATTCAAATATAAAGCAGACTGCTTATGTCTTCTAAATTTAGGAACCATATCTGTCATTAACATTAAATGCTTAATGACCCATTTGTAAGTTCCTAACTATGCTTGATATTAAACAGTACTGAATATATTCATGTGTGAGCTGAGGGTATCTTTTTCTTTAGCTATACATTATCATGATACTTTAAGACAGTTTATTGAAGATTATGAAGATGAGTTTTAAATAAATGAAGTATAAAAACTATATTTAGTTTTAATATTAGGAAACTCCAGTTTCAATTTCTGCTCAACCAAAATCAAGAAAATCAGATTGAGAGATTCATATCATACTTTTTAATATCCCTCGTTCTTAGAGTAAGATATTCAATATCCTTTATAGATGACTCTTTCAAAATCTTTTTGGACAATAAGATATTAAACCTAACTTGGAACAATGTTCTCTAAGGCCTTCTGAAGCTTTAAAATGTCATGAGGCTATGCTTATCTAAGATATGAAGATTTCAGTTGATTAATATTAATAGCAATTCTATTCATCTTGAGTATACATAAGAAAAAAGTTTAAATCAAAGTCTTTATAAAAGGTATAGTAATATCTTGCTGATCTTGAAGTCATGTAACAGAAACTTCAAGTGTTCAGAACCAGCAAATACCTTTAAAAAGCCCCTTAGCAGGTAAAATATTTCTAACCAATATTATGAGTAAGTTCTTTCAAGTACTTACTTAAAGACTATTTATTTCTACTTTACATGTAATTGAATAAGTTTGGCTATATGATTTCCCAGTCCTGAAATAAATTAGAAGCAAAAAAACAATTAGGAAGAAAAGGAGGACTTCCAAAGGTAGATGTGTATACTAGTGGTGAAATGAGATATTTTGATAATGAAAGAAGAAACTAAACAAAATTCCTTCCGTTGTCTTCAGAGTCACTCTACCACAGCAATTACCTAACTGATGTTCATAACTATGATGCATAGACATAAGTATGACTATACTATAATATATATATTTCCTTTTATAAATGTTTCCATCAAATATGGCTGAAATTAAAGCAGTTTTTTCTTGAAAAGCTTAACTTTCAGTTACTTTAGAAATTTACTTTTGTAGAACCTAATTCTCCAAGGAAACACTTACCAAGAAAAAGATATTGTTATATGTAACCAAAGCCTTTGAAAATCACCGCTTGAGAGTTTTAAAAGCCAAGGACTGACATATGATTCAGTAGAATATTGAGTTGGGTACTGTTCCAGCATGTGTTGAATTATTAAGTGAAGGTTATAGATTTTATACAATCACAAGACCCTCCATTGCTAAGAAAAGATTAACTTTTATCATCAGAAGTAATTTCTAAGCTTTTTTCCCTACTAGGAATTTACTCAACTATTGTTAAATATACAAATATGCAACCCTAGTAAAATTTCCGGTGGATATAACACTGAGCCACTGAAGGTTAGCGATGAAAGATTTTGGTTAGTGCAGATTCCTACTGCTTAAAATAATTCAGAAGTATATCCTAATAATAGTAGGAGCTATAAAATTCAAAACAATTTCCAATGCCCTCCTCCAAACCAAGTCTCCTTCTCTACTGCAGCTTCTGCCAAGCATCCTGAGTGACTTGACAATCCCACAGATTAGCCATCCCTCACCTCTCAGTTCCTACACTTCTTCATCCCTTGGATCTTCTTTTCTACCTTAGCTACCCAATTCTGTAGTCACAACCTTGAACTGTTGATATTCATTATCACATATTCAAATGTTACCTTTTGTCTAATCACAACTTTTTTTCCAACTTATTTATTTTATTATTTTTAATGGAAGTATTGTTGCTGTACAGTATTATATGTTACAGGTGTACAATACAGTGATTCACAATTTTTAAAGTATATACTCCATTTATAGTTATTATAAAATATTGGCTGTATTCCCCTTATTGTAGAAAATATCCTTGTAGCTTTTTTATACATAATAGTTTGTACTTCTTAATCTCCTACCTCTATATTGTCCCTCTCCCTTCCCTCTCCCCACTGGTAGCCACTAGTTTGTTCTCTATGCCTATAAGTTCACTTATTTTTTGTTATATTCACTAGTTTACTGTATTTAAGTATACCCATGGCTACATTATTTTTAATGCCAATGCATTATCTGACCCATTAACATCTCTGATTTCTCAATATCCATCAGGCACTTCTTGTTACTTTCCAACTCATTCATCTGCCTTCCATATTCTTGTACCCCGAAGCTCAGCTCTGCAGGAGAAAATTCCCTAACTGGACAGATTAATATCACTATTAATTTATAATCTCCAGCTTTAACTGGGCCTTCAAATAGTCCTAATATTAAGTTTCCCTAATAAGCTTACTTTCTCAGAGTATCAGTTACCTGTTACTACCTAAAAAGAAATACAAAATCTGCAAATCCGTTGGGGGCTGTCTAATATAGGCCAGATCCATCTGGGACAGCTCAGCTGTGGCAGCTTTGCTCCACATATGTCTCATCTTCCTCCTAGAATAAGCAAGCGATCCTAGACATGTTCTTAAGGCATTAGCTGCAAAACAAGCAGTCAAGCATCAATGTGCAAGGCTTTTTAGGATCTAAGCTAAGAACTGGCATAAAGTCACATCCACCTCATTCTTTTGGCCAAAGCAAGTCTCACAGTCATACCCGAAGTCAGAAAGTAGATATATTATCTGCCTCTTCTGTGGAAATAACTGCGAAGTTATGTGACAAAGAGTGTAAATATATGAAGCAGTGAAGAACTGGTGACATTAATACAATCTAATATACCCACTCTCTGTAATTACTATTTCATGACTTCTTCAAGCTCCTAAAAACCACCATTCCATGCCAGCTCCATCTTCCAGCAGACAACATGTTATCTAACTTCATTGAGAAAGTAAAAGCTATTTAATAGCAAAATCTCTCTTGATTTCTCCAATAAATATGCAGAACCTCCTGCATCTCCATCTATTCTTCTACTCTCTTGCTATAATTGAGGAATCATCTTTTTCATTCCCATGTGCTTTGGATCTACTCATCTTATCAGCTCATGGACCTTGCTCAATTATTTTCTCTGTCTCATCTAACATTTTCTTCTTCCTTTTAGCATTCAACCACCCACACTATCTCTGTATTCTCCTCCATGGCTAATCACCTTGAAAAAAATGTCCAAATACATTGACTCTACATCTTCATCTCTTCATTAGTTATATGAGGATGACTTTGGTTTAAACAATAATAAAAAGTATGATCTCATGCATGCATAGGCCACGATTTAGTATCTCTAAAATCCATTGAGCTCTTCTTTCCTCTGTGTTTCAGCTTTGACCTTGACAGACCTCCTTCTTTGTCATAAGACAGCTTCTGGCATCATCTAGGAAAACATGCTTCCTTATTCATATCCATCAGGAAAAATGGTGGACCTCTCTTTCAGCCAAATGATAAAAGTTCTCTTCAGTTTGATTGGACAAATAAGATCCTGTGTCCAATCCTGGACCGTTAACAGTCACCAGAGGAATGCTATATAATGATTAGCTTAAATCTGAATTCTAAACCAGTAGAGATGGGGAACGCAGTATTACCACAATTTGTTTTGAATAACTTTACCTGGGGCTGCAAATGGAGTAAGCACCTCTTGAGTTACATGGGCTGTTGCAGGTAGTGAAAGAACATGGTAGACTAGAACAAAATCAAGGAAAAAAAGGTGAGGATGCTGGTTGGGCAACGGATGGTGTTCATAGCACATTCACTTCTGGTTTCTGCCCACACTATTCTATGCATTCTTCTTTCTAAGGTCCAAGTTACTAAATCCAAACACCAGAATTTAGTCCTTATCTTTCTATAATACTCAGCAGCATTCAACAGAGTTAACAATATTATCATTATCATGAGTCTATGATTTCAGTTTATGCAAAACTCTATTAGCTTTTCTTCCATCCTCTGGACACTTCTTTTCAATTTCTTTAGCTAGCTCTCCTTGACAGCAAAGGTTTGGAATTCTCCAGGACTTGGACCTAAGACTAGACTCTCCATGTTGTTCTCATTCTATAGCCTTTTCCTAGATTTTGATCTTCCAAATATACATCTCTGACATATAGTTTTCCTCTTAAGTCTGGAACAATTTAACCAGCTGCCTGTGTGCCATCTCTATTCTTTGTTTCCAAGGCATTTCAAACTTAACAGGTCTACACCTGAGCTTTTGATTTCCCTCCCACATACAAAGGGCCTCCCCCCAATATTCCTCTTCTAATAAATTAACAATTCTGTTCATACAAATGCTCATGCTGGGAACCTAGGAATCATTCTTGACTTTGCTCTCTCTCCCTTATCTCCCACATCTAAATTACCTCTTACATATTTTTTTCCTCAAATATGTTTACTTCTCTATATCTCCACTATCATCATCTCAATCCAAGACTAAATTACCTTCTGCCTAGACTACTGTGATGGATCCTGATGATATTCTCTAGCTTGTTCTTGCCTTGATTTGGTGTTTTTGTTCATCATATAGAAATCATAGTAATTACTAAAATAAAAATCTGATTATACAGTTCCACTATATAACCCTAGTTCCTATTGCACTAGGATAATATCCAAAATCTTTAGAAACTCTACAAGGTGATCCAGCCTTCCTCCACAACTCTGTGCTACATAGGTTACAAATGAGCTACACTTAAATTTCTTGACTGAGTGCTTTCCCACTGCAGGAGCTCTCTTCTTCCACATTTCATTGACTAATTCCTACTCATCCTTCAAGTCTTGAATTAAACTGCTACATATTTAATTTAAGAAGATTTCTATGACCGACCAATGCAATTAGACACTTAACAACTTGTTAAGGTTTGAACACTGATGCTATCAAGTAAAGACATGTTACCTTTTGGAAGTTGTTAAATTTTTATGTCTTAGTTTCCTAACTGGTAAAATGGGAATCATGATTAACAATACCAAGGTCATAGGTGTATAGTTTCCTATGGCTGTTGTAACAAATCACTCACAAGCTTGGTGACTTAATGCGACAGAAACTTAGTCTTTCACAGTTGTGGAGGCCAGTAGTCAAAAATCAGTTTCACTGTTGCAAAACTGAGGTGTTGGCAGGGCCATTCTCCCTCTGGAAGCACTAGGGGAGGATCCATTCCTTTTCTCTTCCACCTTCTGGTAGCTGCCAGCATTCTGTGACTTGTGGCCACATGACTCCAACCTCTGCTTCCATGGTCACATTGCCCCCTTCTTTTCTGTAATCTCAGATTTGATACATAATCTCCCTCTGACTCTCTCTTATAAGGATACTTGTGATTGGAACTAGGGCTCACTGGGACAATTCAGAATAATATTCCCATGTCAAGATCCTTAAGTTAATCATATTTTCAAAGACCCTTTTCCCTTATAAGGTAACATTTGCAGGGTTCAGGGATTAGAACCTGATACCTGTGGTTGGCCATCATTCAGCGAACAACAATAGGGTAAGTGAAAATTAAATGCACAAATGTGGTCAGCATGTAGTAAAAAGTCATGCATTCAACATTTTTAAAAAGTTGAGTATCTACCATGCACAAAAATGTATAGATACATCAGTGAAAAAAATGGACAAACTCCTTCTCTTCAGGGAGGTCTCATTTTAGTGGGGGAGACAAACAACCAAAAATAAACATATATATATATATATATATATATATATATTTTTTTTTTTTTAAATAGAGTTACCATATGATCCTGCAGTCCCACTCCTGGGCACATATCCAGAGAAAACTATGATTCAAAAAGATACATGTACCCCAATGTTCACTGCAGCACTATTTAATAGCCAAGACACGGAAGCAACCTAACTGTCTATTGACAGATGAATGGATAAAAAAGATGTGGTATATGTACACACTGGAATATTACTCAGCCGTAAAAAAGAATGAGATATGCCATTTGCAGCAACATGAATGGACCTAGAGATGATCATACTAAATGAAGTAAGCCAGACAAAGAAAGACAAATACTATATGATATCGCTTATATGTGGAATCTGAAAAAAAAAAGACACAAATGAACTTATTTACAAAACAGAAATAGATCCACAGACATGGAAACAAACTTATGGTTACCAAAGGGGAAGGGGGGGATAAATTAGGAGGATGGGATTAATATATACACACTACTGTATATAAAATAGATAACTAACAAGGATCTACTGTATAGCACAGGGAACTATACTCAATATTCTGAAATAACCTACAAGGGAAAAGAATCTGCAGAAGAAAAAAAAAATATATATATATATAAATGAAAAATAATATATATATACCTGAATAATATATATATATATATACACACACATACCTGAATCACCATGCTATATACCTGAAACTAACACGACACTGTAAATCAACTATACTTCAATTTAAAAATAAATAGATAGATAGATCGATTGATCTATTAAATAATGTGGGATAAAAAGCAGAGTAAGGGGCCTAAGATATGTTGTAGGTAAGACAGGCAAGGAAGGCCACACTTGTAAGATGACATCTAAGCAGAGACCTGCTTGTGTAAAAAAATCCATCAGTTAGCTATTATATTATTAGCATTTATCACAGTTTATAATTCTATATTTATCCATGTCATTATATAACATCTGATTCTCCAACCTGAAGTTCCATAAAGGCACAATTGGGTCTATTTAAGAAACTGCTGCATTGGTGGTTTCTGGCAGAGTTCTTACACATAAAATTAACCAGATTAGCAAATATTTTCATTTAATAATACAAGATGACATTACTATAATGTTTTTTTAATCTCAGACTTCCACTTTTGCCTCTGATGGAGTAGGCTGAAGCAGACTAATATTTGTACTATACAGCTAGATGTAAAACAAACAATAAAAAATCCACATCTGTTTGAAAAGGGAAGGCTGAGAAGAGAACCAGTATGTGGGAGGACAAGATCAGAGAGAGAAGGGAATCTCCAGAGAGGTGAACTGACATTTTGTGAGCCACCTCTTCTCTTAAGGCATCTGCCAATTCTAGGCATAGAACAAGGGACTGAGAAACCAAGCAGAGGAACTGCAGCTAAGAGTCAGAGCTTTCGGTAGATATTTGGACAATCTCACAGAACTAAAGAGATATTACAGGGGCTTTCCTCCTGATACCAACCAATTCTCTGATTGTCCAACACCAAGTGGTGTCCAATAATTCAGTTCAGTTCTGACACTAACTACCTGGAGTTAGATCAGACCCCACGAGTTAATGGCTCTGTCCCACAAGACTGCCCCCACTTCAGATGCCAGCCACAAATGAGGTGCCCAGCTACTTGTATTTCTGCCCAGCTGACTACAGAGGTTCCCGACTCCACCTCGGGTTCAATAATTCACTATAATGACTCACTTACTTTACCTTTACTGGTTTATTATAAAGCATACAACTCAAAAGCAGCCACATGGAAGAGCTGCATGGGGCCGGGTATGGAGGGAGGGCACAAGGCTTCCCCATCCTTTTTAGGTGCATCACCCTCCCAGCACCTCAAAGTATTCACCAACCCAGAAATTTTTAGGGGTTTTTATTGAGGTTTTGTCACATAGGCATGATCGATTATTAACACTCTTCAGTCCCTCTCCTCTCTCCAGAGATGGGGAGGAGCATGAGACTGAAAGTTCCAGGCTTCTGATTAAGTCTTGGTTTCTCTGGCAACCAGTCCCCGTCTGGAAATTATCTAGGGGCTCACCAATAGTCATCTCAACAGCACAGAAAGTACTCCTTGTACTCCTACTCACTTAGAAATTCCAAGGTTTTAGGAGGTCTGTACCAGGAGCCAGGGACAGAGACCAAGTATCCTTCTATGATACCACAGATATAAAACCTGAATTCGGGGCTCAACTTCCCCTTCCAGGAAGATGAAGTACATGTAACTTACCCATTCCTTTCACTCGACACAACTAAAAACTCTGGAGATTATATGTAAAACAAACTTAAAAAGACTCATGTGACCCACATGACCCAGCCATTCCATTCCTCGCTATCTACCCAGGGGTAGAAATAAAAGCATGTGCTCCTACAGACTTGTACACAAATGTTCACAGCAGCTTTATTTGTAATAGCCGAAGCCAAAAGTAATCCAAATGTCCATTAACGTGTTAATGGATAAACACCTAAACAATGAAATACTACTCAGCAGTAAAAGAGAATACAACAATATAGATGAATCTCAAAATAATTTTCCTGAGTGAAAGAGGCTAGAAAATACTACACATTGTATGATTTCATTCATATAAAATTTTAGGAAATGTAAACATAATGACAAAAAACAACACAGTGGTTGTCTGGCTATTAAGGGTCAAGAAAGCTTGGGAGAGAGCAATTATAAAGTAACAGGAGGAAACTTGGACAGTTTTACAGGTATACATGTATGTCAAAATTAATCAAGTTATATACTTAGCATATGTGCAGTTTATCATAAATCAATTAGATTTCAAGAAAGCTTTTAAAATTAATTCTATATTTTCCTATGTGTACATGCAAATTATAGTAAAGCATCTACAAGCTTTCATATTAGAATGAAAAGCATGATTACTTCTTGGAAAGAGAATGGAATTGGGGTTAGTAATCAAAGTGCAGTTTTTCAGTATCTGTAGTTTAATCAATACAAGGAGAGCACACTTATTCTCACAAGTGAAATTTAAAGTAAAATAATTACAAAACAATGTGATGAATTCTATCATCCTCTCAGCGTGAACCCAAATTAGGAAGTGACTAACTCCATAGTACAGGCAGAAATGGAAAAAGAGAATGACTTTCAGAAAAAAAAACCTCAGAGAAGAAATAATACTTGGTATGAATCTTGAACAATAGGATTCTTTAAGGAGAGGAAATCTGGAGATAATAAGCAGTATCTGAGAAGGATGACCAAGGGATCAGTGCAGTGTAGTGCTAGGGTAGGGAGGATACGGGGAGAATAGAGTGTGAGGTGAGAGGAGTTGAAAGCTCCGCCAGCAAGGAGATTGCAAAAGATGCGTAGAACACATGAGGAAGGAAGAGTCAGTGCTGTGGGAAAAATATGGGGAAGCTTAGAAAGCAAAAGACAGCCACAGAAAAATTTTAGCAGAAACTTAATATGATAAAATTTGTGTTTTTTTTAAATCACCTTGGTGGCATTGTAAAAAGACACCTTAATAATTTGTGTAGGAGAAGAAGAGTTCCTTTAGCTCAGACATTAGAATACAGAGAGAGTTGGATTTAAAGGATCATTATAGTGTTAGAACATCTCACTGAGTGACTAAAAATACAGCAGTTTGGGGATTAGCTGACTGGGGAAATTATTACACAAATAACAGAGAAGGAAGGAGTCTGTTGTTATTTTTTTGTTTTAATTCACTTCATTTGTTTGGGATTTAGTTTTGCAGAGGTGGCAGTGGTTCGTTCCAAGCATAAAGATTTTTGAGATTTTTGCAGTATCTGTGGATGAATATAAAAGTCCAGCACTTAGGAAAGAGGTTGGGTCATCAGCCAACAACATGTAAGTATTAGCTGAAGCCCAAAGACAAAGACTAGAAGTTAGCTAAGGGTAGAACCCCATAGAACAAAACTACTTAAAGTATAGGCAGAGAAAAAGAAAGATGTTGATTGAGAAGTGAGGTGGTGGCAGCTACAGATAGAGAGCACATAAAAAGCAATGGAGAGGTGGAGAGGTCAAGAGTTTTAGCAAGAGAAAGGGGACCAGGAGGGTGAAGAGTGAAAAGGATCGTTGGAACTGGCCATTGGACGTCATCGATGGTGATCTTCGAGAGGGTCTTTTTGGTAGAGTGTGAGAGTAGAAGCCAGACTAGGGTTCGTGTTGAGGAAGTTGAGATGTTGACTATAGATTAGGCATTCGAATGGTCTGGAGGAGAAAAGAATGAAAGAATTAGGGTGGCAGCTTGAGAGGAAGGCTGGCCAAGGAAAGGAGAAGCAGGACATAGAAGCAGGAGTGGAGACAAGAGAATGGGGGATTGACTTGAGCAAAGTCCTAGAAGACAAAGGAGGACGCAGTCAAGGGTACTGGCTCCGGCAATTGAGAAGGAAGTAGCAATGCAGGAGGCCACAGGTAGTGAGGAAAAATTAAGCTATTTCATACCAGGTGACTGCCTCTTTTTTGTTTTTTGTTTTGTTTTTGGTAGGAAGTCAAATCATCTGCTAAGAGTGAAGACACTAAGGGTGAAATGATTTGATAAAGAAGACTTATAAAGGTTTTAGAACAGACCTCCGTGATATTATGTGAGAAGGAGTTAAATAAGAATATATTAACAGCCCAGTTGGCCTAGCTGGGCTTCGAGATGTGTTTACAATGGCACCTGTTGGGCTCTTTGGTGACTCTAACCCCACAAGGCTTTATCACTAAGCAGCGGTTTTCTGGTTTCATGATGAAATCACCTGGGGCACTTTAGAAAGCACTTTCTCCTGAGTGCACATCCCAGGATACCCTGATTTAATCGGTCTGAGGTACTAAGAATTTTAAAAGCTCATTAGGTCATTCTAATGTGCAGCCAAGCTTGAGAAACACAGTACTCAACCCTCACTTCTTTCATTAGTTAAACCCAGGACTGAGTTCAAAACATTGAACATAGTTGGATTTAAATTAAAAAGTGAAACCTGGGCCTCCAAGATAATAATAAATAAATGTTCATCAAGAAACTTCAGGAATTATAACCATCTCAATGCTGCACACATTCACACTTCAAAAGTTTATATTTTCATCACCTAGGCTTGCAGTTTTTGTATCCCCACATCAGCAAAACTGTCATAAAATCTAAGGAAATTTTTAAAACTTATCAACTATCTGCCAAATAGTGAAATAGGATGAATGATGTCAGGTTTACATTGTCCATCATCATTGATGCAGACTCAGCATATTTATTCAGCAAAACTATCATCTTGATTGTTCTGGGATTTTTTTTTTCTTGCTTATTTCTCATACTGTTTTCTAATCTAAAACAAATGCCATAAAAAGTAATATAATGAGTAAGACAAGAGGAAATTTCAGTCTGGGTTTTACAGTCCTGTCCTTTAGAGTCTGGACATCAGTTTTACAAATTCACCTATGATTTTATAAACCTGGCAAACTGAGTCATTCTTACCAATTTCAGGAAAAAAGAAAATTATTCACTCAAATATGTTTTCTGATTTTGAACACTAATTCTAATTGGGATTACCCAGTATGAAACAAGCCACAGGTGATCATAAATAGCAAATTAAAAGTAGAGGGGATTGCTAAAAGGAGTCACAACGCCAGAGGCAAGAAACCAGAGCTAACACAGAGAAGAGACACAAACAGCTAACTCCCATTCAAAAAAAAGCAGACATAAGATCTCAAAAAACAAGTCATTTCAATTAAAGACAAATGGCCTTCATACCTTAAGATTCTCTAAGGCCTAGTAGAGACCCTGAAACAAGGACAAATTTATGTTTAATATGTTTGGTTTACACACTTTGTGTTTGTATGCATGTACACATAAGTATGTGTTATATATATAAATATTGGGAGGCATGCATTGTTTTAATTTAGAGAATGAATATATTTGGTTATACCATCTTTGAGAATCATAGATAAATAAGGGACTAGTTTATTTTAATCATGTTATAGCAGAATAAAGTCCTTGCCTCTGGCAAAAGCAGATGTGATGTCAATCTGTTAGAGCATCCTTTCTTCTGTAGCATGTCAGATAAACTCCCTCTGGTCTCAATTTTTTGGATCCATTAATCAATCAAATCATCATTCCTTTTCAATCTAAGATAGTTTTATTACCGGTTATTGTGAGTTTACACTAATCTTAGTTCATTTCTCAGAGATGAAAAGTAATCCTCTTTCAGTCTAGTATCATTTACATCTTTCCCGTGAGTTCATTCCAAATCAAAATGAAGGATGAGTTACTCCTAGGACACTTCCCTGTAGAGAGTTGTCATCATGGTATACATCATCAATTGACTTTCCTTACTTTTCCATAGATTTAGAGATGCAACTTTGGAAGGGAACCTGGAAATTTTTACCCACTGAATTTACCAGTGTTTGTATAGTAATACCATCAGCAGGCATATGATATCTAGGACCTTTAAGAAAACACATGATCAAACCAAAGTGAATAGAGTAATATGTGTCCATGGAAGGTATTTATTAAGTATTTATTAAGATACTTAACCAACATTCAAAAATGCACATACTCCAGCAAGTTAAATATAAATGGATTTGTAAACTTCGGAGGATCACAAGAAATAATTCATGTCCAAAACTGAGACCTTAGTAGCATTCAGAAAGTTTGTTCAATATCTGAGAATCTTAATTATACAAATGAGAAGATAAGGCCCAAATGTAAAATGGTAAAGCATACTAAAGCATTTATTTATGAAATAAAAAGCATCAATGTTCATTTCCAGAAAAATTATAGAAAAGGTAAATACACTGAATAAAATATAATAAACATCCTTTTAAATGCATAGGTGAGCTTGCAAAAAGTAAGAAAAAAGTCCAGGGGTCAAAGGAAAACAACTGAAGAATGAGCCATCTCAGGCTTGGGTTCAAGTTTACAGCACTTATCTGGTCAGTGAAGTTTAACTAGCAGAGGGTTTAATACAAAATACATTCTACAGGGCTTCCCTGGTGGCACAGTGGTTGAGAGTCCGCCTGCCGATGCAGGGGACACGGGTTTGTGCCCCAGTCCAGGAAGATGCCACATGCCGCGGAGCGGCTGGGCCCGTGAGCCATGGCCGCTAAGCCTGTGCGTCCGGAGCCTGTGCTCCGCAACGGGAGAGGCCACAACAGTGAGAGGCTCAAGTACCGCAAAAAAAATAATAATAATAAAATTTAAAAAAAAAATTCTAGGACCAATGATACTCCTAGAACTCTAAGCAGAACAAATGCAAACCCTTTCAGGAGAGACCGTCCCTTAATCCAGGTGAAAAGGCTCACTAACTATAAATTTCAGCTGAGAATGAGCTTATTCTCATTCTCCAACAAAAAAGTCAGATGAAAGTACTATCTTTGAAACAAGGTGCTACACTGAGTAGCTGTGCTTTCACTTATTGTTTTCTCTATGGTCACCCCAAGTGATCAAGTTGGTTTTGCAGATGTTACTTTCATTTCTAAATTTCACTCACTGCTCATTTTTCTCACTGTTCAGACATAATCTTTCTATATGACTTTTTTTCTGTATTATATTCTCAAGTCCTGACATGGTTGTGGAGTAGAAGACAGGAAGCATGGAAGAACAAAGAAATATGGTCTTTCTTTTAACATCCAGGCTTATTCAATAATCTATCAACTAGGAGTGAATTTCAATTAATAGGGTTAAAGTTAAGCAGTTACATATTTCCAGAGAAAAAATCAGTAAAGAGCTTATGGCAATTATTTTTTTAAATAACTTGTTTTTGCGGTTATGTCACAGAATTATTATGGATTCAGTGTAACCTCCTGCACTTTCTTCATGCATATATAAGTAAAATGATAATGAATTAGATGTTTCAGGATGCTGAAGGAATGCAGAAATGTGAAAACATTTCTCAATTATCAGAGGGGTAAATCGCTTTCACCTAGTTGAAGTTTAAAGTACATTTTATGTATTCCATTTCCTCAAATGTCAGAAATCTCCACGTGGAATTCTATTTACTAAAACATATTATTTCCCGACTTTGGCAAATTGACATTCTTGTACAAAGATAATTTTAGTGACTGAAATTCTTTTTTTTTTTTTGACTCGTGAATTTGTTTTTATTTTTATTGGGCTATAGGGGATGGGTTGGGAAATATCTCTGTAAGTTATGCCCTACTAGGGAAATGTCCATTCTAATTTTCCTGGGATGGCTTTCGGAGCTTTTTCTTTCTCTTGGAGCTGCTGCTCTTGCTGGCCCTGAAATTCTTCTTAAGGAAGGTGTAGGCAAAACCTCTGGGAGGTCAGCTACTCTCATGAATAACAAGGACAGCCGCCTAAGAGCAGCAGTCCTAGATACTGCCTGAAGCAAGAAAGATATGTGTCTGTCAGAACGTGAGGACTCTGTGGTGGAGTCCCCTCTTTGCCCTATGGGTGTGTTCTCACCTTGTGATTCCAAAGATCACCTCCAAAAGACATTCCAGATTACTCCAAAGGGCAACTCCAGGCAAAGTTCTGTCTCTTTTAGCAACTTCCCTGAGAGAATGAATTTGTTTACAGAGCAGCCAGCCACCTTAGTATATTTCAGAGTATGTGGGATAGAAATCTGAAATTTTAAATCAATCCTGTGAACAGAGCTTTTATTTCAGCTTCTACTTTGTAGGACACACAAAAAAATTATGAAGACTTCATACATTAATATACTTCAAACTACACAGGAGGAAAATATCAGATAAGAGTAAAAGGACAAATGTTTGGATTTCCTGGCATAAATGTCAAAGTTTACTTATTATTTGTGTATTTATTTAGCGAACATTTACGTCATGTTTTTGTAGGGCACAGTGCTGGGCACCGAGGGAATCAAAGGTGAGTAAGACATTGTCAGTGCTCTCAGGGAGGTCATAGATAAAAATGTGAAGAGAACATTGTGAACCTTCACTTCAGAATATTTGTGACTGAGTTTTCTCTTGGCTTCTCTCCAGTTTCTGCCAGAAGTGGGTTGCCTGAAACTATGTTCTGTATCTTAGCGGTGGCTTGGGGCAAATTGCTTTTACAAAATGTTACTAAATGAAAAGCAGTCAGGATAACTTGTGCTCCATATTTTTAAGTCACAGGAAAGTGACAAAAGGTAAGAGTCAAAACTTCTGCAATGACTACCTGAAGCCAAAATAACTATTTGATTTTGTACCAGAAAAGAAAAATCAGTTTGCTCCCAGGCTGGGAGGCTGGAATGGGGTAGGAGTAATAATATCAAGCCACTTGTTACTCATTATGCGGCTTATATAACCCCATCAATTTTTACTGCATCCATGTGTAAGCCATAGTTTTGGTGGTTTTTTTAATGCCAACATTATATGTTTTATTTTTAATCAAGTAAACCTCAAAATAACCATAATTGGCAGAATAAGACATTAGGCATGAGATGATAAAATAAAATCCACGGTCTGCAGCAAGGCAAACAGTGCTTGTAGTCCATCAGGATGACTGTACATGAGTGAAATGCCATTCCGACCATCTACTCCTTTTTTGTCCTTTAAAAACATACAGTTCAAGTGTTTTTTATTTTCACTTGTAAACAACATGAGCCAAAATGGACAATGAGGTCATCTAAATACTACACAGGATAATTTTAAAGCACTAGATAAAACACCATATTAAAGACATATAGAACTCAGTGTTCACTTTGGTCTCTATTATGGTTAAAGTTGTTAATACCAAGAAGCAACACACACTAATTAAAGCCAGCTGGTGGTGGGTGCCAGTGGTTGGTAGCTGTAATTCAGGAGGTAATCAACACCATCATTTTCAAGCTGGTAACTCTCACACGTGTGAAGCCACAGATGTATTAAATGTCCTGATAGTTTCTCACAGTACAGCACTTTGCCGTAACTTTGCAGCTTTGCTCCAAGTAGACAATTTAACAACCATTCAGAGGTCAACCTCTCACTCTAACTGAACAACTATGACACAGATCACACAACCACCACATCTGAAAGAGGCTCTGACAGCAATGTAAGACAGAATTGTTTGCTTTTAACAAGTTGTTCTTCCCTAAAGCAAATAAACCTCATTAAGACAGCTGGAAAGTTAATGTCAGTGCAGCTGCACTTGTACATACTTCCCCAAATTTTATAACCAAAGGGGAAATACACATATATATTTTATGATAAACATTTCTTAGAGAAAACAGTTAAATTAAATTAACTTTAAGACTTAATGAGATCTCCCATGTCCTGTACAATTCATCTTACAGTGAATGTTACAAAGTCTATTAACACTTATGGGCTTCTATTCACAAACTAAATACAACTAGCAGTAACTTGGGGTCACATTGGTGCAAAATAAAACTGGGCCAGAATATGAAAAAAGTATCAGCAAAAAAAACACCCTATATTTATTTGTAGATGGACCAGTGCTAATAACATGATGTTTCTTGATCTTTTCCCCTACATTGCATGCCAAACTTCCAAGTTATAAGCAGGTGAAAATCCTTCTAAATCTTTCAATTGTAAAAATACATCCAAAGGCTTCTAGTAAAGACTAGAAATGCAAGTATATCTACTATAATCTGCCATGTAGCAATGAATAGCTCACAGGGCTAAGAGACTGGTAATGTCTCTTTCTTAGGAATTACAATTGTGTTGACATGGGGGGTGAGGTCAAGGGGCAACTAATTCACAGACCCTCTGCCCAACCCATTAGCAACTCCTGTAAACTGATGCTTCACACAGACCCTACCCCCCAGTAGCTAGAAATGGCATTGCACATCTACTTTATGTTCACTCCTTGGCAGCCGGTGCTAGTTAATTATGTGCCTGGGCAGTAATGCTGCAATACACTTGGCCTCAGGGCAGCACAGACACAAATGAAGGAGATTGGCATCTCTGATACTTTTGCCCAGCACAAAAACACTCATACAACCAATCTCTCTTCCCAACCTCTTCCCGCTGCCGACCGACCTCTGGGCAAAGTAGCTATTTCCAAGATTGCTTGTGTGTTCTGTTTTGCTTCAGTAGAAGAGTCCCTATAAGTCTTTAAACAAAATACATGATAACTTGAGGGAAATGCTGGGAGACGGCTAACTAGATGAGATGGTTCATTATTCACAAGTGTTTGTCAGAAACATGCAGTTGTGAACTGCTATCTATACTATAGATAACAAGGTCTGTACCAGAGCATTATCAGCCATTGTAAGGCTGGAGCAGCATAGAGGTGTGCTATGCATCAACTATGAGGTAGCCTTTTGCTGTAAACAGAATAATATTTCACCCATGTAAATGGACACTGTGCTTACGTCAGTGATATTCACATATGCAAGGAGGTGAGGAAGTCTCCTTTAGAGTACTTTTCACATGAAATAAAAATAGGAGAACCGATATCTGATATTCAGAAATTTTGATCTATGTCAAACTCAGAGGTTAGTTATTACTAACATCGGTACATAATACTTATATAAAGGTCTAAGTTATTTGGTTTGCTTTGAGTAAGCAGGACTGTAGACTATTCTGTAAAGAAACAAAAATACTATATGGTATGTTCCCTGAGCAAAGTTCTTTGTCCTGAGTGTGTTATGTAATAGTGATAATATTCTTATATAAAAAATAAACCCCAACTTTTAATCATAAGATAGGTTTGGTATGTGCTTAGTTCAGTCTGGTGAGATGCTGAAAAATGATTTCAAGTTGCACCCATAAGGTCCATAGTTATAACATGTTTCTTTCTGTCTGTCTTTTTTTAAACCATGATCTCAGCTCTGAACTTTTTATATGTAAACAGGGAATGTCCAATTCTCAAGACCATAATTTCCTATTTCTAATAAGGTCAAGGAACTTTGGTTTGAATTTTCAAAGTGGCTTACGTTTTGTACTTTTACTGTTAACCTGCTTATTATACCTGCTAAAAATTTAAGCAACACCAGTTTGATTTGTCTACGTAATTTAAATAAGCTTAGGATCCTCACATAAGGCAAGGAAGTACTTCTTTATCACATTCAATATCGTCAAAGGTAAGCTTTGCATCACAGCACACTGATATTTCAGTATGTCCCATGGAGATTCTCACAGACACTGTCAACTCAAGCTGAGTTGACAGTGATATGGCGGCCCAGCCCGAGGCTCGCTCTCCTTCTGCGTGGCTTGCTTGCTGAAACGGCAGCAACCGTACCACAAGCCTCCCTCGGCAGGACAAGTCGGGGAGGGCACAGAAACTGTTCAGCAGAATGTGTCTCATTTGAATCATGCTATTTTCTGTTTCTGATTATCTGAGCTTACACCAACAGGCTCATACACAACTATATTTATTGCCAATGTTAAGCATCGCCACTAATTGGTACCTTCTTGGAGATGTTTCCAAAAGTGTCCAAAACATCTAGAACCAGGATGACACCAGAATGAATGTTTTTCATGACTGAAACCTGAAGGGACCAATACTATGATTGGCCCTCAGCCAGTTTATTAATATAACTGAGGACCAACCTGAGAAGTGTCTCTGTCCCCATCATTGAATGTTCATCCTGAATCTCCCACATAGGTCCCTTCAGGAACAGTCATGAGGGAATTCCCCTAATGAACTGTATTGTATAAAATACTCCTAGCTCTCTGGTAGGAGAGGTTTGGGAACCTCCTGCCCCAGGCTCATCACTCTAGTCGCCCGCCATCAAACACGGTGCTTTTTAATATTATTCAAGGTCATATGTAATTGGGCAATTGTGAGCATCCACTTAATTTCCATTCTCAACCCTGGCATTTTACTCACATCTGTGCTGTTTTGTTTGTTTGTTTTAGAAACAAGTTAGGTAACTCTCCAGGGAGAATAAAAACAGCCACCAAAAACATACACCAAACAACTGCAGTTTTCCTCCAAGGTCTTCAGTAGTAAACAAGGAGGCCTCCGCTCGAAGTGACGGTTGGAAGGATTGACTCAGTCAAGGGAAGCTGCTGTTGCCACAGTCCCTCAAAAACCTCACAACAGGTAAAAGATTATAACGAGTATCAAAATACCATTGAAAACAATCAAGTCACTACCTTTATACATTGCCCTCCCCTTCATTTCTCTGAATAGTCATCTAATTTACAATCAAAGCATATGAATTAAAATCACTGAAATATCGGCATAGAAATTACACATTCATTGTCTTTTCTGGAGTTATGTATACCAGATTCAAAAAAGCTTATGGCAGTCAGAGGCATATGGAGTTAAGGTACTGCTTTCAAAGGGGGAGGGGTGGAGGACACATTCTACAGATATCAAGAAGAAGAGGCAATCCCCAATTCGGGAGAACTGATGTCTTAAAAACCTTTAGTACCATATGATTGGCAGCTCTGAGATCTGAAGTATCCTTTGGTTCACACAGAAGGTAACAGTCATTTTTTTTTTCCTAATGCAATATAAAGGGAATGGTATTTCAAGAAAAACTCCAAGGGTTATTTTCAAAACCATCTAAAATGCTTCACCTGAATTTTCAATTCTTGGGGATGTCCAATTCTGCGAGGGAGGGTGTGTGCTTACATCTCTATACACACATATATAAAGACAAACCCTCTTTATACATATGTCTACATTCTACAGAAAATCCTCCTACACACACACAGACTAAGGCTCTCTCCCTCTCACACGGGCACATACAGATACATAGAGCATCGCATCCTCTGAGTCACGTGACACATGACACCCTGCTCAAAGGTAATTTGCTTGGAGTGATTTGTCTGTTTAAAAAAATTCACTGTTCCTCAACAGGAGTTAAAAATCCCAGGTCAGTTGCTGTTTGTGCAATACTGTTCCCCTGTATTTGCATGAGGTAGACTTCCCAACCGAGGGGAGAGAAAACGATACGTTAAGAAAAAGGGTCATGTCTTTTTCCGTTTTTGAACGGAAGGCCCCGTTTTGCTTTGATCTGGTGCTGCAGATGACTTTGTGGAGGAAGCTTCTGCAGGTGACGTGCCTGGCCACTCTGAGACCTCGGACCTCGCCTCCTGAGGAAACGGTGGTGACGGATAGCCGTACCCCCCGCCCCCCCACCTCTCGAGGGAACGTCGAAGTGCGTGGCTGGGGCTCTGCTTCCGGTCTTCCCTGAGAACGGGCGGGTGGCTGCACCCAGTTCTGTGAGGGCAGTTCGCCACCATGTGCGTGATGCTCTAACAGCAATGGCACTTCTCTGGCCGAGGAGGAAGACTACATTCCTTAGCATGACTGTAGGATCGGTCTCCTTTTGGTTTTTTTTTGTAGTGTCTTCCCTTTGGGTCTTCTTTCACTTCCTAAACTGGGGTTCCCACCAGTCCCGTTACTCATATTGATTCAAGGCTTTTGGAAGATTTTTTAAATGTGAATTCCACTGGTTCTCCTTCTTTTAGGCTTCTAAATCCTTCCATGAATAATTTGCTTCGGTGTACAAATACATCAACTAGAATATCCACGGGGCTTCCCTCTCGGTTTCTCATGGAAATGAATCCAAATCCCATTCACACCTTGAACCACTTACAGTGGCCAGTTCCGTGCAAAATCTGGGATTCCTCCTCTGCCTGCTCTGGCAGCTTCCCGGGCTCTTCTCCACCACCTTTGCTTGCCCCGCTTGGGGCTGATGAAACCTGGTTGAATGACCTCATTGTCTTCTGAAGAACATTTAAGAAATTTCCGCAATGAAGACACTAAATACATTCTGTAAGATGTTACTCGAAAACACTCAATATTTATCAACACGCAGTTAAAAAAAATTTTTTTGTTTTGGAGTACAAATCCTCGTAAGGCACCCGCATCCGGTGTTCCAGTCAATAGTCAGTTACTGCTCCTGCGAATGTATCGATTCTTCGCTGTTTTCTTTTCAAAAGCAACCTAAGCCCAAGTGCGTTTTTCCCTGTTCTCCTCAAATCCTTAATTCTAATTCATAAGCCATAGTTTCTTATTCTCAATAGACTGAATCTCTGAAACACTTTTCCTGTATTTCACAGACTTCTCATACCTCAGGCCATAGTCCAGAACCATGTCCTCATGACTCCTGACCAAACCAAGTCCATAATTGTCTCACCCCTTTCTGAGCTCCTACAGTAGAATCAGACAACCCACTCACAAACTCTGGTATAGTTGCCCTGTGTGGTTCTCTAGTCAGTCATGGTAACCTTCATGAGAACAGGAATCTCCTGTCTTTATAACTAGTACCTCGCATGTCCCTGAGCAAAAATGGGTTCTTATTAATGCTAATTAAATTTAATTCTACAACAGAGTTTCTAAATTATAAATATATTTATAACTTATAAAGAGTAAGGAGAAAAACCTTAAATCTTCTCAGAAAAATGGTTCCTCCAAATTATACAATAACCCGAGGGGATATGAGGATATACGTATACATATAGCTGATTCACTTTGTTGTACAGCAGAAACTAACACAACATTGTAAAGCAATTATACTTCAATAAAGATTAAAAAAATTATACAATAACCCTAAGAGCAAGGACCTTTGAGTCATGTTTTTTCTCTTAAGCATCCAGCATTATGCCTGACAGTAGAAATTTAATAAAAGTTTATTTTTTGGCCCATGGTTGCACAATATGAAACAATTAAATGCTATTAAATATGAGAAAAAGAGTATGTATCTAAAATCATTCTATTTTTCAAGGCAAATAGTAATCTGTTTGCTCAGCTAAGCAGATATACACCTGAAGAATTACAGGTCAGCATCCACTATACAAGAGCATATAATTAGGATTTCTGTTTATTTAGTGCATTATTATCTTAAATAGCATCACAATTTTTACACATAACAGACAATAACATACAGAATCAATGAGCCACAGTCTCTAGGATCATAATAAAGAAACTGAAATCTGCTCAAGAGACTGCAGTTTTTATGACTTATGGTAAATTAATATGTCAGTATTTATTCTCAAAATGCAAAAAGAAAGGGTTGGGGTAAGAATGGGCAGGAAGAAGGAATTCTGATTTTGTCAGAAGTCTTTCATATTGATTCGGATTTACCAACAATGTAAGCCAAAGTTATATTTACAGCTACCAATGATTCACTCTTTATTGACTTAACTTGAATATTCTTTTTTATATTGTGATACTGACATTATAAAAACCACAGAACTGTCATTTTAAGTTTGGATTTAAATCTGTCCCAATTTCACAATTATGTTTTTACAAAATCCATATTTTAAGTGTTTTCATTAATATTTTATTTCTTGGCTTCTATGACAGAATATATCTGTTCTCTAAAAGCTAGAGTATATGCAGTTTGTGTTTCATCAGAAAAATTAAATGTGATAATTTATGTGACTCGATATATTACTACTGTGTTTTAGAACATCAGGAAACCTTTATTTCAAACCTTTTATATCCAGCATCTTTTCTCCTTGAGGGAAAATATAATTTTTTATAAGGATGTTGGTATAATATGAAATACTTTGAGGAGCAGTAGCTCATACTCTAATATCTAAATGTTTGCCCTTTAAGAAAGATTTCGCTTTTCCTTAAGATTTGTCTAAAATGATGATTCTTGCTTGGCCTAATGTCTCCAGATTGAATCCCTGCCCAACTCTACCATTCAGATAGTTCAGCCTGTAGATTTCCCATCCTTCAATGCAATATTAGCCAGAGGTATTGTTTAAACCTGATTCAGATTACGTCACTCCTCTGCTCAAAACACCAGTAACTTCTCATCTCAATCATAATAAAGGCCAAAGTCCTTAGAATGCCCTACCAAGACCACTGGAGTCTTGTTGCTCACAACCCCTTGCTGACCTCAACTCCTACCTCTCTCCCCCAGCACCTTGTTCCTTGAATATGCCTCTTCCACTCTCATCTCAGGACCTTTACACTCACCACTGCCTCTACCTGCCTGGAATGCTCTTTGCCCAGATATCTGCAGTTTTCCCTCATTTCCTTCAGGCTTCTGCTCAAATGATATCTTCCCATGAAGGTCTTCCCTGGCTACGATATAAACTAGCAACACTCTCTGCCAGCCCTATATTCTCCTTCACTGCTTTATTTTTCTCCATAGCACTTATTACTAAATGATCCTATAATATATTTATCTATTATTTATTATCTTCCTCCCCCATTAGAACATAAACTCCTCCAAAGCAAGGACTTTTTGTCTATTTTGCTCACTACTGTGACTTCAGTACCTATAGGAATACCTGGACACAGTTGGAACTCGATAAATATTTGTTAGATGAATGAATTCATTGTTGTAAATAGAAACACTTATTAATACTTATGAAACCCCAACCTACAGATGTAGCATGACATTTCTCTCTGAAATCAGTTCCCTACAAATTATATCTACATTAGGTATAACCCATTTATCTGTCATTAAAGAATTAAAGCATTTTAAACACAATAAAAGAGTACAAATGGAGGACGACTTGTCATATGTCTAAACATTTAAGAGTTATTAAACAAGCTAAAAATGTTAATATATAATATACCTTTCTAGCTTGATAATATGCCTTATTAATGACAAATGCTTCAGGCCAAATTTTTCAGCTATTATTTGGAAATAATTGTTTGAAAATTCATTTCTATATCTTTTTGTTCTTGGTTGTGTGTGTGTGTGTGTGTGAGAGAGAGAGAGAGAGAGAGAAAGAAGGGGAAAGAGAGAGAGAGGGAGGGAGACAGAGAGGCAGAGAGAGAGACTGTATGTTGCCAAGAACTGAGTCCTCCTCACAGTGAATGTTTGAGGTACAGACTTTTTAAATATGTTCTGATAATCTCATCCATGAAAGCAGTAGCCAACTTCGTCCTAACAGAACCAAATTTGAGTACCTTTTCATGTTGGCCCAACAGCCCTAGCTATTATTCACTGTGCAAAGAAACTGAACTGGGAAGTGATACCAAAAGTGCTTTCAGTGTAATCCAGCAGCTTTCCATGCTCTTCTGCCAAAATAAAAAATGCAAAATGGTTGAGAGAAACCAATATGTAAGTGAAAAAGAATGGAAGAGGGATTTAATTCACATGAGAGTTATTAGTCCCTTTGGGAAATAACGAAGTGCAGACAACGTGCCCTACCCCCAAAGGACCACATAATCCAGATGCAAAAACAAGATATAAAGATATGAATAATTCACTCAACAATATAATTCCAGGACAACTTATAAATAAGGCATAGCAGTGTGATTAGAGCTGTACTTACGAGTCTTGAAATAAATGTGAAAAGTAGAACTTGCCTCAGCTTTAACAAGGAAGACAATAATAACAATAATAGCTATCATTATTTTGTATCATTTATTTTGTGCCAGGCATTGTTCTAAGTGCTTTTCATATATGAACACATTTAATTCTAGAAACAATAGTGAGAAAGGTACCATTATTATCCTCAATTTATAGGTCAGGAAAATAAGCCACTTAAAGTTCAAGTCACTTGCCCATGGTGGTAGAGTTTGGATTTGAATTCAAGCAGTGTGGCTCTGGAGTTCAAGCTGTTAACTACTACTCAATGTTGCCTTTGCCCTAAACAATATAAACATAATTAAAATAATAGTGCCTTAGTTGTATAAAGTGATTTATGGTGCACAAAATGTCACTCTATATTCATTCCCTTATTGCAGACTTTTACAACTACTCTGAGAATTACACATGACCATGTTATTCCTGTGTTACAGTTAAGAAGTTTTTAATTTTTAGATAAGCAAAGGCAAGAAAAAATATTCCACACGTGAGGCAAAATAAAAGATGTATGGGATTAATAAAGTAATGGGGTCTCTGTCCCTGATCTCCTAAGGGCATTATTTGAACAGAGCACAGGCACAGTTCCCAACCACAATCAATAGTTTTCAGAGCTGGTCCCTTATAAACTCTCAACTAGAAAATGCTGTCTCTCAGGTGTCTCACACAGGTGCACACATTTCCCTAAATTTACACGGGCACTGCCCTGTGAATAGAACTGTTCTTCTTGTTTAACAAAATATTTAAATTCTCAGTCTGAAGGAGGATCCCCCAAAGCACTGTTTATAGTTTATACTTTCAACCAAAATGTACTCACCTGAAGAAAAGAGAATGTCTGTCCCCAAAATAAATTCTATTGTCTAACCTAGATTAGCTGAGCTGATTGAAGCTTCAATATGGGAATTTTCAAATTGCAGCAGTTATGTGTCATTATTCAATGGCAATAACTAACATTGATGTCATGCTTTCTCTGCGCCAGGCTCTATGCTAAGCATTTTAAATGCATATTCTCCTTTCAGTCAGCAGGACAATGTGAGAAAAGAAACATTAGCTGTTCCTGCTTAGTAGATAAAGAAATCAAGTTTCAGAGAAGTAATTTCCCTGAGGTCACCCACTTAGTAAACATTATGGGCACTGAGACCCAAATCTTTCTGCCCAATAGCCCATGCTATCCTATTATCTGAGGTTGTTTGCTGTACATCATAATGGAAACACTAACCATAGAAGTTACAAATTCAAAAATTAAAAAAAAAACAATAACAATGAGCTCTTCTTGTAGTAACTAGAAAGAGGAAACTTTCTGTGTGGGAGTCACTTCTGCTCCTTATGCAGCTATGTTTAGTTAAACCATGTGAAATGTCCATTTTTTAAGGTCACAAATGGATATAGGTAATGACATATAATTCAACATTAATAGGCGTGGAATAAGGGGGCCTGAGTTCTAGGTCAAAGATTGCAATGTTACATTCAGCTGGGGATTATAAACATATATTAAAATGACTAGCCCCAAAGTCTGGAGTGAAGAAAGTATTTCTGGTATGAACCTATGTAACCTTTGGCCCCAATGTTTAACTCCTTCTTTATGAAATAACCTAAATTTGCATTGGGAGATCTGTTCTTCCATTGGATACAGTCTGGTGGGACAGTTCATTAAGATGTTTTTTCTCTCTTCCCAGAGAAGGGTGGTACATGATTCAAGCTAGACCAATCACACATTTGAAAGCACTGGAGTTGATTCATGCCCCCCCACCCCCTCAACAAAACCTGTCTACGCGTTTTTGCAGTTGTTACTTTAGTTCCTGTCCTTTAAAGCTTGATTCCTAAACTCTCCTTCCATTGCTTAAACTCTCTCATATTCAAAACAATATTTTTTCTGATTGACTAGATGTTAATTCTAGTTAATTCTGTTTAATTCCATTAAATTATATTAAATCTGCTTAATTCTAGTTAATTCTGATTAACTAGCATCAATTTCCATTGTTTGGAACCAAAGAACCTTAAAAGATCATTCATTTTAGCAAGACATAGCTTGTGGACCAAGGGTAGTGGATGAGACTGAAGTTTATGGTAAGGATAAAAATCAGGGTAACAAAGAGTAGGTGGGTAGAGGAGTTAGATAAATTTGGGACAGGTTAGGGGATGACTTTATAGGTGGATGTTAGTTATTATCAATATTATAGTTTTTGTGTTGGATGATGGGTTCTTGGATGCTTATTTTAAAATGAGTAAATACATACATGCATAAGTAAATACAACATAAATATTGAGTTGACCAAAAAGTGCTTTCGGTTTTTAAGTAAAAGTAAAGCACACATTTCTCATTTTCACCAAGAACTTTATTGAATAACATTTCACCCTTTTGTTCCACTACCTTCTGCCATCTTTCAGGCAACTTCATAATTCCATCTTCCCAAAACTTTTTATCTTTTTGAGCAAGGAACTGTTCCATGTGCCTTTTACAGTCTTCCAGGTAATTGAAATTTTTTCTATTAAGACAATTTTGTAAAGACCAAAATAAATGGAAATCTGAAGGTGCAATGTCTGGTGAATATGGCAGATGAATCAGAACTTCCCAGCCAAGCTGTAACTGTTTTGACCTGGTCATCAAAGAAACTCAAAAAGAAACTCAAAAATGAGGTCTTGCGTTATCCTGATGGAAGATTAGGTGTTTTCTGTTGACTAATTCTAGACACTTCTCGACGAGTGCTGCTATCAGTTGGTCTAATTGGGAGCAGTATTTGTTGGAATTACTCATTTGGTTTTCCAGAAGGAGCTCATGATAGAGGACTCCCTTCCAATCCCACCTTATATACAACATCACCTTCTTTGGATGAAGACCGGCCTTTGGTGTGGTTGGTGATGGTTCATTTCCTTTGCCCCACGATCTCTTCTGTTCCACATTATTGTACAGTATCCATTTTTCATTGCCTGTCACAATTTGTTTTAAAAATGGAACATTTTCATTACATTTAAGTAGAGAATCGCATGTGGAAATGTGGTCAAGAAGGTTTTTTTTTGCTTAACTTATGTGGAACCCAAACATCAAAGCGATGAAAATAACGAATGGTACAATGGTACAAATGATTTTCAACGCTTGATTTGGATATTTTGAGTATGTTGGCTATCTCCTGCATGGTATAACATTGATTGTTCTCAATTAATGTCTCAATTTGATTGCTATCAGCTTCAACTGGTCTACCCAACTGTGGAGCATCGTCCAACAATAAATCTCCAGCATGAAACTTTGCAAACCACTTTTGACACATCTGATCAGTCACAGCACCTTCTCCATACTGCATAAATCTTTTTTTGCGTTTCAGTTGTGTTTTTACCTTTCTTGAAATAATCATAATATGCCTAAAATGTTGCTTTTTTCTTCCATCTTCAATATTAAAATGGCTACACAAAAATTCACCAGTTTTGATGTCTTTTTTTAAATGCATGCTGATATGACAGCTATCACATACAATCTAACAAAATTGTTTCAAATGAAGTTAAAGACAACTAAGTGCTACTGGAACCATCGTACAGAAAAAATCAAATGAAACTTTTGGCCAACCCAATAAAAACACAAACAAACAAACAAATAAATAAATACCTTAAGTCATAGACCAGTGATGCAAATGTGTGATGAAACAAGAATTGTGATTATCCTAATTTCGTACACTTAAAATAAATAGTATTTTTGGAGAGATAGGAATTGTAAAGAAAATTTTAAATTAGGAAATGACTGAAAATAAAAATGCAATTTTCTATTCAACTAACCCCTCCAAGGATTTCTTTTAGATAAATTGTTGCAACACCTAAAGGAGAAAAAGTTGAGTTTACTCCAAAGGCTATTTGATAACATTCTAAATCCTAAAATAATTTAGCAGTGGAAACTTGAAAAATAAATATTAATGAAATTAGATTCACTGAGTTTCCTATCTGGTCCTTCTGTTCTTCTAGGGCATGATCCTTTAATTCAATAATGAAATACATTTTAGCAATCATTTCAGCAGGGTCATCACCAAAAATCTCATGTTCTTCACTTTATTTAATTAGTTTTAAACACAGTGTTATCCTTACAGAAGCCTAACTTGCTATTTTAGAAAAAAAAGAAAAAATGAAAGGGAGGGTGATATGCAAATGATTCTGACTGAAAGAAATAGTGAGGAGTTGATGATTACTAACTGAATAGACTCTAAGTCATGAGAAATATGAAATGCAATGACAAAGGCAGCCAAAGGGCAGAATTCTTCAGAGGCTTACACTGTTGAGTGCTGATCATAATTCCGATCAAGGTCTTGACTAAAATTCTAGGAAAAAATACTATTTAAAAAATATTATATTGTTCAACTTTAAAAATTTGCAATGTCTAGCATATACAGATATAATAGTCATGGAATACCTAGATCATAATTAGTATGAATAGTCAGTAGAAGAAAAGAAACAACATATAAGTTTTCCAAATCCCAACATACTTTTGTACATATTTGTACATATTTCTATGTGATTACATGTAGGCCAATTGAGTATAAGCTATACATCAAAGACTTAGATACATCAAACTTTAGAATTGAAAAGAATTTAAATGTTCTTTTAGTCTGACTCTCTCATTTCCTTATTTTAAGACAATAATGTATCTGAAAACTTTGTGGATTCTATAGTTTTGCTATTATTTTAAAAGATGAGAATTCTGAGGTCCACAAGAGTTAAGTAACTTACTATGTCACATAGCTAGCTGGTGGCCAGCCTTAAAATGGAACGAAGACCTCCTATACCCTAATACTCTTCTAACACGTATTTATTAAACACCAACTGTATACCAAGGGTTACAGTGTTATTAAGAAAGACAAGATTCCCAGAAGACAATAAGCAAGCAAACAACAATAGCAAAAATCAGTAATTTAAATAATAACGTGATTAAAAGGTCGAAATTGGAGGAGATGCTACGGAGTAGTCTAATGCCAATGAAGATATTAAATAGGGTATTCAGGGAAGGGATCTCTGAAAATTTAGGACTGGGATATAAATCACGAAGAGGAAACAGCTGTCATAGATTATGCTGTGAATGAAGAAAATACCAAAGGCAAAGCCATGAATCCCTTTCCAGTGTGATATATATAAGGTGTAAAATAACATCCCAGAAGGACCATATTTTAACCCCCTATTTGATCCTAAAAATCAAGTTCTTTCCATTATACCACACTGTTTACATGTGGCTTAGTTTCTCATCGAATCTCCCCAAAACAGAGAGATCACATATATATTTAACATATATGCACAGAATTTCACAGTTTTGTAAAATGCTTTAAAACGCATTATTTACAATAATCCTATACAGTAAGCAAGGCAGTTATTATTGGAAGAAATCCATAGTGGAATGAAATGAACACCAGTTTTAAAATTAGGGTTCGAAGCTGGTCCTACCATTTATCAACTTGACTCCTTGGGCATATAACTTAAATTCTCTGAAACTAGATTTCTTCATTGGTCAAACAAAGATAAGTATGCCTTTTTATGGGATGTTATAAGAATAAAGTAAAGATATTCTTCAAAATGGTAGCTGACTTATAAGGATGTGCTGAAGAATTTTAAATAACAGTTCTCAATAAATGCAATTTTCAGTTAAGGAATGAATGTTGGTGCCCTCAAAACTTTCAGTAGTATATGAAAGCCATAGCAGAAGTGTATTAGAAATTTAAATCTTGGCATTTAGAATTTTATTCTTCCAATTTTTCTTCTAATATTGTCTAATTACATATGAACTGAGTTTTTTTTAACATCTTTATTGGAGTATAATTGCTTTACAATGGTGTGCCAGTTTCTGCTTTAGAACAAAGTGAATTAGCTACACATATACATATATCCCCATATCTCCTCCCTCTTGCATCTCCCTCCCACCCTCCCTATCCCACCCCTCTAGGTGGTCACAAAGCACCCAGCTGATCTCCCTGTGCTATGTGGCTGCTTCCCACTAGCTATCTATTTTACATTTGGTAGTGTATATAAGTCCATGACACTCTCTCACTTCATCCCAGCTTACCCTTCCCCCTCCCCGTGTCCTCAAGTCCATTCTCTACATCTGCATCTTTATTCCTATCCTGCCCCTATGTTCTTCAGAACCTTTCTTTTTTTTTTTAATTCCATAAATATGTGTTAGCATACGGTATTTGTTTTTCTCTTTCTGACTTACTTCACTCTGTATGACAGTCTCTAGGTCTATCCACCTCACTACAAATAACTCAATTTCATTTCTTTTCATGGCTGAGTAATATTCCATTGTATATATGTGCCACATCTTCTTTATCCATTCATCTGTCGATGGACACTTAGGTTGCTTCCATATCCTGGCTATTGTAAAAAGAGCTGCAATGAACATTGTGGTACATGACTCTTTTTGAATTATGGTTTTCTCAGGGTATATGCCCAGTAGTGGGATTGCTGGGTCATATGGTAGTTCTATTTTTAGATTTTAAGGAACCTCTATACTGTTCTCCATAGTGGCTGTTTCAATTTACATTCCCACCAACACTGCAAGAGTGTTCCCTTTTCTCCACACCCTCTCCAGCATTTGTTTGTAGATTTTTTGATGATGGCCATTCTGACTGGTGTGAGATGATATCTCATTGTAGTTTTGATTTGCGTTTCTCTAATGATTAGTGATGTTGAGCATTCTTTCATGTGTTCGTTGGCAATCTGTATATCTTCTTTGGACAAATGTCTATTTAGGTCTTTTGCCCATTTTTGGATTGGGTTGTTTTTTTGTTATTGAGCTGCATGAGCTGTTTGTAAATTTTGGACATTAATCCTTTGTCAGTTTCTTCGTTTACAAATATTTTCTCTCATTCTGAGGGTTGTCTTTTCATCTTGTTTATGGTTTCCTTTGCTGTGCAAAAGTGTTTAAGTTTCATTAGGTCCCATTTGTTTATTTTTGTTTTTATTTCCATTTCTCTAGGAGGTGGGTCAAAAAGGATCTTGCTGTGATTAATGTCATAGAGTGTTCTGCCTATGTTTTCCTCTAAGAGTTTAATAGTGTCTGGCCTTACATTTAGGTCTTTAATCCATTTTGATTTCATTTTTGTGTATGGTGTTCAGGAGTTGAACTGAGTCTTTATGCTGTTGAAACATGGTAACGTTAATGATCACAATTATTTCTAAATATCTGCTAGTTATGGTTTGGACTTGGCTTTTTGGTGTAGTTGGTGGTGATGATGTTGGTAGTAGTTTGGTTTTTTTTCGTTATTTACATTGGAGGTTAGTTTGTTGTTTGTTTTGTTTTGTTTTTCTTTGCTTTACTTTGGGGTTGTATGAAGGACTTGTGAACATACAGGAAGAATGGGAGAATTGTGATATTAATGAAGCAATGGTATTTGTTGTTTGGATTTTGTGCTAACCTACTCTCAGTTTAGAGGATTTATTCTTTATGAAGCTAGGGAAGGCTAACATTTTATAAGTAAATTAGAATACACATGTGTGACAGTGTTTTCCCCTCATATTTTCATTTAAGCTTTTTCATATTCATCCAAGTAGTCCAACCAACCTTTCCGACCACACTAATATCTTAGGGAAGAAAATTATTCTGTTTTTATGATTTAGTCAGAGCTTTGACTACCTTAAATTGAAAAATATTCCTGTTGCTTTTTGAAAACTTTCCTCAAGTGAACTCAGATTTATGTAAGAATAATCCCATAGAGACAAAAGAAACAGAGTTTTCAAAGATATAACCACATAAAAACTGCACATTTTGCATTCATCAGACACCAGCGTTTATACTTTTTATCTGACAATTACACTAGAGAGAAGCTGTTATATGTCCTGGTCTGCATCAAAAGGTCAGTGTTGGTCCTTTGGAGTATGAAACAGATATAGAAGAGGAGAAGATCAAGATGAAGTCCTAATATTATGGAGCATCATGCAACAATACTCCATAATCCTTCCAGTCATTTCTAATGTTATAGCATATCCATGCTACAATGAGGAAACTGAGATTCAGAAAAGATAAGTTGTTTATTCAATGCCACACAAAAAGTGACAGAATTGGCATTTGATCCCCAGTCTCTCCAGAGGGGATCTTCCTACTGTATAGGTTCTCTCCAATTTAGAGCATTTTAAAGATTTCACAGCAATGTTGCATACACTAGCTCATCTTCAGTCTAGATTCAGTTCATTTAATTAGCAATGATGGAAACAGGAGGCCAAATGTTAAATAGAATCAATTCAGCCAAACCCTTCCATATGCACCATTTTCAGTTTATACTCCAATTATTCTTTAATCTCACAATTTCAGAACAAAAACTCATTTGTTAGGAAAAAAGGAGTTGGGAAGAACTTATAAACACTGATTACTTTTTCAAATATATGGCTGTAAAAGACAAATTGCTTTCCTGCTTCTTTATTATGCTAGCTAATGCTTATCATTTCATACACGCGTCAAACACTAATTGATGAAACTTTGAAAGAGGAAAGGAAAGAACAGTATCTCACTTTGAAATATCTTTGAGAACTGAAAATTAAAATGAACATAAAATAATCGGGGGCGGAGAGAAGCTCACACTCTCTTCATTTCAACCAAGCGCTCATAAAAGACACCAATTCATACCTCCCACCTGCTTGGCAATTTGAGAAGAAAGACCAGCTTACTCATCTGCTCTTTGGATTAATTCTAACATCTTTGATGAGAAGTTTACTTGTTTTCATTCAGTAGTTGTGTGTTTGTATCATTTTCCACACAATAAACCCACCACTCAAAACAAGTTTGATGTGTATTTTTCATAAAGCTAATTAGGCAGCAGGCAGTTTGAAAGACTCCTTTGCAAATCACATTAGCAGTTGGATAATTTCTCCAGGGAAGAGTGGGAGGAGCCCTGGGTCTTTTAAAATTCCAAATAGATCTTTATTTTCATCATGTCTTTTTTTCCTTAACAAAGTTAACTTCTTTAAGTGTTGCTGAGAGACAGAGCTACGGCCATCTTGAACGCTGATTCCTTGGTAGAGAGCTCAGGATCATACTTGGTGGATGCAGCACATTGAATTAATTGGAGAAGGGACCAAATTTATGTGACTACTGAACACTTACGCACTCATTAATTCTTCCAGACTTTGCAGAAATCATTTAATGCCACAGGGTTTTGTTACTAGTCCATTGTTTCCATTTCCCCTTTTCAAGGTCACTGAAATGTTTCAGTGAAATAATGGTGCTTCAGTTGCCTCAAATAATTAATGTGTCTCTAATGTATCTTTCCAACAGAACATGCTTTAGCTATCAGTGAGACTAAAGGCTCTTATTAGTGCCTTCCATCAGGAACCAAAGATTTCTAGAATGTCAGAAGTTTATGAAACTAAAGACTACATCCTTGTAACATTCCATTTTATATGATTTCTTTTAATATTATTATTATTATTTTTTAATTAATTAATTTATTTATTTATGGCTGTGTTGGCTCCTCGTTTCTGTGCGAGGGCTTTCTCCAGTTACGGCAAGCGGGGGCCACTCTTCATCGCGGTGCGCGGGCCTCTCACTTATCGCGGCCTCTCCTGTTGCAGAGCACAGGCTCCAGACGCGCAGGCTCAGTAGTTGTGGGTCACGGGCCCAGTTGCTCCGCGGCATGTGGGATCTTCCCAGACCAGGGCTCGAACCTGTGTCCCCCGCACTGGCAGGCAAATTCTCAACCCCTGCGCCACCAGGGAAGCCCTAATATTATTTTAATTATCTTGAATGCAGAGCAATTCGCTGAGACTAGTCCAAAATCAGTTCATCTAAAGAATTCACCATTTTTTAAAAATTAAATTTTATTACTTTAGTAACATAATTATACCAACAAATAACTATCAAGATTTTAGGCAGGGCTTTTCAGCTAGAAATCAGCTTTTCTTTTATTAACTGCATGAATTCAGTAAAAATTGATTGAAAACAGATTTCCTATAAAGGCTATAATTTCTTTTCTCCCTCTTTTCTCTCTCTTTTTAACTTAAAAGTTATTTAGTTACAAAGGAACCACAATTTTCAACAGAAAATGTAAACATAAATTTCAAATGAATCCAAGAAGAATCATCACAAATTCTGAATTTATAACAACTAAGATTTTACTAGAATAAAAACAAGATTCAGTCATTCCTTCATTATTTATTGACCATTTAATATACCCTTCTGTAAATGTATTCAGTATGTTATTGAATAAAATAATCTGTGACTGAGTGAGAGAGATAATAAGAATGCTGGATAGTGCTAAGTACAAGACAAATAAGAAAAATGAGGACAGGATATGGGAATTAGGAGTGTCTGAATGCACAAGTTGTAATTTTACATGGTCTGGCCAGGGTAGGCCTCATACAGGAGGTAACGTGTGATCACGACTTAAAGGAAGTAAGGAGGGAATCATGCTGGGTCTAGATTTTCCCGCAGAGGAAAGGCAAGTATAAGGTCCCCAAAGTGTAAACATCCTGGTAGATTTGAAAAAAATCACAGGATTAATGTGGCTACAGGAGATTCAGCAAAAGGGAGCATAAAAGAGATAAAAATAAAGAGGCAATTTGGCGATGGGGAAGGAGGAGGCAATCAGAAGGGACTTGGAAGGACTTTGGTTTCCTTCTTAGTAAAAGGGGGAGCCATGGGAGAGTTTTGAGCAAAGCATGACATTGTCTAATATATTTTTGAAAGTATCTTCTGGCCACTGTGTTGAGAATAGATTGCAGGAAGGCAGGGATAGAAGCAGGGTGACCAGCTGGGGGCTATTATACCAAACAAGGTAAGAAATGATGGCTTGAACCAGAAATGATGTGAAAGGTACTGACTGCAATGACACTCTTTCAGATCCCTTTGAGCCTCAAGTACTTTGTTGTCTCTAAATAACATGATTTTCTGTGCTGTATTATCATATATATTTTTGTCATATTTCTCCCTCAATAGACTGTGAGCACCTCAAAGACAGGAACCATATCTCACTCATTTTTTACTCTCAAAGCATTCTGCCAAGCATGTGAGGGTACTGTATAAACTATTGTGAAATAAACAAGTTAAAATTAATCTCAATGAACAATGTATTTTTCACTTCAGAATAATTTTTAATATGTAATTGAGAGGTAAAAAATATAAGAAGGCTGAATATTAATAGGCCAGCGAGAATTACTAAGCTTTGAAATAGCAAAATGGATATATTTTGTGCATTCTTCCCCTGTGAAGTAATTCACATTTACATTCTTTAAATTAGGCTGTTAATGCTAAACCCTTTGATATCCTAATTAGTAAGAAAAATGACAATATTTTCAGAAGTATTTACTTAGGAAAGAAACAGTTATTTTAAAAAAAAACACAGACCTGACAGAATGGAGTTACATTACATTACAGAACTACATACAATATATAATGTAATATAGAATTATAGAATTACATTAGTGTTCATGAGTGTCTCCAAACCTAGGAGAATCTACATTAGCTTAGGATCTGCATTGCTGGATCTGATTTGAAAAATATTTCATGTGCCACAAAGAATATAAAAATGTCAAAATCTTCCACCAAAAATAACTAAAAGGAATTATAAAATAATGTTTTTTAATCCTTTATGTTTTTAACAGGAATACACAAAATAATACTGATTTCCCTTTTTGAAGAATTTGTTTTTATCTGATCATAAACCAAATATACATTCATTATAAAAATGAAGTTTTTTTTTAATCACATAATTTTTTGCCAACAAAACATTTTGGTATATTTCTAACTTTTTTCAGTGTAAAAATTTGCATATTTCTTATTTTACAAAATTGAAATTACATTATATATAATCTCATAGCATATACTTTTTACTTACCACATCTGACCATTTTCCCATGTCATTAAATATTTCTGAAGATGTGTTTTACTGCATTTGTGTTACCATTTTTCTACTGTTTTCAGTTGATCAAATATATACTGAGTACCTACTATATGCTAGACAATACGTTAAGCGCTAGACCCAGTCTCATGAAGTACTTGCTCTTTCAGAGAGCTTACATTCAACAAATGGTGCAGGTAAAGTGCAATGAGTGCTATAGGATGCTATGGAAACAGTGGCCCACCTAACTTACTCTAGGAAAATCAGGCTACATTGAAGCTGAGACCTGCAGAATAAGTAGGAGATAACAATCTGTGTTGAGGGATTTCTGGATTGTATTCCAGGCAAAGGAAAATGTGTGTTCCAGGCAGAGGTGTGTGGTCAAGAAAGCCCATGTCTCGTTCAAGGTGGCAAGAGGAAAAAATAGAGTAGTAAGGAATGTGGTATGGAGTCTGAGGTTCCAAATGACAACATCCATTAAACAGCTTAATATACAGGTCTAGTGTTCAATAGAGGTCACTTAGCTAGAAACAGGGATTTGGGCATGTTTAATATATGTCTGGTGATTATTCTATTCACCAATCTAAAATCACTTGATTATTTTAGGAAGGCAAAAACCTATTATTTATATGGTTTGTACATTACAATAATATGGTATTTTATATACAGTTGGTGCAAAAGTATAATTTGAGCAATAAATATTTGCTATTTGAATACTGCAACAATTATTTGTGATTGTTACTAGAGGTACAAGCTGGTACATTAAAGAGTCTAATTTTTCTCAGATTACCAAAACTGGGCAAAAATTAAGAAAACTAAAATTTAAGAAAACACTAAAAGTTATCTTCTCTCCAGAGATATATTCTTTCTATATTTCAGCTGCAGATAGTAAACAAATTTTAAAAGCTTGCAACATTAGAAGGTGCTAAGTGTTATTTAAAAAGTAGAGAAAGAGAGTAGGAATGTGGGGTAGGAGAGGAGGGGTTGTAATTTTGAATACAGTGGTCAGAGGAGGTCTTACTTAGAAGATTTTCAAGCAAAGATTTCACGGAGGTTGGGGAATAAGCCACATAGATATCAGGGTTAGATGTTTCCAGACAAAAAGCAAGGAAATCAGTAAGGTTGGAGCAGAGATAGCATAGCAAGGGAGAAAATAACAGGCGATAAAGTCAGATGGGGGGGGAATGGGCAATGGTGTGTGGCTTCAGAGTTCATTCTAAGGAATTTGGGTTTTACTCTGAATGAAATGATAAAACCATTGTAGGGCTTTGAATCAAGAAGTAATATGGGGGAGAGCTTCAAGAAGGCAGAAGAGTAAGATGCGGAGATCACCTTCCTCCCCACAGATACACCAGAAATACATCTACACATGGAACAACTCCTACAGAACACCTACTGAACGGTGGCAGAAGACCTCAGACCTCCCAAAAGGCAAGAAACTCCCCACGTACCTGGGTAGGGCAAAAGAAAAAAGAAAAAACAGAGACAAAAGAATAGGGACGGGACCTGCACCAGTGGGAGGGAGCTGTGAAGGAGGAAAGGTATCCACACAGTAGAAGCCCCTTCATGGGCGAAGAATGCGGGTGGCGGAGGGGGGAAGCTTCGGACCACGGAGGAGAGCGCAGCAACAGGGGTGCAGAGGGCAAAGCGGTGAGATTCCCGCACAGAGAATCGGTGCCGACCGGCGCTCACCAGCCCGAGAGGCTTGTCTGCTCACCCTCCGGGGTGGGCGGGGCTGGGAGCTGAGGCTCCGGCTTCGGTCTGAGCGCAGGGAGAGGACTGGGGATGGCGGCGTGAACACAGCCTGAAGGGGCTAGTGCACCACAGCTAGCCAGAAGGGAGGCCGGGAAAAAGCCTGGAGCTGCCAAAGAGGCAAGAGACGTTTTCTTGCCTCTTTGTTTCCTGGTGCGCAAGGAGAGGGGTTCAGAACACCGCTTAAAGGAGCTCCAGAGACGGGCAGAGACGCAGCTATCAGCACGGACCCCAGAGACGGGCATGAGACACTAAGGCTGCTGCTGAGCCACCAAGAAGCCTGTGTGCAAGCACAGGTCACTACCCACACCTGCCTTCCCGGGAGCCTGTGCAGCCCGCCACTGCTGGGGTCCCGTGATCCAGGGACAACATCCCTGGCAGAACACACAGTGCGCCTCAGGCTGGTGCAACATCACGCTGGCCTTTGCCACCGCAGGCTCACCCCACACTCCATGCCCCTCCCACCCCCACCACGCCACCCCCAGCCTCAGTGAGCCAGAGCCCCCGAATCAGCTGCTACTTTAACCCCGTCCTCTCTGAGGGAAGAACAGATGCCCTCAGGCGACCTACAAGCAGAGGCGGGGCCAAATCCAAAGCTGAATCCCGGGAGCTGTGCGAACAAAGAAGGGAAAGGGAAATTTCTCCCAGCAGCCTCAACAGCAGTGGATTAAATCTCCACAATCAACTTGATGTACCCTGCATCTGTGGAATACCTGAATAGGCAATGAATCATCCCAAATTGAGGAGGTGGACTTTGGGAGCAACAAGATATATATTTTCCCACTTTTTCTCTTTTTGTGAGTGTGTATGTGTATGCTTCTGTGTGTGATTTTTGTCTGTATAGCTTTGCTTTTAGCATTTGTCCTAGGGTTCTGTCTGTGTTTTTTGTTTGTTTGTTTTTAGTATAGTTTTTAGTGCTCATTATCACTGGTGGATTTGTTTTTTGGTTTGGTTGCTCTCTTCTTTCTTTCTTTAAGTCTTTCTCTTTTTTATTCCTTAAAAATTTTTTTTTAATAATTATTTTTTCTTTTAATAACTTTATTTTATTTTATCTTCTTCTTTCATTCTTTCTTTTTCTTTCTCCCTTTTATTCTGAGCCGTGTGGATAACAGGCTCCTGGTGCTCCAGCCAGGTAGCAGGGCTGTGCATCTGAGGTGGGAGAGCTAAGTTCAGGACATCGGTCCACAAGAGACCTCCCAGCTCCACGTAATACCAAACGGCGAAAATCTCCCAGAGGTCTCCATCTCAACACCAAAGCTCAGCTCCACTCAACGACCAGCAAGCTCCAGTGGTGGACATCCTATGCCAAACAACTAGCAAGACAGGAACACAAACCCACCCATTAGCAGACAGGCTGTCAAAATCATAATAAGGCCAAAGACATCCCAAAACACACCACCAGACATGGACCTACCCACTAGAAAGACAAGATCCAGCCTCATCCACCAAAACACAGGCACTAGTCCCCTCCACCAAGAAGCCTACACAACCCACTGAGCCAACCTTAGCCACTGGGTGCAGACACCAAAAACAATGGGAACTACGAACCTGCAGCCTGTGAAAAGGAGACCCCAATACAGTAAGTTAAGCAAAATGAGAAGACAGAGAAACACACAGCACATGAACGAGCAAAGTAAAAACCCACCAGACCGAAGAAATGAAGGGGAAATAGGCAGTCTACCTGAAAAAGAATTCAGAATAATGATAGTAAAGATAATCTAAAATCTTGTAAATAGAATGGAGAAAATAAAAGAAACATTTAACAAGCACCTAGAGGAACTAAAGAGCAAACAAACAGTGATGAACAACACAATAAATGAAATTAAAAATTCTCTAGATGGGATCAATAGCAGAATAACTGAGGGGAGAAGAATGGATAAGTGACCTGGAAGATAAAATAGTGGAAATAAATACTGCAGAGGAGAATAAAGAAAAAAGAATGAAAAGAATTGAGGACAGTGTCAGAGACCTCTGGGACAAAAATAAACACATCAACATTCGAATTATAGGGGTCCCAGAAGAAAAAGAGAAAAAGAAAGGGACTGAGAAAATATTTGAAGAGATTACAGTTGGAAACTTCCCTAATATGGGCAAGGAAATAGTTAATCACGTCCAGGAGCACAGAGAACCCTATATAGGATACATCCAAGGAGAAACACGCCAAGAAACATATTGATCAAACTATCAAAAACTAAATACAAAGAAAAAATATTAAAAGCAGCAAGGGAAAAACAACAAATAACATACAAGGGTATCCAAATAAGGTTAACAGCTGATCCTTCAGCAGAAACTCTGCAAGCCAGAAGGGAGTGGCAGGACATATTTAATGTGATGAAGGGAGAAAACTTACAACCAAGATTACTCCACCCAGCAAGGATCTCATTCAGATTCGACGGAGAAATTAAAACCTTTACAGACAAGCAAAAGCTAAGAGAATTCAGCACCACCAACCCAGCTTTACAACAAATGCTAAAGGAACTTCTCTAGGCAGGAAACACAAGAGAAAGAAAAGACCTACAAAAAAAAAACCCAAAACAATTAAGAAAATGGTAAAAAGAACATACATATTGATAATTACCTTAAATGTAAATGGATTAAACGCTCCAACCAAAAGACATACACTGGCTGAATGGATACAAAAACAAGACCTGTATATGATGTCTACAACAGACCCACTTCAGACCTAGGGACACATACAGACTGAAAGGGATGGAAAAAGATATTCCATGCAAACGGAAATCAGAAGAAAGCTGGGGTAGCAATTCTCATATCAGAAAAAATAGACTTTAAAACACAGACTATTACAAGAGACAAAGAAGGACACTACATAATGATCAAGGGATCAATCCAAGAAGAAGATATAGCAATTGTAAATATTTATGCACCCCACATAGGAGCACCTCAATACATAAGGCAAATGCTAACAGCCATAAAAGGGGAAATCGACAGTAACACAATCATAGTAGGGGACTTTAACACCCCACTCTCACCAATGGACAGATCATCCAAAATGAAAATAAATAAGGAAACACAAGCTTTAAATGATACATTAAACAAGATGGACTTAATTGATATTTATAGGATATTCCATCCAAAAACAACAGAATACACTTTCTTCTCAGGTGTTCATGGAACATTCTCCAGGATAGATCATAACTTGGGTCACAAATCAAGCCTTGGTAAATTTAAGAAAATTGAAATTGTATCAAGTATCTATTCTGACCACAACACTATGAGACTAGATATCAATTACAGGAAAAAATCTGTAAAATATACAAACACACGGAGGCTAAACAATACACTACTTAATAACCAAGAGATCACTGAAGAAATTAAAGAGGAAATCAAAAAATACCTAGAAACAAATGACAATGAAAACACGACGACCCAAAACCTATGGGATGCAGCAAATGCTGTTCTAACAGGGAAGTTTATAGCAATACAATCCTACCACAAGAAACAAGAAACATCTCAAATAAACAACTTAACCTTACACCTAAAGCAATTAGAGAAAGGAGAACAAAAAACCCCAAAGTAAGCAGAAGGAAAGAAATCATAAAGATCAGATCAGAAATAAATGAAAAAGAAACGAAGGGAACGATAGCAAAGATAAATAAAACTAAAAGCTGGTTCTTTGAGAAGATAAACAAAATTGATAAACCATTAGCCAGACTGATCAGGGAAAAAAGGGAGAAGACTCAAATCAATAGAATTAGAAATGAAAAAGGAGAAGTAACAACTGACACTGCAGAAATACAAAGGATCATGAGTGATTAATAAAAGCAACTCTGTGCCAATAAAATGGACAACGTGCAAGAAATGGACAAATTCTTAGAAATGCACAACCTTCCAAGACTGAACCAGGAAGAAGTAGAAAATATGAACAGACCAATCACAAGCACTGAAATTGAAACTGTGATTAAAAATCTTCCAACAAACAAAAGTCCAGGACCAGATGGCTTCGCAAGTGATTTTCACCAAACATTTAGAGAAGAGCTAACACCTATCCTTCTCAAACTCTTCGAAAATATAGCAGAGGGAGGAACACTCCCAAACTCATTCTACGAGTCCACCATCACCCTGATGCCAAAACCAGACAAAGATATCACAAAGAAAGAAAACTACAGGCCAATATCACTAATGAACATAGATGCAAAAATCCTCAACAAAATACTAGCAAACAGAATCCAACAGCACATTAAAAGGATCACACACTATGGTCAAGTGGGGTTTATCCCAGGAATGCAAGGATTCTTTAATATACACAAATCAATCAATGTGATACACCATATTAACAAATTGAAGGAGAAATCCATATGATAATCTCAATAAATGCAGAGAAAGCTATCGACAAAATTCAACACCCATTTATGATAAAAATCCTCCAGAAAGTAGGCATAGAGGGAACTTCCCTCAACATAAGAAAGGCCATATGTGACAACCCACAGACAACATCGTCCTCAATGGTGAAAAACTGAAACCATTTCCACTAAGATCAGGAACAAGACAAGGTTGTCCACTCTCACCACTATTATTCAACATACTTTTGGAAGATTTAGCCACAGCAGTCAGAGAAGAAAAAGAAATAAAAGGAATCCAAATCAGAAAAGAAGAAATAAAGCTGTCACTGCAGATGAAACGATACTATACATAGAGAATCCTAAAGATGCTACCAGAAAACAACTAGAGCTAATCAATGAATTTGGTAAAGTAGCAGGATACAAAACGAATGCACAGAAATCTCTTGCATTCTTATACACTAATGATGAAAAATCTGAAATTGAAATTAAGAAAACACTCCCATTTACCAATGCAACAGAAAGAATAAAATATCTAGGAATAAACCTACCTAAGGAGACAAAAGACCTGTATGTAGAAAATTATAAGACACTGATGAAAGAAATTAAAGATGATACAAATAGATGGAGAGTTAGACCATGTTCTTGGATTGGAAGAATCAATATTGTGAAAATGACTCTACTACCCAAAGCAATCTACAGATTCAGTGCAATCCCTATCAAACTACCACTGGCATTTTTCACAGAACTAGAACAAAAAAATCTCACAATTTGTATAGAAACACAAAAGATCCCGAATAGCCAAAGCAATCTTGAGAAAGAAAAATGGAGCTCGAGGAATCAGGCTCCCTCACTTCAGACTATACCACAAAGCTACAGTAATCAAGACAGTATGGTACTGGCACAAAAACAGAAATATAGATCAATGGAACAGGATAGAAAGCCCAGAGATAAACCCATGCACATATGGTCACCTTATCTTTGATAAATGAGGCAAGAACATACAGTGGAAAAAAGACAGCCTCTTCAATAAGTGGTGCTGGGGAAACTGGACAGCTACATGTAAAAGAATGAAATTAGAACACTCCCTAACACCATACACAAAAATGAAATCAAAATGGATTAAAGACCTAAATGTAAGGCCAGACACTATTAAACTCTTAGAGGAAAACATAGGCAGAACACTCTTTGACATCAATCACAGCAAGATCCTTTTTGACCCACCTCCTAGAGAATATGGAAATAAAAACAAAAGTAAACAAATGGGACCTAATGAAACTTAAACACTTTTGCACAGCAAAAGAAACCATAAACAAGACGAAAAGACAACCCTCTGAATGGGAGAAAATATTTGCAAATGAAGCAACTGACAAAGGATTAATCTCCAAAATTTACAAGCAGCTCATTCAGCTCAATATCAAAAAAACAAACAACCCAATCCAAAAATGGGCAGAAGACCTAAACAGACATTTGTCCAAAGAAGATATACAGATTGCCAACAAACACATGAAAGAAGGCTCAACATCATTAATCATTAGAGAAATGCAAATCAAAACTACAATGAGGTATCATGTCACACCAGTCAGAATGGCCATCATCAAAAAATCTACAAACAATAAATGCTGGAGAGGGTGTGGAGAAAAGGGAACACTCTTGCAGTGTTGGTGGGAATGTAAATTGAAACAGCCACTATGGAGAACAGCATGGAGGTTCCTTAAAAAATTAAAAATAGAACTACCATATGACCCAGCAATCCCACTATTGGGCACACAGCCTGAGAAAACCATAATTCAAAAAATTCATGTATGGGCTTCCCTGGTGGCGCAGTGGTTGAGAGTCCGCCTGCCGATGCAGGGGACACGGGTTCGTGCCCCGGTCCGGGAAGATCCCACATGCCGCAGAGTGGCTGGGCCTGTGAGCCATGGCCGCTGATCCTGCGCGTCCAGAGCCTGTGCTCCGCAACGGGAGAAGCCACAACAGTGAGAGGCCCGTGTACCGCAAAAAAAAAAAAAAAAAAAATTCATGTACCACAATGTTCATTGCAGCTCTATTTACAATAGCCAGGACATGGAAGCAACCTAAGTGTCCATCAACAGGTGAATGGATAAAGAAGATGTGGCACATATATACAATGGAATATTACTCAGCCATTTAAAGAAATGAAATTGAGTTATTTGTAGTGAGGTGGATGGACCTAGAGTCTGTCATACAGAGTGGAGTAAGTCAGAAAGAGAAAAACAAAAACAGTATGCTAACACATATATATGGAATCTAAAAAAAAAAAAGGTCATGAGGAACCTAGGCGCAAGAAGGGAATAAAGACGCAGACCTACTAGAGAATGGACTTGAGTATATGGGGAGGGGGAAGGGTAAGTTGGGACAAAGTGAGAGAGTGGCATGGACGTATATACACTAGGAAATGTAAAACAGCTAGCTAGTGGAAAGCAGCCGCATAGCACAGGGAGAGCAGCTCGGTGCTTTGTGACCACCTAAAGGGGTGGGATAGGGAGGGTGGGAGGGATACACAAGAAGGAGGAGATATGGGGATATATGTATATGTATAACTGATCCACTTTGTTATAAAGCAGAAACTAACGTACCATTGTAAAGCAATTATACTCCAATAAAGATGTTTAAAAAAATAAATAAATATTGGAAAAGAGTACAGAGTTTCCTCAAACTATTTAACATAAAAGTTCCACATGATCACTAACATACCACTGTAAAGCAATTATACTCCAATAAAGATGTTTAAAATAAATAAATAAATATTGGAAAAGAGTACGGAGTTTCCTCAAAAAATTTAACATAAAAGTTCCACATGATCCAGCAAACCCAAGTCTGGATATATTGAAAGGGAATTTAAAAAAAAAGAAATAATATGACTTACAATCTGCTGTGTAGAGAACAGGCATAGGGAACCAGGGTGGAGGCTACTGCAATAACCCAGTCAAAAGATGGTATCATCTGGTCCATGATGGACGTGATGGAACTTGTCATTTATGCTATGAAAAGAAAGCATCAAGTAAAAATATTCAGTTAGCTAAAATGGTTGTTATAGATAATATTAATGCAGTTAATTTTTCTTATTTGTGGTTAGTTATATTCTATAAAGTCTCGATGAAGACTGTCAAGTACTGAATTAGTGAGTAATGAAACTTTGCCCCTTGAGGAAATACAGGGTTAGATTTATTTGAGCCTCTGTTCATAACATTTTGATCAACTGAGCAGTATCTAACGTTGTGTTTCTGTTTATAGATACTTAATTTAATATATATTGTTGATTCATTACCATTGAACTCACCACCAGCAGTGCTATAACACATGCCTGAAATCTGCTTAACAAAGACACGTATTTTATCTGCAAAGCACATCACAGCCTTCCTGTGCTTAGAAGCCTGCCCAGCATCACCTCAGCACTATGTTGGGGGACATTTGAAGTGGTGAAATAACCAACAAAAAAAAAAATCTCAAAAAACATGACAGTAAATAGACTAGGAAGGGAACGTGTGAGGTGGGTGACTCAAATTTTTTGCTCCTCTGCACCCACCCACAAATGACCAGGACTGTGAGTACTGATTCAGGGTATAATAAGTTTTAGTGAGTAGGTGAATTAGCAAATATGGAATCTGTGAATAATGAGGATCAACTGTATTCCTCTAAATGTACTTCTTATTGCACACCATGTTTTGGAAATATCTTAGAGAGTAACATATAGTATCACAATATGAATCTATTATTTTAAACGGATTTTTCATTTTTATCCTATGTAATATTCATTAAATACTTATAATATTTATAAATATTATGAACAATATGATATCTCCCAGGAATAAAAAATTACTACATAAAAAGAAAGTACAACTTTACCAACCCACCCATTCACCATGATCAGTTTTTTTTTCTTTTTCCTTCTGGGATTTTCATACCTCCATGGAGGTATTAGAAATAAAATAAACTAATCAATTAGATTACAATTTTATTTTATTTTATTTTTTTAATTTTTTTGCGGCACGCGGGCCGCTCACTGTTGTGGCCTCTCCCATTGTGGAGCACAGGCTCCGGACGCACAGGCTCAGCGGCCATGGTTCACGGGCCCAGCCGCTCCGCGGCATGCGGGATCCTCCCGGACCGGGGCACAAACCCATGTCCCCTGCATCGGCAAGCGGACCCTTAACCACTGCGCCACCAGGGAAGCCCTAGATGTACAATTTTAAAAACTTCAGTCTTCTACTTCTAGTAAATATTTTGATTTGTTTGGTGTTTCTTCTATGAATAACATTCTTTAGAAAGTTGCAATGTTGTTAAATGCTTTGAATGTGTTCGTGACACACTCGTAGTCAGTAACTTCATGCTCATTAAGTTGGGACTTCAATTGCCTTCAAGTAAAAAATTCTATAAAAGCTTATTTCCAAAACTGCCTATCAAGTAAACTAACAGTTTCAGTTTTAAAGAAGAGAAGCATCTTTACTTTGTTAGAAAAAGTATAAATCTTTTGTTCCAGTAGTCTTTTTTTAATTGAGGTATAGTTGATGTACAATATTATATAAGTTTCAGGTGGACAACATAGTGTTTCACAATTTATAGTTATTATAAAATATTGGCTATATTACCTGTGTTGTACAGTATATCCTTGTAGCTCATTTTATACATAGTGGTTTATACATTTTAGTCCCCTATCCCTTTCATGCTTCTCCCCCTTCCTTCTCCTCTCCCCCACTGGTAACCACTAGTATTTTTCTCTGTATCTGTGAGTTTGTTTCTTTTCGTTATATCCACCAATTTGTTTTATTTTTCCACTAGTCTTTATTAAACTAAATCCTGCCCACTTTTCTTCCTGAGCTGTCTCTTCTACAAATTGTTCTGACAATAGTACAGCAAATCGATGTCTTCCACTATCCTGTTCCTACTTCCCTATCTACACACTGTTCAAGACTTATTCACTAGTTATTTCATTTAGGTTAATCTTTCATCCTCATATATATCTGTACACCTTAAGCAGGAGACGTATTCATATCTCTCTTATCCTCTACAATAGGATTTCTTAACCTTGGCACTACTGACATTTTGGCTGGATTATTATTTGTTGTGAGGGGCTTTCCTGTGCACTGTAGGATGTTCAGCAGAATCCCTGGCCTCTACCTATTCGGTGTCGGTAGCAAATCTTCCCACCCCACAGCCCTCCAAGTTGTGACAACCAAAAACATCTTTAGACATGGCCTAATGTCCCTTGGGGGACAAAAATCACTCCTGATTAAAAACTATTGCCCTATACCATATGCTATAGTCTGGAGTAGAAATAAACATTCTTTTTAGATAATTCAGTCAAATTTATTCAGTCAATAATCAATACACATATGAAGTAGATTCGGATCTCTGGAATCCTAATAAAACATACTGGAAGGCTGCTTGCTCTTCACAGTCGATGTTCTTAAAGGAACAAAATATTCTAGCTGTTAAAAAGAGCAATCAATGCAAAATTGATCTAAATAAATAACTCCCTAGGTAATAATTTTTAACGTTTTTATAACAGAAGAATTTCTAAACTATTCTTAGTTACTTTAAAATAAAACATTAACGTTAGCCTATTTGTATTATGGTTCTTCTTTACATTTGTGGTATTATATAAATATCTTAAATTTTCGATTCTTGACACTCAAAGCATGGTTCAAGGACCAGAAGTGTAGACATCAGTGGGGAGCTTTTCAGAAATTCAGAATCTCAGGTCCCACCCCAGACTGAATCAGAATCTGTGTTTTAACAAGATCCCTAGAGATTTGTATACACAGTAAAGATTGAGAAAGACTGGGTTAGATGACTCTTCTCTCCCACTGTCCACTCTAAATTTAGTAAAATAAGATTATATCTTGTCCAGATAGGACTCTTTCGCATTTTTATGCTAATAATCATATTATTTTTAATTTTTATCTATTTATTTGAAATAACAGAAAATTAGATATAGCCAGCAGAATAACAGTGTTTTATTATAAATGCTTTGAGCATCAATCAGCTGAATCATGTACTACTTGCTTATTAAGACAAAATTGAGACTTCAGCTGATATATAATTAGTATTTCAATTAATGTGGCTACATGTAGATAAACATATTTCAGGAGATTCTTGACCCTTGTTCTTCATCATTTATTACCTTTTCAATATAATCATGTTCTGCTCCCAGATATATTTCTTTTGCAATAATTTTGTACAATTTTGATTTTTTCAAAAAATGGATTTTAGACTGGAAAAGTAGGCATGCCAGTGGTTTCTATGGCTAATCCATTTTATATTATGCTTAATGAGTTTTAGAGTCAAATAAATTTTCAAAATCATTTTAAACAAAAATAACTTTTACTTGCAGAATCCCTTCCCTTCCCTCCTGATAGTTTTATTCTCAATTTAGCAGTGGTGAGGGCAACAAACATGATGTTGAAAGTTAAAGAAAAAGGAGGAATAATAAGAGTATTTTTTTCTGTTTTCATGTTCAGCACCCACATTTAAAAACACACAGTGACTTTCCACAGGATAGAAAAATTAGTGATAGAGTTAAATAAAGTCATTTCTTTCTTGCCACTGAAATAAATAAAAGGTGGCTTTGCCCAGGGCTTCATATTAACTGAGGAATAGATGAGAGAGAGGCGATACGCAAATTTGAAAGGTGACTTTTTTAGGATCCTTTCCAGTCTCATTTTTGGAATTAAACATCCAGATGATGAAGGACCGGATAGCCAAAGCCCTGTAGAGTTGGGAAACCTAACAACTTTGTTTCTCTGTGCCCCCTGAATCTCCAATTTAAAAAAAATCAAAACACAGAAGAAGAGGATGGATTGGAATGAGAAGCAGATCCCCAGAGACAAAAGTGTAACTGCTGAGCATTTCAACTGCCCTTTCATCAGCCAAAGGCAAAACCCTGACTGCTCCTTCAGCTACCTAGGTCGCGGTCTGCAAGGACAATATATATTCCCCAAAGTGCTGGAAAAGCTAAATTCCTACCTTAAATAAAGGGGGAGAGAGGGGACACTGAATGACACAGAGAGAGCACACTTCATTTTCTTTGCAAAGAATGTAAATGCAAAATAGAAATACACAGGGGAAGATCATGTGAATAAATACAAATGAGTTCAGCATTTGCTGTGAGGTAAACGTTTACATTTCTTTTGAGTGCTAAGTGCAGAAAACATTGCCTCCCACACTAGACAGCCAGAGCTTTTCCTCTGCACATTTACACAGGCTCAATAATCCATCATTACTTCATCTCACAATCTGATCTGACCTTTACAGCTTTGCTTCTTTTATCATCTCTTTTTCTCCAATGTCTGGCTGCCTTTATTTTACAGTTCTACATTCCATCAAACTGCATTCTTCTTGTACATAATTGATACTTTCTCCAATTATCCACATAGCTGTGAACCTATGTATATTTTCAAAGAACATTTAATGAACTGAGACTTGGTGGAATTAATAATTAAAGTATATATTAAAAGAATATGTGTGCTTCTTAGAGATTTTGTGTATGTCTCTGAAGTCCTCTGGTAATATGCTTTTCATGAGAATGGAGAGATTTTTTTAATATTTAAGAAAGAAAAGAGAAAGAATGAGCAGATATTAGATGAAGAGAAAGAAAAGAAGAGACAAACCCATAACAAAGCATGATGTAGATATGCCACCCAGAATACCCTTGGTTATAAAAAATATCTTTAGCATGTATTCTTCCTTGAATCCTTATTTCTGGTGATTTGGGCTCCCATTTACTGATAGTAATAGGTGAAACTAACTAAAAAGGCTTTATTTTTCTGCCCTCATATTTGGAACCCCCAAGTAACTGCTTCAACTCTTCTCAAATATCTATCCCCCTCGTAAAACGAACAGTAACTTCATGTAGGCTAGTATTTGTATTTTTTCTACTTAATGTGTTAATGCAGATGCCTGTAAACACACAATGAGTTATGTCAACTCTTGAAAAATTTCCTTTTGTTTTAAATTATTAGGTCCCTAAGTGGCATGGGTTGTAAAATTCTTGTACTTTTAATATATTCTGATATTATGGGGAATTGTGAAACTCTGATGGAAGTTATGAAGGGGACATCTATTCTCACTTCTCTCCCTGGAATTACAGTAGCCCTATAGGTCTCAGTTTTCTCATCTATAAATTGAAAGGACTGAACTAGGTGATCTCTATGGTTCATTCCAGTTTTATTATTCTTTGATTCTCATGTAATGCTTTTTAGATGCCACTTCAATTGAGTAAACCCAAAATGTAATAAGAAGAAGAAAAGTTAAATTCATAGAAAAGAGTATTTGTTCAACATATCTAATTTGTGAGGGTTTCATTAAATAGTTCATTACTACCTATTTTATTAAAGAATGTGTACTACATTTAAGGTTGCCAAATTTAGCAAATAAAAATCCAAGACATTCACAGTTGAACTTGAATTTCAGATAAACATCAAATAACTTTTTAGTATTAGTGTGTCTCATGCAGTGTTTGGAACATGCTTATACTAAAAAAGTATTTGCCGTTTACCTGAAATTCAAGTTTAACTGAGAATTACATATTTTATCAGGTACCCTAACTAATACTTTTTCAACCAGTTTATTATAATTCTTCAATAGACAATTAGACAAAAATCATACTTTTGTAAAATAGTCTTTTACCATTTTTGCCAGTGAATCAGCATAGTGATTTTGCAGATATTATTTAATAACATCTAAATTCTTCTTTATGCTCCTGATTCAGTTAAGAATGCCTACTGTATAGCACAGAGAACTATATGCAATATCCTATGATGAACCATAATGGAAAAGAATATTAAAAAAAGAATATATATACACACATATATATGTGTGTATATATATATATATATATATATATATAAACTGAATTGCTTTGCTGTACAGCAGAAATTAACACAATGTTGTAAATCAACTATACTTCAAGAAAAAAAAATTTTTAAAGAATGAGCACAATATCATACTAAACTTCTATAATTTAAAATATTTCTTCATATGCTCCCACCTACTCAAGATAGTGAGGGAATAGTGCATTCTGGTTAATCTGCTATTCATCCAGTGTCCATCTATGTCTCACATGGATTTTTCCATTTTTCAGAGGATCATAAAGAAATTATACACTTAAGATTAAAAACTTTCCTATAACACCAAAAACACAATACATAAAATGATAAATTGATCATTTGCACCTCAACAAAATGAAAAACTTTTGCTCTGTGAAAGATTATGTGAAGAGAAGGAAAAGATAAACTGCAGCCTGGAGAAAATATTTGCAAGCCACATATCTGACAAAGGCCTTGAATCGAGAATATATGAAGAACTCTCAAAACTCCAGTTAGAAAATTGAAAAAAAGACATTAAGAGGATATACAGATGGAAAATAACATTAACCATCAAGGAAATGTAAATTCAAACCACAATGAGATGTTACTATATCCCTATCAGAAAGGCTAATAAAAAATAATGGTAGTACTAAATTCTGATGAGGATGTAGAAAAACTGTATCACAGATACATTGCTGCTGGGAATGTAAAATGGTACAGTCATTCTGGAAAACATTTTGGCAGTTTCTTATAAAACTAAGCAACTATCATATGACCTAGCCATTGCACTCCTGCGCATTTATCCCAGAGAAATGAAAATGTATTTTCACACAAAAACCTATACACAATTGTTCATAGCCCCTTTATTTGTAATAGCCAAAACCTGGAAACAGTCCAGATATATCCTTCAATGGGGAATGATTAAACAAACTGGTATATCCATACCATGGAATACTACTCAGCAATAAAGAAGAACAAACCTGGTACATGAAACAACTTGAATGCACATTATGAGAATTATGCTGAGGGGAAAAAGCTAACTTCAAAATGTTGCATACTGTATGATGCCATTTATATAACACTGTTGAAATATCAGAATTATAGAGGTGGAGAATAGATTGGTTGTTACCAAAGTTTATGGAGGGTAAGAGAGGAGGCGATTGTGGCTGTAAAGGGGTAGTTCACGGGAGTGTGTTGTAGTGATGGATCAGTTCTTTATCTTGTTTGGTTGTGGCTACAAGAACCTACACGAGATAAAATTTCAGAAACACACACACACACACACACACACACACGAGTGCATGTAAAATCAGTGAGATCTGAATAAACTCTACAGATTTCACCAATGTCAATTGCCGGTTTTGATAGTGCACTATAAAAAAGTGCACTTTTTTCACTGGAGAAAATTGGAAGAAGGATAAACAGAAACTCCCCATACTCATACACATTTTTTTTTTTGCAACTTTCTGTGAATGTAAAATTCTTTTAAAACTAAAATTAAAAGAAAAAAACCTATCCTGGGTAAAACCTTTGACTCTGAAGGCTTTGGGGGATCCTATATTAATCTACTGACACAAAGTGATTATTGATAGGTATGTATTTATTGCTATTTTGTTACTTGTTTTCTGGTTGTTTTTGTAGTTCTTTGTTCTTTTCTTCTTCTTTTAGTCTCTCCTCTTATGGTTTGATGATTTTTTAGTGTTACGTTTGTGTTCTTTTCTCTCTAGTTTTTGTGTATCTATCGTAGGTTTTTGATTTGTGGCTGCCAAGGGATTCATATATGTTGACCTATTAATTACATCTACTTGTTTTAAACTGATGGTCATTTAAGTTCAGATACATTCTAAAAGATCTGCATTTTTTACTCCTCTCCCCCATGTTTTGTACTTTTGATGTCATATTTTACATCTTCTTGTCTATCCCTTAACTGTTTATTGCAGTTATAGCTCATTTTACAATTTTTGTCTTTTAACCTTCATATTAGCTTATTTAAGTGGTTATCCACAGACTTTACTATATATATGCCTTTACTAGTGGGATTTTTCCTTTCCTATAAATTCTTACTTCTTGTTGTGGCCTTTTCTTTTCCGCTTAGAAAAAAAACCTTTAAAATTTCTTTTAGGGTAGATTTAGTATTGATGAACTCCTTTAGTTTTTGCTTGTCTGAGAAGTTCTTTATCTCTCTTTCAATTCTGAATGATAATCTTGCTGGTAGACTATCCTAGGTTGCAGGTTTTTCCCTTCCAATATTTTAAACATATTATGCCACTCCTTTCTGGCCTGCAAAGTTTCTGCAGAAAAAACAGTTGATAGTTTTATGTGGGTTCCCTTGTATGTGACTGTTTTTCTCTTGCTGCCTTTAAAATTCTCTGTCTTTAATTTTTGCCATTTTAATTAAGATATGCCTTTGTGTGGGTCTCTTTGAGTTCATCTTGTTTGGGATTATGTGCATCCTGTACCTGGATATCTTTATTTCTTCAAAAAGTTTTGAGTCATAATTTTATCATGTACATTTTCTACCCCTTTTTCTCTTCTTCTCGGAACCCTACAATGTGAATGTTAGCACACTTGATGTTGTCCTAGCGGTCCCATAAACTGTCCTTATTTTTATATTTGTTTTACTTTTTGCTGTTCTGATTGGGTGATTTCCATTATTCTATCTTCCAGAACACTTCTGCATTCTTCTGTACCACCTAGTCTGCTGTTAATTCCTTCTAGTGTGTTTTTCATTTCAGTTATTGTGTTCTTTAGCTCTGACTGGTTCTTTTTTATATTTTCTAGTTTCTTGTTAAAATTCTCCCTGTGTTCATCTATTCTTTTCCCATTTTCAGTTACCATTTCTATTGCTAATGTTCTGAAATCTTTACCTGGTAAATTATGTACCTGTTTCATTAGTTGTTTTTTCAGGGGGGGTTTTTGTTTTTTCATTTGAATCAAATTCCTCTGTCTTCTCATTTTGTTTAACTTTCTCTGTCTCTATGAAATTAGGTGAAACAGCTACCCATCCCAGTCTTGAAGGAGTTTCCTTGTATGAGAGCATCCCCATGCAGTCTGTGTGTGCCCAGTGGCTTTGGTGAGAGAGCTGGATGTGATATAAGCACAGGTCACATCTTTCCCTGGGTTTGCTGGCAGCTATCACCTGGATGGGAGGTGAGGCTGGAGATGGAGGGCCTAGAGCCAGAGCCAGGTATGAGCCAGGGATTCTCCTATGCTCAGTGGCCATCACCACCCTATTGGGAGTGGGGTTGGGTCCCAAGCTGATGGTACAGAAGTCCGGAGGGTTGGGTCTGAGCTGGTTCCATTCCTTATAAGTGTGTGTTCTCCCCCATCCCAGCAATGGCACTTTCACCCCAGTAGGGAGCAGTCCCAGAGCAAGAGAGGCTGGAAGGGGCTCCTGGCATGGGCCAGGGCACACACTGGGATGGTCCCAGCACGCCAATCAGAGCTCCAGACAGCTCCCAATCCACCACCGCCACAAGCACCAGCAATGTTCACAGGCAGGGCTGGATCCAAGTCAGCTATGTCCCCTGTAAGTGCACACTTTCCTCAGCAACAGCAGCTTTTGCCCTAGTGGGGAGCTGCAATGGAACAAGAGGGGTTGGAGTAGGTGCCCAATGTGGGCTGAGACCCTTGCTGGGGCATTCATGGGAAACCGGCCAGAGCTCCAGACAATGTCAACCTGCTTCCTCCGCCCCATTCCCAGGAGTAAGCATGTGCATACATTCTTCACGAGTGGGGTCTTAGCTTCTAACAGCTATCCTGTAAGTCATACTGGTTTTCAAACCAGCTAAGGGGATTCATCTTCCTGGTGTTGAACCTTAGGAGTGGGGTGTCCAATATGTGGCTCCAATCCCTCACTCCCCAGGGAGGAGCTCCAAGCCTCTGATATCTCCCTCCTCTTCTGTGTCCCCTGCTAGAGTTAAAGGTCTCAATCTGATTGCTTCTCCTCCTTTCCTACCCAATTCCATGTGAGTGTTTCTTTGCAGCCTTGGTTATAGCAGAATCTTCCTGCCAATCTCCAATTTGTTTCCAGTGAGAGTTGCTCCATAGGTAGATTTTTTTTGATGTGTTTGTGGGGGGAGATTAGCTCAGCATCCTCCTATCTGCCATCTTGGTCTCCTTTCCATTCACAAGTAACCATTTTAAAGTGTATAGTTCAGTGGTATTTAGTGCATTCACAATATTGTGCAACCACTACCTCTCTCTAGTTTCAGAACTTTTTCATCACCTCATGTGATGGTTAGTTTAATGTGTCAACTTGGCTGGACCATGGTGCTTTGATATTTGGTCACATATTATTCTGGATGTTTCTGTGAGTGTGTTTTGGGTAAGATTAATATTTAAATCAGTGGACTTTAAGTAAAGCAGATTGCCCTTCATTATGTGAAGCCTCATCCAATCAGTTGTTGTCCTCAATAGAACAAAAGATTGATCTCCCCAAGCAAGAGGGAATTCTGCCAGCAGATGGCCTTTAGACTTCAACTGCATCTACTCTTCCCTGGGTTTCCAGCCTGCCTACCCATCTTGCAAATTTTGGGGTTGCCAACCTCTATAATTACATGAGCCAATTTATTAAAATAAATTTCTTTCTGATATATATATATATATATATATACACACACACACACACACACACAAACACACACACACAAACACACACACATTCTATTCCTTTTGCTTCTCTGGAGAACTCTGATTAATATGTCCTTGAAGAATACATCATATTCTTTAAGTAATCAGTTCCTATTGCCCCCAGTCCCCAAGGCCTTGGCTTTCTGTCTCTGAATTTGCCTTCTGAATATCTGATATAAAAGGAATCATACAATATGTGATCTTTTGTGTCTGGCTTCTTTCACTTAGTATAACAGTTTCAAGGTTCATCCAAGTTCTTCAATCCTTTTTACAGTAAAATTATATTCCATTGCATGAAAATACCACATTGTTTATCCATTCATCTATGGATAGACATTTCAGTTGTTTCCACCTTTTGGCTTTTATGGATAATGCTGCTATAGACATTTAAGTAGCAGTTTCTATGTGGACATATTTTTTTCATTTCTCTTGGGTATATACATAAGAATGGACTTGCTGGGTTATGTGGTAATTCTACATTTAACATTGAAGGAACCACCAAACTGTTTCCACAGTGGCTGCACTACTTTACATCCTCATCAGCAATATACAAGAGTTCTATTTCTGAACATCTTCACCAACACTTGTTACTGTCTGATTTTTTAAAATTTATTATAGCCATCCTAGTGGGGTGAAGTGATACTTCATTGTGGTTTTGGTTTGCATTTGGTTAATGCTCAATGAAATTAAACAGATTTTTGTGTTTGTTAACCATTTGTATATCTTTGGAGAAATTAATGAAATTAAACAGATTTTTGTGCTTGTTAACCATTTGTATATCTTTGGAGAAATGTTAAATCCAGTGCTCATTTGTTAATTGGGTTATTTGGGGGTTTTTTGTTGTTGAATTGCAGCAGCTCTTTATATATCCTGGATACTAGACCCTTATCAGAGATATGATTTGCAAATATTTTCTTGTATTTCTTGCATTCATACTTTCTTGATAGTGCCTTTTGAATAACAAAAGCTTTTAAAATTTATGAAGTCCAGTTTATCCATTTTTCTTTTGTTGTCCATGCTTTTGATGTCAAAGAATCTATTACCAAATCTGAGGTCACGAAGATTTATTTCTATATTTTATTCTAATAGTTTTATAGTTTCAGCTCATACATATAAGTTGTTGATCCATTTAAGGTAACACTTGCATACAGGCATACCTCAGAGATATTGTGGATTTGGTTCCAAACAACTGCAATAAAGCAAATATTACAATAAAGCAAGTTGCACAATTTTTTTGGTTTCCCAGTGCATATAAAAGTTAGGTTTACACTATTCTGCAGTCTATTAAGTATGCAATAAAATATCATTGTATCTTAAAAGAAATGTACATACCTCAGTTTAAAAATACTTTAACAACTGCTAATCATCTGAGCCTTCAGTGATTCCTAATCTTTTTTGCTGGTGGAGGGTTTTGCCTCAATGTTGATGGTGGTTGCTAAAGGCTGGAAATGGCTGTGGCAATTTCTTAAGATAAGACAACAATGAAGTTTGCTGCATCAATTTGCTCTTTCTTTCATGAACAATTTATCTGTATCATGCAGCATTTGATAGCATTTTACCCACAGTAGAACTTCTTTCAAAATAGGAGTCAATCGTTCAAATCTTGTGTTGCTTTATCAACTAAGTTTATGTAATACCCTACCTTTGTTGTTATTTCAACAGTCTTCACAGCATATTCACCAACGGCAGATTCCATCTCAAGAAAGCACTTTCTTTGCTCATCCTTAAGAAGCAACTCCTTACCTGTTAAAGTTTTTATCAAGAGATTGCAATTTAGTCATATCATCAAGCTCTACTTCTATTTCTCTTGCTATTTCTACCACATGTATAGTTATTGCCTCCCCTGAAGTCTTGAACCCCTCAAGGTCATCCATGAGGGTTGGAATCAATTTTTTCCAAACTCCTGTTAATGTTCATATTTTGACCTCTTCCCATGAATCATGAATGTTCTTAATGGTGTCTATAATGGTGAATCCTTTCCAGAAGCTTTTCAATTTACTTTGTCCAGATCCATCAGAAGAATTATCTATGACAGCTATAGCCTTATGAAGTGTATTTCTTAAATAATAAGACTTGAAAGTCAAAATTACTCCTTGACACAGGGGCTGTAGACTGGATGTTGTATTAGCAGGATAGGAAAAAACATTAATCCCATTGTATGTCTATCTCCATCAGAACTCTTGGGTGACCAGCTGTATTGTCAATAATCAGTAATATTTTAAAAGGAATCTTTCTTCTGAGCAGTAGGTCTGAACAGTGGGCTTAAAATATTCAGTAAACAATGTTGTAACAGATGTGCTCTCATCCAGGTTTTATTTCACCTACAGAGCACAGGCAGAGTAGATTTGGCATAATTCTCAAGGGCCTTAAACTTTCAGAATTGTAAATGAAAATGAGCATTGGCTTCAACTTCAAGTCACCAGCTGCATTAGCCCCTAACAAGAGAGTCAGCCTGTTCTTTTGAATCTTTGAATCCACGCATTGACTTCTCTCTATGAAGTCCTAAATGGCACCTTCTTCCAATATAAGGCTGTTTAATCTATGTTGAAATCTATTACTTAATGTGGCCACCTTCAGTAATTATCTTAGCTATATCTTCTGGGTAACTTGCTGCAGCCTATATTAGCCCTTGTTGCTTCACCTTGCACTTTTATGTTATGGAGATGGCTTCTTCCTTTAAACCTCATGAACTAACCTCTTTACTTTGCTGCTTCCTCATCTCCCTCAGCCTTCACAGAATTGAAGTGTTTAAGGGCGTGGCTCTGGATTAGGTTTTGGTTTAAGGGAATACTGTGGCTGGTTTGATCTTCTATCCAAACCAGTAAAGCTTGCTCCATATCAGCAATAAGGCTGTTTTGCTTTCTTATTGTCATTTGTGTGTTCATCGCAGTAGCACTTTTAATTGCCTTCAAGAACTTTTCCTTTGCAGTCAAAAGCTGGCTAACCGTTTGGCACAAGAGGCCTACCTTTCAGCTTAACTCAGCTTTTGACATGCCTTCCTCACTAAGTTTAATCATGTCTAGCTCTTGATTTACTTTTATCGAAGCTCAATAAAGTGAGAGATGTGCGACTCTTCCTTTCACTTGAACACTTAAGAGACCATTGTATGGTTATTATTTGGCCTAATTTCAATATTGTTGTGTCTCAGGGAAGAGGGAGGTCCAAGGAGAGGGAGATTGGAAAACAGCCAATAAATGGAGCAGTCAGAACACATACAACATTTATCAATTAAGTTCACTGTCTTATATTCATGGCACCCGAACAATTACAATAGCGACATCAAAAATCACTGACCACAGATCAATATAACAAACACAATAATAATGAGAAAGTTTGAAATATTGTGAGAATTACTAAAATGTGACAGAGATAAAAAGTGAGAAAGCACTGTTGGAAAAATGTCACTGATATACTTGCTTGATGCAGGGTTGCCACAAACCTTCAATTTGTACAAAACGCATTATCTGCAAAGCAAAATAAAATGAAGTATGCCAGTATGGAGTGAAGTAGGAACTCACCCTCATTCTTTTTCATGTGGCTCTTCAGTTGTCTCAGTACCACTTGATAAAGAAACTGTATTTTCCCCATTGAATGACCTTGGTACCCTTGTTGAAAATCAACTGACCATAGATGTTTGGGTTTATTTCTGGATTCTCAATTCTATACCTTGGTTCACATGTCTATCCTTATGCCAGTACCACTCTGGTTTTTTCTTTCTTTTACTGTAGCTTGTTAGCAAGTTTTTAATTTAGGAAGCATGAGTCCTCCAACTTTTTCTTTTTCAATATTGTTTTTGGCTATGTTGGACCTTCTGCAGTTCAATGCAAATTTGAAGATCAGCTTTTCCATTTTCACTAAAATGTCCATTGGAATTTTGATAAAGATTCCATTGAATCTGTAGATCATTTGGGAAGGTACTGCCATCTTAACAATATTGTTTTCCAATCCATGAACATGGGATGCCTTTGAATGTAATTAAATCTTTAAGTTTTTTCAGCAATGTCTTGTAGTTTTCAATTCATAAGACTTTGACCTTCTTGGTTAAATTTATTCTTAAGTATTCTATTATTTTGGATGTTATTATGTATGAAATTGTGTTCTTAAGTTTCTTTAGATTTTTTTCTTGCTGGTGTACAAAAACACAACTGAGGTTTGTATGTTTATCTTGTGGCCTGCCACTTTGTTGTATTTCTTTATTAGTTCTAATAATTTTTTGGTTGATTCTTTGTGATGTCCTATGTATAGAAACATGACATGTGAATAGAGATAATTCTACTTCTTCCTTTTCAGTTTGGGTACCTTTTATTTCTTTTACTTGCCTAATTGCCTTAGCTAGGACTTCCAGATGTTGAATAGCAGTGGCAAAAGTGAGCATTCTTGCCTCATTCCTGATCTAAGGGAGAAAGCTTTCTTTTACCATTGAATATGATGCTAGCTGTAGATTTTTCATAAATGATCTTTATCATGTTGAGGAAGTTCCCTTCTATTTCAATTCATTTAGTGTTTTTACCATGAAAGGGAGTTGGATTTTGCCAAATGCATTTTCTGTGTCTATTGAGATAATCCTTTTTTTTTTTAAATTTAAGCTACTTTGAATGAGGTTTTCTTTTACTGACAATTGTAAGCATCTTCTATATTTCTCTTGCTTTCACTTTTGTTCTTGTTCTCCTCTCACAGAAACTGGTTCAGCAAGTGGCAAGTTTTATTGCTATGAATAATAATTGACAATTGGTTTGGTAAGAAAATCCTGAGAAATGACTTTGTTAGTTCACTCTGCTTTTACTGGCTTTAATGTCACTATTATATAGGTTGATTTACATCAAGCTATGAAAGCTTGTGGCCTCAATGAAAAGATAACTTATTTTCAGTTTTGTCCTAGTATGCAGGAACAGTACTGATGTGAACAGAGCTGAGAAAATGCATCATTTCTTCTTGGCATAATTTACTCCTTTTGTCCCCAAGAAACGTTTTCAAGAAGCAATCCTTGTTTTGGGTGAATTCTCCCTTGAAGTTTCTACTGGTTTCTGGCAAATCTTGTCCAAGGTCTGAGGCCATCTGTTCCATTCTAATTAACTTTTCTGGGAAAGATTTACTGAATAGGAAGATGAAATGTTTAATGCAGCATAAAATAAGAGTGATATATGAAAATATAAACAGAGAGGCTTTAGTTTTCCTTCTGGTCTCCCATTTGGACCCCCTAGCACTTTCTTCCATCCCTTGGGCATTTTGAGAAAAGATTTAGAAGTTATAGAGAGTAAATGTACAAATTCAGAACAAAATCAAGCTGCACCCAGTTCTGTCCAGTCAGTGCTTTCAGGATCTCCCCAGTTTCAGGATCTCCAAATGTGCCTTCTCATTTCCTCCCAAATCTTCCCTTATCTTTTGTAAAAGAATGAAAATAATTATCCCAACACAAAAGATTGATTTTTAATACACATAAGTATCAGATGAGCTAAGTTGTCATTCCCTTAAGTTTTCTTTCTCTCAGTCTTTTTCCATTTCCTAAAATTATTGAAAAACATTTACTTTCTTCTCACCATTCTCCATTCTTTATATAAGAACAGAGTATGACACAAGTACTAAATAGGTAAGATCATTCCAAGTATCACTGAAAAAGACAGGAAATTTGGAAATGATGATCACTTGACTAGAGAGCCAGAGTGAAGAATAATGAAATGTAAAACAGAGAAGGGGAAAACTACTGCACACACATTCATGTGGTTGAATTGGGTAACTGCTCAGGGATATTTTGGAGAAGAGAAAGTGAAAGCACTCCCCACCTCTACTCAATAAGATATCTTTACCATTATATGTCCACCATTTTGTTAATTCTGACTAATAGATTTTAAGATTCTTGTGAGTAAGAAAAAGAATTGTGAAGATTAAAAGAGATGTCATTTAGTCTGTTCATTACAAAATCTCCATTACCATCACTATCAGAGACTTGGGAATAAAATAAGAACATTAGAGCACTTTTTGCCAGTGGTCAGTGGCAGACCCAAGAGGCTCTTGTTTCCACAGAGAGACAAGCCTTATTATTCACTTATTATTCACCACCTTCCAAAAAACTCCCAAGTACTTTCCAGTAACAGACTTAAAACCTATTTTCCCTCTTTAGCCATCCAATATTATAAATTTCAGACTTTCAGGACAAGAATGCACAAGAAGCCCTAATTGTTAAAATTGGATTTTTAGCAAAGCTTTTACATTTTTTCCAAGTGCTCAATAGTATTAAATATTCATCAGCTGAAATGAACAAATGCCTGAAAACCCAGTGCCCTGTGTACTTACTTCATGGCTCCCTGAACATTTACATTGCTAACAAGCTACTTTTTGTAGGAATGTTAGGGGGATTTAGAGTGTCTGATATTCAGCAGTCATTAACAAGAGCTCTAGAAGCATGCATAAAGGCTGGGCACACAATCCTGCACATTGGATTCTGGAATATCATAAAAAAGAAAGAGACTAGTTCCATTGGTTCCTTCTGCTATCCTAGATCCAGTCACATTTCTCTCACTTCCAGCAGAATCAGAGAAAGCAGCAAAGCTCACACCTGGGACCGCTAGAACAAGCATCAGCTGAAAATTATTAATAAATAAGTAGATGCAACATGTAGTAGGATCCACAAGACTGGCTTTAACAATGAATACAGTAAACCAACAACATACACACAAAGTACTAAGATACACTGCTGCCCCATGAGGTTTTTATTGTTATCATCCATAAAACCTCAACTATAAAATGCCCATTTTTCATAATCACTTAATTCCAATTTAAAAATATTTATGTGTGTAAATACAGAATAGTTTCCACCTAACAAATGGCTCATGTTCTAATAAACAGTTAATAAACCATATAAATCAAGGCCAACATTCCAAGCCAGGTCACAAATAAAGTCACACATCCTAGAAATTTAATAGTAGTTTTCCAAAACAACTGTCAAATTTTCACCCAGCATTGAGTAATGAACCCTTTAATTGATAGTGGATCTTTATATCACAACTGCTTAACTTTAAAAAAAAAACAACTTTTTTGAAGAAATCTTTCAAAAATAGAAAGCTTTTTAAAAATATCTGGTATGATTTACTCCTTTTATGATTTTGAGCAATTGTTATGAGCATTCTCTTTGTGATATGCTGATAATTTTTCAGATGGTGTGAGACATGGGATTGTATATGCACTGCTCACTCTTTTTGCTCATTTATCCTATCTTTTGAAGTTGGAGTAAAACAAAGGTAGCTACAGAATCTCCATAGCAGAATCACATGAGGTCTTTTAAACAAAATTATTTAGTAAATTAAAGCCAGAGCTCCTCTTCCAAGTAATAGTCTTATCCTCCAAAAATGTATCTCTTTTCTGTTGTTTTCAGTGAATTTGCAGCCTTTCCCTAAAAAAAAAAGAAACCAACTTGATTCTAAATGACTAGACAAATTATCTGAAACTCAGAAATAGATGAAAGAGATTGCTAAGTATTCTTTAAACACAGTACTGAGCTAGACTTTCTATTGACTGAGCCATTTACAAAACTGTAGAGAAAGAGGTTAATCTGTGGACTTTTGCCCAGTAGAGATGTGAAATATACAGTATAATGCCCCTCAGCCCCCAAAGATGGCCACGTCCTAATCCCTGAAATCTGGTATATATTACCTTCCCTGAAACCTGGTATACATTACTTTCCATTTAGTCACATTGCAGATGTGAATAAATTAAGAGATGGGAAGATTAATTAGCCCACATTATCCAGATGGACCCAATGTCCAGGATGATATCATGTCTTGATCTTTTGGAAGCTTCACATAATATTGCACTGAATAAAACTTAGGCATATAAAATGCTGATATATATATTTAATATTTTAATATATATTTGAAGTCTCTATAGAGCACATTTCAGATACTACAAATTTTAATTTTTGGTGAACATTTTATATGTATATTTTACATTTATATTCAGAACTTCAGGGGGGTTGGGAGCAGAACTGTGCTTTGTGGGGAGTTGAAGCCACGGAAGTAGTGGTTATTCAATTTTCTTGCCAATGAATAGATGTCTTATGATTCACTTGACATTAGCATAGTACATTTTAAAGGAAATCCAATCATAGGTGACCCTCTGAATTTGACTCCATATCTTTTCCTGTAGACTCCTAGGTCAAGGATACATCTATAAGGACCTCAATGATTTCAGTTGTAAATTTAAAAAAAAAAAAAAAAAAACTGAAATAATTCCCAAGGTCATTTTCAGATCTAAGTCTCCACACGTCATTTTTATTTGGTCCTGGCAACAAGAAACTAGTCAGAGAGTTTGTTTTCTTTCACCACTTAGGACATTTAACAAACATTTATTTAGTTCCTGCTGTTGCCAGACACTGTTCTAGGTGCAGAGATTATGGCAATACCAGAAGGCTTTACTGTTACAGAGTTTAAGTGCTAATGGAGTAGGAAGACAATAAATACACAAATTAATATAACTATAATGTCAAGTTGTATAATCACTACTAAAAATATTTAGCAGGATAAGGAGGAAGTAAGAATCTACTCCAATATATCTCAAACATCTCTTTTTTTAGAATAATTTTTAATCTGTATTATTTCTATAGTCTTTCAAATTTTACAGTTGTTATAGCCTGAGATTTTTGTTTATTATTTAGAGTTATACCAGTTCTTTGGCTTCTTACATCTGTTTTTAAATGGAGTTTCCACTTCAATTATTCTGAAATGTAATTAGCTCAACACCTTCAGAGGAACTAAGTCTAATAAGTCAATGCTAAGAGACTTCAACACAAAAAATGCCACCATTTTTAGTACTCTTGACAACACAGATGATGAGGCAAAGTCTAGTGGCATAGTAAATAAAATCTGAAGGATGAATTTAGCAATACAAACGTTGTTTCTATGTTAGCATTTCCTATAGCTCTTGTTCTTTGGGGCAGAAAGTTGTTAGCCCACAGTAATTCTTCCTTCTCTGAGAACAATTCCTGGCAAACGGGGCTGGACTGCTAATAGCTCTGCCTTACTACATCACACTATACCTTACTTTAGCTGAACGGGACAGCAGTGGACACCTGATGTGAACCGAGCCAATTAGATACATTTTTCTTTCTCAGGACTATGATATTCATAATAAAGGGACCCAGAAGCAGAACAGTGTTAGAGCTGAGTCATTTTAAATGATAATTGTTCAGATAGGGTCTGTAAGGTAATGAACTTCCTGATTCTTCATTATCCATCTCTTTTTTGGTTCCAGGAGATATGCTAGTATTATTCAAAAAACTTCACTTTCTAATTTAAACTAGTGGGAATCTTTTATATTGCTTGATTTTGCCACTGATAACATCATATTCAATGGCCAAAGACTGAAAGCTTTCTCCCTTAGATCAGGAATAAGACAAGAATACTTACTTTTGCCATTACTATTCAACATCAGCCTGGAAGTCCTAGCTAAGGCAATTAGGCAAGGAAAAGAAATAAAAGGTACCCTAATTGGAAAGGAAGAAGTAAGATATCTCTATTCACAGATGTCATGTTTCTATACATAGGATATCACAAAGAATCAAACAAAACATTTATTAGAGCTAATAAACAAATTAGCAAAGTAGCAGGGCACAAGATAAACATACAAATCTCAGTTGTGTTTTTTGTATACTTCTAGCCCTGTGTTGTCCAGTAGGGTAGCCACTAGACACCTGTAGTTATTGAGCACTTGAAGTGTGGCTGATTTAAATTATGTGCTGTTAGTATAAAATACACCCCAGGTTTCAAAGACTTAGTATGGAAAAAGTCCCAATAATTTTTATATTGATTTCATACTGAAATGATAATGTATTAGATATGCTGGATTACACAAAATATGTTATTAAAATTAATTTTTCCCAGTTTTTGTTTGTTTGTTTTTTACTTTTTGAATGTGGCCACTAGAAAACTTAAAATAAGGCCCAGGCTCACATTATCTCTGCTGAACAGCCTAGTCTGCCTCTTAGGCTCTGTGGAAGGATATAATCCTATTTAAAGGAAAGAAGGACAGCTCTGAGTCCTAAGACTTCCTTAGTATAACTATTAAATGATTACAAATGCAAAGTGCTGGAAAATGTAGCCAAGCTGAGTATGCATGCTGAATTTAGAACTCTCTACCCAGCCTCTCCTGAAGCAGTCAGTGTGGGGACAAATTCCTGTCTTAGCCCTTCTTCCCCTAAGAGTGCACTTAGCATTTTAATCCCTGGGCTAAAGTCTTTCTACTACTACTAATAAAAATGACATAACTCCATGAGTAATTTATATAGTTATCAGGAACTCTTCGAGGACTTTTCCAAGATACAAGGAATGAATTTCTCTCCTTTTATATTATGTTTAGATCAAAAAGGATAATTATGAGGTCTCTGAAAAATCAGGGACCAACTATCTTAGAATATGCATTTTAAGGTATCTCATTTTTACACAGATTCCCAAATACAGTGTCACCAGCCAAATGATATCTCCTCCATGTATATAGATAAAATACGTAAGAGACTTTTAAATGGTCTTAGATGTTCCACTGGGAATTACACTGACTCCATTCCAAAATAATTCCCTTTTTACTCTTTACGTCAGAAGCTAGCTTCATTTTCATCCTCGCACCCATCATTAGCTGACATTATAATATATATTTGTTTACTTCCTTATTTTCAAGCTCCCTCTGTAGAATGTAAGCTTATTGAAGTACAGGGACTTTGCTTTATTCACTGCTGTATTCCTCCATCAGTAATAGTATCAGTGAATATTTATTTCTCAATAAATATATGCTATTCATTAAGCGAACAAATACTACTTTTATGGAAAACATGGTTCTTTACTTCAAATTCACTACTCTACTGTGGTGGTTTACTGGTCTCAGCATTGTAAAACTCACTGTACTATTGCAATTTAGAGACTGAATTAAATGTCCATCTTCTACTGCTTTTCAGAGTGTTCTTTCTCTGATGGTATGAAAATAAACTCTCAGTATAAGAGAAAAACAACAAATTGTGTCTGGGCATTTGACACAAAGAAAAGGAGTAAAGTAGCAGGAAAAATGAAAATCTATTCAATTGGTTAAGAAATTTTATTCATAAAAAATGTTTTCAAATAAAAATCAGTTTTGATATTTTCTTTGCCCTTACCTTTGTTTTGGTCCTGCTTTTCAACAAAGTCTCAAAAGGATTCAGGTATACCATTTTAGAGTTTATCTTCTCTATGGTAGAAGGTCTTCTTTGGCCTTCTCTATGCATAATGTTAAGTATCTAAGAATATCTACATTTATTGCTTAATCCATTCTCTTAAAACTATCAGCCATTAATATCATCAAAAGACTACTGTGAGTGTCATCACCGGTACTGGTTTGTGGCAAAGTGGTATGTACCAGAGGCTCCCTACCATCTTTCGGTGGCTGCAAGCTAAAGAGGACACAAACTGGCCATCATAACTCCTTGGCTTAGAACCTTTAAGATCATGTCAGAAATTTGGGGTGAGATACAAAATTACTCTGATAGGTTTTCTTTGACTTTCTTCCTTTATTCCTCTTGCCTTAAGACAATAGCTTTCATTCCCTTATCCAGATCACTTTCCACATTACACCCCCACAAAATAATTATATGTTTCTTGAAAATTACTCTGAAAGATAGTTTTCCTTTTACCTGTGATAGGTGGTATTAAGTACCCACAAAGGAAATAAATATTTTTGTTTAGTCTCACCTATAAATTGTTATAGAACAGAGTTTCTAAAGATAATTGAGATTTTACCCTCAGTTAAAATGTATTAGTTTCTATTTATCACTCCATACTTTTCAAAAATATCTTCATTCACTCAAATACTTTATAAATAATGTGTAGATTCTAGGGGTACACAATGCATAAAATAGGTAGTTTTGAAGAAGTTAAGCTGACAGCCTGAAGATTAGTAACAACAATACTAATTAGTGCATAAAAGAAATTCAAGAGCCTGAGCAAAGGCAGAGATGGTCAGAATAAGGAGGATGTAATCAGGAGAGTGACTTAAGCATGAGCTGGATAGGTGATAGACAGGATGTCGTTGAACATGATTCCACGGTTTCCAGCTGGGTGAATGGGTGAGTGGTGGATCTATTCACTAAGGTGAAAAGGGAGAGGCAATGGAAGGTGCTCAGTCCCTCTTCACTTCACAGATATCCTGGGATATCTTATCTACAATCATCAGTTCATTTACCATCAACATGCTATTGATTTCAAAACCTACATCTTTTGCCCACGGGTACTTCAGGCTTTAGACACCTATGTCCAATGGGACAGCTCCATTTAGATGTTTCACAGGCATCTTGAACTCAAAATTTCCCAGTAAATTCACCATCTTCTTCTTCCAAAGCCACTCCTACTCCGAAATCCCAATCGCAGGGAATTCCTCTATCATTTAATAAGAAACTAAAAATCTATTATTTCTTCTTCCCACTCACCCTCCACTTCCAATTCATCATCAGATCATGGTGATTCTATCTACTATATCTTTTGAATACTTCCAATTCCTCATACTTTGGCTACCATAGTTTATTTAAACCATGATATTATTCGAGAAGTATGCAACAACCTGATTTCTCTTCTTTCCAGGATTGCCCTATTTCATTTTGACATGCTCTCCAGTCTTGACAAATTCATTCACAGTTATGTTTCTAAAATACGACCTTCCTTATTTAAACCTTTTACAGGGCTCTCCATTGATTTCAGGATAAATCTGACCTCCTTAACATGGCCTACTGTCTTTTATAACAAGTGGCCCTGGTTTACCTCTCCAGCCTTATTTCTCAGTACTGATCTTCTCCCAACTAATCCACCTCCACTCATTCATCACTCTTATAACCCTCTGCATGGCAATCACAATGAGTAACCCCTAATATCCAGTACTCTTTAGGTGTTAAGTTAGATAAGATCTAAAAGGTGCCTATGAATTTGGCAATTAGTACCTTATCAAGAGCAATTTTAGATAACTAATGAAGGCAGAAAGCACACTACAGTGGCCTCAGGTATCTGGCATCAGAAGTAATAAGGAAGTGGTAACAGAACAAGCAGACAACTCTTCAAGCTCATCAAGTATTGACCAAGTATCAGGTACCAAGCACATGACAAGGTAGATGGGTATATGACACCAAACTGATCCTTGAAATTTACATAAGAGTTAGCTAGAAGAAATTGTCAAGAACATGCCAATCCCAATCTGGCCAAATAGTATCACAAAAGCAAAGAGTTGGAAGAAAAACTTCTGTTGGCAAGGGAAGATGATATCAAGCAATCTTGTAATATTAGAGCATAGAATAAGAGGATAGAAAATAAGAGATGAGACTCATAGATATGACAGACCCATACAGGGTCTTGTTTGCCATGTCATGTCCTTAGATCTTACTTTTTAGCAGATAAAAAGCCACTGAAAGTTTAAACATGAAGAGAAATGGGGCCCAATTTTTATTTCTGATTCGTCACTCTAACCACAGTGTGAAGGGCTTTCCAAGGAACCAGCCTGGAGGCAGGGTAGAAGACTGGCCATGAAGGAGAGCAGAGAGACACCAACAAAGAAACTGAGACAAAATCAAGATTTTCATAAAATCCTTGCAACCAACAGGTAACCTGGTAGGGTAGGCATTGTTATTCCACTTTTCCAAGTCAGGAGGCAGAAAAGGAGAAATCAAGGTGATACAACTGCTTTCTGGCAAATTTGGAAACAAAACACAAATTCTTCATTTAGGGCCTAGTGTTCTTAGAGCTGGAAAACTTGAAATTTTAATTTTTCAAGGACTTCAATTAGGACAGTTTTATGATCAGTTCAGCCCACCAGATGGCTGAGGTATCAGTATAAACTTGTGTTCGTTTGCTTGTTTGTTCAATGGATAGATACACAAAGAAATACAGATGTGTGCATACGTGGATTAGCACACATACATATATTGCCAAGCTTTGTCCACTGAGAGGGCCGAGGAACAATGACACACACCTGTCACCCAGATCCTGGTTTCTAAATACCATTCTCCAAAAAAGGAACCAGAACTCTTTGGATAATGGGTTGAGTCCAGGACTGACGCAGGGAAAATGAAAAACAAGCCTGGGGCATTTTGTGGTTTCAGGAAATAAAAAAAGTGCTCAAAAAGGAAAGGAATGAGGGCATATCAAAAGGACACAGGAGTCCACCTGAAAAAGCCCCTAATGACCAAAGCTAGAACAATATGATCAATAAAATCAATAACAGTGATACTAGATTATAACTTATAGAATAAAATACATATACATGAATCTATACTGATAAATATAAATAACTGAATAAATAAATAAAGCCACCTATTCCATACAGAAGAATTCTAATTAATAAATGTAGAGGGGTAATGCAAATCATCTGAAGCCAACACAGTAATATTGTTTCAAGAAACGTCTACCAATGGATGCTAAAATTAGTAGATGAAAGTTTCAGCAGAAATAGGATATTTGCATAGTCTCAAGGTGCTCCCCCTTCCAAGATATTTATTGTTATAAAGGAAAAAATAGTAACTTTACAGTGGAGAAACTTGGAAGACACCACCTTAACTAAGTGGCCAAAGTCAATATCACCAATAAGACAGTGGCATTATGCACTCCTTGATGTGACTCACTGAGAAGGGCACAATATCATTTCAGTGGTGTTCTTGCCAAAAAAACATTACATCAATCTAAACATGGGAAACATTACACGAACCCAAACTGAGGGATATTCTACAAAATAACTGCCCAGTTCTTTCTGTAATATCAAGATGATGAAAGACAGGGAAAGACTGAAGAACCATCACAGACTGGAGGAAAGTGAGGAAACCAAACAAGTAAATGCACTGTGGGATGTGGGTCTGGATTATGGAACAGAAAAAGGATGTTGATGGGTAAAACGTGCAAAATTACAGTCTATAGTTTACTTAACAGTAATCAGAAATGTTAACTTCCTGGTTTCAACTAATATACTATGGTTATGAGAGATTTTAACACAGGTGAGAGAATATAGGAGCTTTCTGATCCATTTTTGCAACTTCAGTTCTAAAATTATTTCAAAATTAAATGTTATTTTTAAAAGTGATGGCAGAAGTATCATAGTTTCCAAAAAATTTCCAGTATTGGATACTGAATTGTATCCAACAAAGAGAAATCATTTCTGGGGCTTCCCTGGTGGCACAGTGGTTGGGAGTCCGCCTGCCGAAGCAGGGGGCATGGGTTCGTGCCCCGGTTCGTGCGCCGGTCCGGGAGGATCCCACATGCCGCGGAGCAGCTGGGCCCGTGAACCGTGGCCGCTGAGCCTGCCCGTCCGGAGCCATGGCTCCGCGGCGGGGTAGGCCGCAGCGGTGAGAGGCCCGCGTACCGCAAAAACAAACAAACAAACAAAAAACAAAGAGAAATCATTTTTAAAAATCATCCAAATATCAAGTTAATTTTTTTCTTCTGTCCACCTTTCCTGCACTAGAGCCCCAATTCCTCTAACTAGGAGGCTGGCTTGTTGCTGGCACATAATTTAAATTAGCTTTGTGGAGCTGTAAGAATCTGAGAAGGCACATCAGAGGCCCTGGAATGAAGACAGGAGCTATTACAGGCTAGGCTTTTTATAGACAGGAAGCTGGATTTAAAAGACAAACAAGTACATTTTAAAACCATTGGAAAAGTCGAATGACAAAAGACTAAACCATTTGAATACCAATTGGAATACCAGTTTGAAAACCAGTCCTTCCACTTGTAGATGTGTAAAAGGAACAGCTTGGGGCTTCTGGCCCCTTAGTGGTTAACTGGAGCTACTGCAAATACCGACTTCATAAAATTGTTGTAATTTCACTATATATATACTGTAAAAATCTAAATCTGATCATACCAATTACATGTTAATAAAAAATGTAATGATGATATTTAAAATGTTCTTTGAAATACAGATCTGAATGAAAAGTAGTCTTTTTTGAAGTTTGTTATTGTTGCTTTTCCCTGCAGTTAAGGGAATATGTGGGAAAGCAGAAGTGCTGTTAGCTTTTCTGACTTGCACAGAGCTCATGGTCATATTCCTCTTTATTTGGCAGCTAATAAAAACAACTGCTGGGGGCTTCCCTGGTGGTGCAGTGGTTGAGAGTCCGCCTGCCGATGCAGGGGACACGGGTTCATGCCCTGGTCTGGGAAGATCCCACATGCCGTGGAGCGGCTGGGCTCGTGAGCCATGGCCGCTGAGCCTGGGCGTCCGGAGCCTGTGCTCCGCGACGGGAGAGGCCACAACAGTGAGAGGCCCGCGTACCGCCAAAAAAAAAAAAAAACAACTGCTGGGATTTAGAAGCCTCCTACTTAAAAGGCCTATGATAGATTGTTAAAACTAAATCTAAATGTTGTTAATAAATGTCTGAAGATAATATAAGGTGGTAATTAATTTAGAGAGTCTCTGGAACTACCCCATATTCACATTTATCATCACTGCATCCCTGAACTAGAATAATGATGCTGATAGATTAGCCTCATTACCCACTCAAATCCCAAGAAGTCTCATAGAGAGTCTCCCATCAGGGAGGTTTGCTCCAATTCCCTTTCCTGAACAATCTATCAACCTATTGACAATTGACCAAGTAGCAGTGATAACTTATTAGATGCTATGCTTTTGCTTTGCTTTAAAAAGGAAACCACTCGTCTATTTTCACCAAATACAAATCTCAAAACACTTTTCTCCCCAGGCACATAAGTACTGTGTGCATCAATTAGTTTTGGGCTCCCTCAAAACCATCTCCCAGTTTTACTCCCATCTCTCTAGCCACTCCTTCTACTCTTCATTTTGGGTTCTCTCTCCTCAACCCAAATTTCAAATGTTATTTTCCTATGAATTTCAGATTCTCTCCCCTCTAACTCTACACATATTCTCTGATGAGCGGACTCATCTATAAGCTGCTTCTACCTACTGTGGACCCCATCATCTTTCCTTGAATTATTATAACATCTTCATAACTAGTTGCTATACTTCCAGTTTCTTTGCAATCCATTCTCTGCATGGTAGCCAAAAGTGATCTTTCTAAAATACTAACCTAATCATGTCAATCTTTTGATTAAGCCCTTAAGAATTCCCCATTGCCCTCAAGATGAAGCACAAACTCTTAGTTGTTCCTTCATGATCTAGCTCCTGTTAAACTCTCCAGTTCCAGATCTTAACAACTCCATCTGTTACCAATGCATTCTACAATTTTGCACACTTTTATGTTCTATTTATTCCTACTTGGAAATTTCCATTGCATCCATGGTGCCTAACACTGTTCTAGGCACATAAGTGTTCAATAAGTAATTGTTAAATAAATGAAAGAATAAATGAATGAGCAAAAATGGCTATCTTTATAAACAAGACAAGCCATTGTAAAAATTAACAATTTAAATTCAAATATAAAAAATGAAGGATTGAAAAATATAATTTTACAATAATAAAGAATGGGAAATAAATGTTAAAATGATTATCCTAATGTTATATTTTTAAATAAGTTTAAAAATATAAAAAATAGTAACATATTCTTATTAAGAATCTATTACTAAGAGAATGTACAATTTTATTCTTTGTAAAACAAGCTTAGTTTCAGGATAACTTATTTTGGCACATAAAATATAAAATGCGCGTGGTATGGACATTTATATAACTGCATAATTGAACAAAACCACTGCCTATTCAGTTTTATAGAGGAAAAATTTTTGCTTCTGTCATAAGAAATTTAAAGGAGTTATTGGCTCAAGAGATAAAAAACAGCCTCTTGCTGGAATACTAAGCACGGCTTGCTCTATTACACAGCCTTTCTATAGAAATATGAGCAGATTCCATCAGCATGTCGTGAATCTGTGTAGACATGAGGGAGCTTTCGTTTGTTTCCCAAGGAAGTTTCTTATTACAAAAAAGCTACCACCTAAGTCAGTGAACTGCCAATTATGGTTAACTGCCCTCTATTTTCCTCTTCAGAGATAGGCAGTAGGCATCCAAATTCTTATCCAATGAGCCTCTCATTCTAAACTAATGACTTTTAAAATTTAATTTCAATATCATAATCAGAAGAAAATAAGGTAAGAAAAATTTTGTGATACAATATGTAATTGCAGCCATAGTTGCAATATGGAAAGAGAAATTCCATTCGTACTACAACTGCCCATTATTTATTTATTGATAAGCATTCATACCCAAGTCACTGAAGACGTCACGTTCATAATTTCTCAATCATTATCACTTTAATTTTTAATAGGTAAGACCATGGCCTCCTATCCTACCTGTGTGAATTATTTTAATGCAAAGGCTACAACCTCAAACAGCATGATGTTATATAAATGGCACATAAAACATGGACAGAAAACAGGTCAACTGTAAGGTTGACATCCAATTACAAGACATCCAATTTACAAGTCCCCTCCAGTAATTGTCCTAGGCTCTTGAAGATTGTATGTAAGAGTTAGACAGTAGTTCTGTTAATAACTGGTTTGCTAAAAAATATTCTAGAAAGTTCTGTAGTTTAACCATCTCTCTTATGTTATAACTTCTGATCTCAAATTCTTTTCCTAGGCAAATTCCTGACAGAATATGAATTGTTACCAGACATTTTTTCATGTTGCTGCTTAAAAATTTAAACCCATCGTGCTATTATATTTGAATTTAATTGCTGGAATGTAATTGATTTCAATAAAAAAAATGTTTATATGTGAACAAAGAATACATGGATCATGACCATGGCTACACTGGTTAGATCATGTATCTATCATGTTGTGCTTATTCTAAACAAAGCACTAAAAGAGGAAACTGACAAAAATGGAAGTCTCAGTAAAGTGATAAAGAGTGAAAAAATTATGTAATATGACGAATTTTTAATGATTTGAATGTAAGCCCCATAATGACATAGGCTATATTTTTCATGATAGTGTACTCAATGTCTAGAACATTACTTGGCATGTATCAAGTACTCAACAAATATATGTTGCATAAGTTAACAAATGAATATGAATTAAGAACTAGAAAAGATATAACTTAACAGGACTGCAAAAGCTATCTTCAAAGATTTAAAAGCTATGAGGTGAAAGAGAAAATATCAGGCATATCGTGCAGAACTTCAGACAGCAAAACTAGAAGCAACAGATAGGAATTACAGAAGAATTTCTAATAAATAAAGTTAGAATGAACTATCAAGAAATCAGAAGTTTCCTTTTTTGACTGAGAGTTTAGATTATATGACTTTTAATATTTTTTCCAAACTTGACTCCATAAATTCAAAGAATAAATTTGTTTCCCAGTAATTTTTCAGGTGATTACTAAACCTGCTGTTCTAATTTCGCAAAGCTGGCAATACTTGTGTAGTCTTCATCTATCATTTTCAGAACTGTGTATATTCATTATGAGTGAAATCCATCTAATAATACAGTAAATAAAACATCTAGTAAACAAAATATCTAACCATTTTATCCAAATAATAAGAGTTCCTACAATAATATAAATCACACATCAAAGGCTTGGTGATGAATTTTCTCCAAATTAGAAAATATATATTACAAATTCAATGCAATCCTTACCAAAACTCCAATGACATTTTTTACAGAAATAGAACAAACAATGCTAAAATTTGTATGGAACCACAAAAGACCCTTAGTAGCCAAAGCAATCTTGTCCGAGAAGATGAAAGCTGGAGGCATCACACTTCCTGATTTCAAATTATACTACAAAGCTATAGTAATCAAAAGTTTTGTATTGGCATAAAAACAGACACGTAGATAAATGTAACAGAATTGAGAGTCCAGAAATAAACTCACACAGATATGGCCAATTAATTTATGACAAAGTAGTCAAAAATATACAATGGGAAAAGGATAGTCTCTTCAATAAATGGTACTGGGAAAACTGGGCAGCACATGCAAAAGAATGAGATTAGACCCCTATATTACAACTTACATAAAGATCAACTCAACATGGATTAAAGACTTGAACATAAGACCTGAAATCGTAAAACTCCTGGAAGAAGGCACAAGGGTTAAGCTTCTAGACATTAGTCTGGGCAATGATACTTTTGGATTTGACACCAAAAGCAAAGGCAAGAAAAGCAAAAATAAACAAGTGGGACTATATAAAACTAAAAAGCTTCTGCACAGCAAAGGAAATCATCAGAAACATAAGGCAACCTACTGAACGGGAGAAAATATTTGCCAATCACATAACTCATAAGGGGTTAATATCCAAAAGACACAGAGAACCCATACAACTCAACAGGCAAAATCAAACAATCTGATTTTTTAAGTGGGCAGAGGACCTGAAAAGACATTTTTCCAGAGAAGATTTACAAATGGCCAACAGACTTATGAAAAGGTGCTCAACATCATTAATCATCAGGGAAATGCAAACGAAAGCCACAATGATATATCACTTTACACCTGTTAGAATGGCTATTACCAAAAAGAAAAGAAATAACAAGTGTTGGCACCAATGTGGAGAAAAGGGAAACCTTTGTGCACTGTTGGTGGGAATGTAAATTGGTGCAGCCTCTGTGGAAAACTGTATGGAGTTTCCTCAAAAAAATTTAAAATAGAACTATCATATAATCCAGCAATTCCACATCTGGTTATTTATCTGAAGGAAACAAAATCACTATCTAAAAGATATATGCACTCCCATGCTCATTGCAGCATTATTTACAATAGCCAATATGAAATTATAGATGTAAGAGAACAGATTGGTGGTTGCCAGAGGTGGGGAGTGAAGGATGGGCAAAATGGGTGACGGTGGTCAAAAGGTACAAACTTCTGGTGATAAAATAAATAAGTTCTAGAGACATAATGAATAGCATGGTGACAATAGTCAACAATACTGTATTTGAAAGTTGCTAAGAAAATAGATCTTAAAAGTTCTCATAACAAGGAAAAAAAAATTGTAACTGTGTGAGGTGATGGATGTTAACTAAACTTATTGTGGTAATCATTTCACAATGTATACATATATCTAATAATTATGTTGTACACCTTAAACTAATACAATGTTATATGTCAATTATATCGCAATAAGACTGGTGGAAAAAAGAAAATATATAAATATTTCTCCATTTTGGGGGAAAGGCACAATATCAAGGCTAGAACTTACAAAGTCAAATAATATGATAAATTTAATTACAAAACATTTTAAACTCTGTATGGCAAAAAATATAAATAAAATTAAAAGAAAAACAACACACACAAATACATACTACAAAGTTTTGATAGTCTGCATTTATAATGTATTCCTACAGAGCTATATAAAAGGAACAATCTAATAGAAAATTTGTCAAATACAAATAAGCAAATTATAGATGATATGCTAATGACCAGCAAACACTCCAAAAGATATTCAAGAATTTCTAATAAGAAGTATAAACTTAAACAAAAGGAGTCTTAGGTTTTTGATTTTTACCCATCACAAAAGCAAAATTACATGAACAGTATATTGGGTTTGATCAAAGAAGCAGAATCTCTATGAGAGTTATAAGGAATTTATTACAAGGGACTGGACTCGTGATTATGCAAGCTGGTTAAACAGGCTGAGTGAGTTGCCCCAAATCTGTTTCAGAGTCTGCAGTCAGCAGGGCTATCAGTCAGAAGGAAGATGGATGTGACAGTAGGAAAACTGGAATCCATGAGTACATGCAGGAACACATGGCTTTCTCTACAACCAGTATAGAACTCATGTAGGTCTTTAACTGCTTCCAAACCTCCGACTTCGATGATGGCATGACAGAAAAAATGTTAGCACATTTCCTCATGGGGCTAAACATGCACCTGGCAGTGGGCCCAGGAGTCATGTAAGCCAGAGCTGGAGAGGTTACAGGCAAGGCAGGTGCCCTGCTCCAAAAAAGTGAGCCAGCAGAGTCCCGACCATGTGCATGCACGGCAATAGCCTCTGTCTCAAACACGTTTGCTGCTTCACCTTCCCGTTTCAAAAGGCTTGCAGATTTCCAAGAGAACCCACATGATGCAAGGAAGGGATTCTAGACGGTGTTATTTTCAGTTCAGCTGATACACTGCAAAACCACCACAGATAACTATAATAATGATAACAAACAGGTATTGAGTGCTTTCTACGTGACAAGCACAAGTCTGCTTCTTGACAGCACTCCTCTGAGGTAATTCTAGTATTATCCTTGAAACTTTCAACACAGAAAGTGAGGTACAGAAAGATTAAACAATGTCTGAACGAAGGCAATCTGATTTTAGAGCTGCACTTTTAACCACTACTCTATAATTAACAAGATTTTATGAGGGTGTGGGCAAAGAAGAACTTTCATATCGCAGAAGGAGGCTTTGAGTCACGCTTGCACTTAAATTTGCCAGAAGCACTATTTATTTCAAGCAGGACATAGGTGAAAATAAGATTTGGGAGTGACCTGAGGTTTTCTGAATATCAAAGCAAAACCAAAACCAAAGCAAAACAATGAAAAACTCCACCTACACAATTTATATTGTGATGGATCAAAGTTAAATTCTTTTATAGCTAAAGTAAACAAATTCATTTTGTACAACAAATTTATATCCTAAAGATTTAAAAAGAGCACTATGATATTTTATAAGCTTTGGGCATTCCTATCCTTTGTGATTAAAAAGCTGTATTTCTGAAAGATTAGAAAAAACTTTTTAGTTAAGCACTGAATAGCTCAGGATGAGCTATCCAGAATGAATCTGCTCTATAAGCATAGCAAGAGAGAGACAGATCCTGTATTTTTTTTAATTTAATAAGGTCTTTCCCCACCTGTTTTGTCCTAAAATAATGTTCTCATTTCACACAGTTCCTGTGTCCTAGGAGGCCCAGAGCACTTAATATTCAGAGTTCAGGATGATATATTCCTGAAGGGCACAGACAAGTTCCACAACGCAAAAGTGTTCTGACCAAAATGCCAGCAGTTCCCCCATGAGAAACTTCTAACCATCTCCTACTTGTCTACCCAACGAGGACAATTTCACCTACTCCACATTAAATCCACAAGGCTTCAATACTAAGTTCATTGTCACTTACAATTTTTCACCCAAAATCAGTCTGTGAAATTATTTCTACTTCTACAGTATACTGTTAAGTAAGCAAATATGCCCTTTCTGGAGAAAAAAATTTTCTGTATTCCCAAGTACAAAATGAGCCTACATATCTTTTGGTGTATCAATTTCATATGTATAAATTTACCCTAAGGAAAAATTAAACAAGTGTGTGCAAAAAAAGAAGCTGCGAAAACTGTTCATTGTAACATTTATGAGAGCAAGCAGGTGGACATCTTTATATCTATTAGTAAAACATTAGTTAAATCAATTATGGCGTATCCACATAATGGAACACAAAGCCATTAAAAGGGATAAATAGTTCTATATATACTGACATGGCACAATAGCCAAGATATATCATGTTCAAAAAGCAGATTGCAAAATAGGGCTTCCCTGGTGGCGCAGTGGTTGAGAGTCCACCTGCCGATGCAGGGGACACGGGTTCGTGCCCCGGTCCGGGAAGATCCCACATGCGGCAGAGCGGCTGGGCCCGTGAGCCATGGCTGCTGAGTCTGCACGTCCAGAGCCTGTGCTCCGCAACGGGAGAGGCCACAACAGTGAGAGGCCCGCGTACCGCAAAAAAAAAAAAAAAAAAAAAAAAAAAGCAGATTGCAAAATAGTACATATTTATATACTGTGATATATATATTTATCTTGATAATCATAAATGCAGCCTAGACTTCACCAAGAAAATTATACTAGAAAAAAAGGTCTTTGTATATGCTATTTCCAAAATGTAAACACTACATGATTTATTAAGTGTTGTAGTATAGACGGTATTTACTTTTAACAAAATTTAATTGATTTTTTAATTTTTAGGTCTAACCCGACTGCACTTATAAAATAAGTGAACATTAATATTCAAATGTATAATCTTAACTAAGGTAAAACACAAATAACGATTTACATTTCCTTTCATATGGAACTCCTGAAAATAAATATACATTCTGCAGATGCACATACATTTAGTATCTTTTCATATGTCAGCAGCTGTTGGCAAGGTACAAAACAATGTAATAAAAGTCCAGGATAGAATTTTGGGTATTTTGGTACAGATGTACCTAAATTTAGAGCTCATTTTTGTCTTTTCCCTCAACCAGCTTTTAACCACCTCTTTTCACTGTAATTGCCCCAGATGTTTTCATTGTTTTTCAGTCCGGCAAACCACTTTTTCTTTTCTTATAATCTCTTCAAATCTCTCAAATGCCATATTTTTTAAATATAAAATGCCACTGATTTTAAGAAACTACTATTTCATGTAGCACTAAGAAACAAAAAGGTGACAGTTAACCTAAAAATAATTTATCGCTTACAATTTTTATTCAAAGGGTTTCTATAGACTTATTTATGCATAAATTTCTATCACATATATCACTCCTGTGTATATTTTAAAAGGATAATAAAAGTTAGGTAAATCAGCTAAAGCATTTTTTCAATTATTTTCATGATTGGCTTGACTCTCCTGAATCACTTTTCAACTCAGCACTGTAAATACCCATTTTTCCACTCGATGTGTCCTTTGTGCCACCATGAGCATAGGTGATGTAGCATGTCAGAGAGGCATGGCTTCTTTCTGTCTTTAGAATTTTCTTCCTAGCCATTGACACCCATTTTGTAAGGTTGTTTTCTTTTTAATATATATAAATTTATTTATTTATTTATTATTTATTTTTGGCTGTGTTGGGTTTTTGTTGCTGCACGTGGCTTTCTCTAGTTGTTGCGAGCGGGAGCTACTCTTTGTTTCCGTGCTCGGGCTTCTCATTGCAGTGGCTTCTCTTGTTGCGGAGCTCGGATCTAGGCACGTGGCCTTCAGCAGCTGTGGCTTGCGGGCTCTAGAGCATAGGCTCAGTAGTTGTGGCACATGGGCTTAGTTGCTCCGTGGCATGTGGGATCTTCCCGAACCAGGGCTAGAACCTGTGTCCCCAGCATTGGCAGGCGGATTCTTAACCACTGCACCACCAGGGAAGCCCCCCATTTTGTAAGTTTTAATGCGGGTGTTTTTTTAATCTTACAAGAGGATGATTATAAAAGGTTTTAGACCAACAATCAGAATGCATGTTTCCTCTTTATGTGGTCCTTAAGTGGTTTGTTGCCTGAATCATTGATGGGTTGTAGTTGTCTAATCATGAGAGCAGGAACCAAGTTTGTGCATAGGCAGGTAATAACAACTATGTCACAAAAGCTGCCTGGCTCGCTGCAGTGGCAAGATGTCGTCAACTGAGACACCCATCTTCATTTCAGAGGTGTTAAAATGTAGACAAATGCTCCTTGGAATCAACAAAATGTAGCATTAGTATCATCACATTATGGGTAGGAAATTAGAATCTGTAAATTTCTTATTGACCATAAAATCACACTACCAGTAAGTGGTCAAGCCAGGGCTCAAACCTAGGTCTCACAAAATGCTGTGTTTCAGATCCCATATCTGGTGGTACTCAACAGATGTAACATTGGGCTTAACTCCTTTTAATCTCTAGTTATCTTTATTGACTAGATGTGTATGAATTATTCCTCTCTATTGCCTACTCCCAACCATGTCTTGCTCTCTATTTTTCTACCAAAATTTAATGCTTCTTCAACAGACATCTTTCCTTTATATTTAATACTTCTAATTTTTCTGCTGGCTGGGAAAGAGATACACAATCATGTATAAATAAGAGTACTGCTTTTAACTGAATTCAACACGTGGGCTTTAATGTATTGACTTGAGTTTTCTATTTAGTCCCCTTAATGGATTTTCTTTTAGTTTCTTCTTAATCTCTAGCTATTTTCTAAATGACTGCAGATGCCAAATGTACATCCTATACATAAATGTAGCAGCCTACAGCTATATTCTTTTTCTCAGTTTCTAACTTTTATGTATTTTGTATGGTCTTATAATTCTTTGCTAATTTATTCTGCACTATAAAATTTCTCATCTCTACCATTCAGGCCTTACGGTAACAATTACTATTGTGCTTTGGTGATGCTATTTTGTTTTAACCAACAGGGATGGACAGATAAGTTATCCATAATTCATGAACTTTAACAAAACAGAATTATAGGTACCAGATTACTCCTATAATTCTCCAAGTAACCAAAAGAGAATATCATATATTATAGTTATAGTAGTTATTAAGCCCTTGGCTCTCAATTTACTGTGCATTTGCTGTTGGGTTTACTATATATATAATTTTTTTCACCACTAATGAATATTCCCTTTTCCTGGAGTTGCTTAATAAGCTGTAATAAAGCTTGTCACAACAGAACTCTGGAGTAAAGAAAGCTATCAGGGTTTTTGTTCATATTGAAAAAGAATGTTCTAAAGAAAAAAAATGAAGAAGATGTTTATCTCAAATCCAGATTTGGCCATATCTGTCTCATATAGCAGAGAGATCTTTTCCATCCAATCAACTTAGTCCTGCTGAAACGGTGTTTCTGCATTCACTTGCTAGCTACCTTCAGTTATTCAGATGCTTCCCCATTCTTAACTTATGTATTGGCTGCTTGCCTATCTTCCTGTAGGTTATTTTCATCAATCTGAATCCATAGTTTGATTATTGGTGTGTGTCATGTAGGTTCATTTTTCCTCTCTCAAAGAAATGCTAAAAAATTGAAAGCTGTTTCTGCCGCTAAATTTCAGAGTCTTATGTGACAAAAGCCCCAGAGCCTTGTAATTTACAGACAGTGACTCCTCTTGTACACATCATTGATATTTGACATGCTTGCCTTGACATTTATGTTCTAACAGATGGGGCTTCCCGTCTAACAGTGAGGCAGAAAACCCCTAAGTCACATTGAGCGGTCTGCTTCTCTGGATAAAACACAAGAGTAAAGAGGAAGAACACACTTTAATCATTCAGCAAGCACACCATGGATCCTTTATGCTGTCAACTGTATTGGTGTCCTTGACATACCGAGAGCACCTCCTCATTACCTTCTGAGAATTTGTGCATTTACCAAAGGCTGCATATAGAATTAAAAAACAGTCTTCCTGTCTAAGGCATAGGTCTGGAACCCAAATAATGTGGTTTCATCCTGTCCTAGTCTAACTTGAGGGGAGGGGCATTTATGCCAATATTAGGTTATTGTTTTCTGTTTCATTTAGTATCTAAAATGTCAATGTCCTCTACTTCCTTACAGACATATTTTTGATGAGCTTATGCCACAAATACCCTACCACATTTCTCTACTCCTAACCTTGGAGACTGAAGATTACTTAAAAAAAAATTTTAAACATGCAATTTGATAGCATTTCAAATTAATGATCTTCAGCCTCCATGGAAACATCAGTACTGCACAGACATCCTGAAGAGATAATTCATTACTAATTGTTTCATCCCTATAACCTCTATATAAGTCCAGTCTATTTAGTGTCCAACCCCACTACTCCACAAAATTGTTCTCACCAAGCTGGCCATGACCTCCAATATAAGCAATTCAATTGATAAATTTCAGTTCTCAGTTTTAAGTCTATGAAATCACTTTCTTTGTGTGTGTGTATTTTTAATTAATTTTTACTGGAGTATAGTTGGTTTACAATGTTGTGTTAGTTTCTTGTTGTACAGCAAAGAGAATCAGTTATACGTATAAATATATCCACTCTTTTTTAGATTTCCTTCCCATTTAGTTCACAGGGCACTGAGTAGACTTCCCTGTGCTATACAGTAGATTCTCATTAATTATCTATTTTATACTTAGTAGTGTATTTATGTCAGTCCCAATCTCCCAATTCATCCCACCCTCCTTTCCCCGCTTTATGAAATCACTTTCTTACAATATTCTTCCCATCTCTTTAGTGACTCCTTTACAGCCTGCTTTGCAAACTTCTGCTCCTTTACCAAACTTATAAATATTGACACCTTCCAGTCTTCCTTCTCAACACTCTTTTCTTCTTACTCTACCCTTTCTTCCTTGGCCATTTCATTCCCACTTATGGTTTCAACCACCACCAAAATACAGATCACTATGTCACCTATATCTCCAGAATATATTCTTCTACCCCAAATTTCTTTTGACTATCAAATCCATATTCCCAGCTTCCTACAAAACACCTTCCCTGAATGTTTAACTGATATCTCAAACTCAGCATATTCAATCTCAATTTGTCATCATCCCTATCAACCTGCTCTATTTTTATGTTCCATATTTCCGAACACAGTTCATCATTTATCCAGTTACCCAAGTGAGAAATCTGGATGCCACCTTTTTCTCCTTTCTTGCTCTGACCCCCCCTACAACCAATTAGTCACTAAATCCTAACTTTACTATTTCTTTAATACCTCTCAAACCTACTCCCAAAGTTCCATTCCTATAGCCAACACAGGAATTCAGCCATTCTCAGCTCTTGACTGAATTGCTACACAATGTCCTAGCTCCCTCTTCATCAGTCCTCTACAATTCTGACAGAGTGGTATCCAAATGCACAAACCGGATCACATCATTCTACTGCTTAACATCTTTCATGGCTACGCTTTAATTTCAGGAGGAAAGAAATGCAACATCATACAAGATTTTTCAGGAATGAAATATCTTTTCGTGCAGCTTTAACACTCTATACACTTTTCATACCACGTACACTTTTCATGGACCAGCCCTCTGAGTCCTGATGCTGAATCAGATAGTCTCCTAGGCTGCAATCAAACCTTAGGCAAATCTCTGGAAGGGAACTCATTACATGTTATCATAACTATCTTTCTTCCCTCATTCTCAATCCCTTAAAAGGAAGAAAGTTATTTCATTTCTGGACCACCCCCCAACACCTAGTAAAAACTCAACAAGTCTTTGTTAAGTTCATGTCTGATTATAATTGTGAAAGTATAAAGTTTTTGGCTCTTCCTAGTATATTCAATGCCTATTCTTTATTGAAAAATATGGCTTAAGGAAACTTGAATTTTGCTGGCAATTCAAATGAATTCAGAAGTTGAATAATCACAACTAACAAATAATAAAAAGGTCAAAGTAAAAATAAAAACAAAGATCCAATGGTATGATAAACAAATTTATGAACTGCACAAAGTCTTTGAGAATAATTTTATTCTACTCAAAGATGCTTTTAAATGGATTTAATTGGCCTATGCCTCAAAGTGATATTTGACTTTATATTTGAATTTAAAGTGTTAAGAATATAAGATTTGATATGCTCAAAGCAAGAACAGGGACAAATGAAACCTATTTCATCCAGGAACCATTTTACAGTCTTCTAGATTTGTAAAGATCAACTTGCATTTCCAAAGACTTAAATAAAACAAAATTTGCCTCCAGTGGCTAGCTGCCCCAGTCAGACAGAGAGAGCAGAAATGCAGTGTATCTGAATTTCAACAGCATTTGTAATTTACATTTCACCTTCCACATGCATCAACACACAGAAAGGTCTGAAGCTGGGTCCCAGCTATGATCATATATCATCTCAGCTGTACTTAAAATAACCTCAAGGGATGACATAAAAATATTTTAAAATCTTAACTAGAAATTTACTTTCATGTTAGAAATGGATACCACATTTTAGATTTTGTGTTGAGGGTTGCCAGCCCAACAGTGATTTGGGAATATAACATGTAGAAAACCTAGAGACTCACACTGAAAATGCTAAATGAAATAATAAGACCTATTTGAAAATGGGAAGGAATCCATTGTTTAATTGTTAGGAATCACATTGTATATTGATTTTAAAATTTTAGATGAGGTTTGAATAGCCAAATCAGGCAGAAATTTATAATTATGAATATACTTCAGTGATAAAATAGCTATTAATATAAATGCTTTGACATACAGAATAGTTCAAAACTATTTCCATAGGTAAAGAGATCAGTATAGAATTGAAGGGTAAATTCGAGGAAATCAAGGAAAAAATAAAGCTGCCACATGAGTACATAGGAAGTAGGCTGTCAGAAATCAAAATAATAGTAGACTGAAGAAGTTGTGGAATCTAATAAAAAATGATAGAAATGAGCTTATTTACATTACAAAATGGAAACAGACTAACCCAATCTTGAAATCCAATTTATGGTTACCAAAGGGGAAATGTGGAGGGGAAGTGATAAATTAGGAGATTGGGATTGACATATACACACTACTATATATAAAATAGATAACTAACAAGTACCTACTGTATAACACAGTGAACTATACTCAATATTCTATGATGACCTATATGGGAAAAGAATCTGAAAAAGAATGGATATATACATATATATATGTATAACTGATTCACTTTGCTGTACACCTGAAACTCACACAACATTGTAAATCAACTATACTCCAATATATTTTTTTAAAAAAAGAAGTTTATATAGCAATAAGGGTGATACAAGTCACATAGAATCAAATGGTAAATTAAAACCAAAACAAAACCAAACCTCATACCCAAGGAAGGGATCTCCTTCCCTAAAGATATTTGCATACAGCCAGCCTGTTTTCTTGTATATTTCCAGTGACAGAGTCATTCCTATTTCACATACCCTTCCAACTCCAGCTGGAGAGTTCTAATCTTTAGAAGTTTCTTAAGTTGCACAAATCCCCCTCTTCCATGTAACTTCTGCCCATTAAACCTAGGTGTGTCCTAAAAGGAAACAAATGTACTATCCCTTCTATATACAGGCACATAGATCATTCAAAATAACTATCTTGAGTATTTCCCTGTAACTTTTTCTTCACACTAAATATCTTTAAAGTTCTTTCATAAATGCTGCATCTGTTTAGTGAGTATATTCTGTGCTCCAGGCACTAAAGAAACAACAGGAAAAACAATAAGGAAGTTACTGTTCCCTAATAACTTATATTCTAGAATAGGAGAACACTGTATAAAAGAGTGACTAAAGATGCTCTTTAATGCTAGATCAGAACAGAGAGCAGTGGGAGTACAAAAGATAGAGTAACTAAGCCTGACTCAGAGTGAAACAAAAAAGTTTCACATGAAGCTGAAATTTTAGCTGATGCTTAATTAATGAGTTTTTCTAGCAGACACGACACCAAGTACAAAGACTCTATAGTGGGAAAGAGTTCGATATATTCCCAGAACAAAAAGAAAATCATTCTGCAGGAGTCATCAGCATGGAGAATGGTTAAAGACACAGTTGAAGTCATAAGAAAAAGCCAGATCATTGGGTCTTTGGGGGCTGGAGCGAGGAATTTGGCATGTATTCTATGAGGGGTCTGAGTAGGAAAAGGCTGTTCTCTGAAGAGATGAAGATTTTTAAATGACTGCTCTGGCAGCTATGTAGAACATAGACTCCAAAAGAATAAGTGGAAGCAGGGAGACCCATTAGAGGATAATGTGGTCATTCAGCTGAACAAGGATGGCAGCTTGGACGAAGATAGTGGTGGCAAATGGAGTCAGAGACAAGTAGCTAAATTCAAAAACCTTTTTAGAGGTGGAATTGACAGGACTTGCCAATGGATGTGGAAAGGAAAGTGAAAAACAAAATCAAGATTCTTAGGAATTTGGCTTGAATAATGGTGGTATCTTTTACTGAGGTGGGAAAATTGAGGATGGTTTAGGTTTAGAGAATAAAATCAAGAGTTTGGTATTGGACATACTTTGTGCGTGTGTGTGACGCCTATCAGACCCCCAAGTGTGGGTGTCAGGCATTAGCGTTCTCGGGAAAAATTCTGGATGTAGATATGAATTAGAATATTTATAGCATCAAACCAGAAAATATCACCTAGGGAAAGGAAGAAGACCAAAAACCAAGTTCTGCTTCCTTTAGTCTTTAGAAATCAGGTAGGAAGGAGGCAGGAGCCAAAGGGCATGAGAAGTGGATAGTTAAGTATGAAGAAAACCAGAAGTGTGAAGTGTCACAAAAGACAAGAAAGGAGAGGGTTCCAAGAAGGTGGAAATGATCAGTTGTGTGTAATCCCAATAGGAGATAAAGAAAGGGCCATTTGGTCTGGTGAGATGAGAGTCACTGGTAGTCTTGACTGACTAGGGTAGAATAAGGGAGTGAGGCCCGCTCACACCCATTTAAAATAGGTGCAACAGACAAGGAAGATGAGGAGATAGATGGAGAGAGCGCGGACACCTCTATTCACAACAATTCGTAAATTCTTTCCTAAAACTAGAGTCTACTCTCTCTATGACCTCCCAACCTACTCCTTTAGTTAGACTACCAAGAAAAAAATGATGCTAAGTTTAACATATTGTCTGGCACACTCATGTGCTGGATATTCTTTGCCCTTGCAAATTAATTCTGCAGCCTTTTCTGTTCTGCTTTGTGCAGTGGCTTCAGCCAGGCTCTACTACATTCTGATTTCTAGTGGGATTCAGTCAATGAGAGATGCCAGTAGCGGGGAGAGAGGGTAGAAGGAGACAGAGAGGTCATGGCATTTATTCTCTGTGTTTTGTCTGCTTGTCCAAAGTTTGGTACTAGCTTTCTCCCTTAGGAGAAGCTCCTGAGGCCTCAGCTCCTGCTAAGCTGCTGTACCTATGGCCTGTACCTATGGATTCCAGTAACAGTTATTTTTCCTTGTCCTTTTAGCCTAAGGATGATAACTTCCTGCTCTTGCTAGCCAGTCCCTGGTTTTTCACTATTTTTGATTGGTTCCTTCAGCCCTACCTACTCTTTGTAAACTTCTTCATTAAAATTATTTCAATTGCTCTTTGGAGTGTGTTATGTCTTTCCCACTGGGACTCTGACTGATAGAACTCTCAAAAAGGGTTTGTTGAAAGCATGTGAACTACATTTTTCTTAAAGAGCACATGCTTTATGATCATTGTCAAATATGTCAATCTTTTATGGAATAAGGTAGGGCAGTCAGGAACAGTGGAAAAAAAAAAAAAAAACAGAGAAGAAAGGCAGTGAAAGAGAGAGAGAAGAAGAAGTTACCTTTTTAGCCACTGGAATTTTTTACTCTGTTTTCACCTGAGTCAGCTGTCTGAATCCCCAAGTCAATCCTCTTTTGGCACAAAAGCCAGCCTTTCAGAATGCAAGCTCTAACATGTTAAACACATCTCTTTTCTGGCATTCCAGATCCCTTCATTTTAAATAGCCTTAGAATTATTACAGGGGTTATATTCAGATAACACACTAAAGAATAATTTTCTCACATCTCTAGATTGATAATCCAGTATCTCCACCCCCTGTGCCACATGTAAAATTATAATATCAGGTACTTGCTTCCTGACATGGACGTTTGACCTCAAGACAACTTCTAAGAAAGTTTCCCTGATTTAAATTCTCATTCCATAGCCACTGATCTCAGTCACAAAGATTTTGGAGGAAATAACTTTTTCTTCAAGTTGGTAAGTTAATAAAAGGGAGACATGAACTCTTTTGGATATTTCCTTTAGGAAATGTGGAGAAAAGCACTCGTTTCAGTGAAAAATCATGCTTTGTGGATAAAAGATAATCAATTTTTGCCAGGAAAATAGAGAATTTTTTAAAAAATCTTTTGTGTTGACCTATGAAGTTCAATCTAAATTTCTATGAGAAAAAAAACCCCTATACTGAAAAAGCCTAAAACTTATTAAAGGCCTTCTATAATGGACAAGCCACTTTGCCAGTCACAAAAAGTTCCCCCTTTCAGATCAGCCTATGTTTCACTTCTCAACCTCAACATAAAAGAAATTCAGTTGAATGTCACTAGGTTTTTTTTCCCCGAAGCTATCCTTACATGAATAACACTTTACAGGCACTGTCCTAATTACCATACAGCATCACCAAGTTTGGTATGCATGGCCTAGGAAACCTAGTTTTTAAAATAAACTTTGCATGAATAGCTTGGGGAAGTAATTTTATCTGTGGTCTAGCTAGGTATTGTTATCTAGCATTCAATGGGACGTCCCTGGGGAGTAAGATTTTATCACAGATGTTCTCAGTTGGTACCAGAAATAGAGCATTTTCATTTGGAAGGCCCAGAATTGGATTTACTGCCTTAGAAATAGATATAGACAGATACATTTGCCAGCACAATGGATTTTCCAAATGATTTCTGAAGAAGCTTTCAGACCTAGTACCCCATTATCCAACTTCTATTTAGACCTTGGGGGATATTCAGGAGACCAGCAGCAAGGAGGCCGGGGTGGTGCTGAAACAAGAAAGGCATGGGAATTTTGCTTTGGTTATGATTAGGCTGCCAGCATTCTGGCCATGGATTGAATGAACTGCCAAAAAGATTTATCAGGAATAAAACAAAAAGATAAGTTGGTTTACCAGGAAGAGTTTTTCTTCTAGAACTCCAGAAATAAGTGACTATATGGGTGTATTTAATTTTTCCTACAAAGTAGTTTTATAAATGCCTCGTTTGTGTTTTTAATAAAAAGAAAACTACAAATTAGTAGCATTTTTGTCACCTCCGCCATTCCAATTGCTTTCAGAATTAATGATTACTAGTTGTGTTAGTTCATTCAGGCTGCTATAACAAAATACCACGGACTAGGTGGCTTATAAACAACAGAAATTTATTTCTTACAGTTCTGGAAGCTGAAAGTCCAAGATCAAGGTGCCAGCATAGTTGTGTGAGGGTCCTCCCCTGGGTTACAGAGTGCCGACCTCTCTCTGTAACATCATGTGGTGGAAGAGTTTAGCGAGTTCTGTGGTAGCTCTTTTATAAAGAATACTAATCCCATTTATGAGGACTCGACCTTTGTTTTATGACCTAATAACCTCCCAAAGGCCCCACATACTAATACCATCACTTTTATGGGCTAGGATCTCTCACCAAAAGAATTGGGGCCGGTGGGGGAGGACACAAACATTCATTCCATAGCACTGGTTATTCCATGACAGTGGATTAGAAAGGGTATAGGAATCACACAGGTAAAGGGATGAGACAGTAAGATGAAAAAAAAATAACAGTTTATAATTAATAGTGTTTAAATTACTATACAAATATTTATACACGTTTTTCTTCCACAGCCTCTCCTTCAAATGGTTGCCATGTAAACTGAGATTCGGAAGACTGAAGCCCTTGAGATCCACAATATTTATTGGTTAAGACCATGCATTTTAGTCATTCGATTCAGGGTAGTGCTAAACTCATTTAAATAGCAGCTGGCAACTGTCCTTGGAGCTGCTGTCCTTGAAGTCACTGGTTAGAGAAGGCTGCAAAAGCAAGCCCTGAAAAATTAATAAAAGCAGACAATTTCTCAGTGATTATGGTACAAAAGTTACAATACTTTTTCTATATTTGAATGAAAGAATCACAATAAGTCAAGGATAAAATATGTTTTGCAGAGTTGTCAAAATATGTATGCATGGGTGTATGTGCAGGTACATATATATGAAAATTGAAAAAAATCATTCCAGAAGTTTGGAATCAAGAGGAAGAGTTACAGGTGATATATGGAAGATGGTGGAGTAGAAGGACGTGCTCTCACTCCCTCTTGCGAGAACACCAGAATCACAACTAGCTGCTGGATAATCATCGATAGGAAGACACTGGAACTCACCAAAAAAGATACCCCACATCCAAAGACAAAGGAGAAGCCACAATGAGACGGTAGGAGGGGCGCAATCACAGTAAAATCAAATCCCATAACTGCTGGGTGGGTGACTCACAGACTGGAGAACACTTATACCACAGAAGTCCACCCACTGGAGTGAAGGTTCTGAGCCCCACGTCAGGCTTCCCAACCTGGGGTTGTGGCAACGGGAGGAAGAATTCCTAGAGAATCAGACTTTGAAGCCTAGTGGGAATTGATTGCAGGACTTCAACAGGACTCGGGGAAACAGAGACTCCACTCTTGGAGGGCACACACAAAGTAGTATGAGCATCAGGACCCAGGGGAAGGAGTAGTGACCCCAGGGGAGACTGAACCGGACCTACCTGCTAGTGTTGGAGGGTCTCCTGCAGAGGTGGAGGGGGCGGCTGTGGCTCACTGTGGAGACAAGGACACTGACAGCAGAAGTTCTTGGAAGTACTCCTTGGTGTAAGCCCACCCAGAGTCTGTCATTAGCCCCACCAAAGAGCCCAGGTAGGCTCCAGTGTTGGGTTGCTTCAGGCCAAACAACCAACAGGGAGGGAACCCAGTCCCACCCATCAACAGTTAAGTGGACTAAAGTTTTACTGAGCTCTGCCCACCAGAGCAACAGTCAGCTCTACCCACCACCAGTCCCTCCCATCAAGCCTCTTAGATAGCCTCATCCACCAGAGGGAAGAGAGCAGAAGCAAGAACTATAATCCTGCAGCCTGTGGAACAAAAGCCACATTCACGGAAAGATAGACAAGATGAAAAGGCACAGGGCTATGTATCAGATGAAGCAACAAGATAAAACCCCAGAAAAACAACGAAATGAAGTGGAGATAGGCAACCTTCCAGAAAAAGAATTCAAAATAGGGCTTCCCTGGTGGTGCAGTGGTTGAGAGTGCGCCTGGCGATGCAGGGGACACGGGTTTGTGCCCCAGTCCGGGAAGATCCCACATGCCGCGGAGCGGCTAGGCCCGTGAGCCATGGCTGCTGAGCCTGCGCATCCGGAGGCTGTGCTCTGCAACAGGAGAGGCCACAACAGTGAGAGGCCCGCATACCACACAAAAAAAAAAGAATTCAAAATAATGATAGTGAAGATGATCCAGGACCGTGGAAAAACAATGGAGGCAAAGATCGAGAGGATGCAAGAAATGTTTAACAAAGACTAGAAGAATTAAAGAACAAACAAACAGAGATGAACAATACAATAACTGAAATGAAAACTACACTAGAAGGAATCAATAGCAGAATAACTGAGGCAGAAGAATGGATAAGTGACCCGGAAGACAGACTGGTGGAATTCACTGCTGTGGAACAGAAAAAAGAAAAAAGAATGAAAAAAAATGAAGACAGCCTAAGAGATCTCTGGGACAACATTAAATTAAACAACATTTGCATTATAGGGGTCTCAGAAGGAGAAAAGAGAGAGAGAGAGAGAGAGGACCCAAGAAAATATTTGAAGAGATTATAGTCGAAAACTTCCCTAACATGGGAAAGGAAAGAGCCACCAAAGTCCAGGAAGCACAGCGAGTCCCATACAGGATAAACCCAAGGAAAAACACGCTGAGACACATAGTAATCGAATTGGCAAAAATTAAAGACAAAGAAAAATTATTGAAAGCAGCAATGGAAAAACGACAAATAACATACAAGGGAACTCTCATACGGTTAACAGCTGACTTCTCAGCAGAAACTCTACAGGCCAGAAGGGGGTGGCATGATATACTTAGAGTGATGAAAGGGAAGAACCTACAACCAAGATTACTCTACCTGGCAAGTATCTCATTCAGATTCGATGGAGAAATCAAAAGCTTTACAGACAAGCAAAAGCTAAGAGAATTCAGCACCGCCAAACCAGCTCTACAGCAAATGCTAAAGGAACTTCTCTAAGTGGGAAACACAAGAGAAGAAAAGGATCTACAAAAACAAACCCAAAACAATTAAGAAAATGGTAATAGGAACATACATATCGATAATTATCTAAAATGTGAATGGATTAAATGCTCCAACCAAAAGACACAGGCTTGCTGAATGGATACAAAAACAAGACCTATCTATATGCTGTCTACAAGAGAACCACTTCAGACCTAGGGACACATACAGACTGAAATTGAGGGAATGGAAAAAGATATTCCATGTAAATGGAAATCAAAAGAAAGCTGGAGTAGCTATACTCATATCAGATAAAATAGACTTTAAAATAAAGAATGTTACAAGAGACAAGGAAGGACACTACATAATGATCAAGGGATCAATCCAAGAAGAAGATATAACAATTATGAATATATATGCACCCAACATAGGAGCACCTCAATACATAAGGCAAATGCTAACAGTTATAAAAGAGGAAATCGACAGTAACACAGTAATATTGGGGGACTTTAACATCTCACTTACACCAATGGAAAGATCATCCGAAATGAAAATAAATAAGGAAACAGAAGCTTTAAATGACACAATAGACCAGATAGATTTAATTGATATTTATAGGATATTCCATCCAAAAACAGCAGATTACACTTTCTTCTCAAGTGTGCACAGAACATTCTCCAAGATAGATCACATCTTGGGTCACAAATCAAGCCTCAGTAAATTTAAGAAAATTAAAATAATATCAAGTATCTTTTCTGACCACAACACTATGAGATTAGAAATGAATTACAGGGGAAAAAACGTAAAAAACACAAACACATGGAGGCTAAACAATATGCTACTAAATAACCAAGCAATCACTGAGGAAATCAAAGAGGAAATCAAAAAATACCTAGAGAGAAATGACAATGAAAACACGATGATCCAAAACCTATGCGATGCAGCAAAAGTAGTTCTAAGAGGGAAGTTTATAGCTATACAAGACTACCTCAAGAAACAAGAAAACTCTTAAGCAAACAATCTAACCTTACACCTAAAGGAACTAAAGAAGGAAGAACAAACAAAACCCAAAGTTAGGAGAAGGAAAGAAATCATAAAGATCAGGGCAGAAATAAATGAAATAGAAACAAAGAAAACAATAGCAAAGATCAATAAAACTAAAAGCTGGTTCTTTGAGAAGATAAACAAAATTGATAAATCATTAGCCAGACTCATCAAGAAAAAGAGGGAGAGGACTCAAATCAATAAATTAGAAATGAAAAAGGGGAAGTTACAACAGACACCGCAGAAATACAAAGCATCCTAAGAGACTACTACAAGCAACTCTATGCCAATAAAATGGACAACCTGGAAGAAATGGACAAATTCTTAGAAAGGTATAACCTTCCAAGACTGAACCAGGAAGAAACAGAAAATATGGACAGACCAATCACAAGTAATGAAATTGAAACTGTGATGAAAAATCTTCCAACAAACAAAAGTCCAGGACCGGATGGCTTCACAGGTGAATTCTATCAAACATTTAGAGAAGAGCTAACACCCATCCTTCTCAAACTCTTCCAAAAAATTGCAGAGGAAGGAACACTCCCAAACTCATTCTATGAGGCCACCATCACTCTGATACCAAAACCAGACAAAGATACTAGAAAAAAAGAAAATTACAGACCAATATCACTGATGAATATAGATGCAAAAATCCTCAACAAAATACTAGCAAACAGAATCCAGCAGCACATTAAAAGGATCATACACAATGATCAAGTGGGATATATCCCAGGGATGCAAGGATTCTTCAAAATACGCAAATCAATCAATGTGATATACCATATTAATAAACTGAAGAAGAAAATCCATATTATCTTCTCAATAGATGCAGAAAAAACTTTTGACAAAATTCAACACTGATTTATGATAAAAACTCTCCAGAAAATGGGCATAGAGGGAACTTACGTCAACATAATAAAGGCCATATATGACAAACCCACAGCAAACATCATTCTCAATGGTGAAAAACTGAAAGCATTTCCTCTACGATCAGGAATGAGACAAGGATGTCCACTCTCACCATTATTATTCAACATAGTTTTGGAAGTTCTAGCCACGGCAATCAGAGAAGAAAAAGAAATAAAAGGAATACAAATTGGAAAAGAAGAAATAAAATTGTCACTATTTGCAGATGACATGACACTATACATAGAGGATCCTAAAAATGTCACCTGAAAACTACTAGAGCTAATCAATAAATTTGGTAAAGTTGCAGGATACAACATTAATGCACAGAAATCTCTTGCACTCCTATACACTAATGATGAAAAATCTGAAAGAGAAATTATGGAAACCCTCTCATTTACCATTGCAATAAAAAGAATAAATTACCTAGGAATAAACCTACCTAGGGAGACAAAAGACCTGTATGCAGAAAACTATAAGACACTGATGAAAGAAATTAAAGATGATACCAACAGATAGAGAGATATACCATGTCTTGGATTGGAAGAATCAACATTGTGAAAATGACTATACTACTCAAAGCAATCTACAGATTGAATGCAATCCCTATCAAATTACCAATGTCATTTTTTACGAAACTAGAACAAATCATCTTAAAATTTGTATGGAGACACAAAAGACCCTGAATAGCCAAAGCAGTCTTGAGGGGAAAAAAATGGAGCTGGAGGAATCAGACTCCCGGACTTCAGACTATACTATAAAACTACAGTAATCAAGACAATATGGTACTGCCACAAAAACAGAAACATAGATCAGTGGAACAAGATAGAAAGCCCAGAGATAAACCCACGCACCTATGATCAACTAATCTATGACAAAGGAGGCAAGAATATACGATGGAGAGAGTCCGTTCAATAAGTGGTGCTGGGAAAACGGGACAGCTACATGTAAAAGAATGAAATTAGAACACTCCCTAAAACCATACACAAAAATAAACTCAAAATGGATTCGAGACCTAAATGTAAGACCGGACACTATAAAACTCTTAGAGGAAAACATAGGAAGAACACTCTTTGACATAAATCACAGCAAGATCTTTTTTGATCCACCTCCTAGAGTAATGGAAATAAAAACAAAAATAAACAAATGGGACCTAATGAAACTTCAAAGCTTTTGCACAGCAAAGGAAACCATAAACAAGGCGAAAAGACAACCCTCTGAATGGGAGAAAATATTCGCAAACAAATCAACAGACAAAGGATTAATCTCCAAAATATATAACCAGCTCATGCAGCTCAATATTAAAGAAACAAACAACCCAATCCAAAAATGGGCAGAAGACCTAAATAGACATTTCTCCAAATAAGATATACAGATTGCCAACAAACACATGAAAGAATGCTCAACATCAATAATCATTAGAGAAATGGAAATCAAAACTACAATGAGATATCATCTCACATCAGTTAGAATGGGCATCATCAGAAAATCTACAAACAACAAATGTTGGAGAGGGTGTGGAGAAAAGGGAACCCTCTTGCACTGTTGGTGGTAATGTAAATTGACACAGCCACTATGGAGAACAGTACGAAGGTTCCTTAAAAAACTGAAAATAGAATTACCATATGATTCAGCTACTGAATCCCACTACTGGGCATATACCCAGAGAAAACCATAATTCAAAAAGGCACATGCACCCCAATGTTGACTGCAGCACTATTTACAATAGCCAGGTCATGGAAGCAACCTAAATGCCCATCAACAGACGAATGGATAAAGATGTGGTACATATATACAATGGAATATTACTCAGCCTTAAAAAAGAACGAAATTGAGTGATTTGTTGAGACATGAATGGATCTAGAGACTGTCATACAGAGTGAAGTAAGTCAGAAAGAGAATAACAAATATCATATATTAACACATGTGTATGGAACCTAGAAAAATGGTACAGATGAACTGGTTTGCAGGGCAGAAGTTGAGACACAGATGTAGGGAACAAACGTATGGACACCAAGGGGAGAAAACCATGGTGGGGTGGGGATGGTGGTGTGCTGAATTGGGTGATTGGGATTGACATGTATACACTGATGTGTATAAAATTGATGACTAATAAGAACCTGTAGTATAAAAAGAAAAACAAAGAAAACAACTAATAGTAAACTTTCTTTGGGTTATTTGTATGGAAATATGTTAATATAAATGTTTCAGACATTAAAAAAAAAGAGGAAGAGTTACAGTGGGACATTGCTGAGAGGTTTAAATAAATTCTATTATTTAATGTCTTGCCAAATGGGGCTTCAGACCCTATTTTAATCATTAACTGATGTTTAAAATGTGAATCATCTCTAATTCTCTCCTAAACTAATTTACAAAAGGTTAAATTCCTGAATTATGTTCCACTTATTTTCCTCCTTTACTTTGTATAGCCAGTCTCTATCTGAGTACTATTGCTTCTGCAGACAGAGCATTTTCCAAATCCCTCAACTTTTTCTGCATAACTCACAGGCCTCTGCCTGAGTTGAAACTTTTATCACAGAACCGAAGATTCTTAAAATTTCAAGGACATGAAATGGCGTCTAAATCAACCCAGGATATAAATTTCCTCTGTACTAGAGTATCCCTGACTGACAGCCACTCTCTCAGCAGAAACAATTGCAACAAAGGGACGAGGGAGCAAGATCTAGTTCATGGGCAGCCTATGTTGCATGCTAACTGAATGACTATGACATAATCACTTGACTATTTGTCAAATAAAAATAAAAACATTATCCATTTATATAGATCCTTGTGTAAAACTCTTTACAACCTCTGGAAAATCTATAAAATGTGCTATCATAATTTAATTCATTCTTTATTATTTTACCATTCAGCCTACTCCACTTCTATTCATCTCTGGTTATTATAAGTCTCCCTTCCTCCCTTAGAAATGGCCAAAGATGGTTCCATAAAGCTCCACCTAGAATGACAGAACAGTCTACTGGTATTGTTGCCCCTGAATATCATGAGGAACAGATGGATGGCCATGTCAGTAAGATCAGGCATAGCTACAGTATCAGTAAGGAACAACGCCTATTAGATAATAACAAGCTGTTAACTTATTTCAAAATCTTGATGGAACATTACTGATTGTGCCAATATAATCTCTTAGTTCCTGATTTCTTCCAGCCAAGGCCTGTAACTCTTAAGATTAAATACACAAGTTTGAGGTATGGTATAATAAAACTGCTGCTTCAAAAGAGGCCCAGGGCTTCCCTGGTGGCGCAGTGGTTGAGAGTCCGCCTGCCGATGCAGGGGACATGGGTTCATGCCCCAGTCCAGGAGGATCCCACGTGCCGCGGAGCAGCTGGGCCCGTGAGCCATGGCCGCTGAGCCTGCGCGTCCAGAGGCTGTGCTCTGCAATGGGAGAGGCCACAACAGTGAGAGGCCCACGTACCGCAAAAAAAAAAAAAAAAAAAAAGAAAGAAATCTAAATTGATTTATTGTCATTTAAATTTCATTTTAATATAATATTTCAGTACAACTTCAAACTCAGAAAAAGCCTAAGGGTATAGATGTGTTGTGTGAGGAAAGCATTCAAGATGCTCACAGTTGGAAAGTGACCTTTGTTTCTAGAAATGGCCGGTTGTTGAAGAGAGATATACCAGGGCCACATTTATCAGTCAAAGGTTATGAAAAAAACATAGGATAAATATAATAATAGGCCTGGACTATCTAATTTAATTAAAGATTTTGAGGAAAAAAATTCATATTTATAATCAAATAAATATGGAGAGATTATATATTTATATACAATGTAATAAAGTAAACATGTATAATAGAAAGGAATTTTTACATTTTTAAAATAAGAAATATAAAAATATTGCAATTTTCAGCCTAAGCCTCCAGCCCCTAGGGACTTTTGTTCATTCTTCTATATTTCTAGAACATTGGTAGAAAACTGTAATCCATAAAGGGAATGAAAATAGTTGTAAGAGCAAATGGATGACAAGTAATTGATACATCCAAGTAAGCTGATATAGTATATGATTACACAAAAGATTATCTTACTCCTCTTTTTAATCTGCTTGTTGTCCCTCCTGAATATAAACCTGGGATTGATTTACTCCATAGGTATGTTTTCCCCCACTATAATACAGGCACTGACCAGGCAGTGAAAGTACAAAGATAAATGTGACAGGGCTTCTTGCCTGGAGAAGCTTTCTGACTAGTCAGTGGTGATGGGCATGCATCCAAGTGGCACAGGGGTTATGATGCAGTGAGGCCCAAGAAAGAGGGCAGTCAGAACAGTCTTCCTGAAGCAAATATCCATGCATTATACTTTGGGATTTTAAAATTGAGCAAATCAGGGAAAACATCAATTCCGAAGTAAGCCCCAGAGAAATCTTTTCTGAGTTCCCAACACTTTCTGTGAATAAATATTCAATAGTTGATCTGTTACAGATAGGATTCTGTAAATAAATTCAGACATGACCTTCATTTGTTATGTGCTGTGGCAGGAATAACGAAGCTCCTACAACCACCGAGAGCCCCTGGTTCCATTATAGTGGCAACACTGGCTTCTTAGAAAAGCCACAGACCACTGGCAGAAGGGATTTGAAATACTTTAATATTTCTTTTAAAGCCATGGCAACCATGAAACAATTGTAGAAATAGAAGCTTTGACTTCTTGACATATTTTTTTTAGTGTCTGGTATTCTGAATTTGCACATATAAAAAACTCTTATAAAATTTATTATGTTGAAAGGTAAAGACATTATACTTAATTTTATTCCATACCTTTATATAAGCCATGAATAAGACAAATCACCACATTAATGAATAGATTTTTACCTCTCTGAAAATAATATCTGGATCTTTCAGTCCTTGATTTTTACAGACCGTGGCCAATGGCCTCAAAACAGCTCCATGAGTTTACTGAAAAACGTTTTTCAGGATTCACTAATCTATTTAGAAGCAGCAGTATTATGCTTTCATGACTGAAACTAAAAAATGAAATAAATTTCCTTTCTGTACATCTTTTCTCTAGGATTTAATAACTTACTGCTTAATATTAGTTCAGTGACCTTTCTTGTCATATTTATTCACATCTGAAGGAGAATAAAAGTAAATTCTTTAACAGAATAAAAAGACAGAATTCATTTACCTTTAAAAAAAGAAAAGGGAAAAAAACACATATTTGTCTTTACGTTTTTTATCAACAGCCAAAATGTATGCATGTCATCTGTCTCCATAATGGAATTATATATTGTTCAGAGCACTATGTACAAAGATTTTATTATACTTAATGATTTTGACATCACAATGATTAATGTACTATTACTGGAAAATCAATTGCTTGAAATAAGTTTAGAAAATGATTCAGTTGGAACATGACTGGGGCTGCATCTAAATAAAATGTCTAAGTACTAGTGCAGCATGAATCTTGACTTTTAACTCAAAATGTATTGTTTTACATTTCCCACATACTCTCTAACAAGATCAGCTCTAAAAATGAGTGACTGGAAGTTCTCTCTCTATATCTAGTACTGCCAAACGTTGAGAAATTTACGTTTTAATACTAACATGTTCATGAAGGATCACTGACAAATCTGGGCTTTTGCATTTGCTGATTTCATTGGAAGCACCAGCCACTGGGACACTGTTTTCCATAGACGGGTCAAAGCACCTGCTCATAACACCAAAGGTTTTATTTTGTGTTTCTTTCGTTATTATATAGTGACCAGTTTTGTTGCTCTGTTCCCTCATTACAACTTAAACATGACCAATAATATCTATATGTATGCTGTTGGTCATAAACTAAATCTATGACAAAGCCTTAAAGAAAATCAACTCAAGACAGATGCCCTCCTGATTAGAGCCTCCTATATCATGAATTCCTGGCAAGGAGGAACACTGTTGCCATTTTTGTTGAATCCCCAGTGCCTGTCACATAGTTTTGATAAACAGATGTTTGTAGAATAAAACTTAACCACTGGTTACCCATATCAACATAAAATATGAAGAATATCCTGAGTTCTGAAGTTAATGTTACTGCTACCTGCCCTTCCTCTGAATTTCTATAGCACTTGTCTAGAAAACACATATGAAACTTTGCAATGCCTTAAATTAGATACATTTTTCTTTTTTTTCTTCTTTCCTTTCTTTTTAAATCTGATATATGCCATCTGTTTAAAGAGACTCTAAACACCTGGAGAATAGGAGCTCTGTCATATGTTTCTTTATAATCCCAAACATTCTTATAAAGCACAAAGTTCAAGACATAAACTCAGATTGAAACATAAAGTTCTACTTTCTTCCCAAAGTATACTTATTCTCTTATAATCTTATAGTTTTATTAATGAATTTGAACACTTACAATAAGGGCAATTTGTTAACTAAATCTACTGAATTCACATGAATATCAAGATAAGATTAATCAGGGTCTTATGATTTTAAAGCTATTTGGAGACAGAATGATCATTTTCAAGAGGAAATTCTTGGAGCATAGTGACCTAAATAGAGTTCCTTCCCCCTCCACTGTCAACGTTAAGCTATATGTCTTTCTGGCCAAATACCTCCTTGGATCTACAGGTTTAAGTAAGATTTTGAGCTCACTCTGCATAAGGAAATAATGTGGGACTTAATCCAAGTGTCAGGCCAAGGACAAAGAATGGAAAGCGACAGGTACTGGGAAGATTTTGCCAGTTAGAGTTCCAAAGGCAAAGTTGCCATGAGCCCCTTAAGACTGTGGTGGGTGTTCCTGACCTTAGAAAGAGACCAATAAGGAGTTAATAGGAGAACTGAATTTTTCTTGCACTTGAGGTTTGGAGGAAAACAACAATCAAAGAGGCTCTGCCAGGTCCCTCAATAGGCAATTGACAGCCTGCCTACCCCTAAAATGGAAGACCACAGGGATGGAAACAAATCAGCCACGTCCCACCACCTCTGGAATCCCACAGTTTAAAATATCCGCACAACAAGACCTGAGCTGTTGCAAGCCAACAAAGAAAAATTACATCTAAAAGAGGCCATCAGCCAAAAGAATCACTGAACAAGTTCCCAATGAAACAGAACTGCTGGAGGACACAAAGTAACCCTGAATTAAAAAGTAATAATAGGAGCACCAAAAGAGATTCCAAAATTTGAGTACTTCTCACTACCTCCACCACAATTACCATATTCTATGCCACCATCCTCTCTTGTCAGTGTTATTGCAATACCTCCTATTGTTCTCCTTATTGTCTCTTCTTCACACAGAAGCCAGATTTTTTATTGAAAAAGCAAGTCAGAGAGGAGGCATTGTGGAAGATTTTGGCTGCACAGGCTTGGTTTGTGAATCTCCCAAGACCCCTCATAAAAACAGAGAGAACAATTAAGAAAGCAAAAACAAAGACCCACAGATAATGTATATAATAAAACTAGATGACAAGATATCCACAAAGTATAGGGAGGTGATAAAAACCACCGAAATTCATGTGGTATCAGCATTTATGTGGGAAGAAGTGGAGAGAAAGCACATAGGCTTCTGTTAGCCCTGAGCAGGGAAGCCCTAAAATCATGAATAAGTACCCTCTAGGAAGTGCAAGGGACCAATCTAAGAGTTACAGTGGAAACTTTTTAAATTCACAGCGAGTGAAGGAAACTACAATGGACTGTACTATAATGGTGCCGAAACAGTCTGGGCCTTATAAACGCTTAATACTGACAAATCAAAATTTCTTTTCAATAGAAAACCCTACACAATAGAAAAATTGCTTTTAGTAGGATACATATTGAACAGGACAGGTAAAAATGGACAAAGAAACAAGACAGGGAAATATGGACAAAGAAAGAGATCCATACAACTGTAGGAGGGACACAAAGGAGGTAGAGCTCTGAAAATATGAGGGCATATTTTAATCACTTTGCAAAAATGACAGAAGAAATATTTTAACAAGGGGTCAGAAAACTATAGCCCAGTGGGTGAATGTATCCTGTGGACTGTCTTTTCTATGGTCCCACAAGGTAAGAGTGGGAAGAAGAAGAAGGAGGAGGAGGAGGAGACAAAGGCTTTATGTAGCCAGCAGAGCATAACATATTTACTATGTGACCCTTTATATAAAGCTTTTGCCAACCCCTGCTCTAGCAGAACAGAGCTATAAATGCTATGTTGACTACTCTTCCTCCTAAAAGTAGATGAAAGATAAGCAATATAAACGAATCAAGGCAAAGCAGTTTTGATGAAAAAAAAGAATAAGGAACAGAATGATGTTTCTACATACATACCCACAAAACAGATGAAAACTATAAGTAAACTTATAGCCTAATATTTCAAAATGAGAATAAAGAAATTTTTTTTAAATTATCAAAATTATAAAAGAAAAATATAGATTAGAATTTTTTTAAAGTCAAAAACAAAGTGATTAGAGAAAGGAAAAATTTGAAAAGAGAGGTGACAGACTCTGGGAAGAATTAGAAATGAACCAAAAATTATTTCATAAATGAAGACTAAGGATGAACATAAGAGTGAATAAATACAACATACTAAAGCATCAGAGAGTTATTTAAGAATTATTACAGAAAAAGAAGGTACAAGCCATATGTATATAGAGCACACAGTGAAAATTCTAATATCACTGTAATTGGAGTCCCAGAAAGAAATAGTGCAGAGATAAGTTTTGAAGGTAAATGATTTTACTGCTTTTGTCTTTTGCTTGTCTCTAAAACTTTTGATCTTGCTATCAAATCTGAATGAAAGCCTTGCTGGGTAGAGTATTCTTGGTTGTAGGTTTTAGAGACAAGCAAAAGCGAAAAGATTCAGAACCACCAAATGAGCTTCACAAGAGATGTTCAAGGGACTTCTCAAAGTGAAAAACAAAAGGCCAGAACTATAAACATGAAAATTATGAAAGGAAAAAATCTCATTGGTAAAAGCAAATACACAGTTAAGGTGGTAAATCAACCATGTACAAAGCTAGTGGAAAAGTTAAGATAAAATTAGTAAAATCATTTATATCTGCCATAAGTAGTTAAGAGATACACAAAACAAAAATGTAAAATATGATGTCAAAAACAGTAATCATGGGAGAACGGAATAAACATGCAGGGAAATTAAGTAATCAGCAACTTAAAATAAGCACACCTATATATAGATTGCTATTTATAAACCTCATGGTAACCACAAACAAAAATCTGTAATAGATACACACACACTAAAAAGAGAAAAGAATCCAAATATAACACTAAAGATAGTCATCAAATCATGAGGGAATAGAACAAAAGAAGAAGAAAGGAACCAAAACAAACTACAAAAACAACCCTAAATCAATTAAAATGGCAATAAGTACATACATATCAATACTTAAATATATATGGACTAAATGCTCCAATCAAAACACACAGAATAAATGAAAGGATTAAAAAAACAAAATCCACAGATATGTTACCTACAAGATTCACTTCAAATCTAAAGATAAACAGAGACTGAAAATGAGGGCATGGAAAAATGTATTCTACGCAAATGGAAATCAAAAGAAAGCTGGAATAGCAATATTTACATCAAACAAAATAGACTTTAAAACAAAGATTATAATAAGAGACAAAGAAGGACATTACATATGATAGAGGGATCAACTCAAGAAGATGTAACAATTGTAAATACATAGGCACCCAACATAGGAGCACTTAAATACATAAAGCAAATATTAACATATATAAAGGAACATAAATTGACAGTAACGTAAATTGACAGTAACACAGTAATAGTAGGGGGACTTTAACACCCCACTTACATCAATGGACAGATCACCCAGACAGAAAATCAATAACGAAACACTGTCATTAAATGACACATTAGAGCAGATGGACTTAATAGATATATACATAGAACATTCCATACAAAAGCATGTGGAACATTCTCCAGGATAGATCACATGCTAGAACACAAAACAAATCTCAGTTAATTTAAGAAAACTGAAATCATATCAAGCATCTTTTCTGACAATGCTATGAGACTAGAAATCAACTACAAGAAAAACTACAGCACTCATGAACATATGGAGGCTAAAAAATATGCTACTAAATAGCTAATGGATCACTGAAGAAATCAAAAAATACCTGGAGACAAATGAAAATCTAAACACAATGATTCAAAATCTACAGGATGCAGCAAAAGCAGTTCTAAGGGACTTGAGGAGTTTACAGTGATACAAGCCTACCTCAGAAAACAAGAAAAATCTCACATAAACAACCTGAACTTATACCTAAAGGAATTAGAAATGAACAAACAAAACCCTAAGTTAGTAGAAGGAGAGAAATCATAAAGACCAGAGAAGAAATAAATGAAATACAGACTAAGAAAACAATAGAAAAGATCAACAAAACTAAGAGCTTGTTCTTTGAAAAGATAAACAAAACTGATAAACCTTTAGCCAGGATCATCAAGAACAAAAGAGGGCTCAGATCAATAAAATCAGAAATAAAAAAGATGTTACAACTTACACCACAGAAATAAAAAGGATCATATGAGATTACTTCAAACAACTATAAGCCAATAAAATGTACAACCAGGAAGAAATGAACAAATTCTTAGAAATGTACAGTCTCCCAAGACTGAATCAGGAAGAAATAGAAAATATGAACAGATGGATTACCAGTAATGAAACTGAATCAGTAATTTAAAAATTCCCAAAAAACAAAAGTCCAGGAACAGAGAGTTTCACAAGCGAATTCCACTAAACATTTATAGAAAAGTTAACATCTATCCTCAAACTACTCCAAAAAATTGAAGAAGAAGGAACACATCCAAACTTATTCTACAGGGCCAATATCACACTGATACCAAAACCAGACAAAGATATCACACAAAAAAAGAAAATTACAGGCAAATATAGCTGATGAACACAGATGAAAAAATCCTCAATAAAATATTAGCAACCTGAATTCAGCAAGACAATAAAAGGATCATACACTATGATCAAGTGGCATTTATCCTAGAGATAAAAAGATTGTTCAATATCCACAAATTAATCAATGTGATACACCACATTAACAAATTAAAGAATAAAAGTCATATTATCATCTCAATAGATGTGAGGAAAGCTTTTAATTCTATTCATTTTTGATAAAAATTCTCAACAAAGTAGGTATAGAGGAAATATACACTTCAGTGTAATAAAGGTCTAATATGATAAGCCCACAGCTAACATTCTCAATGGTGAATAGCCAAAACATTTCCTCTAAGATCAGGAACAAGACAAGGATGCCTATTCTCACCGCTTTTATTCAACAGAGTATTGGAAGTCCTAGCCACAGCAATCAAACAAGAAGAATAAAAAGTATCTAAATTGGAAAGGAAGAGGTAAAACTGTTGCTGTTTGCAGATGATATGAAAATCCTAAAGATGCCAACAACAAAAAACCTATTAGAACTCATCAATGAATTCAGTAAAGTTGCAGGATTCAAAATTATTATACAAAAATCTGTTTCATTTCTGTATACTAATAATGAACTGTCAGAAAGAATAAGAAAACAATCTCATTTACAGTTGCATCAAAAATGATAAAATACCTACAAATAGATTTAATGAAGGAGGTAAAAGACTTCTACTCAGAAAACTATAAGACATTGATGAAGGAAATTATAGACAACATAAACAAATGAAAAGATATACCATGCTCATAGACTGGAAGAATATTATTAAAAATGACCATGCTACCAAGGCAATCTACATATTCAGCACAATCTCAATCAAAATAGCAATGGCATTTTTCACAGAACTAGAATAAATAATTCTAAAATTTGTATGGAAACACGAAAGACCCCAAATAGCCAAAACAATCTTGAGAAAGAAGAACAAAGCTGCAAGTATCAAGCTCCCTGGTTCAAACCATACTATAAAGCTATAATAATCAAAGCAGTATGATACTGGCACAAAAACAGACACATAGATCAATGGAATAGAATAGAATCCAGAAATGACACCACACTTCATATGGTCAATTAATCTATGACAAAGGAGGCAAGAATATAATGGGGAAAAGAATGCCTCTTCAATAAATGGTGTTTGGAAAGCTGGACAGCTACATGCAAAAGAACTAAACTGGATGACTTTTTCACGCCATATACAAAAAGAAACTCAAAATGAATTAATGACTTAAATGTGAGACCTGAAACCATAAAACTCCTAGATAAAAATATGGGCAGTATACTCTTCGACATTGGTATTAGCAACGTTTTTTTGGATCTGTGTTTTCAGGCAAGGGAAACGAAAACAAAAATAAACAAATGGGACCTAGTAAAACCAAAAAGCTTTTGCATAGTGCAGGAAACCATTTACAAAACCAAAAGGCAACCTACTGAATGGGAGAAGATATGTGTAAAAGATATATTTAATCGGGTTAATATCCAAAACACTTTTCCAAGAAAGACATACAGACAGCCAACCGACACATTAAAAGATGCTCGACATCACTAATCATCAGGAAAATGCAGATTAAGACCACAGTAAGATACCACCTCATACCTGTCTGAATGTCTATCATCAAAAAGACAACAAATAACAAGTGTTGGCAAGGATGTGGAGAAAAAGGGACCCTCTTGCACTATTGGTGGGATTGTAAATTGGTGCAAACATTATGGAAAACAATATGGAGTTTCCTCAAAAAGTTAAAAATAGAACTGCTATATGGTTCAGTAATTTCACTTCCTGGTATTTATCAGAAGAAAACAAAAACATTAATTTGAAAAGATATATGCACTCCATGTTCACTGCAGCATTATTTATAATAGCCAAGATATGGAAGCAACCTAAGTGTCTATCAACAGACATATGGATAAAGAAGCTGTGAGATAGATAGATAGATAGATACAGACACATATATGTATGTATGTGTACACAGACACACAAAATAGTATAATACTCAACCATTAAAAAGTGAAATCTTGTCATTTGGGACAACATGAATGGATCTAGAGTGTATTAAGCTATGTAAAATAAGTCAGACAGAGACAAATACCACATGATCTCACTTACATGTGGAATCTAAAGAGCAAAAACAAACAAAACAAAACAAAAACACATCATAGATACAGGGAACAAATGGGTGGTTGCTAGAAGGTGAGGCATGACTGGGTGGGTGAATAGTTATAGGGGATTAAGGTGCATATAATAAGTCACAAGAATGAATATACAGCATAAGGAATATGGTCAATTACACTGTAATAAGTTTGTGAGGGGACAGATGGTCAGTAGACTTATCATGTTGATCATTCCATAATGTATGCAAATGTCACATCATTATGTAGTACACATTAAACAAAATAGTGTACTATCAACTATATTTCAATAAAAAAGAAAAATATTGTATATTAACTCTATAAGTGTATAAACTTCTTGATGAGGATGATTTCCTAGCAAAAGATAAAATTACTAAATTTGACCTTAAGAATAAGCCACAAATTTGAATAAACTTATTATAATAAAGAAGTTGGAAAACTTGTATTATTAAAAAGGGAATTCCATGAGGGGATTCAAAGGAGCATAGTTGTGAGCACTGATTTGAAGAAAAACAAAACAAAACATTTTTATGTTTGTATATTTAAGTTGGCAGCCCTCAAAAAAACATTCACAACTGCCAGGAAGAGCAACTTTACCAGTGTCTAGAAAAGTGGCTGTTGGGCATACCCTATTACCTAGCAAATCCCTACAGAGGCTTTCCCACAAGAGCATACAGAGCCATGATCGTGAATATTCACTGCAGCAATACTTGCCAATAGTGAAGATTTGTAAGTAATCTAAATTTTATGGGAAGGGGATAAATAAATACCTTGTGATGCATTGAGGCAAATTAACATAAGGCAGCAGTAAAATGGATACAGTTCAAAATATGTTGAGTGAAAAAAGCAAGTTGTAGAAAAACACATCAGTATGTGAAACCGCTTACGTAAATTTAAAAAAATAAATACAACAATGACTACATATTTGTTTCAGACACATATATGTGTAATGAAAACATTAAAATATGAACTGGATACACAGTAACATCACAAGGATCGCCTCCAGAGAGAAGAGGAAGCCCATACACTAGAAGGGAAACAATGGGATTTCAACTTTAATTTTCATCATTTGAAAAAATATCTGAAATAAACATGACAGAATGTCAACATGTTTTAAAATTCTGGAAATATGCAAATTTTTGTATGATTCTTAGTCAAAGTTTTAAATTTATATTGACTCCCCAAAGCCCTTTTCTGCATTCCTTTCCTTCTGTATGGTCCCAATTTCCTGAGAGGTACCCCATATTGTCTCCTTCCCCATAGCAACTTGCCGAAAGAAATCTAATATCTGCCATTGGTATTTAGTGTAAATTAAAGCAGCTTATTACTCTTAGAGATATCTAATTATCTAATTGTTGAATCTATATCCATATGTACTTTCCAAACATTACAAATATCAGAGAACAGGTGGTTGCATCTTTGTAACTGTAGTGTTGTTTTTCTGGGAAAATGGTTTTCCCCAGGTTCCTGAAATCACATCTGCCAGGCAACCGTTTATAGGCTTGTGTGTAATTCAAGGCTAGCTCAATAGAAATCAATTCACTTGAGGGTTGTTTTATTATTAAATTAATGCAAGAGACTTGTGTAAGGAGATTCTGGTATTCACAATACTGCATATAATTGCATGAACACGTCTCAGTTCCCCAGATGGATAAGTTGACCAAACATAAGACAAATCTCAGTTTTACTTCCAGAGACAATGTTTTGCTGAAGGATATAAAGTAAGAGAAAGATAGGTAGAGGGACGGTTCAGTTTGGAATTAGGCACCTGATGCTATCAAGGCTGCTTCTCTTTCAGAGGGACCAGTAGGCTATGTCCCTATAATGTGCAAGCTGCAAAGTAGGATATAACTCATTGACTGTACACATGCAGGCAGGCTGTCATAAGCTGGAACAGAAAGCCAATAACTTCCCTATTTGCATTGGATTTAGATTTTTATCTCGGTTTACTTTAAATAATTTTTGATATAATTCAAGATTCTTTTAATGAGTACAAACAACAGTTTCGTAACATAACAAGCAGTTTCTCAATTGGCAAATTCACTGGAAATCTCCCAGAATATAATTTCTTTTGAAAACTGCTTTGTGAGTCCTCCCACTGCCAATATGTCTATACAAAAAACAAACAAACAAAAAAACCCCAAAAAAACCTCAATTTGATGACCCACGCAATTTAATAGAATATTCATTGTCTATCCATTCTTAAAATGTAAAGAAATTCATTCAATTGAAGCTTACCTCTTAGCATTACCAAAACTGTAAGGAAAAAAGTCAATTTAAAAAATGAATTCAGGGCTTCCCTGGTGGCGCAGTGGTTGAAAGTCCGCCTGCTGATGCAGGGGACATGGGTTCGTGCCCCGGTCTGGGAGGATCCCACATGCCGCGGAGCGGCTGGGCCCGTGAGCCATGGCCGCTGAGCCTGCACGTCCAGAGCCTGTGCTCCGCAACGGGAGAGGCCACAACAGTGAGAGACCCGCGTACCGCAAAAAAAAAAAAAAAAAAAAAAGAATTCAATATTAGGGAATATTCTAAGTTAACAAAATATTAAAGTCATGCCAATTTATTATGTTGATTTTAAAAATGCAATCTATGTATATATTATATAACTGGTAAGGTATAAAAATAGATATTTATACTAAGATTCAATTTTTGCTAATGTTTGGGGAAAAGAATTATAAAAAGAGAAATTTAAAGCATAACCTCAATTCTAAAATCTTTACAAGTGTTACAGGACATTAGTAAATTTGATAGTTCTTTTCCAAGCATAATGAGAAATTATAATTTATGATGTAGCTAGAATAATGGAAAGTAAACATTATTGTAAACACATTTGTGCTTGGTTTATCAAATTCCAAGGCTATAAAATGGGTGCTAATAATATTTACATAAATTTTTGTATTTATATATTACATGTAAAATTTAGGAAATATCTGGCACACAAATGTTAGTATTTCTCCTTCCTAACCTTGGCAACATTTGATTAGGGAAGATGAGAATTGGAGGAAGAATCAAAAGAAATTCAATCTATGACAATATAAACTAAAATAGTAATCCAAGTATTATTTACTAACATAAATTTCTCTCAGGAGCAGAAAAGAGCTTTATATAAATAAGACCAGTCTTTTTTTTCTTTTTACCTTTTGACCCTCTTCACCCATTTCTCCCACTCCCAACCTCCTACCTCTGGCAACTACCACTCTGTCCTCCATATCTGTAAGCTTGATTTTTTGTTTGCTTGTTTTTTTTTTTGTTTGTTTGCTTGTTTTTAAGATCCTACATATAAGACAGATAATATGGTATCTGTCTTTCTCTGTCTGATTTATTTCACATAGCATAATGCCCTAGAGGTCCATCGATATTGTTGCAAATGGCAAGATTCCATTCTTTTTATGGTGGAATAATATTCCACTGTAATATATATACACCATAATTTCTTTATCCATTCATCGATCAATGTACACTTAGGTTGTTTCCATATCTTGGCTATTGTAAACAATACTGAGGTGAACATGGGGGTACCTATATCGCTTCGAGTTAGTGTTTTCATTTTCTTTGGATAAATAACTAGAAATAGATTTCTGGATCTTATGGTAGTTCTATTTTTAATTTTTTGAGGAACTTCCATACTGTTTTCCATAGTGGTGATGCTAATTTACTATTCTTATTTCCTTAATGCCGACCAGTTTTATTTAATGATTAAATATTTTGTTTCATTATATTTTTTGTATCTTGCTTAAGAACTCAACTGCACAACAGCCTGATGTATGTAGAAATAAGCAAAACCAAACATTTAAAATATATTCTTTTTGTTTGTTTGTTTGTTTGTTTTTGCTGTACACAGGCCTCTCACTGTTGTGGCCTCTCCGGCCGCGGAGCACAGGCTCCGGACGCACAGGTCCAGCGGCCACGGCTCACGGGCCCAGCCGCTCTGCAGCACACGGGATCCTCCCGGACCAGGGCACGAACACACGTCCCCCACATCGGCAGACTCCCAACCACTGCGCCACCGGGGAAGCCCTAAAATATATTCTTTTATTCAGTTAATCAATACTTATTGAGGGCAGACATTCAATTATGTGTGCTAGGAATTGGGTATAGAAAATGGTCCCTGCTCTGAAAGAGAACGTGGTATGCATAGGGTTCAATAATTGAAAAGGTAAACTCACCACCTGATATTATTCCAGGAATCTGACATGTATTAATGTGCAGCTTCACGTAACTTGAGAATAGATCTTATAAAAATGTCTTTAGGGCTCCCCTGGTGGCGCAATGCTTGAGAATTTGCCTGCCAATGAAGGGGACACGGGTTTGAGCCCTGGTCTGGGAAGACCCCACATGCCACGGAGCAACTAGGCCCGTAAGCCACAACTACTGAGACTGCACGTCTGGAGCCTGTGCTCCTCAACAAGAGAGGCTGCGATAGTGAGAGGCCCGCGCACCGCGATTAAGAGTGGCCCCTGCTTGCCGCAACTAGAGAAAGCCCTCGCACAGAAACGAAGACCCAACACAGCTAAAAACTAATAATTAATTAATTTTTAAAAATGTCTTTAAGTTTCCTAATGTAATGTCAGCTTTGCTTTATTTTTAGTATATTAATTATTCCATGGAGATTATCTGTGCAATTCACTTTAACAAACATTTTTTGAGTGGTAAGATTATTTAACTTCTTGAACCTCAGTATCTCCATGTATAAAAGAGGCTGCTAACAGGATCTAACTGGTGGTAGTGTGAGGGTTAAATGATATCATACCTATCAGCTTATCCTTAGATTAGATGTCAGTAGAAAAACATTTCCCAGTTTCATTCTCATTATCCAGAAAGGGTTCACATGCACAGTTGAACCAACCATCATCATGAGGAATAGAATTACTTATAACTTTGAGACATAGGAGGAAAAGTAGACACACAAATAAAACTGGGTTTTACCAGCAAGGAAGAAAGGAGGAATGGCTATGGGAATGCCACCATGCATGTGTGCCAGAGCAGGGATGACTTCCCTCAAACAGACTATGGTGAATGTTAGGGGAATTCAATCTAGAAAGGAGACTTTGATCAAGGTTCTCCTAGAACAAGCATGGATTTACTGAGGGCAGGTAGTAAGGTAGATACAATTGTAAGGTCAGAAGACATAGAGCCCTTAATGCAAGTCTGAAGCTCAGCGACCAGAATACAAGTCTTGGGAAAATTGGTGAAAACAAACATAGTTCCACTTTTCTAGGAACTGAATTTAGGTTGTAAATGCATGAACACAAATCAGAGTAAAGTGACTGGAATTACAGTATGGGAAAGAAATTTTGTCACAGAAAAAAGGCAAGTCCATCTCCTTGGGATATTACCCAGGAAGGAATGGGTTAACCACTGGCGTATCCTCCCTCCCAGCCACAAGCACACTTAGGTAAAGCTTGACCCTTAATCAAACTTTTTTCAATACCAACTGCAGCAATGTATCCATTGGAAACAGATGTCCCTGAGCATATTGAACCTGGTTGTCAGGACTGTTTATTGTATAGCTTGGTAAATTATGGACCACAGCTAAGCTATGAATGAAAGCTAAATCCACATCCCTCTGGGTGCTAGAGAACTGACAAAGTATTTAAGTTGAAAAGATCCAAGACGCTGAAGCTGTCCTGTGTTGATGCAACCCAAACACACACCAGTTGTCATCCCTAATGACCAAAACACATCCTACATGGTAACTAGGATAGTGAAGCTGCAACTGGGAATCTGCAGCCTCCATGATGCTATTTTATGCATGATTCTGTGCTCCCTGTACTCTATACTTTCTTAAAATTATGAGCTTTGTGCTGAATAAGCCTATTCTGTTTTGTGAGTTTGAATAATCTAAAACTGATACCCACTCTGGTGGTCTTATAGACAGGTAATATGAATAAAATGGCCATGAATAAAGTCTTGGTACTGAGCCAACTACTAAGCAGGTGTTATTTGATGTACACCTAACTAGTAATAGCATTGGTTCCATGCTCTTGGGTGAGAATGAGTCTCAAGATGAATGGACAAAGTTTAAATGTCCCAGATTTAGCAGTTAAAGAGTGGGTTGACAAGGTGTTGTTGACAAAGAAATAAGTAGAAAACTTCAATTCTATTCATATGTTTATACCTTAGTGAATTAACACTATAGTGCAATGAAAAGAGTCCTTCTGAGAGAAGCACCATTAGAATGTGAAATTGATAATGTACTATTCTGGAGAAGGTACAGAAAAGTGCCTTTCACCTTAAGTTTCACAATTAGATAGCTGTTTACTTCAAATCTTTCGAATTTTTCCTAAAGGCATTAGCGATAATTTACTGACCCAGATGAACCCTACATTAACTAGATGAATTGGAATATGCTGTTTTAGTTCATAAAAAAGTTAAAAATAGAATTACCATATCATCCAGCAATTCTACTTCTGGGTATATACCCAAAAGAACTGAAAACAGACTCAAAGAAATATTTATACAACTATTTTCATAGCACCATTTTTCACGATGGCCAAAATGTAGAAGCAACCCAAGTGTCCACTGATGGATGATGACGATAGATAAACAAATGTGATATACACATGCAATATAATATTATTTGGCCTTAAAAAGGAAGAAAATTGTGACAGATGCTACAACATGGATGATTCTCAAGGACATTATGCTAAGTGAAATAAAACAGACAAATACAAATACTGTATGATTTCACTTATAGAAGGTATCTAGAGTAGTCAAATTCATAGATTACAAAGTAGTATGGTGGTGGCCAGGGGCTGAGGTTAGTGGGAATGGACTCTTTTGCAAGATGAAAACGGTTCTGGAGACAGATGGTGGTGATGGTTACACATGTGAATGTACTTAATGCCACTAAAACATATACTAAAATGTTCAAGATGGTAATTTTTATGTTATGTGTATTTTACCACAATTTAATTTTTTAATGGAAAAAAATGCTGTCTTAATACTCATCATCTACTTGAAGTTTCCATCAAATTAAACGGTTAGGCACTTTAATAAAGAGAAAAGAAATGAGAAGAGAGGAAAAGGGGAGGAGAGGGGGTGGAAGGAAACAGAAGAAAGGGGAGAGGAGGTGAGCAGGGGAGGGAGGGTCCTTGCTTGGCCTGTACACAGGCGGTTATGAGTCAGTTCAGTATGCTAGATACCCGGCAGGAGAATTCCACAACACCCAGGAGTCACAGCAGCTCCTTCACTCCTTCAGTGGAGGAGTGCAATTTATATGCACCCAAATAAGTGTGTGAATGCCTGGATTATATTAAACTACTCGCACAACATGATTGAGTGGCATAAAAAGAAACCGCAGATTGACGATGACACTAACAATGCAAGCACAAGACAGAAACAAGAAAATGATGGAGCGGAAACTTCCCAATTCCAGCATGAGTTATGAGGTCATCAGTAACATAAGACATAAAAAAGTAAACAAATATTTAATCAGATCTGACAAGAAGTATGCCAGTCTCAAAAACTATAAAAAATACTGCTTAGAATACAAATTTTTGTCCACTATACTTGAAGATGAACATGAATCTAAGAATATGCTGTTGTTTGAGACATTAACTAATAATTGGTATATTTATACAAAATATATGTTTTTAGTAAGTGCATACATGCGGGTGCAAACTCAAATTTTGAATGAAAGAGTAAGCCACCAAAATAATATGGAGGGCTTCCCTGGTGGCGCAGTGGTTAAGAATCCGCCTGTCAATGCAGGAGACACGGGTTCAAGCCCTGGTCCGGGAAGATCCCGCATGCTTCAGAGCAACTAAGCCTGGGTGCCACAACTACTGAGCCTGCGCTCTAGAGCCCACAAGCCACAACTACTGAAGCCCGTGAGCCTAGAGCCCGTGCTCCACAAGCGAAGCCACCACAATGAGAAGCCTGCGCACCACAACAAAGAGTAGCCCCCGCTCGCCACAACTAGAGAAAAGCCCGCGCGCAGCAACGAAAACCCAATGCAGCCAAAAATTAATTAATTAATTTTTTAAAAAAGAATCTAACAGAGCAGAAACCAAAATTTTAAATTATAATAATAATATGGAGACTACTGCTTCGGGCAAATGGGCTGATAAATTATAGATCATATTCAGGTTTGTTAGAAATCTTAGTTATATCCATTTTAATAAATCTAGTAAATACAGATTTCTATACCATTTAATATCAGGTAGTACACAACTTATGATATTAAATAAAAGCCTGATTGACTATAGTTTTATTAGTTTAATTTCTTAATTGGTCCATTGCACTTATTTATAATCTCTGAAATTCTCTAATCAAAATTAGAAACTTCTGTTTCTATTATGAAGTTACATAAATGATTCATGGAAATGTTAAAACCATACTGATAATATAAGAATTTCAATACAAGTCATATGATCAACTTCCTAAATTTAAATCAGTTTTTCGTAAAAGCACATTTAAATGTATAATATGCCCATGCATTATTGGTTCCTAAATATCAATATTCCCACTTCATAGTACAAAAATTACTTACATAGCTTAGGAATAAAATTATACTGTATACTCAGAGCCATTTGAGTTAATTTATATGACTTTTTGGCTTGGAAATATACTCATATAGGCCTAAATTTTAAAAATATATTATGGGTTTAATATCGAGGTTTTAATCTTATGTCACAAAATATTTGATAGTTCTGTGAAAACTGTTGTGATAAAGAGAAATTATAGTAGTCACTAGTATTAGAGTAAGAAAATTCAAGTAGATATATTTATTACTATAATCTATTACTATAGAATCATTGTTATTTGATATGTAGAGGAAATAAAATGTGAAATATTCCCCTTGAGGCAAAAATATTCAATCATATTTCATATAAGAATGAGGCAAAATAAATTAAACATCTACCTCTAAATATTCCATATTTATCCAAAGAATTTGCAAACTCTGTGAATAAACCTAAGATGGAATACTTATCAAAAATAGTGATCTCAGTATTGAATGTACCCCCCAAAATATAATTCTTTCTTACTTAGTCTAAAACTCTGAAGGCATTAAGTAAAGGTATTTCTGTAGTTATTCAAAAAGATGTGCGACTACTAAAAGAAGTGATAATGATAATGAGTACTGGCTCTGAATAAATGTGTTAACAATCCTTTTTCCCTTAAAAAAAGAGAAAATGGGGGCTTCCCTGGTGGCACAGTGGTTGACAGTCCGCCTGCCGATGCAGGGGACACCGGTTCGTGCCCCAGTCCGGGAAGATCCCACATGCCGCGGAGCGGCTGGGTGCGCGAGCCATGGCCGCTGAGCCTGCGCATCCGGAGCCTGTGCTCCGCAACGGGAGGGGCCACAGCAGTGAGAGGCCTGCGTACCACAGAAGAAGGTTTTAAACAAATACCTCTAAAATGCTTTAGAATAAGTGCTTTTAAAGATCATCTTTGTTAAATATTTGATGTACTAGTTAAGGCGACACTAGAAACAATAATAACTAAACCCCAAATTGCATAATGACTCAAATCTTAGTTTCTTACTGCAGCAGTCTAGATCTAATCAGGAGAGAAAAACCTCATGGTGATGTGAACATGGAAATCTTAATATAAAGAATTATTAACTATAACAGAGGATTGGAGTAACAAGAGATTGTCTAATAAGAAGTAAAAAGAACACTAAAGAATATACGAATAGCAGACATAAGGAGCAGCCACTGATTTTAGGACTGAGAAAGGGCACCCAAAGAAGAGGCTCTTTCTCCTATGACTGAGACCTTGGCCTCACTGGAGATGGCATGGTCATGCCTCACTGAATGGCAGAGAAGTCACTATGGTACGGTGTCAGCAGAACTCTGCAGAAATCTTCCATCTAGGGTGCTGGAAAAAGCTATTCATGGGGAGATGTCTCCCCAGAATCATTCCACTCTAAAAGCACCAGGGGAAGATGCCGGCGGCTGGGTGCTGCTGACCATCATGCACCAGAAGGAGACAGAAGATGGAGAAGCTGCAAGTGCACGGGAGCCTGCTGAATGAGCACACATTGGAACCAGAAAGCATGGCCCCTTCCTCATTCAATGTCTCTCCACCATCTACTTGCAAAGCCTCAATGGTTGGTGGCAATGGAAAAATAGATAAGGGGCCCAAATCCATTTTCATAGAGTGATACAGAAACGTGAATTTGGAGGTGAGAGGCAACCAATATCCATTACACTTGTTCAGGTCAAGTTCACATGGCTGTCCTGATTTGTGTGCAGTGTTCCTCTAACTGGTGATTTGAAGGCTCTGGCTTTTTCTTCTTTGTGGTTTTTCCATCTTCTACATGCAGTGTTCAGTGTCACAGCCCTTGGTTATATCAAATTAGTCAAAGGGGAAAGAGCATGTAGAATTTCATAAGAAAGTTTTCTAAGGGCAAGGTCTGGACGTGGCACATACCTTTCAGCTTACATTCCATTGGCGAGAACTCATTCATATGGTCTGAGTTAGGTCACACCTAACTGCAAGACAAACTAGAAAATGTAGTTGAGGTGGTGTACAGGACAAAGAAGAAATGGTTTTGGTGACCAGCTAGTCAGTCTCTATTACAGATTATTTGTTTTAATTTATGGTTTTATTACTCCTGGCAGCAATGCATCTTACCCCTGGTCACCATTTCCCCTGGACTGGGTGGTGGTAATGTGTGTGCATATATATTTAGACTGTCAGCTAAGATTCCCTGTGCCCACTGAGTTCCAGATAAGATTTACCCAAACTCCCAATTTTATGCCCCAGATAGGTCTGCAAATTCCCAGGGTTCTTATATTCTCATAGTCTTCTCCATGCTTAATTTCTGCTATTGCCATTCTTCACTGCCTTGACTCAGATATGAAATCTAGATTTTTCAGTGATTTCTACCAAAGATTCCTTTACACAACACTTGTGGATAAGGAAAAATTGCCTGAAGATTTGAGAATGACAGAGGAGGTTTAAATTACAGCATCAGGAATAATTTCAAAGTACATAATAGGCAGCTTACTGTCTTTTAGTAGCCACTTCTGGGAAATTTTGGTGGCCCTTCACCTCATCTGGTTGTCTTCCTTATACGTCTCACGGCTCCCTTTCTCCCCTGAGTCTCTTTACCTCTCAAGAGAAAAACAGATCCCCCTTGCTTTGTCATGCCGAACAACTTAACCATTTTTATTTAGTTGTCTCCTAAGATCCTACTGACCCCAGTGTTCTTGAGGGTCTTACTTTCCATCCCCAAAGAATCTGAGTGCACTCTAAGAGAAATCCATGTGCTGGTGGTTAAAGCTAAAATTTTCACATTATTTCATACAAAGTCAAAATGACTTGATACTGACTATAGTGTATATTAAATGAGTTCTACCAGATCAGCATTCCCAAAGTGTGTTCTATGGTGCACCAGCCCCATGAAATAATTTGTAAATAATAAGGTCCATGATCAAGCAATTTTGAGAATCCCTGCATACTCTATCCCCCCTCTCTTGGAAATTCACAACGTGTATTAAACATACTGAAAGCTGTGAGAAGTCCCATACTAAGAAACTTGTTTAGCTATGATAATAGCTAAGTTACTTCATGACATAACCTTTTATTCACAAAATGCCTTCTAATGTACAGAATGTAAAAAGTCCCTTATAGCTGTACTGTTCTGAAACACTGTAATTCTTCAGCACCTATGTAACTAACAAGGAAACAATCACAAGAAAGTCGGCCCAACAGCATGGCCAGAATGGGAGCTGTCACGTACTCTCTGACTGTAAGAGCCCTCCCAGGTGACCACTGCCCCCAGCCAGAGCTTAGAGCCATCTGGTTATTCTAAGAAGGTGAGGCAGTGCCCCTCAGAGACTAAGCAGAAACGAACAGGATAAAGAGAAGGCAAACTTCCCAGCTGGTGCTGAAAGCTCCCTGTCGTTCCACTTTCATCTTCACCAAGGCAACTGAGGCAGGGATTTGGCTGTCTTCCTGACAAATGTCCTCTCCTTTTCATTTTGGATTCATCCACTCAGGATTCCTGTGTTCTCTGAACTGCTCTGCTCCTTGCACCCCTCCCCAAGCCCCACGATATTTAAACTTTCACTAACCCTGGTCTTGACTCTTGATCCTTTTGGTCAAAAGTACATTTGGTTGCAACCAAATTTTACAGCAAGTCATCAGTCTAGACAGTAGATGACTGTTATTGCCCCTTCTAACCTTAAGACTACGAAACAGTTTGACTTTCGCTCTAGTAGAACATATTGACCAGTGAATTTTCTAAGTATGAACTATTGTTAGGCAGCACAATTCACTTGAATATTGTCACTGAGGCACAGGTTCACGTTTTTATCAGTCTGAAAGTGTCTTGAAAAACACAAAGTGTGATATAATACAGTAAATCATTAGTATTTCCTGTAGCACTGTGAGGAAGTCTCCCTGCTGTTTTGGTACTTCAGACACTGGAATAAATGCATGTTGAAGTCTCATTTCTTCTCTTCTCAAATAAACTGTTAAAAAAAAAAAAGTAAAAGCCACAGTACCATGATTAACCTGTTTTGCGAATTCCAATTTGATGGCCTAATGAATAAAGGCTAGAAAATAAGTCTTTACAGTGAGGATTATGGACCCCTTTGAAAATAGGATAAAAGAGGACAGAGGAAAAATGGTTTTATGCATTGTATCAGTTAAGATAGAATTGGGCTATGAAAAAAAAAGAAAAAGAAAACAAGACTGGTACCTTATGTCAAGCAGGGGATTTTTTTTTTCCCGGAGTTAAGCAATCCATGATAGCAATCCAGCAACACAAGCAGATCTGAGGTCCTTCCCCTTTTCTGTGCAGCCGTCTTTAGCAAGGTGGACGCTCCACGTCCAAAACTGAGTCTGCGCTTCAGGCAAGGAAAGGAGAAGGATAAAGGGCAAAAACTTCTGCCATTTGAGTCACTCTGAGTAAGAGTCTAGCTGAGTCTTACAGGATTTTCCCAGACGCTTCATCCAGTAACTTCTGCTTACATCCTGCTGGTCAGAATTGTCTCACATGGGCACTGCTGGCTGCAGGAGATGCCGAGAAATGTAGATTTTTAGCCGCGCACGTTGTTGCCCTCAAACAAAATCCAGTGTCTGCCAAATGCCCATATACAAAATGTGGAACTGCTTTAAGGATATCCTTTCACCAGAAAAGCCCAACAGGGCCCCGGGGGGAGACGAGATGGAATCCAGGTGATAAGGTCTAACCTTCTCTTTTGTGCTTCGTCTAGTTTCACTTGCCCACAGGGGGCCTCGTGCAGAGGCCTTGGACCTAACACGTCAGATTAGGGTTCCCGGGACAAAACCGCTGCGTCGGACACCTCAGCTTGGCGAGCAGAGCGCGGAAGCGCTGCGGGAGACACTCAATTCAAGATGGCGGCGGCGGCGGCGGGCCGTGTGCAGAGACGCTGAGCGCCGCTCTGCGATTTGGTGCGTGAGCGGCACAGCTGTGCCGGATGCAGGCGAACTCCGCCCCCTCCCCGCCCCTCCCCATGAGAAGCCCGCGGGCTGTGAGGAGAGCCTGCGCTCTAGAGTCGGAGCTCGCACGTTTTCATCTTTGGTCAAAGAAGAAAGCTTTCCTTTGCTTCTGAGCCAAACTCAGTTGCATTCTCTTGGCTCCAGTGACACTGAGCAAGAGGACCCTTGTTCGAGCCCGGCTGGAAAGGGTCCGTAACAACTCCAGGTTAACAATCGTTGATTGAAGGACAACCCACAGGTAAGGCAGCAAGTGATTTCCTATTTATTAAACTTGTTGGTGGTCTGTAGATTGGAAATCGATGTTTTAACCTTAAGGTGGTAGGATGATAATTGTGTTGCGGGAGAGGGAAACGTCACATTCCAGGACCCGCAGGAATCCTTAGGACAGACCGCCAAGTGAGGATTCTTAGTTTTGCGCAGGAGAGAATTCAAGACGAGCCAGGGTAAAGGGAAAACAAGTTTAGTTAGAGAGATACACGTTCCATAGGCAGAATGCAGACCTTCTCAGAAAGTGAGAGCGACCCCAGAACATGGGGTTGTAGGTTCTAATGGGTTAAGTAATTTCATAGGCCAATGAGTGGCAAGAATATTCTTGCTATTTCGGGGTAGGGTGGGGATTTTCCAAGAATTGGGCCGCTGCCTACTTTTTGGCCATTTATGGTCCCCCTAGGAACTGTCAGGTGTAAGCGGGAGTGATTTTTTACTATTACAATGAAAGTATAATGAGCCAGAGGTCAAAGACCGGACTGTTCTCAAAGCTACCCTGGTTTCAGCTGGTTCCAAGTGTTCGTTATCGCATCCAAACAGCTGCGCCTCTTCTTCATTATCTAACATTAGTGTCCTGCCCCTTTCCCTCCTGTCTCAATTATGTATAATAGCCTAAAGCAATGCCTGTTGAAGTGTGGGCCGTAGTATCTGTTATATACATATCTGTGATGCTGCTTCTGAAACACACAGATACAGAGACCTGAATCAGAATCTCTAGGGAAAGTGCGCAAGAGTTTTCTTTTCCATCAGTTGTTCTTACACATACTAAAGTTAGAGAACCAATGGCACAAACTCAAATGCTTATGGAGGTCAGGAAGTAACACAAATAAGTGAATACACTGAATATATATAATGCAATAGGAAATGGGAGACAGTGGGACATATGACCTAGCTCAAGGACATAAACACTACTCAGTGCTTGCATATGACTACCACATGGCAGTGTTGACCCTGCATTTCCAATTCTTTTCACTTTTTTCAAGGGAAGATGAACATCAGATTTTTATGTAAAATCTCCTGATTTCTAATGGCTGGCAACTAGTTTTAAAATATTTAAAGGAACCACCATACAATCCAGCAATTTCACTTCTGGGAATATATCTGAAGGAAAGGAAATCACTATCTTGAAGAGATGTCTGTACCTCCATGTTCACTGCAGCATGATTCACAATAGCTGAAACAGGGAAAAAACTTGTATTCATTAGTGGATGAATGGATAAAGAAAATGTATGGCACATATACACAATGGAATATTACTCAGCCATAAAAAGAAATGAAATTGAGTTATTTGTAGTGAGGTGGATGCACCTAGAGACTGTCATACAGAGTGAAGTAAGTCAGAAAGACAAAAATAAATACCATATGCTAACACATACGTATGGAATCTAAAAAAAAAATGGTTCTGAAGAACCTAGGGGAATAAAGACGCAGACATAGAGAATAGACTTCAGGACAGGGGGAGGGGGAAGGTTAAGCTGGGATGAAGTGAGAGAGTGGCATGGACATATATATACTACCAAATGTAAAATAGATCACTAGTGGGAAGCAGCCACATAGCACAGGGAGATCAGCTCGGTGCTTTGTGACCACCTAGAGGGGTGGGAGGGAGGGGATATGGGGATATATGTATACATATAGCTGAATGTATACATAAGAGGGAGGGGATATGGGGATATATGTATACATATAGCTGAATCACTGTTATACAGCAGAAACTAACACACCATTGTAAAGCAATTATACTCCAATAAAGATGTTAAAAAAAAAAAAAGAAAGAGAATGCATGTGTGTATGTGCATGTGTGTCTGTGTGTGTGTATATATGTACAGTAGTTCCCCTTTATCTCCAGGGGTTATGTTTCAAGACTCTCAGTGGATGCCTGAAACTGCCAATAGCACCGATCCCTATATATACTATGTTTTTTTTCCTATGTATGCATATATGTGATAAAGTTTAATTTATAAATTAGGCACAGTAAGAGATTAACAATAATAATAATAAAATAGAACAATTATAACAATATACTATAATAAAAGTTATGTGAGTGTGGTCTTTCTCTCCCTTTCTCTCAAATATCTTATTGTACAAACTTAGTGCCTTATCCATCTTAACTAAGCACTTATCACTCACTGTGGCTGTAACTTTTGCAGTTTGAAGTGTGACAGCAAAACTACCATAAATTTCTTTTTCACAATTTCAACAATAGAGGATTCATTCTTTTTTTTTTTTTTTTGCGCTGTACGCGGGCCTCTCACTGTTGTGGCCTCTCCCGTTACGGAGCACAGGCTCCGGACGCGCAGGCTCAGCGGCCATGGCTCACGGTCCCAGCCGCTCCGCGGCATGTGGGATCTTCCCGGTCCGGGGCACGAACCCATGTCCCCTGCATCGGCAGGTGGACTCTCAACCACTGCACCACCAGGGAAGCCCGAGGATTCATTCTTACCATAAGTCTTAGCAACCTCAGCATACAATTTTTTTTCTTTCCTTATTAAATCGAGAACTTTCATGTTTTCACTCAAAGGAAGCACTATACGGCTTCTCTTTGGCATATCTGAATTGCCGGCATCGCTACTCTTGTAGGTTGGGGCCATTATTAAGTAAAATAAGGGTTTCTTGAACATAGTTACTGCGATACCAAGACGGTGGATTTTATAACTGAGATAGCTAGGAAATCCTGCCATTTGCAACAACATGGATGAAGCTTGAGGGCGTTATGCTAAGTGAAGTAAGTCTTACAGAAAAAGACCGATACTGCATGATCTCACTTATATATGGAATCTATGAAAAATGAACTCACAGAAACTAAGAATAGATTGGGGGTTCCATGAGCTAAGGGCTGAGGAAAATGGGAAGATGTTGTTTAAAGGGTACAGACTTCGAGTTGTAAGATGAATAAATTCTGGGATCTAATGTACAGTAGGTGACTATGGTTAACAATATTATATTGAGGGCTTCCCTGGTGGCGCAGTGGTTGAGAGTCTGCCTGCCGATGCAGGGGACGCGGGTTCGTGCCCCGGTCTGGGAAGATCCCACATGCCGCGGAGCGGCTGGGCCCGTGAGCCATGGCTGCTGAGCCTGTGCGTCTGGAGCCTGTGCACCGCAACGGGAGAGGCCACAACAGTGAGAGGCCCGCGTACCGCAAAAAAAAAAAAAAAAAAAAAAAAATCAGCAAAAAACTTGAACACATACCTCACTGAAGAATATACAGATGACAAGTAAGCATACGAGATGTTCAACATTACGGAATTGCAAATTAAAACAACAATGATATACCACCTACACACTTATTAGAATGGCCAAAATCCAGAACACTGACAACACTAAATGCTTATGAGGATGCAGAGCAACAGAAATTCTCATTCCTTGCTGGTGGGAATGCAAAATGGTACAGCCACTTTCGAAGACAGTTTGCAGTGCCTTACAAACATACTCCTACCACACAATCCAGCAATTGTATTCCTTGGTATTTATCCAAATGATTTGAAAATATATGTCCACACAAAAACCTGCACAAAAATATTTATAGCCGCTTTCTTAATAATTGCCAAAACTTGGAAGCAGCCAAGATGTTGTTCAGTAGATGAAAAGGTAAATAGTATGGTACATCCAGACGATTGAATATTGTTCAATACTAAAAAGAAATGAGCTCTCAAGTCACAAAAAGACACAGAGGAACCTTAAATGCATATTACTAAGTGAAAGAAGCCAATCTGAAAAGGCTACATACTGTCTGATTCCAACCATATGACATCCTGGAAAAGGCAAAACTGTGGAGACAGTAAGAGGATTAATGTTGGCCATGGGTTAGAGAGGTTGAGTGGCAGGACCGGGTTGGGGTGGGGGAGAGGGAGGGATAGGCAGAGCACAGAGGATTTTTAGGGTAGAGAAACTATTCTGTATGAAACTACAAAGGTGGATGCATGTCATAACACATTTTCAAAACTCATGGAACATACGACACCGAGAGTGAACCCTAATGTAAACTGTAGACTTTAGATGATGATATGTCAATGTAGATTCATAAGTTGTAAGAAATGTACCAGTGTGATGCAGGATATTGATAGTGGGAAAGGTTTGGGGAGGGGCAACAGGGGATATATGAGATCTCTCTTTACTTTCCACTCAGTTTTGCTGTGAACCTAAAGCTCTAAAAAATAAAGTTCATTAATTTAAAAAAATATTTAAATAACTTGTATTGGTAAATCAAAGCAGGTCCTGGGTTGCCAGTTCACAACCTCTAAGCTAGAGTATAAACTTGTATTTTTGGAGTGAAAAAGGATATTAGAGATTATCTGATTCAGACCAGTAATCTTATAAATAAGAACATTTAGTCTCGAAAAGTACATGATTTGACCTTGAGAGCAGAGCTATTGTTGACAGAACCTGTCCAAGCACCCAGATACCAATTTGCTTTCTTGATAACTTTTACATGTAGTAGCCCTTAAATTTGAGTTTTAAGAGAGAGTGTCATTCTCTATAACAGTAATATTGGTAATATTTTATATTTATATTGAAATCTTAAGAAGCATGTCTTCTCATCAGTATGATACAGAATTATCTCCCCACAAAACACCCTCCAACAAAGATCAATATAGATAAATAAATGTTTTAACTTAAAAATATGTATGTCTGCTTAAAAGTACATGGGCCATGAACAGAACAGAAGCAGACAGTAAGAGGTGGAGCTGGCCCTTGAACCTACAGAGCTCAGGATTGTTAAGAGGCAGGGGTACTCAGTCTTCTGGAGTTATGGTTGCTGCATACAGGCCCTCTGTGAGTAGAGTGGAGGACTTCTTTGGCCAGGAATGCAACCTCCAACAAGCTGTAACCATTGTCCAGGGCTCTTTGCCTTGAGTTGTGGTAGGAGCAGGGAGCACCTGGGTCAAGTCCTTTTCAGACTAAATCTGTAACTATCCCTGACATCACCATGGGATGAAATATTTAATGAGAATCTCAAGCCACCAGTTTCTGAGCCACAGATCCGGTGAAGGCAAACAAACAAACAAAAATACACAAGAGAAGGGTGAATACAAAATGCAAACAAAACCCACCATTTTTACCAATGAACAAATGGAGTCTCAGAGATGTTAAATATCTGCCTAGCATACAGTACTGGAGTCAGAATTCAAACTCAAGACAGTCTGACTCCTGAGCTTGTGCTCTTAACCTATATAGCACACAGCCTCCCCAGTGAAACAATGACCTGATCTACAGAAAGCCTAACTGTTGTTTTTCATAGAAGCAACTACTTTATTTGGTTATATTTTGTATATTTTGTTATATACCCTGCAGTTTTGAAAACACTCTGCCATAGGCAACCATTGTTTTGATTTCTGTCACCATAGATTAGTTTTGTCTATTCTTTAACTTTATGTGAGTAGAGTCATACAGTTTGTAGTCTTCTGTGTCTAGATTCTTTCACTCAATGTGTTTAAGTTTCATCCATGTTGTAGCATGTATCAAGTTCATTCTTTTTTGTACTCCATTGTATGAATACACCACAATTTGTTTATCCATTTTCTTGTTGATGGACACATAGATTGTTTCCAGTTTTTTGCTATTATGAATAAAGCTGCTATGAAAATTTTTACATGTCCTTTTTTTGGACATATATTTCCATCTCTTTTGGATAAATACCTGGGAATACAATCGCTGGGTCATAGAGTAGGAATTGCCAAGCAATTTTCCAGAGATATATTACCATTTTATACTCCTAACCACATTGTTTCAATTCCTTCTCATCTTCATCAACTGCTTCTAGCGGGGGCAAAATGATAACCTCATTGTAGCTTTAATTTGCATTTCCCTTATGAATAATGATGCTGAGCAGTTTTTCACGTGCTTACTAGCTATTCATATAGCTTCTTTTGTAAAGTTTCTGTTCAGATATTTTACCCATTTTAATTGGGTTGATTGTCTTCTTAATATTGATTTGTGGGAGTTCTTTATATTTACTGAACTCAGGTGCTTTATATGATATATGTGTTGCAAGTATTGTTGCTCAGCCTATGGCTTACCTTTCATTTTTCTTTATGGTATCTTTTAGAGAGCAGAGTTTTAAGTTTTTATTAAGTCCAATTTATCCATTTTCTTTAGAATATTTATAGTTTTAGCTTTTATGTTTGAGTCTATGATTCATCTCAAAATAATGTTAGTGAATGATACAAGGTAATGATCAGGGTTAATTATCTTTCATACATTTATCCAGCTGTTCCAGAACCAGTTGAAAAAACTTCCTTTTTCCATTGAAATTCTTTATATCCTTGTTAAAAGTCTATTGACCATGAAGTTGAGTCTGTTTCTGAATTCTGCTCTGTTCCACTGATTTTTTTTGTCCTTATACTAATATCACACTCTTAATTACTCTAGCTGTATAGTAAGTCTTGAAATCAAGTAGTGTAAAAGAAACCTTGTTCTTTTTCAATATTATTTTGTTTATTCTAGGTTCTTTTATTTCAGAATAAATTTTAGAATCACCTTGTTGGTATCCACCCAAAAGAAAAAATGGCCCATTGCTATTTTAAGTGGGATTGCACTGAATCTGTATGTCAATTTGGGAGGATTTACATCTTAAAAATATTGGATGAGCCCATCCATAAAAATGGTATGATCTTCCATTTATTTAAGTTTCTTGAAATTTCTCTTAGAAATATTTTTAGTTTACTCTGAAGAAGTCGTGCACACTTTCATTAAATTTATTTATAAGTATGAAATTGTTTTGATGCTATTATAAAGCATACTGTTTTAAAGTTCCATTTTCCAAATGTTTGTTGCTAATACATGGAAACACCAATATTTCTACTCTTTCAGATTTACCATGTGAAAAAATATTTTTAAATATTTAAAAAGCAAATCAATAAGTTTATGAGAAATATAAACCAAGTATAGTTTACTTACACATAAAATTGATTTTTCAGAATTTATTTCCCAATAATGACTTCATAAATTGATTTTTTCATCCATAATAAAACTAGTAGGGGGAATGTGACAGATAGCACCAGAAATAAAAACTCAAAGAATTTATTTTATTTTTTTATTTATTTGCGGTACGCGGGCCTCTCACTGTTGTGGCCTCTCCAGTTGCGGAGCACAGGCTCCGGACGCGCAGGCTCAGCGGCCATGGCTCACGGGCCCAGCCGCTCCGCAGCATGTGGGATCTTCCGAGACCGGGGCACGAACCCATGTCCCCTGCATCGGCAGGTGGACTCGCAACCACTGCGCCACCAAGGAAGCCCTCAAAGAATTTATTTAAATGCCTCAGTTTCTATGTTCTCTGGCCTAGGCTTACCAACCAAGGCTTAATCTAGTAAATTTTAATTTAATCTAATCTTTGTTTAAAAAACACTGAATTGTACATTTTATTTATTTATTTTTAAATATATTTATTTATTTTTGGCTGCGTTGGGTCTTCGTTGCTGCACGCAGGCTTTCTCTAGTTGCGGCGAGCGGTGGCTACTTTTCCTTGCAGTGCGCGTGCTTCTCATTGCAGTGGCTTCTCTTGTTGCAGAGCACGGGCTCTAGGTGTGTGGGCTTCGGTAGTTGTGGCTCGCGGGCTCTAGAGCACAGGCTCAGTAGTTGTGGTGCACGGGCTTAGTTACTCTATGGACTCTCAACCACTGCGCCACCAGGGAAGCCCCTTGTGTTTGTTTTAATCCCTTCTCTTCATGTTATGTTTCCATCCTATTGTTCTGTTCCTTATCTTCCTCCCACTCAGTTATATTGATCTCCTAGTTATTTTTCTTTACACTCATTCCTCAAGAGTTCATCCAATTTGCAGTTTAAATTAATTTTATGGATCAGACCTTCTACTATCTCACAGAGTGCCTGTGTAAATGCAAAAAAGGCAGACTTTCTAGGCAGACACAGCTCTGCAGACGCACAGATTGTGAATACAAGCCACTTCTGTTCAAATTTGAAAGATTTTCCCCTTCCTTGGACTCAGCCAGGTACACAAACCATATACAGAAGACCTGTGAATGGTTCCCAATTCTACATTTCTAGCCAGGATACCAGGCCTGGATTACCTCTCAGGGGGTCCTATGAATCCTCTAAGATTATGTGGAATTTGACATGTCAAATCAAAATTAATTCTTTCCATCCAAATGGCCTTTTCTTTCTAATTGTAAGATTGCAGTCATTTATCAATGACCAAGCTGTTCTGACACATATTTAACTTTCTAACTTGTAGTTTCATTTTCTTTGAGAGACCGCCACACTAAGACAAGACCCTACAGTCTGATGATTTCACTATTCCAGTGGTCTCTAGTTAGAAATGTTTATCTTTTGAATTTCTCTACTTGATGACTTTTCATTGCCCTCAATAAAATTGACTGAAAGTCCACAGAACTTTGCATGACCTGGCACTTACCTCCCTTCCCTAAACTTGATAATAAAATTAGTGTCCCTGATATCTCATAAATCTACATCATCCCTTGACAGTTTATCATCATTATAATTAAGCAAATATTTGTAAAATTATGTTTTATATTTGTCCCTTTCAGACTCACATTCCCCTAAAAATATAAGGATTATGTCATCTTACTCAGTCTTTATGCCCAGAACCTAGTACAGCACCTAGCACACAACAAGCAATATGAATCTATGAGAGAATAATGTATGTATCATAACAGTATCATTTTTAAAATTGAAAGCATCTGGTTAAATATAGCCTATATTTAAAAAGCCTAGAATAATAAAGTGTAAACTCTGCCATGTAAATGGAAGATGAAGAAACCATTAATCAGTCCCACAATTTTCAGAGGTCTTAATTTCTCCAAGAACAAAATCAGTCATTGCTACTCATCCAGACCTCGTGTTTCAGTATCTCACAAGGGGAAGGGTCCCTAGCACTCACCATTTGACATTAGCATTTAACTAGTGCATCTTACTTTATTAACGAGGGCTAGCACTGACACAAACAGCCGGAAGAAGGAAAGAGCTGTTTAAAAGTGAAACATAATTTTTATTCATGTGTTTAATATTTTAAAGGGAAAAATGGCAGAAAAGCAAATGGAAATACACATGGACAAAATATACAATAGTTTAACTGTACATACTAATGGGAAAGGAAATGAGTGTTCATTTATTTAATTCTGTTTAAGTGTGTGAAACAGGAATGCCAGAGCTAAAACTCCCCTAGTCCAGCCTAGTCAGGCCTCCATCAAGCCATTTTCTCTTCCCCCTTTGGCCTACAGAACTTTTTATGTACAACTTTACTACTGACTGAATAACCATGTAACAGTAGTGTATGTGTGTTTCCTCATTTGTAAAAGTGGGATAATACTCATCCTTACCTGGTTGCACCTAAGATGTTTAATCATAGTGCTGAGTACATAGCAGTTAACCTGCTGATTCATTATTATTAGTATATAATATTTATAGATGGAAATTTGATAAATTTCCTTGGCATCAAATTCCAGCATCAGTCACCACTTCTATCAGTTCTTTCTCCAGTTTTACCTAAAAGTTTTTATCTACAGTTTAAACTCATCAGAACCATTTGTAAAGTCATTATTTAGACCTACTCATACCAGTCATTACCCCTTTGTTAAGAAGATCTTTGCTCAGTGGGCTGCCCAATTACCTGGCCTTTACGCTCTCCCAATTTGCATCTTGGTTTCATAGGGTGCCATTTTAAGCCCCCATTTTTGCAATCCCCCTGTCTGCTATTCATTATTCAAATATGGATGGCCAGCTGATACATGCATTAGGACAACAAATATTTCTTCTCTTACACTGCTTCTGCATAAAATGCAATTGATCTACCTCCCAAATCATTATGAGATGTAAATTTATATCTTTCATCACAGTCATTTCCATATTTGCTTCTTTGAACATTTTTCATAACAACGTGGAATAACTGGCTGTTATCTAACAGAATTAAGGAATTTTTCCCTCTGTTAAGAGACTTAGAAGCACATTCCAGCACATCCAGGGCCAAGCACCAAGGAGACTATCCAAGAATAAATGATACCTACCTTTCCTCCTGACAAATATGTATCGCCCATCCGTGCCAGACATGAGTGACCCATTACCTCAGGCATATTGAGATGACCTCCCAACTTTAACTGGCTGCTTCCATGACAATTACACCTCTGGCCCCACTCTACAGCACGTGACATTCCAAAATGAAGAAGATGAGAAGATTCCAGCATTGAAGAGGCATGTGGCAATACCAAGAACCCTTGGAAATACCAAGGACTTCTGTAGGACATGATTCACTGGGAATGTTATTGAACAGCAGTTCCTCAAAACTCACTTCCCACCCAGCAAGAACAGAAACCCATCAGGTTTTATAGAGGTAAACCCAAGATGGAGGCTTGGGGAAAATAGAAGTCCCTTCTGTCTAGAACCCTATAAACAGAACAGGCCTACCCAGAGAATATGGCAGCAATGACATCTAATGTTTAGGGGGATTGTTGCCAGTATTTGACCAGACTCTTGTTTGCTCTTTTATTCTCTATCTTTCCGGTTCTCACCCTCCTTGAATTCTGATTTTGGCTCCTAATATTCATTCTAGAAGCCTTACACTGGGAATCCATTGCAGACACATTCCTCTAGCCAGATCCTCAGCAATATTTCATGATTCTGACATAGTTTTTCTCCCAGGCTTTAAATAATGAGGATGGTGTTTCTGCTTTCTCCCCAGGTTTTGCAGGCCCTGGTAGGACTAGGAAATCCTCCCAGGCCAGAGGAGTCAAACAGACCCCAGTTATAGCTTTACCTTCTATGCATATGGATGAAGCTTTACTCCTGCAGATGCAATACTATAAACAACTATATAAAACTCATTAAGTATGACATCAATATAAGAATTAACCCAAAACAATTAAGGGAATAAGACATATATTCTCCTACTTTCTTATATTAATCTTTGAAAGAGACTGATTATTAAGTTACCACTTATCTACCAATTCTCTTCAAATTCAATAGAGCTAAATTCTTATATAATTTAAATTAAAAACCAAATACATACTTTTAAAAAATGTTTTCTTCTAGACTTTCAAATCTCTTTATAGCCCTCTTTTTAATTTTCATAAAGATATGTGTATAATTTAGAGTCGAATAGTTTTACAAGGCTTGTGGGGGAAAAACTGTCTCTCTCCCACCCCATTTCTTGCCTCACATAAACAGCCATTTACAACTCTCTTTGGTGATTCTTAATGCTAAATATAAAACATGTTCTTTGATTTTCAGTTTTAGGCACTTTTCTATGAATCTATAAGTAATTAATCAACAATTGTACAATTGGGAATAACGGTTTTACCTAACATAGTAATCAAAACATAAATTTTCAGTTAGAAACTTTTCACAGTTGTTTCCATTGTACAATTGAGCAATGTAATTTAACATTTTCTCTCCTGTTGGATATTCAAGTTATTTCCAACTTAAAGGAGAGGTAGACTTATGTAAAGTAGAAATTAAAATATAATCTTGATTTAGGAGGTCAGAAGGCAAAATGACATTTTCTCACAGAAGGATTTTCAACTCTGCAGTAAGAATTCTTTTGAGATTCTTGACAGATGGATACTTGCTTGAAGAACAGGGTTCCATAAAGCTGGAAGATTTATACTAATATGTCCTTAAGAACTAACACCCAGCCTGCCAGCTGGCTGGAAAATGTGACTCCTTATGTTGTGATGAAAAACAAAAGCAAAAATAACTAAAAAGATAGCTTACTGTCTTAATATGATCCAAATCAAAATGCTTAATGAATTTAAGGTTATCTTTGTCAGCAGGAACACTGCAGAAGGTGGTGAGTCATTTCAAATATGGCAATTCCTCCTCATTCAGAACAGAAGGAAAGCCATCCTAACATTGCCAGGCAGCTGCCCTGCCTTGACATCCAGAGTGTGGATGGCCCGCAGGGAGAAGAGATGAGTGATGATGAAGATGACAAGCACTGACATCACCACAAGTCTCGTTAAAGGTCAGGAAAGCCAGCCAAGAAGCTGTGGCTTAAATAACCATCAGATGGCAGGTTTCGAGTCCAGTCATTTTAATGAGGTGGATATTTTACTTCTCAAATTTTTAAGAAATAGTTATAAGCCCTGCCACACCATTGGCATCTAGAATTAGTTTCCAATTTATTAACTAAAAATTAAAATACACAGTGCTGTAAGTGTTCAATGGCATTAAACAAGGACTGTGGAAACAGTTTCCCCGAAGTAAATACATGATCTGTTTTAAGCCTCTTCACCTTTGCGTACTCCGTTTTGTCTACATAAAGTCCTCCTCCTCTCCCCACAACTCCTTACCTGGTTGTTGGCCAGTGAAGTACTTACTACTCAAGACCAAGGCTCCACTAGTCTCCTCTCCGTGGACTTGCTAGAAGCTAATTTTCCAGTGTCCAACTGACAGAAGCTGTTCTACACCTCCCTCAGGACATGCTGCCCCATCACTTGTGTTTCCATTCCCCAGCTGTCCTCGCTCACCCTTGTCCCAAGATTGCTGTCCTTGTCTCGACAATCTCCTCCCACATCCCTATCAATTTCTGAGAGCCTCTAGCCTCGAAGTTGGAGAGGACCTAACCCAGAGACCTGTTACAGGAGGCTCAGTGGGACGTTCCTGCAGTCCAGCTAAGGGTCCCACATTCTGAGCTCAGAGAACCATCAAAGGCTATGCCATCGATTTCACTGCGAGGACTATCTGGAGGTGTCCATTCAAAGACTATGTCCTTATGCCAACCAGGACTCCACACACAGTTCAAGACATTTGAAAGGAATGGACTGCCTTTTTGAGTAATTCATCTTTTTTTTTTTTTTCAGGATGAGGAAGTGCATTTTTTTTTTACATCTTTATTGGAGTATAATTGCTTTACAATGGTATGTTAGTTTCAGCTTCACAACAAAATGAATCAGTTATATATACACATATGTTCCCATATCTCTTCCCGCTTGCGTCGAGCTGGGGTATTTATACACCAACTCCAGTCAGAGATTTGTTGAAAGCTTTCCTGGGGTGGGGGCTGCGGTAGTATCGCAACACTCGGAGCCTGCTTCAGGTGCTCCAGGAGGGCACAGGGGACTCAGTAGGAAGAGATAAGGCCCTCAGGTGCCTGGCTGACTGCAGTCCTACTAAGGGTGTTACCCAGTAACTGAACAGGAGTCCAAGTCTCCTATATTCTAGCGGTGCTTCAACTGCACCAATTAAGCACTTGCAACTTCTCAATATTATCCATTGCCTTTTTAAATTTTATTTGACCTCCTTCTACATATGAAATAACATTTCAGAGAGGAAACTGAATCATATATTCATGAGATTTTGGAGGAATCACACAGCTAGTGGCAGTTTGACTTAATATCCAAGACTCCTAACTTTCAAGTCAGTTCTCTTTACGCCTGTGAACTTCCTTGGTCCTTCCTAGACATTCCATTTTAAAAATTATCAGTGCTAACATCAATATGTTGCTCTTGCCTTGAATATGATGATACTGATTTTCTTGTCAAACTGATGTTCATTTGATGATATCTCTACCGAAACAATACACCCGTACAATCTGAAACATGTGAGGATGAACCTGACATCCACATGCTTAGATGAGTTATGTCCTAAGTCTCTTCAATATATGCATTACGAAAAAGATCCACTACATTTTCAGAGTGGGGCGAGTGGCCTCTTTGGCAATATAAACAGTAATAAGCTCTTTTTATTTCCTATGTTTTCAGATAACCCTACAGTGGAAAAAAATACTGTTGTGAAACAGGTCAAGAAACACTGTCTGTATTAAGGGCTGCACAACAAGAGTGAGTGCATTAGGTGGGCTTTCTTCCAATCAGGCATGTTTCTATATTCCTGAAAAGGAATATTCAGGGTTGTGGTAAATGGAGAAAAAGCCTATAATGTGACCCTGTTATAGTAAGTAAAATTTTCCCTTGTGAGTAGTAGCTTTCCCTTGCAAAGAGCCAGCACAGAGGTTTTGAATAAATGGTTACTTCAACTGATATTTTCCCCAGCTAGTGTCTTGATTTGTATTTTTGACTTTTTGGAGTTTTTTTGGAGTTTTTCCACCTTAGAAGTATCAAGGGTTCACATTGGCTTTCTATTTGATTTCTTTTCAGTATCCTACTTAGACCAGTATAATGATGACTGATAGTTGTTTAGTAACAATAGGACACAAGAGAATGATTCGTGGATGGCTGTGTGTTTTCAAGAGCTTCAGTCATGCATGTGAAGGAAAGACAACAAGTATGGCATATATATTAATGCATACAGATTCCACCTAATATCTAGAAAGGAAACAAAACAATTCCAGGGAAGATCATCGTTATGTCTGTAAGAGATTTTCTTAAAATATTAGAATGCAATTTTAATATCTGTATATGAGAGGGGAAAATGTGTTTCTATCCTTCAAAATTGGAGCTGTTTTTGTGATGTAATTCAGAATACTCTCCTAACCAAGCCTGCGTAGAGAATGGCAGCTCACCATTATGGCTACAGAGCATGAGTTTTCTGCTAACAACATGGTAAATCATTCATCCAACGGATATTGTTGTGAGGCAAAGGGATATAAAAGTTATATAAGTTATAAAAGACCAATTTCATGGTCTTTGACCTCTTGGAGATTGAGCTCAAATGTGGAAGGCAGTTAACTAAACAGGCAAGTGTAATGCAAAATAAGCACAAATTAGGGTATAGGGGAATACATAGGAGGGACAGCCAACCCAGTCTTTGGGATTCAGGGAAGGCGAGCAGTTGGCTTTGTGAGACATGGAGGAGCTAAAAATATATTCCAGGCAAGGACATCGTTGCAGAGGCAAAAGAAAGTACAGCACCTTTGGGGAACTGAAACTAGTTCTGATGGGCTGCAGAGTAATAAGCAAGGACTATAGTCTGGTAACCAATGGGGCTGGAAAGGCGAGGCCTTTACAAATCATGTTAAACAGTTGGAAACCTATCTAAATATAATAACTCATTAAGGGGGTTTAGAAAGAAAGTGTCATAATCTTGTGCACTTTTGAACAGCTGCTCTGGTTGGCACCATGGAGACTACTCTTGGAAAATGTAAGACAAGGCAAGGAAGTCCATAAGGATGCTGTAGCAATAATTCAGACAAAAGACAATGGTGGCCTGAACTAGAGTAGTGGTGATAAGTATAGTGAAAAATAGATTGACTTGAAAGATATTTAAGAATTAGACTTTGTAGGCTCTGATGATTGGTTGGATGCCAGCAGGAAGGACAAGGAATGATCAGGACTTCTGGCTTGGGCAACTGGATAGGTGCTGTGCAGCTACTGAATATTGGAAACCGAGGAAGAGATGCGGTTTTTATGTATATAAGACACTCCCTGGAAATAAAATTTTGTTTTCATAATAACATCTATAGTTTTTTAAAATTGTCTCAAGTTTCTTTACTTTGCCACCAGTTACATAGAATATACATTTTACAGGTGAAACGTTAAGACTTTAAGAAATTAAATGACTTGCCCAAGATTACATAGGTCATAAATGGTGACACCAAGACTGAAGCAAGATCTTATGTTTCTAAAACCATTGCTTATTGTGCTCTGCCTCCCTTCCCTGGAAGGTGCATTAACTCTTATGAGCCACAGGGATAATATCTTTAGTAGTATTATCAGTGATTTTCTAAATGATGTTCTGATGACCTGACAGAGATGATGCTGCCTTCCGAGCTATTCAGTCCACTCATCCTGCAAGGCAATTTCAATTTCCCAGAGCTTGCTATCTTTACTGGGATTTTATTTTTAAAAAGAACAACCTTGAAATAGTTTTTTCTCCCTTTCCTTTAAAAGTATTCCACAACGATGTTAGAAATAGATATTGCTTCAAAAGTAATAGTTAAACATTCAGAAGTAGGTCCTCATCAGATAATCAAATCATCATATTACAGTATTTGCATGACAAAAATATCATGGAGTCTATTTTATGACTATAGGTAGATTATTTGCCATGGAAGTTTTAATGTATTATTCTATTTTCTGTAGCTATAGTCTTTGTATTACTATCTCAGCACCACAAGTGGTTATCTGATACCAGTGTCCAGTATCAAAAGTTGCTTGTTGATATAAATCAAGTGAAATTCACTTTTCCCAAGTTTTCAAAATACTACTACTAATAAGTAATAAATAGAATCTTCTCAATCTTAATTTTCTTCCATACATATTTATTAAAATTTGATACCTGCTACAAATTATCTATATCAAAGTCTAGTGTAAAAGGATTCTGGGAAGATGGTGACAGCAACAAGCTTTGAATTCCAGTGTAAAAAGGGACAGAACAACCACACAGAACAAACCTTGGACAAAATTAGGTGATAGACAAGCCTCATGAACTGCAAAATACAAGCAAGTGAAAACAAACTATAGCCACAACACTTGATGTTATTAGCATTTGAGCAGGAGAAAGCAGAGGGAAAAAACAGGGAATCTGATGGATCTGAGAATAGGAAAACCCCAAAAGAGCTAACAGCTAATCACTGGAAAGCACATCAGACTAATTTGGAAGCAGCAGTTAAAATTGGGAGAGGTTTTGCTCAATTCAATTGTTGGATAAATGAAAGGAGTCCATGAGGGGAGCTAAAATAGTTGAGTCCAGCCCGAAGACTCCATGCATTCTTGAAACCAACTTGCCATGGTTCTCTTTTAGGACAGAGCCCACATTCAGGAGAAACTGCTGGGAGCAGAATCAAAATCAAGCAGGACATGTGAAACAGAGATGGTGGAAATAGAAGGTCCAGATAAAAGTTGGGAAGGAGAAGAGAGCTAGGAAATCTCAGAAAGTAAGTTGCCATCTCTTTGAACATTACAAATAACCAAGAAAGGAGAGAGCACTATGAAAGGAGAAAAGCTGTCTGGCAAAGCCTCCTTCAAAAATTGAGGGAAAACAAATTTTATATAAAAATGCACAAAGATTAAGTAGTGAGATCAATTCTCATACAAAGCTATTATATACCAAAAAAGAAAATAAGGAGCAGGATAACGTTCTTATAGATAATTTTTTTTAATGCTGGGAAGATGCTCATTGAACAGACCAAAAGAGTAAGCTTCTATTTTAGGCAGAGCTAAAAGACATTAAGAAAATTATATATAAACAATGAAAGAATAATATAAATCAGTGATAGAAAACCTTAGAAATTAAATGACAGAGCTCAGGGTTTAAAAAAAAAAGAGTTAAAAGGAAATGAAGACTAAACCAGAACACAAAAGTGAGTAAATACCAGAGATGATGAGAAATACATGGTGAAAAGGAGGGAAAATATTTTAATTAAATAGAAATAATTAAGACACAAAAGAATTTGAGATAAAGTGATAAATATTTAAGATAGGTTAAAAAATCCAGTGTATGAATGAAAGGAATCCTTGAAGAAAAAAACCAAAGTAAGGGAACAGGACAAATACTAAAACTCTGTAAGTCAAAAAAACTTCAGTTAAATTTTTTTTTAAATTGAATCTATATATTGAAAGTTCAGTCCATGTACTTTAGATTATCACTTGGATAAACTAATGCCAGCTCATATTTTATTAAAACTGTTGGATTTTAAGTAAAAAGAAAAAATCCTTTGATCAGCTAGGCGCAAAAAAAAAAAAAAGCAAATGACCTATAGACACTAAATTGTTAACAGACTTTTCAAGAGTCACAGTCACACTTTCTTTCATAATAAAATGGAAGACATTCAAGAAAAAATGAGCCAAGGATTTTAGGTACAGACAAACTATTACCCATATGCAAAATGCAGGAAATATTGTTCTCTTGAGCTTTTCCTAAGGAACTTACTACAGAATGAGCAACCAAAATGACTAAAGAGAATTAAACATGTATAATATGTAGTCACTTTTAAAACAATGATTAAATAAGAGTTAGAAAAGAGCGTACCATATGTTATGGTGATAAGAAGAGGCAAGGTAGATACAGTATAACTATAAAAGATGGTGGAGAGTAAGGAGAACGTATGCAAAAAATATTTTAATTGATTATAGTGGTGATGATAGTATTAATATTGTTGTTCTACAACAGATGTGTGTATGATGGGAGATAAAGTTCGTAAGCCATTCTAATTTTACCACCTCCTGTGCCTTTCAGAACTGGGAGTACCAGTAATATGGATGAGGTTATGTGAAAATCCTGTAGTCCTGAATTTGAATTGCAAATATAAGTATGAAATCATGAGGTATTTTACCTTAAAAAATGATGTATATTTCCTGTCTACTGAGGAGCCCAGATACAGTAGCAATGAGCATTCCTACCACCCAGATTGTGGTCCTCACCTGCCATTCTCTAGTAAAGAAAAACAGTTTCCTGGAGAAATGGCTGATTCAGGCCTGAGGCAGGAAATGTACATGATGAACCTAAAAAGCTTGTCCAATTTATAGTGAGAAAGCTATAAAAAGACTTCTAGGGTCATGCCAAAAGGAACAACTTGAAGATAACTTTGGGCGTTAACATCTTTTAACATCACAAATGAGAGATAAGCAGACACTAAATGCCTTCTGATGAAGGAACACACCATGACCTAGGCAGAGTCTTGCTAAAGAGATCCCATCTGAATTTAATTAATGGATTAAACTCCATGTTCCTGCTACCAATTTACAAAGGACAGAGGTACATAAATGACATTCACCATGAAAATGCAATCAGCCAAATCCAGACGGTTGGAAACTGTACTAGTCAAATGTCTGGGTCTTTCAATAGATACAGTGTAAGGGTATGAGTGGGTGGGAGGAGGGGGAAATAAAAGGGGAAAATTGTAAATTGAAGGAGACTTTAAAAACATTTCCAAAAAAATTATAAATAGCAAGACTAAACTATATTTTCTAGGGATTCACACTTGGGTGATAAAACTATTTTTAAAAAAAGGAAATGATTACTTTAGGAGTCAGGATATTGGTTAATTTGGGGGTACTGCATACATGGAAGGACTCCTGGAGAAGCTAGCAAAGTTCTATTTCTTGACCTGCTACTGATTCCATGTGTGTTCACCTTTAATACATCAATAAGCTATCCATCTGTTTGTAAAGATTTTCTATATTTTCTATATCTGTGTTTTACTTTTAAATAAAATGGTTTTATAAAAATCCAGTGTAACATGTAACTGTTCTAGGAGGAAACAGCATATTTTGTTATTTTGACTATTTAAATAACTTTTATAATGAAGCCATGAATCCTCCGTGACTCTAGTTTTGAGTTAATTCATTATCTGACATTGGAGAACAATTTCAGTGAGCAAGGACTTCCCCCATTGGTGTTATCCTGCTTCATGTTGATAATCCTACAGCCTGGCATGTAGTAAACAGACAATAATATTCGCTGAAAGAATAATGGCTGCTTTTCAGATTGCACATTTGGTCTTGAATTTTAAATCTCTTGAAAACAGACACTTGTTCATTTGCCAGCCTTCGTAAGAGAACACTACTATCACATCATAAAGCCAGCTCATTCTTTGTAATCTCACTATTAATCTGTGGACAATTTTATTTTTTAACAAGAAATCCTAATCATTTGAATAAGAAGTACAAATCTTGTTATATGAAAATTTTCCTATTTTAATCCCTTTAAAATAAAGGGATTTTATAAAATAAAATATCCTTTATCCTTTATAAAATATCCCTTTATAAAATAAAGATTTTTAAAACTTAAAAGAATGAAATTAAATTTAAAAAAGATAAAATTCTTATATGTTAAAAGTTGCTTGTTTTCAGATGTGAGAATTTATTCATATGGGAAGTCTTAGAAAGTCAGACAAATTAAATTACAGTCATTCATAAATTTAATAATATTTATGTATCTGGCTGTAAAATTGAAATTGTCCCCCCAAATCCTATAGATATGTGCCCCAAATTTTTAGAGCAATGTTGCTAGAAAAAGAAAAGTCGACTAATAAAGGTTTTAGTTACAAGTAAAAAAAAATATATATATATAGGAAAGTAAAGGAATGGTGGGTCGCATTATATAAATATAATGCCCATGATATTTGACATTAAAAAATTAAATTTTAGTTGGAGAATAAGGGCTACAGTAGGAGTAGTATTGCACTTATCACCAGAAAATGCACATCAAGATTTTATAAAGTAGAAACATGATAACCAGTCTGAAGCTTTCAAGAAAAATAATTTGTGCTTACGGTTATTTAGTTTGATGTTCAAACCTTAGGATCTATTTTAGATATAGATGCACTTTTTTTTTTTTTTTTTTTTTTTTTGCGGTACGCGGGCTTCTCACTGTTGTGGCCTCTCCCATTGTGGAGCAAGGCTCCGGATGCGCAGGCTCAGCGGCCATGGCTCATGGGCCCAGCTGCTCCACGGCATGTGGGATCCTCCCGGATTGGGGCACGAACCCATGTCCCCTGCATCGGCAGGCAGACTCTCAACCACTGCGCCACCAGGGAAGCCCTAGATTCACTTTTAATTATGACAGAGTCTCCTAGTAACTTTCATCATGGTTATTTAACTGCTTTCTACACTTTTTTCTCTCCTTTGTTCTTTCTCTTTAGAACTCTGATTTCATTTTTTAAAGTACAAAATCTATCTCTGTTTCCTAAATATGACAATTACATTTAGATCTTTTTAAAAGGAGAGCTATTTTGAGCTGTTGTGTTTACTTTCAAAAATCATTACCTGTGTCTTGGACAGAGAAACTTCAGAGTAGACAAAGTATCTAAAAAGCAATTATCCTTGATGTTTTTTTTCCTTGAGAATTCAAAGCCATTTTTATCCTATGCCCTAGATAATATCTCCCTGATCAATTCTATTTTGTTGTTTCTGACATTATTTTTTTCTAAGATTTGGCAAATTTATGCGATTCCTCCTAGAAATAGCTTGGAAAATTCCAAAAGTACAAAGCTGTTTTAAAGTTTAAGTTTATAATCATAAGCTTTCCTAGTCCTGGGTGCTAATATTGCCAGCAGGATCATTTTTTCCTACCCTTGTGTTGGTGATCACAGAATATTGTCCCATGCAGAACTCAGTATAGTGGTCAATTCAGAATAGGCAACAAATTTACCAACTTCATAATTATTAGCAGATTAAAGCTATTAATTACTCAGCCATGAAAACTTTAGATAAATCTGGAACTTAGAAACACATAGATGGTTTATAAGTAGTAATATATTTCCTTTGTTTTAATACAGAGCATCACACAGACAGAGATGATGGAGTGGAGTCAATTCTGTACATCATTAGAACATATGGAAAAAATAACTCAGTATCCCAATACAAATGTACACAATGATCAGAGAGATAGAGGCCTACAGCCAACATTCACTTAAGGAGAGCATTTAGTACGAAAGCACCCCTAACAATGATAGAAGGAGAGCGTTTTCAGATGCCAAGCCCCAGTGCTGCTGTTTTGGGCCCTGCAAAAATGAATGATCAAGGAGATAAAGAGAGCTAGGCTCCATCCTGTGCTCTGCTCACCAAGCCCCACACCTTTGCATGGGACTGCCTTCTAATAGGCAAGCCACGCCTCCAACTGGCGGCAGTCTCAGAGGGATGCCTTATCCTAAGGCCACTAAAAGAAAATATATAGGAGTAGACCCCCATCACTTTTTATTTTTTAAATCCCCTAGTGATTCCTAAGGACTCTCCATGGCTAAGGGCAATTTTAGAAATAGCACTATTTCTCGTACAACATCCTTTCAATACATAGGAATCAGAGTGTAGGCTGTGAGAGATGTCTCTGGGTTCGGTATTGCGTGTTATTACACAGAAGCCCCTTCCACTTTGGTTGTTTTTGTTGCCTTTGTCTGTCGTGAAATGTATAGCATACTCCAGAAGGGCAAAATTGAGTCTGTCCTGCATTGTATCCACACTGCCTAGGCCTATCACAGTGCTTTGTGTGAATTCAGTAAAGATTGCTGAATGAATGTATGTATGAATGGATAAGTGGGTGGGTGAATGAACATGTGAATGAATGAATATATTCATGTGAACCAGCAGTTTTGTACTAAGCTACTTATCTTCATAATACATGGGTTAAATCTAGATGGCACAAAATCAACCCAATGATAGTTTCAAACTCTAGTCACTCTATCAACATACTAGATATAATACTGTTAAACAAATAACTTGATTTTCCCTCCAAGGATTTCATAGTAAGTTGGTTATTTTGGCATTGTATAAAAAAAACTGTAAAAATTAATAAACAGAAACCTAAATTAAAATAGAGTCAGGAGGCCAGAAGGGGGAACTCTCATACCCTATGACAATAGCAAAGCCATCTCCTTCTTCCTGCTTGGTAAGAGCTTAGCCAATGAGAGACTGTCACAACTCAGCCAATAAAAAGCCACTAAACTTCAAACTGTCAATACCTCCAATGGACTTTTTGTTTACTATAGCCTTCCCAGCTTCCCTTTCTTCTTTTTAAAAGAGTTGTCTTCTTGCTGTGGAGTGACTTGAAAGTGGCTCACCATGGTTGCAGCCTCCAAACTGCAATTCTTTGTTGATCACAAATAAACCTATTTTTGCTGGAGAAATAACTTGCAGTCTATTTGTTTTAGGTCAGTACAACATAAATCACAACTTATAGAAATTAAAACACTAAGAACAGTATAATGGCAGAGAGAAAAAGGAAGACACAAATAACTTTTAACTTCAGGAGAATTTGGGAACTTTATCTTTTTAAAAAAATTTTTAAATCAAACTGTAGTTGATTTACAATGTATGGGATACATTGTATCCAGCTTTCTTTTGATTTCCATTCGCATGGAATATCTTTTTCCAACCCCTCCCTTTCAGTCTCTATGTTTCCCTAGGTCCGAAATGGGTCTCTTGTAGACAGCATATATATGGGTCTTGTTTTTGTATCCATTCAGCAAGCCTGTGTCTTTTGGTTGGAGAATTTAATCCATTTACATTTAACATAATTATCAATATGTATGTTCCTATTACCATTTTCTTAATTGTTTTGGGTTTGTTTATGTAGGTCCTTTTCTTCCCTTGTGTTTCCCACTTGGAGAAGTTCCTTTAGCTTTTGTTGTAGAGCTGGTTTGGTGGTGCTGAATTCTCTTAGCTAGAGCTAATCAATGAATTTGGTAAAGTTGCAAGATACAAAATTTATGTACAGAAATCTCTTGCATTCCTATACACTAACAATGAAAGATCAGAAAAAGAAATTAAGGAAACAATCCCATTCACCATTGCAACAAAAAGAATAAAATACCTAGGAATAAGCCTACCTAAGGAGGTAAAACACCTGTACTCAGAAAACTATAAGACACTGATGAAAGAAATCAAAGATGACACAAACAGATGGAGAGAGATACCATGTTTGTGGATTGGAAGAATCAGTATTGTGAAAATGATGATATTACCCAAAGCAATCTACAGATTCAATGCAATCCCTATCAAATTACCAATGGCATTTTTACAGAACTAGAACAAAAACGTCTTAAAATTTTTATGGAGACACAAAAGACCCCAAATAGCTAAAGCAATCTTGAGGAAAAAAATGGAGCTGGAAGAATCAGACTCCCTGACTTCAGACTATACTATAAAGCTACAGTAATCAATATGGTACTGGCACAAAAACAGAAATATAGATCAATGAAACAAGATAGAAATCCGAGAGATAAACCTACACACCTATGGTCAACTAACAAAGGAGGCAAGGATATGCAATGGAGAAAAGACAGTCTCTTCAATAAGTGGTGCTGGGAAAATTGGATAGCTACATAGAGAAGAATGAAATTAGAACACTCCCTAACACAATACACAAAAATAAACTCACAGTGGATTAAAGAGCTAAATGTAAGACCAGACACTATAAAACTCTTAGAGGAAAACATAGGAAGAACACTCTTTGACATAAATCACAGCAAGATCGTTTTTGACCCACCTCCTAGAGTGGAAATAATGGAAATAAAATAGAAATAATGGAAATAATAACAAAATGGAAATAAAAACAAAAATAAACAAACGGGACCTAATGAAACTTCAAAGCTTTTGCACAGCAAAGGAAACTATAAACAAGACAAAAAGACAACCCTCAGAATGGGAGAAAATATTTGCAAATGAATCAGTGGATAAAGGATTAATCTCCAAAATATATAAACAGCTCATGCAGCTCAATATTAAAAAAAAAACCAAACAACCCAATCCAAAAATGGGCAGAAGACCTAAATAGACATTTCTCCAAAGAAGACGTACAGATGGCCAAGAGACACGTGAAAAGCTGCTCAACATCACTAATTATTAGAGAAATGCAAATCAAAACTACCGTGAGGTATCACCTGACACCAGTTAGAATGGACATCATCAGAAAATCTACAAACAACAAATGCTGTAGAGGGTGTGGAGAAAAGGGAACCCTCTTGCACTGTTGAGGGAATGTAAATTGATACAGTCACTATGGGGAACAGTATGGTGGAGGTTCCTTAAAACATTAAAAATAGAATTACCATATGACTCAGCAAACCCACTACTGGGCATGTACCCAGAGAAAACCATAATTCAAAAAGACACATGCACCCCAATGTTCATTGCAGTACTATTTACAATAGCCAGGTCATGGAAGCAACCTAAATGCCCATTGACAGATGAATGGATAAAGAAGATATGGTACATATATACAATGGAATATTACTCAGCCATAAAAAGAACGAAATTGGGTCATTTGTAGAGACGTGGATGGACCTAGAGACTGTCATACAGAGTGAGGTAAGTCAGAAAGAGAAGAACAAATATCGTATATTAATGCATATATGTGGGATCTAGAAAAATGGTACAGATTATCCAGTTTGCAAGGGAGAAATAGAGACACAGATGTAGAGAACAAACATATGGACACCAAGTGGGGGAAACAGGGATGGGAGGTGGTGGTGGTGGTGGGATGAATTGGGAGATTGGGATTGACATACATACATTAATATGTATAAAATAGATAACTAGTAAGAACCTGCTGTATAAAAAAATAAAACTCAAACAAAATATTGGCCATATGCTGGGACAAAAAGCAAATTTCAAGTGATTAAAATCTGACCTCAGTGAAATTAAACTCGAAATCAGTAATAAGATAACCAGATAATATCTCTCTATTTAAAAATTAAGAAATACTAAATGTGTCAAATAACAAATTAAAATAAAAATTAGAAAAGTTTTTTATTTGAATTATAAAATTATCACAGAAGTTTAAGCATCAACATTTTTGTGGTACAGATTTTTTAAAAGTTGAAGGAAATTTACAGTCATTAAAATTAAATGCATAAATTTGAAAAGAAGTGTTGAAAATTAATGAATTAAACATCCATTTCAAGAAAAAAGAAAAAGAGACCCAAAGAAAATGAAAAAAAGGTAAGAGTAGAAATCACTAGAGAAATGCAAATCAAAACTACAAGGAGGTATCACCTCACATCAGTCAGAATGGCCGTCATCAAAAAATCTACAAACAATTAATCCTGGAGAGGGTGTGGAGTAAAGGGAACACCCTTACACTGTTGGTGGGAATGTAAATTGATACAGCCACTATGGAGAACAGTGTGGAGGTCCCTTAAAAACTAAAACTAGAACTACCATACCACCCAGCACTCCCACTACTGGGCATATACCCTGAGAAAGCCATAATTCAAAAAGAGTCATGTACCACCATGTTTGTTGCAGCTCTATTTACAATAGCCAGGACATGGAAGCAACCTAAGTGTCCATCAACAGATGAATGGATAAAGAAGATGTGATACATATATACAATGGAATATTACTCAGACATAAAAAGAAATGAAATTGAGTTATTTGTAGTGAGGTAGATGGACCTAGAGTCTGTCATACAGAGTGAAGTAAGTCAGGAAGAGAAAAATAAATACCGTATGCTAACACATACATATGGAATCTTAAAAAAAAAAAATGGTTCTGAAGAACCTAGGGGCAGGACAGGAATAAAGATGCAGATGTAGAGAATGGACTTGAGGACACGGGGAGGGGGAAGGGTAAGCTGGGACAAAGTGAGAGAGTTGCATGGACATATATTCACTACCAAATGTAAAATAGATAGCTAGTGGGAAGCAGCCATATAGCACAGGGAGATCAGCTTGGTACTTTGTGACCACCTGGAGGGGTGGGATAGGGAGGGTGGGAAGGAGACACAAGAGGGAGGAGATATGGAGCTATATGTATATGTATACCTGATTCACTTTGTTATAAAGCAGAAACACCATTGTAAAGCAATTATACTCCAATAAAGATGTTAAAAAAAATTAATGAAATAAATGAATATATGTTAAAGGGAATCGACAAAGTCACAAATTAATTCTTTAAAAAGGCTAATAAGCTGGTAAAACTCTTGGAAGAATGATAAAGAAAAAACAAGAGGCAACACATACAATCCAAGGAACATCACTATCGATCCTACAGATATTGAAAATACATAAGAGCATGTTATAGGCAACTTTATGTTGATAAAATGTTGAAAACTGAAGTAATATGGACAAAATTCTAATAAAGAACTGTTAACAATATGAACAGAGATGAAATTAAAATATTATTAGTCCTTTGACTATTATAAAAATTCAACCCATAACTGAAACCTTGTCTGAAAGAAAACTCCAGGCCAAGATAGCTTCCCTTGGTGGAATTTTCCAACCATTTAAGGAAGAGTTGTCCCCAATAATATAAAAACCCTTAGAATTAAGGTGAAAAGTGAATATTGCTGTATTTGTTTTGTGAAGTTATCATAGTCTTGATATCAAAACCTGATAAGGAAACCAAAGGGAAAGAAAATTAAATCCAACTCCACCCATAAGCATGGACAGAAAAATCCTAAGCAAGACGTTAGCTAGCAAATCATATTCAACAGATATAAAATGAATAAAATCTAATAATCAAGATGCTTTACTCCAGGAAGGCAAGGTTGTTTTCACAGTTGAAAATCAATTAGCGTAATTCACAACATTAACCAAATGAAGAAGAAAAAGCATGGGATTTCAGCAGATGCAGAAAAAAAATGGTGTCATAAAATTTGACATCCATTTATAATAATTAAAAAGCACTCAGCAAACTAGAAGTTTATTTAATATGATTTTTAAATAAAAATAATTGACAAGATATTAAATAAATTTATCTAGGTTAATGAGTATGAAAAGTTCAAAAAAGCCATTTTTTCAGAATAACAGCAACAATAATTTAGAAAATAACCTTCATAAAATAGTACTACTCAAAATAGCATCAACAAATATCAGATAAGCATGTTTGTTCCAATTTGCTGGGTGAGGGAAAGCCTAAGGCGCCCCAGAAGAAATGAGGAGGAGGATATGGAAGTGGAGTACGGATGGCATTTAAGGCAAAGACGTGCGAGGGAGGTAAGAGCTATTTAAGGAGAAAATTCTACAGACTGATTAACCAAACATGAGGAGAGCAGGTGCTGCAAAGATGGCGGCAGCTGTGACAGTGTCTCTACTGACATTTTATATTATATTTCAAGTACTTGAAATAAAAATGAATGCAAGTTTAGGAATCAATTTGCAAGATTAGAACACAATTGTATGTTCTACAAGATCTCCCAGATCAAAAGATTACACCAAGAAAAATTTTTTTAAATAAATTCAGGTTTATTTAGCTACAACATAAATGCAATAAAATTGACTCCTTTTGTATATGCATCTTGACAAACACATTCGGTCATGTAACCACCACCACAATTGGGGTGGAGAATATTGGCATCATCCTCAAAAGCTTTGTGCCTATTTGTAGTCACTCCTGTCCCCTCCACTCTAGCCTGTGGCAAAGATTTATATATTTTATGTTCTTAGAGTTTTGTCTTTTATGGAATGTCATATGCCTCTTTGCTTCCAGAAATATATTTTAAAAGAATCTAGTATTTCTAAAACACTTCAAAGTTTACTCACTACAATAGCATTTTATCATAGGAGTCTCTAACAACGTCATATTCTAACCACAATTCTAAGTAAAAATTCCATGCACAGTATAGTCACGTGTGTTAAAGCAGACAAAATTTACACAGATGAAAAAATATAAAAGTAATTTTAATAACACTTATATAGTCTCTTCTGTGTGCCAGTTACCTTTCTAAATACTTTCACATATATTAAATCATTTCATCCCTACTATTATAAATAATTTTACATGTAATAACTCATTTAATTCAACAAAACTATAAGGAAATTACTATGATCCTAATTTTATGGGTGAGGAGATTGGGGATCAAACAAAGTAATTTGCCCAAGGCAAAAAGCTAGTAAATGGCATAACCAGAATTAAATGCAAGCAAGTTTGTTATGTATTCATTCTTTTAAGAAAAACAGGAGAAAACAGAATATAATATTCAACCATAATAGATTGGATCATAGCAACCTGGAGACTGAGGCTGACCTAGTCATGCACCTATGTATGTACACTAATGAATTAGATTCACCAAATCATAGCACACTGCATACAGAAAGGAACTTGCAGCTCATCTTGTCAAATTCCTTTACTTTATCACTGAAGAAAATGAGGCCCAGAGAAAAACAAAAAATTTGTCCTGTATTATTAGGCTAATTTATGGCTGACTTGGCAGTAAAATACAGGTAATTTCTCCCACACTATTTCAAAATATCCCTAATCACCTTGAAGCAGATAATCTATACAAGTTATCTATCATGTACAGAGCCCTCTTCTGAAAATCCTCAAGTGCCTTCATTCTCACAGACCCCTTCTGAACAAAACTAGACAGAATACCTTATACACAGGCTATTATGCTTTATTTCACATGACTTCGCTAGTCCAGGACCTTTGCATGACCAAAGGTGCATGTAATGTGTCTAATATAAGAGCTGTGCCCTACAGAGGTACTCTCTACTGAAGAGTGACTGGAATATCCAATCGAACCTTTAACTCCCAGGCACAGTTGGCAGGTACAAATGCAGAGGGTCACAGAGAGAAAAAACAAAAAGCAGAAGTCATGAAGCACTAGATTCGATGAGTCCCTGGCTTCAAGGACTTGAGATAAAAATGAGAACTGCTATCAGAATAAGATCAAACAGGAATATGGAAGCAGAGTCGAAGGGACTAAATCACTAGCCCTACGATGCCCTGAGGTCAGCACAGTGACTTTTATACCACTAGGTCAGGGTGCGGTACAATCACTTGGGAACTGGTTAGAAGTGAAAATTTTCAGGCCCCACACAGACTTACTAAGGGTAGGGCCCAGAAAACTATGTTTTTAATACGCACCCCAGATGACTCTGATGTACTATAAAGTTCAAGAACCATGAAACTAGGACAGCGACTGTACCCTGAACGTTGGTCAGAATGACATTCCAATTCCTTGCTTCCTTACTTAACTTTCCGAAAATCCTTTAAGATAAAAGCCTAGGAGTTATCTAGGAGTAACCCTGCAGTTTCTGTTCCTTGCAGCAATCTAATTAACAATCAGCTTCAAGTGTTGGAGAACTGCATATAATCAACTTTACTGAATTGTTTGAACTTTATTCAAATTATGCTGCTCTTTTGCATATTAATTTCTTCATTCATTCATTCAATAATTTATTATTCACTGTTTACCATGTGCCAGACTGTACATAGCAATGAAAATACAAAAATCCCTGCATTTGTAGAACTTAGATTATGGCGAGAGGAAACAGACAATGAACAGTTAAATAAATAAAGTAGGACATATGTCAGATGGTGATAAGTGCTATGGGAAAAATAATAAAGAGGCAGGGAAGGTGATAGGGAGTATAGAGGGGGCTTTGTGATTTTAAATAGGGTGGACAGGAAGGCAACTCTACTAACGTGCCATTTGAGCAAACACCTGACGGCTCTATGGGAGCAAGCCTTGTGGATACCTGGGGGAAGGGAGATCTTAGAGGATTATAGGAATGGCAAGGAGGCCAGTGTGACTAGAGCTGAAAGAATGATGGGAAGAGCCAAGCCATAGGCATAAAGTCAGAGAGACTAACAGGAAGCTAGATGGTTTAAGACTTTACAAGTGATTGTGAAGACTTGGGGGTTTATTCATTATTTTTGTAAGTTGTGGATAATTTATTTCTCCAATCACATAAACTTTGAGATTCTTTATTTGATAGGAATAAATGGCCTAGCCTTTTAACCAACATACGAAGTACAGCTGTGCCATTTGATAAGGCAGCTTTACGATCATAATTCCAGGCTGGCCCTGGAGAGGGGAATACCAAGAGAGTAGTCTATACGATCTTAACCACTGTAACAGGGAGAATCAAAAAATAAATCTCTCGGGCTTCCCTGGTGGAGCAGTGGTTGAGAGTCCGCCTGCCGATGCAGGGGACATGGGTTCGTGCCCTGGTCTGGGAAGATCCCACATGCCGCGGAGCGGCTAGGCCCGTGAGCCATGGTCGCTGAGCCTGTGCATCTGGAGCCTGTGCTCCACAACGGGAGAGGCCACAACAGTGAGAGGCCCACGTACCGCAAAAAAATAAATAAATAAATAAATCTCTCTTCTGGTTTTCTGGAGATAGACAAATTCTTTGCAGCATTTTGAGTAAAGTGACTTTATCTGAGGTTAAAATGATTCCACACAGAAAGCAATTCTCTTTAGAAAAGAATTTATCATTGGGCTGGGAGGATGCATGAATTTTTCTGAAACCTTTTGTTACCAAGTACGTGGAAAGTTATAGTTACATGAAAATATTCAGCTTGACACAGGTCTAAGACCTAAATCCATTAGAACAGACATGCCTGGAGACAGAAGTGATTGTAGAGAACATATCCCTTCTTTGTACACCATCCCAGACACACTGCATGTGGGGGTGGTCTGCAGGTCTGCAATGAATGCAACAGACAACAGTCCCTGCCACGTGGAGATCACATTACAGGATAGGGATGCAGAAAACAACACCTAAACGATAAAATGGCTGATTTCACATAGTTATGAGTGGTATGAAAAGGGTAGCAGGACAAGGAGTGACCGGTAGAGTTTGTGGCTTTCTACTTGAGATTAATTGCTCAGGAAAGCCCTCTCTGAGGAGGTGACATTTAAATTAAAACCTAAATGATGAGAAGAAGCCAGCCTTGCAAAGATCTTGGGGCCAAGAACAATGTAGATGGTTCAGATACACAGTAACCCTTAACATTTATATTGTCATCTACAGTTTTCACTTCTGTTTCACATACATTGATTTTTTTTTATCCTCACAATAATACTTTGGAAAAAATACAGTCGACATTATTTGACCTATTTTGCAGATGACTAACTAGGTTTCAGAGAGGTCTAAGGGCCTGCCAAAGACATGATTAGTAGATGGGCTTTGGCAGGCATTCCTTCCTGGCCCAGTTTGTTGCTATTGTGATTCCAAAAAATATGAATATTCTCAAGTTGAGAAATACTGATGTCACATAGAGGACAAAAACAAAGAAAAAAAAATTGTATTTAGGTTTCAGTTATTTGTAAATGATAAAATATAATTCACCTGTAAATTTTTAACTATAGGTTTTAATTGCTGTTTATTTTTCATTTGAGAGTTTTAATTTGGGCCATCTAGGTTTGAGGGGTTATATAGTGGTCTCTTCTGCTAAATCTTGATTTGCATTTCCTTCTAATTTTAACCATAAGAGATACTTAAGGATGTAGCCTACACAGATTTTTGCTACATTCTGAGCTTATACATTCCTCATATGCACAGATTTATAGAATAAATCTACGTACAACTTCCAAATCTAGGGTTACCAGGGCAAGGATACACTTGATTATCAAATGAGGTCATTAAAACAGTTTTAAAAAGTAAATATGAACAATTTTACTCTATTATTGATATTAGTATTAAGATCTGTGCAAGGGTAAGTGTTTCTTCAATTCCTAGAGGCCTATACCACACAACATTTTTCCAAAAATCCTTTTGTTTCCTAACATTCTGATGACATTGACTATGTGAATAACAAGAAATTTTTTCTACCTCTTCTGGAAATGTGTAGTTCTCTGTCATTTTACAATAATAAATTTCAGGGAACAAATTTAAGAAATATTCATGTCATCTTTTCATGAAATGAGAAATTCCTTCTTTGTCTCATGGATCTCAGAAGACTACATTGATAAGTTCAGCTACTACATCACAGTTATATGAGAAATAGTTCTAAAATTTACTGAAACATAATATTTTGAAATTATAGGATAAAATATTATCCTATTTAACATTAAAGCTGATTTTGCACACAGTGATCTATATCAGTACCTAATAAGCCAGGATGTGTGTTCTACGCTTTTTGAAAGTCACAGCACAAGGCAAGAAAAAAATGGACAATGACAAGCTTTGATGGTGATAAAGTCAACAGTAGACACAAGTTGTGGTAATAGTAGTATTTTATGGTTTCCTTTGCTGTGCAAAAGCTTTCAAGTTTCATTAGGTCCCATTTGTTTATTTTTATTATTTTGTTTATTTTTGTTTATTTTTGTTTTATTATTTTGTTTATTATTTTGTTTATTTTTATTTCCATTCCTCTAGGAGGTGGGTTAAAAAGGATCTTTCTGTGATTTATGTCATAGAGTGTTCTGCCTGTTTTCCTCTAAGAGTTTTATAGTGTCTGGCCTTCCATTTAGGTCTTTAATCCGTTTTGAGTTTATTTTTGTGTATGGTGTTAGGGAGTGTTCTCATTTCAGTCTTTTACATGTAGCTGTCAGTTTTCCCAGCACCACTTATTGAAGAGGCTGTCTTTTCTCCATTGTATATTCTTGCCTCCTTTATCAAAGATAATGTGACCATATATGCATGGGTTTATCTCTGGGCTTTCTGTCCTGTTCCATTGATTTATATTTCTGTTTTTGTGCCAGTACCATACTGTCTTGATTACTGTAGGTTTGTAGTATTGTCTGAAGTCTGGGAGCCTGATTCCTCCAGTTCTGTTTTTCTTTCTCAAGATTGCTTTGGCTGTTCAGGGTCTTTTGTGTTTCCATACAAATTGTGAAATTTTTTGTTCTAGTTCTGTGAAAAATGCCATTGGTAGTTTGACAGGGATTGCATTGAATCTGTAGATTGCTTTGGGTAGTATAGTCATTTTCACAGTGTCGATTCTTCCAATCCAAGAACATGGTATACCTCTCCATCTGTTGTATCAACTTTAATTTCTTTCATCAGTGGCTTATGGTTTTCTGCATACAGGTCTTTTGTCTCCTTAGGTAGGGGGATATATGTATATGTATAGCTGATTCACTTTGTTTTAAAGCAGAAACTAACATACCATTGTAAAGCAATTATACTCCAATAAAGATGATAAAAAATAGTATTTTAATAAAGGACAGTATCAGCAGTTGCAATGTGCCAGGTGCCAGGCTAAGCACTTTACTTACACTGTCTTAGCCATCCTGCTCTGTACAACCGTATTTCCCACTACTCTCCTAAATAAATCCTGCATTAAACCTATCTCCTCCCTCTACCCCAAATATGCTAAACTTATTAATGCTTTATTCATTCACTAAATAAATATTTATGGAACATCTGTTATATATTATGTACCATGAAATGCAACCACTGACTTCCAGTGAGAGACAAACAGAAAGAGCCATGCATAATGATGAGTACTCTGACGGAGGGGAGTACTGGGTCCAGCAGCAAGTACAAGCAAACATCTAGCCCAGCTTTGAGAAAGTTTCCCAGAAGAGTTATCATCAGAACTGAATAAAGATGAGTGAGTGAGCAAGGGGGGGATAACTGCAAACATTGTTCCAGACAAAGGCTATGTGCAAAGAAGTGAGAAAGACCATGTAGGATTGGGTACCAGCAAGTTGATCATACGGCAGTAATGTACCTTAAGGGGGCAAGTGCAGAGCAATAAACTTGGACAGATAGGCTGAAGGGGAATTTTGCTGGTCCTAGCATACATTCCTAAGGAATTTGGATTTTATCCTATAGTATAGACCAGAGATTGGCAAACCTATTCTGTAAAGGATAAGAGAGTAAAAATGTTATGCTTTGTGGGCTATATGGTCTCTGTCACAACCATGTAATGCTGCCATTGCAGTGCACAAGCAGTCACAGACAATAGGTAAATAAATGGATGTGCTTGTGTTCCAATAAAACTGTGTTTAAAAACTGGTAGTGGGCTAGATTTAGTCCATGGACTATAGTTTGCCCTACCTGCACTCCCAGTATAGATTCTTATTTCTCAAAGTTTTATCTGAGGTCCAGCAGTAGCAGCTGAAAATTTGTTAGAAATGCAGAATCTCAGACATCACTGCAGGCCCACTGAATCTGAATCATTTAACAGTTTAATTGTGTGCACATTCAAGTTTAAGAAGCACAACTGGAAAACACTGAAAAATTTTAAGCATGAGAATGACATAACAGGCTTTGTTCCAGTTACAATGTAACTCTTTCTGAATATCCCCCATCCAATATTTTCCATACGTGTAAACCTTCAACATTGTTCAAGCCCCAGCTTGAGTCTACCTCACCCATGGAACCATATGCCACCAACCTGAAGTGATAATTTTCTCCTCTGATATCTTAAACACAAAAACATGTTTTATCATTTAATTGTTTCTGTGACTTTTCATAGGTCATAATATGCCCAAGAATAAGAACTATCCATACATCTTTTGTATTTCCCACCTAACAAACCTAACAATGAATTATATGGAGGAAGAAATGTATTCCAAAAGAACCTGCCACTTTAGAAGTTGGTGTTGGTAATTTAGACTGGGGCTACAGAGTTCTTAACTGTGGCATTGGTATTGCCTTAGGGAGCATAGTTTCATATCCCACAGAAGCCAGCTTCCATTGGGCTGGAAAATTCTCTAAAAGTGTACCTCTAAACCATGAGTACTTTTGGATGCACAAGGGCTGGGTCAGAGGAATGGCACGGCTCAAAAAGAAAAAAAAAAAACTCATCTAAAGTTTTGGGAGAAAAAACAATTCTAGGCAAGGGTATCATCTTTGGATAGTTCCTCAACTCTTGAAAGTCTGATCTTCAGAAATATCCATCAATACTTTGTTTCACCATATCAAGAGACTTATGCAGTTCCAAGGCTCCAGAAGCATCGCTGGGTTAACTCGAGACATTCCCAAAGTTTGTTATAATCTTGTTACCATCAATTGAAGGTATCTGGCATTCCAGGGTCATCTCATTTTCTCCTAGGATGGGAGGCTACACTGACCCTGAAGGCCTTATTCACACAATCTTGGGTCTCTCTGCATGAAAACAAACATGAATTCCTAGTTCTCCAGAGATATCTAGACTGGAATGCTCAAGAGTTAGGGCACCTACTGACTCTGTCTCTGGACAGGCCAAGGGTCTGGTATAATTTACCAGAGCCAAGGTTCTAGGTGACAGGACTAGGGACTGAGTAGAACAATGCTGGTCCATGGGCCGTAGAATATAGAACCAAGGAGGAAAAACTGAAAGAGAGACTATCTAAGGGTAAAACCAGAATCAAAAAGACTATCTAGTACAAGTGATCAGGATAGTTAGATAAGAAACTGGAACCATATAGCAGAGCAAGCATATGACTAATGGAAAGTGGAAGGCAGAGCCAGGAGTGATTCCCAGAGGTACGGGATGATAACTGCAGGACTTTATGGGGTGCCAGAGACATTTCCTGTGGGAGAAGAAGAAGGTGTTACAAACACTCCACACATTGGAACAATAGCATTTTGGTCTAAGTTAAATATATTTCATCTGGTTTTATAGGGCAAAAGATAACATCAGTCTATGTACCCCATAGTTTCCTCTGCATAATGGACATCACAATAGTTTTTAAAATTTTTCATGGATGGTTTTGGGGAAATTTAGATTCATTAACTTTTAAAAAGAAACAGATTTAAATTCCCTTCCCTGGCCAACTAAGCCCTTGCCCATGCTTATCTAGAATGAGGAGTGGCACTAAAACACAGAGAAATCCCATCAAAATTGAGGCCTGGCAGCCACAGTTCAATTTAATGCCTAAATATTATCAAGTTTTCTTCAAAGAAATGCCATTAGGGAGGCATTAGAAAAGCAATGGGTTAGCATTTCAGAAATTGTCTATGAAAATGGTACCATAAATTATAGTAATGGAATAAAATTAACTTTGATTATTTATAATACACTGGGCCTCAGCATTCTACACAGATGACCGCATTGTTTCCTCACAAAATTCTTTTAACCTAAATGCCAATGTATTTCCCATCGTATAGGTGAGGAAGCTGAGGCACCAAGAGGCAGGTTCACACATAGCCAGTCTGACACTCTGATCTTAGCCACCACATGGATGGCAACCCACCATGCTGTGTGCTCAGCAACCTATAGAATCCTGGCTTCTGAAGTGATCACTGTCTAATGTAAAAGAACGTTATCATCAATGCAAAAGATAGTTTCAGATACTCCTGTTTTATGAATGGCTTTACTAAAATACATTTAATTACATTTACAAACTTTTCAAATATCAGTAACAGCTTTTCTCTCACAAATTCAGCCTCAGTGCTGGAAGTTACGGTGTTTTGTTTTGTTTTTATAATGCACATAAGCCTGAATGTTTCTCCAAATATAGTATTTCCATCAATCATCTTTCCTGTAAAAGTGAAACTAAAAGATCCCAGTAACACTGAATTTCATTAGCATGCAGTGATTTACAGAACATTTCAGCATTTTAGCCCACACAGTTTCTATGAATGTTTCAGACTGAAATATGACAAAACCGCAATGAAAAATAAAGATGAATGTACTAAAAATATAGCAATTAATTGATTTAAACATGGTAAATAATAACAAAAGATCTTTTTGAACAGAATGAGAATTTTTTTATGTCTACTTCAAGAAATCTATAAGGAAAATGGTTGAGTAAAATATATTATTCATTGAAGACAGGACTATTTTTTAAGAGTATATGTATGTTTACTATTATTTAAATTATCCATAAGAAACATGGGAACTATGAAATTCTGCACACTTATTTACAGATCTTGTTCAGAATAAAAGAAAAAAAAATACTTTAAAACAGCTCATTTTCTTATTCCTTTCAAACGCTCTTTATTTTTATAATCCATCTTTTATAAACTGTTTTGTTATTTCCATAAACTCTGAACGTAAGAGAAATACAGATCATTTAATAATAATTTTGACTATAAATATGTGTACAAAGTACCTGGAATATCTTAGCAAGTTTTCAAGATGAATAAACTAAATTATTTAGTACTAATTATGTGATAATTACACTATTTGTCCTTTTATATACATTATCAAAGAAGCTGTGGGATGTATTTTGCTATCTCCAGATGAGAAAGCTAAGTGACCCACCCAAAGTCACACAACTAGTAAATAAAACTCAAATTACCATTTGATTCTTTTTTTTTAAAGTTTTTTTTTTAATTTAATTTATTTTTGGCTGTGTTGGGTCTTAATTGCGGCACGTAGGATCTTCGTTGAGGCATGTGGGATCTTTTGTTGTCGCTCTCGGGCTTCTCTGTGGTTGTGGCACGAGGGTTTTCTTTTCTCTAGTTGTAGCACATGGGCTCCAGGGCACGTGGGCTCTGTAGTTGTGGCAGGCAGGTTTAGTTGCCCCGTGGCATATGGGATCTTAGTTCCCTGAGCAGGGATCGAACCCACAAGCCCCTGCATTGGAAGGTGGATTCTTTACCCCTGGACCACCAGGGAAGTCCCCACCATTTGATTCTTCATATCCCAAATATTTCTGCATTCTGACTGACATCAAAAAGAAATCTTTGTATCAAATAGGTCTACAAGAATCTGGAGTAAAATGAGAATAAGGTCAGAATAAATGACAATGATTCTAACGATGTTGATGCTATTTAAAAGCTTACTATGTACCTGACATTATGTTAAGCATTTTATATGTATCATTTCATTTAATCTTAAGAATATCATGAAATAAGTTGTTTTACTACCTCTGTTTTATAAATAGAGAGAAAAATGTTTAGAAACTCGTCTCATTTCAAAGTTAAATATCTTAATCTCCCCAGGATTAGACATGAAAATGTATAGAAAAATTTGTCAAATTTAACTTTAATGCATTGTAAGCCTATTAAAATTATGGTTATGAAGCCTATATAATAATGGAAAATGCTTGTGATATGATAGAGTTGAAAGGAGGGTATACATATTTAAATATACCACATTATTACAACTATATAAAAACAAGCTTAATGGAAGACTAGAAGAAGAAATATAAGTGAAAGGCAGAATTCTAAAATGATCTCCAATGATCTAAACAAATGGTACATATTTAGAAAACAGAAGTTGAGTCACAGATGTAGAAAACAAACTTGTGGTTACCAGGGGGAAGCAGCGGGTGAGGGATAAATTGGGAGATTGGGATTGACATATACACACTACTATATATAGAATAGGTAATTAATAAAAACCTACTGAATAGCACAGGGAACTCTACTCAATACTCTGTAATAACCTATATGGGAATAGAATCTTAAAAAGAGTGGATTTGTGTGTATGTATGACGGACTCACTTTGCTATACATCAGAAACTAACACAACATTGAAAATCAACTATACTTCAATTTTAAAAATTAATTTAAAAAATTAAAAATGCAGGTGCAAGATGATTATGTTGCAGCGATCTCCCATACAATATCATGCTTATGGTTAATACTGTACTGTACACTTAAATTTTTTTAAGAAAGTAGATCTCATGTGAAGTGTTCTTACCACAATAAAAAGTAAAAATAATACAAAATAAAATGATATCCAATGACCCATGCCCTTGGTGAAAACTGTGAATATGATAGAATTTCACTCCTATGATTATATTATGTTATTTTTAAAATTTTTATTGGAGTATAGTTGATTTACAATGCTGTGTTTCTGCTGTACAGCAAAGTGAATCAGATATATATATACATATACGTGTGTGTGTGTATATGTATGTGTGTGTGTATATATATATATATATCCACTCTTTTATAGATTCTTTTCCCATGTATGTCATTACACAGTACTGAGTAGAGTTCCCTGTGATATGGCAAAAGAATTTTTGCAGATATAATTAGGGTTCCTAACCAGTTGAGTTCGTCAAAAGGAAGACTATTCTAATTAATTCTAATTAGATGAGTTTTTAAAAGGAGGTCTAGAGATTGAAGAGATGCTCCTGATGTCCTGGAAGAAAGCAAAAATCTGTGTTGTGAACTGCCTGTGGAAGCCACATGGCAGGAAACTGTGGGCAGCCTCCAGCAGCTGAGAATGGTCCCTGGATGACAGCTACTAAGAAGATGGGGATCTTCATCAGATAACCACAGTGACCTGAATTCTGACAACAACCTTAAAGAGCTTGGAAGAAGAGCTTGAGCCCAAGATGAGAACTGCAGCCCTGGACAAAACTTTGATTGTAGCCTTCTGAGACATGAACAGAGGTGCAGCTAAGTTGCACCCTGACCCCAACCTGTGCTTCAGTTTTCTCATCTATAAAATAGGGTTCAAAAGAGTGTCTATCTCATAATGTTGTTTCAAGGATTAACGAGTTGATTCATTCTGACTGCTTGAAACAATAAGTTTTAGTTACCTATTGTTATATAAAAAATTACCCCAAAGTTTAGCATCTTAATACAACAAATATTTATTATATGGTGATTTCTGAGTCAGACATCCAGATGCAGTTATCTGTGTCTTCTAGCTCAGGGTCTCTTCACAGACTGCAAGCAAGGTGTTGGCCAGGGCTGCAGTCAAGGCTTGACTAGGGAAGAATCAGCTGTCAAGTTCATTCATGTAGGTGTCGACAAGATTCTCAGATTGTTGAACTGAAGACCTCAGTTCAATGCTGGCTGTTGAAAGGAAGTTGCCCCTAGTTCCTTATCACATGGGACTCTCCACAGAATAGCTCGCAACATGGCAGCTTGCTTCATCAGAGAGAGCAAGTGAGAGAGTGTGAGCAAGATGGAAGTCATGTTCTCTTTGTAACCTAATCTCAGAAGTGAAAGCCAGTCACATTTGCTGGATTCCATTTGTTAGAAATAGATTACTAAATCCAACCCATGGTCAAAGGGAGGGATTACACAAGGGCATGAATACCAGGAGGCAAGAATCATTAAAAGCCATTTTAGAAGGTTTCCTACCCCCAGATGCTGGAAACAATAGATCTCAATGAATGTTAGCCACTATTGCTATCATTAAGTGCTTTTAAGAATAAGCTAAACACAAAAATAATAATAATAGCAAGATGACTTTTTGGTAGGCTTAAGAAACCTGAATTTTTATTGAGTGCTATGTGCCAGACACTATTCTGTAAAGTAAGAATACAAAGATAAATGAAGCATGGTTACTTACCTTTTAAGGAGTTGATGGTCTAGTGGGGGAGAAAAGTCCCCAAAATGTCATGTCATTTGCTGTGATGGAAGTAGGTATACATTTCAGTGGGGCTACAAAGAAAAGAGTGAATGGTCATCTTAAAAATTGAGGTGATGCTTGAGCTAAGTTCTGAACAATTGATAGGTGTTCACAAGATTGGGAAAAGAGCATTCAATGGAGAGAGAAAGCTGTGGATAAAGATAAGAACAGGCAAAAAAGCATGATATATTTGGGGAACTACTGGTTGACCAATATGGCTGAAGAGTAACAATACATAAGTCTTCAAAGAAAGTATAGATTTCTGGATGTGAAATAATTATGGTTTAGCTTGTAAGGTGAATATGAAGACTTGGAGGTAGGACATCTAGGTGTAGAAAGGCAAGTCACATACAGGTTTCTAACTGAAGGGGGATTTTTTTTGTTTTGTTTTGTTTTTTGCGGTACGCGGGCCTCTCACTGTTGTGGCCTCTCCCGTTGCGGAGCACAGGCTCCGGACGCACAGGCTCAGCGGCCATGGCTCACGGGCCCAGCCGCTCCGCGGCATGTGGGATCCTCCCGGACCGGGGCACGAACCCGTGTCCCCTGCATCGGCAGGCGGACTCTCAACCACTGTGCCACCAGGGAGACCCTGAAGGGGGATTTTTGAGTTGGAGAAGTAGACTTCAGTATCTTCGGCAATCAGATGTTAATTGAAATTCTGGGATGAGGTTAAGTCTCCTGGTGAAAGTGTATAGAATAATTAAGGAATGGGCTTGTATTAGGAACTTTAGGAAAACAATATTTAAGGGGCAAGATAAAAACATAAGAAAAAGAAGGAATAGTCAAAAGGGTAGGAGTACAATCAGGAAAGCATGATGTCTTAGAAGCTGAGGGAGTAAAAATGTTCAAGAAATAGGGAGTGGTCAACAGTGCCAAAAGACAAGGAGAGATCAAGTAAAAGTGACCAAGTGAAATGTAGATGGTCAAAAGGAATCCGACTTAGTAGGCAGGAAGGAAAGTGTCAATTATCGATTCATACTACAATTGTTATGTTCATCAGCCTTCTATGAACAGTATTATTACCCTTAGTTTCCATATGTACACACTGAACTAGTAACTTGCCAAATATCACACAGCTAGTGGATGGTGGAGCCAAGATTTGATCCCACAGGTTTCAGACCCCAAAGCTCACTCTCTAACCCTGAACATAAACTAAAGTTTGGGTAACGTTGGTATAGTGGGTTAAATGTTGCCTTCTCAAATGATATATCTACATTCTAACCTTTGGAATCTGTGAATGTGACCTTATTTGGAAAAAAGGTCTTTGTGGATGTAATTAAGTAAAGAATCTGAGATGTTCCTGTATTATCCAGGTGGGCTTTAAATCCAATTAAAGCCATTTTTATCGGAAATAAACAAGAGAGAGACACACAAGGAGAAGAGGAGAAGGCCATGTAAAGACAGTGGCTGAAATTAGAGTGATGCAGCCACAAGGTAGGGATGCCTGGGGCCACACGAATCTGGAGGAGGCAAGGAAGGATTCTCTCCTAGAGCACTCAGGAGGAGTCTACATTATATTTCTTATTTCTAGCCTCCAGAACCATGAGAATAAATTTCTGTTGTTTTAAACCACTAGGATTGTGGTAATTTGTTATGGCAGCCTTAGGAAGCTACAGTTGACCTTTGAACAATGCAGGTGTTAGGAGGCGCTGCCACCTTGCTCAGCTGAAAATCCAAGTATAACTTTACAGTCTGCCCTCCATACCACAGTTCTGCATCCCTGGAATCAACCAACCACGGATTGTGCAGTGCTATAGTATTTACTGAAAAAAATCTACATATAAGTGGATCTGTACAGTTCAAACCCATGTTGTTCAAGGGTCAACTGGAATACAGTTGGTTTCTTAGTCAGCTTAGGCTGCTATAACAAAATACCATAAACTGGGTAACTTACTAACAACAGGAACTCATTTTCTCACAATTCTGAAAGGTGGAAGTCTAAGATCATGGTACCAGCATGATCAGGTTCTGGTGAGGACCCTCTTCCAAGGTCTCTCTTTTTCTTTTGAAATAAATTTATTTATTTATTTTTGGCTGCGTTGGATCTTCGTGACTGCACACGGGCTTTCTCTAGTTGCAGCAAGCAGGGGCTACTCTTCATTGTGGTGCGCAGGCTTCTCGTTGCAGTGGCTTCTCTTGTTGCAGTGCAGAGGCTCCAGGCACGCAGTCTTCAGTAGTTGTGGCTTGCGGGCTTCAGTAGTTGTGGCTCATGGGCTTTAGAGCGCAGGCTCAATAGTTGTGGCGCACTGGCTTAGTTGCTCCGCGGCATGTGGGGTCTTCCTGGACCAGTGCTTGAACCTGTGTCTCCTGCATTGGCAGGCAGATTCTCAACCACTGTGCCACCAGGGAAGATCTCAGGGTCTCTTTTATAAGGGTGCTAATCTCATTCATGATGGTTCCACCTTCATGACCTTATCACTTTCCAAAGGCCCAACTTCCTGATACCATCACACTTGGGGTAGAATTTCAACATATGTATTTTGGGAAGACACAAACATTCAGTATATAATAACTGGTAATGGTGAGGCTCTTTTTCTTTTGTTTTGGGGGGCTTTTTGGGTGGGGAAGGGGTTGGCCACATTTTAGAAGAAAGAATCATTCCAAGGAAAAAGGAATTAGATTAATCAAATAAACGATTTTCAAATTAAAAGCTTTTAGATTATTGCTATATAAAGGACCATTACTATGTACATTTTTTAGAAGATCAAAGCTGTCTTATCATTTGAATTTAATATCATTGGTATAGAAAAACCTCATAATAAACCATCAAAACAATGGCTTTCAATTAAAGCTTTTGTTTGCAATTAATAACAAATGCTTTAAAAAACATAATATATTTTCCTTTAATATTTTAGCACTTTACGGCAGTAATCAACTGTCTTTTTACGTCATATTTAGCAATTTTTTTCCAGAAAATTCATTTATTCAACAACATTGAGATATTATAGCATCATGTAAAGCTGTCTTTAGCTTTACTATTAGAAAGAATGGTGGAGATCCAAATTAAGGAGTAGTAAGTGGTGATCCCCAACCAATATTTCCCCAGTGAGTCAAATTTAAGATTTATAGCATATAAAGGGGGAAATCTCCATTTTTTAATCTTTCAAGTTTATTATAACTTCTTTTTCTATGTCAATATGTTTTCATTGGTGGATCACCAAAGATAATACATACTCTTCTCCTAAGGTAACTTAGAGACCTCACATTACTCTTTCACCAGATTTATAAAGGATAAATGATTTTTATACATGGCTTCATTCCTTTTTACTATTTGACACTGTGGCGGATCCTGATTTTAAACACCATAACTCACTCAATATAATTATGCCCTATTTTATATCTTGCTGTATTATATTTGAAAAGCATGTTATTCATTGTGGTCTGAAAACATTCATAGGATAAGTGTGAAGGTATTAATTTAGTTAATAATGTCTCAAGCAATGTGCATATAATATTAAAATAGATGTTTTCTTTGACTGCTAGCAACACACACATTATAGCAAAAAAAAAAAGAAATTATTTATTTTGAAGGCTAGTCATGTTATACTAGTATCTAACAAGTAGTGAGATAAATATCAGAAACTAGATTTTATTTTTTTTAACTTTTTATTTTATATTGGAGTATAGGTGATTAACAACGTTGTGTTAGTTTCAGGTGTACAGCAAAGTGATTCAGTTATACATATACATGTATCTATTCTTTTTCAAATTCTTTTCCCATTTAGGTTGTTACATAATATTGAGCAGAGTTCCCTGTGCTATACCGTAGGTCCTTTTTGGTTATCCATTTTAAATATAGCAGTGTGTAGATGTCGATCCCAAACTCCCTAACTATCCCTCCCCCTCCCACCCTTCTTCCCCGGTAACCATAAGTTCATTCTCTAAGTCTGTGAGTCTAGATTTTATTTTAATGCACCATAAAGTAAAAAGGAAAAGGAGATGGGGTTAGTTAATTAAAAATAAGTACATTTTGAAGGCAGTCGAGGAGGAGGGAGCGGTTGGGAGGTGGGCTTGGCTTGGCGTGCACTCCGCACCTCGGGAACGGTATTGCGCGTGGAACGTCTGCTTTTGGCAGACTGTTGCCCAGAAGAAAATATGTTTGGTTTTCACAAGCCAAAGATGTACCGAAGTACAGAGGGCTGCTCTATTTGCAGAGCTAAATCCTCCAGTTCTCGATTCACTGACAGTAAACGCTATGAAAAGGACTTCCAGAGCTGTTTTGGGTTACATGAGACTCGTTCAGGAGACATCTGTAATGCCTGTGTCCTGCTTGTGAAAAGATGGAAGAAATTGCCAGCAGGATCAAAAAAAAAACCTGGAATCATGTGGTAGATGCAAGGGCAGGACCCAGTCTAAAGACTACCCTGAAACCAAAGAAAGTGAAAACTCTATCTGGAAACAGGATAAAAAGCAACCAGATCAGTAAACTGCAGAAGGAATTTAAACGTCACCATTCTGATGCTCACAGTACCACCTCAAGTGCTTCTCCAGCTCAATCTCCCTGTTATAGTAACCAGTCAGATGATGGCTCAGATACAGAGATGGCTTCTGGCTCTAACAGAACGCCAGTGTTTTCCTTGTTAGATCTCACTTACTGGAAAAGACAGAAAATATGCTGTGGCATTATCTATAAAGGACGTTTTGGGGAAGTCCTCATCGACACACATCTATTCAAGCCTTGCTGCAGCAATAAGAAAGCAGCTGCTGAGAAGCCGGAGGCTCAGGGGCCAGAGCCTCTGCCCATCTCCACTCAGGAGTGGTGACTGAGGCTGATGTAGAAGGGGAACAAAAAATGAGTTAAATTTTGGAAAACACCAACAAAATGACCCTCCTATTTTTAACTTGGATACCTGTCATTCTGCCAAAAGATGATTTCTAGAATAGTGTTGAGTGGGTTGTTTTCCCTCCAGTTACACAAAGTCTGAAGCCAGTATCTAGCTTACTAAAAGGAAAAAAAGAAGTGTACATAATATTTAAGATGCTGAGTATTTCATAGGAAAGCTGAATGCTGCTGTAAAGTGCTCTTTAAGGCTTTTTTAAAAAATCCCCTTCTAATGAATGAAATTAGGGGAATTTCAGGGGACAGAGATGGGATTTGTTGTATGATAAACGTATGTAGTTTTAGTCTTTCTATATTGAGAAGCAGTGGTTGGAGCATTTTTTAAGATGGCTGGCTACACTTGTTTTCCTTCGTTATAATAAATTTGTCATAACTCAGTAAACACAGACTTGCCCCTAGAGGTAGTTGTTAATAACTTTGAAATATTAAGGTGTTGCCAAGGTTCTGATGATTCAAACCTGTACTACTGAATATTAAGCGGGACGGACTAAGCTCTCTAGTGCGAATATCTTGGAGTAATTTCTAAATATACAGAGGTAACTTGACTGTATATGTTGCATCCTGTGTCACCTCCCTCCATATTGATGTTTGATAAAGTTTTTAATTTATATGAAACTTCTAAAGCAGAATCAAAGTTCCTCTTGGGGAAATGTCAAATCTTTAGGATAGGCAATCCTATATGAATAGTACCAAAGCATTACCCCTTGGTAGAGAATGCACTCTATTAAAATGTTAAATTATCTGAAAAATAAAATGTGCAAGTCTTCAGGATGGCACATGAGAAAAACAAAGGTTAATGCTTCTTGGGGTACATTTCTTAGAGGGCTTGCAAGTGTGTAAATAATTTGTTTATGTTACATGACTGGTGACTTCAATGAAAATCTGCACAATTCAGTTTTAGCTCTGGATTACTTCGGTTGACCTTTGTGAAGGTTTTATCTGTGTAGAATGGTTGTTTGACTTGTTTTAACCTATTAGGGTTTTGGGTTTTGGGTTTTTGTTTTTTGTTTTTCATTCTATATTAAAGTAAAATTCTACTAAAAGAAAAGAGGTGTGTGTTAATGCTGAGTGGGTTGGCTTTGGTTTGGTTTCTTTTAGTCAGGCTTCCTGAACATTGAGGTGTTAGATGATACATCCTAAATGTGGAGCTCTTCAATTGTAAAACCTTCATTAAAAGCCTTTTACTTGAACCCAAACCAAAGTACTATCTATTGCCTCTTTTCTAAAAGTTCAGGAAGACTATATCACCAGTTCAGACTGTTCATAATGCGGGAGGATCATTTGCCTACCTTGTAATAACATGACTCAGTGCTTATTTTTAAAGCTGGATTTTAAAGATTGGATAGTATAAATAACAAGAAGGAGTGAGCCAATTTTTATGGGTACCTTATAGTTCTTAATCTAAACTTAAAATTTTATATTTCTTCCTTTGGAAAAAACTACAAGCCACCATATGCACAGACTACATAGTGAGTTGGGTCAGCTCTCCCACAGACTTTGAGGTGTATTACAAGAATCCCAGCCATTATCATCTTCCTCCTGAGTTATTTTGAAATGTTTTTTTTTTTTCTCTTTTTTTTTTTTGTACATTTTGGCTGCAGTATTGGTGGTAGGATATACTATAATATGGATCATCTCTACTTCTGTATTTATTTATTTATTACTAGACCTCAACCACAGTCTTCTTTTTCCCCTTCCACCTCTCTTTGCCTGTAGGATGTACTGTATGTAGTCATGCACTTTGTATTAATATATTAGAAATCTACAAATCTGTTTTGTACTTTTTATACTGTTGGATACTTATAATCAAAACTTTTACTAGGGTATTGAATAAATTTAGTCTTACTAGAAAAAAAAAATAAGTACATTTTTACCCTCTTAAGGCAATTTCCAGGTCGTTTAGTGTTAATGGAAAGACCATGAACCTTCCACTCAAAGAGATGTGATTTTTAATTTCTGTTCCACTACTAATTAGTTAAGTGATTCAGCACATAGTAATTAATCTCTCTGAGACTTTATTCTTACCTGCAATGGGAGAGTACCTACTAACTTCTGGGCCTCTGTGAAAATTAAATACAGTAAGTAAGTAGGGCAGTTAATAGTGACTGACAGATAATAAATAATCATTACATGATTGATGTTGTTGTTGAATCTACCTTTAGAATTTGAAGCATTGACAGGACAATTCCATGATTTGTGAGTCTTCTTAGCTATGATATCGTTCCTTTTCTCAACATCTCTTCTCAGATTCTTCTACCGTTTCTTTGTAAATTTACCTTATTGCTTATAAATTCCATTACAGAGAATTAATCACAAATTTGAGATGTCTTATACAGCTGACTATATTATTATCATGTGGCTTCTTAATATTTTTAGGCAACCAAGCTCACTTAAGAGATATGGAATCCACAATAAATGAAGAACAATATACAGTTGACCCTTGAATAATGCAGGGGTAAGGTCCACTAACCCCAGCACAGTTGAAAATTTGCACATGACTTTTGACTCCCGAAAAACTTAACTGCTAATAGCCTACTGTTGACTGGAAGCCTTACCGATAATATGAATCATCAATTAACACATATTTTGTGTGTTATATATATTATATACTGTATTCTTACAATAAAGTAAGCTAGAGAAAAGAAATGTTATTAAGAAAAGCATGAGGAAGAGAAAATACATACATTTACAGCACTGTACTGTAATTATGGATACCATAAATTTGTCATCTGTTTACAAGATATCATCTTGTCTGTCAGTACCTACATCAATATTGTCTTATAGAATACAAAGCACTATAGATGTTAGATGTATTACTAACACTAGACATTAGAAATGAAAAGATGATGTGATAAAGGTATTCATATTTTCAGGTAAAACAATTCATGCCTTGATAATGAAGAAGCAGCAGTATGATGGCTTTATGGTAGCCTAGTATAACTGATACAATTGCCTCATGGTAGCCTAGCTTACACACGAATGAATGAATTGTTATAAAAATGTTATGGTGTATAATATTACAGTCATATTCATAACACAATATTGGAAAGATTGTTACTTTTTTTAAAAAAACCACTTACCACTGATGATAGGCTAATACGTAGTTTCTCCAATTATGAGAGAGAGGGACATACTGTACAGTAATGTAATTCTTTGAAAGCAAATTATAAAACAGTAAGGAAACCTACACATTATTAAGTGTATACTAAATAGCACTCACTGTATGCCTATGTAAGGATAGGTTGTCCACCTCAATACAAATCTTGCACACGGTGTTCTACACAATGAATACTTAGGCATGATGATAATGACACATAAACATCTCATACAGTTCTTGCCATGTAGTTATTACATTTTCACACTCACACACAAACACAACACATCAGCTTATGAACTATACAGCATGATGATTATTTAGTGTGCATTAAGGGGAAGTGAATCATCATAAAGGTCTTCATCCTTGTTGCCTTCACATTGAATAGACTGAGGGAGAAGAGGAAGCGGAGGGGTTGGTCTTACTGCCTCCAGGGTAGCAGAAGCAGAAGACGGAGAGGAAGTGGAAGGGAAGGCAGAAGAGGCAGGTACACTCAGTGTAACTTTATGGAAATACATCATAATTTCCACCTGAATTTTTGCTTTTTCATTTCTCTAAAAATGTTGCTATATGGTACCAGTTCTTCTTCCACCATTTCCTTTGGTTTCAATGCCCATATCATAGAAGGGTCCCTGTCATAAAAGAAGTCAAAAGGAGTCTTGAACAATCAAAACCCTTCTGCCAGATTGTCTAACATCAATTTTTTTTTCTGGCACTGCTTCTTCTACATCTTCTTTCTTATCATCTGGCACTGGTTCAGAAGCACTCATCTCCATCAAGTGGTCGTCTGTTCATTTCTCTGGTGTGGTGTCTATTAGCTCTTGAATTTCTCCAAGAGCCATATCTTGAAACCTTTCACCCTCATCTTTTTTTTTTTAACCATATCCATAATCTTTTTCATGATTTCCTTGATTGGCTCTGTCATAAATCCTGTGAAGTCATGCACAACATAGGGACATAACTTTCTCCAGCAGGAATTTATTGTTTTAGGCTTAATGGCTTTCATGGCTTTTTCTATTACAACAGCGGCATCTTCAGTGGTGTAATCTTTCCAGACTTCTATGTTGTTCTCTCTGTTGAGGTTCTCTTCCATTGCAGTGACAATCCCTTCCATAGTGTACCATGTGTAATGGCCTTAAAGGTCCTTATGACCCCCGGGTCTACAGGCTGAATTTAGAGCTGTTGTGTTTGGGGACAAGTAGACCACTTTGATGCCTTTTGTCTTGAACTCATGGGGTTCTGGGTGGCCAGGGGCATTGTTCAATATTGAAAGAACTTTAAAACACAGTCCCTTACTGATACGGTACTCCCTGACTTCAGAGACAAAGCATTGATAGAATAAATCCAGAAAAATGGATCTTGTTGTTCAGGCCTTCTTGTTGTAAAATCAAAAGACTGGCAGCTGGTATTTGTCTTTTTCCTTCCAGGCTCAGGAGTTTGCAGCTTTATAGATGAAGGTAGTCCTGATCATAAGCCCGACTGCATTTGCATAGGTCAGTAGAGTTAGCCTACCCCTTCCTGCCTTAAATCCTGGTGCTAGCTTCTCTTCCTTAATAATAAATGCATTTTGTGACTTTTTTTTCCCAGAATAAGACACTTTTGTCTGCATTAAAAACCTGTTCAGGCAGGTATCCTTTCTCCTCAATAGTTTTCTTAATTGTGTCTGGGAACTCGTCTGCTGCCTCTTGGTCAGCAGAAGCTGCTGCTTCTGTTATCTTGACATTTTTAAAGCCAAACCACTTTCTAAAATTATCAAACCATCCTTTGCTTGCATTAAATTCTCCAGTTTAGATCCTTCACCTTCCTTTTCTTTTAAGTTATCATATAATGACTTCACTTTCTCTTGAATTATATTAGAGTCTACAGGTATGACTTTCTTATAGCAATCCTGCACCCACATAAAAGCTGCATTTTCAATAAGAGGTAAAAAGGTATTTCATGAAAAGTGCAAGGTTTTCATGCCTGCTGTCCTAGCTGCAGTGACAGTTTCATGAATTTCCTTTTTTTTTTTTTTAAACGTGTCCTTATGCTGGATTTGTTTATCTTGGAATGGTGGGCAACCACCATTTCAGACCTCAATCTGCAGTACCTATTAAACAACTGAACTTTTTTTCTTGTCATGTCATGACTTTGCTTCTTGGGAGCACTCCCAGCATCACTAGAGGCACTTCGTATGGGTACCATGGTGTTATTTAAAGTTATGGTATCGTACTAAACACAATGAAAAATACACAACAACCTCGAGAGTTCACTGCAATATGAAATTTCCTGGAGAGGTGAACTCATGTGGAGACGATTAGCATCACAAAGTGTTTTAAGCAAATACTTGCAACACTTGTGCTCTCTGCAATAGCAACAGGAGGTGGCTACAGAATTATTACAGTAGGACAGTGTGTACTACACTTTTATGCAGCTACGATTTAGTACTGAATCTTTATGTTTGTTTACATTTACGGTCTGTGTGCATAAGTTCTGATAAATTTTAACATTTTATAATAGAGTTGTGTATATTTTATGGTGATAAATGGTAGAATAGTATCTACATAGATTTCATGCATTCATATCATATCTTTTTCTTAATTTTTTCAGCATTTCAAGGCGACACGGTTTATCTGAGAGTATTTTCAAACTGTCACAAGTCTCCAGAATTTTTTCCGATATATTTATTGAAAAAAATCCGCATATAAGTAGACCCACACAGTTCAAACCCATGTTGTTCAAGGGTCAGCCATACTTAGGAAATGATTCCACAGATGCATCTGAAGTGAGGCAGTGATAAATTTTTTGTCCATCCTTGTGTACAGTAAACAAACAGTGGAACTCTGAACAGTAGATTTAGTCACATGCAGCACCTCTTCTTTAAAAGTGGTAAATAAATCAGAGGTTTTTAAATTTAGGGTATTTCCTTCTTTTTTCTATGTTAAAACTTACTCTTTAAAAATACCCAATTAAAGGTTTTTAGTCCAGGTTTTTAGCTTTTTTAGTTTTTAGTTTTTAGTTTTAGTTTTTCGTTTTTAATTTTTCCTTTCTCACACACACACAAAAACTAGCAAAATCATGTGATAATCATCTTTTCAGGTGTACTGCCTATTATTTCATAGTGTTGACAAAAGTTCAAACTCCTCTGTAAGAATAAGAGAGAACAGAAGTCTATCTAGGCTGGGGTTCTGGGAGATGAGCTTAAATGAGGAGTAAGATAGGGCCAAGCCTACCTTGTGCAGGAAGGATCCTAGGCAGAAGTGGAGGCAAGCTTCCATGGAGGAGGGCAGCTCAAGAGCCACATAAACTATCCTCACAGACAATCAATCCCAAAGGGACCAAGCACAGAGATGAAAATGGTTACAAGGCACTAGGTCTGTAAATAGAGGTAAATATATGAAGAAGCCAGATAAGAAGATGAGCCTGATAAAGACCCAGTAGGTAGAACCGTGGACAGTTTTTTCAGTTGTCCATGGTCTTATCCATGGATGTGAATGGAGCCCTTAAAGGTGTCAAATCAGTCCAAAGAAAACAACCAGGAGATACTATCATTCCCTCAATAGCTGACTTTGGCAAATGTTGGTTTAAAAGAGAGCCTTCAGTTCTACCTTCATCCAATGTTCTTTGAGCACTTGTATGGCAGGATGATCTATTAAATGACTTTCCTTAGTCACTTCAAGCTGACAATAAAACTTTCCTTTACTAAAAAACAATTCATTGCCAGACCCAGGGTGAAAACATACAAGGTGAGTCTAGAATATTATTTCTTGCCATACCAATATGCTAGGAAACTATCAGCTACTGGAGTTGTGTCCAAAGGACTTAAGGACCAACTTTAAGAAGCTCTCACTAGCCAAAGTTAAGAAGACTTGAGTATCAATAAAGAAAACTGCAACTAATAGAAAATAATTTAAAAATGTATACCCATAAATTCATAATAATATTTTAAAGATAATAATAATTGGTCACCTTAGGAGGATCTTAGGGTTTCAATCATTATTTTGAAAACTGGTAACAAAGGAAAAGAATAAAAAATCTGTTATGCTGTTAAAACATACTGTACCTCAGGATAACTCAATAGTTGATGAGGGAGCTAACAAATGAAAATGAGTCGACAGAATTTCTTAGCCTCTAATGCATTAATGGATCTGGGGAATGATCATCAGTGGCTCGCGACATCACAAAAAGGGAGGCAACCAGACATTATATGTCTCCTGATGGAAGTATACATCAACTATGCAGTATTTTTCAAAAAAAAAAAAAGTGAACCTGAGTCTTATCAAACCTCTAAATCTAACTTCCAGTTCACAGAGGACAGAGGAAACTTACAAATTGACAGCACAGGAAGCAGTCTGATCTACCAAATCCAGACTGGAAAAACAATGCATTTCTTCAACAAACAAATTTCAAGAAAAGAAAAAGATTGAAGGAGAACCTATAGTTGGAGAGATACTTAAGAGACAGCAACTAATCTAAACGCTAACCTAATCTTATTTGGATCCTGATTAAACAATCTGCTAAAAAAGGAAGAAAAGGGGAGAGAAACAGATTTGGTGGGGCTGGGGGAGAGAGAGAGAGAAAATTGGGCAAGTGGAAAAACATAACTCCAGTCTATAAACTCGATGTGATAGGACTTTTTGCAAATATTTTTAGGCATGATAATGGTATTAAGGTTATGTTTAAAAGAGCAATATTTATCTTTGAGATATACATACTAAAGTATTTACAGATGGAAAGACATGATATTTGGAATTTCTTTCAAAATAATCTGGAAAGAACCGGTGGAACATAGATCAAAGAAATTTGACCATGAGTTTGTTGAAGGTGGATAATGGGGATTCCTTATTTTATTTTCTCTACTTTTAACATATAAAAATTTCCATAAAATTAAGAAAAACCTATTGACCTTGATGACATCCTATTTGGATGAATTTTTGTGGTTAGGATCACAATTCTAAACATGTTAAAAGTTATCAAAAGGAAAGAACATTGCTATAACCCCTGCCTTACAGTTTTGATATGAAGTCACAGATAACACACAAAAAGTTCCTAGCCATTGTCTTGCAAATCAAAGTTGTGCAATAAATAATGGTTACTATTATTATATGTTTGACCATTGTAGCATCCAAAGTGAGTGCTGCTGAAAAGACCAAGTAGAATCTTCCTGGATATGGGGTAAATTGAGATTATGCCACAAGCATCATCACTGCACAAAATAGAGGAGAAGTAGTTACCCAAAACAAAAGGGAAAATTGGTATGTTTCACCACAGGTAAAAGAACAGAGGCTGGGTAGCAAAAAAAAAATAATCCACCATATGGAGAAAACAGGAAACTTCTGCTTTAAGCCTGGTACTTGGCTTTATATAAACTAAGGATTCAGTACTGATAGGGTAATACCAGTAACATTTAAGTTACATCCTAAATCCAAACTAAATTTTTATGAAAAGATTTAGAGTATATGTTATGGTGATTAATTTTAGTCAGATCACACAATAATTAATATTTAGTTTCAAGTAGAGTTCTTTAAAATATACATTATCTTCTAATGTCAATTTGAGAATGTATCAATATCTCACAATTTATATAAACTGAGTAAAATGTCACCATCAAAGTTATAGGATAAGTTTTTGAATGATATGCCTAAAATCATAAATACATTTTTGAAAGACCACAATTTACTCTGCCATACACATATAAAAGTGTCTGACTACAATGAAGAAAACCAAAACATAGTATTTTAAATTTTGTTCATATAATGGCTTAAAATATTCTGTTCTGGAAAAAATGCTGACTTTTTTACATGGCTAAGATTTCAAAAGCCCTTAATTTCTTTCAGAAGGCAGCCTGTATCAGAAAATAGCACTAAAGTGATAATTACATTGGTAATGATTAAATATATAAATTTCCTTTTAGTTAAGCCCTCACTAAAAATGCTGTTCAAAAGATATAGGAGGAGCTTGGGGTAACTTATTTGAAAGATGCAACCCAGTAACTCAGCAGATATTTATGATTCTTCCTTTCTCCAAGAACTGTTCGAAATCCTTCGTATACAATGATGAGTAAGATACCATACCATCCCCTCCTTTAGTGCCCGGTGAAGAAGAGAAGACCTCTGTCTAAAGAATGACTGTATGCTATAACGAATGCCATGACAGAGGCAAAAACTCAATGCTATGCAAGATGGAAAAGAGGTGCTAAGATTTTCTCAGGGTCCAAGAGTAAGGAAAGTTGAGTAGAATATGAAATAAGTAGTAGAAGCACAGTTGACTGTAAACGAGAGTCATTAGATTACATACTCCAAATTAATATTTCAAATTCGTAGAGTCATGGTCACATAATACACATATTTTTAGAAGGATTACTTTGGCAGTAGTGGAAATGGATTGGAATGGCTGAGGCTGGAAACAAGAACACCGGAAGAAAGATATTTCAAGAGGGAAAAATTAGGACAAAGACAGGTGAATGGACGGGAAAGTTGTACGTGAGGATATTTAGAAGGTAGGATTCAGGAGACTTTGTGAATGAGCAGAAAGAGGGAAATGGAGTAAGAAAAGCAGTTAGTGGTTCTTAAAGCAGAGTACCTGGAACAGCAGCAGCAGCATCCCCTGGGAACTTTTAAGAAATGTAAATTCTTGGGCCTCGCTCCAGACCTTCCAGATAAACTCTGGATATGGAGCCCAGCAATCTACGTTTAATAAGCCCTCCAGGCAATTCCGATGCATGCCACAGTTTGAAAAGCACTTGCAGCGGTTGATTCTCAAAATTAGCTGCATTGGAGAATTGCCTGGGGAGCTTAGAAAAAGAAAATTCCCACCCCAGAGATTCTGGTTTCATTGGGCCAGACTGTAACCTAGACATCAGGATTTATATATATATATATATATTTTAACTGAAGTATAGTTGATTTACAATGTCATGTTAATTACTGCTGTACAACAAAGTGATTCAGTTATACATATATATATACATTCTTTTTTTTTATATTCTTTTCCATTATGGTTTATTGTAGGATATTGAATATAGTTCTCTGTGCTATACAGTAGGAACTTGTTGTTTATCCATTCTATATATAATAGCTTACATTTGCTAGCCTCAACATCCCACTCCAGCCCTCTCCCCTCCCCCATCCCGTTGGCAACCACCAGTCTCTTCTCTATGTCTGTGATCCTGTTTCTGTTTCATAGATAGGTCCATTTGTGTCATATTTCAGATTCCACATATAAGTGATATCATATGGTATTTGTCTTTCTCTTTCTGACTTTCTTCACTTAGTATGATAGTCTCTAGTTTCATCCACGTTGCTGCAAATGGCATTATTTCATTCTTTTTTATGGCTGAGTAGTATTCCATTGTATATATGTACCACATCTTCTTTATCCATTCATCTGTTGATGAACATTTAGGTTGTTTCCATGTCTTGGCTATTGTAAACAGTGCTCTATGAACATTGGGTTACATGTATCTTTTTGAATTATAGTTTTTTTTTGTTTTTGTTTTGTTTTGTTTTGTTTTTTTGTGGTACGTGGGCCTCTCACTGTTGTGGCCTCTCCCGTTATGGAGCACAGGCTCAGACGCGCAGGCTCAGCGGCCATGGCTCATGGGCCCAGCTGCTTCGCGGCATATGGGATCTTCCCAGACCGGGGCACGAACCCGTGTCCCCTGCATTGGCAGGCGGACTCTCAACCACTGTGCCACCAGGGAAGCCCTGAATTATAGTTTTGTCCGGGTACATGCCCAGGAGTGGAATTGCTGGATCGTATGGTATCTATGTTTTTAGTTTTTTGAGGAACCTCCATACTGTTCTCCATAGTGGCTGCACCAACTTACATCCCCACCAACAGTGTAGGAGGGTTCCCTTTCCTCCACACCCTCTCCAGCATTTGTTATTTGTAGACTTTTTAATGGTGGCCATTCTGACTGATGTGAGGTGGTACCTCATTGTAGTTTTGATTTTCATTTCTCTAATAATTAGTGATCATGAGCAGTTTTTCATAGACATCAGGATTTTTTAAAGTTCCCCCAGCTGATTTCAGTGTGTGTCCACTTGTGTAGACTGCTGGTTCTGATTGGGGAGCTGAGTGGATAGTGCTGATACTCACCAAGGAAAAGGGGAAGGTTTAAGAGAAAATCTGGGGCTTCCAGATTTAAGTGGGAATAACAATAGAACCTACCTGTTAGGACTGACTGAGGATTTAAAGCATTAATAATCGTAAAGTTCTTGGAACAGTGCCTGGCACATGGTAAGTGCCATGTAAATTTTATGAAATAAATTTTTTTTAAGTTAGCATGGAACATTTGGTGTATAAATCAAAAGGCAATTCAAGGGCTTCCTAGTACAAGGGAAGTAATTTGCACCAGGCGAGCCTCACTTGTGTCTCCAGGAGACACATACAACATTATAACTCCTGTAACTAGACTGCCAAATCCTTGCAGACAGGTGCCATGGCTTACTCACCTTTGTATTCCCACTTTCTAGCACAATGCCTAGCCTATGGTAATTAATAAATATTCACTGAATAAATGAACTCATGATGGATTATTCATTTCATTCATTAAGTTTTACTCTGTGTAGAAGATAAGATCTCATATGGTATCTTCCAAGTGGAAATAACCAGTTTCGGGATGATGATTTAAGCCAAAGTGTCCCAAGGTGAAGGTAGAAGATAAAGAGAACTGCACTACACATCCTACCTCATTTAGCTCTAGCCAGGAAATCAGGTAGGTCTGGGCCTGCAGAAGGATCTATCAGAGATTCTGGGAGGGGCAGAGGCAGGGAAATGAGGTTGGGACTGACATTTGGAGCGGAGGGGGAAAATAAAAAGACTTAGACAACCAGAAAATCATTCTGAAGCAGTTTTCATTAGCCTAGCAGAAGAATAGGGCAATTTTATAATGTCAGAAATTCTGCCAAAGAAATTAAAGCATGATTTAAGACTTGATAGACTTGGAATCTGGGCCAGGTCTGCCATTAGCAAGCTCCTCACCTTGCATGAGTCACCTAGCCTACCAAGTCTCTCTAAGCCTCAGTTTTCTCCTCTCCAAAATAAGGCATTGACTAATGATCCAGAAGGTCCTTTGCAGTTCTGTAGTTCTTTGATTCCAACAGCAGACTGAAAATTTAAGCTCTTCCAAGGAAAAATAATATACTTTCTTTTTAATTCATGGAGCTATTGCAAGGACTCTGTATCTCCTTTCTGTGTGCAATAATACTGTCTACTCTTAAAATTTATTCTGTGTTTTAGACTTTCACTTGTAATGATATGGACTGACACCCAGCTTAGGATAATTAGCAAAAAATAGAGCTTAATGCACTAGACCAAATTTATTTTTAACTTTGAGTCACCCATCACAACTTTGTAACAATGAGCTACGAAAATCGTAACATCTCTAAAGAGTCTTTGTAAAAAATAGCTTGAAAATACTACAATACCTATTTAGTTTTGAACAATTTATTAGTAAACTTAAACAGCTGTACCCTTCATCTGAGTTACAGTTGCTCTTTAGGCTTACAAAAACAAAACAAAATAAAGCAAAACAAAACAAACAAACGAAACTGAACCACTAACTCTGAAGTGGGTAGGTAAGAAGAGTGAGTCACAATTCTGTGACTTTTATGTTTCGATGCAAATTGCACATATCACACCTAGGGATTTGTGTCAAACAGGTTTAAGTGGTGGAAACTGATTTATCTATTTACTTGATTCACAAAGGTTCGGAGCCTCTAGGCAATCAATCTAACTCTTTGCAAAAAGACATCAGTTATTTGAGATTTTTACCTCAAAACCTACTGTGCCCCCAATGTGCTATCTCTGATTATTGTTAAATGAAGTCTCAGTTGGCAGAAAAGTTCACCATACTAGGGCTCTTGACAGCTTCAGAGAAATACTTCATTAAATTCTAAAGCACTCAAGCCATACCTCCAAAGCACAAGCAAACCTCCAGAGTTTCCTTCAGAAATTACTCACAGCCCAACTACTATTGGGGCCATAAAAGACATAGCATCAGAACCACAGAGCTAAGGTAGAAACCAGTTCTTTGCTCTGCTAACTCCATAAGGAATATTTTCTTGTTATCAAGATCTCTAAAGCCCCACAAAATACCATGTTCCTGTCAACATCGACTTCAGATAAACACTTCAAACATGAAAGTAGTTCCCAGCAACTGTAATTCAGTTCTTGCTTTGACATATAGCTGGAGCTTGTCATTCTCAATGCAACATTTATCACATTGAGTATTTCTAAGCAGTCCAGAAGGTTCAGAAGGTTCATGCCACTTATCAATTTATCAATAGTTTTGCCCAGTTTGTACATTATGAGTCTTTTGTGTAGGAGTGAGACATTAAGCTAGTGAGTAAAGCTAGCTGAACACACAGCATCTCAAACTCTACAACAGTTTTGTTGTTACCTACTTGCCATCATAAAAAATTGTTCTTTATTAAAAATCTCCTCTGAAGGCGAGTCAGCTGCTCATGATGGTGATTAAAATGCAGAGAATCATAAGCTTCCCAAAGAGAGATACTAACCAGAAAAAAATTCTATGGGGAAAATTACAATATATGCTGTAGTAAATTATTGTCGTGTACACACTGAAATTTTTGAAGTACAGCTACTGCAAATGTTGAAGGTCTGTTTTCATATGCAAAAGGCAAATGATAGTGAACACTTGTAACTATTTGTTAAATCAGCTATACTGTATTAAGAGTAAAAAAGATCACAATGTAGATGAAATTGCTTAGTAACCTGTAAATCACTTTACAAAGAAAAAAATTAAGAGCTATGTAGAGAAAAATACTGAGGCGCATCATCATTTAAGGGTGCTGGGGTGTAATAAAAGATAAAGGAACCTTTTCTGTAATCCTTCTGAGAAAACAAAAACTTCTAGTTATATGTTGCCTCTATGTCATTCATATTTCCACAAGTTCCTAAAAGGGAATTCTGTGTTTGGAAGCGCTACATGAAAAACGAAAAGAGAGAGAAAGACAGAGACAGAGAGAGAAGTAGAGAGAGAGAGACAGACAGAGTGAGAGGGAGAATCTAAAGGGCTAGAAGTTTCGTATATTGCATGTATTCTGTAATATGGGACAATATGGATGAACCTTAAGGACATTATGCTAAGTGAAATAAGCCAGTTAGAGATGGAGCGATTCCTTTTAATTGATTTTGATCATCTTTTGTTTTTCTCGGTTTTCAACTATTGCAAAAATATTCTTTCCTTTTGTTACCACTCCAGAAACCTTGTTCCTGGTATTTGTTTTTTTAGCAGAAATTCTTAATTTTGATGTAAAAAGCTACATCAATATTTTTGCCTTATGATTTGTATGTTTTCAGTTTTAATTAATAAGACCTTCACTTCCCTGGCTTCAGAAGAACTTAATAGTTTGCCTTTTATATTTAGGTCTTTGATCCATCTAAGATCACCTATATATATATATAAGATCAGGATCAATTTTTATTTTTCTCCATAGAGTTAGGTGATGATCCTTCAGGGGACCACACTTGTGATATAAGTTGTTATATAAATATGTAGGCCAGTCTCTGAACTCTGTTCTGTTGCATTGGTAGTTTATGTGTTTTTTTTAAAAAACATCTTTATTAGAGTATAACTGCTTTACAATGGTGTGTCAGTTTCTGCTTTATAACAAAGTGAATCAGTTCTACATATACATATGTCCCCATATCTCTTCCCTCTTGCATCTCCCTCCCTATCCCACCTCTCTAGGTGGTCACAAAGCACCGAGCTGATCTCCCTGTGCTATGTGGCTGCTTCCCACTAGCTATCTGTTTTACGTTTGGTAGTGTATATATGTCCATGCCAAGCTGGGACAAAGTTTATGTGTTTTTGTACTAATCACACTACCTTTAGAACAATGGCATCATTGTATGAATTACTCCTTTTTTATTACACTGGCTGACCTCTTCATTGACCTCTATCCTTGCAAATAAATTTAAGTTTATTGAGTTTTTCAAGAAACTCAACTAGAATTTAATTGGGATTATATTGAATACATAGATAAATTTAGGAAGCATTTATATCATTTTAATACTAAATGTTTTATACAGAATCATGGAATATCTCTCCTTTATTTAGATCATCTTCTATGATCTTTTATTCAGGTTTTCAAGTTTTCTCTAAATAGGGCTTGAGTGTCCATGGTTAAATTAATTTCTCAGGCATTTCATGATTTTTACTGCTTCAAGGATTTAAATTATGAAAATATATATTTAATTACACTTTCTTTTTTTAACATCTTTATTGGAGTATAATTGCTTTACAATGGTGTATTAGTTTCTGCTTTATAACAAAGTGAGTCAGCTATACATATACATATATCCCCATATCTCCTCCCTCTTACCTCTCCTTCCCACCCTCCCTATCCCACCCCGCTAGGTGGTCACAAAGCACTGAGCTGATCTCCCTGTGCTATGTGGCTGCTTCCCACTAGCTATCTGTTTTACATTTGGTAGTGAATATATGTCCATGCCACTCTCTCACTTCGTCCCAGCTTACCCTTCCCCCTCCCTGTGTCCTCAAGTCCATTCTCTACGGCTGAGTCTTTATTCCTGTCCTGACTCTAGGTTCTTCAGAACCATTTTTTTTTTTTTTAGATTCTATATATATATGTTAGCATACGGTATTTGTTTTTCTCTTTCTGACTTACTTCACTCTGTATGACAGTCTCTAGTTCCATCCACCTCACTACAGATAACTCAATTTCATTTCTTTTTATGACTGAGTAATATTCCATTGTATATATGTGCCACATCTTCTTTATCCATTCATCTGTCGATGGACACTTAGGTTGCTTCCCTGTCCTGGCTATTGTAAATAGAGCTGCAATGAACATTGTGGTACATGACTCTTTTTGAATTATGGTTTTCTCAGGGTATGTGCCCAGTAGTGGGATTGCTGGGTCGTATGGTAGTTCTATTTGTAGTTTTTTAAGGAACCTCCATACTGTTCTCCATAGTGGCTGTATCAATTTACATTCCCACCAACAGTGCAAGAGGGTTCCCTTTTCTCCACACCCTCTCCAGCTTATTAAACTTTCTAGTTGGTTGTTGCTCCTATTGATTTTTAAAAATGAATCCTTTGCCCAACAATTGAATTCTCTTTTTAGTTGTAATCATTTTTCTGTGAGTTCTTTTGCTTCCAAGTTTATGATTATATCATCTGCACATAATAATTTTCTTTCTGAACTTCCACCCAGTCCAATCTCTTGTTTGTATTTTTTCCTCATAGCATTGGCTAGGACCCCCAGTAATATGTTAAATAGTAATGGTAATCGTGGACATACTTGTCCTGTTTCTATTGGGAGATAATTATCCATGCATATCTTGCATCTCTGTATGTCTTGCAAGCAGAGACACTGACTGTCTTTTTATATTTTCTTTTTAGTGATGTCTGTATCCAAAATAAAAGGCAGACTTGCTTACAGCCTTGGAAGAAAGGGATAGTGTCTCCCTGCAGAGTGAAGGACAGGCATACTTACTGCCCATGATAAACTGTTTGTGTTCCTAAGCTAGTTCAGGGTTTCTCTCCTGACACAACCTCCATTGTGTGTGCAGGTGTCATCTGGCTCTCTGCATGTGACCCTGTGGGAATTTGGGCTTGGGAAACTGGCACAAGAAAATACTGATACTCTACTGCTGTTGTTGTGAATAATAAAGTCCTTTGCTTCTGAACCAGGAATCCCCTAATTTTCCACGAAACTGCAGCAAGTTAGCTTGCAAGTGGGGTAAAATCTACAAGTGTTTGTTTGTAATAGCCCCAAACTGACAACAACACAAATGTCCATCTATGATGGAATTGACACATAAACTGTAGGCTATTCATAAATCTGGAATTCTATATACCAAAGAAAAAGAACCACTATATTAAAAAACATGGATGAATCTCACAAACATGACATTGAACAAAGGAAGCTAGACTCACAGCAGCACATACTTCATCTTTCCAAGGAAAATTAGTCTACAATTATAAATTAGAAGTCAGACCCTAGTTACACTTGGGGTGTGTTGTTGGAGGGTGGTTCAGTGGTAACTGGAAGGGACACTTGGGGGCTTCTGACATCCTGGTCATGTGTTTCCTCATCTAGGTGTTGTAACACAGGTGAGCTCACTTTGAGAGAATTTATTAATTTGTGTGTTTATCATTTGCACACCTTTCTGTATGCATGTTATGGAATTTATAAAAATATATATTATTTTATGGGATAGGAATCAACAGAGAATAATCTGTATAACAAAATAGAGATTCGAAAATAGACACAATTCATATAGGAAATGATTATAACTGTATCTTAAAGGTGTCATAGCAAATCAGTTGGGAAAAGATAGACTATATAAAGTTACGTTGGAGCAACTGGATACCTACTTGGGAAATAAAAATCAAGCAAAATTCTTTTCTAAATCCTTGTACCAAAATATATTTAACAGGAAAGTTTTAAATGCAAAAGTGATTCCATACTAGTATTTTAAAATGATGTAATTTATTTTACACTTTTGATGTGAAGTATTTTGTGTGACACAAAGGAAACTGTCAATCAGTTTGCCTTAAAAGAAAAACTCCTTTTAAAAATAAGCCATAAAAAGATTAACAAGTACCCTTGAGAGATTATTTCTTAGACCCTGCTTCTCCCCACTCATGAAGTCTTCAATTACCTCTAAGTTGTTCAGCGACAAAATTTGTTTTGAACAAAATGGGAGAATGACAATGTTGAACTTTATCTGAACCCTTTGCTCCCAGAAACCAGTAATGGTTGAGAGATTCCCACCCTTTATGCTCTGGGAAATGGCTAAATCCAAAGACCCACCATATTCTGGCATTTCCCCAAATAAAACCCACCTCCATCCTTATCAATAATTCTCTGTTACTTCCCTCAGTACAAACAAGGCCCCTTCCTTTTCTTTGAGTTATTTCTTATTAATAAATGCTCTCCAATTGCAATAGCCTGAATAAAATAATTTCCTAAAAAATTAATCATCAGCAAAATCATAATATAATTGACAAATTCATAACAAATATCTGAACATATGAAGTTATTTCTTTCACACCAAAAGACACTTATAAATCAATATTTTTTAACCTAGCAGATGGAGCAAAAAAATTTAAAGCTTTCATGTCGCTCAGTACTGGTGAGAATGTGGGAGAAGCAGGCAGTCTTAGTATATTTGGGTTTATGCTACCATTATTGATGCACACTTTTGGTAGGCACATAGACAAATATGTCAAAATCAAAGCAACTTTGGCCCAGCAATTTCAACTTTAAGAATTTACCTTGTGTATGTACTTACAAAAAGGTGCCGTGATATGTGTACAATGATGTTCACTCAACATTATTTTTTTAGAGCAAAACAAGAGGGAAAAAACCTTACACATTCTTTCATAAGGAACTAATTAAATAAATTACAGTTCATTTATATAGCCAAATATAAAACATCTCTATAAATAATAAAGAAGTGCTGGTATGAAGTGATTTCAAAATGATTTCATCCATAAACAAAATGTAAGTATGATTACATGTGTGTATAGATTCCTTTTCTGTGCACACATGAAACTGCTCATTGTCATCACTTCTGCACAGGAAGAGCAACGTTTTCTTCTGTAGTTTTAGATGGGGTTTTTTGCCATAGCTTTACAGTTACATTTAACCCATTTTCAGGTCTGACTTACTGGCTCTCACCTCCAGTCCTTTCTGGAACAAGTCAATTTTAAATTTTAAAATATAGAATCTGTGTCTATCGGTTTGTCTTTATCTCTTACCCTGAACCTTGCTAGGCCAGCCGTATTCCCTCCAACTCCAATGCCTGTCGCTACGAGTACCATAATGTATCAGCCCAGATACCTCCAGTCTACTATATATTCATTCATTCTCATTCTCTCTCTCTCTCCGCCCCCTATCCCTGCCATCCCTCCTTTTCTCTATCCTCTCTTCATTGCACATTTTATTAATTTGAGCATCAAATTTAGAAATAGCACGATTGCTTGGTGACTTTATGGTTCTGATATGCATCAGACATGGAAGGAAAGGAAGGAGATAAATGCTCCATCACAACTGCTTCCCCTTTATTGTCATCTACCAGAGAACCCTGAGCTGGTGCTAGTGTAGTCTTTCACTTCAAAGGGAACTGCCAGTTTCAGAGATAAGTATACTAGAAACTCATCATTATTTATTCTAACCTTTTATGATGCTTTTCATCTGAGCTTTTCAAATTCTTCAGGACAGGTATTATTTTCCTGTCTATGAAGATAGAGGAACAAAGCCATAGGTGAGATGAAGTGGCTTGCTGAAGGATTCAAAGCAAGCCTGTTGAGAGTTAGCAATCATTCTGGTTGTCGAGTCCGGCTTCTCTACCACAGTGACCAGAGGATCAATATCACTTTTCACCTCTGCAGGACTACTATTTCTAAGCCCTTACCGTGTCTCTCTTTCATGCGAGATTTTAAAAATACTTCATAAATACATAACCTTTTCATTTCAAATACACCCAAAACCTGCGGTATTTCTCACTACATAACCCTGAGACACTGCTGCCCCTGTGAGTAGACACAAATGAGAAAAAGGAGGAAGGTAAATTTAATTTCCACCTCAGTCACTGAATTACAGCATCATCTTCAACAAGTGATTTTGCTTGTATGCTCTAGCTTCTCGGCTGTAGAGTTTGGATAAAACTTCACTTCTTAGGGAAGTAAGAACTACTGAGATAATTTCTTTAAAACCCTTGGAGCTCAATGATACTAAATGAAAAGAAAGAACAGGCCGCCGTCTGTATCATTCTCTTACTGAGTTAGGACTTCAGAAATTTGTATTGCCTCAGGAAGTTGTCTTCCCCAGCAATCCCTCTGATTTATTAAAGCTCACAGAATGTTTGCAAAGGCAAGAAATCTAGAGAATAGGAAAGAAAAATAAACCACACACGATTTTGCCTCTATAAGCAAGGGGTGTGTCTCTGAATAACCTGAATAAAGCCTAACGTCTTCGTTTACAGGCAGTGGAATTTTAGGTGGGTTATTTACTCTCTGTGCCTCAGTTCCTTTGTTTGGAAAGTGCGATTAAAACTAATACTCACATCTTAGTATTGTATTAGTTAATTAGTTAATACATGTAGTTAACTTTATTAGAAGAATGTCCAACACATTATAAGAACTAAAATTGTGTTAGCTGTTGCTATTATTTTTGTTATTGATATTAATTATATAATTTATATATAAATATAATATATAATTATATAATATACTATATATTATTATATATGTTAGAACACATAAGATGTGGGTTTGTCTAAATCTCACAAATGACCCAAACATTCTATCAATTGGAGTTACTTTGCACTGAAATTTTCCTGTTTGGGATAAACCAAGAATCAACATATTTTTTTCTGTAAAGTGCCAGATAGTAAATATTTTTGGCACAGTCTCTGTCACAACTACTCAGGGTTCACCTCTGTTGTTGTAGCTTGAAAGCAACCACAAACAGACTTAAACAAATGGGTGTGACTATGTTCCAATAAAACTTTATTTACAAAAACAAACCATAGTTTGCCAGACCCTAAAATAAACCAAGAAATCTTTCAAAGTCATTGTTTTTACTTAGTGAAGTAAACTGGGACCTTAATAAGGAAATTATTCTTCCTGCCAAAAGACATGAGAGAAAACATGTTGCCCATTACTATGCCCCAGATATCACCTCAACGCAAGACAATGATACTCCTACAGGACAGAGTGCTCAGATTAGAAAGCAAAGCCATAGCACTGAGAGAGAAGCCGCTCCTACGACAATGAGTGGCATTCATTTTGCAAAGGACTGGAAAGAGCAATCATCTTTGAGAACATGGTTGATGAAGTTTTGGTACTTAAAGTGAACCTTGAGCCTTTATAGATGTAGAGACTGAGAAGTTTCTGAAATACTAAGGAAGGCTTTATTTAAAAGGCAGCAAGGTCCCAGCACGCACTGGTATGGCTCGCGAACAACGTGGAGGTGGTGGTGGGGCTGGGAGGGGGGATGGTCACATAAAAATTAAGGCTCAGCATAACATGGGCCGTGCGGGATGAAGAGAAATCTGGACCAGAATCAAGAACTGCTCTCATAGCTACTTAAGAGATTTCACCAGCTCCCCAGTGCAAAGAAACTAAAAAATAATATCAGAACTGCTTCGTATATCACTTATAGTACTGAGCTGAGGATATTATTCTCTCCTCAAGATACTGAGATGTTGAAATAATTTCTTTGAAACCTTGTAGCCCCGAAAATAAGGTACAGGGGCCCTCCTGTATTACTTCATTACTAATTTAAGACTTGGTCAATTTGTTGTGCATAAGGACATTCTCATCCTAAGCATTAAATATTTATTGTGTGGACTCCCTTGGGATGAGAGATTATTTTCAGAGAGGAATTTAGGGAAGAAGATAGTATGAAAAATAACTAGACCATGAGCTTCATAAGGGCAGGAACTCTAATGTTCTGTTTACCGTTAATGCACATTGTCTGAACTTTAGACACTCAAATGTTGAATGAATGAAAGTTTACACTGTATAATTATGGTTAGAATAACTATATATTATTTATATTTTTATTCTATGGAATGGATTCAGTCATTCTCAGTCCACTCAATGCTTCCCACCGCTCTATATTAAAACTCTCCTCCAGATATAATCTTTATTATATGACTAGGTGGACCTTCAGAACTACCATGGTCAAGATCTTTGCCCAGAATGAATAAAAAGAGTGACCATTAACGGTAAACCTATTTCTCTCTGTAACTGTTCTACATTAACATATATACACATTCATGTATATATGAAGTTAGTCTCTCTGACTTGGCGCCAAGTTAAATTGTGTCCTTATTCAAAGTTATTAGACAGTTTTAAATATTGTACATTTCTGATGAGACTTTGAAAAAGAAGAAAATAAATCACAGCATTTGGGCTCTCCTATGACACCAAATTGCTAGTGACTTTTTTTGGAAACTATCAGCTAAAGCAGAGTATGCATATGTTTAATACAATCTGTATTTTACATATATATATTCACATACGTTATAAATTTATATGTGTATTATATATTTACATATATATTTACATTCATAAATTCTAGACTTTACATATTATGTATATGTATGCATATGCATTGGAGCTTTGATGATAAGTTAGTAAGAGTCTTAACCTGGGCCAGTCCTTTAAAATGTTTTGGTTACATCCTATATTTTTAGAAACAAAGAAATGTTATATCTTCATGATTAAGTTTATCTGTGATGTCTTTTTTTTTAATTTTCATAATACAAGACTAAATGTTTCCATCTGATTCTGTGGTTACTTTTTTATTGCCAAAGCTCTGCATTGCTAAGGATGTTATTTAACCATATTCAGCCAGAATTTTTTATGCTGTTTCCTACTTTTTGAGGATTTTCAGATATAATGTAGACTTTTAGAAAAATGAGTTGCCTGCAGTTCTTTGCAAAGGTACAATCACATCAAGGACTTCGTAAACTAAAAGCCTAACAAAATTTTTTCCATGAAATTCTCTCTAGGTTGTTTTATAGTCTCTAATGCTATATGTTTCAAAGTAACCAAAGCAGCAGTGGGACAATAAATAACATCTTCACTTAACCTGTTCTGGTGTAATCATAATGTCAATTTAAATCAATTTAAATTTGCATTATTAAGTAATTTGCAGACAGGATTTTCAATAATTGAAGATTTAAAGATTTATCATAAATGAGACAAGAGGAGCAAGGCTAATTCACAAGAACTGAGTAAATCTAAGGCACAAAGGGGCTTCTTAGAAATCTTTCTCCCCAGACTCCTAAATGTTACCCTGGTTACTTGAAAGGCATTTAGGGTGTTTCTTTTTTTTTTTTTTTTTTTTTTAGCTCAGGAGGATATTGCAAAGAAAATGAGATTATGGCTAAGGGGAAGGCTTACAACTTTCAAAAAACTCATGTATAATATACATATTTATTATATATATACACAATGTATGTATATATATATAATATATATTATAAAACATAAAGTTTGGTAAAAGGTTGTTTATAAACTACAACTTTGAGAAATGAGATATTTCAAACATGCTTTCTGAGAAAGAAAAACAGAAACAAAACTTTATAATTGTCAACATTCCTTGGAAGTGTTCCCAATCATGAGATGCTAAGAGGGGGCAATTAGAAAATGTGTGTGTGTTGTGATTAAGAATGCAAAGCCAGGCTACAATTTTAAAAACTGGCTCTACCACTTACTAACTGTTGGGGCAACTCTATACCTAACCGTATTAGGATGAGCTGAGTTACCATCCAATAACAATCAACCCCCAAAACACAGTGACTTACACAACAAACTTTACTTGTTACTCATACAAAACTTACTATAGGTTCTCACAGCCCTCCAGGGCAGCCATGATCCTTCAGTTGGCCTAACATTCCAGGCTGCTTGAATCTTATATCTTCTTCATATTGACAAGGGCCTCCATGTCATCACAGCAGGGAAAGAGAAAGCATGGAGAACCCAAGCATCAATTCAATATTGATTATTGTGAAGTAGGCAGAAAAGAAAATTAAGATAAAGTTAACCTGAACTATTTAAAAATTATATCATTCAATTTTAGAACTTGAAAGGACCTAAAAATAATCCAGTCAAGTCCCCTTATTTTACAGATGTGGAAACAGATACCCAGAGAAAGTATAAGAATTTTTGCCCAAGTTTACACAGACAGCAGTAGCACAGTTTGGAATCAAATTCAGATTTCTCTCCTAGCTCCCTGCTGGCTGCAATTCCACCACCAACCTTTGGAAATGTACTAACACTCTTGCCCCTTCTGTCATATCGTAGAGACAAGGGCAGCATGGTGGTTAGGTGTCCTGTCCCTTTTCAAAAATATATTTAATAGAAAACCCAGAGATGATGGTAATGACAGAAGGAATGTCCCCAAGCCTCAAGTGGTATTGTGACAGCCGTTATTTATTTCCACTCATTGCATTTGAACAATGTGATACGTATTGTCCAACCCCACTAAAACTCCAGGGTTAAATACCATATGGAAAGGTAACCCAGAGCCTTCTTAATCACACTACGCTGCAAGGTCTATTACTATCAGTAGGAAGAGCCAGAGTGCTGCGCTAGCTGTCACAGGTGGCTGAGTGAAGGGGAAATCAAACAAATATGTCAAGATAAGTGAAGGGCCCACTGTTTATTGAAGGTGATGGCTGGCAATGACTAATACAATTACTTTTCCCTTGAACAGATTCAGGTTCAAAATGTAGCTTCAGTTACCTCTAAAATGAAAGGAATGTTCAGAGTTCTATTGCCACTTCCATGTACTTAGACCATTACCAAATGAATGTTCTCCTTTCCCTTTCCCTGCTTTCCTTCAGACTCCAGCACTGTGTGTGGAAAGACAGCCCTCAGGTCATGATGCTGAGCTGAGGAGGAATACTACCCCCAAAGCATCCTGGGAAATGCTTGACCAGAACTATTGCAGTCTGTTACTTCTTTGCTAAACCACTCATCTTGCGAAACCAACGAGGTGGGAGGGAGACACAAGAGGAAGGAGATATGGGGATATATGTATATGTATAGCTGATTCACTTTGTTATAAAGCAGAAACTAACACACCATTGTAAAGCAATTATACCCCAATAAAGATGTTAATTAATTAATTAATTAGTTTAAAAAATGAGTTCAGAGACTCAATTGTTGTACAAAACACCCCAATACTCTGGTTAAAAATGTTTTTGTGAGATAACTTCCTTTTTACTCCCTATATAATGCCATCTGACTTTAACAACTAGAAATATTATTTATTCAAATGGAAGCTTGCTTGCTTTATGACATTGACATAAAATAGTTACATGGCTAAAGTTAGAACGGCTCCACCCAAAGATTCTGCAAAATCTTTAGTGTGGTGAGGACCATAATGACATTCTTATTAGTAAGTACAATACATATTTTTAAAACAAACAAAGCTGGTACCTCCTATTTTCTTAAAAATGGCATTGATGATATTCTTCCTGCAGTGGATTATGGAACAGAGAGGTCTAGATAAGAGTAAAAGCAGCCCCTTAGTAGAGTAGCTTGGACTCTCAAAGCGGTTATCTGTCATTCACATCAAGCCTGAGCAAGTATTTGGGTTAGTTTTATATGTCAAAACCGAAGGGGAAGGCTTAGCAAAAACATTGTCTCTTGCTCCGAATAAGGCAGGCTGAGGAGATGTACATCATTTCGCTCACACACTGGACTCCCCTCCCTTTTGTTCCTGCTTCTCTCCTGCTTGGAGCTGACTCCTCCTTCCTGCAGCTCTGAGGATCACAGGCTGATTGAAGAACACAGCGGTTCCGATGGGGAGCTGTGCTCAGTGACTCACTCTCTCTCTCATTTTCTCTCTGTCTCTGAACCGGCAAAGCTGAAAACTGCCTGAAAAGCTCTCTGCCTTTGAATCCAGCTCTGGAACCAAATGCATCATTTTACTGCTCTTAAAAACTGAATAGAGTTTGATTACCTCAAGCCAAAGCTGCTTTGCTCCATAAGAAGGACCCGAAAGGACCCACACATCATTGTTTTTCAATCTACTTGAGGAGGTTTTGCTTTCATGCCTGAAACGTGCTGGTTTCAGGAGGGAGTTTTTGGTTTGTCTGTTTTTAATTGAAATGTTGAAAAGTTTCTTATTGCTGCTTTAAGTGGAACCCAATTTTAAAATATGGGTTGAGTCAGATCTAAAGGAGAGTTGTCCATTTTCTGCCGGGACTGACTGGTGAACATCTTGAGGGAAACTTGGTAGGAGATAATGAGATCTGATTTGCAACTAACAGCCATGCTTAATTTTGAGAATATTTATAGACTCATTGAAAAAGAAATTAAATATTGACCAAGGATAATGTCTGTATTTCTCAGTAACTTATCAACAAATGACTCTAGCCTGTGGAAAGAAAATCATAATTCGACAGATCTTTTAAATCCGCCAGGAACCGTGAATATATATCTTTTTTGCCTGACATGCTTAATGACTCTCGCAGCCCTGGCAGGCAGCATTTATTCACTAGTTTCCCTAATGAAAACGCGGAACAGAACTGTTGTGTCCATGCTTGTGGCTTCCTGGTCTGGGGATGATCTCATGAGCGTCTTGTCGGTGACCATCTTCATGTTTTTGCAGTGGCCAAATGAGGTCTCTGACTACTTCCAGTCTCTGTGCACCACCTCTGCCTTACTATATTTATGCCAGGGCCTCTCGAGCAACTTGAAGGCGACTCTCTTAGTCTCCTACAACTTTTACACGATGCACAGGGCTGTGGGGAGCCAGGCAGCCTCCAGAAGATCTGGCCAGGTGCTCGGCGTGGCGCTGACGGTGTGGGCAGCCAGTCTGCTGCTCTCCGCGCTTCCTCTGTGCGGCTGGGGCGCCTTTGTACGCACGCCTTGGGGCTGCCTGGCCGACTGCTCCAGCTCCTACGTGCTGCTACTTTTCGCTGTGTACACTTCGGCCTTCGGACTCCTCGCCGGCCTCTCGGTCCCCCTCACTCACCAGTTGCTGTGTTCGGAGGAGCCACCAAGACTCCACGCCAACTACCAGGAGATTTCCCGCGGAGCTTCCACTCCAGGGACCCCTTCAACGCGGGGGAGAGTGCTTTCCCCGTCCCCAGATGATGCTCCGGGCCCGGCCCTGCGGTGCTCGGGAGGATGCTCCCCGAGCTCGGACACCGTGTTTGGACCGGGTCTGCCCGCGAGGGCAGGGCTGGGGCCGGGGCGCGGTGCTACCGCTGTGGCTGGAGCCTGCAGGCGTGAGGACCGGGGGACTCTCTATGGCACCAGGAGCTTCACCGTGAGCGTAGCGCAGAAGCGCTTTTCTTTGATCTTAGCGATGACAAAAGTCACCCTTTGGCTACCCATGATGGTAAAAGTGCGGTTGCTCACAGCGCGCGGGGGGGTGTGCCAGGCAGTATGAGTGCGTGTTGAGACCACCCTCCCCGGTTTGGAGGGTCACCCAGAGACGTGCATTAAGTCCGCTTACGAATGTATCTCACTTGGTTTTAGAGAAGCACTTGGAGGAAGGCAGTTCATGGGTAGGACTAGCAGCCGCGAAGCCTTTGCTGCTAAGTGCTTCTCGGTTCAAAACTGGGGAGGAGGGGCTTCCCTGGTGGAGCAGTGGTTGGGAGTCCGCCTGCCAGTGCGGGGGGTGCGGATTCGTGCCCCGGTCCCTGCGCGTCCGGAGCCTGTGCTCCGGAACGGGAGAGGCCACAGCAGTGAGAGGCCCGCGTGCCAAAAAAAAAAAAAAAAAGAAAAAACTGGGGAGGAGTATGGGGAGCGCTTTCAGGCGCGAGAGACTTAGTTTTCTGAGATCTCTCATGGTCAAGGGTGTCCTTTTCTCTCGTAGCGATATCTGGGAGTATTCAGTAAAGAGGGTTTTTGCCCCCAATCCTCTGTCATGCCCTTCTCTCTGCTCCATTCCTCCCTAGTAAGGACACCGCCCATCCCCAGCAGGGAGACAGGAGAGGCGTGGTCAGGAGTAGAGACAGCAGAAAGTAGAGAAAACAGGCTTTTGTTCAAGCCTCCAGGAAAGAGCCCAGCTGAGAGGTGGCAGGTGGTGCCCTAGTGTGACAAGCATAACCTGGCAGAGGTGAGGGGCCAGGGATGTGACAAAGGACATCTGGAGTACCAGGTACAGGTTTCACACATGCTTGCCTGTTTTCTGGGATAGCATTTTCTGTATTGTGACTGTGTTTCCCTAGTGGAAACTTGAGCTGGCAGCTAGCACAGACCAGGCTGTCAAGAGTGGAAACCCTCAAAGCCTGTGCAGTCTGGAGCAGCGGGCCTCCTCCCAAGGATTCCCAGTCCATCACCCAAACTGAGGATGCCAGCCCAGGAATAGAGCTTCTGGCTCTCAGACAGGAAAGGGCCCTGGAGGAGGGAGCTGGGGCAGCATGCTTGAGGGAAAGGCTTGGCAAAATGGAAAATGTTATCCTAGGATAGGTCTGAAGCTCTCTGCTTTTGCAGATCCACATGGTGGTCCAGCACGTCGTGGGGTTTCAGAGCCTTCCCTTTGAGACGCTCAGCTTTCTGCTAACCCTCCTGGCCACCGCTGTAACTCCAGTGTTTGTCTTGTCCAAACACTGGACACACTTGCCCTGTGGCTGCATCATCAACTGCAAGCAGAACACATATGCAGTGACGTCTGATGGGAAAAAACGTAAGTCCTGAACAGTGCAGAGGTTGGGAACAATATGCATATGGTCAAATACAGAAAGGTGGTCTGTTGAGAGAGTTGCCTTAGTAGGGGATGAAGAGTCCAAGGACAAATGAAGTGGTAAATGGAAGAAATTATAATGTGAAACAAGTGTTAGCACAATATTGGAGTAAGTTTTAAATGAGGCAAGTTTAAAACAGCTCTGTGAACTGCTTGTACATTGAATAATTATTTTAGGTAAGAAAAGAAGAGAATTTATTCAAACCAGCATGAAGTCAACAAAGGCCTTTAGGTGTTATATCTACCATAGGTCTTAGCCTAGAGTAGAAAATAACTCCCCCTCCCAAATCTACGTATGAGAAGTCTGCATCTTTGAAAAGTTAAAAACTCATTATATTAAAGTTCATTATTGCTGAGTGGAACAGTAAAGAAAAGCATTTTCTTTAGTTTGCTGCTTATATTCTTCCAGGGTTTTGGAAAGTTTTCAGAGTAAGCAATAGGAGTGACTAAAAACAGTTCCAAAACAAATTTTAAGTGTTTGCCTCTGCTTTTAGAAAACATACATATATACACAAAACAACCCCACAAACACCTATAATTTCAAAAAAGGACAAAGGTGGCAGAGTTTGTCAATGTATGTTCATGTATGAATCTAGCCATGCCAGTTACTTAAAACAAACAAACAAACCAAAAAAAAAAACAACAACTATGTTCTAAAGAGTACCTCTAGACCAAGAGTGCGGTCAATTATAAAACTCACTGGAGTGTAATTGTTCCTATTCTGAGAACAGGAAAAGTTGAAGAATGACCTGTATATTTTGACTCTTCCATAAGGAAAAGGATATTTTTTTGTCATTCCAGACAAAAGATAGGATGTTCTACCATTTAATAAATCCAAGACTGCATTAGTGTATGCTGAATTAACTGTTCCATTAATTGTCCTTTGCTCAGAATAAGCAAGTATATTATTCTTTAACAGAGAAGAAAGAATAAATAAAAACAGTCCATCTTAGACTATTTTAGGGCTATGAAAACTGGAGACTATTAAAGAATATTCTGCAATCAGTTCTTCAACAGGTTTATTTTATAAACATTAAATAGTCATGAACTGGTCATTTTCCATGTATTCATGACATTTAATGTCTAGATAATTTTCAAATGACCAGAAGATTTTTTTAGTGTTAAGGATGCCATGAAGTTTTATTGTTAATAGATGCCAAATTCATCTATGCCCTTAAAATAAAATAGCCATGGAACTTGTAATAATTATGTGCTTTTGGATATTAATATCCAGAGCAACAGTGACACAGAAAATTAATAATAAATCTTTTTGAACCACATAGAAGAACACAGAACATGTAAAAATCACTTACAAGCCTGAAAGTTCTACCATTCTATCAAACATTAATATTTTGTCACTAAATTAATGAACTAACCCCATCTTATAGTATTTAAAATTGTGAGAGAGACAAGAAGAGTTTAGGGCAGTCACTTTTAAGAACTGAAGGGCACCTTTATCAGAGCTGAAAACAAAGCAATGCAACAGATCTATCACTATAAATGGTCTAGGAAGCACTTCTGTCTTATACTGCACAAAATAGAAGAAACTACAGCAGACTAGCAGAATCAATAATCCTGCTAATATCTCATGTTTGAAATTAGAACCATGCCTTTCAAGATCAAAATAATATTTTTCCTCTAAAATTATCGTTGCCCTTATTTGTATTCATTTTAAAATTTCAGGGAAGGTGTTGAAATGTGAGCTTAGAGAGGCGTGGCTTCGAAAATAAAATGTTGTGAGAAACGTTAGTTTAAAATGGCTCCATTCTCTTTTTTTTTTTTTTTTACATCTTTATTGGGGTATAATTGCTTTACAATGGTGTGTTAGTTTCTGCTTTATAACAAAGTGAATCAGCTATACATATACATATATCCCCATATCTCCTCCCTCTTGCGTCTCCCTCCCACCCTCCCTATCCCACCCTTCTAGGTGGTCACAAAGCACTGAGCTGATCTCCCTGTGCTGTGGCTGCTTCCCACTAGCTAGCTATTTTACATTTGGTAGTGAATATATGTCCATGGCACTCTCTCACTTGATCCTAGGCTCTGCCACAGGAAAATTATAAGAATGATGTACTTTCCTTGTCTGAGGACCCACCATAAATTTTCCTATTGCTAGGATGACACAAAAACAGAATTTTGAAACTCCAAAGATGGCTCATCCTCTGGTGGGCAGGTGCTTGATCAGTTATAGTACTTTGATTCTATGTCGTTATAGTACTTTGATGGCTCCAGTGTCACATTTAAGCTTTTTCTCCTTAACAAATTAATATCCCCCTTTTACATTCTTTTGCTGGGAACTCCAGAAGCAAGAAAAGGAAAATATTTTTTCCTAACTCATATTTACCGTAGGTTCATTTTGGTGATGTAAGCATAATTCTACATCTCAGCTTCACTGTATGGATACTGAGAGACATGCAGCCAGAATATGAATGTCAGTAATGGAAAATAATTTCCAGAAATAATAGTTCTCTCCTGTTTTCAACAATAATCTGTATTACTAGTGTCTCAAAACAAAAGTTGTTTAAAAAAAGCTGGTTTTAACACAGAGGTCTCAGGTGGTAGACATATGGATTGGATATGGCTTTCAGACCCATTTGGTTTGCATGACATGATGCGTTCTTTTTTAAATTAAATAAACAGTTAAAATAAAATATTTTCTATAAAAATCAGATTTTCAGCTTCTGTTTTTTGACAAAGTCAAATTATCTGCTGACATGTTACTCTGAAGAATTATGTATATTTATAAGCTGATATAATTACTTATGTCTAAAATTGTCATTAGTAAGATGTGATTAAAAGCAGAAGACTAGAGCTATTTCATGCCTTATTCAGGGTTTTGCTTTTCAGAGCAAATGTAACATTATACTTATTTTTCATAAGTGTACTATAGACTTCAAAAGACCCTGACTCTATTCTTCTAAGTTTCTTGTAAGTTACTAGTCAAATGTTGTCAACTCTGTTTTGTTGTTATAGCCTATTACCTTCATTGGTTAGTCAGAATTTACCTCTAGTGTTAAGGAAAAGTCAATAACAAGAAATGTTTCTATTGGTTACATTTCATAATTAATGTACTTCCCTTAACTCAAAGATAGCACATCAGGGACATTCTGCTTCCATTAACATATTTCATGGATCTGATTAGCAGTAAAGCAATTTCACATAGAGGTTAATGACTTCAATTCTGGAGTCAGCTTTAAATTAAAATCTCTTTACCAGGTAAGTAATCTTAGGTAGGTTTCTTCTATAAGCCTCAGTTTTCTCAAATGCAAAATAGAACCAATATGCCTTTTATTATGTAGGGTTGTTGTTTTGTTAAATGTCATGACCTTTGTGCATAACTGTCCCTGGAATGCTCTAGTTCCCCACTGTATCTTTCTCAATCACACTTCCTTCTCATAGCCTACCTCAGACTGCTTCTTGCACCCAGTGATGTGGAAGGAGATTCTCCACCGACACATTCTGCACAGTTCTTTAAAAACCTTACTCACTTTTGCTTTATATATTTCATAGTTATAATACACAGATAATAAAATATATAGCCATAGATATCCATTTATATGATAAAATTGGGATTTTATGACAGTTTTTATTTGCTTAATATCCTTGAATTGACCACTTATCACTTTATAACTTTTTTTTAGAGAAAAAGGAAACCCAACAATAACTAAAACGTCCTTTTAGTTCCTTCAGCTTTCACACTATTAAAGTAACTTAAAAATTCTAATTTAATTTTACTGGACTATATTACTAGAAAAAGTTAAGTAGTACTGTAAATGAAATAGTGTATAATGTTAACATCTGTTTCTACTTTTCCATTTTCTTTGAATAGAAATTTTTGTTTGTATCTTGGCTCAATGAATGTTTTGGCTCAAATAATGAGTGATACCTATAAATTCTCTTTCAGTCAGCAGAATTGGTTTGTAAATCTTCAGTTCTGAGACTATTTCAGTAATAGAATCAGCATATGAATGACATGAGGTTGTATTGTAAAATGAATCAAATTTTACCTGTTCTCATAGAAATTTTATAGTTTTTAATAAATTTTTCCACCAAGGATAGCTAAATGTGTGCTAATAAAACACAGAACTATCCAAGTAGAAAAAAAGTTTTGAAATGAGCCATGTTTGAAAGATGAAAATCAAAACATTACATTGCATTTTGTCTACCATCTTGATATAGCTTCATTCTTAATACACAAAAATTATCTAGTATTTAATGACGTTCACATACAACAATTGTATCACTTCTGTCACATTCTCATGTGTTATTCTACTAAGACTTTATACAGTATTCACCAAATAGCAGTGCTATATGTAAGATACCATCATATTTCACCTAATTTAAACCATGGAAAGTTTTATGTGTTCCTGCTAAACTGCTCTTGTAGTTAATCAGGTATATACATGTTGTAAAGTGCTTCAGTTCACAGAAATATGTCTATATACTCTTCTTTAAAATTCATTTCAAATTTATTCAGAAATGTACATATTATTTTTAAAAGTTTAAAAACTGTATTATAGCATTATCTAATTTTTACTGTATGCATTTATAAACATATAAATGTCAGGAATGATATACATCAAAATATTTAAAGCAGTTATATCGTTGTTGGTATTGCCAGCAGAATAGCTCAAGTAATATTAAGAGCTTTTTAATAATTAAGTTGTAGCAAAATAAAGTTTATAAACAATGTATTTTATCCCCAAATAAAGAAATGTAGAGATAATTGGTAGACTGATAGAGCTAAAACTAAAACTGAGTGGATATGAGACTATTCTAATTTATGGATCAATATTTTACATAAAATTTCTTTAAAGACTTCAGTGTTCTGGGGTTGTATGTATTTCAAGCCTTCCATTGTGTAAGTGAGAACAGTTAGGCCCAGAGTGATAAGATGGTTGAATTTGTGAGGCACAGTTGCTTTGCATAATTGACAAGAAGTAAACGAAGATAATTCAACTAATCAGGTTGAATTCACTTTCCTATTTTTACTCATTTTGTATATCCAAGCACTGTTTATATCTATCTTCCTAATCATGGAATTTTGTTTTTGTTTTTACATAGCCAAGAGGAGATGCTTTGAATTCAATCTATCATTTCAACGAAGTTATGGAATTTATAAAATAGCACATGAAGATTACTATGATGATGATGAAAATTCAACATCCTATCACAATCCCATGAACTATGAGTGCAAAACTACAAAAGACTCTCAGAGAGACTCTCATAATGTATTCAATGCCATAAAGGTGGAAATCAGCACCACGCCCTCTCTGGACAGCTCCACGCTAAAAGGCATCAACAAATGCACAAACACTGATATTATAGATGCTAAACAGGATTCCCACAATGAAAAGGATGTTGATCCACTGCTCTCTGAAAAAAAAGAAGGTGATATTAAATATGATGAAACCACCCTTTTGGAAGGGCCAGAAAGAAGACTTTCTCATGAGGAGAGTCAGAAACCAGACCTTTCAGACTGGGAATGGTGTAGGAGTAAATCAGAAAGAACCCCTCGTCAGGTACAGTAAAGGTTGTTATTCCTCTTAAATTAAAAGTAATACCAAATATGACAGCATGCAAAAAAATTATCCGTTGCTTATTTCATTCATCCAACTCCAAGGTTATCTTCACTTAACTCAATTAATTTCCATAATACTAAGTTTTATTTCAAAGTGTCTTTTTAAAATTTTTTAATTCTACATTTTCAGTCAAATTCTATCTATTTTGGAATTGGCAGAGCTAAACAGGATCTTTGAGACGAGCCTCTATTTTAACCTCAGGTAATCTGTGTAAATTCAGACTAGACTCTCAAAACTTATTTCAAATTAGTAAACTTGTAGGTTTTATATTTTTTCTTCACCTGAAAAGTTTACACAAGTGTCCAAAACAGGTTTTGGGGCAAATGTTTATCCAACTACCAGTAAACAGGTAGTCCTTTTGCAACTCTACTATTCACATAGCTTGGCTATTAGTCTTTTTTGTTTGTTTTAAATTTTATCTCTTTATTTTTTTATACAGCAGGTTCTTTTTTTTTTAAACATCTTTATTAGAATATAATTGCTTTACAATGGAGTGTTAGTTTGTGCTGTATAACAAAGTGAATCAGCTATACGTATACATATATCCCCATATCCCCTCCCCCTTGCATCTCCCTCCTATCCTCCCAATCCCACCCCGCCAGGTGGACACAAAGCACCGAGCTGATCTCCCTGTGCTATGCAGCTGCTTCCCACTAGCTATCTATTTTATATTTGTTAGTGAATATATGTCCATGCCACTCTCCCACTTCATCCCAGCTTACCCTTCCCCCTCCCCATGTCCTGCAGTACATTCTCTATGTCTGCATCTTGATTCCTGTCCTGCCCCTAGGTTCTTCAGAACCATTTTTTTTTTAGATTCCATATAGATTGTGTTAGCATACAGAATTTGTTTTTCTCTATCTGACTTACTTCACTCTGTATGACAGTCTCTAGATCCATCCACCTCACTACAAATAACTGAGTTTCATTTCTTTTTATGGCTGAGTAATATTCCATTGTATACATGTGCCATATCTTCTTTATCCATTCATCTGTCAATGGACACTTATGTTGCTTCCATTTCCTGGCTATTGTAAATAGAGCTGCAATGAACATTGTGGTACATGACCCTTTTGAATTATGGTTTTCTCAGGGTATATGCCAGGAGTGGGATTGCTGGGTATTATGATAGTTCAATTTTTAGATTTTAAGGAATCTCCATACTGTTCTCCATAGTGGCTGTATCAATTTACATTCCCACCAACACTGCAAGAGGGTTCCCTTTTCTCCACACCCTCTCCAGCCTTTATTGTTTGTAGATTTTTTGATGATGGCCATGCTGACTGGTGTGAGGTGATACCTCATTGTAGTTTGTTTTTTTTTTTTTTAATTTGCTGTACGCGGGCCTCTCACTGTTGTGGCCTCTCCCGTTGCGGAGCACAGGCTCCGGACGCGCAGGCTCAGTGGCCATGGCTCACGGGTCCAGCCGCTCCGCGGCATGTGGGATCCTCCCGGACCAGAGCACAAACCCGTGTCCCCTGCATCGGCAGGCGGACTCTCAACCACTGCGCCACCAGGGAAGCCCCCTCATTGTAGTTTTGATTTGCATTTCTCTACTGATTAGTGATGTTGAGCATTCTTTCATGTGTCTGTTGGCGATCTGTGTATCTTCTTTGGAGAAATGTCTATTTAGGTCTTCTGCCGATTTTTGGATTGGGTCGTTTGTTTTTTTGATATTGAGCTGCATGAGCTGCTTGTATATTTTGGAGATTAAATTTTTGTCAGTTGCTTCATTTCCAAATATTACTCCCATTCTGAGGGAAGTCTTTTCGCCTTCTTTATGGTTTCCTTTGCTGTGCAAAAGGTTTTAAGTTGCATTAGGTCCCTTTGTTTATTTTTGTTTTTATTTCCGTTTCTCTAGGAGGTGGATCAAAAAGGATCTTGCTGAGATTGATATCATGGAGTGTTCTGCCTATGTCTTCCTCTAAGAGTTTTATAGTGTCTTGCCTTACGTTTAGTCTTTAATCCATTTTGAGTTTATTTTTGTGTATGGTGTTAAGGAGTGTTCTGATTTCGTTCTTTTACCTGTAGCTGTCCAGTTTTCCCAGCACCATTTCTTGAAGAAGCTGTCCATTCTCCATTGTATATTCTTGCCTCCTTTATCAAAGATAAGGTGACCTTACGTGTGTGGGTTTATCTCTGGGCTTTCTGTCCTGTTCCATTGATCTATATTTCTGGTTTTGTGCCAGTACCACACTGTCTTGATTACTATAGCTTTGTAGTCAGGGAGCCTGATTCCTCCAGCTCCGTTTCTCTTTCTCAAGATCGCTTTGGCTATTGGGGGTCTTTTGTGTTTCTATACAAATTGTGAAATGTTTTGTTCTAGTCCTGTGAAAAATGCCATTGGTAGTTTGACAGGGATTGCATTGCATCTGTAGATTGCTTTGGGTAGTAGAGTCATTTTCACAATGTTGATTCTTCCAATCCAAGAACATGGTATATCTCTCCATCTGTTTGTATCATCTTTAATTTCTTTCACCAGTGTCTTATAGTTTTCTGCGTACAGGTCTTTTGTCTCCTTAGGTAGGTTTATTACTAGGTATTTTATTCTCTTTGTTGCAGTGGTAAATGGGAGTGTTTCCTTAATTTCTCTTTCAGATTTTTCATCATTAGTGTTTAGGAATGCCAGAGATTTCTGTGCATTAATTTTGTATCCTGCTACTTTACCAAATTCATTGATTAGCTCTAGTAGTTTTCTGGTAGCATCTTTAGGATTCTCTATGTATAGTATCATGTCATCTGCAAACAGTGACAATTTTACTTCTTGTTTTCTGATGTGGACTCCTTTTATTTCGTTTTCTTTTCTTATTGCTGTGGCTAAAACTTCCAAAACTTTGTTGAATAGTAGCGGTGAGAGTGGGCAACCTTGTCTTCTTCCTGATCTTAGTGGAAATGGTTTCAGTTTTTCACCATTGAGAACAATGTTGGCTGTGGGTTTGTCATTTATGGCCTTAATTATATTGAGATAGGTTCACTCTATGCCTACTTTCTGGAGGGTTTTTATCATAAATTGGTGTTGAATTTTCTCAAAAGATTTTTCTGCATCTATTGAGATGATCATATGAATTTTCTCCTTCAATTTGTTAATATGGTTTATCATATTGATTGATTTGCATATATTGAAGAATCCTTGCACTCCTGGGATAAACCCCACTTGCTCATGGTGTATGATCCTTTTAATGTGCTGTTGGATTCTGTTTGCTAGTGTTTTATTGAGGATTTTTGCATGTTCATCAGTGATATTGGCCTGTAGTTTTCTTTTTTGTGGCATCTTTGTCTGATTTTGGTATCAGGGGGATGGTGGCTTTGTAGAATGAGTTTGGGAGTGTTCCTCCCTCTGCTCTATTTTGGAAGAGTTTGAGAAGGATAGATGTTAGCTCTTCTCTAAATGTTTGATAGAATTCACCTGTGAAACCATCTTTCCTGACCTTTTCTTTGTTGGAAGATTTTTTTTTTTTTTTGGCGGTACGCGGGCCTCTCACCGTCATGACCTCTCCCGTTGTGGAGCACAGGCTCCAGATGTGCAGGCTCAGTGGCCGTGGCTCATGGGCCCAGCCGCTCTGCAGCATGTGGGATCTTCCTGGACCAGGGCACTAACCCGTGTCCCCTGCATCGGCAGGCGGACTCTCAACCACTGTGCCACCAGGGAAGCCCTGTTGGAAGATTTTTAATCACAGTTTCAATTTCAGCGCTTGTGATTGGTCTGTTTTTATTTTCTATTTCTTCCTGGTTCAGTCTCAGATGGCTGTGCTTTTCTAAGAATTTGTCCATTTCTTCCAGGTTGTCCATTTTATTGGCATATAGTTGCTTGTAGTAATCACTCATGATCCTTTGTATTTCTGCAGTCTCAGTTGTTACTTCTCCTTTTTCATTTCTAATTCTATTTATTTGGGTCTTCTCCCTTTTTTTTCTTGATGAGTCTGGCTAATGGTTTATCAATTTTGTTTATCTTCTCAAAGAACCAGCTTTTAGTTTTATTGATCTTTGCTCTCCTTTCCTTCATTCTTTTTCATTTATTTCTGATCTGATCTTTATGATTTCTTTCCTTCAGCTAACTTGGGGTTTTTGTCCTTCTTTCTCTAATTGCTTTAGGTGTAAAGTTAGGTTGTTTATTTGAGATATTTCTTGTTTCTTGAGGTAGGATTGTATTGCTATAAACTTCTCTCTTAGAACTGCTTTTGCTGCATCCATAGGTTTTGGGTCATTGTGATTTCATTGGCATCTGTTTCTAGGTATTTTTTGATTTTTTCAGTGATCTCTTGGTTATTTAGTAGTGTATTGTTAGGCCTCCATGTGTTTGTATTTTTTACAGATTTTTTCCTGTAATTGATAGGTAGTCTCATAGTGTTGTGGTCGGAAAAGCTATTTGATACAATTTCAATTTTTTTTAATTTACCAAGGCTTGATTTGTGACCCAAGATATGATCTATCCTGGACGATGTTCCATGAGCACTTGAGAAGAAAGTGTAATCTGCTGTTTTTGGATGGAATGTCTTATAAATATCAATTAAGTCCATCTTGTTTAATGTGTCATTGAAAGCTTGTGTTTCTTTTTTTATTTTCATTTTAGATGATCTGTCCATTGGTGAAAATGGGGTGATAATGTCCCCTATTATGATGGTATTACTGTTGATTTCCCCTTTTATGGCTGTTAGCATTTGCCTTATGTATTGAGGTGCTCTTATGTTGGGTGCATAAATATTTACAATTGTTATATCTTCTTCTTGGATCGATCCCTCGATCATTATGTAGTGTCCTTCTTTGTCTCTTGTAATATTCTTCATTTTAAAGCCTATTTTGTCTGATATGAGAATTGCTACTCCAGCTTTCTTTTGATTTCCATTTGCATGTAATATCTTTTTCCATCACCTCCCTTTCAATCTGTATGTGTTCCTAGGTCTGAAATGGGTCTCTTGTAGACAGCATATATACAGGTCTTGTTTTTGTATCCATTCAGCCAGTCTGTCTTTGGGTTGGAGCACTTAATCCATTTACATTCAAGGTAATTATCAATCTGTATGTTCCTATTACCATATTCTTAATTGTTTTGCGTTTGTTATTGTAAGTCTTTTCCTTCTCTTGTGTTTCCTGCCTAGAGAAGTTCCTTTAGCATTTGTTGTAAAGCTGGTTTGGTGGTGCTGAATTCTCTCAGCTTTTTCTTATCTGTACAGGTTTTAATTTCTCCATCAAATCTGAATGAGATCCTTACTGGGTAGAGTCATCTTGGTTGTAGGTTTTTCCCTTTCATCACTTTAAATATGTTCTGCCACTCCCTTCTGGCTTGCAGAGTTTCTGCTGAAAGATCAGCTGTTAACCTTACGGGGATTCCCTTGTTTGTTATTTGTTGCTTTTCCCTTGTGGTTTTTAATATTTTTTCTTTGTATTTAATTTTTGATAGTTTGATTAATATGTGTCTTGGTGTGTTTCTCCTTGGATTTATTCTGTGTGGGACTCTCTGTGCTTTCTAGGGTTGATTGACTATTTCCTTACCCATATTTGGGAAGTTTTCAACTGTAATCTCTTCAAATATTTTCTCAGTACCTTTTTTTTTCTCTTCTTCCTTTGGGACCCATATAATTCGAATGTTGGTGCATTTAATGTTGCCCAGAGGTCTCTGAGATTGTCCTCAATTCTTTTCATTCTTTTTTCTTTATTCTTCTCTGTGGTAGTTATTTCCACTATTTTATCTTCCAGGTCACTTATCTGTTCTTCTGCCTCAGTTATTTGCTATTGATTCCTTCTAGAGAATGTTTAATTTCATCTATTGTGTTGTTCATCATTGTTTGTTTGCTTTTAGTTCTTCTAGGTCCTTGTTAAACATTTCTTGTATTTTCTCCATTCTGTTTCCAAGATTTTCGATCATATTTTCTATCATTACTCTGAATTCTTTTTTTAGGTAGCCTGCCTATTTCCTCTTTTTTTTTTTTTTTGGTCTAGTGGGTTTTTACCTTGCTCCTTCACCTGCTGTGTGTTCCTCTGTCTTCTCATTTTGCTTAACTTGCTGTGTTTGGGTTCTCCTTTTCACAGGCTATAGGTTCGTAGTTCCCATTGTTTTTGGTGTCTGCTCCCAGTGGGTAAAGTTGGTTCAGTGGGTTGTGTAGGCTTCCTAGTGGAGGGGACTGGTGCCTGTGTTTTGGTGGATGAGGCTGGATCTTGTCTTTCTGGTGGGTAGGTCCACGTCTGGTGGTGTGTTTTGGGGTGTCTGTGGCCTTATTGTGATTTTAGACAGCCTCTCTGCTAATGGGTGTGTTTGTGTTCCTGCCTTGCTAGTTGTTTGGCATAGGGTGTCCAGCACTGTAGCTTGCTGGTCTTTGAGTGGAGCTGGGTCTTAGTGTTGAGATGGAGATCTCTGGGAGAGCTTTCTCCATTTGATATTACATGGGGCCAGGAGGTCTCTGGTGGGCCAATGTCCTGAACTTGGCTTTCTCACCTCAGAGACTCAGGCCTGACCCCCAGCCAGAGCACCAAGACCCTGTCAGCCACACAACTCAGAAGAAAAGGGAGATTTAAAAAAAAAGAAAGAAAAAAGAAAGAAAGAAAAGAAAGTTATTAAAATAGAAAAAAATATTAAAAATAAAACAGTAATTAAAAAAAAAGAAGAGAAAAAGGAAGAAGAGAGCAACCAAAGAAAAATCAAATCCACCAATGATAACAAGCACTGAAAAACTATACTAAAAAAAACGGACAGTCAGAGCCCTAGGACAAATGGCAAAAGCAAAGCTATACAGACAAAATCACACAAAGAAGCATACACATACACACTCACAAAAAGAGAAAAAGGAAATATATATATATATATATATATATATATATAATTTAAAAAGGAAGAGAGCAACCAAATCAATAAACAAATCTACCAATGATAATAAGCTCTAAATACTAAACTAAGATAAACATAAAACCAGAAACAAATTAGATGCAGAAAGCAAACCCCAAGTCTACAGTTGCTCCGAAAGTCCACCGTGTCAATTTTGGGGTGATTTGTTGTCTATTCAGGTATTCCACAGATGCAGGCACATCAAGTTGATTGTGGAGATTTAATCCGCTGCTCCTGAGGCTGCTGGGAGAGATTTCCCTTTCTCTTCTTTGTTCACACAGCTCCTGGGGTTCAGCTTTGGATTTGGCCCCGCCTCTGTGTGTAGGTCTCCTGAGGGTGTCTGTTCCCCACCCAGATAGGACAGGGTTAAGAGAGCGGCTGATAAGGGGGCTCTGGCTCACTCAGGCCGGAGGGAGGGAAGGGTACAGAATGGGGGGCGAGCCTGCGGTGGCAGAGGCCAGCATTACGTTGCAACAGGCTGAGGCGCGCCATGTGTTCTCCCGGGGAAGTTGTCCCTGGATCACGGGACCCTGGCAGTGGCGGGCTGCACAGGCTCCCGGGAGGGGAAGTGTGGATAGTGACCTGTGCTTGCACACAGGCTTCTTGGTGGCGGCAGCAGCAGCCTTAGTGTTTCATGCCCGTCTCTGTGATCCACGCTGATAGCCTCGGCTCATCCCCGTCTCTGGAGCTGGTTTAGGTGGTCCTCTGAATCCCCTCTCCTCGCACACCCTGAAACAATGGTCTCTTGCCTCTTAGGCAGGTCCAGAGATTTTCCCAGACTCCCTCCTGGCTAGCTGTGGCACACTAGCCCGCTTCAGGCTGTGGTCACGCAGCCAGCTGCAGTCCTCTCCCTGGAATCTGAACTCCGAAGCCCGAGCCTCAGCTCCCAGCCCCCGCCCATCCTGGCGGGTGTACAGACAAGCCTCTTGGGCTGGTGAGTGCTGGTTGGCACCGATCCTCTGTGCGGAAATCTCTCTGCTTTGCCCTCCGCACCCGTTGCTGCCCTCTCCTCCGCGGCTCCGAAGCTCCCCCTGCTGCCCACCCCCCGTCCCTGCCAGTGAATGAGCTTCCTTCACAGCTCCCTCCAAGAAGTGCAGGTCCCATACCTATTCTTTTGTCCCTGGTTTTCCTTTTTTCTTTGCCCTACCTAGGTACATGGCGAGTTTCTTGCCTTTTGGGAAGTCTGAGGTCTTCTGCCAGCATTCAGTAGGTGTTCTGTAGGAGTTGTTCCACATGTAGATGTAGTTTTAATGTATTTGTGGGGAGGAAGGTGATCACCACGTCTTACTCCTCTGCCATCTTGAAGGCGTCCCGCTATAGCAGGTTCTTATTAGTTATCTATTTTTCACACATTAGTATATATATGTCAATCCCAATCTCACAATTCATCACACCACCACAGCCAGCCCCCGTTTCCCCTCCTGGTGTCTATACGTTTGTTCTCTACATCTGTGTCTCTATTTCTGCCTTGAAAACCGGTTCATCTGTACCATTTTTCGAGATTCCACATATATGCGTTAATATACAATATTTGTTTTTCTCTTTCTGACTTACTTCACTCTGTATGACAGTCTCTAGGTCCATCCACATCTCTACAAATGACCCAATTTTGTTCCTTTTTATGGCTGAGTAATATTACACTGTATATATGTACCACACCTTCTGTATCCATTTTGCCTATTAGTCTTGCTGGAACTAGTCCCTCTAATACTCAGCGAGGAAAAAAAGACCTATTCCAGAATAGACCCAAGTGAATCTTTGCAAAAACCCTGCTAAATGTTACATCCTTTTAAGGATTGAAGAATAGTTATATAATTTTTTTAAATTTTTATTTATTTAGTTGTTTATTTATTTTGGCTGCGTTGGTTCTTCGTTGTTGTACACAGGCTTCTTATTGCTGTAGCTTCTCTTGTTGCAGAGCATGGGCTCTAGGCACGTGGGCTTCAGTAGTTGCAGCATGTGGGCTCTGTAGTTGTAGCTCACGGGCTCTAGAGCGCAGGCTCAGTAGTTGTGGCACACGGGCTTAGTTGCTCTGCGGCATGTGGGAATCTTCCTGGACCAGGGATCAAATCTGTCTCCCCTGCATTGGCAGGCGGATTCTTAACCGCTGCGCCACCAGGGAAGTCCCTATATGATGTTTTATAATGAAAGAATTTGTACCTTAAGCTCATCCCATTCTTTCCTAGATTTAAGCCTGCCTAGAATGATGAGGGGTACTTCTTATTTTATTGAAATTGTAGTGTGATATTGATATAAGATTGTTCTTTCCTCCAAACGCTCATACCTGATAATTAAAGTTGCTCTTCTTTCCACACAATTGATTTACTAGGAAAAGATATCTTTTTCTACATGACTTAACGTAAATCAGAGTCCACTTGCCCCTAATCTCTGGAATCAAAACTATAGTTTTTCAAATATCTGCTAGTAATAGTGCAGTCATTCATCACAAGTATGACCATCTAACACCAACTATGAATATGAACAGAATAATCTGAGATTTCCTTTATTCTCCTTGATTAATTAAAACTACTAGTTTTTCTTTGATATCACCAGTTTTAAAAGTTGGATAATAAAACAAAATATATGATTAAAAATAATTATTCATAGTGTTTAGTGATTAGGTATCTCAAAAAAATCTAAATATTTGCTGTAAATTGCAAAATACAGTGAAAATTGTATTACTGACAGTATACACTGCTTGGTATTTTTAGAACAATGTGATACCCCAGCTAAGAGGGGAATCCCTACAATATCATCATCAATTTGTTGCTAAATAATCTAATCCTCCTGGTTTTCTTGCACTTAAAAATTAAGTAATATTATGAAGCATGTATGTGTGTGTATATCTCAGTAACCTGCAACTACAGTACCCTGTGTGCCACTCCCCTATTCCATCCTCATGCTCACCCCTTAGGGATTTCAGCTATCTTGAATCTTGCTCATGCTTATTTGTTTTACTGTTTTAACATGAATGTATTTCTAACAATATATTCATTAGTTTGCTTCTTTTGAGCTTTCTAAAGATGGTATCATTTCTGGGACTTGCTTTTTTTCCACTCAACATTACTTCATTACATTTCATGTAATGAAATGACTTCATTTTCTAATGTATTTTGTCAAAGCAGTGGGAAATGCCATCTGAGCTAACACAACATACAGCCCTCATTTAAAAGCCTGAGTTATATTTTGGAGAATATAATCAATTAAACACATCTAGAAATATGTGAAAAGATCAGATACTGTTTACATATAAGCATGTTGTCTTATGAGAATGGTGAAGCACAACTTACACACCTCTGTAAAGCAAACAAACAAAAATGCTACATGGAAAACACAAAATGTTTATCAATTCAGGTATCTTTCAACTACAAAGATTTGCTTATTAAGTATTAATATTTTAACATTTATGAAGAGCAAGTAGTTCAGGAAACTGATTTAAAATGATACTTGTAAAAAATGTTTAGTGGTTAAATAGATAATACAATATTCAGGAAAAGTAAAATTTATATTTTAAGAAACTAATTAAAATTAAATGAAATACTATCATAAATTTAAAACAACAGTAAGAAGTCCTTATGCCACAGGCTGATGTTATTTGTATGACTTTCCCTTAGCAAAATCACCTGTGGACCTAAAGATTAACACTATAACAAAAATACATTTAGAGTTGAAAAGCTTATGACAACTTTTCCTCTGACCAAAGACCGGTTTTAACTCTTATCCTATTCTTCACCAACAGATATTTCATGGGAGTAGGTGGTGACTTAGAAAGCACTTTCTTTTCATCCTTTTCTTCCAAGTTCCTTCTTTGCTCTGAAAGCAAAGTTAACTTATGTATCTTACAGTGGTACAATAAACTGATACATACTCTAATAACTCTATGAAAACACTATCTCTTTTTATTTTCTATGGTTGTACTTTCAAATATTTAGGTTCAGTTTATCAGTTCATATCTAATGGTACTACATTGAATTGCATATGTTCTTTGTTTTTAGGCTATAAAAAAAAGCAGGTTTGATTTAAAATGTATTTAATGAGCCTTACTATATTTTTACAATACACATTGCTTACTTTTTTTTAGAGTTTATGTGAGTAAACAAATTCTCAGTATATCTTGTTGGAAATCCTGGTAGGAGTGAGAGTGTCAGATCAAGGTTAAATTATAAAGGAAATGGGAGTAGAATGGCTTCAGTAGGTTTAAATGTGATGCAATAAAATGTGTCACAGGTGAGAGTGTTTGTAAGACTAAAATTGTGTTACACTTAGCCACACAATGACTTCTTTTTGGACCCCTAGTAGGTAGAGTCCTAAGCAGTTTACTGTTTAAAAATTCAGAAAAAATAGAAATGCCAGAGTTCTTCGGTTACAAAGTTTTAATGTGGTCGCCATGGTATGACTGTTCCTCAAGTGAATAATGATTTTCCACAACCCCAAAGTTTTGTCATCTATGAATAAAGAAAATTGTACTTATAAAATAATTTAGTAACTTATGGGAGATCACTCTAATTTTCTCTTTTAATACTAAGCTCATCAAGTTATCCATGGATTCTGTTTTCTTTTGTTTTAATGTGTTGTCTTAGAGCTCTAGAAACTCATTTATTACTGTAAATCAGAAGCAAAGATATGCTGTCACTATGTCACTTAGTCCCACTAATAATTCTGTATCATCATAGTATTTGAAAGATGAAAGGTCCTTCACTATGCCAATAGAATATAGCCAACCAGATTCTGAAAAAATCCTTCTCAAATGAGAGTCAAATGGGGGAAGTGATTGCTTTTGAATTAGCTACACACCATTTAGTATAAGGATGAATAAACCAACAGAACTAACTTTACAGTCACTGGGGAATCAAAGAAATTTAATTTTTCTTTTAAGGAAAATGGTTTAACTATCTAAAATTAACTATCTAAAAATAGTTTTACAAATTAAATTTGTGTTTGCTCACAGAGTTCAGGGGCAATATTGGTTTCGGTAATCTTTTTTTAATATTATTATTTCTTTAAATCCTTTTCATAGAAAACTATAGAAAGCAAATGCCTATTTAACTGATTTTGGGTTCTTTAGATCCGAGCTTCTCAAACTTTAATGTGCAAATAAGTCAAATGGGGATCTTGTTAAAATGTAGATTATGATTGAGTAGATCCGAGATAGGGTCTGAGATTCTGCATTTCTGACAAACCCCCAGGTGACTGGTGCAAAATCAAAGTCCCATCCCAGACCTACAGAATCAGTAATGTGTATCTGAACCAACCCCAGTTTAAGTACTTAATTTAAGTACTTCTTTCTAAAATTTAAGAAGTACAGTTTTAACATCTAATCACTAGGAGATGGATACTAGTTTAAAGAGTGGGGCAAAATCAATCCTCTTCATTTAACATATGCCCCATAAAGTGAAATAAGACTTGAAGAAGATACCCTAGTATGCATATCTCTTTCCTCTCCCTAAAAAAAGTGCATCTTCTCTTTTCATTTTAAAAAATAAACTATTTTCCTGTGACACTGTCAGCTTGATAATTGCAAATGCTGAAACTTGTTCTCTGAGTAATTTTTGACATTTTTAACTGAAGTGACTGGAGAAAAACTTACTTATCACCTCCTATTTGTAGCCTCAAGGCAAAGATGCAGCCTCATCCTAACACAAAATGAGTGTTTGGAATATAGATATTTTATATTTAGCTACATCCATTTGTTTGGAGTGGTTAGTTCCACTCACTGTTCAGAGACTTGAAAAATTGTTATACTGCTTTCTTTTTTCAAAACATTTATAATCCTTATTTTTTATGATTATAAGGTAATGTAATTATTGTAGAAAATTTAGAAATTGCTGATAAGCAAAGAAAAACACCCACTTCTAACCACCCAGAGTTAATCACTGTTTACATTTTATCAAAGAAAACTTTAGGCTCTTTCCTAAGCATATATTTTCACTTTTGACAAAAATGGGATCATATTGCATGTACTGTTTTGGCATCTGCTTTGTCCACTTAAGAGTATAATTTTCACCTGATTTAAATTGTTTGAGTCATTTGTGTGATTATCTGGTATAGTTTAGAATGGCTATTTAGAGTGTGATTTAAAACTCATTCACAAATGTAAATTTGTTCTCAAGTATTTAAAGTCTTGAAAGTTGAAACTAAGGGAATTTCATTGTAAACTAATTTGAATATTTCATAACAGATTTTGTGATCCTCACAGCATGTATCATTTGCTGAAATGAAGTAAAATTGAGCTAACTGTTCACTTTCTATGGACTCAAGGGGATTAGCATTGGGTCAAAGCTTGTGTAGAATCCTATAATTCACTTTTTAAGCTAAGGATTCTGTTAATATCCTCAAAAAAGCCTCATGGTTTAAGGAGGCCTTACAGGCTATGTGTTGGAATCGCCCAGTTATGGCTTGAATCTCTTCTACAACTCCTGTTGAGTGTTATCTCTTATTTGAAGTCAAATGGCTGGAAACACTACATTTTTGAAACATTTTATTATGAACTAATTTTAGAGTTACAAAACAGTTTTTTAAATAGTATGAGAGTTCTAATATATCCTTCATCCAGCTTCTATTAATGTTAACATGTTACATGATGATAATGTAATTATTAGGGAATTAATAAACAATTTATAGACCTTATTTCAGTTTTGCCAGCTGTCCTGCTGATGTCCTCTTTCTGGTCCAGAACCTGATCCTCAGTTCCTTACTGCATTTGTTGTCATGTCTCCTCAGATTCTTCAATCTATAGCAGTTCCACAGTCTTTCTGTGTCTTAGATTTTGACAGTTTTGAAGACAACCAGCCAGTTTGTTTTGGTTTATTTCTGGAATACCCTTCAATTTGCAATTAACATATGCTTATTAATCAATTGAGCTTATGCATTTTTGACAAGAATAACACAGAAGTGATGTTTGCCCTTCCCAGCACATCATATCAAGAGGTACATGATGTTGATATGTCTTATGATGGTGATGTAAACTTTGAGCACTTAGTAGAGGTGAGGTCTGCCAGATTTCTCCATGTAAAGTTACTATTTTTCCCTTTGTAATTTATAAGTATCTTGTAGGGAGATATTTTGAGGCTATACAAATATTCTGTTTCCTATCATACTTTTGCCCACTAATTTTAGCATTAATGATGAACCTTGCCTGTAACAATTATTATGTGAAGGTGATTTTCTATTTTTATAATTTCTTCTATATTTATTATTGGAATTCTCCTGTAAGAAAAAGTTATCTCTTCTCCTGTTTACTTATTTGTATCAGTATGAGATCATAGGTATTTATTTTAATCTATAGGTTATTAGCCATACTATTATTTATTTTATTACTCCAATTATCCTAAATTTGGCCATTGGGAGCTTCTTCAAGTTGATGCCTTTATCCTCAACATGCCATTCTCATCTTTTTGAGCACTTCCTTACTTTCTAGCAACACAAGATATTCCAGCCTCATTTTGTATTTTCCCTGACCCATCCCTAATATCAACCATTTTTCCAAGGAGTTCTAGTCACTTTTGTTAGAGAATGGGATTTAGAAACCAACATCTGAGTATGCTTATTGTTACAGAGGTGTCTTGTTTCTAGACCCTATCATTAGACAGATCTAGGAAATACATATATATGTGCTCATGTAGAAATCTATATTTCTATATCAGTTTCTCTGTATAAATCATTTAAAACCATGAGTTTACACTGATAGTTCCAAGTCCAATCAAATACCACAGAATTCATTCACACCTTTCCCTTTTCTTACTTATTACTTCTTTTTCTGACAGTGAGGAAACTGGTTCTCATTCTCTACAAATTTCTTTACTTACCTGCTTAATCCTGGTATACACATAAAGTAGTCTTAGAATTGCTAACCCACACCACTGTGGGAAAAAATATTAACTAGAGTATAATAGTTGTGTATAGTTCTTTTTATCTTTAACCTTACAGTTTATCGTCACAATACAATCTTCTACATTTATTAGGTTAGTTATTTTCATTTCCATTCCCTTCATTTTATATTACATTTTGAGTTCTTTTGATTCATTTTGATTCTTTTTGATTGTGATTATTTATGTTTAAGTATGTGAAATTATTACCATATTTCCAAGAGTCGGAACTATAGAAAAGGTATACCATCTTCCCTCATTCCTTTTTCCCTGTTCTCTCTTTCCCATTCTTACCACCCTGTTCCCACCTATCCCCTGTAAGTAACCAATATCATACTTTCTAGTTTAATCTTCCTGTATGTCTTTTTGCACAATGAACAGATACATGCATATCTTCTTATATGTTCTTCTTCCTTACATATACTCTTTCTCACTTTGCTTTTTTCACTAAATAATATATCCTAGAAGTCATTCCATATCAGTTCATAGAGATCTTCCTCATTCTTTTTATAGCTGTATGATAATCCATAGTGTGGATACACCATAGTTATTTCAACCACTCTCTTATATGGACCTTAGATTGTTTCTTATATTTTGCAATTAAAAATAATATTGCAGTGAATAACCTCATGCAAATGTATTTTCATATTGTTGGAAGTGTATCTTTAGGATAAATTCCTAGAATTAGAATTTCTGGGTCAAAAGTTAAGTGTAATTTTGTTAGAAATAGTCATAAAAGTTTGCACTGCCACCAGCAATGTGTAACAGAAGACCCTTTTCCCCACCACCTCAGTAATAGCATATATTACCATGCTTTTTAATTTTTGCCAGTCTGATAGTAGAGAAATACTATCTCAGGTTGTTTTAACTTATATTTATATAATTATAAGTGAGTTTAAATGGGTTTCATTTGCTTAAGAGCCATTTTTATCTTTTTATTTTTTGTAAACTGTTTTTATCTCTTTTCCATTTTTCTATTGGAGTTTTGTCCCTTTATCCTTCAATTTTTAAAAGTTCTTTATATATTAGGGATATTATTTTTTTGTGATATATATTGCAAATATTTTTTCCTAGCTTGTCATTTGTATTTTAACTTTACTTATGCTGTTTTTTAGCATGCACAATTTTAAAATTTGTTTATAGTAAAATCTATCAATTTTTTTATTTACTTGCATCTGGATTTTGTCATAGTTAGAAAGCCAGTTTTATTTTTTATTTTATTTTTTTAAATTTTATTTTATTGAAGTATAGTTGATTTACAATGTCATGTTAGTTTCAGGTGTACAGCACAGTGATTCAATTTAAAGAAGTTAAAAATAAAGTTTGTCCAGATGATTCTGGTGAGCACCCATCACCCTAGGCCTCCCATGTGCCCTGCTTCTGCCTCTTGGGCCCACCCAGAACCATTCTGTTACCTCTCCCACTTGCTGTTAATGAAATATGGTTATCCAGTTCTTCACATTGCTGTCCGTTCTCATTTATGCTAACTAAATATTGTTACTTTCCTCAGCCTTTCTCGTGATAAATTCACTTACAGTAGCCCATAGGCTTTAATTATGTAAAACCTAGAATCAAACAGAATGTTCAAGCTGTCTTTTCTTCTTCACTCTGTGAGCTACACTTCTCTTAATGCATCTTAAAGTCAAATTCACTTATTCGGCAGCCATATCACACTGCTGGTGTGTTTAACATCAGCTAACAACACCCTTAAGCACTTTTGTTCATGCTGCTGCTTAGACTACCTTTGTAGTCTATTGTTTAGACTCAATCTTATCTCTGTTCAATTTCATCTAGTTCCACTTAGTTAACTCTTCCATTATTTTCAATAACCTTTTCTAATGCCATCAAAATGCTTTCAGATAGTGAGTCTAAGACCTGACTTCTATGCTGTAATTCCCAAATTTGTATCACCCATGGATTTAATAAATCACCCTTCATTTTTTTTTTTTTTTTTTTTTTTTTTTTTGCGTTACGCGGGCCTCTCACTGTTGTGGCCTCTCCCGTTGCGGAGCACAGGCTCCGGATGCGCAGGCTCAGCGGTCATGGCTCACAGGCCTAGCCACTCCGCGGCATGTGTGATCTTCCCAGACCGGGGCACGAACCAGTGTCCCCTGCATCAGTAGGCGGACTCTCAACCACTGCGCCACCAGGGAAGCCCCACCCTTCATATTCTTATATAAACTGTTGACTAAAAATGTGGGGCAAGACAGGGCCAAAGAAAGAGGCCTGCTGTACACCACCAGAAACAAGTCCCTCCTTTGGTTTATTTAAAATCACCTTTAGTATTGTGGTTCCAATAGTTATTAATCTCTTTAGTTACCCTTGCAATCAATATATTTTTACTCTCTCTTGTTCACATGGATGTAATTAGTATATTATGCGATGCTTTAATGAAACACTAATATAAAATTTTCTAACACATCTCTTTTATCTGCCATTAATTCATTTATTTATTCAATAAATATTATTAATAAAAACACTATGGATATAAAGATATAAGCTTCCTGCCTTCAAGTTAGGAAGTAGACTTTCAAGCAAATAGCTGAGCCTCAGTGAGAAAAGAGTGGACAGAATACAGACAATGCATTTTTAGACCATGGAGGATGGAGTGATTATGTCCAGCAACCGTGAGGAAGAAAGGAATTGTTCTATTAAGACATGGTTTTAGTAAACTAATACTGTGTCATCATCTTAAATTTTCTTTTTTTTTTTTTGGCGCTCAAACTCTATCTTTTCATCAAGTAAATCTTAGAAATGTCCCAGGAATTGATGTAAAATATTACTTGTCTAGTTTGTTGATTTCATTTCTTTCTATTTGAAAAAGGAGAAACATTTGCACATTTCCAGTGTTCGATTTCCCTTCTGCATAAAGGTCATCAACCGTGTTTATATACAACTTTTCCTAGTAACTTTGAACATGATTCTTTTGAGGGATTAATCTTGCACTCTTGCAGTAACAAGTTTCTCCCCTATTATTTCTTTTCTTTTTTTTTCATATTTTTTTCTCACATCTTCATTGGAGTATAAATGCTTTACAATGTTGTGTTAGTTTCTACTGTACAACAAAGTGAATCAGCTATATGTATACATATATCCCCATATCCCCTCCCTCTTGAGCCTCCCACCAACCCTCCATATCCCATCCTACTAGGTTGTCACAAACCACCAAGCTGATCTCCCTGTGCTATGCAGCAGCTTCCCACTAGCCATCCATTCCCACTTCATCCCAGCTTCCCCTTCCACCCCGTACCCTCAAGTCCATTCTCTACATCTACGTCTTTATTCCTGCCTTACCACTAGGTTCATCAGTACTGCTTTTTTAAGTTACATATATATTCATTAGCATACATTATTTGTTTTTCTCCTTCTGACTTACTTCACTCTGTATGACAGTCTCTAGTTCCATCCACCTCACTGCAGATAACTCAGTTTCGTTCCTCTTTATGGCTGAGTAATATTCCATTGTATATATGTGCCTCATCTTTATCCAATCATCTGTTGATGAACATTTAGGTTGCTGCCATATCCTGGCTATTGTAAATAGAGCTGCAATGAACATATTGGTACATGTCTCTTTTTGAATTATGGTTTTCACAGGGTATATGCCCAGTAGTGGTAATATGGAAGTTCTATTTTTAGTTTTTTAAGGAACCTCCATAATGTTCTCCATAGTGGCTGTATCAATTTACATTCCCACCAACAGTGCAAGAGGGATCCCTTTTCTCCACACCCTCTCCAGCATTTATTGTTTGTACATTTTTTTGATGATGGCCATTCTGACCAGTGTGAGGTGACACCACATTGTGGTTTTGATTTGCATTTCTCTAATGATTAGTGATGTTGAGCATCTTTTCATGTATTTGTTGGCCATCCGTATGTCTTCTTTGGAGGAATGTTTATTTAGGTCTTCCACCCATTTTTGGATTGGGTTTTCTGTTTTTTTGATATTGAGCTGCATGAGCTGCTTGTATATTTTGGAGATTAATCCTTTTTCCGTTGCTTCATTTGCAAATATTTTCTCCCATTCTGAGAGTTGTCTTTTCATCTTGTTTATGGTTTCCTTTGCTGTGCAAAAGCTTTTAGTTTCATTAGGTACCATTTGTTTATTTTTGTTTGTTTTTATTTCCATTTTTCTAGGAGGTGGGTCAAAAAGGATCTTGATGTGATTTATGTCATAGAGTGTTCTGCCTGTGTTTTCCTCTAAGAGTTTTAGTGTCTGGTCTTACCTTAAGGTCTTTAATCCATTTTGAGTTTATTTTTGTGTATGGTGTCAGGGTGTGTTCTAATTTCATTCTTTTACCTGTAGCTGTCCAGTTTTCCCAGCACCACTTATTGAAGAGGCTGTCTTTTCCCCATTGTATATTCTTGCTTCCTTTATCAAAGATAAGTTGACCATATGTGTGTGGGTTTATCTCTGGGCTTTCTATCCTGTTCCATTGATCTATATTTTTATTTTTGTGCCAGTACCATACTGTCTTGATTACTATAGCTTTGTAGTATAGTCTGAAGTCAGGGAGCCTGATTCCTCCAGCTCCGTTTTTCTTTCTTAAGATTGCTTTGGCTATTCGGTGTCTGTTGTGTTCCCATACAAATTGTGAAATTTCTTGTTCTACTTCTGTGAAAAATGCCATTGGTAATTTGATAGGGATTGCATTGAACCTATAGATTGCTTTGGGTAGTGTAGTCATTTTCACAATATTGATTCTTCCAATCCAAGAACATGGTATATCTCTCCATCTGTTTATGTTATCGTTGATTTCTTTCATCAGTGTTTTATAGTTTTCTGAGGTCTTTTGCCTCCTTAGGTAGGTTTATTCCCAGGTATTTCATTCTTTTTGTTACAATGGTAAATGGAACCGTTTCCTTAATTTCTCTTTCTGATATCTTGTTGCTAGTGTATAGGAATGCCAGAGATTTCTGTGCATTAATTTTGTATCCTGCAACCTTACCAAATTCATTGATTAGCTCTAGTAGTTTTCTGGTGCATCTTTAGGATTTTCTATGTATAGTGTCATGTCATTGGCAAACAGTGACAGTTTTACTTCTTCTTTTCCAATTTGTATTCATTTTATTTCTTTTTCTTCTCTGATTGCTATGGCTAGGACTACAATACTATGTTGAATTATAGTGGTGAGAGTGGACATCCTTGTCTTGTTCCTAATCTTAGAGGAAATGGTTTCAGTTTTTCACCATTGAGAGTGATGTTTGCTGTGGACTTGTCATGTATGGATTTTATTATGTTGAGGTAGTTTCCTTCTATGCCCACTTTCTGGCGAGTTTTTTTATCATAAATGTCAAAAGCTTTTTCTGCATCTACTGAGATGATCATATGGGTTTTATTCTTTAATTGTTTAATATGGTGTATCACATTGATTGTTTTGTGTATATTGAAGAATCCTTGCATCCCTGGGATAAATCCCACTTGACCATGGTGTATGATCCTTTTAATGTGTTGTTGGATTCTGTTTGCTAGTATTTTGTTGAGGAGTTTTGCATGTATATCAGTGATATTGGTCTATAATTTTCTTTTTTTGTGATATCTTTGTCTGGGTTTGGTGTCACGGTGATGGTGGCCTCACAGAACTAGTTGGGGAATGCTCCTCTCTCTGAACTTTTTGGAAGAGTTTGAGAAGGAGAGATATTAACTCTTCTCTAAATATTTTGATAGAATTCACCTGTGAAGCCATCTGGTCCTGGAGTTTTGTTTGTTGGAAGATTTTTAATCACAGTTTCAATGTCATTACCTGTGATTGTCTGTTTATATTTTCTAATTCTTCCTGGTTCAATCTTGGAAGGTTGCACTTTTCCAATAATTTTTCCATTTCTTCCAGGTTGTCCATTTTATTGGCATATAGTTGCTTGCAGTAGTCTCTTATGATCTTTTGTATTCCTGCAGTGTCAGTGGTAATCTCTCCTTTTTCATTTCTAATTTTATTGATTTGAGTCCTCTCCCTTTTTTTCTTGATGAGTCTGGCTAAAGGTTTATCAATTTTGTTTATCTTCTCAAAGAACCAGCTTTTAGTTTTATTGATCTTTGTTATTGTTTTCTTTGTTTCTATTTCATTTATTTCTGCTCTGATCTTTATGATTTCTTTCCTTCTGCTAACTGGGTTTTCTTTGTTCTTCTTTTCTAGTTGCTTTAGGTGTAAGGTTAGATTTTTTTTTTTTTTTTTGAGATTTTTCTCGTTTCTTGAGGTGAGCTTGAGTTGCTAAGAATTTCCCTCTTAGAACTGCTTTTGCTGTGTCCCATAGATTTTGGATCATTGTGTTTTCATTGTCATTTGTTTCTAGGTATTTGTTTATTTCCTCTTTGATTTCTTCAGTGATCTCTTGGTTATTTGGCAGTGCACTGATTAGCTTCCATGTATTTGTGTTTTTTAATGTTTTTTTCCTGTAAATTTCTAATCTCGTAGCATTGTGGTCGGAAAAGATGCTTGATACGATTACAGTTTTGTTAAATCTTCCAAGGCTTGATTTGTGACCGAAGATGTGATCTATTCTGGAGAATGTTCTATGTGCAGTTGAGAAGAAAGCGTATTCTTCCACTTTCAGGTGGAATGTCCTAAAAATATCAATTAAGTCTATCTGGTCTATTGTGTCATTTAAAGCTTGTGTTTCCTTATTTATTTTCCGTCTGGATGATATGTCTATTGCTGTAAATAGGGTGTTAAAGTCCCCCACTATTATTATGTTACTGTCGATTTCCCCTTTTATGGCTGTTAGCACTTGCCTTATGTATTGAGGTGCTTCTATGTTAGGTGCATAAATATTTATAACTGTTATGCTTTCTTCTTGGATTGATCCCTTGATCATTATGTAGTGTCCTTCCTTATCTCTTGTAACTGTCTTTATTTTAATATCTATTTTATCTGATATGAGTATTGCTACTCCAGCTTTCTTGTGATTTCCATTTGCATGGAGTATCTTTTTCCACCCCCTCACTTTCAGTCTGTATGTGTCCCTAGGTCTGAAGCAGGTTTCTTGTAGACAGCATATATAAGGGTCTTGCTTTTGTATCCATTCAGCCAGTCTGTGTCTTTTGGTTGGAGCATTTAATCCATTTACACTCAAGGTGATTATTGACTTGTACGTTCCTATTACCCTTTTCTTAATTGATTTGCATTTGTTTTTGTGGGTTTTTTCCCTCTCTTGTGTTTCCTGCTTAGAGAAGTTCCTTTAGCATTTGTTGTAAAGCTGGTATCATGGTAGCTTTGGCTTGTCTGTAAAGCTTTTCATTTCTCTGTTGAATCTGAATGAGATCCTTGCTGAGTAGAGTAATCTTGGTTGTAGGATTTTCCTTTTCATCATTTTAAATATGTCTTGCCACTCCCTTCTGGCTTGCAGAGTTTCTGCTGAAAGATCAGCTGTTAACCTTATGGAGATTCCCTTGTATGTTTTTTGTTGCTTTTCCCTTGCTGCTTTTAATATTTTTTCTTTGTATTTAAGTTTTAATACTTTGATTAATACGTGTCTCAGTGTGTTTCTCTTTGTGTTTTTCCTGTATGGGACTCTCCTTGCTACCTGGACTTCACTGACTATTTCCTTTCCCATGTTAGTGAAGTTTTCAACTGTAATCTCTTCAAATATTTTCTCAGTCCCTTTCTTTTTCTCTTCTTCTTCTGGGACCCCTATAATTCGAATGTTGGTGCATTTAATGTTGTCCCAGAGGTCTCTGAGACTGTCTTCAATTCTTTTCATTCTTTTTTCTTTATTCTGCTCCCTGGCAGTTATTTCCACCATTTTATCTCCCAGCTTACTTATCCATTCTTCTGCCTCAGTTATTCTGCTATTGATTCCTTCTAGAGAATTTTTAATTTCAGTTATTGTGTTGTTCATCACTGTTTGTTTGCTCTTTAGTTCTTCTAGGTCCTTGTTAAATGTTTCTTGTATTTTCTCAATTCTGTTTCCAAGATTTTGGATCATCTTTACTATCATTACTCTGAATTCTTTTTGAGGTAGGTTGCCTATTTTATCTTCATTTATTTGGTCTTGTACGTTTTTACCTTGCGCCTTCGTCTGTAACATAGTTTTTTTTTTTTTTTTGAAGGGTGGGGCCATATTCCTGCCTTACTGGTTGTTTGGCCTGAGGCGTCCAGCTTGGAGTTTGCAGGCAGTTGGATAGAGCTGGTCTTGGTGCTGAGATGAGGACCTCTAGGAGGCCTCACTCTGATTAATATTCCCTAGGATCTGAAGTTCTCTGTTAGTCCAGTGGTTTGGACTCAGAGCTCCCATGACCGGAGCTCAGGCTCAATCTTCAGCCTGGGAACCAAGATCCTGCAAGTCACATGGTGAGGAAAAAAAAGAAAGAAAAAAAGGAGCAGTATAATAACCAAGAATAAAAAGCAAAATAAAATTAGAAAGATAAAATATATATTAGGAAAAATAAAAACATAATTAAACAACTGCAACAAGGTAAAAGAAAATCACAACAGAAAAAAATAAAAACAAGGGAACAGCCAAAAGGAGCAGAATAACAAAGTATAAAGAATAAAATAAAGTTAGAAAAATAAAAAAATTATTAGAAAAAATAAAAATATAAATGAATCAACAATAATGAATCAATAACAAGGTAATATAAAACCCCAATCTAAAAGAGGAGAAGAGAAAACACACAAAAAAAGCCTTGGCTATGGGGGGCAGAGTTTAGGCAGAGGTGGAACTTAGGGTTGAGGTTTAGGGTGGGGTGCCACCTAGGTGGGGGCGTGGTGAGGTTTGAGCATGGGGTGGGGCCAATGCTTAGGACCTGCGCAGAAGGGGAGAGGCAGCACGTCCAAAGGAGGTCCTCTGGAGTGTAGAATTCTGGAGTTTGGAGGTAGGGCCCTGGCTGAGGGTGTGTGGGTAGGGTTTAGGCCCAGCTTGTTGGAGGGGTTCTCCGAGTGTAGAGGTAGGGCCCTGGGTGGAAGTGTAGGGGCGGGGCTTGGGTTCTGCGCGGCAGGAGGGAGATCCAAGGGCAGAGGATTAGGCCCGGAAGCCCAACAGGCTCCTTCGTGCCTAAGTGGACAGGGAAAGCACTGGCCACCTTCCCTTCCGTTCCTCCACACCCCCCCTCCGCGGTCTCCCCCAGAGTCTCCCCCATCGCTGCTGGACCCGTAACCATGGGTGGGTCCCCCTGGGTGTAGAAACTCCTCCCCTCCCCCAGCCACCCCTCAGGGGTGCTAGTCTCAGAGGTCCGGCCTTTACTTTTGCTCCCCCTTCCCTCCCTCCCACTCCTTCAGGATCCTCTATTATTTCTTGTTTTAAATCGTTCTTCCTTTATTCTCACAAGTGTTTTCTTTATGTTTTAAAATTCCTTTATAAAGGATACATAAACAAATTAGGATCTGAGGTTATCTGCTGTTCCTCCATCATCCTTCACTTATGGCATTGGCTGCAAGCAGTGGCCTACCCCTTTCTTTGATCTTCTCATCTGAACATGTTTCCAAAGGCCTTTTTTGTTGCCCTTAGTATTTTCACAAGCCAAAGATCATTTTCTTCATTTGTCCTTCTGAATACCAATCTTCCCATCTTTCGTGATGAGTCATTTATTCTATAGTTCTCCTTAAGCCTGACCTGACCTGAACTGAATTTTTAATATACAATCTTCTTTTCTTCCTTAGCTGGATCACTTATGATTACATAGCCAGAATTGTAATCTTGATGCTCATACCACTTTTGTTTTTCTTTTTTTTTTTTTCAAATTTGGCTTCAAGTTTAAAGGTACACAGATTACTATGTCTGAACTTTCCCTCCCAGATAGCACATATTCTAGGAATAAACATTTTTCTCCTTGTATGTTCAACTCTTCCAATTTTGCCAGTCATTTCCCCTTATTGGTCAGAGTCTAAGAAACTGTACCCTGTTACCTCCTATACTCTCTGTGAGGTGAAACTATCAGCAAAGCAAGGCAAAAGTATGCTAGATGATCTGCTTTATATTTAAAAATACCTTTAAGCAGAATCATTGGAAAACACCGCCTTGCCTCTGGGCAAACATAGATGCTCTGCCTTCATGAATATATCTCTGTTCAAGAGCCACTTTTCTATATCTTTACCTATGATCTATAAATCTATATTCAGTTCACTGGCATTGTCTGCAAAGCCAGAACAGTTTTGAAACAACCACTAAATTAATACCACTTACCGTCAAGTCATCAATTTATGATAGTCAGCGATTTTAAGCAGTTATAGGAATAAAAGGGTTAAAAAGCTTTTAAGAATTTTAGAAAATAACTAATTTCTTTTTGAATTTCATTCTTCAAAGAAAGATAACTTTTGAACCAGTCCCCTCATCCCATGAATCATATAGCTACAAATGGTCAAACAAGGGCTCAAACATATGGGTCATCCTGTGAAACAACAAATTCAATAGTATTTTAGTGTAAAAGTCCAGTAAGTATGTTATCGACATCTATTCTTTCTGGAGCAAACATTAAACAAAATGATATTTAATACACTTTGATGAGTTATATAATCATGAATTATAATACATTTCCACTCTAGTAGTGGCTAGTCTCTGATGGAATGTTGCAAGTAGAGCATGAGCTTTGGAAATAGACAGGACTGAATCATCTTGCCTCCACCTGCCTGTACTCTATCCCCCTAGATAATAATATAAGCAAATAAAAAACCGATGTTGTGAACTTAAATAAGATAATGCATATCAAATATTTATTTCGGTGTATAATTCATAATAATATGGAAATAATGTTTGATACTGTTGTTATTTATTCCTTCCTTCCTTCATTCATTCAGCAGCTGTTCAATGAATGCGTACTAGGTGCCAGGCACTACACTTGGTGCTGGTGGTAGACAGAGCAATTAACAAAACTGACATCCTCTCTGTCATCGTGCAGTTAATTCCTAACATAAAAGAGAAAAATTAAATAAATGAGTATTTAATAAATAGAGGGTATAACAGGAGTGTCTAACTGAAAACCTAGGGTAGACGTGCCAGAATATAAGGAATTTATTTCAACAGAGACCTGAATGACAAGCAGGAATTATCCACGCAAAGTGGGAGAGAACACAACCAGGAAAAGATCTGTCAAACTCCGAAGTTTATCTTCTTTGTAGAATTCCCTCATCTCTACAATCTTATAATAAATGAAAGAGGATGACGGACATTCTAGACACATTTCCCCAAATCTATTGAATTGCTTTAAATTCCCCTCAAAGATATTCAAGGGTACCTATAAAATGCTTATCAATTGAGTATAACTTAATTCCAAGAACTTAGGAAGGTGGTTTTACAACTTCTGTTTCATTGCAGTATAAATGAGGGAGGAATCACTCAGAAATGATGTCACCTAATTCAATAGAATATAGTATTTTGTCACTATGGGAGGCTCCAGGATTTTTATATAGATACAGCATAAAAATGACAGTCTTGTAGAAGGGACTTATGTTAAAGTGGTGTTTAACTCACTGGTTATGTTAAGTGGTGGTAAACTCACTGTTTTCCATTGGAAAGCAAATTTATTGAAGTGGCTTTGGGAGCATCAATGAAGAATATTGGGGAGGATATGAAGACCTTCCCCTAGCTTGTCCATTGGCACAACCACTATATATTACAAGAAATATTGTATAAGACAAGTAACGTAACCTCTCTGGCCCTTAGTAAGCTCATAGGACCATTATGAGGATTTAATATTGTAATATAAATGATTTCAAATACATGAAACCATTTACACATGTATATGATTATAATAATATAGAAGCATCAAGCAGAGAAACCTTTGGATATGTATGTATGTCATATAGTAGGGACTCTAATATACTGTCGAATTAATGGACAAATGTCAGTGAAAGCAATTTTGTGTTTCAAGCCGGATTGTGGAAGTGACTTAGGTGTTTGTAAAAGAGTTATTTTCCTGCTCTCTGGTAAAGAGAACTCAGGGTGTCAAATGGCAAGGACTCCTTAATAATAGTGCCACAAAGATACTTCAGGTGATACCTTCAAATACTTCTAACAGTCCTGCCTGGGTAAACAGACCATCTATCTCTGGGCCAGAGGAAAGCTGCCAGCAACTCTGGAAACATTCTATGGGAATTTTTATTCCAGTGTGGCAAGTCAAGTTCCAGGAGGGATTTGAGTTAAAGATAGGATCTGTAATGAATAGAAAGGAGGAGTCCAGGAGTCTCCCTGGTGGTGCAGTGGTTAAGAATCCACCTGCCAAGGCAGGGGACATGGGTTCAAGCACTGGTCCAGGAAGATCCCACATGCCCCGGAGCAATTAAGCTCATGTGCCACAACTACTGATCCTGTGCTCTAGAGCCTGTGAGCCACAACTACTGAGCCCGCACACCTAGAGCTCGTGCTCTGCAACAAGAGAAGCCACCGCAATGAGAAGCCCACGTACCACAATGAAGAGTAGCCCCCACTCGCCACAACTAGAGAAAGCCCACACGCAGCAACAAAGACCCAACACAGCCAAAATAAATAAATATCAAAAAAAAAGAAAAAAAAGGAGGAGTCCAAAACTAGTCTAAGGATAAAGATGATGTTTGTTACACAAAATAATAATTGACAATTTTTAAACATTTATGGGAAAAGATAGGTTACAACTTGCTTTTCTTATCCTCAAAATATTAACTTTATAGTAGCATTTATTCACTTTTTAATGTTACTTAAGCTTATCTTTTACATGAGAATTATAGTTTTGTATAAATGTGGGAAATTATAGCCTGAATATTTGATAAGATATTCACATTATGAATACAAGGTTTCATTTATGTTTAATGAGCCTAATCTCTGGAGAAGTACCTAATAAAGAAAAACACCCTAAATCCAGCCAGTGGTTCTAAACTCCATCTGGACATTAAAATTATGTGAAGTGCTTTTAAGAAATACCAATACCCAGGCCCCACTTCAAACCAACCAAATGAGGATCTCAGCTGTTGTTTTTTTTTTTGTTTTTTTTTTTTCCGGTACGCGGGCCTCTCACTGTTGTGGCCTCTCCCATTGCGGAGCACAGGCTCCGGACGCGCAGGCTCAGCGGCCATGGCTCACGGGCCCAGCCGCTTCGTGGCATGTGGGATCTTCCCAGACCCGGGCACGAACCCGTGTCCCCTGCATCGGCAGGCGGACTCTCAACCACTGCGCCACCAGGGAAGCCCCTAGTATTCAATATTTTTTAAACTATTCATTCCAATAAGCAGCTTAGGTTGAGCACCACTAGTCTGTACTTTATAAACCAAAGTTATAAAATAATGAGAAAAACTGCCCCAGTTGTAATTAATCCCATCCTCCACCTCTTATTTTTACTGGAATTACATTCAGCTCTGTGAATGGGATGAGACATCATTTCATGCCTTAATGCTTTCATGCCTTAATGGTGAAAACTAAACAGGGTTGACTTGATGCAGTCATTCTTCAGTTGGCCAAGTCAATCGAGTGCTAATAACTGTGTCACTGAACAAATGACATTGCTTCCTCTGAGTCAGTTCCTACATCGATAAGCTGAATAATGGACACAATTATTTTGAGATCCAAGATCATAAATGAAAACGTTGGGCCTCAGAACTTGTCATTTCAGCCAAATTTCAATTTTAGTAACTATATTCTGCTTACCTCATTTCCCTGTGATATTTCAAGGTTATTGTTTCTTTCTTTCTTCCTGTCTTCTTTTTTTAAATTATACCCAAAACTTCCTGTTCTCATTTGTGAATATTGGGAAACTATAATGGTTTCAATTCAGACACAAATAGAAATAACCATTCTAAATGGTCTAATTTTTAATTTAGGACAAAAATAAGCAAGAAAAATATCAGACATGGATAAAATTGACAAAACTTTACTTAACCCCATAAAGCAACTTTCTTCCCCAGTGGGTCTTTATTTCATAGAGTAAAGATTCTTTCCTTTTAAAGCCTTTGAGAAAATCTGGATGAAAAGAAAAAAGGGTGCTTTAACTTCCCTAATCATAATCTTAATTGGAATTTGTATAGCACTTCACAATGTATAAAGAACTTTCACATATATTGCCTAATTTTATCTTCCCCCTAGACAGTCACAGATGTTTTCATCTGCTTTGAGGGATAAGTAAATTGAAATGAGATTAATATTCCAATGGTGTGAATATATACCTAGGTATGTAAGTACATACGATTATTATAAATTTTACTGATATAAAGAATATGTAGCACACAATCCTTTTACAAATAATATTAAAAAGATACTACTCTTTATTGTAAATTCCATATAGTCCCTTGATTATCACAAAATGCTTTCACTGATTTTTGCCAAAATTTCAAATCCATAGCCAAGTTACAATTGGCAAATAGATGTATTTCTAATATGAATATTGGTTAACATTCTCATACGTTAATGAGTAAGATGAAAGTGAAACAACAAAGGCATATTGTCTTTTGTTTGCCAATGATATAAGAAAACCTTTATTGAATCAGATAATAGTTTTCAATTTTTTGTGCTCTTCATATGTAATGACTATGGACAAGACACACTTTAATTCTAATAGTAGTATTAATATTTTCTCCACTACTTTCTTAAGTCTAGGGAATTAATAAAACAAAAAAAATCAAGTACTAATTTGTGGCATTTGCTAACTTCCATGGTATAAATACTCCCACCATAGCTGATTTCAAATTACCAAAGTAATATCACTGAATGCAGAGTTAGGAAGAAATGTGCAGCTGCACATTATATAGTACTTCCAATGTACAGATACAATAGATGTAAATAATCTCAAGAGCATATATAATAACAAAATGTAATAAGATAAATAGGAAGGGTGAAATTTGAGTATTCATTGTCTTTGTTTTAAATATAATATAGCTTATTATAAGTTTATATAATTTAATTTTTAGCAACTGACTCTCAAGATTGCTGAAAGTTTCACGTCAACTCCATTCTTTAAGAAGACTCAACATAAAACACGTGCAGTAACACCCAGTGTCTGATTACATGAGCCACAGTCCCTCCAAGTTGGCTGTCCTGGACCCCTTCTTCCTTGCCTGCCTTCTCTTGGCATGAACGTTTCTGACTCTATCCCTTCTTAGAATCTGATTCTTTCTCTGTTTTGCCATGGGTCTGTCCTTTACCAGGCACCTCACCCCAGAACCGGTTTAGGCATTTGGTCTTCCTAACATGACTCTCAACTTTCCCCGAATAATAGGAATTGGATTTGCTTCCATTTCAGATGTGATCTACAATTCATGAACACTTACTTCCCCCCACCACTCCCAATGGATCTACAGAACAGTGGGAAGGATTCAAATACCCAAGTTACAAGGCTAACATTGATACTTCAAACTCAAGGCCATATCTTCTGGTTCAATATTTAGACATCTTTTTAAAAACTATATTCTTTAAAATAAGGAACTAATTGACAGAAAAAACCATTCTCATTTTTTTTTACCTCTCTCCCTCCCTATCTCAGGCTGGTGGAAATTATCGAAAAAGGGTTAACAAGACAAGGGGAAGAGAGAAAAGATCTCTAGCTCCAACAAAGTCCTTATATACATAATCTAAATCTTAATATTTATATTCCTAAAAATATTTTATTGATGTCAAGTTTTATTTGAAATTCTGTTTTTAGAATCATGATATTTTGTTCACCTTCAGATATAATTTATATTTTTAAACCCTCTGAGTAAGACACCCTCTCAAATTATATAATATTTACTTTAGATGGATAGCTCCGATACTGAGTCATAAGTAGTTTTAGATTTAGGGAAACTTTGAAGCAAAAGAAGAGTAATAAAGTCAACTCACTACAAACAGAAAAGTTTTTAAGCCTCCCATTATAGTAAGTTAAAAGTCACAAAATAAAAGAATATGTATATATATATATATACACACACATATATATACATTTGAGCATATATATTTATAATTAAGAATACTGTTTCATTAGATATATCATAAAAATATAAATTCCTTAATAACAGAAACCAATAACATGTGAGCTCCACTATTTCTTGACAATTAATTAGGTGTTTGGCTTTATTTCTTAGCTATTATCATTTTTATAAGTTACCTGACTTATAAAAATGACAATAGCTACATTGGTCTCTCACTAAACAAAGATTGCCGTATAAGAAATGAAGTTGATCTGAATAAAAAATTTAAATGTAATTTATAAGTTTCAGCTCATCTAGGCAACATTTTAAAAATACCTGCTTGGAATGAAATGTTCCAGTGAGAATCTTACAGATTTCCAACCACCTAAGTACTCTAGATTTGGATTCAAAACCGGACACACATTAGCATGTTTATAATTCTTAATAGTTGCTGCCCCTATATGAGTCTAAGGAATCAGGAAAAGTATTAATAGTCAAGAAACATACAACTTTCAAATATTAAATAAATATTTTGAAGCCCCTGTCTGTGTTTTCATATCAATAAATTACTCTTACATGATTTTCTGCTTTCCCATATGTGATTGTTTTCTTTTTCTTTTTCTTTTTTTTTTTTTTTTTTTTTTGCTGTATACATCAAGGTTTGGAAAACATTATCTTTACCTGACAGAGTGTATGATTTTTTAGGTATCCATGGTTTTCGTCTTGCTCTAGAAATTACTAAACAACCTGATTTTAAATATATTTCCCCAAATCTACTTCCTAAGCTTTTTGTCTACCTCCCAAGAATAAGTCAGTTCTTTAAGAGTATTATTTATTTGCTTTTGTAGGTCAGTATCTTCAAGTCTGATTTAGTTTCCTAGCAGGTTAATATCCCAGAACTCACTTTTCCTCTAAAATATTTCAACTTTTAAAATGTCTTCCCCATTATAGCTTTTCACATATATGAATTATAGACTTACTCGTCTAAAAAATATATTTCAGATGTGCAATCTGTAAGAAAGTACTTACTCTTTTTACAAAGCCAAAAGGGAGGAATCAGCTTGAATGATAACTAGGAGACAGAAACTACTTATTGGAGAGCTGGAATGCTAGTTAGAAGACAATTATCATAAGGCCTCTGGCAGCTGATTGGTTAATGCTAATCAATGAACATCTGCATATCTATATAGTTGGAATGTTTAAAACATTCAGGTTTGGGTAGAAGCCTCGTAGTATCTAAAACTTTATTCCAGTTGTATTCTAGAGTAAGTCATACTTGCTTATTTAGTTGTTAATCTAAATTGGACTTTTCATCTCAGTTTTCTGGGACAGGTCTTCTATGCTCTGAAGATGCACTGTCTAGTAATGTAGCCACTAGCCAAATGTAGCTAAACTTCAGCTTAAATTAATTAAAATTAGATAAAATTTAAAAATAATTTTCTCAGTATCACTAGTCACATTCCAAGTGCTCAAATACTGCACGTGTCTAGTGGCTACTTCATTGGAGAGTGAAGTCAACATTTCTGTCATGGCAAAAAGTTCTATTGGATGGAACTGTTCTATAGCTTCCGTGTATTAAAGCTTATTTAAATGGCTGAAGTGCATTTTTTCCTCATCTGTTACTGCCAAAATCAGTTTATTATAAAGAAGAAATCAGAGAGTTTCAGACCTCAAATTTCATCCTACCCATTTTCAATCCAACATTCGTGCCAACCCAAACTCGGGAGGCTTCAGTCTCCACTAAAACGCCTACAGAACATTTGATTTCATATATACTAATCCCAGAAGACCCATGTTTCCCTTGCTCATGTCTGATCTGGAAGACTCATAAGGTCATTTCGGAAGATGATTTGGACCCATTTCCCAGGTGACTTCAGTAAGTTTTGATGGACTGTGTCCCCAGCATAAGTGATTGTTCTTTCCTCTGTGCCTTTTTAAATGCACCTACCCTGTCTTTCATAATGCTTTTTTGTAATTATGTGTCTGCCATCTCCACTAGATTGTGATTGAATCTTTGTGTCTGCCGGAGTCTTATATGGTGCCTGGTGTGAGCTTAATACTCCATAATGATTTTCCTACAAGTGGTTACCTTTTTCTTGAAACCCTGAGGTAATCTTTTTGTTCTTCCTCTTCTCCTGTGTTAATTCCCACTCACACTCACCAGGAAGTGCCCTCATACAAACAAAGTGGTTTCTTCACTTTATTTGAATACATATTTCTATTTGTGAAGTGTTTAGCTTAACGGTGGTCCTGGTTTTCCTGACAGTGGCCAATTCATGAGGTAAAATTCTGCTCTCCCTCTGTCTGTGCCATGAATGATATGGTCCTGTGATAGTATAGTCAACCTGCAGGTCACGTGGATTGGAGTCAAGTTAGGGCAATAGAGTAAGTAACGAATCATGGCCTGCCTGCCCTGTTTCTGCCTGTCAACTCCACAGGCCTTGCTATGGTTATGTTTTCTGAATGCCGCTTCCAAGGTACCAGAAGGTCATTCCTTTGTCAGTCCTCAGGTAACAGCATATACTTAGAAGCCCAAGTACTTATAGACTCAGAAAACTCAGAAATAAAAGCTTAGAGTACATTGGGAAAATGGGGAGAAAAAATAGAGACAGGGACAAAAACAGAGAGAAGTTGTTTGAAATTGTCCTGATAAAACACAGGAGAAACAAAAGGAAAATTGGATTCCAAACTGGTACTTTTCCCACAAATTACAGTTCATAAGAGTCCATAGATTTTGGAATGTTGCTATTTTCCACAACTCATTTTATAGAAGAGGAAAACTAAATATAAATGTACCTAAAATGTAAGGTAACATAGATCATTGGGATTTTCTAAATAAGTTATTAACTGAAACATAAGTTTTCAAAACAACCTAAAAAACCAGTTGCAGGGCTTCCCTGGTGGAGCAGTGGTTGAGAGTCCGCCTGCTGATGCAGGGGACACGGGTTCGTGCCCCGGTCCGGGAAGATCCCACATGCCGCGGAGCGGCTGGACCCGTGAGCCATGGCCGCTGGGCCTGCGTGTCCGGAGCCTGTGCTCCGCAACGGGAGAGGCCACAACAGTGAGAGGCCCGCGTACAGCAAAAAAAAAAAAAAAAAACTGTTGTATTTTTAAAAGTACATGTTATTAGAAACTGTGTATGGCTCACACATCAGTATGCTTTCCTCTAACTCAAAATAGGCAAAATAATATTATTTCTTTATTTTAAAAGCCTCTGCCTCTTGAGGCAAGTTATAAAAAATCATCGGTCCTCCACAAAACTAATGCTCAGGCTTATTTTTTTTCACTCTTTGTCTTATTTTTTGCTTCATTTTTTCTAGGAGTTCACAGGATGTGTACTATTTAATAATAGAAAGCACAGGTATAGTGAAAATGTTTCCAGGTTGTTTTTTGTTCTCGGGGTAAATTTTTCAGCACTCTGGAGAGTGCCGGAAGCTTGCTTGATGTGACAATAATAATGTACTCTAATAAGAAACTCCGGTTCTCTAGATGTCGTCTTATGTATTTTCCACCATTCCCATGTTGGAGAAGGTATAGCTTTTTGAAGTTTAATAAGACATCCAGAGATAGTAGATGATTGAACTAGGGAAATAATTTAGGCTCACTGACTCCTACTCTACCAAAATTAAAGAAGACATGAGATCTGATGTATGCTTGGGTCCACTCAGGTTTGAGTTTATGTCAGGTCACTGCATCTTGACCTTGTGGGGAGAAATCGGTACTTCCGACTGGGTCTAGATTATTCACTCAAAAAATATTCATTGAGCCCAGGGCTTAGGTATTAATATTCAAAGGCAATAAGATAGAGCCCTTGCTCTCAAGTAACTCAGGGATAAGGAAGGGAGGAGGGCACAGATAATGACAATATTTCAAGATAATTGATTACTGTGGTTTGGGCAAAAATGCTACAGGCACACTTAATTCTGCTGAAGGGAGAACTAAAATAATCCCAGCTTTCATTGTGAGCTTTGAAAGGGATAATAGTTCATCCTGCAGAAAGAGAGGGAGGAAGAGAGCACATTTCAACCCAAAGAGGCATGAAAAGTCCAAGAACTTTCCACTTTTTTTTTGGTACAAAATTTCTATTCAAAAATTGCAGTGATAGGTATTGTTTATATATATTCAGTTATGCATTTTAAAATTTAACATCTAGTGAGCGTAATCCTGAGAGTCTCTTGGATGTTTCTTTTAAAGGGAAAAAGAGAAGAAAAATACACTTCAACCCTTCTTCCAAAAGAGAAAAGCTGAATTTCTCCTGGATGAATAGAAAGAAAATACACAGATTATTATAATATTTTTAAAATATTGACTCTCCTATTTAGACATTCCTAACTTTATTATAAATGTCTTTGCAAGAAAAATATAAATTAATGTTTTTTAGATGACCAAATCTTAGTGTCAGCTCTACAAGGATTAAATCTGAAGTGCTTATGTTTCTTTTTTGTCCCTAATCTTGTGTTTTCTTCAGCAACGTCTTTCACAGGGATATTTTGCCCATTCAGAATGCACAGTCTCTCTAAGGCAAGTCCCTGGGTGGAATCAAAGAGTGAGAGGTGGTCTCTTCTGAAGATATGATGAATGTTGCCTTAAGGAACTGGTTTCACTACAAAGGGCTTCCTGTTCAGTTAGGGAGATGGATACAGGCTCCACTGTGGAAATCTGATCTCTTTTAAAACATCAGTACAAACAGCCCTTTCCTGTGACCACAGAGTCACCCCATGAGACAGCATCATCTTCCTCCCTCAAAAGAGTATTCTCTTGAGGTCAAGTCTGAGTCTTTTTGGGGGTACTTGTCATGCTGATCCTATACTGGTGCAAACAAAAGCAGAGGGGGCACTCTTGGGTCTTAAGAAGCGACGTCTAGTTCTTTGCAGTTGTGTAAGTTGTGACTGTGGTCTCAGGAGCTCGAAGCTGGCACTTTCTAGTTCTGATTTATGACCAATCTTCAACCTCTATTTAACCCTCAATTCCCTCAACTGTGAAGGGAGATAAAAAGATTCACTTCACAGCATATTGAGGTGAAACAAGCTAAAAGTATGAAGCATCTTTCAAATACTAGGAGTTTAATGTTGATTAAATATGTATTAATTCATGTATTCATTTAACTAATATTTGTTATGAGCCATTAGTCATTCCCCTTATCTATAGCAAAGAGTCAGAAAGTTACAGAAATTTGTGAAAATTACCACATTGGAGATCTTTGGATTTATGCCTGTCCCTCAACCAGTTCTTAAGGGTATATAGTCCATGTGTAGACTTGATGGTAAACAAACAAACCAAAAAGGAGCCCCCCTAAAATCACATAGCTGGTGAGCACCTGGTCAAGATTATACTCAGAATGTCAGGCTCCAGGGTTCTCTTTTACCTCTCTTCTTGTCCTACTCACTCCCCCGCCAGTAGCTATGAAAAGACTAGGCAGTCACTCACAAGGGGTGAGTGTCATGCCTATGGTAAGGGTGTCATGCCTATGTTAAGAGTTCCTCTTGTGAGTTTTAAGCTTCTTAGTACTCACCACCAGTACAAAAAATATATATGAATTCCTACTCTGGATTTTCCATCTCCAAAGGACCCCCAGGGATTGGGGATGAAAACCAGGTCAGATAACCTCCAAACTCATCATCCTTCCCTACCCTATAGCAGGCATACTTCAAGTTTCTTTTCAGCAAATAACTTCTCTACCTAACAATATCTAAACACCAAGATCTCAGACATAGACTGACTCATATTCAACCCATAAGCTTAGATATGCACTACATACTCGTATCATTTAAGAAATAGTATTTCTCGAAACACAGGCATACACACAACCATACTCACAAAACAAATAATATGCATTCAAGGCTGTAGCTTACTTACATGTCCATTTAGGGGAAGTCCATAAGAGAAGCTGGTAGGAGAGAAGAGGTGAAGAAGAATCAGCAGTGTCTCATACATCATCCTCTTCTGCCTAGGAGAAGTGCTAATAACTATTCTATAGTTATTCTGTAGCCAGAAAGAATAGCCATACTGATGATGGAATTCCAACCATGAACCCCAAGTTAGCTCTACCCTGACACACAGTAGTTATACATAAAGGCACACAAGCCCAGGATCTTGGTTGGCTTTCTTGTTGCTGGACAGAATTTGGGCTCTATCTCTGGCTCAGGGACTGATTTTGTGACACTGGGCAGGCTCTTTGCCATTTTTTCTCACCTGAAAAATGAGACATTTGAGAAAAATGAAAAGATTGGAACTAGGTAACCTCAGGTCTTTTCCAGCCCTAGAATGCTATGGTCTATAATTCTTTCATACATTGCGCTGTACCCACATTTCACTTCAAAAAGCTTCCAGTGTAGTAGGGTTTTCTCTATCCCAGTTATATAAGCCCAAATTTTAGGCTTCCATGGCAACCGTGTCATCGCCTCAGTTGGCATTTCTTATTGAAGATGTTTGTATCTATTACTGAGCTGTAGATGAGGCAAACAGACTTTGGTTTTGAATAAATCTTTTTAGGTTTGAGCTGTTCCTAGTTACTTTATATAAATAAAGAGTCTGGAAATGTTTCTACATGAGAAAATGGCTAGACCTTTACTAATAATAGCTATTTATAACTTTGCTTCTTTGAAGTTTAGTTTACTAGAAATAAAATCTCACCTGAGATTTCAGGAAGATGCCTCGAGCCTTTTTTTTTTTTTTTTATCGGTACACGGGCCTCTCACTGTTGTGGCCTCTCCCGCTGCGGAGCACAGGCTCCGGACGCGCAGGCTCAGCGGCCATGGCCTCACGGGCCTAGCTGCTCCGCGGCATGTGGGACCTTCCCGGACCGGGGCTCGAACCTCCGTCCCCTGCATCAGCAGGCGGACTCTCAACCACTGCGCCACCAGGGAAGCCCGCCTCGAGCTTTTAAATTGTCACAATTTTCTAAATCTCCTCTGAACTTTCAAGTGCAGAGGGCTTGGTTTCAATTCAGTATCTGTATGTAACTTTCTTCCTCAAAGGTCAAGGTACAACCGTAACACCTCTGTGTTTCAAGCATATGCCTGTGAAATATGAGATTCTGATTCCTAGGGAATTTGCCATAGAAAGCATAAATTAGAATTTGTCATGAGAAAGGCCATAAATGATTTGACGTGAGTTTTCAAGAGTCCAGATATAACTATATCAAGTCAACGAGCATTTTTTAACCTATTTTGGGCGTGCCCAGTACTGTGCTCCATATTCATTGCCAGGGACTGAAACAAAACAAGAATTGAAAATACTGCTTCCTTTCAAGCAGAGAAATCTGTAGAGAAGTAGGTGCCTGCAGCCTCAGGCAAACCCTACTTGAATTGTCTCCTACCTTGGGACCGCCCATGACTTAAAGGAAGCAGAGATGACTGTGTGGCCTGAGATGGTTTAAATGTGGCCTGCTCAGTAAAGCTTCTCAGCCCCAAGGCTGTTTTCTGAGTTTCCTCTTGCCCCAGTTCTCCCACAGCTGGGTCAAATAATTTCATCTTCTGCAGGTCCAGCCTATTTATTTTCAGAGCAATCTGAGGCTATAAATAAGTAGCCTCTGGTCCAATGCCTCCATACATCCAGGCTTATTATAGCAGCCCTTTTCCAGATATGGGGCATGGGCACTGTGTCCTGGGCTACCCTCACGACGATCTATACTAGAGCAATTTTCTACTCTTTCCAGACCTTGACACCCCCATCTCAGCCCTAATCCTCCCCCAATCCAGCCCACAGAGCAATTCACCAAAAGTCAGTTTCCTGAAAGAGCAATTTTCTGAATGACTGATTCACTGAATTTAATAAATGTATCAACATACTCACAATTTGTTTTAGGGAACATTCTTTTTGAAAATGTTAAATGAATTTGGATATATTCTTATTGAGAATATATTTGAAAATATATTTGGCTTGAATATGCTCAAGAATATATTCTTGAATATATTAAATATGAATATTCACCTTATAAAATTATTCTTCATGAACACACTCATAAGAAAAGTTAATGATCCTATGACCCTCAGCATTTAATAAATTGAATATTATTTAAAGTATGGCTAGAGTAGAACACATTAATTATTCAAGAAAACTGTTTCTCCGTCTGAGCTTTTGATAAGTGGTAAATTTGATTAAATGGTCATTTCACAAATTGACCTTTTAGTAAGTTGGCTTTCTGCAAAATGACTTTTGGTAAAGGGATCTAGATTCACCAGGGTGCTGCATCCATGCTTCCGTGGACAGTCTCCTGTAACTTCCTGGATTTCTGAGTATTTCCTTCACCACCCACCCCTGGCTGAACTCTGCTACATCTGGCACCAGGTGTTGATGGGAAAATGAATGTCACTTCCTGAATAGGTGGGATGTACCCATATGTCTGAAATGTTTTTGCTGGCTATTTTGTCTCACCAGTGGGCTCAACTCCTTCTCTCCTCACTCCCTCCTGCTCAGGCTCACTGTCAATTTTCAAGATATAACAGATCCAAAGGCCTGTCCTCTTTTCTTTCAAACAAGCAGTTTTTAAACGTTTCCTATTCTCTCATAGTAATACCAGAGTTATAGGAAACCTTGAAGCCCACAGGGAAATATTAGCTCCCTATGTTGAAAAAAAACTTTGACTTTTAGCAGAATAACTTCTGTTGGAAGATGTCTTATTGTTTGGAGATGATAGAAGTAGTTGGCCAGCAAAACAGGTAATTTTAGCATCAGTTGGACTCATTTAGGTTGAGAATATTACCCCTTACTCTCTTCTAAAGACAAATGCATATTTCTAAGAAACTTGTGCTAGAAAGTGATCACATCTTTTAAAGATTAGTGCATATCACCAATTCAATTTTGAGTGCTATGACTTAACATATGACTTCCATGCTCTTGCATAAGAGGACTTCAAATCATTACCTTTATTTCTCCAATTAGATCTTAGCTGTTAGTTCCACATAAAATATCTTAAAGTCTGTTTTAATCTTGAAGCTTCTCACTCCCACCACCACCAAAATAATGACTTTATATTAAAAATATTAAAGCAACTAGACATTTCTGGTATGGTAGGGAACACTTAAAAACAATCATTGTACGGAAAATGAAACCCTAACTATTTGGAGACCAACAGAACTGAATTAATTTAAAAATACAACAATTTAAACAGTAAAACCTTATTTTATTGGCACTCTTGAAAAATGCTACCTGAAAAATCTTGATTTCTGAAATCAAAATGGTGTAGTGATTGTTGATCTGCAGCATTTATAATATACAGTTATCTGACAAGCAAGTATACGATGAGGAACAAGAACAAATCTTCAGATTACTTTCTGTCAGTGGCAACATGAATGGAAGAGACAAGCTCGCATGAATAGCAAACATCTTTGAGGTCTAGTGAATGCAGCTTGATAGTCTGCAGTGACCGGCTCCCAAGGGCATCCATGTTGTTTTCAATATATTTTAACCAGGAAAAAAATCTCACTTGCATCTGTCACGATGTCGCACTTAGCTGCCTTTTTGAGGTTTTGTTTAGAACAGTGATTCTTAAACCTGAGTGCACATTAGAATTACCTAGTCCCTACCCAGACTAATTAAATAAACATTTCTGAGTGTGGATTCCTGGTATTTGTATCTTTTTAAATTTTCCTGAAGAAATGCTGATGACTCTCTAGACTTGGGAACCACTGGTTTAGGGCATAATATCTGCTAGATACAAAAAGTAAAATAGCTGTAGGAACTTTCCTCCTGCTTTTTCTGCCCCTGGGCCTTGGCTATTAGCTTTCATGTTCCTACTTTTAAAATCCTGTATCTGACATTGGCTTAGCTCAGTATATGGTGGGTTTGGGTTTGCTTGGCATTTATTTGGACACACGGCCTAATGGCAGGTAGTTAAGCTAACAGGCTTTACTTTTTTAACTCTGTATGTATAATCTAACCCTTAAGTGCTTTTACAGAATTGGATATTGGCAGTTTGGATTTAATTTACTTAGGTACAACAATTTTGACCTTGAAATAATTAGTGTTAATTATTAGTTTAAATATTAAATTTGAAACATAGTCATTTCTAAAAAAAGGATGGGAGAGAGAGAAATTAATCTGGGGAGGTTTAAAGGGCTATTTGCAGAATAAAAGAGCTTATTTGAAGAAGCACCTGAAGAAAGAATGACCTCTATTTTTCTCAGCCATAATAAGACCCAATGATTCTCATCAGTGTAAATGTTTATCATTAATGAGCAATTGTCTCTACAATTTTAGTTAAATTAGGTACAAAAAGAATCACAAAATACTTTTAGAAGATTCAGAAAATGGATTTGTCATGATTCCTTGGACACACCTGTTAATAATGAAGTCAGGCATCTAGATAATAAAATCACTATCTTTATGAGTTATCTTTTGAGTTATTCATGCTTTAATATTTCCATCCTGTAAGAGCAGTACTATGCTCATGTGTGATCCCATAACAGTAAACTGAGCATAGCACTGTATGTAGATGGAACTCTGGGATGAGAGGTGGAGAGCACAATGGTTAAGTCAAAGAATGTGTCATAATAATATGAATTTTTCATGTAAAAAGTAGTTTAAATGGGGCCTTAGATGGAATAATACCATTTTATATCTATAAATCATGTAAATAAATAATTTAATGTAATCACATATATGTAGGATTAAATAGTGTAGAAGCAATTCTCTTGCAAAAAGCACAACTTTCCTGCTTACTTAATTTTATTTTGTTTTGTTCCCTATTTGTGTTAAATGACTGTGGCAACAGCAGGGGCTTGGGGAAATGGGCATCAGTTCAAATGGTAGAAAAATCTTTCCACCAAACAATAATTTTGCAATAATTATTTGGGTTTCTGTCATACAAAATAATGCATGCAGTTAACTCCCTGGAAGCAGACTTTCAGAATAAAAGTTCAGTTTCATAAGGAACTGCACGTCATTGATACTTACAAGTTTAACCAATAGGAAAGCACACTCTTTAACAGAGGTGTTAATGAACAAGGACTAGCTAATGTAAAAACTGTGTGCCAAATAAAAACATTTATATTCATTTACCATACAATCCTAAACCTTTGATTTTCTAGAATATATAAGAAGGTTGGGGATATTTTGTTTTTTGTTTGAGTGTTGCGACCAAAAAGATGAACAGAAAACACACACACATGCCCCAGCACTTACATCTTCTTCTTCTTTTTTTTTTTTTTTTTTGCGGTACGCGGGCCTCTCACTGTTGTGGCCTCTCCCGTTGCAGAGCACAGGCTCCGGATGTGCAGGCTCAGCGGCCATGGCTCACGGGCCCAGCTGCTCCGCGGCCTGTGGGATCTTCCCCAACCGGGGCACGAACCCATGTCCCCTGCATCGGCAGGTGGACTCTCAACCACTGCACCACCAGGGAAGCCCACATCTTCTATTTTTTAAATGTAAAGGATGCTATGATAGCAGCACAAAAGGAAGAACAACAGAGTTGTAGGTCATAGACTACCTGATTTCAAAACTTCCTATAAAGGCACAGTAATCAATACAGTGTGGTACCAGCATAAGGATAAGAACATAGACAAATGAAACAGAATTGAGAGTCCAGAAAACAAAATCCTTACATTAATGGACAATTGATTTTTGACAAAGAAACCAAACAATTCAATGGGTAAAAGATAGACTTTTTTTTTTTTAAAAAGATAGACTTTTTAACAAATCATGCTGACAATTGGATATCAATATGTTAAAAAAAGAAGAAGAACTTAAACCCTTACTTTACACCATATACAAAAGTTAACTCAAAATAGGTCAAAGATATAAATGCAAGAACTTTACTTGTGAAGGAAAACACAAGGAAAAAAATCCTTATAACCTTGGATTAGGCAAAGAATTCTTAGATATGACATCAAAGGCATAATCCATTAAAGAACAAACTGGTAAAGTTGAACATGAAAATAAATAAATAGCTTTAATTTATAAAAGAAAGTAAAAAATAACTGTGTGCTCCAAAAGACATGATTGAGAAAATTAACAAAACAGCCACAGACTGGGAGAAAATACTTGCAAATTATACTTCTGATAAAGAAATGTTTATCTATGATATATAAAGAACTCTTACAAGCAATTATAAGAAGAAAAACAACTCGGTTTTTAAAATGAGCATATTTGAAAAGATACCTAACCAAAGAAGATACAGAATGATTAATAAGCAAAGATCCTTAATATCATAGAGAAATGCAAATTAAAGGCACAATCAGATACCACTACACACTCACTAAAATGGCTGCAGTTTTAAAAATACAGTAATAAATGTTGGCAAGGATGTAAAGAAACTGGAGCATTCCACATTGCTGGTAAGAATGTAAAATTGTATACCCACTTTGGAAAAAAGTTTGGTGGTTCCAAACAAAGGTAAACTTAAACTTATACAATCCAGCACTGCTAGGATTATACACAAGAGAAATGAAAACATATGCCCAAAGACATGTACTTGAATGTTTATAGCAGCACTATTTATAATAGCCCCAAACTGCAAGCAATCCAGATGTCCATCAAGTAGAGAATGGATAAAAGGTGTGGTGTACCCCTACAAAACAGGGATTTTATTCAGCAATGAAAAGGAATCAACTACCAATACATACTACCACATGAAACCAATTCAAAAACACTGTGTGAGAGAAGCCGGACCTGAAAGACTATATATTGTATGATTCCATTTATATGGAATGCCCATGAGATTTAAATCTATGTATACAGGGGGGCTTCCCTGGTGGCGCAGTGGTTGAGAGTCCGCCTGCCAATGCAGGGGACGCGGGTTTGTGCCCTGGTCCGCGAGGATCCCGCGTGCGGCGGAGCGGCTGGGCCCGTGAGCCATGGCCGCGGAGCCTGTGCTCCGCAGTGGAAGAGGCCACAGCAGTGAGAGGCCCACGTACCGGAAAAAAAAAAAAAAAAAAAAGATTTAAATCTATGTATACAGAAAGCAGATTGGTGGTTGCCAGGGACTGAAAGCCAGAATAGGGAATACCTGCAAATGGGCATGAGGAAAGAGTTTTGGGGTGGAGTGATGGAAATGTTCTAAAACTAAACTGTGGTGATGGTTGCACAACTCAATTTACTAGAAATCGTTGCATGGTACATTTACAATGGGTGAGTTTAGCGGTATGTAAATTATACCTTCATAAAGAATGTTTGAAAAAAAGTAATAATTGCAGAGCAAGATGATGTTCTAGCCCAGAGCACACTGCTCATATTGGCTTACACAGATATGCTTTACAGATTTAAAACCAAAACATCCTTTGCCTAAAATCCTTTGCCTAAAATCTTTTTCTTTTAAGACCTTATTCTTGCTCAAGGGCCATACTATTGAATATTCATTAATATTCATTAAGTACAACATATTCTCTTCCACTCACTTTAAAATTATGTTCCAGGGCTTCCCTGGTGGCGCAGTGGTTGAGAGTCCGCCTGCCGATGCAGGGGACACGGGTTCGTGCCCCGGTCCGGGAAGATCCCACATGCCGCGGAGCGGCTGGGCCCGTGAGCCATGGCCGCTGAGCCTGTGCGTCCGGAGCCTGTGCGTCCGGAGCCTTTGCTCCGCAGCGGGAGAGGCCACAACAGTGAGAGGCCCACGTATCGCCAAAAAAAAAAATTATGTTCCACTGACAATTTACATCTTTTTAATTTCTAAATTCCTGCCACAATTTACCACCCCAATTTACCCTGTGTATTTTATTATTATCTTCTGTTTTAAAATTCAGGAGTACTGGTGCTTAGGGCTTACAATTATAAACACTTCTTGAAACATACCCTCTTCTACAATACTTTACACATCTGTTTTATTTACTTCTCACCTTACTTCATTTAATTCTCAAAATAGCCCTATGAAATAGCATTATTGTAATCCCTGTAATATGTTAAAGGAGACGGAGGCACAGGGAAGTCGCTTAATGTTACCCATATCTAAAGTGGTAGGGCCGAGATATGACTCCCAAGCCCAACCTCTTAACCACTGAGCTGAAAAGTCTCTCTAGAGCATTGACAGAGAGGGAATGTTTTGCAGTTATCTTCCGTTTCTATTACAATGGCCTTGTTGCCTTGCATATTTTTACATAAAGCTCTCTAAAACAGGAATGCTCGAAGTGTATACTGCTGTTTTCCTCCTGGTTCCTTAAGACAAACCATGAAATGTGTGGGCACATTATATGAATTTGTTATGCACTCCTCCAAAATAGCATGTGTTTCATATTAGTAATTGGGGAAAAGGATAAAGATACATACAATGTGAATACACACACATTGGTTATTTGACTTCCTGGTAGAACTTTGAATTTAACCCCAATAACTAATCTCTTTATACACATTACTTCATCCTGACATGTATAACGTATATAAGGAGGAATAACTTGAACAGGAAGAATTGGTTTGTGAAAGAACAAAGCTACTATAGATGCATTTTTAGAAACTTTAGTTGTAGCGGAGGAAATGAGTCTTTTTAAGAAAATCAAAAGCCTGACTCTAAGACTTCTTTGTAAACGAGATGGGCATTGTGAAAAATGCCTCTTCCAGCAACTAAAGTTTGAGTAATTAAGGAGCAAATGATAAAAATAAGGAAATTGTTATATACTTTTCATAATCAGGGATATGAACATACACCCAACTTCAGTATAACTCCTTTTATGACATTTTAGACGCCACTATGGATTATGAGGTATGAGAAAATATAATTTGATTCATAACTTTCAGTATGAGGATCTATTCAGCATGTTAAAAATTAACATTCTGGCACATCTAGTCCTCTGGTGAAAATAGTGTTCTAGTTTCAAGTTGACAAAATAGCCTAAAGGTATTTTGGACAGGAATTTATACAGATTTAATACCAACAAAGATGCCCTGTGGTAAGCTTTGATGATGGTATTGAAGAGAGTTCACTGGGGAGAAAAAAAGTTTTAAAAAGATGCAAGTCATTTGAAAAAATAAAATATTTACGCAATGTAATATTTTGGCATGGAACTATTGAGGACAAAATGTTCTCAAACCGTTTTAAGGTAATGTTTCCTACTTAACACAAATAAAATTGCATATTAGTGTACCTCTACCAGGAAAAGAAAAGGAAAAAAGCAATATTAAAAAGTGGCTCTTGGGTGAATATTTGGATTAAAATTTCATATTGAATATTTCTTAAGGAGCATAGGATATTAGAATTTTTAGAAACAAACCTCTGTCAAAAGCTGCTATAGAGCTAGTCCTAAATAGTTCTCTTTGTTCAAACTGTACCACATCATGTAAGACTTGAGAGGCTAACCAGAGAGAACAAGTCTATTAAGCAACTCTGCAATAGCATTCTGTTAGAAAGGACGGTGGGTTGTTGGAAATGCTGGTAAGTTTGCTTAGCCCATTTCAAGAGTTTCTCTAAGGACCAAAGTCTGCATCTCCAATGATGCTATCAAAAAAGCAAGAGATGGGGGCTTCCCTGGTGGCGCAGTGGTTGAGAGTCCGCCTGCTGATGCAGGGGACGCGGGTTCGAGCCCCGGTCCGGGAAGATCCCACATGCCGTGGAGCGGCTGGGCCCGTGAGACATGGCCGCTGAACCTGCACGTCCGGAGCCTGTGCTCCACAACGGGAGAGGCCACAACAGTGAGAGGCCCGCGTACCGCAAAAAAAAAAAAAAAAAAAAAAAAAAAAAAGCAAGAGATGGGCCAACAGTCAACTGCTTTCCAATCTTTCCTTGCTTTCTAAGATTTGCCAAGAATGGTTTCTTCTACTAAAACATGACCCCTGAGCTATATACACTAACCCAGATTTGACATGTCTGTGTGCCTCCCCCTTTGCTACTAAAAATATTGGGATATTTTTGGCATTTTGACCGAGCCTGGTTTGAGTCTGGAACACCCCTTTATTCCTGGATATTGTGACAGACTAGAGCCCTTGCCCTCAACCACTTGCCATTTGGGGGCTCTTGGAAAATGTTAAGACTTGTGTGAGCCACTTTAGATATGTGGTCTAGCTCTCAAAGAGTTCATAATTTTTTAAAAAACTGGTCAGAAAACTCTAAGCATGCAAAAGATATTTTCTGTAGCCGTTCTTTTCCCCACTTTTCTATTAGTCCTAAAGACTAAAATTGCTTCCTACATTTTCCTTTCATTCGATACATATTTATTTAGGGCCTATTATGTGCTAGACACTGAGAATGTAGCAATGAATAGTCATCTACTTCTCTTTGCAGCATATTTTTGTTACCTAAAATCCCACGCATCATACTGGTGCAGAAAGGTTGACATGTAGATTCTTGAAAAAAGAGTCCTGAGGGAAGCAGGGAAGGTTCAGAATTCTGGAACCAAACTGTGTGCCTTCTCTTTAGGCTTTCAGTATACAAGAAGGTGGAAAGCAGGATAAACTGCATCTCTTGTTCTCATTATGTCTATTCCTAAAAATATACGGTGACCATATTTCCTTCAACAACCAGCAAAAAAATCTGACTACTATAAACACATATGACAAGAATGGATTTTATAAGCTGGAACTGTCAGACAAAAGCAGGTTATTTGATTAAAGTGTCTGACAATTAATGATGAAGTTTCAGGGACTTCCTTTAAAATTTCCCAAGGGCTTCTCAACATGGGTTTCATCAGCCACTGTCCCCATGTTGGGCCCTGAGAGAAAAGAGTATATATGTGCATCTTTGCATTGACTCCATTTGTGGTAGCTTGATTCTCCATCTCGTATTCCCTGCCTGTCCAGGGATCAATGGACTTTTCAGTCTTTATCCTACCTGACATCTCAGTAGCATTTGACACTGTTGTTATCTTTCTTCTACTCTTTCCTTGGATTCCATTGCATTTTACTTTTCTGATTACTCTATCTCTTTTGCTTACTCCTTCATGGACCCCTTTATGATCTCCCCTATCTCTGCCCATTCCTTAAATGTTTGTGTTCTTCAGGATCCTCTTCTCATTTCACACACTCTCCTGATTCAATTTCATCTCAAATATATATATAAATGTATATTTCAGATTGAATCTCTCCCGAACCCCAAGCCCCAATATCCAACCTCCTGCCGAGTTTCTCCATTTGGACACCCATCAGTCATCTCAATTCCAGCTTCGCAACACTGAACTCTTAATCTTTTCCTGACCCCTCTATCCCATGGCTCCAAACTTGCTTCTCCTCTGTGTTCCCTTTCTCTGGCAATCACACTACCACCCATCCAGTTGCCTATGCCAGATACTTGGTCAACCTCCTTGATTTCTCTTTCTCTGTCACAACTCACATCAAATCAGTCACCAATCCTATATCTTAAAAATATCTTGCTATTCTCATGACTCACCATAGCCATTGTTTCTCCCCTAATTTAAATCACCATTCTTTCTCTCTCAATTGCCTCTTTGCTGGTCCTCCTGTCTCTCAGTGTGAACCCTTCTAGTCTATTTTACAGACCACAGTCCAGAATAAATTTGCAAAAATGCAATTTTCATCACATCAACGCCTTGTTTAGAACACTTTGTGGTTCCTTTATCATTCAGGACAGAGTTGAAAGTTTTTAATGCGGCCTAAGTGATTGGTTCCTGTGGTTTCATCTCTCCTCTTAAACTCTTTGCTCCAGGTTTTCTAACTATTAATAATTTTACTTCTTGAATATGTCATGCTTTTTCTTTCCACCAGAACTTTGAACCCTCTAGTCAAGGATTCCCTCTCAGAGGATTCTTCAAAGATTACCTAGTACTGTATACTATTATGTGATCTCATGTCTCATGCTTCACCAGTGGTGTGTCTCTAAATAAGCCTGATATTCATACTATGATTTCTTACTACTGACCCTTAAGACAGGTATGTATACAGGTTATGTGGAAATTGAACATTACATCTTTGGGGGAGATATCTTTTTTTTTAAAGTATGCAAATCATCAAAAATCTCCTGGCGGTCCAGTGGTTAGGACTCTTCAGTTCCAGTGCAGGTTCGATCCTGGTCGGGGAACTAAGATCCTGCATGACACACAGTGCGGCCAAGGAAAAAAAAGTAAAATAAAAAAAAAATAATAAAGTGTACAAATCATGAGTACAAAATAAGGTATGAAGATGACTATTTATTTAGAACAAGAGAAGAAATCATAACAAATGTATTGGTGCCCTGGAGATTCAGGTGTCTATTTTCTGAGATCTTGTTAGGCCATTTCCCAGGTACACTCACCTAGAAATGCTTTCTGGTTGTAACCTCGTTTCCCTCCCCACTCAGGACGCTACAGCTTCCAACAGTAATCAGTTTTCAGAGTAGCCCATGCTTGTGAGTGGCTCTGGAACTTTAAATTTATGATATATCTGTCTCCTCCTTAATAGTTTTTACGTGTCCCAGCCAATGCAAATGCCCATTTGCTTTTTTATTTGTCATTCTGACTAAAGCTTGGAAATCAGAGAACAGGGGCTTGTAGCAAGATATTTCTTAATGTCCTTTTCTGAAGTGTTCAGGAAATTATTTACTCTGTGTGACATCACAGCTCTATCTTCATTTTCTTGTATCTTCTAAGTTAGTGGGTCCCAACCCTGGCTATATGTAGGAATCATTTGGAGAGTTCTTTACAAATATAAATTTTTGGTTCCAGTTATAAACCTGCTGAGTTAGGCTCTCCCACAGTGAGGCCAAAAATCTGTATTCTTAACAGACTCTGCTGGTGATTCTTATGGAGTCAGTTCAGCACCAATTTAAAAATGACATTTGGAAACAACTGGTCTAAAGAACTGAAGAAGCCAGGTCAAAGACCCCACTCATTGAAGAATAAATAGTCTCAATTGGTGGATTAAATTTTCTTCCAACACTTTTATAATACAGAGAATCATTGGTTCTAAGAACCTAGATGGTCTATTGCAGATTTCTAGGACTGCCACATTAGGATAGGACTGCCAACTTATTCTGAAACCTTAACTGATAGGGAAGAGAGAAGAAACACTATGCATTGGCCCAAATTTTTAAAAAAAGACTGGAGCATCACCAATTTTCACCCTGTGAAGTTAAAAGCATGCATTTGTGCATATGGTTGTCCTATCATCTACTACACAAATGATTTACAGGAATTAAAACGAAAATCCAAGAAAAGTTTAAGTATCTGAGTAATTCCATCAATTAAAAATGCACTATCAGGCATGTTACAAACTTGTAGATTAGGACAGAGACTTTAATCTATTCCTAATGTTGTTTTATATGTGTATAGTATTCTCTTCCCAGAAATAAAAAGACTAGTTAGATATGGCATTTTCACTTCCACAGGGCTCATTTCCTCTGAAGGCAAGTGGTTAATTTCTGAAGAGTGTTCATATGGGTGATGTATAACTGTATCATTAGCATTCTCCTTCTTTGAGATCAAATAATATCACTAAGACTTTTAGCTCATTTTTTCTAAAGAAACTTTGTAATGTTTTTTAAAAGAATTGCTTTAGTATTTGTTGTGTGGGATGGAAAGATTTTGGAGACCTTGACTTCTAAATCAGTCTGAGAAAACAATTTCCACATGTCATGTTCTTTTGCTTTGTATGTAGTGAGAAGAAAGAACGAAGCAGTCTTTTCATACTCCTTTGAGTTTAAGATTTGAAAATTTACTTTCTATTTCCTTCAAAAGAGAAACGAGTCACATTAGGTTTTATCTTAAGAATAATGACTATTGTTTTAATAAAAATAACACATGCTCACTATTTTAAAAATTCAAGCAATACAGAAAAGTACAAAGAAGAGAGAAATTAACCTAAAATTATACCACCCAGGAAGAACCATAGCTCTCTATGTGCATATATAGAGAGAGAGATGGATGGGTGATGGAAGGATGGATGGATGGATGGATGGTTGGATGGATGGATGGCTGGGAAATCATTTCATACCCCCAGTCCCTGGAATAGTGTCTGGCTTATAGTAGGTACTCAATAAAAATACAGTAAATGAATGAATTGGATCAAATAATTGATTAAAATAAACGATGTGTTTTTCTGGAACAATACTGCCCAAATTGGAATCTCATTTCTATCACTTAATATGTGTTTGACCTTGAAAAAGACACTTAACATCTCTGCAACTCAGTTAACTCATCTTTAAAATGGGGATAATAATACTACTCACCTTCATCAATGACATTCTTCAGTGAAATTGGAGTGTGTGTGTGTGTGTGTGTGCATGCATGCATGCACATGCATGTACAGTGGTGGAAGATACAATGCCTACTAGTAGATTTGGTTTTGACTGCCATGAAACATGTTAAAGTGCCAGCAGTTTTACCTATCATTGCTTTTGCACCAGCAGTGAACATGCCAACACAGTGAAAATGGCAAATAAAGCTTTCGTATCATTATGAAAATAGTTTTGACTATACAGACCCCCTCATTTTGAGAACCACTTTTCAAACCACTTCTTGCCAAAATAAAATTTATAGCCAGAGTTATCAGGATATTAAGTCATCTTCTTTCTGTACAACTGCTTTTGGAAGTGGGTGACTCCTTTGTTTCTTTTTGTAGCCACTACTGTACATGAGGCTGAGCCCTTTATTTTGTTGTTGCTTGAACCCGTGGCTGTTATTTTTCTTCATGTTATTACTGGATGAAAGAGATTCTGTGATTGGACTACATTCCAACACCTTCATCCATAAGCATAGTTGGGTTTTTGAGTTAATTAAAAATAATCTCAAAAAAAAAAATCTCATTTTTTTACTCTTAAGGTTGGGGCTTCTCTTCCATTGAATAGGATTTTGGTCAGCTAAGGTTTAGTCAGGGGAGCAAAAGCACTATGTTAAGGGATAAGAGACTTATTTAGAACTGTGGTAAATCTAGGGAAGAGAAGAGTCTGGAAGAGAAGTTGGAGGGCCAGATGTGGAGTTACCAGTTAGTCAATTTAAGAAGCCACATATGTCTAGACCCAAAGTAGGGACACGAAGGGGGAATCTGTGTAGAGGTCTATGAAAACCTGTTGCCTGCGAATAAACCACAACCTCTGTGGAGCCATAGCCAAGCACCTAAGGGTGGATCTGAGCCACTGCCGGTCAACACTGCCAGGAGTTAGTAAGCAAAGCTAGATGTGGGGCAGGAGAGTGAGATGACATGGTGGCACCTGCCACGTATCTCTTCTTCTGTCTCTGTACCTGCCTGTGAAAATAGTTCCAGGCGGTTATGACCACTACCTTGTTCCTACCTTCCAAATATTAAGCAAGCCCTGTCTTGGCCAATTCTAACCTGGAAGCATACAAGGAAGGGAATTCTGGAGAATGGAGTCTGATGGCATGTACTGTCTTTTTTTAAGGTATAAATATTAGATTTGTCAAATGATTTTCTAGACAAGAAGTATAAAAAAAGTTTCCAGAGAATTTCGCCACTGTTTTGCAAAAAAAAAAATTTTGCAAAAAGTTAGGAGGAAATCCCATTAATTTAAATAACTCATGCTATCCACATAGGCTGTATAGAGTTGAATGATTCTTTTTTCAAAAGGATTAAAATTCTTAAAACTATAGTCACATAGAAGTCATCCTTAATTTGCTATAACCTAAGGACTGTTTGGTCCATATTCTTCAGATATTATTGTAATTGTAAAAATTTACAGTAATGTATTATTTTTATCATCAGGAAAAAGTTAGCTATAAATTATTATACACACATATATAATACACACATACACAAACCCCATATATATTCATATATGCAGGGTTCTACATGGTCTTTTAACTATATCTAGTGTTCAATAAATATTTCCTATGATTGAAGATTTAAATTAGAACTATATAAGCATCATGAAACTCTTCTTACAGGTTTCTTTCTAAACAGTGGTTTATAATCTTCTTCACTTTCTTTCTTGCTATTTTATTTTCCCACCACAGACATTTTCATTGTACAGAATGTATGGTGGCTTAGGTTTAATATATTTTGAAAGCATAAAAAATGTTCCATCAGCAACAATGTCCTATTGGTAAAAAAGGGGAGGGGTCTTTGAAGGGGCTTGGATCCATAATTTTGGGAGCAAGTTTTTAAAGGAAATTTTTATATTTCAATTTCTTTCAGAAGAGCAACCCTGCTTAGATATTTTTCAAGGAACAAAGTGCTTTCTTTGAGGCTAACTTTGCCAAAACAGAGTCAAAGAATATTGAAATGGAAGAAATGAGAGATACTTTGCAGGTCATCTGCCTGACCCACTCTTTATATAGATAATGAAATAAAAGTCTAGAGTGAATATACTACTTGTCTAGGGTCACACGGCTATTTATTTAGTGGCAGAACAAGTGTTGTAGTTCAGGGTCTCCTGAGTATCAGTCAAATGTTCTTTAAAACAAAACTATTGAGGAACATTTTACATATTATATAACTCTCTCATTTCAAGTGTACAATTCAATGATTTCTAGTAAATCTGTTTTAGAACATTTTCATCACACCAATTAGATCCCATGTACCCATTTATTACTTCTTAAAATTATTTAAAAATTTTTATTTATTTGGCTGTGCCAGGTCTTAGTTGTGGCAGGCGGGATCTTTGTTGCCGTGTGTGGGATCTTTTAGTTGTGGCATGCAGGATCCAGTTCCCCAACCAGGGATCGAACCCTGGCCCCCTGCATTGGGAGTGCGGAGTCTTAACCACTGGGCCACCAGGGAAGTCCCTACCCATTTACTCTTAATCCATCACCATCACCTGTCCCAGGATACCCCTAAACTACTATCTCCATAGATTTGTGTTCTTTTGATTTTATCTTTTTCTTATATTATGCTGTCAATAAAAACATTTTGTCTTCTGTACTTTTATAAATACCATCAACATGAATTTTAACACCTTTTCTGAAGTATAGTAATCTTACCAAAAACACTGTATTTATCCTTTGAAACTGTCTTACAAATGAAAATATACATTCATTCCTGAGCTAATTCAGGTTCATGAAGTATGAGAAAAAATATTTGTGCAACAATTTTTAGTAGGGTATCCCTAACTGGTACAACACTCAATTGAATGGGTGTTTATCATTTAGATGAGAAAAACTATTTCACTTCTTAGGATTCATTTATTCCTGATAAAATTGTATATTCCAAATAGAAACAATGCATGCTTTCTTTCAAGTTACAGTTTATTCTCTATTTTGTTATAAAACAGAAAGAATTAGTTTCTTCTGGAAATAAAGAAGAAATTTATTTATTCTTTATTTCCATTTATTTCACATGGAAATAAATTTGGATACATATCAGATCTAAACTGAAATGTCATTGTTAGAGTTACAAGAGATTTAGTTTCTATTAGATCAGAGAATAGAAAACCTATCCAATAATCCCAAGAGCTCCAATTTTACACACTTAAATTCAAAATTCCCACAGGGGACTTCCTGGTGGCGCAGTGGTTAAGAATCTGCCTGCCAATGTAGGGGACACGGGTTCAAGCCCTGGTCCAGGAAGATCCCACATGCCCCGCAGCAACTAAGCCCATGAGCCACAACTGCTGAGCCTGCGTGCCACAACTACTGAAGCCCACGTGCCTAGAGCCCATGCTCCGCAACAAGAGAAGCCACTGCAATGAGAAGCCAGCGCACCGCAATGAAGAGTAACCCCCGCTCACTGCAAAAGCCCGCACAATGAAGACCCAACACAGCCAAAAATAAATAAATTTAAAAAAAAATTCCTATAGGATTTCTTATAGCCTGTGCTGATTGTGCTCATGGGCTCAGATAAAGCCCAAAAGTATGAATTGAAAATATGAGAATACCAATTTCCATAAATAAAAAATAGAGCAATTTAAATGCAATGATATATTCATTTCAGAAGCTTATGTTTTGGTTGTAAGATCAACGTAAAATGAAGATTCATGCTGAAACTTGATCATTTTTCATCAGGATGGCTCATCATTTGAAATATGTGTCATTTGAATAAAATATTAGAATATATTAAAGGCATGTGAAAAGATATGAGTTTGTTTCCCATCCTATTCATCTATAAATGAGCTTTGGAGGCGCTTTCTATTATTCTGTCAACTGATATTGAATTCTCTCTACTTTTCCAAACTGCTAACACTATAAAATAACAAAATCTATTCACCTGTGAAATCATGTAATTTTAGAACTGTAAGGAGCCTTACAGATTGTATGTCCTTTGTTACTTAATGTGTGGTCCATGGACAAGCAGCCTCAGCATCATCTGAGAAATTTTATTAAGTGCAGAATCTCAGACCACCACAGACCTACTGAATCAAAATCTGCATTTGCACAGAGCAAAAGTTTTTAATTTTGATGAAGTCTAATTTATTAATTTTCCTATTATGAATCATGCTTTTGGTACCAAGTCTAAGAACTCTTTGTCTAGCCTTAGGTCTCAAAGATTTTCACCTATGTTTTTATTAAAATTTTTATAGTTTTACATCTTACATTTAAGTCTGTGATCCATTTTGAGTCAATTTTTGAATAAAGTATGAAACTTAGTTCTAGGTTAATTTTTTTGCCTATGGATGTCAATTGCTCCTGCATCATTTGCTGAAAAGCCTATTGAATTGGTTTTGCACCTTTGTCAAAAAGCAGTTGGGTGTATTTGTGTGGGTCTACTACTTCCCGGTTCTCTATTCTATTCCATTGACCTATGTGTATATCCCTCCACCAATAACACAGTCTTGGTTTTTGTAGCTATATTGAAGTTAGGTAGATTGATTACTCCCACTATATTCATTTTTTTTCAAAATAACTTCACACTTCTGTTCATTTGTCTTTTCATATTAATTTTAGAATAAACATGTCTGTATCTGTAAAAAAATCTTGATGGAATTTTATTGGGAAGTGCATTAAATCTATATATCTATTTGGGGAAAACTGACATTTTTACTATAATGAGTCTTTCAGTCCATGTACATGTTATGTCTCTCCTTTTATTTAGAACTTCTTTGATTTCTTTCATGAGTCATGTAGTTTCCAGCATGTAAGTTCTACATAGGTTTTGTTAGACTAACATGTATTTCACTTTTTTGAGGAATTGTAAATAGTACTGTAATTACCAATTTTCACATCCATACTTTCATTTGCTAGTATACAGAAATAGAAATGATTTTTATGTTTAACTTGCAGGCAACCTTGATTAGCTCATTTATTAGTTCTAGGAGTTTTTGTAGATTCCTTGGGGTTTTCTGCTTAAACCAATCTAAGTGATCTAAGTACTGACAGTTTTAGTTCTTCCTCTTCTTGACTTATTGCACTGGCTGGAACTTCCAGCACTATGTTGAACAGAAGTGGTAGGAACTGACATCCTTGCCTTATCCCTGCTCTTAAGAGAAAGGAGTCTCTTACCATTAAGTGTAACATTAGCTGTAGGGTTTTTATAGATGCTCTTTATCAAGGAAAAGAACTTACTCTTGATCTTACTTTTCTTTTATCATGAATGGATGTTGAATTTTGTCAAATAGTTTTTCTGTATCAATTCATATAATCATGTGATTTTTCTTCTTTAGCCTATTAATATGGTGGGTCACATCAACCTATTCTGGAATATGGAAACTAGCCTTGCATCTGGAATAAACCCCACTTAATCATGAAGTTTAATTCTTTTTATTGACTGCTTAATGCCACTTGCTAATATTTGTTAAGAATGTTTGCATTTATATTAATGAGTTATAGCTCTCTGTAGTTTTCTTTTTTGGATTATCTCTGTTTAGTTTTAGTATCAGGGCAAAATTTTAAATCATTATAAAATGACTAGGAGATGAAGATTGTTAAAGTAACATTAAATCATCAACATCCTCCTAAGCTCCTTATCTCAACTACTAGTACTAGACACTAGCAATAGAATCTCAAAAGCATCGTGGTTTCCTGTCTCTTACCTCCCCAAAATAGCTAATAGTTATGGAGCACTTACTTTGTGTGAGGCACTCAACTAATCATTTTACATTCATTAACTCATTTATTCTTCATATTTTGCAAATGAAACAACTGAGGCTTGAGAGGTAAGGATTACAAAGACAGTGACTCAACCGAGTTCAAAGACAGGTATACACGGCTCCATAGCCATATTTCACCAGGACCCTCCACAATCTCAAGAGTTTTGCCTATGCAATTCCCCTATAGTCCATCCCACATATGTGTTTCTACTATCAGTACTGAAGTTCAGATTCCCTTTTCTTTTGTACACAATGATTTTTAAAACTACCTAATTGGTCTCCCTACCACCACACTCATCTTTCCCAATCTGTATTTCACAGGCTACCCAATTATCATGTTAGACCAGAAGAGGCATAGCAGAAAGCATATGGAATCTGAGATGAGTATATATCACAAATCAAAACTTAACTTCCTGTGTAACCTAAGCAAGTTAATTAACCTCTTCACACCTCAATTTATCTATAAAATGAAAATAATTTTACCTTCCTTATGGAGTATTATATTAAATTAGATTTCACATGTAAAGTGCCAAGATGAAGCGCCTGTACATAGTAGACCTTCCATATATCTTAATTTCCTTCCTTTCGATAAACAAAAATAGGTGGTTCCTGCTTGCCTATGGGATACAATCAGAACTTGTTATCCTGGTGGACAGGGCTCTTGGCCCTGGGCCCAAACTCTGTTGTCAGTCTCATTTCCCTCTACTATGTCATTTCCCCAAAATTCCAATTGCCTTTGTTCTTACTGTTCCCTCATCCTGGATTACATTTTTCCTACTTTTCTGCCAACTGAAGTTATCTTTTAGGACCCTATTTAGAAACCATTTTCTTTTTTTCAGTTTGGAATATGGCATTTGACTTTATTCTTGACAACGTTCAGGTGGTTTTACAACAATCTTGTGGAAGCACATTAAAGTTACCTAAATATTACCAGGGAGCCTGGTGCTCTTCACTTGCTGTGCCATAAGTGCTTGTGAGATATTTGAAAGTGCATTATAGTAATGCTCTGAGTTTTCTAATTTTAAATGTCTTTTTCAGCCAAGTGTTTTGTACATATATTTTCAGTAAGTGCCAAATATGTCAGTATTGCATGTAAATAATTGTTGTGGGGTTTTTGTTTTGTTTTGTTTGTTTGGTTGGTTGGTTTTTTGGCTGCACCGAGTGGCTTGCAGGATCTTAGTTCCCCAACCAGGGATTGAGCCTGGGCCCACAGCAGTGAAAGCACCGAGTCCTAACCACTTGACCACCAAGTAATTCCTTTTTTTTTCTTCTTATAATTGTGTTAATTCTTTTACTGTATCATAGATTCTATTTACAAAATGTTTGTTTATAAAGTTTTATGGATTTTTACAGTCAAGTATAGAAACGCTTTTCTTTTTCTTTTTCTTTTTTTTTTTTGCAGTACGCGGGCCTATCACTGTTGTGGCCTCTCCCGTTGCGGAGCACAGGCTCTGTACGCGCAGGCTCAGCGGCCATGGCTCATGGGCCCAGCTGCTCCGCGGCATGTGGGATCCTCCTGGACCGGGGCATGAACCCGTGTCCCCCGCATCGGCAGGCGGACTCCCAACCACTGCGCCACCAGGGAAGCCCTAGAAACCCTTTTCTTAAAGATCTTCTCTAAAGACTCCCTTCACTACCTAAAGTGAATAAATCCCCCTTCTCCCTTGTTCCCACATGACACCGCAGGTTCCAGCTGGATTAGGAGAGTGAGGTGTTATTCATGTTTTATTCCCTAACACTACGCCTTGAAGTAGCAAAACGGCTAAAAACAGAGGGCTTAAGACAGATAATCCTGGATTTGGATTTGACTGCCATTTACTAACTGGAGTTACCTCCCTGTGACTCAATTATGTACTCTATAAAATTGGGGTGACGAGTGTCTCTATTTAATAAGGTTGATGTGAAAATTAAATAAGAAAATGTATATAAAGTACTTTAGTAAGAAGTCTGATATATGGGCTGTGTTCAGCAGATCAGTAAATATTTGTTATGATGAATATCAATCCTAAATCTGTCACTCAGTTGTGAGACTTTTCATCACTAACAAGGCAAATCTTAATTTATAGCTCAAAGGTCTGTGAGAATTAAATGGGAAATGTGTTAAAATACCTAACATTTTCCATGCCACATAATAGGACCTTTATAGAGGCCCTTATTTTCTTATTCTTACTCTTTTCTTTAAGCAATTCATGTGTGTGCTTCTTTTTGGTTTACTAAAGATTTAAATGAAGTAGACAGGATGACACAAGGAATATTTGGGGACTTGAATATATGAAAATATAGTAATCACACAGTTTTAAATAAAATTCCAAAAGTAAATTATTAAAAGTCTAGTTTAGGGTTTCCCTGGTGGCGCAGTGGTTGAGAGTCCGCCTGCCGATGCAGGGGACACAGGTTCGTGCCCCAGTCCGGGAAGATCCCACATGCCGCGGAGCGGCTAGGCCTGTGAGCCATGGCCGCTGAGCCTGCGCGTCCGGAGCCTGTGCTCCGCAGCGGGAGAGGCCACAACAGTGAGAGGCCCGCGTAACGCAAAAAAAAAAAAGTCTAGTTTATTGTTTTTCTTACAAAGTTCTTACTCTCCCTGCTATTTTTTTGTGTCCCTATCTCTTCTCCTCCAAGCTCTCTTAGATGGTCTGCTTGACTTAATTCCTCAATGTCTGTACTTTTTGATGCCTGAAAGTCACCTAAATAACATAAAGATCATCTATATGATTTTAATTTAGATTAAAATTGTCAGTCACTTGGATTATTCATGAGTTAGTGATAGAATTCTAGCTTCCTGGACAGAAAACCCATGATCCACCATCCCTGGCTAAAGCAGATTTCTTTCAAAGTAACAACATAGTGCAGTGGGAAGAGCATTTAACTGGGAGTTAAGACACCTGAGTCCTGGTACCAGTCCTCCTACTATTACCTGTGTGACCCTGGGCAGGTAGTTTCACCTCTCTGGCTGTCAGTTCTCCCTTTATAAAATGGTCTCTGGTGAGTCCTATGATCCTACATGCTGTAATACATCTTCCATAAATTGAATGATTCAGATAATCAACAGAAACTTCAACTGTTAGGAGAGATATTTTGGAGCAACTCCCTTATATTATAATTTCACCCTGATTTCACTTAGAGGCTTATAGTGAAGAAACAAAAAGTTCATTATGCTCAAGGTCAGTTAGTCTGAATCAATTATCACAGCAGATTATTTGTGCTAATGTGTTTCCATGGCATGATCTCTCCTCCTGAAGCATTTCTGAGGTTTTGAAAACTGCTTTTCATTTTCAAATAAAAATGCTCCCAGCCACCTACACTCAGGAATACAGCAATAATGGATTGGCACTATTCCTGACAGCATATGCTAATTCATAGGCTTTTAAATGGAAAGAAAGCAGAGACTACGAAATGAGTAGTTTTATGTTCTCTGAATCTACCACTTTTTATCATGCAATAAACTTTCACATACAATTCAGTCCCTCAATATCCTATTTTATTTTCAAAAAATAATATGTTCCGGGCTTCCCTGGTGGCACAGTGGTTGAGAGTCCGCCTGCCGATGCAGGGGACGCAGGTTCATGCCCCGGTCCGGGAAGATCCCACATGCCGCGGAGCGGCTGGGCCCATGAGCCATGGCTGCTGAGCTTGCGTGTCCGGAGCCTGTGCTCTGCAACGGGAGAGGCCACAACAGTGAGAGGCCCGCATACCGCAAAAAAAAAAAAAAAAAAAAAAAAAAGAATATGTTCCAATATGACCTTCTGATGCACTTGTGACTATCATCAGGTATTATATAGGGCTGTTAAAATAAAAATAGATAAATTTTAAACAATAATACAGGTATCCCCTGCTTTTCGAAAATTCACTTTTATTCCACTTTGCTTTTACGAAAGACCTACATTAGAACCAGTTTTCACTAACTGAAGGAAATCCAAAGAGGATTTTTGCTTTAAATAAGAAAGGCAAAAAGTGAAAATAACATTCAGTTTTTGTTTTGCAACAAGCCTTTATAGAAGCAGCGCACACCCAGAGCTGCGAGAACTGCAGCACTCAGCTCCTTCTCTGGAAAATATACTCAGCATCTCGGCATCAAGCCACCATAGCTTTGAACTGTGTCTATGAGCATCTGTGCTTTATCTCAATTAATTTTGTGCATCTGTTGGCAAGATGTGTCCTAGGGTAATTGCTTCTTCACTTTATGCCATTTCAGCTTATGTAAATTTTCACCAGAACAGTCTACTTTCAGATAGCAAGGGAAACCTGTATTTTTAAAAATTGATCTTACGGGCTTCCCTGGTGGTGCAGTGGTTGGGAGTCCAGCTGCCGATGCAGGGGACGCGGGTTCGTGCCCCGGTCCGGGAGGATCCCACATGCCGCGGAGTGGCTGGGCCCGTGAGCCATGGCTGTTGAGCCTGCGCGTCCGGAGCCTGTGCTCCGCAACAGGTGAGGCTGCAATGGTGAGAGGCCCGTGTACCACAAAAAAAAAAAAAAAAAAAATTTCCCTAAGTAGATGAGAATACAAACTGTTCTTTAATGTGGGACCCTGGTCCTAGGCTTTCTCTAGCTACTCTTAGGTCCAGATACAAAATGCCCATGGAAAATAGGGTGACCAACTGTCCTGGTTTCCCTGGGACTGAGAGGCTTCCTGGGATGCAGGAATTTCAGTGCTGGGACGGTCACAGGCAAACTGGGAAGGGTGATCATCCTAAATTGGCAAAACATTAAGAGCCCCCACGCCCATTCCCCTGGTGGAAAGACACATTTAAGCCAATCCGGTGAGTGATTCCAGGCTTTACAGATGGTGGGCACACGTATAAGAAGTGTCTGTTAACCACCCCTCCCCTCACCTTCTGTTTCTGGGCTACAGCATTTCTTTAGTTACAGCAATGCATCTTGAATCTCACCACGCAACAGAATCACCTAGAGGGCTTGTTAAAATACAGGCTGCTGAACTCCACCCCTAGCGTTTCTAATTCGGTAGGCCTGGGGTAGGACTCAAAAATCGCATTTCTCATACGTTACCAGGTGATGCAGATAATGCTGGTCTGGGGATCTAGCTTTTAGTACCACTGCTCTAAGGTTGGCATATTACTGTCTTCTTCTGAAACTAACATGTAATCCAAAAGAATCAACTGAAAGTATGAAGGCATGAATCAACAATATAAAGTACAGACTATCATAAGAATTAGTCTTCATTTCTTAAGCAGTCCTCAGTGGTGAGTACAATTTAAAAACAAAATTTTAGTACTTCTAAATATAATGTAAAAGTTTTGCAGGGATGTGAGGGCATTCCCTATCACTGGGTTTACTTTAATGACTGTGATTTCTCTGTGGAAAAGTAAGCACACTGTACCACACAGTTCTGGTGACATTTGGTTCCTCTTCTGTGTGCTCAAACCTACAGTCGAAATATTCTTTGTATTTAATTTGAGCCATAGTTTCACAGGTGTCACTCTCTCTGGCATACTAAACAGGAAAAAAAAGTGCATTTTGATAACACATTCTGCATTTCTTTCAACCTATATGAAAGCTTTTTAATGTAACTGAACATGTTACAAAAATATAAAAACAATTCCAGAGTGTAAATATGCATTCGATTTTATGCCCATATTCTGCCCATCTCCTGCTGGCTACAGTACACAAATTTTACCTTAAACTGTGGAAATATGTCCCTTTATCATCAAAGATAGGTTTCTGACTGCCCTCATTTAGATGTAGTATTTGACCTAGGAGAAACTAAGCTACAGAGCTTTGATGACAGAATTTCAATCCCATATCTGTAAAAGGTTTCTATGGAATTGGGTTTGAAATAAAGAAACTTTACCATTTTGATGAATAAAATGAATTACTAAATGGTCCAATCTCAGACACCAGGTTTCAATAATAACCATTTTGTTTTTGTCCCCAGCGTTCCGGTGGTGCCCTGGCCATTCCCCTATGTGCATTCCAGGGGACCGTGTCTCTCCAAGCCCCAACCGGGAAAACCCTATCTCTTTCTACCTATGAGGTGAGCACAGAAGGACAAAAAATTACCCCAGCCTCTAAGAAAATAGAAGTCTATCGATCCAAAAGTGTTGGCCATGAACCAAACTCAGAAGATTCTCCCTCCACATTTGCGGACACCAGCGTGAAAATACACTTGGAGGTTCTTGAAATTTGTGATAATGAAGAGGCCTTGGACACGGTGTCAATTATTAGCAACATCAGCCAGTCCTCCACACAGATCAGATCTCCTTCCCTACGCTACTCACGGAAAGAAAACAGATTTGTTTCATGTGATTTAGGGGAAACAGCCTCATATTCTCTCTTTTTACCCACAAGTAATCCTGATGGTGATATCAACATCTCCATTCCAGACACTGTTGAAGCACACAGGCAGAACAGTAAAAGGCAGAGCCAAGAGAGGGACGGCTACCAGGAGGAAATCCAGTTGTTAAATAAAGCTTATAGGAGAAGAGAAGAAGAAAGCAAGGATAACTAGCGATCATTTGGCCTAATAAAGGCAAGAATGGCTCTGCAACTTCAAACTACTAAACTAACACCTTTGTTCTGAGGCTATTTGATTTCCTTATTTTTTTTTTTTCTTTGTGGTACGCCGGCCTCTCACTGTTGTGGCCTCTCCCGTTGCGGAGCACAGGCTCCGGACGCGCAGGCCCAGCGGCCATGGCTCACAGGCGCAGCCGCTCTGTGGCATGTGGGATCTTCCCGGACCGGGGCACGAACCCGTGTCCCCCGCATCGGCAGGCGGACTCTCAACCACTGCGCCACCAGGGAAACCCTGATTTCCTTTTTTTATTTGTTGGTTTACATAAGCTTTACAGACTTAATAGTTAATTATTTTTAGTGCAAACAGCTGGAACTAGTGCAAACACTTGAGTGCTTTTTAAGTGTTACTTATAGATCGCGCACACTGCGGCAATTATAAGATTCTGTTTCTTATCTGATTTCTAAAAACCTTCTCTAAATCAAACCTTGGTCTTGTTTACTAATGTTTTCGCCTATGTTTGTCAACCTCAGAGTAAACAGAAAATTGTATAAGCTCAATGAATATACTGTTCTCATGCATGTGTTTCTACACATAAAGTTGGCCTTTACAGCAAGGGGAAAAATATTTGGGGAATGGAAGAAATGTAGCAAAACTCTGAGTTGTATTTGAAGAGGCTTCCTAAATGTGGCTAGCAAAGCAAGCTTATTATTACAGTTACTGCTTTAGCTTTACACTGATGTCTAGGAAATATACTCCTGTATAAAACGGCAAATTAGCTTCCAACTTTGAAACATGCATGTCCCTAGTCTGTAAATAGTTGTTCCCTTCATTTCTATAAAATACAAATTGTTTACTGAATTTTTTTTCTTTCTCTCTTAAATATGAGAGTTTTCCTTTCACCTTTTCAGTATGTTGACTGCTCTTCAAACAGATATGTTGTATGTTAGACGTAGCTCTTAAACATATTGGAAAAGTTTGTAGATGTATACTTATCATTTCTAGAATTCTTTTGTTTATTTGAACAGAAACTAGGGAAAAACACCATAAGATTAAGTTCTGTGAGGTGCACCCAAGTAGACTAAAAAACTTCTGGGCAGAGCAGAGGGAAAATCCTCTAACTCCAAACAAAAGTATCTGTTTCTAAAGTGGCAGATATGGCAGACCTTCTTTGCCACTCTTGAAGCACAGAAAATTTTAGTTCACATATTATTCTAAGTTTAGGTGCTTTTTCATTTCCTTCCCAAAGATATGTGTATCTCAAGCAAAGAAACAATTCAATATACTTTATTAAGTGATTGTGAGGTACACATATCAAGATTAATTTTAAATATGTTACATTGCAAAAATGCAGATATCACCTTGTCAGAATATTAGTGACATATATTTCAAAAAAAAATTAGAAAGTGATTTTTCCTCAAATTGCTTTATTCTGATCTTTCTGTAAACATATATTAAATGTATTACCTAAATGTTTATTTCCAAAGTTGTTGAGTTGACATTTTACGTTTTAAACTTTGTACACTCTCAACTCACATATCTTAGTTATTATTTACAAACTGAGTGAATTATTTTTTAAACAATTTATTCTGGTTTCTATTTCATTATATTGAATCAGAATTCTAAATTACTTGACATGGGCTTTCAGACTGTTTTATCTTCAGATGATTATTTTGCTACCAAGAAGTTATTTTCAAAATAATTATCTCAGTGGACTTTCCCTATCTTTCACCTAACTTCTCAATATATCATTATCTAAACTTGGGAAGCAAATGTAATGCCACTAGTCATGTTTGTAAAGAAAGCCTCAAATAATGCATAACATATAAATTCAAATTCAGATGTATTCTCATTACAAATACATTTAACTTAAGATAATACTTTTTATCTCCAAACTTGAGGGTTAATTTAACATAACGACAAATGGCCAGATCAATCTGATGTTATAAATCAACAGCATTAAATGTCTGTTATAAAAGCCAAAGTTGAATATTCTAATAATGCTTTGTAAAAGACAGGTTTTGATATATTAAATTTAGATGTATAATTTTATAAAAGAGAAAAGTGATTTTGCTGCTTAAAGTATAATTTCTGGCAGCAAGAAAATTAGAAACAGAATCATAATAAAACTGAACAAAATAATAAAGACAAATCCTTTATAACTGCACAGCACTTTGAGTGGAGAGGAGATGATGAAAAACAAGATTTAAAGAATACAAGAATTGGATTGGAAGGCAGTAATACCCATTTTCTCTCCTGTGTTCCATTTTATTTTCACTGGACTTGGGCCTATTCTGGGGGAATTGAAAAACAAACAAACAAAAAACCTAGGATATTGTATCCCCATTTAACTGTCCTTGGTTGTTGAATTAACTGTATAATGGATACACTTAAAAGTTCAGACGTATTCATACAATACCAGAATTATTTACCGCAAAGCCACAGACTTTGGCATCATATTACTAACCTGTAACAGTTCAAACTTCAAGGCAACAGTAGTGAATCTACAAGAAAACTCTACAGGGGGCTATGCCTAAGCATGAACAGCTTCTACCAATCCCTGTTAAGAGAGGGGATGGTTCAGCTAAACCGGTATAAAGTCTACTTTCTCTTTAATGTGATTACAATTGTAAAAATGCATTCTGGTATAGGACATACCCTTATAGATATTTTGTGCTATATTTAAATATCTTACCTTTGCATTGTTATATTGTTCTTATTATTAATAAATGCTCTATTTCATATAGTTTATCTCTTTTCTCTACAAATTGATGTATCTGAAAAAAAAAACTATTTACCTAATAAAAATATCACCATCTGGTGGTGACTTTTATAAACTGAAAACACATAATCCCTAAGATTTCCCCAAATATAAACACGTATTACATAATCCCAAAGACTTCCAAGAATTATGACTGAGGCAACCATTTTGAAGACAGCGAATATCACAGTATTACTTGGAATATAATTTAAAAAAAGGCTTGGTTATGCATTACTTGGAAGCTTTTTCTCAACATAGTTCTGTAGTATTGGATTTCATAAATAGATTTTCTCTTAATTTCTTATACTATTCAGCTACTCTCATTCATGTACTCATCATAATATTTAATGAATGCCTATTTCATGCTAAAACTAGCTCTAGGTACACAGGATTATAACTGTAAACAAAACCAAAACAAACATATATACTGTGAACGGACTGTTAGCACACAGTCCACACGAGACTCCCCTCACTTCTGACACCACGTGCAAGTTCAGGGTGTTCCCTAAGCCACTATCAATGTTAATAATTCACTAGAAGAACTCACAGAACTCCTTGAAAGTTGTATACTCACAGTTATGGTATATTACAAGGAAAGGATATGGATCAAAATCAGCCAAGAGAAGAAGCACATACAGCAGAATCCAGAAAAAAGGCCTAAGTGTGGAGCTTCTGTTTTCCTCTCCCCGTGGAGTCAGGAACAGCAGTACTTCCCTAGCATCAATGTGTGACAAAACGCATGGAGTACTGCCAACAAGGAACAAATCTTGGTGTCCCATCTTTAATGGGGCTTCATCATGGTAGGAGTAGGGTAAGCATGGTTGACTGCTCATAAGAGTGATCTCAGTATCCAGCTCCTCAGAAGGTCAAGCTTATTTGGAACGAATAACTCAAAGCCTCCACCCTAAATCCTATTGTTACTGTCTGGCTGGTCCAAGGCCTCCAAACAAACAAAGTCACTCCTATCAGGCATAACATTCCAAGGGTTTAGAGATTACCTCCTCAGAAGGGCAAAGGCCAGCCCTCTCTTTGGATAGGATTAAGTTCTTCACTACACATATGTAATGTATATACATATATATGTATATGTATATGTGTATGTATACATCTCAGGTAATGCTAAGTATTTTGACAGGAAATAGGCACCAGAGATAATAAAAATGAAAAGAAGAAAAATTAGACTAAAGGGATAATGACAGGAGGAGTGCTTTTTCAAATATTTTAGTGAGGAAAGGCTTCACTGATTAAAGTAACATTTCATCAGAGACACAAGTCCAAGATCAAGGTGTTGACTGATTTGGCTCCTGGTAAGAGCTCTCTTCTTGGCTTGTAGACAGCCTCTGTCCTCACAAGGCCTTTCTTCAGAGGGAAGACAGAGCAAGCTCTCGTGTCTTTTCTTTTAAAACATTCAAACAATCCACGCTATTTCCTTCTCATTTTGTCCCTACCATCTCCAGTATGACTACCCAGTCTTTCTTACTGAACAGTTCACATACTTGTCATATCCGGCGTGCCCAATGGGTACATTTATTGGAACTATTCATTCCTATAATATTAATATTTGCCAGAACTCCCAAAATGTATAATCTCAGTCTGCTCTCTCTGCGTCTTTAACTCATATAACCAACTGCTTTCTAGACATCTCAATTTGTATGTTTTACAGGCACCTCAAACTCTACAAGTGTTAATTATACACATTAACTCAACCCTCCCCCAACCCCCCCCCCCAATCTTCCTCGTCCTATGTTCCTCATATCTCAGGATATGGCACCTTTCTATTAGGTCATCTTTCAAATCTTAAATTTGGGAGCCATCTGACCCTTTCCTCTAATTCTCTACATCCAATGAATCATTAAATCTTGACAATTATTTTTCCTAGCAACTCAATTCCAGTCCTTCCTATATTCTATCTTGCTCTGTCATCTCATTTTGTCTCCCCTACACCACAGCCTGTTAACTAGTCTCTCTACATCCACTCTTGCCTCCTCCATTCCTTTCTACTCAAAGCAGTCAAAGTAATCACTCCCCTACTTAAAATGTATTATTGTTCTTTCTGTGGCATGTAAGATCTTTTATGGTCAGGCTCCTTTCTATCCTTTTGGCCTTCACCACCAGTCTCTTAAGTTTCAGTGTGGAATTTTCCCACTCCCCAACATTTTATCATCTTTCTTCAAGCACATCATTCCCTCCACCTGTAATAATCTCTTCCCTCCCCATCAGTTTAGCTAAAGTCTACTTATCTCAGTCACTGCTTACCCTCTCATTCCTTAGAAAGAACCTGACTCCAAAATTAAATTCTTTTTGCTGTAACATCTCATGGCCGTTGCGAAGGGGTACTTTTTCCTCTACCCTCCCATGTTTAGTTCTCGGAGACTTGCAGACTAAACTGACAAAAACAGATTAGCAAGAGATAAAACAGATATAATCACATATCTATGGGAGTTCACAGAAAAATGTGACTCGAGGCAGTGGTTAGAACTTGGGGCTTATATACCATCTTTTAAGGAAGGGAAGGAGGAGAGTGGTATTTATGGGAAAACAAATGACTTTTGGGAAAGATAAATGAGCTCTTATGAGAGTAGATGGAAAATATGTTGGTTTTGTTAGAAAGTCTTTTTAGGTGTGGTGCTGATTTGCAGTCTCCAATGACAAAAGTCAGTCTTCCCTGGTTCCTCTCCCAAGGAAGGGATTTATGGCAAGAGTTCTTCTGAGTTCTTTTGAGAGGCTCTGTTTTTAGGCAGATAAGAGATTTCAGGAACTCAAATGCCTCTGCTCAAAATAATTTGTCTGCCACAGAGATGCATTCTGGAACCCTTCATATGGCATTTTCCTTCCTTAACTCACAACATACATTTCTTTATTCTTTATCTTCTCCTCAAGACTGTAAGCAAATAAAAGCTGATGCCAATCTTCTCTTGTTCAGTGAGTATTCCCAGCACCTTTAAATCAGTCACATGTGTAAATGAACTAGATATTCCCTGGTAAACTTGCCAGCCTATGTGGAGCAGACACTTGATTATACAAGAATAGCCTGTGCTAATCAACAATAGACGGCTTCACATGAACATAGGAATCTTCAGCTGCTGTTTTATTTAAATTGCCTAAGTGCTCTGCACTGAATTTGGGTAGATAGGCTCATCTTATGCCTTTGGATAAAGGTGGTAAACGACGATAACCCTTTAAAAGAGGCAGGGACATTTTTATACTTATAGATTTGAAACAGATGCTAGGCTGTTTTCATGACATAACCACTAGTTTTAAAAAAAAAGAAAAAAAAGGAATTCATTTCATTTTTTTTAAGGACTTCAGGAGACAAAGCATTCGATCCACAGGTTCTTTTACTGTGCCAATCGACGTTTACAGGGCCTACTGGGAAGCAAACTCCGGATTTTACCGTGAGAAATAAAGTAAAACCCAAAACCCGTTTCCTCACATGCTGGGCGTCGGGAAAGAAAACCTGTGCGCCACCTGCTGGCTCTGCTTCCAAAGGTACAAACGTAAACAATTGAGGGCACACCAAAGATTTCACCTGATCCAACCCGGGGAGCTCCAGGGCCTACGGCCCGTGACGTCACCGGAAACGTCTGCTTGTGACGCTCAACGTCCCTCCCTCTTGAACGGGGCGCCGGAAGCAAAACGGAAGTGGACGCGCACCCGCCTCCGGGCCCGGTCGCCATTTCTAGCGGTTGCAGGTTCTCACGAGTTTTGGCCTGCTGGGACAATGAGCTATGACTACCATCAGAACTGGGGCCGCGATGGCGGGGGCCGCGATGGCGGGTCCCGCAGCTCCGGTGGGGGTTATGGAGGAAGCTATGGAGGGGGCCACGGAGGGAATCGAGGCTCCGGAGGTGGCGGCGGCGGAGGAGGGGGTGGTCGAGGCGGCCGAGGCCGACATCCCGGGCACCTGAAAGGCCGCGAAATCGGCTTGTGGTACGCGAAGAAACAAGGCCAGAAGAACAAGGAAGCGGAGAGGCAGGAGGTAATCTGAGACTCGGTAGTGGAGGGGGATGAAACCGGACAGGTTTTCTTTTCCATCCTTCGACCCCTAACTTTTTCTTTCCTTTTCGGTTTTTTAACTGGTGCATGTGCTTTGTGAAGTGCAAGTGTTGAAGCTTCCAGTAGTGGATATTAATAGCGGTGAACGTTAGCCATGCGCGTCTGACCTGAAGCAGTTGGGATTTATGCGAGTGTATACTTTGCTTAAAAGACGTGAGAACTGGGGACAAAACAAATGTTAAATTCAGGGTCCATCCGAAATTAACTTTTGGGGGGTGTCACTGTCATAGTATATCTGGCTACCCTTTCCCTTAATATAATTAATGTCACTTTAAGTTCTTTGCCTGATGAGCTGTAAAATTACGGTTTTATACATTAGACACTGGTTTGCGCGGAACAAAAACTATCAAGCACTATTTTTGTAGATCCTTCAGAAGAGTACTCCAACTTCCACTTAGTATTAAAATAGGTACACAGGTTTTTTGTTTTTACGTTGGGCGTTGGGCTATGGAGGTTTCTGCTGATGAGCAGCTCCTCTTTGAGAAGGAAACCTAGGATCCTAGAAGTGGAAGAAATTTCAAGAGATGATTTGGCTTAGTCCCTTGTCTTCAGGTTGGTAATTGTCCATTTGATTTGTATCCTGAAGACTTGTAGTAAAGGAAACAAAGTTCCCTGAGTGGCCTGTTCTAATAATTATATATGTGATTAAACCGAAGTTTTCTTAATATAAGCTTTATAAAAGCTTTTTACTGACTTTAAAAGCATCTTTCATATTAGATACAGAGTGTAATTGAATCACCATTTAGGCTTCTGTTTTTAAATCATTCCGTTTCTTTACTTTTCTTTTATCCATGTCATTTTTGTTGAATTGGGGGGGGCGTTATCTATTTATCTTCACAACTTATATTCTTTAAATATATATATTTCTTCAATAACTAAAAATTAATTTGTTCATTGAGCAAACTTTTTTTTTTAAAGGGAAGCACATCTAAGTCATCTTGAAATTGGAAGAATAATTGAGTGATTAGTACAGATTAACTTCCTAAGAACTCTTTATCAAATTTTATTTACCTGTTTTTTCACACAAGGTTTTTTGCATGTTGCTATGGGGGTCTGAAGAAGTATGATATTCAGGGAGCTTACAGTTTAGTTGGAAAAAGTAAGAACTAAACAGACGAAACATTAAGTAAATCAGGAAAAATTCTTCATTATTATTTCCATCTGAAGTCGGTTGTGCAGTGGGTCATTATGAATTAAACTCTTGATTTCCACCACCTCCCCAAACCTCTATTTTAGTAAAAGTCACTACCATTTATTCACTTGCCAAGGCCAAAATGAGATTTATTTTTGATTCTTCTCTTTCATTTCAGCAAGTCTGTTTTCTCTTCCTTTTTAATATATCTCAAATCCAACTACTTATTTCCACAGTAATTACCATAGATCAAGCCACCATTTTGTTGTCTGTCCATGGCTCTTAACTGGTCTCCTATTTCTACTCCTCATTATTAAGTCTGTCTTTTGTAGAGCCTTAGATCATCTCATTCTCTAGCTCACAATTTGAAAGCCAAGTCAGTTCCGTCTCAGTCTCATATGTTTCAGTGCATCCTAACATGTTTTCCAGGAATCTTGGCAATTTAGTTTCTACATATCAGGTTTCCCTCTATGTACTTACCTTTCTGAGCCTATGTTCCCAAGATGTAATTAAAGCTTTTGTAATCATACTTTTATTTTTGCTTTTTTATTGTAGTTCTCATATCATTCTCTAAAATGTATGTTTCCATTTTCTCTACTAAATATGATCATATTTCAGTAATTGGCTCATCCTGCCTCTTTCTTTGATCACGTTCAAGCCCTTTGTGATCGCTTCCCAGTCAGAATTTCCATAGCTTTTACTTTTTAAGTAATACCTGTGTTTACAAAGTGACTGCATTCTAAGGATGCACGCTTATTCTTTCAACAGATATGTTTTAGGATCTAATATATTTGAAACAGTATCATAGGCACTGTGTTAATAAGCTAGATATAGTACCTACCCTACAGAAATTGTGGTGTGTTAGGCACTATAGGGCGGTTAGAATACAATGTTAAAGAATTATAATAAGGAGGTTGTGGGCTTATCCCCTAACTCAAATTAGGAAGAGCCTAGAAGATTTCCCAGAAGAGGTAACCCTTAAGCTGAAACTTGAAAGATAGCAAAGTATGTCTGTGTTTGTGATTTGGGGGCTTGGAAAGGGATTTTTAGGACGAGGCAGCAGCATGTGCCACAACCTAGAGGTTAGGAAGACCACGTTCAAGGAACTGAGAAGGGGGTAGAGCAGTGGCTTTTACACTTTTGACTGTTTCCCACAAAAAGGGATATATTTTAATTTGCAACCCAGTGCACACACGTGTGTAAGTGAACAAAAAGTTCCTGAAATAATGTTTAATTACCTGTACATTGCCCTGGGGCTTTTGTTCTTGTTGTTTGTACCTTTCTGCCTTTTTTTAAAATTAATGTTGGTCATGATCCTTTAATTTTACAGATCGCAGTATGAAAGCTCCTGGACTAGAAAATAAGCAGGGCTTTGAAATTCTTTCCCTTAAGAACTCTGGCAAGTCATTAAAGCGTTTCAAGCAAAACATGAAATGATTGGATTTGTGTTTAAATTCACCCTAGGTAGCAGCATAAAGAATGGATTGAAAAAGAGGCAATCCTGGGACCGGGAGACCAGTTAAGTAGCTCTTGCAGTAATTAAGGTGAGAAATGACAGCTTGAATTAGGACATTGCTAGTGGAGATGGAGGGAAGCGGACAGCTTAAAGTGATTTAGGAGGTAGACTCAAAATGATTTTATCTGGAGGGAAGGGGAAGGCAGGTGTGAATGGATGACACTAATGACTATATAAAGAATTGGCTTGATGGGGCTTCCGTGGTGGCGCAGTGGTTGAGAGTCCGCCTGCCGATGCAGGGGACATGGGTTCCTGCCTCGGTCTCGGAAGATCCCACATGGCGCGGAGCGGCTGGGCCCGTGAGCCATGGCTGCTGAGCCTGCGCGTCCAGAGCCTGTGCTCCGCAATGGGAGAGGCCACAACAGTGAGAGGCCCGCATACTGGGAAAAAAAAAAAGAATTGGCTTGATGGAGGAAGACAATGGACTCAGCTTAAGCACACTGAGTGTGATATTATAGGGCATACAAGTGGTGATTTCAAGGAAGTTAAAGGCTGTGTGGACCTGATGCCTAGAGAAATCTAGACTGCAGGTGAACATTTGACAGTTTGTGGGCCTATGGATAGTAGTTGTAATATAGAAGTGAATGAGAAGAGGAGTGGGTGCAGGCCTGAACTCTGTAGACCATTGCTTCTCAAACCTGAATCACCTGGCATCTTGTAGCAATGTAGAACTGGGGTGGGTCCAGAGATTCAACTTTTCTCACAGGCTCCCGGATGATGTTAGTACTGCTGGTCTGCAGAGCACTCGGGCTGTACAATGTAGAACAAGAAAATTGAAAGTATGGACTGAGGAAGAGAAGCTTGAAAGAATCTAGGAAGGAACAGCCAGAGAAGAGAAAAATAAGGAGATGGATGTTGTTTTGGAATCCAGGAGTATCGTTTAGGGAGAAAAGAGTATATGGAAAAGGGAAAGTAATCAATAGTGGCAAACACTGCACTGATACCAAGTGAGTTAAGAGTTCAGAGTGTCTTGGATTTAGCAACAGGGTAATTGGTAACCTTGATGAGAGCCCTTTTTGTGGAGTGGTGGAAGTAAAAACCAGATTACACTGGAGTGGCGAGAGAAGGAGAGAGGAAGAAATGGGGGTACCTCCAGGCAGTTCTCCTGTGAGAAGGAGGAGGAGAAGTAGGGGTGGGAGAATTCAAGACAGGATTTTTGTTTTTATTGTTTTAAAAGTGAAGAGATTTGACTGTGTTCAAGTTCACATACTGATGGTAAGGAGCCAGTGGAGAGGAAAAGTAAATATATCAGAGAAGACTAAATTATCATGCAGTAGTAGTAGACAGCCCACAGATCTTAATGGCTTATAACAACAAAGGTTTGTTTTCTACTCACATTACTTGACCGTTGGAGTTCGCTAGCGTTCTCATGAGAATGAGGTCCATATAGCCTCCCACCCATCTGGAGCATAACTGGTTTTGGTGGCAGCAGGGAGGGATACAGTAAATCGCCCCTGATGCCTAGAAATTCCCATTCACATGGCCATTGGAAATGCACTTCTGCCTTATATCTGTGAAGAAGCAAACCAGAATATTGATGTACAGCCTAAAGACTACTAGAGAGAAAGAGATCTAGGAAAGGAAGATAAATCTTAATCGGAGATAGCCCTGAGGAGGTGGAAGGAAGGCTGCAGGGCTTAAGTGGAGAGATTAACTTTAACTAGGAAAATGTATTCCTCTTCCATTTTAACAGGAAAGAAGATAGCAAAGGATGGGTTCTGATACAGGTGGGTTTAGGTTTGGTGGCAAGCGATTGAGGACTTTTCCTTTGGGTTTTGTTTTCTTTATGAAATATCATGTGTAAAATGTCAAGGGTGAACGGGAAAGTGGTATCGGTGTGTTACAGAGAATGGAGAAAGTTTGAAGCAGTTACAGATAATTAGAAGCTGATGAGAAAGACAATTCGCTGGATATAATTGAGGGTCTCCTTTGCTAGGAATTTCCAGTTAGAAGCAGAAAGAATATTTGAAGATTTCCAAAAGGGGGGAAAATAATAAAAAAATCAAATGCCTTGATAAAATAAAAGTCGTGAACCATAAAATGTGTGTCTGAGATTCTGAGATTCTTCAGGCAGGGGATGAGGTAAAGTGAAGGATGATGGAACTGGAAAAAGGTTAGGAGGGAGGTAACCTACAGAGAATCAGGCTAGATCCAGGTTTGGAATTTCAGCATTCCTGAATTCACTGCCCACAGCCTTTGGGGGCTCATTGTGCAGAGAACCACGTTGAAAATATATATTTTTAAAGTGTATATTATGTTTTTATTAAAAAGTATAAAATTTTCAGGGGCTATTGCAGTTTTCAGTCATCCCACCTTTTTCTGGATATCTAAAATTCATTTAACAAGGTGAGGAGGAGAACTTTGTTCTGCTAGTAGAGGTAAAAGCTTCAAAATGTGAAGTTCTCTTTGGTTGAAGAAATGCGTTAGTGTGAATGAGTTTCATTGGGAAAGCAATCAGTCTTAAATTACTTAATCTTTGCCATTTTGAAGGTGAATGAAAGAAACTATGGCTATGAACCCTTGAGGTGTTTGGAAGGGGTGTAAAAATTAAGGAACCTGTGCTTAAGGATGACTTTATGGCCTGGGGCTTCCTTTTCGGTGGAGGCTTTAATCAAAGTATTGCTGAGGATTCTTAAATTTCTAAGGGCCAAGAAAAAACACAGTAATCAATAACTATCTTATGTAAGTACACAGAGCAGTAAATGTTAATACGTACTGAAGACCTACAGAATTTAAAGCGTAGGGCAAAAGTGTTTTAATAATGATCCTCTGTGTTGGGGGTCCCCAAGACCACCCTCAGGTCTGAAATTTACTGGAAGGAGTCATAAATCTCTGAAAAGCTGGTGTACTCACAGTAGCTGTTCTTAACAGCAAATTATTACAGATTAAAATTGGCAGAGGTAAAGGTGCATACGGTAGAGTCCAGGAGAAACCAGGTGCAAGCTTCCAGTCCTAGTAGAGAAGGCATATTTTATACTACGGAGAAAAGATACATTAGTCTAATTTATTAACCATTTTAAAAAGATTTCTATGTAGTACAATTATTAAAAAGCAAAAAATTTGGACTTTATTTTTTGAATTTTTCAAATTTATTTTTTATACAGCAGATTCTTATTAGTTACCTGTTTTATACATATTAGTGTATATATGTCAATCCCAATCTCCCAATTCACCCCATCACCACCACCACCCCTGCCACTTTCCCCCCTTGGTGTCTGTGCGTTTGTTCTCCACATCTGTGTCTCTACTTCTGCCCTGCAAACTGGTTCATCTGTACCGTTTTTCTAGGTTCCACATATATGCGTTAATATACGATATTTGGTTTTCTCTTTCTTTTTCTTTTTTTTTTAAACATCTTTATTGGAGTATAATTGCTTTACAATGCTGTGTTAGTTTCTGATTTATAACATAGTGAATCGGCTATACATTTATATATATATCCCCATATCTTCTCCCTCTGGCGTCTCCCTCCCACCCTCCCTATCCCACCCCTCTAGGTGGTCACAAAGCACCCAGCTGATCTCTCTGTGCTGTGCGGCTGCTTCCCACTAGCTAGCTATTTTACATTTGGTACTATATATAAGTCCATGCCACTCTCTCACTTCATCCCAGCTTACCCTTCCCCCTCCCCATGTCCTCAAGTCCATTGTGTACTTCTGCGTCTTTATTCCTGTCCTGTCCCTAGGTTCTTCAGAACCATTTTTTTTCTTTAGATTCCGTATATATGTGTTAGCATACGGTATTTGTTTTTCTCTTTCTGACTTACTTCACTCTGTATGACAGATTCTAGGTCCATCCACCTCACTACAAATAACTCAGTTTCGTTTCTTTTTATGTCTGAGTAATATTCTATCGTATATAGGTGCCACATCTTCTTTATCCATTCATCTGTCTGTGGACGTTTAGATTGCTTCCATGTCCTGGCTATTGTAAATAGACCTGCAGTGAACATTGTGGTACATGACTTTTTGAATTATGGTTTTCTCAGGGTATATGCCCAGTAGTGGGATTGCTGGGTCGTATGGTAGTTGTAGTTTTAGTTTTTTAAGGAACCTCCATACTGTTCTCCATAGTGGCTGTATCAATGTACATTCCCACCAACAGTGCAAGAGGGTTCCCTTTTCTCTACACCCTTTCCAGCATTTATTGTTTGTAGATTTTTTGATGATGGCCATTCTGACTGGTGTGAGGTGATATCTCATAGTTTTGATTTGCATTTCTCTAATAATTAATGATGTTGAGCATTCTTCCGTATGTTTGTTGGCAATCTGTGTATCTTCATTGGAGAAATGTCTATTTAGGTGTTCTGCCCATTTTTGGATTGGGTTGTTTCTTTTTTTGTTATTGAGCTGCATGAGCTGCTTGTAAATTTTGGAGATTAATCCTTTGGCCGTTGCTTCATTTGCAAATATTTTCTCCCATTCTGCAGGTTGTCTTTACGTCTTGTTTATGGTTTCCTTTGCTGTGCAAAAGCTTTTAAGTTTCATTAGGTCCCATTTCTTTATTTTTGTTTTTATTTCCAGTTTTCTAGGAGGTGGGTCAAAAAGGATCTTGCTGTGATTTATGTCAGAGTATTCTGCCTATGTTTTCCTCTAAGAGTTTGATAGTGTCTGGCCTTGCATTTAGGTCTTTAATCCATTTTGAGCTTATTTTTGTGTATGGTGTTAGGGAGTTTTCTAATTTCATTCTTTTACATGTAGCTGTCCAGTTTTCCCAGCACCACTTATTGAAGAGGCTGTATATCTTCATTGTATATGCTTGCCTCCTTAATCAAAAATAAGGTGACCATATGTGTGTGGGTTTATTTCTGGGCTTTCTGTCCTGTTCCATTGATCTATATTTCTGTTTTTGTGCCAGTACCATACTGTCTTGATTATTGTAGCTTTGTAGTATAATCTGAAGTCAGGGAGCCTGATTCCTCCAGCTCCGTTTTTCTTTCTCAAGATTGCTTTGGCTATTTGGGGTCTTTTGTGTTTCCATACAAATTGTGAAATATTTGTTCTAGTTCTGTGAAAAATGCCATTGTTAGTTTGATAGGGATTGCATTGAATCTGTAGATTGCTTTGGGTAGTATAGTCATTTTCACAATGTTTATTCTCCCAGTCAAAGAACACGGTATATCTCTCTATCTGTATTTAATTTCTTTTGTCAGTGTCTTATAGTTTTCTTCATATAGGTCTTTTGTCTCCTTAGGTAGGTTTATTCCTAGGTATTTTATTCTTTTTGTTGCAATGGTAAATGGGAGTGTTCCCTTAATTTCACTTTCAGATTTTTCATCATTAGTGCATAGGAACACAAGAGATTTCTGTGCATTAATTTTGTATCCTGCTGCTTTACCAAATTCATTGATTAGCTCTAGTAGTTTTCTGGTAGCATCTTTGAGTTCTCTATGTATAGTATCATGTCATCTGCAAATAGTGACAGCTTTACTTCTTCTTTTCCGATTTGGATTCCTTTTATTTCTTCTTCTTCTCTGATTGCTGTGGCTAAAACTTCCAAAACTATGTTGAATAAGAGTGGTGAGAGTGGGCAACCTTGTCTTGTTCCTGATCTTATTGGAAATGCTTTCAGTTTTTCACCATTGAGGATGATGTTGGCTGTGGGCTTGTCATATATGGCCTTTATTATGTTGAGGAAAGTTCCCTCTATGCCTACTTTCTGCAGGGTTTTTATCATAAATGGGTGTTGAATTTTGTCAAAAGTTTTCTCTGCATCTATTGAGATGATCATATGGTTTTTCTCCTTCAATTTGTTAATACGGTTTATCACATTGATAGATTTGCGTATATTGAAGAATCCTTGCATTCCTGGGATAAACCCCACTTGATCATGGTGTATGATCCGTTTAATGTGCTGTTGGATTCTGTTTGCTAGTATTTTGTTGAGGATTTTTGCATCTATGTACATCAGTGATATTGGCCTGTAGTTTTCTTTCTTTGTGACATCCTTGTCTGGTTTTGATATCAAGGTGATGGTGGCCTCGTAGAAGGAGTTTGGGAGTGTTCCTCCCTCTGCTATATTTTGGAAGAGTTTGAGAAGGATAGGTGTTAGCTCTTCTCTAAATGTTTGATAGAATTCGCCTGTGAAGCCATCTGGTCCTGGGCTTTTGTTTGTTGGAAGATTTTTAATCACAGTTTCAATTTCAGTGCTTGTGATTGGTCTGTTCATATTTTCTGTTTCTTCCTGATTCAGTCTTGGCAGGTTGTGCATTTCTAAGAATTTGTCCATTTCTTCCAGGTTGTCCATTTTATTGGCATAGAGTTGCTTGTAGTAATCTCTCATGATCTTTTTTATTTCTGCAGTGTCAGTTGTTACCTCTCCTTTTTCATTTCTAATTCTATTGATTTGAGTCTTCTCCCTTTTTTTCTTGATGAGTCTGGCTAGTGGTTTATCTATTTTGTTTATCTTCTCAAAGAACCAGGTTTTAGTTTTATTGATCTTTGCTATCGTTTCCTTCATTTCTTTTTCATTTATTTCTGATCTGATTTTTATGATTTCTTTCCTTCTGCTAGCTTTGGGGTTTTTTTGTTCTTCTTTCTCTAATTGCTTGAGGTGCAAGGTTAGGTTGTTTATTCGAGATGTTTCCTGCTTCTTAAGGTGGGCTTGTGTTGCTATAAACTTCCCCCTTAGAACTGCTTTTGCTGCATCCCACAAGTTTTGGGTCGTTGTGTCTCCATTGTCATTTGTTTCTAGGTATTTTTTGATTTCCTCTTTGATTTCTTCAGTGATCACTTCATTATTAAGTAGTGTATTGTTTAGCCTCCATGTGTTTGTATTTTTTACAGATCTTTTCCTGTAATTGATATCTAGTCTCATGGTGTTGTGGTCGGAAAAGATACTTGATACAATTTCAATTTTCTTAAATTTACCAAGGCTTGATTTGTGACCCAAGATATGATCTATTCTGGAGAATGTTCCATGAGCACTTGAGAAAAATGTGTATTCTGTTGTTTTTGGATGGAGTGTCCTATAAATATCAATTAAGTCCATCTTGTTTAATGTATCATTTAAAGCTTGTGTTTCCTTATTTATTTTCATTTTGGATGATCTGTCCATGGGTGAAACTGGGGTGTTTAAGTCCCCTACTATGAATGTGTTACTGTCGATTTCCCCTTTTATGGCTGTTAGTATTTGCCTTATGTATTGAGGTGCTCCTACGTTGGGTGCATAAATATTTACAATTGTTATATCTTCTTCTTGGATCGATCCCTTGATCATTATGTAGTGTCCTTCTTTGTCTCTTTTAATAGTCCTTATTTTAAAGTCTATTTTGTCTGATATGAGAATTGCTACTCCAGCTTTCTTTTGGTTTCCATTTGCATGGAATATCTTTTTCCATCCCCTTACTTTCAGTCTGTATGTGTCTCTAGGTCTGAAGTGGGTCTCTTGTAGACAGCATATATAAGGGTCTTGTTTTTGTATCCATTCATCCAATCTGTGTCTTTTGGTGGGAGCATTTAGTCCATTTACATTTAAGGTAATTATCGATATGTATGTTCCTATTCCCATTTTCTAAATTGTTCTGGGTTCGTTATCATAGGTCTTTTCCTTCTCTTGTGTTTCTTGCCTAGAGAAGATCCTTTAGCATTTGTTGTAAAGCTGGTTTGGTGGTGCTGAACTCTCTCAGCTTTTGCTTGTCTGTAAAGGTTTTAATTTCTCCATCAAATCTGAATGAGATCCTTGCTGGGTAGAGTAGTCTTGGCTGCAGGTTTTTCTCCTTCATCACTTTCAGTATGTCCTGCCACTCCCTTCTGGCTTGTAGGGTTTCTGCTGAGAGATCAGCTGTTAACCTTATGGGGATTCCCTTATGTGTTATTTGTTGTTTTTCCCTTGCTGCTTTTAATATGCTTTCTTTGTATTTAATTTTTGACAGTTTGATTAATATGTGTCTTGGCGTATTTCTCCTTGTATTTATCCTGTATGGGACTCTCTGTGCTTCCTGGACTTGATTAACTATTTCCTTTCCCATATTAGGGAAGTTTTCAACTATAATCTTTTCAAATATTTTCTCAGCCCCTTTCTTTTTCTCTTCTTCTTCTGGAACCCCTATAATTCGAATGTTGGTGCGTTTAATGTTGTCCCAGAGGTCTCTGAGACTGTCCTCAGTTCTTTTCATTCTTTTTTCTTTATTCTCCTCTGCAGTAGTTATTTCCACTATTTTATCTTCCAGGTCACTTATCCGTTCTTCTGCCTCAGTTATTCTGCTATTGATCCCATCTAGAGTACTTTTAATTTCATTTATTGTGTTGTTCATCGTTGTTTGTTTCATCTTTATTTCTTCTAGGTCCTTGTTAACTGTTTCTTGCATTTTGTTCATTCTATTTCCAAGATTTCGGATCATCCTTACTATCATTATTCTGAATTCTTTTTCAGGTAGACTGGCTATTTCCTCTTCATTTGTTAGGTCTGGTGCATTTTTATCTTGCTCTTTTATCTGCTGTGTGTTTTTCTGTCTTCTCATTTTGCTTATCTTACTGTGCTTGGGGTCTCCTTTTTGCAGACTGCTGGTTCGTAGTTCCCGCTGTTTTAGATGTCTGTCTCCAGTGGCTAAGGTTGGTTCAGTGGGTTGTGTAGGCTTCCTGGTGGAGGGGACTAGTGCCTGTGTTGTGGTGGATGAGGCTGGATCTTGTCTCTCTAGTGGGCAGGTTCACGTCTGGTGGTGTGTTTTGGGGTGTCTGTGGCCTTATTATGATTTTAGGCAGCCTCTCTGCTAATGGGTGGGGTTGTGTTCCTGTTTTGCTAGTTGTTTGCCGTAGGTTGTCCAGCACTGTGGCTTGCTGGTCGTTGAGTGAAGCTGGGTGCTGGTGTTAAGATGGAGGTCTGGGAGATTTTCGCCATTTGATATTATGTGGAGCTGGGAGGTCTCTTGTTGACCAGTGTCCTGAAGTTGGCTCTCCTACCTCAGAGACAGAGCCCTGACTCCTGGCTGCAGCACCAAGAGCCTTTCATCCACACGGCTCAGAATAAAAGGGAGAAAAAGTAGAGGGAATTAGTAGAAGTATGAGGAAAGAAAGAAGGGAAGGAAGGAAGGAAGAAAGAAAAAGAAGCAAAGAAGGAAAGAAAGGAGGGAGGGAGGGAGGAAGGAAGGAAGGGAAAGAAGGAAAAAAGACAGAAAGAAAGAAGGTACAGTAAAAATAAAATAAAGTATAATAAAGTTATTGAATTAAAAAATTCTTTTTTAGAAAAAAAAAAAGGGACAGAACCTTAGGACAAATGTTGGAAGCAAAGCTATACAGACAAAATCTTACACAGAAGCATACACATACACCCTCACTAAAAGAGGTAAAGGGGGAAAAATAATAAATCTTGCTGTCAGAGACCACCTCCTCAATTTCGGATGATTCGTTGTCTAAAGGAGGGAAGGAAGGAAGGAAGGAAAGAAAGAAAGAAGGTAAAGTATAGTAACGTTATTAAAATTAAAATTGATTTTTAAGAAAAAAATTTTAAAAAAAACCATGGACGGATAGAACCCTAGGACAAATGGTGGAAGCAAGACTATACAGACAAGATCTCACACAGAAGCATACACATACACATTCACAAAAAGAGAAATAGGGAAAAAAAATCATAGATCTTGCTCCTAAAGTCCACTTCCTTAATTTGGGATGATTGGTTGTCTATTCAGGTATTCCACAGATGCAGGGTATATGAAGTTGATTGTGGAGCTTTAATCCGCTGCTTCTGAGGCTGCTGGGAGAGACTTCCCTTTCTCTTCTTTGTTCTCATAGCTCACAGGGGCTCAGCTTTGGATTTGGCCCTGCCTCTGCGTGTAGTTCACTGGAGGGCGTCTGTTTTTTGCTCAGCCAGGACGGGGTTAAAGGAGCCGCTGATTCGGGGGCTCTGGCGCACTCAGGCCGGCGGGGAGGGAGGGGCACGGAGTGCGGGACGTGACTTTGCACCATCCTGAGGCCCGCCGTGCCGTGCGTTCTCCCGGGGAAGTTGTCCCTGGATCCCGGGAACCTGGCAGTGGTGGGCTGCACAGGCTCCGCGGAAGAGGGGTGTGGAGAGTGACCTGTGCTTGCACACAGGCCCCTTGGTGGCGGCAGCAGCAGCCTCAGCGTCTCCCGCCCGTCTCTGGGGTCCGCGCTTTTAGCCGCGGCCTGCGCCCGTCTCTGGGGTCCGCGCTTTTAGCCGCGGCTCGTGCCCGTCTCTGGGGTTTGCGCTTTTAGCCGCGGCTCGTGCCCGTCTCTGGGGTTTGCGCTTTTAGCCGTGGCTCGTGCCCGTCTCTGGAGTTCCTTTAAGCAGCGTTCTTAAACCCCTCTCCTCACGCACCAGGAAACAAAGAGGGAAGAAAAAGTTTCTTGCCTCTTCGGTAGGTGCAGACTTTTCCCCGGGTGGGACTCCCACCCGGCTAGCCGTGGTGCACCAACCTCTTCAGGCTATGCTCAAGCCGCCAACCCCAGTCCTCTCCCTGCGCTCCATCCAAAACCGAAACCCGAGCCTCAGAGCCTCAGCTCGCAGCCCCGCCCGCCTCGGCGGGTGAGCAGACAAGCCTCTTGGGCTGGTGAGTGCCGTTCGGCACCGATCTTCTGTGCGGGAATCTCCCCGCTTTGCCCTCCGCACCCGTTGCTATGCACTCCTCCGCGGCTTCGAAGCTCCCCCCTCCGCCTCCTGCAGTCTCCGCCCGCGAAGGGGCTTCCTAGTGTGTGGAAACTTTTCCTCCACAGCTCCCTCCCACTGGTGCAGGTGCCGTCCCTATTCTTTTGTCTCTGTTTTTGTCTTTCTTTTTTTTTCTCTTCTTTTGCCCTACCCAGGTACGTGGGGAGTTTCTTGCCTTTTGGGAGGTCTGAGGTCTTACGCCAGCGTTCAGTAGGTGTTCTGTAGCAGTTGTTCCACGTGTAGATGTATTTCTGGTGTATCTGTGGGGAGGAAGGTGATCTCCGCGTCTTACTCTTCCGCCATCTTCAAGGTCCCCAATGCTGGGTCGTTGTGTTTTCATTGTCATTTGTTTGTAGGTATTTTTTGATTTCCTCCTTGATTTCTTCAGTGATTTCTTGGTTGTTAAGTAGTGTATTGTTTACTCTCCATGTGTTTGTATTTTTTACAGATTTTTTCCTGTAATTGATATCTAGTCTCATAGCATTGTGGTCAGAAAAAATACTTGATACGATTTCATTTTTCTAAATTTACCGAGGCTTGATTTGTGACCCAAGATATGATCTATCCTGGAGAATGTTCCATGAGCACTTGAGAAGAAAGTGTATTCTGTTGTTTTTTGGATAGAATGTCTGTTGAAAGTGTATTCTGTTGTTTTTTTTGGATGGAATGTCCTATACATATCAATTAAGTCCATCTTGTTTAATGTATCATCTTGTTTAATGTATCATTTAAAGCTTGTGTTTCCTTATTTATTTTCATTTTGGATTATCTGTCCATTAGTAAAGTCCCCTTCTGTGATTGTGTTACTGTTGATTTCTCCTTTTATGTCTGTTAGCATTTGCCTTATGTATTGAGGTGCTCCTATGTTGGGTGCATAAATATTTACAATTGTTATATTTTCTTCTTGGATTGATCCCTTGATCATTATGTAGTGTCCTTTTTGTCTCTTGCAGTAGTCTTTATTTTAAAGTCTATTTTGTCTGATATGAGAACTGCTACTCCAGCTTTCTTCTGATTCCCATTTGCATGGAAAATGTTTTTCCATCCCCTCACTTTCAGTCTGTATGTCGCTAGGTCTGAAGTGGGTCTCTTGTAGACAGCATATATACGGGTCTTGTTTCTGTATCCATTCAGCCAGTCTGTGTCTTTTGGTTGGAGCGTTTAATCCATTTACATTTAAGGTAATTATCGACATGTATGTTCCTATTACCATTTTCTTAATTGTTTTGGGTTTCTTATTGTAGGTCTTTTCCTTCTCCTGTGTTTCCTGCCTCGAGAAGTTCCTCTAGCATTTGTTGTGGAGCTGGTTTGGTGGTGCTGAATTCTCTTAGCTTGTCTGTAAAGGTTTTAATTTCTCTGTAGAATCTGAATGAGATACTTGCTGGGTAGAGAAATCTTGGTTGGAGGTTTTTCCCTTTCATCACTTTAAATATGTCCTGCCACTCCCTTCTGTCCTGCAGAGTTTCTGTTGAAATAATCAACTGTTAACCTTATGGGGATTCCCTTGTATGTTATTTTTTGCTTTTCTCTTGCTGCTTTTAATATTTTTTCTTTGAATTTAATTTTTGATAGTTTGATTAATATGTGTCTTGGCATGTTTCTCCTTGGATTTATCCTGTGTAGGACTCTCTGTGCTTCCTGGACTTGATTGTCTATTTCCTTTCCCATATTAAGGAAGTTTTCAACTATAATCTCTTCAAATATTTTCTCAGTCCCTTTCTTTTTCTCTTCTTCTTCTGGGACCCCTATAATTCAAATGTTGGTGAGTTTAATGTTGTCCCAGAGGTCTCTGAGACTGTCCTCAGTTCTTTTCATTCTTTTTTCTTTATTCTGCTCTGCAGTAGTTATTTCCACCATTTTATCTTCCAGGTAACTTATCCATTTTTCTGCCTCAGTTATTCTACTGTGGATTCCTTCTAGAGAATTTTTAATTTCATTTATTGTGTTCATCGTTTGTTTGGGCTTTAGTTCTTCCGGGTCCTTGTTAAACGTTTCTTGTATTTTCTTTGCTCTATTGCCAAGATTTTGTATCATCTTTACTCTCATTACTCTGAACTCTTTTTCAGGTAGAGTATTTCCTCTTCATTTTTTGGTCTGGGGCATTTTTACTTTGCTCCTTCATCTGCTGTGTGTTTCTCTGTCTTCTTGTTTTGCTTAACTTACTGTGTTTGGGGTCTCCTATTCGCAGGCTGCAGGTTCATAGTTCCCGTTGTTTTTGGTGTCTGTCCCCAGTGGCTAAGGTTGGTTCAGTGGGTTGTGTAGGCTTCCTGGTGGAGGTGCCTAGTGCCTGTGTTCTGGTGAATGAGGCTGGATCTTGTCTTTCTGGTGGCAGGTCCATGTACGGTGGTGTGTTTTGGGGTGTCTGTTACCTCTTTACGATTTTAGGCAGCCTCTCTGCCAATGGGTGGGTTTGTGTTCCTGTCTTGCTAGATGTTTGGCATAGGGTGTCCAGCACTGTAGCTTGCTGGTCGTTGGGTGGAGCTGGGTCTTAAGAGTTGAGATGGAGATCTCTGGGAGAGCTTTTGCTGTTTGATATTATGTGAAGCTGGGAGGTCTCTAGTGGACCAGTGTCTTGAACTTGGCTCTCCCACCTCAGGCACAGGCCTCACACCTGGCTGGAGCACCAAAACCCTGTCAGCCACACGGGTGTTGAAAAAAAGTCTTTTTGTATCATATTGATCTGTTTTTCTCTTTGTGACTTACAATTTTGGACTTTTGTGTCTGTCAGTAAATTGGTTTTGCTGCAGTTTGTAATTTCCTAATGCTTTCTTATCAGCTGGAGTTTTGCTGTATTGGACTTTTTAAGTGTATGAGCATAATGATGCTTTTAGTAAATCCGTTAATAATTTATCAGCAGAAGTCTTATGGAATTCCCTGGAGATCTCGGTGTATTCTTTTTGTGTGTGTTTTACTTCTTTAAAGAGAAAAATGGTTTAACACAAAAGTCATATATGCTCATTCAAAAAGCTAGATACATCCATGCATTTGATAGACTTCTCAGGGATATGTACTATGTGCCAGAATTATATCTTGAAGAAATACTGCAAAAGGCATAGAATATGAAAAGAGAATAACCTTTTTAAAAATTAATAGTAGTGAAAGCAAGATCCCGTTGCACGTGTTTTCTGCATCTGGCTTTTTTCATTCAATAACTTGGCCATCTTTCCTGTCTGCACACCTGGGGAAAAAAAATCTATGCAGTCTTCTTTTTTACTTACTGTGTTTACTTATAATTCAGCTAATCATAATTTGCAATTATAAAAGGGCAGTCTTTAAAAGTTCTTATTCTTACTGTGTACAGTGTACCTCATATTTTCTCTTCCATGTATTCTATACTAAGAAAACAATCTAACTCATATTTTCTCTGGTGTCTCTTTTTAAGTAAATCTCATTCTCTGAGGTAACTGCATCGTTTGGAATATTGTTTTCATGAGCACTGATCATTTTATTTATTCCCTCTGAGCTCAGCCTTCTTACTTCCTAATTTACTCCTCCTCATAATGTAAGAGATTAAATGCTCTTAAAATGCTCGTTGCAGCCAAAATAGTATTTGCAGTTTTTAACTTTTGTTTTTACCAGAACATTTGGGTTTTAATAAGTTTAATTGTGAGTATCTTTTAAAATTTAAGATAAGGAAAAAAGATTGTAACAATTAGTATTATGCAAGGGTAGGAAGTAAGGGAACCAAAGTTTTAATAAGTGATGTAAATATGATTTCTTTGCCAGTAATAGTAAAGCTAATTTTATAGACATATAGTAGAAAAGGGTCTAGAGAGCAAGTGTGGGGTGACTTTAACTTTCTTTTATATATGTTTGTTGAACGCATGTTACTTTGCCTTTATTGTTTTAGTCGTCAAATAATTTTGCACATGCTTTCTCACCCTGATGAGGATGCTTTCTCTTTGCACAAAATAGAGAGCTGTGGTACATATGGATGAACGTCGAGAAGAACAAATTGTGCAGCTGCTACATTCTGTGCAGGCTAAGAATGATAAAGATTCGGAAGCACAAATATCCTGGTTTGCTCCTGAAGATCACGGGTAAAACAAAAAGTATTCTTTTAAAGATGAACAAAGAGTGACACTTCTTTCAGAGCACTGGCCGGAAAAAAAAGATAATAAAAATAACATCTTTAGGCTCTTCTATAAGTGAAATTTAGCCTCAAAGTAATCTTTTTTCTTATGTAGATTGAGCAAATTTGGTGAAATATTTAAAAATTTAGGTGGCATATTTATTCCCACAGGAGATCTAAATGGTAGGAATTGTCTATATAGGATGTTGATGAAGTTATTACTTAGTTCTTCCTACCCATCATCTTTGTATTTCCGGAATTTTCTTGTGGAGGAGATCTGTAAGAAGTTAAATTACTGCTCTTTTAGGAAAATCATAGGAACTGTATCATCAGGGGCAAATTAGAAGTAGTTTCTCTGGGACTGTGTAATGTAGCATCCCACTTATAGCTCAGAAAGGGTGGCAGGAAAATGAAGGTGTGAAATAAAACATGGCTCAGAAAACTTGATAAAGAGAAACACTGTGAGTCTTTGCAATGGAGGAATTACTATTGGGTGGATTTTTATTTTCTTAACTACCACAAGGAATAACCTGTCTGGCAGTGTCTTATTTGTAGGGTGGAAAAAAAATTGAGTTCATTATAAGAATCTAAGTATTTTCAAATTGCTCTACTAAGAGAAAAGAATAAAGGCTTTTGATTTTGATGACTTTGAAATCATTAAACAACATATATTATTTTGTTTCAGGGCTTGAGTGGCTCTTCATTCAATCTTTATCATTTTTTTATTTTGTCAAAATAGATATGGGACTGAAGCTCCTGCTGAGAACAAACCAAACTCAGTAAAGAAAGTTGAGGATCAGGGAAAAAAAATGATAAATCAAGAAAAGAGGCCATTTAGAATCAGGGACAAATATATTGACCGCGATTCTGAATATCTCTTGCAAGAAAATGAACCAGATGTAACTTTAGACCAACAATTATTGGAAGATTTACAAAAGAAAAAAACTGACCTTCGGTATATTGAAATGCAGGTAATGGAAAGCAAGATGGGGAAAAAATTTTTACTTGTCATCTCTTCTGACACTTGATAAAAATGTATTTATGGTTAGAGGTAGTTGCCTGATATAAATCAGTGAGATTGCTCAACAAGCCATCCTCTGGGAATTTTTTTCCCCCTTATAGTACAGAAAAGTAGTGGGAATGGAATTACACATAAGTAGCCTATCTCATCTACAATAGTTTATATATATGGTGACAAGAAGAAATATCTGAGAAATGGTAGTGCAGATGAAAAAAAAATCACACTTAAGTTTAACATTTCTAGGCCATTTTAGTGAGATGTCATAAGAGACAAGGGTGGTTAGAATTGTAAAGTTTTTTCTTTTAGAACATCTAATCCAACTCTTTCGTTTTACAGATGTTAAAATTAAATTCCTCAAAAGTTATATGATGTGCTTACGTTCACCAACACTTTAAAGACAGAGGTGTCTTTAAATTCTGAAATTCTCCTGAGTTTTTCCAGTATTTTCTTTTCCTGCTAGGCAAGATATTTTAAAGTCCTTTCCTGTTAAAACATAAAATTGAATGCTTTATGGATATTCTAGAAAGAGATGTAATAAAACGTTCACTTTTTTTTTAAGAGAAAATACTGAGGCAATTCTGAGGGCTATGTCTTGAATATGCAAATATGTATTGCCATTTTTGAGAAAGGCAGATTATCACATCTCCTGTAGGAAAGAAAGGATCTATTGACTATCACTGCAGGTTGGATATCCTCATTAGAACAGATCAGCTGAGGTTATCCAGGACCAAATTGTGTAGCTCTTTGATGCCTTTTGAGTGAAAATACGATTTGGGGACAGGAGTTTTCAAGATGTATTAATTCAGAATATTTTAGTTGTCTTATACCCTTAGGAACAAGAAGAGTTAGCTACTGTCTCTGTTTGCTTTGTATGGAGGACAGAACTCAAATATTATTGAAGATGAGTAATTGATCTAGTTCAGAGAAAGTTAGAAGAAATGTGCAAAACAAAAACAGTTGGTGGTCTTCCTTTTGGTCAGGCACTGTTGTGAAAGCTTCACATGTACTACGTCATTTGAACCTCTCAACAGCCCTGTACAAGAGATTACGCATGTCTGTTACAGAGGAGGAAAAAGAATCTTAGGTTAAGTGACGTATCTATGGTTGCACAGCTCGTAACAAAACCAAGTCTAGAATTTAGGTGTGTTTAAGAGCTCAATTTTTTAATCCTTGGTAATATGCCATATTTTTCTTTCAGTTATAAATTTTTTTAAACATTATTTTTCCACTTTCTAGATGCCTGTCATTCTCCTGTGTTTACCAAAGACTAAATAAGACATTCCCTGTTCTCAGACAGCTTATAATCTCATTGCTAAGTTCCTTAGTTCTTTTTTATAAAAATTCTTTTTTTTAAGTCTTGACACCTCACATAAGCTGTGAGGTAATACTTTTGCACTCTTAACATATGTATCTATGATATATTCTGTTTACCAGGATTATAATTTGATTACATTTCTTTTGTAAAAAAACTAAAAACTTTTTTTTTAATTTCAGCATTTCAGGGAAAAGCTGCCTTCATATGGAATGCAAAAGGTAAAATAAATATACACTATTTAATTTTGCAAAATGTTTAAATACATTTTTTTAAAGCTCTATATCAAGAAGAAATATAAATTAATGAACCTTTCCCTAAAGGATATTCTTGGAAGTTCATTTTATTCCTTTGAATTGTTGAAGGACTTAAAAAAAAAAAAAAAACCAGTTCTGAAACAATTTTCCTGAAGTTTTCTCGTATTTATATGTCCATGAGTTTAAAAATAGAATTTTCACTTGTAAGTTGCTTTGGAAAAATAACCCTTGCTCTTAATTTGAGATCAAATATTTTAATTAAAATTGGGGCACTGCTGAAGATACAGTGCTTTAATTAACTTATTATGTTTCCTTATACAATCATCCTGTGTAGAATAATATAGTCTCCTATCCTTCTCTGACTTCTCAACCTTCCTTTATTTTTCTTTCCTTTTTATAGCACTTACTACCACCTGACATGTGTATCTTCCCCTCCTAGCAGTGTAAGTTCTTGAGGACAGAGTCTATTTTATTCACTATGTACCTCTTGACTCAGAACAGTGCCTAACATTCTATAGACCCCCAGTAAATATTTGTTGAATGAATGAATCACATTCTACTTCTCAGTACTTGCCACCTGTAATTTCAGTGTTCAAACTTGGAACCTGTTCTGATATATATGAGGTGGTAGAATAGATAAGAAATTTTTAAATGGTGGGTTTTCATGTTAGATTGTTTCATAGATAAAGATACCTCATGACACCCCTTTGAAGTAGTGGGATGGTTTTGTTAGTATGGTGAATATTACTTTAAAAATACTCGTGTTTATCTAAACCTTAAAAGAAAGAAGATCTTTCCCAAGTAGGCAGTTTTCTAGATATCTGAATTTTAGTCATTTGATTTAGGTATTTAAAACTTGTCTTTATTTTAATTATTTGAAAGGGAGTCGTCTTAAATTATACTCTTCCTTGTTCTTGAAAACAGTATACAAAACTTGTCCTGCAGACAAAGCCATATTTATGATTTATGATATAAATCCTTAATGTTCCTAGTAGTTTTTTAGGTATCAGGGGATTTGCCTTGTACTCAGTAGCCCCACATGTCACCATTCTTTTTAATTTATGTTAATTCTTATGTATGGGTTTATAACCTGTCTCTTCTTGTTCTTGTCAGTGTGTTTTTCATTAACAGAGCCATGGCTCTGTTCTTTTTATAATTTGGTGCTTCTTATCTCTTGAAAACTGGTAGATCCAGATATCCAAACTGCCAGCATTGCATATAACAGAATTTTAAAAGTATTAATATGCTTGTTAAAAACAATTACCTTCAGTTTGGTAGGATTTTGGTAACTATCTTTTCACACTTAGTCAACATGTGATGTTCTTCACTTATTTTCCCTTTTGAAATAGGAATTGGTAAATATGATCGATAACCATCAGGTAACAGTAGTAAGTGGTGAAACTGGTTGTGGAAAAACCACTCAAGTTACTCAGTTCATTTTGGATAACTACATTGAAAGAGGAAAAGGATCTGCATGCAGGATAGTTTGTACTCAGCCAAGAAGAATTAGTGCCATTTCAGTAAGTAATCTCTCACTTTTTAAAATTCCCCACTTTGTTTTCTGTTCTCCTATGTAGTCCTGCTAGAACTTACTGATTTTGAAGGTTGGGGTGATTTTTTATTAGGTTTAAGATATGTTGCTATAAAAGCAAAATTTGGTTAACAAGTATTTGGTAGTAAAGCCCAAAAAATTAACCTCTCTCTGTTAGTGATAATAGATGTTTAGGAGTCAAGATAAATTAAAGATCCAGACAATTTTCAGTATAAAAGTAAAAGAACAAAAAATTGATAATGTTTATAGAATTGATTAGGAGCTTCAAATAATCTGCATCATTAGATGCTTTACATTTTACTCCCTGATTCATTCAGTACTATTTTCGGCACTCTCTGATTGTTTTTTTCAGTATATAAGTACACTGAGTGGCGGTAGCTGTATTTCTGACATTTTAATGCAATTCAGTAAGAGGGAATTTATCATAAAAAAATAAGGCATTGTTTCAGGTTTATCATTAAGCAGGTATAAGTACATGTTTATTACAAATAACATTCTTTGTGTTTAGTTAGATGACCTAGTTAAATATATGAGTTATATGTTCTTTAAAAATTTTTGGGGTTTCTTACAACATTCATTGTATATAGTACATTTATTTCAGTGTTATGGAATTCTGTGTGTAAATTTAAATTACAAAGATTTATGGTTGTATTTGGTTTTATGATAGTACTATTTATTACATCTCTAAGTCATTTAATACAGAATCTGGTCAGGAACTGCATTACCAATTATAGCATTGTTTTGTAGGAGCTACTATATACGTTTTAAACTATGGTTTCTAAGAGATACTATTTTAAAAAAAGTAAAGCAGCAGTCTTTACGGGAGGATGATATTCCTAGAAATGGCATAGGTTCATAGAATGGTGAAAAGTAAGCCATTTCTGTCATAACACTGTTATATAGCCTGACTTAAGTTAAAAATCTAATCTTATCATTTTCACTAATATATGAGTGTATATATTGACAGTAAGGAGAAATGCAAATTAGGTTATTTCTTTGCTTATTTTTCTAAGATCTGTTGGTATTTGAATGGGCAGTTTAATCAGTAGCAGAAAGTGAAGTAATGGTCCAAGTCAGTTTATATGGGATAGAACGATTGAAAACTTTTCCTTCTGAAGTATTATTTCTTAAAAACTAATCATGTCATTTTTCTATTTCTAACCTCATAAATCACTGTTCTGTCACTAGATGACTGTTGGTTACTTTCAGTTCTACAAATCAGTGTTGGATTATAAGATTTCATCTGTCTAGAGCTTATCTTTGGCAGCCATAACTTTAAGAACATAACCAAGAACTAGAAGTTAAGCCTACCAATCTCTACGAAAAAGAAACAAATGAAAAATAGTATCAACGTATGTTTACCCTCAAATTATATACAAGTTTTACAAGTTTAGATTACGATTTCTAACTTTTTTTTAAAAAGACAAAGAGAGGATTTATAGAAAGTTGCTTTGAAAATAGTTATGAGGGAGAATTTCAGAGGAAATGAGAAGTAAACATAAGAAGCAGGTAGTCTTCAGCTCTTAAGGGACACAATTTTAGATACCTCAGATTTTAATATCTGTTTCTATTTTTTAATTCTGAAAATCTAATGGATAGTGTTTCAGCAACCAGATTTTCATAGGCATTCACGATATTTACTGTAAAGGAGATGTTTTCTTTGTAACTGTACTTTATTTTAATTAAAGGTTGCAGAGAGAGTGGCTGCAGAAAGGGCAGAATCTTGTGGCAATGGTAATAGTACCGGATACCAAATTCGTCTCCAGAGGTAAAGAATGTTCACTTGTTTACAGGTAGATTTTAGTGAAACTTTGAAATTAGAGATCCAAAAGAAAGATCTTTCCCCTATTTTTATGCTGATTATTGCTATTAGAATTAACATTTAAAGTAACTGCAACATATGAGGCTTGCAACCCACAAAATCATTTTTTTAACCCAAATTCAGATTTGGATTGCCATTTTAAGATGTCTTTTACATTATGGAATGATTAGAAAGATAACATTTTTCCTGGTTATATGTTAGTAGACCATCACTCACCCTGAAAAGGAGTTGACCTTCTATATATTTTGATACCACCATGCAGCCACTGACTGACTGAATTTAGTTTTGTGTCTTTAACCCCCTATCCCATTCCACTGTATTTCTTTAGTCCTTCTCTGCAGGTCAAGATTCCATTTACCTTTTTAAATGAATTGATTTTCTAATCACTGAACAGAAGTTTAGTTCCCTAAATATTTGGTCTTTTTCTGAATGGTAGCACTTTTGCTTTTAAAAAGAAATCATTAACATAGTATCATAACAGAAATAATGTATAATGAACTTGAAGCTAGTATGTCTCATTACTGTATCATTGTAAGGGTTCCAGTAACTAAAATTTAAGTATGAAGTTTTTCATTAAAACTGAAAAAAATTTTTTAAATTGAAGATATTCTTTTAAACTTTTGTAGTACTTAAGTAATTTATTAGTAAAGAAAACCAAGAATTAACTCATGTCTTTCATTCACAGTCGGTTGCCAAGGAAACAGGGTTCTATCTTATATTGTACGACAGGAATTATCCTTCAGTGGCTTCAGTCAGACCCGTGAGTATGTTTCAACTCAGGACATTTAGTTAAATGTTATCAGAAGATGTAATTAGGAAATTGGATTTTATTAATTTATGGAAAAGTAAAATGATTCTGTTTTTGAATTTTGTGCTGAGTAACGAACTTTACACTTCTGCTTTAGGCATTTGTCCAGTGTTAGTCATATCGTGCTTGATGAAATCCATGAGAGAAATCTACAGTCAGATGTTTTAATGACTGTTGTTAAAGATCTTCTCAATTATCGACCTGACCTGAAAATAGTTTTGATGAGTGCAACATTGAATGCTGAGAAATTTTCAGAATATTTTGGTGAGTAAAATTTATGGTTGTTACTTTAGAAAGTTATCACAAAGCCATTGAATTTAGAAACAGTTTTCTAAAGAAAACTAATATAGTGCTAGGTACAGAGTAGTCAAAATAAATGTTTAGCAGTTCATTTTATTTGAATATTCATCTACCCTCTAGTCTCACAGAGAAATTGGGCCTGTTTTTTAAAAATGTGGCATCATCTCTGTTCTTGTAGTGAAGACATGTAGCCTTTTGGTGCTTCCACCAGATAATTAAGGTGACATCAATGAAGTCAAACCACAGATTTGAATAATTTTATAAACTTTTTGTGATTCTTCTGTGGCTTTATGTAATATCACAGGCTAGGGTGGCAGTTTGCTAATAACAGTAATAACTAGCAACCACTGTGGAATACCTTCAATGTGCCAGGTAGTGTATTTGGCATGTCTTCATCAGTCCTCATAATACCTTGTGAAGTAGGTGCTATTCTTATTTTTACAGATGAGGAAACAGCCTCAGAGTAGTTAAGTAGCTTACCCAAGGTTGCATACTTAACAGAGAGTCAAGATGATTTGAAACTAAATTTGAGGGAATTCCCTGGCAGTCCAGCCGTTAGGACTCAGTGCTTTCACTTCTGGGGCCCGGGTTCAGTCCCTGGTCAGGGAACTAAGATCCCACAAGCTGCACAGAGTGGCCAAAATATAAAAAAAGAAACTAAATTTGACTAGCTGCAGAGTACATTCTTTTAAAGTTATGCCTTACTGTCTCTCCTGCTTAAATTGTTGGGGCAAGGAGAAAAGGGAATTAAAATGGAATAGAACTATAATGTGTTTATATTCAGCCCGGTTGACCCTCAAAGCCTTGTGAGATTAGTTGAGCATATTATACTTCGTCTATGTCTCTGTCTCAGTCCTTTTTGATGAGAAATCCAGAACTAACTTTGAGTAAACTTATGCAAGTCAGAGGCAAAGTTTGGTGCCACCTCAGATACTTTGATATGTGTCTACAGTGTTGGCCTTTGTTTACAGTGTATATGGTTTATTTTGTTTGATACAAAAACCCTAAATAGCATTTAAATAACAATACTAAGACTTATTTTTTAACTAATGATTCTAAAATAGTAAGCAACAGTTTAATATTTGGTCAGGTCTTGCTTTAACTACGTTTCTTCTTTCCATAATTCTGGATACCACAGGGGTTACGTTTCTTATGTAGATTTCACTAAAACTTAGGTTCTGGTGGCACCATCTTGGCTAATGATGAAGAGAAGTAGACTTAATAGGTCTTGAATCCAACTTAAAATACTCTATTTTTTGGTATTCTGGGTTACTTTGTAGAACTGTGAGATGTGTGTACAGTTTGGTAACAGTAAATCGGTACTGAGTGAACACTAGACTGCTGGTTTTATTAGATATGGAAAAATAAGGTAGAGCTGTAAAAGTGTCAGGACCACTTTCTGAAGTTAAAACTAATGGAGTCATTGTCCTATTTACAGTCTGTTGAGTTATTTTTGGGTTTTTTTTTTGAACATTCAAGTACAGATTTATGTTTTATCTACCATGATAGGTAACTGTCCAATGATACATATACCTGGTTTTACTTTTCCGGTTGTGGAGTATCTTTTGGAAGATATAATTGAAAAAACAAGGTAAGTAAATATTAGGAACTAAAAGAGATTAAAAATACTAACATGTCACCATTTTGTCAAACTTTAGTCTCAGAAACTCACCCTTAAAACTGTTTCAAACTCATCTCTAAAACATTGTTTTTCCTTAAATCAGGGATTCCCAAACTTGGTTGCACATTAAAATGACCTGGAGCTTTTTAAAACCCACATTCACACTTCATACCGTAATTATATTACAGAGTCTAGGCTGGTAGCTAAGTGTCAGTGTTGTTTAAGGACCCCTGGGCAGTAAAGTTTGGGAACTCTGTCTTTAGCACTGAACCTCTCTTCTGGTTCTCCTACCTGGTATTCATTCTCTTTTGCTGGCTTCTATTCCCCACCCTTTAAATATGATTTCCCCCTAGAGTTCTCACTTATACTTTTCTCAGCCTTTTATTTCACTGTTAAATCTTTTTTCCATGACCATAGTTCCAAATTTTCAGAACTATTTTCCAGTAGCTTGCAGAACTACAGCTTCAGAACTGAAGCTGTTCCTGAATTCTAAACTTATCTAACTCTATACTCAACAGCATTGCAGTACCACAGATTTCTTGAACCCCACATTTTTCAAACAAAAATCATGATCTTATATTTGATTCCCGCCATGCTTCCACCAAAAAATTAAAGCAGTCTGTGTTGCTTAGTATGCCTTATTATAATGGTTACTCCTGTTATCCTCCACCCAGTTGTCTAAGCTGTAAATCAAAAGAGCTGGTGTTTATCAAGCAGTTATATACCAGGATATGTTAACTGCTTTACATGCTCAGTAACCAAACTACTCTAAGTCATTCTATATGCCATCCCACTCTGCCCCTCAAAAACCCTGAGAGCTTTCTCCTTGAACATACCTTCTCATTTTTATTTCTTCTACTTAAGGTCCTTATTATCTCTCCTGTGTTAATATAATAGTTCCTCTCTTGGCACTGTGGTCTTCACTCTTACAACTGCTGCCATCTATTTTCCAAACAAATCTGGTCATGTGAGCTTTCTCCCCCAGGGCATGCCCCTGAGATTTCTTTTTGAAAACTGATTGAGGAACCTTTCTTGGTGTGTCATGGCCTGTAGCAGAGCACCTCAGCTGGTAGGCCCAAGTTATTGATCCCCTCAGCACTGGTCATTAGCTGCTAGCAGGCTTCTCGAGGAGCCGTACAAAATTATGTTAGTATTCCTTGATGAGGAAGGGCTGGGAAAGCACAGCCCCGTAGGATCAGGTTCCAGTTCCTTAGCCTGTCACCCCAAGGCTCTTTTACAGTCTGGCCCTGTCCTCTCTTTCTAGCCTCATGCATCCCATGGTCTGCCCATCCTAAATGCACTATTCTCTAGTCTGCCATCTTGTGCCCTTTCATGACTTTATGCTTTGTTACGTGCTATTTCCTCCTTTTAGAGCTACGTTTGCCACCTTCTTCATCTTTTCATCTATAAACTGTTATGTAAGAACAAATTCCAGCTTCATTGCCCATTAAGCCTTCTCTGATACCTCTCACAGAGTGAGTTACCTTCTCAACAAGACTCCCAGAGCACTTCTATCATATCTCTTGTAACACTTATTGCCATGTAATGTATCTTTTTATATTTGCCTCTTGCACTAGATTTCAAATTTTCAAGTTCGAGGATTTTGTCCTGTTCATCTTTGTGACTAGTGCATAGCATAGTGCCTGGCCTGTAGTAAACATCTGAAAAATATATGGACAGATGTAGAAACATTTGTGCTGAGATTTTTTTTCAAGATTCCACAGCTTACTTGTTAAAGGAGAAAATCAGGAAGTGATAGTGGGAAGGTGAGAACAAAGATCCTGCGGCATATTTCACATGGAGAAAAGTCAGCTTTTGAGTGGACTTTATTTAACAGATATATTTTAAACTTTATGGCTTGCACTGTGCACTAAGATCTGAGCATAAAACAAGTGAAAGACTCATTACACACCCTCAGAACTTATATCTAGATAGGGAGACATACAAGCTATTACTCTAAGGTGTGATTGACCTGTTCTGGGGAAGTGAGAGTACATTGGAAATGAGTTTATAAAGCAGGGATAGACTGGATAAGTCAGGAAAGTAGTGAAATCAGTGTAGCAAAGAGGGAAGTGTGTATGTCAGGGAGGAACATATAAAAGTGAAAGTGTATGTTGGTCTTCCATGCTCTGGTTTTATCATCAATGCTTATACATTTTTATGCTCTCCCTCCTCAATTCCACTTTCTACCATGTGTCCCATTTCCTACCATAGCACATTTACCAGTTGTTTTCTAAGATAATAATAGGCAACAGCTTGACAATAAAAACAAAGTTCCAGGGATCAGTAATCTAAAATTACATAAAGATGGATTGCTTTCTTAAGGTCCCCATAAGGCAGGGAATGTACAAGGAATGGTAGCGAAGGGGAGTCTCTTGAAGCAAAAGGATGGTATCTGTGCACTTGTCATTCTTTAGCCAGCCTAAGAGGGGAGGTGAAGTAGGGTGGTCATTGGATAGAAGTTTTCAGCAGAGGCCCCCAGCTGTTCCTTTCCCAGAAGAAGAGCTGCACTACAGGGAAGTAAGGAAGAAAGTAGGTGAGGTGTTACGGAGGGTTGTGATTGGGTTCTTGGGGAGGGGGGTTAAAGGTTACCTCTGTTTTTGGAATTGCTGGGAAGGGAGCCAGCTGTGGGTCCATCCTGCTGACTAGACTAATCTCTGTCTCAGGTTGTCCTACCTCACGTTGGTGCCTCTATATGTATCGAAGACTTAGGGGAATCCTGGGTCACAGGTACTGAATAGGGAAGGGGATTGATTAATACTTTTGGGGTGTCTGCTATGTGTCAGGCACTGTGCTTTATCACTTTTGTTTTTTTAATTCTCATACAATACTGTTAAAAGAGTATTAGTCTCTCAAATAAGGAAACTAAAGATCAGAGGTTTATACCTTGCCCAAGGTCACACAGCTAGTCAATGGCAGAGCAAGGACATCAGTCCCATTCTGTCTGACTCACGAAGACCATGCTCCAAATCCCCCATTCCATCTAGATGCTCTCCTCCAGGTGAACTCTGAGGGGCTTTGGGGTTAAAGTGTAGGTTCATTTTTCTTTGTCCCTCTCTACTCCCATGCCTCTGAGAACCCACTTATGGTAGGTGAAATTCTTGGGCAGATGTGCCCTCTGTTTTTAGCAGTCACTGCAGCATGGTGGAGTCAAAGCATAGCACTGGACTGACACGTAAGAGATTGGAACGCTGATTCTCGCTCTGCTGTTACTATGTCTGTGAGACTGAGCAGAACTAAGTAGTTCTCAAGCATGGGTCTGTAGATCTCTACATTGTCTGAATCTCCTGGGGCACTAATTAAAATTCCTGAATTAGCAGACCCCAGCCAGACCTACTGAATCCAAATCACAATATAGGATATAGGAGTCTATTTTACAAACTCCCCAGGGGATTCTTATGTGCACTCAGGTTTGGAAACCTCCTATATTCAAAATCTGAGTCTTCTAGGCAATCATTAACTTATTTTAGACTTACATTAATGTTAACTTTTGATTTAAAAGCAAATTCAAACTTAAAGATGGAAGTTACTCTAGTTATTTTTAAATTTTTATTGCTGAAGATGATCTAGAAGTTTATATATTTTGATAGAGAAGAATGATTTTTATCTAAAATGTCATTTTATATGTTAATACTTGGCAGTAAATTTATGTTTAACTAGCATTCACTAGAAAGGATAGTGAAGATGTTCTTTTAAGTTTCTTTTTAAAATCCTAAATGTAAAATAGAGATATTGAATATTAGCTAAAACCAGAGTTTCAAAAAAGTGAAGCTATTTAAGAATGTTTTTATTTTAGATATGTTCCAGAACAAAAAGAACACAGATCCCAGTTTAAGAGGGGTTTCATGCAAGGGCATGTAAATAGACAAGAAAAAGAAGAAAAAGAAGCAATCTATAAAGAACGCTGGCCAGGTTATGTAAGGGAATTGCGAAAAAGGTAAGTCTGTTTTGTTTGAAAGTGAACACGGTGGCTAAATGACTAAAAGAAAAAGCAGGATTGTCTTGATTTTGTACGCATTTAAGGATAGCGTTGCAAGTATCATTCTAGCTGAATACTGATTTGACTTGTAAACACTATCATAATCCCAGTAATTCTTTCCTATTTATTGATTATGTTTTCCCATTTGCAGATTGAGTTAATTATAAGATTTTATAGCAAGTTAAACTTCAGGAAACTATCAAGTATTTCATGGCTTTCTATTTGACTTTGACAGGTATTCTCCAAGCACTATAGATGTTATAGGAATGATGGATGATGATAAAGTTGATCTGAATTTGATTGCTGCCCTTATTCGATACATTGTTTTGGAAGAAGAGGTTAGTTTTGTTTTTAAGTTTCAAAATTGAAATATAATTTCAATTTTATTTTTGTATCAAGGCCATGAAAAAAATTTTCTTAAATGCTATAAAAAAAATAATAACCTATAGAAGAAATGGCTTTTGACACCAGAAATAGGAATTTCAAAATACCAAAGATTTAGGCATTTGACCTGTTGGAAGAAAAGACTAAACAAGTGAAATGTCTGGATTATAAATCCTATTTTTAAAAAGTGAACTTATGTTCTTTAGTTATAATTGGTAACTAAAGTTATCTTGAGCTAGTATAATTTTAATGAAGACTTAATTGTGCACAGAATTGTACTTAGTGTATTTTGTTATGTGATCCTTTGTAATGGTTCTTTCCCCTCCATATAGGATGGTGCAATATTGGTCTTTCTACCAGGTTGGGACAATATCAGCACTTTACATGATCTCTTGATGTCACAAGTGATGTTTAAATCAGGTATTATAGAAATGCATTTTATTGTAATTCCAAGAGTGGTACTTGAATCATATGTAGCCTGGTTATTTTCTTTCATTTGAGCTTGGTGGTCTTAGTCCAGGTTGGGTTTTTTCAAAAGTTGGATCTTACTTTTTTCTTTTTTTTTTTTTTCTTGGAAGTTCTACATCAGAGATGAAGATGGTAGGTATGTAGTGAAGTTCCTTATTTAGTGTTATGGTGAGACTGTTTTTCCTCTCTTCCTAAATTTGCCTAATAAAATTGAGTTCATAAAGTTAAGATGTTGGCTTTGAAGTTTTTGTTTTTCACTCACTTCTGCATTTAGTTGGGCAGAAGTTTGAATTTATCCGTTAGTCCACTATTTCTCAGCTGCCTATACAGCAGAGTCACCCATGGCACTTCATTAAAATGCAGATACCCACATCCCAGAATATTAGAATGTGACCTGAACATCTGAATTTTAAAAAAAAAAGTCCTTAGGTGATTCTGATTGTTTAACAGCATGTTTACATCTTAGAGAAATGCATGGGAACATTTTTCTCCTATGAAATTCAGTTAAAGCTTTTTCAGGAGTCGTCATTAACTTTAGCAAAGCAAATTCTATTTAGTATTTTATAGTTCTGAATATACTTCCTAACCTTACTCTGTTGAAGTGCTTTTGATACATTTTATTTTTACAGAACACTAAAAAATATCTTGATCTAATTTTATTGGCTAAAATATTTTTTATTCTTTGTTAAATCCCATCATGGTAATGCCCTCAAGGATTCTCTATAATTAAAATTATTTGTAATTATTAATAATTTAAAATTTATTAATAATTTAAAATTATTTATAATTAGAATTATTTATTCTCTAGCTGGAAAAATATTTTTATCTGATCACCATGATTCCTCTCTAATGAAATACTGCTTTCTCTTCTCCTTGTCATTGATAATCTTTCTCTATAGAAAAAGTATAGCCGTGATTGAACTATACAACCAAATTATTTTTTTAAACAATTGGAATACTTTTTTGGCTGAACCTTCCAATTTTGGCCTCTCCTTCCCCCGTCATAAACACTATTGTATGATCTACTTTTCGTTTTTAAAAATATGGATGTGTATATATTTTTCTAGAAAAATGCAGGGAAGATCATTTTGGGGGGAGTGGGGGAAAGGGTGTAACATACATTATTGTAATTGACTTGATTAACTTTCTAATTGAATTATTCTCAAGGATGGAGGTATTAATTTATACTTCCACCACCAGCTTAATTTCTTTTAAAGGAAATCTTTCAAAAATTTAACATACCTAATCGTTAACATCATCTGATAATCGTCTATAATCAGATTTTCCCATTTTTTTTCCCCTAAAGTGTCTTTCACAGCTAGCTTGCTCAGACTATAGAAAAAGTCAGACCGATAGATTGTTTACTGTAGTTCTAGAACATCACTCCCATCCTCTCCTTACTTTACCCATAGTGGAAAAGACTAGGTCTGCAACATTCTGGAACTGTCTGAATCTTTATGGTATCATTTCATTTGATCCTCTCTTACCTCTGTTCCCTTGCAAACTGGAAGTTATATCTGAAGGCTTGGTTCAATTCGAGTTAAGTATTTAGAGTTGATGTTATTTCATATCATGTCACAGAGACAAGTAATTAAGAGCATTCTTTTTTAGCAATACCAATTGTTTGACAGTATTTTACTGCTTTTTAAGTTCAGAGGGGTCATAGAGAGTCTATGGGGGAGCACCATGTCTCCTTTGAATAACAACAGTTCTTTATCTGGGGGAAATACAGCTATCTAGGGGTCATTTGGACACTCTTGCTGGAGATGTAAGTCAGGTTGCACTTTGGTAACTATATCCAACTGAAATTTACCGTTGCTTCCTTAACATTCTCTCCTTCCCATTACTGTATTACATCAAACTTTCTGTCTGTTGGCTAATAATCATGAATGGGCTTGAGCAACTTCATTTTGAAAGTTAAAACTTCTTATATTCCTAACAATTTTTTTTTAATGTGGGTCACTTTTGGAATGTATTACATTTAACCAGTGCTATTCAATTATTTTTAAGTAGGACATGGAAATTTAGTAAGTAATTTGCTTTAAAAATTTATTCTTTGTATGATTAAAGTAGGATTACCCAAAGTCTACAAACATATTCATCCATATTAAGCAAAACCTTTGGTCTTCAGTTAGTGGTGGGAATGGAGTTAATGATTTTTTTAACATAATTTGAAAAGAGAGCTTCCAACTTTTTTAAGCATTCGTTAGGAATTTAGAATTAACAAAAAAATATTAACAAGAACATAAAAAGAATAAAGTTGGTCTGATTGTCAGGTGGCTTAGCATCTGAATTCATTGTTCCACATATATATATTTTTTAATAAATTTATTTATTGGCTGCGTTGGGTCTTCGTATTGCGCGTGGGCTTTCTCTAGTTGCGGAGAGCAGGGGCTACTCTTCCTTGCGGTATGCGGGCTTCTCGTTGCGGTGGCTTCTCTTGTTGCAGAGCACAGGCTCTAGGTGCGCAGGCTTCAGTAGTTGTGGCTCACAGGCTCTAGAGCGCAGGCTCAGTAGTTGTGGTGCACGGGCTTAGTTGCTCCACGGCATGTAGGATCTTCCCAGACCAGGGCTCAAACCCATGTGCCCTGCATTGGCGGGCGGATTCTTAACCACTGCGCCACCAGGGAAGTCCCTGTTCCATATTTTTTGATGGAGCTTTTCTGCAAGTATTTGTCTTAAAGTTTAATTTTCTTTTTAATTTTCAGACAGGTTTCTTATTATACCCTTACATTCACTGATGCCTACAGTTAACCAGACACAGGTATGTTGTTAAATTTATCTTTCAAACTGCGGCAGGCTTTAAGGACTGCTTATTGTAGGTTTTATTTTCTTTTATTTTTTTAATGCACATTTTCAAATAGTAATCCATATAAAAAAATACTTCTTTGAGAACCTTTGCAAATAAGTCTTCAGGGAATGATTGCACAAAAAGTTGAATAAGAGAGGCTAATCCACAAATCAAATTAGTTTTGTCAGCATTAGGGAAACGGTTAAAGATTGGTTTTACCAAGAACTTGTTTGGGTTTCCGGAATAAAAAAGGTATGTGAATACCAATAAAAATAGCTCAACCTAGAAATTAATAATTGACATGTACAGCTTGATATTTGAAATTTTGATTTAACAGAATTAGTACATTTGCAGGCATGAGATTTCAATAATGTATTATTATGGTTTTGGATGTTTTGGCTCTGTCAGATGCAGGGATTTCTCTAGTTAGAGTGAACACTGCTTTCTCAAAGGCAAGGTGATTTTCTATTGTTTGCAGTTCCTGGTAGAATGAGATGGATCCATTTTTCCACTCTTTGTAAGAAAATATCATGACATTTTTTATTGAGAGCTTTTTAATATCCTTTCTGCTGGTACCTTAGTCCTGAGTAAGGCTCAGCCAGCTGGATTAGATACAGAATGCATACCTGAGGGAAGAGAAGAGGAAAGAAAGAGAACTTTTGATTCCAAAGATTGGACAAAATTGTATCCAGTGTGGAGGTACTGCCATCTCTGACACCCTCACTGTAAACTCTTTATTCCTTTCTTAGAGAATATGTGACTAGACTGGCAAACAACATTTTCTTTATTGATTATCATTTTTATAAACGAGGGGATAAGTTTATGCATTTTTTTGCTTTTCACCCAAGGTGGTACTTGCCATCATGACATTGTAGGATTCGCTATGTGAAGGGGATTTTTTTTTAAAAATCCAGTCAAAAAGCTAGTATATGCTGGCACAGCCAGCTGACGTTCATTCTGATGATTGGGCATCTGCCTGGTTGGTTGGTGATCTTACCTTTATACTTTTGGGTAATTCGTAATTCTTATCTTTAAACTTCTGTCCCTCTTCCTTAAAAGTTTGACTGTACAATAAGACGTTTATACTCTCCAGCATTTGTTAAAAAACAAATTTTAAATTATCATATTTAAATATTATTAGTAATTTATATACTAAAATATCTATAAATTCAAATTATCTCTATATTTAAATTATCACATTTCATTGAAATCTTGTTTGTGGTAAGGTTCTGACATCTGTGGGAGATTCAGTTTGGTTTACCAAAAGAATTCTCTGGTATTGAAGATGATGTATACCGTATAAATATATCTATAAATATTAGATGCATATGTCAGTGAACACAGAATTGCTAAAAATAAACAGTACCTGAAGTAATTCCTCTATTTGCAAGAATGATGTATCAGAAATTAGTTTACTTTTGGGATTTTGATGTATTTATTCTTACAGGTATTTAAAAGAACCCCTCCTGGTGTTCGGAAAATAGTAATTGCTACCAACATTGCAGAGACTAGGTAAAAATTGTTTTAATTACCAACTACTGATGATTACATTAGTTTTGAGCCCCATAAATTAACAACATACTTTAATCTTTTTCTTCTACAAAATACTTAGTAATTTCTTAAAAGTAAAGCTATTTTAATTTAGTTACGGTAGTGAACATAGGTTTCGTGGGGTTTTTTTCAGCGTATACTAATGTTCTAGCCTCTTTAGAAATAGCCTATTAAGTGGTTGTTTTAACGCTTTCCTAAAGAAGCATGGGGACTGAGGTCAGTTTTTCTGGTTGGGAGTAGAATTGTTCGGTAGTTTGGTAATTAGTTATATACAGCATTTAAAATATATTGAATTCCCTTGGAGGTACTACTATACCAGTATGGTAGCTGGAACAGATTGTTCTGTGGAAACTGATATTAAATCATGGAACTGGAGGGCTCATAAAGTTAGGTACAAAAGTCCTCAGGCAAGTTGTGAAGTTTGGCTGTAGGCAAATAAGAATTTAGCACATGATCTGTAAGATTGGCTCTGTGTGCTGCCACTGAAGCTGCTGATGCTGCTTGTGATTTGGTGCTTGATCCCCCTTATGTTGGTAACTGGGAGGAGTGGTGAAAATCCAGAACTGCTAAAAATCAAATTGATTTAATAAAAAATGCTTTAAAATCCCTGTTTGTAGGCCTGTTATTGGTTAATGTATTCTTCATGTGTTTTTAACATTTTTTAAATATTTATTTTCTAAACAGCATTACCATAGATGATGTAGTTTATGTAATAGATGGAGGAAAAATAAAGGAGACACACTTTGACACACAGAACAACATCAGTACAATGTCTGCTGAGTGGGTTAGTAAAGCTAATGCTAAACAAAGGAAAGGTCGAGCTGGAAGGTAAGATGGGACCTTTGAATGAAGCCTTAAAAACAAAAAAATTTTGTGTAGCAAAATGTGTTGGTGGCATTTAAAAATATTTATTTAGGACAGTTACCTTTTATATTTTTTAAAACTAACTGCAGCACGTTTTTAAATGGGAAAGTTGTTTTAATCATAGTTGCTTTGGAAAAACTATCCTACCAAGTTTTCTATTTTATGGTATTTCTACCTCTCATTCCTCAGTCTGCTTAATTAAAATTAATATTCTTTATGTTATTAGCTATATTACTTATAATTGTGTTTCTTTTTAAAAAGCATATATTACTAATAATGATAGCTATTAATAATATTTGAATGTCAGATCATCTCATGGATACTTTATATACATTAACTTGCTTAATCCTTACCACAATGCTATGAAGTGTAGGTTATTATCTCTATTTTAAGGGTAAAGAAATTAAGGTACAAAGAAATTAAGTCATCTATCCAAAGTCACACAGTTTTGTAAGTAGCAGAGCCAGGATTTGAAGCCAGGCAGTCTGGCTCCACAGTCTGTGCTCCTCATGAGTATACTTCACAGCTGTGCTGGGTTTTCACTATCAGTTACCGATGAAAGCACAGGGAAAATACCTTTTCCCCACTGATGTGGTGATAACAGAAGAAATAGAAATATCTCTGTTTTAATGGTAGGAGAAAAGATTTGCCTTTAACACAAATAATTGCACTTATTATTTGTTGTAATGCATACTTCACAGTATTTTTACACTCTTACTCATATGAGTAGTAGAATCATGTCTGGAGTTTTAGAAGAGAGTTTTTATTTTGCCTCTTACACGTAGAATAAAAAGATTCCTATTAATCTTCAAATACTGCCTTAAGTAAAGAAAGGAGAGTTGAAAGAAAATTTTACAGACCATTTTATCAGTCCTTTAAGTTTGTACTATATCTTTAAAGCTCTGACTCACTTGCTATGATCTTTGCTGATTATCCCAGTATAACTTGACTTCCAGGTAGTTTATTAGATTATGCATTTGGTGCTGTTGAGCATAGTCACGGCTTAATTCACGAAGTGTACCTTCTAATCAGTTAACCAGGGCATACCTTGATTGGGGACCTAGCAGGATTAGAGTTTTCCCATGCAGACCTGTCATTACTGGATACTGATTCAAAAAGTATTCACTGTGGTGAATGGGTTTTGGCACACTTTTATAAATGAATAGTAAACACACTAGGCACACTAGGCCTTAGATTTGATCCATGAGAACAATTATGGAAATAGAGTAAATGAAGTATTACATTTTATCTAATTCTTCATCCCCACTATCCTGGTGAAGGTTAACTGTGGAATTACAGTGGGTTTTTTTCCTAATTGAAGTATAGTTGGTTTACAGTGGTGTGTTATTTTCTGGTGTACAGCAAACTGATTTCGGTTATACGTATATATGTATATATACACACACAGTGTTTAATTCAAATGGAAAATAGTCCCTTGTGGACTCTCTAGATATAAATTCCTTTAGCAAAGCTAATTAGATTGATAATTATGTTGGAGGCCAGAGCAAACTATATTAACTACGTGGTCCTCAGTGGAGACCCTCTTACTTTTAGTTTCTGCAGACATGTAATATACTAGATAATGGGTCTTTGTAGACTCATGACAGAAATAGGTGAGATTTTTAGAATTAATTTATTCCTATAGGAAAGGGCCTCCCCCTCCTTTAACAGCAAGCGCCTACAGAAATATTTTATTCTGCTTGAAGATGAATGAATTCATTAACCTCTTCATATCTGTCCTTAACATTGTACAAAGAATAGTATCATTAAGGTCACTAGGTGCAAACAATAACCATTTCTAACATCCCTCTGAGAACTCAATAAATAGCACATACCTAAAAGCTTTTAAAATAATATAGACAGGTTAACATAATACCGGGATTTGTTACATAAAATGCTCACAAGGCCCAAAGAGATTAACCTACGTATACTGCTGTTATTGTGAATAGAAGTCTGGAATCTGTAAGATAGAAACAGGGAACCAAATTATTGGTAGGGGGAGGCAATCCTGTATCTTTTAGAACTAGGACTTAGGGTTAATGGATTTAAGCTTATTCAAAACAGGTGGGGAGAAGGAATATGTGATTAATAAAAATGAAATAATAAGTAAATTAGTTATGGTGTGACTTGAAAGAAATATTGACTACTTCCCCTGCCTAGTCTTTTCTCTGGAGTTCTAAAAAGTCACTGATAATACACCCCCCGCCCCCTTTTTTTTAAGAGTTCAACCTGGTCATTGCTATCATCTGTATAATGGTCTTAGAGCAAGCCTTCTAGATGACTATCAACTGCCAGAAATTTTGAGAACGCCTTTGGAAGAACTTTGTTTACAAATAAAGGTAAATTAGCTGGGAGAGTTAAGAAAGTAAATAGGGTTCTAGTTTTCAGCATCTTTTATAGAGGAAAGTAGTATACTAATCTGCCAGAAAGAATTTTTACCATGCATTTGTTTTTCTCTGTGTGTTAGTACGGTTGATCCTTGAACAGCGTGGGGATTAGGGTTGCCAAAAATCCACTTGCTGCCTTTTCTGCCTCAAAAACAAAGGAATTGATAAATGACTCACCCAAGGGTGGTTAGTTGAAACAGTTTGGGTAGAATCAGGACTCAAACCCTAGTTCTTTTGATTCTACATATTGTGACCTCTGATTGAACATAAACCTTTCCCCACGCTTAGTTAATTTAAAAATCTGTAAAATAAAAATGCAAGTACTATATTTATTGAAAAAAAATCGGTGTGTAAGTGGACCCATGCAGTTCAAAAAAGGTCAACTGTAAATTATATTTTTTAAAGCTTTGATCAGTTATTGACTAAACAGTTTTAAATTACATACTGTTCTGGAGCCAGACTACCTGGGTTTGAATCCCACATCATCCTGTGGCAAGCTGGTTCTGTTATATTGGGCAAGTTATTTAAATTAACTTCATATAAAATTCTTAGAACAGTGCCTGGCACATAGTAAGTGTCCAGTAATTGTTAGCTACTGTTGTTATGTCTTAAGATCCCTCATTATAGACTACTTACCATTTTTTCAGCATCTTAATGTATTTTGATAAAATTAGCTGCCTTATTTTGTAGGTAATTGGTAATCAACTTGTTTGTTGAGATTTTAACCAGCTACTTTTCTCATTAATAGAGTTGGTGGGTGTTAGAAAGTAGTATGTTGGCCTTTAAACATGTTTTTATAGAATCACAAATATAATTTTTACTTATTCTGGTAAAATAACTAACTTGAAAATTGTGTATAGGTTTGATGCTTTATTTTGAGTCAGTGACACAGGCAGGATTAAACTGTTATGTCAATATATGATATATGTTTAATTATATTTGTCTCTCCCCAGATTTTAAGGCTAGGTGGAATTGCTTACTTTCTGAGTAGGCTAATGGATCCACCATCGAATGAAGCAGTGTTACTTTCCATAAAACACCTGATGGAACTGGTAAGTTTGATTTTTAAAAAAATTCTAACTTAGAGTGTTAAAGTAAGTAATCCAGCTAACTATAAAATTTACTTTCATTGTGGCAAGGTAGGCCAATGAATGTGCAGTGCCAGATTGATTCACTTTTTGGCTATTCAGCTTGGAATATGAAATATAAATTAGAAAGTTATAAAATGATACCTTTGTGAGTTTTCTTATACTGGGCTCTTTCCACACAAGTTTTTTCATTATAGGCCTGATTTCAAATTACATAAAATTTTGAAATCTTTCAATTACTGGTCCTCTTCATTTGTATTCTAGAAATGAATTTGGTTGCTTTATTCTACTCTTTCTGATTACCATAATGTTTTTAGTGCTTTTGTCAAATCCAGGTAACTTAATAACAGTGTGAACATTTTATAAAGGCAGCTCTTCTATTTTTGAAGGAATAATAGCAGGTGGCTTTTCTCCAAAATATCCTATCCCCCTACCTATCATTTTATTCTTACAGCTTTTTCCCTTAGATTCTTTTATGAAGTCAGTGTTTTGAGGAACTAGTTTCAGTGTCTTAGTCAAGTGACCACTTAGTTGGTAGCCATCCCTTCATGAGACCATGTTGAGAAGCGGCACAGGACTGGAGAGAATTAGTGAGTGAGTTAATACCCAAGGTGGAGAGAAAGAATAGAGCTGTGCGTTCCAACACAGTAGCCACTAGCCACAGGTGACTGTTAAAATTTAAATTTTGAATTAAATTACAAATTCAGTATCTTGGTCACACTTGCACGTTTTAGATGTTCAGTAGGCACATATGGCTAGTGGCTACCACATAATCAGTACAGAAATAGACATTTCTGTCAATGCTGCAAGTTCTGTTGGTTAGTACTGGGCTAGAGGATGCTGAAGATGTATTTTACGTATTTCAATTTTATTTGTGCCCATCCATGTAGATAAATTTGAGAATTTGGTCCATGTAAAAATAAGCTCTTAATGTATTAAGTTGTTTAAATGAAAAGCATTGTAACTTATCTGACCATCTTTGTTGGAATTTGGATTAGATTTAGTGAGGTTACTGGTATTTTAGGGAGCAGTGCGGTTTTACTCCTGACCTCTCTTCCCTCCAGACTTTTATCGAATAGAACAGCAGTAGAGGGCTACGGGGTGATCAGAGAATCAACGTATTATTTGTGGTAGAGACAGACAACCAGAGGGCGGCTGGAGTCTGAAGCCAGAGTGGGATGACTTCCTCTCCCAACTGAATTTAAGAACCAGTCTTTACTTAGCCATTTGTAGGCAACGAAATTGTGAAAAGGCTTGGAAAATCCTTGCCAACAGTAGGGTCTGAAGCCTACATTTTGAAAAAAAACTTATTGTGCAATACAGCATGCCCATCCAGGGTAAAAGAGTAAAACAAAAATGTCCAGCTTAATGGTTTATCACAAAGTGAGCACTCTTATTTTTATTCATGTCAAGAAGTTAAGAACATTTCCAGTATCCTAAAAACCAACTTCCTACCCTCGCCCAATTACTCTACTCTCAGGCTCAAAAATAACCTCTATCATGACTTTAATGGTAATCGCTTGCTTGTTTTTCTTGATGGTTTTACCATACCAGTATACATCTTTAAAGAGCTCAGTTTAACTTGGCCTTTTGCGAACTTTACATGAACTCACACAGGATGTGTTTTTTTTTTTTTTTTTGCAAGGGGGAATGGGGTTCTGTATTCTTTCACTGAAACATTGTGAGATTCATGTGCATTATTGCTTTCAGCTATAGTTCATTCATTTTCATTTCTTTACCATATTTTATTATATGACTACTGAAAGGCATTTTTGTTTTTTCCAATTTGAGGCAGTTACATATAGTGCTGGTATGACTGTTCTTCAATATTTATTGTTTCTTGGTGCACATGTTTAAGTATTTCTCATGGGTGTACACTTGAGTGAATTCACTGAGTCATAACGTATCTGTATGATTAACTTCGGTAGGTAATGCCCAACCATTTCCCAAAGTTGTCAAACTACTTACACTCCTACCAGTGTCAGTGGTAGGTGAGCATTCTCAGCTCTATAGCATCACCAACCTGTAGTCTTTTATTCTAAGCATGTTGATAGGTATGTAGTAGTTTTGTGGCTTTAGTTTGCATTACCATGACTGCTGTTGAATTTGTAGGCAGCTTTTTATGCTTATTGCCCATTTGGATAGTCTCATTTATAAATTATTGATGCCTGTTTTTCTATTACATTGTAGGAGGTCATTATATATTCTTTGTGTACTCTTGATCTGAGCCTTTTGTCAGCTGTATATTGCACATGTCTGTATTTTTACCTTTTCACTTTCTAACAGTGGTTTGATAAACTGAAATTCCTAATTTTAATGTGGTCAAATGTATCAGTCTTTTTCTTTATTGTTACTGCTTTTTGTCCTTTAGTAAGTTTTTCTCTACCCTGGAGTCATGACGATATATTGTTTTAACTTTGTTTTCTTTTTCACACTTAGCTATATAATCCATCTGCAATGGATTTGTGTGTGTGTGTGTGTGCGTGTAGGTGAGGTAGGAATCAAAGTTTTTAGATATGTAGAGCAGTTGACCGAAACCATTTATAGAAAAGTTCATCCTTTTCCTCTTTGTTCTGCAGCCATAGTCATAGATCAGGTGTCTATGGATTTATTTGTCTGTTTGTAGGCTCTCCTTTATTCTGTTGGTGTATATTTCTATCTTGAGCTGGTGTCACACTGCCTTAATTATAATATTGAGTCTTACCAAACAAGAACATGATCTGTCCCATTGATTTAGTTATTTAATCTCTTGGTGTTTCAGCGTTTTCTGTGTATTATAGAACTTTTTAAAAGATTTATATCTGGTTTGTAGTATTTCTGGATTATATTCAGACTTCAGAATTTTTCATTTTCTTGTGAGTCTGATATACAGAAATCAAATTGGTTTTGAATGTTGACCTTGCATTCATCAATGCCATGAAACCCACTTACTCTGATAACTATATGTAGATTTTTGAGTACACAGTCACATCTATAAATAATTGCAATTTTATTTATTCCTTTCCAGCTGTCATCCAGGATCCTTAGTACAATGTTGAGCAGAAGTGTTATGATAGTGTGCACTCTTATGTTCTTATTCTCAAAGGAAAACCTGTCAAAAATTCGTTGAGCATGTTTTTTGAAGATTTTTGGTGGAAACTATCAAATTAAGGAAGTTTCTATTCTTAATTTACTAAGAGATTTTTATCATGCATGGATAATGGATTTTATCAAATACCTTTTCTGCCTCTAATGAGATTATATTATGCTGTTTTTTTATGTTAAATTTGTAATATATTGAATTACATTGATTTTTCAATTGTTGAACCAACTTTCATTCCAGAAACAAACCTATCTTGCTGGGATTCAGTATGCCATTATTTTATTTTGAGTTTCTCATGTGTAAGATTATTTAGTTTCCCTTTTTCCAGATGTCCCTTGTCAAGTTGGTACCAGGATTATGCTAGGCTCAGAAAACAAGTGGAGAGGTTTTGTTTTGTTTTTTTCCTATTCACTGAAAGAGTTTTTATAAGATTGAGGTTATTTCCTCCATAAATGTTTAGTAGAGATCTTTGTCTAATGAGACATTTGAGTTATTTTTGTTCTGTTTTTTAATTTAAATTTTTACATTTTTATACAGTTTTTAAAGGTTACACTCCATTTACAGTTATTACAAAATATTGGCTATATTCCCCATGTTGTACAATACATCCTCGTAGTCTGTTCTACACCCAATAGTTTGTACCTCCCACTCTCCCACCCCATAACAAACTAGTGGTTGGTTGCCAGTGAGGGGGGGTGGGCAATTGAGTTATATTTTTTATTATTTTTGTTGTTGTTCAAATCTTGTTATTTTGAATGTGTACTAGACATTGTATTTACAGAGGTCTTTGTAGATAAAAACTTGGAGCTTGGGGTGATGGTAATTTCTTCCAGAGAGGATTTATGTTGCTTCTTCTGGGAAAAGATGCCCCAATGTTGGGTTCACTTCCTTGGACTTCTGTCCCTCCACTAATCCTGGACTTGTGATTTTTGTAATTCTTTTGTAACTCCTCAGTCTTCAAGCAGCTTTTCCATCTGTGCTCAGTAGGATGATTGGATCAAATTACCTAGGTAATCAGAGTAGAAGTCACCCCGTTGTGGGGGGTTCTAGATAAATATTTTATCTCTTGCTCTCCTGTCTCATGTCTCCTAAAGTACTAGAATCTAGGGGCTATGCATTCTATATTCCAAATATGTAATAGTGTCTCATTTTTTGTTTTATTTCTCCTACAACTCTTGTACTTTACTGGGTGATTTTATTTGAAGACTTACTGGTGTGTTATTTCTCTCATTTCTCTTCCACCATTTATAGTAAAGCCAAGTTGCTTCTGTTTAAGTAAGTTTCTAACCTTTGCTAACCTCAAGACTTATGTTGCAAACTTATGTTTTGATGAAGAGAACTAAAGCTGAACAATATTAGGGCATTTGGACTTAAGAGTGGCCTATTATATTTTTGTTAAGCAAACTAAAATGTGGTGCTTACAATGTGTTTTAAACATAAACTCTTACTTTACAGAACGCTTTGGATAAACAAGAAGAATTGACATCTCTTGGAGTCCACTTAGCACGATTACCAGTTGAGCCACACATTGGAAAAATGATTCTTTTTGGAGCTCTGTTCTGTTGCCTCGACCCGGTGCTCACCATTGCTGCTAGTCTTAGCTTCAGAGATCCCTTTGTGATTCCACTGGTAAGAAAGATACAAGTAAAAGCCCAGGTATTTTTAGATACACAGGGTAGTTGTTTTCTTAGATAGATTTTTCATTGGCTTTTTATTAGAATGCCATTCTCTGTTATATACCATCAGAGCAATTTAAGTTGCCTTCATCTGTTTTAAGGGAAAAGAAAAGGTCGCAGATGCAAGAAGAAAGGAATTGGCAAAGGATACTAAAAGTGATCACCTGACAGTTGTGAATGCATTTGAGGTAAAAGGAATATCTTTAAATTTTAAAAATCTGTATTATAGTTATCAGGAATAAACTGCTAAGTGAGAATGCCTAAAATTAGGTGAACATTTGGAAAAAAATTGTACATCATTTTTCAATTTTGTGATAGCTCATTACATTTACCCTTTTGGAAAAAAGTCTATATTTGTGTTTTGATAACAATAGAACAAGTGAACAATTTATTTTAAAATTTTATTTGCTATTATTCTTTTGTATCTTTGTCTTACTGACATTTATGACAGAAGGTCCCTTTTTGTTCATTAATAAACTATGCATGTATTCAGATTTAACATTTTTGATAGAGCATGATAGTCATGTACACTATTCAGGATAAAGAGACTTCTTCTCTTATAGACAAGCTTATCCGAGGATAAACATTTATCATCCATCTTTGCAACATTTAAATGTAATTTGGTGTATAGAGGCAGCATCTTTTTACTGTAGTTCTAGTCTCAGTTTTGTACTACCTATTATGGGAAAGTTTATCCTTTTGAGCTCATTCAGTATTTTCTTTTTTCCCATCTTCCCTCCTTCTCTAGCTTAAAGCAAAGTAAAACAATATATTTTTGAAGTTGAAAATATATAATAGCATTGAAATTTGTTCAACAGAGTGCTCATTTTGATTAATACAATCATGTACAGAATGATGCTATTTTATGTAAAATGCACAGTATGTTACTATATAACTTGCTCTTTTTTGTGTAAAGAAAGGTCTGCAAATTCAGTTTTGGTTATCTCTTAACAACTAGGATCATGGGGAGTTTATGTTTTTTTAGTTTGTTAATTTGGAAATTCTTTGAATTTTTTACAAGAAAATGAAATATCAGTAGAAAGTAAAATTATTACCGAAATAAAGACAAACTGGTAAGCAGTCTTTGCTTTGGGGAACAATATCAATACTTTTCTTCATAGGGCTGGGAAGCAGCTAGACAACGTGGTTTCAGATATGAAAAAGACTATTGCTGGGAATATTTTCTGTCTTCAAACACACTGCAGGTAATGGTGAATGTTTTGAAGTGCTTCTCATATGTTAGGTTAGGGACTTATATGTATTTTGTGTAGTCAAATCTATAGCAAAAAGTTAGTTTTTGCTTAACTTTTGTGTGAGTGTGTCTTATGAAGTTGAATCATTATACAGAATCATAAAAGGAATCTTTATTAAATCAACTGCAACAAAACAAAAAAGGTGTATGGCATAATAAACAAAAAACTAATGGCTAAGAAAAAAAATGAGCCCAAAGTTCAGCAGGAAAACACAGAGAGGCTCGATTACTGTTCCTGCACCATTTTGATGATTCATCCTGAAAATTTTCACTAATACTCCTAAAATCTGTTTTAAAATCTCAGAGCGAGTATCTTTTCTTTAACTTTTGGGTAGGTATTTTTATCTTCAACTGACTTAGTGTAGTGAGAAAACACTGGACAGGAGGCACTTGTGAAATAGAAGAAAGTGAACAATTAACAGGGCAGATGCACATCAGACTTCAGACTCTGCACTGAACTGGAGAAGTGATCTCAAGCCAGTGGGAGTAGAAATATCCTCACCTTCCCCCATTACATGTACACTCCATCTTTGTGGCATAGATTTAACAAATCTACGGGAGTAAAAGAATCCAGAATCTAGAATATTTAATCAAAAGTGCCCAAACATTAACAGAATGAAAAGAAGGGTAATAACTCTGAAAGATACTACAGCCAATGGAAAAAAAGGTAATAGGTGTCTCTACATAGAAAAATTAAGAGTAATTGAATATGTATTTAGAGATATATTGTAAGAACATTTCCCTTAAGTGGAAAAAATGAAGTACAGTATGAAAAAAGATGGTTGAATCCAACCAAGTGTTTTTTGAAAATATTATATCCAGTCAAGATACTAATTCAAGTATAAAGAAAAATGACAGGCATTCAAGAAAGCACTTGAAATACTGCACCCATGAGTTGATCTTGAAATATTTACTGACAATGAAATGCTGCCTATTAAGAAGTGAATCAGAAAGAATTCAGGAATGGAGAGTACATGCTAAGTCAGCTGGTGGTAGATACTGAAATTAAATATGGAAAAATGCAAAACAGTATTGGGAATTATGGATACAGAATAAAGGTTATTATCCTGAACAATATAAAATAATGGTGATAGAAACCAGGAGATGACCTAGAGAGTCAGTTATAAGAGAATGTAGGTGGGGAAACTAAAGTCACATAATTCATAAAAGGGATATATACTTAAATGTGACAATTTTATGTCTCATAATCTCTTACTTTAAGCTCGCAAGGATCCTTTATTAAATATCTCTTATAAGAATGTAAGATTCATCTAGTTCAGTTTCATTTCTTTTTAACTTCCTTAAATTGAACTAAAATTAATTTGAATGCTTTTGTAAAAACAGCTTCTATATTTACGTTATCCCGTTATTAGGATAGCATTTTTGTCTAATTCTTCTGTCCGTATAAATGCATAGTAAGTGTCTGCAATATTTACTTAGTTAATGATATTTCTGACAGTATTGAGATTAGGGTAGTCTTCTTTTGTACTTTGCTATACTACTTGAATGCTTTTTATAATGAGTCACGTATCATTTTTACCCAAAGAGTGATTTTTCTTATAAATAAACACAAGAAACGGGCCTTAAGCTTTTGTGCCAGGATGTAACAGTAGTTAATTTTCAGTAGTACATATATGGATGTTGGTTATTTTCTCTATGCTTTCCTGTTTTGTTTTGTTTTCAAAATATGGGGTAGAGAGCAATTTTGAAAATTATGAGCCTTTTTGTAAACTGAAGTGATCCTTAAACATCGGTTGTTATTCCCTACAGCAGGCAAGCCTTAAGATTGGACAATAAATATTTTTGGCTTACAATCCATATGGTTTCTGTTGCAACTGCTCACCTCTGCCATTATAATGCAAAAGCAACCAAAGATAGTGTGTTGATGAATGGGTGTTGTTTTGTTCCAGTAAAACTTTATTGACAAAAACAGGTTTTTATAAATTTTGTAGTTTACCAACCCCTGCTCCAAAACATCACATTTTTGCAAAAGTGTTTCATAAAGCAGGGAAAGCTCAAAGCTAAATTTATTTATGAGTACATGCTTTATAACCCCTATCAATTTGTGTGAAAGGTATTCTAGTTCTGTTTGTTACCATTGCTCCCTAGATGCTGCATAACATGAAAGGGCAGTTTGCTGAGCATCTTCTTGGAGCTGGATTTGTAAGCAGTAGAAATCCTAAAGATCCAAAATCTAATATAAATTCAGGTAAAGCAGAAAGTACAGTGTAAATAACTTGCTGCTGTTGTCAGTTGTATCCATATTTTACTTTTTTTCTCTACCTTCCCACCCCCAATAGATAATGAGAAGATAATTAAAGCTGTCATCTGTGCTGGTTTATATCCCAAAGTTGCTAAAATCCGACTAAATTTGGGTAAAAAAAGAAAAATGTAAGCATTGAAGATTATTATGAATTATTTGTAGTTCTCTCAAACTTTCGAAATCCTCTACTGCAACAGGGCTTATATTGTACATTTGTTCTTACTCATAATAGGGCCATATTCTTGTTACTTTTGGTCATTGAAGAGAAGGCAAACTGTTTACCATGGGCATCACTTTCCCTCATAGCACATCCCTGGAGTCTGCTGCTTCATCACCCATTTTTCACAAAGAATGTTAGTGAAATATAATATCAATGTAAATATGAGAACAGTAAGCCAGCTATACCTTGTTTAGAGTAAATTTTGTTTCAGGATATTTTTTTCCTCTTTTTTTTTTTTTTTTTTTTTGTGGTACGCGGGCCTCTCACCGCTGCGGCCCCTCTCGCCGCAGAGCACAGGCTCTGGACGTGCAGGCTCAGTGGCCATGGCTCACGGGCGCAGCTGCTCGGGCCCAGCTGCTCCGCGGCATGTGGGATCTTCCCGGACCGGGGCATGAACCTGTGTCCCCTGCATCAGCAGGCGGACTCTCAACCACTGCACCACCAGGGAAGCCCTTTTCCTCTCTTTTTTTTTTTTTTTTTTTGCGGTACGTGGGCCTCTCACTGTTGTGGCCTCTCCCGTTGCGGAGCACAGGCTCCGGACGCGCAGGCTCAGCGGCCATGGCTCACGGGCCCAGCTGCTCCGCGGCATGTGGGATCTTCCCGGACCGGGGCACGAACCCGTGTCCCCTGCATCAGCAGGCGGACTCTCAACCACTGCGCCACCAGGGAAGCCCTTTCCTCTCTTTTAAAACAAGTAATTTTCTACTTGAGATCTTTGAATAAAATTGTGGTGATTTTACTATTTTGAGAAATAAAGTATAACTTTAAATGTATGTACAAATAGAGTCAGCCTTAGTTGTAATTGGAGACAACAAATAAGGCATATTTTTGCCCAGTAAAAGAATTCATTCCAGTGAGGAAAAAAGAGAAACTGAAAGTCACAAATGGCTAGTGGTATGTGAATTGGTGCCATGCTTTTGGAAGACAGTTTAGATTAGAATTATGTATCAGCAGTCATTAAAATAGTCACTGGCCCCGTGGATTCATAAGTGAATATTTGAATTTAATATTTTCTAAGGAAGTAATTCCAAATGTTTTTTGACAGGTATATTATAAACAACATAGATGTCTAGTAGCAGTGGGGAAATTATGGTTTTGTAAGACCATATTATATGGCATTTCTGTTAGGCGTATAAAACGTCACTGTTTATTGACATAAAATATTTGAACTGATGTTAGATGAAAAAGTTGGATGTTCTGTAAACATGAAAAAATATAGACCTCAAAGATAGCCTAGAGTGCAGCAGTGCAGTGGTTCTCAACCTGGGTGATTTTGCCTCCCTGGGGACATTTGATAATGTCTGCAGACATCTGTGGTTGTTATAAGTGGAGGAGTATGTACTACTAGCATCTAGTACATAGAGGTCAGGGATGCTATTAGGCATTCCATAATGCACAAGACAGTCCCCCACAACAGAAAATTCAATATGTCAAGAATGCTGATGTTGAGAAACCCTATTCTCACCTGGAAGATTATGGGTAACATGAATTTTAATCACTGTAGTTGGAGTATCCACATTTTAAGTGATCTGAGTACTTTTTTGACATCAGTACTTTGTCAAATTCTTCTTCATATCTATCCCTTAACTTACAGGTAGCTTAACAGAGAGACTCCTTGAAATACAAACATTTTATATATCCCTCTGCCATCCTGGGAAGGCTTTATGAAAGAAAGGTAGTTTCTTTGGGTTTATGCTTTGTTTTGGTCTAGTCAGCACATTTTGGCATACTGGCTAAGAGTTTAAGTTTTTGTTGGAGCACATCTGTGCCTGTTTGTTCACATGTTGTTTGTGCCTGCTTTCCACCTGCACTAGCAGAGTTGAGTAGTTGTGACAGAAGGTCCGCAAAGCATAAAATATTTTCTCTCTGGTCCTGTATAGAAAAAGTTTGCCAAACCCTGCTGTTCTGGTGATGTAGGGTTGCAGGATGGCATTGGTTAAATTGACTGTGCGGTGAGGAAAAGCAGTTGCTCATTTTATTCTGAATAATGGCTCATGACTGTGATTCAGATTTTGGTAGACATATTATGGATTCCTAGAACCATGAAAAAGATGCTCTTAAAAACAAAGAGGAAGGATTAATGGATTATCAGCTTTATTCTGTAATTACCACTGACTATATAAACTATCAGACATCTCCCTGTTGAATAATATTAATTAAAGACTCCTACAAATTGAGGTGAAATTTTTGTGACTATCAAAGGAAGGACCCGTAAAAATGGAGAGATTGAACTAGAGCTGTGTACATTTATTCCAAGTATTCCTGTTTTGAAGGGTGGGGGGAGTTCAGTGAATGTGAGACCATTTAAAACGTATTTTAGAATAGGTTTTTAAAAACCAGTTTTAGCTAACTCCCTTTTAAACAAAATTCTTCATTTTAAATTTTAGATCATTTCACAGTTATTCTGTAAATTGACGGTAAATTATCAGTAGCATGATTTACAGTAAAATGTACAGACTATTCTCTTGGTCTGATTCACTTAGAATTATATCAGGTATTTCACTTTTTGTACTTTACTGGTATAGTATATATACTAACATAATTAGGGAATATTTTGTCATCTTTCTAATATGTTGAGTAATTATACCTATAAGAAAAGGATTTGTTGTATGATTTAGAGTACTCTTATTTAGCCAATTATTTTTCTATGTCTTATTAAAACAAAAATTTGGAAATTTATATTGCAAAAATAAATTGAACTCATCTGTGGAGTTTATTTTGATTCTGGGATTAGTTTGGAATCCTCCGGAGTTTTGTTTTGTTTTTAAACTACATTTTAACTTTTTTTAAGGGTGAAAGTTTACACAAAAACTGATGGACTAGTTGCTATTCATCCCAAATCCGTTAATGTGGAGCAAACAGAGTTTCACTACAACTGGCTTATCTATCACCTGAAGATGAGAACAAGTAGTGTAAGTGAATACATAAAGTAACCATGGGTCTGAATAACAGTCTTGTTGTATTTTTAAAATTGTATAGTTTTCATAATTATAAACAAAATTTATTCTTTAAAAAATTTTTTTTATGACATGACTTATACCTTCTTAAAACAGATAACCTATACTTTTAATGTGCAGATCTGTCATGATGTATCTTTGTATTTTAATTAATTGGGATGGTTATTTGATTTGCATAATTTTCTTTCAGAGCCTGCTTTCAAGACATACTGGCATCTTATGGTATATAAGAGTTTACACTTTTCAGAGAATTTTGTTGGCCTGTCAATATACAAGTATTGGTCAGAATATTAAGTGGGAATTCTGTTAATATATAAATAAAAAGAACTTCAGCTACATTAGTGTTTTGGTTTTATCACTTAGGCAATATTTTGTTTACAGAACAGTGCTATTGATTGAATTGAAACAAAAATATAAAACTCCTTTGTTCTCTGAAGTAAGAATGGCTTGTTTAAATGGTATTTCTTCAAATTTAGTCTCTGTAATTACACGAAAAGGATAATACCTGTTTTAGAAGGAAAGCACTAATAGATTGATACTAGTGATATTATTGAGTTAATGTGACAATAATTCTTTCAGACTCCTTAATGAATGTATTTGCCTTAATTCTCATTATAGATATACTTGTATGACTGCACAGAAGTTTCTCCATACTGTCTCTTGTTCTTTGGAGGTGATATTTCCATTCAGAAGGATAATGATCAAGAGACTATTGCTGTAGATGAATGGATTATCTTTCAGTCTCCAGCAAGAATTGCCCATCTTGTTAAGGTGACTGACTTTACATGATTGTCTTTGATTCTGCATACAAGTTAGTATGTGGTCTTGTGGTTTTGTTCTTCCAAGTGTTATACATGTTACGTTAAATATTTCTTGCTTTATTTCAACAGAGGAAATTGTGCTGAGAAATTGATTCATAGTTTTTCTGAATTGTTTTTTGAGATAGTTACAGACCAACCATTCTAAATGGCTCAATGTGATAAAAGTTTGAATTTTTTTACTTAAGTTGGCTACTCATAACCACACTTTTAGTTAGTTGCTCATTAGATATTTCAGTCTTTTTGTATAATAGCTTATTAAATTTCTTGTACCAGCTGAAGTCACTTTTATTTATTACATTGTTTGATAGTACATCTGCCTTTGTTGAACATGTATAATTTTTCCAACTTCAGGAATTAAGAAAGGAACTAGATATCCTTCTGCAAGAGAAGATTGAAAGTCCCCATCCTGTAGACTGGAAGGACACTAAATCCAGAGACTGTGCAGTACTCTCAGCTATTATAGACTTGCTCAAAACACAGGAAAAAGCAACTCCCAGGAACTTGCCACCACGATTTCAGGATGGATATTACAGCTGATGGCTTTTCTGTGGTGCCCTGAAAAGCCAGTTTGATAGCCATTTTCCATCATGGTTTAACTTTTGAGTAGATGTCAAACCCCAGGACATGAATAATTTTCATGTGTAAGGTAGAAACCTTCAGTAGGTAGTAAATAAAGACTTAATGTGCATGAGTTAACAGTGTCATCTGTAGCTATTATAAATATACCATAAAAAAGTTACTCTGTAGTGGTCATGTCCACATTTTGAGAGTATTCCTCATATATTTTGAATGTTGTACCACTTGAGAAATTCCTTTGTTCTGTTATGAAAGATTAATCTCTCTGCCCATAATGACTGAGTATAGAATCAGTAAAAATAGAATGGTTAGCCAAAAAGCAGTATCAGATAAGAATTTGAACACATCCACATTTCTTCTAATGAAACTTCTATCAGAAGTAAATTAATTTGTTGTAATGAAGCCCAGTATTTAATAAAATGTACAGTGTGTAAATCTCGGCTAGCTTTTTGGGTTGCTTTCTGCATCTCCACCTATCCCTTGGTTTATCTGATGGTTTTTTATCTTAGAATATATTTGTACCACTTTTACATCACCCTGTGCAGTGTAATGTAGCAATTGAGAGCATGGGTCTAGAGCCTATCTAAGTTCAAATTTTAGCTCCATCACTTACCACGTATCTTAGGCAAATTACTTGGCTTCTCTCTGTTTCCTTTTCCTTATATGTAAAATACAGGTAACAATTATGAGGATTAAATATGTTTTCATATGTAAAGTGCGTAGACTAGTGTCTGGCATGTATTGTGTACTTATAGTTATTATTTGAAACATTTTTTTAAACAATCCATTATGTTAGACTTTTCTTCCCCATGCTCTGAGTGCTATTTTACCCTCTCAGCCAGTGGAAGCTAGTGTGACATGTACTGTATGTTTTCAGCCCTGTCAGATTTTGACAAATACTGTTAGTTGCTATCCAACAACCATTTTGTCCCTCCCTTCCTGGTTGCTTGTTCATGTGTCCCCTCCTCTGTGCAGCCTTGTTCCCAGGGATGTTGGACCCTCTTCCCCAAGGGTGAATTGGATTGTTCTAAGCCAATCATGCATGGTCTTTTTCTCCTTATAAGTAACTGATGAGGCATGAATATGTGAGCCTGTCCTGGCTAATGGAAGCTGAGAAGAGATCTGCAAGGGGGCATCTGAGAAGATTTTCCTCACTAATAGACTTAAAGAAGGAAATTCTGTGTTCCTCCTTTGAACATTGTTTTGTCTGACTCTGGCACTTGGAGCTGCTGCAGCCCTCTTAGGATCACAAGGTTGGCTCAGCGGGCAGGTGGAAATCACCAGAGTCCTTGATAATGCTAGTGAGCTGTTGAATTATCCAGACTTTGCAACTGCCCTGCACATGGACTTATTCTGATGTAATAAACCCTTCTTTGTTCTAGCCACTTTCAGTAGGATCTTTTGTATAACTTGGCAGAAGGGTATTAACGGAAACACATACTATCCGTTGTTGAGTGCTGTTTGCTGAGGCTTCTATCACTTATTTTGCGATCTAACAGTCTGACCCTATGTCTGAGAAAAGTTGTAGTACTGGAAATATTGGGAAAAAATAGACATAGGAAGAACATCCTGCTACACCCTAAAAACTACAGATTGTATTGTGCCTTCCAAAGAAGCCAAAGGAAAGGAGTATCATATGATGACTGGGATTGATTGATAATTCTATGGTGATCTTAACAGCACTGGTTCAGGTACTGCTTCCATTTCTGGGAATGTATGTCAACCTATCATTGCCTTCTAGGGTTTTGAATGTATTTGTGTGTTCTAAGTCCATTCTCTTGGCTAGTATCCCAAAAGTGATCTGCCTCTCACTGAATTCTTATACTGGGTCATTTTGTGGCATATTAGTTTTGCCCCTAAACTGAAGGTGATAATTAGGTCCTATTCTGTAAGAACGTTTGTTTTTATGTTTGTGCTTTTTTTTTTTTTTGGCTTGCTTTTACTATCCAGTTTAAATTCAGTCAGTTGGCCAAAACGGTCTTGGCAGAAAGCATTTTAAAAATCTGTAAAAACAGATTACTAGTTAATTGGCTGCATGTTCATAGACAAATATTTAATCTCCATAAATGGGGAAAATGTTCCTGCAGAACTGTGTAACAGATGAGCTATTCAGAGAGATCAGAGGAGTTATTATCACCTCCAATTTATGTCTTCTCTATAGCCAGTCAAGATGGAAATTTTGCCTGAAGGTGCTATTTATGTTTTTCTTTTGTTTACAGAATAGGGTGTTACTTAGTGAAAAATGTATTCCAGGTCTCAGAACTATCTGCTATTTGGTAGTTTTAAAGAATAAGATACTAAATTACGAAGAAAACTATTTGCCTCACCATTCTGAGTGATACCAAGGATAACTCTTAAAAAAAATGACCCTGAAAGAGAAACTTACAGAAAAACAAACCAAGAAATAAACCACTGGATAATCTTTACGAAGTGTCTTCGAAAAGTGAGTCCATGCGACACCTTCCTAATTCATTAACTTGGGCAAAAGCTCTAGATACATTTATACCAATATTGCAAGTGATTTTCACGTCTTCATTTTCAAAACAAGGTCCACCCTACAAGTTAGAAATCATAGAAGAGCTGTAGGAAGAATTTATTTTCATACTCTGTTACCCAAAGTAAATGGTAATTTTCCTTCCCCTCTTTTAGCTCCGAGTCTGTGTATATTTTTAAGTAACTGTGATCATGTAGTGTAATATATTTATAATATGCTAATTGTTTTTACATGGCATTTTTATTCTGATTTTTAAAGTACATATTCATTATAGAGTATCTGGAAGTGCAACATATAAAAAAAATGTTACCGCTGTTACAAACTCTTTTTTAATAAGGTTTAAGATATTATTTTATATATAATAAAGTTACCCAAGTATAATTCTGTGAATTTTGTCAAATGTATAAAGTCATGTAATTGCTATCACCACAATCTTGATATAGAACATTCCTGTCACCTAAGAATCTCCCTTTTTCCCCTTACAGTCAATCCCCTGCTCCCACTGGCAACCATTTGGTCACTAGTTTTGCCTTTTCTAGAATTTCAAATAAATGGAACCATATGTAGTCTTTTGTGTCCAGCTTGTTTCACTTAACATAATGCTTTCGAGATATTTATGTTGCTGTGTATATCAGAAGTTAGTTCATTTTTTATTTAGTATTGCATTGTATGGTTGTACCATAGCTTGTTTATTCACCTGTTGATGGACTTCTTAGTTATTTTCAGTGTTTTTGCTATTATAAATAAAGCTGCTATGAATATGTGTATACAGGTCTATGTGTAGATAGATGTTTTCATTTCTCTTGGGTAAATACCTATGATTAGGATTGTTGTGTCATATAAGAAATTGCCAACCTGACTTACAGAGTGGGTATACCATGTTTTATACACCCACCCTCCGTATAGTATGGTTCCAGGTGTTACAAGTTCTCACCAGTACTTGGGTATTTTTAGTTATTTGTTGTTTTGTTTAATTTTTGCCTTTAACGGATGTGGAGTCTCATAGTTTGTTGTGGTTTTGTTTTTTATTTCTATTGAATATAATAATCATTGATGAGCATATTTCATGTGGTTACTTGCCATTTTCCTTGGTTGTCTTATATACTTATATGTGTGTTTTGATTTCATATGTTAAGTAAGTAATTGGGGCTTTAGGGATATATCTGATTAAAAAGAAAAAGGATTATTCTTTATGAATTTTAGAGCTGCAGAAAATTTTAAGTTCATTGACCTTTAAAATGGCAGAATGTGCCACTCTTCAATTGGCTAGTACAATGGCAAGAGTTAAGCCACCGTTACCAAGTGCCAGAAGAGAAAAGCACCAGTTTTAGGGGTCCATGATGTCAGGAGGTTGCACATCCACCATGAGATGATGAATAGGGCATAATACAAAACATTTCTGGTGTGGGTAAAGGCATGGGAGCGAAGGAAGACGGCTGATGTGGAAGCACTGCAGAGCCAACCTTTAAGACTGCTCAGAGTTTTGGTAGTTTGTGGTTTTCAGTGAATTGGCCCATTTTATCTAAGTTGTTAAATTTATGTCGAGTTGCTTGAATATCCTCTTAACCCTTTTATATCTCTGGAATCTGTAACAGTATGTGCTCTTTCATTCTTGACATGGACAGTCTCTTTTTTGGTCAGTCTTGCTAAAAGGTGTATCAATTGTGTTCGTCTTCTCAAAGAACTAGGCTCTTCGTTTCATTGATTTTCTCTGTATTTAAGTGTTTTAGTGCCATAAATTCCTAAGAACTGCTTTAGCTGCCAACTACATGTTTTGATGTATTCTCATAGCATTCAGTCAGTGTGTTTTTTATTTCTTTATATATTTACCTCTTTGATCCACAAATTGAGCGAGCTGTTTAATTTCCAAGTGTTTGAAGATTTTCCTGTGGTGGTTCTGTTGTTAATTTCTAGTTTGATTCTTTTATGCTGGTTGGAAAACATACTTCGTATGATTTGTTCCTTTAAATTTGTCAGTTTATGACCCAGAATGTGATCTGTCTTGGTGAATATTACATACCTACATGGAAAGGAAGTATAATCTGTTGTTGGGTGGAGTGTTCGCTAAATAAATGTTGGGTCCCATTCCTTGATGGTGTTCTGTTCTGTACCTTTAACCACTATATTATGGATTTGTCTGTTTTTTCCCTTCAGTTCTGTTTTTGCTTCGCGTATTTTGAAGCTTTATTTATTTGGTACATACACATTTAGGGTTGTTATGTCTTCCTCACAGATTGACCCTTTTATTGTGATGTAGTATTCTTTGTTCCTGGCAATCTTCTTTGCTCTGAAGTCCACTTTATCTGTTCTAGTATAGCCCCTCCAGCTTTCTTTTGATTGGCATTTGCTTGATATTATTTTTCGATTCATTTACTCTACACTTACCTATATAATTACATTTTAAATGTGTTTCCAAACATATAGTTAGGTCACTTTTAAAAACTATTCTGGGGTTTCCCTGGTGGTGCAGTGGTTAAGAATCCCCCCGCCAATGCAGGAGACACAGGTTCGAGCCCTGGTCCAAATATCCCACATGCTGCGGAGCAACTAAGCCCGTGCATCACAGCTACTGAGCCTGCGCTCTAGAGCCTGTGAACCACAACTACTGAGCCTGCATGGCACAACTACTGAAGCCTGCGTGCTTGTTTATCAGTATATCTCTTTAAGTTTTGGGCATTTTTTGCTTGCTCTATGGATTACAGTATACATGTATAGCTTATCATAGTGAACAAGTAGCAACATTTTGCCACTTCAAGTAAAATATATGTAAGACACCACCATTGAAGCCTGCGCGCCTAGAGCCCGTGCTCCACAAGAGAAGGCACTGCAGTGAGAAGCCCACTCACCGCAACTAGAGAAAGCCCCCGTGTAGCAGTTAAGACCCAGTGCAGCCAAAAATAATACAATAAATTTATTTTTTAGAAAAAGACACCACCATTTAGTTTTCCCAAATAATTCCTTTACATACGTTGAGAACCAACCATATCAGACAATGTAATACAGCTTTCAGCCAACTAACATTTTAAAACCTTAAGGATAGTCTATTATATTTACCCAAATGTTTACCTGTTCAGTTGTTCCTTCTTTTTTCCTGATGTTTCAAGTTTACTTCTGCCACTTCCTTTGTTAGAGGAACTTCTTAATTACTGGACTGTATTTTTTTAGAGCAGTTTTAGGTTTACAGGAAAACTGAGCAGAAGGTACAGAATTCCCGTATCACCTTTACTCTCTCCTAGTTTCCCCTATTGTTAACATCTTGGTACGCTTGTTCAAGGGATGACCCAATATTAATACATTATTAACTAAAATCCATAGTTTTAGTTAGCTTAACATTAGCTTAGTTTAGTTAGCTTAACATTAGCTTCTTTGTGTTGTATATTTTGATCAATGTATTGATATAATGACAGGTATGCACCATAACTTAACCATTCAGAATACTTTCACTGCCCTGAAAAAAGTCCTCTGTGCTCCACCTATTCCTCCTTTCCTCTCCTTGAACCCCTGGCAACCACTGATCTTTTTACTGTCTCCATAGTTTTGCCATTTCCATGTTATGTAGTTGGAGTCATACAGCGTATAGCCTTTTTACATTGGCAACTTTTTCTTAGTAATACGCATTTAAGACCACTTCATGTTTTTTCATGGATAGCTCATTTCGCTTATTGCTGGTTAATATTCGATTGTCTGGATGTATCACAGTTTATCCATTCATCTATTGAAGATTATCTTGGTTGCTTCCAACTTTGGCCATGATGAATAAACCTGATATAAAAACTTGTGTGTAGACTTTTGTGTGGACATAGTTTTAAACTCATTTAGGTAAATATCAAGGAGTGTGATTGCTATGTCACATGGTGTTTAGTTTTCTAAGAAACTGCCAAACTCTTCCCAGTGGTTTTTGCATTCCCAACAGCAGTCAGTGCAAATTCCTCTTGCTCTGTGTCCTCACCAGTATTTGGTGGTGTCAGGGTTTTGGATTTTATAGTCATTCTAATAGGTGTGTAGTGGTATCTCATTTTAATTTTTCAGTTCCCTAATGATGTTTCATCTTGAGCATATTCTCATATGCTTATTTTCCATCTGTGTATCTTTGGTGAGTTTTCTAGATTTTTGCCCATTTTTAATTGGGTGTTTTGTTGTCTAATTATTGAGTTTTAAGAGTTCTTTGTATATTTTGAATGCCAGTCCTTTATCAGGTATATTTTGCAAGATTTCCTCCAACTCTGTGGATTGTCTTTTCATTCTCCTGTCTTTTAATGAAATTCAGCTTCTCAGTTTTTTCTTTCACTGATCATGTCTTTGGTGTTATATTTAAAAAGTCATCTCCAAACCCAAGACTACCTAGATCTTCTCCTGTATTCGAGTTTTATAGTTTTGCATCTTAAATTTAGGTCAGAGTTTATATATAAATGGATATTTCTTAATTTTTGTTATTGAGTTCCAACTTAATCATGTTGTAATCAGAGACCTCACTCTATATAACTTCAATCCTTTAAAATTTGTTGAAACTTGTTTTATGACCCAGGAAGTAGTCAGAAGTAAATATTCTCCGTGTGCTTGAAAAGAATGTATATGCTGAAATTGCAGCGTGTCCTATATAAGCCTATTATGTTATTCTTGTCCAAAGCTTCTACATCTTCATTGATTTTTTATTTTTCCTATCAAATGAGAGAGGTGTGTTAAAGTCTCATTCTGTGACTTTTGATTTAATTCTTATATTTCTGCTCATTTTTGTCTTATTATTGAGACCATATTGTTGGAAGAATATATATTTAGAATTGTTGTATCTTCCTGGTTAAATGAAACTTTCATCATTATGTAGGCTCTATCCCTAGTCATCCCCTTTATCTTACAGACTTGTTTTATCTAATATTGACATAGCTACAGGTAGTGAATGTTGTGATATTCTGCCCAGATCCTCCATCAGGACTGATGGTATTCCCTTAGCTGCTGGAAGTGCTACCAGATGACAGCCTTCACTCACCAGCCCTCTGCAGGAATTGTCCTCGCCTCACCCAAGTACACAGCCTGCATCCTGTGACTGGTCGGAGCAAGGTTAGAAAGACCTAGTCTCCTTGCCAAAGCTCCCTCTCTTCCCCCTCTCTCTCCTCTGAGACTCCAGTTAAATCCTGCACTTCCCATCTCTCTCCTCTTCATGCTTCCTTGTAGGTTTCTTCTAGCCTCTCTTTCAGTTCACCAGAATCTTTTAACTATCAAATCTGATGTTAAATCCAGTTCCATATTTTCTAGTTGTTTTTTCTCTCACTTCTTTTGGTTGGTTGTTCTATATTGCTTTTTGAAGTTTGGCTTTATCTCCATAAACGAAGCAATTGTATTTTACTAATGATTTTACTGTCTAGAGTCCCTGTGAATGTATCAGTTTTTTTGTTTTGTTTTTATTTTTCCTGTATCCAGATGCTGTCTCTCAGAGGTTTTTTTTTTGTTTTTTTGCTGATCCTTTCATTTGAGAATTTGTTTTTTGGAAATAATTGAGAACTAAGATGATGATAGCTTTCTCCAGAGCAAGGTTTTATTTCCTCCAGTCAGGACCTTGGTATGCTAGATGCCTGAAGAGTGAAGCTCGAGGCCCTTGAGGTTTACTTCCTCACTCCAGAGCAAGCCCTTTGGAGACCGAACCCACAATGGAGATTATGGTAGGCACTAAACTCTGACCTGTGTTATTTAACTCTGACCTGTGTTATTTAGTACTGCAAGTCTACCAAGCAAACAGCTGCCTCTCTGCTGCTTTCCAGAGTCCAAGGAAAACGCAGCAGTAATTTGGGATGGAGGAGGGACCAAAGAGGAGGATGCATCCTGCTACTTCCAAAGATGATATTCCCCATCTCTTCCCTCTTTCGTCACTACCTTGAGCGAAAATCCAACAGAGATGCCTTTGATTTATGTATCCTATCACATAGCTGTATTTTAGCTGCAAAGAATGCTGGAAAACTAGCATTTTAAGGTTTTATAGAGGGTGTTGTAGACAGAATTCTAAGATGATCCCATGATCTCTGCTTCCTTGGTGTTGCAGCTACGATTAGGTTACACTGCATGGCGAAGGAATTTTACAGATCTAATTAAGGTCCCAAATCGGCTGAATTTGAGTTCATAAGGGAAATTATTCTATGGGTCTAATATAATTATATGAGTTCTTTAAAAGCAGAGTTTTCTCCAGCTGGTAGCATAAGATGTAATGAGAGAGATTCCAAGTGTGAGGACTGAACACGCCACTGCTGCCTAGAAGATGGAAGGAGCCACGTGGCAAGGAATTCCAGTTCCTGGAAGCTGTGAGCACCCTCCAATCTCCCCACCCTCCAGCAGCCAGCAAGGAAACAGGGGCCTCAGTCCTACCATCACAAGGAATGGAACTCTGCAAATAACAGGTATGAGCTGGAAAGCAGTTAAGCCAACACTTTCATTTCAGCCTTTTGAGACTCTAAGCAGAGAACCCAGCCAAGCAGTCCTAGACTTCTGACTACAGAACTGTGAGACCATACAGGAATGTCTTAAGCCACTAAGTTTGTGGAAATTTTATTCAGGAAAAGAAAATAACACGGAGTCATTCTTTGTCTTCCACCAAGATGCACAAGGTGGTGAAATGTCCCAAGCACAAAGGTTCAGACACTGAGTGGCCAAAATGAATGATAAGGTATATACTCCAAGGGTCAGCAGCAGTTAGGAAGCTATGAACTATTTGAGGTAAGCTGTTCAGTCATGCAGTTTTGTGGAAACTATAAGAAGAAACAGGATGGCCCAGTTCTTAAGAATGCCCCAGCCTTCTAGGGCAGCTAAGGCCCATATGTACCCAAAAAAGAAAGATCAGACACCTTCAATGTTAGCTGCAGATACCTTTTGAGTAGAACTCTGATTTGGCTCAAAATTCAGCAAACTATGTACTTAAATGAACACATCCTATAGTAAATTAAATCACATCAGCACGAAAGAACAAGTATATACAAAATCTTTATAAGCTCACATATTTTGCCAAAAGTGTACAAGCAATCTCAATTCATTGGGACAAAAATGAATATTTTTGTTCTCCACAGGTCACTGAATGAAGTCATTGTACAATTCAGAGAAGCTACTAAGTTTGAAAAACAATACTGTGTCATGTTCACGGCTGAACTGAAACACTGTGAATGAATTAATACCTGCCATAAAACAACACTTTATCTAATAACAGTATTAACCTGCTTGCTAAATAGGCTCTGATTTATAAGATGCACATATTCCAAAACTGTTCACCATCTCTACTGATAAATTAATTCACAGGATTCATATAGTTGCTTTTTAGTGTCAACAGGGTGTTAGCAAAAATAATACGAAATGGTCTCTTTGCAAGCAACACATTTATCTTCCTTCCTAAATGAAAACATTCCATTAGATTAGATTTCAGTTTGTTAGCTTCTCCTCCAGAAATTCTGTGACATCAAAGAGGAGATAGATTTCTTGTTTTACCAAACCCAAGACCTTGCTTGCTGGGTCCACTGCTATTCTCCATTGACAGACTGGCCCAGAACTCAAGGAGCTCGGGGCCTGGCATGTCTTTATACTCAGAAATGTGTGCATTGATAAAGGAGAGCAATCCACAGGCGAGGCAGCTGCAGATGCCCCCTGCAGGCTCACTGCTGCAGTGACAGGACACAGAGCATGTGGGCTGAGCACACTCACCTCCCGCACTGGGCTTCTGCAGAGTTACTCACAGTTGAGTAACTGGTTGGCAGTCAGTGGCTGGGGACATGTCACACATGGATCTGAGTCCTTGAATGATGTACCCTTTGCCAGGTTTTACCCCTCCATGAAAGAGAATGGAGTACAGAGGGAACGTAGCTGCCAGTAAAAAAATCACTCCTCCCCTCACTTTTCCAAACCCTCCAATTCCCTCTTTATGAAACGTACTATTACAATGACTTTTCTCTCTCCTTGCATCAGTGGAAGAAATAAAGTTCTACAGACACCCGCAGTTAAGAGAGACTTCAAATCCAGCAAGCAAAGCCTTTAGTGCAAATAAAATGAGTTCCCATTAAGGTCAAAATGTTATGTTGCAACTAGGTACACCATGTTGCCTTCTTGATACCTTTTAAGGTGCAATTTTATCTTCCTTGAGATTGTTAAAATGTGTTTCAGCCAATTTCCTTTTGGAAATGGGAGTAGGAACAGTCAAAAACCGTACATTATTGAAGGCAAAGCAGCCTCACGTCAGTTTATCATCTCATATAGGTCTATTTTTAAAAAGTACGACCCCTGTCCTATATTCAGGATTTTCTCACATATATGAACCATCTAAATTCTATATTGTTAGAGTAGCTTAAGTTTTATTAGAATATACTTACCAAAGACCGAAGTTGGGTGAGATGGATTTTTTTAAAAAATCTTTAAGGCTCCTTACTTCCCTTCTAATGAGGAAAGAGGTGGAAAAAATTCAAGTGTCAATTTCCCTTTCCTGGGAAGAGGTTTAGAAAAACTGAGCTCACCTTCAGAACTCTACCAGTTCCTTTTGAAATCAAGAAAGCATTAGCATCAGATCTAAAATATAAGAGGCAGGAGCAATATTTACAAAACTGGGTATTCCTTAAAGATATAAAACCTTGCTAATACTGGAAGAACCATACGAAGGAGATGTTTAAAGAGGGATAGCATACATTCTTGGTTAAGTGAGGATAGAGAAAACCAGAATACAGCATCTTACATATATATATATTTTTTTTTTATGCCAGAACATGATACAACTAGGAGTAGCTGAGGCTGCCTCATCCCTGAAGTGGACTGCTCAGCTATTCTGTTTACCTAAAGAGGTTTGCAAAAGGATTGCTGTGCACAAACTGAGCTTCGTGGATTAACTATCCAGTAGCTGTTCTCCTGAGAGAACAGAACCACCTGGCAAGCTTAAAGGCAAGTGTTTCCTTTCTTTTAATTAAATAGGCTGTGTTAAAATTAACATCAAAACCGGCCTTGAATCAACCAGCCCACCATGATGTAGTGCAAATCTCCCAGTGACAAAATACCATCAGAGAGGCTACACGTTGGTCTCCAGCCCCAGCAAACGTCCCATTCTCTCCACATTCTTATCAATTGTAGCTTGACATGTTATCTCCTTGGCACATTCCATAGGAAACCAGCCCCTTTCTCCATCTCGCAGTCTTTCCCCTTCATACCAGCCTGCAAAGAAGAGCAGAGTCCTCATGGGGCACCAAGTATTTGGATGAATCTTGACTGTTCAGCTCCGAGGGAGGACGATATGGGCATATTTCAGAGGCAGTATCCTGCCCCAGGTTGGGTACCACGGATGATGCAAGGTGAGAGAGAGAGGTGGAACGGGGGAAAGGTTTCAAGAGGGACTCAATGGCATATCATGATGAGAGGCAGAACATGATCAGAGGCCCTGAAGTGAGGTGTCTAGGAGAGTATTGAGCTTGGGCTCAATTGCAGAAAGGGATGATGTTTTGGGTAGGAAGAACATGACTTTTATTTTTTTACTTTATTGAAGTATAGTTGATTTACAGTGTTCTGTTAGTTTCAGATGTATAGCAAAGTGTTTCAGTTATACACACATATATATATATATCTATCTTTTTCAGACTCTTTTCCCTTATAGGTTTTTACAATTATTGAGTATAATTCCCTATGCTATATAGTAGGTCTTTGTTGGTTATCTGTTTTATATATAGTAGTGTGTATATGTTAATCCCAAACTCCTAATTTATCCCTCCTGCCCCCAACCCTTCCCCTGTAGTAACCTAAGTTTGTTTTCTATGTCTTTGGGTCTGTTTCTGTTTTGTATACAAGTTCATTTGTATCTTTTTTTAGATTCCACATGTAAGTGAAATCATATATTTCTCTGTCTGGCTTATACTTCACTTAGTATGATAATCTTGAGCTATAGCCATGTTGCTGTAAATGGCATTATTTAATTCCTTTTTATGGCTGAATAGTATTCCATTGTATACATGTACCACATCTTTTTTTTTTTTTTTTGCGGTACACGGGCCTCTCACTGTTGTGGCCTCTCCTGTTGCAGAGCATAGGCTCCGGACGCGCAGGCTCAGCGGCCATGACTCACGGGCCCAGCCGCTCCGTGGCATGTGGGATCCTCCCGGACCACGGCATGAACCCGTGTCCCCTGCATCAGCAGGCAGACTCTCAACCACTGTGCCACCAGGAAAGCCCACATGTATCTTTTTGAATTATGGTTTTCTCCAGATATATGCCCAGGAGTGGAATTGCTAGATCGTATGGTAGCTCTATTTTTAGTTTTTTAAGGAACCTCCATATTGTTCTCCATAGTGGCTGCACCAATTTATATTCCCACCAACAGTGTAGGAGGTTGCCTTTTCTCCACACCCTCTCTAGCATTTACTTGTAGGCTTTTTAATGATGGCCATTCTGATCGGAGTGAGGTGACCTCATTGTAGTTTTGATTTGCATTTCTCTAATAATTAGTGATGTTGAGCATCTTTTCATGTGCTTTTTAGCCATCTGTATGTCTTCTTTGGAGAAATGTCTATTTAGATCTTCTGCCCATTTTTTGATTGGGTTGTTTGTATTTTTGATACTGAACTGTAAGAGCTGTTTGTATATTTTGGAGATTAATCCCTTGTCAGTTGCATCATTTGCGAATATCTTCCCCCATTCCATAGGTTGTGTTTTCATTTTGTTTATGGTTTCCTTTGCTGTGCAAAACCTTTTAAGTTTAATTAGGTCCCATTTGTTTATTTTTGTTCTTCCATTATTCTAAGAAAGAGATCCAAAAAGATTGCTATTATTTATGTCAGAGTGTTCTGCCTATGTTTTCCTCTAGTAGTTTTTATCATCTGGTCTTACATTTAGGTCTTTAATCCATTTTGACTTTCTTTTTGTGTGTGGTGTTAGAGAATGTTCTATTTTCATGCTTTTGCATGTAGCTGTCCAGTTTTCCCAGCACCACTTATTGAAGAGACTGTCTTTTCTCCATTGTGTATTCTTGCTTCCTTTGTTGTAGATTAAGTGGTCATAGGTGCATGGGTTTATTTCTGTGTTTTCTAACCTGTTACATTGATCTATGTGCTGTTTTTGTGCCTGTACCGTACTGTTTTGATTACTGTAGCTTTACAGTATAGTCTGAAGTCAGGAAGCCTGATTTCTCCAGCTCTCTTTTCTTTGGCTATGCATGGTATTTTGTGTTTCCACACAAATTGTAAAATTTTTTGTTCTAGTTCTGTGAAAAATGTCATTGGTAATTTGATAGAGGTTGTGTTGAATCTGTAGATTGCCTTGGCTCGCAGAGTCATTTTGACAACATTGTTTCTTCCAATCCAAGAACACAGTATACCTTTCCATCTGTTGGTGTCATTTTCAATTTCTTTTATCAGCATCTTATAGTTTTCAGAGTACAGGTATTTTGTCTCCTTAGGTAGGTGTATTCCTACGCATTTTATTCTTATTGATGCAATGGTAAATGGGATTCTTTCCTTAATTTCTCTTTCTGATCTTTTGCTATTAGTGTATAGAAATGCAACAGATTTCTGTGTATTAATTTGTATCCTGTGACTTTACTGAATTCACTGATGAGCTCTAGTAGTTTTCTGGTAGCATCTTTAGGATTTTCTATTTATAGTGTCATGTCATCTGCAAACAGTGACAGTTTTACTTCTTCTTTTCCAATTTGGATTCCTTTTTTTTTCATCTGATTGCTGTGGCTAGGACTTCTAAAACTATGTTGAATTAAAGTGGTGAAAGTGGACATCCTCGTCTTGTTCCTGATCTTAGAAGAAATACTTTCAGCTTTTCACCATTGAGTATGATGTTAGCTGAGGGTTTGTATCAGGATGATCATGGCCTCATAGAGTGAGTTTGGAAGTGTTCCGTCGCAGTTTTTTGGAATAGTTTCAGAAGGATATGTGTTAACTCTTCACTAGATGTTTGGTAGAATTCGCCTGTGATGCCATCTGGTCCTGGACTTTCGTTTATTCAGAGTTTCTAAAACACAGATTCAATTTCAGTACTTGTAATTGGTCTGTGCATGTTTTCTACTTCTTCCTCATTCAGTCTTGGGAGATTGCACCTTTCTAAGAATTTGTCCATTTCTTCTAGGTTATCCAATTTATTTGCATATAGTTGCTTGTAGTAGTCTCTCATGGGCCTTTGTATTTCCATGGTGTCAGCTATAACTTCTTTTTTTTTTTGCGGTATGTGGGCCTCTCACTGTTGTGGCCTCTCCCGTTGTGGAGCACAGGCTCCGGACACGCAGGCTCAGCAGCCATGGCTCACGGGCCCAGGCACTCCACGGCTTATGGGATTTTCCTGGACCAGGGCACGAACCTGTGTCCCCTGCATCGGCAGGCAGACTCTCAACCACTGCGCCACCAGGGAAGCTCCTATAACTTCTTTTTAATTTCTAATTTTATTGATTTGGGCCCTTCCTTTTTTTCTTGATGAGTCTGGCTAAAGGTTTATCAATTCTGTTTATCTTTTCAAAGAACCAGCTTTTAGTTTCATTGACCTTTTCTATTGTTTTCTTAGTCTCTATTTCTGCTTTGATATTTATGATTTCTTTCCTACTACTAATTTTGGGTTTTGTTCTTTCTCTAGTTGCTTTAGGTGTGAGGTTAGGTAGGTTATTTGAGATTTTTCTTGTTTCCTGAGGTAAGCTTGTATCACTATAAACTATTCCTCTTAGAACTGCATCCCATAGGGTTGGATCATCATGTTTTCATTTTCATTTGTCTTTAGGTATTTTTTGATTTCCTCTGATTTCTTCAGAGATCCATTGGTTGTTTAGTAGCATATTGTTTAGCCTCCACACGTTGGTGTTTTTTTCTTGTAGTTGATTTCTAATCTCATAGTGTCGTGGTCAGAAAAGATGCCTTGATATTATTTCAATTTTTTAAAATTTACCAAAGCTTGCTTTGTGGCCCAGCATGTGATCTACCTTGGAGAATGTTCTATGTACACTTGAAAGAATGTGTATTCTGCTGCTTTCAGATGGAATGCTCTATAAATATCAATTAAGTCGATGTCTAGAGTGTCATATAAGGCCTGTTTCCTTATTGATTTTCTGTCTGAATGATCAGTCCATTGATGTGAGGTGTTAAAGTCCCCCACTATTATAGTGTTACTGTCAGTTTCTCCCTTTACAGCTGTTAGCATTTGCCTTATATATTGAGGTGATCCTATGCTGAGTGCATATGTATTTACAATTTTTCTATCTTCTTCTTGGATTGATCCCTTGATCATTATGTAGTGTCCTTTTTTTGGTCTTTTTTAACAGTCTTTATTTTAAAGTCCATTTTGTCTGATATGAGTATTGCTACTCCAGCTTTCTTTGATTTGGAAATCCTTTTGCATGGAATTCCCTTTTCCATCCCCTCACTTTCAGTCTGTACGTGTCTCTAGATCTGAAGTGGGTCTCTTGTAGACAGCCTGTATACGGGTTTTGTTTTTGTATCCATTCAGCCAGCCTATGTCTTTTGGTTGGAGCGTTTAATCCATTTACGTTTAAGGTAACAATATGTTACCTTATTGCTATTTTGTTAATTGTTTTGGATTTGTTTTTGTAGGTCTTTTTCCTTCTTTTCTCTTTTGTTCTCTTGTGATTTGATGATTATCTTTAGTGTTGTTTGGATTCTTTTTTTGTGTGTATATCTATTATACATTTTTGGTTACCATGAGGTTTTCATATAGCAGTCCATATATATACATGATTGTTTTAAGTTGCTGATCTCTTAATTTCAAATGCATTCCAAATATCCTGCATTTGTACTCTCCTCTCATGATTACTGATTTAGATATATTTCTGTGTGGATGATTTCCTACCTTTACTGTATGTTTGCCTTTACCGGTAAGCTTTCCCATTTTGTAATTTTCTTGTTTCTAGTTGTAGCCTTTTCTTTACTGCCTAGAGTAGTTCCTTTAGCATTTGTTGTAAAGCTGGTTTGGTGGTGCTCAATTCTCTTAGCTTTTGCCTGTCTATAAAGCTTCTGACTTCTCCATCAAATCTAAATGAGAACCTTGCTGGGTAGAGTATTCTTGGTTGTGGGTTTTTCCCTTCCATCACTTTAAATATACCATGCCACACTCTTCTGGTTTGCAGAGTTTCTGCTGAAAAATCAGCTGATAACCTTATGGGGATTCTCTTATATCTTTCATTTTTGTCAATTTGATTACTGTGTGTCTCAGTGTCTTCTTCCTTAGGTTTATCCTGTATGGGACTCTGTGCTTCCTGGACTTGAGTGACTATTTCATTTCTCGTGTTAGGGAATTTTTCAGCTATTATCTCTTAAAATATCTTCTCAGGACCTTTCTTCTTCTGGGACCCCTATAATGCAAATGTTGGTGCATTTGATGTTGTCCCAGGTCTCTTGTACTGTCTTCATTTCTTTTCATTCTTTTTTCTTTATTCTGTTCTGTGGCAGTGATTTCTACCACTCTGTCTTCCAGCTCACTTATCAATTCTCCTGCCTCATTTATTCTGCTATTGATTCCTTCTAGGTGCACTTTTCATTTCAATTACTGTATTCTTCAACTCTGTTTGGTTGTTCTTATCTTTTCTAACTCTTTGTTAAAAACTTCTTGTAACTTCTAGCTCTGTGCATCTATTTTCCCACATTCTTGGATCATCTCTACGATCATCACTTGGAATTCTTTCTTAGGTAGATTGCCTATCTCTGCGTCAGGTAAGTTGTTTTTCTGGGCTTTTATCTTGTTCCTTCATTCTGGAACATATTCCTCTGCCATCTCACTTTGTTTAAATTTCTATTAGTATTTTTATGTATGAGGAAAGTTAGTTATGTTTCTCAACACTGGAGAAGTGGCCCTCTATAGGGGATGTCCTGTGTGTTTCAGCAGTACACTCCCCTCTCATCACCCAAGGGCCAGGGACCAACTGGTCTCAGGGTAGGTTCTGATCTGCATTTGTGTAGTCGGTTCTGCAGGCTGCTGGATCGTAGCTTTCCTGCTTCTGGTGTCTGCCCCTGGTGAAGTGGGCTGGATCTTGGCCCTCTGGAGGCAGAGCCGTGTCATGGGGTGGGTCTCGAGTTCCCTGTGGGTTCAGGAAGTCTTTAGGCGGCCTGTCTGCTGATGGGTGGGGCTGTGTTCCTACCCTGTTGGTCGTTTGGCCTGAGGTGTCCCATTACTGGAACCGACAGGCTGTTGGGTGGAGCCAGGTCTTGGTACTAATGAGCCAATATGTCATCCACCAGGATTGTTCATGTGGTTGAATGTAACCCAGTATGTCTGTCTGCCACCAGTGTCTATGTCCCCACAGTAGGCCAAAGCCAACCCCCACTTCCAAGGAGCCCCTCTAAGACCCACAGGTAGTGACTTCATAGGAGCCTGGGCCAGACCTGCTTTTGCCCTGGGTCCTGGTGCACACGAGACCTTGTGTGAGCCCTCCAAGAGCAAAGTTTCTGTTTCCCGCATTCCTGTGGAGCTCCTGCACTCAAGCCCCATTGGCTTTCAAAGCCAGATGCTCTGGGGGCTGCTCTTCCTATATGCCAGAGCCTGGGGAGCCTGACATGGGGCTCAGAACTCTCACTTCTGTGGGAAAACTCCTGTGATATGATTGTTCTCCAGTTTGTGGGACACCCACTTGGCAGGGGGGGGGGTATAGGATTTGATTATATCACGAGCGCACCTCTCCTACTGTCTCATTAGGTTTCTTCTTCATGCCTTTGGATACAGAAAATCTTTTTTGGTAGGCTCCAGTCCTTTTTTTTTTATCAACGGTTGTTCAGCAATTAGCTGTGATTTTGGTATGCTCGTGAGAAGAGGTGAGCTTACGAGTCCTTCTACTCTGCCATCTTGTCTCCCAACTGACTTTTATTTTCTAAGTGAACAACCATGTGACCGGATCCTATTAAAAAAACATTTAGAAGCAATAAAGTGTAGATAAAGGAGAGGCAGGCGCATATGAGGAAACCAAAGGGATAGGGAATATAAGCAGTGATCACAAAATGAGACCCTGAACACTGGTCCACCAGCGCCCCCATCAGAACACTCCCACTCACCATCGCTGACACACTGATAAATGAGGACCACGTCCGCCACCTGCAGGGAGAGTTCATCTGGTTGCTTGGCAGTAAATGATCTAATGATTTCCACTTGGGTCAGTGCTAAGGGCAAAAGGGGACATAATGAACTTCCGGTAGCAGTGGAAAAACAAAACAGGTACAAATCAATATTCTGCATTCACTTAGTCTTTCTGTGCAATCAGAGCCAGCACAGATAGAAACAAGGTAGACTCCTAAAAAGCAGAAAATCTTTCCCAGGAATTCTCTTACTTGGCTAAGAGCTTTAGGATTTTTAGAAGCTCAGAATTGAGAGAGGCCTTTTACGATACATGAATCCCCTCAAAAATAGCCTTGATAAGAAGTCATTAGATACATCACACAATAGAGCAGAAAACAGTCACTGGGCATTGGGGAAACTGAGTCAAGATAGATTAGGTATGTGCCAAGGCCATGAGGATAAAATCCAAAATCTATCCAGTGCTCCTGGCTCTCATCCAGGGTGCTCCCCCAGCCCACCCAACAGCACATAAAAGCTGCCAGAGTTTAGAAATAAAAGGAGCTCCAAGCAAAAGTTGGTTAGAAAACATTTTAGTTTCCCCCAAATTCTCGATCATAACAAATCAGTTTTTACTTCAGTGACTTGCTACTAGCTGGCCTGAGTTTTTACTCGGTTTTTTTACTATGAAACTTGATTCCAGAGAACTTTCAAACCAGTCTCTTCAGCTCTGACTAAGCAAAGCTATGATTTTTGAGTGCTCCAGGAATCCACTTTTGCTGCCCTAATTCTTTGAATTTGACCTTCCAGCTGGAATCATGCAGAGCAGCATAACAAGATGCTCAGCATATGACACTAATCTTTACTGTACCAGTACCGAGTTCCCTAGAAAAATAAAATATATTTTTTAATATTAATTTAAAAAAAAGTCAAAAGGAAGGGTAAAGTAATTTACCTTAAGGTTAAAAATCCATTTCAGCTTAGATTCACACTGTCAGTATGGAGAAGGCTTAAACATGCTACTATTGCCCATAACAGCTAGAAATGTAAGAGCTTTATAGTATAAGCAGGGCTTTCAATGTAAATTTAACTTCATCCTCACTATCATAACGCCGTGTTGTATATAATAATGCACCTAACTTGCAGATGATTTGAGAGGCTCAGAAAGGCTATGCAGTGATCTGCCATGTCTACACAGCAAAGAACTGCACTTTGAATTCAGTCCCCTTGACTTCCAAAGCAGGGAGCATCCAGAGCTGAGGTGGGGCGGCAGGAAGGAAATCTTGGAGAAAACTTACAAAGCAGGTACTGTGGAGGTTAACCACTAATAACCCAGCGACCAGCAGGGGGCAGAGCCCTCCACGTTCCAGAGCAGACGGCTCTCCAGGTACTTACAGGTTCGGTCCGGAGGCTGCTTCCCGCTGCTGTGTCCCAGGGCAGTTATCCAGCGGGCTCGCTCACTCCTAAACACAGAGGGCAGATCCGTTGAGAGATTCAGTGGTGCTTAGACACAGAATGAAGTATGTTCTAGAATGCAAAGGCATTCCCTGAAAACAGGGCAGACATGCTCTAGAGAGGTAAGTGGCTGGCCTTCAAAGCTAGGGTAAGAGTTATTTAAAAATGAAAAACAATTACTAAAATAAAAATGATCATCTGGGAAATCTCAAATAGGCCTCAAATGAGTCATTGTCAAAAGATTCTGAATGAATTTAGCTTGTTATTAAGTGGAATTTCTCATATAACAGTTTACCATTTAACAAATATCTGATTACACTAATACATTATAATCACAAAAAGATATTTCATACACTCACAATCTGATGTTTAACATTTCAAAAAAGTAAATTTCATTTAAAAAAATCCTAGTAAATCAGTCTCTCGCCACTCCCTCCCCTTTTCCTTCCCCCACACTCACAACCCATTTCCACATAAATGAGAAACCTGACATTATTTAAAGTTGTTCTGTTCCTCATACAACAAATGTTGCCAAGTATGAGCCTTAGTGAAATAGAAATTCTTTGTTCTCAAATGCTTAAAATAATTTAGTGATTACAGGAAAAAAAATTTTTTTAAGATAAAAAACAACCAAAAGCTTTTAAACAATATTAAGCTACAATTACATGAAACAGAATAATTATTTAACTAAAGGATCAAAAGTTTCAGATGAGCAAGCATTACTCCATAATATAGTAACCAGGTTTTAGATTTGGAAAGTCAAGTATTAGCACTGTGATTAAATAAATCACACACACATACACACTTGAAAATCTTTTAAGAAGCATTTACATGGCAGATACAGCACCTGACATCCATTATTTCCCGTAAGCTTCCCAAAAGCCTGTTTAAGGGATGAGAAGACTGCACAGAAGTTCAGAGGTAAGCGACCCAAACGAAAGGTCAGTTTCTACTATGCCACTCTACCTTCTTAAGAAGGGATGCCTTATAGAAATAAAAAATAAAAATTTTAAAAAAGAAATGAGACCTAATCAAACTTACAAGCTTTTGCACAGCAAAGGAAACCAGAAAAAAAAAAGACAACCTATGGAATGGGAGAAAATATTTGCAAATGATGCAACTGACAAGGGCTTAATCTCCAAAATATACAAACAGCTCATGCAACTCAATATCAAAAAAGAAACAACCCAATTGAAAAATGGGCAGAAGATCTAAATAGACATTTCTCCAAAGAAGACATACAGATGGCCAACAGGCACAAAGACAAGACGCTCAACATTACTAATCATTAGAGAAATGCAAATCAAAACTACAATGAGGTATCACCTCACACCGGTCAGAATGGCCATCATTAAAAAGTCTACAAATAACAAATGCTGGAGAGGGTATGGAGAAAAGGGAACCCTCCTACACTGTTGGTGGGAATATAACTTTGTGCAGCCACTATGGAAAACAGTATGGAGGTTTCTCAGAAAACTAAAAATAGAACTACCATATGATCCAGCAATCCCACTCCTGAGCATATACCCGGACAAAACTCAAATTCAAAAAGATACATGCACCCCAATATTCATTGCAGCACTATTTACAATAGCCAAGACACGAAAGCAACCTAAATGTCCATTGACAGATGAATAAAGAGGATATGGTACATATATACAATGGAATATTACTCAGCCATAAAAAAGAATGAAATAATGCTATTTGCAGCAACATGGATGGACCCAGACATTATCATACTAAGTGAAGTAAGTCAGAAAGAGAAAGACAAATACCATATGATATCACTTATATGTGGAATCTAAAATATGGCACAAATGAACCTATCTCTAAAACAAACAGACTCAGATATAGAGATCAGACTTGTGGTTGTCGGGGGGAGGGGGGAAAGGGAGAGATGGATTGGGAATTTGGGGTTGGTAGATGCAAACTATTATATTTGGAATGGACAAACAACAGGTCCTACTGTATAGCACAGGGAACTATATCCAATCTCCTGGGATAAACCATAATGGAAAAGAATATTAATAAAAGAATGTAAACATGTGTAAAACTGAGTCACTCTGTTATACAGCAGAGATTGGCACTACACTGTAAAATCAACTATACTTAAATTTTTTAAAAAGTAAAAAAAAAAAAAAAAAAAGAGGATGCCTTTATGCCTGGTACTTTAAACAAAAAAACTTGGAGAAAAAAAATTTTTTTTCTCCCACAACGGCCTGCACCTAAAAGATGCTTCTCACCATCACTCTATCTTCACTCTGCGACGTGTATCCATCCTTCCATCCAGACAGAGCAGACTTCTTACAGTCTGGAGCTCAACATGCTATTCCACACCTTTCCTATTTGTTCTTCTCACTCTCAAGTACAACCTTCCTTCCCCCTGTTTTTACCGAGCTGGGCCCATTCATCATCCCTATTTGATTGCTTTATTGAAGAACACACACATAAAACACTGCACTAATCTTAAGTGTATACAGATCTGTGTTTACTTAGGTACAACCACGTACACATGCCCACAGATCAAGACACAGACATGCCAGGAGGTTCCTTTTTTGTCCCTTTCCAATCAGTAACCTCCTGCAAAGGTAACTGCTGTTCTGATTTCCATCACATAGACAAGTTTTGCCAATCTTGAACTTTATGAAAACGGAATCCTATAATATTGTCTACTTTGGTATCTGGCTTCTTTTGTTCAACACATCTAACTCAATATTGAAAACACAAGCCTCACCTCCTCCAGGTGGCCGCCTCTGATGTGTTAGCCCACACTTCCGTCCCCATCCCATTCTTGAGAATCCTGTTCTCACGCCCCCCCTCTGCACAGCTCTGTCACACTGCCTGGCAGCTGTAGGCCTCCTGAAGCCAGGCATCTTATCTCCGTAACTGCCTGCACATAACAGGAGCTCTGTAAACCCTGACCTCACTACTATATATATAGTATATACTATATATATATATATATATATATATATATAAATCACTCCTACTCATTGACCCCCGATCTTTTATGGACTTGTCTGTTTCTCTGACTGGGCCATACACTCCCCAAGGACAGTAACTGGATCTTGTTCTAAATAGCATAAGGGATCACATGTACGCCAGGTACTGTGCTTTTTTATATTTGGCGAGTACCATCTAGTCTAATCTTTACAACCGTCTTGCAAGTATTACCGTTATTATTCCCAATTTTTTTCAGAGGACGAAGCTGAAGTCTGAACTCTTAAGTACCTGCTCACAGTAAAACTGCTAAGTGGTAGAGTCAGAATATACGCCAGGCAGCCGGGGATCAAAGAGGTGGTGCCCCCTAGCAGGTGCTTACAAGATAACGAGGGACCGCAGGAAGGGTGGAAACTGCAGTCTGCTGAAAGACAGACTGACTTAAAAGAAGAAACTGAGGCTGGGTCCTGTAGTAATATGGGTAAGTAGTAATATGCACAGTTTATGCAAGTAGTAATATGCACAGTTTATGTAAAAACTGATGACACTGTCTTGCTTTTAAAAACTTTGTCTCTAATACAGGACAAAAAGACTTCAGGGTGGTTTTATAAGGAACAAGTAAAGCACGACCTCCTTTCAGCTAATCCCAAGCAAACACTTAAATCTTTGATATCTCTTTGTTGGGTAAGATTTTTACAATTCAGGCTCAACTAGAATTTCCAAAGTACAAAGGCAATTGAAAGCTAAACAATGTCTTAAGGATGGAAGAGCTGTTCGCCAAGAGTAACCTAAAACGATCCATTTGCGTCTCCACGTGCCATACCCAGACATGTCAGATTCATCTTTGGCTTACCATGACATTTTCACATGGCCCTAACTGCTGTCTGCAGTCCTTCTAGTCAGATCTCCCAGCCATGGACCGTCTCTGGCATTTGAGTGGCCGGTTTTAGGGGCAGCCTCACCCTGCAGCCAGTTTCTAGAAGTTCAGGTGAAATCTTTCACTCCTGTTGCATGCTGCCTGGATGCTAATGGCATCCCTTCGACAAGGCAGCCCCTCACAGGGGCTCCAGAGGACAGAGCAAGACAGTCCTTATTGCCTCAATGAAAGGAGCCGCTTCTTGAAATGGCTTCAATTGAATCAGTCCCACCCCCTCTGAGATGCCATTAAAACCACACGACATTACCCAGGGCTTCCGAGAGCCATGCCAAGGAGCCCCCTCCTATCATGAGGCAGAAAGCACTGCATCTCTAAAGCAGGGAGGAGACTCACTCCACATAAAATGGAACTCTAAGAACAAGAAAACCCCGGGCCTAGACATACCCATTATTAAATTTAGATATCAAGTCCAAGGCTCACACACAGACAGCTATTATCTCCAGGGACAGGTAAGGCAATCGACACGAATTCACAATCCACGCCACACCCAGCTTACTGAGATTTCCCTTTGCCCAAAGTGCCACAGTCAGCAATGCCGCTAATGGGGACCTGGGGCAGATCAACTTCTAAGGCGCTCCTGACCCCTCCCTTCCTTCAAACAACATTCACCAAGTCCCTGCCTCTACAGGAGTCCTGTGCCAGGCTGGGGCTGCCAAGTGAGTAAAATGGAGCCTCTTGCACTTCACAGCCTTCCTTCAATGAGGGAGCAGACGGAGCAAAAGACAAATGCACACAGAATCCAACACATTGTGCAATGTGCTGGGATGGCGCCCTCTCAATAAAACCCATCTGAGAGTTGAGAAGAGGCCCTTTCAACATAAATATCTGGAAGCGCAGTCCTTTCTCTCTGCACAGCATGAAATGATGTTCCTTACAGAACCATCCTGAAGCTCCCCACTCGGGAGTCAGCTGTCACAGTATCTTGTCCTGTCCCTCATATGATTGATTAAGCACCGTAGGTTTAAACTTAATTACACAAAGGTTGAAGATACAGCCAAGCTGGACTTCGCATTGAATACCAGGCATCTGCTAGAAAACACAGATCCACGCTAAGAAAGCAGAAAGCAGGGTTTGAAACAGAGGTTAGGACCGTCAATGAGACGGAATGGAACAAACGCCCACAAAGGGCTTCACCACTGGAGGGGGGTCTCCCTGGATTTTCAATAGAAGGGAAGAGACCTCAGCTGCTGTTTAACCTTTCTTTTGTCCCTTTAAAAATGGCATTTGACCAGATGTATACCTTTTGTGCTCCGTTTCACAGCCTACAAACTTACCTATGGTTCCTTGTGAAACTCCTGTACCCATGGCCTTTGGGAAAAAAGTCTTCCTAAGGAGTAGGATCATGGAGATGGCTGTTTTTGTTCATTCTCTCACACATTCAATTCAACGAGATGAGTTCAATAAGCTGATCCATTAAAGAAAACCCACAGGGCAAAAATCGTCCTCATGAATGCTGTGCAACAAAGCCTTATAAAGCTGGACACCAGCTCAACTTACTAATTTAAAAAATCTGGGCTTCCCTGGTGGCGCCGTGGTTGAGAGTCCGCCTGCTAATGCAGGGGACACGGGTTCGTGCCCCGGTCCGGGAAGATCCCACATGCCGCAGAGCGGCTGGGCCCGTGGGCCATGGCCGCTGAGCCTGCGTGTCCGGAGCCTGTGCTCCGTAACGGAAGAGGCCACAACAGTGAGAGGCCCAAGTACCGCAAAAAAAAAAAAAAAAAAAATCTAACCAAAGCGAAGTAGTTCCCCTAGCCCACTAAGAGTTCTAGAAATTTAGATTCCATGACATGTTATATAGTTAAATCAACTGTTTCCTGTTTATCATATCAAACAGCTCATGAGACCTAGTCTGGTCCAGAATCCTGAAGTTAACCTTAAGTGGATCAACTACCTGTTTCCTTGGAAAAAAGACCCACACCATCACCTGCTGTCCTGTTTTACTGGAGGTCAGTGATGAGGAATCACCAAAGATTTAAGTATCTTGACGGGCACTGTACAAATGTAAAAGATTATTGGACATAGATTCCAGATTCAACGAAGAAAAAAATACTACAATCTGTAATAAATACATTTTTTTCCATACAAATTGTGATCTCTATGTGGATTTTTCTTAAAGGATGAAGAGTATGTCAGACGTACTATTTACAATTTTATCCCATCCTATTTACTTCCTGTTAATTAAATCATTAACAGAAGCAGGAAGAGAGCAAAAGACTGCCTGCAAACAATGCCCCTTTATCAGGAGGGCCCAGGAATGGGTTGTCAGAATGGCTGACAGGACTATTAGGCATCTGGTTCAATTTGTGAGACAGAAACTTTGAGAAGGGCCTTTGCTTACAGCTTAAGGTGATTATATCTCATAGCTAAATAGAACGGGTGAAGAAAGTTTCCGTTCATTACTGAACGTGTCCTTGTGTCTCATCTCTGCACAGGCTGGACGCAAATGCCATCCAAATTCCATTATGGACGCAGGAAGCCAAGGACGCCACTTGCCACAGCGTTGCTCTGTGCCAGCTGCAGCTGTCTGGGCTTCATTTTAATGAAGGCAGACAAAGGGGGCTCTCGGCCTTGAACATTCCTCTTGCAAGGCCCAGAGGGAAAAATGACTTTAGTAAAACATTCCTCCTTTGTCCTTTTACCAAGGGGTGAGCTTCTGTATTTTCCACCAAACACTGTCTCATTAATAATGCAATGACCTAAGATCTTTAACAAGCAAACAGATATAACACAGTATGGCTTAGAGGTACACGCTAAAAAAAAAAGTTTAACTACATCCTTGACAGCAAATGTTGAAAAACAAGTGGAATTTAGATAAAACTTGCTCTAGCAGCACAAAACAAACAAACAAAAACCCCAGTGAATAGAGACATAGAGGAGCAGTATTTCTCTACATGCTGCTACCTTGCCTTGGATATAGAAAAGTAAATTGTATTAATTGTAGGGCAATTCCAAAAAAATATTTATTGGGAACCTGCTACATACAAAGTGAGACAAGGACAAAACTGAAGCTGAGTGTGGGGATTAGTAATAAAACTGTGAAGAACTGATTGGAGAGAAGAATGGTTAGGAGGCTTTGAGGGTGGTTCAAAAGATAAAGGATATATGGGTTGCCCTGGGAAGGAGGTAGTGGGATGGAAACATGTGGGAAGATGCAACAGCATTTCATACAGGAAGAACCAGTCCAGGGTGGATCTGTCCAGATCTAGAAGCATCAGAAATGACACCAAGTCTCCAGACTGGGTAACTTGAAATGGTGTCAAGGGTACCATTTACAGAAATGTGTGTGTCAGGGAAAGCGGAGCGTACTGATGATGACTGGTTCCAGACAGGCTGCATTTCTGAAGGGGAAGTGAAGAGGAAAGGTTACGTGTGGGAGAAAAACTAAGAGCACACAGATAACAGCTTGAGAACATCTCAAAAAGGGGGTTAGCGTCAGAGAGCTGGGCAGCTAACAAGATTAAATGATATTAGAGGTAAAGAAAGCGGAAGACTGGACTGCTGGGTGTGGTACCTAGGAAGCCACTGCTCATCTTCTGATGGAGCGCCCTCAACTGGGTGGCAGAGGAAGACGCCATACTGAAAACGGTCAAGGAGTAACTCAATATAGGGCGTCAGCTGCTCAAGCCAAAAACCCAAAGCATCATCGATTCCTCTCTTTCACTCACAGCCACCCCAACTCATCCTGTCCTTCAGTTGGTCCTGTTGTCTCCACCTCCACAATGTTAGGTTTCCATCTCCTCGCACAGACCACAGTCCATCCCAACATCAAGACTCCCCTGGATTGGGACTTCCCTGGTGGCGCGGTGGTTGAGAATCCACCTGCCAATGCAAGGGACACGGGTTCAAGCCCTGGTCCAGGAAGATCCCACATGCCGCAGAGCAACTAAGCCTGTGCGCCACAACTACTGAGCCCATGAGCCACAGCTACTGAGCCCATGCACCACAACTACTGAGCCTGCGCTCTAGAGCCCCATGCTCTGCAACAAGACAAGCCACCGCAATGAGAAGCCCACGCACCGCAACGAAGACCCAATGCAGCCAAAAATAAATTTAAAAATAAGTTTTTAAAAATCATTAAAAGACTCCCCTGGACTAATGCAACAGGACCCTAACTGCTCTCCCCATTGAAACTCCTGTGCCCACACCAGTCTTCCATGGAACTCCCCATGCCAGTCTACGAGGCTCTAAACCAGTGCTTCTCAAAATATCTGGGGTGGGGCTTCCCTGGTGGCGCAGTGGTTGAGAGTCCGCCTGCCGATGCAGGGGACACGGGTTCGTGCCCCGGTCCGGGAAGATCCCACATGCCGCAGAGCAACTAGGCCTGTGAGCCACAACTGCTAAGCCTGCGCGTCTGGAGCCCGTGCTCCGCAGCAGGAGAGGCCGTGATAGTGAGAGGCCTGCGCACCGCGATGAAGAGTGGCCCCCGCTCACCACAACTAGGGAAAGCCCTCACAGAAACGAAGACCCAACACAGCCAAATAAATAAATTTAAATAAATCAATAAATAAAATGCTCTGGGCTCCACCAGCCTCTCAACCACCCACTCTCTCCCTGGCTTATTCTGATCTAGCCAATTTCACTATGTTCAAGCCAAGTTTGATGGCCTCGAACTTGTTTCCCTAGGAGTTTGGCACTTGCTGTGCCCTCTGCCTGGAACGTTCTGGCCCTGCATTTTCCCATGGATGGATTCCTTCCAGGCACTCAGGGCTCAGTCCCAAATGTCACCTGGAGAAGTCTTCCTCTGCCATCTAATTTAGAGGACAGATCCCCATCCCAGCACTTCACACTCCGGAATACATTCCTGGCTTTACTGTTTCCACTGCACTTATTTATTTTTAAAATTGGATGAAGAAATGCTTTCCCACCATCCCAGTTCACTGTAGGCCATCTGCCCAGGCAGCCTGGCAAAAGTTCAGTGCCACCAAAGCCACCTCCTTGAGGGCAGGAGGCACACAGGCATAGGTTCTTCAGTGGAACAGAAGCCCCCAGAGGGCAGGGATCCAGTCTCTGCACTGTGCACTGCTACGTCCCAGCACTTAGAATAGCACCTGAAAGGATGCTGGTGCACAATAAAAATTCACTGAGTAAATAGGGAGAAATGAAAGCTGCTCTCTTGAGAAGTGCAGCCGTAAAGGGAAGGAGAGGCTTAGGGGTGGGTTGGGGGCCCGCAGTTGTACGGCAGAGGGTGGGCAAGACAGAAAACAGGAGGAGAAAAATGAACTAACAAGAGGAGCACACACAGCAAGCACTTGGAATTCTTGCGGACAAGATCACTGAGGGGCCTCCTTGTAGAGGAAAGACTTGGCACTTGGCGTGAGCCCTGAGAAGTAAGACATTTGGTAATTCGAGGAGTTCTGAGAAGGGCATTCCAGGAAGTAGGAAAAACATAGGCAAAGGAACAAAAAAGGAAGTTTTAAATGGAAGATAGTTTGAGGGATGCAACATCTAGTCCGCATTTTATTATAAAATATTTCAAACCATATGATGCCTTAAATTGACCACAAACTTTTTCATTTTAAGTCTATGAACTTAAAAAGTCACATTTCAGTAGTCTTTCACATTTAATAGCAGCTAGCTTCCTGGAGTTTCCCTTCCAGAGCCAGAACAAGGCCAAGTTGAACAGCAAGATGGGGGTGGAATAGTCTCCGAGATGGCAGCTTCTCAGTAAGAAGCTTAAAATTTGTTATTAGAAAGAATCTCAGATTCAGGAAGGTCAGGGTCTAGTCCCGTTTTGGCAGTAACTCACCTCCGGTGTGGCTTTAGGGAAATCACTTCACCTTTTTGAGTCTCATCCTACATCTGGGAGAAAACTGAGGGAGTTGGACTAAGACCTATAATTAGGGTCACAACATATTTTATCGTCTAAAGGCACTTTGGAAAGTCAAAGAGGGTGCTATTCTTAATTTTGCCAGAACAACAGACATAATAACACTGATCCCAAAGAAACCAAGATGTACAGTCATCTTACTTAACTGCTTCAGCTCGGAAGCACCATCCTTCTCTAGAAACACCCAAGGCTCCCTTCATGCTCTCTAGCTGGTCCTGTGCCTGGCACATCCCAGATGCTCACTAAGCGTTTGCCCCATTTCCTTTTGGTGAGCTTTTCTGCATTCTTTATGTAATCAAAGCTATTGATCTGTTCTTCCACAACTTCACTGCCTTATAATAGTTGAACCGTCCTTGTGCCAAACAGCTGCACCCTTCCTTCAGCCGATTTCACATTCCGTATAGCCCCAGGTGCCTCTACTAGGAACAGTTTCTCAAAGAAGGTAAATATTTAGGTACAAACCCTATTCTTTTTCAAACCAAAGAATAAGTAGCCAAAGAATGTAATCCACCGGTCTGAAATTCTGCAGTTACTCAAGGCCTGGGTGGGGGTGAAAACCTTCTCAACTAGATTGCTAATGGACCATTTTAACCAAGTATAACATCAAAGAGAGAAAAGTTAAAAAAACATACTCACCTGTACATCTGGCAAATCTTAGAAGCAAAGAAAACATTCTACATAGGCCGGAACTCTGATTACTCAAAACCAGGTCACCCAGAGCTGGCCTGCACATTTCCAAATACAGCATGTTAACAACTCGCTAGACTTTTAAAAGCTGATTGGATTTTTTTTGGTTTTGTTGTGTTTTCTTTTAAGGAAAGTGCATCCTGGCTGTCATATATTTTCTTTCAGCACTAATGATACTTTATGCCTTGTAGGTTTAAAAGTATTTGTCCAGTTATTTACTTTAACTGTAATTGAGTTGGGGGGGGGAGGGAGTGAGGGAGTCACTCCTTCCGTACCCAAGGAGACAGCCGCCCCTCTGCCCCTTCTGGAATGTTCTCTTGCTATTAATTAAAGAACTACAAATATGAGTCATACCCACGGGTTTACGGGTGACATAACTAGATATTCTGAGAACATTTCTCATTGAGGAAATGAACATCCATTCAGTCTATGGCAAGATCAAAAGGCAAGAGGGTGGAACAAAGGCTACAGAACGTCCCAGGAAAGGATCTAGCCTTGGTGTAAAAACTGGACATGCAGGGTTTACGGCCTACTCTCTTGGAATAATCTCAGAAACCAGCAGTAGAGATTACATAAATTATGAAGGAGACAGTCAGGAAAAGCTCTGCTGATAAAGAGCAAACAATCCTTATAAACACAGAGAAAAGGAAAACGTAAAGCGAAACCAACAACACTTTCTCCCTGACTAAAAAAGACAAAATCAAATCTTCATTTCTGAGAATTCTTTATAATAAGCAGTAATCTCCAAAGTGTTTAAGACTTTTTCATCCTCAAAGTCCTTTAAGATCCAAAGGTCAGACATACTAAATTCTCTCTTTTAAGAGAGGCTTCCCCAAACAGAAGAGGTCTAGGTCTGTCTTCACAGGCCAAGGGGTTTAATCATTTTTAGAGTCAAAGAAATGCCTTCCTCAGCCCTCGTCTTGGGTGTGTCCCCTGCTGGTCACCTGCACAGACCAGCAAGCACTGCACCCACTGGAGGTGCCCTCCCCAGAGGGGAAAACATAGAGGAGCATCCTTGGAATGCAGCAGGATTTTCCATCAGTTTCCTGGAAGAATTCTGGGACCTTAGGAAGAGGTATTTCTTTGTTTTATAAACAAACACAGAGGATGCCACTCCTTTTCTTATTCATTCCCTCTGTTAGCTCTTGAGCACATTTGTAATATTCTCTTTCTCGGCTGTTTTTAAATCTCAAATAGCTTTCTATCACCCTGCCCTTCTTGGTTTTCTTCACTTTTGGAAAAGTTACTTCTAGTGCCAAAAACATGAAATGAGCATTTATCGTTTTTATGTGGATGGCTTTTTTCCTTCTTTTTCTTTTCTTATATCTCTCTAACAATCCAGGGACCCTGTTAAAATACTCTTAAAAAGTGGAGATTATCTCTTTGGGTTGGCTTTCGCTAAGATTCTGTTACAGTCTTAGGGTTGTTATTCAAGAGCTACTGATCCATTTTAATCACACCATGTAGGAGCCAAGTGGGAGAGGGTGTAGGAACCCCAGAGGACCAAGACTTAGGGAACTTCTCCTTTCCCTCCACTGTTCCACCCTCTGACCCAACATAATACCTGCCTATGATGATTGTTCTAAGAGGAGGTTTCCAGTTTCCAAACAAATTGGTCAGCTATCTCTAAGTGGACAAAATCGCAATGTAACCAAACAGGACCCTACAGGGCCTTCCCAAGGTAGACATCACCCCGACCCCGCCAAAACCCTCTGTTTTTGCTCTCTCTGAAGTACCTGATGCGCATTTCCTGAGTTGTTTTACAGATGCTAAAACCACCACCAAATGGAAGAACTTAACTACTTGATGATCATGAGCCCCCAGACCGACTGGCACCTAAGGATTCATAATGTCAACCACCCTCTTACCTCAACACCAGCCAATCAGAGAATTATGCACGAGCTGATCACATACCCTGCGACCCCCTCCCTCACGTGGCCTTGCCTTCGGGGATTTTGGGATTTTTAGAGTGTGAGTCACCCATCCTCGTTGTATTGGTGCCTTTACAATAAACACTGCACTTTCCTTCACCACAAACTGGTGTCAGTAGATTGGCTTTACTGTGCACGGGCAAGCAGACCCAAGTCTGGTTCAGTAGCAGCACGGGTGGACTTGACAGTTAAGCCCCCTTCCCTTCATCCTGTGTGAGGATAGACTGCCTACTAACTGCTGGTGAAACTGCAGGCGCAAACAGGATGGCTTCTGCCTCTGCATAAACTCTGGATGGGAAAGAGGGATCAACACGTGAGGGAACCGTTGATGGAAGCTGCCCACCTTGGCTAGGCACGACGCTAACCACTTGCATGAGTGGTCTCACAACAGGAGGTGCCGATAAGGACACGGTGCTGCCGTGGAAAACTAACCAGGAGAATTTTCGGGAGGGGCCGAAAGCAGGGAGGAGATGCCAGCCCATAATGTGCGCCAACCTCCCAGAAACGGTCATGCTAGACCCATCTTGGCTGAGAGATGCGAGAACCACCAGGGAGGACCCTGAGTCAGATCAAATATGGGCACAAGCAAGATGACTGGTCAGAGACAACCCCACAACTAACCCTATGACCATAAAACCTGAGACCGAGAGCCACATGGCAGAGCAGTCCTCCTGGGTTCCCTTACCCTGCTGCTCTCCGCCCAGGCACCCCTTCCCAATAGTCTTCTGCTTTGTCAGTACGTATGTCTCCTCACACAATTCATTTCCAAGTGTTAGACAAGAGCCCATTTTCTCAGGCCCTGGAAGGGGTTCCCCTTCCTGCAACAAACATATTTCCCCAAACTGAGTATCTATCTCTTTTGACAGAAATCACTGGTCTTTCTGCTGCCTGGTCGAAGGTAGGTGATACAAAATGACTTCAATTTCAGTACCTAAGAAAACTCAGGGCCTAGGATCACACTGCCAGTTAGGTCATATTCCTAGGGCTCCCGGGTCATAATTTTATCAATGATTAAAATAAAATGATTTTTAAAACACTGTAAATATAAAAGCACACCACCTAAAGCACAACACGCCCATCAGGAGTCATGGGGATGAAAATAATAATATCCATCTCTCAGGACACTGAGAAGATGACAGTGAGAAGACAAGCATCTGTATAAAGCACCCAGACCTATGCTTGGTGCATAACAGGTAATCAATAAAAAAAAATAAATAGTAGGTACAGTTTACTGTTTTGAGGGAGTCTGTGGACCAAGGGTAATTAGGTAGGGAAGACCGACAGCCGATATTCTGAAACCCTCTCCTCGCACATACTTACTGAGTCTCAGCTCCCAGCAGCATCTCCACTTTCTCGTTCACGTGGTTACTAAGGACTGTCAGCGTAAAGAGGTGACTAGCAGAGTTCTGTCTTGAATAAAGCACTGTGGAACTGTTCTTCCCTGGAGAAGAATTAAGCTCTTCACTGTCACAAGACTCCACCAGTAGCTGATCTCTTAAGGAATAATCATTGACATTGTAACTTTCTTCACTGTAAGGAAGAGGGAAAAAGAACACAGTAATTCAGTGGATGAGACTGTGACATTATTGGTTTTCAAATCACATTTTGGGGGAAGGTGGCAGGGGAGGGAAGGAGGACAGGGAGAGAATGATTTATTTTATTTTTTATTTTATTTTTTTATTTTTTTTTTGCAGTACGCGGGCCTCTCACTGCTGTGGCCTCTCCCGTTGCGGAGCACAGACTCTGGACGCGCAGGCTTAGCGGCCATGGCTCACGGGCCCAGCCGCTCCGTGGCATGTGGGATCTTCCCAGACCGGGGCACGAACCCGCGTCCCCTGCATCGGCAGGCAGACTCTCAACCACTGCGCCACCAGGGAAGCCTGAGAATGATTTATTTTAAAAATAGGAATTGGACTCTGAATTAATCTACTGATTATGAATCAATATAACCCTCCAAAATTAAACCTGTTAATTACTATTTTTCTGTAGTATACTAAATTGTATCTTACATATAAAAGCAATATTAAAAACAATTTTAGCACCTACTGTATAGCACAGGGGACTCTACTCAATTTTTCGTAATGGCTTATATAGAAAAGAATCTAAAAAAAGAGTGGATATATGTACATGTATAACTGATGCCCTTTGCTGTACTAACACAACATTGTAAATCAACTATACTCCAATAAAAATTTAAAAAAAACAATTATTAAACCCTCTAGGTTTTATTTTACATTTTCCTGGCATTTCCTTGCAACGAGTGAGACACGCGTGCATCATGGTAAGGCTTGAACAGCTATACTTCCCCAGCCTTACCCCCATCCGCAGGATAGAGGTCGTCCCAAACCTACTCACACTCTGGGTAGCGAAGCTGCACTAGCAGCCTCCAAACCACCAGGCACAGGAGGGAAGAACAGCCCCAGAGGTCTGCTTGCTTCCGGCAAGACGCCCAACCCATCCTTCTCTCTAACATGCATGGCCTCACCACCTGTTCAGAAACCACCAGGACGGATCCCGCCACGCCCTTTATCCCTGCTTTTATGCCCAAGACCGCCTGGTATACTTCATTCCCCTGAATGTACTCTCACCTGCACAGTGCTGTGAACATGCCTAATCGGGCCTCACCTCCCTAAGCCCCTCGGCTGAAGCATTCCACTACATCCTCTGGAAATGCACCTCATTTAGGGAATCCAAGAAAATCTAAATCCTCAGCCTCTTCTCTGAACTCTCCCTTTACCTTGTTGCCTTAACAGAAACTTGGCTCTTCTAGAGAGCACAGCCTCCTCTGAAGGCTCTCTGCCTGCCCTGCCTGAGTCTCATTACTCCTAGACAATGATCGCTTTGTCCTCCCAGAAGGTCCCCAGCTTTGATGCTCATGCCATCAGTCTCTATCTCATCCTCACAGTCATCTCCAGGCCCCTGGATCATGCCTCATCCTCACTCATGCGTTTAGTTACTGGCTTACTGTCCCTCTCCAACACTACTTTCTTGAATTTCCATGTGGCAATCCTTCCATTACCCCAGCCTCTCAGTTCCTTGACTTCCCCTTCAACAATCAACCTTGTCACTACCACCAACTGCAACCTCTCTGCAATCCCAACGTCAAACACCTCTGTCTAACCAGCCCCGCCAATCTCTTTGGCTCACCTCTTCTAATCCTCAACCTCAACAATTTTAACCCACCGTTCCTACAACCCACTCACTCCACCACCTTTCCCTCCATCCTTAAACCCTTCATGTCCTCTCATTCATGCTTATTCACTTATCCAACTTGAATTTCTTGATACCTACTTACAATCACTCCTTGCAGACACACTCATTTCCTTGGCAAATTCCAACTCTGCTTAGATACACCTCCCCTCTATTCTCTATGTGTACTCTCAGTTGAACACGGCAGAGCTCAATAGTAACTGCTGAGTAAATGGATGACCATGCAATACATTTTAATGTATTCTAGGAACCATATTGTATAATAACCTTACCTAATAATAAATGCAAATGTATGAACTCAGGAGAGCTAAGAGATAAAAAAATCCTTGTGCCCAACTATACTAGGAATTTCAGAACAGGCCATTTTGTTCAAGATTTCTTAGAAAGTTTTTCATTCGGTGGTGGGCATCTGCCTGTCAACCACTCCCTGTAACTCTCCTTTAAAAACTTTATAATCATTTTTAAAATTTAGTTTGATAGATTCTTCCCCCTCCAAAACCGGCAAACACAGTTATATCATCTATAAAAGCAAAACACTGCCTTTTGATCAAGTCTGTTTGTTGCTAGGGTAATCATCTGTATTAACTGAAAGTTCACACGGCAAGATCACCTCCAAAGCTCCCCTGAGACTGCCAACGGACCAGCACAACCGTACTCAGAATATATAAAATATTTCTCATATCAAAATGAGGCTTATCAAAGGTCCCATAATTTTTATAAAAGGAGGAACCAGGGTAATACACTTTACAAACAAACAACGTTATACTTTTAAAAGACCGTGTTTACCAGAAACAAAGCAGTCGATTTCTGGCAAAGCTGGTGTCAGGCTGCACCCTGCAGGCCTACAAGCCTCGTAGCTGCCCAGCCTCGAGACCGAAGAAAGAGCGCGGAAACAGCGACAGAGACATCAGTGGTTTATTGGAGAGGGGATCTCACACTTCCAAAACATCTGCGCCCTGTGCTGCAGACAGCAAGCGGGACAGGGCAGCAGTCTTCATTGCTCAGGGTGGGGGAGAAGGAGGCTACCATTTATAGGGGGAAGTGACGCCAGGTGGGCTTATCAGTTACCAGGGAGACCAGCAGCTGGGGCACATCACTCACAGCCCCTCAGGTTAATGACTATCACAAGGGTATATGTTTCTCTTTAATAAACTAGCAGACGGAATCATTCTGGCCTGATGATTAGAACAATCACTAGCTGGGGCAGGGGGCAAGCACGTTCCTGTGAGTAAGGTGTAGGTAGGTGGTACTGCTCCAGCAGGGGACGTACAGACAACAAGAGAACAGCCATCTTGAGTGGCCTGACCATACAGCAAGTAAAGCTTATAATATTGTCTAGATAGCTCAGACACAGATGTAGTAAAACCCAGGACTCAGGATAAAACCAAAAAGTAAAAAATAAAGACAAAAGCAAAACCTCAACAACAACATCAAAAACAAGAGGAAAAAACAAGATGAACAAGGACTTGCCTGTTACTGTCTTCTCTCTGCACCTTTGAGTTACTCTTTCGGTCCAACTCACAAGTTTAAAAAGATGACCTTTTAGTTAAAGACGCCCATTTCCAGTTAAAAATAATTCTGCTTCAGACAGAGAAATCCAACCTCCTTAATGCTGCACACATTGGGTATGTAGGCAGTGCCCTAAATAATGACAGTGCAAAGGTATTCTTTGTATTCCCAAAGAAATAAAAGGCAAAGAAATCTATATGCCATAAAGCCATCATTCAAGATGACTCAAGTTCCAAAAAGTCTTCAGCGTAAAGTGGCCTTACTTACTAGGTAGTCCCCAGTAGAATTCAAGACGAAGAGTTCACAGGAAACTAATGTAAACAAATAGGAAAAAACTAGTTAGGTCTTTTTTTCCCTCTTAATTTTCAGAGTTCATATTTCTCCCAGTGTTTGCCTAAGTACAAACAATACCAGCTACTGTTGTTTCATCCATGCGTTGAATCTTTGTCTTCGGCGGCGGGGCGGGGGGTGGGTAATTAGAGACAGAAGAAGTAGACAAGTTAATAGAATGTTTTTTTAATTGTTCTCTTAAGCCATGACAACTACAACGCCATTAAGACCTAGGGTGACCGTTTGATCCAGTTTACACCTGTGGTTCTCTCAGGTGTCCGGCTGGAATGATAGAGAGCAGCCACTTTATTCATAGCTATGTGAGTTCACCTCAAGGTATCCGTGTCTACACACCTGCACATCTGGGTCACTGAATGTGCCTGCACACAGAACTTCCCCACTGTTTTGCCTTCTGTATCCAAAATAGGATGCAGGAAACAAGTCTGCTCTTTTTTTTTAACTGATTCAATAGCAGTCACCCAATATCATTATTTCATCTAGACCTGCAAACATCATTATGTGATACACAATGTCCACCACTTCTTCACTACTCCTTTAATGAATTTAATATAAAAAACTTGATTTAACAGTAGCCAAGTAAGTGGATGATTCATCCCTGTCAGCTATTATTCAAACCCACTGGAATAAAAACTGAAAAGGTGCTCACTCTTGCTAGCGTGTTTATGCTCTCTCACACACAGACACATTCACACACTTAATCTCATAAAGGTTCAAAATAATATTTTCCCCTCTCTAAATCTGCTAAATACTGAGTGAAATTCATTCTCCTCATGTCAGCCAGCACCTACTGTGTCTCTCATGCTAATACAGAAGGATAACTGTTAAAATATGGGCTTAAGCAGAAAGAAGAGGAACGAATCCACAGTCAGATGCAGCCATTTACAACCCCACTTCCTCCTCTGCCGACCCACTTACTGTGTCCAGTAAGTACAAAGAGAGCTCAGCTGGGCTGGGGAAGATGCTCCTTTCCTAGGGAAGTTGATGCTAATCAGACTTCCCCATGTTTGTTTCTTCCATTTAACAAACATATGGTTTACACAGTCCCTGAAACAATTTGGATCAAGCAGTTAGGAAGTTAAACTGCTCAGAAAAAGGCAAATGGAAAAACCACCTTTCCTCGCACAGAGAAGTTTATATGTAGACTTCCTCTGATTGTCTTAGACGGGCTCCAAGTTTACCAGCTGCTCATGAAACAAGCGGCAGCTTTGTGCAAGCAGAGGCTCCTATCAGGCACAGGAATCAAATCTATACAAGCCTGTTGCTCTGTGGTATAAACAACGATGGGTCTCCCTGTTGAAACCCACTTGAAAGTAGTAACCTTTGTTGAGATTCCTTTCTTTTCTTAACAAGATAAAAAACTATCAGTAGAGAACAGGATATGGTGGTAAATAAGTACCTCAATTATTCTTCCCTTGGAAGGCGTTCTTTTGTTAAGCAGCTCGATAGTGTTTGGTTCTACTACATGCTACCTAACAGCATGGGCTGAAAACTGATACACCTTTTTGTGAATAGTGGATTTCTTTTTCTCTTTTAGTTAATTAATTTGTTTATTTTTGGCTGCTCTGGGTCTTCGTTGCCGTGCGCAGACTTAGTCTCCAGTTGCAGTGAGCGGGGGCTACTCTTTGTGGCGGTGCGCGGGCTTCTCATTGTGGTGGCTTCTCGTGTTGCAGAGCACGGGCTCTAGATGCGCGGGCTCAGTAGTTGTGGCACATGGGCTCAGGAGTTCTGGCTCGCGGGCTCAGTAGTTGTGGCTCGCGGGCTCTAGAGTGCAGGCTCAGTAGTTGTGGCGCACGGGCTTAGTTGGTCCGCGGCATGTGGGATCTTCCCAGACCAGGGCTGGAACCCTGGCAGGGAAGATTCTTAACTGTGCCACCAGGGAAGTCCCAACAGTGGATTTCTTAAAGTGATTATTACGGAGCACTTTGAACTTTCTCTCCCACAGATTTCTATGAAGGTGGGATTTTTCATACTGGGCATATATTTATTACTTTTAAATCAGGACAGTATTTACAACTGCATACAACATACATACGTTTTTAGAATACCAAAGCTGCACATGTACATACTCAGCAGTGAGTGCAGGGTGACAGACACCCAGCTCCACTCAGGACTTACTCTGAGAAGGAGGGGGAGGAAGAAGGCAGGATGATGAAGAGGCTTTAGGTACACCTGCAGTATTATGTCAGGGCTGTTGTTTAAAAAGAAGAGATATGACAGTGATGTAGCAAAAAATTTATATCTGTTAAACATGGATGATAGGCATGTTAGTGTTCGATAATTTTCTGTATGTTTGAAATATTTCGCAATTCAAGGTAAAAAAGATTTAATAATAAATGCATAGACGTGAAGACTATCATCATTCCACGTGTCTGTGGATGCCTGAGAGTATAGGTGAAGGGACTCTTGGGCGATGGAATTTTTTTGGCCCTATAAACAGCTGATTATTTGCATATAGCATCATTGACTGAAAATATAAGGCAAGAGTGAATTCACTAAAGTGGCTGGGTTAAAAAGAAAAAGGCTGGGCTTCCCTGGTGGCGCAGTGGTTGAGAGTCCACCTGCCGATGCAGGGGACACGGGTTCGTGCCCTGGTCCAGGAAGATCCCACATGCCGCAGAGCGGCTAGGCCCATAAGCCATGGCCGCTGAGCCAGCATGTCCGGAGCCTGTGCTCCGCAACGAGAGAGGCCACGACAGTGAGAGGCCCACATAACGGAAAAAAAAAAAAAAAGAAAAAGGCTTTTCTGAGACTTCCCTGGTGGTCCAGTGGCTAAGACTCTACACTCCCAATGCAGGGGGCCTGGGTTCGATCCCTGGTCGGGGAACTAGATCCTAGATCCCATATGCCACAACAACAACGACAACAAAAAGATCCCGCAGGCTGCAACTAAGACCCAGCGCAGCTAGCTAAATAAACAAACGAATAAATAAATGTATTTTCCATATATGAATGAATAACACTCAGAAAATATAATGGTAGAAGTGATCTTATTTATAATAGACACAAAACCCACAAAATATTTAGGATTAAACTTAACACGTTTCTCCTATATGAAGACAGCTTTCAAATACTTTAGAAGAAGGCCTGAATGGATAGAAAAGTTTGATATTAAAGAGGTATCAATTCTTCCTAAATTAATATATAATTTTACCACCATCTCATTGAAAAAAATCTCAGGATTTTGGGGGGCAGCAAGGACAGGGAATAGTCAAGCTGATTCTAAAACATACAGAAAAATAAACACGTAAGAAGAGTCAGATTGTGAAAGAAAATGAGAGTGGACTAACCATATCATATACTAAAGACATATTTTAAAGCTACAGTAATTCAAAGACTGAGACTGATAGGTATTAGCTGACAGACAGACTAGTGAAACAGAACAGTGGCTTCACAAATTGACCCCAAATACATCTAAGAATTTACTACATGATATAAATGACATTTCAAATCTGTGGAATACTGACGGTTTAGTCAACAAATCATATTGGGACATCTGGAGAAACATCGGAAAAATTTTTAAAAGCTGGCTCCCAATCTCACTCCATAAACCTGGGTACTTCCTTGGGTCCAAGACCTAGGTACATAACAGTCATGAAGAAGAAGCAGTGATGGAACAGGTCTTTCTGTGGGGCCTTGTGACCAGGGGGTTGCTTTTACACATGCAAATACCATCGGAAGGGTTCCCACCTTACCCCTTATGAGCAAACATCTTACGTTAATAAGGATGACCAGGAATGAGAAATAGGCTAGATGACCAAGATGGAACCAGGAATATGAAAGCAAAGATGGAGATGGGGAAAACGAGAAGAAGGGTTAGACTATAAAGACCAGCTTTCCTACCCTCCTGCTCAAGTCAGCCTTATCTGTGAGTTGTCTCACCTTCCACCTTGCGTTGCTCTTGAACTTTCTTTCAGAGCCAAAATCTGACAGATTGGAAGGAGAACTTCCAATTCTTCCTTTTGTAAAAGAGTTAAATTTAAAAGAAAAGATGCTAGTAAGGATTATCCAAAAGAAAACACAATGATTTTCTGGCTCTATCGTCAAAAGTAACATTTATTTTTCACCTAGTCGGTAGCTCCTTTTCCACAGGCTTTGTTTAAAACATTCACACAGTTTCCCCGTGTTGAAAAAAATCTTTACTTGAATCTGCTTGTCAAAAGACAAACGTCGGGCTTCCCTGGTGGCGCAGTGGTTGAGAGTCCGCCTGCCGATGCAGGGGACACGGGTTCGTGCCCCGGTCCGGGAAGATCCCACATGCCGAGGAGCGGCTGGCCCGTGAGCCATGGCTGCTGAGCCTGCGCGTCCGGAGCCTGTGCTCCGCAACGGGAGAGGCCACAACAGTGAGAGGCCCGCGTACCGCAAAAAAAAAAAAAAAAAAAAAAAAGACAAACGTCTCCTGAGCTAGCAGCTGCCTGCATTTTGTGCCCACATGCCAGTGAAACTGCTCCCCAAAGCCATGGCGGCCCAACACGCTACCAAATCCAGTGAGCGGATGTCACCACTTTCATCAACAGAACTGGATGAGACTGAGCACCTGTGACATCCTGAAACTCCATCTTCCTCTTCTAATGCCTTCTGCAACGGTTCTAAGTCATCCTTTGTTATGGCCATTCTCTAAGATCCTCTCCTAGACCCTCCTGCTTTTCTCTCAGGGATTTACAACGACTCTGCCATTTTCCCCATGTGCAGATTCACAAAAGTCTGTGGGGTTTTATAAAATCAAAGAGATTCTTCCCATTTCCCTTCAAGACACGTACAAGAATTCTTCCTCTGCAGATTTCAACTTGTTTCTCTTCCCCTTCTGAAAACATTACTGCTAAATCCCCACGCTTGATCTTGTGCTTAACTGGAGTAAGAATACCCTAGTTAAACATTTCTAGGATGGGGGAGATTGGATTATGCTGAAATTTACTTTGAGTTAAGAGGTTAAAACACTTTTTTCACATGGCTGAAGTTGATTTCAATTTTAAATCTTGGTTTTAGAATTAAACACATTTTTAGTAGAAGAATATACAATTTTAAAGTAATAAAGTACAGTATAACAGGTAAGAGTACAGACTTCATTGAGAATGTCTGGTAAGAATCCCAATTCCATCACTCACTCGCTTTGTGATCCTGAGCAAGTTACTGATCCTGTCTGTGTTTTCTCATATGTAAACTGGGAATAACAATACCCATCTCTTAGGATTGCTGGGAGAATTAAATGAGATAATACATTTATTATCTTTTTTTTGGCGGTATGTGGGCCTCTCACTGTTGTGGCCCCTCCCATTGCGGAGCACAGGCTCTGGACGCGCAGGCTCAGCGGCCATGGCTCACGGGCCCAGCGACTCTGCGGCACGTGGGATCTTCCCGGACCAGGGCACGAACCCGCGTCCCCTGCATCGGCAGGCAGACTCTCAACCACTGCGCCACCAGGGAAGCCCCTATCATCTTTTTGCATGTAGAGCTTTTACAGTCATGCCTGGCTTACCGTCAGTAAATGTTATTAGCTATTATTTCAAATCTTCCTGCAGAACATCATGCCTTTAAATTGCCTGGCATTTTGTTAAAAGCCTAAGAATTATAGGTGCTTTGCAAATGAGTGAGCGGACTAAGCATAATTAGAGCTAAATACCTGTGTCAAGAAATTCATAATTTGGCAGGGGCTCCGACCAGCAAAACAAGGCATGATATTTACCCAAAACCTGATTTCAAACAGACTTATTTGCTCAGCTCCTCAAAATAATTCTGAAGACTAACAAACATGCCACACGCATGTTATGAACATTAACCTCCAAGTCTCTGTGAACAGTTTTCATTTCTCTTAGGATGGAACACTGCATGGAATTGCTGGGTCATATGGTAAACTGCTTAACTTTTTAAGAAACTGCAAGACCACTTTCCAAAGTGGCTGTATCATTTTGAATACATTCTCACCAGCAGCAGATTAGGGCTCCAGTTCCTCCACACCCTCACCAACACTATCTTTGTCTTTATTATAAAGTCATCCTAGTGGCTGTGAAGTGGTACCTGATTTTGCTTTTAACCTGCATTTCCCTAATGACTAGTGATGCTCAGCAGCTTTTCATATACAAAACCATTTGGAGATCTTTGCTGAAATGTCTATTCAAATTTTTGCTTACCTAAAAATTGAGTTGGGGGCTTCCCTGGTGGCGCAGTGGTTGAGAATCTGCCTGCCAATGCAGGGGACACGGGCAAAAGCCCCGGTCCGGGAAGATCCCACATGCAGCGGAGCAACTGGGCCCGTGAGCCACAACTACTGACCCTGTGTGTCTGGAGCCTGTGTTCTGCAACAAGAGAGGCCGCGACAGTGAGAGGCCTGCGCACCGCGATGAAGAGTGGCCCCCGCTCGCCGCAACTAGAGAAAGCTCTCACACAGAAACGAAGACCCAACACAGCCAAAAATAAATAAATAGATAAGTAAATTAATTAATTAATTTAAAAAATTTTTGAGTTGGTTTACTTTTGAGTTTTAAGAATTCTTTATGTAATCTGGATATAACTCCTTTATCAAGTATGATTTGAAAATATTTTATCCCAGTCTGTGGTTTGTCAATTCATTTCCTTAATGATTTTTTTCCTATTATGTAAGTTTCAGGTGTATCAATACATTGTTCAGGACCACTTTACAGCATAGCCAGCTTTTAAAAGACTTTTAAAAGACTAAAGACTAGACTTCCAAAAAGGAAAAAAAACAAAAAAAACATGCCATACGCTTCCTATTTCATTGTTGAGAAAATAACAAATAGTGGAGAAGAGGGTCACATTTGTTGGTAAAATAAGGATTTGTTGTGATTCACTGACACCAAGAATGATGGCCAATAATCCACAACAGGACCAGAAAGCTCCCATTCCTGGCACCACGGATCTCCAGCTTCTCCAACCTGGAACCTCCCTGGCTGCCACAGGACATCCTGAACCCATGGTCCTTGACAAAGAGGAGATGGGCAGGTCCAAGAGGCTGTCTGACGTTACTGAAGCTTCCTCTCTGGCATAACCAGAATTAAGCAAGCTCTGAAGAAAAAGTAGGCAGCTTCTGAAGCTGGTGACTCCAAATTACGGGAGTAATCCCCACACTGCAATCCAGGTTTATCTCCAATGACCTCCTTGAATAAAGGGAAAAATATACTGAATTCACTTTTGTCAGCCACAAAGTTATAGTGTCTCCTAATCGGGTATGAGGGATGTTACAAGAAAATCACTACTACAAACATATACACATGACTCATAACAATTTATAAAAGATTAAGAGTCGATCAATGGTTATCTCTCACTCACTTGCCATCTGACGTGGGTTCTTGATGGGGGAGGGGAAGGGAGAGGCATGGCATTAATTGTAATTATTCCTAAGGCCATATTTCAGAGGCCATAATCCAGGTTTGTCCTTGGAGTGCACCAAACCTTCAGCTGTGTAGCAGTGGCTTAAGGTTTCAAACCATTTTTTTAAAACAAGAAAATATTCTAGAAGCAGAAGAGCAATAATCTGATTTGCGCCAAAACTTTGGGGAGATACACAATACTAGGAATAATGATGATATGCAGCAGGTATCCGTCCCTCAGCAGGGACAATTCACTATGTTAAGAGCTTTGTGTGCACTATCTCACTTAATTCTCATAGACATTCCAGGAAGATGATGACATTGTTATCCCCATTTTACAGATGAGAACACTGAGACTGAGGGATTAAAGGCAACTTGCCCAAGGTCACACGGCGAGGATTCTAAGCGCAGTTCTGTCTGACCCCAGACATTGATACTGTGTTTCTCAGCTGGTGAAGCTTTTGACACTGAATGGCAACATCAATTCTTCTTACAGACACAGAGGAGACAATACTCTTACTACTCGCGATGTCAGGGGATCAAGGGTAGGTGAGGTGGCGAGAGTAAAAGAGAAGCAGGAAGAGGAAAGGGGGCTCTCATTTCTCTCCCACCTCATCTCTCCATCTTGATCTTAGGACCTGACCCAAGTGGTCAGAAACAACCAAGTTTTACGTTCCAGGAATAAAAGTGCTTTGAGTCAGAGTCCTACTGCCTTTTCTTTGTCCAAGATACTCAAAGTTAATTTTCCAAGGAAGGAGTTTATTCTGCAGAGACAGAGGGACAATGTCAGGTGGCCTCAGCTTTCTATAATGGGAAAGCTGTCAAAATGGAAAAACTCAAAACGGGGCCAAATCAGGCCATGACCCTTTCCAAGGAGTCTGCACCGCTTTAAGCTACTGGGCAGTCAAACTACTTAGGGAAATGCAAGTTCTAACTTAAATCCCTGCACTCCTGATAATGATCAGGTAGAATTCTATTACAGAAAATCTTTCTTTTAAAATCCGAGGATTTGTAATGTGTCACAGGGTTCAAGTTATGTCAATACACACAATATTTATGGAACTAGGAATCAGGAAGTGGAAAGCTCCTTTCTTAAATATCTGCGGGAAGGAAATGTTATGAAAAGGAAATGCTCTTCCCCACACTCTGACACTAGATTAGCTAAAGGTAGAGAAAAGCTCACAAAAGCAGTTTGGTACCACTTCTAACTTTCTCCCATGACCAGTAAAACTATAAAAATATTCACTTAAAAAAATCTTGCTTTGAAGAAGTTGTTTATCAAAGCAAACAGAAAAGGTGCAAGTTTCTAGGCTATTTTTCCCAATAACATTATAGGATAGCGGAAAGGTGAAAATATTCTAGAAAAATGAAATTGAGAAGTAACGAACATAAATTGTTAAGAGAGAAGGTTTTAGAGTCAAAGACTCAGATTAGAATCCTGGCTTTGATGAGAGACCTTGAAAAGAGCCTTTATCTCTCTCTGCCTCAGTGTCCTCATCTGTAAAATGGAAATAATACTAGGTTGCGGTGATAACTCAATGGTATGTTGCATATACACTCTGAGCACAATGAATGGCACACTGTAACGTGCAATAATATAGGCGCTTATCATCATTATTACTATTACTACTCATCTAACTATAGGGATACCCAAAAACATCATGGCTAGATCATTTGTGGGTACAGAATCCAGGAGAAGAATGAAAGAAACAAATCAGGACACGATTACGTTTACTGGTATGGATAACAAGACTAGACTAGATTTCTGCATTCTTTTGGTACTGTGCCTAACACCCAGACCAGGCCAATCTATCTGCAGCTCTAAGGGCATAGCAGGGCTGACTGGAGAAAAAAAAACGCACTACCAACGAGATACTCACATGAACCACAGCGGGAGGACTAATACCAGCCAAGGGGAAGTGGGTTCTAAATCTCCAGCCACTTCTGGCTTTTTTTGAACCCACCCCCCAACCCCATTCATCTCAAAGGCAATGTATTAGTTCTTTTAAAGAGTTCTTGGGACTTCTCTGGCGGTCCAGTGGTTAGAACTCCGTGCTTCCACTGCAGGGGGTGGAATCCTGGTTGGGGAACTAAGATTTCACAAGCCACACAGAGTGGCCAAAATAAAAACTCCTCCTGTATTCCAAACTACCCATGCTAATTGGTATTCTGTGGAAAAGAGGGTTTCCTAGCTGTGGCTGGAACTACCTACTATCAAACCACTGCCTCCTCCCCTGCTGCACAGCTAATCTAAAACAACCCTGGCTGTCTGATTCCCCTGCCGTATGCTGCTTTCCCAGCCTCCTTTATAAGGACAAGTTTTGTGAACCAAGACTGACACGTGAGATACAAGAAGTCTTCTGGGCTTCCCTGGTGGTGCAGTGGTTAAGAATCCACCTGCCAATGCAGGGGACACGGGTTCAAGCCCTGGTCCAGGAAGATCCCACATGCCACGGAGCAACAAAGCCCATGCGCCTCAACTACTGAGCCCGTGTGCCACAACTACTGAAGCCTGTGGGCCTAGAGCCCACAAGCCACAACTACCAAGCCCATGCACCACAACCACTGAGCCCGTGTGCCACAACTACTGAAGCCCGTGTGCCACAACTGAGCCCATGAGCCACAACTACTGAAGTCTGCAAGCCACAGCTACTGAGCCTATGTGCCACAACTACTGAGCCCGCGAGCCACAACTACTGAACCCCACAAGTCACAACTACTGAGCCCGCAAGCCACAACTACTGAGCCTCCGCTCTAGAGCCTGCGTGCCACAACTACTGAAGTCTGCGCACCTAAAGCCCATGCTCCACAAGAAAAAAAACAACCGCAAGGAGAAGCCGCACACCACCATGAAGAGTAGCCCCTGTTTGCCGCAACTAGAGAAAAGCCCATGCACAGCAAGGAAGACCCAACTCAGCCAAAAATAAATAAATAATTGTTTTTAAAAAAAGAAGTCTTCTGAAGACTGTCTGAGAAAGGTTTTCCTCTGCTGATAAAAAGAGAAGCCACTTGAGAAAAAGAGTCCCTTTGGCCAGGCTCTATTCTTCACCCTTGTCTCCCTCCTATGTCTTTGAATGAAATGATGATGCCTGGACCTGCAGGAGCCACCTGCAACCATGAAGCTATGTGCACAGGGGCAAAAAGTGAACAGAGCACAGTGCAGCTGAAGAATGGGAAGGGGCTGGGTTACTGGTGACCACTGGACCTGGACTGTCCACCCTCGGTCTTCATGTTTGGTGAGAGACGTAAATGTCTTAATCACTTGAGCCACTGCTATTTGGGAATTCTGTCACTTGTAGCCAAAAGCCTTCCTAAATGATCCAATAGTGAATCTTCCAAAGGGGGATGGAGTATGTAGGGTTTTCCAAACTCACTTGACTTCTTATGTATGTGTGTGTGTGATAATTCAACATTTTTATCTCTTAAACCCTTTTGTATGGGTAGCTCAAAACATTAGTTGACACAATAGTACAAAATAAAAGCAAGCTAAAAAAAATAAATAACTTCCTCTATAGAGCACAGTTTTCCAAATACAATCCTAAGTGTTTTTCAGATTGAGGTTACCTGTCATTTATGGATAAGTTTATAGATAAAACTCCAGAAGATGTGAGAAGCCACATGATAAAGTGCCAGACTTGCTTTTACCAAAATTAATTGAAAATGAATCTATAATGGAGCAGAATACAAAAATCACATGTCTTTTAAAAATAAAAGAGAATTCAAAGAAATTTTAACTTGCGTGTGGAATGGGGGGAGCCTGCCCACTGAGTAATGCAGCCACTCAAATTGTGTATATTTAACCATCTAGATGGATTGGTTCACGTTTGACAAATATTTATTAAATGGTCATTATGGGCCAGGCACAGTCTCTGCACTGAGGATGCAAAGGTCAACACGACAGACGTGAACACATAGTAACACAAATATTATGACAGAGAAAGTGCAGGGTTCTATGGGAACACAGAGCAGCGGAAATCAACCCACTCTAGAGGAATGGATAAGAGCTCCCAGTGGATGTGTGGCAATTAATCTAAGACCTAAAGAATGAAAAGCACTTTGCCTAGAAAAGATTTGGGGTGGAACAGGGTTATGAGGTAGAGAGGGTATTCCAGGCAGAGAAAGAAGCACGTGCCAGGTCCTGGGGGCTAGAATGCCTCAGTGAGTGCAAGGTGGGACCATGGAAGGGCTGTTTGCAAAGGACAAACTGAGTCTTTTAAAAAGCATACTCCGGCTATGGAATGTAAATGGATGGAGGGATGGTGGCATGAATCCAGCTAGGTGTGTCTTCTGGGCGAGCTCAAGGAGGTGGTACAAGGGCGTTGCAATGTGTGAGTAAAGAAGCTGTTTCATCATGAGTAGAAGACTGGGGATTTGACGGACGGGGAACACGGTGAGGAAAAGGACAAAGTGGGCTTTCAGATTTACTGTGGAGCAACTGGGTGGATGGAAGTGCCCTTTACTAAGCAGGGAACAGACCCTGGAGAAGGAACAGGTTGGAAGGAGACTGGGACATGAATGTAACCTGAGAAAACTCCAAATACAGCTGTTCACATCACATGACCATGATGACATTCAGAAATCTACGAAAAATGGCATCAATGTTAAAAAAAAAAATGTGTGTTCTAGAACTAGCTAAGACATTACAGCACATTTCTTCATTCTGTGTTTAAGTGAGGCAGTGGTGATGTGCGGAGGAGTACAGGAGGTTGAACTGTGTCCTCCAAAAAATATGCTGAAGCCCTAACCTCTGGTGCTGTCCCATGTGACTTATTTGGAAATAAGGTCTTTGCAGATGGAATCTGTTAAGATGAGACCATTCTGAATTAGAGTGGGCCCTAAATCCAGTAACTGGTGTCTTTATAAGGAGAGGGCGATTTTAAGACACACAGAGACACAGGAGGCAAGAAGGCCAGAGGAAGACAGAGGCAGAGACTGGAGTTACGCTGCCACAAGCACTACCTTCGGAGGGGCATGGCCCTGCCAGTTTCTTGATTTCGGAATTCTGCCTGCAGAACTATGAGAGAATAAATGTCTATTGTTTTAAGACATCCAGTTTATGGTACTTTGCTAGAGCAGCTGTAGAAACTATTACAGGGAGGAAGACTGTTTTTAGCTTCAGAAGAAATTGAAAAGGAAGACCTAAGCCAGATACAAGGCACTGAATGAGACAAGAAGACAGTTAACTACCTTGCAAAGTAAGCGTTTGGGGAGTTTGAACCTATTTAGGTCTTGAATTCAGTTTTCACGTTTCAAAACCGGGGACAATGGTACTTAATCCAGAAGGTTGTACATCGGGTGTAGTCTGTGCGCCGTAATGGATAACTAATTATAAGTTATCGCTGGGCAAAACTTGGATTTTATAACGTTATTATTCATTAATCTATGAGTACAACATGGCAATCTATTCCTTTTTTATTACAGTGTTACTGCTACTGCTGTGACAGGTCTGACAGATTTGCACACCTTCCTCCCTCTGAAGGCAAAGCTGGTTAACGGTTTGCCATCATTCTAGTATAGTGGTTCTCAACTGGGGGACATATGATGATGTCTGGAGACATTTTTGGTTGTCACAACTGGGAGGGAGGCGCCACTAGCAAATAGTACGTAGAGGGCAGGGATGCTGCGAAAACATCCTACACCACATAGGGAGCCCCCACAACAACGAACTGTAGGGCTTCAATAGTGCCGAGTTGAGAACTCTGCTCTGGAAGTAACCAGACAACGTGCAGTCAAAGCTTCAAGTACCAAGAATTCACTTTCTCATCCAAAGTAGTCAAACCGATCACATATCCTTCTGAAATCTGACAGAACAGACTATCAATACGGTGACTCACAAGCTGTCCAGAGCTAATGGAAACTTTAAACTTATTTTTGATAGTCTAAAAAAGAGTGAAGGGCTTCCCTGGTGGCGCAGTGGTTGAGAGTCCACCTGCCGATGCAGGGGACACGGGTTCGTGCCCCGGTCCGGGAGTATCCCACATGCCGCGGAGCAGCTGGGCCCGTGAGCCATGGCCGCTGAGCCTGCGCGTCCGGAGCCTGTGCTCCGCAACGAGAGAGGCCACAACAGTGAGAGGGCTGCGTACCACAAAAAAAAATAAAAAATAAAAAAAATAATATAAAATAAAAAAAGAGTGAAAATTTCTGTCCTAGAAGTTAGGGGCATGGTCACTAGCCACTCTGCAAGCACTAGCAGTGAGACACACACACACTGCAGAGCTGAGGTAGCCACTCATCCCATCCGCCAGCATAAACCATCTCAGCATAAACCATCTGCCAGACTGGAGGAGGAGTAACTGTCCTCCCAAGTGGTCCCTCCCAGTAGCCAGGGAGCCTCCCTGAAGCTGAAAACCACTGGAGTCCCAGCAGCTAAGCTCCTTGACTGAATCTTAGAATTAGACTTAGGCAGTGGGCGGTTAGATCAGTCCTACAGAGCTGGCATACGTAGTTATCTTTCATCTGTACCTCGTGGCCAAGCCTAAGCGATTGCCTTGTTCGAAGCTGCTGTATCCCCTTCATGGCTGTCTCTGGCATGCAAAGCATTTGTAGCTGCCTCCTTGAAGCTATAACAGAAATACGGCTGTGCATACTGTACATTTTTAACCCAGTTTGTTTATCAAGGCTGTGGTCTGCTTGTCACCCTCACCAAATATTCAGGTATAAACAACTTGAACCTCCAATGCTATTCTCGGAGTCAAGAGCACCAGAAATATGATGAGCTAATTGGTAAAGGCAAGAAAACCCCATTTTTGGTAAAGGCAGTTAGGTACTCAGGGTTGCCCTCTCCATTGAAGCTGTATTTCTTTCTTTTATTAACACAGAAGTGCAAATATATCTAAGGAAAAAAATATGGGATCGCTCACAGTGCAACATTAAATATAATGGCAAAATCTCCTGTGGAGGGCAAAGTACACTGCTAAGTAGAATAGCATATATCTTAATTCTAACTTTAAAGTCTGTATTTATTGGGTTCTAGGCAAGTTCAAGAATAAAGGTTGCGGGACTTCCCTGGTGGTCCAGTGGCTAAGACTCCGCGCTCCCAGTGCAGGGGGCCTGGGTTTGATCCCTGGTCAGGGAACTAAATACCACATGCCACAACTAAGACTTCCATGCCGTAACTAAAGATCCCACATACCATAACTAAAGATCCCACATGCCGCAATGAAGATCCTGTGTGCGGCAACTAAGACCCAGTGTGACCAAATAAATAAATAATTTTTTTAAAAACGTTGTTTTTTTTTTTTTAAAAAAAAGAATAAAAGTTGTGACATACTGGTTTAATACCCTTAATGTTTTCATCACCATAGCAAAACTACATTTACATTTAAAATTGGCTTGGGGGCTTCCCTGGTGGCGCAGTGGTTGAGAGTCCGCCTGCCGGTACAGGGGACACGGGTTCATGCCCCGGTCCAGGAAGATCCCACATGCCACAGAGCAGCTGGACCCGTGAGCCATGGCCGCTGAGCCTGCGCGTCCAGAGCCTGTGCTCCGCAACGGGAGAGGCCGCAACAGTGAGAGGCCCGCGTACCACAAAAAAAAAAAAAAAAAAAAAAAAAATTGGCTTGGTACTGTCAATGTATATTTTATCATTAAAAATCAAAAATTCAGTGAAAGCTTTTGGTCCATTGAGACAGAACAAATATTTCAACAGCTGGAAGATGTTAAAAGTCAAGAGTTCTGGCATTTGAAGAGTCATATATAATCACCCTCCTCTAAAAACAAAACATCGCAAAGAAAGCCAAAGAAACATGCTATCTCATAGGAAACCAACAAAACACAAAAATACAAAAATTATAATTCCTCTCCAATCTGTATTTATAAAATTTACTTAGCTACTAGAACTATGTAAACTGTCCCAGGTAAGAGAAATAATCTCTTCCTGAAGTTATGGGAACACTATTTTCCTAAGTATGAAAAATAATCATCAGCGTCTTTATGCATTCATCATCGTCACATTATGGCTCTTCAGGGCAGACCATACAAAGTTTTCATGTCACCTCGACAGCCGAGCAGCTGAAATAATTCATAATACAGTCTGATTAGAAGGAGCAGAAAGAAAAGCTCAACCTCTGTTTCAATTTAGTTTGAACTTTCAAGCTAAAATGTCAGCAACTCAGAAGTAGAATTTGAATAAACATTTCATGATAAATTTGGGCATTAATTTTATATATTCACAGAAGCCTGTTTCCATGATTCTCTTTACTTTGTCTAAACTGTACCCCGTGAACTAACTACTACTATTCCTATCATATGCCAGCAATTCAGCCTACCTTCATCGCCTTCGTATGTGGAAATAACAAACCACAGATTTATAATTTCATTCTAAGTTCATATTCTAGGAAAGACGGACTATTTATGGAGAAACAGCAGGAAAATATTCTATAATCCAACACATACTGAGTACATTTAATAAAGAATGCTCCCTAGAGAAAGGCAGAGCTAAGGGCTAAGGGGAGTATGTGTATGTGCATGTGCATGTGTGTGTGTTTTGAGTGGGAACAGTTAGAACAAATGCTGTAAAGAAAAGGCTTGTACAGTATTCCTTCTGGAGCAGGACCTGACTCCACAACCAGAAGTCTAAAGTAAGAGGAATAAACACTCTGCCAACCAAGGGATTGACTTTCTTCCCTGAAGCAGGGAGTATTGGAGTATTGCTAACATCTTCCCAGTCACGGGGAAACTTTTTTCTAAAAAAAAAAAAAAAAAAAAATCTAATCTTTCAAAGATTTTCTAACAATCTTTAAGAGCAGTGGATTTTAAATTAAGTTACAAGAAACGCTAGAGTCACACCCCAGCTTGTTCTCAACCGGAAGCAACTTTTGTCTGTTTTATACAAAGGTCCTATGGCAGAAGAACTGTGAAAAATGCTGATCAAAAATATTAAGAGGGGCTTCCCTGGTGGCGCAGTGGTTGAGAGTCCACCTGCCGATGCAGGGGACACGGGTTCGTGCCCCGGTCTGGGAAGATCCCACATGCCGCGGAGCGGCTGGGCCCGTGAGCCATGGCCGCTGGGCCTGCGTGTCCGGAGCCTGTGCTCCGCAACGGGAGAGGCCACTACAGTGAGAGGCCCACGTACCGCAAAAAAAAAAAAAAAAAAAAAAAATATTAAGAGGGTTGCCTCCCCAGGGATGTCAAGAGAATCCAATAACATAAACCTGTCAAATGTTTAGAGCAGAGGTTTGCATGCTATAAAAGCCCAGCAGCAGTTGGCTAGGATAATGAGGCTGGTAACAATTCAAGTCTTCGCTGTAGAGGTAATTTTCAAAAAATGAAGCACAGAGGCTTGTATGAGTCCATGTGTAGAAACTATACACCTAACATCTCAAGCTTTTAAAGGATGATCACCTCCAACAGGTGTCTGAATTACAGAGTTTCAAAACTGGATGTACAGCGAGCAACGCCACAAGAAGGCTTACCTCTTCTTCTTGGTGATAATGAGCACGTCATTAAAGAGGAAGAAGTAGACTTGCTGTTTGGACGTCCTTTTTGAGAAAAGCACAGTGTCTTCCACATAGGCTGTCAACTCACCTCTTTTGACCAACCAGCGGGAAGAGGAGACTAGAGGAAAAGGCTACAAAAAGAGAAACACTCAGTACCCAAAGCCAAAGTAAAGTCCTTTTAGGATTATTGAAAGTAAAGTATAAAACTTACATTCAAACAAATGATACATCACTATTTTATATAAGAGTGTATATAACAAGTACGTAATAGTGAAATACAGTTAGAGAAGGATAGCACATTCTCCAAGAGAAAATCAGGAAGAACAATTTATTTTCCAATATAAAAAACTATTAGGGCTTCCCTGGTGGCGCAGTGGTTGAGAGTCCGCCTGCCGATGCAGGGGACACGGGTTCGTGCCCCGGTCCGGGAAGATCCCCCATGCGGCGGAGCGGCTGGGCCGCTGAGCCTGCGCGGCTGAGCCTGCGCGGCTGAGCGGCTGAGCCATGGCCGCTGAGCCTGCGCGTCTGGAGCCTGTGCTCCGCAACGGGCGAGGCCACAACAGTGAGAGGCCTGCGCACCACAAAAAACAAAACAAAATAAATAAATAAACTATTAATATTAACTTGCCTATATAAAAACTAAAACTCAATCAGAAAATGTTATTGGGTCAACCAAAAGTTATTACCCTTCCATTAACTCTTAACTAAAAAGAAGATTGATAAGGAGTCACTTAAAACTGAAAAGCCTCAAAAGGAAACCTATTGGTATCAACTGAAGTTATTTTAAATATCACAAATCAGAATCCAAAAATATGAAAAAAACATTGATAGCTGCGGTTAAAAAGAGACAAATTAAAAAGTCTGCATTCAACTCATGAACTAAAAAGACTTTATTCAAAAGGAAAGAAAAAACCCTGCAAACGAATGTTTTGTCTATTGATTATCTACGTAGCTGTATTCTGGAGAAAACCTTTGCTTAAGTTTATGGTAGTTTCCCTCATGGAAGTTCATCCCTGAAAGCATCACGCCATTTTCTGGTTGTGAAAATGAACTTCTTTCAGAATAATCCATCTTACTCTCATAGAAAAGGCTATATTCAAGGAACTGCATACTGTCTTTTCTTTATTCAGTTTACAGTTTCCAACTGGAAAACTCTCAAAACCTCAGAATGATCCTTACCCATGAGAGCTTTTTTTTAAGTTAGCAGAAATGCTTACTGCCAAAAATCTGATTGAAAAAACGACATCCATAAAAATAAGCAAAAGTTCTTGGACACACAAAAGATAACTCTAGTAAGTGTGGTGCAACCAAATGTCATCCATTTCAGGGAATAATGATTTAAAATAGCCAAAGGAAATTGAGGATATTAGGGAGGAAATAAGAACGCTAAGAAAGGATTTCATATTTTTTTAATTTATAAAGGACATTTATAAGAAGGTTGCTCATCAGTTATATACTATTTTCCTGAAGATTTAACATGTAAGATGAAACAGTATGGCTGATCTCAAAATTTCAAAACTGGCTATTTCAAGGAGCTCATGTAGTTTTCAGCCTCCAAATCTCAAATCAGACTATGGCTGAGACTTAAAAGGTGACAGAGAGGTTGCTTAGATAACTCAGGAGGACCCCACCAGCACACACAAGAGGTCACCACAAATAATCAGAGTCAGGTTAGGTCCTGCCACAGGGCTGCAACTACTGGGAACGCACTGCTATCTTGTTATTGCGTGTATAGGATAAACCAATGACGGTATTATGTAATGGCACCCTGTGACTGTTCTTAGTTTAGAGAACGGGGAAAAAAGTTTTTTTAACTCTTGGTCTTCTTTTTCTTTCTAAAAACTTTTTTTTATTTTTGGCTGTGTTGAGTCTTCGTTGCTGTGCACAGGCTTTCTCTAGTTGCTGTGAGCAGGGGCTACTCTTCATTGTGGTGCGCGGACCTCTCACTGCGGTGGCCTCTCTTGTTGCAGAGCAGGGGCTCTGGGCACGCAGGCTTCAGTTAACTCTTGTTCTTAAAACAGATTGAGTTTTATGAACACCTCGTACTCCACTGGGCAAAAATAAATTTCCAATGTATACCTAAAATTGACAGTGGCTTGCAATATGTCTATGCTTCTTTAAAAAACAAAAATCTGATACTATAAATGTTTTTTGTTTCAGTTTATTGTTGAAAGATTAAACTCATTCAGATGGCTTTCTTTTAAGAAGAAGCTATAAAAATGACCAAAATATTTAGAAGAATCACAGTAGCCCAAATTGCTCCTAAGTGAATTCCCACAGTTTAGAAGCTTCGTCTAAGACGAGAATCCAGGTGTGAATCAAAAATAAGAAAAGAGGGCTTCCCTGGTGGTGCAGTGGTTGAGAGTCTGCCTGCCGATGCAGGGGACACGGGTTCGTGCCCCGGTGGGGAAGATCCCACATGCCGTGGAGCGGCTGGGCCCGTGAGCCATGGCCGCTGAGCCTGCGCGTCCGGAGCCTGTGCTCTGCGACGGGAGAGGCCACAACAGTGAGAGGCTCGGGTACCGCAGGAAAAAAAAAAAAAAAAGATAGAAAAATTCATGAACAAAAACACATCCTTAAAGGTACTGATATAATTCCCATGGAGAAAAGATTTCCATTCTTTTTGGTGTTACTTAGCATCCTAGAAAACCAGCCTCAGCATAAAATTTAACGAATTTTATGGGCCAGTGAGACAAGGAAGAACAAGTTTTTTCTAAATTGAGACAAAAATGCATCATTTAGCCATTTTAAAGTATACATATAATTCAGCGGCTTTTAGTACATTCACAGTGTTGTGCAGTGATCATCACTATCTAATTCCAGAAACACTTCCATTACCCTAAAAAGAAAGTCCATATGCACTGAGCAGTCACTCTCCACTCTGCCCTCCCATTAATTAAGTTAATCCTTACAATAACTCCATGAGGGAGTGTACCATTATCAGTCCTACTTTACGGTTCAGAAAACTAAGAAATGAAAGTTAAGTAATGCCCAAAGTCCTACAGCTAGTAAGTAGTGGAGCTACAACTGGAACTCAGGCAGGCTGGCTCCAGAGTCCACGCTCTTAATATTGGCTTCCTGTGCCGATCCGGTGGACTCTCCTCACCCCTCACGTTACCACGTGCAGCACATGATACTCGGCCAGAAACTTACTAATTTAAAAATGAAAAACACATGTAAGTAAACATACATACATACATTCATACATACATATATCTAATACACACACACACACACACACACACAGACACATATATAAGCTTTTATCCCCTTCAAATGAGAAAAGACTAGCATTATTTTGCTGCCACGGTTAAGAATGTGGATGCTGCAGCCAGTCGCAGATCTGAATCCAGACTTCAGTACTTCTTGGTGTATGACTTTGAGCAAATAATTTACTATTTCTAGCTTCGAATTCCTCAACGATAAAATGGGAATAATAATTAGATACTTCATGGGGTTCCTGTGAGAATTCAATGAGACTATGTGAAAATGGCACATAGTAAATACTCAGTAAATATTTTCATGGCAGTAATGGCTACGGTAGGACAATAAACCAAACAGAAGCAACACAGAACCCACTACCTTTCCCTCAGGGTCGTTCCTCCTCTTGGATTCCCCACCTAGGTGGATGGTGTGACTCTCCATCCAGTCGACCAGACTAGACACCTGCGGTACCACCGCTACAGCCCTCCTCCAGGCATCCCGCTTATCTCTCTGCCTCTGCTTCCAGTCTCCAAACTGGTTTTCTGCCTCCGGTTTTATTACATTCCCAACTTACCCTCCACATAGCTGCTGTAATACATTTTTAAAATAATAAACTGAATCTGGTGTATGTGTGTAGAGTGGGAAGGGGGGGTGTTAAAAAAAAAAAAAAGTCCTATGAAAACCTATTAAGTGAACAACCTCCTTCCCACACCGTACCTCATCTGCTCAGTTTCCAACCACTGATTACAGCCCCTACAAGGTAGTAACTGTTACTGTTCTTCTATAACTTTCCAGAGATTTCTTACACATAAGCAATTTTTATACTCTTTTTTCCTCCTGTTCTGCACCTTACTTTTTTCACTTAATAATGTAAGACAGAAAGCTTACCGTATCGATTCCTAAAATTCTTCATTTTTTTTAAGTTGAGTGGTCTTACATAATTTAGGTATACTATAATTTATTTAATCAGTCCCCTATTGATAGATGTTTAGGTTGTTTCTAATCTTTTGCAATTAAAACAATGCCATATCAGTAACTTTGTGTGTATGTCTGTATATATGTGTGTGTGTGTGTGTGTGTGTGTGTGTGTGTAATTTTACACATTCATGAGTATATCAATAGGATAAATTCTTAGAAGTAAAATTGCTGGGTCATAGTAACTTGCATTTGTAATTTTGATAGTTTTTGACATATTGCCCACCATTGGGGTTATAACAATCTTTCCCACGAGCAACAGATAAACATGGCTTTCCCAACAACTCACTGATAAAATGTTTTGAATTATTTATAAATCTAAGGGGTAGAATACATTATTTTAATTTCAATTAGCAATTTTCTTCTGAATGAAGTAAAGCATCTTTTCAGATGTTTAACAGTCATTTGTATTTCCTCTTCTGACGACAGTTTTCTAGTTTGCAATTTTCTAATGGATTTTTTCCTTATCTTCTTCTTATCACTTTGAGGTTATATGTTGGGAATATTAATGCTTTATCTATATGGGAGTTCTAAATTTTTTCCCCAGTTTCCTATTTCCCTTCTCACTTTTTAAATACCCTTTAATTTTCACTCTATGGAGAAATTTTTAAAATTTTCACATCGATCAATTTTCGTTTTAATGACTTCTGGATTTGGAATAAGTTTAAAAGGCTTTTACTATGATGCTAAGGTCATCTTTACTAAATGTGCATCTGACTGTGTCACTTCCACGCTCTGAACTTTTCAGTGGCTCCCAGATGATCCGGCTCTGCTCCTTCTTTTGGCGCACAAGGCCCTTCCCATGAGTTCTGGTTCGGCCCTGCTTGCCTCGACCCCACTGAATGTGTGCAATTCCTGGGCTACAGCAGCTGAAACCATGTCCTGTGCATTTGCTCCTGCTCTTCACTCTTGGAAGACCCTTCTCTCTCTCCTTTCAAGATCAGCTCAAGCGTACCTCCAGTATGAAGCCTTGCCTGGCTGCTACAAGCTCCCCACCCCTTTGTCCCTCATTCTTAGGGCCGGCCACGCCCTCTCCATTTCTGGTGTTCTCAAAACTCTTCTATCTCCCATAACAGCTGTAGACTTGGCTCACTCCTTTGTATTTCTGCAGTCTTCTACTAGATGGTAAGCTCCCTGAGGGCAGGGATCATGCTTTTGTTTTCCCACTTCAGTCCACAAAGGTGCTCATGAAATTTGTTGAAAGAATGCACGTGCTTGGACAAACCACTTAACTTCTTTGAACATCTGTCTTTGCGTCTTTGAAATGAACTGAATAAAAATGTCCATTGTTATCCATAAAGTGTTATAGAAATGAGGTCCTAAGGTTGTATTAGTATTTCTAAGTGGTCTGAATTAAGCCCTTCATTATAAATCTAAACTTAGAATACTTTCCTTTACGTTTGCAATCTTAATCATTGAACCAAGAGAAAACAAAAAAACAAAAACTCCTGCACTCAGTTGATGTTAATCACTTATTTTTAAGAACCCTTGGGGTAAGATTTTTTCAGTTACAAATTAATTGTGGTTCTAGAGAAACAGAGCTTAAAGGTATCTTAAAACAACTGATTATCAGTGAAGAAAGAAAAAGAAAAATGGTTAGGGAAGGGACTTATCAACTTTTAAAACGGAAATGGTTAGAGATTTATCATCTTTAAAAAGGACGGGATTAAAAAGAACCTTTGGATGTATAGATATATTTTCTAAAATACTTAGAAACAAATGAAAGTGAAGGACAGGATTCTTTTTGAAGGATGGGAAAAAAATGGGTTTTGAAATTGCCGTAAATTTCTATATGAGGGTATAATAGCGAAAGTGTGCGTGCGCGTGCATGCGTACCCTGTTTTTAGCAAGTACCCATCATTTTCTGAGAAGAATCATGGGTCACCTTTCTGCATTTAAATCTTTATAGTCAGGGTGTCACAGTGGAAGAGTTTACACTGATCTGCAAGTCAGGACGTCTGGACCCTAGTCCTGATTTTGCCACCACGAGCCGAATGACCCTGTTAACAATTATTCTCTGGGTTGTATTTCTCTCATTTATAAAATAAAAGGGTGTAGCTGTACTATATCAGTGGCCCTCAAACTATATGACACAGCAGAGAGTTATCTGCATAATGCCACGATTGCTCTAATCCCACTGCACAAATTAGGAACACTTTCACTATGAAAAAATATGACCGCTTTAAGTTGCTTCATTAAATTCAAGTGGCATAAAACGAAACAGAATCACAACCATGAACACTCACACCCATTAAGAACTAAACTGTGAGCCAGCGAAGGAGCTGACCATGGCCTAGCCTCGCCATTAATTGTTATTTCCTTCTTTGTGCATCCTGTCATCTGCCCCTGAGCAGTATGAGACACGCAGTAGCAGGCAGCATATATGCACAAAAGAATTATGGGAGAAAAACAAATTTGAAAAGAACAATTCACTAGCAATCTGAGAAAGGAGTGTCCTTATTTGATTTAGGAGAACACCCTGGTCCAGCTCGTGGGATACCACTGTTTTGCAGGATACTTTGAGAATACTAAAGAAATCTCCTTTCTATTCTAAAATTCTATTATTTTTAACCACCCTTTTCTCAAGTTTGGTGGCTTCCTAGGGAAACAAGAAAGTGCCAGTTAGATAATACCTAACTCTGTGGTCTAGAGAAAGGTCACTTTATCTGGTATTAGCAAGAGCTGAATTGTCCAAAGCAAAGCATCTGCTATTTCCCCTGCCAGCCTCTCTGTAATCAATTTATGGCCCTGCTGTGAAAAGCAAATTCCTCTCCACTTTGTTGCCCTCAACTATCTCTTTATTCGCATAAGATTTAAGCAGGAGCAGTAACAAATCTATTTATGAAGAAGTATGAGAGAATACCTTAATTTTAAACTCCAGCTGGGAGTTAATTGTGTACATCATTTCAGTCCTTTCCATCTTCCGAGCTCCTTCATTGCAGAGTCGAACCAACTGGAAACAGAGGATAATAAGGAGGGTTAAGAGGTGAAGGAGAGAAACCTCACTTTCAAATGCAGATCTCACAGGAAACAATTAGCACTGTGGAATCTCCAGAGACTCATTCCAGACAGTTAAAGAACTCACAGTTTCACACAGTCAAGACTTTGTACCCAGTTGGAAGTGGTGTCTTCAGGATGTGAAGACAGAGGAAAAAAAACGTCCTGAGAATTTTCAGGGACACACATCCTCTGTGCATTATTACACGATGCCCTCCACATACACTTGGCAGATTCCTCACACGGTCCAGTCTGCTCCAGTCTGCTCCTTTCCTCTGCCCCTCCTCCTTGCCTTCACCCATGGGAACACCACCAACCTCAGAGCAAGCTGCACCTCTCTCCCCACTTCATATCAGAGCAGCTGAGGGCAGACCACTGACTTCAAAGACAAATTCTTAGCAGAACGCTACATGCAAAGCAGGTGACCAGTAACCTGGATGCTGGAAGAGGAAAGCCTTCCATTGGAACCTAATGGTCAATGATTCTTCAAGGATGGTCAAGCTAAGGGAAATGCAGTTTAATTAGAACTACTGATTTATCTACAAACAGAACAAACTCATAGTCCTTTGATGAGTAGCTGTGATATCATGATTTATAATAAACAAAATATATATTTTGTCTTTTTCCATGGTTTCTGGCACACAGCTCCTAAAACCCTTGTAATTTCCTACGTAAGAACCACAGGGGCATCTCTGGCTATAATTTAGTTTTGCTACCAGTTCCTGAAACAGCTCCAGGGCATAAAAGTGAAATGGGTATCTTCAGTTATTCGTAACAAGCCCCCCCTTCAACCACGTCTGAGTTTATGTTAATGAGGTGACGTCTGGTAAGCCCCTAAGGATGGGGCTGGTTGCCAGGGGAACCAAGCAAGTGATTAAAGAGAAGGCTGGAATTTTCAGCCCTGCAGACTTCCAGGGAGGGGAAAGGGGCTGGAGATAATGTGATCACTATTGGACAATGATTGAATAATTCACGCCTACATAGTGAAGCCTCCATAAAAATCCCTGAACTTCGGAGTTGGAGAGCTTCCAGGCTGGTAAACAGGAACACTCCTGCGTGCTGGGAGGGTGGCATCCTTCTAGACCTCACCTTATCTCTTCATCTGGCTGTTCATTCTTATCCCTGAATAGCCTTTGTAATAAACCACTAATCTAGTAAGTAAACTGTTTTCCTGAGTTCTGTGAGCCCCTCTAGCAAATTAATCAAACCTGAGGACGGGGTCATGGGAACTTGATTTATAGCCAGTGGGTCAGAAGCACAGGTAACAATGTGACTGAAATTTAGTGACTGAAATGAAGTTGGGGGTGTAGTCTTGCGGGCTTGAGCCCTTATCCTGTGGGATCTGATGCTATACCTCCAGGTGGAGTGAGAACTGAACTGAATACAGTAAGACACCCAGCTGGTTCAGCAGAAGTACTTGGCGTGGGGAAAAACCCCACACATTTGGTGACCACAAGGGTCAGAAATGAAGTGCTCTGTGGGTAGAGTACTGAGCACAGAGGAGACACACAGGAGTTTCTCCTTTACACTGTACCTAATACATAATTATTAGTTCACTGGCCTAAACCAAAACAAACTTTGTATTTCCAATTTCTTATTAACTGAAAAATCTATAAAACTTGTCCATAACAAGGATCATTGGCCATAAAGACATGTGATTGTTAAAAGCGAAGCTAGAAATTCTGATTAGATTTACTTTAATATTACTGCTCCATTAAGTTACATATGCTTACCGTAAAAAAAAAAAAAAGATAATACATAAGTAGACAAAACAGGCCATAAAAGGCTCTGACCTAATCCTACTCCATGGATGTAACTGGAAACAAGATGGGTTATACACTTTCTCTTTTTTTCCTATGCTTATATGAACATATAAACACACACATATAATGTGTAGAAATTCTAATTTACGTAAATGGATTATTCAATGCTTGTCTGTGACTTAATTTTTTCACTTGCCAATATTTCGCCTTATAAATTTAACATTCACTGAAAAAAAAGTTTATTTTGTACACGGTATGTGTCAGATGCTAGGGTTACAACATTTAAGAGATACACAATCCCCATCCTCATAAAAGAAGGGCAGACACAATAATTACAGACTGAAATCTTAAAGGGGGAAAAAAAAACAGGGGTTCTGGGAGAAGGAGGGTGAGGAGGGAGCCAGGGACCTCTCCTGAGAGGTCATTTAGGCTGACAGCTGAAGGAGAAAAGGGAGTTAGCACCCAAATCAATGGAGAGCGCTGGTCCAGGCAGAGTGAACCCCAGGAGCAAAGGGCTGACACTGGGAAAGTGCCGTGTGCCTGAGAAAGTAAACGGTCCGGACACAGGAAAATGGCACAAGAGGAAACTAGAGGACCAGCCCAGGGTCAAAGCATGCAAGTTCTTCAGGTGTGTGGATTGTATTCTAAGTGCAAAGAGAAGCCACCAGCAGGCTTTCAGCAGAGGAGTGATAGGATGCAACATATGCTACGACCATATGTGCTTTCCACAGTGTACTTATTCAGTCCCCCACTGATGGACACTTGGATGTTTCCAGTCACTTAACAGATATCCTAGGCTTAAAGGGTACACCTATCTTCAGTTCCAGCATATCTTTAGGTCTGAATGGTCTTGAGGAGTTCACTGATGCAGGGACTGATGGCTGCAGAAAATATCCTGGCTGGGCTGGGGCAACTGTAATTAAAATATCCTATAAGGGGGACTTCCCTGGTGGTCCAATGGTTAGGACTTCACCTTCCAATGCAGGGGGTGCGGGTTTGATCCCAGGTCAGGGAGCTAAGATCCCATAGGCCTCGTGGCAAAAAAGCAAAACATAAAACAGAAGCAATATTGTAACAAATTCAATAAAGGCTTTAAAAATGGTCCACATCCAAAAAATCTTAAAAAAAAAAAAGTGACTTTAAAATAATATATATATCCTAAAAGGATGAAGACAGAACAAAATCCAATCAGGCAGCCACTGCTCAGGGCATTTTTATGATTTCTCTTGAAGAATATATGTTCATAGTTCCCAAATCTGTGCTCCCTGCCTTGGTCTGTTCCCTAAACTCTACAGCCAACTACCTGGATGGTATCTCCTCTCGGGTCCCCCAGAGCCATCTCAAACTCAGGATGGAATGACCAAACCTCAACACTACCTTTACCACCCCCTCCCCCGGCCCAGTGTTCTCTATGTGATCAATCCCAGCATCATCCGCTTCCCCAAGCCAAAAAGCATCACCTCTCAGATGCCTCCGGCTCCTTTGTCCTCCACATCCAAACAGTTCATAAAGTCTCATTCATGTTGCCGTCCTGCTGTCCACTCATCCACCAGCCCTGTCCCCGCACTCAGGCTCAAACTCCCTCTCCTTTGGATTACTGGCCTCTTAATTCTCTGCCATCACTTCTGCCCTACCCTTATGTGTCATCCAGAAAAAATTTTCAATCTAAGTTCAAATCTTTTTTTTTTTTTTTTTTTTTTTGTGGTACGCAGGCCTCTCACTGTTGTGGCCCCTCCCGTTGCGGAGCACAGGCTCCGGACACGCAGGCTCAGCGGCCATGGCTCATGGGCCCAGCTGCTCCGCGGCATGTGGGATACTCCCGGACCGGGGCACGAACCCGTGTCCCCTGCATCAGCAGGTGGACTCTCCACCACTGCGCCACCAGGGAAGCCCCTAAGTTCAAATCTGATCATGCAACTCGTCAGCTTGAAATCCTTAAAGGCTCCTCAAAGCTTTCAGAATTAAATCTCGGCAAGACCATGATCTGGCACCTACTTACTTGATCCCTAACTTCCTGCTTCTCTTATCTTGGGCCTCAGTCTTACCAAATCTCTGCTCAGAGCCGCACACCCTTCCATGTCCCTTTGCACTTTTGCACGTGTGTTGCCCTCTACCTGAACATTCTTCACCCCACTCTGTCCCACTGACTCCTTCTTATCTAGATTTATACCCCCTTATTTGTCTTTCAGGACTCATCTTGGGTATTACCTCTCTAAAAAGACTGGAGAGCAGAGATTGTGAAATTTCCATTATTTGTTAGTTCAGTGCCCAGCCCAGTACCTAAGACACAAAGGAAGGCTCAGCAGATGTTAATGTGTAAACTGCCTTCAGAGATCATTTATAAGCCACTTAAAAAAGGGGGGGGGGGCAATTCCTTTTTAGTTATCCCACTTTAAAATGAAAGGGAAAATGGAAAATAAAGTCTTAATCTTTATTTCCTAAACTTCCAAACATAGACTCCACCAGCCGCCACCTCCAAAGGCGTATTAAAAACAAAAAAGTTCCCTCAAAATATATCAAGCAATGGTATCATTAGTGGACTCTGATTAATGACTATCTTGAAGGGACAAGCGCTAATTTGGATATAGTGTTTTTATTAAAATCAGCCTCCGCATATTAAAGCCGTGCCTTCCTTTAGCGTCTGTCAAAGCTTTATTAAATTTGGCTGAATTTTTTGTTTTAGGCCAAATTTATGTGGCAAAAAAAGAACTCAATCTCTCTAATGTAGAAATATAAATTAAAACAAAAATAAAATATTTTCAATCTATCAAATTCACAAAGATGAAAAGAATATTGGATGCTGGGGAGTGCACAGTAAGACAGACACTTAGAAATACTCCTGGCTGTCATGGATACAGGGACAACTTTTCCTGAAGGCACTTGGGGGTCTTTAAATCATACCTACCTTTTTTTCCCCCAATAAACCCATTTCTGGAAACTTTTCAACAGAAATCATCAGAGGAGCACAATCATTTATGTAAGGCCATAGTCCATGCAGCACTATTTAGAAGAGTAAATGCAATGGGTACCACATGAATCCATGTGTAAGTGTACATTTACATCCACTGGAAGGACACGCCATAAAATGGCAATAGTCACTATCTTTGACAAGATTACTGATTACATTTTATTTTCTCTTATTTCAATTTTTCAAATTTTCTGTAATGGACATTTAGTACATTATTTTTAAAATGTTACCTTTGTAAACCTTAAATGCATTCTTTCAGAGCAGTACTTGGAGTGAAGGAAAAAAACCTTATTAATTCCTCCCTTCTGCTCTCCTCTCCCTTTACCATCAGTAACCACGGTTGAAAGTCTGATGTGTATGATTCTGGGTACTATTTCTATAAATTGATGACATACATATGTCATCAATTTAAACACATCAAAATAAACACATTTTATTACGTAGATGTCATTACACTATCTGTTCTGTTCTGCAACTTAATGTTCTTCACTTGACACAGCTTAGAGATCTTTTCATGTTAATAGATAGATATCTACCTCTTTTAAATAGCTGAAGCAATAAGTTACAAGAAAAGATTCAAGAGAACTTGGCTCTTCTGCTACTATGAGAAAAGCTTATAACTTAATATTATCTCCAAATAGAAGTAGAATTTTTATGAGGTGCACGTTAAAGCAGTTATTCTCTTTCCACGGGAGAGTAAATAAAAGAGAGCAGCAGGGACGATTTCATTGGCATAAGAAACCATGTCCTGAGCACCACTCCTTAGACACCAGACACGACTCTGCACCAGCTGAACTATCAGATTCCCTGGAAATTTCCCTCCCCCCGGCTCCGCCCCAGCATCTGAGCCGAAAATCTGGAATAAATACACATTTCACTTGATATAAACATCTTTCTTGTTTTTGAGTTGTTTGACTAAGTCAGTAAGTCTTTCCAAAGCCCCAATTCAGTAAGTTGTCACCATCATGTCAGCCACATACAGGAACAATTTCACTGAAGTATTATTCATACTATGCAAATAAATTTCATTAGCATTTTAATTACCAAAAAAGATATTACTCATTTTTTCCAAGAATGAATATCTAGAGAGACTTGCCCAAGGGCCTTAGGTGGAGTCCGGTTCTGAAAACTTGGGCCTCATCATACAAAATTTCACTCTCTAAAATAAATACTGGGAACTCCCAATTTCTTTCATTTCCGATAAGGGAAGCAATTCTTATTGAAATTCTGCATTTTGATTTTGAACCATAAATGCTCTATGTACACAGTTTTTTTGTTAAAAATACTGACATTGTTTTCCCAGAATCTATAAAACCCCATCAGTAACCTGCACAAATGAAAAAGAAGATGAATCCCTAAGCTGGCTGTATTGCTAACCTCAGTTCCCTACAACACTAGGAGATTGCAGGAATAATCCTGATATTCAGGACTCCTACTCAAGAGAGAGAAACGCTGCCTTAGAAAAAACAATTCTCTGGAACAGCACTTCTTCACAGAGGGTCCTTCATACAGTAAGTATCAAGGTAAGGCAGTTACATTACATTTTTGCCAGCCTTTCCTAAAAGAACCAGTGTCACATCAAGTGAACCAGAGACACCTAAAGGAATGTAGCAGTCTACTGTAACTGGGATGTAAAAGTCTCAAAAAAATTAAGGATCATTGCTCGTTCAATTCAATTACTATTACCTTCCTCCTTTCTCTTCTGTGTGAATTCTTTTCCAACTTCTCAGTAACAACCAAACAAAATCTGACACAATCTCTTTCATGGCCAAGGCTGGAACTTCTCTAAGTACAATAGCTTCTCCTAAAGACCCTCCCCCCCTCCCCCATAGGATTTGGGGTCCTGGAGGAGAGACCCATGGGCAGTAGGACCTTAGGTAATTTCATACCTGTCAGCCCAAATTTCTTCACTTAGTGTTTCCCAAAGTGGGATATGCAGACCACTGATGGAGCAAGAGATGCATTCAAGTGGTTGGCAGACTGCTATGGTTTGAATGTTCATATCCCCCCAAAATATGTGTTGAATTCTTAACCTCTGAAGATGATATTAGGTATTAGCAAGTGGGGACTTCGGGAGGTGCTTAGAAATCATGAGGATACAGCCCTCACAAATGGGACTACAGTAAGCCCCCTACATACAAACCTTCAAGTTTCGAACTTTCAAAGATGCAAACATGCATCTAGTCCCACATAGGAACCAGAACCTGTGCCAAAAACGTCAGATGTGAATGAAATTGCAGCTTGCCCTCCATCTCCTATTGCTGACAATCCTTCAGCTCTGCCATGTCCCACCTCGTCTCCCTCCTCCAGTCACTAATTCTTCTTGCCTGTTCGCTCGATGCCAGCCCCTGGATGCCAGCTATTGTACTGTACTACCGTACTTTTCAAGGTACTGTACTGTAAGATTTAAAATGTTTTATTTTTTGTGTTCATTTGTTTTTTATGTATTATTTGTGTGAAAAGTATAATAAACCTATTACAGTACAGTATTGTGTTAGTTGGGTACCTAGGTTAACTTTGTTGGACTTACAAACAAATTGGACTTACAAGCGCGCTCTCCAAATTGAATTTGTTCGTATGTAGGGGACTTACAGTAGTGCTTTCTACAACAGGCCCCAGAGAGCTCCCTCGCTCCCTTCTGCCGTGTGAGGCTATAAGGAGAAGTCTGCAACCTGGCTAGAAGAGGGCCCCAACCCAACCACGCTGGCACCTTGATCTTGAACTTCCAGCCTCTAGAACTGTGAGAAATAAATTTCTATTGTGTATAAGCCATGCAGTCCACGGTATGTTGTTCTAGCAGCCAAAACAGACTAAGACACAGATAAACTTATTTTTAATACAAAAAAAAGTGGGCAGAAGACCTATATAGACATTTCTCCAAAGAAGACATACAGATGACCAATAGGCACATGAAAAGATGCTCAACATTTCTAATTATTAGAGAAATGCATATCAAAACCACAATGAGGTACCACCTCACACCAGTCAGAAAGGCCATCATTCAAAAGTCTACAAATAACAAATGCTGGAGAGGGTGTGGAGAAAAGGGAACCCTCCTACACTGTCGGTGGGAATGTAATTGGTGCAGCCACTATGGAGAACAATATGGAGGTTCCTCAAAAAACTAAAAATATTTTGAGTTGCTATATGATTCAGCAATCCCACTCCTAGGCATATATCTGAACAAAACTCTAATTCAAAAAGGTACGTGCACCCCTATGTTCACAGCAGCACTATTCACAAAAGCCAAGACATGGAAACAACCTAAATGTCCATCAACAGAAGACTGGATAGAGAAGATGTGGTACATACATATAATGGAATATTACTCAGCCATGAAAAGAAATGAAATTGGGTCATTTGTAGAGATGTGGATGGACCTAGAGTCTGTCATACAGAGTGAAGTAAGTCAGAAAGAGGAAGAGGAAAACAAACATCGTATATTAATGCAGGTATGTGGAATCTAGAATTTGGTACAGATGAACCTATTTGCAGGGCAGGCATAGAAACACAGATGTAGAGAAAGGACGTGTGGACACAGAGGAGGAAGAGGAAGGTGGGACGAATTGGGAGATTAGGTTTGACATAAATACAGTACCGTGTGTAAAATAGGTAGCTAGTAGGAACCTGCTGTATAGCACAGGGAGCTCAGCCCAGTGGTCTGTGATGACCTAGATGGGCGGGACTGGGGGGTCCAAGAGGGAGGGGATACGTGTATACATATAGCTGATTCACTTCATTGTACAGCAGAAACTAACACAACATTGTAAAGCAGTTATACTCCAACAAAAATATATACATACATACATACATATATATGTGTATATATATATATATATATATATATATAAAGAAACAACCAGCTCATAAAACCCATGACTTTGTAGTTATTATTGGCCAGGAAAAGTAAAATAGAGTCAATTTAAAGTTGATTAAAACAAAAAGTGCTTCACAATAAAGTGGTACAAAGATGTACCAAACTCAGAAGTAATGTGCGGCTTCGAGATATTCCGGATGCTTCTGATGCTATCATGAGCTTTGCTCCCCTGGGCCATATCCTCACTGATTCCCATAACTTCCATTGCTTTCTCGCAGCTAAGTATTCCTGTTAGCATTTAAACATACCCACATTTCTCTAATCTTTTAAACAAAAATAGACCCTCCCTCACTTCCCTTTCAACTACAGCTCTCTTTTTGTCTTTTTACCCTCAGCCTGATTGTTGAAACAGCTACACTAGCTGGCTGCATGTTCCCACCTCCCACTCAGCCCTCAACACACTCCAATCTGGCTTCCACACCCACCTCTCCAAGGACACAACCCACCTGATGATAAATAAACCCAGTGAACGCATCAATCATTATCCCACTTTGTCTTTCAGGAGCACCCAATGGGGCTGACCTTCCTTCCACCAGATTACATGCAATTTGCCAGACCACTGATTAAGTTTTCCTCCTTCTTGGGTACATTCTGTTTTGTTTCTCAAGTCTCCTCTGTTGGTTCCTTTCCCCTAAACAAGATGAAGTCCGGTGCTCTTCACAGCTGTACTTCGGACTCACTAACTACTCTTCTTATTATACATACTCCTTGGTACTGGCATCCATTCTCCCAGCTTCAAAAATCATCCCTAGGCTGGTGATTCGCAAATCCACATCTCCGATTCAGGTCTCTCCACTGAGCTCCTGACTTGTACGTTCTATAGGAATCTCAGTTCCGACACATTCTAAATGGAGCTCATCAGCTTCTCCCTATGTTCCTACTGTAGAGCTAAACAAGAGCATCCATCTGGTTGCACAAGCCAGAGACTGTTTTCCTTGATTCCTGTCTGCAAACATGCCCACCCAAACCCTCTCCACGCCTACCTCCCCCATGTTGTAGGTTTGCTTCTCTCCATCCTACTCTCACATCATCTGTAGCCTCATCAACTACAAAGGCCTCATCACTGGAGCTCATCCCCACTGTCACCTTCACAGCACATGAATTTACAGCTTCCACAGCATCCTAGGATAAGGTCCACAATTCCCTAACATGGTTCCTCAGTGTTCTCTCTCCTGAACTGGGCTCTCGTCACATGAAGAACATTCTAGTTCTCCAAATTCTATAAACACATTCCTGTCTTTGGGAACGTGTTTATAGAATGTGGAGAATTCAACAGCTACTCTTGCATCAGGCGTCAGCTTCAACATTACTATGTTCTTCCCTCTTATGTCACTCATCATCCTTTACTGTAATTCTTATTTAATGTCTGCCTTCCCCTTTACACAGCACATTCCACAAGGGCAGTAACCACCGATGTCTTATTCATCCCCATATTTTCAGGGGCTGGCATTGTCCCTGGCACTGTAGTGGATACTCAGTAAATACTTCTCGAATTCAGACACCAAAAGAAAATGAGATAGCTAAAGGCCCTTAAGACAAGACTGTCTGAAACAGTAAAAATACCAGTTTCATTTGAGTACAGCAAACATTGCTTTGTTTTTCGACTACCCAAAGAATGGTGTGCAAATGGCTATGAGAATCTACCAGTTTTCAGCATCAAACTCAGACATGTTCTCTTCAGAGAGATCTGAATGGGTGATCCCATTACTGTGTAATGAGCCTCTCAACACTTACCTTGCTTACTTCCTTTAAGGCCCTTTTGCAGACTTCATACCTTGAAGAGTCCTTAGGTGTCTTTTGACAGATAGTCTGCAATCAAGTAAAAGAAGAACAAAATCAACTGATTTATTTTACTAAGTAAAACAAAACCAACGTCCAGTCATAGAGTCTTACTTGTAGCAAACTTAACAACGCTGAACACAATACTATGGATGAGTCTGAAGATGACATTAAAATCCGATTACAAAACTAGGAGATAGTCTTTAAAAGCACAGGGTCCATGTTAATCCAGAGGATAGTTAAATAAGAGGACAGACTTCAGAGGTGGGTGAACCTGGTTTCAAATTCCAGATCTGCTCCTGACTAGCTACTTGACCTTGGGCAAGTCACCTACCCTGACTCTATAAACCTCAGTTTCCTCATCTGTAAAATTGGGATAATGCAATTACATCACAAGGTTGTTATAAAAGTTAAATGATAATGCATGTAAAGTTTTTTATGAACACCTGGCATACAGTAGGCTCTCAATGAATGACAAAATTAATGATCACCATCATTATTATTAGAGCTTATTATATTTGCAGATGATATAATGTGAATAAAACGATCAAAAAAACGGCTGCTGGATTTCCCCTTGATATGTTTACACTGCTATTTTTGCGATGGTAAAATCCAGTTCAAAGAAGGTCAACTGAAGGTATACTGAATTATGTAAAACTTTTGAAACTATACCCATTCAAAGCCAACAGAACCATTTCAACTGTTAAAAATGTTCACCTCGATTAACAAGCTTAACTAAATCTCCAAATGAAGTAACATTGAAGAGACCATGTTTTAGGTACATTTAAATTCTGCCCAGATGGCCAGGTTCTCACACATGGGAAACAGATTAGGGCAACAGGCATCCAGCAGAGGTGGAAGATACTAGGAACTAGCAAACCACTGGTACCTTAAATGCAGACGAACACCAAGTCTATACATCCAAAAGTCAGGGGTCAGGATTGTTACATGTGATATGTGAGAAGCGTAGAGTGTACCATCGATGGATTTATATTAATGGTTCTCAAAACTTCTTGACTATGACCCACTGCAAGAAATACTTTTACATTGCAACCAGTAGACATGCACACAAAAATGAAACAAGTTTTTTATGAAATAATATTTAACCACATTATGAACGATGTATATAGCATATACCACATGTTCTATTCTATATTCATTTTTTTAAAACACTGCTCGTGATTCAAAAATCAATTTCATGACCCACTAATGGGTACAAAAGCAGTTTGAAAAATACTAGTCTTTGTCTCTGGGAGCAGGCATCCTGAGTCCATAGTTTCTTTCCACACTTCAATTATTTTAGGTAAAATTTTGCACACTGAATTTTCTAGGGAGAATGACTACAGCTTCACTCACAATCTCAAAACGGTCTCTGATCCCAAAAAGTTTAGAGCCTACTGGGCAATCATGGCATAAACCTCCAACATGGTATCTACAACATGTATATTAGATTTTGTGAGTCCTAATCTATCTAAGCAATTTCCTCAGAATCACAAAGGGAGAGAATATTTAAAAAGGCTGAGATCACAGAATATACAGAATCTAAGGAAACTAGGCTAAAACGTACTTTCAGAAGAAGAAAAAGAAACAATCCTGAAAATTCATAACATTACTAGAAATGTTACATTTAGAAAACAACCATGTCTTGTTAAAAAATAGTAAAGTTTGAAAATTAATATTTTCCTATATGTGTCAAAGTTTCATTATTTCTATAAAAGTCTTATTAGGCACAGGAAATAAACCTTTTTAGAGCCAAAATTTAGTTTTGATAACCTGATTTCATTTTATTCTTAGACATGATAAATACTGATTTTTAAAAAATCAGAGCTAGATTCACAAAACTGCAAGTTTCCCAATATTTACAAGGAGAGAAGTTCATAAATCACAGGGAACGGACAAGGAAGGGTGTAAAGGGAGTAGACTGAGGTGGCTTTGGAGAGCAGCAGGTGCTGTGAATTCTGAAATGACAGCTGAGCCTTGCCCTCAACGTGCAGCAGAGCCAGCAAAGCGACCGTGATCGCACGCTTTCACTCGTTTCTAAACTTCAGTGCTTCTTCAGAATAGCTCTTAGAATTTATAATGGAATTGAGAAAATGGAATTTATTTTGTAATCTTACTCGACTGTAATTTTTTGCTTTATTTTTACCCTGTATTTTGACTTGTAAAACCAAGTATGTCAAAACTGACATTATATTAATATTACCCATTATAAAGTAGAACTATGCCAAAATATTTTAATTTGATCAAAAAGATACTCTTTGAGCTACCATATGATCCAGCAATCCCACTCCTGGGCATATATCCAGAAAAGACAAAAACTCTTAATTCAAAAAGATACATGCATCCCAATACTCATAGCAGCACTATTTACAATAGCCAAGACATGGAAGCAACCCAAATGCCCATCAGCAGACGACTGGTTTAAGAAGATGTGATACATAAAATGGAATATTACTCAGCCATAAAAAAGGATGAAATAATGCCATTTGCAGCAACAGGAATGGACCTAGAGATTATCATACTCAGTGAAGTAAGTCTGACAGAGAAAGATAAATATTGCATGATATCACATATGTGGAATCTAAAAAATAATACAAATGAATCTATATACAAAACAAAGGACTCACAGACACAGAAAACAAACTTATAGTTACCAAAGGGGAAAGGAAGGCAGGAGAGGGATAAATTAGGAGTTGGGGTCAACAGATACATACTACTATATATTAAATAGATAAGCAACAAGGAGTTACTGTAAAACACAGTATATATCTTACAATAACCTATAATGGAAAATAATCTGAAAAAATATATATGTATAAAACTGAATCACTTTGCTGTACACCTGAAACTAACACAACATTGTAAATCAACTATACTTCAATTAAAAAAAAAAAAGAGAGAGACTCTTTGCCCCTCTAGCTGGATGGGAGTCATGTCGGGCCACCCCGTTCTCTCACGGATGCCCCTGCAGTTGCAGCCCAGCCAGTATGTAGCCTCCTGAGCTACCGTCTGGCTGTCCTCCCAGCTGTGTTTCCCACCAGGCAGTCTCAACTCTTCTCCCAGCCACATCTTACCACTATTCAAAATCACATACTTGTTTTCTTCATGAATGTTTCCTAAGATAAGACGGATGCCTGGACTTTCCTCACTCATCCTGAGCAATGCAAAATAGGGCAGGTTTATGCCCTGTGATTCTGTACAGGACCTCCTTCCTGTGCGAAATGGAAGCACCTCAGCATCTTGGAATGTGACAGGGAAGGGATCTTAGTGGTCAACCAGAGGAAACTGAGGCCCAAAGAGATTAAGTGACTTGCCCAAGGTCACAGGCCTAGGGGATCAGCCGGAAAAGGAATCCGGGACTCCTGACTACAAGAAGTCAATATTCTTCCCATTTCAAAAAATGTTAAGAAAATGAGGGATAATCTAACTTCTTCAGAGTGACCCCACAAACCTAAATTGAAGATAATTTCCAAAGATATTAGACACATGTGGGACTTTCCAACTGAACAGCACCTTCTCACTTAATTGGGGGATTTTATAGAAGGGATATAATTTAAGTGGGGTAAGAATAATTGTCTTAATTGGACTTGCAGCAGCACAGCTATCCACAGAGGAAAGAGACACCAGATCACATCTTACATCCATCAGCAGGGGAAGGCGGGTCACCCTCTGCATGGGGAGAATGAGAAAAGAGATCATGGGTAAGTTCCTACAGTCTTCGTGGGACTCGATTCGGGACAAAACTTCCTTAAACGATGGGTTGGTGGCTCTGAGGAAAAACAAAGAAAGACAAAACTTCAAAATACTTCCTCTTCAAGTTAAGAAGTAAAAATGTATAATAAAATATTGTGATACATTCATATATTATCAATGATTTTTAAATATAGAAACAACAAACACATAATTACATAGAGAGACATGCATGGCTTATCTGCCTTTTACTGTCAAGACTGAATATAAGATATAAATTTAAGGGAACAATATGAACAATAAGATGAAAATGTATGGGCTAGAAATTTTTAAAAGTAGAAAGTAAACTAATGAAGAAGCAATGGTATCATAATGGTGAATGTACACATTATAAATTAGTATACACACTAGAACTCATATCTGATAATCTATAAACATTCCATTTAAAAGATAACACATGTTTTAAGCCACTTCTCTAGCCCGAGATAATAATCTAAGAGAGAAATGTCAGACTGGATTTACTTACTAGGAGGCTTTTGGACTTTTTCAAAGCTTCTAAGACAGAAAACCTTCTGATCATGCCAGCCAGAATATTCCTCCTCTCCCACTGACGTTAGAACAGTGTTAATACTGCCAGAACATTTTTACAGAATTTAGCAAGATACATCGACAAAAAGGACCTCACGTGGAACCACCCTATAACTTTCAGGGAAGGCCAAGAGGGGATTCCAGGAAGAATGGAGCCTCCGAAAGGGCCCCAGCTTGCCAAATAAAAGATCTAGTATTCAGTAAAGACAGAAGTCAAACCGAGGTCTTCTGACTTTCAGTGGGTCCCTGACACTGTATCGCTCACTCTGTCACCTCACTTCACCCCAAAGGGAGCTCTGAGGAGTTCCAGGGTGACTTCTGAGGAGGGCGGGTGGGGTGGGGGGAGGCCAAGAAGCGGGGTAGTGGCAATTGGAACCTTTTTGAAAAAAATACACTTTGAAACTTGGATGGCTGGGTTCAAGGCTGCTAGAAATAAATTAGGAAATACCCAGAAGAACAAAGTAAAAGAAAGAACACAGAAAGGTTTTAATCTCATTTTCTTAAATTGAGGAGTTTTAGGTTTCCTGCTAGCTTGGAAAAGATTTTTAGGAAGTTTAAAAAAAAAAAACAAATTCTAAACCAGTTGCATATTTAAATTACTTAGGCCCCAGGCCCCCCTCCACCCCCCCACCCCCCCACCTCCAAAGATTCTGATGAAACAGTCTAGGATGCACCCTGGGCATTGTTTGTTGGTTCCCAGATTCCAAACGGCAACTGAAGTTGAAAGTCACAGCCTTAAATGTAAATTTACATCAACTGCAACAAAGTTTCTGAAAACACAGCTACTAATTTCCATGTGAAAGCTCCAATGATGGTATCACTGAGCAAATTTAAATAAAACCTTTATTTCTCAAGAATTGCATAAAGTACAGCAGTACCTATTCGCATTTTTTGAAATCCTGCAATACAAAGTGAAATTTAGCTCTAATTCCAGACTTTGTTTTCACACATGTAACTTGGATTTTCCAACAGTTACAGAGTAACCTTTACATCAGCAGTTCCCATGGGGGATGGAGGGGAATTTAGGGAAAGTGAGGGTTGTGATTCTCCATCCCCCACCCCTGCAAGGGATGTCAGGCAATGTCTGGAGATGTTTTTGTTTATCACCACTGGGGTGTGGTGGTGCTATCAGCATCTTGTGGGCAGGGGCCAGGGAGGCTGCTAAACATGCTACAATGTATAGGGCAGTTTCCACAACAATGACTAATCTAGGACAAAATGTCAGTAGTGCCTACAAACCCTGCTTTGTACTAATAGCCTCCTTTGACGTTGGCAGCTGTGGGTTTTCTACCCTGCCTGGACGAGATTTTAATGAGAATGTGGAGGGGGAAGGGGCATAATCAGCCTTCCTCACCAACTTGGGGGCTGTTTCTCTAAGCAGCCATGACCACAGGGTCTCACACATTGCATAGAAACTGACCTGGGTTCCATGCTGCCGTCATAAATGCCACAACGCACAGGAGGGGAGGAGAATGATGACAGCCAGTCAGCCCTCAAACTGAGTTTACAGCAATGTACAATTGCACTGTCAAATAGATAGCCCCTTGTGATAAGCCCCCGACCCCGGCAAGAAAGCAATATAGACATTACTGAACCATTGCTGACTCTTTTAAGGATAGAGATAGCATATATATCACAAAATGCTCAGTAACCTAAACAGACAAAGGGAAAAAGTATGGGGGGAAATTTAAAGTTTAATTCTTTTTTGTTTCATAGTTAAAGCCTTTAAGAACTTTTTTAAAAAACTGCCTTCCTTCAGACCTTCCCCTGCTCTCCTTAACCCCTAACTACGCCAAGGGGGAAAATCAGCAATTTCTATAAACAACTGAATAGAGTTGTCATTTGAATGGAGGAAGATTAGGATACTTGAGAAAGCTCTGGCTCCTAGGCCCTAGTTCAACCTACTCAAAAACTCTATCTTGGCCTCAGGCTACTTAATGGTCAAATAACAGCTTAGAGAACAATCTTCTCACCATTTAGAATGATAATCACTGATCACCAACTCCGTGTCTCGCAGCAATTAAAAAAAAAAAGAAAGAAAGAAGGAAAATAGCAACAAGCTACAATTTCATAATTGCTTTAGAGACAAAATTCTCTACAAACTGGATTTTTTTTAATCAAATGCCCTCACCCTAAAAGCAATCCTCTTAATCATTTCTCTCTGGGGCTTCCCTGGTGGTGCAGTGGTTGGGAGTCTGCCTGCTAGTGCAGGGGACACAGGTTCGAGCCCTGGTCTGGAAGGATCCCACATGCCGCGAGCAACTGGGCCCGTGCACCACAACTACTGAGCCTGCGTGCCTGGAGCCTGTGCTCCGCAACAAGAGAGGCCGCGATAGTGAGAGGCCCGCGCACCGCAATGAAGAGTGGCCCCCGCTCGCCGCAACTAGAGAAAGCCCTCGCACAGAAACGAAGACCCAACACAGAAAAAATGGATAAATAAATTAATTAAAAACTCCTAGCCCCAACATCAAAAAATAAAAATTTATAAAAAGAAAAAAAATTTCTCTCTGGAAAATAGACCATCAGGAGGCATTTCTAAATATAATTTAAGAGATCCATTAATTTCGATCTATGTGACCTAATTAAAATGAGATAATTAAAACTGTAACACTCAATATTGCTTACAACAATTTTTGTAGTGTCCGCTGTTGGTAGACTTCATTTGTGCAGTATTTCACATATGGGTCAAATGTGGATGCTGTGTGTTTTTCCACAATGTCACTTATGTCATCTATGAAAATATTATTCTGATGTCTTGCTTCCAACTCTGTAAAGAATCTGGAAAAAAAACAAAGAAAATCATTTACACTTTCTTCTGTGTGCTTTCATAGACAACAGATCATCCTCATGTAATACTATTATACGTACAGGATTTGAAAATATCAACAGTACACGGTACCAGAAAATACAAGAAAAAAACTATAAAAGAGTCTAAATTTAAATGTATCATATAAAGACCTTATTACTTCGTATGGTTGGCTTAAAACATTAATAATCCAGGGCATTTCTGTGCTTTCAGGTATATTTTAGAATGTACAGATTTCACTATTTTTCAAGAATTCCACAGATACTAGGAGGGGGACAGGGTTCATGCTTACATATTTTACTGTATTGAAAAGCATATGAGCAAAACACCTAAGTTAGTGCCTAAAAAATAGGTGTGAAACAAACCTAGTTCTGTGTCCTTTCTCTCAAAATAAAAATAATCATATCATTTAAATCTAATATATGACATTTAAATGACTTCATATATGACTGAAGATTGCGATTTAGAGTTGCCAGTGTGTGTGCTGTGTGTACTTGCACACACATGTATTGTGTCTAGTCCAGTTAAAATTAAATTTCAGATAAACAATGAATAATTTTTTAATACAACCATGTGCAAATACTGCATAGGACATCTTGGATGTCTTGTATTTTTTTCTGGCAACCTTAGATTGCATCCAATTTTAACAGAACATCAACTCAGATATTTGAAACAGAGTATTCTTGCTGAAAATGTGGTCCAGTGACCAGCAACATTGGTATCATCTAACAGCTCATCAAAAATGACAGCTCACCAGAAATGCAGAATCTCGCCACCTACCTCCCCCAATCTGAACCTGCATTTTATCAAGATCGCCCGATGATGCGAATGCACACTAAAAACTGGGATCTTCCCTAGAGCACACTTCCTGAGCAAGTTCAGAGCGGCAGGAAAAGCTGGATAGAAATAACTATCACACAGGACTAGAGCATTTTCTTTAAAAGTGTGATGAAGGTGAAACCAACAATAATGTCTAATGTTGACTTCTGGAATAGTAGTACAAGGGAAGCTTAGTTTTCCATAAGCCCTTTAGCATTTAGCGCATCATTGCTCCTTACCAGTTTTCTGGGTGGACTCCATAATATAAAATTCAAGGCACACGGTGAATGAGACACCAGAGATTTATGTGAGATGATTAATAGTAAACACAGGCTAACATTTTCTCCCATTTATATCTCACTTCTTTTCAAAGAAAATCCTGGCACTCAAGTAAAAAAATTGAGGTCTTATTTTTATAAATGTACATGTACATTAAACTCATTTTAATGTAAATTGTATTAGCTTGTCATCATTATCTATTCTATTTTTAAAAGTCTCCATAGGAGCTTAAAAGACAAAGAAATGCATTTTAACTCCCTAGAAGAATAAATCTATTTATATTCTGGGTAAACATCTACATTTTAATTGCCTTTAAAAGGGACTTAGGGAAAATAATCAATATGGTTCCCAACTACATGGCCTCATCATCCAAACCCCTTGTTTAAAACAGCAGGAGGGGCTTCCCTGGTGGCGCAGTGGTTGAGAGTCCGCCTGCCGATGCAGGGGAGGCGGGTTCGTGCCCCGGTCCGGGAAGATCCCACATGCTGCGGAGCGGCTGGGCCCGTGAGCCATGGCCGCTGAGCCTGCGCGTCCGGAGCCTGTGCTCCGCAACGGGAGAGGCCACAACAGTGAGAGGCCCACGTACCGCAAAAAAAAAAAAAACAGCAAGAGGAGCAACTGAAAGCACACTTTGCTGGACTATTTGGCTTTCCTCCCAATGGGATCAGGGTTCATACACACAGTTCCTAGACAGCAGGTCAGAAAAACACATCTACGTTTCAAAACTCAGTGACTTCATGTCACTTTGTCACTCTGAGTTTATTAAGATTCAAATAAAATGTCAAACCCTCTCCAAAAAGTTTCAGAATTTCAAAAACATCCAACTTCAAACCCTATACAAACAAAAACCATGTTTCTTAAAGAATATTTTCTATCTAGACTGGTCCTTGACTTCAAGAAATTTGTGATATATTAAGAAGGTAAGAATGATAAACATAAATGATATAGGAAGAAAAAATGCTTGTATATAACTAACTACATGTTGGAACATATATGCATAAGGGTGCTGGTGGCAGTAACTTTTTAAAAATTATATGAACTATATATTTTTCATTCTGGTAAAATATACATTTTAACCATTTTCAATGGCTTTAATTACATTCACAATACTGTGCAACCATCATCACTATTTCCAAAATACTTTCCTCACCCCAATCAGAAATGCTGTACCCATTAAGCAATAATCCCCCATTTCCCCCTCTCCCCAGCCCCTGATAACCTCTAATCTACTTTCTATCTCTATGAATCTGCCTATTTTAGATATTTCTGGAATCATAACAATATTTGTACTTTTTGTCTGGCTTATTTCACTTAGCATAATGTTTCCTAGGTTCATTCATGTTAAGGGATACAGAACTTTTTCCTCTTTACGACTGAATAATATTCCATTGTGGGTACATACCATAATTTGTTTATCTGTTCATCTGTTGATGAACACTTGGGTTGTCTCCACCTTTTGGATATTGTGAATAATGCTCCTGTTAACATTCCCATACAAGTATCTGTTTGAGTCACTGTTTTCAAATCTTTGGGATATATATCCACAGGTGGATTTTCAAGCTCTCTGACTCTGCCACTAATAGTATATATCAAGAAATGATAGTATAAAACCAAGAACCAATACAGAATAAGCTGAGTTACATGGCAAGGAAAGATTATTTCCTTACGTGAAGGTGGAGTAAGAAACGATCCTTTACCTCCTGACATTCAGAGTTGAGTGGCCCATGGGAGGCATGGAACCAATTAATTGCGATATAGGACTTATTAACAGAAACATACAGTGAAAAGCTCAGGGCAGGGCGTGAGGTGAGGAAAGGTGTGAGGAGTCATCAGGGATGAGGATGGCAATATGGGGAGAAGGGGGGCAGAGCACTGCAGGCAGGGACACAACGTGGGCGCAGGTTTGAATCTCGTTGGGAAAACTGTGAGGTTCAGCGAGGCGAGGTGTCGACCACAGGAGGAACAGGGGCAGAGAACGAGGGCTGCAAAGCAAGCGGGTCAGAGCTAGACTATAAAGGTTTCACTGTCTACTGAGGAACTTGGGCTTAATCTATGCTATGGATAAGGAGAACCTGCTGGATGGACATGCTGAAGCCATCCAATCAGACAGAGACAATTGAGACAGAAGTGGCGAGAGACAGACCATAAGCAGCCCAGTGAGATGCTAACCTGGGCAAGTGAAAATAAAGCCTTGGCAGTGGGAAATCAAAAAGGGAGGACACATTAGGGTAATAATTTGGTGGGAAAGTTAATAGAATAGAGAAACTCATTAGATGGAAAAGTCAAGGAAGACATTGTGGTTTCTAGTCAAAGTTTCTAGCTGGGCATCAAGGTGGGTCATGAAACTATTCAGGTAGACAGGGACTTAGGAGGAAGGGGGAGAAGCGAGAAGAAAAGAGTTTAACTTTCCCTGAAAATATGCATGTGTGAGAATTCAGAGCCACAGGAATTCTAGGTATTATGTAATCAGGACAAGTTCGTTTTTAGCTGGTTTTCATATAAATGCAAAATATTTGTGATTTCTTTTAGCTCCAAGTGTCGTTTAAGAAAATGTTCAAAGAAAATTGAAAAAATAAGAAACCATTCATAAGGTCATTATCATGTAAATCTAGGAAATAAATATCTTAGTGGCAAAGATCTCTTCCAATTTCTTGTCTTCAGCTAACTGTTACAGTCTGAGGAATGCAACTACATGACCAAAAACAACAGTAACTTGGCTTTTCCCAATGAAAAGGAAAATTCATTTATCACTCTAGAAGGTTTGCCCAAGTACAAGATTAAAAACAAAATACTAATGAAATATCTATGCTATTTATTTTAACATAATATAAACGAAGCCACCCATCTTTTATTTAGACACTGGCACAATTAAAACATAATTCAAAGCTTTCTATGTTAAATTATATCGGTTATTTTTGGCAAATTTGCATATTTTACTAAGTGAGCTGAGCTACAAACAGGCCAAGAAAGTATTACTAAAGAATGAGGTATTATTTCAATAACCAAGAAAGCCGGAGAGCCAAATGAAGCAAAGAGAAAAGCATTCTGGTTCCCTAGATGAAACTTGAATGAGTCTGTGAAGCAATTTGGCTTACTTGAAGGATAACTTTTTAACGGAAATCTACTTCAGCCCAGTGAATTTTTCTTTCTGGCACAAAACCTTCATTATTTCCTCTTTGTAGCATTACCAAAATGATCATGTTTTACAACCAATCATGTTACACAACCTTTCTTTTTCTTTTCCCACCAAAATTCTAATGTCATCATCGCTAACGTCTAGATTTTGAGAAACCTCTGATGAACCGGGAAAGGCTTCCTGGAAGCACTGCCTCTTAACCAGAAACCCAGGTTAGCCCTATTTGACTGTTGACTCACCATCACCAGCATCCGGTGGCTCTGAATTCTCACAGATGCATATTTTCAGCTGTCTATTTGACACGTCCAAAGGAAAATTAAACTGCTTGCTTCTTGCTTCTTCTCCCTCCACCTAATCACATCCATACTTCACATGAGCACTGCAAATGACTGCAGCCTGCCCGGGTGAGCTCCTTGGCTATGCAGAGAAAGGTCAGACCACCAAGAAACACAAGGGCAGCCTCCCAGGAGGTGGGGACTTCAAGATGAGAACTACAGGGCCATGTTTGAGGAGCCTGCTCAAGGCCTGTAACCTCTCCTCTAATACTTCCTAGAGCTGCAGGGACCGGATACTCCTTAGGCTTTTTGTGGTTGCTTTATCAAGTGATGGTCTTAAATGTGGCACTCCATTTTCAGGGAAAAAACAAAGTCAACAGTGATGTAGCCTCTTCTGATACACTCAGCACACATACTTTTGTGAGCATCACTTTCTCCCTTCCGTAGGAGGCCGAAAAGACCTACAAATTGAGGCTAAATGTCCCCATACCATTACTAACAGTCTTCTTAAAATTCATCAGGTCATGTCATTGGCATGTCAGGGACGAGCATTCCTGAGAGCACTTGAAGACGGTACAGTAAATCCGCCCAGCTACAAAAGAGATTAAAACTTATTTAATGCAGACAACAAATCTGGTTTCATCAGTCAGCCAACAAAATTTCTTCCCATGTGCCTAGCACAGGATGACATGCTTCAGCGGATGTCAAGGAGCAAACAATTGATAATCATGACCGCCAGTCACTGCGCCAAGCCCAGGGCTTCTCATGCGCTGCCTCATCTAATTTAATCCTCAAGCCAACTTTATGAGACGGCCAATAAACCCATAAGAAAACCAAGGCTAAGAGTACTTAAGTCAAAACTTGAAACAGCTGGGCCTCAGTTTGAACCCAGAGCCAGAGGCTTTCTGAGTCCAGAGCCTGTGTTTGAACTACTACACCTACTGTAGCCTCTGCTTGCAGGTGCCCACTGCTCTGTTACTACTGGCCAGCCCTCAACCTAGACATCCAGAAAAAAGGCTAACAGCTGGAACTGAAGAAGAAATATATTACTTTCCAAAAAGACCAACTGTTTAACTATCTCAGCAAATAATTTACACACATCAACACAGTAAAGACTCTCACAGTAGATTTATCCTACGGCAAGATATGCAAGACAGCAGAAGAGCTGACAGCCTCCCTAGGTGCAGCCTCCAGGAGGGTGGGGGCCAGCAATGTGTTCTGATCCCCAGCCACACAGCATGAACAAACACTGTTTCATGGGTGCCAGGTGAAACCCTCTGGGAGTCACCATCTTAGCCCTCCCTGTTCCCTGCTGCCTCCCCTTTGCCCCACTCATCCTTCAAGTCTCAGATTAAAGTTCGCCTCTTCCAGGAAGCCTTCCCTGACCCTTGTGGGCTGGGTTAGGCACCCTTATTTTATGTCCTAATAAACCTCTGTGCTTTTCCTTCGGTGTACCTACTATGATCATAATTAATTATATTATGATTTCGTTTACCTTTGTCTCTCTTAGCAAGGGCTAGAGGACAGAGGTCATGTCTGTTTCGTTCAACACTCTATGCTCGGGACCTGACCGTAGCACCTGGAATACAAAAGACAGCCAAATATTTGATGCGTGAATACATCGAATTCGTGTTCTAAACAAATTAAAGAAAATTATGAAGATGGAACCCGTTCAAGGAATTTTGTTCTGTTGCTATTTTACCAAGAACGTAACCTCTGCAAAGAAGTCAGGCTCTACCTTGCTCTACTCACTGGTAAATCAAATCAGTATATATTTACTGACCACAAATGGAATTCCCAGAGCTATTCGAGGCACAGTGAAGGTCACCAGTGAAGACAACGAACTCCCAGCACAAGCTTTTACAATCCTGTCCAGTAGGGTCACTGAAATGAGACCCATTTCAGCCCACGCTTCTTCAATGCCAGCTGCACTTACTGAAAACCCTACCAGACCGGCCCCTCCCTCACCTGATGTAGGGAGGATTCCAGGCCACTAAGAAGCTCAGCACTGAGCGCTCTAGCTGGAGAAGCACAGAAAGCAGGGCTCTGGTTATAATCAGCGCTGTCCTGTGCCTTTCTCGGAATGGCATCCTTTCAAGGTACTTTTCCTTCATTAATATCCATCTGCCTAAAGCAAACTCAGATCATTCCCCGATACCTTCCTCACTTGAATGAGCTGTCAGTCTACGTGGCTGCAGTATCCCACCAGAGAGGGTCATATTCACTTATGCTGGAGACATGTAACATACCAGGCAGGTTTCACATGTCTAAATGGCTATTATATAATAAAATATCTTCACTAAACAAAGAAATATTCCAGATAAGTGGCAGCAAACTATGTGCTGCTGGAAATACTTTCCTAACAGAGCAACAACAGAACATTCTGTTCTCTACCAAAACGAAATTCTATTCTGCTGTGGATAAGTGAGATTTGGGGCTTATTTGTTTGGGTTTGTTGGATTTTTGTTTGTTTTTTGGGGGTTGGCTTTGCTTTGTTTTGTTTGTTTTAGTGGTCACGTTGACACTAAAGCATCAATTTCTTTTAATACATTAGGTCAGGAAGAGCAAACGCATGGCAAGAGTAACTCCACTAAGCCACGGCAGGCATCACTGACGATGGTGCTTTGCCCACACGCAGAAGCTGTACTCCAGGCAGCCATCATCAATCAATCAAAATCAGTGATGAACAAGATGAAGTTCATCTATGAATCCTTCACCAGACTCACACTGATAGGAAATCTGTTAACTCAACAGAAATACAGGGCTGTTGCTTCTCAATGAGAATCCCTACATCCTGATCTGGTAAAGTCTCACAGGGTTTCCTCCCCAGCAGACTGTACATCTTCTCCCATTCCATTTTAGTGTTCTCTGAAATTTTCTCTCTGGGTTGATAATAAAGGGATAAGGGTTGAATTAAAAATGGGAATGTGAGAAGAAATGTTCTCAACAAAAATGTTCTGGTAGCCCTCATTCCCATCCTGAGAGCTACTGTTTGATCCTTAAAATCTCTAGGATGGTTTTTGTTAAAAGATTCTCATCATCCTGTCAAAACCTTTAAAATCGGGCTTCCCTGGTGGCACAGTGGTTGAGAATCTGCCTGCTAATGCAGGGGACACGGGTTCGAGCCCTGGTCCGGGAGGATCCCACATGCCGCGGAGCAACTGGGCCCGTGAGCACACAACCCTCGCACAGAAACAAAGACCCAACACAGCCAAAAATAAATAAAATAAAAAAATAAATAAGAAGACCCCAAGATCACTATTAAAAAACAAAAAACCTTTAAAATCAACCTGGACATATGACGGAAAGGACTGGGGTGAAGAGATAAACGAAGGGTTTTCTTACCCTTAATACCACACAACACAGAGCCTGCTAGGTTTAAATACAGCTCCCCACAGACACTTTCAGTTCAGGGCACCCAGCAAATCCCAAAGAAGAAAGGTGGAGCTGGGGGCCGGGGAAGGGAGGGGCATGGAGAGAATACAGAACCAAGGGTCCTGGAGACTCCCTGGCATCGGTTAAGGCTCCCATTTGCTTAGTCCTTCCTCTCAGGGATCATACCCGTGCTAGAGAGAACAGAAACAGAAGCACACAAATATAGAAAACCAGTATGTTTAAAGTTTTTGAAATTTTAATATCATTAGACCAAGTTTTTGCTTAAAAATGAGAATTTAAAGTACTTATCATATGAATCTACTTCACAGAAGCTGGAGGCAGAGGGTCTTGTTCCCATGGTAACCTTCTGCACACCCGATTCTTTTGTTTCAGCACTACTCATGCACTCCTCCACATTTCAATTTCTCCCAGAAATGAAGATAACACTCTAATGAATGAATGACAGGAAGCCTGTGCCAGCACTCCTATCAAAACGTCCTGAGAAGAGAAGAAAGCTTGTGTATGCATGGGCCTGGGATGCTCTGAGTTATTACGGACAGTTCTGCAGTTTTTAATTATGTTTTTTAAAAATTTGAGCACAACTATACATTTCCACCTAAAAGAAAATCATACCCCCACTCCCGATTTTATATATGACTGTGAAGACTGGGACCGAGTATGCCTGGTTCATCACTGGATTTCCAGGACCTAAAAAGAATGAGGACTCTATAAACGTGCTGACTGAATCAATATCAGGTACCTATCATTCCTCCTTGCCCCACTGTTAAAGTACTGTCTTCCAAGGAGAGGAACAGTGATAATATAAAACATGGACCTTCCAGGCATGAGTTAATAACTTCAGGCATGAGTTAAATGATCAGGGTCCTCACAAGGTGGGCGAGCTAGGGTGAGGCCGTGCCAAATGGCCCATACTGCTTGGCAAGTACGGCAGGTGGGTGTTTATGCTCCTGACACAGCATCCAAGACAGAGGGCTGTAACCTCAAGAATACTTTTGCTAACCCACTGCCTAGCCAAAATTCTTTGAAAACTCCAGACCTAGAAAAGATTTATGGCTTTCTGAGGAACTGTTTCCTTTTATTAGATGACAGTTACATAACCAATGCTGTGACCCTTTCCTCTTTGCTGCCTGGAAGGGTGTTGCTGTGTTTAACCCTCACTCGTAGTAGCTCTAGCAGGAGAGCTGGCTGGCAATGCTGACTCCCGTCATCCTTGCCTTGTCTCCTGTCTCCCACTCAAACAGTGCACTGCACACATGTCACTTACTGCAAGTAGACGAGCCTTTGGTGGATGCAGTTGGAGGATACATTATCGATTACAAACAAACACACCCAGAAAACGTGGATTCTTGGTTACTGCTTGGAAACAGCACTGAGAAAGAATTTATAGAACGTTGGAACAAAGTCAAATAAAACAATGACATCTTCTCATGCTGAAGCCCCCTTTCCTATTATGAACTGGTCATTCTGGAATCAAATCAGCACAGGCAAGAACATGTTTGCCTTCAGGCACTATTTCCAGATCCTTTTTGGGTGGCACCCTTGGTATTTCAAGTCAGAATTCAATCCACAAGGAAGAGTAACATTTAAAATAAGCCCCAAATCTTTGCATCTTGGTTTTTCTTTATTAAATATGCCCCCAAAAGTTTTCTTCCTAAAAGGAGGAAATGCTTCCTACTGCTCCCATCAGCTTCATCAAGAAGAAAAAGGAATCAGGACACAGAATTTTGAAAAGCTCTAGAGGTTGGTTTCCTAAGCCATAACCTCCTAAGACAAAGGATGCTTGTCTGCACGGCGGGGGTGGGGGGTGGGGGTGGGGGGGGGGAGAATTCCATGTCTTCGCTGACATGTTTCAAACCTGCTCCAGTTTATCAGCAGCTGGCTCCAGTCTGCCCCTCTTCACACAACCCTCTCCTTCACCTTTCATCAAGGATTTTTAAAATACTTTCTTTTTAGATGGTTATTAGCACAGGTTGGCAAAGTAGCCAAAGAATAGGATCTATGGGGTAAACAAGTTCTTATCCTGGTCTTAAGTGGATTTGGGATAACAATAAATTTGTTTCTTCATTTATGAAAACGAAAGGAACCCAGCAGAGAAGACTGGGTCAGCCATCAGTCCTGCCGCACGCAGCAATCAGCTCAAGAAAGACCACTGGCAACACGGGGAAGCCGGAAACATGCCGGGAAGGGGGAACAGATCCTACAGGCCAATGGTAAGGGGGCATGAAGGCATGAAAAGGGAGAACATGCAATTATTAAACCTCCAAATCACCTCGTCAATATCAAAGACCAGGCTTTCCACTTTCTTTCTCTCAACCTTTATGCTTTCCTCCAACATTAGCTATATGTGACCTCTTATCTCACGAGTAAAGTCCATTAGACAATAATACCTGTAAGTAAATACACTTCCAGCTAAAGTCCATTTTGCACTGTACCTACTACAGCAAGGCTATCGTGCACCATTACATCACACTGCTGGAAGATGTATACAGGATATTGGTTAAGAGTGCAGGTTCTGGAGCCAGATGGCTTGGGTTCAAATCCCGACCCCCTCTTCTGCTAGCCATGTACCCTTAGGCTACTTAACGTTTCCATGCCCTATTTCCTCATTTATAAAGTGGGAACAATAATGGTATGACTTCATGTGGTTCTCATGATGACTAAATGAATTTAAAAATGTTAAGTAGTTAGAACATGGTCTGGCACCTGGTACATGCTCATCAACATTAATTATTACTTAAGGTACAAAAGAATGCCTTTCCCTCCTGTGTGAATTTATACAATCCACATGTCTTTTAAATAAAGCCAGTTGGATTCCTTTTTTCTTCTTTTTTAAATTTAATTTTATTTATTTATTTTTTTATACAGCAGGTTCTTAAGGTCAGTTGGCTTTCTTGCTTTTGCAGTCCACTCTGTTCAAGGACAGCAAGTCTAGCTCCTATATCTCCATCAGTTAAGTCTGGGTGGACAGGTGTAATACCATCCCTCCATACACCGAATCGTTCAAAGTCACAGGTATGCACTTCCTCATCAACTTCTTAAGAACTGTAATAGGCACTTACCAATGACAAAATTAGAGGAGGATTAGCTCAGTCCTTTATAGGGTCTATGTGTTGGTACCTCCTTGGTGAGTGGGAAAGCAACAGACCAAAGCAAACTGACAATATGCTGTCGAGAAGTGGTGGAACATATATAACCACTGTTCTTAGCCTTGGCCTCCTAGTCATTGTGAGGAAGAAGTCCTGTCAATTAAGAGGCTTTAAGCCAGGCAAGGCCCAGACACACTTGGCAAAAACACAAAGGGCACCATGTTTATTTTTAGAGTCTCCTTTGGTAGGCTAAGTAACGGCCTCCAAAAATGTCCACGTCCTGTGAATATGCTACCTTCCGTGGTCAAAGGGACCCTGCAGATGTGATGAAGGATCTTGAGATTGGGAAGGCATCCTGGATTATCCAGGGGGGTTCAATGTAATCACAAGGGTCAGAGGCAGGAAGGTCAGAATCAGAGAGAAGATTTAAGGATGGGAAGCAGAAATCAGAGAGGAAAGAAGGCATGATGCAGTTGGCCTTGGAGATGCAAGAAATGGTCAAAAGCCAAGGGATGCAGGTGACGTCTGGAAGCTAGAAAAGGCTCAGTAACAAATCTTCCCCTAGAGCCTCCAGGAGGAACCAGCCCCAACGACACCTTGACGTTAGCCCAGTGAAACTGACTTCAGACTGCTGACCTTCAGAATTACAAGAGAAAAAAATCTGTATTGTTTTAAATCACTTAGTCTGGAGTAGTTTGTGACAGCAACAATAGGCAACTAATACATCCCCTTAATCTGTTTTAAGCCTCTCCCTCTTCTAACCTCCTGTTCCCTCTCCAGTATCCAACATCCACTGTCTGCATTAAGGCGTCCTGATTCTTATGGGCCCAACTTTAGAGCTTCATCAAGTCTAGAAAGCTGGAGGTTCCAGACCCAGCTCTCTCCCCTACTCATTCATTCAGTGACTACTTATGTAACACCTACTATGTACCAGGCTCTATTCTAGGCACACAGAACACACAGCCCGAGGCAATTACAACAAAAATCCCTGCCTTCGTAGCACTTATAATCTAGTTCCTAGGGAGGTGAACCCCTCCTTGTTCAGCTCCCTTGGGGCCCTGCTGGAAGTTGGCACAAATAGCTATTAACACCACTGATGAAAAACAGAACAAAACACTTTCTCTTTTAAGTCCTCCAAAAGACACTCTAAAAAGGCAAGAGATTTTCACATTAGGTTACCAGCAGGAAGGAGAAGAGGGGGGTGGGGGCAGGAGTGGTACATACAAAGGAAGATGGGGGGGGAGGGAGACGCAAGAGGGAAGGGATATGGGGACATACGTATACATATAGCTGATGCGCTTTGTTACACAGCAGAAACTAACACACCATTGTAAAGCAATTATACTCCAATAAAGATGTTAAAAAAAAAAGAAAGAAAGAAAGATAGGAACTAGCAGGTTATGCCCAGGGAATGTGGTGATGGACTTGTTCATGGTAGACTTTCAAAGGGGTCCACGACACAAAGAAGTTTAAGAACCACTGGCTTTGAATCAGAATAGTTTAAATAAAGCTGAATTTCTAATTATTTGAGAATTTAATTATATCTTATTAAATTAAAAAAAAAGTCTTCTAACCATAAGTTTGTTTTCTATGCCTGTGAGTCTGTTTGTGATTTGTAAATAAGTTGATTTGTGTTATTTTTTTAGATTGTTTAGAAAACAAACTTACATTTACCAAAGGGGAAAGGAGAGGGGGAGAGATAAAGTAGGAGTATGGGATTAACAGATACATACCACTATATAGAAAACAAACAAGGATTTACTGTACAGCACAGGAAACTATGTTCAATATCTTGCCATAACCTATAACAGAAAAGAATCTAAAGGTGTACATCTGGAAAAAAAAGAAGTCCAATTATAGGGTTCAATGTCCATCTCATCTATTTTACATCCTACCACAGTCATTTCTCCTTCCTTTCATTATCATGAAGGTCACTTCCTTACAAAGAGGTCTGATTCACTCCAACCCTGTGCAATATGACTTTTGCCCATTTCATCCCATAAACATTACTTCCTCAAAAATCTCAAAGTCTGAAATCCATTATTAGTTACAGCTTACTTTTTTTTAAATTAATTAATTAATTTATTTCTGGCTGTGTTGGGTCTTCGCTGCTGTGCTCGGGCTTCTCATTGCGGTGGCTGCTCTTGTTGCGGAGCACGGGCTCTAGGTGTGCAGGCTTCAGTAGCTGTGGCTTGCGGGCTCTAGAGCGCAGGCTCAGTAGTTGTGGCGCACGGGATTAGCTGCTCCGTGGCATGTGGGATCTTCCCGGACCAGGGCTCGAACCCATGTCTCCTGCATTGGCAGGCAGATTCTCAACCACTGCGCCACCAGGAAAGCCCACAACTTGCTTTTTAACTTAAATAGATAACTGTAAATGTTTTAGAAGAAAACAATTTTTACTGGAAACTATGATAAATAATTCAAAAATTTGCGTTTCAGTTTAATACACATTTTAATGATAATATTAATATATTAAAATTGTGTATACTTTAAATATAATGACATTTTACCTTATAATTGTTTAGATTAGCACTACCAGATAGAAATATGAATCACATATGTGAGCCATATAAGTAATTTAAAATTTTCTAGTAGTAACATTAAAAAAGTTAAAAACAAAAACAGAAACCAGGTGAAGTTAATTCTAATAATTTATTTACCAATACAGTAAAAACATTATCTTTTCAAAATATGATCAATATAAAAATTATTAATGAGATATTTTACATTTTTTTCATATTAAGTCTTGGAGTCAGTGTATATTTTACACTTATAGCCCATCTCAATTTGGACAAACCACATTTCAAGTGCTCAATAACCACATAAGGCTAGTGGCTGCCACACAGGACAGCGCATCTTCAGATCACTGAAATCAAAAGAAAAATCAAATACGTGAAAATCTTTGTTACAACTTAATTTATGTTTTTGTTGAAATGAAGGCAAGGAAATAAAATGTCGTGAAATGAAAACTGAGAAATTACTGGAGGATGAATTATAAATGTAGCCAGGACCTAGATTGGGAGGAACTCGGACTGCCATGTTCAGGTAGTTTCAATTCCTTCCTTAAGTAATAGAGAACCACAGAAGTTTCTTCCATTTTAGGAAAGTAACCTAGAGGTAGCAGGGTGAAGAACAGGATGTAGGGCTGAATCAGGCTGAACTGAGTGCAAAGAAGAAGGCAAAGGAGGCCAACCACAAGTCTACATACGTGATCCACTTAAGAGAAGAGGAGGCTGGCAGTTCCTCAAAATGTTAAACACAGAGTTATCATATGACCCAGCAATCCCACTCCTAGGTGTATACCCAAGAGAAATGAAAAAGTATGTTCACACAAAAACCTGTATACAGGGCTTCCCTGGTGGCGCAGTGGTTGAGAGTCCGCCTGCCGATGCAGGGGACACAGGTTCGTGCCCCGGTCCAGGAAGATCCCACATGCCGCAGAGTGGCTGGGCCCGCGAGCCATGGCCGCTGAGCCTGTGCGTCCAGAGCCTGTGCTCCGCAACGACAGAGGCCACAGCAGTGAGAGGCCCGCGTATAGCAAAAAAAAAAAAAAAGACAAAAACCTGTATACAAATGTTCGTAGCAGCATAAAATATAACAGCAGAAAGGAGAAATAGCCCAATGTCCATCAACTAATGAATGGATACCTAACATGTGGTATATCCATACAATGCAACATTACTCAGCAATAAAAAGAAAGACTTGCGCGTGTTACAACATGGATGAACCTTAAAAATTTTATGCTGGGTGAAAAAAGCTAGTCATAAAAGATCGCATATTAGGGCTTCTCTGGTGGCTCAGTGGTTGAGAGTCCGCCTGCCGATGCAGGGGACACGGGTTCGTGCCCCGGTCCGGGAAGATCCCACATGCCGCAGAGTGGCTGGGCCCGTGAGCCATGGCCGCTGAGCCTGTGCGTCCGGAGCCTGTGCTCCGCAACCAGAGGCCACAGCAGTGAGAAGCCCGCGTATAGCAAAAAAAAAAAAGATCGCATATTATATGACTCCATTAATATGCCATATCCAGAACAGCTAAAGCCATAGAAACAGAAAGTGGACTGGTGGTTGCCTAGAGCTGGAGAAGTTTGTGGGGAAATGGGGAGTGAGCACTAATGGGTGCAGCGTCTCTTTCTGAGGTGATGAAAACGTAAAGTTGATTGTGGTGATGTCTGTTCAATCTATGAATATACTAAAACCCACCAAATTATACAACTTAAATGGGTTATTTGTATGGCATGTGAATCATTCTCTCAATAAAGCTCTTTTAATAAAAAGCACAGCAGCTGGAAAATGGACAGAAGGGGAACAAGTTGATATCCATGCATTCTGTTCATGTATAGAGCTCTCCTCTCTTTTCCTACTTTCCCAGAGAGCAGATTCTGTGTGTGTTTCATCTCTTTTCAAGTGATTCTTACAAAAAGTCCCAAGGTTTAAATAAACGAGAGCTGTTCTGGTTCAGGCCAGGTCAGGAGGCCCAGAGTCCAGTTGTTTGGACCAACACCCATCTTGGCTGACCCTAAAGTGCCTTCAGAGAATTCCAGGGCCCCAGGAATGCAATGTGAAACCACTCAGTGGATCCAAAGGGCTGAGAGATGTGGGAATGTGAAGCATCTTTGTAGGGTTAGTGGGGCAGCGGTGGGGAGGAATCCAGCCAGAATCTCCCAGTCACACCAGGGAACGGCAGACAGCGTGTCCACACCAAAGCAGCCCTGCCCCACTGCTCACGCCTTCAATCCAAGTGACAACTGTCAGCCTTCTGCCTCCTCACCATAGACTCCCTCGTAAGGGTGAGTAATGGGTTCATTCATAGAAAGCTAAGAGAGGTTTTTTTTTACATCCTCCCATAAGGCTTTCAAAGAGCATCAATGACGCAACTGAGTCCAGAAGAGTCAAAATGACCCAAAACTCTTACCTTGCATTTGACCACAATCAAGATGCTGGCAGGCTTTAACTTTCTTTAATAATGGTGAACTTAGGATTGCAAAATACATTATCTATTCCCTTAAAGAAATTTCTACAGCATGTGTACTTCTTAAATCTACATTGCCTGGGGCCAGTCAGTAACCTATAAACCAGGAGCACTCACACTTCACCAATGTTTGTGTTCTGTTTTACACCCGTACCCCTTCCTTCTCTTATTTCTCTACCAAAACCCTGGTCCCCAAACACACATCTTTTGCAATGGTATTTTCCTCTCCATCATATTCTCCATCTCTTTTTTTTTTTCCTTGTTTCAATCCGCTTTTAAAGAACTTACCAAAACCGCTTCTAAAAACTCTGGTTCCCTCACCCACTTCCTCGGAACCATCAATGAGACCCAGCTGTCCAAACCAAATCTCTTAACTGCTGGCTTCTAACCACATAATTGCCTCTAAGAAAAGCCCACGATGCACTCCTCCTCTTGGTTCCGTCCTAACCAGCTCTCTGAGCCACTTTAGAAAGCCAGTCTACTGCCTGCACCCACCTACATCCTGCAGAAGGACAATGTCATTGCAGAACCTTCTTTTATTGCTTGTTAAGAATGCTGACACTAGATCACCACAACTGTCATTCACCAGCATACACAGTGGCTGGATTGTAGAGAGGTGACCACTTACAGTTTGCCAGGAGTTTGTCATTCTCTAGTTTTCCCTCTTGTTCTTCTTAATTGATATCTTCACAGTCGTGGAAACGACTATCAAAAGCTAATCTAGGGCTTCCCTGGTGGCGCAGTGGTTGAGAGTCCGCCTGCCGATGCAGGGGACACGGGTTCGTGCCCCGGTCCGGGAGGATCCCACATGCCGCGGAGCGGCTGGGCCCGTGAGCCATGGCCACTGAGCCTGCGCGTCCGGAGCCTGCGCTCCGCAACGGGAGAGGCCACAACAGTGAGAGGCCCGTGTACCGCAAAAAAAAAAAAAAAAAAAAAAAGCTAATCTAGACTTTCACCAAGATACATATATATACACTTGCTTTTGGTCACTTCACCAAAGAGTAGCTCCCAACCGTCCTCACTTACTTTCTGCCACAGAAGCAGGGCAGGCTACCAGCTAGCTGCAGGAACTTGAGAAAGACGAAAGAAACTGCCTACTTGTGGTTTACTCAAGGGAGAGCTGAACTGTGATCGCTTCACAAGGTGATGGTCTCTAGTTTAAAAGGAATGTGAGCGGCTTCACCTGTAGGAGGGAAGGGACATGCTACTGGAGAGCTGGACTGCAGGATCCAAGTCCTGCTGAGGCAGTGACTGCTCAAGTTGTCAGCAGCTTCTCTAGTTTTCTCTAGAAATTGAAAATGCCCGAGCACCTGTGTTAACAAGGCCAGCATAAATTTCACCTACAGAATTGTTATCTGTTATTACACCTGACAGCTTAACTAGACATTGGATAGTGCTTTACAGTTTCCAAGTGGTTTTATACACCTTTCTATTAAACAGTAGTACCTTTTCCAAGGGCTGTCCTTAGCTTTTAGCTATGTAAAATAAATCCCCATTGGCTCCTTTCTGAAACAAAACATACAGCATAAGTACTTTCTTTTGGGGGGGCAAACTGAAAACTCATAATTCAGCGACAGCAAATTACTCCATGAGAAGGCGTTTCTGAAACAAAAGATCATTTGTGGGTTTTATTATTATTATGAATCAGTGATACACTAAATAAATCGGAGGCAGTCAGCTTTATAAAAAAGTATGCAGAATTTATCTCTAGGAATTTTAAAAGAATTCAAGACCTTTGAAAAATACAATTTTATTAAGGTTTGCTTTTCTTTTATAAATCTTCAGGTGTCCGTATATTAATTCCTTATACTTTTTTGTTTTTTTAAGGTTGGCTTGAAGATAAACAAGAGAAAAAGAAGAGGGAAGGATTTCATTTCCTTGGAAAGTTGATGAACATAAGGCATTCTAGGTAAAAAGGGTCACCACCATGACTGCTCTCTTTCTCCAATAGCCTAAATGGCCTATGATAAGCAGCTTTCACATTCTCAGCTCTAAGCGCAGGCCGCAGGCCAAGTCAGACTTGAACAGTTTGATTGAAGTGCAGCTGCAGGTGTGGGGACAGAGGTCAAAAATCTAACCATGACCTTTCACAGAGGCCATTAAAACAAGATGAAAGGGATGCCGTCACTGTTTCTTAGACTTTCAAAACCTGGACTTCACCCTCTACTCTATGACACAGGGTGGTAAATTCAATTTTTTAAAAAATAAACGCTTGAAGCATTACAAGTAGGAGACCCTTCACTGGTAAAATGCCGATCTGCATGCCGAGAGCACTTCCACTACATCCAGGACCTCCAGAGACTCAGCATAACAATAGTCTCCATCATCATCTTTCTTTGCTGTGCTTATACAAGGTATGTTTCTCTTATCGAGCTATTTCCTAATTTTAAGCATTTCTCAGTTTTCAGTAGTTGCCTTACCTCCTTGCCAGACTAATACCTAGAAGCCAACTCAAGTTTCTTAATTTTTTTAACCAGGAAAAAAAAAAGTGTGTATATGTATATAAGTTTCCCTGTTCTTTTTTTTAAAAAGGGGGCACTGTTTTTACTCCCATGTTAATACTGTAAAAAAGGCAAATTGACCCGATCCTTTAGTTGCTCTAACGTCAAAAATTTGACAAAGGAGTATTATTTAACTGAGTACCCATCTAATTTTAACAGAGGGAAAAAATAAAAATAAGCATGTGTTATTGAAACTTATACAACTGTATTTTCTTAATGCCTCAAATTACATAATATTATAGACAAAGGTATATTTGAAAGTCCCTATGCTTAATTTCCCTAAATCCTGGTGAAAGCATTCGCCCTAATACTCAATACATTAATATATATTCCCCTTTCCTCCCCCTCCAATACTGCTAAGTTGATAGAGAGGGGCTCTGAGGGACTTCAAGAGTGTGATCTTGTGCACAGGCATGAGGCCCACTGATTTTATCAGGCTAATTCAGAACAAATGATCAAACCAACAAAGTGACTACCAGAGGTCTCAGATGGGTGGCTGACGGGTTGAAACCGCCCTACATATGTATGTTTTAAAAAATTTCATGTCACAACTACTGAAGCCTGCGCGCCTAGAGCCCGTGCTCCACAACAAGAGAGGCCACCGCAATGAGAAGCCCGCGCACCGCAACGAAGAGTAGCCCCCACTCTCCGCAACTAGAGAAAGCCCGCGTGCAGCAACGAAGACCCAATGCAGCCAAAAATAAATAAATAAAATTAATTTAAAAAAAAAATCTGAATTATCTCCCAACACTTAAAAATCAAGAGACTTGTACCCACACACCCAAATTTCCCACTTCTCCTGAAATATCAGATCTCAACACTGAGCTCACATCCCCACAGCAGCCACAGTGGCTGCGACCGCACTCACACCCCCGTGTACAGTGACCCCCATCACTCAGGACCATCTCACACCCATCCTGCTTTACTCAGCTCCGTGACCTGGCTGCCAACACAGGGATTTGAATATGTCCCCCTCTACAGAGGGCTCCAGAGTCAGATTGGGCTCTCAGTCTGGCTCATTCCCTAGTATCTGAGTACTGATTACTTGGGTGCCATTTACTCAACCTCTGTGCTTCTCATCCACTAAAAAGATTTATCTCCTGCATAGATCATGGCAAGGATTAAATAACACAAAGTCTAGAAAGGACTTAGCACAGTACCTGGCACATGGGGCTAGATAAATGGTGACAGACATTGTCATTATTATCATCATCAAATGACAAAGCATCCAAGGGATACCTGAGAAGATGCTCATTTCCATCCAAGTCAAAAGGTTTCTGAAATCACTTTTCCGCCCCCCTTAAAAGTATGCATTATTTAGAAGCAACCTAAGTGATTAAGGACTCATTAAACTTCTGCTTCCATGTATCAGGATCTTGCAAGCCCAGACTCCACATATGTGGAAAAAACAAAAACCTACGTAACCTCTGGTTTTCATTTAATTCCTAAGAAGAGCAACATATTGTTCATCAGAAATACTTTTATGCACGAATCAATCCCTACCCCTGAGACATATTAATATAAATATAAAGAATATAAGCTTTTATCAGCCTGCAAAATGTTATTTAAACTGTGAGGAAGAATTAATTGCTGCAATTTGTATCAAATTTTAACAAATGTATAGTGGTAACATGTTTGTCTTTCATTATAAAGGCTTTGGAGTTTGCAAATTGCAATAACTGATACCTCTGTAAGAACTATAATTAATTGGGAACTTTCACAGTTCAATTACAGAAGGAATAAAGGAAGAAAAATTACACCCAGCCATCACTTCATAATCTTAATGCAATCTCTGTGAGTCGAAATCAGTAGAAAAGTCTTTTCAGTTGATATTTGTAATCTGAGCCAGAAGAAACTAGATGGGAAATTAAGTCCAATTATTTATAGCATTCTGGCAAAAGTCCATAATGAATTTTTAGACAGGCTGGGGGGAAGAGGGGAAAAGAATCCATGGAAACCTTACTAATAAATTCTCTTGCAATGGCGTATTTAGATATGAATAGCACCTGGCTGAACACACCATATTCTGATGATAAGTAAAATGTGTTATAAAGCCTTAAGTTTTTCTCAAATGTTGATGTTGGCTACTGCATTTTGAAAATTGGTATAAACAAGGGCAAAATTATGATTCTTATAAGCATTCTACTTCAAAGTCAACAACAGTAAAGCACAGCCCATCCCTTACACAACAATGTGAAGTTATAAAAGCAGGCACCTTATTTATGCAGTAGATGTTTTTATAAAGCTAATATTTTTTGCAAATCAAATCACTACAAATAACCAGGAAAACCCTTGGATGGTTCATTTTGTAAAAAGAAATGGGTGTGGAAATGCTCCCCCTTAGAATGTATCTGTGCTATGTGTGAATCTTAAGCCAACCTGTTTTTAAATACAACCTGTACTTCCTGCATTCAGAAAACAAGTGAAAGCCAGGAAGAAACATCCATGTCCGCTGCCACAGTGAACCTTCAACAGCAGCATTACTGCCACGTAGAGTACAGCTCCCTCTCCTTCTTTTCTCCATTTGGAAGTGATGCCAATTACTCTGATAATCCTCCCTTAGGCACAAAAGTCACAGCGAGACATGGGGGTTCTGAAGGTACATCCTTGATTACTCGGTGAAGTGCAACTTCATCTACTGCTTCCTGTGCAGAACTTTGCATCTCACAGACATAGTACAAAATATGGATCCTCGAAAGGATTCCACAAGAGGTTAATGTCATTCTTAAGATGTTGATTTTTTTCCTTTATAAAGATAGAAAGGGAAAAAAAACAAAACCAAGATGCCACTTGGCTTCTAGAGCACACCATTCTCCTGGGTTTCCTTCTGCCCCCACTGGCTGTTCCATCTCAGTCTCCTTTGCCAGCTTCTCCCCCATCTTCCCAATCTCTTAGAGTTGGAAGGTCCCAGGGCTTGGTGCTTGGTGCTCCCTCCTCCATCTCCATTCTTTCTCCAGTAACCTATCGAACTGCCTATACAACAGTGCCTCTGACGGCTCACGGCCATCTCCAAAGGTACAGGGCATGTGGGACAAAGAACCACTTCAGAACTCAACACTCTGTTAAAGGCAAAACTATGTTGACAGTAAAAAGATCAGTGGTTGCTAGAGGCCTGGGGAGAGGGAAGGATGAACAGCCAGGCTACAGAGGATTTTTAGGGCAGTGAAAACCATTCTGCATGTTACTGTAATGGTAGATACAAGTCATTACACATTTGACAAAACCCACAGACTGTACACCACCAAAAGTGAACCCTAACGTAAGCTAGGACTTTGGGTGATAATGATGTCAATGGAGGTTCAAAAGTTGTAACAAATGGGCCACTCTGGTGGGGATGTTAATAATGAAGGAGGCTATGCTTGTGGGAAGTTGGGGGGTATATGAGAAATCTCTGCACTTTCTATTCAATCTTGCTCTAACCCAAAACTGTTCTAAAAAGTAAAGTATATTTAAAAAAAATACAGCTCAACAGTGAATGAACAAAGGGAAGAAGGACACCTAAAAACTCATCACTCCATTTCTGTTCCTCTCTATCACAATGTATTTACAGCAACTCAGCTAGAAAGGTAATGCTTTTCCTAAAAGATCTCCAGAAGAAAGAAGGGTCCTAGGCATCCTTCAGTAGTGATGACATAAGTTCACCAGTATTACCTGCTGACATCAAATGGAGCTCATAGGCACCCTGGCTCTTCTCATGAGGTTAAAATTTAAGACAAACTTCATGAGAACTTTCTTAACAAGACCTTGATCTCTTAGATCCCCTGATCAGTAGTGTTTCCTACAAGTCTTTCCTGGCTCCTGGAGAAAAAGCTGACCAGTGGGAAAGACATGGCCTCTCTACTCTAGTACCAGAACCAGACTCTGGACCACTCTTTCACAGAGCAGGAAACAAAATGAGTAAGAGTCACGCAGCTTCGTGCCACATCTGAACACTCAACCTGTCCCTCCCTCTCCTTTTCTTTTTCTCCAAGCAGCTGTCCAAAACTAAGAGGAGTCAGTTTTCAACTTCGTTCTTGAAGAGGAAAAAGAAATTAATCATCCCAGCTTGTATTTGCCGAAGTAGCCACTGATTAAGAATCATCCTCACAGCTGACTGGCATCACCACACAGTTTATCCTTCAAACTGGGATACCTCTTGAGTGAGAAAGGAGTAATTAATAATTACACCCAACAACTGAAATTATCCCGGGCAAACAAGGATGTGCAATTATCCTAATAATTTAAAGAGCACTTACTATATACTAGGAACTATTCTAACTGCTTTTCATGTATTGACTAATTTAATTTCCACAACAACCCAAAGAAGCAGGTATTGCCATCATCTCCAGTTTGCACACATGCATACTGAGAGACAAAGATGTTAGGAAGTTTGCCCAAGGTCACACAGGGCAAGAGGTAGAGCAGGGATGGGAACCCAGGCAGATTGATGACACCATTAGTCACAATGCTAATGCTGTCAGTAACACTATGCTTCGCAACATTCTAGAAGTCTCAATCTTTACAGTGTTTTAGAATAAGCCATTAAAGCTTAATTGTAGTTTTTCACAGTCCTGAGTTATTTCATTCCTGAGAATATTTTTTTCTCTCACATCTAACTGAAATTATTTCTGCTGTACCTCTGGAAAGAAAGAGCAGAAATAAACCCAACTAGAGCTAGCAAGGAGCTGGCCACTTACGTTTTGAATGTGTTGCCTGTTCTCATTATTCATGATAGTTGTATTCTATAAAGTTACTCTGATCGCTGAACTAGCAAACACCGAACCATTACTCCTGCGTGGAAATACAGAGTTAGGTTCCTATAAGCCTCTGGTCACAGCATTTTCATCAATTAATCAATACGAAACCTTGTTTTATATGTGTTTCTGCTTGAAGATAGTTTATTTAATATTGTTATTGACTCCTAAGCATTGAACTCATGCCAACAGCACTATAACTCATGCCTGAACAATGCTTATCTAATACACGCATTTTCTCCATAAAACACATCGCAGCCTTCTTACACTTGGGCACTCTAGACAGCACTTCAGCACTATACTTGGGGGCCATGTTAAATAGCAAAATCACCAAGAAATAACCTCCACAAAAATGCAAAAAATGTGGCATTAAATAGACCGTGTGTCTGAATGACTACAAAAGCACAGCAAGTACTGATTTGGGGTTACAGATAAATTTTAGTGAGAGGCAAATTAGCAAACATGGCAACCCCAAATAATGAGTATCAACTGTACATGTCACTCACTCATAAAGGTATCAAGCTCGTGATGCAGAAGGAGCATAGAGATTTCACTTCTGGCAGGAAAATCTGAGTACAAGTCCCCAGTCAGACACCCACTGGTTGGGTGACTATGGGTAACTTATTTTACCTCCCTCTGAGCCTTCTTTCTTTCACCTATAAACTAGTAATGCCCCAAACCTTCTCTTCCCTGGGTCAAATGAGAGCAATTTCAGTAACTTTAGATCTTAAGTTTTATTTTCCATTTCTCATCGTTTTTCACTACATAGTCTTTCCAGAGCTAAGTTCCCGTATTCGTCATACGCTATGGAGTCAGGCTAAATAGAGCAACCTGGTCCTGATCTAACTGTAGCAAATGAAGTGGTATCTGTAGGCGCAGACTCTTCTCAAAAGCTTTCATTTAAACTTCAATGAGAGAAAAAAAGACACAGAATAGTGTATATCGTCAGTATGCTACTTTTTAAGAAATGGGGGACAATAAGAACTAATTTGTATTATATTTGCCTGAATTTGCATAAAGAAATTCTGGAAGCAGAAACAAGACATCTAATACATTAATAGGAGGTGAAAGGTAACAGGGTCGACGGGGAGAGGGGGGCAAGCAGGTGTCTCCAAATACAAGTATAGGGACTTCCCTGGTGGTCCAGTGGTAAAGAATCCACATTCCAATGCAGGGGACACGTGTTCGACCCCTGGTTGGGGAACTAAGATCCCACATGCCACGGGGCAACTGAGCCCAGGCACCTCAACTAGAGAGCCTGTGTGCCGCAAACTACAGAGCCCATGCCCCCTGGAGCCTGTGCGCCATAACTAGAGAGAAGCCCGAGCACCACAATGAAGAGCCCGCACACTGCAACCAAAGATCCCACACGCCTCAACGAAGATCCCGCGTGCCCCAGCTAAGACCCGACACAGCCATAAATAAATAAATAAATAAATAAATAAATAAAAAATCTTAAAAAAAACAAATACAGGTATATATCATTTGATATGGTTGTACTTTTAAGCCATGTAAATATGTAACTTATTAAAACCACAATGAAATATCCAATGAACCAAGGGTCAGAAGTCCTAGGTTCTAGCCTTAGCTCTGATTCTAATTAGCTGTGAGGCCTGGCTACTGTCTGTAAGTCCCAGTATGGGATAGATGGCCTCTAAGCTCCCTCTCCATCCCAAAATTCCATGGAAATAGTTTGTTAGTCACAAGACAAAATAAAAGAGTAAACCGAGCTCAGCTGTACCACAGTGTTTACTATGAGAAATAAATTAACAGCAGGTGAGCTATCTCTTAGCCAAGCTAACATGATTCACAGGTTTTACACTTTCTGTCTCATTTCAAATAAGTTACCTGAATTTTTATAAATAAGACAGTAATCATGAGAAATTTTAACAAAACCAAATGTTACGTAAGGACATGATGAAAAAGGAGTGTTAGTAAACCTGAAGCATAAATAAGATGACTTTCCCTTAAGCTAGATTAACTGAAGGCATCCATATCTCCCAGATTTATAAATAATTCAGGGCAAGGAAATCAAAGAATTATGCACTCAAACTAGAAGTACGTTTAGTATTTTGAACCCAGACATAACCCAGGCTCCATTATTCTTCAAAAGAAAATCTTCGTATTGTCGTTAAATGACCAATTATGTTGCAGAAATGTTAGTTTTTTAAGCTCCACTCCATACATCCCAATTGCCCATCTAATGAAGTTACTTGCAAATATAAACTAATTAACAACAAATGACTAGTGTGTGATTTCCACAAATAGAAACGAGACAGAATTACATTTGAACTAAAACATCTGTTAATAAAGTACAGCTTGGGGACTATAGTTAACAATACTTTATTGTATTTTTGATAGCTGCTAAGAGTATAGCTCTTACACATTTTCATCACAAGAAAAAAATGTTATTACTGTGCATGGTGAAGGATCTTAACTAGACTTACTGTGATGATCATTTTGCAATAGTATATACGAATATCAAATCATTACATTTTATATCTGAAACGAATGTTATATGTCAATGGTATCTAAATTAAAATAGAAATCTACTAAAGACCATTAATCTTATGAGCTTAATCTGATGAGCATAAGGAAAGACAAGTAATGAAGAGTTAGAGGAAAAACACTGCCCCAGTTCCCCAGATCTGGTCCTGCTTTGAGGGGTACCCTGTTCTCAGGCACCTGTACCATGTGCGTTTACCCCGCTAGATCACCAGGACGGGGGGGTCTTGCCTGTCATCTTCACTGTTGTATTTCCAGTGCCTAGCACACTGCCTGGTACACAGTAGGTCTCCTACAAATTACACTGAAAAACTCACCCTAAAATATTTTATTAAAGAACAAAGATGTAATGCTCAATAAAAAATCTCATATTCAGAATAATGACTGTTTCCCCAAGAAAATAAATTCCACAACTCATGTGGAACCACTCATTTAAAGTGCCTAAATAGAAGAAGCTAGATTGGGGACACCCTGGCATATTTTGGGGAGTATAGGAAGAGAAAAAATGGATATAATTGTAGTTTAAAAATCATACTTATATATGCAGAAGACATCTCTGGAAGCTACATCACAAACCAGATGTACTGGGGGACTTTTCACTGCATACGCTTTGGCAGAAGTCGAATTCTTCACCAGGTTATGTATTATTTGGGGCAGTGGTGGGCGGGGTGTCTCACCCACTGTCTCTTGCATTAAAGTGGAGCGGCCTCCTCCACAGGAATCAACAGCGAGCCAGCCCTTGACAAGGACATACAGACCTCACAAGGGAAAAACAGGTATTTCAAACGGACCAAAGCGGCTCTAGACAAGTCAGGAGCCCCCTATGTCAAGCTCTGCCTACCACTCAATTCTAGGCTTGTTAAAAGAAACACAGCCACTAAGATTATCAAAATGCCATTCCCCATTTCCTCCAATACGGTGTTCCACAGTTCCCAGAGGAAGAAGAAGACAGCCCTGCCCCATCTGTTTTTCATAGTTTGGATGTTCACCTTCAGAAAACTGTTTTCATACATTATCCTCCTATTAGAGGGTTCTTCACATCTTTACTTCCTCCAGCCAACCTTCCCGGCATTTAAAAAAAAAAGACTGGCAACGTGTACAGCTGCATTTTTTCATACCATCCCCAAAAGGCTTTAACCATATCCAGGCTCTGATGGAAGTCCGATTTCTGAGCCTAAGGTGGCATTTGCAAAGTCCACCCTCCGTGAGACCAACTTGCCTGAGTTCATATGCTGTAGAGAGAATATACTGTGTAGAAAAAGCACTGGTCGGAATAAGTAATTCTTCAGTGTGAGCTGGTGATAACAAACTCACAGTAGGCAAGGACCTCAGAGCCCTGGTTTTAGATTCTTTCGTTATTCTGATCACCATTAGCTCGGTGCTCACTTAGCAACTGATATGCAAAGGGATGAAGTGATCTTCCTAAGGATGAGATTAGGAGGATTCCTTGCTCTAGTCTCAGGAAAGAGAAATGTGATCAATAAAAACTAGTGTTCAAAGTTGGCGATAAGTTCATGCCAAGAAATTCTGCAATAAAACAGTCAAAGGCAAGCCAAAGTTTCTGCAATTTGAACATCTAAGTTTCCAAATACAGGGTCTTCAGAGAGTCCAGAAGAGTACATTTTATTCAACAGTATGCAGGGGAGGAGTGTTTGGAGTCTAAAGAATTATATTTTCCCTCCTCCCTAAATTGGAAAGGGAGCCAAAAGCAGAAAATCACTTAGTATACCTCTCAGAAATATTAATAAAATGATACTCTCATCTTTAAATTTATTAATAAATCGGTAAAATTCTGATATTCTGAATTAATAAAATTACATTCTGATCACAAAAGCTATTTTGTGGAAGTAAACTGGATATTGGCCAGGAAGACTAAAATGAAAAAGGGATAAAGGGATAACCAAAGGTTCAAAACAGAAGGCATTTCAATACAAGTGACCCCCAGGGACAGCATAAACAGAAACAAGGTAAACCAAACTCAGCCCAAATTTAATGTGTTTTAAAACCCACAAAACATGAATTCTCAAATGACTCTATCAGATGTTTCAAAAACTAAAGATAAGATAGCTAAATCATATAGATTTAAAAAAAAAATTTATTGGGGTATAGTTGATTTACAATGTTATGTTAGTTTCAGGTGTACAGCAAAGTCAATCTGTTATACAAATATATATATCCACCCTTTTTTAAATTATTTTCCCATTATAGGCCATTACAGAGTATTGTTCCCTGTGTTTTACAGTAGGTCCTCATTAGTTATCTATTTTATACTTAAAAGTGTGTATATGTCTATCCCAATCTCCCGATTTATCCCTCCCCCCACTTATCCCCCAGTAAACATAGTTTATTTTCTACATCTGTAACTCTATTTTGGTATATAGGTGTTTAAAAAACTTTCCTCCTGAAGATTTTTTTTTTTTTTTTTTTCGGTACGTGGGCCTCTCACTGTTGTGGCCTCTCCCATTGTGGAGCACGGGCTCCGGACGCGCAGGCTCAGCGGCCATGGTTCACGGGCCCAGCTGCTCCGCGGCGTGTGGGATCTTCCCGGACTGGGGCACGAACCTGTGTCCCCTGCATCGGCAGGCGGACTCTCAACCACTGCGCCACCAGGGAAGCCCTGAAGATTTTTAACTTAATGTTACTTAGTGAAATCCAAGAGAATGATTTCACGGTTTAATCATTTCTGATCTCTTTTCAACAGGACAGACTCAAGTAAAATTTCAACTTGTTGAGAACGGCTATCAAAGATGTCCTGGAAAACATCTTATTCCTGGCAGATTTTTCAAAGATATCTACGTATATACACAAATGCATACCTTAAGTATGTATATAACTAAGTGTCGGACATCAAACATACCCACGATGGAAGAGAAGAAGTAGGAGTTACAACGGCGGGACAACTTCAGCAGATAAACACAAACACTACTATTGTGCCCTGTTCTGGTTGCTCATATCACTTCTCTGCTAGAAAAGAAATTCCAATGAACTCCCGATACAGAGACAGTTTTCTTGCTACAAAGGGACTTTTGTTTGAATCCCCCCACAAGTGACGAGGTCAATCTTAGCCAATCTTGACATTTCTATGGAACCTTTCCACCAAACTTTTTTCCAAGTTCAAATCATTTCCTGAAACCTGTTTGAAATCCAAAGAAAACACTGTATAGATAAAGTATCGGGTAAATTCTTTAACAAATACCACTCATGACACACATTTTCCTCAAGATATTTTTCTATAAATATACTTGTAAAATCTAAAATCACAAGGCTTGTATGATTTACTCCACATTCTTAAAAAGTTAGACTCAGAGTATGGTAATAATATACTGAATTAATATTTAAAACTGTATTCACCTGTCTTCTTAGCATATGGAAAGTGATTTCAGAATTTTTAAATAAAATCATATTTTCACAGCTTTTAACACAAAGTTGACATTTTCAAAAATAAAACATTTTGCCATAAGGTTTCTCAGTATTTACATTACCAACTAAGGGATAAAGAATTCTTTCATTTAAGTCCTAAGAGAGACTTGCAAACTCACTTTCTACGAAAGTTTATTTTGGAAACATTAGATTTTTCAAAGACGCAGAAGATTATAATGTGAATTCAGTCAGCACTTCTCAAACATGCATTTTCTTCCTCAAATCACTGTAAAAGTAGTTTAAGGAGTTTACTATAAGCAACGTGGATGTCTTTTTAATTTTACTATAGCGTTGAACGTTAGGGCATCTGATGAGATAGGAACTACATACGGCACTTTCATAATCAATTGGCTTATTTCTAGAGAATATTGCAATACTTCAACCATGGAGACATATTCAGAGACTGCTTATGATAAAGAAACTGAAAAATATCCTTCACTTAGGGAACCATGTCCACAGGGAAATGACGAGACAATGATGTCTATGACATGCCACGGAGCTGTGTCAGAAAACTAGCTGCTCTTTGCTTTTAAGGTCTCCACATTCTAAAGGGTCAAAGACTTTCAAATATGAGATAAGAGTCTAATCACTCTCCATGACTCGCTTCATGGGTGATGTACATCAAAAAGAGCAAATCCTAATTCTTTTCCAGGTGAGTAATCCTTAACAGAAGCCTAAACTGAAATTTAGTTCTTTAGGCTGAAATCTTAACTGTACTTAAAACTTGTGTATTTTTGCAAACATGGTCTAGGAGAGTTCATTCTGAAGAATCAAAAAACTCACTAGTAGGGCTTCCCTGGTGGCGCAGTGGTTGAGAGTCCACCTGCCGATGCAGGGGACACGGGTTCGTGCCCCGGTCCAGGAAGATCCCACATGCCGCGGAGCGGCTGGGCCCGTGGGCCATGGCCGCTGAGCCTGCGCGTCCGGGTGCTCCGCGGCAGGAGAGGCCGCGGCAGTGAGAGGCCCACGTACGGCAAAAAAAAAAAAAAAAAAAAAAAAAAAAAAACCTCACCAGTTTCAATTCCATTTAAGCAAATGATCTTAAACAAGTTCATATAATTAATTGGGGTCTCAGTCTCACCTGCAAAAGGGAAATGATGGTACACTGCAGGATGCTCTAAAGGATTAAATCAGATGAAATATGAAAAGTGCTGGAAAAACACAAAATTGATGTCCAGAGGCTAAAGATTAATGCATAGCAATCAGAGACAACATCTCACAATAAACAAGCAATCAGAAAGCTTGAAAGAGCTTGCTTTTGAAACTTAATTCATCAACCATCTTCCTTGTTCTTAAATCAAGTGCTAGATTTAACTTGGCTAAATCACAAAGTTTACATTAAAGTCTTTCCCATCAGCCAGAAAAACTGTGTGGTCCTGCGCTTGTTTAACTTACAACTGGCAGAGTCAAAAATCCATGTAATGGTTCAAAATCCACAGCTGCAAATGCAGTGCAGATGAAATACCGCAACTAAACCCCAGCCCTTGTTTCTTTTTCCACAAACTTCCACTCTAGTTTAAGATGGATAACAGTTAATGACTAAGCTTGGTAACATTTTCATCTGTCCCAACCAGGATCATTACCCAAGTTTAAATCTCCATGTGACAACTCAAAATCCACAGACTCTTGGAGCCTGCAAAAGCAATGCAAAAAGGCAAAAAAGCATGGAATGGCCCAAATGTCTGCAAAAAAATAACCAGGAAAATGGCCCAGTTGGCAGCTGGAGCATGTCAGGGCCTGTTTTGAAGGAATCTACCACTCACAAGCAAACACCAGGCTGGGAGGAAGCAAACAGCACAGGTTTGAGTCCTAAACTAAGTCATGACTAATACACTTTATGATTAGGGAAGAACCCATTTTTTTTTTTTACTTCATTCAAAGTCAAAATAAAGACGATCGCTACAGTGTCATAAAACTTGCCACAGTCATCTTTAAATACAAACTCATGCAAACCAACGCACGCGAGGGTCTTTATAAAACAAGACCTGTTCTCTAACCTAGTCCTAGACCAATGCCAGCCGAGGCTAATCTAGAGGACATACACACCAAAGTCAATAAACACAAAATCCAGAGATATTTCAGAATACCAGATTTAGATTATCAAAATGACAGTAACGATATCAACAAAACCACTGCAATTTGAGAGTTTACCAAATGCTGTGCTAAGCCCTCTACCTGTATTATCTCATTTAATTCTATACCAAGCCTAGGGGGTTAGATATACTATCATCCCCATTAGACAGAGGCAGACACTTAAGATTTAGTGTTAAGTAAGGTAGAGAACTAGTGGGAAGCAGCCGCATAGCACAGGGAGACCAGCTGGGTGCTTTGTGACCGCCTGGAGGGGTGGGAGGGAGACACAAGAGGGAAGAGATATGGGAACATATGTATATGTACAGCTGATTCACTTTGTTATAAAGCAGAAACTAACACACCATTATAAAGCAATTATACCCCAATAAAAATGTTAAAAAAAAAAAGATTTAGGGTTAATAAGTACTTACCTAACATGTTATTGAAATGGATATATTTATTAAAGTTTGAGGTTTTATATTTTTGTGCTGTACTCCTACAAAACTTAATAATAATAACATATTCAAATATAAATACTAGTGTTGAAAATTATAAAATGTTACTTAACTTGAACGAATGCCAGTCACCATTTGACAAAAATAGGGTGAAGGTTACACATACGCCTGGTTACCAATGTTCCAAGAGGAGACTGGGGCAGAAGCCTTCAGGTGTCAACTGTCATTATATCCTTGTTCGCTGTACGTTGGTCCCTTCCTCACTTGGGGCTGGATCTCCTGGTCCAGAGTTCATCTATTTTGCCCCGCTGCTGGGGTGAAGCAGGGTGTCCTCCAGCTGTGCGGTGCTGAAGAGAAGGTCTGGGCTCTGCCTATTTCTCAAACCGGCTTTCAAAAAACTCATGTTTTTAGTCACACCTTTACCCCAACTTCATCAATTCCTGCACCTTCCAGAGGTTCTGGGGTTTAAATCTGGTTCCTTCTTGGCTTTCCTCACTACCAACTATTTAGAGGTAAACTTTCTCAGACTTCCTGAAATATTTAGAGAGTACTCATGTTTCTCCGGTTTCAAAATATTGTTCCTGATGTCTCTTTTCTTGTTTTTGTTTAATTTTTTAAAGCTTTTTGTGCCTTTGTGCATTGACTATCCCATCATTTTTAATGGGATTTCAGAAGGGAATGAATATTAGGGCATGTGTCTACCCAGTCATCTGTCTCCCACTAACTTTTACAAAGATTTCAGATGCCCCCCCTGCTTTCCTTCAGTCTTAACTAAAAGGACTGCATCTGTTATTAAAACATTTGTTGCCTTTTCTTTACTTGAAATGATACTTAAATAACTTATTTCTTTATTACTTCAGACACCAGTTATTGGTAAAAGCTGAACAAGGTAGACTAAAATACATTATTGTAGTGTTCTTGAGGTGAATTTCAAATGAACTTCTTTGTTTATTCATCTCAGGATAGAGAAAATGTCAAAGAATGTCATAAGAGTAGCTTCTGAATGTCACTGTCTTTCAAACGTCAGCTAAAGAAGTTTGGTTTCAGCAAGAATAAAGTTTCTCTGTTACATTAAGTGAAATAGGGCAATTGCTTTAGTTACCAAATAAACTTTGTAAAGTTGGTACCAAATAAACTTGGTAAACTTACACTGGATATTGTGAAAGCAAAGAACATTTGCTAATGAGAAACAATGGCAACAGCCATTACTTCAGGGAAAAAAATTAAACAGGTTCTACAACATAAGGAATTCCATACTCTCTGGCCTAGTTAAATTTAATATGTTTTTCTTTTAAAATTTAGCTTTACGAACTAGTCAGGAAAGACGAAATGCTAATATTAATATTACAAAACTTCTGAAAGTTTGCTATCAATGCATTAAAGTTGAGAATTTTAATTACCAAATAGAGAAAACACTTTATAATGCAGATACGTTGTGCCATTATTTGAGTAAAATGTCATTTTTTATAATATGAAGTCATTCTATAAAATAATATTACAACATGCATTAACAGTATCCAGTGTTCCATGATATTTCAATTTTAATATAATCTGATTAAATTAGGGAAAAGAATCTTCTGGAGAAGCAAGTTCTGGGTAAGTCTCATTTTGTCTGTTTACTATTACTGTAACTTACTCCTCCACACAAAGCAGAAACTGGAGAATTTGGCATTAGCTGCTCATTATATGTTGGGAACAAATTCAGTTCCTCAGGACACAAAAGCACATTGATGGATATTTTTATTTTGCTCTGCAGAAACTGAAGACAGCATAGTTTTAGCTTTAAATTACTTCCCAAAGAAATAGCAATATTTTAACTTTGTAATGGAAACAAGAAAAACAAGCATCTTGCAAAGTTCTTTAGCAGCATATTTTCAGAGGTCACAAATAACAGTATATTCCATTATTGAAAAAATGCAAATGAAGTATTGTTAGCATAATCTAGATATTTAGAATGAAAACGCAGAATTAAGATTAAAAACAGAGAACTTCTGCTGCCAGTGTCCTTGTCCCCGCGGTGAACCACAGCCACCTCCCACCTCTGCAGGATACCCTCCAACACTAGCAGTTTAAAGCTTCATAAATAAACTATCGTAGAGGCTTCCAGGAAGATGGCAGAAGAGTAAGACGCAGAGATCACCTTCCTCCCCACAGATACACCAGAAATACATCTACACGTGGAACAACTCCTACAGAACACCTACTGAACGCTGGCAGAAGACCTCAGACCTCCCAAAAGGCAAGAAACTCCCCACGTACCTCGGTAGGGCAAAAGAAAAAAGAATAAACAGAGACAAAAGAATAGGGACGGGACCTGCACCAGTGGGAGGGAGCTGTGAAGGAGGAAAGGTTTCCACACACTAGGAAGCTCCTTCGTGGGCGGAGACTGCGGGTGGCGGAGGGGGGAAGCTTCGGAGCCATGGAGGACAGCACAGCAACAGGGGTGCGGAGGGCAAAGTGGAGAGATTCCCGCACAGAGGTGCCGACCTGCACTCACCAGCCCGAGAGGCTTGTCTGCTCACCCGCCGCGGCGGGCAGGGCTGGGAGCTGAGGCTCGGTCTTCGGTCGGAGCACCGGGAGAGGACTGGGGTTGGTGGCGTGAACACAGCCTGCAGGGGATTAGTGCGCCACGGCTAGCCGGAAGGGAGTCAGGGAAAAGTCTGGACCTGCTGAAGAGGCAAGAGACTTTTTCTTCCCTCTGTTTCCTGATGCGCGAGGAAAGGGGATTAAGAGCGCTGCTTAAAGGAGCTCCAGAGACGGGTGCGAGGCAGCTAAAAGCGCAGACCCCAGAGTCGGGCATGAGACGCTAAGGCCACTGCTGCCGCCACCAAGAAGCCTGTGTGCAAGCACAGGTCACTATCCACATCTCCCCTCCCAGGACCCTGGCAGTGGTGGGCTGCAGAGGCACCCGGGTGCCTGTGCAGCCCACAACTGCCAGGGTCCTGGGATCCACGGACAACTTCCCCGGGAGAACCCACGGCGCGCCTCAGGCTGTGCAACGTCATGCTGGCCTCTGCCACCGCAGGTTCGCCCCACATCCGTACCCCTCCCTCCCCCCGGCCTGAGTGAGCCAGAGCCCCCGAATCAGCTGCTCCTTTAACCCCGTCCTGTCTGAGCGAAGAACAGACGCCCTCCGGCAACCTACACACAGAGGCGGGTCCAAATCCAAAGCTGAGCCCCAGGAGCTGTGAGAACAAAGAAGAGAAAGGGAAATCTCTCCCAGCAGCCTCAGAAGCAGCGGATTAAAGCTCCACAATCAACTTGATGTACCCTGCATCTGTGAAATACATGAATAGACAACGAATCATCCCAAATTGAGGAGGTGGACTTTGAGAGCAAGATTTTGATTTTTTCCCCTTTTCCTCTATTTGTGAGTGTGTATGTGTATGCTTCTGTATGAGATTTTGTCTGTATAGCTTTGCTTCCATCATTTGTCCTAGGGTTCTATCTGTCCATTTTTTTTTGTTCGTTTGATTTTTAATTAATTTTTCTTAATACTTATATTTTATTTTAATTACTTTATTTTATTTTACTTTATCTTTTTTCTTTCTTTCTTTCTTTCCTTCCTTCCCTCCTTTAGACAACGAATCATACCAAATTGAGGAGGTGGACTTTGAGAGCAAGATTTATGATTTTTTCCCCATTCCTCTTTTTGTGAGTGTGTACGTGTATGCTTCTGTGTGAGACTTTGTCTGTATAGTTTTGCTTCCACCATTTGTCCTAGGGTTCTATCCATCCGTTTTTTTGTTATTTTTTAAATTTTTTTCTTAATAATTATTTTTTATTTTAATAACTTTATTTTATTTTATCTTGCTTTATTTTACTTTATCTTCTTTCTTTCTTTCTTTTTTTCCTCCCTTCCCTCCATTCCCTCCTCCCTCCCTCTCTCCTTTCTTTCTTTCTTCTTCTACTAATTCTTTCTTTCTACTTTTTCTCCCTTTTATTCTGAGCCGTGTGGATGAAAGGCTCTTGGTGCTGCAGCCAGGAGTCAGTGCTGTGCCTCTAAGGTGGGAGAGCCAACTTCAGAACACTGGTCCCCAAGAGACCTCCCAGCTCCACAAAATATAAAATGGCGAAAATCTCCCAGAGATCTCCATCTCAACACTAACACCCAGCTTCACTCAACGACCAGCAAGCTACAGTGCTGGACATCCTATGCCAAACAACTAGCAAGACAGGAACACAACCCCACCCATTGGCAGAGAGGCTGCCTAAAATCATAATAAGTCCACAGACACCACAGACACCAATACACCAACAGACGTGGACTTGCCCACCAGAAAGACAAGATTCGGCCTCATCCACCAAAACACAGGCACTAGTCCCCTCCACCAGGAAGCCTACACAACCCACTGAACCAACCTTAGCCACTGGGGACAGACACCAAAAACAACGGGAACTACGAACCTACAGCCTGCAAAAAGGAGACCCCAAACACAGTAAGATAAGCAAAATGAGAAGACAGAAATACACACAGCAGATGAAGGAGCAAGATAAAAACCCATCAGACCTAACAAATGAAGAGGAAATAGGCAGTCTATCTGAAAAAGAATTCAGAATAATGATAGTAAAGATGATCCAAAATCTTGGAAATAGAATGGACAAAATACAAGAAATATTTAACAAGGACCTAGAAGAACTAAAAATGAAACAAGCAATGATGAACAATAATAAATGAAATTAAAAATACTCTAGATGAGATCGGTAGCAGAATAACTGAGGCAGAAGAACGGATAAGTGACCTGGAAAATAAAACACTGGAAATAACTACTGCAGAGCAGAATAAAGAAAAAAGAATGAAAAGAACTGAGGACAGTCTCAGAGACCTCTGGGACAACATTAAACACACCAACATTTGAATTATAGGAGTTCCAGAAGAAGAAGAGAAAAAGAAAGGGACTGAGAAAATATTTGAAGAGATTATAGTTGAAAACTTCCCTAATACGGGAAAGGAAATAGTTAATCAAGTCCAGGAAGCACAGAGAGTCCCATACAGGATAAAACCAAGGAGAAATACGCCAAGACGCATATTAATCAAACTGTCAAAAATTAAATACAAAGGAAACATATTAAAAGCAGCAAGGGAAAAACAACAAATAACACACAAGGGAATCCCCATAAGGTTAACAGCTGATCTTTCAGCAGAAACTCTGCAAGCCAGAAGGGACTGGCAGGACATATTTAAAGTAATGAAGGACAAAAACCTTCAACAAGGTTTACTCTACCCAGCAAGGATCTCATTCAGATTTGATGGAGAAATTAAACCCTTTACAGACAAGCAAAAGCTGAGAGAGTTCAGCACCACCAAACCACCTTTACAACAAATGTTAAAGGAACTTCTCTAGGCAGGAAACACAAGAGAATGAAATGACCGACAAAAACAAACTCAAAACAATTAAGAATATGGTAATAGGAACATACATATCGATAATTAAATTAAATATAAATGGATTAAATGCTCCAATCAAAACACAGAGACCGGCTGAATGGATACAAAAACAAGACTCGTATATATTCTGTCTACAAGAGACCCACTACAGACCTAGGGACACATACAGACTGAAAGTGAGGGAATGGAAAAACACTTTTCATGCAAATGGAAATCAAAAAAAAGCTGGAGTAGCAATTCTCATATCAGACAAAATAGACTTTAAAATAAAGACTATTAGAAGAGACAAAGAAGGACACTACATAATGATCAAGGGATCAATCCAAGAAGAAGATATAACAATTGTAAATATTTATGCACCAACATAGGAGCATCTCAATACATAAGGCAAATACTAACAGCCATAAAAGGGGAAATCAACAGTAACACATTCATAGTAGGGGACTTTAACACCTCACTTTCACCAATGGACAGATCATCCAAAATGAAAATAAATAAGGAAACACAAGCTTTAAATGATACATTAAACAAGATGGACTTAATTGATATTTATAGGACATTCCATCTAAAAACAACAGAATACACATTATTCTCAAGTGCTCATGGAATATTCTCCAGGAAAGATCATATCTTGGGTCACAAATCAAGCCTTGGTAAATTGAAGAAAACTGGAATTGTATCAAGTATCTTTTCTGACCACAACGCTATAAGACTAGATATCAACTACAGGAAAAAATCTGTAAAAAATACAAACACATGGAGGCTAAACAATACACTATTTAATAACGAAGTGATCATGGAGAAATCAAAGAGGAGATCAAAAAATACCTAGAAACAAATGACAATGGAGACACGACGACCCAAAACCTATGGGATGCAGCAAAAGCAGTTCTAAGAGGGAAGTTTATAGCAATACAATCCTACCTTAAGAAACAGGAAGTTTATAGCAATACAATCCTACCTTAAGAATCCTACCTTAAGAAACATCTCGAATAAACAACCTAAACTTGCACCTCAAGCAATTAGAGAAAGAAGAACAAAAAAACCCTGAAGTTAGCAGAAGGAAAGAAATCATAAAGATCAGATCAGAAGTAAATGAAAAAGAAATGAAGGAAACGATAGCAAAGATCAATAAAACTAAAAGCTGGTTCTTTGAGAAGATAAACAAAATTGATAAACCATTAGCCAGACGCATCAAGAAAAAAAGGGAGAAGACTCACATCAATAGAATTAGAAATGAAAAAGGATAAGTAACAACTGACACTGCAGAAATACAAAAGATCATGAGAGATTACTACAAGCAACTCTATGCCAATAAAATGGACAACCTGGAAGAAATGGACAAAGTCTTAGAAAGGCACAACCTGCCAAGACTGAATCAGGAAGAAATAGAAAATATGAACAGACCAATCACAAGCACTGAAATTGAAACTGTGATTAAAAATCTTCCAACGAACAAAAAAGCCCAGGACCAGATGGCTTCACAGGCGAATTATATCAAACATTTAGAGAAGAGCTAACACCTATCCTTAGCAAACTCTTCCAAAATATAGCAGAGGGAGGAACACTCCCAAACTCATTCTACGACGCCACCATCACCTTGATATCAAAACCAGACAAGGATGTCACAAAGAAAGAAAACTACAGGCCAATATCACTGATGTACATAGATGCAGAAATCCTCAACAAAATACTAGCAAACAGAATCCAACAGCACATTAAACGGATCATACACCATGATCAACTGGGGTTCATTCCAGGAATGCAAGGATTCTTCAATATACGCAAATCAATCAACGTGATACATCATATTAACAAATTGAAGGAGAAAAACCATATGATCATCTCAATAGATGCATAAAAAGCTTTTGACAAAATTCAACACCCATTTATGATAAAAACCCTGTAGAAAGTAGGCATAGAGGGAACTTTCCTCAACATAATAAAGGCCATATATGACAAACCCACAGCCAACATCGGTCCTCAATGGTGAAAAACTGAAAGCATTTCCACTAAGATCAGGAACAAGACGAGGTTGCCTACTCTCACCACTCTTATTCAACATAGTTTTGGAAGTTTTAGCCACAACAATCGGAGAAGAAAAGGAAATAAAAGGAATCCAAATCGGAAAAGAAGAAGTAAAGCTGTCACTGTTTGCAGATGACATGATACTCTACATAGAGAATCCTAAAGATGCTACCAGAAAACTACTAGACCTAATCAATGAATTTGGTAAAGTAGCAGGATACAAAATTAATGCACAGAAATCTCTGGCATTCCTATACACTAATGATGAAAAATCTGAAAGTGAAATCAAGAAAACACTACCATTTACCACTGCAACAAAAAGAATAAAATATCTAGGAATAAACCTACCTAAGGAAACAAAAGGCCTGTATGCAGAAAATTATAAGACACTGATGAAAGAAATTAAAGATGATACAAATAGATGGAGAGATATACCATGTTCTTGGATTGGAAGAATGAACATTGTGAAAATGACTCTACTACCCAAAGCAATCTACAGATTCAATGCAATCCCTATCAAACTACCACTGGCATTTTTCACAGAACTAGAACAAAAAATTTCACAACTTGTATGGAAGCACAAAATACCCCGAGTAGCCAAACCAATCTTGAGAAAGAAAAACGGAGCTGGAGGAATCAGGCTCCCTGACTTCAGACTATACTACAAAGCTACAGTAATCAAGACAGTAATGGTACTGGCACAAAAACAGAAAGTTAGATCAATGGAGCAGGATAGAAAGCCCAGAGACAAACCCACGCACATATGGTCACCTTATCTTTGATAAAGGAGACAGAAATGTACAGTGGAGAAAGGACAGCCTCTTCAATAAGTGGTGCTGGTAAAACTGGACAGGTACATGTAAAAGTATGAGATTAGATCACTCCCTAACACCATACGCAAAAATATGCTCAAAATGGATTAAAGACCTAAATGTAAGGCCAGACACTATCAAACTCTTAGAGGAAAACATAGGCAGAACACTCTATGACATAAATCACAGCAAGATCCTTTTTGACCCACTTCCTAGAGAAATGGAAATAAAAATAAACAAATGGGACCTAATGAAACTTCAAAGCTTTTGCATAGCAAAGGAAACCATAAACAAGACTAAAACACAACCCTCAGAAAGGAGAAAATATTTGCAAATGAAGCAACTGACAAAGGATTAATCTCCAAAATTTATAAGCAGCTCATGCAGCTCAATAACAAAAAAACAAACAACCCAATCCAAAAATGGGCAGAAGACCTAAATAGACATTTCTCCAAAGAAGATATACAGACTGCCAACAAACACATGAAAGAATGCTCAACATCATTAATCATTAGAGAAATGCAAATCAAAACTACAATGAGATATCATCTCAGACCAGTCAGAATGGCCATAATCAAAAAATCTAGAAACAATAAATGCTGGAGAGGGTGTGGAGAAAAGGGAACCCTCTTGCACTGTTGGTGGGAATGTAAATTGATACAGCCACTGTGGAGAACAGTATGGAGGTTCCTTAGAAAACTACAAATAGAACTACCATATGATCCAGCAATCCCACTACTGGGAATATACCCTGAGAAAACCGTAATTCAAAAAGAGTCATGTACCAAAATGTTCATTGCAGCTCTATTTACAATAGTCCGTAGATGGAAATAACCTAAGTGTCCATCATCGGATGAATGGATAAAGAAGATGTGGTACATATATATAATGGAATATTACTCAGCCATAAAAAGAAACCAAATTGAGCTATTTGTAATGAGGTGGATAGACCTAGAGTCTGTCATACAGAATGAAGTAAGTCAGAAAGAGAAAGACAAATACCGTATGCTAACACATATATATGGAATTTAAGAAAAAAAATATGTCATGAAGAACCTAGGGGTAAGACAGGAATAAAGACACAGACCTACTAGAGAATGGACTTGAGGATATGGGGAGAGGGAAGGGTAAGCTGTGACAAAGCGAGAGAGAGGCATGGACATATATACACTACCAAACGTAAGGTAGATAGCTAGTGGGAAGCAGCTGCATAGCACAGGGAGATCAGCTTGGTGCTTTGTGACTGCCTGGAGGGGTGGGATTGGGAGGGTGGGAGGGAGGGAGACGCAAGAGGGAAGAGATATGGGAACATATGTATATGTATAACTGATTCACTTTGCTATAAAGCAGAAACTAACACACTATTGTAAAGCAATTATACTCCAATAAAGATGTAAAAAAAAAAGATTAAAAACATCATTTTATAAAACATCAAAACAGAGGTTCATCTAGTTTTCATTTTGCAGAAAACACTTTAATACAAATGACCTTACTTAGACCTTAATGTTTCTAAACACAGCAGTGGGATTAATATTCAGTCTTATACAAAAGGCAATCTCCTTTCCATAGTATCAGTCTTTTACCATCAATAGATCTTAAATTTAAAAACAAGTGGAATTACTGAATAAGATCATATTCTGTTGCTAATTCATGAAAATTAATCATACTTGTAGGTCTTTTTCTATTAATATGGCAACTATCTATAAATTATTCTAAATGAACACAGATATGTAAAAGCAGAACAAAAAAAATAATCAAAGGATATATGCAAATAGGCAAAGCATATACAATGTGTGGTGTTTACTTATGAATTAAGCCTATTCATTTCTAAACAAAAGATATCCAATACTCCCTTTTTTTCATGGGATGATTAGGTTTTCAGGACATCTTTTGGCCTTAAAAGACAGAGAGACTGTGAATCCAGGGAGATTTCATGCATTTGAGTCAGAGGGAAGTTACAACAGTCAAAGGTAGAAGGAAGTAGGTCCAGAGCTGGGAGGTCAAAGGCATACTGGGACTGCCTGAACTTAGGAGGATTTAGTTCTAATCATCCCAAGAAAAAGAAAAGGCCGCACTCTTTGTAGGAGGGGTCAAATACAGAACCAGTAGGGTTCCAGCGGCCTCCCCACATATGCCTTTAAAGAAGATTACAAAGCAAACAGCTGCCTTGCCCATGGCACTGACACAGGGGGTGACAGGAAGGCATTAAAGACAGGGGCAAACCTTCCACAGCCAAGGGGCCTGAGAAAGGTCCTGGCAGTAATTCTTACCCTATTTGCTTCAATTTTGTCCCCCACGCCCCCGATGTAGTCTCCTTGAATGTTTCTGTGCCAAAATTCTGACCTTGGTTTTCTTTTTCTTTTTGCTCGATCTCTGCATCTCAAGGAGGACACAACGGGCATTTGGGTGGGACAATTCATGCTTGTCTAGGGCAGTTCTACCACTTGTAGGACGTCTGGCACCTCTGGCCCCCACCTACTAATGCCAATAGAGTCTCCAGGTCACTGGGACAACTGAAAACACATTCCAAATGCCCCCAGGAGGCAAACACAACCACCACCAGTTCCACCACCACCACTTAAAAACCATCACTACAAGCTCTAGTATCTCACTTAAACCCACTGTGCCAAGAACGTACATCACTCAAATCTACATTCAAGTCAAGATTTTTCTGGAATTCTAATCTTTTTCTCCTTTCAACTAGACACCTTCCCCTCATGCTCCACAGTCATTTCAAACTTGCCCCAAATTGAATTCCTTATCTCCCTCATTAAGCCCCAACCTGTTTCTCTTACACCCTGGATAATACAACCACCATCCACAGTCAACCAGGCAGACAGTGGGAGGTAAACAAAACTCCTCCCTCTCTCTTGCCAAGTCCTCAGGATTGCAGGTTCTAAATATCCTTCAAGTCCTTCCTCTTAGGACTCCTATAGGATTCCCATCATCTCTGGCTGTGTTACTGCAATGGCCCCAAACCTTTCACCATCTTCACCTCCTCTCTTATGCAAACACCATTCTACTGTCATCTCCCAGACCACCACGTCAGTCCCCTACTTAATTGCCCATTGTGTCCACCCAGCCTTCAGTAAACAGTAAAAACTCCTCAGCAGGCACACAAAAGCCATTACCATCTTCTCTCATCCTCACCTGTGATTCTCACCAGGGGCCCTAGGCCCATAACCTCCAGCATGACCCAAACCTGCCCATTTCGAGTAAGTGCCCTGCCCCAGGATGCCTCTGCACACACACTGGGGATGTTCCATTGGCCGCCACTGGCCCCTGAGGGCCAAGAGCCACAGGGCAGATGCCACCAGCTGAAATGCTCTAGAATCCAGGCATCTGGCAGAACAGGAGGCTCCACAAGTGTTGACTGAAATGAACAATTCTTTATAAAGCAGGAAAGAATTCAGTAGGAACATCCACTGATAAATGCACACACCCAGAATCAGAATGACCTTGTCCCTGCCTGTTCGTTTTCATATAGCATCCTCTTACACATAAGGGCTTCTTGGTGACATTTACTGGAAAACAGTGAAGAACCTGAGCCACTGTAAAGAGGACCAGACATCACATTGTTAAGTCAAATGCTGAGCATGTTGTGAGCTCAGCCTCCAGTGAATATACCGCCACCTATAGCTGCAATTTTTCATCAGGTAAAAGTAAAGCAATGAACATAGTCTTGATTATACCACACTTAACAATGCCCCACTTAGTCAGTACTTAATTCAGACACTGATCATTTGTTTATTCAAGAAAAAAAATGAAAATTTTATGATTTCTTAAGACTGGAAACTCTTTCATGGGTAGCACCTGAAGGCATTACCACTTGAGAGTCAGTCACTCTTGGAGCCCAAATGCTGGAAATTCAACAAGCAGGCTTTACATAATGAAATAGGTTTTGTAAATCTTCTGAGAACTTTGAATTTTAAAAAGGCTGTATCTGAAATGAGTATTTCAAACTTCAATAAACTTTTGTAATGTAAGTTATTATGATACAGACACAGGATTACCATGCAGAAGCTGATCATTCTTAGTTGGAATATAACAGAGATCAAATATTACATAGGCATCTCTCCAAATTAAAACACTGTATTTCAAATAAAAACAAAACAAAAAATGTAAAGGATAAAGATATTTCTTGCTTTATCATTTAATGCAGGCCAAGAAGTTTGAGTTTTGTTTTAAAAATGAAAAATGGAAAAAATGTCCAGAATAGCCTCTTATTTTAAGTTACTACAGAAATGAAAACACTTAAATAAAATAATAAGAGATTTGTATTTTCTAAATGAGTGAAATTAAAATAATAAAATTTTCATCTATAATTTAAATAAAATGACTTATTTCAGGGTTAACCAATTATGGTTTTTATCCCCATTTTATATCTAAGAAATGAGTTGGAGAGGTTTAGCAACCTTCTCAAGGTTAACCAACTACCAAGACAAGATGTGATTGCTGGGGCCCAGGCTCCTTCTGAAGCATGCCTGGTACACGAGCAGTGCTGCCGAGGCCCAAAGACTCTCAGGACCCAAAACGTACTCTGTTCAAGAACTGCTGCTACTCAATAGTCAGAACTAACAGCTTTCTCTAGAGTCATTTATACGCTACGAGAAGTGGACTGATGGCCACACGATTCAAAGAACAATTCCAGAGAGGAGTGAAAAACATGCCACCATGGTTTTCAGGAAACATATTCTAATTAACATCATAACTTACATTTTATGGTTGTCAAAACAGAAATAATTCTTTATAGCGATATAGCTAACATGGAGATTTATTTTTGTAGTTAAACCAAAGTACAAGTTAAAATGAAACTCATTTCAAAATGAGACTCATTTTGAAATCTGAATACCTGTTGAACAGGGACACACCATCTAAGGCTCTTGCTCTTTCCCCTTCACCAACGGGAGAAAGGAGATTTTTCATTTCTCTTACCAAAATGGGCAAGACTGGTACCAAAAAAAACCCAATAGGCTGAACACAAGCAATGACCCAGCTTCTGAAAAAAGACTTCCAAGCTGCAGTGTGTGTCACCACCTGCACACCACAGGCCCCTGTTCTCTAAGGCCCAGCAGGTCCTCTGGACACATATTTTTAAGTATCCACGCCAGTAATAAGTTTGTCAAGATCTTTTCTTGTGGCAGAATCTGACTTCTGAAGTTGTGTCACTACCATAAAATATTGAGAGAGCTCGCTGATCTGACCACAAATTGCATCTCTGCAGTGGCCCCAACTCACATGCTAACCTGTTCAGCACAGATGTTCAATCTTGCAGTTCAAAAGGAAAATCTACCTGCACACAGCGATGGAGCCAGGGATACAAACGTGTTACTGTCACTGCCTACTTGGATTTTCCCTAAAGTGACAAATGAACAACGTCCAGATTCACAAGGGGTACGCACCCCAGGGACAGATCCTGTTTTTTGTGGGCCCTGAAGCCTGTACAATTTGGAGGCCCTCTAAGAAAAAACTTAGGCACAAAAGCAAATATTTAAAAGGTGCCCTTGCAAATGAGGAGCCTTGAAGCTTAAGCTATGAGTTGTACAGTAAACCTACCTTTGACCCAACCATACAAAACTGCTGATATTCAATCCATTTTGATCTACCAAAATGGCACCTCGGGTGGCTCAACACTGCTGGCACATGGCTCCAGTACAGGCTGTGTAGTTCCCTCGGAAGGACAGAAGAGCTCACCACTGGTGTACAAACTGAGCTTCCTGCACTCATTAAGAATAATAATGGAGGGCTTCCCTGGTGGCGCAGTGGTTGAGAGTCGGCCTGCCGATGCAGGGGACACGGGTTTGTGCCCTGGTCCGGGAAGATCCCACATGCCGCGGAGCGGCTGGGCCCGTGAGCCATGGCCGCTGAGCCTCTGCGTCCGGAGCCTGTGCTCCGCAACGGGAGAGGCCACAACAGGGAGAGGCCCACGTACCGAAAAAAATAAAATAAAATAAAAATAATGGAAACTCTTCTAATAGTGCTTATGGAAAGTGAAATAGGGAAAATCTGTAAAAATCGTTACGGTCACTATGACTGCATTTTAAAAATAATATATACATATCTTAACAAGGACAAGACTATTATGAAAATGTAAACAGAAATAATGTCTGTATTTGAATGGTTTGATAGTGAGTTACCTTGTTTCCTTCCAACTAATGTTGTTATATTATTGGCAATAATTAAAAAGGAAAAATAAAAGGGAAAAAGGAGAAATAGGGAGAAAGAGAAGGAATATAGAGACCTTAGATATAACTGTCTTCTGTGACAATTAATTACACACTTAGCATCTGTCTATACATCAACACCTTGAAACACATCTTAAAATTTATTTCAAGGAATAAAGATAAACGCCAATTGAACAAATGAGAGACTTCACACCTCTAAATGTCTTCCTTTTGACATAAGGCAGCTGTTTGTTAACAAGTAATGTCTTGGCATGACCAAAGGCAAACGAAAGTGAACTTACTTTTTGCTTGCCTCACAGACATCTGTAATATTGGAGAAAAGATGGTGACTCTCTGTTTTGGTCATCGTATCACTCAGTGCTTTAGAATTTTTAAACATTCGTATCAAGATCTCCAAGCTGAGTAAATATGAATGTTCAGAGGATATAACTTCAAAGATAGCCTGATAGAAGGAAGAAGAAATGTGTTATTCATTCCTTCAATTAAAGAATTAAACCTAGCTCTCATAATTCTGCTATAAGAATAACATAATATCTTAAAAAATACAAAAAGATAAGTATTAAAAACTACATTACCAAACTACTGTCTTTATATAAGGCACATATACCCAAATTTTGAGAAATAGAGTCACTGCCTAGAATATAACTAGGAAAAAATGAAAGTATTTGGATGACTTGAGACTGCATCCTGAGGTCACACTTTGCCAGGGGGCAGAATCTCTGGGAGGAAGCTAGGGCATGTCGTAAAATCTCAGTGTGACATTAATTAACCTTTGGGGTCATCTCCTCCAGCCCTGATTTCAAAGCATGCTGCTCTGGGACAGTGAAGATTTATGGACCTCACTTGGGATTCAGAGAAAATTTCTCACAAATACATTTCTTCCCTCCCTTGTGGGTCCTCCTTTCTCTCCCTATGTTTTAATCCAACTAATTTGTGGTTAATAAGAACAAATATTCTGGGTTCATTAAAGAGCGTGATTGGACCTACCCTCAAAAGGTTCTTATCAGCCACAGGAATTCTTTTATATAAACTCATACAACTGAAAGTAATTCCGTCCAACAAGCCACCCTCTCTGCTCTCATCAGTGTCTCAAGAAGGAGCGAAGGACCCTCGGCAGAAACTCTTGGTGTCAGGCACACAGTGGTTTACCTGTAAGCGTTCATTAATTATCAAAAGCCAACCCATATATGTGGAGAGACACCAGCGCCCTGTGTAAGGAACTCATCTAGCACCTTAACAAAATCAGATTCTCCAAGAATGGCCAGGCAGGGAGAATTCCTCCTCAAGGACGGGTAGTGAACATCCTTGCAGGCTTGAGGTTCCCATCCTTCCTGGAGACCTACCCTAGTAACACTGCCATCAACCCCCTTGACCTCCAGGGTTCTTCCCCTCAGTGCTTGGCCCAAAGGGCACAGAAGATTCTCCCCGTGAGACCCTGTGCTCCAGCTGAGGCCGGGTGGGAGCAGTTAGGCACAGGCAGGTGGACACCCCGCTGCCGGTAGGTGAGCCATAATTCTTTAAGTCAGGTTAGTGGTGCTAGTCTCGGGGTTCACCTCTCTTCTTAGCATCCATAAGCTTTTAGAGAAGTCATACTGGTCTAACCTCAGTTGCACTCCAGGGACTTAAGTGATATAATCATCTAATGAGTAAAGAGTAAGAACATTAAGAGTCTCATTCAACCTGTATCTCGTGTGATTCTATTCAATCAATACAATTATCATCAGGAAATGTCATGCAAACTAAAGAAAATTCACCCATCCTGACCAAAAATAATGGATTTCAGGTTGTTGATGGATATAGTGCCTTGGAATGACTAAAAAATATTTTCAAAAGCAAAGACTTTTGTAATCAAATCCAAAATGTGAAGATTCAAACAAAAAGATATGATAAACTATACAGAGTAGATCACAGGAAAAGATGACTAAGTGGTAGTTTAATATAATAAGTTTAATGTAATAACTTAAAACATGCAATTGGGTCATCAACTACTTAAAAGCAAATCACATTAGACCTGTTAAAATATCTGTACAGGAACAGAAAGAAACCATAGTTAGATTTGCTGTCATTACCAGGGATTGAACCTGGGCCCTTGCCAGTGAAAGCACAGAGTCCTAACCTCTGGACTGCCAGGGAATTCCCAGTCATTACTTTTTTAAATCACAAATCTAAATAAATATTTTCAAAATATAAGGGAAACGGAATAGGTTTAAAAGAAAAGAAATATTCAAATGGGACTAGGACCCTGGAGAAGCTCTTGAATTTGTCCACAAACAGAGAGAAATATTGTTTATGCCACAATGTTAACCATAAAGAAAAGAAGTACTACCTGTTGTCCCTCACTAGGAGAACAGATTTTTTTTTAAAGTAGTATTTAGAGAATGGAATACTATTCAGTAGTTTGAATAAATGATCTAGATTAACATGCATTAACATGGATAAATCTCAAAAACAATGTTGAATGTAAAAAGCAACCAACCAAAACATGTTCAGAATCATACCACTTATCTACATCTTAACAGATACACACAAGTATATGTACATAAATATACCTAATACGTGATTGGATGGATACACATCGATTCATAATTATAGTTGCCTCTGGGGAGGACAGGAAGGGAATGAGACAGAGGAGGAGAATGTAGGACTTCTATTTTAGTGAAAGTCTTAGTTTCTTTATAAATAAAAATAAGGAAAAAATTATAAATGTAATACATTTTTAATTCTCAGAGACGTATACACCAATGTTATATACTATTTTGTTTTTTTAAAGTTAAAAAAATGGCACTACAAAGCATCCTTATATTTTTGTGTTATTTCAGGCCAATGAAATAAGAAAAAGGTATCTCACGTCCTCTGTGGAATTGATTTACATGCATGTATATGCCTAAGCTTCTGTATCTCCATACTCACATGCATAAAACAGAAGGAAAGTACTTTGACAACTTCGCAATATTATTACAGTGAGCAATTTTCTTAAACTGCATTTATTAAACTTCAAGTTATGAAACCCTCTTATTATGTTTTACTTTTTATTAGGTAAACTTTTATTTGGGTATAATTTTAGATTTATAGAAATCTTGCAAAGAGGGTTCAGATTTCCTATACTTCCTTCACCTGGCTTTCCCTATCCAGGGTACATTACATTTTGTCTGCAGACAAATATTCACACTTTATTCAGATTTCACCAGTTTTTCCACTAACACCCTTTTTCAGTTCCAGGATCTAAGTAATGTCTGCTTCATTTTTCAACGTATTTTTTCCAATGTAAATACACGCAGACTAGGTGCTTTGTTAAGTTAAAATGACATTGGTATATTTTAAATTTTCTTTTATGGGGGCTTATGTGTAGTTTTATTTGACAATGATCACATACTCCTTTTGTAAAAAAAAAAAAAAACAACAAAATGGATACATCGTCAAAGGAAAATGCTGAACGTAACAGGCACCCCTTGGAACCCTAAAGCATCTGCTTGGTGGAAAACATACCTCTTGTCTCTTTCTTTCTTCCTGGCTAACTGTCTGAGATAATCCATTTCTTTTCACCTAGGGGGAAAAGCAAAATAAAGTTGAGCGCATTTACTTAAACAACTTCTTTATTATGTAAGACAGAACCCTATGCCCTTCGAAAATGAATTAAGAGAAATTACGCAAAATGTTGAATTCAGTACATACTAATTTTGAGTCTCACACCCCTCAAATGACATTTAATTACACTAATAAATTAGCATAGCTCAACATTAAAGAAATGAAAAGTGTCTAGAACACTATCCTATCAGGTTGAGTTAATCTGTTCTACTCTTAGTTCTGGCTATTCCTAAAATACTTATGAAATTAATCTTCTGATTCATAAGTGAAGAAATTCCTGATAATAAAGAAAATGAAGCCGCCACTCTAAGAGATTACTGCCCAGAACCCTGGTCAGTAATATGGTGTCCTTATCTCATTGAAAGAGTAATTTTAACACTATTTTTTCACAAAGACTCAGTGGAACAGCAATGCTCTATAAAAACCCAATCAAACAAGGAAAACACAGTCCCCTTGGCCCAATTTCAGCAGTCTTTGAGGCATATTTAATTTTGACAAATAAGGATATTAACCTGATAGTCTTTGGAGAAGCCACAGTACCTACAAGAACCAAGAATGCTACCATTCTTCTTCTGCAAGTAGCATACTTGCAGTAATACAGTTGTATCCCTAGTTGAATCCCTGCGGTTCCTGACTCAACTGCCACACATTTTTACCTGACTGCTGTAGTTCCTATCAAAATTCAGTCTCTAACCCAAAGAGTAGAGGCTGAACTATGAACTCCATGGAGGCAGGACCTGGAGTCTCTTCTGATATACCCGGCACTGAGTCTGGCACATGAAAGATATTCATGTTTTTCAGTTAAAGTTTAATTAGCAAAAGGTAAGGCCTATGCAAAATACCGACCAATTAAATCCTGCCCTTCACAGGAAGAAGAGCAGGAAGACAGTGCCCTCCCCTTGTGTGAAAAATTAATAGCAATAAAAAATAACAAAGGTCTTCAAACGTTTGGCTACCATACTTCTCAAAAAAACCCGTAAAAACCATGTTCCCTTAGACCCATTTTTAAGTTGGCATCTCAGATTTTCATCCTAAACTTAAAGAATTTTAAAGATATATTTTGGGGCTTCCCTGGTGGCGCAGTGGTTGAGGGTCCGCCTGCCGATGCAGGGGACACGGGTTCGTGCCCTGGTCCGGGAAGATCCCACATGCTGCGGAGCAGCTGGGCCCGTGAGCCATGGCCACTGAGCCTGCGCGTCCGGAGCCTGTGCTCCGCAACGGGAGAGGCCACAACAGTGAGAGACCCGCGTACCCAAAAAAAAAAAAAAAAAAAAAAAAAAAAAGATATATTTTGCTGCTAATTGTAAATTTAGACATTTTAACCGTGTGTTATTTTAAATGTATCCAATGAAATATAAAAACCATGATGACTAAATACCTATTGCATAACATCATTCATTCAAAAATAAATAAGCTTTTCTTAACAGTTGAAGATTTTACATTATTCTTCTTTCTCCTTGAAATCTCATTTAGATGTCAATCCCACCCCCCTAAGATTCCTAGTATAATTCTATATGTCAGGGTGTCTTATTAGTCACCCTAGCATACTTTAACACAAAATAGGTTTTTACATTTAATTTTCTAAAATTTCCTGTGACCAATAAGCTTTAAGCATAAAGACTCTTCTGTATTGTACAATCACTACAAATAGCATTACTAATCTATAATCAAAATGACACAATTACTTCTAATTTCAACGCATTAGCCCTAAAAGTAAAATTTTACTGACAGTGCAACTCTGAGTGAGACGGTGGCTTAATTAAAGGAGGCTTTGCTGAAACCAGTATTTCAAATTGACCCCATTTTATCTTGTGCCTGTGATTTAACACGTTGAGACAGGGCACCAAAGTAAGATTTGATACGGCTGAGAGAGATGGCTTTCTTTAGAAAAATGGCAAAAGGGGTAACTGTGAAAGTGGAAGTTGGAAAAAAATAAAAAACCTGGTGTAACACTTTAACTGCAGATACAGTCTCAGCTTTAGAAAAAAGAATACCTACAAGTTGAGAATCTGGAAAATGGTCCCCTTAAAACTATTCCTGCCCACCTCACATCATCTTGCTGAATGCCCCGGGGTGTGATGCATATCCCAGGGTGAAGACCGCTGGCACACAATTCTCTACATTGTGGGGTCAGGGTAATAAACAACTACATGTTACTGCCTTTAATCTGATTGTTGGAAAAGGTTAGAAAGCAGTGCAGTAGAGTAGACAGAGTCCTAAATCAATAGTAAAATCAGCAATCATTTACTGAGCACCAGGAAATACGCTGTGTATTTTATATCCCATTCCCACTGAATCCTCATAAAAATTCTAAAAAGCCAATACTACTTTTATGCCCATTTAACAGATGGGAATAACAACTAAGGCTTAGGATCCCAGATCACACAGCTAATAGGTAGCAAGGCCAGGATCCCCATCCAGGCCTGTCAACTTCAGGGCTCCCACTCTTAATCATGATATCATCAGGGATAGGAACTCCCAGCTTTCTATGAGAGGCACCCCATTTCTAAGGTTGGATGATCACCACGACAACCCCTTCTAATGCCAGGTCTGTACCAAGTCTCCATATGTTTGTTTTCATCCCCCCATATCACGGCATGTTGTAATGCCTTACCCACCATCCTGACCCTGGGTCAGCCTGTCAGCAAGAACTCATGGCTAAAAAGGCTTCTTCAAACATTTTAATAAGGTAGGAGACTGGACAGAAGAATGAAACCGTTCAGAGCTGCTCCCATTTGGTTAACCCTGAGCAGGAACTTCACAGGATTTCCTGCCTGACACAAAGTCCTGACAGATCAATATCCCAGCATCACGCCCACTGTCTCTGCAGGTGAGGTCACCAGCAAGAATTTCCAGGCCACCGGCATCTCTATCCACAACTACTGCTGACTTCAAGCCCGGAAATCTTAAGGGGAAGAGAGCGAAGCATGTGGGCTTAGAGACCTACCCAGATACAGCTAGTTTACTGAGGGATAAAGAGTACTACATCCTATCAAAAAGAAAAAGAAAAAAATCCCCAGCTAAAGTAGTTGCTCTTCTGAGGGGGGAGAGAAGGTAGTTTTGAAAAAGGCAAAGTACTAATTGCATAGGATTATCATCTTTCACTCATAATACTAATTTAAAAAATGATAAAATATTCCTTTACCCAAAAAAGTCATCAGTAAGAGACCAGCAGCCCATACAAAACTGACCAAAAAGAAAAAAAGATTCCATGAAGCAGTCTTGGGTTATAATTAAGAAAACGGGCACATTCAGGGAATCTGAAAACTGGCTCTGGAGAGCTGTGATGAGCCAGCTCCTCCTGGCTGGCTGCCAGACCACTGCTCCAGGTCCTGGCTGGACAGGTTCTTCTCCTGAGCCAAGAGGAAGCATTCTGTCCACCTGAGACCTTCCACGTTCAACTCTAAATTAAGCAGAGCAGGTGCCTGGAGGTCGAAGGTCAAGAGCAGCAAGATTATTTCAGAGCCTGAAGAATTTGGAAGATGAAACCAGAGAAAGAAGGGGAGAGAGGTTATAAAACAGGGCCTCACAGAGACCGGCAGAAGGCAGGCAGGAGAAAACTGGGGGAGAATGAAAACACAGAGCAAAGTGTCAAGCGGAAAGAAGCAAGGAAAGAAGGGGGTAAGGGAGGGAGGGAAAGGAAAGAAGGAGAAAGAATGCGTGCAAAGATTTTAATAGTAAATATCTCTGGAAATTTTCTATTCAACACCAGTGACCTTACTGCTAAACTGAAGTAAAAATCTTTGGAAGGCCCAGGCTCTTCTTTTGCACAAAAAAAAATGTGTATAAAGCGTATGTTTATACCTATAGTTTTTACATTTACATGTTTTCTGCAGTTTGCACAGTTTTGCTAAGAGAATCTAGCAAAATTCTCCAAGGGTTCTCCTTGTTTCCATGTATGGAAAAGAAAATACACCAGCTTCCAAAATGGATTCCTATTTTGTTATCTAAAATGAAAGAAATTAAATTGTACAGCCTCTTTTTTTCTTTTTTAAATATATATTTTGCAGTGGGGGCTCTGGCCCAGCACAAACGGGAACACACAGACAGCCAAGCAACACTCCTTTACAGCTCTCTTCTGACCTCACTTGAACTTTCTCATTCCTCACTGGTCTAAATTTTTTATTTAACTATCTCATCAAGTAGAATGACATAAGTAGTTTAATGAAACATTAAGAACTAGATTCCATTTGGGGTTCTTGATTTCGTATAATCTAAGCAATTCACAAAACTCTTCAGATCTTGCCATGGCAGACGATAAACTCTAAGGAGAAAGTGTGAATATATGTCAATACTGTCAACATTTGAAGCGGATAAAAATTAATTCAAATAAAACAACAAAACTGTAGCTCACAACTACAGTTCTGAGATAAGCTGAAAAATATGAACATATATTATGTGGCCCGTCAAGACAGTGAATGCAGGGAACTCACTAATGTCATAACAGTCCTAAATTCATAATTATAAATTATATTTTTACTGCTGTAACTGGATTGAAATTCTCCTCCCATGATTTTTGTAACCAGTATATTTTCCATGTTCAAAGAGACAGAAGTTAACAACTGGCTAAAACTAATAAAGGACAGTAGAAGATACTTCATCTATGGATATGATAGTCGTACTAAACCCAAGATATAGTTTCCGAAATTTATAAAAGCGTAAACTCCCTAAAGTACAGACCCAAAAGTTAATTAATGGATACTCCACCTAAAATTGACGGCGAGTAAGTCAGAGAAAGACAAATATCGTATAATGTGACTTACATATGGAATCTAAAAAAATGATGTAAATGAACTTATTTACAAAACAGAAATAGACTCACAGACATAGAAAACAAACTTACTGTTACCAAAGGGGAAAGGGGGGGAGAGATAAATTAGGAATTTGGGAGTAACATGAACACACTACTACATATAAAATAGATAAACAGCAAGGAACTACTGTATAGCACAGGGAACTATACTCAACATTCTGTAATAACCTATATGGGGAAAGAATCTGAAAAAAGAATAGATATATGTATATGTACAACTGAGTCACTTTGCTGTACACCTGAAACTAATACAACATTGTCAGTTAACTATACTTTAATTTTTAAAAATGGTTAAAAAATAAACAAATAAAATAAAATGGATGCCGATTTCCTTCTTGATACTTTGCCAATCTGAGCTTGTTAGATGACTGTCCCACAGAGGAACAACCAGGCTTTAGGTAGTAATTCCACTCCCGCATTCACCACAGCTACAGGTGTTTTCACCTCATGAAGAACTGTGTTAGGAAAACCATAAGCTTTGTGCAATATTCCTTGGCCTTTGACACCACTGACTGGAATAGGTAATAAGCCAGGTTCTCTGCACCTCCAACAGAGCCCTGAGGTTGCCATTTATACAGAGCCTATCTACAGGATAGAGTCGGCCCTGTACTTGTGGACAGAGCCAAGATGAACTACACCAGTCACCTGGCTGATCAGATGACCATTTTCTATGGGGTAAATGAGGATATGTCCTCAGGCCCTCTGTGACTTGACAGTGTTTCTAGATAAGACAGGTGCACATTCCTTCTGTTTTTCACCGCCAGCCAGAGAAACCAGAATAGGAGGGCCCCCAAAAGACTGACCAACCAAAAAGGCTCAGAAAAGTAGTCAATTAAAAATTAGATCAGATATTTATAATCCAAGATCACACAGGTCCCATAAAGCACTAATGTCCACTGAATACCCATGGGAGCTAAGACCTTTAAACTTGGAGTTACCCACTTGCTGAAAATTGACTGTTTTATTCATGTCTCCTGGTGATTCGCTATTCATGGGCTTCTATTCTCAAGAGTTCAAGTGGGAAGAAAATGAATTGCAAAGTAAAACTACACCACGTGACACAATCACTCCTAGGTCCTTTCTACAGACTTAACACAAGCCGAATAGCCCCTGAATTATAAATGAGCTAGAATTCTTTCACTCCCAACAACATGGGAACAGCGGCTCTCTCAGTGTATGTCTGAAGTTCCTAACGTGAAAAGTCTGCCACAGGCCCGAAACACTGTCCTCTGTAAGCAGTCCCTGCAGGCTGTCTCGGGCCCCACCATGTCCACCGAGAAATCACTGAGATACCTTCCACCTAAGCCACAAGCTGCCGCAGAACATGCACATCAAAGAGCCAGAGATCTGGATAACCAAAGATCAGATAAATGAGGCCAAGATGGGGACAGTGCCATATTTTTAGGGAGGAGCTGGTAAATAGAACACTATTTTTTAGAATAATGAGAGGTAGAAGACAATGGCCCATTTAATAAAATCATATGCTTAATTTAAAAAGATGTCAAGTAACATGTCAGGGACCTTCTCATTCATTTGTTCAAAAAACCAGATCTCCTCTCTGATCTACATTGTTAAGGTTAATTCTACAATCCTCACCAAAGTTCTTGCATCTCAAGAAACAGCAAAGCTCCCCCAGCCTCCCAGAGGTAACCTCAGGTCTGCTAAAACCGTGGCAAACTCAGATAAGACAGGCCAGGGCTTGGGGCTCTTACCCTGTAATGGCCTGAGTCACCCTCTGCAGACAGAGCCAGGATTCCTGATTGAGCCCCAGTTACTTCAGTACAGATATGAGGCCGAGGGGAAAGACCACAAACAGCAAGCTCATTAAATGTACAAGAATAAGTTGCTGTGCTTTGTATGATTTGGGAGATGAGTATGCATTACTTCCTTTGCAGCCAGCCCTCGTAAACCAGCATCCTATATCTAGCCAATTCCTGATTCAGAGGACTGAATCTATTTCTCCAACTACCAATGTATCAAATGCTTACCACGCACCAGGTACTGTTCTTTCCACGCATCTAAAACGTCTAACAATGCCGCAAGGAAGCTATTACTATCACTATTTTACAAAAAAGAAAATGGGGACACAGGAAAGTTAAATCGTCGTTAGCCCTAATAAGTGGCCAAGCTGGGATTCAACCCAGGCCCGCTTGCTGCCTCCAAGGACTAATCTCTCTTTTTTTTTAATAAATGTATGTATATATTTATTTATTTATTTTTGGCTGCGTTTGGTCTTCGTTGCTGCGCACGGGCTCTCTCTAGTTGCAGCGAGTGGGGGCTACTCTTCATTGCAGTGGCGGGCTTCTCAATGCGGTGGCTTCTCTTGTTGCAGAGCACAGGCTTTAGGCGCGCAGGCTTCAGGAGTTGTGGCTCGTGGTCTCTAGAGCGCAGGCTCAGTAGTTGTGGTGCACTAGGTTAGTTGCTCCGTGGCATGTGGGATCTTCCCGGACCAGGGCTTGAACCGTGGTTAAGAATCCACCCATTGTCAGGTGGATTCTTAACCACTGCACCACCAGGGAAGCCCCAAAGACTAATCTCTTAACCACCGTGGTGCACTGCCTTCTCATGCTTCTGAATTTCTTAAGAGGTGTGACCTGCAGCTACTTTTCCCTTAAACTAAGGTCCTCCCCCTGGATGCCGCAGAAACTGCATCCCCAACTGAATTCCCAGCTCCTGATGCAGAGAAAGTTAAGCTGTTAGCAGGGCGCCTGGCAATTTTTAACTTGTTGATTAGTACTGACATTTGTGGAATCTCCTCAAATTCCTCTCTCTGACTTGTGGCTCTCAATACCGTCATTCCCCTGTGGGCTACTGAGCCTGGACCCAAGTGTACTCAATCTCTATTCCCCCGTGAGAGAGAAACCCAGTTCTCCTTTTTCTATCTGCAATCAGGAGGAGAAAATGAGATTAGGACATATACGAAAAGCTCATGACACAGAAGTAGAGAGGATAAAAAGTAAACTGGTTTTAGGGGAAAAAGGCGATTCCATAAAGTTATTTAATAAAAGATGAACAGTTTTTAAAAGTGGAATATTTAATAAAATACGGAGGAGGAGACCAGACTAATAACAGTGGTGAACAGTGGAGGGGGTTGGGAATGGTGGTAAAATCAGAGCAACTTTCAGTCTTAACTGTTGTGTTTAGTTTTGTAATAAGGTGAATGTATTTGCATTACTTTTGTAATTCAAAAATAATTGTTTCAAAGAACTTAATTTAAATTTTGATTTTAAGTTGGAATACTAGGAATAAACTAATGACTAACAAAGGGAATTGGTTGAAAGAATCAAACACCTACTTATTTGATGAAATATAACATGAGCTTTACAAAGGCTGTTGTGGAAGAAACTCTAATAACATGGAAAGTCATTCACAACATTGTTAAGAGAAAAAAACAGGTTACAAAACAGCAGGTTTAATGACCTGAGAAAATATTTACAACACTGTTAAAGGGAAAATATGAGTAATAAGACAATATTATTGGTTAATTTTGCTTAAAGGAAAAGGAAAACTCTAAATACACATTAAGGAAAAAAAAAGTCTGAAAAGTTATATATCAAAATGTCAACAGTGATTGGATGGGAGGGATTGCAACTAATTTTTATTTTCTTCTTTTTATCTATTGGTACTTTTTGATTTTTCTATAATAAGCATCTCTTGGCTTTGGAATTAAAGCATTATTTTTAATAAAAACTAAAATATGTTTCAAAGTCCTCTCTCAAAAAAGAAACAAAGCAAGTAGGACAGGCAAATGGAACTGTTTACGGATGCCAATAATACCTGCATTTCTTTGTTTCTGCCCACAGGAAAACTCTTAAGTGAGAGGTGACCATGAGAGAGATTTCAGTCAAGCCCAAGCCGGGCAGTGGCTTATGAGGCAGTGTTGAAAGTGAGTGATGACAGGCAGGTGTGCAGATGGGCGAGCAGAGGAGGACTCGGCTGGAGTCGCATAATTGACAATGACGCCGATGACACAGTGAAGGCGTGAGTCAGGAAGGGGCTGATGAAGGCAGAACAGGTCCGAGGGGCTCCTCTTGCACAAGAGGACACCTGTTTGTAAAGGTGGTGCCAACACCTTGGCTGCCATTTTGTTTTTGCTTCTTGTTTTCGGAACGTGGCAGATGGATAGAAATGATCACCTCCAAACAGTAAGTTCCTTAGAACAACACTGACACTGAAGTTAGTTTCTGGTTTTTTTTTTTTTTTTTTTTCTTGCTGTACGCAGGCCTCTCACTGTTGTGGCCTCTCCCGTTGCGCAGCACAGGCTCCAGACGCGCAGGCTCAGCGGCCATGGCTCACGGGCCCAGCCGCTCCGCGGCATGTGGGATCTTCCCGGACCGGGGCACGAACCCGTGTCCCCTGCATCGGCAGGTGGACTCAACCACTGTGCCACCAGGGAAGCCCTGAAGTTAGTTTCTTAGATTGGCAATAAAACCTAAGCTGAGTAAAACCTGTTTTGGAAAAATGGATACTAAAGAGAACTAATAGGGACTTCCCTGGAGGTCCAGTAGTTAAGATGCCGCACTTTCACTGCAGGGGGCACGGGTTCGACCCCTGGTCAGGAAAATAAGATTCCACATGCCGCATGGTACAGCCAAAAAACTAAAAATAAAAAAAAGTGGACTGATGTTTTACATGAGATGTTCAAAGCACGCAGTGGTTCCACTGGGCAGGAATTACCTTATTATATGGAGGAGACCTGAGAAATAGGCACAGAATTACCACTGTTCTCCCATTTACCTATATCTCAAGCTTCCTTCAAGCAATAGTTTATACTTCTATTGCTTTTATTTTCCACTCTTCTGCCCATCTAGCCCGTCTAGTTTTAGTCAGAGTCTCTAGAGAGCACTTTCCTGACCTTTACTGCTTTCTATGATATCTATCTGTGTCATTCATTTTCGCATTCTGTCCTACATTCTTTCAAAAACATCACTTAAACCTTTCATTTCTATTGTCTCCTAAACCAGCTTCTAAGTTCCTGCAGCGCAGGTACTGGTTTTCAGTTTGATTTGTTTGCCCCATCCAGCACAATGCAGTGCAACACAAATGAATTCTGCAGTTAGATACCAGCGTTTTCAAGCTACAAGCTTATAACCTCTTAGTGAATAGCAAAATAAAACCCAAGAATTTCTGATTGTCATCTACTTAAAGGTAACAAAACAGAAAGGACAGAATAGAGAATACCATAGCGCACTGCATGTATTGAGGGTAACTTCTGTTTTGTAAAGCTTTTGTTTGAGATACACACACGTGCACCCATGAACACACCTACTGGCTTACAAGTAAAATGTATTTCTCATTATGTTAAGCCACTGATATAGACCATGTTTGCAATGTCAACTCCACCATATGTAAATTTACACTAGATATGTCGGTCATGTCACTTAACACTCCCACTCACCCTCAGAAGAAAAGCTATTCTACTCAGAGCTTCTGCAAAAGCAGCAGCCCAAGAGCCCACATTTCACACCATCATGGAGGCCAAAGCTGATTGGAAAAGAGCTACTTAAGCACCTGATCAAATAACAGTAAATGTTTAAGTGACCTATTTAAGTGGGGGGAAAGTGGCTGAGCCTATGTGATTCTCTCTCAAGAAATTGACCTGGGGGGACCTCCAAGATGGCAGAGGGGTAAGACACGGACATCACCTTCCTCCCAACAAATACATCAGAAATACATCTACACGTGGAACAGCTCCTACAAAACACCCACTGAACGTTGGCAGAAGACCTCAGACCTTCCAAAAGGCAAGAAACTCCCCACATACCTCGGTAGGGCAAAAGAAAAAAGAATAAACAGAGACAAAAGAATAGGGATGGGACCTGCACCAGTGGGAGGGAGCTGTGAAGGAGGAAAGGTTTCCACACACTAGGAAGCCCCTTCGCGGGCAGAGACTGCGGGTGATGGAGAGGGGAAGCGTCGGAGCCGCAGAGGAGAGCACAGCAACAGGGGTGCTGAGGACAAAGCGGAGAGATTCCCGCACAGAGGATCGGTGCCGACCCCAGCCCGAGAGGCTTGTCTGCTCACCCGCCGCGGCAGGCGGGGCTGGGTGCTGAGGCTCGGGCTTTGGAGGTCAGATCCCAGGGAGAGGACTGGGGTTGGTGGCGTGAACACAGCCTGAAGGGGGCTAGTGCGCCACAACTAGCCGGGAGGGAGTCTGGGAAAAGGTCTGGAGCTGCCTAAGAGGCAAGAGACCATTGTTTTGGGGTGTGCAAGGAAAGGGGATTCAGAGCACTGCCTAAACAAGCTCCAGAGATGGGCATGAACCGCGGCTATCAGCGCAGACCCCAGAGACGGGCATGAGGCGCTAAGGCTGCTGCTGCCGCCACCAAGAAGCCTGTGTGCGAGCACAGGTCACTATCCACACCTCCCCTCCCGGGACCCTGTGCAGCCCACCACTGCCAGGGTCCCGTGATCCAGGGACAACTTCCCTGGGAGAACGCCTGGTGTGCCTCAGGCTGTGCAACGTCACGCCGGCCTCTGCCGCCGCAGGCTTGCCCCACATCCGTACCCATCCCGCCCCCCGGCCTGAGTGAGCCAGAGCCCCCGAATCAGCTGCTCCTTTAACCCCATCCTGTCTGAGCAAAGAACAGACGCCCTCAGGCGACCTACACGCAGGGGTGGGTCCAAATCCAAGCTGAACCCCAGGAGCTGTGCGAACAAAGAAGAGAAAGGGAAATCTCTCCCAGCAGCCTCGGGAGCAGCAGATTAAATCCCCACAATCAAGCTGAAGTACTCTGCATCTGTGGAATACCTGATTAGACAACAAATCAACCCAAAACTGAGGCAGTGGACTTTGGGAGCAACTGTAGACTTGGGGTTCTGCTGTCTGCAACTGACATGTTTCTGATTGTTTTGTTTATCTTAGTATAGTTTTTAGCGCTTGTTATCATTGGTGGATTTGTTTATTGGTTTGGTTACTCTCTTCTTTTTTTTATTACTTTTATATTTTAATTATTTTTTATTTTAATTATTTTATTTTATTATTTTCTTTCTTTTTTTCTTCCTTTTCTTCTGAGCTGTGTGGCTGACAGGGTCTTGGTGGTCGGGCCTACCGTCAGATCTGAGCCTCTGAAGTGGGGGAGCCGAGTTCAGGACACTGGACCACCAGAGACCTCCTGGCCGCACATAATAACAATTCGCAAGAGCTCTCCCAGAGATCTCGGTCTCAACACTAAGACCCAGCTCCACCCAAAGGCCAGCAAGCTCCAGTGCTGGATGCCCCATGACAAACAACTAGCAGGATGGGAGCACAACCCCACCCATTAGCAGAGGGGCTGCCTAAAATCATACTAAGTTCACAGACACCCCAAAACACACGATTGGACGCTGCCCTGCCCACCAGAAAGACAAGATCCATCCCCACCCATCAGAACACAGGCACCACTCACCTCCACCAGGAAGCCTACACAACCCACTAAACAATCATCAGCCACTGGGGACAGACACCAAAAACAATGGGAACTACAAACCTGCAGCTTGCTAAAAGGAGACCCCAAACACAGTAAGTTAAACAAAATGAAAACACAAAGAAACACACAGCAGATGAAGGAGCAAGGCAAAAACTCACCAGACCAAACAAATGAAGAGGAAATAGGCAGTCTACCTGAAAAAGAATTCAGAGTAATGATAGTAAAGATGATCCAAAATCTTGGAAATAGAATGGAGAAAATACAAGAAACGTTTAACAAGGACCTAGAAGAACTAAAGAGCAAATAAACAACGATGAACAACACAATAAATGAAATTAAAAATTCTCTAGAAGGAATCAATAGCAGAATAACTGAGGCAGAAGAACGGATAAGTGACCTGGAAGATAAAATAGTGGAAATAACTACTGCAGAGCAGAATAAAGAAAAAAGAATGAAAAGAATTGAGGAGAGTCTCAGAGACCAGTGGGACAACACTGAATGCACCAAAATTCAAATTATAGGGGTCCCAGAAGAAGAAGAGAAAAAGAAAGGGACTGAGAAAATATTTGAAGAGATTATAGTTGAAAACTTCCCTAACATGTGAAGGGTAATAGTCAATCAAGTCCAGAAAGTACAGAGTCCCATACAGGATAAATCCAAGGAGAAACATGCCAAGACACATATTATTCAAACTATCAAAAATTAAATACAAAGAAAAAATATTAAAAGCAGCAAGGGAAAAGCAACATAACATACAAGGGAATTCCCATAAGGTTAACAGCTGATCTTTCAGGAGAAACTCTACAAGCCAGAAGGGAGTGGCAGGACATATTTAAAGTGATGAAAGGGGAAAACCTACAACCAAGATTACTCTACCCAGCAAGGATCTCATTCAGATTCGACAGACAAATTAAAATCTTTACAGACAAGCAAAAGTTAAGAGAATTCAGCACCACCAAACCAGCTTTACATCAAATGCTAAAGGAATTTCTCTAGGCAGGAAACACAAAAGAACGAAACGACCTACAAAAACAAACCCAAAACAATTAAGAATATGGTAATAGGAACATACATATCAATAATTAAATTAAATGTAAATGGATTAAATGCTCCAACCAAAACACGCAGACCGGCTGAATGGATACAAAAACAAGACCCGTATATACGCTGTCTACAAGAGACGCACTTCAGACCTAGGGACACATACAGACTGAAAGTGAGGGAATGGAAAAACACTTTTCATGCAAATGGAAATCAAAAAAAAGCTGGAGTAGCAATTCTCATATCAGACAAAATAGACTTTAAAATAAAGACTATTATAAGAGACAAAGAAGGACACTACATAATGATCAAGGGATCAATCCAAGAAGAAGATATAAAAATTGTAAATATTTATGCACCCAACACAGGAGCACCTCAATACATAAGGCAAATGCTAACACCCATAAAAGGGGAAATCGACAGTAACACAATCATAGTAGGGGACTTTAACACCCCACTTTCACCAACAGACAGATCATCCAAAATGAAAATAAAGAAGGAAACACAAGCTTTAAATGCCACATTAAACAAGAGAGACTTAATTGATATTTATAGGACATTCCATCCAAAAAACAACAGAATACACTTTTTTTTCAAGTGCTCATCGAACATTCTCCAGGAAAGATCATATCTTGGGTCACAAATCAAGCCTTGGTAAATTGAAGAAAACTGAAATCATATCAAGTATCTTTTCTGACCACAACGCTATGAGACTAAATATCAATTACAGGAAAAAATCTGTAAAAAGTACAAACACGTGGGGGCTAAAAAATACACTACTAAATAACCAAGATATCACTGAAGAAATCAAAGAGATCAAAACATACCTACAAACAAATGACAATGAAAACATGACAACCCAAAACCTATGGGATGCAGCAAAAGCAGTTCTAAGAGGGAAGTTTATAGCAATACAATCCTACGTCAAGAAACAAGAAAAATCTCAAATAAACTACCTAACCTTACACCTAAAGCAATTAGAGGAAGAAGAACAAAAAAAACCCGAAGTTAGCAGAAGGAAAGAAATCATAAAGATCAGATTAGAAATAAATGAAAAAGAAATGAAGGAAACAATAGCAAAGATAAATAAAGCTAAAGGCTGGTTCTTTGAGAAGATAAACAAAATTGATAAACCACTAGCCAGACTCATCAAGAAAAAAAGGGAGATGACTCAGGTCAACAGAATTAGAAATGAAAAAGAAGTAACAACTGACACTCCAGATATACAAAGGATCATGAGAGATTACTACAAGCAACTATACATCCATTTTAGGACAACCTGGAAGAAATGGACAAATTTGTAGAAAAGCACAACCTTCCCAGACTGAACCAGGAAGAAACAGAAAATATAAACAGACGAATCACAAGCAGTGAAATTGAAACTGTGATTAAAAATCTTCCAACGAACAAAAAAGCCCAGGACCAGATGGCTTCACGGGTGAATTCTAACAAACATTTAGAGAAGAGCTAACACCTATCCTTCTCAAACTCTTCCAAAATATAGCAGAGGGAGGAACACTCCCAAACTCATTCTACAAGGCCAACATCACCCTGACACCAAAACCAGACAATGAGATCACAAAGAAAGAAAACTACAGGCCAGTATCACTGATGAACATAGATGCAAAAATCCTCAACAAAATACTAGCAGACAGAATCCAACAGCACATTGAAAGGATCATACACCATGACCAAGTGGGGTTTATTCCAGGAATGCAAGCATTCTTCAGTATATGCAGATCAATCAATGTGATACACCATATTAATAAACTGAAGGATAAAAACCACATGATAATCTCAATAGACGCAGAAAAAGCTTTCGACAAAATTCAACACCCATTTATGATAAAAACTCTCCGGAAAGTAGGCGTAGAGGGAACTTACTTCAACACAGTAAAGGCCATATATGACAGACCCACAGCCAACATCATTCTCAATGGTGAAAAACAGAAACCATTTCCTCTAAAATCAGAAAGAAGACAAGGATGGTCCACTCTCACCGCTATTATTAAACATAGTTTTGGAAGTTTTAGCCACAACAATGAGAGAAGAAAAAATAAATAAATAAAAGGAATCCAAATCGGAAAAGAAGTAAAGCTGTCACTGTTTGCAGATGACATGATACTACACATAGAGAATCCTAAAGATGTTACCAGAAAACTACTAGAGCTAATCAGTTAATTTGGTAAAGTAGCAGGATACAAAATTAATGCACAGAAATCTCTTGCATTCCGATACACTAATGATGAAAAATCTAAAAGAGAAATTAAGGAAACACTCTCATTTACCACTGCAACAAAAAGAATAAAATACCTAGGAATAAATCTACCTAAGGAGACAAAAGATCTGTATGCAGAAAACTATAAGACACTGATGAAAGAAATTAAAGATGATACCAACAGATGGAGAGATATACCATGTTCTTGGATTAGAAAAAGCAACATTGTGAAAATGACTATACTACCCAAAGCAATCTACAGATTCAATGCAATCCTTATCAAACTACCAATGGCATTTTTCACAGAACTAGAACAAAAAATTGCACAATTTGTATGGAAACACAAAAGACCCCGAATAGCCAAACCAATCTTGAGAAAGAAAAACGGAACTAGAGGAATCAGGCTCCCTGACTTCAGACTATACTGCAAAGCTACAGTAATCAAGACAATATGGTATCGGCACAAAAAGAGAAATATAGATCACTGGAACAGGATAGAAAGTGCAAAGATAAACCCACGCACATATGGTCACCTTACCTTTGATAAAGGAGGCAAGAATATACAATAAAGAAAAGAGAGCCTCTTCAATAAGTGGTGCTGGGAAAACTGGACAGCTACATGTAAAAGAATGAAATTAGAACACTCCCTAACACCATACACAAAAATAAACTCCAAATGTATTAGAGACCTAAATGGAAGGCCAGACACTATAAAACTCTTAGAGGAAAACACAGGAGGAACCCTCTCTGACATAAATCACAGCAAGATCCTTTTTTACCCACCTCCTGGAGAAATGACAATTACAACAAAAATAAACAAAGGGGACCTAGTGAAACTTAAAAGCATTTGCACAGCAAAGGAAACCATAAACAAGACGAAAAGACAACCCTCAGAATGGGAGAAAATATTTGCAAACAAAGCAACTGACAAAGGATTAGTCTCCAAAATATACAAGCAGCTCATGCAGCTCAATATCACAAAAATAAACAACCCAATCCAAAAATGCACAGAAGACCTAAATAGACATTTCTCCAAAGAAGACATACAGACTGCCAATAAACACGTGAAAGGATGCTCAACATCACTAATCATGAGAGAAATGCAAATCAAAACTACAATGAGATATCACCTCACACTGGTCAGAATGGCCATCATCAAAAAATCTAGAAACAATAAATGCTGGAGAGGGTGTGGAGAAAAGGATCCCTCTTGCACCCTGGTGGGAATGTAAATTGGTTCAGCCACTATGGAGAACAGTATGGAGGTTCCTTAAAAAACTACAAATAGAACTACCTTATGACCCAGCAATGCCACTACTGGGCATATACCCTGAGAAAACCATAATTCAAAAAGAGTCATATACCACCATGTTCATTGCAGCTCTATTTACAATAGCCAGGACATGGAAGCAATCTAAGCGTCCATCAACAGATGAACGGATAAAGAAGATGTGGCACATATATACAGTGGAATATTACTCAGCCATAAAAAGAAATGAAATTAAGTTATTTGTAGTGACGTGGATGGACCCAGAGTCTGTCATACAGAGTGGAGTAAGTCAGAAAGAGAAAAACAAATACTGTATGCTAACACATATATATGAAATCAGAAAAAAGATTGTGATGAACCTAGGGGCAGGACAGGAATAAAGACGTAGACAATGGAATTGAGGATGCGGAGAGGGGCAAGGGTAAGCTGGGACGAAGTGAGAGAGTGTCATGGACATATATACACTACCAAATGTAAAATAGATAGCTAGTGGGAAGCAGCTGCATAGCAAAGGGAGATCAGCTCGGTGCTTTGTGACCACCTAGCGGGGTGGGATAGGGAGGGTGGGAGGGAGACGCAAGAGGGAGGAGATATGGGGATATATGTATATGTATAGCTGATTCACTGTAATAAAGCAGAAACTAACACACCACTGAAAAGCAATTATACTCCAATAAAGATGTTTAAAAAATAAAGAAATTGACCTGGGTAACTATACATGGAAGCTGAGAGGATAACATGAGGCAGCGCTGGACCATGCTAGGTAACCTCAAATCTAATTTACAAGAACTCAGAAACTCTGAGTATGCAGGAGTTCTCAGGACAGAAGACAGACCTGGCAGAAAGGGCAAATGAGCCAATTCATGAGAAGAAATAGCCAACAGGCCACTTCTGAGACGCAGTCACATTCCTGGCCAAGTACCAGATAGAAATGTGGTTCCTGCTCTTCCAGAGCCCTGGCTACACATCTGGTATTTAGCGAAACTTTAGAGGCTCTGTTCCAGGTAACCTCAAGACCCTAAAGAAAACAGTAGGAAAGTAACCCTATTTGTCACTTCGGAGTCTCAGCTGCCTCAATATATAGTAGAGAAATAGTACCCACTCTCATGGTATTGTCACAAGCTCGACATAAGCTGAGTGAAATGACCTAGTATAATCCCTGGTGCACAGTCTCCTCTGCAAACACTGTGTTAATAAGTTAACTGCATGTAAATAACTTAATATTATGATGATCCAATGACAGGTCCCATAGCTACAGTTATCTGCACTGCCTGCTCACACTGAGAACTTAACCCCAGCTGAATATGAGTTGAGCAGACAACAGACAACAGCCATACTCCTTTGCACATAACCGCCAGAAGCACGGTTTCCTGCCGCCCCAAATATGAACTACTCCATTTTTATGTTATTGCAGTTGGATGGGTAGCAGAGTTTATCTCCTACACTAAAGGGGAAAATAATCTGCAATTTCCTTTTACTGGCAAAAATACTTCCTTCTGCAGAAGCTGTCCATTGGCTATGGTCCTTATCCCCCCAGATAACAGATATACAGATAATAAATGCCATAATAATTGTAAGACATAAGAGTACGGATTAATCATGTAGAACATCAACAGGCTATAAGTACTCTGGATAAATCAACCAAAATTGAGAAAAAAGTTTTTAAGCACTAGTTCCACATTTAAAGATTCAATGGTAATTTTTTTTTTTAATTAATTTATTTATTTTTGCTGTGTTGGGTCTTCGTTTCTGTGCGTGGGCTTTCTCTAGTTGCGGCGAGCGGGGGCCACTCTTCATCGCGGTGCGCAGGCCTCTCACTGTCGCGAACTTCTCTTGTTGCGGAGCACAGGCTCCAGACGCGCAGGCTCAGTAGCTGTGGCGCACGGGCTTAGTTGCTCCGCAGCATGTGGGATCTTCCCAGACCAGGGCTCGAACCCGCGTCCCCTGCATTGGCAGGCAGATTCTCAACCACTGCGCCACCAGGGAAGCCCTCAACGGTAATTTTGATGGTGACAATTTCTCTAATCAATCATCATGGAGACAAATCACTCTGTGGATATGGCTCTGATGAATAGCCCCATCGCTGGGCCAAAAGAAGAGACACCACAAGGGGACATCTTAAGGTCAAGAGGGCAGATACAAGAATCTAATGGATGATTTTCCCAAGCGCAAGCTCAGTATTATAGAGCCTTTCCCCACAGTTATTCAGAACTCCTCAAAGTAACCGAGCCTTCTTTCCTTTTACCTAATTACACTATATTCCTACAGACTCCTGTTGTTCTTGAATGCATCCATCTACCTCCCCAAAAGAAATACCAAGTGGAGGATGAGGGAGGCTGTAATTTAATTTGATTTCGTAGTATGCAAATACCTACCATAGGTAGTTCTAAACTATGAAGATACCAAGTTTCCTAATGTATCAAAGACATTTATTAAATCCAGGAGGTAGCCAAAGTGTCAAGAATTTGTCCTTTAAAATAAAAATTAAAACAGCCTCCAAATAGCCCCAAATAGGAAACTTCCTGGCTGTTTTCCCCGCTGAGTTTTTTGGCTGTTATTTTCACTTATGGGATTAGGTTTTTGCCTTTACTCATTCATTTATACATTCACTCATAAATTCACCACATATTTACTGCAAGCCTCCTGTAAGTCAGGCAATGATGTGCTAGGAATAGGATAGGGAACATAACAGACAAAAATCTCTGCTTTCATGCAGATTTTATTCCAGTGGGAGTAGATGGACCATTAACAAGAAAAGTAAATCACATAGTATGTTAGAGGGGTAAGCGTCAGGAAGACACTGGAAGAAGAGCTATTTATTGGAAGCTGAGGAGACAGCAAGTGCAAAGGCCCTGAGGCAGCGTGCACCTTGTATTGGAGGAACACCAGTGTAACTGAGCAGCAAGCATGGGATGAGTCCAGAGAGTAACCAGGGGCCAGAATACACAGCCTCCCTGGCCCCTGTAAGGCTTAGCCTTTATTTTGAGTAGAGGTAAGAAATAACTTGAAGGTTCAGAACAAAGGGACAATATCTCAGTACATTTTAACAGGATCACAATTCAACAATATAACTATATAGCTGCTATACGGAGAAGAGACCAAAACGGACCCACATAGATGCAGGGAGTTGAGCTGGGAAGCAATGGGGACAATCCACCTCCACAGTGACAGGGTGGCAGCAGAGAAGTAGCTCTATTCTGAAGTTACAGGCAAAAGACTTTGCATCCAGTCTTTTTAAGTAAGTTATGGGAGAAAGAGAAGAGTGAGCAAAGGCTCTAAGGGTTCTGACCTTCACAAGTAGAAAATGGAGTCATTATTTGCTGGGAAAAAGAAGAGATTATGAGAGAAGCTGATTTGGGTGGGAGAGAAGGGAGTGATCAGAAGTCAACTTTTGGAAAGGTTAACTTTGAGATGCTGGTTAGATACCAGAAACAAAGCTGGATATCCTTGTCTGACGCTCAAGGAAAGGTCCAGTCTAGAGACAGAAACTTGAAAGTCATCAGAGTAGATGATGTATTTAAAGCCACAAGACTGCATGAGATCACCAAGGGAGTGCAGATAAAAGAGGAGCCCCAAGGATGGAGCCTCTGGACCCCCCAACAGGTAGAGGCTGGAAGAAAAGAGATCAAGAAGCTGCAGGTGCACTGACTTTTTCTCAAATCCTCTGACCCTCCATCACCCCGAAGGGTCCACATAGCGTACGTGATGTTTTCTCTGCTTGGGACTCCTCCAGCCTGCACCCGCCCCTCTAACAACATCTCTGACCTGACACTTATCTGGTAGCTGATCAGATGGCAGCTCTTGTCATCTCCTTTGCCACCTTCCCTTGACTGACAGCATCTTGCCCAGACAGGTGCCCTTCCCATAGGATCTCAGAGCAGCACAAGTACGTCCTTCACAGTATTAACACAGCAATTCTACATGTACATGTGGGATAATTTGGTGTCTGTCTTGCCATTCAGGGTGTCAGTAAGGACATGAAAGCAAAGTGGAGTCTGTTTGTGCTCTATCTCCACTGCCTAGAACAGGGGCCTCCACAAAGACTACATGAATGAAGGAATCATTCATCAATCTCTCTCCTCAGTTTTCTGCTCAATGTAATAAGACCCTCTTTGTCTGGGACCCAGGTCTAGGTTTCCAGTTGAAATACCTCCTTTTGTACTTACACCAACCAATATGAAACACCTCTGTGCTCATGTCCTCCCACTTTCTTGGAGCACTTGTCTCTTCTGCTCCATACCTGCCCTCAGGGCCTAAGGCACACACACCCACATTTTCACAACCCATTGTTCTCTCCATAGAATCAACAACATAAATATTGGTACATCTACCACTCAACTGCCCTTTGCTTACTAAGCTCCAACCAGAGTAGTTTTTTTCTCAATCTCTATATATTTTTCAGAAGGGGTTACAGTTCCACCATCGCTATAATTCAGAAAAAGAAAAACTTCTAAAGGTGACATGACATGAACAACATGGAAATGTACTCAATACACAGGAAGCTACAGTGAGGTATCCCCAGTATTTGGAGATAAAGTCAAAAGAAAAAAATACTCCCAAACTGAAACTGAAAAAAACAAAAAGTATAAACTAGTTTCACACATCTACTTGTGTGTGCATTTTTCTAAAGAGAAGGTCTATGGCTCACAACTTCTATCAGATTCTCAAAGCAGGTATAACTCCCCAGAAAAGAAAGATGGCGAAATGCATATCCATCCTATAGCCTAACCCAGAGACTAGAAAGAACACTGAGGATCATCGTGTAGAGACGTGACATGATTTATAAGACACACTGTTCAGGAAAAAAACAAGTTGTAACAGCTGCACAGTATATCATTTATGTAAATGCACATAATCTTTATTTTTTCCTTACATGTATATACGTGGATTTCAAGAAGAGCGTTACCAAATTGAGAACAGCATTGCCTAGACAGAAGGCGAAAGAGACTGGGATTGCAGATATGATCAAAAGAGACTTTGGGGGCTTCCCTGGTGGCGCAGTGGTTGAGAGTCCGCCTGCCGATGCAGGCGACACGGGTTCGTGCCCCGGTCTGGGAAGATCCCACATGCCGCGGAGCGGCTGGGCCCGTGAGCCATGGCCGCTGAGCCTGCGCATCGGAGCCTGTGCTCCACAGCGGGAGGAGCGGCATCAGTGAGAGGCCCGCGTACTGCAAAAAAAAAAAAAAAAAAAAAAAAAGAGAGACTTTCGTCTCATCTGAAATGTTTAATTTTTTTCATGGAACATGTGCTATGTATTGCTTATATAGTCAAAATCAATTTTCAAAAATGTTGAGGGAACACCACAATCTAATTGTACTGAAATGACAAGAGTGTAACAGAGCCCGCTCCCTGCCCCAGGCTAAGCAGATCCCAGCTCCAGCCCTCTTAGCTGGACCAGGATCTCTGCTGGACTTCCCAGGTCCAGGCACATGGACCTCCAGTTCTGTTTATAAAGATACAAACACTCCAGGACATCTACTCTCCAATGTAACAGTGTACACGAGTACACGTCTAAAGCCCTGACTAACTGTCTACATTGTAAGTACCGAAAGTAAGCCAGATGTGAAAAATGGGAATGTTTTTTCTATTTTTTAAACATAAAAGATAGATATGATAAAAGGTATTAGTCACCATTTAAGGTAAAAACATAATTTTATGAGACTGCTATGTTGCAAAAATGTAAATGGAAAATTCTATGACTGAAGAGATTATTTTAAGCAGCAACTCACTGAACAACTGAAAATTAATTCAGACAAGTGTGAAAATGTAAGGGAAAAGGATGAAATTGTTGATGACCTCTAAATGCATTAAGCATTTCTGCAAACAGGAGGATATTCAGATTTATTACATCTGTTGAGCTCTGATTTTCAGTAGAAAACAGTGTCTTTCACAATAAACATGGTGTAGATTCTAAAAGAATAAGTCCCACCAAATGGAACTGCTAAAGACTCCAAAGCGTGTTGTATTTTCCACTGAATGAAATTACACTGGTAATCAAATGGCCATTTTTCAAATCGCCCTTTCTCATTTGGCAGTTCCAGGTCAACCAGAGCAAACTATGTGTGTCTTAGGAGCTGATTCCAGAACTCAAGAGACCAAAGTCCTAACTCTAGCTATGAACCTAGTTAGCCACACTAAGGACAGCTGAAGACGTACTTTAAAGAAAACATAAAAAACCAGTTCCAGAATAGAGTTCAAAATTTTTGAGCAAACTGAAGAAACACTCAAAATGATTTCAGATTACTGATAAAGCCACGTGTCAGCAAGTATAAAGGAAGAGTCCAGTAAGAGGATGACTGTAGCAGGTGTATGTCAGGTGACTGCATTCGGTATTGAATCCAAGTAGAAGGTTGGCCTGTGTGCTTGTTTTTGACTCTGGAGCCTGAGCACCCTTGTCGAAGGTACCTGGGGTGTCAAGGCGGTGGAAATTACACAAACACACCCCATGGCAAACAAATGGGGTCAGGGCATGGCTGGCAAGTGTGGCTTTGGGGCTGTCACGGAACTTAACAAAACAAACACGGGTTTCGCAACTGTCATTTTTTTAGTCCAATGCATAGTACGTGATGGGGGAGGGGTCAAGTTATGACAAAAAGCAAAAAGACTTCAAGATTGATTTTTTATTTTCAGTAATATTGTAAATCCTTCTGGGAGCCCATTAAAGGATGAAACTGATTAGAAACCTGAAGCTCACTTTGCATGGAGGACTCAGCTGCTACCCACCTAGCACTAACTGAAGCAGGTACTCAGTGTTCAATCCCACACTAATAATACAATCAATATTTTTCTTCAAACCCACAAGCTTTGCCCAGAGATCCAAGAACTGCTGTCTCAGTCCTCACGATGTCGTTTTAGGTGATTCGCTGGGCCATTCACCTGTGTGTGGCAGGTTCCTTTATCTCTGGGCACAGATCTCTGGAGGACAAAAATGACTTTTCAAATTGAAACCTCAAATTTCTTCCACTTATGATCAACTAAAACCTGGTAACCACGATCATTTATTTCTCATATATTAGTGTTCCCCAAGGCCTGAAGGGCAGCATAAAGTTATGTTCCCTGGAATGAAGAAATCCTATATTTCTGATGAAGAGTAGATCAATACCCTCTGACAAGCAAGTGAAGGAAGAGTAAGCCTGGCACCATCTGATGACAGCATGGAGCTCAGGCTGTGTTCCTGACCATGGAGAACACCCCACTTCTACATGGAGACCCTGTCAGCAAAGCCACACTGCTACCCACATTCACCACTAAGTCACTATAATCCAACTAGGGAAGCCTAGACTTTCTCTATTCTATGAAGGCCCAACTAAATGCCTCTCTTACTCAGTTCTAACTCTCCCTCATTCCTAGGTGACCACAATGCAACAGTTAAACCTGTCCCAACACCATACACGGAGAACCACCTTTCGTGGCTGTCCAATGAAACCAAAGGAGACACATCATAAACACACACACGAAGACAAATTACATACAGACTGAAGGCTTCAGGACCTTACACAACAACCAGAAATGACTGCAAACTGCGGCTCTTCTAAAGAGTGTCCTGCATACTGGACGCTTCTCACAGTCAACTGATAAAAGTTTCATCACCTCAGGAGGCAGTCATGTGTTGGCAACAAAGATAAGAGATTTTTGGGCTTCCCTGGTGGCGCAGTGGTTGAGAGTCCGCCTGCCGATGCAGGGGACACGGGTTCGTGCCCCGGTCCGGGAAGATCCCACATGCCGCGGAGCAGCTGCGCCCATGAGCCATGGCTGCTGAGCCTGCACGCGTCCGGAGCCTCCGCAACGGGAGAGGCCACAACAGTGAGAGCCCCGCGTACAGAAAAAAAAAAAAAAAAAGATAAGAGATTTTTACAAAATAAAACAATCAACAGCAGCTAATGCACAGGTGTGCTCACACGCACCCTTCCCAAGTAGAAAGTCAAGATACATGCCAAATTGAGACCTAACCCCTTTGCCAGAAAACCCTTTGTCCTCTTCCCTTTCTGGGATCAAGGCCTTACTCGAGGAAGAGTTTTGTGTTAAAGACAGGATGGGGACTACCCTACTTATTTGGTATTATTAAAAGTTAAGCATGGGGGCTTCCCTGGTGGCGCAGTGGTTGGGAATCCGCCTGCCAATGCAGGGTACACGGGTTCGAGCCCGGGTCTGGGAAGATCCCACATGCCGTGGAGCAAGTAAGCCCGTGAGCCACAACTACTGAGCCTGCGCTCTGCAACGGGAGAGGCCGCGACAGTGAGAGGCCTGCACACCATGATGAAGAGTGGCCCCCGCTCGCCGCAACTGGAGAAAGCCCTCGCACAGAAACGAAGACGCAACACAGCTAAAAATAAATAAATAAATAAATAAATAAATTTATTAAAAAAAAAAAAGTTAAGCATGGAAAGATGATGGAAAGTCAAAGTGTTCCAAAACCTGCCCTAAACACTGTAGCCCCTTTACAAGGAGCGATCAGGGCACAAGGTCAGACAGAGAAACAGAGGTGTCTACCCCTTACGGAAAACATCCTGACATTTTTCATAATTCATGAAGCCTCTTCTCTTTAGGGTCCTAACTGCAACCTGGATATTTACTAATTGCTAGGCTTCTAGAAAAGTAATCGCTGCTTTCTGTTGTTTTCCCTAAAAGCCAGAGCTGCTTGCAACTTTTTAGTGGGTAGAAAACCCACGTGGGAAGGACAGAAGAGAACTTCAGGACAGTGATGACCCCTGGAGAGGAAGGAAAGAGAAAAGGACTGGAGAGGAGGATGGTTAACTGAATCTGTCTCAAAAAATAAAAGCCTGAAATAAATATGTTAAAATGTTAACATCTGTTCAAGCTGGTACCTGGATGGCAGGTACCTGGAAATCTATTACACAAATTTAAGTTTTAATTTTTCTACATGCTTGAAGTACTTTATAATAAAAAAAAATTAAGATGTTTTAAAAGTGAAACAGAGGGCTTCCCTGGTGGCGCAGTGGTTGAGAGTCCGCCTGCCGATGCAGGGGACACGGGTTCGTGCCCCGGTCTGGGAAGATCCCACATGCTGCGGAGCGGCTGGGCCCGTGAGCCATGGCCGCTGAGCCTGCGCGTCCCGAGCCTGTGCTCCGCAACGGGAGAGGCCACAACAGTGAGAGGCCCGCGTACCGCAAAAAAAAAAAAAAAAAAAAGTGAAACAGAGACACAAAAGGCACAAAGAAAATGCAGGCTGGTGCCCAAGTGATGCAAAGTGGCAAAGTCCAATCATGCTGCTTTGATTAAGTGTAATTGCCACCAACACAATAAATACACACAAGCCTCCCGGGAACACTCAAATCCAAGATAACACGCGCTGCGGTTAGAACCCATTTTATAGCTTTACATTTTATCACCAGATAGTCTTCTGATATCAGTCTTGTTAACAAAAGGCACATCAGCACATTGATCCTTGGCCAAATAAAACACATGCCCATATTTGAAGTTGTGCTGAGGATATGCAGTATCATTTCAGTGTGCATTTGTTAATCTAAATGAAAGCCAAATTCCAGGAGGCATAAATATGGCAGCCTGGTTTTGGGTACTAAAGCTAAGCGGGAGCAGAGTGTAAGTGACACAGAAGTACACATTTTTGTTTAGCATTCAGAGAACAACAGAAGGATTTAGGCCTGTGCTAACAAACGCAGCTGCTGTCCCACAGAAAGAACTCAAAAAATCCATAGTTTTCTTCTTGAGGATCTGCTACCAAATGGTCCATACCAACAATGGAATGACAGCCATTTAGAGCCATCTTGGCCTGTGTGGGCCTTGTCACCAGTTTTTCCAAGTATCTGCATTGGTATATAATACCACAAGGTCATCAGATTAGGGAATAAGGCTACCACCATGCCGGTTCTGTGGACAGATGATACCACCTCACCACTGCGAAATTCACAGAAGCATCACGGAAGTTGCAAACTGTTAGCACAGGAGCCAAGTCTGGCCCATAGATATTGTTGGGCTCATACAACACTTTCTTTTTTTTTTGCGGTACGCGGGCCTCTCACTGTCGTGGCCTCTCCCACCGCGGCGCACAGGCTGCGGATGCGCAGGCTCAGCGGCCATGGCTCACGGGCCTAGCCGCTCTGCTGCATGTGGAATCTTCCCAGACCGGGGCACAAACCCATGTCCCCTGCATTGTCAGGCGGACTCTCAACCACTGCGCCACCAGGGAAGCCCTCATACAACATTTTTTAAAACTTGAATTAGGATAATACTCGTAAAAATCTGGCTTTCTGTATTCTCTTTTTTAAATATCAGAAAATACTGTAACACGGGGCTGGTTTGAACTAAGTGTCCGCTGCTCAATTCATACAAGGCCTATGGACCACAGTCCCCGCCACTTCCCCTCACCTACACTCACCAGCATCACTTATAACACCACCTGCTCTGCCCTGTAGGCATTTTAATCTGTGGTATAACACTAAGGGTGTCACACGGTGAGGGGAGTGGAAATACATAACTTCTCCTTAGAACAAAATTAGGGGGTGTGAGAGAGACAGGAAGAAAGGGCTTGGTTTCTAGAATTCTGAATTCCAATACAGGGCAGAAGAGGGGAGGAAGAGCCTGAGCCAGAAGTCATCCCCATTATCAACATGCACCCATTTCCATGGTCAAATTTATGAGCGCCAACATATACAACTTCTTCACTTACGCTGACGGGTTCCCTAAATACATAAGATTCCTGACTCTGAACAATGCTCATTTCGGCTTCAGAGGGAATCACTTCTGCTCCCATATTGCCAAAGGACTCACAGAGGTGCACTGGCCTGTTTTTCATGCAACGCTCCCACCACCCAAGCCGGCCACGGGAATTCCTTCCTACTTGGTAATGCATCAGATGCCCACAAATGCTGTACCCAAAGTCACATCAAGTAAACTACGCATCACACCGTGACATTGTTAAGCCAGGAGGAAAAGAAATTACGGCTAAAAACAAAAGATGTTTGAGGCAGAGAGGAGAAATTACTCATCAACACAAAAGTAAGTGTCAGATACTCGCAAACAAAAGATGCACACGGGGAGACAGAACAGAATGCCATTCATTAACCATTTTCAAGAAAATATAAATGTGTCCCTATCAAATGAAATTTCCAAGGAAGAAGTGTAATAAGTTCCCTGTTGTGCGTAGGTACATATACATATATACATATATCATACATATACATATGTATATAGAGCCATAATTATGATAAAGCTCAGGATATATTAAGCTACCACTACATACACACTCTATAAAGGAAACAAGAAAAGATACTGAGTAAGGGGGCTCCCCTGGTGGCGCAGGGGTTGAGAGTCCGCCTGCCGATGCAGGGGACACGGCTTCGTGCCCCGGTCCGGGAAGATCCCACATGCCGCGGAGCGGCTGAGCCTGTGAGCCATGGCCACTGGGCCTGCGCGTCCGGAGCCTGTGCTCCGCAACGGGAGAGGCCACAACGGTGAGAGGCCCACGCACCGCAAAAAAAAAAAAAAAAAAAAAAAAAAAAAGATACTGAGTAGGAAGTGTTTCCAGAGTCCATGGTACATCAGTCTTTTATTTGATAAAAACCTGATAAATTTTCCTGATCAGAACTGTCAAAGTTCATGTTCTCACTAGTGCCTGCAGAGTTTCAAGAAATATTTCACAATCTAAAAAGAAGAGTCTTTCTCCTTAGGGTTACAGGATCACTGGTAGAAAAAATTAAAACCACAACTAGGCATAATGTCCACAACTTGGTCTTCTCACTCCCGCAGATACAAAAAGAGAAGGTACACACTCACCGCAGAGAGCTGGCTCCACGTAGGCCTCAGTGGCTTATGGTGAACCACAATTTTTTCGTCTGATTTCTTTTCTTTAGGCTCTGACTCTTCATCAGAGTCAATGTCAAGGGCCTTTTCTTTGTAGTTCTGATACAGAACAGCATTTTCTGCAAGAAAGCCAAATCTTACATGTCACTAATTGCCCCCCCATCTTGATGCTACTTGTTCTAAACAAACATCTGTATTTATACGTATACGATGTTTGGTCTCCAGTTAAACAAGAGACAAATGGATTTTGTCACTGAAGAGTCATTACCAAAAAGTGATTTTCTCATTCACACAGCTCTACCCCCAATTCATCTGCAGGGGAAGGGGAAGGGCCCATACATGAAATGCCAACTGAAGCAGAGTTTCCATGTCTCTGTCCACTACCCATGAAGGTCATGCCCCGTTACATCACTGTTTTTTAGGTTAAATTGAATTTACACCCTTTTGTCTATCTATTTAACAAATATTTACTGTACATCCACAATGTGCCAAGGGCTGAGAGTAAATAGAAAATGAAAGACATTTCCCATGCCCTCATGAGCTAAAAATTTAATGAGAAAAATAGTCGAAGTCATTCATTCATGTATTTATTCAACTGATAGTTAGAAAATGCTTACTAAAAAAAAAGAAGAAAATGCCTACTAGACACTAGCGACCGCTAGGCACTGGGGCTACAGCAATGAACAATAACAGAAAAAGATAAAAATCTCATTCTTTGTGGAGCTGACATCAGAGTGAGGAGAGAATGACAATAAATAAACAAGTAACTTTTATAATATATCAGATGCTGATAAGTACCATGGAGAAAAATAAAACAGGGAAAGAAGGAGCATGTTACAAGGGGTGATACATAGATTTTAAACAGGGTGGTTTAGGAAGCCCTCACAGAGGTGACATTTAAGCAAAGATCTAAAAGAAGTGAGAAAGTAAGCCACCTGTACAGCTGTGGAAAGAACATCCCATCAGAGAGAACAGCAAGTACAAAGGTCCTGGGGCAGGAGTCTGTTTGGTGCATCTATATGTACAAGGATCAGCAAGGAGGCCTGTGTGGCTGGAATAGGGTAAGGGAGGGGAGAAAGTACAGGAGTTGGGGGTTGGGATGAATAGAGGGCAGACTTGCCTCAATGTCATTGAAAGGACTTTGGTTTTTTACTCCAAGTGAGAAGGCAAGTCATTTTAGAGTTGAGGACACAATGATCTTGCACAAATACATACCTACAAACCCAAAGATTTACATACAGGGGCTCTGAGAACAGACTGTCAGCAGGATATGATCTAGTCTGGGGATCAGAGAGGTGTTAATGAGGAATATCTTAAGATCTGAAAGCTGAGATCTGAAACTACAGAGCTACAGAAAAAATCACATGTAAAAGCCCTGAGGCAAGAGGACATATGTTACCTAAGAAGAACAAAGGAAGGTCATTCACTGGAGTGTGGGTGTCTAGCGGACAAAGGGTGTAAGGTGAGTTTAAGGGGAAGAGCCAGACAGTCCAAAGAAGCAGAGTTTTGCAGGCAATGTTAAAGAACTGGATTTTACCCTGAGTCCAAAAGGACTGAGTTTCTTTCATACTGTAAGGGCTGTATTTTATCCCGATTGCAATGGGAATCCACTAAAAGGAAAGGACTTTATTAGACTGGAAAAGCAAAGTATTGACTACTTAAGGGACTAATTAGGATGCTACTGAAGTGGTCACTGAAAGACAATGGAGACTTGGGGGGATGGGCTGGATACGGGGGTCAACTGGATATGGTGGTAAGGATGTTTCCTAGCTCTATAAGTCCCACAATGGAGAAGTAGGAAATGGGAACTCCAGAAGAGATTCACCTTTAGAGGAAAGATTATGAGTTTGGTTTGGGATATACTGAGTTTGAAATGCTTTTCCCATCTACTGAAGCCAGCAAACATCTGCCTCATCTCTTAGCAACTACTGCATGTTCCACATGCACCATTACTAAAGTAATACTGGAATCTATGCAATATTTTACTGTTCTCTGATTGTTCTAAATATGTAAAGCAGATTATGAGGGTATAGACTGAGTTCCCCCCCACCTCTGTGGTGTCCTTTAAAGTACTTAGTGTGTGGCACAAAATATATGCAGACGTTGTTGATATACATTCATTCTCACAACAACGTGGGCAATAGCATTAACTTCATTTTACCCAGGATGAGACTGAGGCTCAGTGAAGTTAAGAGGCTTGTTCACTGTCACTCAACTGATGAGTAGAAGCAGCAGGACAGGAACTCAGGCCCCTGGTTCCAATATCACAGGTTCTCACCACTCTACCACACAGCTTCCTGACTTACATTCTTGTTAGTCATTAACTGTAAGGCTCCTGCATTCCTCATGTACATATATGTGAAAAAGAATTTCTAGGTCATCGTATCTGAGAAGAGAGGAGAGGGTGCACAGAAACAGCTCCTTGTAAAAGGAAACAACATAAAACTAGTTATAGTGAAGGTCTGTCCTCGGACTTCGCAAAAGCTCGACATTTTCAACCCTTTGAGGCAAAGGTCCCAAAACCACTATCAAATTCCAGAAGATGCAAAGCATCTCTCAGAACTGATACTAGGTAGATGCTCTGTTCACTGCACAGTCATAACGGGGTATAAGCGGAAGCAAATGGGACTAAGAACCAGATCTCTTCCTAGTCCTGGCTGTGTGAAAGTGGACAAGGTACCAAACTCTCCGAGCTTCTATTTTCCTCAATTATAAAATCTGAATTTATCCCAGCCAGCTAAAGTACTGTGTCTGGGTTTCTTCCTCATAGAGAACAGTTTTCTAAGATGGGTACAGTAACTACACTTTTATAAACTGGTCTTGTTTAAATGATCCAATGAGAACTGATGTTTATAAGAATTATATAAGGAAATGTTTTGTAGTCAGCCAAGGTGATATAATTCTGGGTGGTTTTACCTTAGATTTACTTATAGAGGGGCATACGCTTCTTCATTGTTCTTTAAAGGTTGGGAAATCTCAGCATTTCAAAGCATGACAGAAAGTAACTACCCTCACCTGCACCACACTCCCCCAGCCCTACAAGCACTGCACCTGGGGCTTCTCCCTTTGTGCCCTTCCAGACCACTGACACAGGATCCATCGATTTACACGAAGTCTGCTAATCTGATTAGGGTTTGAACACCTGGAGAAAGCTGCTTTTATTTTTGAGACCCTTCACAAAAATATTATATGGGTTCGAAATTCTTAGGAGTATGTTTCTGTCAGCCAGGAGAGTTAGATTTCCCCCAAATTGAAACTGGATTAGGAAACAGGAAGTCAGAAATGATATTAAAATGTAGAAATATGGGGAAAAGAACATTAAGTCAAAGGAAATACGACTTAAGATCTAAATGCCAAAGTTAATTTTTAACTAAAGGGCTAGAGCTTGCCCTTACTCTTTCTCCACTTTTTGAGGGAGGTGGGGATGGAGCCAGAGTAGAGAAGAATTAAAAATCCCAGAACGTTGGTCTGACAAAGTCATCTGCTTACAAAGAACGCCATTAATTTTACTCACTGCTGGTGAATTTAGCTTAGCGCAGAGCTTAGTGCTGTATAATTTGTGAAGAAGTTGTACATTTTTCTCATCTTGACTTTTTTGTAACTTCAGTTGGATTTCAACTTACAATTGATATTCCACATTGAAACAGCAATAAAAGTCTGGAAAATCAAATGCTTACCTTCCCCATCAAATGTTCCTTGTCCTTTCAGCATTTTTTTCTAAGAAACAAGAAAAGCAAAAAGAGGAAAAGCAAAGCAAACTATGTATGAATGAGCCAAACAGAAAATACAGCTATTTTAAGAAAAAGTATTTTTTGTTGTTGTTACATTCATTAGATTTCCAAAGGCATACAGCAGATGATCCCTGGAGTAGTTCACTCGTAACACTACTACGACTCACCAAAAAGGTGAAATAAAATGTACAACATCCCCCATGCTCTGTCAATACAGCTTGAGGATCCTCAAATGACCAGTAGTCCAGCTTATTTCACTACTCATGATTCACCATCACTGTTAAATTGCACTTTGCTATACTTGCAGAGTTGGAGGGGAAAAAAAAAAAAAACACATAAAATATTATGGAACTTCTTTAAGGCCATGGGATCTAAAATAAAACAGGCTTGCTTGTGTATTACACATGTGATATTTATATAGACTCTCTGATTAATCAAGAAAAGATGTGGCTGCCAAAATGAATTCCTGCCCGATTGCTGAGATCTGTCTTGTGTCTGGAGAAGACAGCACATGCACACTCCAAAATCTCCTTCCCTAGTTTTCCCTATTTCTTTATGTCATATTTAGTAATATTTTAATGAGCACAGCTCCTAGGCCTTTATCTGGGAGCAACACCATACCATTCATTGAAACCTGAAGTTTTCAGCTACCAAGTTGTTAAATGCACTCAAGGATTAAGTGGGCACAAAATGGGAATAAGATACAACCACAGGCAGTGGTGAGAGAAACCAGAAACAGCAAAGATGACAAACTATGTCTTTTGTGATCTGGCAACTGACTTTTAAAATTTACATTTTACCTGAATGGTATTTAGTATGTGATCACCACTGAAAAACATAATTCAGTAATTAACTCATTAGTGTAAGTAATTAAAATAATCAATAGGCTCAAGGGAAATCGGTTTTCCTGTATCAGCTGTGATGAATCAGCAACGAATGACTGACATTGCTAAACAAGCACCAGGCAGCGCGGCCACATAATCAAGAGTGCAGAGCCACGCCTGCCCACCATCCCCTTTTCAGCTACCTGTGTTAAAACTGTTCGGGGCTCACTCAGCCAATACTTAATTTTCTGTGTTTTTTTTTCCTCATTTGTCCCCCACTTTTTGCCCGAACTTAGAAAATTAAAACAATAAGAGTTTCAGCTCCTCCCATGAAGCTGCATTAAACTGGGCTGTGCCTGCCAGCAACAGAATGGGCAAGAGATAAATGTGCACGGGTCTGATCAACAAACCACAGAATTAAAAAATTGGGCTTCCCTGGTGGCGCAGGGGTTGAGAGTCCGCCTGCCGATGCAGGGGACACGGCTTCGTGCCCCGGTCCGGGAAGATCCCACATGCCGCGGAGCGGCTGGGCCCGTGAGCCATGGCGGCTGAGCCTGCGCGTCCGGAGCCTGTGCTCCGCAACGGGAGAGGCCACAACAGTGAGAGGCCCGCGTACCGCAAAAAAACAATAAAAATAACAATAACCTCTGGTTTCCTCTGTGCCCTTCCTCCCCACCCCCGTCACCTTCACCTGTGGCTTAGTGAACACCTAACTTGCGACACTCTTGCCCATTCTTACCTTTATCCTTCCCAGGCTGGAAAACTTCTCCTTATCTTCCATTACCGCTTTCAGAATGGGCTGGGACATTCTGTTCTTCTTCTTCGAGGTGGTAGGACTGTCAAAATCAACGCCACTGACCACCGCCCTGCGATAGGACGTGGACCTCAAGCCTCTCCGCAGAGACCCCGGACTGTCCAAGTCGTTCTCCGCCTCGCCCTCGTCCTCTGCGGGGCCCAGGGGCGCTCCAAGGCCCTCCACCATGCTGCGCACCTTAAGCAGTCTCTTGTGGGGCTCCACATTCTGACTGTTGGATTTACTTATCTTAATTTCCGAGGCCAGACTCTTCGGAATGATCTGCTGTTTCCCCACTTTGAGGGCGGCGGGGCTGTTTGTGCTCAAAACCACTGAAGGATTCTCCAGGAGCTCGTTCTCCTGTGAGGGAAGCCTTTGGAGGGGGAGTTTTTGCTCCAAAGACCTTTTGTGAGGCGCGGGAGAGAGTCTCGAAGGTCCCCGCTCAGGGTCCTTAGCCATCTGGCCGGACAGCGAACGCGCGCCTGGGGAGGCGGTATTAGGGATAAGCGCACTTGCAGCAGGCGAAAGCAAGGGGCTGGCGGGGAATCCGGCCCTGTCCCCCTCGGGGCTGCAGGGGGCAGACGCATGAGGAGTCCGCGGGCGGTGCAGCGGCAGCTGCGCGGGCGAAGTCGCAGTGCCGTTCGCTGGGGATTTGGGGTAGCCGCCCGACGCCGCTCTGGGTTCCTGGGGTGACTTGGGCCGTCGAAGCCGAGGAGAAACAGCCCTGTACTCCGGGGAGACGGTCCTCCCATTGGTCACCAACCTCCGATGGGCGCACAGAAGCAGGGGGCTCCTCTGGATCGTCCTGCCGTCGGAGGCGGTGGGCACCTGGGCCGGAGTCTGCGCCGCGGGGGGCTTCCCTCGGTCCTCCACCGGGAAATCCGTGATCAGCAACCCGCTGGGGCTCTGGTAGGACTGGGGCCTCGGCTTGCTCCGGCCCAGCAGCTGGGGCTGAGGGGTTGAACGCCTCCGCCACAAAGGGGTTAAGTTGTTGCTGGAAAAATCTACTTCGGTCTTGCCGTCCATAGCAGAGCCTCGGGCGTCAGCCCCGGGGGGCGGAGGGCGGGGGGACAGCACCCAGTGAGTCTTGCCTAAAGAGGAAAGAAGTCATGGAACTTCGCCGCCGGACAACCAGGCACGCCTTGCAGACACGCGCGCTCTGAGCCCGGGGATCACCCGGCTGCCGCGCGGGACACAACTGCGCGTCAATTACCCGCCCTTTCTGGGGCAAAAACTGCGCCCACCGCGCCGAGCAGTCCAGTACAGATATCTGGGCTGTGCCCAGGCGGATTAATCCAATCACCTCCGCGTCTTTCCCGCGCCCAAAGACCACCCGCACGGAAAGAAACAGCCACCAATTCGCCGGGTGCAAACTGATGCACAAGAAGCTTGGGACGAGTTCAGCTTTCTCGGGAAACTCGCCGCGGGACGCTCCCCTCCTCCGCCAGCCAGCCGCCCGCCCCCGTCGTTGGTCCCCTAGCGCCCTAGCTGCCCGTCTCCCAGGCGGATTTACCTTAAGGGCTTTGCAGAGCCCTAGGCCAAAGAGCACCCACCGCCCCGTGGGTGGCCAGGGTCCCAGACCGAATCGCGGCAGCAGGAGCTCTGGAGAGCTCTGCACCCGACCAGGCGTCAGCTCCGCCCCTAAGCTTGACCCCGCCCTCAGCCTTGGCCACGCCCGGGCCCGCCTCAGTCGCAGCCATCCTGGAGCAGCTGCCCTCCTGCCCGGGTCTCTCGTTAAAAAACACACTAGCGCACCTGGGCTGGGTGCCGAGCTCCCGGGTTCCGGGCCGCGAGATGCGGGAAAGGGGCGGCGTGGGAGCTTCGAGCGCGCAGGTCCGTTGCCTGGAGCACAGCGTGGGAACGAGCGTGGGAGCCCTGCCAGGATGTAATTTACGAAGCCCTGGGTCCCCCGGGGGATCTCCCCGGTAGAAACCCGGAATGCCGAGCAGAGTAGGGTCTGTGAAATGCGTGAGCTGGTGCGGGTAGCTCTGAACGCAGAAAGCCAGACGCCACTCAGCATTCAGGTTGTCTTAAAACACAAATCCGATGCCTTGCTCCCCTGCTTAAAATATCTTACAGACTGATAAGTTTTCTTGTTTGTGCCTGGAGTATTTCCGGAGGTATACTTACAGCCAGCTCGGGGGAGGGGAAACTGGGTGCCTAGGAAACTGGAGGGAGGGAGTGTTTTCATTCAATAATCTTTGTATCTTGTATGCTTTGGATTGCGAATGTTACCTATTAAAAATAAACGCAATTTAAATTACAAAAAAAAAGCTTATTGGTTTCTAAGCATACACAGAATAAAACTCAAAATCCTCTCCATAGCTTATGAGGCCCTACAGGAAGCGCTTACGTCTGTAGCCCAGTCTTTTCCCCGCAACACTTGTTCCTTCAGTGTTTTTAAGCCACACCCACTTAAAGTTTGACAGCCTCAGAATCTTCCCTTTTGTTCCTCCTTGACCTTCTGACCTGTCACTCCATCAGAGAGGCCTTCCCTCTTGAATCAGATTATGGCATATTTATTTTCCCAGCCACCTGTTCTCTTCCTTTTCTCCACTTGCCACAATACTCAAATATATTTAATCATGTATTCATTTTTGTTTATCTGTTTTATCTTCTTTTGACTGAAAGCTGCAAGAGGGCAGGGGCCATGTTTCTTTATTACCCCCTCTGTATTCCAGGCATATAGAGGGCACTTAACAAATATTTGTTGAATGAACGAATGAATGAATGAGAGGAGTGATGTGAGGACAATGCCCAACTGCCCCAGGGTGCTCCGTTGCCAAGTGGTAGAAAGTTGGTTGTGTCCTGAACAAGCTCCAGCTATGTGAGAAGCATAAGGCAAAGTTGAGAAGACAGATGATTTTTAGACCATAAGATCTGTATAATTAATTCTATTAGCAAGACATATGGGCTGTTCTCCAAGTTCTCTTTTTTGGCATTCACGCATTCAGTAAGGATGTATCGAGCACCCACTGAATGCTCCTGTTTGCCCTGGACAGGTTGAATGTGATGGCCAAAAAAATTTTTTTTTTTTTTTTGCGGTATGCGGGCCTCTCACTGCTGTGGCCTCTCCCGTTGCGGAGCACAGGCTCCGGATGCGCAGGCTCAGCGGCCATGGCTCACGGGCCCAGCCGCTCCGCGGCATGTGGGATCCTCCCGGACCGGGGCACGAAGCCGTGTCCCCTGCATCGGCAGGCGGACTCTCAACCACTGCGCCACCAGGGAAGCCCGATGGCCAAAAATATTAAGAGGCAATCTCTGGGTGGTGGTGAGATGAAGCCTGATGTTTTTCATGCTTATTTATACTTTGCTATACTTTCCAAATACTGTACATTAAATATATGTTACTTTGATCTGAGATATTTTTGTAAACTAGAAGAAATGGCATCAAAACATTTATAAGAAATTTTTCTAAAAAAAGAAATTTACCAAATATTTTGGTTAGAAGAAATATGGCTGCTTGCATACTTATACCTACCCACTTTTTAATATGGGACATTTTCTATACTAACCCATATTACTTTTATATTGGAAAAATATAATACATTTAATTTTAAAAGTGCTTAGCTAATGACAAATGAAATGTTACCTAATTCAGAATGCAATTTGTGACTTACGTTAAGAAGTTGTAAATGGTGATGTGAGAAGCTAGCTTCTCTTCAAATTATGTTGGTTCTGAAAACAAGCCTAACTGATAATTGTGAAGAAATCGCAGGATCTCCCTACCTCATTCCTAAGCAACAACATAATACCCACCAAAACAAGAACAACGACAAAACACCAAGCTCTGTTCCTTCACTAAGGGAAGCTTGGAAATTCACAGATCTACTGCCCATTTTAGCCTCCATTCCATTTGCCACATCTATTCAAATCTAGGACATCTTTGATTGTATGTACCATGGAGAAAGAAAGAGCTGCCAATTGAACTATGACACAATGTGTTGTCACATAGGATCTTTTTAATACTTACTGAAACAGTGCTTTTAGACTTAGGTATAAATTTTTCAGTAATATGCATATTTAGAAAAGGAAAATATAAGCAAAATAAATTGATTAAAGTATTTCTACAAATTCTGTACACAGAGTCTACTTCTCCTGAATCCCTTTTCACACAGAGCATCAATAAGTGTGTTTTTCCACACAATATCATTGATAATATAGCATTTCTTAAAAGGATGTCCTAGCCTTGTCTCTGAGATTTGCTTCCTAGCCAGACACTCATTCTTCAAGTTTGATGCTGGCATAATCCTATTTGACTAAAAGCAGAGTTTTCTTGTTCATCTGAATTATATGTCACTACAACCTATGTAGCCTCTCTATTAATGGCCAGAAGGAAGTTTCTGACAAACAAGTTCCAGGCCTTCACTATTGACCTGTGTGATACATGAATTGGTTATATTAGCCTCTTGTTGTTTTGGAATTTCTTTCATCTAATCTGACACATCTGGCAATTTCTCCTGCCTTCAACTGCATTTCTTAGCATATGGCTTTGACAAATGTAGTATTAAATTGCACAGAACTCAGTAAGATGATGAAATTCGAGTAGTTATAACCATGTTCACAAATACCAAGGCAATGCCAACTATATCAGGACTGCCACCTGGCCATTGGCTGTTTCTTTAATAGTAAGACACATCCCAGTTTCAGAGATATTACAATGTGAGACCAAAGTACTTCTTAGAATTGCAGAAATACAGTATGTTAAACTATTAGGAATGATACATTCCACTGGTAAATTCTGATGGTATATATTTTTAATGAAAAAAATTTAATTTCTTCCCAGTTTTACTATCATTGACATATAACATTGTAGTAGTTTAAGGTGTACAACATGATTTGATATACGTATATACAAGTAAGTCCCGTACATACAAACAAGTTCCATTCCGAGAGTGCGTCCATAAGTCCAATTTGTTCGTAAGTCCAACAAAGTTAGCCTAGGTACCCAACTAACACAATCAGCTATATAGTACTGTACTGTAATAGGTTTATAATACTTTTCAGACAAATAACACATAAAAAACAAACAAACAAAAAATAAAGAAAACATTTTTAATCTTACAGTACAGTCCCTTGAAAAGTACAGTAGTACAGTCAACAGCTGGCATCCAAGGACTGGCATCAAGTGAACAGGCAAGAAGAGTTACTGACTGGAGGAGGGCGACGAGGTGGGAGATGGTAGAGCTGAAGGATAATCAGCAATAGGAGATGGCGGGCAAGCTGCAATTTCCCTCATGCCTGACGTTGATGGAACACACGTTCACATCTGAAAGTTCACAACTTGAAGGTTTGTATGTAGGGGACTTACTGTATGGTGAAATGATTACCACAATGAGTTTAGTTAATATCCATTACCTTGCATAGTTACAAGTTTTTATTCTTGTGATGAGAACTTTTATGATCTGCTTTCTTAGCAACTTTCAAATATACAATACAGTATTGTTAACTGTAATCACCATGCTGTACATTACATCCCAGAACTTATTTTTCTTATAACTGGAGGTTTGCACCTTTTGACCACCCTCACCCATTTCCCCCCAATGACATATTGAACTATTAAAATATTCAGTGGTATAATACAGGGTCTTAGAGGCTGAGATACCAATTATTGCTACATTTACTAAACAAATTTGCACTTATCACCAATTATGTGTCTGGAATAATAATTAGGCTAATTTTAAAGTGCAATTTGCTAACCAGTGTTATTACCTTGAAGTTAAATCGCATGCATTCTTTTTTTTTTTTTTTTGGCCACACCATGAGGCTTGCAGGATCTTAGTTCCCAGACCAGGGATCGAACCCAGGTCCCAGCAGTGAAAGCACGGAGTTCTAACCACTAATACTTATTGGGTGCATTTAAGTGCCAAGCACTGGGCCAAGCCTTCCTGAAGTTTATAACTTGCTGATTAACAACATCTGAAACATTAAAATAAAAAATTAAGGCACCTAAGCTGAGTAAGGTGTATGATAAGCTCTCTGTTCTCTGAAAGCCTCTGTGAAGGAGTCTGGGTAGAAGTGGACCAGAAGAATAGGTAGAATATCACGAGATGGAGAAGAAGAGAAGGGCATCTGAGAGACATGTCCCAGCATGAGTGAAAACATGGCGGCATGGCTTGGGAACTAATATTTATTAAGTGCCAACTATATTGCAGGAACTAATTGAATCTCAAATTAATCCTGTCTCCACTTAAATAATGAAGAAGCTGAGGCTCTGAAAGTTCTTCTCATACTGCTGGAAAGGGGTTGAGTCATAATCCTAACTCAGATCTGTCAGGCTCCAGAGCCCGTGAGCTCCACATACCAGAAACTAAAATCACAAGAACAGGGAATTGGCATTTAGAAGTTGTGGGAGATAGATTTGGCTAAATGTGGGGAGAATAGAATGTGGTGTGTTACATAAACTGAGGGGGTCTGGATTTTACTTAGATAACATCTGACACTCTCTGAAAGTATTATATTTAAACTTTGCTATCTTTTAAAACAATAAATCTGATAACACCAGTCTCAGAGATAAAATAAATAAATAAAAATAAACAGATTTGTTTGTGCATTAAAAAAAAATCCACCTAAGCCCATAAAATCTGAGGGAAATCTTCTCTTGGAAGGAAATTACAGAAAAATATTTAAATATATACATAACAGACAAATCGTTATATCTGTTTGATATAACAGACAAAGTGTTATATCAACATCACTCACAAATCTATAAGGAAAAGATAACAGTGGAAAAATGAGCAGAGTGAGAATACAAATTTTAGAGAAGACACAAGTGCCTTCTATACATTAAAACACACTCAGGCCCAATAGTAATAACACAATTAAAACAGTAATGAGATCATAGTTTTTCATCCATTAGATCAACAAAGATTAAAAAAAAAAACACTGTTGGTAAAAGTGCAGGCAAAAGAGGGTTCTGACTCATTCATGGTAACAGTGTAAACAACCTTTCTGAAGAGCAATTAGATGATACTTAATCAAAACCTTGAAAACAGGCAAATCTTCAACCTAGTAATTCCATACACAGGGAATAATCCTGAGGAAATAATCTTTGATGTGTAAAAAGAAGTATATTGTTCAAAGATGTCCGTCAAAGCATTTCTTATGGTGGCAAAAGATTAGAAGCAGACTTTATCATTAGAAGACTCACTAGTAGGGCTTCCCTGGTGGCGCAGTGGTTGAGAGTCCGCCTGCCGGTGCAGGGGACACGGGTTCGTGCCCCGGTCTGGGAAGATCCCAGGCGCCGCGGAGCGGCTGTGCCTGTGAGCCATGGCCGCTGAGCCTGCGCGTCCGGAGCCTGTGCTCCGCAACGGGAGAGGCCACGACAGTGAAAGGCCCGCGTACCGCTAAAAAAAAAAAAAAAGACAACGACTCACTAGTAAATCATGATGTAAAATGCAACCACCAAAAATAATAGTGTAGATATATAATTACTCATACAGAAATTCAAAACATGATAAGTGGGGGAGAAGAGCTACTTTTAAACACATTATGCAGAATGTCCTACTTTGAGGTTTTTTTAAAATTTATTTATTTATTTATTGGCTGTGTTGGGTCTTCATTGCCGCACGCAGGCTTTTCTGTAGCTGTGGAGCACGGGGGCTACTCTTCGCTGCAGTGTGCGAGCTTCTCACTGCGGTGGCTTCTCTTGTTGCGGAGCATGGGCTCTAGGCTCACGGGCTTCAGTAGTGTGGCTTGCGGGCTCTAGAGCGCAGGCTCAGTAGTTGTGGCGCACAGGCTTAGCGGCTCCACGGCATGTGGGATCTTCCCGGACCAGGGATCAAACCCGTGTCCCCTGCATTGGCAGGTGGATTCTTAACCACTGCGCCAACAGGGAAGTCCCGAGTTTTTTAAAATGCAAATAGCTATGTGTAAATACCTAATACTGAGATTTGTAATATTCAAAACGTTAGCATGTCCACCTCTGGTACCAAAATTAAAGGTGGTATTTCAGTTATACTTTGCTGTGAAACAAACCACCTTACCACTTAGAGGCTTAACATAGCAAATTTTATTATTTACTGTTCCTCACCATTCAGTGGGCTGGTGTGGTGTGTCCTTCTGCTTCTCCTGCAGGTCTCCTGGGGCTCTCGCACACTGCTGCTGCCAACTGTGGGGTAGGCTGGATTGGAAGGGCACACAGCCTCACTCACTCGTCGGACGGTTGGTTGGTGCTGGCTGTTAGGTGGGGCTCCTCAATTCTCCCTTTCTCAGATCTTAAATATCCTGGACAGGCTTAGTATCCCTGGTACAATGAAGTGATGAGTCAAAATGACAAAGAAAAAATCTGGAAAGGATACTTGAAAAAGAGGTTTTGAGAATTGATTAGTTCTCACTGGGAAAAAAAGTTCTTAAAAAAAGACTTTCTAAATAAATGGTTCTGAAGAACCTAGGGGCAGGACAGGAATAAAGACACGGACATAGAAAATGGACTTGAGGACACAGGAAGGGGGAAGGGTAAGCTGGGACAAAGTGAGAGAGTAGCATTGACATATATACACTACCAAATGTAAAATAGATAGCTAGTGGGAAGCAGCCGCATAGCACAGGGAGATCAGCTCAGTGCTTTGTGACCACCTAGAGGGGTGGGAGGGAGACGCAAGAGGGAGGAGATATGGGAACATATGTATATGTATAGCTGATTCACTTTGTTATACAGCAGAAACTAACACACCATTGTAAAGCAATTATACTCCAATAAAGATGTTAAAAAAAAAGAGAGACTTTCTTACAGCTCTTATAATAATGATTTATATATTACCCTGTGTTTTTTAAAACGCTTTTTTGAGCACTTACAATATACCAGACCCTCGTTGAACTGCTTCAAGTGTGTTAAATGACTTAACCATCACAACAGCCTTATGAGGTAGAAACTACCACTGTCTCCAGTTTATGGATGAGGAAACTAAAACACAGAGAGGTTAAGTACCCATGCAGTCTTGCTCCAATCTGCCTCATAACTATTACACCATTATATTGATTTTATTTGTGATTCCATTATTCATTTATATTCATCTTTTTCACAAATAAAATGTAAGTGCCCCATTGTCAGTTTTTGCTCTATCTCCTATAGGTCTTCAGTAATGAACAGATTGATCAATTGATGATAACGTCCCAAGGAACAGCAGGCAAACCAAGGGAGGTCATCCAATCAGGAAGAGAAACGCTAAAGCCTTAGAAAGGAAGAGTTTCTGAGAGGAAAGTCAGATCGGTAGTCCTGTGTGTCGGCTAGTATTTATTTGGCTCCTGGCTGGTAGCAGGCTCTGGGCTCACCGTAGATACAGTAGTAAAGAAAGTAGGTATGATCCTGCTAACCGTCCCTGCCATGGTCTTGCTAACAGTCTGTCGGTAAAGACCAACCCCAGATGGCATCTAACGCTAGCCATGCTGCTCATTCAGTGCCCTTTCAACCAGCCCCTCCCGTCTTGGTGGGCATAAAAGCCAACATGCAGGGCTTCTGGAGAAAGCAGTCAGCGTGAACACTTAATACAGGCACCTAACTGCAAGTGTGGGAATTTTGACAGGAAAAGGGAGGAGAGAAATAGGACAGTTGCTGGAGGGAAAGGGAGAAATAAGTGGCTTTATTTCAAGACCAGGGACACTTGGCTGAAAGTCAGGCAGCTGGGTTTTCAGTTTGTGTCTGCCACTTTCCAACTGTGGGAATGAGGACACTTCATCTTGAAGACCGTAGTTTCTTCAACTGCAAAATGAAATTGTTCCCCCTCCTCAGCACAGCTGGAGAAACAGTGGTTCAATTAGAATAACTTGGATGAGGCCAGTCCAATGGCTGGGGAAAATGGGACACAGAAGTGGGGCGGGGAGCGGAGGAGATCTGACAGATGATTGTACAAAAACGAATTCCTAATTAACTCTTCCCCTATCTTGAACAGCAAATAATTAGAATAAAGTTGTCCTTTAGGCTACTGTCTCCTACTCTAGCCTAAAGAAAAAAGATCATAATGAGAAAAGGATTAGATCTTGCTGAAAATGGCTCAGAGGACTCTTCTCGACAGGACCTAAGGAAACGGTGACATTTGTTCGAGAGGAAGGGCTTCCTTCTTGCTGCCAGTTTTTTCCAGCAGCATCCAATCTGCTAATTCACAACTGCAGGAAGAATGATTTACATCTGATCTATTGACCCTCCAGTGATACTGTGTTTTGAGGGGGAAGCTCTCCATTGAACTAGAGTGATTAAGATCCCAAGTGAAGCACAAGGTCAGGTGGAGAGGGACTCCCTGAACTGGTCAGGCCCCAGAAGCTCCTGTTCACTGTTGTTCTTTGAATTGTAGGGATGACATAAGCAACTGAGCAGCCAGTTTCTTCAATGGGTTCTAGTCTGAGGTCACTGCATGGCTTGGACAGACCCTTCACCTCTTTAAACAGTAGCTTCCTTGCTGGTTTGGTATTTTATTTATTTATTTATTTGAATTTTATTTTATTTTTTTATACAGCAGGTTCTTATTAGTTATCCATTTTATACATATTAGTGTATCTATGTTAATTCCAATCTGGTATTTTTTTTTCTTTTAAACTTTTAATACATTTCTGTGGTATTAAAATTGGGGTTGTACAAAAGTAAAAAATACCCCCTGCTCTTGTCTCTAGTTTCCCACTTGGCCCTCTAGAGGCATTCACTGTTAACAGTTTGTGTATTTTATAAATTTTCAGATTTATGGTGGGACATAAACAAGCATATATATCCCCACATACACTAGACACCCACACACACACTAGTATCCTATAACGGGGTTCTTATCATTTACGTGGGATACCATTCTACACCAGTACTTATAGAGCCACTATATATTTTTCTAACATCTGCATAGCATTAGGTAGAATCAAATGGCATTGCCATTTTTATAAGTCAAAAAGAGTCAAATACCAGCAATTTCATATGGTTCCACCTAATTGTACATCATTGATTAGCAAATTTAACATTTAAATTATTTCTTCACAAAATCTGAGCACCAATTAAGAAAAAAGGTTCCTTTTAGTTCTAAATTTCCGTAATTCTTTGCTTTGTTCCCATTCTTCGATGCCTGGGACAGGTAAGATAGTAAAAGAGAATACTGTATGGAACAAAGATACAGGTATGGTTTAATTCTGCTTTGTATAATTAGAAGTCTGCTCTTAATACAATCTTAATGGTGAAATATGGTGAACATGCTCTAAGGAGAGTTGTGTTCTTTTTTGGGGAAACTGAGTTAGGGGTGATATCATCACTAATTTCCCTTGGTGATAATTTCCCAGCGTCTATGCCCCCTTCTTTTCTGTCCTTTTCTGGACCCTGTCCTTTCTCTGAATTATCAAAACGGTATGTAGAATCATAACTCTTGTTTCATGAAGTTTGTTAAGTAATTTGAACAGAGTTATCTGAATAGGCCACACTGTTCCTTTTGTATGAAGTATTTGGTGTTTGCAAGAGAAGTCAAGATAAAAAAAATTCTGCTGTGTGCCCTCCATTTTCCAGGTAAAACTGTATCAGGACTCATGTGGGGATACTTAAAACTGGCCGATATTTTCAAGTTTTCTCCTGCCCAGATTTGTTTGGAAGAAATCCAGTCTTACCTATCTCAAAAATTCAGCAGGGACAAGCAGCTGAACTAAATTAAACCCGTGATTATTAAATTCTGTGTTTACCTAGACATTCTGGCATTTGGTTTGAAAGACAAAGCTTTTTAGAAGGGTTATTTAAATTCAGTTTTGCTACAGATTTTAAATTGGAAGAAAAATGGTAACAGAGTCAAGCTCTATAAAACATACCCGTTTGGGCTCATTACCAAGCTACTCTCACCAAGCAGTACTGACAGAGTTTGAAAAATGTTTTCCAGAGTTGAGATCCGCCACCTAGCAACCAATTTGAAAAGCTTCCTGTGCTGGCCCAAGACTACTCAAAATGCCCAGTTTTAAAACTGGTGGGTGTTTTGCTGTGCGTGGGCCACAGTCATTGAAGGGAGGATTAGAACTTTGTTTTTAGGGCAAAGACATGCAGATGAGAAGAATTGTTTAATTTAACTGCTCAACTGGGTTTTGGAATAGAGTTGGCAGGTTAAATACAAATTAATGATTGCCCCAGACATGCTGTACTAAAAATTATTTGTTGTTTCTCGGAAATTCAAATTTGACTGTGCAGTCTGTATTTTTATTTGTTCAATCTGTCAACTCAGTTTTGGAGAGAATGTTGTAGTGCAGAGTGGGGGAATATTCATAGAATATACATCACATATATTCACTTGATCCCCCAAGGCTACTGATGTTGTGGATCTAAAGTACCTTTCCCAGAGCACTGGCTATTGGACCTAGCAGGGGGCCTGAAGCATAAGAGGCCACAGGTAGGGCGGGAGCTAACAGAAGGGGACAAGGAATCAACCCGATGTTACACCCTGGGAAGCTAAACTGAGGGGAGGACAGGCAAAGGAAGGGGCTAGCTGTGCAGGAGCAGGTCTCACAGGGTGGAATGGTGCCAGGTGACGAGGGGGCACTGCCTAGACATCTGGAGGAAGCCGGAGTGGTGTGATGTCAGCATTCATTTCATTTTTAAGGAAGAGAGGAGGGGAAGTAAAGCCCTCTACGTAAATGTGCCCTCTGAAGCTTGGGCTGAGATGGGAGAGGTGCAACCTGGCATCCCATAGAGGTCACTGCCACCTCCACGCAGCGTCCAAACAATCCTTAGGTCGCTTAAAGCAGCCTGGAGAGCCAGCCTGGGGCTGCGAGGCTTTGTCAAGGCCTTGCCCTTGCAGCTTCACCTGGCCCAGTTCTGAGCTTGGGAGAGGCTGTCACTTTGTCTTCAATCCAGATCACAGCCCCCATCCCCACCCCAGAAATCTGCAGCCTCTGCTTGTTAACCCAGTGGCACAAAATAGTTAAAACAGAATGCATTTGTGTTTCCTATGTGTTTGCACATTATTGAACATCTCCTGAAGGACACATGAGAAACTGCTAAATGGGGTGTGGAGAGAAGGGAACCCTCCTACAGTGTTGGTGGGAATGTAAATCAGTGGAGTCACTATGGAGAATAGTAGGGAGGTTCCTTAAAAAACTAAAAATAGGGCTTCCCTGGTGGCACAGTGGTTGAGAGTCCGCCTGCCGATACAGGGGACACGGGTTTGTGCCCCGGTCCGGGAAGATCCCACATGCCACAGAGCTGCTGGGCCCGTGAGCCATGGCCGCTGAGCCTGTGCGTCCGGAGCCTGTGCTCCGCAACGGGAGAGGCCACAGCAGTGAGAGGCCCACGTACCGCAAAAAAAAAAAAAAAACAACAAATTAAAAATAGAACTACCATATGATGCAGCAATCCCACTCCTGAGCATACATTAGAGAAAACTCTAATTCAAAAAGATACATGCACCCCATTGTTCATAGCAGCACTATTTACAATAACCAAGACATGGAAGCAACCTAAGTGTCGTGGACAGATGAATGGCTAAAGAAGATGTGGTATGTTTATACAATGGAATATTTTACTCAGCCATAAAAAGAATGAAATAATACCATTTGCAGCAACATGGCTGGACCTGGAGATTATCATACTAAGTGAAGTAAGTCAGAGAAAGACAAATATCATGATATCACTTATATGTGGAATCTAAAAAAAGTGATACAAATGAACTTATTTACAAAACAGAAACAGACTCACTGATGGACGTAGGAAACAAACTTATGGTTACCAAAGGGGAAAGGGGTGGAGGGATAAATTAGGAGTTTGGGATTAACAGATACACAGTACTATATATAAAATAGATAACCAACAACATCCTACTGTGTAGCACATGGAACTATATTCAATATCTTGTAATAAACTATAATGGAAAAGAATCTGAAAAAGAATATATATATATATATATACTGAATCATTTTGCTGTACACTAGAAATTAACACAAGATTATAAATCAACTATACTTTAATTAAAAAAAAAAGAAAGAAACTGATAGCTGTGGCTACCTGCGGGGAGAGGACTGGAGTATGGCAGTGGTTGGGCGGGGTTTTGAATGGAGGTATATTTGCTCCCATTCCTTGCATACTCACTGATTTTATTTTCCTATGTGTATATATTACTGACTCAAAATAAAAATTTAAATGTGATGACTATGATAAATTCAGTCCAGAATCTGACTCATGTTTCAACTTGCATCTTTGATTTAAGATGACTCATGACAATAAGGTGTTTTAAAATAAATGCCTTTATATACTGTCTCTGTTAAAGAGGCCTGGAATCTGACATTTCAGCATACTTTCTGGAAAATTTGCTCCTGAAATCAATGACAAATTAACCCTTGACAGAAAGGTTTGCTTATCTTTTTAAATGTTTACTCTGAGTTCGGTGCCATGTTGTTTTTACATATAGGTATATAAAGCTCAAAATGAAAATTTGATGGAAACTACATCAGTCTTTTATATCTTTTTTAAAAAAATAAAAGCAATACTGAATCCCACCTTGTAAGTTCTGTTAGGCCAGGTGTCTGTCTCTTTTGTTCAGTAATGGATCCCTAGGACCTAGAGCCGTTCATGGCACATATCACATGCTCAATAAACAGTTGTTGAATGAAGCAATACATGATCAATATAAAAATTCAAGCATCACAGAAAAATATGGTACAGAATGTCAATTTCCTCTAATCTCTTTCCTCCCAATTATCAGTTATTCGAGTCGCTTAAAATAAAAGAACATATCATTTACTTCTTAAGGAGTAAAAGTGTCATCATAAGTATGTTTTTAAAAAAGTTAATTGAATGATATCATAGAGAATGAAAAGACAAGCAACAGAAGGCAAGAAAATGTTTGTAACAGATAGTAACTGGCAAAGGACTAGTGCCTAAAATATGTAAAGAACTCGTTCCAATCAATTAGAAAAACTGGCAAAATACTTGAACACACATCTCATATTAGAGGAACTCCTAATGGCCAAAATCATATGAAGAGTACTCTCATTTAATCATGAGAGAAATGAAAATTAAAACCACACAGTCAACAGATGGACAAAAACGTTGAAGTCTCACAATACTAAACGGCAATGAGTATCCTGAGCAACCGGAATGCTCATATATGGTCTGTGAGTGTGGAAATTGCTTAACTCTGTGTAGATAAGTCCACATTATCTTCCAAAGCTGAATATACAGCAATTCCACCCCTAGGTATGCAAGAGAAATTCATTAACACAGCAAAATCGAAACTGGCCAGAATTGAAAACTACCCAATGATCTGCCAGCAGAAGATGGATCTGAAAATATGGCAGAGTCCTACCACGGACTTCCACACAGCAGTGAAAACGAACAAAGGGCATCTTCAGGCAACAATATGGATAAAGCTCACCGACATGCAGTCGTCATAAAGTTTTATTATGATTTCCCTAGGGGATCAGCAGGTGGCTTCAGCGGACAGACTCCTCTAGCAATTCAGAAATGCCCCAGGGCTGGAATAGTTCCATGTAGACAGCCAGCTCCACCCGAGGGCTGAAGGGTCATGGGGGCTCGGTGAGGGGAGAAGAGGTTCATATAACGTCACTAAAGGGGTTTGTGGGTAAAGGGTAGACTGTGAAGCCAGGAAAACCTTCTGACAGTGACATGAAGTCCCTGACATAGAGATCAGAGGGCAAGTCTGGGGCTGAGGCTGCCAGAGCCTCTACTTGGGTCTGTGCCCTGGGGCTCTCAGGCCTGGCTGTGGGTTGAGAGAGTGAGTTTTGCTGAGATGGGGATTCTCAAGCACCTTGGTAAACACAGGCTGCAGAAACCTCAGACTAAGGAATCCACAGCGGCAGTAGCTCTGGGTCAGTTGTCTGTGGCCTGGGGTCATTGTTGCTGTTCTTATGACTGCTGCTGCCTCTGCCGCTGAAGGTCTTAGGCCCAGTTGTTCTTGAAACACATATGAATTTGTGCTCAACTCAGGTTGTGTTTCAGACATACCTCCCTTTTTTATAAGTTGGCTCTCTCATCTTCTCTGACTATTTCCTTAACTCCTGTTGCTGTCTCCTGCTGTAGTGGTGTGTTGCTGGCCCTGCCTTCTTTTCCTAACTACTGTGTGATCACGTACCTCTCTGTCATCTGTGACATCGGCTCCTTCCTCCTAGACCCATGAGTTCCAGAGGTGCTCTCATCCTTCACTACTGCCACTTATGCCTGTTGTCATCAGTTTGTTCTGAAGAATCACCCTGAGTTTGCTCTACAAACATGAAGCACTGTGAATTTTAGGGGGTTTCTATGAAGGGGTGGAGATGGAGTTTGTACTTGTGAAAAGATAATCAAAATCTGAGCTCCACCATTTTCTAGCTGAGTCTCTGAGGAAGTCCCTAAATCTCTCTGAACTTTATTTCCTTATCTTTAAGTGGTGCTAATAATACCAGCTGGGACAATCCCCAGATCAAATGTAAATATGGAATTAGAAAATGCTTGTGGGAAAGACTCTGTAAACGCTATACAAAATAAAGACAGACATTTTATTACTGATTCACAGGGGCAGAATTCTCAAAGGCTAGTGCACATATGAATCACCTGAGAAGAACTTTCAAAACACTCAAGGTCAGCTCCTGCCTAGGCCACCATGGTCTTCTGGTCTCCAGAGGGTTTTCATTTTGTCGTCTGGGTCAGTGCCCATGAATCTGTATTTTATAAAGTACTCAGGTGAGTTTAATGCAGGTCATCCTTTGACCTCACTCTGAGAAAACACTGGTTTCACTTTAGGTAATAATAACTATTTCATATACATATATGATTTGTTCAAAGAAATTCCTAGCATTTCCAGATGAACAGAGGGGACATTAATATTGAGTATCAAGTTAGGGATGCTATAGAAGTTCTCTGGGAAAACTGGAAAACTTTCTTGATGGCATGATAAATAGAATTTGAATAAGCAAAAAGAGGAGGTTTTTCCTGGCCAAAGGTCTAACGTGTGTATACATTTATACAATATATGTGTGTGTGTGTGTGTGTGTGTGTGTGTATATATATATATATATATATATATACACCATGAGCTAATTGTTTATATTCTTTTTGCATTTTAATGTTGGCTGGTTAATCCTTTCCTTATTGAACATGAGCTACTTGCATATCTAGAAAAATAGTCCTTTGCTGATTATATATTTTATAATATTTTTCCAGTTTGTTGTCTTTTCACTGTCTATCTACTCATTGCTTTACTGATCCAAATAAAAGGTTTCAGTATTTTCTTTTACGTCATAATTTAAAAGGTCTATCCCATTCTATGATTATTTTAAAAATTACCCACGTTTTCTTCTGGGCAGTTATGGCCAGAGGGCATATCTTATAGAGGGTGTTTTGGCACTAGTCATAGGGACCTCAGCAAATATGGTTTCTTTCCCTTCTTTCCACTTAAGTTCTATAAATCACTGAATCAGTTGCTTTATTTATAGTAACTCTTAATATTACCACCTCATCAGATGTTACTGTCTGAACTTTACTATGAGACCTAGAGAAGTCTTAAAATGAACAGGAGTCTCCTTCTTTCCCTATCCTCTGAGTTTCAATAGCAGAAGACTTGCCTGTTTTTCGAAAGCTGGAAAAGTTAATGATGAAACTGCTTGAACCACACTTTTTGGAGGGTAGTTTTTTTTTTTTTTTTACATCTTTATTGGGGTATAATTACTTTACAATGGTGTGTTAGTTTCTGCTTTATAACAAAGTGAATCAGTTATACATATACATATGTTCCCATATCTCTTCCCTCTTGCGTCTCCCTCCCTCCCATCCTCCCTAACCCATCCCTTGGAGGATAGTTTTTTATATTCCTTTCAGTATTACTCAACTACTTGGATTTTATAGCTTTTCTTGAGTCAGTCTTTGTTTCTGTATTTTCCTAGATTCGCTTTTTCCTTAATTGTCTTAACTGCCTCTGTTTCTAAGATCAGTTATATTTTCTGTCTCATTATTAACATTCTGTACTTTTTGCATTATTATTTACTTAGCATTGCCATACAAGTTTGTCTGTTTAAATTTGGCATTGTTTTCCAAATGCTTCTCAAGTTTATTTATCAATCGTACTGACCTTTTCTAATTTGTTAATTTCTGCTTTTATCTTTAATAATGTCTGTGTTTTTCTTTTGTTTGTTTTGTTCTTTTTCTAATTTCTTGAATAGTTTGCTCACACATTGTATCAGCCTGGATTCAATCAGGAGAGAGAAACCATGTAATTTACACAGGGAAAGTTTAGTATGAAGAATTATTAACCACAACGAAGGATTAAAGTAATTCTGCATTGTCCAGTAAGAAGTAAAGAGCGCTCTAAAGATTACAGAAAACAGCAAATGTAAGGAGCAGCCACTACCCGTGGGGCTGAGATGGAGCCCCCAGGGCGTGGGATGGCGCTGAGATGCAGATCTTGTTGAAGGGGTTGCTGCCCTGGCTCACCGGGTAGCAGAAAGTCATTGTATTGCAGTGCCGGTGAAACTTGCTAGAAATCTGTCCTCTTGGAGTTTGCTAAAAATCTGCCCTTGAGAGTGCCAGGGAAAGCTATTCATAGGGAGGTGTCTTAATGGAGGCACGCAGCTGAGGAACTGCCCAAGGTGGGTGCTAGGGCAGGCTTCTGGCCATGGGGTGCTGGGGTCAGTTGCACACACCAGGAGCAGAGCTCTGGATGGAGAAGCTGAGAGTACTGCAGGAGCCTGCCCTGGAGAAGCTCCTAGCTCTGCAGCAGGCAGAAGAGCTCCTCTACAAAACCTACAAGGGAGGGTGCATGGCAGTGGGGGGCGGGGGTAGCTGCTGATCTCTGGGTGCTGCTGGCTGCCATGCACTACAGAACCTGAGGCCTCTGCAGGAGGTAAGCCACCCACTTACAGTGCAGGAGCCCGCCTCACAAGTGCCACAGAACAAGGAAGCAAGCCCCTTTCCTTCTGCAGTGTTTCTGCAGCACTCTATACTCATACAACTTCAGTGTCAGCTAGCAAAGAAAATATATTTAAAGGGCCCAGGTCCATTTTCACTGAGCTGTCTAAAAGGGTGAATTTGGAGATAAGAGGCAATCAATAGGTAACTAGCACACGTGTTTTCATTAATTCTTACTGAATAATAAAAGCATTGAAAGAGATGCATTTTGTCCCAAGTACACTTCTCATAAATTTAAATTTTGTGTTGTCATATTTATATGTTACTACTGTTTTCTAATTAGTCTGTTATTGAAACCGTATACAAGCCCCTGTGACCCTGTTTTTGAAGTAAAAGGCTTTTGCTTTGGTCTTCCAGGCCTCCCCTGAGTTGCAAAGGGCTGGCTCAGAGAGGTAATGATCAGGAAATGTGAAGATGTAGAAACAAAGAATAACTGTTGGGCTGGAAAACTGGTAACAATTTAGATTATAAATCAGCCACATAGCAGAGTCCCTGCACTCCCAGGTCTCTGAAAGCTATAAAGGTCTAGCCCACATTCCTAAATTGTTTTTATAGGAAGCAGACCCTCACCAGATGAACACTGCTGACTGCAAGCCTGTAGACCCCAGACCAGTTGAAACTAGAAGATTGACGATGCTCTAAACTTCACCTTGATGCCAACTAATCTGAGAATTGACCACAAGTTGATCACATTCCCCACAGCCCCCTCCCTCACACTGCCTTTAAGAAACCCTTCCCGGAAAGCTGTCAGGGAGTTCAGGTCTTTTAAGCACTAGCTGCACATTCTCCTTGCTTGGTGACCTGCAATAAACACTGTACTTTTCTATACCGTGACCAGCTGTCATTAGATTGGCTTTGCTGCACATTAGGCAAGCTCCAGGCTCAATAACATTATTAATTCTTTCACTTTCTATGACTCAATAGTTATAGATATACACTCTACTTTTAGTTTATAGGTGGACTTTCATTTCTTATTTACTTATGTATTTTTTTTTGCTTTACAAATATTTACTTTTATTATACTGCAGTCAAAGAATGTGCCCTTACTAGTTATACTATTTGAGATTTATTAAGGTTTCCTTTACAACATTTGGTGAATGCTCCATGGATTTTTGAAAAGAATATATACTGTCTATGTGGCAAAAAGCTCAATACATATACTAATTAAGGTTTAATTAAATAATGTTTATTATATTTGTTAACTTGGTCTATAGAAAACTGAGAGAGATTAATGCCTCTGTGATTGTTTTCAATTTGTTACTATAATTTCCCACAAATTTTATTTTGTTTATTTTTATGTTGAGTCTTTTGACACATAAACACTCATTAATGGAGTTTGGAAGAGCATATCCAATTTTTATCATAGCATATTTGCCTAGATGCCTGGCACAGGGTAGATTTTAATAAATACATATTTAATAGTGGTCTTAAATATTTTAAAAAATCATTTTTGGATGTATTTATTTATTAGCATCAATATCATATCACTTATATTGTTTGAAATATACTCAATATCCTGTGATAAAGCATAATGGAAAAGAATATGAAAAAGAATATATATAACTGAACCACTTTGCTGTACAGCAGAAATTAATACACATGGTAAATCAACTATACTTCAATAAAATTTTTTAATATATATATATATATAAATTTATGATTCCTCAGATTAATCCCTTCCCTTTGTACTTTTGATCCTTTTATTTGACTATTGATTTTTTTCTACTCCTACTTAAAGAGTCCAGGATTAGAATTTGCCAATTAAGAGAAAAAAAAACTTTGTCTTATTAAAACTTTTAGCCCATAATAATAATAAAGGGGAAAGAAGAATTTTCCATTTTCTGTAGTTCTACGTTCTAGATTGGGTATTCAGTCGACTGCAGATAGAGCCTGTGGGAAGTAGCTCTTGATTAAGTTGTTACTTCTTAGCCACAATTTACAGCATTTCTGCCATCTGGAGTCCAGGGTCAGTACTGGGGACGCGCTATTGTTTCCATCCAGTGGGTGGGAAAGTTCATATCCAGACCTTAAGACTGATCAGAGACTAATGAGTCCACAGAGGCCAAAAGGTAACTCACCTGTACAAAATAGCCCAGGGAGACCTGTGGGAGCCTGGAAAATGCACGCCTTGTCTAAAAGGAGCAGCTGCTACTCAGCTTCAGTCTATTGTTGGCACGTGGGAATGTGGGCTCAGCACCGCCAGAGAGAGCTTTTGATTCAAGAGAAGCCAGAAACCCAGATTTTTTTTTTTTAATGCAAAATCTCCCACTTTTTTAAACCTTGGCAACAGTTTGAAGTTTTAAAAATATTCTGTGGACCAACAATGTGTGGTCCTTACAAAACCCATCTGTGGCCTACCAGTTTGTGACCTCTGCAGTAAGAGTTGTTTCAGAGGAGGCCAGGTTTATTTAGAGAGGGTGGCGGTACATCTCGAGGTCTAATCACTAAGAGCCTGGATTAATTTTGTGAAATGCTGAACAGCTTCATTGTCCCTCACAGTTCCTGAGAGGCTAATCAGTCGAGAGAAGAGTTGCTGGGGCAAGGAATAGCAACTTTATTCGGAAAGCCAGCAGACCGAACAGATGGGGGACTCGTGTCCCAAAGAACCATCTTCCCCAAGTTAGAATTCAGACTTTTTTATACTAACAGGGGAGGGGGTAGAGTCCTGGTTCCAGCCAGACTTTAGAGGGGATGTGTTCATTTCTTCCTTCCTGCACAGGTGGGCCTGGTCAGAATGTTTCCTGTGAGCTAAACAAAGGTGTTTTAGCTTAACACTCATTACCTGGGAGGCAGGGTTCCCAGAGATGGGCCATTGTGTATAATTTAAGCTTAGAGGCAACATCCCTTTAGCGATTAACTTGTAACAGAACACGAAGTTTCTTCCCTATAACCCATTGGGGGAGATTGATTTTTTTTTTTTCTCCACTTCTGATACACCATCCCCCTTGCCCACATCAATAGTAACCCAGGCCTGAGCCAACCAGCAAACAACATTTCCGAGGCACAGATCGGCCACGGAGACTTTACTGGATGAGGTTTACAGATTTTAGAGCTAGAAGAGACCCTGGAGCCTAACCAGTTCAGTCCACTTATTTTCAGATGAGGAAATGAAGCTCTAAACAGGTGATACAACTGGCCAGGGCTATGTAGCTGTCTAGAGGTAGAAAGGAGACCATAACCAGTCTCTGCACTCTACCTGCTTTATTTAAGTTCATTATGTTACCTTTAAAAACAAACAACTTGCTTAGAGGCATTTTGCATTGATAATTCTCTTACAACTATTATTATTTACATACTTTTAAAACTTGACCTAATTCCCACCCTATTACCATATAATACACCTCCCCCCTCTGAACTCAAAATAATATGTTAATACCACTCATTTTACAACTGTATCAATCAAGACTCTTAGCTACTAGAGACAAAAAGCCAAAGTACACTTGCCTTAGCCAAAAACTTCTGTTTTTCAACTTAGAAGTCCATTGGTGGCACTGCTGGATGCAAGGGTTCAGTGACGTCACCTGGTCCTCTCTGCTTCTCTTGGTGCACTGGCTTCTTTCTCTTCTGGAGCCGAAAGCTTCCTCTATGCAGCTGGGAAGATGGCTGCCAGCAGCACCAGGCTTACATAATCAAATTTAGTAACCAAGTGGAGAGAAGTTCCTTCTCTCAAAATTTGTATGTCACTCTCAGAGGAAGGCTCTGATTCTTGTGTTTTGTGTCTGGCCCTTGGACCAATTTCTGTGTCCAGAAGAATATGCTACTGTTTTGTAGGGTCCAGATTGCATCCTGTTTCCGACCCTGCCAGGGAGAAAGATGAGGTACTGAGATGGAAGCCTTCACTAGGAAAATGAGGATGGGCAAGAATATTGGATCTTTATAAATAATAGCTATCAGAGACCACTAAAGCAATTACACAACCAATACTGTTGCAGCCCAGTATGATTATGTTTGGGAAATAGAATAGGAACCTGCTCAGTTCCTGTGCATTCAGGAGATAGGCTTGGTTGAGGTCCAGGAGAGTGTATCCAGCGATGGCAAGATTGGTTATTTATGAGGAAACAGAATACTCTAAGGAAAGACATAAAGCGGTGTCAAGGACAGGAGAGAGATGGGGGTGAGGAGAGGTGGAGATGAGGTAGGGAATGCTTTGATGAGTTTTTGCACAAAGCCAACTTGGTTGGTCTTACCATGACAGCAGTAACTTGTCCTACAAATGGGTTTTTAAGTTAATAGAAAACTCCTGACAAATAACACTTTTTAACAGATGCCAGACTTAGAGCAATTGCTGAGGGAAAGTATAAATTGGTTTAAACTTTTTGAAGTTTACAGTGAGTATGCCCTTTGACTCAGCCATTCCCCTTCTCAGAATTAATCCTAAGGAAATATTTATATATGGAGATTGTGCTGTAAGCATTTAATTGCTGTTATGAGTTGCAAAAAGATGGAAACAACCCAAACGTCTCACAGTGTAAGATTGGGTAAGCAAAATCATTACAAATACAAACAAAGGAATGTATTGCAGCCATTTAAAATGCTGCTGCAAAACAGTATTTAAAGAAATGAAAATCTGTTCATAATATTATGTTGCATGAAAAAAAAACTTCCAAAATGGTTCAAGATTAATTAACTTTTATTATACTCTACTATACACCAGACAGTTGTATTATCCGATTTAATCTTTACAATTCTTTTATTCTCGGTTTTTTTTTTTTTTTTTTTTTTTTGCTGTACGCGGGCCTCTCACTGTTGTGGCCTCTCCCGTTGCGGAGCACAGGCTCCGGACGCGCAGGCCCAGCGGCCATGGCCCACGGGCGCAAACGCTCCGCGGCATGTGGGACCCTCCCAGACCGGGGCACGAACCCGCGTCCCCTGCATCGGCAGGCGGACCCTCAACCACTGCGCCACCAGGGAAGCCCAATCTTTACAATTCTGTGTAGTGGTTATTATCATTTTCCCGATATTACTTAACTCCTCCTAACTTCATTTCCTTCTCTATAAATGGGATACTGTTGAGACTGTCAGCTGGAAGCCACATGCCTGGATTTAGAGCGGCTCTGTTATTACTATCTATGTGACTTTGGACAAGTTACTTTTTTCATCACAACCACTCTTAAAAATGTGCTTTATATTGCAAATCAGTAATCATATGCACACACAGACACAGTATTAATGGAAAGAAAAATTTTCAAAACAATACTTATTCTTACTACTTCGGATGCATTCCAGTATTTTCTTTTCTATACAATTCCATTCCATTCCATTCTTATCTACTTTATTCTATTCCATTTTATTTTTTTTAATGATGGTTACAGCCCACCAAACACAACCCACCAATGGTGTCCTGCCTTACACTCAATAGATGCTCAGTAAATGGTAGCTATTATTTTTGCTATTCTACTTCTTCTTTCTCGTCCGCTCCCTCCCCCTTCTCCTTCCTCTTCCTGTTATTATTATTGGTAGTAGCAGTAGCACTGAGATTGTGAGCGAAGGTGGTTAAAGGCAGTGCCCTTTAAAAACAGTAGGGAGGTGGGTAGATTCCCTGCTTCAGAGCGTGGAAGTAGTCCATAAACACAAGGCAAATTGCCACGATGATTATAAATGTACCAGTTCTAAGAGAACAGGTGGGTTTATCCTGTACTTAAATTCAATTGTCAATGATGGCAGTAAAGCTGAAAATTTGTTTTAGGGAGTCAGCCAATACTAAAAGAAGGAGATGGAAGACTAGATTGGCTGTCAAACTTCAGCAGTATTAAGACTCAGTTACAGGTGACAGAAAATCAAAACCAGGATTTTTGGAAAAAATAATTTATTGGTTTACGTATGGAAAGATGCAGCAGTAAATCTACTGGCTTCAGTACTGTTAGGTCCAGGTGCTCAACAAAGTCCTCAGAAAACTGTTCTTTTCTACCTTTTGGTTATACTTTACTACACTGGCTCCCCTCTAGCCAGGATTTCTTTAATGGTGGCCCCTGGCAACTGAATCTCTAAGTCTGGAAGAAAGAGAAAGTCTCTCTTGCCAAGTTCCAGTAAGTCTTGGGCCTGGCTCTCATGGACTCACATTGCGTTCCATCTTGGACCCAACTGCTGCAACCAGGGGTTAAGTTGCTGTGACTGGCCAGGATCCCCAGAACCATATGGACTGAATGAGAAATAGGTGGGTTGTCAAAGGAAACCAGGGTGCTGCTACCAGTAGTGGGGAGAAAAAATGTGGGTGCACAAAAAAATGTCCACTATAGTTAGTAACAGTACAGAGAAAGACAGAGGGTCTCAGAAACCCACATAAAGTGAGTGGTCAGAAGAGGTTAAAAATCCAGGCACGAATCACAGACAAATGTTTGAGCAGCAATAACAAAAGAATTCAGAACTCCAGAAATCCTTATATGCTTCGCCCATCTAGTATGTGCAGAGATCTGGTCAGGAGTATCCTTCTGAGATAAGGAGGAAAGAAGAGACCTAGGGCAAGGAAACTGCATCGAACTAATGAATATCATCTCATTTAATTAACCAAAAGTTGGTCCCTAGGCGACCCTGGGGTGGGTGGTGGTATTTCCATATACACACAGGAGAAAACTGAGGTCACACAGCTAGAAAGTGATGGAGTTGGTATTTCAACACAGCTGTGTCTTACCTAAAGCCCACGCTCATTACCTCTGCCTGAAATTGTCTTCCCGTATTTTCCTGACTGTGAATTCCCAATTACACTTAAGCCTGTCAAGATTTATCATGCGTCTTGGGGCTCCCATTACACTTCACTCACACCCCTGCAGAATCTTTTAACATGATACTGTAATTAGTTGTTAAATCTGTCAATGGTCTCTAGACTTCATTGATCATGCACTCTTATTGGTCAAAACTTTGGGGGCAGCCTCCTCTATATGTATTTTTATTTATTTATACTTACATGTATTTATAATAGAAATATACTTATTACATATTTATAATACTTATGTTACTATTAACATTAGATGGCGAGGCCCTTGAGGACAGTGGCTATTGTGTCATCTTTAGCCAGTGCCTAGCACAGTACCTGATATATGCTATGGTGACAGGATTCTCAAATGAAAAATTTTGAACATACACATTCAAACGTGATGATGATATAATTGCCCATTATAGCTAGACGTTTGCCGTATGTGGTCTCAGAAAATGTAATCCTCATATTAATTCTAAAAGATAGGCACTATGCTTCCCATTTTACACATGAGGAATCTGAAGTTCAGAGCAATGAAGAGTTCCTACAGTCACCCTGTAGGTGGCAAAAATCATACTCTAGTCCAGGTTTTCAGATGCCTCAATGATGTTACTGCTAAACACTATGTTAAGATCTATTTTAATACATAAAGTGACAATGAGTCAGAATATTTTAAATTGATGCTGTTCTGGAGAATTTAGAATATCTGGCTATTAACTAATTAATTACTCATTAAATAGCCTTACGGTATTGACATTTCCCCTAGCTTTTGCTTTGTCTTTCTAACTGGATTAAAAGGTCCTTACTTGTGTGTGATTCTTTACATTTTTCTACCTCTCCTTGCATTGCTCAGATGCTCCACAGATGCTTTTGGCTGGATTATTTTTGAGAAGGACCAGGGAAAGATGTGCCCAGGAGTGTGGGGATATAGGATATGGGGGTGGAAAGGGGTCGGGCAGGTGGAAGCTGGGTACCTCGACAGTGGGCCTGCCCTCAGCCCACTTCCCACACACCACACACCACACACCACAGGCTGCTGAGCCTGGTAGTGACTGTGGAGAAAACTCTTGTTTCCAACTGCTTGATTAATAGGAGCATCTAGGTGAGGATGTCCCTGGTGGCGCAGTGGTTAAGAATCCGCCTGGCAATACAGGGGAGCCAGGTTCAAGCCCTGGTCTAGGAAGATCTCACACGCCGCAGAGCAGCTAAGCCCGTGCACCACAAGTACTGAGCCTGTGCTCTAGAGCCCGCGAGTCACAACTACTGAAGCCCGGACGCCAAGAGCCCGTGCTCCGCAACAAAGAGAAGCCACAGCAATGAGAAGCCCGTGCACCGCAACGAAGAGTAGCCCCTGCTCACCGCAACTAGAGAAAGCCTGTGCGCAGCAACGAAGACCCAACGCAGCCAGAAATAAATAAATTAATTAATTTAAAAAAAAAATAGGAGCATCTAGTTGAAAAGAGACACTTCTACAGAATATTAGGTACTAAGATTTCAAAACTCAGGAGTGAGAGCGACATAGAAATGATCACTCTGAGTTACCAAGAATGTCTTTTTAAAAACTTCTTCGAGATTGTCAGTAAAAAGTTGAATGTAAAATAAATGGGAAAATGTCAGCAAGGAAATGGTGTCTATGGTGCTGACTAGAAGTTGTGAAAAGCAAAGGGGTTGCTTAACAATGAAATAGAAATCAAAAGTGGGTAGACATACTGTCCTATTTTAAATGCTACAACATAATAGATATGAGAACCAGGAAAACTGAAATGACACTGGAATCCAGAAATGGGAGAGTGCTTTAATTTTTTGATAGCATTTTTTGTTTCCTGCCACTAAATCATCTGTATCAGGCAAGACACCTACCTGGAAATGAACTCACTTATCTATTGTGTTTCAATGGTGAAGTGATGGTATAAACTTTTAGATATAAAATTGGATAAATTCCCTTATATGTACATGCCTGAGAACAGCCCAGCTGTGCCCCCTAGTGATCATGCTGTCCTGTTGCTTTATTAGGAGACCAGAAAAATACTGAAGCAAATGTATTCTGAGTGCCTCTTCTATCTTAGAAATTAGCTTTCTGTGGGGGATGATTGCTACTCTGGAAAATAAATGCTTCTAGGAAATAGATATAGTGAATTGAAACAAGAAGCTCTTTATTTTCTGTTCTCTGGAGCTCTCTTTTTCTTCACTTATAAATTCCTTTATAAATTTGGGCTGTTGGTGAAACTGATATCTTCAATTCCACACTAGTCTATTACCAGGGGATTGGATTTAGGCATAAAGAATTCTTCACAGATCCAGTATTGCAAGTAAGTTGGACCGAGTTAGGGCAATCATTTTTGAAAGGGGTATTACCTTACTTAACACATGTTGTGATATATGGTATGGCAAGAGCGCTGCCAGGGTAGAGGAATTTTCAGTCAAATTTGACTCTTGGTTTGATTTAATTTTGCCAGGAATATATGTGCACCTGTCTTAATTTCTTTGCTTGGTTGTAACTTCCATGTATACAGGTCTTGTATCTTCTAGAACTTGGTATTTTGTACCGTATCTCAAAATGTGCCTTGCATACAGAAGATTTAAAACAGTTTTTCAAACAATGACAAACTTTAAGAAAAGTTGCAAGTACCTTTTTTTTTTCTGGCCCACTTAGGAGACAGTTGCACATATAATGCCCTGTCTCCTGTGAAGATTTTAATATATATTTCCTACAAATAAAGATTTCTCCTACATAACCACAATACAATCAAAATCAGAAAATTAACATTGATACGTTACTAAACCTCAGACCTCATTCAAGTTTTGCCCTTTGTCCCATTAAAGTCCTTTATAGCACGAAGATTAATTTCGGCATAATGGGTTGCATTTAGTTATTTCTCTGTAGTCTCCTTCACTCTGGAGCAGTTTTTCACGTTCATGACCTTGATAACTTTTGAAAACTATTTGCTGGTTATTTTGTAGAATGGTCCTTAATTTGGGTTCGTCTGATGTTTCCTCACAATTAGATTCAGGTTGCACATCATCGGCAGGAGTAACGCAGAAGTGATGCTGTGTTCACCTATCAGGTGACACATGATTTCAGTTTGCCCCATTATCAATGATTTTCACTTTCATCATTTGATTAAAGTGGTGTCTGCCAGGTTCTTCCACCGTAAAGTTACTCTTTTCACTTGGTAATTTATACGTGCTTTGTTTGGAGTTCTTTTAATCTATACAAATATTCTGTTTTTCATCAAACTTCCAGTTTATTCATTTACTTATATCTCTTTAGATTCATGGTTTTGATTTTATTCAACTGAATTAATTTTATTCAAGGATCCATTAATAACAGTATTTATTTTGCTCAAAGTTCCCCAGTTTGGTCAATAGGAGCTCCTGCAAGTTGACTTCTGTGTCCTTCTGACATTTCCATTGTCTTTTGAGGTTTTAAAATAATTTATTTATTTTTTATTGAAGTATAGTTGATTTACAATGTGGTAGTTTGGGGTGTACAGCAAAGTGATTCAGCTATACACATATTCTTTTTCAGATTCTTTTCCCATGTAGGTTATTACAGAATATTGAGTATCGTTCTTTGTGCTATGCAGCAGGTCCTTGTTGTTTATCTATTTTATTTATGATTTTTTAATAAGTTTAGTTATTTATTTATTTTTGGCTGCATTGGGTCTTCATTGTTGCGCGTGGGCTTTTTCTAGTTGCAGCGAGCAGGGGCTACTCTTTGTTGTGGTGCGCAGGCTTCTCACTGTGGTGGCTTCTCTTGTTGCACAGCAAGGGCTGTAGGCGCGCGGGCTTCAGTAGTTGTGGTGCGCAGGCTTAGCAGTTGTGGCGCGTGGGCTTAGCAGTTGTGGCGCACGGCCTTAGTTGCTCCATGGCATGTGGGATCTTCCCAGACCAGGGCTCGAACCCGTGTCCCCTGCATTGGCAGGCGGGTTCTCAACTACTGTGCCACCAGGGATGTCCCTATCTATTTTATATATAGTAGTGTGTATATGTCACTCCCAAATTCCTAATTTATCCTTCCCCACCACCTTTGCCCTTTGATAACCATAAGTTTGTTTTCTATGTCAGTGAGTCTGTTTCTGTTTTGTAAATAAGTTAATTTGTATCATCTTTTTAGATTCCACATATGTGATATTAATATTTGTCTTTCTCTGATTTACTTCACTTAGTATGATCATCTCTAGGTCCATTCATGTTGCTGCAAATGGCATTATTTCATTCTTTTTAATGGCTGAGTAATATTCCATTGTATATATGTACCACATCTTCTTTATCCATTCATCTGTCAATGGACATTTAGGTTGCTTCCATGTCTTGGCTATTGTAAAGAGTGCTGCAATGAACATTGGGGTGCATGTATCTTTTCGAATTATGGTTTTCTCCAGACATATGCCCAGGAGTGGGATTGCTGCATCATATGGTAGTTCTATTTGTAGTTTTTTAAGAAACCTTCATACTATTCTGCATAGTGCCTGTACCAATTTACATTCCCACCAACTGTATAGGAGGGTTCCCTTTTCTCCACACCCTCTCCAGCATTCATTATTTGTAGATTTTTTGATGATGGTCATTCTGACTGGTATGAGATGATACCTCATTGTAGTTTTGATTTGTATTTCTCTAATAATTAGCGCTGTTGAGCATCTTTTCATGTGCCTTTTGGCCATCTGTATATCTTTGGAGAAATGCCTATTTAGATCTGCCCATTTTTTGATTAGGTTGTTTGTTGTTTTGATATTGAGCTATATAAGCTGTGTAATCTGTTTGTATATTTTGGAGATTAAGCCCTTGTCAGTTGCATGATTTGCAAATATTTTTTTCCCATTCTGTAGGTTGTCGTTTCATTTTGTTTATGGTTTCCTCTGCTGTGCACAAGCTTTTAATTAAGTCCCATTTTTTAATTTTTGTTTTTGCTTTTGTTTTCTTTTGGTATTGATCATCTTATACTGATACTTTCCCAGTTCCAGCTCTGGAATCAGTCATTTTTCCAAGGAGTTCCTGAATCCTTTAAGTAGAGAATGGTATTTAGAAACCAAGATCTGGGCAAGGTGCTCTTGTTGCCCTCTCAGAAAACTGAGCTATGGACTAGATGTACGTACATATGTACGTACACACACACACACACACACACACTTACATCAGTATTTATTTCTGTATCTATCTATATTTATTCAAAACCATAAGTTCATACTGATTCCAGTTCAACACGGAGTTAATTCTAGTTGTGTTTTTTCCTTTGTTGTAATTCCCCTCTCTGAGTGAGGAACTTGGCCCTTGTTTTCCTTGATAGATTTACTTAATCAATTTACCTAGATGTTGCTCCTATGCATGTTTGCTCTCCTTACCCCAGCTCTGACATCCCTGCAGGGTTACTGCTGTATGGATATCCTCTGTGCCCAGGTGGCTGACTCCCCAGCCCTGCTCACCTTCATCAGGCTCTGTCACCCTGTCCCAATTTCCCCCCATGCAAGGATGTCTTCCTCACTTGGGCTTCTATAGACCCTGTGGTTGGTAGGGGGAAAGTAATGATCCCTAGAGCCTTAAGACTAAAATTTCAGGAAAGTAAGGAGGAAGGGAGAGAACTTTTTGTTTGTTTGTTTGTTCCTTTATATGTGTTTGTTTGTTTGTTCCTTTATATGTGTTTGAATGAATGGTGTATTAGTTTCCTAGGGAGGCCATAACAAATTACCACAAAGTGGCTGTCTTAAAACAACAGAAATTTGTAGTCTTATAGCCCTGGAGACTGAAAGTCTGAAATTAAGGTGTAAGTAGGGCCATGTTCTTTCTGAAGGCTCTAAGGGAACATCCTTCCTTGACTCTTCCTAGCTTCTGAGGGTTGCCAGCAATCCTTGGTGTTACTGGGCTTTCAGCTGCATAACTCCAGCCTCTGCCTCTGTCACATGGCGTGCTTTCTGGATGTCTGTGTCTCTTCTTTGTTTTTAAAAAACTACTATGTATAAAATAAACAAGCCACAAGGATATATTGCACAGCACAGAGAATACAGCCAACATTCTACAATAACCCTGAATGGAGTATAGTCTACAAAAATATTGAATCACTATGTTGTACACCTGAAGCCAAGAAAGTACTGCAAATCAACTACACTTCAATAAAAATAAAATAAAAGACATAGCTTTTGAATTAAAAAGAAAAAGAACTCCACATGTCAGATTTTTCCAGGGCACAAGACAAAAATAAAACTGGATTATTTAAACCATGGTTTGTCTTTCCATGCAGCTCATCTCTTCTCTTTTTATAAGGGCACCGGTCATATTGGATTAAGGGCCCACCTACTCATTAACTTAACTAATTACATCTAATCAACCAACTAACTAAAGAATGATTGAATGAATGGTATTTAAAAACCAAGATCTGGGTGCTAGGGACTCCTGTTGCATGGTCACTTTTAAAAGTCACTTCCACCTGACCTGTAGATGCTAATATTCCTTAGGGCTCCGTGCTGAGCCCCTTTTCTCTTTACCATCAACTCTCTCAACCATCCCCATGCTTTCGTATATCATCTCTATCACAACTTCCAATGCTGTACCACTTTCAACATAGACCTCGCTCCTAAGCTTCAGATTTTATATCACGCGCTACCTATATACCCCTACTTGACTATTTTGCATATTCAAAACCAAATTTTTATTTTCCCCTACACCTTCTCCCATTTTTTCCAGCATAGGTAGGTCAAGCCATACCTGCTTGTCATACTTGATACTTACCTTCCCTCTAATATCTTTTCGAAGCCATTGCCACAAATTCTCCCATCTTCTGCTTACTGTTTCTGTCTTCTTTCCATCTCAGTGGCCATCGTCCTAGTCAAATCCTCCATTATTTCTCATCTGATTGACTACATTTGTCCCTAACTCATAGCTTCGATTCTGAGATTTCCCCCTTCAATCTATTGTCCTCAATATAGCCAGGGTGATTCTTTAAATATACAATTTTTTTTTTTTTTTTCGCGGTACGCGGGCCTCTCACTGCTGTGGTCTCTCCCGTTGCGGAGCACAGGCTCCGGACGCGCAGGCTCAGCGGCCATGGCTCACGGGCCCAGCCGCTCCACGGCATGTGGGATCTTCCCGGACCGGGGCACGAACCCGTGTCCCCTGCATCGGCAGGCGGACTCCCAACCACTGCACCACCAGGGATGCCCTATACAAATTTTTAAAATAAAATTTTTAGCCATACCCCAAAGTAGAAAAAAAATAGTATAATGACCTCATATAACACATCAGCCAGAATCCACAATTACCAGCATCTTGCTTACTCACTTAATCTATGCCTTTTTTCCCTTTCTTCCATCCTCCTCCCCTTCTTTCTTTCCTTCTCCTCTCCTTCCCCCCTTTCCTTCCTTCTTCCCTACCTCCCTCACTTATCTCTCTCTCTCTTTCTGTCTTTTCCTTTTCCTTATTTATTTTTGCAGGTATATTTTACAGGAAATTCTTGACATCATAAAATTTCCCCTCTACTTGAGAAACATCTCTAAAGAATAAAGAATAGGGATATTTTCTTATGTAGCCATAACATTAATTAATACAACACACCAAATTAAAGATAGTTCCTCAATATCATCTACTTCTCAGTCCATATTCAAATTTCTCTAATTGTCTCAAAAATCTTTTTTACATTTTGCTTGTTAGTTACAATACTCATTTAACAACACGGATCACAGCCAAGATGCGGTAGCCCCATTCTTTCCAGGCCCTCCCCTTACAACTAAAAAAAAACCCTGGAGATAATACAACAATAAAGCATAGGACGATTCTGAAAAGTGGAAAGAAGGCAGATGTTCTAGGGACCTCGGGACTTGAGGAACGACATGGCAATGAGTCCCTGAGATTCTTTATTGCCGCTCACGTGTTCCAGACAGGTCGTTTCCTCCAAACTGGAACTGTCAACAGGCACAGACAGAAAAGCTCCAAGAAAAAGCCTTTTCTATAGCCAAAGGATCAGGAAAAGGATGGCTTAACAACAGAAAATCTTTTTTGGCAATACCTGCCCTACTCCAACCAACACCAACAGAAAAACTGCCTGGCTTCCTTTGCTTTCAGTGGAATCAAACAGGAAGCTGATTTTCCATCCATCGTCTGTCCCCAACCCCATGGAAGCAGAGAGTGGTGCTCTGCTTCTCTTGCCTGTTGGGGTGAAGTCAGTGAGACTGAGTGGAGCTGATCTTTCATCTCCAGCTCAGTGGAAGCAGTTGATGCTCTGATGCCCCTGCCTGGGTGGTGTTGGCTGGGCCGAATGAGGAGCTGATCTTTCCAATGGAAGCAGACATTGCTCCCATTCTCCTGCCAGGGTAGCATCAGGGAGGTCCAGTGGCAAGCCGAGCCTCCACTCCCATCTGGCTATGAGACTGAATGGATCAGTACTTCATGATCCCCCACCCAGGTATCCGCAGGCTCAGTGGGAAGCAGAGCTTCTGCCCAGATTCTGCAGCAACAAAGTATGTGACTTTGCACCATGATTTCCCCTTCACTGAGGTCAGCAGAGCCTAGGAGGGAGCTGAGCTTATGCCACCCACTCAGATACAATGAGACAGAATAGTTGGTCCTCCAGTTTCAAGAGGAAGGTGTCAACAGGTTTGAGGAGAAGCTGAACTCCCCGCCAGCCCATCTACAATAAAGCAGTGTGAGTCGGCATGCTACTTTTCTGGGGGTGTTTTCGGCAGGGCCCAGAGGAAAGGTAAGCATGTGGAACCACACAGCCCTTGTGCTACATCTCAACAGGGAGACTTTTTGCTAAAAAAGAAGGTTAAAAAGGATCCGGAGTCTCATAATATCCAAAATGTCCAGGATGCAATGGAAAATGAAAATCACGTGTCATAACAACAAATCATAACTTGAATGAGAATAGGAAATCAACAGATGTGAACACCAACATGAATTCGACGTTGGGATGATCTGACACAGATTTTAAAAGAGCCGTCACAAAATGTCTCAACAAACAATAACAAATTCTTTTGAAACAAGTGAAAAATAGAAATTAACAGCAAAGAAACAGAAGTCACAAAAATAGAACCAGATGGAAATTATAGATGGAAGAATACAATAACTGAAATATAAAACCCTATAGATTGGCTCAATAGTAGACTGGAGATGGCAGAGGATAAAAACCAGTAAACTGAGGACAGATTAGTAGAACTTATCCAATCTGTACATCAGAGAGGAAATAGACTGAAAAGATAAATGAACAGTCTCAGAGACCTGTGAGATAATAACAAAAAAACTAATATTTATATCACTGGTGTCCCAGAAGGAGAGGAGAGAGAGAGCAGGACTGAAAAGTATCAGAAGAAATAATGGTTAAAAACTTCCCAAAGTTGGCAAAAGATATGAACTTAAAGATTCAAGATGAGTCAAATGGATAAATGCAAAAAAATCCACTCTAAGACACATCATAATTAAACTTTTGAAAACAAAAGACAAAGGAAAAAAAATCTTCAAATATGGGTCAGAGGATGGCATTCTGCTGTTTAAAACCTCCAGTGGTGGGGTTCCCTGGTGGCGCAGTGGTTGAGAGTCCGCCTGCCGATGCAGGGGACACAGGTTCGTGCCCCGGTCTGGGAAGATCCCACGTGCAGCAGAGCGGTTGGGCCCATGAGCCGTGGCCGCTGAGCCTGCGCGTCCGGAGCCTGTGCTCCGCAACGGGAGAGGCCACAACGGTGAGAGGCCCGCGTACCGCAAAAAAAAATAAAAATAAAAAATATAAAACCTCCAGTGGCTTCCCCTGTGCCCATGATCCAGAACTATGTTTAATAATGGTGATTTGGGACTCCTACCGTTCAGCGCTACTGAGGATACCAAAGGTCCAGCCACACGAATAGCCACTGGCTTGTTCAGTTCCCAGCCACGAGGCTGTGACTGGGTTCTCACGTCTCTGGTCCAAGCTAAGTTGTAATTTTAGGCACAGGGACAAATACTAAGGCCTCCTTTTACAAATAAGGGGACCCCATCCATGGCACTTATTCAAGCAGTAAACCTGGTTCTGGTTGCTGCCTCCCCAACACGTCACTTACATGAAACTTCTAAAATTGCCTTTACCTGGAAGGAGACAAAATCCTACAGTGTCTGTCTGCTTCTGTCCCTGGAACCCAAGCGACCTTGAGTCCACTCACTACTGTTGATTTCTGCTCCACTTCTGGTTCATGTTTATGTTTATTTGATTATACAGATTCTTAAATTACTTGTGTATTCAGTTTCTCTTTTTGTGAACAAATATTTAATGAGTACATAACATGTGCTTAATATTTGGGTGGGAAGAGCATATACCAGTTAGACTTAGATTCTGTTCTAAAGACACTTAGACTCGAGTGGGTAGGAGAGAGAACACGGGTACACTCATAAAAAGCCAGCATTTCACAGTGCTTGCTATACATGAAGCACTTTACATGGGTTAACTTATTCAATATCCATTAGCAACACTGAGGTGAGTGCTATTATTATACTCTCCCATTATTTTTATCTTACTTTGAGGAATGCTGATGTAGAGTGACTCACTCACCCAAGGTGACACATCTTGTTCATGGAGGAACCAGGATGCAGGTCAGCAAAAGGAAATCAGTTTGAGACTGCATGACTGAAAGACCAGTGCACTTGGCTCTGATGCAGAATTTTTGAAGGACTTAGAGCAGGGGTGTGATCAAATATAAAGGTCATTTAGATTTTAGCAAACAGACAGGGTACATCAGATCAGATGAGCCTCTAGTGAGGAGATTATGAGACAATGGGGGCCCAGGACGCATGGTGGCCATGAGAATGGACCAGAAAGTACAGAATAACAGCATCTAGTGACAGATTATACATAGATATAAGGAGGATAAAAAGTGTCTCCTTTATGTCAAGAATCAAAGGCTGTTAAAGATCCCTGGACTACAGTGTGAGAGACGTGAGCTCCATCAGGGTTTTGCCGTTTATTAGTTGTGCGCCTTTTGGTATGACACTCCAACTCTTAATCCTGTCTTCTCAGTTTTCAAATGAAATTTGATTAGATTAGAGGCTCTACAGTAGAAGCTACTATGCTTTATTGTTTTTTTAAATTAAAACAATAACGCATTTTATAAAAATTTGAATTACATCTATCAACATTTGCACATTGGGATTACACACAAATCTGGATTTCTGGCTTTTCGTGAAAAACTGGAAGATCTGGTAACACTAGACTCCTGATCTCACATGACAGCAATGTGCTTCACCTTGAGAAGCGCTGTCCCTCTAGCTAGGTCACCTCCTTTCTGTCCTTCCATCCCTCAAGTTTGCTTCCACCACAGCAATCATATTGCCTATCTGGGCTCTGTAGGTATTTGAATATTTTTAGCCCTGAACTAGTTGATTTTCCAGTTTCTTCCATTTGTGAATCTTCTCAATCTATAACTGTCATATGTTTCCCAAAAGGGGGGGGGATGGTAACAGTAATAGGTTTAAGGGCTTATCTTGTACACTGTATTTTAAGTGCTTTACATATATTATTTCATTCAATCCTCAAAACAGCCCTTTGGTGTCAATATTAGTTTTCATTATCCTCATGTCACAAGTGAGGAACAAATGTTAGGAGAGGCTAACCTGCCCAAGGTCGTATGGCAACTATGTTGTAAGTCAGGATTTGAACCCAACAGTCTGACTCCAGATCTAATGCTTCTAAATCATAAAGCTCTGAAAATTCGAAGGTCAGTGAATTTTGGAGAAAGGCTAGTTGGTTCTTGGTGTATGAGAGGATGATGGTCAGTGTACCATGATGGCTGTGAAAGGATGAAGATGATCCAGGTACTAGCTACCCTAGGTGGAGGAGTGAGAACCCTCAGCCCTTGTAATTCTTCACACCACCTGTTAAATAACCGGAAAAGGAGACTCCGTGGAGTCCTAGTGGTAATGAAGCGGTAATGAAGCGTTAAGAGCTGAGATGAGAAAGGCTTTGAAAGGGTTTAAGAATTAAAGGGGAACGGGAGCCAGAGGGACAGCTCGGAGTGCGGGGAGCTGACATTAAAGCTAGATGTGTGCTAGCCCTTTTCTTCTGCCAAGAAGCTGTAAGTGCAAACATGAGATCTGGACTGGAGGCCAAACAGATGAGATATTGCTGTGCATCCATCAAATCAAGTTTACAAACTATGGTGAGAGAGATGTTTTTCCAGAACTCTCCAGAGTGCTGCTGGGCAATGGAGCTACAGGGAGGGCTTAATGGCTATTTTGAATTGCTGGTTTATCAACTACGGATATCTAAAATATATAATACAATTTAATAAAATGTGGAAAAACGTGCATGCGTCTTCAGGAACTTATAAACTATGTAAAAGCTTAAATATGGGGCTTCCCTGGTGGCGCAGTGGTTCAGAGTCCGCCTGCCGATGCAGGGGACACGGGTTCGTGCCCCGGTCCGGGAAGATCCCACATGCCGTGGAGCGGCTGGGCCCGTGAGTCATGGCCGCTGAGCCTGCACGTCCGGAGCCTGTGCTCCGCAACGGGAGAGGCCACAACAGTGAGAGGCCCGCGTCGTGCAAAAAAAAAAAAAAAAAAAAAAAAAGTATATAGAGTGTTTTAGGCCAGTCCTCATGGCTTATGCTGACTGTTTTTTACCTCAGGAAAAGGTTAAGACAACCACAAGTGGGATTGGGAAGCCAGGAATTTGTGAGAAAAGTGAGATAAGATTTTGGATCAGCTCCTATGACTAAGTACTACCAGTTTTGAAAAGTACTATAATCAGTTGATGCGTCCAAGGGGTGGCTTGGCTTCAGTCACTGTCCCCAAAGCCACTCCAAGTAAATTTCCTGTAAAATCTATGTAAAAACCGGCTTTGCTAGGAAAAGCCCCACAGTACCCCCTTTCAACCAGAATGGCTCCTCTGAATGCCTCTTACGTAAACCTTCTGGAGCAGCCCCCAGCTAAAATTCATTTTACAGAAGGTGTACAGCTGCTGCCAAGGCCTGACCCTGATCTTGTCCCGGTGCTATCATTAGATTCCTTCCTCAGGGCTAACAGCAGGCAAACCCTCCTGCAAGGATGAAATCAATGATGTACAGTGAAGGAAGGGTTGCTTTGACCAATGCGGCTGGGAAGACTAGAGAAGGAAGGTGTTTTGATGTTGGAAAAGAATGTGAATCTCTGTCACTACCTGGAAAAGCTGGCCTGCTTGGGTGTGGAGCTGCGTGAAAACCCTCAGAGAAGAGCGGGACCAAGACCCCGAGATATTTTCCCTTCCTTTCAGAATCTTGTCTTGCGTGGGGAGTAATAGTGAACCAAAGAGGGCTGGCCCTTAGAGGGTAGTAAGTCGTCTTCCTAAAACAGGTCATGTGGTCTTTCATCCAGGCTCCTTCACTGATTTGTACGTACATTCGGGCAGGTCACTCAATTCATTTCAATGTTCATCTTACCAGAGCTTTGTCCTCATCTGCAAAGTGAAGGCTCTGGATCTCTTAATCTCCATGGCTTCTTCCAGCTCTAGGTACATGTTTCTAGGTGGGATCCTTTGCAGTTAACAGGTCCAGGGGATGCCAGTGATGTCCAGACCAGATGTTTGGAATGGTTCTGTTTATCACCAATGATAAAGGGCCGTCCTGATATAAGAAAGGAGAAACAAAAAAGAGATTGGCTTGGTGTTTCCAGCTTCAAGCAGAATCTACATCTTGGTGAGTGAAGTGAGGGTCATTTGGCTTGAGGTGTTCAGAGTGGATGAGGTTCTTTATCTCATCCAGTGCCTCCAATTACACAGAACTGGCTAAATTGTAGTGAATCCATTGCAATAGTCAAAGAAAACATGATTTAAGCCTTAAAGAGTGAAATTGGCTATAACAGAATAACCTGTTTCTTTTAGTTTGAAAGACTTAACTTTGCCATTCTTCACTTAAAATGAGTTCTCTGCATTGTCCATAAGAACAAATCTTCTTAAACTTTTGAGAAATAAGTTTAATACATAAAACCCTAAAAATTAATGTGACTGAACCCACATATTTATACCACATAATATTTATAAATATTATCTCCAATATTTCTGTGCTATGTTAAAGCAAGGATGTGTAACTAATATTGTGAGAATATGGCAAATGGGGTGGAGAAGGAAATCGTTTATAAATTTTAGAGTCACTGTAATTAATAGAAGGAAATACATATTTTCACATAATCAAATACACATGAACAGTTTCCACTTGTATCATAGGCGTGGATTTGAAGGCAACATAGAATAAGGAAGGAGCCAACATTAAAGATGTTTATTTTTTCAGCTTATGAGGAACACGTGGAGTTAAGTATATAGAAATATACATCTGAAAATTAAATAACTACACCAGTGAGTTAATACTCAACTCTTCAAGGGCAGAAATGGTCTCCTTCAGTTTTCAATCCTTAGTACGTCCAACAGTACTTGCTACACAAAAGGTATTTGGTACATTTTGAGAGAGGAAGGAAAAGCTTTCCCCCATAAAACAGTTGGGAAAAAGCTCACTTTTGCTTGACGCTGAGGAAGAACTAATCATTTTCTAAAGTGGTAAAAATCCACAAATAAAAACAAGATCATCTTATTGAATGCAGTTGAAGTTACCCTTTTGCCAAATGTTTATTCTTTGACTCCAATGTGCTGGATAATGTACAAGGGCTAAGATAGCTCAGAAGAGGAATGAGACACTCCTTGCCCTCAGGGAAGAGTGGATCAAACAGGGGAGATAAAACATGCAGAAGCAAGTGGTGACAAAGCTATAGTGATATAAAGGTGTGTTATGTTGTGTACATGTTCAAGGGAGATATTACTTTGGGCTGATGGAATTTGTTGAATGCCTATTGCATGCTAGGCACTTAGAAATTTATTTCTCTCACAAAGATGGACATTATTATACCTACCTCACAGATGATGAAACTGAGGCTCAGAAAGGTAGGCATGTGAACAATTCATAGCTGTCACTTTGTGCTGGATGCATGCAGCTCTTTTAATGATCACATGATGCCTTCCAGAAGCAGAGGACGTTCATGCAGGAAGTAACATTGGGGTTGGGCCTTACAGACCTTGTCCATAGTAGAATCCTGTCCTGTAAGGTTTCCCCTTCTGATCAGTGCTCTGTGAGCTTCTTTCCTTCCCTTCCTCGCTGACCCATTGCAAGCCAGGTCAGTTAGAGTCTTCTCTTGAAAATTATCAGACTGAATTTTAAGGAACAGAAGCAATCACACTTGGTGGGTAGGAGCTGTGGAGAATGTGTACTGAGAGCTCTTATCTACCATGTCTGCCATGATGTGGAAGAAACTAGACCATACTAGAGAAGATGAAGCTGATATGCCGATAAGAGCAGAGGTGAGAATGAGAATGAGAGAGAGAAATAGAGAAAAAGAGAGAGAGAGAGTTATTTCCAGTTTTCATGAGGCCCAATTCTAGCTTTTTCCTCCCTCCTGCTATGGGAAATACTCCAAAATCCTTTCATCCTTCCAATTTCTTTGGTAACTTAGTTCAAGTGTGTTTTTCTATCACTTGCAACCAAAAAATGAGTAGTATGATAAGATAGTCTTTGAAGGCAATATAAATAATTTAAGTAAAAAAAAAAAAAAAAAAAAGGCAGGGGGAAGTACAAAAGAATGTCTCAGTCTGGGTTTCCCAGAAAGCAGAGCTTGAGACAGAGGAGACTGTACTACTACCCTATGAGAGAGTGCAGTCCTAGGGCTGGGTATGAGGGAAAGGGGAGGGAGACAGCAAAGGCAGGATGGACACAATGAGATGTGTCCTAATGGTCAAGGGTTTGCCTGGTTGGACATTGATTCTCTGCTCTTCCAAGTTGCACCATATGGCTGCCTAGGGTCCACAGCATCAGCAAGCAGAGGGAAGCCTTGGGCAGGACAGGAGAGGTATGTGGTGCAGGCGTAAAGCGAGGCACTATTGAGCTGTGTCTGCTGGAATGAGTCAGAATCCACGAAGCGTCGGTAATAATAACACCTACTTCACATGGTTGACATAAGAATTCAATGTTAATAAAAGCAAAGTACATAGAACAGTGGGGGACACCTAGTTGGCATTAGCATTCAATAGATAATAACTATTATCATTGTTACTACTACTTCTACTAATTGTACTACTACTATTGAAGATCTTAGAGAAGAGTAATATCACCATAAGGGCACATAGGATGGGTTAGAATGGGGGAGAGAGTGGAGATGGAGAACCAGTTAGATCCAGGAGCACATATTTAAGTGTATTAAATGAATTAATCAGAAGATTATTGAAATGAATTAATCAGAAGATTATAGTTCAGATGAGCAGGTAAATAAAGCTGGTTAGTGTAGTTTGTAAAATCCTACGGTTCTCTAGATGTCTTTGGTTTTCTTCTTTTGATTAAAAAAAAACCCATGGGTATAGAAAAATATTTCTATACCAAAAGAACATCAGTGCAAATATAAATGGCAACTGAATCTTGGTCTTGGTGTTAGGCAGATGAAAGGGAGCAGTAGGGACTGAGGTAAATTGGAGAGTACACACAGGGTATAAAGGAATTACTACTGCTCAGGAGCACTTGAGTAATTCCACACGAGAAATCGGGCCAAGTGCTTCCAGACATTTAGATTTCTGAAGAGTGGCTGAAATCCTGAGAACTGCATGAAATCACTCAGCTTTTAATGTTGGTTCAAATTTTTCTAAAATATCATGTGAGTCAAAGAATACATACCTAAAGTCCTCATGTAAGCCATGGTTGTTAATTTGCTATTTTCGTGAGTAGCAGGGAGGGCACAGAAGCCAGATTATAAGGATGTGACTTCCCAGGGTGCAGCTACCATATCGTATTGATATCTGTATATTCAGTATTAACAGTACCTCATTGGCACAGATATAAGTAAAATGATCCTTCCCTTAAAAGTTGGTTGGAGATAGACACATAAGCATCTAGTTATAATACAATGGGATAAATATGATGACAGAGATGAGTCCAAGATATTAGGAGAGCACAGAGGTAAGGCAACAAATTAAGGGAGCCTATATCCAGTAAGACTTCTCGGAGGAGGTGACATGGCATTGCTAGGTAGTAATGAAAAAAACCTAAGAGGTCAGATAAACAGTTTTTTCAATATTTACTTTATCATTTAGAGTGGTTAAAGCAAATACTGAAATTTAAAGAAACATATAGTAATTCTATACCTTATTCTGCTTCATGCTGTGGATAACAATAAATGCATTAATATTTCCACTTAGGATTGAAAATGTTTGGGGAAGCAAAAAAAGACTGTTTGCCAAATAATGAAAAATTTTATTTCCTTAGAAAATATCACATCATCTGACAGAAAAAATTACTGCAAAGCTACAAGAGTACCTGTCCAGCCAACAATAAAGGAGGTCGACATTATAGTCATTCTTTTATTTACTTCTCAGACTGGGAAAATATATCAGGCCTTTATCTGATCATCAGATAAGACTATCTTTTCCTTAGTAAGAGAAACAGATTTTATCGTCAGGAGATAATAGAGAACGTTTATATGCACATTTCAGTGGCGAAATAATTAAACTTTTTAGAAATACCCTTGAAAATCATTCAGATACATGGTTACTTTTGAAGATCTTCACGATCTTTTTGAGATCTGAAATTCCACTTCTGTAAGGCAACATTCTCTTCTTGATACAGATATATCCCATTAAAAAGAAACCAGAATAAACGTGCAATCACAAACTTGCTAAACTAGTTTAATTAGCGTTTTAACAATCATTAATGTGAGCAACACAGAGGTCCTGAAATGAAAGGATCACATTGTTTTGAGTCACTCACTATAGTGCATTATTTTACATTCTTTTTTCTTGTCTTTTCTTTTTTTTTGATGAAAGATGTAAGAGAGACATTTCAGAAGGGAATATGTACCTTGATCGGAGACACGATCTTCAGGACCGGGAAACTGCATAACGTGCCTTAGCTACTTGCAATTCTGGTTCCAAGAGCTAGCTCCCGGTTCTGTAAAATGTTAGTAATTCTGGCTTTGGCTAATTCATCATTTATAATAAACCATATGGGGCACAGGGTAAAATTTGTTTTTGAACCATCTAAGACAGGGTAAAAGAATTCTAAAGCAGCTTAATGTTATAAATGAGTCTGCAGATGAGTTATTTAAGATGATTAAAAAAAAAGAAGAAGTTGTTCTCAAACACTTTGGAAGTATGGACTTAAATAAACAGATGAGCCATGTGCAAATTATTTAAACCTATTCTAAGCCCTGTCACATTTGGAGGGAACCTTGAAAGGTCATTCAGTCGCATTCTAGTTTCATGACCATAAATACCTTTATTTGAGAATACTTTGCTTAAAATGTCACTAGTTAGTAACATAATTACTTTTCTTAAAGCACTTAAAGTCACTCTTAATCACCACTGTGCTTTTTAGAAAAGAGTCTAAATCAGTGTTTTTCAAAATAATATCTGTAAATTATTTTGAATACCTTATTTGTGTTTTATTAGATTTTCCTTCTTTCTAAATATATAATTTCAAGGGTTAAAAAAAATTCATTCATTTATTTATTTTAAAATAACGTATCTTGGGTCTGGCCCAGCAGCACCTTGACAAACTACGGCAGGTGGATTAGAGTGAGGGTGGAGGTAGCTCTGACACTTGGCCTATGAAAGAGACCTGGTGACAGATGCTGAGTGGATCCATCTGACGGGCAAGTTAGGGTAGTCAAAATGGTATGGTATAAGAAAAATGAAGTGTTGGGGTTTCATGAAGGTATCCTCAGAGATTCATGGGGTAGAGTAAGAAGAAATCAAGTGATGCTCTATCGTCAGAAGCCCAGACATTCAACCTCAGTGAAGTTAGTAGATCTCAGTAGCCAGATTTCTAGCAGAGGTGTTGGAAAGAACAAGGCAAGACCCAGTGCTAAATAGCATGGGTAAGAAGGCAGGTAACTAAGATAAAAAGACTAAAGTCCAGAATCAAGGCAGAAAACACTGAGCCACAGAACTATGAGGTAGGTGGAGTGGACAACTGTCCACGGCGCCCAGCCTTCATTCTCTTTTTTCTTATCATAGGTCTCCTCTGGGAAGCCAGCCAGATAATGAGCATGGAGTTGACCTCATCCAGCTCCTGGGGTGAGCCCTGGATGGCTTAAGTCAAGCAGCATAGTGTCTATGACCTACGCTGGATCAATGACAGTGAACCGTTGGGACTTTAACTAAGACTGCTAGCATTGCAGTCTCCTCTTCTTGGAACTACTGTCAGTTCTAGTATCATGAGGGGAGCCATATTGAGGAAAAAGCTGACATGACTTGTGAACATGGAAGACTGGAAATTGGCTGGGAAATGAAGACAAAGCACTAAGGATACAGTAAACCATGGATCTTGTGATGACTAAAGACAGCACTATCTCTCTGGACATTTTAGTTGTCTGGACCAATGAATTCCTTTTTCGTTGCAGCCATTTGCGTTGGGATTTCTGTCACTTGTGATTGAAAGCACTTGATACATTAGATGCTGGCCAGGAATAATGAAGAAACACAGTTGTTAGATGATTCATGGTGGGCACCGAGTCTCGGGGATAAGACCAGTCTCGTTTTGATTAGGGTGACTTAAGGTTAGAGATGTCTTGATGTTGAATCCCAAAGTACTGGGCAAGAACTATTTAAATTTCTTTTGCTGAAGATTAGAATTGGTTGCATCTTAATTGGTTGAATTTAAGGTGAAAATTGAGCCTGCAGATGACAACAAATTTACAGGAGGAAGATGGGCTAAGAAACAGGCTGGGTCTGAGTCCATTTACAACACTCCTAAACTTGATTTATTCTTGGAATTGGGAAAGGAGAGTTTGAGAGGGACTTAAGGTCTAATTTTATAATGTAGGACAAAGGAAGACATAAATGTACATAAATAATTACTTAAATATTTTGAAATAAGAATTTTAATATATCTAAATAAATAGCTATATACCAATATATCAGTAAGTGAGGCAAACCTATGTAATCAATCTCTTTATTTTAATTGGCATGAAGAATGCACATGAGACTAGTATGGTGACAATTATAATTAGAAGTTATATTTCCTTGCTATCCTCTCTCACGAAGACCCTACCTATCTTTGTTTATTGTTATATTCCCAGTATCTAGAGCAATTGCTGTTTGGTAAATTGAATAGATAACTTGGTTGTCTTCCTATAGGTTCTCTCCAAAGCTGACCTTGACATAAGGACTTGGGCAGAGATGGTTTATTTCAGATGTGAACCCAGGCAGCCAAGCAAGGAAGTAGAGAAATTAAACAGGGGAAGGAAAGGAACCAATAAAAGACATGTTAACAAGCCAGCTACCATTGTAGGCAACAGGACTTCAATCTCACAGGGGACGTCTAAGAAACCACGTGGAACATGCCTCAGAACTGTCCCCTTTTACAGTGGGAAAGCTAGGACTTTACCTTCCACATCTCATTCTCCATTAGGTGAGGACTCACTCCATCCCTAGAGGTGAACTCCCCAACACTTGTGTTGGGTCTGTCTGTGATGGTCTACGGTATCACAATGTGGAGAAAGCCCTCAGGCAGAGGAATGGGGAGAGCCAGAAACTTGAGATGGGGAGTTTGTGAGAGAAACAATCTATCACAGCGACAGGTGAAATTTGAGGCAGACCAAGAGGATATGGGGTGGACATCTATAGCATCTGCCACACTGATAACCAGGACACCTGTTTTCATCTGGTCAATATCTCTTACCCACTACTTTAGGTCATGGTATCTCCCCTTCACCTGGTGAACTGATACTCCTCCAGTCCATGCATTTCTGGTGTCTGCCAATCAAGAACTGCTGGGTTCCATCTTACTGCCCTAGAATGTTATATGTGGACACTGAGAGGATGAGAAGATCTCTCTTTCCTCTGAGTTCACTAACTTAAATGATTTATACCTGGACTCATCTGCAGCCATGCTTCTCCTTCCCCTGCTTCAAGGAGGAAGCCATCTATAGCAGCAGAGAATGGAACCAATATTTACAGAGAGAAGCAAAACCAAAGAATGCAGAGAACCAAAAAGACAAAGTTGAGTTCTAAAGTGAAGTCATTTCTTCCTTTTTTTAAAATAAATTTATTTATTTATTTATTATTTATTTTTGGCTGTGTTGGGTCTTCTCGTTGCTGTGTGCAGGCTTTCTCTAGTTGCAGTGAGCAGGGGCTACTCTTCGTTGTGGTGCACTGGCTTCTCATTGCAGTGGCTTCTCTTGTTGTGGAGCACGGGCTCTAGGTGCATGGGCTTCAGTAGTTGTGCCATGTGGGCTCAGCAGTTGTGGCTCGCGGGCTTAGTTGCTCCGCAGCATGTGGGATCTTCCCAGACTAGGGCTTGAACCCTGCGTTGGCAGGCGGATTCTTAACCACTGCGCCACCAGGGAAGTCCCTGAAGTCATTTCTTAAGGCTGATCTACTCCGGTCAGGAAAGTTCTCCTGACTTACCCAGTCTCATGAGGAAATCGGTTTTCTATTCTACTCCACCTCCACTTTTTTCTTTACATGTTCTAGATTGAATTAACTTTCTCTCATTAACAGCCGTAATAGTATTACCCAATATACTTGCTTTAAAAAAAAAAAAGCCACATAGTTGGTTGAAATAGAGCAACCATTAGTTTCTAGGAGGCAGAGAATCCTACAATGAACAACACATACCTCATCTACACTATGGAAATGTAGTAGCTGGGAAGAAAATACTTTGCTCTAGGAAGAGAGGAAAAATGACACAAATCTTGTGTGGTCTACGGAAGAACAAATCTCTTTAGATCCTGAGTCTAGTACATATAAAGGTGGGTTTTATACACAAGTTTTTTTTTTGTTTGTTTGTTTTTAGGACACCAAAACACTGAGGGATCATGGGAGGAGGAGTCCTTCAAAAAAGCTTTGTATCACTAATTGTCCTTGTCTTTTGTATGTTCTTCTAAAGATCTTTTTAAAAGTTGTTTTACTATGTATTTATTATCTTAATTATAAATTAGTACTTCACAATGACATCTTAAACACTCATGCTTTTGCCTCTTCTTTTTTCTTCAACTAGTAGAAACAAGTTAAGAAGTAAACAGCTTGACAACATTGTTACCTTCCTTATAAGACTTTTTTAAAATTATTTTTCTTTTGTTAAATAGAAAATTCCTATACTTCTCTCAATCTGCTACTATAAAATCCTGCTGCTTGATTTTCTATTCGATATTTTTGTGACATTTATTCAAATTGAAAAAACAGCTTCAAATTATTTGTATTTATAGACACAACCCAGGAAATTTCATGTAAATACAGAAAATCAGTTTTTGACAAAACATAGAAAAATGATGTACACATGATTCCGATGAGAAACCATGATGTTTAATACAATTTAACAAATTTTTGAGTCGCTGATGTTGGTCAGGGATTGCACTAGACTCAAAATAATAGGCTGCATATCCAGGTCTTATATAAAACCTGACAGATGATTTTTGTTATTGGAGAACTAATACCAAGAGATACTGTGAGGCTTTGCTGTCTTCCTTGCAATGGCGTTCTGAGAAGGCAGATCTAGAACCATGGGGTTGATAACCTGGTATTTCTGTCCCACGGCCAGGGGTACATTGACCCCTCCCCACGGATAGGTTATGTTACTCTGAACAACTGAAGCCAGTGAGCTGGGTGGAGAGCACGAGGGATAGTAAAGAAGGAAAGGGAGGGTCATAGTGGGACTGAGTATCAGGTCTGGAGGAGCTTCGGGCAGTAAACAGGAAATGAGTTTTAAGATGACAAGAGGGAGTATTGAGAAGAAACTGGATCAAGAGAGTGAGTATTAAGTGTGTAAACAGTAAAAGGATTGAAGACCCACTTTTCTGGGATGCCAGCAGGAGTGAATCTGGTAGCCCAAAGGAGCCATTTACAACTAGACATCATCCACAAATCAAATAACTGAAAATCAAAACAATGGAAGCAATCTATCGGTTTACTTAGAACACACCAAATAACTTGCTGGATTAAATTGTTTTTCTCAAAGTCACTGTACCAATTTACATTCCCACCTGCACTGTGTGGGAATTTCAGTAGCTCCACATCCACACCAACAGTTGGTATCGTCAGTCTTTTTTATTTTAAGATCATTGGTATTAAAAAAAAGATCTCATGTATCTCATGAGGAGCAAGGTTGAGAACCAATTTTCTATAATCTGAGAGAATCATACTAGATAGATAAGAATGGAAACTGACCTTTAGAATAGCCACCTGGGAAAATTACTTAATCTCTTTGTGTTTAGTAATCCTCATTTATAAAATTAGGATAATAATTCATAAGGCTGTTGTGAAAATTTGTATATGTTAAGACATGCAAAGCACATTGTATTTGCAGTTCTAACTATTGTTATTGTATCTGCCATAGAGTCAACCAAACAGTGAACAAACATTCCTGGGTACATTCTTCCATGGGTTGTGTGAGACCTCCCCAAACACTCCTGCATTCTACAGGTTATCCAGTTACTCACTCATTTATCAGGCACGAAGGTTATAAAAGGCATGTTTCTAGTCATTATCTGACAATGCCAAACCAAAAAAAAAAAAAAAAAAAAAGATAAAAAAAATGATTGAATAGGAGCAAGAGAAAATGAGGGTAGATTATCTTCTTTATAATTTCCATTACTGTAAATAAATTCACAAAAATTATGAACAGCCAAAAATAATCATTTTCCTCTCAAATTTGAACCATTGGTTTAAGAAATATGTGTGTTAAATTTTAAAGTCTTCAAAATAAAATGGAGAAAATAACATTTAAAAATCTTATTATACACACACACATAAAATAATTTCTATCAATATATACAATTTCAGAAATAGCACATGCTGTCAATGGGGTCAATGTAGCTTAAATTTTAGCCGTAGGAAAACTAAGTATTTTTATATCAAATCAAATGTTGAAAAAATATAACCTGACATATGACTATTTAGAATGAGAAGCAACAACTAGGATCCACACCAAGTATGCCATTACATCAATTGTACTTGAAATAAAAAATAGCATATTGTGTATCTTTTTTTTTTTTTTTTTAAGATTCTACATATAAGTGATATCATGATATTTGTCTTTCTCCATCTGGCTTCACTTACTATGATAATCTCCAGGTCCATCCATGTTGCTGTAAATGGCATTATTTCATTCTTTTTTTATGGCTGATTAATATTCCATTGTATATATGTAATACATATATATGCCCAGGAGTGGGATTGTAGGATCATATGGTAACTCTATTTTTAGTTTTTTAAGGAACATGCATACTGTTCTTCATAGTAGCTGCCCTAATTTACATTCCCACCAACAGCATTTGTTATTTGTAGACTTTTTAATGATGACCATTCTGACTAGTGTGAGGCGATACCTCCTGGTAGTTTCAGTTGCGTTTCTCTAATAATTAGCAATGTTGAGCATCTTTTCATGTGCCTATTGGCCATCTGTATGTCTTCTTTGGAGAAATGTTTAGTTAGATCTTCTGCCCATTTTTTAATTTGCTTGATTTTATAATATTGAGCTGTATTAATTTTGGAAATTAATCTCATGTCGGTTGCATTATTTGCAAATATTTTCTCCCATTCGTGGGTTGTCTTTTCATTTTGTTTACGGTTTCCTTTGCTGTGTACAAGCTTTTAAGTTTAATTAGGCCTCATTTGTTTCTTTTAGTTTTTATTTTCATCACTCTAGGAGATGGATCCAAAAAGATATTGCTGCAATTTACGTCAAAGAGTGTTCTGCCTATGTTTTCCTCCAGGAGTTTTATAGTATCTGGTCTTACTTTTAGGTCTTTAATCTATTTTGAGCTTAGTTTTGTATGTGGTGCTAGAGAATGTTCTAATTTTTTTTTACATGTGGCTGTCCAGTTTTCCCAGCACCACGTATTGAAGAGACTGTCTTTTCTCTGTTGTATATTCTTGTCTCCTTTGTTATAGATTAATTGACCATAGGTGCATAGATTTATTTCTGTGCTTTCTCTCCTGTTCCATTGATCTTTATTTCTGTTTTTGTGCCAATACCATACTGTTTTGATTATTGTACATTTGTAGTATAGTCTGAAGTCAGGGAGCATGATTCCTCCAGCTCCATTTTTTTCCCTCAAGATTGCTTTGGCTATTTGGAGTCTTTCTGAGTTTCCATACAAATTAAAAAAAATTTTTGTTCTAGTTCTGTGAAAACTGGCATTGGTAATTTGATAGGGAATGCATTGAACCTGTAGATTGCCTTTGATAGTATAATTTTGATAATATTGATTCTTCCAATCCAAGAACACAGTAAATCTTTCCATCTGTTTGTGTTGTCTTCAATTTCTTTCATCAGCATCTTATAGTTTTGGGAGTACAGGTCTTTTGTCTCCTTAGGTAGGTTTATTCCTATTCCTAGGTATTTTATTATTTTTGATGTGATGGTAAATGGGATTGTTTCTTTAATTTCTGTTTCAGATATTTTGTTGTTAGTGTATAGAAATACAACAGATTTCTGTGTATTAATTTTGTATCCTGTGACTTTATCAAATTTATTGATGAGCTCTAGTAGTTTTCTGGTAGCATCTTTAGGATTTTCTATGTATAGTATCATGTCATCTGCACACAGTGACAGTTTTACTTCTTCTTTTCCTATTTGGATTCCTTTTATTTCTTTTTCTTTGATTGCCATGGCTAGGACTTCCAATACTGTGTTGAATAATAGTGGTGAGAGTGGGCATCATTGTCTTGCTCCTGATCTTAGAGGAAATGCTTTCAGCTTTTCACTGTTGAGAATGATGTTAGCTGTCAGTTTGTCATAAATGGCCTTTATTATGCTGAGGTATGTTCCCTCTATGCCCACTTTCTGGAGAGTTTTTATCATAAATGGATGTTAAATTTTAACAAAAGCCTTTCTGCATCTATTGAGATGATCATATGGTCTTTATTTTTCAAGTTGTTAATGTGGTGTATCACACTGAACTTATTTACACACACAGATGAACTTATTTACAAAACAGAAACAGACCTACAGACATAGAAAACAAACTTATGGTTACCAAAGGGGAAAGAGGTGGGAGAGGGATAAATTAGGAAGTTGGGATTAACATATACAGACTACTACATTTAAAATAGATAACCAACAAGGACCTACTATATAGCACAGGGAACTATACTCAATATTCTGTAATAACCTATAGGGGAAAAGAATACATATTTTATATCTCAATCACTGTGCTGTACACCTGAAACTAACACACCCTTGTAAATCAACTATATTCAATAAAAAATAGTGTATTTTGCTTGTGCCTATTCAGCAAGCAAGAGCGAATAGATCAAGTTTTACTCTTGGGCTTCCCTGGGGGTGCAGTGCTTAAGAATCCGCCTGCCAATGCAGGGTACACGGGTTCGAGCCCTGGTCCGGGAAAATCCCACATGCCGCGGAGCAACTAAGCCCGTGTGCCACAACTACTGAGCCTGTGCTCTAGAGCCTGGGAGCCACAACTACTGAGCCCACGGGCCTAGGGCTCATGCTCTGCAACAAGAGAAGCCACCACAATGAGAAGCCCACACACCACAACGAAGTGTAGCCCCCGCTCGCCGCAACTAGAGAAAGCCCGTGTGCAGCCTGCACGCAGCAACAAAGACCCAACTCAGTCAAAAATAAAAATAAATAAATTAACTAATTAAAAAAAAAACCTTTTACTCTTGAGGCAACGTTGTGAATAAGTCAACAACTTTAATTTGCCACCTACGTCACAGCCAGAACAAAATACCTTTGGATGTACAAGAGTCAAACGTGCATTGCCACATTTTTCACTGTTTATATAATCTGAACTATATATAACACTATAACAAAAATAGACATAACCTGAAACCTTACCACCATGAATGTTTCGGTGTTCATATTAGAATGTTTAATAAACTCTAAAAATGAACATCTTCCATTTGCATTCACGCTTACTGGGTTACTCAGTTAGATTCAGATACTATACCTTCGAATAGCCAGTATAATATGTTCACTTGTTGCCTTGTTCCCTCCACTCCCGCTTCCTCTTTTCTAAAAATATTTCAAAATTCCCATCCATGGGTGGATTGTTGTGGTCCTTGTTCTTCTTAAGCCAGTCAGCATAATAGCCCAAGTGGATACTGATAAGCTATGTCAACCAGAAGGACAAATAAGACTAAGTTCTGGGATTCCAATTGTGGGAAGCAGACTTTCCCTTTTCTGTCGGAAACATGTGGCCTGGAAACCTTCTTGAAATGCCAAGAAGAATGTCTTTTGAGAATGGGGGAACCACTAAAGAAATATTGCTGAGGAATGAGGGGTAGCAACTACATTCCACTCACTTTTTTTTTTTTTTTTTCGGTACGCGGGCCTCTCACTGTTGTGGCCTCTCCTGTTGCGGAGCACAGGCTCCAGACGCGCAGGCTCAGCGGGCATGGCTCATGGGCCCAGCCGCTCCGCGGCACGTGGGATCTTCCCGGACCGGGGCACGAACCCGTATCCCCTGCATTGGCAGGCGGACTCTCAACCACTGCGCCACCAGGGAAGCCCCACTCACATTGTTTTAATCACTGGATCAAACTTCTGAAACAAAACCTACTCTGGACTTTTCAGTTATGTGAGACAATAAATTCCCTGTATTGTTTAATCCAGTTTGAGCTGGATTTCCAGTAACTGAAATCTGGTTACTTGCAACCAGAAAAGAAGGAAGGAAGGAAGGAAGAAAGAAAGACAGTCAGACCTTGTTGGAGATAAACCTGAGAGTTTAAACACTCAGAAAAGCTGCTTGCCATTTTCAAAATGGGTACTTTGATCATCGTTTCAGTGGACTTTTAGACAAGGGCACATACTGGATGGCATTTTGTGCTTCTTGCTTCCATGCATTTGCTCATTTCTCTTAAGGCTCCGTTCAACTGACATTTTCTCCCAAGAAGTCTTCTCTGAACCTGTCAGCACAGAGGGATTTGACAATCTTAAGACACACAAAATAGTCACTGTTAATGTTATTTATTATTTTTAACAGCCAAATTCTTCTTAATTGGTTGCAAACTCACAGAGGCAGGATTTGTCTGGTTCATATCTGCCCCACCAGGCCAAACACGATGCCTTGGCATCACAGGTCCTCAGAAAGGTTTGTTGAATGGGACAACGTTGTTTTCTTTCCCTAACCCTATAATGAAAGATATTATGATGCAATCCCCCCTTTTTTTCTTCTGGCTCTGATTTTAAGAAGCAACCACAACAAATTTTTCTATAAACCTCACCATTTAGAGGCAGCAGTTCCAGTCTGCAACCTCTGAAACCAAAACAGGAAAGGACACTATGTATTGATGTTAGAAATCTACAAATGCTTCAGTTTCAAATATTTTCCACTGTTTTTTTTTTTTTTTCCTTTCATCAAATGAAATCTTTCCATGTTTTAGCTCTCAGAGAGATTAAGCACATTTAATCTAATTATGCAACTCACTGACAAAAGCAATCTAAATGTGAAACACTCTGCTGGCTGTATTTCGCAGTTGCCATTGGAAACAGACAAGTTTGGAAAACTGCAAGTCAAGTCTGAGCCCCGGCATTAATCATGCCTCTGAGGGAAGGCACTACCTGGCTCTGTTCTTTCTTTCCTTTGTACGCGTGCTGCATGGGACTCCACAAATAACCGAAAACGACTGCACCAAGATGGGACTACCACATACATTGAAAAAATGGAGAAAAGCTCTAAAAGTTAAACAAACAAGCAAACAAACCACAAGCAAGTAATGCCCAACTTGCCAGGGTGTCTGAGACTTGATATCTTCTGAAGATAGGTAACACACAATTCATCTGATGTAGGATAATAACAGTCTTCCTGGCATTAAAAAAAATTCCCAATTCCATATATCCTTGGTAGGTCCTCAGGCTCACAATTCAACTTTAGGTATTATAGTTGGAGCTGTAGGTTTTGTCTCTCACCCTGGTAGTATGTTATATTCAGATACGGAAGAGATGAACTATAATACTTCCAAAACGTATTTCTTAATTATTTTTATTCACTTTGGGTTATCAAACGATGAACGGTAGGTTTTCTTCCCAAAAATAATTTTGCAGATTATTTTGAATTCTAGGCTGGGTTTATAGGACAGCTCCAAAACATGTTGGAAGTGGAAAACAGAATGCTGGCATCCACGTGGGAACATTAAGATGCACAAAATGGATTCCTTGAAACGAGAGCACTCAGCCATGTAAAGACGGCCGGTTTGACCAGTTTCTTCGCCCTCGACTTGCCAGCTTCTCCCGTGTGTTATCTGATTGGAAAGTCTTTGTAACTGAGTGACAGGTATGGCAAACTCCTGCAAGACAGCTTTTTGTAACAGAAACTGAGCTCTGTATTAATCTCTCCGTTAACTCTGAGCACCCAAGTGTTCATCTCAGCAGCTTGGACTGTTTTCCTGAGGTCTTCACCTCACAGCAGGCCCTACACTAATGTGTGCTACAGAGGAGGTGAGATTCTCTCTGGCCCTGGCTTCCTCCCCTTTTCTTCTGGCCTGGGATGTTGAGGTCCCAGAATGCCTTGAGGCAGGACCCACCCAAGGAATGGCTTGAATAGACTTTCTAATTTACACAAATCTTGAAATCATTAAGAATTCTGTTTCTACATTCTATTTCATGTCTCAGTCTTGTACTATTAGCCTCCACCCAAGACCTCCCAGCTGGAATCACAGTGCTTTTTAGCTGTAGGATTAGCATTGACAATTTCCATTCATTCATTTATTTATTCACTCATCCAGTTCTCTCTCCATGTTGTCACTGAACAAATATGTCTGTTGATCGCTGCTATAGATTGAATGTATATGCCCCACCCCCCAAATCCATATGTTGAAACCCAATCCCCAAATTGATGGTATTTGGAAGTGGGACCTTTGGGAGGGCTCCTCAAAACAGAGACTCCAGGGATCATCTTCCACCATGTGAGGACACAGCGAGAAGACTGCAGGCTATAAACCAAGAAGAGGGCTCTCACCAGACACCAAATCAGCCAGCACGTTAACCTTGCACTTCCCATGCTCTAGGCTGTCAGAAATGAATGTTTGTGCTTTATAACCCACCCAGTCTCTTTGGTATTCTGTTAGAGCATCTTGCACTAAGACAATCTTGTACCATACACAGTACTGCGATACAGTGATAAGCACAGTACTGTGAATGCAGCGATAAGCAAAAGCAGACACAGTCCTGTCCACAGGGATCTTACAGTCCACTGAGGGTAGGAGATAAGCACCTCCCACCCCTCGTAATAAATTTAAAATTAGAAAAGAGGTAGGTTCTATGAAGACAAGGGACATGGGGCTATGAAAGAGCTTATCAGGTTGAAGCAGGGAGGGGTGGGGGGAGCAGGAAGGCTTTGTCCCAGAAAAATTCCCGCTTGTGTGAGGTGAGTTGGAATTATGCTGACAAAAGAGTGAGTAGGAGTGAGTTTTGGATGGGGAGAGCATTTCATGCAGAGGGAGCTATCCACAAAGCTCCTCTGGTAGGAAGAGGCTGGGAAAGGGAACTGAAGTAAGAGCAGTTTGACAAGAGCACAGACAGTGAGAAGAAATAGGATGGGAGAGGATTTGGAGGAGGCCTTGTAGATCAGGATAAAGATTCTGATGAGTAGGCTAAGAGAAATGACTGAAGGCTTTAAATTGTGACAGTGGAATGGCCAGACTTACGCTTAAAGATCACCTCGGCTACTATGTTGAAAACAGGTTAGAGTAGAAGTGGGAGTGAGATGGGCAATGACAGTCCTGGTGCAGATGAAGATCCCAGGATCGTGGTGGTGGATATAAACAGTAGTGGAGGGGTGTCGGAGATTTTCCAAGGCATATTCATTGGCATAGTAATGGACTGTGTATGATGTGTAAAGGAGAGGATTCTGGAACTGAACTTTCTGACTAGTTCAGTCACTCACAGAGAGGGGAAACTGGAAGAGAGTCCATCTGGAGGAGAAAACCATAAAGGCAGTTGTGGACAATTTGAGTTGAGACATTTAACCGGCTACGTCCAGTAGGCATTTGGACGTGCGGGTCTCAGGTTCAGGGGAGCGATCTGGGCTGCTGCAATTACACTGTAATTGTAATCACGGCTGGATTTGTGGATCACTGATGTATATATAGGTGCTAATTGCATTCACAAGTACGGATGAGCTCCCCTGAGGAGATGCTGTGGACTGAGAAGACAGGACGACCTAGGGCTGAGAATGTTCCAACATTTAATGGCCAGACAGGAGAAAGGGAAATTATTAAAGAGATTGAGAAAGGTTGTCAGACAAATTAGGAGAAAACCAGGAAAACCAGGAGAGAATAGTGGCTGATATTCTCCATTCGTCTTTCCACCCTCCTTCATGCTGTCCTGTGCCCTGGGGAGCTCATTTCTATGAGTTGCCTCAGCCTGATGCTGGGCTCAGCCAATGAGAGAAGAGAGAGATGAGATCGATTTCCCTGGTGTCTTCCTGTTCTGCTGTGGTATTACAGTGGTTTCATTCTTCTAACATCAACAGTTTGTATCTTAGAGTGAGTTAAAGAGTACATTGAAGGACAAAAGAGAGAGAGAGGAAGAGAATATGTATTGATGAGTCTTCGGAGGCACTCTGTGTGGCCTTAAGCAGAAGAATGCAGCCATGTCAAATCACAGCACGGCAGATTGGGTTTGAGGCTCCCTACGTACAAAACGTCTGTTGAGATCTGCCTGTCTTCTGTCTTGATCCCTTTCCGCATCTCTCATATTACTCTTTAGCTTACTCCAATCTGTCAACTTATCAACATCTTGCATAAAGGAGAAGAGTCATAGGAGAGTAGCTGGAGGTGAACATGGGCTCAGAGGAGAGTTCAACAACAACAACAATCCTTAATCAGGTCAAGAAGTATAGTTAAAGCTTCGGGATCAGCATTTGGTGGAGATTTGAACTAGCTTAGTTGCTACAGGTCTGGTGTCTGGTGGGCAATGGAAGAGCCTTGCACGCACACCCAAACAACCTGAAATCTGTTGCTGTTCTCCATTCCTCCCCCTGGTGTCCCAACGTGTGTGATCAGGTCCCTGCTTGCTTACCTTGTTTGCTTCTCTGGGCAGCAGTGTCTTGACCAAAATAAAGAAGTGGTCTATTTAGTCCTAATAACCCTAATGGCTGGAGGGTTCTTAATTTGAAAAGTTTCAGCAGCAAAAAGAGAAATTAATTAATAATGGCTAAGCCTACATTTTTGGAGAACTATATAAAGTGTTCTGTAGAGTTAATAATGAATCATGAATAATGAATTGTGAAATGAATATTCATATCTTCCTTTTTAAGTCACTGCTAAAGCTTCGAGCCAAGTGAAGTTATATATTTACCTCTGATCTTGGTTTCTTTTCTTGGGTTATCTGTGCTGTTGTGATATATGCCCCCTGCCTTGTGCCTGTCTGTGCTAGGAAAGGGATATCCTTGAGTCTGTGCCTTAATTACCAATTACAGAGGGTTAAAAAATTTTTTTTATTATTGTTCTGAGTTCACTAAGTATAGAAACACTTCCACTATTTTTAAAGGAGGTGGCTTCTATCCAGGCTTTCTGCTAAATGCCTTCTGATAATTCTAATTATTCCCTGGAAATGGCTTCCATTTTCATTTGCTGGAATGCAACTTTTGGCTTTTTAAAAAATACTCTCTATTGCCTCTGTGTTCTACCTGCGCGTTGCAACGTGAGGGGATTTATTTCACTTATTTTGTGAGGGAAAGAAAGTAATTTGCAGTTTGAGCTTGAACTGCAAAAGATCTCCCACTGCGCAAGAAGAGTAATGCCATGGTAATTCCTGTCGGAGTCTGTTAAACATCCTTCCTGGAGGCAGAAGCTCAGGAGTTTGCTTTAGAGCCAATATCATGTGGGTTATTTAGATACCAAAACGTGAATATAAACAAAGGAGTTTTAACAAGTGAGGGTACAGAAATGGAGTTTAAGACGCAATTGGATTTCAAATCTGAAATATTCCAATTCCAAATTCTTCAGTTCCCTAGGTGTTTGATACTCGGGGAATAAAACAGTCCTCATAAATTTTACGCTGTCAGGGCTTCTTATGATGTTGAAAGCCAGTGGGCCCATGGCCACCTACACAGAGTGGGAACAAAATAGTCTGTTAAAAAAAAAACAGTCTGTGGATTTGGATCAGAAATTGCCCTCCTGGCTTAGCACTTCTATTCTTACTCACCCATGGCCTGAACTCCAGACCCTGCCCAGGTGTCTGCTTCCTGACTGCTTTTCGTTCATTAGCTGAAATTTCCTGGATTCTACTAAATTAACATATGCCATTATCTGAAGATGTTCGGCCAAGACTTAAATGTCAAGTAGGAGACTCAAGATACGCTTTCTTTCAATTCATGAGGACGGCCTCACTCTAAACATCATGGGCTACAAACATATGTTTGTTCTTAAAATTAAGAAGAGAGTATATATGCCTTGAAGAGTGTTGTTATAATTAAGTAAATAAGATTTTTGCGGCCATTTGGAGATTTTAACAAAGTGTGAATTTTTTTTTCTGCCAAGTCACCCGTGTAATGGGACTGTATTGCAATATAATTACAAATTTAATTTGCAAAATCTTGAAGTTGGCTTTCGTCTTTTTTATAGTTTAAATGAGATCTTTTCATTAGTTTATGGTTACTAAAGTAATAAAACATAGAAAGTATTAATTTTTGACCAATATTAACAAACTGAATTTTCTCAAAACTTTTGTTGTTTAATGATTTTATATATTTTGAGATCTTTTTTAGGTGCATACAAATTAGAATCATTACCTTTTCTTGGTTAATTGGCACTTTAAAAATTATCAGTCTCTTGGAAGGAAAAAGCAGCCTCAAATGGGGGTTTCTTCCAATCACAGATCTTAGCCTTTCAATTTCTCTCTGTATCATTAGTTACTTGATGCCTCAAACATATATTTTATGTTTAATTTATCTTTTCTAACTGTTCTCAGTGAGTATATTTGTACAAAACAACTTAGTTAGTCATTGCCTGATGAGGAATTAAACAAAATACATTTTATTAAACTGCACAGACATTGAATCTGCAATAAACACACACATCATTCCAAACTAAATACTGTAATTCAAGAGCAATATTTAATATCAATTATTTGGTTACTTGTTTTTATTGAAACAAAAGTGGCTAGTTCAGTGCCAACTGGATTTGTTATTTTCCAAACATTTTTCCAAAGCATATATGCAGATGATGATGAATAGAGTAATTTAGAGGAAAAGCACTATGAAAAAAGTATTTTCAGATGTTAATGTATTTTCAGGGAGGGATTATGTAAAACTGCTGCAATACTTTATATTGTTGTGACTGTCTAGTGATATTAAAAAAAAGAAATATGCATTAAAAAATTTTCATTTCTACTTAATCTTTTTCTACTGTAAAAGCAAAATAAAATTTTTGTCAAGTATACTACACAGGTCATGCTTTATACTTCTGTTTGATCACATCTAGAGGTAAATGTCAAGTGTCCTATTATTGGTGAAGCAAGTTTGATTACCTGTTTAAAGTGATGTCTTCCCCATCTCTCCACTGTAAAAATATATTCTTCTTCCTTTGTTATTAAGAAATTTGTGGGAGTGACATGAGATTTATGGATATAGTCTTCTCCAACAGGATTATAAGCAATATAACTGGTTAGTGATAACTGGTGATCTTTGCTGAATGAATTTATAAATTGTGGGTTATAAAATGATGATTTTCTAATTCTATCATTCTTTCTCTTAGCTGGCATTTGTTAAAGAAGATTCTTTTTTGAGAATCACAGAAGAGCTCTTTCTCCCCAGCCACTGTCTGTAAGCAGCACTGGCTCCAGGTGACCCTGGCATACATGCTCAGTCCTGTATTCCACACAGAATAGCCCTTTGGTAGTTCAACTACCCCTTCAACAATAATTCCTTCAATCTTGCTTTTTACTTAAGTTGATCGGTCAGTTTTTAAAGTTGGCACCATGGGCTTCCCTGGTGGCGCAGTGGTTGAGAGTCCGCCTGCCGATGCAGGGGACGCGGGTTCGTGCCCCGGTCCGGGAAGATCCAACATGCCGCGGAGCGTCTGGCCTGTGAGCCATGACCGCTGAGCCTGCGCGTCCGGAGCCTGTGCTCTGCAACGGGAGAGGCCGCAACAGTGAAAGGCCCACGTACCGCAAATAAATAAATAAATAAATAAATAAAGTTGGCACCAATTTACAAAACCACTAGCAGTGTTTGAAGATACCAGTTTCTCTGTACAATATTGCATTTTTCTCTGTCAAATACTAAACGAGCCTTAAAGTAATTATATCTAATCTATAAAAAAGATTTTCACTGACTGGAAATACGAGCCTAAATTGTAAAAAGATTAAGATGTTACTGTTGTTTCTATTTAAACATTTTATCAATTTCTTAATTCTTAGAACAAGAAGTAAAATCTACTTGGAAAATTCCACAAATATTCGCTGAGCAGGTAGTTAGGGATTTGAAACTTAATAAACTAATAAGAACCTGCTGTATAAAAAATAAATAAAATAAAATTCAAAAATTCAAAAAAAATATTGATGCTAAGACATGAAAAATAAAAAATGAGTGCGGAAGAAAGACTTGTATCTTTGTAGCTTCCAACCCAGTAGAAGAGACAAACTAAATATGCAATTACATTACAAAGAGCTTGCATTTCAAAGAATCTCAGGTACTATTTTTTTTTTTTTTTTTTTTTTTTGCAGTACGCGGGCCTCTCACTGTTGTGGCCTCTCCCGTTGCGGAGCACAGGCTCTGGACGCGCAGGCTCAGCGGCCATGGCTCACGGGCCCAGCCGCTCCGCGGCATGTGGGATCTTCCCGGACCGGGGCACGAACCCGCGTCCCCTGCAGCGGCAGGCGGACTCTCAACCACTGCACCACCAGGGAAGCCCTCTCAGGTACTTCGATGCTTTTTCAATTACCTTATACCAGAAGCTCCCAGCAGAAAGTTTTCACACAACTGTGTCATAACTGCCACCTGGCGGGCAATAACTGTAAGATGTTATCAATTATACGACACCTCCTCATTTCAGAAATGTAAAAATATGAGAAAATTCATGGAAAATAGCAGCAGACACTTTGATAAAGAAGCTGGGAAAAACACAGAAACAGCCATGGACATGGACGTCCACAGTAGAAGAAGTCTTTCTGAAGTAAGTAAGGTCTAGTCTGAGACGTGAAGGCTGAGCAGGGGGATGTGAAGGGAGTAGACAAGAGGGTTCCAGGCAGAAGTCAATTTCCATGACATTTTCCTCATCTTTGAATTTGGGGGTTTTGAGATCAGATTAGAATACATGCATGTATTTTAGTACTTTATTTTGTTTTAGTAGCAATTTTTGAACGGAAATTCTATCTGGAAGCCAAATACATACGTAACACACATAAAGGGGTAGTTGCTTTCATCAAAAGAGTGTGGGTGAGGTTGAGCTCTATCCATTTCCCTCCACTCTTTCCCTTAAGGGGGTTCCTAGGAGTGTGGTTTGAAAGCCACTGGACTAAATGATCCCAGGATCCCTTCTACTTTTAATGGTCTATAATTCAATGCGACCAGCTCATTTAGACACTACCTGAAGCTCAATTCAGCTTCAGAAGTTTACACAACTGGTAAGTGACAAAGGTGGGCTTCAATACCAGATAACCTGATTCTAACATTCAAACTTAAAAAAAAAAAATTTTTATTGCAGTATAGTTGATTTACAATGTTGTGTTGGTTTCAGGTGCACAGCAAAGAGAATCAGTTATACATATACATATATCCACTCTTTTTTTTTTTTTTTAATTCTTTTCCATATAGGGCATTACAGAGTATTGAGTAGAGTTCCCTGTGCTATACAACAGATTCTTATTAGTTATCTGTTTTATATGTAGTAGTGTGTATATGTCAATCCCAATCTCCCAATTTATATTTTCCCCCATTTCTCCCCTGGTAACGATAAGTTTGTTTTCCACATCCATGACTCTACTTTGTTTTGTAAATAAGTTCATTTGAACACTTTTTTTAAGATTCCACATAGAAGCGATATCATATATGTCTGTCTGTGTCTGACTTACTTCATTCAGTATGACAATATCTAGGTCCACCCATATTGCTGTAAATGGCATATTTTGTTCTTTTATATGGCTGAGTAATATTCCATTGTATATATGTACCACATCTTCTTTATCCATTCATCTGTCGATGGACACTTAGGTTGCTTCCATGTCCTGGCTATTGTAAATAGTGCTGCAATGAACACTGGGGTGCATGTATCTTTTTGAATTATGGTTTTCTCTGGGTATATGCCCAGGAGTGGGACTGCTGGGTCATATGGTCGTTCTACTTTAGTTTTTTAAGGAACCTCCATACTGTTCTCCATAGTGGCTGTATCAATTTACATTCCCACCAACAGTGCAGGAGGGTCCAACATTCACACTTTTAACCTCACATTATACTGACTCCAATTGTGTTATTGCTATATTTTTTCTATATGTAAAATGGGGATAACATTATATTCTAAGGTCATTGAAGAACAAATGAGCTTCATCTATTTGTGTATGAGTGGTGTTTGGGTGTGCCCATATAGACATTGTTTCTTTATCACTGCATAACAAATTACCCAAATTCTGTACCTTCAGAAAATACTAATTTTAGGGGACTTCCCTGGTGGTCCAGTAGTTAAGAATCCACCTTACAATGCAGGGGACGCGGGTTCGATCCCTGGTTGGGGAACTAAGATCCCACATGCTGCGAGGCAACTAAACCCACACGCTCTAGGCCCCACATTCTAGACCCTGTGCACCACAACTACTGAGTCCACGCTCTCTGGAGCCCGCGCACCACAACTAGAGAGAAGCCCGCACGCCGCAACGAAGAGACTGCACGCCACAACGAAAGATCCTGCATGCTGCAACGAAGACCCCATGTGCTGCAACTAAGACCTGATGCAACCAAATAAATAATAATAAAAAAAGAAAATCCTAATTTTATATATTACATGACTTGGGAATTTAGACAAGATTTGGCTCCACATGGTGTAGACTGGGGTTGCTCAGTGTTATGCAGATTGCCTGGTCTACGCTAGAGGTTTTCCTAGCACACCTGGTGGCTTAGTAGGTATGGCTGGAAGGCTGAACTCTGTTGGGTCCTTCTCCTCGATATGGCCTCAGGCTTTTCCACTTGGTCTCTCCTCTTTTACCTAGCGGCTCTGGGTGTCAAGAGTGAATCTTCTAAGAGAGAGAAAGTGAAAGCTTTCAGTCTCTTAAGGCCTGGGCCCAGAGACTAACATAGTGTCACTCCCGCCATATGCTACTTGTCTACGCAGTCACAGAACCAACCACATTCAAGGAACGGGGATGCAGATCCGATCTTTTGCTGAGAGGAATATCGGAGAATTTGAAACCATCTTCAATCTGCCACAGACTCAGCTGCGGAAGAAGTCCCTCAGGGCACAGCCAGCAAGCCCAGATGGACTGTAGTCTGGATTTATATTTTCCCCCTTGCTTTCAGGGGTGTGGAAATTACAGTATGCTAGAGGATTTATGAGGCAATTCACTTAGTTACCCAAGTGTGAAGATCGTTCTTTATCTTGGGAAGGGAGAGGCTGATTATAGGAGCTGCTAAGGCCTGTTTAAGGAAATCACTAGTCTCGGGAAAAGTGGGAGACCAGTTTGAATAAAATAACTGGGGCAGGGCAGAAGAAGGTAGATATTGTTTTAGATAGAAAAGGTTTAAGGTGGAATGTTCTTTCACTGTGGCTCAGGAAATTACCTTGCTGTCAAATATGGAGTTTTTTGATAGAGGAAAGGTATATTCCAGTGTCTTCTTTAAGAGACGGGACTGTGGTAACCTCTGAGGAAAGAGGACTAGTTATATCAATGCTTATGATTACCCTGGGAAGAAACGAGGAGGTAGGAAGAGCTGGCCTAGCTTTACGAATGTCAGGTGGAAGGTCAAATGGAACAAGTGAGATGGTAACAGCTGCCACGTGAATGGAGAGAAGCCACTTGAGGCTTGAAAGGAAGGGGGAAAATAGTAGATTTCACTTCAGGAATTAATATATGCAAGTTGTGGACTTTGCAAGGGATGTGAGGGAAAGTAAAGGTGGAATTGGGTGTAATGTAGCAAGAAAATAAGAAGCGAGCTCTTGCAGACAAAAAAGAAACAGTGGACGTGGCTTTGTGAATAGAGGAGAAAAGGAAGAGGGGAAAAAAGTGTAGAAGAGCTAATGGATGGAAAGACCGAATCAAATGAGGCCAACAGGCCTGAAGCAGACGAGCAAAGGCCCTAGAAGTAGAAATATAGTTGGAGGAAGTAGAAGAATCTGACAGAAGCTGAGGTTAATTAGAGGGTTAAAGAGAAGACTGCAATTATTATATTACAATGCCATTATTGTTATCTTTATTGTTGTGGTTATTGTTGTTATTATTATTTCTTCGTAATTTCCCAGAGCGGTTTTTTCAAACCTTTTCAACTCCTTAAACTCTAATCTTGGGCTTCCCTGGTGGCGCAGTGGTTGAGAGTCTGCCTGCCGATGCAGGGGACACGGGTTTGTGCCCCGGTCCAGGAGGATCCCACATGCCACGGAGCGGCTGGGCCATGCCGTGAGCCATGGCCGCTGAGCCTGCATGTCCGGAGCCTGTGCTCCGCAACGGGAGAGGCCACAACAGTGAGAGGCCCGCATACCGCAAAAACAACAACAACAACAAAAAGACAAAAAAAGCCTCGAATCTATTCTCAGCCAGTGACAGTATCTCCTACTCTGTTGAGAAGAGTGAGGTGAGTGATATGAACTCCATCAACTTCCTTCAAGTTTACGTCAAATTGTCTCTGCATTTAGTGATCGTCTCTTCTTTTTTCTAATTTTAAAATGTCCCTTCTTTTTCAAGGTACCCTTGATGCCACTCCCTCTTATCTGCTGTAGGAGCTCTTTAATTATCCGTTTCTTTCTTACATATTCAATGCCTCTTACTCTTCCAACCTCTTTGCTTCTGAGGAGAAGCACTTTCCTGTCTCTCCTGGGCCAAAATTATCTTGTTCCTCTATCTGCTATTACCATGGAGTATACATTTTTATATCTTTCACTTCACTACAAAGCTTCTTGTAAAAGAAGTCTACATATGTTCAATCTACAGGTTAACTATTTAAAATTTTTAAGTGGGAAAGAAAAAGTGTTCCGTTTCAAAAGAAGGGAAAATCATGCAGAAGAGGAGATATAGCAACTCTTACTACACTTCAGCCAAAGATGAGGACAGTGGAGCCAGTTACCAATGGTTCTTGGTGGATGAAAGAGGTGAGGGGAAGGACAGAGTGGATTCATTGCATCTGCAGAGTCTATTCTGAAGAAAGAGAAAAAGGTAGACGGGAGAGTCACAATCATGGTGGTGAAGGCCATACTAAATCTGATACCATGGAAAATGAGAAATATATGAAAAGTAACACACACACTCATGAAAGAGAAACAGAATAAGGGACATGTGTGCCTGGGCGGATGTGCATATGTGTATATGCCTTTGGGGGTGTGTGTGTGTTTTATAAGAAATTGATAGACAATATTTTTGAAATTTTGTCCGTTTGAAAGATAAATTATAAATACATTCCATATATAGTAAGTATTAATCTTAAGCCACATGGCCAAATCTGTAAGAATAGCGCATTACTTTATTTCCTTCAAATCAACTTAAACCCTAACCTGGTTTCTCCATTCTGAGAATTGGCTGAGAAATGTGGTATCAATCCTGATTGTGACTCTCTCCTCTTTCTAGGATCAGGCAGCAATTCAGAGGTCTACATGGTACTTAGAAAACAAAGGCAGGGTCTCGAAACTCTAGTCCATTGTGGTTTTTACTGATACCCTCATGAGCCAAGCGCCCATGGACCCTTGAAATTCATCAATTCTATTATTTGATGCCACCTGCGGAACAAAACTGTCTGGGCTTGCCACTCTCTGGGTCTTTGCCAGGGAGCAGGATGTAGATCTTTTTGAACTCCCTCTCCTTCCAAACTGCTCCCCAGCCTGCCAAGATACATGTCCCACTCCCAACACAGACACAGATGCACACCCCCCTCAAAGGGACTCCAGGAGAACCAGCATAGTATACCTGATGAGTACAGACCTTCACCAAAGATTACCTTCCAGCCCTACAATATCCACGTGGAGTCGGGTTCGGGCTCGAGGATAGGTAAGAGCTATAACTTGGACTCTGTTTACTCCTGACGCAGGGTAAAAGCAGAGTATAAACACACAGACAACGACACAAACGTGTAGGTGCTGCTCTCCACTGCCCCCTTGTGGCAGGCAGATGCACACCCAATCTCTGGGGTCTTGACAGCCCCTGAGAAAGGAAATGTCTGCCAGGTTGGAGATAGGTTCGCTGCCTTTTATATTTCCAGCCACATCAGCGGCCAGAAGCAACAGGTTACCATAAAAGGAATACTTCAGCCTCCCTCGCAAACCACGTGAACCGGATCAGAAATCTGGGTTCCAGGCCTTGGAACGGTTGCTTTGCCAGCACATAGACTTTCCTTGAGTTTCCCACTTAAATCTGCTTAGGGACTTCTGTGGGCAGCCCTGGCAGCGGCCACCACGCTGAGGGAAGGATATTACAAAGAGCCTGTCTACCTTCTTGGAAAGGGAGACGGGAAAATGCAGAAGAAAAAACAATAACTTCTGCCAAACATATGTAAATATCTTAGTATCTTTTACTATGTAGGGGGAGAAAATTCAAGTGTGTATGTAAAAATGTTCCCATAAATGGATTGTTGCCCTCGGACATATTTGAATTGTTTTTCAAATTATAGCTTCCAAATATCCTGAGTAAGGTTTATGACAAAGATGTAACTTCCGTTTAGACAGTTGGATTTGTAGCAGTTTATTTTAATCGTCTATTCTAGGAAATCATTTCCGGCATAATGAGTAAGATAATATCTTATTTTGAGCCTGAGTATTGCTACTGAAAGAGAAATATTGTCAAAACCCATAATTAACTGGCAGTAACTAACTAGAATTATATACTGAGATACTGGCTACAGTAATTGCTCAATTAATGTCGTGTGTTTTCTTTGAAAACAGCAGTTTGATTGATTAGATTTCCGAAGCACCTTTACTTGGAACATTTAGGGAAATAATCAATAGAGATCAGTTGCCAAACTCTAATATTCAATCTATAGGCTAAGCAATTATTTCTAGTTCCTTTTATAAGTTACGTAATTCTCTTCATTTATGATATAGCAACACAGGCTTTAATAGGAAATTAGGGCTTAAGGTATCCACCATTCTCAGTAAGGCATGGGTTTTGAGTTTTCTCTCAGTGGCATGGAATGGATTTATACTGAGGAATTCGTGTCTCTCCACAGTTTCTCCGGTGACTAATTACACATATCTGTAGTTGGCGGACTGTCATCAGAGTGTTGTCCCATAAAGTCGCTGCACTATAAGAGGGACTAGAACACAGCAATCTGTTAAGCTAACCAGAAGTTAATTCCCCCACCCCCAATGTAAATCTCCTGAAGGGCAGAGTAGGAAAAATGGAAAAGGGCAATATGTGAAAAGATAATGGCTGATCATTTCTTAAATGTGATGAAACACACAAATTTAGAGATTCAGTAATCACAACAAATTCCAATCATACTTGGATAAACCATGGTAGAGTGACAGAAGTCTAAAAGTAAAGAAAAAATTTTAAAAACAGAGAGGACAGATGCTATTAAAAAAAAAAGACTAATAGCAGACTTCTTAACAATAATAACAGATCCAGAATGTGGTGGAGAAATTTATTTAAACTGTTGAGGCAAAATAAACATCAATGTAGAGCTGTAACCTATGCTAAATTTTTAAGAAAGAAAATAAAGACATTTTCAGACATAGAGAATTGAAAAAAAATGCAACCACTAGGCACTCACTAAAGGAAAACTTAGGAGATGTACTTGAGGATACAGTGTTTCTTTTAAGGAGTGAGAAAAATATTCTAAAATTGATTGTGGTGATGGTTGCAAAACTCTGAATACCCGAAAACCTGTTGTATTGTACTCATAATTGTGTACAAATGGGTGAACTGCATGATGTGTGTAGAGGGTTGAATAACGTCCCCCCGCAAATTCACGTCTACCTGGAACCTCAGAATGTGACCTAATTTGGAAATAGGGTCTTTGCAGACGTAATTAGATAAAGTTCTCAAGATGAAATTATCCTGGATTTAAGATGGGTTGCAAATCCAATGACTAGTATCCTTATAAGAAGAGGAGACACACAGAGACAGAGAGAGAAGACCAGGTGAAGATGGAGTCTGAGAATGAGTTATGCCGCCACAAGCGGAAGAACACTGGAAGCCATCAGAAGCTGGAAGAGGCAACAAATGGATTTTGCCCTAAAGGCTCTGGAGGAAGTGAAGACCTGCTACCATCTTGATTTCACACTTCTGGCCTCTGCAACTGTGAGAGAATGCATTTATATTGCTTTTGCTTTAAGTGGTAATTTGTTATGGCAACCGCAGGAAACTAATACAGTATGTGAATTATATGTCACTAAAGCTGATACACATGATGTTCTTGAAGAAGAAAGTAAAATTTGCAAGATTTATGAGAGGCAAGGAGGACTGATGAGCAAGGAAATATATAGGTAAATCTGGAAAAAAATAATTTGATGGTATAAATACTAATATTTGATTTGGATAATTAAGATATAAATAGTTAGCAAAATTAACATGTAAAATGAAGGGGAGATGATAGGAATTAAAGGTAAAATATTTGTGTTTGGGAGGAGCTTTAAAATATTGAACAATTTTACCGTCAACAGATGAATGGATAAAGAAGATGTGGCACATATATACAGTGGAATATTACTCAGCCATAGAAAGAAACAAAATTGAGCTATTTGTAGTGAGGTGGATGGACCTAGAGTCTGTCATACAGAGTGAAGTAAGTCAGAAAGAGAAAAACAAATACCGTATGCTAACACATATATATGGAATCTAAAAAAAAAAAAAAGTTTCTGAAGAACCTACGGGCAGGACAGGAATAAAGACACAGACATAGAGAATGGACTTGAGGACACGGTGTGGGGGCAGGGTAAGCTGGGATGACTGAGTGGCATGGACATATATGCACTACCAAATGTAAAATAGATAGCTAGTGGGAAGCAGCCGCATAGCACAGGGAGATCAGCTCGGTGCTTTGTGACCACCTAGAGGGGTGGGATAGGGAGGGTGGGAGGGAGACGCAAGAAGGAGGAGATATGGGGATATATGTATATGTACAGCTGATTCACTTTGTTATAAAGCAGAAACTAACACACCATTGTAAAGCAATTATACTCCAATAAAGATGTTAAATAAATAACTAGCTTAGGACCTAAAAAGAAAAAAATATTGAACAATTTTAGATGTTAAAATAAGTTTGCATGTTGAAATCTTAAGGTTAACAACTAAATGAATATAAATAGTGTATGTAATTTTTGAAACAGTTTAAAGAAAAAATGAAATTAAAAAATTAAACTCACAAAGGAAGAAAGGGAGAAAAGAGGCTAAAATCGCCACTAGAAGACAGATGTTGTCAGGTTGGATTAAGAAAAACAGGGTTTAAGATATGCTGTCACCAAGAGGTATCTCAAACGGAAAAGGACACACAAGTCAAAATGAAAAGACAGAAACAGTTCCAAGGTGACTATTTTGATTTGCACTGAACTCTCTGCTTTTGTGTATGTTTGAAAATGTCCACAATAAAAAGGAAAGTCAAAGAAAAATGATGTCGTTGGAAGCGTGACAGATATTTAAAATATTGTAGGAGTTTCTTGTGAACAAATATATGCCAATGAATAAAAGGTCATAGACAAAATGAACAATTTCCAAGAAAACATAACTTCACAAAACTCAAAGTACAAGAAACCTTAGTACTCACGTGACTATTAAAGCAGCAGTTAAAACATAATGTCACAAAGAAAATAGTAGACACCTATACTTTCACTAGTGAGTTCTATCAAGTTTGCATGGAGGACTGAATTGCAACACTTTAAAACTTTTCCAGACAATATTAAAAGAGCGAACACTCCTCAACTCATTTTATGAGGTTAGTAAACTCTGAAGCTAAAACCAGACTAGGATATTATAATGAAAGAAAACTACAGGACAGTCTCATTCAAAAACATATATTCAAAAATTCCTAAACAAAATATTAGCACAGAATCCAGCAAAATAAAGTGTGAAAATACAAAAACATGTTCAAGTTGCATATATTGTAAAACATATCCTGTGCTAAAAACTGGGCTACTGTAGTTTTTTAATCTATTGCAGGAGCTCATCAAAACCACCACACCCTTTCTGGTTTCTCTCTCTGTTTACATTTGTACTAGTAGAGTCTCTTTGCTCAAATCAGGCTTTTGTTTTCAGTTCCTACCAGGATTTGGCAAATGCCCCAGGGAAGAAAATTACCAGTGACCAGTGATCAATATCTCACCTAGGAATGACTCTTCTGTCTTTGGAATTTTAGTTTACCTAATCCTAATTGTTTCTACAGTTCTTCATTTTCACTGCTTTTTGGTACACTGTATTCAATTGAATGAATATAGTACCACTTCTTTATCCATTTACTTTCTATGGACATGCATTGTTTTCAGTATTTGGCTGAAATATGAATATTACTGTGGACATTTGGCACATCTTCTGAAGCACATGAGGGGACATACCTAACAGTGGAATTGCTGAGTAATAGGATATGTGTGTGTTCAATGTGGTAGCTAATGCCAAATGATTTTCCAAATTGTTGACCAATTTATATTCCTATCAACAGAGTGTAAGAATTTTCATTGTTTTCATTTTAGCCATTCTGATAAGTACATCGTCAGAACTCACTGTGCCTTTAATTTGCAATTTTCTGATGACTAATGAGGTTGAGAACCTTTTTTCTCTTTGTTAGCCATTTGGGAGTCTCTTTTCTGAATTTCCTGTTCAAGTCTCTTGTCCATTTTTCTATTGTGGTCATCTCTCTTTCTTATTGGCTTGCAGAAGTTTTTAATGTATTCTGGATATGAGCCCTTGGCTAGAATTATATATTTTTTGTCACTCAGTGACTTGCATTTTCACTCTTTAATGGTGTTTTGGATTAACAGAAGTTCTTCATTTTAATGTAGCACAGTTTATTGATTTTATCCTTTTTATTTATTCCCTTTCCCTTATTTAACTGGCTTATTCAACCGATATAATGTTGAATAGAAACAGTGACAGCAGATATCTTTGTCTTGTTCTCAATCTCAAAAGGAAAGTACACTTTCAATTCTGCACGTAAGGAGTCTAGAAGTCACCACTCTGTCCTAACAAGTAAAAAGCCAAACCAACTGAAAAATCAGCAACTCTTCTTAGCTATATAAGAAAAGTGAAGTCACAAGGCAGATGACTGCCCCCAAATTCAAGAGACAGACAGGAGGATACAGAGAATCACCATACACTGGAATAGAAATCTCTGTGGGAACCAGTGTTGTGGTCGGAAAACCTAAACTGTAAATAATGAATTGCTGGAGGCTCAGTGTAGACAAATCTGAGAGTTAAAAACTCCAGAAGGCCCCAGTAATAGGGGAGCCCCATTCTTTTTTAGTTTTACCTCCAGGAGCTCACACAGATTTTCACAGTAAATATCAGAGAAATTTCCCCTCATGTTTCTAGCAGGGGGAGGGGAAAAGGAACTTTCTCTCAATTTTGCTATGAACCTAAAACTGCTCTAAGAAAAGGAAATCTTACACTATTTCATCATTGTGTACAAACATTTTCTGTATGAGATTAAAGCCATTATCTTCTATTCTTAGTAAAGACTTTTTAAAAAATTATGATTGAATTTTGAATTTTATTAGTTTTTTTTGCAATGATTGAGATTTTTATATGATTTTTAACCTGCAGTTTTAAAGAAAAGCTTCACTGAACTTAAAATTGTTGGTTAATAGCATTTTTTTCTTCAGCCCTTTAAAGGTTGTCCCAATGTCTTCTGGCTTTCATAGTTTCTGAGAAGTCAGCTTTTAATCTTCTTCTTCTCACTCTATATCTGTGGTAATTTTTCTATGGTTGATTTCAAGATTTTCTCTTTGTCTTTCAGCAGTTTCACTACAATATGTCTAGGAGTGGATTTCTTTGTGCTTTTCTTGCTTGAGTTATTGAGCTTCTTAGATATGTAAATTAAAGTTTTTCATCAAATGTTAAAAGTTGTCAGCCATTATTTCTTCAAATATATTTTCTTCCCCTTTCTCTCCTATCCTGTGATTCCAACTACTGATGTGTTACACTGCTTTTTATTGTCCCATAGGACTCTATGGTCCTATTTACTCTTCTTTAGTCTTATTTTTTTTTTTCTATTTTTCAGATTGGGTAATTCAATTGCAGTCTTTAAGTTCTCCTTGTTTTTCTACCATCTCCAAACTGCTGTAGTGTTCATCCAGAGATTTAATTTAATATTTGTATTCTTCAGCTTGAGAATTATCATTTAAAAATATTATTTTAAAAATTTATTTCCTGATTGAGATTGCCTATCCGTGTATTCATTGGTACTATATTTTCCTTTAATTCTTTGAACATATTTATAGATGTGATAACCCTTTCTGTGGTGAGGGTTCCATAAATGTCTAAATACTTGGCCCACAGCCAATTTTTTAGACCTAGGAGAAACCCACAGAGGACAGGGTTAAAGAGGAGGGCAAAGACATAAGAACAGGGCAAAGAAGCAAGGGAAGATTCTAAGGATAAAGTAAGTCACTGCTGGTTTGTTTGCTTTGGAATCTGTATTCTGAGCTTTAGATTTTCTGCTACTTGATCGTCCCAAAATTTGGAATGTACTCCTTTAAGAAGAGGATTAAATTCACATATCTAGCTCCACATCACTCTATTTTTCAAGAATAGATGACCCTCTGTTTTCTATCTGCTTCTCTGTGGTGTCCCCTGGGGCCCCATAACACATGAATAGTTTAGCTATCAGTCAGGGGTTTGGGAAGTTTAGTTTCTAAATTTGGGTCTATTGTTTTCATGCTGTGAGTTAAAAACTCTTAGTCCTTCCAGTGCTTCTAGTTTTCTTGAGTTTATTTATGCTTTTAGATAGTTAGTATTGAATTTAAATAGTTTTATTTAAAAATTTTTCCATGCTTTATATTTGTTCTCTGTTGCTTGTTCATGAGACCACTCTTTACCATTACTAGAAGTTAATCTTGAATTAATTTTGAATAGTCTCAGTTTTTTTATTACCTAAAAATGTACTTTCCCACTCTATATCTGAAGAATAATATTGCTGTGCATAAAATTCTATATTGGCAGTTATTTTTCTCTCAGTATGGTAAAGATTTTACTCCTTAAGCTTCTACTGTTGCTCTTGTGGAGTTAGCTGTTAGCCTAAATTTCAAATACTGTTTCCCTCTCACCTGATATACTGTCTATTGCTGTATTCTGTTTTATTCCTTGCTTTAGCAAGCATTACTATCTAACCTACTGTATATTTTCATTTTTTATATTAGGTGCCTCTCTTTCACCTAAAATGTAGTCTATGGAAGCAGCATCTTTTCCTATTTTGTTCATTGCTCTACCCCCAATACAGAAAGTAGAGGCTGCCCTATGATAAATATTCAGTAAATGTTTGCTGAAGAAAGGATCGGGGAAGCTTTGTCTCTTCCTAAGGTAGGCTAGTCACGAGTTAAACTCTACTTAAGGAAAGCCTTTCTAAGTTCCTTAAGAAACTTAAGACAAGACTGATCAAGTATTGTTTTTATTAAGATTCAAATGTAAAGTGAAAAAACAATGATCTATTGGAGCTGGTGAATATTATACTAGTAATTAATAAATAGTAAAGCAATAGTTATTAAAGTTTATCTTGTTTAAGAATTAACTAAGTTTCCTTTTAGCAGAGATTCTAAGTCAGCTAGGATGGGAGTGATGCCCAGGAATGTGCCTTTTACACTAGCATCTCAAACTGGGAAAACTTTGATATGAAGAATCACAATTTGCTCCTTAAAGCATGGGAATGAGTCGTTAGTTAGTGGCTGAGTTTGGTAAAACATTTCTTTCTCTGACCATTGTGATTGTGCTGACCAGTGCATATCCTGTTTCAGCGTCCAGTTTCTAACCTCCATAATAATTGGCTGGAATTCCCAGAAAAAGGCCAACTTCTTCATGTTCTAGTTTTCTTCCCTGTGAATTAATTATGGATTCACACCTATCTAAAACTGATCAGAAAGAGAATTAACTACCTAACCTCAAGTCTCTTTTCCATTGATTGGTTTTCTTCAGGCTCCATTTCAGTAATCCACAAATTCTGATACTTGAATATAAAGCATTAAAGTGTTGATTGCAAAGTCTTCGGTTTTAGGGGTCAGGGAAGGGTTAGAACATCCTGGGACTGGATTTCATTCTTTTCTAGAATTCCTGTGTAATTTTATGTTCCTCCATCTGCACTAAGTGTTCTACTAGAATAAAAGAGAGATTTCAGTCACTTTCTTTCATTGGTTTGTAACTGCATTTCTAATAGCAACTTTCCAATAGAGGTACAGGGGCTTATGTAAAGAAAGGCCATTCTTAACAACATCTTGAATTTAGAATAACGCATTTAGGAGAAGAAGCTTTACACTTTCCATCTTGCCTACCTTCTTACTTTCAATTTTAAAACAAGCAAGTCTTCCCCTACCCCCAAAGCTGTTGTGAGAGTTCCTCTACTAATCGATTGAAGCATCTATTTTTTGAGGGTCTATGAGGATAGTGGCAGAGATATGTGATAGATATTGTTTTTAGCCATACAGTACGCTTTCCTATGTGCTCCTCCCAACTTCATACAATGGGCCCTTTCTTTATTTACCCCAGTATGCGTGAAGAGGAATGAGACTCAGCCTTGTCCAATAGGTGAACCCATTCCCTTGGCCACATAAATTTGTTCAGAGTTAACTTAATGACATCATTCAACCAATCAAATTCCTTGGGATATTTTCTGTTGGGACAAGGGTAGAAAATTGCTTCTTGCCTTTGTGATTCCCCTTGCTCTGGAAGGATATACATCTTAGGCCACTGGCAACTACCCTCCTTATGTGGATGGAGTCTACCAACAAAAGGAGAAAATGAGGCCCACTCTCAGATGGAAGAAGAGTAGATACCTGAATGAAAGGATCTTGATGACCTGGTCCTGAATATGTTTATGCTTGATGCTGGGGCTACTCTTTCCCTTCCTAGTTACATAGTCAATATTTTCTTTCCCTCTTTTTTTTAACCTTAAGCTAGTTGAATTGGGTTTCTGTTACTTACAAATAAAAATGTCCAGACTAAATTAAGCAACGACATCAAAAACAACAAATATAAATGGAAATTTTTTTAAAATGCAAGAATTCAGTAATCTCTTGAATTGTATAAGTGAGTTTTTTGGTTATGTCACAGACCCTGACATTTTCATTTATACCTTGATTTTGTGTCAGGATTCCTTTACTCTTCATGTGTTCAACATTAATAAATGGCTATTTCTTGACGAGGGAAATAGGAGACTTTTATAATATTAAGTTTAGGTAGATCCCAGAAAAACAGTCTTCCCAAATTCTTTCATAATCTGGCTACACTGTCACCTTAAGATTAGGAAGCCAAAAATCATTATGGAGATAAAAATATCTCTCTCCTAAGGGGAGAATTCCAGAGTTGCTGAACAGGTTTCTCTTTGAGGATCATAATTCCTAGCTCTAGCTTCTTAACACTTTAAGGTGAATTTTACCTTTGCCAATGGCGATGTTATTTCAGTGCTTATAAATCAGATGGATTAAAGATGGGGTGTAGCTTTTCATACATTCTGGGACACCTCTGAGAGTGAAAGGGGCCTCTGTTAATAAATAGACCTGGGACAATAGATGCACACCAAGAACATGCTGGGAAAAGAGGAGTATATGGTCATTCTAGCCAAAGGCTCTTTTTGTAGACTAGTGGTCTTCAAACTGGTTTCATATCGTATTTGCCTGGGAAACTAAAAAAAAATATAGAAGCCAGGTCTCCCTACCCAGAGATTTTGACTGAATTGTCTAAGGTGAAATCTGGGAATTTCATATTAAAAAATAATTCCTCTGCTGATTCTATTGCATAGACAAGTTTAAGAACCATAACACCTCTGAGTGAGTTTAACTATTTTAATTTTAGTATACAGGTATGTAAACCTGAGACTCAAAAGTCTAGGACCTGGTTTCTGTTCTTCCATTAACTAGGTGTGTGATCTTGGACAAATAATTTTCTGGTGTTTAGTGGCTTCATCCGTAAAATGAAGGACTTAGACTAGAAAAACTCTAAGACCCATTGAACTCTACAATTCTGATCCTGTTAAAGAATTCTTCCTTCAAGGGATTAAACACTCTTGAAATCAGAACCTACTTCCCCCAGTCTTGGATCATGACAGAACACTACTTGGAGGAAGGATAAATCAAGTTCATTTTTTAAAAGCCAAGAATTGGATTTGTGGTATAAATGAAGTGATAGAACATACCCGCACATTTGTTCCGTGCTGTTTGACAGTGCTTAGCTGTTTTTATGCCAGCTAAGAGGATGAAAGGACTGTAGCCCTCAGAGAGATTATGTAATTTTTGCAATCTAATCCGGCACAACATTCAACAACTAAGATGTCCAAGGATGGAGTTACTTTCCCCAGAAAGAATTTTTATGGTTTTATATAATGGAGAGGCGCTGCCTTGGGTGTCTTGTTAATAATCTAATTCTGTGTGTTCTTCCATCTATAAATGGAGACAAATTGAGGGATATACAGCTTGTCTAAAATAGAAGGCCTAGTTCAGGGTGTGAAATGTATTTTGTGAAGTCATTTTATGACTCAGTTTCTTATTCCCTTTAACAACAATATCCTTCGTAAAGAATGGACTTGAGGACACAGGGAGGGGAAAGGGTAAGATGGGACGAAGTGAGAGTGGCATGGACATATACACACTGCCAAATGTAAAATAGATAGCTAGTGGGAAGCAGCTGCATAGCACAGGGAGATCAGCTCCGTGCTTTGTGACCACCTAGAGGGCTGGGATACGGAGGGTGGGAGGGAGACGCAGAGGGAGGGGATATGGGGATATATGTATATGTACAGCTGATTCACTTTGTTATAAAGCAGAAACTCACACACCATTGTAAAGCAATTCTACTCCAATAAAGATGTTAAAAAAGCAACAACAACAAGATCCTTTAAGGCCTTAATACTGGTATTGAATTACTTTAAGAAATATAACCCTATAAAAACCCTCTCACCCTGTCTGCTCCTTTTGTCCTGTCTGGGTTAATGTATCAGGTAGGACACACTAATCCTGCCCTTTTCCACATCACTCTGTTGCACCCCTTCCTCAAACTCACTAACTAGCAATTCTCCCTTCCCTTAAATGTCCTTTTCCATTCTTCTATAGAATAATCCCTAATAAATAAAACTAAATAAATAAAACATCTCGCTACTTAACACTTAACTCTCGAATTAACCATATATAGCCTATTTGTCCAAAAACATGTTTGAGTTCCTACTGGACCTTTAAGTTTTATATCATCCCAAGATTTGTTATGTATCTCTGTAACTTGGTCTATAAGACCCCCCAAAGTAATCCATACTGCAAAATACTGTTCTTCCTCTGCTTAGGTCTAAACCCCAAAGAAAAACTCCCTTTCCTGGCAATAGTATCAGCTAAAAATTAAGGGAAAATGATCCAATTTAACTAATGTGCATTACTGTATAAATAGGACAATCATTTTTATGCATTCTATTTAGCTACTTTTATAATACTTTTTTCTCTTTCTGTATGTTCTATATAAAGATTCTAAGTTTTTTTTTCCTCATATGCATCTCTCAGAAAAAGTTGAGTTTGTATTTGGGGGTACTTGTTGCATATTTCCCTACAAAGTGGAGTTTTGATGATGGTTAGCTGATCATCAGACCTCCAAAAATCCACTTAACACTGCCTGTAAAGTATAAGCATAACTAATAGTAAGTGTTGCATAAGTGAAAAACTGGATAGGCTAGGCAGGATGGAGGGCTGGTCCACAGAGAGAATCTGAGGGTGATATTCAGTGCTGGAAGGCATTTTCCCCTCTTTTCCTGGGCAAAGTACTGGTCCTAGGCAAAACTAGGACCAGCTCATGAAATGTTTTTTGTATCCTACCTCCCTATTTATACTTCTTTCCAGCCTCTTCAGGACCTCTTTCCATTATCAACCTAGGTTCACCACTATAGTCTTGCCTTGTTCACAGAAGGCCTCCTTGCTCCAATATCGCTTATTTCTTCTCTACTTGAGTGGATTCTTCATACCACTCAAAATCATCTCTTTTCTGAAACTCTTTCTAGTCATGTTTTAGTATGAAAAGAATCTGATTGATTGATTTTGAACTGAGTTGTTTTTTGTATAATTTATGTATAGTGAAATGCTCAAATCGTTTTTTAAAAAATTTATTTATTTTATTTATTTTTGGTTGCATTGGGTCTTCGTTGCTGCACGCGGGCTTTCTCTAGTTGCTGCGAGCAGGGGCTACTCTTCATTGCAGTGCGCGGGCTTCTCACTGTGGTGGCTTCTCTTGTTGTGGAGCACAGGCTCTAGGCGTGCGGGCTTCAGTAGTTGTGGTATGCGGGCTCAGTAGTTGTGGCTCGCAGGCTCTAGAGCGCAGGCTCAGTAGTTGTGGCGCACGGGCTCGAACCCATGTCCCCTGTATTGGCAGGCAGATTCTTAACCACTGCACCACCAGGGAAGCCCCTGAACTGAGTTTTTTTCCTTTTCCATTATGGTTTATCCAGGATATTGAATATAGTTCCCTGTGCTATACAGTAGGACCTTGCTGTTTATCTTTTCTACATATAATAGTTTGCATCTGCTAAACCCAAACTCCCAATCCAACCTATCCCTGCCCCCCTCTCCCTTGGTAACCACAAGTCTGTTCTCTATGTCTGTGAGTCTGTTTCTGTTTTATAGATAAGTTCATTTGTGTCTTATTTTAGATTCCACATATAAGTGATATATGTTATTTGTCTTTCCTTTTCTGACTTACTTCACTTAGCATGATAATCTCTAGGTCCATCCATGTAGCTGCAGATGACATTACTTCACTCTTTTTGTGGCTAAGTAATATTCCATTGTATATATGTACCACATCTTCTTCAACCATTCATCTATCAATGAACATTTAGGCTGCTTCCATGTCTTGGCTTTTGTGAATAGTGCTGGTATGAACATAGGGGTGCATGTATCTTTTTGAATTAGAGTTTTGTCCAGATATATGACTAGGAGTGGGATTGCTGAATGATATAGCAACTCTAGTTTTAGTTTTTTGAGGAACCTCCATACTGTTCTCCATAGTGGCTGCACCATTCTCACCAACAGTGTAGGAGAGTTCCTTTTTCTCCACACCCTCTCCAGCATTTGTTATTTGTAGACTTTATAATGATGGCCATTCTGACTGTTGTGAGGTGGTACCTCACTGTAGTTTTGATTTGCATTTCTCTAATAATTAGTGATGTCAACATCTTTTCTTTGTGCCTGTTGGCCACCTGTATGTCTTCTTTGGAGAAATGTCTATTTAGGTCTTCTGCCCATTTTTTGATTGGGTCATTTGTTTTTTTGTTATTGAGCTGTATGAGCTGTTTGTATATTTTGGAAATTAAGCCCTTGTCAATTGCATCACTTGCAAATATTTTCTCCCAGTCTATATGTTCTCTTTTCATTTTGTTTATGGTTTCCTTTGCTGTGCAAAAGCCTGTAAGTTTGGTTAGATCCCATTTGTTTATTTTTGCTTTTATTTCTATTGCTTTGGTAGACTGACCTAAGAAAACATTGGTACGATTTATGCCAGAGAATGTTTTGCCTATGTTCTCTTCTAGGAGCTTTATGGTGTCACGTCTTATATTTAAGTCTTTAAGCCATTTTGAGTTTATTTTTGTGCATGGTGTGAGGGTGTGTTCTAACTTCATTGATTTACATGCAGCTGTCCAACTTTCTCAACACTGCTTGCTGAAGAAACTGTCTTTTCCATTGTATATTCTCGCCTCCTTGTCGAAGACTAATTGACTGTAGGTGTATGGGTTTATTTCTGGGCCCTCTATTCTGTTCCATTGATCCATATGTCTGTTTATGTGCCACTTCCACACTGTTTTGATTGCTGTACCTTTGTAGTATTTTCTGAAGTCTGGGAGGGTTATGCTTCCTCCTTTTTCTTTTTCCCCAGGATTGCTTTGGCAATTCTGGATGCTTTATGGTTCATATAAGTTTTACGATTAGAAAATAATCTGATTTAAATGTAAGACTCCAAGATTGTTTGTACTTCAAAGGAAGATATATGTTAACCCTAAAGTGTCTCCAGTAGTGGTGTTTTACATAGTCTGGCTAATTAAATCACACAGTTCAGGCAGTGTGAAGGACTATATTTTGGTCAAGGGGCTAATCTATGTAGTGTCCTGCCTGTATATTGCTCTCCATCACTACCTTCCCTTTTGTATCTTCTCTTCTTTCCTTTAAAAAAGTAAATTATGGAATTTATCTACAGAGATCATTTATTTGGAAGATAAAGATCTAGACAATGGAATTTTTAAGTATCTTAAAATTTATTCATTATTTTCATTTTTTTAAATCAGTGCAAGAATGATTTTCTATTTGCTCTTGTGCACCAGTGCCTCAGGGCTAGGCAATGGTGTGATCCAGGAGGCTGAGAACCTGGGGCAGGAGGCAGTGGGTGCTGAACCACACCGTGGGTGCTGTTGCCACCAGACATGGGTGTGATCAAGTAGATCATCACGGGTAGACCAAAGATTCTCTAAGAGGCCATTTTATGAAATAAAAATGATTTATTACCGAGCAGGAGGTATCAAGTCGTAGAAGCCAAAAGAGAAATTTGCTAGGCAAACATGAGGAAGATCAAATGGCTGGGTCTTTCCAGGCACTGCTACATCATTGTTTCCATAGGCTTCTGCATGTGTTGAATCTATATACCTGTAGTTAGTGATTCTAACACATTGCATATGCACATCGACACTAACTTCCTGCAAAGTACACATTTCATAGAGCTTCAGTGACTATGAGATTTATTTTGTTGTTAGTGCCACTTTTTTTAGGAGGTGAATATTCTCTCCGAATTCTGATTTTTATTGCACGAATCATAAGTAAAATGCATTTGCTAAGGTTTTGTGAGTAACCATTTAGCTTTTCTTTTTCTTTTCTAAAGGTAAACTTGGATAGTTTCAAGTGAAGCAAAACCATTCAAGAATCAACTCCTAACCCACTAATGCTCTCCCACCCCACCTATATTCATCAATACAGTTGAAAAGGGAGAGAGGCAGGAGGACCCAACAAAAGTGTTTGAATCTTTGCATAAAACAGTAGGGACAGAGAAAAAAACAGTTCTGGGCCAGGACTTAAAGAGAAAATAATTTTCTTTTTTTTTTCATTTTGTTTTGTTTTTCCCTTCCCTTGGTTTTGGCAAGTGAAAGGCTCTAGTGGGTATGGAATTTGACAGGACTGGAGAGGATGGGGGGAAGTGAGACGTCAGCTGTGATGTTTGGCTGAATGCTCAGAAATGGATCCCCTTTACTGTCTTTACAGAGGTTTAACTAAAGAATGGAATTTGCAAGTTTGGACTGTGCATCTTTCACAGATACTACTCTGGGGCTAAAGTTCATGGGTTACAACCCAAAAGGGTTAGACTTCATTTCTTCTTCAATCGATTACACGAAATAATTGTATTACATAAAACATGTGAAGACATAAATGCATTTAATACTCATTTTATACCTTATATCTCTTAGTACACCTCTATTTAAAGCCCTAAAATTTTTCCTCTCCCTCCACCAATGTTGACCTTTTGTCTAAAATCCAAAAATGTGGACCTAGAGCAGTGTATATTCTCTGAACATTCCTGAAAACTGTCTTCCACTGTAAAAGTAATACAATCACATTGTAGAAAATTTGGGGGAAAAAAAAAGGAAAAGAAAATACCACCTACAGTAGTAAATTGCCACAAATGAATATGATATTATTTTGCCTATTTTCTCTATTTTTCATTTAATAAAATCCTATTAATTATTATATTAAACACTTTACCTCAGAAAAAGCATTTAGGTTCACCTTTCACACTAACACAATGGCTCTCAGGCATTTGCGATCTAAGGAGGATGATTATTAGTAGCTATTTTATACACTTTAGGAGTTTATATGTCAGAATCAGACTGTTAAATAGGTTCATGTTAAGATCTGTTAAATTCTGAAAGTCCTGGGACAAAGTCTAAATTTATCCTTAGAAAAAAATGGTAATCCTGAAAGTGCTAAAAAAATATTTCTTAATGAGATATCATTATAATGTCTATATTTTTCATATACTTAACATTATGAGGCTGCATATTTGCCTCTTAAATTCTTGTCTGGATAGCAAGATGACGTGCCAAATCTCCTCGTCAAGACATCTCTACATCATGATGTAGTCAAAGATACTGGAGTAGGTGGAGAGACACTCTTTTTACCCTTTTTGGGTCCAATTTCCACATTTGTAATAATGGAACAGAATTAGATTATCTCTAAGGTTCAGTCCTATTTCAGCAATATATTCTGTAGAGTTGAGAACTTGAAGAGCTTCCTTGGTTTAGGACAGAGTTATTTTTAGACAGAAATGTCTTTTGTGTTCTCAAGACACACGAGACTAGCCTTCTAACATTTTTTCCTTAAATATCTGCTAAAAGAATTTTGAAAAAATATATACCTTCTTGCCCATCTAAATGTACATTTAAAATTTCTCATCATAAATATAAACAAAGGTATCATTTCCAGTATGATGAAAATACTGATCTTTTAAAATAAAACTCTTTAAAAACACTCAGCATAACCTAAAAACCACAGCAGTGTGTTGCTAACCATAATCCATTAAAAAAAAAAAATCAGTGAATCAACCTTTCAAACTAGAATTCCACTTTTAGTTTGCTTTGTACTTGTGTTTCCATTCTCCTCCTCCCACAGAATTTTATCCTAACATATTTTTATGCTTAAAAATCTTTTATTAATTATCAGATTACTCTGTAATAAAATTATGTGTACCCATTTGGAAATAATTTTTTAAAGATTTGTGTCTATAAGGGTCTAACTATTAAAGATTCTTTGAAGTGAGTTTTTTTATTACAATTATTAGTACACAATTGAACTAAATAGCACAAATATATATTATAAAATACTACATACAATTGTTAAGGAAATGCATTTTTTAGGGAGATGGATGGAAATTTTCTACAAATAACCCTTTGTAGACATGGATGAATGTTACTTATTGTTAGAATGAGACAGGGTTGAGTATCAATTCTGCTCTAATTTTCATATTTTCAGGTGGAAAGATTATGTCTATTTAAATATAAGTAAATAGGAATGGAAGTTTTGTTATAGCAATGTCATTCAGTTTTTTGAACTCTTGAGTCCCATGCAAAAAATCATATACGATCTTTGTGATGTTAATTTCACGTGTCAAATTGTCTAGGTTATGGTGCCCAGTCATTTGATCAAATACTAGTCTAGATGTTGCTGTGAAGTCACTTGTGAAGATGATTAACATGTATAATCAGTTGACCTTAACATGATGGGCCCATGCAATCAGCTGTAGGCTTTAAGAGCAAAAGACTGAGGTTTTCTGAAGAAGCAATTCTGCTTCAAGACTGCAATGTAGAAATTCTGCCTGAATTTTCAACCTGCTGGTATGCCCTGCAGATTTTAGACTCAAGACTGCTAAAGTTAGGAATCATGTTGCCTAAGAAGAACAAATCTAGTCAAGATACTCTGGAATTCTTTCCTTAAGAAAAGGATATATCCATCTCCATAATGATTTTTGACCTCCTAAGCTTAAGGTGACAGCGTAGCCAGATTATGAAAATATGTGGAAAGACTATTTTTCTGGGATCTGCCTAAGCTTTATATATTAAAATATACATCTCCTATTGGTTCTGTTTCTCTGGAGGACCCTGTCTAATACAATCTTAAAAATATTTTTGGGCTTCCCTGGTGGCGCAGTGGTTGAGAGTCCGCCTGCCGATGCAGGGGACACGGGTTCGTGCCCCGGTCTGGGAAGATCCCACGTGCCGCGGAGCGGCTGGGCCCGTGAGCCATGGCCGCTGAGCCTGCGCGTTCGGAGCCTGTGCTCCGCAACGGGAGAGGCCACAACAGTGAGAGGCCCGCGTACCGCAAAAAAAAAAAAAAAAAAAAAAAAAAAAAAAAAATTAATGATCTATCATGTGACATTTGATTTAGTTCCTTTTAAAATATTTTAGGGCAAGGAATTGAATATTCCCTGATTGAAAAAAATGATTTCTTACCCAGCTGTTAACTTGCTTAGCACCTACACCAACATGTCAAATTAGTGTCTTTGGTGCTCCAGAGGCTTTTATATCCCTAAAGCAATGTCCTTTCTCTTGTGAAGCAGAAGGACAATCATGAAAGAGAAACATTTTACATGGATTTATTTCCATAAAACTATCTTTGTCCCAATACTCCATGGAAAATCTATGGTAGCCTCAGCTCTAGTCAGAAAACAGCTGATGTCAACCATCTTGCTACCTATATTCTTAAATATTTCTTCTATTGTTATTTATTTAAGAACAGCATTTTGGCTATGGTAGAAATAAAACATAATAAGAATGATTAACCTCAGAAATAAGGAAAAATTCAATGCTGATGATTTATTTGGAAACAATGATATTTTTGTAATGTTAATGATGTTATTGGTACTCAGTTAAACATATTTCAAACTAGGGCACTTTGATCAAATTCCTTTTGGTTCATTTGCAACTTAATAATAAATTTTTACATATTTCTAGTTAATATATCAAACTCAACTGAGTAATTGATGTTCGTCATTTATTTTACTACTAAGAGTACACATTTAAGTTATGCTTTGGAATTATTGTTTGCTGCAATATCTAAAACTCTCCTTTAGGTCATACATCAGGAAAAGGGGTATAAACAACATTTAAGTCACCTAACCCAATTATTTTTGATGCAATAGCCCAGGGTTTCTCCCAGACTTAGCATAAGGCAGGGGCTTCAGAAACATTTGATGAATTAATTGAAAGTGCAAAAACAGATTCTCAAGTATTAAGGGCTCAAAATTATGGTTGTATTTGAAAGTGACTTCTTCACTTTCAGGATAATAACTCCTTTTATAGATTGACATGAAAGATGTTAGAACATGATGAGAAACCAGTTTTTAAAAAGAGCCAACAGATAGCAAAAGATTGACACCTATTACCTGTAAGCTATTTCATTTCACTTAGATAATTAATATTACCAATACTGTGAAGTATTCTTACTAGTGAAATGTAATCTTAACTAACTTTATAAAATACAGTCTAAAAACCCTTAAGTGGATAAATATGTGTAAGTGCTTCAATAAGTGTTAGTTATCATTACTGTGGTTATTACCTCCAGCTTGCTTTGTTCTTTTCATAGGTGGAATACCATCCTAGTTACCAAATTTCTTGGCTGTACCAGGTGAACTGGCAGTGTTGATTGATGTTTAACATATCATCTAAATTCCTTTCATTCCTAAAATTCTTTATTTAAGAACTGCAATTTCTTGGAGAACTAATGCTGTGAATTGAAAATTTTCTAATATTTCTTAATAATTATGTGTGTTCTAACAAACGTAGTAAGGTAGATAGCTAGTGGGAAGCAGCCGCATGACACAGGGATATTGGCTCGGTGCTTTTGACAGCCTGGAGGGGTGGGATAGGGAGGGTGGGAGGGAGGGAGATGCAAGAGGGAAGACATATGGGGATATATGTATATGTATAGCTGATTCACTTTGTTATAAAGCAGAAACTAACACACCATTGTAAAGCAATTATACCCCAATAAAGATGTTAAAAAACAACAACAACAAATGTGAACATTTAGCATTTTGAGATACAGTAAATAACAGAAAAATAAAAAATAATTATGTGTGTTGTTTGCTATAATGCATAAAATTGAATAGAACAAATTTACCAATGTTTAGAAAATGATGTCTTGTTTCAAAAATTTGAATAGCAATTAGATGGTACAATAACTTAGGGAAAAACCAGGCTTCATGCCCTCTAGTTTCCCAATTAAAAGGAGCCGATTTCTAGGTTGGGAGAAGATATAGGTAAGATCATTCCTCTTATTTGAAAATCATACAAAGCTTTTTGGAGTCACACAGACCCGGAGTGGAGGTGAATGACATCCCCTCACATCTATAAAAGCTGTTGTCTGCTTTAAAAGGAAAAGCTCTCAGTATGACTTAAATGTTACATTTCCGAAATACAGCTTGAAGCTCTTTTCAGGGCAGAACAGAGCACGAAAGTAATGATTATTATTTACCTCACATTAAAAAAAAAAAAAAAAAAAACTAACTCAAAGATCTGCTTATTGCCTTTAGGCTCTGCTTTAGAGAGCCCTTAAAATATTTCTTTAAAACCTGCTCGTATTCTGTAGAGTTACAACTATAGTGTTGATTTTTCTCTTGTGCTATTATATTTAACCAACTCCCACTGAGATCTGATGGTATAAAGAGATGATACTTATGCTGCAGAATTTTTGCCTAAGTAAAAATATAATGAGTAGATTATCAAAAGTTACATTTACCATAAATCAGATACCCTAAACTACATATTCAGACTAGCGAGATACAGATACAACTATCAATTCAATTTTGATGTTGCAAGGGTATTCCCCCACTCCGCCCCCCTCACAACTGGTGTGCTGGAACTTGCTTGCACTAGCTTGTGAGAGCAGATTGTTAAATTTTCAGGACTAACGTTGGTAGCTTGAAATCTGTAATGAAGGGAGTATGAAAACCAGCAAACGTTACAAATCAGCATTTTTTCTTTTCTTTTCCAGAGGGGCCAGTTCTTAAACATTAACCAGCATAACTATGCATGCATACACACACACACACACACACACACACACACACACACACACACACACACACACACACACACACACACACACACACACAGTGAAGTTTGTATGGTTTGGGGTAAAAAAATTCAATGATTCGTATCCAGTTGGCTATTCCTTTGTAAAGTTGTGAATCAAATATACTATATTCTTGGGAGAAAAAGATGAAGGCTGGACAAAAGATGTCTTACAGAAAATTTATAAATTGGTTTTAGAACATACAGTTCTAGATTCTCTCTCCACTTGAAAAACATGTTCAGTGAAAATAAGTAACTGGTTTATCATCTTAAGAAACAAGGGCTCCATTTACAACTAAGCTACTGTCTTTTTCAGGGGAAATTTCTTATAAGATTCTTCTGTCCTCAAAAAGGAGCCCAAACTTAGACTCAATTCCCATTTAATGTGAGGCAATGTTTCTTGGCAAAGCAAGAGAATTATAGAGCTATTCTGCCAATAGAGAATTAGCCTCAAGGCACACTGTCCCAAATACTGTTGCTTATATTGTTCCCAGTTACAAGGGCCTTTATTGTAACTAATGGAATACATGCACAGGGAAAGGAGAGTCAATATTGGTGGTGGTCTTATGAGTTGCACACATTTGCTTCCTGGGCAGCAAAACTGGGTAATGTGTGAATTAGCTGACATTAGCATCTATTGTGCCTAAATAGCCTTCAAAATGTAATACTGAAATTCCTCTCTTCTGCCCCAGAGTTCACATGTTAAAAGTTGTTGAATTTAGAGACTTGTAAGATTGATATGCAGACCCGTGCAATCCAAGATTCTCTCAAGGCTGCTTATTAAGAGAAATTCTGAGACTTAGGTCATATTTCTATTCATTCACATTATTTTTTTTCACACTGATAGCCCTGAGCAATAACTAGAGCTTTATCACGGTCTTGTGTAATTCTACTCTTTAACAAGCCAGATTGCAGTTATGACAGAAAAAACATGTAATTATTGTGGTAATATATTTTTCACTCACGATTGATATAATCATATGGTAATTTGGCTTCTTATCTTTAGTAAAGGGTTTTAAAATTTCATTTTTATAGGATTTGAAATAAAATTATGTAGTATGTAATTACATTCTGTAAATGTTCCATTTGTTTTTGAGCAGACTGTATATATATTTTCTGTGTGAGAGAGCCCATATTAAAGTTTCTTCACATAATATGGTTTTGCCAATGTCTCTATTGATTTCTATACTTTGAAGACATACTTGGCTGTTTTTCCTTCTTGGTAAATTATTTCTTTGATAAATTTGAAATAGCTTTGTCCTTTTTAAATGTCTTAAAGTCTACTTTTTTACTATTAAATATTAATACATCAGGTTTTTTGTTAATATTTACCTGTTACAGATTTTTTCATCAACTCAAATCTTTTGTGTCATTTTGCTTAAATGGGTCTTTTATAAATCCTACAAACTAGATTTAGAACTGAATTATATCTGAGAGTTTCTGTTTTTAAGAAGTAAATATAAGCCATTCACACTTTAAAAAGAATTACTGATAAGTCTGGACTTATTTTTGCCACATCATGTTTTGTACTCTACCATGCTTCTTATTCCTTGGTGTTTCCTTTTCTATTTATTTTTGGGTTGGTCAATCATTCTATTTTTACTTCCATTCATAGTTTGGAAGTTCTACATTTTAAATAAATTCTATTTTTCAAGGGTTCTCTAAAGTTTTGAATATTTTATTGATTTCAAGGCAAGAAATCACAAATATACAACTTGATGATTTTTTAAAAAGAGTGTATCTTTAAAATTAGTTTTAGGTTTTACAACAAAATTGAGAAGAAGGTACAGAGATTTCCGCTATGCCCCCTGCCCTCACACAGGTACTCACCAGAATGGTACATTTATAACCAAGGATGAACCTACACTGACATATCATAATCACCCAAAGTCCATAGTTGACTTCAGGCACCACTCTTGGTATTGTACATTCTACGAGTTTGGACAAAAGTATAATGACGTATATCTGTCATTATAATATCATACGAAGTATTTTCACTTCCCTAAACTCTTCTGTGCTCTGCCTGTTCACTCCCCCATCATCCCCCTTTTTCCTAGCAACCACAGATCTTTTTATTGTCCCCATAGTTCTGTCTTTTCCAGAATGTCATATGGTTGGAATCATACAGTATGTAGCCTTTTCAGATTGGCTTCTTTCACTTAGTAATATGCATTTAAGATTCCTCCATTTCTTTTCTTGGCTTGATAGCTCATTTCCTTTTAGCGCTGAATATTACATTATCTGGATGTAGCACAGTTTATTTATCCATTCACCTACTGAAGTACAGCTTGTTTGCTTCCAAGTTTTGGCAAATACAAATAAAGTTGCTATAAATATCCATGTGCAGGTTTCTGTGTGGACGCAAATTTCCAACTCCTTTGGGTAAATAGGAAGAAGCGCAACTACTGAATCATATGGGAAGAATGTGCTTAGTTTTGTTAGAAACCTCCAAACTGTCTTCCAAAGTGGCTGTGGTACAGTGTTTTGGGTTTGGCCATTCCAATAGGTGTGTAGTGGTATCTCACTATTGTTTTAATTTGCATTTCCCTGATGACATATCATGGCCATGTACTTATCTGCCATCTGTATATCTTCTTTGGTGATGTGTCTGTTAAGGTCTTTGGCTCATTTTTTAATCATGTTGCTTGTTTTCTTCATTTTGAGTTTTCAGAGTTCTTCAACTTGATGATTTTTCACACCCAGATCAAGACCAGAGATCTTTAATAGCATCCAGAGGTTCCCTGAGCTCTCTTCAATTCTAATCCACTTCCCAAGAATAACCACTATCCTGACATTTACCATATAGATTAGTTTGGCCTACTTTTGAACTTTATATACATGGAGTCATGCAGTATCTTTTTTTTTTGATAACATTATATTTGTGAGATTCATCTATGTTGTTGCATGTAGTTTTAGTTCATTCTCACTGTTGTACAATACCTCATTATCTCACTATGCCAAAAATTATCTGTTCTACTGTTAATGGCCATTTGGGTGGTTTCCAGTGTTTGGCAATTATCAATACATATAATACAGTCACGAATAGTCTAGTACAAGTCTTTTTTATTTCATGTTTTATTTTGTTTGAATTTTATTTTTTTTTATACAGCATGTTCTTATTACTTATCTATTTTGTACGTATTAGTATATATATGTCATTCCCAATCTCCCAATTCATCACACCACCACCACCATCTCCCACCCCCACTTTCTACCCTCGGTGTCCATACACTTGTTCTCTACATCTGTGTCTCTATTTCTGCCTTGCAAACCTGTTCATATGTACCATTTTTCTAGATTCCACACATATGCATTAATATATGATATTTGTTCTTCTCTTTCTGACTTACTTCACTCTGTATGACAGTCTCTAGGTCCATCCACGTCTCTACAAATGACCCAATTTCATTCCTTTTTATGGCTGAGTAATATTCCATTGTATATATATGTACCACATCTTCTTTATCCATTTGTCTGTCGATGGGCATTTAAGTTGCTTCCATGACCTGGCTATTGCAAATAGGGCTGCAATGAACATTGGGGTGCATGCGTCTTTTTGAATTATGGTTTTCTCTGGGTATATGCCCAGTAGTAGGATTGTTGGGTCACATGCTGGAGAGGGTGTGGAGAAAAGAGAACCCTCTTGCACTGTTGGTGGGAATGTAAATTGATACAGCCACTATGTAGAACAGTATAGAGGTTCCTTAAAAAACTAAAAATAGAATTAGCATATGACCCAGCAATCCCACTATTGGGCTCTGCAACGGGAGAGGCCACAACAGTGAGAGGCCCGCATACCGCAAAACAAAACAAAACAAAACAAAAGAGAAGATGTGGTACATATATACAATGGAATATTACTCAGCCATAGAAAGGAGTGAAATTGGGTCATTTGTAGAGAAATGGATGGACCTAGAGACTGCCATACAGAGTGTAGTACAAATCTCTTGATGTACATTACTATTCATTTCTGTCACTGTATTTCTATAAATGAAATTATTGGGTCATACAGCTTGTGTACATTCAGCTTTTGTAGACAAGACCAGTTTCCTAAAGTGACTGTAACAAATTTGAACTCTCACCACAGTGTATGAGAGTTCTATTTGCTCCATATCTTTGCCAACACTTGATTTGGATGTCTTTTTCATTTTAGCATTTATATTTTAAATTAAAAAATTTTAAACATATTTAAATATACTTTTATAAATAACGTTGGGCTAATCCTATCCATAACACCTAATTCCTTTTTTTCCTCTTTCCCTTTCTGCCCATGTTGCGATCATCTGGGATTTTAGTTACTTATTTTTTTTATCACTCCTTACAAACAATACTTTATAATTACCGTTACACGTTTTTGTTTTATAACTGATTTTTTCTTAAGTAAATGCCCTAATTAATCTTTCAAGGAGGGTTTATGAGTATTATATTAACTGAGAATGTCTTTGCCTTTTCATGTAAATGATATGAAATTCTAGCTTCAAAATTTCTTCTCTCCCTAGGGAGAGTCTGGTAAAAGGGCATAAACTTTCAGTTATAAGATGAATAAGGTTGAGGATCTAAATGTATGACATGGTGACTATAGTTGATAACACTGTATTGTATAATTGAAACTTGCTAAGAGAGTAGACTTTATATGTTCTCACAGACACAAGGGATAAATATGTGAGATGACAGATGTGTTAACTAGATGGAGGGGATACATTTACCATGTACAGGATAACAAATCATCAATGTTGTACAGTTTAAATAACTTATAATTTTATTTGTCAATTATATCTCAATAAAGCTGACAAAAACTATTTCTCTCTTAAACCACTGGAGATCTTTTTCTGCTGCTGTGTATTCATTTTTACCAGAGAAGTTATATGTCAATTCTTGCTCCTTAATAGGTAATGTCTTTTCTCCTCTCTGAAGGATTTTCAGATTTTTTTGATGTCCTAAAATTTCACCAGGATGTATCTAGGAAATGGATTTTTTTCATTTATTCTACTCAGCACTTTAAAATTTTCTGCCTTTTAAAAATTCTGAAATTAAAACAACCATTGCAAATATTTCCCCTTTCCATTTTCTTTGGTCCCTCCATTTGCATTTCCAGTGAGATTTCTGAAACCTTTCAATCTACTTCCTTGGCCTTTTCATGCTGCATTTTGAGTGAAATATTAAAGCTGTGTGTGTATACGTGTGTGTGTTTTTTGCGTAAGTATAATGAGACCCCACATATTCATCATCAATCTCAAGAATTATCAATATTTCCCACTTTGAGCCATTCCTACATATGTACCATATATATGCATGTGTAGATATAGGTCAAATATTATATAATATAACATTACATAAATATATAATTTTTGAAGTATTTTTAAAGCAAATACAAGATATATCACTTCATTGGTAGGTACTTAAATATTTCTGATAGGGAAGGACATTTCAATTTAACTAAGTACCATTATCATTCTTAATAGAATTAACAATAATTCCTTGATATCATTTAATATGTACCTGGTTCATAAACAATTTTCTCTGAGTATCTATATCAGTTGGATTGTTCAAATAAGAATAAGTTCACACTTTGCATTTGGTTAATTTGTCTCTTAAGTCTCTTTGTAATAGTCCCCAATCATTTAAACATTGTTATTTGTTAATTGAAGGAATAAAGTTATTTGTTCTGTATAACTTCTCATATTTTGGATTTTGTTGATTGTATCTTTGTGGTATCATTTAACATGTTTTTCTGTCACCTGAATTCCCTGTAAACTAACATTTTGATTTAACTGCTTGATGAGATTCAGATTCAACTTCTGACAAGGTTAATCCACAGGTTTTGACAAGGTTAATCCATAGGTGTTACTAGGTACATAATACAAAGATAGTTCTTTCTTTCTTAGTGTTTTTTTTTAACATTTTAATTAATTAATTAATTTATTTATTTTTGACTGTGTTGGGGCTTCGTTTCTGTGCGAGGGCTTTCTCTAGTTGTGGCAAGCAGGGGCCACTCTTCATTGCAGTGCGCAGGCCTCTCACTATCGCGGCCTCTCTTGTTGCAAAGCACAGGCTCCAGACGCGCAGGCTCAGTAGTTGTGGCTCACGGGCCTAGTTGCTCCGTGGCATGTGGGATCTTCCCAGACCAGGGCTCGAACCCGTATCCCCTGCATTAGCAGGCAGATTCTCAACCACTGCGCCACCAGGGAAGCCCCTTTCTTAATGTTTTTAAAATCATTCACTGGATTCAGGTATTGTCTGCCTGACCCAGCCATTATAAAGATCCTTGTTGACCTTTTATCTTTAACAGTCATTAATAATCTTGTATTAACCATTATTAGCAGCAGAAAAATGCTGATTTTGCCAATAAAAGAAATAATTATTCTACAAAGGAGAATATTCCCTCATCAACTTGTTAGCTACCCTGAAATAGTTTATACAGAAAATATAACTACTGATAATTTCACTTTATTTCACAGTTTTTGGAATAAAAAAAAACCTCTAAAGTTTGTTAGCCATATAAATTTTGGAGTTTTATTATGAACCCATGGATTTTTATATATTTGTTGTGTTTCTATCCATTAGAGTCATGATTCTTTTTTGATGTTCAAATTTCTATTCTTTAGCCAATGGGAGTCAAAATAGGCTTTGTATTTTTTGAAATGATTCTAGTACTCCTTCATAGCTTCCTTGCTTTCTAGCACAGCAAGATGTTCCAGACTTATCTAGTGCATTCTCTGCAAGGCTCGTACTGGGCATTCTTCGAGGAACCTTGGTTCTTCTTGGTTAGAAAAGATATTTGGAGACCATAATCCGGTATTAGGGGTACTCATTGCTACTGGGTTGTCAATGTTCCCATGCCCTTTAAGCAGACAGAGCTAAGAAATATGTGTCTACTGATATTTCCAATTAAAAGAGATTTTTACTGGAATTTTTAAAAAGAATATTACAGAGTTTTCACTTAATTTCTTTGATTTAATTTTCTATTCCACTAAAATCTTATTACTGACATTAGCATAATTTCTTATTTGCTTTTCATATTATGCGTATTTAATTATTCCTAAAATAGAAATATTATTAAAATATGTATGCTTTTATTGTTATTTTGGAATAATTATACTTTAAAATGACTCTGTTATTTCTTCATGGGAGTGGCATTATCTTGTATCCACCTTAGAATGTTATACTTCGTTTGAAGTTTTCTTTCTTTTGTTCTATGAACCTTACTGCATCAGATGCTATTTATTCTACTTTTTTTTCTGATGCCTCATTTTAACAGTGCTGGTTTTCTTTTAAAAAATTGCTTATCCTTGTATTTGATATTCTTTTTACCCTGGGAGTGTACACGTAGCACTGCTTACTTTAGCCCATCTTGAGTAATTATGGGATAGAGGCAGGCAGGATATGCCAGGGGCTAGAAAGATTTTCCTCTTCCTTCTGGGTCTTGGTAGCCAGCTGGGTTTCTGCCATTTCATCCTGAGCACCTTCAGGCACTGTTACTGTCTGGGTTCAGTAGCCCACTGTCCCGTGATTGTCACAAGGAGGAGGGATGAGGGTTTGGGTGGTCAGTAGCAAATTGGCTGGCTGCCACCTGAGCAGTCTCCCAATCAACTGCTCTGATGATTGTCCCAGAGATGGCTCACAATGGAGAAGTTTGGCCCAACTCTTAAGCTTTCCTACTTTATTTGCAACAGGGCTCTCTGGCCTGTTTTGGGTTGTGCTTTTGTCTTTCAGTTCAGTCATATCTACCTTCTGTCTTTCAGAAATGTATTATTTCTGGTCCTTCAGTGTTTCTCACTGTTTTTCCTTTGGAAATTTTAAAGGCATACTATAAGTTTACCATACAATATGTATTTAAACGTATCTGTCATCTTATGGAAACATATGCTATCATATAGAAATATATAATATGCTCTCATAAGGAAATACATCATACGTTATAGAAAATTTAAACATGTATTCAATAATGATTCACAATTGTGGTAATCTTGTTTCACACCCCACCCCAACTTTTTTTTCTGGATTATTTTACAGCAAATCGTATGCAATTCAGCTTCTTGTCTAAATATACCTATTTAGGGCCATGTAATAGAGTCCGCAGTTACCTTACCCAAAATATTCTCTTCAGGACTCAAACATGAGTCCAAGAGGCAGCTGGCCTATAATCCTTGACAAAGAACAAATTCAACTTAGGTCCACATTTAAATTTCTATTATTACATAACAAATTATCATAAATTTGTAAATTAAAACACCACTCATTTATTGTCTCACAGTTCTGTAGATCAGAAGTCCAGGCAGTCTTCACTAGGTCCTCTGCCTAAGTCTCACAAGGCTGAAACAAAGTGTCTTCCAGACTGGACGCTTATCTGGAAGATCTGAGGAAGCTCAGAGGAAGCTTCCTAGGAAGAATCTTTTCCCAAGATTACTCAGGTTATTGGCAGAATTTAGTTCCTTGCGAGTATAGTACTGAGATCCACATTTCCTCGGTGGTTGTCAGCGAGGAGTCTCTCTCCAGACCGTGAACATGGGTTCCCCCAATCTTCACAGAAACCAGTGGTGCTTCAGATCCTTCCTGTGCTCTGAATCCTCTGACTTCCTCTTCTATCACCAACCAGAGAAACTTCTGAAGGATTTGTGTGATTAGATCAAGAACATAAAGACAACCTTGGTTTTGATTAAGTCAAAGTCAACTGATTAGCAACTTTAAATACTTCTGGAAATCCCTTTGCTGTGTAAGATAACAAATCACAGATGTGCTTGCTCGTCATAGTCAAAGGTCACAGGATTAGGGCAGAATGTCTTCAGGAGCAATTTTAGAGTCATGTCTACCACAGTCCTGCTCATTTTTATTTCCCTTTTCTCCTTTAAGGATGAGTTAGCTTTCAAAAATCTCCTGAAAAATAGGCTTCTGGTGGACCCTCCCCTTTGGCTTGAGAGTTTGTTCATATGTATCAGAATTTCAAATTATACCATAGTTGAGACACATACTTCATATGTAAAAAGATAAGTACATACTCAGAAGAACTTTTGACTGTTAATATGATTATCTCACTTGGAGGAATGCTTAAATTTTCTTCCACAAAAATGTTTAGCTCTTTTTATAGCATTGCTTTTGAGGAGAAGACTATCGTTAAAAAAAATATGTTCAAGTAATTACTGACAGTCTTGAAGTATGCACAGGAAAGTATTTTCTAAATCCTTTCTTTTCAAAATGCCAACCGTTCTTGACAAATGAAAGGTCATCTTAATTCTTTTGCCATTTAAATCAGCACCTTTAACAAGATTAATTGACATGGCATTTAATACATGATTGTACTTGCATTCTACTGTTATTATATGGAAATACCGATTTGAATTCAGAAGAATATAGAGCAATTATTAATTGATTCTGATTGTGCTAATCCCTGTAATTAATTCTCTCCTGTCATTTTAATGAAATGAAATAACGACTTCACTTTTATAAAATGTAACTCACTTTGCTTATGCTATGAAAAATAAATGTTTAGAAAGTCTCATGATACAGATATGATCATAATACTAACCATTTCAAATGTGAAAGTTAAATGACCATCTGTGTCCACAGGACAAACATTTAAAAAAATAGTATTTTATTTTCAAGGAAGAACAATTGCAGAAACAACTTTTAGCCCTTTCCTCTCTAGAGATGGCTTATGCTAATTTAGAAAGTGGAAACTCTCTTACCTATTTTACTTCCTATCCTTTATATTAGGAAGAATAAAGTAGATGAGTCTGTTAAATAGAATGCAAGCTCTGTTTTGACTCTCCATCTCTTTCTAACACTTAATTCCCCTTATTGGTGCCTTGTTCTTCCCAGGGAAATGGAACCCAGGACTTTGTAATTTTATCATTATGGTGAACATTTCTTTTTTTTAACATCTTTATTGGAGTATAATTGCTCTACAATGTTGTGTTAGTTTCTGCTAAATAACAAAGTGAATCAGCTATGTGTATACATATATCCCCATATCCCCTCCCTCTTGCACTTCCCTCCCACCCTCCCTATCCCACTCCTCTAGGTGGTCACAAAGCACTGAGCTGATCTCCCTGTGCTGTGCGGCTGCTTCCCACTAGCTAGCTATTTTACATTTGGTAGTGTATATACGTCAGTGCGCTGGTGAACATTACTTGACTTCATTCAGCATTCATGGGCTGTTCCTTTCATAACAGTCCTTAAATTTCCTTTAGGGAATTACCTCACACCCTTTGCTGGTACCTTAGGCTTCCCCTAGGCATCAGATACTCTCCTTCTGGACAAAAACCAGTTGAGACTGATGTATTCCTGGTACTGATACTCTCAAGGAACAGCCTATTAATTACTTCTACTAGATCCCTGGAGCTTTCCAGGTTCCTGTCCTTCCTGAGGCCTTGTTCCACAGCTTTTCCTTCAATTCTTTGAACTATCCCTAGAGACTTTCATTATATTTCTTGTTTTCTCCCCTTGAAGTTAGCAAGAGTTACTTTCCTTCACCTGCAGCCAAGGAAACCTAATTGATACATTCACTTAACTGTATAGAAATTAAATTCAATTCCGTATTCATTAAAGTGATCATATATTTATTATGTTACTATCCTCTAAGGCCCCGATGTCCCAAGGCAGTAAGAATTCTGCCTTGGACTTTGCCAAGATATTTTTTCCCCTGCTGCTTTGATTTAATTGATCAGTGGCTCAAATGCTAACTAACATACAGGGACTATTCAATACATTTTCTTTTTGTGTTGCTGAAGTCCTAAACACTAAGTTTGAACAACAACAACAAAAGGACATGGAGATCAATTCTACATTTTGGAGGAACATGACCTGTGTTTGGAGGGGATACTATGAAATCGTCTGGCAGGTTGAGGAGCTAGGGTAGCATTTGGAAGTCAGAGCTACTTGTCTAGTAGCCCAGGGCAAGCCAGTTCCAGGAAGTGTGAGGACAAAGGGGACAGGCACCTGTTGGCTCCAGCCGCACTCCCCTGATGCCATCTCTGGCTCTCTGCTGGGAGTTCCCCTGATCGCCATGGTACACTCTAGTCATTTCCAGTATCCCCATTTAATTTTGACTGATGTTAAGTAAATGAAAAATGTAATGGTATTTTTGTGAATGTTAAATATGGACTATCAAGATTACAACCTCATCTACTAAATGTAAGAATCAAGAAATAAGATTAGATAAAAGAGTAAATGAATTAAGACTGAAGATGTAAAGCGAAAGCAGAAACGAGGATCTCAAATCAATAGCCATTACAAAAGCCTATTCTGGGCAGGGCTCCTTGGAGCAATAGTTACTGACTGAAATCAGCAGAGGAAGTGGAGTGGAAAGCACAGTGGGAGAATGTGCAAGGTTGATGTGGCCCAGGAAGGATGAGACAGGAAAAAAGGATGTGAAGTCCCAGGTGGATATTAAGAATTGGAAAGTTAGGGTTGTATCTGATGTTTCAGAGAGAATTTTTGAAGCAACTTGGAAAAATTTTTAGTGAACTAGGCTTTGATGTTGCTGTTTATGTTTTTCTTATAAAATCCAAGCTGCCTATCAAATCTTAAATAATACGCTTCAGTAATATTGGCTCAATGCTGTTCCCATTACTTTGAAGTACTTATAGAATTCAGATATAAATGTGATTATTAAAACCAAGGAGATTTTTGGCTCTCAAACAGAACATTGTGAAAACATGCCTTAAAAGCAATTTATCAAACTTATAGATCAAGTAGTTTTTTCCACAAACTCTCAAATTTAAGAAAGTTTCTTGGAATCCTGGCCTCATGTAATTGAGTATGTTGGTGTTTACAGTATATATCTTGATCAGCTAAAATAAAAGGGGCAGCTTAAGAGAAAAAGACATGAATTAGAACATGGAAGACCTAAATTCTACCATTGGCTCTAGGACTAATTTGGCACATCAATTTGTATACGTCAATTAATATCTCTGGGCCTCAGTTTACACATCTGTAAAGCTGATTGTGGAACAATCATTCTATTACTTTATTTTTAAGAAAGGATATGTTTATAAATTAATATTAAAGTAATAGAAGCTCACAGTAAAAAGGTCAAGCAGTACCAAAATTGCAAAAGTAAAATACTTGATTCTTTGCTCAGATTCCCAATTCTTACCTTTTTTTTTTTTTTTTTTGTGGTACGTGGGCCCCTCACTGCCGTGGCCTCTCCCTTTGCGGAGCACAGGCTACGCAGCCATGGCTCACGGGCCCAGCCGCTCCGCGGCATGTGGGATCTTCCCAGACCGGGGCATGAACCCGTAGTCCCCTGCATCAGCAGGCGGACTCTCAACCACTGCGCCACCACGGAAGCCCCCAATTCTTACTTTTTATTCACCAGTAATAATCTCTCTTACCAGAAACTTATGGACTTTCAATAATTTTACCTGCATATAAAAATATAGGAATTCTTTGGCCCAGATGGAAAAATAGAGCAGGTCCTTGTTCCCAGCCTGGCACACAGTGGCGTCTCAGAAAAGGACTCTAGGATGACTGACTGATGCCTGAATGCCTTGATCTCTGTGCCCCAGGTCCTGCTTTACAAATTGGATGGCACTCAATTCTTCTTCTCCTGTGTCCTGGCTTTTTTCTTGTCATCTCTTTCATTTCTGGGCCTTTGAGCTCTGCCCATGAAGCTCAGTCTATGGCTGGAACTCTGCTAACTCCTGAAGGAGTTTTTTCTGAAGCCAAGAATGGCTTCCCATCTGGTAACAGCCTGGCACCACTGGGCACACCCAGTTCTTGTCTTAACCCAAACTGTCTCCTCTTTGCAATATGGTTAACTCTTCCAAGTGTGGTGGCTGTGTCACAAGAAAACATGTAACAGTGTTAGTATTTTTAGGTCTGTGGTATTTTTTCAACTGTCGGCTGTACAGTTGAACCATAAATGGGCAACTCGGGCTAGTACAATCATCTGGAGGCTATGACATAAGTACAGCAGGGCTGCAATTTATTGGCTCTGAGTTTTCCCAGCATGACCTCAAACTATTACTTAGGTCTTTAGAAAAGCAAACAGACTGTTGGCTGCCTACAGGTTCTAGTACAGATGCCTAAACGAGTGACATAACATATGCAGCACATTCACTGTTGAGAGGGACTACATGTGGAATTTGAAACCATCAAAATATCCATGGGCTTTCTCAGAATAACTTTTCTGGAAGTGATATTTCTGGGTCAGCTAATGTACTTGCCTGACAGGCCACTGTAATAAATGCACAGGGCCGTGAAAATGCTTTTGCCACATCCGGTTGGAATTTAAAATTTCATTAAATATAAATGGCTTGATGCTCAATGGCATTCTTTTGTAACTTCCTTATTTCCCTTCACATTATGTGTTAGACATTTATTTATTTTGATACGTATGGCTTTAGTTCATTCATCTAAACGGATGCGTAGTAGGCCGTTATAGGAATGTACTGTATGTCATCCATTCTCCCGTGGAGCTATGAGCATGAGAGTAATTATTGCTTTACACCACTGGCTGTTGAGTGGTTTGCTATGCAGCTTCATTATGGCAATAGCTAATGAATTCATAAGGTATGTACACCAATTTTATTAAATATTGACAAATTGCTTCTCCAGGTGTTTGTACCAGTTTTGTAGTCCTATGATTGCTTTTTTTTTTTATGATTGCTTCTTAACATACCAAAACTTGGTAGTTGTATATTGTTACATTTTTGTTAATGTGATGAGTGAGAAATGGTATCTTATTTTTAAATTGTCTTTTTCTCATTGTTGATCAGTGCAATCATCTTTTCACATGTTTTACTTTTGGCCATTTAGATTTCTTATTCTGTGACTAGTATTTGTTCTAATTCTTTACCTATTTTAAAACTTGAATATCAATATTATTTTTATTAATTTTAGGAATTTTTGTGTTTATTCTGGGTACCAGTGCTTTTTCAGTTATGTGTTGCAAATGTCTTCTCCTACCCCTTAGCCTTTGCTGTGTTGAAGTTTTTGCCAATGTCAAATTTATTTACCTCCTTTATGATTTGTGCAATTGTGTCTTTAGGGAATTTTTTCTTATAACAAGGTCATAAAAATTCTATATACTCTTTCAAAAGTTTTAACATTTTAGCTTTTAATCCTTTGATATTTATTTTGGTGTATGGTGTATGGCAAGCATATAATTGCATTTTTTCACTTTGCATAACCAATTGTCCTAGCTACATTTATTGAATTATTTACAATGCCACCTCTATTACATGTCAAGTCCCTATATTCTTTTATCTGCTTCGGGACTCTATTCTGTTCCTGGCCTATAAGTGTTCCCCTGTGTCAATATTCTCCTAGCTTAAATGATAAAACTTTAAAAATTAAATATCTTAATATCTGCTCTTTAGTTTTTTGTTTGTTTGTTTGTTTTTTGCAGTACGCGGGCCTCTCACTGTTGTGACCTCTCCCATTGCGGAGCACAGGCTCCGGACGCGCAGGCTCAGCGGCCATGGCTCACGGGCCTAGCCGCTCTGCGGCATGTGGGATCTTCCCGGACCGGGGCACGAACCCGTGTCCCCTGCATTGGCAGGTGGACTCTCAACCACTGCACCACCAGGGAAGCCCTAGTTTTTGTTCTTTAAATTTTTTCTTTATTATTCTTTCCCATTGATTTTTCATATAATTTTAGGGTCAGCTTGTTTAATTGCATGAAAATCCCTGTTGAGATTTAGATTGGAATTACATTAAATTTATATATTAATTTGAGGACTTATTACATTTGACAGGTCTTAAGCCTTGGCATCCATAAATACAGTACTGCTTTCTTTTATTTAGATCTTCAATAATGTCTTCCAAATTTCTCCATGAAGATCTTGCACAGTTTTTATTATTGGATTTTAAAAACATTTAAAAATGTTATTGCTATAGAGAATAAATTTCTATTACATTATATTATAATGTAATATATTACATCTATTACATTATATTATTAAATATAAATTTCTATTACATTTTTAACTGCTTGTTAATGGCAATAGAAAGGCTATTTTAATTTGCTGATTTATATTCAGCAACTCCTCTGAACTCTCTTATTAATTTGAACGATAGGTCTGAGAGTTCTCTTAGATTTTCTATGTGGACAATCATGTTGTCAGCAGATAAGGACTGTCTTGTATATTCCTTTACTATTATTATTATTATTATTTTTGTCTAGCTTCTCCCTAATGATGAAGGGAAGCAATATGGCTTTGAGAATTTTGATGCCTCTGGAGTAAAGAGAGAGGCAGGAAAACTAGACCATAAATTACACAGCTAGAAATGTTCTTTTGATAAATTTATTCCTTTTGAACATATTGTGCCAAATCTTCAACAAACTGAGATCCTCAAAAAAATATATATTTTGCAAGTGATCATAAATTAATGGTAGAGTTAGGATGAGACCCCAGGCTTCTGCAGTATTCACTCTTCTAAAACTTGACATACATTAACTCATTTCATCTTTACCTTGTGAAGTATGGATTAACATTCCAACCTACAGATAAGAAAACTGAGGTACAGAGAGGTGAAATGATTTCACAAAGGTCACACAACTAGTAAGTGGCTGAGCCAGAGTTTGAACCCAGGCTGTTTCATGAGGAAAAGAGTTTATTTTTCAGCTTTGCTCAATTATAATATCAAGTCTAACAGTTGAAAAGATTTCCTTGATTTGGGCAGTATGGCCCAGTGGAGGATGAACCTAATCTTTAGAATTAGAGAGGTTTGAGTTCAAATTGTACCTTTAGCCATACAGCTTTGAAAAATTTCTTACAACAATTTGAACATCACTTTGCTCACTGATGGGGAATATGTAGGAGCTGAAAAATAAGGAAACAGACTCTTCTTTACAGCCTCTAGAAAGGAATGCACCTGCTCACATCTTGGTTTTAGCCCAGTGAGAACTGTGTCAGACATACAGAACTGTAAGATAATAAATCTGTGTTGTTTTAAGCCATTAAGTTTGTGGTAATTTGTTACAGTAATGATGGAAAACTAACACACCAATTATCTAAAGCAGGAAGTTGGTATCATTTTAATCAAGTAATTAAAAAAATTCTATTTTATCTCTTCTATTAGCTTTATAGCTATACCTCTTTCCTTATTAACATTTTCTCTAGAAATTACAATATGTATCTTTAATATAGTCTACCTTGAATTAATATTATACCACTTCACACATGATGTCAGAACCTACATGCACCCCTTCCTCTCCTTTGTTTTAATCTGTCATATATTATACTTCCACATGTGTTATAAACCCCACAATGCAGTCTTTTCACTTTAAATAATTATTTTGAAAGAATTTTTAAAAGAATAGTACTTTGAATTTGCCTACGTATTTACCATTTCCACTTTTCCCCTATAAATCCGAGTTCCCATACTGTATAATTTCTCTTCAAATTGAAGAACTTTATTAAGTGCTTCTTATGGAATGGATCTATTGGCAAAAATTCTCTCAGCTTTCATTTATCTGATAATGCCTCTATTTCACTTTGACTTTTAGCAGATACTTTTTATGGATATGAAATTTTAGGCAGCCAGTTTTTTTTCAGTGCTTTAAAGATGTCATTTCATTTTCTTCTGGCTCTCATTTTTTTTTTATTAAAAGTCAGCCATTATGTTTATCATTGTTCTGCTCTATGCACTGAGACTTTCTTTCTCTAGCTACTTTTTAAACTTTAATTTTTAGCAAGTTGACAATGATGTTTGGTTTCTTTTAAATTGTGGTTTTAAAGATGTGGTTTCTTTGTTTTTTATTTTTTATTTATTTATTTTATTTTTGGCTGTGTTGGGTCTTCGTTTCTGTGCGAGGGCTTTCTCTAGTTGTGGCAAGCAGGGGCCACTCTTCATCGCGGTGCGCGGGCCTCTCACTGTTGCAGCCTCTCTTGTTGCGGAGCACAAGCTCCAGACGCGCAGGCTAAGTAGTTGTGGATCACGGGCTTAGTTGCTCCGCGGCATGGGCTAGTTGCTTCCCAGACTAGGGCCCAAACCCATGTCCCTGCATTGGCAGGCAGATTTTCAACCACTGCGCCACCAGGGAAGCCCAGAGATGTGGTTCCTTTTAACATACTTATTGTGCTTGGGATTTGTTGAGTTTCTTGCATCTGTGACTTGATGTTTTCCCATCAAATTTGCAAAATATTTAGCTATAATTTCTTCCAATATTTTCTGCTCTATACTCTTTCTCCTCTTCTGTAACTTCAATTACACACGTGCAACACCACTTAAATCTCTCGCAAACTATGGGTGCTTATTTATTTATTTATTTTTTGCCGTACGCGGGCCTCTCACTGTTGTGGCCTCTCCCGTTGCAGAGCACAGGCTCCGGACGCGCAGGCTCAGCGTCTATGGCTCATGGGCCTAGCCGCTCCGCGGCACATAGGATCTTCCCGGACCGGGGCATGAACCCGTGTCCCCCTGCATTGGCAGGCGGATTCTCAACCACGGCGCCACCAGGGAAGCCTCGGGTGCTTATTTTTTCCAAACTATTTTCATTTTCTATTTCAGTTTAGATAATTTCTATTGCTCTGTCTTCAAATTCACTAAGCTTTTCATGTGCAGTGTCCAATTTGCTGTTAATCTCATCCAGTAAATTTTTAAAAATATTTATTTATTTATTTATTTGGTTGTGCCAGGTCTTAGTTGCGGCAGGTGGGCTCCTTTGTTGCGGCTCATGGACTCCTTAGTTGCGGCTCACTGTATCCTTAGTTGCGGCACAGAGGCTCCTTAGTTGTGGCACATGGACTCCTTAGTTGCAGCCGGTGGGCTCCTTAGTTGTGGCATGCAAAATCTTAGTTGTGGCATGCATGTAGGATCTAGTTCCCTGACCAAGGATCAAACCCAAGCCCCTTGCATTGGGAGTGCGGAGTCTTAACAACTGTGCCACCAGGGAAGTCCCTCATCTAGTGAATTTTGAAACTAAAATATAGTATTTTTCATTTGGTTTTAGTACTCTATGTGTCTTTTCTTTCCTAAAATATGCTAGCTTCTCACCTACTATATCATTCTATAATGTATTTACAGTAATTGTTTTAAAGTCCTATCTGCTTTTTAATTAATTGGGTCATCATAGTTCTTCTTCCATTGAATGTTTTCTTTTGATTATGGAGAACAATTTCCATGTATGTCTTAAAATTTCTGACTGTATTCCAGATATTGTGTATAAAAAGAACAGTGGAAGCTTTTTTGTCTCTTACAGAAAGTGAGAGGCTGATCATGCAGATCGCTATTAAAGTTAAGTTGTTCCAGATTGGGCTACAGCCTTCATTAGATTGAGTTCACTTGTGATTAACCCAACCTTTGACATCTAGGACAGCTGCCTTTTTGATCTTGTCTGTGTTCGAATTGGGAAGGGATTGAGTTGCAGTTTTGATATTTTTGCTTTATCTTTAGATTCACTCAGACTAAATTCTAGGGATCCAATCACTGTGAAATTATGCAAGACTATGGTTCTAGATTCCTATACGGCTCCTATAATTGAGTGAAAGAAGGTGATTTGTGAGCTAGGTAAAAAAAAAATTTTGGAATTGCATCTCTCCCAATTTTCAACCTGTCTTTATGGCCCACACTGTCTTCTATAAGCTTGGCTAATTTCTCCTCTTTATTGTAAAATTTCTCTGTCTATGGAAAGGCTGCTACTTTTTATTCCAGTATCTAAACCAGGTGTCCATTCCAAGGTATGGAAATTGCTGTGGTCTCTGTTCTTCTAAGAAGGGGTTTGGCTGACATTTCTTTCATTGGACAACAAATAAACCACAAATAGTTCAATGCTCTAATTATTTTAATTGGGAATTAAATTTTCTCCATGTTGATTGTCTTTTTCTCTTTTTCAGAAATTAGAATAACTTTTAACAAAATACAGAATGAACTTTATTCTTTTTACATAGAATTAAAGTATTCTTCTGCCAGTCTCTCAATTGTGTCCAGATAGCATGACCTTTATTTTATCATCACTTAGAAAAGTGGGAAATATTCCTCAAATGGCTCAGAGAGTTTTGTTGATGTGAAAAATTTTAGAATGGTTATTTCATAAAGTATTTAAAAGACTCTCATAGTGAGTATTATAGGGAGGCTGTAGGAAAGAGATAGTGCAATATATTTTCACTTATTTTCATCTCCCCAAATCTCTGAACACACCTGTATTAAAATATGGGGTGGGAGTTCCTCTTTTCATAGAATTGTTGCTAAACTTTCAAAACTGAAAATAATTGCTGATTTGTATCACTCCCTATGGGCACAGTCCAAGTGTCCATGTAAGAATGGAACTGTTTGGGGACCCTCTCTACTTCACTGCTCTATTCCTCTGTCTTTATAACAGGTGTGTCCATGTGTGGATTTACTTTTATCTATACTAATCAAAAGTCATTGTGCACATTATAGGTGAGGATCACATTTTTCTGCAGTCAGGGAAATTATCAGCATTGTATTTTCATTTGTTGCTTCTTATTCATTCTCACTATTCTTCATATCTGGGACTTCAATTAGTCTAAGGTTGGAGCATTTAAGTCTATCCCCCAAGACTCTTAAATCATCTTCATATTTTAAAAAAATCTCTTCATATCTTTGTGCAGGTTCTGTACTCTCTTCCAATTTATTAATACTCTCTTTGCCAGGACTGATATTATCTATTAATATTCTAATAATAATGATTAAAATTTAATTTCTAGGATTTCTAAGTACTGCTTCTCCTCCCATTCATATTCTCTCCTTCTTCTTTTCTTCCTCCCTACTGCTTTTTCAAGATCTCTACTGTCCTTGATGCATAGCTACTTGTTTTGTTATATAGTTTTTATTTTGGCTTTTGTGGGGATGTTATTCCTTTTTAAAAATTTTTGAGTACCTTAAGGACACTTTTTAAATTTTTCTAAAAGACTTTTTAATTTTTGTATTTACTTGGAATTGGGTCTTCTCATTTGCTTGGTTTTAAATTGTTTTGGTTATTTTCCTTTTGTTATCTTTTTATTCTATTATCTTTAGGTGCTCTAGAATTTTAGTTTGCAATTTCATCTTGTGAAGAAATTCTTTGTGTCTTCCTCTCCACCTCCCCCACTTCTCACCATCTTCCCACTTCTTGGTGTCTGGTAGCTTTACAATTGCTTCCACTAGTCTCAACAGGGCCCACCATTTAAAAACAGCCTTATATTGGTGGATCAGGATTTTGTTTGAAGAGATATTGCAGATCAATTTCTGGGCAGTAATAATTTGGCCCAGGTCTTGCCACTCCTTTCTAGCCACTCTAAGCAATGATTCACTATAGGCCTCTACAGAGGTAATAGCACTGGCTTTGGTTAATGAATGGGGAAGTCCCCATGGCAGGACAATCAGGCTTGACATAGTAGGTCTGTCTGCTCTCTTTTCCCACAATGACTGGGGACTTGCAACCCAGCTACCACAGTAGAGGTGAAATTTCTCTGCCTGTTTTGGATCTCAGAGCTACTGCTTACAACCTTATAATTTTGTTCTATTTTTTTTCCTCCCAGTGGAGCCACTTGTGAGAATGGCTATGTGTTTTCATATTTTCTTGCGTTATATCTTTGCTATTTGGGGGTGGAGGTGGGAGATGGAAGAGTGATCTTCCAAGAAATCCCACACCATGTTGACCAGAAGTTCAGATTTGTGTTTTAGAAAGATAAGTCTGGAATGTGTATGTAGTAGATTAGAGGGCACTGAGGCTTGAGATACCAGTTTTGTTCTGAAGGATTCCAGGAAAAGAGATAAAGAATGGTCTGTGACAAGAATAATAGAGAGTTGGAAAACATTATCCAAGTACAGATGGAGCAGTTGTCCTCAACAGGACTATACTGCTCCCTAGGGAGTGTCTTGGAAATTGGTGGTAGTATTTTTGGTTGTCATAGTTACGGGGGAGAATTTCTGATATTTAGTAGGTGGGAGCCAGCCATGGTTAATGTCCTACAATGTGCAGAATGGTCTTGTATTTGGAAGGACTATCCTATGTCTTGAATGACTTTCAGATATCCCAGACATTCATGTGGGTGAAACACCTATTTGAAATTATATAATTTACATATTAATATTAATTTTTTCCCACAAAATTTTATTATACACTGAATTTTTCAAGAGTACAACTACCATGTTAATTCAGTGAAGACTGTGTTTTGTTTGGAACTTAACCAAGAATTATTCACCATTACAGAAAAACAATGCTGACAGCAGCAGTGCTTATGGAATATTAATCTCCAAAACTGGAAATCTAAGCCATTTTTTCATGTGATTTTCATGTGCAATAGAGAAAATAAGAGATCATTTTGAACAGATTTAGAATAAAATATCATGTAACTAATGGGATCACATGAACATGAGGATCTAACTAATTTTGTTAATAAGCTATTTCTTTAAAGAGTTTCTTATTATGCCATTTTGTATATTTTTATTTCTTTGTGTGTGGCACAATGATAAATATATATTTTGAAAAGTATATAATGGAATTAGTTACTGTTTCGGGGCTGTCTGTTGCTCTTCAACATTACTCTGATACTGTTGCCAGAGGCCTAGCACACTAGTTGTCTTGAGTCTTTTGCATTAAGTTCCTTTTTTGAAATCATACTCTATTCTCCATTACCTATCAAAAGCTATGATTTCTAGAGTCTTTGTAAATTCTAAGTTTAAATGTATGCTTCAACATGTGGAGAGATTTCAGGAGAGGTATTTTAGTGTTACTACATCCCATGTCGTAACAAAGGATTATCTTAACAGTACATTTATAAATATGGTCTAGCTCATTTGTGAGATTATCTTATTCATTCTTTCCACTTTGACAGTGTGTAATTAATCTTGGCATTTATTCTACTTTACCCAATGTTATCTTCTTCTTTCCCCAATCTCATATATACAAACAATTCTGGTCTATTATTACTTATCTCAATAGGTTTTATTCTAGTGCTATTCATGCTGCTATCTTTATTTCCTCCAACTACTCTGTAGAGTTCTTCATCATCTTACTTTTCTTAAATCTCAATGTTTTTATTACAAGTAGTTGCAAACATCTGACCACTTCAATATATCTATATATTATTATTTGGAGATAAGGCCTTTAAAAAGGTAATTAAGGTTAAATGATCTCAGAAAGGTGGGGTTGTAATCCAACTGGACTGGTACCCTTACAAGAAGAGGAAGAGACACCAGGATGTGTACACACAGGGAAAAGGCCACATGAGGACACAGCAAGTTGATGACTATCCATAAGCTAAGGAGAGAGGCCTCAGGAGACATCAAACCTGCTGACACCTTGATCTCAGACTTCCAGCCTCCAGAACTGTGAGAAAATAAGTTTCTGTTGTTTAAACCACCCAGGCTGTGGTGTTTTGTTATGGTAGCTCTAGCAAACTAATACAAATATTATATATGTAGGCAGGTGAAAATTGTCTATTATTACCTCTTTCAGGTTAGTTAAGAGGGTAGTACAAAACATTTGTTGTAAAAGGAGTTTGGCAGAGTCATGGAGTGCTCACAAGTAGCCACACGCTCCCCTGTATTCTCTGCCCCACACAGCTAGGTGGCGCCAGTTCTGACCTATGAACCGTGAGCAGAAATGACTTGCATTACTTCTAAGCTGAGCCATAGATGAGTTGGGGTATGAACTTCCAGCTCCACCTCTTTACCTGTTGTGACAACCAGCAGGGCTCTGTGTTTAGCTGGTGGAGCACAAGGAACTAGCTCTCTGAGACAACTGCTCTTCAGAGATGTGAAACTCTCAATGGACACGGTGTGAATGAGCAATACCCCTTTCTCAGGTTCCCAAGGTTAACTTGTTAAGACAGCATGGTTTGTTGTTACCCTGACTACGTAAAATTTGGTTATTGTAAGGAGGATGTTGCCTTCTAAACCTAACATACGTGTCATTGGCTGCACTCTCACGTAGTGGTTGGCAAGGACATTTTTATTGGAGGGTGAGAAGATGGGAGATTTATGTTATACAGTATCAAAATATGTTAAAACGATCATCTTGGGTAATACGGAAGGCTAGCAGGTGTAAGGAAATGGTTGGAAAACACAACATTAATTGTGTGTGTTGGGTGCTGTTGGTTCCATTCAGCAAGGTATTATTAAAAAAAGAGATGAGCTGAGTAAAGCATTCTGGTAAACAGAGGGAGTCTGTGGCCTTACATTATTAGAAAAGCCAACTGCTTTGAGATCCTAACTGTAAGAGACAGTTAAACAAGGCATTCAGAAATAAATGCCTTAAAAACCTCTGAGGTAACTAAACAGCTTCAAGGAAAATGTTAGATTAAGAGTATGGTCTTCCCACTTAAATGTAAGATGTGACACCATAAAACTCCTAGAAGAGAACATAGGCAAAACATTTTCTGACATAAATTGTACCAATGTTTTCTTAGGTCAGTCTACCAAGGCAATAGAAATAAAAGCAAAAATAAACAAATGGGACCTAATCAAATTTATAAGCTTTTGCACAGCAAAGGAAATCATAAACGAAATGAAAAGACAACCTACAGATCAGGAGAAAATATCTGCAAACAATGTGACTGACAGGGCTTAATTTCCAAAATACAGAAACAGCTTATACAGCTCAATATCAAAACAAAACAAAACAATCTAATCAAAAAATGACTGGAATTGTAGGCAGAAGACTTAAACACACATTTCTCCAAAGAAGACATCCTGATTGCCAATAGGCACCTGAAAAGATGCTCAACATTGCTAATTATTAGAGAAATACAAATCAAAACGACAATGAGGTATTACCTCACACCAGTCAGAATGGCCACCATTAAAAAGTCTACAAATATTAAATGCTGGAGAGGGTGTGGAGAAAAGGGAACCCTCCTACATTGTTGGTGGGAATGTAAATTGGGGCAGCCACTATGGAGAACAGCATGGAGGTTCCTCAAAAAACTAAAATTAGAGTTACCATATGATCCAGCAATTACACTCCTGGGCATATATCTGGACAAAACTCTAATTCAGAAACATACATGCACCCCTATGCTCACAGCTGCACTGTTTACAATAGCCAAGACATGGAAACAACCTAAATGTCCATCGACAGATGAATGGATAAAGAAGATGTGGTATACATATACAATGGAATACTACTCAGCCATAAAAAAAGAACGAAATAATGCCATTTGCAGCAACGTGGATGCAACAACTAGAGATTATCATACTAAATGAAGTAAGTCAGAAAGAGAAAGCAAATACCATATGATATCACTTATATGTGGAATCTAAAATATGGCACAAATGAACCCAGCTACAAAACAGAAACAGACTCACAGACATAGAGAACAAACTTGTGGTTGCCAAGGGGGAGAGGGGGCGGGGGAGGGATGGATTGAGAGTTTGGGGTTGGCAGATGCAAACTATTACATTTAGAATGGATAAACAACAAGGGAACTATATTCAATATCCTGTAATAAACCATAATGGAAAAGAAAAAAAAATATTTTTAAAGTATGGTCTTCCCATATTAGCACAGAAACTTCAAAGTAGCAGCCACTAAGTTAAAAACATACAGACAAAAACCATAAAAACCCACCTCATGTGAGAGAAAATAAATATTGATGAAATCTCTAAAAGGACTAAAGTTGAGCAAGTCTTTACGTTTATTGATCATTTGCATTTCTTCTTCTGTATATTAGCTATTTATATTTTTTGCTCATTTTTCTCTTGGGTATTGATTCCTTTTCATTGATCTGTATATTGTGCATATATATCTTTTATCTCTACATAGGCTCCAAATATTTCCCCCATCTCCCACTGGTTTCGTAACTTTATGTTGTCATTTTTTTTTAATATAAAAGTTTTGCTTTTTCATGTGGTTCAAATCTGTTAGTCTTTCACTTTATGGATCTTAAAAACTATTTTCTCAGTGTTCCCTTGGCTTCGTGAGATTAGCTAGGCCCTCCAGAACAATGACAAAGAGTGGCAGTAGTAATAGGCATCGTTGTCTTATTCCTACCTTTGACTGGAATGTTTCTAAAGTTTCACCAAAAAATTGAATATTTACTGTAGAACAGACTTGCTTTGAGTATTAAATGACTTAATCAGCTCATAAGTTATAAATAATAGCTATTATTTATTATTTGTCAAACCATTTAAATTCTCTGTTCCGAGTCTCCCTACTTGTAAATAAAAAATTGGAGCTGGGGAATCTCTAAGGTTCTTTCCAGCACAGTCTTAAAATTCCAAGATTAATTTTCAAAAGGTCTCAAGTCATTTCATCAACCTAAAAATTACAGCAATCTTTCCTGTGAAATAAAACACACAAGCACAAAGAACAGGGAAGCCCTTCTGTCATCTGAGTAACTGATATTTAGCTATGTAAAGCAGTCTGAGGCCAAAAAAATGACCTTAATTTTGGTATATTTCCAGTTACTCTATAGAGCTGTTCGGCAACTTTTACTAAAGGAAAAACAATATGAAGTTGAGAGGAAATGAAAGTTGAGCAATGACTGGAAAATCACTGGTGAATATGGCAATACCCCAGTTTCAAAAGCCAGTTGCAATCTAGTCAGTTTTGGCGTGAAAGCAAGTTTATTATAATTTTTCTCTCCAATGGGTGGAGACTCAATATCTGAGAGGTAGAAGGAGGGAGAAGAACAAAATTGTAAATAAAACAATAATCCCCTGTTTCCTATAAAGACACAAGAAGCAAAGGGAGGAGGAACATGCTCACAGGGAAAGCGATTAAAACTGCCAAAGAATGAGAACGGAGAAGCCGCCAGAAAGAATGCTGAGTGGAGGCGCAGACAAAGATTGCAAGAAATTGGCAGGGAGTCACAATAGACAGAGCCAGAAAGGAACACACACAGGGCCTGGAATGAGTCAGACTCTATAAACGGAATTCCAGGGAAGGGAGCATGAAAGCGTGCATGTGGGCACCCGGGACAGAGGAGGGTGAGAACAGTAAGGAAAGGGTCAAAACGCAAGCAGCTTCAAAGATAAAAGCTAGTTGGAGAAGTTACCTAGGAACAAAGAGCTGCTCTGCAGATTTTCTGAGAACAGACTGTGAATGTCCAGTGCATCGGAATGCACGTCATCATCTAAACTCTAAGAGGCAGGGGAAACGCAGTTGAGGTACAGAGGAGTAGAGAGCAACATCACCTCCACTGAACCAGATTAGGCCTACCACGGCAGGTGGGATGGGGCAAAGAGCTGGTGAAATCACTTTCACGTTGTTTTATACGTGGGGACTGGGGCGAGAGGTCAAATGGAAGCCCACATACATTGATAAATATTTTAAAAGTTACGAGTCAAACTACCAAACTGTTAAATGAAATGTACTATCTGCCCACCTTGACAAAATAACTCCATAAAGACACCAAAGACCAGGTTCATATTTAGGATTCTTGGACTTCTTGGAGTTAACCAGAATATGGCAGTATTTGGAGAGCTGACCCATGGCCCAGGGCCTTGGTCTGTATCTTTCTCACCCCGCCATCCACACTTCCCTTCCATCCTTTGCTCTGTCCTGCACCATGAGGGCCTGGCTGGCTAAGGGTGGAAACCCTTGGTTGTATCTCCAAATTCCAATTCCTGTCACCATCTGAAAACACCATGTAAAATAACTGCCTTTTGCTCACTCCTTAGGCCTACGTGCTTCTTGGAAAGAAAGAAGACTTGGGAAAAGGGTAACATCGTCCTTAGAAGTGTATTTGGGCTGTTCAGCAAGGAATTCCAGGTAATGAACATCCAGTGCATGGCCTGTGGGCAGGCGGGCAGTCCTGGCTCTGTTGCCTTCCTCATCCCTCAGAGCGGGGATGACCAGAGCAGGGTCTCTGGATGCCTCTAGAGTGTGGAGATCAGGACAGCTGCCCTCTTGCCCAGGTCTAAGGGTACTTGTTGTTTACGAACGCTGTAATGTTAAACCAGGAGTCCTTATCCCTGAGATAGAAAAAATAGTTCCTATTAGAGCAAAGCTCTTCTATGGACCAGAAGCATTTACATTACCTGGAAATGTGTTAAAAATGCAAATTCTGGGGGCCCATCCAAGACCTACTGAATCAGAAACTTTGAGTTTGCTGCCCAGCAATAACAAGTGTTCCAGGTGATTCTGATGCATGCTAAAGTTTGAGAAGTACAGATTTATGAAAACTTGTTCTCAGCTGGGGCTGCAAAACACTACTTAGAGTGGATTAAGCTTTCTAAATTGTGAAGGAAACAAAGGAAAACAAATTTAGGTACCAAGAACTTAACTGCACCTTGCTAGTATTTTCTCTGCAATTTAACCCATTTTATTCTCCATTAGTCTATCTCTTATTTGATATTTCATTTGTTGATTCAAGTTTTCTGGTCACCTTTAGCTTACATTGGGTTCCAAAGGCTTTCTTTCTTGGTTTCCATCTGATGACCATTGGTCGAGTGTTTGCTGTCACCAGAGATGAAAAGGTGGCAAACACTGACAAGTAGAACAATCTTTGAAAAAAGGAAATTGTCTGCACTCAGATACATATGGAGCTTGGGCTGTAGCACACTCTAGTATAGTATAAAGACAATTTATAGGGCTTCCCTGGTGGCGCAGTGGTTGAGAGTCCGACTGCCGATGCAGGGGACACGGGTTTGTGCCCCGGTCCGGGAGGATCCCATATGCCGCAGAGCGGCTGGGCCCGTGAGCCATGGCCACTGGGCCTGTGCTCCGCAATGGGAGAGGCCACAACAGTGAGAGGTGTGCGTACCGCAAAAAAAAACCCCCAAAAAAGACAATTTATATAACTGAATATACGTTCTGTCATTTTCATCAGGCAAATACCTATTTGATTAATTTCCATTAAGACTTGTCTCACTTATTAGTTCTCACCTCTCTTCCCCTCTTGAGGATATTGTCTTTTCTGAAACACTTCTCAGCTCAGGCCTGGTTGATGCTGGGGCTTCTGAACACCACACACCATGGGCATTATGTCAGTGAACTGATTGAGAATGACAAGCTGAGAAAACAGGGGAGTGGGAAGGGCAGATACACTTGCAAGTTTATTCCTCAACAACCATATTGTGAAATGTCACATTCCACTTCGTGTTTGAGGGAGAAGAGCATTATTTAAATTCCCTGACAAGCCTATGGGCGTGTGTGTCTTCCTGAATCAAGAATTGGCATCAAACTCTTTTGATCTTTCACACTTTTTGTAGAAATCTTACGAAGTTAGAATACCAAGCACCCTTAGTAGATAAATGGATAGCTTATAGGTGTTTCAGTACTCTGCAGGGGAATATGACATACAGGAAGAAGAAAATTACACCTCTGACTATTTGGCAGAGTTTTATTTTAATTTCTTGGATACATGAAATTCTGAGCAAAAGCAGAATCGAGTAAAGATCCTGAACCAGTTTTCAGCAGCTCAGTTTTAAATTTAGGTCCCCTGAAGTATGGGAGTGACTACAGCCTGGCAAAGCATAGAACATTCCTACATTAGATCAGGTAGCCTGGGTCTCTGCTGGTGAAGCTCATAATGGGGCCAGTTACCTGGAACTCAGAGTTTCTCAGCCTCAGCACCATGGATATTTTAAGCTGAATAATTCTTTGGTGTGGGGGCTGTCCTGTGCATTGTAGGGTATTTAGCAGCACCCCTGGCCTCCATCATCAGATGCCATTATTCCATATCCCGTGTCCATTTGCAACAACCAAAAAATACCTCCAGACTTTGCCAAATGTCCCCTGGAGGTCAAAATCACTCTTCATTGAGAACTACTCAGTAGCTGGTTCATGTTCTACTCTCATCTGTGCATTTTTGGCAGGAAGAGGGAGAGAGAAACCTGTCAAAAGGTGAGAAGATAGCTGCTCCTGGCTTCTGAGACAATAAGGGAGGGGAGGGGAAAGGAAAAAGAATACGTACTTTGCATTTGGTGAGCACTAGATGCACTCTATTTGTGTTTTTACATACATGTGGCTGTCTCAAACTGGAGTGTGGGCCAGGGCTACACTAAACCAGAAGGTAAGCATGATAGTATCAATTTTACTTGATGTAAATATTTACAATGTTCATTTTTATATTAAACCACATGCACAAAGAGTAGAATATAAAGTGTGCATAAACAGTGAAGTTAAAGTATGAAACTTGAAATAAATGCTGCACCTGGGTTGGGTCCCTCGAGACTGTCTCTGCTCCCAGGACCTCCACAGGCATGAACATACTCTCAACTGCTATTGGATTCTATGGACTGAATGTTGGTGTCCCCTCAAAATTCATATGCTGAAGCCTCATTCTCAATGTGATGGTGTTTCGAGATGAAACCTTAGGGAGGTAATTAGGTCATGGGGTGGAGTCCTCATGAATGGTATTAGTGCCCTTCTAGGAAGAGACACTTGCTTTCTCCCTTTCAAAGGCAAAGTGAGAAAACAGCCTTCTGCAAACCAGGAAGAGGGCTCTCACTAGGCACTGAATCTGCTGGCACCCTGATCTTGGACTTCCCAGTCTCAAGAACCATGATAAATAAATATTTTTTGTTTAAGACACCTCGTCAATGGTATTCTATTATAGCAGCCTGAGCTAAGACAGTTGCTTTGGTGGAAGCATGTGAGAAGCATGATGAATGCTAACCAGTTTAATCCTCTGAACATTTCTGTGAATTAGATAGGTATACTCTTCTTATTTATTCATTGTTTTAAGATAAAGAAACTAAAACTCAAGAGAGGTTAAGTAACTTATCCAAGTTCATACAGCTGTTGTGCAATTGCGAATTGAACTTTTTAAAGTCTTACTTAAGATTTTATGATCTTTTTATTACTTTCTGACGCCTTAATAGGCAGAGTTGGCTTTGGGGAAATTTTTGAAGGAGGTGAAATTCTGTCTTTTCATTCTTACTCTCATTTCAGTGCTGCCTTTATCTCTCACCTTGTAAGCCCCTTCCCAGAAACCCAAACATCCAGTGCTCTTGCTGTGTCCAAGCAAGAACACCCAGCAGTGCACCTGTTAACCATCCCTGGGCTGTTTTTTGTTAATTGGAAAAATGGCTGATACTTCAGACAGTGTATAGGGGCTCTGCTTAGTGGTGATGATGGGAGTGACAGTAGCAGTAATTGTAGATATTGGCTTTGAAGATTTCTCTGTAAGTCCAAAAGTCTGGAGCTTGGAGAGTCCTACCATTTATCTGCAGGAAAGATCAAATTGTCTTGAATCTTCTAGAAACCCCCAGATGAGACCAGACAAGAGAAAGTAGCAGGGAGCCACAAACAGTACTTCCTTGGTTCCTTTGTTGGACTCCTCACCTTTTTTCTTTTTCTTCCCTTCAACCCCCAGCAGCCAGGTTTTCTTTGGCAAGTTACTGAAGCAGCTTTTTACTCTATTCTGTTATCCCTCTCCCCAGCTGACCCCAGAAATGCTTAATTTGACTATGTGAAAGTCATGCTAATTTCAGTCATTTATGTAATCATTTGCCATTTATGCCAAATTGCTGTGTAATACTACAGTGATTATGTGTATCATTAAATATGTGTCACATTAGCCTTGTGGTGGGTTTTATTTGATTATAACACTAAATCATGCTCAGGATTCTTAGACTTCATGGTTTGTTGCTTACACAATATTGTGATAATTTCATAGCTTAAAAATTTAGAATGTTGCCATTGAGGGAAATTTTGACAACATATTTCTTCTTCCAGCCTCAATATAATGTCAAAATTGACAGCATGTGCATCATTGCCATTTTGGGGGTTTCTAAATCTACCTTTTTGACTTCACAATGCTCACTCCACAAATTCATCTTTTTGATATATTTCAAAAATAATCTTTTAAATCGCACTTAAAAAAATAGGTTCACTTACTTTTCCTATTGGATCAACTTTTTCTTTTTTATGTTCACGATAAGTCTTCACCCATATGCACAATATTAATACATACAAAAGAATAATTTCTCTCCTCAGAATGTAATTAACTACTTTTAGCATAGGAACGATACCTTAAAAGATTTACACTAAATATTAATAGTGCTCATCTGTAAATCTTGTATTATGGTTTTCTTTTACCTTTTTTATATTCCGGGATACTATAATTTTTTTAACAAAAAGCATATTGCTACACTTATCTTCAGAAAGTAAATATTGTTTTAACACTGGAATGTTTCTTGGGTATATATTAAACTGTAAATTTCTAATTGATTTCTTCAATATTTTTTTTCACATCTTTACTGGAGTATAAATACTTTACAATGTTGTGTTAGGTTCTGCTGTACAAAAAAGTGAATCAGCTATATGTATACATACATCTCCATATCCCCTCCCGCTTGAGTCTCCCTCTCACCCTCCCTATCCCATCCCTCTAGGTCATCACAAAGCACGAAGCTGATCTCCCTGTGCTATGCAGCAGCTTCCCACTAGCCATCAATTTTAAATTTGGTAGTGTATATTCATCAATGCTACTCTCTCACTTCAACCCAGCTTCTGCTTCACCACACCCACGCCATCAAGTCTGTTCTCTACGTCTGCATCTTTATTCCTCCCTGCCACTAGGTTCATCAGTACCGCTTTTTAAAATTCCATATAAATGCATTAGCATATGGTATTTGTTTTTCTCTTTCTGACGTACTTCACTCTGTATGACAGACTCTAGGTCCACCCACCTCACTACAAATAACTCAGTTTTGTTCCTTTTTATGGCTGAGTAATATTCCATTGTATAAATGAGCCACATATTTTTTATCCAATCATCTGTTGATGGACATTTAGGTTGCTTCCATCTCCTGGCTATTGTAAATAGTGTTGCAATGAACATTGTGGTACACGTCTCTTTTTGAATTATGGTTTTCTCAGGGTATATGCCCAGTAGTGGGATTGCTGGGTCATATGGTAGTTCTATTTGTAGTTTTTTAAGGAAACTCCATATTGTTCTCTATAGTGGCTGCATCAATTTACATTCCCATCAACAGTGCAAGAGGGTTCCCTTTTCTCCACACCCTCTGCAGCATTTACTGTTTGTAGATTTTTTGATGATGGCCATTCTGACTGGTGTGACATGATACCTCATTGTAGTTTTGATTTGCATTTCTCTACTGATTAGTGTTGTTGAGCATTTGTTGGCCATCTGTATGTCTTCTTTGGAGAAATGTCTCTTTAGGTCTTCTGCCCATTTTTGGACTGGGTTGTTTGTTTTTGTGATATTGAGCTGCATGAGCTGCTTGTATATTTTGGAGATTAATCCTTTGTCCATTGTTTTGTTTGCAAATATTTTCTCCCATTCTGAGGGTTGTCTTTTCATCTTGTTTATGGGTTCCCTTGCTGTGTAAAAAAGCTTTTAAGTTTCATTAGGTCTCATTTGTTTATTTTTGTTTTTATTTCCCTTACTCCAGGAGGTGGGTCAAAAAGGATTTTGCTGTGATTTATGTCATAGAATGTTCTGCCTATGTTTTCCTCTAAGAGATTTATAGTGTCTGGCCTTACATTTAGGTCTTTAATCCATTTTGAGTTTATTTTTGTGTATGGTGTTACGGTGTGTTCTAATTTCATTCTTTTACATGTAGCTGTCCATTTTTCCCAGCACCACTTATTGAAGAGCCTGTCTTTTCTCCATTGTATATTCTTGCCTCCTTTATCAAAGATAAGGTGACCATATGTACATGGCTTTCTATTTTGTTTCTTTGATCTATATTTCTGTTTTTGTGCCAGTACCGTATTGTCTTGATTACTGTAGCTTTGTATATAATCTGAAGTCAGGGAGCCTGATTCCTCCAGCTCCATTTTTCTTTCTCAAGATTGCTTTGGCTATTCGGGGTCTTTTGTGTTTCCATACAAATTGTAAAATCTCTTGTTCTAGTTCTGTGAAAAATGCCATTGGTAATTTGATAGGGATTGCACAGAACCTGTAGATTGCTTTGGGTAGTATGGTCATTTTCACAATATTGATTCTTCCAATCCAGGAGCATGGTATATCTCTCCATCTATTTATGTTATCTTTGATTTCTTTCATCAGTGTTTTATAGTTTTCTGAGTACAAGTCTTTTGCCTCCTTGGGTAGGTTTATTCCTAGGCATTTTATTCATTTTGTTGTGATGGTTAATGGGATTGTTTCCTTAATTTCTCTTTCTGATCTTTTGTTGTTAGTGTATAGGAATGCAAGAGACTTTTGTGCATTAATTTTGTATCCTGCAACCTTACCAAATTTGTTGATTAGTTCTAGTACTTTTCTGGTGGCATCTTTAGGATTTTCTATGTATAGTATGATGTCATCGGCAAACAGTGACAATTTTACTTCTTCTTTTCCAATTTGTATTCCTTTTATTTCTTTTACTTCTCTGATTGCTGTGGCTAGGACTTCCAATACTATGTTGAATAACAGTGGTGAGAGTGGATATCCTTGTCTTGTTCCTGATCTTAGAGGAAATGCTTTCAGTTTTTCACCATAGAAAATGATGTTTGCTGTATATGGCCTTTATTATGTTCAGGTAGGTTCCCTCTATGCCCATTTTCTGGAGCGTTTTGATCATAAATGGGTGTTGACTTTTGTCGAAAGCTTTTTCTGCATCTATTGAGATGATCATATGGTTTTTATTCTTTAATTTGTTATGGTGTATCACATTGATTGTTTTCCGTATATTGAGAATCTTTGCATCCCTGGGATAAATCCCACTTGTTCCTGGTGTATGATCCTTTTAATGTGTTGTTGGATTCCGTCTGCTAGTATTTTGTTGAGGATTTTTGCGTCTATGTTCATCAGTGATATTGGTCTATAATTTTCTTTCTTTGTGATATCTTTGGCTGGTTTTGGTATCAGAGTGATGGTGGCCTCGTAGAACGAGTTTGGGAGTGTTCCTCCCTCTGCAAATTTTTGGAAGAGTTTGAGAAGGATAGGTGTTAACTCTTCTCTAAATGTTTGATAGAATTCGCCTGTGAAGGCATCTGGTCTTGGACTTTTGTTTGTCGGAAAATTTTTAAATATAGTTTCAATTTCATTACTTGTGATTGGTCTGTTTATATATTCTAATTCTTCCTGGTTCAATCTTGGAAGGTTGTACTTTTCCAAGAATTTGTCCATTTCTTTCAGGTTGTCCATTTTATTGGCATATAGTTGCCTGTAGTAGTCTCTTATGATCTTTTGTACTTCTGCAGTGTCAGTTGTAATCTCTCCTTTTATAGTTTTAGTTTAGTTTTTGTTTCTTTGCGGTATGCGGGCCTCTCACCGTTGCGGCCTCTCCTGCTGCAAAGCACAGGCTCTGGACACGCAGGCCCAGTGGTCATGGCCCACAGGCCCAGCCACTCCACTGGATGTGGGATTCCCCCAGACTGGGGCACGAACCCGCGTCCCCTGCATTGGCAGGCGGACTCCCAACCACTGCGCCACCAGGGAAGCCCTCTCTCCTTTTTCATTTTTAATTTTATTGATTTGTGTCCTCTCCCTTCTTTTCTTGATGAAACCTTTCTGGCTAAAGGTTTATCAGTTTTGTTTAACTTCTCAAAGAAGCAGCTTTTAGTTTTATTGATCTTTGTTATTCTTTGTTTTTATTTCATTTATTTCTGCTCTGACCTTTATGATTTCCTTCCTTCTACTAATTTTGGGTTTTCTTTGTTCTTCTTTTTCTAGTTGCTTTAGTTATAAGGTTAGATTGGGTATTTGAGATTTTCTTGTTTCTTTAGGTGAGCTTGAATTGCTATCAACTTCCCTCTTAGAACTGCTTTTGCTGCATCTCATAGGTTTTGGATCATCATGTTTTCATTGTCATTTGTTTCTAGGTATTTTTTGATTTCCTCTTTGATTTCTTCAGTGATCTCTTGGTTATTTAGCAGCACACTGTTTAGCCTCCATTTATTTGTGTTTTTACTGTTTTTTTCCTGTAATTGATTTCTAATCTCATAGCATTGTGGTCAGAAAAAGATGCCTGATACGATTTCAGCTTTCTTAAACTTTCCAAGGTTTGATTTGTGACCCAAAATGTGATCTATTCTAGAGAACGTTCTGTGTGCACTTGAGAAGAAAGTGTATTCTTTGACTTTCAGGTGGAATGTCCTAAAAATATCAATTAAGTCTATCCGGTTTTTGTGTCATTTAAAGCTTGTGTTTCCTTATTTACCTTCTGTCTGTAAGATCTGTCTATTGGTGTAAGTGGGGTGTTAAAGACCCCCACTATTACTGTGTTATTGTTGATTTCTCCCTTTATGGCTGCTAGCATATGCCTTATGTATTGAGGTGCTCCTATGTTGGGTGCATAAATATTTATAATTATTATGTTTTCTTCTTGGATCAATCCCTTGATCATTATGTAGTGTCCTTCTTTGTCTCTTCTAATAGTCTGTTTTTTAAAGTCTATTTTGTCTAATATGAGAATTGCTACTCCAGCTTTCTTTTGATTGCCATTTGCATGGAATATCTTTTTCCATCTCCTCACCTTCAGTCTGTATGTGTCCCTAGGTCTGAAGTGGGTCTCCTGTAGACAGCATATATATGGGTCTTGTTTTTGTGTCCATTCAGCAAGTCTGTGTCTTTTGGTTGGAGCATTTAATCCATTTACATTCAAGGTGGTTATTGATATGTATGTTCCTATTACCATTTTCTTAATTATTTTGGGTTTGCTTTTGTGGGTCCTTTTCTTCTCTTGTGTTTCCTGCTTAGAGAAGTTCCTTTAGCATTTGTTGTAAAGCTGTTTTGGTGGTGCTGAATTCTCTTAGCTTTTGGTTGTCTGTAAAGCTTTTGATTTCTCCATCAAATCTGAATCCGATCCTTGCTGGGTAGAGTAATCTTGGTTGTAGCTTTTTCCCTTTCATCACTTTAAATATGTCCTTCCACTCCCTTCTGGCTTGCAGAGTTTCTGCTGAAATATCAGGTATTAACCTTATGGGGATTCCCTTGTATGTTATTTGTTGCTTTTACCTTGTTGCTTTTAATATTTTTTCTTTGTATTTAATTTTTGATAGTTTGATTAATATGTGTGTTGGCATGTTTCTCTTTGGGTTTATCCTGTATGGCACTCTCTCTGCTTCCTAGACTTGATTGACTATTTCCTTTCCCATGTTAGGGCAGTTTTTGACTATAATCTCTTCCAATATTTTCTCAGACCCTTTCTTTTTCTCTTCTTCTTCTGGGACTCCTATAATTCAAATGTTGGTGAATTTAATGTTATCCCAGAGGTCTCTGAGACTGTCCTCAATTCTTTTCATTCTTTTTTTTTTTATTCTTCTGCAGTAGTTATTTCCACTATTTTATCTTCCAGTTCATTTATCTGTTCTTCTGCTTCAGTTATTATGCTATTGATTCCTTCTAGAGTATGTTTAATTTCAGTTATTGTGCTGTTCATCACTGTTTGTTTGCCATCTAGTTCTTCTAGATCCTTGTTGAATGTTTCTTGTATTTTCTCCACTCTGTTTCTGAGATTTTGGATCATCTATACTATTACTCTTTATTCTTTTTCAGGTAGGTTGCCCATTTCATCTTTATTTGTTTGGTCTTGTAGGTTTTTACCTTGCTCCTTCGTCTGTAACATATGTTTCTGTCATTTCATGTTTTTTTTTTTTCTTTTTTTGATGGGTGGGGCTGTATTCCTGTCTTACTGGTTGTTTGACCTGAGGCGTCCAGCACTGGAGTTTGCATGCAGTTGGATAGAGCTGGGTCTTGGTGCTGAGATGAGGACCTCCGGGAGCCCTCACTCTGATTAATATTCCCAGGGTCTGAGGTTCTCTGTTAGCCCAGTGGTTTGGACTCTAAGCTCCCACCACAGGAGGTCAGGCCTGACCTCAGGCCTGGGAACTGAGATCCTGCAAGCTGTGTGGCATGGGGAAAAAAAAAAAAAGCAGTACAATAACAAAGAATAAAAAACAAATTTAGAAAGATTAAAAAATATATTAGGAAAAATAAAAATGTAATTGGAAGAACTGCAACAAGGTAAAATAAAACCACAACAGAAAAAAGAAAAAAAAAGGGGGAACATGCCAAATGAGCAGAACAATAACAAAATATAAAGAATAAAGTAAAAGGTTTATTAGAGAAAATATAAATGAATCAACAAAAATCCTCAACCAAATACTAGCAAACAGAATCCAACAGCACATTAAAAGGATCATACACCATGATCAAATGGGGTTTATTCCAGGAATGCAAGGATACTTCAATATACACAAATCAATCAACGTGATACAGCATATTAACAAACGGAAGGAGAAAACCCATATGATCATCTCAATAGATGCAGAGAAAGCTTTCGACAAAATTCAACACCCATTTATGATAAAAACCCTCCAGAAAGTAGGCATAGAGGAAACTTTCCTCAACATAATAAAGGCCATATATGACAAACCCACAGCCAACATCGTCCTCAATGGTGAAAAACTGAAAGCATTTCCACTAAGATCAGGAACAAGACAAGGTTGCCCACTCTCACCACTCTTATTCAACATAGTTTTGGAAGTTTTAGCCACAGCAATCAGAAAGAAAAATAAATAAAAGGAATCCAAATCAGAAAAGAAGAAGTAAAGCTGTCACTCTTTGCAGATGACATGTTACTATACATAGAGAATCCTAAAGATGCTACCAGAAAACTACTAGAGCTAATCAATGAATTTGGTAAAGTAGCAGGATACAAAATTAATGCACAGAAATCTCTGGCATTCCTATACACTAATGATGAAAAATCTGAAACATTTACCATTGCAACAAAAAGAATAAAATATCTAGGAATAAACCTACCTAAGGAGACAAAAGACCTGTATGCAGAAAACTATAAGACACTGATGATAGAAATTAAAAATGACACAAATAGATGGAGAGATACACCATGTTCTTGGATTGGAAAAATCAACATTGTGAAAATGACTCTACTACCCAAAGCAACCTACAGATTCAATGCAATCCCTATCAAACTACCATTGGCATATTTCACAGAACTAGATCAAAAAATTTCACAATTTGTATGGAAACACAAAAGACCCCGAATAGCCAAAGCAATCTTGAGAACGAAAAATGGAGCTGGAGGAATCAGGCTCCCTGACTTCAAATTATACTACAAAGCTACAGTAATCAAGACAGTATGGTACTGGCACAAAAACAGAAAGATAGATCAATGGAACAGTAGAAAGCCCAGAGATAATCCCACACACATATGGTCACCTTATCTTCGATAAAGGAGGCAAGAATACACAGTGGTGAAAAGACAGCCTCTTCAATAAGTGGTGCTGGGAAAACTGGACAGCTACATGTAAAAGTATAAAATTAGGACACTCCCTAACACCATACACAAAAATAAACGCAAAATGGATTAAAGACCTAAATGTAAGGCCAGACACTATCGAACTCTTAGAGGAAAACATAGGCAGAACACTCTATGACATAAATCACAGCAAGATCCTTTTTGACCCACCTCCTAGAGAAATGGAAATAAAAACAAAAATTAACAAATGGGACCTAATGAAAATTAAAAGCTTTTGCACAGCAAAGGAAACCATAAACAAGACGAAAAGACAACCCTCAGAATGGGAGAAAACATTTGCAAATGAAGCAACTGACAAGGGATTAATCTCCAAGATTTACAAGCAGCTCATGCAGCTCAATAACAAAAAAACAAACAAAGCAATCCAAAAATGGGCAGAAGACCTAAATAGACGTTTCTCCAAAGAAGATATACAGATTGCCAACGAACACATGAAAGAATGCTCAACATCATTAATCATTAGAGAAATGCAAATCAAAACTACAGTGAGATATCACCTCACACTGGTCAGAATGGCCATCATCAAAAAATCTAGAAACAATAAATGCTGGAGACCGTGTGGAGAAAAGGGAACCCTCTTGTACTGTTGGCGGGAATGTCAATTGGTACAGCCACTATGGAAAACAGTATGGAGTTTCCTTGAAAAACTAAAAATAGAACTAGAATATGACCCAGCAATCCCACTACTGGGCATATACCCTGAGAAAGCCATAATTCAAAAAGAGTCATGTACCAAAATGTTCATTGCAGCTCAATTTACAGTAGCCAGGACATGGAAGCAACCTAACTGTCCATCATCGGATGAATGGATAAAGAAAATGTGGCACATATATACAATGGAATATTAGCCATAAAAAGTAACGAAATTGAGATATCTGTAGTGAGGTGGATGGACCTAGAGTCTGTCATACAGAGTGAAGTAAGTCAGAAAGAGAAAGACAAATACTGTATGCTAACATATATATATGGAATCTAAGAAAAAAAAAAAAAGGTCATGAAGAACCTAGGGGTAAGATGGGAATAAAGACACAGACCTACTAGAGAATTAACTTGAGGATATGGGGAGGGGGCAGGGTAAGCTGTGACAAAGTGAAAGAGTGGCATGGACATATATACACTACCAAACGTAAAATAGATAGCTAGTGGGAAGCAGCCACATAGCACAGGGAGATCAGCTCGGTGCTTTGTGACCACCTAGAGGGGTGGGATAGGGAGGGTGGGAGGGAGGGAGACGCAAGAGGGAAGAGATATGGGAACATATGTATATGTATAACTGATTCACTTTGTTATAAAGCAGAAACTAACACACCATTGTAAAGCAATTATACTCCAATAAAGATGTTAAAAAAAAAAAAAGAACCCCAATCTAAAAGAGGAAAAAAAAACCCCAAAACGGAGACTTGGCTATGGGGGTGGAGTTTAGGCTGGGGTGGAAATTAGGCAAGGGCGGGGTTTAGGGTTGGGTGAGACCTAGGTGGGTTGGGGGTGATGTTTGAGCATGGGGTGGGGCCTAGCCTCAGGTCCCACACATCCAGAAAAGGCCTTGGGGGCGGGGCTAGGAGGGATGACATTCAAGCGTGGGGCGGGGCCTCTGTTTAGGACTTGTGCAGAAGAGGAGATGCAGCACGTCCAAAGGGGGGCCTCCCGGAAGGTGGAGCTCTGAAGTTTGGAGGTAGGGCCCTGGGTGAGGGTGTGTGGGTGGGGTTTAGGCCCAGTGCGGTTGGAGGGGATTTCAGAGGGGGTCTCCGAGTATAGAGGTAGGGCCCTGGGTGGGGGGTGTAGGGGCGGGGCTTGGGTTCTGCGCGGCAGGAGGGAGGCTCCGAGGGAAGAGGATTAGGCCTAGGAGCCCAACAGGTTCTGTGGTACCTAAGTGGGCAGGGAAAGCACTGGCCCCATTCTCTTCCGTTCCTTCACGCCCCCCCTCCACGGTCTCCACCAGAGTCTCCCCCATCACTGCTGGACCCCTAACCGTGGGTCAGTCCTGCTGGGTATAGGAACTCCTCCCCTCCCCCAGCCACCCCCCAGGGGTGCTGGTCTCAGAGGTGCGGCCTTTATTTTTGCTCCCCCTTCCCTCCCTCAGGACCCACACGGCTGGAGGGGGCTTAGGTGGGCAGAGGATCAGGTCTGGGATCTCAGCAGGTTCCTGGGGGCCCATGTGGGCAGGGGAAACCTGGCCACACTCCCTTTTGATCCTCTGCCCTCCCGATGGTTCCCCAGTTTCCCCCTTCGGGCATGGGATCCCTTCCCCTCCCCCAGCCGCCCCTCAGGGGCGCCAGTCCTGTCCCGCCTCTACTTCTCCTCCCCCTTCACTCCTCCCACACCCCCCATCCTACCCGGTCACTGGGGGTTCTTCCTGTCCCCTTAGGTGTCTGTGATCCCCCACTGGTGCCTGGTAGGTGCCCTATTTGTGCAGAGATGCGAATTCCACGTCCTCCTAGTCTGCCATCTTGACTCCACCCCCCTGATTTCTTCAATATTAATTACACTCTTGAAGATTGTCTTTAGCAAACACGTGTTATTTTAACGTTTGATCATTTCACTTTGGGGGTACAGCCATATGCTTAATATCTTGTAACTGTTATGTATTAAAAATCAACCAAATTCTCATCCTCCATGTCCAATAAATTTTAATTCAATTCAGCAAATTTCACCTCTATCCTATGCCCAGACATACCATGGGCCCAGTGTTCATCCACTGTTGGATTCCTCATCTCCTTTTTAAAAAAAAACTTGATTTTACTTATCCTTTTAAATTTATTCTAAGATACCTCACATTATTTTTGGAAGTGGAAATGTATGGAAAATAGTAAGGTTCTGTCTCAATGTACCAGTGCTTGCAAGAAAAGGACGACTGTTTTCTGAATGCTTTATGGTAGAATCAGGAGCAAATAGCTGCTATTCTTCATTTTTTCCACATGGTATCCTATTCACATTCTACAGTGCTCTGTGGAAACAGCTGTCAAAGGCAGGACACCCCAGGTCCTGCGGGGCAGCTCATCTCTGCCATATGAGGAAAGACAAGATTCTGACTTACAGTTCAATTCCAGATTCCTCTTAAAGGCAGGAAAGGGGAGAAGGGAAAAAAGAAAGCAGAGTGAAGATAAGAACAGGCTAAGGTGTATACTTATGTTTTAAACAAAGTTATCTGAAAAGCACAATTTTACAAATAAAAACATTTTCCTTTTAAGTTAAATAACTGAGCTGGGTTTTGCACCTGTCTCTCTTAAACTGCTGAAAAAGTCCCAAATGGAAATGTCATGACTGATGGCTTTAAGTATTTATCCATTGTGTCTCCTGAGTTGGGATAAAATAGCCACCTCCTGTCAATGTTGCTTGCCAAGTTGTAGACAAATTTTTAAAAAGGGTCTGAATTGAATACTATTTTTGACTTTGGCTGCAATGATCAAATCTGCCACTAGACAGAGCTGTTTGTCTTATTTTTGAACATTGCAGAGTTTAGGATTTTCAAGAGAAGTAGAGCCAATGAAAAGAGAAAACTATAAATGATAATATCTTTTATGAGATAGGTACTCTTAAAGTACACACTTAGAGCCCTTTTTTTTCTGTGGGTAGTACATAATTTCCAGATTGTTCTGTCATTATCATTCAGGAGGCTGCAACTCAGTTTTCAAACTTCCACTCATCACCAGGAAGATTTCAATAGCTAATAAAGAATAATCAGGATGCATTATACAATTTGCTCCTTCTTTTATATTATAGTAGTTAAAGTCAGAGTGATATCCTAAATCTGGAACTCTTTCTGGAAACTTCTTGGTAATGTATTCTCTGCTCTTTTCTATGAAAACTGTTTATTTTATAAGCACAAAATTTGGAATTATAAGGGTGTCATATTTTTGTATGTTATAGATTTTATTTGCATAAAATATATTGAAAAATTTTAAATCACTATCATCCAAACTGAGTCCATTCTGAGCCCAATTCACAAAGCACTGAATTCTGGGGTTTTGTTAAAACCACAGTGTCAGGGGTTCTGCTGATGAAGGATCTAAGCAGAGAACCCAGAAGCAGGTCCTTAATCTGTACACACATCAGTAATTTTTACTCTGTGAGGTTTACAACCCTATATCACCTCAAACAGTAGTTCTCAAAGTGTGGTCCCTGCACAAGTAGCATCAGCAGCACCTGGGGATTTGTCAGAAATGCAAATTCTCTGGCCCCATCCTAGCCCTACTGAATCAAACGTTCTGGGGATGAGGCCCTGTACTCTTGTGTTTTAATAAGCCTTTCAGATGATTCTGATGTAGGTTAATGTTTGAGATCTGCTGATGTAGAGAAATAGCTTCAAAATGAAAGAGAGGAATCAAACTATGAAAATAAAAAGAAGTTGGATGAAAAAGAAATAATACATGAAGCAGCAAAGAACATCCAAGAAGCTGTAGTTAATGATCTCAAGATATAAGAGGATGCTCTGAAAGAGAAAAGGAAGAGCTCCCTGAAATTAAATATATAATAAATATTTAATTCAAATAATTAAATTGAAATAAACTTGCATACAAAATAAAATAAAATTTAATTAAAATAAAAATTCAACAGAAGGCTTTGAAGATAAAGTTGCAAAAACACCTATAAAGCTTTAAAAAAAGGACAAAGAGATGGAAAATTGGAAAGAATCAATAAGGGATTTAAAGGGTAATAAAAGACCCTCAAGATCTACTTAATAGGAGTTCCACAGACACATATAGGAAGTTATCAAATAAACCATATAAAAAAATTTCTCAAAGTTGAAATGTGTGAGTTCCTCAACTGAAATATCCCACTCAGTGCCCAGCCCATGAGAAAAACTCCAATAAGGCACATTAATGTGAAAGTTCAGAACACCTGGTGAAAGGGAAGATCCTAAGAGTTTGAGAAAAGTCAAAAGTCACATAGAAAGGAAAAAGAAAATTGGAATAGCATCTGAATTTGCACTAGCAACAATGGAGTTAGAAAAATAAATAGAGCAAAATCTTCAAAAATTGAAATGAAAATAAATTTTAGTCAAAATACTGTACCCATCTAGTCAAGAACATGCAATTTTTCAGGCATGTGTCAGCTCACAAAATTTATTTCACCCTGTTTTCTTTCTTATGATGCAACTGGAGTAAATGCTTCAACAAAGTAAGAAAGTAAATCAAGAAATAGGAAGACATGGGATTAGGAAGTAGTGGATCCAACACAGGAAAATGACAACGCATATTCTAGGATAACAATTATGCAGCCAACCTAGAAAACTACTTGTCAGATTAGAGCAGGAAGTTGGAGTGGGGTATCTAAGAAAAAAAAATGTATTATGTGATCATCCAATGTGTCTGATCATTTAGAAAATATCAAGAAACACATTAGTGATAGGTCACAGAAAACTAAGCAAAATTAAAAATGAGGCAATTACTAACTTTAGGAGAAAACAAAAAGTTAGTATACGAGAGAAAACTAAAAGCACATGGTACTGTGCTTTTAGCTCAGCAATGAAAAATATTTATCCCATCATACAAATGTAAATGCTCACTTCCATTTTAACCAAAAATTACAAAAAAGGAGAAGAAAAAGAAACTGACAGACTTATGACGAAAAATGTCAAAATTAAACCAAATTAAGTAAAAGGTTTAAAAAATAATTTGCATTAATTTTATACCATTTGTTGGTTCTATATTCATATATTCAACTCAACAAATTTCATCTCGGAGTCAGCAAGGAGCCCAGTTGAAATGGTCAAATGGGTCACAAATCAGTCCAGGAAAGTCTTATTGACTTACAGTGACTCTCAAAGTGTGGTCCCACCTGGAAACTTGTTAGAAGCATTTACATCACCTGGAAACTTGTTAGAAATGCAAATTTTGGGGTTCATCCAAGACTTACTGAATCAGAAACTCCAGGTTTGGTGCCCAGCAATAACAAGTCTTCCAGGTGATTCTGATGCATGCTAAAGTTTGAGAAATACAGATTTATGAAAACTTGTTCTCAGCCGGGGCTGAAAAACACTATTTAGAGTTGATTAGGGTTTCTAAATTGTGAAGGAAACAAAGGAAAACAAATTTAGGTACCAAGAAGTTAACTGCACCTTGCTAGCATTTTCTCTGCAATTTAACCCATTTTATTCTCCATTAGTCCACCTCTTATTTGATATTTGATTTATAATTTGGGCAATAAATGTTAACCTTTGTTAGATGAAAAGTTGAGTAAATTACCTTAACATTATCTGACGATTATTTGCCAATCCTGTGTCTAGATACACAAGACCTCAAACAGAATCCCCGAACATATTTATTCCGAGTATCCACATCACTATATGTCCTATGCCATGTTGAACACTGGCAGAGTTGCTGGCATCTTCTTGATGTATAGTGATTCACTGTGTTATTGGTTGACTTGCAGGAAACCAATGCACATGCCCCATCAGTGAGTGTAGCTCTGTAATTCTGTAGGTGGTTCTCTCAGAGAGGAGTTTGGCTCCTGTTTTTCTAAGAAAGTTGCAATTTTGCTAACAGTTTTGACATATGTAAAAGTATCATGTTTTTAATATTACAGTTGTGGTACTGGGCATATGATCCCATACTGAGTTCATAAGCTTCTCTTCCCCGCCTCTCATACTTCTAGATCAGTGATTAGAACCATCATCTGACCAGCTGGTCAGGCTACAGACACGGGGTTTGCCCATTAATTCGTTCAATAAAAATTGAGTGCTTACTACATACTGGCTGTTCTAGGAACTGGGAATACAGCAATGAACAAAACAAGACAAAAATCCCTTTCTTCAAGGAGCTTATGTTCTAGTAGCAGGAGATAGACAATACCAAAATAAATAAGTAAATCACTGTATATTGTAAATCACAAAGTGATAGGTATTAAGGAGGAAACTTGGGATTACTGTCATGGAGGCTGAAATGTTTAGTAGGATGATGAGGGGAGGCCTCACTGAAAAGGTGATATTTTAAAAAAAGATCTGAAGAAGGCAAGGGTGTGAACCATACTGGTGTCTGGGCAGAGCAAATAGCAAGAGCAAAGATTGTAAGGCAAGCTCATGCTTGGAACGTTTGAGAAGAGCAGGATATGGGAATGGTGAGGTAGAGTGAGTTGGTAGGAGGGCAGTAGGGGTGAAGTCATTGAGGCAATAGGGCTGGGGTGGGGCTGTGTTGTATAGACTTTGTCATCCTTGTGGCCCATTGTAAAGACTTTAGCTTTCTTCTATTTTTAAACAAATGCTTTTGTTTTGTTTTTTTAAGATAAATTTATTTATTTATTTTTGGCCGCGTTGGGTCTTTGTTGCTGTGTGCGGGCTTTCTCTAGTTGCGGTGAGCGGGGGCTACTTTTCATTGCAGTGCATGGGCTTCTCATTGCGGTGGCTTCGCTTGTTGCAGAGCACAGGCTCTAGGTGCACGGGTTTAGTTGCTCTGCAGCATGTGGGATCTTCCTGGGGACCAGGGCTTGAACCCATGTCCCCTGAATCGGCAGGTGGACTCTCAACCACTGCGCCACCAGGGAAGCCCAAGTTTTTTCTTTTTTAATTGGTTTGTAGCTTTATCTTTCCCAGGCAAAGTTTCCTGGAACAAACAACTAATTCATGTTGACATAGCTGATCTATAATCTTTTTTTCTTTTTAAGATGTTGGGGGTAGGAGTTTGTTAATTAATTTATTTTTGCTGTGTTGGGTCTTCGTTTCTGTGCGAGGGCTTTCTGTAGTTGTGGCAAGCGGGGGCCACTCTTCATCGCGGTGTGCGGGCCTCTCACTATCGCGGCCTCTCTTGTTGCAGAGCACAGGCTCCAGACGCGCAGGCTCGGTAGTTGTGGCTCACGGGCCTAGCTGCTCTGCGGCATGTGGGATCCTCCCAGACCAGGGCTTGAACCCGTGTCCCCTGCATTAGCAGGCAGATTCTCAACCACTGCACCACCAGGGAAGTCCTCTTTTTTTTTTTTAAGTGACAATCTTTTCATTGTTCTTTGAAAAATACAGGGCTGGAAAGAGTTTATTGCATTGTGTATTGAATGCAAGGTCTGATATTGCAAGGTATATATGACATAACAGTATAACTTATATGAAATGCTACATATTGTCCATAAAGACAGTTCCCACCCCTCTAAACACTAAATTTAATGGTATGAAGTCTCTTATTAAATGAGAAATATAATATAAACATTGCAATCATAAACAAAGTGCACTAAGCAAAGAACTTTAAAATAGTTTTGTTGTGACATCTTCTTTGTCTACCTGGAGTTAGGAATGGTGGAGCCCTGGTTTCCCTGGAGCCATCAGACCCACTCTAACTGCCAGTCCCTGTCTTGGGGCTAGTTTGAGGCAAGTGGGAAGAATACCAGGTAGAAGGCAGATTCTATCATGACTGCTTGTACCGCACCAACTCTACGGATAAGAACCCCTAGCACTTTTGATGTGTATCTTCCACTCTGAGCAAATACTGAAATGTGCTTGAGAACAAAAATAAAACATTGGGAGCAAAAGCCACTTTCTATACAGTCTGCAAATACCATTTATTCCTTTTAGCCATGTTTTCATGAAGATGCTCTAAAAGAGGCTGCTACTGCTAAATTGCCAGTCAGGCAGGCCAGGATCAAGGGTAACAAAACTTCTCCAGTTACAACCACCAATTCCAATGGGTTAAAATACAAACTTATTAGGGATCCAAAATCAATCTCTGTTATTCCCGTGGCAACATAGTCAAGGGCTGCAACGACATTCACATTCCAAGGTCAGCTTGGAATATAGCCACATTTCCCTCCAAACTGAGAAAGCCCTGTGTAGGGGAGAACATACAAGATTACCACCACCATCTCCTCTCCAAACAGCATCAGGGCACGGAAAGCTCATCACAGATAACAAATGCCAAAAATAAAATTTAAAATTAAAAAAGCGCATCTCAATATATCCACAGCAACAGAGGTAGACTACTCTCCCCCGGGCTTCCTTGGCATAGGCAAATCAAGACTGTTTGCAACAATAGTGCCTAAGCTGGCTACGGCCACGCTCGCGAGGGAAATAAGGATTACAAAGTTTCTCTATTCCCAGGTAATCAAGGATTATCAAATAATTTCTGGAACTAAGACAACAGTCTCACCAGCAAAGAAAATTTTCTTCTTGCCCAAGATGTTTTTATAAATGAGATTTCCCAATATCCCAGATTCTTTACTTAATATTAAACTACCAATGCACCGAGGACATCCTCAGAGCTCAAGCAGGAGTAATATTAATATTCTCAGACTTTTCTAGACTTTGCAGATCCACAAATATTTTATCAGACTATCCACTTAAGAGATTTGTAAGTCAACAGTAATAAACCAACTCCACATTTTTCTTATTCTGTTTATTAAACAACACCTCGCTCCAATAGGAATGAACCCCAGTTCAGTGGGTATCTTGTTCCCCTCAGCTCTACAAACCAAATTTACTGTTCAGTCTCCATGTCCTTGACACTTGTATGACTCACCTAGTCTAAAGAAAATCTTGTGTAAAAGTGGAAAATTGCACACCCCAGAGGTAGCATTGGTATTAGTGCTGAAATAAACTTTAGGGGAATAACTAGAATTGCTTATGGGACAGTTTACAGTCTTGCTAGAAACCCTACTCCTCCTGAACCCCTAGATTGAGAAATTCAAATAACTTAAACATGAGAGGGGATTTCATTGATAAAGGTCTAGTTTGCATGAAAGGTTCTGGTCCATGGAAAGATGTGAGTCTAGGCCAAAATACCGGCCACATCCATTTTAAACATGTCCATTATTCTTCCCCACGACAGTATTGTCAAATTTCTTCCACCCCTCATGTCACTGGTGAGCCCTTTCATTGCTGCTTCTATTTCTTTGGGCTGTTCTACTGCACATATGCGATTCACTGAAGTTCTCACTTTAACGTGTAGGGAATTTCCATTTCACACCATCAGCTCCCTAAAAACCATCAACTTGGAACAATTTCTAATTAGAAAAGGCACAATTCCTCTTTATAAAGGAAACCAAAAGGGTTGTCTGGAGGATAAAAAAAACATCTTAGATATTCGTATAAAGTGAATGCTTTATCTGCTACCAAAACCCAGAGACATTTACTGGATCTAAAGATTACATGGATTATGTAAAAGCATGAACATGGCAGTTTAAGACGTATTTTCAATTTTCCACTATACCATTTGGGCGGAAGCGCTAGTCAGTATTACAGGAGCAAACTCAAAGTGGCAACACCACCCTAGTGGCTTGCTTTCCTCCTGCTTTCAGTAAACTTCCACCAGCTGCAGTGAAGCCTGTCCCAGGGTACATCACTCAGCAACCTGCAGAGCTGCTCAGAGATGCAACTAGCACTCAGTGAGTAAACACTGCCTTGGGGCAGACCCAGGAAAGACTTACAGAAGATGTAGTTAGAAGCACAGCCTACCAAGTTCTCATAAAACAGTACTAGTGAAGTACAAGAAAACAGTTCAGAGATGATAGCCCTTTAGCCTTTTGTGACTTCAGAACTTAAAAAGACAAGGGCCAACTAGGACTTCTATTTGACATTCAGATAGTCACTTGCTCAACACAAACTGAGTTAGGAGATAGCTAAACATCTCATTCTTGTTTACTTATGGTGTTCTCAGAAAGTTCCTATTTGGACGTGGACAGTTCTCAACCTGGCTGCACATCGGAGTTTTATCTAAGAAGCTTTAAAAAATTACCAAATGCCCAGACAAATTAAATCTGGAGGGTGGAGCCCAGAACATTAGTCTTTATGCTTTCCCAGGTGATTCCAACTTGCAGCCAGGCTGCACACCACTGATGTATCCCTTTCAGAAAGCCGTTGCATGAAAGCCATATGGTATCTAGATAGTACTGTTTATTCTAAATTTCACCAGGAAAATGTACCTTTAGAAGAAGACACAGTTGCGCTTCTTCTAAAGGCTCAGCTTACAGTTTCAGAAGCGCCGGTCCTTGGAGGTTATCTGGAGCGCTGCTTGAAGAGGACGGAGTCCTAGTCTTGGCAGAGGAGGCAGAGTTTCAGGCTCCGGCAGAAACGAAGAATGTCCAGACGCCCATGAGCACCAGGATGATGTATGCCGACACCAGCTTTAATCCATAACGAGGATTTATGAAGCTCAGGGCTGACACCAGCAGATAGGGGAGAAGAACTACAAGAAGGGCGTACCACTTTTTCTTCTCACAGGCATCCAAACACACAGTGCCCCAGAACACGTGCAGCAATATGATCACCAGCGTCATGGAAGCTGAATTCAGGAAGCACTGGGGAGGGTCTCCATGAATGCCCACCGTGCCCGGACCCAAAGAGTCAGGCTATTTACAAAGGGAAATACTCCACTCATGATTCCAAAGCCCAAACCAGAAACATAAGCCATTAATCACATAGAAGGTGCTGTCTCCCTTGGGTTTATACTCGTCAAGCCCACACAGGCTTTAAAAAAAAAAAGTTTATAATATGCAAAACGGCACATTTCTTGGATAAGGACTGAGACTAGCACTCCAAAGATCAGCAGATATTTCTGTATTGGTCCATCTTTGTCGTCAGCAATGGTTGCTACCATGAACCAAACTAGGGAGTAGAGCAGTAGAGACACCAACCTGAAGGAAGCTCCAGTGACGGGGAAGATGATGCGCAATGGCGGTGGCGATGGTGAAAATGCAGAGGGCGAGCGCAGGCGCAAAGGTAACGAAGGCGCAGCCAAGAACACGGCCGCCGTCATGGCAACCGCGGAAGCCGGTCCGGGGGCCTCAGCTGATGTATATTCTTAATTAAGCCATGTTAAGACAGATGGTCTCAGCACTCGTACCTTTTAATTACTGTCACTCTTAAATACTTTGGAATATTATGTGTCTCAATAGTTTCCAAGAACAGGTTTTGAAAAGGAGAGAGGATGAGGGTATAAAGCCTGAGGAGAGACAAGCAGCACTATTGATAAAGGGTAGCCTGGGCAGCATGGAGAAAATGAGGGTGACAGAAATAAACTTACGTTTGTACAATTTTGTTTCAGGTAAGGTTTTTGCTTCAGGCAATAGAATAAATCAAACACAGATTTGATCATTCCTTCCAGAGAATCATCTGTAAAAACCAACCACTGTTTTTTCTCGTTTTGATTTTTTTTTTTTTTTTTTTTTTTTTTGCAGTACGCGGGCCTCTCACTGTTGTGGCCTCTCCCGTTGCAGAGCACAGGCTCCGGACGCGCAGGCTCAGCGGCCATGGCTCACGGGCCCAGCCGCTCTGCGGTATGTGGGATCTTCCCGGACCGGGGCACGAAGCCGTGTCCCCTGCATCGGCAGGCGGACTCTCAACCACTGTGCCACCAGGGAAGCCCCTCGTTTTGATTTTTTATATTTTTTATTATTTAAAAAAATATTTATTTATTTGGCTGCAGTGGGTCTTAGCTGTGGCACGACTAAGGATCTTTGTTGCTGTGTGCTGGGTCTTTTTTAGTTGCAGCATGCGGAATCTTTACTTGTGGAATGAAGGATCCAGTTCCCTGACCAGGGATCCAACCCAGGCCCCCTGCATTGGGAGCGTGGAGTCAACTGCTGGACCACCAGGGAAGTCCCTCACTTTTTGATTTTTTTTAAATTGAAGTATAGTTGATGTACAACATTATATAAGTTACAGGTATACAACATAGTGATTCACAAATTTTAAAGGTTATACTCCCTGTGTTGTACAATATATCATCGTAGCTTATTTATTTTATACATAAATATTTTATGTATAAAATAAATAAGCTTATTTATTTTATACATAATAGTTTGAACCTCTTAATCCGCTTTATTTATTTTTATACATAATTTTATACAATTTATTTTATACATAATAGTTTGAACCTCTTAATCCGCTACACCTATCTTGCCCCTCTTACCTTCCCTCTCTCCACTGGTAACCAAGAGTTTGTTTTCTGTATCTATGAGTCTGACCAACTACTCCTTTAAATGACTGAGATTGAAGTCTCCTGCTGCACTCCAGACAGTTACGACCCATGGAAATAGACATTCCACAGATGATGGTGGGCCGAGTGATGGTTTCTCACCTACTCTTTTTTCACAGCATGCATTTGAACACGGCGATGATGAGTGGAGGAATTATGATGAGGAAATGATAATGTAGTACTGTGGCAAAAAGAAAAGCATCCGTGTTCTGGTATTAAAATAGTTGTGGATATTTGGTTAATCTAGGCTCAATGCTCTGAAACAGTCTCTAGTCAGTAGTTTAGGTAAATACTCTCTCGTCACTTGTCGTTGATTTAACAAGGCTGAATGTATGGTGACTGGACATTTTCAAGGCTGTAGACTGTAGGAATTGATAACTCAAGGTCTGGAGTGAGATGGAATTGGATACAAATCCTTACCCTGAAAACTTTTTAGTTTTGTGATCTTACATAAGTTGCTACTTAGTTACAACCCTAGTTTCTCATATATAGACATTAGGTTCATTTTTTTTCACATAGAAAATGGCAATTATCAGTAGCACCTGATACGACTGTGGTAAATAACAATAAACAGCTATGTAAAACTGTCAGCCTAGCTCATAGTGTGGACTCAGTAAATGTTAGACATTATTATTATCATTATTATTAGGTATAAAGTATGCTTTGGTGCTCATTTAAAGATGAGAGACATAGATACATAGATTCAAAGAATAGTAGAGTCAGGAGGGACCATAGAGATGTTCTGATCCAGCATCTTTATTTTACAGGAGAGGAAGCTGAAGACCAAAGGAAGCAAATAATACCAAGAGTGAAAAAGCCAGTTAGTGGAAAAGGAAGGCATCACGTTTCCATGGCTTGCCTTGCAGCCAGCATGTGCCTGTGAAGGGCAGCTGTGGGAGATGAGCCTCTGGGGTTCTGGTTGATAGCCACTTGTGCAGAGCCTTTTGTTCACTGTAGATGGCTAGGACCTGATCTAATTTGCAGTATTTTCAGCAGAGAATTGAAAGCGGTCTGACATAATTTGACTCTTGGAGCTCAGATCCTTTACTGGGTACAGTCTCATTACTTTGCAATAACTCATATCTTTAGGGTGTGCAGTAAGTATTTAAGATTTGAATAAGCCCTATGTGAATGCTAAACTCCTCATTTGTTGACACATTCTTCTCATACTCAGCAACTATTCCAGCAGCTTCTCTTGCCAAGGAAATACCAAATATTGTTGAAAGAAAAAACAGCTGCAAATATCAAAAAAACTAGCTTTTTAAGGGGGTTTCCAAAGTAAATGGTTGAAGAACCTAGAAAGTGATTTTACAGTGATGTAGAACAAACCTTTAAGCAATTATAGCTTTTAGTCTTAAATCAATAAAATTTTATTGAGCACTTCCTTTGTATGAAGCATTGTAGGTAATTTAAAGACATGTTATTTTTGCCTTTAAGGTGCTAACAATTTAGTAGGAAAAATAAAATGTAAGTAAATTAATCATAAGTTACATAATAAAATGCAACTCAAGTAACATTTGAAGATGAACACCAGAGGGCATTGGTAGGCAGAGCCTGACAAGTTGCCAAGTGAACGGCGCAGCTCATTTTGCTTTCCCCCTTCTTTCATGACAGTGCCTGATTCTGGTTTGGGAGTTATCTTTCCCTTGCAGTCTTGGGGAGCTGTAACTCCAGTTGCTCTGCATTTCGCTAGCCAAGGTGTGATCTCGTGAACCAGGTCATGCCCACCAGCCTGTCTTCCAGAGTGACTTGAGGATTGAAATTTTTGATAAAATCGTTATCCCCTTTGGCTGACTTAGTTGCTGATCTTTGCTGAGCCATCTCTAGCCTTCCAGTCAATGTTTATGCTCTTAGCTGGGAATAAACTTCTTTTCTTCATGAGTTCATTAGACTCGATGTATGTGGCAATGGCAGCCCGAAGGGAAAGGAGATGCCACTTTGACTGTAGGTGTCAGGGAAGAAAGGAGGTGACATTTGAGTGGGACCTGGAAAGGGGGTGAGGGTAAGTAACTGAGGACTTTCAGTTTGGTGTTTGGGGACATCCTATTATTTCTAATTTTAGACCACTACTAGAACCATTTCTGTAGTTTGTGAACTAATTAGAAAGCTTGTTCACAAATCCTGAAGATTTAATGCTTTGCTAAGTGCAAACCAAGGGCAGTAGAGTTGGAAAATATTTCAGGATTAGTTAGGTTAAAAAATAGAAAAGATAGGGCTACAGATGTAACTACAACTGAGAAGAGGTTTATTTCTACCCTGAAAGTCACTGTAGTGGTCTCTTCTCATTGTGTTTATCTCCTTTTCTCATCTTGGTTGTATGATAATCCACATTTAAGAGGATAATAAATTCATTCTTTAGTCCATCAAGATTCATTAAAACCTAATCTATACTTTCTTCACTGAACAGATAGAGTATTTGAAAATTATAGTATCTCCCATTCAACAGCTGTTGTTAATATTTGAAACCACATATGATGCTGGTAAAGAGCTCTCAGACATTAGTGAATATAATTCCCCAAATTCACTTGACATGCAAAACCATTGTATAGCTTGATTAAATAATGTGTGTGAAATTCTGTCTGGAGATACACACACACTTCCTAAGCCAGGAAGAGACAAATACCAATACTCTGGGCTGGAATTTGGTCCAATTTCACTCTAAAAAACAATTTTGCTGTTGACAAAATGGAAATGTGCTGAACAACCGGGAAAAGGAAAATGGAGAGGTTAGCAAGGTCCAACTTCCCTTTTTCTCTTCTAAATGTATCATTTTATTTTCTAAACCAAGCTCTTCTTAAATTCCAGAAGAGGAAAATATTTTTTCTTAACTTTTTTTTTTTCCCGGTATGCAGGCCTCTCACTGTGTGGCCTCTTGTGGAGCACAGGCTCTGGACGCGCAGGCTCAGCGGCCATGGCTCACGGGCCCAGCCGCTCCGCGGCATGTGGGATCTTCCCGGACCAGGGCACGAACCCACGTCCCCTGCATCGGCAGGCGGACTCTCAACCACTGCGCCACCAGGGAGGCCCCCCTACCTCGATTTTTATAGCAAACTGGTAACGCCCACATTTGAATTTCTAGCAAACCCTAGAACATAACACTATACTCGTTTTGCATTTATTTCTCACTGGCTGGATGAATTTTTAAAACATAAGATAAATCAAGTGGGGAGATTAAAATCAGATGGTTTTGCATAGACTATCAGTAATGAGGGTAAAACTGACGTTTTTCTGTCTGCTTATTTGACTATACATTTTGTACTTATTTTTAAGGCCAAACTATAAGAGCTGGAAAGTGTTGTTGAAGTCCAAAATGGAAAACATTTCTTAGTCATTTTCATAGTGAATTTTGAATCTTTAAAAATGCCCATGGCCAGACTATGCCGGGATATGATCAAGTCGGTTTTTCTTTCCTCAAGGAGCTTATTTAAAAATGTATGTGGCAGAGGCTTCTCATTTAGCGTATCTAAGGGAGCTCTTTGGGAATCTTACCCTTGTCTTCTTGTGTTGCCATGGGAATGTCCATTTTTATATCTTCAGAGAGATACTGTTTTTCAGTGTGGTAGAGCAGAGAGAAAGTGGGCCTTACATTTAGGAAATAATGTATCTGCCTCTGGCCTTAACTCCTTACTAGCTGTGTCACTGTAACAGATTTAAGTTCTCCAAGCCTCAGGTTTTTGTTTTTTAAATAAAATTTAATGTAACTTTAATGTAATTTTTATTCTGAAGGGTCATTATAAGCATTAGCAGTGATGAGTACATCAGAAGACATTTAGTACATAATAGTATTATTATACTGATATGATTGTGAAAAGGCATCTTAACATGTAAATATTTCCTGCCTGACTCCATGCTTATATCTCAGAGAGCTTTCTGTCTTTGTTAGCTCAGTCCCTGGATCTATTTGTGATGTAAAATTAAAAAAAAAGAATAGTAGAGAAGGAGGTGATCTGAGATGGAAGTAAAGGAGAAAGGGTTGAAACAGAGTGTTGCCATTTCATTTCAAAGAGTTGAGGATGCTGGGGGTGACAGATGGCAATTTGGGTGGGTGTCAGAAAGTTTGGTGGTTTGTTGAGGTGAGGCCCTAGAGCAGGACTGTTCAGTAGAACTTTCTGCGACTGTGGAATTGTTCTCTACCTGAAATGTCCAACAACATTGCCACTAGCTACACGTGACTATTTAGTACATGAATGTGGATTGTGTGACTGAGGAACTTTTATATTTCATTTAATTTTAATTAATTTAAACTTAAATAGTTATGTGTGGTTAGTGGCTATTTTATGAGACAGCACAACTCCAGAGACTCTAGAGGATATGAGAGACTGAGGGAAGGAAGGTAAGGAGAGCAGATTTTAACAAGTATTGTCATGAATTGCAAATTAGATCCTTAATATTTCTTGAGAAATGTAACCAAAAAATTGAAATTCGTTTGAAATTAGTTCTGAGAGCTGGATTGCATATAGATATAGATATACATATACATATACATATGATTCACAGCTGAGGACAGGACACATGGGGCCCTGACTAATATTACAGTTACATAGGTTGTAATAAAAATATCCTTTCATTAACATGATGATAACTGAGGAATTTTATGGACATAAAGCTCATAATGAAAGAGTTTATTTACATAAACTCTTTTCATTTTAAACACACAGCCATATCCACACTTCTCATCTAGAACTCAAACCGTTATATAAATAAGTCTAAATATTTCATTTAGAAAATTAGACCTAGGGCTTCCCTGGTGGCGCAGTGGTTGAGAGTCCGCCTGCCGATGCAGGGGACACGGGTTCGTGCCCCGGTCCGGGAAGATCCCACATGCCGCGGAGCGGCTGGGCCCGTGAGCCATGGCCGCTGAGCCTGAGCGTCTAGAGCCTGTGCTCTGCAACGCGAGAGGCCACAACAGTGAGAGGCCCGCGTACCGCAAAAAAAAAAAAAAAAAAAAAAAAGTTAATAAATAATTCCCTGTATTATTTAATACCCACTACATATTCAACTTTCGTTGATTTACTTAAAAATGTCTTTTTACAGTTTTTTGAATTAGGATCTAAACAAGATAGTTCGCATGTTGTTTATGGTTATTATTTATCTTACGCCTTCCTCTCCCCTTCTCCCCGACACTGGTCTTATTTTTTTCAAGCCATTGGCATATTGAAGAAATATCCCATTGACCCGTACAAAATCCCATTTCCTGGATTTGACTGTTGCTTCTTCGTGGTGCAGTTTAACTTGTTTCTATTATTTATTTATTTATTTTTGCCTGCGTTGGGTCTTCGTTGCTGCTCACTGGCTTCCTCTAGTTGCCGTGAGCAGGGGCTACTCTTTGTTGTGGTGCGCGGGCTTCTCATTGTGGTGGCTTCTCTTGTTGTGGAGCACGGGCTCTAGGCGCGTGGGCTTCAGTAGCTGTGGCACACGGGCGCAGTAGTTGTGGCACGCGGGCTCTAGAGCGCAGGCTCAGTAGTTGTGGCGCACGGGCTTAGTTGCTCCACGGCATGTGGGATCTTTCCGGACCAGGGCTCGACCCCGTGTCCCCTGCATTGGCAGGTGGATTCTTAACCATTGCACCACCAGGGAAGTCCTGTTTCTGTTATTGTGTAGACTTAAAGTTAGATCTAAAGTCAGATTCCTATTTTTTTTGGACCAAAATACTTCATAAATGGCATGTATACTTCCTTTGCCCATAATATGCCACTTTTATGATAGTAAGATTAATTCATGACTTTCAGGGGATGGCACTCTGGTCCTTTCACTGTAGTTTTCCTTCAGCATATCCCCTGATAATTTTGGCATCTATTGATGACGGTTGTCTGAAATAATTTTTTAGTTCAGGGTTACAAAATGTTGATTCTATTCCTTTTACATTTGTTAGCTGGGATTCTTCTTTACAGAGAACTTCCCCTCATCCATTAATGCTGTGTGGTTATTCTGCTGGTCCATTTCAAAAAAGCAGGAGAAATGCCTAATTATTTATTTTTAATGATCAATTTTCAGAGGTAAAAGCTGGAGTCAGAAGTTCATTCTGTGATGCATCAGCCATCCCTGCAGGACCGAGATACTTACTACCCCAGCTGTGGGGAAGTTAGGATGTGAGGTGGGTAACGTCTTGACCTGTTCTCTTTAAATCATGACAAATCTGAAAGGCCATCCCAGGTCCCACACAAAACACCCAAACACGAGGATAAACTAAATTCTTTATCATGTTAAGGAAGAGTTATGGTGATTCCAACAAATGGCTCATTTGAAATTTCCTATAGCACTAATCACACAATAGCATATTTGCTTATAATGCATTATACTCTGTTGTATTGATTTGGTAATAGCAAGTGTGTGAGCCAAACCATAATTAAACCAGAATGAAATTGATCTACAGTACATAATTGATAAGATAAAAAAGAAAATAACCTTACATACAAAAAAGTGTATAATAATGCATTTGCAAAAGAATCACTCCTTTTCAACACTTAGTTTATTCGTATTTCTTTATCATGAACATGAACATGGTTTATTATGTTATATTTGGTTCACAGTGCAGCATCCTCTTGATAATAATATGACGTTCTATTAAATGGAATTCTCTATTGACAGGCATTTCTACATCTTTCATAATAAATGTAAAATTAATGTTAGGAAGGATGTGAAGCTGAGTCTTCATAGAAAAATTAGCATTATTGGCAGTGTCATTTTAATACCAAGAGCCCTCTACTTTTTTCTCCTTCCATGATAATTGACAATAATATAGAGCAATTGTTTTCAAGCTGCTTCACAGACCAGATCCCACCCCCCAGCCCCCGCCCCACTGCACCGATTCCCACCATGGTGAGAGGTGGTGACAAAACAAAAAACAGACAAGATAGGTGGAACTTCTACTTCAATCAGAGCAATTCCACTTTTTACTTGTCTTATATACTAGCATTTCACGCAAGCTTTCATTTCAAAAAATGTTCCTGTGTTAACATCACTGTGAAAACTACTGATAAAGGGTATAGGTGCTACAAGAAATATTTAAATAAACAAAACATGCCATTGATTGTCTCAGAAAATAATTATGATTTAAAAGATTTTCTATCTTTCTACCTTCCATAATACAAAAGTGCATGTGTATCTCATGTTATTTGTTTGCTGGATCTCTGTTGAATTTCACATTGAGCCTTATTAGAAATTAGTAGTACTTTTTCTTTTCCGGTCAAAATGGTTCTATGAATATGATGCAATGCAATCATACTCAACTCTACATTAAAGTCAGTATTTTCATAAAAATCTTACAATAAACGATGATATTTTAATGTACAATTAAAGTATTTTAGATAGCAATGAAATGACAGAATATACTGGATTGGAAAACATAGCAAACTCTGTGCCTATTATTGTTACGTCAGATTTTCTGATGGAATGTAGAGGACCTGATCTGTTTCCTATTTAGCTTCAATTTTTCCCTTTCATCTCTCCCACCCCCCCCACCCCCAAAGTAAAATCCCTCTTTTTCATGTATATTTCTCATCTGAAACCCCAGGACTGGATCTTGATTTGCCTAAGGAGGATGAGCACCTAGAACACACCTAATGGCTTTTGTTGGTATGTGCATCTCAGGTTTGCCCAATTCAACAGAATGAGTATCTTATGTTCTCTAACTAGGGGAGATATTTTCTTCCCCTCCTGCAGTATGTGATTAAGGAAGTCCCTTTCCGTTCCTGCCCCCTGCCAGCCATGACCACAAGGCGGAGTAGCTTCGGAGAGAAGGGAAAAGCAAGGCCAGCAGAGCAGAAAAATGGAAAGAGCTTGTACCCTTGTTAACACCACCAGGCTGCTGAGTCAATCTCTAGACTTGCCCTTATGTAACACAGAAAATTTCTTATTGCTTAACCTAGTCTTAATCGGGGCTTCCGTTATTTTCTGCAAAAAAACCCCCAAATCATTCCCTCCACCCCCCCCACACACACAAAAACCCACCAAACAAACAAAATGGCATTACAGATATAAATATAGAAGGCAGTCGTTATAGTTTTCTTTTTAATCCTAGATTTTACCTTGGAATTCTCTTAATGCTATTCTGTGTTTAAACACAGCTCTGGACAAACATGTTTGCTGGGAATTCTGGGGAGGCCACAGTGCTGGAATTTAGTGTTGGGAGAAACAGAAGCTGACACAGGACCCTGGAGCCGTGCTTCTGCCAGTTTACTTTGTCATCTTGCCTGGTTCCTTCTATCTTTACTCCCCTTGACTCTCCAGCCCCTGACATCTGGCTTGTACCTTGCACTGTTTGCTCTCATTAAAATTGGTCCCATCAGTGAGCATGCAACTCTACTGCATGCCAGGGTTTCTCATGTTTTAATTTATTTTGATGACTCAGTGGTTTTAAGATATGAATTGGTTCCCTGTGTCAACGAAGGAATACTAAAGACACTGTGGGCAATTTTAGATAATGCAGTAGGAAATAAAGCAATAGGTTAAGTGCATTTGCTGTAGCTTAAGTAATATCAACAGTGGGAAAAACAATAAGGATCACTGAAGGGAAGAATGAGATAAGGTGTATCTGTGGAGCTGAGAAAGAGTTTCTTTTCCAGACAATTTATTCTTGTTCAGACCAGAAGAATTTAAAAATATATGAAGTTTTTCTTGAGAAAATCTATTAAGAAAATGTGTGCGCACAAAATTACACTGCTTGTTTCCTAGCACATTGCTTAGCCATATCCTCAGCACTGGCAGGAAATACCACATGCCCCTTCCTTACCCTTTCTGCTTACTTTACATGTGCCCCATGTGCACTTTCAACCATTCTCATGACTTCAAAGCCCCTATTCAATGCCATTCTCTATTGACTAGCATTTCTATATCCTTAATAATGAAATGTAAAATTAATGTTAGGAAGCGTGAGCAAATTAATAAACTGGAATTCGTGACTCCAAATCTTAGCTTTAGCCAAGATGTTTCCCCAGCTCAAGATGTATTTACTCAACTGTCTATAGGACATTGCCCCAGAATTTCTGCAGGCCACTCAGTTTTGTCATATCCCACACAGAATTTATTGTTTTTTCGGAAACCAGCTGTTTCATTTCTTCCCCAAGCAAGCATTTACTGAATGCTTAATGTATAATATTCTAGGCTTTGCCTTAAGAACTCCGACCCTCCAGAAGTACAGAATAGTGAGGAAACTGATACATGAAACAGTAACTATAATGTAATGGTTAATGCAAGGCTAGTTATAGGAGGACAATGTGTGACCTTGGACATTTTGCATGACCTCTCTGTGTCTCAGTTTCTTAATCTGTAAAATGGAGAAAATAGAACCTCCTCAGAGAGTTAATGTGAGGATTAATTCAATCACTATATGTGAAGGGCACAGACAATTCAATAAGCATTCAATAATTATTAGTTATTGTTATTAACATTATGTTACATCATACAGAACCTGAAAACTAAGCCTTAAACAGAATGTTTAATGGTGAAATATTAGAGCCATCCTATCTTCATTATTATTTAATATTTTTCTGGGAGTACTTGCTAATGCAATTAAATAGGAAGAAGATGAAATATAAAAATGGGAAGGAAAGAAGCAAATGACAATTATTTGCAGAAGATTTGACTGTTGTCTTTGTCGGCTCAGGCTGCCATAACAAAATACCACAGATTGGGTGGCTTAAACAACATAAATTAATTTTCTCATGGTTCTGGAGGCTAAAAGTCGGAGATCAGGGTGCCAGCACGGTAGAGTTCTGGTGAGAACTCTCTTCTTGGCTTGCAGATGGCCACCTTCTTGCTATGTACTCACATGGTGGAGAGAGTAAGGAAACTCTCCGACGTCTTTTTTTTTTATAAGAGCACTAATCTCATCATGAGGGTCCCACTCTCATGAACTCATCTAAACCTAATTACCTCCCAAAGGCCCCATCTCCAAATATCATCACGTTGGCAGTAAGGGTTTCAACATATGGATTTGTGGGGAATACAGTTCAGTCCATAACAACTATATATATATAGAAACTCCAAATAATCAGATGATAAAATAATAGAAGCAATAGGTAAGAACTTTTTAAAGTAGCTGACTACAATATTAATATGCAAAAAGCAATAGTTGTATAACATATAAAAACCACAAAACTTAATGGAAGGATTGTGCTTACAGTAACAACCAGCAATATCTATAAATAAACCTTACCAAACTTTGTAAAATCTATGTGAAAATAACTTTAAATAGCTTCTGAGGGCCCAAGACAATTTGACCAAATGTAATGATACATATCTTGTTCTTAGCGAGAAAGACATTATTGTAAAAATACCAATACTGCATAAATTATAAGTTTAATATGGACCCAGTAGGGGCTTCCCTGGTGGCGCAGTGGTTGAGAGTCCGCCTGCCGATGCAGGGGACGCGGGTTCGTGCCCCAGTCCGGGAGGATCCCACATGCCGCGGAGCGGCTGGGCCCGTGAGCCGTGGCCACTGGGCCTGCGCGTCCGGAGCCTGTGCTCCGCAGCGGGAGAGGCAACATACTTACTTTTTTTTACCCACATACTTACTTTACCTTTTGGTCTCCATTCCTTCTTGTAGCTTCCAGTTTTCATCTGGGATCATTTGTTTACTTCTCAACTAACATTTTTAGAATTTCCTTTAATGTGGGTCTCCTGGTAACAAATTTTCTGGTTTTGTGTGTCTGGAAATATCTTTATTTCAAATTCATTCTTGAAAGATATTTTTGCTGAGTAGAGTTCTAGTTTTGCAGTTACTTTCTCTTTTGTACATGTCTTCTGGCTTCCATCATTTCTCATAAGATGGCTATCAATTCTGTTGTTCCTTTGGAGAGAATATTTTTCTTTGGGTACTGTACAGCCACACCTTGTTTTATTGCACTTCACTTTATTGCACTTTGCAGATACTGTGTTTTTTACAAATTGAAGGTTTGTGGCAACCCTGTGTCAAGCTATTTTTCCAACAGTATTTGCTCAGTTGCTAGTTCTTGCAATATTTAAAACTTTTTCATTATATTTTTATGGTGATCTGTGATCAGCAATCTTTTTTTTTTTTGCGGTATGCGGGCCTCTCACTGTTGTGGCCTCTCCCGTTGCTGAGCACAGGCTCCGTATACGCAGGCTTAGCGGCCATGGCTCACAGGCCCAGCTGCTTCGTGGCGTGTGGGATCTTCCCGGACCGGGGCACGAACCCGTGTCCCCTGCATCGGCAGGCGGACCCTCAACCACTGCGCCACCAGGGAAGCCCTCAGCAATCTTTGAGTTACTAGTATGACTTCCTGAAGCCTTGGAAAATGGTTAGCCTTTCTTAGCAATAAAGTATTTTTAAATTAAGGTCTGTACATGTTTTTAGACATTATGCTATTGCACACTTAATAGATATAGTGTGCAATATAGTGTAAACATAACTTTTATATGCACTGGGAAACCAAAAATTTGTGTGACTCACTTTATTGCAATATTTCCTTTATTGTGACGGTTTGGAACTGAACCTGCAATATCTCCCAAGTATTCCTGTATTAGTCTCAGTTGCTGTGTAACACATTACTGCAAACTTGTTACCTTAAAACAAGACACATTTATTATCTCACAGTTCTTGTGAGAACTGTTCTTCAGTTCTTGCGGGTCAGGGTCAAGCAAAGTTTAGCCAGATTTTCTGCTCAGGGTCTCACAAGGCTGCAGTCGAAGGGGCAGCTGGGGCTGCAATCTCATGAGTCTCAGGATCCTCTTCCAAGGTCATTCAGGTTTTGGCAGAATTCAATTCCTTGCAGTTGTAGGACTGAAGTCCCTGTTTTCTTGCTGGCTATTGGTTGGGACTGCTCTCAGTTCTTAGAGGCCATCTGGTCCTAGTCACGTGGCCATCTCACAACATGGCAGCAGCTTACTTATTCAAGTCCAGTAGGAGAATCATTCTCCACAGTCTGCTACTAGTGAGTCACATAATTTATCATAATCAGAGGTGTGGCTATCCACAATTGCCATGTGATGTAACCTAATCAAGGGAGGACTATTCCATCATATTCATGGCTCTGATTCAATGGGAGGAGATTATACAGGGTATGTATACCAGGGGGTAGGAATCTTGGGAGTCATCTCAGAATTCTGCCTACCACAGCAACTTTCAAGATTTCTTGTCTTTTATTTTCATTGGTCTCATTATGATACATCTAGATGTGAACTTCTTTTTATTTATCCAACTTGGAGTTCATCAGTCTTTAATCTATGAATTATAGAGTTTCATTAGTTTTGAAAAATTCTTAGGCATTATCTTCAAATATAGTTCCTGATCCATTCATTTTTTTACTTTCCTTCTGAAACTCCAATTATTGTATGTAACATGTTTTCACTATATCCCTTTTGTCTCTCAAGCACTTTTCTGTTTTCTAATCTTTGTCTCCATTCTAGATATTTTATTGTGAGCTATCTTCCAGTTCATGAATTCTTTCTTCAGTCAAGTTTATTGAAACCAAACACTGAGTTATTTTATCTACATATCTGTATGTTATTTATTATAAGGACTTGGCTTACACAATTACAGAGCTGACAAGTCCCAAGACCCGCAGTCAGCGTGCTGGAGACCCAGGACAGCTGATGCTGTAGTTCCGGTCCAAATGCCAGCAGGCTAGAGGCCCAAGAAATATCAAAGTTTCAGTTAAAGTCTTAAGGCAGGAAAAAAATTGATGTCCCAGCCCAAGGCAGTCTGGCAGGAGAAGATTTCTTCTTACTTGCAGGAGGGTCAGCCTTTTAAAACATTGAGTTCTTAATTTCTATTATTATATGTTTTGGTTATGGAGCTCCCATTTGGTTCTTTTTCACATTGGCTATGTAATTTTTTATAGTTTTAAATCTTTGGCTGCCATTTTTCTTAGTTCTTGAATACAGTCACTTTAAAGTCTGTGCCTGATAATTCTAATTTATGGAGCCCCTATTTCTACTGGCTGTTGCTTTCACTGTTTGTCATTCATGGTGCTTTCTTGCCTCATGTATCTCCTCATTCATGGTGTATCTTCATTGATGGTACTCTTGATATGGCATTTAGAAACCTGTTTGTAGAAATCATTTGAATCCTAGGGTAATATTTTCTTCATACAAGAGAAATGTTTCATCTGATTCTTCTAGTCTCAGTTCAATAGCAATTTCAGATATTTTTCAATTCAACTTCAAGAAATAATATTTTCTGAGTTACATGAATGATGCCAGCCAAGCTGGTCTGTATTGTCTGCCAACTGTTGTCTACCTCTGGCTCTTCCTGATTATTAGGGTACAGCCCTTCAGGATTCCTACTTAAAGGGAGGTGTTTTATCAGGACCTTCATGCTCAGCTATTGTACTTGAACTTTTGCTCCCTAACCTTATGAAGCTTTCAAAGGTGCCACTCAGCCTTTCAGCTGCATCAGTAAAGGCCAAAGTAGTCTCAAATGACAGGCTTGCATCGCTCAATTTCACTATTTCCCTAGATGCTGGGCAGCCAATTCTTTACTATGTTTTAGCTTTTTCATGCTTTTGAGTATATGTTTTGTATTTTATTCAGCTTTCCTAGTTCTTAGTAGGAGGCTGGTCCAAATTATCTAGTACACTGATTTTGAAAGTGGAATTCCCCAACTTTAATTTTATGATATTTTTGCATGTTTATTTATTTTATAAGATTTTAAACTTAGGAAGCATTTTCCTCCAGAGATTTGACAAATATTCAGTTTTTTTAAAAATTTATATACTTTAACTTATATATCTATATCTATTTCTATATATATGTGTATTCTTTCTTTTTTTTTTTTTTTTTTTGCGGTATGCGGGCCTCTCACTGTTGTGGCCTCTCCCGTTGCGGAGCACAGGCTCCGGACGCTCAGGCTCAGCGGCCATGGCTCACGGGCTCAGCCGCTCCGCGGCATGTGGGATCCTCCCGGACTGGGGCACGAACCCGTGTCCCCTGCATCGGCAGGCGGACTCTCAACCACTGCGCCACCAGGGAAGCCCTGTGTATTATTTCTTCAATCCATTTCCAACCAATATTTGGGTATGTAATTCTCTATTAATTACTCATACATTTGCCTAAGGAAACTAAATTTATCATTCCATTAAAATTCCACATATTATTTATTTTTCTTGAGTCAAATTTGAAATTACTTAAATGAGAATATGTTAGGTTAACTGAGCAGTTACTACCAGAATATAATGAAAATATGCACTCTAATAGCTAGTTAGTTGCTTAAGCTAATGACTAGAAATTTACACTTTCTTTTGCCCACATTTTTTCAGTTTTACATTAGAATGTGTTGTATTGCAACACTACTACAGACTACGGAGACTGCTTTCAAAATTGATGAACCAGGAATAAAAATAAGGGTCACCCAGAGTTTAGCTCAGTATCCTGTTTAACTGATTTTTATCAAATTGAATATATTTTTGATTCTCCTCTATTGCTACCTTAAGCAAAAATAATGAGAGAGAAAAAAATTTTTGGAACTAAGAAAGTGGGTCAAATAGTTTTAGGTAGTGGCTTTGCATATGTGTGGCTATCTCTGTAGGTATTTCTTAGAAATGAAATCAAAAGTACCATTATCTTGATAAAACTCCAATTTCAAGCACATTAATCTTATTATATAAGGGTCAATTTATAAAAAATCATTATGTGGTTTAAGATAGATGTATGGTAGGTAAGATATTCTTCATCTAGAACTGTGTGCATGTTCACACACTCATATGCACACATGAGCCTATATATTTATGTGGTGGCGTGTGGTGAGGGGAGGCTCTGTGGGGAGGTGTGTGGATAGAGTATAGCTTAGGGGCCATGCAGAGCTGGAAACATAAAATATTCTTACTTGTTTCTATGTGACTGAATAATTCATAATAATCCATAATAATTCATAACCAGAGATCCCACTGACATTTTCTGAAGTGACTGAATTTAACATTTGGGTAAATTTATCTCCACTCTCCTGACCTCTGATTTAGACATCATGCAGGATAGTTTAAATCAGACCCGGATTTCCATCCTAGCTCCACTGCTTCCTGTTGTATGATCTTAGGAAAGTTTTATAACCTCTTTGTGCCTCCTTTTCTCAATTGTAAAATGTCAATAATAATAGCATCTATCTCATTTTTGAGAAGATTTGAGTGAGATAAAATACGTTAGAAGCGAAGCAGAATGCCTGTCACTCATCAACATACACAATTATAATTTAATCGTAAATATCATAATTGGAAGAGACCTTTACAGTGCATTGGTCTAACCCCTTAGTTCAAAAGAGTAAAAATCTTAGTTACTGAGATACTAAGTTCAATTTCAAAGGTCTTACACCATCCAGAGTAGAACTCAAACTTAGGGCTACTGACTCCTAGAAGTAAATATATTTTCAACCTCAAAAATTATTAGATAAATGAATAAATGAGCAAGTATTTTGAATAAATTTTACAGAAAATATTCAAGATAATTTTAGATCTAATGGTAGTTCTAGAACGTAGGGAATTAGTCAAGTTTTCTTGAATGGGTGAGATTCTAAAAGTATTTTAGGTTGTGTGAACAATTTAGACAGGGCTTTGGAACACATATGACAGTTACAGTGTCTGTAAGGGGAAAAAAAGGAGAAGAAGGGAAGCCAGTGTGTAATAATTTAAATGAAGTACTACAAATTGTATGATCATTCATGAAACACAGCTGCATATGTCTGAAAAAGTTGAGAATCATAAGAGCATGCCCTTTGTTTTACAAAAAATTTTGAAAACAGAGTCAAAAGAAGTAAGGACTGGGTAGTTCATTTAATGATCATTGAATCAGACCTACATTAAAAGTGATATGCCAGTATTTGACATTTCAAGAGCTAGAACATTATCTAAACTTATCACTGCTGACTTATGACCTCAGCCATCTTTATTTTCACTGGGATTTCATGTTAGACTTCTCTCCATGACTGTCACTGAAGTTGAATCTAGAATGCAGCATCTTTCAGGCAGCTGTGTAGTGGGTGGAAAGCCCTGTGCTTCTGAGGAAAGGGGGAAAGTGAGGGTAGAAAGAACTAAGTTTTACAGCCTGTTTTTACCATCTAACTTTAAATCCTTGGAGATGATTAGTTTTTGCTTTAATTCATTACCACAGAGATACAGACATTACTCTTCTATAGTCAAGTCATTTTAAAAGTGCACAGTAAAAAACTAGGCTAATGCAGGTTCAGGAAGTGGTCTGTGCTGTGTCACCAGGGTGTTCAGTGTATAGAGAGCTGTGTGATTACTGTTCATGGGAGACACCAGGAGAAAATGTGGAAGCCCTGTGTCTGCCTTAGCAGTCTCCTTTCTCTGAAGTCTCCCTGTCAGGGATCCACCAATCTCAGGTACAGACTAATTATTCCACCATATCAGATATGGCTTAAATTTTTTGATATAGCATGAGTGTGTTTTAATGGTGGGCATTGTGTGAAATGTTAAGATGGGCAGCCTCAGAACTTCTAAAAAGAGTGGAAAGAGAACATAATTTTGCTGAATTTTATGCATAAATTATGAAAGTTAAGATAGGATGGTCTGTTTTGGTTCTAAAAACACAGTCAAGACTGTTGACTTCTTTTCCCTCTCAGTAGGAGATACATTCACTCCAGTGCCTCTATTCTAGGCTTCCTTCAATTTACTTGTTTATTCATCCCTACACTTATTCATTCATTAACCAGCATCTCTTGAAGACCTGCTACCTGGCCGGGCCCTGGGCTGAGCTCTAAGGAGACAATGGGAGACCACCACGAACCCCATACTCATGCAAATACAAAATCAACTATGGCATGTACTACATGAGGTCAGAGAGTATACTACAGAGACATTCAGCTCCATGGAGACCAAATCAGGGAAGGCTTCTCTGAGGAAGTGATGTTTGAGTGAGATCTGACTAGAAATAAATCAGAGCTGGGTGATCAGAGGGAAGGAAGGGAAGAGATGCAGAGTGACAGGAATGTTTTATTTTGGGAAACCTTAGGCTCTGCATTGCTTAATGGGAAAACCACAGTGCATTCTACCCAATGCAGATGATGACTCCGTGCCCTGACACAGCAACATATCCTGACTTGGCACCATCAGTTCACTCATGCGTGTCATTTCCTATGGGCACTGCAATCTTTTTCCTCAGGTTTCTTGCAGAAATTTTAGGACTGTCTTGAAAATTTAATATACTCTTGCTGTGCTATCACTTCGTCTCCTGTCTCTTACCTCAACTCAAAATTCTTCTTTCTAACCACTGTTACAAGAGACAGTGCAATGGAGGTTTAACTAAACTACACAAATCTAGGATTACTGGTATTAGGCAGGATTCCACACCATTCAATGTACCTGCATTTCATGGGACCTAGAATTAAACCCTCTTCAATCACTCAGTCATTTGCACCAGAGATGCATATATTGTGCCCAAACAAAACCAATGGCATACAAAACTGAACACTGAAATTGTTCCCATTCTCTGAAAGAAACTTTTTTCTTTTGGTCAAGCAGCTCTTAAAAGCATGACCTAGAATTTCTTTCCCTGCTGCTTTTTTTTTTTCATTTATTTTGTACATTTCAACAATTTCTAAGCTGGCTACAGACCTTGAACTAACAATTGGGAACGCTTTTATAAGTTTCAGTTAAGAGCTTATGAACCATTATGTAGCTCAGCAAGCAAGTGCATGACAGAGATGGACAATTACTTTTCCACTGGAGTTCCATTTCTCTCCTCCCTCTGTCTAGCTGAAGGTAAAAAGGCTCTTAAGTTCATCAAATAAAAGAATGTTCTGTCTCTCAAAAGAAGAGGTACATATGTTCTCAGTAAACCAAAATGTTCCAGTGAAAGCACTTCCTGGTAAAAATGGTATGAAACTGTTGAAACCATGTTTCATATTTGGTTCAGGTTCTTCCCAGTTAGCATTCTTTTTTCATAAAGCTGGGGAGGCAAGCATGTTAAAGCTAGAAAAGCGAGAATCCCTGCTGAAACTGCACTGAAAAACCTGCCAGGTAATGATGCTGTTTCCCTTTTGTTTCTGTTTGAGCTGCAATAAAGCTGGCACTTTCGAAACACAAAAGCCAAGTTCCTGCTGTGACTTCCCAAAGTGCTTCTCAAAATACCCGTGCCACAGCTAACACATAAAAAAATGTACATGAATGTCTGGCCAGTTTCCCAGAACCTTTCTGAAAGTACACAGCCCTGTTTTCAAGCAGGTTTGGTTTATGATGCTCTGCAGTCTGTTTCCCAAGAATCATGGTATTCCCATGTAGCTTGAAGCTGTGTTGTAGCCTGACTGATGGTCCTGGAGTCAGGCATGTCCACAGGAAAACCCATCATGGACGTGGTCAGGATTGGTTCCCTATCCTAGAGTTAGTCAGGGAAGGTGGGTTGAGTCCTTAGGAGCCATCAAGAGTCCAGGGTTCTATCACGGCTCTGCTAAGTCGATGATTAATGATGGTCTTTTACTAAATGTCAGTTTCTCATCATAAAATGAACAAATGAACACATGAACAAACGAAACCAATGACAAATGTAGAGGTATAACACAGTTGCAGTATGGTCAGATAAAAACACGCCTGGTTGATGCCAGAGCCATCTGGGCACCAGGAAGACTTTATTCAGGCCACGTTTCTATCAATTCCAATAACTTTCAATCAAAACTTTAAGAATACATCATAACAATTAGTCGAGAATGAACGAGAACTACTTCCACGTTATAGTTTTATTAATTAACGTATATACATGGGGTTTCTGACACCATGGTGGTTGGATTTCAGTTCCTCCTCTATAAAGAACTGATGTAAAAGAAACTAGACTCTACTTTTTCCTGTTTTTCTCAAACTTAGGCCACTTCTGAGCTTCTAACATAAGTGTTATTCAAAGCTATTCTGAAACGATGTAGTGCATTTGGAAGTTTGCTTTCTCTTTTTACAATTCTAACTACTCATTATGAAAAAAATTTATCAGCCTGATATGATTAGTCACAATTTCCCCCATATACCAAATTTTGACATGGGAATTTCTAAATAATAAATTCTGCAAAATACCACCTACCTACTTTGTTCTTTAGTCCTCCAAAAACTTCATTTTCTGCTCAGTGCAGCCACTCTCTCTGCTAACAGCTAACATTTACTGAGCTGCTGGTGCAAACCTGGATCACTTCACTTAATGATCACAACTCCATGAAGTAGGGATAATAACTATCCCATTTTACGGATATGCAAACTGAGGCTCGGAAATGCTGACTGACTTGTCCAGGGTCTCACAGATAGGATATGACTCACAAGTCTGATTGTAGAAGTGAGAAGCTGAACTGTCTTCCTGGACTAACCTGCAGCCTTTTAAGCTTTCTGTGTTTCTTCCTGTGATCTGGCCTCTTTGCTTTCTGTGTGCTGTTTTGATAAGCAATGAGTTAAAACTACTTTTTTTTTTTTTTTTTTTTTTTTTTTTTTTGAGAAGCATAAATTTCCTGATTAGGGGAAAAACTGAAAATAAATTCCCCCATTGGTGATCCCATGACAGCCATGATGTTTCCTGTGCAACATCATTAACTGTCCTCCCTTCCTGGAGCAACAGCTTGGGATGCTGTTGTTTAACTTTTCAACACTGATTAACATGCAAGCAAAAAAGTACTTTAACAAAAGTTACTGTAGATGTATATTGCAGTAATTTTCAAAGCGGAAATACATCCCACCAGAGGCTTTCCATATGTATGCTTCTCTTTGATTTACTAATCTCCAACATCCTGAAGTTTTTTTTTTTTTTAACATCTTTATTGGAGTATAATTGCTTTACAATGGTGTGTTAGTTTCTGCTTTATAACAAAGTGAATCAGTTATACATATACGTATGTTCCCATATCTCTTCCCTCTTGCGTCTCCCTCCCTCCCACCCTCCCTATCCCACCCCTCTAGGTGGTCACAAAGCACTGAGCTGATCTCCCTGTGCTATGCGGCTGCTTCCCACTAGCTAGCTATTTTACATTTGGTAGTGCATACATGTCCATGCCACTCTCTCGCCCCGTCACAGCTTACCCTTCCCCCTCCCCATATCCTCAAGTCCATTCTCTAGTAGGTCTGTGTCTTTATTCCCGTCTTACCCCTAGGTTCTTCATGACCTTTTTTTTTTTTCCCTTAGATTCCATATATATGTGTTAGCATATGGTATTTGTTTTCCTCTTTCTGACTTACTTCACTCTGTATGACAGACTCTAGGTCCATCCACCTCACTACAAATAACTCAATTTCGTTTCCTCTTATGGCTGAGTAATATTCCATTGTATGTATGTGCCACATCTTCTTTATCCATTCATCCGATGATGGACACTTAGCTAGCTTCCATCTCCTGGCTATTGTAAACAGAGCTGCAATGAACATTTTGGTACATGACTCTTTGAATTATGGAGTTTCTGATAAGCCCCTGAGTTAGAAATACCCTCTGAGTTGAACCCTGTAACTAAAGGGAGTGTGCATCCTCGTGTGTTGGGACAGAAGAAAGCTGAGCTCCCCTGGTATGTAGTAAATCTTCCCATCACCCTCAGCATGAAATAACGACCTTTATATAGTCTACAAGGAGAGTCCACTTATTCATCAGGGTTTATGAACACAGTGCCAAGGCTCTAGGCTCTTTTTAAGAGTCTACAAAAATGTTTGTGACTAGAAAAGGCAACTAATGGCCCCAAAATATGAAAAGGAAACTGCAAAATGGAAAAGAAAAAATTTAACTGAGTGTCTAAACACTGGAACAGGTCAGCCTTCATATTTCATATTTTCATTACATACGAAAACAATTTATGGGTTAAATTTATTTTAGTATGTAAAATGATTTCTTAGAAATCATAGCTCATTGTAAATGAAATGACTAATTACTATCTCCAAAACTACCTTGCTTATTTTTTCCCTTGCTTATTATCTGTCTTCTACTAGAGGAAGCTCTATGGGAGAAGGGACCTTGCCTTTCTTTTTTATTTTTGTATCTCCATTGCCTGGAGTGGGTCTAGCGTATTTATGAGATACTCAGTAAATATTTGTTGATGAATGAAACACATACACACACACACACATACAGACACACACACACACACGACATACACACAAGATTAGTTACTGTAAGATATCCTATACTTAGGAGGTAGTATATTTTTGCTTAAAGGAGGTGGTGAACGGATTAGCTTGTCTGAGGGCAGGATGACCCTTAAGGAATAGGGATACAATGGAAAAGAAATTTAGGTCCTCCCTGGAACCCCCAATTAGGATGTCATGTTAACCCCGCAGTGCCATGCATCACAAAAGGGCAGGGAGACTGAGTGACAGTTACGAGATTTTTCCCACGTGCACATAGTTAATCGTGTGTTGTACCATCTGGGGTAATTCTGGAAATTTGGTGATGCCATGTGGATTGTATGTAAATGGGTCCACTCCTGGCAGTGCATAAACAGCAAGATTTCATCGTATAACAGGCTGAGTGAACTGTGAAGCACATGTTATTTGGAACACTGGTGGGGGTTTTTTTGTTTGTTTTTTTAACTGGGGAAACAGTCACTTTTGCGGCAACAAGGCAGATCCCAGAAGGGTGGCTGAACTTCAGGGTATTGTCACAGTGCACAGAAGTGGTTCACTGTTTGGCTACCTATCCATTTGCCCAGACAGCAACCCCTCTGCTTTCTCAAATCTCATCTTCTCTTCCTCAGCTGCTGTTCTTTCAGAGGTGAAATCTCTTTCAAGCGCTTGCTCTGAATCAAATCTTCTATGCAAGTATGTCCATCGAATCAAGCCTCCAGATGGCTCAAACCTTCTTGTCCCTGCCTTGCTGTTCCACTCACAGACCCAGGAGAGTCACCTCTAGAATTGTCTTCTGGAAACGGTATTGCCCAGCAGAGATAGCCTTCACAGAAGACACACTGTACTTTTAGACTTTGGGGGAGAAAACTATAATGAGCTTTAGGGTATTTTTAGGAACTATTATATCTATTTCACATTTGCTCCTAAAAATACAATATGAAAACTTGATTTCGAATACCCATGGGACAAGTCAATTGCGAAAACTTTAGTCACATCAGAATTTGACAGTATTTGGACATTATAAAATATGTTAAAATATGAACTTGAGGTTTTGGGGAATTTGAGTGATTATTAATTTAAATCTTTGGGGGGTAAGAATAGCTCAGAATTTAAGTAAAATATGAAAAAAATACTCATTAGTTCCAGGTTTATCTGAATTTTTGATACCAAAAAAATTTATTTAGGTTTTGTTTTTCACTATGTCAGACTTTGATGAGCTTTAATCAGATTTTTAGATGAAAATAATATTTATCCTTATTCAAGAACTAAATTTCTTCTTAAAAAACCCCAGATGTCATTGAGATTGTTTCATATGAATATATATATATAGTGTGTGTGTATATATAAATATATATATATATATATATATATACACTTTTTTTTTTTTAAACAGAAAACAGTAATAGCAAGATTACTTCTGGGAAAAAAAACGCTTAAATGGTTTACGGCTTGGGGGAATATTTTATGTAAATTAATTCTAGTTTTAGCTATGGGCAAAAAATAAAACTGGGCAGTTGAAAATTTCCCAGAGGATAGGGGTAGAAAATCTTTTATAAGGTTTCATTTTGAAACCTAACGAGTGTATGGATGGATAATAACAAAACATGTCTTGGTAACCTCTTTAAAAATGATTCCAACTTTTGGTAGGGGTGATTTAGGGCTTGTTGGGATTTAGGACTTTTAGCCTGTTAAATGGTTTGAATAACGTTTTGGTTATAATACTTCATTCCCTATTGCTCTGTATTTAAATATGCATTTTCAGTGTTCAAACTGCATCTTGGTCCATCAGCTCTTAAAGTGACAGGTATCCTTTCTAACTTGAGGAACACACAGAATCTAATGCTCTTTAGGGGAACATATATGAAAAGGAGGAAAGATATATATATATATATATATATATATATATATATATATATATATATATATATATATACATATTTTACTTTCAGTACTGTTGGCAAGGATGGTGGAATGAACTGAGGCAAAAGAGCTGATTTTAACCTCGGCCCTGTCTGCAATGTTGGGAAACCTTGGGAAAGCACTTAACCACTCTGTAAAATGCGCATGCTCCTGTCTTAACCTACCTCATAGTAACACTATACATGGTGAAGGAAAACAGAATATGTTTCCTTTGGCATATTGATTATTTTGAAATAAAGGGACTTAAGAAACAGTAGGTGTGAGAAAGACACTCTGACCTTCCTTTTTCTTCCTGAAAGCAGGAGAAAAAACTCTCAAATGAAAGGTACCCTCCCTGTACCAGGAGGAAAGAAGACATTCTTATCACTAGAGTTGGGGAATTGGGGGCTGAAAAATCTGTACAAACAAATCTTGTTAACTAACACTTATCTTCCTAGTTACTTCATCGTTTGCTACCCCTAGCCCAAACCCCTCTGTCTTGCAATTTCTGCACAAATTGATCATTTCTTTGTCTAAGGTGTATAAAAGCTTCCTGCTCTGGTTACTTCCTCTGGTTTTATTCTCTTGTGAAGTTTCCCATGTACATGTAAAAAATTAGTAAAATTTGTATGCTTTTCTCCTGTTAATCTCTTTTCTGTCAGTTTATTTCTTAGGCTCAGCTGGAGACTCTAAGAGGTAGTGGAGAATTTTTTCCTACTAAGAACATGCCTTGAAAAATATAAATGCTATAAAACCAAATTGAGTTATGAAGTTGAACCACACGGAAATGCCATTTTTCCAGGTGACATTGGTCCAATAGAGGCAATTCTATAAATAAAGTTTATTATATTTTTTCTAAACCATATATGCATTAATATCTAACTCAGTAAAAAAAATGGGACAGTGGTATTGGCCAGAATATCATATTTAGGAATCTGGTTAAGTGCCTTTAGCAGCTATCAACAATTCTATCCACAAAAGATGATCAAGCACCTTTTTTTGCTAGACTCTGTGGTGGGTACTAAGGATATAAAATGAATGAGACAAAATTTCTGCCCTCAAGGAATCTGAATAAGTGCTAGTATTAAAATATATCAGAATCTTCTTTTAGCCAAGCTGAAGGTGTCTTTCTGAAAGATCTGAAGTTTTAATATGAATTTGACAAGAAGCAGTGAATTGGGGCAGTTAAAGGGGCATCTCCCAACACACAGCCTATACAGCTGAGCTAGTTCTGACTGGGATGACCAGTCAGAACTAGCTGGGATGACCCAACCTGCTCTCTGTATTGTTGCCCTTGGCGACTGCCAGCACTACTCCTTGTTCTCTTTCCATAGGCCCTGAAAATAAATCCTTTCAGGTGTGGAACTAACCCAGGTACTAGTAATGACCCTAAGTTACCTCCAGCAGTTTATAGAACTGCCAACTCAAAGATGGTCGATTTAATTACTCCCCTGGGTTTTTCCTGTCTTCACCTTCTATGACTTGGATTAGAAAAGGCAAATACCTTTTATCAGTTTTCAAGGGTGGGGGGAAACGATACAGAATATCATATCACTGAAATGACTAATTGGAGAAATTTGCTGGTCAGTTGTAACAAAAAGTCAAACAGCTAAATGTTTCTTCTCATATCCATCAGTGCCCATCAGTGAAGCCTGTATGGGGTCCTAGGTGTCTATTTGATGATACAATTCTTATGTAGCTTTTAATAATAGCTCTTGAGCATTTGCAAAAAACTCACATTTAATCACCTTATTTTATATCCACAAATATATGTTAAATGTCAGAAACCAGTTGATCTGATAAAGGGGGTCTCTTTTTATTTGCTTATTTATAGGAAGAGGCAGAGGTTATTATAGCATCTTTTTTTTGAATTCAACACAATGTGACACTCGAGTAATTTCTGTATCTCTGGATGTTTCTAGTTGATGGAGATGCCTTCAAAATACTGGACTTCTAGAAGGAATTCTCTGCCTGAAAATGTAAGTCATTCTCAAAGATGTGCACTTGTGAAGTTGTGGAGGGTCCAGCTGACTAAGTATGTGGGCTCCATTTACAAGGGTGTTTCCCTGTGCTTTACTTAGAACACAAGAGCAAAAACAAAACATTTACTTGATTCCTTAATCATTATATTTTCTGTTTCCTTCCTGAAGGCAGTCAGGAATAAGAAAAATCAAAATCTTACTGTAGGGGACTTCCCTGGTGGCGCAGTGGTTGAGAGTCTGCCTGCCGATGCAGGGGACACGGGTTCGTGCCCCAGTCCTGGAAGATCCCACATGCCGCGGAGCGGCTGGGCCCGTGAGGCATGGCTGCTGAGCCTGCGCTCCACAACAGGAGAGGCCACAACAGTGAGAAGCCCGTGTACCCCAAAAAAAAAAAAAAAAAAAAAAAAAAAAATCTTACTGTAATGACCATAGAAACAAACCTCAACATAATAAGTATGTGAATATAGAGGTGTGGTATGGAGCAACCCTTTTTGTTCAAGGAAGATATTAAAGTACACAGAGAGAAGAAGATTTATTTCAAATACAGGAAAAAACAATAATTTTACTCCAGCAATTTTGATGGATTCTCACCAGATAACTTGGTTTCCCGACATGGTCTGTAGGCTCAAATAGTGGTCCCTTCATGACCTATAGGCTTGAGATCATTCATTACACCTTTTAGACAGAATTAATTCCAAGACGCTGGGAAGCACCCAAGGCAGTATACAAAAGTTCAGCTTATTGGCACTTTGACTAACCTAAAATGAAAGCAGTTATGAATATGCTATACACTGATTCTAACTTAGGAATGACTTAAACCTAAAATGACGACGCACCAACAGTAGTAAGCAGTCAACATGCCCCTTTCCTAACTGTGTTACCTTCATCGCAAAGGAATTTCCCATTCTCCCTTTTACCTTTCTCCCTCATAATTTATATAAAAAAGGAAATAGTAGGAAGAGAGAGAAAGATGATGAAGATATTCAGAGAGGAAAATTCAGAATAAGTTTTTATCAGCTTCTAAAATTTCAGCTTCATTTCCATTTGTAGTTATACAACTAGAAAGAATGAAACAGCCAGTATTTGCCAAACCAGGACAACAACCAGACATTTCCCAAACACTGCATTTGTGGGAAGTGTTCATTATGGAAGAACTAAAACAAAACAAAATGAAATACATAAATCATATAGGTATATGGGTCTACAAAAGAAAATGTAAAAAAAAATAATTTGAAAGACAGACCTACTTGTACATCATTTGTAAGCTATCCTTTACATTTCATATTTGTAAGCTATCATTTGTAAGCTATCCTTTACATTTCATATTTTTTCTTTTCATGTGAACCATGAGTTCACTGAACCAGGCCTGTTCCTTATTTCCATGAAGCTATGAGACACTCCGTAATTTCTGGCATATTTCTCTTGATTTATTGCCAACAAACTGTGACCGAGGGTAGGCCTGTGCTACATTTCCAACATCTGCTTTTAAAAGCTTGCAAAATTCCATATATCTTGAGTACTCATATATTCAACTGTTCTCTACCAGTTGAACATTTTCATTACTCTTGATTTTTCCATCTCTAAGATTCTAAGCTTTCACCCTAACTTCTCTCCTCTCATACTACATCGACTTTTCATACTAAGTATGGTCTTTGGTCCTTTAACATGATTTTATTTTCTGATTTATCTCCTGATGACATTTTCACTTTTACCTAGACTGTATCCAGTGAAGAGTTTACCCTTAGATTACCATGACCCTTGACCTTCCTTTATAACTGCTTTTCTAGTTTCCAAGCCCAGGCTTCTTACTCTTCCAAGCAGAGTGTCACAGAAAGCAAATGGTTACTGAAGTCAGGTAGGCTTGAATCAAATTTCCACTCTACTACTCTTTACTCTCAAATGATTTAACTTTTCTGAATCTATCACCTGCTCTAAACATAAAGATGGTAACACCTCCCTCAGAGTGATTATGTGGTTTAAATGAGAAGGCACATGAAAAGTACCCTCATATAATACATGCTATAGGCACTCAGCATTAGTCCTCTTCCTCTAATTACACTCCACAGCTGATGGATGTTGCTGGAAAAAGTACGGATTTAAGCCCACTATATATTCTTGCTATCTAATCTACATCAGACTGTTATTCATTTTTTATTTACTCTTGCTCTAGTCAGGATTTCTGGTTGCCAGCCATAGAATCCACTGTAGCTAGGCTTCTTCCTTTTTTCCTTCTTTCCTTCCTCCCTTCCTTCCCTCCCTCCCTCTCTCCCCGCCTCTTTTCCTTTCTTTCTTGCTACATTGAAGTATAACATAAATATAGCCCAGTGAGGTTTTACATATGTATACACTCCATATCCAGCACCCCGATCAAGACTAGAACGTTTTTAGAAGCCCAGAAGCCTATTCAGTGCCCCTTCTCATTACACACTTCTCTGTTGAGGTATCCACTATTCTCACTTTTATCACCAGAGATTAGTTTTAATTTTACCTATTCCTAAACTTTCATACACATGGAATCACATGGTAAGGACTCTTCTGTCCCTGGTTTCTTTTGCTCAACACTGTCAATGAGATACTTACATGTTGTTATGTGTGGCAGTAGTTTGTTCTTTTTTTAAATTGATATGTGCTGTTCCACGACAAGAATATGTTAAAATTTATTCATTCTATTTTTGATGGGCATTTTGGGTTTTGGCTATTATGAATAGAGCTGCTATAAATATTTTTACAAGTCTTCTGTCAGATATATATGCAATCCTTCTTCTGTTAGATATATATGCAATCCTTCTGTTGTGTATTAATCTAAGAGTGAAATTGCTGAATCATAGGGCAGGCATAGTTTAAGCTTCAGCAGATACTCACACTTGAGCTAGTTTAACCAGGAAGGAATTTATTGAGAGATACCAGATAGTTCAAAGGTTCGATGGATAAACAGTTTTTGAGGCTGAATTTTCAGAAACATCTTCCAGAGCCACATTGCAGAATTAGTCTTGGAAGGGCATTACTGCTCCAGCTGACCCAGAACCTTGTTGCCTCTGATGCAATAGGAAGCTTCCCTCATTGCCACCATCCTTAGAAACGCTCTGCTGGGTTGAAAAGGAGGGTCACCTTGTTGCACCCTGTGGCAGAGGGGATCTGAACGGCCAATTTCTTCAAAAAAGACTTTCAGCAAATATTTCTTTTTTAACCTCATCTCACAACTCAGCCCTCAAAAGTACCTTGTATTTCATATTCCTGAGACCTACTGTAATGAAACAACATGGCATCTCTTATTTCTACCATTACAAGTTTATGCTTCAATTTTCTCAAGATTTTTAAGTCAGTTACCATCCACTCATCTGCTTACTAGCTTTCAAATTTTTGCTAAAATCTCTGGTCTCCTCTTTATCCTCTCTACTTAGCTTTACTCTGGTAGGTTACTGCCTTTTTTCATTCCTTTATTGTCATTTGGTGTGGGTTCAGGATGGGAATTTCCTGTGTACAGTTCACAGTGTTTAAGCAGAAGTCTTATTGCATTTGTCAAAATGCTGCTCCAAACATTTTCTATTATTTCCAAATCTCTACCTAGTCCTCCCTGTACCCAAGTCTAACAGATGGTCTCAACTTCTATCATCCTGGTTCACCTCTTCCCCATCTGAAAACTTCTCTGTATTGTTATCAATTTAACATATGTGGAAAATTAGGGGGAATAATCTGTCCTTTCCAATGTGAATTCTTTTGCTTGTACGTTTATCTTCCTCTGAGCTCTTGTTCCATCCTACACATACCTCTATTAGCCTGAAATATACATTCTTGGAAATGGGGGTACAACTGCATCACTGCTACATGAAGTATCTATGGTATTCCGTCTTTGAAAGTTGTTCCCAGAATCGCCCTTTGGAAGAATATCTTCTGTTTTCTTCAAATTCCTTGAAGTTATAACTGGCCTTCAGCCACATTTTCTTCCAGTTACAATTCGCCTACTTGGTGGCCAGTGCTCTCAGGCTGCAATGAAGTTTATGAAGCTTTTCTTGTCAGTGGCCTGCCCCCAGTGCAGATGTGTCTGCTGATTACTACCCTCTGCCAACTTAGTCATTTCCTTGATGGCACCTGGAACTTGTTGCAAAACGTCTATGTTTATGTCCAATATGCTTTCCTTTGTTTTGTGGTGGTGGTTCTAGCCCCGGCACCTTTGGTCAGACATTATTAGTCAAAACTATGGGCCAGCCATTTGGTGTCCTCTGTAATATAAAATAAATTTCAGGGAGGGAGGTTGTGGAAGACAAAAACACAATTCAGTATGGTGTGGTGGCTGAGACAGCTTAGGTTCTGATATACTAAAACTCACTGGCTGGGAATCTACAACAGCTCTCAGAGCTGGAAAGATCTGTGTTTACCACTGTTCTGTAATAAATTGCTTGTGTCTGTGTGTGTGTGTGTTAGAATGTGTACATATACACACACACATATATATACATCTACACATATATATATACACGTTCACACACATACAACTTTTAAATTGTTTCAGAGACAAATAGCATTATAACCTTAGTTGGAATAGAGTAAGCAGTTCTCTCTCATCTTTCCCTCTACTGACTATGCTTGCCTTCCAAAATGTTCAGATTCTCTTTATACATAAACTTTTCTTCCACCTTGATTCTTACATATTTCTCCTTTTAAAATTCAAACCTCCCAAGATAGAATGTTTTCAATTTCTATACTTCTTGCTCCTTGGAATTTGCTTTTCACCTCTTATCACGTCACTTAAACCACATTCACTAATGAACCAACAGCTCCTAATCCCAGAATCCTTTCCTATCTTTATAGTGTTGATCTCCTTTACCTTCCAGGAGTGTCTGTCCTTTCATCCTTCCTCTCCTGCATGCAAATCTCTCTTCCCTCACTTTCCATTACATTTTTATATCCTAGTTTCCCTCTTTTTCCACATCTTTAACTGATGTTTTTTCCCTTGTACTTTCTCTTAAACATAAGTGGCTCTCCAGATCCTCTCTCTCCTCTCTTATATCCACTTCTCCCTGTCCCCACTCACTATCTTTTGTATGTTTAGCCACATTCCACGGTTTTGTCTTAACTATCACCACTGTGTGAACATCAACATCAGTTCTGATCCCTCCTGGAATCTCCATTTTAGTATTTCCAGCTGCCTGATGGATTTCTCCACTCAAATGCCATGCCAGTATCTCTACCCTATGTCTGAAACAAATCTTTTGACCCTGTAACTAAGTTTCTTTTTGACTTCCTTATTTGAGCACCCCATTTTCAGAAATTCTAACTTATCCTGTCTCCTCTCTCTTTCTTGCTTTCTCATGTTTAACCAGTTGTCAAAGTCCTATGGATTTCTCTTCTCCAATATCACTTGCAGTCATTTCCTTCTTGTTTCCCCACTGAACTTTCAAGTTCACCCTCACTGACTTTTCTTCACTAAATGGGTATACTTCTTAACTGATCTTCTTGCCTCCTCTGACAGATGAAGTCTAGACAGTTCATCCAACTTAACTGCATTAAAACGGAGATGTGACTGTAACTTTACCTTGCTTAAAACCCCTATGTTTCAGTTAACCTATTTTTACTTAAGTAACAGAAACCTGACACAATTGCCTTAAATAATGATGTTTACCTTAAATAATCAGAAATTAGAAAATAGAGTAGTTTCAAGGCTGATCTGTTTGGTTGTTCTGTGACAGATTCGAGAACCTATTTCCTTTTCATCTTTCACTGCACTGTTCTCAGTTTGGATCCCCTAATGGTCACTAAATAGATGGCTGTCTCAGTCCAGCTATATCATCTAGATATAACAACATCTGGACATTTCATTGTGCTTCTTTATTTTATTAAAGTGCGAAGCAACCTTTCCAAGCTTTATCCCCAGCATAATTCTTCTCACATGTTGCTGACTAGAATGGCATCAAAGGTGGCTGCCTGAATATTTAATTGGCAAAGGCAATGAGATTACAACAATGGGTTTAAAATAATCAGGAATTATCCCCAGATTAAAAAAAATTATTTATTTTATTTACTTATTTTTGGCTACATTGGGTCTTCGTTGCTGCACGTGGTCTTTCTCTAGTTGCAGAGAGTGGGGTCTACTCTTTGTTGTGGGGCGCCTGCTTCTCATTGACCTGGTTTCTCTTGTTGCGGAGCACAGGCTCTAGGCATGTGAGCTTCAGAAGTTGTGGCATGAGGGCTCAGTAGCTGTGGCTTGCGGGCTCTAGAGCGCAGGCTTAGTAGTTGTGGCGCATGGGCTTAGTTGCTCCATGGCATGTGGGATCTTCCTGGACCAGGGATCGAACCTGTGTCCCCTGCATTGGCAGGCGGACTCTTAGCCACTGTGCCACTAGGGAAGTCCCCATCTCCAGATTTTTATGAGCTGCATTCTTGTACAAACTTAGAGTCTTGTTAAAAAAGAAGGAGAGTGTACTGGTTGTTGGATAGGAAACTAACAGGTTTGAACTGCCACCTCCATCTCATCCCTTTTCTTTCTCTACTCCTTACCCATCTCTTTTTCCCCACCCTCTCTATTGTTTTTCTCTTTCTTTCTCATTTTAATTTTCTTTTTTCTTTAGTCTGTTCTTAATAGTGCATCACTGGTCACATCCAGCTTTTCTGAAGTTTCTGATCTATGAAAAGAGTTTCAGAGAGAGAGATATTTTTTTCCCTATGATTCTACAACATACTGTAGTCATATCTAATAGATTAGCCAATACAACATTATTGTCATCTTTAATCTGCAAGACTATACTCCATATACTGTAAGGGAAAGAGAGAGGAGTATGACAAGGCTCTTTCTCTCAGAGTTTAACACTGAAGTGGGCGTATGCTACATTTACAGTTGAAAAGTGTGAACTGACAGTAATTTAAGTACCTATTTAATAGTGGGAAAACACTGACATATGAAATCCAAATGGACTAGAGCAACATCTCTCTTTTGGAGTGGCAGTGAAGGTGATGGCAAAATTTATATCAGTGGGACAATACATCTGTCTGTAGGTCTCTTAGGGATAAAAGGAATGAAAATTTAAGGAGTATTCCACCAAAAAAGGGGATATAAAGAGAGTTCTGAGGGGAAGAAAGGGAGTTAAACCACATGGCAAGATCATGGACCTTAGGGAGAAAATGGGAAAGTAAGTGGTTCCTAGTGGAAGGAAGTCTAATGGTGTTTTAAGACCAAGGAAATTGAACATTTGTTGTTAAGCGGTTTGTGCTTCTGTAATTTAAATGTCCTCTACTGCTCCAAATCTGAAGTACAGTCTTCTTATGTAGTTGCTTTAGGAGGAAACCAAGGAGTGCCATGTGTAAGTGAATATGGAACAGAATTTACAGGTGCGCATGGAGAGAGAAGAATGAGGTTGAAAGTTTCAGCAGGAGCCAGAAGTTGAAGCCAAGACATGGCCTTGGAGCGCCAAGCCAGAACTTTCCAGGAGAAAAAAACAGTCCTGGTGCAAGACTAGCCTTCTTGTAAAGTGCAGAATAAAGAGCTCTAGAAAATTTGATTCATTTCTCACAGGGCAGAGAACCCTCAGCTGCCATCTGGATTACATGTAGAGCACCCAGTTAACTGGAAAAAAATGGAACCAGGTTAGGGCCTGCTTACAGTAAAGCATTCTATAAATGTATTTTCCTCCTCTTTTACTTTAACAACGGAGGGGAATATGCCGAAATTAGAAACAAGCAAACAAAAGGCATCAGCTTTGAAATTAGGCTGAACTATCTTCAAGTCTTAGCTCTATCTGTTACTCAGTGTGTGGCCTTTGGTACATTAACCATTTAGGTCTTTATTTTCCTCAGGAGTAAACTGATCATAATAATATCTGCCTTGCAAGGTTATGCAGGACACAGCATCTGGCAGATAGTAAGTGCTTAATTAATCGTGACTGTTGTCATTGTTATTTCTGCTAATAAAAGAGAATAGTTATCATGCACTCAGTATGCTGGGCATGGCTCCTGGCACTTTACTTGATTTATCTTATTTAATACTTACAACAAAGTCATAAGGTAAGTGAAAATATCTTTATTTTACAGATGAGGAAATGGAGACAGGATGGTTGGCAACCTTCCCAAGGTCGTATAGAGTCCAAGTCAATGTCTGAAACCAGATGGAGCCCATGCTCCCTAACCAGTAAGCTGTGGAAGAGAGTAATAGGTCTAGGGATCATCAGAGTGGACTTCCCTGATGAGGTAGGCTTCACCTTGGTGTGGGAGGATCTGCAAGGTTTGCTGAGTCATGCCTCATTTTTAAACAAACATGGGGAGGCAGGAATACCCATCATACATCGGGGAGAAGGGAAGCAGTAGGAATGCAGGAAGCTGTGGAGGTGACATGTATAAGAAAGTAGGGGGAGGGAGGGAGGAAAAGTTTGTGGAACTTTAGGCAAGAGATTTTAGGTTCAGTGGGGGTGAGGTTAAAGAACGGTATATTGTCTTGAACTTCTAGAGTATCAACAGGTTGTGAGTTGTGTGAACCAACTGATTGATTAAAGTTAGTTAAAAATAGTACATCTCGGGCTTCCCTGGTGGCGCAGTGGTTGAGAGTCCGCCTGCCGATGCAGGGGACGCGGGTTCGTGCCCCGGTCCAGGAAGATCCCACGTGCCACGGAGCGGCTGGGCCCGTGAGCCATGGCCGCTGAGCCTGCGCGTCGGGAGCCTGTGCTCCGCAACGGGAGAGGCCACAGCAGTGAGAGGCCCGCGTACCGCAAAAAACAAACAAACAAAAAAAGGTCCCACAAACAAGCACGCACATTTCAGTGCTTCTAGCTTTGCCCATGTGCCCCTGAGCAGCAGTCTTTCTGCCATGGCTCTTCTGCTCTTCTGGATTGCATTGGTGCGTCAGGTCACGTTAATTCTGCCTTTCTCCGTATATGTTCTGGCTATATTATAGATAACTAAACATCAAGCCATACACTACGTCCTACTATTATGCTTGAAGACTTACAAGTTATACAGTTGGGCTGAATGACATGGGCCACGTTTGTGTCATTATCCCCATTTCCAGATGAGATTATGGGACACACCAAGACTAGCTGAGTTCATGCCCTGTCAATGATCAGAGCTGAACTGTACTGAAATAGAACACTGTGTTTCTACATTTTATTGTAGTTATCTCTTTATCTGACCATGTCTCCTGTTTCTGTGCTGCAGCCACAAGGAAGGGTTCTAGTAAATCCTTACTGAATGAGTGGATATAATTATACTGGAAAGTAGCTACATAAAAAATGACTATAAGTAATGACTATTACTGAATGAAATGTTCAGTAATACGCCTGACTTGACCCACCCGTTGTCTGGATAAATTTGTATTATTCATCTGTTAGGATTATTTTCTTTGAGTTCTCTCTCATCTCTTGACTTCTCTTACATACTTGACATTTCTTTCCACCAAATCTATGCCCTGGCTTTTGCCGCATCACTGCACCAGCAAATGTGAACTTGGTATGGTGAACGGTTAAAAAATGCAGCAGTAATACCATGGGCAATGAAAACTGACTTTTCAGAATATGTCCTATTTGTGAATCAGGTTAATTATTTAGCAAACCATAAAAATAGCTACTATAACCATTAAAGCATGGCTTTTCCTCCTCTTAAAAGAACTGTATGAAAAAATAATTTTAGGCATTCAGATATGTCCTACACTTGTAGCTGGAGGGGCCGTTAGGGATAATTCAGTCCTATGATGACAAAGCTTATTTTTTCTCTTTACTGTTAAATTTTACTCTGAATTACAATTATGAAGCTAATACTAAGTCATTATTTCATGAAAAAATAAGATCTTAGCTTACAAGGTTATAGAATGCATTGTTAACGTGTTACAGGGTTAAGAACTACATAAAGATTTTTCTTTCCCAAGAATTGCTGCTCTCTTTCAAACCAGTAGAAATGGAATAGTTAAGTAGAAATTATCTTTCACCCAAATGTGTCTAACATATAACTTTTAAACACCAAATTCTTTTCAAAAGTGATGATAGATGACATAATAGATTTGCAAATTTTCATTCTCTTTTTACTCTTTCTGACAAGTCATATATGTCATATGATTATTTCAGAGCCCATAAAATCCAAAGTGAGAGTCACAGACGCCAGTGGATGTTAAAGCTGGTGACCTGGAACAGGCGCTGATGTAGGTGATACACATCTCAGCCGTTAGAAAGGCTCCATTCTTTGGCTACTGCCTGCTGAGCTCCCACTCCACTTCTCAGCCAATTTGTGGCATCTCCGCTCTTTCCAATGTCCTACAGATCTCAGGGATTAAACTTCAGCTTAATTATTTTTTAAGTCTGCCCTGGGGCTTTTCTTCCCTCCAAATATGCTTGTCAGGGAATCAGAGTCCTTTCATCTCTTACTGAGTCCTTGCATCTTTTTTCTGTTTCCTTTTTTACCATTCTGTGCAATGCAGAGGATCCTTCATTTCAAGGATCTTATGGTCAATTTTTAAAAGGAAAGAGAGGGCAACAAAAAAATCACACACACACACACATTTCTCAGAGTCACTGAGACATGAGAAAGAGTAACTGGCAGGATACCTGGGCAAAGATAAACCTAGATAAAATTCCAAAGGAATGTTGCTTATATTGTGCAATTTTGAGTATGAAAACCTTAAATCTAATAATCAATCCAATAAAATCCATCTGGTTAAGGAAATTATGTTTAATAATAATTGAAAGAGTTCTTTAATTCTAGACTCGTAAAAGAATTTGTTGAGGGCTTCCCTGGTGGCGCAGTGGTTAAGAGTCTGCCTGCCAATGCAGGGGACATGGTTCCAAGCCCTGGTCCAGGAAGATCCCACATGTCACAGAGCAACTAAGCCTGTGCACCACAACTACTGAGTCTGTGTGCCACAACTACTGAAGCCCGTGAGCCTAGAGCCTATGCTCCACAACAAGAGAAGCCACCACAATAAGAAGCCCGTGCACTGCAATGAAGAGTAGCCCCCAGTCACCACAACTAGAGAAAGCCCATGCACAGCAACAAAAACCCAATGCAGTCAAAAATAAAAATAAATAAATAAATAAGTTAAAAAAAAAATCCGCCTGCCAATGCAGGGGACACGGGTTCGAGCCCTGGTCCAGGAAGATCCCATATGTCACGGAGCAACTAAACCCGTGCACCACAACTACTGAGTCTGCGCTCTAGCCCGAGAGCCACAACTACTGAGCCACCGTGCCACAACTATTGAAGCCCACGCACCTGGAGCCTGTGCTCCGCAACAAAAGAAGCCACTGCAATGAGAAGCCCATGCACCACAACAAAGAGTAGCCCCCGCTCGCTGCAACTAGAGAATGCCCGCGCACAGCAACGAAGACCCAACACAGCCAAAAATAAAATAAATAAATAAGTTACTTAAAAAAAGAAAAAGAATTTGTTGAGAATAACTAAATTTGCACTCTGTAACAAGAATTAGATACTGTGTAAGAACTACGGTCTGATTATGAATGGTCAAGGGTATATATGATAGTAATAGCTATCATCTAATGAGTCATTATTGCAGAATTAAGTGATAATGATTTTCTCCACAAACACCTGACACTATATCTATCCCCTCACTCTTTGTAAATGACCTTGCCACCATCCTCACAAAGAAAATAGAAATCCTAAAGTGCTAGGCATATACTTGTTCTTACTAATCATTTATTTCACATGACGAAAGTCTCTGATTCTTATGTGGATAAATATCTTATTAATTCTTTACACTAGTAAAATGGCTTTAACAAAATGGTTTTAAATAAAATGGAGGTGGCTACTCTTTTTTTTAACGGCTCTTCTTTTCATTCAGACTGAGTTCTAATCCAAACACAAATATTTCATACTAGATTTCTGTGCCTGATACAACTCATGTTGTTTCCTCCTTGGAATGCTTTCCTTTCTGAACTCCTTTCCTCTGCTCACCCGCCCACCTCCAACTTGTACATATCTTGAGTTTTCAAGTCCTATCCATCTTCACTTTTTCCTTGGAAAATTTTTCTCATTCTATGACCTAAGCTTCCTCCTATCCCAGTAATCCCTCTTACTTCAGAACTCATATTTTCTGCATCTCTCTTATGGTATGTTCTTATATTTTTTCCGTATTTTAGTTTTATGTGTGTAAGCTTTATCTTTACTATACTGTGAGATCCTTGGAGCTATCTGTGTTTGATCTTTTTTTTTTTAAATTCCTCATTGCACCTGGCATAGGGCCTTACTCAGAAAAGGAAATCAATCAATATGTGAACAATTTAAATCAATCAATTCAATGAACAAAAGATTGTGATGATCAGTGAGGAAACAAGGACCACACAGGAGCCAGGAATTAAATAAATAAATAAGGCAATGGATCAAAAGGGGCCAAGAGGAAAGGAACAAGGAAAAGGAAGATCTGGAGAATACAGCTCAACATTAGATGATTCAGTTGAAGTAGCTGAAATTGTAGGAATTCCAAAATCAGGGGCAAGTTAGGTGACTCATATGTTGAGTCATGAAACCTCCCTGCTTGAAAGAAGGCTGGTTGGCTTGAATAATTATATTAAGTGGTTTTCCTTTTTTAATCTAAAGTTGGATGAGGAAAATGGTGTCTCTTATGACTGGGAAGATATGAGAAGACATTTCAGAAGTGAAACCAACCTTGGGAAGTAGAATGATAGCCTGAAAAGAGTAAACAAAAGCAGAGCAAGAATTTTGTCAAGCTTCTCAAAGATAAATGGGAATGCAATCTCTCACTCAAAATCTTTGAAATCCCAAAGAAAGAGAGGGTACAAAGTAAAAAGATTCAGTGGAGTGGTATTAAATGGGAGCCTAGGGAGGCAGAAAGGGTAGGGACAAAAAAATAAAACATAAAAGTTTTCTGTGAAGCTTTAGGATTTATATTTTGTTATCCTCCATCTGCATTTTTGGTATAATGTAATCAGAAATTTCTGGTTGACTGAATTCAATTTTCGTCCTGATGTTCTCACATTATGTAGACGCAGTTTAAAAAATTCACTGAAAACAATATAAAATACATCTTTAAAGAGCACTCACTGATTCTTCTATGTTTTCTTTTGATTATAGTAGTCACTTTGGACAAAAGGTATTAATCGTTGAAAAATTTAGATTTCAGATGACTGTTAACCACATCATTCAATCTTGCAATCTTTACATTCAAAGAGTCAAGGGAGATAAAGATCTTTATTTGACATCAAGGCATACCAATTTTCAATACTTCAGTTCACACTAATACATTTTATGCATGAGCTCATCTCTTCTTTCATATTATATGCATTCCTTGGTGCTTGTAAAAGTTTCTCAACACAAGACTCATTGTCTTTGTATTCTATCACTCATATTCTAGAATGCAGGCACCCAAATAGTCATGATCTCATAGTTGATGAATCAAGTCTTAGATGCAGTATGAAAAGGACAGATTATTGCTGGAAGAATTAGGGAACATGAAATGCACTGGTATTTTGAATTATACATGCACAAACAAAAGAGAAGCTCAATTTTGTGCAATATCCATGGTCATACATAGGAATGTCTTCCCTTTTCCTTGAAGGCAGTCTTAATAGCATACATATTATTTACTTATCAAAGTAAAAATTAAAAGTATAAGCCAAATAGCTGCAGTGATTATGAGAAAAAGTATTCTAACTTACAAACTATTTTTCAGGAAAACAAGAACGCTTTGGTTATAGCTTGGCATTCAGTCTAGTTGTGTAGAATATTGTATGAATCTGTTAAATGTCAGAAGAGAATAAGAATAGCTGCAGCAAATACCTTCTTGGTCTATAATGTACATATTGTTCTTATACAGTATTTAAAAATTTCTGGTTACCTAGCACCAAAGAATTTTTATTTATCTTTTATCTCAATAAGAACCTTAGAGTGTTTCTGTCTTTTCTCGTTTTTTTGTAGGAAGAGAAGTTCAGAAACACTAGCTTATAATGCCAACACAAACAACTTCCAGTATTATCTGAGACTTCTTGGGGAAATGATTCCCAGAATATCTATTATATTGAAAGTCTTATGGAATCAGTGAGACTTAACTATTATTATATAACAATAAGTGTTTTTCATTAGGATGCAAAGATCATGTGAATTAGTCATTTTGGATAATTGTTCTTGCTGAGGATTAGTGGGAGAATTGAATGCACGTGGGCAGCACATAGACCAGGGCTAAAACATTTTGAAATGACTGTTGTTTTGTGAATGGTCTTTATATTATGCCATGCCCAAATTATTTTGCTTTCCATTTTAATTTTTTAAAAAATTATATATGCATATAATTTAAGAGCCAAGAGTTGCACTAGGTTTGTTTCCAAAACAACAGTATCAACTCTTTCTCTTTCCTCTTCCCCAGAAGCAACGACTTTTGCCTCCTTTTGTTGACTCTCTTGGTGTCATGTGTTTAAACAACATGGTTTTAAAAATTGTTACTCCTTGATTTTTCAGTTTTAGCCATTATCTATTGAATTTCCACTATGTATGACAAGGATTGAACTCTCTTTTCTCCCCTAGCCCTCACCATCCTCCCCAAGTATTATGATTTTGCTTAGATGAATATTCAATATTTATATCATTGTAACTACAAAATGCAATTCAAAGCTGAGCCATGTAGTAAACTGTTATTTTTCTTTTTCTATACAACTGTTTTCTCTGGAGTCAATTGTCATTCTTTATCTTCTTTTTCTTAGTTTCCTAATGTGTTCATTGTTAATTCAACCTCAAACCTTTCTGGCAAACTTTTTCTATAAAGAGATATATTTAGACTTTTAGTTCTTTAGACTTTGTGGTCTCTGTCGCAACTACTCAACACTGCTATTGTAGATTTGACCTCCAGGCTACAGTTTGCCGACCTCTGGTCCAAATCATCCCTCAAGATTTCAGTTGCCTCAGATATTCTATCAATTTTCTTTTTTTTTTTCCTCCAGAGGAGTTTCTCACTGGGACTTCTAGGTTGCTCTCTACACCTGTATCATAGATGCCATCCTGGCATCTCCTTCAGCATCATTCTGGGGATTTCCTTTGCTTTTCTTCTTTTGTTGGATCTCCTGTTACATGTATCCCATGTCTTTTCTGTTTCTTGGCTAACTCCTCGTGTAAATGGAAAACCATTTCCAGAAGCTTTTAGAGAAAGGGTGAATAGGAGATAATGCAAATTCTTTCTTAACACACAGTTCCAAGAGTTCACTATGATGTGAGAAATTTTTGTTTGCTTTTCTCCACACTTTCAACTGGACTCATCAGAATTTGACTAAGAAAGGCTAATAAAAGCTAAATTAACTTATGTAAAACATTTTATTCTATTATATTTTGCTTATTTTAAAATAAGATCAGGAAACAAAAAGAGTTAAACAAATGTCTGAGACTTGTAACTACAACACTCTACTGACTCACTGTAGTTTCTTCTCCAAGTAAAACCATCTCAGAGGCAGAAAGGAAAAGCTAGAAAGGAATGTGGGAATGACAATGCATAAAAATTGGGATGGACAAAAGTGCAACAGATTTCTGTATATTAATCTTGTATCCTGGAACTTTTCTGAATTCCCTTATTAGTTCTAATAGTTTTTGTGTGGAGACTTTAGGGTTCTCTATAGAGTGTATCATGTCATCTGCAAATAGTGACAGTTTTACCTCTTCCCTTTCAATTTGGGCTCAATGTCTTATCTGACTGCTAAGGCTAGGACTTCCAATACCATGTAGAATAGAAGCAGCCAAGAATGGGCATCCTTATGAAAGTAAAAAACAATCCTGTTTAAAATCACATCAAAATAATACCTAGAAATAAACATAAACAATGAGGTGAAAGAACTGTACTCTGAAAACAATAGAACACTGATGAAGGAAATTGAAGATGATTCCAAGAAATGGAAGGATATCCCATGCTCTTGGATTGGAAGAATTAATATTATTAAAATGGCCATTCTACCCAAAGCAATATATAGATTTAATGCAATCCCTATCAAAATACCCATGACATTTTTCACAGAACTAGAACAAATAATCCTAAAATTCATATGAAACCACAAAAGATGCAAAATTGCCAAAGCAATTCTGAGAGAAAAGAACACAGCTAGAGGTATGACCCTCCCAGACTTTACTACAAAGCCACAGTAATCAAAACAATGTGGTATTGGCACAAAAAGACACATAAATCAATGGAACAGAATAGAGAGCCTAGAAATAAACCTGCACACCTATGGTCACTACTACAAAGGAGACAAGAATATACAATGGAGAAAAGACAGTCTCTTCAACAAGTGGTGCTGGGAAAACTGGACAAACAAATATAAAACAATGAAATTAGAACATTCCCTCACACCATACACAAAAATAAACTCAAAATGGTTTAAAGACAAATGTTAAAACCTGAAACCATAACAACTCCTAGAAGAGAACATAAGAGGAACACTCTTTGATTTAAATTGTAGAAATATTTTCTTGAATCAGTCTCCTAAGGCAACAGAAATAAAAGCAAAAATAAACAAATGGAGCCTAATTAAACTAAAAAGCTTTTCCTTTTATAAATAGCTCATACAACTCAATATCCAAAAAATCCAATCAAAAAATGGTCAGAAGACTTAAATAGACATTTTTCCAAAGAAGACGGCTAACAGGACATGAAAAGATGCTCAACATCACTAATTATTAGAGCAATGCAAATCAAAGCCACATGAGGTATCACCTCACACCTGTCAGAATGGCTATCATCAAAAAGTCTACAAATAACAAATGTTGGAGAGGATGTGGAGAAAAGGGAAGCTTCGTACACTGCTGATGGGAATGGAAATTGGTACAGCCAGTGTGGAAGCAGTGTGAAGGTTTCCTAAAAAGCTAATAATGGAACTACCATATGATCCAGCAATTCCACTCCTGGGTATATTTCTGGGAAAAAAGAGAAAACTCTAACTCAGAAATATAACACACCCCAATGTTTATATCAGCACTATTTAAAATAGTTAAGACACAGAAGCAACCCTCATGCCCATGAACAGACGATTGGCTTAAGAAGATGTGGCATACAATGAAATAGTACTCAGCCATAAAAAATAATGAAATACTGCCATTTGCAGCAAAAGTGCATGGACTAGAGAATATTATGCTTAGTGAAATAAGTCCGACAAAGAAAAATACTATATATGATATTGCTTATATGTGGAATCTAAAAAATAATACAAATGAAAGTACTGCAAAACAGAAATAGACTCACAGATACAGAAAAGACTCTTGTGATTACCAAAGGGGACAGGGAAGGGGAGAGGGACAAATTAGGGGTATGGAATAAACAAACTACTATATATAAAATAGATAATCAACAAGGACATACTGTATAGCAAAGGGAAGTATACCCATTATCTTGTAGTAACCTATAATGGAATATAATCGGCAAAAATACTGAATCACTATGCTGTACACGTGAACTAACACAATATTATAAATGAACTATACTTCAAAAATAAAATAAATTGGGATGGAATTAAATTAACAGAGATTTGTTCTTCCCTTAACCCTCTGATAGCTCCAGAATGATTCCATTATAGTGGTGGACAAAATGGTCTATAGTATGATGGTGTCAAAAAGCTTCAGGGAACTAATATTGATGCCTCATACAAGTGATTCTCTTGAGCAGATGGGATTGGCTGCGCACTTTGGGTCTTTCTCAAAAAAGAAATAACATTTATCAAATTGAAATTTGTTCATACCACTTTGAATAATTCTTGAATATAGTATTGAATATATCTTAAGCATTTGATTTCCTACAAATAAGAAAATCAAATACTTAAAATATATTAAACTAAAATATATTAAATCAAGAAATAATTTTGTAGCAATTAAATTAGAAAATCAACAGAGAAATTTATAGTATATTTGATGCCAATGAAGTCTAACTTGTAATGTTTTTTTTTTTAACATCTTTATTGGAGTATAATTGCTTTACATTGTTGTGTTAGTTTCTGCTGTAAAACAAAGTGAATCATTAGAGATTTCTCTGAATTAACTTTGTATCCTGCTACTTTACCAAATTCATTGATTAGCTCTAGTAGCTCTCTGGTAGCATCTTTAGGATTCTCTATGTATAGTATCATGTCATCTGCAAACAGTGGCAGTTTTACTTCTTCCTTTCCGATTTGGATTCCTTTTATTTCTTTTTCACCTATGAATGCTGTGGCTAAAATTTCCAAAGCTATGTTGAATAATAGTGGTGAGAGTGGGCAACTTTGTCTTGTTCCTGATCTTAGTGGAAATGGTTTCAGTTTTTCACCATTGACACCGATGTTGGCTGTGAGTTTGTCATACAGGCCTTTATTATGTTGAGGTAAATTCCCTCTACGCCTACTTTCTGGAGAGTTTTTATAATAAATCGGTGTTGAATTTTGTCAAAAGCTTTTTCTGCATCTATGGAGATGATCATATGGTTTTTATCTTTCAATTTGTTAATATGGTGTATCACGTTGATTGATTTCTGTATACTGAAGAATCCTTGCATCCCTGGAATAAATCCCACTTGATCATGGTGTATGATCCTTTTAATGTTCTGCTGGATTCTGTTGGCTAGTATTTTGTTGAGGGTTTTCACATCTGTGTTCATCAGTGATATTGGCCTGTAGTTTTTTTTTTTTTTTGACATCTTTGTCTGGTTTTGATATCAGGGTGATGGTGGCCTTGTAGAATGAGTTTGGGAGTGTTCCTCCTTCTGCTATATTTTGGAAGAGTTTGAGAAGGATAGGTGTTAGCTCATCTCTAAATGCTTGATAGAATTCACCTGTGAAGCCATCTGGTCCTGGGCTTTTGTTTGCTGGAAGATTTTTAATCACTGTTTCAATTTCAGTGCTTGTAATTGGTCTATTTATATTTTCTATTTTTTCCTGGTTCTGTCTCGGAAGGTTGTGGTTTTCTAAGAATTTGTCCATTACTTCCAGGTTGTCCATTTTATTGGCATATAATTGCTTGTAGTAATCTCTCATGATCCTTTGTATTTCTGCAGTTGTTACTTCTCCTTTTTCATTTCTAATTCTGTTGATTTGAGTCTTCTCCCTTTTTTCTTGATGAATCTGGCTAATGGTTTATCAAATTTGTTTTGTCTTCTCAAAGAACCAGCTTTTAGTTTTATTGAATTTTGCTATCATTTCCTTCATTTCTTTTTCATTTACATCTGACCTGATCTTTATGATTTCTTTCCTTCTGCTAATTTTGGGTTATTTTTGTTGGTCTTCCTGTAATTGCTTTAGCTGTAAGGTTAGGTTGCTAATTTGAGATTTTTCTTGTTTCTTGAGGTAGGATTGCATTGCTATAAACTTCCCTCTTAGAACTGTTTTTGATGCATCCCATAGGTTTTGGGTCGTTGTGTTTTCATTGTCATTTGTTTTTAGGTATTTTTTATTTTCCTCTTTGATTTCTTCAGTGATCTCTTGGTTACTTAGTAGTGTATTGTTTAACCTCCACGTGTTTGTATTTTTTAGAGTTTTTTTCCTATAATTGATATCTAGTCTCATAGTGTTGTGGTCGGAAAAGATACTTGATACAATTCCAATTTTCTTAAATTTACCAAGGCTTGATTTGTGACCCAAGATATGATCTATCCTGGAGAATGTTCCATGAGCACTTGAGAACAAGTGTATTCTGTTGTTTTTGGATGGAATGACCTATAAATATCAATTAAGTTTATTTTGTTTAAGTGTCATTTATAGCTTGTGTTTCCTTATTTAATTTCATTTTGGTTAATCTGTCCATTGGTGAAAGTGGGGTGTTAAAGTCCCCTACTATGATTGTGTTACTGTTGATTTCCCCTTTTATGGCTGTTAGCATTTGCCTTATGTGTTGAGGTGCTCCTATGTTGGGTGCATAAATATTTACAATTGTTATATCTTCTTCTTGGATCGATCCCTTGATCATTATGTAGTGTCCTTCTTTGTCTCTTGTAATAGTCTTTATTTTGAAGTCTATTTTGTCTGATATGAGAATTGCTACTCCAGCTTTCTTTTGATTTCCATTTGCATGGAATATCTTTTTCCATTCCCTAACTTTCAGTCTGTATGTGTCCCTAGGTCTGAAGTGAGTCTCTTGTAGACAGCATATATACGGGTCTTGTGTTTGTATCCATTCAGCCAATCTGTGTCTTTTGGTTGGAGCATTTAATCCATTTACATTTAAGGTAATTATCGATATGTATGTTCCTATTACCATTTTCTTAACTATTTTGGGTTTGTTATTGTAGGTCTTTTCCTTCCCTTGTGTTTCCTACCTATAGAAGTTCCTTTAGCATTTGTTGTAAAGCTGGTTTCGTGGTACTGAATTCTCTTAGCTTTTGCTTGTCTGTAAAGGTTTTAATTTCTCCTTCAAATCTGAATGAGATCCTTGCTGGGAAGAATCATCTTGGTTGCAGGTTTTTCCCTTTCATCACTTTAAATATTTCCTGCCACTCCTTTCTGGCTTGCAGAGTTTCTGTTGAAAGATTAGCTGTTAACCTTATGGGGATTCCCTTGTTTGCTATTTGTTGCTTTTCCCTTGCTGCTTTTAATATTTTTACTTTGTATTTAATGTTTGATAATTTGATTAATATGTGTGTTGGCATGTTCCTCCTTAGATTTACCCTGTATGGGACTCTGCAGTTCCTGGACTTGATTGACTATTTCCTTTTCCATGATAGGGAAGTTTTCAACTATAATCTCTTCAAATACTTTCTCAGTCCCTTTCTTTTTGTCTTCTTCTTCTGGGATCCTTATAATTTGAATGTTGCTGTGTTTAATGTTGTCCCAGTGGTCTCTGAGACTGTCCTCAATTCTTTTAATTTTTTTTTTTTATTCTGCTCTGTGGTAGTTATTTCCACTATTTTATTTTCCAGGTCACTTATCGGTTCTTCTGCCTCAGTTATTCTGCTACTGATTCTTTTTAGAGAATTTTTAATTTCATTTATTGTGTTGTTCATCACTGTTTGTTTGCTCTTTAGTTCTTCTAGGTCCTTGTTAAACGTTCCTTGTTTTTTCTCCGTTCTATTTCCAAGATTTTGGGTCATGTTTACTATCATTACTCTGATTTATTTTTCAGGTAGACTGCCTATTTCCTCTACATTTGTTTGGTCTGGTGGGTTTTTATCTTGCCTCTTCATCCGCTGCGTATATCTCTGTTTTCTCATTTTGCTTAACTTACTGTGTTTGGTGTCTCCTTCGTGAGGGTACAGGTTCGTAGTTCCAATTTTTTTGATGTCTTCCCCCAGTGGGTAAGGTTGGTTCAGTGGGTTGTGTAGGCTTCCTGGTGGAGGGAACTGGTGCTTGTGTTCTGGTGGATGAGGCTGGATTTTGTCTTTCTGGTGGGCAGGACCATGTCTGGTGGTGTGTTTTGGGGTGCCTGTGAACTTATTATGATTTTAGGTAGCCTTTCTGCTAATGGGGGGGGGTTGTGTTCCTGTCTTGCTAGTTGTTTGGCATGGGGTGTCCAGCACTGGATCTTGCTGGTTGTTGAGCAGAACTGGATCTTAGCATTGTGACGGAGATCTCTGGGAGAGCTGTTGCTGACTGATATTACATGGGGCTGGGAGGTCTCTGGTGGTCCAATTTCCTGAACTTGGCTCTCCCACCTCCAAGGCTCAGGCCTGATACCTGGCCGGAGCACCAAGACCCTGTCAGCCACACGGCTCAGAAGAAAAGGGAGAAAAAATTCAAAGAAAGAAAAATAACTAAAATAAAGTTATTAAAATAAAATTTTTCAAAAAATATTATTAAAATAAAAAATTAAAGGAGCAATTAAAAAAAAGAGAGAGCAACCAAACCAATAAACAAACCCACCAATGATAACAAGTGCTAAAAACTAAACTAAGATAAAAATAGAAATCAGAAAGTAGTCAGTTGCATACGGCAAACCCGAAGTCTACCGTTGCTCCCAAAGTCCATCTCCTCAGTTTTGGGATGATTCGTTGTCTATTCAGGTATTACGCAGATGCAGGGTATATCAAGTTGATTGTGGAGGTTTAATCCACTGCTCCTGAGGCTGCACAGAGAAATTTCCTGTTCTCTTCTTTGTTTGCACAGCTCTGGGGTTCAGCTTTTGATTTGGCCCCACCTCTGCATGTACGTTGCCCTCTGGTGTCTTCTTTACCCAGACAGGAGGGAGTTAAAGGAGCAGCTGATTAGGGGCCTCTGGCTCACTCAGGCTGGGGGGAGGGAGGGGTATGGAATGCGCGGTGAGCCTGCGGCAGCAGAGCTTGGTATGACGTTGCAACAGCCTGAGGCGCACCGTGTGCTCTCCCAGGGAAGTTGTGCCTGGATCATGGGACCCTGACAGTGGTGGGCTGCACAGGCTCCTGGGAGGGGAGGTGTGGATTGTGACCTGTGCTTGCACACAGGATTCTTGGTGGCTTCAGCAGCAGCCTTAGCATTTCGTGCCCGTCTCTGGTGGCCACGCCGATAGTTGCAGCTTACGTCCGTCTCTGAAGCTCATTTAGGTGGTGCTCTGAATCTCTTCTTGCGCAGCGCGAAACAATGGTCTCTTGCCTCTTAGGCAGGTCCAGAGCTTTCCCCAGACTCCTTCCCAGCTAGCTGTGGCACACTAGCCCCCTTCAGGCTGTGTTCAGGCAGCCAACCCCAGTCCTCTCCCTGGGATCTGACCTCTGAAGCCTGAGCCTCAGCTCCAAGCCCCGCCCACCCTGGCAGGTCAGCAGCCAAACCTGTCAGGCTGGTGAGTGCTGGTCGGCACCGATCCTCTGTGTGGGAATCTCTCCACTTTGCCCTCTGCATCCCTGTTGCTGTGCTATCCTCCGTGGCTCTGAAGCTTCCCCACCCCGCCCAACCCCTGTCTCTGCCAGTGAAGGGGCTTCCTAGTGTGTGGAAACCTTTCCTCCTTCACAGCTCCCTCCCAGAGGTACAGGTCCCATCCCTATTCTTTTGTCCCTGTTTTTTTCTTTTTTCTTCTGCCTTACTCAGGTATGTGGGGAGTTTCTTGCCTTTTGGGAAGTCTGAGGTCTTCTGCCAGCATTCAGTAGGTGTTCTGTAGGAGTTGTTCCACAAGTAGATGTATTTTTGATGTATTTGTGGGGAGGAAGGTGATCTCCATGTCTTATTCCTCCACCATCTTGAAGGTCCTCTGTAATGTGTTTTTAAGAGAGTGTTGGTATTCCCAGAACATGTTCACAGAACGAATGGATTAGACAGGAACTAGGTATATTCCTGAACTTCACTATTTTATGCCAACATACTTGATGATTTATTTAAATACAGAACCAAGTAGAAACACAGAGTTCCTGAGGCTGATAGATGGCTTCAACTTTGACCTTTGTAGACTTCCTTAATGTTATTTTCATGGCCTTTAATTTTAGATACAGTATGGTTGTAAATGTGTCTTGTGATCATGGCTTTATTATGGTAATTGCTCAGCATTGTAGTAATTACCAAACAAACCCCAAAGCAGTTGTGCATGTAAAATGGACCCGTCTCTCATTAGGGATTTTGCCTATGCAGTTTTTTTTTTTTTTTGCGGTACGTGGGCCTCTCACTGCTGTGGCCTCTCCCATTGCGGAGCACAGGCTCCAGACGCGCAGGCTCAGCGGCCAAGGCCCACTGGCCCAGCCGCTCCGCGGCATGTGGGATCCTCCCGGACCGGGGCACGAACCCGTGTCCCCTGCATTGGCAGGCGGACACCCAACCACTGCGCCACCAGGGAAGCCCCTATGCAGTTTTAATTTATGAATTTCTATATGGTTTGAAACTAGGCTTAACATTGATCTCTCTACTCTCTTCATGGTTAAGAAAGCTATGAGGCTTTCATAAAAGCCTCATTGTACAGAATATGGCTTTCCACTTTTCGAGTATGTCTTTGAAAAACTTCTCTGGAAAAGTTATTTTATATTTATATTTTAGTTGAAGTATAGTTGATTTACAATGTTGTGTTAGTTTCTGGTGTACAGCAAAGTGATTCAGTTATACATATATATATATATATATATATATATATATTCTTTTTCATATTCTTTTCCATTATGGTCTATTACAAGATATTGATAGAAAAATTATTTTTAATCCTATTCTTCCTTTTAGAAGTAATATAACTCCTTGGCTCTATTTTAGAATGTTATTTAACATATCATACCCAGTAAACTAGGAGTGCTCTTTTAAAAAATGAATCTTAATTACTTTTGGGTAAAATATCACTCTCCTATTTGGCAAATTACGGAGAAAATGGGATTTTAAAAAATTTATTTATTTATTTATTTTCGGTTGCGTTGTGTCTTTGTTGCTGTGCATAGGCTTTCTCTAGTTGCATTGAGTGGGGGCTACTGTTCGTTGCAGTGCACGGTCTTATTGTGGTGGCTTCTCTTGTTGTGAAGCACGGGCTCTAGACACACGGGCTTCAGCAGTTGTGGTTCAATGGCTCTAGGGCGCAGGCTCAGTAGTTGTGGCACATGGGCTTTGTTGCTCCACAGCATGTGGGATCTTCCCAGACCAGGGAATCGAACCCATGTCCCCTGCATTGTCAGGTGGATTCTTAACCACTGCACCACCAGGGAACTCCCTGGGATCATGTGTTTTAGGAAGGTGCAGTTGACTTATGGAGGCTATCCGAAGAGTCATATAAGAACATATTGATAAAAAGAGTCATAAACTTTAAGAATATGGCTTAGAAAAATGTAGTCTACGCCCATGTGTGGAAATAAATGAAGACCAGTCAAATGAGAACCAGTAAGGGCTATTTATTCAGAGCTTGCTATAGCAAGACAGTCAGCCACCACAATTTGCATTTGACAGAAACTCAAAGGCTGCAGAGAAGTGGGACAGCTTTATAGTGGAACAAAAGGAGGGCTTCAGGTATGCCCTGATTGGAGGCTGTAGGTGTGGGGAAGCTGGAAGCTAGGTAACTAGAAGCAGGACATCCTAGGAGATTGGTTAGGGTCACATATTTGGCTTTATCCCATTGGTCCTAAGTTGGAAGCAGGGGCAAAAATTAGGGAAGCTTTCGGTTACTGATCAAATCCTGACCATTTGGGGCTGACTGCTAGTAGGGTGTGGTTTGGCTTGCTGGACTGGCCACTTCAGGTTAGGGATCACAGTTCTATTTTAATATCTGAACTGGATATTATGTGTCTGTATATGCAGTCTCTCACAAGGAATCAGAAATATCTGTGATCATATGAAAAGTTACCAGTAATTCACAAGAACTAACTTAAAAATCAGGGTAATTTTCCAATCATCATATTGTTCTAGGTATTTTTACTCTTATCAGTGAAGTAAAAACATGGTTGATTTGCTCCTTTTTTTTCCAGTTAAGGAGGATCCTTGACAACTATCTCAAGTAATTATAGAGTAGAAATCAATTTTGATTCAGTAAAAATCATGAATCAGTAAAATGACTAAATCATAAAAGACTTTTCCTTGCTTCTGAGAAAGAATGAAGATGACACTTACTCTCATCTGTTTCAAGGTTTGTAAACACGGCGTGCTTTGAATTACTTACAAGAAAATTTCTATTAGTGTGAATGGAACCAAGCAAAGGCCGTTCTACAACACTTTCATCAATTTTGTTTTGACTCAACGTTACCAGTATATTTTTTGAAAACCAGAAATATATTTATTCTACAATTTTTAAATGTCCCCAAATGCTACATTCTTGTCACTGGATTCAAAAATCTGTTGTATTAAATATGGGTAAATAAAAAAATAATACAAAAGAAAACAAAAATCATGTTCACAGGCAGAGTGCACTAACGGTAGTTCCACTTTCTTGAAATAGATCACTGTGACATGGTAGTTGACAGTAATTAATAAGTGATAAACAAAACAATAAAATGTCAGTCTGCAAGTAACCTTGTCAGACTCCTGATGTTGCTCTAGCCCCCAACAATCAGTCAAGCTAATTAGGAGGATGAGACAATTAATATCTTAATGTCTGTGAGACCAGCAGCACATTACGAATACTACAGAGCTAAAGGGGCTGTACCGAGGTGTGAATATCCCGAGGGTAGAAACCAACAGCAAAGAAGAAAATGCTTCTCCAGTTGTTTCCTCCCTGGCTGCCATTTGCACCTCTTTCAAATAATGTGCTATTCAGATTATATCATGTTAGTGATTCAAGAAAAGCACTGTATGTATATAATACAATTACTCAATGGTATCCTTTAAACTGGAAGAATATGTTAATCATGCAGTCAATTTCTGCTCTCATGAATATTCAAAACAATACCAGCACCCACCTTACCTTTGTAGTCCCTCATTTTAGCAACAGAGAATGTGTATTAGTTTACTTGCCTTTGCCCTATTTAAATTCCTAGAAATGAGAAATGATAAACTCATTCTGCCTAGTATAATATTGATGATCAATAATTAGTAATTAGAAAATGTAAGTTTCCTGTGCATTTTTGAGACATTATTGAGCTGATGTCTTAGATAAAACCATTTCTATTTTGAATGTGGTAAATTCACATTAAAGACACTACATTCTTGGCTTTAGCTCCCAACTCAGAACCTTTGCAATAAATACAGACAAGGTGTTAATTAAAAGAACTGCCAATCTAAATGAATAATGGAGTGCTGGAAACAGCACGGGTGAGGGCCTGACCTGCGTCAAAGAGGTGCTCTAATGCTGAAGTCTCAAGTTTGGAACTATGAATACAGAATAATGAGAAAATGGGAGGGAAAAAATGGATAGTGGGATCTCCATTAACTCATTCAGCTACTCCTAATTAGTTTGTAAAAACTGTCAGGCAATGTTTAATGAAAGGCTTTTCAGGAATAGGAAATGAATAAAGGTCACTGCATCTATATACTATTTCTTCAACCCAAGGAGTGCCAACTAAATATTAAGTGAAAGTTGATACTTTGTAAGGGCCCTTCCTAAAAGCCATGCTTTCAGCAGCAGCATAAAAAAAGCAGCCGTTTTCCTCAGGACACTGACACAGGCCGAGCTAACTCAGCCATCTCGGCCCCCCGGGGGAGGGGAGGTGGGCACGCAAGAGGCAGAGGCAGTCGGGTATGTGGGGGCCCATGGTCAACCCAGAGACAGCTGCCACCTCTGACTCCTACACAGCCTGTGCCTCCCAGTCACCTGGGAGTCCAGGGCAGCCCAAGTCAGAAACCTTTCATCAGGCAATTCTACTCCTGATTCTAACTTGACAACTAAGTTGTGCAGTCTTTTCTGGACTATGGGGTCCTTCCAGCTTGAAGGAGAGACCCGACCACCATTTAGTCAGGACTCTGAATTATAAATCTCCGAGGTTTTTCAAATGTTTGAGACACCTAAATCATTGTGAAGATTATTCTGAAGCTACAAAATACCTTAGGCCATGAGAATAAAAAAACATTTCAGTGAGGCCAATACCGCAAATAACTTAGTTTCTTTGAGAAAGTAGCTTGGTTTTGGCCTCCTTTCCAGGGAAATCTCTAGGTTGAAGAGAGAATAAGACAGAGGAAAATCATCTTGTGAAGACAAGTGGCATTTACTGAAAGCCTATTATGGATATGTGCTGTTCTATGACAGTATTAAACCTTCATGACTTTATGAGGTAAATACCATTATTATACCCATTTTACAGATAAGGATGTTGAGGCACAAGAGGTAACGTAATTTGCCCAAGAACACTATTCTATCCAAGTGCCTAGTTTTAGGCATGAATCTTGGTGTCCGGGGTGTCACAGGGACCCACCGTGGTCATTTGTTTTCACCTGGACTCTAGACATTGTGGCTTTGGTTTCTCCTGCGTATTTTACTCAGTTTAAATCCTAGCCTATATCCAGGCTCAGAGGAACATCTAGCTGTTTCCACTCAACTCCACACACCTGTGTGGATAAACTAAACTAAGTGGTCATACACCCAGGCTTTCAAAGCAGAAGCATATTTATTGTAATATGGAAGAAAACTACCTTATCCCCACCTGAGGTCCCATGATAGGGATTTTTCCAAACTAAACACCGTCTCCCAAGTTGGCTGTCAACGGAAAGTGAAGCTGTGGTAGGAATTCCTCCAGGACCACAGCTTGGCCATTGCTGGGTCCCTGGCAAAGACTGCTGTTCTGAAGAAATAATAGAGTGAATTTTGGTTTTAGGATGTCACCTGAAAAAACTTTTGCCTAGCCTTAGCCAGTGACCAGGGTTTAGCAATGTTAGAATCTATTTCCCCTATTTCTGTGTTAAAAGGCTCAACTACTTAGTTGTCCATCTTCCCCAGATGCACGTGAACTTGGGAGACTCTTCCCTACAGGTTTTAATCCATGTTATATTTTATATGTAGCGTGGAGTTACCAGGTAAAAACACATGACACCTAGTTAAGTTTACCTTGCAGAGAATTTCAGAGAAATTCAAGTTTAACTGGGCATCATGTGCTTTTGTACGCTAAATCTGGCAACTGTATTCTATAGCTAACTCATTAGAAGTGAGGGGAGGGGTGAGCCACTTTTTATTAAGTAAACTATCTTGTTTAGTGTAGATTAATTTAATAACACTAGAAGCTAAAGTATTTTTTGTGCTCAGCATCTGCAGGTGGATGCAAAATTTTCTCTCATTTTAAACTGTACATTATAAATTAATTATAGTCAGGTTTTAAATCTAAACATATTTAGTATGATTCCCACCATTTTCCCAGGGTAAGACAAGCACCATAATAATTTTCATGAACCTTCCCCTATCATTTGTGATTAAGGGGTCCATAAAGATGAATTTTCTTAAGTACCAAAACTTTTCAATTTTAATTTTTCATAGAGATTTTTCTGAGGTGTGTTTCACTTTGCTTTATCTACTTGGGGGTGATGTATTGAACCTGAATTCCTCTGGAAAAATCAGTGTTATCATTATTAACACAAATTCTTTTGGCCTTTAATACAGTAATATACCCTGATAGTCTACTGGCATGTACAGGACTGTTTTCCTGTCTGTAAACATCCTTGCTGTGCTATGCTCTTGGGGTTGCATGCTGCTGTTTGCTTTCCTCTCTGTCCACCTCCAGGAGACAGCTGTGTGAACTAAGAACCCAGGGAAGCTCATTTATAGACTCAGGTGCGTTTGCTTTGGACCAGCTGTGGTTTTTGCAGCTGCTTCAGACCTGCTTGCACTTCGAGGTCTATGTTTTCTTCCTTACAGGTGAGCTTTGTCGGGTATGTGAAGGGCTGCTTTGTGTTTGTCATTATTACTTCCCAAGAGATGTTTTACCGGACACAAGTTCTATAAAATGTTAATAGGTGCCTCAAGAAAAACTTCAATGGTTGAAGAGTTTGAGAGACAGTGAGCTAAAAGAACGTTAAACCTATAAAAAGCTAAAGCTGCCTCTAAAGGGATTTTCGTATGTTAACAGGGCGTATAAAGCTCCAGGTGTTTAACACGGTACGTGGCAAAACTTGATTTTATCTGTCCACGTAATCTCTTTGGTGAGAAATCATTCTGGACACGTTGTGACATCTTGTCATGACTTATAGTTTCAGTTGTACACAGAAGTAAAAATCTTAAGCATGACATAAATTCTGTTCTAAAAACTTAAGAGGAGACAGGAAAGAAATAATGAAGTGATTTATAATGGGGATGAATTAATATCCTTTATGTATTCAACTAATTATGTGTTGGAGATGTTCTCTGAAAATAATAGCAAGTGTACAAATCTTCAGGACATTAATTGGAGGACAAGTTTCTTCTTTAGAAGTAAAGGGTTGAGTTTCTGAGTGCTAATGTATTAGAAAGGTATAATATGTCAAGGGTTAGAACCCATAAAATATACTAACAGAACTCCTTCCTGCTCTCTGGACAAGTTCAATGAGAAGCTAAAATTAAAGGTTAAATAGAATTTAATGCTCCCAATAGAGACTGAAAAAAAAAAAAAAAGCCGAACAATCTTGGCTTCTTTTTCTTCCTGAACTGCCACTTCTTTCTCTCTGTGCCCTTAAAAAATATATATATATATTTTGGGTGAATATTATTGCTTTTAATTAGTGTTTGATATTATTTTGTCATTAGTTTGGAAGTTATTACCGCTAAGTATTGAAGGAAAGGACTGTACATTTTGTTGAGAGGAGCACACTAATATTTAGCTTAAGCATGTGTGCCACACTTGTCTTTGCCTGAAGACACACACACATGCACGTAAATATATTTGTATTCGTTATATTATAAACACCTAATCATGTATAACAATGCCCTCTGTTCTCTGTTTTGTCTCATGTCAGAAATATATTTTTATGGCTTAGCATCAATGATAAATTGTAACTCGGATACTTAATTTAACCTGTGCTTAGATACTTGTTGCAAAGGCAAATCCACAGCTTCCTGCAGCTATTCTGTCACCTCCTGGACCCTGCATCTTTAGTGATCTGTGCAGAGAGGCTCATTTTAATAATAATAGCCAATACCTATGTCGGTCATGCTTCTAAAGTGTTTTTACATGTATTATTTAATCCTCACAACAATTGTTCATGATTTCATTTCAGAGATGACAAAATCAAGGCATACTCACCCAAGATCAACAGTTAGTAAGTGGCAGAGCTGGACGGTGAACACAAGTAGTCTGATTCTGGAGGCTGCTCTTATTAACCATTAAGGAGGGAAAGATGGGAGTGATACCTAGCTTATTCCATACAACTGTAATTCTGCATTCCTGGAACCTTCCCATGGGTTTTTTTCTGAAGCAATGTGACCACCTAACTGAATTCTTACATTCTTCACAAAAATAAGAAGAACAGAGATTTTTCCACTGACTTGGGCATAGTTGATGAGGTGTGACGTCTCCATTAGGAATAGTGAAGTGCTGCTGGGCTCAGCTGTGTGTGCCTGGAGTCTCAGCTCCTTGGAAGGCTGAGGCAGGAGAATGGATGGAGCCCAGGAGTTCTGGGCTGTAGTGCATTATGCTGATGGGTGCCCACACCAAGTTCGGCATCTGTATAGTGACCTCCTGGGAGTGGGGGACCACCAGGTTGCTTAAGGAGGGGTGAACTGGCCCAGGTCAGAAACAGAGCAGGTCAGAACTCCTGTGCTGATCAGTAGTGGGATGGTGCCCGTGAATAGACACTGCACTCCAGCCTGGGTAACATAGTGAGACCCTGTCTCTTTTGTTAAGGGAATCCTATATATCCTAAATGTTCCATATATCCCCTAAAAAAAAAAGGATAGTGAAGTGCTAACATTATTGGTAGCCAGTGTTTCTACCTCCTTGAGTAAGAACATAGATTATCCTAAATCCTGGGAAAGGTGTGGGCTCTGTCTCACTCTCCTTTAATATCCTACAATGCTACTACAGAATTGAGTGCTTATTAGTGGTTCCACAAAGACTTTCTGAGTGATTCTCACTTTACTGATGAAATTGAGGCCCAGTGAGATGAAGACCTTGACTGAGGCATTACAGTAAGTGGCAAAAATTCCACCCATGGTCACAGGTCCATTTCATTTTTCACTTTACTATGTTGACAATTGGTGTTGATCTCTTGAGTTAATTTAGAGAAATGTTAAACTGCTAGAATTACTGAAATACACTGATTGGTTATGCTTATCATGATCATACTAGAATATACACAAATATCTTCATTATAGTGATCAAGCTGAGATTGCTAAATTACTCTCCAGATGTATTTGGGCCAGTAGCACTTTCTGGCTTCTTCATAGAGCATCCCTACCTTAAAGCAGGCTGGGCAGATCTCCTTCATATCTTTGCCACAAGAGTCTCAGGTGGTGTCAGACAAACGCTTTTGCTGTTTTTCCTCTGGGAAAGCTAATGAATTATGGTCAAGTGTGTTCAGGGTTCACAGACCAACCCACACGCCCTACTTCCTTCCCTGACAGTGCATTTTCCAAGACAATTTGAAAAGCACTATTGTCCAAACAAGAACCATTTTACATGGGAACCTTCCCGTATGTCCTAACAACTTGCATCTTGATGGTTCTCTTTTATTTCTCTTTGCCCACTCACTATTACTGATGTGTATACATTTTTATATGCTTTTTTTCACTCCTGACCAATTATTAATAGGTGTCTAGTCTTTCATGCCTCTGAGTTTTACCATCCTGATACTAAGATGGCCAAAAATGTAATCATCATACTTCAGATACTCCATTCTGCCTGCCTTTTCCTGTTATAGAAGAACATGTGAAAAAAAGAATTTCATTAAAATTTCTGGAACACACTATGTATAATGAAGGGTTTTAGTGTCACTGACTTTGCCATCAGATTACACTTGGACTAGAATTCTGACTCTGATAATTACCATGTGACCCTGAACAAACTACTTAACTGTTCTACACCTTAGTTTCCTTATCTGTAAAATGGTGCTGAGAATAAAACTTACCTCATAGGGCTGTGAGCATTAAATGTGATAATGCATGAAAAGTGCTTAGCATGGTACCAGTTTGTACTGAGCATAAGTGTTAATTACTTATTTACATCTTCTATACTGACTGATATAGAGAGCAGATCTTTTCAGGTCTCCCAAATGGAAAGGGTAATGTGGGCCCAGATCATGCTTAAAATCTCCCCCATTATAATAAGGAAAAATACTTACTGAAAAGACAAAGCTATAGGAGTTTTGTAAGTGTGTGAATAAATACCAATGGCACTGGCTAGCCTACTCAATGTGATACACACACACACACAGACACACACACACACAAAAGAAGCAAAAGTTGTGACGTAGTCACAAATGCAACAACAACAAAACAAAGAAAGAAAAATAGGATAAAAATTCGACCATATTATATTTTGGGAACTAGTATCTTTATAATTATATACATTTAGGTATGATTCATACCTTTAGTTCCACATGCCACATTAAATGCCTGCCTTCGTAATTATACTTGTAAACACAATTATAAAGTTATCTCTTTGTGGCTGAAAGTATACATTCATTTGTGAACTCCCCACGCTACAATTAAATTAAGAAGGTAAGAAATAATTTTTATTTGGATAAAGAAAATAGCCTGTCCATGGGCACAGGTCCCCTTGTTTTTTGTTCTTCTCGGTTTGTGTGACAGAACCCCTAAACTGGTAGGTGCTGCCCCACTCTACCCCACCTCCCAAGTTTTCTATGCTTGGCTTTCCTCAAAAATACATTCTATTTTGTTTTATTGAGCTCATGGGTATACAGATATTTATAGGCTTATTTCACTATGAGCACCCCAAAAACCATTAGGCAACTTTCAGGTCCAAAAAATAAAATGAAATAAAATAATATGCTGGGCAGTGTCGATGTTAAAGATCAAGGTATTTAGGAGACCTTCACTGCCCATCTCCCAATATTCCTGTTCTCAGTGACTCTGTGGAAATGTCACTTTTGAAAGGCTCTGAAAAATCTGACCTCAATAGCCTCTTTCCTTCTAGGTAGGGTGACTGTATTATACAAACAAATGTGAGTAATTATGACTGAATACGGATTTTACTTCCAGCTGTGATGAGCAGTCACAGAGGTGACATGTTGGACTCCTGACACATTTCGAGGTTTATGGGAGTGGTTCACAGCTTCTGGACAGCGAGGGACCATTTTTTGAGCACCTCCTATGTGCAAGGGTCTAAGCTGGGGGGTTATCAGTTAATTCACATTATGACTCAATGAGCAGGCTCTTTATATTTTCTCATTCTTTAGGGAAAATTGAAGCTTGGATTTGAGTCAGGTATGATTCCACCATTTAATAAAGCTTCATTAGATTTTAAAGATTCCAAAAAACCTATTTAGTAAAGCTCTTATGCATCTGAAATAGTTTAAATACAGGAATTCCTAGAAGCAGGGGAAAATCTTTGAGCCTCTTTGAAATCTTTACAATCTGATTTTAACAGGTGGTGCTAAATTCCTCTTCTTCCTAAACAGAAGCTAATTTCAAAAAAGATCTGATTTGGAATACTGACATAATTAAAGCTATCAAATAATTTCTTGTTCTCTTTACAAGATATTAAACATTTTGGATCACTGCTTACAATTATCTAGCTATATGTGGACTATAAAGTCTATCTACCACAAGGATAAATGTAATTTTCATAGTGACCGAAGGTAATTTTCCTGTGTTGTTAAAAATATATTTATACTGCTTTGCACATCACCTTTGGTTTATAATCATGGTTCATGAAAGTCTTGACATGTGAATGTAATCTAGCAACATAGTTCATATATTTATAATTTTGAAAGAACAAGGGAAGCACCCTAATGTAATAGAAACAGCATAGCCCCGGGCTTCGTCCTCATATTGCCACAAGGTAGATGTATAGGTTTGTGTAATCCCTCAGTCTCTTTGAAGTCAGTGTCTTTAGTTATAAAATTTATTGGATTGGACCAGGTGATCTGCAGGGTCCTTCCAGTTTTTAGGTTAATGATCATCATAATGAAGGGATCAGAGAGAACGCACACTACACTAAAGAGGTTTTGTATGCTCTGAGCTGCCTTTTAGAAAGTTGGCAGTAGTCTTTAAATCAATCATAAACCAGAGGGCAGAGGTGCAATGTGTGAACTGAAAAGCTTCTTGCTCTTAATTTTTGGGTGCATTTCTGATACTGCAGAGTAGTTTAAACGGCTCTGAGTGCCCTAATGCCACACAAAGCCCACATTACTCTAATCATTATGAAACCTTCACAGATGTGCACTGGAAAGATTTTTCTGAGGAGGCTGGAAAAATGAAACTGTAAATGCCTTCCAGCTGGCATGCCTAAATATTCTTCGTCTCATTGGAGATGTGTTCAGGTTAATTTCAGTTGATGACTGATAGCTCATCCAAATGTTACTCAAGATAATGTGGAGCAATTTTTCTCTCCTAGTGATGAACTCAGATAAGAGGGTGATTATTGAAAAAAAAAAAGTAACTAACATTTCTCAATGGAAAAAAATGGTATCATTACAAAAACACAAAATTAAATTATAATATCTTTTTTTAAAAAAAGAAAATGACTCAAGGTCGGGATATAAAAAGCATAAGGCTAATTACACACGTGCATATAGTGTACATTCTAGTTAAGCACTGAGGGAGTTAACACTTTCGTGCCTGGCTGGTTTAGGTCATGCCATTTACATCCTACTGTTCACAATAATAATGATAAGAAATGGGCCGCCTGCTATCACTAAGTGCCAGGTACAGACAATATTGCAACAAGGCAACATCAAATTTTAAAAAATAGCAGTTTTCTTGAGACTTAAAATACTTTGATAGCTTAAGACATGCAATCTATTGCACATTTCCTTAATTCCTTTAAATTCCTCTTCTCATCCTGGCATTGCTGCTGGCTGCTCTTCAGCTGTTTAATGTGAATGTGAAAACAAGCAAAGAACATGATTACAAAACCACATATCCTGGAATCTAAGTTCTTTACTTTGGACAATTTCCTTCTTTAAATGATAGCTACTCTCTCTATAGAAACAGGAGAATTCCAGGAAGAAAAACATAAAAAGGGATGACAAGCTATTCAGACTTATGCAGATAGGCAGACACATAAAATGTGAAGTGATTTCTTAAAAGTAGAGATAAAAATAATGGACTCATTGAATGTTAAAGCTGGAAGGGATCTCAGAGCTCTTCAGACTCACCCTATTGCTTTACAGAAAAGGAAACTGAGGCAGAGTTGTGTTAAACCACCTGCCCAGGAGCACATGAGAGTTACACACGGAAATGAGTCTACAGTTTAGACCTACAGACTTCCATTCTAGCGCTCCTTCAAAATCTGTATATGTTTACAGAGTTAAAGATAATAGGGTTTCAAAGAATTAATTTATGATGATTGATTGAGAAATTGTTTGGTGTACAACAGATAAGCAAACCCAGGACTTCATGATTAAAAACAATACATTTCTAATAAATACAATATATATTTTGAAGAAAAGTTGAATACTTCTTCAATATGATTTTATCTGTGAACTGATTTAGTGAGTTGCCCTAATCACTCCATGTATCAAAAATTTTTGGTATAGATTTCACAGTAATTCCACAAATCTTCTTCTATACATAAACTAAAAATAGCATATTTCTCATGGTCTGCTGATGGATATCCTCTTCTGTAAAATGGCCTATGTGATCTAAAAGGTCCCTCTCAGCTCCAGCAGATTATGGTTCTATTGTACCCTGTTCACGATGAAGTGTGACGTTTGAAGCTGTGATCATATGACTTCAAGGTAATTCAAGATTTAACTTTTGCTGATTTAAAAAAGCCATCACTCTACAGTGTTGGTTAAAGTTATGTTTTGTTAAAGATAGTTTTATAACTTCAAATTATACTTAGATATTTCAGAACATCATCCTCAAGATAAATGTTCAGAAATTTCTACTTACTATTGATGAGACCATTAATCCATTGGAGTTTTCCTGTAACTCACACTTAAATGTATGAAATAAGACACCGTTGAGACTATTTGCATCGGTGCAGAATTTTCATACTTTTTTTATGTGAGTGCAATGTATTTTTAAAAGCATTTAAAATTAAACTGTACTCATCATTGAGATTGCATTAGACTTTTCCTCTCTCTACATTTTCATATTTAAACTCCATGATTAAAACCAATCCCAGATATCAGAGCATCAAAAGGACAGGTAATAAAAGTGAGGGATAGCCATGGGTAACAGGACTTTCAGGTACAAAGCAGAGTAAAAAACTGAGCTTAGAAACTTAAAGTTAGAGCTAACAATTGATTTACTAAGAAGTGTTTCTGTTATTCAATTTTGATTTGATTATAAACCACTCAAGGACTTCAAAGGGTAAAGATAAATGATTACTAAAGACCACAGTAAAAATTATGTAAAAATCTAACACTGAATTTCAGAAAAGTCATTACCCATTACAATTTTTGTCAAAATGGCTGATTCTAGGGCTGGCGAAAGGAGAGTCTACAGCATCTTGTAGCTCTAGAAAGAAAAGAAAAGCTCAAAAACTGAAAACCATGTAGGTGGGGTATATCAAAAAGATACAGGAGACAAACTGAAAGAATTCCCAGTGGCCAAAGCTGAATCATTCTGTGCAACAAAATAAATAACATAGTATTGGATTATAACCCAAAGTATAAAATATCCGTGAATACACACCGATATAAATAAATGATTGAGTAAGTAAATGAGGCAGAGATGAATCTCTTACACAGAAGAATTACAAGTAATTTATGTAGCTACTAATTCCTCAAGGAGGTGAATCTTAACTCCCTATTCCTTAAATGTGAGCTGTGCTTAGCAACTTACTCCCAAAGAGTAGAAATAAATTTAAAAAAAAACATAACTTTACAGTGAAGAAACCTGGCAAATGCTATCTCATGTGATCAATGTCAACATTATCAGTGATAAGTTGCATTGACAGCATGTACCCTTGAAATGATGTGACAAGAGAGGCACTTCACCTCTGTGATCTTCTTTTCCCAAACCCGCAATCTCAACCTGAGAGAGAATACATGATACACACTCAAACTGAGGGACATTCTATAAAACACATGACCAGTACTCCTCAAAACTCTTGAGGTCTTAAAAAACAAGGGAAGTCTGAGAAACTTTTAAGACCAGAGGAGACTAAGAAGGCACAATGACTAAATGTACTATGTACCCTGGACTGGATCCTGTAACAGGAAAAGGAAAAGGAAAATATGCGGAAAATGAATGACATCTGAATTAAGTATGGAGTATAGTGAATACTAACATATCAGTATTGGTTTATTAGCGGTGACAAATGTACGACATTAGTGAACTAACAATAGGGAACTGGGTGTGGGGTATGTAGTAACTATCCATATTATCTTTGCAACTTTTCTGAAAATGTAGAACTATTCTAAAATAAAGTTTATTTAAAAACAAAGAAATTTGATGATTTTGTTCTCTAAAGTTTCCACAAGGTAGGTCGCATGTTTTGACTGTCATTTTCTATTTGATTAAGTTTTGTTTGCAAAAAAATTCAGAATAACTAGGCAATAGAAGACTTGCTTAATGGCGACAGTTTATATGAGTATCAGATAGAGAAATAAATTGTGTTTAAAATTATGCTGCCCTCTGACACAAAGCTCAAAGCATTTTTATAGAGTCATCACTCATTTTCTAATGTGATAAAACTTATGAAAGTGTGTTGTAAATTGTAAAAGACTATAAAACGTGTACCATAATTAGTATTACTTTATGATTACTTTTATCATTATTCCTGAGATCTCAATAACGTATTGGTTGCTAAAGGGAGTTTCTACAGGTTAGATAATCGTTATCTTCATAAAGTTAATGCCAAAAAAATGGTGCCATTTAGCCCCATAAAATAACACTTAATGTGATTTTAACTGTGTAGTTGTGCCCTTAGGGGAATTATGTGTAATTGTACAATTTAGTTGGTTTCTCTTGCCTTGGTCAAACCAAGTACTTCATATTCTGAGTGTCATATTTGATGAGCCATTTTAATAAAGAAGGCCAACAAGACTGATCATATATTTTATATACATATAATTTGACCTTGAGCATATAGACACAAGCTGAGTGACCTCAGTAAGACAAAGCTGCAGACAAGTAAGATAAACTTATTGAATATTTATTCTCCTGAGAACACATTCTTGGAGTATGAGTGGGTGATAGAACAGTTTTGGATGAATTTGGACTTTTGCCATCTTTTGAGATAACTCAGTGGTTGAAGTGAGAAGAAAACCAAAGCCGAAATGCAAATACACTGGTGAGACAGATTGACAGTGGTGGGAAACTGCTCTCCTGCTGTGAACTCTGTGGATTTTATTTTAAAGAGCTTTATTGAGGTATAATGGCATTACAATATACTTCATATATTTAAATTGTACAGTTTGATAATTTTTGACATATGTATGCAACCATGAAATAATTATCACAACCAAATAACGCACATATCTATCACCCCCAAATGTTTCCTTGTGCTCAGTTGTAATTTTTCTCTCTTGCCCATCCCCATACCACTTCCATCCTTGTCCCCAATCACCGATCTGCTTTCTGTTACTCTAAATTAGTTTGCATTTGTTTTAGATTTTTATTCAAATAGAATCATGCAGTACTTATGCTTTGTTTTAAAAAAAACCTTAATTCTTTCACACAGTATTGATTATTTGGAGATTCATTCATGTTGTGGCATGTGTGAATACTTTGTTCCTTTTTATTGTATGGATCTAGCACAATCTGTGTATTCACTCACCTGTTTATGGCCATTTGGGCTGTAATCTCCTCTTCTGAATATTGGAAAAGGAGTTATTAGCTTTAGCATGGTTTTTTATCCTTTTACTTTTAACCTATTTGAGTTTATATTCAAAGTGCATTTCTTGTAAGAGCATATAGTTGGTTCTTACTTTTATATGCAATGTGAAAATCTTTGCCTTTTAATTTGGGTGTTTAGATCATTTACATTAATATGATTATTACTATGGTTAGGTTTAAATCTATTTTCTTGTTATTTTGTTTTCTCCCATTACCCTATTTTCTTTGTTACTTCCTCTTCTGTCTTATCTAGGATTAAATGAAGTTTTTATAATTACACTTGCCTTTTTTGTTTATTTATTAGCTATAACTCTGTTTTGTTATTTCAGTGGCTGCTTTAGGGTTTACGGTATACATCTTTAACTTACCACAGTCTACCTTCAGAGTGGTCAGTAAATTACGGTCAATGAGCCAATCTATCCCACTGCCTGTTTTTGTAAATGAAGTCTGGCTTTCTTAGGTGATGTCACTGAAGCTGCTAGAGTTGTCTGCAGAGATCTGTTCCCCAGTTCTTACACAGTTTTAGAACTGTAGCTCGTACATGGCTGCCCAGCTGAGGATTACATTTTCAGCCCACTATGGAGTCTGGTGTGTCTGAATAGCTAAGTTCTCAGTTTTAGAATGTGAGCCTTAGGGAAGTGTGCCAATTCCAGTAATGGGGGAGGGGGGGACTTGGAATGGTACTAAACTTCAGGTTACTCAAACTCTTTGATGCTAGTTCTGAGTACAGTTATAGGTATTCAATAAATATTTTATAACAGATTGAAGGACCTTGGGATACTCCAATGAGTCACATAAATTATTCTCCTGTGACAATCTTCATGACATAAAAAGACTGATATGCCTATTAATGTTATAGCCATGTGTCCCGGATTCAGCAAGTAAGCTTCATCTAATTACCTGTAGAGAATTAAATCGTACAGAGTAGAAAGTTAGAGCTATAAAGGGCCCTAAAGTTCAATTCATAAACCCTTTCTTTGGTTCTGCTCTACTGTTCCAAGCATATTGTGAATCCTAAGGGAATGTTAATGGACAACACTCAATTCTATACTGGATTCAACAAGTCAGTGATACTTTTCTGTTAATAAAATCTTCAAACAAGTATAAAAAACTACCAATTCACTAGTAGCTTTTGTCTCTCTGTAGAAATACATCTATAAAATATACAAGCTCAGTATTTTCTGTATCGCCTAGAAAAAAAAGTATTAATCTTGAGTGAGTGAGGGCTGATGGCACGGCCACATTAACTACTCCCGGGTATGAGTTATTATTCAAAACTGTTGATCAGGAAGTTAATCATGAAACAGAAACTACTGACAGGTCACAGGGAAAGGTATTCTGTCACTTGTATGCACATAAAATCACTATGTGGGTAAATTCTCTACCCTAAACACTAATGGTTTGATGTGGCAACTGCTGTAAAGAAATAGTTTCTTTACAAAAGCCTTTCAGGACATTCCTATCTTTCTATCTCCTGTCTTGCCCTTTCTCACCTCTCTAATCAGAACCCAGAAAATCCTAATCCTAAGGTATTTTGTTTTACTACCAACAGGATTCCTAGATAAGAAGTCATATCTTATGCTATAGCTGACATCAGAGTTAAGTGTGTGTGTGTGTATACATATGAATAGCCGTATACATATATATGTGTGTGTAATTGTAAACCTTCCAAAATATAATTGATTAAATGTCATTCTTGTAAGGAATTAAATCTTAATATATTCTGACATATAAGAACTATTAGAAGAGAAAAATTAATAAATTTTATTAAAAACTCTCTCCTTTTTAGCAAGTATGAAAGGCAAGAGTGTAAATCTATATGTGAAGTTAACTTCATGTGTCAACTTGACCGGACCATGAGGTGACCAGACGTTTGGTCAAACATTATTCTGGGTGTGTTTGTGAGGCTGTTTCTGGATGAGATTAACAACTGAATTGGTAGACTGAGTAAAGCAGACTGCTCTCCCTAATGGGGGTGGGCCCATCCAATTAGTTGAAGGTCTGAATAGACCCAAAAGACTGACCCTCACACAAGTAAGAGGGAATTCTTCCTGCCTGACTGCCTTCAAGCTTGGACATCAGATTTTTTCTGCCTTTGGACCTGAACTGAAACATTGGCTTTTCCTGCATCTCAGGTCTACAAATCTTGGGACGGGAACTACACTATTGGCTCTCCAGGGTCTTCAGCTTGCCATCTGCAGATCTTGGGACCTGTCAGCCTCCCTGACTGCATGAGCCAATTCCTCATAATAAATAAGTAAACAAACAAACAAACAAACATATCCTATTGGATCTATTTCTTTTGAGAACCCTGACTAATACACTATGTTAGGTAAAGAACTCATAGATAACAAGAGGTAATGAAGTAAATGATACAGCAATTATTTCATGTAACTGGAAATACAATTAATGAGCAAAATTTTGGAGTAGTGATCTTCTTAGCCAACAAAGAAATGTCACTTTACACTTATTAAGATAGTTAAAAAATTTGACATTTATACCCAAGCCTAGAAAGGTTTTGTTGAAACTGCTGAAACAATCCATTACTGGAAGTAATAATTTGTCATAACTCTTTATGACAGCAATGTAGAAAAATATATAAAAGCTGGAAAACTGCTCATATCCCTTGACTCCAGTCATGAAACATATAGGAACTCTTCTTAGAAAAATAATGCTAAAGAGGAAAAAAAAAGCTACCTGCATAAGGAAGATTGAAGTTTTATATATAACAGTGAAACAGTGAAAAACAGCCTAAGAAATAAATAATATAGAAATGGTTTAGGAACCTAGTCAAATGAATATTATGCATCCACTAAAATCATCATAATCATGTTAATTTAAAGAATATTCCTTATAATCAAGCTTTTCAGCAAAGAATTTTTGATACACACACAAATATACATACACTACTGTAAGAACAAAATGCGTTAAAAATATATATGAGTATCAGGTGAAGTAGAAATTAAGGTAGAAAAATTAAATCCTGGGCTACAGTTAGTACCCAACCTACCTACCCATTGTCCTATTTGATTTATTAGAAGTGGGCCACAGATTTGGCTCTGCAGTTCTGGCAGCTAATTTGAAAAAAAAAATCTAAATTGTCTAAAAAAGCCATAAGAACATACTAGCTATTAAATAGCTATTTTCACTATGAAATCTGAGAGGTATTTTTGCTATCGAATCTCTGCAAAGAAGACATTGTGTGAACTTAGTGAACAAGATCCTACATTTTAGTGGGAGGGGCCCCTCCCTCCCTTCCTCCATGTTCCATGGGAGAAAGGAATGTCCACTCCCCTCTCCAGGAGGGGAAGTAGGAGACCTACACTAGAAGCTTCTCTTTCACCCCCTCTCTACATAGGGAGGAATGATTCAGGTGACTGAGGAGTTTGAGAGAAAGAGTATGTATAGCTCAGCCCTTTCCTCATTTATAATTCTTGGAACCAACCTGTCTTCTGGGAGTCTGAATTCTCTGCAACTCCACGGCAAATTTTAGGGTGCAGCTCAGTCTCAGAGAGATGGGGGTAGATTGCTACTGTCTACCTTTGCCTGTGACTCAGCTAGTAAATCTCTCTCAATCATGGGTAAAGCCTCAGGGAGTCCATTTTGCCACAGAGACAGACTCTTCCTTCTTCCATTAGCCCTCTCAACAAGAAGCTGAAATGACTCTCTTGCAATTGGTCAGGTGTCGGATTTGAAGAAGAATGTTATTTGTTGGCCCCTAAAGTCCTAACACTTAACAACATCCTTGTTGTAGATACATTACTGAGACTTTCAGGGATATTTCTTATAATGTGCCCCAAAGAAGACATGATGCTGTGTGAGAAATAGTACAGAAACCAATGTGGCTAGAGAGTAATGACTGATGAGGAAAGTGACAACATGAGAAGAGGCAGAAAGGTAGGTTACGGACAGATCATAAGTACGATGTAAGGGCATGGGAAGACTTTTAAATAAGAGACTGAAATAATCAGATTTTTGTTTCGAAATGAGCTCTCTGGTGTCTGAGTGTAGCATGAATCAGAACTGATGACTTTAAGTCCCACAGACTAGGATTTAACAAGCAGCTATTGGGAGAGGATTCTGGGAAGCATTGATAGGGAAGGGGAGGGGGTGATGTGAGACAGAGAAAGAAAAGAAGCCAATAAAGGATACCCAGGGGGCAGGTTGCCCCTGTGGGAAACTGGGGATCAATCTTGATGGGGAACTCTGGAATCCTATAGAAGGTAACTCAAAGTTGTCCCTCTTGAGCTGTAAGGAAGCTGGAAAGTTACTACCAACTTCTGTCTCTTATTGGTTGAGGGCTATGCCTGGGGGTGTTAACACCCCAGCACTTCAGAGCATGCTTCTGCAGCCAGAGAACGTTCTCAAGGAAAGAGGGTCCCAGGTGCTTACAGGAGGAAGCTTTGGTGGAAGGGAAAGAGTGGGCAGAGAATTGGGAAAATGCTCTCCATTTGGGTCACATTTTTCATTGCTTATCAAAGTAGAACAGCTTGCCCCCCAGCCCCCTTCAGCTTCCACAATCCTCAGGAAAATCTTTTGTCAACATCTATTCTTACTTCTCTTTCCAGAAAAATCCCCTTTGTCAATTTCCTTTGGAAACTCTTCCCTCCCCTTTTAGCCCTTTTTGACTGATACAAATTAACTCACACCAGCTCCATCTAGGCTCCCTCACCAGTTCAACTGATAATACACAGATAAATATGTTTCCACCAGAGCAGAGGCTTAAATTATGAAACATTCTTACTGACATAATGCTTGAAGCCAAATGCATATTTATGTTAAAAACAAAATTATTGACCATTTATGAGTAATAAAATCATTCAAAAAGACAGTAATTAAAGTTTCCAATACATTACTGGATTATGATATTGTTCTTGTATACAGAAACAATGTAAAAAAGAATTTCTACTGTTTTTGAAAAAAGTTTGAAATTAACTTCTACTGTTTTTAATAAACAACTCACTTTCTCCCCATAACTGAAAAATGAGATATGTCCATAAGCAGAGTAAATTTTGCAAGACAGCTACTATCAGTGCATGTACCAGGACAAAACACTAATCAAGGAAATCTACAACACAGCCAAATATCCTGTTCTGTGTTTCAAAACTCTAAGGTTCTCTTCCTGGTTTGCAGAGGGTTACCTTCTTGCTGTGACCTCACGTGGCAGAAAGAGAGGGGCTGGGAGGGTAAGGAGAAGGAGAGGGAGAGGGAGAAGGAGAGAAAGATAGAGAGAGGAGAAAGCTAGCTCTCTAATGTCTCTTCTTATAAGGGCATGCATTAATCCTATTATGAGGGCCCCACCGTCATGACCTTAGGTAAACTTAATTATCTCCTCAAAGCCCTATATTCAATACCATCACATGAGGAGTTAGGGCTTCAACAAAGAATTCAGGGATTCAATCCATGGCAATGAATCTGAGGTAGCAACTGTAATCTGAGGTAAAATCCATCAAGAAGTTAAAGAATTTGGATAGAAAGACTTATGCAAGAAGTAAAAGACTTGTTTTCTAATCCCAGTCTTGAAAAATACCACTTCTCTGCTTGGAGCCTTAGTTCCCTCAAAGGCAAATCCTCAGCTGTCACACACTGATTAAATCTAGCTTTGGAATTAGCTGATACATTTTCATAGTCTATGATTTCTTCACTTTGACACCTATTTGGCATTCTGCTATGGAGTGAACTGCATGTAATCAGGCTGTGGGTGTGAACCTGTTCTAGATTTGGTATTAAGATTCCTTAGTGCAGTGGTTGGAGACAAGATGGCAGAGTAGAAGGACTTGGGTTCACCTCGTCTCATGAAAACACCAAAATCTGACAAGCAAAAGCTAAGAGAATTCAGCACCACCAAACCAGATTTACAACTAATGTTAAAGGAACTTTTCTAGCGGAAAAGAAAAGGCCACAACTAGAAACAAGAAAATTATGAATGGGAAAGCTCTCAGGTGAAGGCAAACATACAGAAAAGGCAGGAAATCATCCACACAAAAATATGATGTCAAAACCAGCAATCGTGAGAAGAGGAGAGTACAATAAAAAGGAACAAAGTATTGACTACACGAATGAATCTCAAAATAATTAATACTGTGTGAAAGAGTTCAGATTCTTTTTTAAAAAGAGGAAGTAAAAATGCAGGATACTGTTGTTCTTGTTTTTCAAAATTATAAATATATGAATTATGTTGCTAGATTATATTCACATGTCAAGACTTTCATGAACTATCATTATAAACCAAAGGTGATGTGCAAAGCAGGATACTGGAAATGCATTTGAAACTAAGAGACCAGCAACTTAAAACAATCTTGTATATATATAGACTGCTATATCAAAACCTCATGGTAACTGCAAACCAAAAATCTAAACTAGATGTACACACAAAAAAGAAAAAGGAATCCAAACACAACGCTAAAGTTAGTTGTCACATTACAAGAGAAGAGAAAAAAAGAGGAAGGGAAGAAAAAAGACCTATAAAAACAAATCCAAAACAGTTAACAAAATCACAATACCTTAAATTACCTTAAATTTAAATGGATTATGCTCCAACCAGAAGACACAGGCTGGCTGAGTGGATACAAAAATGAGACCCATATATGCGCTGTCTAAAAGGGACCCACTTCAGATCCAGGGACACATACAGACTGAAAGTGATGGAAAAAGATATTCCATGCAAATGGAAATCAAAAGAAAGCGGGAGTCACAATACTCCTATCAGACAAAATAGACTTTAAAATAAAGACTGTAAGGAACAAAAAAAGGACACTACATAATAAGCAATCAATCCAAGAAGAAGTAGTAACAACTGTACATATATATGCATCCAACATAGGAGCATCTCCATATACAAGGCAAATGCTAACAGACATAAAAGGAGAAGTTGACAGTAACACAATAATAGGGGGGGACTTTAACACCCCACTTACATCAACAGACAGATCACCCAGACAGAAAATCATAAGGAAACACGCCTTAAATGACACATTAGACCAGATGGTCTTAATTGATATTTATAGAGCATTCCATTCAAAAGGGGCAGAATATACATTCTTTTCAGGTGCACATGGAACATTCTCTAGGATAGATCACATGCTGGGCCACAAAGTGAGTGTCAGTAAATTTAAGAAAATTGAAATCATATCAAGATCTTTTCTGACTACAATGCTGTGAGATTAGAAATCAACTACAAGAAAAAAAACTGCAAAAAACACAAAAATGTGGAGGCTAAACAATATGCTAATAAACAACCAATGGATCGCTGAAGAAATCAAAGAGGAAATCAAAAAATACCTAGAGACAAATGAAAACACAATGATCCAAAACCTACGCGACACAGCAAAAGTAGTTCTAAGAGGGAAGTTTATAGCAATACAATCTTACTTTAGCAAACAAGAAAAATCTCAAACAACCTGACATTACATCTAAAGCAACTAGAGAAAGAAGAACAAACAAAACCCAAAGTTAACATAAGGAAAGAAAAAATAAAGGTCAGAGCAGAAGTAAATGAAATAGAAACAAAGAAAACAATAGAAAGACCAATGAAACTAAAAGCTGGTTCTTTGAAAGATAAACAAAATTGATAAACCCTTAGCCAGACTCATCAAGAAAAAAAGGAAGGAGGACCTTCAAGATGGCGGAGGAGTAAGACGTGCAGATCACCTTCCTCCCCCCAAATACATCAAGAATACATCTACACGTGGAACAACTCCTACAGAACACCTACTGAACACTGACAGAAGACCTCAGACTTCCCAAAAGGCAAGAAACTCCCCATGTACCTGGGTAGGGCAAAAGAAAAAAGGAAAAACAGAGACAAAAGAATAGGAACAGAACCTGCACCTCTGGGAGGGAGATGTAAAGGAGGAAAACTTTCCACACACTAGGAAGCCCCTTCACTGGTGGACACGGTGGTTGGTGGGGGGAAAGCTTTGGAGCCACGGAGGGAGCTCAGCAACAGGGGTGCAGAGGCAAAGCGGAGAGATTCCCACACAGAGGATTGGTGCCGACCAGCACTCACCAGCCTGAGAGGTTTGTCTGCTCACCCGCCGGGGTGGGCGGGGCTGGGAGCTGAGGCTCAGGCTTTGGAGGTCAGATCCCAGGGACAGGACTGGGGTTGGCGGCGTGAACACAGCCTGAAGGGGGCTAGTGCGCCACAGCTAGCCGGGAGGGAGTCTGGGAAAAAGTCTGGACCTGCCTAAGAGTCAAGAGAACACTGTTTTGGCGTGTGTGAGGAGAGGGGATTCCTTCCCCATCTGCCCACAGAAGGCAGAGCACCGCCTAAATGAGCTCCAGAGACGGACGTGAGCCATGGCTATAAGCTCAGAACCCAGAGACAGGCGTGAAACGCTAATGCTGCTGCTGCAGCCACCAAGAAATCTGTGTGCAAGCACAGGTCACTATCCATACCTCCCCTCACAGGAGCCTGTGCAGCCTGCCACAGCCAGGATCCCATGATCCAGGGACAACTTCCCCAGGAGAACACACGGCACGCATCAGGCTGTTGTAACATCATGCCGGCCTCTGCCGCCATAGGCTCACCCCACATTCCAATTACAACTATAACTACCATAACCCAACCTCCCCCCAGCATGAGTGAGCCAGAGCCCCCTAATCAACCGCTCCTTTAACCCCGTCCTGTCTGGGCAGGAACAGATGCCTAAGGGCAACCTACATGCAGAGGTGGGGCCAAAACCAAAGCTGAACCCCAGGAGCTGTGTAAACTAAGAGAAAGGGAAATTTCTCCGTGCAGCCTCAGGAGCAGTGGATTAAATCCCCACCATCAACTTGAGGTACCCTGCATCTGTGGAATACCTGAATAGACAACAAATCATTCCAAATTTGAGGTGATGGAATTCGGGAGCAACTGCAGACTTGGGTTTGCTGTATGCGACTGATTACTTTCTGATTTATATGTTGATCTTAATTTAGTTTTTAGCGCTTGATATCGTTGGTGGATTTGTTTATTGGTTTGGTTGCTCTCTCTCTTTTTTTTAATTGTTCTAATTTTTTATTTTAATAATATTTTTTAAATTTTTATTTTAATAACATTTTTATTTCATTCCATTTCTTTTATTTTTCTCCCTTTTCTTCTGAGCTGTGTGGCTGACAGGGTCTTGGTGCTCTGGCCAGGTGTCAGGCCTGAGCCTCAGAGGTGGGAGAGCCGAGTTCAGGACACTGGACCACCAGACACCTCCTGGCCCCATGTAACATCAGTCTGCAAGAGCTCTCCCAGACATCTCCATCTCAACACTAAGACCCAGCGCCACTCAACAACCAGCAAGCTTCAGTGCTGGTCACCACATGCGAAACAACTAGCAAGACAGGAACACAACCCCACCCCTTAGCAGAGAGGCTACCTAAAATCATAAAAAGTTCACAGACACCCCAAAACACACCACTTGACGTGGTCCTGCCCACCAGAAAGACAAAATCCAGCCTCATGCACCAGAACACAGGCATCAGTCCCCTGCACCAGGAAGCCTACACAATCCACTGAACCAACCTTACCCACATGGGGCAGACACCAAAAACAATGGGAACTACAAACCTGCAGCCTGCACAAAGGAGACCCCAAACATACTACGATAAGCAAAATGAGAAGACAGAGAAATAAGCAGCAGATGAAGAGGCAAGGTAAAATCCCACCAGACCAAACAAATGTAGAGGATATAGGCAGTCTACCTGAAAAAAAATTCGGAATAATGATAGTAAAGATGATCCAAAATCTTGGAAATAGAATGGAGAAAATACAAGAAACGTTTAACAAGGACCTAGAAGAACTAAAGAGCAAACAAACAATGATGAACAACACAATAGATGAAATTTAAAATTCTCTAGAAAGCATCAATAGCAGAATAACTGAGGCAGAAGAACGGATAAGTGATCTGCAAGATAAAACAGTGGAAATAACTACCGCAGAGCAGAATAAAGAAAAAAGAATAAAAAGACTTGAGGACAGTCTCAGAGACCAGTGGGACAACATTAAACACACCAACATTCGAATTATAGGGGCCCCAGAAGAAGAAGAGAAAAAGAAAGGGACTGAGAAGATATTTGAAGAGATAATAATTGAAAAATTCCCTAATATGGGAAAGGAAATAGTCAATCAACTCCAGGAAGTGCAGAGAGTCTCATATAGGATAAATCCAAGGAGCAACATGCCAAGACACATATTAATCAAACTATCAAAAATTAAATACAAAGAAAAAATATTAAAAGCAGCAAGGGAAAAGCAACAAACAAGGGGACCCCCTATAAGGTTAACAGCTGATCTTTCAGCAGACGCTCTGCAAGCCAGAAGGGACTGGCAGGACATATTTAAAGTGATGAAAGGGGAAAACCTACAACCAAGATGACTCTACCCAGCAAGGATCTCGTTCAGATATGATGGAGAAATTAAAACCTTTACAGACAAGCAAAAGCTAGGAGAATTCAGCATCACCAAACCAGCTTTACAACAAGTGCTAAAGGAACTTCACTAGGCAGGAAACACAAGAGAAGGAAAAGACCTATAATAACAAACCCAAAACAATTAAGAAAATGGTAATAGGAACATACATATCGATAATTACCTTAAATGTAAATGGATTAAATGCTCCAACCAAAACAGATAGACTGGTGGAATGGATACAAAAACAAGACCCATACATATGCTGTCTACAAGAGACCCACTTCAGACCTAGGGACACATACAGAATGATAGTGAGTGGATGGAAAAAGATATTCCAGGTAAATGGAAATCACAAGAAACCTGGAGTAGCAATTCTCATGTCAGACAAATAGACTTTAAAATAAAGATTATTACAAGAGACAAAGAAGGACACTACATAATGATCAAGGGATCAATCCAAGAAGAAGATATAACAGTTGTAAATATTTATGCACCCAACATAGGAGCACCTCAATACATAAGGCCAATGCTAACATCCATAAAGGGGAAATCGACAGTAACACAATCACAGTAGGGGACTTAAACACCCCACTTTCACCAATGGACAGATCATCCAAAATGAAAATAAATAAGGAAACACAAGCTTTAAATGACACATTAAACAAGATGGACTTAAGATATTTATAGGGCATTCCATCCTAAAGCAGCAGAATACACTTTGTTCTCAAGTGTTCGTGGAACATTTTCCAGGATACATCATATCTTGGGTCACAAATCAAGCCTTGGTAAATTGAAGAAAATTGAAATCATATCAAGTATCTTTTCTGACCACAACGCCATGAGACTAGATATTAATTACAGAAAAAAAAAACCTGTAAAAAATACAAACACATGGAGGCTAAACAATACACTACTAAATAATCAAGAGATCACTAAAGAAATCAAAGAGGAACTCAAAAAATACCTAGAACAAATGACAATGAAAACACGATGGCCCAAAACCTATGGGAAGCAGCAAAAGTGATTCTAAGAGGAAAGTTTATAGCAATACAATCCTACCTTAAGAAACAGGAAACATCTCGAATATACAACCTAACCTTATACCTAAAGCAATTAGAGAAAGAACAAAAAACCCCCAAAGTTAGCAGAAGGAAAGAAATCATAAAGATCAGATCAGAAATAAATGAAAAAGAAATGAAGGAAACAATAGCAAAGATCAATAAAACTAAAAGCTGGTTCTTTGATATGATAAGCAAAATTGATAAACCATTAGCCAGACTCATCAAAAAAAAAAAAAGGGAGAGGGCTCAAATCAATACAAATGTAAAAGTAACAACTGACACTGCAGAAATACAAAGGATCATGAGAGATTACTACAAGCAACTCTATGCCAATAAAATGGACAACCTGGAAGTAATGGACAAATTCTTAGAAAACCACAACCTTCTGAGACTGAACCAGGAAGAAATAGAAAATATGAACAGACCAATCACAAGCACTGAAATTGAAAGTGATTTAAAAAATCTTCCAACAAACAAAAGCCCAGGACCATATGGCCTCACAGGCAAATTCTATCAAACATTTAGAGAAGAGTTAACACCTATCCTTCTCAAACTATTCCAAAAAACTGAAGAGGAAGGAACACTCCCAAACTCACTCTCACCATCATACTGATACCAAAATCAGACAAAGATACCACAAAAAATAAAATTACAGTCCATTATCACTGATGAACATGGATGTAAATATCCTCAACAAAATACTAGCAAACCAAATCCAACATTACATTAAAAGGATCATACAAACCATGATCGAATAGGATTTATCCTAGGGATGCAAGGATTTTTCAATATCTGCAAATCAATCCGTGTGATATGCCATACTAACAAACTGCAGTATAACAACCATATAATCAACTCAATAGATGCAGAAAAAGCTTATGACAAAATTCAACATCCATTTATGATAAAAACTGCAGAAAGCTGGCATAGAAGGGACATACCTCAACATAACAAAGGCTATATATGACAAACCCACAACATCATCCTCAACAGTGAAAAACTGAAAGCATTTCCTCTAAGATCAGGAACAAGACAAGGATGTCCACTCTTGCCACTTTTATACAACATAGTTTTCGAGGTCCTAGCCATAGCAATAGCAGAGAAGAAAAAGAAATAAAAGGATTCCAAATAGGAAAAGAAGAAGTAAAACTGTCACTGTTTGCAGATGACATGATACTATACATTGAAAATCCTAAAGATGCTACCAGAAAACTAGTAGAGCTAATCAATGGACTCAGTAAAGTCACAGGATACAAAATTAATACACAGAAATCAGTTGCATTTCTATACACTAACAACAAAAGATCAGAAAGACAAATTAAGGAAACACTCCCATTTACCATCCCATCAAAAAGAATAAAATGCCTAGGAAATAAACCCTCCTAAGGAGGCCAAAGACCTGTACTCTGAAAACTGTAAGATGATGATGAAAGAAACTGGAGATGACACAAACAGATGGAAAGATATACCATGGTCTTGGATTAGAAGAATCAATATTTTCAAACTGACTATACTCTCCAAGGCAATCCACAGATTCAGTGCAATCCCTATCAAATTACCAACAGCACTTTTTTACAGATCTAGAACAAAAAAAATCTTAAAATCTGTATGGAAACACAAAAGACTCTGAATAGCGAGGGCAATCTTGAGAAAGAAAAACAGAGCTAGAGGAATCTGGCTCCCTGACTTTAGACTATATTATAAAGCTACAGTAATCAAGACAGTATGGTTCTGGCAAAAAGAAAGACTTACAGATCAATGGAACAGGATAGAAAGCCCAGGAATAAACCCATGCACCTATGGTCAACTACCTATGACAAAGGAGGCAAGAAAATACAATGGAGAAAAGACAGTCTCTTCAACAAGTGGTGCTGGCAAAACTGGACAGCTACATGTAAAAGAATGAAATTAGAACATTCCCTAACACCATACACAAAAATAAACTCAAAATGGATTATAGACCTAAATGTAAGACTTAGACACTGTAAAACCCTTACAGGAAAACCTAGGCAGAACACTCTTTGACATAAATCGCAGCAATATCTTTTTGGATCCACCTCCTTGACTAATGAAAATAGAAACATAAATAAACAAATGGGACCTAATGAAACTTAAAAGCTTTTGCACAGCAAAGGAAACCATAAACAAAATGAAAAGAAATCCACAGAATGGGAAAAAATATTTGCAAACAAAGCACCTGACAAGGGACTAATCTCCAAAATACAGAAACAGCTCACTCAGCTCAATATCAAAAAAACAAAAAAACCCAATCAAAGAATGGGAAGAAGATCTAAATAGACATTTCTCCAAAGAAGACATACAGATGGCGAAAAGGCACATGAAAAGTTGCTCAACAGCACTAATTATTAGAGAAATGCAAATCAAAACTACAATGAGGTATCACCTCACACCAGTCAGAACTACCATCAACAAAAAGTCTACAAATAATAAATGCTGGAGAGGGTGTGGAGAAAAAGGAACCCTCCTATGCTTTTGATGGGAATGTAAATTGGTACAGCCACTATGGAGAACAGTACGGAGGTTCCTTAACAAACTAAAAATAGAGTTACCGTATGATCCAGCAATCCCACTCCTGGGCATGTATCTGGAGAAAACCATAATTCAAAAAGATACATGCACCCCAATGTTCACCGCAGCACTATTTACAATAGCCAAGACATGGAAGCAACTTAAATGTCCATCAAGAGAGCAATGGATAAAGAAGATGTAGTACATATATACAATGGAATACTATACTACTTAGCCTAAATAAGAATGAAATAATGCCATTTGCAGCAACATGGATGGACCTAAAGATTATCATACTAAGTGAAGTAAATCAGACAAAGACAAATATCATATCATATCACTTATATGAGGAATCTAAAAAATGATACAAATGAACTTATTTACAAAACAGAAAGAGACTCAACAAACTTAGAAAACAAACTTATGGTCACCAAAACGGAAAGGTGTGGTGCAGGGATAAATTAGGAGGTTGGGATTAACATATACTCCCTACTATATATAAAATAGATAATCAAAAGGACCACTATATAGCACAGGGAACTCTACTCAACATTCTGTAGAAACCTTTATAGGAAAAGAATCTGAAAAAGAGTAATATATGTATATGTAAAACTGGATCACTTTGCTGTACACCTGCAACTAACACAACATTGTAAATCAACTGTGTTCCAATATAAAATAAGAATTTAAAAATAAATAGACAAGATGGAGATACTAATAAAAAAAGATTCCTCAGTGCAGCCACAGGTCATATGAATGTCAGATAACCAAGAACTTGGTCCTAGGATGATGTCACCATTCCACTAGCTCTGATGTGACATTCCTTGTAATTCCGGTTTTCTGAAGAACTTCTGTATCTTTTATTATAAAATCAACCAAAAACCACATATACATATAAAACCAGCAGTCCCACTCTTCTCTCCTCCTCATTGGCCACCACTTTTATGTCTCTTATCTAATTATTTTGGGATTTCTTTCCATGTTTTAAAATTTCATGCTTGTATTGCTACTTCCTGACTCAGTTTGAGGATTTACCACTTGATTTTCTATCAAGGAAGATTTTCTATCAACATCTTCCCACACCACAAGCAGACATCCTTCTCATTAACCACTCTTCTAATTGTCATACTGTAACTTTGGGTAGATCAACATGTTGTGTTTACACTGTTATGACTACTAACAGCTGAACTATATTATCAATTATAATGGCTTTCCTTTTTGTACCCAACTTTTCATTCCCCTGGAGATCTCTAAAATTTTTCTATCAGGGCCTGTTTACACATACTTTTCCCTCAGCTTGCAACACCTGCCTTTCTACTTCCCATTTTTTTCCACAAATATGTGTTATTATTTTCCTCCCTTTCAACACAAAAGGTTGCATATTGTTAAAATGTGGTAAATACTTAGTGTTAGAGTCTGTTTATCAGTGGATAAATATTCATCATACAACAGGTATTTATTGAGTGCCTACTCTGAGGTAGGGACTGTTTTATATTCTTGGGAAAAAGCTGTGAATAAAACGAAGTCCCTACCTTGCATTCTAGGGGAACTCAGATACTGTAAGCTTCCAAACCAACAATGACAGCTGCCTCTAAATGCAGCACTTCTTGTTGTATTTTTGCTTCCAAACAAGAACAAATTTAGTATCGCCTAATATGAAAATATACGCTTATCTGTATTAAGCTCATAAATATGTAGGTAAAAATGCTTATCCAACTGAGGTTTATCATCTCGTTTGAGCTTCCAAGTTTTGATTTAATGAGTCACATTCTTTAAGTCACTGAGCAGAACTAAAGGACCCTAAATTAGTGCAAATCTAACCCAAGCCAATTGCTTTACAGAGCAATTAGATATAGGAATAACCAGTTTCAACCTCAAATCCTCTCAGTGAAGTGACTCTCCTACAGAATCAAATGCATTGATTTTTAATTTATTGTTTAAAATAAAGACAAGGTGACACGTGGTTCCCCACATTTTATTTTTACCACGCATCATGTGCTACTTAAACTAACCCTTTTCCTATCCTGTGGCCATAGACTTTATTATTTTCTAGAAACATACTGAAAGTCTTACCTGCTTGTCCATCACCTTAATCTATGTCATTTGCTGTCATTTATCAAATTCTCTGCCTGCCTGTGGGTGACAAATAGCATAGCTGGCTAGTTCAGGAAGACCCAGATCACTGATTCAAGGCATGTGACAAACAAAATGACACTCATATTTTACGTCCACTTCCAGAAGAAAGCAGCTCCTCATAACCACTATTGATTCTTTTAACATATCAGTGCTGGTAAATACCTTTCTGACAGTATCCACCTAATGAAACTCTGGGAGAAATGACAAGCCTGCCATTAACCTTTCGAGCAACTGATAGTGGTAGAACCAAAATTTATCACTTATAAAAATTACTTGTCAATGCTTTATGGGTCATTTATCTAAGAGATAACTATTAATGAAGTAGGTTTGAACCTTGAAGAGTTAAGCCTTCTACAAGTAAGTTGTTAAAATAATTAAGTGAACAATCTCTAATTCTAGTACCAGAAAAGAGGCATAAATACATGCTATCAAAATTCAAAAGCTTTTCCTGGGTCCAAACTCAGGGACATATTGTGGACATAACTCCATAATAACAACAATAAAATTTTATCCTAAGTGTGCAAAGAGACTATCAGAAAAGTAATAAAACTTATTTATTTATATTTCAGTGAGGAACTTCTCACAAAACCTGATATTTATCAGATTCTTCACAAATAGTTTGAGAAGTTTACTTTGTTCCTTCTCTTGTTTTAGTAAAATAAAAAGTAGAGAACTTCATAAAATCTAGGTATCTCGAATTTTATGTTAATCACAACTTCCTAATAACTGAAACATAAGTAGCATGAAATTCACTGCAAGGTCTTGAATGCTCCTAAAGCATTTCATAAGTTTTAAAAATATGTTGAAAAATTACATTTATTTCATTACTTTGCAAGACCCTCCACTGGTGTCCCTAGGCCATCTGAGGTTTTAAAAGTTCCCCTGTTGGGCTTTCCTGGTGGTGCAGTGGTTGAGAGTCCACCTGCCGATGCAGGGGACGCGGGTTCGTGCCCTGGTCCGGGAAGATCCCACATGCCGTGGAGCGGCTGGGCCTGTGAGCCGTGGCCGCTGAGCCTGCGCGTCCGGAGCCTGTGCTCCGCAACGGGAGAGGCCACAACAGTGAGAGGCCCGCGTACCGCAAAAAAAAAAAAAAAAAAAAAAGCTCCCCTGTTAGTTCAATGTGTAGCCAGGGTTGAGGCCAGGGGCCCACGTTTCTCAACGTGTGCTCTGAAAACTACCTGCCTCAGAACCACCTGGGATTTTGTTAAAAATGCAGGTCAGAATCTTTAGTGTTGGGCCTTGAAATCTACGTATTTTTTTTTTTTTTTTTTTTGCCGTACGCGGGCCTCTCACTGTTGTGGCCTCTCCCGTTGCGGCTCAGCAGCCATGGCTCACGGGCCTAGCCGCTCCGCGGCATGTGCGATCTTCCCAGACCGGGGCACGAACCCGTGTCTCTTGCATCAGCGGGCAGACTCTCAACCACTGCGCCACCAGGGAAGCCCGAAATGTGTTTTTAAGAGGTCACCTCCATTACACTCAGGATCACTTCAAGGCTAAGTAGAAATATCGTAATGAATCCCGAGGTTTTTCTACAATGAGTTATCACCTCACACCAGTCAAAATGGTCATCATTAAAAAGTCTACAAATAATAAATGCTGGAGAGGGTGTGGAGAAAAAGGAACCCTCCTACACTGTTGGTGGGAATGTAAATTGGGGCAGCCACTATGGAGAACACTATGGAGGTTCCTTAACAAACTAATAATAGAATTACTGTTTGATCCAGCAATCCCACTCCTGGGCATATACCTGGAGAAAACTTTAATTTGAAAAGACACATGCACCCCAATGTTCATAGCAGTAGTATATCCAATAGCCAAGACATGGAAGCAACCTAAATGTCCATCAACAGAGGAATGGAAAAAGAGGATGTGGTACATATATACAGTGGCATATTACTTAGCCTAAACAAGAATGAAATAACGCCATTTGCAGCAATATGAATGGACCTAGAGATTATCATATTAAGTTAAGTAAGTCAGAGAAAGAAAATATTATATATCATTTATACGTTGAATCTAAAAAAATGATACAAATGAACTTATTTGCGAAACAGAAATAGACTCACAGACATAGAAAACAAACTTACAGTTACCAAAGGGGAAAGCAGGCGGGATAAATTAGGAGTTTGGGATTGACATATACACACTACTATATTTAAAGTAGATAACCAACAAGGACCTACTGTATAGCACAGGGAACTCTGCTCAATACTCTGTAATAACCTAAATGGGAAAATAATTTGAAAAAGAATAGATACATGTATATGTATAACTGAATTACTTTGCTATATACCTACAACGCAAACTAACTACCAAACTAACACAATATTGTTAATCACCTATGCTCCAATATAAAATAAAAAATTTTTAAATAAGTAAATAAAATTAACAACAAGGACCTACTGTATAGCACAGGGCACTATATTCAATATCATATAATAACCTATAATGAAAAAGTATCTGAAAAAGAATATATATTGTATATGCATATATTATATATATGTATAACTGAATCACTTTGCTATATACCTGAAACTAACACAACACTGTAAATCAACTACACTTCAATAAAAGAAAAAAAGAAATGTCATAATGAATCCTGATTTTTTTCCCCTTTCTTATTTTCAGAAGCCTCCTAAAGCACAAACAATAGTCCCAGCAGCTGCAGCTTTGCTTTGGTCCGTAGTGATAGGCTTGCTATCACGATTAGTCTCATTATTTATTTATTTATTTTTGACTTCCCTGCTAGCTCAGGTTTTTGAGATCCCAGACCAATTAATTTCTTAATTCATCAGAGGGAAGTGTCACTCCTGTCTTTTATTTTGGCATCAGCTTGGTAAGGAACCAAGAAAACTCTGAGGAAAAAAAAAAATTTGTTTTTAAGGTTTGCTGGAATTTAGCAAAATAGGCAGTCCAGGGACTACTAGTTCGGATGTAAATTGGTACAGTCTTTTTGGAATATGGCTCTTTCATCTTGGGAAACCAAAGAAGATCATGTTGGATTCCATGGCAGGGTCAGGGATGTTTCTGTGAGTCAGCCTTATTGACCCCAATACTACCCCCAACCATGCTGTAGATTTTGGGAGACTTTAATCTCCAGGTTTACTTCCACCCACATGCGCACATGCCTGAGCCAATATGAACCCCGAAAGACTAACCCTACAAGTGGGTTAGTCTTGCTACCTCCTATTGTATGATCCTGGCATGGGCCTGTGGGCACAGGCATGGGGTACGTGATTCCTTCTTTCTTTGCAGTGTCCTTAAATTACTTTGCACGTCCTACCACAGTTATGTGTATCTCTGCAAATTGATGTATTTAGCAATTCACTGACAGCTCTCCCTCACACAGATATATTTGTAAAGGGGGCAAACATTTTTTTCTTATTGAATATTTTATGCATATTTGAAACAAAGTAAAAAAGCATTTTATAAATTAATGATAATAGCTACTATCTATTAATAATAATAGCTATCTATATCTATGCTGTATATCAGGCATGATGTTGGGCATTTCAAGTATATTATCTCTAACATTCTCACAGAAACTGCAAATAGGTAATATTGTTCCCACCTTACAAGTAAGGAAACTGAGATTGATTAGTCCAATATCATACAAGTGATGAGTAGACTCTAAATTTTAATTCAGATGTAAACTCAATAGTTTAAAATACAACCCCCAATTATACTTTTGCTGTGTTTTAACTGAATATTGCTAAACAGTACCTGGAACACACAATAATTTTAAAGATTCACCTGGAGCCAGATGAACAGAACTTTGATTACTGCCAAGGTGAACGTGGGCAAATTTTTCAATTTCTATGAGTTTAAGTTTCTTTACCTACGAAATGGGATTATATGAGGATTAAATAAGGACATGGGTGCCAAAAGCCAATCCAACAATGGATCCTTATGACTATTTACCTTGTTCAATCATGCCCAGTCATAGTGCTTACCATGTCCATATTATTATTCCACAGCAAATTGGAGCTGAGAGTAAAACGCATAGCTTGTAGGCCAAAACTTTAGGTTAAATTGAGAATAAAAGTTTGGATTTCTATCCATTCTGAGGAAAAAAGTAATTATAATCTCACACCAAAAGCCCAGTACAAAACCAGTCTTATAAAAAAGGCAGGGCTCCCTTACTGTCATATTTCACTGAAAAATAGCTAATTAACCACAGATTGCCAAATAAAGAGAGATGAGCTCTTTCCCTCCAGTTCTTCCAGAAAAATCCCATTATCACTTTGCCAAAACACTGTGACATTTTCTCAAGGCTGGGAAATGCAAATAGATGAAAATAATACTGGCCTGAAGTGAACAAATAGACACATAGAGAATTTCTCACTCAAAATTTTTGTCACATATTTTGTTGTTTAGTCAACTGTCCCATTCTCAGAATCTACAGGTGTGTTTGGAGGGCAATTCAAAGAAATGTTAAGAACTAAATGAAAGGAGAAGGACGCTCATGCAAAAGTGCATTGTTTTAGTAAGTTATGAATAAAGCAAGCGACCATAGTTTCATATAGTATTTATACAACACCAAGAAAATTAATGAGAGGATTCCCTAACCTTTAGGAATTTTAGAATTAATGACTTAAGTCTTGGCTTCTTTCCACGGAAGTCATGGCAGAAGTCACAGTGAGCCTCAGGCTCTTGTCACAAATATAGCAATTACTCTTTACGACTTCACTAGAGATTCTTTTCTGTTTGAACACTCTCCTCAAACAAAATATTATAATATTAATTCACATCCATAAAAATGACAAATTCTATGGTTCCCTATCAGGCAGTTTTAGGCTCCACTTTAAAACAGGTTTATAGGGAAACCCTCAGTATTCATTAGGGAAGAATCATTACAAAGAGTTTGTGTGGACAGTAGTTAAGCAAAGGACTGGAGAGCCAGGATGCCTGGGCTTACTGTGTGATTTTGGGGAGGAGACTTAGTCTCTTTGTGCCTCTGTTTTGTCACCTGTAAAATGGGAGTAATAAGAAGGACCTACTTCATAAGTTGTGATAAGGATGTAAAACATTGAGAGCACTACCAGGTACATAGCTGGGAGTATTAAAACCAACTTATTTTTAGTATAAGCAATTTGTCAGAGTCACCACCTAGCCATTTGACCCTTGAGCAAGTCACTTTTCTGAGTCTGATTTTCTTAATCTTAAAATAGGGAATATATATAGTACCTAGCTGCAGAGTGAGGGCTAAATATTGTCTTTGAAACATGGCTCTGTGAAGCAAATATAGTTGTTCACTGCATTGTAACCTATTATGGATTTTATCTATATCTTTTATATCTTTTTTTACTTTCTATCTTATCATATAATTGCGTGTGTGTGTGTGTGTGTGTGTTCTCTCTCTATATATACATATTTTAGATTATTAATTCCCTGAGAAATGGAAGCAATATATGTTTATATTCCATATCACATAGGTCAGTATCTTAAATGTGGTGGGCACTCAAAAATTATCAACTGAGAAAAAATTAATATTAGTTTAATTTTACTACTTTAGGATACACTAAATTCTGTGTGAGTCTCCTTGGCTTTACATTATGAATTATACAACACTCCCCAAGAACCTGGGAAATTAATATAGTAATATTTTCTATATCATATAGATAGAGGAAGTAGAGTAGAAGTTTGCAAGAATACTGAAAATTTATATTTTCCCTTTGATGATTTGCCATTATTTTTTTCTCTTATAAGCTCACAACCCACTAGAACCCAGATCCATTATTTCCATACTTCAAATGTAACTAATCCATATTAATTTTAGAAATTTCCTCAGGTAACTGAAACTGGTAACATGAACGAGTAAGCCATGTTCTTACACCTCCAATCAGCTTTCAAAGTGCTGTTTAATCCCACGGTTGTGCTCTGTTCTGTCCTCACCTTGGTACACCTGTGCCTGCTTCTATCCATGGAGCTGTCTTGGCCCAGACACAACTTCTAAATTCACAAAATCACAGGTCCTCAAGTATTCACTAATACTATCTTTTAGCAGCATATTAATTTCCTACTGCTGCTGTAACATGTGACTACAAACTCAGTGGCTGAAAACAGCACAAATTTCTTCTCTTACAGTTCTGTCGGTGAGAAGTCTGACAGAGGTCTCACTGGGCTAAAACAAGGTATTGGCAGGGCTGCATTCCTCCTGGAGGCCCTGGGGGAGACTCCATTTCCTTGCCCTTTTTAACTTTTAGACGCCACTCACATTCCATGGCTGGTGGCCTTCCTCCTCTGTCCTCAAAGCCAAGAGTTGAGTTCTTCTCCCATCACATAACTCTAACTTTTCTTCTGCCTCCCTTTCCTACATTTAAGGACCCTTGTGATTACACTGGGCCCACCCAGATAATCCAGAATAATTTCTCTATTTTAAGGTTAGCTAATTAGCAATCTTCCATTTTTGAGCTTAATTCCCCTTTGCCATGTGAGGTGACATGTTCACAGGTTCCAGGAGTTAAGACATGGCCATCTTTAGGAGCTTATTATTCTGCTGACCACAAGTTCTTTAAAATATGTTAAACATTAGCACGATGGAAAACCGACATTTTAAAATTGGAGTTCTTTAAGTAATTTGGGGGAATCAGACTTCTATAAGGGACAGATAGTCCACTGTTGGAAGTGCGCTCATACAGCAACGCCAAGAGGTTCTTTCATCTTAGAAGTCTGGTTTCCACACTGACCGACACAGCATCATCTGTTGTTTTGCAGCCTGCGATGTAGGGTACCCACCTTGATTCCGGCACGGACAAATAAGTGACAGAACAGAAAGCTCTCCTAGCAAACACACTGTTTCTAAAAGTCCACAGACTGAGGGTTTTGATGCATGATTCAGCCTCTTCCAGCTTAGTCTGTTTCCCACTGTGTGCTTGGCAACATGCTGGACTCAATGGAAAGACATCATTCACATTGGATGGTTTCCACTGTCAAGTTGACTGCAAAGGGAAATGTACGGCAAACAGAGAACACCTCAAGTTCAGCTACAGATGTCAGAGTGCTCGTGGCACAAATAAGCTACAATCTGAATGCAGAGATTTGCTTCAGGTGGAAGCCAGCTCTTTAGACTTCCAATGTCCACCTTTAGTACAGCTTGTCATTGGTAGCATGGCCTTGGAATTAGACAGCCAGGTGCAAAGCCTAGCTCTTTCCCTTAGGAGGTTGGTCATCATGGGCATTTTACGTTTCAGGTCTCAGTTTCTGCATCCATAAAATTAATCATTGTTACCACATTGGATGATTATGAGGAAAAGTGAGGTAATGTGTTAATATTTTAGTACAGTGCTTGTGGCACGCCATAACCCCTTGGTGGACGGCGCTCCTTTTACTTTTTCTCTTTTTAATCTGTTAGACGTCACTGCTTTAAATTCCAGCTAAAATATTAGGGAGAATATGAAAGGCTATATCTTTTACCCACGGGAACAAGCTACTGAATTTCTACTCTACTGATATACTATTTGTTAAAATATTTCACTCTATAACACTGTAATTGAACAAAATGTTAAATCATTAAAAATGAACATTTTAGTTGAAATGGCTTTCTAGCAACATGAGATGAAATTTCTCATTAAATTCCATTATTTGTGAATGTAGATTATTCCTGCCTTGTTTCCTTACCTCTATGCTTTTTGGTCTCTCACATCTAAATTTCAAGTTGCTGTGTTTCTAATATCAGCCTCTTGTTTGTCCCTATGCATCGTTTGTACTCAGAATCACCCAAGTTCAGTATTATCCTGCTCTTTATATGATGATGGTCATGCTAAAGAGGGAAGAAGTAGCTAGAAGAGTTATTTGATAGAGGAATATATGGAGTGTGAATGAAATCTATTTTTCAGGAAGAGACAGATCTTCAGGCTGGGCTTGGTCTCAATTACCCTTCCAGTCAAAAAGACTGGCTGAGCATAAGCTAAATGAAAGGCACCTGGTCGTGAACATGATCTAGAATAAGAGAGCTTCAAGGCCATAGAAACCAAAAGTTGGTCCCTAGTAGTAAGCAACCAGCAGTGGGCACTTCGCAGGGCTTTCCTAGCAATAGAGTTGAGAAATATCACCTGTAAAGTGATCTGGAACCAGGTGCAATTTTAGACGTTGAGACTAAGGGAGTGAATGTAATAGCCCCAGGTTGCTTGGAAGTGTGAGCCAAAGGGAAGCCGAGGAGCAGAACCTGAACACAGAAAGAAGAAAAATCTGTTCTGTCCAGAGCAGGCCAAATCACTTAGATAGTGAGCTAGTGAGGAGGAATTAGAAATTCATTTCAAAGTGCAGCTTACAATATTTATAATTTCTTTATATAAAACCATGCTGAAGTTATGTTTAAATATCATGTATATGGCTTTCAATGTATAGTCATTACATTAAGAACTAGTAGTAGTTATCCATTTCAGTGGATTCCTTTTGTGGTCTTCAGGAAACCATCAGTTAAAGACTCTTGGGAATTCCCTGGCGGTCCAGTGGTTAGGACACCGTGCTTCCACTGCAGGGGGCATGGGTTAGATCCCTGGTCAGGGAATTAAGATCCTGCAAGCCAGGCAGTGTGGCCAAAAATTAAAAAAAAAAAAAAATTTAAGAAGACTCTTTTTAGGTATTCCTCCAGACAGCTACACATAGTAGTTTAAATCTCACACTAAGTTTATCCAAATACCATCTTCCACAGGGCTAAGTGGGCTTGCTCTACCTGCTTGTTTTTTCTTTTTTTTTTAACTACCTTATTTCTTCCTTTGCCTTTTCCTGCCTCTTCTTTCTCAGTTGTATACTTGGCAATATCTTAGCGCTCATGACCGTATCTGTTTTACATGTCCAGGGAAGGCTAATAGAAAGTTAGGAAATATAATGAATGGGTTCCCTACAGTCTTAGCTGGCAGACTTCTTCACTGGTTGAGTGCTGATGGGTCCCTTGAATGTCTTTTATCTGAGCCCAGGTAATGAGAATAGGTATATCTCTCCTTGGAAATTAATGCTGTTTTTGTCCTCTATCTCCAAAGATACGACTGCAGTTTGAGTGTGATGTAGCTCTCTTACTGCTTCCCCAACTCACTGCCCCCTGCTAGAATATAAATCCCTCTCGAGGAGCGATCTTTCTCTGTTTCATTCACTGATGCATCCCAACTGTCTAGAACAGTGCTGGGCACGTGGTAGGCACATGGATATTTACTGAATGAGCTGCTCTTAGGGAACAAGAAGCCTAGCAAGGGTTAACCTTATGTAGGGGGAGGGGTGTTGGGAGTAAGGCGGGCCAGCAGGCTGTACTATTTGTTCCCGAGAGAGCAAACACTAAGAAAGGTTTTGTGCTTTGGGTGCCCTCTCCAAATATCTCATGGTCTTGCTTTCATACTGTTTTCTTCTAAGATCTTTTTATCACAATCCTAACAACTACTGTATTAACATAGTATCTTAAACATTCTTCCGTAAGTACCACTTTTGAAAACATGTTTGGCTGAGGAGATCGCTCTCCCTGCTAACTACCCTCACATCAGCTATACCTCTGTGTGGAACTATTTCAGGGAGGAGACTGCCACTGTGACTTTGCCAAAGGGCAAGTTATTAAAGGAATTATTAAAACAGAGTGTATAAAAATAGCATTAAATATTTATTTGTAAATTGTTGAACATATTCATAAAAATTGTCCACCGAATCTCCAATGCTTATGCTAAATATTGATACCCCTGTGCCTGTAATCACCAGTAAAAATTATAGCTTCAATCTTCAATGTTTTCCTTCTTCCTCTTTTTTTTTTTTTGCGGCACGCGGGCCTCTCACTGTTGTGGCCTCTCCCGTGGCGGAGCACAGGCTCCGGACGCGCAGGCTCAGCAGCCATGGCTCACGGGCCCAGCCGCTCCGCGGCATGTGGGATCTTCCCGGACCGGGGCACGAACCCGCGTCCCCCACATCGGCAGGCAGACCCTCAACCACTGCGCCACCAGAGAATCCCCCTTCTTCCTCTTTTATTTCTTCTTGCTGTCTGTTTCTTCCTCTCCCGCTCTTCTGTAAATACTCACAAGGAACATACAATAGCCACAGTATGGGTAGGTGCTGGCCTGCAGAGTAGAGTAAGGGGATTCCTATTAAGAGGTCCTCGTGGTCCTAATGGAGGTAACAGATGTTGTGGTCAACATGATCCTGTGTGGTAAGTTCTACAAGGAGGTAGGTTTGTAGGAGATGCTGTCTGAGCACAGAGGAGAGTAACTAACTTAGCCTATAGGTTTAGGGAAGCTTCCCAAAGGAGAAATCTTGAAAGAAGAGTAAGACTTCTGCAGAAAGTCAAGGAAGATAAGAGATTTCACACAGAAAGAATATGTCCCTGACCCTGCTGGTTGCCCCTTCAAGTACATTTCCTCTTCAATTATTCCTTGCCATCTAAATCCTCACTTTGTTTTTCTGGATGTCTCATGAATCACTTAAGGCCTCCGTGCTCCCCAGCCTCAGGGATTAAATCTTGGTTGGTCTGACTCAATAGGAGCAATTCTATTACCCTTTCCATGGTTGGTTTAGAAAAGATTACTTCATTCCATCCTGGCCCATGAGACGGCTTTGAGAGAAAATTTGCTGTGGGGATTCTAGGACATCCTGTGTGAGGATACAATGGTCTCTTCTGGTTTTTATATGCTATGTCAGAATATGAAGTTTGAAACTAATACAGACACTTGTCACCACAGGAGACAAATCTGAAGAAAAAGAACCGTGTCTCTAAGTATGGCACTGGGCCATAGAACAACAATCCTGGAACCACTAACTGGGACTGACTCTGATTTCTTGTTGTGTCTGATAATAAATCACTTATTTTGTAAGTTATTTTGAGTTAACTGATAAATAATAACAAAACAAAGTCTTAGGGGCATAAATTATCATAGTTCCACAATCCGCATACTTACTGTGAAGGGCCTGGCTAGTGTTCCCTATTGTATTGAACTGAGTAGTTAAGGGTGAATAAGCAACAATTTTCCCAAGGCTGAGGATGAAAGACCAGAGCCAACTCTCACAAGCATGAGATGCCAATAAATAAAGACCTGAAGAAACTAGCTTGATTTTGTGGGAAAATGCAAGATGCCTTAGTCAAAATATGAATGCCAAAGATAAATTCTGCTAATCTCTGCAAGGATATAGAAAGTGAGTCTGGCAGCAAACGATAGGTTGGTCTCTCTGATATTGGTTCCTTTAAGCTGTCAGGCTCACCAAGTAGACTCATTCATATAAAAGCCTGTCCCCAAACCTTCAAAGCTTTAATCATGAACCACTTGTACTGATCTTGTTTCACCACGTTTACCATTTTCAGTTTACGGTTTCACCATGATCTTTGGTCTAGCATGCTCAGGGCTTCCTCACTGTTTTTCCCCTCCACTTGTCCCCTACACACAATTTGATAACTCCCTCTGTCAATACCTGAGCCTTCCTAAAAAAAAATCCTACCAATTTTGGTCAGCTAGGACCATCTCCTCTGGCACAGACTACTCTGAACAATAGATCTGCTCCAGCTTTATGGAGATCCTGGACAAGATCCACCAAAACCCCCTCTTATAGAGACAGAAAATTGACAAAGTTATTGAAAAAAGCCCATTCTTTTCATTTACCGATATTCAACGTGTACCTGGTTTTCGAACATATAATTGCAAAGTGTAATTATCAACCTTATTTTTGCAGAGAACACTCAGTTATCTAAACGTCTATGTTGCAAAATTATAAAAGAATTACTGAACCCGCATTAATTCATACTGATGTAAGTTTAGAGTATGTACATGTACCAAATAATTAAAAAATAGATATAATAAATTAAAAGTAAATAATAATGGTGTTTATTTTCCTAAGATAGGTACATTGGGGCAGCTTCCTTAGACATGTGCTTAGACAGTAACAGGACAAAACACTGTTTCATAAATATTTTCATAAAGAAGTACTGGCTTTTCAGGGTAACCTTTATAGTTCTTCTTTAAGCACAAGAGAACATTCCTATAAAATGGACAAAAACCTATTTTCTTGGTTCTCATTGTTTCCCAAAACTATGTGCTAGACTGAAAAGCCACAAGAGCAGAAACCTCATCACTCTTGTCACTTCTAGAATTCTAGTGCTTAACAAAATGCCTGACACATAATGGGTGTGCTGCTCTTTAAATATATTTTTTTGGAATCAGAAGTCTGAGTATTGCTTCAGATCTGTATCTGATGGTCTGAAAGCACTGAAACACACTGTGGAGGTGCTGTTATCTAGTGAGTGTCACTGTGCTTCCGGAAGACTATGTCCTGTTTCTGATTTCAACCATGGACTCTTAGAGTTGAAGGGGAGTGAAGGGGTCTTTTCCATAGACCTCTCACCCACGTCAGCAAAAATGCTATTCGATTTCTGCTCTTTTTGGTCTTAGGGTGCTTGTTACATTCAATCATTTGTCTGAGGCATTCTTTCAGAAGAAAGACAGAAGAAATTTACTCCATCTTCTATATGACTGTATTTTAACATCCAGAGGAGTAGTTGTCTCTTCTGCATGTGAACAATCCCCAATTTTTTATTTGACATTGTTTCTTGATCCTCATCAGCTTGATATTTAATCCTTTCACCTTTCTCTGGGACGTGGAAATCTCCTTTAAAATGTGGTATCAAGAATTGAACTCAGGGCTTCCCTGGTGGCCCAGTGGTTGAGAGTCCGCCTGCTGATGCAGGGGACGCGGGTTCGTGCCCCGGTCTGGGAGGATCCCCGCATGCCGCGGAGCGGCTGGGCCTGTTGAGCCGTGGATGCTGGGCCTGCGCATCCGGAGCCTGTGCTCCGCAGCGGGAGGGGCCACAGCAGTGAGAGGCCCGCATACCGCCCCCCCAAAAAAAAAAAAAAAAAAAGAATTGAACTCAGTATTCCTGATGTACTCTTTTTATCCCAATTAAAAATATAATAATCCTAGAGAAAAGTTGAAGGAATGCTATATTGAACACCTGCATATTCTTCACCTGTATTCACAAATTTTAATATTTTATCTTATTTACTTTTTTCTGTCTGTATATAAATATATGAATTTTTACCTGAAGCTTTGATATTAAGTTGCTGACATTATAACACATTGCCCCTAAATATATTAGCACATATTCTGTAAGAACAAAAACATTCTCCCACATAACCACTATACCATCAACACATCCAATGTAACTTTGCTATGACAATATACAGTCAACATTCAAATACCCCCAACTGTCCAATTGTTATGTATAGGTGTTTCTTTTTTTCCCTGCCCCAGGATCCAACAAAGGACCATGGTTTACATTTGGTGGTTATGTCTCTTTAACCTTTTTCAAGTTCTCTCACTTTTCTTTTTCTTTGATCATTTTTTCTTTTTTAAAGACTCTGGGATAGGTGTCTTATAGAATGTTCCACAATTTGAACTGATGTGATTGCTTTTTCATTATTAAATTCAGGTTAAACATTTTCACAAGAATATTACATAGGTAAAGTTGTGTCCTACCATTCTATCACATTAAGAGGAGCATGGTATCAGTTGGTCTCATTACTGATGGCAAACATTTTGGTCATTTGATCACCATTATTTAACATGGTGTTCCCAGACCCTCCTTTATAAAGGTCAGTATTCTCCTTTGTAATTAATCCACAATATGTGAGGTAATAATTTAAGACTATATGATTATCTTGTTCTCCAAGATTTATACCTATAGTTTTAGCATCTATTGATGACCCTTGCCTTCATCAGTTATTACATTGGCAGGTGCACATTTCTAATTTTATCCTTTTAATCTTTACTAGCTGGCATTCTAATACAAAGAGCTCTGCCTTTCCTGATGTGCTTTGAGTACTTTTGATCTCCTTTGTTCTGAATATTATACTCTTCGCAATGCAGCCTTAGATTGCAGTAAATTATTTTTCACAATCAGGTCACACAGTTCACGCATTCAAAGAACAAACTGTAGTTCCATTTGAACATGTAGAATTTTAAATCATTCATCGTATATTAGAGCATTAGAGTGTAAGAATTAATTAGATATGTTCATATAATTCATAGGAGATATCTATTTCTTAACATCCTGACTTAATTAGTTTTTATGTTTTCAAAGCTCTCTATTGACTTAATGTATTTTTCTGGCCTCTTACTTCCTACTGGAGGTTTATCTACCTTCTGTCATTGTACTGCAGATACGTGGCTAGCAATAAAAATGATCACATAATATTTATGAAAATGATTGTAATTCTACCCATAGATACAAAGTCATCTGCCAATGATTTTCTCCACATCAGTACTATATGTTAACATGTTAGGACATAAATGTTTTTATTACATGCTAAAATTATATGAGAATTATAAAGGAATCATAGGACATAGGAATGGACATAGGACATAGGACATAGGACATAGGAATCATAGGAATCATAGGACACAATATTGCAACTTAATACTTCTCTGCAGAAAACCCTTGAGATAGAGATACTGTTAATATTTAAGCATATTAATTACTCAGAAAATGGTCTAAACTGTTTGAAATTAGGATCATCTGGTCCACCTTTTTTTTTCTTTTTTTCAGAGAATATGACACAGACTAGAGAAAGTAAAAATCATTTCTTTTCAAGGACATTGGTATTTTTTTGCTTTGGCTTGGTTCATAAAATCACAGGAATTCCTGAATTGGTGTTTCTCTCATGAGTGCCATTTACAGAGGAAACAGATGGGACTTTTCTTCCCATAAAGACTGTATGTGGCTGCAGGAGTTAAACATATTTCTCAACTGCAATCTGGCACTGCTTTTTAATTTCTCAAATTGAAAAAAACATAAGGCAAAAATTATGAGCCATTTCTCTTGTTATTATACTGATTACATAGATTCATCGTGAACAAGACAGATGCTAATTTGTGCATAAAGCATATTCCTTTTGACAGGAAAATATACATAAGTTGTGGTTGAAAAAAGACAAGGATAGTGTTAAAACCATTTTTCGATTTATGTGGAAAGTTTCCAGTGAAAGACATGATCTCCTGCTTTATCACATCAACAATAATTCCTAGATACAGAATGTCAGTAAAGACACCCAAACAAATCTCTTTCTATGGAGTCCGGTGTCTTGGCAATTGGGAATTTTTGAATCAGTGGTGAACCCAAGCAAATCAAGGAAGGTGAGTGGGATGGAGAGAAAACAATGAGGTCACCTGTGCCCCAATTTCTTGCACCATTTCTTCTACAGAAATTCCAATGTGACCTTCAGCAAGTCCCTTAACATATTTTGGTTTCTGCTTTCCTATTTCTAAATTCAAGATATTTGGGTCACATGCTGGCTGTGTACCTTTTAGCTATAAAATGTGATATATGGATTCTATTTTTCAAGCTATGTAGAATGAGTTTGTGGTATAAAGTTGAACTGATATAAATTTAGAGTCAAATAACCCCCACGACAGGTGGATTTTCCCCAAATCCCATTATGACCTAGAAAATTTGGTATTAAAAGCAACTTCCCTCCTGATAATCTTATAAGTACTTAAGGGTCAGAAATTCAAGACCTAGTCAGTGGAACAAGAATGATGTCTGCCAAGAATGATGGCAAAGCAGAGTTTTAGAAGAGTGGAAGAGTAAAGCTTAAAGCTGGGACAATGTCTGTGGTGGTGGATGAACTTCTATTTAACCTGTAATAAAAATCATACTTTTCTTTCAATGCCTAGTCAAAAAGCTACTTACCCCATAACACCTTCCCAATTGCCCCTCCCCCACCCTGTTTTCCATTCCGTTTTCCTACCACTTTGTTCTTTGTCCCTTTGATGTGGTCTTCTATTAAAATTATCTACATATTAATTCCTCCCACAGTTTTGTAAATTTCTTGAGCCTTCAGACACTTCTCTTCCATTTTTGTGTTCATTCTTCCATTCTCTTCTCTCACTATTCTCCCACCCCTACTCCCAGACCACATCGTCTAAATATCGAGTAGTACCTACTCAGTATTTCTCTCTCAAATTTAACATTATTTCAATTGACTGATGTGAATATATATGTCAGAGCATCAAAATCATTGAATTTGAATGGTTTCTTGATTCATTATGATTGTAGACAGTTAAGTACCCATCAATCTCTGGCAGACAAATGTTAAGATTTACCTGACTGAGCTTGTTGAAGTCAGGGACGATGTCTTGTCCAGATTTGCGCTGTCGGCACTGGTCACGGCATCGGGCACTAAGCATGTGCTCTCTTAAGGCTTACTGAATGGAACAATCCTGACCTATGAGCTAGGTTAGGATTAGATGGGGAGCTGTGTAGAGAAAACAAAAGATTAGTTTTTTCTTGGATGAATTCGAAAGGGACGTCCAAGAAAATAAATAAGGGATTGCAGCTCTCTATGAACCATATTATCTGCCATATTTTCAGAGTAACTAGTCTTTAACTAACTACAGTTGACCCCAGAGCAACTCGGGGTGGGGAGGTGGTTAGGGGCGCTGACCCCTGCACAGTCCAAAATCCACATGTAAGTTCACTGTCTGCCCTCCCTATCTGGGGGTCCAGATCCGTGGACTCAACCAATCAGGGTCATGTAGTACTGTAGCATGTATTTACTGAACAAAACCTGTGTATAAGTAGACCCTCACAGTTCAAACCTGTATTGTTTAAGAGTCAACTGTAGTCTCATTTCAACAATAAATAACTTTTTAATAAACTGTGTGAGACACTGCGATACAAAGGGAATCTTATTAACATTCTAGACTGAATCATCTAAGGTTTTTAATCTCATTTTCTTCTTCTTCTTAAATACCCCCAAAGCAGCACTTACTTACCCAACGAATTCCAAAACATTTAATTTAGAAGTCTGGCATTTCATAATCACCGATTTTGATTGACATGGGTTGACACATAGGACGATAGCCAAAGAGTTAGAAAACATAAATCCATGATTCTTAAACAATAGTAACCAAAAAAAAAAAGTTACAGATATCAAAACTTTAGCTGCATCGCACTGAAAAGAAGGCTTGTGCACCTCATAATTTAAAGAGGCAAAACAAGGCGCTACTGTAAACCTCACGTTAAACAGCTTATTATTAAGCTGATGGAAAGGAGCAAGTGGTCTCTCCATCTCAGCTTCCCTTAACAGTTTTCCATCAGCTAAAGAAAGAGGCGGGAGGGGTGAATTCATTTATGCATGCACAGATTTACTGCTTTAATAAAACACTATCAGCTTGTTTTAAATGAACTGTTTAAACACCGACTGCAGCCTGTGTCGGCTAATCCTCCGTTCTAACCTCCCCATTGCTTTCACCTGCATTTCACTTAGCTTGGCAGGCAGAGTAAAATGCCTCCTTCAGAACGCACCTGTCTGCACAATCGGAAAAGAAAGCTCCCGTGGGCTCACAGCAAACCGTCAGTCCCGCAATGCCCATGAATCTGTCCGGAACTGCTGCCCGGGGGAGCGCAGAGCATATCTGAGTAGATCCGAGTAGCTGTCCTGCCATACAGATAGGTTCAGCACTAGCTACGGAGTGACTGGAGCGAGGAAGGGGCGGTGGTGCTGGGGTGAGGGTAGGCGTCGGGCCGAGGCGCCCGCGTGGCCCTTCTCCGGCTTCCTCGTCCTGCTGGTCGCTCCTCCGGAGGGTGAGGTTGTCTCACAGCAGATGCATGATGAGCGTGGAGTCCTTATAGGAATCCCCGTTTAATGTGTCCAGCTCGCCTGCGGCATCTTCGGAGGCTTGTTTGGCTAGAGGCAGGGCTCCTCCGGCGCTTTCTGGGTCTCATAGTAGAACACGGAGAAGTTGAGCGCCAGGCCCAGCTGGACGAGGTGCGTGGGCTGCATGTGCTCTTTGCTGATTTCGAAGGCTTCCTCGTGGTGGCCTCCGGAGCTTCGACCACACTGTTTTTCTCCTCGCCGGAAGCTGCCTCTGCCCGGTAGCGGAAGTAGTCGCCTTTCATCTTCAAGTAGAGGACATTTCCTCTCACACTGGAAATCAGTGCAGTTTTTTTTTTTTTTTTTTGCGGTACGCGGGCCTCTCACTGTTGTGGCCTCTCCCGTTGCGGAGCACAGGCTCCAGACGCGCAAGCTCAGCGGCCATGGCTCACGGGCCCAGCCACTCCGCGGCATGTGGGATTCTCCCGGACCGGGGCACGAACCCGCGTCCCCTGCATTGGCAGGCGGACTCTCAACCACTGCGCCACCAGGGAAGCCCTCAGTGCAGTTCTTGATGAGGAAATTGTCCAGCAGAGCCGGCACGACGCTGCACACCGTTTCCATCTCCTTCTCAATCTACGCCTGGTAAGCCTTAACCTTCCCCTGTTTCTTCTCATTCCCGTCGGCCATGGTTTTCTGCTCGATGCTGCTGCTAACCCTCCAGGAAGACCGCTGGGCACCGACCACGTTCTTGTAGGCCTGGGAGAGGGGGTTTCGGTCTTCACTGGGGAGAGGTTCGTTGAGCTCGGTCACCGCCTTCATGGCGGAGGCCTTGTCGTCGCAGCGCTCCACATGCGCGGCCAGCCGCGCCCGCTGCAGCAGTCGCTCGTAGTCCCCGTTACCGCTAAGGTCCGGCTTCACTTAGCGCCCAGCTCTGCTCCGCTCGCTCGCTCGCGTGTGCGTTCCGGGTCTCCGCGGAGGCTGCCGCCGCGCACGCGCACGCGCACTGGCTCAGCGGCGGCCCAGGCAGCAGGCGGCAGGCACCGCCGCTCGCCCTCTCGCTGGCTTGGACCGCGCGCTGTATTACCTCATTTTCAGATGTGTCTGGAGTGTTGAAAAAAGTTTATAGTTCCTTTTTCCTCCTTTCTAACATATGATTGAGATTTTTTATCCACTTCATGATCTGATGAAAGTGCTTTAGAGGTTTCTTTCAGTAAATATTTTCCAGTTTATAGCATTCATTCTTAAATTCCCTCTAGATACCAACAAAGCAAGTAAAGAAGTAGACTTGCTTCCCTTCTCACTGCAGGAAGGAAGTTAGATAACCGATAACCCCAAATTGCCTCAATAAAGTTTGAACAAACCTCTGTCTCTGGTGTTAAGACTTAAGAGTAAGGTCCGTGGTAATAAATGTTAATTATTGTGTTTTCCTGCCAGTCCTCCTGTTCGAAGGCCATGTGCACGTGGGATGTTTTATCTGCTCAGCAGAGTTTTCACCAGGCTCCTCCTTTTCCATAAAATGGATAGTATCTGTACTATTCACTTAAATAATGACTAAAACGTGTCTAGATTGCACAGCCCTGATGGTTTGCTCTCATGGAGTTTCTTTTTGGGTCTATGTTCTCATAAAAGTATTATCAAACCTACCTCTATATTTGCTATAGGAATCTTGTTTGAGGATATTGTCCATCCCAGTGTTCATTCCCTTCCCTATGAAGTTCCACATGAAAATGTTTTTTTAGAAAATGTTCTGCTAATTGCTAGTGACATTTTGCTTCTCCCAAACAACAGGTATTTTCCCTCATAAACAATGAGGGTTATCTGCAACACTAGCTCCAATTATTAAAGCATCAGTAAATGTATAACCTCAGTTAACAAGATGTCAGGAGACAGTTTGGTTTAAGAGTGATTATTCAGCAACTCAGTGATATTCACAGCAATCACAAATTCCTGTTTTTTCCAGCTATGCACCTTCAGTGTCAAGCTTGTCAGGCTAGCCAATGTCATGGTTGTTAGATGGTTGCAGTAGCGCTAGGAGTGAAATCCTCAAACAGTAACATCCAGAAGAGTACCATATGATAAACTTTCTCAGCGTATTCTAGCTAACTTCAAAGAAACATCTCCAGAGGACCCCCAGTTATCTCCTACCATTGCATTGGCCAGAACCACGTTAGGTGCCCAACTAGAACAAATCCTAGCAGCACAACTGTTGCAGAGGAGATGAGATGACCATGGCTGGCTTACATTAATCAGAATTTACCCCCAATCTACGAAGCTACCTTAATAAAAGAGTTTTTGTTTTTTTTTTTTAAATAAGGAAGAGAGAGGAAGAGATCTTGAGTAGGAATCAACAGTGTCTATTAGAAACACTTAGAGGGGGTCATTTTCCTTTGACAATAGAAAACTTAGAATTAACTTTGTAAGCCCTGCATGTATCATCATGGCCCTTCTACTTTATGGCTCTTTGTTCTGCTTTTATCTCTTAGTCTTGCTTTCAATTAAAATTTATTTTCTACTGCTCATGATTTTTGTATACTTTTTTTTGACATATATATCTGATGTTCTAGACTTCACATGTTTTTCAAAATGATGTATAATATATGAAAACTAGAGCTAATGTTTCAGATACAAACTAGGGAATAGAAGGTGATTAGGTAACTGTTCTGGATTTGAATATACAGGATTCATTGACATTCCAGCAGAATCGTTAGAAAGTGATTTTGGGCTAAGCCTTTAAAAACATGGCTGTAGTAATCGACTTCCCAAGCATGGTAACACTGAATATTCTCATATAATTAACATCTCTAATTTACAGACAAGCAGTGGTGGCATTTTGTTACAGGTAGAATTTAATTAGCCAAGACAAATAAATTAGGTTTCACACTTCTATCAGGATAGTGGAATTGCAGAGGCTGGTCTGGGAATTTCAGGCCATTGAAGATGCCATTTGACCTCTCAAGGAAATTAACTTTTCCAGCTGCCATTCTGAAAAGTTCTAATTAAGCCATATGGGTATTATTGACTTACTACAATGGATGTCATGTAGGCAACTTTCTTGGAATTCTGGAAAATCCTCCAAATGACTTTTTCTTAATGTATAGGTGAGATGGAAGGCATCTTAGGATGGTACATGTCAATGGGACCATAGAGAGAGAAGATTCATAGAAGATTTATAGATTTAATCATATAAACCTCCAAAGATTCACTTTATTCTTTCCATATGGGGACCCAATTTGTATTACATTTCCTTTTGTACAAGAGTCTTATATAATAAAGAATGCATGAAGCATTTGAAAAAAATTAGCCTCTGTGGTAATGGGAAATATTGCAGAGAAGAGACAGATGTTGGAAAGGCAAATGTGGACTCATTTTATGGGGAAATAAATAAATAATGGGAAGACTTATGTAAGAGTGATGGTTAGCAGTAATCTTCAGGGAAGTGGTTCAATTAAATAATATAGGACAAAAAGTATTGGAAGAGGATTTGTAGGTAGAGATATAATTAATTATAGGGTTATGCAAACTTGGGAACACTTTGTGTGATTGGTTGCTTAAACTAAAACATATTGCACTAGTACAATTACTTAAACAGAAAGTAGGAAGTATGTGTTGGAATCAGCAAGAACCCTGGAGGCACAAATGTAATAAAGAGGAAGAGAAAGTTTGATATTCTTGCAGCCAGAAAAGAGAGAAAGGAAACAAAGGGCTGGTGTCTTTAGGGAGAACAGTTAAATGTATGTGATTATAATGTGTGATAGTTAATAAGTTATTCCTATGTGATAGGTAATGTATGTCTTCTCAATCTCCCCATGAAATAATTGATAAAAAGCTGACATTTCTCACTAATGCTTTGTGAGATGGCTTGTATTTCAGGAATGTAACAAAGGCTGAGTTCTGTTCTCAGGTTAGTTCAATTGAATCTTGGAGGGACAGCCACTTATGTTCCATCAGTTGGATTTTGTTCTGTAAGTGGATTTATTTCATGTTTATTTGTTTCAATTTTGGAAGGAGAAACTCCTTTTTATCTTTCTCCATTGCAGAGATCTAGAATTATCTTGGGCTCTGCTGTGTTCCCCCATCTCACCACAGAGCCAACACTTTTTCAGAAAGGGCCTTCTGTTTTTGGCCTGGGAGTAAATTACTCGGGTATGTGACATGATGGGGAATGATGTGAGGTAGCAGGGCACAACTGGTTCAGTATTTCTGTAGTCTTTGAATTAATTACTTTAATTATTTGCCTTTGGACAGCTCCTGCTCTTGGATGACTTCCTATGGAATACTGGGGAACTTCTCTTGAGTTTTGCTCAAGATTGTTGGAATGCATGGCTTTTACCTTTGTAGCAGTCCTCTCTGCCTGTTTTGGGTTGTGTGTATGTGTGTGTGTGTATGTATGTGTTTTAAACACGCACTCTCTCTCTTATTGCATTCCAATTTCCAGAAATCTCACAAAAATTTTGCCCATCAAGGTAATCTCTCCTTTTTTTTTCTAGCTAATGTCTATTTTTATTTCAGTTAGATTTTGGAAGGAAAGAGAACCATGTGGGATTAATCAAGTCAGCCATCTTTAACAAAAGTCACAGGTGTATATTCTTGACACTTTAAAATGTTTTTTTGTTTGGTGTGTACATTGGGCCTATCCAGTGAACTGGTATCCATTTTCTTAATTGGTTAACAATATTAAAATTGATTCAGTTGTTCATACATCATGCTTTCCTGCTCAGGGGAAAACATCTTTTTGGTCCAGGAAAGCTCTTCCTGGAATTGACCTGAAGTATACCAATTTTTATATAACCCAACTCATGTAATTCCTGCTTTGGCTTTAGACTTTAGCTTAAAGGGGGCTTTGATTTAGTAAACAGCAGTTGATCAACTCTTGTGGTTATTGACCTAGGGCATTGCATCTGAATGTGCAAACCATCATAAGTAAAAGGAAGATTGATGGAATATGAGCTGGTGCTGTACTTCCTGCTGCTGCTACTATTTTATTCTTCTTTTAGAGCTAAAATATTAAAGTTTGACTTACAGATGAGTATTGCTAAATGCATATTCAAGCTAATAAAGAATTATCAAACACACAGTGAGAAATCAATTTTCAAAGTGGTAGAGTCAAAGCAGGCCAAGTATCATGAAAAAGTCTTGAGCATGAATGAAAAGACCTGTGTATAAATCTCGACACTGTCACTTTTCATATTTTTTTTTTTAACAAGAGAGTTACCTGTGTTCCCGCCTTCCTCCCAGTTTCCTCCTCTGTAGACTAGGAATAATATCATCTTCTCATTGTTTTTGAGAGAAATTAAAGCATCCCTAGTGTTTAATAAATGCTCAATAAATGTAACTTAAATCTGTTATTACTATTTTTGCATTCCATCCTCCTTTGCTTTCTTTTCTCCTGTTTCTCTCCTCTCCTCTGGCCCTAGTTATCACCTATGTATTGGGATTCCTACAGTCTTACACACTTCTTCTGTTGCTCTTGTTTTTACATTCAGCCCTATTCATCTTTTTCTTGATTTATTGATAATCAATCTTAAAGTGAACATTTTATTCCTTTGTGCTTTTTACCCTTTTCTGCCTAAAACCCCCAAACTGTATTTTTGGTTCTCTAACATCTCCTCCAACATCTGCTACAAGGCTGGGCTGGAAATGCTGGCTAACAGAGCATGCTGGATGGCAGGGTTTTTGCATTTATTTCTGTCTTTCAGGCAGGTCATCAAATAACGAGTCAACCAGTCGATTAGTAAAATAAAATAATTATGAAACATAGGAAATGTAGAAGTGTTATAAATTCTACTAAAAAAGATAATCATAAAATCATATTATTTAAAAAGAAATATATTGTTAGTGTTTTCACTTTTTATATTTATCATATGAAATTTTAAAATAATTTATAGATGAAAGCCAGCATTTCTTTAAATGTTTACTCCAAGATTCTGTTTTGGCATTAATAATGTCAAAATGGGATTAATGATAACAAATGAGAGTAATAATAAAGTAACAGATTTGAAGTTCAAATTTTATACATTGCACTCCCCCTGGCAAGGTGCACACACTCCTTGAAGCTCAGCCTAAGCAAACTCTACTTCCTTCCCACTTACCTCTCCCTTTTGTTCACACACATGTGTGTGCGCATGCACACACACACACACACACACACACACACACATACACATTCGGGTGCAAAAATTTGAAATTTTTATGTAATACCTATGTTATGCACACAAAAGTTTAATCAGAAAGTAATAGCTGAGACAAAATCGAGTTATAACACTCACATTGTCACCCAATAGGATCAAGAAAAATTCACCTAAGACATTCTACACAAGTATTTTTGATTGTCTCTCTTCCTGTCTTCCCTCAGTGTTTCAGGGGAATGGACAACAAATATTAAATTATTGCCCTCCTTAAACATAGTCATCATTGTCAGCTATGCAAGAAGATTCATCAACAAGAAGTAAAGGTATTACATTTCACTATAGAAGAGATAATAGATGTTCAAGATTCCCATTCTGTTTTTCACCTGTCTACTGTGGGTAGAGAAACACAGAATTTAAAGAAGGTTTACAAAGAGAACAAACTTATGTATACCAACAGGGAACAGGGGCGTGGGATGAATTGGGAGATGAGGATTAACATATATACACTACTATGTATAAAATAAATAACGGATGAGAACCTACTGTATAGCAGAGGGAACTCTCCTCAGTGCTCTGTGGTGACCTAAATGGGAAGGAAATCTAAAAAAGAGGGGATATATGAATATGTATAGCTAATTCACTTTGCTGTACAGCAGAAACTAACACAACATTGTAAAGCAACTATAATAAAAATTAAAAAATAAAATAAATTTTTAAAAATTAAGAAAAAAATAAAGAAGGTTTACAAGAACACGGTTTGGAAAAAAAAAGGAATAATTTCTACTTGTCATAGACCTATAAGTCAAATATTGTTCAAACTCCAAAACATCTCTGCAGGATTCACATATAATGATTTTCTGGTAGACTCCTGGAAAAAACCTCTGACATTTGGTCTGTAAGATGAGTCTCTATCTTGGATATAGTTGAGTGAGTAACTGCTACCAATTGGTTGGCAGCTGAGTTTGAGTTTCCGAAAAACACTTAAGTTGACTGACATATTTATAAACTCGAGATTTTCGTTTGAGCAAAAATGGTTTTAAAAAACACAATAAAGCAAAATTTTGGCTTCAAAGTTAGTCTAATCATTGTCAATGATTTAAAACAAGAGGGAGAAAGCAAAATGTAAGAAGACTTACAGCTGAAGTATGTATGTGTTCTGCTATGACTATAGTTCTGTAGGTTGCATTTGCACATTGATATTAAATGTTTTAAGACTTAAAACAATGCTATGCATACAGTAGATATTTATGTGCCTTTGGAATGTACTGAGCCCCTTTCCTATATTTGGTGAATTTCTTACATTATGAATCCCACTTCCTAAGATAAAGGCCATAAACTTGCTTTTCCAGGCTCCCTTGAGGCTGAGGTACAGGTATGTGACCTTGATTCTGCCAGTCACCCATTAACATATGAGGTCTCTGATTGGTAGAGTGTGGTGTGAAGAAGGCAGTGCAAGGGGGATTCAATTCTGACGGTGAGTTTGGTGGCAAGGAGACACTCAGTTTCAGAAATAGCAACAGCACATGGCCTAGCTTCCAGCACCTGATGTTGGAAAGACAAGGTACAGAGCCTGTGCCCAGAATGCAGGCCTGGTGTCTTCTGGTGCCAATCCATCCTGCTTCTAGTTATGTAGCCTTTAAGACTGATTCTTCAGAAGTCTGTGAACTGTCTGATCCCCTCTATCAAATTTCTTTTCTACTTAAATGGTCCAGAACGGTTTCTGTTGTTTACACATCACACCTTCAATTAGTACAGTACATAAAACAATGGTACAACTATTTCTACTACTAATACTTTATATTTGTATAGAACTTTAGTAATTTTAAAATAACATCTTTTGAGCCTTGTCTTTCAAATGATCTCTTTCAATTCTCATATCAGCTTTAAAACTTGGGGTGTGGCAGTATCTGTAGTTTCATTTGACATGTAAGGAAACTGTGAAACAGCAAGGCTAAATAACTTGTCTTGTCACAGAGCTACTTGGTGGGGATAGGAGTAGAAACTAACATTATTTTTGCTTTGATTCTTTTGGCTTCATCATTATTTAATTCCACAAAGAAATGAGATTTTCCCCTAACCCTTGCTTAAGCTTCTTGACTTCTTATATGCTTAATAAAAAAGATTACACCAGAGGGACATTATGAAAGTAGAATTATTGGATATGTAAACATATCCAAGTGACTTGCATCCAGCATCTACTCATCTTTCTCCAAGGTGAATGTCCTCTGGGGGAGTTACTTTTCCCCTGCACCATTCCTGATCTGCCTCTCCTCCTGGCTCTAAGGATGAGGGTAAGATTTATACCTGCATAGAGTGATTGGCTGAGGAAGGAACAGGCACATGATCCAATGAGATGCCATCTGGATAATTCTGCTTCCTCTTGGAGAGGCATGTTATCTTCTGCTGGTTTTAAACATGGAAGGATGCAGGCCCAACCTTCATAATGTATGGGTAAAGCCAACCCAGAAAAAAGAACTGAGAGATGGGTCCTGATACCATTGTATGAGTCTTTGAATCCAGTGGTGCCTGGAAGTTTCAGTTACATGAGCCCCTAAATTACCTTTCATGCTTAGACCAGTTGGATTGGATTTTTTGTCCCTTGTAACCTAAAGAGTTTTATTTTATTTTATTTATTTTTATTTTTTATTTTTTTGTGGTACGCGGGCCTCTCACTGTTGTGGCCTCTCCCGTCGCGGAGCACAGGTTCCGGACGCGCAGGCTCAGCAGCCATGGCTCACGGGCCCAGCCGCTCCGCGGCACATGGGATCTTCCTGGACCGGGGCACGAACCCGTGTCCCCTGCATCGGCAGGCGGACTCTCAACCACTGCGCCACCAGGGAAGCCCCCCAAAAGAGTTTTAACTGATACTCTGTGCCCTTCTAAGTTTCTTGGGCTTCACCAGTTACGCATAATCCAACAGAGCAGTACTACTGAATCTCATGCCAAGAGATAAGTCAACCAACTAAAAATCTAATTTGCTTTCACAACTTAATAACTTTTTTTACATGGAAGGACTCCAAATACTGTTTTCCCAAATCTAAGTAAAGGTTTAAGAGGAAAGCAATAGATCAGACATTAGGAATGTATAACTTTCTGAATATTTCCTGTATTAATCCTGTCCCTACTTTATTAGTATTCAGTAATCACTTAGCCCCTTCCTAGTTCACTTTCCCTAAATTTAGAAATTGCATTATAATATCCACTAGTAGACTTAAAAGGACAGAAAATACTCTTAATGTTTTTTAAATTACTAATCAATTTATTAAATTTGCAAATTCAAAAACCTAGATCCCCCTTGAGATTTTAAGTTCAGTTCAAAACTTTATTTCACTTATATTTCTACAAAATTTTTGCAATCAATTTTAAGGTGTATTTAAATAAATTTTGGTGCCATTTACAAACTGTACACCCTTATCTTGAAACAATATAAACTGCATTCATAAACTTAATCATTTTCTGTCATTTTAAAGTACTTTAATATCTGACTTAAAACCTCCTTAGTATTTAAATAATGCTTATATAACTAATAAAGTTAAAAATAAGGCAGATTTAATGTTCTAAGGGTTACCCAGAGTTAACCAAACTGTACAGTTAGAGGAAACAAGAGCGCTCGCTTCAGATTCCAGCTGCAAACTCAGGGTCTCCATTTCCACCCTCACTTCAGACCAGCTGGCTGTAAATTTGAGGATTCCCAGGACTACCCTCAGATTTGAAAATTTGCTACAAGGAGTCACAGAAATTATTGAACGCTATTGTACTCACAAAGAGTATACAGGGACAGGATAAAGGTTAAAATAAGCCAAAGGAAGCACACATAAAGCAGAGTCTGGGGGGCATCTGCACACAGAGCTTCTGGTCATCCTCTCCCTGTGGAGTTACGTACGGTGCCACCTCCTCCGGGCCGTGATGTATGACAATGTGCAGAGAGTATTGCCCACCAGGGAAGCTCACTTGAGCCGTTGATGTCCAGAGCTTTTACTGGGGCTCAATCACATGCTACCTACTTTTGGTTGATCTTTTGTTTCCAGACCTTCCCGGATGTCAGGCTAATGCCTTTACTTTCTAGTTAGTCTGGAGGTCAAAATTGATATAGCATGGCTCAGAGCCCCCATGATAAATCACAGTGTTAGACGACTCTCTGGTGGTCAAAGGCCCCAACAGAGTCCTACCAGGCAGGACATGCCAGGGGCCTAGAGCTTACCTTCTAGATAAAGGACAGACTCTTTGGGTAGGGTTAATTCTTCATTATACAATACTGAAGTATTATTTCTCTATCTTTGATTATCCTAAATGTTTCTAAGCTGATTGTAAATCCTGTGGGTTTGGAAGATACTTTCTGTGGAAGGTAATTACTATCCCAGCAAACTGAGATGATGTTTCCCTTTAGCTTTTCACCTGGCATGAGTTCTGGAGTTGTAGCCATCCTAGGCACTCCTCAGTGTTCACTAAGACAGCTATGATTGTTGGCTTTGTCTTCTTAGAACATTCTAGACTTGGGCCAAGTTTAGAGGTGGCTGGATTAGTTTTTAGATGAGTACCTTGAGATCCACAGGTAAAAGATTTTCTATGAGTAAACAAACGTTTCTGGACTCTTCAAGGTGGCATATAATGTTGATCTTACATTGGCAAGCTCCTTAAGAGAGAAACAGTACATGTTCATCTTGCTGCAGTAACTGTGAGCAAACTGTGAGTGTTCTTTCTAAAGCTTACTTAGCAGCCACAGTTTGGACATAAAGAGTATTAATAATGCTTTGAGGCAATTTTGCAACATAATAGGAAATCATCATTTTGGGATGCTCTGATTTTTGAAAAAGCTTAGAGATTTGTTTCTAAAGTGCGTGGTGACAACACGCAGCTGTCATTATGTACTCAAAACAAAGGGAAATCACTCTATTTGTGTGGACTTGGGAAGCAGCACCTAAGCACACGGCATGGCAAGTCCTGCCCAGAAGACTGCCTGACAAAACTCATGGTGTTTCTTGTCAATAGTACAGCAGGATGCCTCCAAGAGTGGGAAGTTCAGTTAGCAAACTCCATGAGTTGTCTTTGTGTTCAGGCCATAGATTATGTACTCAGCCTCTTAGACTCCAGAAACTAATTGTAGCATAGCTCATTATTTCGCAGATTGACATATACCTCTCTTTTTCCTTAGAAAAATAGTTTCCAAAGATTAAATGTTGAGGTTTTAAAGCAGTTATCTTTTTATTATTTGTTTTTTAAATTCCTGGCTTCAAACCTCATTGTTAAAGAGGAGTTCGTACCATTTTGACATGTAGAAGGCATTGCCACCATCATATCATAGCTAACATATAAGGACATCATATCTGAACTGAAGCAAACAAAATGGTGCAGCCAGGTACACACAATAATGTGGGATTTAAATGAAATAATAACTAAATATATACTTTTTATATGCATAAAGCAAATCCATAGAATTACAAAAGAAGCCAATTATATGGTAATATAAAAAGCCCAGGTTTGAAATATACATATAGTTTCTATTAAAACATCAAATAATAAGATCTACAGTGGGTCTAGTAGCTGCCTTAATTTCTAAGTAGCAATGAGCATTAAATGATATTTGCAACAATTATATAGTGATAAAGGCTCAAGTAATGCTATTAGTACTATAGTAATAAATAAAGATGTTAAATTTCACTTAAAGTTTTGTGAAAATAAAGCTGTAGTGTGTGTGTGTGTGTGTGTGTGTGTGTGTGTGTGTGTGTGTGTGTGTGTCTAGGAGGTGGATAATGTTGGCCAAAGACTGAATTCTAGGTAAATTGGTTTCAGAAATGGAAACTACCCTCTTTTAACAGGTGGCTGTATAAATGGATTTTGAGAGATGTGTTAAACTTTGCAATTTCTCCCACTTTATCTCCCTTTGTTATTCTCAGTCTGTTTCCTCCAAACTGTTAAACGGTAAAGAAAAGGGAAAAAACCCAAGAGCCCTTGGGGGAACTGAGGGAGATTATTTTTGCATTTTACTCACAGCCTTGGCAGGTGGAGAGTCAAAGGAATGAACTGGGTGGTGGCAGCTTCAAATCAGAAAAGCTTTGAGAAAAGGATAGGAAAACAAACTCAATGCCTGGAATCTGCATCAGACAAGGAAGGAAAATTTGGGAAATTGGTCCAGGAGGGTGAACAGAGAGAAGGCCTAAGGAAATTCCCTGACAACTTAGAATTCAGTGATTTCTTGAGTTAAACACATGAATTTTATCCATTATAAAAACGCAGTATATATTTGTCAATGTGTATTTTGTCTATTTGTCTGTCTGTGTGTCAGCAGTTGTTTGATCTTCTCAAAAAAATACTGTTTGTATTGTTACTCCCCTTTAGAGACAGGAAACTTGAGACACAAAGATGTTAAATGCTTGCCTAAGGTCACACATTTTGTAAGCAGCAGAGCCGGGGCTTAGCATCTAAAGCTTATTTCCTAATGCTTTCCCACATGGATAGTTGAAGGGATTGGACTGACCAAGTCTTATTTTGGTGCACAAAGTATTTACATGGAGCTTCCAAAATGTCCTGAAATGCATTTTTCAGTATGCTAATTTCTCACTGGCATACAAGTATCTTATGCTATAATGCCCTTAAAATCAGACACTTAATATATGAACTTTTCCTGAAGTTATCAGGTGTGTAGATTTCTCCCATAGCTAATATTTCACCTGCTTCTTAACTCCAAATCTTTCCATCACAAAGTGAGAAGACTCCTCTAACTATCCTTGGGCTTCTCCAAATTACCTGTTCAGCCTCACTTAGAGCTGGATGTGTGAGCTAGCAGTGCATGAAGAAGTTCATTAGAGAAGGGAATTGGATTTGATTAATTTTTTCTTAACACTGATTGACCATGACAGTCCATTTTGCTAACATTTATATTGCAGTAAAGTTTAATTATGGATTATTTCACCATAAGGCAAAATAGAGTGACATAAAGCAGAGAGTGAACATTTACAGTGTTGTATAAATATCTATTTCTAATTTTCTGCCAATTACTTTCCTATTTTATTTACAACTTTAAGCACACACTTTTATAAGTACATACAATTGTGTTCCTAAAGTAAAAAATTCAGAAAAATTGTTAAAGACAAAGAAATAGATCATAAGAAATACAGGATTGGTATCCAACATGACACCGAGATGACACCTTCCATATGTACACATTAAAATTAATGGTCAAGTCAGTTAAAAAATAGATAAACCAATGTGCATCTGATGTGGCTGTTTCAGAATAATGATTATGCTCTTGCATATCATTGCGGTGTGAGGATGGTAGAAAGCTTTTGTAACTCTAGGACACTAGCTTTATATATTCTGTCGCCAGACCTGTTTTCTTTTTTCTTTTTCTTCCCAAATGCCTCTCTATTCATTTACCTCTTAAAGTGATTAAAGGATTATAGTTACTGCTTTGGAATTAGTCAGGCTCATCCAAGATATTTCCTATTAGTCAGAGAGAGAAAAAAAATTATTTTGAAAAGAAGCTCAGAATAAAAAAGTGATTGGGTGGGGAAGGCAGATGGTGAGAGGGGTATTCAGGGGCAAAAATCCAAATTTTAATTGTGTGTCCAAGCTCATATTTGGTAATTGCTGTTCATATTGGCTTCTGACACATAAAAATTTGGATAGATGTGCCAATCAGACAAGCACCAAATGGGAAGCGTGTGCACGTTAATCTCAGATCCCCAAACAATTCTGTTTTACTGACCTACCTTGGATACTGGATAATACAGGGTATAAAATAATGAGGAAGAATATTAACTGAAGTTCTCAAGTTTAAATCAAATCTTGTCCTTATTTGATTACCAAGACCCTCAGTAAAAATGATTTCCTGGTTTGTATCAGTAGAATAGGCATTTGAGGAGAGTCAGCAGGTTCAGTTCATCATTATAGTTAGCATCTGGGTTGATAGCTTCAGCAATAAAAATTCTCGTGTAATAGACAGAACAAGGAACTAACTTGTTCTGAACAGTAAATGCATGTCTTTCACTTTATTCTTTTGAGGATGAATTTTTGTGCCAGCTTCTTGCTAACACTTCATGTGAAAACTTGGACAATGCACACTGAAATTTTAGAATTTTATTCAGCTTTGTTTTATTGTCCAACAAATACCAGTTTGCTGTAGAATAAATTAAATTAATAATTAAGATCAAAGTGAAGAAAAAAATTGCCTGTAATCCTTTCTCATGCTGTCATTACACCTAAGCTAACCACTGTAAATATTTGGGTCCGTATCCTCCCAGACTTATACATAGGTGTATAGTGTTTCCAAATATATACATATATTTCTGATGCAAAATATTTAATATCTGCATTCAAGAAACAGATAAGTTGCATCTTTTAGATCTTTACTTGAATAAAATTTCTGATTTCCTTCTCATTCTTTCCTAATCACTCAAAATTTAAGCTTGCATCAAACAAGTGTACAATTAAGCTAATGATTATTAGCTAACTAATTGCTCGTTAAACATTCTTTTTTGGAGAGTCAGACATGTTTCAATTTCCTCTTAACTTTCCTGAGTTTAAATTAGTACATTTAAATATATTTCTTGAAGGTTTGTGACACGTCCAGGAATAATTTAGGCGCTGGGAGCAATAACAAAGTGTAAGAACTTGTGTGTCTCTTTAAAATGATTCCAGTGTGCTCAGGGATACAAAACAAACATTGGGAGTAGATTGGAGAGCAGTTGATGCAGTAGGGAAGAGAGAAGGAATAAACACCGGGAATTAAAGACGCTTCTGAGAAGGCTTCAGGGGCTGGAAGGAGGCTGCTGGCTGTGAGAAGTTTAAACCTTAGGGTGGAAGGGAAAACTATTCCAGGCAGAGGAAGCAGCACGAGACAAATCATGGAACTGATAATGATCTCGGCACGACAGGGCTTTATACAGTGGGAAAATGCGGTAATGAAATTTGATGTGGGAGGTAACAAAACAATCATTATTAGTGTACAATATTTTGACCTGAACCCATCTGAATGATATGATTTGGATTTACTGGAAACCTTATCAAATAGCACCTTTATCATCTCTTTAGCGCTCTTTGCAAATATTCAAGTGCCTGTTCATGTCCCACAGATCTTTCAAATCAAATATGTCCCACACTGCACTCGTCATGTTCCCTCTAGTGAATGCCCCAAATTATCGCCACAGAGTCTGTTAATAAAGCAAAACTTACCTCCTACTTGTTGCAGCAAGAAAAAACATGAACCTGACAAGGTCTTAGCCGTGTTTTAGAAGGGGAATATTTACAGAATTTTGGCTTCTAGGCTTACATGGTGTAAGGTGGTTCCACCCCCGCCCCGAGACAAAACTAATCTGAGCGGCACAAAATCTCCTGAAGAAAGTCTTGATAAGCAAACTTTTGTTTGGTAAGTGGGCTGTTTGCTCAGGTGAACAGCCTCTTATCTTTAATGAATTTATCTGTAGGAATTTCCTAAAACAATTGGTGGAGTTATTTTTTTGCTTTACAGCCTTATCTTTCTCTGGAAAAGTTTTCCTGGAACAAAGAACTATATCATGTTGACATAGGTGGTCTGCAGACTTGTGTAAGTCATGCGGGCACAGATGGTCTCAGTTCTCACCTCCCTAAACCAGGCCCTTCTAAGATGTTTCCTGCCTGAGTCACTGGTAACACCCACCACCCTCCTGGTCTCCTGGGGAAAGAGCTTGACTTTGTTTTCACATCCCCATCCTCCAATGCAGGCTGTCGCTCTCAGCTCCCATACTTCCCAAATGTTCCCCCAATGCTCTTCCAGCATCTCTCCTGTTTCCCCTCTTTGTTTCACATAAAGGTGAAAATTTCATTTCTGAAATAAATAACTGAATATGTAATTTCTCTCCTAAATGATTTACAATAGTTTCACATTGCATATATATATGAAACCATCATGCATCGTGTGTATAGGCTAAATATATACAATTTTTCTTAGTCAATTATGCCTCAATAAAACTGGACAAAAAGTTTCCCAACACTAAGTAATAAAACCTGAACTTAATAGCACTGACTTCAAGACCCTCCGTGAGCTGGTCTCAACCTCTTAATTCACTTCATACTATATTTTTTGTGTGTGGATAGTTTCCTTAACACAGCATAGAATTTTCAGGCTTTTGTTCTACCTGATACACTCTTCTCCCCTTTCTCCACTCAAAGGCCCTTTATTCAGTGTTATTTGTCTCTGTTTACTTCCTATTTCTCTCTGCCTTCCTACTGGTCTCCTCAATTACCAATTGATTTGATTAGTGTCCTGGGGTTATGTCCTTGCCTCACCACAATTTGTACTTTGTCTTCTTTTCAAATGCTCTTAGCTATTTTAATGCATTTGCTTCCTCATATTTGATGGCTGTCCAATCCACATCAATTTTCCTTAACTCTCCTCTCAGTTCCAGATGCAAATTCACCTGTGCTACACGTAGCCCCTTGGGATTCCTGCAGGTATCTCAGATTCAACATGCTCAAAACCAAAAGCATTCCTCCTCCTGTAATCCCTATCATGGTATCATCACCCAGAGAGCAAACCCAGGTGCTGTCTCCCTCACCCCTCATATCCCATCACTCACCTTGCCTTGCCAATTTTACTTCCTTTGAATTTCTCAGATCTTTCCCATCATCTCCATCCCTCTACAGTTGCTCCAGTTCATGCATCACCAACCCTTGCCTGAGATTTGGTGACCACCTCCTCACTGCTTTTGTGACACCTTGCCATTTTCAAATAAACCTTCCATTGAGCCACCTGTGTTTCTAAAATGCAAAGTTGCTGTCCTTTAAAATCTTTCAGTGGCTTCTAAGAGCCTACAGAGTACAGCTCAGCCCCCTTAACATGCCATATAAAACCTTCTATAAAAGCTGGTCCCTCTGAATCTATCCTACATCACGTGCCTTGTGTTTTGCATTTCAGCAATTATGATTTTTTATTTTTTTGCCTTTGAGGTTGTGTTTATGATGTTTCCTTTGCCCTGTGTTTATATATTCCCAAGTCTCCTGAATAACTCTGTTATTCTTTAAGATTCCATTAAGCATCGTTCTAAGGGAGACTTCTCTTGGGATAAGATAACTTCCTCTTTGTATTCTCATAGCAGTGACACTCTACTGAACACATTGTAATGACATTATTTGCTATAGGCTGCCCCTGGTGGGTCCTTCAGGACTCGGACAATGTCTTGCTTTTGTCTATTTCAGTTAATCTTCACAAACATACAACAAAATAGTATGGTATTTTAATTATTATCAACACCTGACCTGTGAGAATTTGAAGTTCATGGAAGTTTAGTGACTTTCCTAAGCTAGCAAGTGACAAAGCCTGAACTTGAGCCCAGATATGCTTGACTTTTAACTATTAAGCTATAGTGAGATGATGTTATAATGAGATCAGTGTCTGCACATGGCATATACTCAATACATTTGTTTATTATTAACAAAATACATATTATTTATTTGTATTTCTAGTATATAACTTACTATAGGTGTTCAAAAAATGTTTGTTTCCTTGAAATAAAAGATGATTCTTATCTTATCCTCTGAGTTGAAAGAAAAATTTCTTACACTGTGCTCCAAAAGCACTCTGTCTTTAATCTGAACAGTATTAATATGAGTTTCATGACTCAAATTGAATTGTTTAAATGTTTGTTCCTCATATGACCATAAGCTTAGGGTCACAGTGTGTATGTATTTTAGGTTATTTGTCCACATACCTTCCAAGTGCTCTATGCACATGGAGGTATTTAAAAAATCTTAGTAGAATTAGAGTGTCAAAGTATAATTTATATATAGAGAGATGTACAGATCTTAAGTGTACAATGAATGATGACAAATGCAGACACCTATCGCATCAAGATATAGAACATTTTCATCAACCCAAAGAGTTTTTAAAATTTCCTTTCAAATCAATTAATGGCCCATCCAACATGGAACAGTCTTTTTTCCCCCTTGGTTGCTTTAAGGATTTTCTCTTTCTTTATTTCTCTTTATTTATTCATTGTCAGCGATTTGATTATGATGGGTTTTGGTGTGATTTTCGTTATGTTTAATCTGCTTTTGGTTAGTGAGTTTCTTGGGTCTGTGTTTATATCTCAAATCAAATTTTGAAAATTCTTGGCCATTGTCCCTTCACGTATATTTGTGCTCCATCCTGTCTCTTGACTTTTTCTGAGACTCCAATTACATATTTGTTAGACTGTTTGATAATGTCTCAGAGATCACTGAGGCTTTGTTCATTTTGTGTGTTTTTTGTGTTGTTTCTATCGCCTGATCTTGAAATTCAGTATTATTTTTCTTGTGTTGACTCTAATCTTCTGTTAAGCCCATGCAGTGAAATTTTCATTTCATTGTATTTTAGCTGTAGAATTTTATTTGGCTCTTTTGTATGGTTTCCATTTATTTATTGACAGTCTCTATCTTTTTCCTCCATATACTCATGTTTTATTTTCAACCTTTGAACATGAACATAGTTATAACACTGTTTTCCAGGGTCCTTGTCTGTTAACACCTTTGAATCACCTTTGTACTTTCTGGTTTTATTTTTATTTACTGATTTTTCTCCTGATTATGGGTCATGTTGTTCTGCTTCTTTGCATGTCTACAAAGTTTTTACTGGATCCTAGATATTGTGAATGCTGTGTTTGTGAAGGTCTAGATGTTCTTTCTTTCCTTGAAGTGTGTTGAGTTTTATGTCATACTTAACGTCTTTGAAGATCAGCTTGATCCTACTGAGGCTTTTTCAAGCTCTGCTATAACAAGTTTAAAGGAAGTTTTGCTGAACTAACCCTACTCTTCAGCAGTTGTCTTTCTGGAGTCTCTTCTGAATACCCTGGGTGTTTAAAAAAGATTCTTCATTCTGGTTGGCCCGAACTCAAGTGTCTCTCAGCCCTATGCCAGTTCTGGTGGTTATTCTGGTTAGAGCTCCAGGTAGTTGTTCATTCCCTAGTAGCACTTTTTTGCCTAGTTTCATGTAATCTCACCCTAGAGCTGTGCAACTTAGTATTCAGCTGAAAATCTAAGGGGGATAAGATTGATTTCTGGAGCTCTTTCTCTGTATGGCTCTCACTTTGCCCCTCACTTCCAGGTGTCTCCACCTCTCTCACCTCTGATCTCTGTCTACTAATCTCAGTGGGACCACTCTGCTCCATTTCTGCTTTGTCCTCTTCTGTTCTAAAAGTGCCTGCGTGAAGCAATCTGGGTCGATTGTGGGGTTCCTCTTGTTTCCTTTTTCTCATGGATCAAAATCCTGTAATGTCTGTTGGTCAGCATATGAAAAAAATGTATATATTTTAACCAGTTCTCTAATTATTACAGCAGGAGGTATAATCCAGGATCACTTAACTCCAGCATGGCTGAAATTGGGAGTCTTGTTAAAATTAGATCAAGTTATAAAAAGTAGCTGCTAATGTTACAAATTTATGGGCTAAATAGATATTTGTGGCAGGTTAGGGAATCAAAGTATTACATATTAAAGCATGTTTTAAGGATTTATTGATCACTTCTTCATTCTTATTAAAGGGGCTTTTACAGTAGTTATTTTTTCTATATTTTCACTAAATAAACACTGCAACTTCTATAATGTCTTTTTTTGCTCATGTAAGTGAGTTACTATTTAACAACAAAGCTGCTGAAGAATATTGCTCATTGGTGAGTGGGTGGCTTCTGCAGGTTCTACTTGTGGTAAAGCTATTCCTCATTAATCATGAAAAAAATAGCTTGTGAGTGAAAAGCTACCAAAGAGAGTAGATTTGGGGGATATTGATGGACAGGATGCATCTTGCTAAACTCATCCAGCCCACTGAGCTGTGATGAGCATCTCCCTTTATCTGGATGAGTGAGCACACGGTGTGTCTCATTTAAAAAACAAAAGAGTTCTCAGAAATTCATAGTAGCATGAAGCCATAGTTTAATAATGTCTTTTTGACAATAAGCATGTCTGTAAGGAAGGGCTTGAGTTGACTAAGGAAGGACCTTTGGGTTCGATTTCAAAACGTGGGTGCTGCAATAACATTGGCCCCACTCAGCAGGTTCTTTTCAACTTTTCTGCCTCTCATGAAGAACTGTGCAGAAGGCAGCCATGAGACCCAGAGAAAATGAATGACCTGAAATACCTACTCTAGACTCTGACCCTGACCAAGTGTATTTTATGATTGAGGTAAAAAAAACTTTTTTGAGTCTGGGGAAAAATAGAGTAGTAAAAGTTTTGGAAATATAATGTAGAGAGTAGGTTTTATGGCCTGAAGTTACTTGGATATTAGAAGGCTTCAAGGGATAAAGTGTTGGTCGTACTCAATGGACTTTGGAGGGTGAATGGTAGACATCATGAAAAGGCAGACATGTGCTTTCAAAGCCCTCTGCATAGCAGAGCACTGAGGTGGGGTATTGGAATTCATATCATGGGTAAACATTCTTTACTTTCAAATGTGCCTATGACCCCTTTCAAATCCCCATTTTAACAGACTTTTGAGGAGACAGATTATTCTGAACCATGTGAACCAAAGTGAAAGTGGAAGAATAGGTGAAATCTTTTGCTGTAGCCAGTGGGGTGCTAGTAAACCAGCTCTCTGGGCTGGGGGAGGGAAGCCCTTATTTGTGGTGCTTGTTGATTTCTGGGGTGCAAATATTACCACCACAACCAAGTTCAAATTCCCAGATTTTAACAGTTGGCATAGGCCCAGGGGCAGCTCCAGCACACCAGTGGGTATGTGATATGCTACAGTGCAGGAGAGGGGTTGTAATGATCTTAGTTTAGAATTCTGGGCCTGTTTTTTGTGAAGTGTGACTTTGGGAGAATAACCTTTCTGTCTGTATCCAATAATCTGTGATTTATTAATACTACAAAGGGTTGCTGTGAAAATTGAATGAGGTAATGATTGAGTACTTACCACAATTCCTGAAACACAATAAGCATTCAATAATTTGTAGCTGTTATTGACTATATGTAGTTTTGAGATATTCCAATGCAGTTACAGGAGAGTAACTGCTTTTTTAATCTGAGGATTGAGAAAATAAAAGACTACTATGAATTCTGTAATTTTTTTGAAAAGTATTTTAATTTTAATTATAGCAGGCTTCTCTACATTTGAAACATTATTTCTATGATCACTTATTTATTGTTACTATAGAAAATGCTTGGATGCATATGTGTTTTTAGATATGTTATAATAAATTAATGGCCTCCCCAGGGTCAAAGATTTGAAGTTTGGAACCACTATACTGATAATTTTGCAGTGGAAGGTTGAATGAGAGAGACCAGTTGTCACCTACAGAGGTGAGTAAACAAATGAATTGATGCAGGTCTCTGGAGTCACTCCTGCTTTCACAAATGCAGCTTTCCAATCCAAACAACTAAAAGCTTTTGTGGACTTGATAATGGAATTTCAAGACCCAATTTTATGTAAATTGGGTGGAACTGAATTTATTTTTCTAGGGTTGTATTATGTTTTCATGAGGAATAGTGCTTTTATTTCTGTTTTTCAGAACCCTATTCTTTTGAGGAGAATATCAATATATTTTCCTATAAAGAAAACTCTGATGAAAGTGGCTCATGTAGTAATTTTCTTAGGGTAGAAATGTCTTTTTGTCAGAACCCTTCTAGAGCTTTTGAGTTTTGAGGTTCACTCAATTATTATCATTGGATATCTTGTTCATATAAGATTCAATCCAAAGAATTCTCTGAATTTTTAACTTAGTTAATGTTTTGTTCCTTTAATAATGAAAATTTTATAGAAATATTTCAAAAGGTAGCATGAGAATATTTCTAATGCTCTTTTTTTGGGTCAGAATAACAAGATCCCCTTTTTATTTTAATGCTATTGTGCCAAGGCTATCAAAATACGTATACTACAGTGTTATTCACATTTAACAAATGGCTCTGATTATATTTGAATTCAGGCCTATCAGTGGTAATAAGACTGCAGCTACAATAATTCAGAATAATATAGACAGCATCCACAGACTTCTCTAGCCTTCTACTTTTGTGTAATCGTAAAGCCTCCCAATTACACTGTTGGAAAATCACTGAAAAATGCAAATGGGTAAGCGGTTGTCAAGCAGTCATGTGAACTGGCAAGAATAATAATGTTGGCAGTTCTGTAATCACGAAGCATACAAAAGCTGACAGGACAAGTACTTTCTTTCCACCAGTTGACTAAATGTATATTATTGCTGCATGCTTTAAAAAACACAGGTGAAAACACACCATTCTCTGAGCTGGACTTCTAAGCATTTTCAGACTCATCATGGCCTGCTGACTTGCAGAAAGAAAGAATGCTGCTTAATATTGAATTAGTTATTCTATAATCAGCTGTATTGAATGCATTATAAAGAGACATTTCTTTTTCAGCTAGGGAGCAAACAATAGCCAAAATATCCTACTGAAAATGGGCTTTAGGGCTTCCCTGGTGGCGCAGTGGTTGAGAGTCCGCCTGCCGATGCAGGGGACGCGGGTTCGTGCCCCGGTCCGGGAAGATCCCACATGCCGCGGAGCGGCTGGGCCCGTGAGCCATGGCCGCTGAGGCTGCGCGTCCGGAGCCTGTGCTCCGCAACTGGGGAGGCTACAACAGTGAGAGGCCCGTGTACAGCCAAAAAAAAAAAAGATCTTTTTAGAGTCAGTCTAACCTTCTCCATGGATTGAACATTATCCAAGGAGCCACCAGGGCTGTTGCCCTGTATGGAAAGCTCTGATTGCTTGGTGAGCCAGGTGCAGGACCTGGAAGGCTCCATAGCTGGCTCATTTACCAGTGAGTCTCATGTATAATGGGGCAAAAAGTCAAGAAAGATCACTGAGGGGTAGAGAGGATTCTGCTGTCTGTCCAGTTGCCCAAAATCTCAGTTTATCTGCCTCTAAATTACTTTTTTTTTTTTTTGAAAAGACCTGCATTAGTTTCCTAGGGCTGCAATAAGAAAATACTACAAACTGGGTGGCTTATAACAACATAAGTTTATTTTTTCACAGTTCCAAGAGGCCAGAAGTCAAAGTATTGGCAAGGCTACGCTCCCTCTGAAGTCTCTAGGGGAGGATGCTTCCTTGCCTCTTCCAACTTTGGGTAGCCCCAGGAGACTTCGGCCTATAGCAACATAACTCTAATTTCTGCCTCTGTCTTCTCATGGTCATTTTCCCTATATGTTTCTGTCTTCACATAGTGTTCTGCTGTTGTGTGTGTGTGTGTGTGTGTGTGTGTGTCCAATTTTCCCTTTTCTAAGGACACCAGTCGTATTGGATTAGGGACCACTCTAATGATCTCATCTTAAATTTGATTATATCTGCAAAGATCATACTTTCAAATAAATTCACATTCACAGGTACCAGGCATGCACACACACATTTTAAACAGGGAATTCTAGTTTAGGTCAAACATAAATACTCATAGTAAGGATTCAGTGAAGAGAGAGAGAGTTATTTAGACTTTAACGTTTCTTTTTTAGGGGGCAATTCAATTCACAGGACCCAAGGAGACAGATTACTTCTTCTGGTGCTACCCAAGAGGGTTAAGACAATTAGAGTAATAGGCTGTGTGTGCTCTAAGATGTTTGAGACAAAAAATAAATTAATGGAGTGTGAGTCATTCATTCATTTAGCATTATAGCATATTATGAATGTACTCTGTGCCAGACATGCACTGGACTTGCCTATATACAGTGATCAACAAAACAATGTGGTACTTGCCCTCATGGAGCTTGGAGTTTTGTAGGGGATTATACAAATATTCAATTAATCATACGTGAGTTAAATCTAATGAAGGAAAAGTTTGGGGTGCTAGCAGAGCATATACTGAGAGGAATTGATGTAGTATGGGGAATCAGAGAAGGTCTTTGAAAAGCAAGATAATTATGGCAATGGTAATAACAATAATAAAAATAATGCTGCTAACATCATTTAAGAATTTAGTGTATTCCAGGCACTATTGTAACTGTTTTACTTGTATTAAATCTCCTTATTTATATATATTTTTTGTGGTACGCGGGCCTCTCACTGTTGTGGCCTCTCCTGTTGTGGAGCACAGGCTCTGGACGCGCAGGCTCAGCGGCCATGGCTCGCGGGCCCAGTCGTTCCACGGCATGTGGGATCTTCCCGGACCGGGGCACGAACCCGCGTCCCCTGCATCGGCAGGCGGACTCTCAACCACTGCGCCACCAGGGAAGCCCACTCTCCTTATCTTTATAGCTACCTCACTTTACAGATAATAAAAATGAAGAAAAGAGGTTAGGTCAATTGCTGAAGGTTGTACAAGAAGTAAGATTTCTGCTGAAATCTAATTAAGAGAGGTAAGGAGGTGTGGACAGAGAGCTACACATGGAAGCAGCAGCATGTGCAAAGGCTCCAAGGGCAGATGGTCTTCTCTCTGGCCAGAGTGAGGTCAGCAAGGGAGAAGGCAGTGCAAGAAGGGAGAGGAAGGCAGTCAAGGGTCAGATCCTGATGGGTCTTACAGGCCAGATTAAGACATCTGTCTTTATCCTAAAAGTAATGCGAAGCTATTGATGGGTTTATGTAGGACAATGTCTTAAAGAAATTTGTATTTTCAAAGAAAAGCAATTAGTTGCAATATGAAGAAAGGATTGGAGGGAGACAAGTTCTCCAGAAAGGTTAATAAGAAGCTTCAGGAGGAAGATAATGGTGACTTGGACTAAACTTGCGACAAGGAAGATGGACAGATATGAACACATTTGCAATCATTAAGAGGTAGGATTAAAAGGACAGGGCTAGGGCTTCCCTGGTGGTGCAGTGGTTGAGAGTCCGCCTGCCGATGCAGGGGACACGGGTTCGTGCCCCGGTCCGGGAAGATCCCACATGCCGCAGAGCGGCTGGGCCCGTGAGCCATGGCCGCTGAGCCTGCGCGTCTGGAGCCTGTGCTCCACAACGGGAGAGGCCACTACAGTGAGAGGCCCGCGTACCGCAAAAAAAAAAAAAAAGAGGACAGGGCTAATAACGTAGTATACTGTCATGATCAACTGGGTGGTTGGCGGTGCCATTTACTGCCATAAAGGAGTACTGAGTGAAGAGCAGGCTGTGAAGGGAAAGCTTGGCTTTGGTTTGAACACATTACACTTGAGCACCTCTGTGGCACCCAAAAGGCTATACCAAGTTGGCGATGGGAAATACAGTTCTGCAAGTTCGTAGAGCCGTCAGGGTAGAACTATACTTTCTTCATTATAGTGATAGCATTTGAAACTGTGGCAGTGAGTGAGTTTGACTGGGTGGAGAGAAAAGTGTATGAGGAGAATAAGGGCTTCAGACTGGGTTCCAAGGATCTCCAGTATTAAAAGAGCAAGCAAGAAAGGAAAGCAAAATTGGAAGAGTGGCTGAGAGGTAGGAGGAGGTGAATTAGAAGATGTGACATCATGTGACAGACGCCAAGGGAAGAGAGGATTTCAAGGCAGTAAACATGTCTAATACTGCTGAGTAAGATGACATTGAAAACTGTTAATTAGCCTTAGTGGCATAAAAGTCATTGAAGATCTTATCAAAAATAATCTTAGTGATGTGGAGAGGGCAGTGCGTGTATTGGAATGAGCGGACTGGTGAAATAAGGAAGCTGAAAAGTAAGAATTTTGTACCTTCTTACAGAAGTTTGGCTTTGGGAGAAGATAGGGCAGTGGCTGAAGGTAGGTTGGGATCTTGGTGTGTATGCATGTGTGTATCTGTGTGTGTGCAGGCACACACACATTTTAAACAGGGAATTCTAGTTTAGATCAAACATAAATACTCATAGTAAGGATTCAGTGAAGAGAGAGAGAGTTATTTAGGACACAGGATAAAGAGGGAAATCAGTAGCCCAAGATTCTAGGAAGTTTGAAAGTGGTGGGTTTCGTAACAGGCAGGTGCAGGAGCAGATTTGGTACCAGGAAGTTGAGGGAGTTTATATGGCATGGCTTCCGATTGTTTTGAGGGTTAAGAGGTGAGGTAACCTGCTCCAAGTGAGAGGAAGAGGGGTGTGGCAGTTTGAGGAGACTGAAATAGTCATTGCTGAGAGTCGGAAGGCTGTTGCAGAAATCCAAGTGATAAAGCTTGTTGGTTCAGAGATCTTTGTCATTCTGTTTTCCAGATGTGTTTCAAATATCTGGGATGGGGCTTGTGCATAGTCAACACTTAGCACATTTGCTGAAAGACAATTTTATGAATTTGAGGTTGCAAGGTGACTGTTGCCTAAAGGCCAAAGCACAGGAGCAGAGTTCCCTCTTTGTTTGTTTATATTTGACCTTGAGTCCCTTTACACAAGTTGAAGACAGTTCTTAGCAGACTTAAAAGGGACTTTTGGCTTTAGGAATTTGAAATGATGTGAAGAAATGTAGCTTCTCCAGTATTACAATTTATATCCGTAAGAAAAGCTTACACACATTTTCAGCCTAGTTTGGTTCATTTTATCTAAGTACCTGCTCTCTTTCAGACAATTTCTTCTTTCCTTTAAGGCATCTTTGCCAAGGACACATCCACACTTAGGAAGCTTTTGTCAAAGGATTACCACTTCTTTTTAAGAAATGTGTCCACATTAGAAAGAGATTTGTCATAAAGTGGGTGGCAATTATTCCATGTTTATAATTACTTTTGCCTTTGGAAGAGGTAATGGCATGTTATTCCATGCTTTCCCTATGTCAGTTCAGTCATTACTATGTACCAAATGGCTTGAGTCAGTTTTCACAGCTTTTGCCACTTCCGATGGAAACTTGATAAACAATTTGACAATATCAATTTTTATCAGTGCTAAGTTAAGCAACTCAACTTTCAATTCTGAAGTAAATATTCTTGTATCACCACACATTCTGGTGGTATTATTTAGGCTTCTCTTTCAATGCTTATATTTTATTTGGGAATTGAGATTAGCATAATCTTTTAGTAATTTTCATTCTTGATAATGATTTAATACCTTTGGATTCACAGAGAGAAAACTTCCTTAAATTATCCCAGGAGCATATATAGGAATACATCTGATATCTTGATTAATTCCTGCATTCTTCCTATTCCTTTGTCCAGCTTGATTTTGTCCCTTCTTTCTAATAGTAAATGAGAACCATTCTTTGACAATATGTTTATAAATGATAGCACTTTATTTTCCAGATTGCAGTATTAGAAAATAATTTTTAAAGTATTTCATATTTTAAAAGATGATGTTAGTTCATTCCACAGAACTAGGAAATTCTCAAAAAGATGTAACATACCATCAGTGATAAAATACTCTGAGTATGACTGTCAAATCTATTTAATTATGAGAATCAGGTTAGTAGCCTCATAATAGCTTTTATTTGGTAGTTTAGAAAAATGCTATTCATCATCTGGAATCATCAGCTTTTAGAAATTTTTTTCAATGCAGTTTGTTTTCTGCAAGGAATAACTTGTACATGAAATGCATTCTAGAATAGAGCTTAATTCCCCCTTGAATGGCTTGGTTATGAGTGACTCATTATGGGCTAAGTGACAATTAATTCATTTTCATCATTCATCTATTCATTTCAACTTTGGTTAGGCAAATTAACCACCCGAGGTACACCTGTTTGAATGCATGTCTTAGGTCTGCATATAAAGTAACTATAGGGAAAAAAAACACCAAAAATCCTGTTTCTACATCCTCAGGGACAAGCACAGTGCACTGCAAGTGTTAAATGCTTGATAAACAGTTACTGAAAAAATTAAGATTTGCTCAAATTCTCACTATTACTCATTTTAGGTGAAGTGCATATCTCTACTGTATAGATTTTAAATTTACTTTTATGCTATCAAAAGGTCCACTGTCATCACAACAACTATTGCTGAGATATTCTTCCATTAAGTGTCTATTGTGTATTTAGAGTAGGCATAATATTCAAGTATGTCACCTAACTGCAAGAAATGTGGAACCTATAGCTACAGAGAAAACAGTTTTAAAATTCCAGTGACGTTAGAGCCTAAGACCTTCTTTGATCTGTCCTCAAATTGCTGTGTCTCCCAATGGGAAGAACAGAGCAGAGGCCTTGAGTTACCTTTATAAAAGATCATCAAAATAGTTATTGTAGATACTCCATAGATACAGGATGGGCCCCATCCGAAATTTGGCTTGATGTCAAGACTGATGATGCCACACACACACACATGCAAAGTATATGAAAAATATATTAACTAAGCTCCCAGGCAGGTCTGAAATGACTCAGAGAGCAGGGAAAAGAGTCCTGGAGTCTTTATGGCAGTTAGGAGGTGGGGTCAGGATGAGGGTTCCTGCATGGTTTGAATCGTCCCACTGGTGCCAAAGGAATGAATATGTGGGCTTTCTTAGCTTGCCCAGATTGGGGGCAGAAGGGATGAGGGATGGAGTGAAACTTAAAAGATGTCTGTAATCAAGCATCAAAAATGGAGTCAGGTTCTTTAATACAAAAGCCTTCATGGGAAAAATCAGAATTTTGAGGGGAAAAGTGTAAATTTTCATCTTTGTATTGTTGTTTATTTATTTATTTATTTATTTATGGCTGTGTTGGGTTGCTGCACGCAGGCTTTCTCAAGTTGCAGCGAGCAGGGGCTACTCTTCGTTGCAGTGCTTGGGCGTCTCATTGCGGTGGCTTTTCTTGTGGGGGAGCACAGTCTCTAGGCGCACGGGCTTCAGTAGTTGTGGTTCGTAGGCTCTAGAGCGCAGGCTCAGTAGTTGTGGCTCATGGGCTTAGTTGCTTAGTGGGATCTTCCCAGACCAGGGCTCGAACCTGTGTCCCCCTGCATTGGCAGGTGGATTCTTAACCACTGCACCACCAGGGAAGTCCCTTTGTATTGTTTTAAATGATCTGTTTTATGGAGGGTGGAGAATCATTTCCTTTTGAGTCTTTAAGGCCTCAAAAGTTGTGTTTGGCCCTGGACCACCACTGACCTTTCTTTTTTTCTACTATTTTCTTTCTTGGAACCAGCTGCTGGCCACATGGAATCATGGGTCAGCTCTCTAACCCTGCATCTTTGCTCATGCTCTTCTCTTCTCCTGGAAGCCTTTCCCACCTCATTTGAAGGTGTGAGTCTTATCCATTCTTCAAGCCCAGCTTAAAGGCTTGAACCTTTTTCTGGTTCTGCCTCTTGGAAGAAATCAATGCTTCTTCTGCAGTCTCAAAGCATATTTTGTTTGCTCTGATAGCACTTGCCGTTTTCTAGCTGGTCTCTGAAAGTGCCTGACAACCGGAATCTAAGAGACTGATTGATTTTTGTATCTTCCACACTGTCTTTCTCAGAGGATGTCAGTTCTAAGAGGGCAGGAATTTTGTTTTGCTCACTGTTTTTCGTTTAACACTTGGAACAGTGCCTGGCACAGAGTAGATGCTCACTCTATACTATTTTATAAATAAATAATAGGCAAATATTTATCAAATAAATAAAAACTAAATTCATAAAGGCTCTCTGACTAAAACTTCTATTAGATTCTTAAATTGCTTCTTTATGCATTGCTTAAATAAAAGGAAAATGCATATTTTATTGAGCGTTTAGCATTTCAACTGGTTGAGTTGGCAGTTGAACTAATTTAAAGGGAAAAATCAACATTGAGCCAGACATCCACAACTGGGCATCTCTGATATGATTCTGTGACAGAGAATCTAGCATTTTCAGAAATTGAGACAGACTTTGATTGAAACAGATTGTTAAATAACCTGTGATCACTGTGAAGGTACTCGGCAAGCATAGACATTTTGCTTTTGCCCTGTTCTCAGAGATTTATGCTAAATCTGTTCTTTTTGTCACAGCTGTAGGCAAAATTAGCATATGCTGGCTTCATCAGGCTGTGCAGAAACTTTCCTTGCCTATATTAGGTATAGCTTTTATTGGAGGCCAACCTAAGACAGGTTAAAAGACAAGAAGTGAGCTCAATTACTGATCTTGTGGACATTTAACAGTATCAGGTGGGTCATTCTGAGTGAGGGAGGTCTAATGAGGAAGGAGAAATCAGGAGTGAATACTTCCATCTATGTTATTTTTTTAGATTCCACATATATGCGTTAATATGCGTAAACATGATATTTGTTTTTCTCTTTCTGGCTTACTTCACTCTATAAGACAGTCTCTATGTCCATCCACATCTCTACAAATGACCCAATTTTGTTCCTTTTTATGGCTGAATAATATTCCATTGTATATATGTACCACATCTTCTTCATCTCTTCCTCTGTTGATGGACATTTAGGTTGCTTCCAAGTCCTGGCTATTATAAATAGTGCTGCAATGAACATTGGGGTGCATGTGTCTTTTTGAATTATGGTTTTCTCTGGGTATATGCCCAGTAGTGGGATTGCGGGGTCATATGGTAGTTCTATTTTTAGTTTTATAAGGAACCTCCATCCTGTTCTCCACAGTGGTTGTATCAATTTACATTCCCACCAACACTGCAAGAGGGTTCCCTTTTCTCCACACCCTCTACAGCATTTATGATCTTATTTGCAAAGCAGAAATAGAGACACAGACATAGAGAACAAATGTATGGATACCAAGGGAGAAGGGGGGGTGGGATGAATTGGGAGATGAGGATTGACATATATATATATATATATATATATATATATATATATATATACACACACTCTTGATATTACGTATAAAATAGATAACTAATGAGAACCTACTGTATAGCACAGGGAACTCTACTCAATGCTCTGAGGTGACCTAAATGGGAAAGAAATCTAAAAAAGAGGGGATATATGTATACGTATACATATATACGAATGTATATATGCTAATTCACTTTGCTGTACAGTAGAAACTAACACAACATTGTAAAGCAACTATACTCCAATAAAAATTTTTTTAAAAATAAATAAATAAAATGTAATACACACACAAAAATAAATAAATAAAATTTTAAAAGGAGTGAACACTTCCAAAGAAGTTTGGCCTAAGTGCTCAAGGCCTAACTCTTCTCCAGGTGAATATAAACCAAACACAGTTTGCAGAAGGTTACAGTATCTGAAGTCAGATATGTATTTCCCCAATTAAGGGTGTCAAATTTCCAACATCAAAACTTCCTTGCTAAACTGAATTTCAACTGATGGTTGTTTTTGTTTTAAAGAAGTTTCCTTGCCTTTCTACTTCTCTGTATCTGTTCATGTTCAAGAACTTCATATTCAAGAACATACTCAATGCTCTTCACTCTTAGATTATAGATGCCACAGTGGAAAGGACAAAAGGAAAAAGAGAAAGATACCTGATTACAAAAGGGGATGAGCAATAGGGCTAGGAGGACTGCTAAGTTAATTACTAAGGAGCCTGGGGTACATTGTATTTTCTACTCCTTGAATCTGTGCTTGTGATTTACTTTGAGGAAAGTGACATTGTATGTAATTCAGAGTCCAGGCTTCAAGAGGTCTTGCAACTTCTGCCTTTGCCCTCCTAGATGCTACCCTGAAATTTCCATGTAAGAAGCCAGTCTAGCTTACTGGAAGGTGAGAGGCCACATGGAGAAGAATTGAGGCACCACAACCAAGAGTCAACCAATCACTAGATATTTAGGGAAGTCATCTTAGACCTTTTATTTCAACTGAATCCCCAGCTGAATGCAGCTGTGTGAGTGAGTCCAGGTGAAGCCAGCAGAAGAACCACCCGGCCAACTCACAGATTAGTGAGAAATAATAATTCATGTTGTTTTGAGCCACTAAACTTTGCAATGATTTTGTTACATGACTAAAGATAACATGCACAGCCTGACTGTGAATTTTACATTTATTTAGTCTACATGGCAAGTCTTAATTATTTATTTCCACTTTCCAACTTCTTAGGTTTTTCAGCACCTTTAAAATGTAGTATATCTCTGAAGGGTCATTCATTCGTTCATTCATTCATTCATTCACTCAGCTTGGTGTTGCTCAAGTATCATATATGTGTTAGGAAGTAGCAAAATGAGACTTTAGAGGTAGGCTGACACTAGAGCTGTGCTTTTCAATTCAATATGGGCTGATAATTAAAAATGAAATAGAACAGATAACATTGCACACAGTAAAGGCAAGTATGGTTTCAGTTATGAAGACATATGTGGATACTGAGTCATAGTATAAATGTTTCTCTGACCTTACTAAAAGAAAAGTTTGAGGGGCTTCCCTGGTGGCGCAGTGGTTAAGAACCCACCTGCCAATGCAGGGGAAACGGGGAGCAATGAAGCCTGTGCGCCACAACTACTGAGCCCACGCGCCACAACTACTGAAGCCCGCATGCCTAGAGCCCGTGCCCCACAACAAGAGAAGCCACTGCAATGACGAGACTGCGCACTACAAGGAAGAGTAGCCCCTCCTTGCCGCAACTAGAGAAAGCCCGTGTGCGGCAATGAAGACCCAATGTGCCAAAAATAAATAAATAAAATTTATAAAACATTTGAAAGCCACTGGACAAGATCATGGAAAGCATCATACAGTATCCTAAAAAACTTGGATTTTTTCCCCCATAGTTTGAAGTGTCACAGAAGAGTTTTAGGCGGGGTTATATATATGTTTTAGACTGTGCTGGAGGCTGTGTGATAGATCTATTTGAAGGAGGAATGACAGAAGCAGAGAGAGGAGTTAGAAGTCTAGGCTGAAACAGAGATAAGCAGAGAGGCTTTCTTTTAACAAGGGTTTGCTAGGTTTAGAGAGAGAGGAATAGACTTGAGAAGTGTTTAGGAATTTAGATCAGAAACACTCTGAGGTCGATTGGATATGGGGGTGTAGGGAAGGAAGGAATCAAGGAAATGATTGATATTAGCAGGTTCTTTCTTTTAAAATTTATTTATTTATTTGTGTCTTTTTTTTTTTTTTTTGACTGTGTTGGGTCGTCGTCGTTGCCGCGCGCGGGCTTTCTCTAGTTGCGGCGAGGGGGGGCTACTCTTCGTTGCAGCACACGGGCTTCTTCTTGTTGTGACTTCTCTTGTTGCGGATCATGGGCTCTAGGCACGCAGGATTCAGTAGTTGCGGCATATGGGCTCAGTAGTTGTGGCTTGTGGGCTCTTGAGCGCAGGCTCAGTAGTTGTGGTGCATGGGCTTTGTTGCTCCGTGGCATACGGGATCTTCCCGGGCCAGGGCTCGAACCCATGTCCCCTGCATTGGCAGGTGGATTCTTAACCACTGCACTACCAGGGAAGCCCTGCAGGTTCTGACAGATATGTGGGAAATAATGTTAAGGAAGGCATCAAGGATGACACGAAGCTCTATTTAATATGAACGGCAGGGCCATGAACAGGGATAAATAATGTAGGGATAAGAGCAGCATTTGTATTGGGGGCTTTACTGATTAACTTAGTTTGGGGCATGGCAAGACTGTGCTGTTTGCAGGACATTCAAATAGCAGGAAGCTAGATGTATGAGTTTGAAGCTGGAGAAACAGATGTGAGCATCATTCAATGGTGATTGAAATCAAGATGGTAGATATGTAAAGAGGCTATAAAGGGAGAAAAATGGACCCAAGAAAAGAACTTTTAAATACTGGGGAAACCCTTAAGTGGTCAAAGTAAAAGGAGGCCAGAATGATGGCAGAGGAGGAAAGCCAGAATCCGCAGTGTACCAGAAATCAAGGGAAAGGACATTGTCAAGGAAGCTGGGTTTAATAGTGTCAAATGAAGTAGAGAGATCTAGGAGGGTAAAAACTAAAAAGGCAAGTAGGAGGTCATTTATAAGCATATCAGTGGAGGGGTGGGGGAAGTAGCCAGGTGACAGTTAAATTAGTAGAAAGAGAAAGGATGTTTGGATGAGATTAAAAGGTGAGCGTCTTCCCCAACCTCCCTTGCATGAGTTCCTTGTATTTGTTGCTTCTTCATTAGCGTAATTCAGGCCTCCATTGCATCTTGCCTGGACTACTAGCTCCACACTGTTTACTGTACAGACCCTGAGATTTAAAGAATTGTGACAAGTAGAAAAAACCCAATATATGAGTTGCCCTTACAGCCCTGGGTGACAAGAGCTCCGCCCACTGTAATACAGAACCGATGGTAGCATGGTAGCAGGAGCATTTAACCTTTCCTGGGAGGTTTAGAAAACTTCCCAGAGAATGTGGCATTTGAACTGAATCTTGAAGAATGAGCGGGTTTTTCCCAGAGGATCAGGACATTTGAAGTAGAGGGATGGCGTGTACAAGAGGAACAACAAAGCACATGGCCAGAAGGTGGGTGGGTGTCTTCGTCTACTTGGGCTGCCACAACAAACACTACAGACCGGGTGGCTCAAACAGGAAAAATCTATCGTTCACAGCTCTGGATGATGGAAGTCTCAGGTCAGGGTGCCGGCACAGTCAGACTCTGGTGAGTTCTCTTTTCCTGCCTTACAGGTGGCTACCCTCTTGCTGTGTCCTCACCTGGTGGAGAGAAAAACCCTCTCTTCTCATGAGAGCATGAATCCCATCATGAGGGCACCACCCGCATGACATCCTCCAAACCCAGTTATCACCCAAAGGCCCTGTCTCCAAATATCATCACATTCGGGCTTCAATACATGACTCCTGGAGGAACGTAATTTAGTCTACAACACCCCGCTTCTAGTCCCCTAAAATTCATATCCTTGAATGCAAAGTACATCCATTCCATCCCAACAGCCCCCAAGGTCCTAGCTCATTCCAGCATCAACTCTAAAGTCTAAGGTCTAAAGTCTTCTTTAAACATCGTCTAAAGCAGGCATGAGTGAGACTCAAGGCATGGTTCAGCCTGAGGCAAAATTTCTCTCCAGCTGTGAACCTGGGTAAACAGGTGTTCTGAGATCCAATTTCCAACGTGTGTGTGTGTGTGTGTGTGTGTGTGTGTGTGTGTGTGTGTGTGTGTGTGTGTGTGTGTGTGTGTGTGTGTGTGTGTGTGTGTGTGTGTAGAGGGATAGTTTAAGGGTTCAACCCTATACGACTTCAATTCCCCACCCCGCTTCAGACGCCAGTCACAAGCCCAGGTTGTTACCTGTGATTTTGACTGACTGGCTACAGGTTGGAGGTTCCCATGACCCCCTCCTGTGACTTCAGATACAATTGGAAAGTTCAGGTTGTTACCTGTATTTATGACTGACTGGCTATGAATCAGAGGTTCCCACAATTCCCTCTTCTTTGGTTTAATTAATTTGTTACGGGGGCTCACAGTACTCAGAAAAATCATTGTACTTACTAGATTACTAGTTTATTATAAGAGGATATAATTTAGGAATAGCCAGATGGGAGCTGTGTAGGGCAAGGTATGTGAGAAAGGGCATCAAAGCTCCAGATGTGTCACTTTCCCCAAATCTCCACGTGTTCACCAATCCAGGAGCTCTCTGAACTCTGTCCTTTTGGGTTTTTATGGCTTCACTGCGTAGGCATGCTTGATTAAATCATTGGCCATTCACAATGGATTTAACTTGTAGCCCCTCTTTCCTCCCTGAAAATCAGGGGACTGGGACTGAAAGTTCTAACCCTCTACCCCAGGTTGGTTCCCCTGGCAACCCGCCTCAATTCTTAGGTGTGGTCCGAAAGTCACCTCATTAATGTAGCAAGAGACATCTGTCACTCTCATCACAGACAGTTCCAAGGATTTTAGTGGCTCTGTGCCAGAGACAGGGATGAAGACCGCATATATATTTCTTAGTATGAATCACAGTATCACACTGTGGAGCCAGACAGGCTTTGTGTTTCCAAAGCATGGTGGTGGGACAGGCATAGGGTAAACATTTCCAGTCCAAAAGGGAGAAATCAGAAGGAAGAAAGGAGGATGGGTCCCAAGCGAGTTGAGTACCCAGGAAGCCAATCTCCATCAGATCCCAAGACTAAAGATTTAAGCCCCTTTGGTTCAATTAGCAAGTCCACTGGGGCAGCAGTCCCACTCCCGTGGCTCTGCTGGCCAAGGCTTGTGCCCCTAAAGGCTCTGCTGGGCAGGGATATTATCCCTAAAGCTATCCAGGTAGCTCAGCTCTTGGCTCTGGATGACCCCACCCGCACAGTATTGATTAGAAGTCCCTGTCTCGATCCCCTTCAGTCCAGTCTGGCAATGTCCCTCCTCATATAATCCCTTAATCTCTTGATTGCATGATAATCCAGCCCCTGGGGTTCTTGTCTGAACATGCTTTCTCATGTTTTTGTAATCTGGGCAGGATGAAAACTATCTAAATCTTAAAGTTTTGGTTCCTTTTTGCTGAACAGCTCCTTCTTTATTTCGTCTCTCTCTTCCTGCACTTTACAACAGTCAGGAGGAAGCAATGTTAATACTTTGCTTAGAAATCTCCTCAGCTAAATATCCAATTTCAATCATTTGCAAGTTCTGCCTTCCACACACCATTGTAACATGAACACAATTCAGCCAAGTTCTTTGCCATTTTATAACAAGAATTGTTCTCCCTCCAATTTCCAATAACATGTTTCCATCTGAGACCTTGTTACCAAGTCCAAGCTCGCACTGCTCACTGCACCACAGGACAGTAAATCTAGAGACGAGTTGCTGGGGCAAGGGCTAGCGACTTTATTCAGAAAGTCAGCAGACCAAGAAGATGGTAGACTGGTGTCCCAAAGAACCATCTTCCCCAAGTTAGATTTCAGACTTCTTTTGTACTAAAAGGGGAAGGAGTAAAGCCCTGGTTCTGGCCAGACTCTGGAGGGGATGTGCTAATTTCTTCCTTCCTGCACCCATTCACAGGTGGGTCTGGTTGGGATGTTTCCTGTGTGCTAAACAAAGGTATGTTAGCTTAAGGCTCATCACCTGGGAGGCAGGGTTCCCAGAGATGGGCCATTATGTATAATTTAAGCTTATAGGCAACATCCCTTTAGTGATTAACTTGTAATAGAGCACAGTTTCTTTCCTATAACAACCTCACCAGAAATGGCCCCTAATGTCCATATTTCTATACCATTCTGTTAATAATTATTTATATATTCTCTAAGAAGATGGAAACTTCCCTCCACATCTCTTCTCTTCTTATGAGCCCTCAAAAAATTACCTTTAAAAGTCCCTTTGAGGCAATGTTGGCTTTTTCTGGCATGCACCTCAAAGCTCTTCCAGACTGTACTCATTACCCAGTTCCAAAGCCACTACCACATTTGTAGGCATTTCTTATAGCAGCACCCTGCTTCTCAGCACCAAAATCTGTCTGAGTCTGGGAACCAATAACACATGAAGAGATTTACTATAAGGAATGGACTCACAGTTATCTAGGCTGCGGAGTCCCAGGATCTTCAGTCAGCAAGCTGAAGACCAAGGAGAGCCAATGGCATGGTTCTAGTCCGACTCCAAAGCCTGAGAACAAGGAGAGTCAATGATTTAATTCCAGTCGGAGTCCAAATCCAAAGGCAGGAGAAGACCGATGTCCCAGCTCAAGGATATTCAAGAAGAGAGAGCACATTCTCTTTTCGTTCTATGCAAGCCTTCAGTGGATTGGCTGCAGCCCACCAAGAAGAGCAATCTGCTATCTACTGATAGAGCAATCTCAGTCTACTGATTCACATGTTAATCTCATCCAGAATTACCCACACAAACACACCCAGAATAATGTTTAACCAAATATCTGGGCATCCCATGACCCAGTCAAGCTGACATGAAATTAATCATCACAGTGTGTATGGAGGGGCTTGTGTGGATGGAGGTTGGATGGGCAGGGCTGGAGCCATTTAAGAGCACACATGGTAAGCCTTCTGAAGCTTTTTGTTCCCTCTTAGCTAATAAAGAAGCATTTAAAAGTCTTTTCGCAGCAAGGACACAGGATCAGAATTGTGTTTTCATTTCTCCTTCACATTAATGGTGGTGATTGAAATTTCTTCAGAAATTCACCCCAAAGACCCAGAAGTCTGGTTAAGACACAACAATATTTAGAGGCACTCCAATCTAGATTCACATCCCGACTTCAGCACATACTATTTATGTGAATTGGTCAAGTTACTTAACCTTTTTCTAGGTCTCAGTTCTTCCGTTTGCAATAGAGAAATTGCAGAGAGTCATGTGGTCCAAATGCTATCATCCCTAAAGTAACTGGAAAAAAGTACCTTCCCCCAAATGTTAGCTCTCTTACCCTCTCTGTGGACACAGCCTAGATATGCTGCCTACATCAGCATATTTTCACCAGTATAGGGACCACAGTGTTAAGAAATCATATTTCTGTATTTGGAATTTCATTTTATTATTTATAAAAAAGGGAGTTGATTGATAGAAGCAAGTGGATTATTTTATGTTTTATTATAAAAAATTCAAACATGCACGAGAGTATAATTAATGAACTTTCATATACACATCACCCATCATCACCCATTTTGCACACGTGCTTAATTGATGGCTTTCTGTGAAGTATTTTAAAGCACCCAGATATCTCACACACCCTAGTATACCCTAAAAATATGGGTATATTGCTACATAACTAAAATGCATTATCACACTTAACAACACTAAGTAAATATTCATGTGTTCTCAACAATAATGATAGTTCTGTGTGCTTTTAGAACTATTCATATTATAGGGGCTTTGTTAATAAATGCATAGAAATTGATGGATAAAAACATAATTTATCATTTCTAAATATATGCATACTCTTAACAGTCCCCCAAAAGTGTTGTTCAGTTAGGTTGGCTTATGATTTGAAATGTAGAGTTTAGTGTGAGTTAATAATATTCCCACAAAGACGTGTGCCATTGATGATGACGACAGTTTAAACTTGGCAGATCAATACTAATGCAAAAATAGAAGCCACAAGGGAAGGCTTCAGAACATTACCAACAGGCTAGCTTTCCTTGTATTCTCTGTAAAAACTTGTGTTTTATCTGAATTAAAGAGCCATTGACATTCAATTCAGGGATGTGTGCGACAGAAAAAAGAGAGAATATATATATGTACGTTCTCTGTTTTTAAGTGAAGTTATTGGAAAGCATGACTTTCTTCATAAAGTAGACACAATAACAAAGCCTTATTGTGGAAATTGTTTTTACGCAACTACTCAAGTCAAAAATGTCTTCATCCTTGAAACTGACCTTATCCTAGTCATGGATTGTTGGTGTTTAGTATTCAAGCTTCCTAATTCTTTTTTGAAAGGCTGTCGCAGGAGAACTGCATGTAGAATATATAATGATTTATTTAGTCTCACAGTCCCTTATATGTGGGAACCAAAGAAAAGAAAAAGAAGGCAAGCTGATTCTCTCATATTAGTAGAAACAATTGTCTGTGAATTAATTTAAGCAACAGATAATACAAAACTAAAAATAGTAACATAAGAATCTGATTTTTTAAAGTGTTTTTGCTATTCATACCATCCATCCATATTTGAAACATCTGTATTTTAAGTGCTTCAAGATAAGATATTTTAGCCTTGTACTGTTTCCATGAAATTAGATTCACCCAATCAGAGTACTAAATTCGTAAAGTTCATTCATCTCCATAGTGAATTTCTGTGAGTTTATTTCAAGAAACAAATATTCACAAACCCAGAAGATTGTTGTGAAATAAAAGGATAATGATGACACAGAGCTTGTAGATCATTTTTTCCCATATAAGTCTAACAAAACAAGAACCAAAACAGGCTGCATCAGCACATTTAAAGGTTTGAAAAAATTTAGCCAGACAACTGATTATCTTTAAAAAAAAGAAAAACAAAAAAAGGTTTACTTCAAGTAGGTTATTAGCTAAATTCTCTCTCATTTTCTCCCAGTGTTTTGTGTTTGTGGTTAAATAGGCAGTGTGTAGGATTGCTCTCTGGTACGGATGGTATAAGCAAAATAGTTGAAAATGAAGGTCAGCCGTATTGCCTTATTTCCGAGTACAAACTTGGTGCCTTGGAAGTACTTTTTGAACTTCTGAGGGTTACATGTAAGCCAGTAACTTTGCAGCAGTGTCCATCAGAAATTTCCCCTACAAGGAGCCAGGCCTAGCTTTAATATGGGTGCAAGATGATTTTGGCTTCAAAAAGACAAGAAGCCACTTGGTATCTCCATTAGGATTTTAATGCTTGCCTCATAGTCAGCCAGCCCAAAACTCATCTCCTGTCAAGACTTGCCCTGCCTCAATTGCTCAGGCTAAGAAGCTCTGCTTAGGGTAGTGCTTGACTCTCTCTCACAGCCCATTTCCAGTGTCCAGAGAATCCTGCAGGCTCTGCCTTTAAAATGTACTCGGAACCCAACCACTTCATCATCACCATCTAGGTCCAGGCCACCCCATGTCTCCCCTGGATTACTGCAGTAGCTGCCTAACTGGTGCCCATTTTCACTCTGGTCTCTCTACAGTTTTGTCTCAACACAGCAGCCAGGATGATTTGTTTTCATTTTTAGAATTCCCTGCTTGAAACTCTCCAAAGACTTCCATTTCTGAGTAAAGTCCAAAGTTTGCATTATGGCCTATGAGTTTCTGTTTGACCTGATTTACAGGTTACTGTGCTCCCCCTTGTTCATTTATCCTTCAATACACCAGACGCACCCATGTCCCAGGGATTTTGCACTTGTTACTTCCTCTGCCTAGAATATTTTCCCCCACACAGCTAGCTCTCTCATCTCCTTCAAACCTTTGCTTAAATATCTTCTTGGTGAGGCCTTCCTTGGCCTCCTCATTTAAACTTGCGGTCACCCCCAGTGTTCATTATTCTTTTCCCCAGCTTTCTGTGCCTCTGTAGCATCTATCACCACCTAAGCCATGACTAATTTTATTTATTTACTTTTTATTGTCTGTCTCCTCAAGTAGAACATAAGCTCTCTGAGTGCAGAGGGCTTTTTTAATTGCTATATCCCTTGTGATTAGAAGAGTATCTGGCACACAGTAGGTGATAAATATGTGTTGAATAAATCAACAAAGGTACCCACAGAACTATTTAGCAATATTTTACATTATGTGTTTTTAAAACATGCTACCATACTGTATATATAACACTTTCTTTTTATATCCAACAATTTGGCCTAGAATTCTTCTGATGTTAGTATGTGGCTCAACCGCATTTGTTGGAATTGCAGTATGCCTTATATGGATGTAGGTCAGGTATTAAGGGACCTTTAAATTTTTCCTTTTTTTTTTTTTTTTTTTTTTGCAGTACGCGGGCCTCTCACTGTCGTGGCCTCTCCCGTTGCGGAGCACAGGCTCCGGACGCGCAGGCTCAGCGGCCACGGCTCACGGGCCCAGCCGCTCCACGGCATGTGGGATCTTCCCGGACCGGGGCACGAACCCGCGTCCCCTGCATCGGCAGGCGGACTCTCAACCACTGCGCCACCAGGGAACCCCCTCCAATTTTTAATAAAGACAATGTAACATGTATATTCTGCACCTGCTTCCTTGGGTGCATGAGAGTATATTTCTTTGGGGGAAGTAGATTTGTGGTCTTTCACCTTTGCTAAGCTGGAACTATGTTCCTGGCATTCCTTCTCTTACATAGTTCCTACGTAGTGTGAGCTCTAAGAAGCATTCTTCATGAGATTTGGAAGGTGGAAGTTAGCAGGAGCCATATTGTTTTTATACTTGGAAGGTCGGTCTGGGCACCAGGTGCTGCCTCCACTGATGCACCTGTCGCTTATCTACCGGCTTCCACGGCTGCCCTGGGGTAGCAGCTGGGCTGCTAGGCCAGCCAGGCTGTGTCTCCTGCTTCAGCTTCTCTGCCTCCCGGGCACGGCGCATGTTTAGTCCATGATGGCACGCGCGGGCTCCTCCTGTTGGACCCCCCCATCACCCAAGTGAGAGGTTTGGTGGTGCTGAGAGTCTAATGCAGATTCCCAACCTTCCTCGGGGCTTCAGCCTCAGCCTCCCAGGTTCCAGTTTATTCTTTCTTCTCCCATTACATCCTGTTACTTCCATCTTCCCTTCCTGACCACCTGCCCTGTGGACTTCATGCTCCAGCACCAGACACAGAAAGGACAGCCACATATTGACTGTGCAACCATCTCCCACAATTGCTTAAGGTCAAACCAAATATATGTATTTATATCCTAGTGGTTCTGCTTCTCTGTTGAAATGCTGACTGATGCAGGTAGATATTGAAAAACGGATTTGCCAGGCCATAGGATTTGTGCATGTTTTTCATTTTCATAGATTAAAAGATGGATCTCTCGTCTATGAAACATTGGAAACATTTCCCCCCAGGGATCTATACATTATGAATCAGTTTCATTTGTTTGCACCTTAACAATCTGAGCAGATAGTAGAGTGTGTTTTCATGCTGAGAGAGTGGCTATACAGAAACCGGGGAAGGGAAACAAGAGTAACATGAGACCAAATGATGTGGCGTCCTCCTCTGCACAGCTGGTCTCAGTTAACAGGACCACAGTGAATCAATTTACATTTTAAATACTCCCTTTGTAATGCCAGAAATCAGAAACATAACTTCAACAAAAAAAGGCTTAGATTTTTTTTTTTTGTCGAATCGTTTGAAGGTTTGTTGTTCATGAACAAAAGCAATTTTCCTCAGTGTGTGCATTCTTACTCTTGGCAGATGCGGGACAGATGTTTTTACTATAGACACATGGGGACTTATAGGAAAAACACCCTTCTAATTACTGAAAGCAGCCAAAAACTGTGTTCCATAACTTAGTGATGAAATTAAAAACCCATCTCATGGCTTAAAACATTCATATTAAGATGCCATTATAGTTTGTTGTTCCTTTGATCACATCTATGTCCTAAGAGTAAGTTCCTTAGACCTCTGCCTTTACAGAGGCCCAGTGAGACGTTGTAAACTCTTGCCCCCCTTGTTACTACTGATTGAAATAGGTTTTTGGAAGACAGAGTCCTCTTTAGATTTTCTAGTTTCCCTCTACTCTAAAGCGTTTCTGTCAAGCAGTAGTCCCTAAAGATGTCAGTAACAAAAGGCCATTTTAAAAAGGGAAGGAGCTTTCCTCCTTGGAACAATGTGTGGGTGGAGGGATGTGCTTAACAGAGCAGGGCCTGCCTGCCTCTGATACTGTGCCTCATGGGCTTCTATGGTCGACCTTGGCAAACCAGGCTTCACCGTAGAAAGTGACTGTGGCTCACCCGTAGAGTCCCAGAGGGTCCACGAGTACCTTTAACAGAACCAACATTCCTAGAGGACATTAGGTTCGCAACTAGGAAAAGCAAATTCTTGGATGATTTATATTTTATTTTGCAAAACTTAGATGAGCTGACACTAAGCCGAAGGTTAATAGTCATCTCTTTCCTGAAAGCTGAACTCCCCTTCAGCAAAGACCCACAGCGATTCTGAGGGTCTCTGGGGAGCTCTGCCTCTTAGCTCTGCTGGCAGCCAAGGGCCTGCACAGCTGAGAAAGAGCAAGAGTTGAAGTTGCTCTGCAATGAGATACTTCACTAACAGTCCTGTTTGTATTCCAGAGGCATCTATTATGTACTCTTAAGTCACTCTCCAGGGAATCTTAAAATGTGTTCTAGCCTCCTCAGGTGAAGGTTAGGGATGTGTTCAAGCTTCGGAACAGCTTTACTGATAATGTATAAAATCTGAACAGAGCTGTTGGAGTTCTGCCCTGCTCTGGTCCCTAATAATCAAGTTCTTGGAAATAGGCGTCTTCCCTTCTTAGAAATTCTTTTTTATTTTTAAAACACCATTAAGGTTCATTGAGAAATGCACTTTTTCCGAGCATTTCTGGCCTGCGGTTCTGTGTTTGGTCCTTCTCGTCATCTAAATTTCCCGTGAGCAGGGCACATTCCACACAGTCGCTCCTGGTTGGCCTAGAACACTCTGCCTTTGCAGCCCCAGTGGTTTAGTTTTCCTATTCCTGAGGAGAAAATAACTCACTTCCTAACCCTGACTCTGATGTCATTTCCTTTCCTCTTCATGCCACAGAGGGCTCCCATTCTGGGAAGAAGCATTTAGGCTGCTGGGAGGAGTTCTATGGTAAGGTATGGTGCACACCTTTCATATGTAACTTTGGGCCCCGGCTAGATGATTGGCACATCCGTAACCTCAAATGCCATCTGATACCAACCAGCTCATTCTCACTCACCTCCTCCCTCTACCAGAGAGCACCTCCAACCCTGACAGGCATACCCTGATACACAGAGTTCCATACCCATCTTCCCCCCACCTACCTAGCTTTCTCCTCTCGTTGTTCTAAGAGACACAGCCCCAAGCATGGGTCTCTACAGACCTCATTTCATGCAGTGATGGTGAAGAGCAGAGGTCTCAGAGCCAGGGTGTGTGGGTTCCAGACTGGGCTTTTCATTTACTAGTTGTGTAAACTCGGGCAAATTACTTGATCTCTTTGTGTCTCAGTTTCCTTAGCTATAAAATGTGGGATTAAAATAGTGTATTTACCACATAGTATTGTCTATATTTATTGAATTAATATATGTCTGTTTTCTTGAATAGTGCTGGCCAATAGTAAGTGCTATGTAAGGGTTAGCTATTATTTTCTGACATATTTGAAATACTGCAGCTATTTCCAAAGTAGTTCTGTTTTTTAAAAGGACGGTTCCGGATCATTGATCTTTTTTAAGTTGAAAGTATTACCAGATTCTTCAACTCTCTCTTTTCCTTCTCCTTTTACTTTCCTTTTCATTTTCTCTCTGTACCTGCATAGGGAGGTAAAGCACAAAATGAGTCCACCTTGCTGACTCTAGGTGCAAAGGGTTCCTTGGGTAGCACTTTGGAATCTTTGATGGGCCTAATGGTATGTCTCTTAATGCATCCCAAAGTTTGTAACATGACATCAATGGCTTTCTTCATCTAACAGCAACCATACAGAAGTAGTAATAGCTACTTACCGTGGACTGGATCTTGTGATAGGTATATAAACCTACAGTCTGTCTCTTTACAAACTTAATCTTAACTTTTAGAAACATGGTGGTCAATACCAGATGAAACAGCTAAAAGAGTGGACGTGATTTCCTCTGGGAAGGGGAGATGGGGGAAGGAATGGGTGGGCAGGGGATCGCAATTGTCTTCTTGTACTCTACAGAATGATTTGACTTTTACCTATTTCTTCTGGTATTTATCATCATTATCAACAAACATGCTTATACTTTCATTTCCTGATTTTTTTTTCAGTATTATATATTATCTCATGGTTTCCTGTTATTGGGAAGTAAGGATTTAGCTCTCTTACAGCCCTTCTCCCATCATCTCAATATATATTGGTTAGCTCAATACCGTATTTAGACAGTACACTGACTGTAAATATTATTCACAACTGATCCATGTAGTATATATTTCATTTCTTTTCTCTTATTGTACAATGTTGAGTATCCTCGGAGTTAATAGCTATTTTTTCTATGTATCAATCACTTATTCAAACCCGCTTGATATCTTCAAACACACCAGGTAATTACCAGATTTGGTTTTGTTCGTGCTATCTTTCCTCCAGCCCTCCATCTTTCTGCTCTAACCCAGTACTTAGCCTGGGTCTCTCCTCACCATCACCAGAAGATAGGGGTGTGATTTCTTCTACTTCTCTCTTTTGTTGGATTCTTGTTTCTTGAATGGCATGTCTTCCTTTTCTTGGTCAGGTGGAGCACATCCTCCACTAGTCTCCTGAGAAAAGGAACAGAGGAGATAAATTTGTTGAGGCTTTTCACATGTGCATATCTATTATCACCTATACTCACAACAATCTGCAAGATGGTTTTTATTATACTTATTGATAAGAAAACTGAAGTTTAAAGAGGTTTAATACATCTGCCCAAGCACACATACCTATAATGAAGTAGAACTGAGAAAGAAATTGGCAGTTGTATACATGCACGCACACACACACACACACACACACACACACACACAATAAATTGGCTAGTACCACTTATCATTAATTCATTTCATTTTTACAGAAACAAATTTTAGAGAATTAATTTGAAGAGTATAAATTTTTCTTTCCTTCATTCAGTTTTGCCTAGACAATTAATTCATCACTCCTTTTGAATGATAATCCTAGAAAAAATTTTCATTTTCTGTAGTTAGAATATCAGCTTGAATATTAAAAGACAACAATCAATGGAGAAATGTTACAGATATAGCAAATTGAGTTTGACTATACTATATTGTATAAATGTTAGTTTGGACACAGTATTTTTTTCATGGGCATAATATAAATAGCAATAGGACTACAAGGATTTATAACTGCTGAGTAATTAGAAACTTATAAATTCTGGCTACAGTTTTTATTAGAGAAACAATTCTTCACTCCCAGTTCTTTATTGAATTATGTGACTATTGAATTTGAAGTCTAAGCAATGGCCTAGATGACCTTGAGTTCTCTCCTTCAGCACTAACATGTTAAAAGCACTTCATATAAAAATGAGGAACGAATGTAAAAATGATACCAATGTTTAATTCCTCCACAGCTGTTATGAACTGAAAGTTTGTGTCCCCTCAAAATTCATATGTTGAAGCCCCAACCCTTAATGTGATGGAATTTGGAGATAGGGCCTTTGGGAGGTAACTGGGTTTAGATGAGGTCATGGAGGTGGGGCCCCCATGGTGCAATAGTGTCCATATGAAAAGAGTAAGAGAGACTAGATTACACTGTTTTCTCCACCATGTAAGGACGTTGAGAGAAGACTGCTGTTTACAAGCCAGGAAGAGTGTTCTCACCAGGAATCAAATTGGCTAGCACATTGATTTTGGACTTTCCAGCCTCCACAACTGTGAGAAATAAATGTCTGCTGTTTAAACCACCCAGTCTATGGTATTTTGTTATAGCTGCCAAAACATATCAAAATAATAGCTCATTTATTAAAATTTGGGATATTTTAAGACCTAGGATATTATAATATGACGAGGAACACTTTATATTTAGAATGAATTCTTTATATATTAGTTTAAGATATCATGTAATTTGGAGGGCTGTAGAGTGTTTTTTTTCAAAATTAGAACTCTACAGTTGCAAACACTAGGGTCCAAGTTTCACCCCTGCCACCATTGGCTGTTGGAATCTGAACAACTTTCTGCATTTGTGACGTAGCATTAATAAGGCACACCTTGTAGGGTATTGTGAGAGTCAAAAGACTAATGTCAGGTACTGAGCATCATGCCCTGTATGTACTAAGTACACAATATACGTGAGATTGCTTTTTTTTTAAATGACTTACATTTACTTTCTCTCTCCCCCCGCCCCACCCCTTTTTCCTTCCCTCTCTCTCCCTCTCTGAGATGGTAAAGAAAGACTTAAAATCAAGAGTAGTTTCCTGACTAAGAGGTCTATATTGGTCAGGATTAAGTCACAAAACAGAAAGTACAAAGTCTTTTGAACAAGGAAAGTTTAATATAAAGACTTATTAATAGCAGAATGAAGTCACAGAGAATTAACTTGTGAGAGGTAAAGAGAATTGGAAAGGATACAGGGTTAGCAGATACAGGGAGCAGCCACCACCCCTAGGGTGAGACACAGTGTCCAAGGAAGCACCCTCACCCCACCCAAGCTGAGATCCAGACCTCCTTGCAGGGACGAGGATGACTGCTAGATGGCAGAAAAGTCACTGTGGAGGTGTGCTGGTAGGACTTGCCAGAGATCTTCCCTCTGGGTTGTCAGAGAATGCAGTCCACAGAGAATTATCAAGCCTCAGAACTTGCGAGGTGCTGGGGATACCTGCTGACCACTGGATGCTGATGCAACTGGGAGCTGGGGAGGCTGCCCTCTGCGGGAGTCTAGTCCACTGCCCTGTGTGGCTTGGACCAGGGCACTTCCAGGTCATCTGTACAAAATAAAGGTCAGCCCCCCTGGGTTGATAGATGACCAAACTTGCAGGATCCTGGGCATATGTATACACGAAGCTGGGAACAGTTCCCAGGCTGGGGCACTACCTTGTACTGCATGGGGCCCCTGGCTATGCCACTGCTGCTTGAGTTGGAAGCTAAAAAGAGTGTGCTGCAGCCAGCTATTAGAGAAAGGTGCATCCTTCTGGAACTCAGCACAAGAGGGCAGGCAATGGAGAAAAGCATTCTCTTCTGGAGCCTGGAAAGAGATCTACCCAGGAACCAAGACGAGAACTCTTTTCTCCCCAAGTCTCCCTCTAGCACCCTCTATAGACAAGCCTTAATGTCTTGCTGGGTGGCAAAAGAGAAATATTTGCAAGGCCCAATTCTGTTATCACAGAGCATGCAAAAAGGATGAATTTGCAGCTGACCTGTGATACTTCAATAACCTGTACCATGTCACAGTCAGAATCATACATACAAATAAGTCACCATATCAGGACAACATTTATAGTATGCCTGACACTGTGTACCCTAGAGAGATCAAGAATATTAATCCTTATAAATGTCACATATACCACATATGGCGATAAATGTCACATATACCGTTCCAGGTGTCTGACATCCAAGAAAGAAAGTTTAAATCTCCTCCTCAAAGAACTTAAGGAGGAAGCATGAAACAATTAGAAACAAACAATCATATACTGTCAAGAGTTAAGTAGGGTTATACAAACTTTTTTGCCAAGCAATTATAGAGATGATGGATTTTTTTTTACTATGTTTTTGTGTATTTATCTCTTTTTAATCTTCCACAGACACACTCAAACTGCTTTCTATTTAAGTATTTATTAAATTCCACAATAAAGTATATTTCTCTACAAGCTTTATAAACCACAAATAAACATTACTTTAAAATCATACAAAATCATATCACAATATTCTGCATGCACCAGTTCTGAATTTCCCAAAACCTGATGATCATTACTTTGTAGATTAGCCAGAACCGTTTTCTTTTTTTTTTGGGGTTAAATAAATATTCTTTGTCCCACCCCAGTGACGTCTTATTTGTCACCAATTTGTCACATTTGTTTTTCTTGCTATTGCTTCTCTTAAGAAATGCATCTTGGTAGTTAAAAGAACATGTTGGAATCCAATAGACCTGGTTTAAATCCCAGCTCTTTCACTTTTTAACTTAAACAGTTATATAACTCACATGAAGACATACTTATGTATCTGTGGTACTTAGCAGACTGTTGATACACTGTAAATATTAGTTATATTTTAAAGTTTAACTGGCCTAAGAAAGGGGAGAACAAAAACTAATTAGTCTATTTTCTGCTTGTTAGTATCAGTGATAATGGAAGTAAAGGGAGGAAATTTTGAAACTCATGGATAAATACAGTTTAGCTGTCATCCATCAGTGGACATCAGTTTGATGAACGGTCTCTATAGTGACAGAGGCACAGCACTGGTCCAATCAACCAGAAAGTCTTAACAAATCAAGTTGTGAGTTTGGGGTGATGACAAGTCCATTTATTCATCTCTTTCTTTCTCCTAGGACTATGGCTGCTTTGGTGCCCTCAGGAAATGAAATAACATCAGAGTTAGATTAGATATTCTCTGTAGACTTGGTTCCCGGATACTAACATCCAGAAAGCACACAGAATGTTTACATGTGCTGGATTCATCTGGCTTCCTCATGATGAGCCAAGGCCAACTGGAATAGCCCATGTAGCCGAGATGTTATCATGATAAGCTCACAGTCACCAGATGTTCTATTTTCTACTCTCTCCCACATGGCAAAAAGTGAAACTGTCTGCCAGCCTCTTGATTAAACCAGTCTTCATCTTCTGTCCCATCCAAAATGCCAACCTCATAAATTATCTGTTCCACCCATTCTTTACCCTACAATCCCCTGACTGCATCACATACCTTACACTCCACAAAATACCAGAAAACAAATGTTAAGAAGTTCCTGAGAGAAAGCAGAGCTTCTTGAAGAAAACAGAATTCCTTCTGCTTTCATTTTCCTTATTAATTAAAATAATTTAAAAGCTGTACATCATAGGAAAAACAGAACCCATAGAAATGGATTGAGGCCCAAGATGTATAAGGAGAGAGAAATCAAGCAAATATCTGTGTAGAACAGATATTTCAGGTCTCAGCCACAAATCAATTTTTTTTTAGGGAAAGCAGGAAGAAGTTAATGGAGGATCACAACATTACTTTGAAAAATTACGGAAAACAGTGACTAATGACCCAATTTGGGAAACAATGAAGAAGTTGGATACCACAAGCTTTAGAACAGAAGCTTCACCACGATCCTGGGAAAGATGATGCAATAGATTACTAAATGGCCGTTTGTGAGCTCTTAGAAAGGAAGCAAAGCTCGCTGGAGATCAGCATAGTTTTATGTGATTTAATAATGTCAGACATCACATTTCCTTTACTGACAAGGGTTTTGAATGGGATAGGGCAACAAAATCCTTTAGAAATGGTATATACTAATTTCAGAAAGACATTTACCAAAATATCCCTTGATGTGCTTTGGGCAATTCATTAATTTATTTAAGACATATTTATGAAACCCATATTATATGCCAAAGGTTATACTAGCACTATGCAACATAGAAGAATATAGGCTGGATGATAGTAACTGTGGGTAGATTGAATACTTTCTAAAATCTCTACTCCCAAAGTATGTACTATCACGTGAATAAGAGTCCTAGCTGTCCTACATTTTTATGAAGATTTTTAACTACCCAGAATTGCTTAAGTTTAAGTGACATATTTGAAAACAGAATCAAGGCTGAGAGATAACTTGATAGGCTAAATTAATGGGCCAAAAACGACGAGGCAAAATTAATTGGAAATGACACAATATCTTGCACTTAGTTTCAAGAAATCAACTGCACAGGTAAAAAAAGCCTTCATTAAAACAGTTGCTCATATGAAAACAGCCACTGTATTTCACTGGAAGGTCACTATGATTTATTAAGTGTGACCTCTCTACTGAAAATTTAATAGAATTTGAGCTACCTGTCAGAGGCTTAGAGTCAGAATAAGAGTCCATCATAAGGACACTACCCCATACTTGTCAGACTATTTCTACCATGTTATGCTCAGCCTTGGGTACTGAATTGTAAGAGGGGCAGTCTCTGTCTACCAGCACGCCAAGTTGAAGGCAAACAGTATTGTGTATGTTTTGGCAATCTAGTCATAGCAAGTCAACTGAACTAATCGAAGGATGTCTGCACAGAGAAACAAAAACTCCCGAAGGAGATAAAATAATTATCTTCAAATGTTGAAGGGTTTCAATGTGGAAGAGGGATTTAACCAAGTTTGTGAGTTTATGACCTTAGAGCCTTGGGATACACAAGGGACTGAGAGGTCTTATTTGCTGTGCAGGGTATTGGGGATTTGAAGCGAACGGAGAAGAGAAAACCAGTATAATAAAGAGGAGGAGTAGAGACTGTCTGGTGAGTAGAGCAAAGCCTTTGAGATCAGATATACCTGGATTCAAGTCCTGGCTTTGAACTAACTGTGTGATCTTGGGAAAGTTGTCTAACCTCTCTAAATTCAGTTTTATCACCTGTGAATTTCGAATAATGGTCGTACTTAATTCAGAGGATTGATATGAGAGTGAAAATATGTGATGCATGTAAAGAGAGATGTGCACAGTGTGTGATCAATTACTATTAGCTTGTCTGCTTTTTCTATAATGCAATGGAGTAAGGCTAGGATTAGCATCTGGAGGTTAAATTGAGTCAGTTTTTGGCTTTCTAATATAAGAAACTTCTGATCTGTTAGAACTTCCCAATAATACATTTTGAGTAATAATGAGCTCTCCTTCACTGGAATGTTCAAACACGTTTGGGGAGGAGTTTTACATCATATAAGACATTGTTTTAGAATGACCCTATTTGTTCCTAGCTTTTACAAGTATGAGGATCTGTATTTAGCATCAAATATTTCTCATAATTTTTCATATGATAGTATTTGTATTTTAATTATTCAGTTGAAATAAGCACAACAGAAACTCCTGTAGAAAATATGAGTGACGGCTACAACATTGAGTTTTTACTGTGTGGTAGGCACTTTACAATAACTCTACAATAAACTTTACAATAAATTCTACAATAAACTCTGCAATAAACTCTATGACACAGATGAACAAACTGAGGCTTCTAAGACTTAAAACATCGGACCTAGGCTACAGAATTTATGGAGGACAGTAAAAACTTTAAAATATTTTTAAAAACACTAATTATCATACAAACAAATAGTAAACATGTGCCAAAATGTTATTTAACTTATCACTGAGAAAATCAAAAACTGACAAAGTTGGTTCAATGGAAGATATCAGAAACTGATTATATTATATAGAGTCCATGAAAGAAAGAATGCTGGGATAAAATTGCTAAATCAGATACAAAAATTTTATTGCCTTAATTCCATGAGGACAATAAAAACATAATCTTTGAAGTTATTTTCTCTCCTGGACAGAAGTGTCTTTTATCATTATTAGAAAAAGTCACTGTTACGTTGTGCAGGGAACAGCCTCCAATACCAAGTTTGATGTGTAGAATATCTACTGGGAAATGCTCATGGGATCAACACCTAATGAAGAGAGCGTAAGAGAGCACGATTGGGCAGAAGGAGAAGCTGTGATCCTGCCCCAGGGAGGGCTCAGCTGATCCAGCTCTGTTTTTTTGAGCTGGGAGGAGGGAGTTAGCCTTTTATATCCCTTTCTTTACATGACTTCACCAGTCGTGGGAAGTTGGTTACTCTTGGGAGGAGGTGTGACCTTGGGAAAGCCAGTTTTCTTCAATGAGGCAGTTCCCAAAGAGGACTGGTAACTGAGGACTGTCTTTTGGAAGTATTTCCAGTAGCTGGGGAATAAGACCTTCATTTTTGGAGGTAGATCTGGGGTACACCTTATGGGCTCTATCACAAATAAAAATGGTTTAGTTTTCTACGTATAGAAATCTAACTTTAAAGTATTGTTAAATGTCTGGGCCATAATCAGTAGTAAATAGTAAGTCCAACAAACTTACACTTCCCTAGGTCCTAGAGAGTCATAATGGGTTTGCTAGATAATTATTAGCATAATAACCAAGGGTGTGCAGCCATCTTTTGCATCATTTAAAATTTTCCTTAACAATAGTAAGGGGATATGACTCCAAAGAAACTCTCAACAATTAAGACAATATCATGAAGTAGCTAAGAATTTAACATCTTGAAATGGTCTCATAATTTTTAAAATATTAGCACAAATGAACTCAAGATGTGTTATTGCTTCAAACTATGGACATTTCTTGGTAAAATATGAATATGAGACACTCCTCCCAGGGATTTGCAACCCACAGATTGCAAATAAAAGCATTAGATAAATTTAGGGCAATTTCTACCTCACAGATTCTGAAGGGCTTGTCTTCCTCAGAGAAAGAACGCACCATGGATGTTTACTTTTAAAGAACATCAGGCAAAGTCTCTTTTCTTAAACGTGCTTTTTCCTCCTTCCTCACTAGTGACTGAAATTCTTTTAACAGGAACAAAATCTTTCATTTAATCTCTAGTGTTATTGCCTAAATTTAAATGACTTTATGAGCAGCAAAATTATGCGGTGGACATTATTATTGCTGACCATGATTTTTAGAATTTCTTTCCTTGCAGGCATACTTTGAAGTAAGATGTGGCTTGTGACTTGGTTTAGTCAATGAAATATGAGTGTAATTATCATTTCCAGGCAGAAGCATTTATGAGCTGGTGCGTGATTTTCTCTGGTCTCTTCCGCTGTTGCAGCAATTGTAGAAGCATGCATTGATGTGGAGGTGCCAACAGTTTGAAGAGGCCTGGAATGCAGGCCTCTTCACATGGAGGCTGGTTGCTGTGGAGAGCTGCCCATACTCTCCAGCAGACTTCATGGGACTGAGAAAGAAACTGTGTCAAGCCACTGAGATTTTGTCTTTATTATCTTAGCATAACTGAGGTTAACTTACTAATAGAAATGAAGACTTACGTGTATGCTGAGGTATAACTGACTCAGATTATCTACTTTCCTTTTGGCAGGTTTTAGCAGAAAGGAATGGCAAAGAGAAGCCAGGAAGGCATTCTTAGGACACTCAGTCAGGGGAAAGGAAACCAGTAGGTGGGACAAGGAAATATTTAAAACCTTTTTAAGTTCATCCTGTGACAGACTTTCACTGATGTAGTTTATTAAAAGTATTTTCGTAGTTTATTGAAAATATTAAAAATACTTTTGTAAAAGTATTTTTGTAATATTAAAGGTTTCTTTCCCTCCTTCCCTCTCTTCTTTCCTTCCTCCCTGAGTTGATACCAGAGAAACTGGAGCAGAGAAACCTTGAAGATTTAGTTGAAAGTCTTAAAAAATTATATAAAGACTTTCTTGCAGTTTACAGAATATTATGGGATTTCTAATATACATATCATTGTTCTACTTGCAACTATTGAAGTGGTTCACAATTCAGAAGTCCTTCCAAGTACAAACAGCACATATCTAGGCCACTTAAAGGTTTATTTGTTACTAACTCTGCTACTGGGGGAGCACACTTAAAATGTGAGTTAAAATCTACATAGTTTCTAAAAATGTAAACCTCATTTTTATTGGAGTCATACAGGCTCATAACAACAAGAACAAAACCATAGTCCTATATTCACTCTACCCTTCCCATCACTATCTTCTACTTTCAAGAGTCAAATATATTTAACTCTCTTAACAATTCTCTACAATAGTTACCTTCAAATTTCGTTTTAATTGCTTATAGTTCTCTTTCTCCTTTTCTGTTTTAGATATTATATATTGACTTACTACTAAGAAGGATGAATATTTACCTCCATTAAATTGGTAATTGCCCCAATTAATATCCTCTTATACACACCACCCTCCCCTAATTTTAAATATTATACTTTGAGTGAAATCAATATTCATTGACAATACTATGACTATACATATTCACAACTGAGCCGTGTAGTATGAGGCATTTTATTTAATTTATGATTTTTATTTTCTCTTGATGTGATAATTATCTACCATTTTTTAAAGTTTATTTTTCTAATTACTTAACTCTAATTCAGACAGAACTATAATACTATAAAACTCCCAGTGATACATTCAAACACATTTGCTGGTTTCATTTTTTTTTTTTTTTTTTTGGTGACATATTCCTCCTGGAGTCCTCTATCCTCTTGAAATTATTAGGATTGTTTGCTCTCTAGGCCTAATGCCTAGGTGTCAAAATGCAATCTCCCTTTACCATGAATTTGTGTGCCTTCTGCAATCATGAACACGCTTGAAATGAATGAAAATTGGAAAGCCTCAGCAAAGAAATAGAAACTCTTGACAAAGAAATAGAAGATATAAAGAAGAAGTCAATGGAAATTTTGGAGTGGAAAAGTGTAGTAACCAAAATAAAAAACTCAGTGGATGGACTGAAGAGCAGAATGGATGGGACAGAGGAAGGAATCAGTGAACCAGAAGATAAAACAATAGAAATTACCCAATTTAAATAATAGAGGAAAAAATGACTGAAAAAAAATACGAACAGAGTCTGCCTTGGGCACCTGTGGAATGATAATAAGGGATCTAACATTTATATCATCAAATTCCCAGAAGAGAAAAAACAAGGAGGCCCCAAAAGAGTACTCAAAGAAATAATGGCTGAAAACATCTTAAATTTAGCAAGAGACAAAACCCCACATATTCAAGAAACTGAGTGACCCTCAAAAAGGATAAATCCAAATTAATCTATGCCAATACACATCATAATTAAACATCTAAAAATTAAAGACAAAAAAATTGAAAAAAATTGCTAAAAGGCAAAAGCAATTCCAATGACAGTGGATTCTCATCAGAAATCATGGAGGCCAGAGGAACTGGCAAAATATTTTTCCACTGCTGAAGGGAATTAACTGTCAACCAGAATCCTCTACTCAGTGAACATATTTGTCAGTAATGAAGGGGAAATCAAGACATTCTCAGATGAAAGAAAACTAAGGAATCTGTTTTCAGCAGACCTAACCTAAAAGACTGTCTAAAGGAATTTTTTTTAAACAGAAATCTATAAAATTGAAAACAGAAAACAATAGCCAAAATCAATGAGACAAAGAGCTGGTCCTTTGAAAAGATCAATAAAATTGACAAACCTCTAGGAAGACTGACAAAGAAAAAAATTGAGGACACAAATTACCAGTGTCAGGAATGAAACAAGATCAGTGTAGAGACCCTGCAGACATCAAAAGGAAAATAATGAAATGCTACAAACAACCTTATACACATAAATTTGACAATTTAGACAAAATGGGCCAATTCTTTGAAAAACCCAAACTACCACCACTTACTCATTATAAAATAGACAATTTTAATAGTCCTATAAATATTAAGTAAACTGAATTTGTAACAAACGCTTCTCACAGAAATCTCCAAACCTACATCATTACACTAGAGAATTTTATCAAATATTTAAAGAATAACTGACAACAATTCCACACAATCTGGGACAGAATATGCCCCAATTCATTTTGTGAAGCTTTCTATACAGCTACAGCAACCAAAATTGTGTAATTATAGCATTGGGATAAACATATAGATCAATGGAACAGAATAGAGAACCCAGAAATAGAACTAACATTCCCAACTGATTTTTACAAAGGTACAAAAGCAATCAATTGGAGGAAAGGACCTTTTCAACAAATGCTCCTGGAACAATTAGACATCCAGAGAGGAAAAAAAAAACACAAAAGCAGAAACTCAACCTAGTTCTCACAACTTATATGAAAATTTAACTGAAAATGGTTCACAGACTTAACTGCAAGATGTAAAACTATAAAACTTTAAGAAAAAAACATAAAAGAAAATCTTCCAGATTTAGGGCTAAGTGAAATGCTCTTAGACTTAACACCAAAAGAATAATCCATGAAAAGTAATGTTGATAAATAGGACTTCATTTAAAAAAAAAAAAGCTCTTTGAAAGACCCTGATAAGAGATTGAGAAAAGAAGCTATTGACTGGAAGAAAATATTTACAAACCATCTCTCTGAGAAAGAATTGGTATCTCCACTACATAAAAATCTCTCAAAACTTAAGTGTAAAAGCTTTTAAGTTTCATTAGGTCCCATTTGTTTATTTTTTATTTCCATTACTCTAGGAGGTGGGTCAAAAAAGATCTGCTGTGACTTATGTCAAAGAGTGTTCTGCCTATGTTTTCCTCTAAGAGTTTTATAGTGTCTGGCATTAGATTTAGGTCTTTAATCCATTTTGAGTTTATTTTTGTGTATGGTGTTAGGAAGTGTTCTAGTTTCATTCTTTTACATGTAGCTGTCCAGTTTTCCCAGCTCCACTTATTGAAGAGGCTGTCTTTTCTCCATTGTATATTCTTGCCTCCTTTGTCAAAGATAAGGTGGCTCTCTTTCCTGTTCCATTGATCTATATTTCCGTTTTTGTGCCAGTACCATACTGTCTTTTGATTACTGTAACTTTGTAGTATAGTCTGAAGTCTGGGAGCCTGATTCCTCCAGCTCCGTCTTTCTTTCTTAAGATTGCTTTGGCTATTCGGGGTCTTTTTTGTTACAGATTACCAACAAATACATGAAAGGATGCTCAATATCACTAATCATTAGAGAAATGCAAATCAAAACCACAATGATGTATCACCTCACACCAGTCAGAATGGCCATCATCAAAAAATCTACAAACAGTAAATGCTGGAGAGGGTGTGGAGAAAAGGGAACCCTCCTGCACTTTTGGTAGGAATGTAAATTGGTACAGCCACTATGGAGAAGAGTATGGAGGTTCCTTAAAAGACTAAAAATAGAACTACCATATGACCCAGCAATCCCACTACTGGGCATATACCCTGAGAAAACCATAATTCAAAAAGATACATGTACCCCAATGTTCATTGCAGGACTATTTACAATAGCCAGGACATGGAAGCAACCTAAATGTCCACTGACAAATGAATGGATAAAGAAGGTGTGGTACATATATATACAGTGGAATATTACTCAGCCATAAAAAGGAATGAAATTGAGCTATTTGAAATGAGGTGGATGGACCTAGAGTCTGTCATACAGAGTGAAGTAAGTCAGAAAGAGAAAAACAAATACTGTATGCTAACGCACATATATGGAATCTAAAAAAAACAGTACTGATGAACCTAGCGGCACGGCAAGAATAAAGACACAGATGTAGAGAATGGCCTTGAGGACATGGAGGGGAAGGAGAAACTGGGACGTAGTGAGAGAGTAGCATTGACATATATACACTACCAAATGTAAAATGGATGGCTGGTGGGAAGCTGCTGCATAGCACAGGGAGGTCAGCTCGATCCTTTGTGATGACCTAGAGGGGTGGGCTATGGAGGGTGGGAGGGAGGCTCAAGAGGGAGGGGATATGGGGATGTATGTATACTTATAGCTGTTTTACTTTGTTATACAGCAGAAACTAACACAACATTGTAAAGCAATTATACTCCAATAAAGGTATTAAAAAAAGAAAAAAAACTTAACTGTAAAAATAGATACAATCCAATAGAAAATGAGCAAAGACATGAACAGACATTAGACTGTAGAGAACATACAGATGCCAAATAAGCACATAAAAAGATATTCAACATCATTAGCCAATGAAGTAGCACCACACACCTAACAGAATGGTTAAAATAAAAAGTAATAACATCACCAAATGCTGGTGAGGATATGGGAAACCTGGGTCACTCATACATTGTTGGTCGGATTGTAAAATGTTACAGTCATTCTGGAAATATTTTGGCAGTTTCTTAAAAATTAAACTTGCAATTTTTGATCCAGCAGTTACACTCATGGGTATTTATCATAGAGAAATTGTGATTTATATTTACATAAAAACCTAAACATGAATATTTATAGCCCCCAAAAGGAAACAACCCATATGTCTTTCATTGGATGATTAAACAAACAGCCATACATCCATACCATGGAATATTGCTCAACAATAAAATGTAATAAACTATTGATACATGCAATAACCTGTATGGCGATCTCCAGAAAATTATGGTGAATTAGAAAAGCAAATCCCAAAAGTTTACGTGGTATATAATTCCATTTATATAAGATTCTTGAAATAACAAGACCATGGAAATGGAGAACAGATTAGCGCTCACCAGAGATTAAGCAGGTGTTGTGGGTGAGAGGGAAGTATGTTCAGCTTTCAAAGTGAAATATGAAGGAGATTTTTGGGGTAGAAATGTTCTATATCTTGATTCTATCAATGTCAGTATTCTGGTTGTGGTGTTGTACTATACTTTTGCATGATATTACCACTGGATAAAACTGAGTAAATGGTACAGGGAACACTCCAAATTATTTTTTTACAACTGCATGTGAATCTACAATTATCTCAAAATACAACGTTTAACTTAAAATACTATGCCATGAGAAAATAGAATTTTGAAATATTTGGAAATTGAAAGATAAACCAATAAATATATATTATACTTGTGTATATATATGTAGTATACATATGTATACATATTGCAGTGTACATATATTTCTGTGTATATGAATAAACCTATGATATTTACTATTTGGCCATTTACAAAAAGCATTTGCCAACCCATGATATACACACACACAAAATTGATATTAGCAGATTCAACGTTCACAGTTTCCACTAGGACTTAAGAATTCCAGGGCATATAGGAATTTATAATTTTGCCAATTCATAGATTTTACTGGCACACTGTAATTCTGGTGTTTGTTAGCAAGCTGTTTAGCTAACCGGGGAACAATCACAACACAGTTTTATGCTTTACTTGTCATTCCCTATTCTTTACATTATCCTACATGATATAAACATTTTTTTTTCTGAAAAATAGCCATTGATAAGATGCTAATAAAAATGTAGTTAATTTTTAGTGTTAGATATGCAGGGGAAAGACAAAGTGCTAATAAAGGAACACATCAGTTATAACATACTTTTGTGTTTTTAAAATGTGAGGAATTCATCAAGGTATTGACATACATCCCTTGAGAATGTCAGTGGTTCAGAAATACATATAAAATACATATTACCATTTTGTTGAAGAAATTTAAGTAGAAAGTAAAATAATTTTAATAGCAGAACATAGTACATGAGGACTTTTGGTAATTCATAAGGCTTCTTACAACATAACTAAGGATGAGCCAATGATATTGAAATCATATGAACATAGAGTCAGTATTGTTTTAAATACTACATTGCTTGGGAAGATCTGAAATATTATTTCCGTACAGTTTTTTAGCATTTTCTCCTCTCTTCTTACTCCTTTGTGTAGTTTTTGTTTGTTTGCTTTTTAGGGTTATAGTTTCTAGTACAGATCAAAGAATTTCTCTTTCAGTTGGATCTAACCATCACAATTTTAAACATGTATTTGCTGTTAGAAGCCCTCCCTTACCTCAGTTCATAGTGAACATTGTTCTAATGCTGTGGTTGCAGTTTGAGGAGGTAGTGTTGATGTATCAGTAAATAACACTAGTAAAAATAGTATGCTTTTTTTAAAAAAAAATATTTTATTTTATTTTTGGCTGTGGCATGTGGGAGATCCCGCTGTGGAGCACAGGGCTCAGTTGCTCCATGGCATGTGGGATCTTAGTTCCCCGACCAGGGGTCGAACCCACGTCCCCTGCATTGGAAGGTGGATTCTTAACCATCAGACCACCAAGGAAGTCCTCAATATGCTTTTCTGTCCTTCAGGCCCAGACATATATACAGTGCTTTAAACAATCATACAAATGATAAAGGAAGAATACTATACACTATTATATTTTCTTTTACTTTTTGCTGTATTTTGTACCATTTTCCTCTTCTATAACTTCCAGTTTCACTGAAGTTTGCTATTACAAATAAATGATTTGGAAAATAATTTTTTCAGAATGATTCTTTTATCTTGCATGAAAGTTTTATACAGTTTTTATTTAAAGTTTAGTCTGCTTTTATCACCTCACATGAAACTTACATTTCAATAATTTTGTTTCACATGCGTTTTTGTTTTAACATCTTTATTGGAGTATAATTGCTTTACAATCGTGTGTTAGTTTCTGCTTTATAACAAAGTGAACCAGCTATACATATACATATATCCCCATATCTCCTCCCTCTTGTGTCTCCCTCCCATCCTCACTATCCCACCCCTCTAGGTGGTCACAAAGCACTGAGCTGATCTCCCTGTGCTATGTGGCTGCTTTTCACTAGCTATCTATTTTACATTTGGTAGTATATATAAGTCCATGCCACATGCGTTTTTAATAGCTTACCGTGTTGCTTGAGTGAATGCTGACATCAGCTATAAAATGTTTGTGGGCATATCAACATAGTCTTACAGTCATATATAAATCATGTAAAATGTGTACTTAACCCTGACAGAACTTTGGCATAACTTTTAAATTCTCATTATCTGAGGACATACGAAATTGGGAAAAGCATAAGAATGGTTTCTGGAACTTTCCAATTCCCTCAGGAAGCAATTGAGTGTTGATTTACTTAGGATTCCAGAGTAAATTTCCCGACCACAATCAACTTTTTACAATGTCTATAAGTGGTAATTCCCTTTTCTTCAAAGTTTCTTTATAATTAAGCGGGCAAGTATTACAGTTTTTGAGGAGTGTTAGAGAGAGAAGGGGGGATTAGTTATACAGCCTACAGCATTTATTTGAATACATTGTTTAAGTCTCAGAAAACTGGGCTGAAAATTTTAATCATTCGTTTTGCAGAAACATAGAGATCTTACAAAAACCTTTAAAGTGATAAATTTGTGTGCCTTTCTAATATAGACCGTATAATAGAATGGAAAAACTACAGTATTTGGAGTTAAAACACATACACACACACACATCCTAGGTTTAAGTTTTGGCTCTAGGCAGTGTTCTTATGGTCAGACAAAAGTGGAAAATCTTGTTAGTTGCAAAGCAGAAAGACACTAATCTTTCCTATGTAGCCGAGGGACATGCATGTTTATAAATATTTAATATTGCTGTTATATCAATATAGCTAGGAGATAGCCTTAGTTTCATCCTTTTCTCTTTATAGATGGTCAAAATTTTTAAGTATATTATCCCCAGTTTTACTCTTTTTATCTGCTAAATTTATCAGTTCTTGTGAAAACTATTTGATACTTTTTTCTTTATATATTGGGTTTATATTGGTAGTTGCACATAGGTCCACAATTGTTATATTATCAAGTAATGTACATATTTATACATAATACTGCTTTTAACACTGAATTCTATTTGCTTTAATGGTACTACTTTTGCTATATATATATTTTTTATTATTTATTTTGGGGGGGCTACTCTATGTTGCAGTGTGTGGGCTTCTCACTGCAGTGGCTTCTCTTGTTGCAGAGCACAGGTTTCAGTAGTTGTAGCACATGGGCTCAGTAGTTGCGGCACATGGGCCCTAGAGTGCATGGGCTTCAGTAGTTGTGGCACGTGGGCTCAGTAGTTGTGGCTTACAGGCTAAGTTGCTCTGCAGCATGTGGGATCTTCCCAGACCGGGGATTGAACCCATGTCCCCTGCATTGGCAGATGGATTCTTAACCACTGTGCCACCAGGGAAGTCCCTACTTTTGCTATATTATCTTTCTCTTGGTTAGTATCATTTTCCATTCTTCCATTTTAAAACTTCCTATGCTGTTACGTTCTAAACATGAATTTGTAAATAGCTGAATTTTCTTTCTTTTTATTCAAGTTGAGAATATCTGCCTTTTAAATAAGTTTATTTTGCTTATATTCATAATGATTACATTTCTATCATTTTATTTCTTTATCATGTAAGTCCTTCACTCCTTTGATCTCATTCCTTCTTTACATAACATCCTTATTTTGCTTTTTCTGCTATTGGTTTCAAAGTTATACTTTCTGTTCTATTCATTTGAGTCAGAGTTTCTCAGCAACAGTACAGATGACTTTTTGGGCTGGATAATTCTTTGCTGTGAGAGCCTGTTCTGTGCATTGTAGGATGCTTCTTAAGAGCATGCCTGACCTCTACTCTCTCCTAGAGTTATGGCAACCAAAAATGTCTCCAGCCATTGCCAAATATCCCATGGGGGAAAACTCACTCCCATTTGAGAACCACTGTTGTAAAGGTTATCGGTAAATTGTTATGTGCACATAAGTTTTAAAAAGCTTAATATCACACTGTATCTTCTGCCCAGAGAAGATGGGGACCTTAAAATACTGTGTTTGAACTCCTTCCTTGTAGATTTAATTTCCTTTCTGGTAAAGTACTTTCTTCTGAAATGGTACTTTCTGTAAGTATAAAGTCTCTTACTGGGTTTGTATCTGAAAATGCGTTTATTTTATCCTTATTTTTAAATGACAGTTGAGATTGGGTTAGAAGGATGATGTTACTTTTCCTCAGCAATTAGGAGAAATTACTCCATTTGGGTTTGGCATGTATCATTGCTCATGAGAAGTCTGCTGATCATTACTTGGAAGTGATTTGTATTCTCTAAGTTTTTATTATTTTCTCATCATCTTTGATGTTCTGTAGTTTCCTTATGATATGTTATTCTATATGTGGGTTTGTTTTTAAATTAGCCTACTTAGGATTTGAGAAGTGTTTTTAATCTGAGTATTCACGCTTTCTTCAACTCTGGAAAATTCTCCAACACCATCTCTTCAAATATGGCTTTCCTCTCATTTTCTGGATTCTCTCCTAGAACTGTAGTAGAAATAAGCTGGAATATCTCATTCTTTGTTTGTATCTCAACTTTCACGATTCCATCCCTTTATCTGTCTGTGTTTCAGTCTCAGTGATTTGTTTATATTTATCTATCATTTTGTCAATTTTCTCTTTAATATTGTCCAACATAACTGCTTACAAATCTGAGTTTTTAATATTAATAAACTACATTATTTAATTCTATAATTTACATTTTATTCTTTTTATCTGACTCCTCTCTTTTCCCCACAAAGTTTCTTCTTGAATTTTGGTTATATTATTTTCATCTCTGAATATTTCAAATCTATTTTATAATATCTCTTTTAGAGTTGTCTAAAGGGATTGATGAGATATGAATTTTCTCATGTTCATAGCTGCCATTTCTAATTTTGCCAATCTATTTCCTTTATGTATGCTGAAATTTCTACAGATGGGCTCCTTGTCAGTGGGAGTTATTTTTCTTTTGGAGGACTGAGTGACCTAAGTTGTGGGAATGTCCTTTCAGTTATTAAAGAAGTACCTTGGCTCTGTGCTTCCCTCTGCACTGAGTAAATGTGCATATTCAGAAATCACATCCACAAGTTCATGTTTTCTCTTTCTTTCAGGTTATAATTATTCTTCCAGTGATCCATGGAGATTAGATGACCTCTGCCATATCCTAAGGCCACTGGATATCCTCTCTGGTCCTTTAGCATAGATAAGACAACTCATGCAGATTCTTCTCTTTACTTAGGAAGCTCAGTTCCATCTCTCAGACACCAAGACCATGGCCGCCACAAGCATCTTGGTGCAGCTGTGTTAAAAATCCAGTCATTTAGACAGATGTTCAATCCAGATACTCTATGGGACACTTTAGTTCTCAGTCACTTTTTGTTTAAGTTTCCTCTTATTTTCTGGCATTAGGGATTGCTCATTTTTACTTTTAAGCTTGGGTTTGAATTTAAATTTTATTGGTTATATTTATCAATATAATGTTAATATATAATTTCTATATTGGAAGTTTTCTACTTCAGTTGAGTTTTCTGTATTGACTAGAACTCGTTTGATTTTCTAATGTATCAATATTTCTTATTACTGCTTTTGCTTCTGTATCTTTATTTTTTTAAAAAAGAAATCATTATTTTATCCAGTTTTACTCAGATCTTAATCTGTTCTCTCCTTTAAGCCTTCTGCATCTGTTTCATGGAGATTGCCTCTTTTCATATCCTACTGAGAACACCAAACCTATTTTTAAAAAACTATGCTAGTTCGTATAGTTTCATGTAGTTCATATACTTTTCAGATGTCTTCACTTCATTTTTGCTTTAGGATGAAGTTCTTACCCCCTTCAACTACAGTAAATTTTTCATGAGTTCTACACTAGGGTTTTTTTCTAGTTAAACCTCTAAATCCACCCTCCACCCTCCTTCACCCTCTGGGCACTCACTGTGAAGCTAATATTTATGGACTCCATCAATAGACGGGAGAATCTTCTGGCTTCCAGTTGAGTCCAACCAGTGGGAGCACCTGCAGGAGATTGGAGGACAGAAAGAGAATGAGATTGAAATATTTAGTTCTCTATCTTCATTCCTTCCAGGCTGTTGACACTTGGCATAGCACCTGTGAGGGACCCTGTCCTTGTAGCTTCCTCTCTAGATTCCAAGATCTGTTCCCTGACTTTGCCCCTTCAGCCTTGGGGTAGAAATGGCTCCCTGTGGTTGCTAACCCTGGGGATCTGCACCATCCTTCCTTGTATTTCTACACCCTGCCCACACTTTGGTAAAACAATCCCTTTATTAAATTCTTTTCCTGTATTAGTTTTTGGTTGGTTGTTCTTTTCTAAGTCTTGATTAATAAAGGTTTCACTTCAGGTTTTATTTTTTGCTATTTTTTCTCATTCTTTATAGGGAGATGATCTATCTAGAGCAGCCAAAGGATATGTGGAGTTTCCTTGGCCATAGTCTTAAAATGTGCTAGTCAGTTCTGTTTTCCCTGTTTATAGCTTCAATTTATTGCTTTCATGTTGTATGGCTTTGTTACAATCAAATAGGAATTTCTCCAGTCCCATTGCCTAGCTCTCCGTTATTCTCTGCAGTACTCCATGCTAGCTGTGACACTCATATTTAACTAGCCAAGTTGCTTTATGTGTAGGAAGGGAAGAGAGTATCACTTTCCTGCATACATAGATTAAGAAAAGGCTCTCTCTCTCTCTTTATATATATATATATATATATATATATATATAAGTTTGTCATGAAAATGATTACTCAAAGGGGTACTTCATCTGACAGAGAGGTTAAAACAAAGAGAAAGACTCAATGCTGAAAAAGTTAGACTATAAAAAGACTTGCAGTAGCATTCTGCTTCCACTGGGCCAAGTAGCTCTTATCAGACTAGCCCTCTTGGGATTGATAAAAACTATCAACTCTTGAAAAATATATATAAAACAACTACTTGATGGCACTGAAGAGTAAACAGAAACAGGTAGAAATTAGAGGAGAGATGATACTTGGAAGAAGGGCAAGAAATCTTGTGAGTTTCCTCTTTATAAAACATTTAGCCTCCACCTCCAGGGATAGCTAAAACTGATGGAAAACCCACAATTTTAGTTGTATGAAGAACCAGAAGACAGGGTTCAGTGGGCAACTGCAGCCACTGGAATATGAGGAGGAAAAATACCAGAAAAGGAGAAAGCTAGAAAGAGGGAACCCCAGATTCTGTGTATAACTCTGCCCAAATCTCTGGCAGTTCAGCTAAGGCTGAAAGAACTGAACTGAGATTTGAGATGCTGCCCACAGCAGGGAAACAGAGTTTGGTAACAGAGTAACTCTGTTACTCAAACTAACTGCTTGCATAAAAAAACAAAAAAAAAACAAAGAGAAAAAAGACATGCAGATATTTCCTTATTGAACTTATCAGTCCGGGGCAAAGCTTATCTGTGTAGAGAGGGTTTCCTTCCCTTCAGTTCTGTTTCTTTTCCATTTTTGTCTCCCCCCTCCCCACACCCCTGCCCTCTGCCAATTCCTTGAGATGTTTTCTTGAAGCTCCATTCATCTTTCTACAAACCAGACAGAATCTCTTATCCCTTTTCCTACCTTGTCATTCAGTCATTACTTGCAAGGAACAAAAACACACTGAAAATAGCTCAACAACAAAAAAGAAGTGAATGTTATTCAAAGCATAGCAATTCAATACAGGGAAAAGAGGTAGACTTCATAGACAGGAGACTGGGCTTAGTAACAGAAAGTCATCAGATCTAGAAAAAGGAAGATATTTCTCTTTCTAAGGCTACACTACTCTTTTGTCATTGCTTGTTTCTGCATGTAGTCCAATGTTGAAACCCTAAGAAGAGCTCTGCCCTTAAGTCTACATGACTACTTGGCCTCCACTCCCAATGTGACTCATTCTTTGAGTCCAATTTCCAGGAAAAGACAAAAAACAAAACCAAGAAAGCCACTTTACGTACTGGCCAACTTTGAGTTCTGGTGCTAATGACTGGCCCATTAGCAGTAGCTGGTGAGATGTATGTGTGATACATATGTTGAAGGGGAATGGGTAGATGGGTTACATGATCCCCACAGAAGCCCTCTGGGAGGCAGAAGATTTTCTAAGAAGGCATGCAAATTATCTTGTCAAATATACGAAAACCTCTGAAATCAATAATTTGTGATATCTTGGTATAGCACTTAATAACAATAGATAATTATTTTCATGATGGGGACACTGCTAGGTTACTTGTTAAGCCACAAGTATTTCTTTTGGTGTCTTCAAAAGCAGAGTTGTATAGATTAAGGAAATGGTCATTGTCAAGGACCTTAGACCATATATTTATTCATCTTCAGAATTCATATAGCATGATTTGATGTATTATCTAATTTTCTAATGGTGGCAACAGACTGATAGTGGTAGATATTATAGGCGAATACATTCTCTCTTTGTATTATTTTCTATCCAGGACCTCTAAAGATTCTTTTGTTAATTATCATATATATAATCCTTTTTCTACTGAAAGGGTAGAGTGTTAACACCCAGCAAAAGACTCTAAGGGAATATAGGGACTACATCAAAATGTTAACAATTGTTATCTTTGGGAGTAAGATTTGTGAATGATTTTCTTTTATTTAAAATATATGTTAAAATATTCTACAATTAATTGTATTGCTTTAATAATAAAAAAATTAACTTCAGGGCTTCCCTGGTGGCGCAGTGGTTGAGAGTGCGCCTGCCGATGCGGGGGACACGGGTTCGTGCCCCGATCCGGGAAGATCCCACATGCCGCGGGGCCGCTGGGCCCGTGAGCCATGGCCGCTGAGCCTGCGCGTCTGGAGCCTGTGCTCCGCAACAGGGGAGGCCACAACAGTGCGGGGCCCACGTACCGCAAAAAAAAAAAAAAAAAAAAAAAAAAAAAAAAATTAACTTCGTAAAAATAATGCATTTTAAGTGCACAGAGGAAAATGTTTTTGTAAATGAGACGAACGGTGGGTAGAAATACGTGATTAAAGTTTTGTAAGCATCTAAGTATGGCTGAGAAAAGCACAGAAGTAAAAACCAGGACAACTTAGAGAAAAGAGAGTGCTAGAAGATAACAAATAAATTTAGAGTTACAATTAAAAAGAAAAAGGAAGAAATAATGGTCAACATAAGAGACAATAAAGGGAAACTAAAAGTAGACTTTGACATTTACCTTTAAATACACGTAGTAGAATCACAAGTAAAAACTGCTTCTGCTACAAGGACGCGCAGAAAGACTTCAGTTCAAAATTCTGAGAAAAAGTTATTTTTGCGTTGGTAACTTTTTTCAAAAAAACTCAATGGTCTGACTGGGGATGGTGGGTGAAAACGGAGACCATGATGAGAATAAGAAAATGTGAAGAAATAATTCATATTTGGTCACTTAATCTGATCATTCAAATATTTATTTATCTTTTCTCTGCCATAATCTAGAGGCAGGAAGGCGGGGAATCAAGTAATAGTAGAGCAGTGATTTCTAAATGTTAGTCTAGGAGCAGTTGGGGCTGCCGTTGATCAAGATTTTATTAGTTATTTTTAGTAAAGGGAGAAAAATTAGAACAATATAGTGAACTTCATATTAAGGTAAATTTATTAAATTTACATGAGATGATGTCCTTAATATACTTTCATTGTTAAAATGTCCTTTCTCTTATGAAATAACATAGATAGTAGATGATGGCTTTTAATGTATTCTCAGCAAAAGGAAGAATTGGGAATGCTATATCCACCCCAAAGTTTATAAATCTGTGAGATCCAAGAGATAAAGAACTGCAGCTTTAAACCATTGTCATTGTACGTATCCTTTAAGGGACAATAGTTCAACTGAGCAAGGAGATACACATCCATAAATAGGAGCAGTGTCAGGCATTATGTGATTGCTTGACACAGTGAGTGGCATAGATGTGGGCTGGCAGGATCAAGAAGTCTCACAGTGGAGGTGAGACTACCTTGTGTTTTATACCCTGGGTAAGACTTTAAGTGATGATGGCAGAGAACAGGGCACTCTGGAAGTAGACAAATGGGAAGACGAAGTTCAGAATACACATGACATACAAAGGCCTATGAACTGAGTAGATGTACTTGTTGGGCATGGCAACAAAATAAGTTCAGATAGAGAAGATTGATGCAGGTTGAGAAAAATCACGCACTTCAGGATTGAGTGTTTGGTTTTTACCATTAAGTAATGACAATTGTTTGTTAGTTTTAAAGCAAGGTGAATGACTGCTTGAAATTATTATCATTTAAGATTTTTCTCTATGTATTTGGTGCTCTGCTGTTTAAACTACGTATCTAGGTTTGACTTCATGATTATTTATTCAGTTTTTAACATGTTGATCTTCCTGAACCTATGGTTTTATATCTTTAAACAATTTTGAGAAGTTCTCAGTCATTCAAACATTATCTTTTGCCATTGTCTCTATATTTTCAATCTTCAACTCCTAAGAGACGTATGTTAGAACACCTCGTTCTGTTTCGTGTCTCTGAATATAACACCTGGCTTGGCCGAAAGGCTCAAGTCAATTCTCAAGTGGGTCTTGCTCTTTTTTTTTTTTTAAATAAGTTTATTTTATTTATTTATTTTTGGCTGCGTTGCGTCTTTGTTGCTGTGCAAGGGCTTTCTCTAGTTGCGGCAAGCGGGGTCTACTCTTTGTTGTGGTGTGCAGGCTTCTCATTGTGGTGGCTTCTCTTGTTGTGGAGCATGGGCTCTAGGGGTGCAGGCTTCAGCAGTTGTGGCACGTGGGCTCAGCAGTTGTGGCACACGGGCTTAGTTGCTCCACGGCATGTGGGATCTTCCCAGACCAGTGATCAAACCAGTGTCCCCTGCATTGGCAGGTAGATTCTTAATCACTGTGCCACTGGGGAAGTCCCAAATGGGCCTTGCTCTTTGAGAAAACATTGCCCTGCTGAGCAGTCTTGTCTTGATAATACTCAGCCCAAGCCTGATGTCTGATGTCCCAGGTCTGCTTTGCCTGTGGGCCTGGTGTCACCAACTTTCATGTTGTCTTTGGCTCCCCCGTATTGCCGTTCCATGGACCAATGACTTGTTGTATGTCCAAGAGCCAAAAGTGAGGCAACAGCTGTGAAGTGGGATGGGAGCACTTGTTTAGAGGTCTGAGGATCATGGCCCAGTCCTGAGTCACTGCAGGCTCTAGGCTCACTCAGATTATTGAGTTCTTGGTTCTCTCCACCTTTAACATACTTTCTCCACATATCACATGGCTTCATTCCTCACTTCTTTCAAGTCTTTATTCAAGTGCCATTCAATGAGATCTTTGATGAATATTTAGAATGGTAGCAAGTTTTTATGTCAATTTCTTGGTTTGCAGATGGTTTACATTTGACTCTCAAAACTGCATGAAGTACAGCACTCTGGTTATAAGATGTTCGGGAGGCTTTCTCTTCCACCCTTGCTGAGACAGATTTCCCTGTTATCTCCCTTTAATGGTGGTTGAGCTTCCTCTCATCCCTTCTTTTTCCGAGGATAAAACCTTTCAGGAGGAGAGGACTCTCAGCTTTATTGGGAATCTGTTTTCTAACTCTCTGTCTTGAGTGGACCCTTTGTCTTGTTTCTAACTCTGGCGTGGGCTTATAAAGCTCAAAGACATTACTATGACTAATCAAACTCCCAAAGATACCTGCAACCTCAGCTCACTGGTTATCACTATGGTTGCAGTCAGCTCTTCATTTTAGGTTTTTGGGGATTTTTCCATTACATTCCTATGATCTCAGCTATATATTTGTAAAGATATTTACTATATTATTTTTTTCTCACACTTCTAGGAGGGATAATTAATTTTTATCTAACAGATCTCATTGCTCAAAAATGAAAAACAAAATCAATGTGTTAAAATATTAATTGACAATGGTACAAGGTAAGATTAGAAATATAAAAGCTTAGTAGTGTACCAGTTAGAAGGCTAGTACAGTTTTTTTTCTTTTTTTTTAATTGAAGTATATTTGATTTACAATGTTGTGTCAATCTGTGCTGTATAGCAAAGAGTCTCAGTTATGCACATATATATTCTTTTTTTAAATATTCTTTTCCATTATGGTTTATCACAGGATATTGAATATAGTTCCCTGTGCTCTACAATAGGACCTTGTTGTTTATCCATTCTAAATGTAATAGTTTGCATCTGCCAACCCCAAACTCCCAGTCCATCCCTCTCCCTCCCCCCTCCCCCTTGGCAACCACAAGTCTGTTCTCTCTGAGTCTGTTTCTGTTTTGTAGATAGGTTAATTTGTGCCATATTTTAGATGCCACATATAAGTGATATCATATGATATTTGTCTTTCTCTTTCTGACTTACTTCACTTAGTATGATAATCTCTAGTTGCATCCACATTGCTGCAAATGGCATTATTTTGTTCTTTTTTATGGCCGAGTAGTATTCCATTGTATTTATGTACCATATCTTCTTTATCCATTCATCTCTTGATGAATATTTAGGTTGTTTCCATGCTTTGGCTATTGTGAACAATGTTGCTATGAACATAGGGGTGCATGTATCTTTTTGAATCATAGTTTTGTCCGGGTATATTCCCAGGAGTGGGATTGCTGGATCATATGATAATTGTATTTTTAGTTTTCTGAGAAACCTCCATACTGTTTTCCATAGTGGCTGTACCAACTTACATTCCCACCAACAATGTAGGAGGGTTCCCTTTTCTCCATACCCTCTCCAGCACTTGTTATTTGTAGACTTTTTTTTTTGCGGTACGCGGGCCTCTCACTGTTGTGGCCTCTCCCGTTGCGGAGCACAGGCTCCGTATGCGCAGGCTCAGCGGCCATAGCTCACGGGCCCAGCCGCTCCATGGCATATAGGATCTTCCCAGACCGGGGCACGAACCCCTGTCCCCTGCATCGGCAGGCGGACTCTCAACCACTGTGCCACCAGGGAAGCCCTTGTAGACTCTTTAATGATAGCCATTGTCACCAATGTGAGGTGGTACCTTATTGTAGTTCTGATTTGCATTTCTCTAATAATTAGTGATATTGAGCATCTTTTCATGTGCCTGTTGGCCATCTGTATGTCTTCTTTGGAGAAATGTCTTTTAAGGTCTTCTGCCCATTTTTCGATTGGGTCGTTTTGTTTTTTTTTTTTAATTGAGTTGTATGAGCTGTTTTTATGTTTTGGAGATTAAGCTTTTGTCTGTCACATCATTTGCAGATATTTTCTCCCATTCTTTAGGTTGTCTTTTCATTTTTTTATGGTTTCCTTTACTGTGCAAAAGCTTGTAAGTTTGATTAGGTCCCATATTATTTTTGTTTTTATTCCTATTGCCTTGGGAGGCTGACCTAAGAAAACATTGGTACAATTTATGTCAAAGAATGTTTTGCCTATGCTCTCTTCTAGGAGTTTTATGGTGTCATGTCTTATGTTTAAGTCTTTAAGCCATTTTGAGTTTATTTTTGTGCATGGTGTGAGGGTGTGTTCTAACGTTATTGATTTACATGCTGCTGTCCAACTTTCCCAGCACTACTTGCTAAGAGACTGTCTTTTTCCCATTTTATATTCTTGCCTCCTTTGTTGAAGGTTAATCGATTGTAAGTGTGTGGGTTTATTTCTGGGCTCTCTATTTTGTTCCTTTGATCTGTATGCCTGTTTTTGTACCAATACCACACTGTTTTGATTACTGTAGCTTTGTAGTATTGTCTGAAGTCTGGGAGAGTTATGTCTCCTGCTTTGTTTTTTCTTTCAGGATTTCTCTAGCAATTCTGGGTCTTTTATGATTGTCCATAAATTTTTGGACTATTTATTCTAGTTCTGTGAAAAATGCCATGGATAATTTGATAGGGATCACATTAAATCGGTAGGTTGCTCTGGGTAGTATTGCCATTTTAACAATATTAATTCTTCCAATCCAAGAGCGTGGGATACCTTTCCATTTCTTTTTTTTTTTTTAAGTTTCCTTTTTTTTTCCCACAACTCACACACACACACACACACACACACACACACACTGTATTTTTTTTACAAGAGATAAATAAACTGACACCAAGCATTGTAAATGGATGACCACAACAAAAGCAACAATGATTGCAATTACCAAAGATGAAACACACTCATACTATGTCATAATATTGACATTCAGCCCAGTAATCCTCCACTGTAACAGCTCATTTACTTTGCAGTGAAAATTGATTTGTATATTTTTTGCCTCTGAGTCCTTGTGGGATTTTCCTTTCCATTTCTTTGAACCCTTTTTTATTTCCTTTATTGATGTTTTATAGTTTTCAGCATATAAGTCTTTCACCTCCTTGGTCAGGTTTATTCCTAGGTATTTTATTTTATTTTATTTTGGTACAATGAACTTCCTTTAAAGACTTTATTTTTCTAAAGCAGTTTTAGGTTTACAACAAAATCCAGAGGAAGGATTTACCGTATACCTGCTGCCACCACACATGCATAGCGCCCCCATTATCAACACCACTAGAATGGTGCATTGTTTTTTTTACCAAGGATGAACCTATACTGATACATATAACCAATCAAAGTCCATAGTTTACCTTAAGGTTCACTCTTGTTTTTGTATATTCTATGGGTTTGGACAAATGTATAATGACATATATCCATCAGTATAATATCATACAAATTATTCTCACTGCCCTAAAACTCCTCTGTGCTCTGCCTATTCATCTTCCCCCTGCCTCCAGCACCCCTGGAAACCACTGGTCTTTTTACTATCTCCATAGTTTTGCCTTTTCCAGAATGTCATATAATTGGAATCATACAGTATGTAGCCTTTGCAGATTGGCTTCTTTCACTTAGTAATATGTATTTAAGGTTCCTCCATGTCCTCTCGTGGCTTGATAATTCATTTCTTTTTAGCGCTGAATATTCCATTGCCTGTATGTACCACAGTTTATTTATCCATTCACCTACTGAAGGATAGGTTGGTTGCTTCCAAGTTTTGGCAATTATGAAAAGAGCTGCTATAAACTTGTGTGTGTAGTTTTTACATGGACTTAAGTTTTCAACTCCTTTGAAACGCCTAGGTACAAAGGAGTGCAATTGCTGGACTGTTTGGTAAAAGTGTGTTTCGTTTTGAAAGAAACTGCCAAACTGTCTTCCAAGATAGCTGCGCCATTTTGCATTCCCACAAGCAAAGTATGAGAGTTCCTGTGGCTTCACATCCTCACCAGCATTTCATATTGTCAGTGTTCCAGAATTTGGCCATTCCAGGAGGTGTGTAGTGGTTATGATGAATTTTTGACTTGATGAAATAAAATTTATATTTTAAGGCAAGACAAGAAAATTTAAACATAAAATTATCTCTGTGTGTTTGTTTGGGCCTCCTCTCTCCATCCCTAACGTGCAGTGTGCATTTGCACTACACGTGAACCAGAGCTCCTCAAAGATAGGAGTGGCTGCCCAACTGTAAAGATCATCTTTCCCCCCCTTTTTTCTGACGCTAGCAATGTAACTTCTCAGAAGAATAGCATTCTTTCGCAACTCTGTAGGGGGTCATGGTGACTTGCTGCTGGCTTTGTACTTCCTTACCTGGACTGTGTATGCTTGGTGAACTTTATGTAAAATATCAATGTCATTTTGATGTACAATCTTTTGTCTTGAAAATGTATATGACTGTGCCTTCGACTTTCGTTTCTTCGGCTTTCTGAGGATCTGTCTTCCAGTTTATAATCCTTAATTTGGCTCTAATAAAATCCATTTTTTCCTCTTAACTTGATTAGTAATGAATTTTCATCAACAGATTTAACAGTTCTATGTGTTTAGTCACAAATTAGGGTAGAGATTTTGATAATTGAGAAATGTTGTGTACTTAGTACAAAGAGGCAGAAGAAACACTTTCTCTTTGTTGAAAAATAAAGCCAAAGCAGGAGCAACTTCGGGGCTGGGGGGTAAGCAGTTGGCTAGAGAGCATCATTCTATTACCTGAGGAAACAAACATACGACTTTGACTTTCACAGAAGAAGGAAGGGGAAGATGTCTTAACCAAGCTTAAAACACCAACAGCTGATTTACATCTCCTCTTAAAACTTATTTAGATGGGCACTTTCTACTTCTATAAACATTAAATAAAAACTATAGGAAAATCCAACAACTTATGGTATCAAGAAACTAAGAAATTATCCCAGTTAGATACCTCTGCCAGCACGTGCTAGTCGAAGGGAAAGGGAGGAGCTCTGGGTAGTTTCGTAGGTTACATGCCCTTGAGCAGTGATAGAACTTATTAGGAATTTCATATTTTCACAAAAATAATTTCACTTCCATGGTTATAGTTCCATTAACCATTCCATTGAGTAGGTGATTGTATGCTTTAGGTTACCAAAGAGTAATACATTACTTACTGGAATTTGTTTTCAAAGTGTTGAATGCATGAAACAATTCTGAATTTGAGGAAAGCATTATATAATTCTGTCACAAAATTGCAAAATGGAAGCAAACTTGTCTTTTTAAAATGTAGCTCTTCTATGCCCACTTATTTGAAAATAAAGTTGCTTTCATGAAAACAATAAATAAACACCCTCATGACATGTCACTTAGAGACAACTTCCTATTGTATGAATAAAGTATTAGGAGTCAAGAAGGCAGGTGGGATTTTTCTCTTGACTTTACTGTTACATGGTTTGATCAACAAGGATTTTAAATTGTTAGCATATGGCGTGTGAATAAACTACTAATGTTCATTAAATAACCATCAATTAGTTAACACATTGCGAAGCTGGAAGGGAGTTCAAGAGATTTTCTTGTTCAGGATGTTTAGGCAGACAGATATCTAAATCAGAAATACCCAACTAATTGACAGGCTCAACCCATCAATCAAGTAGCTGATATGGCACAATGTGACAGCATCAGAGATTATAACCTTCACCACTGGATAAGGGGTCTGACTGGAAATTGCTACCGTATTTACACCTCTCTTTCCTTTTCACAGTTTTGGGGTAGCCATCCACTTTCTCTCTTGTTTCTGATCTGTGGTACAAGTAATTTGGGGCTTCAGCTTTTGGCTATGATGGAGGAACTTACAGCAGATGATGACCCCATTGAGAAAAATCAGAAAATGAATACAATGCACACACGTATATCCAAACCGCAACCTTTTTGAAGGCGCTGCAGAGCTTCTCAGAATCCAGGACTTGGCCCAAGATCTTTAGAGATGAAAGGCTTATTGACTTGAGCCCAACATTCTGCATGTGGTGATACTCTTAGTCTGTGTGCCAATTTTTAAGCTTGGTAGAGTGAAAGGCTTAGGGAAAATGCTAAGGGGCAGCAAAGCCAGCAGGACTTTCAACAATCCCATGGGGTTTAGGATACAAAAGTAGATATATAGACCTGTGAGGGAGGCCAGGACTTGAGGGTCCAAGATTCTGGAGATAAATGGGGTACAAGGAAGTGATTTAGAAGTGGTAAAAGAGAAGCGGGCTATTTCTCCTGCAGGTATTTGTTGATTTGTAAGCTACACAGGGCAAGAGATCCAAAATTAAGCAAAAAATAAAAATCAAGCAAAGATTTCAGTAGTCTCACTTCTTTGTTGGGGAGAGAAAAATTGGAGTAATGAATATCCCAAATGGAAAAACCTTGTTAAACATCAAAGGCTTTCAGTAAGGAACCTCTGGGGAGGGGGGTGGTTGTTTTACATGCTAGGAGATAGAGTTCAAACCTTACAGTGTCCGAAAAACAGCCTCAAGTCACCTAGATTGAGACAGTCTGTCAGCACTCTGGCTGGCTGCCAGAGAATGAGGGTAAGAGTCTCTGGAGGTACATATTGTCATCCAGAGCCTCTCACAATTTTCATGCACAATGACTGTATTTCAAAAAACTTACCAAGTGTACCAAGAAACATGTCCAAGAGAAAAAGATAAACAATAGCAATTACCCCTGTGGTTAATGCAGGCTCTTGCAACAGGAAACTAAGACTTTAAATTTATGGTAATATGTTCAAGATAATAGAGGGTGAGACAGGCAATTTAACCAGTGATCTGAAATCCACAAAAGGAAATTGTAGAACTAAACATATCATTTAAAATAAAAATGCAATAGATGTGTTTAACAGCAGATTGGCACATCTGACAAAAGGATATATGTCTAGAAAGACAAGAAAGACTGAAGCAGAGAAGGTAAAAGAATGGGAAATACAAAAAGATCACAAAAGACACATGAACGCAATGAAAAGTTCCTATGTATGTAATTTTTATAATAGAAGGAGAAACTGTGAATGGAGCAGAGCAAGATTGGAAGACCAAATGATTGAGAATACTTCAAAAGTGATGAGAGTAATCAGACTAAAGATTCATGAAGAGCTGTGAACCCAAGCATGGATAAAATGGAAAAATAAACCAACCAGAAACCATGCCACTGTACCATAGCAAAACTGTTTCAAACCAAAGATAGGGGGAAAATATAAAAAACAGAGAAACCTGAGACGATATATATGTTAACCTTCACAAGATCAATAATAAAGCTCATGACTGACTTCTCAGGAGGATTAACACAAGTCAGACAATGGAATGGCATCTTTAAAACGTTGAAAGAAAGAAAACTGCCAACCTAGAATTACTCTTTCCTTAGTGAAAAGTTTTTTCAAAAATAGAGGTAAAATAAAAATATTTGTAGGCAATGATTCTGAGAATTCTGCCCCGGGAGGCCAGCACTACAAGAAATACTAAAGGGAATGATACTAAGGGGAAATGATTCCAAATAGAAACATGGAAATGAGGAAGGAATGAAAAGCAACAAAATGGTAACTATGAGTAACTCTAAGCAATTACTCACCATGAGAAGCAACAGCAATCCTGATTTCCCAAGAAGATTAACATAATTTTAAATTAATATATAATAAACCTTTTCAAAAGCATATCTTTCCTTTCCAGCTATGGAAAGAATACTTTCTTTCCCCTGAGCTATGGAAAATCTACTTCTAATAGTTGAACAATGAGATGTCATCTAGGCTTATTTTATTTTATTTTAATTAATTTATTTTAATCTTATTTTATTTGTGCTAACATGTATGATGACTGCCCCATCCTAGCCTTTTCCCTGTCCCCTTGACTGTCCTCTTTGTCAGATTTAGATTTGGGGAGTGCCGTTGTGTGGAGCAGATCTTTGTCTTAATTCTGGTGCCTAGATTATATTTATCTTATTTCGTCTGGCTGTTCTTGTTTTTTTGTTTGTTTTCATTTTTTGTTTTTGTTTTGTTTTGTTTCATTTTTTTTGTATAATTGCTTTATGCATATATCCTCTCTGTCAAGGAAAGCTCCCAGGGCTCTTTTTCTTTCCGCCTTTGCCTATCTACTTTTTTTTTTTTTTAAGTAACTACATATTGCAAGATAATATTTGTTCACACCTTCATCATTTATGTACCCAGGTGCTTATAGGCTTTGAATGACAAGTTTAAAAACTACTTCCCATGTAGGAAACAGGAATTTAAAAAAAAATTTTGTGACAAGAACAACCACAGGATTCCTGAACTAGAGACAGACACTGAAAAAAAGACAGGTTCTCAGTGTTTTATTGATTTTAAATGTATAAATTGATCTTAAATATATAAATGTATATATATACCTTATTTACAGCTGTAGCTGCTATCCTAGTTCAGAGGTTTGGACATGCTTAGTCAAGGACTACACAGAGTCTGCCTGGAATAGGGTGCTTCATCGAGCAGGCTCATGATTTATTTTCATTTCCAATGGATAGTCTTTAAATGTTTGTTTAATATTTATTTAGTGGGGACAGGAAGGGACCTAATTTTTAACTAAATGAACTGCTAAACTATTTATTTATGTTTAAACTATGTAATTTATTTTATGTACTAAACATGGATTTTACTTGGAATTATCCTTTATTTTACAGTCCTTCTGTTACTCATATCTTATATGGTATTAGTTGCTCCATCACTGACTTTAAAGGTAATCATAAGGTTATAGTTTTACTCAAAATACATTTAAAAATCCTTTCTGCTTATTTTCATGGTGGAAAAACAATGTTCCCTACTTCTCTCTAGTTATTTCCTCTCCGTTTTCTTCTTTTTCTTTTTCTTTTTCTTTTTGAGATAAAATTGACATATAGCATTGTACAAGTTTAAGGCATACAACGTGTTGATTTGATACATTTATATATTGCAATATGATTACCATCACAGCGTTCACTAACACCTCTATTAGGTCACGTAATTATCATTTCTTTTCTGTGCTGAGAACAATTATGATCTAGTCTCTTAGCGACTTTGAAGTTCGTAATACAGTATTGTTGGCTATGATTACTATGCTGTGCGTAGATATCCAGAACGTATGTATACACTAGTCACAAGTTTGTACCCTTAAACAACATCTCTCCAATTGTCTCGTGAAAGTCCCTGAACCATTTTGCTTTTCTAGAAGGCACATAGAATGTTTAAAACTGAGATGATAAAACCTGCTTCTGGTCATTGCACTGTGCACGTGTGGTTTTGGTTGGAAGTTTCTGCTGACACTGACTACTCCGTGTTGGCTGCCTCTCAGCAGTCTGGTCTCTGAGTTGAGGCTGGGCTTGTCAGCAGTTGCAATGTGTATACAGCAAACTGGCTGTATGAATTGCAGAACCACTCAAGCAAGATAGGGTGGTAGGGTGGTGCTACTGAGGCTTGTTCTGAAACCAGTGTCCACTTGAGGGCGCTGTCTACTTCAGTGGGAGTGTAACCAAATTACATTCAGGTGGTTATATCAGGAATTCTGTCTGGAAAGCCCGGTAATTGGCACCAATGCCTCATTTGTTGCAGTGGATCTGTAGCACTCTTTATTGGTGTGGCCTCAGGTAGTTTCCCGGCTTGTGGCTCACGTGTGTTTTTCAGTCTAACTCTACTGATACTGCACCTAGTGGAATTCCCCACCTCTCCCTCTCAAGGCCATCTTCTCTAAGCTTTATTTTTTGTAATCTTGCACATTTTTTGCCATTTAGCATATCTCTCATAAACATTTTAAATCAGATGATGAGTGTGTTTCAGATCATGCCACCATGTAAAATGTGCCTAACTGGAATTTTTTCCCAATACTTATTGGTACTTCTCTAGGACCATTCCTTCAGGAGAAGCAAAACTCAACATACCTTAAGGTTAAATTCCATAATTGCAGTGCAAGTTGAAACAGCTACACCTGTACAACATTTTACAATTTATACGTTTTCCATTGTGGAAACAATACAGCCTGATGAACGGCAAACAGGGGAAGAAAGAAAGGAGGGCTCTGAATAGGGACATCATCTGGCTTTCTTCTCAGCCTCTAAAATAAAATATACTTTGACAAACAAGGATGACTTTATGTATTTCATTGTCTACTTTACATGAGAAATTTATGTTCTTCTAGGGATGAATGTACTCTGATTCTGTGGGGGGTGTGTGTATGCGTGTGACTGTGTGAAATAATCCCTTAGCTTTAAGTTAAGGATCTATTTTCTTCCCTATTTTCTGGCATTCATCAAACTTAAATGGTACCGTACCCATAATTACTTCTTTCTAATTCCTAAGTTGTTTTCTTGACCACATCGATGGTGGCAGGATGAGATAAGGAGAAATATTGTGGGTTGGTGAAAAAGTTCATTTGGGTTTTTCCATAACATCTTATGGAAAAACCAGAACGAACTTTTTGGCCAACCCAATAAGCTTCAGTTCACCTTCAATACATTTAACATATTTAAAAATATTTATAGTACATCTTTATCAAATTTACAGCATTTTCATGAAGATGGGATTGTTTTATATTATTATTTCTTTTCCCATTATATCTGTCTTGAACACTTAAAAGACTAATTTGAAATATTTCATTTTTGAAAGATTTAAGATATTTCAGGTTCACAGCATGTCACATGAGATTAAAATATTTCAATACATTTATTCAGTAGAGAAACACTGAGTTAAGAAATACAAGATGATTCGTAGGATGACCCATAATTAAACTGTATCAAGATTGCACATCCCATAGATGATTGTATTTAATAGCTTAGTATTATTGGGAAGATTTGATTGCTAACCTTTTTTTAACTGAAAAAGTTTTTTTTTTTTTCTGATTAACTAGGTGTTAACATATTCAAAAATGAATAATATATTAAATAAAACCTTAACATATTTCCAGCTTTCCCAAAGTGTTGCATATCTAGTATTTATTAAGTATACAAAATTAAGATAAAAATATTCTAAGAACTAAATGAAAATGCTAAAATTTGCCCATAATGTAAAAAGTAAAAATAAATCATTCAAATATACACAAGCATATTGAAAAGGGATTTGAATATTTGGAAAACTCCTTTTAGGCAAAGGGGTTTTAGGTAAAATGGCTTTAGGAAATATGGTCTATTTTTGTAACTGTATCCTTAAAATTTCTAAATCTATCATGAAATTTATTCACATATATGTATATGTTGCACATTACTATTCAGAAACATATTTTTACCTTCCAACACATTTCTAGGTATTCATAGTACAGTGTATGCATATGTTTATATATGTGCATATATTATGTCTGTACACATATATACCAATTACCTATCATCACAGTAATATGCGTAACAAGCAACTATGACATCTTAAAGGAATAAAAAATACACATTTATTTATCTCACACTAACGTGTTCAGGTGCTCTTGGCTGGGCTGGCTGGTGCACCTGTAGTCAGCTGGAGTGACAAGGCAGCTCTGCTGATCATAGCTGGCCCATTTGCACGTCGGGTATGGACTAGTTTTGACTGATGTAGGATGCCCTTGGCCGAAATGACTAGGGTGAGGTGATCCTGCTACACTTGTCTTTCAACCACCAGCAGACTAGCCTGTCTGTGTTCATAGCTGGTAGAAGTGCAAGAGCAATGACAGACAGTTAAGTGCTTTTTTTTTTCAATCCCTGAGTGCACCATCACTGCCAGCCTCCCACTGAGGAAAACAAAATCACGTAGCTGAATCCAAAATCAAGGGAAATATATTCTGTCTTTGTTTGAGGGAAGACATACAAAGTCATATAGCAAGAGTGTGAATGAAGGGAGAGGTAAAAAATTGGAGCCATTAATGCAATCAATCTACTGAAACTTTTATATTTAGGTTTTTAAATAAGACTCATCTTAATAGAATTAGGAGTTTTTATGGGCTAGAACTCAGACAAGGACTATCTATAATAAAAAAAAGAAAGGCCTTGAAATTTTCTCCAATATTAAGTGAAAATAACAGTTTTGCTTTGACAGATATTTTAATATTAAATTTTTCTTTTGATTATGAATAAGATTCCATTAGTGAATGTAGAATTGAGTATTTCCTAAAAGGGTTTGAAGGTACATGGTAAATAGTGGGGAGGAAAATATTGGGCATGATATGTGTGAGCGCATTCTAGAATTCTGTGACATTACTGTTCCCTCTCTGCTTGTACTTCTCTTCTTCCTTCATGTTCAGACATCATAGGAACACTTAATGGCACTTAAGCCGCATCAGGCCAAAGAAAACAAATGAACAAGCTGAAACAAATGAATTTCACTTCCAAATTCAAAGCATGAGACTGAGGAAAAGAACATTCAAGGGTTTGGAAACTAGTTCTGGCAGTCAGCCACTTAAAGGGGATTTTATGCCCATATAAGATATACCAGAATGGGAGGGAAAGAAATGTAGAGATCAAAGCTGTATAATCTAAATCAAGAAATTGCGAAGATGGAATACAATAGAGTGAAGCTAGTATCACCTTGAGATATAGACTTAGTTTCTCAGAACAAAGGAGACTGAGTCTCATCCTTCTATTTCTTGTTATTTCTAAATATCTGTAGGCTTGACAGGCAATGCTACAATTCTCCCTGCATTAGTAATACTTTTGGAAACCTTATGTGCTAAGTGGCTTCCCCCTGGAAAAGCAAGCTTTTTTCCCTTAATGCCTGCTTAAGAAAGAATAAGGTTAAGTAGAAAAAAAGACCTGAAAGATGAAGTATTCAAAATTTATCTGGAATATGACTTCATTTTAAAGAAGGATGTTTTAGGAGACAAGAGAAAAATAAATTACTATTAAAAACAAAGAAGCAAACTCCTATAAACCTCTTATAAATTGTAAACACGTAAAATGTTTGAAAAGCTCTATTTTGACTGCTGGAATATTTTGTACTCAAATTGTAACCATGAGAAACAGTTTCTAATGAATTGGTTTGAATCATTTATGCTTGGGGTTGTTCTTAGGTCCATACAGTTATTTTAGGAAAGAGAAAAAAGTCAAGGGACCAATAGACAATGGAGATAACATAAATCTGAATTTGCTAGCACATGCTTTTAAAATCCATAGCTCCTATGATTTAAAACCTCCCTCCAACAACTGCTGAGGTAATTCATTCCACTATCGGTGGTCCTTAACATTTCTGAGATAAAGATCCCTTGAGAGGCTAATCTGAACTCTCCTTCCCTGGAACATTCAGAAACCAGATTTTTAGATGCATTTTATAGAGAGGAACTAGTGATTTGTTGTTCTATTGAAAAATAGTATAACCCTGTTGAGTTTAAAAATATAAAAGCCATGCATAACATTAATTATAAATGAGGTGATCAAATGGAGAATTTTTACCCCCTAATAAAACAATAATGTTATTGGTAAATTGGTATAATGCTTTATAATTAAGACATTTTTGTGAGCATTATGTGTGTTGATCCTCAAAACAACACTGTTATTATTTTTATTATCATTATCAATATAATGATCGTTATCACTACCTTATGATTAAAGCTACTGAACCTTAGTTTAAACAATTTCTTCAAAATTGTTTTCATATACACTTTTTACACATTATGTCACATTTTTCTGTGCAGTGTATTTCATTTTCCTCATCTGTAATATATGCTTAATAGTAGTCACTACCTCACAAAGAAGAGAATTAATTGAGATAATGCATATAAACACTTAGAATAATGAATGGCATAAAGCAAATGCTTGATAAATATAATTCGGTATCTTGATAATGAATATATATTTAATCAGAACTCAAGTGGCAATGGCCAAACAGAAACTTGGTATATAAAAAAGTGCTGAGAATAAATTAATTTTAAAAAACCAAGAAAATTCCTAGATATTCTAGGATCAGCACATATTTACCCTCATGACTTCTATATAAATATAACTTTAAAGGTTGCTGAAATTGATGTTTAAACTCATGTGGTTTTAATAGAAGGTTCAATTGTATTTACTATGTTAAGTGCTTTTTACGAAACTAGTGGTCCACTCAATTTTGGATCCCTAGTAAAGGGAGTATTGTTTCTCTTAAGCCCTGGAGACAATCAATAGGAGAGTATGTTCACAACTAAGCAAGTTGTGTTCTAGAAAATTCCTTTATGTGGAGGTGCCTTACATCACCAGGCTCAGTTTCTGAGAAGGAGTATACAGGACACACCAACAAATACACAGGCTTTATTTTGGGTAAGAGCTTCCAACCTGAGCCCTACAGGCCTTCTTTACTTTCCTGGTGATCTGAAAAGAATATGACCTCTTTATAACTATCTTTTTTTTGCTACGCGGGCCTCTCACTGCTGCGGCCTCTCCCGTTGCGGAGCACAGGCTCCGGATGCGCAGGCCCAGCGGCCATGGCTCACGGGACCAGCTGCTCCGTGGCATGTGGGATCTTCCCAGACCGGGGCACGAACCCGTGTCCCCTGCATCGGCAGGCGCACTCTCAACCGCTGCGCCACCAGGGAAGCCCAGTGATTTGATATTTCTGTACATTACGAAATGATCATGATCAGTCTAATTACCATCTGTCACCAACAAAGTTATTACAATATTATCGACTATATTCCCCATGCTGTACATTTTATCCCCATGACTCATTTATTTTGTACTTGGAAGTTTGTACCTCTTAATCTCCTCACCTATTTCTCTACTTCTCCAATTCCCCTCCTCCCTGGCAACCACCTATTTGTTCTCAGTATCTGAGTCCCTTTCTGTTTTGTTTTGTTTATTCATTTGTTTTGTTTTTTAGATTCCACATATAAGTGAAATCATATGGCATTTGTCTTTCTCTGTCTGACTTATTTTACTTAGCATAATACCCTCCAGGTCCATCCATGTTGTTGCAAATGGCAGGATTTCATTATCTTTTATGTCTGAGAAATATTCCACTGTGTATATGTACTACCACTTCTTTATCCATTCATCTACTGATGGACACTTTAGTCACTTCCATATCTTGACTATTGTAAATAAATAGCCGTGGACATTGGGGTGCATTTATGTTTTTGAATTAGTGTTTTCATTTTTTTCAGATACCTACCCAGGAGTTGGGGGTCTCAGGCTGGTGCCAATCTGCTGGTGGGAAGAGCCAGGTCCCTGAGCAGCTGGCTGCAAGGCCCAGGGTTTGCCGGGACTGATACTGGCCCACTGGTAGGTGGATAAGCCTCCAGTGCTAATAGGATACAGGGAAGACTCCAGAATGGCACTTGTCAACACCAGTGTCTTTGTGTTAGAATGAGCTCCTCAAAATGGCTGCCACCAGTGTCTTTGTCCCCGGGGGGAGTTCCAGTTTCCTCCTGCCTCTCCAGGAGACTCTCCAAGATCAACAAGTACGTTGGACCTGAAGTCTTTTCAAATTACTGGCTCTGTGCTGGTTCCCAGAGAGTGTGAGATTTTTGCATGCATCCTTTAAGAGCAGAGTCTCTGTTTCATACACTCCTCTGGCTCTCCAGTATGCAAGCCTTAGCCAGACATTATGGGGGCTCATCTTCCTGGTTTAGGACCCATCCAGTGGCATAGCCTGATGTGGTGCTCAGACCCCTGACTCTTGGGAAGAACCTCTGCAGTTGTGATTATTCTCCCATTTGTGGGTTGCCTAACTGGGGGTATGGGTCTTGACTCAACTACGTTTCTGCCCTTCCTACCCTTCTCCTTGTGGTTCCTTCCTTATATCTTTAATTGTGGAAAATCGTTTCTGCTAGCCTTCAGATTGTTCTCATTTATAGTTGCTCCATAAATAGTGGTAATTTTGGTGTGCGCATAGGAGGAGGTGAGCTCAGGGTCTTCCTACTCTGCCACCTTGGCCCAAGCAACTCTTCTTTAACTCTTTTTTTTTTTTTAAAGCACATTCTCTGCATTCAAAGACCTTATTCTTTTTTTTTTATTATTAATTAATTTATTTATTTTTGCTGTGTTGAGTCTTTGTTTCTCTGCGAGGGCTTTCTCTAGTTGTGGCAAGTGGGGGCTACGCTTCATCGCAGTGCGCAGGCCTCTCACTATCGCGGCCTCTCTTGTTGGGGAGCACAGGCTCCAGACGCGCAGGCTCAGTACTTGTGGCTCACGGGCCTAGTTGCTCCGCGGCATGTGGGATCCTCCCAGACCAGGGCTCGAACCCGTGTCCCCTGCATTAGCAGGCAGATTCTCAACCACTGCGCCACCAGGGAAGCCCCTCTTTAACTCTTTATTTCCATTTCCTTTTGCTTGCTGTTCTCAATGTTACACTCCATGTTCCTTGAGCATTTTGTCCCGTGTGATTCTGCCAACGTAGCCTTCATCTCTGTGATGCTTTTACTTTCTATTCCACTGCTTTCCTAAACTCTTTTGGTTCATATTTCACACCTTTGTTATATAGTCTCATGTTCTGTAATCTTTTGTACCTTTTATTTGAGTAGTTGCTTTATATAGCTACCACATCTTTAAGTGTTTTTAATTTATGGCAATATTTTTGGTCATCTGCTCTGTGGCAAGATTATTTTTGTGGGTGTTCTTTGCTATTCGCTTTTCCTATTCCTTTCCTCCCTCATGTGATGTTATGTTTGGTAAGAACCAATGCTGATTAGTTTTTGACAGTGGCTTATTTTTGAGCGCAGTTCTCATTCTGCACCAGTTATTTATAGGAGGTTCATTATAGGACTGGACAGTTCATGGTGCTGTTGGGTAGCTCTTTTCTCCATCCAACATAAGTTAGCAGATGTGGGGCTGCCTTCATTTATATCATTATCTTTTGCTCTGCCTCACCAACTAAATGCTTACATGAAAATATGGCATGTCAGTGGGATTCTTTATTCAGCCTTACTTACCCTGATTTTTTTTGCCATATTAGTTCATGGAAGTTCCCACAGTTAGCCCACACATTCTGATGTTTCAGTCAAGAGATGTTGGCTTGTTACTCACTTTGGAAATTCTGCCACATTAGTCTGAGATCTGCAGCCACAGGCATCCATCTTCCCCTGGTTACATCCCATTTTCCCTTCTCTAAATTTGGAAGTCCTAATTCATATCATTGTTGTTCTGATTCACAGATGCATCTCCTCTGTTCATTAAAGTAAATTTTTTAATGTTTCTTGTTCTCTTTATTTTCTAGGATAGCACCCTCTTTTATACTAGAGGTATAAAAATGTGATTTTTAAAAACAATGTTAAAGGATTATTCAAAAGCATTGGAAAACTTTTATAAATCTGAATTAGTTTTTCATTGTAAATAACATTATTTCTCCTCTTGAAAACATAAGACTTCTGTGATAGGAAATGCCACAAAGTATGCTTATAAAATATAGGCTCACATGTAATAACCCAAATCCATTTGTTCATTTAATAAAGAAAAATTACATCTAGGAAACTTTGAAGTGATTATGAAATTGAAACAAATTAAGGGTCTAATGTAATCTTGACTAAAATGACTAACAATGGGAGAAACTTCTCAGTAATTAACTATGCTGGACTTAGGCTTCCACAGTGCTTATAAAGATTCTTAGTTACAAAGGACTTTATTCTCATGTTGTAAAGATGCCCCACAAGTCTTATAATGGGATGGTGATAAATACTTACATTTTGCAGAAAGTGAAACAAAGTGGATTTTTCCCTACCATCATCAGGGACACGTCCGTGAGTAAAATCCTATTAAAAGAGAATTTGAAGCAGAAATATGTAAAGAGAAAAACTGAGAGGTTTTTAGAGATGAGCCTACGTTTTCAGAGGAAGAATTGTCTGCATTACAAGCGCCCTCATTACATTGTGAGGCTAAGCCTGTATGTGGGTTAGAGACTGTGCCTTCCAGGTTCCTGTGGTCAGAGTTCTGGTTTAGTTCACATTTCTGCTCTTCCCCGTGGGAAGGATGGGGCTGCCTACTTAAATGCTTATTGTACATTCAGAGGAGGTCACGAAGCTGAAATATATTGTGTACTATGACATTAAAAAAATACCATAATTATGCTTGTAATGATTGTTTGGTTCCACTGTCCTATAATCAGGAAGTACAATTTTACCACACCAGTTTGGGGGTAACTAGGTTTTTTTTTTTTTTTTTTTTTTTTGGCGGTGCGCGGGCCTCTCACTGTTGCAGCCTCTCCCATTGCGGAGCACAGGCTCCGGACGCGCAGGCTCAGCAGCCCTGGCTCACGGGGCCAGCCGCTCCGCGGCATGTGGGATCTTCCCGGACCGGGGCACGAACCCGTGTCCCCTGCATCGGCAGGCGGGCTATCAACCACTGCGCCACCAGGGAAGCCCGGTAACTAGTTTTAAAGGGACCAAAAACATATTTGCTGAACTTAAAGTAAATGTTTGTAAAAAAAAAAAAATCAGACACTTTTATAAGAAGAGATTCAATATGACAGAATTTTCAAAATAAATCTTTGTTAGTGTTTACCCAGCGCTCAGTCCTCTTCCTGGATATTAACACTTGTTTTGTGATTTTGCTTTTTGTCCCTCATAATTTTCATGCCATATGAAATTTTACCACTCCATATTTTTCAGATTCAATATGTTACTTATGTTTTAGAAAGCTTACTAATATAACTTGTCTCCAATTGTCAGATAGCTCTTCATTCTAAAAATACATTTTTTAGGCTATACAGTAGCTCAGTAATGCTTTTGATCAGATAGGGATTAAAAGGGACTAAGGGAGTTTCTATATTTAATAACAACAAAAGAGCTCCCAGCTATTTATATGTAAGGTCTATATATTTCAAGAATACTTTACCTTTCCTGTCTTTTGAAGTTCATGTTTCCTGACCTTACTGTGACAAGATTTTATTTTCTATTTTTACTCCTTCTTTGTAATCTGCCCTACTTTACCATGTTTTCTGGTCTGTACGCTTCTCAGGTCCCTTTAACCAGACTCAGCTATCACCCACAGGCCTAGAGGAGAAAGTACCTGCCGTTTATTTATACTCTGTAGTGCTTAGTATAGTGCTAATTTAAAGAAAGTGCCTTATAGATATATATGTGTTTTTGATCACTTGATCATAGCTTTTCCAGGGATGGAAAGCCCTTAATGGGTCCATACTTACGATAATTTTTCATCTATTTATCTGTCTGTCTATCTATCTAGTCTGTCAATGATTGCCTTCTCCTTTTTATCCCTCTCTACTTATAATTATTTTTCCATTGTCTACCCAATTCTTTAGATAATTTGACCTCACCCGGCTTATACAGTCTTCTTCTATAATCTCCTGAGACCAGTTTTTGTTAAAAAAAACCTTATTTTTGATATGCTGTTGCTTCTTTTTCTGGTTTTATTCACATTTTTTTTTTTTTTTTTTTACACCACAGTGGTCTTAGAGTAAAAATAAGTTTACAAATCCATACTTATCTAAGAACTCTAGCCCCCTTCAGATTCCTCACATGTGCGCAGTGGAATGTTTTGAATGCCTTCACACCCCTTTTCTCCTTTTCCTCTCTTTATCTCTACTGGTGGTGGTGATAGCTCGTCTTGCTGCTGACTCCAAAGCAGGAACTTTGCTGGCCATGCCCACTAAAGGTTCTGCTGCTGTTCCAGGTCTTTCCTGAGAATACCGAAGCTCTGTGCGAAGGACCCTGCTGTGTGTGCCAAGTGCACTTTCTTGCATCCCCAACGAGCAATTTCCTATTGTTGCTGCAGTAATTAGCCTTATCTCCCATTGCCGCAGAAACTCATTACGGTGAACACCTTGTGCTTGCAGCTTGGTTTTTACCCTTTTAGATTTTACTTTCTCTTTTATTGCAACTCCTCAGCCCTAGAAACCAGACGATAGCCTGTAGAGTTTGGTCTGGCTTAAAGGACAAATGGAGTCATAATAATCAGGCTATGCTCAGAACCACCCTGATAATTGCCCCATTTCCAGTTTATTTCCTTGTCAGAATGTAAATATACTGAAAGACTAATGGCTTAAATGTAATTCTCTCTTTAAAATAGAAACCCTACTATTGAAGCAACAAGAAGTTGTAGAAATCAGAAATTTACCATTCAGTTCTCAGAACAAATGATAAAGCACCATTTTCCCCAATTATTTTTCTATATGCAGTTCCCTTTTATTTAGAATATAGGATAAGAATCAAAGCATTTACCTCCTTTGAGGTTCATCTGTACTTGATATAGAACTCTGCAAATAGGGAATCTGTTATATATGGTGATGATGACCTTTACTCTTAGATGCAAATGCTTATTTGAAAAGCATTAGTATGAACAAAGCATTTCCATACGTTTATTGCTTTAGTCTATTAGTTTAAAACAATCATGGCTACTGGAGTGACATAAATGCCTTCACATATATGAAAGAGAAAGTTGAATAACTGTACTCCACTGATTGCAAGGTAGAGGGAAAGGAGAGGGAAACTAACACATCTTTGTAAAGCAATTATACTCCAATAAAGATGTTAAAAAAAATAAAAATAACAGGAAGAGAATGCTGATCAAGTGGTCATAATACCATAAGTTGGGGAACATAAACCAAATTCCAAAGAAAGACATTTAATTCTCTCTTGTTTACTTTTCTTTAGGAATTAGATCATCATCTGCCTCAGGTTTCGATAAACAGTCACCCCTGGACAAATCAGAGTAAACAAGAAAGATAATTTTCAGAGATTTTTTTGTTTAAGTCCTCTAAGGCCGCTGGTGCACCCAACACCTATGGAGACAGGGAATGCTAACTCTTTGAGTAACGGCTTAGGCCAATAGTTGTTACTGGTAGCAATGATTCCTAAGACATGTAGGATCCAGGGGCAGTTATGGTTATGGACATAGTCTTTTAGGTTTTTAACTATGTAGTTACAGAATGTTACATTTCTATGCCTTTTGAGATCTCTAGTCAAATGTTTACTAGAAGTGTGGACTTTACTAAAGTGTGTAGCTTAGGATGCTAATTCATAGGGAAATTATCAGGTATCTTCTTCTTTTTTTTTTTTTTTTTTTTTGGTATGTGGGCCTCTCACTGTTGTGGTCTCTCCCATTGCGGAGCACAGGCTCCGGACGTGCAGGCTCAGCGGCCATGGCTCACGGGCCCAGCCGCTCCGCGGCATGTGGGTTCTTCCCGGACCGGGGCACGAACCCGTGTCCCCTGCATCGGCAGGCGGACTCTCAACCACTGCGCCACCAGGGAAGCCCTCAGGTATCTTCTGATCAAGATAGTTTGAAAAGTTCTGTGTTAAATAAAGTTAAGTGGACTTCTTTATCATAGGGCTTTTCAGAGTTTTTATTATGCTAATGAATATATGAGTGACAAAGAGAAGGATTTTATGAATTAGGGGTTTGGGTCAGCCACATGTAACAGAAACCCAATTATGCTGGCTAAACTAAAGGGAGATTTTTTTTTTTTTCCCCACATGAAAAGAAGCCCAGTGTAGGCAGTCCAGGGCTGGCTCAGTGGCTTCATTAAGTCATCATTTTCTGAGCTCCTTCTATCTTTCTGCTCAACCAATGTTATTGAGTGTTTTTCCACCTAAAGTTTTCATAAAGAATCCTACATCTCCAGGCATTGTATTACAGTTGCTTTCCTAGGTGTCTCACCCAGTAGGTTTTTACTTACATTTCATGCCAGAACTAGATTATATGCTTTCAGGAAGTCTGAAGTCTGTGGACGTGAGATTTTAAACCAGGAGCATTGTCACTCTGCACCAAATCGGGATTCCACTGGTGAGGAAGTTGGGAAGAATGGATATTGGGAGGCAAAAAACAGTGTTTGTCATTAAGCATTCTCTAACTTACGTTATTGATGTCCCCCTCTTCCAACTCCTTCCTTTTTTTTAACAGACTAACATATGGCATATACTGATTCTAGTCTCTTTAGATACACATTTTAAAAAACTGAAACCCAAATATGTAAGAAACTTGCTTAAGTCCACATGCTTCTATCAGTTTCACTTTTAGTATAATTATGGAAAATTTGAAGTGAATGTCCAAGAAAATAGCTAGTTATAAAAATATTTGTCTCAAAAAGTTCTAAAGCATTTCTTTGAGCTGTTACACTGTTAGTCACTTTAGGCCTCTCTTTATCCTGTTTCACAATTCAGAGTTCAAAAATTATCTTAGGATTTATCTTCATTTGCAAATTGAGAGGTTTAGTTATTGAGATCATCATAAAAAGGACCAATTTTAGAAAGCCGAGCAGACATTTTCAATGTGGGCCATTTGTCTCTGATATCAATTTTATCTGATTACTTTATTTCATATGCATGCTACAAGTGACAGATAGCTTTAATATCACCATGATTAATAGAATATTTTTCTTAGGTTCTCCTGCAGAGAAAAGTGTCATGATGAAATATTGATAAAGTTCTTCCAAGAACAGCAAAATTATCATGATACTTCACAAAATCTTTAAAACTGAGACTGTACTTTCTCTGACTAAACAGGTAAGGTATTTTACAGCTGCAGATTGAAATACTATATTTATTTTTTTAATGGAAAAATCATCTCATGAGATTGGTATATTCACCACAAAAGGGTCTTTCCAATGACTTTGGGCTCATGGACTTAGGTTGTCTTTGAAAGAAATTAAATTTGTCAATAATACCAAATTTGAAAGTCAGTAACTTGGAAATATATATAAAAACCACAATGCGTGGACTAAACTGAAAAAAAATGAATAATTAAAATCTGGAGAACATTCAGTAGAAACAAGTAGGGTATACTTTACATAGGGAAGAGAAAAAAATCTTGATAAAGAACGTAAGATGGGTCATTTACAAATGTGTGTAAGTAGTGAAGGAAAAGTTCTTAGATGAAGGGAGATAGGCAGCAGTAATGTAGAAACATAGCACTTGTGTAGTATGTTGTTTTACTCAGTCTCTCCCTGACCTTGCCCTGGATTCCTGTAGGCATTGTATTTCCCGTTGACATGGGGCACGTCACTAGTTTTGGCTAATGGAATATGAATAGATTTAGTATTGAACGTACTTGTGGGGATTGGCTGTGTCCCTCTGTGAGCATCTGCATTCTGTCATGAGAACAGCACACCCCAGATAGCGGCTGTCCATTAGCCTGGTACTTAGAATGTGAACACATATAGAGCTAAGTCAAGACCAGCAGATCTGCAGCCGATTGCAGCCTTCATGTAAAGTGAGCAAGAAATAAACATTTGTTATTGTGAACCACTGAGATTTGGGGAATGTTTGTTGCAGCATCATAAGCTGACTAGTAAACTTGTCAGTAATACAGGGCTGGAATACTTTAACATGTAAACAGATGCACAATTGGTTAATCCTCCCGTTGCTCAGAGTTACATAGATTGCCTCTGATACTGTTTCTTAATTTTTCTATGTAATTTGCCTTTCTTCTCACAAGGAAAATATTAAGGAAAGTAGACTTAGAAAGTGAAAGAACAAGTATTCTATAGAATCGTACACTCATATATTAAAAAAATATGTATTTATTGAGAGACAACTATTGCCAAGCTCTGTTCCACACACCAGAGAAGACAGCAGGGAACAAAAGTGGTAAGTCCATGCTTTTTGGAAAGTTAAGTTCTAGTCAGTGGAGACAAATAATAAGTAAATTAATTTATCAGTGATCAGTGGTATGAAGAAAAACAAGGCAGGATATAGGAACCATAAGTGACCGAGGGCAAGAAGGACTCACTGAAGATGTAGTATTTGTACCAAGTGTCTAATGCAATGGGTGAACCTGGGCTTTGTCATCAGTCAGAGCTGAGGCTGACCCACAGTTCCTACGCTAATGAGCTAAGTCACTGACTATAGCTAAGTTACCTTACCCTTCTGATCTTGGTTTTTTTGATAGTAAAATGGGAATTATAATATTAATGCCTTAGGCATATAGTAGAATTAATACACATTTAAAGCAATCAACACAATATTTAACACACAGTAAGTCTTCAGTAATTGGCAGTTATCATTATAGGCATTAATAGCGAGGAATGGCCTAGGGGCATGGGAACAAGTATTACTCTTACTGTGAGGTGGGATTGGGGGTGGCTTTAGTCATGTAGGGCCCACAAAAGGAGTTTGCATAAGGTCTTAAAAGAGTTCTTATGAGACAACAGGGAAGGCAATCAAAAAACCAAAGCCTTCATGTCATGGAATGGAGAACAGGGCACAGTAGTCAAGATTTGGGGCATATGAAATCAGAAGTCATGTAGCTCCAGGAGCCTGAGGAAGCATCCAGTACAAAGAGGGAGGAACCCCATTTGGGGTTTAGCTGAATGAGATGCTGCTTCCACTGACTTTAGCTGCTTTTATTGGCCTAATCTACATGGATCATTTAATAAACGTCCTCCTTCTCTAGCTTGGGACATCACTGTTCTAATTTATCTCTTTTCTCCTAAGACATAGAATAAGAGAGTAAAAATGGCCACTAATTGGATTCAGAAGATCTGGATTCACATCTTGACCTTACAATTATCTTAGTTTTTTTTTCCTTTCCCTCTAAAATTACTTCATGTAATTCTATCAAGAATTAAGTAATAATAATGTATATTTAAAAACTTGTAAACTGAAAAAGCCCTATTCAAACATCTTTACTACCCAAGAATAAAAGTTCATTCACTTTTTCATTCATTCACTCACATCCTCACTCACTAAACACTGATGAACTGGGGTAAAACATGATTCCTACTTTTAAATATCTTTTAAGTGTGTGTTGGGGGGAACCCTGCCTAACATCTTTTATTATGAGAGAAAAAGAAAGCATGCTATGAGTGTAGCATGGAAGGATTATGAATATTCCCTCCTCATTTTCTCCTTCATTGGTACACAAAGTTTGGTTCCTTCTCCCCCTACACCCCTCCTCCCATTCCAAAGCAAGAGTAAACTTTAAAAGGTAGAAGAAGATACTTGTGTGCAAACTTGAAGAATCAGTTTTTCTTCTTTCAGAGACTAGGTAGATGGAGACTGGAGAAGTGGAAAGAGAAGAGTGGCAATGCACAAAGGAGAGGAAGGATGGACAAGAAGGACAGGAGAACCTCTTGCTCTTGTTATCCCCATGGAAATGCCAGCATGCAATAGTTTTAGGCATTTGTAAGATTCCTGAAGAGAGGGCGGGGATTTGGACACTGTATGTAGGAATAGAGGCAGCAAAGGAGAACAAGAGTCCTTGAGTAAAAGTAGAACTGAACAGCCACTGAACAAACCATCACTTCTACACAAAATTCACTATCTCCTTCCTTTGAGAAGTATTTGCAAAGGCTTTTCTGTTACTCCTACCTAAATGTGTGTGTGTCTACATATAAATACATTTTAAATTTAAATACATTATTTTAAATAAAAGTAAGTTTTAAATTTTGGTTTCTTTTCAAGAATGCTTTCACCAACCTGAGAGACCTAGTGTAAAGAGGAATGATTACTTAAACTTTTTGCTTTAAGTATTTCCTGAGATTGTTACAATTTATATAAACAGCTTCTTTCCAAGATACACATTTAGACAACAAAGTATCAGTTATATAATATTAACAACTAGAAAATACATTTTCTGAAAAGGAGCTTGGTTGATAAATCATAAACATAATTGCCTCTGTGTGGATTAAACCCAAGTAATAACTCTCCCTCCAATCTATCTTCTGGACATCTCCCACACTTCCAGCTGCCTGCAGGGAATTCACATTCAGGGGTCCCACTAGGTAGCAAACATTTAATTTGTTTTAAGCTGAATTCATTTCTCTTCCAAAACTTGATCCTTATTCTGGGCTTTCTCAGAAACTTATACTCAAAACCTTAGAATTGTTTTTAATTAGTGTCTTTCTCTTTTCATCCATGACTAGTATCCTCATCTCATTCTACTTGCAGTACTTGGTGTTACGGAAGTCCCTCCCTAGGCTCTGATAACATAATGCTATGGCATTACTCATCTCTCTTGGGAAGAATATGGTATTAATAAGTTATGACTAATAACCAAGTTGCAAAACGACCTGTGCCCTTTTCCCATTCGTTTCCCACAAGATAAGTTATACATACTGTAACAAGAATAGAAGATAAATTACACATATTGCAAATTCCTGTGAGAAATATCTTTGTCTAGTCAATTATATATATTTGCTACTTGAAGTTTATTTTAGAGAATAGAAAAAAAAAAACTCCTCTTATAGAATGCAAATGAGGTCAAGGATGTTGTGATTTGCTGTCCTCATTGAACCTGCCTCAGATGAACTAAGAACTGAAACTGGATGTCACTTGAGGTCCTTGGTTTCTGCTCCAGGGACGGTAATAGAACAAGTGAGAATATATCTCTCTATTGAAATAATTGCTTGGTAATTCCACTGAAGCCTGTCTGTGGGATGTAGACAAAGCTTTCTCTCTGTATTGCTCAAAGACCAAGCCAGCCAGATGAGGTCAGGTATCCAGGCTGCTTGGAGTTGGGAGAAATAGCACATTTGCTGGAGGAATGTAAGCAGTGCATGTAATATCTGGTTATTGCTTAAGATTTTCTTGATTAGATAATAAAGGATAGTATAATATTTTGAATGGTCTCAGTGTCTCAATGTCATAAAACTTTTGTCCTATTGTAATGGAACTAAACAGAGTGAAGCCTGGCCAGAGAAATGTTAGACTCCAATTTTTATAAGTCCTCAGACACTAAAAGTGTTCATAACCTTACCGTCTAAAAGCATCTATGACCATGGAAACATTATATGTAGAGGAAGTGTCACGGAGTTGCAGTTCTGAGCCCTGGGCTGCCTACCCAATGTCTCCATGTGGAGACATCTCAATCATAACATAGATAATATAAAGATTTTTGATAGTGTTATTAATTAATAATTGACATTCTTTATTTATCTTCCAGATATGATACATGCTGAAGAGGTATATTAAAATCTCCCAGCATAAAGTTATTTTATTATCTCAAGAGATATTTCTAAAAGTTTTAAAAAAATATGAGTATAGTTGCTATGTGTTGGCTTATGACAGCTATATTTGCTCCATAATTATGCCTTCTATCATAACTTATCCTAGTTAGTTGCTTATCCTTATATTTCACCTGACTAACATTATCTGCAACTACTGATATTTTTAGCATTTATTATTTATTTATTATAGTAGGTCCTTCTTGATTGTATATTTTAAATACATCAGTATGTACATGTCAATCTCAAACTCCCAAGCATCTCTTTGACCATCCACATCTTTTCTAACTCTATCATATTACATATATTTGTTGTAATAACAGATAACTGTTTTTTAACACAATTTGACATCTTGTCCTTCTGTAAGAGAATTGAATTAATTTACATATAAAGTAATACATTTGATGTTACTTCTTTAATCTTTTTTCATGTACTACTTATTTTCTTTATTTTTTTTTAACATCTTTATTGCAGTATAATTGCTTTACATTGTTGTGTTAGTTTCTGCTATTTAACAGGGTGAATCAGCCATGTATACATATATCCCCACATCCCCTCCCTCTTGCGTCTCCCCACCACCCTCCCTATCCCACCCCTCTAGGTGGTCACAAAGCACCAAGATGATCTCCCTGTGCTGTGCGGCTGCTTCCCACTAGCTATCTATTTTACATTTGGTGGTGTATATATGTCCATGCCACGCTCTCACTTCGTCCCAATTACCCTCCCCACTCCCCGTGTCCTCAACTCCATTCTCTACGTCTGCATCTTTATTCCTGTCCTGCCTCTAGATTTTTCAGAACGATTTTTTTTTTAAGATTCCATTTATATATGTTAGCATACGGAATTTGTTTTTCTCCTTCTGACTTACTTCACTCTGTATGACAGACTCTAGGTCCATCCACCCTGCTAAAAATAACTCAATTTCATTTCTTTTTATGGCTGAGTAATATTCCATTGTATATATGTGCCACATCTTTATCCATTCCTCTGTCGATGTACACTTAGGTTGCTTCCATGTCCTGGCTATTGTAGATAGTGCTGCAATGAACATTGTGGTAAATGTCTCTTTTTGAATTATGGTTTTCTCAGGGTATATGCCCAGTAGTGGGATTGCTGGGTCATATGGTAGTTCTATTTTTAGTTTTTTATGGAACCTCCGTACTGTTCTCCATAGTGGCTGTATCAATTTACATTCCCACCAACAGTTTAAGAAGGTTCCCTTTTCTCCACACCCTCTCCAGCATTTACTGTTTGTAGATTTTTGGATGATGGCCATTCTGACCAGTGTGAGGGGATACCTAATTGTAGTTTTGATTTGCATTTCTCTAATGATTAGTGATGTTAAGCATCCTTTCGTGTGTTAGTTGGCAATCTGTATGTCTTCTTGGGAGAAATGTCTGTTTGGGTCTTCTGCCCATTTGTGGATTAGGTTGTTTGTTTTTTTGATATTGAGCTGCATGAGCTGCTTGTAAATTTTGGAGATTAATCCTTTGTCAGTTGCTTCATTTGCAAATATTTTCCCCCATTCTGAGGGTTGTCTTTTCATCTTGTTTATGGTTTCCATTGCTATGCAAAATGCTTTTAAGTTTCATTAGGTCCCATTTGTTTGTTTTTATTTCCATTTCTCTAGGAGGTGGGTCAAGAAGGATCTTGCTGTGATTTATGTTATAGAGTGTTCTGCCTAAGTTTTCCTCTAAGAGTTTGTTAGTGTCTGGCCTTGCATTTAGGTCTTTAATCCATTTTGAGCTTATTTTTGTGTATGGTGTTAGGGAGTGTTCTAATTTCATTCTTTTACATGTAGCTGTCCAGTTTTCCCAGCACCCCTTATTGAAGAGGCTGTCTATTCTCCATTGTATACTCTTGTGTCCTTTATCAAAGATAAGGTGACCATATGTGTGTGGGTTTAGCTCTTGGCTTTCTATCCTATTCCACTGATCTATATTTCTGTTTTTGTGCCAGTACCATATTGTCTTGATTACTGTAGCTTTGTAGTATAGTCTAAAGTCAGGGAGCCTGATTCCTCCAGCTCCAGTTTTCTTTCTCAAGATCGCTTTGGCTATTCAGGGTCTTTTGTGTTTCCATACAAATTGTGACTTTTTTTTGTTCTACTTCTGTGAAAAATGCCATTGGTAGTTTGATAGGGATTGCATTGAATGTGTAGATTGCTTTGGGTAGTATAGTCATTTTCACAATGTTGATTCTTCCAATACAAGAACATGGTATAGCTCTCCATCTGTTTGTATTATCTTTAATTTCTTTCATCAGTGTCTTATAATTTTCTGCATACAGGTCTCCTTAGGTAGGATTATTCCTAGGTATTTTCTTCTTTTTGTTGCAATGGTAAATGGGAGTGTTCCCTTAATTTCACTTTCAGAGTTTTCATCATTAGTGTACAGGAATGCAAGAGATTTCTGTGCATTAATTTTGTATCCTGCTACTTTACCAAATTCATTGATTATGTCTAGTAGTTTTCTGGTAGCATCTTTAGGATTCTCTATGTATAGTATCATGTCATCTGCAAACAGTAACAGTTTTACTTCTTCTTCTCCAATTTGGATTCTTTTATTTCGTTTTCTTCTCTGATTGCTGTGGCTAAAACTTCCAAAACAATGTTGAATAATAGTGGTGAGAGTGGGCAACCTTGTCTTCTTCCTGACCTTAGTAGAAATGGTTTCAGTGTTTCATCATTGAGAACGATGTTGGCTGTGGGTATGTCATATATGGCCTTTATTATTATTGAGGTAAGTTCCCTCTATGCCTACTTTCTGGAGAGTTTTTATAAGAAATGGGTGTTGAATTTTGTCAAAAGCTTTTTCTGCATCTATTGAGATGATTATATGGTTTTTCTCCTTCAATTTGTTAATATGGTTTATCACATTGATTGATTTGCGTATATTGAAGAATCCTTGCATTCCTGAGATAAACCACACTTGATCACGCTGTGTGATCCGTTTAATGAGCTGTAAGATTCTGTTTGCTAGTATTTTGGAAGTATTTTGTTGAGGATTTTTGCATCTATGTTCATTAGTGATATTGGCCTGTAGTTTTCTTTTTTTGTGACATCTTTGTCTGGTTTTGGTATCAGGGTGACGGGGACCTCGTAGAATGAGTTTGGGAGTGTTCCTCTTTCTGCTGTATTTTGGAAGAGTTTGAGAAGGATAGGTGTTAGCTCTTCTCTAAAGGTTTGATAGAATTCGCCTGTGAAGCCATTTGGTCCTGGGCTTTTGTTTGTTGGAAGATTTTTAATCACAGTTTCAATTTCAGTGCTTATGATTGGTCGGTTTATATTTTCTTTTTCTTCCTGGTTCAATCCTGGAAGGTTGTGTTTTTCTCAGGATTTGTCCATTTCTTCCAGGTTGTCCATTTTATTGGCATATAGCTGCTTGTTGTAATCTCTCATGATCTTTATATTTCTGCAGTGTCAGTTGTTACTTCTCCTTTTTCATTTCTAATTGTGTTGATTTGAGTCTTCTCCCTTTTTTTCTTGATAAGTCTGGCTAATGGCTTATCAATTTTGTTTATCTTCTCAAAGAACCAGCTTTTAGTTTTACTGATCTTTGCTATCATTTCCTTAATTTCTTTTTCATTTATTTCTGATCGGTTCTTTATGATTTCTTTCCTTCTGCTAACTTTGGGGTTTTTTTATTCTTCTTTCTCTAATTGCTTTAGGTGTAAGGTTAGGTTGTTTATTTGAGATGCTTCTTGTGTCTTGAGGTAGGATTGTATTGCTATGAACTTCCCTCTTAGAACTGCTTTTGCTGCATCCATAGGTTTTGGGTCATGTTTTCATTGTCATTTGTTTCTAGGTATTTTTTGATTTCCTCTTTGATTTCTTCAGTGATCTCTTGGTTATTTAGTAGCATATTGTTTAGCCTCCCTGTCTTTGTATTTTTTACAGATTTTTTCCTGTAATTGATATCTCATCTCATAGTGTTGCAGTCCGAAAAGATACTTGATATGATTTCAATTTTCTTAAATTTACCAAGGCTTGATTTGTGACACAAGATATGGTCTTATCCTGGAGAATGTACCATGAGCACTTGAGAAGAAAGTGTATTCTGTTGTTTTTGGATGGAATCTCTTATAAATATCAGTTAAGTCCATCTTGTTTAATGTGTTATTTAAGGTTGTGTTTCCTTATTTATTAAAGTCCCCTACTCTGATTGTGTTACTTTCGATTTCCCCTTTTATGGCTGTTAGCATTTGCCTTATGTATTGAGGTGCTCCTGTGTTGGGTGCATAAATATTTACAGTTGTTATATCTTCTTCTTGGATTGAGCCCTTGATCATTATATAGTGTCCTTCTTTGTCTCTTATAATAGTCTTTATTTTAAAGTCTATTTTGTCTGATATGAGAATTGCTACTCCAGCTTTCTTTGGATTTCCATTTGCATGGAGTATCTTTTCCCATCCCCTCACTTTCAGTCTGTATGTGTCCCTAGGTCTGAAGTGGGTCTCTTGTAGACAGCATATGTATAGGTCTTGTTTTTGTATCCCTTCAGCCAGTCTCTGTCTTTTGGTTGGAGCATTTAATCCATTTACATTTAAGGTAATTATTGATATGTATATTCCTATTACCATTTTCTTAATTGTTTTGGGTTTGTTATTGTAGGTCTTTTTTTCTCTTGTGTTTCCTGCCTAGAGAAATTCCTTTAGCATTTGTTGTAAAGATGGTTTGGTGGTACTGAATTCTCTTAGCTTTTGCTTGTCTGTAAAAGTTTTAATTTCTCCGTCAAATCTGAGCAAGATCCTTGCTTGGTAGAGTAATCTTGGTTGTAGGTTTTCCCCTTTCATCACTTTAAATATGTCCTGCCACTCCCTTCTGGCTTACAGAGTTTCTGCTGAAAGATCAGCTGTTATCCTTATGGGGATTTCCTTGTATGTTATTTGTTGCTTTTCCCTTGCTGCTCTTCATATTTTTTCTTTGTATTTAATTGTTGATAGTTTGATTAACATGTGTCTTTGTGTGTTTCTCCTTGTATTTATCCTGTATGGGACTCTCTGCGCTTCCTGGAGTTGATTGACTATTTCCTTTCCCATATTAGGAAAGTTTTCAACTATAATCTCTTCAATTATTTTCTCAGTCCCTTTCTTTTTCTGTTCTTCTTCTGGGACCCCTATAATTTAATGTTAGTGTGTTTATTGTTGTCCCAAAGGTCTCTGAGACTGTTCTCAATTCTTTTCATTCTTTTTTCTTTATTCTGCTCTGCAGTAGTTATTTTTAATATTTCATCTTCCAGGTCACTTAACCATTCTTCTGCCTCAGTTATTCTGCTATTGATTCCTTCTAGAGAATTTTTAATTTCACATATTTTGTTGTTCATCTTTGTTTGTTCACTCTTTAGTTGTTCTAGGTCCTTGTTAAACGTTTCTTGTATTTTCTCCATTCTATTTCCAAGATTTTGGATCATCTTTACTATCATTACTGTGAATTCTTTTTCAGGTAGACTGCCTATTTCCTCTTCATTTGTTTGGTCTGGTGCGTTTTTACCTTGCTTCTTCATCTGCTGCATATTTCTTTGTCTTACCATTTTGCTTAACTTACTGTGTTTGGGGTCTCCTTTTCACAGGCTGCAGGTTTGTAGCTTCCATTGTTTTTGGTCTTCCCCCAGTTAGTAAGGTTGGTTTAGTGGGTTCTGTCCGCTTCCTGGTGGAGGGGCCTGGTGCCTGTGTTGTGGTATATGAGTCTGCATCTTGTCTTTCTGGTGGGCAGGACCACATCTGGTGGTGTGGTTTGGGGTGTCTATGAACTTATTATGATTTTAGGCAACATCTCTGCTAATGGGTGTGGTTGTGTTCCTGTCTTGCTAGTTGTTTGGCCTGGGGTGTCCAGCATTGGAGCTTGTTGGTCATTGAAAGGAGCTGGGTCTTAGCGTTGAGACAGAGATCTCTGGGAGAGCTCACGCTGATTGATATTACATGGGGCCCAGAGGTCTCTGGTGGTCCAATGTCCTGAACTCAGCTCTCCCACCTCAGAGGCTCAGGCCTGACAGCTGGCTGGAGCATGAAGACCCTGCTAGCCACATGGCTCAGAAGAAAAGGGAGGAAAAAAAAAAGAGAAAGCAAGAAAGGTAATAAAATAAAATAAAGTTATTAAAATAAAAACAATTTTTTTAGTATTATTAAAATAAAAAATAATAATTAAAAAAAAAAGGGAGCAACCAAACCAATAAACAAATCCACCAATGATAACAAGCGGTAAAAAACTAAGCTAAGATAAACATAAAAATCAGAAACTAGTCAGTCTCATACAGCAAACCCCACGTCCATAGTTGCCCCCAAAGTCCATCGCCTCAATTTTGGGATGATTTGTTGTCTATTCAGGTATTCCACAGATGCATGGTACATCATGTTGACTGTGGAGATTTAATCCACTGCTCCTGTAGCTTCATGGATAAATTTCCCTTTCTTTTCTTTGTTCTCACAGTTCCAGGGGTTCAGCTTTGGATTTGCCCCCGCCTCTGCATGTAGGTCGCCTGAGGGTGTCTGTTCCCTGGCCAGACAGGACAGGGTTAAAGTAACAGCTGATTAGGGGGCTCTGGCTCACTCAGGCCAGGGGGGAGGGAGGGGTATGGAATGCAGGGCGAACCTGTGGCGGCAGAGGCCGGCGTGACGTTGCACCAGCCTGAGGAGTGCCGTGTGTTCTCCCGGGGAAGTTGTCCCTGGATCATGGGACCCTGGCAGTGGCGGGCTGCACGGGCTCCCAGGAGGGGAGGTGTGGATAGTGACCTGTGCTCGCACACAGGCTTCTTGGTGGCGGCAGCAGCAGCCTTCGCATCTCATGCCCGTCTCTGGTGTCTGTGCTGAAATCCGCGGCTTGTGCCCATCTCTGGATCTCGTTTAGGCGGTGCTCTGAATCCCCTCTCCTGCTCACCCTGAAACAATGGTCTCTTGCCTCTTAGACAGGTCCAGACTTTTTCCTGGACTCCCTCCCAGCTAGCTGTGGCGCACTAGCCCCCTTCAGGCTGTGTTCACGCCACCATCCCCAGTCCTCTCCCTGGAGTCTGACCTCTGAAGCCCAAGCCTCAGCTCCCAGCCCCGCCTGCCCCGGCAGGTGAGCAGACAAGCCTCTCGGGCTGGTGAGTGCTGGTCTGCACTGATCCTCCGTGCGGGAATCTCTCCGCTTTGCCCTCCGCACCCCTGTTGCTGTGCTCTCCTCCGCGGCGCCGAAGCTTCCCCCCTCCGCCACCCGCAGTCTCTGCCCGCGAAGGGGCTTCCTAGTGTGTGGAAACCTTTCCTCCTTCACAGCTCCCTCCCACTGGTGCAGGTCCCATCCCTATTCTTTTGTCTCTGTTTTTTCTTTTTTCTTTTGCCCTACCCAGGTACGTGGGGAGTTTCTTGCCTTTTGGGGGGTCTGAGGTCTTCTGCCAGCGTTCAGTAGGTGTTCTGTAGGAGTTGTTCCACGTGTAGGTGTATTTCTGATGTATTTGTGGGGAGGAAGGTGATCTCCGCGTCTTACTCCTCCACCATCTTGAAGGTCCTCTACTATTTATTTTAGTTTGGTTTTTCCTTATACTTTTCCTATTAGGAGTGTGAGCAGCTTTTCTTTTCTTCTTTTTCTTCCTCTTTTTCTCCTTGTTCTTCTATGCAATACTTCACTAATGTGTGAATCATCCATGTGAAGGGGTCATCCCAATGTTTGCATTATTACAATTTTGATTTATTTATTCAATTATAAATTTATTTATCCAGTTTATTCCAAGTTTGAAGTTATAAGAGGTTGCACGGATCAAGTATGTGTACGTTCCCTTGTTCAAAATTAAATTCTCGATCTCTCTTTCCAGAGCTGTTTTTCTGATCTCCTCAAGCTGGAATCATGGTAGTCAACTCTCATTCCTGTCTTTTTCTCGTAGCCACTTCTGATCTTTTAACAAATCCTGTCAATTGTGTCTCCAAAATATCTATTCACTTCACATATTCACAGCTACTATTCCAGCCCGAGCAACCCTCACTTTTCACCTAGATAACTGTAGTAATCTCAATAGATATCTCTATTCCCAATAAGAAAAGAAAATAAGTAATATTTGCAAAATTCTTGTGAAAAATTTCTCTTTGTATTTGTCTTGTTCCCCCACCAATACATTTTCCGCACAAATGTATTGAAAAATATTAAAAAATAAAACCTGATCAAATGTTTTACCTTGCCCAGAGTTCTTCAGTAGCTTCCTATTCCACATGAGATGAAACTTCAGATCCTTATCATGAAAACATGAATTCATACGATCTGATCCTCTTCCTTATTCTTTATCCTCATGTCATATATTCGTATTCTTTTTGCTCAAAATGATCCAGACAACGTGGGCCTTCTCTCTGCTTGTTAAATGTACTAGTCTCATTCACACTTCTTGAGCCTCTCATGCCATGTTCCATCTGCCAGGAATGATATTTCTCCATAAAGTTTGCATCACTTGCATCACTTTTAACTTCTCATTGGTCAGCTGTCTTCTTAAACATCGCCACCTCAAAGAGACTTTAACTTGTTAACTCAGTCAGCAGTAGGGTGTCATTCTCCGTCATGGTTACTTATTACAGTTGAAAGTAAGTCTCTCTTTGTGTGCTTACGAGTCTATTATCTTTTGTCTGTGATCTTTCTCATGAGGCTATACAGGCCATTCCTCAGCAGTTTCAGGCACATCAGACAGTGTCCAGTAAATACATAAATGCATGTGAGTAAACAGGTGACTGAATATATCTACAGTGTTATAAAAAACACAATTACGTGTACATTTTTATAAGTACATTTTTAGATCATCAGATCAATAAGGAATATTGAGGCACAAACTCAAAGTCCTTCTATGTAACTTTTTTCTCAAGTTATTTAGAAATTAATAGGAGATGTGCAACTGTGGTAATAGTAAGTACATATGTTAATATTTCAGTTGTATTATTTGAGGAAAGTTGTTCATGCGACAAATATTCATTAAGCAACTGCGTAATGCCAAGTATCTTTCCAGATACTGGGGACACACAAATGAACAGCACAGAAGAGGTCCTTTTGCTGGGAGCTTACAATCTAATGGGGTAATTCTATTTTGTTAGAGTGTTTCTTAGAGTGTTAATTCTATTTTAAGTGAATCCTTAATTCACTTAAAAATACATAATTTCTCTCTGAAGCCTATTTCTACAAAGAGTCCTTCTGGATTTTTTTATGAGTAGCTTTTTAAAATAACTTTTTATTTCAAAATAACACAGATGTGTTTTGGGCAGAGTTGACCATACTATTGATTAAAGAAAACCTCATAATCCCAGAATTAACTGTGGATGATATCTTGGCATATTTTCCAGACATTTTCCCATACACATAAACACAAATTTTAAAAAACAAAATCATATTTCTATAAAGTAGGTTAAGACATTTATAATTTAAAATATACAGCCAGTAATCCAGTTGTGCTATTTTGGTACAAACAAAGCATATTACAAATACTATAAAAAAAAATCTCTAAGGCAATATCCTTATCAGAAGGGACAGAAATTGACCCAGGTTACTTTCAAAACTGAGAATTTATTTTAAGAATTCTTCTTAGCAATGAGGGAGCTGGAAATCCTTTCAGAACATAGAACAGCCAGACCTGCTGGTGATGGTGCTAGTGTTTAGGAATTGAAAAGGTCTTTCAGGTTTCAGACTAACTTTAATGATCAGGTAATTCTGACACTTCTTCAGGTTCTCTTCTTTTGGATCTCCCCTCACTGCTCCACTAGTGTGACTCAGCTTCACCTGTTTCCCCATTGTGTGTCTTCTTATATCACTAGCCACTTCCAACTCAACTATTATTTCCCCAACCGTATACCTACTTTAACACCACCATGAGCCTGACTTGCTATAATGTTACTAATATCAAATTATTCCTGAGACTCACGCATAGACACACACACACACACACACACATGTAGGTATGTGTGTATAAATCCCAATGAAAACATTCCAACACAACGGATTGACTATATGTTCATTTGAGCACATTCACATCTATTTATAATTCCTCATGATTTGACTACTCATGTGTTTTCAGCCAATGAAAGCTAGTTCTACAGATGGTACTGTACACTCTTGGCCAATGAGCTTTCTTCATCTCATTCCCCTCACCATCAGAGATGAGTGGATTCTGCAACAAGTAGTTTCCAACTCTTGGTCTTTATTTCTGTTATATATTTTGGCCCTTAATGGCTGAGAAGATGTATAAAAACGATAGTGCCGGATCTGTTACAAAAACTAAAGCAAAAAAAAAAAAGTGGGGGTGTAGAGAAGGTATGCTGAAAGATAAAATGAAAGTTTGGTGACTACTTGAGATGCTTTTGAGAAAATGATCAAGGAATTAGAAAGTAGAGATAACCTGGCATTAGGAGTGGGTGTGTAGAAGTCCTTTTATTTTAGCAACTACATCTTATCATAGCAACTCAAGGTAACCATGGCTGGAGGCAAGTCATGGTGTCAGGTGATTGTCGGTGTTTTATATAAGGGCCACCCCTAAAGTAGACTGTCCCAGCAGTCTTCAAACTGAAGAGTACTTATGTCTGGAGGGTATCCGGAGACTTGACAGGGACACAGATAGTTTTAAGGGAATCCAGTTTCCAGAGTCTTAACTTCCATGGATACACTTCCCTGAAACTGATCTGCCTGAGTGATGTCAAGATGTTCTCCTTTCTCTTTCATAAGTGTCCTTGTCCTACTTTTACTCCCACCCAAACTGAATCTTCTTATGGGCTGCAAAAGCCTCCAGGTTTCAAATAACAGGGACACTTAAAAGAATGGTATCTTTAAGTCTTCTTATTTAAGACACCATGAGATAAGGGTTATCTTTTCCTTTTTTTATTCAGTCATGGTGGTAAGGAGAATTCTAGGATGGTCCCCAAGATTCCCAGCCCCTGAACTACACCACTCTGTATAATTCTCTCCCCTGGAGAATGGGTGGGCTATTATGGGATAGCCACTGCCGTGATTATATTACAGTGTATAAAACTATCTTACCACACCAGAGGGAGAAATTTTTCTGTTGGTCTTGAGAAAGTAAGTTGCCATGCCCTGAGAGGGCTTGCGAGAGCAACATGCACCAAGGGACTGTGGGTGTCTCTAGAAGCTGAGAGCCAGCAACCAAGTACTAAAGCTGCAAGGAGCTGGATTCTGCCAATGACCACCGTGGAAGAGGGCCATCGGACTCAGGAAACAATACTACCCCGCTGGCATCTAATGAGACTCCTGCAGTCTGGCAAGACCTTCAGCAGAGGCCTCAGTTAAGCCAGCCGGGACTCCTGACCCAAGGAGACTGAATTGATAAAATGCATATTGTTCATAGTTGCTACTTTTGTAGTAATTTGTTATGCAGTATAGAATTCCAATGCAATCATTCAAAAAGTATTTACTGAGCACATACTATATTCCAGACACGGAGCGATAGTCTTTAATGACACTCTAAAATCTCTACCCTCATAAAACTTATTTTTTGGTGGGTAGAATAAACCATAAACAAGTTTAAAATATAAAATATCTAGCATGTTAGTGATAGTTGCTGGAGAAAATAAATTCAAGTAGGAAAATGGGAGATGACTAGTGGGAAGGCCGAGGATGGAAGGAGAGAGGTATTGAAAGTTTAGCTTCCCTAGAAGGAGTAGGTCTTATATGAAGGAAGGTAACTGACAATGTTGAGGGAAGAGAGAAAACTGGTGTCCAGGCTGTCCGAGACCAGGTAGAGGGTTGGGGGGGGCATGTGGACCATGCAGTGCACTGGATGAGGTTGGAGAATAGGAGATAAGGTTAGAGAGGAGAAAGGAGATCAGATCATGCAGATCTTTGAAGGCTTTTTTTGGCTTTTATTCTGAGTGACGTGGTGAGCCAAGGGAGATTTTAAGCAGGGGAGTGGTATGATCTGACTTTTCTTTTAACAGACTCACTGTAGCTGTTATAATACAATGTGGTATAGATGATAATAATGTGGTATAGATTGACAGGGGACAAGAATGGAAGCAGAGACACCTGTTAAGGTCCTGTTGTAATAATCCAGGCAAGAGGGGATTTGTGGCTGGATCAGTGTGGTGACAGTGGAAAGCTGTTAAGTTTGAATCCTTTCTTTTCAAGAAAATTGAAGAAAGATATGGTTGACAAGAGAATTAAAGTCCCCTTCTCTTCCCTCTACTTATTTATGTAAAGAAGGTTTCTCAGAACTTACAGCTCTAAAAAGTGAACACGTAGAGTAGAATGGATGCTAAAACCTAACAACAAGTAATATGCATACATGGATACTGAACTAATTAAAACTTCCCCAGCTATCTCATTAAGTGATACATTTTTTGTGTCCAATATTTTAATCAAAACTTTTGATATATTTTCATCATTTGTATATTAATATTGCTAGTAATAATACTCAGTTCACAAATGTGCTTTTAACCTGTGAAGCCTTATAGCCACAAGAATAAAAAATTAATTTCAATTTATATAATTTTTTTGCAGAAAAGATTGATAGAGTGGTTAATAACAGGACTTTGAGTATAAATATATTTACTAGGAGTACTGCATTACGATAAACTGTTGGGAAGTGAAATGGAAACTTGAGTACAAAGAAAGGAACAGTGAGATTTTTTCACTCTTTAAGAAAAATGTGACGATTAATTTTTTAAATGGGTAAAGGTGAGCATCAAATCACCATGGTAGTGACATTCTATTAAACACATTCAAGCTGGGCTGCCCCAAACATTAGTGGTGCCTGAACCATGAGAACAAATGGAGGCCCACCTACTACATGCTTAAATATTTAAGAGTTACAAGTCAAGCAAACAATTATAAAGGAAAATATGCTTTAGTTCACCTTGAAAAATGTATTGTCAATGTGACAGCAAATCAGATGTGTAAAATTTTGTTTTTTACAGATCTCAAAGTTGGCAAAATGTTGATGAGGACTAAATTTATTTATTACTGTGTATGTTTGGATGTTGTGTTGGGGAACCAGCTGTGTTTGGATACATAAAAAATATAAAGATATACATATTATATAAATTGCTATATATTCTTCCATAAATTTCATTTTTGTCCCTATTTTATGCATAACATGTTGTCTTAATCAAATTTGTCACATAATTTGCATTTTATTGATGGTAAAAACCTAAAGATTAAAAATAAAATGTAATTATAATCAAAGAGCACAAAACTTAAAAACAATTCCCTGGGGCTTGAATGGTGTTCATATTGAGAACAGATATATCTAGAGTTACAGGCCTTTCTGTGTGCATGTTAAATACCAGCTCCTGAGTAATATAGAGTCCTAGGAGTTTTTTAATGAATTTGTATGTTTTGTGCCTTTGTGGTATGCAGGGTTTCTTTTGCTCACGTCTAAGATTCTACTTCATTTTAATAGGTACTGTGCTACTATCATCTTTAATTGGTCAGGGACAAATCCCAGCAGGCACATATAAGAAAAGGAATGAGTGCTATACTAGAAAAAGAGCAAAAAAGATGAATGCTTAATAGATATTACTGTTTGATGAGTGTGACATCAACTGCAGAGCAATGAAGTAGCTGCACAAACCCTATGGCCATATTGTAAATGTTCTTCAGAAATGAGAGTATTTCAACTAATTTTTTCAGCAGAATTCTTTCTGATGGGTGCAAAACAATGAATTGTTAAGTGTGTGGTCTCTGGAATCAGATTGCCTGGGTTCTCAGCTAGCTCTACCACTTACTAGCTGTGAGACCCTGGGTAAGTTACTTAGCCAGTCTGTGTCTCAGAATACACATCCATATAACAGGAATCATAGCAGTAACCTCCTAATAGGGTTATGAAGATTAAATGAGATAATCATTGTTAGTCACTGTGAATAGTGCCTGACACATATTAAAAAGTTAAGAAACGTTAGCTAGTATTATGAATAGAAAAGTTCATTGAAGTCAATGAAAATTTTAACATATATTTTTGAAAGTCACATATGAGATAGTGTAATTAGCCTGCATTAATGGAGGGAAGGAAAAGTGTTAATAATATACACAACCAGAAATTGGGTAAAAGATCCATTAACTCATCTTTCCATCACTTCTGGAAATGATCATCTATTTTTAAAAAATAACTTTGGTTTGTACTGTTTCACCTTTTTTATGAGTATCACTTTTATTACGAACACAGAAAAGCGATAAATATAAAAAGCAATTCATTCCTAAAATTGAAACAATTCCACCCTCATTTGCCAAAACTACCACGAACTCTTTCATACTCCCATGAATCTGCTGAAATGATATGCATTTAGAAACGAATGATGGATTCATTCCTGCTCCATGGTTGCTTAATATTCATATGGATGTCTTATTGAAGAGGAAAACAGTGAGAGATCTATAAAGTACAATCAAGCAACTCTAGCATTTAAATCCAAAATGAAAAGACATGCATGTTGTAGCAAAGTAATACTAAAAACAACATGAATTCATTTAGTAGCAATAATTTCCGGGTGTGCTTTTGTAAAATTATTACTCAATAGTCTTGTTTTATGATCCAAAACTTATGTTCCTGCTAAGTTGTTATTTTAATTTTAGAAAAACAAAATTCCTCACATTTCCAAACACAAAAGACATCACATATGTGTGTGCATGTACACACACACACACACACACACACACACACACACACTTTTAAAAGCCAGGCCACAAATTACTTTCAATCATAAATTTACAGGTATAATTATTTACTAAAAATGTTCGTAAAATGGCATTTTATATTGTATTACTTTGTTAAAACCCAAGAAAAAAACACTATACCTTTTAAAAAAATCCATACAAATAAGATAGAAGAAACATTAGATTTGAATTTTAGCTTTAGAGGCACTATCATCCCTCGTTAGGCACTTGATTTATAAATATAATTATCTAGTATAATTATAATATCTTCATGGAAAAAAATTTCAAATTTTTATATTTCAGATAGATATAATAATCATTTTTAAGGTAGATGAATAGTTATTCCCATTTAACAATTGCTCAGAAAGACATGAGAGAGAATTAAAATGCTCCAACGTGATGTAGCACGGTTTATGAAAATATTATGTTAGAATTTAGGATGACTAGATATGGCCCTGATCTTTGAACAAAAGGGGGTTTACTTCTTACTCTGCAGCTGATTATCCTGAGCCTCTTAAAATGTACCTGATGCCAAAGCTGGAAAGTTGTGTTTTCACAGAAATTGGAAACAGAGTCCTACCATGCCTGTCAGTGGCAGAATCCTAACATAAGGTGGAACCCAGGCTGCCGGCATTCGAATCCTGACTGTGCCACGTTCTAGATAAGTGAGGTATTTAAACACTCCCTACTCCAAGACCCTCATCTATAAAGTAAGGGTAACATTATATCTACCACTCAGTGTTGGTGTGAGGATTAAGAGTTAATATATACACTTAGAACTGAACCTGGGTATATAGTAAGCATTTAATTATTATTATATTACTACTGTTATAATTGTATTATTGTTGTTGTTAGCCTTAATTCTAAGATTAGGATTGGGTTTATGCACATACAGTATGAAGAGCTGCATCTATGAATCCTGGTTGCTAAGATGAGCTTTTTCCCTGCCAATTAAACTCCTTTTATGGATGTCTGAAATTACACATCAACAACTCATTCCTGTTAGGACTATGGAGCTGGAGCACAGCCACAGAGGGCTTTGAGTGGCCAGAAATCATGCCAATTTTACATTGTCCTTGGATCAGACAATTAAGGCCATCCAGCCTGGTGACCAATTATCCCAGTAGGTGGACAGACTATAGGTGAGGGGATTTGGTCATCTGTAGATCCTTGTAAGTAAGCAACTCATGTCAGGGAGGTTTGGCAGTAGATATCAATGGCCTAGTCATGGAGACTAAGGTTAAGAGCGGCAGTCCCACCTGTAGAGAGTTTGGAGAGGCAAACCGACTGTCATGAACAATGGTACAAAGGACAGGGGTAGGATATTAGTGATGGACTGTGTACAAGTCAGTATCCTAGTCACCTAGAAGAAGGCAATGATCCATGCCAGCAGACAAAACCACTGCTCCAAAGGCTCTTTGCCCACTCTAAATTTTTATTTTGTGATGGACACTGGTTGTTCTGGCCACACGGCATCCATATGTTATGATAATAGTACCGAATTTTTCTTTGGGGAAATCAGCCCTCTCCACTTAGCCCATGTGCTTGAGGTGAAGCTTTCCTCAATTCCCCAGATCGGAGAAGCTGACCTAAACTAAATCACTCAGCATATTCCATCCCCACATCTACAGTGATTGGCTTAGGTTGGGCACATGACTCAAATCATCTTATGAGACCCAAGAAGACATAAACCCAGAACTTTATGCTATCATGAAGCCAGATTATTTCTTCTGGTATGAAGTGTGGTGTTGGTATGACCTTGAATCTTCTTGAGATCCCACATGGAGCCCGAGGATGGAGTCCACTCAAGAAAAGCAGAGATAACAGATAGGCCCTGGTTAGGTCCCTTTCTCTAATGTCTCCTGAACTTTAGCTTACACGAACCAATATACTATGTTTTGTTTAAACTATTTGGGAAAAGTTTGCTGGCCACTTGCAACAACAAGAACAAATCTAAAGTGACACACACTTACCTTATCAACTTACGAATTTTTTTTTTTTTTGATGAATCTATCTTTCCCTTGAACTCTGAGCTCATACAGGGAAAAACTGTCTCAGTCATCTTTGTACCAATATGTAATAAGCCTTGTCAAGTAATTGACACATAGTAGGGGCTCTATATTTTTTATTAAATGAGGAAGTGAGTAAGTGAATGAGCACAGCTAATTGGCTATATCACTAAGGCTCTAGGGAAGATGTTGGCCGACTATGACTTATGGGTCGTATTAGGCCCACAGTCTGTTTTTGTTAATAAAGCTTTATTGGAACACAGCCATTCCCATTCATTTACATGTTGTCTATGTGGAGGGGGAGTGCATAGGTGGGCAAGTGTGTGTGTTGGGGGAAGAGGAGTTGGGAGGAATGCTTAGAAGAAGAAAGAGTGGAGATAAGGGAGATAAGTTGCTGGAGACAGACTTCTCCTCCATAATATTGTTTCAGGCCTAAAAGTCAAACATAGTTTGGTTTTGGAGGCTATTGATATTCTATCCTCTTAGCATTCCACCTGAACTTCTCTATGAGGCATATTGGATAAACAAGCAAAAATTCAGAGAACAGCACTTCTAATTAATTAGGTCAATGGACAGTTTGTACTGATAAAATGGAAAGAGTATTTTGTGCCAGTTTTGTAAAAACAAGAATATGATAAAAAATGTACTCAGGAGAAAAAAAAGAACACACAGTTCTAAAATCAAGTGTTTCTATTAAAGAATTTTAAAACACTATCTCTAGGACTCTAGGAATACAAATTTATAAAAATCTTTCTTTGAATTCTGAATGTCTTTCCGTCTCAAGTAATACAGACCTTATAAAATGAACAAGTTTTAGCATCATCAGGATACTAGAGGTGAGCAAAAAATGAACAAATGACAAATATTTAGAAATCAACATCTACAAAAAGTACAAGGCTACTTCTACACTGAAAGAACAAGCTGCCAGGCATTTTTGTTCTCTTTGGATTCGCCAGAGAAACTAAGTTGAAATAGCTTGGGGGACTAGTTTCATGCTAACAGTTTAAATTTGTTTAACCTTTTAGTCTGTTAGCAAAATGTACACAGTGTGTTAAATCCATAGAGTTGCTTTTGCTACCAAGATTAGCAACAAGAGGGTTTGATTTTCCAGCACCATTTTTTTTGTATATTTTGTATGTTAATGTGCCCTTTATTCTTCCCAATTTTCATTGACAGAAGAATATATTTGTTTTAGAAGAGACTTAGCATAACTTGAAATCTCTTGAAATAATTTTCCCAAATAAGCTAATTTAGGGAGAGATGTGAAGGGTACTCTTACATTAACTTCTAAGATGATTACTTTAGCAAAAAGCAAATTAAAGCTGATCAAGTGTAATTTTATTGCTTAAATTTTTTTTTTTTACTTATGTTTGTTCCATTTTGTATATAATAAAGGGTGAAAATTCTGCCTTAGGCTTTAAGTCATCTCAAATCAGATGACTTTGCTTATATAGAGGGAAGAAAAACCTAATTGTAGGAACACTTACCTGCAGCAGCTTTTCAGACAATCTCAACCATCAGGAATACACTTGAAAACTAAGAATAGTAATAAAAGTTATAATAGCAAAGTGCATTATCTGCAATGTGTATAAGGGGGTTAGTATCCAGAATTTATAAAGAAATCCTACTCCATTATCACTCAGCTGGGTGACGTGCATTATCACATGATACTAATTCTTACCTAGTCACTAATTACGCCCAGCATAATACAGAGTGGAGGTGTACTCATTGGGAAAATTTTATGTGAACAGATCTCTGTTCTTTCTGAGATCTTCAGATATATGAATTAGATTTCCATCATCAGGTAACAAGTTGATTGTCTTCATTGTTGTTCATTGTTAAAATGTAGCATAAAATTCATTAAGTGTGTGTATACTTTTTTTTTTCAGTACTGCTATAAACTAAAAATAAAAACAATATTGAATCACAAGTGTGTGGCAGTCCTGAGATACCTTTATGTAGATCAGTTTGGAATACACTGGCCTGGGCCATGTAACATAAGGCTGGCAACATGGGCTCAGAGTTAACTTGAGAGTGACACTTCCTCTAAAATTTTGGGGGGCTTTTCTTTTTAGCCAGACATTTTTTTTTAATGTGTTACTCATGATTCTGCGTATCTAAGTTTTTATCCATACCCTCATGCTGGCACTGGTTTGATGAATACCTGGGATAGCCTTCATAGAAGTCCAAACTTGCTCCAATATATTATGATGTTTGGCCAACGTTCAGAATCTCCGTCGTGACCTTGTCACAGGTCTGGTTTTCAGTCACACACTCCTATGACTCATGGTACTAAAGCCCTTCCATTCCAGACAAGACACACTCATATCAACAGAGAAAGCCAAATAGCAAACTTTTAATTAATCTTATTTGCAATATTCTAAAACTGAGCTTAACTCAGTATGACTTACTAGACTTAAAGGGAATAAGGACTTGAGTGTGATTTCTCTTTATTATATTCACATTTATATAGAGCTATCTGGTTTCCTGGACCATTTCCAACTGAGAAAGAGAAAAGCAGCCCCTGACCTTCAGGACCTGGCCTGGCGTAATCAGCCAGGCCTTGGACCTGGAGCCCAAACGTAGGTCTTGGTGTTCTCTTGTTGAACATAAGTAATTCCAGAGAACATCAAAATCAGGCTAGGCTACTCTATGACTATGATGGATGAAGATAAAAACAAGACTGCTCTCTAATCATGTTTAAATGCAGGCAAAATGTGAACACTGTCCTAACCACGAAAATTGCCAAACACCCCCTTCTGGCTAACATGAATGATTGCTGCTTCTTTACCAATTACAACTTTAGCCTCACTTTAGTTTTCCCTCCCTGTAGGTAAGACTTATGAGATACGTAATTGTAAAATTGTTCCCACTTTTCGGAAAACCCAGTCAATAGTGAATATTCATTATCTTGAATTATCCTCCAAATTACCCAACAAAACCGAAGTATAACAGGTTCTTTCTAATGCAGTCTTCCTTAGATGCCCCAGTGTTTTTCACAGTGAGCATTCTCTCTTGTTGCAGCAAGTACCGCACTCACTTGTATAACTACAGGCCTCTTGCTGGAGTCTTTGACTGGAGGACATTAACACAATGTGACCCAGAACCTTTACTCACTATGCCTGATCTCTTTCTTGCCCTGCTGATTTTATCTATACCCGATTCTACCATTACCTTAGGCCTAGATCATCTCTTAAATCTGCCATCTGCTTTGGTTTGTCTCCAAGCTGCCTCTCCCTATATCCAACTCGTGCTGGTTCTTTCACTAAGACCCTAGACTATCAGCTTGATTCCCTGTTTGCTTTTCTATATATGTCAGATATATCATTCCTTAATAAAGTTGGTTAAATAAACATTATTTTCATGAATAGTAAAGTTAGACTAGGCAACTTCTACACTCTTTCCCAGCTCTCAGATTGAATAGGTCTCTGAGCCTCATTTAATTGTACCCACAAAGACACATACTCTCATGGTAAAAACTAATCAAAATAAAGAAGGCCAAATTGTATTTACTGTTTCAAGTAGTGAAGATGAAGAAAGCTCCACTAATTTCATTTGGAACTCACATAGCCAGCTATGTAAACAGAGCATGATCTTATTATTTAAGTGCAGACTCTCCACTCACAATGACTGAGATTTAATTCATCCTATTTGACTGACTTCTGTTTATTTGCAAATTTTCATTAACTCGATACTCTTAGCTTAAAATTTGATGTTCCGGTAAGAACTGTTGCAAAAGAAAGGGATATATGTCATGCATGGATGCACTATACAATTATTGTTCTCAGCAATATGTAAGCTGTTGTTTGCAGATTGCTAAATTAAAGAAAATGGGGATACAATAGAAAGAGGGCTGGAAAAGTTCTAGGAGACATGTCTTCTTGACCTGACTCTATCACTGAGTTGATTAAATGGCTCCAATTTTGGATTTCTTGTCTTCCAAATGAGATAATTTGGCAAAATTTCTAAAATGCTATAATCTTATTTAACAAACATTTCATAAACATGAAGTGGGCTACTCTTAGCCATGTAGAAGTATCCAAAAAAATCATACAACTAACTACTAGGAAGAACTAGTTAACTAGTGGCATACGTCTCTTTCAACTTACTTCTATATGACTCAATGTCTGGTAAGTGTTCTTTTGGTAATTACTCTCCCCAAGTTTGAGGGATGCAGAAAAATATATGCATCCAGCAAACAGGAAACTGGGACATTTTAAGGATTTGCTTAAAGTCCAATTGATAGAATAGTGTTTATATTTAGGAATCTTGTTTCCCAATCTTTTTTTTTTTATTATTTTTTAAATGTTTCTGTTTTTTTTTTTGTGGTACGCGGGCCTCTCACTGCTGTGGCCTCTCCCGTTGCAGAGCACAGGCTCCGGACGCACAGGCTCAGCGGCCATGGCTCACGGGCCTAGCCGCTCCGCGGCACGTGGGATCTTCCCGGACCGGGGCACGAACCCGTGTCCCCTGCATCGACAGGCGGACTCTCAGCCACTGCGCCACCAGGGAAGCCCTCTATTTATTTTTTATCACCCATACATCAATACTCTGCCATCCTTAAAATTTGTATTTTAAGTGTGTGTGTGAGTTCCTTCCCATGATGTATTTCTGTGGAAAATAGTATTATGCTTCTGGGAAACAGAATCAAATCCTGGGGAACAGTCTGGTCTGCCAACATCTGTTTATAAAGAGGAGAGTGAAGGAATTGTTCAGAGGACTGGGACAACTCAGTTGCCTTGCAGAGCTCTCAAGAAAGGTCAGATAGGCCTCTCAGATGATTTAGGATTAAGTTGAGGCACTATGTATTCCCACAGAATTTTTCTCACTTCAATTAGTGTATAAATGACAGAAGTTAAGTCACAGCAAAAATCCCGTCATGTGTTCTGTGCCCTTTTCTCTAGGATCCCCTAAAGGCCCAGCTGAGACAGAAGAAAAGTAAATTAGATAGTTACAATTTAAAAGCTTAGGGCATTTTGATAAGTTTATCCTTGTTTTCAACAAGAGCAACTCCCAGTTCCTATTGTTTATATTTTAAAAGTTAGCTGATAGCTGAATGAAATATTGTACATTCTATAGTTTTCCTGCTTTCCTCTGAAACTAATTGTTGAACAGCATCCTTTTAGAGGTGTGCACAGGTAGGAGAAACAGTAGGAGAGGCGAAAGTAAAAGGGACAGAAAGAGACAAGGTATAACTTAACAATTCAGGAATTAAACACGAAATAATAGGATAATAAGAGAATTCTACAAGCAACACTATATACTTGAATTTGACAACTTAGATGAAAATGGACCAAGTCCTCAAAAAACACAAACTACCACAACTTACTCAATATAAAATAGACAATTTGTATAACTCCATAAGTAATAGGAAAGTTGAGTTCATAATTTAAAAACTTCCCATAACAAAATCTCTAGGCCCGTATGGTTTCTGGGGAGAATGGTACCACATGTTTAATGAATGATTAACATTAATTCTACCCAATCTCTTATAAAAATTATAACAAGATGGAGCACTCTTCAAATCAATTTATAAAGCTAGATTACCCTGATAACAAAACTAGATGAAGACAGTACAAAAAAAGAAAACTATAGACTGAATGTTCTCTTGAATATAGATGTAAAAATCTCTAACAAAATATTAGCAAATAGAATTTAGCAATATATGAAAAAGAATTATACACTGTGACCAGGTGGAGCTAAATACAGGGATGCAAGGTTGTTTCAATATTTGAAAATCAAATAATGTGCTCTATCATATTAACAGACTAAAGAAGAAAACATACATGATCATATCAATCGATGCAGAAAATGCATATGGCAAAATTCAACATCCATTCATAGTAAAAACATGTAATACATGTAATAGATATGCACACATAAGATCACAAAGGAAATGTGTAAAAATGTTCATAGCAGCACTATTTGCAATATCCCCAAAGCTGAAACTACCGCTTTTCAATAGTCAAATAAATAAATTGTGCTACATTCACATAACACAGGGGTTGGTCAACTTTTTCTATAAAGTGTCAGACAGTTAATATTTTAGGTTTTGTTGTCAACACTGTCACAACTTCTCAACTCTGCCAGTGGAGCTTGAAAACAACCATAGACAATACATAAACAGATGAATGTGCAATAAAACTTTAATTGGCACTAAAACTTAAATTTCATAAAAATTTTCATGTATCCTGAAATAATGTTCCTCTTTTGATTTTCTTTCAATCATTTAAAAATATAAAAATGATTTTTATCTTATAGGTCATACAAGCAGGTGGTAAGTCGGATTTGGCTCATGGCCCATATTAGAGCCAACCTTTGGTGTAGAAGAATATATACAGAAATGAGAATGAAGAAAACTACAATGACATGCAAAAATATGGAAGACCATCATAAACATAATGTTGAGTGAATGAAGTTGGACACAAAAGAATGCATATCATATGATTCTATTTATATAAAGTTCAAAAATAGGCAAAATTAATTTATGATGTCAGAAGTTAGAAAAGTGGTTACTTTTTTTAAAAAAATTAATTAATTTATTTTTGCTGTGTTGCGTCTTCGTTTCTGTGCGAGGGCTTTCTCTAGTTGTGGCAAGCGGGGGCCACTCTTCATCGCGGTGCGCGGACCTCTCACTGTCGCGGCTTCTCTTGTTGCGGAGCACAGGCTCCAGACGCGCAGACTCAGTAGTTGTGGCTCACGGGCCCAGTTGCTCCGCAGCATGTGGGATCCTCCAGACCAGGGCTCGAACCCGTGTTCCCTGCATTAGCAGGCAGATTCTCAACCACTGCGCCACCAGGGAAGCCCGAAAAGTGGTTACTTTTGACTGAGATGATTCAAAGGGGGCATGAGTGGGGCTTTGCGGGTGCTGGTGATATGTCTTGGTATGAGTGCTAGTTATAAGGGTGTGATTGCTTTTAAAAACTTTGTTGAACTGTGCCTTGTGACTTGTGTAATATTCTGTTCATTATACTTTAATAAAAGGTCAAAAATGCTTATAATTAAAAATTTCCCACTGTCACTTTAAATTTTTTTATCTGGGGAAAATGTTTTCCCCTTTCACTGGATAAAAACTCTGATGGCCCTGTGATTTTCTAGTCTCCCTCAGGTAACAGTTGGTCCTGTGCAAATTATAGCTTTGATTTGGGAATTGTGATATATTAATCACACATCCATATTTGTTCAAGCTTCTCTCATCACTGCCCGTAAGTGTAGTCTGTAGAGAATCACTACCTGCTTTTAGGCAGTAGAGTGCTTCGTTTCTCTCCTTTATTTATTCCCTTTCTCTTCACTTGCCAGTAATTCTTAAAGACCACATGAATTGGCACAAAGAAGGAAGAGAGAATGAACAGAAAGTTCTGATTTGATTGGTATTGTTGAAATATAATTTTTGGCTTTGTGGAATTGTCGGAAAAACTGACCTTTCTCTCATATGTACCTTTCACGGGGTGTTAAAAGCTCTCCTACTAGGACACTCCAACTGCAACTCAGTTGATCTTGGTGTATTCTATTTCTTTGACAGATGCTTTACCTTCAGTCTTTGGTTCTCCTGTCATCCTTTCCATGTAAACTTTCTCTGTTGGAGTCTTACAGGACATGTAGGTAGTCTTCTTAGGAAGAAGTCAAATAGCTCCCGGCTGGCTCTCTCTCCAACCTGGCCTACATGTGGTTCACAATAAACACTAGTGAATATTTTGTTCAAATCCATCCTGGAAGCACAGGCAAACCCAAAATATCACCTCTCCTTCACTTTGCACTCTGCTTGGCAGTCCATCTATCTCACTCTCCTATCTAGCAGAAGTCAGATACCAGTACCCTGCCCTTCTCAAATTCTAGAAGAGATGTCAAACTCATGTAGTGGTTCTGTTACCACCAGATCTCCAGGCTTGAGGAAAGGAGAGCTCTACCCATCCCTAACCCCTGTGTGTGTATGATTGTGTGTATGTGGGGTCAATGGAGAACTCAAATATGGCAACAGTTTTCTTCGAAGAAATCTCTTTACAGATCCTCACGACTATCCAATTCCTGACCCTTTTTATATCTTCTTGACGGTAAGGAGTTTTTAAAGTGGTGTAACCAGTTCCGAGATATCCCCTTTGAAAATCTATGTTTTGGGTTATCTCATAACGCATTTGGTGCCACATTTGAAACTAACAATTTAATTTACAATTACATTAAACTTCCTGTTATGAAAGGAAAGCGGAGCCCAGAGAGCATAGTCATTTCTAATTTTAGAAAGGATTTAAGATAATTCAATTCTCAAATTGATTTCTAGAAATATATCAAATTAAATTTTCAAGAATATTTGAGAATTCCCAACTCATTCAAGACAACTATTATTTTTAACACTCTAAATACTTATTTCAGGAAAATTATTGCATACATTTTTTATACTGCTAATAATCTTCTTAACATCATACTCATTAAATAATCTTAGGCTTTATTACTATTATCCATTTAACCATATCTGTTATCTTTCTCAAATGGAATCACTGTCATTTCATTTGCCCTGACTGTGACTATCTTGACCCTTCCCTCCATGCTTCCAGTTAGGTTTTAGCCCAATGTGTTGTTTCTTGTTCTTCTAATTTATATTAGTTTTGAGGACTGGTAGTGTTTTATCCTTAATTTACTGACTTAGCTATGCATTATTAATCATATTCTGTTGGTATAATGTCTCATTTTGTTTCACTGATTTCATTTTCTTTTAAATTTTTTCTATTTACAAAACAAATGCTATAGGATGTTTTCTTCTCTTTCCTATACTGGATTTTTTCTCTGTCTCACATAATTGAGATTCTTCCTTCCATTTTTCTTCATCTGAATTTCTACCTACTTATCATGCTATTTCTTTTCATATTATTATACAGGATCAACTCTATCCAAACCTTCCATTTGCCGACGTATAAAAGGGTAACTTGTTCTAGACTCCCTTTTCCTTATCTGGGATCTATTGGTATTTCCCTCAAAGCACATGGTGTTGATATGTTCTCCCAGCTTGTCTCTTACATGAGAGAGGATTCAGCTAGGGATGTGGGCAACTGTTGGTAGAACAGGTCTCTAATATTTTTGATAATTGTGTTAAAAATCTTGTTTTGGCATTTATTCTACTATTCAAATGCCTCTCTTATTTCTGAAGGGGCACTGTATCATTCAGGGTTCAACCAGAGAAGTATAAACACTAGGATATATACATATATATATATGTATATATATATACACTTGGGATTTGGCCCTGTGTAACTGGTTAGTCTCTGCAGGGCTGTTTACTTTACATCTGATGCTGGAGTTTAGAGTCTTCAGAGCAAGCAGTTGGGAAGGGAAGATAAATGTAAAGCTGGGGAGACCAAGAGCAAACCGGAACTCAAAAGCATAGCCTGGAACTCCACAGGAAAGGACTGAAACCCATGCCAGTTTTTATTGCCTCTAGTGTGAGTCACATGGGTGTCTTGCAGAAGCCAGGTAGTATCTCACAGAACTAAACACACACACATGGCCCAGGAGTCAGAGAAACTGAAGGAGAACGCATAGGAAGATAGAACAGTTGCCGCCTCAGCTGTGTTTCACAATAACAAGGTGGGTCAGCAAATCAGCAACAACACGTTTGAGCTACAGAATGGCTGGTGCTTCCTTTCTGCCCTCTAAGTCCCCCAAGACTCTCTCTCATGGACTGTCCTAACTGGAAACTTAAATAAGGGCATTCTAGGAAATGTAGTTCAATCTAGCCAAGTGGAAAAAGTACAAAGGTACCTTTTTTTATTATTATCCTCAAATAAAGCAGAGCCTTGCCTTTAGGCCTTTATTTCTGATAGACACAATAAGATCAAAGTTTGATTTCCTATTTCATTCATTTCTCCCCTAAAGCCAACCAAGAAAGTGACAAAATCTAAGCAATTGTGTTGTAAATTAAAGTCATATTTGCAGTGTCAGGAGAAAACAGAGAATAATAATCGTCCTTATGATTTATCCTACTCTGTATTTCGATTTGATATTCAAACTCATGAAAATTCACTCCAATAACAATTATTTTTTTCCAGGCTATCTATGAAGCTGGCCTTACTACAACTGTATTTTCCATGTGCAGAGAGAAGCAAAAGGGAAGATTTTAGCCAAACTTAACCTTCACTAAGCCTTTTTTTCCTTAGAAACTTTGTATAATCCTAAACTTTGTATAATCCTAAACAGCGCTCATCAAAGCGCTTCCCTGAAATTACCTTGGCTACCAGAAGCATTTTTACTCAATGAAAAAGCTTTAAAATGACTCAGCCTCATGAGACAATTATTTCAAAAGCCACAATGAACACCCAACTGTGAAAAACACAATAGTGCTTAAAAAAAAATCAACTGGTGATGTGAAAACGTCAGCAAACCCTCATATTGAAAGAAAAGTATTACTGCCAAATGGCCAAACTATAAAGAAATCCATGCACCTAATTAAGCCTATAATCGAAGAATGTTGATACTTCTGTCAAGAGCCAAGAACTTGCTCCGTGGCTTATCTACAAATTAAAAATTTAAACACAAAAACTAAGCATCTCAAATCACCCAGCGTTTTCTCTGCTTGCCAGATTTGGTAATTATGAGTTGTTCGCTGAATATGCACAGAAAATAAAACAATTTAAGAACCTAACTTTAGCTTCAGTCTTGGTCTTGTGATTTTGACACTTGTGATTTTGATTTTGTTTGCATACTTTTTAACTTAGTGCTATAAAACTATTTTCCATTCATTTAAAGCAGGCTGTATCTGTTTTCCATATTTTACAGAGAATGCCACAGCCAAGCCATTTCATAATTGCCTAGTAGAACACATGAAATTTCCCAAGGCCCTGGACCTTTGTTTTCTTATCTGTAAAATGAGGATAAGAAGACCTATATTTGATTATCTCAAAAGACTTTTCTTAGTTCTCCAAAGCAATATTTTTTTAAACTGCTCTGTAAAAATGAAAAGTAAATCTTTATGGCTAAGCCTGGACTAAAAGAGTATTTTGGACCTTTGTATAAGAGAACAACAAAGCTCTTTGAGTAGTAGTTATCTCTTTTCAGAGAAATGAGGATTTGAATTTACATTTTCAGAGGCTCAACTGAACTAGTAAATGAAATCCTCAGAAATAGATGGGAACATACTGAAAAATGGTAATTTCCTGGCAATGAAGCTATACATTAAAAGGGAATGAGACCTGAATCAGTAAAGTCAGGTTGGTGAATTTAGGTTATTCAATTGTTTATCAGTATGGGAATTGTATATTAGTTCACCTACTCTTAACCTTTGGTTAAGATGAATTGCTACAGACATACGCTTTTAGATTGTCCTCCTAAAACAGGCCACCTTGATCTAGCACTCTGTGTTTGTTCCAGTGACGGTGAAAATGAAGTTCTTCTTTAACATAGTAGAATAATGGCTCAGCAATTCCTGAGAAAGGCAATTGATGTCAACTATTAGAGTATAATTTTTAAAAAATTAAAAATCATGGCTGTTATAAAGACATAAAATAAGCATGTCAAGAATTTTGTCATTAACTGGATTTAATTCATCATTTAATGAGGGAACCAATAAGAGATTAAAATCAGTTCACCTGGCTTTCCAGGAAACAAACAAACAAGCATGCAAAAGCCCTGATTTGCAGTGTCTGCCAGTTTTTGTAGTCCAAGTACTCCAAGCATGGCTGATTTTAAGTCACCAATGAGAAGCCAGTGAGCTTTCAAAATTCTTGAAAATTAAATAATTGGTTCTCATGAGCCAGTCTGAGCTGGCTGCAGCACACCACTGTCATAGATATATGTATAATTTAATAAAAGAATGTTAAGATAAGGTATACAGGCTATGAAACCGGTTGATATCTCAAGGAGAAATAAACTTTTAGAGCTATTTTTCTGCCAGACAGGAATTATTTGCATCTCTATTGAACAATATCTGTAAGTTAAACTCTGCCCTAATAGAGTTGCAAAATAGCCCAGACAGTAAAGTCCAGTATTTCACTGAAAGAACACCTAATAATTTCTCTTTTCTTTTCTAACTTATGAATAATATTTTCTCACAGAACAGATTGTTAAATATATAATGAATTAATGTTCCTCTGACTCAATCTAAAAATATGAAGTTTCCTTAGTAGGCTATGAGGTACTTGAAGGTAGGAAATCCTTTTTTAATCTTTGTTTTTCAGCCCTCAGGAAGTACCCAGGACTCTGTAGGTTCTCAATAAATGTGTGATAAATTGAAGAGCATAATTTTATATGGGAAAAGTAGAAGCTAATTTCTCAAAATGGACAATCTCTTCTTCATTCTTCTCCTTCTTTTTTAGATTCCTGCCAAGAAATATGACTGGGGACAGTTCAGGGCAATAAATGTTCTCTGCCCTCAAGCGGAGCTTTAAAGGCAATGAAAACAAACATTATAAAGGCAGTAAAAAAACATGGGTTAAATGGTGGAAATAAGGAGGTCATAAAATGATGTAGCAATTTAAACTTATCATTAAAACAGTTCTTTGAATTTTGCCCTTCATTCTTCTTGAGAGTATAATGTAGAGTTAGATTAAAATAGAAATGATCATTTCTAATGAGACAAGGTACTTAAGGATTAAATGAACAAGATTAGACAATTTCTTGGGCCAAAGTTGAAACACAGTGGCCACTAGGCTTATTATAATTAAAAACTAAACAAACAAAAGATCAAAACTGAGCTGAGGGCTTCCCTGGTGGCGCAGTGGTTGAGAGTCCGCCTGCCGATGCAGGGGACGCGGGTTCGTGCCCCAGTCCGGGAAGATCCCACATGCCGCGGAGCGGCTGGGCCCGTGAGCCATGGCCGCTGAGCCTGCGCGTCCGGAGCCTGTGCTCCGCAACGGGAGAGGCTGCAGCAGTGAGAGGCCTGCGTACAGCAAAAAAAAAAAAAAAAAAAAAAAAACTGAGCTGATCACAACTTGTTACATTAGGTGATCACTGATAAATCTAGTCTAAAGAAGTAATGAGTAAAGATATTGTCACAATAGTTTGTATTGTGGTCTATTCATTCATGCATCAAAATTTTATTAAGTGCCTACCATATGTCAGGCATTGTTCTAAATGCTAGAAATATAATAGTGAAGAAAAAAGATAAGGTTCCTATTTATGTGGCATTTACTCCCTAGTGTGAGTGTATGTATACCTTGCCAAATGATCACCACAGTAACTTTAGTTACCATCTGTCACCATACAAAGTTAATACAGTATTATGACTATAGTCTCTGTACTGTACATTAACATCCCCATGACTTATTTTATAAATGGAAGCTTTTACCTCTTGATCCCCTTCACCCATTTCACCAGCCCACCAATCCCTTTACCCTCTGGCAACCACCATTATGTTCTCTGTATTTATGAGCCTGGGTTTAGTATGGTTTTGTTTGTTTTGCTTTTCAGATTCCATGTATAACTGAGATTATACAGAATTTGTCTTTCTTTGTCTGATTTGTTTCACCAAACATAATACACTCTAGGTCCATCCCTGTTTCCTTGAATGGCAAGTTTTCATTCTTTTTTATGGCTGAGTAGTATTTCATTATATATATATATATATATATATATATATATATTATATTTATATATTATATATTATATATATCACATATTCTTTATCTGTTCATCTACTGTTGGGCACTTAAGTTGTTTACAAATCTTGGCTATTGCAAACAGTGCTGCAATGAACATAGGTTTGCATATATCTTTTCAAATTAGTGTTTTCATTTTCTTCAGATAGATACCCAGAAGTGGAATTGCTGGACCATATGGTAATTCTATTTTTATTTTTTTGAGGAACCTCCATACTGCTTTCCATAGTAATTGCACCAATTTACATTCCCACCAGTGTGCATGAGGGTTTCGTTTTCTCTGCATCCTCACCAACACTTATTAGTTTTTGGTTATTATTTTTTTTATGATAACCATTCTGACAGGTGTGAGGTAACATCTCCTGGGTTTGACTTGCGTTTCCCTGATGATTTGTGATGCTGAACATTGTTTTGTATGACTGTGGGCCATCTGTATGTCTCCTTTGGAAAAAAGTCTATCCAGGTCTTCTGCCCATTTTTCAATCAGATTTTTTACTTTTTTTGTTATTGAGTTGCATGAGTTCTTTATATATTTTGAATATTAACCCCTTATTGGATATATGATTTGCAAATATCTTCTACATTCAGTAGGTTGCCTTTTCATTTTGTTGATGGTTTCCTTTGCTGCACAGAATCTTTTTAGTTTGATGCAGTTTTATTTATTTGCTTATTTCTTTCTTTTGTTGCCCTTGCCTTTGGAGTTATATACAAAAACCATTGCTAAGAGCAATGTCAAGGAGCTTAATGCCTATGTTTTTTTCTAGGATTTTTATGTTTTCAGGTTTTATATTCAAGTATTCAATCTATTTTGAGTTAATTTCTGTATATGGTGTCAGGTAGTGGTCCAGTTTTATTCTTTTGCATGTATTTGTCCAGTTTTCCCAACACCTTTTGTTGAAGAGACTGTCCTTTTCCCATTATATATTCTTGCCTCCTTTGTCATGAATTAATTGACCATTATAAGTCTGGGTTTATTTCTGGATTCTCTCTTATGTTCCATTGATCTGTGTTTGTTTTTATACCAATACCACACTGTTTTGATTACTATAGCTTTGAGTATAGTTTGAAATCAGGGAGTGTGATACTCCCAGCTTTGTTCTTCTTTCTCAAGATTGCTTTGGCTATGAAGGTTCCTTTGTGGTCCTTTAGAATTATTTGTTCTAGTTCTGTGAAAAATAGCATTGATATTTTGATAGGAAATCATTGAATCTGTAGATTGCTTTGGATAATATGGACATTTTAACAATATTAATTCTTCCAATCCACGAGCATGGGATATCTTTCCATGTATTTGTGTCTTCAATTTCTTTCATGATTTTCTTGTAGTTTTCAGTGTACAAATCTTTCACTTATTTGGTTAAATTTATTCCTAGTTAATTTATTCTTTTTGATGCTATTATAAGTGGGATTATTTCCTTGATTTCTCTTTCTGAGAGTTTGTTGTTAGTGTCTAGAAATGCAACAGATTTTTGTATATTAATTTTGTGTCCTGCAAGTTTACAGAATTCATTTATTAATTCTAATAGGTTTTTGGTGGAGGCTTTAGGGTTTTCTACATATAGTATCATGTCATCCACAAATAGTGACAATTTTACTTCTTCCTTTCCTGTGTTTTTCTATTTTAAGAATGTCTTGATTATTCTTTACTTTATATTTATGTATTTAAATACTCTGACTATTTTTTACTAACAAAGAGTGTCTAATTCTTCACTATTCTGACTGTTCATTAATAATTCAAACATTTAAGCATATATATCCATGTCAGCTTTTCTAGTTATCAACAGAAGGATTGGTCCTATTCCACCAATGTCAAAAGTGCAGAAACATATGTATCTATCTATCTATCTATCTATCTATATGGGTATTTATTTCTGTCATGTATATATGGCAGAATTTTCAATATTCAGAACACTTAATAAAACTATAATTAAAAAAACTATAAAAATAAAATAATTAAATAGAAGCTATAATTTTTTAAAATCTCAAATTTTGTTTTTGACACATAGAAATTTAAGACCTTTTTTCTTGTGTCAATTTCTTACCATTTCCCTGTCCATAAAAAGGGTTTTTATTTTTTTAAGGAAAAAAGTCTGATTAGTGACTTACGTTAAGGGCTAGAACCTAGTGCTGATAATATTTGTTTAGAAATGAAGAAAAGGAAGGATAAATATAATGTCTGAATATACTTCTTTCAATTTAATGTCAGGGTGTTGTGTGCTTCCTGTCTTGATTTAGAAAATTGTGATGAGGACAAAAAAGGCTCTTTCATAAACTAAGCTATGAATTGTTGATCTTCTGAAGGTTTTGTTCTGTTATACAGAGAACACATATATTCTAGAAGAAAAAAATTGTGAGTTTGGTGATTTGACTTCAGTGTTATACTCTATGATTTCTATTTCAGCCCTCTGATGCTTGTTCCCCTTGTTCATCCCAATGCATCCTGTAAGCCCCACTGTTTATCTAAATGCCTGATCCGTGTTTATTCACCTCTACCCCTTTCCCTACCACCACACTGGTACTAAAGTATACTTGCTATGATAAGAACGTCCTGGCAGTACTCACCCTTTATATCAGATACAAGTGTCAACCTTTGGCCTTGATTCTTACTCTGGCTACAATTATATGTGTAGCAACTAAAAATATATATATAAAAGAAGTGGAACCTACCAGCCTCTATAACTCTCCTCTCTTTAAAAATTTCTGGACTTCCCTGGTGGTGCAGTGGTTAAGAAGCTGCCTGCCAGTGCAGGGGACGTGGGTTCGAGCCCTGGTCTGGGAAGATCCCACATGCCGTGGAGCAACTAAGCCCGTGCACCACAACTACTGAGCCTGTGCTCTAGAGCCCGCGAGCCACAACTACTGAAGCCCATTCACCTAGACCCTGTGCTCTGCAGCAAGAGAAGCCACCGCAATGAGAAGTCCGCACACTGCATAAGCCCCTGCTTACGGCAACTAGAGAAAGCCTGCGTGCAGCAACGAAGACCTAACACAGCCAAAAATAAATAAATAAATTTCTAAAAAAAAAATTCCTACCTCCATCTTATTGAGTTAGTAACTCACACAGTAAAATTCTGTCTAAAATATGAACAAAGAGGCTCTGAGCATGTCCCAAATTAGACCCTCCTTAAATAAATGAATATGTTTTGTGTTATATAGTTTAGCTGGTCTGGGATCTTTCTGTTTTGTGGGGCTCTGGGTGATTGATGTTACTAAGTAGTTGATCTCTGGATAAGTGGAATATTAACATGTTAGACCTTGAACATCCATCTCAGGGCTCTGGAATCAATATGATTCCTAAGCCCAGTAAACAAAACAGGGATGAACAAACATTCCTAGTTGTGAATCTGTTTCAAGGAGAAATATTTTAGATTCAAAATATGTTAAAATAATAAATTTCTTAACAATTCTTTGTATCAGTGTTTTGAAGTGATTTATATATCATTACAAATTCTACTCCTAACAATCATTTCAAAACACGACTTAATGTTTAAAGAATTACTCGAAGTAAATAGAGTATAATAGCTCAGGCATAAACCTGTCAAGATTAAAATGATAAATATTTTCTTTTATTAGAGGAGAAGTTCTGAGGTTATCTGACGTAACACATCTCAAACAATGGTCCTATTTGGCATGCCATTGGATTTTTATTTCCCATATTTTAGCTAGATTATCCTGTAGGTTCCAAAGCATGAGCTTCAAGGGAAATCACATTTCCTTGATATTTCTACATGAAGAAACTTGAAAATGACTAGACTCAGAGTTTTCAATTGTAGGTCTTGGGTAAGTAAGAACATTATACACCAAAATGTGTACTGGCTTATATCAAATAAGTCTGTAAATTTCTACTAATGACCTAGAATGATGTAAGGACCATCTACTTCACATCATCTTTTGACTAAAGCTCAGTTTCTTTTATGAGATGTTATTTGTTTCTAGAATCATGATAGATTGATATTCTCCTTTCAGAGTTTGAAAAGAGATCAGTTATTAGAATGCTGCTACAGCTGAGATCTGGTAGTTGTTTTAATTTGGGAAGGAACTGGTGCTTGGAAAAAAGAAATCTGTTCTTATCTCCTTCAAAGCTGCATAAATCTAAGTCTGTGACATGAAGGAAGCCCATTTGAGTTGACACAAAGTGTCTCATATTCAGATAGGCCCATTTTGAAATCACAGTTTTACCACTTACTAGCTTTGTTGCTTTAGGATGTTTACTTGATCTCTAAAAGTCCCAGTTTTCTACGTTGTTTTGTGGATTATTACAACCTGTGTCATAGGAAAACCATGCAGGTTATGGCACTGTAAATTGCCTTAAATAAGGAAGCAGCAAGGATGTGCCGTTCACAAGTGAATTTAGTAAACATGGTTAAGAATGGCCGGTGCTGATAGCAGTGACTCTAAAGAACAAATGTGGTTTTACTGGGCTCTTAAAAGCTGGCTAGTTAGACACAGTTGAGACTTAAATGGTTCCTGTTTGTGGTAACAACAATAAACTTCACCAAGCAACTCATGTGCTTCCATGTACTTCCTGGCATCCTTGCAGTTAAGTAGAATCTTATGATTAGCTCTGGCCAGGGAAATGTTTGTTCGGTGGCCCCAGTGACTTCATGGACTGAAGCAGTGAAAAAACTATAAAAGATTCAAGATTCTCCAGCTCCTCTTTGCCATGCCACAGTAACCAAGATTACTTCGTTTTAGATGGTACAGCTATACAACGTTAGAACCTCCATCAATTTGGGTCCCTGCCTGACAATGTGGAGTAGAGCCCCCCCTCAAGCTGCGATGAACATGTAGTATGAGCAAGAAATAAACCTTTGTTTTGTTAATGCCTTGGGACTTAGGGCTTAATTAATTACCATGGCATAAAGTAGCCTATTATGATCAATACCCTGGTTTAGAGTGGCCACATTTTCAAATATATTTTCCCTTATGCATTGCTAAATTTAATTAATAGATTCCATTAAGAATTAGAATTAAATGCAATGAGATTTCCAAATTAAAAAACAAACTATGGAATAGTTTTTGAGGATTATGCTATACATAGCTTTCACATAATATTAACATGCTCAGGATCAGGAAAAATGAGAGATAAAATCAGGAAGGTCCATGAGTATAGCAATGAAAAACACTAACACTGCTGAAATAGGCTGATTGCTAAAATTAATAATGATTATATTTTGAGATTGCATAGCATTTTGTAAAGTACTCAATTCACTACTTATCTTCAGATAAAATTCTGGATCCAAGTGATATTGAACTTAGTAGGAGATATAACCAAGAAGAGCATATTGAACTATAAGTGGACTTGAAGTTCAATTGTAAGCAGTTAAAATCCTCTTCATGGAAGCAAAAAGGACCCTCAAACTATCCATCTTATTCATAGGATAAAATCTCCATTAATACCTAAAGAAGGCTTCAAAGCAGCCCAGAAACATTAATTAACTGAGCATCAGAACCTGGCTAAGAAGTAGGAAAGAACTACTGTAGTTATCCCCATTTTTCAGGCCAACAAGAGGCAGTGGGTAATAACTAGTTCAACTGGAGATAATTAATTTAGTAGTAAGATGAACAGGCTTTTGATTTCTAGATATTAGACCCAGTGGGGTCTTATAGCTGTGACTACAAATACTTATAGCACAGAAGATGATTGCTGACTGCATCAGAGAAATCTGATCTCAAGTCCCAACTCTGCCCCGCTTATTTTCAATGTGATCTTAGACAAATTTACTTCCATGTAGATGGGAATAATCATGTCTCAAAAGGTAACATAAGATTTAAATGACAATGAGGGCAAAGGTTTTAACATAGTGACTGACCCAGTGTAGGCATTTTTAAAATGGAGTTTTTCATCCTTTATTTATTTACTATTTATTTTATTAAAAGAGCTAAGAAGTTCACTTCTGAGGAGGCCCCCCCCAAAAAAAATCAAAACTGATGTCATTACAACCATTACGTAACCCTCAATTGACACTACTCTGAATGTACATGTAACTGTTTATCTAACAAACTGCACTATTTTAGGGTCCACCAGGTTTTACCATTCTTGTATCTGACTCAAAGTCTCTGAACTAAAAGGAATCATTTCCAATTTATTGAGGATTAAGACAGACTCCTGACTTGAAAGTGATGGTGTATCTGCAAAGATGCTTTAAAAATTGACACCACAAATGTCTTTGTACAATTTTCCTTCTTTAAAAATATTACATTGTCAACTAAGGATCCCCATACAAAGAATCTTCAGAAGTCCAAGTTCTTATTTGGTCTACTGCTATTCTAGAGATACAAGCTAAATAACACCCATTCATGAAGTTACATTCTCAGGACTGCTTAGTTTAGGCACAAGGCTAGGATAAGGAAGGAAAAATTTTTTTTCTTTTTATAAACTAGCCATCTACTGTAAGTAACTATATATTGGGTAAAATAATTTAGGGGCATTTTGTTTCAAGCTCTAGGAATGTTTGAACTTTATGTATACTGTAATCGAACTGTAATTTTTATTTGAAAGGAAATTAATTTGTTGTTTGGGATTCTTCCTGCCTGTTTCTTTTGTCTGTTGTTCCTGCGCATATTCTTGTGAAAACTGGTTTTAGCTTTGTTTCTCCCATCCAGGTACTAACCAGGCCCGACCCTGCTTGGTTTCCGAGCTCAGACGAGATCAGGTGTGTTCAGGGTGGTACGGCTGTATACGTTTTAGCTTTGTTTCTTATAGTTTCCATGATGGAGGTCAGATTTAAAAACTCTTGAACACAAAATCCCACATTATAGACAAAGATCACAGCGTTATGTTAAAGGAGAGTTGTAATTTATGTCTCTTGTTTCCTTTGTGGCCCCTGTCTAATCAAACATACTCTTTGGCTGACCTCAAACTCTTCTGTCTGTCAATACACTGTAATTCTCTACTATAGCTCTTTGCTTTCTTTATAAACAGAAAGCAAAGCCCCTGCCAAACAATACAGACTATGCCATGGTTATGAAATCTGTGGAAGTCATCTATTCAGACACTTAGTTCACACATAGGAGATTAAGACACTGACCATAATTATATCCAAAGACCAGCAGCTAGTGAGGGGCAAAGCTAAAATTTGAGCTATTGATATTTTCACTTTTGGAGAAAGAAATAAAATAGCATTTACCTACAACTGTACTATTATTAATAAGACTATATATTGTTGGAAAGATTTAGCTGGTAAATGATGACATCAAAAACGTAAGTTATGGTGGGGAAATAGAAGGGTAAAGCTTTTGTATGCAATCACCTTTAAGTTATTAGCATAAAACAGATTGTTATATCTATATGATGTTTTATGCAAGCAAAACTTCTTAACAAATACTAGTAAACCAAATTCAACAGTACATTAGAAGAATCACACACCATGATCAAGTGGGATTCATGCCTGGGATACAACAATGGTTTGAAATTTGCAATAAATGTGATACACTAGATTAATAGAATAAAAGCTTAAAACCTTATGATCATCTTAATAGGTACAGAAAATGCACTTGACTAAATTTAACATCTATTAAAGATGTTAAAACTCTTAACAAATTGGGTACGGAAGGAAAGAACCTCACCATAATGCAGGTCATATAGAAGAAACCCACAACAAACATACTCAACAATGAAAGATTGAGAGCTTTCCCACTGAGATCAGGAACAAGACAAAGGTGCCTGCTCTCACTATGCCTATTCAACATAGTACTGGAAGTCCTAGTCAGAGCAATTAGGCAAGAAAAAGAAAGAAAAGGCATTCAAATCATAAAAAAAAGAAGTAAAACTGTGTTTGCAGATGATATGACCTTACATAGACAGAACCCTAAAAATTCTACAAAAAAACTATTAGAACTAATCAACAAATTCAGTAAAATTCAGAAAAAGCAGGATACAAAATTAACATACAAAAATCATTTGCATTTCTATACGCTAAAAAGGACTTATCTGAAAAAGAAAAGATTCCTATTTATAATAGCATCAAAAATATAAAATACTTAAGAATAAATTTAACCCAGGAGGTGAAAGTTTTGTATATAAAAATTACAAGACATTTATGAAAGAAACTGAAGAAGATAGAAATAAATGGAAAGCTATCTCATGTTCATGGATCAGAAGAATTTATATTGTTAAAATGTCCAAAGCAATCTACAGATTCAATGCAATCCCTATAAAAATTCCAATGACATTTTTTTTTACAGAAATAGAAAAAGCAATCCTAAAATTAATATGGAATCACAAAAGACCCCATATAGCCAAAGCAATCCTGAAAAGTACAGTGGAGCCTTGATTAATGCAGGGGGTTAATCCACATTTGATTTACAATTGCCCCTCCTTAGCTGAGGTTCCTCTGCCTCTGTGGATTCAACCAAACATGGACCATGTAGTACCGTAGCATTTCCTATTGAAAAATATCTGCATATAAGTGGACCTGCATGGTTCAGATCTGCGTTGTTCAAGGGTCAACTGTACAAAGCTGGAGACATCACAATTTCTGATTTCAAACATTTTTACAAAGCTACGGTAACCAAATCAGTATGGTAGCGGCATAAAAATAGACATATAGACCTGTGGAACTGAATAAAGATCCCAGAATTAAACCCATACATATATGGTCAACTGATATTTAACAAGGGAGCCAAGAACACTCAATAGGGAGAGGACAGTCTCTCCAATAAATGGTGGTGGACAACTACATGCAGAAGAATGAAACTGGATCCCCATCTTACACCACTCACAAAAATTAACTTGAAATAAATTAAAGACTTAAGTGTGAGATCTGAAACTGCAAAACTCCTAAAAGAAAACAAGGGGAAAATATCCTGGACATTGATCTTGGCAAAACTTTTTGGATATGACACCACGAGTGCAAGAAATGAGGAAAAATAAACAAATTGAACTATGTAATATTAAAAAGCTTCTGCACAGCAAAAGAAACAGTCAGCAAAATAAAAGGGCAACATACAGAATGGAAAAAAAATTGCAAACCATCTATCTGATAAGGGGTTAATGTCCAAAATATATAAATAACTCATACAACTCAATACCAAACAAAACAATCTGATTTTAAAATGGGCAAATGACCTGAGTAGACATTTTCCCAAAGAAGACATATAGATGGCTAACAGGTATATGAAAAGATGTTTGACATCACCAATCATCAGGGAAATGCAAATAAAAACTACAGTGACATATCACCTCACACCTGTTAGAATAACGATTAACAAAAAGACAAGAGAGAACAAGCATTGGCAAGGTTGTGGAGAAAGGAGAACACTTGTGCTGCACACTTGTGCAACTGTGGGAAAGTAATTTTGTACAGCCGCTATGGAAAATATCATGGAGTTTTCTCAGAATATTGAAAATAGCACTACAATATGATCTAACAATTCTACTACTAGGTATGTATGTGAAGGAAATGGAAACACTATCACAAAGGATATCTGCACCCCCATGTTCATAGCAGCATTATTCACAATAGCCAAGACACGGAAACAAGCTAGGTATCCATCAATACACGGATAAAGAAAATGTGATACACACACACACACACACACACACACACACACACACACACACACACTGGAATAGCATTCAGCTAAAAAGGAAGGAAATTCTGCCTCTTGCGACAGCATGGATGGACCTTGAGGGCATTACGATAAGCGAAATAAGTCAGATAGAGAAAGTCAAATACTGTATATTTTTACTTGTATGTGGAATCTAAAAAAGCTGAACTCATGGACATAGAGGGTTGCTAGGAGCTGGGAATTGGAGGGGACAGGGGAGAGGAAATGAAGAGATGTCAGTCAAAAGGTACAAACTCCCAGCTATAAGATGAAAAAGTTCTGAGGTTCTAATATATAGTACGGTGAATATAATTAACAATACTGTATTATATACTTGAAAATTGTTGAGAGTAGATTTTAAAAGTTAACACCACCGAAAAACAAAAAAGGTGTTGGGATGAAGGGGGTTAACTAACTTTATGGTGGTACTCATTTTGCAATATATACATGTATCAAATCATCACCTTGTACATCTAAACTTACATGTAAGTTAATCATATCTCAAAAAAACTAGAGGAGAAGAAAGGAGACTTGATTGGTTGGGAATGATCATTAAGCAGGCAAATGTGCTGAATAGGTAGTAAATGCGATATTGGGTCCCGCTCACATTTAGTGTACTTTGCCTTACACGCAGGCCGTGGTTAGGAATACCAAAGAAAGGGGATGGTAAATACCGCATGCTCTTACGTAATGTCATTTAACATTCAGGAAGATCCTTGATCTTGTATACTTTCAGCTGTACTTAGCAGAAAATTCATGTTGGGCAAAGTCAACAGCAATGGTTTATACAGTATTGTATGGGTCAAACTGATAACAGAAGATTTCTAATCTGTTTCATGTAAAATTTTGTGTGCAATTAGCTAAGCACAGAAAAGTGTCTTGTTCAGCCAGCTGCTTCCATATCCTTCTTACCTCCCAAGAAAAACTGCTTGAATATTCAAAGTCTCAAAACTGAATGCATCTTGAAGAGTTTGTGTCCAACATTTGGCAAATTTTATGAGACACTAATTTGGAGAGAAGTCCCTAATTTAGTCCTCAGATCTCAACGCTGCTTGCAATTCTAGTGTTCTGATACGCAAAGCCAAACTGACAAAGTAGAATTTTGGACATTTGGGAAACGTTCCTGACAGGAGACAATCTTCTTACTTGAAAGTGGTACTGAATCTATATTTATTACATGAAATAACATGAAATGTTAATGTCACTTATAATAGGTTGTAAAGATAAATAAACAATGCTTGGTTTGTATTTTAAAATATTTGAAAAGCCTCTCTCACTCAAATAAAATATTTCCCAATATTAAACAAAAAAATCAGATATTCATTAGTGATAAAGCAAGCTACATAAATGAATTCAGTGTTGGTGGTGGAAGGCTTTCTTTAAATCTGATAATGTACTGTGACTATCTCAAACAGAAGTAGAACATACAGCAAAATATTCCTTTTCCTGAGCTGAGGACATTTTTGTAATAAAATATGTTTCATCACTGTCTTTTCACTTCCATTCACCACTCTAACCAACATAATCAGGAAAAATTTTTATATAACTTTAAAATGTCAGGTAAAGAGATAAATGTAAAGTCAGTTATGTCTCTTAGATTATCCTCGTTTTATCAATTGCAAATCAAGCTTCTGAGTTCTAGTAAACATTATCACTTCTCTGCCTTATTTGCTGTGGTTCTACGGCGCAGCTAGGAATCTGGCATGTTTATTGTAGTTAAGCCCTTACTTCAGACGCAGCTCCAGGAAATGTGACTTTTTGTTTCCTTTGTGTCCCGAGATCTTTATTTGGGCCAATTAGGGACTGAAGTCTTAACTATTTCCAGTAATAACCGATGTATTTGCTCTGAGCCTCAGTTCCAAAACCTGGGTCCCCTGCTCTTTTTATCACCCCCTGGGACCGCCCTGCTGCCTCGCCGCCATTCATCTACTCTCGCTTAATGCCGGCTTCCCGCCCAGAGGGTCTGCGCACGCGCGACGTAGCGCGACGCTTGCTCTTTCTGCGCAGGTCAGCCCTTCAACCCTGTACTACGCGGTAAACTGCGCAAAGTTTTTGGCACGGTGAGATTTCTGATGTGGGAACCGCTGATTTTCGACAGTGAACTCTATGCTGGAAATGAAGTGATCCATTACTCTCTTTTTACTATTTCCAAGGAGGATTAAGAAAAGGTAGGACCCACAAGCTTTTTAGAACGGGCACCACCTCGCCCTCCCGGGTACCCGATGTAGGTGGGGCAGGATGGGGAAGGTCCGCTCTCTCCGTAGGCGTGTCCTCTTATCCTCGTCTGTTGATCCCTTTCTCTCACGTACCCATAAACTGCCCCTACCCCACACCCCCAGTGTCAAGCAAATATGTAGATAGTACTCACACTGCTCTTGCACTGTTTGATAAAAAAGGGTTCCTTTTCTTATTATGAAATATTTTATGCAGATATGATAGCCAGTGTGGGAGATATAATAAATCATAGTGAAGTGACCACCTGTCTGTACACACTGCTTTTAATAATAAATATTTCATTATCTGGTAATAAAATGCATACCAAACTTACCTACGCACAATTTTAAAAGATGAATGTAATGAAATAATGGTAATATAAAGAGAAATAGAAAGCAGAATAGAGTAAAATAAAATATATTTCAATCTGTAAATGTTTGGACACATGTACGCTAGAGATCTCATGGAGCAGTTACATTTCTTACATGCTTACAATGAATGTTTTGGTATAGGATATATAAGATCAAGATCCATTCCATATGGGAACAGAGTCAAGGATGGACACTCGAATTAAATAAATAAATCAAGCCTAAAGTTTGGGTGAGTAATTACGGACCAAACTTACTAGTGTAATGGGTAGGAAAAGCCAAAAAAAACATGCAGGGATAACAGGCCGAGGCAAATTACAGACTGCTCAAGTCGAGAAAATGAGGTCAACCTCATCTCTCAAGTGACGTTCAGAGCTGTATTTGGAACTGCAGTGTTAAAATTATTTGCTTTGTTATAGCCGGGGATGCTGCCATAAGAGCACTATATCCCGAAACCCTTCTCAGTTACAAATGTAGCTGGAAATGCTAGAATATATTGAGTGAGAAGAAGTGCAGAATAAAACACTGAATAGTTTCAAGATGACGTCTTGATTCTGTTTAAGCTTCCCTCTGGATAAGGTCTGTTACATTACTGAGCTTTTAGAGTAATTTCTTGTAAAAAAATGTCTTAGTATTATCACATATTAAAATACTTCCAATTTATATTTATAAGAGTTTAATTCAACAAGACATTCAGAAGTCCAGTACAGTGCACTCCTAATCATGAGTTTCTGCAGTGCGCCAAAATGGGGCGTTACTACCCATGTTAAGAACTCTGAAGTCCCTGGTGTTCCTTTCCCCATCACACACCCCCTGCATCTCTGCGACCCTGGATTTTGCATTTGTAATTCCCTTGGTTTTCATTCAGTTTTAATATGCATGCATCATTCCTAAGAATATAATTAGTTTGGGATAGTTATGAAGTTTATATATATGTAGTACACTGCAGATTATTTTCTCACATCTTGCTTTATGTAACACGTCATGTTTGTGAGAATCATCCATGTTGACGCATGCTGCTCTAGTTAATTCATTTTGAATGGCAGTGTTCTGTGGAATGAATGTAACGTGTGCTTATTCTCTGTTCAATGGGTGTTTGGGTTATTTCGGGTTTTTTTTTTGATGTTATGAAAATATTGCTATTACCATTCTTTTACATGTCTTCTTATGCCCATACGTGAGAGTATCTCTAGGGTCACATGTAGGAATAAAATGCGTAGGTTTTGGAGTAGGCTCACGTCTAACTTAGAAGGTAATGCCAAGTGATTTTTTCAAAGTGATTGTACTAATTTACAGTCTCAGCAGGTGTTTATATGTGTTCCTATTGCTATACATCTCACCAGCACTTGGTATTACAAGACTTTTATTTTTGATAATATATGGGTGTGAAATGGTCTCTTGTAGTTTCAATATTCATTTCACCAAGTACTAATGATATTGTCTTTTAAAATGAATATCAGCTATTTGAGTTTTGCCCTTTTGTGAAAGGCTTGTTTATGTCTTTTGCTTATTTTTCTGTTGGATTTCTTACTGCTATTGGGTTCTTTGTATGTTTTGAATATGCATCCTTTGTTGTTTATGTGTTGTAAATACCTTCTCCCAGTGTTTGGCTTATCTTTTCATTCACCTAATGATGTCTTTTGATGGGCAGTAATTCCAATTTTATCTAGTAAGGTAGATCAAACTTTAAAAAAATGATTATAATGTTTGTGTCTTGTTTAAGAAATCATTCCCTTCTGCAAGGTGATAAATTCTTCCTCCAATTTTTATTATAGTTTCAATCTTTTGGCTTTCCTATTTAAATTATGAACTCTTCAAGAATTGGTTTTTATGCAGTTATAAAATAATCAATTGTCCCTTCAACCTTTACTGAATATCATTCTTTCCTCTCTGATGTGCAGTTCATCACTGTCATGTTAAGATATTACATATGAGTATATCTCTGTTTCTGCTTTCTATTCAACTGCGTTAGTCTGTAGTAGCTCTGTAGCAGTGACACACATTTTAAATACTAGAGCTTTTTAATATACCTTGACATTTCTAAGTTTCTTAAATATTCTGCTTGAGAAGTATGTTAGGGAATTTTGGACCTTTGCTCTTCTCTATGCATTTTAGAATCCCTTTATCAAGTTCCATGCTAATATATCTTTGTTTACAGAAGTTCTATTTGGCTCTTTTTCAAATTTGTTCAGTCATATCTGATGGTCTCTTGTTCTTAATTCAAACTGAGAATTATTTATTTTATCTCTTTAAATATATTAAATATATTTCTATTTTTTCAGTTGATATCAATATTTAAAGTCTCTGTAGATCTGATTCTTTGTTTCCACGGACTCACCCTGTTCATGTTCCTTTTTTTCCTTACTGTATTTTGCATAGATCTGAGATGGGCCACAGCCTGGTCCCAGGACAAAGTTGGGGAAGCAAGATGTACTGATTCTCTACAACTTCTCAGCTCCTGGGCTTGGATTTCAATGTGTGTTTTCTAGGTTTTGTTTTGGATATTCTTTGTTCAAATTTCAATGTGCTGATATAATTTCAAAATTATACACTATTAGATAGTTTGTTTTTCTCTTCTTTACTGTGCAGTAGTACAAAGTAGTGATTAAGACTCTATTATCATACCATCTGAATTCAAATCTGGACTTTACCAATTACTAGCTCTGCAAAATAAAATTTACCTATATGAGCCCAAGTTTCTCACATTATGTTAGTATAAATATGGTTCAGTGGTATACTGGGCTATTGGTAGTAGTGAATGAGCAAATAAATGCATGTGAAGAACGAATAGTGCTTAGTACATAGTAATAGCTCAATAAATATTCATTATCATTAGTACTGTTGTTCCTCCTTTAAGCCCAGCACTGAATCTTTCATATACTTGATATCAATAAGGAATTGGATTGATTGACAGGCGCTGAATATCTGACTGTTGGACTACTTACTGGTAGCTGTAAATCCACTTCAGAAAGTGAAAATGAAGTACCGGTGTGGGGAATGTTCAGTATACACTGTACAGACAAAAGAGGGCTACCTGTAGGCAGCACAGATACATACACTTGAGTGTGGTGGCTGTCTCAGGGAGTCCTGCCCACATGATGGTGCTTTTCTCCTGCATTCCCAGGAGGTCTGAGGTATCAGGGCAGTGTGGAATGAAGCAGGGAGAAAGAATCATTTGGTCCTCAGTCCTCTGGAAAGTACATATGTTGTTGCAGTTATTTCTCCTGGGTATTGCTGTTAAATTCAATCTCAGAAGAATATATGAATCATCTTAGTCCTCTTTTCCTACTTTTACATCCACAGAGATAAATTTACTCAAAGCATTTCCAGTGATTGATCCAGAAAGGAGTCTTTTGGAAATGTGAGCACATAGATAAACAAACCCTAGTCTTAGGTTATATTGTTTAGAAGAATGAGAGATAGTGTGTGTCATTTAAGAAATGTGCAATGAAGAAATGCCCATATTTTTCTTAGCCTAAATTTAAACATTTTAGATCAAGTTAAACTTGAAAATGTGATTTAAAAAAATCTTTTTTGTTCCTAAGAGAATCTTTTTCCTGATACTTCCTTTCTGTTGGTTCTCCAGGAGCTACTTGCCATGTCACTACTCATTTCCTATCGTGTTTTGAAACTATAGGTCCTCGATAAAGCAAAAAGGATTTCATAGCTCCCATTTTCTTTTTTTTTTTTCTTTTTTTTTTTTCTTTGCCGTACGCGGGCTTCTCACTGCTGTGGCCTCTCCCATTGCGGAGCACAGGCTCCGGACGCGCAGGCTCAGCGGCCATGGCTCACGGGCCCAGCCGCCCCGCGGCATGTGGGATCTTCCCGGACCGGGGCACGAACCCATGTCCCCCGCATCGGCAGGCGGACTCTCAACCACTGCGCCACCAGGGAAGCCCCCCATTTTCTTTTTAACATCTTTATTGGAGTATAATTGCTTTACAATGGTGTGTTAGTTTCTGCTTCATAAGAAAGTGAATCAGCTATACATATACATATATCCCTATATCTCCTCCCTCTTGTGTCTCTCTCCCACCCTCCCTATCCCACCCCTCTAGGTGGTCACAAAGCACCGAGCTGATCTTCTTGTGCTATGCGGCTGCTTCCCACTAGCTATCTGTTTTACATTTGGTAGTGTATACATGTCCATGCCACTATCTCACTTTGTCCCAGCTTACCCTTCCCCCTCCCCATGTCCTCAAGTCCATTCTCTACGTCTGCCTCTTTATTCCTGTCCTGCCCCTAGGTTCTTCAGAACCACTTTTTTTTTTTTTTTTAGATTCCATATATATGTGTTAGCATACGGTATTTGGTTTTCTCTTTCTGACTTACTTCACTCTGTATGACAGATTCTAGGTCCATCCACCTTGCTAAAAATAACTCAATTTCGTTTCCTTTCATGGCTGAGTAATATTCCATTGTATATATTTGCCATATCTTCTTTATTCATTCATCTGTCAGTGGACACTTCGGTTGCTTCCATGTCCTGGCTATTGTAAATAGAGCTGCAATGAACATTGTGGTACATGACTCTTTCTGAATCATGGTTTTCTCAGGACATATGGTATATGCCCAGGAGTGGGATTGCTGGGTCATATGGTAGTTCTGTTTTTAGTTTTTTATGGAACCTCCATACTGTTATCCATAGTGGCTGTATCAATTTACATTCCCACCAGCAGTGCAAGAGTGTTCCCTTTTTTTCCACACCCTCTCCAGCATTTATTGTTTGTAGAGTTTTTGATGATGGCCATTCTGACTGGTGTGAGGTGATACCTCATTGTCATTTTGATTTGCATTTCTCTAATGATTAGTTATGTTGAGCATCCTTTCATGCGTTTGTGGGCAATCTGTATATCTTCTTGGGAGAAATGTCTATTTAGGTCTTCTGTGCATTTTTGGATTGGGTTGTTTGTTTTTTTGATATTGAGCTGCATGAGCTGCTTGTAAATTTTAGAGATCAATCCTATGTCAGTTGCTTCATTTGCAAATATTTTCTCCCATTCTGAGTGTTGTCTTTTCGTCTTGTTTATGGTTTCCTTTGTTGTGCAAAAGCTTTTAAGTTTCATTAGGTCCCATTTGTTTATTTTTGTTTTTATTTCCATTTCTCTAGGAGGTGGGTCAAAAAGGACCTTGCTGTGATTTATGTCATAGAGTGCTCTGCCTATGCTTTCCTCTAAGAGTTCGATAGTGTCTGGCTTTACATTTAGGCCTTTAATCCATTTTGAGTTTATTTTTGTGTATGGTGTTAGGGAGTGTTCTAATTTCATTCTTTTACATGTAGCTGTCCAGTTTTCCCAGCACCACTTATTGAAGAGGCTGTCTTTAATCCATTGTATACTCTTGTGTCCTTTATCAAAAATAAGGTGACCATATGTGTGTGGGTTTATCTCTGGGCTTTCTATCCTGTTCCGTTGATCTATATTTCTGTTTTTGTGCCAGTACCATACTGTCTTGATTACTGTAGCTTTGTAGTATAGTCTGAAGTCAGGGAGCCTGATTCCTCCAGCTCCGTTTTTCTTTCTCAAGATTGGTTTGGCTATTCGTGGTCTTTTGTGTTTCCATACCAATTGTGAAATTTTTTGTTCTACTTCTGTGAAAAATGCCATTGGTAGTTTGATAGGGATTGCATTGAATGTGTAGATTGCTTTGGGTAGTAGAGTCATTTTCACAGTGTTGATTCTTCCAATCCAAGAACATGGTATATTTCTCCATCTGTATCATCTTTAGTTTCTTTCATCAGTGTCTTATAGTTTTCTGCATATAGGTCTTTTTCTCCTTAGGTATGTTTATTTCTAGGTATTTTATTCTTTTTGTTGCAGTAGTAAATGGGAGTGTTTCCTTAATTTCTCTTTCAGATTTTTCATCATTAGTGTATAGGAATGCAGGAGATTTCTGTGCATTAATTTTGTATCCTGCTACTTTTCCAAATTCATTGATTAGCTCTAGTAGTTTTCTGGTAGCATCTTTAGGATTCTCTATGTGTAGTATCATGTCATCTGCAAACAGTGACAGCTTTACTTCTTCTTTTCCGATTTGGATTCCTTTTTTTCTTTTTCTTCTCTGATTGATGTGGCTAAAACTTCCAAAGTATGTTATATAATAGTGGTGAGAGTGGACAGCCTTGTCTTGTTCCTGATCTTAGAGGAAATACTTTCAGTTTTTCAGCATTGAGAATGATGTTTGTTGTGGGTTTGTCCTATATGGCCTTTATTATGTTGAGGTAGGTTCCCTCTATGCCTACTTTCTGGAAGGTTTTTATCATAAATGGGTGTTGAATTTTGTCAAAAGCTTTTTCTGCATCTATTGAGATGATCATATGGTTTTTCTCCTTCAGTTTGTTAATACGGTTTATCACATTGATTGATTTGCGTATATTGAAGAATCCTTGCATTCCTGGGATAAACCCCACGGGATCATGGTGTATGATCCTTTTAATGTGCTGTTGGATTCTGTTTGCTAGTATTTTGTTGAGAATTTTTGCATCTATGTATATCAGTGATATTGGCCTATAGTTTTCTTTCTTTGTGACATCTTTGTCTGGTTTTGGCATCAGGGTGATGGTGGCCTCGTAGAATGATTTTGGGAGTGTTCCTCCCTCTGCTGTATTTTGGAAGAGTTTGAGAAGGATAGGTGTTAGCTCTTCTGTAAATGTTTGGTAGAATTTGCCTATGAAGCCATCTGGTCCTGGGCTTTTGTTTGTTGCAAGAATATTAATCTCAATTCTTATGTTGCAAGAATATTAATTCTCAATTTCAGTGTTAGCTCCCATTTTCTTTCAGCACTCAGATCAACTGGAAATTTTCTTCAGGTTTATCGTGTACTACTACTGTTAAAGTATTCATTAACACATTGAATCAGGCCTCTTGGTAGAAAATTATTACAAATCTACTTATTAGACATTTAAGACATTAAATAATTTTTATTTAGTTTTATTCCTATTAATGACTCAGCTTATTATACCTGAACAATTTTTAAATCCCTTTTAAAAAAAGTCTTTGCAGTTTTTTAAAAATCTACTTAAATTTCCAATGTTTAAGCATACTGTTCTGGTTCATCTTTAACTTATACATGTCACACACATTGCAAAGACATTTGCAAGATAAGATTTTTCTAGAGATATTTTGTTTGTGAAAACAGCATTAGAGAAGGCTAATTTTGCAGTAGTAAATTGCCAAATATTGTGTCTCACTTTCTCCCCCATTAATTTGACTGGTTTGATTGTGCTGATGTATTCCTGTCCCCTCAAGTAGTGGGAAAAGTCTTTTTAGTTCTCCCAGGACAAAGACTGGATTTGAGATTTATACCTGAGTCTGGGCTTAAATTCCAAGAGGGCTGGAACCTAGCGATGAAGGGGTGACGTCCTGAAACTCACTTCTCAGTTAAAAACTTCTTAGATTTGAGGGAAGAAGGAAATGACTTTTAAAGGAATTTTATATGTGTGTGTGTGTGTATATATATATATATATATATATATATATATATGTTTTTTCTTCTTTTTTTGGCTGCATTCGGTCTTCATTGCTGTGCATGGGCTTTCTCTAGTTGCAGCGAGCAGGGGCTACTCTTCGTTGCAGTGTGCAGGCTTCTCATTGCAGTGGCGTCTCTTGTTGCAGAGCTTGGGCTCTAGGCACACAGGCTTCAGTAGTTGCATCATGTGGGCTCAGTAGTTGTGGCCTGTGGGCCCTAGAGCACGTGGACTTCAGCAGTTGTGGCACGTGGGCTCAGTAGTTGCAGCGTGCAGGCTCTAGAGCGCAGGCTCAGTAGTCGTGGCTCATGGGCTTAGTTTCTCCTTGGCATGTGGGATCTTACCAGGGAAGTCCCAGCAATGATATATTTTGATTGAATTCTTAAAACTGCATTGATTTTCACTCACAAGAGAGCTTACCATTCATTTAAATTTATCATTTTTGTTAAATGTTGACTAAATATGTTGTTCTTATTAAAATAAATATTTGCATTATGAGTTAGTCTTGAAAGTGAGAAAAGACTGAGAAAATAGACTGGCAATAGGACACAGAAATGTATTAGAGTGATTCTATAATTGATCACAGTGTATTCTAGTGACCTCTCTGTGGTGTTGCCTACAGTTTTCTTGCCATACTTAGGTTGGAATTTTTCTAAGATCATGTTTATCCATTGTCAGCTCATGACTCTCACTCATCCCTTCTGCAGTCTACCTCAGGACTCACCTATACAAAGAGGATGCCATTGTAATTATTTTTCCCAGGTACCCCAGTGTGGTAAAGTAATATATTTAAACATTGACTGCAATCTGCAGTAAAAAATACATTTTATTTCACAACGGCATATACACATATATGTGTACTCACCTACTGCAACTGAAACAGAATGTCAAGAAACAGTGGACACTTTTACTACTTAAAAATTTCAAGATATTTGTATTTAATTAAAAATGTATGTTGGGACACAATAACTTAATTTAATGATCCATAGTTTGAAAAATACTATTCTAAAAGATGTCTACATAAGAAAAATATACATGTAAGTCCTATTTTTCACCTTTCTTAATTAATGAAAACTTATATTGTTGCCAATCAGAGCATAGGATAGTCAGTTTTTCCACACTAAGGTGATAAATCTCATCCCCAAACAAAGAGAGCTCTCATTTTCATTTCTGTTATGCTCTGTGGAATAAGAAAGTCATCCTGTTGACCCAATACTTTCTCTCCAGACTCCAGGTTTGAACTGTTTTCCTATAGGTTGTGGGTGAAGTATCTCTTGGGTCTTTTTATAGTTGGAAAAAATATATTCACTCGACACTTATAGTTTACTTATTGCTTTATAGGCCTTGTGTGAAAATTTTCTGCATTCAGCTACAGGGCACGCAAGGAGAAATAGAAGTCTGCAGAGGAAAAGTCATAAAGAAAAGGATAAGCTCCTTACATTTATATTGTGTGTATCAGTTTTTTTTTGTTGTAATGAAGAAGAAAATACAAGTCCGTCTCCTGTGTGTTTTTGAAAGCTAAATCGCTGATGATTTGACAATGCTGCAGGAGCTGTTACCAGCCAGTCAGACTCAGTTATTGGCTGTTTCATTCAGGTTTTGCTATTTCATGAGATGAAATTGACCCCAGGGATAGGAAGTGCTTTTCACAGTTAGGTCACTGGGTTGGCGAAAAGAGCATGAAACCATTGTATAACTTCCCATCTCATGGCTCTTCCAAGTATGCTTAGAATTTAAGGCAGGGGTTCTCTCTCACTCTTCTCCTTTTTGGTTTTTAACTTTTTCAGCACAAAAGAAAAAAATAGTAGGTTTAAATGCCTAAGATATAAAAAGCTTAAAACCAAAGTTATATTAGGTAAGTTCGTACAGCATCATGGCTCTGTACCATTTTGAATAAAAATCAAAGCAAAAGATTTAGAAATTTACCCTTGACCAGAAGTGAGAAGGGAAAGAAGTGATGCCACCTGGAGTCTTTAACTATTCAAGTCCCCAATAACAACCAGCATCAGCTCTTCCATTGTTATACCTAGGATCAATTTCTCTGAAGATATTCAACTTCGAGAGTGGAAATAAAGATAATAAGAATAATATTTAAACTTTATTGAAATAACTTGCAAATTATGAACAGCATTTGGTTAGGAACCAGAACACCCAGGAATTTTGCAGGATATCATACAAATGGATTTTCTTTTTTTTGGACTTTCTTGCAGAAATACCACTTAAGGTAGACATAATTTGTATTGACCTTCTCATTCTGTTCATCTTGGGACTGTGCAATAACTATCATGTAATGTTTGAAATACAGACAGTTTTCCTTTCACTGTAATGGAAGTTTTCAGAGTTTCAGAATTGACTCTAAATTTATACATTTTCAAGAAAATAGGAGCATTCAGTGTTTCAATTTGATAAAGCTTGTCATAAAATGGAATGTCCTTTCTAATAAATGAGAAGACAGTGCAAACATGAAAAAAAAGCACAGTAATCCTTTCCGAGCCATTGCAGATTTATCTTACTGATTTAAATAAGTAGCATAAATCCCAGTCAGTTTACCTGGAGCTTTCATCACAGACTCTTCATGCTGAATCTTCTGGCACTCTGTACTGTGATGGGACTCAACCTTGACGTCAGAGATCTGCTTCAACCTTAAGCCCAGATAATTCCACATTACTGACACTATTTAATTAGTGCTCCTCTCCTATCTTCTATTCTCTCCCATACATACTAGTAACCTCTTGAGACTCTTGCTTAATCCACCTTCTCACTACTTACTCCCTTCTCTACCAAACCTTTTAGCTCTAGCTTCTAGAAGCAACCCCTATGGCACACTAAAAGTACCCTAGTTACTAAACCTTTTCACACAATACGATTTTAATTTTTGTTGCCCTAGGTAAACCCTGTCATTCCTTGTGAATACAAATGCACCTGGAGCATTTCAGATAGAAGTACTCATTCTCTCAATACATCATTTGTGGTGGGTTGACTGATGCCTCCACCCTACCCGCTGAAGATGTCCACATCCTAATGCCCAGCACTTGGGGCTTAAGTTACTCTACATGGTAAAAGAGACTTTGAAGATGTATTAAGTTATGGATCTTGAGCTGGAGATATAATCTTAGATTATCTGGGTGGGTCTAATAATAACTACAGGGCTCCTTATAAGAGGGGGCAGGAAGATAAGTGTCAGATAGAAAGAAGTTATAAGAAATGAAGCAGAGAGGAGAGAGGAGAGAATATGCTATGCTTTTGGCTTTGAATGTAGAGGAAAGGGCCATGAGTCAAGAAATGCTGGTGGTCTCTACAAACTGGAAAGAGCAAGGGAACAGGTTCTTCCTAGATCTTTGAGAAAAATTACAGGCCTGCCAACATCTTGATTTGAGCCCAGTGAAACTGATTTCAAATGTCTGACTTCAAGAACTGCAAGACAGTAAGTTTGTGTTGTGTTATGTCACTAAATTTCTGTGTTTTGTTATAGCATCGGTAGGAAACTAAAACACCATCATTCATCAACTTTTGTGGCAAAAAGCTCCCTCCTATGAGGTTTATGACTTCTGTTTATAAATCCTTAAAGTCCCAGTTTCTTGTCACGATTATAGAAGACGCTGACACCTTGCTGTCCTGCATCTCTCGCTCTCCCATCCTCCCAGAAGTCCACCATCTTTGTTCTGCTCTGGATTTTGTCTCCAGGAACTACTATTTACTTCTCTTACCTAACTTCGGTATTCATTCCAGAACCCACGCTTGATCGCCTAACCTCCCTTAATTCCTTTGGGTCCTCATCTTTCTGCTACATCTATCTTGTAAATCCTCAGCCTAGAATTAATCTCACTGTCTGCGTTTTATAGCTGAGCTGTTGAGGATTGCTAGAATAAAATTCCTCAAATATATAGACTCCCTGATACAAATTCATGGTCTCCATGGTTAACCAGGTCCTTAAAAACTGGTCATGACTCACTTTATGTGGCCTCAAACAGCTCTGTCCCTCATTATCATTAATGACTGTGCTAAATCGTCATAACTCTTTTAAAACCTCTACAAAAACTGTCTTTTTAACTTGTGACAGGTGACCTTAACTTTTACCTTATAGACAAAAGTGAGGTCTCCGCTTAGTGCTACCTATAAGGTATGTAGGGCCCAGGAAAAATAATATTTTGTAAGATCCATATTGTTAGAAATTCATTGGATTTTTTTTTTAAAAAATTACAACGTTAATGGAGCCATGTGAGATTTAGTGATTATCAATGAAGATTTAGAATAGTGAGTAGAGTCATCTGTGTATTTGCTTATTGTCCAATCAGTGCATGAGAAAATTCTTCATAAATTCTTCATCTATGTGTTTTTCTTGAGATGGTTTCAATTACCACCTGTAAATAGGTGATTCTCCAATCCATATCTTCAGTCCCAATCTCCCTACTCATCTTTTCCAGGCCTCCAAATACCAGCAGACCTGCTGTTTCTATTTGCAAATCTTACAGCCATTTCAAATTTAACATGTTCTAAAATGATTGCATTCTGTTTCTCCTTTATCATCTACTCCTGCTATATTCCTTGTCTCATTTAATTGATCAAATCACTGAAGCCAGAAATCTTAGTGTTATGGATATTTTTTGCTTCCATTTATCCCACATATTTATATATCCACATACATTTTAATATATATATTTTAGTATATGTATTACTATATACATTATTTTAATATATATAAAACCAATTTAACTTTTGTAGCATTTCTTCAGTTTCTTCAACCTCTTTTTTTATGTCTACAACCATTGCTCTGGTTTAGGTTCTCATTTCCTCTTACCTTGAATTTATAATACCTTTTCACTGAAGTCTAACATACAGACAGAAAAGTACACATATCATTAGTATATGGCATAGTTAATTTTACAAAGTGAACACACTCATGTAACCAGTGCTTATGAATATGCAGCTGTACAATGGGTACAGGAGAGACTCTGTCTGGATCCCAAAGGATTCTCTGGGATGCTGCTTAGTAGTTCTAACTCCATCGTAAAATTACAGCAACCAAAGAAGGGCAGAATCACTGAGAATTCAGACACTTCAGATCTTTCAGGAATAAAGATTTGTGTTAACTTACCAATGTGTAAACACTGGCCATCTGAGGCCTTGGTTGTATGTGTGTGTGTGTATGTGTGTCTTAGCTAATTTTTTTTCTCTTTATCACCCCTTACTATTTTATATAACATTGTTGATGGTAGTTAGCTTTAAAATTTAGTTGTTAAGTAACAGAATATTCAGAGAAAACTGTAACTAAATTTGAGGTGCAATTAACAACACCCAGAAACAGATACTGCAACTACTTAAGGGCCATGGATACAATGACTATTGAGATGTCATGCGTCTTCACTTCTGGGAGAGGGTGGCTGGGAGTGTCTTTCTAAGCAGGATAGTTGTGGAACTTGTTTTGTTACTGATAGATGTTTAAATGTATGTTAAAAGGTGTGTAAAAGGGATTCTGAGTAGTCAAAAGGGTAGACCATGCTGGTTCTTGTGCTGTTGCATCTCACTGTCAAACCCATCTTTCTGTACTCAGTCTTGTGATGGTACAAGGGGGACCCTGCAAACCACATTTCCTCTTTGTCAGTGGCTCCTCCGGAGACTGCAAGTAGGGAGCATGAGAGGGAGACTGAAAGGTTGGAGGAGGGAGAAGGGACCTGCTTCTTCTGTTTGCTTTATTTTTCAGTCAGCATCACTCCAACAATGGCCGCTTAGTCTGGGAATGACAGTTCCATTGTAGTTTTGCCTATACTTCCTAAAAACAGACTCACTGTGCTCTCCTCTTACCCGATATGTACATATTTCCTTAGCCAGCTGGCACTATTTCCTCTGCATGAGCTTCACAAGGTCTCTTCTTTCAAACCTGTAAGTTTTATGTTGCAATGATTTTAACCTCTTCCCTTTCTCCTCGGTTTTTGAGGTTAAAAACTTCTTTCAGCAGTTATTGCATTTCATCGTTCTTTCCTTCCATCCTTCTTTCCTTCCGTTTTACCTTTTTTTTTTTTTTTTGCTGTACGCGGGCCTCTCACTGTTGTGGCCTTTCCCGCTGCGGAGCACAGGCTCCGGACGCGCAGGCTCGGCGGCTATGGCTCATGGGCGCAGCCGCTCCGCGGCATGTGGGATCTTCCCGGACCGGGGCACGAACCCGTGTCCCCTGCATCGGCAGGCGGACTCCCAACCACTGTGCCACCAGGGAAGCCCTACCTTTTTTTTTTTTTTACCTTTTCTTTACCTTTTTTCCTTCCATCCTTCTTTCCTTCCGTTTTACCTTTTTTTTTTTTTTTTTACTATTTTTCAAATTTCTATTAACATTTTTTTAATCCATTTTATTTAGGTGTTATTTGCATTTAATAAAATTCATGCACTTTTACTGTGCTGGTCAGTTATAGTTCACTAGTGAATTTACCCATGTAACTACCATTGCAACCAAGATATAGAATATTTCCAACACCCCCCACAGCTCCTCTCTTCCCTGGCAGTAAATTGTCATCCACTGTGAGCTTTAGGAAGCCTTTGATCTTTTTTCACTATATATTTACTTTGTCTGCTCTGAAACTTCATGTGAATGGAGTCATACAGTATATGTTTGTGTCCGGATTCTTTTGCTCCTAATAAAGCTTTGGCAATTTATACATATTTTGTACTTACTAATAGTCGATCCCTTTTTATTGTCAAGTAGTATTCCATTGAGTGAATATACCAACATTTGTTTATTCATTTACTTGTTGATAGTAATAATTTGAATTATTTCCAGTTTGGTGTGACTATGATTAAAATTGCTTTAAGCATTCATATTCAAATCTTTTTATATGCATATATTTTCATTTGTCTCAGGTAATTCCTAGGAATGGATTGCTATATCACATGGTAAATATATGTTTAATTTTATAAGAAACTGCTCAACTAGTTTCCAAAGTAAAAAACAAAATGGATTTACGCTCCCAGAATTCTGGTTGTTACACATCTTCATCAACCACTGATCTTGTCAGTTTTTAAAAATTAATCATTCAATGAGTGTGTAGTGGCTTATCATTGTGGTTTCACTTTTTTATTTCCCTAATGACCAACGATGCTGAGCCTGTTTTTGGTCACTGTTAGCCATTTCTGCATCTTATTTTGTGAAATACTCCTTAAAACCATTTGGCCATTTACAAAATTGAGTTGTTTGTCTTCTTCTTATTGAGTTGTGAAAATTCTTTCTAGATATTAGTACTCTGTCAGATATACACATTATGAATATTTTATTCCCTGTCTGAGGCTTGCCTTTTTAATATCTAAATGACATCTTTCCAGGAGCAGATGTTTCTAATTTGAATGAAATAGTTTATCAAAAAATTTTTTTTGTTTTATGGTTAGTGCTTTCTATATTCTAGAAATCGTTGTCTAATTAATGTAATGAAGATTTTTTATCTTGTGTTTTTTTTCCAGAAGATTTTAGTTTTAGATTTATGATTCATTTTGAGTTTGTTTCTTTTTTTTCTTCTTTGTGGTGTTGTGACGGTTGAGTTTATTTTGCTAATGAATATTCAATTGTCCCTATACCATTTGTTAAAAAAGCTGTACTTTCCCACTGATTTTCCTTGCTATCTTTGTTGAAAATTAATTGATTGTGTATGTGTGGCTCTATTTCTGAACTGTTTATTACTTTCCATTGATCTATGTGTCTGTCCTTACACCAATACTGTGCTGTCTTGGTTACTACAGCTTTATAGTAAACCTTTGAATCAAGTAAGTGTCAGTCCTCCAACTTGGTTCTTTTTTTCAAAATTGTTTTGGCTATTCTAGATTTTTTGCATTTCCATATAAATTTTAGATCTAATATGTCAATTTCTACAAGAAAAAAAACCTGTTGGGGCTTTGTTTGTGATTGCATTAAATCTATAGACTAATTTGGGCAAAATTGACATTCCTAACAATATTGACTCTTCCAATCCTTGGAGGTAATATATTTGGCCATTTCTTTAGTTCCGATTGAATATTTCTTAGAAACGTTTAGTAGTTTACCTTGTACAGGTTCTGCACACATTTTATTAAAAATTGCTAGGTATTTCATGTTTCTGATGCTTGTGTCATACAACTTATCCAACCCACTTTTAAATTTAGTAGCATTTTTTCCCCCAATTCCCCAGGGTTTTCTACATACATGAACATGTTGGCTGCAATTAAAGATTATTATATACTTTACATGTTCCAATTTGTATACATTCATTGTTTTTCTTGCCTTATTACACTGGATAGAACCTCAGGTACAATATTAAATAAAGTGATTAAAACAGACATCCTTGGCTATTTCCCAGTCTTAGAGAAAAGGTGTTTATATTTTAACCATTAAGTATGATGTCACCTCTAGGTTTTTCATAGGTGCTGTATTAGTTTTCTAGAGCTGCCAGAATAAATTACCACAAATTTTGTGCTTAAAACAACAGCAGTTATTCTCTCAAAATCCAAAGGCCAAAAGTCTGAAATCAGGATGTCATCAGGGTCATGTTCTCTTCCTAGTTCAGTATGACCTTATCTTAATTAATTACATTTATTGATACAAATACTCTATTTTCAAATAAGGGTCACATTCACAGGTGGTACGGATAAGGAGTTCAGCATATCTTTTGGGGGAGGGGTTCACAATCCAGTGCACAATAAGTTTATTAGCTGAGGAAGTTCTCTTCCATTCCTAGTTTTCTGAGGGTTTGTATTATGAATGGGTATGGCCTTTTGTCAAATGCTTTATCTGAATCTATTGAGATGATCATATCAATTTTCCTTTATTTTTAACACAGTGAAATACATTGATAAATATTTTATAACATATTATGGACATTTTCAAATATTCAGCAAAGTTGAAATATAATTTTACAGTGAATATTGGTATACCCACTATCTATAGTCTATCATTAGTATTTCAGTATATTTGCTTTATCATATATATATCTTACTACCTGTACTTCTACTTTTCATTAACCCATCATATTTGGTGCGTTGAAAGTAAATTGCAGACACCAATATACTTTTTCCTAAATAGTCTGGCATGAATATCGTTACAAGTTCAATAATTGTTTAATCTTTTTACTTTTGAGAGAGAGTTTACATACTTTAAAAATCAGTTCCTAGCAGGTTGTAGGTCTAAAGATGAGAGGCAAATAAAATAATATTTCTGTTAGAAATAAGGAGAATATCTTCATATAAGTCAGACAGAAAAAGACAAATACTGAATGTTTCACTTATATGTGGAATCTAAAAAATGAAGCAAAGAAATATGACAAAACAGAAACAGATTCACAGATATGGAGCACAAACTAGTGGTTACCAGAGGGGAGTGGGTTGGGAGAAGGACTGAATAGGTAAAGGGGATTAAGAGGCACAAACTACTAGGTATAAAATAAATGAGTTACAGGGATGTAATGTACAGCACAGGGAATATAGCCAATAGTTTATGATAACTTTGTATGGAGTGTAATCTATAAAAATATCGAATTACTATGTTGCACATCTGAAACTAATACAATATTGTAAGTCAGCTATACTTCAATTAAAAAAAAGAATATCTTCATGACATTGGGGTAAAGAATCATGTCTTTAGCAGTATACAAAATACCCTAATTATGATGGAAAAATATTGTAGTTAATTAGTAAACATTTCTTTCTATACTTTAAAAAATGCTGTTTAAAGAATAAAGAGATAACCAAGAGAGTGGAAGGAGATATGTGCAATATATATTCTCAAGAAAGAGTATATTTCACCATAATATAAGAATTCTTAACTGTCAATAAATAAAAGACAATGCAGTATAAAACAAACAAACAAACATAAGTCTGAAACAGACCCTCCAGAAGTAGGATATCCAATGACAAATGAAGATATTAAAATATATCCAATGTCATTAATCCTTAAAAGTACAAGCGAGAAACTTCTGAAACCCACCAAAATAACAAAAATTTAAAATGACTGCATTAAATGTTGGTAAAGATGTAGAATGAGAATTCTAATACACTGCTAATCAAAATATAATTACTTTTTTACCTTGTAAAACTGCCATTACGTCCTTTATGCTCCAGCCGCACTGGGAAACCTCTCTGCCTTGAACCCATGCAGAATTTTTCCTACTTCTCTGCCTTTGCTCATTTTCCCCCCTTTTCTTCAAATCCTCCCCAAACTGCATGCAACCATTTTTCAAGTCCCACCCCAAATGCCACTTCTTATTCAGAACTTTCTTGATCCTTCCATTTCAACATGATCTCTTCTTTCTCTGAAATCCCATGCTATTTTCCACTTCTTTTTTGATCATTATATTTCTTTTTTTTTTTTTTTTTTTTTTTTTTGCGGTACGTGGGCCTCTCACTGTTGTGGCCTCTCCAGTTGTGGAGCACAGGCTCCGGGCGCGCAGGCTCAGCGGCCATGGCTCATGGGCCCAGCCGCTCCGCGGCATGTGGGATCCTTCCGGACCGGGGCACGAACCCGTGTTCCCTGCCTCAGCAGGCAGACTCTCAACCACTGTGCCACCAGGGAAGCCCCATATATTTCTTTCTTTTTTTTTTTTTTTTTGTGGTACGCGGGCCTCTCATTGCCGTGGCCTCTCCCGTTGCGGAACACAGGCTCCGGACGCCCAGGCTCAGCGGCCATGGCTCACGGGCCCAGCCGCTCCGCGGCACATGGGATCCTCCCAGACTGGGGCACGAACCCGTGTCTCCTGCATCGGCAGGCAGACTCTCAACCACTTGCGCCACCTGGGAAGCACCTATATTTCATTTTTAATGGTAGTAATTTTAGTACTTGCTTTGTCCTATCTCCCATCCAAACCCCAATTAAGGGAGAAGGTATGGAAGATTAATGTATGAAATAAAAAATGTGTGGACTTGGGATTTAGACTAAATTTAATGGAAATTTATTATGGAATATTTCAAACATAGACTAAAGTATAGAGAATAGTATAGTAAATTCTTATGTACCCATCACCGAGCTTCAACAATGATCATAATTCTGGCTTAATTCAGTTTTGAATCCCTTATTAACTGAGTGATAACGGTCAATTGAGATGGAAATTAAGCTACTGCCTGTAGGAAAGATATAAAATGCATAGAAACACGTGTAAATTTGGACCTGGGCATGGTTACATGTTCAATAACATCTCCTTATTTGCATACATGAACTTTCCATTTGACATGTTTTAACTTTAGTATTATTGTGTTAACAGTTTGATTTTAAAGTTTCCTATCTTCCTTATGTATGTGTGTCCCAATAGTCTAACCAAGTTTCATAACGGGATGAACAAATGACTTTGGTCTTTATTTCAAAATAGTGTAATTTTCTTCTTCTCTTTCCTTTCCTCTTCCTCTCATCACACCTTCACTCCTTCCTTCCTTCTGACATGTTTTCTGGGGGTAAATTTTCAGAGCGCTCAACTCTGAAGAATAGAACTCCTAGGGACTTCTGGAATGTTAAAGGTAATTAGACTTCAGAACAATATAGTGATTTCCCCACTTCCATCCCTTCAAATTATGTGTGTGTGTGTGTGTGTGTGTGTGTGTGTGTGTGTGTGTGTGTGTCTTTATATAATGAACAGCAAGTGAAAAATATATTATAAAAGTGGAAGAGAGCCATGGGTTATTATGCACTAAAAAACAAATTCTTAAAGGTCTAAAAAAGGTGATCTTTCTTTATTACCACATTGAAGAGTACTTCTAGTGAAGAAAGACAAATTAAAATCCACATTATTTTAAAACTGAGGCGTTTGGAATGGACAGAGAACACTGAGTCTTTGTGGGGTCCTTTAAATGAGTTTTTCAAAATATACTTTTAGGAAGTAAGAATGCAGTATTGGAAATACAAATAAGACTTTTGATAAATTAAAGATGTAGGATCTTAGTTTTCCTATCTAGAAAATAAAAAGAATAGTTTTACTTCTAAAAGTGAAAAAAACATGAAAAATAAATACAAATCTAATAGACATCGTCATCCTTAGTTACATCTATTACTGAATAAGTGCGCAAAGACACACTCTTCTTGCCTTTCTTACAGTAAGAGCTTTTCCATTAAATAACAGCCACACCCACACACAAACACAAGCTATGTGAACAGTATTGGTCAGCAGCCAGTTATATAATGAACTTTGTGGGGTAATAAATAGGTTTAATTTTAAGTGATTAGTTTTTTAGAATACTTGAATATTAGAGTGAATCTTTTTTTTTGTTGTTGTTTTTGTTTTTGCGGTACACGGGCCTCTCACCGCCGCGGCCTCTCCCGTTGTGGAGCACAGGCTCCGGACGCGCAGGCCCAGCGGCCACGGCTCACGGGCCCAGCCGCCCCACGGCACGCGGGATCCTCCCGGACCGGGGCACGAACCCGCGTCCCCTGCATCGGCAGGCGGACCCCCAACCACTGCACCACCAGGGAAGCCCTAGAGTGAATCTTTTGGGGTTTTGTGTGTGGAGAGTAAAGGGAGCATGAGAATTATGAGCAAGTAGTTAATAACGTATTTTCCATGGATCTGTCCAATGCCCAGCAGAATGGTGGTCATTGAAAGTGTTAAATTACAATCCATGCAAGTTGGTTTGGATGCTGGGTGACCACGGAATGTACATGGGTAACTATGTTTCTTGTTGGCATTCCTGAGATGCTTCTTTCATTAATACTCAATTCACATTGAAAAGCCTGTTGTTTCAAAGGTTTTTCAGCACAACATGTATTTTTTTTTCCCTTCAAATTATTTTCATTTTCTGCCAAGCCTTGCTGAGGAAGTTGACATTTTGCGCTACCCAGTCAGTGACTCACTCACACATTTTGTTTTGTCCACAGTGGTTCAGTGACTTTTGCCATCCTTACTAACACAGTAATTATTCTGGCTTGCAGTTATATTGAACAATTGATTAATGCCTGCCCCTTTCCGTCTGCAGTAAAACAAAAGCATTTGCACAATCATTTTAACAACCATATTGAAGCTCATAAAGATAAACTACAAATATTAAGGCAATATTTGTACCAGAGCAGCAAAGGATTTTAACGTTGTATTGTTGCTAGGTAAAGGAGAGATAGGGGAGAAATTGGAGGTGAGAACTCGACGATGTTTTAGTAAAGACATTTTAAAGAGCATCTCCGAAAACATTAGATGTAATCATTTTGCATTTAGTGCATTTCAGTTTCAGCTTATAGTTTGTTATGTCCTGTTCCAATTTTATCTACTGCATTGCAGGTTAATTAAATGAAAATGTAGTTTTTTACTGTCCTTAGTGAAAAATTAAACTATTGTTTTAAATGACATCAAAACAAGAAAAAACCTTATATTTTAATATCACGTTAAGAGGCATATACATGCTTTACCTATAGATTTATTTTCAATGTATAGTTTCTCCTCAATCTTTTTTTTCTGTGAAGATAGGCTTAGCCCATTGTTTTCGCTACTTTTAAACAGTACGATTGTTATTTAAATGAACTTTGAACTTTTTTTTTTTTGCCGGTACGCGGGCCTCTCACTGCTGAGGCCTCTCCCATTGCGGAGCACAGGCTCCAGACGCGCAGGCTCAGCGGCCATGGCTCACGGGCCCAGCCGCTCCGCGGCATGTGGGATCTTCCTGGACCGGGGCACGAACCCGTGTCCCCTGCATCGGCAGGTGGACTGTCAACCACTGCGTCACCAGGGAAGCCCAAACTTTGAACTTTTTGAATCAGGAACTCATGATTATTTGATTCCTAGCCTCCCTTGTCTAATAAAGCAAGGATGCTCTCTTTGCCTTCATTCTCAATCTAACCTTTACTCCTTCTTCTCTTCCTCATCATTAGCAAGCTCTTAAAACACATTGTGTTAACAGTAGCTTAGTATGTAAACTATCCATTATAACCACTCTAATCCATGTCTGCTTTATTTTATGGCTTTATTGAATGCAACCGGTAGAGTCAATTTATAGCCTGTTCATTTTATTATAATACCCATTATTTAGTATGCATGGGCCCCATCTCCTCTCAGGTATTCATAGCATTTTCACCAAACATTACCATTAGCGTGTCCTTAAATAAGTAATAATGGCAATACTTCGTATAAGATTATAGAGAACAATTGTTTCAGGGCTTATTTATTTTCAGAGAACAGCAAAATGCTGGCACTTCCCAAATGAGAAAGTTCAACCATCCTCCACATCTTTTCTGAAATATTTGATATTTTTAGCAACTTAATTTCTCCCCAAGTAAAGTTAACATAAAATTATATTTAACTAGTATTCATTGTTATTCATCAGTACAGTTAGGTAACATTATTTGATAGTCTGTAATTGAGAGGACAGATTTACTTAATATATTCATTACTCCTTGCCTTTTCTAGACAGAGGGAAAGAAAAGTTTCAGCTGAAAGAAGTTCCTTGAGTTCACATCACAACTCAAGGTTAAATCATCTATTCAAATTAAGCATGAACAACTGTGATGCAAAAGGTAAAATGAGAAGGTTCAACAACATATGGAACAGCCCCAGATTATCAATAATACAAGGGTATGAGAATAAAATTTAGGCCATTCAAAATGTAATCAAATTAACCTGGAAGTAGCCTGTCTGTAAAAAACAAATGATGATAAGAGAGAGAAAAAAGTGGATGGAAAATTGCCCAGTGAAAAACGAATATGCAATTGGGACTCAATTTGTGTTTTCAAACAGATTAATATTAGGCTAGGTCGGCATTCTCCAGTTAGCCTTTGTCACATGTTGTCATTTCTTCATTCTGCATAATCAGTTTATATAATTTTCAATATGTTGGTTTACGTTCTAATCCAAATAAAAAGTGCTGTTCATTATTGTGGCCATCCCAACAGTTTATTATCCAGTTAACCAGCTATCTATGTATTTCAGTTATACTTGGAAAGTTCTGCTTCTTGCTGCATAAGAGTTTTCTGTTGAAGTGCAAGGTGCATCACAAGTTCAGTCCCACATAGGGACCTGTTCTGAATGTTCTGCACCACATTCTGGCAGTTGTATTTCATAATTCATTAGACAAGAACTAAAGTTGCGTCTATTAGTGGAATATTTTGGCTGGTGGGTATGCTTTGCAGGACTAGCAAGTGAGGAGAAGAGCAAATGAATGGAAGCTACCACTCTCAGAAGACAATGAAAGTCAATGAAAATAGTGTGAGTGGGCAAGGGGCACTCCACACTTCTAAAACTGTATTTGCAAATATTGTGTATTATATTTCCCTCTTGAAGATATTCAGTATGCCTTAGAATATTAAAGGCTTTGATACTAAACTTTGGCCTAGAACTTCCCAAATTTATTTGGCCATGTATGCTTTCTTTCATCATGAACTTATTACTATATCTAGGACCTTTTGTTTGTTCCACACACATTTCGGGAAAGAGTATATATTATCACTTCTGGGAAACAGTAACAAGAAGGATATCCAGAACGGAAGTAGAGGAAAGTAGCTAGCTGGCTGAGAGACTACGCCACATGCAGGGTGTGAATAAGAGTGATGGAACAGGAAGCTCTGACGCAGGCAGAATAGGAGATAGCTAGCTATTCAAGCTTCATTATCTGACTTTTGCTTATGCCCTGGATGGAGAAATGCTGTGCCTGTAGAGGAGAGGTGTGGGAGCAAAGGAATGGGAGTCCACTGCAGAAATTTGTTTCTAATCAGAATTTAAGAGGGCTATTTGATTGCTCATAAAATTGTCCCAACTTTGACCCTTCTTTATTAAAAAAACCTTAGCAGTAGAACATCTGTCATCCAGACCACCTCTAAGATAAGTAAGCATCTTGGAGAATCTGTTCACAGTATATGGGCTCTCCCACTGAAAGAACTTATGGAAAGAAGAGGAGTTTCAGGATCAGGCTGAATCAGGTTCAAATTCTGGACCACAGCTTAACTAAATGCATAATCTTGGGTGAGATATTTCGTTTCTTTAATACATTTTCCCTCAAGTGTGGGTAATACTGTATACCTCACGGCACTATCTTTTGCCTATATTTTCTCGATGCCCCCGGTCAAAGCAATAGGATATTTATGCAGGCATTATGCTGAATGTTTTGCATGTATTACATCATTTATTTCTTGTAATAACCCTATGATAAATAGGTTCCATCATTATCTCCATTTTACAGAGGAAAAAACTGATACACAGAGAAATGTCACAAGGTCACCTAGATATTAAGTGGTGGAGTTGGGATTTTAGTCTAATTCTGAGTGTACTCTTAAGACTGCTCCTCTGCCTAGATATGCAGTTTCAGGAGGAAGGTGATAAAATGTAAATTACCTGTATGTCCCCAAATGTCTAGTATTAACATATTGACAGTTAAACCAGGATTCTGGTGACTCTAGATCTCTAAATCTCCAACTACTTACTCTGGAACTCCAGTGTCTACCAAAGACCTCTGAGTATTCTTAGCCTCTTCCAGAGACCACTGTGACAATCATCTCTTTTCACAGTACCTCTCTCAAAAGCAAAGAGGATGGATTCTCCCCTGACTTACACAGTAGAGCCTGCAGCATATTTGATATTGAGTTTAGTGATGCAAACCATTTAGCTTACTGATACTATCCTTTTCTTTCCCCTGGCACAAATCAGCTGCATCTAAATAACCTTCCATATCTGCTGTCATTATGAACTTGACTAACAATATCAACTCCTCTCTGACCCTTAGGGTTTATTGCTGAATTCTGCTCATCATAGAAACCTTTCCTGTTGATTGTTCGTTGCTTAACGTCACTAAAATCTTTACCCTTTTCCCTCTGAGTTACACAGACATATCTGTATGTTTCTGAACCCCAATTGTGGATAAAACATAGTTCAAAAATATCCCCATCTGGGGAAAGTTCCTCAAGTCCCCTGTAAATCAAAATTTTGAAATCAATATCTGTAGGGAGATATGTCAAATAATATGCTGGATATGACTAAATCTCAGTTCTTACCAGTCCAGAACTCTGATACACAAACATATTAATAATTTCACAGTGGAGTGCTGGAACTGGCTTATACTGGCTCAGAAGATTGTTAAGTTTTCCAAAAATTTGCAAGCCAGTTGGTAGCTTGTAATCGGCCATGTTGGGAATATATACGCCAGGGAAATCAACAAATGCTACAAATCAGTGCTTCCTCCATCTTCCCTGTTCCAGCCTCAGAGAGCTACTTGTTAACCATTTCCCAGGGCACCATTGCATCTCCATCTTCTTTTGTTGAGTGCTAATAAAAGTTTGGGGTGGGGGCAGGGTCTTAGCAAAGAGGAATGTTGAAAGTAGGACCAGTAAAGTCATCCATTTGTAAATCTAGCTGAGAAATTTTTGAGGAGTTCCCTTCTAGCAAGTCTAGTCTGTCTTTTGATACTGATCATTACAGGCTAAGAATTCAGGTGAATGTTTTCTGATTCAATTAATATGGCACTTAGCAAAAAAGTCTGAAATTAAGTATATTTTATTTTTGTGGCTGTGATTTTAGTGAGCTAAATCTTTAAAAGCTTGTTTCCTAAGTAAAAAATAACATGTGATAGAGAAATTAAGAACCAAAGACTTTTTACTTTAGTTTGAATCAATTTTAGGTTTAAAACAGTGGCTCTCAACCCTGTCTGCATATTAGAATCACCTGGGTGCTTTGAAAGCACTTTGATGCCAGGGACCCCTCCCCAGATCAGTTAATTCAGGTCAATTAATGCTGGAGGTGAATCACTGGCTATCCTGTTATCCTCTTTCTCAGGTTCTCCAGGTGATTCCGTTGTTCATCTGGGATTGAAAACTGCTGTGTGGTCTGTGGAACCTTCCCTCTTGATTGAAGGCGATGTGTATTTAAGGCAGGACTTGGGCTGGTTTTCTAAAGTGTTGATGTTTCCTCAGAGACCGGAGATGAACACAGAACTGTAAGTGGTTCGAATTTAATTTTTGTTGTTCTTGCATGCTTTTAATAATGTATTGTTTATTGCCAGCACATCTTGAAGTGGTAGTAAAGGCATTTATTTAAAAACACTGGGCAGGAACTAGAAATTTTGGAAAATCAGTTGCAAACCAAATTTACTTTTCTTGTTGACTGTAGAAATAAATCCCAAGTGAGGAAGGGGCAGAATTTCTCTGAAAGCATGTCTTGGATATTTCTCCACTTATCTCCATGATATTCTTTTATTTAGAGAGATTGTTGGGTAGAGACTGAAGTAGTCACGTCCAGATTTGTATTTTCCTTGTTGCAAAGTTCTTATTTGTCACTTTTCTTCTCTGGGTGTGTTGCAAAACTACATAACCCTTATCTAGTAGTGTATTAAAGGAGGCCCTGACTAATCCCTTTTGTGGCCCTAAGTGGTGGGGGAAAAAAGATAATGGTTTTCCCACCTCAAATGTGTTTAAATTAAAAAAAACAAAACAGAAACTAAGCTTTAAAAGAAGTATGAAGAAACCCAAAGAAGTTCTGACTTTTTGCAAAATATGTTGACTCCCTTTTATTTTGTTTTGTTTTTTCCGGTACGCGGGCCTCTCACTGTTGTGGCCTCTCCCGTTGCGGAGCACAGGCTCCGGACGCACAGGCTCAGCGGCCATGACTCACGGGCCCAGCCGCTCTGCGGCATGTGGGATCTTCCTGGACCGGGGCACGAACCCGTGTGTTGACTCCCTTTTAAAAACTAAAACTAAAACACTCTCAAAAAACTTGGGGGCCATAATCTTCCTCGCAGGCCGCCTGTTAGGCTGAGTAGCCCAGCACTGGAATCAAAATGATTTTTCTGTTTTTGCTGACTTCTTTCCCAGAGATTTATTAGCTGTGAATTTCCAATTCTTGACATGACACAGTGACTGAGACTACAGTCTGCAGATGATTAATTATCACAAAAAATGATAGATTTTGAAAGAAAATGTGAAAAGTCAGAGTAATATTAGAAATCTGGTCTAGATGACAAATGCTGAAATAAGATGCAGCTTTGCCAGTTAATCATATTTATTTGAAAAGCCATAGAAAGGTTTAAACTCATTTCTTTATAAAAACGTTCCAGGTTTTTTAAAAAATCTTACTATATGAATTTAATTTATGTAAGATCGTAATTCAAGAGTAAGTTGAACTTTTATTTGATAGGCTTTCTCTAGTAGTGACCTTTGTTTTCACTTTATCCCTATATACGGAAGAAAGTCATTTAATCGGCAAAAAAGAAGGTTCTCACTGTAAGTTATACAAGCAAATATATTTAAGTGCAATTATCATGTTAATTTCATACATATTAAAGAAGTTAAAGTCAATCTAGCTTTTTAGCTTCTAATATTAAGTGGATGTCTATGAAGAAATTAGAAACTCACATTTAAATTCAATCACACTGAAAAGCAAAAAGGGTCAAGAGTAGTTTTTAGAAAAGGCATAAAAGTATTTCTGTGTCTTAGATTATGATTTTCAAACTTCCTCATGAAGAATATGAAAAATGTAAATGGCATGTGTTGAAAATGACATGGTGGATAGCTTTAATATTGCAGATTTCTTTTGGACTTTTCTTGAATTCATCTTGAATATGAATAGTTATATAGTGAGGTTGATAATCATGTGATGATTATGTGTCTAAGGGTTCAATCTGCTAGAAGGACAAATCTCTTAAATAATGATAAGAGGACTTGACAGTATTGTTAGAAAGTTATGGTTCTGTTGGTTACAAGAGAGGATGGGGACACATTTGGATATTTGAAATATCTAAAGATGGGCTCCAGAAATGTTTTAAGTGTTTTAATTAAGATATAACACATACATAAAGGGTAAAAAAAATTGTATATTTATATAGCTGGTATACTATTTTATGAAATGGACACACCCGTGTAGTTGCCAATCAGATAAAGATGTGGAATGCTATCAGCACCCCAGAAGTATCACACATCACCCCCTAAGGTAATTGCTATTATGACTTATTTCAGCAGAGATTTGATTTGTTTGGGATCTTTATATAAATCATACTGGATGATATCGTTTATTTACTTTTGCTCAACATTTTATCTGAGATGCAACCAGGTTGATGCATGTAGTATTTCTTTTTCAATACTACATAGTATTTCATGGGAAGAATATACTACAAACTTATTCATCTCTTCTATTGATAGACTTTTGGGTTTCCAGTTTGTTGCTATAATGACTAGTGTTGCTGTAAATATTCTTGTACATGTCTCTTGGTGCGCATATACATATACTTCTATTGGGAATATGTCTAGAAGTAGATTCCTGAGCTGTAAGAGAGGTATATGTTCAGGTTTTTAGAATGCTGACAAACATTTTCCAAAGGGGCTGTACTAATTTACACTCACACCAACAGTGTGTATAAACTTCAGTAATGAAGCCTGAAGGAAATTTGTGTATGGACAACCAGAGTCAGAGTCAACCCTATATGTTTTACCAAAATAAATGTGAGGTAATGGAGACAGTTTTAGGTCTGGAAACATGGATTTGGGGCCTGGATTCTCCTGTGGATGGCTGGAAAACTAGGAAAGAAAGAAAACCTGAGAGTAGAACTTTAGAAAATGCCTACTTTTAGGGAAAAATGAAAGAGGGGCAGGAAAGACAGACGTATCAGACTTGGAGCTAAGAAAGTTCAGTGTTAAAGTAAATGAGGGAGTAAGTTAAACAGGTAAAAGGAGAGACCAAATCTATTATGGCATATAGCAAAATGTTTGAAGTTGCTGTACTTCAAAGAGTATGCTGGTATACTTCAAAGAATACTGATAAGTTGCTATTGGATTTGGAAATCGGAGTGTCCTGGTTGGCAGTAGGAGAAACATTTTTTTAAAAAGCAAAGGGAGTAGAAGCCTATTAGCAGTGGAATAAAGAGTGAGAAGGAGGAGGGGAATTGATGAATCTAGGTAACTTTTCCAAGCTCGCAGTGCCAGAGAGATTGAGAGGCTAAAGGAATGAGGAGAGGGCCCTGGGTAACTTAACCTGATGAAATGGAAGGTGCGTTAAGGAGAGTTACATGAGACAGGCTTGGAAAACTACAATGAGCAGATTCCGGAGAGATGGGATTGGCTCATTAGTGTGTCTGTTTTTTATCCTTTGGCCAGAGTGGTCTCTGATGGGGTGGAAGAAAAGAGAAAATATTACTCTTTGAAGAGTTTAATAATGTCCCTCTCTGCTGTTAGGGGTATTTCAATGAAATATTCTTGGATGAACTGGAATATATTTGAAATTCAATGAAAATGTGGATTGATTAGTAAGGAAGTAGAAAAGTGATTCAAATCTTGCCAGATCCCTTCTTTCGTAGAAGCCTCATTTCGTAGTACTCTTCACATTCTATTGTTTTAAGCCAGGGATTCTCAACAGTATTAGTACAGTCGGCTCTCCATACCCTTGGGTTCCACATCCGAGGATTTAACCAACTGTGTATTGAAAATACTTGGGGTGGGGGGAATGCCAGAATTTTCCAAAAAGTAAAACTTGAATTTGCCACACCCTAGCAGTGTAATGTTCTGAAGTTTATGCAGAAACTTCAGAGGATGGAACAAATATTTCATTTTGCAATCTCCAGGCTTCTGAAGACCGTACGTATGCAGCCTGACTACACGGTGTCTCCCAAGTTTGCTTGTGCTATATTTTATTTATCTTTTAAATTTTATTTTGTGCTATATTTTATTTATTTATCTATTTATTTATTGCGGTACGCGGGTCTCTCACTGTTGTGGCCTCTCCCATTGCGGAGCACAGGTTCTGGACGCGCAGGCTCAGCGGCCATGGCTCACGGGCCCAGCCGCTCCGTGGCATGTGGGATCTTCCCAGACCGGGGCACGAACCCGTGTCCCCTGCATCAGCAGGTGGACTCTCAACCACTGTGCCACCAGGGAAGCCCCGTTTTGTGCTATATTTTAAATGAACATAAGTTTGACATTAATGACCTCTTTAAACTGTTGGGTTACCCAATATATAAAAATATTATAGAATTACTGTTAACATCTTACTTACCTCTTTGATCTGTATGTAAAACCCATTCTTAATTCTAATTGAAGTCAGGGTTATATGAGGCAAGGCATTTGAATTAAAATAATTTTCTTCTTATGTTGACTGTTTTATCATATTACATGCCTAGTGTATTAAAAATCAGATGGAAAGAATGTTTCATGTTTCCCACTCCTTGACTTATCTTTGGGCAACATTGCATTTTAGTGATAAAGATTATTTTTATTTTTTTAGGGAGAGGGCTGCTAATGGTACAGATGGCAGGTAGTGGTCTGTTAAACTCTGAGTAATAAGAGACAATTAGACATACTTCTTAACGCAGATTTTTCTCATGTAAAAGTAAGGAAGAGTTCTATCCTTAGACTAGCATTTCTCAAATTGTGATCCTCGAACCAGCTGCTTTAGCATCACCTGAGAACTTGTTAGAAGCGTGAATTCTTGGTTTGCCCACTCCATGCCTCCTTTCCCCCAGCTGAGTCAGAAATCCCACATCCAGATTCTGATGCATGCTAAAGTTTGCATGCATTTCTTGCATGCAGTTTTGATGGTGGAGTGCAAAGACAAGATTTGTTCCATTACTGTTACCTTTCCTCTGCTTGCTTCTGTCAGCTTTAGACAGAGAGTTTCAGAAAACCAGAACCAGTAGGATAGATAAGAGGAAAATTAGTGTGGGAATTGGCTTACACAGTTATGGAGGCCAAGACGTCCCATGATCTGCCCTTTGCAAGCTGGAGAACCAGGAAAGCTGTGGTGTAAGTCCCACTTGAGTCAAAACCTCCTGAAAGCTAGGAGTGCTGATGTCTGAGGGAAGGAGAATCTGGATGTCTCTGCTCCAGCAGAGAGAGAATTCACCCTTCCTCAGCCTTTTTGTTCTATTCAGGTCCTGAACAGATTGGATGATGCCCGCTCTTATTGGTGAGTGTGATTGTTTTTACTCAGTTTGCTGATTCAAATGCTAATGTCTTCCCAAGACATTCACATATAATGTTTATCAGCTATCTAAGCATCTCTTAACCCAGTCAAGTTGACACATAATTATCATACAGTCTCACCAACTTCCATATAATTTGGCCCCCTTGGTTTTATTTCCCATTATTCCCTAGCCTAGCTCATCTAGTCTTACCAGTCAGGGTGTATATGTTTGGGAGGGTTAAGATTATTTTATAACAACATCATACTCATTTCCAATTGTACGTCTTCATTCCTCTCCTTCCATATTAACAAAGTCCTTTATTCTCGTCCTCTTTCACTCATGTAATTTCTCCTATCTTTGGTGGGAGCTCGGCATAGCCATCTCAATGGGGAAACCAAGTCTAAGGGAAAGTAACTCAAGCAAAGGCCTAAACATAAGGACTGACCAGCTGGACAAAGGAATATGGCCAGGCAGCAACCTGGTGGGCACCAAGGACTAAGGCCCCTCTGGCAGATACAGGTTCTGAAAGCAGCAAATCTCATGTGGCCCTGCTGGCTGGTGAGGCCTAGTCGTGGTCAGGATGGATTTGGGCAGAGACCAAGCCTATAGGTTGAAGACCCCAGTGAGTCCAGCTGAAAGATTGGAAAGACCTGCAAAGATCAGGTCCAGTCCCAAACCCTCCAAGAACCATTCCCTGGTTATCCTCATTTCACTGTTTTTGTTTGTTTGTTTTGACCAAAGCTTGTTACACCTCACAATTTTAGTATTGACTTGGTATCCTGCTCTCTTTTCTTATACTGTCATTGTATTAGCTCATTCTGCTATAGCAAAGTACTATAGACTAGGTGGCTTAAATAATAGGAATTTTATTTTTCATAGTTTAAGAGGCTGGGGAGTCCAAGGTAAAAGTATTGTCCAGTTTAGTCCCTGGGTGAGGGCTCTCTTCCTGGCTTTCAGTTGACAGCCTTCTCTCTGTGTCCTTACATAGCAAGGAGTGAGTGAGAGAGAAAGCAAGCTCTCTGATATCCCTTATGAGGGCACTAATCCCATCATGGGGCCCCACCCTTAAGAATTCATCTAGGGCTTCCCTGGTGGCACAGTGGTTGAGAGTCCGCCTGCCGATGCAGGGGACACGGGCTCGTGTCCCGGTCCGGGAAGATCCCACATGCCGCGGAGCGGCTGGGTCCGTGAGCCATGGCCGCTAAGCCTGCGCGTCCCGAGCCTGTGCTCTGCAACGGGAGAGGCCACACAGTGAGAGGCCCACATATGGCAAAAAAAAAAAAAAGAATTCATCTAAACCTAATTCTGTCCCTGAGGCCCCATCTCCAAATTTCTATCATACTGGGGATTAGGGATCCAACAGTTGACTCCATAGCAGTCATTTTGAGCTTCATACTAGTACTTATCCCCACTGAGCTTTTGCAATGCTAAGCATAGAGTAGGCAGTTGGTTAAATTTTGCTGGCTAATTGATATCCTATGTATAGTAAATGAGCATAGATTTTTAAAACATTGAATAAGTATTACCTAACTATAAATGTGGACACATTGCCTCTTAAAGTTTCTGCTGTATTGATTAAGTACTTACTTGTCTTGATAATTTATTGTTAGCCTCTGGAGGAGAAAAAAGAGCTAGAAACAGTAGCACCACTGCAAGCAGCCTTACTCAGTAGGCCAGGGATTATAGCATAGCTACTTTAAGATTTGCTTGCAGATCAGAAATTAAAAGCAGATAAATTGAGTGTTGCTGATTTTTTTTTTAATCTAAAATAATTCCTCCTTCCTGTGCCTTACTCACGATCTAGCCCTATTCCTGGGAAAGCATTTCTACAGCTAAAACAAATCAAACAGCATAGACTGAGAGAACCCTATGTGCCAGATTCACCCTGCTATACTGATAATGAGCTGGAATTATTTCTTTCAGAAAACCCAGTTAAAATCTCCATTCAATTTGCAGATAGGTGAGTGGAGGAGTTATTTTGGACATATGGACCAAACCATGCCATATGGAAAGCAAAAACAAAGGTCTACAAAGAGATGTTTGTCTGTACTCAAAAGAACATACATTTCGGGCTTCCCTGGTGGCGCAGTGGTTGAGAGTCCGCCTGCCGATGCAGGGGACACGGGTTTGTGCCCCGGTCCGGGAAGATCCCACATGCCGCGGAGTGGCTGGGCCCGTGAGCCATGGCCGCTGAGCCTGTGCATCCAGAGCCTGTGTTCCACAACCGGAGAGGCCACGACAGTGAGAGGCCCACGTACCGCGCAAAAAAAAAAAAAAAAGAACATACATTTCTCTTTCTACCTGCTTATACGTTTCAGGTGAAGAATACAAACACACTGTGTTCCAGTGTGTACACTTAGTTTGTTATGTAATGGGGCTCTGCTTTCTCTTTAAATATGAACTATAGATTCTTGAACAAAATAACAAAAAATTCTATCAGATTAATACAAAACTTAGGAAAAGGCCCTTTTGGAGAAAATCTTAATTTATTTTTATCAGCATGAAACCCTCCTGAGAATATGGTGAGCTCTGTTTCCTCCCTGAGATACCACAGCTTAGAATCTGGCAGCATTTCCACCATCTACCACCCACAGAGCTTGATTTTTTTTTTTTTTTTCAGTTATTTTCCTCAATATAATGAGAACAGTGATTTCTAACAGCAGTCACATCCAGTTTTCTTCTGGAATTGTCAGTTATGTATCTAAATGTTATTTTCCTGCTGTCATTTATATTTTGAAATTTAGATTTACAGGAGAGTTGCAAAAATTTTCTTTGTATGCTTCACTCAGCTTCCTGTGATATCAACCATGATACATTTATTAAAACTAAGAAATTAACACAGGTACAATGCTATTAACTAAAGTCCATATTTTGTTTGGTTTTCTCAGTTTTTCTACTAATATCTGATCTGTCCCAGGATCAAATCCACGATGCTATGTTGCATTTAGTCATCATGCCGCCTCAGTCTCCTTTAATATATAGTAAGTTTCTCAGTCTGTCTTTATCTTTGATCTGGACACTTTCTGCTGTTTTGAAAGCCCTTTCCAAAAATACACCTTTTCATACATGCAGGATACCTTGTAACCATTGAATAGAATTGTTTATTTAAATATACTTAAGAAACACCATGTGGAAATTATTTATGTTCAAAAAAATCCTTGAAAGGAGCAAAGTAGTTGTTGAATTAAAAAAAAATTACCAAGGAAGAACACATCCTTTGGCTTTTTTACTTAACTTTCCTGCTTCTAATATCACTGTAACAAAGTACAGTGGGTACATCTCAAACATTCATAAACATTCAGAATAATCTTTTTAATGTATGACTTTGTCATGCAGTTTTTATATTGATGGTTTCATAATCACTTGCATAAATTCCAGACTCTTTAGCATGGCATGTAAGGTCTCATGATATGGCTCCCACCCATCCCTCAAGAAGCACCTTTAGCTATGCCTGACCACTTGTCAAGTCCTCTGTGGTAGGCAGCCTCGGAGAGCTTCCAATAATCCCCATCTCCTTTTCTTTATGACACTGTGTAATCTATAATCTCTTTCGAGTGTGGGCTGAATTTGACTGGTTTCTTAGGAATAGCATATGCTTAAAAAGTAAATGAATGCCATTTCTGAAACTGTTAGAACACCCAAGACAGAAGCCACAGTCTTTATTATTTCTTCCATTTGAGGGAAGCCAGCCACCATTTGTAAGTGGCCTTAAACTTCTCCTCAAGTGGGCCTCTCATTATCTCTGGCCAGTAGCCAGTGAGGACGTGAGCCCTGCTGATAGCCATGCAAGTGAGCCTGGCAGCAGATCCTTTCCCAGCAAATCCTGGAGATGACTGCAGCCCTGGCCCACCATTGGATTGTAGCTTTGTAAGAGACCCAGCTCAAATCTCATTGCTGTTTTGAAACCATTTCTGACTATCCCTGCCCTTAATGATCTCACCCATTCAATCACTTACTGTCTCATACTGTTCATGAAGTGCTGCCCTAGCAAACTCTTTAGAATGGCGAAGTGTCTTTTCTTCATGCATATCAACAACATTTCTGAGCAAGTAGTTAGGTAAATCCTTATTGATTAATTGAAGATGGCATTTAGCTTTTGTGTTTCTTGAAGCCTAAATTAAAACGATTAAGCTGAATATACATATACCACCAGCAGCTCTAAAGCAACCCTGAGATACATGCCTGATAATGATGCTGAGAATGCAAACACGGGGAAATGGTTAGTGAAATCTAAGCTGTTAGAAGCATAGTCTTGAGGTCAGTAGGCAAGTGAAGACTTGGCTATGGGAAGAGCACGAGAAAATGCACAGATGGGGCTGAGTGCCGCATGGACGGGAGCCTCTGGCCTAACTGGACGGGGCTTTGTTATAGGCAGCAGTGTGACAGGTGTTTGGGTGGCACAGGCAAGCCCAGCTGGGAAGATGTAAGCCCTGATCCACAAAGGAGAAGCCAGTTTGGTATTGGCCTAGGTGTTCTGTAGTCTAAATTGCATATTCTGGAGGACACATATCACTGTTACCTACCTGTGAACTCTTATTAATACAGGGTCATAAACCCCTGAATATCCCACAGAGTGTTTCAGGGAATCACAAGAAGTGTTCTACCTGAACTCACAAGTGAGTCACATCAGTTACCACGTGGCATCCATGTTTGTTCTGTTTCTCTTTTCCCATACCTCCCACCCCGTCCCTAGAATAGGACCGCCACTCATTCCTTTTGCCCCCTCCCTGGACTGCTGTATACCACCCCTCCCACAGAGCATTAAGGAGACATATTGTAGGTGGGCTGTCACTGCTTCCTCTGGATGGGGCTCGGGGCACTCAAGCTTCTGGCCATCCGTCATTATAATCATTGTAGTCACATTGCCTGTGTCATCTATGTGTTGCCCTGATGTGTTATAGACTAAACAAAACAAGTTATCAATTTCTAATCATGGTTTTATACCCTACTCACATCTTCTACCTCCCGGGACTTAGTCATGAGTCCAGCCAGGGGTAAGTAGAACAGAGGAGGGAGCTGGACATGAAGAAAAATCTTAGTGATAACCTTGATGTTTTATTTGTCTTTTCTTCTTCCTCAGCACCAAGGCTGCCTTACTCTGTCAAGTGTGTTGTGTCTGATCCTCTCTTTATTCAGGGACTATGTAGTAATCCATCCATAGTCTTCTGGTAGGTTGACCCAGATATTCTCAGGCTTCTCTTAACTTTTGGTGGGGAACACAGCTGGGGCTCAAGCCAGGACCACAGCTATACCATGATCATGTATGAACAAGGGGTGTCAGACTGGGAGGGAGTTGTGTCTTCCCGATAGGGACAGAACCAGCAAATACAAGAGGGAGACTTATGCGTTGGGATGGACAAGGGGAGAGACAATCTGCATGGATTCTGCAGACACGGGTCTATTATTGCCTTTGCTTGACATTTTATTCATTCTTTGCACGTGATTGTATTTAAAAGTAAGAGGTAAGCAAGGGACTAAAATTATTCATCTTGAGGTTTTATTTTTATGATCAGGGTATGCAGTATGATTTAAACTGGAGTGATCAGGAAGACCAGCTGGGAAATTATTGAAATAATCCAGGTGTAGAGTGATGACCGTGCTTTATACTTTGCTTGCCTGTCAGGAAACTCAGAGTTAAGTTTTGTGCTGACTTGTAGTAGCTGTCATTTATCCAGATTTAGAATTTGATTGCCTTTCATTTTCATTTTTCAAATGATATACATGCTTCCTTTGCCTTACTGGTCTTTGGTTTTATTTTACTTGATTTTTCCTTAAGTCACCACATCTTTTTAGAAGTAAATAGGCTCTAAGTAATAAAAATGAAAATAAATGAAAAAAAGGTTTATCGCTAGTAATGGCAAGACTGGAGATGAGTGTTGCTTATTTGACATGTGGCGTTTACAAACAGTGGAGGATTTTAGAAAGGACTGGTTTAAGAGATGTCGCCGAGTGGATGGGTGGTGGCGGTGACTGGGAGTTAGAGAACAAGGTTAAGATGGCATTAGTAACTTTTAAACTTCAAATGACAAGAAGTAGGGGCTATGTTTCAGAAATTGTTGAACTCTAATAAGGAGTTGCTGTGTCTCTACACCCACTTTAAACATCAGTGATCAAAACTGGGTAATGGCCTGAGTAACAACAGGGCTCAGTTAGATCTGCTCCTTTCCAAGGCTGGACAGGTGCAGAAGTAGGAAGGATGGTATGATCAGAGTTCCCAGGCAATTCTCACTGAGCAGATGTACTCATCATTACCATAGGACAGTGACTGTATGGGGAACATAGTTATGTGTTAGGCATTATTAATTAGTGAGGACACTTGCTCTTCAAAAACTTAAATACAACATAATGAAAGATTAGCAGATGTTCTATAAATCTATATAAATGTATAAAACATGTTTTATTAACTGTAAAACAATTGTTGGTTTAAATGGCATTTACCTGACACTAAGTTCCGGGGAAGTTGCTAGGTGATTTCGCTTTTGAGCTATAACCATTATTTTTCTTAATTATTCCTCACATGAAATTCTTCCTGTTAATTGGTTTCCACTGTGTCCATTCAAGAGGCAGAATCCCTTGCCCTATCTCTTTTGTTCTAGTCGCTCTTTGCATCTTTATGTGGCCCCTTTAACCTTTGGGAACAGTTGGGGATGAAAATGAGGAGAGATCAACCCACCTGAGGCTCCTGTTCACTGAGTGATTATTTTACCACGGTTCCATGAGCCCAGCGCTAGAGAACTTTCCTTCTAAACAGTGGACATTTCCATTTAGAACATGGGCTTCTAAAATAAAAAGTCATGGCCCACTGCTGAGCATATATCCTGAAACACTCAGTTAAAACCACAGGAAGAACTATTGGAGAATGTGAAAGCTTTGTCCTAATACAATTTTATCTGAAATGTTATATTCTTTGACTCTCTAGGGGAGAAAAAGAAAGGAAATAGAAACAAATGAAAGAATAGGAATGGATGAGAAGGAATCCAGCCAAGCAATAGGTTGCCACACAGAAACACAGAGAAAGGTTTCTACTAGCCAAACAAAAGCTTGTCATAGGACTGGGAATCAGAGGAGCTGAACCTGAAGATAAGTACCAAACATCATGAAAAAATGAATCCGTGTGAGAGGGAGAAAAGTAGGACATACATTCTTTTCTCTAAGTGGCTTTAACTACATTGGGTTAGCAAAGAAAATTACTTCTTGCTGTTGGTTGGTATCGTGGTAGCAGGTCACTGGAAAAATAACCCCCTCTTCATCATTTTTTTTCATACTTTTTTTTTATCAATGCAGTTTTTCTTTTTAATTGCTTCTGTAATCACTTTCTACGATGTTAATCTATTTACAAACAAATAATTAAGCTTATCTTTCATTTAATTAACTAAACTTTTGTCGAATGCATTCATATTTGGGGGGAATTAAGACCTAAGATTTGAAAACTTTAATGCCTGCTTTATGAATTATTAATTGCTCTTATTGACTCCATATTTTTTCATACTTTCGAGGAAGGAAAATAGACCTTAGAGAAAGGGATAAAAACCAGACTGTGACAGCAAAGATTTCTTGAGCCTGATTTTATGCTAGACTGTTAAGTAGTCTAGAAATTTCTTTAGAGGATTTATACCTGACTGATAAAAAATAGTTTAATACATCATACCCAGGAATCACTGGTCTTTAGGTTGATCTCATAATTAATATTTAAAACTTTGAATGCTTTTCTATTTAAACACGGTAGGTAATATTTCTTTATTGCCATATCTTTAAGTTAAAAGACATCTCGAATCTAAAATACATAGAACTCAAATATGATATTCCATTCTTCAGTGCTTCTTATACATAAGCCACGGTGTTAGGTGCTATAATTCAGATTATGTCAGTTCTTTAAGACCTTTTGGTATCTTCCCGTTGAACTTGGAATGAAATCCGAACTCTCACAGTGATGCCCTGTGATCTGGCCTCCACCTGTCTCCCACTTCATCTGGACCACGCTCCCTCTCTTCTTCCAGTGCCTCTCACGTTCCAAGCTCTTTGCTACCGCAGGTCCTTTCCACTTGCTGTTTCTTCTGCCTGGAATGCTAACTTGCTGTTGTGTTTCTTTACAGGCAGCTCCTTCACACTCTTCAAATCCCAGCTTAATGTCATATTCTCAGAAAGACCTTCCCGGATTCTCACTTTAAAGTTGCTTTCCCATCTACACCCCACACCCCACCATCACCGATTCTGCCACAGCATGCTTTTGTTTCCTTCGTAGAGCTTGTCACAGTCTGTCTTCTTGTTTACTTTGTTTCCGCAGCTGTACTAGGGACCTTGTCATTATTCTTTTCTTTTGTATCAAATCCTGGAATGGTGCCTGACACACTCAATATATGCTACTTATTTGCTAAATGTAGGAGATGAATAAATGCAGGGAATAGAAACTAATAGTTATAGAACCCGACTTTTATATCAAGCATTTTAGTTGACATAGTTAATGTGAGAAGCGTTTTTCCATCTCACTGATGAGAAGAGTGGGAACTTAGGTCTTATAATGGTGCTGAGTCCTTAAGGAATGCCCAGTCTAACTATATCATTAGCGAGTGAGCTCATTATATAATGGATCTAGATTTTCTGTTCTTCCACTATGGCCTGTTGACATCTCATATAGCAAGCTTAAATTAAGTGGTTGGATTTAGCCCTGCTCATCGTGCCTCCAGTGAATCATACATGTGTTTGTGGGTATGAATGTCTTTATGAAATACCGTTTGGAGTAAAGACGCTGTCTCTTATCTCCATAACAGTGAAATGCCCATTATCTTAACACTTGTGATCCTTTAATTATAATCTTTTACATTCATACAACAATTCTGCAAAGAATTCTCATACACATTGGCTCCTTACATTTCCCTTCTTGTCTGCAGTAGGCAGGCAGGGCAGATGTTATTATCTTCCTGTTGCAGATGCTGCTGCTGAAGTTCTGTGATGTTAAGTGGCCTGTCCAAGGTCATACAGCTGGTATATGGTGGAGAGCCCTCTTGGCCTCCATCGTCTGTCCCCAGAGCACAGTTCTGTTGTTCCAAGGCTCATCCTGTCTGTCCTCCCCACCCCAACCATCCTTTCTTCTCTGAGCATTTCCTGAAAGTCAGCACTATGACACAGTGAGAGCTTTAAACAGAGGTGATAATGAAGGGGCTCTTGGTAGGGAAAACAGATGAGCAAACAGATTTCTGTGCCTGCTTCCCATCTCTCCTCAGTGTCCCTCTCCTGCCCCCCTCCCACCAAAAAAGTGTTTCCATGGAGCCCTTACTTCATGCTTACTGATCCATGATATTTTAATAGGTGATGGGAATGAGATAGATATTTCTTCTCTGATCATTTGACCCAATGTGCTAATAAAGCATGTCCTAAAATGTCTCAGATAGTTTCCTTGCCCTCCATTCCCACTGGTCCTATTCTAGTTTTAGTCATCATCTTTCTATTGTCTTCCAACGGTTTTGACTTTCCTCTTTCCTTCAGCCTAGCTACCATCCATTTCACTCCCTACACTGTAAGCGGGGCTTGCGTTCTATAGCACAGATCTAATCATGTTGCTTTTCTCCTCCCAAGTAATCAGTGGCTCCCCTTTGCTTATAGCCTAAGTCCAAACTCTTCAATATATCATCCAAAGCCCTTGACGACTGAGTCCCTTGCTGTTCCATCTCCCTTCCTGATATATGCCATGGTTTTCTTTTAAAAAAGACTTCTGCCTGTTGTCTGCGTGTGCCATGAAATCTCATAACCCTTGTCCCTTTTCGTGGTGTTCCTGCTTCCTGGAATGCCCTCTCTCCACTTCTCTGTAAAGTTTAGCTCCAACATAATTTCCCATTTGATGCTTTCCTGGACTTGCCTCTATTACCCCTTTTTACCAAAGAAGATATTTTTCTTCCATCCTTGCTCCCATGGCAGTTTGCTGAGGTATCTATTATTAGGGCTACAGTTATGTTACTTTTTGGATGAGAATTAACTCGGTACTTAAAGTGAACATGAAAGCCAAGAAAAGGAAATTGGAGGAAAGGATTTGGTGGGGCAGTGGTGGGGGGTGAGAAAATTAGCAGAGACTGCATGGGACATAGCATCAGCAGAGCTCCATGTAAGCAAGTGAACTAAGTCCATGATTTACTGGAATTGCTTTCTGTTACCTAAGTGAAAACTTATCCCAAGTAAGATACACTGGTTGAAAATGAAAAATAATGCAGTTGACAAAGATGTAGAGTATTTTAGAAGTGCTTGAACATGTAGAGTCCTAATCTTGGTTACAAGGCTGGCAGAGAAGGCTGACTTCCCAAGTCTCACCTCCTGCCTGTGGTTTTTATTCTTCATTCTCTACAACCTGGAAACCACGTAGTATTTGGCAAATTTGACAAACATATCACATACGTAATGACATCATTTCACACTGAACATCTGTAGCCCTCTTATTTGGCTACAGGAAGTGCAGGAAAAATCAGATGGGACATTGGATGAGAGGTCAAAACCCCCTAATAAATCCTCTTACACGGTGACATTGTTAGACGAAGTTATTGCAAAACACTTCCAGGTTGGTTTGGGGATTTTCAGAATTTTCAGTATTTTAAAAGGAACAGTACATTTCCTTTTTGCAAGAAGGACACTTCTGACCAAGGCAGCTACAATGACACACTTTCCGGAGATGAGAGAATAGTGCACACACATGTTCACCAATCTTAGAAAAAGGAATGAGATGTTGGCAGATGCTGTGCTCTTAACTTGAGGAAAGGACTCTGCTTCTTTAAAGGAAGCAAATTAGTTGCAGGCAGCCTCTGACAAGTTGAAGAAACATCTGGAAAAGCTGATAATAGACTGACTTCCTGAAATGTGGGTTTGACTATGATGACTTCAGACAGGAAGCTTATGTTTCTTATCGTAACATTGGAAAAAGACATAAAATTACAAAGTAAAACTGATTAACTGCATACAGAATTGGAATTCTCTAAACTAGTATATTAAAGTTATTAAGGTTTAACATTGTTATCTTCAGGAAGATCTAACCGTTATCAAACATTTTTTATCTACTCTCCTTCATAGGGAATATTTAAAGAAAATCTATGTACTTTTGTCTATTAAGTCCAAATGCTATAATCTCTTCTTCAAATTATATCCTGGAGGCAGTTTTAATAGAAATTACATTTCATTCCTCCAAACCAGAATTTTGATGTGAAAAAAGTTTGAACTATGATAAAGTTGAGAGCACTACCAAGGAGAAAAATTAATAACCAGTAAAGAAATGAACCACATTTTTCTAATGATATGGCTGTTGGCCTTTTAAGACCTTAAAGCAGGGCTATAAGAATAGTCCTTGGAGTTATCAAATACATGTGCAATATTTTAGATTTTATACACGTGTCAGTATTGTACATGAATATAAATTCAGGGCATTCTCTCAGGAGATTGGGAAAATCCTTTAGCACTATGTTCTACCATATTCTATCTGGTTTCCCTCATTACCAACAAATTGCAGGGCTCTGTTAATATTTAAATTAATATTTATGCCATTTAAGGCACCCCACATACTTAGGAAGTATTCTTCTGTGTTTAAAGGAATATGCATATATTTTAGTGCCCAAACTTGAGTGTCCTTTGGGGCTTCATGGTGGCCATCTCTGCATACATGAAGTTGTAAAGCAACTTTTCTTTCACGTGGGAAGAATGAGCTACGCTCTATCTCCTCTTGTCAGACAGGCACGTACATCCTGGCCTTTGACCAAAAGTTGCATATAATCAAGAAAATAGCAATTCTTTACTCAATTGCTGTTAGTGAGGAAGGTGCTTTTTCATGAATGCGGAGTGCAGTGTCCGTCTAAATATGGTCGTGGACACATGCTTTAAATCTTACACAAAGTTCACACATCAATTTCTTACTAGTTACATTTGTTACATTATAAAAAATTAAGCCTTCAGTTTTTAATCACATGCAGATGTTGTACCTTTGTTCTCCACCTAATGTCCCCTTTGTACTTTATGTTCATCCAAGCAAACTTTCCAATCTTCCCCTGACAGGTTTTACTTTCTGGTGTATGTTGGCCCACATTGCTTCCTTTCCCTGCAGCGTGCTTTCTCATTTCTCCACTTCTCGATGTCCTTCCCATCTTTCTAGGATTGATCAGCTCAAATGCAAACTTCTATTTTAAGACATATCCATCTCCTCTTCAGTAATTAGTCTTTTTCTCCTTCAATTGAGCTCTATTATTTTGTACATTTAATTCAGAAAATATTAGCAGGCTGTCCTATGTCCTGTAGGGGTTGGGAAAGTAAGAGAACACTTACCCTCCAAAATTAGAAAATAAGGCATGTACAACATAACCATAATATTAGCAGATTCGTATTTAGTGTCTGTATCCTACTGACTGAAATGGAATGATTTGAAGTTGCGTGCACACGCATGCATGTATGTACATATAAGGTTCACCCAATACTGGGCCTGGAGTGATTAAATAGGAATTTAATGGTATTGCATAGGAGATTTCATGGCATTTACCCTTTTTTCCGGTTGGGGATTAATTCATTTATCTGTGTAGCTCTCAAGTGATTCTTTGGCTCAAAAGGGAATTAAAGTACATTTTCTTTTATTACTATAAAAGTGTTCATTGCAAGATGATTTAAATTTGTACATGTGTAAAACAAAGTATCGGTATACACATACAGGTATTTCAAAGTAGCAGAGCTAGGATTTGAACCTAGGCAGGCTGGCCCCAAAGTCTATGCTCTTAATCACATTGTACCATATGCTGTCTCTTATAAAGCTGTCTTTAAGCTTTCTCCTTAATGTTTAGGTACTTCTCATTCACGAATTTTAGTTCCACCATTCCAGAAATGCTTTGGTACACTAAATAAAATTGAGAGGCATTATACAAAAAACAATTTGTGTTTTAGAGAAATTCACCTTGTGTTTTCCCTAGTTATACTCTACATTTACATATAAAATCTATCTTCAAGGAGAAAGAGAGAACCATTTAAGTCTGCATACAGCCTGGACCCTTGCCATGCCCCTTCTCCAAACAGGCATACACACATCCTACTGCCACCTGAATCTCACAGTCCTGATGCTGGAATCATAAGCAGCGTTCAACCTACTCCCCACCTTTGAGTCCCTTTTCCACTCTAACTCTAGACGTTGAGTCAAAAGAGGTGGGCTTGGTTTCCCTCAAGTGCAGAAACATACCACTTGCAACTTCCTTCCCCTTCAGAAGGAGCAGAAGGTAGCAGAGTCCCGCAGAGGGGGCTTCTGTTGAAATTCAGAATCTCCCCAAAGGTGGACCTTGGTCTATAGGGTGCTCAATACCCTTAAATCATAATGCATTTACAGCCCGTGGTTACAGAGTTATACTTTTTAGGTACATTTCAAGTGTCTGTGGACTCACCAGAGGACTTTACAACTAGTGAAAACACTATTTCTGTGGTAAATTGAAGGTCACTCGTTTGGAACTTGAAACACACAAAACTTTGGAAATAGCCTATATCTGAAATATATATATAAAGTAAGTATAGGTGCAAATTAGACACCCAACTTGATTCTACAAAGATGCGTAGTCAAAGGAATGCAAGTGGACCCTGAGTTTCATTATCCAGTAGCAGAAACAGTATTTGTAGAAGTTCTTGAATACCCACTTTTAGAAGGAAGTGAAGAAAAGGACTTTGCAGTCCAGTAGTTAAAGACTATACCAAATGACTGGGCTAGTAAAATAATAAAAACTAGTATTTCTTAGGCACTTAACCTCATTCCTCAACTTCTCCACCTGTAAAATGGAGGTAATGACAGTACTTACCTCACAGGGTTGTCATGTGAATAAATGAGTTAATGTATATGAACCACTTAGAGTGCCAGGCAAATACAGTACGTTAATGCCCATCATTAGCACCAACTGATCATCCACAAACCCTTATTATGAACGAACATATAGAAGATTCCTTCAGGCACCAGAGGAGAATCGGTCTATCCCCCAAAAAGTACATTAGGCTGCTGTATGTGAACAACCAAGCAATCTTTAAACTTTCTTTTTTTAAGGGAAGAAATGAAACTGCAACAAGTCTGCCACTCTTAACTGCTATTGAGAATGGGGTTTCTTACTGAAGGTGAAGAAAATATTCTAAAATTAGATTGTAGTGATGGTTGCACAACTGGTTATATACTAAAACCATTGAACTGACATTTAAGTGGGTGAGTTATATGGTATATGGATTGTCTTAATAAAGCTCTTAAAAATCTGACCCTCTTAAACATTCTTTCTGGATATGGGAATTTGCCCAATGTGAAAAGGCAAATCAGGATAACACTTGAAGGTTTTTCAAAGACAATAATTATTTGTGAAAACATACCTATAAGGTCTGGGCATAATAACAAGATCTGGTACCAGTTTTATGCATTAAACAATTTTATATCTGAATAATTTTATTAGAGGGAGACTTTTCAGATTTCACTAAGAAGCTTTCACCTTAGTGTTTCTGATACTAATGATGTTAGGTTTTTATTTTATCCAAGTGCTAAGTTTCACAGAAGCTCTACTCAAGTCACATCACTCATTCCAAAGAAATAAAGCAGTAAAATTGGATTCAGATCAGTGTGACCTTCATCAAGAAGTTCTGCCACACTTTTTAAGAAAACTCACATGACATCTTAAAAGCTCACCAAGAGTGACCCTTCAGCACACAATCAGTCATGGTAATTAAACAATGGAGATGAGATGTTTCCAATCTACTGTTTATCCTCTGTCTGAAGATCAAATTCCTCCATAGTGGCTACAGTGAAAGTCAATCTTATTTTTATTAACTACGCATTCAGCTGGTAACTGTTGGGGCTGACATAAGCCCAACTGAAAGACCTAGGACCTTATGACGTCCTTTTCACACTCACTTGTTGATGACTGTGATCTCAGTGGAGGCTGTAACTGCCCTGTGAGGAGAGATACCACGTGGGTTCTGTCTTTCACGTTGTGAGATTGATCATCAGAAATGCCAGTCATCAGTCTTCCGATGATAAAACTTGTCGAAAAGTATACTTCAAGCTACTTGACTATTTCCTGTTTTTTTTGGGGGGGGACCGTACGCGGGCCTCTCACTGTTGTGGCCTTTCCCATTGTGGAGCACAGGCTCCGGACGTGCAGGCTCAGTGACCATGGCTCACGGGCCCAGCCGCTCTGCGGCATGTGGTATCTTCCCGGACCAGGGCACGAACCCGTGTCCCCTGTATCGGCAGGCGAACTCTCAACCACTGCGCCACCAGGGAAGCCCTCGTAATCTCCTTTTAAACTTGAAATTCACATCCTTTGGAGAGGGAGGGCAGGGGAAGATCTGTGATATGAATTAACTTTGTTTTTTTTTTTAACTTTATATGCATATGTATTTTGAAAAGAGACATGCATGATGGTTTAGTCTTTTTTTTGAAATTGTTAGTGTCTTAATTTAATGATGTGCCATCCTGGCATGTTGGGTTAGTTTCTTTTAAACTTTTATTGGAGTAGAGTTGATTTACAATGTGTTAGTTTCAGGTGTACAGCAAAGTGAATCAGTTATACATATACATATATCCACTCTTTATTAGATTCTTTCCCCATATATGTCATTAGAGTATTGAGTAGAGTTGCCTGTGCTATACAGCAGGTCCTTATTAGTCATCTGTTTTATATATAGTAGTGCGTATATGTCAATCCAAATCTCCCAATTTATCCCCCCTCCCTTTCTCCCTGGCAGCATAAGTTTATTTTCTACATCTGTGACTCTATTTGTTTTGTAAATAAATTTATTTGTACCATTTTTTTTTAGATTCCACAACTTGTTTCTTATTGGTTTTATTTTCTCTCTTCAGCTACACTAAGACAGCTACTGCTTCTGCATCTGGTTTTCTGCTTCAGAACTTCTGTTGTCATTTCTCTGTTGTGATCTTGTCTCCCATTCTCATTGACCTTGGATATTTGTCTTTTTAAAATTCCTTCACCGTCATTATAATAGAGTTTTGGGAAAGAGTAGAAAAAATGCAGTTGTTCAAACTACCATGTTTAAATGGAAGCCCAGAATTTATATTATATTAAATGTAATCTTGATGGTTCCAGCTATCAGCATTGTTCGCCGAGACCTTTCAGGTGCCAGTGTTGTCATCCAGCACACTGTGTGTATCACCAAGCTTTCTGACATCTGCAGATATATCCTTTTGAGGAGTTTAGGGTGAACATAGCTGTTCAGTTAAGTTTTTCTAAGGTTTTCAGCAAAAGAGATACTCGACTCTGCTCCCCTAATAGGAATTGGGCTGCCCTGTATGAAGACTCCCTCTAAGCTGTATACATCACCTTTTGTTCTTGAGCTGTGACCAGAGCTTCTTAGAAGTTTGTCAGGATATTTGAAACAAATGCCTTGCCCCCCAATATCTCTGTCTCTCTAACACACACATCCACATCCACACAGAGTAGTTATCAATCTATAACCAAATGCATCTATAACTTCTGGGTTTTGAATAGCATAGTTTGGGGCTGTGACCTTAACTGGCGTGGTTAGCCAGAGTGCAAGTAGCTGATAACTTTTAATAATATATCATTGATTCTCACTTTTTAGACCTTTCCAGTATGCTTGCTGATAGCCTCTACCTAACAGGGATTGAAGGTGATCCATAAGGCACACACACAGTTCTTGTGTGTACCTTATGCTTTACAGGAAAGGGCTTAAATCAATTCGATGGAAGATGCCAAAATATTCTAAAAGAATCGAGACTTTCTCACAAATGCAAGAACGGCCAAATTGAAGCAAAATAAGTAAAATTCTGATTGTGGTATCAGATTCCGCTTTATTCAGATATCTAAAATGAAATTATATAAAGTCTGAGCTGCAACTTAATATCTGTAGAAGCTTTGTGTTTGAAACTTTGAAGCTAAAATATTTGAGTTTACTTAAGCTAGTCTCCTTACCGTAGTCGGTGACGTGTCCCAAAGCTCTCCTGTTTTAAGGTTGATATTTACAAGTTCTCTTGATTGTTATTGAAATCATTATTGTACATATATACCATTTCTCTTTCTGTCCTCTTAGGTGAAACTAATTGTTCACAAAACCTAAAAATTGAATATCACAAATGGTCATAATTATCTTTCACTTTCAAGTTACAAAGGCATATTCCCAGCTAAATTATATACTAAAAGATATAATTCGCCTTTTTGAATCATCTGTCCCTAAGAGGAAAAGAATTTGAACCTCGTCCAAGCTAGTTTTATTCTTAAATAGCCGTTACGTGTTTTTACTTTCATTCAAGAATTCACATTAAGAATCATAAATCGGTTGATCTGGATAAACATAAAAGTTGTGATATTTTTCTGCATATTCTTTCAACAGTCTTGAGTCGTAACGGTGGTAACTGAAGGGGGAATGAAATGTTTTACATCAACTTAAGCCCTAAGTATCAGTGAATTCAATTACAATGATTCACAGTGCTCCTCTAGACTTCCTTGGTTCTGATAAGTCTATTTCCTAAAATAGAGTCCTGGAAGGCCCAGGAGATGGGCACACCCCCTAGCCAACTCTGTGCCATCACTCCCCAGGAAAGCAGCTTGTCTTGCTGATAATTAGTAGTTTCTCTGAGCGTGGACTCTGCCTTGTAACAGCTCATCATTTCTCTTGGACTTGGACAGGACCCGACTCTGTATGACATGGGATCAGAAGCAGATGCTGGTGTATCTGAAGTACAGTGCAGGGAAAGTGAGTGAGACTTACCACGGTGCTTGATCATTCAGTAAAGATTGTGATGTAGCTGTCACTGCTATCGTTGTAAGGATCGTCCTCCCCGTTTCTTATAGTAGTTTATAAAAGGAAGAGAGAAATACTGTACTTTTTATCTAACCTCGTGAGCGGCATTAGGTACTTAGACACATGGAGGCGTTATTAAAACAAAATGGTTCTAATTGTATAGCCACCTGTAATTACATATTACAGTTAGGCTAGGGCAGTGCAGGTGTGATTCATTATTTCACTAGTGCTTCTTTGTGTGATTTTTCCCCCCTATTATAGTGGGAGCTCTTCCAATAGTGGCTAGAGAGGTCGGGGAAAAGGACACCCTGACAATTTTCCTATGACGAAACAACTTAATACACAAAAGACTTTTACAGCAAAAGCTTAAAATGAGTTCTAGAAATACTAGATTAGGCTAATCTGAACAGAAGTATTAATGCAGCATATGCAATTAAAATATTATTACCAACACCATAACTAACAGCAGACATTCCCAATAGCACTCAGGGAATACAGTATATATGCACTTAAAAGTAAATATGTACTTCAACAGAAAGATAGTATAAATACAGATATAGTAAAGGATTCCTCCAATATTCCTCCAGACTACTGTGCTACAATAACTGGGTTATGTTGAAAGGGCACAAATGTCACTGGGACACTGTTTTCCAGAAACAGTCCAAAAAGTTGGCTTTATACTTTTAAATGCCCAGAGGCAATGAATAGAGGGTTTTGGTTTATGGGGACGTGAGATAATAATTTTGTCTTGGGAGAATAAGAGAGGGGTTAAAAAAAAATCAAGACTGTTGCCTGAGGGAGAAAAACGTAAACTGTTTCCAATTACATCAAACTGAAATGGGCATATGACAGAGCTTAACCTCAGAAGGGAGTGTGATAGATGGAGAGCTATATGGATACTCACAACTGTTGAATTCCTGCCGCCTCTCCCTGTGGGAGCAATGTGTTTAATAGTGCATTCGGGTCACATCTGCACTGACTGCGGGGAAATCTTATTGCGGTGTTATCTCTGTGACTGCTCTTCTGCTTGTTGAAATTTCTTACACAGAATTTGCCTGCAGGAACAGAGGGGCTTATGCAGAGGGTTCAATGGCGTTTCACGTAGTTGGAAAACATTTTGAAACATCCTTATGTTTTTTCCTTTTATGTCATCTCATCATTGCCTATGTTTTTCAAAAAAAAAATTTAACTTAAAAGTAGCAGATAAAGGAGCACTTCTGTCCCGTGAAACTCTAATTTGGGTAATTGTTTTTTAGAGAGTCCATATTCCTTGTGTAGTAATACCTCTTCCTTGTTGAACTTTTCCAAACAGATGTGAAAACTGAAATACGACTATAAAGGCAGGGAAAATTAACTTTTTTAGCATCTGCAATAAAATTACCATCAGAGTCACCGAATTGCATATTTATTTCTTTTGGGTTACTTCATCATTTGAACACCTATATTTACTCAGAAAATTATAAGCTCTGGTGTTGGGATGTAAGGTGAAAGGTAAAAAGTGATTGAGAGCATGTAGAGTGTGGGTTTGTGATGCAGGTAGGGGAGTGCCCCTGCTGTAAGTAATGGTGCTAGAAAAGCCGGGTTGGATGAGCACATGAAGTAGACCGAGATATAATCAGCTTGGGTGTGACGCCAGAACCAAAGAGGCCAGTCACCCCTCTGTGGCCATGTGATGGGGATTTGAGTTGAACTTCCAGGGAAGGGGTGCTGACCCTCACAGTACCTGCCAACTCTTCTACCAATGATGCTTTTTCTATATAGTTAGAAACTGCAATAAAAGAATGATAAAATCTGAATTATAAATGCTTCAATTATAATATCATTGGTTACCAAGTTCTTGTCAAGCTACAATAGAAAACATTTTCAAAGAAATAAATACCTTATCAAAAGTAAACACCTCTGCTCATGCAGCTCAATATCAAAAAAAAAAAAAAACCCAATCCAAAAATGGGCAGAAGACCTAAATAGACATTTCTCCAAAGAAGACATACAGATGGCCAAAAAGCACATGAAAAGCTGCTCAACATCACTAATTATTAGGGAAATGCAAATCAAAACTACAATGAGGTATCACCTCACACCAGTTACAGTGGGCATCATCAGAAAATCTACAAACGACAAATGCTGGAGAGGGTGTGGAGAAAAGGGAATCCTCTTGCACTGTTGGTGGGAATGTAAATTGATACAGCCACTATGGAGAACAGTATGGAGGTTCCTCAAAAAACTAAAAAATTACCATATGATCCAGCAATTCCACTACTGGGCATATACCCAGAGAAAACCATAATTCAGAAAGACACATGTTCATTTCAGCACTGTTTACAGTAGCCAGGTCATGGAAGCAACCTAAATGCCCATCAACAGACGAATGGATAAAGAAGATGTGGTACATATATACAATGGAATATTACTCAGCCATAAAAAGGAACGAAATTGAGTCATTTGTTGAGACATGGACGGATCTAGAGACTGTCATACAGAGTGAAGTAAGTCAGAAAGAGAAAAACAAATATCATATATTAATGCATATATGTGGAGCCTAGAAAAATGGTACAGATGAACTGGTTTGCAGGGCAGAAACTGAGACACAGATGTAGAGAACAGACGTACGGACACCAAGAGGGGAAAGCGGCAGGGGGGAATGGGGATGGTGGTGTGCTGAATTGGGCGATTGGGATTGACATGTATACACTGATGTGTATAAAATTGATGACTAATAAGAACCTGCTGTATAAAAAAATCAGAAAGTAAAAAAAAGTAAATACCTTATCAAAAGTCTACTATCATTACTTGCTTATGTGATCTTCGGCTTGTTTTGTGAAATATACTAATTTCTGTGGCCATTTATAGTAGGGAAGAAGGGAAGGAAAGGGGGAAGGATGGACGGAAGTAGGAAAGCAGAGTGGAATTGAAAGTATGGATATGAAATGTTTACAATCTTAATTTAATGAAAGATTGGCTTTCCTTCATGGGAAATGCCACATGGCCCTTTCTGCTCCTTAGTTCTAGAGTCCTTCCCAGACCAGAGGTGCTTTGTGTTCCTCTTTACCACAGGAAACGCTTACATTTTGGAGACCCTCCCACCTGGGGGACACCCAGTGTATTTTCTTTGTCTGAATCAAGAGTGACTTTGGATATTTCCTCTCAGGGCCATGAGTTTTCTAGACTCTACTTTCACCTTCAACGGCCTGGATTTCTGAGGACTGCAGTGAGTTTTAAGGATGTAGTAGCATGGCCTGTCATTTCAGACTTGTAATGGCCTTTAATTGGCTTCCCTTCCTTATCTGTTCACAGGTTGGTCTATGAAAACCAAGCACCTGAAGTCTCTATGCCACTTCTTCCCCCAGAAATACTAGTTTCAATTTTTATTCTCTTTTAAGTCATAAAAGAAAATCTTGACCAAAAAAATGGCACTATTGCAAATGCACAAGATACATGTGACCTTCTGCTTTCCTAATATAGTTACTGGTATATGACTGAGTTTTTCTCCTCTCTGGTTTTTTTCTTCAAGTTTTAATTCATCCTGACCAACTTTATAGACACAGATGTGATTTGCTGACAAAGAGGGCCAGATTGTTTTCTTTTTGGTTTCTCTAGGTGACTGGAAGGTTCTTATGGGCAGGGCCGTGTCCTGTTTCTCTTTGTCATCCTTAGGCCCTAACATGGAGCCTGATATCCAATAGGTGCTCCACTGATGCTTTTAAAATCAAAATATGAATGCATTTAACCAAATTTGACATATAAACAGAATAGGTTCTTTCCCATTTGTACCCTTCAAAGCAGTTTTATACTAGTTTCTACAGTGCCTTGGGGGCGGGACTGGTCTCTCCCTCTTTAACTGCAGCCTTATCTTAATATTAATGAGTTTGCTAGTATCACACTTGAATTACCATTACTATTCAAGTATCCCATGCCTCCACTGCCAAATAGTTCTTTCATGTCTCTAACATGGAGAAACATACACCTAGAGTCTGGTTGGCCTATTTGTTAGGCATCCTCACTCTTAGTTTAGACTAGGCAGTATATTTTGTGTTGGTTTTGCTTTAGAGGAAAAACACTTTGTTAGACTTGAGATGATGTGACACTGATCTGTTGGAATAGATGGCACCCAACCTGTGATAATTACAGTAGTGAACCCTTCAGTGATGATACCTGGAGATTTCAGATAAGCTTTCCTGCACACAAAACACAATCAGATAGTTTTATCACCGTAAGAACTTCAGTTAGTAGTGTCCAGTTTAAATAAAACTTATCAAACATTGTTGACGGCAAAGAATGAAGCCAAGAGGAAAAATAAATATTGCTTTTACTTTCTGTTTCCTCCAGCAGCCTCACCACGATTAGAACTATCTATGCTGAGATATTATCTACTAAGAGTAGACAAGGAAGGCGTCTGTAGTTAGACCTGCACTTGAATCTCAACCCCATAATTTTCTCGCCATGGGGACTTGGGCATTTGATTCACTTCTCTCAGCCAGGCTTCTCACTTGTAAAGTACAGAAAATATGTAACTCCACAGGGTTGTGGTTAAATAAAATGTGAAATTTCTCGTATAGTGATTGGCAAGGTGAGCTCATTTTAAATATTAGATTCTTCCCTTCCCAAATATATATGGTATTGATCTTAATATTTATAGTGGAAGATCAATGCCTGGGGGAGAAAATGTAAAATAACTTCATCTAACGATTTTGTTTTTTGATGAATTGATCAAAATGCTAAGCGTATTGAGTAACTTGTCTTCTAAAAGTATAAAGTAAAAGGAGAATGATAATTATTTTAATGGAAAATCTTGATAGAATACTGGGGAAAAGTCTTTGATTGGGAGTCAGAAGACCTACTCTCTAGTTCCACTTCTGCCCCAAGCAAAATATATCAAACACACAATCCATCTTTTTTAACTTTGTTCATCATTTGAACTCTCCCTATGAGGCAATCTCAAAGTCATCCATATTTGTTTTCCTCAGACTTTCTCTTCCTCCATGCATCTAATGAGTCATTATTTTGTTGCTTTCTGCTTCATAACGACTTTGTCATCTGCTCCGTTCTTTTTATTCTCACCGCTAGATCCTAACGCAACACTTACTGTGTTTGCAGACAATCGCAGTAGTCTTTTAATTCTGCTTTCTATTCCATACCTCTACTCAAAAACAAAACAAAACAAACCTTGTTTGTTTCAAATAATTATTTGTCTAGATTACTGAAAAACTATCTTTATAACTAGCTGAAAGTTACCCCCATATATCTGATTAGGGTGATTACATTATACAGATGGGGCACGTGCCATGGACTGCAGTAAAACTGGCAGGTAACTCATGGAGTTGTGCAGTAGATAGGCAGTGTGGCCTGCCACTGAGATCGATCTATAATAGGTCCAAATTACTCATTTAAACAATTCTTGGGCCTTATAACCCTTCAACGATTCTCACTCTCCATACCATAAATTCCAGAAAATCAGACAAAAACCTGGGATTCATCATCATTATAATCTAGGTCAGACCTGCCTTCCCAACCCTGTGTCCCACTTATTTCCTGATAAGCATCTTTCATGCCATCCAGACTGGTTTTCTCATGACTCTTGCCAGACCAATCTAGAAGCTACCTGTGGAGCAAGAAAGAAGGAACAAAGGAAGAGAGGGGTGGATGAAGTATTTTGAGGATTCATACTAAGCCAAACTGAAAAGCTATTACTAGAAGGGGACTAGGGACCAAAAGTCAGAACTTCGATTGGAGTACTACACTGTAACTGTAACTCCATTGGCTCAGAAAGGTCAAGTGAGCAGAGAGTCTGAATTCCTCAGCTTTTCATGGACCCCCATAGGCATTTTGACTATCTATTAAAGACCTTAGGATAGAAAGTTTAAATCCTAGCCTCATGATTAAAGTTCTATATATGATGGTTAGGAAAGCAATGCGTAAAGCATATTGAATAAAATAAGAACCACATTTTCATAAGGATGAAGAAAAAGTAGCTCATTGACTTGGTTGCCAGGGTCACCATAATTAATAAAGCCTGTTTGTATTGCAGAGAAAGAAAATTATTATTACAATTAAAATAATTTGGAGCTACCAGAATAGCACTAGGGACTCCTTGTTAACCTCACTTACTTCTGTCATGTCGTGCCTCTCACTGCCTTCTGCATAACCTCATATTCTTGTCAAAATGAAGGCAAAAGAATTCCAGATCTCAGATGTTTGCTGGGAGATTAATGAAACACATTCTGGAACAGAGGGAGTGCAGAAAAAATAATACCAAGTCTTCAGCTGTTACATGTGCTGCTGCAAGTCCTCATTCTGTAGCCAAATTCTCCTCCCTCCTAGAGTTCCTCTCCCCCAAGCCCCCCAACTTTAGTTTGTCTGTCACATCGTGCTTCACATCACTGACTCAGCTTCTCAATTTCAGTGTTAGGAGAATAGTAATACTGCTGTCAACCACACTTCCACATACCCCAGAGGCTGAAAGTATATATATATATATATATATATATATATATATATATATATATATATATATATATGATATTGAAAGGTGGGCTCATTTATGTGCATAATGATTTTCACATGTATTATATTCATACTAAAATTTAGTTGGGCATGTATCAGGTACTTATTGTGGTGCTAGCTATTACTTTAACTCAGATGTTGTGAAAAGTAAAGAGAGAAACAAGATGATAGCACAAAAGAAAAATCGAAAGTATTCAGAAATAGTTACTGCTGCTATTGCCGGGGGGATAACTGATAGAATGAATCAGGGAGTGTCCAAAGAAAAGGGTGATGTATGCTTTCAAGTTCTACTCATCCTGGAAGTTGTTCTGTGCTTAATGATAAGAAGGGATGTTTATGAAACACACCATTACTGAAGCACAAAGATCAAAGAATTATCCCCAGATAGTAAACAGCTAAAGCCTATGCTTTATATTGAAAAATATTGAACTATAATTGCCATTCCAGCATTTGAACAAATCTTTGCAGCTGTATATAGGATCAGAAATATCTAGAACTAAGTTATAGATGAATAAACCTCCATAATTTAGAACCTAGATGTTGTCAGTGCAAGACACAGTCTCACCCTTTTTTTTGTTCATTGTGTGTCAGCTCTGAGCAAGAGGGTACTCGTTCAAACTGAACTGATACTGGATTTCTGAAAGTATTTTTATCCCCATCTGGCCAATGGAGTTATAAATAGCATAATGAAGTGGATTGGCAAGTAACGGAAATCTCACATTGAAGGATTTGGTAGAGTTTTGTTTACATTATTTATGATTAAGATTTTAATAAACTGAATATTGTCCATTTACTAATTTGAATGAGTTCTTAACATATGCTGGTGTTATCTTCAAAGAGATTCTGTGGCAAAAAATTTCTTTATTATAGGTAAGATTTTGGACTCTAATCACACAAGATATTTCTTTGAGGATTTCACATAAAAATGGGCAGATCAGACATGCAGCACCACTTACAGAATTATGTCTCTGACAGGGCTTATTCCTTTCTACATATTCTTCCTGACACATTGACCGTTTGGATTTTCCCTAATGGTGAATTTTAACAAATATTTGGGAGAACAGCAGTAAGGAATTATATTACACGTTTATGTAGAGTGTAAGCCCTAGACATACATTACATCTAGGTATATAAAATACATATAAGTATATAAAATGTATTCACTAAAAATTAATTTGTTAACAAAACACTACTACATATTTTGTCTTTTGGGGATGCCCTTTTATATTTCTTTGAAAATAATCCTTGAATAGGGTGTGTTCCTGTCTACATTTGCTATACTTATGCAGGAGTCAGAATATATAGCAAATATATATATTCTGAGGATATAAAAATCTCACTGGAGATCATTACATGAATAGTAAAAAAAACAAAAGTATAAGAGCAAAACAGATACGATTAGAGGCAAAATTGATGATATGGATATCTTTAAGTATTTGTGGCATTTATTTGTTCATTCAACAAATACCAAGTGCCTGCCACCTACCAGGCTCTCTTCTAGGCACTAGAAGTTAGGTGGGAGGGACAACTACTTATTGTCTAATTACTAATTATTACTTGGAAATGTTAACTTTGGTGGAGCAAAAATAACAGGGGAAAATGGTAGTTGATATTTTGTAAATGACTGGGGAAATCCTCTCTATTAAGGTTCCTTATAGAGGGTTTAGGCCAGGAAGGCAGAGCATTTCAGGCAGAGGAAGCAGTATGTAGAAAGGCCTCAGGCAGATTATACTCAAGGTACAAGGTAGTTACATATGGCCTGGGAAGGTACTGAAAGCCCTTAAGCTTTTTCTGACCAAAGGAGCCATCCAAAGAGTTTTGAACAGAATGATGACATTTGACCAGGATGCTGTGACAATTCAAAGGAGAGACGATGCTGGAATTAACGAGTGTAGTATATATCAAGGTGATGAGTAGCACCAGATCGTGAATATATTATGGGGAAAAAAAAAGTGATATTGCTTTTTGCTGAATGTGGGGGAAGGAAGAGAATTCAAGAAGTCAGGGAGAATTCCAGGTTTTCTGATAAACAACTAGGAGAATGATGTTGCCATCTACTGAGGAGAGTTGCAGAAAGAGCATCCTAGTGTGGAGGCTGGAAACCAGAAGTTTGGGGTGTGTCAGAGACTTCTAAGTGGAGATGTATTATAGGCAGTTGGATATATGGGTCTGGAAATCAGTGGAAAGATTCAGACAAGGAATATAAACTTGGCAATTATAATATAGCCCTTCAGTGTTTAGAGGCCAGGGAGATGACAAGGAAACAACAAAGGAGACTGAGGATGAGTGATAATTGAAAAAAATGAGAACCAAGACAGTAGGCTTCTAAGATCCAAATGATGAAAGATTTTTGTGAAGGGAGTGATCACTGTACCCAATGATGATAATTTAACAAAAAAATGAAGTCTGAGAATTAAGCAATGGCATTTGCTTCAGTAGATTATGGTTTTGTTGAGATTATTCGTTGGACTCTTTCTATAGTCCACTTAGCATTTTTTGTGGCATAAAATTACATAAAATTGAAAAAATATCAGTGGCATGTATTGACAATTATAATACTAGTATTGTTCTGGGTGATCTCTGCTACTGATGATTTCTACTGCTATGAAGAGTTTCATTTAAAAGAGCTTCTGCTAGTGGACTGATGACTGGACAAGGGGGAGGAATGCTTTTATCTATTTCATCATTTGTTTTGCATTCTTTATGTAAATGGTAGTGAGCTTGTCTTGATTAGATCTAGGCCACAGAACATGTCTTTATTATGCTTGCTTTATTCACATTCCATTTTCCAGATCAGAATTAAAGTATTGATACCATTTCAATCATGACTGCACTTAATCTAATCCCAATATACCTTTCTTATAATAAAGGTGTAACATTAAAGAGCAAATTATTAATTTCCTCAGTAGACTTCCTCCATATAATTTAGACCAAACTTTTGATTATTTTTTGATCGGTTTTATTCATTCCTAATTTTTAAATATATTATTTCAGAGAATAACATAGCAGATACCCATATATTCACCTAGGATTAATAAATGCTAACATTGACTACATTTGTTCGTATTTTTACAAGTTAAGAAAAATTCCAGATGTCGTTGATGGTCTTTATACATCTCCCCTCATCCTTTATCTTCACCTGCTTGCCCAGAGGAAATCACTATTCTGATTTTGCATTCATATTTGTCATTCTATAAAATATGTCCATGAACAATATATAGTATTTATGTATATCTTATAATTTTACATAAATGTTATTTTACCATAATTTTTCTCATTCAACCTTATTTCTTAACGTTCTGGCAAATTGATATGTAGATTTACTTCATTCCTTTTGCTTGATATACAATATTTTACTGCATGATTATACCACAAATTCTCATATTAGTAAATATTTAGGTTGTTTCTAATATTTCTCCTATTACAGAAGAACTGTAATCAAAATCCTTCTGCATAACTACTTGTAGACCTGTATAAAAGCTTTTCTAGGGGGTAACTTTAAGTTGAAATCAATTGAATGAATGTCTTTTATTAGTAATGAAAAATTGCTTTTTAAAGTGGTGATAGGATTTATATTTCTCCCATAAATTTTGAAAGTTCCCATTTTTATACATTTATTCATACTTAGTATTGTCAGACTTTTATCAGTTTGATAAACTGTTGAAGTGGTTCTCTAAAGACTTAAAAATTTCCCCTAACATGACGCAGTCTTTCATGTTTGTTGGTCACTTGGTTCTCTTTGTCAACGAATTACCTGTTAATGTCTTTTTTCTTTTTTTTTTGGGTTTTTCTATTTATTCTGTAGTAGTTCTACTTAGGTTTCTATCAGTACTCTTTTATTATATGCATTGAAGATGGCTTTTCCCAACCTGTGGCTTTTCTACTTTGTATACGTGAGCTTTCAAAATTATATCTTTAAAAGATTTCAGTATGCTTATTAATCTTTCTCTTTATGTTTCGTGTGTACTTTTTATGTCCTGTTAAATAAAGCCTTCATTACTGAGAGGCCATAAAAATATCCTCCCTTATTTACTTACAGATGTGGAAAGCAAAACTTTAAAATTTTTGTGCCTTTAATCTATCTGTGTTTTGATTTAAGCATGGTAAAATTCCTACACCTCACATATTTTCCTTTCATATATATGTTGTCCCAGCATTGTAGAATAGTCCACCTTTCACCCACTGATATATAATGTCAACTCTCATATGTAGCAAGTTCTGTATTGTTATGAGTGTCTTTGTGGGTGCTCTGTTCTTTTCCACTGGTCTTTTGTCTATTGCTGAACCAATAGCTAATTCACATGTCGCAAGTCAACTCTTCATTCTTTTATGCCAATGCAGTCTTTACTATTTGTGACCTTTTTTTCTCTATGAATTTTATAATTGACTTTTCGAGGTTCATGAAAAATACAGGTGATGTTTTGATTGCAATTGCATTGAATGTGAAGATTTACTTAGGAAAATTGCCATCTTCATCTTCATCTTCATAGTAGTCTATCTTCTCACCCATCAACATTTTATATCTTTCTACTTATTTAGATCAGTTATTTATATCATCAATAAAATTTTATCATTTTCTCAATATAGGTATTAGTATTTAGAGCTATTTTTTGCTACTTTATAAATTACTCTTGTCCTAATATAAATTTTTTTATTAGATGTTATATACGTTGGCAAAAACTATGTAGAAAATTTGTATTTTACACAAACACTCATGTCATTAGAAAAGCTTGTTAATTCTGTTCAAAACTTCTTAATTTTGTCTTTTTGATCTATCCATTTGAGAGAGGGGTGTAAATTGTTTCTCTATGATCAGAGGGGTTATTGATATCTCTTAACAAGTCTGTTTTTGCTTTACGTACTTTGGAGGTAGACCGTTCAGCACATATGTATTCAGGTTTCTAAGTGTCTTTATTTTACACTGAAAAATGACTCTTTATATTATTAATGGGTTTGCCAAAAGATATATTTTTTCTGATATTAATAATGTGATATGGGCCATCTTTTGATTAGAATTTGCCTGGTATATCTTTTTTTCATTTGTTTAAACTTTATTTTAAAATTTGTAAAATATCAAGACATATCAAAATACATGAAGATTCATGTAAGTACAGATAGTCCCACACTGATGTTAAAAGATAGAAAATTGCCAATTGAGTTAAGATCTTCCTGTATCTTCTTCTCTAATTGCATCTCTCGTCCCTTCCCTGTGTTAACATTAGCCTGAATTTGGTGTTCTTATTTTCCTTGCATTTGCTTGTACTTATAGTAGTGTTTGTATTGCTGTTTGTGTCTCTGTGTGTGTGTGTGTCTGTGTGTGTGTAGATACCATCTTATAGATGCTATATATGCTGCTATTTTGCCTTTTGAAAACTATTTATTGCTACATTTCCATATTCTAATACTTTTTTGTGTTTTTTCTAACATTTATAATTACAATGGTGTGTGAAAGCTCTAGTTCAATTCATTTTAATCTGGATGGTATTGCATGAATTTATCATTTTCTGATGTACAGATTGTCTCCATTTTTAAAAATGTATATATAAACGATGCTACTATAAACACCTTTTATCTCTGTATCCTTGTGTACATTTGAGAATATTTCTGAAGAATATAAAATCAGGAAGAGAATTGCTGGGTCATATGACTATACTAATTTATATTCTTTTCAGGAGAGTATAAATTCCAGTTATTCCACATCTTTGGTAACACTTGATATTGTCGGACTTTAACTTAAATTTTTGCTTCTCTGATGGGTGTAAAATAGTATCTTATTGTGACTTTAATTTGCATTTACCTTTTCACAGTGAAGTTGAATATTTTTACATGTCTTTATAGGCTGTTTGGGATTCCTTTTTTCTTAGTTGCCTATTTATATTTTCTGTTTTTACATTGATTAGTTTGTCTATTGTTAGAATTTTGTAGACTTCATTTACTCTGAATGCAAACTGTTAATGATATAGTCTAATTTCTTTTCTCTAGTTTGTTTCTTGAATCTTATTTTACAAAAATTCCCTGCCTCAAGGTCATAAAGCTAATCTCAGTTGCCTCCTAAAGGTTAGTTTTTGCTTTTCACATTTAAGCCTTTAATACACTTAGAGTTGATTTTTGTGTAGGGTATGAGGTAAGCGTCCAGTTTTTCTCTATATGGATAGCCCATGATCCAGTACTATTTACTGAATAGTCCATCTCTCAGCTGACCTGCAAGGTCACTTCTGTCACCTATCAGGCTTCTACTCTGAATGGGTTTGTTTCAGGGTTTCCATTCTATTCTTCTGTATATCTATCCTTTACATCAGTATTACACTGAATAGATCACATGTCTCATAGGGCAAGTCTGCACACCTTAATTTTGTTGCAGATAATAGATTTGTTAGGGACTATATACATATATGGTACATGAGTATATAAATGTGTGCTTACATGCATACACCATTTCTATATGGAAGGATATATTTTAAACTGCCTTTGTGACTGTTAAATATAGAAAAATCAATTACATTTCTGTATATACTACCTTATAATCAACACTTTTAATACTTCTAAGTTGTCTGTAGATTTTTATTGGCTTTTTTCTGTGAACAGGTCTATCATCTGAGATTAATAATGGCCTTATTGCCACAGATACTGTGGCAATTTTTAATAGAAACTAGCAGGCATCCTTGACTCTGTCCTGATTTTTTGAAGGGGCTGTTTTATTTCACCAATAAGAATGCTGTTTGCTCTAGCATTTCTTTGCAGATAATTTTCATTGGGTTAAGAAATTCTCTTGTGAGGTTTACTTAAGTTTATATTATAAAACAATTGAATAAAACATTCAGTAATTCAACACTTGAAGTACTCATGTACTCTAGTCTCCTTTGATATTTTTTGTAATGTGGATTAAATTAGTAGCCTTTCTAATATCAAAACGTCTATTTCTTGAGTAATCCAAACTTGGTTTTTAAAAAACGTACTAGTTTGCCAATAATTTGGTTAGGATTTTGCCTCTGTGTTTATAAGTAAAAATGGCTCAGAATTTTCCATCTCATACTGTCTTTGATTATTGTTGATATCAAGATTATATTAGTTTCAGACAGAGAATTATGGAGAAATCCCACTTTTTCTATTACCTGGAATAATAGTTTGCACAGATCTTAATATTTGTTTCTTGTACCTTGGTTATTACTTACCTGTAAAATCATCTGGATTTTTGTGTGTGGGGGAGTGGCTTTCTTTTGATTTGAAAACATTATTGATAGTAATAAAACATTTTGTGCTTTCTATTTCTTTATCAGTATGTTTCGGGAAGTTATATTAAATAGAACAAATTATTGAAAAATGTCTTTTTCAAAGTTAATGACAAAGTGTTTTTTTCACTCTTATCAATCTTTAAAATTTTTACACCATATTACTCTTCTAGTTTAGGTCTCTTCAAAAATGTAATTAATTGTTTAGCGCACCCACTTTTTTAGGGAATGTGAAATGCAATTTTCCTGTGTAAATGAGCACAGATTCACTGTAACTTTATAGACTTAGAGATTTATAGATAATATTTTCTTATTATTTATAAAATAAGAACTCTTTTCATAAGCATTATGTCTTATACAAAATTAATCCTTAATATTAAGTATTCTGGTCAGTGTTTATATGTTTCAAGTTTTTTTTTTTTTAATTTTAGGTGTTTTGTTTGTTTGTTTGGTTGGTTGGTTTTTTTTGCTGTACGCGGGCCTCTCACTGTTGTGGCCTCTCCCGTTGCGGAGCACAGGCTCCGGACACACAGGCTCAGCAGCCATGGCTCGTGGGCTCGGTCGCTCCGCGGCATGTGGGATCTTCCCGGACCGGGGCATGAACCTGCGTCCCCTGCATCGGCAGGTGAACTCTCAACCACTGCGCCACCAGGGAAGCCCTAGGTGTTTTTTAAAATTAGGATAAAATTAAGTTCCATAAGTGCAGTTGGTTGCTATCTCAAGTTTCAATCTATAGATTCTTATTTGTTGATGAACTTTGGTCATTCTTCCTGTAGAGTTTCTTAAACATTAGTTTTGATTGTATCTTTTGTAAATTAATTTTTGTTGGAATATAGTCGCTTTACAATGTTGTGTTAGTTTCTGCTGTACAACAAAGTGAATCAGTTATATATATATTCACATATATCCACTCTTTTAGATTCTTTTCCCATATAAGTCATTACAGAATATTGTGCAGAGTTCCCTGTGCTATACAGTAGGTTCTTATTAGTTACCTATTTTATATATGCTAGTGTGAATGTCAATCCCAATCTTCCAATTTATCCCTCTCTCCCCCCTTCTTTCTTGATAACCATAAGATTGTTTTCTACATCTGTGACTCTGTTTTTTTGTTTTTGTTTTTTTGTGTGTGGTATGCGGGCCTCTCACCGTTGTGGCCTCTCCCGTTGCGGAGCACAGGCTCTGGACGCGCAGGCTCAGCGGCCGTGGCTCACAGGCCCAGCCGCTCTGCGGCATGTGGGATCTTCCCGGACCAGGGAACGAACCCGTGTCCCCTGCATCGGCAGGGGGACTCTCAACCACTGCACTACCAGGGAAGCCCATGACTCTCTGTTTTGTAAATAAGCTCATTTGGACCATTTTTTAGATTTCACATATAAGTGATATATCATATGATATTTGTCTTTTCTCTGTCTGACTTCACTCAGTATGACAATCTCTAGATCCACCGATGTCACTGCAAATGGCATTATTTTGCTCTTTTTTATGGCTTAGTAATATTCCGTTGTATATATGTACCACATCTTCTTTATCCATTCGTACATTGAATCTATGACAAAGGAGGCAAGAATATGCAGTGGACAAAAGATAGTCTCTTCAGTAAGTGGTGCTGGGGAAACTGGACAGCTACATGTAAAAGAATGAAATTAGAACACACCCTAACACTGTACACAAAAATAGACTCAAAATGGTTTAAAGATCTAAATGCAAGACCAGATACTATAAAACTCTTGAGAAAACATAGGCAGACCACTCTCTGACATAAATTGCAGCAAGATTTCTTTGATCCACCTCCTAATGAAAATAAAAATAAACAAATGGGACCCAATTAAACTTAAAAGCTTTTGCACAGCAAAGGAAACCATAAAATGAAAAGACAACCCACAGAATGGGAGAAGATATTTGAAAACAAAGTGACCGACAAAGGATTAATCTCCAAAATACACAAACAGCTCATGCAACTCATTATCAAAACAGCCCAATCAAAAAATGGATGGAAGATCTAAATAGACATTTCTCCAAAGAAGACATACAAATAGCTGAAAAGCACATGAAAAGATGCCCAGTGTCACTAGTTACTAGAGAAATGCAAATCAAAGCTATAATGAGGTATCACCTTACACCAGTCAGAATGACCATCATCAAACAACCTACAAACAATAAATGCTGGAGAGGGTGTGGAGAAAAGGGAATACTCTTACACTGTTGGTGGGAATGTAAATTTGTACAAGCATTATGGAGAACAGTATGGAGGAGCTTCCTTAAACTAAAAATAGAGCTACCATATGATCCAGCAATCCCACTCCTGGGTGTATATTCAGTGCAAACCATAATTTGAAAAGATGCATGCACCCCAATGTTCATTGCAGCACTGTTTACAATAGATAGGAGATGGAAACTTTGGTATCTTCATGGTGTCCTTTAACATGTTAATAGCTCCCTTGTATTTTCTGTAAACTAAAATTAGATTTAGATACAGTCACATGAAAATTCCATTGGAGAGGCAACTCTACTTCACAGATGGTTATATACTTTCATCAGACGTACATAATGTCTGTTTTTTATCTAATTGTCATGATTTTAGCAGCCACTGATGATGATCATTACTAGATCTACTAATTTACTAGAAGTTGCAAAATATTCTAGTTCTGCTGTTTATTTTTTATTAGATAGTTCATGAAGGAAGGTTTCACTTGATAGAAATAGCCTATTTGGTTGCCTGGAGTTATAGTTGGCATAGTAGTAAGTGCTAGTGAGGCTGTCAGCTGCATAGTAACAGAACTGAAGACTGTCTTCCTAACACATTCCTGCATCACCAGTTCACAGCGTGAGGCTGAGCCTTGTGAGCACCAGTTAGAGAGATTTAGTTGCAGTTGTGTGTTTGGGGGCTGATGATACCAGCTTACTTGTAGACATATCAGCACACATGTTGGGCATAAGGGAAATGAACAATGCATTTAAAAAATTTCCCATGAATGTTGAGAACACTTGTCTCACGAAATGTTTCTTTCTTAGTGATGAAACACATGTCTGTCAGATACTTGTAACTGTGCCTGCCAGACCAAGCTTAGGCAAATCTTTTTATATTGGCTGCCTATCACCAGGATTCCAGTAATAGGGGCTGAAATCATGTTCTCAGTCCCCTGAGATGCTGAGTAAATGCCACAAAGGGACTCCAATCTGGGAGTAAGCAGGTATTTTCAGAGTTAAAAGAATTATGTAGTGCAGAAGCAAGAAGAACTACAATCCTTCAGCCTGTGAAACAAAAACCACATTTACAGAAAGATAGACAAGATGAAAAGGCAGAGGGCTATGTGCCAGATGAAGGAACAAGATAAAACCCCAGAAAAACAACTAAATGAAGTGGAGGTAGGCAACCTTCCAGAAAAAGAATTCAGAATAGTGATAGTGAAGATGATCCAGGACCTCAGAAAAAGAATGGAGGCAAAGATCGAGAAGATGCAAGAAATGTTTAACAAAGACCTAGAAGAATTAAAGAGCAAACAAACAGAGATGAACAATACAATAACTGAAATGAAAACTACACTAGAAGGAATCAATAGCAGAATAACTGAGGCAGAGGAACAGATAAGTGACCTGGAAGACAGAATGGTGGAATTCACTGCTGCGGAACAGAATAAAGAAAAAAGAATGAAAAGAAATGAAAACAGCCTAAGAGACCCCTGGGACAACATTAAACACAACAACATTCACATTATAGGGGTCCCAGAAGTAGAAGAGAGAGAGAAAGGATCAGAGAAAATATTTGAAGAGATTATAGTCAAAAACATCCATAACATGGGAAAGGAAATAGCCACCCAAGTCCAGGAAGCGCAGCGAGTCCCATTCAGGACAAACCCAAGGAGAAACATGCTAAGACACATAGTAATCAAATTGGCAAAAATTAAAGACAAAGAAAAAGTATTGAAAGCAGCAAGGGAAAAATGACAAATAACATGCAAGGGAACTCCCATAAGGTTAACAGCTGATTTCTCAGCAGGAACTCTACAAGCCAGAAGGGAGTGGCATGATATACTTAAAGTGATGAAAGGGAAGAACCTACAACCCAGATTACTCTACCTGGCAAGGATCTCATTCAGATTCGATGGAGAAATCAAAAGCTTTACAGACAAGCAAAAGCTAAGAGAATTCAGCACCACGAAACCAGCTCTACAGCAAATGCTAAAGGAACTTCTTTAAGTGGGAAACACAAGAGAAGAAAAGGACCTACAAAAACAAACCCCAAACAATTAAGAAAATGGTCATAGGAACATACATATCAATAATTACCTTAAACGTGAATGGATTAAATACTTCAACCAAAAGACATAGGCTTACTGAATGGATACTTAAAACAAGACCCATATATATGCTGTATACAAGGGACCCACTTCAGACCTAGGGACACATACAGACTGAAATTGAGGGGATGGAAAAAGATACTCCATGCAAATGGAAATCAAAAGAAAGCTGGAGGAGCAATACTCATATCAGATAAAATAGACTTTAAAATAAAGAATGTTACGAGAGACAAGGAAGGACACCACATAATGATCAAGGGATCAATCCAAGAAGAAGATATAACAATTATAATTATGTATGTACCCAACATAGGAGCACCTCAATATATAAGGTAACTGCTAACAGCTATAAAAGAGGAAATCGACAGTAACACAGTAATAGTGCGGGACTTTAACACCTCACTTACACCCATGGACAGATCATCCAATATGAAAATAAATAAGGAAACAGAAGCTTTAAATGACACAATAGACCAGGTACATTTAATTCATAATTATAAGACATTCCATCCACAAACAGCAGATTACACTTTCTTCTCAAGTGCGCATGGAACACTCTCCAGGATAGGTCACATCTTGGGTCACAAATCAAACCTCAGTAAGTTTAAGAAAATTGAAATATCAAGCATCTTTTCTGACCACAATGCTATGAGATTAGAAATGAATTACAGGGAAAAAAACAAAAAAAACCCAAACACATGGAGGCTAAACACTGCGTTACTAAATAACCAAGAGATCACTGAAGAAATCAAAGAGGAAATCAGAAAATAGCTAGAGACAAATGACAATGAAAACACGATGATCCAAACCCTATGGGATGCAGCAGAAGCAGTTCTAAGAGGGAAGTTTATAGCTATACAAGCCTACCTCAAGAAACAAGAAAAATCTGGAGTAAACAATCTAACCTTACACCTAAAGGAACTAGAGAAAGAAGAACAAACAAAACCCAAAGTTAGCAGAAGGAAAGAAATCATAAAGATCAGAGCAGAAATAAATGAAAAAGAAATGAAGGAAACGATAGCAGAGATGAATAAAAGTAAAAGCTGGTTCTTTGAGAAGATAAACAAAATTGATAAACCATTAGCCAGACTCATCAAGAAAAAGAGGGAGAGGACTCAAATCAATAAAATTAGAAATGAAAAAAGGAGAAGTTACAACAGACACTGCCAAAATACAAAGCATCATAAGAGACTACTACAAGCAACTCTATGCCAATAAAATGGACAACCTGGAAGAAATGGACAAGTTCATAGGAAGGTATAACCTTCCAAGACTGAACCAGGAAGAAATAGAAAATATGAACAGACCAATCACAAGTAATGAAATTGAAACTGTGATTAAAAATTTTCCAACAAACAAAAGTCCAGGACCAGATGGCTTCACAGGTGAATTCTTTCAAACATTTAGAGACGAGCTACACCCATCCTTCTCAAACTCTTCCAAAAAATTGCAGAGAAGGAACACTCCCAAACTCATTCTCTGAGGCCACCATCACCCTGATACCAAAACCAGAGAAAAACACTACAAAAAAAGAAAATTACAGACCAATATCACTGATGAATATAGATGCAAAAATCCTTAACAAACTACTAGCAAACAGAATCCAACAGTACATTAAAAGGATCATACACCAAGATCAAGTGAGAATTTATTCCATGGATACAAGGATTCTTCAGTACACACAAATCAGTCAATGTGATACACCATATTAACAAATTGAAGAATACAAACCATATGATCATCTCAATAGATGCAGAAAAAGCTTTTGACAAGATTCAACACCCATTTATGATAAAAACTCTCCAGAAAGTGGGCATGGAGGAACCCTACCTCAACATAATAAAGGCCATATACAACAAACCCACAGCAAACATCATTCTCAATGGTGAAAAACTGAAAGCATTTCCTCTAAGATCAGGAACAAGACAAGGATGTCCACTCTCACCACTATTATTCAACATAGTTTTGGAAGTCCTAGCCACAGCAATCAGAGAAGAAAAAGAAATAAAAGGAATACAAATTGGAAAAGAAGTAAAACTGTCACTGTTTTCAGATGACATGATACTATACATAGAGTATCCTAAAGATGCCACTGGAAAACTAGAGCTAATCAATGAATTTGGTAAAGTTGCAGTATACAAAATTAATGCACAGAAATCTCTTGCATTCCTATACACTAATGATGAAAAATCTGAAAGAGAAATTAAGGAAACACTCCCATTTACCACTGCAACAAAAAGAATAAACTACCTAGGAATAAACCTACCTAGGGAGACAAAAGACCTGTATGTAGAAAACTATGACACTGATGAAAGAAATTAAAGATGATACCAACAGATCGAGAGATATACCATGTTCTTGGACTGGAAGAATCAATATTGTGAAAATGACTATACTACCCAAAGTAATCTATAGATTGAATGCAATCCCTTTCAAATTACCAAAGGCATTTTTTATGGAACTAGAACGAAAAATCTTAAACTTTGTATGGAGACACAAAGAACCCCGAACAGCCAAAGCAGTCTTGGGGGAAAAAAACAGAGCTAGAGGAATCAGACTCCCTGACTTCAGACTATACTACAAAACTACAGTAATCAAGACAATACGGTACTGGCACAAAAACAGAAACATAGATCGATGGAACAAGATAGAAAGCCCAGAGATAAACCCACGCCCCTATGGTCAACTAATCTATGACAGAGGAGGCAAGGGTATGCAATGGAGAAAAGACAGTCTCTTCAATAAGTGGTGCTGGGAAAACTGGAGAGCTACATGTAAAAGAATGAAATTAGAACACTCCCTAACACCATACACAAAAATAAACTGAAAATGGATTAGAGACCTAAATGTAAGACCGGACACTATAAAACCCTCACAGGAAAACATAGGAGGAACACTCTGACATAAATCACAGCAAGATCTTTTTTGATCCACCTCCTAGAGTAATGGAAATAAAAACAAAAATAAACAAATGGGACCTAATGAAAGTTAAAAGCTTTTGCACAGCAAAGGAAACCATAAACAAGATGAAAAGACAACCCTCCGAATGGGAGAAAATATTTGCAAATGAATCAACAGGCAAAGGATTAATCTCCAAATTATGTAAACAGCTCATACAGCTCAATATTAAAGAAACAAACAGCACAATCCAAAAATGGGCAGAAGACCTACATAGACAGTTTTCCAAAGAAGACATACAGATGGCCAAGAAGCACATGAAAAGCTGCTCAACGTCACTTTAGTTTTAATTATTAGAGAAATGCAAATCAAAATGACAATGAGGTATCACCTTACACCAGTCAGAATGGGCATTGTCATAAAATCTACAAACAACAAACGCTGGAGAGGGTGTGGAGAAAAGGGAACCCTCTTGCACTGTTGGTGGGAATGTAAATTGATACAGCCACTATGGAGAACAGTATGGATGTTCCTTAAAAAACTAAAAATAGAATTACCATATGATCCAGCAATCCCACTACTGGGCATATACCCAGAGAAAACCATAATTCAAAAAGACCCATGCACCCCAATGTTCATTGCAGCACTATTTACAATAGCCAGGTCATGGAAGCAACCTAAATGCCCATTAACAGAGAAATGGATAAAGAAGTTGTGGTGCATATATACAATGGAATATTACTCAGCCATAAGAAGGAACGAAATTGAGTCATTTGTTGCGACCTGGATGGATCTAGAGACTATTATACAGAGTGAAATAAGTCAGAAAGAGAAAACCAAATATCGTATATTAACGCATGTATGTAGAACCTAGAAAAATGGTACAGATGAACCGGTTTGCAGGGCAGAAGTTGAGACACAGATGTAGAGAACAGACATATGGACACCAAGGGGGGAAAGCCGCAGCGGGGTGGGGATGGTGGTGTGCTGAATTGGGTGATTGGGATTGACATGTATACACTGATGTGTATAAAATTGACTAATAAGAAGCTGCTGTATAAAAAGATAAATAAAATTTAACAAAAAAGAATCCTGTAGCACTTAAAAATAACTTACTTAAATCTACACAATCAAATATCACCTTAAAAGATATCCAGTTTAACAGGCTATTCTTATTTCTGTATTTGCAGAACATTTTAAAAATACAAATACTAGGATAAATTCAAATCTTTAACTACCTAGGAATAATTCTGAAAAGAACTCTTATTCACTGTTAATTGAAAAAGACAGAAATTTGAATGTAGACTAGCTTCTGCTTTCTTATCTCTAAAATTAAGGGGAGGCGGTTTAGATGATGTGGGTGAGTGTGTGGGGGCACGGGCTGAGGGTTGGGCAGAGTGTTTAGGAAGATGAAGAGAGAGAAATAATGTTGAGTATTTTATATATAGGAAGCTTTAATTCTTAGAATTATGCAGTGAAGAGGCTACCACTATTATCTCCACTCTACAGATGAGGAAACTGAGAGATCCAAGTAAGTGAGTCACAGTAAGTGATGGGGATAGGATGCAGCTCTCTGGTGTGCGTGTCACATCCTCAGAGTTAAGAAAAGGGCACAGGGTTGACATAGAGTCAAACGGGTTCCTAAGTGGTTGAGGTAGGTTTTGATTAGGGTTTTTCATAGCTAATTATGAAGATGCCAACACACAGAATATATTCCCATTCCCCTGTCTTCATGGTCCCTCTTCCCCTTCTCTAGTCAACTTAATTTTACGAATTATTTAGGCAGAATGTAAATGGTGCTCAGTACGTCACTACCAGCACACAGGGTCAGTCCTGTCATGGAAGAAAAAATGCTCTACTTTCAGAACTGGGGTCATTTAAAACTGAACTGTTCCTCTGTACCTTGTGGGCCATGCTGCAAAATAGAACATAGCTATTTAATCACTTGATTCTTTTTACTTCTCTGTATGACTAAATTTTTTTCCACAATCAAAGCTCTGACTGCTTTTTTGGGGGTGGGAGAAGAGACCAAAAAGTTTCTGTTACCTTTATTTTACTTATGTGTAGATTTTATATCTTACTATAACAAGAACTAAAATTGATTCTCTGAATTCACTGCTAAATATCTTTCAATCCTAGAAACTCTGGCTTTGCATTACCTCAGTAACAAAAGCAAAAGCAGTTACAGGGGTTTTCTTTTTTTTTCTTCAGTTGCCACACTGCATAATAGCTGTAATCTAGTCTTCGATCTTAGTCAAGAGGCATTCTATGGATTACAAAAGTCTCATTTCCCTTTTAATAGTTATATTTGTGTAATTTTAGTATTTTTCTTTATATTAAGTTGAAATCTGCCTTTCAATTACTTCCATTCCATGAGGTTAGTTTTCCTCCTTAGTATGTTTGTCAGATCCGGTGTTGCCCTTTTTTACCTGACGGTGCATTTCGATATTTTCAATCAGCTGTCAGGTAGCCTCCTGCTAATTACTTTTTTGCTTTCAACTGAAACATCCCCGGTTTCTTCACTCATTCTTCAAGATGTGGTTTTCTTACTCTTCTTATAACCGATTACCTCCTTTCGATCCAGCCTACTTTGCCAACCGCCCACTACAGGTGCTGCCCAGATGCAGTAGTTTTGCAGATTTGGTCTGACCAGCCAGGGTGCACAAAGACAGAACTTGTTCTGGATGCTTTCTTTCTAGTAATGTATTTGGTGAAGCCAGGAGGTCCCTGAACAAGCAGTCTCCGTAAGAAGAACACGCCAGAGACAGGACCACACAGGCAGACCCCGTTGTGGAACTGACTTGCATAAAGGCATTTTGTCTTTGCCCAAGCAGAGGAAGCTGATATATTTATCTTCTAGGCACTAGACATTGAGTACTCATATCTCTTTGGTATTCTCTGCATGGAATGTTCTCTGTCTCATCCAGCTACTTGGCAGATGTCTCCTTATCTTTCCACCTCCTCCTTTGTGGGGAATTCTTGCCTACCCACACCCTTTGCTAAGTGACTCTGCCCTAAATGCAGAAGCTGCTGAGGGGGATGGCTGTGTCCAGTCTGCAGTCACAGCTGATTGGGTAGAAGGGTGGGACACCTAAGTTAATGGCATGCATGGTGTGGTCTAGCTGAAAACGCTGAGTGGGGGATATGGAAAACAGGGACTGGGCCTGTAGCTACAGGTACAGCCAGGTCATGGGTTATCTGGGCCTGCAGTGGCCCTCTTGTGCTTTGCAAGCTGCAGTCCTGGGGACAACAGTCCATAGAGGGAAGACAGCAGAGAAGACGCATGGGCAGAAACAAAGCCTCCCTAAGTGAGAGACTATGTGGCCCAGAGATACTCCCAACTTCCTCATGGCTTTCTCATTTCTTCCATTTCTAGTTCATAAGTATGTTTTTAATCAGCCCTACTTTACTTGAGGTAAAGTGAGTGCCCCTTTGTTCTTTGAAACAAGAAAAACCCTTGCCAAAGCAGTGTCCACATGGAATTATTAATTCCAACCTGTGCAATCTCGCTGTACCTACTACCTAGTTCTGTGATGATACCTGCCACCCTCCCTGCTCCCTACAAGATTGTAAAGCTTCTTGAGAACTAGTGTATTCTTGGTTCCTATCTTTTGGTGTGACAAGTCTTTACAGTATGAATTTGTTACTACATCAAATGTTATCAGGTTGTAAATTCTAGGTGGTTCTGATTTTCTGCTTGAGGTACACACTAAACATTTGTTGAGTGCTGGGTATTTCTGTATTCCTGTAAAGATATGGAGCTTTGTTCTGGGAGGCAGTTAAAGTACTTGGAAAGAGTTTGATACTCTTGGGTCTTACATTTAAGATTCATTAGGTGGGACCAGAGCAGTGCTTAGATAAGGGCTAATTATTCCCCATTATTGAAGCAAAACCATTCTGAGCACTCTACAGTTGCCTATAAATTGAGGTTTTTCCAGTCTGACTGTAGTGACAGGTACTATTTTAGCCCTGTGTGGGTACCAGTCACTGTTTCTTCCTTCGAATCCTTTCAGGTGGTTCTCGTCCTGGTTTCAAGTGGTTTCCTCATATGTGTATGTGCCAGTAGTTCTCTACTGAATAACTGAGGAGAACTCTGCAGATCTCTGGAGTTGTGTTTATGCCACTCTCTCCTGTTAGGTATCTGGCAAACTTGAGCTGCCTTGATCTCCTCTGAGTCTCAGCCCTGTCTCCTCAGCAGGGACTGCTCCGGGCTCTACGTGGGTTCCCTTTCCCTGCACAACAGCCTGGAAATGGGCTCAAGGCAGTGCTGGAACAATCTTTTAGTTCATCTTGTTTGTTTTCCATCTCTCAGGGCTCACTGTCCTTCATTTTCTCATGTCCAGTGTCTTAAAAACTTTTTAATATGTATTTTGTCTTGTTGAAGTGGGAGGGTAAACCAGGTCACTGTTATTTTATCTTGGAAGTGGGAGTTATATAACTTGTTAAGATAGCTCTTTAGGAAAGTTTGATAAATACATATTGTAGTCAGTGGGCTTGACTACATTTTGTTCAGTTGGAAGATTTTCTTTGATTCCTGATTAGGACCTTAATCAGAGTGATGTATGTCATTCTCATAATTTAAACCAGATCCATTGTGCTGTAAGTATCTTTGACATGAGTATAACATGTGTTAAATCTTTGATTTCATTGCTGCTCAAAATCAAGGCTGAAGTTAAAGGCAATGAGTTAATAATGGATTAAGATGTTATCACATTTCCTTTAGAGGAAATCCATTCCAGTGAACCATTTGGGTAAAAATAGTTTCTCAAGAGGAACTTAATTCTGGAAAGATAATGATCTGTTTTAGATGCCTGTGATTTACAATTATGTGTGGTTAGCTTCTGAATTGTGAGTGTGGGAAGTGTTGCAAGTCTTAGAAAGTTGGTTGATATGTAATTCATGCAATTCATTTCTAAAGCTCTGGGGAACCAAACATTTGGGAAGAGAGCCTGGGCCTGCATTCAAGAAAGCCATTCAAAGCATGCATGGTTCTACATGGGAAAGTACTAATATTGTTATCAGTAATAGTAACATACTGTTTCCTTAAAAAAAAAAAAGTGGTAGAATGACTTTTATCTCGACCTAGAAGAGCATTTACATATCTGTGAAATCCTAAAGGAAAAGAATTCTTTCTCTTGCCAAGTATTCATCCAAGGAGAATGGACTCCAAAGTTTCAGTTCCTAAAATGGGGATCCCTCTGTAACCAAGTAGAGCAGAGAAAGGCAGATCACAGTTAAGCCCTCCCACTTAAGAACAGCACCTAGGGTCTCTTCTATGGAGAAAGCCCCCACTACTCAACAGGCTCAGAATAAGCTTCCCTCTCCTGTTATATCCTGGACTGAAGGAATGCTGGTACTGTAGGCAGTGAGGCATGAAGCCCATGGTTTCTTCAAGCTTTCTCAGAGAGGACTGATCTCAAGCCATTCAGTGAGAGAAGAGCCCACTGATTGGCAAGTGATAAAATATTTCTAGGAGAAAAAGCAGAGCTTTTCATCACAAATAACCAAATGGCTCCCTGACGATAAGTGTGTAGGATGATTCTTTGAGTTGCCAACCTCTGCCTCATCTCACTTTCCTGTATCCTAGCCTAGATCTTTGCTCTGCGAATCACAGATGCTATAACTTTCCCTCTAGGGATCAGATTAACAAAATATATATTGGATATATGATTTATCTCTCTTATTAGTTCTAAAGCTAAAAACCAGTTATTGCCTCTAAAATGCAAAATTAAATGCCCTTCATTCTTGGGGCTCAGAAATGAAAATCCAGGTCATTTAATAAGTTACAGTAGAGGGAAAGGTCAAAGCCTCCAGCATAGCCTACAGGTGCTAATGTGTGTATTTATGGTCTGGGAGCCATACCAGCCATGCATGGGCCTGTTCTCCATGGACTCTGAGGCCTGATGAGTGGCAGAAGCTAGCAAGTGATTTACTTATGGGGAGCGGGATCCACAGGGGTAGCCAAGGGTATTTGCTGACCACAGTGTCTACCTTGGTCCTAAAGAAATCTGACCCTGGACAGTGAAGTAAGGTATAAGGGTTACAAATTGAGGGTGAAGTGGTGGGTAAACTGTTTCCTCCATAAATTAGTGACTTTCAAGACCAGAAATGTGTTTTGTGAATTTTGAGTTTTCCTGAAGGCAGTGTTGGCCACTACAATCAGGCTGGAAGCTCTGGGTAGTAAAGAACTCATGTCCACAGTGGTCCAGAGGGGAAAGTCCATATCTTCAGTCTTTGCCCTGAAGTGCATGACGTGAGTGTTGATGGGTAATGGTCATCATTTAATTGACTGGCGTTTCTGGCCAGCACCTTGCTCCTGAGGCCCTGTTCTCACTGCTCAGTCTCCAGGCATGGATTCCTAAATCTGCCTGTAAAGACCATCCTTCTGAACTTGAATACTATTACCTATAAAAAACCATGAAATCTGCTTTATCCTGCCAGTGTTTCTCAATGGGAGCCCTGCTGTTACACTGGGTCAGAAAGTTCTTCAGTGAGCGGACTCTCACTCATGACTTGACTTGTAGCAACCACGGTCTCAGCACTAAATGCCAGTAGCACCCTGTCATTATGAGAAGGTGACATAAAATATGACATAAGGGCTTCCCTGGTGGCGCAGTGGTTGAGAGTCTGCCTGCCGATGCAGGGGACATGGGTTCGTGCCCCGGTCCGGGAGCATCCCACATGCCATGGAGCGGCTGGGCCCGTGAGCCATGGCCGCTGAGCCCGTGCGTCCGGAGCCTGTGCTCCGCAACGGGAGAGGCCACAACAGTGAGAGGCCCGAGTACTGCAAAAAAAAACCCAAAAAAAACAAAAAACAAAACATAAAAATATGTCATTATTTTATACTTTCCCATTTTTCAATGTTCAGCCCTCATCAAGTGCAGTGCCCTGTTGTATTTACACCTCAAGCCCTTACCTCTGGCCTGCTCTGACTTCCAGCCTTCTGGTGCCCACTCCAGGTCACTCATTTAGTTCCAAATCTCAAGACTGTCCTTATTCCGTAAGGTAAGTTTATATTATCTTTATCCGTTAGGCTACTTCAGAGGGAAAGTTAGCAAAGCATTCTGAAGTGTTTTGTTTTGGTTTTTTTTCTTGCTAAGCAGTAAATGCATCTACATAGACCCAGCTGGGTAAGATGAGAACTCTTATTTAATCTAATCAAATCATTTTCCTCTTGCAAAGAAAAGAATAAAATCAATAAAATCAACAAAAACAATCATGACATTTTATCTGTAAACAGTATGTTCAAACAGCAAAGCTTTCAGTTATAACTGTTTTTAAACCACCTGATCATCTCATTGTGGTGAAATTCTTCTGCGTCAAATACAAGTCTTGAATTACCTCAGCTCTTTTACAGTCTTCTCAATGGGTAACTTTTAACAAATGGTTGTTCTGATTCCAATTGCTCATAATGATATTTCCTTACAAAATGACGTTTTTTGTCTACCTGTCTTATCAAGACAAAATGAACAATAAACATTCCATGTTGGGCTTTGACCCATAACAGCAGAATTATTTGCTTAGGGCATAAACTAACTGATATGATTTGAGTTATAAAGTATGCACATTTTATTTACTTTATTACCAATGATCTAACGTTGGTAATAAGAGCTGTTAATACTTTTATGTGGGCTAGTAAATTTTCCATTGTTATTAATAAAAATGATTTGTTTTTGAAACCAAAAAGATTACAGAAGAAATATTTTATGACTTGGGAATATGTGACTGTAATTAAATGAATGCTAAAGTGAAATGTTATTTAATTGGAATATGCCACTAGAAACTTTAAATTTTATTGGAACAACTTTCAGAAACAGTCTCAGATATTATTGCATAAGTGTTGAAGGTTGTTTTGCTACTTCCAAGTACGCCTCTGTGCTATTGTTGTCCCACAGGCAGGAAGTGATTTAATTGCCTTATTTCTGCCAGTTTTATTATTTTACTTCCAATTTTATTGAGATACACAGTGCTGTATATCAATTATAAGTTTAAGGTGTACAGCATAATGATCTACAGAATCATGAAAGAATTATCACAATAAATAGAGTGAACATCCGTTATCTTGTATAGATACAAAATTAAAGAAATAGAAAAAGATTTTTTTCCTTGTGATGAGAACTCTTCGGATTTCCTCTCTTAACAAGTTGCATAGATAACGTACAGCAGTGTTCATTATATTTATCAGGCTGTATGTTACATCCTAGTACTTATTTATCTTACAACTAGAAGTTTGTACCTTGTGACTGCCTTCATCCAATTCCCACTCCCCCACCACCCCTGCCTCTGGTAACCACAAATTTGATCATCTTATTATTAGTTTGTTTTTGAAGTATAATTGACTTACAACACTGTTAGTTCCTGTTACACAACACAGTGATTTTGATCTTTATATATTTCAAAATGATCACCACAATAAGTCTACTTATGATCTGTCACATACATATTACATAGTTATTGACTATTTCCCACACTGTACATTTCATACCCATGACTCATTTATTTTTGCAGCTGGAAGTTTGTACCTCTTAATATCTCTCACCTATTTTTCTCCTCCCCTCTGTAATCTACCAGTTGTCCTCTGTTACCTATAACTCTGTTTCTGTTTTGTTATGTTTGTTCGTTTTGTTTTGTTTTTCTGATTCCACATATAAGTGAAATCATGCAGTATTTCTTTCTCTGACTTATTTTACTTAGCATAATACTCTCTAGTTTCATCCATGTTTTCACAAATAGCAAGATTTCATTTTTAATGGCTGAGTACTATTCTTGTGTGTGTGTATGTATGTATGTATATACCACATCTTTACCCATTCTTCTTTTGATGGGCGCTAAGATTGCTTCTGTATCTTGGCTATTATAAACAATGCTGCAGTGAACATAGGGGTGCATATATCTTTTTCAAATTAGTGTTTTGTTTTTTTTCAGATAAATAGCCAGGATTGGAATAGCTGGATCATATGGTAGTTCTATTTTTAATTTTTTGAGGAACTTCAGTACTGTTTTCCATAGTGTCTGCATAAATTACATTCCCACCAACAGTGTGTAAGGGCTCCATTTTCTCCACACTTTTGCCAACACTTGTTATTTGTTGTCTTTTTGATAATAGCCATTCTGACAGATGTTAGGTGGTGTCTCATTGCGGTTTTGATCTGCATGTTCCTGATGATTAATGATGAGCATCTTTTCATGTGCCTGTTGGCAATTTGTATGTCTCCTTTGAAAAAATGTCTATTCAAGACCCTCTGCTCATTTTTCAATCAGATTATTTTTCTTTTTTGATGTCAAGTTGTATTACTTCTTTATATATTTTGGATATTAATCCCTTATTGGATATATCATTTGCACATATATTCTCCCATTCAGTAGGTAGACTTTTCATTATGTTGATAGTTTCCTTTGATATACAAAAGCTTTAGTTTGATGTAGTTCCATTTGTTTATTTTTGCTTTTGTTTCCCTTGCCTGAGGAGACATATCAAAAAACAAAACAAAACAAAAAACCTTACTAAGACCAATGTCAATGACTCACTGCCTATGTTTTCTTCTAGAAGTTTTATGGTTTCAGGTCTTACACTTAAGTCTTTAATCCATTTTGAATTTGTGCATGGTGTGAGAGAATAGAGTAGTCCAATTTGATTCTTTTGCATGTAGCGATCCAGTTTTCCAACACCATTTATTGAAGGAGGCTGTCTTTTCCCCAATGTATATTCTTGTCTCCTTTGTCGTAGGTTAATTGCCCATATCGGTGTGGGCTTATTTCTAGGCTCTCTATTCTGTTCCATTGATCTATGTGTCTATTTTTGTGACAGTACCATACTGTTTTGATTATTGTAGCTTTGTAGTATAGTTTGAAACCAGGGCACATGATATCTCCAGCTTTGCTGTTCTTTCTCAAGCTTGTTTTGGCTGTTTGGGATCTTTTGTATTTCCATACAAATTTTAGAATGCTAGTTCTGTGAAAAATTCCATTGGTATTTTGATTGCATTGAATCTGATTGCCTTGGGTAGTATGGTCATTTTAACAATATTCTTCCAATCCAAGAGCACATTATATCTTTCCATCTGTTTGTCTTCAATTTTTTCATCAGTGTCTTACAGTTTTCCGAGTACAGAGCTTTTACCTCCTTAGTTAGATTTATTTCTAGGTATTTTATTCTTTTTGATGCTCTCTTCCCTTGTGATTTGATTACTGTCTTTAGTGTAATATTTGGATTCCTTTCTCTTATATGTGTATCTATTATAGATTTTTGGTTTGTGGTTACCATGAGGTTTATATATAGGTATCTATCGCTTATATGTGTGTGTACATATGTGTGTATATATATATATACACACACACATACATACATATATGTGATTATTTTAGGTTGCTGATCTCTTAAGTTCAGAAGCATTTTAACAACCCTGCATTTTTTACTACCCTCCTCCGTATTTACTGTTTTCGACATATTGTATCTCTGTCTTGTTTATTCCTTAACCACTTAATATGGATATAGATGATTTTACTTTTGTCTTTTAACCTTCCTACTAGCTTTATAAGTAGTTGATTTACTACCTTTACGGTATATTTGCCTTTACCGTGAGATATTTTCCTTTCATAATTTTCATATTTCTCATTGTAGCCTTTTCCACTTAGAGAAGTCCCTGTATCATTTCTTGTAAAGTTGGTTGGTGGAGCTGAACTCTTTTAACTTTTGCTTGTCTATAAAACTTTTGTACTCTTCCATCAAATCTGAATGAAAGTCTTGCCAGGTAGATTATTCTTGGTTGTAGGTTTTTCCTTTTCATCACTTTAAATATATCATGCCACTCCCTTTCTGGTCTGCAGTTTCTGCAGAAATGTCAGCTGAGAGCCTTATGGGAGTTCCCTTGTATGTAACTGGTTGCTTTTCCCTTGATGCTTTTAATATTATCTCTTTATCTTTCATTTTTACCATTTTAATTACAGTGTGCCTCAGTGTGGGGCACAGTCCTCTTACTCCTTGGGGAGAACCTCTGTAATCTTAATTATCCTCCTGTTTGTGGGTCACTCACCTTGGGGATGGGTCTTAACTATGCCATATCTCCACCCCTCCTGCACATCTCGTTGTGGTTCCTTTTTTACATCTTTAGTTGTAGAAGATCTTTTCTACTAGTCTTCCAGTCTTTCTCATCAATAATTGCTCTGTAAATAGTTGTAATTTTGGTGTGCCCATGGAAGGAGATGAGCTCAGGGTCTTCCTACTCTGCCATCTTGGCCACTTTTTCTCTGCTCATTTGAATTACTAATAAAGATCAAAAGTTGGACATTTGGAAGCAAACTGAAATATCTATTTTTGTGCAACTGAAAGTTGGAATATCAACTTTGAACTTTAATCTTCTCAGTATTAACTCAGTAACTAAATATCTTATATTTTGTTCATATATACACTTAGGCTTAACTTTTTACATCACCTAACAACTATTAATGAGTTATTTGGTAGGTTTTGATTGTACAAAGTGTGCTGCCTTATTTTTCTGAATTCAGAACCTACCATAAGATCTTTTTGTCAAAGCAATAATTTTTCATCTTGTAATGACTAATGTTATATAAAATTAAGTGAGATTGCTTTTTTTTTTTTTTTAGCAGTACGTGGGCCTCTCACTGTTGTGGCCTCTCCCGTTGCGGAGCACAGGCTCCGGATGCGCAGGCTCAGCGGCCATGGCTCACGGGCCCAGCCGCTCCGCGGCATGTGGGATCTTCCCGGACCAGGGCACAAACCCATGTCCCCTGCATCGGCAGGCGGACTCTCAACCACTGCGCCACCAGGGAGGCCCGTGAGATTGCTTTTGACAAGAAGTTTTCTATTAGAAGCTTGATGCTTGCTATGGGTGTCATTGAACTCTGTGTCTATGAAATTGGACAGCAGGTTTTATTTTAATGACTCTGCTGTTTGACATTCATTTTAACATAGCCACATTTCTGAACTTGACTATAGAAAAATTGGCAAACTGCCTCAAAGGGACATCTCCATTGACTGAATATGTAGAATTAGAGTATTCCTTTTTGACTTTAGATGCAGGAAAGATCACAGTAAGTGGAATATTTGATTTAACTTGGAAAGCCTAGTACAGGGTCACAGATGCAGTGTACGTATATAAATCATATGGGCACATTAGGATAGGGACGTTAGGAAAGGGATGTGTGGTGTAACAGGGATACATGCAACTAAAAAATTATTTTGTATCTTTTGGAATACAATGTGAACAGCTATTCATCACTTTCTTCTTTAGCTTTTGGTGTGTATATCAGATAGGAATGTGTTTGTTGCAGGTGAGAGAGATAGCAACATACTGTCTAAAGTTCAGGGCATTACCAGCATTGGACCAACTCAATACATGGGATAGCATGGCTGTCAGAATCTCTGTCGTGGCTTACCTCTGTTCTGTGTGTTTAGTACTGGCTTCCTTTTGTTTAGTACTGGCTTCCTTTCCAGACAAGCTCTCTCATCGTGCTTCTGAGATAATTATAGTTGTAGGTCTTAAGTTCTTTTAACTTTAGATCCAAAATGGAAGACAGGGCATCTGCATCTGAGGGTAGGGTCTGTCTTACCTAAACTGCTTGAGTCTTAATGGATAGAAGGGAATGATAGTACAATTGACCCTTGAAAATGGGGTTTTTGGGACTCTGACCTTTGGTGCAGTCCAAAATCCCTGTATAACATATAGTTGGCCCTCCCTATCTGGGGTCACTCCACACCCATGGTTCTGCTGCATTCATGGATTCAACTCTAGTATTTACTATTTTTAAAAAATCTGCATAAAAGTGGACCTGTGTAATTTAAACCCTTTTTAGTCAAGGGTCAACTGTACTTAGTTGGCTAGAAGAAAGTTGAATGGTTTTTGAGGACAAAAATAACATATGGCCATTTCTAGATGATTCTATCCTATCCTACTAAAAAAAATAAGGCCATGGACAGCAGGAATCATATCTTATACTTCATATTATTTTCCTTGGTCCTTCATAATGCTTTGTGCTCAACAGACATACAGTGCACAATTTGTGTTAATGTTAAATGAACATTTACCAAATGTTAAAAAGAGCTTGGAAATCATATGTCTTATTCTTATAAAGAGATCAAAGCATTTTTAATGTTTAAAACAGATAATTCTGAGTTTCCATGGAATAAGAGTAATAGGGGAAAAGCATGCTATCCTATTTTATTTATTTATTTATTTATTTATTTATTTATTTATTTATTTATTTTTGCGGTACGTGGGCCTCTCACTGTTGTGGCCTCTCCTGTTGCGGAGCACAGGCTCTGGACACGCAGGCTCAGCGGCCATGGCTCATGGGCCCAGCTGCTCTGCGGCATGTGGGATCTTCTCGGACCGGGGCACGAACCCGTGTCCCCTGCATCGGCAGGCAGACTCAACCACTGCACCACCAGGGAAGCCCATGCTATCCTATTTTAAAGTAATAATCATTCAAATGACTTAACTGAGGTTATAGTTATATAATAAATTTTCCACTTACTCACCTAATGCGTTTCAGAGAGAAGGTAGATCAAAAAGTAGTTTCTAAGTAAGGGAAGAGGAGAATGCAAATATATATCATTATTACTAAGGAGTTCTTTCTGTAAGAAAGTTGTTTTCCTATATAATATAAAACCATAAAGGGGGGCTTTATGAATCTCTGGATTCAAAGATATCAAACACAAGGATCTAGATATCTACAATCAGACTAAATAAAAATAAAGCTTATTTACATCATGTTTGCTTAGGGATTTATTTGTGTAAGAAAATTAGACTGCACATTTCCTAAGCTTAACTTCATATTCAATTAGGTATTTGGAAGCTACCACTTATGAAAAAGAAAGATACCACTTATGAAAAAGAAAACCAAACAAAAATCCAAAAACACTTAATGCATCATCCACAAGTCCTGGTTTTGATCAATACCAAGCTTCATTCACCCCAAAGACTGACAGCATGGTGCCCCCATTGTGCTTTCTAATGACACATCTCTGTATAAGAGAAATGCAATTGTTGTTCCACAAAACACAAAGCACATTATGTTAGTTGAGGTCTTGTATTTCCACATTTTGGCAAAAGCAAGAGCATTCTCATTTGCACAACTAATGTGTTTAGTTTTAAAAACACAATTATTTCTTCTAGTGTAATGAAGATGATATTTAAAGTAATACTGAAAGCTCTAAGATTTTTATTTATGGAAAAGCAACATAATTGTAAATTACTTATGTAAATATGTTCAGATGCACTCTATACACATTTCTAAATGTGATTCATTGAAAACAATATACTTAATTTGTTGCCAACTCAAATAACAATAAATCTGATCTCGTAATATTTCAAAAAGATTCCTTTTTCAGGTTGGAGATGATTACATGTTTATAACTTAGAAGGGAAGATACCAATTTACATAGATAATTTAAAGAATAAAAATCTATTACAAATGTTAATAGGAAGAATTGTAGAAGCACCTTTGGTATATTTTAAATAAGTTTGATTTTGTTATTGTTGTTGAATAAGGATGTTCAAATCTGCTCTTTTGCCGTAGTTTTTAATTATCCGGGAAAACTTCATTTACCGAGATGATTGCTGTGCTGAGTTTGGGTTTATACAGTTTGAGTGATGTTGGTAACCAATAAAAGAAATCATAAATGCCATGACATTTACCTTCTGGACAGAGCTGGTGAACCTGGGGTGTTTAGTGCATGGGGGAATGTTCTGCTGGCTGTTAGCCAGGTATTTGTAAATTTTAAGTATCTCCCTTGTGTGCTTTTCTTAAAAACAAGGCTGAATAAAGGAGAGGTTATTGTTTGAGGTTTCTGCTACTTAGGAAAGTTGCAAAGTATTTGGCTTCTTCTAATCCTTGATTTCCTAATCTATAAAATCAGTGATAGCTATTTATAGAACTGTTTGGGGGATCATATGAGAAAAGGGATGTGAAAGAGTTGAGCACAGGGCCTAGGACCCTGGATGGATGTTTGTCCCATCTTCTTAGGTGACTTCCAGCTTCTGGTTCTCTCTTGCTCCTCTCAGCCTGAACCTGCAGCTACTCAAAATGACCTCTTCCTGGAGATGTCTCTGCTTCTACCTTAGACCAAAGATTTCAATGACTGGAGTTAAATTTTCTGAGTAGGACCATAGGCATCATTCTATTCCCAAACCAACTCGGGGTGGGGGGGGGTGGGAATCCTGTTATTATACAATATACCTAAAGTAGGAGAACAAATATCCTCAGAGTGTGACCGTCCATAAACTTATCTACACTTTTCTCACCACCTTACCTTCTCCACTGGCTTTCCAGGACAGAATGTTTTTAACTTAAATTCAGTAGAGGATGTAAAGATGAATTTGCGTGGGGAGTGTATCAGTGATATGTCAGTTTAGGCATTTTCTTGAAAGAAAGCAACTCTAGTTGAATCACTCAGTTCCCCTAAAGAAGGAGGATGTGGGCAGAGATCCACAAGTATAGGGTACACACTTTGACAATGCTTGTGAATTTCTACAAATCCTAATGTTCTCTGTGACTAGTTTATAAGCATATTCCTGTCCTTCTCTGATGTAATTACAGCAATATCCAGAAATTTGCCTAATTCAAAGTTGTTCATTAATGGAAGACAAGGGAAAAAACTGCTAGTACTTACCATTTGAAAATAATCAACATGGAAAGTATAAATGAAATAGTTATAGCTACTAGGTAATAGTATAGTTATAGTTATATAGTAATATATAACTATATAGTAGTATATAACTATATACTATAGTTATGTAGTAATAGTTATAGCTAATAGGTGATTCATCATAGACTTTAGCAAAAGGTAGACTAAATTAGTGACATTGAATTTTCACTTGTCACAGAAATTTAGAATAAAGTAGTATTCATTGCTTAATGACAAATGATTTAATATAGTAAAATACTATGCTTATTTTTAAGGGTTTCTAAATGTCAAATAAAGGAAATATGTGAAAGTATTTGAACTCAAAGTATTTCTTAGATACTAAAAGCTATTGTTTTCAGTGAATTTAGTAACAAATCTGATTTTTCTAATTACTAAATATATTAATAATTATTTATATGTAACGCTATTAACAATTCTATATTAATGTTTTATGGATAAACTCCATAAAATCAAAATCAGAAATCTTACATACAAACTGACAGAAGAATTCTCTATGCATAGTGAGTCCATAAAAGACAGAGCTAAAAAGAATGCTAAAAAGGTCTTCCTCTTCACTTCCCTCATGTCTGGGACCCTATGAGGCATCAGCAGGAAAGGATTCATATTTTCCCAGTTAGATGTGAGCCCAGAGGCCCAAACAGAGTTTTACTTGTAGACAGTTTTTGTATGTCTAATCTTCCATGAAGAGAGAACGGAACTTCTAATAAGTTAAAGTAAACACAGAGAACATTCTGAAAATCTGAGAGTGTTGCATGTAATTATTTGACAGGATGGACTGCCGAATTAAAATATATGTACATATATAAACTATATATGTTATAAATCTCAAAGAAACAAAAGATATAAAGTAGAGCACAGGGAAAACGCTAATAATAAGAAGAAATAAAGCCACCAGAGAGACTAATATTAAAACACTAAATTTTCAAATAGTAAAAAGGCAGTAACATCTCCTGGGACTTCATAAAATGGGATTCAGACCCACTATTTGTTGACAATGTAGGTAAAAACAGAAGAGAAGGCGCAAATAAGTGTTCCAGGTTTGCTCTGATAGAAAGTATTCTCTCAAAAGGATAATAAAAAAAAAAAAAAACAGCTGGAGAAGAAAGTTTCACTGCAGGTTCTCCAAGAGATTATTTCTAGTCTCATAGGAAAATAAGTGAGCATGGTGGATGTAAGGTTGAACGTCTTCAGGTTCTTGAAAAATTATACTAGGAAGAATAGCTAAATCCTTTTCTCCCTAATTTTTCCATCTGCTGACAGAATGCTCAGGCTGGCCATTTATGGACTAGAGGTGGGGCAAGGTGGAAGGCAAGAATATCAGGTAAGAAGCTGTTAAGACAGTTCAGACAAGAGATAATGAGCACCTTGGCTATAGTCACGTGGATGAACTGAAGGGAGGTGAGGGCGTGGATTACATGCCTATTTAGAAAGTTAAATCATACGGATTTACTGAGTAAATGGGGAGGAAACCAAAAACAAAACCCAAAAACAAAACAAAAGAGAAAGAGTCCAGCATGACACTCAGGTTTCTGGTTTGAATAGGAGTGGGTTCTAGCCTATGAGAACTGACTTGCAAATACCTCAGCATCGTGTAGTGTGCAGTTGGTGTGTAATGTTGACCCACTACCTTTGTACAGTGAGCACTAGGGGTGTCTGGTGATGTTTTCTGACTTGATCTCTTTGGCATGTGTCATATGTCTTCAGTGATTAGGACCTTCCCTAGGGCTCACTAACATCCCAATTATTTCAATCAAGAGACAGAGACCTCCAGGGGTTGGGAGGGGTAGATAGGTGGAACACAGGATTTTTAGGCAGTGTAACTACTCTGATATTATAATGGTGGATACAAGTTACATATTTGTTCAAATACAGAGCATGCACAATAGTAAAAGTGGACCCTAATGTAAACTATGAACTTTGGGTAATGATGATGTGTCAATATAGGTTCATCAGCTGTCACAAATGTACCACTTTGAGGGGAATGTTAATAATGGGGGAAGCTTTGTATGTGTTGTGGGTACAGGGCATATGGGAAATCTCTGTACCTTCTACTCATTTTTGCTATGAACCTAAAACTGCTCTAAAAGTAAAATCAAATTGAAAAAAGACAACTGCAAAGTAAATATACACAAATCTAATGTCTTAGACCCAAGTTAAGGGGTGAGATGGAAGGGAATTGTATAAAGTCAGAAATAAGTTGTGATATATGTTGGGATACTATAATGATTGAAGCCACACAATTCTGTTTAGGGATCAGAAAAATAAAGACGTTTTAGGAAAAGAATCCCAGTGAGAAAACTGAATAATATAAAAATTTTTTTTATCAGTATAAATACAAGATCTGCAACTACTCCATGGAGGCACTCTAATTCCTATGTTCCAGAAAAATTTTAGCACATATACACTAAGTGCTCTCTTCTGGGATTTTTAGGGGGTTTTTAAATGATTTATTTATTTAGTAAGATTCACTCTTGGTCCCTATAATGTGTTACATATTAGCTGGAACATATATCTGAGGAGCACGTTTTCTACTTTGAATACTTTTGGAATAATCTCTAGGAATTGAAAAATAATGCATTCAACACACTTTTCATTGAATACCTGTTATGTTCCAGACACTATTCTAGGTGGTGGGGGATATACTAGTAAACAAAACAAATAAAAATTTCTAGTTTCTTAGAGTTTGCCTTCAGGTTAAGAGAGAATATAAATGTATTGCTAGCTAAGATTATAGTACATACAAGCTAAGAATAATAAGGAAGCAGGAGAAGAAGCTAGAGAGGGATCAGGGAGGGAGATGATTGCTCTTTTCCACAGAGTGGTGAGGAGACTTAGTGAATGAAGGAATTAGGTGCATACTGGGAAGAAAAGGACTTCAGGCAGAGAGAAGAGCAGGAAATGTTTGGTAGGTTGAGAAATATCAAGGAGGCCAGAATGGCTAAAATAGAGAGGAGGGGAAGTACCCTGTGGTCAGCTCATCCAGTACCTCATAGAGCTGTATTACCTTCTGCTACATAGCACATCACAATAAAACCTAGTGGCTTAACACAGCAATCATTATTTCTCACACTTCTGTGGGTTCACTGGGTGATTCTTCTGCTGGTCTTGCCTGGGTTACCTCAAGAGCTGAAGCCATCTGGCAGCTCTGTTGGAACTTATGGTCCAGGATGTCCGTAGGTGACATAGTTTTCTATGATGGCCTTCGTCACATAGTGACAGAAGTGTTCCAAGAGGATGAGAGTGGTGGGAGCTTTAGGCCTCAAGATCTGGGTTCAGAGCTTGCTCAAGGGCCCCTCTGATACATTCTAGGAATCAAAGGAAGTCCCAAGGCCCGCCCAGATTCAGGGAGTTGGGGAGGAGACTCAGCCCCTTCATGGGATGAGTAGGAAAGCATTTGTGGCTATTTAAAAACCACCTCACAGGCTGTAGTAAAGGCTTAGAACTATTTTGCAAGAGTCATGAGAAGTGATGGGAGGATTTTGAGTAGAGAAGTCAGATGAACAGGCTTGTTTTTCAAAGAGCACACTAGCTTCTGTACGAAGAACAAACAAGAAACCATTTAGGAGGCTAACACTGAATAGCATTCCCTCTGTCATCCATTAAACCTACAGAAAGAAGCCGACAGCTTTTAATAGACAGAGCTGTTATGGTCATATTCCATGGGTTCCCTCATGGTTCAACTTGCTGCAATGTAGTAAAAATCAGTTAAGACATAAAATTAAAGCTTTCTTTTCCAGAAAAAGACAATGACCTTTATGTGCTATATTTCTACTTTCATTTATGTTTAGTTAAATTTAGTTGTCAGCATTCAGAAACCATGAGCTTTCACAGAAAGTCTATATTTCTGGCTTCTCTTGAAAAAACAACTGTAGACATTACATTAAATTCTCCATGCTGCACAGGGACTTTGTCATTTAAAATAAGAATATCATGATTATCTCAAGGCATTTATGTCTTTTTCCAAAGAGCTCTAAGCACTGTAACAATACTCTGGAGTGGAAACAGCCATTTACATAATCAACTGTAGGAATTCTTGCAGTCCTGTGCACATTTCATAGATGTGCATATGTTATGCATGCCATAACTATGTATAGATTCTAAGTTAAAACTTGCTGTCATTTCCTGATTTCGTCTTCATCTTTGTTGTTCTTCTCATCACAGTAGTCTTCCATACTATAAGTACAGGTGAGAAGGCTATATATTGAGTGAATTTAAATAAAAGACTGAACAGAAGAAGGCCAGAAAGGGTGTTGATTAAGATAGAAGAGAGAACAGAGTTTGAGACTTTCCACTGCCCAGGAGGGAAATGTTAGCGCTTGAAGTAACTTAGTGGTCATCTACTTCAGTTTCTCCTGTAATAGTCAAGAAAATGAGTCTTGCAAATGCCCCATTCTGGAGGCCTGTAGGCAGAATGCAGCCTGTAAATAAGTTTTATTTTACCTTCAATGCATTTTATTATTAGTTAAATTTAGTTTTCAACATTCAAAAATCAAGAGCTTTCACATCAATCTCTATTTCTGGCTTCTGTTGGAGATTCACGTTATCTTAGAATACTGGATTTTTCACAGCCTTCCCTACTAAGTCTGCCTCGTCATTTCCAATCCTACCTGAACTTTGGTGACATTTTATTGCAGCCTCTGGGTCACACAAGACTTAATGGCAGAGATGAGGCCAGAAGCTCTAAACCCATGTTCTTTCCAGTTCATTCTTCTTGCCTTTCTTTGTGATTCTAGTTTTACTGGTTGTTTTTTTCCAGACAATAAATAGCCATTACAATCCTATTTTCTTCTCGAAATTGGATAAAGATATTTGTGGATCTTAGTAAAGCTGCTTCCACCCCTTTAATTAAAAAAAAAAAGTTCTATAACTCACTGAACAAAAGGCAGATAGGCCATTTCAGAGTCAGGATCTTGAGGGATCATCAGCTGACAATGAAAGGGCAGAGTGATTCCTTCCTCAGTGAGGTACATGGTAAGAGTGACTCCAGCTGAAGAAGTCAGTAAGAAACTCCTAATAATCATGTACCACAATGTTCATTGCAGCTCTATTTACAGTAGCCAGGACATGGAAGCAACCTGAGTGTCCATCGACAGATGAATGGATAAAGAAGGTGTGGCACATATATACGATGGAATATTACTCAGCCATATAAAGAAACGAAATTGAGTTATTTGTAGTGATGTGGATGGACCTAGAGTCTGTCATACAGAGTGAATTAAGTCAGGAAGAGAAAGACAAATACCGTATGCTAACACATATATATATGGAATCTAAAAAAAAAAATGGTTCTTGAAAGAACCTAGGGGCAGGACAGGAATAAAGATGCAGACGTAGAGAATGGACTTCAGGACACGAGGAAGGGTAAGGGTAAGCTGGACGAGGTTGAGAAAGAGTGGCATTGACATATATACACTACCAAATGTAAAATAGATCGCTAGTGGGAAGCAGCCGCATAGCACAGGGAGATCAGCTGGGTGCTTTGTGACCACCTAGAGGGGTGGGATAGGGAGGGTGGGAGGGAGGCTTAAGAGGGAGGGGATATGGGGATATATGTATGCATATGGCTGATTCACTTTGTTATACAGCAGAAACTCACACACCATTGTAAAGCAATTATACTCCAATAAAGATGTTAAAAAAAACAAACTCATAATAATCATGTACCTTCTCACTTCAAAGTCTACTCATTAGAAAACATCACATCTTTTAGCCTTTTATTAATATGCTATAAAAAAACCATTGCCTTCTGTATGCACAGATGAGTTAGGCATACGACGGAATAAGATTCCCACTGCCAGGCAACAAATTAAAACAAAAGCTGTCAATATAGAATCTTGCCCAGCTTCTAGAATATGCATTAGATGCATTCAATTAGATAAATTCAGCTAAAGCAGTGTATTCATAAAAGGGTTCATTGTTAACTTTGACGTGTCTTTTCTGAAAAACAGACAAAATCCTATAATATGGTTTCACATATTATCTTTAGATATATGTATGTAGAATACTTGCTGATTTTTTAAAACTTTTTTTGAATTAAATGTTTACTTATCCTCACCATGGCCACTCTGCGTGTCACAGGATGGTTTGTAATTAGCAGTTTCATGTCTTTGAGGCTAGTTAAAGAAAACAACTCAAAGAGCTACTTCAAATATCGTGGAGAAGGAATGTGCAAAATATCACATCCTATATACTGTACCTGAGGTAGTTAATTGCCTATTTCTGTACATTTCACATATGTATGACATGATCAGCACACCTACATAGTCTCAGCAGAATGACTACCTCCAGATCTTTCCAGAAAAATCACTAGGTGTAGTACTTACAAACTATTAAAGCCATATTATTGACCAAAGAGAATAGTAAGTTCTGTAATAAGAGTAAGAATTCTAGCAAAAATGTTTGTCACTTCACTGAAATTTATATCCCTATAAATGATAGAATTAAAATATTCATCTTTGATTGTCTTGCTATAACTGAAGGGACTCATAGTTTATAAGCATCATTCTCAGAGGAGGTCTAAGGTGCCTTTAGACCAGTGATCCCCAACCTTTTTGGCACCAGGGACCTGTTTTGTGGAAGACAATTTTTCCACGGGCGGGAGGGTGGGGGGAATGGGGGTGAGGGGGGCGATATGGTGGTTCAGGCGGTAATGCGAGCGCTGGGGAGCGGCAGATGAAGCTTCGCTCGCTCGCTCGCCCGCCCGCCGCTCACCTCCTGCTGTGCGGCCTGGTTCCTAAGAGGCCGTGACCAGTACTGATCCGCGGCCCAGGGGTTGGGGACTCCTGCTTTAGACAATTACGTTTTGTTGACATCTTACTTGGCATATAATCAAACTATGTTGCCCTGCAGACCTGATCCTAAACTTTCCATGCTTATACTTACTGTCCTGCTAAATATGAAGCTTATATTCTTCTGTACTCTGACTCTTCCTCTAAGTAACTGGTTATTAAATTGATTCATATGGGATTAGTAAGATCATGTCCTTAGTATGTCTTCCAGTAAGTTCTAGATTATCTCTGAGTGTATAGAAAGTGTCAAGAAGTATAAAAAAGTGAATGAGATCAAATTCCTTCAAAAGGGGATGCCTGTATTCCTCTGTGTATTAAAATCCTCCTAAATCAGGCTGCATCTGCCTTTTAAATCTGGCCTCCATTAAACTCTGCTCCAGCCAGCCTGGTCTACCAGCATGGTCTGAGCATGCCTTCAGCTTTTCTGCTTTCTTACTCTACCTGAGTCCTCGATCAGATCTTCCCCATCAACTTTTTTTTATTTTATTTTATTTTTGGGCGGTACGCAGGCCTCTCACTGTCATGGCCTCTACCGTTGCGGAGCACAGGCTCCGGACGCACAGGCTCAGCGGCCATGGCTCACGGGCCCAGCCGCTCTGCGGCACGTGGGATCTTCCCGGACCGGGGCACGAACCCGTGTCCCCTGCATCGGCAGGCAGACTCTCAACCACTGCGCCACCAGGGAAGCCCCCCCCCCCCCGCCATCAACTTTTATACATCTTTTAGGACTTGGCTTATATCCTTCACACCTTGATTATAAGATCTGCTTTTGGAAAATTGAGCTAATCTCTCAAGAGTCAGTTCCATTCCCTGAGCCAAGCACTGGGGCTCTGAAGATTGCAGCACCTGATTCCTGTTCTCAGGGCGCTTGCTGTCCAGTGGGAGAGACCGTGGCCACACTGTGCATCCAGTGCTTTGACAGAGGATTCCCAGAGGGCCTGTGTGCTCAAAGAGGAACACTGACCCCAAAGATGGGGCAAATGGAAGTAAGGCTGGATCATCAGAGGTCACCTGAGGAAGGGGCAAGTAGAGATAGATGATTATGGCAGACAGTGAAGAGGGGGCAGAGGCTCAGAGAAATGAGGATGGGATACTCCTGGGCTAGTACAGATCCTGAAGTGGGAGGGAAAAGTGGTGGGAGATGCAGCCAGAGAGGTGAGCAGCAGGAACCTCCTATCTCCTGTAAAGGAGTTTGAGTTTTATACTGAGTTACGAGGAAGCATGGAAGTGACGAGAGATCATCTCTAAGGTATCTTATAGCTTTGAAGTCTGTAATTCTCTGACCCCAGTTCTCTTCTACTTAACACGCTTGCCCAAAACTAACTTGAATGGCATAGCGTTCTTATTTGCATTTGTATCGTATCCTTTACAGTGGGCTTCGTATACAGTAGGTGATTAAAAATGCCTATCAGATTTCTCTATTTTACTGTTATATTCTGAGAGGCAGAAACCATAGCTTATCTTCTGTTTTATCCACATAGTACCCAGTATTATAAATATTAAATGAGTGAATAAAAGATATGGGTGGGACTCCAGCCTGAATCTATGGCATCTTCCTTTTAGTGGGCCCAAGGTTTAAGAGCCTGAATGCAACCATGTTTCCTTTACTTTTTTGCTGCACAAATACTGGCTAAAAGCCTATGAGGTGCCAGGACTGAGACATACAACATTGCAGTTACAGTCAGTTATGCCCTCTTGGATTTTATATTCTCCCTTTTCTCTTGCTTCTCTGCCCCTACCCATGTGATTACAAAGGTTCAGCAAAATTAGACACCCCTCCCACATAAATCATGGGAAATAATTTAAAAGAATCTGGAGCCCTGCTTGAAATTAAATTGTTCTTTATATTTCTGTTTTATCGTTGCTGCCAAAGTTTTTGATGTAGTGGAAAGAGCATGGAATGCCATATCAGACAGACTGGGTTTGAATCTTCATTCTGCCATTAATAGGTGTATAATTCTTGCACAGTCTACCTTCTCTAAATCTGTTTATCCAACAGAAAAACTGAGCTCACTAGAACAACACATGGTGTTTGTTGGATGCATAGTAGATGCCAGTTTCCCATTCTTCCGCTTTTTTTTTTTATAAGGGTGTTAATTTCATCATGGAAGCAGAGTGAAGAGAAGAACTTGCAGTAAAGCCGTTTGAGGTTCTCCCAGTGTCAGATGTCAAAGTAGCACAAAATCATTTTAGGTCTGTGACACAGGGCACAACAGTGAGAAAATGCCAGAACTGTCAAAGCAAATGGGTAATAAGAATAGAAGTTTTATGTCTTGTTTTATCAGATGTGCATATTAAATATTTTACAATAACCCCAAGAGGCAGATTATATTCATCTCCATTTCACAGATGAGAAAAAAGAGGCTCAGAGAAGCAAACTTGCCCAAAAGTCATGTGTAAGCTGAGATTTGACTCCAAGTACATTCACCATCAAGCCTTTTCTTCCCAAGCCACAGCATGGGACAAGCCACACTGCCAGCTATGAAAAAAGTAAAGTACTGTTGTCCATCTTCTGGTCTACTACTGACTGTAAGAGCTAAAAGGCAGAGACCTGTTTTTAAAAGTCTAAGGAAAAGTATCAGAAAAAAAGTGCGCCATAGCAGCTCTATTCAGAAGCGCAAATCATTAATTTTTTGTGTGTCTGTTAAGTTCTGGCCATGAAAACTTATTGAACAGTTGGGCTAAAGGGCATTGAGCAAATGTCAAATGTTAGCTTGGACACTTGATATACTTCTTTAGAAAAGTGATACTGTATGTTCCAAATATTTTACATTCTCGTGTGTTTAAGTGTAATACATGACATGTAATATATGTAGGTTCAAACTGTTAGCTTTCATAATTGTCTCTCCTGATCTCCCCTGCTGATGATATCAAGCTGAGATGGACCCCATTCTTTGCCAAATTATAGAGTAAATGAAATGAGAACTTAGGGTACCATTAATTTTTTAAGACTCCTGCTCATCTCCTGGTGATGCCTCCACTTTCCTTGTCCAGACCCCTACCTGTACCCTGGATTTCAGGTTCTACCATGTTTCTCCGTGTAAATTCATCACCTCAAACCCCAGTTAGGTGTCCCCTCTGTCCACAGTGTCAGCTTGTGCTCTAACCTGGTCTGGAATTGCCCTGACTGCTCAGTAAGAAGTAAAATTAATTCAGTCTATGGTATTAATAACAAACAGAACCCAGTGTGTTTCTTCCAAGCATATTTACAGTCAAAGGAGAAAAATCGTGGAGGAGTGAGAGCTGGTGCATCAGGCATAAAATGAGGTACTGGTGTCATTAGAAGTAAAGGCATGTTTGGACGGGTAGTGGGACATCCCATGAGGAAATGCTCTATTACAAAGGAAGAGATGAGGCAGAAACTACTGATGGAGTTGTCTGACTTTGTGTGTGAAGGAGGAGGGGTGAAGAAATTAGATTTGTAAAGATGCCTAAAGTGTGGATCTGAGTTTTTTCAAATCCTAAGGGAAAAAATGCACATTTTTAACAGCTACTAGGTATAAACATACATTTTGCAATAGCAGTGTTTGTATCTTTTTTAAAACTACAAAATGTTAAAAAAAAACAACTTCATATGTGTTCCAGGTAACTTTTGTCTACACAAAAAGCATGGGGAGTTAGGAAAGGATTCCTACATCAGACAAACTTGCTGCACCTCAGCCTACTACCCATTTTCTCCTTATCCCGGTACCTCTGGCAGATGTGTTCTTGTGTGTTTGGTAGCTGGATATAGCCAGAGTTCCAATGTCAGTTTTTCTGAATAGCTGCCCTCCCTGCATCACCTGGTTAGTTGGGGCCCATGACAGGAACTCTTTCCTCAGTGACTGCAAAGTGTTTAGTAAGTCCCAAAACCTAAGAGGCATAATTTTGAAGTCAGTGAGAATCAGAACTCCAGGGCAGTTTTATTGAGGTGGCAGCGACTTTAAATGATTCTGGAAAATGCTTCTTCACAGCTATGCTGGAAGCCAGCAAATAACTAATTGAGCCATTACTCTGGTAACAGGTGAAAGGCATCAATTTTCATTTACTCGTCCCTGCTCTGCCTCTCATTTAGAATCTCCCTGCAAACTCACATATTTAAGAGGGTAGGAAGAATAAAAAACAAAAAAGCCAGATAGCTAAACACATTGCTAGTCTTCTAGAGTCTTCTAAACTACGTGGCTTACAATACATGCTGTTGCCAGTGCACCATTATGTTCTCTGCCACCTCCTACTCTTCTCAGTGCCAAATAGACTATGTGGGGAAGCCCCGCTCTCTGCAAACTTTGACAGGCAGCCATTCACAGGGCCTCCCATGACAACTCCAGCTTCTAGATTCAGAAAAGAGTTTTCTGTCAGCAGGATTCATTTACATTCCAACTGACAAGGTTTTGGTCTCAGAGTCTTTGTTTTATGCTATGGTGTCTGTTCAAATTAACAGTAAGCTCAGTTGTGCTCTTCTGACCAAGGGTCACATTCTCATCTGGTGACTTGCTCTGGGCGGGTACAAACTGCATTATAACAAAGGCCACGGCTGTTAACGTGCTTTTACAAGAGAATATCAGAATCTGCTTTATGCATAAGCTCATTGATTTGTGTACATTAATTTTACTCCGTTGGCAGCCATATCTACTTTTTTTTTTTTTCTTATTGTGGAGTGAAAAAGTCTGTACAAGAATGTGAGGCTCTTAGGAGCTGAATATCTTATGTGAGTTCTTTAAAAGATAGTTCTCTGCAAGTTGTATGGTGATCTATTTTACCCTATCCAGTGTGACTTGGGAATTACTGTGGCTTTAATTAAGGTGGCTTTGATTCTGTCTTGTGAGCTAATGACTCTGTATGATTCCATACTAGTATCATAGTTTGTGCTGGCATATTAGGGGTGACTCTGGGCATTCATGGCGGGTGTGTGTCAGGAAAGAAGGCTGGGAAATTCCTGGGCCCTTGTGGTGGGGAAGTGGGGTGGATAGCCCTGTGAATAAATCGACGGCCTCTGCAATTACTGATATCTGTGAAACTTTAAAAATCCTTCCAATGCTGAAACCTCTTCTGAGCCTCAGCTGTATAAACTGACCAATTTTAAAGAGGCCAAATTATCTGCAAATTAGCAAATGAAAATTCTCGAGTTTAAAAAATTGATTTGTAATTAAAAAAAAAATCTTAAGCCTAGAAACTTTTAGAATTTTAAAACTTAAAAAAAATTCATTTGCTAAATGATATTTATTTTTGAGATTTTAATTTTTTTAATTCAATACAATCCTATGCTGAGATATGTTGTCATATATTTCCTGTCAGACTTCATTGATGTGTTGTCCAAAATCATCTGTTGTTGGCAGCAATGAGATACTATGAGAATTGATCTGCAACAACATTTGAAGCATGTATTACTAAAAGAAAAAGTGGTCTAATATTACATTAGTGGTAAATAAGATTTATAAATCGATTTTAGATAATTTTCAGTTTTATCTTAATCGTTAGTCTCAAATAAGTTTGGCTACTTTGCCCTTGATATTTTAACAAGTCATTAATTAAGCTGTCAGGCTATTTTTCCTTCTCTTTTATTGGCTAAATGGTGAAACTAGGTGCAGATGTGTAGTTATCAGAATGATTTCCAGTCTATTTTCACTCTCACCTCTGCTGCTCTATAAATCTGATGGCTGTGGCAGGTTCATAGTGTAAGACATTAGTTATTAAAACCTGAAGTCTGAGTTATTATTTATGAAATCTTATTATTCAGACATTGAATTAATAATGTTTCTCCAAAAGTAATATTCTCAAAATTGGACTGTCTAGAATGGAAATGAAGAAAAATTCATAATTAAGATTTTTTAAAGAATTTGCCGAATTAATCACAGCCTTAGTGATAAGTTTAATTGAAGGGTGTAATAGAGGATGTTAGCATTGATTTCTCTGTCAACTGAAAAAAAAAAAGCACAATCTAAAAGTTGAGAATTATGTTTTATTAAGTGGACATACTGAGGACTTAAGCCTAGGAGACAACCTCTCAGAGAGCTCTGAGGGACTGCTCCAAAGAGGTAAGGGAGGAACCAGAGTATGTAGGAATTCTGTATGTGCACCCCGCCCAGATAGCTGAACATCAAAGATTACTGCGAATTAGAAGAAAAAATGGACATCTCCAGTTAATGAATTTAGGGCTTTTCTATTTATGGGAAGATGCAAATGAAATCATTCCTTCAATACGCACCTTAACTATCTAGGCCAGTATCGTGTTTTTCTCCATCCTGAATCCCCTCACGGTGCACGGTTGGGGGCTGCTGCAGTGGCTGAGGGCTTGTTGGCCACAACATCGTTTGTTTACTGATGTGGCAGGTGACATTCTTTGTCCACGTCTGCATTTATATGCCTAGTAGAAGAAAATTTGTGGACATTATTAAGTGACTTTCATTGATGAGTTTATTCAACACACAAGAAGGAAAAAAGAAATGAAGATGACGTGTTTGACCACTACTAGGAATCAGAGGACCTGGATTTTAGTTATTTTGCAGACATTTACTGCCTCTCTTCTCCCTTTCAAGGTTCACAGTTGCCACCAAAAAGCCTGTTGATGTTTGTGAATGTGTCAGTTCCAGTGGCCCTGAACTCTCATGCCAAATACCTTTGCTCCATATAGCTATGCAGCATTCTTGCTTCTAAACTATAGCTTGTTCCAACCAACCACAGTTATGTTGACATGAGTTAGAACAGAGTCAAAATGAAGGCCACTTCAAGGTTTCAGCCACCTAGTGCAGTTCAGATGTTCAGAGTAAAATCTTATCTAGAACAGTGGAACAAAGTCTAAGATCTTGGGCTCCAGAAACAGTGATTCAAATCTCAGCGCCTTCCTTCAAACTAAGTGAACTTGGGGTCTCAGAGCCTCAGTTTTCTTTTTGGGAAGGAGGTATGGTGATGTTAAAAATAAAAATAATAGAATTGATTAACAGTGACTGGTGGTTATTATGTGCCAGGCTCTATGCTAAATTCTTCCTCTATAAAGAACTTAGCCCAGAGGACTTTCGGGAAGAGTTAAATGAGATCGTGAACGCAGAGCACAGAGGGAAACACTTTGTAAATAGTTGTTACTTTTTCCTACTACTATTACTATCGTAGCTGGTGGTGTTCCTCCCCAGCCCCCATCCCGCTCCTTCTCTTTCTCTACATAATAGCTCTAAGCTGAAATGGCCTTTTCAATAGGGTTGCCAGATAAAACACAGGGTACCCAGTAAATACAAACTTCAGATGAACAGCAACACACTGTTAAGTGTAAGTATTGTATGGGATATGGTTGCATCAAATATTACTTGTCCTAAAAAACTTTTTGAAATTCAACTTTAACTGAGTAATTGGTACTTTTCATTACTAATCTGTCAATACTACTTCTCAAATATGTGTATAATTTGTCCTAGTGGTGGATGATTGGGGATTTTCATGTAATTTAGTCATTTGTTTTAGTCAAAAAAACAAAAAAAGTATTTCAGAGCATTCTCGTAAGTTTGGGAGGGGCAGTGGCTGTCTTTGTGTCTCCAGAGGAGAATTCAGCTGTGTATCTCATTTAGTTTTGACTATTCCATTCACAGTGTGTTTCGTAGGTTAATAGAATATCTTTTTCAAGAATATGGACTCTGTTCCTGGTTGTCTGGGTTACTGTTTTAATGCAGTGGTTTCATTTGGATCACTATGCATAGATAAGTAACAATAAAAAATAATAAAGATACACATAAGGATTTTAAATAACTGTGTTCTGAATTCATCAAGCATTTCAGAGGAATTTTCAACTGTTTGGAAACCTCAAATATTTTGCCAAATATAAAATTCTTGATTATAAAATTTATCTATTTTAAGGAAACTTAGGTTTTCTGCCCATTCCTAACCTATTTATCTTTATAAGAATGATATTTATATAAAAGTTATTTTTAATGTTCTTAAGAGCTTTTGAGTCTTTGTCCATGCTCAACGTCTTATTATTTCTAAATTATACTACAATTTATATATTGCAAAAAAGTGTTTTATTCTCACAGTATGGCATGACACTACACACAAGGAAAGGATTCTGATTTTCTCACTTGAGTAACATTTCTGCCCCTCCTTCCATATCACACATTAATCTAAAGATAAGACATGCCTCACACACCATTTGGAAGTTATTCTCCAAAATGTCAGGGTTGAGCATTAACATCATGTGTTTTTTTGTTTGTTTGTTTGCGGTACGCGGGCCTCTCACTGTTGTGGCCTCTCCCGTTGCGGAGCACAGGCTCCGGACTCGCAGGCTCAGCGGCCATGGCTCACGGGCCCAGCCGCTCCGTGGCATGTGGGATCTTCCCGGACCGGGGCACGAACCCGCGTCCCCTGCATCGGCAGGCGGACTCTCCACCACTGCGCCACCAGGGAAGCCCCATGATGTGTTTTTATATACAAAGTCACCCCTTTGAACATGAATATCAGTCTAGTTATGCACTTTTCAATGTTATTTATTATGAGGTTGCTGTTTTAATACTGCGTTAATTTGCCAACTAGTTATAAATCAAATGAAAATACTTTCTCCTCTAAATAATGGCAAACTTTATATTCTGCTTGACTTTTGACAATATAACATTTACCATTATCATCCCATGCTTCTCTTTTGGAAATTAGTAACATTTGCAGCATTCTCAAATCAATTCCATCTTTATTCATTTGCATGAGTAAGGGCAGAATCATGAAGTGAGTTAAGTTGGTCTCTCGTGACACCCTGCCACATGTCCATGACTGAGTGTCTCCTCCTTGACACCTTCCCAAACATTTGTGGGAGGAATGCACAAATGAATATTGAAGCAATCAGATGGCCACTGTAGAGTGTGTAAATTTCAAAGTGACTGACAATACACAGTATTTACTCCTTTGCTAAGATAACTGTCCAGGATGGACTGGGGGAAAGTGTCAAATAGTCATCACTACAACATCTGTCACCTCTGAAAACTGATAGGAGGGAACAGTTCTCTAAACACTGTACGTTCTGTATAGATATTTAAAAAAATTTCTTTCCTGCTATGCGAAGAAATCTCATAGCAGCAATGATTATTATCCTGACATTTGTTTGGTATTTTATGGTTCGTAAGAACTTTTACAAATCATTTTGGGGAAATTATTAGCTAAAGATCAAGAAAAACTCCACTCTCGCTGTGAGAGTCTGAAACAATCAAACTTTTTATTTGCTTTGCTTTTGTATTTCTTTTACGTAAGACAGAAAATGAGAGATTCAGAACCCCAAGGGACATGAAGCAGTGAAAAGTATGGGTTTTTTTTTGGCCAAGATATTTATTTTCTCCCTAGATAATATTAAGAATCAGACATTATCCTCCACCCTCTCTTGGGGTGGTGTTGCTTTTGTTTCAAAAGAAAGCACAGTGAAAAGTCCCTCTTCTCCCTTTCCTTTATGGGGAAGAGTGAAGTGACAGAACAAGAAGATTCAGCCATAGGTAGAATCTCTTTCTATGACACCTGGTTACCAGTTCCAAGGGCCAAGGTGACAAAACTTCATTTCTTGTATCCTAGGTAACTGGTAGTGATAATATTCCATCATGATTTTTCTCATTTGGGAGGTGCCTACTGATGTCTCCTTTTATTCTTTCGCAGGAAAGTGACAAAGCAGTGCCATGCTCAATTTCTCAAAATAGGTAGGAAGTTAAAATGTTTGCAGAGCACCTCAAACTTCCATTCTTTTTGTTTTTGTCGTGTACAAAATATTTTTGGGTAGTGGAATGGCGCAGCCTGTGTAGAACTCTGTTCTAGTACACTAATGATGTTTATCAGTCCCCATTTGCCAAAATAAGGAGCACTTGTCACATAGCAAATAGCCAAGGGGCACTCACACTAAAAGTGGAGAATTCTCCAGGAGATTCCTAGCACCTTGCCACTCAAAGTGTGGTCCCTGGACCAGGGACATCAGCATCACCTGGAAACTTATTTTTAACAAATTTCTTCATTTCTAATATCTTACCCCAGACCTACTGAATTGAAAACTGCTTTTTAACAAGATCCCAGGTGACTGGTGTGCACATTAAACTTTGAGAAGTGTTGTCTTCACACATAAAGAGAATAAACTAGTGGTTACCATCCGGGAGAGCGTGGGGACAGGCAAGATAGGGATAGGGGTTAAGAGGTACAAACCACTATGCATAAAATAAGCTATAAAGATATATTGTACAAGACAGGAAATATAGCCAGTATTTTATAATAATTATAAATGGGGTATAATCTTTTAAAATTGTGAATCACTGTGTTGTACATCTGAAACTTAATGTTGTAAATCATATGGATATATGTATATGCATAAATGTATATGTATAACTAATTCACTTTGCTGTACACCTGAAACGAACACAACATTGTAAATCAACTATACCCCAATAAAAATTAAAACAAAAAAAATACCTCAGTAAAAAATAATAATAATAACGTGGTGGTTGCTGGAAAAAAGAGAAGTATTATCTTAGCACAAACATAGTATTTTATTAAAGCCTTGCAATAAACCCATGAGGCAGATTCTTGCTATTATCCTTAGCATGGTTATGAGGAAGCTGAGGTATTGAGGTGTTCGAATAGTCTTAAAATAAATTCCTCAAGTATATAGCCTTTAGTAGTAATATTAACAATGTAACAACAATTAAGAAAAAACAGCAGCAGTACAGCACATAAGTAGTTAACTGTCCTGCCTCTGGAGTCAGACTGCCTGGGTTCAAATCCTGACTCTACTACTCACCAACTGTAAAATATTCAACAAGGTGCTCAATATCTGTTTCCTTTTTCAACAGTAAAATAGGGGGTTTTGAGAGGGGGGAGGATTAAATGAATAAATTCAAATAAAATGCTTAGAATAGTGCCTAGCACGTAGTACAAATTCCATATATATTAGACAGTAGTAATAGAAGGAGTAAGAGTAATTGTAGTAGTAACATTTTTTCCAATGCCAACTACATATTTCATTCAGTCTTTGAAATTACTCTACTGTCCCTTCTACCTTGCGGTAGAAGGACTAATGTTACCCAGCTGAACTTGGGTTGACTTCCCTAACATGCAGCAAAGCCAATCTGCTGATGCTAGGTTGCACTAAAAAAGTACAGCATTCTTTGCAGGGTGCCAAGCAAGGAGAATGGGCAGCTAGTTCTCAAAAGACCCCATCCCCGTCAGTGGCATTCAGGGGACGATTTTTAAAGGCAACATTAGGAATGAGGATTACATGCTGTGGACATTTTTTCTGATTGGCTGCTGATGAGGTAACAGGATGATGTTTCAGGAACCTTAATTATCAGCCTGGTTCCAACCAGTCTGGGGTCTGTGTGCTTGTGGTCAGCATGTAGTCACCATCCTCCCCTTTTTTTTGGTGGGGTGGGGGAAGGTCTTAGTTTCTGAGGAACAAATCAAAGATATGCATCAGATCTTTATCTGTTTCCCTTCAGGAGGAAGCAGGGGTCCTGTGACTGTTTTTTGTTTGTTTTTTAACATCTTTATTGGAGTATAACTGCTTTACAATGGTGTGTTAGTTTATGCTTTATAACAAAGTGAATCAGCTATACATATACATATCCCCATATCTCTTCCCTCTTGCTTCTCCCTCCCACCCCTCTGGTGGTCACAGAGCAACAGCTGATCTCCCTGTACTATGCATCCGCTTCCCACTAGCTAGCTATTTTACATTTGGTAGTGTATATATGTCAATGCCACTCTCTCACTTTGTCCCAGCTTACCCTTTCCCCTTCCCATGAGCTGAAGTCCATTCTCTACGTCTGCATCTTTATTCTTGTCCTGCCCATAGGTTTGTCAGAACCATTTTTTTCTTTTAGATTCCATATATATATGTGTTAGCATATGGTATTCGTTTTTCCTTCCTTATTTTTTTTCCCATGGTATCCCAGCACTTGAGGATAGAACTGGCAGACAGGAAGCCACTGGTACCGAAGACATGACGCCGGGGGGGCCAGAGCGCTTTCCCTCTACCTCTGTACATTACATGGACTGGGACCGCAAGCCCGATCCCCGCCAAGAAAAAGAGGGTTATTTTTCTCTTTCTGACTTACTTCACCCTGTATGACAGACTCTAGGTCCATCCACCTCACTACAAATATCTCAGTGTCATTTCTTTTTATGGCTGAGTAATATTCCATTGTATATATGTGCCACATCTTCTTTATCCATTCATCTGTTGATGGACACTTAGCTTGCTTCCATGTCCTGGCTGTTGTAAATAGAGCTGCACTGAACATTGTGGTACATGACTCTTTTTGAATTATGGTTTTCTCAGGGTATGTGTCCAGTAGTGGGATTGCTGGGTCATATGGTAGTTCTGTTTTTAGTTTTTTAAGGAACCTCCATACTGTTCTCCATAGTGGCTGTATCAATTTACATTCCCACCAACAGTGCAAGAGGGTTCCCTTTTCTCCACACCCTCTCCAGAATTTATTGTTTGTAGATATTTTAATGATGGCCATTCTGACTGGTGTGAGGTGATACCTCATTGTAGATTTGATTTGCATTTCTCCAATGATTAGTGATGTTGAGCATCCTTTCATGTGTTAGTTGGCAATCTGTATATCTTCTTTGGAGAAATACCTATTTATGTCTTTTGCCCATTTTTGGATTTGGGTTCGTTTGCCATTAAGCTGCGTGAGCTGCTTGTATATTTTGGAGATGAATCCTTTGTCAGTTGCTTTGTTTGAAAATATTTTATCCCATTCTGAGGGCTGTCTTTTCATCTTGTTTATGGTTTCCTTTGCTGTGCAGAAGGTTTTAAGTTACATTAGGTCCCATTTATTTATTTATTTATTTATTTTGTGGTACACAGGCCTCTCACTGTTGTGGCCTCTCCCGTTGTGGAGCACAGGCTCCAGACGCGCAGGCTCAGCAGCCATGGCTCACGGGCCCAGCCGCTCCGCGGCATGTGGGATCTTCCCGGACCGGGGCACAAACCCGTGTCCCCTGCATCGGCAGGTGGACTCTCAACCACTGCACCACCAGGGAAGCCACCATTTGTTTATTTTTGTTTTTATTTCCATTTCTCTAGGAGGTGGGTCAAAAAGGATCTTACTGTGATTTATGTCATAGAGTGTTCTGCCTGTGTTTTCCTCTAAGAGTTTTATAGTGTCTGGCCTTACATTTAGGTTGTTAATCCATTTTGAGTCTACTTTTGTGTATGGTTTTAGAGGGTGTTCTAATTTCATTGTTTTACATGTAGCTGTTCAGTTTTCCCAGCACCATTTATTAAAGAGGCTGTCTTTTCTCCATTGTATATTCTTGCCTCCTTTATCAAAGATAAGGTGACCGTATGTGCATGGGTTTATCTCTGGGTTTCTCTCTTGTTCCATTGATATATATTTCTCTTTTTGTGCCAGTCCCATACTGTCTTGATTACTGTAGCTTTATAGTATAGTCTGAAGTCAGGAAGCCTGATTCCTCCAGCTCCGTATTTCTTTCTCAAAATTGCTTTGGCTATTTGAGGTCTCTTGTTTCCATACAAATTATGAAATTTCTTGTTCTAGTTCTGTGAAAAATGACATTGGTAGTTTGATAGGGATTGCATTGAATCTGTAGATTGCTTTGGGTGGTAAAATCATTTTCACAATGTTGATTCTTCCAATACAAGAACATGGTATATCGCTCCATCTGTTGGTATCATCTTTAATTTCTTTCATCAGTGTCTTATAGTTTTCTGCATACAGATTGTTTGTCTCCTTAGGTAGGTTTATTCCTAGGTGTTTTATTCTTATTGCTGCAATGGTAAATGGGAGTTTTTCCTTAATTTCTGTTCAGATGTTTCATCATTAGTGTATCAGAATGCAAGAGATTTCTGTGCATTAATTTTGTATCCTGCTACTTTACCAAATTCATTGATTAGCTCTAGTAGTTTTCTGGTAGCATCTTTACGATTCTCCATGTATAGTATCATGTGATCTGCAAACAGTGACAGTTTTACTTCTTTTCCAGTTTGGATTCCTTTTATTTCTTTTTCTTCTCTGATTGCTGTGGCTTAAACTATGTTGAATAAGAGTGGTGAGAGTGGGCAACCTTGTCTTGTTCCTGATCTTAGTGGAAATGGTTTCAGTTTTTCACCATTGAGAACGATTTTGGCTGTGGATTTGTCATATATGGACTTTATTATGTTGAGGTAAGTTTGTTATTTAAAGCTTGTTTCCTTATTTATTTTTATTTTGGATGATCTGTCCATTGGTGAAAGTGGGGTGTTAAAAGTCCCCTACTATGATTGTGTTACTGTTGATTTCCTCTTTTATGGCTATTAGCATTTGCCTTTGTATTGAGGTGCTCCTGTGTTGGGTGCATAAATATTTACAATGGTTATATCTTCTTCTTGGATTGATCCCTTGATCATTATGTAGTGTCCTTCTTTGTCTCTTGTAGTAGTCTTTATTTTAAATTCTATTTTGTCGGTTATGAAAATTGCTACTCCAGCTTTCTTTTGATTTCTATTTGCATGGAATATCTTTTTCCGTCCCCTCACTTTCAGTCTGTATGTGTCCCAACTCTGAAGTGGGTCTCTTGTAGACAGCATATATATGGGTCTTGTTTTTGTATTCATTCAACCAGTCTGTGTCTTTTGGTGGGAGCATTTAATCCATTTACATTTAAGGTAATTATTTATATGTGTGTTCCTATTACCATTTCCTTAATTGTTTTGGGTTTGTTATTGTAGGTCTTTTCCTACTCTTGTGTTTCCTGCCTAGAGAATTTCCTTTAGCATTTGTTCTGAAGCTGGTTTGGTGGTGCTGAATTCTCTTAGCTTTTGCTTGTCTGTAAAGCTTTTAATTTCTCCATTGAATCTGAATGAGATCCTTGCTGGGTAGAGTAGTCTTGGTTGTAAGTTTTTCCCTTTCATCACTTTAAATATGTCCTGCCACTCCCTTCTGGCTTGCAGAGTTTTGCTGAAAGATCAGCTGTTAACCATATGGGCATTCTCTTGTTTTTTATTCATTGCTTTTCCCTTGCTGCTTTTAATATTGTTTTAGTATTTAATTTTTGATAGTTTGATTAATATGTTTCTCAGTGTGTTTCTCCTTAGATTTATCCTGTATGGGACTCTCTGTGCTTCCTGGACTTGATTGACTATTTCCTTTCCTTTGTTAGGGAAGTTTTCAACTATAATCTCTTCAAATATTTTCTCAGACCCTCTCTTTCTCTGTTCTTCTCCTGGGACCTGTATAATTCAAATGTTGGTGTTTTTGTTTTTGGTTTTTTTTGCAGTACGCAGGCCTCTCACTGTTGTGGCCTCTCCCGTTGCGGAGCACAGGCTCCAGACGCGCAGGCTCAGCAGCCATGGCTCACGGGCCCAGCCGCTCTGCGGCATGTGGGATCTTCCCGGACCAGAGCACGAACCCGTGTCCCGTGCATCGGCAGGTGGACTCTCAACCACTGCGCCACCAGGGAAGCCCAAATGTTGGTGTGTTTAATGTTGTCCCAGAGGTCTGTGAGTCTGTCCTCAGTTCTTTTCATTCTTTTTTCTTTATTCTGCTCTGCAGTAGTTATTTCTACTATTTTATCTTCCAGGTCTCTTATCTGTTCTTCTGCCTCAGTTATTCTGCTATGGATTCCTTCTAGAGAATTTGTAATCTCATTTGTGTTGTTCATCATTGTTTGCTTCCTCTTTAGTTCTTGTATGTCCTTGTTAAATGTTTCTTGTATTTTCTCCATTCTATTTCTAAGATTTTGGATCATTTTTACTATCATTACTCTGAATTATTTTTCAGGTAGACTGCCTACTTCCTCTTCTTTTGTTTGTTCCGGTGGGTTTTTACCTTGCTTCTTCATCTGCTGTGTGTTTCTCTGTCTTCTCATTTTGCTTAACTTACTGTTTTTGGGGTCTCCTTTTCGCAGGCTGCAAGTTCATAGTTCCCGTTGTTTTTGGTGTCTGCCCCCAGTGGGTAAGGTTGGTTTGGTGAGTTGTGTATACTTCCTGGTGGAGGGGACTGAAGCCTGTGTTCTGGTGGATGAGGCTGGATTTTGTCTTTCTGGTGGGCAGGACCACATCCGGTGGTGTGTTTTGGAGTGTCTGTGAACTTATGATTTTAGGCAGCCTCTCTGCAAATGGATGGGGTTGTGTTCCTGTCTTGCTAGTTGTTTGGCATGGGGTGTCCAGCACTGGATCTTGCTGCTTGTTTTAGTGGAGCTGGGTCTTAGCGTCGAGACGGAGATATCTGGGAGAACTCTCGCCAATTGATATTACGTGGGGCCGTGAGGTCTCTGGTGGTTTAATGTCCTTCATTCGGCTCTCCCACTTCAGAGGCTCAGGCCTGACACCTGGCCAGAGAACCAAGACCCTTTCAGACACACGGCTGCTAGTGTTGGAGGGTCTCCTGCAGAGGCAAGTGGTGGCTGTGACTCACTGGGGTCAAGATCACTGGCAACAGAAGCTCTGGGAAGTACTCCTCCCTCACATTCCTTTGCTGCTTTGTCTTTGTCTAGGGAAGCTTCAGGTGATCAGGGGAGGTACAGCCCAAACTCAGGGTGTTCCTGACAGTGCTCAGAAACCTGAAGAAGCATCAGTCTTGAGCAGGAAGCCAGTTCCATTGAAGATCGACCTATGAACCTGGCCACTCCCTGGGGACTTGGTGTGACTCTGTTTTATGAACTCTTGTTTAAGCTATCATTTCTTTTCTTGCTTGACACTTTTCCTTTGTTTCTGCGTTCCCTCACTTCTCTAATTAGTAACTGCTTGAAGCTGCTCTTTGGAACTTGGGCAAGGCCAAACAAGAAGCAGGGGTTGTGGAGGGGCTTGTACTTGGGAAGACCCCACAGGGTCCTGCTTGGATTCACTAAGAAGTAGTTTTGCCTGAAGTCACATAGCTGTGAATGTGATACTGGCTTAAAACCTCAAGATTTGTCTCCACCTTATATTGCACTGTTCTTTCAGTGAGTACCTTAAGTTCAGGTCTTTTGAATTCAAGACGTCTATTTTTCCACCAAACTGCACTCTCTCCAACCATGAACGAGAAGAACACTTTCAGATGGCAGATGACTCATTAATGCTGTTTGACTCAGAACATAATTATCAGCCTTTAGATCTGCCTCTCTGTTTTGCTCTGGGCCCTATTCCTTTCCTCTTTGCCCTGGCCCTAGAGAACACTCTTGTCATTCTTTGCTTGCCTAAGGTTTCAAATCAGTATCAAAATATTCTTAGAAAGTAATAGAATCCTGAGCTGAGAGTTCCAGCTTCCCGAGGATTCTTCCTAATAAATAGCCTCTTAGCACGTCTGTTTCATAGACCTTTGTGGGAAATTTGCATTTTGATAGAGAACTTCTGAAGATGAAAAGCCTTAACCTACAGACTGACTAGCTAATGATAGTATATCAGGTACAAGAGGGCAGTGCCCTCTAGGGTAAAACACAATTAAAGAGGAATAAAAAAGTTTTTCCAGAGATCCTCTGATCTCAGCCTGTAGGCAAATGGTGTCCCAGATAATAGCACACCTGCAGAAGTCTCTACTACGCAGTGAAATAGAATGTAATAACCTTCATGTTTTAGAAGGTGGCAGCTCTGATTCTTAATTTAACCTCACTAGTGATTTTCATAACTAAAGTTTATAAATTGTCTGCAATGGTCTATTAAATGAAAAAATGCTTCCACACCAGTGTGGGCTTCAGCATAGGTGGACTTGAGCATGATGTGAGTGTAGGGATGGAGGACATAATAGATACTTTTACAATTGACCCTTGAACAACACTAGTTTGAACCTAGGGGGTCCACTTATGCATGGGTTTTTTCAAGAATAAATACTACGGTTTTACACGAACCCAGAATAGCATTGATTGAATCCACAGATACAGAAGACCGCCTATAAGTTTTACACAGATTTTCAACTCTGTGGACGATCAGTGCCCCTAACTCCCACGTTGTTCCAAGAGTCAACTCTTCTCTTGTCTCTCTCAAGGGAAAGGCAGTGCTCCGGGAGCCTAATACTGTCTTAGAGAATGGATGTGCCACTGTAAGAAATCTGGAATTATTGGCATAATTGAAACATACACACATGTAAGGTGTCTTTTCTAATGCTTCATCATATGAAGGACTTAGAGGTCTGGGGAAATACTTTGGTTGCATTTAATGAGTACATGTGTAAAAGAAGCTTGGGTATGTTGAAACATACCCAACTTAAGAACTTATGGAGTATTATTCTGAAAAAGAATGTATGTATGTATATATATAACTGTATCACTTTGTCCACCTGAAACTAACACAACATTATAAATAAACCATACTCCAATATAAGACAAAAATTAAATTAAAAATTAAAAAAAGAACTTATGGAGTATTATTGAAGTACAAGCCTTTTGTTATATTAAACTATTGAAGTCTTTGACAAGACTAAAACTTAAGTCCTTTAACAAGATGGAAAAATATCAGTTGAATCTTGAAAAAGACAGAAAAGCCATCTTCTCTCTGGATGCTTCATTTGAAATGATGAAAAACGGAATTAGGCTAGAGGCTTAAGTTTTATAACTATCCCTCTTTAGCGCAATAGAGGTTTTTTTTCTTTTCTTTCTCTTAGATAAGGCAAAAGAGGTAATAGAGGGTGGCTCAGGAGACATGTTAGCTTAAGATCAAAGTAGCAGGAGTATGTGTATGCTTAGAGGTCAGTGTTCTAAAAAGGAATAGAGCCTAGAATGTTTCCAAAAATAGATGGCAACAAAGGGGAAAGAAAAGGAAAAGGGAAGAAACCTACAACAAATCTGATTAAAAAGAAAATGGGATAATGGATTCAAGAGAATATGTAGTTGATCATTCACTTCTCCACATAGCTCAAAATTTGGAACAATGGAATATCATGACTGTTTTTTCTTTCGCTTTTGGACACATTTTGTCATTTCTTTTGCAGGTGTGAGTGGGATGTGACATAGAGGTTGCTATGGTTACTCATTTTTAATGAGTTTCAAGACTTATCCAACCAAATACCTTTCTCACCCTCAAAATTTTTAGAGTACAGGGGAAATTTGTGACTGAAAAATGACTCGTCATAACACAAATTTAAAAAATAATTAAAAACTACTTCAGGGATAAAATTTTAATTTATTGAACCATGATTTATTCTTTGATTTATTTTTGTCAAGTATATGATTTGAGGACATTCAAATAACACTTATTTGACTAAAAGATATTTAATCCCTTAAAAATGATTTTTTTATTGTGAGTTTATAACACTTAGCATATCTATTAATAATCAAGAATATGTGATGGTAAAAAATTCAAATACAATTTACAAAAATCAAAATATACTATCACTTTAGAAAGAAAAATAGTTTTAGAATATTTAGCTCCCCCAAATTTTAAATTACCTTTCACAGTGGGGAAAAAAAAATCTATACTATACTTATGAAAGGAGACTATAAACTTTCTAGTGCAGAAGCAAATGAAGGATGTTCAGAGGAAGTGGCGAAATCTCATTATTTAGGAAACCAAAATAAGAGAGGTTAATGTTAAAACTAATAAGGATGATTTCAGATATCTTTCATGCTAATGATAAGGACATTCAGTATGTTGGAAACCTACAGAAAAATTAGAGGAAAAACAAAATGAGAATAATTTGACCAAGATAGGCTTGAAATATTCATGACAGTAGACATTAGCTCCTTAAGCGGGATTCCTAGTACAACTTGGCAAAATTCTGTTTGATTATTCCTCCTTCAAAATGAGCCCAACCGTAAACAACCACTATAATCATGGCTTAAGTTAACGTTTCCAGGTCTTTATTAGTGTAACGTAAAATATTTACATAAATATTTTATTGCTTAAAATAGTTCCAGAGCTACAGAAATACTAAAAATGATGTTTAGGCCCACTGCTCAGTAAGAAACATTTCTAAACCAAATTTAGGTATATGTCCATCTATCTACCTTAGAATTAAAGAGTTACAGAAAAAAGAGCACTTTTTTTAGCAACTTCACACTTGAACCCCAACCTAATATGATATATATATATATATATAAAGTCCTCCTACACTTTAGTTCTATGAAAGAGGAATAGATAGAAAAGTATAGCCTTTTATAAGAGTTTACTTGGGTGAATAAATGTTATTTCAGTTTTTAATTATTTTTTACATCTCAGGAATATCAACTTAATTCTGAAGTGAGAACTCTGATGTTGATACAATAGCCACTAGCTATAATGCTTTACTAGTCTGAAATGAGAGGTGCTACAGGTGTAAAGTACACGCCAAATCAAAAGACTTAATCTAAAAAAAAAGTAGAATATTGTATTAATTTTTATATTCATTACATTTTAACTTGGTGATATTTTGGATGTATTGGATTAAATAACTCGTCAGTTTCTCTTTACCTTTTTAACATAGCTGCTAGAAAATTTAAGATTACACATGTGGCTCACATGATATTTCTCCTGGATAATGCTAATTTAGACCAAGAGATCCTTAAATACGGAATTGTTAGCAAGGTTAGCTATTTCAACATTTTTTTCCTTTGAGAAATGATGTTATATAAGTTGATGGGGTTTCTAAGGAAATCGGCAGAGCCTGCTTAGCTCATTATTGCAAACAGAGTGATCACTACCACGAGACTAGTTATGATCCATCACCATACAGCTGACCTCCTTCATCCACTTTGCCCAGTCTCTCTCCCCGCTGGTAACCACTAATCTGGTCTCTGTATCAATGAGTTGGCTTTTGTTTTATTTTGGTTTTTGAGATTCCACATATGAATGAAATCATACGGTATTTGTCTTTCTCTGACTTACTTCACTTAGCATAACACCTTCAGGGTCCATCCATGTTGTTGCAAATAGCAGGATTTCATTCTTTTTTACTGGTAGGTAGTATTTTATTGCATATATATATTACAACTTCTTTATCCATTCATCCATCAGTGGATACTTAAGTTGTTTCCATAACTTCCATTCATCTATGAGTGGATACTTAAGTTGTTTCTTGGCTATTATAAATAATGCTGCAATCAACATAGGGGTGCATATATCTTTTTAAACTAGTGTTTTTATGTAAATACCCAGAAGTGCAATAGCTGGGTCATATGGTAGTTCTATTCCTAATTTTTGGATAATCTTCATACTGTTTTCCATGCTGGCTGCAACAATTTACAGTCCCATCAACAGTGTATGAGGATTCCCTTTTCTCCATAACCTCTCCAACATTTGTTATTTTTGTATTTTTGATATTAACCATTCAGCTGGTGTGAGGTGATACTTCACTGTGGTTTTGATTTGAATGTCCCTGATGGTTAGTGATGTTGAACATTTTTTCATGTGTATGTTGGCCATTCTGTATGTAATCTTTGGAAAAATGTCAATGCAGGTCCTCTGCCCATTTTGTAATTTTTTTTTTTTTTTTTTTTGCCATTGAGTTGCATTAGTTATGTTGAATGTTAACCCTTTATTGGATAAATGATTTGTAAATATCTTATCCCATTCAGTAGGTTACATTTTAGTTTTGATGATGGTTTTCTTTGTTGTGCAGAAGCTTTTTAGTATGATGTAGTCCCGTTTGTTTATTTTTCATTTTTTTCCCTTGACTTTTGGTGTCATATCCACAAAAATGTTACTAAGACTGATGTCAGTGAGGTTACTGCCTATGTTTTCTTCTAGGAATTTTATGGTTTCAAGTCTTATGTTCAGGTCTTTAATCCATTTTCAATTAATTTTTATGTATACTCTTAGTTGTTTAATTTCATTCTTTTGCTTGTGGCTGTCCAGTTTTCTGACATCATTTATTGAAGAACCCATTGTGTGTCACCTGCTCCTTTGTCATATAGTAATTGTATGTGTGGGTTTATTTCTAGGCTGTCTGTTCTGTTCCACTGATCTGTATCTGTTTTTGTGCCCCTACCATCCTGTTTTGATTACTACAGCTTTGTGATATAGTTTGAAATTGGCGAGTGTGATATCTCTAGCTGTGTTCTTTCTCAAAGTGGTTTTGGTTATTCGGGATCCTTTGTGGTTCCATACAAATTTTAGAATTCTTTTGTTCTAGTTCTTTGAAGTATGACATTGGCATTTTGATAGAGGTTTGCATTGAACTTTACCTAGTATGGATGTTTTAACAATATTAATTCTTCCAGTCCATGAACATAGAATATCTTTCCAACTGTCTTCTTTAATTTCTTTCATCAGTGTCATAGTTTTCAGTGTACAGGTCTTTTACCTCCTTGGTTTAATTTATTTCTAGGTATTTTATTCTTCCTCGATGCAATTATAAATGCGGTTGTTTTCTTAATTTCTTTCATAGTTTTCTAGTATTATATAGAAAGACCACAGATTTCTATATATTGATTTTGTAACATGTGTCTTTACTGAATTTATTTATTAGTTCTAACAGTTTTTTAGTGGAGTCTTTAAGGTTCTCTAAATACAGTATCGTGTCATCTGCAAACAGTAACAATTTTACTTCTGTCTATCTGATTTGGATACCTTTTATTTTTTGCCTAATTGTTGTGGCTAGGACTTCCAATAATATGTTGAATAAAAGTGAAAGTGACCATCTTTGTTCCTGATATTAGAGGAAAAGCTGAAAGCTTTTCACCACTGAGTATGATGTTAGCTGTGGGTTTGTCGTATATGGCCTTTATTATATTTAAGGTATACTCCTTTCATACCACTTGAGTTTTTATCATAACTCGATATTGAATTTTGTCAAATGCTTTTTCTGCATCTATTAAGGTGATCATATGATTTTTATCCTTCATTTTGTTAATGTGATGTATCCTGTAATGTTGAATCATCCTTGTGTCTCTAGAAAAAATAAATCCCACTTGATCATGATGTATGGTCCTTTTAATGTATTGTTGAATTCAGTTTGCTAGTATTTTGTTGAGGAATTCTGCATCTATAGTCATCAAGGATATTGTCGTATAATTTTCCTTTTTTCTGGTGTCCTTCTCTGGTTTTGGTGTCAGGATAGTGCTGGCTTTGTAAAATGTATTTGGAAGATTTTCTTCCTCTTCAATTTTTTGGAAGAGTTTTGAGAAGGATAGGTACTAAATCTTTGAATGTTTTGTAGAATTTGCCAGTAAAGCTGTCTGGTCCTGGGGCTTTTGTTTGTAGGGAGATTTTGATTACTATTTTAATCTTCTTGCTAGTAATCAAGTCTATTTAGATTTTATATTTCTTCATGATTCAGTCTTGGAAGAGTGTATGTCTAGGAATTTATCCATTTCTTCTAGGTTGTCCAATTTGTTGGCATATAATTGCCCATAGTGGTCTCTCATAATCCTTTGTCTTTCCTTGGTACCAGTTGTAACTTCTCTTTTATTTCTGATTTTGAGTCCTCTTTTTTCTTAGTCTAGCTAAAGGTTTGTTGATTTTGTTCCTTTTCAAAGAACCAGCTCTTAGTTTTACCGATCTTTTTAAATGTTTTTTAGTCCTTATTTCATTTATTTCTACTCTAATCTTTATTATTTCTTTCCTTCTACTCTGAGCATCATTTTTTTCTTCTAGTTTCTTTAGATGTGAAGTTAGATTGTTTATTTGGGGTTTTTTCTTGTTTCTTGAAGAACTCTGTATTGCTATGATCTTCTCTCTTATGACACTTTTGCTGCATCCCATAGTTTTTGGTATGTTGTATTTCTGTTTTCATATAGCTCTAGGTATTAATTTCTTCTTTGATTTCTTTGACCCATTGTGGTTCAGTAGCTTGTTGTTTGTTCACATTTTTGTGGTTTTTTCCCTCTTTTTTCTTGTGATTGACTTCTAGTTTCATACCATTGTGGTTGGAGAAGATGCTTGATATAATTTCAGTCTTCTTAAATTTATTGAGGCTTGTTTTGTGACCTAATATGTGATTTATCCTGAAGAATGTTCCCTGTGCACTTGAGAAGCACTTGAGAAGAATGTGTATCCTGCAGGTTTTGGATGGAATGTTACATATATATGTAATGTTACATATATATATATATATATATATATATATGTATGTAATGTTATATATGCAATGTTATATATATATGTATATATAAAATATGGTATGGAGAGAGAGAGAGAGAGAGTGTGTGTGTGTGTCAATCTAGTCTAATGTGACTGATGTTTTGTAACTGATTTTCTGCCTGGATGATCTATCCATTTTTTAATTTATTTATTTTTGGCTGTGTTGGCTGTTCGTTGCTGCACACGGCGTTTCTCTAGTTGCAGCAAGCAGGGGCTACTCTTCGTTGTGGTATGTGGGCTTCTCATTCCAGTGGCTTCTCTTGTCACGGAGCACAGGCTCTAGGTGCTCAGGCTTCAGTAGTTGTGGCACATGGGCTCAGTAGTTGTGGCTCAGGGGCTCTAGAGTGCAGGCTCAGTAGTTGTGGTGCACGGGCTTAGTTGCTCTGCGGGATGTGGGATCTTCCTGGACCAGGGATCAAACCCTTGTCCCCTGCATTGGCAGGCAGATTCCCAACCACTGTGCCACCAGGGAAGTCCCTCTATCCATGATGTAAGTGGGGTGTTAAAGTCCCCAAATATTGTATTGCTTTCAATTTCTCCCTTTTTGTCTGTAATATTTGCTTTGTATATCGTGGTGCTCCTTTGAGTACATATACATTTACAAATGTTATATCTCCTTAATGGATTGACCCCTTTATCACTATGTAATTTTCTTCATTGTCTTTTTTTTACAGTATTTGTTTTAAAGTCTATTTTGTCTGATATGAATATAGCTACTCCAGCTTTTTCTTTTCATTTCCATTTGCATGAAATATCTTTTTCCAACTCTTAGCTTTCAGTCTGTGTGTGCCCTTTCTTTTGAAGTGAGTCTCTTGTAAGCAGCATATAGACAGGTCTTGTGATTTTAATCTCTTCAGCCATTTTACGTCATTTGGTGAATTTAGTCCATTTACATTTAAACTAGTTATTGACAGGATGTGCTTATTGCCATTTTAATTGTTTTCTGTCTGTTCTGGTAGCTTCTCTGTTTCTTCTTTTTCTCTCTTCCCTTTGTTTTGTTGTCTTTCTTTAGCGTTATATTTATAATTTTTTCTCCTTTTATTTTGTGTGTTTACTATAAGTATTTTCTTTGGGGTTATCATGAGGTGCACATGTAACACTCTATGTAAATAGTTGCCTGTTTAAGTTGGTAGCAACTTAAATTTGAACACATTCCATACCTTTATTTTTTAAACCCCACCCCCACCCCATGCTTTATACTTTCAGTGACACTTTTTACATCTTTGTTTTATGCATCCCTTGACTAATTATAGTAATTTTAGTTAACTTTACTACTTTTTTGTTTTAACCTTCATGCTTGCTGTATAAGTGATTGATCCACTACTTGTATATATTTACCTTTTACAGTGAGGTTTTTACTTTCATAAGTTTTCTTGTTCTTAATTAGTGCCATTTCTTTTCTTAAAGAAGTCCCTTTAACATTTCTTGTAAGGTTGACTTAGTGGTGATGAACTTCTTTAGCTTTTGTTTTCTGGGAAACTCTTGATCTCATTTTTAATTCTGAATGATAACCTTGTTGTGGGAGGTTTTTTTTCCTTTCATCACTTTGAATATGTTATGGCACTCCCTTCTAGCCTGGAAAGTTTCTGCTGAAAAATCTTAGAGCCTCATAGAATTTCCCTTGTACAAAATAAGTTATTTTTCTCTTGCTGCTTTTAGTATTCTCACTTTATCCTTAACTTTTACCATTTTAATTGTAATGTGTCTTGGTGTGTGTCTTCTTGGGTTCATCGTATTTGGAACTCTCTGGGATTCCTGGACTTGAATGTCTGTTTCTTCCACAGGTTAGGAAAGTTTTCAGCTACTGTTTTTTCAAATAGTTTTTCTGGCCCTTTCTTGCTCTACTCCTTCTGTGACCTCTATAATGCAAATGTTTTTCCACCTGATGTTGTCCTGAAGGTTCCTTAAGGTATTTCCACTTCTTAAAAATTCATTTTTTTTTCATTTTGCTGCTCTGTGTGAGTGATTTCCTTTGTTTTATATTCTAGCTCACTGATTTGTCCTTCTCCCTCATCCAGTCTCTTGTTGAACCCCTCTAGTGCATTTTTTAGTTCAGTTATCACTTCTGTTTGTTCCTATATTTTCTGTCTCTGTTGAAATTCTTATATTTGTCCATTCTTCTCCTGATTTCTCGGTGAGCAAGTTTTTGACCATTATTTTGAACTCTTTACCAGGTAGATTGCTTATGTCCATTTTCTTCTTTTCCTGAGGTTTTGCCTTGTCATTTTGATTGGAATATTGTTTCCACATTTTGCCTAATTCTCTGTGTTTGTTTATATGTATTAGGTAAATCAGCTCTCTCTCCCAGTCTTGAAAGAGTGGGCTTATTTAGGAGATATCTTGTGGGGCTCAGAAGTTAACTCCCAACTGGCCACTAGAGCCAGGCATTCAAGGGCTGTCCCCTATGTGGGCTATGTGTGCCCTCCTACAATGGGAGGGCTGCAGGGTGCTAGTGGAAGGGACTGGACCCAGCCTGGCCACAGGGTCTGGCCAAGGCTACTGTGGAGTGCTGGTAGGTGGGGTTATTTCTTGGCCAGTTGTGAGGCCTGACTGAGCCACAGCGTGGGTGGATCTCTCAGTGGGACATGCACACGAGCACTAACAGGTTATAGGGAGAATTCCAAAATGCCTCCCACCAGTGCTGGTATTAGTAAGGTAGCCTGAGGTCACAAAAAAGGCTCCCACCAGTGTGTCTGTCCCCAGGGAATGTCCCCACTGGTTCCTGCCTCCAGATGTCTCAAGATTCGTAAGTGGGCCACCTTCACCTGTGGTCCATGAGCTTTTCAGTCTAGTGTTTTTGCACTCTTTTCATGTTGTGGGAATTGTGTGGGGGTCCTTTGTGAGCAAGATTTCTGTTCCCTGGAGTTCTGTGGTTTTCCTGCATGCATTCTCTGTTGGTTTTCAGAGCCAAGTGTTTTGGGGGCTTGTCTCTCTCGTGCAGCATCTAAGGGTTGGGGTGCCTGTTGTGGAGCTTGAACCCCTTCCTCCTCAGGAAAAAGATCCACACCTTTGTGGTCCCTCCCAGCTGGGGTGTGGTTTTTACCTTGGTGAGACTGTCTCTCTGCCTTTCCCACCCATCTTGATTCTGTCCTTCTACTCTTTGTTTTGGAGGCTCCGTTCATGTAATTTTCAGGTCCCTTTATGAGGGAATTACTTCATATGCAGTTGCAGATTTGTTGTGTCTGTGGGAAGCGGTACGTTCAGGAACTTCTACGCTGATATCTTGAACCCTCCAGAAGAATAACGTGTGACATAAGAAATTTACATTCCTTTTTATTAATTACACATAACCATAATTAAAGTTCAGTGAAAATCTCTAATCCAGTGAGAAATAGTTTAAATCGGTTGTTCTCAAGCTTTAGTGTACATCAGAAACATCTGGAGGGTTTGTTAAAACACTGGCAGCTGGGCCCCATGTCCAGTTTCTGATTCAGATATCTGGGGTGGGAGCTGAGAATTTGCATTTCTAAACTTCCCCGTGACACCGCTGCTGCTGTTGGTAGGGGAACCACATTTTGAGAACTACCAGGCTAAGTTTTTCCTCAGTGATCAAAAAGCATATCAGTAAAAACAGTTTTTCTTTAGGTTTACCAATTTTTGTAGTCTCACATAAAAGAATAATAGACAAAAAATTATATAAACAAAACATCTATTCTAAAACTAAGCATTATGCCCCTAAGAAAATTGTTGTGTAAGAAATTCATCTCTCAAAGTAACATATACGTAGTTGTTATTCTCAACAGTCAACTTTTTTTCTTTAAAAGCTTCTTTTTATTTCTAACTTGAAAAGGATGCCAGATTAATTCTTTGTGCTTTACATGGGAGAAAATTAGTTTTAAACGTCCTATGCTGAGGCAATATATGGTTATATCATCATGTGAAGGCATGAAACTTCCTAAAGGATCAATGTATTTCAGTGCCATTTTCTCAGTTCGTAACCAAAACGAGTAACACTTTTTTCTTCAGGATTTCATCACCTTTTTATCACTTGGGATTGAGGTTTTGTGTTAGCTTAGTATTTCTGTGGTAAAATCATTTAAATCTCTGAAACAGATTAACAAAATAAACATGTCATCTTCAAAAATCAAATTCATGAAAGTTACAATGTTATGCAATTTCAAATGTATTTCCACTCAGTAAAACTTAATTTTATTCTTAGAACATTCTATTGGGAAGCAATTTTGCATCCTATATGTTTTAGCCTACAAATAGTATCATTTTGACAATTATTCCATTGAAATCTAGTTCCAGTGTTCAATATTTAATACTTATCTTTTTATATTTCACAGTTTTTAGTATCTGAGCCATTATTGCATAACATCTAGTTTAAACTCAGACTCCTTTGTTATTCCAGGTTCTCTACAATCTGAAGTTAATCCATTTGCTCATAGTTATTTCCTCAACATAAACCTTTGTGAAATTTTAGTTTACAGACCTTCAAATTTGCCTTGTGATTTCTTGCTTCTGAGCCACAACCTGAAATATCCTGCTGTCCCCTGTCTTGGCCTGTAAATCCTACCCACCTACCTCCATCAAGTCTTTCCTTACTAAATCTGATCTCCCTGGACACTTAATATTGGACATGTGCTATTAGCTAACTTCGCCTGTGTTCAAAATAAATAACTACCATTTGCATGATTGCTCTTTACCAGGACCTGAAATAGGTCATTTACCTACCATAATCATCAAAAGGATTAGGTACTATTATCATTCCCATGTTAATGTTGAAAGCTCAAGCTCAGGGAGGTGAAGTAACTTGTCCAGTGAAGTAGCTCTTAAGTTGCAGAGCTGAAATTCCATTCCAGGTCTCTGTATCTTGCAGAGTCAAGTACATATAACCAACTACTATGTTGTATTGCGTGGCAGCCTCCAAATTATGACTGGAGTATATATTTTGTGTAAAAAAAGCATCTTAGTATACAAAAGGAATACTTAGAATTACTTATGCTTTGATTGGAATTCAGCTCATTAAAGTTGTATATTTAAAAAGGAACCTGATTTTTTAAACCTAAAGGCCCAAATCATTAAGCCTCTTATTTGCTTTATGAATCTAGTAATTTGGTGTTAAAATTTAAAAATCACTTTCACTTTGATAAATACATAGCTAATAGATTTGGCAGATTAAATGCCTTGAGATACTTAAAAGCATTTACAATAAAGTTTAATTAAATTTCTTTAGATATTTCAGACTATAGTCCCAGATTTATCTGATTTTTCTCAAGCCCTTCAAACAACTGACAGGGAAGTTTGTCAGTCTATATACCTGCATTTTTCTAAGCATGTAAGCAATGCTTGTAAATTTAATAAAGGAAACTTCAAAATTGAGTAACTCGTATTCTCCTGAGTATGTCTAACATATTTAAAAGCATAAACAAAGCATTACTGAAGATGCACTATTATTTCAAATACATTACTACATGTACTTAACCCTCCTAAAATTTATTCTTAAGTAATTATGAAAAAAATAACTTATTTTCACACTTTGTGGAGGTAACAAGACTTTTTATGGAGGTAACAATGTATTAAAAGCTGGGGTGGGGAGGCAGAATTACATCTTGGTAGGACTGAAGCCACTTGGTTGAAGATTGAGGATCATGGTGGAATCAATTATCCTTTAAAATTAGTGCTAGAACAGGGAGTGCTGAGGAAATCATTCAAGGCTGTTTGACCTTAGCTGGCATTTATTGAGCTAGATCTCTTCTTTTAGAAATGGGAATCTTCAAATCCCCTGCCTTCCATTTTTGCCATCTGGTGTCTTATTCACTACCCTCATCTATTCAGTGAACCCCAGGGTATCTTTCATAGATTTTATTATATAATTTGAGTTGAGATTCTTCACTGCCTAACCACATTGCAATTAATTTAATCAATGAATTAAATTGTGAGATTTTGTCCTTAAGGGATTTGCAGCCTGGCATTTCTTTACATATGTTTAGAAACTCATTTTTGTCCTTTCTTTAGCACATCTTACATCTCATAGTATTTGCCATGATGCTGCAAAAAATTACTGCTACATCTTATAAATATTGCCTGGGTATGTAAGTGGAATCATATCTAAGAAGATTTGATTAATTTCTTCTATTTAACCAATTCATATAAACATTCCAAGTACACATATAAATGTTATATAGTATATTTATTTTTAAGTACTTTTACTGTTTAATTTGACAATAAAAAACATGCTTAGTACTTAATTCTTATAAATCTAACAAACATAATGACTTATTTTATTTGCTTCAATGATATATTTACTCATTTCAAATTAAAATCATAAGTCTAAATCAATTCCTCATTAACACAATTGCATTAGAATCACAATGTTGGCCTGCTACTCTGATAAGACAAGATTTTTTGACCATTACAAATAGATAAAACAAAATATATAAAAAGGTTCTTCATATAAACATATTAATATTATGGTTTTGATTTACTTAAAATTTATTAATTGTGAATCATTCAGGGATTAAAAGGTGCTTACATCCTGGGGGAAGTGGTTGAGGCTATACCTTAATCAGTGATAAACATTATGTTCTTTTCTCATATTTTCCATGTCTATTTTTTGTATCAATATTATGTGTACCATGTAAAAGCAGATAGGAAGTAAATATCTTTGAATTCCTTGCAATATTTTATGTAATATTAAAATTACCAGGGTTTTTTCAGTATTTGTAGAAGTCACCTGTAAAACTGCCCAGATTTGATACTTCTTTCTAGGAAGATACTAAATTACTGAGGCATTTCCTTTAATGATCTTTAAAACATTCAGTTTGGATCTGCTGCATCTATAAATATGCCTCTCTTTACATTTCTAATACTGACAACTGTTTCTTCTCTTTTCCTTAGTAAATATTTCCAGTTGATAATAACTATCAAACTACCAACTTTTACATTTGCTGCCCTCTGATTTTGGTTTTCTATTCCAGTGTCTTCTGCTCTGATTCTGCTTTTATATTTTCTTTGGGATTATTTGTTCTTCGTCTCGACTTTGAAAGTTGGAACCTCCTGATCATTACATTTTGGTCTTTCTCTTCTGTAAATTCATGGCTATAAGGTTATACATTTCTGTCTGGATATCTCTTTAGCTATATCTCACAGATTCTGACATTACCTATTTATCATTAAGAAATTTCACTATAGTCTCTTTGCATGGATTATCTGGAAGTATTTCTAAATAGCTGTCCTTCCTTGTTTTCTTTTTGTCTCCAATTTTAACTGAACTCCACTGTGGTTACAGATCATGTTCTGTATTTTTCTGTAATTCTTTAAAATATATCAACAGTTATTTTATAGCACAGTACATGGTTATTTTTTATAGGCATTTCATACCTGATTGCAAATAATTTCATTGTGCAGTTATTGGAAACAGAATTCTTCATATGTCTGTTAGAATAGAACTATAGCAGAAGATTAGTTCCTTTGTTTGAGCAGAGGGAGAGTGATAACTTTTTATTTCTATATTTGTTTTATCCTGACGGTAAGCATGAAATTTCTGGATTAGATGCAGCCTGATTATTTACATAGCAATCTTAGTGCTGATTCCCATGACTCATTTTTCTTTTGGGACAATATGATGAGGGCATATATTACCCTATATGTAAAGAGTAGGGGCTCTTTAGGAGAGGAGAGGACTTGAGAATTACGAATCTTGGAGCTTGTCTAGGGACTCTTACATAAATGTCTTTCATCCCCTGCAGAAAAGGGAGAGAAAATTTTGCTCTCTACTGCAAACAAATCCTCTCTGGGAAGGGAGCAGGGGGGTCCCTTGGTTGTTACAACCCTTTCCAATAGAAACAAATGGCTCCAGGAAAGAGAAATTTGTATATCTCTTCTGGATATTTTGCTATTTGTAATGTCTAGGGCTTGTTTTCTATTCACTCATGTTGAACTCAGGTTGCCTATAATGTTTGCTCAGAAACCCTCACTATACAGAGATATGGAAATATTAGTTTCCCAGTGGAGAGACCCCACCTATCCTTAAACCTGCCTCGGCAGCCTGAGTCATGTGGGAAAGTAGCCCCAATTCCAAGTTGCTGGTTATTATTCAGTAGCGGGTATTACTTTGGGATTTCAACCGCAATCAATTTGGAGGTTTAGAATTCATCTTTCTTACACCCAGCTACTCCACAGCATGTCATTCTTTCAGCCTCTACTCTGTTCATGATGGTAGTGAGCTATGAGATGGGGTGGGAGTAAGGGACTCCCTGTAGATTTTGGAAGTAATAAGTTAGTTCTCTCCTCACACTACTTCCACTTAGACTATTTCCTACTAAAATATATCAAAATTTTAGGTAGTGATTAGAACCATGAAAACAGAAAACAAAATTCAGTGATTCAACTGACTTTATGCAAAGCTAAATTAAATTAACTGCATAAATATTCGAATTGATAAAGCTGGATTTTACATGTAGCATTTCTCTTAATGCCATCTTTTTAATGTTTTTTCTCAGTGGACTATAAGACAATAAGTGCAAACTCAATAGAAACTGAACTCAAAGGCATAAATTTAAACAATACAGGGAATATTCATAGTGAATAATGATCAAGACAATGAAGTTACAACTTAGTGAATAAAAACAAAATGAGTTCTCTATAAAAACAATAATAAGCAACCAAACACAATCGTATTACATTAAGAAAAAGTGGCATTTCTTTCCTAATCTTCATTTCATAACCACAATAAAAATATGAAAATATCCCAATTTCAGAGCATTCCAAGCAATACAGATAAAACTCTAAGTGATCTACCCAATTGTAATTTTTTAAAGCATGTTTTTATGCTATTTTTTTAAAATTTAAAGATAATTTGGGTATTTTTAAAGTTTTAATTTTCCATTATATATTCATGGAATAAATATTTAAAATAAATAATTTGGTCAAGATTTTTAATGTTCATTTTTCTTAACTAAAGAAAAAATATTCAATTATACTTTAAAACTATAGCAGCTAAACTAAATTTGTCTTTCTCCTCATATCTTGGGAATTATGAACTTGAACAATTCTTGTTTGTTTTTGCTTTTGAAAGGTTTGGTTGGCTGTTAGCAATATATAAACAGTCCATTCACTTTAGTGAGTAAGTGAGGTATGCCTGATGCTTTAAGTGAGGTATGCCTGATGCTTTAAGTGAGGTATGCCTGACGCTTTTTAGTTTGATTTACATATTTAGACCTAATACTAGATTTTGATACAAGGCATGACTGCTTTCTCATTGTTTTATCTGAAACCACATTTTTCTCGAATTGTTATTACTGTTTTTATATGTATTAAATCAAATTTTAGCCTAGGCTCAACAGATCTCTAATTAAGCAGATACATGTAATGAGATCGAGGCATTAGGCAATAGTTCTTCCCGTCTATGTGTATTTGAGAATGACATCAATAGGAACTTCATGATGCCTTGATTATGCTTTGTGAAAATTCTGTAAAATTTGATGAGGAATATGCTTCCTGTTTTCTTTTCCAGCCAGTACAAAATTCTCTTTAGACTTCCCCTTTTTATTTCTGCTATTAAGTTAAAGTAGTTGATCACTGTGGGTTATACTTCAAAGGAAAACCAGTGACTAATGGGCAATAGAATAGATATTACTACATCCCAATTTTCTTCACCTGATGTAATAGGATATTAATAATGTATATAATTATGTCCTTCATACACATTCAGAATACATGTAAATATTTAAGCTGTTAATACATGTTTGGCAACACACTCTTTCCGGTCATAGGACTAAAGCTGTGGTCCTCAAACTTTTAGCCTGCATGAGAGTCATTTAGAGGGCTTACGAAGATTCCTTACAGAATATTATTTTAGCCAGATTTTATGTGTGTGAAAGGGAGAGCAGATATACCTATGTAAAATGTTATAATCATCTACATAAAATTATAGAAATTAGATGTTCATCAAAATCCATATTTATGTATGCCAGGGAGCAGTATTTACTTTCTAAGATGTACTAATAGTTTCTACAAACCTAGCAGTAGCTGGTTTGTTTTCCCGTCGACATGTGTGGTTTTACTTGAGAAGCATGCACCTGTCACCGTCGTTAAACTCTGATGAATCTTGATATATGTTTCCTTCTGTTCTATTTTGACTGACTTGGTACCCATAAGAACATGTAGGAATGATGGATGTTGATTTTAAATTGATGAACTCTGATTGCTGTGTCAGTGAACTGCTTCTTAATAATTGGCCTCATTCTTTCAAATCCTTTCCTATACAGTTGCTTTTAGTGGTGATGTATCTTTTGAGTGTGTGTGGAAGTAATCTGATAATGTTCTTTTTTTCATCTTATTCTTTTGAGAGGAAAGTATGACAGATTAAGTACATTCGTGAGTTTTCAAAATATTTACTAAGACAATCTTAAAATTATACCAGTATCCACTGTCATTTTTTAAATGAGCTTTATAAAAATGTGCTGTCCTTTGCTTGTAAAAGATCAAGTACAACATGGTAGAAAGAGTTGAACAAGAATAATAATGAGAGGATTGCAAAACAATGAATTGCAAAAAAATTCTTGCATTGGTGTGCACATTTAATCGGTTGTCTTAATACTTCAGCTTAAAGTTACCCTAGTAACCTGATGATTAAAAACATTTCTGGAAGAAGCAATTGAGAAAGCCTGTCAATTATTAGGAACTTTAGTCTAAGAGCAATGATCCAGGGGGAAAAACATGCCTGCCCTTCCTTTGGATAAAGTGATAGCCTCAGAAATAGGATGGGCATAAGATAAAAGGAATTGGGATAGATAGGAGGAAACGTTTCCTGGAGAGAGGTTTGTTGGACTTTGCAGTGCTGGGGCTGTGAAAATTGTACCTCTGAGATTATCTTTGGCAGACCTTTGCTGAATTTAGATAATTTAATGTTCATTCATTCTGATGGCAAGATGCCAGAGCTTCCCAGTTTGTGTTCCTTGGCACACTGCAGGGCCTCAGATGGTTACAGATGTGCCAGCATAGTGATCCCTTCAGCCTTAGCAGTTCTTGTATAAGCCTGGGACAACTGAAGTCAAAGGTCATGTCCTTCAGTCTTGAGCTGGCCCTGCCATTTTACTTCAGGTTGCCTGAATTATTATCATTTTCTATGTCTGATATATATATATATATATTTTCAAAGGTAGACAAGATGGCTCCTTGAGGTTCTATCTCTTAAAACAAGTCAGTCTACTTGCTGTCCTCCACCATGTTAATTAATTTCTAGTTTTGTGGCTTCCATGTCTAGAATGCCCTCCTCCTTCCAAACTACTATGTGCAAAGTATTTCTTAAATAAAGCACAAGAAATATGATCCATAATGAAAACACTGTTAACTGAATGATATTATAACTTACAGCTTCTGTTCAAAGAATGACCCTAAAAACAAAGTGAAAAGATATGCCTTAGGCTGGGAAAAATCTGTAAGAAATAAAGACAAACTAATAAAATATGGACCTAGGAAAGGAACAGACAGTTCACCAAACAAGAAACCTAGAAGGTCAACAAGCATCTGTAAGGTGCTTAACTTTACTAAGCAAATTAAAACAACAGTGAGATTCCAACTCATGGTATAATACTGGAAAAATCGATGACCCTAAAAGTAGATGAGGATGTGAAGAAACAGAAAGTTCTGTATTGGTGAGAGCAGATTAGAGAGCATTTGACAGTAGCTGGTAAAGTTGAAGATGTAGGCACAGCAATTTCACTTCTAGGTATCTATTCTAGAGAACACTTTACACTTGTGCAAAAGGATGTTCATTTGGCAAAATTATAAAAACTGGTATAACTATTCTTTATGCATAGTAACAGATTAACAGAATAACCCTTAAAATGAATGAATTAGATTGAAGTGTATCAACATATATAAATACAAAAACAATGAAAAATGAGAAGGCAATCAGAAAATTATAGGTACTACATGATACTATTTATTCAAAGTTTCAAGACTTACAAAATGTATTTTTTTTTAATGGATAACATATGCAGTTCAATGCATGGGAATGATACATACCAACTTTGTAGCAGTGTTTACCTTTGGGGAGGGAGAGGATAGAATGGGGGATGGGTATTAGCTGGAATTAAAACCTTTCATTAAAAAAAAGGAAATGTAAAGAAAATGTCAAAGTTAATATCAGTTTAACCTTCTCGTTGAGTATCTTACTGATATCTTCTACAATTGTCTGTATGTTTAAAATGTTTCAATTAAACATGCTTTAGATGAATGAGAGAAATCTAAAACCAGTCTTAATAAACTTAGTTGATTATACATACACACAGATAGCTATCTATCTACATAGCTATGTATCCATGTGGGTAGATATCTGTATATTATATCTGTGAGACTCTACTTGACAAAGTGTTTAATTTTCCCATCAAATTATATATCCTTTAAGAGATGACGGTGTGATTTCTGTTTCTCTTCTGCCCTTTTCAGTGTCTAGAACTGCACTAGGTATCTTCTATATACGTTAACAAATAATTTTGTTAACTGATTGCACAAAACGTATTCACTGAACTGGAAATCCTTGCATGTTAAATTAGTAATGCAGCATTTGCAAACTTGCCAGGCACCAAAGAAGTAAATATGTTTCTGTATAGCAAAGTTTCTTTCTAACTTTGCCCTTTTATGCTGTCCTTGCTTCTTTCTCCCCTTCCCTCAACTATTTCTCCTCCTGTTCCCCACAGCATTCTTCTAAAACCATCAAAATCAAGCAAAGTGGGGTTTCATTACAAATGAAATGAGTTATTACAGCCCTCCGAACCTCTCTGTTCCATCCTCTAGCTAAATGGGTCAGTGCTCTTGGGATGAGAATAACGGGAACTCATAAATGGTGGTTTTGACCCAGAGGCATGTCAGATCCTAGATCAGATGTCTTTGCCAGAGGCAAACAGTGGTTAGAAAAACACACCCTAAATTCTGCATCTCTCATTATCTCACTGTAGAAGCTAAACAACTTTATCTAGGAGAAACAACAATTATTTCTAGGAGAAATAATTTTTGATTAAAATGACTACAGAAGATCAGAGGTGTCTGCATAGAGGTAATACATTGCTGATACATTTTCAAGCCTTCCAATTTATAGTCCATCAATGTTCTGAGATCTACATTTTATTTTAAAGAGTTGATAAATTAGTTTCTGTAAAGCAGGCCAAAAACTTTTAAGAAAATGAGAATCAGTTTGGGAATCCTCTTGTGTTTCTGGACCCTATCCCCAGAAAAACTCACTGGGACACAAATACACAAGTTTTCATGTAATTTCAGGGAGGCTTATGGAGCTGCCGAAGCTTATCCATGGACCCGCCTTATTCTGTAGACCCCAGGTCAACATACTTGTCCTAAACATTTCCTAATGCTTCTAGTACCTGCCTAGAAAAATCCCCAAATTATGATTTGTTATTACTAGATATGAACTTGTGGGATTTAAACAAATTATTGATTATTAACTGTAAAAGATTAAATAACACTATCATTTTTTTCAAATTGACCTGTAGTTTTAAAATATAGAAGTTCCTGCAAACAAAATTCTACCGATAATTCTGAAAACTACATAAAGAAGGGGAATTGTGGATTCTTTCAAATACATTTCTAATCTTTAAAACTCCATTTCTGTTTACTATTAAGGCAATTTTGACAAAATAGAAACATACTGTATTGAATTCTTTTAGGCTTATTGCCTGATTTTACTTAGACTTGGGGTGCACAATAATTAGCAATATTGAATTTGAATGAAGCCAACATAGAGGAAAATAACTGGCTTTTAATCGTAATACCACTGTTTCTTTGATTGAGGTCACTAATTTAATGCAGCTAATGTGGCTATATTACTTATTCCTTTACTGAAAACAAACAACCCTTCCCAGGTCCTATCTCAGCATCGTCACTAGCCTCTTCTGGCTCTTCATCTTCTGAAGAACATCTCTCTTAACCTCTGGCTCCTTCCATCTTCCCTGTCTACAAAGGAGTTCCCTCTGAACTCTTTTTCTCTTTTCTACATGGCTTTCTGGTTTCCCATTCACTTGAATGCAGATCTTTGACTCTCTGGTCACTTATTTGTTCCTTCTAATCAAGATCCCTTGACCAGCGAGTGACTAATGTATGTGTGTAACCTTGGGCTTACATGTAGTATAAACCGTTTAAAAGCCAATATCATCTTATATTACAATAACTAGAGTCAAAGTCAGAGATCAAAGTCAAAGAGATAGAAAAATTGAACATGGGGAGAGATATGGACAATATGGCTGGAATCTGTAAGTAACTGAGGTCTATATAAAAGAAACATGAAAGGAGGGGCAGAAAAAAATGAGGCGCGGTGATGGGAGTAAAAACTTGAACTGTCTACCACTCCCTTTTATCCTCTGAAGATCATTAGCACATATATTATCAAGCATCTTTCCTTAGGAGTTGTCACCTATCAATGATGAGAGTGATGATGCCAGTAAGGGTTAACCTTTATTGAGTAATTATATATTAAGTCCTTTGTGATTAGATTCTTGTTTTATCTTCACAATAATTCTATGAGGTAAGTAATCGTAAAACTACTGTTTACCTATGCTCCATGATTAAAGAATCCATCCATGATTAATCAGTCAATCCACACTCAGAGGAACAGAGTTTATGCTCTTATTTGCTAAGCTCTATTGTCTCCCTCGTGGGAAATCGAATCCAATAGTTCTGCTTTCACTCCCTTTCTTCTCCCATTCTCCATGCAGTTTGGCTTCTGATGGAATCTTATCCAGTCTTATGGATTTCAATTCCATTTACACTTTGACAATCCCAAGATCACTTCTCCAGTCTGGATCCCTCCCCTTGAGCTCTAGACTGCTGTATTGACAATTCCAATTGGATTTCTAATAGGCATTTCAAATTGATCGTATGAAAAAAACAAACTCTGAGTTTCTTCCCTCAAACCAACTTCTGCAGATTTTATCTGATGAAATACCAACTCTATCCATATAATTGTTCAAGCCAAAAATGTTAAAATCATCCTTGACCAAGCCTCTTTTTATATTCATTTTTGTTTTTTTTATTGAAGTATAGTTGATTTACAGTGTTGTGTTCGTTTCAGGTATACAGCTTAAGTGATTCAGCTTATTCTTTTCCAGATTCTTTTCCCTCAGGGTTATTACCAAATATTGAGGACAGTTCCCTGTGCTATACAGTAGGTCCTTCTTGGTCATCTATTTTATATATAGCAGTGTGTATATGTTAATCCCAAACTCCTGATTTATCCCTCCCTCCCACCTTTCCCCTTTGGTAACCATAAGTTCGTTTTCTATGTCTGTGGGCCTATTTCTGTTTTGTATAATATGTAAGTTCACGTCTATCATTTTTTTTTTAGATTCCACATATAAGCAATATCATACATTTGTCTTTCTCTGTCTGGCTTACTTCACTTAGTATGATAATCTCTAGGTCCATCTATGTTTCCAAACCTATTTTATATACCCCAAAATAGTATTTCTCAGTATGTCTAGAATTTGAGCACTTGCCCACCTCCATTGCTACCTCATCGGTCCCAGCCATTATTGCCCTTGCTTAGATGTCTGTAATGTCCTCCTACCCCATTTCTATGCAACAATCTTGCCCAAATAGGCTGTACAGAAGCCAGAGGGAATCTTTTAAAACAAGTCATGTCACTCCTACTTAAAAACCCCTTTAAAACAAAAAACAGGGCCTAACCATCTCATTCAGACCTGGACCCTGGCATCATACCAAACCCCTTCCTCAAAGTCGGACACTCTCTATTCCCCTTAACCTGCTTTATTTTTCTCCATAGCATAAAATACCTTTTTTTTTAAACTATATATGTACTTATATCTCCCCAATTAAAATGTAAATTCCATGATGGCTGTCATACCTCCAGCACCTGGAACCCTGCCTGGCACATAACATTTGTTGAGTGAATTAATGAATTTACACTTCCACTAGCAGCATATGAGAAGGCCCATGTTACCAACTCCTCCCCAGGAACACGTAGTTTTTATTACTTTTTTTAACTGTGAAAAGTAATTCATTGTAGAAAGCAATTCTCTATATGAAAACAATAAAGTCAGACAAACACATGTAATGACTTATTTTTGACCAAACAACTAATAGAGTATACACACAAAACTCATAATTAATATAATTAAGTGTGGAGAGATTGAAAAACACAGTATTTTTTCAAAGTTCAGCAGTGTTCTTATCAGTTGCTGGTGATTTTACCTGCTGCCATTTTCACATCTCTGCTCTAGGTTGCCCAGGCTTCTCATTATCCCACCGTTCCAACAGCAGAATAGATGTTTCAGGTGACTGGAATCTGCTTTATACTGATCTGCAAAGAAGTCTCTATTTTGATTCCTCCAGCAGTCTGCTTTCCTATCTAATAAAAGAGAGTCCTTTATCAGAATATTAAAAGGAATAGAGAAAACCAAGCACAAACGATATATACTCTTTAATGTTCATAAGTAGCTTTCCCCATCACCAACATTTCGGCATGGGAACATCAATTTTTCTTGTCTTCTTTTTAAGGTGCCCAACCTTCACACTTGTGAAGAAGGAGTGAAGTTTGTTATATCAAGAGTAGAAAGAATTTAATACCTGAAAAATTAGGCCCTGTTGAAAAAGTAATGATGATAGATTATACTGCTAATATTCATCTTAGAAACTACTTTTAGGTAATTCTTTTGTAAAAATATTGGCTTTTCACCATATGTGGAGGTGCTAGGCACTAGATTCACTTCCTGCCTTATGGAGCTGACAATCTAGTGGGGGACACAGAGCAAAACACAAAGTTGTACTAATAATTGATTTAAATTAAAATAAATCACATTGACATACAGAGGTAAATATTGGCTTCACTGATAAATTATGTTTTGAAATTTGTATAATATGTAATTCTGAATGAAAAGACTTAAGATAATGAAATCTGTAACTTAAAACTGACAAGTTGATAAACATATTCAAATAAAATATATATGAAAAGTGTTATTAAATTACTCCCCACATCAGTAATAGACGTATGAAACATCAACACAAGGAAAAAGGTGAAAACTATATACATTGTGCTATTAGAAAAGAACATCATGATTATAAACATTGCTTCCTTAGAGAGGTCTTTTCTAGGCAAGTTGCTAAAGCAATTTCCTTCCATTATTCTCTATCACAGCAGTCTATTTCATTCCAGTTATTAATCACAATATCTAATCACTTTTATATACATATGTCTGTGTATGTGCATATATACCCACACATATATAGCAAATTATATATTTTTTGCATTGCTTATTTGTTGATTATCTTCCCTGTATTAGAGTATCCACTTCTCAAAGGCAGGCACGTTGGCTATCTCAATCTCCTTTGTGTTTCCGTAATGGAGAACAGGATTTGGCATGTAGCTAACGTTTAATCAGTATTTTTTTCAGTAGATGAATTGTAATAAAAACATATGGCAAGCTTGTTACGCCAGATTCCTACTGTGTATCTTTTGCTGAATATGTGCCAAATATTAAGTGCTCAGTGCCTTCAAGTTATTTTTTTCTTATAAAACATAGCATACAAAAAGAATTCCTACGCACTTACTCAAGTAAATACCTATCTCCCACACTTAATCCTACAGATCAGTCAGTACCTTTGTAGGATCTAATTACTTGGTTTTAAATAGTGCATAAGACAAATGAAAGGTCTCTCTTAAAAATTTTATCCACAGTTTTAAAATAACTTGTTTATCAAATCATTGTTTTCATTGCAAATTAGCTTGAAGCTATATATTTTACCAGTGTAACTTAGTATAAATAAAGATCACAAAAATAAGAATGAGTTATAACTGTTTTGCTTCTTATAGAGAACATACATTTTGGATGTGAAATACGCAATTGGAAAAAAACATAATAGATGAAGAAGGAGCCACTTGAAAATGCTTGAATAATGGTCAGTGACACTGGATCGTTACTCTGGGTGTTACATTACACAAGGCCATGGGTGCTCCTGACCTTCTGAGCCTGAGTAAAGGCAGGCTCAGGAGGCTGAGCCCTCACGGGTGTGCCCTTGATAAAGCATTGTCAAGCTGCCTGCATCCACACAGCTGTTAGAGAGCCCAGGATCCAAAAGAAATGCCAGGCACACACGGCTCAGGGGTATTGTGACATTGCCTTGATAAATTAAGGGAAGGTGTAAGGGTGTAGAGGTTACTGTCATTTGACAGGAAAATAGCAGTCTGATCTAAGTACCTTTAAAATAGCAAATATAGCTTATAAACTCAACTTGGATTATTTATAAAGAATTATCTTTCCAGAAAAATTTATATAAGGATTCCCTTATTAGGATTGTTTGCTCGTTTATAGTTAAAGAAATAAACACTCACATTATAAAATAAGATTATATTCATTATATTCAAGTTTCCAAGAATCTTCCTACTATGTAATATTGTTCACAACAATAAAGTATAGCCGTACTATTTCTTAATGTCATAGACTTAATCATGTTCCAAAGCATTTGTACCACTTTACGCCTGTTTTTCTGAAAGCAAAGCTTTATGTTCTAAAAGAGAACTTTTAAACAGGTAGAAGATATTTATGTGGCGATTGTAACAGCTTGTTTATGATAGCCAAAAAATAACCCGAAAACAAGTATCAAATATTTATCTATAGAATATATATATTCTATATATATATACTACATATTCTTTATCCATTCATCTGTTGAGGGACACTTAGATTGCTTCCATATCTTGGCAATTGTAAATAATGCTGCTATGAACAGTGGGATATGTGTATCTTTTCGAATTAGTGTTTTGGTTATTTTTTGGATATTTACCCACGAGTGGAATTGCTGGGTCACATGGTAATTATATTTTTAGTTTTTTGAGAAACCTCCATACTAGTCTTCATAGTGGCTGCACCAATTTACGTTCCCACCAATGGTGCACAAGAGTTCCCTTTTCTCCACATCCTTGCCAACGTTTGTTATTTGTGTTCTTTTTTGTTTTTTTTTTTTTCTTTTTTTGTTTTTTTTTGCGCTACGCGGGCCTCTCACTGTTGTGGCCTCTCCCGCTGCGGAGCACAGGCTCCGGACGCGCAGGCTCAGCGGCCATGGCTCACGGGCCCAGCCGCTCTGCGACATGTGGGATCTTCCCAGACTGGGGCACGAACCCGTGTCCGCTGCATCGGCACGCGGACTCTAAACCACTGCGCCACCAGGGAAGCCCTATTTGTGTTCCTTTTGATGATAGCCATTGTGACAGGTGAGGTGATATCTCATTGTGGTTTTGATTTTTATTTGCCTGATGATTAGTAATGTTGAGCATCTTTTCATGTGCCTGTTGGCCATGTGCATTTCCTCTTTGGAAAAACGTCTATTTGGTTCTTCCAATTTTTGAAACGGTTGTTTGTTTTTATGATGTTGTATGTAGCTCGTTTATTTTTATATAACTTCTATATTAATCAAGGTTCTCCAGAGAAACAGACTACATACACACACACATATATATGCATATTTATTTATACAATATATATATATATTTTTACAGAATGTGTGTTTAGGAATTGGCTCAAAAAAAAAGAAAAAAAGAAAGAATAGACTCTCACAATTATGGAGGATAAGTCCCATGAGACATTCCAAGATATGTAGTTGGCAAGCTGGAGACTCAGGAGAGCTGATGATGTAGTTCTGGTCTGAGTCTGAAGGCCTGAGAACCAGGAAAGCCAATGGTGTAAGTTCCAGTCCAAAAGCCAGCAGGCTCAGAAAAGAGCCAACGTTCAGTTCAAGTTCAAAGGCAGGAAAAGGCTGATGCCCCAGCTTAAACAGGCAGGGAGAGTTCCCTTTCACTTAGTCTTTTTGTTGTATCAGGACTTCATCTGATTGGATGAGATCCACCCACATTAAGAAGGACAATCTGCCTTACTCAGTCTACCAAATCAAATGTTGTGTGGGGTTTTTTTTTGTACAATTCATATTCATTTTTTAAAACTTGAGATATAATTGACATGTAGCATTGTGTTTGTTTTAGGTGCACAACATAATGATCTGATAGATATATATAGCTAAGTGATTACCACAATAAGTTTAGTTAACATTCATCATCACATATAGTTACAATTTTTTTCTTGTGATGAGAACTTTGAAAATCTACTCTTAGCAACTTTCAAATACACATTATTGTTTACTATACTCATTATGTTGTACATTACATCCCCAGAACTTATTTATCTTGTAATTGGAAATTATAATAAGCGAACTCAAATATTAATCTCATCCAGAAACACCCATACAGACACACCTAGAATAATGTTCAATCAAATGTTTGGGCACCTGATGGTCCAGTCAAGTTGACACATAAATTTAACCATCAAAACTCCTCAGCTCAAATACTTCCTCAGTGAAGCTCTTCCTGCTTCTCTAGTCTAATACAGTCCATCACCTTCCCTTGAGTTGGTTAGATCATTATCCTGCTTTGTATTCTTTAGAGCGTTTACCGTTATCCGAAATTAGTCTGTTTTAAAATAAATTTTATTGATGTAGAAAATGCAAATGATACAATTCTAAGTATGAAAAGCAAGATACAAAATGTACATAATTATTCCAATTAATGGTAATCATTTTATGTACTTATAGAAGCATAGAGAAAAGACTGAAAATATATTAAAATGAGTGTTCTATCTTCATGGTGGTATTCTGGGCAATTTTTGTTTTTATTATATGTTTTTCTATATTTTCCATTTATATTTCTATATTTTCCATTTATATTATATAATATATTTATATTATTTCCATATTCTCTTATAGCAATGGTTTGCAATTTTTGTTTTTATTATATGTTTTTCTATATTTTCCATTTATATTATAGCAAACCATTATTAAAAGAAAAAATAAGTTATTTTTAAAAAGGTGTTCATGTTTCACTTGTGTCTCTAAAATGACCTTTCTTATACACATATTTATATAGAGTAATAGTTAGCAAGCACATAAGAGGTTACATCGTTAGTTGAAAAAAAAAAATGAAAATATGGGAAATAAAGACCTGATTTTGGCAACTCTTTTTAAAATAAGAGGTTTATGAAAGGTACAATTATAGTACCATATTTAATATTCCATAAGCAGTTTTGAATATATTATAGGGAATTAAAGTTGTAATTATATGAATCATTACAACGTTTACAAAGATATATTTTATCTACTGATTCTTTTACTCTCTTGTTAATCATATGTTTTACTGAAGTACAGCTGTCTATTTTATAATCAAAGAAATATAGTTGTACTTTAAAATACTAATCAACTGTTAATGTATTTTATAATAACTGAATGAATAAAAAATAAATTTAGAATAGAAAAACCTACAACTTAAAAACACAATAAAATTCTATAAAGAGGTTCATCAAGATAAGGATGAGTCAAGTCCTCCAAAATAAGAATTTTCAAAATAATGATTCCCAAATCAGTTGAAAATTTACAACATCCTCATACCTAAATAATGCATGGTGTAGTAGTGTACTACAGAAAACTGTTCCTTTGATTTTCAAGACAGTTATTCAGGAATACAAGTGAGTACGTATTTCAGTTCTGGTTAACAAACAGCAAGATCTTGGTTACTTTTCCATACTGTTCCTCAAAATGACCTGTTGATATTTCTAGTTTAAATTTTAGTTAAGCTGATGTCCAGCTCTTTTAGATCTCTTTTCTCTGGCTTGTGGTCCATATAATAAATGTCAGAGGGGCAACACGTGGCTTTGCTGTTATGACGGCTGCCCAGTCTGGTCTCCACTGTGCCGACTGGGTAATGGACCGGGAGGAGAAATGAAAGATACTCAGAGCAGCATCTTGATCTGCCTTTACCAAAGAGGCCAAGAGTATCTTGAGACAGAGAGAGAGAAACTGCCAAGAGGACGGAAGAGAGGGAGATGAGTTGGTTCTGGCTGAGCTGGTTGAGGGAGAATTGAGAGAGAGAATAGAGAGAATGGGGCGGGGGGGAGGCATCTGTTGAGCCACGTAAGAAGCAGAGGAAAAGAAGGTGGTGAAAGGGAATTTTAAGAGCGTTGGTTGTATGAGATGAATAATCCCCTTAGTACTTTCCAAGAGAATTCAATAAAAGTTTGAATTTCTTACAGTGCATTTTTTAGAATGTTATATTTTGTTTCTTTGAGTGTGATACCATGTAGGAAGTGGACCAAACAGAGCACCTTTATGTGGGGGGGATAAAAGCTATGACCTCCATTTTACAAAACTTGTATTAAGAGTTGTATAACTTTAAGTAGTAAACTGATAATTTGGCATCCAAGTACCATCACGAAATACTATCATCTCTACTTCTAAACAAAGCTCAAACCCGACCACTTCTCATCTCTTCTAGACTGTTGCAAAGCCTTGACCACTCTCTTTGATATCCATCTTGCTCTACTATATAATAGTCAAAGTGCTTCTTTTAAAATTTAAATCATATTACCTCATTCCTCTATGACCCTCCAAAAGCTTCTCATCAAACTCAGAATAAAGTCCTGACCAAGACTTCTAAGGCCTTCCATAAGTTGCTTTCTTTTGACTTCTGCATTCTGATATCCCTGTAGTTTGTTTTCACACACCAACTCTGTCTAAGACAGGCCCCTGCCCCATAATCCCCCCATCATTCTTTCCATTTTTTTATTCATAATGTTCATCAGTACCTGAAATTGTATCTTATAATTATCTCTTTAATAGTTCCTTGTCTGTATCCCCTTCTAGAGTTTAAGCTCCATTAGGGTAAGAACTTTATGTGCAGCTGTAGATCTACTCCTAGACTAATGTCTTTCATTCTGAGGTTGAATGGATGAATGAGTGATTAATGCATATTTAAGAAATCTTTCTGTCCACAGAAGTTTACGGTGCTTACCATGTGTAGGCACTGTGGTGGTTGCCACGGATATAAAAATTTCTACCTATAAAAATTCTAAATAGAATCTATCTATCAAGGCAGATTCTACCTTGTCATGGGGTCACTGTGCTAGAAAAGCCAGAAATTAAATGAAAAATTAAAAAGTAATCACAAATAATCAATTACGTGTGAAAAGAGTGCTAAAAAGAAAAATAAGTAAACAATTTAAGTTGAACCTAAATTAAGCTCTTCCTTTAAATTTCAAGGATATATTTAAACAAAGCAGATGGATTTTTCTGTAACATTTGCCATTCTTTCTCTTTAGTGTTCTCTTTTAGAAAGGAAAGGAATAAATATACAGTGATGATATCAATGGAAAATAAGGGTTAGAATCATGCAGCATGAAGAGAAAATGAGGTGGGAGGCCTATGGAAACAGGGAGGCAGAAAATGAGAAGCCAGTACATCACTGTGTGTGGGTGGGATGGTCTTCAATTTATCATTCTCCACATGCTTCATGAAAACACAGTTCAAGGACCTTAGTTTATGAAGTTCCCTACTGTTTGTCCCCAAAATGATTGTGGTCTTAAATGACTAACTAATGACCCCAAAATAATGACTTAATAACATATTCCATTTCATCATTTATCAAATGACTTGGTAGATTTAACATAATCATGATGAAGATAAATGGTTCTCAAGTAATTTTTAAAATATCAAAAATTTCATATACAAACATTTCAATATATTTACGTAACTACCATTGCTATTCATTATTTCAATTCTGAACATCCCTCCCTCTGAAATTTTATTCTAAATTGGTTGAGAAATGAAAGATTAACCTCATCAGATATACTTTTCTCCGACTTTGTCTGTTATCAGATGGTTTATAAAAATATAATCAATTCTCAGAATTTTTAACTGAAACTTGAATTAGAAAAATAAATGTGTGCTTAAGAATAACTGTGGGGCTTCCCTGGTGGCGCAGTGGTTGAGAATCTGCCTGCTAATGCAGGGACACGCGTTCGGGCCCTGGTCTGGGAGGATCCCACATGCCGCGGAGCAACTAGGCCCGTGAGCCACAACTACTGAGCCTGCGCATCTGGAGCCTGTGCTCCGCAACAAGAGAGGCCGCAATAGTGAGAGGCCCGCGCACCGCGATGAAGAGTGGCCCCCGCTTGTCACAGCTAGAGAGAGCCCTCACACAGAACGAAGACCCAACACAGCAAAAATAAATAAATTTATAAACTCCTACCCCCAACATCTTAAAAAAAGAAAAAGAATAACCGTGTATTATAATTATACGATATGCATTAACGTTTAAAAGAAAGTGCTGTATCTAATTTAATTTTGACAACTAAGTCTCAGTGAATTCTAGGAGTTCACTGTTTCCTTGTCAGTGTCTGGGTACTGTTCTTGATCTGCCTCTGGTTCTGTAGGAGGAAGAGCTCAGCTAGAAACTTGTCTTTTCTTTAAGGAAGCTCCATACTGTTCTCCATAGTGGCTGTATCAATTTACATTCCCACCAACAGTGCAAGAGGGTTCCCTTTTCTCCACACCCTCCCCAGCATGTGACCCAGCAATCCCACTACTGGGCATATACCCAGAGAAAACCATAATTCAAAAGGACACATGCACCCCAATGTTCATTGCAGCACTGTTTACAATAGCCAGAACATGGAAACAATCTAAATGTCCATCGAAAGATGAATCAATAAAGAAGATGTGGTAAATATATACAGTGGAATATTACTCAGCCATAAAAAGGAATGAAATTGGGTCATTTGTAGAGATGTGAATGGACCTAGAGACTGTCATACAGAGTGAAGTAAGTCAGAAAAACAAGTATCGTATATTAACGCATATATGTGCAATCTGAAAAAATTGGTATAGATGATCTTGTTTACAAAGCAGAAATAGAGACACAGACATAGAGAACACACGTATGAATACCAATGGGGAAAGGGGGGGTGGGATGAACTGGGAGATTGGGATTGATGTATAAACACTATTGAGACTACATATAAAATAGATAACTAATGAGAACCTACTGTATAGCACAGGGACCTCTACTCAGTGCTCTGTGGTGACTTAAATGGGAAGGAAATCCAAAAAAGAGGGGAGATATATATACGTATAATTGATTCACTTTGCTGTACAGTAGAAACTAACACAACATTGTAAGGTAGCTATACTCCAATAAAAATTTTTTAAAAAATCAAGTTGAGGAAAAACGAAAAAAAAAGAAAAGAAACTTGTCTTTTACTCAGGATCTGACTATCTTATTACCTAGGGCTTTGCCGCCCTTCCTGTAGTTTTCTCTAAGTTTACTTTCCCTTTTTCCTTCTTTCTATGGTAGGTTATCTTGTTTCTGTGTCTCTACCTTTTGGAAGTTGCCCATGCTTTGCATGCCCGGGCTGCTCCCTGGCAGCCAAAGGCCTTCTATACACTGTGCACTTCCTCATCCTGTTAGATTCTCAGCACCCTGAACGACCTCCCCTCCCCATTACAGCCACATACTCTGTGATCCCTGCCAGCAAGCACCCCAGGACATCAGCAGTCAAGAATGTCTCACTTTCTATGCAGTATCAGGGACAGTTCTGTCTTTCTCTGATGGTTTCCTACCAGAAACATATTTATTATGCATTCATCAAGAATTTATCATGTGTCAGGCTCTGTTCTATCTCAGTTAATCCTCAAAATAATCCTCTGAAGGAAGTACTATAATCAGCATTTACAAATAATTTGTTTTTCAATAATCACAGCCAAAAGTGATGAGTAAAATTACACTAAGTGTCTTGGGTAACTGATTGCAGAAATGATTTAGCACTTCTTAAACTCTTTGTTCAGGTTTTTTTTTTTTTTTCTATTTGAACTTTTTAAAGTTTGAGATACATTTTTTTAGAAAATCTAAAAATTTAAAATAAACTTAATGACCCATTAAAAATATTATTGGCTTCTCTTCATTTTACATTCTATTCTACAGCATAGTAAAATTGGGTTCTCATTAATTTAAAAGTCACACATTTCAAAACTAATGATGGAACTAGATTTAACTTGTTGGAGCAAATGAGTAAAAAAATGTAATTTAAATGCATATATAAAGTTAGATAGCTATACAACCTGATTTATCGGTATGCTAATTACAAATGATTATTAGGCAAAAAATATTTTTAAGGAAGATTGAACCACATGTAGGAAGTCTATTCAAAGTACAGTGTGAGTCCTAAAGTGGGATTGGAGGAAATGCTTAATGTTGTAAAATTTGTCCTTTCAATGTTTCACTGTTACTAAAAACATTAGCCTTAATTAACAGAATTGAGTTTTCGCTGTAGTAATGATTATATAAGATTAAAATTAAAATAAAAAAACTGGAATGTATATAGTGCAAAACTATTTTGGTGTAGTAATCCTATATTTTTCTCTATACTTTTATACCTTTCCTTTTTCAAGCAGTAATAAGAAGTAAGAATATTTGGTACTTACTGTCCTCTGGGCAGGAATGACCCAGCAGAAACAGCTGGTGAGGCAAATTCTTGAATTTTGAAACTAAGAAGCTAAGGACCGAGCATAAGACAAAATAATCTAGAAGGACATATGATCAGTCCAGCCCTGTTTTAATGTCTCTAAGGCTAAATAAAGTTTGCTATATGAAAAGTAGAGAAGAGAGTGACAGAAAAAACATGGGAGTTAGTTGTTGGTCAGCAAACATACTTTCCCTTGTCCCCTGTCTTTGGGCAGGCTGCAGGACTAGTGATGTAGGTGGTGATAGAAGCCTTGGATGGACTGGCCCTTGGTCTTATCTCCCAAATACATGCCAGGGCAAGGGCAAGCCTTGCAGTATTCCCTTAAGCTCAGCCAAACAGGAGAGGCAGCCTGTGCAAACCAGGGTGGTGGGAAGAATAGCAGAATGTTTTCCCACATGGTCAGAAGTAGCACGGATATGCTATCGGCAACCACTGAGGACAAGGAGGATGCAAATATGCTATGTATGGACCAGTTCTAAATTATTATGAAGGAAGAAGAGTCATACTGTGATCCTTTTCTAGTAGAATTGGGCTACCCATTGGTAAAAGCTCTGGTTGACAAAAGTAGGACAATAAGACTCTATTATAATTGTCCACATCAGGGACTCTTGTAGAGGTGGTGGAGGGAAGAGGGTAGGTGTGAAAATGAAACAGGAAGTAGCAATGACTGAACCTGATAAATGATTTAACTTGAAATGGAGAAGGAATCCAAGAAAAATACCCAGGATTTTGGCATGGACCCATGGGAAGTGTGGGGGAAGATGGTAAGGTTTCTTTTAGAGGTGTTGAATAGTAGAAGTCTGCAGGATATCCAGGTGGAGCTGTCTGGGAGGAGGTAATGTATCGGTCTGGAATTCAGCTATACGTTTTGGCTAATGGGTACCAGTCATTTGGTGTATTTTGTAATTCAGAGTTGGAATATGAATTTAATTAACTTATATTCTGGGGACTAAATATAAAATAAGTATAGCCCAGGGATTAAGAACTTGGGTATGATAGCTAGAGCACTTGGGTTCTAAACCCAGCTCTAAGACATACTATCTGTATGATTGAAAGGATATTCTGAACCCCTCTGTGGATTTTTTTTGGTCATCTGTAAAATGGAAATTACTATAATACCTACCACACTGCATGGCTATGAAGATTAAGTGATTGAATACATATAAAATCCTTAGTGCTTAGTGAATATTAGCTATTCTGGGTTGAACAACATGAAATTGGCATTTTGAAAGTCAAGAGTCAAATATTGATATTAGCAATTGCATCTGATCTAATTTTATATCTGTCAAAGCAGTAATCTAGTGGCACTTTTCTGTTGCCATAATTCAGCTTCACTTGTAGTAAATCCATCTACTCTACTTTGATGGTATAAACAGGTACCACAAGACATTTGGGAATATGATTGACTTGATGTAATTCTTGGTATAAAACTTATTATATCTGATTTTCCCTGTAACCTCTGAAATATTTCCAACAGTGGAAACAGAATGTCTTATTTCTACTAAGAAATAACTACCAAAAAACCCTGATAATTATTCCTGAAATATGTGCTCTGTTTAAACACAGTTGTACAGTGAAGATGATCATTAGTATTGACACCTTTGGAAAAATTCAGATATACTGTCTCTGGCGGGGAAAAAGGCCACTTGACCAACTAATCTCTGGGACTTAGCTAGTTTTGGAATCACAGTTCAGGTCTTTACTCACCCACTTACCATCTGCTTCCTTGAGGCTATGTTCTAAGTAACTGAATCAAGAGATGAAAAAAACATGAACTCAACATAAAAAAGATCAAGCTGATTTGAAACAGTATGCATTGCAATATTATTATATTCAAGGGCAAAAGAAAATTTGTGTACTGTAGTATTTCCATAAACTTGAACATTTTGATGGTGGTATTACTGCAAATCCTTTGTGTAATAAAATACTGGGGTTTGAGGTGCTATTCAGAGCAGAGATCATATAAATTTCAAAATCTAAATTGGGTTGCTAAACCAAATCCAGTCTGTGTCATCAGATGAACATGGTAGTTGGAGTTATAGTACATATGGCCAACAAATTCAGATGTGTGTTTAAAATACCACAGAAGACCTGTGTGGGCAGGCACTTTTCAGGATTTTAAAGAGGTGAGGAGTGCAAAGTATTTGCACACAACACGAAAAGTAAATGTTATAGTACGTTTATAATACTTAACAGGTATTTCACTTCTGAAAAAGAATCAAAGATGTTACTTGGCAGTGAATATAAAAAGAGAACATTTTGGAAAAATCAAATAATTTATTTTCCCATTGATCCTTCTTTTGAGAATTTGATATTCTGGTTCCCGTTATTCTTCATTTCTTCTGACCAGCGTTTAATGACTGCTTCTTTTCCTTTAAAATAAAGGCAGAGGGTTCTTTATATTTGCCATGTGACTTGGAATTTGTTTTTTGTGATTTGTTTGTGTTAAACTATCCAGCCTTTTTTTTTTTTTGTGGTACGCGGGCCTCTCACTGCTGTGGCCTCTCCCGCTGCGGAGCACAGGCTCCGGACTCGCGGGCTCAGCGGCCATGGCTCACGGGCCCCGCTGCTCCGCGGCATGTGGGATCTTCCCAGACCGGGGCACGAACCCGCGTCCCCTGCATCGGTAGGTGGACTCTCAACCACTGCGCCACCAGGGAAGCCCCAAGCCATTTTTAAAAAATTGAAATCTTATGAAGTTTTGTTTTATTTTTTATCTGAAATATAGTTGATTTACAATGTTGTGTTAGTTTCAGTTGTATGGCAAAGTGATTCAGTTATACGTATATATGTATTCTTTTTAAGATTCTTTTCCATTATAGGTTATTACAAGATATTGAACATAGTTCCCTGTGCTATACAGTAGGTCCTTGTTGTTTATTTTATATATAGTAGCATGTATCTGTTAATCCCACACTCCTAATTTATCCCTACTCTCCTTTACCCTTTGGTAGCCATAAGTTTGTTTTCAATGTCTGTGAGTCAATTTCTGTTTTGTTAATAAGTTCATCTGTATCATTTTTTTTAACATACCACATGTAAGTGATAGCCCATGATATTTGTCTTTCTCTGTCTGTCTGCCTTCACTTACATATGATAATCTCTAGGTCCGTCCATGTTGCTGCAAGTGGCATTATTTCATTCTTTTTTATGGCTGAGTAATGTTCCATTTTATATATATATCACATCTTCCTTATCCATTCATCTGTTGATAGACATTTAGGTTGCTTCCATGTCCTGGCTATTGTAAGTAGTGCTGCTATGAACATTGGGGTGCATGTATCTTTTTGAATTAGAGGTTTCATCTTTTCTGGATATTTGCCCAGCAGTGGGATTGTTGAATCATATGGTAGTTCTATTTTTAGTTTTTTAAGGAATCTCCATACTGTTCTCCATAGTGGCTGCACCAATCTACATCCCCACCAACAGTGTAGGAGGGTTCCCTTTTCTCCATACCCTCTCCAGCATTTATTATTTATAGACTTTTTTGATGATGGCCATTTTGACCAATGTGAAGTGATACCTCATTGTAGTTTTGATTTGCATTTCTCTGATTAGCAATGTTGAGCATCTTTTCATGTGCCTGTTGGTCATCTCTGTGTCTTCTATGGAGAAATGTTTATTTAGGTCTTCTGCCCATTTTTTGATCAGGGTGTTTTCTTGTGAAGCCATCTGGTTCTGGGCTTTTGTTTGTTGGAAGATTTTTAATCACAGTTTCAATTTCAGTGCTTGTGATTGGTCTGTTCATATTTTCTATTTCTTCCTGGTTCAGTCTCAGAAATTTGTGCTTTTCTAAGAATTTGTCCACTTCTTCCAGGTTGTCCATTTTATTGTCATATAGTTGCTTGGAGTAATCTCTCATGATCCTTTGTATTTCTGCAGTGTCAGTTGTTACTTCTCCTTTTTCATTTCTAATTCTATTGATTTGAATCTTCTCCCTTTTTTTCTTGGTGAGTCTGGTTAATGGTTTATCAATTTTGTTTATCTTCTCAAAGAATCAGCATTTAGTTTTAATGATCTTTGCTATTGGTTCTTTAATTTCATTTTAGTTTATTTCTGATCTGATCTTTATGATTTCTTTTCTTCTGCTAACTTTTGGGGTTTTTTTGTTCTTTTTTCTCTAATTGCTTTAGGCGTAAGGTTACATTTCTTTGAGATGTTTCTTGTTTCTTGAGATAGGATTGTATTGCTATATACTACCCTGTTAGAACTGCTTTTGCTGCATCCCCTAGATTTTGGGTCATCCTGTTTTCATTTTCATTTGTTTCTAGGTGTTTTTTGATTTCCACTTTGCTTTATTCAGTGATCTCTTGGTTATTTAGTAGTGTATTGTTTAGCCTCCATGTGTTTGTATATTTTACAGATTTTTTTCCTGGAATTATGATACCTAGTCTCATAGTGTTGTGGTCTGAAAAGATACTGAGACGATTTCAATTTTCTTAAATTTACCAAGGCTTGATTTGTGACCCAAGATATGATCTGTCCTGGAGAATGTTCCATGAGCACTTGAGAAAAATGTGTATTCTGTTGTTTTTGGATGGAATGTCCTATAAATATCAATTAACTCCATCTCGTTTAATGTATCATTTAAAGCTTGTGTTTCCTTATTTATTTTCATTTTGGATGATCTGTCCATTGGTGACAGTAGGGTTTAAAGTCCCCTACTATGATTGTGTAACTGTCGATTTCCCCTTTTATGGCTGTTAGCATTTGCCTTATGTATTGAGGTGCTCCAGTGTTGTGTGCATAAATATTTACAATTGTTATAACTTCTTCTTGGATTGATCCCTTCTTGGATTGATCATTATGTAGTGTCCTTCTTTGTCTCTTGTAATAATCTCTATTTTAAAGTCTATTTTGTCTGATATGAGAATTGCTACTCCAGCTTTCTTTGGATTTCCATTTGCATGGGATATCTTTTTCCATCCCCTCACTTTCAGTCTGTATGTGTCCCTAGTTCTGAAGTGGCCCTCTTATAGATAGCACATATACAAGTCTTGTTTTCGTATCCATTCAGCCAGTCTGTGTCTTTTGGTTGGGACATTTAATCCTTTTACATTAAAGGTAATTATTGATATGTATGTTCCTATTACGATTTTCTTAATTGTTTTGGATTTGTTATTGTAAGCCTTTTCCTTCTCTGTGTTTCTTGCCTAGAGACGTTCCTTTACTATTTGTTGTAATGCTGGTTTGGTGGTGCTGAATTCTCTTAGCTTTTACTTGTCTGTAAAGCTTTTAATTTCTCTGTTGAATCTGAGTGAGATCTTTGCTGGATAGAGTAATCTTGGTTGTAGTTTATTCCCTTTCATCACTTTAAATATGTCCTGCCACTCCCTTCTGGCTTGCAGAGTTTCTGCTGAAATATCAGGTGTTAACCTTATGGGGATTCCCTTGTATGTTATTTGTTGCTTTTACCTTGCTGCTTTTAATATTTTTTCTTTGAATTTAATTTTTGATAGTTTGACAAATATGTGTCTTGTCATGTTTCTCTTTGGATTTATCCTGTATGGGACTCTCTGAGCTTCCTGGACTTGATTATTTCCTTTCCCATGTTAGGGAAGTTCTCAACTATAATCTCTTCAAATATTTTCTCAGTCCCTTTCTTTTTCTCTTCTTCTTCTGGGACCCCTATAATTCGAATGTTGGTGCATTTAATGTTGTCCCAGAGATTACTGTCCCAGGACAGTAAGACTGTCCTCAATTCTTTTCATTCTTTTTTCTTTATTCTGCTCTGCAGTAGTTATTTCCACTACTTTATTTTCCAGGTCACTTATCCATCCTTCTGCCTCAGTAATTCTGCTATTGATTCCTTCTAGAGAATATTTAATTTCATTTATTGTGTTGTTCATCATTGGTTGTTTGCTCTTTAGTTCTTCTAGGTCCTTTTTAAACCTTTCTTGTATTTTCTCCATTCTGTTTCCAAGATTTTGGATCATCTTTACTGTCATTATTCTGAACTCTTTTTCAGGTAGACTGCCTATTTCCTCTTCTTTTTTTTTGGTCTGGTGGGTTTTTATCTTGCTCCTTCATCTGCTGTGTATTCCTCTTTCTTCTCATTTTGCTTAACTTACTGTGTCGGGTCTCCTTTTCGCAGGCTGCAGGTTCATAGATCCCGTTTTTTATTTGCTGTCTTCCCCTAGTGGGTAAGTTTGGTTCAGTGGGTTGTGTAGGCTTCCTGGTGGAGGGGACTAGTGCCTGTGTTCTGGTGGATGAGGCTGGATCTTGTCTTTCTGGTGGGCAGAACTGTGAGCGGTGGTGTGTTTTGGGGTGTCTGTGGACTTATTATGTTTTTAGGCAGCCTCTCTGCTTATGGTTGCGGTGTGTTCTGTGTTGCTAGTTGTTTGCCATAGGGTGTCAAGCACTGTAGCTTGCTGATCGTTGAGTAGAGCTGGGTCTTAGTGTTGAGATGGAGATCTGTGGGAGAGCTTTCACCATTGATGTTATGTGGTGCCGTGATGTGTCTGGTGGACCAAGGTCCTTCACTCGGCTCTCCCACCTCTGAGGCTCAGACCTGATACCTGGCCAGAGCAACAGGACCCTGTCAGCCACATGGCTCTGAAGAAAAGGGAGAAAAAAAGGAAAGAAAGAAAGGAAAAGAAATAAAATATGGTTATTAAAATAAAAAATAAAAAAATTATGAAAAATAAAATTGTGTTAAGAAAAAGAAAGAAGAGAGCAGCCAAACCAAAAACCAAATCCACCAGTGATAATAAGCACTAAAAACTATATGAGAAAATAAAAACAAAACAGACCCTAGTACCAACGGTGACAGCAAAGCTATATAGAGAAAATCGCACAAAGAAGCATACACATACACACTCACCAAAAGAGAAAAAGGTTAAAGAAAAGATATATATATATAAAAAAGGAGGTCTTCCCTGGTGGCACAGTGGTTGAGAGTACACCTGCCGATGCAGGGGACACGGGTTCGTGCCCTGGTCCAGGAGGATCCCACATGCTGTGGAGTGGCTGGGCCCATGAGCCATGGCCGCTGAGCCTGTGCGTCCAGAGCCGCTAAGCCTGCGCGTCCAGAGCCTGTGCTCCACAACAGGAGAGGCCACAGCAGTGAGAGGCCTGCGTACTGCAAAAAAAAAAAAAAAAAAAATAGGAAGAGAGCAACCAAATCAGTAAACAGATCTACCAATGATAATAAGCTCTAAATACTAAAGTAAGATAAACATAAAACAGAAACAGATTAGGAAACCCCAAGTCTGCAGTTGCTCCCAAAGTCTGCCACTTCAGTTTTGGGATGATTTGTTGTCTTTTCAGGTATTCCAGAGATGCAGGGTACATCAGTTTCATTGTGGGGATTTAATCTGCTGCTCCTGAGGCTGCTGGGAGAGATTTCCCATTCTCCTCATTGTTCGCACAGCTCCTGGGGTTCAGCTTTGGATTTGGCCCCGCCTCTGTGTGTAGGTGGCCTGAGGGTGTCTGTTCCCTGCCCAGACAGGATGGGGTTAAAGTAGCAGCTGATTAGGGAGCTCTGGCTCACTTAGGCCGGGGGGAGGAAGGGGTACGGTTGCGGAGGCGGAGACCTGCGTAACATTGCAACAGCCTGAGGCGCACCATGTGATCTCCCGGGGAAGTTGTCCCTGGATCACGGGACCCTGGCAGTGGTGGGCTGCACAGGCTCCCAGGAGGGGGGATGTGGATTGTGACCTGTGCTTGCACACAGGCTTCTTGGTGGCTGCAGCAACAGCATTAGCATTTCATGCCCGTCTCTGGTTTCCACACAGATAGACATGGCTCATGCCTGTCTCTGGAGCTTGTTTAGGTGGTGCTGAATCCCCTCTCCTCATGCACCCTGAAATAATGGTTTCTTGCCTCTTAGGCAGTTCCAGACTTTTTCCCGGACTCCTTCCCGGCTAGCTGTGGCACACTAGCCCCCTTCAGGCTGTTTTCACACAGCCCACCCCAGTCCTCTCCCTGGGATCTGAACTCTGAAGCCGGAGCCTCAGCTCCCAGCCCCCACTCACCCCAGTGGGTGAGCAGACAAACCTCTCAGGCTGTTGAGTGCTGGTCTGCTCCAATCCTCTGTGCAGGAATCTCTCTGCTTTGCCCTCTGCACCCCTTTCACTGCACTCTCCTCCATGGCTTTGAAGCTTGCCCCCCACCCTCCACCCACCCTGTCTCCACCAGTGAAAGGGCTTGCTAGTGTGTGGAAAGTTTTCCTCCTTCACACCTCCCTCCCTGAGGTGCAGGTCCTGTTCCTATTCTTTTGTCTCTGTTTTTCCTTTTTTCTTTTGCCCTACCTAGGTACATGGGGAGTTTCTTGCCTTTTGGGAAGTCTGAGGTCTTCTGCCAGCATTCAGTAGGTGTTTTGTAGGAGTTGGTCCACATGTAGATGTATTTTTGATGTATTTGTGGGGAGGAAGGTTATCTCCATGTCTTAACTCCTTTGCCATCTTGAAGGTTCCCCTATTTGTAGACTTCTTGATGATGGCCATTCTGACCGGGGTGAGGTGATACTTCATTGTAGTCTTGATTTACATTTCTCTGGTAATTAGTGATATTGAGTGTCTTTTCATGTGCCTGTTGGCCATTCATATGTTTTCTTTGGAGAAATGCCTATTTAGGTCTTCTGCCAATTTTTTGATTGGTTTTTTTTTTTGGATATTGTATGAGCTATTTGTATATTTTAGAACTTAATCCCTTGTCAGTTGCATCATTTGTAAATATTTTCTCCCATTCTGTAGGTTGTCTTTTTTGTTTATAGTTTCCTTCACTGTGCAAAATCTTTTAGGTTTGATTAGGTCCCATTTGTTTATTTTTGCTTTTGTTTCCATTGCTCTAGGAGAAGGATCCAAAAAAATATTGCTGTGATCTGTGTCAAAGAGTGGTTTGCCTATGTTTTCCTCTAGGAGCTTTGTGGTAACCAGTCCTTTGCCCATATTTAGATTCTGTGCCCATTTTTTAAACTGGATTATGGTTTTCTGCTATTGAGTTGTATGAATTCTTTATATTTTTTGAATATTAACCCCTAATTATATATATGATTTGCAGATATTTTCTCTCATTCTGTGAAGTGCCTTGATATTTTGTTGATCACTTGTTTTGATGTGTAGAAGTTTTTAATTTGAGGTAGTCCCACTTGTTTATTTTTTATTTTGTTGCTTGCCCTTTAGGTGTCATCTCCAAAAAATCATTGCCAAGACCTGTATCGAGGAATTTTTTTCCTTTTTTTTTTCTAGTAGTTTTATGGCTTTAACACTTACATTTAAGTCTTTCATCCATTTGAAGTTAATTTTTGTCAGTGCTGTAAGACAGAATTCATGTGAAGATCCAATTTTCCTAGCACCGTTTATGAAGAAACTGTCTTTTCTTCATCTGAGTATTCATTGCTCTCTTGTCAAGTAGTAGTTGACTGTGTATGCATAGGTTTATTTCTAGGTTCTCAATTTTGTTCCTTTGGTTTATGTGTCTATTTAATTCCAGTACCGTACTGTTTTGGTTAGTATAGCTTTATAATACAGCTTGAAGTTAGGAATGTGATACCTCTACTTTGTTATTCTTTCTCAGGATTCCTTTGGCTCTTTGGATCTTTTGTGGTTTCATATCTATTTCAGGCTTGTTTTTTCTACCTCTGTGAAAAAAAAAAAAAAAAGCCATTGTAATCTTTTTTTTTTTTTTGTGGTACGTGGGCCTCTCACTGTCGTGGCCTATCCTGTTGCAGAGAACAGGCTCTGGACACACAGGCTCAGCAGCCATGGCTCACGGGCCCAGCCACTCTGCGGCATGTGGGATCTTCCCAGACCGGGGCACGAACCCGTGTCCCCTGCATTGGCAGGTGGACTCTCAACCACTGCGCCACCAGGGAAGCCCCATCATTGTAATCTTGATAGCAATTGCATTGAATTTATAGATGGCTTTGGGTAGTATGGACATTTTAACAATTTAAATTATTCCAATCCATGAGCACAGAATATTTTTTTATTTATTTGAATCTTCTTTGCTTTCTTTTATCAGTGTCTTGTAGTTTTCAGAGTAGAGATATTTCATCTCCTTGGTTAAATTATTCCTAAATGTTTTATTATTTTTGATGCTGTCATAAATGGAATCCTTTTTTCTTTATTTCTTTTTCAGATAACTCACTGTTAGTGTATAGAAACTCTACTGATTTCTGTATGTTAATTTTGTATCCTGCAACCTTACTGAATGAGATTGATTAGATTTGCGTATTTAACGTCTTCTATATATAAATGTATGTCATCTGCAAATAAAGGCAATTTTACGCCTTTTTTAAACTTCTAATGCCTTTTGTTTCTTGCCTGTTTGCTCTGCCTAGGACTTCCAATGCTATGATGAATATGAGTAATGAGAAGAGCAGTATTGTCTTTTCCTGATCTTAGACGGAAGATTTCAGCCTTTCACCACTGAGCATGATGTTAGCTGTAGGCTTGTCATATATGGCCTTTATCATCCTAAGATACATTCCTTCTGTATCTAATTTGTTGAGAGTTTTTTCATGAACAGATATTGAATTTTGTCAAATGCTTTTTCTACATCTGTTGGGATGATCATTCCATTTTTTTTCATTCTATTACTGTGATGTATCACATTTATTGATTTGTATGTGTTGAACCATCCTTGCAATCCAGGGATAAATCCCCTTGATTATGGTGAATGATCCTTTTAATGTTCTCATGAATTCAGTTTGCTAGTATTTTATTAAGAATTTTTATATCTATATTCTTCATGAATATTGGCCTGTAGTTTTCTTTTCTTGTAGTGTCTTTTATGGATTTGGTATCAAGGTAATGCTAGCCTCACAAAAGGAGTTTAGAAGTGTTCCTCCTCTTCTTTTTGGAAGAGTTTGAGAAAGATTGAGATTAATTCTTCTTTAAATATTTGGTAGAATTAATCAATGAAGCCTCCTAGTCCTGGTTTTTCTTCATTGGGAGATTTTTGATTACTGATTCAATCCCCCTACTCGTAATTGGTATATTCAGATTTTTTATTTTTTCCTGATTCAGTCTGGTAAGTTATATGTTTCTAAGAATTTATCCATTTCTTCTAGCTTGTTGGCATATCATTGTTCATAGTAGCCTCTTATGATCCTTTGTATTTCTGTGGTATCAGTTATAATGTTTCCTCGTCCATTTATAATTTTGTTGGCTTGGGTTTTCTCTCTTTTTTCCTTGGTGAGTCTAGATAAAGGTTTGTCAATTTTGTTTATCTTTTCAAAGAACCAACTCTTAGTTTTGTTCACCTTTTCTGTTTTCCTATTCTCTATTTTATTCATTTCCACTGTAATCTTTATTTTTCTTCCTTCTGCTAACTTTAAGCTTAGCTTGTTTTTCTTTTTTCAGTTCCTTGAGATGTAAAATTAGGTTGTTTATTTGCAGTCTTTCCATTTTCTTGAGGAATGTGTTTGTAGCTATAAATTTCCCTCTTAGAACTGCTTTTGCTGTACCCCATAAGTTTTGGTATGTTGTGTTTTTATTTGTCTAAAGATAATTTTTCTCTTAATTTATGCTTTGATACATTGGTGGTTCAGGAAATGACTATTTTTTAATAGTTAATAACTGTGAGAAATTGGCATGGTAGTTTAAACAGTTTATAGTCAGGTGGGGTGTATTCCTCTTAAGTGAATATGAGCTGAATGTGAATACTGATTTGAACAAGAGATTATGGCAGAAGGAACACTGCCAATTTAGGGCCCAATCTTTAAGGGAATGGAAGCTTCTAGTTTGGTTTCTTGGACTTTGACCAAGATATTTGACTACTCTGAGACCACTATGAAGTGAGAAAGTCCAAACTTGCATGTAGAAAGGCCAGGTAGAGAACTGAGGCCCAAGATGTGTGGTTGTAGCCATTCCCACTTATCTGAGCCAGCCCAGCTGAGGTCCCAGACATGACAAACCATTCCTAGTTTGTCTTCCCTAAATTGATGACCCATGAAATCATGAGCTTATAAAATGGTGGCCGTTTTACACCACTAAACTTTTGGATGGTTTGTTGCACAGCAGTACATCTTTAGAACAACTTTCAATATCCATGGATATTTTCTTAGTTCTACTTCTACCTTAGCTGCTGTGATCTCACATTATTTTCCTATCATCTGAACAGTGAGGGCTCAGACCTCTAACCCATGTCTATCTACACTCATGTGCTGGAGAAATTTCCTTCAGTCTTAAGGCTTTAAATTTCATCCTTACACTATGACTTCCTAATTTATATCTGTAGCTCTCACAGTATACCCAGTGGCTTCCTTGGACATCTCCATTTTAATGTCTAATAGGCATTTCAAACTTAGCACATTCAGACTTAAGGCTGATAAAGTCTGATCTCCTTTACCAACACAGCAACTCTCATACTGTTTCCCATCTGGGTACATGATACACAGTGTCAACCAGTGTCTCAAACATCATAGATGTTACCTTTGATTTCTCTTTTTCTCCCACACTTCACTTCGGTCCATCAGTAAGTACTGTTGACTCCACCTTAAAAATATATTCCAAGCTGAATGATCTTATAAAACATAAGTCAGATTATGTCATTCCCTGCATTTAACCTGAGAATGACTTTTCTTCCCACTTATGGCAAAATCTAATACCCTTACCATGACCTTGTATCACCTGGCTCCAGGTGACTTCTCCAACCTCACAGCCTTTTCTTTCCCTTCTTTACTCACTTTATTCTAGCACATTTGCCTTCTTGTTGGGCTCAGGCATCCCAAGTGGATCCTACCTAAGGGCTGGAACTCTCCTTCTTTGTGTATTTTCCCACAGCTCACTCCTGAAATTCAATCAGGTCTTGGTGAAGGTGCCACATTCTCAGAAACGTTCTCCTTGTCAGCCACATCTCCAGCAGGAACCCCTCTGTCCCCATCATTCTCCCCTAAAGTTGCTTTATTTTTCAGCATTGCACTTTTCACCACCTGAAATGACATGTTACCAGTATTTATTTATTTATTTAATTACTTGTTTATTGCCAGCACCATTATTATGTAAACTCTTTAAAGCCAGGTTATTTATCTTGTTCACTGCTACATCCCCAGTCCTGGAACAGTGCCTGGGGACATTACATATTGATTGACTAAATAAACTCCTTGAGAGCAGAGACTATTTTATTCATCTTTAAATTCCTCCACCCACAGCCTTGAATATTTCTTGACAAAAATTAGATAGTTAAGGAATATTTGTGAAGGTGTTGAAATCAAGCCTGGAAGTGATTCGTAACAACTTCTGAAGCTGTCTCCTTTCGATTAAAGTCTTTAATCAGGCAATTTGTGAGAGCAAATTTCCATAATTTCTGGGTAGCAAAGGTTCTGGTTTCCATCTTCTTAAGTGCCCAGCAATTCTGAATGTTCAACATTCCTATTGCTGAGGGGCTCCTTGAATGAGGTTCACTTTGTCTTGATAAGTGTGCAAAAAATGTGATATTTGACTATCTTTGATTACTTTTCTGTCATCATTTGGGAAGCTACACGGACCATGCATAGAAGTGTTCTGAGTGAATTGTTTTTATCATTTAGATGAAAATCTGAGTTAGAACAATGGAGGAAAGTGTCTTGAGACACTTTCAGGGTCTCATTTAATTGGTAAGGCAAGGCACATATATATTCCTGACTACATAGTGTGCTTGTGAAAAGGTGTATATTTAAAAATCAAAAATTTGACATTCTCGAACATTAGCAGGGCCTCTACATGATTCTTGAGCCATATGTATATTTTTTAACTTGATTTCTAGACAAAGAAATCTTCTTCCTAGGGATTTCTTAATATTGTAGGAACCTGAAGGAGTTCATGACAGCCTTGTGCTATCAGAAACACATAAGCATGTTTGTTCATGATCTTCACTGTTAAAATTGTCTTTCTTAAGCAACTTCACAACCCCTTTTGTATTTCAATTTTACTACAATATTAAACACTGCAGAAATGACAATACTGATTTTTCACATACCTCTTTCATGTGTTCCCTTTATTTTACCAAATAAATTATTCAATAAATTTTGCATATGGTTCATTAATCCTCAATCATGTGCCTTTATTTTTTTCCCCTTTAGAGGTAAAAATTTGGTGTGCTGTATTTCTAAATAAAGCCCTTTTCTTTGGCCGTTCATTGTGCCCTTTTCCCGAGGTGTATAATTGGATTCTTCAGTCATGTATCTCAAAATATGCACCACCGAGTTGGAAAAATGTAGCATTACTAAGTTTAAATGCAACAATTCTACGCATTCAAATAAAATAGTACACTGAGAAGATGTATTATCTTAGTCTGCCAGAAAGCCATTTTAGTGTTTCAGACAACAAATTGCTCATGGTACATTTTCTACTCCAGCATATTTCAGAACTGAATAAATATAAAAGGTACAATTTCGACTATCACTAACAATTTGCTGCTTTTTATGGCACATTTCAGATTTTCTTAATGTGGGTGACTTAATTTCTCAAAGAAAGTATGTTTCATCTTAGTGTCTGTGTGTACCTTACCTATCATGCTTCTGCAGTTATGAAAATGAATGTATGCCAAGCATAAAAACTCCGAGTTTTGAATCCATGAATTATAGTGAATTATAACTTACTTCTTTGAAGCAGTGTTGCATAGTGTGAAGAGCAGGTGTCTTGGGACCAGATTGCTCAGTCTCATCTCTGCTCTGCCACCTCCTGGGCTTGGATGAGTTTTACAACCACCTTGTGCCTCAGTTTCCCCATCAGTATGGTAGGTGTCATAATAGTAGCAACCTCATAGGGATGAGTTGAGCTTTACATGAAAATTATGTGTAAAATACTGAGATTATGTACTAGGTAAGTAATAGCTAGTTTTATTTCTAAAAACTCATTTTTCTATCCAGAATATATTTATTAGATCCTTATTTTACATCAGCTCTTGTGCATGTCTGTGGTTATGACTGACATGGTCTGCATACTTTCTAAAGAGGCTAATTGAATTTAAAAGCTGTATAAAAGGTACAAAGCCATATACATCAGGGGTCCCCAACCCTCAGGATGTGGACCGTTATCGGTCCCTGGCCTGTTAGGAACTGGGCCGCACAGCAGGTGGTAAGCAGCAGGTGAGTGAGAGAAGCTTCATCTGCCGCCCCCCATCGCTCGTATTACTGCCTGAACCATCCCCCTGCCCCACCCCCGGTCCATGGAAAAATTGTCTTCCATGAAACCAGTCCCTGGTACCAAAAAGGTTGGGAACCACTGATATACATGATCACTTACCACCATTGCTACCACCCTGTTCCATTATCTCTTGTCTCCAAACTGGTACCCCTGCCCCCCACCTCTTTCTGCCTTTACCCCTATAGTCTATTCTCAATGCAGCAGCCAGAGGAATTTTTTAAAAAGTTAGTCTCGTCATGTTATATTTCTATTCAAAACATAGCATTGGCCTCCATTTCACACAGAGTCAAAGCTGCATTCCTTAAACTGGCTTGCAACATCCCGCATGACCTGCCAGTTCCTCTCTGAGCTCTTCTGCTTCTGCACACCTCACTGTCCCAGCCACACTAGCATCCTTACTGTGTCTCAAATCCAACCAGGTACACTCCCAACTTTGCACTAGCTATTTTCTCTTCCTGAGACCCTCTTCCTCTAGAAAGCTATGTCCTTACGTCCTTCAAATTTTACAAAAATATCACCTTCTTACTGAGGCCTACCGTGACTGCTCTATAGAAATTTGCAGTCTGCCCCCTACTCCACTATTTTCAAACCCTCTTAACCGGCTCTATTTTTTTCTCTTTTCCCATAGCACTTAGCACCTTCTAAAATAATGTATTGTTTATATGTTATATTTATTTTCTGTTTCTGTCACCCTCTCACCAGAATGTAAGCTCCACCAGGGCAGGATTTGTTTTGTTTACTCATACATCCCAAGAACTCAGAACAATGCCTGACAGTAGGTACTCAATAAATATTTGTTGAAATAGATCAAAATTTTCAACAAATATACTAGGTCAGAGTGTTTAAATTCAATAATATGTTCTTTTAAAAACAGTGCTAGGGAAAAAAGGGAGGGAGGAAGGAAGGAAGGAATGAACAAACTTTGCATCTATTCTGAAATGTGTCATTTTACAAAATAATATTAGGGTCTATTCATATAGATATGCTTTTAGTATATTTATGTTCTTTTGAATATCTTTAAAGTTGGCGAGTATTGATCTTTATGGGATAATTTCATTCTTGGAAACAACCAAAAGTGAATATGGTAAATTAAAAAACTGGTTAAAACGGTATTTTGAGGAAGGGATGAAGGAAGGAAGGGACTCAGATAGTGAGACAAATTGACTTGGGTCACTAGGGAGTTGGCAGTTTCATAATACTCTGGTCAGATGGAAGGAGAACACTGGTCCACACCCCAAAGATTACTTTGAAAACTAAAATTTATTTTGATACAGAAGACACATAAATTTTCCAAAATCTCAGTATATTTTAGTTTTCATGCATAAAAAACCAATGATATGATTCTACTATGTAGATTTACGAACTCAAAGTTCCCCCGTGAGCTCAAACGTTTTAAGGCTCACACATTTGGATCAGGGCACAAGAAGACACAGTGTAATGCCGCAGAAAAAGCACATGCTTAAAGCCATGTAGACCTGAGGTAATTTCCTACCTTAACCATCTTGCATTGTGTGATGTTGGAATACAACCTTAAGTTCTGATTCTGGTTTTTTTTCACTTGTAAAATAAGCATAAATATCCACAACCCACAATAAATATCATACAATTAAACATGGCAGAATGAAAAGAGATAAAATGCATTTAGTAACAAGCATCGTGGTCAGCTTAGGAAACCCATAAGTAAGCCATTAATGCCTACCAGGTAGTGGGTAGAGGGCTTTATTCACATTATCACAAGTCCATGAGGTAGGTAGCAGTATTATTATTATTATTATTATTATTTTTTGCGGTACGCGGGCCTCCCACTGTTGTGGCCTCTCCCGTTGCGGAGCACAGGCTCCGGACGCGCAGGCTTAGCGGCCATGGCTCACGGGCCCAGCCGCTCCGCGGCCTGTGGGATCTTCCCGGACTGGGGCACGAACCTGTGTCCCCTGCATCGGCAGGTGGACTCTCAACCACTGCGCCACCAGGGAAGCCCAGCAGTATTATTTTTATCTTGTAGATAAGGAAACTGGAGCTTAAGGAAGTTAAGAAAAACAAGGATTCATTCACTTCTCCCTTTCCCCCAATTTTTGAAACATTCATTAGATTTTATTAGCTTTAAGAGGACTATAAAAATAAACTATTCATGCATCTATGCTTTTCTCCAACAAAAAATAAAATTGAAGAAAGCTGCTAAGTAGATTTAATAGAAGTCCAGTCCACAAAATGTTCTGTTTTATTTAGGTCAGTGTGCATTTTGTGTGTATAATGTCTATTACTTTAGCTTTTCAATTTATATCTTCAACATACATAGATAGGTTACCTTGCATTTTGGTGCTTACCTCTCCGGATCTGAAAATTTGGAAATCACTCATCACTCTACTTGACATCTTATGGACTGAGAGCAATTGTGAAACTCACAAAATTATTTTGGAAATAGGTGTGATAGTGTTTTATCCATCCTGAAAAAGATTCAGAAGTTAAGAGAAATACAATGTGGAGAAAAGAATAGAATGGTTGAAAGTTTGTTTATACGAGGAAAAGATGCACATTTGTTTAGACTTAATTCATGTAATTATTTTTAAAAGCAGTATTTTTAGTTCTCTGCCTGTTGATACGATACCAGCAGGTATGGTATGAAGCGGGAGCAGGTTCTCTGATTTTAAGCTTCTCAAGATAGTGTTTGAATGTTTGTCCCTAAAGTTACCTTTGAAATGATCTGGTGCACACTCAGAGATGAGAACAGAGTCTCAGAATGGAAGTGTCATTCCAAGACCACCAATCAGTAAGGGATGGAACAGAGGTAGAGCCAGGGCTCTGGCCACCCACCCAAGCCTTCTTGTTCACTCTCCTATCCTCTACAGCATTTCTTAATAAAACTTAAACCTATGACTCTTGGGCTCGAGGCAGGCTTGTAATTAGCCAGGATAATAGTAGAAAAGTGTGACGAACAACGTCAAATTTCTGAAATACCAAATAAGGCCTTTCTTCATTTTAGGGGGGAAAAAAACAGGAAAATTTATACTAAAGGCTTCCAGATGCCCTGAGAAGCACCTCTTGACTCTGACATGCACTGATAAGATAGGCATTGTTTATAAGACACCGAAAATTCAAGGCTTGGTTTTTCAGAATTTCCCTGGAGGTAAACTACCTCTAGATTTGGCCTACAAAATAGTGAGATAACTCAGATCAGAAGGTTAATGTCTTGCTATTTAAAGATTGTCCAAGTAGAATCAAATGCTTGATTTTGCCCCTTTAGCCTATGAATCCTTGAGGACAGAGACTCTGAGCTTTATTGTTTTCTAACATTCAAGGCCTAGCACAGTGTTTTCTCCAACCTGATAATTATGGATTAAAAAAATGATCAGATTTTTAGGTGGCCTGTGTTGGAAATTGTCCCAACAAATGATAATATCACAGCTGTTTTTTAGGAGGCTGCATTACACTTTCAACCATCACAATATTCACCCTTTTGGCCATTTCCATAGAAAAAGCTCTGTCCCAGAGGCCACAGGTGTAACGCCTCACTGAGGTGCTTCCAAGCTGTCCTCCTTTTCCAGCCAATTTCCCCCTGTGAGATGTCGGAAAGAATTCCAGGCTGCTGCCAAGTTCACCAGTCTGTGAATAGTCTATTTCAAGAAACTCCAATATATCAAATTCTAAATTTTAAATTAATAGATAAATTGTGGGTGTGTGTGGAAAATAATTATTTTCCAGATGATTCATTTAAAAATGACTCTGTCTAATGTGATGGTGTGTGAATATGAATAACAAGTCTTCAGAGGCAGGCCTGGGAAGAACCCTGTATCTACTTTTTTTAATAAGCACCCTGGGACTCTGATGTAGTTTTTCTTAATTCATTTAAAATATATGGTCCAAAACATGCATAATTAAGGAGGTATCAGTTGTATAAAGTGCTTTACTCCTTTCTCTTTGCCATTTTGTAGCATCCATCTTCCTCTCTAATTTATTATTCTTTGACAACAATACAATTAAAACTTTAAGAGCTCAGTGCCAGCTGTTTGATTTTAGAAAATCAAATATACAAATACAAGTTTAATGATACTAAGTAAGAAAAGAATTGTATTAATGTTACTATTTAAATGGTTGTCAGAGACAGTTGACCTCAAAAGTCAGGATATTACAAATGAAACCTGACAAACAGTCCCTTGAGAAAAAGCAAGAGCAACAGAGGGAGAGACATTGGGCTTATGTGGTAACAAAGTCAAAGTGAGATTTCCTGGATGTCAAAGCAATGAAGTAGGCAGTAACATTTTTACTGTGAAAAGATAATCAGGGATCAGCCTGTATATTGGCCGGAATGACATAATTTCCTTTGACCATTGAGTTCTTTTGGCCAAACTTGTGTGTCAGAGTAACAGCTATATGTGAGTACCAGGGGGAATATTATTATTAAAAGGATTTTTAAATATATTACCTGTTTTGAGGTAGAAATACACTCCTGCCAAAGGCAATCGTTGTGTGATATTGTTGCTGATACTGTTCTTTACATTTATCCTGGGCATTTAAAATAAGTTAGGGAATTTTTATAACCCTAGACTATAAGTGACAGTTGCCATCATTCGTAGTTTGTGTTTTGTGAATATAAAAGCCACCCTCCAGGAATGTGAAAACAGGTGAAATAAAACATCAGAGTTTTGAGTTCTCAGGGGAAAAAAGATGTAAGAATTAATGGCAAGCTTTGTTGTTATTAAGTAGCAATCATAACATATACTAAAATTCCATGAAAAATAGGACACTGTAGTTGACATTAATCTTAAGCAAAATACCACAGCAGATTTTTCAAAATATGATTTTTCACTCATTACATAAAAAATGTTCCCAGTAGAAGGCAGCAGAGAGCTCACAGAGAGGACTGTCATCTTTTGTTTTTGTTTTTGTAGCTGGTATTATTAATTAGCCTTGTAATAAGGGTATCTTGATTTCAACTTAAACATTTATCACTCATTTATCTGAGCATGTCAGATGATTGTGAACTAGTAATAGCAGAATTGGGTGGATTCATAACTGGTTGAACAATGAAAATTTTTAAATGCTAACTAGTCAATGTCAATTTAGAAGAAAGTCTCTAGAAATGACCTGCTGGACTCTGCCTTTGTCTTTTTCTAAAATTATCAAATTAATCGGATTGATAAATCACAGAAAATGGAACTGGATCTCTCATTCATTCATTGATAGATCTGAGGCTAGGAATTTTCAACAGTCTGCAGCAACAGGCAAGATTTAATAACTTGAAACTTATAGGATATGTACACAAACTTCTACTTAAAGCCAAAGTTCACCTGAAGAAAAGCAGGATGGAGGTGTCTCTCTTAGGTGCAGAACAGTCCTACGATGCAGTTTCATAAAAGGTATTCCTGTCCTAGGCTGCATATGCAGACAGAAAAGGGAAGTGATTGTCTTGTTCTACCTAAATGTTTTGGAACTTAACCTGTTGTACTTTATCAGTGCTGGGCATCAGACCTCAGGAGGCAAGTATCAAACCTGAGTATATGCAAATGAGAATGGCTATGGTGGTAGGTAAAACCCAAGCTGTTTCACACTATAAATGTCTGAAGGAAATGGGGATGCTTAAGTGGGAATGAGGGAGCATGATACCATAGATGTGGAATTGGACTTCCTTCATTATGCTCTAGTAGTGGACAAAACTAGGGCTCAAAGGTGGATGCTAATGGGTGGATTCCAGTTCAACAGAAGGTAAAACTTTTAAATGATTTGATATAACTGAATAGGGCAACTCAAGGAGATCAAGCAAACATTAGAGTCAGAAAGGTGGAGACGATGGTACTGAAGCGTCACATCAAATAAGGTTATGGATTAGATCACTGGGTTTGAAACTGGGCTCTCTGGAGTATTCAGGTTCAGGGTGTACTATTGGAGGTGGTAGAGGGTGGGAGATGTTGACTAGGTAGATGCCTTGGGCTCATATTCCACTTTATTTGGATTTTGACTCCTCATAAGATTATTTTTTCTAAGCTAAAGTTTCCATGGGTGAAAAAAGAAAGAAAGAAAGGAGAAGAAAATGATTAGATGATGGTTTATGTCTTCCTAACTTAGGACTCCACATTGTTGCAACAAAGGAGATATGTTAGAAGTGTGAAAAATATACCTCTTTAGAGAGTTTGAGGAAATTACATCTTCAAGTTTGTGCACCCAACATACACACAACACCTCTCTCTCTCTCTCTCTCTCTCTCTCTCTCTCTCTCTCTCTCTCTCTCTCTCTCTCTCTCTCTCACACACACACACACACACACACACACACACACACACACACACACACACACACACACACACACACACACACACACACACACCCCTACATGAAAGTATGCATTTTAAGAGCCCTCATCACTCAGTGCTGAGCTATTTTCTTTGCTGATTTATCACATATATCCAACACTTCTGATTATGATCCTCCTGCTTGTTTTAAAAAAATAGTAAAAAATTTCCTCTTGTAGTACAAACATCTAAATGAACTATATATAAAATTAAGCTAAATGTCAAACACCCAGTTACCCCTCCAGGATAGTCAAGAGAGCTGGTTTCCTCCAATCATCAGTCTAGTTCCAGGTCACCAGATGTTGAGGTAACCCAAGGAGGGAGTTAGATGAATCCGAAGCTCAGAGTAAATTCTTTTAGGTCAAGACAGTATATGGATATGAGTTTCTGCCTTTAAAGCTAAATACCACATTAAATTATATCTGTTGTAACATTGTCTGTAATTCAGTAACAAAAGAAATAAATGATTATTCAGCAGGATTATCAAAAATACAATCAATCACATAGAAAGTATATCAGTACCTAAATGCACATGCTTTCAGCAAATACTTATTGAACGCCTTCCATGTGCCAGGCATGGTTCTAGGCCTGAGGGACAAAACAGCAAACCCTGACCTTGTGAAGGTTATATTCTAGTAGACAGTTTACAAATAAACATGTCAGGTGGTGACAAGTGGTGTTAAGAAAGATGAAGCAGGGTCACTGGGTACAGAGCAGTGGGGGCTGCTATTTTCTATAGATGTAGGAAAATGTAAGGTCAACGTGTGACTGCAAAAGGGTGCCTGAATCAGGATGCTTGTATAGAAACAATAGGTGGCCTGTTTTCCTAATGCTCATGCTTCAAAGGCTTTGTGTAGAGCAAGTCAACTGCCTGCTTTAGCAGCTCTCTTCCTTCGCTGTGCATCTTTTCCTTTGTGGTTTGTGTGGTTTACTTTTGACTTCCTCAAGATGTCCAGGTTCTGCAGGATCGTGTTACCTGCAACTCCCGCCCCCCCTCCCCCCATTGATTGAGCTTTTGCTAAAAATAGTTCTAAAATCGTTTCACTGCTATTCCTTTTAGCCCACAAACATGCTTTTTCTTCAAAATTATTTTCCAGTTTATATACATGTTTCTACTTAAGAACATTCACTCCCATATTTTCACTTTTTTATAAACATATTAACTGTGTCACTGACATATATGACCTTATTTATCTTTTCTTTCTCTGCATGATAACATAGTAATGAAAAGATAAAAACAGCATATGCCTCCTCAAGAAAGGACTGGAGATAAAATTTGTTTTTTTCTCATATTTTAACTAATTTTTAAAATGATAAATTCCAGAAATGCTCTGCTTACCATAGGAAAAAATGCATTAGTTTAGATGTTTCAATTAATCTCTTCAAACAAACATTACATTGTGTTGATTACAAAATTATCTACAGAATGATTATGTCATTGGGAAAAATTGCATAAGTATAAAAACAACCTGTATAAAAACATCGCTTAAATTATAAAATAGATTGTATTAGATTTGTATTAGACTGTGGGATGGATACCAAAGTTCATATATAACTTTTCCACTTTTTGAGTAAGCCTGTAATAACCTCTCCCCCTACCCCATCTTGTTAAATTCTTTTGACTATGGTGTCTCTACCCTGCAAGCAAACATCTGTTATTTTCATTTTTAAACATCTGGAAAAGGTGAAGGGACAAAGTGATGACATGGGAGCCTTTTCTTAGGAGTTAGAGGAAATTTGAAAATATTTTAAAGCATGATCCAGGAATTTTTACACAGAGTGGATTTAAAGATCCCATTCAGTTATAATTTATGTCTTATAAAAAGTTTTTTGTTGTTAGCTTATTACTGATACTTAAACATTTCATGATTCCAGATTCATTCTTCTGCATTATTATGAAAATATCTTTTGAAGGTTAACATATCAAACTCTATATATATCTATAATAAATAATTATAATTTGTACTGTGCACTCACAAATAGCCCTTTAATATCTCTAATTTTGAATCAGTTGACTTTGACCTTTATTATAACAACTGAATTTGGCGGCAGGAAGCAGGTTGGCATAGAAAAAAGAATTATTAGGTTAAAAGCCACTTGAGGAGGTAACATATTGCAATGAAAGAGCTCTGAAAAAAATAGATAAAATAAGACCTTTGGATTAGGCCTGGCAGTGTCATTAAGGTGATTCACTGTCATTTCAGGCAATTCAGCAATAGGCCTCTGGAGCACGGTCTCTCATGGGTGTCAATCCATGATGACAGCTGTGAATGCCTCAGAGACCAAGCAAGCGGGTTACACAAAAGTGGTGGGGACTCTGGTGAACTTGGAGACACGGGGCCTTCCTAAAGGCATTAATTTCAAAATTTTGAAACCTGGTGATACCTGTAGTATCCCTTTTAACTCTAATACTCTGTGCTTTTGTATTGGGTTCACAAATAAAATCAACATGTGTTTGTTAGACATCTAATGTGTAAAACCTTGTTACGGCTTGAGAGGGACAGCATAAATCTATGAGTAATGGTTTCTGCCTTTGAAGTGAGGCTAGTTATTCAAGGGACAGGGAAAACACACTAATTATTTAACAAGAAATAGCTGTGTCTCCTTTCAAAAACCATGGGTGTGTGTTACCAAGTGCTGGAGGCATTTTAGGAATGGAAATACCCTCTAGCAGGAGGGGCTGAAGAAAGACTTCCCTGAAGAGATGAAGTTCAAGTCCAAGATTCAGGTGTAGGATCTACACTAGGACAGGATGGGGCGACTTCACAAGCCAGGAGTTTAACTTCAGGGAGACCTGCTGTAAGCAGTATTAAGGAGTCTGGCTTTTTTGTTTCTTGGTTTTTGATAGTGGTGGATTCTTGTGTGGAAAATTAGTAGTAAAATTGTCACTGAGACTCTTCAGAGTGTTTTTGATATATTCTGATATCAGCCAAACATTTGGTTGTGGTATATACATTTCAATGTTGAAGCTGAAAGCTTTTGCACAGATTTACTTAGTGAATAAATACATTCATTTGGTCACAACAACAAAAAATTTATCACCATTGTATTTACATTTTTATCCCACTAAGCATCTGTTTTCTCTACATTGTTGGCTCTAGTTATAATCTTTCTTTCTTCAGCAAAACATCTTTCACTATTGTCTCTAAATGCCTAGAAATGTAGGATGATCAAAATAAGATGTGTCCAGATAGATGATCTAATAATGACTAACACTGGTATTATGCTTTTAAATTTACAAGTGTTTTCACATGCGTTTTAAACATTTATTTCTTTAAAGAATTCCATAGTGTATATTGTATTTTTCTTTGTATTACAATAAAAGAGGATTCAAAAAAGGTATGATTAATACAGTCATAGCACACAGTAGGACTGCTATAGAAACCATTACAGTTAGACCTGGAAGATGGCATGGTCCGTACCTCTCATGTCATTCATTTATTCACTTAGTACTTATTGAGTACCTCCAACTTTCCAGACACTGTTCTAAGTTACAAGCACACAGTAGTAAACAAGACAGACAAGGTTATTATTGCTTTCTGCATTCTATAAAGGAAATTTGCCCATAGTTTACCCATCTAGGACCCAGATCTTTGGATTTCCAAGCTGTGTTTTTTCCACGGTCCTGACTGTAACCACACATTTGGTTGAATATTTGTAATGCTAGCTCAGGAATCCACCCTGATCCAGGTTAGATAAAATAAATGTTCTGAGAGTAAGGTGAGATCTCCAAAATATGTGTTGAATATAAGTAAAATTGCCAAGATGTTTATGACAGGGATATATGCTCAGGGCAACTCTAGCTGCCAGAATGGATCTTATTTTGCTTTCATGTTTGTTGTGTGGCCAGGGATACACTCAGATGCATTTTGCTCTTCGCTGGCCTCCCATTATGTTATACCTGTCTTTAATTTGGGAGCCCTGTGTTGTTGAAAGATATAATGCCAGAAGAAAGAGGACTGTGAATTAAGGTTAAGATGTAAGAAATAAAGGGGCCTTTTGTTTATATATATATGTGTGTATGTGTGTGTACATATATATATGTGTGTGTACATATATATATATATGTATGTATAAAACTATCTTTCACAACAGTGATTCTGGATACATCCTTGTCATCATTTCATTGCAATAAGATAATGGGAAGCAAATATTATTCAAATGTAAATGACAAAATCATCTTAAATATAACTAAGACTCACGTAGGGATTATTTCTACTGAATAAGCGTATAGAAGAGACACTTTTTTACTTCAATTACTCTAGCAAGATCACACCCGGTGCTAGATGCATGGTTCAAGAACCACGGTGCATTAGTGTAGCAGTTAGGTTATTAATCATGGGTGTCAAGTCCTTTCTGCTAATTAACCTTAATTGAGCTCTCTGTTACGGAAGCACCATTTCCCATGAAGCAACTAACCAATGATAGCAAAATAACAGAACATGGTAAAACCCAGGATTAACATTACTTCCTGTACTTGAATACCAATGCCTAGTGCATTTTGCTGTAATACAAAATCTTAAGTCTTCTATAAAAGTTTAAAAATTGCATTGAGTAAAAATTGGTAGAATAGACATAAAATTTGCCTAAGGAAATGATTTAGGAAAGCATTTTTGACACAACTTATATGTCTGCATTTTATATTTTAAAGCAATTAGAATGTACCATTTATAATAAAAATAAGAATTTTTAGAGATGCAAAGATTAAAATCTCAAATTATCCATTAGTTAATGTGACTGTGAACTTAGTCATGCTTGAAACTAAATCTCTACTTCATTTGTGTTCAGTACTATTTTCAGTAGTACCACAAAATGTCCATTAGAATCGAATTCTGCTGCAATAGGCAGCTTTATTAATCTGCCTGGAGAAATGCAGTGCAATTAATTCTAAATTTGATAACCAGCAAGCACTTCAGATGTTCAATAGGTTATTTATTAAAAAGAAAATCAAAAAGAAATAAGCTTTACTGCCAATGAACAGAATGCTTAGATTTAAAAATGGCCAGAAGGCTACTGGTATTAATAAGCTTTGTCAAATTCATTTTCAGACATGCATGGAGGAGTCTGTACTATTTTTTGTTCATGTCACAGTGTCTGTCAAGAGAAGAGCTCAGATACCTTGGGGAAAGCTTTCTGATGTGCAAGTATTTGAAAGTAAAAAGGCAAAGACAGACATTTAGCTGATTCATGAGGGAATGGAAAACCATGAAGAATCTTGAGAAAAATTAAAGCAGTAACAATGAAAGTGTTAGGAAAAGGGTTTAGCCACTGATATAAATTTGGGCAAGAACAACAAATACAAACATTGGTGATAAAAGTACTAGAAACTCAACCTAAAATAAGCATGAATAAGAATTTACATAGCATGAATGAAGCAACCCAGGTCATGAGTGAACGTGTCTCACGAACCATTTATTTATGCTATATTTGGAGATAAAATTTAAACATCAGACAAGTGGCCCAATTTCATTACATAGTAATGCATATTGTCAGCAACATTTGACCATAGGGACTTAATGGAATATAATAGAATACTCCTCTAGGCACCTAAAACTTGGGTTCAAATAATAGTTCTGCCAGGTAACAAGTGTGTAACTATGGACTAATTACTTGAGAGCCTGTTCTTCACTGGCACTATCCAGTAGATCTTTCTGAGATGATATAAGTGTTCTACATCTGTGCTGTTCAGTAAGATAACCACTAGCTACATGTGTCTATTGAGCCCTTGATATCTGGCTAGTACAACTGAGGAACTGGATTTTTAAGTTTAGTTATTGTAATTAATTTAAATAGCCATATGTGGCTAGTGTCTACTAAATTGGACAGTACAGTACAGCCTCATGTGATTTCTTCTTCTATGAAACAGCAGTAGTAATAGATCTGATTCAGTTATGATGCTTTCAGTTGCTAGGGAGACAAAACTCAGCCCAAAAATTAAACAATAAAGGAAATGTATTGGCTTATTTTAACTGAAAAGTCCAGAAGTGGAAAGTGTTGTGCAGAGTTCAATCAGGGCCTCTCACTCTATTTTTCCCCAACACTCTTGCTTCCCATTTGTTTTGTTGTTTATGCTCTGCCCTTATGCTGGTTTCCCTGATGGTCACAGTCTGCCTGCTGGAAGTAACAGGAGTTATGTACTTCTCATTCATATCTAGTAGGAGAGTGAGAGAAAGAGTGTTGCCTCCCACATCCACTTAAAAGGGCGAAGCTTTGCTCTGAGAAAATCAACCTGAAACAAATGAGTATAGCCAGGAGAAGGCTGTGTATTGCTTGGCTTGTACCTGGTTTCCTGCCCATCCCCTAACTAATTACTTTGGCAAGTGAAAGGAGATTTTTTGATGAATGTTGAAACTAGGGTTGAATTGGGGGAAATGGTGTTTTCTCAAAGAAAATCTGGAAGCTATTCAGAAGAGAAAAATGCAGAGTGAATGCTGGATAGGTAACTGATCATTTTCATACCATTTTAATGTAGTCGCTGACATACGTTGATAAAGCACTTAACTGTCTGATATATTATATCCCTTCTTGTTCACATACCCCACCCTTTCCATCCATATACCCTGGGCAACTATCTTAACCCTCTGACATCTTAGTTTTCTCACGTGGGGATACATGACTGTTAAGGTTTTTTCTACCACTCAAAGTCTGTTAACGATGCCTACTACTGACATTATGTAACCTCAGAGCATTGGAATAGGTGTGTCAAAGGAGAGTTAATTGCATTGGAGGGCAGCGGATGACTGCAGCTAACAAAATACCATTGGGCCCTCTGTAACCACTTTGTGGAAGTGGCCCAGGCATCAGTCTTTCAGCAAATAGAGGAAAGATGATACACTCTGCCTGTTTCTCAGTTCCAGCTTCCCCTGGACCCAGTTCTATTACTATTACTCTCAAGCAGGTGAACAAATAATAAGAACCAATGATATCTAGCCTTTGGCTCAATGACATGAAAGACTGATTTGAGGCCTACCCCTGAAAATTGAAATTTAATTTTGCTAGGCTGGGATTCAGGCATCTCTATTTTCTTAAAAAGTGATTTTAATGTGTAGCTATGGTTGAGAAGCACTATTCAAGTGATTTTCAGATAAACAGGAAGTGGAATCAGGAGCCTATACCACACTGTTTGCTGTCAAGTAGCAGGCCAATTAAATGATGTGAAGATAAGATAGCGAAATAACCAATGTTAGAAGTATGCAAAATTTCTTCAGCAAAAAAGACGAAGAGCACAAAAATAAATACATATTTTTAAAATCTGGAGACAAAACACTTACAACTTTCTCTCAAGAAAAATTTAAAATACCATGAATTCTATAAAACGTACAGATTAGATGATATTTCGTTAACAGAGCTAAAGTAAGAAATTATAGAGGAAAACAAAGCCATAATGACCTTAAAACCAAATTAGAAGTAAAAGAGAGCAGATCTGGCAGAAAATCAAGTCAGTAACATGCAAGAAGTGTTTAAAAAGAACAGCGGCGGAGAAAACAGAGGAAAAGCACCACAACATTATTAGAAAAAAAGCAGCACCAAAAGTTATTAGAAGAGACGAGATTAGAAGAACAAACAATGCAAATCCATGTACATGGAGGGAACAGAACACATTGAAGGAACAAATTACATTAGTTACTATAGAAGGTGTGTTTCATGAAATGAAAGAAAGCATGAATCTTCAGGTTTAATGGGCCCAAAATGTGCCAGAAAAAAATGATTTAAAAATTGTGAATAATGAGTCATATACTTGTGAATTTATTGTATTTTGAGGATAACCGAAAAAGGTACATGTACCTGTTCTATTTCCATTTGCCTAGGCTGATAACTTGTAACAAATAGATATTTGATGAATATTTGTTGAATAAACAAGAAAACATCTTCTATTAATAAAATCACTTAGGCTGAACTATTAGATTACTAAAGAATTGTGAATTTTCTACTTTTGTAGAGGTCATCTGTAAAATGATCTAGAAATTTTACTCCCACGTTTATAGTAAGAATTACATTTTCAAATAATGTATGTTAATATGCACTGTTAGTATGCTATCTTCATGTATATGCACTTTTTTTAAAACATTAAAGATATAATTGTCTAAAGAAAGAAAACAAAAAATACATAATTATGATTTAAATAAGTCCTATAATCAAGAAAGAAGAAATAAAGAGGATATTCTGCACAGTTATTTCCTGATTATGCTAACAAGTATCTCCACTTTATTAACAATATAAAGGAATTGCAATTGTATTTATCACTTAATTTTTAGAAATTTTTTCCAATTCACCACATTGACTACTCTGCCATCCTTATGTATGTATATCTTGTGTGCTTTTTCAAACATCCTGAATAATTCATTTTATTTTCACCATTTCTTGTTTCTTCTGTATAGATTTTAGTCTGATCTCATAGGTTTTGATGTGGAATATTCTTACGAGGCATTATTTGCAAAAGCAAAATTTGACTCAATAATTGTTTAGGGGAGAGTTTAAAAAATTCCAAATGGTTGTTTTTATCTCCTTTACTTTCTTTATTCTCACATGTTTTGCTTTATGGTCTGAGAATAAGGTCTCTATTTATGTCAACTGCAAGTAATAGAAGAGCTGATAGAAAGTAGCTTAATAACAATTTTTAATCTCGCTTAAGAAGTTCAGAAGTAGAGATTGCCAAGTTGGTTCTGCAGTTCAGTGACATCATCAAGTACAAAGACTCTTCTCTTTATGTTTTGTCCAAATCCTTGTATTGGCAGTGTTTATCCTCATGGACCCAAGACAACTGGATTACATCAATGCCAAGTATCATTTTATCTCAAGACAATGTCTAAAAGAAATAAGGGAGAAAAAAGGGTTCTTCCCAAAAGTCTTACATCAGGGATAAAATTATTTCCTAGAAGCCCTGAATGTATCTTCCCTCTGACCTCACACACCTAATAATTACTAGCAATTAGAAATCAAATTGTTGTCTTTAACTTAGATCCATCATGGTTCATACTACTTTGTTAAAGATGCTCAAATTGACTTTCTGTTAGCCAGAAAAAAGAGTGGATTATTGCTGGTTGGGTGGACAACAAACAATATCTGCCTTACAAATATTAAATACGATGGGCACCTTCAAGATGGTGGAGGAGTAAGATGTGGAGATCACCTTCCTGCCCACAAATACATCAAAACTAAGTCTACATGCGGAACAACTCCTACAGAACACGTATTGAATGCTGGCAGAAGACCTCAGACTTCCCAAAAGGGTCTTGATGCTCTGGCCGGGTGTCAGGCCTGAGCCTCTGAGGTGGGAGAGCCAAGTTCAGGACATTGGTCCACCAGAGACCTCCCAGCCCCACGTAATATCAAATGGCAAAAGCTCTCACAGAGAGCTCCATCTCAATGCTAAGAGCCAGTTCCACTCAATGGCCAGCAAGCTACAGTGCTGGACACCCTATGCCAAACAACTAGCAAGACAGGAACACAACCCCACCCATTAGCAGAGAGGCTGCCTAAAATCATAATAAGTTAACAGACACCCCAAAACATACTGCTGGAGGTGGTCCTGCAAACCAAAAAGAATAAATCCAGCCTCATCCACCAAAACACAGGCACTAGTCCCCTCTACCAGGAAGCCTACACAACCCACTGAACCAACCTTAGCCACTGGGAGCAGACACCAAAAACAATGGAAACTATGAACCTGTAGCCTGCAAAACAGAGAGCCCAAACACAGTAAGATAAGCAAAATGAGAAGACAGAGTAATAAGCAGCAGATGAAGAGGCAAGGTAAAAACCCATCAGAACAAACAAAGGAAGAGGAAATAGGCAGTCTACCTGAAAAAGAATTCAGAGTAATGACAGTAAACATGATCCAAAATCTTGGAAATAGAATGGAGAAAATACAAGCAAGGTTTAACAAGGACCTAGAAGAACTAAAGAGAAAACAAACAATGACGAACAACACAATAAATGAAATTAACAATTCTCTAGAAGGAATCAATAGCAAAATAACTGAGGCAGAAGAAAAGATAAGTGACTTGGAAGATAAAACATTGGAAATAACTACCATAGAGCAAAATAAAGAAAAAAGAATGAAAAGAATTGAGGACAGTCTCAGAGACATCTGGTACAACATTAAACGCACCAACATTCGGATTGTAGGGGTCCCAGAAGAATACGAGAAAAAAAAAAGGGATTGAGAAAATATTTGAAGAAATTATAGTTGAAAACTTCCCGAATATGGGAAAGGAAATAATCAAATCCAGCAAGTGCAGAGAGTCCCATACAGGATAAATCCAAGGAGAAACACACTGAGATACATATTAATCAAACTATCAAAAACTAAATACAAAGAAAAAATATTAAAAGCAGCAAGGGAAAAGCAACAAATAACAAACAAAAGAATCTCCATAAGGTTAGCAACTGATCTTTCACCAGAAACTCTGCAAGCCAGAAGGGAGTGGCAGGACATATTTAAAGTGATGAAAGGGAAAAACCTACAACCAAGATTACTCTACCCAGCAAGGATCTCATTCAGATTTGACAGAGAAATTAAAACCATTACAGTAAGCAAACCTAAGAGAATTCAGCACCACCAAACCAGCGCTACAATAAATGCTAAAGGAACTTCTCGAGGCACGAAACACTAAGCGAAGGAAAAGACTCACAATAACCAACCCAAAACAATTTAAAAAAATAGTAATAGGAACATACGTATCGATAACTACCTTAAATGTAAATGGATTAAGTGCTCCAACCAAAGACATAGATTGGCTGAATGGATACAAAAACAAGACCCATCTATATGCTATCTACAAGAGACCCACATCAGACCTAGCTAGAGACACATGAAGACTGAAAGTGAGGGGATGGAAAAAGATATTCCATGCAAATGGAAATCAAAAGAAAACTGGAGTAATAATTCTTATATCAGACAAAATAGACTTTAAAATAAAGACTATTCCAAGAGACAAAGAAGGGCACTACATCCAAGAAGGGATCAGTCCAAGAAGGAGATATAACAACTGTAAATATTTATGCACCCAACATAGGAGCACCTCAATACATAAGGCAAATGCTAACAGCCATAAAAGGAGAAATTGACAGTAGCACAATCATAGTGGGGGACTTTAACACCCCACTTTCACCAATGAACAGATCACCCAAAAGGAAAAAAAATAAGGAAACACAAGCTTTATTTTTTTTAACATCTTCATTGGAGTATAATTGCTTTACAGTGGTGTGTTAGTTTCTGCTTTATAACAAAGTGGATCAGCTATACATATACATATATCCCCATATCTCCTCCCTCTTGCGTCTCCCTCTCTCCCTCCTTATCCCACCCCTCTAGGTGGTCACAAAGCACTGAGCTGATCTCCCTGTGCTATGTGGCTGCTTCCCACTAGCTTTCTGTTTTCCATTTGGTAGTATATATAAGTCCATTCCACTCTCTAACTTCATCCCAGCTTACCCTTCCCCCTCTCCGTGTCCTGAAGTCCATTCTATATGTCTGTGTCTTTATTCCTGTCCTGCCCCTAGGTTCTTCATAACCAATTTTTAAGTTTTTTAGATTCCATATATATGTGTTAGCATACGGTATTTGTTTTTCTCTTTCGGACTTACTTCCCTCTGTATGACAGATTCTAGGTCCATCCACCCCACTAAAAATAACTCAATTTCGTTTCTTTTATGGCTGAGTAATATTCCATTGTATATACATGCCACATCTTCTTTATCCATTCATCTGTCGACGCACACTTAGGTTGCTTCCATGTCCTGGCTATTGTAAATAGAGCTGCGATGAACATTGCGTTACATGACTCTTTTTGAATTATGGTTTTCTCAGGGTATATGCCCAGTAGTGGGATATCTGGGTCGTATGATAGTTATATTTTCAGGTTTTTAAGGAACCTCCATACTGTTCTCCATAGTGGCTGTATCAATTTACATTCCCCCCAACAGTGAAAGAGGGTTCCCTTTTCTGCACACCCACTCCAGAATTTATTGCTTGTAGATTTTTTTTTTTGGCAGTACACGGGCCTCTCACTGCTGTGGCCTCTCCCGCTGCGGAGCACAGGCTCCGGACGTGCAGGCTCAGTGGCCATGGCTCACGGGCCCAGCTGCTCTGTGGCATGTGGGATCTTCCCGGACCGGGCCACGAACCCGTGTCCCCTGCATCGGCAGGCGGACTCTCAACCACTGCGCCACCAGGGAAGCCCCACTTGTAGATTTTTTGATGATGGCCATTCTGACTGGTGTGAGGTGACACCTCATTGTAGTTTTCATTTGCATTTCTCTAATGATTAGTGATGTTGAGCATCCTTTCATGTGTTTGTTGGCCATCTGTATATCTTCTTTGGAGAAATGTCTATTTTGGGCTTCTGCCCATTTTTGGGTTGGGTTGTTTGTTTTTGTGCTATTGAGCTGCATGAGCTGCTTGTAAAGTGTGGAGATTATTCCTTTGTTAGTTGCTTCATCTGCAAATATTTTCTCCCATTCTGAGGGTTGTCTTTTCATCTTGTTTATGGTTTCCTTTGCTGTGCAAAAGCTTTTAAGTTTCATTAGGTCCCATTTGTATATTTCTGTTTTTATTTCCATTTCTCTAGGAGGTGGGTCAAAAAGGATCTTGCTGGGCATCCCTGGTGGCCCAGTGGTTGAGAGTCCGCCTGCCGATGCAGGGGACACGGGTTCGTGCCTCGGTCTGGGAGGATCCCACATGCCGCGGAGTGGCTGGGCCCATGAGCCATGGCCGCTGAGCCTGCGCATCTGGAGCCTGTGCTCTGCAACGATAGGGGCCACAGCAGTGAGAGGCTGGCATACTGCAAAAAAAAAAAAAAAAAAAAAAGAAGGATCTTGCTGTGATTTATGTCATAGAGTGTTCTGCCTGTGTTTTCCTCTAAGAGTTTTACATTGTCTGGGCTTACATTCAGGACTTTAATCCATTTTGAGTTTGTGTGTATGGTGTTAGGGAGTATTCTAATTTCATTCTTCTACATGTAGTTGTCCAGTTTTCCCAGCACAACTTAAGAGGCTGTCTTTTCTCCATTGTATATTCTTCCCTCCTTTATCAAAGATAAGGTGACCATGTGTGTGTGGGTTTACCTTTGGGTTTCTGTCGTATTCTATTGATCTATATTTCTGTTTTTGTGCCAGTACCATACTCTTTTCATTACTGTAGCTTTGTAGTAGAGTAGCTTTGTAGTAGAGTCTAAACTCAGGGAGCCTGATTCCTCCAGCTCCGTTTTTCTTCCTCAAGATTGTTTTGGCTATTTGGGGTCTTTTATATTTCCATACAAACTGTGAAATTTTTATGTTCTAGTTCTGTGAAAAATGCCATCTGTAGTTTGATAGGGATTGCACTGAATCTATAGATTGCTTTGGGTAGTATAGTCATTTTTACAATGTTGATTCTTCCAATCCAGGAACATGGTATACCTCTCCATCTGTTTGTATCATCTTTAATTTCTTTCATCAGTGTCCTGTAGTTTTCTGCATACAGGTCTTTTGTCTCCTTAGGTAGATTCATTCCTAGATATTTTATTCGTTTTGTTGCAATGGTAAATGTGAGTATTTCCTCAATTTCTCTTTCAGATTTTTCATCATTAGTGTATAAGAATGCAAGAGATTTCTGTGCGTTAATTTTGTATCCTGCTACTTTACCAAATTTATTGCTTAGCTATCGTAGTTTTCTGGTAGTGTCTTTAGGATTCTCTATGTATAGTATCATCTGCAAACACTGACAACTTTACTTCTTTTCCAATTTGAATTCCTTTTATTTCTTTTTCTTCTCTGATTACTGATTACAAAACTATGTTGAATAATAGTGGTGAGAGTGGGCAACCTTGTCTTATTTCTGAACTGGGTGGAAATGGTTTCAGGTTTTACAGTTGAGCATGATGTTGTCTGTGGGTTTGTCATATATGGCCTTTATTATGTTGAGGTAAGACCCCTCTATGCCTACTTTCTCGAGGGTTTTTATCATAAATGGGTGTTGAATTTTTTCGAAAGCTTTTTCTGCATCTGTTGAGATGATCATATGGTTTTTCTCCTTCGGTTGGTTAATATGTTTTATCACATTGATTGATTTGTGTATATTGAAGAATGCTTGCTTTACGTGACTAATACCCACTTGATCATAGTGTATGATCCTTGTAATGTGCTGTTGGCTTCCGTTTGCTAGTATTTTGTTGAGGATTTTTGCATCTATGTTCATCAGTGATATTGGCCTGTAGTTTTCTTTCTTTGTGACATCCTTGTCTGGTTTTGGTATCAGAGTGATGGTGGCCTTGTATAATGAGTTTGGGAGTGTTCCTCCCTCTGCTATATTTTGGAAGAGTTTGAGAAGGATAGGTGTCAGCTCTTCTCTAAATGTTTGATAGAATTCGCCTGTGAAGCCATCCGGTCCTGGGCTTTTGTTTCTTCGAAGATTTTTAATCAGTTTCAATTTCAGTGCTTGTCATTGGTCTGTTCATATTTTTATTTCTTCCTGGTTCAGTCTCTGAAGATTGTGCTTTTCTAAGAATTTGTCCATTTCTTCCAGGTTGTCCATTTTATTGGCATATAGTTGCTTGTAGTAATCTCTCATTATCCTTTGTATTTCTGCAGTGTCAGTTGTTACTTCTTCTTTTTCATTTCTAATTCTATTGATTTGAGTCTTCTTCCTTTTTTTCTTGATAAGTCTGGCTAATGGTTTATCAATTTTGTTTATCTTCTCAAAAAACCAGCTTTTAGTTTTATTGATCTTTGCTATTGTTTCTTTTATTTCTTTTTCATTTATTTCTGATCTGATCTTTTTGATTTCTTTCCTTCTGCTAACTTTGGGGTTTTTTGGTTCTTCTTTCTCTAATTGCTTTAGGTGTAAGGTTATGTTGTTTATTTGAGATGTTTCTTGTTTCTTAAGGTAGGCTTGTATAGCTATAAACTTCCCTCTTAGAACTGCTTTTGCTGCATCCCATAGGGTTTGGGTGGTCGTGTTTCCATTTTCCTTTGTTTCTAGGTATTTTTTGATTTCCTCTTTGATTTCTTCAGTGATCTCTTGATTATTTAGTAGTGTATTGTTTAGCCACCATGTGATTGTATTTTTACAGATTTTTTCCCATAATTGATACGTAGTCTGATAGTATTGTGGTCAGAAAAGATATTTGATGCGATTTTAATTTTCTAAAATTTACCAAGGCTTGATATGTGACCCAAGGTTTGATCTCTTCTGGAGAATGTTCCATGAGCACTTGAGAAGAAAGTGTATTCTGTTGTTTTTGGATGGAATGCCCTATAAATATCAATTAAGTCCATCTTGTTTAATGTATCATTTAAAACTTGTGTTTCCTTATTTAATTTCATTTTGGATGATCTGTCCATTGGTGAAAGTGGGGTGTTAAAGTCCCCTACTATGGTTGTGTTACTGTCGATTTCCCCTTTTATGGCTGTTAGCATTTGCCTTATGTATTGTGGTGCTCCTATGTTGGGTGCATAAATATGTACAATTGCTATATCTTCTTTTTGGATGAATCCCTTGATCATTATGTAGTGTCTGTCTCTTTTTATAGTCTTTATTTTAAAGTCTATTTTGTCTGATATGAGAATTGCTACTCCAGCTTTCTTGTGATTTCCATTTGCATGGGATATCTTTTTCCATCCCCTCACTTTCAGTCTGTATGTGTCCCTAGGTCTGAAGTGGGTCTTTTCTAGACAGTGTACTTACGGGTCTTGTTTTTGTATCCATTCAGCCAGTGTATGTCTTTTGGTGGGAGCATTTAATCCATTTACATTTAAGGTAGTTATCAGTATGTATGTTCCTATTACCATTTTCTTAATTGTTTGGGGTTTGTTATTGTAGGTCTTTTCCTTCTCTTGTGTTTCCTACCTAGAGAAGTTCCTTTAGCATTTGTTGTAAAACTGGTTTGGTGGTGCTGAATTCTTTTAGCTTTGGCTTGTCTGTAAAGCTTTTAATTTCTGTGTCGAATCTATGAGATCGTTGATGGGTAGAATAATCTTCATTGTAGGTTTTTCCCTTTCATCACTTTAAATATGTCCTGCCAGTCCCTTCTGGCTTGTAGAGTTTCTGCTGAAAGATCAGCTGTTAACCTTATGGGGATTCCCTTGTATGTAATTTGCTGTTTTCCCTTGCTACTTTCAATATTTTTTCTTTGTATTTAATTTTTGATAGTTTGATTAATATGTGTCTTGTCATGTTTCTCCTTGGATTTATCCTGTATGGGGCTGTCTGTGTTTCCTGGACTTGATTAACTGTTTTCTTTCCCATATTAGGGAACTTTTCAACTATAATCTCTTCAAATATTTTCTCAATCCATTCCTTTTTCTCTTCTTCTTCTGGGACCAACCTCGAATGTTGGTGTGTTTAATGTTGTCCCAGAGGTCTGTGAGACTGTCCTCAATTCTTTTCATCCTTTTTCCTTTATTCTAGTCTGCGGTAGTTATTTCCACTATTTTATCTTCCAGGTCACTTATCCGTTCTTCTGCCTCAGTTTTTCTGCTATTGATTCCTTCTAGAGAATTGTTAATTTCATTTATTGTGTTTTTCATCATTGTTTATTTGCTCTTTAGTTCTTTTAGGTCCTTGTTAGACGTTTCTTGTATTTTCTCCATTCTGTTTCCAAGATTTTGGATCATCTGTACTATCATTACTCTGAATTCTTTTCCAGGTAGACTGCCTATTTCCTCTTCCTTTGTTTGGTCTGGTGAGGTTTTACGTTGCTTCTTTTTTGCTGTGTGTTTCTCTGCCTTCTCATTTTGCTTAGCTTACTGTTTTTGGCGTGTCCTTTTGCAGGCTGCAGTTTCATAGTTCCAGTTTTTTGTGGTGTCTGCCCCCAGTGAGTAAGGTTGGTTCACTGGGTTGTGTAGGCTTCCTGGTGAAGGGGACTAGTGCCTGTGTTCTGGTGGACGAAGCTGGATCTTGTCTTTCTGGTAGGCAGGACCATGTCCAGTGGTGTGATTTGGTGTCTCTGTGGCCTTATTATGGTTTTAGGCAGCCTGTCTGCTAATGGGTGGAGTTGTGTTCCTGTTTTGCTAGTTGTTTGGCATAAGGTGTCCTGCACTGTTGCTTGCTGGTCATTGAATGGAGCTGGGTCTTAGCGTTGAGATGGAGATCTCTGGGAGAGCTTTCGGCGTTTTATATTTTGTGGAGCCAGGAGGTCTCTGGTGTACCAGTGTCCTGAACTCAGGTCTGCTACCTCAGAAACACAGGCCTGACACCCGGCCAGAGAACCAAGACCCTGTCAGCTACACAGCTCAGAAGAAAAAGGAGAAAAAAATAAAGAAATAAAGAAAAAAAATAAAATAAAGTTACTAAAATAAAAAATAATTATTAAAAATTAAAAAATTAATAGGTAATTAAACAAAAAAGAACGAAAGGAAGAACAGAGCAACCAAACCAAAAAACAAATCCACCAGTGATAACAAGTGCTATAAACTATACTAAAAAACAAACAAACAAACAAAAAATGAACAGACAGAACCCTAGGACAAATGGTAAAATTAAATCTATACAGACAAAATCACACAAAGAAGTGTACACATACACACTCACAAAAAGAGAAAAAGGAAAAAAATATATATCTTTGCTCCCAAAGTCCACCTCCTCTATTTGGGATGATTCCTCCTCTATTCAGGTATTACAGAGATGCAGGGTAGATCAAGTTGATCATGGTGATTTAATCTCCTGCTCCTGAGGCTGCTGGGAGAGATTTCCCATTCTCTTCTTTGTTCGCACAACTCCTGGGGTTCAGCTTTGGATTTGGACTTGCCTCTGCATTTAGGTTGCCTGAGGGCATCTGTTCTTCACTCACACAGGACAGGGTTAAAGTGGCAGCAGATTAGGGGGCTCTTGCTCAGTCAGGCCAGGGGGAGGGAGGGGTTTGGAATGCCAGGCGAGCCTTTGGTGGTAGAGGCCGGCATGACGTTGCAACAGCCTGAGGTGTGCTGTGTTCTCCTGGGGAAGTTGGACCTGGATCCCGGGGCCCGGGCAGCGGTGGGCTGCACAGGCTCCCGGGAGGGGAGGTGTGGTTAGTGACCTGTATTGCACACAGACCTCCTGGTGGCTGCAGTAGCAGCCTTAGAGTTTCATGCCCGTCTCTTTTGTCCATGCTGATAGCTGTGGCTTTCGCCCATCTCTGCAGCTCATTAAGGCAGTGCTCTTAACCCCCTCTCCTTGCACACCCCGAAATAATGGTCTCTGGCCTCTTAGGCAGTTCCAGACGTTTTTCCGGACTCCTTCCCGGCTAGGTGTGGCCCATTAGCCCCTTTCAGGCTGTGTTCAGCTGCATAGAACAGGGAGATCAGGTTGGTGCTTTCTGTTCACCTAGAGTGGTGGGATAGGGAGGGTGGCAGGGAGACTCAAGAGGGAGGAGATATAGGGATATATGTATAAATATGTAACTGATTCACTTTGTTATACAGCAGAAACTAACACACTATTGTAAAGCAATTATACTCCAATAAAGGTGTTAAAAATAAATAAATAAATAAATATGAGACATCTGGATGGATAGATTCTGAATGTCATATATAAAATCATATATATAATCTAATGTATTATATATAATTATGTATAATACATTATGTATTACATGTATTATACATCATAAGTATATGTAAAATCTCATGAATGTTTTCAGACCCTCTTCAAATTAATTTTGATCTTTTGATCTCAATATGTGAAGAATTCAGAAAAAAGTATTTGTCTCTCTTTACGATTTTCTACTTGTATTGCCAGTTATTTTTATTTCATACGTTTCAGTGCTTTATTTGTTGCACAAGGCTTTATACATTGTGCAACATACATTTTATTTTAATGAAGAGACCTTTAGTTCATTTCACTCTTAATTCCGTTTTGATTTTTTTTGGTGTGATAGAGCCATATAGCTTTGCTATTCCTTTAACTTTTCTGAGTTACTAAGTGTATGAATTTTGTTTCAGTTTTTTTTCTTTTTTTTTTTTTTTTTTTACCTAATAAGTAGGTATCCCATTCACACTGACTCTGATGAGAAAATATTTGGTCTTAGTTTCATTACAGAGTTTTTGCTGTTTTCTTTTTATGGTACAGAAGTATTTCCTTTATACTTTCTTATATGATCCATGTTTGCTAAGGTACACCTCACTGCTAGTAATTTGGAGTGTACTAATTCTATTAGTTGTTTTTGTACATCTTAATGACATGCTTCAATCTAATTTTCTCTGTTTATTGGCTTCAGAAGCAACAGTTAGTCTATTGATTCTCTCTATGGAAATTCAAAGTAGAAGCCATATTTTAGCAAATGATTCTCAAAAACTGGTGAGTGAAGGAACAGCCACTCCCATGTACTTTTTCTGGGAGTGTAACTGTTCAAAGTCTTTTCGGAAGGCAGTTTGGCAGTTTATCAGCTGTTCATATGCCATGGCTCAATAATTCCACTTTTAAGAATCTGAAGGATTATAAAAGTGCAAAAAGATGTTTGTACAATGGTGCTTCCATTATGAAGAACCTTGTGTGTCATGGAAAACAATATAGAAACATATAAATGCACACCCACTTGATGATAAATGTGTATATATATGTGTGTGTATACATGTGTATGTGTAGTGCATGTACCTTGATAAAATATGTATCTTAAATAGAAAAAAACGTTTTGTGTTGAGATAGTTCTCTCTGAAATACAGTTTAAAAAATTGAAAAACATTAATAATCATATGATTTCATTTGTTAAAATGCATACAAAAGCATGAACAGATCTTCCTCAAATTACAATGGGGTTACATTCCAATAAACCCATCATAAGTTGAAAATATCATTAAGTGAAAAATGTATTTAATACACCTAACCTACCAAACATCATAGCTTAGCGTCACCTAATTTAAACAGGCTCAGAACACTTACATTAGCCCACAGTGAGGCAAAAATCATCTAACACAAAGCCTATTTTATAATAAAGTGTTGATCATCTCATTCAACTTATTTTTTTAATTTTTATTGGAGCATAGTTGATTTACAATGTTGTGTTAGTTTCTGCTATACCGCAAAGTAAAAGTTATACATATATCCACTGTTTTTTAGATTCTTTTCCATATAGATCATTGCAGAGTATTGAGTAGAGTTCCCTGTGCAGGTTCTTATCAGTTATCTATTTTATATATAGTAGTGTGTATATGTCAATACCAATCTCCCAATTTATCCCTCCCCGCCCCCTTCCCCCTTGGTAACCGTTTGTTTTCTACATATGTGACTCTACTTCTATTTTGTAAATAAGTTCAGTTTTACCAATTTTGTTTAAATTCCACATATAAGTGATATCATATTTGTCTTTCTCTGTCTTCACTCAGTATGACAATCTCTAGGTCCATCCATGTTGCTGCAAATGGCATTATTTCATTCTTTTTTTATGGCTGAGTAATATTCCATTGTATATATGTACCACACCTTCTTTATCCATTCATCTGTTGATGGACATTTAGGTTGCTTCCATGTCCTGGCTGTTGTAAATAGTGCTGCAATGAACACTGGTTTGCATGTATCTTTTCTAATTGGAGTTTTCATTTTTTCCAGATATATACCCAGGAGTAGGGTTGCTCTATTTTTGGTTTTTTGAGAAATCTCTTTACCGTTTTCCATAGTGGCTGTATCAATTTACATTCCCACCAACAGTGTAGGAGGGTTCCCTTTTCTCCACACCCTCTCCAGCATTATTTGTAGACTTTTTGATGACAGCCATTCTGACGCCTGACAGCCATTCTGACAGGTGTGAGGTGATACCTTATTGTGATTTTGATTTGCATTTCTCTAATAATTAGTGATGTTGAGCATGTTTTCATGTGCTTGTTGGCCATCTGTATGTCTTCTTTGGAGAAATGTCTATTTAGATCTTCCACCCATTTTTTGATTTGTTGTTTGTTTTTTTATATTGAGCTGTATGAGCTGTTTGTATATTTTGTAGGTTAATCCCTTGTCAGTTGCTTCCTTTGCAAATATTTTCTCCTCATGTAACTTATTGAATACTGTACTGAAAGTGAAAAACACAATGGTTATATGGGTACAGAATGGTTGTAAGTGTATCGGTTGTTCACCTTTCTGATGGCGTGGCTGGCTGGGAGATGTGGCTCAGCTCACTGCTCCTGCTCAGAATGAGAGAGGGTCGTACTGCATATAACATTCAAAATGTGAAGTACAGTTTCTCTTGAATATGTATTGCTTTCACACCATGGTAAAGTCGAAACATTGTTAAGTTGAACCATTGTAAGTTGGGGACTGTCTGTACAGTTATGTAAATGAATAGAGAACATTCTAGACACATACACTCACAAGTTTTAGCCACCATTATTTTGGGGAAGAAGAGTAGATGTAAGAAGTAATAAGATGAAATCATCATATTTTATTCCATATTCTGTTTTAAATGTTTACAATGAGAATTGTAAGTGATTTAAAAAACCCATCTGGGGACTTCCCTGGTGACACAGTGGTTAAAACTCTTGAGCTCCCAATGCAGGGGGCCCAGGTTCGATCCCCGGTCAGGGAACTAGATCCCACATGCATGCCACAATTAAGAGTTTGCATGCCACAACTAAGGAGCCCACCAGCTGCAGCTAAGGAGCCCGTCTGCCTAACTAAGACCCAGTGCAACAAGATAGATAGATAGATAGATAGATAGATAGATAGATAGATGATAGATAGATAAAGACCAAGACAGAAACTCATTTAAAAAAAAAAAAACCATCTGGAAAAAATAAACATTAAAAAATAGCCAAGAGAATTCTGAAAATGAAGAGCAATGGGATGGAGATTTGCCCTAATAAATATTAAAGTAGTATGCTTGACAAAGAGGTCATTTTGAAAAAGATCTGATTACTCACACCATACACCAAAGTAAATTTTAGATTCATCAAATAATTATAATAACAAAACCATAAAATCAGTAGAAGGAAATATTACTTGTTACTTTAATTTTTGAGTTTGGAATGGTCTTTCTCAACATGAAACTCCAGCCAGAAGCTGGAGCAACAGCAACAACAATTAACATAGTTTGACTACATAAAAATTAAAATATTCTGTGTAGACAAGAAACATATCATATATAGATTTTAAAGGACACAAAACAAATTCGTTAAAAAGCATTTACAACATCAGTAGTAAAGAATTAATGGCATAATATACGAAGAGTCCTTACTAATTAATGAGAAAAAGAGAAATGTACCCAAAGAAAACGGGACAAACGGCATGTGTGTGACATCAGGCTACCTTTCCTATCTTTGTAATTGCACATTCCAAGATTTGCCATCAGCGATCCCAAAGAGCTTATGACACACAAACAACAAATGATGTTGTCTAGAATTCCACCCATAGTAGATTTTCATACTTTTTTCAAGAGGAAATTAAACTTTAGAAGACTTTTGCTTAATGGATTTGTCCTTCCTTCACAAAGCTTACCTTAGCAACAGAATTTTTTCCAGGAGGAGAGAAAAGTAAAACCTCTTGGCATTCATTTAAAGCAGTATCACCAACTGCTGTTTTCACATTTCCTCTGGTCACTCTAAATATCAGTAGTTTATATTGGAAAGTTGAAGGCAAGTGTCTTTTCCTCACTGATGTCTTCCTGTATTTGGCAAACACAGGTGCTGCTCTGAGATTCTGGGGACCAAATAAAATTTCATTTTATTCATTCTTATTTGGATAGATATTTCACAGAAAGAACAATTCTACTTCTGTTTAAAACATTCATTTCCTTGTTGTTTCAGCAAAATAGCTAATTAAACTTGCTTTTGATAACTGATGAATTTGGTTAAATGTTGTTTTTAGCAAGTCCAGATATTAATGGAAGTATAGAAGTCAAACCCCTGCTTTGGAATGCTTGCTGGAAGTAGTTAGGGATTACCACTCAAGCATTTACCGTAGTGGGAAATACTTTAATCGGTACAAAAGATAAGCACTGGCAGAAAGAAATTATGATTCAACAAACATTTAGTGAGTTTATACTGTGTGTCAAGTTCTCTTCCAAATAGATAGGACAAAACTCCTAGCAGACCATATAGTGGTAAACATATGAACAAGGAAGATATCAGATGGTATTAAGCACTCTGTAATTGTACTGATGCTAAAGATAAAAATGTCAGTTCTTAGTCAATAGCATTTATTGTGTTTAGACTTCACAATAATATATATATGCAAATATTTTAGAGGATTTACTGTGTGCGAAGAACTTTGTCAACCCTTTATATGTATTGCTTCATTTGATCCTCATACTAATCCTAAATTGATGGTTACAGATCTAAATATAGATAGATGCTTGCATTTGTATTTTTATAACTTGTTTTATTGTCTGTTCTAGATTATAGTCTTGTTGAAAGAAGAAATCATGTCTTATTATTTACACTTTCTCCATCCGTTTTCTGTTTTTGTTTTTTTTTTACTTTAATCCCTACCCCTCCCACCCACATTAAATAGCCATTCTCTCCACACTCCTTCTACCATTGCCAGCAATAAGTAGTGTCACGTTTGGGGAGACAGACACCCAGTTAACTTTCTGTGCATTTATATAATATATATGTAAATATACATGTATATATCAGTCTATATAGGAGCATGTCATTCTTTTGTGAGAGTTGCATCATTTTTATAGAGTGGATGAAAGATACTTTATTAAATCCCTTCCATGGGATGGACACTTAGGACTTTTACAATATTTCTCTGTAATAAACAATGTTATAGAAAATACCTTTGTATATACATCTTTTCTCTCATGTGGGCACATTCCTATGATATATATTTCTACAGGTGGAATTGTTAGAAATAACAGAAGGCCATTTACCTTTAACAGATGCTGTCTAGTCGCCTTTTATATGTTTCATAAATTTATAGTCCTACTAACATTCCTCCATATTTTTGGCAATATTTGATAAGATAAATCATTTTTATTGCCATTTTGAAAACTTTTAGATTTCATTTCTTGTATTTCTAGTGTGTGTGTATGGTTATATACCTTTTTCTTCTGTGTACTGTTGATATTTTTTTAACCTATATTTCAATTAGTAGTTTCTCTCAATGACTTGTTGGAGTTCTTTATATATTCTTGAATTGGATCCTGTATGGATTCAATACATTGCAAATATGTTTTTCTCAACTTGACTTTTTAATAGTAGCAAACACCTAGGTAGTATGTACTATAAGCCAAGCCCTTTGGTGTTTTACACATTAACTCATTTACTGTTCACGACAGTCCTGTGAGGAAGGGGCTGTTATTACATTCATTTTACAGATTAAAAAAAAAATGGAGCATGCAACAATTACATAATTTATCCATGGCCATACAACCAAGTGGCAGAACTCTTGGAGTTCTGACTCCAAAGTCTACATTTTTTTTTTCCAAAGTCTACTTTTAACTACTAAGTTATCCTCATAATATCTGTTAGAAAATTCAAAAACTATGTATAGAATCAGTCAATTTCTTTTTCTTCCTTTATAGTATCTGGGTTTTGTATCTCTAATGAGAAGGCCTTTACCACCCAAAAGTTATACACATATCTTTCACAAATGCTTTTTATAATTTGGGGTTATTTTATGCTTAGCTACTTAAATTATCTAGAATTTCTTTTTGTGAATGATATGAAATCTGGAAATGACTTTTCTCCCCAGGTGGTTAGCTAATTGTTCTAAACAATTTATTGAGTAAGTGTTTTTCTATTAATTTGAAATTGTCTTTATTATAAACTAAAAATGTATCTTCACATGGATCTACTTCAATACCTTGTACCTTTGGTTTCTTTGTCTATTCCTGCACTAAAACTACTCTTTTTATTACTGTAGTTGATAGTATGCTAGATAGTGTGTAACAGAAGACATCTGTACTGTAATTATTCCTTTACAATTTTCTTGGCCATCCTTATGCATTTTTTCTTTCAAATGAACTTTCAATGCAGCCTATGAATTCCTTTATGAAATATCCTGTTTTTGGACGAATGCACTAATTTGGAGAGAACTGTTATATTAGGTCTTTCTATTGAAGAACATGGTTAAATTTCTTCTTTGAGATCTGTTATATACTTCAGTAAAATTTAATAAATTATGTTAATGTAGGTTTTTCACATTTGACGTGAGTTTTCTCTAGCATCTTTAGTTTTGTCATTGTAATTTTTTGTGATGGTAAATTTTCATTTTTTCCAGTATGGTTTCATATTGGCTATTGCTGGTACTTGAAAAACTGTTGATTTTATATGTTTACCTTTCTTATTAGTACTAGGAGCTTTTGACTTAACTTTCTTGGGTTTTCTAGATAATTTATTGTATGAAAATAATGACAGTTTTGTCTCCTCCTTTCAAAACTTTATATATACATTACTGTTTACCTTAGCTTCATTGCATTAACTAGAATCTAGAAGGGTAATGGTGATGCTAAATGTCCTTGTCACATTCCTGACTTTAATGGAAATGGCCCTAGTGTATCAAATTATTAGAAACTAAGTTTTAATGTACACCTTTTAATATATAATATGTCAAAATTAAGCATGCTGTTTCCTATAGATTTCTAGAAAATACCCTTTATCAAATGAAGTTTTGTATAAGTGAAACTTTATTAGATGGAGTGATGACTGAAACAGATATTTATAGTGTTTATTTTCCCTATTCAGCATCAAATTTTACTACCCTATAGTTTTCTTTAATCTGTTAATGTAGTAAATTATAGTATATTTATTAATGTTGAATTGCATCCATTCTTAGGATTATAAACGATTCTTTACTATGTAATCCATTATTTTTTTCATATCTAGAGTGAATTTTCTCATTTTTGTTTAGAATTTTTGTGCATTTATGTTTATTAGTGAGGTTGTAAAATTGATTTCTATTTGCACTTATTATATTGGAGTATTTTGGACCTCAGTTATATAGAATAGAATTTAAATACTCCTCAGTTCATGGAATGGTATTGTCAAGGGTCTTTGCACAACCCGTATTTCATTTCTCAAATTTCATATAACATTTCTTTCTTTTGCTCTCCTTCTCTGGCATAATCAAGAAACATTTGTATATCTGTGGTTATTTATAAAATAAATAGTAGAGTAAGTGTTTAAAACTTAAATAAGTTTTCTTAAGTATTTTTGATACCTCTCATTAAATATTATGTTATGAATGATAATTATTTATGTAACATTTTTGCACAACTTACTGTTTTTGGAGGAACTGTCCAGTCTAGTTCATTTCTTCTAGTGTTTCCTAGTGTTACATTATTTGCATTTACCATATTTTACTTATTTCATTCTAATACTGATGAAAATCTTTCAATGAATATGCTTACATACCTGTTCAAGATTGTCCCTGGGAGTTGGTTTCCTGGGTGAATTACTTATATACTGCTGGTATTTATATAGTTTATTATTTAATAGTTTAAATTTAAATTTAATAGTTCAAAACAACAAACGTTTTTTTAAATCTCAGAATTCCTGTGAGCCCTGAATCTGGTAGTGGATTAACTGGGAGGTTTTGGCTCGGGATCTCTATGAAGTGCAGTCCAGCTCTAAGCTAGGGCAGCAGTTGTCTTAAAGCTCAGCTGAAGAAAGACTCATTTCCAAGCTCACTCACATGTCCAGCGGTTTTGGTTTCTTGCCACATGGGCCTCTCCACAGGGCCTATTACAATGGCAGCTGTGTTCCCCCGGATTGAGTAGTGCTCTGAGAGAGAGTGAGCTGTGAAACAGTGTCCAGAATGGAAGCCACAGTCTTTGTAAGCTAATCTCAGAAGTAATAGGCCGTCACTACTGCCGCATTCTATTGGTCATAGAGACGAGCCATGATATAAGGGTAACCACTGTCCTGGTTTGCCTTGGATGAAGGATTTCTCAGATTTTAAAATGTGACTTTCTGGCTTTAAAAGTGGGTAAGTTCCAAGCACACATGGATGGTCGGTTACCTTACCTGGTACTATATGGGTGGGGATTATACAAGGGTGTAAATACCAGGAGGAAGGAATCACTTAGAGTCATCTTGGAAGCTCACAACCACACTAGGTCATTAATCGTGCCTAAATACAGTTTCAAAATTTATTTCTAGGTTATGTTTCAGATTGGCTACTGTAGTAGTTTCATGCGCAACTGGTGGGTAGCCAGAGTACAGGACACAGATCACCTGAAAGAATGGAACACTGGATTCTTATCAGTTAAATTTCATCTCATATTGTTCATATCTTCATTCATTATTAATTCTTTTTTGGGAGAAGTTCTCTTGATATTCCAGTTTAATAATTCACTCTTCATTTGTGTATTTTCTGCTGTTCAGACATTCTTTTGCATAAAGAACTAGCAAAGCTTACAATATTGCCTATTTTGATGCATAATATATAAAATATTTAATAATAATCTAGAATTATAAGCCAGTCACTCTCAATATAAACAATTTTGTGAGCTTTGAAAACTTATTTAAGAAAACAAATATTGAAAACAAATAAGCTGAGTTTTCATCTCAGGAAGTTAGAAAAAGTAAGAGAATAAGCCCAAATTACCAGGAAATGAAAACCAGTAAAGACAATTGCAGAATTCAGTGATATTAAGCTCTAAGACAGAGAGGGAATGAAGAGAGATTTACAAAAATTAAAGGTTTGTTTTTGTTTAATGCTTCTCTTTTGCTCACTCCCAGATCCCTTTGCCCCAACAACTATGGTAACATTGTATTCTGTTTAATGTGTATTCCTATCAATATGTGCCCACCACATTTTATCAATTTATTCCCCAACTTTTGTCTAACTCTCCTCCTTCACAAATATCAGTGTAATAGAGATCTTCATACATGTCCCTTATGGATTCTCTCCTTCTCTCTCTCCTCTTTCTCCTCTTTTTCTCCTCTCTCCTCTCTCTCTTCTCTATGTCACCTATTTATCTGTAAAATGGGAAGAGAGGGATTCATGTACCCCAGAAGTAGAGTTGCTGGATCACAGGTGCAGGTGTGCTAAGTTTGCACAATTAGGGCCACATTGATCTCCAGAAGGGCCACCCTAATCTGTACTCCCATCATCAGTGAATGAGGTTTCCTGTCTTTCTTCATTCTTGCCAACACTTGGCACTGCCCACCTTTTGCCAGTCTAATAGCTGTATAATACCTCATTATTAAATCAGTATGCATTTCTATGATTATTAATGATGTTGCATATATCTTTATATGTTTTTATTGGCTTTTTGGATATTCTAAGCTTTCTCTTTTTTAAAAAAATTTTATTGGAGCATAGTTGATTTACAATGTTGTGTTAGTTTCAGGTATTCAGCAAAGTGAATCATTTATACATATATCCACTGTTCTTTAGATTCTTTTCCCATACAGTTCATTGCAGAGTATTCAGTAGAGTTCCCTGTGCTCTACAGTAGGTCCTTATTAGTTATCTATTTTATATATAGTAGTGTGTATATGTCAATCCCAATCTCCCAGTTTATCATCTCCCACTTTCCCCCCAGTAACCATAAGTTTGTTTTCTATATCTGTGACTGTTTTGTAAGTTCATTTGTACGCTTTTTTAAGATCTTACTATATAAACGATATCCTATGACGTTTGTCTTCCTCTGTCTGACTTCTTCACTCAGTATGACAATCTGTAGGTACATCCATGTCGTTGAACATGGTATTATTTCATTCTTTTTTTATAGCTGAGTAATATTCCATTGTTTATATGTGCCACATCTTCTTTATTCGTCTGTTGATGGACATTTAGGTTGCTTCCATGTCTTGGCTATTGTAAGTAGTGCTGAAATGAACATTGGGGTGCATGTATCTTTTTGAATTATGGTTTTCTCCAAATATATGCCCAGGAGTGGGATTGGTAATTCAATATTTAGTAATATAGAATTACTAATTCTATATCTGGTAATTCTATATTTAGTTTTTTAAGGAACCTCCATACTGTTCTCCATAGTGGCTGTACCAATTTACATTCCCACTAACAGTGTAGGAGGGTTCCCTTTTGTCCACACCCTCTCCAGCATTTATTGTTTGTAGAGTTTTTGGTGATGGCCATTCTGACCAGTGTGAGGTGATACCTCACTGTATATAGTTTTGATCTTCATTTCTCTAATAATTAGTGATGTTTAGCATCTTTTCATATGCTTTTTGGCCATCTATATGTCTTCTTTGGAGAAATGTCTATTTAGATCTTCTGCCCATTTTTTGATTGGGTTTTTTTTTTTATATTGAGCTGCATGAACTATCTGTATATTTTGGAGATTAATCCCTTGTTGGTTGCTTCATTTGCAAATATTTTCTCCCATTCTGTGGGTTGTCTTTTCATTTTGTTTATGTTTTCCTTTGCTGTGCAAAAGCTTTTTCACAGAATTAGAACAAAAAATCTTACAATTTATATGGAAACAGAAAAGATCCCGAATAGCCAAAGCAATCTTGAGAAAGAAAGAAAACAGAGCAGGAGGAATCAGGCTCCCTGACTTCAGACTATACTACAAAGCTACAGTAATCAAAACAGTTTGGTACTAGCACAAAAACAGAAATATAGATCAATGGAACAGGATAGAAAGTCCAGAAATAAACCCACGCACCTATGGTCAACTAATCTATGATAAAGGAAGCAAGCATATACAATAGAGAAAAGACAGTCTTTTCAGTAAGTGGTGCTGGGAAAACTGGACGGCTACATGTAAGAGAATGAAATTAGAACACTAACACCATACACAAAAGTTAACTCAAAATGGATTAAAGACATAAATGTAGGACTGGACACTGTAAAACTCTTAGAGGAAAACATAGGCAGAACACTCTCTGACATAAATCACAACAGTATCTTTTTGATGCAACTCCTAGAGTAATGAAAATAAAACAAAAATAAACAAATGGGACCTAACTAAATTTAAGAGCTTTTTCTTTTAAGATAATGAAACAAAACCCTGGCAAAATTAATCAAGGTAAAAGAGAGAAAATGAAAACAAACAGTATACAGAGTAAAAAAAAAAAAAAATATATATATATATATATATATATATATATATATAAGCACAGGAGGGGGGAAAAAAAACCCAGAAAATTCTAAAAGTTTTAGAGAGAATAACAATTATCAAAAAAAAAAAGAGTTTCAGATTTCTCGTCTCAACACCATATGCTAGAAGACAAAGTGGCAACATATTCAATGTTTGTTGGAAAATTACTTTGAATGTAGAATTCTATCCTCAGTCTAATTATCCTTCAGTTGTGAAGGTGAAATAGACATTTTCGGATACGGAAAACCTGAAAAGTTTCCTATTCAGACTTCCCCTGAAAGAATTACTTATGAGTAACTAGCTCATAGCTCCCTATATGTTTGACAATACTACTGCCCCTTAGGGCAGTTCCCATCCCCTCCATCACACTTGCCTTGAGTCCTTCCTGGACAGGAAAGGACAGAGGTGAAAGAGGGAGTTTCTGTAGCTTCAGAGCCAACACAGCAATGTCCTCTACCAGTTTAATTTTATTTCAAATAGCTTGGTCTCTCAGCAGCAGAGTTAGGACATATTTACAAGATTTTTCTGCTCTTCTGCTAGCTCTTCCAGAATCTGACATCTGCTTGTTGGTCCTTATTACATCTGTGACCTGCTGAATTAGTATTTCTGAATAGGCCCCTTTCTGAGTTGACATCTTCCTTAGGCTGTTCCAGAATGTAACTAGGTTTAAAAAAAATGTTTTGCGGGGCTGACAAAGCTAAAAGGTCTTCCCTGTGGAATTTCTCAGGCTTTACTACATTTGTGTGCACTGTGAATTTCCCTCTAAGAAGGGACTGTAAAATGCATTGTAGTGTTAGCCAAATGAGTTCCACTACAAAGCCCTTCAGGGCATGGAGGACATCCTGCAGGATTAGTGCTTTAAAGAAACAGTTTGGAAAACTCTGATCTGGAATTTTGTGGCCTTTTCTTTGACTCTATGATCTCTTGATGTTCAATATCAAAACATAAAAACTACATGCCCCACCCAATGTCTAGTGAACAGCATACTTACAATAAATGTTCAATAAAAGAATAAGTGAATGAAGGAATTCATTATTATGAAAATGCTTTAGAAGTTGGGTATGAAACTTGTGGTAAGCTATTGCTTGTATTTATTCTGGAATGTGATTTCACTTAGAAACTGGCAGTTTCCAAAGAAAACAAAAATATTAGGCTATGAAGTATAGTTGATGTACCATATTATATAACTTACAGGTGTACAATATAGTGATTCACAGTTTTTAAAGGTTATACTCCATTTATAGATATTATAAAATATTGGCTGTATTCCCTGTGTTGTACAATATATCCTTGTAGCTTATTTTATACATAATTTCATACATAATAGATTGTACCTCTTAATCCCTTATCCATATAATGCCCTTACCCCTTTCCCTGTCCCCACTGGTAACCACTAGTTTGTTCTTCGTATCTGTGAGACCACATTTTCTGTCATATTCACTAGTTTATTGTATTTTTTAGATTCCACATGTAAGTGATATCATACAGTATTTGTCTTTCTCTGTCTGACATATTTCATTTAACATAATGCTCTCCAAGTCCATCCACATTGCTGCAAAAGTCAAAAGTTCATTCTTTTTTATGGCTGAGTGGTATCCCATTTTGTATATATACCACATCTTCTTTATCCATTCATCTGTTGATGGACACTTAGGTTGCTTCCATATTTTGGCAATTGTGCATAATGCTGCTATGAACATTGGGGTGCATGTATCTTTTCAAGTTAGTGTTTTTGTTTTTTTCAGATATATAACCAGGAGTGGAATCCTGGGTCATATGATAGTTCTAGTTTTAGTTTTTTGAGAAACCACCATACTGTTTTCCACAGTGACTGCAACAATTTACATTCCCACCAACAGTGCAAGAGGGTTACCTTTTCTCCACACCCTCCACAACATTTGTTATTTGTGTTCTTTTTGATGATAGCCATTCTGAGGTGTGAGGTGACATCTCATTGTGATTTTGATTTGCATTTCCCTGATGATTAGCAATGTTGAGCATCTTTTAATGTGTCTGTTGGCCATCTGCATTTCCTCTTTGGAAAAATATCTATTCAATTCTTCTGCCCATTTTTTAATCGGATTGCTTGGTTTTTTTTTATGTTGAGTTGTACAAGCTATTTATATATGTTAGATATTAATCCCTTATTGCGTATATCATTCGCAAATATTTTCTCCCATTCAGTAGATTGTTGTCTTGTTTTGTTGATGGTTTCCTTTGCTGTGCAAAAGCTTTTCAGTTTAATTAGGTCCCATTTGTTTATTTTTGCTTTTATTTCCTCTGCTTCTGGAGATGGGCCCAAAAAGATATTGCTACAGTTGATGTCAGAGTGTTCTGCCTATGTTTTCCTCTAGAAGTTTTTATGGTTTCTGGTCTTACATTTAGGTATTTAATCCATTTTGAGTTTATTTTTGTATATGGCATTATTAGAGAGTGTTCTAAGCTTATTCCTTTACATGTAGCTGTTCAGTTTTCCCAGCACCACTTACTGAAGAGACTGCATTTCTCCATTGTATCTTCTTGCCTCCTTTGTTGTAGATTGATCAACCATAACTGCGTGGGTTTATTTCTGGACTTTATATCCTGTTCCATTGATCTGTGTGTCTGTTTTTGTGCCAGTACCATACTGTTTTGATGACTATAGCTTTGTAGTATAGTGTGAAGTCAGGCAGCCTGATTCCTCCAGCTCCATTCTTCTTTCTCAAAGATGGTTTTGGCTCTTCAGGATCTTTTGTGTTTCCATACAAACTTTAAAATTATTTGTTCTAATTCTGTGAAAAATGCCATTGGTAATTTGATAAGAATTGCGTTGAATCTGTGGATTGCCTTGAGTAGTATGGTCATTTTAACAATATTAATTTTTTCAACCCAGAAAATGGTATATCTTTCCATTTGTTTGTGTTATCTTCAATTTCTTTCATCAGTGCCTTATAGTTTCTGAGTACAGGTCTTTTACCTCCTTAGGTAGGTTTATTCCTAGGTATTTTATTCTTTTCAATATGATGGTAAATGGGATTGTTTCCTTAATTTCTCTTTCTGATAGTTTGTTGTTAGCGTATAGAAATGCAAGAGATTTCTGTATATTAATTTTGTGTCCTGCAACTTTACTGAATTCATTGATGAGCTCTAGTAGTTTTCTGGTGGCATCTTTAGGATTTTGTGTGTGTAGTATTATGTCATCTCAAACAGTGACAGTTTTACTTCTTCCTTTCCAATTTGGATTCCTTTCATTTTTTTTTTTTTCTTCTCTGATTGTTTTGGCTAGGACTTCTAATACTATGTTGAGTAACAATGGCAAGAGTGGGCATCCTTGTCATGTTTCTAATCTTAGAAGAAATGCTTTCAGCTTTTCACTGTTGAGTATGATGTTGTCTGTGCGTTTGTCATAAATGGACTTTTTTATGTTGAGGTATGTCCCCTTTATGCCCACTTTCTAGAGAGTTTTTATCATAAATGGATGTTGAATTTTATCAAAAGCTTTCCTACATCTATTGAGATTATCATATGGTTTTTATTCTTCAGTTTGTTAATGTGCTGTATAACATTGATTTGTGGATATTGAAAAATCCTTCCATCCCTGAGATAAATCCCACTTGATCATGGTATATGATCCTTTTAATGTATTGCTGGATTCGGCTTGCTAGTATTTTGTTGAGGATTTTTGTATCTGTGTTCATCAGTGACTTTGTCCTGTAATTTTCTTTCTTTTTTTTTTTTTTTGTGCTATCTTGGTCTGTTTTGGGTATCAGAGTGATTCTGGCCTCATAGAATGAGTTTGGAAATGTTCCTTCCTCTGCAGTTTTTTAAAATAGTTAGGGCATCATGCAATTAGAACTAGCCTATCTGTGAAACAAAGTTCACTAAAAGCTCTTAACCCTGTAAATGTAGTCAAAATCCTCTGCTCTATGAGCAGCTTGCTGTTGCAGAATCCATTAGTCATTGTCTTCAGCCTCAGGCATATCATCAGTCTGGATCCTTGGGCCTTATCTGCAAAACAATCTATATTGATTTATATTTGCATTGTGCTTCATTGTATGAGTCTTAAATGTGTATATACCCCCGAGTTTTACCAGGCTCAACATTTAAATTTTATATATTTAAGACTCATTGTCGATACCTTCCATTTCCTCTCTACCCTAATGTACAGTCTTATTCTCAAGTTTGATGCAATCTTTAAAATGCTCAGATTTGTGATGGATTTCTGTCCATTAGGATACAAATATATGTGATTGTAAAATGAAAAATTACAGTCAATAGACTGTAATGAAATGGACGGGATGTTTTGAGATTTGGAGGGTGATTGTAACAAATACTTCCAACATCCAACTGAAAAAATAAAATTCCCTGGTTATGTGACCATCAAAATATCTGTTTTGTTTTGTAAAAAATTCAACTACCCAGACAAAATTCATGAATGTGCTCTCTCTGCAATGTCTTTTCAACTGTCTCCCTTTCCAAAATACTAGAAACTTTTGTTTCCCTTATCAGCAAGAAGTGGACAATAACGTATGGGGTCCTGTAGAACTGACATATTCTAGAAGCTTGAGAAAATGACTTGTAATTTATAAACATGTGTGCTTTGCTACTCACTTCCTTAGGTTGATATACTCAGGATTACATGAAATAAAGTATGTAAAGCAAAGTGCATAGCACAGCTTGGGTGCTCTACAATTATTAATTCTTCCACTTTGCCACACACCCATCTTGATAGTGCCTATTCTGAAAACACTTCTTGGCAAAATGTCTGCTATTTACGTTAAACGGTTAACTTCTCTTCCTCTAAAGAAACTCTTACATGCATTCAACTTGCTTTTTCCACTTTTTTCTATTATTTGAGCCACATTTAGAAGAAAAATTATTATATAACATACCTTTGTATTCTCAATCAGCAGACTTCAATGTAAGTCACTTCAACCTTTCCTTCTACTTTATTTGCTGTCTAACAATAGCAGAGTTCATGAAGGGCTTGGCATCCTAACAATGGGATGAAAGGTTGGAAATTTGCAATTTTCAAATAATCTCACTTCTCTTCAGCCTAGGTTTTTAAAGATTATTTTTCTAGCCTTTCTTTGTTGAAACAATTGAATGCTCACCAGAGTGCCTTTCATCATAGTGAATTAGACTTAGATAAGTAGGAAAAAAAATTGCAATCAAGAAAGCTTTCCCTTGATCATTATGTAGTGTCCTTCCTTGTCTCTTGTAATAGTCTTTGTTTTAAAGTCTATTTTGTCTGATATGAGAATTGCTACTCCAGCTTTCTTTTGATTTCCATTTGCATGGAATATCTTTTTCCAGCCCCTCACTTTCAGTCTGTATGTGTCCCTAGGTCTGAAGTGGGTCTCTTGTAGACAGCATATATACGGGTCTTGTTTTTGTATCCCTTCAGCCAGTGTGTGTCTTTTGGTTGGAGCATTTAATCCATTTACATTGAAGGTAATTATCGATATGTATGTTCCTGTTACCATTTTCTTAATTGTTTTGGGTTTGTTATTGTAGGTCTTTTCCTTCTCTTGTGTTTCCTGCCTAGAGAAGTTCCTTTAGCATTTGTTGTAAAGCTGGTTTGGTGGTGCTGAATTCTCTTAGCTTTTGCTTGTCTGTAAAGGTTTTAATTTCTGCGTCAAATCTGAATGAGATCCTTGCTGGGTTGAGTAATCTTGGTTGTAGGTTTTTCTCCTTCATTACTTTAAATATACCCTGCCACTCCCTTCTGGCTTTCAGAGTTTCTGCTGAAAGACCAGCTGTTAACCTTACGGTCACCGTATCTTTGATAAAGGAGGCAAGAATATACAGTGGAGAAAAGGCAGCCTCTTCAATAAGTGGTGCTGAGAGAACTGGACAGCTACATGTAAAAGAATGAAATTAGAACACTCCCTAACACCATACACACAAATAAACTCAAAGTGGATTAAAGGCCTAAATGTAAGGCCAGACACTATCAAACTCTTAGAGGAAAACATAGGCACAACACTCTATGACATAAATCACAGCAAGATCCTTCTTGACCCACCTCCTAGAAAAATGGAAATAAAAACAAAAATAAACAAATGGGACCTAATGAAACTTAAAAGCTTTTGCACAGCAGAGGAAACCATAAATAAGACGAAAAGACAACCCTCAGAATGGGAGAAAATATTTGCAAATGAAGCACCTGACAAAGGATTAATCTCCAAAATTTACAAGCAGCTCATGCAGCTCAATATCAGAAAGGCAAACAACCCAGTCCAAAAATGGGCAGAAGACCTAAATAGACATTTCTCCAAAGAAGATATACAGACTGCCAACAAACACACGAAAGAATGCTCAACATCATTAATCATTAGAGAAATGCAAATCAAAACTACAATGAGATATCACCTCACACCGGTCAGAATGGCCATCTCAAAAAATCTACAAACAATAAATGCTGCAGAGGGTGTGGAGAAAAGGGAACCCTCTTGTACTGTTGGTGGGAATGTAAATTGATACAGCCACTATGGAGAACAGTATGGAGGTTCCTTAAAAAACTAAAAATAGAACTACCATATGACCCAGCAATCCCACTACTGGGCATATACCCTGAGAAAACCATAATTCAATGAGTCATGTACCAAAATGTTCATTGCAGCTCTATTTACAATAGCCAGGACATGGAAGCAACCTAAGTGTCCATCAACAGATGAATGGATAAAGAAACTGTGGCACATATATACAATGGAATATTACTCAGCCATAAAAAGAAACAAAATTGAGTTATTTGTAGTGAGGTGGATGGACCTAGAGTCTGTCATACAGAGTGAAGTAAGTCAGAAAGAGTAAAACAAATACTGTAAGCTAACACATATATATGGAATCTAAAAACAAAAAATGGTCATGAAGAACCTGGGGGCAAGACGGGAATAAAGACGCAGACCTACTAGAGAATGGACTTGCAGATACGTTGAGGGGGAAGGGTAAGCTGTGACAAAGTGAGAGAGTGGCATGGACATATATACACTACCAAACGTTAAATAGATAGCTAGTGGGAAGCAGCCGCATAGCACAGGGAGATCAGCTCGGTGCTTTGTGACCACCTAGAGGGGTGGGAGGGAGGGAGATGCAAGACGGAAGAGATATGGGAACATATGTATATGTATAGCTGATTCACTTTGTTATAAAGCAGAAACTAACACACCATTGTAAAGCAATGAAGATGTTAAAAAAAAAAAGCTTTCCATTTGCTTCTACTTTTACGGAAGATTGTAAAGTTGATGTGAGCTCTTACAGAATGTTCATTTGTAGTAGTTTGAATTACACTACTCAATTTCAGTTGACTGTCTCCTAACAGCTAAAAAATCCATGGGGCAAAGACTTTCCACCCCACTCTTGGACCTTAGCTGCTCCTCTCTCGCACCCAGTAAGAATCCCTGACACATTTTGCTTTTCTGAAATATATGTGCACCCAAAGAGAGGTTGAGGCGTTGGAGGGGGCAGGTTGAGGAAGGGAAGAGGCAGGGACAGAAGGAATGGCAGGAAAGACTTTTCTGATCAGAAACAAATAAATTACTAAAAATACGTTCCCCTTTGTACTTGTGAAATGAAGGCTCTTTTGTGTGTTCCACACCCAAGTTTGGACAGCATCACTAAATGAAGACATTTTCCTTTAGAAATGCCACAAATCACATTTTCAAAGCTTGAGTTAATAAAGCCCTTTGCAACAGTGTTTCTCTGTGACTGTTCAGTTTTCAAAATGGAAATCTGTAGAATGTCAGTTCCTTTTTAGCTAGAAAAAGAAGTATGACCACATGAAGCCCCTTTTAAAACATTCCTTCAGTGCAAGCATTTTAAATAATTTCTCAAAGTAAAGTACTATATTTTGAGTGAATAGCATGACATTATGAACTACATCTAATATAAGATTTTGCTTCGACAGGCCTGTCAATGCTCCTTAGTTCCACTGAAATGAAATGAAAATCATGAGAGCTTGGAAGAAATATCTTCCTCACCCTGATACTCTCTAGTAACTGTGGAATTGTACTATTTTCTTCACCATGGCAACAAAAGCAAATAATAGAGTTCTCTCTCACCTTCTCTGCACAAGGTGATGGGAAAAAACAGTAACAAAGAGACATGAAGCAAACACGCATTTCAGGAAACAAGGAGTTAAGGAAGCCATGAACCCCTGGCAGTGTGAACTCAATGATCAGCATTAAGGGCCCTATTTCAAACAGAGTTTTCTAAACTAGGTAATGCGACCTAGGGAAAAGACTTTCAGTTTATACTTGATTAAATCTCAGAATGGGTGACAGTGTCAACCAGTCAACTGAAAGACCAATGATCTCATTTTACAGCAAGGTTAATGTCAGTGAAAGGCATGGATTGACCAGTAATCTTGAAATAAGGCTCTGAATTACTCATATGCAGTGTCATTTAAAAGCAAAGAATTTGTTCTCATCAGCACGTACAGTTCTTTTAGTGATTTTTAGAGAATCAGAGCTGATGTGCACTATGAAACATTTTAGCCATAACTTTTTTTCAGAAAACAGTTTGGCTTAAAATGTCAGATATTCTCTAGTCTGTTCAATATACACTGTTCAAAATATTCAAAGCCATTCATGTTTTTCTGACATTCTGAGATCCATAACTGTGTTGTCTTTCACCAGGACATACTGGTATAGGCCAGACTACCAGAAATGGGCCAACTGATTATTCCCTGTTCAGGGAAAAGGGGGGGAAATCACATCAGAGTTTCATTTAGTCACTTAAGAAGCAATGCAAGAATTAACAAACAAGTACTAGGTAACTAGAAATTAAATCAGTACCTCGCACTTAGGAAGACAAAATGTTTGAATCATGAGATTTGACTGATGTAGAACTTTAAAGATTAAAAAAAAATCAATTTGGACATTTATTAAGTAAACAAGGTGACAAATACTCTGTTGTGTTCTTGCAGCCAGATAGTTTTTAGTATCATGTTTTACTAAAAACAAAGTTGGCACCTATATTCAGAGGAAAGGTTCAAAATATTGTTTTAAAAATAGAAAATTAATTTGGGAGGACTTTAGGAAAGATGAAGAAGAGAATGCCTATATAAATAATTGCCCCTTTGAAGCCCAAAAATAGGAAAAAGAATTTCACTTACATTAACACTAAACAATGGTACCAAAGTGATACTACAAATGTCAAAATTGAACTGACACTTACAACGTGGTTGGAAGCAGATTGAGCGCATTGAGTGTCAGCACACAGGGCCCATACATGAGCATCCAGCCAGCATTTGGAAAGTTAGTGAAGGAAAGCAAGGCTCAGAGTTACGAGTTGAGCCCTTACTACATATCGGGCCTAATACTAAGGATGTTACCTGAACCATTTCAGTGACTCTTCTTAGTAAGTTCGTGCAATTATCATCATTTTATAGATGGTAAAGCTAAGATTTTTGCCCAACATCACATAGATGCATTGCTAGTATTTGGGTGAGCTTAGATTGTGACACAGGTTTCTTTGACTTTAAAAGTTTCCCCAAATGACTAAGTGATGCAGTCTTCCAGGGAGTAAGTTCTGGAGTGCCCTACTTGTAACCTTGAACTTGGAAGAGAAGTTGGAAGTGATGTGGTATACTGTGGAAGAAAGAATTCCCCAGTAGCAAATGGTACAGGAGCGGAAGGAAATACAACAACCTGGGCAAATGAAGCAAGGCAGAGGAGAAAAAGGCAGTGTGAGAGTGATGTTTTTGTTTCATTAGGATAATTGTCTAACCAGGAGAGAGCAGACCTAGAAACAAGTCTGGGCTGGAGAGAGACGCAGAATAGTAGGTCAAGGCCCACTTGTTAAGCCATAGACTAAAATGATTTATGCAAAGAAAATATGAACTGAGCAAACGAGTAAAAGACTGTTGATCCATGGGACATCAAATAAACATGATCACGCCCAAACATAGCTGGCCTGCCCAGAAAAGGCAGAAGAAAGGTCAAATCTAAGGGGATTCCCACAGGTTAGGTTGTATGCTCCTGGTGGAGCTGGCTGGCCTTCAAGGCAGAGTTTGCAACAGATATAGAAAGAAAGCACACAAAGAAATCTTTAGATTTTAGTTGTTATATTAATTCAGATTCCAAGTTGGGTGGCTCCAGGAGTCTCAGAATCTTTTGCAGTGGGTACTGTGATGCCTGAGGTAGGTCCTTATTTAGGAGAAACACATGAATAGTTTCATGTCTAAAGTCATGGTGCCAATAGTTCACATCATGGCTGAGCTCACAATATTGATCCAGTTGTAATATAAGTAAGTCACTTGTAAGCTCTAAACCTCTTTCTCATCAAAAGTTCTACTATCCTTTAGGACTACTGAGTTTATCTAGTCTGCCTGTGGGTTCTGATGCTCTCCCCTTCACAAGAGACTAAAGATTTGGTGGGTTAGGCCTAGGCTGGAGAAGATATACCAGCTTTAAGTTAGCAATGTGACTTATACATTATACAATGCCAATTCTGGGGACTAAGAGACAGCTTTCAATTTGAGGTCGTGTTGGATGTGCTCAGTGGCTTAATTATAGCTTGTTGTTAACTTGCACCAATTAGGCAACATAAGGATAAATTACAAAATGTTCCTACTTAAAACAGTTATACAGATTCACTGTACAATATTTAAATATCACTTGAAAACATCTAAATTGCTCAGCAGTATTCCCTGATAACCTAATATGGTTATGGTTTTGATTTGTTTCTGTACAGTTTTGGGACTTTCTGGTCTCATTACAGGAACTTTGTCTCTTTTATCTTGATAACCCTGAACTTGGCATAAATGCTTTATAAGTATAGACTTTCCTCATGTAGCAACAGTAAATCTTGTTTTTTGAAAAGTTCTACAGCTTTTCTGCCAACTCCCTTTTATCTGGTATAGCTGTTTTTACCTAAAACCGTACTAAATAAATACAGGAAGTGATATTTGAGCTCATGGTTCAGATTTGATTACATACCGTATTTTGGATAGAACTGTGCGGATTGAATGCTCCTACCAGAGGTGGCAGGAAACCCACTAAAATCATTATACCATTGATGTGTACAATTATATGGAAAAAATGCATCTAAATTGGAGTCAAGTGTGCTCTTTACAAGAGCGTTAAACATTGTCCCTATAATGTTATCCGCCCTTTTCAGTGACTTCTTCATATATCCAAATTCTACATCCACTGCAGGTCCATCTCCCCGTGTATTGTGAATGAATGGAGTCTGAATTCATTAATATGTATGACATAAAGAAGGATGCAAGTATCATGCACTCTTCATTTCTAGAGTGCTAGAGGTAGCCAGTTGCATTAGAATGCATCATATTTTTCCACTAAATTGAATATTGTTTTAATATAATAGCTTTTCATTTAGTGGCAGTTTTTTTTCAGATTTTTTCATGACTTAAAGTGGATTGGTAAATTCTTAAATGAATGAATTGTATCAGGAGGCCACTGACCTGAGCTAAGATTTACACGTGTTGGTACTGAGGGGTTGACTGTCCCCAGGCACCTATGTGCATGAGCTAATTTTTGTAAGAGAAAGAGAGCCTACCAGGAGGATGTTTTATATAGGACTGTCCACTGCAGAGATGAAATATAGTGAATGGAAAAGAGAGTATGATGAATGGGCCCAGCCCAGGCCTATGAACTACATCAGAGCTTTTGACTAAGAGTAGCAAAAGTAGAAGCTGAAGGACTGTTCTCACGGGGACTTTGAAACATGTGCTTTCTGAAGCGTGACATAGAGTGAGTTGATGCCTGTACCTCACCCACCCCTTTTATTCGGTCTCCAGCACCATTCCTGCACTGTGAGAGTTCTAGGGCATTGATGGTGGTACTTGAAAGGGCAGCATCAGTGTCTAGACAAATAGCTTGTAGAGTAGGCTGAACAACGGGTGCCCCCAAATATCCACGTTATAATTCCCACTGCCTTCAGCGTATTACTGCCATGGAATGAATGTTTGTGCCTTCCTCAGATTCATGTTAAAGCCTTAATCCCCAAGGTGATGACATTTGGAGGTGAGGCATTTCAGAGGTAGTTTAGTTTAGATTAGGTCATGTGGACTGAGTCCGCAGGATGTGATTAATGCCCTAATAAAAAGGGAAAGGCACAGGAGAGCAGTTGGAGTCCTCACTCTGAACTTGGACTTCTCAGTCTACAGAACTGTGAAAAATAAATGTATGTTGTTTAAGCTACCTAGTCCACAGTATTTTGTTATAGTATCTCAAAGTGACTAAGACGATTACCATTCATGGGTAAAGGGACTTTGTAGATGTGATTTAGCTGAAGATCCTGAGGTGGGGAGGTTATCCTGGATTTTTCAGGTGGGCTTAATGTTATTGTAAGCGTCCTCATAAGGAGGAAGCAGGAAGATCAGAATCAGAAAAGGATGTGACAAAGGAAGCAGAGATTGTAGTAATGTACTCTGTAGACGGAACAGGGGCCCATGAGACAAGAAATACAGGGAGCTTCTAGAATCTGGAAAAGAGAAGGTAATTGATTCTCCCTCAAGCCCTCATAAGGAACTCAGCTCTGCCGACATTTTGACTTTAGCCCCATAAAACCCATTTTATGGTACTTCTGACCTCCAGAATTATAATAAGTTTGCATTTTGTTAAACCACTAAGTTTGTGATAATTTGTTACAGCAGCAAGAGGAAACGGGTATAGCTTGTAAGGACCGACACACATGGGTGGTGGTCAGCACACTCAGAAGAACCCACTGGAGACACCATGGAAAAACAGTAGTGCCCTGTCCGAGGATACATGTGAGACATACTCTAGGACCTCCCAGAAAGTATTGGGGTGGGGGGGCTTGGCGGGGGTCTGAGACTGTGTTGCAGCTGGGGGCAGTGAGCCATCAAGATTTGAACTAATAACTACGCAGCGATAAAAGGAGTGAACTACTGATACACACAACATCATGCGTGAATCTCAAAAACAGTATGTTAAGCAATAGAAGCCAGAAGCAAAAAATCTAAACCGTAAGAATAACAGTATGGAATCTGTATACAGAAAGCCAGTCTATGGTGATAGAAATCGGAGGTAGTGGCTGCAGTCAGTGGGAGGAGAGAAGTTGACTAAAATGGAACCAAAGCGTTTCTGAGGTGATGGAAATCTTTGTTGTTTTGAGTGTTGGTTACACTGGTGTATACAATTGTCAAAACTGATAGAACCGAGCACTCTAGATGGGTGCAGTTTTTTGTGTTAATTACATCACAATGAATAAAAGAAGGTCCTTTACTCCAAAATTAAAAAAAAAAGGGTTGAAATTAATAATCTGGTTTTGTTTGTACACATAGGCCAGTGAAGCATGGGGACATTCCAATTACAGGATGATTCAAACAGACCTGACTTGCAAATAAGCTTACTTAAGTCTTTCACTCACTTGAGCTTGAACAGCTTACTTGTCACTGATGGAAACAGTGTGTCCTCATTGCAGCCTTCCACTCTTTCCTCTCCACCCTGTGATCTGCCACCCAGAGTTAATTCACTTTCCTAGAGGGCAAAGGAGTCCTGAAAAGCTCAGGCATAGTCAAAACCAATGCCTCATTCTAGGGAAAGCAAATTGGTTTTCTGACACAGTTGCTGGTTTGAGGAGATATCGTATGACCAAAGCAACACCATCTGACGTCTGAATCTATGGGACACTCATTCTGGATGAGAACTACGTATCTGGCAACTGCACTTGGTTACATGTACTTCAGGTCAATGGAGGTGGAGGAGGGTCCTGGCCCTGGGTGGTGATTGATAGCTTATATAGTTGCAATCACTTGACATTAACAGTTCTGTAAAAAGTATTAAGGAGATTTAGAAAAAATTACATACGAATCATGTGGACTGTTTCACATACAGTTATGATAAAAGTCACTTATGTATGCTTTATGCAGTTCATTTTAATAACACATCAAAACAGGGTTTGTTTTATTGTGCCATAAATTCTTTCCACTTGGCCTGTGAGTTCCTAAAAAAAATTTCAAGATTAAAATGAATTTTATTTCCAAGTTTCTAATAGTTATAATTAAAAGACTAAATTTTGAAACAGATTTTTCTATAAAGGTGCTTCGATAGGCATCAGTGCAGGTACCAATATAATGTCAGGTGAGGGCCAATGAAGGTTAAGGGGTTTTCTGATTGAATCGTGGTCCAGTTCTTATCTTTCTTGTGACAGCACAAGTACTTGCTACATCAGAGGACACTTGACATTATAGCAACACAAATATACTAACACCCTTGTAACTGCTTGTAGGGTCATGTGAAGGTATGAAGACTGTGCTGGGAGCAATAGTTAAGCTCATCCAGACATCATCACCCGCAGGCATATCTGTAAAGTATGAACAGTGTTTCTCTTCTTTTTTCCCCCTTTGTGACTTCCCCTTTAGCATCTTGCACTGTACCCCACAGAGACAGTAATACCCATCTCGGCTCCTGACCCTCCTGGGGCCCTCCCTGGGTTTTCACATAAGCCCATCTATGTGGTTCCTACCATGACAGGAGGGAGCACATCAGTTCAGAGGCACATTGGCTAACACATTCATGGCTCAAAATACATGTGTTAAGTGAATGAATAAATGATTGAGTACATATATATATATGCATGAAGGAATTATAAAACGAATAGCCTTCTTTCACAAGCATCATCTCATGCTGGGGGTCCTTCTCTTTATTGACTTTCCTTTCTTGCATTAATAACTCTGCAAAATAACTCTGCACACCCATCCCCAGTTATACTGTAGGTGGAGAAATATATATATATATAAAATATATATATGTCTATATATATACATACACACATAATATAAAATATATATTTAATAAACTGTGGTATATATGACATACATAGTGTCATATATATGTATATGACAAAAAAATAGTGCTGCCACTTCCTTTGGTGGGTGGTAGGGCAGCAAGGGTGCACTGAAGTATAATGGAACACACAGGTTTTAAGGTCAGACAGCCCTGGGTTTGAATCTCAACTATGTCCCTAATTAAATCTGTAACATGGGCATATTACTTAACATCTCAGTGTCTCAACTTCCTCATCTGTAAAATGGGAATATTAATATGTACCTTCAAGAAAGCGTAATCAAGACCTTATTTATATATCAATCCTAAACCTAGCAGTTAGTCCTCCTCTTGTAGGAGGAGGCTTATAAGCCATTCCTGTAGTTACAGGGGGAATAAAAATGCAGAACATAGATAATTCTAGAGGAATGACTTGCTGAGAGCAGGCATTTAGCAGAGCGTATTGAAGGAAAGCTCTTCTCAGTATTGCAGTTGCTAAACAACCATAGGCAGAGGCTGGAGATCTTGTCCTATTAGCAATGAAAGTTTTGATATAATGAACAGCTTCATGGGCAGAACCAAAACGGGGCACTGTAAGTTCAGCAGAGCCTTACAACACAAGCAATAAAATTCTGACAGAAATAGGTGGTTTCTTAATCCTATTTGGTATAGGTTTTTTTTTTTTTTTATCAATTTCTAATGAGTAGGTGTCAAAAAAATGTCAGAACACTAGATACTGTTTTTACTTCCATAACTGCTACTCTACAGGAAGTCATAAAAATTCCTCTGGATTAATTATTTCAAGCAAGTTTTGTTTTCCACTCAAAGCTGCAGAAATAAGATGTTCCTTCCAAGAGTCTCCCACCTGATTATAGTTCTGGTATCTCCAGATGTGTTTGTTGGCCATTCCGAAGGCACAGAAATGGATTTTTGTGTCCTACACAGAGAATTTCTTTGTCTTGCCAAGATTGGTTTTCACTCTAAAAGTCAGAGAAAGAGACTTAACTCCATGTTCAAATAAGATCTGGAAACCTCACTCTAACCTTATCCTCGCAGACTCTAGAGTCAATAGTCATGGAGGAAATGGTGATGAACCTCCAGTTTTCCACAATTTCACTCACTTGGGCAGTAAGTCAAAATACATTACAGTGATGGTTTTCAACAAGAATCAATTTTATCCCCTGGAGGTGGGGGGTGCATTTGGCAATATCTGCAGACATTTTTATTTGTCATAACTGGGGAGATGCCACTGACATTTAGTGGGTAGAGGCCAGGAGTGCTACTAAAATTCCTGCAATGCTTACTAATTCCCATAAGATAATTATCTGGTCCAAAATGCCGACAGTGCTAAGTCAGGAAACCCTGCATTACAGTAATATATGCTGTATTTAATCTATACTAATCCATCAAGGCTGACACCATGTTATAATACGGTGCTCGAGTTGAGTCTGGGTTCCCTACTCCCCTAACAGAGGTGTCACATCTATCACAGGGAGTCTACAGGAAGATGATGCTTAGGATTCTTCATAGTTAGAAACTTGCCTGAAATGACTTAGTTTGAGGCTCAGTAATTTTATTTTATTTTTTAAAATTTTTATTGGAGTACAGTTGATTTACAATGTTGGGTTAGTTTCAGGGAGGCTCAGTAATCTTAAATATGTTTCAGAATATTTTTTCACAAATATTGCATTGGAATGCTTTTATAATTTTCTGAAAGCTGGATTTAAAAGCTCAATATCTAGGATACAGTCCCACCTTGCAAACTATCTGCTGTGTAACTTTAACAAAGTCCCTTAACATCCACGAGCTTTGCAGCTTACATTTACAAAATGAAGTAAAACATATCTACCTCATGGGAAGTTTTAAGGGAAAAACTTAAATGGCATATGTAAAATCACTTTCACAAGTGTAAGATAAACGTAAGGTATTACAGTGGCTTTTTTTTTTTTTTTTTTTGTGGTACGCGGGCCTCTCACTGTTGTGGCCTCTCACTGCTGTGGCCTCTCCCGTTGCGGAGCACAGGCTCCGGATGCGTAGGCTCAGCAGACATGGCTCACGGGCCCAGCCGCTCCGCGGCATGTGGGATCTTCCCGGACCGGGGCACGAACCCGCGTCCCCTGCATCGGCAGGAGGACTCTCAACCACTGCGCCACCAGGGAAGCCCTACAGTGGCTTTTTGAAATATAAATTCCTTTTGAATAATCAAGCAACTGATTTTCATGACCTTTTCTTTTTTTAAAGAGTAAATATATCAATTTTTCAAATAATTTAAAGACCCTACATATTTCTAAAATTTGTACTTTTCTGGTCCACACCACCAATTTTGCTTTAATGGAAAGGGATAAAAAATTTAAACTAAATTTGATGGAGTAGACTCTATGAAGCACAATCTTAATATAAATAACTGGCACCTTAGCTTTTATACTTACTTGTTTACACACACACACACACACACACACACACACAAACACACGCACACACGCTTGGCTCCCAAAATCATGACAATTTTAATTTGCCAAAGAAGATGGCTGTTTTTTGAGACTTTAAGCTAAGAACCTGCTCTTACTATATAATCACAAATACTGCTTAGAGGATTAAATCTGTAATCACAATGTATAGTAAAAAGGAATAATGACAAGTATATATTATACACTGAGAAGAGGTGAGTTGATGTACTAAATAAGAAGTCATACACTCAGATGCCTGTAGAGGACCAGGCAGGTTTCTATCTCTTTGGTATGATAAAAAAAAACCTTAATACCGTATTGTATGATTGAAATTCGCTAAGAGATTAGAACTTAAATGTTGTCGCCAAAAAAACAGAAACAAAAAAACAAAAAAGATAAATATGTAAGGTGATAGATGTGTTAATTACCCAGGTGGGAGGAATCCTTTCAAAATGTATACATATTCATTTATGACAATGTACACTTTATTTTTTAAAATAACTTTATTTTTTATTTTTGGCTGCTTTGGGTCTTCGTTGCTGCACGTGGGCTTTCTCTAGTTGTGGTGAGCAGGGGCTACTCTTCGTTGCAGTTCATGTTGCAGTGGCTTCTCTTGTTGCGGAGCATGGGCTCTAGGCATTCAGACTTCAGTAGTTGCAGCATGTGGGCTCACTAATTGTGGCTCATGGGCTCTAGAGCACAGGCTCAGTAGTTGTGACACACAGGCTTAGTTGCTCCGTGGCATGTGGGATCTTCCCGGACCAGGGCTTGAACTCACGTTCCCTGCATTGGCAGGCGAATTCTTAACCACTGGACCACCAGGGAAGCCCACAATGTACACTTTAAATATCTTAAAATTTTATGTCAGTTATACTTCAATAAAGCTAAAAAAATTAAATCAATCTGGATTGTCTGAAAACGAAAAGAATAATTTAAATGATTAGAGCATCTAGGTAGAATCTGTGAACCTTCTCTCAAGACATTTGTAAAAAATCATGACCTAATCATACTCTAGGTTCATTTCTTAATCCTGGAGTGTCATCATGATCTTTTCTTGAGAATGAGTGGCTATACTTTTGCTCCGGTAATATTTTAGTTTTTTTGAGACACATTCTAGCTGTCAAAAAGGACCTCAGGCACGTCAAGTTCTATCAGCAGCTCCCCATGGAAGAAATCCCAGTTCTTCCTCAGTCCTTTTGGGAAGTGTGCCTCCCTTGCAAAGTTTTACCCTGTGAGAACCTGCCAGTGATGCTCTTCTAGGTGGTCTTGCTTCCTACAGAAACCCCTTCTCAGACCCTAGCCCCAGTTTTTTTCAGCGAAGGCTAATTAATTCCATAATTTGTTTTGTTAGTTTGTCTTAAGGTAAGCTCTAGCTGCAACTATTCCTTTACCCTCAATTTTCCAGAATTTAAGGCACTCGTGAATTATTTATGTGTCTATGTATTGAAACCCTCCCTGAAGCTCTGACTGTCCCCTATCGCTACTTCAAGCTACTTCAGGTCTCAGGTAGACCTTTGATTTCACAATGGAGTTTTGCCTCTCTCTCACTACAAAATATTTTAAAACACATTTAAATTGGAGACCAGAATACATTGTTGGTTTTGCTTTTTACTATTTAAAATAATAGCAGTGGCTGTGAGGCTGGATTTGAAAGAATAAGCTAATATGGGTAGGAATAACACCAGAAGGAGGGAGTGGGTGGTTGAGGAGGAGGAGAAAGGGGAGAGGTAGAGATGGAGAGTAGAGAAAGGAAGATAACCCTTATCTTCTTCCTTATCTTCTCTTTTTTTCTTGGTAGAAGTCCCTGATTCTGTGTCCACTTCTCCATTTGAAATCATCTCAGCTCTACTTTGACCCCAGCCAGCTAGCGTACCTGATATGTGATAAAATTGATTTTTAAAATATCATCTTTATTTTATGTGCCATACCCTGAATATTGGATAGAAATAGAACAGCAAGAACTTATATTAATTAAGTAAACCGCTTTTAAATATTTGCAAATAGGACTTTCAAATTATGATGTAAATTTATGCAAAAATGCAAATCAGAAGGTTCCCCAGTTTTGATGTGATAAAATCTGATACATTTATTATAAACGTCTATGATTTTCCCCCCAGCTCCACTGAAAAATGAAAGTGCCAAGTACTATCTTTTTTCAGCCCTTCCCCTTGGAATTCCTGTCACTTTTATTTAGCATACCTTATTTCTTCATGGAAATAGCACTGTTTAGTTTATTAAAAATTCATGGGACACAATTTTCTCTTGAGTAGATAGAGCCTAAGGCTTTCAACCATGTCTGTGTTATTGCCTAAAAACTTACCTATGTTTAAAAGATTCATGAATTTAGAGTTACTGTTGGCCAAGTGTCAGCAAAGACTTTTCTTAGAGTTATAGAACACAGGATTAGAAAAAACTGTAAGAGGTCATTCATTCTGTCTTTACTTCTGGAAATACTTGCCCTACATTAAGCAAAACCAATAAATAACTAATCTTACTTTTAAAAAAAGATGATGTCACCCCTCACCTTGGTATTTAGATATTTCAGTGAAGGGCCTGTTTCTTATGGAATGATGCCTTTTGTTGCAATAATGATTCTATTTTCTCTTACTAGATAGAGTTTTTTCTTTTACATCTTTATTGTAGATAAGAGTTTTTAAGTAGTCTCTATGCTTCAAAATTCCTCTTTTTCAAATTTTCATGATTATGTTTCCTGATCTATTATTAAAAATATTTTTTTTCAAAGTCTCAGGTTTCTAATTTTATTTGTGAATTTTAAAATTCCTATATACAAGTTATCTGGGGATACAGAATTTTTTTTTAAACCACTCTAGATTTCTGTGTTAGATTAATCAAAATTCTTTACATTCTCTTCCATATTTATATAAGTAAAGGGGCCTGTGTTTGACCTATTCCTCTTCTTTTTAAAACATTATTTTTAATTTTCATAAAATATACATAACATAACATTTCCCATCTTAACCGTTTTTAAGCGTCCATTTCTGTGGTAGCAGTTACATTCCTATTGTTCACATTGGGGGGGATATAGATTTTAACCACCCAAATACTAATCTAGATAATATTTGACTTCTTTGATCCCACAGCTTTCAGTATGTTTTATGATTTTTTTTACTGTTTTGTATTGTTTATTTTATAACCCAAACGCCTAGCACAGAGTTTGCGAGTCAATAAATGTTAAAGATCAAGGACTGCAATAAATCTTTGTGAAGATCCACAAAGGGAGTCCGTCAGTGTTGGGAGCCTGAACGTTTGTGAAATGGAGCTGAAAGCCCAAACTGCTCTATTAAATCTACATTTTGTGTTACGATTCTCAGCTATTATTAGCGTTGTCTAAGATTCGAGTGCTACATTTATTGAATGCCTGTTCAATGGGTCTTAAAACTAGATATCATTATTTCCCAGGGGACAAAACCAGTGTGATTCACTCATCTAGATTATTCTATCCACTTCATCCCTTCAGGGCTGCAAGCCTATCTAGAATGTATTAAGATGACAGAGATTTTTACCCAGATCTGAGGTCATGAAAAGAATTTAAAGTCATGTTTTGAGCATCAGCACCTTTACATGTCTACTATTTATAATTGCAATCACTTATCAAGTCTATACTATGTTCCAAGGACTGTGCTAAAAAAGCATTTTACGATTTTATGTAATTTCACAACAACCCTATCAGGTAATGCTGTCACCTTCACTGTGCAGGTGAGGAAACTGTCTTAGATTAAATGACTTACCCAAATTAGCAAAGCTAGGGAGTGGCAGAAATAAGATTGAATCCAGTCTGTCTGATTTCAAAGCCTTGTTATTGTTTTACTATGTCAATATTTTCTACAGATTGATGACTGACCTACAATTCACCTGTTAATATTGATGAGAATTGAAGCTTTGGATAAGCATGAAAGTGAAAGGCGATAAACTTCTTTTTAAAAATAAGACTATGGAAAGTTAAATTGCAATGGATAATTTGATTGATAGAGGCATTTCAATGTTGTGCTCAATCTCAGAAAATAGAGGACCCATCGGAATGTAGGGTACCTTTCCTTGCCTTTAAGCAGAACCATGCTTCTATCATCACAGAAAGCTGACTGTGAATTTTTAAAATATATTTTCTATATTTATGTATATTAGTTTGTATACTTTATATATTAATAGATTTACATATTAATATTTTGTATCTATATTACATATAGATGTTTGAAAAAGAAGATTGCATAACCATCTTCTTCTTTATATAATTGTACAGAAAAACACATAACGTAAAATTTACCATCTTATCCATTTGAGTATACAGTTCAGTGGTATTAAGTATATTCACATTGTGCAACCAATCTCCAGAACTTTTTCATCTTGCAAAACTAAAACTTCATACCCATTAAAAAAACAATCCCTCATTTACCGCTCCCCCAGAACCCCCCGCCACTCTCAGCAACCACCATTTAACTTTCATTTCTATGAATCTGGCTACTCTAGATAACTTGTATAAGTGGAATCATACAGTGTGTGTGTGTGTGTGTGTGTGTGTGTGTGTGTGTGTGTGTGAGTGAGAGAGAGAGAGAGAGAAACTGGCTTATTTTACTTAGCTTAATATCCTCAGCATTCATCCATCTTGCAGCATGTGTCAAAATTCTCTTCCCTTTTTTTTAAAATTGAAGTATAGTTGATATATAATATTATGTTAGTTTCAAGTGTACTGCAGAGTGATTCAGTTTTATATGTGTATTTTAGATTATTTCCCATTATAGGTTATTACAATATATTAAATATAATTCCCTGTGTTATACAGTAAATCCTTGTTGCTTATCTGTTTTACATGTAGTAGTTTTTATCTGTTAATCTCATACTCCTATTTAGCCCTTCTCCATCCTCTGTCCCCTTTGGAAACTGTAAGTTTGTTTTTGACGTCTGTGAGTCTGTTTCTGTTTTGTATATAGATTCATTTGTATCATTTTTTAGATTCCACATATACATGATATCATATAATATCTGTCTCTCTGACTTATTTCACTAAGTATAATATTCTCTAAGTCTATCCATGTTGCTGCAAATGGCATTATTTCATTCTTTTCTATGTTTGAGTAATATTCCATTGTATTTTTGTGCCACGTCTTCTTAAGCCAGTAGTCTGCTGATGGGCACTTGGGTTGTTTCCATGTCTTGGCTATTGTAAAAAGTGCTGTTATGAACACTGGGGTGCATGTATCTTTTCAAATTAGAGTTTTCATTTTTTTTGTACAGCAAAGGAAACCATCAACATCATGTTTTCCTGATATACCCAGGAGTGGGATTGCTGTGTTATATGGTAGTTCTATTTTTGGTTTTTTGAGAAATCTCCATTCTGTTTTTCATAGTGGCTGTACCAATTTACATTCCCACCAATGATGTAGGAGGGTTCCCTTTTATCCACACACTTTCCAGCATTTATTATTTGTAGACTTTGATGATAGCTATTCTGACAGGTGTGAGGTGATACCTCATTGTGATTTTGATTTGCATTTCTCTAATAATTAGCAATATTGGGCATCTTTTCATGTACTTGTTGGCCATCTGTATGTCTTCTTTGGAAAAATGTTTAGGGCTTCTGCCTGTTTTTTGATTGGGTTGCTTGTTTTTTCAACATTGAGTTATATGAGCTGGTTATATATTTTGGATATTAATACCTTGTTGTTTGCATCATTTGCAAATATTTTCTCCTATTCCACAGGTGGTCTTTTCGTTTTCTTGATGGTTTCATTCACTGTACAAAAGCTTTTAAGTTTAATTAGGTCCCATTTATTTACTTTTGCTTTTATCTCTTTTGCCTTGAGAGACTGATCTAAGAAAATATTGCTATGATTTATATCAGAGAATATTTTGCCTATGTTCTCTTCTAGGAGTTTTATGGTATCATGTCTTATATTTAGGTCTTTAAATCATTTTGGACTTATTTTTATATATGGTGTGAGAGAGTATTCTAATCTCATTGATTTACATGTAGTTGTCCAGCTTTCCCAACACAACTTGTTGAAGAGACTGCCTTTTCTCCATTGTATATTCTTGCCTCCTTTATCATAGGTTAATTGACTGTAGGTGTGTGGGTTTATTTCTGGGCTCTCTCTTCTGTTCCATTGATCTGTATGTCTGTTTTTGTGCCAGTACCATGCTGTTTTAATGACTGTAGCTTTGTGGTATAGTCTGAAGTCTAGAGGGGTTATACCTCCAGCTTTGTTCTTGTTCCCTTCCTTTTTAAGCCTGAATAATATTCCATTGTATTATATATCACATTTTGTTTAACTGTTTATCAGTTGATGGACATCTGGGTTGTTTCCACCTTTTGGCTATTGTAAAAAAGGCTGCTATGAACATGGGTGTACAGATATTTCTTCAAGAGTTTGCTTTCAGTTCTTTTGTGTACATACTCAAAAGTGGAATTGCTGGATTATTTGGTAATTTTTTTAAATTTGTTCAAGGACCACCATACTTCTTTTTTTTATAGTATGTACGATTTTACATTACCACAAACTGTGCACAAGAGTTTCTACTTCTCCGCATCCTCACCAACACTTTTTATTTTCAGGTATTTTTTGATAATAGCCACCTGATGGGTGTGAGGTGATATCTCACTGTAGTTATGATTTTCATTTTCCTAATGATTAGTGCTGTTGATCTTTGCATATGCTTGCTGGCCATTTATGTATCATCTTTGGAGAAATGTCTATTCAAATCCTCTGCCCATTTTGTAAATTGGGTTGGGTGTTTTTGGTGATGAGTTATAGGAGCCAACTTGATTCTTATCACAGTTTCTATTGCAGCATCTGACAACCTTCAGATAAGAAGAGCCATAAGTACTCCAAGATAAAATACCAAAGCATTAAACAAAACTGCAAGTGGATTTGTGTACTCTTCCCTTGTTGAGTATGAACACAAGAGCAGTTTTTAAAATGTAGACTGATTTAAAGTGCATAAACATTTGGTAAACCTAAGGAAGCATTTAATTTTGATTTCTAATATATTCTTGTCACATGACAGAACATTAATATGACTAATACTTGAATTAGAATAGAGTTTAGATACCATCTAATCCAATTCCTTCATTTTGCAGATAAGGAAACATTAAAGAAGAGAGAATATTTGCTATGTAGATAATTAATGGCACAACTGGGCCTGGAAGCCAGAGCCCAGGTCTCCAGTTAGGGCTGCTCTTCCACCTCTTGCACTGCTGTTCCTGAGTAGAATAAAGCTGAGCATGTTACTTTTGGAATTTACTGAATTAGGATCCCAAACACCCAGATTCTGTTCTTGCTCTTGCTACTTACTAGTTGAGATTATTTCAAATCCACTTGTTTATGACTTAAGTAAAATTGTTTTATTCTACTTGTTTATGACAAAGACAGCAAAAACAAAGAGTTTTTAAGAAGTAAAGTTGTTGTGATATAAGAATGAAGTAAGTTGTTTCAGGATGTCATCATCTCATCTGTTGTCCTTAATAAGCACTTAATAGCTCAGCTGCTTAGGGGCCCTGCTGGGAGCTTACTGATAAGAACATGTGGAGAAGCATCTATGGCAGGGGGACATTTAGACTATAAATACTGACAGTTTGTGAGGAATATCTGAGAGAGAGGATTCTGGTCTGGGCAGAAGCTACATTTTTCTGATCTAACTGTCTGAAGATCTTGAGACACTTGTTCCTGCTGTGGCCAGGTTACTCTTGGTGGGCAGTGGTGTTCAGCCATGCAGCAGTTTCAGGAAGAAGAGGGACATCTGTTCCTTCCTGGATAAGATACTCCTTGTAGGCAGTGGTGTAAGCTGGGCAATGGTCCCTTGAATGATAACCCTCGAGCAGCCTAGCCTGCCACCAACACCGGTGCCTTCATTCCTTAGCAACGTGCTCTAACAACAGAGGACCTTCATTGTTTGCTTTGGCAGCTGGACTTCAGCTCTTTGTTGGTTAAGCCATCTTTCCTAAGTCCCAGTTTGTACAAAGGTACACCTTGAACTAAATTTGGACTTTATTCCTTGTATCTTCTCTTGCCTGGAACAGTAGTGTAACTAATCTATCATTTGTTTGTAGTGTGTTATTTCTTTATTGGCTTATTAAGAGATATTATCCTCTATGCTATTGGTTTGTGAAGTTATTATAGGTCCCACAGTGAACCTGTGTTAAATAAGTTGCTGGAAAAGACAGACTCAGTGTCTAAGCATAATTTAGCCCCAAAACAAGACAGTATATATTGTATTTCATGCAAGTATAAGGTAGTATTACTATTAATGTGTACTTTTTCATGAAGCAGTGTATTAGGCTGAAGAAAAAATTTGAGAATCCAGATGCATACTTGTTTTTTTTTTTTTTTTTTTGGCGGTACGTGGGCCTCTCACTGTTGTGGCCTCTCCTGTTGTGGAGCACAGGCTCCAGACGCGCAGGCTCAGCGGCCATGGCTCACGGGCCCAGCCGCTCCGTGGCACGTGGGATCTTCCCAGACCGGGGCACGAACCCGCGTCCCCTGCATTGGTAGGCGGACTCTCAACCACTGTGCCACCAGGGAAGCCTACATACTTGTATTTTAATCTTACATTTATCTCTAAGTACTTGTGTCTGACACATATCAAATCTTCAACAACTCTTCCCTCTTCTGTTTCTGGATTTCATTCTCTTCATCTGAAAAATGAGAAAGCCTGGGCTAGATGATAGCTATAGACCAATCCAGCCAAAATACCCATGATGCTATGAAACAGCATGTCCCACTAAGATCCATTGCAACCAGAAAGTCTTCTGAGTCTATTAAATGTATACCCTGGGCCATAGTAACCTAGACATTGTCCTTATGTTCCATACCCAGGCAAACAAACAAAACAAACTCTCTATTTTATAAAGCCCTGCTTAGTAATACCCTAAATTTCCATGTCTTTCTTCCTCAAAGGTAACCTTTTCCCAAATCTTAAACTAGAATAAAGATTTCTCTCATCTTCTTATTCCCATAACAACAGGAAAAAAAAGAACACACACACACACACACACACACACACCTCCTTTAAAGAGGACGTACTTTGTGTTTAACTCCCAGATCACCTGCCTATGGCTGAGTAATTTTGGACAAGACATTACATTCCTTAAGACTTCAGTTCTATAAATATATAAAATGGGAGGACCGTTTTCTACTTTCTAGAGTTATGGTCTGGATTGAGTGAGATATCCTACATATGGTGCCTAGCACAGAGCCAGATAGAGAGCAGATGCTCATTAAATGTTAGTTTTCCTCCTTCCCTTCCCAAATAATCACCATTAGGGAAACTGTCTGGGTCCACAAATAAGACCAGACTCCTTATAACAGGGATGCTGCTCATGAGAATTACTTAAGGAAGAAAAGCATCTAGAAAACTACGAGAGTTGTTTGTTTGTTTGTTTGTTTCCCAATTGATGATTTATGGAAATGCTGACTTCTTGGCAGGCCAAGAGCCAAGACACATAGACACCTAGAGTAGGGATGTAACTGAAGAGGTGAGGAAGGAATATAAGTGGAAACTGAGCATTCAAATCTCTTACCAATGGACCAAGAAAAATGATTTGCTTCACAGTGAAGTTACTTTACAGTGAGTGAAGTACGGAAGTTTAGAATATAAATTTTCAAAAATTGGCTGTGTAGAAATATTTTATTTAGTTATTTATTTTTACATCTTTATTGGAGTATAATTGCTTTACAATGGTGTGATAGTTTCTGCTTTATAACAACGTGAATCAGTTATACATATACATATCTTCCCATATCTCTTCCCTCTTGCGTCTCCCACTCTCCAACCCTCCCTATCCCACCCATCCAGGTGGTCACAAAGCACCGAGCTGATCTCCCTGTGCTATGCGGCTGCTTCCCACTAGCTATCTACCTTACGTTTGGTAGTGTATATGTGTCCATGCCACTCTCTCACTTTGTCACAGCTTACCCTTCCCCCTCCCCATATCCTCGAGTCTATTCTCTAGTAGGTCTGTATCTTTATTCCTGTCTTACCCCTAGGTTCTTCATGACATTTTTTTTCTTAACTTCCATATGTATGTGTTAGCATACGGTATTTGTCTTTCTCTTTCTGACTTACTTCACTCTGTATGACAGACTCTGGGTCTATCCACATCATTACAAATAGCTCAATTTCATTTCTTTTTATGGCTGAGTAATATTCCATTGCATATATGTGCCACATCTTTATCCATTCATCCAATGATGGACACTTAGGTTGCTTCCATCTCCAGGCTATTGTAAATAGAGCTGAAATGAACATTTTGGTGCATGACTCTTTTTGAATTATGGTTTTCTCAGGGTATATGCCCAGTAGTGGGATTGCTGGGTCATATGGTAGTTCTACTTGTAGTTTCTTAAGGAACCTCCATACTGTTCTCCATAGTGGCTGTATCAATCTACATTCCCACCAACAGTGCAAGAGGGTTCCCTTTTCTCCACACCCTCTCCAGCATTTATTGTTTCTAGATTTTTTGATGATGGCCATTCCGACTGGTGTGAGATGATATCTCATTGTAGTTTTGATTTGCATTTCTCTAATGATTAATGAAGTTGAGCATTCTTTCATGTGTTTGTTGGCAGTCTGTATATCTTCTTTGGAGAAATGTCTATTTAGGTCTTCTGCTCATTTTTGGAATGGGTTGTTTGGTTTTTTGTTATTGAGCTGCATGAGCTGCTTAAAAATTTTGGAGATTAATCCTTTGTCAGTTGTGTCATTTGCAAATATTTTCTCCCATTCTGAGGGTTGTCTTTTGGTCTTGTTTATGGTTTCCTTTGCTGTGCAAAAGCTTTAAAGTTTCATTAGGTCCCATTTGTTTATTTTTGTTTTTATTTCCATTTCTCTGGAAGGTGGATCAGAAAGGATCTTGCTGTGATTTATGTCATAGAGTGTTCTGCCTATGTTTTCCTCTAAGAGTTTGATAGTTTCTGGCCTTACATTTAGGTCTTTAACCCATTTTGAGCTTATTTTTGTGTATGGTGTTAGGGAATGATCTAATCTCATACTTTTACATGTAGCTGTCCAGTTTACCCAGCACCACTTATTGAAGGGGATGTCTTTTCTCCACTGTACATTCCTGCCTCCTTTATCAAAGATAAGGTGACCATATGTGTGTGGGGTTATCTCTGGGCTTTGTATCCTGTTCCATTGATATATCTTTCTGTTTTTGTGCCAGTACCATACTGTCTTGATTACTGTAGCTTTGGAGTATAGTCTGAAGTCAAGGAGCTTCATTCCTCCAGCTCCGTTTTTTGTTCTCAAGATTGCTATTCAGGGTCTTTTGTGTTTCCATACAAATTGTGAAATTTTTTTTCTAGTTTTTTGAAAAATGCCAGTGGTAGTTTGAGAGGGATTGCATTGAATCTGGAGATTGCTTTGGGTAGTAGAGTCCTTTTCACAATGTTGATTCTTCCAATCCAAGAACATGGTATATCTCTGCATCTATTTGTGTCATCTTTAATTTTTTTCATCAGTGTCTTATAATTTTCTGCATACAGGTCTTTTGTCTCCTTAGGTAGGTTTATTGCTAGATATTTTATTCTTTTTGTTGCAATGGTAAATGGGAGTGTTTTCTTAATTTCACTTTCAGATTTTTCATCATTAGTGTATAGGAATGCCAGAGATTTCTGTGCATTAATTTTGTATCCTGCTACTTTACCAAATTCATTGATTAGCTCTACTAGTTTTCTGGTAGCATCTTTAGGATTCTCTATGTATAGCATCATGTCATACGCAAACAGGGACAGCTTTACTTCTTCTTTTCCAATTTGGATTCCTTTTATTTGCTTTTCTTCTCTGATTGCCGTGGCAAAAATTCCAAAACTATGTTGAATAAGAGTGGTGAGAGGGGGCAAACTTGTCTTGTTCCTGATCTTAGTGGAAATGCTTTCAGTTTTTCACCATTGAGGACGATGTTGGCTGTGGGTTTGTCACATATGGCCTGTATTATGTTGAGGAAAGTTCCATCTATGCCTACTTTCTGGAGGGTTTTTATCATAAATGGGTGTTGAATTTTGTTGAAAGCTTTCTCTGCATCTATTGAGATGATCATATGGTTTTTCTCCTTCAATTTGTTAATATGGTTTATCACATTGATTGATTTGCGTATATTGAAGAATCCTTGCATTCCTGGAATAAACCCCACTTGATCATGGTGTATGATCCTTTTAATGTGCTGTTGGATTCTGTTTGCTAGTATTTTGTTGAGGACTTTTGCATCTATGTTCATCAGTGATATTGGCCTGTAGTTTTCTTTCTTTGTGACATCCTTGTCTGGTTTTGGTATCAAGGTGATGGTGGCCTTGTAGAATGAGTATGGGAGTGTTCCTCCCTCTGCTATATTTTGGAAGAGTTTGAGAAGGACAGGTGTTAGCTCTTCTCTAAATGTTTGATAGAATTCGCCTGTGAAGCCATCTGGTCCTGGGCTTTTGTTTGTTGGAAGATTTTTAATCACAGTTTCAATTTCAGTGCTTGTGATTGGTCTGTTCATATTTTCTATTTCTTCCTGATTCAGTCTTGGCAGGTTGTGCATTTCTAAGACTTTGTCCATTTCTTCCAGGTTGTCCATTTTATTGGCATAGAGTTGCTTGTAGTAATCTCTCATGATCTTTTGTATTTCTGCAGTGTCAGTTGTTACTTCTCCTTTTTCATTTCTAATTCTATTGATTTGAGTCTTCTCCCTTTTTTCTTGATGAGTCTGGCTAGTGGTTTATCTATTTTGTTTATCTTCTCAAAGAACCAGCTTTTAGTTTTATTGATCTTTGCTATCATTTCCTTCATTTCTTTTTCATTTATTTTTGATCTAATTTTTTTGATTTCTTTTCTTCTGCTATCTTTGGGTTTTTTTTGTTCTTCTTTCTCTAATTGCTTTAGGTGCAAGGTTAGCTTGTTTATTCGAGATGTTTCCCGTTTCTTAAGGTAGGATTGTATTGCTATAAACTTCCCTCTTAGAACTGCTTTTGTTTCATCCCATAGATTTTGGGTCGTCATGTCTCCATTGTCATTTGTTTTAGGTATTGTTTTATTTCCTCTTTGATTTCTTCAGTGATCACTTCGTTATTAATAGTGTATTGTTTAGCCTCCATGTGTTTGTATTTTTTACAGATCTCTTCCTGTAATTGATATCTAGTCTCATGGTGTTGTGGTCAGAAAAGATACCTGAAACAATTTCAATTTTCTTAAATTTACCAGGGCTTGATTTGTGACCCAAGATATGATCTATCCTGGAGAATGTTCCATGAGCGCTTGAGAAAAATGTGTATTCTGTTGTGTTTGGATGAAATGTCCTATAAATATCAATTAAGTCCATCTTGTTTAATATATCATTTAAAGCTTGTGTTTCCTTATTTATTTTCAATTTGGATGATTTGTCTATTGGTGAAAGTGGGGTGTTAAAGTCCCCTAATATGAATGTGTTACTGTCGATTTCCCTTTTTATGGCTGTTAGTATTTGCCTTATGTATTGAGGTGCTCCTATGTTGGGTGCATAAATATTTACAATTGTTATATCCTCTTCTTGGATCGATCCCTTGATCATTATGTAGTGTCCTTCTTTGTCTCTTCTAATAGTTTTTATTTTAAAGTCTATTTTGTCTGATATGAGAATTGCTACTCCAGCTTTCTTTTGTTTTCCATTTGCATGAAATATCTTTTTCCATCCCCTTACTTTCAGGCTGTATGTGTCTCTAGGTCTGAAATGGTTCTCTTGTAGACAGCAAATATATGGGTCTTGTTTTTGTATCCATTCAGCCAATCTGTGTCTTTTGGTGGGAGCATTTAGTCCATTTACATTTAAGGTATTTATCGATATGTATGTTCTTATTGCCATTTTCTTAATTGTTTTGGGTTCGTTATTGTAGGTCTTTTCCTTCTCTTGTGTTTCTTGCCTAGAGAAGTTCCTTTAGCAGTTGTTGTAAAGCTGGTTTGGTAGTGCTGAACTCTCTCAGCTTTTGCTTGTCTGTAAAGGTTTTAATTTCGCCATCAAATCTGAATGAGATCCTTGCTGGGTAGAGTAATCTTGGTTGCAGGTTTTTCTCCTTCATCACTTTAAATATGTCCTGCCAGTCCCTTCTGGCTTGCATAGTTTCTGCTGAAAGATCAGCTGTTAACCTTATGGGGATTCCCTTGTGTGTTATTTGTTGTTTTTCCCTTGCTGCTTTTAATATGTGTTCTTTGTATTTAATTTTTGACAGTTTGATTAATATGTGTCCTGGCGTATTTCTCCTTGGATTTATCCTGTATGGGACTCTCTGTGCTTCCTGGACTTGATTAACTATTTCCTTTCCCATATTAGGGAAGTTTTCAACTATAATCTCTTCAAATATTTCCTCAGTCCCTTTCTTTTTCTCTTCTTCTTCTGGAACTCCTATATTTCAAATGTTGGTGTGTTTAATGTTGTCCCAGAGGTCTCTGAGACTGTCCTCAGTTCTTTTCATTCTTTTTTCTTTATTCTGCTCTGCAGTAGTTATTTCCACTATTTTATCTTCCAGGTCACTTATCTGTTATTCTGCCTCAGTTATTCTGCTATTGATCCCATCTGTAGTTTTTAAATTTTCATTTATTGTGTTATTCATCGTTGTTTGTTTCATCTTTAGTTCTTCTAGTTCCTTGTTAAATGTTTCTTGCATTTTGTCCATTCTATTTCCAAGATTTTGGATCATCTTTACTATCATTATTCTGAATTATTTTTCAGGTAGACTGCCTATTTCTTCTTCATTTGTTAGGTCTGGTGGGTTTTTATCTTGCTCCTTCATCTGCTGTGTGTTTTTCTGTCTTCTCATTTTGCTTATCTTACTGTGTTTGGGATCTCCTTTTTGCAGCCTGCAGGTTCGTAGTTCCCGTTGTTTTGGTGTCTGTCCCCAGTGACTAAGGTTGGTTCAGTGGGTTCTGTAGGCTTCCTGGTGGAGGGGACTAGTGCCTGTGTTCTGTTGGATGAGTCTGGATCTTGTCTTTCTGGTGGGCAGGTCCACGTTTGGTGGTGTGTTTTGGGGTGTCTGTGGACTTATTATGATTTTAGGCAGCCTCTCTGCTAATGGGTGGGGTTGTGTTCCTGTCTTGCTAGTTGTTTGGCATAGGATGTCCAGCACTGTAGCTTGCTGGTCATTGAGTGAAGCTGGGTGCTGGTGTTGAGATGGAGATTCTCGCTGTTTGATATTACGTGGATCTGGGAGGTCTCTTGTTGACCAGTGTCCTGAAGTTGGCTCTCCCACCTTTTTTTCTTGAGGGACAGGTATTTATGACATGGCTGAGGAAATTCTTTAAGGGAGTTAATCTGAGCCTGAAACAAACCATCAAATTAGATTGCAAATATAAACTTCACAAGAAGGCACACACTTAAATGAAATCTTTAGAGTAGTTGTACTCATGATCATGGGTTTATATTAAAATGCAAGTGGTGGGCTTCCCTGGTGGTGCAGTGGTTGAGAGTCCGCCTGCCCATGCAGGGGACGCGGGTTTATGCCCCGGTCCAGGAGGATCCCAAGTGCCGCGGAGCGGCTGGGCCTGTGAGCCATGGCTGCTGAGCCTGTGCTCTGCAATGGGAGAGGCCACAACAGTGAGAGGCCCATGTACTGAATAAGAAAAAAAAAAATGCAAGTTGTATTTGACCAATATCTATAGCCCTTCTCTCTTTCTTCCTCTCTGGGAAATGCATTAGTGGTTATTTCTAATTGGTTTTTATTTAGAAAATAGTCCATATTAAATCCTGTCTGAACTGAATCTTTGATCAAGATACTTGCTTAGTGGTAGATCCATATTGGAACCAGAACCCAGGGTGACAGAATCTCCAGACCCTTTCACTGTCTATTCTGGGTGCTGGTCCTCCAAATCAGTTTTTCTCTCTGGACAATGGTATTTTTTACTCTAAATGAGGGTCTCTTTATCCCAGCTCTATAATATTTTGCTCTGGCTAATTCTTTGGAGATTGTCCTATCCATTATAGGATGTTTAGCAGCACCACCAGTCTCTACCACCTAGATGCCAGTGGCACCCCACCCCTCCAATAGTGACAATCTAAAGTGTCTCCAGACAGTGTCAAATGTCCCCTGGGGGACAAAAGTCACCCCAGATTGAGAATCACTGTCCTTAACAGGAGGAAAGGTGTGCTTATTTCCAAGCATAAAAGCTGTTTATCTAAGTATCTATTGTCCTACATAAGATGTTCAGTTTTCAAAAAAAAATCACAAGGCATATGTAAAGGAGGTACCACTTTGAAGAGAAAAATCAGGCATTACAGGCAGACTCAGGTATGACCCAGATGTTGGAAATTTCAGATAAGTATTTAAAGTAACTATAGGTCAAGATGGTGGCATGGGAGGATGTGGAGTTCATGTCTCCCCACAACTAGGGCAGCTGCCGCACACTGGTGGGGGACCTCGATGCCCAAGAAGATGGGAGGAACCCCTGAGCAACTGGGTAGGATGTTGGGAGGAGTGAGGGGGGAGGAAAAGTGGAGGCTGGACAGGACTGGTGCCCCTGAGGGGTAGCTGGGAGAGGGGAGGGATTCCCACGCCTGGAGGGACCCTCAGAGGCTCGGAGGTTGTGGGGGTGGGGAGTGTACCTAGTGTTTCCCCTGCCCATTTGGCCCCAGGAAGCCTGTTGGGCATACAGGTTGGGTCCCCTGACTTCCAGGGCCCCCTCTAGCCATGTGGGTCCTAGGGGCATAGGAGGGAGGTGGGGGAAGAAGAGAGGCCAACGGGTAGGGACCCTCAAGGATCGGAGGATTGGTGGGGGGAGAATGCACCTAGCATTTCCCCTGCCCACTCAGGCCCAGGGAGCCTGCTGGGGTCCCAGACCTGGTTCTCTGCCCTCCAAGGCCAGAGGCACTCCTGGGCCCCTCCTGCTGTGTTAAGCCTAAGCCCAACCCCCCACCCCCCAGGGCCTATTTGAGCCCAGTGGGTCCTAAGCATAGTCCCCGCCCACCACCTAAACCCCACCCACCACAGCCAAGACCTTTTCCGCCTTTCTTTTTTTCTCCTCTTTTTTGCTGCTGTGGTTCTGTTTTACCTTCCAGTTGCTTCATCTATATTTTTATTTCTTTAAGTTTTTTCTATCGTATCTGTTAGTTTTCTAATCTTATTTTTTACTCTTTGTTATTGTTCTGCTCCTTTTTTTCTTTCTTTTTTTTCCCTACACCACGTGGCTTTCAGGATCATGAGCTGGGGGTAGGGCCTGAGCTCCTGTGGTGGGAACTCTGAGTCTGAACCTGGAGTAACAGAGAATCTCAGACCCCAAGGAATATTCATCGGAGTGAAGTCACCCGGAGGTCCTCATCTTGGCACCAAGACCCATATCTACCCAACAGCCTACAAAGTCTACTGCTGGAAGCCTCAGACCAAAAAACCAGTAAGACAGGAACACAATCCTACCCATCAACAAAAGAAAAATGAGAAGAGAAAAAAATATGTCACAGATGAAGGAGCAAGGTGAAAACTTACAAGACCAAATAAATGAAGAGGAAATAGGCAACCTACCAGAAAAAGAATTTAGAGTAATGATAGTAAAGATGATCCAGAATCTCAGAAATAGAATAGAGGCATGGATCAAGAAAATACAATAAATGTTTAACAAAGATCTAGAAGAACTAAAGAACAAACAAACAAAGATGAACAACATAATAAGTGAAATGAAAAATACACTAGAAGGAATCAATAACAGAATAACTGAGGCAGAAGAACGAATAAGTGAGCTGGAAGACAGAATGGTGGAAATAACTGCCAAGGAGCAGAATAAAGAAAAAAGAATGAAAAGGATTGAAGGCAATCTCAGAGACCTCTGGGACAACACTAAATGCACCAACATTTGAATTATAGGGGTCCCAGAAGAAGAATAGAAAAAGAAAGGGTCTGAGAAAATATTTGAAGAGATTATAGCAGAAAACTTCCCTAACATGGGAAAGGAAACAGTCATGCAAGTCCAGAGAGTCCCATACAGGATAAACCCTAGGAGAAACACCCCAAGACACATATTAATCAAACTAACAAAAATTAAATTCAAAGAAAAAATATTAAAAGCAGCAAGGGAAAAGCAACGAATAACATACAAAGGAATCCCCATAAGGTTATCAGCTGATTTTTCAGCAGAAATTTTGCAGGCCAGAAGGGAGTGGCAGGATATACTTAAACTGACGAAAGAGAAAAACCTACAACCAAGATTACTCTACCCGGCAAGGACCTCATTCATATTTGACAGAGAAATCAAAAGCTTTTCAGATAAGCAGAAGCTAAGAGAATTCACTCCCACCAAACCAGCTTTACAACAAATGCTAAAGGAACTTCTCTAGGCAGGAAACACAAGAGAAGAAAAAGACCCACAAAAGCAAACCCAAAGCAATTAAGAAGATGGCAATAGGAACATACATATTGATAATAACCTTGAATGTAAATGGATTAAATGTCCCAACCAAAAGACACAGACTGACTGAATGGATACAAAAATGAGACCCATATATATGCTGTCTACAAGAGACCCACTTCAGACCAAGGGACACATGAAGGGCTGGAAAAAGATATTCCATTCAAATGGAAATCAAAAGAAAGCTGGAGTAGCAATACTCATATCAGATAAAATAGACTTTAAAATACAGACTGTTATAAGAGATAAGGAAGGACACTACGTAATGATCAAGGGATTAATCCAAGAAGATGATATAACAATTATAAATGTTTATACACCCAACATAGTACATAAGGCAAATGCTAACAACCATGAAGGGGGAAATCAACAGTAACACAATAATAGTAGGGGACTTTAACACCCCACTTACACCAATGGACAGATCATCCAAACAGAAAATAAATAAGGAAATGCAAGCTTTAAATGACACAAGGGACCAGATAAATCTAATTGGTATTTATAGAACATTCCACCCGATAGTGGCAGAATACACTTTCTTCTCAAGTGCACACAGAACATTCTCCAGGATAGATCACATCTTGTATCACAGATCAAGCCTCGGATTATTTAAGAAAATTGAAATTATATCAAGCATCTTCTCTAACCACAATGCTGTGAATTGTAAATCAATTACAGGGAAAAAACTGTAAAAAACACAAATATATGAAGGCTAACAGTGTGCTACTAAATAACCAAGAGTTCACTGAAGAAATCAAAGAGGAAATAAAAAAATACATAGAAACAAATGACGAAAACACAACGACCCAAAACCTATGAACGCAGCAAAAGCAGTTCTAAGAGGGAAGTTTATAGCAATCCAGTCTCACCTCTAAAACAAGAAAATCTCAAACAATCTAACCCTACACCTAAAGCAACTAGAGAAAGAAGAACAAAGAAAACCGAGAGACAGTAGAAGGAAAGAAATCATAAAGATCAGAGCAGAAATAAATGAAACAGAAATGAAGAAAACAATAGCAAAGATCAGTAAAAATTTGTTCTTTGAGAAGATAAATAAAATTGATAAACCCTTAGACAGACTCATCAAGAAAAAAAGGGAGAGGACACAAATCAATGAAATTAGAAATGAAAAAGAAGTCACAGCTGACACCACAGAAATACAAAGGATTATAAGTGACTACTACAAACAACCATATGCAAATAAAATGGACAGCCATGGAGAAAAGGACAAATTCTTGCAAAGGTACAATTTTCCAAGACTGAACCAGGAAGAATTAGAAAATATAAACAGACCTGTCACAAGTAATGAAATTGAAACTGTGATTAAAAATCTTCCAACCAACAGAAGTCCAGGACCAGATGGCTTCACAGGCAAGCTCTATTAAACATTTAGAGCAGAGCTAACACTGATCTTTCTCAGACTCTTCAGAAAAATTGCGGAGGGAGGAACACTCCCATATTTCTTCTACAAAGCCACCATCACCCTGATACCCAAACCAGAAAAAGATATCACAAAAAAAGAAAATTATAGACCAATATCACTGATGAACATAGATGCAAAAATCAACAAAATAATAGCAAACAGTATCCAACAATGTATTAAACGGATCATACACCATGATCAAGTGGGGTTTATTCCAGGAATGCAAGGATTCTTCAATATACGCAAATCAATCAATGTGATACACAATATTAACAAATTAAGGAATAAAAACTATATGATCATCTCAATAGATGCAGAAAAAGCTTTTGACAAAATTCAACACCATTTATGATAAAAACTCTCCAGAAAATGGGCATAGAGGGAACATACCTCAACATAATAAAGGCCATATATGACAAACCCTCAGCACACATCATTCTCAATGGTGAAAAACTGAAAGCATTTCCACTAAGATCAGGAGCAAGACAAGGATGTCCAGTCTCACCTGTATTATTCAACATAGTTTTGGAAGTCCTAGCCATGGCAATCAGAGAAGAAAAAGAAATAAAAAGAATACAAATTTATTTTATTTTATTTTATTTTATTGGAGTACAATTGCTTTACAGTGTTGTTAGTTTCTGCTGTATAATGAAGTGAATCAGCTATATGTATACCTATATCCTCTCCCTCTTGGACCTCCCTCCCATCCCACTCACAGAGCACCGAGGTGAGCTCCCTGTGCTATACAGTAGCTTCCCACTAGCTATTTTATACATGGTAGTGTATTCATGTGAAACCTAATCTGCCAATTCATCTCACCCTCCCCTCACCCCCCACCATGTCCACATGTCCATTTTCTATGTCTGTGTCTCTATTCCTGCCCTGCAAATAGGTTCATCTCTACCATTATTGTAGACTGTACATATATGCATTAATATACAATATTTGTTTTTCTCTTTCTGGCTTATCTCTGTATGACAGACTCTAGGACCATCTACATCTCTACAAATGACCCAATTTCATTCCTTTTTATGGCTGAGTAATATTCCGTTGTATATATGTACCACATCTTCTTTGTCCATTCATCTGTAGTTGGACCCTTAGGTTGTTTCCATGTCCTGGCTATTGTAAATAGTGCTGCAATGAACATTGGGGTACATTGTCCTTTTGAATTATGGTTTTCTCAGGGCATATGCCCAGTAGTGGGATTGCTGGGTCATATGGTAGTTTTATTTTTAGTTTTTTAAGGAACCTCCATACTGTTCTCCATAGTGGCTGGGTTCAAAAATTTGAAGATCTTTATTTACTGTCACTTACGATTTCCAATGTTGCTTACAGGAAAACTAACATCATTCTGATTTTCTTCTTCTGTGGATAAGCTGTTAAATTTTTCTGGATACTCTTAGAAATTTCTTGTTTTCCCTAGTGTCCTGATCTCACCAGGAATTGATGAAGTATAAATGGTTTGTGATCAGTTCTACGGTGTCCTTGGTGGGCTCTTTTAATCCAAAGATTTTATGTTTATTAAACATTGGGAGTTGTTCTTTGGGTTTTTTTTAATCTTTTTATTATTATTATTTTCCTTTCTCTGTGCATTCTCCTTCTGGAACTCCACTTAGATAAATTTTCTAACCCTGGGTCTGATCTCTCAGTCTTAATTTTTCCTTAATTTTCAATAACTTTTTGTATGTAGTGTAAATTCTGAGAGATTTCTTTCATTTTCTAGATCACCACCTTGGTCATAAAGCATGTTCAGTTTACTATTTAGTTAGTCCATTAGATTTATTAGTTCAGCCCTCATTTTTTAATTTTCAGGTACTATTTCTTCTGTAATCTTTAGAGAATCACTCTTCTGTATTTTTTTCTTATTCATAGTATTTTCTTACTTGCATTATAGACAAAAATACTATCAAATTTCTATAAGTGCGTTAATTAGAAAAATTTTAAGGTTCTCTTTTGTTTCGTAAATTCAAGTTTTTCTGCCTCTGAGGTCAGTTGTTCTGTATGCTCTATTTTTGTTCTCATTTATGGATTTTGGTTTTGATTGTGATCGTTGTTCAGTTTTAGGCTTCCCTATCTTAAAACATTTTTGACTCAAGGAAATCTCAAAACAGGAGAAAGGATGGGCTCACCTATGCAATAGAAGAATAATTTGCATTAGTGTCAGAGAAGTTGAGTCTGGTGGTATGGTGATGCATGTTGAGTGGGGGTAGAACTAGAGGCAGCATTATATATTGACTGTTCCTGATGCACAGCCTGCCAAGGTTCTTGCCCATTCTCTGAGCCTGTTCTCCAGACTTCCTGTTGATTCTGTGGGCTGGCTAAAAGCCTTCCAAAAAGCCCTCTACTGTTTAAGGCTTCAACTGCTTGAAAGAACTCTTTCTAACTAGTATGGATATCCTTCACTGACCTTCATAGAAGTACATGAAGGACTAATTTTTTAAACACAGCTCTGGAAATTGTACGGATCCATTTCTCCCAATGCCTCTCCATTTATGGGAAGGATACCTTCAGTTTCTGTGTAAATGAGGAGTGAATATGGAAAGGTTTCTCTATACAGGAGAAGCACAGTGCCCTATATTTGGCATTATAAGGAGGGCTTCACACTCGGGGTGGAAAGTTTTAGTCAGTTCTAGGCAGAAGTGCCTTTCTCTTTTCTCCCCAGTCCCCTATCTTCCGCTCTCCCCTATTTTGTGTATTTAGAAGAGGTCTGGTAACAACTGTATTTCTGCTCTTTTCTTCAAGTCTCTGCTCATAGCCCCTTTATGTAATAAACAGGAACTAGGACGGACCCAGTCATCCCATTTGTTAAGAATGTGATTCTTTTATCTTTGTATTCATTGAATCTGAGTTTGTAGCTGAAGTATCTTGCACTGTGGTTTCTTCTGAATAGATTCCGTTATCAATTAATTCCACCTGTTTTTGTCTTATAAAATATCGTAGAATGCTTGGACCTCTGATGCCACTTCCTTTCCAGAGCTGGTATACATCATCATCATTATTGTCGTTGTTGTAAATATTATTATTATTTAAACACTTTTCTACATTCCAGTGGGAACTTGGGAGAGAAAGAAGAGAGTAGATGTGCTCAGTCACCATCTGGTTTTCCCATTACATGAAATTTCTAATGATTCTCAATCTTAGCTGCACCTTGGAGAGTTTTTAAAAAATACCAATGCCAGAACCTTAGTCCCAACGATGATGATTTATTTAGTCTGGAGTGGAACCCAGGCCTCAGTAGTTTTTAAAACTCCCTAGGTGATTGTAATGTGAAGTCAAGTTAGAGAACAACTCTTCTAAGCAAATGTATTGCTATGTTTAAAGAAGAGTGAGTTCTCAAACTTCAGTCTCTATAAGAATACTCAGAGGAGATGCTGGAGTCCCTGCTCAACATGCTGATTAGGTAGGAGTCTGATTATTGCTTCTACTTTAGATATCCTAGAGGGAGACAAGGACCTGAAATTTCCTTCACCAGTTTCTGAATGCTTCTGCTTCTTTCTCTCTTTATTTTTTTGCTTTCACCCTAATACCTACCAAGGGCAGATAAAGATACTATGACACAGCTTCAAAATCCTCAGTGCTATGAATCAAGAAGCTACCCACCAATATTCAATTAAATTTGACATGTAATATGCACCTTATATGTTATTCCCAACCTGGCCCATACCAGAAGTTCTTAAATACTAGCTGGTTTATCTTCTCAGGACCATTTTAATGGCCCATTCTGAGACCCCTTATTTTTCAAAGGTAGTGAAACAATTTTTCAAAATTAATGATCTATCAAACAGTACTAACAGTCACAGACATAATTTTCATAAAGAAAATTAGGGCAACTGTTCCTTCACACTTGAAAAGCAACATCATAATAATATTTTGTCAAATTTTTTTCAAGATAAAATCAGTGAAGGGACCCAATTTGTAACTCTTTACAGAGAGTATGAATTTCTTAAGGTCAGAAGAAAAAAAGAATTCATCTTTATGCCCTTGTATGCTATAACTGAGTTTAGCATTTCTCTAAAACCAGAATATACTTACAAAGCTCAAAGACTGTCTCAGAAGAATCTTTTTCCATTCTGTTGGTGAGGACCGCTGCATAGTTTCTTAACCAAAGTGGAAGTAATGTGCTTCCAAATAGCCTGACAAACTAGAAAGTCAAATTTTATAAAAACTTATAGAGACATTAGATTTAAAGTTTTATTATAACCTGTTATCTGAGAGTATATTTTCCACAAACTAAAATTCTAATTTTTGTCTAAGACAATTTTAATTGCATAACCTTAAAATCAGGAGAACCAAAATTTTAAAAATTTAAATAATTCTTGTGTTTATATTAGCATTATTATTTAAAAAAATGGAATTTGATTTGTTATCCCATTATGAAACATGGATTCATATTCTACCTAAAATGTGTAGTCCCTTTTAATTATATCTTAGTTAACACAACAGCACATCTAATTTATTAACTTCTAATTATATATCATAGAAGCAGCCAAAAGAATCTCTTCTGTTTATTGCTGGAAAATTTCCCATAGAAAGAAATGCAGAATGTTTTGAGAGCATATAATTAAGCAATCAGTATCTAAAATTTCACTTAAATAAAATGTAGGGTGAAGGCATGTGCTTATATCCTTTCTGTGAAATTCATAAAATCTTGTCTGGAACACATTTTCTGGTGCATTGCAAGGTGGGAAATTCAGATGGATTTAATTTGCATCATAAAAACTAGATGAAAATTATTTCAGAAAAAGATAATAGTGACTGAAACACTGGGCATCAAAATATAGGGGAAGACTGTGTCAGAATTTCCAAGGATAATGTATATTAACTATGTAAATCCTGGTTTGGAAGAGCAACAACGCATACAATTCAGTCACTGATTCAGCAAGTATTTATCAAATGACTACTAGAATCCATGGACTACACAAGATGCTGGAGACGTCATGGTGAGCATTAGAAATGAAAGTCTGTCCTGTAGCTCTTGGTCTATTGGAATATGCATACATGCATTAAATAATTTAAAATAGTTACATAAATACAAGCTGTGCTGAGTTCTGTGAAGGTACCTGGTGTGATAAAAATGTGGAACTAGTTGGTTCATGAAGCAAAGACTCCTTCTAAAATCCAAATAGCTTAATATTTTCAAGAGTTCAAATTCATCAAAATCCAGCTAACTACATTTCGTCAACAATAAGATTTACTATTGTACAGGCATACCTCACTTTATTACATTCCATTTTACTGTGCTTTGCAGATATTTGTTTTTTTTTACAAATTGAAGGTTTGTGGCAACCCTGTGTCAAGCAAGTCTATCAGTGCCATCTTTCCAATAGCATTTGCTCACTTTATGTTTCTGTGTCATGTTTTCATAATTCCTGTAATATTTCAAACTTTTTCATTATTATTTGTTATGGTGATCTGTGATCAGTGATCTTTGATGTTACTATTGTGGTTTGTTTTGGGAACACCACGAACCATGTCTATATAAGACAGTGTAATTAATTGATTAATGTTATGTGCGTTCTGACTGCTCCACCAACCGGCTTTCTGTCCCCTTATTGGGCCTCTCTAATCCCTGAGACACAACAATATTTAAATAAGGTCAATTAATAACCCTATAATGGCTTCTACGTGTTCAAATGAAAGGAAGAGTCCCATATCTCTCACTTTAAAAACTAGAAGTAGTTAAGCTTAGTGAGGAAGGCATGTCAAAAGCAGAGACAGGCTGAAAGCTAGGACTCTTGCACCAAACAGCCAAGTTGTGAATGCAAAGGACAGGTTCTTGAAGGAAATTAAAGTGCTCTTCCAGTGAATACACAAATGATAAGAAAGCAAAACAGCCTTATTGCTCTTTGGAGAAAGTTGTAGTAGTCTGGATAGAAGATTAAACCAGCCACAACGTTTCCTTAAAACAGAGCCTAACCCAGAGCAAGGTCCTAACTCTCTTCGACTCTGTGAAGACTGAGAGAGGTGAGGAAGCTACAGAAGAAAACTTTGAAGCTAACAGAGGTTGGTTCATCAGGTTTAAGGAGAGAAGCCATCTCCATCATAACATCAAAGTGCAAGGTGAAGCAGCAGGTGCTGATGTAGAAGCTGCAGCAAGTTATTCAAAAGATCTAGCTACGATAATTAGTGAAGATGGCTAAACTAAACAACAGATTTTCAAAGTAGATAAAACAGCTGTATATTGGCAGAAGATGTCATCCAGGACTTCCAGAGCTAGACAGGAGAAGTTGATGCCTACGTTCAGGCTTCAAAGGACAGGCTGACTCTCTTGTCAGAGGCTAACGCAGCTGTGACTTGAAGTTGAAGCCAATGCTCGTTTACCATTCTGAAAATCCTAGGGCCCTTAAGAATTATGCTAAATCTGCTCTGCCTGTGTTCTATAAATGGAACTACATAGCCTGGATGACAGCACATGTTTACAGTATGTTTTACTGAATATTTTAAGCCCATCATTGAGGCCTACTGGTCAGAAAAAGAAGATTCCTTTTAAAATATTACTGCTCATTGACAATGCATGTGGTTGCCCAAGAGCTTTGATGGAGATGTACAATGAGATTAATGTTGTTTTCATGCCTGCTAATACAACATCCATTCTGCAGCCCATGGATCAAGAAGTAATTTTGGAAAAAAAAAGTAATTTTGACTTTCAAGTCTTATTATTAAAGAAATACATTTTGTAAGGCTATAGCTGCCAAGGACAGTGATTCCACTGATGAATCTAGGCAAAGTCAATTGAAAACTTTCTGGAGAGGATTCACTATTTAGATGCCATTAAGATCATTTGTGATTCTTGGAAAGAGGGAAAAATATGAACATTAACAGCAGTTTGGAAGAAGTTGATTCCAGCCCTCATGTATGACTTTGAGGGGTTTGAGAACTCCATGGAGGAAGTAACTGTAGATGTAGTGGAAATAGCAAGAGAACTAGAATCAGAAGTGAAGACTGAAGATGTGACTGAATTGGGGCAATCTCATGGTAAAACTTTAATGGATGAGGTGCTTCTTATGATGAGCAAAGAAAGTGCTTTTTTGAGATGGAATCTATTCCTGGTAGAGATGGTGTGAAGATTGTTGAAATGACAACAGAGGATTTATAATATTGCATAAACTTAATTGATAAAGCAGCAACAGGGTTTGAGAAGATTGACTGTAATTTTTAAAGAAGTTCTACAATGGGCAAAATGCTATCAAACAGCATTGCATGATAGAAAGGAATCATTCATGAAAGGAAGAGTCAATCAATGCAGCAGACTGCATTGTTGTCTCATTTTAAGAAATTGCCACAGTCGCCCCACACTTCAGCAACCACCACTCTAATCAGTCAGTAGCCATCAGCATTGAGGCAAGATTCTCCACCAGCAAATGGTTACAGCTTGCTAAAGCTCAGAAGATGGTTACCAATTTTTAGCAATAAAGTATTTTTAAATTAAGGTATGTACATTGCTTTCTTAGACATGATGCTATTGCACACTTAATAGACTACAGTATGTTATAAACATAACTTTTATATGCACTAGAAAACCAAAAAATTCATGTGACTTAGCTTTTGCTTTATTGCTTTATTGTGGTGGTCTGGAACCAAACCAGCAATATCTCTGAGGTATGCCTGTAGTTGAATTAAGGATGAAAAAAACTTGAAAATTTCCAAAAACTAATTATGGCAAAGTGTGGTTAGCATATATTGGTATGGAAATGCTACAAGCTTAGACATTTGCTACTGATCCTAGAGTTGGCCTCTGAAGGGAATTTCTGTATCTGAAGTTGAGCCTTTTAGACATATTTAAGTTCAAAGAAAGATGAGAGCTTGATAAGAATGTGATGATGAAAAGTTAATAAGCTTCATCTCAGATGGGAACTCTTGAAGCAGAGGAGAACATGACCATAAACTTTGGGCTATTTGTGATTATTATATAGGCTGGTGCATCTCTGATTAATTCATTTCTAATGAGTAAGATAAATGGATTAAATTATCCAATTGAGTATTTGTTTTCCAGAGTAGAAGCAGGTATTTGATACAAAGTAAAATACCCAAGGTATTGATATCTATCATTATTTTTGGTAATAGCGAGCATGTTAAATTACTCATGAAATTTGTTAACATGGAATATGTTGATCTATAACATTCTACAATCTCATAAGGACATCTTGAAACCAGCCAATTTTTAAGCTTTTTGGTTGTCAAATGGATAAAGATATAAATTCATTAAAACTGCTCTTTGAACGTTAGACATTTGAAGAGTTTATTTCAAGAATGCAAAGGAAATCTACAGCTTACATGATCATATAATGTACTAATTATATAAATTAATAGTCTGAAACAATTCATAAAAGATGAGTGCAGTGAAAGCATTTATTTCTTAACCAAATCTTTAAAACGCCGAGTGTTTCATTCCTCAGCCCTCAAGGCAGTGAGCAAATATTCTTGCTCACAAATGAAAGACCATCTCTACATTAATTATTTAAAGGGCTAGAACAGGAACTCTTACAAAGCTACAAGAAAAAAATCAAACAAAACCAGCCTCATGAATTTTCAGCAGAAGTTACTACCTGTGGCTAATAAAGTATAGACAAAGCAGAATCTAGCATTACTCACAAATACCTTAATCTCTTTAACCATTTAAAGGCTTTTTTTTCCATTAGTTGCTTTACTGCACTCAGAATTACTAGGATTTTGATGTGCATATATGCAATAAATTTATATAGGTTTTTCTCATTTAAGAAGTATCAACCTGATCCGTGGGAAGGTTATGAATGATTGCCTCTATATGTATTTGCTTCAATAATAAGTGAACAAAAAGGGTAGAATTATGCAATTCAATGTTTGAATTTTTCTGTGTTCAAATTCAAAATAATAAGAACATTTGTAACAACATTTAAAGTTCAAAAACACGGGATAAACAACATACTAGAAAATCAACAGGTTTGGTAATGCCACAAGGTATTGACAAGACAAAGAACTAGAAGCAAATTCACTTTTTCCAATTCATTAAATATCATAACATCACTTTTAATTATTGTGACTCTAATGTAGAAGTAGATATTGTGTTCTGCATTTTTTGGTAAAATATTTCCCTTTTATTTATGCATGTAAATTCAGAAAATTAAATGAGTATTTTTCTGTCAATGACTCAGATATATTTTTTATCAGTTAAATTCATATAATATTTTCAAAATAAAGGAAAAACTTTGAGTAAGTATACATAGGGATCAACTATAATTTGTCAATAAAGTCTGCTAAATATTCAGGCTTGAATAGCATGTTTTGTGAGGAGAAAAATAAACATCATACGTTAAAAACCTATAAACCCTATCTTCTTAGTGAGAAAAGAAGCAAGAAAACATCTTTTTCCAACCACTGAAAAACTTGTGAATTTGTTTAGATTTGAAATTTGACCTTAAGGACTACATTTTGGCTTCTAGCTTTGTATGTTCTAACACATTTCTGGGACTATCAAAATACAACTCATCAGTATCATCAAGAAATAATCAAAATATAATATGAAAAAAACATTGAGTTGGAATAAGAACCGAGATTAAACGACTCACTTAATATAAGGCAGAGTAAATGAAAAGGGTATGATGCCTGGAAATCCTGGTATTGAAATTCTGTAATAAAACCACCACCACAAAAACACACAAAGTATCTTAGATATTAGGACAAATATTATGCTGGTCATAAATTATGTGGCATTAAACATATCACAGAACACACATAGGTTACAATAAAAAGTTCTACTTGGATGAAAATTGATTTAAATGTTTTACAAAAATAATAAAAGATTAAAATGAGTGAATTAGAAAACTTTCAACTAAAACTTTCAACTAAGTTTTTAAAAGGCAAAAATAAATACAACAGTACAGTAGAATAGAGGAACTAAAGATAAAAACAGAAATTGATGAATGGAAAGCAAAGAGAAGAGAACTCCTAGTAAATTTAAGGATTGGCTCTCTATATAAAATACCAATAAAGTAAGGAAATCCTATCAGGGATAATCAAAAGAAAGAAAGAGATGAACATACACACACTATTGAGATAGAGACAACAGATGAGAGATCATGAGAGGGAAGGGGAATGGAAGTAGCCTTATATCTGTACACAGAAGAGCATGGAGATCATGATACTACTATAGGAAATTCTATATAAATATATTGGAAAATATTCAAATAGATGATTCTCTACCTAATTGATTCAAGAAAGAATACTTGGGGGGCTTCCCTGGTGGCACAGTGGTTTAGAGTCCGCCTGCCGATGCAGGGGACACGGGTTCGTGCCCCGGTCCGGGAAGATCCCACATGCTGTGGAGCGGCTAGGCCCATGAGCCATGGCCGCTGAGCCTGCGCGTCCAGAGCCTGTGCTCAGCAATGGGAGAGGCCACAATGGTGAGAGGCCCGCGTAACACACACACGCACAAAAAAGAATACTTGGGATAAAACATGGAAATTGACTAAAACATATTTTACCTAATAGAAGAATGTGTTATAATTGAGTTGAAAATAATCTACATATCACTGATAAACCTGTTTAGGAAACGTAATGGAAAACTGCCATTCGTAGTATCAATAAAAATATTTTTAAAGTAATAACATAGGTATGAACATTTGTATAAAAAATACAAACATTTTCTGTGCAACATAAAAAGGTTTTAAAAAACAAAAACATACAATGTTTCTGCTTGGAAAGACTCATACTTATTTTCATTCTCTTCAAATTGATAACAATATTTAATGTAACAAAGTAAGATTGTGGACAACTTGAGCAAACAATAGTAAAGTTCATCCTGAAAAATGACAACAGCCTGGGAAATTTTGTAAAAGTTAAAAGAGAGGAGTTATTCTGTCATATATTTAAAATGCATTTTAAAGCTACAATAATTTAATAATGTGCAGCTCATGAATGAAGAAAGGGAGCTGTAATTGAAAAGCCATATTTGAAACAGAACAGAAATTTCAGAAACTAAATATAATTAAATATAAGAATTTAGTATATCAAAGGTGGCATTTCATGCAGTGGGAAACTATCTAATAAGTGATACTGAAACAATTAACATACCATTTAGGAAAAATTAAATTCCTATCTCATATTGCAAACCAAAATTGATTCCAGGTAGAGCAATAATTTTAAAATTAAAAAGCAGATTAATGTTTAACAACATAAACATTCTTTAAGTTAAAAACATGAAAAACTAAGCTAAAAGAAATTGACGTATTAGGAAAAAATTTTGCAACAAACATACCAAGCTGTTAAGAGTCTTAAAATACCAAAAAACTCAAGTAAACCATTCTAAACCATGTCCAACATTCCTACAGAAAAATAGCCCAAAAACGTGTATAGGCAGTTTCCAAAGGCAATAACACAAATGGTCAAAAACATGTGAAAAACTGAGGTGACTGCTGCTGTCTTTGCATGTCTGGCATCTTTTCACTGTGGAACTGCATCCTCCATTTCATGTGATTCTGGTGGAACCAGCAACAGTGAACCATGTACTCCTGATCACAATGTGTATTGTGTGACCTATGCTACTCCAACCAGACTCTTGCCCAGGAATCATCATCCTAAGTGGAGACATAAAGGGATGCAAAGTAATTGATGCTAAATTATTTGAAGGCAACACCATAGACGAGAAGGCTCACAGTTGCATGCTGCTTTTCCATCTCACAGTCCGTGAGCTACCCAGTATCCTTCCAGTTAGCCACCTCTTTCCTTATTTAAGGTATACAGAATCTGTTCTTTTTTTCTTTTTCCACACCACATGGCATGTGGAACTTACCCAATCAGGGATTGAACCCTTGCCCCCTTCAATGGAAGCACGGAGTCTTAACCACTGCACCACCAGAAAAGTCCCAGAATCTGTTTCTTTAAATGAAAGAATCCTTAGTGATACAAATTTTTGAGTCTCACTAATGGTCAAAGAAATATAAATTAAAACAACAATCACCTTTTTGTCCAAATTTAGTAAATATTAAAACAAATGGTAATAGGCAAAAGGTTTTATGGGTGAAAAAGAAAACTATAAAAAGCTTTCAGATGCATGTAATTTTTTCTTAATTTTTTTCTTAATATTTTGTTGTGTTAAAAATATCAAATGATAAAAAGAGCATTAAGTGAAAAAAAAAACAATTCATTTTCTAAGCTCACTTCTCAGACTGAATGCTCTTTTCCCCATTAATTTTATGAGGCTAACATAACAGTAATATTTTTTAAAGCCTGATAAAGGGATAATGTATGAGGTCCCTGCATGGAAGAGATGCAAACCAAGTTTAGGTAATTTGAGAAGATTTACACAAATGTAAGCAGAGTGCAGGGAATCAACAGGGGATAGTGCAGTACCCTGGGGCTAGCACCAGCTGGAAGCCATTACCTCCTGGGCCTGAAGGGGCAATACAGGGAGGGTCACAGAAATATGGAGAGTAGCTGTTTGGAGCTGGGGCCTTCAATAAAGTTTTGTCACCTTCCCTCAAATACTAAAACACTTTGGAACAGGAAGATGAATGTAAGGTACCAAGCTTATATAAGAAGGACTGAAGGTTGTTTGGAAAGCTAAAATATATAATTAAATGTATACATCATTCTAAAATTAGTTCACCGTTTCTAAGAGGGTATTATTTTCTGAAATCTGTATATACAGATTTTTGAATATTTTTAGAAATTTGAATATTTTTAATTTTTATATATTCTATATAAACATATATTTTTCAATTAAGAATTATGTAAAATTTAGAAGATGGATTTTGGGGGAGAAAGAGTATAAGCAACGACCAAGAACAATTCTGATTCTAATTTTGTGTTCTGAACAAAAATTATTACTAGCCATAAGTATCTTGTAACAGGGTTTCTGAGTCCCATTTTGGCAGTCTGTAAAAACTAAGAAGGTAATGTCTGCGCTAAGATAGTAAGATGAGACTCAATCATTAAATCAAAATAGTAAGTCCAGGGCTTCCCTGGTGGCGCAGTGGTTGAGAGTCCACCTGCTGATGCAGGGGACACGAGTTCGTGCCCCGGTCCGGGAAGATCCCACATGCCACGGAGCGGCTAAGCCCGTGAGCCATGGCCACTGAGCCTGCGCGTCCAGAGCCTGTGCTCCTCAACGGGAGAGGCCACAACAGTGAGAGGCCCACGTACCGCAAAAAAAAAAAAAAAAAGTTCAGCGATACATTGGAGCTGACTAGTACTGGCTCATGAGAATTGACTATTAAATTTTTAGGAATTTTGTAAACTGGTCGTTAAACACAGCCTGTATTAAAAATTAAATTATATAAAGTAATAAGTAAATTACATCATGTACAAAGGTAATAAGTATTTGAAACTTATCACTTCCTAATTGTTACCATACATTATGTTTTTCTATTACCTACACTCTTAAGGCTACTTACAACTAATGAATCTGTATGATAGAAATACTATATAATGTTGCTACTGCTTCTCTTCCTAGCTTTACATTTAATGATATCAAATTGGTAACTTGAAATCAGCTATGATGAAAGTATTTATACAATGGGAATTGGCAACCTTTACAAATTAGAGGTTTTTTTTTTTTTCCTTAGAATTCTTGTTAAATGTTTACCAGCGTACCAGTAGAAAAATTAATAATGGACTGGGGAAATAAAAACATGAATACTCTAAGCAGAAAGGCCTGCATAAATAATGATGAAGAAGGTGGTGTGGTGGTGAAAACATCAGTAGGAGTAGCAGCAGTGGTAGTAGTGATAGTGGAGATTAATGGTGGTGTGGTGTAATGATGGTAGTGACAGTAGTTGTAAAACAGTTTTTATTAAGTAAGTGCTAGAACTGTGTTAGATGCAGAGTCTCATTCAATCTTCATAAAAACCCTGTAAGGCGGATAATAATATAATTTCCATTTTTCCAATGAAGGGACTGAGGCCTAGAGAGGTTAAAGAACTTGCCTGTGGGCTCACAGAGGCAGAGGTGAGCTGTAATCCTGAGTATGCTGGACCAGATAGTTTAAACTCTTAATCACCACATACTGTGTCTTTGATATGGTATACTAAAGCATCAATTTGGGGGTGGGAAATGATGATAAATTGACTGGAGAGGTTAGCAGGAGTCAGAACATAAAGTAATTGCAACAAAATAATAGTAATAATCATTCTGAGAGTCCATTAGATGGTGAGTAATAAACTAAGAACTTAATACACTTCACCACGGGATTCCTACAATTAGCAGTTAATAGCTACCCGTCAGTATTTTAGCATGACATTATTGTTTTGATAAAAATGCACATATTCATTATATTGAAATCAAACATAAGAAAGCTTAAAATATACAAAGACTCAACCATGAAATAATTATCGTTAATGTATGAACATCATCCTGCACATCACTACACACATGCATACAAATAGCAGGTGTTATATAGACAGATAGATACACAGAGGTGTAACTTTTTTTGGTGACATTCTGAGTGTATATTCTTAATGAACTTTTTCTTTCACAATATTTTTAATTTATAAAAAAGTTTCAAAGATAGTACAGAGTGTTCTCATACCACCTCACACCACCCAGATGGTTTCACTGGTGAATTCTACCAATTCTAAAAATTCAAGAAAGAAATAATATCAATGGTTCACACAAACTTTTCCAGAAAATGGTAGCAGAGGGAACACTTCCTAACTCATCTGTTAAGGCCAGCTTTACCCTAGTAATAAAAAGAAAGAGTTTACAGGAAAGAAAAACTGTAGACCAATATCTCTCATAAATATAAATGGAAAAATCCTTGACAAAATACTAGCAAAGCAAATCAGCAATACTGGCAAATCCATAATGTATAATAAGAATTTTATACCATAACCAAGTGAGATTCATTTCAAATATATAAGGCTGGTTAAACATTTGAAATGCAACCCACCACATTAACAGGTAAAGAAGAAAAAAATCATATTATCACATCAGTTGACACAGAAAAAAGCATTTGACAAAATTCAATGCTCATTCATGTTAAAAACTCTCAGAAAGTGCTTCCCTGGTGGCTCAGTGGTTAAGAATCCACCTGCCAATGCAGGGAACATGGGTTCAAGTGGATGCCTATATGTAAACAGATGAATCTAGACACAAACTTTACATCATACACAAGAAATTAACTCAAAATGGATTATAGATCTAAAAGTAAAATGCAAAACTATAAAACTTTTAAAAGAAAACAAGTGAAAAAACTATGTGGCCTTAGGATTGGTGAAGAGGTTTTAGATACACACCAAAATAATGATTCATAAAAGAAAAACTGATAAGTTGAATTTTATTAAAATTTAAAACTTCTGGGGCTTCCCTGGTGGCACAGTGGTTGAGAGTCCGCCTGCCGATGAAGGGGACATGAGTTCGTGCCCCGGTCCGGGAAGATCCCACATGCCGCGGAGCGGCTGGGCCCGTGAGCCATGGCCGCTGAGCCTGCGCGTCCGGAGCCTGTGCTCCACAATGGGAGAGGCCACAACAGTGAGAGGCCCGCGTACCACAAAAAAAAAAAAAAAAAAAAAAAAATTAACACTTCTGCCCTTCCAATTACTGTTAAGAAAATGAAAAGCCACTGAGTGAGAGAAAACAGTAAAACATATATCTGATGAAAGACATATCAAAATATATAAATCTTGAACAGCAATAAAAACAAAAATGGACAAAAGATCTGAACATCTCACTAATAAATAAGATATAAAATGGAAAACACGGGTATGAAAAGAGTCCCAACATCATATGCCATAAGGAATTGCAAATAAAAGAACGAGATGCCACTACAGAACTATTAGAATAGCTAACATTCAAAAAAAACAGACAATACCAATTGCTGGCAAGGATATGAAGCAACAGGAGCTCTCATTCATCACTGTCTGGGAATGCAAAATAGTACAGGCACTTTAGGACAATTTGGCGGTTTCTTACACCTCTTGATATTGTCCCACAGTTCTTGGATGTTCTGTTTTTTTGGGGGGGGGGGGTCTTTTTTCCATCCTTTTTTCTGTCTGCATTGCAGTTTGCAGGTAACTTTCTATGGACCTATCTTCAAGCTCACTTAATCTTACATCAGTTATGTCAAGTCTATTTTGATAAGCCCATTAATGATATTCTTCATTTCTTTTACAATTTTTCATGTCTAACATTTCTTTATGATTCTTTCCTAGAGTTTCTGTCTTTGCTTAACATTACCCATATATTCTTGCACGTTGTCTACCTTCTTCCAGGAGACCCCTTAATTTATTAATCATAGTTATTTTAAATTCCCTGTCTGATAATTTCAACATCTGTGTCATATCTGATTCTGATAATTGCTTTGTTCTTCAGACTGTGTTTTTTCTTGCCTTGTAATTATTTTTTGAAAGTCAGACATGTTGCACCAGGTAATAGAAACCGAGGTAAATAAGCCTTTAGTATAAGCATTTATGTTAATGTGACTAGGCTTTAGGCTGTGTTTCATGTTTGCTGTAGCTCTATGTGCCAGTCTCCAGATTCCTCTATGGTCCTTGGTTTTGCTTTCTCTCTTGCTGTTGGGTTTCTCAACTCCTCCTCTTCAGAGAGTCTGTGTCTTGCAGCTTTTTCAGCTACAGTCTACTGTTAACATACTAGAGTCCTGGTAGTGTGGAGAGAGGCAGTGCTTTATAATCATTCAATTAAATGTCAGTATTTTAGTTAGTCTGTGTCTCAGCCTTTGACCTTCACAGGTGTTTCTCCAGTGGTATAGGTTCCTCTACTCCCTTTCCTGGCTGCAGGTTCCTGATCTATTTCTTTTCACACTTGAGGCTGTTAGAAAGCCTGAACCTTAGGTGAGACAGAAGTTTGGAGGCAGCTGGATGTGGAGAAATTGATTTCCCTCAGCTGGGGTAAGGCTCTAGTTAGGTCTTGCCTTAGTTATGGAGAATGCTCTGGAGGTATTTCATAATAATTAATCTTCCCCTCTCCCTACCAGCGCCAGGAGGGTCTTTCTCAGATCCTTACTGTGATAACCTTACAGAATTTCTGTAGGAAAAGCTGAAGAAAATGTGGAGAATCCCCCTCTCTAAGACTAAGGTCCCCAGGAGTTTCTCATTCTCAAGCTAGACCACACTCAGCTTCTTCCAGAAATTTATCAAAATTGCCATTTAAGTGTTCCTACTGCAGCAGCTTCTGCTCCACGTAAGAGAATCTCAGCTGTGATTCTCTGTATTCAACTGTCTTTCCAGATTTTGAGGTAGTGATTTACTCTGCGACCTCAGTTCTCTAGTGGATCCAAGAAAAGTCATTAATTTTCAGTTTCTCCAGCTTTTCTTATAGAAGAGACAGTAGTGACTACTTTTAAGAACTTTACATGTCAAAGCAAAACTGAAAGTTCTGCATTTATTTTTAAATAAAAGTATCAATTCTAATTTTAAACAAACTTAAAAAGGAGATATATATCATGAGAATCTCTGAAAGATTCTTCTAAGGTTAGGAAAAAAGATTATGAAAAACATTAAGAAATTTGAGTCATTTGTTAAACTTTTTTTTCAGGTTTAGACAGTTTGAAAGATAAGAAAATTAACATTCTTACTTTTCATCCAATGTTCTCTAACCTTCCCGTCTAATTTTTGTCTTTCATAATATTTTTTTCCTATTGCAAGGTTAATAATATTTCCATTTTTATTTCTGCAGGTATTTAGCTATTATATTCTATAAAACAGACACAATACGCACACAGACTTTTTACCAGGACTTTTCCTCTTCTGGTATCTTTATTTTGATTCATTTCTTTATCAACTGGATTTAGTATTAAATGGTAGCTTTTGTTTGTTTTAAACAAGGCTTCATATTCTGTGTTCCCTGAAGTGTTTCATGTTTTTTTAAGTCAAATTTAATAATTTTATAGTCATAAGCTTATTTTCTGTACAATTCCAAAAGAGATAACAGAAGAAAAATATTTAGTGACAGAAGACTGTTTTAAAATATTGTGTAAGTGAGCATCTAGCAAAAGTATTATATATAATTACAGGAGGCACTTATCACAAAATTATAAAATTACCACAGCAAAATACTAGATTTACATTTCCATTAATCCCAAATTTAGAATTAAGAGTTTATAATTATATTCATATTATGTGCTACCCTCATCCCACTTTTCTACTTATGAATGAAACAAAAGTTCATCGAGGTATTTCGGGTTTAAGATGCTTATTAGGCATATAAATAATTGATTTTTCTTTACCTTAAAATTTTCTTTTTGATTCATGTATTTATATTTTATTTTTTCAGATTTATTGAGGTATAATTGACAAATAAAATTGTAAGATATTTAAAGTGTACAACACAATGATTTGGCTATACGTATACATTGTGAAAGGATTTCTGCCATCATCTAAATAGATATTCTTTTTGTAATTTAATTTTTATTTTATATTGGGCTATAGTTGATTTACAACTATATATGTTTCAGGTGTACAGCAAAGTGATTCAGTTATACGTATACAGATATCCATTTTTTTCATATTCTTTTCCCATATAGGTTATTACAGAATACTGAGTAGAATTCCCTGTGCTATACAGTAGGTCCTTGTTGATTATCTATTTTATAATATATAGTAGTATGTATATGTTAATCCCAACCTCCTAATTTATCCCTCCCCCCGCACCTTTCACCTTTGGTAACCATAAGTTTGTTTTAGAAGTCTGTGAGTCTGTTTCTGTTTTGTAAATAAGTTCATTTGTATCATCTTTTTAGCCTCCATGTATAAGTGATATCACATGATATTTGTCTTTATCTGACTTACTTCACTTAGTATGATCATCTTTAGGGCCATCCATATTCCTGCAAATGACATTATTTCATTATTTTATATACCTGAGTAATATTCCATTGTATATATGTACCACATCTTTATACAGTCCTCTGTTGGTGGACATTTAGCTTTCTTCCATGTCTTAGCTATTGTAAATAGTGCTGCAATGAACATTGGGGTGCATGTATCTTTTCAAATTATGGTTTTCACTGGATATATGCCCAGGAGTGGGATTGCTGGGTCATATGGTAATTCTACTTTTAGTGTTTTAAGGAACCTCCATACGGTTGTCAACAGTGACTGCACCAATTTACATTCCCATCAAGAGTGTAGGAGGATTCCTTTTTCTCTACACCCTCTCCAGCATTTATTACTTGTAGACTTTTTGATGGTAGCCATTCTGACAGGTGTGAGGTGATACCTCATTGTAGTTTGATTTGCGTTTCTCTAATAATTAGTGATTTTGAGTATCTTTTCATATGCCTGTTGGCCATCAATATATCTTCTTTGGAGAAATTTATATTTAGGTCTTCTGCCCATTTTTTGATTGAGTTGTTTTTTTTTTTTTTTTTTTTTTTTGATATTGAGCTGTATGAGCTGTTTGTATATTTTGGAAATTAGTCCCTTGTCAGTCAAATCATTTACAACTATTTTTGCCCATTCCATAGGTTGTCTTTTTGTTTTATTTATGGTTTCCTTTTCTGTGCAAAAGCTTATAAATTTAATTAGGTCCCATTTGCTTATTTTTGCTTTTATTTCCATTACTCTAGAAGGTGAATCCAAAAAGATATTGCTGCAATTTATGTCAAAGAGTGTTTTGCCTATGTTTTCCTCTATGAGTTTTATAGTATCAGTTTTACATTTAGGTCTTTAATCCATTTTGAGTTTATTTTTGTATGTGGTGTTAGAGAATGTTCTGATTTCATTCTTTTACATGTAGCTGTCCAGTTTTCCTAGCACTTATTGAAGAGACTGTCTTTTCTTTATTGTATCTTCTTGCCTGCTTTATCGTAGACTAATTGACCATAAGTGCACGGGTTTATATCTCAGCTTTCTATTCTGTTCCATTGATCTATGTGTCTGTTTTGGTGCCAGTACCATGCTGTTTTGATTACTGTAGCTTTGTAGTATAGTCTGAAGTCAGGGAGCATGATTCCTCCAGCTTTGTTCTTCTTTCTCAAGATGATTTTGGCTATTCAGGGTCTTTTGTGTTTCCATACAAATCTTAAAATTATTTGTTCTAGCTCTGTGAAAAATTCTATTGGTAATTTGATAGGGATTGCTTTGAAACTGTTATTGCCTTTGGTAGTATGGTCATTTTAAAAATATTGATTCTTCCAATCCAAGAACACAGTATATCTTTCCATCAGTTTGTATCGTATTCAACTTCTTTCATCAGAGTTATATAGTTTTCAGATACAGGTCTTTTGTGTCCTTAGGTAAGTTTATTCCTATGTATTTTATTCTTTTTGATGTGATAGTAAATGAGATTGTTTCCTATGTGCTCTACTTATTTATGTGAAGAAGATAAAAGGTTTAAATAATTATTTAATTATAAGAACATCTGAGTTCAATAAAACCTTTGAAAAAGTCCAGAATTTTTATGTTAAAATATAGATTACATTTTGTTATTAATTAAAAAAAAACTTTAGTATGTGGTATCTTCTTTTCTATCATATCAGTTTCATTTTGCAACCTCAAACATCTGGAAAAAGAGTCTGTGAATTAAACAAATAATAATATGAAAAAAATTTCTCTTTGCAATCATGAGACCAACAATGAAAATAGGTTAGGGACTTCCCTGGTGGTGCAGTGGTTAAGAATCCACCTGCCAATGCAGGGGACATGGCTTCAGTCCCTGGTCCAGGAAGATACCTCAGAGTAGCTAAGCCCATGTGCCACAACTACTGAGTCTACGCTCTGGAGCCCATGAGCCACAACTACTGAGCCCATGTGCCACAACTGCCAAGCGCATGTGCTACAACTACTGAAGTCCATGCACTTAGAGCCCATGTTCCACAACGAGAGAAGCCACTGCAATGAGAAGCCCTCTCACTGAAATGAAGAGTAGCCCCCACTCACTGCAACTAGAGAAAGCCCACACACAGCAACGAAGACCCAACACAGCCAAAAAAAAAAAAAAAGTGTAATTCAGGAATTTTCCTCCGAAAGGTACAAGCAGTTAACACACTTGATCAGTCTGAGAGGACCAAGGTCCTCATTTTCATAGAGTATCCTTCTATGAATTAAAAAAAAAAAAGGACCTCTGTATCCTGAACATTGACAAACTTAACAAGCTTAAAACTGCAGAATTTCTCAATTAGGCAAAGGCAGAAGCTTCAGAGAGTTTACCAACCTTCAAAGAGTAACAAATTAAAAGAATAGAAACTAATCTAGGAAAACGATGATAAATCTGAATAAAATATGTATTTGTTGGTGGACCAGGCATTCAATAAATATTTGTTACTGAACGATTTAAGTTTTCTGGTATTAAAGTCCTAAAAGATTTAATTATACGTGTTGTGAGTCAAATGAAGTCAGTCACGTAAATGTGCATTCCCTTGAAGGTTGTTGAAATTTCTACTGAATCCTCAATTTTTTTTTTTTTTTTTTTTTTTTTTTTGCGGTACGCGGGCCTGTCACTGTTGTGGCCCCTCCCGTTGCGGAGCACAGGCTCCGGACGCGCAGGCTCAGCGGCCACGGCTCATGGGCCCAGCCGCTCCGCGGCATGTGGGATCTTCCCGGACCGGGCACGAACCCGTGTCCCCTGCATCGGCAGGTGGATTCTCAACCATTGCGCCACCAGGGAAGCCCAATCCTCAATTTTGACTGTTGTATTATGAGACTCTGGGTCCTATTAAAATCTTCTGGAGAATATTGAATTGTTTTGTCTTAGTAAGCAATTAGCATGGTAATATTGAAGCTGTGGGTCTTGACCTGTCTTCTGTGGTTCCAGTATCAGTTTAGTCTTCAAAGTCTGCAGTGCTATTCTGGTTGGCTTCTGTGCACCACTGTGGGCCAGTCTGGAACCTGGAGAGTGATCTGTACAGTAACTTCTCAAAGTATTTGCTATGTTCATTCTAGTCAGTTCTATACATATTAAGCATGAGAGTTAGCTCAGGAATTCATATCAGATTTAAAGAATTCCTTTCCCTAGCTTCCTCCTATCTGTGAATTGTTCCTCATTGTCTCTGAATCCTAGAGTCCCCTTGCCCTGATGTTGTGGCATTTGTGGGCTGTCATAGCTCTACTAGAAATCAGAAAATTAAAAATGACCTTCATGGGTGGTCATAATTAGGACTAGCTAGATAATGTGTAGGACCCAGTGAAAAATGAAGATGTGAAGCCCCTTGTTCAAAAATGCTCAGAATTTTAAAATAGTGAAGGCTATTAAAACAAGCGTGGGGACCGTCTGAGCATAGGGTCCTGTGCCACTTCTTTGAGTGTACACCCATAGATGAACTGAAAGTCAGAGTCCTGCCAGTGAAATGGCGTAAAGAAGCATACCATCATGTAAGTTCAGTATAAATTCAGTATTCGGTATAAACGCCTTTGGTTGACAACAATACTCATGTACATTCAGTAGCAAAAGGGAAACTTGCCTGTCATAAAATGTATATATGTATACGTTTATAAATATATTAGGTCCTCGTTATTTGTGGATTCCAGATTTGTGAATTTGCCTACTCACTAAAATGTATTTGTAATCCCCAAATCAGTATGCAAGGATGCTTGCTCTGCAGTCATTTGTGGAGAGGGGTAAAAAAACTTGAGCAGCCCAGCAGATGTCAAACTCTCCCTTCTTTTTTTGGCTCTAGTACTGTAAGTATCCTTTTGCGTCTATTTAGTGCTACGTTCGTTTTTGCTTTTTTTTTTTTTTTTTTTTTTTGCCTTTTGTTGGTGATTTCACTGTTTAAAATGGCCCCCAAGCCTAGTGCTGAAGTGCTGTCCAGTGTTCCTAAGTGTGAGAAGACTGTAATGTGCCTTACAGAGAAAATATGTGTGGTAGATAAGCTTTTTTAGGCATGAGTTATAGTGCTGTGGCTGTGAGTTCAGTGTTAATGAACCGACGATATATATTAAATAAGGTGTCTTTAAGCGAAAATACTCATAACAATAGGTTATGTTTTGGTCAACTGATGAACATGTTGTGACTAGAGGCTTGCAGGAACCTAACCCTGTATTTCCCCTAAGAGCAAGCATTCATTATTTGCCAATTCACTGTTCACAGGGACTTTATAGGCCCTAACAGTGAATAACAAAAATCAATTCTACATGTATAATGTAGCTATACAGCTATAGAATCTTAAAAAGAATGTGTGTATGGTAATAAATACAAATTTCAGGAGGTCTTCTTTCCTACCAAAGGAGGTAAAGAACTAACAGTACTCTTTACTTAATCTGTGCTTACTATTTTATATACATTACATAGCTTTACCTTATATTACATTTATTATCTCATTAAATCCTTACAAAATCTTTAAGATGGGAGAATTATAATTCATATTTTACAGATGAAGAAAGGGATCCAAGTTGTCACTCATCTAAAATCATATAGCTAATCGCTGTCTGAGCCAAGATCTGAATTCTTGTCCCTATGAATCTTGTCTCTACAGTGTGTACAGAGTGCATGGCCATTCCACTCATTCTCTTGGACACGTCCTTGTCATCCCCATAAACACAAATACTATGATAATTCTCTACAGCAGGCTAATAGGAAAATGGTAATAGGGAAAGGATAAATGGGACCAAGATGAACAGACAATGCAAACTGGAGGTCTACCTCCATCCCATGTATAAGGGAAGCTGTGAAGTCACATTCATGACTGGTTGAAAATCACTTGCATTGAGGCTTGGTTTACTGGCCGTGGGATCCAAGTTGCTGAGAGATATAGGTCAGTAGCCGTCTCTCACAGAGGGTCCTGAATTGTGGCTTCAGGGAGCTCTGTCTGAACATGATGTGATCCAGTGGCTAGAGATTTGAAGAGCAGAGTTTTCCTTCACCTCTCACAGTAAAGTACACGACAAAGGAGAGCAGAGCCACTAGCTGAAATTGTGTTGGGGTTTAGCACACATGACAAGAAATATCTCAAGAAATGACAAGATATCTTGTCATTTCTTATATGATATCTTGTCATTTCTTATATGACAAGATATCTTGTCATATCATATGACAAGATATCATATGACAAGATATCTTGTCATTTCTTATAGGATATCTTGTCATTTCTTATATGATATCAAGATATCTCAAGAAATCATAACAGGGCTTCCCTGGTGGCACAGTGGTTAAGAGTCCGCCTGCCGATGCAGGGGACACAGGTTCGTGCCCCGGTCTGGGAAGATCCCACATGCCGCAGAGCGGCTGGGCCTGTGAGCCATGGCCGCTGAGCCTGCACGTCCGCAGCCTGTGCTCCGCAACGGGAGAGGCCACAACAGTGAGAGGCCCGCGTACTGCAAAAAAAAAAAAAAAAGAAATCATAACAGAAAACTGGTCATAGGTAAGGTTTGGGAGGAAGACAGATGACTGGTGAATATATAAAAGCAACTACTTTGGATGCTCTGTGAGCCAGGCCAATTCCAACTCTGTCTACTAGATAGAATAAATAGACATCCACGTTCACAGGCCTCCTCAGGATTTGTATAGAAAATGCACAAGACTGAGCCTGTGTGTTCAAAGTCTTTGATACCCATAAATGGAAAGGGCACAAATAAAATGCCCCTTAAACCATGGATTGTCCTGAAATTTAAGACCCAGATTTTATGAGGTAGGTAAAAAAACATTACTAATTACCAGTATTGAGTAAATTAAGGGGGGAAAAAATCAATTGTGAATGATTAACCAAATAGCATATCTCATTGCTAATTCCCTCTGTTGTTTTACTGCCCATATGACTCATGTGACATTTATAAAGCAGAACCAGGTTTTCCCAAAAAAATCCTGAAAATTTGAAAGAGTGCTTTCAAAATGAAAACAATGAAATATAATGAAAATAATTATTTTCTACTCCTCTGAGTAGAGAATAGAATTGAGTAGGTGTCGTGTGCTGATGCCTTTATCTCTCCTGGAGGTCGTTGGAGTCACCCTGGCCCTCATCCCATATTCTGGCCTTTGACTTGAGGCCCCTCCCATGCACGTTTGGTTTCCCACCACTCTGGAATCACCTGTAACGTGGCAACTTTTCACATGCAAAAGTAAACTTAATAAACTTATTCTTTGTTTTGGGGTTTTTAAAAACACATCAGAGGGAGATATAGTGCGCAAACTCTCAGCTGCCAACACAGCACAGATGGGCTCAGGAACAGAGAATGATGTAGATTGGCAGGACCAGAGCAATCTGTGGGAAGTTTGGGCAGAAGGTATGATGCATAAGAGGTAAAAGACTATTCAGTACTCCGTGATAGATGTGCTTGTTTCCTTGCCCATATGCCCTTGAATAAAGACATTTTGATCTCCAGGGCTGACCTGAAAAATACATAATCTAGTTTTGAAAGAATAGCCCTGTTACACAAACACTAGCTCACAGTGTTAAAACATATCAACTAAAATATCAAAGGGCTTTCATACTTCCTTAAAATTTTTATTGCCTATCCTGTGTATCTGATATCTCCATTTAATTGAATATTTCTTAATTCATTTAAAATGCATGGACCTGCAGCGTTAAGTCCACTATTGCATGAGAATACCCTCTTTCGGAAGAGAGACACAAAAAAGACTTAACCTGTTTGCTTCTGTTTTTTACTTTTCCCCACCTCTACCTATTCCCAGACTGCAGGTCACCCTTCTACTTCTTTAATTTTCTCTTCTTTCTGCTGCCATCCTCTCTCATTATTACTCATTTTCCTATCCTCAGCTCACTTTTCCTTATATGACTACCCTAGGACTGAGTTTTTTAGCTAGTTGGTGAAGTCACTAACCAACCTTTGGTTTAGAGAGAGTAACCATTCAAACGGACAACAGCCAGACGATCTATAAAAACAGAACTCTGACCCACAATCTGCAGCAACCAGTCCAGGAAGCCAAACCACAATTGCTGCAGCAATTGGCCCCAAATGATCAGGACTTGATTAATAAGCAACTTTCTGTCCCTGCTTTGAAATTAGGACCCCCTGGAGAAAACCAGATACGCACCCTAACCAATCATGTAGGATGCCCTACTTCTAGTTAGCCTGCCTACTGCTTCCCCACGCCATCAGCCTCCAGTCAGGGCAGATCGGAAGCCTCCCCTTTTTTCCACTCTAAAGCTTTGCCATTCTGCTTGTCTTTGAGTCTCTACTAAAATGAAAGCAACTGTAGCTGACTCCCTTGCCATAGCAAGCCCTGAATGTCTTTGCTTGTTCTCATTTGCGTGAATTTCATTTATTTCCACGGTTCTTTCATTCTACAGAATTGCCAATTACAGAAATTCTTTGAATAAATGCCATGGCCTTGGCTTTTCCGGAGGCATCAGCTCTCTCTAGCTCCTTTTCTTCAAGTTCCTCACTTTATCCAAGTGAAGTCTACCCTTGAAGAGGCTTTAGAAAGAACCTCCTTTTTTTAACTGCATGTTTGATTTGACTGAAAAATGGTGAAATATTATTTAAATTGAATGTGCATTAATCCTGGTTCTGAAGCTAAAAAATAAAATTGTAAATTTCTTTCCATAAGTATAATAGGACATCTAATAATCCTTATTTTATCTATCGATGAACATATACTGAAAAGTAATTGGGTCTTGTGCCAAATAGAAACTATAAATGTAGAATGGGCTTTTTGTCCAAAACTATTATGTAAGGCTTCAGAGTTTGCTAATAGTTTAATACTTCCCATTCTATTCACATTTTTGTTGAAGTAAAATGTAAAAGAAAATAACCTTGTGTATGCATATTAGAACTTCTAACAGGTAATGGTTTCCATGGATACTTTTATGAAGTCACCGAGTTTGTATGTAGAGAAAAGCATTCATTTTTAGTTCTAAGAGACTCTGTTCTGATAAAGAACTCCTGCCAAATATTTCATATGTCTTAACTTTCTAAAAGAATAAAATAATATGTATCATGTGTATTATGTTGTAAGTTATAAGTCTATCTCAATAACCCTTTCAATCATCTGGCCTATTATAGGAGTGCCTTGTATTTTATTTTTATTTTTAACATATTTATTGGAGTATAATTGCTTTACAATGGTGTGTTAGTTTCTGCTGTATAACAAAGTGAATCAGCTATACATATACATATATCCCATATTTCCTCCCTCTTGCGACTCCCTCCCACCCTCCCTACCCCACCCCTCTAGGTGGTCACAAAGCACCAAGCTGATCTCCCTGTGCTATGCTGCTGCTTCCCACTAGCTATCTGTTTTACATTTGGTAGTGCATATATGTCCATGCCACTCAGTCATCCCAGCTTACCCTGCCCCCACACTGTGTCCTCAAGTCCATTCTCTACGTCATCATCTTTATTCCTCTCCTGACACTAAGTTCTTCAGAACCATTTTTTTTTCAGAGTCCATATATATGTATTAGCATACAGTATTTGTTTTACTCTTTCAGACTTGCGTCACTCTGTATGACAGATTCTAGGTCCATCCACCTGACGACAAATAACTCAATTTCGTTTCCTTTTATGTCTGAGTAATATTCCACTGTATATATGTGCCACATCTTCTTTATCCATTCATCTGTCATGGACACTTAGGTTGCTTCCATGTCCTGGCTATTGTAAATAGAGCTACAATGAACATTGTGGTACATGACTCTTTTTGAATTATGGTTTACTCAGGGTACATGCCCAGTAGTGGGGATTGCTGGGTCGTATGGCAATTCTACTTTTAGTTTTTTAAGGAACCTCCATACTGTTCTGCATAGGGACTGTATCAATTTATATTCCCACCAACATGTAAGAGGGTTCCCTTTTCTCCACACCCTCTCCAGCATTTATTGTTTGTAGATTTTTTGATGATGGCCATTCTGACTGGTGTGAGGTGATACTTCATTGTAGATTTGATTTGCATTTATCTAATGATTAGTGATGTTGAGCATCCTTTCATGTGTTTGTTTATCTTTTTTGGAGAAATGTCTATTTAGGTCTTCTGCCCATTTTTGGATTAGGTTGTTTGTTTTTTTGATATTGAGCTTCATGAGCTGCTTGTAAATTTTGGAGATTAACCCTTTGTCCCATTCTGAAGGTTTTCTTTTTGTCTTATTTATGGTTTCGCTGTGCAAAAGCTTTTAAGTTTCATTAGGTCCCATTTGTTTATTTTTGTTTTTATTTCCATTTCTCTAGGAGGTGGGTCAAAAAGGATCTTGCTGTGAATTATCTCATAGAGTGTTCTGCCTATGTTTTCCTCTAAGAGTTTTATTGTGTCTGGCCTTACATTTAGGTCGTTAATCCATTTTGAGTTTATTATTGTGTATGGAATTAGGGAGTGTTCAAATTTCATTGTTTTACATGTAGCTGTCCAGCTTTCCCAGCACCATTGAAGAGGCTGTCTTTCCTCCATTGTATATTTTTGCCTCCTTTCTCAAAAATAAGGCGACCATATGTGTGTGGGTGTGTCTCTGGGCTTTCTGTCCTGTTCCATTGATCTATATTTCTGTTTTTGTGCCAGTACCGTACTGTCTTGATTACTGTAGCTTTGTAGTATAGTCTGAAGTCAGGGAACCTGATTCCTCCAGCTCCGTTTTTCTTTCTCAAGTTTGCTTTGGCTATTCGGGGTCTTTTGTGTTTCCATACAAATTATGAAATTTTTCGTTCTAGTTCTGTGAAAAATGCCATTTGTAGTTTGATAGGGATTGCACTGAATCTGTAGATTGCTTTGGGTAGTATAGTCATTTTCACAATGTTGATTCTTCCAATCCAAAAACATGCTATATCTCTCCATCTGTTTGTATCATCTTTAATTTTTTTATCAGTGTCTTATAGTTTTCTGCATACAGGTCTTTTGTCTCCCTATGTAGGTTTATTCCTAGGTATTTTTCTCTTTTTGTTGCAATGGTAATTGTGAGTGTTTCCTTAATTTCTCTTTCAGATTTTTCATCATTAGTGTATAGGAATGCAAGAGATTTCTGTGCATTAATTGTGTATCCTGCTACTTTACCAAATTCATTGATTAGCTCTAGTAGTTTTCTGGTAGCATCTTTAGGATGATCTATGTATACTATCATGTCATCTGCAAACAGTGACAGCTTTACTTCTTTTTCCGATTTGGACTCACTTTATTTCTTTTTCTTCTCTGATTACTGTGGCTAAAGCTTCCAAAACTATGTTGAATAATAGTGGTGAGAGTGGACAACCTTGTCTTGTTCCTGATCTTAGTGGAAATGGTTTCAGTTTTTTACCATTGACAACGATGTTGGCTGTGGGTTTGTCATGCATGGCCTTTATTATGTTGAGGTAAGTTCCCCATGTGCCTACTTTCTGCAGGGTTTTTATCATAAATAGGTGTTGAGTTTTGTCAAAAGATTCTTCTACATCTATTGAGATGATCATATGGTTTTTCTCCTTCAATTTGTTAATATAGATTATCACTTTGATTGATTTGCATGTGTTGAAGAATCCTTGCATTCCTGGAATAAACCCCACTTGATCATGGTGTATGATCCTTTTAATGTGCTGTTGGATTCTCTGCTAGTATTTTGCTGAGATTTTTGCATCTGTATTAATCAGATATATTGGCCTGTAGTTTTCTTTCTTTGTGACATCTTTGTCTGGTTTTCCTATCAGGTGATGGTGGCCTCATAGAATGAGTTTGGGAGTGTTCCTCCCTCTGCTATATTTTGGAAGAGGTTAAGAAGGAAAGGTGTTAGCTCTTCTCTAAATGTTTGATAGAATTCACCTGTGAAGCCATCTGGTCCTGGGCTTTTGTTTCTTGGAGGATTTTTTTTTTTTTTTTTTTTTTTTTGGTACAGGGGCCTCTCACTGTTGTGGCCTCTCCTGTTGCGGAGCACAGGTTCCGGACGCGCAGGCTCAGTGGCCATGGCTCACGGGCACAGCCGCTCCGTGGCATGTGGGATCTTCCCGGACCGGGGCACAAACCCGTGTCCCCTGCATCGACAGGCGGACTCTCAACCACTGCGCCACCAGGGAAGCCCTTCTTGGAGGATTTTTAATCACAGTTTGAATTTCAGTGCTTGTGATTTTCTGGTTCTTCCTGGTTCAGTCTTGGAAGTTTATACCTTTCTAAGAATTTGTCCATTCTTGCGGGTTGTCCATTTTATTGGCATGTAGTTGCTTGTAGTAATCTCTCACGATTCTTTGTATTTCTGCAGTGTCAGTTATAACTTCTCCTTTTTCTTTCTAATTCTATTGATTTGAGTCTTCTTCCTTTTTTTCTTGATAAGTCCAGCTAGTGGCTTATCAGTTTTGTTTATCTTCTCAAAAAACCAGCTTTTAGTTTTATTGATCTTTGCTATCGTTCCCTTCATTTCTTTTTCACTTATTTCTGATCTTATCTGTGTGATTTCCTTCCTTCTGCTAACTTTGGTTTTTTTTGTTCTTCTTTCTCTAATTGCTTTAGGTGTAAGGTTAGGCTGTTTATTTGAGATCTTTCCTGTTTCTTGAGATATGAATGTATTGCTATAAACTTCTCTCTTAGAACTGCTTTTTCTGCATCCCGTAGGTTTTGGGTTGTGGTGTATACGTGTCATTTGTCTCTGGGTATTTTTTGATTTCCTCTTTGATTTCTTCAGTGATCACTTGGTTATTAAGTAGTGTATTGTTTAGCCTCTGTGTGTTTGTATTTTTTGCAGATTTTTTCCTGTAATTGATATGTAGCCTCATAGCATTGTAGTTGGAAAACATACTTGATATGTTTTCAATTTTTTAAAATTTACCAAGGCTTGATTTGTCACCCAAAATATGATCTCTCCTGGTGAATGTTCCATGAGCACTTGAGAAGAAAGTGTATTCTGTTGTTACTGGATGGAATGCCCTATAAATATCAATTAAGTCCATCTTGTTTAATGTATCATTTAAAAATTGTATTTCCTGGGCTTCCCTGGTGGCGCAGTAGTTGAGAGTCCACCTGCCAATACAGGGGACACAGGTTCGTGCCCCGGTCCGGGAAGATCCCACATGCCACAGAGCAGCCAGGCCCGTGAGCCATGGCCTCTGAGCCTGCACGTCCAGAGCCTGTGCTCTGCAATGGGAGAAGCCACAACAGTGAGAGGCCTGCGTACCACAAAAACAAACAAACAAAAAAATTGTATTTCCTTATTTATGTTCGTTTTGGATGATCTGCCCATTGCTGAAAGTGTGATGTTAAAGTCCCCTATTATGAATGTGTTACTGTTGATTTCCCCTTTTATGGCTGTTAGCATTTGCCTTATGTATTGAGGTGCTCCTATATTGGGTGCATAAACATTTACGATTGTTATATCTTCCTCTTGGATTGATTCCTTGATCATTATGGAGTATCCTTTTTGTCTCTTGTTATAGTCTTTATTTTAAAGTCTATTTTGTCTGATATGACAGTTGCTACCCCAGCTTTCTTTTGATTTCCATTTGCATGGAATATCTTTTTTCATCCCCTCACTTTCAGTCTGTATGTGTCCCTAGGTCTGAAGTGGTAGACAGCAGATATACAGGTCTTGTTTTTGTAACCATTCATCCAGTCTGTGTCTTTTGGTTGGAGCATTTAGTCCATTTACATTTAAGGTAATTATCGATATGTATGTTCCTATTACCATTTTCTTAATTGTTCTGGGTTTGTTATTGTACGTCTTTTCCTTCTGTTTCCTGCCTAGAGAAGTTCATTTAGTATTTGTTGGAAACCTGGTTTGGTGGTGCTGAATTCTCTTAGCTTTTGCTTCTCTCTAAAGGTTTTAATTTCCCTGTTGAATCTGAATGAGATCCTTGCTGGGTAGAGTGATCTTGGTTGTAGGTTTTTCCCTTTCATTAGTTTAAATATGTCCTGCCACTCCATTCTGGCTTGCACAGTTTCTGCTGAAATATCAGCTGTTAACCTTATTGGGATTCCCTTGTATGTTATTTGTTGCTTTTCCCTTGCTGCTTCTTTTTTTTAAAAAATTAATTTATTTATTTTTGGCTGTGTTGGGTCTTTGTTTCTTTGCGAGAGCTTTCTCTAGTCGCGGCGAGTGGGGGCCACTCTTCATCATGGTGCGCGGGCCTCTCACTGTTGCGGCCTCTCTTGTTGCAGAGCATAAGCTCCAGACGTGCAGGCTCAGTAGTTGTGGCTCACGGGTCTAGTTGCTCCGCAGCATATGGGATCTTCCCAGACCAGGGCTCGAACCCGTGTCCCCTGCATTGGCAGGCAGATTCTCAACCACTGCGCCACAACAGGGAAGCCCTCCCTTGCTGCTTTTAATATTTTTTCTTTGTATTTAGTTTTTGATAGTTGGATTAATATGTGGCTTGTCATGTTTCTCCTTTCTCCTTGCATTTATCCTGAATGCCACTCTCTGTGCTTCCTGGACTTAACTATTTCCTTTCCCGTATTAGGGAAGTGTTCAACTATAATCTTTCAAATATTTTCTCAGTCCCTTTCTTTATCTCTTCTTCTTCTTGGACCGCTGTAATTCAAATGTTGATGTGTTTAATGTTGTCCCAGAGGTCGCTAATGTTGTCCCAGAGGTCCTCAATCCTTTTCCTTCTTTTTTCTTTATTCTGCTCTGCAGTAATTATTTCCACTATTTTATCTTCCAGGTCACTTATCCGTTCTTCTGCCTCTGTTATTTTGCTATTTATTCCTTCTAGAGAATTTTCAGTTTCATGTACTGTGTTGTTCATCGTTGTTTGTTTTCTCTTTAGTTCTTCTAGGTCCTTGTTAAACGTTTCTTGTATCTTCTCCATTCTATTTCCAAGATTTTGGATCGTCTTTACTATCATGACTCTGAATTCTGTTTCAGGTAAACTGCCTGTTTCCTCTTCATTTGTTTGGTCTGGTGGGTTTTTACCTTGCTCCTTCATCTGCTGTGTGTTTCTCTGTCTCTCATTTTGCTTGACTTACTGTGTTTGGGGTCTTCTTTTCGCTGGCGCAGGTTCATAGTTGCCATTGTTTTTGGTGTCTGCCCCGAGTGGCTAAGGTGTGTTCAGTGCGTTTTGCAGGCTTCCTGGTGGACGGAACTAGTGCCTGTGTTCTGGTGGATGAGGCTGAATCTTGTCTTTCTGGTGGGCAGGACCACATCTTCTGGTGTGTTTTGGGGTGTCTGTGATCTTATTATGATTTTAGGCAGCCTCTCTGCTAATGGGTGGGGTTGTGTTTCTGTGTTGCTAGTTTTTTGGCATAGTGTGTCCAGCACTGTATCTTGCTGGTCATTGAATGGAGCTCAGTCTTAGCATTGAGATGGAGATCTCTGGGAGAGCTTTCACCGTTTGATATTATGTGGTGCTGGGAGGTCTCTGGTGAACCAATGTCCTGAACTCCACTGTCGCACCTCAGAGGCACATGCCTGACACCCGGCCAGAGCACGAAGACCCTGTCAGCCACATGCTCAGAAGAAAAGGGAGAAAAAAAGAAAGAGAGAGAAATAATAATAAAATAAAATAGTTATTAAATAAAATGTAATCGTTAAAAAATTTAAAAAATTGGTGCTATCAGTCCCTCTTGCAAGAGCACCAGAATCACAGCTAACTGCTGAATAGTCATCGATATGAAGACACTGGAAATCACCAAAAAGTATACCCCACCTCCAAAGAAAAAGGAGAAGCCACAATGAGACCATAGGAGGGGTGCAATCACAACAAAATCAAGTCCCGTAACTGCTGGGTGGGTGATTCACAAACAAGAGAGCACTTATACCACAGAAGTCCACCCACTGGAGTGAAGGTTCTGAGCCCCACGTCAGGCTTCGCAACCTGGGGGTCCGGCAACGGGAGGAGGAATTCCTAGAGAATCAGACTTTGAAATCTAGTGGGATTTCATTGCAGGAGTTCGACAGGACTGGGGCCACACAGACTCCACTCTTGGAGGGCAGACAAAGTAGTGTGAGCATCGTGACCCAGGGGAAGGAGCAGTGACCCCATAGGAGACTGAAACAGACCTACATGCTAGTGTTGGAGGGTCTCCTGCAGAGGTGGGGGTGGTGGCTGTGGCTCACTGTGAGGACAGGGACACTGACAGCAGAAGTTCTGGGAAGTACTCCTTGGTGTGAGCCCTCCCAGAGTCCACCATTAGCCCCAGCAAGAGCCTGGGTAGGCACCAGTGTTGGGTTGCCTCAGGGCAAACAACCAACAGGGAGGGAACCTAGCCCCACCCATCAGCAGACAAGTGGATTAAAGTTTAACTGAGCTGTGCCCACCAGAGCAACATGCAGCTCTACCCAGCACCAGTCCCTTCCATCAGGATACTTGCAGAAGCCTCTTAGATAGCCTCATGGACCAGAGGGCAGACAGAAGAAACATGAAGAACAACAGTCCGCAGCCTGTGGTACAAAAACCACATTCACAGAAAGATAGAAAAGATGAAAAGGCAGAGAGCTATGTACCAGATGAAGGAACAAGGTAAAGCCCCAGAAAAACAACTAAATGAAGGGGAGATGGGCGACCTTCCAGAAAAAGAATTCAGAATGATGATAGTGAAGATGATCCTGGACCTCGGAAAAAGAATGGAGGCAAAGGTCAGGAAGATGCAAGAAATGTTTAACAAACACCTAGAAGAATTAAAAAACAAACACCTAGAAGAATTAAAGAATAAAGAAACAGAGATGAACAACAAAATAACTGAAATGAAGAATACACTAGAAGGAATCAATAGCAGAATAACTGAGGCAGAAGAACGGATAAGTGACCTGGAAAACAGAATGGTGGAATTCACTGCCATGGAACAGAATAAAGAAAAAAGAATGAAAAGAAGTGAAGACAGCCTAAGTGACCTCTGGGACAACATTAAACTCAACAACATTCACAGTATAGGGGTCCCAGAAGGAGAAGAGAGAGAGAAAGGACCCGAGAAAATATTTGAAGAGATTATAGTCAAAAACTTCCCTAACGTGGGAAAGAAAATAGCCACCCAAGTCCAGGAAGAACAGAGAGTCCCAGGCAGGATGAACCCAAGGATAAATATGCCGAGACACATAGTAATCAAACTGACAAAAATTAAAGACAAAGAAAAATTATTGAAAGCAACAAGGGAAAAAGGACAAATAACATAAAAGGGAACTCTCAGAAGGTTAACAGCTGATTTCTCAGGAGAAACTGTACAAGCCAGAAGGGTGATATATTTAAAATGATGAAAGGGAGAAACCTACAACCAAGAATACTCTACCCGGCACAGATGTCATTCACACTGGATGAAGAAATCAAAAGCTTTAGAGACAAAGAAAATCAAAGAGAATTCAGCACCACCAAACCAGCTCTACAACAAATGCTAAAGGAACTTCTCTAAGTGGGAAACACAAGAGAAGAAAAGGACCTACAAAAACAAACCCAAAACAATTAAGAAAATGGTAATAGGCACATACATATCGATAATTACCTTAAATGTGAATGGCTTAAATGCTCCAACGAAAAGACATAGGCTCGCTGAATGGATACAAAAACAAGACCCATATATATGCTGTCTACAAGAGACCCACTTCAGATCTAGGGACACATACAGACTGAAAGTGAGGGGATGGAAAAGATATTCCATGCAAATGGAAATCACAAGAAAGCTGGAGTAGCAATATTCATACCAGATAAAATAGACTTTAAAATAAAGAACGTTACAAGAGACAAGGAGGCACAATACATAATGATCAAGGGATCAATCCAAGAAAAAGATATAACAGTTATAAATATATATGCACCCAACATAGGAGCACCTCAATACATAAGGCAAGTGCTAACAGCTCTAAAAGGAAATCGACAGTAACACAATAATAGTGGGGGACTTTAACACCTCACTTACACCAATGGACAGATAATCCAAACAGAAAATTAATAAAGAAACACAAGCTTTAAATGACACAATAGACCAGATAAATTTAATTGATATTTATAGGACATTCCATCTGAAAACAGCAGATTACACCTTCTTCTCAAGGGTGCATGGAACATTTTCCAGGATAGATCACATCTTGGGTCACAAATCAAGCCTCAGTAAATTTAAGAAATTTGAAATCACATCAAGCATTTTTTCTGACCACAACACTATAAGATTTAAAATCAATTACTGGGAAAATAATGGAAAAAACACAAACTCATGGAGGCTAAACAATCTGTTACTAAATAACAAAGAGATCACTGAAGAAATCAAAGAGGAAATCAAAAAATACCTAAAGACAAATGACAACTCAAACACAACGATCCAAAACCTATGGGATGCAGCAAAAGAATTCTAAGAGGGAAGTTTATAGCAATACAAGCCTACCTCAAGAAACAAGAAAAATTTCAAATAAACAATCTCACCTTACTCCTAAAGGAATTAGGAAAAAAAAGAACAAACAAAACCCAAAGTTAATAGAAGGAAAGAAATACTAAAGATCAGAGCAGAAATAAATGATATAGAAAGAAAGAAGACAATAGCAAAGATCAATAAAACTAAAAGCTGGTTCTTTGAGAAGACAAACAAAATTGATAAAGCATTAGCCAGATTCATCAAGAAAAAGAGGGAGAGGACTCAAATCAATAAAATTAGAAATGAAAAAGGGAAAGTTACAACAGACATTGCAGAAATACAAAGCATCCTAAGAGACTACTACAAGCAACTCTATGCCAATAAAATGGACAACTTGGAAGAAATGGACAAATTCTAGGAAAGGTATAAAGTTCCAAGACTGAACCAGGAAGAAATACAAAATATGAACAGACAAATCACAAGTAATGAAATTGAAGCTGTGATTAAAAGTCTTCCAACAAACAAAAGTGCAGGACCAGATGGCTGCACAGGTGAATTCTCTCAAACATTTAGAGAAGAGTTAATACCCATACTTCTCAAACACTTCCAACAACTTGTAGAGGAAGGAACACTCCCAAACTCATTCTGTGAGGCCACCATTAGCCTGATACCAAAACCAGACAAAGATACTACAAAAAAAGAAAATTACACACCAATATCACTGATCAATATAGATGCAAAAATCCTCCACAAAATACTAGCAAACGGAATCCAACAACACATTAAAAGGATCATACAGCTTGATCAGGTGGGATTTATCCCAGGGATGGAAGGATTCTTCAATATACACAAATCAATCAATGTGATGCACCATGTTAACACATTGAAGAATAAAAACCATTTGATCATCTCAGTAAATGCAGAAAAAGCTTTTGACAAAATTCAACACCCATTTATGATAAAAACTCTCCAGAAAGTGGGCATAGAGGTAACCTACCTCAACATAATAAAAGTTCACAGCAAACATCTTCTTTCTCATTGGTGAAAAAGCGAAAGCATTTTCTCTACGATGAGGAACAAGACAAGGATGTCCACTCTCACCACTATTATTCAACATAATTTTGGAAGTCCAGGCAATGGCAGTCAGAAAAGAAAAAGTAGTAAAAGGAATACAAATTGGAAAAGAAGAAGTAAAACTGTCACTGTCTGCAGGTGACATGATACCATACATAGAATATCCTAAAGATGCCACCAGAAAACTACTAGAGCTAATCAACGAATTTGGTAAAGTTGCAGGATACAAAATTAATACACAGAAATCTCTTGCATTCCTACACACTAATGATGAAAAATCTGAAAGAGAAGTTAAGGAAACACTCCCATTTACCATTGCAACAAAAAGAATAAAATACCTTGGAATAAACCTACCTAGTGAGACAAACGACCTGTATGCAGGAAATTATAAGACACTGATGAAAGAAATTAAAGATGATACAAACAGATAGAGAGATATACCATGTTCTTAGATTGGAAGAATCAATATTGTGAAAATGACTGTACTACCCAAAGGAATCTACAGATGCAGTGCAATCCCTATCAAATTACCAATGGCATTTTTTATAGAACTAGAACAAAAAGTCTTATAATTTGTATGGAGGTGCAAAAGATCCCAAATAGCCAAAGCAGTCTTGAGGGATAAAAACGGAGCTGGAGGAATCAGACTCCCTGAGTTTAGACTGTAGTACAAAGCTACAGTAATCAAGACAACAAGGGGGGAAAGTGGCCGGGGTTGGGGGGGGGGGGATGGTGTGATGAATTGGGAGATTGGGATTGACATACATACACTAATATGTATAAAATGGATAACTAATAAGAACCTGTTGTATAAAAAATAAATTAACTAAAATTCACAAATTAAAAAAAAATTTTTAAAAGTAATAAAAGAAAAACAAAAAGAAAGAAGAGAGCAACCAAACCAAAAAAACAAATCCACCAATGATAAAAGTGCTAAAATCTATACTAAAAGAAAAAGAAAAGAAAAACAACAAAAAAGACCAGACCCTAGGACAAATGGTAAAAGCAAAGCTATACAGACAAAACCACACAAAGAAGCATACACATACACACTCACAAAAAGAGAAAAAGGAAAAAATATATATATATCTATATAGAAAAAAAAAATGGAGGAAGAGAGCAACCAAATCAATAAACAAATCTACCAATGATAATAAACTGTAAATACTGAACTAAGATAAACATAAAACCGGAAACAAATTAGATGCAGAAAGCAAACCCCAAGTCTACAGTTGCTTCCTAAGTCCACTGCCTGAATTTTGGGATGATTCGTTGTCTTTCAGGTATTCCACAGATGCAGCGAACATCAAGTTGATTGTGGAGATTTAATCTGCTACTCCTGAGGCTGCTGGCAGAGATTTCCTTTCTCATCTTTGTTTGCACAGCTCCTGAGATACAGCTTTGGATTTGGCTCTGCCTCTTCATGTAGGTCGCCTGAGGGCATCTGTTCTTCACTCAGACAGGACGGGGTTAAAGGAGCAGCTGATTCGGGGGTTTCTGGCTCACTCAGGCTGGTGGGGTAGGAGGGGTACGGAGTGTGGGGCGAGCCTGCGGCGGCAGAGGCCAGCGTGACGTTGCACCAGCCTGACGCGTGCCGTGCGTTCTCCCGGGGAAGTTGTCCCTGGATCACGGGACCCTGGCAGTGCCGGCTGCACAGGCTCCCAGGAGGAAAGGTATGGATAGTGACCTGTGCTCGCACACAGGCTTCTTGGCTGCAGCAGCAACCTTAGCGTCTCATGCCTGTCTCTAGGGTCCGCGCTGATAGCCGTGGCTCACACACATCTCTGGAGCTGGTTTAGGTGGTCCTCTGAATCCCCTCTCCCCGCTCACCCTGAAACAATGGTCTCTTGCCTCTTACACAGGTCCAGACTTTTCCTGGACTCCCTCCTGGCTAGCTGTGGCGCACTAGCCCCCTTCAGGCTGTGTTCATGCAGCCAGCTCCAGTCCTCTCCCTGGGATCCGACCTCCGAAGCCCGAGCCTCAGCTCCCAGCCCCCACCCGCCCTGGCGGGTGAGCAGACAAGCCTCTCGGGCTGGTGAGTGCTGGTCATCACCGATCTTCTGTGCGGGAATCTCACCGCTTTGCCCTCCGCACCCCTGTTGCTGCGCTCTCCTCCGCGGCTCCGAAGCTTCCCCCTCCGCCACCCGCAGTCTCCGCGCACAAAGGGGCTTCCTAGTGTGTGGAAACCTTTCCTCCTTCACGGCTCCCTCCCACTGGTTCAGGTCCCGCCCCTATTCTTTTGTCTCTGTTTTTTCTTTTTTCTTTTGCCCTACCCAGGTACATGGAGAGTTTCTTGCCTTTTGGGAAGTCTGAGGTCTAATGCCACATTCAGTCGGTGTTCTGTAGAAGTTGTTCCACATGTAGATGTATTTTTGATGTATTTGTGGGGAGGAAGGTGATCTCCACGTCCTACTCCTCCGCCATCTTGTAGGTGTGGGCAGGAGTGCCTTGTAATTTTGTTAAAGCTTGAAAAATATATGAAGTTTTTGTCATCACATTTTAATGAATTTAAAATATTGCCTTCAAGCCCTGTACAGAGCATTTTCCTCTCTTTTTTTCTTTTGTCACCATTTAAGGCAGTTTAAATTACCCAATTGCCAATGCTAAAAGGCAGGTTTATCTGTGACTTAAAATAGCTTTTGGAGCAGTATAATCTTCAGTTTTATTCTGACTTGAACATTTTCAAGAGTCTTTGATTGAATTTTATTTCCTGACATCCCACCCAATTGAAATTTTCTCCAACTTTTCTATCTTTTTAAGAAACATGTCAAAAAGATGTAATATTTCATATCATGAAACTGCTAGGTTAAATGTTAAGCCATGTAGTTTTGATGAGCTTGATGAGGTTCTGTGACATTTTAATGAGGAAAATCATTCTAGACCACATGTTTTTAATATAACATCGTTTTACACTGATATGTGCCTAGCAATTGTAAATTGTGGGCATACCTGTGGGAATCTTTTTAAGCAATCTGAAAAATAGTTTGATTTTATTCTGATTTAAGAGTTGACTCTCAATTATCTTTTATTTTTACTAGTTAACATGGGCTCTGGTAGCATCAATGTGTAAATCATGGTCAACATGGTAAAAATAAGAGACAATCAAAATACCCTCAACCACCAGACTGCTCAAAACTACATTTTTATGATAGAACTTTCATAATTTATGTTTTCAGATCCACAGATGCCAAGTCTTTCCATTGAGAACAGTATTGCTGTGGCACATTATACTATTATAATTTAGGATAAATGGCTGTCAAAAATATAAGCTAAATAATATGAGAGGAAACAGAAGTGCAGACTATATTTAGCACTAACATTGGGTTTGGCCTTGACTTAATCAAGATGACCTTTAAAAAAACAGAACGTGGTTATATTTCAGTACACAACTTCTATACAAGAAGAAAAAAATGGTATTTCATTTGCAATGCGTGACAAATGGTTAACAGGTTAACATCCTTAGTCATAAATGAGCTCTTAAAAACCAGTAACAAAAACACTAATATTCCAAGAGGGGAAAAAAAGCCACAGAGGAAAATGAAATAAAACAAATGACTAGTCAGGATTAAGCATATATGAAGATGACTCAGCTGAACGATAACAGAAGGAGAGTAATTTCTTTGTAATATCACATTGTCAGAGATCAAAAATCTAATGTTTGTATAGTTTTAGGAAACAGAACTCTCAAACACTGGGGGACAAAATTCATGAGGACTCTCTACAATTAGGGGAAAATCTGCAGTTTTGAGTCAAAATATAAATTTTGGATATCCTTAGTCCTAGCAGTTCCAACTCATTGGAATTATTTCAACAAATTAGTTGGACTTCTTTAAGATAATTTTTATGTAAATATGTTTACTACATAGAAAATTTGTGGCTAATATATACGCCCCTAAAAAACTACTTGCATGCTAATTTATTGACACACCCCAAAATGATGTTTACGAAACTCCATTAATAGTAGATAATACTGGAAACTAGAATTAGGAGGATAAAAGCCATTTAAGAAGTAAAAAGTATTTTACTTCACAGATTTTTATGTCCTTTGGAATCTTGAAAAAGATGATTTTTTGTGAATCAATTTTAAATTTACCTGTGATAAGTGAAAATTATTAATGTAAGCATTTAATACTTATGAAAGCATTGAAATGAAGCCTTGTAGTTACACCATACTGAGCATCTCTGTGTAATAGAGATGTCTGCACCATTCAAGGTCCTGAGACACAGGCCAATGGCAACAATGAAAATAGTCAATATGCCTGGTTACAGTTGTCTCCAATGACACCCTTTAGGTCAGTTTTAAACATGAGCCTCCTCAGTCCAGTTTTTCTGATCTACAAAGAGTGTCCACTGCAACACATGAAAGAGAAGTCTCTATACATTGGAGAAGACAGTGGCAGAAACAATGGCATCAGTTTCCTATTTAGACATCACAATCATATCACCACGGGATACTCCTGGGACCAGCGATAGGAGTGAAGAAATCTTGAATGAGAAATACTGCAGCAGAGGTCTGGAGGTATTTTGGGATTTCTTGGGATTAAAAACAGAGATGGCAAAAGTATCTTTTCTTGGAACTATCCTTTGGTTCACAGTTAAGACTTACAAATCAAGGAACTTCATAGAACGAGGAACATTCCCAATGATGTCAGCTATCCTCAGGCTATCTGCAAATATGTCTTTCTTTCATCTTGTTCACTTCAAATCCCACCTTCTTCCTTCTTCTTTCCGGGTAATCTAATACACTTTGTTTCACTGTGTAAAACTCTGCTGCAGTAGTTTTTCAATCACACGCTCTTTGTGATCACTCGAAAACTATTCATAATGGCCCCTGGGAATACAAAGTTGGATGCAGTAGTCCAGTGCTCTCAGATTGTCAGTAGGCAAGGATGAAGACAGGCACGAATTGGTTGTATCTTTCAAGATGACATCTTAATGATTACCAGGGATATTGTTTTTAGAAGATGATTCCTTGGAACGTGACTCACTGTAGTACTGTGTGCTGCTAGAAAGGGACCCGTTTCAAAAGCTACTCTAAATAATTGGTATTTCATAATATGTATCCAGTCTGTGATTAAGACTGCACACAGATTATTGCAATACTTTACTTCTTTTCAACATTGAATTATGTAAACTTCTAGCCTGAGGTATCATAAAGCTGCTTTTTGATGATCTTTATTAATAATTTAGAATATTCTAGTTCTGTGTCTTCTTCCTCTGTTACATCATTGGAGATTGGTATTTTTCTAAAAGTAACCATAAATCACCTTGATTTCACACTCTCCCTTAACAGCTCATCCATTCTAATGGCTTTAATCACAACCTGTTCACCTCAAAAATCTACATCCCCCACCCAGATTTCTAAGTCACTATTTTTTACCCAGACTCTTTTCCTCAGTTTCTGCTGAAAGTATTAACTGATTACTTGAGAGTTCTGTCTAGATATGCATTTTGAACCAAGTATATTTCACACCAAATTCAGCAATTTCCCTCAGTCTCTTTCTCCTCCAAGACATCGACAGCATGATGCTGGCCTATGGCTTCTACCTCACTACTCACTTCTAATAGGTGCCAAAGTCCTGTGAACTCTATGTCCCAGGGGCCTCTTTTTTTTTTAATTTATTTTTTTAACATCTTTATTGGAGTATAATTGCGTTACGTTGTATTAGTTTCTGCTGTATAACAAAGTGAGTCAGCTATATGTATACATATATCCCCATATCCCCTTCCTCTTGCGTCTCCCTCCCACCCTCCCTATCCCAGCCCTCTAGGTGGTCACAAAGCACCGAGCTGATCTCCCTGTGCTATGCGGCTGCTTCCCACTAGCTATCTATTTTACATTTGGTAGTGTATATATGTCCATGCCACTCTCTCACTTTGTCCCAGCTTACCCTTCCCCCTCCCCGTGTCCTCATGTCCATTCTCTACATCTGCATCTTTATTCCTGTCCTGCCCTTAGGTGCATTAGAACCATTTTTTTTTTTTTTTTTTTAGATTCCATATATAGGTGTTAGCATACGGTATGTCCCAAGGGCCTCTTAAACCTGCCTTTCCTTTCCAGTCCCATTACCACTGCTTTAAGTCAAACACTCATCATCTTTTTCCTGACTTGTTTAAGTAGCTCTTGATATGTTTCCAGAACTTCAGTCCTGCCTTTCAGAATGCATTCATTGCAGCTAGAATAATCCTCCTGTAACACAACCTAACCAAGCTTGTTTTTTTTTTTTTTCCTTAAAATTGTTCACTTTTTAAAGATCAAAGTCTTTAAAAATGTTATATGGAGTCCATTATGGTCTGGTCATAATAACACCATCCTTTGAAGTTTAATCTACAGAAAGTTCCTTCCTCATATAAAATGCTCTCTGGCCTGCCTTTCTCCATTACACTTTGTTCTTTCATGCTTCCAAGCCTTAGCACTTTCCATTCCTTTTGCCTAGAATGTCCTTCCAACCCACTTCGCTCTCACCCTATTCCCCATAATTCACCCATCAGACTTCTCCTGATCATTAAGAGGCACCGTTAACATCACCTCTTCTGTGAGGAACCCAGAATCCACTTCATTTATTCCCACACTCACAACAGAGTCAGAAATCCTTTACTCTGCACTTCAATATGTCATATATTCCTCCAGTACAGCAGTGTCATGTTGGATTACAAGTATTTTCTGATGTGTCAGTTTCTCCACACAAAACTGAGATAATTTTAGGGAGATAACACTGCAATCAAAGTCCTGAGAATTGAGTGTGAGGACAAGTTTTGTCAATCCTTCGTTGTATAACTTCAGAGCTGTCAGTTTTAGGCTATAAAACGAGGGACCTGGATCAGATGACATCTAAAATCCCTCACAACCCTCATGTTCTATAATTCTTTTGTTTCCAAATAGCATCCAGGGTATGTATAACAGTGTATTTTTAATCAAATATTTCTTGAACCCCAACTGTATGCCTAGAACTGTGCTAGACTTAGAAAGATAGTCTATGTTTGCCTTCCTGGTTTATGAGAATTAGGCCTGTTTAGAGCTACCTTTCTAGATTTAAGCAAATGGAATAGTAAAATGTAGGAGAAAAATACTCAGTACATTTCAAGAATTATATATTTTAATAACTGAAAATGTAACAAACTGTTTCATATGGTATAAGTCAAAAAGTGAAGGTATTTGCTCAAATGCTTTCATCAGCTGTGAAAATTTGTTTTCAGAAATCTGTGAGTTTTGATAATACAAGCCTGTTGTATTATTTATTTTTATTTATTTCTCATGGCAAGATGTCTAAAGAAATCTAATTAAGTTCAATGTGAAAGCATGTCTTTTCAGATTTTCACAAAGTCCAAAGAGAGATAGAAGAGAAGAGAAGAGAGAGAGAGAGAGAGTATATGTGTGTGTGTGTGTGTGTGTGTGTGTGTGTGTGTGTGTGTGTGTGTGGGTAGGTAGGTAGGTAGGTAAGCAGGCAGGCATGCAGGCAGGCAGGCTGTCCTGTTCCAAATCTATGTATCCCACTTGTTTGGCTTGTTTTGGTCAATAATAGATGTATTCAACAAGCATGGTTTACCCCTAGTTTCTGCAAAGTACTGTGTTGGCACCGTCGATGTAAAGGGTCACATGAGGCTCTGGAATCCAAACCCAGCCAAAAGTGGGTGCAGGTCCTGGACAAATCAGCCTATGAAGGATGTCTTCCCACTCCTACTCCTAGCTCTTCCCATCACCAAGGACAAAACCAATAGTAATAATAGTATTCAATACATTGCATTTGCAATTTGCCAAGTACTTTAACCTAACATCAACTCAGTGATCAATGAGAATAGTAATTTGAGCATCAGTTCTTCTGTGATAACTTCTTTAGAGCTTCTTAACTCCAGTAGAGTTAGTCATCTTTCATTTTGCACATCCGTAGCCTGTTGTGCCTACCCCTAGTAAAGCAGCTGCGAAATAGGTAGTTTTTATCATTTTCCTTGTTTCACAGAGGAGGAAAGTAGGAGACAGAAGCAGTAAACCAGCTGTGTAAGTTCACGCATCTACGAAGTGGGACCCCTGGAATTTAAGCCCAGGCATCTACCTCCCAAGTCAGTGCTGCTAAATAGCACATTACAGTTTTATCCTGGGGGAATTAGAACAAATAAATAAAAAAGGACACATGCAGCTTGGAGGGAGGGTTGGAGTCTATAAAAAGAGAAAGGTTTGGTCTTGAAGATTTTGAGATTTATGGGCCAATTAGATGCATGCGGTTGAGCCTCAGGTCTTTTTTTTTTTTTTTTTTTTTAACATCTTTATTGGAGTATAATTGCTTCAGCCAGTGAACCTGCTCCTCCTTTCTGAGCCAGCGCCTGGCACCCAGAGCTCCAGGCATCTGACATCCTGAAAATGGATCTATCCCTCTGCTGAGATTTGTCCAGCCCAGAAATAGTTCTTCCATTTGAGGGAGCAGGTAAAGGACTCTTAGCAAACCGTGGTTAGTTGCCCGGGGGGAGAACACAATCTAGTACAGAAAACCAAGAGAATGTGTATGGAAGTTAAAGCATAATGAAGACTTAAATACCAGTGCAATTAAGAGCCAGTGAATGCCACCATAGCCAATAAGCAATGCATTGTTCCACTGTTCAGAGAGGGAGAAATCCCTTTGCGGAACACAGTCTTGAAGGAAATAGAACCATGGACTCAGCTTGGGAAGTCTGGTGCATTTCACTAACTGCAGACGTGGAAAGGGGATATTCTTGGAGAAAGAAACAATGAGAGCAAAAGTGTGGCATGAGAAATGTGCTTTGCATTCTCAAATGAGGATCCTGAAATACCGCTATTGGAAAAGCTGGTTGGTTTACAGTGGTGGCGGTATAGTCAGGAGTGGCTCAAGGCTAGGTGCAAGTTTGGAAATGAAAAGATTGAGCTCTCAGTGACTCCTAACTTGTGAGGCTAATTAAAACAAGTTCTCACTATCCAGGCTTTTTAACAGAAGCCTATAATGGATGCAGCATTCAGAACAGGGAACACATGGTAGCCTGATCCTGCTATGGATCTGAGTTAAGGGATTCCTGCTTATTTGTTCTCCTGGTGTCAAAACTGTTGGATGCTTATAACTGAGTCACTGTGAGAAAGATTTCCGCCACCTTCAGCTACCTGGAGATTAATTTAGGCCCCCATATTCTGGAGAAGGCATAGAAATGCAGTGACAAATGTTTTGTGTACTTTAATTGAAAAAGAAAACTAGCTAGCCTCTTTAAATATTTGCTTCCATTAAAAAAAAACCACATATTTTCTAAAAGGATATTTTGTGCATAGAAACAAACCCAAACAATGTAAGAAAAGACACACACAAAATATATTTTTTAATTGCTCTTGAGTTCCACCACCAAAAAGATGTCCATTATAAACATAAGTATATGCTGTCTTTCTTTTCTTGGATTGATTGTCTCTTTACTTATTTATAATTTTAGCAAGTGTGTGGAGTTGCCATGACATTATTTTTCTTTTCCCTCATACTTGAAGGACCATGTCCAGACCTTTCATTTATTTGACACTGTGCAGCTGTGACTGAAGTGACTTCTCAGTATTCTCATTCATTCATATTCTCCTTCTCTCACTCTCGCTCTCGCTCTCGCTCTCTCTCACTAACTCTCTTTTATTTTCCCTCTGAGGTAGTGTGAAAATCTGAGGGTGTGTTCATTTCTGCATTCAGTAGACTTTCCCTAAGACTTTCCTTAAGGCTATGGTTGGAGGATACCTGGGTTCTGATGTCTCTCTTCTGAGATTTGGCTCAATGTCCTAGACCAAATCTCTAGTAAGTCTGGTTGGGGATGCACCCCATTCCCTTAGGAGGTAGGGTGGAAGGAGAGAGTACCATTATACTTTGGACCAATTTCCAAGTTCATAGTGCAGCTATGGGAATTTTATTTCTGAGAGCATCAACTTCCTTTTTTACTTTCCTCATTTTACCTGTAATTGCTGGTAGCAATTTCCACCATGGCCCTATCCAAGAAAAGATAGTGTAAATTATAGTTTGCTTTTCTGCGTATCTGGGAATATAGTGAGAATATCAGGATTTAGTTAATGCACCAAACTGACTTCTGGATTTGGAAGCACTTTGAACCCCATTTATGCTGGCTTTCTTCTCCAAAACCTTTCACGCCCCTCCAGAATCTATGTTTCTTTCCTTGATTGTGTTTTTGAAGTTTACACTGTCACATTAAGCTCCTTTTTTGTTTGTTTGTTTTATTGTTAGTATATTTTATTTATTGATTTATATTGTTAATATATATTGTTATATATAATATATATTGTTAGGATATATATATTTATATATAAAATGTGCTCATTTTGTTAGGAATCAAGGAAGAGAAGTTAACATAACTTGTAAGTCCGGAGTCTGGTAATAACAGATATCCTTGTAACGATCAAGAACCTCTGTTCAATAATTCTCCTCATCCAGATTTTTATTTCTCTTTATGTACTCTTTTCCTTAACATCACAAAGAGAAATAGTTCCTTACTTGAGCCACATTTAGAATTGGGAAAAGTCCCAGCTAAGGCCCCAATTATATTCTTTAATCTTCTGACATTTTAACCAATGAGGGACCTTTGTTCTTTTTCAAGACTATCTAAGAAATTGACTTATTAGATTCTAATCTCTCCTAAGATCCTTGAACTAAATTACATTTTTCGGGGGCACACTTTAGAACATATTGCCCTAACAAAGACCATAGTAGAGTCTCAAGACATAATAAATAGCTGGTTATTGTGTTACCTCCTCTGACCAATATATTTAAGGAAACTTAATATCATCTGTTTTTAAAATAATCAAAATAAAGGGCATAATACAAACATCTAGAGTTACCTGAGAAAAAATTTTAATCATTTTATGCCATGTTGCAGAGGAAGTGGAAAGGAATATATCTTATAAATGAAGAATTTAGAGGATGAGTAATAGTAATTCAGAGGAGCTAAGACAAGTCAATGATGACTGGTAGGTACTGAACTAAGGAAAGAGTTATTTATGCATTTAAATAGTAAAAATTAGATACTAGAAACAACCTAAATATCCAGCAATAAGGAAATATTTAAATAAATTTTGTAATGTCCACATAATGGAATATTATACAATCATTACTATTTAGATCTTTAAAGAAGGTTGATTTATATAGTGAAAAGCTTACAACCTAATGTTAAGTGAAATAAAAGATTATACAACTGTGTATATAAGATGATTCCAGTTATGCAGATAGTCTACATATCTGCTTGAAAAACTGGGAAAAATTACACTAACATTTTAGGAGGGTTTATTTCTGGATCGTGGACATTGCGATAAGTTATTTTCTTTTTTATATTTTGTTATCTTTAATGAGCACACATTACTCATAAAAATATATATTTTATGTCAATTAACAACAGTGAAGCATTAATAAAAGAAATTATATTTATCAGAATAAAGAGAGCTGGAAAAAGATTAAGATGCACTCTTGTTAAAAATTTTATTTTGTTATTATTTTTTTACAGCAGGTTCTTAGTATCTATTTTATACATATCAGTGTATACATGTCAATCCCAATCGCCAATTCATCACACCACCACCACCCCGCTGCTTTCCCCCCCTTGGTGTCCATACATTTGTTCTCTACATCTGTGTTTCTATTTCTGCCTTGCAAACCACTTCATCTGTACCATTTTTCTAGATTTCACATATATGCGTTAATATACGATATTTGTTTTTCTGACTTACTTCAATCTGTATGACAGTCTCTAGGTCCATCCACGTCTCTACAAATGACCCAATTTCTTTCCTTTTTATGGCTAAGTAATATTCCATTGTATATATGTACCACAATTCTATATCCATTCATCTGTCGTTGGGCATTTAGGTTGCTTCCATGACCTGGCTATTGTAAATAGTGCTGCAGTGAACATTGGGGTGCATGTATATTTTTGAATTATGGTTTTCTCTGGGTATATGCCCAATAGTGGGATTGCTGGGTCATATGGTAATTCTATTTTTATTTTTTTAAGGAACCTCCGTACTGTTCTCCATAGTGGCTGTATCAATTTACATTCCCACCAACAGTGGAAGACGCTTCCCTTTACTCCACACCCTCTCCAGCATTTATTGTTTGTAGATTTTCTGATGATGGCCATTCCAATGGGTTTGAGGTGATACATCATTGTAGTTTCGATTTGCATTTCTCTAATAATTAGTGATGTTGAGCAGCTTTTCAAGTGCCTCTTGGCCATCTGTATGTCTTCTTTGGAGAAGTATCTATTTAGGTCTTTGGCCTATTTTTTGATTGGGTTGTTTGTTTTTTTAATATTGAGCTGCATGAGCTGTTTGTATATTTTGGTCATTAATCCTTTGTCCGTTGATTCATTGGCAAATATTTTCTCCCATTCTGAGGGTTGTCTTTTCATCGTGATTGTAGTTTCCTTTGCTGTGCAAAAGCTTTTAAGTTTCATTAGGTCCCATTTGTTTATTTTTGTTTTTATTTCCATTACTCTAGGAGGTGGGTCAAAAAAGATCTTGCTGTGATTTATGTCAAAGAGTGTTCTTCCTCTGTTTTTCTCTAAGAGTTTTATAGTGTCCGGTCTTACATTTAGGTCTTTAATCCATTTTGAATTTATTTTAGTGTATGGTGTTAGAGAGTGTTCTAATTTCATTCTTTTATATGTAGCTATCCAGTTTTCCCAGAACCACTTATTAAAGAGACTGTCCTTTCTCCATTGTATATCCTTGCCTTCTTTGTCATAGATTAGTTGATCATAGGTGCATGGGTTTATCTCAGGGCTTTCTATCTTGTTCCATTGATCTATATTTCTGTTTTTCTGCAAGTACCATACTGTCTTGATTACTGTAGCTTTGTAGTATGGTCTGAAGTCAGGGAACCTGATTCCTCCAGCTCTGTTTTTTTCCCTCAAGATTGCTTTGGCTATTTGTGGTCCTTTGTGTCTCCATACAAATTACAAGGTTTTTTATTCTGGTTCTGTAAAATTGCTGTTATAATTTGATAGGGATTGCATTGAATCTGTATATTGCTTTGCTTGTATAGTCATTTTCACACTATTGATTCTTCCAATCCAAGAACATGGTATATCTCTCCATCTGTTTGTGTCATCTTTGGTTTCTTTCATCAGTGTCTAATAGTTTTCTTAGTATAGGTCTTTTACCTCCATAGGTCAGTTTATTCCTAGGTATTTTATTCATTTTTTTTGCAATAGTGAATGGGATTGTTTCCTTAATTTCTCTTTCTGATCTTTCATTGTTAGTGTATAGGAATGCAAGAGATTTCTGTGCATTATTTTTGTATCCTGCATCTTTACCAAATTCATTGATTAGCTCTAGTAGTTTTCTGGTGGCATCTTTAGGATTCTCTATGTGTAGTATCATGTCATCAGCAGACAGTGACAGTTTTACTTCTTCTTTTCTGATTTGTATTCCTTATATTACTTTTTCTTCTCTGATTGCCGCGATAAGGACTTCCAAAATTGTTGAATAATAGTGGCGAGAGTGGACATCCTTGTCTTGTTCCTGGTCTTAGAGGAAATGCTTTCAGTTTTCATCATTGAGAATGAGGTTTGCTGTGAGTTTATCATATATGGCCTTTATAATGGTGAGGGAGTTTCCCTCTATGCCCACTTTCTGCAGAGTTTTAATCAAAAATGCATGTAATTTTGTTAGAAGTTTTTTCTGAATCTGTTGAGATGATCATATGGTTTTTATTCTTCAATTTGTTAACATGGTGTATGTATCACATTGATTGATCTGCATATATTGAAGAATCCTTGCATCCCTGGGATGAATCCCACTTGATCATGGTGTATGATCCTTTTAATGTGTTGTTGGATTCTGTTTGCTAGTATTTTGTTGAGGATTTTTGCATCTATATTGATCAGTGATATTGGTCTATAATTTTCTTTTTTTGTAGTATCCTTGTCTGGTTTTGGTATCAGGGTGATGGTGGCCTCATAGAATGAGTTTGGGAGTGTTCCTTCCTCTGAAATTTTTTGGAAGTGTTTGAGAAGGATGGGTGTTAGCTCTTCTCTAAATGTTTGAAACAATTCACCTGTGAAGCCATCTGGTCCTGGACTTTTGTTTGTTGGAAGATTCTTAATCACAGTTTCAATTTCATTACTTGTGATTGGTCTGTTCATGTTTTCTGTTTCTTCCTGGTTCAGTCCTGGAAGGTTATACCTTTCTGAGAATTTGTACGTTTCTTCCAGGGTGTCCATATTATTGGTACAGAGTTGCTTATAGTAGTCTCTTACGACACCCTGTATTTCTGCGGTGTCCATTGTAACTTATCTTTTTCATTTCAAATTTTATTGATTTGAGTCCTCTCCCACTTTTTCTTTTTTTTTAACATCTTTACTAGAGTAAAATTGCTTTACAATGATGTGTTAGTTTCTGCTTTATAACAAAGTGAATCAGTGTTAGTTTCTGCTTTATAACAAAGTGAGTCAGTTATAGATATACATATGTCCCCATATCTCTTCCCTCTTGCAGCTACCTCCCTCTCACCCTCCCTATCCCACCCCTCTAGGTGGTCACAAACCATGTAGCTGATCTCCCTGTGCTACGTGGCTGCTTCCCACTAGCTATCTATTTTACATTTGGTAGTGTATATATGTCCATGCCACTCTCTCACTTTGTCCCAGCTTACCCTTCTCCCTCCCCGTATCCTCAAGTCCATTCTCTAGTAGGTCTGCATCTTTATTCCGGTCTTGCCCCTAGGTTCTTCAAGACCTTTTTTTTTTTTTTTAGATTCTATATATATGTGTTAGCATACGGTATTTGTTTTTCTCTCTCTGACTTACTTCACTCTGTATGAGAGTCTCTAGGTCCATCCACATCACTACAAATAACTCAATTTCATTTCTTTAAATGGCTGAGTAATATTCCATTGTATATATGTGCCACACCTTCTTTATCCATTCATCTGTTGATGGGCACTTAGGTTGCTTCCATGTCCTGGCTATTGTAAATAGAGCTGCAATGAACATTTTGGTACATGGCTCTTTTTTTTTTTTTTTCTTTTCATGGCTCTTTTTGAATTATGGTTTTCTTAGGGTATATGCCCAGTAGTGGGATTGCTGGGTCATATAGTAGTTCTATTTTTATTTTTCTAAGGAACCTCCGTACTGTTCTCCTTAGTGGCTGTATCAATTTACATTCCCACCAACAGTGCAAGGGGGTTCCCTTTTCTCCAAACCCTCTCCAGCATTTATTGTTTTTAGACTTTTTGATGATGGCCATTCTGACTGCTGTGAGATGATATCTCATTGTAGTTTTGATTTGCATTTCGTTAATGATTGATGATGTTGAGCATTCTTTCATGTGTTTGTTGGCAATCTGTATATCTTCTTTGGAGAAATGTCTGTTTAGGTCTTCTGCCCATTTTTGGATTGGGTTGTTTGTTTTTTTGATATTGAACTTCATGAGTTGCTTGTGTGTTTTGGAGATTAATTCTTTGTCAGTTGCTTCATTTGCAAATATTTTCTCCCATTCTGAGGGTTGTCTTTTCATCTTGTTTATGGTTTCCTTTGCTGTGCAAAAGCTTCGAAGTTTCATTAGGTCCCATTTGTTTATTTTTGTTTTTTTTTCCATTTCTGTAGGAGTTGGGTCAAAAAGGATCTTCCTGTGATTTATGTCATAGAGTGTTCTGCCTATGTTTTCCTCTAAGAGTTTGACGGTGTCTTGCCTTACATTTAGGTTTTGAATCCATTTTGAGTTTATTGTTGTGTATGGTGTTAGGGAGTGTTCTCATTTCGTTCTTTTACATGTAGCTGTCCAGTTTTCCCAGCACCACTTATTGAAGAGGCTGTCTTTTCTCCACTGTATATTCTTGCCTCCTTTATCAAAGATAGGGTGACCATGTGTACGTGGGTTTATATCTGGGCTTTCTATCCTGTTCTGTTGATCTATATTTCTGTTTTTGTGCCAGTACCATACTGTCTTGATTACTGTAGCTTTGTAGTATAATCTGAAGTCAGGGAGCCTGATTCCTCCAGCTCCATTTTTCTTTCTCAAGATTGCTTTGGCTCTTCGGGGTAAGTTGTGTTTCCATGTGAATTGTAACATTTTTGTTCTAGTTCTGTGAAGAATGCCATTGGTAGTTTGATAGGGATTGCATTGAATCTGTAGATTGCTTTGGGTAGTATAGTCATTTTTACAATGTTGATTCTTCCAATCCAAGAACATGGTATATCTCTCCATCTATTTGTATCATCTTTAATTTCTATCATCAGTGTCATAATTTTCTGCATACAGGTCTTTTGTCTCCTTAGGTAGTTTTATTCCTAGATGTTTTATTCTTTTTGTTGAAATGGTAAATGTGAGTGTTTCCTTAATTTCACTTTCAGATTTTTCATCATTTGTGTCTAGGAATGCAAGAGATTTCTGTGCATTAATTTTGAATCCTGTCACTTTACCAAATTCATTGATTAGCTCTAGTAGTTTTCTGGTAGCATCTCTAGGATTCTCTGTGTATATTATCATGTCATCTGCAAAAAGTGAGAGCTTTACTTCTTCCTTTCCAGTTTAGAATCCTTTTATTTCTTTCTCTTCTCTGATTTCTGTGGCTAAAACTTCCAAAACTGTGTTGAATAATAGTGGTGAAAGTTGGCAACCTTGTCTTGTTCCTGATCTTAGTGGAAATGGTTTCAGTTTTTCACCATTGAGGATGATGTTGGCTGTGATTTTGTCACATATGGCCTTTATTATGTTGAGGTAAGTCCCTTCTATGCCTACTTTCTGGAGGGTTTTTATCATAAATGGGTTGAATTTTGTCGAAGGCTTTCTCTGTATCTATTGAGATGATCATATGGTTTTTCTCCTTCAGTTTGTTAGTATGGTGTCTCACGTTGATTGATTTGCGTATATTGAAGAATCCTTGCATTCCTGGGATAAACCCCACTTGATCATAATGTATGATCCTTTTAATGTGCTGTTGGATTCTGTTTGCTAGTATTTTGTTGAGGAGTTTTGCATCTATGTTCATCAGTGATATTGGCCTGTAGTTTTCTTTCTTTGTGACATCTTTTTCTGTTTTGTCCCTCTTTTTCTTGATGCGTATGGCCAGATGTTTATCAATTTGGTTTATTTTCTCAAAGAACCAGATTTTCATTTTATTGATCTTTGTTATTGTTTTCTTTGTTTCTATGTCACTTATTTCTGCTTTGATCTTTATGATTTCTTCTACTAACTTTGGGTTTTGTTTGTTCTTTTTTCTCTAGGTCCTTCAGATGTAAGGTTAGATTGTTTGAGATTTTTCCTGTTTCTTGAGGTAGGATTGTAGTGCTATAAACTTTCCTCTTGAAATATCTTTTGCTGCATCCCATAGGTTTTGGATCTTCATGTTTTCGTTGTCATTTGTCTCTAGGTATTTTTTGATTTCCTTAGTGATCTCTTCATTATTTAGTAATGTATTGTTTAGCCTCTTGTGTTTGTGTCTTTTATATTTTTTCCTCTCTAATTTATTTCTAATCTCATAGTGTTGTGGTCAGAAATGACACTTGATAAGATTTAGGTTTTCTTAAATTTACCAAGGCTTAATATGTGACCCAAGATGTGATCTGTCCTGGAGAATGTTCCATGTGCACTTGAGAAGAAAGTGTAATCTGCTGTTTTCAGATGGAATGCCCCATAAATATCAGTTAAATCTATCTCATGTCTTGTATCATTTAAAGCTTGTGTTTCGTTATTAATATTCTATCTGGATGTTCTTTCCATTGGTGTAAGTGAGGTGTTAAAGTCCCCCACTATTATTGTGTTACTGTCGATTTGCTCTTTTATAGCTGTTAGCAGTTGCCTTATGTATTGAGGTGCTCCTATGCTGGATGCATGTATATTTATAATCGTTATATCTTCTTTTTGGATTGGTCCCTTGATCATTATGTAGTGTCCTTCCTTATCTCTTGCAACAATCTTTATTTTAAAGTTTATTTTATCTGATATGATTATTGCTACTCCAGCTTTCTTGTGATTTCCATTTGCATGGAATATCTTTTTCCATCCCCTCACTTTCAGTCTGTATGTGTCCCTAGGTCTGAAGTGTGTCTCTTATAGACAACATATATATGGATCTTGCTTTCATATCCATTCAGTGAGCCTGTGTCTTTTGTTTGGAGCATTTAATCCATTGATGTTTAAGGTGATTATCGATATGTATGTTCCTATTACTATTTTCTTAATTGTTTTGGGTGTGTTTTTTTTTTTTTTTTTTGTGGTACGCGGGCCTCTCACTGTTGTGGCCTCTCCCATTGTGGAGCACAGGCTCCGGACGCGCAGGCTCAGCAGCCGTGGCTCACGGGCCTAGGTGCTCCGTGGCATGTGGGATCTTCCTGGACCGGGGCACGAACCTGCGTCCCCTGCATCAGCAGGTGGACTCTCAACCACTGTGCCACCAGGGAAGCCCTTGGGTGTGTTTTTGTAGGTCCTTTTCTTCTCTTGTGTTTCCCACTTAGAGAAGTCCCTTTAGCATTTGTTGTAGAGCTGGTTTGGTGGTGCTGAATTCTCTTAGCTTTTGCTTGTCTGTAAAGCTTTTCATTTCTCCACTGAATCTGAATGAGATCCTTGCCAGGTAGAGTAATCTTGGTTGTAGGTTTTTCCCTTTCATCACTTTAAATATATTGTGCCACTCCCTTCTGGCTTGTAGAGGTTTCTGCTGTGAAATCAGCTGTTAACCATATGGGAGTTCCCTTTTATGTTATTTGCCCTTTTTCCCTTGTTGCTTTTAATAATTTTTCTTTGTTTGTAATTTTTGTCAATTTGATTACTATGTGTCTCGACATGTTTCTCCTTGGGTTTATCCTGCCTGGGACTTTCTGCGCTTCCTGGACTTGGGTGGCTATCTCCTTTCCCATGTTAGGGAAATTTTCGACTATAATCTCTTCAAATATTTTCTCGGGTCCTTTCTCTCTCTCTTCTTCTTCTGGGACCCCTATAATGTGAATTTTGGTGTGTTTAATATTGTCCAAGAGTCTCTTTGGCTGTGTTCATTTCTTTTCATCCTTTATTCTGTTCTGTGGCAGTCAATTCCACCATTCTCTCTTCCAGGGTATTATCCATTCTTCTGCCTCAGTTATTCTGCTATTGATTCCTTCTAGTGTATTTTTCATTTCAGTTATTGTATTATTCATCTCTGTTTGTTTGTTCTTTAATTCTTCTAGATCTTTGTTAAACTTTTCTTGCATCTTCTTGATCTTTGCCTCCATTCGTTTTCTGAGGTCCTGCATCATCTTCACTATCATTATTCTGAATTATATTTCTGAAAGGTTGCCTGTCTCCACTTCATTTAGTTGTTTTTCTGGGGTTTTATCTTTTTCCTTCATCTGGTACATAGTCCTCTGCCTTTTCATTTTGTCTGTCTTTCTGTGAATGTGGTTTTCATTCCACAGGCTGCAGGATTGCAGTTCTTGCTTCTCCAAGATGTGCTTCTGATGTAGAATCTACAAACGTTTTGCCAGGAGACCAAGGCTATGAAAAAAATCAAGGAATGGGGATTTTAACTCCTAGGCCTCTCTCCTGGTGAAACGCAATAAAGATTTTCCTATGACTAGAATGAAAAGCCAAGGTTTAATTAAGCAGTTGTTGGAAATGATTGAATACTGGTGAATGAAATTTAGTGTAGCATAAAATTTTAGATTTACCTAAGACCTAAGTTGTCATTGAATCCAACCTTTTGAGAGGTTCAAGCATCCCTGTTCAGTACACTTGAGAAATGGCCATCCTATTTCTGTTTGAATACCTCCCGTTGACATGTAGCTCACCACCTGTAGAAACAGTCTACTCTAACCTTTCACAATTCTAGGTGTTAGAAAGTTGTCTTTTATGTAGAATTGAAATTGGAGTTTCACTAACTCCTGCATGTTCACTCTTGAAGAGTACTGAAACAGACGAGAAGAAATTTTTAATCAGTAAAAGTATTTGTATATTTCCATAGAGGTAAGTGGAGAAAATTTGGAGGTCTTATACTTGTGAAGTTAATACCCTCTTCTACACAACAGTGTTTCTAATATTTGTGACATGCCACTTTTGAATCCTCTCTTCACCCCAGAATGATTATCTTCAGTTCCATAAGAGAGTTCTTCCTATGAAATGGTTTCCAAACCCCTAACAGACTGGGGAATCCTCCTTTAGAAGCCATGCTGCAATGTTCCATCAACAAGTTGGTTAATCTGGGAACTGTGTTTCCCACCGTCTCCTTCCGTGTATGGTTCTGAGTTAGACTAGCCCAAAGAGGAACTTTCATAAGATTCAGAAAACAGGAAGAAATAGAGGTCATTATTTCTGAAGGTCTTAGCAGGGAAATACTGTGATGGACAGATACAGAAGTGCTTAGAGAGTTTCACTTTGCCCTCGTTCTTCTCTGTACCACATTTAGGTCTTCTGCCTGACTGCTGATCCTGTTTCCCCAGAACAGCCCTGTCCCACCACTAGTCAGTCACTTGGCAGAAGACACACTGAGGTAGTGACAACACAGGGAGAACAGCCAGTGCTGTCCCATAAAAGTATAAGGTAGAGCACATATGCAATTTAAAAGTTTCTAGCCACAATATAAAGGTAAAATAAACAGGTCAAGTCAATTTTAACAATGTATTTTATATAACCCAACATAACTTAAATGTATTATTTTAACACATAAAAAATATTAAAAATGATTAATGAAACAGTAAGGAGGCCAGTATAGCAAAAAACAGTGAGTGAGGTGGAAGGTAGTAGGGGACGAAGTAAAAATGCAACCAAGAACTAGTTCATACAGGGCACTGTAGACACAGTACTGGTGTGAGATTTTGCAAGATGTAATGAGGCTTTTGAGCGGAGGAGTGGTATGAGCTGAATTACATTGTTGAAGAATGGCTCTGACTGCTCAGTGGAGAATAGAGTGAGGGGAGAAAACCTAGGTGTGGAGAGCAGTTAGGTGGCTTTTGCAATGACCTAGATAAGAGATGATGGGGGCTTGGACTAGGATTGTGGTATAAAAATAGTAAGATATGGAAAATCTGGGATACATTTTCAGGGTAGAACTGATAAAATCTGCCCATGTTGGCATATGTAATGTGAGAGAGAGAAGACAGACTTAGCGATGGTGTCTATCTTTTTGGATTAAACACTTAGGAATGATAGTGCCATTTACTACGAGGAGGAAGACTAAGAAAAACTGTTTTGTTTCATTGTATCATAAAATATGACTTTAAATATTGATTCTTCCTTTGTCATTTTGATAAGCATATCTTTATCTAAATTACAGGCATAAATCTTGAACTAAGGAGAGTTAATTGTAGAGTTTATGGTTTCATTCAGCTTAATACCCATGCATTATCATTACATCCAGAATACAGTTAATTCATCTTACTCTACTACTTATTATCAAAAATGCATTTACACACCTTGCCTGTAAGTACAAAATTCATTCAGCATCGTGTATCATTTATGGCATTACTTTGATCTCCCAGATTAGTAGCCTCATTTCTTCCTTCCCTGCTTAGCCTGGACCAGTATTTCAACGAATCTTGCCTATATCCTCCAGTCCCTCAACCCCTTGTCCTTGCAGCTCATCTGAGTCACCAGTCCCTAACCTATGATTGATCTAACCATCTGCTTGCTCAACAGATACTTCAAAGCTGCCAAACACTGCTGGAGAAAAATTGCATAACTGGATTGCTTGAACTTATCACATATTTACCATTTCCAACCTCAACTTGGTCCTCAGTGTTGCTGGGCAATGCTTTCATTTGCCTCTATTCAGATATCTTTCCTGTTCACTAAGGTCACGATTTTATGTTTTTGTACTCCTCAAACTTTCACTTTCATGCGTAGGAGAAAAAGTACTCCTTTCTAGAAAACAAAATGAATACTCCAGGTAATTAATTATTTGAATTTTCTCCTACGACATTATATATACATTAACACTCATCCTCACCCACCACATTCAAACCCTCTTGTATTCATCTCCAAACTGATCCTGTCCATCATCAAATTTCCCCTCTTCCTTGACTGCTTTTTCTTCTTCAGTAAATAAGCTTGTCTCCTCTCATTCTAAAGAAAATCTTCTGCTCTCCTTGGTTCCTCTTAAGCTAGTAAACTAGTCTCTGTCCTTCTTTCACTGCAGATTTCATTAGGAAGTTTAATAATCTATAATCACATCCCTCTACTGACCCTGCTCTTCCCAAGGTCATCAGTGACCCACAAGTCTTAAATCCAATTATTTATTTCACTTCTCTATCCCATTTATCATCTGTGTAGCATTTAATGCTGTTGACATAGTCTCTTTTTTGAATCTCTCAACTCTTAGATCCTGGCTCGAATTCCTCTGATCAATTCTAGATCTTCTTGATCGATTCATCTTCACAATCACTTGAGGATGGTACTTGAAGAGTCTTTCCCACATACTTCTTTTCTTCTCATGCTCACTCCTCTCCTTGAGTGATATTATTCACGCAGTCTACTTTCACTTACTGCAGCAGCCAAGAAAATGTGCTGCTCAAATCTCCTACTGTGATGAGCGAAGTTGACGAACAGCCCTACCTGCTGCCCTTATAGGTCAGCCACCACATCTGTACCAAGGCCGTGCTTCCGTGGGCTGCTCCCAGCCAGTGATGGAGTGTGGGTAGATTCTAGTGCAGGCTGAGCGTTGCAGCACACAGGACTCCCTTTTGGCTCTAGGACACCATTCAGCCTGGAGAAAACTTTCTTGGGATTGTGCTGCTGTCTGAGATTCTTCCCACACAAACCTCCTTCCTTCCCCCTCTTCTTACCACAGGTGTCAAACCAGCATTGTGGTCTAAAGGATCTCCCTGTCTTTCTTCTCCTTCATGAGTGTTGCCCCAATAGTTCTGTTGCCTACTTGATCCTATCTTGACAACTACTTCTTAGAGGATCAAATTTAACACGCCTACATACCAGCAACTGACAAATATATCTGCAGTTCCTGCCCTGAGCTTAAGATAAACTGCTTTCTCTATAACTTCTCCCAGGTGATTCAAATGTATCTCAAATTTAATATATCTCATATTAAATTCCTTATTTTGCCATACACCCATATTCCTTTCCAGCAATTCTTACCTTGTGTCGTCACATCATTTTCTCTCTCCAGCTCATCATCCCCTCTTCCATGTGTTCAACTCAGGCATTCATTAAACTATTTGGGACTTGTGCCATGTCAGTGATGGACCCTGGCTTTCAATCTTGCCCCTCTCCAATTCTGTATTCACAAAAGGCTTTCCACAAACTATCTCCATCATATCTTTGCCTGCTTTATCACTATCACCTCCTCATTCACTCATCATTGCACCCGTAATTCCTCCCACTCACTAAATAAATACCCCAAACTTGCTCATAGCTCTGAGTCTTTGAAGGTACTATTTTATCATCCCCAGTTGTCTCTGTTGCTCAACTTCTACATGCTTTTCAAGGTGCAACTCGAATGATATTTACTCAGTGAAGCTCCACTCCCCAAACAGCTACCACCATAGACAAAGGTAGCAAATCTTTCCTCTTTATTATCTTAGTATGCTGTATAGACTTCAATTATAGCACTCCCTCCTTATATTTTGCTACGGTTACGTGTGTATTCTGTCTCTGTCGCTATCTTCTAAGACTTTGAAGGAATGAAGCATGTATTATTAGTCTATATCTGTCCAGTTCCTTGAATGGTGACTCCATCATAGTAGATATTCAATAAATGTTTGTGGAATTAACAGAAGCAGCAAAGAAATTAAAGTTATATTGATTGGACTTTTCTTGAGTAATGCATGCTAACTTTGAATGATTATCTCGGTGTTTCTTAAATGCTTGAAAAGAATCTGCATTTTTGTTGCCTCCATCCAAACAGATAGGTTTGAGGCCACTACTCAAAATTCAAATAAAAACCCAGGGTTAATCTATCATTTTCTTAAGTAAGGAAGAGTAGTGCTAGCCAGACACAATCTCATTTGATCAAAGCAAACTGCTGATATTATGTAGGGTTTTAGGGAAGAGTTTGTTTTGAGACATGTTTGTTACTGAGGCATGACCATAGTGATGTCGGTCTTAGAAACTGACATAAATACTCTACAGATGTTTATTGAATATCTACTATGATGGAGGTACTTTTTCGTCGGATACAAAAGTACATTCTGCATTGGTTACAGAAGGAGAATGGGTGGATGTCAGCCTTTGAAGTCTGTTCAGTGTTTTGAGTCGGCCACAGATTTGGTGATTTTTTTTAGAACCATGACTATGAAACAGTCGATAATTGACTAGACAGATGTAAAGCCATTTCAGGTGGATGTTTTTGTGATGCTATAGAGCAACCAGTTTTTTACTAAGAGTGTGTGGGGTTTTTTCTGTTTTTGTTTTATCCTCAAGTATTATGTCTTACATTCTGATTTCTTACCTTAGTTCATGAACTTTAGATTCTCTAATATACTCCAGGCTCACAAAACCACAGATACACACATGCCTTATTCCTACAACCAGTTAATTAGATACAGGAATATCATAATAAGTGCCACTGCTTGGTGTCACACAGTCTCCCCTAGAGGGTTTATCTTCTGCTTAGCGGATAGATCAATGAAAATATTAATGCAAGGAACTCTGAATTGGGGACCATCCATAAGGCTGCTTTCATTTCAGGTTTAAGTAATAATAAACTCAAGCTCTATAACATAGGAACTCATGTTTGCTGAGTCAGCTGTCTTGAAAGTTATTCCTAAGGATGCACAGAGAGCAGAAAGGATAAGTAACCTGTGTTAATCACTTTTCATGTATTTTCAGTTAATCTCCAAAACCACTACGTAAAGGAGGTATTATGTTCATTTCTATGAAAACAAAAATGGAATTTAAAGGGGTTAATTAAGTAAATTTTTCAATGTCATGAAGCTTGGAAGTGACAAAATTAGAAGTTGAATCCATATTTCTATTTCAGTAGCCAAAAAAAAATTTCCCCCTATAACATACTTCCTGCCCCAAGGAAAAGTAGAATACCTCCACTTTGAAGAAATCAGTCTGGAGAGAGCATGCAATGGAAATTGAAAAACAATCTCTACCAGTCTTCCTGACCTGGAAAAGTTGTTGTGCTAAAATTTATATTCGTCATTGGCTGGGTTTTATTTTTTAATTATTACTCACAAAACAAAAACTAAAATATTCTTACATTTTAGAAAATTACCCAGTCTCCACATTCCTGCTCTTCTCATACAAACATGCTGTGCAGAAAGCCACCCTACAAGAGAGTGTGGAATAATTTGGTTCCAGTAAATGTTACTTCAACATATTCACATTTCAAAAGTGAGTCTATATGACTCAATAATTCCATCTATCTACACCATGCATTTTTTAAATGACTGAAAAAAACATACAAAGCTCTATAAAACATATTGAAATATGAAAAACATATGGCTAGCTTACATTTATTCAGGTTTTCTAGGAGTCTCATGTGCTACTAAGAGCTAACTTAAAACAAGAACAGGGACATAAAAATGGAGAGAATAATGGAGTTAATATTTTTTAAATGCATGCCAGAAAGTCCTATTCATTAACTTTGGATAGATCACAAATTCAACTCTAGTTATTTTAAATTCTATTTAAGAACAAAGGTTTGGTTTTAGTAATACAATTATAATTCAGATTAACTTTTTATATTATAATTTTTAATTGAGAAAAACAGGAGTGGAATGATAGCACAGTTTATTATATACAAGTTGAAAATCAAATCAGACTATCAGAAGAAGCACCACTTTTTCTTGATACTAAGCCAATAAACTAATTTCTTTTGTGAATATTCAGAAATATAGCATTGAGTAATGGGCTTAAAACTGACCTTACAGAAGACACAGTGTCTGCTTTCATTAAACTGTTTTGTATAGCATCTGCTACATATCCAGGTACCTTTAGTATTTCAACAAATTTTATTGACAGTGAGTGACAAACATTGCACAGCATATTCAGTATATTAAAGTTTTGCATTTGCTAAACTATTTTATCTATCTATCTATCTATCTATTTATTTATGGCTGCATTGGGTCTTCATTTTTGCATGCGGGCTTTGTCTGGTTGTGGCGAGCACGGGCTACTCTTCGTTGCGGTGCACAGCTTCTCAGTGCAGTGGCTTCTCTTATTGCGGAACATGGTCTCTAGGTGCGCAGGCTTCAGTAGTTGTAGTTGTGGCTTGCGGGCTGTAGAGCACAGGTTCAGTAGTTGTGGTGCACAGGATTAGTTGCTCCGCGGCATGTGGGATCTTCCCAGACCAGGGCTCAAACCCGTGTCCCCTGCATGGGCAGGCGGACTCTCAACCACTGCGCCACCAGGGAAGCCCGGATCCATCTTTTATTCCCAAAAATCAATCCAAAACAATTGACTGTGAGATATATCCTAGTAAAATCATTGAACTTTAAAAATGAAAGAACCCTCTGGATTTCCAAGCAGAATAAAAAAATCAGTTAGAAGGAAAAGAAATTCAGGTTGACATGAAACTTATTGTCATCAACAACCAAAGCAAGAAAGCAGTGCAACGCTCCATAAACTTAAAGAAAGAAGGGGTAAGTAAAGGATTTTATACACAGCCAAGCTGTTCTTCAAATATTAACACTACCCACGAGTCTTTCCTGGGGAACCTACTAAGAGATGAACTTCATTTAACAAAGAGATGATTAAGGAAACCAGACAAAGAACTAGTAGTGAGGATTAAATATACAATTGACCCCTGACCAATGCAGGTGTTAGGTGTGCCGACTATCTGTGTATAACTTCACAGTCAGCCCTCCGAAGCCAGGTCCACATCCACAGGTTCACCCGTCTCTGGGTGGTGTAGTACTGTAGTATAATTTAGAGGGAAAAAATAACACGTCTAACTGAACCCCCCGCAATTCAAATCCATGTGGTTCAAGGGTCAACTAATTGTAGATCTAAGACTGTAACAGGTGAGAATGAGAGAGAAAACTTAGTATATAAACATTCTTTGCTCTGTCAAAGTAACATACAAAAAAAAACCCCACAAAAAACAAAATCTGAGAAATAAAAATGGGAAAAAAGAAGAAAATAGTATATACTCATTGAGTGCTGCAAAGATAATAGGTAGAAATAAAAGGAAATTATCTAAAGTTGACTAGGAAGGGGACTAAGCATTAAATAAAGGATTAAAATAGGATAATAATAGTTTTACATATGTCTTCTTAAACACAAAAAAGTTACAATATAAAATAAAAAGTTTAATTAAAAAACAAAGAAAAGAGACTACTTAATGAAAGTCACATAGTAAACATAATTCTGTTACAAAGGACAAAACATTCATCATATCGATAAATGTAAATAGGCTCAACTTAATCTATTTAAAAAACTTTAGATCAGCTTACATATCAAAACCAGAAAAAGGAATGTTCTTCAAGCCACCCGATTTCATTTCTTCCAAAAGTCATTGTAATTCCTCTGTGTTTTCTGGCCCTGAGCATTTGCCAGTATCGGCTTTGTTCCTGTTTATAATATAAATTTGCAAAATACGTTTTTAATCCCTCAAATCTTACTGTTCCAAATTCAGTTCTTGCAGAGCAATTTAGCTTTGGATGTTTACTAGAGAAAACAATGAGCAAATGTTGGTTTTTGATGAAAAAATACAGTGTATAATGCGTTTTATTCTTAAATGCTAAGTGGTTCCAGCCTTTCTCTTTTCATTTCTTATGGCATTGCATCATCTTTTTTAAGACTGTATGCAAAAGATTAAAAATAAATAAACATGTCAGGAAAAGGTATTTATTTAATGAAAATTATTTTAAAGTCCTTCCATTTCCTTGCTGTGTAATCACAGGCAAATCACTAATGTCAACCTCTTCTAAAATTTTGCCTCCTTCCTACATTGCAGATAATAAAAATTAAGCTATTTACAAAGCCATTTATAAGCAGTATATAGAACTGCTGCTCACAATCATATCTTACAGAATTCTCACTGACTTTTAGATTAAATAGTATTACCATATGGAAAAATTAGAATATATAGATAGGGGAAAAAACCAATAATTAAATCAGCCAAAATTCCTCCACAATACTGTTGCAAATGTTTCTGTATATAGCCATCTGTATTTACTCTCTCATCATCTTGGATAATAACTCTGCACAGCAGCCACCAACCCTGCATGCAGCCTGCTGCCCCTTCTCTACCTCTACCTGCATGCAGCCTGCTGCCCCTTCTCTACCTCTAAATGGAGATGAAAAATGGGGCTGGGAAGGACTTGAATCTGGGAGGGAAAAATCAGTGCAAAGGCTCTGGTTTTGTCCTAGGCACTAACACCTGAGTACCTTGAGTGCAACTCTTACCAGGCCACAGGGCCAAATACCAAAATAAAAAGTGTCCTTAAATAAATTATAATCTACTTAGACTTTTAATAATGAATCATTTGTAACCTCCTAATTTTCTATTTATATCACAGGATGAGAAACAAAATATATTTCCCTAAAATATTAATGCATGTGATTTTTCAAATTAAAAATATATTCAATGCAAAAAAAATTAGATGATACAGAAAAGTACAAACAAAAAGAAATTAAAACCCCACATTTATCACCCAACACTGCGACCCTATTTTATATCAACAAATCATTTTGATATGTTTTTAGTGGCCAGTAGAACTGACCCTTAACTGCAAATATCAGAACGAGGAAATGGACAATTAACCTATCACTGTTCCCTTGTTCTCTTCTCTGTAGTAAAGATCGACTAGGATTGGTCCTTAACCACAATTTAGTCACGATTATATTGTATAATGGCTGAGTATTAAGTATTAATGTCTAAGTGTTAATTGTTCCAACTAAAAAATAATTTACCAGTGATATAAAATTAGTTTGATTACTAAATATCCCACTTTCACAATTATAACATCTTTAACTCCACATATTTTCTTGAATTGGGCCAGATGATCCTTGAGTTTCCTTCTAGCACTAAAATGTGGGTGACAATTCTCTGAAAAGTAATATAAGAAGAAACTAAGACATGTACTGTAAATAAGCTAGCTTTTGGTGAGATTTTCTTAAAGTTATCAAAAATTCAATTCAAGCCTTCTTTTCCAATGCATTTTGACATTTACTCTTTCAGTATAAAGTTAGTTACCATGCAAAAGCAGATTCTTAATAATTGATGTTGTTTACTTTGAATGTGATTACTCATAGAAGGCTGGGGAAATGAATCAATACTTGCTTAGCTTCTCCAGAATAAATCAGGGTTAATTGTTAAAGTAATGCACATTAATTTAGCCTGTCAAATTAATTTCCCAACACCTCCTTATGCTACAAGAGTCTTAATTAAGAAATAACTAAGGTTGCTTTCCCTTATTACAGGTATTGCTGAGCCACTGGCTCTGAACAAAGTCATTTAACTCCTTTGATGTATGTGATTTCAAGAACACCAGAGAAAATCTACAAAGTATTAGTTATACTGTGCATTTGTAAGGGACTTCACAGTTTTCAAAGTGCTTCAATTTTCTTTCTGCAAACCTTCTGTGTTCTGTTCTGTGAGATGCAACCTGGGCCTCCTATGAACCTATTTCAGGACTGTGTGGAGCCCTACAGAGTGTCCAGTCCCAAGTTCCATAATTTTAAGAGGATCACTGACCAATAGAGTGCCTCAAAGAGAAAAGGGAATGATGAAGTCTATGGAAATTACCATGAGGAAAGTTTGAAAGAATTGGGAATATTTAATCTAATAAAAGATGAAGGGATATAATAATTGGGACATTCTCTCTTGTTTGAATATATGTAATATATGTTATATTGTAGAGGGCTTAATTTTATATCTTGTTTAGATGGCAGAATCAGTGTTGATGATTGATAGTTACAAGGAGGAAGATAAAGGTTTAACGTAAGAATCTTTTGATGGTAGAAAGGGCTGCCTTACCCATGAGTGAGCTTCCTGGTACTAAGCATACCCTCAAGGACCACTTAGGAGAGGTGAAGGCTGATGCTGAAGGACAGTTCTCTGAGGCCCACAGTCTCAGGCTTTCAAACCTGCCAAACATGGGGAAGCCATTCCTTGACTCTTACCAACATTAGGTGGAAATTTCAAAACTCTGAGAAACTGGGACTTGTCAAAATCCTCATAGTCTCCCATTACGTGTCAAGTCATGCTTAGGAATTACCCACTGCAATTCTACAGAGCTGGCCATTGCTAGGGTACAGGCCAGGCTGTTGGAGAGTAAGTGTGAGACCAAGGGTGTCCTTCCCACTTCCCAAAGTTTAAGGAGAGCACTGCAGTTCATGTACAAGCTGCCACACCCTGTCCATCCACCTGGTCTAGCACTTAATACGTACTATTTAGTTACTTTATACAATATGCTGATATGGTGAGCACTTTAAGAGCAGAGACTCTGTTCTATTTATCTTTATAACACCATAGCTTATCCACATGTTGGCATTTATTAGATACTCAATATGTGCTTAATGGAGGAATAAATATATTCCATTCCAAATAAGCATTGCCTCAGTGCAGGCACTATATCAATGGCAAGATATATAGAATTAAAATAAGGCTCGGTCCTTGCCCTTAAGGAATACTAAAAAATTAGCAGAATAAATACACGAGTGAGCGAGGGCACCTATATTGGGTAGAGTTTTGCCTTTTAAGATTTCTTTTATCTCTTAGATTCTATAAAATCTGTATTCCTTTCCTCAATTAAAATAGCTTAAATGCAAGAGCAGGTGAAGTGGTCATCCTAGGCAGGTGAAAATCCTAGTGGATTTTCCTAGGTTTTTAATCTACTGTGGGCAATACAACTCAGCTTCTAGCAAATCAAGTAGTTTGAAAAGTCAATCTATAGTTAGAGCATCGGATTAAAGAGTTGGGAAACAAAACATCTTGGTAGAAATTTGTGTCAAAACCACATAAAATGCACTTTCCTCATATTAAGAAAAAAACTTACTGGCTCTGGAATTTAAAGTGTTTGGTAATTTTCTCTATATACTAATTGAAGCATTTAAACTGTTACATCTGTGTTAAAAATAACAAATACTGTCATAATATTTACTCTCCACTTAACTTACATTAACAGATTAAATCTGCTCATTTATAATGTAGTTACTTCTATTGTTCCTGTTTTGCAGAGGATGAAACAGGACATAAGAGTTGTCATTTGCCCCTAGATCATGTCGTAGAAAGTGGTACATCTAGGCAGTTGGGCACTGGAGTTTATGTTCATAACCAATTCACTATATTGCCTCTTAGAATAATATTCTCCTATATCATGGTATGATTTTTATTTCTTACATCATGGTAAGATTCTTTTTGCCATCTGTCTCATAAAGCAGAATCAGTGATCCATGATTAGCCTTGTTTCTGTTGCAGTTATGAACAAAGACAAGCCTAGGCTTTGAGAGGAACTGTACAAAGCAATAAAACAGATCCCATTAGCAGGAAAACAGTGGCCGGTGTTCTAGTCCCTTACTGTGTTTCTCTGGTATTACGTACTTAGGTTAACCCAGGCGGTTACCACCCTCTCTGCCCCATTCAGCACTCCTATGTTCAAAAGGACACAATTGTATGAAATAATAACTGATTATTTGAACAAATGACAATGTATTCCTCTACACATTCACACACACCCAGAAGCCAGCAAGCCAGCTGTTCTGCTAAACCATTTTGATTTACTGGGGGTTAAGGTGCTTGCTCTGAGCAAGGCACATTTCATTTTGGAATTGAAAGATCTTTTTTTTTTCGCTTAGTTTCACGTTGATTCTGTTTTTCACTTTGCGCTCTAAATAGTTAGTTAATTGGGACTGTTTAACAGATTGTACTGAGAATTGAGAATAATTGTATCTTAACAACCTGAAGGAGTTTTTACTTAATTTGTGAGCGGTTTGGTTGGTAATGACCTTGCACCCTACAGTTGGATTCAAAGAGTTAGGCAGAAGCTGAAGTGCTCCTGACTGTAGGAGGTGAAACTCATTCATATTCTTTTGTAAACAAATTAACAGTGAGTTGCCAGTGTGTTTTCAGCCCCCCATATCACCTTAGCAACGTGGATATAGAAACAGCATGAACTCTCCTCAGAACCTACAGTTGTTCCTAGCACGAGGAAACAGCAACAAATGGGACTGGCACAATTCCCTATTTATTTTAATCCTTAAAATGAGTGTCAGAATTTCCATGAAGTGGTAAAAAAAAAAAAAAAGGCTCAACTTCTCTTGTATATACAATAATTAGTTATTTCTGGTAGGGCTTTATTATTTTTTTTAAATGTTTCCTGACATGGTTTGACCAGGTTCAAATTAATGTTAGCCCCAAAAGAAAAGGAAGGTGTATTTCCAAGTAATTAGGCTAGGCTCATTTGAATTGCGGGCCACTGATCATAGTTATATTTTGTTCTTCTGTGTTTGAGGAATATGAGTAGAGAGTAGAGAAAAGCAGAGCTATACCGCAGTTATGAAGCCTACTTGAGTGCCTGGGGGCAGATGGAACTTGGGGCAGGGCAAACCCTGCCCGACAATTGAAGTTAGAAATCAGTAGGAAATGAGCCAGAGAGGTTTGTTTTGTGTGCTTTCTCATCCGCTCTCACCCCTCCCACAAGGGAAGGCAAGAAACCTGCTCATGGATGGATTTCTTACAGTTGCGATTGCTGCAGATCTTCACTCGAGACGAAGAACTAGTAAAACTAGAGTACAAATGTATTTAGGAGCTATGCCACTGGGCCTTGGCCACCTAACCTCTCTACCTTTACTCTTTGGTAGCATCTTCACTCTTTGATCCCTGAAAAGGTTTGTTCCTCAAGCAAATGTTCTACACAGTTCAAAATCAGTACTAAGAATTTTTTTTTTTTTTTTTTTTTTTTTTTTTGCGTTACGCGGGCCTCTCACTGCCGTGGCCTCTCCCGTTGCAGAACACAGGCTCCGAACGCGCAGGCTCAGCGGCCATGACTCACGGGCCCAGCCGCTCCGTGGCATGTGGATTCTTCCCGGACCGGGGCACGAACCCATGTCCCCTGTATCAGCAGGCGAACTCTCAACCACTGCACCACCAGGGAAGCCCAGTACTAAGAATTTTGTGTCTGTACAGTTAGCAGATGGTTTACCCCAATATCCAAAGTTTAAAAGAGTAGACGATCATAAGAAAAAGCATTTTTTTTTTTTTTTTTGCATTACGCGGGCCTCTCCCATTGCGGAGCACAGGCTCTGGACGCGCAGGCTGTGGACGCGCAGGCTCAGCGGCCATGGCTCACGGGCCCAGCCGCTCCGCGGCATGTGGGATCATCCCAGACCGGGGCACGAACCCGTATCCCCTGCATCGGCAGGCGGACTCTCAACCACTGCGCCACCAGGGAAGGCCCTGAAAAAGCATTTTTTATGTCTTCATCATTATTGTGCTTCAATCTGGAAGTACTTGCATTTTTATTGCTGCATTTGTACTAATTTCTAGTTATTAGGGTCTGTGTCTAAAAGTTGTATAAATATTTTTAATGTTTTTAGTGAACTAAAGGTACTGATACTTTAGGTATCAGGAGCTATATTTACCCATTCTTCTGTCTTGCATGGGTGTGAGGAGAACCCATGCCAGCCTTGTTGGGAGAGGATTTCACAGCATGTGTCCTCAGTTCCACCACTCCTACCACATAGTACAAAAAACCATCTTTAAAATGGTATAAAGCCTGGGATTTTAAACACTGTCCTGAAATGCAAAAAATAAAAACTATTGTATGCTACAGGTGCCCTTGTAAATTGGAAAACAACTGGTGATATAGACCAAGAGTCTTAAACTAGTTCTTTTTTTTTTAGTTTTATTTATTTATTTATTTTTAATTGGAGTATAATTGCTTTACAGTGTCGTTAGTTTCTGCTGTATAATGAAGTGAATCAGCTATATGTATACATACATTCCCTCCCTCTTGGACCTCCCTCCAGTCCCCCACACACTCCCATCTAGATCGTCACGGAGCACCAAGCTGCTCTCCCTGTGCTATACAGCAGGTTCCTACTAGCTATCTATTTTACACATGGTAGTGTATTTATGTCAAACCTACTCTCCCAATTCGTCCCACCCTCCCCTTCCCCTGCTGTATCCACATGTCCATTCTCTATATCTACGTCTCTATTCCTGCCCTGCAAATAGGTTCATCTGTACCATCTTTCTGGATAAAGAAGATGTGGTACATATACAAAATGGAATATTACTCAGCCATAAAAAGGAACGAAACTGGGTCATTTGTAGAGGTGTGGATGGACCTAGACTCTGTCATACAGAGAGAAGTGAGCCAGAAAGTTAAACTAGCTCTTAAACAAGCTTGTAACGTGAATCCAGTATCTTAGGTTAGGATCCCCAAGAAACAGATTGAGACAGATTTTCATGCAGGAGTTTTATTTGAGAGTACCCTTGGGATTAGCATCTGCAGGGAATAACAGAAGCAGAGCTGAGTAGAGGGAGAAGTTGAAGAAGGCTGTGTGGGAGCCTCAGCACATCCCACAGGGAGCCTTGAATCTTGTTTGGCTCTTCAGAGATGACCCAAATTGACTTTTATACCACCACCCCTGCTCCCCAACATGGAGCAGATGTGGGCATCCATGGGGGAGGGGACCTAACATTGGGCAAGGCAGTTCCCTTCTGTTGAGGCAATTCCTAGAGAAGAACTCAGCTATATACCAGTATCAACCACACTCACAGCAGCTAGGGAAATGAGGGCCTTGGTCCTGACATGGGGATCTGGGTGGCAGACTACAGCATCCAGTAGAGTCCAGAACTTGCAAAATTCAGATCCTCTTGCTTCGTGTAAGTTCACCGTCTACAATCATCTTTTCTAGGATTCTGGGTTGATGTATAAGAGGGAGATTAGTGGGAGCGACTACAGCCCTCACCACTGAAGCTGGTGTTGGGAACACAACTGATACTCATCTCCTTTCTTTACTATCCCTTCTAGGTTCCCTTCCATCTCCAATAGCATATCCCCTGCTCTAGCTGGCTTACCTAATAAGGTAATCCAAGCCCTCATTCCTAAAAGTTCTGGGCCTCTGGTCACCATGCGCTTCTCAAACTGTGGGGTCAGTACTTGACGGTTTACTGTCAGAATTGGGTAAGGAGTAACAAGAAACGCCCCAGTGGGTCACCTGGCTGCCAAAAGTATTCCATTCCATGCCAGGTAATGGCAGTGCTACATACTCGTAATCATCAGGTCCATTATCTCAGCCAGGATGGTGACTCCTTTCCTGGCCTTTTTGGCACGTGGAATCTAAAGTGCTGGTTGACTAGAAAACAAATAGAAAATGAAAAGTCTTTTGGTAAAAGCATTCATCTTCTGAGAGCAGAACCTCTAGACCTGCAAAGCTTGTCATCGTAGAGTCAGAGGCACAAATTCTTCAAGTGACTCTGTAGGACTGATAGTAAAAGGGGCCTTACTCCTTACTTTCACATCTTCTATCTCCTGGGGACACAGCACTGTATAATGATCACTAATTTAGGGTGTGTCCTATATCCTAGAGGATGGTACCCCCATCTTTGCAGGGTATTATCTCCAAGCTTAGGTTTCAGCTATACCTTCAAAAGGTAGTTCTGTCACTCTGGAAGTCTGGTAGATTTTCAGTGGTACGGTCTGTTATAGGAACAGTGTATTTTATTGTTATAAGTCTACTGCCAAGCCTCTTGTGCTTTAAAGTGGTCCTTGGTCTGATACATCATCAGGTGTGATACCATGTCTGTGGATCAAACATTGTATAAACATTGGAGATAGCTGAGGCCCTACAAGTGTAAAATTCAAACTTATACCTGGAATATGTACTGATTCCAGTAAAGAGAAATTGCTGCCTCTTCCAGCAGATAATTGACTTTGCCACCAAGGGACTTGTTGGTCTCCTTGGGAGATGGTGCCCTATCAGGTCTTAGTATTGTTCTTTGTTGCTGGCTGGTTGGACATCTGAAAGCAGTAGGTAGACAGATGAGCCATAGTGACGGTGAGTCCATGATCTTGGGTGGATCCATGCATAGCTTCCATCCCTGACACCATGGATCCTCCGTGCACGCTCTTATTGTGCCAGCACTGCAGTTGCTAATAAAAGAGGCTGGCTGTCACGTGTCAGCCAGTAGCAACGTCATTCTGTCTGTCTAGCTCTTTAGTCCCTCTTTCACGGTAAATGCTCTCTACCAGGCATTAACAAGTTATACACGGACCTTCACAAACTGTGCTCACTTCCATTCCTCAGACCTCTGATCCCCCCCAAATTTCCATTTTTCTTCTTTCCAATTTCTGATCAAGCAGCCACACTGCTGCCATTGGTTAGAAGTCTGTATATAGTCTTAATTTGGGCCATTTCTCTTTCCTTATAAAGTAGGTATCCTGGTTTGGTGCCTGAAGCTCTGCCCATGAGAGGATTTTCACTGGTCGCCAGCTTTCAGGACCACAACTGAATGGGATTGTAATGAAGCAGTTGTCCACTTTCAGCTTGTCCTTAAATATGGAAATTACCCACCCATGAATCAAACTTAAGGCCTTTTCCTTCTGTATCAGCTGACCAAAAAGCTATAGGTGTGAGCTGAGGAGAGAGGCACAAATGTAACTGTGGTGGATGGCAAGTGGATCTGGGCCCCCTGCTAACGCAGGTTATTCGTGCCGCCCAGCCCTGCATGCGCACAATCCTGGATGTACATTCTAATGAGGGAATGCTGCTCATGATGGAATATTGCAGGGCTCTCTTACTCTTATGACTTTGTAGTTCAAGAAAACCCAGCTTATGGTGGACAGCACTGGTATAATATGATGGACCATATGGTCATTGATATCCCATGATCAGATAGTCCACCTCTATCAGGACCCAGTAGCAAGCCAGGAGCTGTTTTGAGAAGGTGGGTAATTCTCGCCTGCAAAGGCATTGTCTCGTTCCAGAACACTCAGGGGCTTCATTTTGATTTTTCTGGTGCGGCTTGCCAGAAACTCCACGTGGCATCTTTTCTCACCACAGATTCCTTTATGTTTTTAGGGTGGCGCTAATTTCCGCCTTTATTTCTGGGCTCAGTATTGTTTTTAACTTATAGAATTGGCAGATGTGGGCAGTTTCGGCACCTTTCACTTGGCCTTCCCAGTTAAATAGCTGTTACTCCATAGGCCTAGGACTCAGTGTTGGGGTTCTTACAATTACCGTGTGTGTCCATTCCAACTGGACATTTGGAGAACCAGTGAAATCACCAATAGGTGGGTTATAGACCAAGGGACCTACTGTGAATCAGACCTGTGCTAAGACTCCGTTTATTACTTGGCTCCTATATGCCCCTACTCTAACTTAAGATCCCTGGGTATTAATATTAATTCAAACCCCATGTTTAAAAGTCATTACAATGTCTGGATTTTCCCTTTCTCATATTATAAGGTTACCCAAGTAAATTGTCATGTGTCCTTTTCGAGAAAGAACTGAAAGAATTGTTACCATGTCCACTTGCAGGAGGGTTTCAGGGCCCTTCCTTATGGGGACCCAGCCTCTACTTTCGCCAGTGACTTCTGGGTCAGAAAACTGACTGAGTTTGAAAACAGAGCAAGTAAATATGAACTTTCGTTGGGACAGCTTCCTCAAGCTCCTGATCATTTAACCTTGATTTCTTTTGACTGTATACATTGAATGGTCCCTTGTTGGCCCATCTATCTTGCCTTTAGTTATGCATGTTCCATTAACATCTCCACAGTGCACTGATCAAGCCCCTTGGTACCACTCCGTTATGATGATTATACCCACATTGTTTCTGACTGTTAGATGCCACCACCTGCCTTTTTGTGTGTGTGTGTGGTACGCGGGCCTCTCACTGTTGTGGCCTCTCCCGTTGCGGAGCATGGGCTCCGGATGCACAGGCTCAGCAGCCATGGCTCACGGGCCCAGCCGCACCGTGGCATGTGGGATCTTCCCAGACCAGGGCACGAACCCGTGTCCCCTGCATCGGCAGGCGGACCCTCAACCACTGCGCCACCAGGGAAGCCCCCACCACCTGCCTTTTTATGTTGGGGTCCAGTCATCCCCATTGCTATGAAGAAACCTACCATGAGCACTGGTCTTCTGCTGAAAGACACTAAGTTATTCAGTGATGCTGGTTCTCTACCAGCACATTTCCTATCAGATTGGTAAATAGTGTGTTCTCTGGGCCCTCCCACAGAACATAGGCAGCTGGTACACATTCGGACCTCACGTAATATATCCACTCCAGCATGCTCACTTCTCTAAGCCTTTTGATCTCTCTTTCCACTGTTTGCATGGCAGTTTGGGATTTCTAGCTCAATTAGTAAGGGCCATCCCTTTTTACCAGGCTTCTAAAAGCCTACAAGTAACATAACTGGCACTGATTCCCAGAGTCCTTGCCAGCATATTATGTCCTGTGTCACATCCAAGTCAACAGACTACACTCCTAGCTCCTGACAGTATGTGTTTTCTAAGTCCTTTCCTCCCTTAACAGACCCAGCACTTCCCAGACCACATCATCTTGTCCCTTGACTATAGTTTTCATTGTCTGGTGGCCAGGAGAAAAGGTGTAGGTAGATTGGAAGGGAGAAAGCTGCATATTTCTTTGCAAAACAATGGCTTTTGAATTGTTTCTCAAGCAAAGAGGGAATGATAATTTTCAATGGGGAGAATTGGGCCATTGATACAGAGCCAGACTGTCCAGAAAAACCTAGGCCATGTTCTTTAGTGTCAACTTAGATGTCCCCATCACAAGTCTCAGGGACTCACTCCTGCCTAACCAAACTCTAACATTAGCACAATAGACTTGCCTTGCAGGGGTGAAGAACTCAACTTTGTCCAGAGATCCATTACCCTTATAATTAATTCTTCAAGGTTTTCTGCCCTTTCACAGCAGGAGGCAAATATATATATTTTTATGTATATATATATACACACACACACATATATATATGTGTATATATGTATATATATATGTGTGTGTATATATGTATGTGAGTGTGTGTGTGTGTATATATATACACAGCCAGCCACCCGGGAGACCATTAAACTTTCATATTTTGCCCTAAATTGATGATTAATCACCCTCAGCCTTTCATTATTGTTCTCCAATGAGTATGGAATAAAAAATAATTTTCCCTCTACCCTTTTGAAGTTTTGCTGAGACTCCTGTAATAAAAGACAGATTAAGAAAAGAAAAACAAACAGAAATTTAACGTGTATACATGGTAGATACTCAGGGAAAAATGAGTAACTTTCCAAGGCAACTTAGATTCTAGACTTAAATGCCATCTTAATAGGGAAAAGGGTGGGGAATATGGGACTCTTAGGGAAGATAAATAATTTTTAGGAAAGGTGAATGAGGCTTTAGAAGAATAGATGGCAGGTATGATATTTTGTGACAAAGTTTGTCTGGGTGTAGTGTCACCGTCTATTCTTCTCTCCTGTGATGAGTCTATCTCCCCTGGTGGATATAATTCCCAGGGAGGGGATCTATGACAGTTGAATCCCTTTTGTAGGATCTGTCTTTAGGCAAATAAGGGGAGTTCAGAGAAAGCCTCTTCCTGCATTTGCTGTTTTTCAAGTGCTTACAGCTCAAAATAAACAATATACCAAAGTGGCATATTTTAGGGTGGCATGTCCTGAACTCCTACAGTATTTTGGAGTGGCATATTCTGCTACCCTTTAAAGGCATTGCTGGAAAGAGCCGTTTGGTTCCCCTTTTCTTACAATTAATGTTTTTCCCTCAACTTTATAATGCCTGGGATATTTCCTGTTCTCCAACCGGTTTACCACCTATGACAGTTTAACAATTTCACCACTACAGTAGGCCAGGGGCTACCCATAATCTGCCTATCACCAGTGACAGGGTCCTTATTGCCAGCCTACTGGTAGGTGACCCAGCTCCAAAATCATCAGAGTCTCCTTTCTAGGATCTATCCTTGCATTAACAACCTTTGGTTGGATTCCCTAAGAAACTGACCCAGAACTGGAGAATTGCATCCAGGTGGTTTTTTGGAGATACTCTCAGGAGTAACACCCATAAGGGTGTAAAGGAAACAGGGTTTGGCAGAGGGAGAAATTAAACTGAAAACAGTTGCAACAGAGGTCTCAGCTGATCACGTGGGGAGCTCTGAAACTGGAATGACCTACCCAAATTGTGTGTGTATTGGGTGGGGGGGGGGCGGGAGAGGATAAGAGGTCACTTTTGTAACTTCCTACATTGAAGAGTCATTGGATGTGGGTTACTTATAACATTGGGCAAAACAGCTCTTTTTCACTCAAGGGCAATTCCTGGAGAGAGACTGCTGTGAGAGCTCAGCAGGCCATAGACCTCTAGATTAGGAGAATGAGTGCTTCCGTCCTGAAGGGGAATCTGGGAAGTGCACCAAATACCTTACTTTCGGTTTTGAGTGTCCTGTATGATTTGGGGGCAACATATTTGCTGTCTAATTTATTTTTACTAGGTTAATGTTTTTAAAGCTTGTAAACCCTTACCACACACAAACAATATAAGGGGAGATAATCTAGAGCTGTACATGGCAAAAGGGAAAATTCAACCTAGAATAATATACTGTAGAAAACTCAGAAGTACATACCTACACTCCTGAATAATCAAGGATGGACTATGTTGGGGAATCATCAAGTGCCCTTGTGCTAAGAGCATAGTTCCTTGTTTCACAAGTCACCAGAAACTTGGATTTTACAAGAGGAAAAGAGCTCTGTTCTCATCTGACATTCTTGAGAGGCTTGTGGGAAAGTAGGAGTTCAAGGTGAGGTTATTCTGCAGTAAAAAAAAAAAGTCAGATTCCTGAAGAACATTTATTGAGTGGTCTGGGTGGGGACCTCAGATAAGCAAATGCAGTATCTAGAGGTTTGATCGTGGCTTATTTAAATCTAGAAAACACCTGGAAAGTTTGTATACAAGGCAATTGTAAATGCGCCAGAATCTTTTTTTTTTTTTGCATTCTTATTTTTTTTTAAAACATCTTTACTGGAGTATAATTCCTTTACAATGTTGTGTTAGTTTCTGCTGTTTAACAAAGTCAATCAGCTGTATGTATACATATATCCCCATAGCCCCTCCCTCTTGCATCTCCCTCCCACCTTCCCTATCCCACCCCTCTAGGTGGTCACAAAGAACCAAGCTATTCTCACCATGCCATGCAGCTGCTTCCCACTAGCTGTTTTACATTTGGTAGGGTATATATGTCAGTGCTACTCTCACACGTCGTCCCAGCTTACCCTTCCCCCTCCCTGTGTCCTCAAGTCCATTCTCTACGTCCGTGTCTTTATTCCTGTCATGGCCGTAGGTTCATCAGAACCATGTTTTTTTTTAGATTCCATATATATGTGTTAACATACAGTATTTGTTTTTCTCTATCTGACTTACTTCCCTCTGTATGACAGTCTCTAGGTCCATCAACATCACTACAAATAACTCAATTTCGTTTCTTTACATAGCTGAGTAGTATTCCATTGTATATATATGCCGCATCTTCTTTATCCATTCATCTGTCAATGGACATGTAGGTTGTTCCATGTCCTGGCTATTGTAAATAGTGCTGCAATGAATATTGTGGTACATGAATCTTTTTGAATTATGGTTTTCTCAGGGTATATGCCCAGTAGTGGGATTGCTGGGTCGTATGGTTGTTTTATTTTTAGTTTTTTGAGGAACCTCCATACTATTCTCCATAGTGACTGTATCAATTTACCTTCCCACCAACAGTGCAAGCGGGTCCCCTTTTCTCCACACCCTCTCCAGCATTTATTGTTTGTAGATTTTTGGATGATGGCCATTCTGACCAATGTGAGGTGATACCTCATTGTGGTTTTGATTTGCATTTCTCTAATGATTAGTGATGTTGAGCATCCTTTCATGTGTTTGTTGGCAATCTGTATATCTTCTTTGGAGAAATGTCTATTTAGGTCTTCTTCCAATTTTTGGATCGGGTTGTTTGTTTTTTTGATATTGTGCTGCATAGCTGCTTGTATATTTTGGAGATTAATCCTTTGTCAGTTGCTTCATTTGCAAATATTTTCTCCCATTCTGAGGGTTGTCTTTTCATCTTGTTTATGGTTTCCTTTGCTGTGCAAGCTTTTATGTTTCATTAGGTCCCATTTGTTTATTTTTGTTTTTATTTCCATTTTTCTAGGAGGTGGGTCAAAAAGGATCTTGCTGTGATTTATGTCAAAGAGTGTTCTTCCTATGTTTTCCTCTAAGAGTTTTATAGTGTCTGGCCTTACATTTAGGTCTTTAATCCATTTTGAGTTTATTTTTGTGTATGTTGTTATGAAGTGTTCTAATTTCATTCCTTTACATGTAGCTGTCCAGTTTTCCCAACACCACTTATTGAAGAGGTTATCTTTTCTCCATTTTATATTCTTGCCTACTTTATCAAAAATAAGGTGACCATATGTGCCTATGTTTATCTCTAGGCTTTCTATCCTGTTCCACTGATCTATATTTCTGTTTTTGTGCCAGTACCATACTGTCTTTTGACTACTGTAGCTTTGGTGTATAGTCTGAAGTCAGGGAGCCTCATTCCTCCAGCTCCCTTTTTCTTTCTCAAGATTGCTTTGGCTATTCGGGATCTTTTGTGTTTCCATACAAATTGTGAAATTTTCTTCTTCTAGTACTGTGAAAAATGCCATTGGTAGTTTGATAGGGATTGCATTGAATCTGTAGATTGCTTTGGGAAGTAGAGTCATTTTCACAATGTTGATTCTTCCAATTCAAGAAAATAGTATATCTCTCTATCTGTTTGTATTGTCTTTAATTTCTTTCATCAGGGTCTTATACTTTTCTGCATACAGGTCTTTTGTCTCCTTAGGTAGGTTTATTCCTAGGTATTTTATTCTTTTTGTTGCAATGGTAAATTGGAGTGTTTCCTTAATTTCTCTTTCAGAATGTTCATCATTAATGTATATGAATGCAAGAGATTTCTATGCCTTAATCTTGTATCCTGCCACTTTACCAAGTTTACTGATTAGCTCTAGTAGATTTCTGGTAGCATCTTTAGACCTCTCTATGTGTAGTCTCATGTCATCTGCAAACAGTGACAGCTTTACTTCTTCTTTTCTGATTTGGATTCCTTTTATTTCTTTTTCTTCTCTGATTGCTGTGGCTAAAACTTCCAAAACTATGTTGAATAATAGTGGTGAGAGTGTGCATCCTTGTCTTCTTCCTGATTTTAGAGGAAATGGTTTCAATTCTTCACCATTGAGACCGATGTTGGCTGTGGGGTTGTCGTATATGGCCTTTATTATGTTGAGGTAAGTTCCCTCTATTCCTGCTTTCTGCAGAGTTTTTATCATAAATGGGTGTTGAATTTTGTTGAAAGCCTTTTATTCATCTATTGAGATTATCATATGGTTTTTATCCTTCAATTTGTTAATATAGTGTATCACATTGATTGATTTGCATATATTGAAGAATCCTTACAGTCCTGGGATGAACCCCACTTGATCATGGTGTATGATCCTTTTAATGTGCTGTTGGATTCTCTTTGCTAGTATTTTGTTAAGGATTTTTCCATCTAGGTACATCAGTGATATTGGCCTGTAGTTTTCTTTTTTTGTGACATCTTTGTCTGGTTGTGGTATCAGGGTGATGGTGGCCTTGTAGAATGAGTGTGAGAGTGTTCCTCCCTCTGCTATATTTTGGAAGTGTTTGAGGATAGGCGTTAGCTCTTCTCTAAATGTTTGATAGAATTCACCTGTGAAGCCATCTGGTCCTCGGCTTTTGTTTGTTGGAAGGTTTTTTGTTTTTTTTGTGGTATGTGGGCATCTCACTGTTGTGGCCTCTCCCGTTGCAGAGCACAAGCTCTGGACGCGCAGGCTCAACGGCCATGGCTCACGGACCCAGCTGCTCCGCAGCATGTGGGATCTTCCCAGACCAGGGCACGAACCCGCATCCCCTGCATCAGCAGGTGGACTCTCAACCACTGCGCCACCAGGGAAGCCCTGTTGAAGATTTTTAATCACCGTTTCAATTTCATTACTTGTGATTGGTCTGTTCATGTTTTCTATTTCTTCCTGGTTCAGTCGTGGAAGATTATACCTTTTTGAGAATTTGTCCATTTCTTCCAGGTTGTCCATTTTATTGGCAGAGAGTTGCTTGTAGTAATCTCTCATGATCCTTTGTACTTCTGCAGTGTCAGTTGTCACTTCTTTTTCATTTCATACCTGTTGATTTGAGTCTTCTCCCTTTTTTTCTTGATGAGTCTGGTTAGTGGTTTATCTATTTTGTTTATCTTCTCAAAGAACCAGCTTTTAGTTTTATTGATCTTTGCTATTGTTTCCTTCATTTCTTTTTCATTTCTTTCTGATCTGATCTTATGATTTCTTTCCTTCTGCCAAAGAAACCTTTGGGTTTCTTTTTTTTCTTCTTTCTCTAATTGCTTTAGGTGTAAGCTTAGGTTGTTTATTTCAGATTTTTCTTCTTTCTTGAGGTAGGATTGTATTGCTATAAACTTCCCTCTTAGAACTGCTTTTGCAGCATCTCTTAGGTTTTGGGTCATTGAGTTTTCATTGTCATTTGTTTCTAGGTGTTTTTTGATTTCCTCTTTGATTTCTTCAGTGATCTCTTGGTGTTTTACTAGCGTATTGTTTAGCCTCCATGTGTTTGTACTGTTTACAGATTTTTTCCTGTGATTGATATCTAGTCTCATAGCCTTATGGTCGGAAAAGTTGCTTGATACGATTACAATTTTCTTAAATTTACCAAGGCTTGATTTGTGACCGAGATATGATCTATTCTGGAGAATGTTCCATGAGCACTTGAGAAGAAAGTGTATTCTGTTGTTTTTGGATGGAAAGTCCTATAAATATTAATTAAGTCCATCTGGTCTAATGTGTCATTTACAACTTATGCTTCCTTATTTATTTTCATTTTGGATGATCTGTCCATTGGTGAAAGTGGAGTGTTAAAGTCCCCTACTATTAATGTGCTGCTGTTGACATCCCCTTTTATGGTTTTCACATTTGCCTTATGTATTGAGTTGCTCCTGTGTTGGGTGTGTAAATATTTATAATTTTTAAATCTTCTTGGATTGATCCCTTGATCATTATATAGTGTCGTTCTTTGTCTTTTGTAGTAGTCTTTATTTTAAAGTCTGTTTTGTCTTATATGAGAATTGCTACTCCAGCTTTCTTTTGATTTCCATTTGCATGGAATATCTTTTTCCATCCACTCACTTTCAGTCTGTATGTGTCCCTCAGTCTGAAGTGGGTCTGCTGTAGACCACATATATACGGGTCTTGTTTTTGTATCCATTCAGCCAGTCTGTGTCTTTTGGTTGGAGCATTTAATTCATTTACATTTAAGGTAGTTATCAATATGTATGTTCCTATTACCATTTTCTTAATTGTTTTGGGTTTGTTATTTAGGTCTTTTCCTTCTCTTGTGTTTCCTGCCTAGAGAAGTTCGTTTAGCATTTGTTGTAAAGCTGGTTTGGTGGTGCTGAATTCTCTTGGCTTTGGCTTGTCTGTAAAGGTTTTAATTTCCCTGTTCAATCTGAATGAGATCCGTGCTGGGTAGAGTAATCCTGGTTGTAGGTTTTTCCCTTTCATTCGTTGAAATATGTCCTTCCACTCCCTTCTGGCTTGCAGAATTTCCGCTGAAAGATCAGCTGTTAACCTTATGGGGATTCCCTTGTATGCCATTTGTTGCTTTCCCTTGCTGCTTTTAATATTTTTTCTTTGTATTTAATTTTTGATAGTTTGATTAATATGTGTCTTGGTGTGTTTCTCCTTAGATTTATCCTGTATGGGACTCTCTGTACTTCCTGGACTTGATTGACTATTTCCTTTCCCATGTTAGGGAAGTTTTCAAATATAATCTCTTCAAATATTTTCTCATACCCTTTCTTTTTCTCTTTTTCTTCCGGGACCCCTATAATTCAAATGTTCGTGCGTTCAGTGTTGTCCCAGAGGTCTCTGAGACTGTCCTCAATTCTTTTCATTCTTTTTTCTTTATTCTTCTCTGCAGTAGTAGTTATTTCTACTATTTTATATTCCAGGTCACTTATCCATTCTTCTGCCTCAGTTATTCTGCTATTGATTCCTTCTAGAGAATTTTTAATTTCATTAACTGTGTTTTTCGTCATTGTTTGTTTGCTCTTTAGTTCTTCTAGGTCCTTGTTAGACATTTCTTATATTTTCTCCATTCTATTTCCAAGGTTTTGTATCATGTTTACTCTCATTACTCTGAATTCTTTTTCAGGTAAAGTGCCTATTTCCTCTTCACTTGTTTGGTTTGGTGGGTTTCTACATTGCTCCTTCATCTGCTGCATATTTCTCTGTGTTCTCATTTGGCTTAACTTACTGTGTTTGGGGTCTCCTTTTTGTAGGCGGCAGGTTCATAGTTCCCATTGTTTTTGTTGTCTTCCCCCATAGGTAAGGTTGGTTCAGTGGCTTGTATAGGCTTCCTGGTTGAGGGGACTGGTGCCTGTTTTCTGGTGGATGGGACTAGACCTTGTCTTTCTGATGCACAAGGCTGTGTCTGGTGGTGTGTTTTGGGGTGTCTGTGAAGTTATTATGATTTTAGGCAGCCTCTCTGCTAATGGGTGAGGTTGTATTCCTGTCTTTCTAGGTGCTTGGCATAGGGCATCCAGCACTGGAGCATGCTAGCTGTTGGGTAGAGCTGTGTCTTAGTGTTGAGATGGAGATCTCTGGGCGAGTTCTTGCCAGTTGATATTACGTGGGGCTGGGAGCTCTTTGGTGGACCAATGTCCTGCAGTCAGCTCTCCCACCTCAGAGGCTCATGCCTGACACCAGGCTGGAGCACCAAGACCCTGTCAGCCACATGGCTCAGCAGAAAAGGGAGAAAAAAGGAAAGAAAAAAAATTTTTTTAATTAAAAAAAATAATAAAATAATTAAAATTTAAAAATTATTAAAGTAAAAAAGTAATTTAAAAAAAGGAAGAGAGCAACAAAACCAATAAACAAATCCACCAATGATAACAAGAGCTAAAAACCATACTAAGATAAATGTAAAAGTCAGAAACAAGTCAGTCTTGTCTACAAGACTTGTCAGTCTACAGTTGCTTCCAAAGTCCACCGTCTCAATTTTGGGTTGATTTCTTGTCTTTCAGGTATTCCACCGATGCAGGTACCTCAAGTTGATTGTGGGGATTTCATCCACTGCTCCTAAGGCTGCTGGGGAGATTTCCCTTTCTCTTCTTGTTCACACAGCTCCTGGAGTTCAGGTTTGGTTTTGGCCCCACCTCTTTGCGTAGGTTGCCCTAAGGCTTCTGTTCTAACCCACCCAAGCACGACAGCGTTATAGCAGCCTCTGATTGGGGGCTTTGGCTCACTCATGCATGGGGGAGGGAAGGGTACAGTAGTTATAATTGGAATGCAGGGCGAGCTTGCAGAGGCAGAGGCTGGTGTGACATTGCAACAGCCTTAGGCACGCCGTGTGTTCTCCTGGGGAAGTTGTCTCCGGATCACGGGACCCTGGCAGTGGCGAACTGTCCAGGCTCCTGGGGGAAGAGTGTGGATAGTGACCTGTGCTCGCACACAGGATTCTTGGTGGCTTCAGCAGCAGAGTTAGCATTTCATACCTGTCTCTGATGTCCGAACTGATAGTGGCAGCTCACGCCTGTCTCTGGAGCTTGTTTAAGCAGTGCTGCGCCTCCTCTGGTCAGACAGGGAAGGAATCCCCGCTCCTCGCGCACCCCAAAACAATGGTCTTTTGCCTCTCAGGTCCAGAGTTTTTCCCAGACTCCCTCCCAGCTAGCTGTGGCGCACTAGCCCCCTTCAGGCTGTGTTCACGCCGCCAACCCCAGTCCTCTCCCTGGGATCTGACCTCCAAAGCCCGAGCCTCAGCTCCCAGCCCCGCCCGTCCCAGCGGGTGAGCAGACAAGCCTCTCGGGTTGGTGAGTTCTGGTCAGCACTGATCCTCTGTGCAGGAATCTCTCTGCTTTGCCCTCCGCACCCCTGTTGCTGCGCTCTCCTCCGCGGCTCCGAAGCTTCCCCCCCCACCCCACACAATCCCGTCTCTACCAGTGAAGGGGCTTCCTAGTGTGTGGAAACATTTCCTCCTTCACAGCTCCCTCCCAGAGGTTCAGGTCCTGTCCCTATTATTTTGTCTCTGTTTTTTCTTTTGCCCTGCCCAGGTACATGGGGATTTTCTTGTCTTTTGGGAAGTCTGAGGCCTTCTGCCAGCGTTCAGTAGATGTTCTGTAGGAGTTGTTCCACATGTAGATGTATTTTTGATGTATTTGTGGGGAGGAAGGTGATGTCCACATCTTACTCCTCCACCATCTTGAAGGTCCAGGGCCAGAATCTTAATTTTATTCTCTATATCATATGCGTGTGTGTGTGTGTGTGTGTGTGTGTGTGCGCGCGCGTGCATGTGCGCCATGATTAAGCACCGTGATTATGTGTGCATGATTGAGCAATGGCCAGCAGTAAGTAGACTGAAATAATGGATTAGGAAGTAGGAGTTATAATTCTTTGATGATTTCTGTTATGATAATAAGAAAGAAAAAAAAACACCAAGCAGGGTATCCTAAAGGAAACTATATAAGCAACTAAACTAAATAATCAAAGAGAAGAAGATAAAGTAGATTTCATAATGAGAACTTACACCTGTGCATAGGTGTCTTCAGTTCTATCAAGTGGTGTTAAAGGGAACCCAGGCAAAAGAAAATGTGGGGCTCTCAGATCATTCTCAGGCTAAAAATCATCTCATTAGTTTTTTTAATGAATTGACTTGAATATGAGATGAAAATAATTATCTAAATTTATTTGGTAATAAAGCAACTTAGAACTCATTGAGCTCTCATAACTGTACACTTGGACTTAGGTTACTAATTTCCTCATTTAGATATCCATTTATCAACACAGCTAATATTATTTAAATACACAAAGATGACTGTGTCACTAAAGTATTAATTTCCTCTCACCTTGTTCACTCATACCTACTATGCTGTAGACATTGCCAGGTACAAGCGATAAAATATGACTAAGAAACAATCCCTGTCCTGAAGGAACTCACAGCTTAGTAAGGTAGGTAGACATAAATAAATATGATACAAGTTACGGAAAAATACAGAGAAGAGAGTGAATCATTAAATAGAACACTTACTGACTACCTACTGTGTTCCAGGTTCTAATATTAATAAAATAGGGATAAAACATGGTACATGTTCTCAGTGAGCTCATGGGAGGGGATATCTTGTCTGGGCTCATTTGACTTTGAACAGGAGGGACATATCATCATCAGACTGGAATGATGTGTGAGCATACATAAGTTTTAGGTAATTTCATACTTAATGATTGCAATTGTCCAACTGAAATAGGAGACTTCTATCTGCTCATAGTGCCATGGTGAGTACTGGCTTCCTCAGTAGTACTCAGTTCCCTGGGTATAGGAGCTGAGAAGAGAAATTGTAGATTTCTAGGCTGGAATATTGCCATGAGGGTAGGATGGAAAGGGAGTATGGGAGCTGAGGATATTGTCAAGAGGATAGTTCAACTCCATAGAGTACTGTGCTCTTTATAGTTGAACACCATAGATCATAGAGTCTAAGCAAGGTCAGGATCAAAGTGAAGGTGACAAATCGATGAGAAATTGGAAAAGAACAAGTAAATTTAATTTTATGAGACTAACGAGTATGCTAGGGTGAGGAAGTAAGAGCTGGAAAGAGATGAGATTGTGGTTTGAGGGTGAGTTGTTGAAGTTTAATGTTTCAAAGGAAGAGACCTCCGAATCATGACAAGGGCAAGTGAATGTGAAAGCCAGTGGAGTTACAGAGATCAAAGAACCATGAAGGGGCAGGGGCATGGCAGAGCTCACCCATTTGAAGTTGAGAGTAAGCAGAATGATGGTGGAAGTTGGGGTGGAGAGGGAGGCAGTGGTTGGCTGCCATCCTCAGTGGAAGTATGACTACCACCCAGTAGCTCACTTGTCAGGGATCCCACAGAATCACACTGGTGTGTATATTCCCTTGCCTGGAGGAGAAGATAAGGATGCCAGTGAGAATTACCCTAGGAGGCCGAGTTTTATGTTGGCCCCTGCTCTTCCTGTCAGAGAGATCTAATGTCCCTAAAGGAGCATCAAGGAGAGAGAATTTACTTCTCAATACAAAACAGTAAATTAGCAGTGTAACCTCCAATACCTTGTTACTTGATTGTGTTAATTTCCTCTTTAAAAATTATTTTCTGCATCACTGCTTCCTAATTAGAAGGATGTGGGGCAACAGAAAACTCACTGTCCTGGGTCTCAGAAAATCTTTAGGACCCAGTTCTGTCTCCTAGTTGAGTTGTCGTGTACACAGTTCACCTAATATCCCTTACCCCATTCCAGAAAAATTAAGAGCATTTGGAAACTAATCTGGGGTGGGAAAAATATACCATATTAAAGGAATTGAAAGAAAACCATTGAGATTAGAGGGAGACAATGAGGGGAAGCTGTACCTCAGAGAGAGGTGAAGACAATCAAATGAGTAGTGGGTATGAGATTGCTTTTGTGCGAGAATACCCAAGCATGTATTATCATTGTGCTTTTTTCTAGCAAGTGAGATGCTGCCTGTTACTTTAGCTGTCTGTATCATTCAGGACACAGTCAGGAAAACACAAACTACTCTAAGACTTCCAAACAGAGGGGTTTAATTATGCAGCTTCCTCAGTTTGGATCATCAAGAAATGACAGCTTGGGACAAGGATTTGGGTGACAAGCATGTGATTCTTCTGAAGGTGTGCTCGCTAAGAAGCGCTTGTGAGGGAGAGAGCAAATCGGGATAGACAAAAAGAAAGAACCAAGAAAGGATGTGGCTCAAGTCATGCACAGCCTTGGCCTGATACAGAGGGAAGGCTCTGGATCATAAACCCCACCACACAATTGTCCCTTCCTTGACAAAGAGGGCCAGTGTTTCATAACCATCGGTATTGGCTGTGGCTGTTCTGTCAGCTCCCATCAGACGAGTCTCAGAGAAGGGGGCTAGTTTTGAGCTCTCAGCAGTCAGAACTCATAGTAGCAGGGTGACGGGTACACCAGGCCAGTAAGGGGACCTAGAAGGGGTTAGAGTATCTCCTGCAACAGCTGGTGGAAAAACAGAGACACCTGTGAGGGGATGGTGAGGCCACCCAGAGTTTGGCAAAAACAGGAAGAAGCTATCATTCCTAGGCCTGGAGAGACAATCAGAGGAAGTGGTATTATAAGAGCCCACAGGCCAGGCTATTTTGTGGGATGTAGACATGGCAGGCATTGACTAGAAAGAGCTGGGACTACAGGAAGAGGGGCCGCCTGGCAGAAATGAGAACTATGGAAGAGATGCTGCCATAAATGCCATGAAAATCAGAAAAAAAAAAAAAAAGAAGGAAAAACACCACTGCCATCTTCCTACCCCTGACCCCAATCTTGCCTCCAATTGGATAAACGAACCTACCAAGAGCCTGGGGAACGTCATTCCTTGCCATTCAATCCGGGGAAGGAGAAGTTTGGGAAATGGATCTCAGAGTCAACAGAAGATTAACTGGGTGCCCCCTAGAGAAACTGAGGGCAGCTACTCCTAGGAAGGTGAGCTCCACTGTCTGAGAACAGAGTGTTCGGATATCAGATTTTCTGCATTTAGTGATTCTTTGGCTTTGAATAAGGAAAGCTGGTTAGGACAGGGAGTCTCTGAAGTGGCAGCTACCCGAACCAGTTGTGACCAGGGGTTGCAGAGCCAATTTGCAACCCCAAAGGTTGTTTCACATAAGGAAGTAGATTTATAAGTACAGTTTTTATTATTATTTCTGGTGAATATTATGAGGATATACAGATATCCCCTCTAACTTCTTAGCTTTTCTACTTTCTAAAGGAGTAAAATTCTATTTACAGAAAATTGCGGGGAGGGGGGCGGTGGAGGGTGACAGAGAGACTTACAACTTTCAGTCATCTTTGGAAAAGAAAAGAGAATTGATAGAGCCATTCTTGATCTTGAAAACCTGTGTCAGTAACACAACTTGGCAATACCATAGAATGTTCCTGGGAAATGGAAACCCAAATGACAGCTGGGTAAAAAAGGTATAAAAAGTAAAATAGACCAAGAGAGCACACGGGTTTTGGAAACTACATAACTTATTCTTTCATCTTTCATTCGTCACTTAAAATTGATTTCTGTATTTCACATCTACCCTTTTAGATTTTTTTATTGATCACATTTCCTCATCACAAAAAACATCTAGCAAGATATTATCATATTTCTCCCCACTGTGACTATGAAAATGTGCACCTTGTGATAACTTGGAAGATACTCATCTACACCTTAAAGAAGTGATCTATAGACATTTTGATGAAATGCTTTATCCCAATCTCATGCTTGGCTGGTGGTATTTTATAGGTTCATTTGCAAGTAGGTTCATTTTTTTTTTTAACTTTTTTTTCAAGGTGTTGATGAGAAATGGGTAATTTTTAACTTGATAGTATCATACCTAGGTACTTCGCTGTCTTGGGACTCATGTATCTCGATTGAATTTAAAACATCACTATTTGAGTCTTAGGAAGTATTCGCAAGTAGATATTTCTCTTCCTAGTAATGAGGATTAAATGATTCTGGAGGCAGAAAGTTCTGATCAATTCAGGAAGTACTGCTGGTTTCCCTGAGGAGCCTACAAAGATCAAATCCATGTTTTCATGCAAGAACTTTTTGAAGTGCTTGAAGCATCTGGGATGTCTGGTGGTTTAAATGGTTCTCTCTGAGAAATGTTAAACATTAACTTTATAAAATTGTATGATTAGAGAAAGAATGAAATGAATTCATGTACTAGAGTCGTCTGAGAGTTAGCAAACTAGTTGCGTATAGGGAGAAGCCTGGCTAGTGTTTACTTTTCTACTTTAGAATCTCCCCTTTCACAACCCTAACAGCATCGTTCTTTTTTCTGTTTTTATATTACATGATGGTGGGAAATGACAAGAAAGAGAATGCTGAGAAAGTAGAATCATGCTGCAAGGCGAGAGTATTGTGGAATTTTAAATAGAATAGAGAAGGGATTACCTCTCCTCCACTGTTATGGGTTTGCCTTGCACGGTGTAGGCAGTAGAGTCCAGAGCAGAAAGTAGTGTTTTGATGTCATCTAGTCTCTCTTACACCCAATTGTACCTGATGTAAAATAGAACATAGGAAACATGTAAGAAAAATCCCCTAAAGTATTACTGAACTACAGTGAAATGCGCTCTCTACTGCCACCCTATTCCCATCATCACAAAACTCTACAATTACCCTTTGAATTTTCTGTCACCATCTCAGTAAATGGAAACATGAAGAGATTTTTTTTTTTTTTTCAAAAAGAGGCCTCATTCTTGGATCCTGTGGCTTTTATCCACTTTTCTAGCAGTTGTCCTTCCCTCACTCTAGCCTCTAAGGTCCATCACTTTCACCAGCCACATATCTGTTGGGCTCCTACCTGGTGGGACACACCCTGACCTGCGCTATGGGGGATGCAAATCGGGGGGCAGGGGAGAATGGGTTCTGATGTCCAGGAGCTCCTGACCTCACTACCTCAGTCTGACAGCCTGGTACCCTCCTCTTTCACCTTTTAGTGATTCCACCATCCTTGAAGATTGAGCACAGCTGCCCCCTTTCTATGAATTCTCCAATCATAATTGTTCCCTTTATGAATCTCCCTTACGTTCTGGAATCGGGAACTACAAAAATAGAGAAAGAGAGCTGTCATAGGCTAGAGTGGCTAGGAGATACTTCTGAAATAAAAAGACCTGAAAAGCTCAGCCTGGAAGAGTCAGGCAGAGTCGTTCAAATATGGTGGGGTAAGAGGGATGGTCTAATGATGGGAATGAGGCTTGAAAGGTGCAGAGGTGTGGAATCAAAAAGCCACTCTGTGTTTTGGTTAAACTACTGTGAAAAAAAGTCTGTATAGAAAATATTGATGGCATAGATCAGTGGTTCTCAAATTTTAGATAAGTGTTGTCCAAGAGAAATTTAATGCAAGCCATATATGTAATTTCTCTAGCAGGCACATTAAAAAATGAAATAGGTAAAATTCATTTTAATGATACATTTTATTTAACCTAACCTGCCCAATATATTATCATTTCAACATTTGATTAATTTAAAATATCATTTATGTCACTTTTACATCCTATTTTTGCACTAGGTCTTAAATTTATTGTGTACTTGACATTATAGCCCATCTCAGTTTGGACTAGCCACTTTTCAAGTGCTCAATAGCTGCAGGTAGCTAGTGGCTACCATATTGGACAGCACAGCTTTGAAGTATGTCAGGATCTTGTTAAAATACTGGTTGCTGGTTTCACCCCCAGAGTTTCTGATTCACGAGATCTGGGGTGGGGTCCAATAATTTGCACTTCTAACAAGTTCCCAGGTGATGCATATGCTACTGGTCTGGGACCACTAGCTTGGATAAGTGGTTCTCAAGCCTGGCTCCAAATTAGAAATACATAAGTTAAAAGCAAGAGAAAAATACTTGTCCTTCAGGCCACACCCCAGGCCACTTAAACCAAGCTCTAGAGGTCAGGCCCTGGGGAACTGCTCTTTTAAAAAGTTTGCCAGGGGGTTTTAATTATCAGCTAGGTCAGAGAACCACAGAAGTCGTAGGAGAGAGGACTAGAAAGATGTTTTAGTAAGCACAGGAGGGCTGAATTTTAAAAAAGAAAAATAGACCAAATCTTATAAGTAACAGGGAGTGTCAGTAGGCTTTTAAACAAAGCAGTGATACATAGTGAAAGCAGTATTTTGTTGAGTTGCTGGCACTGGTAGTGACCTATATCAGGAAAGGGCTAGAGAAAAATTTAAAGTGGTTCAAGAGCTGGAGGAGTTTGGGACAATGGAAGGAAGATGTGAGGAGGGGAAATAAGAGAGTTATACACACTCTGTTCAATTACATGACTATTCTACAGAGTGATGGAATGAAGGGTATGAGCTAAACATCAACATGGAAATTGTGTTACTTGTTTAGTTCAGCATAGAACAATAATGGGGCAGTCACAGCAGTGCCTACAAAGGCCATGTAAGAAAGGTAACAAAAAAAGTAGGGAGAGGAAAACCCCTAGGAGAAAATTCGCATGTACACATTCTGTGAATGATGGAAACTTACGTTTGATTACATTTGTTAGGCCTGATCCCTCGGGGGTAGTCCCCTTCAGACAGTACCTGTTATTTGCCCCCTTGCCTTCTCTTGCCCCTAAAATTTCTTTTTCCCTCAGGCCAGACTCAGAACTCTCTTTAGCATTCCTAGTCTCTAGGCAGTAGAGTCTTTCTTTGTCTGAGCCTCTGATTCAGATTGAAACTTTGTGAAAATGAATTATCAAAGATACTTGAAGTCAACGGAAACTATAAACAAAAGTCAGTAGTTCCTGGAGAAACAGTCCCCAGTTTGGGATGACTGGAGATAGGGGTGTGTGGGTGTGGGTGAAAAGCATAAATTCATGATGAAAGTAAGATTTCACAACCTGAAACCACATTATCTCTCAAACATCACAGGCACACACTCTGTGAGAGCAGGCATGAACTGTTGCCAACATGCCACAGAATTTAGATCACATAAAAGCGCTAGAGAAAAGCCACAGTAATAAATGGCGCTGTGGTACCATAGGTCCTCCCCATATCACCTCACATATGGAATTTAACTTATCATGGTTGAATACATGCTTTAAAAAAATAAGTAACCAACAGAAAATATCTAAAGTAGTAATTACAGGTATCAGCCAACACATGTTTAAATCAGTTATTTAATGTCCATTGTAATTCATATCTATCCTTCCTCCTTTCTATGTAAGAGTTTGGGCAGTCTCAAAGGCTTTTAATAGGAGCTTTGATAAGATTCTTAATGAGTTCTTAAGATTAAGCTTCCATTACTGTTACTGAATCCTGGGTTCCTTGTACCTCATCTGGCATTTTCTTTCTGTTCCCTAGGCACCACCCTTTTCTCATCCATATTCTTAAAACATTCCCACTGAGCCCATTAACAAGTTGCCAAGCCAGACTGGCAATTAAATTACATCCTAGATCCTAAATTTTAATTCTGAAGATTTTTCTTTCTTTTCACAACATGGCCCCTAAAATTGCTTGCTCAAATGTTGCGATGGGCCAGTGACCCTATTTTCCTGAAAGTAATTTACCACACTTTCAGACCGGTGGTCAGCTCGCTACAGAAAACCTCCTCATTTATCTAGGAAATCATACTATCTTCATTTATGATATCTAAACTTATATCAGTGTTCATCATAAATTCAAATTATTTATCACTTACAGGGGAAGGAATTAATCTGAAACCAGTTAACCTCAGTTAAACATTCTGCATCCTACAAATTTCCATAGTCCCCATTAGCTCTTATTTAGAAGTTTATTTCCTTCCTCTGTTTCTATATGTCCTGCTTTCAATAGTGATTGAGAATAGTCAGTCACGATGGTGTAAAGAGTAATTCCTTATCTTTCCTACTTATTAAATCTCAGAACTTAAACAAGAGGCTACAAGTTATTAATTTTCACTACCACCTCAACTTTTCAAAGTTAAAGGTTATTTGGATGTAAAGCTTAAAATACACAGACGATGAACAAGTTCACAATTTTAAATGACATTAGTACAAACGTTTCATCAAGCCCTTGCCAAGACAGAAGTGAATCAGCACATTTACACTGTAAAGTTAATGAAACTAAAAGAATAAAAAAAACCCAACACATTTTTTAGAACTTCAAAAAAGAGATCTACTCTAAGGATTTCTTCAGGTGTTCAAGCCTGTTATAACTCAAATAAATCTTACAGTTCTAGTGCCAAGCAACTCGGCAAATATTTCCCAAAACAAAGTGAGTTTCATTGGATTTCTTCAAGCCATTGTGCTCTGCAAGTCTAGAAAATGCTTTCCTCAGAGCTCAGATTTCTGGAAAAGAACTGCTTTTGCTAGAACTCTGAGTAGGCGTTAGAACATTCATTCTGGGTTAACTTCTTTACAAAGTAATCTACCAAAAAATAGCTGCAGCAGATACAATATCCCTACTTCCATGTAATTAGTATTTTGGGGAGCTCCTAAGAGAACTCTTGCATGGATCAGTCCTCATGAATATTAAACAAAAGGATAAAACTCTTACAAGTAATTGCCGCCCTTTAAGTACTTTACTTGGTTAAGCAAATCTTTTGTATTTATCAGCTAATTCTCAGCTGGATCTTAATTCTTTTCAAAGGAGCGAGCTCCCTACTTGGATTGCATGCAAATCACAGCTTGGTTGTGAACCTGTGCAGCAAACTTGAGCTATACAAATATCAACCCACAATATGGAGCTGTCGGAAAGACCTTAGCTTATATCGCGGTGTGGAATGGAGCCTAGAAGGCTTTGGTGGTGAAATTATGCTTCAAATTTAGGCTCATCAGTAAAAAGAAAAAAAAAAAGAAACTGTTGAGAAAATTTTGATTCAAAGTCTAGAGAACAGTTACTAACAGAGGAAAAATCTACATCCAAAGCCTAGCTATAAAGCATAACATTTAGGACTTCAAACACATTGGAAAATTATAAAGGCTACCTTGTTAATTTTCAGATATTTTTACCAGTCCTGTAATGAAGAATCTATAATATTAGTTACTAAGAAAGAGAAATAAACCAGGCTACAGGCAATTTTACCTTACTAGAATTCATATTAGCTCCCTTTCTTCAGTTTTTTTTGCTTCTGTCTATGCCAGAGCCCCTCAAAGTATTAACCTTCACTCATCCAACTGATTTTTATCACCAGGCTTGAAACAAGATATGTTTATTTATTTTTGCTAGATATTGTCGGTGTCTAGCAAAGTGTCTAGCACATAGTAGATGCTCAGCAAACATATGTTGTAAAGAATTTAACTTTAACAAATGGATATAAGTGATATTATATGATCTATACAGAGTGAATGGAGACTTATAAAAGAATATCTCCAGTTCCATGACTTCTAAGTTGATTTTTGGGCCCTCAGTGCTTGAATAATCTATTTGTGTGGAACTAAATCTGAGTATGGAGAAAAAAAATAAATCCTAAACTGGGACTGTGAATTGACTATTAAGAAATCAGGTTATTCATAAAACTGAAGGAAAAACTAGCTGTATGCAGCATAGTATATACTGCCAAGCAATTTATGCAAACTTCTAACAGATTTTTTACCATCCAAACATTGCCAACTGGCCTAAAATTTAAGCCTGTGCCTTAAAGTCTTTTTGCATCTGTGCCCTTAGAGACTGACTGGTATTATTTATTTAAATTGACACTTTGGGTTTTTTAAATTTAAAATGTAATATCTAGTTAATGTAGAATATTTGAAATATACAGGGACCTTTGAAAAATTCTAACTCATTATTCTTCTATATGCAAAGAAAATATTAGCATTTTAGTCATCATCTTCCTTTTCTTTTTTCATACATATGAACTACAACCCTCAAGGACAAGGCTCACTCAAATTAGAACCCCTACAGGGAAGCCTTCTCATACAGATCTCTCTAGGACTTCACTTTTATGTATTGACAGCCAAAAAATATGTAGAATAAAGAATGCAAGGACATATATCATACGTTAAAAGTATTTCTGACAGAGAAGGAGAGTAGAATTCTTACTTTATTGTACACATTTTGTATTGTTTGAATTCTTTAAACGAGATGTGTTTGTATGTTGCTTGTATGAGAAAACATTTAAAAAGAGTTAAACAGTAATTTAAAATGAAGGTAATATCACCTAAAAATGTAAAAGTACTATACAACCTATCATAATTTTCTCTTTGCTTTGACTACCAGAATATTCAAAACTTATTTTACATCCAATTGTGGTAGTTAACGTATAGTGAAACCTCATAGTTTTGTTGTGTTTTTTAAAAAATATAATTCTCTTTTCATTTCCTACTCAGTTTTCACCTTTACATTAATTTTTGACTCCTCTTTATTTTTTATTGTAATTTGCTGCAATCATTTTTTTTCAAATTTTTGTTTGTTTTGGACTATAATTAAAATACAAAACCAGAAAAAAAAATCCAACTTACTGTAGCTATCAAAAATCAAACCAACCAACCTACGTGATATTTGAGACTTTATGAAGAAAGTTGCTTAGAGTACCAAGGCCTATTTCCCCAGAAGATGCCAACCCCCAAATTAACATTATATTTCACCAACATCAATAAGCCACACTCACAGGCACTTGTCCCACCTGCTCTTTCAGAATTTCTTTCTCCTGCAAAATGTCCCCCTCCTTCCACCCACTCCATCCAGAAGTCCCCAGGAAATGTGTCACAGGAGCTGAGAAGCCAGCAACCATATGGCAGTTTCCCTTCCTGCTCTGCCTCCTTTTGGAGATGCTCTTCCCTTACCCCAAAGGCTAAATGAAAGTGCCTCAGCACTTCCCAGTACCGGCAGTCGAGCAGTTTTCCTCCAGGAACTGCTTCCTTAGGTGAGTGTCCTAGATTCCCACTTCCGTTTCCTCCAGGTGCCCCTTCTTCTGTTACTGCACTTCTGTTGAACTCCACCATTCCTTTGGGTACTCTGGCTTTCTTTGGTGGGTATAACACTTCCCCAAATGTCCTTCTGTCCCTCCTGCCAGGCACAGCTGCCACCTCCGCTGAGTTGCCCAGCAACTTCGTCGTCCATTGATTCATGTCTTACTTACCCACTGAGTCCTCTGTTCAGTGGTGCACTGTGTTCTGTGGTGAAGACTAGAGAAGACCCCTCTTCCATTTGGGATTATAATCTATTAGAGGAGTGCCAAAGAAATATGCTTGTGATCTGATGACTGGAGCAGTTTCTAGGAACACAGTATTTTCCCTTTTTAATTTCAGAGTGTCTCCTCTGGGAAATTTAGATGTGAGTAAAGAATTGAGGGAAGGGAACATGGCTGGAACAGGAGATAAATTCTGTGCTCTGTGCAGACCTCTCAGTCGTGCCAGTTCCTCATTTATGTCCAAGGATTTGTTACTGATTTCACTAGTTGCCTGACACCCTCTTCTCTGAGAATCATTTCTCTTCTAGCAGAAGTCTCATTCTCTCATGCAGTTAAGCCTCAGGGAGACTGCCGATTAATTTCCCAGGTACCACCAAAACGGTCAGAATTCCAAAAGTGTACCTGGCTTAGGCTCAAGCCAAAAACTCCATTAGAGATAAAAATAAATGCCTTGAATAAATAAGGAGCAATACCATATCCTTGAGTGGGAAATTAAATATTATTCACAAGATCAGTTTTTTCCTAAATAATGACTTTAATCCATCCATTAAGTATTAGCAGCTTGGGGAACACATTATAAAGTCATAATACCTTTAATATTTAAGTTAATATGACGCTGATCCCTGTTCTGCTTATTGTGAAAATTCATGGTTGAGACCAAACTTTTCAGCCTGAATCTAAGCCAGGTACATCTCTGGAATTCTGACAGGTCTGGTAGTGTGCCTTGATTACCTTCACAAGAAAGACTTGGCCCATAATTATAATTAAACCGGGTTAACGGAGGGAAAGTATTCCCTTTATTCATAAACTTACTTCTCATATATTTTGGCTTATAAACTTATTCATGATTAAATAAATGAATATTATATCATAATTTATAATTATTGGTCATGTAATTATTGGCCACTAGGATCAATGTCATTGTCAATAAAAATAAATAATTTAATTCTCTCTTTAAGGTGCTGCATTTAGTTTACACACATGGCATTGACCACATTTATATTTTAAACTTCTAGGAGGCTTCCTGAAATAATTTATGATATAATTGACATGATGTTGTATTAGTTTTAGGTGTACGACATAATGATTTGCTCTACGTATCCTGAAATTTAATTCAGTTAACTGCCTTCCTTCTTGTATTCTATGGTACCACTTAGTTGATCAGTTCAAAAGTAGCCATCAACAAATGAAGAGTAAAAAGCCAGCTTGTTTAGAAAGGAAAATGAGTGGATGATAATGTGACTCTAGAAAGATTTTTTAACAATCACCATATTCAAAAGTCAAAGAAGAAGTAACATTTCAGTGAAATGAAACTTGCTTTAGCCTAATTGGAAGCCTCAGGGTAAACCTTTATTTATGTATTTTTGGAAACACTCTAAACTGAGTAGAATTTTAAAATATTACCCAGCTAATTTAAATGTTGTAAAATGCCAGGAGGGAGGGGATATAGTGGTCTTAAAAGTTTTTGTGGATAGGTGGTTGATCTTTTCTAATAATTCATTAGAAAATATGCTCATTTTTTCATAATAAGAAAATGTCATTAAAAAGAGAAGTATCAGCTTCTCAGCTTTATGTTTAAAAAAGAGGATGTCTAATTGACTGCAGAATAAAAGGTAGCATGCAAAACCTTTTAAAAAATCATCAAAAGCATTGTCCTTGATGTTAGCCTGACACTTTCCCCTTTGATTAGGCAAAAATAACACCATGGACTTACATAACACTTTCCTTCAAAGGGACCAAAGAACCTGCTTTAAGAAAATATATATCGTTATCCCATTATCTTTATAAGGATAAAGGTGGAAGGGACTTACGAATGAATAGAGATGCTGTCTAACAAAAAATAAAATAAAATAACAAGTCCACCTGTGACCCACCCTCCTCAGTCATCTACCTTCTCCCTCCTTCCTGTACCCACCTCATGGCAAGTGGTGATCCTCCCAACCCAGTTCAGTGTCTCTTTTTTTTATTATTATTATTATTTTATTTATTTTTTTTGTGTGTGGTACGCGGGCCTCTCACTGTCGTGGCCTCTCCCGTTGCGGAGCACAGGCTCCGGACGCGCAGGCTCAGCGGCCATGGCTCACGGGCCCAGCCGCTCTGCGGCATGTGGGATCTTCCCAGACCGGGGCACGAACCAGCATCCCCTGCATCGGCAGGCAGACTCTCAACCACTGCGCCACCAGGGAAGCCCAGTTCAGTGTCTCTTAATAGGCCATAGTAAAACATCAAATGCAGCCACAAATGTCCACTATCATGAAGACATTTTGGCCTGCAACTTTACCAACCACAGAATCCAAAGAAACTCTTCTTAGGAGCAAGGAATCTCAAGACATATTGGTTCTGTCCTCCATCATTTCTCTTTTTATTCAGCTAATATCTGTTGAGCCCCTGCTATGAGGAAGGCTCTGTGGTAGGTACCAGAAAATCAATACTGAGTAAGATCCGCTAGGGCCCTGCCCTCATGAAGCTAACACTAGGTGTTAACTAATTAATTACATAATTTTTAAAGGAAAACTGTGAAAAGTATTATGAAGTGGAAACAGTGGGTGCTATGAAAGCATAGTATGAGTAAATTTGACTGGAGGGTGACAGAGATGGCTTCCTTGAGGCAAAGACATTTGACCTGGGCTCTGAAATAGCAAGAATTACCTAGGCTAAAATAGAAGGAAGAACATTCTAGAAGAGGCTACAGATTACTTCAGTATCCTGTAGTGGAAAGAAAAGCAATATTGATCGTTGTTGTATTGAGGAAGACCAAGAATATAATGTATATAAGTTAGACCACATGGAAGTGTTTCATAAAAGGTAAAACCCTGAAAAAAGGTTTGTGATTAATTTTACTAATTATTACTTTGTTGTTATTGTCTGATTTTAGTGGAGAATCAGGGCTGTATTTTTCTCTCATTGTTTTTAAGCAGTAAGTTAGATCACCCTTTTCTACCTCTTGGCAATATCGTGAATAGATTCAGTAATTGTTTAGAAAACTACAGTTTAACACTCAATCAAAATTTTAATACCGTATCTAATTCAGTATCTACTCCCACAATGACACCCCTACTCTCTTATGCCCCCACTCCATCATCTCAGGTCAGATCTGTGGCTTGAGAAAGTTTGTTGGCCTCTTATTCTTCCTCTCCTATTTGATCTGGTACTGGCACTGCCAGGGTCATGGGGGTGGAAGAGAGTTGGAAGGTGAGAATAGTTGGTGCAGAGAGTTAAAGGAAAAGGTCAAAGTCTTATTTGTCTAGTGCTGTTATAAGCCACTTGTGTCCTCAGTTATGGCAGGTTCTAAATGCAGGCTCTTTCCTAGAGAACAGTTGAGGTTTGTCTGGAGGCTCCCTCTAGGACCTCTGCAGGGCACCATCTGCTAACACAGGTGATGACCTTTCCTGCTGACTTCTCATGACCCCTCTCAGCTCTGCACCCTCCACCCTCATCTCCGTGGTGAACCTGCAGACTCCTTCACCTAAGACCTTTACACTCCACAAACCAGCTCCTTCTACAGGATCCTGCCTAGATGGCTGAAGTGGCTATTTTCAATGGATTCACTTGACCCATAGAAATTTGCATTCATGCTACTCATACCAAAACTGCCTTCTTTGCTCCTCCTGCTATAACGGACAGCTCTAACCTACCTCAGACTTCAAAATTCCCCAGACCAAATGCAGGTACCAGTCTCTATGTCAATATACCTTTCCAAATGCTCTGAAGTTCAGCAAGGGTAGCATAAGGCATAACAATACATTTATGCAGTTGAATAAGCATCCAGCTGGGGAATAAAATTCCGTTCTCTTCCCTTGAAAAAAGTAAAAACCAGCACAAACAAACAAAACATCAACAATAAAAACTAATCTCTTTAGAAAGTCCCTTGTTTTGTCTTAAGGGAGTGAAGAATATGACATAGAAAACTTTTCTCTTTAAATTTCTCTCATTCTCTTACATAGGCTGTTTGAAGTAGTAGACACAAACTACTTCAAACAGCCTATGTAACATTTAGCCAGCCCTCATGGAAATGTCATTCTTTAAAATATGTGATTTGCCATTCCTTAGGCTCAACTGGGGCCTTCAGCTGAAATTCAGAAATAATGGGAAAAGGACAATTATACATTCTGTTACAGCCTCTGGGAGTACTTCCAGCAGAGAGCCCTTAGCTGTCCACCTCCTTTAGAAATTGTACTGACGGAAGAGAGTCACCTCATCCAAAGTCACATCACTTTCCTCACCTGGGGAGTCCTCAACCAATCACTGGTTAATACAGAGATATAAACCCTGGTACTCTTCCCCTACTTGGAGGAACTTGAAAGAGATACCTTGCTTCAGAGCTCCTCATGGGTTGGCTGAGGCACTGTCTGAGATCACGTCATAGCCCAACTTCTTTCTCAGTCCAATCCTCCTTATGACTCCGTTCCATCCACATGGGTAGATCCCAAGACCACTCCTAACACATTTTCTGCACACTAATCTCCATCTCAAGATCTGTTTCTGAGGGTACCCAACCGGTGACAGATCATGAATGAATAAAAGGTACCTACTGTTTCCCCCTCTGTTAAACATTCTGTCGAAGGTCCAGTCAATGCAAAAAGACAAGAAAAAGAAATGAAAGATATAAAGGTTGCAAAGGAGAAAATAAAGTTCTCATTATTTATAGACAACATGATTGTGCATAGAAAATCCTAAATAACCTACAAATAAAGGATTAGACTCTAAAAAATTTTAGCAAGATTGCTGGATAGTATAATTTTTATATTCCAGTCAAAAATATTCAATTAGAATTTTTTCAAATATGCTATTTTCAAGAACATAAAAAAAAAATCTAAGCATAATCAATGATTTTTAAGATAATCATTCAGAAAACCACAAATTATTGAGAATAATTAAAGAAGACCTAAGTGAACAGAAGGATAAATCACAATTATGAATTAGAAGACTCAACACAAAGATATCATTATTTTTAAATTGTTATAGATTCAGTGCAACATCAATTGCATCAATCAGTAATTGTCATAATAAAGCTGTGTAACAAGCTACTCCCAAACTCAGTGTCACCAAACAATAATCATTTATTTCCCTCTCGTGGATCTGTGGATTAGTGCTTGATTTAGGTGAGGTTCAGCTGGGTCCAAGTTGGCTCCAGAAGAGGGTTGGACCAGGTCTGTTTCATGTGTCTTTCATTGCTAGGAACCAGTGGCTACCCAAGTTACACTTTTCTCATGTAATGGGAAAAATGCAAAAGTCAAACCCAACTGTGTAGGCCTATTGCAAGTTTCTTCTCACAGCATGTCTACAAACATGTCATTGACCAAAGCCTGTCACATGGCCAGGCCCAACATCAAAGGCTGGGGAGCATCCTTCTCCCATGAAGGTTGTGGGGGAAAAAAGGGGAGAATTAGTGCATATTTGCTAAGCAATAATTACATCTACCACATTCATCAGGCTGAACACATTTGAGTACTTTTCTGTTTGTATATTATAAAAATAAAAATTAAAAGTTTAAAAAATGTTTATGATATTGAACAAAAAAGTCTAAAAAAGGTTTTAAGGTTAACAAATAGATTATATTTAAATTTTTATTTAATGAGCTTTCACTGAGTTCTTACTTTATACCAGGCCTGGAGCTAGTAAGCACTGTGGGTAACTGTATCATAGAATAAAAGAGGGTACTTTCTCTCGAGAATCTAACAATTAGGTTGAGGAAAAAAAATTGTTCAGGGTAACTAGTCTGAATGAGGAGAGGATTGCTTCCATGTGAATAAGGGAATATTTAAGAATATTTTACTTGATATAGCCACAGAAAATGTCCACAAATTTGAAATGCCACTAACTCATTATTACATTTTCACATTAAAATTATTTTTAATGTGAATATGGCTATCTTCTGAAATTTTTATAACCAGAGTAAACATGCTATTATGTGTTTTACTTTTTCACATCTCATTTATGAATGATTTTCTGTATATCAAGATATTCCACATTTTTTGAATCTTTAATGACAATATGGTATCTCCTATAATTAGTGGATCACTCAGTTATGCTCATAATTCTTCAGACATGATTTATTTCCAAATTTTCACTGTTAAACTTTTCCACCTTCAGGAGTGTGTGTAAGTGTGTGTATGTGTATTCTCAGTTAGGGTCATTTTCTCAGAGTGTATTTTTAAAAAGTGTTTGTTTTAGAATAGAGTTAGATTTATAGGAAAATGGTGAAGATTGCTCAAAAAATGTGAGTTATCTCATTTGTATGCAAACCTTTGTTTGTGCAGGGGACCCTAGAGGGAGAGTACACTCTCCATATGGTGGATTCTCCATCCTGGAATCTGTTGCCTTCAGAGATCCATGAAATTGCTAGAATCCTGAATAACCCTCTCAAACTCTGATTTATTGCTGCACTTGAGGCTTGAATCTTCAAGCTTATCCAAATGAGTCTTTTTCCCCTGCATATATTTTAAGTGATCATATTTGTTGGAATAACTTAACTGAAGTCGATGATAAAAAAACGACACGGTACTAGCATTTATTGAGAATCTACTAAGTGTCAAACACTGTATTAGACCCCTTGCCCATGTTATATCATTTAATCCCAATAATAACCCTAAACTAGAGGTATTGGAACACCATTTTATTTACAAGGAAGAGAGTTCAAAGTATCTGGCTTGTAATAAAGGAGTCAGAGAATTCCTCGAGTTCGTTGAGCTGCAAATCACACCACAGTTCCACTCCAAACTAAATAAAGCTTGAAATCAGTTTACAGTCAATAATTTTATTTCATAATTTCTTAAACATATGCACTATACCTTGAACACAGTGACCTATGGGGAAAAAAAACAGAATAAAAATTTTGGACTCTACTATGGATCAGATATGTTGAAAACCTACATTTGTTTGTAGCCTAAATCCAATAAATTTAAAGGCACGTACAGTTTTTAACCAGAGGATAGGTAATTTGCACATTTCACATGTTTCGTTATTCTCAACAGACTGATCCGGTCATAAATATTTTTTTGAAATCTTCATGTGCTGTAGCAGAGTTTAATTTTCATACATATTAGAACTCAACTGGAACAAAGCATTGTAATATTTGGGCTTTATGTTTACAGAAGCAATTCAATGACGTATCAACATTGAAATGGGCTTAAATATTTCCTTGGACGGCACGTGAGATCTGTAGGATAACTAAGGACCTATGTTAGCAGGGAAGACAATATTTTGTTCCTTTCATGGCTTTAAATCCATGCTTAGTTTTCCTAAATTTCATATGTGGAAAGCATCCATATATTTTTCTGAAGAGTTTATTTTTAAACACTACCATTTTATTTCTAGTAGCATGTTGTTAGTCTCCATGTAATCGTTTTTTTTCTCATTTCTTTTTCTGTGGTTAACTTCTAGTTTCATGCTGCTGTGGTCGGAAAAGATGCTTGAGATAATTTCTATACTCTTAAATTTGTTGATGTACCATTTTATTTCTTAGCATTTATTTTAGTGAAGGCATACCTTGGCCATTAAAAACTTCAATTAAATAACTGCAAACAAATACTTGCTATGATCCCAGAAAGAAAAATATATTCCATTATTGATTATGAAGCCCCAGGCCTGTCTTTTTAGGAGACTGATCAGGTATAGACCTATTCTTGTCCCTCTTTTGATCTAAATAGGGTTTTAAAAAATGAACAAAGCACAAAGTTAGAATCGGTCTGATGGGAGTATTCAGAACCAAAGGAACTTCTCCCCTTAGGTGCTAGACACCAGGAGACAGGAAGTGTCCTGAGTATACTGTGAGAGACTGTGAATTTTGTGGTAGAGGTTGGGAAGATGTAAGAATAGATTGCACGAGTGAGAAAATTCTGCTTAATAGAAGAGCAGGAGACTCCTGAGATTTGGGGATGACATATGTTAATAACAGTTGCTGTGGTCCTAGTATTTGTATCTCTTTAAAAATAGAGAGAGACATGAATGAAGATTGTATTCCATTCTGGGTCCAGAGTCTATAAGAGGGATACTGCTCCTGGATTGATTTAGGGGTTATAGCTTAATAAGCCTTACATATGTATCGAGAAAATTCTGTAGCCTGATTTTATCATTTAAAATTTTAAAATATATTTCCATGTCAATAATTATAAATATTTATTATCATTTGTATATGCTTCAAAGTATTCCACAGTGCGAATGTAACACATTTATCATTCCTCTATTTCTGGTTTGATAGGCTCTTTCCCGATTTTCATTGTTGTAAATACAATGGCAACATAATAAATAAGTAATATAATCCTGAACATCTATCTTCCTATTTTCTTGAGAAATTGGTGAGTCTAAGATCATAAATATTTTTAAGCTTTTGGATGTAAATTCCAAATTGTCCTCCATGAAAGTTTGTAACAATTTATACCATCAACAGCAGCATATGGAGGTCCTATTTTCTTATGTGGCGTATTTCTGTGACATAAATTGATGTGTAGATACATGATTACCCATGATTTTTTATCTAAAATGAGAGTGACGCATCACCATTCTTCCAGCCTCCCATTCAAGCTGACATCCAGGAAATATAAATTGCTTGGTTTTGCTCAAATATGAATGGATTGTCTTAAATATACGCCACTCAAATTACTTCTCAAGATGTGTGCCGTTCCCAAGGCTGCACTGTTTACAGAATCTATTTGAATCTTCTTGTCAACACCCAGACAGTATTCAAAAGACCATGCAGTTCTGAACTTACCCTTGTGAGATGTTTTAGAAGTGCCTGTTCTCCGCTGCAACATCCCCTCCTCCTTTGATCTGCAGAATTCCTAAACCAGTTTCGGCATGAAATGTGTCAGTGTGGTTGTGGATATCTGAACATTGTCATGGGAATTCTTGAAAATAAAATTAAAGGCGCGTAAGGCATAGAATAGTTTGCTAATATGTATGTCATCCAGAAGCTGGGCTTTGACACATCTGTAACATCAGCTGATATTCTGATAATTAATTATGCCTGTATTTTCTTATTTTTGCCATCCCTTATCTCAGAATTTTCTACCGATCTCCTTACCAGCAAACAAGAGTATCCCTGGGCATGTTTACTTTGGTAAGGTTTTCTTAAAAAAAAAAAAAAAAAGTCTTCTTTTCAACTCTAGGATTTCCCCAGTTTGGATTTTCTGGTGGCTTTCTGCCATCTGGGTGACAGTTGAGACCTTTCCACAATACTGGGAAAACAAAATAGAAACTGAAAATAAACTTTGCCAAAAGATCAGTACCCAATAATAAGGAAATGAGAATAAGCAGGCGAGTGAAAAACAAGTAAAAATACCCCATAATCTTACGTTAGTTCTTTGCATTTTCTTTCTTAGCAGAATAAGACAAATGACTGAAAGAAAACCATATAGAACAGACACGATATTATGACCTTTCGTAAATTAAGAAGTGAAATGTTAACAGCACAGAACCCTCTGGTCACAAGGAGGGAAGAATAAGGAACTAGAGTTGCCCTTTTTTGTCTTTGTTTTTCCCCTCACTGTGTGAGGCAGAGCAAGGTGGAAAAAGACAAACCCTAATCCACAGAGTCTGGGCTATTTCTCTTAGAAATTCAAGATGATTTACAGCTAATTTATCTGTCTTAAACCTTTCCGCAGAGGAACCACACAGATCTCTAGGCAATTTCATGCTCAGTGTAGAGATGAGGAAGCTAAAACACCATTAAAAACACAATCAATCAGGGACAGAATTGGTCACAGAACCCTGCTTTTATTTTCTCCTCCATGGGTCTCTGATAATTTGGCCTCTGGAGTTTCTCTTCTTTACTGAGAGAAGTAAGGAAGAAAAGGGGACCTATAGGAATATTTGCACCCACCTGAGTCTTCAATTTAAATGAAAGCATTATCTCAGAGGGCATGATTCAATGCATTTTCTTAATTGGAAATATTTTTTCTATTTTTCTCTTTCTTTTGTTTGTGCAAATCCTTATGTTTTTCTCCCCACCTCAATTTTTTTAAGGGATTGAAGAACTTACCTTAGGTGTGAAAGCAAGCACATATGAACTGAGATTTCCTAGATAATATAATTTTAGGAGGCATTTACTGAAGTCATTATTCATAGTCCCCAGAGCCCTACATAATTGCCGCATGACTAGTCCTCTGAACTCATCTCCTACTCCTCTGCTTTTCTGCTCCATACAGGTCTCTGAGCCTTTAACCCTCCACACTAATTCCTGCTTCAGGCTTTGAGACATCCTGTTCTGTCTCCCTAGAGGATTGTGTCCCAGTTGTTCACATGGCTGTCTCCTTCTTGTCATTTAGATTTGAACTCAAACCTTCCTTTTTCAGAAAAGTTTTCTCTTTCATCCTCAGGTCAAATTATACTTTTCAGAAAGTCAAAATCAAGACTCTCATACCAATCCTGAATTAACATTAAATTTTTACCTCATTAATAAGAAAATAGTAAAGATGATAAAGCTTTTTCCAAGAAGAATTTGTAGAATAAATGCTTATATATCATTCAGAAAAGGCATGCTGAAATGAATTTACTATGTTAGACACAAAACTGATTATATCCTATAGGGCAATGAAACCATAAAATTTAGGGTTACTTTCTCTGCCAGGTAGAACCCATGGGTATTTCAGTTGGACAGTTGTATTCATGTTAATATGTAACTTTGCAGACCCCAATCACTAGTAAATACTAAGTCAAAGATATATTCTTTCTTACCCTTGTACCCTGAGCCCTCAAAACAATGTCTGACATATAGTAGGTGCTCAGTAAATATGGGGGGGGGGTGATAGGGTGACCAACAATATTTGAGTGAAAGTAGCTAATGCATATAAGTTAGGAAGCAGAGGAAAACTGAGTATCTGACTGAAAAGTGAAAGCATGAACAAAGAAAAACAGAAAAATAGAAGGCAATATACAGTAGTGCTAAATAACATGGATACTGTGTGTTTCAGAAGCACTGTCAAGATGATAACATCCACAGGAAAATATTATAACTTCCAACTATTGAAAGTATGACCAATACCCCAGAAATACTCATGGATAAATTTGTTGCTAAGGAAGCTCTGTAAAGATAGGACCCTTATTAAATGGCATTTAGGGAGAATTATAAAGTATGTTTTAATGTTTATGGTACAGAATTTGTATTAGGGTGTATGTTTAAGAGGCAATTGTAGGTGAAAATATGAATGGACACTCGAAATTTAATTAAAGCAAAAAACCATTTATTAAGTACCTACTTTGTTTAAGGCAGACTATACCTCATCGTAGTTTATGACATCTGGCCTCTGTTTTTCATGAAAATCCTTTTCTCCTGGTCTGATGAGTGGTAGATAGAGCTTAGTCACTTACATATTTGAAAAGGCATGGCATTTACCTATAGCAGAACAAAAAAGGAATTAGCACTCCCTTTCTGTTTTTGCTTGAGTCTTATTCACTCACTAGTGTATAGAAGATGCAATAGAAATTCTCCAGAATGTTGAGAATTCACACTCTCTCTTCTGGTGAAATGACGACATTTTTCCCAGTAATGTTTCCCTCTTCATTGTGTTCTCTGCATTTGGCTCTTATCATCCCTGAAATTAACTCACGGATATCTGATAATAGACTGGGAATGGGGGAAGGGTGGATTTTCTAAGATGTATAATTCTTTAAGGAATTTTTTCAGCCTTTCCCCCAAAACAGAAGTAAACAAAGAAAGGAAATGTTAGATTGCTAAGCCTGTTTAGAAAGCAAACACATTTTATCCCATTCAAAATTCTTAACAGTTTAACATTTTGTGTGTGTGTGTGTGTGTGTATGTGTGTGTGTGTGTGTGTAGAAATAAACAAGCAGCTTGATGGTGTTATTTATTACTTCAATTCCTGCTTAGTTTTATAAACTTAAAACTAAGTTAAACATTATTTAACTCATCTGGAATTGTGTGGTTGGCATCGGGTTTGTAGGAAGAAGAATAACAAACATAATATAAAACTCCTGCAACAGAGGAATTTGCATTTCTTTCCATGTTATCATGATAAATATTTTTTTTCTAATTAGGGGAAGAGTTAGTCAATATTAAGCTTTTCAACTGAACTTTCATTTCCAATAAAAGGAAAACACAGAAATTCCCAAGGCCTCTAGTAATTATTTTTTTTTATGGTGCTTTATCATTGACATGACATTTCTGTGAATAAATGGTTAGTTTATTTTTGAGGAAGTAAAAAGCTTTTTATAGAATCTCACAAACAATCTTCAACAAATAAAAAAAAAAGTGAGTTGCAGATAAATTTTACCATTATGATTTTTATGTAAAGTTTGAAGACAAGCAAAAGTAAACATTGTTTTTAAGGGATACTCACAGTAGTATAGAAATTCTTAAGAAAAACAAATGTCACCACAAAATTCAGGATAACTGATACCTCTATTAGGGAGGGAGAGTTATTTAATCATGGAAGGCAAACAGGGAGCTTCAAATATATTGAAAACATTCTAGTTCTTAAGCTGGTTGGTGGGAGCGTGGATATTATGTACATTATGCTTTATATTATATATGTATGATAAATATTCATTGCTTTTAAGAGATGTCTTACATTTCTCTTTCCAGTGTTTTGTTTCCATTATTATGGTACACTAATAATCCTAAAATTCTTGACGTGTGAAGTGTTAAAAATGCCATACAGAATATTTTTTTAATTGATGGACTAGTGTCTGAAGAAAGTTCAGTCTATCCCCTGCAGCCAGGAGCAAAATAGAAGCAGGAAGCCCCAGCAGGTATGAAAGACTGAGTGTGCAGCATTACCTGAGGACATCGATGGGATTCGTGCAGGTAGCCTGGAGCCTCAGGCACCTGTGCAGAGCCAGATAAAACATCTGAACCCACCCTCCATAAAGCTGGGACTTTGGGAGTCCTATGTGTATAAAAACAAATTGATCTGTATGAAAACCATTTTAGCAATGGTGGACTAAGAAGAAAACTGTCTAATCTCTGTTTTAGTTAACAGAAAAAAAAAAAAAAAATCTGTGGGATTTAGCAAGGACAAACCAGCCCACACAGGCCTAGAATCACATGTCTCTGTGGTCCCGAAATATTCCAAGAAGTATCTTGTTAAATAGCATTGAACAGATGATGTAGTACACTCAGGACCCTAGCAGAATTAAATGCTCATTCTCTCTGCACCCAGTCCTCACAGAATTCCTACATAGAATTGTAAAAATTAAGAATTTATAATTACCAACAAACACACACAAGGAAATAGGAGTCAAGAGCCACAACAAGCAACAGAACCAGACAAAGACTTCAAACACTGAAATCATTAGATACTGAATATAAAGTAAATATATTTACTATGTTAAAAGATATAAAAGGGGAATAAAAAAGATAAGTTAGGAGAAAGAGACTATCAAAAATGACCAAATATGTTTGAAAAAACATAACTTTTAGAAATAAATATATAATAATTGAAATAAAATAGATGTATTAAACAGCAGATTAGGCTAAACTAAAAATTAATGAAGTGGGAAATAGACCTCATGACATAATGTGGTATCTGCCATGAAAAAAAAAACAAAAACAGAGCAGGGTAAGGAGGATCAGAAATACTGGTGCAGGGATGGAGTCTGAGTGCTATTTTGAGAGTGATCAGAGTAGGTGTCACTGAGAAAGAGAAGAGGGAGGCAGCCAAATAGATCTGGGGGTAGCGGCATCCCAGGAAGAAGCAGCGGCCATTAGTTGACAGTAGAACCAAATCAGTGCAGCCACAGTACATAGAAATGACTGAATGCTGGGGGGTAAAACAATGATCCTTTAAGCTTCCAGAGAAAGAAAAAAATATTGTCACAAAGTGTGTGGATTCATAATGACTTCAGACTTCTCAACAGCAGCAGTTTGGAGCTAGAAAATTCTAAGCAAGCCTTTCAAAATTCACAAGGAAAGTTCTATATAATTCTACACAGCCAAACTCTCCCAGTCAGTGTAAAAACATTTTCAGACATACAAATCTCAAAAATTTACCTCTCTTGTTCCTTTTCCTTGAAAAACTTTGGAAAATGTAGTCAACCAAGAATGAGGAACTAAACCAAGAAAGAGGAAGTCCTGGTATAGAAAAGAGTTGATCCAACAGAGGAGCATGATGAGGGGAATCCTAAGGATGGTGCAGAAGAAAGACTCCCAGATGGCAGCTGTGCACCAGATAGAAAACCCAGTGCTGTTGGGAGTAAGTTTGATGGCTCTGAGAGGGACTTCTGAGAGAATACCAGACACAACTGGCATCTTTTTTTTTTTTTTTAAAGAGTCTATGCTTTTTTAAAAATTTTATTGAGCGGGTTTTCTCTAGTTGCGGCAAGCGAGGGCTACTCTTCGTTGCGGTACTCGGGCTTCTCATTGTGGTGGCTTCTCTTGTTGCAGAGCACAGGCTCTAGGCGCGTAGGCTTCATTAGTTGCGGCACACGGGCTCAGTAGTTGTGGCTCACGGGCTTAGTTGCTCTGCGGCATGGGGGATCTTCCTGGACCAGGGCTTGAACCTGTGTCCTCTGCATTGGCAGGTGGATTCTTAACCACTGTGCCACCAGGGAAGCCCCACAACTGGCATCTTAAGAAGAGATCTAGAAAACTGGCAGAAGGTCTGAGGCTTAGACTATTAATAAGTACATAGAAAAAATGGCAAATGAAAAGCAAGAGGACACATTAGTCCTAGGAAAACAAAAAATTGTATAGAAAAGACATTCAGTCATGGTTTCCCATCTGCCACAGTTGTGAATGGGGCTCTCATATGATGCAAATACTGCTGTGGGTTGGGAAATAATCCTTGGGGACTGAGGGAGAACAGAGTGGGGACTGGATGTGAAGAGATAATGCCTGAGACTGAAAAATCAAAAAGTAGCAACAAAAGTGTGTTATTTAGAGAAGAAGTCATAATTACCAAATCCCCAGATGAATTACCTGAAAGAGGTAAAAATGCATAGAGAAAGTGAAGATTGTGGAGAAGAGGGAGGCATACTGCTATTTTTCTTAAACTCAGAGTATGATAGTACTTTTAATAAAATATAATGAGAGCCACATATGTAAGTGTAGATTTTCTAGTAGCCACATTTAAGAAAAAGTAAAAGGAAACACGTACAATTAACTTGAATAATATGTTTTACTTAACCCAGTCTATCCAAAATATTTCAACTAGTAATCATTACCAAAAAATTTATTAAAGAGACATTAAGTCTCTTTTCCCATACTAAGTCTAAAACCCGGGCTGTGGTTTAGCCTTGCAGCACATGTGAATTAGGACTGGCCATATGTCAAGTGCTCAGTAGCTCCTGAAGGCTAGAGCTACCTCATATGACAGTGCGACTCTGAACTATATGCCTGCATAATTTTTTTAAAGTTGTAAAGAGGCACTGATGTGGACAGCTTGTCCACTTATTTTGTGAATGTAGAAATGCACTAATGTCATCAAAACAAGGGACCAAGTATTTGAAAAGACCATGAAAATGGAAGTTGCTTGAGAAAACTCCATGAAAAAGTGAAATTGTGGATTTTTCAGTCACCATCAGAGCATGGGATCTCTGTAACTCCTTCCTATGTTATATTTCACTTATTTTTACAACCCATTCCCTTTCCCTCGTAGGTGAATAAATGTAGATAAGTGACTTGCCCAAACTTATTCAGTTAATAAGCAGCAAAGCTAAACTCAGATTCAGGCAGTCTGATACCACCAACCGCGACCTTCACCACAGCGCCCTGCATGGGGATTCCATCTGAATGTCTGGGTGCGGTTCAGTTCGCTGAAGGTGATAAATGTCTAAATAAGTATATTACTCACCTTGATCTGAATGTTACTCACATGACAGTGAGAAGATCGAGATGTTTCTACTTCTTATTCTTGATGAAGAAATTCAGAGTCAATATCCCTATTTTAACTATTTGAAGTAATTTGTGATTTTGAGTGAAGTAATTTGGTTTTTAACTATATGGCCATTAAAATAAGTTTGAAATAGAAGAATTATATTTCTCAACAGACTCTCAATGTCTTTCAGGAGTTATGCAGTTAAATGGAGTTTTTACAACTAATGAATTCGATATAGCGAGTCAATTCGACTGTATTGACTTTCTATTACTTTATAATAAATTGCCCAGCAATGTGGTAGCTTAAAACAACACTTATTATCTCACAACTTTTTAATTGGGTGCAGTCAAGGTGCTGGCCAGGACTGTGGTCATCTCAAGCCTCGACGGGGAGGCTGTGCGTGCACGCCCACTCATGTGGCTGCTGGCCAGAGGCATCGGCTCTTTGCCGCGTGCACCTCTCCACTGGGCTACTCGTGACATGTTAACTTGCTTCCCCCAGAATGAGGGCTCTGAGGGGTAGGACTGGGCAAGCAAGATAGGAGTCACAGTCTTTCTATAAACTAATCTCGGAAGTCATATCCCATCACGTTTGCTGTCTTCTGTTCACTAAAAGCAGGTCACTAGATCCAGCCCACAATCAACGAGAGGAGATTACAAACGGGTGTGAATACCAGGAAGCAGAGATCAGTAGGGCCAGTCTAGAGACTGCCAACCACAATGACCATACTTACTCAACACTTCACTCGTGGAAAGATGCAGTTCCTTTCCATCATTCATTCACCCATTAGTAATCATTGAACACCTACTCTGTGCCAGCCTAGAAATCTGGGGGGCAAATCAGATATTCTCATAACCTTCCTAAAACCTACAGTCTACCGTCCTCAAAATTAAGCACCTAAATGGTTTTGATCAAAAAGAATAAAATGGTTTAAACAGTGAGAAAGCATACTTCAGGAGCTTCTGTCTCACTAACTGCCTGGCTGCTGCACTTGTAAAGCAAATACAGATGACCTTTCAGTAAAGATGAAGAGTCACCCTGGTCTTCCTAGGTCGTGATTCTCTTATCTCCTTGCTTGGCTGTACAGATTTCCCAGCTCAGTGAGAGCCTGAGTGACTTCCTTTAATTTCTGTATTGACAATACAATGTAAGGCCTGCAGATCAGAAGTTTGAGCTCATCCAGCTGTGGAAAGAAAAGCGGCTCAAGAATTTAGCCTTTTGACTCTCCCTCTAAACTATAAACTGATAGAAACTGAGATCAGTAAGGCTCAATCCAGATCCCATGAGCATTCTTTGTCCTCTAACCAAAAACTTAATAAGTTTTTGATAAGAGTTGAAACCAGGATGATTCCCTAATTGCAAAATAAATAAGCACATGATCAGTGGTTGAAGGTGCCTGTGAACTGTATTTCTAGAGTTCTTGAAGTTCTTTCTGTTAACCTTATCAGACTATCCCCTCAGTGAATATTTCATATCATATGGTGCCAGGTGTCTGTATTCTCATACTCTGGTCCATTTCTTAAGAGTGTGCACTAGTGAGTTTTATTGTCATATTAGAGCTCATAACATCTTCAGATTTTCAAAGTCACCAATTTGAGTAGATACACAGTAGTTTCATGTAAACACACACACACACACACACACACACACACACACACACACTTCCCGCTCCTTGTCACCCAATAGAGGTCGCATCAGAGATGTCTCAGCCAGACTTAGTTTCTACTTACTTGGGTTTAAACAATCTGAGTATTTCAAGGTAGCAGAAAAGAATGCCTTATAAAAAATTAAAACATGTAATTAAGCTTTGAATAACACCACTGAATATATGTGAAGCAAGTTTATGTTGCAAATCATTTATCGTAATTGCAAATAAGAATGCTGACATATCTAATGAAAAGAAATATGCCATATATTTGTGATGTTTGTACATGTTTTATAAGAACAAACTGACCAGATAGTCATGCATTTAGATGGTATAAAATTCTCTAAGACTTGAGAATCCACCTGCCCCAGACTCCAGCAGTAGCCTCAATTCTGAATGGCTTAATATTCTGCTATTGTGTTCCAACTCTGAAAGTTACCACCAGAATAATAGACATGTACCTGTTCATAACTCAGCAAATCACAGAATTTATTACAGAATCTAGTCTGTGAACAACAATAATCTCTGCTACTTGAACAATATTAAATGTTTTTCTCCACTTTAATTAAAAGTATTCCTTATAGACACACATTCTTTTTTTCCAGGTAAGTACTGACAGTCTCACCCTGAAGATATGCTAATGGATCCTGAAATATAAGAATTCTTTTTAGGGACTTCCCTGGTGGTCTAGTGGTAAAGAGTCTGCCTTACAATGCAGGGGATGCAGGTTCGATCCCTAGTCAGGGAACTAAGATCGCACATGCCATGGGGCAACTAAGCCCACATGCCACAACTACTGAGCTCACGAACCTCAACTAGAGAGGCTGTGTGCCTCAAACTACAGAGCCCATGCTCCCTGGAGCCTGTGCCACAACTAAAGAGGAAGAGAAAACCCACATGCCACAACTAGAGAGAAGCCCGCGCATCACAACGAAGAGCCTGCACACCGCAATGAAAGATCCCGCGTGCCGCAACTAGGACCCGATGCAGCCAAAAATAAATTAAGTAAATAAATAATAAATCTTTTTTTAAAAAAACTTAAAAAAGAGAATTCATTTTACTCTGATTTGTTAACAATAAACATAGTTTAAAAAATCATTTCACTTATTTATTAAAATTAATGGTCAGATAAGTCATTAATGAAAGCATCTATAGCAAATGTGAGTTCCAGAATCAAAGCTTTTGAACCAGAGTTTTCAAAAGCCAAATAACATGGAACTCTATGAACTCAACAAATGGGGAACCCTTGAAGCATATCTGCTAACTACCTGGGATGGTGGGTTGGCAAATATTTGTGTACAAAACTAGAATTGATCCCAACATGGCATCAGGAATTGCAAGATAAGAAATATGTGATCCTATGTTTTGTAGTAAACTATAAGGGAAAAGAATCTTATAAAGAACATATATATATATATATATATATATATATATATATATATAACTGAATCACTTTGCTGTACACCTGAAACTAACACAACATTGTTGATCAACTATACTTCAGTAAAAAAATAATAAAATGAAATCTTTAACATGCCTTAAAAAAAGTTGGCAATCTGTATAATCCTTGATACTTCTGGGTAATGTCATAATCAGAGATAAAGGCACATAAGTGCATTAATATCTCTAAAGCAGTGCACTCTCTTTCTTGCCTTCTTTTTGTTTATTTTTCTGACATTTTATTGTATAGATTCTATTGCAATTTAAAACCCATATTTAAGAGGAGTAATTTAGGGAATCTCTTACCAGTTGTGGGCTTTCTGAGAAGCCTTTTGAGACAAACTAAGTTACTAACCAACTAGTTTAGGATTGAAAGTTTTATGTGTTGTGATGCTTCCCCTCCCCTAGCAGAATAGTCTGGAAATATATCAGGATGATATCTGAAGAATGATGTTAATGTCAATTCACTACAGTGTGTCCATTTCTGGATGTTTGATGGTAAATTTTACGGATCTGAGAAACAATATCTGAGAAGAGTTGGACATTAGAAGTAGTAAGAGAGAAGGTTAGTTCCTTGGAAATGTTTTAACAGGAATTTGTCTGGATGAAGTCTAAGAACACAAACACACCTTGTGTACTTTTTTTTCTTCTCTCTTGTGGCTTATTGCAAGATGTTGAGTGTAGTTCCCTGTGCTGTACAAGTGAGACCTTGTTGTTTGTCTGTTTTATGTAGAGTGGTTTATATCTGGTAATCCCGAACTTGTGTTATGTTTTTAATGTAAAACCTACTGATACCCAGATATGTAAATATATATGCATTCAAGTAAAACAAACAAACAAACAAAAATCAGTGATTGAGGAAGCCTGCACGTTTTATATCTAGGATTCTATCTCCTATAGAAATTCACACACTACACATATATGCACAAAGATATTTATTGCTGTATTTTTTTTGCAAAAGCCAAAGGCATATAAAAAATTTAAAAACTTGAAAGAAGCCTAAACTTCTATTGGTAAGAGAATGCTTCCAATGATTAAACTTCTATTACTAGGAGAATAATTACTGCTATAGAATATTTCACAGCACTTATGGAATATAAAGTAGGGCTATATATACTGACCTAGAAGAATATAATATGAACAGAAAAAACACATGCTGCATAACAATATTACATGTCCCTTTGAAGATAAAAATAATGTAGTATTATCTTAATAAAAATAAGTAAACCTGGGAATTCCCTAGTGGTCCAGTGGTTAGGACTTCGTGCTTCCACTGCAGGGGGCACAGCTTCGATCCCTGGTTGGGAAACTAGCATCCGGCGTGTCACGTGGTTCAGGCAAATAAATAAATAAATAAATAAATAAATAAATAAAATAAGTAAAGCATACTGTAATACAATCTAATCAAAATATCTATGTGGGCAGAAAAAAATTTAAAGGCTACACATAAGCTATTAAAAGTGGTTACCTTTGAGGAATAAGATTAGAGCACTGGACAAGGAGGTAGTAACTTTCACTTTTTTACTTTATATGCTTCCATATTTTATTTTTTTCTTTTACAAAAGTACATATTACTATTGCATTACTCTCCACAATATGCAGCACTTCACTTTTTATAAAGTGGGACCTTGTACCCCATTATTTGCATGTGTAGTTAATTACAAACATGTTGACACATAACAACCTATAAATCTCTGTGATATTAGACGACAGTGTTACAATAGCTGTAATGCACATTAAAATACTTTAACATATACAGTGTGATATTATGTATGTATTGTTTAGCTTGTGCATTAATCCTGAGACTGAAAACAATAAGTGGTCTGTAGCTTGGCCCACTTGCCTTCTAATCAGGAAGACTGTTCTTCAAAGATGTCTACTATAAGAAGTGTTTCTGTTATCCGTATCTGTTATCAGTAATTTCCTGTAAATCAGGACTTGATTTACTATTTTATTGTTTAAGAAAATGATGCAGAAAATGTTAATAATGCAGATTAAACTTAAATGTTTTTCACATCTATAGCCATTACACTATAAATAGGACAAAAAATTAAAGAACTATTCTTCCAGTATTTGAAAACACATCTGATTCAGCAAAGTAACATGCCATAGATGGTCAAATGAGCTTCCAACATAAGTCTTCAGTGTTTCACTTCTGCAATACTCATTAACAAAAGCAAAAGTACTAACTAATATTCATGAAGGATCTACTCATTCGTTAATTGAAACCCTAGGTTGTCTACAGATGCAAGAGTGTGGCCCAAATCAGTGAGGCATTCCATGAGATTCAATTAGCTCAGTGCAATCTACCATAATGAAAAGTATATATTTTATTATTACTTGTGAAAAGTGTTCTTCACATCTTTCATCACACATGCATACACACACATACATTTTTCAAAGATAGTTGTTAAACATTTATCAGCATGCTGCCAAGTTATGGTAGCATAAGTAATGCTCCACCAGTTCAAAACTTCATTAGTGGATACTATTGATGTATCTGTTCAAAAGAACTCATGCACTGTGTATGACCAAATTGGCATAGGTAGGTTCAAAATAATGAGATGATGGCAAAGAGGCCACATTTTAAGCCCAGCATCAACTTTTCTATTTGGCTGCATGCTTTTCAGGACTAGCTGCTTAAAATCAAATTCTTTTTTTTTTTTTTTTTTTTTTTGCGGTACGCGGGCCTCTCACCACTGTTGCCTCTCCCGTTGCAGAGCACAGGCTCCGGACGCGCAGGCTCAGCAGCCATGGCTCACGGGCCCAGCCGCTCCATGGCATGTGGGACCTTCCCGGACCGGGGCATGAACCCGTGTCCCCTGCATCGGCTGGTGGACTCTCAACCACTGCGCCACCAGGGAAGCCCTAAAATCAAATTCTTTTACAAAGGCTCTAAATAGGTATTGTTGCACAGTAGTTAATTAAAATTTTACACACCTATGAAAAGCTGTTTTGAAAATAAGCCTCAGGAAAATGGATTGGATTTTTAAATAGTCACGAATAATTATTCCATGTTAAAAGAAGTGAGATTTATTTTTTAATTGACTTAAACTCCAGAAAAAAATATTCAACATATACACACTTGCACACAAAACACATCATGGCTCTGGGGGAATTGGGGAGAGGAAGGGGGTTTGGGTTTGGGATTTGGCAGTACTAATTTGAGGAAAGGAAATTGTTGAAGGCTAGATATGCACTCTGTTACAGTAAAACACTTTGATATCAAATTTGGGGAGAAAGATAAAGCAAAATAGATGTACTAAATTATCTTTCATTATCTTGGTTGATTGAAATGTGGACCTGTTTCTAGGAATTCTCTTTTTGTCTGCTTCAAATGCAGTATTCTTATGAATACACGTGAAAAATGATTGGAAAAATAATGGAGACGTACAATCAATAATAACAATAAAATAGAGTGTGATTACCTTATTGTATCTCATATGCAGCCCTGCTCTTGCATATTACCTGGTCCAGAATTTACTTGAAACCAGCCAGTGACTTGCTGAATTCCTCTCATGTATAAATTCCAAAGGCTCACCATGAGTAGCAGGGCCCAGTCAGCTTTATCCACGAGCTGAGCCTCCGGTCCTCTTGCCTTTAGCTGCTGTTTAATACCAGCTGTTTGTTCTTTCTACTCCTCCCCCTTCTTTACCTCCTCCAGGTCTCATTTTAAAAACCTGCCCCATAGATACCCTATTCAATCCTCTGAGTTTCCTTGGCAACTCTCAAAGATAGGATAGCGCACAGCTTCCCAGTCTAATTCCATCACATCCCTCAATTAGTTTAGTTAAGCCTTTTATAAGCAGTCAGATATTCCTTAGGACTGTAATCAGGAGTTGGCTCACTCTAAATTGTGTTTAGAGATCCTCACAGGGTGATTTCCTATGCCCATCCTCTGGGCTTTCTTCCTGCAAGGTCCCTTTCCCTAATACCAGAAAGCAGAACCAGATTGTTATACAACCCACCTTCGTGCTTCCCTGGACTCTACCTCGAAGATAACTTTTTTCAAGTCTTTTGGCTGCCCTGCCCTTTGACATCTTCTAAAGCATGGCAAGGTTCCTTGGTTGGCAGTAATTATCAGGGTTGTCAAGTTTTCAGCTTTATGGCCTCAAATGAGAATCAGAATGTTCATGTTTCAAGCCAAATACCTCATTGCATATGATATTTGCAAAGAAGACAGGGGTAGACCATTCTTTATATTTTGAAAAGAGAAAATCACCTCTGGCCTACCTTTTCACCCAAGAGGTGCTACCATACAGCAGACAGTACTGCCTGCCAACAAGGTCAATCTAAATACTTCATTGAGCCTTGCTGAGGAAGGCTGCCCAGATGGAGTTACCTGGCCATTCAGATCTGTAGAACGTTATGCTAGCTTTGAAAAAATCAGGTGGGAACAAATTTTTGTAATGAGAATTTGACAGCACTCTTTTGAAAATCTAGTTCTGATTATTAAAGCATTTAATGTAATAAGGCACAGACACAACTAAGAAGATTGTTTAATTCATTGCATAAAATGTATGAATTAATTAGGCATTTAACACCACACTAAAGATGGTTATATGTAAAGAAACACAATCTTGAGCTGGCTTACTCTCTTATATAATCAAAGTGAAATTAGATTTTTATCCAGTAATTTATGCTGAGTTAAACCAATAGTTTGCTATTATACATTTACAATGGATATAAAAGCAAGGCAATAAACGTGGAATTGCTCTAAAGGAATAAATCACATGTATAATGTGATGAATAGGAACATTTTCTTTAATATTAATTCAGTTTGGAGTGGCTGACTGTTCTTGGGATCATGCACTGTGTAATAGAGCCGAGATTGCTTCTACAAGTCTAATGGGAGTTGTGAATTCACACAGCATAGAAAACAAATTTGTTTCCGTACTGACTTGGCCAGTGGGCGTTTCGGAAAATTGAAATCACAATTTGTGGCAGTGTCCCCTGTTACTGGGAACATTTTGCAGTGAAAATCTACTTTCTCTCTTTCTTGTAGTTCTTTTCTTCAAAATATGTGTATACTGCACATTTTTGACCAGAGCTAAGCAAGGTGATCTGATTAACGTTTACTGCCTGCAGTACATTTAGAGAAGAGCAACAGACCTTATGTCTTCAGTCTCTGAGGTGGTCATTCCAGAAAATTTTGCATTCTGCTTTCCAACAATTTCTTAATCTTCAAAGAATTTAACACTTCATAATTCAGTTGCACTTACAAAAACAATTTGGAAACAAATAACATGCAATGGATTCAACAAACAGCTATGATCATGCAGGATTTGTTTACTTGTTTTTAAAGCCGTAAGCCCATGAAAAGTGAGATACTTATTTTTATTGTGTCATGTCCTATGGGAGGTCGTCATATACCCAGACTTCATAGAACTGAGAAAAAAATTAACATTGGCATGGACTTGGAAAACCTAACAAAAAATTGTCCATCTCTTAAGTCAAAACTTCAATTTAAGTCAGATACTTCAGTTTATTGGTTTAATCATGAGAGGGACATTCAAAACTTACCATAAAAAAGAGTTGCTGAAATTTGCTCATATACTAAGCGATCTCCATACAGTATTTTACAGATTATTTCAACAAATATAATGTCCCTCAAACCTTGTCCTGAAGCTGTTGGCATTACTGAAGAAAGTTTGGGTGTGTTTTCAGATAAACTGAATTATTCCCCACTCCTCTCTCATGTATTAGTAATTACAGGAACAGATTTCTAAGGAGATAAAGTTTGTTTCTTTATCAACCTGCCATATAAAAATGTTTCCTTATAATCTAGTCTAGGTGGCTCTTGCTAGCATCTACTTGTTTGTAAGACTGATTTACTGCCAAAAATTCTGTCTCTGTGCCTAACTCCAGTCACTGTTTCTTTAATTTGTTCTTGTCATGTTTTTGGTAAAAAGAGAGGTTAGCAAGTTATTCTTACTCATATAGCATTCAGCATGAATATAGCTACTTTTAGTTTTAAAGGCAGGTAACACTCCCTAGCTGCTGATTTGTTGTATGTCCATGGAGGAGAATAGTTTTGGTTTTTTTTAAGTATAAGTAAACTCTTTTATATGTACTGAAAATGCTATCCAATTTAGCTTGCTGAGAAGGATGTACACAAAAGACTTTGAAGCCTTTCTGATACTAAGAGATATAAATCTATACCTTATGATGAGCTATTTAGTCTTTCTTGCTTATGTTCCCAAAGTAAAAAAAGTCCTTGCAAATAGCAGCTTCTAACCTGAATATACATTTTTGCCACCTGTTACTCCAGTGAAGACATTTATCATTATTAAATTCTAGTGGGGTTTCTTTGTGAAAGTGAGTTAACTTTACAAAAACATCCTTAAGGAATTTTTAGGGACTCCCTAGTTGTGTTAATGAAATCACTTTTCTTTTAACATTTGGTGTAAACCTGCTTTCATCTTAATCTTCTCTGTTTCTGCATCATGGACCAAATTGCACAGACCCAGACAGAGCCATAATCCTTGTTTATTCTTCTCTCCTCGGGCCTCATACCAAAATCCAGCAGCTAGGCCTGTCACCTGTACTTCTGAAATAGATCCCCGATCTGGTCACTTCTCACTGTTACCATCTTGGTCCCTACATGCATCCCCTCTCTCTGTGCTTTTTCCTATGGTCCAGTCTCCACTCTGCACTCAAAGGGGTCTTTTAAAAATATAAATCAGATCATACCCTTTCCTCAGCTTTAAAACTGACCAATGGCTTCCACTCAAGCTTAGAACAAATTCCATATTCTTGACCATGGCCATCATGACCTGGCCCTGTCTACCTCTCCAAGCTCACCTCTTACCACACCCCTATATGCTCACTTAAGCTCAACCATGGTGGATTTCTTACTTTTCCTCACATACTCTGAGATCATGGGCCTCTGGGCCTTTTCCACACGTTTCCTTCTGCCAAAAAGGCTCTTTCCCTACAGCTTCTTATTGCCCTGCCTCGCCGTTCAGATCTCTGCACAGACATCACCTCCTCAGAGAAGGATGTTCCTAAACGTTTTCTTTATCCTCCCTCACTTACCCTACTTAACTTTTTGCACAACATTTATTATTACAGAAATTACCTATTTTTTTTCCTTGTCTGCTTCCCTTACTGGAATGGAAGTTTCATAAGCATGTGGACTTTGAATATTTTACTGCTGTATTCTCTAACACTACAGGTCTCAAACAGAATTTCTTACATAGTAAGCATTCAATAAGTATTTCTTGATGGATTAAATAAAGAAGAACTTACTCTTTCAAAGATGGGTTCCACTTTTAAAATCCCATTCATTTGTAATGTTTACTGTGTCTTCTTACTTATCTCATGTCTCTTAGAAACAAAAAAATTACCCAGATTTTCCCTAAAATATTTCTGTTAACACTGCTAAGAGAAGAGAAATGAACGTTCACAACAACCTACCTAATCTGTAGTGTATGACAAAGTAATGTATAATCAGAAGTTTATAATCACAAAATTTCTTATGTTTTAAGTTAATGTCCATTGTTCAAATAAGTCTTAGTCTCCAAAGGAAAGCGTTTAAAAACATCTCCCTTTGATAAGGGCTTTAAGGCCATTTCTCTCTTTGGCAGTTTAAATTCAATAATTATGTCATTTGTCATCACCAAGAATGTTCTTAATTAGATATGCTATTAGTAATGTGCCAATCAATTCATCACTTGATGAATGTCAGTCACAAATAATTCTGATGTCATTTTTTCTTTAATATAGGAACTAGGGACCACCTATAAATCCCAGAGAAAGTCTCAGACAGCCTCAGATGAAGAGTGTATTCTCCCCCTGATGGCAAAAACTGATCAAAATTCTAGGCAGGTCGAGGCTTATTTTTCCTTTATCTGAATTGATCAGTCTGTTATTGTGAGCTTAAATCAAGGCACTTTAATGAGTTTTCCAACACAATCATTATTGTAAACTTAATATGCAGAAAATGACTTGAAGTGACTTAAAGTGACTAAAGTATTTATAATCTTATTGACCTAAAACTCTGATTTATTAAGAATTTAAATTGTGATAACAATGATAGTAAATGAAAACATTAATGTTTAGTTCTTGGGTACAATTAGGAAGAAAATATACTAAATTTAGTGGTTGCTCTAGTACTCTATGTCTCTTAGTCATAATTTTCATACCCAGAATAAGTTAATGACTTGAAGTATTTTCTTTTCAACAGTGCATTCTGGCCTGATAACTATAAATCAGCATTCTTCCAGATGTGTTCTGCAGAATACTAATCTTAGAATGTTAAAAGGTACTTTGCAAATAATGATGATGATGATAAAGTTCTTTACTGGGAAAAGCTGAACTGATCAAAATTGAGTTGCTTTGCTTTAGGACTTCTCAGAGCCTTGATTAGGCTAAAATAAATTGTCCATTTCCAAGAGGAATTAGATATCAGTCTCCCGAATTATCTTACCACTGAACCATTATTTAAAGGAATATCTTTTAGACAATTGTTCCAGAAAATACCTCTGTAATTCATTATCTGCAAACATTTGACACTTTGTTGTGACACTTCTTTGATGGTAAGACTGGTAGAGCTTTTCCCATAGACTTAATGGACAGTGACTCAGCAGAGCTGTGTTGATCATAACTGATCTCTTCTACTTTCTGCTTGATCCCTGAAATTCCAATGCTTAATCATTTATTATTCATTGTTAAATATTATTCATCGTTAAATAATAACTCAATTATGTGGTCCCATGACCTTCTTAGTGACAAATCCAAAGTATTCTTTCCATTCCTTATCCCATTTTATCTCCTTGGGGCATTTGGTGCAATTGATCACTCTCTATTACTTGAAATTCTTCTTAGTTTTTTTTTTTCCCCACATCTTTATTGGAGTATAAATGCTTTACAATGTTGTCTTAGTTTCTGCTGTACAACAAAGTGAATCAGCTATATGTATACATATATCCCCATATCCCCTCAAGACTCATCTCTCAATTTCTTGTATTATTCCATTTTCTCTGTTTGCTTCTTATATGTTGTATCCAATTTTTGCTGGCCTTCTTTTCTCTCTCTCCATTCTCTCCCTGTTTTATCTCGTCCAAATGTATTGCTTCAAATGCCATTATAGACTGATGGCTCACAAAGCTATATCTCTGAGATCTCTGATTGCCTACGAAACCTCTCTACTTGAATGTGTAACTTCCAATTAATTAACAGCCCTCTTCACTACAGTGTCCGCAGGTACTTCAAATTCAAGTTGCAAAAAACTTAATTCATCATCACCCCACCCAACACTTAACAAACTTACTGCTTCCTGATATTCCCTGTCTTCATTCAGGGTTGAATTCACAGAAATTATCATGATTGATAGTGTGATACGGTGGGTAAAACATTTAGCTTGGAGACAGACTTCTTGAGTTTGAGTTGTATGGCTGCGTTAAGAACTTGTATAACCCTGGGTAATCGGTTCACAATTCTGGATCTCAGTTCTTTCATGTATAAAATATCAGATAATCCTATACTACTTTGTTGTAGTCTTTCACTGACTCTATCTCATTTACCTTCATTCTTGGAAGATTTTAGTTCCTGGCTCTATCTAACACTATCCCTTAGTGATTTAATCTGTTCATATTACTCTTCCAACATCCTTATCACTAAATTCTCAGAATTCCTCTTCTCCAGTGGTCATGTCCTTTATAAAACCTTAGCCACTTTCTCCCATGGTTGAATCCTAGACCTTGTCACTGCAAATAAGCAATCCCTCTAAAATCTTAATTCTGAGCACCCATTCAAGCATCTTATTCCCTCAGTTCTTCAACTGTGAGACCTACAATCTATTGATCCAAATACTTTTTCTCTGGCATTCCTCTCTTCCTCCCCCATTACCCCCCAAAAAATATATCATTGACTCAACCTGTGAATATGTAGCCCATTTCTTCTACTGTAAAGAGCCCATATATTTTAGAAGAAGCATGCCTAACTTTCAAATGTGTTGATTAGTAAATTTTTTGTATTTGTCTTCAAGGCAGCCCTAAGCATATTTGCAAATTATTGAATCTAAAGTTAATATTTTCACTTTGACTGTCGAGCTTTTATATCAAATATGTGATGAATTGCAGGAACCATGGCATTTTCCTGCCTTGTAGCTTTGAAATAATTATATCTTTAACTAATTCATTATTGTAATAGGGGACGTTTAGGCTAGAATGTTACAATATTAGTGTTTTAAAGATGAGAGGCAGCCAGCAAGACTCCAGTATCCATAGCAACATGAAGTTCTTCTTTTCATCTCTTAAGTGACCAAAGGTGATTATTACTTTTCTTTATATTATTATATCAGAGTTTATCACAGAGGTGAAGAGCATGTACTAGCATTCAAGTGAGGTAAAGATATTTAAGGCAGAAATAGATACGAATACCACTGAACCCCCCCCCACAACAGGATCCTTCCTCCTCCCCCAAGTGAAGGAATTTATAGTTCTATTCAGAAGCAAAGGGGTTTTAAACAAGACTTGAAATATTACTTGCTAATTAAAACTTTCAGCTAGGTTGGGAAGGAAAACAACAATGCTATGCAATCTTAATCATTAAAATGAGGCCGTAAAATCTTAGGGACGAAGAAGGAGTACCAATGAGATCCATATAAGTCCTCAGGTGTTCGGCCTCATTGAAATAAGACAAGTTCTTTAGGTGGCAGAATTTACAGGAGAGAAAGAGAGAGATAATAACAGAGATTGAGAGAAACCTAAAGGCAATATAGCAAAAGTTGATATGATAATGATGGATATTTTAAAGGAAGTTATATTATTTTCACTATTTTTATGTACACTTGAAATATTTCATAATTAGAATAACTTTAAGGTTAAAGGAGAGAAATCATGAGATAAATTTAAGAAGATGATAAATTGCAGGATTAAAGGACTTGAAAACTAAGTTCTGCTTAAAACTTTCTTTGTCATATGTGAGTTGTAGTTGTGTTAATTAACAGATGACTGGAAAGAGTTCATCAAATAATCTATCCCCCAAAACTATTTTTTGTCTACTTATAAAAATTTTTCACTTATCTATGACCAAACTAATTCTTTGATGTTATTGGGTGCCATGTACTTATGGACATCTGTCTCTTATTTTGCAGGAGCCAGTAAGCAATTGATTTTTATTTTACATCCATGATAAGACTCACCAAACTTGTAGTTTCCATTTCTCCTTCCCTTCTGCCAAAATAATGATAACAGCAACATCAACACATATCAGGCCAAGTAGTGTCCTAAATGCATCATATTTAATTTATTTAGTCCTCACATCAAACTTATGAAGTGGATTCTGTTAGTATCCTCTCCTTACAGATAAGGAAACTGAGTTACAGAGAGGTAAGAAATTTGCCCAGGATCACAGTTGGCCACAGGTTTTGTGCTCTTAAACATTACTCTGTACTGCCTCTTGATCATGGCTCTAGGAAGTTAAGGAGTTTTATTAACCATACACTATAATTTATTCATGCTATAAATAGTTACTGTGTTTCACTCAACCAGGTGTTAGGGATTTTAGCAAACCCAGGAAGAGAGAATTAAATCAGCAATAACACAAGATAAGAGTTATGGTGCTGAAAATATCAGGAGTTGTCAGTAACAGCAAGAACAGCTAAGCCAGTGTAAGGAGAATATGATTCCTTGTCAAAGACAGAACTCAACCAAATTACTAGAAAAAGCAAACAGTCCATTGTTCCATGCTGGTGACATTGAGCTCTGAAAGAGTGAAGCAGGAGAAAAGGTGGCCAGAGGGTGATTACGCATCAAGATGTACCCAAAGATAAAGAAATCACAAAGTGTAGAAAGCCAGCTAAGAGCATTGCCAGTTTGCCAGGGTCCTTGCTAGAAGACAGGGCAGGTTCAGATTTCTTATTGTAGTGGACACAGAGATGCACTGCCCAGAATCCCCTCCATGGAAGGACTTGCTGCCCAACCGTGTGAGGTCAGCAACACTCCAGCCATCACCTCCTCCTGGTCTGCCCCGGCTGCAAAGGATGACCTTCCCAAAATCACCTGCTTCCCAGGGTAGCCCACAAATTCACCTCAAGATGAATGAAGAAATTCAGATAATTATTTCAAGATTAAAAATAGGTGTGATTTTTATTTTATTTAAGATATATATATACTCAGGTAATTTCCTTCCATTTCTGGGTTTTGATTTAGACAATTTGTTTGGGTCAGTTTACATTATGTAGTGCCCATCCAAGAGTATCTAAATAGCAAATGTATGTGAAATACCTAACAGTCTGATGTCCTTCAATGATTATTTTGACATTTTTTTAAAAATCAATTCTTGATGTTGAGATTTTCTGTTTCTACACTTCCAAAATTGGAGTTGTTTTGTGACCATTCATGCACAGTTTACCTGAGTGCAAATTTCCAAGGCTCCCATGGAAGAAAACTCAGATTTATCTTCTGTCCTTGTTTGGAAGTGGCAGAAGTCAAGGCCCCCTGCTTCCCTCGTGCCTCATTTCAGTAGCTTTCCCCAACCCATCTTATCTTTATTCTAATTTGTTCTGTTTGAACTCATCAACATGAAATCAGCACTATATCTAAACGTATAGAATAAAAAGAAAGTGAGAGAAGACAGAAAATAAATGAATACGAACCAGGAAATTCCTATCCAAGGAACAAGTAGAAGGCACTAGTGAAAAGCAAAAGCAGATAGATGTTACGTGCAGCCGCTTCCTTGTGGAACAGTTCGAGAACAAGTCAAAACTCCCCCAAATCTTCAGGATGTATAATGATTTACCACAATTATTTTCTGAATGCAAACAAGAAGCAATCACTTATGTTTATAGCCAGACTTCTAGTTTCAATAAATTTGGATTCATCCTATTTCCCTCTCAGAAATCACCCCAAACCAGCAAGTAGAACAAGAAACAAAATGCAAGCTCCGTGCTTGAAAATAAATAAAACCCCCAATCAGGACGTAAGCAGAAGGGCTACCGAAAAGAGTGAAGGTCAAATAGGCATGAGGGAAGATGTGAGAGGAAAATCCCTAATGTTCCACATTCTCAGAAAATAATGTCAGAACTAACTCACTCTTCCCCCCGCAAAAAAAGTAATTTCAGAACAAGCTACCTCTTGATCATGACATAAGGAAAAGGGTGAGAGATCTGGTGTGAGAGCTTGTCTATCCACAAACCAGCTCTGAGAAGCAGAGGAGGCAGGACTGAATGATAAACCACACAACACCAGACGCACAGGACGTGCACTAGCAGTGAGGCAACTGTAACAGAGACCCTCTGCCTTATTATCAGCCCTGCAGCGCTAATCCTCGTTGATCTTAGGAGGGAAAGAATGCTCAAGGAATTCACATATACCGATCTTGAGGCATACAGAAAATGTCTGCTGCTATGGAATAATGGCCTGGCCATTCCTTACATAAACTTCCAGCAAATAGCTGATCTAGGAAGAATGTACATAATTTGAAGATGAATAAAAATAAAAAAGAACCAATATCACTTATATGTTGAATCTAAAAAATGATACAAATGAGCTTATTTACAAAACAGAAATAGAGTTACATACTTAGAAAACTAATTAATGTTTACCAAAGGGGAAAGGTTGGGGAGGGATAAATTAGGAGGTTGGGATTAACATACACACACTACTATATATAAAAATAGATAATCAACAAGGACCTACTATATAGCACACGGAGCTCCACTCAAATACTCTGTAATAACCTATATGGGAAAAGAATCTGAAAAATAATAGCTATATGTATATGTATAAATGAATCACTTTGCTGTACACCTGAAACTAACACAGCATTGTAAATCAACTATAATCCAATATAAAGTAAAAATTAAATTTTAAAAAAAGAACCAACACAGCCATTACAAAAATAATGTAAGAATAAAAGGATAAAAATAGCAAAAATAGAGGATAAGGAAACTAGAAAAAATAATTGCCAGGAAACAAATTAAAAATTCAGTCAAACTTATTGGTACAAATCTTTTAAAAATTAAAAAAAGCATTAACTGATATGTAAGAGCTCAGGTTGGTGAGAAAACAAAAGGAGATGAAACATGAGCTGGCGGAACTCAAGGAAGAAAAGATAAAAATACTATAGAAATGAAGGCCAAGAAGCATATAGAAAGCAGGTGAAAATGCAGTAAGTAATATAAAGAACAGAACTGAGAAAAGTGAATAACATAAAATATAAATGGACAAAATATTTTAGAAGGTAAATAGTGAATGTGGAAGATGGGCAAAAGATGGATAATATGTACATAATTGATGTTCACAATAAAGAGGGCTGAAATAATGAAGATAACAAATACTTAGGGTTAATTTCAAGAAAACTTGCCAGAAAGAAGAGTTGAATCTACTGACTGAAAGAGCATATTGTATCCCAAACCAAAAAAAGGGGGAGAGCGCACAGAATGGTAAACTTTGAGATGTATCTTACTAAAATTTTTGTATACTACAATAAAGAATCCTTTGAACCTGCAGGCATAATATCATATAATCTATGATGAGAAAGGAAGCAGGCTGGTTTCAGATATCTACAAAGAAACATTCAACTCTTAAATAACGTTGGAGCAGTTCCCTCAGAGGCCAAAAGAAAGTGTGACCCAAACATTGCATTCCTAGCCAAGCCATTGTGCAAATATAAAGGCCATTAGAAAAAAATTGTCTGAAAATGCAAGAACCCAAAGAATATATTTACCATCAACTCTTCTTCATAAGACTGTTAGATCATAATATGTACATATATCAGATCATTGTATACCTTAAACTTAACACAATGTTATAGTCTATCTCAATAAAGCTGGAAAATAAAGTAAATCATTTATTTTTTAAACTGTTAGATGACAAACTTCAGCCAACCAAGAGGTGCCTGGAACCACCATGGCAAACTGACTGGCAATGAGTATTAATTCTTTTTTTTTTCTCTTGAGAACATTTTTTTAAAATTAATTAATTATTTATTTATTTTTGGCTGCATTGGGTCTTCATTGCTGCGTGAGAACTTTCTCTAGTTGTGGTGAGCGGGGGCTACTCTTCGTTGTGGTGCACGGGCTTCTCATTGCTGTGGCTTCTCTTGTTGTGGAGCACGGGCTCTAGGTGTGCAGGCTTCAGTAGTTGTGGCTTGCAGGCTCTAGAGCATGGGCTCAGTAGTTGTGGCGCACGGGCTTAGTTGCTCCGCGGCACGTGGGATCTTCCTGGACCAAGGCTCGAACCCGTGTCCCCTGCATTGGCAGGTGGGTTCTTAACCACTGTGCCACCAGGGAAGCCCAAGTATTAATTCTTTTTATCGGTAGAAACTAAAACCAAAAAATTGAGGATTATGGTTGAATACAGAAATGATAAAAATATAAATAACTGGAAGTAAAAAAAGAAAAGCAAAGCCAGGGTAAAAGTATACTGATTCCCCCACCTGTAAATATAATTTAAAGATGATTAAGTGATACCATATGCATTTATCACCTCTTCAAATATAAATGTCCAATATTTAGCTTAAAAAATACTTTTATATCTTCTTTAGTAAAATGGCCAAGTAAGATGATAGAGAGCAATAATTGCACTTAATTTATAGTCAGATTCAACTAACATTTATCAGGCTTCTATAATGGCTAGAGCCTTTCACATGTAATATTCACCAGATTCCTCTGAAATTAGCATTATTATGCCTATTGTTTAGATTGGGAAATTGATATTTTATACAAGTAAGTTAACCAGGATCAAGCAGCTAGTAAGTAGTAGATGAGCTGATATATGAAGACAAGTCCTCTAATTGCCAAGTCCTGTTTAGTTTCTGGTCTTACTATCTTTCAAACCAGTACTGGCAGTACATATAGCATGATGAGTACAGGCTTCAGTGGAAATCCCAGCTCTACCATTTGCTTGCTTTGTGATCTTGGAAGACTGATCTTGCCTTCTGAACCTCTCTGTGTCTTGGTTCTATCATCTATTCATCTATAAAGTGAGGATAATAAAAGTAGCAATGTCATGGGTTTGTTGTTGTTGCTGCCACTTTTTTTTTATAACAGTTTAGGAAAAATTTGAAAATAGAGTTCTGAGGTCATATTTGTGCAAATCTTGAACAAAAGTCTTTAACTAAATTAAGTTATTGAGTTAACTTACTTTTCATGGATCTTTTATTATAAAAGCAAGGCAGACATTGTATAATTTAGGGAAGTCATATAATTTATGTAATTCTCTAAAATATTTAATTTTCTAAGTATGTCTCCCCCCAAATCACTTAGAGGTAGCTATTTTTTTTAATATAAATTTATTCATTTATTTTTGGCTGCATTGGGTCTTTGTTGCTGTGCGCAGGCTTTCTCTAGTTGCGCCAAGCAGGGGCTACTATTCGTTGCAGTGCGTGGGCTTCTCATTGCGGTGGCTTCTCTTGTTGTGGAGCACAGGTTCTAGGCATGCGGGCTTCAGTAGTTGTGGCACGTGGGCTCAGTTGTTGTGGCTCGCGGGCTCTAGAGCACAGGCTCAGTAGTTGTGGCTCACGGGCTTAGTTGCTCCACGGCATGTGGGATCTTCCCGGACCAGGGCTCGAACCTGTGTCTCCTGCATTGGCAGGCGGATTCTTAACCCCTGAGCCACGAGGGAAGTCCCTAGAGGTAGGTATTTTTAAACTTTGCATTTTTCCTTCTAAAATCTTTCTATGCTTTTTTTCCATAACTGTGATCAAACTATATGACATTTACATCATATAAACTTTTTCACATAATTCAAAATCCTTCTTAAGTATGATTTTCATAGCTGTATAAAGGCTCTGTCCATATAGGCTATCATGTCTAACTATTCTTTTGGTGTGATGAATACCTTTTTAGAATAAATCTTGTTCTTCATTTGGAATTATTTACTTAGAGCAGAGCCTCAGAAATGCAATTACTTGGTCAAAAATTATTAATATTTTTAAGACTTTTGATATATATTTACAGATTGCTATGCGATAGACCATGTAAAGTACTTGAAATAGTACTGAAGGCATAGAAGAATACTTCATACACTAAGGATGTTAACTTTTTATCTGCTTATTTGTTTTAAATATTTCCTTGTTGGTGGTTTGTCTTTAAATATATATATGTGGTCTCCTTTTAAATGAAAAATTATACATTTTAATCACATCTATTGAGCTTTTTGTTTATAATTTCCTTTACTATTTCTCAACCAGTGAAATTCTTCCTCAGCTAGATAGCTAACATTTTCTTCAATTTCCTGTTTTAATAATTTTAGACTATAGACCTTAGATTATCTTTGATCCCAAATGATTTAGCTACATTTTTATCTAACATTCTACTTATGCTAATGAGACTTAAGATCTCAGTGAAAAATCAAAGTTATTAAATTTGTTTGACCTGACCAAAATTAAACACGTCTCTAGCTCAAAACAAAAAATACTTAAGAAGTGGTTAAGTATAGAGAGCTACATTGCAAAATTACTCTTGCTCTCAGTTTTTGTTTTATTTTTTATCTTTCTAATCAACTAAACAATGTCCTCCTAAGCTACAAGAGATATGAAATCCTAGAAAAAATAGGAAGAAGTTAGCTTGCTTTTATATTACTAATAAAGATAAGTAACACTTACATACGGGAGATGAGAAGATCGAGGCTTACTGTTTTGTAAAAATTCTGATAGGTATCAAGTTTTATGTATTCCATTGGTTGAAGAATCTTGATAGGAATCATTAAGTATAGCCCTGGCCTCCTCAGGGTAACCTATTCCAGCCACCTACTGTTATCACGCTGTGGTTGGTATTAATACAGTTAAAGGCTTGAGTTCAATTCCTGAATATGCCAAGAAACTTTACAGAGAGGAAAACTCTCCTGTTTCCAGACTAAGCTGCCAAGTCAGCCATTTCATAAACTAAAAAATGAAATTGAGGGGCTTTCCTGGTGGCGCAGTGGTTGAGAATCTGCCTGCCAATGCAGGGGACGCGGGTTCGTGCCCCGGTCCGGGAAGATCCCACAGGCCACGGAGCAGCTGGGCCCGTGAGCAATGGCCACTGAGCCTGCGCGTCCAGAGCCTGTGCTCCGCAACGGGAGAGGCCACAGCGGTGATAGGCCCGCATACGGCAAAAAAAAAAAAAAAAAAAAATTAAATTGAGCGACCATCACTGTTGCTATAGAGTGAATCCATATAACAACAAAAAATTAGGGAGATAATGATTAGAATATTATCCCTGTGGAAAAAGCCTTGGTGTGATTCCAATTTTTGTATATTAATGAATCTGCTCAAGAAAAGCGAATAAGATGACAAGATAGCTTGCCAGTTCTACCATGACTCACTCTCATACCACTTTTCAGGGATATATTTAAAATATGGTTAGCTTATCAGTAAAATGTTTGTGTTTTATTTCCCCAAAGTTCTGCATTAAAATAGAGTTAGAGAAAAAAAGTAGTTAGAAAATCAAGGATATTAAATAATTTTTCTGAGCCCTTGAGCAACAATGCTTTTAGGATTCATATTATATCATATTTCCAGCAACTGCATCATAATTACCACCACTTTAGAAATGAGATCAATGTGTATGTGTTCTAAAAGAATCATATTTATAAATGCATTTTATTTTTTTGTTTTTAACATCTTTATTAGAGTATAATTGCTTTACAATGCTGTGTTAGTTTCTGCTGTATAACAAAGTGAATCAGCTATACGTATACATATGTCCCCATATCCCCTCCCTCTTGCATCTCCCTCCCACCCTCCCTATCCCACCCCTCTAGGTGGTCTCAAAGTACTGAGTTTATCTCCCTGTGCTATGCAGCTGCTTCCCACTAGCTGTTTTACATTTTGTAGTGTATATATGTCAATGCTACTCTCTCACTTCCTCCCAGCTTACCCTTCCCCCTCCCCGTGTCCTCAAGTCCATTCTCTACATCTGTCCTTTATTCCTGTCCTGCCCCTAGGTTCATGAGAACCATTTTTTTTTTAGATTCCATATATATGTGTTAGCATACAGTATTTGTTTTTCTCTTTCTGACCTACTTCAGTCTATATGACAGACTCTAGGTCCATCCACCTCACTACAAATAACTCAACTTCATTCCTTTTTCTGCCTGAGTAATATTCCATTGTATATATGTGCCACATCTTCTTTATCCATTCATCTGTTTGTGGACACTTAGATTGCTTCTGTGTCCTGGCTATTGTAATAGTGCTACAATGAACATTGTGGTACATGTCTCTCATTCTTTTTTTTTTTTTTTTTGGCTGCGTTGGGTCTCTGTTGCTGCACGTGGGCTTTCTTAACTTGTGGCGACTGGGGGCTACTCTTTATTACACTGTGTGGGCTTCTCATTGCGGTGGCTTCTCTTTGATGCGAAGCACAGGCTCTAGGTGCACGGGCTTCAGTAGTTGTGGCAAATGGGCTCAGTAGTTGTGACTTGCAGGCCCTAGATCACAGGCTCCGTAGTTGTGGCAGATGGGCTTAGTTGCTCTGCGGCATGTGGGATCTTCCTGGAACAGGGCTCAAATCCGTGTCCCCGCATTGCCAGGTGTATTCGTAACCACTGTGTCACCAGGGAAGTCCCCATGTCTCTATTTGAATTATGGTTTTCTTAGGGTATGTGCCCAGTAGTGGGATTGCTGGGTCATATGGTAGTTCTATTTTTAGTTTTTAAGGAACGTCCATACTGTTCTCCATAGTGGCTGTATCAATTTACATTCCCACCAACCATGCAAGAGGGTTCCCTTTTCTGCACACCCTCACCAGCATTTATTGTTTGTAGATTTTTTTGATGATGGCCATTCTGACTGGTGTGAGGTGATACCTCATTGTGGTTTTGATTTGCATTTCTCTAATGATTAGTGATGTTGAGCATCCTTTCATGTGTCTGTTGGCAATCTGTATGTCTTCTTTGGAGAAATGTCTGTTTAGGTCTTCAGCCCATTTTTGGATTGGGTTGTTTGTTTTTTTGATACTGAGCTGCTTGTGTATTTAGGAGATTAATCCTTTGTCAGTTGTTTAATTTGCAAATATTTTCTCCCATTCTGAGGATTGTCTTTTCATCTTGTTTATGGTTTCCTTTGCTTTGCAAAAGTTTTTAAGTTTCATTAGGTCCCATTTGTTTATTTTTGGTTTTATTTCCATTTCTCTAGGAGGTGGGTCAAAAAGGATCTTGCTGTGATTTATGTCATAGAAGTTCTGCCTATGTTTTCCTGTAAGAGTTTTATGGTGTCTGGCCTTACATTTAGGTCTTTAATCCATTTTGAGTTTATTTGTGTGTATGGTGTTAGGAAGTGTTTTAATTTCATTTTTTTACATGTAGCTGTCCAGTTTGCCCAGCACCACTTATTGCAGAGGCTGTCTTTTCTCCACTGTATATTCTTGCCTCCTTCATCAAAGATTAGATGACCATGTGTGCATGGGTTTATCTCTGGGCTTTCTATCCTGTTCCATTGATCTATATTTCTGATTTTGTACCAGTACCATGCTGTGTTGATTACTGTAGCTTTATAGTATAGAAGTCAGAGAGACTGATTCCTCCAGCTGTTTTTTTTTTTTTTTTCTCAAGATTGTTTTGACTGTTTGGGTTATGTTGTGTTTCCATACGAATTTTAAAATTTTTTGTTCTAGTTCTGTGAAAAGTACCATTGGTAGTTTGATAGGGATTGCATTGAATCTGTAGATTGCTTTGGGTAGTATAGTCATTTTCACAATGTTGATTCTTCCAATCCAAGAACATGGTATGTCTCTCCATCTGTTTGTATTGTCTTTAATTTCTTTCATCAGTGTCTTATAGTTTTCTGCATACAGGTCTTTTGTCTCCTTAGGTACGTTCATTCCCAGGTATTTTATTATTTTTTGCAGTGGTAAATGGGAGCATTTCCTTAATTCCTCTTTCAGATTTCATCATTAGTGTATAGGAATGCAAGAGAATTCTGTGCATTAGTTTTGTAACCTGCTACTTTTCCAAATTCATTGATTAGCTCTAATAGTTTTCTGGTAGCATCTTTAGCATTCTTCATGTATAGTATCATGTCATATGCAAACAGTGGCAGCTTTACTTCTTCTTTTATGATTTGGATTTCTTTTATTTCTTTTTCTTTTCTGATTGCTGTGGCTAAAATTTCCAAAACTACGTTGAATAATAGTGGTGAGAGCGGACAGCCTTCTCTTGTTGCTGATCTTAGTGGAAATGGTTTCAGTTTTTCACCATTGGGAATGATGTTGGCTGTGGGTTTGTCATATATGGCCTTTATTATGTTGAGGGAGTTCCTTCTATGCCTACTTTCTGGAGAGTTTTTATTGTAAATGGGTGTTGAATTTTGTCGAAAGCTTTTTCTGCATCTATTGAGATGCATCTGGTTTTTATTCTTCAGTTTGTTAATATGTGTATCACATTGATTGATTTGCATATATTGAAGAATCCTTGCATTCCTGGGAGAAACCCCATTTGATCATGGTGTATGACCCTTTAATATGCTGTTGAATTCTCTTTGCTAGTATTTTGAGGATTTTGCATCTATGTTCATCATAGTTCTTGGCCTGTAGTTTTCTTTTTTTTGACATCTTTGTCTGGTTTTGGTATCAGGGTGATGGTGGCCTCATAGAATGAGTTTGGAGTGTTCCTCCCTCTGCTATATTTTGGAAGAGTTTGAGAAGGATAGGTGTTATCTCTTCTCTAAATGTTTGATAGAATTCGCCTGTGAAGCCATCTGGTCCTGGGCTTTTGTTTGTTGGAAGATTTTTAATCACAGTTTCAAATTCAGTGCTTGTGATTGGTCTGTTCATATTTTCTATATCTTCCTGGTTCTGCCTTGGAAGATTGTACTTTTCTAAAAATTTATCCCTTTCTTCCAGGTTGTCCATTTTATTGGCGTATAGTTCTTTGTAGTAATCTCTTATGATCCTTTGTATTTCTGCAGCGTCAGTTGTTTCTTCTCCTTTTTCATTTCGAATTCTGTTGATTTGAGTCTTCTTCATTTTTTTTTTGATGAGTCTGGTTAAAGGTTTATCAATTTTGTTTATTTTCTCAAAGAACCAGCTTTTAGTTTTATTTATCTTTGCTATTGTTTCCTTTATTTCTGATCAGATCTTTATGATTTCTTTCCTTCTGCTAACTTTGGGTTTTTTTTGTTCTTTCTCTAACTGGTTTAGGTGTAAGTTTCAGTTGTTTATTTGAGATGTTTCTTGTTTCTTGAGGTAGCATTATATTGTTACAAACTTCCCTCTTAGAACTCCTTCTGCTGCATCCCATATGTTTTTGGTCATCGTGTTTTCATTGTCATTTTTTTCTGGGTATTTTTTTTATTTCCTCTTTGACTTCTTGGTTATTTATTAGTGTATTGTTTAGCCTCCATGTGTTTGTATTTTTTACAGATTTTTTCCTGTAATTGATATCTAGTCTCATAGCGCTGTAGTCGGAAAAGATACTTGATATGATTTCAATTTTCTGAAATTTACCAAGGCTTGATTTGTGACCCAAGATATGATCTATCCTGGAGAATGTCCATGACACTTGAGAAGAAAGTGTATTCTGTTGTTTTTGGATGGAATGTCCTATAAATATCAATTAATTCCATCTGGTCTAATGTGTCATTTAAAGCTTGTATTTCCTTGTTTATTTTCATTTTGGATGATCTGTCTATTGGTGAAAGTGAGGTGATAAAGTTCTGTACTATTATTGTGTTACTGTTGTTTTCCCCATTTATGGCTGTTAGCATTTGCCTTATGTATTGAGGTGCTCCTATTTTGGGTGCATAAATATTTACAATTGTTATATCTTCTTCTTGGATTGATCCCTTGATCATTATGTTGTGTCCTTCTTTCTCTCTTGTAATAGTCTTTATTTTAAAGTCTATTTTGTCTGAGAATTGCTACTCCAGTTTTCTTTTGATTTCCATTGTATGGAATATCTTTTCCCATCCCCTCATTTTCAGTGTGTTTGTGTCCCTAGGTCTGAAGTGGGTCTCTTACAAACAGCATATATACAGGTCTTGTTTTTGTATCCATTCAGCCAGTCCATGTCTTTTGCTTGGAGCATTTAATCCATTTACATTTAAGGTAGTTATCAATATGTATGTTCCTATTACCATTTTCTTAATTGTGTAGGGTTTGCTGTTGTAGGTCTTTTCCTTCTCTTGTGTTTCCTGCCTAGAGAAGTTCCTTTAGCATTTGTTGTAAAACTGGTTTGGTGGTGCTGAATTCTCTTAACTTTTGCTTGTCTGTAAAGTTTTTAATTTGTCTGTCGAATCTGAATGATATCCTTGCTGGGTAGAGTAATCTTGTTTGTAGGTTTTCCCCTCTCATCACTTTAAATATATCTCTTCTGGCTTTCAGAGTTTCTGCTGAAACGTTAGCTGTTAACCTTATGGGGGTTCCCTTGTATGCCATTTGTTGCTTTTCCCTTGCTGCTTGTAATATTTTTTCTTTGTATTTAATTTTTGATAGTTTGATTAATGTGTCTTGCCATGTTTCTCCTTGAATTTATCCTGTATGGGACTCTCTGTACTTCCTGGACTTGATTGACTATTTACTTTCTCATGTTAGGGAAGTTTTCAAATATAATCTCTTCAAATATTTTCTCAGACCCTTTCTTTTTCTTCTTGGACCCCTATAATTCAAATGTTGGTGTGTTCAATGTTGTCCCAGAGTTCTCTGAGACTGTCCTCAATTCTTTTCATTCTTTTTTCTTTATTCTGCTCTGCAGTCGTTATTTCTACTACTTTATCTTCCAGGTCACATATCTGTTCTTCTGCCTCAGTTATTCTGCTATTGATTCCTTCTAGAGAATTTTAAATTTCATTTGTTGTGTTTTTCATCATTGTTTATTTGCTCTTTAGTTCTTTTAGGTCCTTGTTAGACATTTCTTATATTTCCTCCATTCTATTTCCAAGATTTTGGATCATGTTTACTATCGTTATTCTGAATTCTTTTTCAAGTAGACTGCCTATTTCCTCTTCATTTGTTAGGTCTTGTGGGTTTTTACCTTGCTCCTTCATCTGCTGCATAGTTTTCTGTCTTCTAATTTGTTTAACTTACTTTTTTGGGGGTCTCCTTTTCGTAGGCTGCAGGTTCATAGTTCCCGTTGTGTTTGGTGTCTCCCTCCAGTGGGTGAGGTTGATTCAGTGGGTTGTGTAGGCTTCCTGGTGGAGGGGACTGGTGCCTGTATTCTGGTGGGTGGGGCTGGGTCTTGTCCTTCTGGGGGGTGGGGCTGCATCTGGTTGTGTGTTTTGGGGTGTCTGTGAACTAATTATGATTTTAGGCCACCTCTCTGCTAATGGGTGGGGTTGCGTTCCTGTTTTGCCAGTTGTTTGGCATGTGGTGGCCAGCACTGGAGCTTGCTGGTTGTTGAGTGGAGCTGCGTCTTAGTGTTGAGATGGAGACCCCTGGGAGAGCTCTTGCCAATTGATATTACATAGAGCCAGGAGGTCTCTGGTGGTGCAATGTCCTGGACTCATCTCTCCCAGTCGGAGGCTCAGGCTTGACACCCAGCTGGAGCACCAAGACCCTGCCATCCAGAAGCCTCGGAAGAAAAGGAAGAAAAAATAGGAAAAAATGAAGAACAGATAGAACCCCAAACCAAATGGTAAAAGCAAAACTAAACAGACAAAATCACACAAAGAAACACACATACACACTCAAAAAAATAGAATAAAAAAAGTAGAGGGCAACCAAACCAATAAACAAATCCACCAGTGATAACAAGCACTAAAAACTAAACTAAGATAAACATACAAACCAGAAACAAATCAGACGTAGAAAGCAAACCCCAAGTCTACAGTTGCTCTCAAAGTCCACCGCCTCGATTTTGGGAACATTTATTGTCTATTCAGGTATTCCAGCGACGCAGCATACATCTAGTTGATCATGGGGGTTTAATCTGCTGCTCCTGAGGCTGCTGGGAGAGATTTCTCTTTCTCTTCTTTGTTCACACTGCTCCTGGGGCTCAGCTTTGGATGTGGCCCCACCTTTGCATGTAGGTCGCCCTCAGGCATCTCTTCCTGCCCAGATAGGAGGAGGTTAAAGCAGCGCCTAATTAGTGCTCTCTTGCTCACTCATGCCGGGGTAAGGGAGGGGTACGGTAGTCATAATTGGAATGTGGGGTGAGCCTGCGGTGGCAGAGGTCAGTGTGGCATTGCAAGAGCCTGAGGGGCACCGTGTATTCTCCCGGAGAAGTTGTCCCTGGATCACGGGACCCTGGCAGTGGTGGGCTGCACAGGCTCCCAGGGGTGGGGGGTGTGGGTAGTGACCTGCGCTCACACACAGGCTTCTCGGTGGCAGCGACGGCAGTGTTCATGCTTCATGCCTGTCTTTGCGGCCCGAGCTGATAGCCATGGCTCTCGCCCATCTCTGGAGCTCACTAAGGTGGTGCTCTGAATCCCATCTCCTCATGCACCCCAAAACATTGGTCTCTTGCCTCTTAGGCTGTTCCAGACTTTTCCCTGGACTCCCTCCCGGCTAGCTGTGGCGCACTAACCCCTTCAGGCTGTGTTCACGCAGCCAACCCCAGTCCTCTCCCTGGGATCTGACCTCCAAAGCCCGAGCCTCAGCTCCCAGCCCCGCCCGCCCCGGCGGGTGAGCAGACAAGGCTCTCGGGCTGGTGAGTGCCGGTCGGCACCGATCCTCTGTGTGGGAATCTCCCCGCTTTGCCCTCCGCACCCCTGTTGCTGTGCTCTCCTCCGCAGCTCCGAAGCTTCCCCCTCCGCCACCCACAGTCTCCGCCCGCGAGGGAGCTTCCTAGTGTGTGGAAACCTTTCCTCCTTCACAGCTCCCTCCCACTGGTGCAGGTCCCATCCCTATTCTTTTGTCTCTGTTTTTTCTGTTTTCTTTTGCGCTACCCAGGTACATAGGTTTTTCTTGCCTTTTGGGAAGTCTGAGGTCTTCTGCCAGCGTTCAGTAGGTGTTCTGTAGGAGTTGTTCCACATGTAGATGTGTTTCTGATGTATTTGTGGGGAGGAAGCTGATCTCCACGTCATACTCCTCCACCATCTTTAAGGTCTCTCTATAAATGCATTTTAAATTAACAACAATAAAAAAAATACCCAACTTGAATAGGGTTTCAAATATTTGGGAACCCAAAACTGATAATATTTTTATATAAATTCTATTGCATAAAATAATTTATTTATTAAACAAATATTTATTGAGCATGCACTGTGTGTCAGACCATTGGAATACATCGATGACTTAAACACACAAAAATTCCTACCCTCGATCCTTGTGAGGGAACTTGTTCTGTATCTTGACTGTGATGATGGTCATACGAATCTACACACGTGATACAATTGCACGGAACTAAATACACAGACAAATGAATTCATGTAACATTAGTGAAATCTGAATAAGGTAGATGAATTAAATCAATGTCAGTTTTCTGGTTGTCATATGATACCATTGTTTTGTAAGATGTTATCATTGAGGAAGCTGGGTGACTGTTATACAGGATCTCTTTGTATTATCTTTTACAACGGCATGTGAATCCTGAATCATTTGAAAGCAAAAGTTTTTTAAAAATTCCTTATCCTCAGAGCTTAAATTCTAGTGCCTGGAGACACAAAAAATAACAAACATTGCAAATAAATAAATTATAAAGTAGGCTAGAACATTAAGTATTATAGAAAAAATAGGACAGGTTAAAGGGAACTGAGGGTATCCTAGCTCTATTATGAAGATGGTATTTGAGCAAAGACTTAGGAGGTTGGAAATGCTGTGGGAAAAGCATTCAGTGGAGGAAACAGCCATGGCAAAGCCTCTAAGGTAGGAATGAGCTCCAGCATTTAAGGAGTGACAAGGGGCCAGCAGGCTAGAGCTGGGGGAGCACAGGGAGAGCAGCAGGTGATAAAGTCAGAGAATTTTGAAGCACCAAAGTTCAGAGGGCCTCAAAGGCCGTTGTAGGGACTTAGGCTTTTTCTCTGAGTTGGGAAATCTTTGGAAAGTCTTTGAACAGAGTGGGTCTCTCTGGCTCCCATGTTAAAAACAGAGTGTAGAGGAGGAAGAGTGAAAGGAGAGTGACCTGTCAGGAGGCTAATGCAGGCGTCCAGCAAAGAGAAAATAGTAGCTTGGATAGGAAACAATGAGAATACTCCTCTACACTAACTTGCACATCAGTGCTTAGTATGACAATTACAGTTTCCACAAACTCACAACATATTTCCAACGAGAACTGTATTTAAGCAGATTTTGCAATGCCTAGTTGCATAAGTTACAAATTTTGCTCTTTAAAATGAGAGATCGGAAAAATCCTATTTGCAAATGGTAAGTCTTTTCTTTATGAAACACCAGAACAGTTAAAAAGAAAGTCTTGCCATTTCAGATTCAGAAAATTTCTGCTACCCTCCTGTACCTGTCCTGATTATTTGGAACACAAAGGAGGCTCATTGGCCACATCCCTTTTGCTTGCCTGACTGAAGCATGCTAGGTCAGGACCATTGGCTGGTAACTCTGGCTCCCTCTACTGACTCAATCAGAGGGCCGACGAGAAAGCAGATTCAGCAGCCCCATATAATTAGAAAGAAAAAATCAAAAGAAGAAAGTTTTTCTGTGTGTTATCCAAGTGTGGTGTCATCCAAGATAAACATGTTTAAAGCTTTTGAAAAGCACAGATGCCTGCACTGTCTATTGTTTAGAAACTGAACATCCTTATAAGTTGAATACAGTGGATACTGAGCCCATTCTGTATTATACAGCCTACTGTTCCTCTACCTCTCTCATTTCACTCTGAGTACATTACAGGTGCTTTAGTAGCAGTTTATATGGCCCATAAACAGTACCTCTTTAAATTCATTAAAATATGTGCACTTGATTGCTAAAATAACAAATGAAATTTTGAGACAATTCAGTCTCTTCGGTATTCAAAAACATGTTCTTTTGAAAATGTAGTTTATCCTGAAGTTCTGCCAGTCAGGTGGAAAAGTTTTCTATTATTAAATGGAACTAAAGCAGAAGTAGACAAGAATGCACTATGTGGCAGAATAAAATAAAAAGCAACATCTACTGGAAGAACTCTTGAAAGTAACGGGAGAAAGCCGCATATTCATACAGTGAAGATCGCTTCTGTTTCCTTTGTAGTAACATGATATGGAGAATGAAAGTGTTTACTCATCTGATCCTGGATATGAAAAGAAAATAGCCTCAGCACACTTTAACCTCCACACTTTAACCTCTCTCAACATTAGGCTTCTGTTTTCCTGTTCCCAGACATCACAGCAGGGGGAGTTCCCTCCTTCATGAAGGTTTTCTTCAGCCAAAAGGTGTTTCATATGATAGAAAGTTTCTTTAGGCTTTTCTAGATGTCATAATCCCTAAGAAGTGAAACTAAATGAAGATTTTTAAACTCTCTGTAACTTCCTATCCTGCTCACAAATTCATGTATAAAAGGAGACCATGAATCTGACTTAAAAGAATAGACTCGGGAGGAAAAAAAACACTTATAACTCAAAAATGCAGATTCCACAAACGCAGTATTTTTACACGTAACAAATAACTTGGTTATGCATCATTTGTTTATTTGCACATTAATTTTGTAAATGTGTTAATTTAAAAAAACATCATACTGCATCACATTAAGGGTGATAATAGGCTAAGGCTTTAAATTTGGAGCAATAAAATATTACACCCTTTGGACACATTCATTATATTGTCAATATTGACAGTAGATCTTCAAAACCTTCTTAAGCATTGTGGAAATAATGCTTTATTTTAAAAATGTGTTATAGAAAGGGCTTCCCTGGGCTTATTCAGCACCTGATATTTAAAACATACTTAAGCCTTTCTTTTCAATTTTTAAAGAATCAAAAAGAGAAGAAAATAATCTCATTTGCTACTTTCTATTAATTGTCTCTCTCCTCAAAGTAGTAATCCATGCCTTATTGTGTCTACCTGTGAATAAATCTTTTACAACTAAGTACCTCAAACTCTGTACTTAACTCCATTGCAAAGGAAAAATGCTTTGATCTCTATAGTTCAGAATTTATTTCCTCTCCCTCCTGGCTGATCTCTAAGCAAATTAACATATTACAGCAATCTGCTTGTAACCGTTCTCCCACCACCAACTCTATTCAAACAAAACGAAGTCACTGCACTTCCTGCTGCTAGTCACCCTTCTTCTGTGGACTCATCATCACATGACATTTTTCTGTAACCCCTGGAGTGACTCAGTTTTCAGAATGCAACTCCTAAGTGGTTGATTTCACTAGTGCTTTCATTAGATTATCTCCCTATAATCTCATGACACTCCCTCTCTTTTACCTTAACATCTCTGCCGCTCTCTTACCTTGCAACCTATTACATATAGGTTTCCCAATTTGGAAGTCTTTGCCCACACACTCACTCTTCTCTCCGCCTCTCATATCATTCACTCTGCCATCCCCTGCTGCCTACAATACGACTTTGCAAATGTCATCTTCACCCTCTGCAAATGAAACCTTTTTTTCTTCAATTTCCTAGTAAATCAAATCCATATGCCTTACTTAAGATCTTCTATCTTCGCATTCACCACTCCATCCTCTCACTCTGCTTCTCAAATAGAAATTCTGCTAATTCACATCTCTTAAACGTGGAGACAGGAAGTCAGGAACCCAAGAGATTATAGTCTGAGACTGACACAGGCAAGCCTGCAGAACTGATCAATGGCTTATCAGTGAGACTTCCTCTCCCCCCCAGGTTCTCCACGTATTCTCAAATTATACTAGAAACTAAAGCAAAACATGAAGTATCAATAGCTGATATGGTGAAATTATATTGACTGCCATAAATATGTATCAGTATTAAATAATCTGCTCTACTAATGGAGGAACAGCTAGAATTGGTGGCACTAACTCTGCCATTTAATCTTAAACTGCTTCTTATGGTCACTTACTTTTTGGAAATACCATATTGACAATGAAAATACTCATTTGTTTTTCTATCTTTGTCATTTATTTTGAGTACATTACAGGTATTTTAATACTGTATTACATATACAGGTGCCCTTATAATAGAGGTAATGTCCCATCTGTCAATATATGCTAGGAAAGAGCTGCTGTTGACTTTACACCTTCTGAATCCCCAACACAGTATTCTGAACATCATAAACTTATGTTGAATGATAGTGTGGTATGCACCTGCCAGTTCATGTGATTTTTGTTCTCTAATCCATCAATCCATGTTTTCATGTGATTATCAGTAGATCATGATATTGCATATAACCTTTCCAATCCAAAGCAGCACATGCACATACACACACACACACACACACACACACACACACTTTTTTGTGTGTGATTTCTAATCTTATATTCAAGGCCCTCCACAATCAGTTCCTTGTTGACTTCTCTGATCTAATCTCTCTCTGTATCTCTACACAAATCAGCAGTTGCAGCTGCAGGCACAGGGGAGTGTGGCTAAAATATTTCCAAATTTTTTTACCTAACAGTGACACCAGCCAAAGTCAGCAGCAAAAGCAATAGGTGAACAGTGCCTGGAAATTCTCTCTTCTTTGCCACAGTCTTATTTACTTTATTTGCATTTAATGCAGTTGCCAGAGGCAGAGATATGATTGGGAGGGTGAAAAGGAGAATGTACATGGAGTTTTGATAAGCTTTAACTAGACCTGGTCAAAAGTCCACTGTCTCTAAGCTACACTCACTCTTATCGTTAAAAGAATGCAAACCAGACCAGAGTTCCACATGTTTACTCTACTGTTTTGTCTCTCCCTTCTCACAAAGTTTAGCTGACCTCTAGGCAGTTTTCTTCTAAATGTATTAGCTTAACTTCTCTTTATTTCTACTAGCTAAACTGGACATCTTCACCTTACCTTATGCAATAGATTAATATTATGCTAAAAATGTCCCAATCAACACATTCATTAGCCTGGGTTCTCCACAGAAACAGAACCCAATAGATATAACAGAAACAATAGTATAAATATTAATATATAACATATAATTTATATAATATATACAATTATAATTTATATATATATTTATATATAAAGAGAGAAAGAAATTTATTTTAATACTATAAGGAATTGGCTCACAAAGTGATTATGGATGCTGGAAAGACTCAACATCTGAAGTTGGCAAGATGGAGACCCCGGAGAGCTGATAGTATAGTTCTGGTGCAAGACCAAAGGTCTCAGGACCAGGAGAGGCAGTGGTGTAATTTCCAGAAGATAGACATCCCAGATGAAAGACAGGCAGAGAGGACAGTTTCTTCCTCTATCAGCCTTGTTGTTCTCTTCACATCTTCAGTGAATTGAATGAGGCCCACCCACACTGGGGAGGGCAGTCTGCTTTCCTCAGTCAGCCAATTCATATGTTAATCTCATCAGGAAACACTCTCACAGACAGGCCTAGAATAACATCTAACCATGTATCTCTGCACCCTGTGGCCCAGTCAACTTGACACATAAAATTAACCATCACAAGACATTACATGTGTTTTCATCTCTACACGTTTGCTCAGATTCACATCCACATCAAACGGCGTTCCCTATTTTTTCTACTTATTTCAGTCATACTTCCTTCAGGGCGGAGCCTATGACTCCGTATTTCATGAAAGCCTTCTCAACCACATTCAGCCCCGATCATTCTTCTTTTCTGTTGAACTCATGTAGCAGTGACGTGTAGACACATAGCATGCACATATAAAAAAGGGAAAAAGTACCATATAAGGCGATACATGCTAAGTCCTAGGTGAATATGCATATTAAATTAAATAATTACTATATGCATATTCTTCAGACCGAACGTTCCTGAGGACATCAGGTAAGGTCAGGCCAAAATATGTGTTTAATGCACAGCTCCTGCACACTATACTTGTAAATCATTTCCCAGAATCAGATTTGCTTTGAAAGCTACAGACTTTCAATGCTGCGTAGCAAACTCAGTGTTTCTATACCATGACTTCGTATACCAGAGATTCTGAATCTAAGCATTACAGACTCTGCTGACTCAATGGGCATTAAGGCATCTATAAGCTCCATCGACTATACAAAATAGTGTGCTTGTAATGCAGTCATGGGAGTGCGGGGCTCTGCTCATATTCTAAAGAAGCAGGATCCTTGATCATTTTCTACTGTATCTGTGGACATAAAATCTTTTTATTCTAGCATTTTTAATGAATAATTCTTTTCCTTGGTAGAATATACATACTTGAATGTTTTTTTCTATTATAATGAAATCAGTTTGAATTAAAACCTATTGGAATGTATCACTCAGTCACTGCTGTGTAATGACCATAAAATCTCAAAGGCTCAGAATAACAGGGAGCATTTATTTTACTCAAGAACCTGTGAGTTCACTGGGGCAGCTCTGTTCCACGTGTCTCACATCCTCCTGGGACCAGCTGGGATGTGTTTCTTCTTGGGACAATGGCAGAGTGCAAGAGAACAAATCCTTTTGTATAAGTACTAGTCAAACCTCTACTTGGGTTTAAGCCTGCTAACACCCTGTGGCCAAAATAAGTCCCGTAGCCAAGTTCAAAGTCAAGGAGTGGGGGGAATTGGAATATATCCACCTTTAGAGGGAGAAACTGCAAAGCTATAGACAAAGGAGATGGATACAGGAAGGGATTTAGAACTGAGCCCAAGAATTCAGTCTACCCATTCTCTAACTGAATGAGTAAACAAAGTGTGCCACAGATAATAATAAGAGCAGGTATGGTATGCTGTCATATGATTTCACTCATATGTGGAATATAAAAAACAAACAAACAAACAATAAATAAAACAAACACATAGTTACAGAGAACAGAGTAGTGGTTAACAGAGGGGAAGGGTTGGGTTGGAGGGGCAAAATGGGTAAAAGGGATCAACTGTATGGTGACAGATAGAAACTAAAATTTTGGTGGTGAGCATGCTATTGTGTATACGGAAGTAGAAATATAATGTTGTACACGTGAAACTTATATAGTATTGTAAAACAATGTTACCTCAATAAAAAAAATTTTTAAAAAGCTGGTATAATTTAGAGATTTAGAGTTATGCATTTTATATACAGATCTTATTTAATCCATACAACCACCCTATAAGTGAACCATTATGAATAAAAATTATCCTTATAACGAACTGAAGTTTAGAGAGTTTAAGTAATTTGCCCAAGAGTACACAACTAGTAATTGATAGAACAGGAATTCTAATCTATATCTATTTCTGTGTTAGAGATAAAATATTGTGTATAGTATTAAAGACATGATTTTTAAATTTGCAAATGACAGAAACTTAAACCAGATTAAGCAAAAAAAAAAAAAAAAAAAAAAAAAAAAAACCCACACCAAAATGGGAGGGAAGTGATTATTGGCTACATATTCCAAATGTGGGAAAGGAAAGGGCGGAGCTGGACTGGTCAGCAGCTCCAGGGGCTCTCACACTGCCCGGACTCACCCTCTTCAGGTTTCTTCTCCACATCTCTCTGCAGGTGGGTTACGTTCCCTCAGACAGGTTTTTCTGAGAAGGAGATCTGGCTTCCAAAAGCTCCTGATTTATACTTTACTCACCTGTGTCCAAAGGGGAAACAAACTCTCATCCGTAACCCCAGCTGCAGTCATAGAAGGATCTTTCCCGGCTGGATTGAGTCACAGGTCTACCCCTAGACTTACCACTGTGTTTGGAGGTGCAGGGTGCTATGACTGGACCAGCCTCAGACAGGGACCTGCCCCAGCAGTAACTGTAGCCAAGGAGTTGATTAGGATGAGGCTCTCATTACAGTTACATGGGGTGGGGAGCAGGGAGGAGGAATAATGCTATTCCCAAAAGAAGAGACAGAACAATTAATGATAATGATCACTAAGTTGCAATAATTATTTAGCATATTAATTTCAAAATGTTCTCAAGTGGTCAATTTACTTGTTCCTTCTCCAATGTTCAAAACTTATTTTTTCTTCTCCATTAAACAACCATGATCCGTTTATTTGATTAAGAGCAATTCTGCCTTGAGAAGCATCATAATCTCTATTTGCATTGTTTCTGAGTGTTCTGACAATCAGTGCTAGATTTTTAATGTGAATCAAATCTTCTTATATTTATCCATAGTACAAACACATACATAATATAAAATTGTCACTGAAAATAGAAATGGTGAAAATAAATTCTTTCAGGAATGAATTTTATCAATGCGTGGGAAGACAAAAGTAAGCAACAAGAAAGACCACAAATTTTAAAAATTCAAGTTGCTTTATTTGTTTTAGAAAATTATATTGCCTATAGGTCCTTAAGAACATGACTTTAGTCAAAGCTGAAGGAAGAGAACTTTATCTTGGACAAGAAATCCTTCTCAGACAAGGGTAATTTTTCTGCAGAGAGGAAAAGGTATTTATTTGATTCCACCTTCTGACCCTGGTAATATTACTAGCTTAGAAGCGCAAGCTGTGCCATCAGGCATGTGTGTGCAAGAGGCTGAAATACATGAATATGTTGAACGTAACAGCCTAGTCAGATTAGAAATGTGAGACATACTCTCATTTTTACCTTTCCTCTTTACCTAGGGGCCTGAAAGTTTGATCATGTAAAATACGGGTATCTTTGCAGGAGAGCAGTAATGGAAGGATTCATAGAAAAATAGTGTAATTCGGTGAAATGAACCCACAGTTTTGGGAGATTGACTCAGACCCTCGGGTACTTCATCTCTCTGAGCTGTGGTTCCACTTGTTTGAAATAAAGATGAATCTAATAATAACGAACTTACAGGATTATTGTAAGGAATAAAATAACTATTTTTGAAGTATTTTAAGTTGCAAAGTACAAAACACTCCAAGAGTTATGGAATGAATGAATATTGTCAGATGGCACTGACGATATGAATCTTCTCCCCATTAGACTTAAGAAATACAGGGATGGGCTTCCCTGGTGGCGCAGTGGTTGAGAGTCCGCCTGCCAATGCAGGGGACACGGGTTCGTGCCCCGGTCCGGGAAGATCCCACATGCCGCAGAGCGGCTGGGCCCGTGAGCCATGGCTGCTGAGCCTGCGCGTCCAGAGCCTGTGCTCCGCAACGGGAGAGGCCACAGCAGTGAGAGGCCCGCGTACCGCAAAAAAAAAAAAAAAAAAGAAATACAGGGTGCCATTAATAAGTGATAAGAGTGTCCTGAACAAATTAATGCTGTTAATGAGACCCTAGAAGTCTTATTTCATCTATTTAAAGAAATAAATTCATCATTTTTTTGAATGATGAAACAAATTACAAATTTCAAATGAGTCATCCTTTATGAAAACTGATCAAATCAGGCTCTACCATCCTAAATGAAAACTTAACCTTGTTAGCAAATTCTAGTTACTAAATATAACTGCAAGTCATAAAAGTAAATTTCAAAAAAAGTGATATAATTATTTTGGTCGTGTTTTTTAAAAGTCTATATCCTATACATATGGAACTATTTATAATAAATGATATGCAGTCTAGGTTTTCCATAAAAATATGAGGAGCGCATGAATGAGTGAGGATATAAATGAAAGAAGACTGGCCATGAGTTGATAATCGTTGATGTAAAGGGGTTCATTCTCTGCACATTTCTATGTTTGCAAATTTCTACATTTTTAAAAATGTAATTAACATTCAAGGATCACATTTCCTCATATTTGAAATGGCTAAGTTTATATGTGTGTATATTATTTTGTGTTAAATAAATGATTTAAGTAAATTTTTACAGGCACCACTTTCCCAGGAAATTGACATCATAGATAATTTTACATAGGCTGAAATATCTGGCAATAATCTTACTGTGTATTATAATAAATTAAATATATATATGTGTGTATGTATGTATGTGTGTGTGTATATATATATATATATATATATATATATATATATATATATACACACACACAGATGTATTTTCTTAAAGAAAGAGAGAAAGAGAATAGAAATCATTAAACAAGCAGCCTTCGTGACACTCCAGGCCTTAGTTCACCCAGCCTTTTGTAACTCTATGGAACACGTTTATACTTCGGCCTCTAGAAGGACTTGTGCTAGTTATACCTCTGCTGGAGTAGCTAACTCCTTTCTCTAAGCTGGCCTTCCAAACAGTACACACTGTGATGGGAGGATAAGTAGGCAGGTGTTTCCACATCAGTCCAGCAGAACTGCCACCTGTCCTCTTTGCCACCAGGGACATTTCTTCTTACTTTCCATATTTTTTCCTCTCCTTCTACAATCTACCTCAGCATACAAAAAGATTCCTGACTGTAGCTTTGCCATGTGTGATGTTCCTACTTTTGAGACAATTCCATACAGCAAATGTGTGGAACACCCATAGCAGTTCAGGCCCTGAGCCATATGTGTGGGTAACAGTGAAACACAAGAGGGACAGATGCCATCCCTACCCCCAGAGTGCTTTCTCTCAGGAAATCTCATTTTAAATGTACTGAGTTTTTAAAAGGTGAACTGCAGGGAGCTACGGGAGCATAAAATAAAATTGAAGCCCTGCCATGTGTTGGACTACCGGGATTGGGTTGGGCCCAAAGAATCCCATGACAAACCTTCTGGATTTGTACACTTAGTAAACAGTTCTATTTGTGATACACCACACTTTAAGTTGCACTATTTCTTATGAAGAAAACTTTTCAAATTATTCACTGATTTTTTAATTTCATTGATGATTAAAATAAATTAATGAAGTTTGTTTTTTTCTGGTTTTTTTTTGTTTTTTTTGTGGTACGCGGGCCTCTCACTGTTGTGGCCCCTCCCGTTGCAGAGCACAGGCTCCGGACGCGCAGGCTCAGCGGCCATGGCTCACGGGCCCAGCCGCTCCGCGGCATGTGGGATCTTCCCGGACCGGGGCACGACCCCGTGTCCCCTGCATCGGCAGGCGGACTCTCAACCACTGCGCCACCAGGGAAGCCCAATTAATGTAGTTTTTGAGTATGTAGCAGCAGGAACTGATATTGTGGGGCTTTGGTGCTTCTGGATGTTGCATTCTGAGGGTCTGAGCTTCTGTCCAAAGCGTGCTACTTACACTTTTCAAGAAATTTGGGGGACTCCATCTAGCCTAGCCTTATCCTTCCAGGTTGGACTCTGCATCTGTGATTGCGTAATGCCTATATGTGGTCTCTCAATGCACTTATTATACAATTGTATTAGTCTGAACTCTTGGAGGTTCAAGGAAGCAATCCAGTAGGGATGGCTGAATATCAGTGATCAAATGATGTCATGATGATCTGGTCACATTTCATCTGTTATTATAGTTCCCTCTGTCTGTTCTGATTCTTAGGCTAGCCCTAAGAATGAGAGGCTGCTAGCTGTCTCAAATTTGAAATCCAAACAGAAAAGCCATCTTGTCTCACTCAGTATTTACACATCGAATTTTATGCAAGTGCCCTGATTGGAATTGTTTGACTCATGTTCTTACCCTTGAACCAATCTGAGTTCCAAGAAGTAAACTTGGAGTGAGGGAGGAGTTGTTTCTCAAAGGCACATTTAGTGTATAGACAAAAGTGCAAGTATTTTATGACTATTTTTTAAATAGATCTTTATTGGAGTATAATTGCTTCACAATACTGTGTTAGTTTCTGTTGTACAACAAAGTGAATTGGCCATATGCATACATATATCCCCATATCTCCTCCCTCTTGTGTCTCCCTCCCACCCTCCCTATCCCACCCCTCTAGGTCATCACAAAGCACTGAGCTGATCTCCCTGTGCTATGTGGCTGCTTCCCACTAGCTATCTATTTTACATTCGGTAGTGTGTATATGTCGATGCCCCTCTCTCACTTCGCCCCAGCTTCCCCCTCCCCCCACCCCGTGTCCTCAAATCCATTCTCTATGTCTACGTCTTTATTACTGTCCTGCCCTTAGGTTCATCAGAACCATTTTTTTTTTTTAGATTCCATATATATGTTAGCATACAGTATTTGTTTTTCTCTTTCTGACTTACTTCACTCTGTATGACAGATTCTAGGTCCATCCACCTCCCTACAAATAACTCAATTTCGTTTCTTTTTATGGCTGAGTAATATTCCATTGTATATATGTGCCACATCTTCTTTATCCATTCATCTGTTCATGGACATTTAGGTTGGTTCCATGTCCGGGCTATTGTAAATAGTGCTGCAATGAACATTGTGGAACATGGCTCTTTTTGAATTTTCTCAGTAGTGGGATTGCTGGGTCATATGGTAGTTCTATTTTTATATTTTTAAGGAACATCCATACTGTTCTCCATAGTGGTTGTATCAATTTACATTCCCACCAGAAGTGCAGGAGGGCTCCTTTATCAGCACACCCTTTCCAGCATTTATTGTTTCTAGATTTTTTGATAATGGCCATTCTGACTGGTGTGAGGTGATACCTCATTGTAGTATTGATTTGCATTTCTCATATAATTAGTCATGTTGAGCATCTTCTCATGAGTCTCTTGGCCATCTGTATGTCTTCTTTGGTGAAACGTCTATTTAGGTCTTCCGTCCATTTTTTAATTGAATTGTTTTTTTTCATATTGAGCTCCATGAGCTGTTTATATATTTTGTACGTAAATATTTTTTTAACTGTCTTTTTTAAAAGAATTAATTTATTTTTGGCTCCATTGGGTCTCCGTTGATGTGCGCAGGCTTTCTCTAGTTGCGGTGAGCGGGAGCTACTCTTCGTTGAGGTGCGCAGGCTTCTCATTGCAGTGGCTTCTCTTGTTGCAGAGCATGGGCTCTAGGCAGGTGGGCTTTAGTAGTTGTGGCGTGTGGGCTCAGTCGTTGTGGTTTGTGGGCTCTAGAGTGCAGGCTAAGTAGTTGTGGCCCATGGGCTTAGTTGCTCCATAGCATGTGGGATCTTCCTGGACCAGGGCTCAAACCTGCGTCTGCTGCATTGGCAGGCAGATTCTTAACCACTGCACCACCAGGGAAGTCCTGTTTATATATTTTGGAGATTAATCCTTAGTCTGTTGTTTCATTTGTAAATATTTGCTCCCATTCTGAGGGTTGTCTTTTTGTCTTGTTTATGGTTTCCTTGGCTATGCAAAAGATTTGAAGTTTCATTAGGTCCCATTTGTTTTTGTTTTTATTTCCATTACTCTAGGAGGTGGGTCAAAAAAGATCTTTCTGTTGTTTATGTCAAAGAGTGTTTTTTCCTATGTTTTCCTCTAAGAGTTTTATAGTGTCTGGTTTACATTTAGGGCTTGGAGTTTATTACATTTGGAGTTTATTTTTGTGTATGGTGTTAGGTAGTGTTCTAATTTCATTCTTTTACATGTAGCTGTCCAGTTTTCCCAGCACCACTTATTGAAGAGGCTGTCTTTTCTCCATTGTATGTTCTTGCCTCCTTTATCAAAGATAAGGTGACCATATGTGCGTGGGTTTATCTCTGGGCTTTCTGTCCTGTACCATTGATCTATATTTCTGTTTCTGTGCCAGTACCATACTGTCTTGATTACTGTAGCTTTGTAGTATAGTTTGAAGTTGGGGAGCCTGATTCCTCCAGCTCCATTTTTCTTTCTCAAGATTGCTTTGGCTCTTCGGGGTAAGTTGTGTTTCCATGTGAATTCTAACATTTTTGTTCTAATTCTGTGAAGAATTCCATTGGTAGTTTGATAGGGATTGCATTGAATCTGTAGATTGCTTTGGGTAGTATAGTCATTTTCACAATGTTGATTCTTCCAATCCAAGAACATGGTATATTTCTCCATGTGTTTATGTCATCTTTGATTTCTTTCATCAGTGTTTTATAGTTTTCTGAGTAGAAGTCTTTTGCCTCCTTAGGTAGGTTTATTCCTAGGTATTTTATTCTTTTTGTTGCGATGGTAAATGGGATTGTTTCCTCAATTTCTCTTTCTGATTTTTTATTGTTAATGTATAGGAATGTGAGAGATTTCTGTGCATTAATTTTGTATCCTGCAACCTTACCAAATTCATTGATTAGTTCTAGTAGTTTTCTGGTGGCATCTTTAGGATTCTCTATGTATAGTATCATGTCATGTGCATACAGTGACAGTTTTACTTCTTCCTTTCCAATTTGGATTCCTTTCATTTCTTTTTCTTCTCTGATTGCCATGACTAGGACTTCCAAAACTATGTTGAATTAAGAGTGAGGAGAGTGGACATCCATGTCTTGTTCCTGATCTTAGTGGAAATGCTTTCAGTTTTTCACCATTGAGTATGATGTGTGCTGTGGGTTTGTCATATATGGCCTTTCTTATGTTGAGGTAGGTTCCCTCTATGCCCATTTTCTGGAGAGTTCTTATCATAAATGGGTGTTGGATTTTGTCAAAAGCTTTTTTCTGCATGTATTGAGATGATCATATGGTTTTTATTCTTCAGTTTGTTAATATGGTGTATCACATTGATTGATTTGCATATATTGAAGAATCCTTGCATCCCCAGGGTTAAATCCCACTTGTTCATGGCGTGTGATCCTTTTAATATGTTGTTGGATTCTGTTTGCTAGTATTTTGTTCAGGATTTTTGCATCTATGTTCATCAGTGATACTGGTCTATAATTTTTTTGTGTGATATCTTTTCCTTCTTTGGGTTTCTGGGTGATGGTGGCCTCATAGAATGAATTTGGGAGTGTTCTTCCCTCTGCAATTTTTTGGAAGCATTTGAGAAGGATCAGTGTTAGCTGTTCTCTAAATCTTTCATAGAATTCCCCTGTGAAGCCATCTGGTCCTGGACATTTGTTTGTTGGAAGATTTTTAATTACAGTTTTAATTTCACTACTTGTGGTAGGTCTGTTTATATTTTCTAACTTCCTGATTCAGTCTAGGAAAATGGTACCTTTTCAAGAATTTGTCCATTTCTTTGTGATTGTCCATTTTATTGGCATATAGTTGTTTGTAGTAGTCTCTTACAATGCTTTGTATTTCGGCAGTGTCTGTTGTAACCTCTCCTTTTTCATTTCTAATTTTATTGATTTGAGTCCTCTCCCTCTTGTTCTTGATGTGTCTGGCTAAAGGCTTATCAATTTTGTTAATCTTCTCAAAGAACCAGCTTTTGGTTTTATTGATCTTTGCTATTGTTTTCTTTGTTTCTATTTCATTTATTTCTGCTCTGATCTTTATGATTTCTTTCCTTCTACTATCTTTGGGTTTTCTTTGTTCTTCTTTCTCTAGTTGCTTTAGGTGTAGGGTTAGATTGTTTATTTGAGACTTTTCTTGTTTCTTGAGGTGAGATTGAATTGCTATAAACCTCCCTCTTAGAACTGCTTTTGCTGCATCCTATAGGTTTTGGGTCATTGTGTTTTCATTGTCATTTGTTTCTATGTATTTTTAAAAATTTCTTCTTTGATTTCTTCAGTGATCTCTTGGTTATTTAGTAGTGCACTGTTTAGCCTCCATGCGTTTGTGGCTTTTATAGTTTTTTTGCTGTAATTGATTTCCAATCTCATAGTGTTGTGGTGAGAAAAGATGCTTGATATGATTTCAATTTTGTAAAATTTTCTGAGGCTTTATTTGTGACTCAAGATGTGATCTATCCTGGAGAATGTTCCATGTGCACTTGAGAAGAAAGTGTACTCTGCCACTTTCGGGTGGAATGTTCTATAAATATCAATTAAATCTATCTGGTCTATTGTGTCATTTAAAGCTTGTGTTTCCTTATATATTTTCATTTGGGTGATCTGTGCATTGGTATAAGTGGGATGCTAAGGTCCCCTACTATTATTGTGTTACTGTTGATTTCCCCTTTCATAGTTGTTAGCATTTGCCTTATGTATTGAGGTTCTCCTATGTTGGGTGCACAAACATTTATAATTGTTATATCTTCTTCTTGGATTGATCTCCTGATCGTTATGTAGGGTCCTTCCTTATCTCTTATAACAGTCTATTTTAAAGTCTATTTTTTTCTGATATGAGTATTGCTACTCCAGCTTTCTTTTGATTTCCATTTGCATGGAATATCTTTTTCCAGCCCTTCATGTGTCCCCAGGTCTGAAGTGGGTCTCTTGTAGACAGCATATATATGGGTCTTGTTTTTGTATGCATTCAGCCAGTTTGTGTCTTTTGGTTGGGGCATTTAATCCATTTACACTCAAGGTTATTATCTATATGTATGTTCCTATTACCGTTTTGTTAATTGTTTGTGGTTTGTTTTTGTGGGTCTTTTTCTTCTCTTGTGTTTCCTGCCTAGAGAAGTTCGTTTAGCATTTGTTGTAAAGCTGGTTTGGTGGTGAATTCTCTTAGCTTTTGCTTGTCTGAAAAGCTTTTGATTTCTCTGTCAAATCTAAATGAGATCCTTGCTGAGTAGAGTAATCTTGGTTGTAGGTTTTTCTCTTTCATCACTTAAGTATATCCTGACACTCCCTTCTGGCCTGCAGAGTTTCTGCTGAAAAATTGACTGATAACCTTATGGGGATTCCTTTGTATGCTATTTTTTTTCCCCTTGCTGCTTTTAATATTTTTTCTTTGAATTTAATTTTTGTTTGATTAATATGTGTCTTGGTGTGTTTCTCCTAGGGTTTATCCTGTATGTGACTCTCTGTACTTCCTGGACTTGGGTGACTATTCCCTTTCCCATGTTAGGGAAGTTTTCCACTATAATCTCTTCAAAATTTTCTCATACCCTTTCTTTTTCTCTTTTTTTCTGGGACCCCTATAATTTGAATGTTGGTGTGTGTAGTGTTATCCCAGAGGTCTCTGAGACTGTCCTCAATTCTTTTCATTCTTTTTTCTTTATTCTGCTCTGCAGTAGTTATTTCCACCATTTTGTCTTTGAGCTCACTTATTCGTTCTTCTGCCTCAGTTATTCTTTATTGATTCCTTCTAGTGTATTTTTCATTTCAGTTATCGTGTTGTTCATCTCTGTTTGTTCTTCTAGATCTTTGTTAAACATTTATTGTATTTTCTCAATCCATTCTGGATCATCTTTACTATCATTACTTTGCATTCTTTTTCAGGTAGATTGTCTATTTCCTCTTCATTTATTTGGTCTTATAGGTTTTTACCTGGCTCCTTCACCTGTGACATATTTTTTTGCCATCTCATTTTTTTTCTTTTATTTTATGAGTGGGATTGTGTTCCTGTCTTACTGGTTATTTGGCCTGAGGCTTCCAACACTGCAGTTTTTAGGCTGTTGGGTAGAGCTGGGTCTTGGTGCTGAGCTGAGGACCTCTGGGAGACCTCACTCTGATGCATATTCTCTGGGGTCTGAGATTCTCTGTTACTTCAGTGGTTCCGACTCAGAGCTTCCACCACAGGAGCTTCAGCCTGACCCCCAGCTCCTGAACCAAGAAGCTTCAAGCCGCATGGGGTGGCAAAAAAAAGAAAAAGGAGAAGTATAACAAAGTAAAAAATAAAAATAAATATATATAAATAAAAATATAGATGAAACAACTGGAAGGTAAAACAGAACCACAGTACTAAAAAAGAAGAGAAAAAAAAAAGGTGGAAAAGGCCTTGGCTGTGGAGGGCAGGGCCTAAGCATGGGTGAAGTTTGGGCAGTGGGCAAGGCCTATGCTTAGGACTCACAGGGCTGGAAAAGTCCGGGGGGATTGGGCCGCTTAGGCTCAACAGAACAGAAGGGGCCCAGGCATGCCTCCCACCTGTGGTTTCAGAGGGCGGGGGGCCCCACCTGGGAGCCCAGCAGGCTTCCTAGGCTCAAGTGGGCAGGGAAGATGCCCTCTGCTCCTCTCCTGCTCCTCCTGTCATGGAGGACCCTCCTGCCTGCCTCCCCTGATCTCCCTGGCCTCCCTCCTATGCCCCTAGCACCCACGCAGCCTGGAGGGGGCTTTGGAGGGTTTGGAAGTGGCCTGGGAGCTCAGCAGGCTCCCCTCCAACCCCTAACCTGGGCCCCAGTGGGCGAGGCAAACGCCCTCTGCTCCTTTCCTCCTCCTCTGGTCCTGGAGAGGACGCCTGAGGGCGTAGGACCTGGCCCAAGAGCCGGGCAGACTTCCCTGGCCGATTGGGCAGGGGAAACGCTGGACCTCTTCCCCCCGCCGATCTGAGCCCCTGAGGGTCCTTCCAGGCGTGTGAACCCCTCCCCCCTCTCAGCTACCCCTCAGGGGCACCGATCCTGTCTGGCCTCCACTTCTCCTCCCCACTTAGTCCCCCACATCCTACCAGTTCACTTGGGGGTTCTTCCCGTCTCCTTGGCCATCAGGGTCCCCCACCAGCATCCAGCAGGCGCCATAGTTGTGGGGAGACTCGAACTCTGCGTCTGTTCATGAATATTTGACTGTGTCCATCTCCTCTAATGGACTACATGCTAGAACAAAGGCTGTGTCTTATTAATCTCTCTATATTCAGTATTAGTAAAGGAACTCACCCCTAGTAGGCATTCAGTAAATGCTGATTGAATAAACATAATGTAAAAGAATGTGAATAACCATCTAGGAAGAGAAGAGGGAGAGGAGGATAGACTGTGCTGAAATAAATTCTGAAGCACATCAGAGTGTATGAGTACAGGGGCTGCCGAGGCCAGACAATGTGTAGAGGATCAGAAGTGTCAAGAAGTAGCTCTTCACCTTTAAATTACTTAGAAATGTTCACTGCCTTATTACTCAGCTGACATCAGTCACAGATAGGCTTCATTTAAATCTTTCTCTCTTTTTAATAACAGATAAGAACGCTCATGAGATGACTAAAATTGTACCACATCCCTGTAGTGCTAACTCTGCCACTGAATCACTGAAAGTTCTAGTATGGGATGCATTAAGGAAGGACTTGGGGCCCAAGGTACCAGCCGTAAAACCAGAGGGCTTGCTGACCTCAACTTAATTTTCAGGAGCTTTGATGGTGAAAGTGTTCAAAGGCAGAAAATTCTATGCCATTTGTATTATATCCTGATGTTAAATGTTTACATGACTGAATTATTATTTTTCCTCAGTGATAAACTAGAGTCTGGATGAATATATCATATTGCATTGGGGGCAGTGGTGATAGTTCAAAATGGTCCAGCAATTATAAACAGGACCACATCAAAATAAACCAAGGAAAACAGAGTTTTAAGAAAGGGAGGATGTGATTAAATCATCACGTGCTCAGACAGGTTGAGGAGGCTGTAGCAGCACATCGGAGAATTGTCTGTTACTGGGGACCTTTAAGACATCAAGGGCAGTTGAGACAGGAGCAAGTCAGATGATAAGAGAGAGGTTATTGATGCAAAGTAGCCCAGGGTGGCTTTTTCAAGATATCTAGTAGTAAAGAAAGTAAAGGGGGCTTCCCTGGTGGCGCAGTGGTTGAGAGTCCGCCTGCCGATGCAGGGGACGCGGGTTCGTGCCCCAGTCCGGGAGGATCCCGCATGCTGCGGAGCGGCTGGGCCCGTGAGCCATGGCCGCTGAGCCTGCGCGTCCGGAGTCTGTGCTCTGCAACGGGAGAGGCCACAACAATAAGAGGCCCGCGTACCGAAAAAAAAAAAAAAAAAAAAGAAAGTAAAGGAAGCTGCAAGACAGTGAAGAAAATGGTGGTGTTTTGTTTGTCTGTTTGCTTTCATTTGCTTTTATAAATAAGGAAGGGTTGATGGTGTCTGTAGGTAGAATGGAAGGGGCCAGTCAAGAGTTGATTATTTCAGGAAAAAGGAGCTGTTTCATGGAGGAAGATCCTGGAGAAGGTGAAAGATGATGTGTTAAATAGCATAGCTGGACAGGTTACTGTAGGTAAGGAAGAAAAGCCAAAGGCCCAAGGAATGTATTTTTTATAATTAGATCATTTTTATCTTTAAAAGATGCAGTAGTCAGATAATTTCTATACCCAAATAATTCAGTCAGTGCTAAACAACCATTTTTCACATTTGCTTTTCTGATTAAAAAAAAAAAGAAAAAGCTGAGCTTACAATGGAAAAATTCAATAATAAAAATGGTTCCTTTTCTTAGGCCATCATAAAATAAAAAGGGTAATGTAAATATACAATACACAAATATGAAAGAATTAAACATACTAAAACATTGGGAAAACAAAATAATCAGATTATTTAAAAATAGAATAATTCATAATATTCAGGGTCATTGCCCCAAGAAACAAAATACAATATAAAATTAAAGTACATGAATGCAAATTCATAAATATCTATATTTGCTAGTTATTTTACTGTCGGGGCTAAAACATTTAAAAGAACTTAGTGTCTTTCTTTAAGAGAGCGAATCCTACGCACAAAAGAAAATGTGGAAAAGCAGGGAAAAAAGCCTTTTTATTAATGCATTATAAGGAAACATCCTATATATACCAATAAAAAAGTAGCGATGGTGGGGGAAGGAAAGGAATTGATTATTCAACTTGAGGAGGTACATCAGTTCTTTTAGATTTGTTGAGGTTTTTTAAAATTAACTTATTCAGAGCACTAATGCAAATGTCCTTTTCAATCCAAAGGCTAAATCACCCAAAACAAAAATGAGGGTAGTAATTTGACTTGAACCCTTATTATAATGAAGCACAAGTAAATTTAAGGCAGTTCTCTGAGAACCAACAAAATATGAAACCGTCCCTAGAACAAATAATGCATAAGTACTTATGGCAGTTCTATTTTTATTCCTGTGTTGGGAAAGGTTTTGGTTATATAACATAATAAAAATAAGTCAGACAGACATGATCATGTTAAAGTGAGAGCATGAGCTAATCAGTCAAAAATGCACTATAGTTATTTTCAAGCTGGCTCCACACCTGGAAGCGAACTTAGTCATCATCCTCATCTTGTCATCACTGAGAATTTTTGAGTGATTGCCTCAGACAGGAGCCGCAGGATTTCAAAAGACCCAGATCCAGACTGATAAATTGCTGAACTCTACTATTTGATAAAGGGTTCAGCATTATTTAGATCCGTTTAACTTGGGGAAACTACTTAAGATTCACTGTGACTGAATCATACCCATTCCAAAATGTTGCTGAATGCATTAAACAAATAAATTCTTAGAATTAATATGGGCCCTTGTGATTACTGCCAGGCCCTGTATTAGGTTCCCCCTGCCTTACCAGCCTGGAGATCAAGTGAGGTCACATGACAAAAATTCCCTCCTAACAAGTCTCTCTTCAGTATTTCAGGTAGTCCTCAGGACAACACTCCATGTGTCCCCAAACAGATCAGCTCACATTCTTCCAGTGCAGCCTCTAAGTGATGCCTGGCACCCACAAAGCCATCTGGGGGACACTGGTCACCACAGCCCAGGCCCTCCATGAGATGGCAAAACGTCCCTGCCTTCCCTTCAGCCCTCTGACCTCAGAGGCGCACAGTTCCTTCCTTGTTCACCAAGGAGAGAGTCTCCTTTCTGCCTCACTCTATGTTGAGGGTGAATATATAATTTATTTTCTTAGCTTGAACAGTTTTGAGAGTGAGAGGGGGCTCTAATTAACAGTTACCCCAAGACAGAAGAATAGACTTGACCTATCCCAGGCAAACCAGGACATACAGTCAACAAATACATGGTTCCGGTCTCATCCAGGGCACTCAGGCAATGGGCCTACCTCCTGGTTCTTCACCAGTCATTGAGTTAAAACAGCTCTTTCAGTTCCTTCCTTTTCTTCACAGGCCTCCGACTTAGTCTCCAGGGCTGGCTGGGGGGTTGACCCATGTTGTCTTCTCCATTGTCTACCAGGCTGTCTCCAGCTGCCTACACAGCAAACTCCACTTCACAGATCCTCCCTCCCCCAAGACACAGCCAGGCCAAGATGGCCAAAACAAATCCAGAACTGAGACACCACTGGGTGGCAAGCCCAGTCTAAGCTCAGTAATCAACACATTATCCCAACGGGGAAAAGAAAAAACAAAAAAGGAGAGCAAATAACCTTTTCATTGCCAAGGCTAGTTAATAAGTTTGCCTGTTATGAATTATAGAAAAAACTCTTGATCATTTCCCATCTCTTTGTCATTAAATATTGATAATTGCATCTGCCCCGTTTCTGAAAAATTTTATAATGAAGCAAAATTAGTGAAATGATGGCTATATGGCATTATTGAGCCCTGGGAAAGGGAATTACATTAGTGGGAATAATAATGTCTTTGAAAGAGTAGGAAATAACAATTTCCCACCAGAAAAGCATCCATGAAATTTCTTTAATATTGATTATTTAAAATGAATATATCAACCACATTTATTAACATTTACTGACTGTGGGTAATCCATAAAAAATTGATGATCACAGTCTAATAGTTAAGTGTGTATATTCCACGAGAGGCTCCCAGATCTCTGAATAGAGTTTTTAATAATGGAGTACACAACAATATTCTGAAGCAGAAAGCTTCAGGGACAGATCATGACCCAATTATATGTACAGCTTATATAGAAAAGTTTTAGTGGAGACCTTAACAAAGATATTACTTTGCTTTCATTTTGCATTCTAAATAAGATCATGACATTTGGTTAAACATTAAATAATCAGGCTACTAAATTTAGGTTTGTTCCATTAATCTAGATTGTTCCTAAGGAACAGAGAAAACTATGACATTAGGCAAACATAAAGCATAGGACTTTGCACATTTGGGTTGCTCAGGGGACGTGTGCTGAGTTGATAACCTTGAAGTGTCCCCAACCAGACAGGCAATGGCTTCTCTTAAGATAGGATCCTGATTTTAGGCTAAAAACTAAGGATATCATTTCTGAGAATGGAGGAGTCATGCAATTTCTCAGGCTGCTTTTCTAGGCTCAATAAGAAGTTTCACAGGGAAGGAGTGCAACTCTGAAGTGGGGGAGAGGCGGGGCAAGTGATAACATGAAGTCTGTGAATAATAGAACAATTCAGTTTGAATCCAAATCAGGATGACATGTTGCAAAATTGTAGCTCTTATTAAGAGCTTCCATGAGGTCACTGGAGGGGCAGTGTTATCAGGCAGGATACATTAGACCCATGCCAAAATAGTCTCTCCTCCTCTTCATAACTTTCCTGACTTTCTTAACGCCTGAAATCCCACCATTAGAGTGTCACTCGTTTAGGTCATGAAGTCTTTTTGGTCTTCTAGAACCTCCCATCAAAATGAAAATCACCCCTGGGAAGATTAGATATTTAATCCAGTATTTCCAAAAATATATAGTTCTAGTCTCTCAACATGTTTCATGGGGCGGGGGTGGGAAACTCTGTGGTCAAAGAAATTTGGTAAATGCTCCGTACTTTGTTAACTCTTTAAACCTCGCAATGCCAAAAAAAAAAAAAAAACATATTAAAGGCCCCAAAATATATTGCAGAAAAAATATATATAACTGTTTTATCCAGTATTTGCACAATTATTTCGACTAGAAAATAATTTGGATACTTTTTAACATTCAGAATACTGTACTATCAACTCACAATGAATCATAAGGGTCTGGAAACAGGGACAATGTCATCAGCAGCTAGGGAACCAGGAATAGTTACTGGGTGAATAGACCCATGTCATTGCAGATAGTCATTGGATATTATTGAATAATATCAACAGCGTCAGTGTTTTTCTAAATTTTTTTTTAGCCCCGTAGAAAAGTATTTATCATGGCTCATATATTTAAGAATTTGTCATATGCATTATTAGAGAAATAAGATAGGCCCCATGTGAAAAGTTAATGAATAATGGCCTAGTATTAATTATATGATTTGTGGATAAAATGTAAATTCAGAGAGAAAGAACACATTTCTCTACATGATGTTCCATTTACACCAATATGTAGCCACCCACCTATTTTTCTCTATTTGAATATTCCATTCCATTCCTTTCTGACTTTGGCTACTTGTTTCATGCAGAGTAGATCTGCTCTAGACAGCACGTTCAAAGTACATTTGTAACAAGAAAATTCTTTCTTTTCAGCAGGTGTTCAGGGTGCTGTGGTTTGCCATGGGTACCTTAACAAATCCGTTACTTTTGTTGCCTAGAAGCATTCCAGTGGAAAAAATTGTGGCTATTACTATGTGGTAAATTGAACCCAAAACTTAGAATCACAGAATAATGTCTCTTGCCTTAAATCCTATTTTATCGAAGCTTCTGAATGTATCAGGTACCTATTCACTTAAGCTGTATTGCATACCTACTATGTGTTAGACATGGTGCTTTCACATATGCAAATTGTGTGCATAATCAAGTCATACCAGTAAACACATTTTACAAATTCTGGCTAAAATATACCCAAGGTTTATTTCCCAGCTTGCCTTTGTCTTTTAGTCAAGCCTAAATAATGAGTTCTTTTTATTTTCATTATACTGAATGGGATTGACACTGGAAGTTTTTGTGCCATTGGTCACAGAGTTATGGACTTCTAGAGCTGATTCCAAGGTTGCAGTCGGAGTGGGGAGAGGAAGAACCAAAGAAAAAGTCTTGGGGCCTCCTTCCCAAACTAACCAAAACCCCCTTGTTTTGACCCTTTTTACAAACTGTTTTCTTTCTTTCTCTTTTTTTTTTGCTGTATGCGGGCCTCTCACTGTTGCGGCCTCTCCCGTTGCGGAGCACAGGCTTCAGACGCGCAGGCTCAGAGGCCATGGCTCAAGGGCCCAACCGCTCCGCGGCATGTGGGATCTTCCCGGACTGGGGCACGAACCCGTGTCCCCTGCATCGGCAGGCAGACTCTCAACCACTGCGCCACCAGGGAAGCCCAGTTTTTTTTCTTTTAAAATAAGATTTCATTTGAGAAAGTCCATAAACATTTGGTATAAAGCTTGATAACTCAGGAAGAACAATCTAGTATTTCTCATAAGGTAGTCCATGGTCCTGCATGGACTACCTGCAGGTGCGCCTGGGATGCTTGTTTTCTTTTGTTTTTATTTTATTTTATTTTTTACATCTTTATTGGAGTATAATTGCTTTACAATGGTGTTAGTTTCTGCTTTATAACAAAGTAAATCAGTTATATATATACATATGTTCCCATATCTCTTCCCTCTTGCATCTCCCTCGCTCCCACCCTCCCTATCCCACCCCTCTAGGTGGTCACAAAGCACTGAGCTGATCTCCCTGTGCTATGTGGCTGCTTCCCACTAGCTATCTACCTTAAGTTTGGTAGTGTATATATGTCCATGCCACTCTCTTGCTTTGTCACAGCTTACCCTTCCTCCTCCCCATTTCCTCAAGTCCATTCTCTAATAGGTCTGTGCCTTTATTCCTGTCTTACCGCTAGGTTCTTCATGACATTTTTTTTCCTTAAATTCCATGTATATGTGTTAGCATATGGTATTTGTCTTTCTGTTTCTGACTTACTTCACTCTGTATAACAGACTCCAGGTCCATCCACCTCATTACAAATAGCTCAATTTCATTTCTTTTTATGGCTGAGTAATATTCCATTGTATATATGTGCCACATCTTCTTTATCCATTTATCCAATGATGGACACTCATGTTGTTTCCATCCCCTGGCTATTGTAAATAGAGCTGCAATGAACATTTCGGTACATGACTCTTTTTGAATTATGGTTTTCTCAGGGTATATGCCCAGTAGTGGGATTGCTGGGTCATATGGTAGTTCTATTTGTAGTTTTTTAAGGAACCTCCATACTGTTCTCCATACTGGCTGTACCAATTCACATTCCCACCAGCAGTGCAAGAGTGTTCCCTTTTCTCCACACCCTTTCCAGCATTTATTATTTCTAGATTTTTTGATGATGGCCATTCTGACTGGTGTGAGATGATATCTCATTGTAGTTTTGATTTGCATTTCATTAATGATTAATGATGTTGAGCATTCTTTCATGTGTTTGTTGGCAGTCTGTATATCTTCTTTGGAAAAATGTCTATTTAGGCCTTCTGCCCGTTTTTGGATTGGGTTGTTTGTTTTTTTCTAATTGAGCTGCATGAGCTGCTTGTAAAGTTTGGAGATTAATCCTTTCTCAGTTGCTTCATTTGCAAATATTTTCTCCCATTCTGAGGGTTGTCTTTTGGTCTTGTTTATGGTTTCCTTTGCTGTGAAAAATCTTCGAAGTTTCATTAGGTCCCATTTGTTTATTTTTGTTTTTATGTCCATTTCTCTAGGAGGTAGGTCAAAAAGGATCTTGCTGTGATTTATGTCATAGAGTGTTCTGCCTATGTTTTCCTCTAAGAGTTAGATAGTTTCTGGCCTTTCATTTAGGTCTTTAATCCATTTTGAGCTTATTTTTGTGTATAGTGTTAGGGAGGGATCTACTCTCATACTTTTACAGGTACCCATCCAGTTTTCCCAGCACCGCTTATTGAAGAGGCTGTCCTTTCTCCACTCTACATTCCTGCCTGCTTTATCAAAGATAAGGTGACCATATGTGTGTGGGTTTCTCTCTGGGCTTTCTATCCTGTTCCATTGATCTATCTGTCTGTTTTTGTGCCAGTACCATACTGTCTTGATTACTGTAGCTTTGTAGTATAGTCTGAAGTCAGGGAGCCTGATTCCTCCAGCTCCGTTTTTCCTTCTCAAGATTGCTTTGGCTATTCGGGGTCTTTTGTGTTTCCATACAAATTGTGAAATTTTTTGTTCTAGTTCTGTGAAAAATGCCAGTGGTAGTTTGATAGGGATTGCATTGAATCTATAGATTGCTTTGGGTAGTAGAGTCCTTTTCACAATGTTGATTCTTCCAATCCAAGAACATGGTATATCTCTGCATCTATTTGTGTCATCTTTAATTTTTTTCACCAGTGTCTTATAATTTTCTGCATACAAGTCTTTTGGCTCCTTAGGTAGTTTTATTCCTAGATATTTTATTCATTTGTTGCAATGGTAAATGAGATTGTTTTCTTAATTTCACTTTCAGATTTTTCATCATTAGTTTATAGGAATGCCAGACATTTCTGTGCATTAATTTTGTATCCTGCTACTTTACCAAATTCATTGATTAGCTCTAGTAGTTTTCTGGTAGCATCTTTAGGATTCTCTATGTATAGTATCATGTCATCTGCAAACAGTTACAGCTTTACTTCTTCTTTTCCAATTTGGATTCCTTTTATTTCCTTTTCTTCTCTGATTGCTGTGGCTAAAACTTCCAAAACTATGTTGAATAAGAGTGGTCAGAGTGGGCAACCTTGTCTTGTTCTTGATCTTAGTGGAAATGCTTTCAATTTTTCACCATTGAGGATGATGTTGGCTCTGGGTTTCTCATATATGGCCTTTAATATGTTGAGGAAAGTTTCCTCTATGCCTACTTTCTGCAGGGTTTTTATCATAAATCGGTGTTGAATTTTGTCAAAAGCTTTCTCTGCATCTATTGAGATGATCATATGGTTTTTCTCCTTCAATTTGTTAATATGGTATATCACGTTGATTGATTTGCGTATATTGAAGAATCTCTGCATTCCTGGAATAAACCCCACTTGATCATGGTGTATGATCCTTTTAATGTGCTGTTGGATTCTGTTTGCTAGAATTTTGTTGAGGATTTTTGCATCTATGTTCATCAGTGATATTGGCCTGTAGTTTTCTTTCTTTGTGACATCCTTGTCTAGTTTTGGTATCAAGGTGATGGTGGCCTCGTAGAATGAGTTTGGGAGTGTTCCTCCCTCTGCTATATTTTGGAAGAGTTTGAGAAGGATAGGTGTTAGCTCTTCTCTAAATGTTTGATAGAATTCGCCTGTGAAGCCATCTGGTCCTGGGCTTTTGTTTGTTGGAAGATATTTAATCACAGTTTCCATTTCAGTGCTTGTGATTGGTCTGTTCATATTTTCTATTTCTTCCTGATTCAGTCTTGGCAGGTTGTGCATTTCTAAGACTTCGTCCATTTCTTCAAGTTTGTCCATTTTATTGGCATAGAGTTGCCTGTAGTAATCTCTCATGATCTTTTGTACTTCTGCAGTGTCAGTTGTTACTTCTCCTTTTTCATTTCTAATTCTATTGATTTGAGTCTTCTCCTTTTTTTTCTCGATGAGTCTCGCTAATGGTTTATCAATTTTGTTTATCTTCTCAAAGAACCAGCTTTTAGCTTTATTGATCTTTGCTATCATTTCCTTCATTTCTTTTTCATTTATATCTGATCTGATTTTTGTGATTTCTTTCCTTCTGCTAACTTTGGAGTTATTTGGTTCTTCTTTGTCTAATTGCTTTAGGTGCAAGGTTAGGTTGTTTATTCGAGATGTTTCCTGTCTCTTAAGGTAGGATTGTATTGCTATAAACTTCCCTCTTAGAACTGCTTTTGCTGCATCCCATAGGTTTTGGGTCGTCATGTCTCCATTGTCATTTGTTTCTAGGTATTTTTTGATTTCCTCTTTGATTTCTTCAGTGATCACTTTGTTATTAAGTAGTGTATTGTTTAGCCTCCATGTGTTTGTATTTTTTACAGGTCTTTTCCTGTAATTTATATGTAGTCTCATAGCGTTGTGGTCAGAAAAGATACCTGAAACAATTTCAGTTTTCTTAAATTTACCAAGGCTTGATTTGTGACCCAAGATATGATCTATCCTGGAGAATGTTCCATGAGCACTTGAGAAAAAAGTGTATTCTGCTGTTTTTGGATGGAATGTCCTATAAATATCAATTAAGCCATCTTGTTTAATGTATCATTTAAAGCTTGTGTTTCCTTATTTATTTTCATTTTGGATGTTCTGTCCATTGGTGAAAGTGGGGTGTTAAAGTCCCCTACTATGAATGTGTTACTGTCGATTTTCTCTTTTATGGCTGTTAGTATTTGCCTTAGGTATTGATGTGCTCCTACGTTGGGTGCATAAATATTTTCAATTGTTATATCCTCTTCTTGGATCGATCCCTTGATCATTATGTAGTGTCCTTCTTTGTCTCTTCTAATAGTCTTTATTTTAAAATCTATTTTGTCTGATATGAGAATTGCTACTCCAGCTTTCGTTTGGTTTCCATTTGATTGGAATATCTTCTTCCATTCCCTTACTTTCAGTCTGTATGTGTCTCTAGGTCTGAAGTGGGTCTCTTGTAGACAGCGTATATATGGGTCTTGTTTTTGTATCCATTCAGCCAATCTGTCTTTTGGTGGGAGCATTTAGTCCATTTACATTTAAGGTAATTATCGATATGTATGTTCTTATTCCCATTTTCTTAATTGTTTTGGGTTTGTTATTGTAGGTCTTTCCTTCTCTCGTGTTTCTTGCCTAGAGAAGTTCCTTTAGCAGTTGTTGTAAAGCTGGTTTGGTGGTGCTGAACTCTCTCAGCTTTTGCTTGTCGGTAAAGGTTTTAATTTCTCCATCAAATCTGAATGAGATCCTTGCTGGGCAGAGTAATCTTGGTTGCAGGTTTTTCTCCTTCATCACTTTAAATATGTCCTGCCAGTCCCTTCTGGCTTGCAGAGTTTCTGCTGAAAGATCAGCTGTTAACCTTATGGGGATTCCCTTGTGTGTTATTTGTTGTTTTTCCCTTGCTGCTTTTAATATGTTTTCTTTGTATGTAATTTTTGACAGTTTGATTAATATGTGTCTTGGCGTATTTCTCCTTGGATTTATCCTGTATGGGACTCTGTGTGCTTCCTCAACTTGATTAACTATTTCCTTTCCCATATTAGGGAAGTTTTCAACTATAGTCTCTTCAAATATTTCCTCAGTCCCTTTATTTTTCTCTTCTTCATCTGGAACCTTTATAATTCGAATGTCGGTGCGTTTAATGTTGTCCCAGAGATCTCTGAGACTGTCCTCAGTTCTTTTCATTCTTTTTTCTTTATTCTGCTCTGCAGTAGTTATTTCCACTATTTTATCTTCCAGGTCACTTATCCGTTCTTCTGCCTCATTTATTCTGCTATTGATCCCTTCTAGAGAATTTTTAATTTCATTTATTGTGCTCTTCATCACTGTTTGTTTGCTCTTTCGTTCTTCTAGGTCCTTGTTAAACATTTCTTGTAGTTTCTCCATTCTATTTCCAAGATTTGGATCATCTTTACTATTATTATTCTGAATTCTTTTTCAGGTAGACTGCCTTTTTCCTCTTCATTTGTTAGGTCGGGTGGGTTTTTATCTTCCTCCTCCATCTGCAATGTGTTTTTCTGTCTTCTCATTTTGCTTATCTTACTGTGTTTGGGGTCTCCTTTTTGCGGGCTGCAGGTTCGTAGTTCCCGTTGTTTTTGGTGTCGGTCCCCAGTGGCTGAGGTTGGTTCAGTGGGTTGTGTAGGCTTCCTGGTGGAGGGGACTAGTGCCTGTGTTCTGGTGGATCAGGCTGGATCTTGTCTTTCTGGTGGGCAGGTCCACGTCTGGTGGTGTGTTTTGGGGTGTCTGTGGACTTATTATGATTTTAGGCAGCCTCTCTGCTAATGGGTGGGGTTGTGTTCCTGTCTTGCTATTAGTTTGGCATAGGGTGTCCAGCACTGTAGCTTGCTGGTCGTTGAGTGAAGCTGGGTGTTAGTGTTGAGATGGAGATCTCTGGGAGATTTTTGCTATTTGATATTATGTGGAGCTGGGAGGTCTTTTGTGGACCAGTGTCCTGAAGTTGGCTCTCCCACCTCAGAGGCACAGCACTGACTCCTGGCTGCAGCACCAAGAGCCTTTCATCCACCCGGCTCAGAATAAAAGGGAGAAAAAGTAGAAAGACAGAGAGAAAGAGAGAAACAAAGAGAGAAAGAAAAAAGAAAGAAAGAAAGGAAGGAAGGAAGGTAGGAAGGAAAAAAAGAGGGAGGGAGGGAGGAAGGAAGGAAGGCGGGAAGGAAGGAAAAAAAGAAAGAAAGATGATAAAATAAAATAAAGTAAGATAAAATAAAGTTATTAAATAATTTTAAGAAAAAAAATTTTTTTTAAAAAAACAAGAAAAACGGACGTATAGAACCCTAGGACAAATGGTGAAAGCAAAGCTATACATACAGACAAAATCTCACACAGAAGCATACACATACACACTCACAAAAAGAGGAAAAGGGAAAAAAATCATAAATCTTGCTCTCAAGTCCACCTCCTCAATTTGGGACGATTTGTTGTCTATTCATGTATTCCACAGATGCAGGTACATCAAGTTTATTGTGGAGCTTTAATCCGCTGCTTCTGAGGCTGCTGGGAGAGATTTCCCTTTCTCTTCTTTGTTCTCACAGCTCCCAGGGGCTCAGCTTTGGATTTGGCCCCGCCTCTGCGTGTAGGTCGCCGGAGGGCGTCTGTTCTTCGCTCAGACAGGACGGGGTTAAAGGAGCAGCTGATTCGGGGGCTCTGGCTCACTCAGGCTTGGGGGGAGGGCGGGGCAAGGAGTGCGGGGCGGGCCTGCGGCGGCAGAGGCTGGCGTGACATTGCAGCAGCCTGAGGCGCGCAGTGAGCTCTCCCGGCGATGTTGTCCCTGGGTCCCGGGAACCCGGCAGTGGCGGGCTGCACAGGCTCCCCGGAAGGGGGGTGTGGACAGTGACCTGTGCTCACACACAGGCTTCTTGGTGGCGGCAGCAGCAGCCTTAGCATCTCGTGCCCGTCTCTGGGGTCCGTGCTTTTAGCCGTGGCTCACGCCCGTCTCTGGAGCTCCTTTAAGCAGCGCTCTTAATACCCTCTCCTCACGCACCAGGAAACAAAGAGGCAAGAAAAAGTCTCTTGCCTCTTCGGCAGGTCCAGACTTTTCTCCGGACTCCCTCCTGGCTAGCCGTGGCACACTAGCCCCCTTCAGGCTGCGTTCATGCCGCCAACCCCAGTCCTCTCCCTGCGCTCTGACCGAAGCCTGAGCCTCAGCTCCCAGCCCCGCCCGCCCCGGCGGGTGAGCAGACAAGCCTCTCAGGCTGGTGAGTGCCGGTCGGCATCGATCCTCTGTGCAGGAATCTCTCCACTTTGCCCTCCGCACCCCTGTTGCTGCGCTCTCCTCCATGGCTCCGAAGCTTCCCCCACTCCGCCACCCACAGTCTCCACCCGCGAAAGGGCTTCCTAGTGTGTCGGAACCTTTCCTCCTTCACAGCTCCCTCCCACTGGTGCAGGTCCCGTCCCTATCCTTTTGTCTCTGTTTATTCTTTTTTCTTTTGCCCTACCCACGTACGTGGGGACCTTCTTGCCTTTTGGGAAGTCTGAGGTCTTCTGCCAGCGTTCAGTAGGTGTTCTGTAGGAGTTGTTCCACGTGTAGATGTATTTCTGGTGTATCTGTGGGGAGGAATGTGATCTCCGCGTCTTACTCTTCTGCCATCTTCCCTATCGAGCCTGGGATGCTTGTTTAAAAAAGCTGAACCTGAGGTGTCGCCTTACTCCCCAGACCTGCTGAAACACATACCCTGTTAATATATGTTTTAAGTAAGAATTATTATGCACACTAAATTTAATAATTTGTGCATGAACTTTATTTCATGTACATAGGAATATATGTAACATATGTCCATTAAGGACTAATACCCCATTTGCCCACTACCCAACTTAATAGATGACCAGTTCCTTTGAGGCCTACCATATGTCCCTCCAAAACTGCATCCTCCTCTTTCCTCACTCCCTAAGTAGCCATTATAATGAATTTTGTGTGAATTATTCTCTTGCTTTTCTTTATAGTTTTACTCTATGTGATTGTACGTAAACTTAAACAATGTATTGTTTGCTTTTGCCTGGGATTGGCAAAATGGAATCATGCTCTATGTATTGTTACCTGCCCCCTTTTTAGTAAGTTCATGTGATTCATCCATGTTGACACGTATAACTATGGCTTATTCATTTTTATGTGTATTGTAATCCAGGTGTGAATTTTCCAGGATTATCCAACTTCCTGTCTGTGGGTTTTAGTAGTTTCAATTTTGCTTTCACAAACAATGCTGCCATGTACATTCTTATATATATCTCTTAATTGTGAAAAAGTTATGGTTATATATTTAGGATATATAGTAGGGTATATACTTAGGTGTAGAACTACTGGGTTGTATGTGCAAGTTCAGATTTACTAGGTGATGCCAATTTTTCCCAACTATGGTTGTATCAGTTATTAAAGTATAAGAAATTCTATTGAAAAAAAAAGTTAATGCATAAGAAATCCTTGATTGAATAATGAATAGGTTATATAATATGTTTTTGAATTCTGGTAAAGAAGTGGAATTAAGCTAAGCTTTGAAGTTTGGGCAGCCTTTGAATGGGCAGAGGAGGAAGGAGGGTCCTGCAGGGGGAACAATGAGAGCAAAGGAGGGGTCGTGGGCGCCAGGAACCACTGCCAGAGCAAACCACTCCTGAAGCTGCGAGAAAACACCTGGAGCCGTTGCAGTCAGGTTAGGCCCTGTGCAGCCCAGGGTGGGGCTCCCCAGAAACACGCTTCCACAGAGTCTTTCTCAGTGGGAGATGCCTTGGGCAAGAGCAGCTGTCAAGAAGCACAGCTGGGAGCCTCTGACAGGAACCTGGAAACACGAGGTAGGCAAACAAGAAAACTGTCTCTGACCAGCCATTGGCAACGGGAACCATCATCTCAGGAGCCAGCAAATGTATCAGGCTGAAGTTGCTTATTACTCAAGAATTCTAGCCCTCTCATGATATTCTGGCAACACTCAAAATTTGTTCTCGTTTTGAAAGTCGTGGCCCTGAAAATACACTGCTCAGATCTCCTGCTGCTGGGAGCATGGTTGATTGATGGCCCAGATGTTGCCTCTCTGGATCCACCACCACATCTGATCTCAGGCTACATTTCCTATGAGCACTCCTGGCCAGTGACTGAGCATGGGGAGGATTGGGGCAAGCCCATTCCTGGGATTCAGGACTGTCCTGATGGGCAATTTAGGTACAAGATTTCCCATTGATCTGGCTGAACATTTCTTGGAACTGTGCTGAAAACTGAGACTCTTCCTATCCAACCATCCTTCCTTTTCTGTCCCCTTCACAGGAGTCAGACCAGCATTATGATTGGAAGGCTCTCCTTGCCTTCTCCAGATACTTCTCTTATCCTTCCCTTTATCCTTCTCAGGCATTTCCCCTGATACATTTTCTGCACATCTAATATTAATTTGTCTGCTTCTTAGAGGACCCCAACTAACACAGATACTCAACTATGATGCAATCCATTATAAGGTTTCATTCTGTTAGGGTTGTAGATGAAGTCTTTCTCTCTGGCAAGCCTCCAAACCCTCCGCAATCATACAAAGAAGGAGAGACTCTCCATTTCCCATTGCCACCTTTCCCTTGATATTGACTGCCAGGCTCACATCTGCCCTTCTTCCAGAAAGAGGTTCGACTTGGAAAGGATCTTGTCATTTGATAAAAGCAAAGGAAAGGAAATTAGCATTGGGAAATGGACCACTCGAATAAAGTGGAAGAGAACGTACATGAAGAATAGAAGCACTTGTCTAAAATTATCTGTTGAAGAGCCTAATAGAAGGTACTACTTATTTTTCAGTTAGCAAGTACTTACTATTTTTTCATACTTAGTGTATTAGTTAGATTCCTAGGGCTGCATAATAAAGTACCACAAACTGAGCAGCTTTGAACAACAGAAGTTTATTCTCTCAAACAGTTTTGGAGGCTAGAAGTCTGAAATCAAGGTGTCTTCAGGGCCATGCTCTCTCTGAAGGCTCTAAGGGAGAATCCTTTCCATGCCTTTCTCTTAGCTGCTGGTATTTCCAACAATCCTTGGTGTTTCTTGGCTTATCACTCATGAGTCCAATTCCTGTCTGGGTAGTCACATGGTTTTCTCCTTAGATGTCTTTACGTCTCTTCTCTTAGAAGGACAGCAGTCATAATGGATTAGGGCCCACCCTAGTGACCCCATATTCACTTGATTACATCTGCAAAGACACTATTTCAAAATAAGGTCACAGATACTCAGGGCTAGGACTCCAATGTATCTTTTGGGGAGATACAGTTCAACCCCAGCACTTGGGTAGGGGCATGTTTCTTTGAATGGAAAAATTAAAAAGTGCATAATTAAAATTTCTCAGCTACTTGGGATATAAGCAAACAGTTCTGCTTTTAGGTAGTGATTTGTTCTGCTGCTTGTATTGTGTCCTTATTATATGTCTGATGTATCCACATCCTCTACATCTTCAGATGCAGCTGGCACCTAGCACTTTGGGACACTGCTGAATATTGCTGGGTGGGAAATGAAACCGATATGGGTCTTCTAAACATTGGCCTGTGGGTGATATGAATTGACAGGCATGTTTATTACAACTGGTAAAAGCACTGCTGGTTTGAATTAGTGACCTTTCTAGCTGAAATTAACTGGGTCCTTTCAATGACACTACTTGTCTATGAATGAATACACTTTCCTAATAATTCAGAGAAAACAGAATTTTTTAAAAAAGCACCAAATCAATCAGCTGGAAGGGATTTCATGAAGCACTTTCTAGATAATGAATCACAGCACAGTAAGACTTCACAGATATATGACTAAACGTCTTGAGCAGCTTCCAAATTCTTGCCCATCCCATCTGCCACAGGGAAGTAAGTGAACTAGAATGGGAAATTTAGCAAATGTTATGGACGGGCTATTCAAAAAACATTCACATAGACCCTTCTTCCTGCTCTATTATAGACGCTGTTAAAGCTAATAATTTGAACTCCTAGCTTTTACCATGACTAGAGGTGGCCGTGTGATACACTTCTGACCAATAATATGTAGGTAGAGTCACTAGGGAGGGCATCCCTTCTCAATAAAAAGATGGCCTCTTTGGGAGGAGTGTTCTTGCCTCTCATTATTTGTTAATCTTCTCCTGCCAGAAATGTGTATGTGACACTTGGAGATGCAGCAGCCATCTTACTATCATGAGTTCAAAAGTTTCCATAGAAATGGTGGAACAAGACCATTAAAAGTGGATAAAAAGCACCAAACTTGGATTTTAGTATTGGATTGTCCAATGATTGAACTTAGCTTCTATGACAATGATTATCAACAAGGTGATATTTTGCCTGCCAGGTCACATTTGGCAATGTCTGGAAACATTTCTAGTTGTCACAACTGTGTGAGGGGAAAGCTACGGCATCAAGTGGAATAGAAACCAGGATGCTGCTAAACATTCTCCATTGCATAAGACAGCCCCCAACAACAAAGAATTATCCAGCCCTGGGCTTCCTTGGTGGCGCAGTGTTTAAGAATCCACCTGCCAATGCAGGGGACATGGGTTCGATCCCTGGTCCAGGAAGATCCCACATGCCGCAGAGCAACTAAGCCCGTGAGCCACAGCTACTGAGCCCGTGCTCAGTTTTATCTTTAAAACTGTTTTATCTTTTAAAAAAACAGTTATAAAGACTAAGTAACAATAGCAGAAGTTGCATATTTATTAAGTGAAAAAATTCAGTATACAATAGTGTAGGCATTAAATGACTACTACCATTTAAAAGGAGAAAGTGAATGTAAGCGATTGTAACAAAGCGATGACAGTAGTTGTATTGAGTATTTTATGTGAATTTGTTCCTGCCTATTTTGCAAAGGTTACTCAATGTGATTATGCTATCCTTATAGTTTGAAAAATAATTTTTTAAGTAATTAAAGGGAAGAAGATTAAAATACTCAAATCAGTGTTTATTTCTCTAACATTTATGAAGTTTCTTCTTGGCCTTACAGAAACCTTAAAGGCTAATGCAATAGCTTATGCAATTGGATACCATTTCTATTGAATCATCATGTCAGCAACATTCCTTTTCTAGTTCTTTATATCTCCCTATATATAGAATTCTTGTAGTTCAACTCATAGGACTATTCCTCTCCAGGGTTTTTTGTGAAAACATCAGAACTACCTGCAACATTAAAGAGATGGCGTGAAAATTTGCCACTGTAAAAGTCTGTATGTTTTAGATTCCTGTGGCTGCTATAACCAATTACCAAAACTGGGTGGCTTAAAACAACAGAAATTCATTCTCTTACAGTTCTGGAGGCTAGAAGTTCAAAAACTGACATCACTGGGCCAAAATCAAGGTGTCACAGGGCTGCACTTCCTCTGGAGGCTCCAGAGGGAAATCTCTGCCTTTTCCAGCTTCTGGTGGCTACAGGCATTCTTTGGCTTGTGGCTTCTTCACTCCAATCTGTGCCTCTGTCTTCATATGTCCTCCTCTGTGTAATTTTCAAGCCCCCTCTGCATGTCTTCTGTAAGGATACATGTGATGGCACTTAGGGACCACACAGATAATCCAGGATAATCTCCCCATCTTGAAATTCTTAACATAATCACATGTGCAAAGACCCTTATTCCCAAATAAGGTAAAGAAAAAGTTCCAGATATTAAGATATGATATCTTTGGAAGCCAGCATTCAATTTACTAGAATATTATATAAAGAATATATAAATCTAATTACTAATCTCATCAGATAATCTGAACTTCCATTCATACCTAGCTAGAAATTAAAATCTGGTGGGATCATCCAGTATCTAAATCCTGGGAAAGTAGAGTGAGAGTAAAGAACCTATTATCCTACTAAATGAAATAAGCATGAAATGAGAAATTTGGGGAAACTAATTTTTTTAAACACATCAAAGTGTTTTTTTAAATTGTGAATGGACCAATAAAATTTGTTTTACCTCTATCAACATTTGAATACATAATGGCCCTTTATATCTAAAACTGGAAAGCTTAACATTGTTTTATCATATTGCAGCAACTACGAAATGTTCTGAAAACTAATTTGAGAACTTAATCTTAATAGCACAGTTCAATAAACATAGACTGTGAAATTACTAAAAAGGCAGGACTGTACTTATTTTGAGTTGACTAAGAAGCTGAGAATATCTTAATTACCTTTCCAATTAAAAGATATTTTAGCAAAATTATGAGAGTACACAAATAATTAAAGCCCTAGAGCTTTCATTTCTTTTTCCCATTTGGTTAGTTTAATTCTTCAGATTTAATTTCAGAATAACTCCATCAAAGGTTTAGATTTTGGGGTACTTAACATATGATAACTGTTTTTACATTTCTGTTTTTGGCCAGGAACACTTCTATATCTAAACATTAATTTTCATAATACTTGAAATATATTTGATCTTCAAGTTTAACAGCCTTTAATGCTACTAATTTAGTTGCAATTACAGATTCCCCCCATATCCAAATGTTAAGCTAAAATGGGGTAAAGTGGCAAAGCAATTGCCTTAGGACACTTCTTGCTAACAGATGCACAGACTAAATTGAGATAAAGCACAGATACTCATACAGTTCAAAGCTTTGTGGCTTGAGGCTGAAATGCTGAGTGTAGTTCCCAGGAAAGGAGCTTGGTGGTGCCACTCTCACCACTGCACAGTTCAAGGTCTGTGTTGCATCTGTAAGGGCTACTGCAAAACAAACACTGAATGCTATTTTCACTTTTCGTCTTTTTTCGTAAAAAGGAAAATCCTCTTCGGATTTTTTTCAGTTAGTTAGCAAAAATGGGTACTAATGTAGGTCTTTTGTAAAAGCGAAGTGGCTTTAAAAATCGAATACCTGTAATCATTAAAACCTACTCAATCCCTTATCAGAGAAATGATTTGCAAATATCTTCTCCCATTCCATGGGTTGCCTTTTCACTCTGTTGATAGTGTCCTTTGACGCACATAAATAACATGGCACTATTTTAAGCACAACTCATTTTATCTTCATAACAACTCTATGAGGTAGGAACTATTATTATCATCCCTATTTTACAGATAAGAATACTGAGACATAGAGGGTTTAAATAATGTGACAACATCCCCCATGGTAATGACTGAGCTTAGATTTGAGTCTGTTATGGGCTGAATGTGTCCTCCCAAAATTCGTATGTTAAAACTTTACCCCTCAATGTCATGGTATTAGGAGGTGGGGCCTTTGGGAAGTAATTAGGATTAGATAAGGTGATGAGAGTGGAGCCCTCACAAGTGGAATTTGTGCCCTTACAAGAGTCATGAGAGAGCTTGCATCCCCTCTCTGCTTTCCTCCAGGTGAGGATATAATGAGAATTTGGCAGTCTATAACCTGGAAGAGGGCTCTCACCAGAACCAACCATGCTGGCACACTGATCTGGAACTTCCAGCCTCAGAACTTGAGAAAAGCCACTCAGTCTCTGGTACTTTGTAACAGCAGCCCAAACTAAGAGCCCATGGGGGTATCCCAGAAACACTATGTCTCACACACACTTCTTTTTTTTGTTGTTTTCTCAAATTTGAATTCATCTTTTTTTTAATTTTTTAAAAAATTATTTATTTTATTTTTGGCTGCGTTGGGTCTTTATTGCTGTGTGCAGGCTTTCTGTAGTTGCAGCAAGTGGGCCACTCTTCCTTGCGGTGCACAGGCTTCTCATTACGGTGGCTTCTCTTTGTTGCGGAGCACAGGCTCTAGGCACCTGGGCTTCGGTAGTTGTGGTTCGCAGGCTCTAGAGCACAGGCTCAGTAGTTGTGGTGCACAGGCTTAGTTGCTCCGTGGCATGTGAGATCCTCCTGGACCAGGGCTCGAACCTGTGTCCCCTGCATTGGCAGGTGGATTCTTAACCACTGCGCCACTAGGAAAGCCCCCACACACACTTCTTATAATGGACATCAGTGACCTCCTGATCACCAAATCCAGCTATCTTTTCTTAGTCCTCATTCAACTGCCTAATTTTTTCTCTATCATTTAAAATCATGACCCTTTTTACGTGAAACTTTCCTTCTCTTGGCTACTACATTTTTCTTGGTTCTCCTCCTATTTCCATGAGATAGTTACATCTCCTTCTTCAGTCTTCTATGCCTTTGTTCATGCTCACAAGTTCAAAGACCTTACTTCAGCCCCCCTCTTTGCTTATTCTACATTCCCCAGGAACCATCTTTCCTCTGTTATGGGTTAAATTGTGTCCTCCAAAAAGATGAAGTCTTAACCCCCAGTGCCCGTGAATGTGAACTTATCTGAAAATAGGGTCTTTTCAAAGGATCAAGTTAAGATGAGGTCATTTGTGCAGGTTCTAATCTAATCTGACTGTGTCCTAATAAAAGGGCAACATTTGGACACAGACACAGACATGAATAGAGGGGAGACTATGTGAATACACAAAGAAAATACAATCTACAAGCCAAAGAACACCTGAGCTACCAGAAGCCAGGAGAGAGGGATGTAACAGATTCTCCCCTCAGGCCCTCAGAAGGAACCAACCCTGCTGATACCTTGATTTCAGACTTCTAGACTCCACAACTGTGAGATGATAAATTTCTGCTGTTCAAGCCACTTAGTTTGTGGTAATTCATTATGGCAGCCCCAGGAAACTAAACACTTTCCAAGAGCTTAGAGGCAACTATTCTGTGAACAGTCTCAAACTCACACCTCTGGTCCTAATTTTCCTTTTGAGTTCTAGGTGTATTGTATCAACAGCGACTCATGACTATGCAACCATGATCCTGCCTTTCCAGAATATTACTCTTCTCCCATCTCCCTTCTTTCTCACCTTTGGCCCCCAACTTAGCAACCTTTGTAAATGAGATATCTGTGGCCCCAGCCACCCTGGCTAAAAACCACAAAGTCACCTTTGAGTCCTCATTTTCCACCGCCTTGAAGCTGTCTCTATTTCTGTAATCCAAGAATCATGTGTGGTCCATTAGTTTGGGAGACTAGTATCAGGTTCCCAGACTTGGCAGCCATTACATTCCATGGTCCGAGCCTGATAAAAGGATTGGTGGCACTTTAGCCAAATATTGGGATGCAGACTCAAGGAATCCTTGCTGTTCTCACAGATGATATTATGACCCAGTATCTGGGCAGTGGCTTTGTTACGACCTATTTAAATACCCAAAGTTTTGCCTAGCATCTTAATGTACTTAAACCTGGGGCTTTCTGCCTGAACCCCAGACCAGAGGCTGGAGTTCTGATAGCTGCTCACAGATGTCCTTGAGATCTAAGCTTCCGACCTCGCTCAGATCTGGATTACCCATCATGGCACCTGACCACCGGCTAGGACACCACTATTATGCCACATCAGTGATTCAGGCTCAGCTTGATTGTCTAATGTAGTGTCCACTGTCCATCTTTTTTTTTTTAATTAGCTCAAATGTACTTAATAATTTATAGTTCACAGAGCACACAATGTATTTCCTTATTTAATCCTAACAGCCATAAAAAAATCCAGAACAGTGAAAAGTTAAATAACTCACATGAGCTCGTGTAGTTAGCATTTGTTGCGTCAATGATCAGATTTAAGCCTCCTGGCTCCAAATCCCATGCTGTTTTCTCTTCACAACATTGCATGCTCCTGCGTTCCTGGAATCCACTGGCCAGAAAGAACTTCTTTCCTGCCTATATCAGCCCCACGGGGGCCTGTAGCTCCAGATCCCTACCCTCTCCTCATCTGCCCTTGCCCCTGCTGTAGATAAATGACCCGTGTTCTATCATATCCAAATATTTGACAGATAGCTGATTTTTTTTTTTTTTTGCGGTACGTGGGCCTCTCACTGCTGTGGCCTCTCCCGCTGTGGAGCACAGGCTCCAGACGCGCAGGCTCAGCCGCCATGGCTCACGGGCCCAGCCGCTCCGCGGCATGTGGGATCTTCCCGGACCGGGGCACGAACCCGTGTCCCCTGAATTGGCAGGCGGACCCTCAACCACTGCATCACCAGGGAAGCCCCAGATAGCTGCTTCTGAAGTGACCTTAAGACCAATGATCCCCCTTCTCAAAAGGTTGAAAATGATTTAAGGAATTGCAAAACTACTTAGTACCATAAACAAATATGCGAGCTGCCAAGTGTAAGGGAAACATAATATTCCTACGTAGAAGACACATTTTCAGAGGAATTTTTAAAGATGATATATGAGATTCCATGCAGTGCCAGTGTAAGCTGTAATCGTAAGAGGAAAGAGCAGAGATACTGACTTGAATAAGTGGCCAGCTAGGATGAATTTCTCTCCCCAATTTTTTGTTTACTTTTCCATTTCAAGATGATGAATGTTAATCTTTTATTAATCCTCTCTTACTCAATATTAAAAGATAGCATGTTGTCTTGTGTGTGCCAGTTTCCTGCCCTGGCCTGTGAGATGCTGTGCATATGGGGAAGAACACGGGCTCTGATGCAAGACTGTCTGAGTCTTAGCCCCCCATGATTAGCAGTGACCTTGAGCAAGTTACTTAACCTCTCTATACCTTATTTTCCTCACTATAAAATGGAGCTATTAATAGTATACTTGCCGCAGTGTTGTTGGAAGGATTAAATAATTAATGTAAGTAAAGTGCCTACAACAGCACTTTGCCTGTGGAACTTGCTATTTAACTATTTGCTGTTCTATATGTACAGGAATGAGGAAGTAGCACACCCAAATCACTGGAGGAATCATTACTACTGGTTAGTCAGAGGAGATTTAAAAATGAAGACTTCAGAAAGCTCACACTATTAGTGCCATGGAATGTCTCCATCCTCCCTCTCATACAACACATGTAAATAATTAGTTTCTATAAAAGACTATCCTTTCAATCTATTAAATATGTGCGACCCTTATAGTATTAGTTAGAAGATGCCAGCCACCTTAGACTTAGAGTGAACAAATTCTGTTGCAGAGAAAATAGTTGGTCATTAAGAAAGAAAAAAAAACATTGGCAATGGGTATAGGGTCAGAACAGCCTGCCAAACACAATTTCTTGAAAAAGATGAGATGAAGGCCCATTATAATTTGTCTCCAGTGGCCCACTTATAACTGTTAGAAAATTCAAGATCTGTAATAAGTTACATCGTCCTGTGTTTCCTTTTGTATAATCTTAAAACTTACAATCTGAGTTAACTGTCACAGAAGAAAATGATTAATCAAAACAACAATATAATTGTACCACATCTTGTGCTTCTGAGTTACTTCTTTACAAAGAAAAAACAGTGTTTCCTATGATAGTGTCAAGTTATACAGACTCCTTAATAATATAACATATACAGAATTATCCTTATTGTTAGATCTACTCACTTATCAATTGTAAAAACTAAGCCTGCAATCAGAAACATTTTAACAAACTGTATTATTTCCATAGATTACAATGTAACTTAAGAAATTAAAATATGAACACTATTTAGAGATGCAAAGTAATGTTATATAAAAACAAAGCTGACACAATTATATCAATTATCATGTAAAGATTATATAGGTAAATTGTTAAGGAAAGGAAAGAGCCAGGAAATGTATTAAATTATCTATATTTGTAGGTATAAGGGTCTATAGTTTTTTATCATATGCCTCATACATTCACTTTTTAAACAAATCGTGACTGAAAATGAGTGTCACTTTTCAAAACCCTATGTAGAGTTACATTACAAGAGAAGTAACCACCATAAAATAAAGACCAGGAATAAGAATTTATTTAAAGAGGGAAAAAAAGGAGATATTGATCAAATGAAATTTCACTGTCTTGATGAATTAATTTCAAAGTTTCCTTGTGATCTTGATCTACAGAATGTTGTGATACATCATTACCATATGCAGCTCTCTTAACAGACCACATAGTAATGCTGGGAAAGGCCGATTAAACTAGTTCTTTTTGGATTGTTAAAAGCTAGATTGAATGTCCAGTGGTAAGACTCCTGTTCTGATAAACTCTTCTTTATCTAAATACCTGCCTTTCTCCTAATCTCACTGACTCAGCCAGCCCTGAAGATAGCAGCTGTGCCATCTGATAGAAGATAAACCCTTGTGCCTGTTTTCTACCCTTGTTGAAGAAAACCTTTGAATTTGTAACTTGGGCTGAAGATACTTATCAAACAATCTTTAGTTGCCAGGAATTCAAAAGTGGGCCATGGCGGCCACTGCTGGAATCTGGTCTCTCTGCTTCTATTTGCTTAAAAAAAAAAAAAAAAAAAAAGAAAAAGTATCAGCACGGAATACTTAAGCAAAGTTTAGTGCACTTAACCAGAAAGATCCTGCAATACCTTCTGTAGGAATTTACTGCAACTATGTAGCAGGCCTGCTGAAGAAAAGCTGTTCAAATATTGCAGATAATGCCCTAGATCCCATTACAGTTCTAATTTCATTGAGGCTCTGGATTCTTTGAAAATAGCATGTGTTAACACAGTTTCTAACCTAACTACACAAAGTAGATTTTGCTTTTGAGAAGTCAACTCAGAGACCCAAGGCCGATACAAAGTTAAACTGACATTCTAAAGTTAAACTGATCCAAACTTGTTTTAGGACTTTTTTTCCCCCAAGTTTTTTAAATGCACCTCATATCACAAGAAGTGTTAAAAAAAAAAAAATTAGCTTTTTAACATTCATTTCCATTAAAAAGAGATTTTTTTTTTTTTAAAGGTTTCATTTCCATGTTCCAAAGACCCAAAGATCCTGGAGTTAGAGTGTTTTTACCCTCAGTTAGGCCAGTGTAGCCAGTGGGGAATTATTTTCAGCAATGTTTTGTCCCCAGATTTTGCTCTTGCCTGCAGTTTGTCTCCCTAGGCTACTGTCCTGCTCTCCCCTCCTTCATCATATTTAAGCTCCCTTGGTTGGAACATCAAACTAACCTGACTAATAAATCAATCCATGTTGGTATCTGAAAGGACCCCAAGAAATACAAATTCAACTGGGCTCTTTCTAAACTTAGTAACTTTTTCCCTGTACTGCTGAATAATTGTACCACTTTCCTCCAATAAGAACTTCCCATATTGGCAGTCAGTGAGTCATTTATTTTCGGTTCACTCGTGACCAACTACATTTATTATTTATTTTTCTCCCCAGCATCTAAAACTCTTGGTCTCCTTCCTCTATTAATATTCAGCCAACATTTATTAAGAACCAAACATGATGCAAAGTGTTGAGGGCTGAATAATTCAGAAATGATAGCCAAACACCCTAGAGTATAAATAATGCATAAGTAAATAGGAATGTTTCATGAAGGCAAGACCCACGTCTGGTTGTCTTTTTGGCTTCCTCAAGGGCCCACAGTTTCCAGGTTATGAACACATGTTTTAGACTCATTTAAAAATTAGTTTGTATAAGACGGCGTACTAGGAGGACGTGGAATCTGTGTCTCCTCACGACTAGGGCACCTACCAGGCACCAGTGGGGGACTACAGACACCTAAGGGGACAGGAGGAAGCCCCCAGCGACCGGGTAGGACATGGGGCGTGGGGAGAGTGATGGGGGAGGAGAAGTGGAGGGGGGACAGGACTGGTGCCCCTGAGGGGAGGCTGGGGGAGGGGAAGGGATCCCACGCCCGAAGGGGGAAACTGTGGAACCATCGGGAGGGCAGAGGATCAAAAGGGAGCATGGCCAGGTTTCCCCTGCCCACATGGGCCCCCAGGAACCTGCTGAGATCCCGGGCCTGATTCTCTGCCCACCAAGGCCTCTTCCAGCCATGTGGGTCTGGAGGGAGTGGGAGGGAGGGAAGGGCGAGCAAAAGTAAAGGCCAGACCTATGGGACCGGCACCCCTGAGGGGCGGCTGGGGGAGGGGACCCCTAACCACACACGGTTAGGGGTCCAGCGGCGACCCCTAACCACCCACGGTTACGGGTCCAGCGGCGACGGGGGAGACCCTGGGGAAGATGGTGGGGGAGGGACGTGGAGGCATGGAAGGGAACGGAGCCAGTGCTTTCCCTGTCCACATAGGAACCGGGAAGCCTGTTGGGCTTCTGGGCCTAATCCACTGCCCTTGGAGCCTCCCTCCTGCCGTGCAGAGCCCAAGCCCCGCCCCTACACCCCCACCCAACACCCCACCTCTACACTCCGAGACCCCCTCCAACAAGCTGGGCCTAAACCCCACCCACACACCCTCACTCAGGGCGCTACCTCCAAACTCCGGAACTCCACACTCCAGAGGACCTCCTTCTGACGTGCTGCCACTCCCCTTCGGCGCAGGTCCCAAGCAGAGGCCCCGCCCCATGCTTGAACGTCACCACTCCCACCCCACCCTAAACCCTGCCCCTGCCTAAACTCTGCCCCCACAGCGAAGGCTTTTTTTTTTTTCTTTTCTTTTTTCCTCTTTTAGATAAGGGTTCAGTTTTACCTTGTTGATTCATTGTTGTTGATTATTTTATATTTTTATTTTTCCTAATAAATCTTTTATTTTCCTAATTTTATTTTTTATACTTTGTTAATGTTCTCTCCTTTTGGCTTGTACGCCCCCCACCCCAGTTTTTTTTTTCTTTTTTCTGTTGCAGTTTTATTTTACATCGTTGCAGTTGTTTCCATTATACTTTTATTTTCCCTAATATATTTTTAATCTTTCTAGTTTTATTTTGTTTTTTATTCCATGATATTGTACCACTCCTTTTTCTCTTTCTTTCTTTCTTCTTTTTTTTTTTTTAACTGCACCACAAAGCTTGTGGGATCTTGGTTCCCAGGCTGGAGGTCGGGTCCGAGCTCCTGTGGTAGTGCTCCGAGCCCAAACACTGGACTAACAGAGAACCTCAGACCCCAGGAAATATCAGTTGGAGTGAGGCCTCCCAGAGGTTCTCAACTCAGCACCAAGACCCAGCTCTATCCAACTGCCTGCAAACTCCAGTGCTGGAAGACCCACACCAAACAACCAGTAAGACAGGAATACAGCACCACCCAGTAAAAAAAAAAAAAAAAAAAAAAAAAAAGAAATGACAAAAAAATTTGTAACAGACAAAGGAGCAAGGTTAAAACCTACAAGACCAAATAAATGAAAATGAAATAGGCAACCTACCTGAAAAAGAATTTGGAGTAATGATAGTAAAGATGATCCAAAATCTCCAAAACAGAATGGAGAAAATACAAGAAACATTTAACAAGGATCTAGAAGAACTAAAGAGCAAACAAACAGTGATGAACAACACAATTACTGGAACTAAAAATACTCTAGAAGGAATCAATAACAATAATTGAGGCAGAAGAATGGATAAGTGAGCTGGAAGATAAAATGGTGGAAATAACTGACAGGGAGTAGAATAAAGAGAAAAGAATGAAAAAAACTGAGGACAGTCTCAGCTCTGGGACAACATTAGACCCATCAACATTCGAATTATAGGGGTCGCAGAAGAAGAAGAGAAAAAGAAAGGGTATGAGAAAATATTTGAAGAAATTATAGTCAAAAACTTACCTAACATGGGAAAGGAAATAGTCAATCAAGTCCAGAAAGCACAGAGAGTCCCATACAGGATAAACACAGAGAAACATGCCGACACATATTAATCAAACTATCAAAAATTAAGTACAAAGAAAAAATATTGAAAGCAGCAAGGAAAAAGCAACAAATAACATAAAAAGGAATCCCCATAAAGTTAACAGCTGATTTTTCAGCAGAAACTCAAAGCCAGAAGGGAGTGGCAGGACATATTTAAAGTGATGAAAGGGAATAAACTACAACCAAGATTACCCTACCCAGCAAGGATCTCATTCAGATTTGATGGAGAAATTAAAGCCTTTACAGATAAACAAAAGTTAAGAGAATTCACCACTACCAAACCAGCTTTACAAAAATGCTAAAGGAACATCTCTAGGCAGGGAACACAAGAGAAGGAAAAGACCTCCAATAACAAACACAAAACAATTAAGAAAATGGTAACAGGAACATACATATCAATAATGACCTTAAATGTAAATGGATTAAATGCTCCAACCAGAAGACACAGATTGGTGAAACAGATACAAAAACAAGACCCGTACATATGCTGTCTACAAGAGACCCACTTCAGACCTAGGGACACATACAGACTGAAGGTGAGGGGATGGGAAAAGTTATTCCATGCAAATGGAAATCAAAAGAAAGCTGGAGTGGCAATTCTCATATCAGTAAAAATAGACTTTAAAACAAAGATTATTACAAGAGACAAAGAAGGACACTACGTAATGATCAAGGGATCAATCCAAGAAGAAGATATAACAATTGTAAATATTTATGCACCCAACATAGGAGCACCTCAATACATAAGGCAAATGCTAACAGCCATAAAAGGGGAAATCAACAGTAACACAATCATAGTAGGCGACTTTAACACCCCACTTTCACCAATGGACAGATCATCCAAAATGAATATAAATAAGGAAACACAAGCTTTAAATGACACATTAAACAAGATGGACTTAGTTGATATTTATAGGACATTCCATCCAAAAATAACAGAATACACTTTCTTCTCAAGTGCTCATGGAACATCCTCCAGGACAGACCATATCTTGAGTAACAAATCAAGCCTTGGTAAATTTAAGAAAATTGAATCATATCAAGTATCTTTTCTGACCACAATGCTATGGAAATAGACATGAATTACAGGAAGAAAACTGTAAAAAATAAAAACACATGGAGGCTAAACAATACACTACTAAATAACCAAGAGATCACTGAAGAAATCAAACCGAAAATCAAAAAAATACCTAAAAACAAATGACAATGAAAACACGACGACTGAAAACCTATGGGATGCAGCTAAGACAATTCTAAGAACGAAGTTTATAGCAATACAGTCCTACCTCAAGAAACAAGAAACATCTCAAATAAATAACCTAACCTTACACCTAAAGCAATTAAAGAAAGAAGAACAAAAAAATACCCAAAGTTAGCAGAAGGAAAGAAATCATAAAGATCATGAAAAAGAAATGAAGGAAACAATAGCAAAGATCAATAAAACTAAAAGCTGGTACTTTGAGAAGATAAAATTGATAAACCATTAGCCAGACTCATCAAGAAAAAAAGGGAGAGGACCGAAATCAATAGAATTAGAAATGAAAAAGGAGAAGTAACAACTGACACTGCAGAAATACAAAGGATCATGAGAGGTTACTATAAGCAACTATATGCCAATAAAATGGACAACCTGGAAGAAATGGACAAATTCTTAGAAAAGCACAACCTTCCGAGACTGAACCAGGGAGAAATACAAAATATAAACAGACCAATCACAAGCACTGAAATTGAAACTGTGATTAAAAATCTTCCAACAAACAAAAGCCCAGGACCAGATGGCTTCACAGGCGAATTCTATCAAACATTTAGAGAAGAGCTAACACCTATTCTTCTCAAACCCTTCCGAAATATAGCAGAGGGAGGAACAATTCCAAACTATTCTACGAGGCCACCATCACCCTGATACCAAAACCAGACAAAGATGTCACAAAAAAAGAGAACTACAGGCCAATAACCCTGATGAACATACATACAAAAATCCTCAACAAAATACTAGCAAAGAGAATCCAACAGCACATTAAAAGGATCATACACCATGATCAAGTGGGGTTTAACCCAGAAATGCAAGGATTCGTCAATATACGCAAATCAATCAATGTGATACACCATATTAACAAATTGAAGGATAAAAACCGTATTATAATCTCAATAGATGCAGAAAAAGCTTTCGACCAAATTCAACACCCATATATGATAAAAACTCTCCAAAAAGTAGGCATAGACGGAACCTACCTCAACATAATAAAGGCCATATATGACAAACCCACAGCAAACATCATTCTCAATGGTGAAAAACTGAAAGCATTTCCTCTAAGATCAGGAATAAGACAAGGTTGCCCACTCTCACCACTATTATTCAACATAGTTTTGGAAGTTTTAGCCACAGCAATCAGAGAAGAAAATGAAATAAAAGAATCCAAATCAGAAAAGAAGTAGTATAACTGTCACTGTTTGCAGATGACATGATACTATATGTGGAGAATCCTAAAGATGCTACCAGAAAACTACTAAAGCTAATCAATGAATTTGGTAGGGCAGCAGGATAAAAAATTAATGCACAGAAATCTCTTGCATTCCTATATATTAATGATGAAAAACCTGAAAGAGAAATTAAGGAAACAATCCCATTTACCATTGCAACAAAAAGAATAAAATACCTAGGAATAAACCTACCTAAGGAGACAAAAGACCTGTATGCAGAAAACTATAAGACACTGATGAAAGAAATTAAAGATGATACAAACAGATGGAGAGATATACCATGTTCCTGGATTGGAAGAAGCAACATTGTGAAAATGACTATAATCCCCAAAGCAATCTACAGATTCAGTGCAATCCCTATCAAATTACCACTGGCATTTTTCACAGAATTAGAACAAAAAATTCCACAATTTGTATGGAAACACAAAAGACCCCAAATAGCCAAAACAATCTTGAGGAAGAAAAACGGAGCTGGAGGAATCAGGCTCCATGACTTCAGACTCTACTACAAAGCTACAGTAATCAAGACAGCATGGTACTGGCACAAAAACAGAAATATAGATCAATGGAACAGGACAGAAAGCCCAGAGATAAAGCCACGCACATATGGTCACCTTATCTTTGATAAAGGAGGCAAGAGTATACAGTGGAGAAAAGACAGCCTCTCCAGTATGTGGTGCTGGGAAAACTGGACAGCTACATGTAAAAGAATGAAATTAGAACACTTCCTAACACCATACTCAAATATAAACTCAAAATGGATTAAAGATCTAAATGTAAGGCCAGACACTATAAAACTCTTAGAGGAAAACATAGGCACAACACTCTATGACATAAATCACAGCAAGATCCTTTTTGACCCACCTTCTAGAAAAATGGAAATAAAAACAAAAATAAACAAATCAGACCTAATGTAACTTCAAAGCTTTTTCACAGCAAAGGAAACCATAAACAAGACAAAAAGACAACCCTCAGAATGGGAGAAAATATTTGCAAATGACACAACTGACAAAGGATTAATCTCCAAAATTTACAAGCAGCTCAATATTAAAAAAACAAACAGCCCAATCCAAAAATGGGCTGAAGACCTAAATAGACATTTCTCCAAAGAAGATATACAGATTGCCAGCAAACACAGGAAAGGATGCTCAACATCACTAATCATTTGAGAAATGCAAATCAATACTACAGTGAGGTATCACCTCACACCAGTCAGAATGGCCATCATCCAAAAATCTACAAACAATAAATGCTGGAGAGGGTGTGGAGAAAAGGGAACACTCTTGCCCTGTTGGTGGGAATGTAAATTTGTACAGCCACTATGGAGAACAGTACAGAGGTTCCTTAAAAAACTAAAAATAGAACTACCATATGACCCAGCAATCCCACTACATACACCCTGAGAAAACCATAATTCAAAAACAGACATGTATCACAATGTTCATTGCAGCACTGTTTACAGTAGTCAGGACATAGAATCAACGTAAGTGTCCGTCAGTGACAGATGAACAGATAAAGAATGTGTGGCACATATATACAATGGAATATTTCTCAGCCATAAAAAGAAATGAAATTGAGTTATTTGTAGGGAGGTGGATGGACCTAGGTTCTGTCATACAGAGTGAAGTAAGTCAGAAAGAGAAAAACAAATACCATATTCTAACACATATATATGGAATCCAAAAATAAAAAATGGTTCTGAAGAATGTAGGGGCAGGACAGGAATAAAGACACAGACGTAGAGAATGGACTTGAGGTCACGGGGAGGAGGAAGGGTAAGCTGGGATCAAGTAAGAGAGTAGCATTGACATAGATACACTACCAAATGTAAAATAGATACCTGGTGGGAAGCAGCTGCATGGCACAGGGAGATCAGCTCAGTGCTTTGCGACCACCTAGTGGGGTGGTATAAGGAGGGTGGGAGGGAGACGCAAGAGGGAGGGGATATAGGGATGTATGTATGCATATAGCTGATTCACTTTGTTATACTGCCGAAACTGTATAACACAAGACTGTAAAGCAATTATACTCCAATAAAGATGTTTAAAAAAAAAAATTAGTTTGTGTTCCCAGGGAGGGGGCCAGTATGAAGTTGGAGGAGGTGGGTGTACAAACTATTGGGTGTAAGATAGGCTCAGTGATGTATTGTACAACACAGGGTGTATAACCAATATTTTGCAATAACTATAAATGGAAAGCAATCTCTAAAAATTGTATATAAATGAAAAATTTTTTAAATAAATAAATAAATAAATTAGTCTGTAATCCCTGCAATGGGAAGATGAAATGAGTCCACAATGTCCTGTTTACAAAGTTGGAAGAAAACCAGGTTTGGAACGTTGCTATAATCTGTAGATAATCAAATCTCTATTTCTGAATTTCAGGGACGTCAAAATCAAAATAGTAATCAAGGTGAAACTACTTTGCTAACCAGGAAAAGGATACAAATTAGTGAATAACCATTTAAAAATATCTAATGAGGGCTTCCCTGGTGGTGCAGTGGTTGAGAGTCCGCCTGCCGATGCAGCGGACATGGGTTCGTGCCCCGGACCGGGAAGATCCCACATGCCGCGGAGCGGCTGGGCCTGTGAGCCATGGCCACTGAGCCTGCGCGTCCGGAGCCTGTGCTCCGCAACGGGAGAGGCCACGACAGAAAGAGGCCCGCGTACTGCAAAAAAAAAAAAAAGAAGAAAAAAAAATATATATATACACATATATACATATATATATATAATTTCTTTCTGTTGTTTTTAGTTTTACTTTTTTTTCCCTTAGAAATCAAATTGAATAGGTCTAAAAGGTAGAAAAGTTTCCAAGGAGAAATCAGAAAATTGTTTACATTTTACCTTCCTGACAGGACCTTCACTGAATCACTGCCATTTATTTTAGACTAAAAGTTGTTCATTTCCCTCTTTCTGCATTTAGTAAAATTATTTACTTCTAAGTGGCACACTTCAGAGTCTGTGTCACTCCCATTTAAACCCCACTCTGCTCCCCAGATGTGGTAAGTAAGGAAAATGGCAGAACCAGGTATTGCCTCAGTCACTAGCTTTCAAACAAGTGACAGCTGACTGGTAGTTTGAATGGCAGTTCCTCTCACTCCACTTCCCTCCTCAGACCTGAAGCCTTACCCATGAAGGTCATTGGGGACATTGGATGTGACAGTGAGCCTGCGGGACCAGAAAGAAACAAGGACTGTAAACCATGGACACCCCTTGGGGAAGCTGACCCTGAGGACAAACAGCATATTTATTTTTTATGCCCCAATGTGTTCACTTTATTTTACTATAGCCTGAAACTCTGCCAGTTCGAAATTCACTAGAGTTAAGGAATAGACACTTCTAAAAGTGAAAACATTTAACACTCTTGGAGGGTTAAATTTAATACCTATCATAGGAATACACTATTGGCCAAATCTGGGCTAGGACGTGCAGGTCGTAGAGGTAGGTATCGGTGAAGATGAAGGAAACACAATCCCTAGCCACCTGAAACCTGTCTGGTAGGAAGAAAAGGTATATAAACAGATAGTTACACCACAATGTGTTATATGTCATAATAAATAATACATTATAGGGACTTCCCTGGTGGTACAGTGGTTCAGAATCCACCTGCCAATGCAGGGGACACAGGTTTGAGCCCCACTCTGGGAAGATCCCACATGTCGCGGAGCAACTAAACCCATGCACCACAACTACTGAAGCCCGCGTACCTAGAGCCCGTGCTCCACAACAAGAGAAGCCACTGCAATGAGAAGCCCACGCACTGCAACGAAGAGTAGCCCCTACTTGCCCCAATTAGAGAAAGCCTGCGTGCAGCAACGAAGACCCAACACAAACCAAAAATAAATAAATTAAAAAAAAAAAAAATATATATATATACATTATAGGTTTTTTTATAAAGCGATTTCTCAAGGTATTAGCAAAGGCTTCACTGTGAGTGTGACTTTAGAGCCGGGCCTTGGAGGGTCAACTGAAGTTCCATATCAGGGAAGAGGGGTCAAAGAATTACAGAGAGAGTGGTCTGCATGAGGGCAAAAGGGCCAAAAACTGCCCTGCTTGGCAATGGGGAAACAATTGGCCTGGCTACAGTGTGTGTAGTGCACGTGAGAATCACAGAACTGATAAGAAGCAAGATATTGATGGGAGATGACAGCCAGGTGGCCAAGGACTTAACAGCTGACTTTAAAAGATTAATTTCTTTTAGTCAAAGGAAAGATAGGGAAATGTTGGAACTGGGATGACAGGTCCAGATTTGTATTTTCTAGAGAATACTCTGGCAACAGCACTTCTTGGTGAATCCATTAAATTTTTCTTAAGAACTATGTGGAAAGCTGTACCTGGGAAATGGGAAGGCAGGAAGGAAAATTTAGACACATCAGAGCATGGGATACTTTGGCCTAGTATCATCCTGCAGGGGATTTAGAACAAAACAGGTGTTCAGCGTGCGTGAGGGAGATGGAACAGGAGGCAGAAAGAGAATTTTAGCAAATGTGAAGTTAAACACAGATGTTTTTCCTTAATATTTATTTATTTACTTATTTATTTATTTATGGCTGCGTCGGGTCTTAGTTGTGGCATGCGGGCTCTTCGTGCGGCGTGCAGGCTTCTCTCTAGCTGTGGCGCATGGGCTCCAGAGCATGAGGGCTCTCGTTGTGGCATGTGGGCTTAGCTGCCTCGCAGCATGTGGGATCTTAGTTCCCCAGATTGAACCCACACCCCCTGAATTGGAAAGCAGATTCTTAACCACTGGACCACCAGGGAAGTCTCAAACACAGATTGTTTTAAAGCAGGGTTGGCAAACTATGGCCTGTGCGCCAAATCCAGCCTTCTGTCTATTTTGTCCAGCCCAGGTAAGAATGTTTCTATATTTTTAAATGGTTGGGGGGAAAAAAACCCTCAAGTATAATATTTGTGACAAGTGAAAATTATATAAAATTCAAATTTCAGTATCTGTTAGTAAAGTTTTACTATAGCACAGCTATGCTCATATGTTATGTATCATCTTTGGCTGCTTTCACACCACAGCAGCAGAGGTGCATACTTGTGACAGGGACTGTATGGCCTGAAAAGCCTAAAATATTTACTGTCTGGCCCTTTAGACAAAAGGTGGCAGGGATGTCCAAAGAAAGCTGTAAGTCTAGACATTGGGAAGCCAGCCCTCTGCCTTCGTCCTGCTGTTGGGTTCCGGAAGGTATGTGTGACCTGAAAGTGGTGCTGCATAGGCTTTGCAAAGACTGGGGGATTTGCTACACTGGTCTATTCAGGCCTTCGGGGTATACATCTCTCTCTGACAGACTCCATCCCTACTCCCCAGTTTCCTGCACCAGAGGTCCACGACCCAGAATCCATAACTTTGAGTACAACTATTAGCATTTATGATTCAGCTGTCTTTAAATAAAGTTTACAAAAGGATTTGATGGGCTAGTTTGGGAATTATGAAAATGCTCTCCAAGCTGCAGACACTGATGTGACAACGAACTTCTAAGTAGAGCCTCTCTGTAAATTGTGGACCTGTATGTACATACTGGCTTAGAGTATCGTGGAATTTTCATTCGTGTGGTTGAGCCTAAGTCAATGTGACTTAATAGTGTTAAGGCTCATAAATGATGACTAGGGCCTGGAAGCATGCCAGTAAAGGTTTCCTGATTACTACATGCTGACTACTTCAGATTATTGTTGGAAAGCTAGTGAATGAGGCAGACAGGATGTAACACTAGAGATTAGTTTTATGAATTAGAATTTATCACTGATTTCAAGTTATGTCTGGAAGAAAAGATACTGGGGTGGGGATTAACTAAGGTACCGATTAGTTCATAAGACTTAAACCTAAATGCCTTTATTGATAAAAATTTATAAAGAACTACTCTGCAAAAACATTTCTAGTTTTTACGCTTAAAAGCATGAAATGTTCTACAGAATTGTTTTTTAATCCGTTGTAGAAACACTTATAGAGTGCTTATGAGGTGCCTAAAGCCATGGCTGGTCCTGGTGATACAAAAATAGGTAAAACACAGTCCCTTTCCTCAAAAAAAACAAGTACTCTTACAGAGAGAAAACCAGAAGAGAAAAGCAAAATTAATAAATTCATTCATTCATAGATAAAATGAAAGTATTGTTCAGTTCAGTTTTGACACAAAGGGAGTAGTCATTTCAAGATAAACATGCTAATGTTTATAAAGCATCTGGAGTTTCTTAGCAGAAAGACTAAACAAATACAAAATTATCAAAGACCAAGTCAATCTTTATTTTTAATTCTGGTCACAGTAGAGGAAAAAAGACTTAGGTGGTACCTTTTGGTCATTGATCCTGAAGTTGGAAAGGGCAATTACAGTCATCAGAATCTGAGGGGGATTGGACCCACCACAGATACCAGAATCCATGGACGCTTGAGTCCCATATTTGCCCTCGGTATCCAGACTCCAAATCTATGGATTCATCCAACTGCAGATCCAGATCATGAATATTACATGATCTGCGGTTGGTTGAATCCACAGATATGGAACCCCGTAGATACTGAGGGCCTGTGTATTTATTGAAAAAACTGGGTATAAGTTGCACCCACTCAGTTCAAACCCATGTTGTTCAAGGGTCAGCTGTATTATTCAAGATAAGCTACCACATGCCAGTGATCAGAATCCTGATTTAGTTAAATCTGTATCCCCAGAAGTTAATACCATGCAATATATACAAAAAGGGCTTACTACGTTTGTTGAATAAATGTTTTACTACTTTATTGTGAACCTAAATTCTGAATGTGTTTGTAAAATATAATTCTGAAACTGGTTTTAGGAAATTCTAGCCTATGGTCATAATAAGAGTATTTTGGCTGCATTAAGTTACAAAGCAGGGCTTCCCTGGTGGCTCAGGGGTTAAGAATCCACATGCCAATGCAGGGGACGTGGGTTCGAGCCCTGGTCCGGGAAGATCCCACATGCCGCAGAGCAGCTAAGCCCGTGCACCACAACTACTGAGCCTATGCTCTAGAGCTCACGAGCCACAACTACTGAGCCTGCGCACCACAACTACTGAAGCCCACGTGCCTAGAGCCCATTCTCTGCAAAAAGAAGCCACTGCAATGAGAAGCCCACACACCACAAGGAAGAGTAGCCCCCACTTGCCACAACTAGAGGAAGCGTGCGCGCAGGAATGAGGACCCAACACAGCCAAAAATAAATTTAAAAAAAAAAGTTACAAAACAGTGTGAGGCCAGAAGATTGCCCCTGACAATTATTAATCCTCTGTATTGAGCAAGGCAAAAGGAAGAAAGTTCCCAAACTCAACCCATCATTTGAATTTATTATTCTGTACCACCTTGATAAGGATAATGGGACTTTCTGAGACTCTTGTGAAAAGAAACTGCTTTAAAATATCCAGCATGAGCATAATTAACTCTTCGTTAAACTAACTATAACAGTCATAATAATAAATTCTAATAGGTGTAATGTAATATGATATCATAATGTCATATACAATGGGAAGATTAGATATATACTATTTTTAATGTGCTTACACAGTGTCTGGGACATAACAATTGCTTAGAATGTAATATTTTATTGTTATCCACACTTACTGGAAGAACAATGGTGCAAATAAACTAAACTATTTCTTCTGAAACTTGGGATTAATTGTATAAATTTTCATTCAGCAATAGATTTCTTTACTTGAATTAAATCTGCCCTTTTTGGTTTCATTTTTTATTTACTCATTCATTCATTCATAACGTATTCATTAAAAACCATTCATTCAAGCAAACACTTAGTGAGCTTAATCAATGTTGTCTTCCCTTATATTTTTAGGGCTGGACTAAACATTCAAATATATCTTGATCCCTACTCTCAAGGAGATCACAGTCTACTAGGGAAGCCAGACAAACAAATCAGAGATTAAGCTGTCTGCCATGATATAGGTATGCTTGTGTACGGTGAGGTAGAGCTTCCAGTCCACAATTCAGTGTTAAGCTTCCTTTAAAGAGGCAGTGCTTGAGCAAAAATTTTAAGAAATTAGTAAAGTTTAGCAAAGTAATGGAGGTAGGAGCCAGAATCATTCCAGGGAAAACATGACATTTTTAAAAATACAATTTTTTTTTTTTCTGAAGCAACAGATACATGTTGGGTGTCTATTTGGCTCCTAAAAATCTGATTTAGAGACAAGGATTCATTGTATCAATGGGGTGATCCCAGGAGACACTGGGTGAACCGTGGGAAAGTAAGCTGGGAAAGGAGAGACAGCCACAAAGGTTACTTTATCAAGTCTGTTACCACTGTGGTAAATACAGATGAATGGAAATCAGTTACATTGGGGAATTCTGGGAGCTGATATAGGACACAGGCCTTAGAGTTATCTAACAAGAGGAAGGAAGTAGGATTACTCATTCGTGCATCAGTTTTTGATATTTGTTGGTTGAGGATGGCTAGAGGAGAAAGACATCAGGCAGCTGGAAGTCACTCTCACTAAAATGGTAAGGCCTTGGGATAGGGTGGCAGGGTGGGATCTCAAACACTACTTGCTGGCTTTGGCAGACCTAGAAATTAGACTGATGGGCAAGGATGGACAATGAAGAGGTTTTCATATAGTGCCTGTGAACTTGAACTTTCTCCTTAACATTACAAGAGCTTTTGAAATGTTTTTTAAAAGAGGTAAGGGAAATAAGTTTTGTTTTATAAAGTTGTCTTCTGCTAACTCTTTGGAAAATGGACCAGAAGGGGCTAGGCTAATTTAGAAGCTACTGCAGTTCTCCTCACAAAAATTATGCTGGCTTGGAGAAGCTTCAAGATAGCGGAAGAGTAAAATGCGGAGATCACCTTCCTCCCCACACATACACCAGAAATACATCTACATGTGGAACAACTTCTACAAAACAACCACTGAACGTTGGCAGAAGACCTCAGACCTTCCAAAAGGCAAAAAACTCCCCACGTACCTGGGTAGGGCAAAAGAAAACAAACAAAAAAAAAACAGAGACAAAAGAATAGGGACGGGACCTGCACCAGTGGGAGGGAGCTGTGAAGGAGGAAAGGTTTCCACACACTAGGAAGCCCCTTCGCGGGCGGAGACTGCGGGTGGCAGAGGGGGAAAGCTTCAGAGCCGCAGAGGAGAGCGCAGCAACAGGGGTGTGGAGGGCAAAACGGAGAGATTCCCGCACAGAGGATCGGTGCCGACCAGCACTCACCAGCCCGAGAGGCTTGTCTGCTCACCCTCCGGGGCGGGCGGGGCTGGGAGCTGAGGCTCGGGCTTCGGTCGGAGCGCAGGGAGAGGACTGGGGTTGATGGTGTGAACAGAGCCTGGAGGGGGCTAGTGCGCCACAGCTAGCCGGGAGGGAGTCCAGGAAAAAGTCTGGAACTGCTGAAAAGGCAAGAGACTTCTTCTTCCTTCTTTGTTTTCTGGTGCGTGAGGAGAGGGGATTAAGAGCGCTGCTTAAAGGAGCTCCAGAGACGGGTGAGAGCCGCGGCTATTAGCGCGGACTCCAGAGACGGGCATGAGACGCTAAGGCTGCTGCTGCCACCACCAAGAAGCCTGTGTGTGAGCACAGGTCACTATCCACACCTCCCCTCCTGGGAGCCTGTGCAGCCTGCCACTGCCAGGGTCCCGTGATCCAGGGACAACTTCCCCGGAAGAACACACAGAGTGCCTCAGGCTGCTGCAACGTCATGCCAGCCTCTGCCGCCGCAGGCTCGCCCCACATCCATACCACTCCCTCCCCCCCGCCTGAGTGAGCCAGAGCCCCTGAATCAGCTGCTCCTTTAACCCCGTCCAGTCTGAGCAAGGAACAGACGCTTTCAGGCGACGTACACGTAGAGGCGGGGCCAAATCCAAAGCTGAACCCTGGGAGCTGTGAGAACAAAGAAGAGAAAGGGAAATCTCTCCCAGCAGCCTCAGAAGCAGTGGATTAAATCTCTACAATCAACTTAATGTACCTGCATCTGTGGAATAACTGAATAGACAATGAATCATCCCAAATTGAGGAGGTGGACTTTGGGAGCAATGATATATATATAGTTTTTTCCCTTTTTTCTCTTTTTCTGAGTGTGTATGTGTATGCTTCTGTGTGTGATTTTGTCTATACAACTTTGCTTTTACCATTTGTCCTAGGGTTCTATCTATCTGTTTTTTGTTTGTTTTATTAGTATGGTTTTCAGCACTTGTTATCATTGGTGGATTTGTTTTTTGGTTTGGTTGTTCTTTCTTTTTTTTTAATTACTTAAAAATTTTTTTAATACTTATATTTTGTTTTTTATTTTACTAAATTTTAAATTTAATTTTACTTTATCCTTTCCTTCCTTCCTTCCTCCCTCCCTCCCTCCCTTCCTCCCTTCCTTTCTTTCTTTCTTTCTTTTTTCCTCCATTTTATTCTGAGCTGTGTGGATGACAGGCTCTTGGTGCTCCAGACAGGTGTCAGGGCTGTGCCTCGGAGATGGGAGAGCCAAGTTCAGGACATTGGTACACCAGAGACCTCCAAGCTCCACTTAATATCAAACGGCGAAGATCTCCCAGAGATGTCCATCTCAACGCCAAGACCCAGTTCCACTCAAGGACCAGCAAGCTACAAGCTGTACATCCTATGCCAAACAACTAGCAAGACAGGAACACAACCCCACCCATTAGCAGAGAGGCTGCCTAAAATCATAACAAGGTCACAGACACCCCAAAACACACCACCAGACGTGGACCTGCGCACCAGAAACACAAGATCCAGCCTCATCCACCAGAACACAGGCACTAGTCCCCTCCACCAGGAAGCCCACAAAACCCACTGAACAAACCTTAGCCTCTCGGGGCAGACACCAAAAACAACAGGAACTACGAACCTGCAGCCTGCGAAAAGGAGAACCCAAACACAGAAATTAAAGCAAAATGAGAAGACACAGAAACATACAGCAGATGAAGGAAGAAGATAAAAACCCACCAAACCTAACAAATGAAGAGGAAATAGGCAGTCTACCTGAAAAAGAATTCAGAATAATGCTAGTAAAGATGATCCAAAATCTTGGAAACAGAATGGAGAAAATAAAAGAAACGTTTAACAAGGACCTAGAAGAACTAAAGAGCAAACAAACAATTATGAACAACACAATAAATGAAATTAAAAATTCTCTAGAAGGGATCAATAGCAGAATAACTGAGACAGAAGAACGGATAAGTGACCTGGAAGATAAAATAGTGGAAATAATTACTTCAGAGCAGAATAAAGAAAAAAGAATGAAAAGAATTGAGGACAGTCTCAGAGACCTCTGGGACAATATGAAATGCACCAAAATTCGAATTATAGGGGTCCCAGAAGAAGAAGAGAAAGGGACTGAGAAAATATTTGAAGGGATTATAGATGAAAATTTCCCTAATATATGTAAGGAAATAGTTAATCAAGTCCAGGAAGCACAGAGAGTCCCATACAGGATAAATCCAAGGAGAAACACGCCAAGACACATACTGATCAAACTATCAAAACTTAAATACAAAGAAAAAATATTAAAAGCAGCAAGGGAAAAGCAACAAAAAACATACAAGGGAATCCCCATAAGGCTAACATCTGATCTTTCAGCAGAAACTCTGCAAGCCGGAAGGGAGTGGCAGGGTATATTTAAAGTGAAGAAAGGGAAAAACCTACAACCAAGATTACTGTAGTCAGCAAGAAACACATTCAGATTCAAGAGAGAAATTAAAACATTTAGAGGCAAGCAAAGCGAAGAGAATTCAGCCCCACCAAACCAGGTTTACAACAAATGCAAAAGGAACTTCTCTAGGCAGGAAACACAAGAGAAGGAAAAGACCTACAATAACAAGCCCAAAACAATTAAGAAAATGGTAGTAGGAATATACATGTCAATAATTACTTTAAATGTAAATGGATTAAATGTTCCAACCAAAAGAAACACACTGGATGAATGGATACAAAAACAACACATATGCTATCTACAAGAGACCCACATCAGACCTAGGAACACAAAAAGACTGAAAGTGAGGGGATGGAAAAAGATATTCGATGCAAGTGGAAATCAAAAGAAAGCTGGAGGGCTTCCCTGGTGGCGCAGTGGTTGAGAGTCCGACTGCCGATGCAGGGGACACGGTTCGTGCCCCGGTCTGGGAAGATCCCACATGCCGTGGAGCAGCTGGGCCTGGGAGCCATAGCCGCTGAGCCTGCGCATCTGGAGGATGTGCCTGTGAGCCATGGCCACTAAGCCTGCGTGTCTGGAGCCTGTGCTCTGCAACGGAAGAGGCCACACAGTGAGAGGCCCACATAACGCAAAAAAAAAAAAAAAAAAAAAAAAAAAGCTGGAGAAGCAATTCTCAATCAGACAAAATAGACTTTAAAACAGACTATTACAAGAGACAAAGAAGGACACTACATAATGATCAAGGGATCAATCCAAGAAGAAGATATAACAATTGTAAATATTTATGTACCCAACATAGGAGCACTTCAATACATAACGCAAATGCTAACAGCCATTAAAGGGGAAATCAACAGTAACACAATCATAGTAGGCGACTTTAACACCCCACTTTCACCAATGGACAGATCATCCAAAATGAAAATAAATAAGGAAAAACAAGCATTAAATGATACATTAAACAAGATGGACTTAATTGATATTTACAGGACATTCCATCCAAAAACAACAGAATACACTTTTTTCTCAAGTGCTCATGGAAAATTCTCCAGGATAGATCATATCTTGGGTCACAAATCAAGCCTTGGTAAATTTAAGAAAATTGGAATTGTATCAAGTATCTTTTCTGACCACAACGCTATGAGACTAGATATGAATTACAGGAAAGAAATCTGTAAAAAATACAAACACACGGAGGCTAAAAAATGCACTACTAAATAACCAAGAGATCACTGAAGAAATCCAAGAGGAAATCAAAAAATACCTAGAAATAAATGACAATGAAAACACAACGACCCAAAACCTAGGGATGCAGCAAAAGCAATTCTAAGAGGGAAGTTTATAGCAATACAATCCTACCTTAAGAAACAGGACACATCTCAAATAAACAACCTAACCTTACACCTAAAGCAATTAGACAAAGAAGGAAAAAAACCCACAAAGTTAGCAGAAGGAAATAAATCATAAAGATCAGATCAGAAATAAATGAAAAAGAAATGAAGGAAACAATAGCAAAGATCAATAAAACTGAAAGCTGGTTCTTTGAGAAGATAAACAATATTGATAAACCATTAGCCAGACTCATCAAGAAAAAAAGAGAGAAGACTCAAATCAATAGAATTACAAATGAAAAAGGGTAAGTAACAACTGACACTGTAGAAATACAAAGGATCATGAGAGATTGCTACAAGCAACTATATGCCAATAAAATGGACAACCTGGAAGAAATGGACAAATTCTTAGAAATACACAATCTTCCGAGTCTGAACCAGGAAGAAATAGAAAATATGAACAGACCAATCACAAGCACTGAAATTGAAATTGTGATTAAAATACTTCCAACAAACAAAAGCCCAGGACCAGATGGCTTCACAGGCGAATTTTATCAAACACTTAGAGAAGAGCTAACACCTATCCTTCTCAAACTCTTCGAAAATATAGCAGAGGGAGGAACACTCCCAAACTCATTCTACAAGGCCACCATCACCATGATACCAAAACCAGAAAAAGATGTCACAAAAAAGGAAAATTACAGGCCAGTATCACTGATGAACATAGATGCAAAAATCCTCAACAAAATACTACTAAAGAGAATTCAACAGCACACAAAAAGGATCATACACCATGATCAAGTGGGGTTTATCCCAGGAATGCAAGGATTTTTCAATATATGCAAATCAATCAATGTGATAACCATATTAACAAATTGAAGGAGAAAAACCATATGATCATCTCAATAGGTGCAGAGAAAGCTTTCAACAAAATTCAACACCCATTTATGATAAAAACCCTCCAGAAAGTAGGCAAGAGGGAACTTACCTCAACATAATAAAGGCCATATATGACAAACCCACAGCCAACATCATCCTCAATGGTGAAAAACTGAAACCATTTCCACTAAGATCAGGACTAAGACAAGGTTGCCCACTCTCACCACTATTGTTCAACATAATTTTGGAAGTTTTAGCCACAGCAATCAAAGAAAAAGAAATGAAAGGAATCCAAATCAGAAAAGAAGAAGTAAAGGAGTCACCATTTGCAGATGACATGAAAGTATACATAGAGAATCCTAAAGATGCTACCAGAAAACTACTAGAGCTAATCAATGAATTTAGTAAAGTAGCAGGATACAAAATTAATGCACAGAAGTCTCTTGCATTCTTATACACTGATGATGAAAAATCTGAAAGTGAAATTAAGAAAACACTCCCATTTACCATTGCAACAAAAAGAATAAAATACCGAGGAATAAACCTACCTAAGGAGACAAAAGACTTGTATGCAGAAAATTATAAGACACTGATGAAAGAAATTAAAGATGACACAAATAGATGGAGAGATATACCATGATCTTGGGATTGGAAGAATCAACATTGTGAAAATGACTCTACTACCCAAAGCAATCTACAGATTCAATGCAATCCCTATCAAACTACCACCAGCATTTTTCACAGAACTAGAACAAAAAATTTCACAATTTATATGGAAACACAAAAGACCCCGAATAGCCAAAGCAATCTTGAGAAAGAAAAATGGAGCTGGAGGAATCAGGCTCCCTGACTTTAGACTATACTACAAAGCTACAGTAATCAAGGCAGTATGGTACTGGCACAAAAACACAAAGATAGATCAATGGAACAGGACAGAAAGCCCAGAGATAAACCCATGCACATATGGTCACCCTATCTTTGATAAAGGAGGCAAGAATATACAATGGGGAAAAGACAGCCTCTTCAATAAGCGGTGCTGGGAAAACTGGAAAGCTACATGTAAAAGAATGAAATTAGAACACTCCGTAACAGCATACAGAAAAAAAACCTCAAAATGGATTAAAGACCTAAATGTAAGGCCAGACACTATCAAAATGTTAGAGGAAAACATAGGCAGAACACTCTGTAACATATTTCACAGCAAGATCCTTTTTGACCCACCTCCTAGAGAAATGGAAATAAAAATAAACAAATGGGTCCTAATGAAACTTAAAAGCTTTTGCACAGCAAAGGAACCATAAACAAGATGAAAAGATAACCCTCAGAATGGGAGAAAATATTTGCAAATGACACAACTGATAAAGGATTAATCTCCAAAATTTACAAGCAGCTCATGCAGCTCAGTATCAAAAAAACAAACAACCCAATCCAAAAATGGGCAGAAGACCTAAATAGACATTTCTCCAAAGAAGAGATACAGATTGCCAAGAAACACATGAACGAATGCTCAACATCATTAATCATTAGAGAAATGCAAAACAATACTACAATGCGATATCATGTCACACCAGTCAGAATGGCCATCATCAAAAAATCTACAAACAATAAATGCTGGAGAGGGTGTGGAGAAAAGGGAACCCTCTTGCACTGTTGGTGGGAATGTAAATTGATACAGCCGCTATGGAGAACAGTATGGAGGCTCCTTAAAAAACTACAAATAGAATTACCATATGACCCAGCAATCCCACTACTGGGCATATACCCTGAGAAAACCATAATTCAAGAAGAGTCATGTACCAAAATGTTCATTGCAGCTCTATTTACAATAGCCTGGAGATGGAAACAACCTAAGTGTCCATCATCGGATGAATGGATAAAGAAGATGTGGCAAATATATACAATGGAATATTACTCAGCCATAAAAAGAAGCGAAATTGAGTTATTTGTAGTGAGGTGGATGGACCTAGAGTCTGTCATAGAGAGTGAAGTAAGTCAGAAAGAGAAAAACAAATACTATATGCGAACACATATATATGGAATCTAAAAAAAAGAAAAAAAGGTCATGAAGAACCTAGGGGCAAGACAGGAATAAAGATGCAGACCTACTAGAGAATGGACTTGAGGACACGGGGTGGGGGAAGGGTAAGCTGGGACAAAGTGAGAGAGTGGCATGGACATATATACACTACCAAATGTAAAATAGATAGCTAGTGGGAAGCAGCCGCATAGCACAGGGAGATCAGCTCTTTGCTTTGTGACCAGCTAGAAGGGTGGGATAGGGAGGGTGGGAGGGAGGGAGACGCAAGAGGTTAGAGATATGGGGATATATGTATATGTATAACTGATTCACTAAAGCAGAAACACACCATTGTAAAGCAATTATACTCCAATAAAAACGTTAAAAACAAACCAAAAATCATGCTTGCTTGAACAAAGGTGGTGACAGGGGGGATGCAGTAGAGTGGGTGGTGTAGAAATATATTAAGGTGAGGAATTCTGAATTCATGTGGAAGGAGGAGGAGATGGAAGAGGCAGAGGAGATTCCAGGTTTCTGTCTTGAAAAACTAGATAGAAGGCAGTTCCCTTCACCCAAATTGAGGATTCCAAGAGGAGGAAACAAATGAGGAAATGATCAGCGAGATCAGATTTGGAAATTCTGTGTGTGCAGTAGGCTGTATAAATCCAGAAATTAACAGATATTTCTGAAATGGAGACATAGCTTTGAGCTTTCTCAGGGTATAAATGGTGGTTGAAACTTAACACATTGTCTACGGAGGCTCTAGGCTCCTGGAAGATGAAGAAGTTAAGGTCTAGTGGGGAGCAAGGCAGGTAAGCAATTATGGGATGGAAGTATTGGCATAAAATGCCATAGGAGACTTAAATTTTAGGGGAAGCAAGAAAACTCGACCCAGAGGGTCTTTTTATGTCAAACATGAAGGATGAATCTGTATTGATTAGTGGAGTGACTGGGGACTGGAGCATTGCTGGCAGGACCACCTGTTGCAAAAACAAGTTAAGAGGGCAAATCATTGAACTTGTGATAAGTTAATATACAACCAGGCTAAAGTTTGCTTTATTGCTGAATAAAGGCACTCCCTGAAAGTGAATGTGAACTCCCTGAGTGCAGGAACAATCTGTATCCCCAGTAGCTAGCACACATTAGGTGCTCAATAAAAGTTGGTTGAAACGATGGGGTCTGTTCAAATAAATAATGTAACGTAATATAACACAAAATAATTTCAGAAAGACTACTATCCTACTTAACTGAGAGAAAAACTTGTAATCAGGTCATTTTATTCATTCAATAATTATTTAATTCACTACTATACAAATTGCAAGCCGGGGTATCTATTCCTTAAGTCCCGGTAAGAACACCCAGCAGGCAAACAGTGTTTACCTGCCTTCCTTAGTTAATGGGAACAACAGTCTACTGAAAAGGCCTCTGATTCAGACTTTTATTTACATAAACAGGCTCTTCCCTTAGTCCTGATTAGAGACTTCCTATTATAAACATATTCAGTCTAAACTAGCCCACCTACTATTTGCCTTAATTTGTTGCCCTGACCTCTAGTAACTTTGTTATTATTTCCCTAACACCTAATATAGCACCTGTCTCACAGTACTAGTTGTGTAATAAGTATTTCTTAACTAACTCTCAGAAATTAGGTGACTTATGGTTAAAATGACGACTTCACATTCAGTATTCTAAAGTTTTCTGCATCATGGTGAATCTATCATTTTTGACCACATGGAAATCTTTCTTCAGTCTTCTTGTAAAGGCACTACTATTTTGCTTTAGAGATCTACCCCTCAGTCACTAGATACAGTTCTGGAAAGCACTCCTAAGCTACACTCCCTCTCCTGGCCAAGATATGGGAACAGGACCATGGTAGACAAAGCCTATACTTTTAAAATGTAATGTGAATAAAATGACACAGGAAGTGAAGACGGTAGGTCCTTCTTACTCTACTCTAACTCATATATACTTTTTCTTAACACTGGGCCTTCAGATTTCTTTTTGACTTATGAGCTACTCCATAAATTGCAATAAATTTTATTTTAGCTTAACTCATTCAGAATTAGATTCTGCTGCTTGTAACCAAAGGATTCTAATCGCACGTAGTTCTAAAATTCTGAGACTTACTTTAGTAAGAGGAGAGAGAAAAGGAGAGCAGAAAATAACGGAAGCACACTGAATGGAGAGGCAAAGCAAATATAAAACCGAAAGATAAATTTTACCAAACTAATCTTTTTTTTTTTTTTTAACCAAAAGATGAGTTGTATATTTTTTAATTATTAAGTGTGAGCCTGCAGTTACTGGCTTTCAAATTTGGTGAGCGTAATGATCACGTGGGACACTTGTGTAAATGTAAATCTCCGGGCCCTGCACCCAGAGGTTCTGATTCTGTTGGTCCATGTGGGGCCTGGGTATATGCATAATTACAGGCTTCTTAGATGATTCTCAGGCCATGCTTTGGAAACCACTGCTTCAGGTTCTACTGTATATGAAAAGTGGCAGTTCATCAGGTCTGTGAGCACAGCAAAACAGGCCTGATCCCAGCTCAGTTTTGCTAAACAATCCCAAACTTCTGGTTTTGCTAAACAATCCCAAACTTCTAGTCACAACAACAGTCTGATGAAATGTTCTAGCTTTGCCAGTGACAATGGTGGCCTGTCAAGTGGATTGCAAGATATCGTATGCATAATAAAACAACGAAGGCTAATTTTCAATCTTCATTTTGCCAAACAAGGGCCAATGAAATTACAAGACGGAGAACTTAGAAAACTAAAACCATCATCTGTATTTTATAGTCCAGTTTTTGTTATTTAGAGAAAAGCACCTTTCATATGGGTATAACTTTATTTCCTATTGATCTTTTATATACACTTGTGTTCATTCAAAATACCACCATCTGCATGAGAAGAAAATCTTTATTATAAAGGGTGAAAATTCATTATTACAGAGAATTCCTTAAAGTTGAGGTGGGGTGGTGCCAAGACATTAATTTTTTTTTTAAGACTATGATTTGTTACTGGACCAACCCTACAAGTAAAGTTATCTATCGAGCCAACATATGTACATACCATGTAATGTCCATAGACTTACTGGAAAAATTGAGTTTACTTTTTCAAAAGCCAAAACAGTGGGTCCCATGTGGTCCTACCTTAGTATTTGTACACAACAAAGAATTCCAAATACTTCTCAAAAAATGTGGTTAATGCTTTTACATAAAATCTTTATATAAAAACTATAAGACAAATATGTTATAGGAAATGGCAAAGGTGTGTCTGTGTTTGTATGCAATGACAATTTTTGGTTACAATATTTTTTCAATATTTTGTGATATTTAGCTTGTAATAATTTAGTTTGTAATAATTGTTCGATTATACCATAGATGCCATGCAAAACTTTCATCCTGGAAACAAAGAATAGTATTTTTAAATTCCTTTTAAATTTTTTAAATTCAGTTCAACATGATTAAATTGTTAATTGGAAACCCACAAGATGCTCATGACTCCACTAGACACTGGGGAAAAAAAATGTATAAAGTGACAGATTTTATAATACAACTCTAAAAAGCAAGAGATTCAAAAGTAGATTTTAAAAACCAGCAGCTAGCCAAGGCATGGTAAAGATGACTATTCACGGTTATAGAACATGGAACCCAACACACAGTCCTCAAGGAAGTCCATGTAATAGCACTAAAGTTAACAGAAGACCTCTGTTCTCTGTCCTACTTCCTGCACATGACACTCACAAGGTTTACATCAGGGAGGAAAATGTGCAGTAAAAACTAGTGTCTGAGCACTGTATTAATACTTAGGAATTAGTCATGGACTTGGAGAAGCACTTTTCATTATTTATACACAAGCTTACTAATCATAGAATCAAAGAATAAACACTAAACTTTTTTATTAGAAATTCAGGCCTAAAAAAAGTTGTTTTGCTCTATGCTGCTGGTACATGTGACAATCACAATAGACCATGTGGGCTATAACTTTCACCAAACATTTCCTTTTTGCAGCAGAGAGACGACTAGGTTAAAGGGGAGTTATCTTTCTTGTAACCCTTCTTTGCACTATTTTTCATTGGTCTTTGGCTTTTCCTTCCTGGTAATCTTCATTTATCTGATAATCCTTACTTTTGATGATAATTCTCAGACTGTGGAGAGCAGGGGTAGGTTCAGTTGCTTCCTTCATTAGCACCAGGAATATGGGAATTTTTAATTCAATTCAGCATGACTCAGCAACTGCTTATTGGATATCCATGTGCTGCTCAGTACTCCATTAGACACTAGGAAGGATGCAGAAGATGTATTACAGGATTCCTGCCCCCAGGAGCTGGAAATCCTATTGGAAGGTAGGTAGATAAGAACCAGATGGAGGACTATGAGATAACAGGTGAAGCTTTGGGAATGAGGGTGTTGATGGTGGCAGTGCCCCTTAGCAAGGAGCTGTCTTGTGTTATCAGACTTGTTTTTTTTTTTTTAATTAATATATGCATAGTATGTCTCTTGGCTTATACTTGCTTTTCATGCTCAAGAGAATAACAGTAGGAATATTCTTACGAAAACCAGGCAGGACGGTATTCAGCAGAATAGAAATTTGCAAATTATGGGTAGATGGTTGTCTCTCAGTGCTAGGAGAAGGTTGGATTACATAAAGCGGATGTGGATAATAAAGGAAAGGAATTCCATATCTGCTGGAATGTACATCTAGATGATTCTCCTGTCAAAAAACAGTGATCTTCAGACTCCTTTAACCCTGAAGCAAATTTAAATGAAAATAATACATGGTTTGCCATTTCAAAATCTTGACCAACCAGAGTCAAACACAGAATTATCAGTAATGAGTAATAAACTGAGAAATGAAGTTAGAAGGAGAAGTATAAAATGGAATTAAGCCCCAGGGAAATGATCTTTCCCCAGCTTGGAGCTAGGACAGCCTTAAGTATCTTCTGGACGTTGTCTGTTTTTCACAAGGATCCCAATGTTGTCATCTGCTTTCCCTCTGCTAAAAGTGATTGACTAACTGGAGGTAAAAATCAGTTTGGTACTACCACAAAAATGATAGATTTTTACGTGTTAACTTTATTCATGGTTGTGTGAGAGCCATCTGGTTCCAGAAGAAGATGCTATAGAGCTTTTGCATAGTTTTTCTGGGTGAAGGAGGCAACTGGAGATGGAAAACGGCTCACTCAGAGCCCATGGGTCAGTTTAAACTATTTCATAAGCAATAAATTAAACGATGCTTCAGCAAGCAGAAAGGCTTGCTAAAGAGTGGGAATTTGCTATATAAAAAGAAGGTGACAAACATTAGAAGACTAGTTAATAATCAAGATAACAAAATACTGTTATTGGGAAATTCTGAGCAAGAGTTTACCGGCTCCAAGTTTTTTTGTTTTAAAAACAACAAAAAAATATAAGGCTCAGAGGTCACACATTAGTGTATTTGTGGCGGGAAATTATGAAACTAGATGAAGGCAAGATTTCTCACTTTCAGTCTGGGGCACTTTGCATCACACTGGTGGTTTCCAACTGGCAGCATCAGCATCATGTGAGAACTTGTTAGAAATGCTACCTCTTAGTCACCGCCCCAGACCAATGAATCGGAAACTCCAGGGGTGATGCCCAGTAAGCTGTGTTGTAACAAGTTCTCCAGGTGGTTCTGATGTACATTAAAGTTTGAGAACCACTGCACCGCCATGTGGCTCTGTCACAGAAGGCTGGAGAGGCTGATTTGGACCAAGACTGTACCTATGCAGTCAGAAAGCCAAGCACCAAGCTGGAACATTCGTGGGAGGAATGAGGCCTCACTCTGACAGGGGAGATGGACTTTTGGGTTAAATAGTAAAAGAAGTAGAAGGTTAATAGTAGAAGGGAAATTCCAAATTCAGGATCTAAGTAAGAACTCCAATTCTCTAAGAACTACGGGGTCTTTTACGGCCTAAGCCTTACTTCCACCTTAACTCCTTCAGTAAAAGTTTCAACTGTGTGGATTTGGGAACTGTAAGGGTGTATTTCTAATTTTATAATGAAAACCAGTAGAAGAAGAAAAAGTCACTTTTCAAAATTGACCTATTTTGCTTCCTGTGTTAAACATAATTATTTTGAAAATGAAAAACCTCTCTAAATTTAGTTTATGTAACATATGGAAGATTAAGGGGAAGGGAGGAAAAAAAACCTCAGAGATGAGGCAAGGTTGAGTTTGCCTATTTTACATTATTACTGTAAAATTCCTTCGCCTTGAAAAACACTCAAGTTTCTTTTCCATGTGACTCACTAGCAAACTTCTGTTCCTTAGATGTGGATCCTGTATTGTGGGGATAGGGATATCAAATAACCAAAATATGAAAAAAAAAATCACAGCTTATATTTAGTGTAAGAATAAGGAACTAAACAAGTAGAAAATCCCCTTTCATGATTGAGAAACTCATGTTAAGCTTAGCAATATTAGTAGCATTAAAATACTTAAAAAAAATACTTTTATGTTATGTCCTCAGGATATCCATGAATAATGAAAGCTACAACCAACACTGCTGCCATTAGTTAAATGTGGCTCACACAAAGATCTTATAAACTGCTTCTAAAAGCTACACTACGTTTCACTCATTTCCTTTTATACCCCTCTATCCTTTTTAAAGACGTGGACTCATTTTTCTGGATAATACCTTTTAAACTCTTTATCAAATATGTACTCAGTAACTATCAACTACTGTAGGAAAATGCAACTCAGTACCTGACACCATAATATACAAGATAATTATCAGGGTCATACACTCAATTTGTCAGATAGTTTTGTATTTACCACCCATAACTGAAGCCATTTCCATAGCAGAGATTGTAGGTACAAAGAGAGTAAGAATTTTGTTAGGAGATAACTGTGAAATAAAATGAAGACCTTGTAGTAAAAAGTTTGTTACTATTTAAGAAAGTTTCTTCTGGTCTTTGTGTCTTTCCTTTGCAAAGTATACTTTATTTTTAGATGTGCAGATATAATTAGAACCCAGTGTTTTATGTTTCCAAAATTGTGGAAAAGAATGCTACTTATGTACTTAAGTATTTAGGGCTAACACAATGATACGGTGCTCAAATCTCTACAAAGCTTGCCTGAACAGAAAACTATGATGCTTCAGGCATATAACAGGGTGGTGCCGGTGTGTTTGCTGAGATAGTTCTCAAGACTGTTTTTCTTTCAACACAAGCAGTCTTTCAAGTGTACTAACAAACTCCACATTCATAAAAGTGTCCATGAAAAGTAGAGAATATCATGAAGTGTACTGAATCTAACCTGCACTGATATAGAAAAGATACTGACTTGTTATTTTCTACTCTGAAGTGTAAAGTTAGCAAGAGATTGAGAAAAGGAGCTGTTTGTTTAATAAAATAGTTACCATCTTGAGAACTGATCCAGCTCTCATGGATAAAAAGTTTAATTGTGTGAACAAAGTAAAATATTGAAAATATCTAATTCTCTACTGCACAGCAGTGACCACTATACAGCTTAATCTCTCTCCTCCAGTGAATACTCAGTATGACAGGCCAGGTTTCTGGTTTCTGAGGCAGCTACTCAATGACTAGCAATTTAAATTCATTCCTACAACTGAATTCATAACAACTTCCCTACCAGAACCCTAGAATCAAGTTATATTGTTATGATCAGACAGTGTTAAAGAAAATAAAATGCATTTTTAATAATTCCTCTTCCATCACAACTTTTTTTCAAGTCTCTGATACAAAGTTACTTACAAATACACTTTATGAGAACAATCAGACTATTTTCCTCATGGTCAGCAAACTCCTTCATTTATACTATTCTGTTATTCCTCTTTCTTATACTTGTCCTTCCTCTTCCTCAGTATTGCTGTAGGCACTCTGAAAAATTTTCAAATACCTAATTAATGATTCTAAAGATCTTTGTCTTATTTCTATTACCTTGAGGAAAAATGGAAAAGAAAGGGGAGTCCATATTTGGGGTGAACCTATTGCGTCAAATACAAAGATGTGGAATTCTTACAAATAGTCCTTGTGATTGCTATAATCATAAGAGGTAGCTGTTATTGTACCCATTTTGCAGAGGAGGAAATTGAGGCCCAGAGAGACTTAGCAATAGCTATGGGGTAAAATGGTGTTTGAACCTAGTTGTGTGTAACTCCATAGCTCATGCTCTTTGTAACCTAAGTAAAATATTGCCCCTGGAATTTTTACTAATGTTAATTATACCTTTATATAAAAATACTTTTATTTAATGACTACTATTTTCAAAGCATTATCGTATACATCATCCCATTTCAAGGCAGCTGGTAGAATGGGGTGCTTGTTGTGGGGTGTTGTGAGGAATAGCAATAATGTATATAAAGTATAATATCCAATGTAAGACAAGTGCTCAGTAGCTATTATTATTATTATTACTGATCCTCCCTGCAAGCTTAGCAGTTAAGTAGTACAACTGTCATCATGCCCCCCGACAGACTTTTCCTACAAAGATTAATCCCGTTCACGTTATACTCCACAAGCAAGAATTACTTTAAAATTTTTATTTTTAAGGCATTTACTTACAGGAATCTTAAAACCCCATATTCAACTTCAGTTTGTTGGCAATGCAGGCAGGCAGGCAGGGAGTAGAAGGAAAGCAGGTGTGAGACGGGCTTACAATCTTTCCCAGCCGTGTCAGAACTGGAAATTTTGCCTTCCTTCTCCAAAATGAGACTCCTTTCCACTGCACCAAAGTGATACAGGAGGATTTTCTTTCTCCTAAGTGTCACCATCCTCTTCTCACAAAGGATAATGTAATGGCGAGCCCATCCTTCAGTTCCTTGCCTGCACAGGGAGGGTGTGCCCCCGATATCGGGGCAGACCACACTAGTTTACCGCGTGAGAGCCGTTATCATGACGCAGAGGATGGTTCCGGTTTGACTTCTGTGGCCGCATTCCTGCTCTCCGGATAGTAGGCAGAGAAGTGCAAGAAAAGTACTTGGTATCAGTGACTCACAGCAAGACAGGAAATGTCAAGCGGGTCCACCCTTCCTTCCTGCCCTCCCGACCAGCTGAGTTGCAGAACCACAGGCCACAAGGAGCCTAGAATCTTGGGGAGCAGGGCTAGAGCCACAGACAGAGTCTGGGCCACTGCGGTGGGCTCGCCAAATGCATTAAAACGTCAGGACCCAGCTGCCAGGAAAACATGCTCTATTCATCCTAGAGAGCACTGTTTCTGTTGAGATTTCTCTTTTCACTTTTACGCAGTATCTGCCTGGTATATTCTGGCCCTCGCATTGTTCTTAAACAGTGGGCTTGACACAGTTAACTGAGTGGTCCTCATTTATACTCTGTTTAAAAAACACGCAAGAAATGATATCAATCATCATTATCAAGCAACGCCTTCACAATGCAAAACGGCAGTGTCTCTCCAGCAAAATGTAAACACATCTACAGCAGTGTTTTGAACCTAGTGTAAAATTGCTTCAATAAAGTTACATTATGTTTCTCTTCATGAGAGCAGCAAATGATTATCATGATGATAAAGGCTAACAATTATTACATTAAGAACTGCCCTAAGCACTTTATATATTTTAAGTCATTTAAGTCTTACAAATACCCTTTGAGATAAGCGTTATTATTGTTCCCATTTTACAAATGAGGAAGTTATCAAAATGAATGAAAGCCTTTTTTTTTTTTTTTTTTTGCGTTACGTGGGCCTCTCACTGTTGCGGCCTCTCCCGCTGCGGAGCACAGGCTCCGGACGCGCAGGCCCAGCAGCCATGGCTCACGGGCTCAGCCGCTCCGCGGCATGTGGGATCCTCCCGGACCGGGGCACGAACCCGCGTCCCCCGCATCGGCAGGCGGACTCTCAACCACTGCGCCACCAGGGAAGCCCGAATGAAAGCCTTTTCACTGTCTCCCCAAATTGTTTTGAAACCTCACAAATAATAAACAAAGCTCAAGCAAAAACAAAAAAAAAATCATAAATGAAGCTGCTGCTTACAGTGATTTGCTGGAAGAGTCAAATGAATAAGTGACACAAAATGATTATACACATGTTTCTCACAACTGGCCAAGTTCAGTAGTACATTTCCAATTCAAGTTAAAACTCTGAAATGAGTCATTACAGCAGACCAAATTTGTCAGTATCTTTTGTCAAGGCCACTTCCCTCTCTTCCTGCTGTCAGAAGGTGGCAGAAGTCGGCATTCCTGTGTGTTATTATATATAACCTTTCAGTTCTCACCTCCTTTTATTTTCTTGCTCTCTCCAAGCTCAGCTCACGCCCTGTGTTCTGACCGTGCCTGAATACTTTTAGCGCGCTTGGTCCTTGTTATGTGTCTTTTTTTTTTTATTTAATAAATGTATTTATTTTTGGCTGCGTTGGGTCTTCGTTGCTGCACGTGGACTTTCTCTAGTTGCGGCGAGCAGGGGCTACTCTTCGTTGCAGTGTGTGGGCTTCCCATTGCAGCGGCTTCTCTTGTTGCAGAGCACGGCCTCTAGGTGCGCGGGCTTCAGTAGTTGTGGCTCATGGGCTGTAGAGCACAGGCTCAGTAGCTGTGGCGCATAGGCTCAGCTGCTTCATGACATGTGGGATCTTCCCGGATCAGGGCTCGAACCTGTGTCCCCTGCATTGGCAGGAGGATTCTTAAACACTGCACCACCAGGGAAGTCCCTTGTTATGTGTCTTTGAATAAGGTGCTCTTTTCTCTTTTCTCCCCCTGTTCCACCCAGGGAGTGCCTGCAGCATTCAGAATTCTATTCATCTGTTCATACACTCAAAGAGTATTTACTGAACACTTATTATGAGGCAGAAACGGGGAGATGGGAGAGGGAAGAAGGTCACTGTTCTGATGAAACTTTCATTTTACTGCAGAAAGAGAGACAAAGTTAAGAAAGAAAAAAAAGAAAGCATGGATGAGGGAGGGAAGGAAGGAAAGAAGTAAGGGAGCAAGGGAAGGGCAGTGGGAGGAAGGAAAGAAGAAGGCAGGAGGGGAGTTGCTAACTCATTATGGTTAGGGTTAGGCAGGCCATATGACATTCAGTGACACTGGATGTCAGGAATCCAGTCACTTAAGCTGAGCTCTGAATGACAAGAAGGAGCCAGTTGTGCAGAGCCAGGAACCATTCATTCAAAGGCGCTAAGCTAGAGAGCGAGCCTGGTTCCCAAGAACTGAAAGAAGCCAGCGTGACTGAGGTGCTGCCAGAGGGCAAGGCAGCCACCAGACCCCACTGGCTTTGTAAGGCCTGTAAGAAGTTTAAATTGAAAATTTAAAGCAGAGGACTGATAGAATCTAATATAGTTTAATAAACCTCTCTGGCTGTTGAGTGCACATTGGGTTTTAGGGGGTCAGGTATAGAAGCAGGAAGACAAATTAGGATACAGGTGCAGGAGGGGCCAAGGCGATGCTTTCTTCTCTGTGCTCACACAACGTTTTGCCAGGACTCAATGTTAAGGTTACACGTTCTTTACAAACTGATATATGATTTTTCCTCTTCTACTAGAAAATCAGATCCTTGAAAGCAGGAATGAATCATCATTCCACAATAAACATTCCCTGCATAAATAAATTAATAGAAGAATGAATGAATAAAATAAGGTCCCTGCCCTCAGAAAGCTTAAAGTCTCTGAAACAAACATCCATTCAAGTAACCAGACTGCAGAGTAGGTTATTTACATTGTGGAAGAAAAAGAAAGCATTATATGTGAGGGCAGAGGAGGGAGAAAGAGGATTATCCAACTGAGAGTGTGATACTGAATCAAAACATCAGGGTCTGCCGTTCCTTAACACAGTGGGATGTTAAAACAAGGTGGCAGGAGTTTGCCAGAGAACAAGTTGAGTCGGCTTCCCCTTCTGATGTTTCACAGTTTTAGATAAGGGCTGTATTTAGACTGAGTTCTGGGTCAACATGCAACTCAATGACTCTGTTGAGAAATGATTTATCTCTGCTGGACTATTAAATAAAAAGTAAACAGGAGTGTCAGATTGCTTTTGGATTGTTCAAATTACAGCAAAACCCTGACATTTAGGTGAAGTGTTCATGCTTTAAATGTTTCTTCTTGGGAGTTATAAAACGATCAACTATGAGGAAGTATTCTCTTCCTCCTTTTCTGTAGTTCACTCTCCCCAGGGGCTCCCCTGTCTCTACCCAAGATTTCACAGCCCTCCAGTGGCACACATATAGGCCTTTTTCTCTCGCTCCCTTTCCCTTTCTGTTTCACTCCCCCTTCCCCAACCTACCTCTACTACCTATCCATCTAGCTATCTATCATCAGTTAGGTTTTTGTCCCATAACAAAACAACACAAAATCTGACTTAAAACAACCATCTATAATGTATCACAATCCTGTGCGTGATCTGGCTAGCTCTTCTGGATTAGGCCAGCTCATTTGGGGCTGAATGCTCTAAAACGGCCTCCCTCTCATGTCTGGGGTTACAGCCAGGACACCTGGGATGCTTAAGGCCTTTCTTCATGTGGTCTCTCATCCTCAAGGATGTCTGTCCACATGGTGACAGAAAGGTCCCTAGCAGCAGGAGAAGGAAAACCCTATTGGAAGCACTTTTCAAGCCCTTGCACCACATTTTCTAATGTCCCATCAGCCAAAGAAAGTTAGCTGTCCAAGCCCAGGTTCAAAGGATAGAGAAATAAACTCAATTTTTTGATGGGAGTCATGGCAAAAATTCCACTGCAAAGGGATACAGGGATATAAGTAACTTGTGTGAACCATCACACTATCATTTTGGAGAAATCCCATAAATTTAATTCACGCGAAGGTGATTAAGGACCCCTAACAAGGTGGTTTGCTTCATAACTTGGCAAAATATCTCACCTCCAGGGAACCAATGTCTAGAGTCAGAATTGCAGGCACAGTGGTAGATGAGAAAGAGCTTTTCTTCTGCAAAGGCCTCTTCTGCAGCCCTTCCAGTCCTGATCTACAGGCAGCCACCTATCTGAACACAGATTCCACACCCGCTCCTTCCACCCCTTAGAGAGTTACATCACAGTGTGCTTGACAAGCATGATTTGACATATGGAAGGGAATACATCAATCACTTGACTCTACCAAACACCTGGTACATAACTGCTCAATAAATACTGAATTAGTTAATTCATGTGTGCATGAGTGTATGTGTATGTGTGAGCCTAAGAGTGTATCAAGAGAGAAGGAGGAAGGGTGAGCATGCAAAAATACCAGCTCCATTCCAAATACTCCCCTAGGGAGTCTAAGAGACAGCATGGCAGAGTAGAACTGACATGGGCTTGAAAGCCAGCTGAACATATTGCCTGTGTAACCTGGAACAAAATTCTTAACCTCTCTAAACCTAGTGCCCTAATCTATAAAATGGGCATAATAATACCTTTGCTACAGGGTCATTATAAAAATTAAACAGAATGATATACATGGAATACCTAGACCAACACATGACACATTAGACACATTTAGTAATTAGCAGGGAGCAGAAGCCAAGCCTAGCTTCCCACACAAATTCCATTCTTCACTTCCTCCTTCCTCCAGTCCCAGTGCCACCTTCCCTTGGTGGTCTGCCTCCTTCCACCTACCAGCCCTTGACCAGCCCAATCAGAGAAATGAGCATGGCAGGAAGTGGAGAAATTCACCAGTATCTTTAGGTTCTATCAGCAAGATGTCATTCCAGCTGTGTCACTGGAAGGTAATTAAAGCAATGGGAAAGAGTGACCACAGTTAGTCTTACCTCTAAAAGTAAGGGCTCTGGCTACTCATTGTCTGCCATTTTGGCTCTCAGAAACTCACAGCAGAAGCAACTACCCAGACCCAGATTTGACCAGCAGCATTTGTGCATTTGGCATTCAGGAGGTATGGACAGATTTCAGTTAAATGTTGGAGACAGACACATGAATTTCCTTCTCTGCCTTCCCACCTCACATTCCACTGAAATACCTGTTTAAAAAATATATAAAGGAAATAAATTCATAATAAATCCCCATATCAGGGAATGAAAGATTTCTATATATTTGTCCAAGATATGCAGAGGATGGGATCACAGACTGTCTGGATTCAAATGTCAGCTCCGTGAGTCATAAGCTGTATGACTTTGAGCAACTGTTTGCTTATTTAAAATGTGAAAAATCATAGGACCTATGGCACTGGGTTGTTGTGTAGGTTGACCAAGTTATATGAAGCACTAGGATACTTCCTGGAACACAGATCAATAAAAGTTAGATTTCACTGTTATAAACAGAAGCCAAAGAATTTACAACTAAGAAATTACACAGAAGAAAGCTGGAAGCTCAAAGCTTGGAACTGGCAAGAATTCCAGGGGAACATGAATGAAAAATCAAGGGTATTAGTTTAATGTGTACAGAAAAACTACAAGAGTCCATCTTCCCCCTGCTCTCTACTCCCACATCTACATGTAGGGGTGATGTGTCCCCTAATTAAACTAAAACCAAAGAAGTATTCTCTAAAGAAGTTGAATAACTTGTCTGTGAAGGGCTAAGGCTCCTGTTCTAGGCGCCTGGTACATAAGGAGTAGCCTCTCTATTTTTAATAACTAAATGAATGATTTAACGTTAAAGGGATCACAAAATGATACATGGGAAAAAAAATCCCACACCTCGGCAACTTTTCTGAAACTTCGCTATGTCAAAGATAAGAGCCTAAACATTTCTGAGAAGAAACAAGTTATCTATAAAGAAATGAGAATCAGACTGGTGTTAATCTCCTCCCCAACAAAACTGGTCACTAGAAGATAACAGAAAATGCTTTAAAAGTTCTGAGGGGGAATTCCTTTGAAACTAGAATTATATACCTATCTAAATTATTTTTCAAGTCCAAAAGACATTTTTAGACGTTCAAGAGCTGAGAAAATTTTATCTCCCATGCATACTTTCTGGAAAAAAAAATATTGGGGGATGTATTAGAGCAAAAAGAAAAAATAATCCAGCAAAAATAAGGTCATGGAAGCCAAGAAAAAGGTGAACATGACAGCCATGAAAAAAGAAATCTATGAAAAATAATTAGATAAAAGTGGTTCAGCAGGCTTAGAAAATCAACAGTCCAAAGAGCAACAGGAAATCAGAAAGCTCTGAGGAGTAAGTCCTCACGTTGGAAGATTCCTGTAGGAAATATTATTAATAAACTGAATGATCTTTGACAAGATGAAAGCATACTACAATTCTGTCCACCAGAAAAGTATTTAATTAGAATTTCCAAACAACAAACATGATATATAAAGAAATCATGGCCTAAATATAAAAAAAAACTATAATGCTGTGTGATATTTAATACATTGAAAGAGAAGAATCAATTTGACCTTGACACTTGGAATATTCTTCTTCAACTAGCATAGGTTAATTAACACAAGGCTATATTTCCTCCTTTATGGGTCTAATCATACTACTTTGTACCTTAAGTAATAATACTCGCATTATATGATAGTAAAAAAGCTTTTTATTAAAAAATTTTTTTTCACTCAGCCTATTGGCAAAGTGTAGAATAGTCAACCATTTAGAACAACCCAAGTGATAGAAACATTGACAGTGTAAAAAGTTGGGACATGTAAATAGAGTAGAGATGGAAGAAAGCATAGGGGGCATTTAATCTCCTCATTTTATGTGATTATGAATACAAATTTCTGAAGTTGACAGACCAAGAAAGAAATATTAATATTATTTACAGATATAAAGGTCACCTCTCAGGATCTGTTTTGTTTCCTGAAAAATTGGATTGATGATGTACACTCTCTATCTCACAGCAGCTTTGCCACGAATATCAAAACAAAGGTATGGGAGTACTGGGGGAAACAAAAGTGTTTTTATCATCAAAGTGTGTAGCTTCTACAGAAGTTTGGCCGTTTGCTTATGCATCCTAACTGCAAATCATCAAAACATATTTAATATGTCCAGTTACTTTCATCAGCTTTCTGCTCTGTGTAGTTCTCATAGTTTCCATCCCATGTAGAATCATAGGCCTTTAAAGTTGAAAAGACTTTCAGAGACTCTTGAGCTCACCTTCCCCTTTTCATAGGTGAGGAAACTGAGGCCATACAAAATTAACTGACTTGATAAAGTCAATGGCAATGAAATGACAAATGAGTCCTAAAACTAAGTGTCCTGAGTCCTAGGGTAATGTTTTTCTGCTACATAAAGAAAGAAACGGCCAAATAATAATAATAATACAGTTGACCCTTGAAAAACACGTGTTTCAACTGCTAGGTCCACTTATATGTGGAATTTTTTCAATAAATATGTACTACAGTACTACATAATCCATGGTCGGCTGAACCTGTGGATGCAAAGGTATACGGAGTGCTGACTGTAGCTACACTTGGATTTTCGACTGTGTCCAGGTCAGCACCCCCAACCACCCCTCTCCCCAGCCCTGGTACTCAAAAGTCAACTGTATGGGGCTTCCCTGGTGGCGCAGCGGTTAAGAATCCGCCTGCCAATGCAGGGGACAAGGGTTCGAGCCCTGGTCCGGGAAGATCCCACATGCCATGGAGCAACTAAGCCTGTGTGCCACAACTACTGACCCACCCTGCACTCTAGAGACTGAAAGCCATGACTACTGAGCCCACATGCCACAACTACTGAGGCCCACGCACCTAGAGCCCGTGCTCCGCAGCAAGAGAAGCCACCGCAATGAGAAGCCCGTGTACCGCAACAAAGAGCAGCCCCCGCTCTCTGCGACTAGAGAAAGCCCGCGTGCAGCAACAAAGACCCAACGCAGACAAAAATAAATGAATAAATAAATTTATATTAAAAAAGTCAACTGTATGATAAACAGGTCCAGATAATAAATTGAATCTATGTGATTTCAGGAAAAAAGTTAGAACCCTGTAGTTTCATATGATCAGGGAATGTCCATGGTGTAAATAGATGTGCATTCTTAACTTATAAATGTTTATTCAATAAATAGTTGTAACTATTTTATTATGTAAGATCCATTGATTTAACTGTTTTATATGCTAATGTAGTCTTCTCAAGTATATTTACAAATTCTAATGGGAAGTTCCATGTCTCTTAGCTCCTCTCCGCTTTTACAGATGAATTGGGCTACAGCAAGCTTTCTATAATAATGAGTTGGCTTATTGTTTCTCTTCTGTATTTTTTTCTTTTAAATTTGTATTTGAAGCCATTTCAAACTTACAGAAAAGTTGTAAAAACAGTACAAACACCTGATTACTGTCTACCAAGATTTAGCAGATTTTAACATTTCTCTCTCATCTATGTATCCATCTATCTGAATCTATTTATCTATCATAGATCTATTATATGTTACACTTTTAAAAATATACATAGTTTTTCTTATCCATGTGAGGGTACATTGCACACATCATGCCCCTTTATCCCTCCACACTTGAGTTTGTTTCCTAGGAACAAGATTTTTCTTTTACATAGTAACAGTACAATTAACAAATTCAGGACACTTAACATTGATATAACACTTTAAAGTCTATATTTCAACTTTATCAATTGTACAAATAATATCCTTTTTAGTTTTTTTTTCCCTAATTCATGATATTGTCTAGGATGTCATACTGCATTTTATCATGTCTTTTTAGTCTTATTTAATTTGGAACTGTTCCTCAGCCCTCCTCTGTCTTTCATACCATTGGCATTTCTGATGAATATAGGCCAGTTATTTCATACTGATTAAGATTCTGGTTTCTCTGTTGTTTCCTGGTGATTAAACTCAGAGTACCCATTTTTAGTTGGGTTGCTACATGATGGATGTGTCTTTCTCATGGTTTCAAATTTGGAGGAACTGGATGTAACTTTCCCTCTTATTGGTTAGGTTAACGTAGATCTACTTGTTTAAGATGTTATGCCATTTCACTGTACACTATTTTCCCTTTTATAATTATTACGTAATTTGTGAAGAGACAGTTTGAAACTATGTAAATATATTGTTCCTAATCAAATTTCCTCCCCTAGGTTTAGCCTATTGTTCATTCTAGCTTGAATCAATTTCACTGGGATGGTTGCAAAATGGTAATTAATTTACATTTTATTTATCTATTAGCCTACTCTATCTACCTGGCAGTAAGGAACAGCTTTATTTTATTCCTTATTTATTAACAGTTTGGACCCATGAATTCTTGCTTTATTCAACTATTTTCCATTAATGTAACTCTCTCTTTTTTATTTCTCTCTCTCTCTCATGCCCAAATTGTCCTATATTTGGCGTGTGGGAACTCATTCAAGCTGGCTTCTGTGAACTTCTGACATGTTCTCATCATTTTTTGAGCACTTCCCTATTTCTGGCATTAAAAAAAAATCTCAGGCTCATGGTGTACTCTCACTGCCGCTGCCCAGGAATCGGCCATTCTCAAGGAGTCCTCATTCTTTTTAGTGGGGAATGGTAGATTGCGTGGGTTTTTTTGGGTTTTTTTTTTGCGGTACGCGGGCCTCTCACTGTCGTGGCCTCTCCCGTTGCGGAGCGCACGCTCCGGACGCGCAGGCTCAGCGGCCATGGCTCACGGGCCCAGCCACTCCGCGGCATGTGGGATCTTCCCGGACCAGGGCACGAACCCGTGTCCCCTGCATCGGCAGGCGGACTCTCAACCACTGCGCCACCAGGGAAGCCCTAGACTGCGTTTTGAAGTTGACATCATGGAGGTCAATCATGTCCTTCTAAAACACATCTCCTGGTTTAGTAGGAAACAGAATCAGAACTGAAAAGACATTAGGTCTCATCCAGAATGGAAATACTCTGTGCTTGATTTTTTTTTTCTTTTTTCCAGGATTAGGTAGTAGATGTGAGAAATGAATACACAGCAACAAAATGTGCTGAAGTGTGTATAAAGGAAACATTTTAATTACCACATGAAATTAGTCTGCAAAACAAATCAATTCAGTTAAAAATCTAGTATTGGGCTTCCCTGGTGGTGCAGTGGTTGAGAGTCTGCCTGCCGATGCAGGGGACATGGATTCGTGCCCCGGTCCGGGAAGATCCCACATGCCGTGGAGCGGCTGGGCCCGTGAGCCATGGCTGCTGAGCCTGCGCGTCCAGAGCCTGTGCTCCGCAATGGGAGAGGCCACAACAGGGCGAGGCCCGTGTACCGGAAAAAAAAAAAAAATCTAGTATTTTAAGTGAGTTGAAAATCATTATAATTCCAAATGAAAATATAAGTTGTATCTTGGAGTTCTTCAAAATGGCTCAGCTTGAAAATAGTATATAAACACAAACTCAAAATACGTTTTTAAACACACAATATGAAATACACATATGAAAAAACCAATTACGAAATATGAAATTTAAAACCCTCAAGTTTGGCATAAAAAAGTGCTAACATCTTTATGAATGAATTGAGATTTAAGAAAAAGGTAGCCACTCATAAGAATTCAAATAAATATGTATATGAAATGTATAAAATTGTATAGGATGCTACACATGCCCTCTCTACCTGAATAGTGTATGGCCATTTTCCAATTTAAACTCCATTTCTTTTAAAATTTGACTTTTTTTTTAAAGAGCTAGCTGAGAAAGCAAAAAATACAGAAGACCAGTATATCAAACATAGTATTACAAAGGCAGGCTGGAGTGCATGTTGTCTTTGCCCAAGAAAAGCAGGCCAGCCTAAACCAGAGTGTCCCGGCAGTAGCCTTTCATTATGAAACCAGCTTGTGGCAATACTTCTTCTCCAGCCGTGAGGCAATTAAATAAGAATGGACAATCCTCCAATTGCCTCACAAGTGTTAAAATCAGCACCAGAGCATGTTGCAACTCACCATATGTTGTAATTAAATGTAGGAACTCACACTTCTGTGTGGCCATAAAAACCTCTGTTTGGGGAGGGAGGCTGCGCCATCTACAATTGCCGCCAACCTGAGATCAGACAGTGATGTGGGGGACACACCTGGTTTCATACCCTTACAAACACATCCTCATACAATCCCTTGGTTTATTTCAGATTCCCCAGGCTTCTCAGCTGCCACATTTGTAACAGCGAGAAAGAAATTTAGATCAAAAGAGACCACAGGGCGAGACAGGAGTCCAGGAGCATGACTGGACTACAGTTTCCAGGTTCTGCTGTTTCCTTTCAAGTCATGAAATAAGTGAACATAAAAGAGGAGGCCAGGTCAAAAACAGAAAGGAGGCTGGGCAAGAAGCAGCAATGGGAAACCAGCTAGGAAGAATCAAGGTTAGCTGTGCCAGGCCTGCTGAGTCTCGCTCATTTAGAGGGAGGCTACCTCCTATTGGTGAAACTACAGAGATTTCTAAAAAAAAGTATATATATATTTTTTTTCTTTTTTTTGCTTTTTTTCCCCTAATGCTGCAGGAGATTACAGCATACTGCAGTGAAAATACTTCAGGTTCCAATGGTAACTGATGGAAATATCCCTCAGACAAATGGTCTCAGCTGGAGGAGCTATTTATGAACTGGACTCATTGTAAACAGCACCTCTCATCAGGCGTTCAACAGGAAATGCAGCCTTCCAGGAGGACTTGACTCAGCAGGAAGCAGCAGCTGGTGAGGAGAATTACCTGATTTACCTGCTCAGAAAAGTGTTAACATTGGGAACAGAGCGGATAAACTCTAATTACAGTTGAAACAGAGCGAGGAGGAATTATCCCAGAAGAAAGTGGGACCAGAAGCTGTGGAGTTGGCTCTCTCCTCTCGGCCTGGTGATGCGGAGAAGGGAAGCTTTGCCACTGGCTCACCGCCTGCCACATTCCTAGGGAGGCAAATCAGCCGGCCTGAGGGGAAGCAGGAATGACTCAGGAGGACAGGAGACCCTGCGCTGGAGCCCTGAAATGTGTCTATCTTTCCATAACCCAGCAGGCATAGAGTTCCAAGGGATGTGAGGACTCCCCATGGGGTGGAAGGAAGTGAAGAGAGAAATCACACTGACAGTCAAGTCATCACGTGGTGACTAAGCTTGGGGGCCTTCCACTTAATGTTTGACTTGAGCTCCCTAGGAAAGAAAAGAATGGGCTGGCATTGTCCCATCACTGAGACCATGTAACTTGTCTCAGTTCCCTCTCTCTGTCCCTGCCTCTGATTACATTTATGGTAGATCCTTGTGGAGGCTGGCTAACATTACTATTTCTTATATACTGTAATACAGTTATACAATAAAGAACTATGTCCCCCACACACCCATGGACCATCCTCTCATTATCTCACTCTCTCCACCCCCTTCTTCCCTTCCCCTCTATAAGAAAGAGACAAGTAAGCAGGTTATAGAAAGGGCTCCTTTTATCAAACAACTTGTAGAATATTACAGGAGGAAGGCTGTTTCAGCCCACTTCCTCTATTTTTTATAGCGACAGCATAATTATCATTGATGTTTGTAACGGCGGTCTGCACAACTGCAAATTCTACATCCTGAAGGCCTAAACTGTATACTTTATAGATGGACTGCTATTTTAACTGCATTCAGATTTTCGTCAATCCACGTGTAACATATTCGGCAGTGGTGATAATAAAGTAGAAAACCCCATTCTTCCACATTTTTCAAGGAAGCTTCCTGAATCAGATACTGACAGGAACAGGGGAGAGCAATAATGGCCTGGGGTTCCTTTGGGAAGGTTATTACCAGCAGGATAAGTGCAGAGTAGATGAGCTGAAAAACAAGGGCAGAATTCTCATTCTGGGTTTGAATCTTTAATTGTAAAAGAAAACTAAAGAATGATCATTTAAAAATACTATTACAACCTGCTGTATAAATAAGCAAATAAATAAAATTAAATTCAAAAAAAATACTATTACAATGGTCAGTATTCTCTATATGTGTCATATTTTAGATTCTACATATAAGTGATATCATACGGTATTTGTGTTTGTCTGACTTGCTTTACTTAGTATGATAATCTCTAAGTCCATCCATGTTGCTGCAAATGACATTATTTCATTCTTTTCTATGGCTGAGTAGTATTCCATTGTATATATGTACCACCTCTTCTTTATCCATTCATCTGTCAATGGACATTTAGGTTGTTTCCATGTCTTGGCTACCAAATACTCTTTTAAAGGGGAGTGAAGAGAAGGATAAAGTTGCCTGGTTTGATTGCCTGATCTGGATGATAAATGAAAACTGGATTTAATTATAAAGATAATGATAAGTATTGGCATTGGAAAACAATGAAATTTTAATGTTAAGCCTAGTACACAGAGTTACGTACCTGGCATTTCTTAAAATAGGCTGAACTACCAATTGCATGAAAAATTTTAGAGACCTTCCAAGCAAACTTTAAATTACAAAACTGGTGCAATAAGGGATAATTTGACTTTTATGTCTTCTCTGAATCTTGTGTATCTATAGGCACTTAATACCAAAAAGCATTTACGCTATTCTGGAGTTCAGTATGTGAAGATGTACAAGCTTTTAGCTGATCCAGCCCAGCAAACCTGTTACCAAGGTAGAAACAAACCTAGAGTTTTGGAGGTAACTATTTAATTTTTTAAAAGTCAAAGGCAAGATTTCCTTTCCTATAATCTACTATTATTAGAGAAACTATACGTGATATTTAAAATTTGCCAGTAGCATTTAAAATTATGCTTACAAATGCTAGCTGAGGGGACTAGATTCACAGCTCATATTCTTACGGCCCTGGGAAATCTTCATAAACTTTCAAAGCAAAGTTCTCAAGTCCAACCTATTACTGGCCACAGAGTTCCTCAGAGCAAAGTTTTCACACGTCCCTGGGACAGTTGGTGAATCTCAGTCACCTTTGACGTGAGATGCCTGGAGTTAATAACCACATTGGCTGATTGTGGCCCTGCCTCTCTTCACTTTTACACGCCAGTGAAAGGAGGGGTTGACACCACTTGTGTAGACAGCAATTTTGTGTTAAAAGCTAGGAGTCAAACAAATGAAGGCATGCAGCTCCTTTCTATTACATTCTGTTTCCTTCCTGTGGAGGAGAAAATCGAGACTTCAACATAAGCGTAGAAATGATTGAAAATTGAATCCAGTTCTCAATATGAATAGGATTGAAGTATTAGGGAACTTAATAATTCATTAATAAAATAGTTCAGTAAATAGTATTAGTATAGATTTGAAGGAATTATAAATAAAATGCTGTTAAATGTTACTATTTAACATAAAGCCTTTAAAAACTTTGAATTCTTAGGAATTATACATGCCTTAAAATTGCCCAAAATTTCATTCTGAATTTTCTATTAAACTTCATTTTGCCTCATTAATGCCAGAGACTGATTTTCAAAGTATGGATTTAATGTAGCCAGCTCACAAATATTTGTCCTAAAAGTAGTCAGGTAGAAATGTGACATTAAATTTCAGGTCCTATTTTTGTTTAAAGAATACACCTGTGTTAAAGTAGTTATAACACTGAGAACTATGACTGTGTTTTTAAAACATTTCTTGTTTGCTTTCACTTGTGTTTTCCATGGTAATACAGTGTTTTTAATTTTTACAATCAGATAAAAATACATCAATTAAAAAATATCCAATGCTGAACCAAACCCTAAAAAGAGGCTTTCACTTGCCCACCAGCACACCCAGATATGCCCATGCACTGAACAGAAGAGATGGAATACCTTCATTATTCAACTAGTATTTATTAAGAGCCTGCTATACATCAGATGCTGTGTTAAGTCCTGGATAGTTATGGAGCCTCCTTAATCCCTCGAGCCCATCTCTTCTTTATAAAATAATCTTTATCCACAGCTTTTCCACAGCAGAAGAGAAACAACATGAATAATTGTAACCTGGACCCAAATTTCAAATCCACGAAAGCAACATCAAAATTTAAAACAAGGGCTTCCCTGGTTGGTGCAGTGGTTGAGCGTCCGCCTGCCGATGCAGGGGACACGGGTTTGTGCCCCGGTCTGGGAAGATCCCACATGCCACGGAGCGGCTGGGCCCGTGAGCCATGGCCGCTGAGCCTGCGCATGCGGAGCCTGTGCCCCGCAACGGGAGAGGCCACAACAGTGAGAGGCCCGTGAACCGCAAAAAAAAAAAAAAAAAAAAAAAAAAAAAAATTTAAAACAAGACTTCAAAAGGAACTGAATCCTGAATCAAAACTAGGGTAAAGCAAAGTGAAATTAATCTAAACTAAGTATATATCCATAATTAATCTAAACTATAGGTATAAAACATTTGTTTACTAGTTTTATTTTTTAAGAAAGAACTAAAGAAAGGAGAATCCTTTCTGTCAGGCATTAAGCATAATTTACAAGCTGCATATAATTTAATCTTCACAATAACTGTACATGTCATTCCTTATTTTTCAAACGGAGAAACTGAGTCCCAGAGACCTAAAGAAACTTGCCCACGTCACCCAGCTGATGGAAGCAGAGCTAGAATTATAATCTACTTGTTCTGATTTCAAAGACAAACTGAATCTTTCAATTTCTTACAGCTACTAAAAAGGGAAGTAGGAGGGGCTTGAGGTGAAGTACCAAATACTATATAACTACAACAGATAATTTATTAAGTAAAAGATTTTTGTTTAAAACTCCTTCTTCCTCAATCACTTATTTTACCAAGGCAACAGAAGAAATAGAAAACAAATGGATAATTAATATTGGCCTTTCTCTGCCTACGGGTAGAAAATGTCTTAGGAGTCTTAGACAAAATATTGGAGCAGAAAAGACACAGAAGTCAAAATTCCCAGCTAATTCATAAAAAAAAAAAGCACATGAAAAATTGAGAATGTTCTCTGTAAAAGTGCATAAAATATTATCAACACCTCTTGTTTTATTAACAATTCCTTCTGATATTCACTGTAGCTTAAGAAGCTAAGCTTTTGTAAGACACTGAAACTTAAAAAAAAAAACCAACTTGCTCTTTATATTTAAAAAGCATTGAGTCAAATTTTAAAATAAAAAAAATTCCAAATACCTGGTCCAGCCATAATCTGTTAAGTTATCTCTAATACTGGGAAGCAGTTTCACTTGGCCACTAAGTATGTGATTCTGACTAAATCCATTCCTTCTTTGGAGTGTAAGTTTCCTATTTTAAAACAACAGGGATTAGGTAGCTAAAAATTCGATGAATCTGAAAACACTGAAGCTATCCGTTTTATTCCAATTTTTTATGTAGGTAGTATGAAAAAGCAAGAATTTTATTTTTGTTTCAGAACTTTTGTTCACAATGCATCCTATTGCATGACAAAGAAATACAGTAAAATATCTTTTGGAATATGCAGTATATGTTATAAGTAAAACACTTTTATTTGTTTGTTATTGCAGTACGCGGGCCTCTCACTGTTGTGTCCTCTCCCGCTGCGGAGCACAGGCTCCGGACACGCAGGCCCAGTGGCCATGGCTCACGGGCCCAGCCGCTCCGCAGCACGTGGGATCCTCCCGGACCAGGGCACTAACCCGTATTCCCTGCATTGGCAGGCGGACTCCCAACCACTGCGCCACCAGAGAAGCCCAGTAACACACTTTTAATTTACTTTGTTGTAATGATACTAACCAGAACTAACCAGAGTTGGAGGTAAGAAATAGAGAAGGTAGGTGATAAGGAAGACCTGGAGCTCTCATATACCCATCAGTCTCTTCTCCCTCCATCCTTAACTATTTTACCAACATGAACAGATTAACTCCGTTCTCTCACTTTAGCACACATCCCTCCAGCAACATTTTTCCTTCTCCTTTGACACAGAACTTCCTGTTCCTTGAAATATACTCCTATTGGAGGAACAAAGCATTTGCTCTCTGACTACAGAAAGCTACAGTATTTCTTGAAAGTGGTGCTATTGTTATTGGCATTTGGGGTAGGACTTATTGGCTGCGAAGTAATTTAGCAACCCTGACCCTGGGGTACTGAATGCCAGTGAACCCCCTTCCTAACTGCAACAACAAATTCAATAAAACAAAAGCCCATGTTACATATATCTACAACCTCTAGGGAGGGAGTATTTCCCTGATTGTCAATCAATAATTTAAGCCGGGCTTCCCTGGTGGCGCAGTGGTTGGGAGTCTGCCTGCTGATGCAGGAGACACAGGTTCGTGCCCCGGTCTGGGAAGATCCCACATGCTGCGGAGCGGCTGGCCCCATGAGCCATGGCCGCTGAGCCTGCGCGTCTGGAGCCTGTGCTCCGCAACGGGAGAGGCCACAACAGTGAGAGGCCCGCGAACCACAAAAAAAAAAAAAAAAAAAGTTAAAAAAAAAAGACCCAATGCAACCAAATAAATATTTTTAAAAATACTAATGTAATTTTTTGATATTGTATAATGAAATGTATTAACATTTGCAAAATTAACATTTTGCAATATTAACGAATCAGTATTTTCCAAATAACCAATGCATGTTATAGAATTCATTCAAAATGCAAGATTGCCAATAGACTGTAATATAATAGAAACAAGAAGTTCATTGATACAGTTTTGGATCCACATTGCAACCAAATTTTAAGAAACTACCACTTGAAAAGTTTGAGTGTAATATCAAATAAGAATATCCACAAGTATATAAAAAGAAAAGAAAAAGAAAAAGCTATTTCCAAATACATATCTACATATCTAGGTAAGGCCAAGTTTTCTTCTTAAATTTCAATCAAAACAACATAATCAAAACATATTGAATCTAGCAACAAATACGAGAATCCAAATATCTTTCATTAATCCAGATATTAAGGAGATGTGTGAAAATATGAAATGGTGTCATTCTTCTAATTATTTTGTTTTAGAAAATAGTTATTTTTTTCATTAAAACATAGATGTTAGTATGAAATGACTTGCTATTTTTTAATAAACTGAATATTTCTTAAAATTTTCTAGGTTTCTAGTATGATGAGTATTAATAGATAACCAACAAAAACAAAAGCTTTTTTGTGAATCTCAATAATTAGTAAGAGCAAAAAGATGTTTTAGGACTGAATATTTTAGAGCTGTCATGGTAGGTGGTTAATGCTGTGATTGTTATCCAATTCCATTCTTTCCAAAATATTACTGTTTTGGAGCACTAACATTCTAGTCCATGGACTTTTTAGTTTTAATTTTGAAAATCAACTTTGTTATAATAAAAAAGAATTCCAACGGACCTTTGACTGTCATAGTCATTTAAATTCCGCCCCCCCTAAAAAAAAGGAAGAGAGAGAGAGAGAGACTCAGTCTTTAATATAACATCTGTGTGATTCTTCAACACAGTGAGAACCATGCTAGGAGAAATTTTTGAAGTCTTTTGTAAGATTCTACTAAGTTCCATTGAGCCAATTAGTTTAAATATTAGCTTCTTGAAAGACACAGTCCTTGATGAATTCCTAAGGAAAGTCATGTTTTATGGGAAAATTTAGCTAAACCTTAACTGGTTCCTGGCATCTTCTCCAAAGTTCATTGATGGGTGTCCTACAGAAAAGCCTCAGCTATCTTTTAGAGCTCTTTAACTACTCTGTGGACACTTTTGCCCTTTCAGAGGAGAGACATTCTACCCTCCAGGCAGAAGGCTTCATGAGAGGTCATACAGTGTTGCACACCCAAGCCAGGATGCTTTCATCTACAAGCTATGTATTCATAGGCATAACACAACTTCCTTGACTTAGTTTCCTCATTTGTAAAAATAGTACCAAGGGGCTTCCCTGGTGGCGCAGTGGTTGAGAATCTGCCTGCTAATGCAGGGGACATGGGTTCGAGCCCTGGTCTGGGAGGATCCCACATGCCGCGGGGCAACTAGGCCCGTGAGCCACAACTACTGAGCCTGCGCGTCTGGAGCCTGTGCTCTGCAACAAGAGAGGCCACGATAGTGAGAGGCCCGCACACTGCGATGAAGAGTGGCCCCCGCTTGCCACAACTAGAGAAAGCCCTCACACAGAGATGAAGACCCAACACAGCAAAAATAAATAAATTAATTAATAAAATTAGGAATTATATATCATCAAAAAAAACTAGTACCAACATCCAGGAAACGTTTTTAGAATAACAGTTGCATGTAGAAATACTCAATAAGTGTTAGCTTTTATTTTAAGAATAAATTAAGGAAAAGTCAACTTGCAAGAATGAACCCAGATTAGAATCATAGAAATGTAGAGATTATCTATAAATATGAGGTCCATTATCGGGACATTTACAAGGACTGAATGTGTGATAGGGCTGAGTGATTTGACAGACCTGAAGATCTAGACATTAACATATAATGAGAAGTTTGTATCTAATCAACAGTTGCAAAAACATAAAAAAAATTCTAAGTGTGAAGAATACCTTCATTCTTAGGTAGATTAATACCAATATTATTTTTATACCTTTTAGTCTTTGGATTACTTTTATATATAATGAATTACAAGTAAACTGAATGAGTTAAAGTTAAAAGCCAAATTACTACGAACCTCAATTTTTTAATAAATATCAATCCGTATATTTTATTTTTTGTATATTTATCTGTAGCAGTTACATCTTATCAGTTATTTTCAGCCTATATAAAAATAATACACATTCATCTCAAAATATTATACATTGTTACAATTGTAACTGTTTTCTACCTTGCTATATTTCCACTGCTTCTTTTGCCACATGACCTCAATTTGTCAACACTAAAGAAAAACATAAAAAAAAAAAATCCTGGGCTTCCCTGTTGGCACAGTGGTTAAGAATCTGCCTGCCAATGCAGGGGACACGGGTTCAACCCCTGGTCTGGGAAGATCCCACATGTTGCGGAGCAATTAAGCCCGTGCACCACAACTACTGAGCCTGTGCTCTAGAACCCGCAAGCCACAACTGCTGAAGCCCGCACACCTAGAGCCCGTTCTCCGCAACAAGAGAAGCCACTGCAATGAGAAGCCCGTGCACAGCAACAAAGAGTAGCCCCTGCTGCAACTAGAGAAAGCCCATGTGCAGCAACAAAGACCCAACTCAGCCAACAAATAAATTAATTAATTAAAAAAAATCCTTTTCCTAGGCAGTATTCTTGTTAATATAGCACATTAAAATGCACAATATATATCATAGGAATGTGACATGCAGCTATTAGAGATCACATTAATTTTAATAGATGAAAACAAAAAGAAAGAAGCAAATATATAACTTGGTATACAATATTTTTGCCATGTAATCAAATGTTTCAGCATTATTGTAGATAAAATTTGATATAATCTTGACTTTATCACATTTTAGATTCTCATATATCAGTGCTGCTTTCAGAAATGAGCATAAGGTCCTATATGAGCATCTGCTCCCATACCTTGTACCATATAAATGATAAGCTGGTTCTGGGGAGAAATTGTTAGATTGCTTTCTCATCCTCTCTTCAGATAGGAATATTTTAGGCCTGAGTGTTATGTTCCATCACCTTGAATAGATGTTTAATAATTTTTTCAACATTATTAAAACAATTTCAATGATGTATGACTGTGGTTTGGCCTGCAAACTTTAACATTATGGTGGTGAACTAGTTAAAGTTATGGTTTAGCTTTGTAATAAACCACAAACAGATTAAAAATAAACATTTCTGGGAGCTGCTGCATAGACCCCCTCCTAAAATTCAACAGAGGCCTGATTTGTGGGAGCACAATATGTTCACACAGAATACTGTATGTGCAATAGGACATTCTTCATTTCTAATTTCATAAATAAACATTTGAGCCAAACCCTGACCTACAGATGTCAAGAAAAGGAATATAGAGAGAGAAATTCTTAAAAACCACAATTCTTATTCTTAAAACCACTTATTTTTCTTTTCATAAATATTCTATAGACTCTCTTTACATAAATGCATTTTTTGAAATAATGTGGTATGTATTGCTACGTCAACATCCTAGACATTTTATTAAAACAATGTTAGAACACTAACATGAACACGTTAAAAGAAAAGTTAAACATCACATTAAATCTATGCTGCAGATATGTTTTTTCCTTGCCTGGCATCTCTATAGAGCACCACTCCCTTCCAATTCTGAATATATGTCCTTCTGGTTTGGTAACCTTACACCTGAATCCAGAGGAAGCATGTGAAAATTCTAGATCCAAGTAGCAATAGCCACAATGAGTAATTCAGACTGAGCCAGTCAGAATGAATCCCAATCACAGGCTGGAGTTATGAAAGAATCTAAAGTAGTAGGATATACTACCCTGCCCAAGAATAAAGCCCATCAAGAAGCATGCAGTGCTGACTACTAGAGAAACAGAAATTGAATCCTGTATCATTATTTGAGACCCTGGATCCATCACTGCCCAAATTCAAATAACCTCTGAACTTTTTAGTCTTATAAGAAAATAATTCGTTCTTTGTTTTAAGGAACCTTGAGTTAGTTTCTAACTAACTTCTAGCGTGCAAGGAAAAACATCTTCATTAATACAGTCCATTACTCTAGCAATTTAAAGAAAAAAATACTTATACTCAACATGGGTGAGATTGTGATAAATCTTATTGCCCCAATACACCAGGGGATTGTAAATCATTTTAAAGGTTTGTAAAGCAATATGAATATAATGAGTATTTTAACATTTTGTTTAAGAATACAATATGACAGGTGAATAACTGTTATTGTAGAGTTTTATATGATCTCAAACTATTAAGTGAAACCTAAATCTTAACTATAGGACAATGGATAAATACATAATAGTATGTCAATATATTATGCAAATTTTAAAGTATAACTATTATGCAAAAAAGAAATACTTATGAGATAATACTAAGTGAAAGGAATAAAAAATCATTGCACTTATTATAATAATTACAGCTATGTAAAATGATATATACATGGAGACAAGCAATTCTCAACCCTGGTTGCATATTAGAACCTCTGAGAAGTGTTAAAAATGTAAAAAATGTTGATGCCTCAGAATTTCTGATTTAACTGGTCTGGGGTAGAGCCCAGTTATTGGTATTTTCCTAAAGCTCCCTAGGTCATTCTGATGGGCAACCATTAACAAAAGCTTTAGGGTAGAAAAAAGAAAAGAACAATAAGCCCCTCATAGTAATAGAACAGGGGAGAAAAGGAGATTTTGAGGGCATCTTTTCAGGTATGAATTAATTCATAAATACACAAAAATCTAGAACATCCTGTTCTCCTGTTTTAGTAATTTTAATGGTTTTGCTATTACATTTGCAACTTAACTTGTTTTCCGGAGGCAACTTGTAGTGTGTGTCACTTACATATACGTGGATATATATATATGGATATATAACCGTGGATTACCTCCTACCTCACTCTTTTGTTGGACCCTCCCCCTCTAAATGTTGGAGAAACCCAGGGTTCAGACCTCAGCTCTCCCCACACACACACACACACACACACACACACACACACACACACACACACTGCTTAGCTGATGTATGCAAATATGACTATCAACTCTCTGTCTCTAGGCCTGACCTCACTGAATTACACACATTCAACTGCCTCCTCAAAATCTCCATTTGAATGTCTAATAAGCATCTTAATCTAAACTAAAACCAAACTCTTAATTTTTGCACCCATACTTTATCAATGCTCCCCTTCTCACCACTCACCTAACTATCTGAACCAACCCTCAGTATCATCCTTGATTCTAAATCTCAACCCGTGTCCAATTCAGCCAATCCCTTTGGCTATGCCTTATAAGTATATCTTGGGCTCAACTCACTTGCCATCAATTTCAGTTTATTCCAAGCCATCAGGATCTAAAAGCCATCCTGCTTTTACTCTTACCCCATTGTCTAAATTAGGTCACTCATTTCTTTCCCTAGCTTATAAGCCTCTAATAGCTTTCTATCACAATCAAAATAAAACTGATGTCTTCATCCCTGCTGACTAGGCTCTCTGTGATCTGGGATCGGACTAACTCTCTGATTTCCTCTCTCATGCTCTCCCATGACTCACTGAGCCCCAGCCTCACAAGCGTCTTACTGTTCCTCACAGGTCCCAAACCTGTCTTAGCCTCAGGGCCTTTTCTCTGGCTGCTCCTTCTGGGTGAATTTCTCTAACCCTAGATCTCTGCAGGGCTCAACCCCTTGTACTTCTCTCCAGGGTCTGTCAAAGTTCACCTCCTCAGAGAGGCCTTCCTCGAAAACCTATCCAAAAAGACCCCTCACCACCCATATCATATTTGAGATACTTAATTTTTCTTCCTAACACTTCTCACTACCTTATGTTATATATGTATCTGCTATCGTCTGTGCTCCACATATCTCCATGCAGTCAGGGATTGGACAAGTTTTACTCACTGCTGTATCCCCAAGCATTAAAACAGTCCCTGGCAAATAGTAGGCAGTCCGTAAACGTCTGTGGAACTACTGAATGAATCTATCAATGAAGAAACAGTAAGTCAGTGAATATACATTCTTTGCATCTTTAGAGCAGTTATAGGTTCACAGCGCAATTGAGCAGATGATACGGAGAGTTCCCACACACCTCCTGCCCCAACATATGCACAGTCTTCCCCACTATCAACATCTGGCACCGAAGTGGTACACTTGTTACAATCAGTGAACAAACATTGTCCTATCATCATCACCCAAAGTCCACAGTATGCATTAGGGTTCACTCTTGGTTTTGTACATCCTATGGTGGGACTAGGAACGATTAATTCGGTGGTATTCTCTGGCCAGCTTGAAAGCAATCTTCAGCAACTCTCACTACTACCGTTGCTTCTAATTTTGGTGACTCAATAACTAGTTCAGGCCACTTTAATAACTTTCTAATTCATCTTCCTGCCTCTAACGTGACCTCCTGGAACCCACCGTCCACACTGAGAAGTACATGTGACTGTTACCCCTAAATAAAATCTTCCCCAAGCTCCCAGTGCCACAGGATACTGTTACTTGCACCTTCCCCCAACACCCCCCTTGGAGACACAGGTCTGCTAAGTCTTCTGTGATTGAAGGGCACATACACACAGTTTAGGTGCCCTCCTTTGCCATTCCCTTATGTCTGTCACAGCACTTACTGTAGCTCCCAGAGAATACTACAAGAGAGGCCAACAGAAACTTAAGGCACTGAAAGCTTATTCCAGATTATTGCAATATTTCATACCAGTTAAGAGCATAGTCCCTAGAACTAGATTATTTGGGTCAAAATCCTGTCTGCCCCTTACTATTTGTATGACCTTGGCAAGTAATTTAACCTTTTTGGCTTCAGTTTCCTTATCTGTAAAATGAAGATTATTATAATACCTAGATCTCATAGACTTGTGATGATTAAAAGACTTGATAAATGTGAAATATTCAGAACAGTGCCTGACTCATAAAGACTATATATATTAGTGATTATTTTATATTATTACATCAGCCTCAGCTTTCAATTTATTTCTGTATTTTGACTGGGTTACCCAATAAATTTTCAGTAAGTTTGCGTCCCTTCTCAATGCTTCTTACATAAATCTGAGTTTCAAATTCTTCTTTTACTCTCATTGGATGGTTATGTAGGTAAAAGCAACAAACAAGGAAATTATGTTATTTAACCTTGGAAGTTCCAATTCTAATTGTGACTCTTATTTGTTTTCTGGTCTTAAACAAGTCTCTATTAGTTTGTTAGGTCTGCCATAACAAAGTACCTATGGCTTAAACAACAGAAATTTATTTTCTCACAATTCTGGAGGCTAGAATTCTGAGATCAAGAGTTGGTTTCTTCTGAGATCTCTGCTTGGCTTGTAGATGGCTGTCTTTTCTCTGTGTCTTCCCTCTGTGCATGTGTCTTCCCTCTGTGCATGTGTGTGTCCTAATTGCCTCTCTCTTGTAAGGATATCAGTCAAATAACATTAGGGCCCACCCTAATGACCTCATTTTAACTTAATTACCTTTATAAAGACCTTATCTTCAAATAAAGTAACATTCTGAGGTACTGGGAATTAATATTTCAACATATTAATTTTGGGGAAACAATTCAGCCCATGACAATGTCACATCACTTATTTCTAACTACTTTTCTGTAGAGCTGACATAAATTATTAATACCTAAATATATGAACCCTATCATAAGTCATAGTCTAACGAATTAGAAAGTTTAGAAAAAGACAATTATTTATACCTAAATCTGTGTTAAAAGAGGTCTACCTCAACTTAAATATAACAGAATCCCAACTCACAACTTAGCTATAATGATGAAAAATAGAATAGATAAATGAATCCTTTATAATGATTTTTCTATTCCACATAGAGAAAATGGTATTTTTTTTTAAAAAAGAGCTCATTTGCAAACTCTTAGTGAAGGTATGGCCAAGTGCCAAAATACAAACAAACAAAAAATTGTAGAGTGAAATCATTTTTTAATTTTAAAAGTTAATTTAAATAGCAGTTACTTAAAATTAACACAACTTGAAAATGCAATACATAAACTTGATGGTACTAAGGACACTAATTCAAATTAAAGATATAGGTTAGTTTAATAAAATTTCAGTTTTTTAAAAAAATTAACATCATTATTTTTATAAACCCTACATCAGCATTTTCATCTTACTGTTACCATCTGCCAAATTGCAGATGTCCTGGTCCCTGAACCTATTTCTATATCAGTGCAGACCTGGGAAATAATAGAACACAAGTAACTCAAAATGTTGAGGGCTATATATTTTATTCCTATATTCCAACCAGATTGATTCTTTTACTATTTAAATTTTTTAATGGAAATGTTTGGAGAAAAAAAATGAATCAAAGTAGGTATTATAAACTTTAGAACAGGGTTTACCCAGGGTTAAATAAATTTGTTTAGGAGCTGTACTCAAATAAGTTATTGGGTAGGAAATCACTTTAAAATAAAAACAGACTGTAGTACCACCTGCTCTCCTAATACATCATTTGTCCTATAGCATTAAAGGACAAAGATCACCTGTTATGTATCTTCTTGCTTTTAGTGATTGATGCAATATATAAATAATAAATCAGATTTTCCTGAACACTTTTACCTTTTGCCACTACAAAAATATTATTGATAAAATTCCAAAATTTTTAAAGCACAGTGGCTTTGACGTGAAGCAAAGCTTTAAGAACAAAAATTTCTGAATGAAAATTTTAAATTCTGTAAAAATTACTGATGTATATACACTTTAATCTGTTTGCGACTAAGAGCCCAAGAGATGAATTCTGAAGTGCCAGGCCTGAGTTATTCACCGTCAAATTGCCTTGTTTAATGTTTCTTTAATGAAATCAAATCATTAAGGTAATGAAAATAAAGAGAAAGGTCAAGTCACTGAGGATAAGCCACTTAACCTTATATCTTATTGCATAGAGTAAAAAACCAATCTTCACAAATTGAATTTATTTCATATTCCTAATGCTTATGAATAAATCATCTTCTGTAATTAAATAATGTGTGCTGCTTTTCTAAAAACCCTACTATCTGTTGTTGGGGTTGGTTTGTGTTTTCCAGATTTGATATATATCTGCTGGGGCAATTCCCTATGGAGTCCAGCACTCACTGAATCTGAGTAGTTGAGAAACAATGGGAAAAGGAGAAGCTAATAAAGACTCCATGTGTAAAACAGCTCAAAATCATGCTCTCAATTCCCTAAATCGGCCTGAAATGAATGACATTTCATTTCTCACAAAAGAAATCAACAGGTAATGTCACTGTACGCTTATAACGCCCTCCCCACACGTTACATTTTCCAGAAATCTAATTCAGATGCTGTACTTGTGGGTGCCTGGACACATACCCTCACAAGCACTCAGTAAAAAACGCTATTTATTTGTCCTTTGCCCCAGGTAATTTTTTTTTTCAATTTCTGAAATATAATTCTCCCCAAATTTTCAGATTCTAAAATATATTTGAAAGGAGGGAATTCAGAGTAGTATTTCCTATTATTTTTTAGCATCATGCTTTGGCACACTTAAAAATCACCTTCGGGCTTCCCTGGTGGTGCAGTGGTTGAGAGTCCGCCTGCCGATCCAGGGTACATGGGTTCGTGCCCCGGTCCGGGAAGATCCCACATGCCGCAGAGCGGCTGGGCCCGTGAGCCATGGCCACTGAGCCTGCAAGTCCGGAGCCTGTGCTCCGGCGGCGCGAGAGGCCACAACAGTGAGAGGACCGCGTACACCAAAAAAAAAAAAAAAAAAAAAAAAAATCATCTTCATCTCTCTGGAATTTTGCTGATTTTCACCTAAGAAGTACATATAAACCTAAGGCTTTTCTTGTATTCAAGGTTCATTCTTTATTCATCTGAAGCCAAATGGGGATGATTCAAGCCTATTTTTGGTAACTAAAGTAAATCAAAAGGGAAAGGTAAGCATTTTTTTTCCATATAAAACTTATGCCACTTCTCATTGTTTTCTGCACAATAGGACATTTCAAGTTAAAAAGCAACTTTCACTATGGTCGTGTGTCCTAGAAGAGCAGTTCTCTGCACTTTTTCTGCAGGAACTCTTATGAGTGATGATGCTCATGCTACAGAAACACTCCCAAGCGCAATCCCTCGAATGCTCTATCTCCATTCCTTGTTTCTCTACTCAAGAGAATCCTTCAGAATTCAAGTGAATGAGAATAAGAAGGACTAATCTTGAATATACTCTGCTTTGTAAAGAAAACAAAGTAGCCATTCCTCAAACTTTCATAATGTAATTAGTACTGATTAATTACATATGATATATTAATGTATTGCAACCCTTCAGTGGGGAGTCCTTCAGATATTTTGTTTTGTTTTGTTTTGTTTTGTTGCGGTACGCGGGCCTCTCACTGTCGTGGCCTCTCCCGTTGTGGAGCACAGGCTCCGGACGCGCAGGCTCAGCGGCCATGGCTCACGGGGCCAGCCGCTCCGCGGCCTGTGGGACCCTCCCGGACCGGGGCACGAACCCGTGTCCCCTGCATCGGCAGGCGGACTCTCAACCACTGCGCCACCAGGGAAGCCCCAGATACTTTTTAAATAAGATTTTCCTATGTATAGTCAATTAAAAAAAACAGGCCCCACTATTCCTGTTAAATATACCTACATTTTTCAGAGTTGTATTTTAAAGCTACTAAAAACAATTTTCCCCATGCAAAAAAAAAAAAAAAAAAATAAGAAAATACAGTCAGCTGCATTTCCCAGTATTGGAGACTGCAACATTCATCTCATTGTCTTATTTCAGGTTGTTTACCATTTATACAACAATCTTTCAAAATTATCTGACTTTGACACCAATTATTTAAAAATCTGAAATGCTTGAGTGGAGTTCTTAAGATTAATATTTTATAAGCTACTCCTGTTACTCTTTCAAATCTAAAGCATAGCTGACTGATACTCCGCTCTAATTACAACATTGCACAGTACAGTTTGATTCAACGGAGGAAAAAATGAAAAGCTTCCTTCAATAAAATGTCTGTCACATTTACCAACATATTTAATTTAAAAATATGATTTTTATCTTTTGACTCTAGCTAAGGAAGCACTTTTGTTAATAATGGTTAGGCACCCAAATTTTCATTTTTACAAGTTTGTGCTTGCAGCATTACAAGTGGAAACTTCTACTGCACTGAAATAATTGTTGCAAACTAACAGTGACCCCACTAATCATATGGCAAAATAAATTCTAAAAAATATAAAGCCCTGCTAATAAATGCAAAAGAAGTCTCTAAGCACTGAAGCAACTTTAAACAAAGAACCAGAACAGGGGCATCTTGCCGAAGTGAACGTGAGACAGATATTATTCTCCTTCAGTGAGGATGTGACACCAATGGACAGTCTAACAAACTAGTGAGGGAATAAAGAATAAAAGCATACCAGATTAATGTGTCTGATAGTGAATAAACAAATGTAATTTGCTGACCAATGTTTATTAGACTGCATTCTCCTTTCTCTCCTTCACAGCCACAGACAATAGGTGATTGCTTTGTATTTGCAAAGCAGACATAACTTCTGGGGAAACATTCTGGCCACACTTTTAACCATGATTATTTGAATAAGAGTTCTATAAGTGTGTGGAGAAGTTTCTCAGAAAAAAATTTAGAGAGTTGCCTTCCTGGACAAGTGTTGTGTATGCTTCAAAAGCTATGTTAAAGTTCAAATTAAATAATTCATTTATAAATTAATTTACAAGTAAATTAATCAATTCACCATTTTTTAGCTATTACCCCAAAATGGTGGCAGCATTTTACAAAAGGCTTTGTTTGGGGTAGTGTGTGACAAGTTAGATTTTAAATGGAGATGAACAGAATGGAGGAGTCAACAGGAAAATGTAAGTCGCTTCACCAAACATAATCTGTACAGTCGTCCCTGGGTATCCGGGGGAGATTGGTTCCATGATCCCCTTGAATACAAAATCCTTGGATACTCAAGTCTAATATATAAAATGGTGTAGTATTTGCATATGATCTATGCATATCCTTCTGGATACAGTTGACTCTTGAACAACACGGGTTTGAACTACAACAGGGCCACCTGTACACAGATTTTTTTTCAACACCAAATACTGCAGCACTAAATGACCCTTGGTTGAATCAGAGGATGTGGAACCAAGGATATGGAGAAACCAACTTTATGGTGGAACCCCATACATGGACGGCCAACTATATATGCAAATTTTCAACTATGGGGACGGTCAGAGCCCCTAACTCTCATATTGTTCAAGGGCCAACTGTACTTTAAATTATCTCTAGATTACTTATAATACCTAATACAAGGTAAATGCTATGTAAATCGTTTCCAGCACAGCAAATTCAAGTTTTGCTTTTTTGGAACTTTCTGGAAATTAAAAAAAAAATTGTTTTTTGATCCATGGTTGGATCAGATATGGAACCCATGGATACAGAGGGCTGGCTGACTGTATTCTTTCTCCTTGCCACGCTGTGCTCACACTTGGTTTTATAAATGAGCAGAACAAAGCACTTTATGCTAAGAAAGCATTGAAGAGGAAACTGTAGAAACAGACTACTATTAAAAGGTTAGTTGTAACATAATACTTTCATTTGAGAAATCAGACTTGAATCTATTTACTTATAAATTAATATTTAAGTTGTTTTTTATGCTGAACATTCATTACTCTTATTATTAAAAAAACTAGACAATAAAATCATGAAAAAATGCTAGCAACTATATCCAAGGCAGAGACTCAGAAACAGCACTCACAGTTGCCTCTAATGAACTACACACATTGGATTGGAATTTTTTAAACAATTATTATGATGGTCACAGGATGAAAAAAAAAAGATTAAATACCCTTAATTAACAGAATGAAACAATAGAATGGGAAAATCAAAAGTACAATAAACATAACATACCAACTATTTAGAATTAGACTGTAATAGAACCTCTTTTTTTTCTTCAACGGTAACAACCTGAGTTGTATTCTTTGCAGATAAACATTTAAAATTAGTTGGCATTTCAGGAGCAGCCTCCTGTACTTAGGAGGCACATGAGAGTAAGAACATGATCTTTGAAGACAAAGAACAGACACCTTGGATTGACATATATACACTAATATGTATAAAATGGATAACTAATAAGAACATGCTGTATAAAAAAAAAATCAAATAAAATTAAAAAAAAAAAGAAAACCAGCTCAGTGTCTTTTTTATCTGGACAGCCCTGTAAATTATTTAACTTCTCTGGGTTTGTGAAAGAAGGAATGTTACTACCTGTAGGATTATTCTGAGTCTTATATGAGATTATGTATGTAAAGAACCTGGCACATAGTAGTTGCTAAATAAACCACTGCAATTCATCATTGCAGTTGATAGTTTGAGGTGTCTATGAATCAGCCAGAAATCCAACAGAAGCACAGGGGGCCACCCAGAATTTCAATGACATATAAAATAACATTTCCCCCAATACAAAATTGAGACAATATATGTTAGTAGGAATGAACACAGATTTACATAACTCATTAAAAATATGTATATACCTACACTGCTAACAGAGATTTAATTCAATCACAAACATTCTCTTTAACTAGATTCTAAATATTGGAACAACTAAAGTCTTTTTAAATGCACCCTCAAATTGAATGCAAAATTAATTTTTTAGTATTCTATCAAAAAGCAAATATCTTTTCATGGGAATATAATGAGCTGTACTGATCAGGCCATAAAAATTAAGCTTTTATGGAAAAGTTATTATTTTTTTAAATTTATTTATTTTTGGCTGCGTTGGGTCTTCATTGCTGCATGTGGGCTTTCTCTAGTTGTGGCAGGGGGGCTACTCTTGGTTACGGTGCACGGGCTTCTTATTGCAATGGCTTCTTTGTTGCAGAGCACAGGCTCTAGGTGTGTGGGCTTCAGTAGTTGCAGCATGTGGGCTCAGTAGTCGTGGCTCATGGGCTCTAGAGCACATGCTCAGTAGTCGTGGTGCATGGGCTTAGTTGCTCCGCAGTATGTGGGATCTTCCCAGACCAGGGCTCGAACCCGTGTCACCTGCATTGGCAGGCAGATTCTTAACCACTGCACCACCAGGGAAGCCCAGAAAAGTTATTTTTAAATATAACTTTCTTAATTACAAAAACATTTAAAATGTAGATTCTAAATTTTAGAGTTTATGTAAATTAATGAAAACAACTATAGCTCTACTGACTTAAATTGTGTTGTTAGTAATGAACAAAATCCTATCTGCAGCTTTAAAAGAACTGTAAATTTTCATTGATGCTTATTATCTTCATGTATATCTCCACATGGATATATACAGTAAATATATACAGTAAATATACCTAAAGACTTAATCTTATCTGTGAGGCTTTTTGGCCTACAATTGAATTGTAAATTGGACATAGAATATGTCGTTCTTCCTCTAGCACTACAGATTTCTGAGTTCCTATTATTTCCTCAAATGTATATTTTATTAAGAGGAAAAAAAAAGTGCATTCAACAGTTTAACTGCCACACGGCATATTTAGTTGATATCCAGACTCTTAAGACATATTCTAAAATTAAATTTAGTTTGAAACTAATATTCATAAAATGGAACCTGATTTTGAGTGACACTAAATTTCTAAGTGCTGACATTCATTTCTAAAAGAGAACTGAAGAATTCAGTATAGTCAAAATGAATCATTAGGAATTAGACACATTTTCAAACTTCTTAATTTAAAAGAGATGCCAAGTTTTCAATTTTACTATCTTGTTTCCATTATTGAAAAAAATATATATCCCATCCTAAGTCCAAATTCTTTACCTTGAAGAAAAAAATTTTTTATGCTTTTTTCTACAATGAAACCCTTGAACTCTAGAGACATTATTTTATCTTGAGAAGTTGTCTGCATGTGAATCAAAAATGATAGGAAAGAGAACAAGATGTATAGTTATAAAACTCAATTATGTGTTGCATTGTTCATACCCCAGATGCTCAAAGTGAGGTCCATGGCCGGCAGCATCTGCATCATCACCGAGCTTGTCAGAATCTCAGAATCTCAGACCTACTCAGTAAGAACTTGCATTTTAGTAATATCTGAGGGTGATTTACGTGCATATTAAATTTTGAGCTGTGATGGTAAAACAATCTAGTACACTGATATTAGAAACATCTGATTCTTAGAGCTTATCACTAATGAAATTAAGTTGATTCAGTGATGAAGTTACTCTATATACATACTTAAAACTAAGAATTCAGAGCTGCAAGTCCCTTTAGAACTGTAATTTCCCATAAGCCTCCACTTCTAGGAGAAGTAGGTAGGAGAAAAACAATCTATTCCAGATATTTCACCCTTAGTTTAAAATATCTCTTCTCTTTCACTCAACCTTCACTTTTTCTTTTCTGAGCCCAAGAAGCCTATTTCAGGAAACTGAGTCAATTATATTAGAAAACAGATTTCTACCTAAGGGGGATTATTGAAGGCATTAAACTCTTAATTATTAAAGAGGTGACACAGGGAATTCCCTGGCAGTCCAATGGTTAGGACTCCATGCTCTCACGGCTGAGGGCCTGGGTTCAATCCCTGGTCAGGGAACTAAAATCCCATAAGCCACATGGCATGGCCAAAAAAATAAATAAAATTAATTTAAAAAAGAAAGAGGTGACACAATTATCTGGCTTTATTTCATGGGGGAAGAAACAACTTTATGCTATTTCTAACAACACAATACAATACAGGTATACTAAGTAAACTTTTTCATGTAATTGTAAGAATGCTATATTTAGGAACAAAATAAACCAGTTGTTCTCAGGATGGAAGCAATAAATGGTCATCCAAATTACTCAAGAAACTAATATTGAGTTTTTGTCTCCTTTTAAAGAGTGGATGATTACTTGAAGTTCTAGAGAATCAGAAATAGTTCAAACTGAGCTCCACAGGAAGTAGGAAATAAGGCTCATCATGTCCTACCCAAGAGAATCTGAACAGCTGTTCTTTAATTTGGGAGACTGGATGATGACTGTGACAAGTGAAAGTGCCTAAGATTTAACTGCGTTGGAGTCTGAACATTTTTTATACCCTGTTTGACAAAATGGTTGAGAAAGACGAGATTAACTACAGAGAAGTAGAGACAGATATTCCCTCTATCCTTTATGTGCTAACATTGATTCAGTGGTAGTAAATTAGTATTATTATATACTAATATATATATATATATGAAATAAGTGTCTGAAACATGCTCTCATCCCTTTATAGGCCATTCATCACAATGGGATGAAGCAAATCATCCCTCCAGTATCCATAGATTCATCTGCTGAGGCTAAGACACCATCTGGCTGCTATGCCTCTTCTTCATTTCTAGTTCTTCCTCAGTGCTAGCCTTCAGGTCAGCAAAATAGTTTTCTTACAAGACTCAATTTAAAATGAAGGCAGTTAAAAACAGATTTTGAAATTTTCAGAGGAAGTCATAGTACAATTCAGATTATATCATTTTCATCCATGCCTGATTTTCCCACATTATCTCTTAAAACACAATTACATGATTTGTACTGAGAGGTCTGAGTTTTTCATACAATTGTTCAAGAATGCAAAGCAGATTAATTACATTTGGGGAAAATCTATCTTTATCACCACTTAAAAGGAGATGAATATATTTTCTCTAATTTACAAATTAGAGAAATTAATAGTGGATCTATGGATAAAGCACACATGCTTCTGAAAGAGAAGTGAATTATCAGCAAAGAATGCACGGCAAATTATCTCCATTAATTGTCTCCCAGTACATATTTTCATTCCTTACTCTCAATGAAGATGGTAAGTTTTTTGTTAGCTCCACAACCAGTCATCTAACAGAGAGCTACTACAGAGGAAAGTGCTTTTGTAATAGAAGATCTTTTGTCCTGAGAAGCCCCTATTATCAGGAAGATAATATTAGTAAGTTTTAGAACTGCCTTTTTGAAATGATACTGTGATTCAAATATTACTTTTATATACAGATCAGATCCCCATACACAAAACAGAATGCTTGGTGGTTCAGAATTGAGACTGTAGATGTCATGAACATGGGCTGATTCTGGAATAAGAAGTTATAATTTAAACAAGAATCAGATGAAGTATCATCAAGTTATCAATTCTTTACTCCTGTAGTTGTTCTTAGACTCACTGTGAGGTCAAGCAAGCATCCTCTCTTCAAGGGTTGTCTCAAAGGCAGTCTGCAGTGGAGGTTCTATTGAACTAGGAACTGGCAACCTCGTTTTACGTCCATCTTAGGCATTAGCTAACTTTTGTTGGGCAAGTCACATTTCTGGGCCCTAGTATTACCAGCTTCAACTTGAAGTTACTGACCATGTCAGTGATTATCAAGTTGAAGACAAGCAGCATCAGTGCCACCTGGGAATTTGTTAGAAATATTGCTTCCCACACCCCACCCTGTATTTACTGAATTAGGAATACTGGGTTTCAGCAGTATGTGTTTTAACAAGCCATCCAGATGATTCTGATGCGCTCTCAAGTCGGATTACGTGATCTCTTAAGTTTCTTCTAGTTGTGAGGTAATTAGCAAGTAGAATCACCTATTTATGAACTTAAATATTTAATAAGTCAAGTATTATGTCTTACTGAGCCCCAGCACCTATAATATTTCAATAATGAATGAATGATTGGGGATATCTGCTCCACAGTAATCTCTTCTTCGCGAATTCCAATTCCAATTTATCTACGACTAGTTTTTTTAATTAATTAATTTATTTATTTTTGTCTGCGTTGGGTCTTCGTTGCTGCGCGCGGGCTTTCTCTAGTTGCGGCACGCTGGCTTCTCATTGCGGTGGCTTCTCTTGTTGCCAAGCACAGGCTCTAGGCAGGCGGGCTTCAGCAGTTGTGGCACGTGGGCTCAGCAGTTGTGGCTCACGGGCTCAGTAGTTGTCGCTCGTGGGCTCTAGAGCGCAGGCTCAGTAGTTGTGGCTCAGGTTTAGCCGCTCTGCAGTGTGTGGGATCTTCCTGGACCAGGGCTCAAACCTGTGTCCCCAGCATCGGCAGGCGGATTCCTAATCACTGTGCCACCAGGAAAGTCCTATCTAGGACTATTTTAAGGTGAATGCCACCCTTTTCTCATTGTCACCCTGCTGTTACTGTTATTTGTGTATATGTCTTATCTTTCCAACAAAAACGGGCACCAATCATAACAGGTTTTCCTTCCTATATCCCATAGAACAGTGGTTCTTAAACTTTATTATGGATAAAAGCATGTGGAATGTGCATTAAAACACATTGTTCAGCCCCGCCCTTAGAGTTTCTGATAGAGTAGGTCTGAGTTGGGACCTGAGAATCTGCATTTTTAACAAGGTGAGGCTGATGTTGCTGGTCTGGGGCCCCTACTTTGAGAACCGCTGCCACAGAGCAAACCCCACTGGGCACAGGGATGCCTGCTTGTGGAGCTAACGAGCATAAAGAGTTAGATAAATTATAAGATTTTCTTAAAAATGTAACAGGAAGTCTGAAACAAGGATAGAGTAGATACACTTACATGTTTATAACCTATATTATATTTATATGTAACCTATTTTTCTAAATGGGAATATTTATTACTACCAGTCTTTACTAGGCACAATATAATTTATCCTTTTTATTATTCTTTTTCTAAATGGCATCTCTCATCACAAACTTCTTAAAAATCTTAAGGATAATAAAGAAATTAAATTCTTTATGAAATATTATAATATGAAAAACCAGTTTCCATCTTTCTAGGTTCTCTCTCAAACTTATTATGAGTTTCTTGAAAAGTTAAAACTATTGCTTAGAAAGCAACTCTAATTTAGGAGTGGTTATTCAAAAATACTCTAAGTCCTGGTAGACCTGAGTTTCAGCAAATAAGTTGGGAAGACACAGGGGTGAGCAATCAAGTCACAGAGTAGAAACAATCTAGACAAGCATGACTAAGGTAAGCACTACTAATAAGAGCCTGCCATTTGGAAAAAATAGAATTCTAAGTGTTCAAATTTAAAAAATAATTTAAGAAACAAATTTCTAACATAAAATCTAGTGTGTGATAACACAAATTCAAATTCTTAGCTAGTGGTTATTTGTACTATAATAATTTATCTGCTTTTGAATGATTCGACGGTGGGTCCACTAAATAGTAAGGTTTTTTTATGTATCTTATATATGATTCAATTTTTATACACAGTTTTTTCCCAAATCATATCCACTGCATAAACCAAGGCATACCTGCATTTGGAAAACCAATGCAGAGCAGGGCAAAGGTTTATAACACAATATACTAATTTCCTAAAAGTTCTAGAACTCTTTTAACTTTGCTTCTGATAACTTTACAGAAAATTTAAGTCCCATTAACACTATAATAGCACTGCCATTCCAAGATATAAATTTAAGAACTGATGAATAAAAGAACAGGCCACAAATTTCATTCTATAATATTTGCCTGCAATTGATGCAGAACTTTGAAATATTCCAACTTTTCTAGTTATTGTGACCTATTTTTAGCATTGTAGTCAAACTGACTTCCTTTCCCCTTGTGACTAATTGTTCATTCACTGCTTCAACAAATACTATTGATTCATGACACGCACTGTTCTAGGCACTGAGGATAAAAGGATGAGCCCTTAACCTTATAGACTTACCTTCTAGTGGAGAAAATCAACAGTAAAATTCAATGTAAGAACATATTAAATATAGTGAAGGCACAGATGGTATCTAATTCTTGGTACAGTAGTTATTTGGTGCTCCATATTTAACTGACTACATGAATGCATTCTTCACAGTTTGCAGATGACTATGTCCTTAAAATAAAATAAGGGTATATCATCTTATAATACAGTATTCTAATCAAGTAAGTTAAAAAATGTTCTGATAATTATTTTTTGAGATTCTAATTCAAGATCTATAATGTCAGTTAAGAAACTTCATTCATGCATACTATACATCATGAATTTAAATGCTCAGTTTAATATGTTTTTTTTTCTGATTCAAAACACAGTAAAATATCATGACTGAAATCCTAAGCAAATCCTTCTTCTATTACTTGGCAATCCTCCTGTTCTCAATCTGCAGATTCTACAAACACAGTATCACTCCCCACCTTCTTCCACCTTCTAGTCCTGGAAACCAAACACTTAGTCTAAGGAAAGGTGAAAGTTAGAGTTATACTGCATATATTAACCATGGCATGAAACAGGGAGTTGTATAAGAGGGTAAATTATGGTTGCTATGGGAACCTTAATTTAGTATTTGGGGCAAAAGCTTCAACTCTATTCAGGTCAACTATAGTATTTTTAAGAATAATACCAAGAGAAAAATACTCCAAAAGATCAATTTTTTAAATAACAAATTTACAGAGATTTCATTTTTACTCTAAAACTCACGTAAAGAATAGCCAAGAAAATACCCGTTTCACAAACTTAATGAAATTTCAATGGCATGATATTGATAGCAATTATAAAATTCACTCACTTCCTCTACAACAGTCATTATCTGATTATTTATGATGAAATGTTTTACTGCTTAATGAAACCCACGCTATACAAAGTTTGTACTCTGATACTAAGAATGTAAAAATCAGATTCCTGTCATCTATTGAAGTTCTGATATGTAATACTTTAAAGTCCATTTGGAATTCATTGTAGACTCTTCATATTCTCAGAGTCTACAATGAGTTTCTACAGAAACTCTTCATATTCTCTGGCAAATCAAAGGCTGTGTTCTCAAAAGTCAGAGTGGGCCAGGCTTGGGCAGTAAGAAAAAGATAACCTAGGTGGTCTTAAAAATTTTTAACATGAAAACTGGCGATTCTCACTGAATGACACTGTTATCATTCTGATAATTTTCATCACAGAATTTTTAAAAACATGTTAAAATGACTAAACAAAAATACTTTCGAGGAGGCCAACTTTTTGTATATTTACTTCTGATGTGTTATCTATGTGTTTATACATAGAAATGTGTAAAATTCTCCAAAATTGTTAACACCGAAAAAGCACTCTAGTCCTATTGTGCATGTATTTTTGATATTTCCCTAGGCTAATACAAATCAATATTACTTGTAATTAAGCGGGTAAATATTTTGCCAAATCACCACCATCATGATAAATCCAAACAATTATGATACGACTTTTCGATAATTCACATACATGCTTTTTTCTATTCATGAAGTGCTACTTTTCTGAGGAAAGAGTTAAAAAGGAAAATTGTTAGTAATTGTTAGTAATTTCGCTATAAAATATAAACTGGAGAGCTTTCAGGATAGTACTGTAAAAAAAACTTACTATCTTTTTTCCCCCGAATAGTAGTCAAATGGTAATTAATCAAACAAAAGGGTGAATTTTCGAATCTTTTGATGGGCTTGGAGATGGTTATCCCTCAGTTACAAAGCTGTTACCTCTCCTACTTACTAGGAATGAAAGATTTCCAAATGTTCCCCCTGTGAAATGTAGAACCACAATTGTCCCACCAGGTAGGGTCTCTGGTTGCTTAAAGCTTTTAGAAGTATATTACACAGATTTTAAGATATCTGTTTCATTTAAAACTTAAGAACAAAAACAATCATGACGGAGTAAAAGTCCATGGTCATTGAGTTAATTCCACGTTCAGGAACTTGCTGACAGGATAGTCCTTAATGCAGTGTTTCAGGAGTTGGCAGCCACAGCTTGTCTGCTGCTGGCTAGAGACTGCGAGATTCCAGAGGCACTTCATTACTGAGGCAATCACTACTGCCTCTGCTGCCCCCTTCTTGACAGCCTGGCGGAGTGATCTGGGCACAGGTAGGTGTGTGCAGTTAAGCAGTATGGGTCTGCCCTGGACACAAGGTAGGAAGAAAGGGGGAAGGAGGGAGGAATTGCAAAAGTGAAAATAAGGAGGGATGGGATGCATAAAATGCATCCTTTCTACCCCAAAGTGAGGAGTCCAGATGGGGAATAGGGGCCTGGATTAACTGGAAAGAGACTGTGAGTGGAGGAAGCTGGGTGAGGCTGAAAACCTTCCAGATGTCTCCTACTGGAGGTTTAAGGGGCCTCCCCAAAACTGCAACACTGATGCCCTTGACCTCCCTTCTAGGTTCCTCTACTTAGTTATCAGCATGCCCTGAGGTACGCTCTGACCATTAGAGTTCATCACCCCAACCAGAGCACACCATCCTTTTGGATTAAATCGCCAAAAAACTCAATCCCTGAGATTTTCTCTTATGTGTGGATTTTAATGAGCTGATCAAAGTGATATTGTCCCAAGTATAATAGAGAACACTGATATTTTCAAAGAGAAGCATTGATTACAGTGCTTTCCTGGAGTAAGGAATATCTTAACTGCTCCTAGGTTCAACCCCTCTCCCCTCTGGCTTATGTCTCCTCCAAATACACCAGCCAAGTTGAGTAGTATTTCTCAACCAGGGGCTGTTAAGCCGCAACGCCCCCCACTCCCCCCGCCCCCAAATGGTAGGCAACGTCTGCAGACATTTTTGGTTGTCACAACTGGGATGGGAAGGGGTGCTACTGGCATCTAGTGGGTAGAGGCCAGGGATGCTGCTAAACATCCTGAAACACACAAGACAGTGCTCCACAAAAAACAATTATCCAGCCCCAAATATTAATAGTACTGAGGTTGAGCAACCCTGAGTTAGAGTGGAATTTATTACAGGAGCATTATCGCGCCATCCCACAGGCTTCTTCACCTTTGGCCAGCAGCAGCCCTAAGCCTCAGTAAATCCTGCATTACAATGAATCACAAACCTGGACGCAGGAAATCCTCTAGGATTGTAGGAACGCAGGAATGAGGGTGTGGGCTGAGGAAGGATTCCACCTCAGCCTGCAGTGATTGCCTTCTCAGCTCTGTATCACACTCTCCTGCCTCGGCAAACAGTACCCAGCCCGCCTGCTGAATGCTGCCAGAATGATTAAGGAAAATATTCCCTTGCCCTCATTACTATTTGTGCTTCCTCAGTGACAAAATGAAAGGAGGTTTGTATAAAAATGTATAAGAACAGTTTTGCCCTTCAGATTAAGTTTTTGTTTATTGTTGCCCCTGCCTTTCAAGGTATAAGATTCTCTCAAAGAGAGTGCATGGGTTATTTCTCATTTTTTGACCTCAGCAAAAGATTAGTAAAGAAGAAAAGATGGCCTGGAAATATTTTTAGGCTTTTGTAAGTATATGAAAATGAATATTCCTACGATTGAATTCAGTTTTTAAAAATTTCCCTTATCAGTTTTAAAAATGAAATGCAAAGGTTATGCCGACACCGAAAGGTAATATCTGTTTAGTAGGCAATCTTCTCTAACTAGTTGGCTTTGTTTCAGTCTGGCCCTCAAACAGTGTGAAAAATACTTTTCCCTTTACACTATTACACAGAAAACACATTTATATAGCCATCAGTTAAGCAGTTCTTAGATTTTTTTTTATCGATTAATACGGATTACATATGTGACAGAGAAAACCATTTGCATAAAGCTGAGGTAGAGAAATGAAATGATATACAAAAAAGAAAAATAACAGGTAATATGATAAAGTAAATCTAAGATAACCAAACTCAGAGTAAAGAACTCCCACCTCAAGGCTAGATGCTGAATGATGTTGAAATCAAACTTTCTACTAGATGCTGAATGATGTTGAAATCAAACTTAGAGATATACTTGCAATTCTCCTTACCTACTTACAAATGTAAATGCAAAACTATCTAAAATATATTTTAAAATGTTATTGATATATATGTTCTTATAAAATTATGCTGGTACTAGAACAGATCTCTACAGGCTCTTTTCTTGAAAGAGATATAATTCAATATAATGTTAGCCTTTAAAAAGAATATTTTTGAAATATATTAATATACAAATATTAAATAACGTTAAAATATTCTGGGTTCATGACTTAACCCAAATTTTGAAAACTTTTTATAAGTGGTCAGATGTAAAACATGAAGACCCCCTACTTTAGCTATAAAACTATAATAAATTTTCATCTCATAAATGGTTCAATAATAATCAGATTTTTTAAAAAAATAAACAATGAAGTACTTTCAGATGAACTATTCTCTCTGTAATTCTGTGACTTTTTACATTTAAAAAGCATGTTGTTAAATTCATGAGATATTCTACACAAACGTCACTAGAGATCATTTTGCAAACTGCAGGAGGTTAACAATCACAACTCCCTTTAGTTCATATGGTTTTACAATAATTGCTATTATAGCTACTTCTTATAAATAGTTTGTTGCCCAACATTTCTTTCTCTGAGCTGGCTGCCTTCTTCAATAAGCACTAAAGGCTTGAGAGCAAGAGCTTCTGTATAAAATAACTATAAGCTTAGCAAACTTAAAATAGCTTAATTCTTTGGCACACTCATTTTTAGGAGATTATCTTTTTCAAAAGAAGTACTCTACCCTGAATCTTCTTTACATGAGGAGCCCAAAATAACCTTATGCCAACAGTTGCTTCTTTCTTTAAGAATATAACCTAAATTGTCCTTCCCTTGTTTCCTCATAAAAGAAAAATATAAAAACACTGAACAAATTTCATAGGTCTATTTCCCCTCCTCCCTTTGACATGAAAATATAAAAGTAAACTGACTTATTTCTAAATATTCGATTTTAGCTAATCTCAAAAATTAGTTGGAAATGATTCACAAAACTACACAGCTCCACATGCAACAAAACAACTATTAGTTACTTAAACCTCACGGGATCCATTTTTATGTGCAATATCCACATACCTTTCAAAGTAAAGTTCCAATTTTTAACAAATTTTACCTATTCTATTGCCTGCCAGACAGACACACAGGATTCTATTATAACTGATGGCACAGGTAACTGCTTTTACACGTACTCCTACTGTTTAATATATGCTATTCTCACAGCTTATTGTGATAAAAGCACAAAACTATTGCTCTCTTGCCTGGCTTCTGCCTATTTAAGGATTAGTCCTTACACCACAGCTAACAGTATATGCTCGATAAATGCTTGCTGAATAATGAATAAATCAGTTTCTCCTATGTCTACCAATTTCCACTGTAACCGTATTCTTTTTTTTAAAAAAAAAGATTTTTTTTTGATGTGGACCATTTTTAAAGTCTTTATTGAATTTGTTACAATACTGCTTCTGTTTTATGTCTTGGTTTTTTGGCTGTGAGGCATGTGGTTTCTTAGCTCCCCAACCAGGAACTGAACCCATGTTCCCTGCATTGGAAGGCAAAGTTTTAACCACTGGACCGCCAGGGAAGTCCCTGTAACCATCTTCTTAACAATCAAGGAATAATCTTGGGCCTTTTTGGGTACTTGTATTCTCAGCGCATCAATATTTTCTACTTTAAAAAAAAATGTTTTTGCTGTATTTGCACAATTACCACAAATAAACCAACCACACATCTTCAAACCTCTGATAAACTTAGGCACACATAATTTTGCCAGATAATGTTTAAAAAATAGCAAGTTTAGTCAATTGGACAAAAAAGCATGTACTTCCTACTCTATTTTAAGAAAAACATTTCCTCAGAGATTTCTGTTTAATACCAAAGGAAAAATATAAATAGCTGCCCCCTCCAATTTACAAAATAGATCAACACTCACCATTCCAAAAGATAAGACGTGTAATGAAACAAATGCACCGCACCGTTCTATGCTGTTCATTGTCAGGATGGATAACTATAGAACTAAATGCCATTGAATCGACTGATTCCTGGAAAGTCTGGCTAAGAAACTGAATGTATGTATTGACACACACACACATATACATGTTGACACACACATGTGCCTACTATGACCTGAAGATTTAAATTCTCAAATATAACTTTTATAAATACTTACTAGGAATCATAAAAATCTAAAATTCTTGCCTTTTAATCTTGAAGTAAGAGAAGACAAATACCTAAAAGTGTTCCCTTTATCAAAGATTTTTCAAAATAATTTTTTGAGAGAAAATGTTGATTCTGATTATTTAGGCCACACCCCTATTCTAATCATTTATTCACTTTCGTTACCTTCTGAATACTGAAAACCAGAACCCAATTATTCACATACTAATGTGAACATGGTCACTCAGCCAGCAATGTGGCTTCCCCGTTCACACTCCAGTTTAACATTCTTAGTGTAACTGGCATATGTCCTCAATAGCTACAGAATTCAGTCAAGATTATTCCATGACTTTGTGGTAGGCAGCACTCTAAACGTGTGACACGGGTCTTAAGTCTGTGTCCCTAAATACCTAGGTAGCTCTCAGTACTCATTTGGAGTTTGGACCAGATCATCATCAGTTCTCAAAATGTGGTCCCTGAAACAGCTCTATCAGCATCACCTGGAAATTTGTTAGAAATGAAAATTATGAGGTCGTATCCAGATACACTGAATAAGAAACTATAGGAAGAGCTCAGCATGACTTGTTTTTACCTCCAGGTGATTTTGATATATGGTCAAGTTTGAGATCCTCTGGACTAGATGATCCCTAAAGCCTTCTCCAACTATCAAAATCCTACTGTCATTAATTAGATCAAACGTATCTTCTAGAACTAGCACCATGTTCAATTAAATGCATTTAATTATTCTCAGTAGTCTGAGTAAAATATCATAATCAAACTTACCATATTCTATTATACAGTACTTAAAACTTTGCTACATTTTCATCAGGACAAAATTGACATTAGAAAGTTTTCCCAATTAAGTAGACACTGCAACAAATGTTTGATACCACTTTAACTCATGGTGGTGATCTCCAAATTAAACCCTCATATTTATAAGTAGGGGGCTTATTCTAGCTGTTGTGAAAAGTAAATAGATCCTTTGATGACAGTTAAGGTACAGGAATTTTGTATCTATTTCTCAAGACCAGCTGCTACATAGTGTTCTCTCACTTTCCCATCCCATCTCTGAGAAACATGAATATAAATCAAAAGGGGGTGCAATAACATGCTGGCGAAAACAAAACTACCTGAATAATTTGAATCAATGGGGCATTTTAGGATTCCCACCTATAGGAAAGGTTAACAAATCAGGAAGCATAAAGCCTCATACACTGAAAGAAGTCTAATCCTAAATAGATCTGGTCCTAAAATGTGATTCAGAGGAGTCTATTTCAGCAGTTAAGAAGGTGGACATTGTTGTACCTAAGAACCATAACTCCCAAATACAAAAATGTTAGACTTTCAGATGATACCTTCAACTTTTCTGAGGCTATTACAAAAGGAGGACAAAAATAATCCTTTAAGATGACATAAAGCTTGGATGACTGTCAGGGACCAAAAGGAAAAGCTGTTAAAAACTAGCAGGGGTCAAATTAAAAAGTTAACTTTTGCTCCCCAAGATAAAGGTTTCTTTTCCACCCAGTTTGTTTTGACAGGTGATTGCCTTACAACAAACTCCTCCCTCCCTCCCTCTCTCACTTCCTTTGACACTCTTAAGTCAGCCCAACTTTTCCAGGGAAACAAACGCTCTTATCTCTTCACACCATAATTCTAGAAGGGGTTCTTACTAGCCAAATAAACTGACATATTCTTAAAAACAATGTTTCTAATTTCTCTCAATTTCATCAAGAAAATATTGGAGAAGGCTACAAGATTCAATACTATTTTCCTGCTCCAGGGGTACACACAAAGTTGCTTTCGTTGAAAATCCAGAAAGCATTTATTTTACAGTATTCAGTAAAAGTATATTAAAATCTTCTGCCTTGCCATCCCAGACCGATAAAGAATTGTCATGTAAGTGACTAAATCCTGTGTGAAGATGATTAATGCACCCAGCAACCTATTTCATTTCCAATTTCCCATTTTCAAAAATTCCCTGTCAGGAGTATATACATTTCTTAAGTTAGTTAGATACTTGCCAGCATTTTATGTCAAAAGGCTTCCAAAGGTCTTCCCTGGTGGCGCAGTGGTTGAGAGTCCGCCTGCCGATGCAGGGGACACGGGTTCATGCCCCGGTCCGGGAAGATCCCGTGTGCCGCGGAGTGGCTGGGCCCGTGAGCCATGGCCGCTGAGCCTGCGCGTCCGGAGCCTATGCTCGGCAACGGGAGAGGCCACAACAGTGAGAGGCCCGCGTACCGCAAGGTAAAAAAAAAAAAAAAAAAAAAGGCTTCCAAAAAACCAAAACAAAACTATAAGAAACAGTCACTAAATGCCTTTTAAAGAATCCTTTATATAGTACTTGATATATGTCTTAAGAATTTTCAACACTTTAGAGCTACTGAATCAACTAAATTTACACAAATGCAAGAATGAATCTTTGCAAAGCCTAAGTTTGAATAGTTTCTCCTAATTTCTATATTTAGCATATATACATTGCCTTCTGAGTTTGATACTAAACTTAAGTGAGATCAAGAGTGAAAGAAACGGCCTTAGGACCAAACCCAGACAGAATTCCCTATTCCTTCTCTGTGCTGGAATTCTGAGATGTCACCTGGGCAACGGACACAATATTTTAAGGCAAGATATGTTAATACAGCTTTAAAAAAACCTGTGGCCTGTAATTTCTTTTGGCTTCCTCAACAGAATAAATCCCTTTGTCAAAAGACCCTTCAAAAGACTTCATCTACACTTCATGGACCTAAGATATATCAAGTGCTCTTGATATATACAGTTATACACCTTCTTTTATTCTATGGAGATTATATTAGTAAAGTGGCCCTTAGGAAAAATAAAATACAAAATCAAAAGCTCACACTGCCTCCTGCTGTTAGAAGGAAAATTTCATGAGGTCAAAATGGTCCACAAACTGCACAGTGTAATGAGAGCAAGAGGCTTGTCTTAGTTTTTTCTTTTTCTCTTCTTTTGTAATCTAATGATCTATTTCCTAATCAAAGCCTCAAAAGGGTTGAGATACTGTCCACAACCCATACAAATGTACTGCAGAACACACTACAAGGTATGACTTCAGAATTGAAAATCATCTTCCCCAAACATGCTTTCAACTGGATAGGTGTTTTAAACAAAACAAAACACAACTAAAGAAGAATAAAGGAAGAAAGAAAAAAGAAAATTAAAAGCACTACCCTGTCTGACCAGGTGGATGGTTACTCTCCCAGATCTAAGGCAGTCTTAGCAGTTGGTTTCTCCCCTTCCTAGAGAAATAAACTATTCCAAGTCAGCAGAACAGATTCAATATCCAGCTCATCTTATAGTCAGAGGGTTATCACCATACCCCAGGGCTTCCTAGACTTTGATGATTTTTTTCCATTATTTAAGGAGTTGGGAGTAATGTCACCCAACTTGTCACTGAGACACTTCTCTCTTCAAAATTCAACAAACCACTCTTGAGGGCACCATGTACCTGCCCCTGTCCACCTCAATCATGATACTGTATTAAATCACTGAATATGAAACACAGAAACACAAACAATAATTTGGATTTGTTTCTTTAAAAATGATGTTTGTATTAAAAATCTTAAAATGAAGAGACAATGATTAAACGTGTGTCTGGAATTAGAAATTACAAACTGTTAGAATTCTCTCAGTACATCACAACAGTAAAATTTTGCTCTTTGCTTCTGGAGGAACACCCTATAACAGAAAACCAAACATTAAAAAAAAAATTATATAAAAGGGGAGCTAAATACCTGAACATTGAAACAAAATGAAGCAAAAAATTTAAAAAAGAAAAAAGAAAAACCATTGCAAGACAAGTAAATTACATTTAAAAGGAAATAATAAAAGAAATTCACCAAACAACAGGCCCTATTGTCCTGGCTCCTTCAGGAAGATTACTGAAAGGAAATTGGGAAGTGGTTTGGGGGGAATAGCAGATTCTGGGATCTGGTGGGAAGTTCACAGGTTGGCACCGGCTGGAACAGCTGAGTTTTGAAGGCACTCTGCAGACACAGGGGTGCTGGGGGCCCTGAATCACATTTATGAAGTCCTTGTACTGTATTTTAAAGAGCTAGTCATCAACACCTTGTTACTGCCAACCAATAAGAACAAAAAAGCTAAATCTAAAAAACCAAACAAACAAACACACACACAACAGTACACACAAAAATGTGCAGATCTGTAACATTTTTTTTCACAGCTGATTAAAAAAAAAAAAATACTACCGTTCTCCCCCAGACTCCCCTTTGATACAGTAGGTAAACAAAATAGATTTTTTTTTTCCACAAATATCAGCAGACACTTTCTGGCACCCCACACTGTATTGGCATCAGTGTTAACAGTCCCAGTTCAGATGTGCAATACTTCAGATTGGATATACTGTAACAAGAATCCAACTTTGCATAGACATCCTCAGAATCGCAGTCACGGGGTTGCCCTTCCAAGCTGGCAGAAAAGGAACCCGATCTTAATTTCCAGCTACTCCTGGAAAACAAGGAAAAAACAAAAGTTTCTTCCTCTCATCCTGCTCCTTCATTTGGTTCTCCCGGACTTCCTTCCGTGTATTTAAAACTTGGAACTAGAAAAACGGTTGTTGAAAGAAAAAAAAAAAAGAATTCCCCCTTTTCCACCTTCTCCCCATCCTCTTCCTCCCCCACCCCATTTTTTTTCCAGGCTGAAACTTTCGCTTGCCGCTGTCAAGCTGCCATACTGCGCCGCAACGGCTGCTTCAATGGGGAAATATGCGTCAACCAAAATCAATGAGAAACGTACATGCTGCAAAGAGCCACATTTCCACCGGGTCTCGGATGGTCCTGACGGGACACCCCCTCGGACACGGGTCAGAGGAAGGGGACGCGGCCACGGAGGCCAGCCGGGCTCCCGGGACACCCCGGCTGATGCAAAGTCGTCTCCAATCTCAAAGCAAGAAGAGAAATCACATTTAGAAGAATCGGGTGCGTTTGGCTTTTGTGCGCAGAGCGCGGCCAGCGCGCGGCAGCCGCGGGCGCCTCAGAGGATCACGCAGGCCGAGCAACAGCCCTCGTCGCCGTTGGGCTGAGCCGCGTAGTTCATCTGCCTCACGATCTCGGCGAACAGCTCGTCCACCGAGGCTTTGTTTTTGGCCGACGTCTCCATGAAGGGGCAGCTCCACTCCTCGGCCAGGGCCTTGCCCTCGCCGAACGAAACCTCGCGCTCGCCCTCCAGGTCCACCTTGTTGCCCACCAGGATCATGGGCACGCGCTCGTACCGCTTCACGCGGATGATCTGGTCCCGCATGGGCTTGATGTCCTGGAAGCTCTGCTGGTTAACAAGGCTGTAGACGAGGATGAAGCCCTGGCCATTCTTGATGTACAGGTCCCGCATGGACGCGAACTGCTCCGTGCCCGCCGTGTCCAGAATCTCCAGCACCGACGGCGACGAGTCCACCTCAATCTCTTTGCGGTAGAAGTCCTCGATGGTGGGGTCGTACTTCTCGATGAAGGAGCCGGTCACGAACTGCACGGTGAGCGCGGACTTGCCCACGCCGCCCGAGCCCAGCACCACCACTTTGTACTCTCTCATGGCTCCGTCGGCGCTCTTACCGCGCCAGCCGCGGCCCCCTCGGGGCTGCACGCCGGAGGAAGGCTGGGCTTGGCGGCTGGACTTCTCCCCGTCCTCAGCTTCGCAGGAAAAACTAAGGAGAGGATGGCAGAGGAGCGCAAGGCGCGGAAACCACCAAGCGGGGACCGGGGGCCGACCTGCAGCGGCAGCGCGTCCCTGCGGCGCGGGTCCGGGGCCCCGCAGCAGCCCACGGCGGCAGCGGCAGCCTGGGCGGCGGAGCGGGAGGACAATGCCGGCAGCCGGTGCGAGGCAAGGACTGCAGCTTCTCGCCGCGGCAGCCCAGGAAGGCGAGAAGGCGGCGGCGGCGGGCTGCGGAGGCGGCTGCTAATTGCGCGCCGGGCCGGGACGCGCGTGGCATGAATCCCCGCAGATCGTGCGCCCACCGCCGCGGCCCATCGAGCTCTCTCCCGCAGCCTCCGCGGGGCGAGGGCTTCCTACTCGCCGCGCGCAGCCCAGCTCTCCCCGCCCCGGCGAGCATGCCCAGTGCGCCGCCGCCGGCCGCGCCCGCCGGATCCCACGCTCCTGGTTTTCCGGAGGGCCGGGCGGGGGTGGGGCTGTGGGTGGGGCTCGAGATTTGATTCAGGACTAGCGGATTCGCGATAGGCGTTAGTCTAGGAGCCGGAGAAGAAATGTGTGTGGGAAGGGGGGAAGGTGTGTGTGGGTGTTAAGAGACCGGCTGGGAGAGCGCCAGTGGGAGGACGAAGACCGTCTTCTTTTCGCGGCTTTGGGGTTAGTGCATAGGGGTCCCGGCTCTGCGAGAAGCGGGTGGGCGCGGCGGGCCACCCCGGGGTTGGGGTGGGCTGGCCTCTTGCCACCTCCCTTTATCCAAAGCTCGTGGACTCCACTCCCCGGCCGGCCGGCTGGTGTGCATCCCGGGACCGAGACCCAAAGGACATTTGGGGGTATGACTGGCAGGCGGAGCATCTTCCCCCACTCAAGGCGCGGCCCTTTCTACGCGGCCTTCTCTGGCCGACTCTTCTCGTACTTCATCCCTCGGACAAAGAAAAGAGGAACACTGGGTCTGAAGCCCTGTCCCCACGAGGGAAGGTGCAGCGTCTAGTGACCACATTGGTCTCCGGGCTGGGACTCGGCGGGCCCCACCCACCTCCCCACTCAGCTGTGGCCAAAACCCGGAGAGCGGATCACAGCCCGATCCAGAAGCGGCGGCGGCGGCGCCCGCAGCTAGTCAGGGCATGCTCAGTGGGCAGAGCAGGTTTTGGGGCTTGGAAGTAGGAAACTTGTGCACCACACACCCACACTTCAGCTCAGATTACCTCTCCCAGACTCAGGACCCATTGGCCCCGGGGCGCAAATCTCACACCCTCGAGTGTTCTCCCATTGGCTACTGCCAAGGTTTTATCAGTTTGGGCTGCTTCATTGGCTAAAAAGTAGCCTCCGCTCGTGATTGGTTATTTATAGAGATTGAGTTGAGAGGCGGAGGCACAGCTGTTCTTTCTCTGCTGCTCCCCCGCCCCCTTCCTCCCACTTCCCCAAGCTAGTCGTTTCGAAGCTAAGAGTGAAAAAATAAGGAATTTAGGCGGAGAGCTCAGAGCTAAATATAGTCCTTTGTTGGTGTTTTCAAGAGAGTCTGACTTTTTGGTGCCCAGTCACGACTATCCATTAAATGGAGCTGGTTACAGTTCTTGGTCCTCAAGAAACAACAAAGTTTGCAAGGTGTTTTTTTTTTGTTTTTTTTTCTTAGGGAGGGGGAGGGGCTAGGATGTGGAAATGAGCCACTGAATTCAGCTCACCCGGTGGGGTGGGGGAATGCCCAGGCTTGCCTTTAGAAAACGTCTTTGCTTTGGGGCGGGCATTCGCAAGACTGGGCTCGGCTCGCACTCGCGGGAGGTACCAGGGGGATGCCTTGACTTGTTCCGGGTCTCTCTCCTTCCTCACGAAGGAGAGATGTCAAGACCTGTCAAAAGACTTAGCGATACTAGCGTGAGCCCCAGGGCGAAGGGGTTGGGAGGGGACCGAGCTGCTTCAATCCTGGCTCCATATCCTGTCGACGCCACTTCCCACTGGTTTAACCGTCCGCACTGCAGGGATAAATCAAGCAGCGTGCTAACGCTTGGTTTCAATGCCTTAGTCCTGCCGTGACTCAGGGCTACGTTTGCCAGTTAACCTTCTCCGAACCCCTTGCCGTAGCTTGTAGTATGCGCGGCTGCAGCGTGAAGTCTTGGCCAAGGGACCCGGCGGGGCTCCGGCAGCAGCCAACGCCTTGGGTGGGGTAGGCGGAGCCCATTCCTGCGCCTGGCCCCGCTATTAGAGGAGAGAGGGGTTATCAGAGTGCTTGGCTATAGTTATGCTTATATAATTCTCCAGAAACCTTTCAAGGCAAATTCCCCTAATATGGATTGAGAGAACCTCACATTTACCCAGCGTTTAATGTCTGTTAGGCGTTTTACATGTGCTATCTTATTTACTCCTCGTAAAAGTAATTATTATACCTATTTTAAGGATGAGGAAACTGAGGCCCTAAGATGTTCAGTAACTGGCGTAAGATTTCTCAGCTAATGAGTGGCCACGCTAGGATCCCGACTCAGGTGTTTGGCTGCAGAACCTGGTCTTGTAACCATTAGGCAATACTACCTTCTCACAAGAAAGTTCCCAGATTTTACTCTTTCTTAGGTTGCATCTTGAGGTTGTATGATCAGACAGGCTCTTAAACCCAAGCAAGAGGGACCTCTGCCCACCCTGACTCTCTTCTGACAGTGCCCCTTCCTACAGGGTCAAGGAGCTTGAAACCTCTTCCAGACCATGCCCCCAGTAGTCAGAATTCTGGAATCCGCTACCCAAATAGTACCAAACCCTCTTCTAGGATCTGCTTGGACCTCTGAACGCACCCCTGTGTGCAGGAATGGGTCTCTGTTGGAGTGTGGATGGTGCTAGGACCTATGGGCTGAGGCGTGCCCTCCCAGGCACTTTGGGCCCCGCCTAAGTCAGCTTTCCCTTCCCTGCCACTTCCAGCCTGGCCCTTGGAGGAGTCCAAGAATTCGTGATTCACACCTGACCATCCAGGTCTTGCAAAGAAGTATCTGTCAAGGTGGGAGGATAGATCATATTTTAACAGTGTGTTATCTTGATTTGTAACTGAAATACTTAAGAGTAATGCTATGTGTGCCTCTATCTGTCCTCCTGCCCACAAATGTTAGGTGTGGTTATGAGTATGATATAGAAGAAAATGCTTTGTCCTTATAGGCCAGGTGTCTAATCTCAAGTATTGGATATCAATTATTATCTGAGACCTTGGGCAAGCCCCTCAGGTGCTCCTGACCTTAGTTTCCCTATCTATAACGTGACGATAATAAAATTTGCCCCACCCACCTAGCTACCTGAGGAACCTTGGAAAGAATCTGATGACCAAATCCTTTATTTTACATCAGAGCCAGTGAGCAGAATTAGAACCCTGGTGTCCTGGATGCCCTTTGCATGGTGCCAGCCTACGCTCAGAGGAAATAATTAACAGATAATGGATGGAAACATGCTTTTAAAGCTGCAGCACCCCATAAATTCATGACAATCACAACCCAGGTGTCTTGACAGCCCTATCTAGAAGAGACCACTCTCAGGACTACAGGTAGCCATGCAGATGGGTATTTTTGAATCTTGGTGGCCTCTCTGGTACCAAAGAGCTGCCACACTTTGAATACTTTCTATTAGGGATTCTTTGATAGCAATTTTTATTACACTCCGATGGTCTCCCTCAGAAAGACTTCCACTGGGGCTCTGGGATTCAAAATGAAGTAATGAATGAAATTGCTGATGCACAAATTTTTAAAGTTGATCACTTTTTCTGGTGAAATTTGTTACGTGTCTTTATGTACCTCACTTATGGTATGAATCATAATCCTGAGCCATATCCAATTATCTTGTACCATAATCATTTACATATCTGTACCTTGTCATCCTAAGCACCGTGTGAATTCCTTGTGGTCAGGGTCCGTACCTGGCTTATCTTTGGAGCCACCTCTGTCCCTCATAACACCTAGTAAGAGTGCCTACATAGGAGTACCTCAATTAATTATTTATGGGTATATGAATGACATTTTATCCCGTTTCCAAACTCTCTTTGTGGTAAAAGATATATTTATCTTTGGAGAGACGTAACATTTCCTGGATCCTTAGAAAAATGTATATAATGTTTCAGTCTCCTTGAGTCTAAAAGATGCTGGGGTGATAAAGTCTACACTTGTATGGATGGAAACACTAAGTCAGTGCTGTCTGGGGGAAAAAATACCAAAGCACCCAGTGGATAAACCCTTTCTCTGAAGAAGACTTCAGACAAACATTTTTGCAGATGACATACAAAAGGCATTTCTAGAAAATAATCTGAAGTAAAAGCCAACAAGTTAAGGACTGCTTAATCTTTCATATTGACCGTTACATAAACAATGGTCCCTGACAGTGCCCCTTTGCTTACACAGTGAGCTTTGCTTACACAGTGAGCTTCTGTGACACTGGTTTTGGGCCTTCAAAGAATTAGAGGGTTTGCTAGAACATGAATCTTTTAAGTCTTCCAGTAAATAAGTGCCCATCTGTCCTCTTCATTTATACAAAGTAGAGGTTTATTTCATCATGTTCATAGTTTTAGCTGGTTTGATCTATAGAAAAATAATTCTAAAATAATTATTCTAATTTTGAAAATATCAAGGGTAAGTTGAGAGTGACCATGTATCATTATTTTAAAGGGAAGCTGGTGTAAGACTAAGTGTGCCTTGCAGAGTTCTCAGTAAATATTTAAGTGCCTGAACATGTTATAACATAACCAGATATCCACTAGTAGGCTTAGGATGTTTTATTTTATCAGTGGTCTTTAAAAAATAATCTCCAGTAATGCCCCTAAAAATATTTCATCAGTCAGCCAAACCATCATCATTTCATACTCTTCATATTGCACTTTGGGCAGCCAACTTGTAAGAACAATGGCTTGTACTACCTATAATGAGATTTTGTATCTTTATGTCTTAAAAATTCCTAAAGTCCTAGCATGGTAACTAAAGAGAGACAAAGGTGTGCCTAGTTTTCATAATTTTATTGTCTGCTCCTTATCACGTGTACTGATTGGTTCCTTTCTCCTTTTGAAATTACTTTTCAAAGGAAAATGTAGGAGAGTCTTAAATTTCAAATTAAATAACCCCTTAAAATCAGTCAAGCTTTTTACTAACTTTTTGACAGGCCCAAATAAAGAACCAGAAGAATCAAAATAGCTATTCTCAAGGCTATCATATTAGTATTGAATAGTGATCTCAACATATACATTAATGTACTGTGTTATTTTTGATAATAAAAACCACTCATATCTCCATATAGATGTTACCTTGGGCTGAAGTGTCACACACACCTAGGCAACTAGCTCACAACTACTCATTGGATTTGAGTTCTATCATAAATTCTTACTAATGGTTTGGCCTATTTTCATTCTTTTACCTGATTTTTTAAAAAGAAGAAAAATAAGTCTCTTCTAAGATAAACAGCCTGACCTTCTGTATAAGATCTCATATTTGCCTGAGACCCTGATCTGTAGAGAAAGAACACAACTGGCTTAGAGCACCACTTTTATGTAATGAATGTATTCTCACTCAACGGAAATTTTAAAGAGATTTCACTGATCCTGTTTTTCGTAGTTGAAGGCACAATTACACATCTTAGTCTTTTTAAGATTTGTCTCCTCAGACCCTCTGTTCCAGAGAAACAAATATATATATAGCAAGAATGGGAGAAATGTCTTAGCTCCATTAAAAAGAACTTTCCTCTCATAAAATTGTCACTATGTGCAGATGATAAGATACTATATATAGAAAACCCTGAAGACTCCACACAAAAATTACTAGAACTGATAAATGAATTCAGCAAGGTAGCAGGATACAAGATTAACATATAGAAAGCAGTTGCGTTTCTCTGCATCAACAATGACATATCAGAAATGAAATGAAAAAAAATACCTTTTAAAATTGCACCCAAAAAAACATTAATAAAGGAAACAGAAAATGATTCAAACAAATGGAAAAATATCCCATGCTCTTGGATTGGAAGAATTAATATTATTAAAATAGCCATACTACTCAAAGCACTCTACAGATTGAATGTGATCCCTATCAAATTACCCATGACATTTTTCACAGAACTAGAACAAATAATCCTAATTCATATGGAACCACAAAAGACCCAGAATTGCCAAAGCTATCCTGAAGAAAAAGGACAAAGCAGGAGGCATAACCCTCCCAGACTTCAGACAATATTACAAAGCTACAGTAGTCAAAACAGAGTGGTATTGGCACAAAAACAGACATATGTATCCATGGAACAGAATAGAGAGCCCAGAAATAAACCCATACAGTCAATTAATCTTCACTAAAGGAGGCAAGAATATACAATGGAAAAAAAGTCTCTTCAGCAAGTGGTGTTGGGAAAGTTGGACAGCTGCATGTAAATCAATGAAGTTAGAACACACCCTCTCACCATACACAAAAATAAACTCAAAATAGCTTAAAGACTTAAGATATGACACCATAAAACTCCTAGAAGAGATCACAGGCAAAACATTCTCGGGTATAAATCATACCAATGTTTTCTTAGGTCAGTCTCCCAAGGCAATAGAAATAAAAACAAAAACAAACAAATGGAACATAATCAAACTTACAAGCTTTTGCACAGCAAAGGAAGCCATAAACAAAATGAAAAGACAGCCTAGAGAATGAGAGAAAATATTTGCAAATGATGTGACTGACAAGGGCTTAATTTCCAAAATATACAATCAGCTCATACAACTCAACAACAAAAAAACAAACAACGCAATCAAAAAAATGGGCAGAAGACCTAAACAGACATTTTTCCAAAGAAGACAGATGGCCAATAGGCACAAGAAAGATGCTCAACATCACTAATTATCAGAGAAATGCAAACAAAACTACAATGAGGCACCACCTCACTTGGGTCAGAATGGCCATCATTAAAAAGTCTACAAATAACAAATGCTGGAGAGGGTGTGGAGAAAAGGGAACCCTACTACAGTTTGTGGGAATGTAAGTTGGTGCAGCCACTGTCAAAAACAGTATGAAGGTTCCTCAGAAAACCAAAAACAGAATTATCATATGATCCAGCAATCCCATTCCCCGGCATATATCCAGTCAAAACTACAATTCAAAAAGATACATGGCCCTTCCCCTGGGAGCAAAGACTGCCACCATGTCCTGCCTGCCCTGTGCCACACAGAGTGGGCTGTCGCTCCAGGATCTTGCTTCACATGTGGGGTGCAGGTTCGATCCCTGGTCCTGGAGCTAAGATCCCACACGCCTTGCGGCCAAAAAACCAAAACATAAAAGAGAAGCAGAGGTGGAGGCAAGATTGCATACTAGGAGGACGTAGAATTTGCGTCTCCTCACAACTAGGGCACCTACCAGGCACCAGTGGGGGACCACAGACACCTAAGGGGACAGGAAGAGCCGCAAGAAACTAGGTAGGATGAGGGGTGTGGGGGGAGTGAAGGGGGAGAAGTGGAGGCAGGATGGGACTGGTACCCTGAGGGGTGGCTGGCGGAGGGGGAGGGGAAGGACGCCCGAAGGGGGAAATTGGGGAACCATTGGGAGGGCAGAGGATCAAAAGGGAGTGTGGCCAGGTTTCCCCTGCCCACATGGGCCCCCGGGAACCTGCTGAGATCCCTGGCCTGATCCTCTGCCCACCTAGGCCCCCTCCAGCCTCATGGGTCCTGAGGGCGTGGGAGGGAGGGAAGGGACAGCAAAAGTAAAGGCTGGACCTCTGAGATAAGCATGAGGGGTGGCTGGGGGAGGGGAGGAGTTCCTACACCCAGGGGGACCCACCCACGGTTAGGGGTCCAGCCGTGACGGGGGGAGACCCTGGGGGAGATGGTGGTGGAGGGACGTGGAGAAATGGAAGGGAACGGGGCCAGTGCTTTCCCTGTCCACGTGGGCACCGGGAAGCCTGTTGGGCTTCTGGGCCTAATCCACCGCCCTTGGAGCCTCCCTCCTGCCGTGCAGAGGCCAAGCCAAACCCCTACACATCCCCATCCAGCACCCTACCTCTACACTCGGAGACCCCCTCCAACAAGCTGGGCCTGAACCCCACCCACACACCCTCACTCAGGGCACTACCTCCAAACTCCGGAACTCCACACTTCAGAGGCCCTCCTTGTGGCGTGTTGCCACTCCCCTTCTGCGAAGGTCCTAAGCAGAGGCTCTGCCCCACGCTTGAACATTGCCCTGCCTAGGCCCCGCCCAACACTCAAACATCCCCCCCACGCACCTGCCTAGGTCCCATGCCACCCTAAACCCCACCCCTGCTGAAGTTCCAACCCTGCCTAAATTCTGCACGCACAGCCAAAGCTTTTTTTTTTTTTATTTTTCCTCTTAGATAGGGGTTCTGTCTTACCTTGTTGATTCATTGTCATTGATTCTTTCATATTTTTATTTTTCCTAATAAATCTTCTATTTTTCTAATTTTATTTTATTCTTTATACTTTGTTATTGTTCTCACCTTTTGGCTTGTTCCCCCCCCACACTTTTTTTATTTTCTTTTTTCTGTTGCAGTTTTATTTTACCTTGTTGCAGTTGTTTCTATTATAGTTTCATTTTACCTAATATAATTTTTATCTTTCCAATTTTATTTTGCTTTTTATTATTACTCCTTTTCTCCTTTCTTTCTTCCTTTTTTTTTTTTTTTCTTTTTTACCATGCCATGATGCTTGTGGGATCTTGGTTCCCAGGACGGAGGATGGACACGAGCTCCTGTGGTGGAAGCTCCGAGTCCAAACTGCTGGACTAACAGAGAATATGAGACCCCAGGGAATATCAATCAGAGTGGGGTCTCCCGGAGGTCATCTCAGCACCAAGACCCAGCTCTATCCAACTGCCTGCAAACTCCAGTGCTGGACGTCTCAGGCCACACAACCAGCAAGACAGGAATACAGCACCATACATCAAAACAAAAATGAAATGACAAAAAAATATGTTACAGATGAAGGAGCAAGGTAAAAACCTACAAGACCAAATAAATGAAAATGAAATAGGTAACCTACCTGAAAAAGAATTCAGAGTAACGATAGTAAAGATGATCCAAAATCTTGGAAACAGAATGGAGAAAATACAAGAAACATTTAACAAGGATCTAGAAGAAATAAAGAGCAAACAGTGATAAACAACAGAATTACTGAAATTAAAAATACTCTAGAAGGAATCAATAACAGAATAACTGAGGCAGAAGATCAGATAAGTGACCTGGAAGATAAAATGGTGGAAATAACTGCCAGGGAGCAGAATGAAGAAAAAAGAATGAAAAGAATTGAGGACAGTCTCAGAGACCTTTGGGACAACATCAAATGCACCAACATTCAAATTATAGGGATCCCAGAAGAAAAAGAGAACAAGAAAGGGCCTGAGAAAATATGTGAAGAGATTATAGTCAAAAACTTCCCCAACATGGGAAAGGAAATAGTCAATCAAGTCCAGGAAGCACAGAGAGTATCATACAGGATAAATGCAAAGAGAAACATGCATATTAATCAAACTATCAAAAATTAAATACAAACAAAAAATATTAAAAGCAGCAAGGGAAAAGCAATAAATAACATACAAGGGAATCCCCGTAAGGTTAACAGCTGATATTTCAGCAGAAACTCTGCAAGCCAGAAGGGAGTGGCAGGACATATTTAAAGTGATGAAAGGGAAAAACCTACAACCAAAATTATTCTAACCAAAGAGGATCTCATTCAGATTGCATGGAGAAATTAAAAGCTTTACAGATTAGTAAAAATTAAGAGAAGTCAGCACCACCAACCCAGCTTTACAACAAATGCTAAAGGAACTTCTCTAGGCAGGAAACAAAAGAGAAGGAAAAGACCAACAAAAACAAGCCCAAAACAATTACAAAATTGGTAATAGGAACATACATATCGATAATTACCTTAAATGTAAATGGATTAAATGCTCCAACCAAAAGACAGAGACTGGATGAATGGATACAAAAACAAGACCCATACATATGCTGTCTACAAGAGACCCACTTCAGACCTAGGAACACATACAGACTGAATGTGAGGGGATAGAAAAAGATATCCCATGCAAACGTAAATCAAATGGAAGCTGGAGTAGCAATTCTCATATCAGACAAAATAGACTTTAAAATAAAGACTATTACAAGAGACAAAGAAGGACACTACATAATGATCAAGGGATCAATCCAAGAAGAAGATATACCAGTTGTAAATATTTATGGACCCAACACAGAAGCACCTCAATACATAAGGCAAATGCTAATAGCCATAAAAGGGGAAATCAACAGTAACATGATAATAGTATGGGACTTTATCACCCCACTTTCACCAATAGACACATCATCCAAAATGAAAATAAATAAGGAAACACAAGCTTTAAATGACACATTAAACAAGATGGATTTAATTGATATTTATAGGACGTTCCATCCAAAAACAAAAGAATACACTTTCTTCTCAAGTGCCCGTGGATCATTCTCCAAGATAGACCATATCTTGGGTCACCAATCAAGCCCTGGTAAACTTTAAAAAACTGAAATCATATCAAGTATCTTTTCTGACTACAACGCTATGAGACTAGGTATGAATTACAGGAAAATACTGTAGAAAAAACAGACACATGGATGGTAAACAATACACTGGCTAAATAACCAAGAGATCACTGAAGAAATCCAAGAGGAAATCAAAAAATACCTAGAAAAAAATGACAATGAAAACACGACGACCCAAAACCTATGGGACGCAGCAAAAGCAGTTCTAAGCGGGAAGTTTAAAGCAATACAACCCTAGCTCAAGAAACAAGAAACATCTCAAATAAACAATGTAACCTTACACCCAAAGCAACTAGAGAAAGAAGAACAAAAAAACGCCAAAGTTAGCAGAAGGAAAGAAATCATAAAGATCAGAGCAGAAATAAGTGAAAAAGAAATGAAGGAAATGATAGCAAAGATCAATAAAACTAAAAGCTGCTTCTTTGAGAAGATAAACAAAATGGATAAGCCATTAGCCAGACTCACTGAGAAAAAAAGGGAGATGACTCAAAACAACAGAATTAGAAATGAAAAAGAAGTAACAAGTGACACTGCAGAAATACAAATGATCATGAGAGATTACTACAAGCAACTATATGCCAATAAAATGGACAACCTTGAAGAAATGGACAAATTCTTAGAAAAGCACAACCTTCCGAGACTGAACCAGGAAGAAATGGAAAATATGAACAGACTAATCACACACACTGAAATTGAAACTGTGATTAAAAATCTTCCAACAAACAAAAGCCCAGGACCAAATGGCTTCACAGGTGAATTCTATCAAACATTTAGAGACGATCTAACACCTATCCTTCTCAAACTCTTTGAAAACACAGCAGAGGGAGGAACACTCCCAAACTCATTCTACAAGGCCACCATCACCCTGATACCAAAACCAGACAAAGTTGTCACACGAAAAGATAACTACAGGACAATAACTCTGATGAACATAGATGCAAAAATGCTCAACAAAATACTAGCAAAGAGAATCCAACAGCACATTAAAAGGATCATACACCATGATCAAGTGGGGTTTATCCCAGGAATGCAAGGATTCTTCAATATATGCCAATCAATCAATGTGATACATCATATTAACAAATTCAAGGAGAAAAACCATATGACCATCGCAATAGATGTAGAAAAAGCTTTCGACCAAATTCAACACCCATTTATGATAAAAACTCTCCAGAAAGTAGGTAGAGAGGGAGCCTACCTCAACATAAAAGAGGCCATATATGACAAACGGACAGCCAACATTGTTCTCAGTGGTGAAAAACTGAAACCATTTCTTCTAAGATCAGGAACAAGACATGGTTGCCCACTCTCACTGCTATTATTCAACACGGTTTTGGAAGTTTTAGCCACAGCAATCAGAGAAGAAAAAGAAATAAAAAGAATCCAAATCGGAAAAGAAGGAGTAAAGCTGCCAGTGTGTGCAAATGACATGATACTACACATAGAGAATCCTAAAGATGCTACCAGAAAACTACTAGAGCTAATCAATGAATATGGTAGAGTAGCAGGAAAGTAGTAGTAGTAGTAATAGTAGCAAAGTTAATGCATAGATATCTCTTGCATTCCTATACACTAATGATGAAAAATCTGAAAGAGAAATTAAGGAAATACTCCCATTTACCATTGCAACAAAAAGAATAAAATACCTGGGAATAAACCTACCTAAGGAGACAAAAGACCTGTATGCAGAAAACTATAAGACACTGATGAAAGAAATTAAAGATGATACAAACAGATGGAGAGACATACCATGTTCTTGGATTGGAAGAAGGAACACTGCAAAAATGACCATACTACCCAAAACAATCTACAGATTCAGTGCAATCCCTATCCAAGTACCAATGGCATTTTTCACAGAACTAGAACAAAAAAATTACCCAATTTGTATGGAAACACAAAGATCCTGAATAGCCAAAGCAATCTTGAGATAGAAAAATGGAGCTGGAGGAATCAGGCTCCCTGACTTCAGACTACACTACAAAGCTACAGTAATCAAGACAGTATGGTACTGGCACAAAAACAGAAATATAGATCCATGGAACAGGATAGAAAGCCCAGAGATAAACCCACGCACATATGGTCATCTTATCTTTGATAAAGGAGGCAAGAGTATAAAATGGAGAAAAGACAGCCTCTTCAATAAGTGGTGCTGGGAAAACTGGACAGCTACATGTAAAAGAATGAAATTAGAACACTCCCTAACACCATACACAAAAATAAACTCAAAATGGATTAAAGATCTAAATGTAAGGCCAGACACTATAAAACTCTTAGAGGAAAACATAGGCAGAACACTCTATGACATAAATCACAGCAAGATCCTTTTTGACCCACCTCCTAGAGAAATGGAAATAAAAACAAAAATAAATAAATGGGACCTAATGAAACGTCAAACCTTTTGCACAGCAAAGGAAACTATAACCAAGACAAAAAGACACCCTCGGAATAGGAGAAAATATTTGCTAACGAAGCAACTGACGAAGGATTAATCTCCAAAATATACAAGCAGCTCATGCAGCTCAATATCGAAAAAACAAACAACCCAATCCAAAAATGGGCAGAAGACCTAAATAGATATTTCTCCAAAGAAGATATACAGATTGCCAACAAATACATGAAAGGATGCTCAACATCACTAATCATCAGAGAAATGCAAATCAAAACTACAATGAGGTGTCACCTCACACCGGTCAGAATGGCCATCATCAAAAAATCTTCAAACAATAAATGCTGGAGAGGGTGTGGAGAAAAGGGAACCCTCTTGCACTGTTGGTAGGAATGTAAATTAATACAGCCACTATGGAGAACAGTATGGATGTTCCTTAAAAAAGTAAAAATAGAACTACCACAAGACCCAGCAATCCCACTACTAGGCATATACCCTGAGAAAACCATAATTCAAAAAGAGCCATGTTCCACAATATTCATTGCAGCACTATTTACAATAGCCCGGACATGGAAACAAGCTAAGTGTCCATCGACAGATGAATGGATAAATAAGATGTGGCACATATATACAGTGGAATTTTTCTCAGCCATAAAAAGAAATGAAATTGAGTTATTTGTAGGGAGGTGGATGGACCTAGAGTCTGTCATACAGAGTGAAGTAAGTCAGAAAGAGAAAAACAAATACCGTATGCTAACACATATATATGGAATCTAAAAAAAAGAAAAATGGTTCTGATGAACCTAATGGCAGGACAGGAATAAAGACACAGATATAGAGAATGGACTTGAGGTTATGGAGAGGCAGAAGTGTAAGCTGGGATGAAGTGAGAGAGTGGCATTGATATATATACACTACCAAATGTAAAACAGATAGCTAGTGGGAAAGAGCTGCATAGCATAGGGAGATCAGCTCGGTGCTTTTCGACCACCTAGAGGGGTGGGATAAGGAGGGTAGAAGGGAGACAGAAGAGGGAGGGGATATGGGGATATACTTATGCATATAGCTGATTCACTTTGTTATACAGCAGGAGCTAACACACACTTGAAAGCAATTATACTCTGATAAAAATGTTAAAAAAAAAAAAAGAGAGAAGTAATTTTGTAACAAATTCACTAAAGACTTAAAAAAATACATGCATCCCTATGTTCAAAGAAGCACTATTCACAATACCCAAGACATGGAAACAACCTAAATATCCATCAAGAGATGAATGTATAAAGAAGATGTGGTACATATATACAATAAAATACTACCCAGCCATAAAGAAGAAAATAATGCCATTTGCAGCAACATGGATTCAACAAGAGATTATCATACTAAGTGAAGTTAAGTCAGAAAGAGGAAGAGAAATACTATATGATATCACTTATATGTGGAATCTAAACTATGACACACACAAGAAAATAAGTAAATAAAATAAAATAAAATATGACACAAATGAACCTATCTATGAAATAGAATCAGAATCAGGGACATAGAGCACAGACTGGTGGTTGCTAAAGGGGAGGGATTAGTGGGAGGTTGGGGTCAGCAGATGTAAGCTTTTATATAGAGAATGGCTAAACAACAAGGTCCTACTGATAGCACAGAGAACTATATTCAATATGATAAACCATAATGGAAAAGAATATATTAAAAAAGAATACATATATAACTGAATCAGTTTGCTGTACAGCAGTAGTTAGCACAACATTGTAAATCAACTAAGCTTCAATAAGAAAATAATAAAATTTAAAAAAAAAAAGAACTTTCCTTTCACTTGCTTTTTTGTCACCAACCACCAGATTAAAGGAGTCCCTCTTTCTCTTGGACAGACAAAAATCCACCACTTCCCCTGATGCAGGGGAAAGCCAACCACTCCTTCTGCAGCAGTGGCTCCAAGAAGTGCTTTAGACTTCGTGGTTTTGATGGAAACAATGAGAGTCTATATTGAGGGAAAGGAAGTTTCCTTTGTAAATTATTGTCAGCAATCAGGTTTTGTTTAAGGAATCTGCCAAAGAGGTTTCTATTTTGCTTGCAGTTACAGTATCTTGTGATGGGGAATTAGAAAAAAGGATTTGTAGTGGTGTCTTAGGAAGATAACACTCAGAACTACAGAATTCAGTCTATTCAAATAATTTTATGATGATTATATCCAGTTCTGTCATGGAAATTTGTAACTCTTTTGAAGTTTCTTCTTTATTTGTTTTAAAACTTACATATAAAAGAAAGATTACTGGCCTATTATTCAACTATTGTAATGTGAACATATTACCCCTAAAGTATAAAACCAAATTCTTTCTTTTAAGGAGTTATGTCCTTTAAAAAACATAATTGCCTTGTAGAATATAATTGTATGAAATTAAAAAGGAATGATCCTGGGGAACTGATCAAACATTTCTGTGTTTCATATAACCTAAATATTCTAAACAAGCAGTTGGCAAACTTCTTTCATTAAGGGTCAGATAGTAAATATTTCAGATTTTGCAGGCTGTACATCTCCATTGCAACTACTCAATTCTGCCCCTGTGGCATGAAAGCAGCCATAGACAATATGTAAATAAATGGGCATGGCTGTGTTCCAATAACACTTTCTTTACAGAAACAGGTGGTGGGCTGCATCTGGCCTACAGGCTCATGGTTTGCCAATCTCTAAACTATGTATTAAGAAAAGATCCTCATTTGTTGCTGGAGGCCAAAAGTTCTTATAATCAAAATGAACTACTAATCTGTCATTGGATATAGCCATAAGTCTTGGCCTTAATCTGTATAGTAAAATACTACTCGAATAGTAAATATATATCAATAGATATGACACAATTCTACATAATTTATGAAAAATTCAGATTTATATTTTTACACATGTACTGTAAAATTTGTTCTCAATAGTTAAAGTATCACCCATTTTTTGTTGGACTTCTCAACTTTTTCTTATTGATTTGTAATTGTTGATTATGTACTATGGTTATGTTATACAATAAGGATATTATCCTCTGTTAATCATGTACTATGCAAATAATTATTAGTTTATTATTCATCTTTGTTTATGCTTTTTTTCATTAATATTTCTATTTGAACTTATTGATCTTCTTCTTTTCGGGTTTTCTTTCTGAATTTCATGTCACAAACAGAAAGGTGTCTCACCCTCTAGGATATTTTATATAACTAGTGTTTTCTTCTAGCATTTTTAACGTTTTCTTTTTTATGGTTACATTTGGCTTGCTTTTCAACTGAAAAATAATTCAGTAAATTATTCAGTAATAATTTAGTGTCAGTAAAGATGGAGAGATTGAAATCCAAGCAAAAGGATGTCTATTGAATAGCAGTTTCTGAGGAGAGGGCAGAGGAGGTGTCTGAAAACTCTGGTGGGAAGGCTGGGGAAGCCTCTTTCCTCTCACACAGGAAAGGAGAAGAGCCAAGAGACCGAAAAACTGGAACTGAGAAGGTAAAAATATGAGAGAGTTCAAGCTGCAAATAACCTTCTCTCTGTAAATAAAAATGGCAAGGCACCTGCTGAAGGAAGGGAGGCCAGGTGTGGGTCTGGGAATAGAAGTAGAAATGAAGCTGTTTCTAACAGTGACTGTGCAGCATGAAGCTGCTAAGCTGCTAAATGTGGGTTACATAAGTTTGTGAAGATGCCAGTTCAGCTTTTTTTTCTTTTTAATTAAGAAGGATATTGATAATTCCTCTCAAGACTGTCCAACCAGATTCTGTTAAAATTTCTGAAGGCTTTTTCTCAATACATACAAATAAATAATTATAAAATTACCGAACGTAAAATAGCTAGCTAGTGGGAAGCAGCCACATAGCACAGGGAGATCAGCTCGGTGGTTTGTGACCACCTAGAGGGGTGGGATAGGGAGGGTGGGAGACGCAAGAAGGAAGAGATATGGGAACATATGTATATGTATAACTGATTCACTTTGTGATACAGCAGAAACTAACACACCATCGTAAAGCAATTATACTCCAATAAAGATGTTAAAAAAATAAATAAAACAACAATAAAATTAACTCCACATCTCCTACAGGCCCATACCCTTAGTGAAAATACACACACAAACCTGTGACTTATGTGATTAAAAATTACATTACTAATGGGAAATTAAATGAACTCAATGAAACTCTATTACCTATGTAGTCTCTTGAGTTTCTCTTTCTATTTCATGCTAAATTACAATAAAACCTTGGGTACCTAACCTCAGAGAATCATTTTGAGTCATTTTGAGTAGTTGAATATTTGTCTAGAAAATGTTGCTGTTGTACAGGGTATCGTGTCACCATAAGAAAAATATTTATATTCTTTTCATTAGATAAGTAGTCTCTGTTTACTGTAATAAATTTAAAATGTATGAAGAAGCAAAAAGAATAAAATAAAAATAACAAATTACCTCCAAACAAAAAACTTAACATTTTGGTTAATGTCTTGTCTTTTTATCATAGAATTATTTGAAAACTAGAAACCTGATTCTAGTTTTCTCACGACTATTTTAACGTACAGCTTAATGTAGGCCTCAGGTATTCTATAATGTACTGATCAAATAAGACAGCTATCTTAAGGACTTATTTATCAAAGAATTTTCCTCTCATTTAATGGATTTTGATGGGACTATTTGTACCAAGTATGCTAATGTTGCCCAGGAAGAGGTTTTCCTGACAGAGTCCCCAATGACACCCTGGTCTGGGGTTGTTTGCCTGTTTGTTCTGAAGGTGGGATGAAGCATGTTCAAAGTCATGACCTCTGGGGCAGCAGGACAGAGCGGCGCTGGCCTGCATAATTAACTAGGGAATCAAGGGCTTCAGCTGCATTCTCCCAAATGGTTTTGTCCCTCTCCAGAAATGATCTTCCTTTTTGTGGCCAACAGTGCCCTTTGATGTGTCAGCACCATTCAAAGCCAGGCTGTGACTTCTGCATCATTAACACATTTGTGCTTCCTTTGTCACTTTGAACCCAGCCTTCCATCTCTTTTGCCCTAAGTTTTTTTCCTGAGGCGTAAAAGAAATCTGCCCCTCACTCTTTCCAAAGTGTGTCCTAGCATGCTTGGGAAATGACTTATTCTCAAGGCTGCAAATTCCTTAACAGAAAAAAAAAAAATGATAATTTTGCTGACTTGGTTTCGGTCTGAGATTTTCTCTAACCTGTTCTCAGTACTTGATTTGAATAGAATACCAGGCATAAGCAATATTTAAAAGTGTATATTCATTGTAACAATGAAATGGAAGTTCCTGAATATTACATGCCTCACAAATCTTTCTCATTAAATCCCGTATGTAGTAAAATTTCCTGTCTTGAATAACACGCTTTCTATAGGCTGACCCAGGGAGTCAATATTCGGTGGCTGGGAGATAGAAATAATGTTCACAGATACCACAGCATTTCCTCTGGGTGAGCTGAATAATTGTGTAAAAACAGAATATCTTGTTATTCTGAGGTAAAGCCTGTGTCCTGAAAAGACCCTTCATTAAATGTAAATAAAAATGATAGGAGGAGGTTGGGTGTGACAGGAGAGGCTGTCTTTGATTTTCCAAGCACATTTGTACAACATAAGCAACAGGTAACATTCTCAGATGCTTTAGAACCGTGCCATGTAATTTCCCAAATATTAAACTATCAGCCTATTCTTGTTCTGTTCAATTCAAATAAACTTTTATCAGTGTATACAGCTACAAATTAAATTAGGCCAACTTTATATGACTTTTAGGTATCAAGAATTACAGCTTGAGCCTAAGGCTGCTTCATTCTAAGATGCAGGCAAGCCAGGAAGGATGGCCCAGGACAAGTAAATCAGGCCAGTAAATGCACTATTCTGTACGGGACCAAGTTACCACTGGAGAAGTAAGAGGAGGCATGGTTGAGGATCATACATGTGATTCAAGGACAGCAAAAATCACCAGACAGAAAGGGAGATGTAGCGTCTATCAACGTAGCATCTACCTCTTCCGTTACCCTTGGGACTGCCCCAATGAGAGTACCTAGAGGAGCAGTCTCTGGGCCACTGAGCTGCAGGGTGGCAGCAGCATTTGGGCCCACAGCTTCTGTAACATTTGATGCCAAGGCCAGCAGCTGTGTTGGCTGCAGCAGCCTCAGAGAGTCTGTGGTAGACCTCCACAGCAGCACGTAACCTCTTCAGCAGACACCAGCAGAATAATAGTCACTTTGGGCACTCACTGGAAGCTGCAGCCAACACCTCAATATAATGAGCTGACACAGGAGCAAAATGAATGGTCCAACCCATAGAGCAGTGAAGGAGACTGATCGGAGAAAGGGCAGGGGAGACACCCCTAACGGGTCCCAGGGCTATTTGTGAGGCATTAAGGAGGTTTGGACTTCCTGCACTGTTGTTAGAGACTAAGTCAAAATATTACTAACAAGATAAATGCTTGTGTTGTCTTACTTTTCAGCTAGGTATGTAGAAATTTAGGTTACGTGGAAATTGTTTAGAAGTAAGTTTTCCTAACGAGCCACAAAATTTTTCTATCACACCCTCTTTCCCTCAGGATTTGCTGACTTTATTTGTAATATCTTCTCATGTTGCCTTACCCTAAAAGAATTAGGAATACTTAAGGCTGCATTTAACTGGAAACCCAATTAAAGGGTGGTGGGACTAAACAAATAAAGGTTTATTTCTTACTTAAGAAGTCTGAAATTGGAGTTCTTCTGGCCTTGGTTCAATAGCTCAGTGAAGAGAAATGCAGTCCCAGAAGTCAAGTCCGTTTTTGAGGCAGGAAGAAGGCAGGAATGGGAGGGTGGGTCACGGATGCACCAGGAGGATTTTATGTTCTATCAAGAGACAAAAGCTCCAGGAGGCTTCCAGTTAAATTTCCTTGGCCAGTACTGCATTGAATGTCCTTCTAGCCGCAAAAGAGGCTGGGAAAATGCATAACCGACTTATCTACCTTTTATAGTGGAGGGAGACAAGGGAGAAATAAATGAAGAATGGCGTTAGGTAAGCCAGCCTATAGTGTCTACCCCAAACACCGAAATACCCTTTAGAAACTCAGAATTTTTCAGGCAATTGAAATTACACATAATTTTTTCATTCCGGTTCAATAAATACTGGGTAAGAGATAAATCCAATATCTTACTTTTTCATTGAAAATCACATTTAAAAGGCTTTAACAGTCTTCAAGTTTGGTTATGTATATGATATAAAGTTATAGTTAACCCAACATTTTTTACACAAAAATCTGCAAAAACATTATTTTTTACACTTATTGATTCCTGATGTCGTAAAGTCATATGAAGTAGAAAGAGCACTGGATTTTTAGTCTGACAGACTTACTTTCAAATCTTGGCTCAGTCACCTTCTAGCTGTACGAGCGGACAATTTATTTAATTTCTGAGGTAGCCAGTCTCCAAGATGGCTCCCACCATTCCAACATCCTGTCATTCACAGCCTTGAACAGTCCTTCCCACAGTGTATCAGGGTTGGTTTATATGACCAAGAGACCAGAAGTGATGGTATGTTGCTTCCAAGATTAAGTTATAAAAGATTGCATCTTCAGTCTGGGGCTCTCTCTCTCTGAACTTCTCACTCTGGGAGAAGCCAGCTGCCTATCTTCAGGACAGCCAGGGAACCCTGTGGAGTTCCTGGGAACTGTGCTTGGGAACTGAGGTCCTTACTCCAACAGCTGTAACAGGACTACAGGTAACCAAGAAGGAGAACTTGGAAGTTCTGCCGTAGTTGCAAAAGCCTGAGGGCTCTGAAATACTGGTTTCCAGAGAGCAGAAATTTTCCTGTAGTATTATTTACAGGTCTCGGGCTCTCACACTGTAATTGTCCATAAGCCCAGCCTCCGAACTGGTCTCTCTGCTTCCAGTCTTGCTCTCTCCCATATACCAACTAATCCTGCATAATCTAGCAGATAGAGCTCATTAAAAATACCACTGAGAAAATGAACGAATCACAACATGATGACTCTTAAACACATAACACTGAGGGAAAAAAGCCAGACACAACAGAATACAGATTGTATAAATCTATTTCTATAATGTTCATAATAGACAAAATTTAACTACTTTGTTCACGCATGTGTAAATAGGGAATAAACTGTAAAGAAAATAAAAAATAATGGTTTGCCCTAGCGGGGAGAACTGCACATTTGGATGTGTTGCAGAATGATGGTTTGGGCAGGGAAGGCTGCATAAATTGTGCGGCTCAATGCCAAATACAAACGCAGGGTCCCTTGTTCAAAATTTATTAAGAATTTCAAGATACAACAGTAGAGCATTAAACCAAGCGAGGACCGTGCCCATTGCCAGGGTTTGTGCCACTGCCCAGGTGCACCTTCAGGAAGCCAGCCCTGATTTGAGAATTTCTGCAATTCTGCTAATGCTTGCTTTATTTATTTATTTATACATGGTAGGAAGAGAGTCATACAGGTATTTGTTTCAGAAAAACCCTGAAATCAAACATTTATGATGTATGTGCTTTTCTGTAAATTTATTCTATCTTACAGCTTTTTAAAAATGTGTAAAATAAAAACAAATTGGAACTGATCAGAGCATTTCCTGCTCAAAAACCTCTATGAGATGGTTTCCCATGGATGAAAATGCCAGTGGCTGGATGCTTTCTCCTGTATCTTCATTTGTTGCAGGCCCAGCTCAAGTGCCAGCTCATCTAGGAAACATCCCAGATTTCCTCCATCAAAATTAACCAATTCCTTCCCTTTGCTCCCTTCACACTTTATCCCTGTATTATAGCACTTCCCTGCCTCAAATCAGAGATCTTTGAGATTTTTTTTTTCCTGATGAACATGAAAACTTCAGGAAATATTCCAGTTTTATTCATCTTTATATTTGGGAACCTTTAGGGCATAAGATAAGTGATGCTGAATTTAATTAAAGTTATATCCAAAGATTATCTTAATGTATTATAAAATCTAAAACACTCAAAATACCTACACAATGCAAGTCCTTCAACTATGCAATGATACAGAGTAGCAAAGGTAAAAGTTCTGCAAACTAAGATATGTTTATTCACCTGGTAAAAATCTGAATTAGGTACCAAGTATTTCATGATATCATTCAACATTTTCTGCTTCACATCTGAGATGAATCTCATAGCCATCTTTCTTAAGACTGTTTTAACATCATGAATTTAATATATTGTGAGGTACTTTTTATGTAACCAAAACCCGAGATACCATTTTTACCAGAAACACATTTTAAAACATTATTGCCCACTCTTTTCCTTGATTTTTTTTTTTTTTTTCTGTTCCTGGCATATTTTAGTTCTCACTAACACTTCTGGTTCTTTTGATAAACATGTGAATGTGACTTGGACATTTTCTTACAACAGACAGATGGGTGTGTTCTCTGAGTATTATTTCTAAAATGAAGAAAATGTTCCCCTTTGCCAGCATCTGGGTAAGATTTGAAGGTCTGCTGCAGATTTAAAATGTAGACAGAAGTAATCATGTCTCTCCCACATAAGGTGACTCTGCAAGTAATTTTTTTTCTATTTTTTTTTTATGCCAAGCTTTGAAATCACAAATGGAGTATGGGTTCAGAAAAAAACACTGTATAAAACAGTATTTGGACATTTCTTTTCATCATTCATTTTTATGGATGTTCTCCAATCATGCTACCAGATGGCCAGTTTACAAGTCTGTGGTAACATAAAAGCCTTTTATATAGAAGTAAAACACTGACGAATAGACTTCTAAATGTATATACAAATAAGTATATTTTATTCACCGTTACACATAATTTCATTGTACAATGTCTACCCAGAAGAATTAGAATATTTGGCTGGTAAACATATGGTTACATACTCAACGACACAGATGTACGGTAAAAACACTGAACGAAAAATGTCTACCATTTCTACAGGATAATTCATGTAAATCGCCACGAAGATATGAAATGATTCTTCTCCTCCTCTGTCAAGTAATCATACATAAGTGAGAAAAAAAAATCAACCTGTCATTCTTTGCCAGAGACAATGACAGTAAGAGGATGTGAAATTTCATTGAAGGATTATTTATGCCATGTTTATGCCATCCCTTTTATAGCATTTATCACCTCATGACCGGAGATCAATGCCACTAATGCAATGAGACATATATTTTTAAAGGATTTTTGCTTAAGTATTTCATTCCTTAATAAACCTCAATTTACAGCATAGGGTTTTGGGGCTCTCACTGCTTCAGAGTTTTTTGTTTGTTGTTTCCTCTGCCTGGAGTGTTCTTTTTCCAGCTCTTTCCACAGCTGGTTTCCCCTCATCCACCAAGCTGTCACCTCTTCAGAGAAGCCCTACCAAGCTCTACCTAAGTTAACCGTACTCTCTTCTCCTTAAATCACACAGCCAGGAGTTAATGCAAAGGACATGTTTTACCTCGTTTAGGCTCCTATAACAAAATGCCACCGACTGGGTGGCTTATAAACAGCTGAAATTTACTTTTTCACAGATTTGGAGGCTAGGAGCCCAGGATCAGGGTGCCAGCATGGTCAAATTCTGGAGAAGACCCTCTTCCAGGTTGCAGACTGTTAACTTCTCATTGTGTCCTCATATGATGGAATGAGCTAGGGAGCTCTGTGGGGTCTCTTTTACAAGGAACTAATGCCATTCATGAGGGCTCCACCTTCAGCACCGAAGCATCTCCCAAAGGTCCCACTTCCTAATACTTTCACACTGGGCATTAGGATTTCTACACATGAATTTGGGTGGGGACACAAACATTCAGACCATAGTGGGGCTTGTCTACCGGCCAAATCTGACCTTCTATTTTTTTTAATTTTTATTTTTTGGTACAGCCCATGAGCTGAGAATGGTTTTAACTTTTTAATGGTTAAAATAAATAATGTGACATGAAAATTATGAGAAATTCAAATTTTAGTGTCTATAAATAAAGTTTTATTGGAACACAGTGAGCTATTCATGTATATGGGATGTATGACTATGTTCAGGCTACAAGGACAACAGGATGAAGTGCTCGTCACAGAGACAAGATAGCCTATACACTGTCTATGTGGCCCTTCACAGGAAAAGTTTGTTACCCCCTGACATAGGCTATTTCAGCAACCACCTTATTTCATTTCACTTACCAAATCCATGACCATGTTTTTTTAAAATTAATTCACCTGTTTATTTATAATTCTAATGAGGATTGAGATATTATCTTTCTCTCCTGTGCTCAGATCAGAAAGTACATGGATTTACTAAGAGGAACATAGTAAGTATTTGTTGAATGATTTGAATGCTTATAAAAAAATAATGGGACTGCAGCCTCTGGGATGAAGCCCCTTACCTTATTTCCATATCACTTTGTATAGATGAGGCAGAATAGAGGAAACTCATTTCTTATTATAATTGAAAAAAGCCATTTACAAGATTTTAGATCCTGCACAGAAAGGCACATTTATAGACAATCAACAGCACTATTTATGGACATTAATTTTTCCTTGAGCTAATTTCTGGATGGTTTCCAGAGTATGACGAATGCTAAGCCCATGTAGACGTTGGATGATTCCACTTTGGTTTCACTTCTAGATCCGATGCAAGCTCCCAGGGAGGAGTGGAGCTCTCCTCAGGTTCCATGCCCAAGAAAATGTCTTCCCCTCTAGCAATGCCTTTCATTGATTACTATACCCTTTTGCTCCTTGGAGGCCTGACTCCCACACCCTCTATTACTTGGAGCTGATCTATTTCCCAGCAATGTCAGAGGTCTTGAGTTCTCACCTACTAGCAATTTAACCCTAAAAATTAGCTACAGTCAGTAGTACATATATGTGTCTTTTAAGATCCAGGAGATTTCCCACACGGATCTGAGTCTCCAGAGCCCTGTTTCTCCCAGCTTTAAACGGGCTTTGAGCTTTCACATGTGCTAATCAAAGTGTGCTCAAGTGCCCTTGCATGCCCCATGCTTGGACTGCACACTGACCTGCCCCTAATTTTGCTATAGAGTCCAGAGAGAAGAGAGACCTTGATGCCAAGGAAACTTGCTGTTTTGGAATCACAGAACAGTCTCAGCAACACAGCTGGGATCCACTATTTTGTGAATGGATAAAGAAGATGTGGTACATATATACAGTGGAATACTACTCAGCCATAAAAAAGAATGAAATAATGCCATTTGCAGCAACATGGATGGACCTAGAGATTATCACACTAAGTGAAGTAAGCCAGACAAAGAAAGACAAATACCACATGATATCACTTATATGTGGAATCTAAAGTATGCCACAAATAAACTTATCTATGAAACAGAAACAGACTCACAGAAAACAGACTCATAGAAAACAAACCTACGGTTACCAAAGGGGAAAGGGGATGGGGAGGGATAACTTAGGAGTATGGCACTAACAGATACAGACCACTATATATAATACAGATAAACAACAAGGATTTACTGTATAGCACTGGGAACCATATTCAATATCTAATAATAACCTATAAGGAAAAAGAGTCTGAAGCTGTACACCTGAAACTAGCACAATTTGTAAATCAACTATAGTTAAATTAAAATAAAATTAGGGACTTCTCTGGCGGTCTACTGGTTGAGACTCCGCCTTCCAGTGCAGGGGGTGTAGGTTCGATCCCTGGTCAGGGAGCTAAGATCCCACATGCCTCGAGGCCATAAAACCAAAACATGAAACAGAAGCAATATTGTAACAAATTCAATAAAGACTTTAAAAATGGTTCAAATCAAAAAAACAAAAAAAATTTTTTTTTTAACTTTTAGATTAAGATGAGAGATCAAAAGACTGGAATTCTAATTCAGGTTCTTCCACTAACTTGCTGTATGACTTAAGCCAAGTCACTCTCCTTTTTTGGGCCTTCATGTTTCTCATCTATAAATTTAGGGGAATTGAATGCAGTGAGTTTGAAGGTTGCTTCTGCTTTAAAATGCTTTATCTCCTCTCTCTCTCATCTGATTTCCCAAGTATCTGCTCTCATAGAATGTGGCCTCAGTTAGAGGGATCATAGGGATATAAAGAGAAGAAGATGACACTGTTTCCTCCCCTATTTTCTTCCCATTGCTCTGTATTGTGATGGGATTTATTTCAAGAAAAGTAAATATAGGAAAGGATAAGTAGAGGATTGGATAAGCAGAGACATAACATTTAACTATGGCATCATTGTGAAACTGTTGTATTTGCTCAACAGAAGATTCATGAACATGACCTGAAAGCTATTGATAAAGGACTGAGTCAGACTAGGATTACCTCACAACATTGCAATCTTACTTGTTTATAGCCACACGAACTGCTGACCTGACAGAACATGTTGGGGTTTTCCTCCCCACCAGCTTCCGCCTCAGTGATGCTTGATCATGCTTTCCCTAACCATTTCAGTTTCTGTAACACAGACCTTCCGCTGTGTGTCATAGGGAATGGGCAGGGCAGTTTCACCAGACTTCTTTGCAAGAGTCCCCTTTAATGAACTTCATACGCTGTATCCTTGGGGCAACATTCTCACAAGTTATGACATGGTATCAAAAGGTTATGCCACCTTGTGTGCATACCTTCACTCTCTTGCAGGTCCATGTATACTAGTGCCATCACCACCAGAAGGAGGGCACTATTTTGGCCTTGGTGAAGTCTAAGGCTTACAAAGGGAAAGCTATGCACTCAAGGGTTCTCAAGAGAGCCCAAAGGCACATAATAGGTATACACTGGCTCAGGAAAGGGGTCATGCTTCAGAAGGGAAGTTGTACTGATCGCTCCTATCGGTTATTACCTGGTCCACTCAATCCCCACACCCGCTGGCATTTGGTTAGATGTCAGGGTCTCCGAAGTTCTTTCTAAATGTGTTTAGTCCCTGCTTTCTCCATCACTTTCTGTTTGTGTTAGGATCTGTCCTCAAAAGATTTTCCTTTTAAGAAGAGTTTCTTGGCTTTATCTATATTTCCTTTCTCCCCTTCAGCACCTTCTGTACACTGTTTTTTTGCATGTAACTTTTACCTCCATTTTCTTGCTATCTATGTCATATCAAATCTCATCACTCTTCTGTTAGTTCCATGATCATACAAGAGAATCCCTTTACAATACTGGTGTAAATATTACAGTCAAATTCAACCCATGGCAATTGGGTAGGGAGTGCTTTTCATGGACATTTGGAGGCTGGGTAGTAATTACATAGGTGACTACTAGGAGAGAAGCTGTCCAATGGAGCTATAAACCTTAATCACCAAGTCGAAGAAATAGAATAATTTCCCCCTCTTCTATATATGCACAGGCTCTGGATGGTCATGTTTAGCCTTTGTGACATTTTCTCTCTTTTAAGATTGTTCCTGAAGACGTTCATTTAACCTAGCTGTTCAACCTAGTTTAATGAGTTGTTCATTGAGCTTAGTTTTAATTTAAAAAGGGGAAATTATCAGATTGATTTACCTGCAAACGCTTACTGCCTTAAAATTGGCTTTGGATACTCAAGACATTAAAAAATCTAATAGTAGATTAGAATTCTAATATTACATTGCTCTACAGCATCAATTTGATCTGCAATATTTCTAGAACATTCCAAGAACAAACTCTGAAGTTAGAGAGTTCTGCTGTGTGAAACAATTAGAAAGAATTGTCTGCTTTAATTTTTTTTTTTAATTTAGGGGTAAGTTTTCTACTGAAAAACCAGAACTTAGGAGAAATGTTAACACTGTAAAAAGGAAAGCAGTACAAAGGAAAAACTGTTCAGAAAATATTTCCCTTAACTGCTTATACGAAGATGCCAATAGTCTGCTAGAATACTCTGATCCATAGATATTCAATATGAACATCATTTAAACCATCACAATGAAGTGCTGATCGCTGTATTTATTTACTGGCTTAGAAGAAAGGGGCCCCAAATCCTCCTCATTAGGATAGCTTTGTCTGAGGGACTTCTAAACGGTTGCTGGCATCAATCAACCCAGCTTCAGCTAGCAGATTAGCCAGAAAACAGTTTCTAGTAGTACTTTCAAGTAGTATATCCCACATTGAAAGGTAAAGCTTGCTTTGACAACAGACATAGGAAGACAATTCTGAGAACACAACATGCTGAAAGGTTTGTCACACCAATACAATACAGCAGCACTTAACACTGATCCTATGATCAACGAAAATCTGTTCATTAAGCAAGTGTTGACCAATGAGTGAACTGGCTCATTGAGACTGGTGAACTCTATAGTTCCTTGAATCATTATCCCTTCAGTAGATCTTCAACTTCTCTGCCTCCCTAATCCACGTTTATCAGCTATTACTTTCCCAAACAGGCTCTTCCCTCACGTTCCTCTCGAGTATACTTGATTTTCTGCCATGTCTACCACCAGGCCCAATTCTTCTCTCCTGGGATTTTATTACAGCACCTGAGAGATAGATGGTAACTATAGGATGAAGGGGTGGGGAGGCAGGTAATTGGACATTAAAATCAGAGATAGATATACAGCAAAAAAAAAGTCAGAAAGACAATTTTAAGACATTCATTTTTCTACTTTAGGTAGAATCCACATAGTATGGTCAGGCTTATCGTTTATAGGAAAATTTCCATTAATGAATCTATTCCATAATAGGATCAGGACTCAAATGAGGTTAAAGCATTTTCCTAGGTAAGATCAAGATGAACCAACTAAAATATGATCAACTCAGCCAGAGAAACAGAGTTCAGAATAGAGGTTCGCACTGGCGAATGGGATTGCCTGCGGGAAGCATGAGGAAAACTTCTGAGTGCTGGACATGTTCAATATCTCAAATCTGGGTGATGGTTACATGGGTATATACTGTCAACCTAAATAAAGAGGTAATCTGAGGCAAGCTCAAATTACCAGAAATTGAGTTTATTCAGGAATAGCAGAGGAATTGCAATTCAGGAAATGAGGCTGGACCAACTTACGGGTGAATCCCTTGAGGGTTTGGGGTGGGGACAGGGGCTGTATTTGTGGGCAAGAAGTGCAAAGAGGGGAAAGTCCAGCCAGAGACCAAACAGCAAGTTCATTGGCTTGAGGATGGGGAGAAATTCTTGGTGGATGTTCAGTTCACTGTCAAGAGATAAGTCTCAGTATTCCGTAAATCGAGCATTTACGGGAAATCAGCCACTCAATTCTTAAGTTCTGTTCTGAGGGTGGATGAATGAGATTCTCCATTTCATATCCTCTCGTTCCATTTTAGATTGAAATCCTTTCACAATACATATGTAAAATCCATCAAGCTTTACATTTAAGATCAGGTACTTTACTATAAAGAAGGTATACCACAATAAAAAATAAACAAGAATATAAGCAATGTAAAATGAGCTGTGCAACTGAGAATCCTGATTACGACAGTCCTCTGAAAAGCAATGATTGGTATAGTAATGACACCAATGAAAGAGCCAAAGTGATCCATAATTTGGTACCATTTTCTGAGCAATTTCTAAGATGGAGTGATGCTCTCTGAGGGCCCTGATAGCCAGGAGTAGAAAGCAGAGAGGCAGTCTACCAAACTCTGTCCAGAAATCTTATTTTTTAATTGTACACTCAATATTTTAGCTCCCCATTCTAAATTAATAAATTTGTTTTCTGGTAGATAGGCCTTATTTGAGTCTGAATGGCTTCACGAGCAGGTTTTCTGAGTCTGCTTCCCACTTCTTCAAAGGCAATCTTCAAAGATCTGGAGTAACTGGGCTAATTATAATTCCTGGACTCATAACGGCCTCACCAACCTGCAAGTTCCAGTGTCTGATTAGCCTCCCTAATATAAATGCTGAGGGCAGAAATCCTCTGGCTGAGGACTTGGGAGGAATGGGGGGTGGAGTGGGAGATGCATTATGTGAAATGTCATGTCTTTCTATCTTACAAGGGGGAAAAAAGATAAACCTAATTAAATTGGTGTTAAAAATGCTACTCTCTAAATTCATATTTTTCTTTGTGAAGTAATATTGCTATAGACACTAAGTATGTTTCAAAACACTTTCTGTACAACATTTGGTAGGTTGGTGTTGCCCATTAAAAGGAATATAAAGAAAAGCATCTGAAAATATGTTAAGATGGACTTCATTTCACTATGTTTATAATGCAACGGTTACCAGATGTCAGTTTTAAGGGATTTTTGAAAATGGTATCTTTTAAAGGACTGTGAGTTCACTCAATAAAATTTTTTAAAAGAATTTTCTCTGATGGGTTTTTTGTAACTATTTCATTTATGGAATTAATGAAGAAATACATTTTAAGCATATATCTAATGCCAAAAAATAATATAAAACTTCCAAGAACAAAACAAAACAAATCAAAACAAGAAGCCACTAATAGGAGGTCTCAGAAAATAAAGTACGGATATAAATTTGTTCCAAATCCCAGTATGATCAAGATAAACAGAAAGAAAGTTGAAAGTACACAAGATCCTTTGCTTAAACATAACTGTATGATAATCTATTGAATGTGGTTAGATCAATGCAAAATTGCATTTCCTCCTGCTGAAATGTTTTATTACCAAGCACGCTTTTCATTAGCAATGACACTGACAATATTTTAGGCCTCTTCTGTTTGTGCCCCAATTTCATTTATTTTGTTGACTGTTATGAACCTGTAACACTTTTTAGAAAATATCAAGAGGAAAGTGTTCCAATCATTTATTTCCTAGGAAACAGTATTTGTATAGACACTCCTTACATATCTGCTGACTGGCTAAAAGGGAAATTCACTTCAGAACAATATCTAACATGCCCAGGAAACAGAAAACACTTATTCATACATGGCCTAGGCAGTCATTTATGTGTAAGGAGGTGCTGGAGATTTGAGAGAATAACTCTCCCTAATTTCATAGTCTCTAGAGAAGCCCATATGTCACAATTGTGAAAAACAGATACTTGTCATTTAAACAGTCTCTTTTGAGAAAAGTCATTCTGAGAAATTATAAGCTAATAAACATTGAGGAAAAAAATAATTTCTATTTTATAACCTTGAATCTCAAATATAAAATAGAAATAAAAGTCATCATAAAATATTTTTCTATAACTTTGCTAAATTATAATGATGTAGACATCTTTGATTTCATGCAATAGCAGGAAATTATATGAGACAGAAAAATAGGAAAGAGAATTCTTCAGTGCTGCCCTCAATCATATGAAAGTCAGAGGTCTTGAAAAACTGAAATAGAAATGTCTGATCATTTTTAAGTATGTTACAACTTTATGTTTCCTAAAATTCACCCACAATGTCACAGGGCAAATAAAGGCTAGTCCTGCACTGAGGCTTTCTCTATTTCTGGACTCTGATTTGGGTGCAGGGATCTCCCTCACCTCCTTCTCTCATCAGTTTAGTGAACCGATTTAACTTTGCAAGCATTTATCAAACTTCAATTTTGTGGTCCCCAGGACCATACAATGAAAAATACTAAAAAAGAAGTCAAAACATTGTGAGTCATAACCTCAAGAAGCTTACAGACAAGGCAAAGAGCCCAGGTGGGGAACTGGAAGCTTGCTTCTTGTAACTTCTTGTTAGTTGAGCTTTGATGAAAGCCTCCAAACTATTTGATGGGTGCTCATTTTGAAGTGCTTAGCTACTCCTTAGCAAAATGGCAGAGTACACGGTAGCACTTATTTACAGAGTTCTGCCACTAAAGTTACTAATAGGGAGCTATGTTGTAAAAGTTTTTGATATCACGGACTAACACTCAAGGTGAGAGCAAACTTTGCCATTTGCAATGCTTTTTCAACATAACAATGACATTTTTCTATGTGTCCAAATAGTCCAAACTTTTCTTCAGGAAAAAAAACAAACTTAGATATCTTCCAAACAAATTTACTATGTTTCAGTTGAGCCTAAGGAAGTGCTGATTCTAAGACTTTAAGAACGGGCAAGTGTGTTTAGAGTTGTTTCCACCTAAACCTCCCAGTGGGATATTAAAATCCAGTCAACAGCTCTGTATAAACACTTAGGCATTTAACATTATATAAATGTTTTAGAAGGCGCTTACTACCGAAAATAAATTTTTAGTCAAGACACTTTAATAGCAACTTGTTGAAAATTTTCCCATTCCTTAATGACCTTTCATTTCTTGACACAGGATCCTTGAAAGAATACTACGTTGCTGGCAGATCTTATTGTTTTTATGTAAACATATATATTTATATATTATATAATCATATATATATTATTTCCTATATAATTTACATAGTATATAAATATATATAGTATATGTAACATATCTTTAATTCTTAAAAAGTTGTGCCTTCAGAGTTCCACAGAGAGTGAAGCTAAAAACTCAGAAGGTTGAAGGGACTTGGTAAAGTTTTTTGATTAAAACTTCTTAGATTCTCATTGGGAACTGAGCACACTATCTCCCAGCTGGCAGGATATTTCAGCTGGAATCTTCTTCACTACTTCTAAGATTAGATAGAAAGCTGTCTCATTATCCACAGGAATTCTACAGTTAAAAACCATGCCAAATAAATGCCATGAAAATGGGTATGGCATTCTGGTTCAGTAACTAAAAACAAATAATACTAAATCCCTTGACTACACACAGAGTAATGGCGCTTAATCTACTGTGTCAGTGGTTTCAGCAAATCTCTGGTACTCTGAACCAGGGTATGGCCAGACAGTCTTGCCAATGAAAAGTCAATATTTGACCAACATTTTAGCTTCATGCCCCAATATGTTAGCATGAGTCCCACTTCAGGGAAGAAGTATGGCAGGAGAGAGGCTGCTGAGAACATTCCCTCCAGCTCCTTTTCTTTATCTACTTCAGGCTTCAGTCTATTCCACTCCTTAATTATCCATTTGGGCTTACCAACGACATGCCCTTTATTTCCTCTAGACGTGTTTTCTAGTCATTGATTTGCAAACAGAGCTACTGATTAAAATAGTAGAGAAGCTAATCACTTTAGTGAAAAAACCCTGGCTGAAGCTGGAAACAATCAATAGCAAAGGAAGAAAACTGATGAATTGAGTAATTACTCACATCCTGTTGTTAAAAAGTTACACACAACTCATAGAAATGACAGTACCCTACCAATACATATTACGACATCCTAGTGTGTCACAAGGGAGTCAAGGTGCATGGTAAATTGACGTTTTCAGATTGGTGTGAACAAATGAGATGTAATATGTACATCCTATCCCCCATTGGTTTTGATCAGAACTGCCCATATTCTTTATATTTAATTCCTATGGTCTTACTTGGGCACTCTTTTAACTGTTTTTCATGTTTCTTGGCTGAAATAAAGTAGATGAAACACTAAGACAGGCCATATTGCTTAGAGGAAAGAATCCTGGGATGATACCATAAGTGCCAGGCTCCTCTAATTTTGACTTTGTAGCCAACATCAGGCAAGTTACAACCTCTCAGTAACTCATTTTCTTCACCAGTCAAATGAGAATAATGCTGCCTTCCCTGCCCACTTGCCTCACAGAGTGATGATGAGAATCAAGAGATATCAGATATGAAAGATTCTGAAGTTAAAAGTGCTCTGTAAACGCAAGTGATTATTGGGGGAAAAAAAGCTGTTGTGGCCAATTCAGCTGGAAAAACTGTAGGCTGGTAGAGGTGCAAAGGAACCTGAGAAATTGAGTCCAACCCCTTAATTTCGCAGATGGGAAAACTGTGACCCCAAGAGTAGTGAAATGCACAGATAATTCCCATAATTTTAGATAATAATGATAATTAGAGGGCTTATTCTGGGCCAGACAGTGTGCCAAGTGCTTTATATATATTATCTCATTTAATCTTCTCAATCTCCCTATTAGGTAGGTGTGAGACTCAAGTAACTCACCTCCCCAGGGTCACATAACTAGTAACTGGTAGGACTATGATTCCAAGCGAAGAGTTTTTGATGCCAAAGTCAATGCTCTTAACCACCTTACTATACTGTCATAGTTGTGAACCTTTTTTCCAGGGTGGCTAATTAACATGAAAAAAAAACCTCCTTTCTTCTTTCTGAGAGAAGCTACTCAGCCAACAGATAGAAAGCTAGCAGAAAGATATAGGACAAAGGATATATCCTATTTCTTAAAAGTTAGTCATTATCTTGTATATCTTTCCCTTTGGTATTCTAAAGCTACTACCTAGTTATCATTAACTGTTGCTGCAGTACACAAGCATCACTAGTGTACTTATTTACAATCTCTAAGCCCTTTAACATGAAACATATGCAACTGCAAATGGGAAGTTTCATAACATAAGGGTTTCTTGTGCTTTGCCATTTGCAGACGTATCAGTCAGCATCCCACACCAAATAAATCTAACCTCTATACCTAAGAGGATAGTGCAGAAATAATGGAGTATGACTTCTTTTTAAATTCAACATATATGAAACTTTCCAGTTCCTATATAAGCCTAAATGATTTTCAGAATGACTATGGACCAATGCCCTTTTTGTGCCTCCTGCCCTACCCCTTTTCAAAGGGGAGTTGATAGCAGTTATCCTGTGAATGACAGGTGTGTGTGGGGGGAAGCAGATAGCTTGTCTCCAGGCCTGTAGGTCATAGAACTGCACCCAGGGAGCTGTACCTAGTGGACTACACCTGTGAGGCCTCATCAGCACCTACATCTGACTGAGAAGATGAGATTCTGGACTTTGTACTGGGATGAGACTTTTGGGGGCCCTGGGCAAGAATGAATGTATTTTGCTAGTGGGAGGAATGTAAATTACTGGGGACCAGAGAGGACTGTGGTAGCCAGTCTCCATGTTGATTCCCCCAATGATTCTCACTTCCTAATATTCACGCCCTTGTGAGGCCCACTTCTATACTGATCTCTAAAATCAACAGCTTATTATGCAGGTGGCAGGCTCTAACTTTTTAATTAATTTATTTATTTTTGGCTGCATTGGGTGTTCATTGCTGCAATGCAGGCTTTCTCTAGTTGTGGTGAGCAGGGGCTACTCTTCGTTGCGGTACATGGGCTGCTCACTGCGGTGGCTTCTGGTTGGGGAGCACGGGCTCTAGGTGTGCAGGCTTCAGTAGTGTGGCACACAGGCTCCGTAGTTGTGGTTCGAGGGCTCTAGAGCGCAGGCTCAGTAGTCGTGGCACAGGGGCTTAGTTGCTCTGCGGCATGTGGGATCTTCCCAGACCAGGGCTCGAACCTGTGTCTCCTGCATTGGCAGGCGGATTCTTAACCACTGCGCCACCAGGGAAGCCCAAGCTCTAACCTTTGAGACTAGATCCTAAAGTCATTGCAGTTTCCTCTTTGCTTTCTATTGGATCACTTGCTCTGGGAGAAGCCAGTGGCTTTGTCCTGAGGACACTGAAGCAACCCTATGTAGAGGTCCATGTGGGGAGGAACTAAGACTTTCCACTAACAACTAGCATTAATTTGTCAGCCATGTGAGCGAATCATCTTTGAAAAAGATACTCTAGGCCCTGTCAAACCTTTAGATGTCTACGCCCTAACCAATATCTTATTGCACCCTTATGAGAGACTCTGAGCCAGCACCACCCAGCTAACCCATTCTTGAATTCCTGACCCTGTATGAGACAATAAATGTTATTGTTGTTTTAAGCTGTTATGCTTTTGAAGGTAATTTGTTATAGAGAAATAGATGCAGCAGAATATGAAACATGCTTATCTCAACCATTTAACTGACCTCAGAGAATATTTATCAACCATAATTTTAGGATTGAGGAAGCTAAAATGGCAGGTTGGAGTATTCATTTCAAATGCAGTGTGTGTGTGTGTGTGTGTGTGTGTGTGTGTGTGTGTGTGTGTGTGTGTGTGTGTGTGTGTGTGTGTGTGTGTGTGTGTGTGTGTGTGTGTATCCCTGAACAAATCATTATGTATCTAGATGTCCTTCAGTTAACTTCATTTTTTTCCTACCAATTTCTCCCGAGGTGGCCTTGAGGATGACCAGTTACTTAACTGCTGAAAACTCTGAAAACAATGGGACTTGTAAGGAATAAAAACATATCTGTGAAGAGATTGAAAGTAACTTCTGTGCTCAAATTCCTTCAGGGGCTTCTGAGTAAAATTTACCACGTTTTACTTTTTTGTTCTCGAGGGAGGTGATTAAAGAAATCCCATCCTGTCCCGCAGAATTTTTAGAGGCAAAATTAAATGTGATAAGGTATAGCCAACAATTAACAACTAGTATGGGCTTTTTCTCATTCTTGCCTCTTCCCCATCTCTCCACTTTGTCAAAATTTAGAGCACTGTCCACTCCTTAGAATTACAAATTTTTTAAATCCCATTATTCTTTGGCTTTTCCTTTTATAAAGGCTTAACTGTCCCTGAGGTCAAAATTCTAAAATCTTCAGGGAAGATTACTGACACTGGTATGGCAGGATTCATTTTGTTTTGGGGTAAGAGATCATTAAATTTGTAAAACATGCTCAACCATTTCAGAGACTGTAAGGTCCCCAAATACACGTGGAAAAAAAAAAGAACAGTGTCTATGAAGCAAAACAGGAGGTTTTGAGAAATTTTTAAACAACCAGAAATACTTAAAGGGAATTTATGATGATTGTTTTCCTAGACATTTCCAAAAATTTCCCATAGGTGATCGTTTTCTTTTTCCTAGTTGATGCCTTGTCTGTTTCCTGCATTGAAAAAAAAACATCTCTGTTGTGCTCTTTCTAAGCCCTAAGCCCACTGATTTACCACACTGAAAAATACACACCCTAGATTGTCCCAATACTCCTCTCTCAGAAAAGCACAGAATTACAGTGCTGGAGGATTTGTGCTGTAGTTCAACTCCAGCGTTGTCCTTTTAGAGGAATTGATAAATGGCTGTCCCCACTGAGAAAAAAGAGTAGCTTTTTGGCACTGAAGAATGAATATGGAGAACAAAAGGTGGGTAGAAAAGGGTAAGAAGTGTAGGATATGATATTGTACAGAGTAATGTCTAATTTTTCCCCAAATGAGAGTTGAACAAAGAAGAATATCGATTTCACTTTAACAGATATTACTCTACTATTAGCTAATAAATTTCTATCCAAATATAACATAGACTTTCTATCAAACATTATTTATTGTTATTAAATAAAAATTGACTATTGAATCAGAAAAATATGTCCCTGTAATCCAATGGTGTCTGACTCTCATCAAAGCCAAAGCTTTTTTGGTTAAATTTTGACCGTAACACATCATAGTATACACACACACACATTTTTATAAATAAATAAACAGATAGATAAATAAATAAATAAGTAAATGGCACTAATCCTAAGTGCACAATTGGATGAACCATATGTATGATTCCACCTAGAACAAGATAATAAGAAGTTCCCTTAGGCTCCTTCCCAGTAGGTAACTATCCACCTCCACCCCAAGGTAATGACTGTTCTTCCTACTACCACCAAAGATTAGTTTCCCATGGTCACTTTTTAAAATAGATCTCAAAACCTCATAATAATAATTTATTTGTTGTTTCATGGCTTAAATGAATCGGAAATGATTACCATAAAGCTTGTGAGAAAACATTTACTATAAAATCTTGCAAGATTCTGCTTCCTTGTCATTCTGAGGATACAAGGAGAGCAAAGGAGAATATTAAAAGTCCATATCTGCCTATACGGAGAAGTAAAAATGCAGATCTTGTGTGCTTTAAAAGACATTGGCCCTATCCCATGGGTGATACTTGAACCTTGTAAGTAGATATAATCATGTTGTTCAAATTAGGATGAATTAAAGGTAAAAATAGAACTGCACTGCACAGTGCCAACTAGACATACATTTCTTTCTAACAACAACAACAAATCCAAAACATAGACCTGCAAACTTTCCAGAGAGACAGAGACAGACCAAGGCATTATTTTTTAAAAATCTGAACACTCCTAAGAATTAATTTTTTTTTGTTTTAAAATGACTTCACTTAGCTTAACCTTCATATGTTAAGGTTGATTAACTCTATGCACTTTATGTCCAGAATGTACTTTAGCTGATACTTGCTTGGTTGAGAGAGCACTGTCACTGCTGATGCGGGAAATCTATTTTAAAAATTGCAGAAAAAAATGCACCAGATACATCCTTATCACATTTTCAAAAGAAGTCTATTTTGTGTTATTCCTAGGGAAGAGAAAAGTTAAAAATAAAATACTCAGTAAAAGCTTAGTGTTTCACCTAAGCCTTTGTAAATAGCCTGCAACTTAGAGACAGTGAATTAAGAATTCCATGTTGAATTAGAAATTAAAAATAGATGCAGTAGTGAGAAATGTATTTTAGGCCCTGCCTACACTGCAGTAAAAATTGTGTTTTGCAGAAATTAGGATGATTCTTGCTAGCATGCTGTTAACAATTTCTCTGGCCAGGAAAGATAAAAATATAGATTTTTTTTAGTTTATTATTTCAAAAACTTATTAATTTTCTTACTGTTATAGACCTAAGTATTTAACCTTTAGCATATATTTAGCCTTTTGTCTATTTTATAATGAATTATGTTGAATAAAGTATGAAGTAGTGACATTTAAAATGCATGTGATATTTTCATAGAGGATAACCTTATATCAATGTGTTTGAGGTCAATTATTATTATCAGTTTTACATCTAGAGTACTGAAGTACAATTCCAGTGAAATCATTAATAGGGGTTTGTTTGTTTTTTTAATTTTTTCAGGCCATGCCATGTAGCATGTGGGATCTTAGTTACCCGACCAGGAATCGAACCCATGCCCCCTGCATTGGGAGTATAGAGTCTTAACCACTGGACCACCAGGGAAGTCCCAATAGGGGCTTGTTTAACTTATAATACCTTTGTCCCAAAAGAACATGGCACAGCCCTGCCTCGTATACACAACCCACGCACACATACAAGCAGGTGTAAACTGTGGAATATATTATTAAATAATAAAGGGGACTACTTCTATAAGAACACATAACCAAGAATTATATGTCCTCTAATAGCCTATTTCCTAAGGGCAACACTGTTCACAAATTAAAGCATGACAGTGTTTTGCCAACAGATCTCAAAAAACTATCCTTTGCTAGAACATATGTAGTTAATATTGCAATATATTAACCATTGAAGTTAAGGACTGGGAAATTCCTTAACTCCGTGAAAATAAGTTTAAATGAATGCATCTATAATTTTTGTTCCCTAAAATTCAGAAAAGATTTTTTTTACTCTTTATTAGCTCTAAGACAGTAAGGGTAATCTCTTGACAGTCAATTAATTCACAGTGTAAGGTTTTTCTTTATATATATATATATATATATATATATCTTTATTGGAGTATAATTGCTTTATATAGTGATGTTAGTTTCTAATGTTCAACAAAGTCAATCAGCTATATGTATACATATATCCCCATATCCCCTCCCCCTTGAGCCTCCCTTCCACCCTCCCTATCCCACCCCTCTAGGTCATCACAAAGCACCGAGCTGATCTCCCTGTGCTATGCAGCTGCTTCCCACTAGCCATCCATTTTACATTTGGTAGTGTATATATGTCAATGCTACTCTCTCAACAGTGTAAGGTTTTTCTAAATTAATAAACCCTGACTTTTAAAATTGCCATTTTAACATTCTATTGTATGGTTTTCTGTCTCTCATCTCCAAAGCTGTGAAGCACTTATCACCCAATTATTACTTTTTTTTTTTCCTTTTTCACATTCATTCTTTCTTCTCACTGAGGTGGGCCATGCCCAAGTTGTGGTCTTCCATTTCCTTATCTTCCACCTTTCACAGCTCAGTTAAGTACACAATATCCTCTTTAATTCCATCCCTTCCTCAGCTTTATTACAACTCTTTCTCTTTTACTTCAGGAAAAACCTCTCATATTTTTTTCTCTCATGCTCTCCCCTTCCATTTGCAATCTAAAAGGCAAAGTTAATCCTGGGTGATAAGCCCCACACTGTGACAGTAAAAAGGAAAGTCATGAGTTTTAAAGTAAGATTAAATATAACATAGACCAATTTCCTTTGACTTCTAAAGCTCTTGAAAGTGTCCAGAAGTTCCCAACAGACATTCTACAAATCTCTATCTAACTCCAAAACTTCTTTTAATAAAACCAGCTTTCCTTCAGATACCAGCATCAAAAGGATCAATAAGAAATATTAAGTGGTATTGCTTTTCTATTTTATTTCATTACTATTATAGAAATACTACTTTATTTTTCACTGTAACTTAAACAACCTCAGTCATATTACGGTTTAAATAGGCACTTGTGGGCTAACCTTGACTATTACTATTCATTCATCCCTAATCTTTTTGCCTGAAAGTGTTCAATAGTATCCAACCTAGCTGTTCTCTCTACTTCTATCATTGCCTTTCTGCTATTTTTCACCCAGCAATCAGTGATTATTTAAAAGTGTAACCAGAGTTTGTCACGCCCATGACCTCAGCCCTCCAAAGGTACCATATTGAGAGTAAAATCCAAAGGCTTCATAAAATCTATAGCCCACCAGATCCTAAATAATGTGGCTCCAGTCTTACGTCCTTCCACCCTCGCTCTCTCCCACCACGCTGCAGACAAACTGAACCATCTGCTGTTTTGCCAAAACACCGAGTTTGCTCCCTTTGCTGTAAGTCTCCCTCCAGATGTGCTGAGATATGGGCTCAAATGTCACTTCAGGCTGGTTAACATTTTAGATAATACCTGAGTAGCCAGGTGGTGAGAGACTGAATTATGCTGTAGGAGTCCGAACAAAGAAAGAAAAAATTGGAAACCACTAACATGTAGATACATAGGCAGAGTGTGGTGACTAAGAGAAATCATGTGAGAGAGAAGACAAGGGGCCCGCCTTGAAAATAGCCCACAATTAAGTGACCTGGAAGAGGAGCCAGTGCAGTGAAGCAAAGAGGGAAGAAGTAATTAAGAAAACCCAGAAGTGCAATGTTGTTGAATAGCTGTGATGTGGGAACTGCAAAAAAAAAAAAAAAAAAGTAGATGAATAATCAAGTGAAATGTAATAGCTTAGGAAGTGTGAGGATCAAGAAGGAAAAAGCCATGGGCTTTGTTGATTTATTGTATTGTTTCAATGTGGAAAATGTCTTTTGTACTTCTAATATCTGTTTTAACTAATGAATTTCTTGGACAACTTTTGAAATTATTCTGTATATTCATGGAGCAAACTTTCCATATGCCCAATGACAGCCCCATTTTGACGATTCTTATTTGTTCTTAATTATCTGCACAGTAGTAAGAAAGTCTATCTACAGCACCATTGTCCCTTGAGGATTTCTATGAAATTGCTGCTCATAAAGGACAGAAGCTGTGATATGTAAGGGATTTTTGGTTTATCAGAAGGCACTCACAGAATAAGACTTGAATCATAAAGAAAAAAATTGTTTAATTTTAAGTTTAAAAACATTTTATTACTCTTTGTATGCTTTGGTTGACAAGTCTATAGAACTAAGTTAATGTCACCTAAAATATTACCACAAAACCCCTCCTGGGATGTCACAGACTAAATCAGCACACCTATCAGTAAAAGAACTGCTCTTTATCTACTGTCAGTGTTATGGAAGTCCTATACTCAAGCAAAGTTATAATTATATGTAATTAACTTTTCCATTTTCAACTAATTAAAGGAAGACCTGAAAACCCATCATCCCTGTATAACACAGTGTATTGAAGCTTGGAAGTTTTAACATTTAATCAGAAAAGGCACATTCATTTTGGCTTCCTCTTATCCCTCTTGTTAACGGAAACAGCCCACTGGCTCTAGAACAGAAAGGCCAAGCTTTGAAATTACGTGGCGTTAGGACAAGGATAAATTTGCTGTCATTTTTTGTTTTTGCTGTCATATTTTTAACATGCATTTTTAAATTCAGATCTAGAAAGATCTAAAGCAGTGCAATTTGTAAGTTGAAAACAACATAATTAATACAAAGTGATTCAAAGAATTAAAACAAAACAGAAGACAAATTCTCTGAATAACATCTAAACAGAGACAGATGAAGAGATATCATGTCCTTACTGGTTGACAAACTTACTTTCACGTATACATTCATTTAATTTAGTCATTCTTATGTCAGCTAATTTGTTTTATGACATTCTTATGTCAGCTAGATTGTTCTTCAAATATTACTAATTTTAGAATTTCAGATGATAAATTTTGTTTTATAGATAGGGAAACATGAGACTACTTTACATTTTAACATGATATAACCCCAAATATCTACATAGAACACGACTTTATTCTTTTTGTTGCAGGGGTAAACGGGAGTGTCTTCTTGATTTCTCTTTCAGATTTTTCATCATTAGTGTATAGGAATGCAAGAGATTTCTGTGAATTAATTTTGTATCCTGCAACTTTACTACATTGATTAGCTGTAATAGTTTTCTGGTGGTATCTTTAGGATTCTCTATGTATAGTATCATGTCATCTGCAAACAGTGACAGTTTTACTTCTTCTTTTCCAATTTGTATTCCTTTTACTTCTTTTTCTTCTCTGATTGCCAGGCTAGGACTTCCAAAACTACATTGAATAATAGTGGCGAGAGTGGACATCCTTGTCTTTTTCCTGATCTCAGAGGAAATGCTTTCAGGTTTTCACCATTGAGAATGATGTTTGCTGTGGGTTTGTCATATATAGCCTTTATCATGTTGAGGTAGGTTCCCTCTATGCCCACTTTCTGGAGAGTTTTTATCAAGAATGGGTGTTGAATTTTGTCAAAAACTTTTTTCTGTACCTATTGAGAGGATCATATGGTTTTTATTCTTCAATTTGTTAATATGGTGTATCACACTGATTGATTTGTGTATACTGAAGAATCCTTGCATCCCTGGGATAAATCCCAGTTGATCATGGTGTATGATCCTTTTAACGTGTTGTTGGATTCAGTTTGCCAGTATTTTGTGGAGGATTTTTGCATCTATATTGATCAGTGATATTGGTCTGTAATTTTCTTTTTTTGTAGTATCTTTGTCTGGTTTTGGTATCAGGGTAATGGTGGCCTCATAGAATGAGTTTGGGAGTGTTCCTTCCACTGCAATTTTTTGGAAGAGTTTGAGAAGGATGGGTGTTAGCCTCTTCTCTAAATGTTTGATAGAATTATCCTCTTCTCTAAATGTTTGATAGAATTCACCTGTGAAGCCATCTGGTCCTGGACTTTTGTTTGTTGGAAGATTTTTAATCACAGTTTCAATTTCATTACTTGTGATTGTTCTGTTCATATTTTCTATTTCTTCCTGGTTCAGTCTTGGAAGGATATCCTTTCTAAGAATTTGTCCATTTCTTCCAGGTTGTCCATTTTATTGGCATAGAGTTGCTTGTAGTAGTCTCTTATGATGCTTTGTATTTCTGTGGTGTCAATTGTAACTCCTCCTTTTTCATTTCTAATTTTATTGATTTGAGTCCTCTCCCCCTTTCTCTTTCTTTTTTTTTAACATCTTTATTGGAGTATAATTGCTTTACAGTGGTTCCCCCTTTTTCTTGATGAGTCAGGCTAAAGGTTTATCAATTTTGTTTATCATCTCGAAGAATCAGTGTTTAGTTTTATTGATATTTGCTATTGTTTTCTTTGTTTCTACTTCATTTATTTCTGCTCTGATCTTTATGATTTCTTTACTTCTACTAACTTTGGGTTTTGTTTGTTCTTCTTTCTCTAGTTCTTTTAGGCGTAAGGTTAGATTGTTTATTTGAGATTTTCTTGTTTCTTGAGGTAGGATTGTATTGCTTTAAACTTCCCTCTTAGCACTGCTTTTGCTGCAACCCATGGGTTTTTGATTGTCGTGTTTTCGTTGTCATTTATTTGTCTCTAGGTATTTTTTTTATTTCCTCTTTGATTTCTTCGTGATCTCTTGGTTATTTAGTAACGTATTATTTAGCTTCCATGCATTTGTGTTTTTTACATTTTTTTCCCTGTAATTGATTTCTAATCTCATAGCATTGTGGTCAGAAAAGATGCTTGATAGGATTTCAATTTTCTTAAATTTACTGAGGCTTGATTTGTGACCCATGATGTGATCTATCCTGGAGAATGTTTCGTGCACAGTTGAGAAGAAAGTGTAATCTGCTGTTTTTGGATGAAATGTCCTATAAATATTAATTAAATCTATCTGGTCTATTGTGTCATTTAAAGCTTGTGCTTCCTTATTAATTTTCTGTCTCGATGATCTATCCATTGGTGTAAGTGTGGTGTATTATTGTGTTACTGTCGATTTCCTCTTTTATAGCTGTTAGCAGTTGCCTTATATATTGAGGTGCTCCTATGTTGGGTATATATATAATTATAATTGTTTTATCTTCTTCCTGGATTGATCCCTTGATCATTATGTAGTGTCCTTCCTTGTCTCTTGTAACACTCTTTATTTTAAAGTCTATTTTATCTGATATGAGTACTGCTACTCCAGCTTTCTTTTCATTTCCATTTGCATGGAATATCTTTTTCCATTCCCTCACTTTCAGTCTGTATGTGTCCCTAGGTCTGAAGTGAGTCTCTTTTAGACAGCATATAAACGGGTCTCGTTTGCATATCCATTCAGCGAGCCTGTGTCTTTTGGTTGGAGCACTTAATCCATTCACATTTAAGGTAATTATTGATATGTATGTTCCTATTACCATTTTCTTAATTGTTTTGGGTTTGTTTTTGTAGGTCCTTTTCTTTCCTTGTGTTTCCCACTTAGAGAAGTTCCTTTAGCAGTTGTTGTAGAGCTGGTTTGGTGGTGCTGAATTCTCTTAGCTTTTGCTTGTCTGTAAAGCTTTTGATTTCTCTGTTGAATCTAAATGGGATCCTTGCTGGGTAGAGTAATCTTGGTTGTAGGTTCTTCCCTTTCATCACTTTATATATATCGTGCCACTCCCTTCTGGCTTGTATAGTTTCTGCTGAGAAATCAGCTGTTAACCTTATGGGAGTTCCCTTGTATGTTATTTGTCATTTTTCCCTTGTTGCTTTTAATAATTTTTCTTTGTCTTTAATTTTTGTCAATTTGATTACTATGTGTCTCAGCGAGTTTCTCCTTGGTTTTATCCTGCCTGGGACTCTCTGCACTTCCTAGACTTGGGTGGCTATTTCCTTTCCCATGTTAGGGAAGTTTTTGACTATAAACTCTTCAAATATTTTCTCGCGTCCTTTCTCTCTCTCTTCGCCTTCTGCGACCCCTATCTAACTATGCTTTTATTTATTTATTTTTTTTTAAGGAGATGGCTGAGCTGGCAAACCCAAAGCATTCACTCCAAAAATTTCTGTAAAGTACTATGGAATTTAAGATGTGGTAGTTATATTGTGAAAATAGAAATTTAATATAATCAAAACCTTATTATAAGTAATGTGTTGGAGTGTTACTGTTAAGCATATCATTTCAGGTATATTAACATATTAATATTTTCATTTCTGTGTTTACACAGTAGTCAGCACACACTTGGCCTATCAAAAATAAGAAAAATTGTTTCTACCATCTTTAGTATGGGAAAATAATCTTACTAAATGGGCTTGATATAAATTGGAGTTATAAGATATGGGGAAGAAAGGATGCTTTGAGGATATAACATAATTATTATTTTAAAAATGGGTATAATTTCTATGTGTCTAGTTATCAGGTTTAATTACTTACTATGCTCTCTAATATGTGGTTTAAACTATGTATGATGTCTGTGAAGACAGTCACTTTTTTTCAAAATGTTTTCAAATTTTATCCCAATGAGAAAAACAGAATTTGGAGGTAGAACAGCGTGAGGGAGAGGATATTAACCATAGTAAGGGGTTTGCCTTTAACGTCAAAACAGCTATTTTGCCAACAAACATAAACAGGACAATTTCTTAGTCACGTGTTGCTAATGAAAACTAACCAGAAAAGCTAAGCCTGAGGTTGACATACTGTGTCTTACGCTAATTTATTATTTATCCATTTATCATTAATTACTTATGCTAAAGTGTCATACAATGCTTCACTCAGCTACTCATTGAGATGTGCTTTGTGTGCCAGGCACTGTACTAGTGCTAGCTCCTCCATCAACAAAGATGAATAAGGTCTACCCTCTCCCTCAAGAAGTTTACAGTCTAGTAGGAAAGCAGACATATGAATATCCCACTACTGTTTATAGGTGATTAATAGAGAAGAATTTAAAAGTAGCCAAGCTTTTTCTTCTAGGCAATAAATATGTGAAAGCTTCTCATGGCACCAGTTGTTATCATAAAACTTCTATAAAACACACACATTTCTGGGACTTCCCTGGTAGTCTAGTGGGTGAGACTCCGAGCTCCCAGTGCAGGGGGATCAGGTTCAATCCCTGGTCAGGGAACTAGATCCCGCATGCATGCTGCAACTAAGAGTCCACATGCCACAACTAAAGACCCTGTGTGCTGCAAATAAGACCCAGAGCAGCCAAAATAAATAATAAATAAATATTTTAAAACACACACATTTCTATGCATATTAGTATTGATTTCTATAATGTAATGTTCAGGCAAATAATCAATTTATAATTGATTATTTATAATAATCAAATAATCAATAATAATCAATTTATAATAATCAAATAATCAATAATAATCAATTTATAATAATCAAATACTCTAATTCTATTTAATCCATGCCAATCAGGCATGGATTAAATAGAATTAGAGTGTTTCGGGGTGAGGGAGGGGGGCAGAAAGTGAAGGTTATTCTTAAGCAGGGCATTTTTTTTGTAAAACATAAAGTACTGGTACTCACAGCTTCCTGCGCTGTGCTCATTTCTTGATGGATTTTTAAAGCCTACTTCCTTACTGCCACTATCCTGTGTCCCCTCCTTCCAAAGGGTGTAAACTTGATGTGCTTACAAATGAATCAGTCAAAGAAAACCCAGTAATTTATTTGAGAAAAACTATAGCAATAATGCTGTAAAGGAAAATCGCTGGAACTCAGGAAGAGGGTATAAAACCACAACAAAAGAGAAGCTATTGTTAATAGGGTAATAATCTCTCCTGAAGCTGGAATATGAGGCACAGACTTCCTAATTACTACAAGGATCAAAGTCTTATCCGACTAAATAATATGTTAAACATAGACTTTAATTGTCCGCAGTCTAATAATCTTTTCTACACTTAAAAACTGAATGTTAGCTTTGTGATAAACTATTTCATATAAACTGATACAAGAGCAAAGCAATGACTTTTTATACCCAAATTATCTTATTCTGAAAAATCCCAGCAAAGTATGTCAAAAAACAATCTGTGATCATTTTAGTTTGAGCTTAATGTCAATTCCCATTCTTAGTTTAAACAGAATTAAAATAGTCTGTAGTTTTGATTTGCATTTTGATGTAAACTTGGCCATTTCTCTCACTTTGTGCAAGTTTAAAGATTGAATATTTTTTAGTTGTCAAAATCACAAATAAAATGAATACAGAACAAAGGGACTACCCAGAGTCAGCAAAAATATCTCACAAACTTATTCCCATGAAAGGAATTGGAAGTTGTTAGAAGTTCAATCCATAAATATATGCAAAATGAAAACGACTGCTTCTGTTAAAGGATTATGTTTTATAGTTTCATCACATGAAATGTGAGCTTAAAGAGTTTTTAAATGTTTCTGGCAATTCTAGAGTGAAGACTTCTAAAAAAAGGGACTGGAATAAAGTCCTTTAGTTACAATAGAAGAAGGAAGTATCTATTAATTTTTCCAAAAGCAACTATAGTAGCACTCTTCCTCCATCCCCACTCTCCCCACCCCCACTCCCATACTCAGAAAGCTGAGTAATTCCTGGTTAAATGGGCACGGATGGTGAGATCTAGGTAGAAAAGTTCCGATGGACAAGATGTTGTCAGATCAGTCCTGCGGAAACACTGGGATAATTCTTATGCATGAGGGCACTCTGCTGTAGTATTCTGAAATAGGACTTGATTGTTTTTTATACCTATTCCTACTGTGATGGTCAATTTTCTGTGGCAGCTTTGTTGGGCTATGAAATGTGGTCAAATATTATTCTGGATGTGTCTGTGAGGTGTTTTTGGATGAGGCTAACATTTATCTGGTGAACTCTGAGTAAAGTAGATGGCCCTCCATAATGTGAGTAGGCCTCATTCAATAACTGAAGGCCTGAATAGAACAAAAGACTGACCTCCCTTGACCAAAAGGGAATTCTGCCAGCAGATGGCCTTCAAACTTGAACTATAACATTGGCTCCTTGGTTGTCCAGCCTCATGGCCCACCATGCAGATTCTGGACTTGATAGCCTCCATAATTGTGTAAGTCAATTCCTTAAACTAAAATTTATTTCTATACATGTACACACCCTATTGTATCTCAATCTGTTTCTTTGGAGAATCCTAATACACTTGTTTAGATAAAAATTTAAAATCAAATTCTGGAAGATGACAGACATGACATATACATCCTGGCACCAGAGTGAGACAGTGTCAGAAATTCTTTTTAAAAGTACTAGATAAATGGGTGAACAAATTTATGGTCTATTCCCCTTTTTATTACAGAGTATGGTTAGTGCAGAGAATGGGAAATGCAAACACCTCCAGGTAGCCTAACCAGTAGGTAAGAGGTAGAGGGTCCACCCTCTAGTGGCCTAATAGTGTGTGGTCTGTGATGTGTGGTAAACTTGACAATTACTAAATCCAGTCTAATTTCCTTTCTCTTCCTCGTTCTCATTTTTAGTCTCATTCTTATTCTTCATAAATTAATACTACATGGGTCAAATACAAAAAAGACCACATTAAGTTATCAATTTTCAACTCCAAATAAATTTGAACTTGAAATTTCAGAGGAGCTTGACCTCACAGATATTGACAGAGGGCAGATACAGGACAACATAAGGGCATACTTTGTTGAGAAGTAACAAGTCTAATAGTGGGTGGGGGATAGGGGTGGGTAGCATTGTAGATTGGTACTGTGAAGGCAGAAGCATTATGAAGACCAGAAGGGCTGAGAAGGAGACACAAAAAGATCACACAGGAGTGATATTGTAACTGTAATGCTTGAGTTGGAAGGTTCTATAGCTTTGAAAACAAAATTTCCCCCAGGGATTCCCTGGTGGTCCAATGGTTAGGACTCCGAGCCTCCACTGCTGAGGGCCTGGGCTTGATCCCTGGTAGGGGAACTACGATGATCCCACAAACCGTGCTGTGTGGCCCAAAAGGGAAGGAAAAACAAGAAAGAAAGAAAAGTTCCCCAAAGATGGTTACTTTCCCAAGTTCACAGCTAGCTCTTTTTTTGTTTGTTTGTTTAAGTATATTAGACAATAGGAGAGCCACCTAGGACACATGCAGAATTTAATTTCCTATAAGGAAAGAATTAAGTAAAATTGCAGCCCTTATTAAACCGTAAGTTCCCTGAGAACTTATTTACCTAAATCTAACATCTTTATCACAGTGCTTTGTACAAAGTAGGTGCTTGATAAACATTAGTTGTTTCAGATAGCACTTGATAATGAATAAGTAGTCAGCCTGCTGTCTCAAAGGCCTCCTCAGTCCAGGAGCAGAGGAAGGGAAGTAAATACCTGTAAGATACAGGAATAACTCTGGGACATTGAGCCATGAGGTACACCTCCACACTGGGCTCCGTGGCAGGCCTTGACTGAAAATATCCCTCCCTCAACACCCTGTGTGACTTTTCTGTCTTTTATTTTTATACAACCACCCCAATTTTCCCAACTGAAGACTCTTTTGGCTGAGGAATCCCCTTTAAAAAAATTAATCTACATTTTTTTAGGGTTAATGTGACATTAGTCTTACAAAGATGAAGCAATTTAAATTAGGTAGCTTTCTCCTACACATTAGCTGAAATCAGCTTTATTTGTAGAGACGGGGAATTTTGTGGTTAGTTTGGGAGTAGCAAATATTTTAAGAGGAGAGACAGCAGGTTGTCACAGTACATTGAGAGAACATCAAGAAAGGCGGGGACAGAGCAGAGGAACTGGAAGTACAGAAGTCTTATGACTAGTTAAGGTAACCTAAGATCTTGTCACTCAAAGCATGGTCTGAGGACTGGCACTATGGCATCACCAGAAAGCTTGTTAGAAATGCGGAATCTCAGGCTCCTCCTTGAGCCTACAGAAGCAGAATCTGCATTTTACAAACACTCAGGTGTTTTGATGCTAATTAGAGTTTGAGAAACCCTGCTGTAAGATTTTATTTCTTATTTCCAAATATTATCCTAATGGAGGTCCTATGGAAGTCGGGAAATGCCTCTGTTCTTCCTTCTTCTGCTCCAAATGACTTCTTGCTTCCAGGAGCCAGGATTTAAACCTGTGCTGTTACTAATGTATTGTAGTTATTACATTATGAGTTAAGTAGGCTTTGAAACTAGCCTAAGAGTCAAACCAAGTCATGCAATAAAGCACCCACAGGGAAATGTGTTCTGATTTCAACAACTAACTTATAAATAAGTTATTAGAACACAATTCCCTTATACATTTGAGTTGTCTTCAGTTATTCATAGAAAAGACTTATTCTGAGTTCAGAAAACACAACAGAATTTTCATGCACCAATCTATAAACATCAGAGTTAATTAATATTAGAATTTTCATATTCAGGTATCTGTGACAGTGAGAGAAAAGTAAATATTTAAACAAACAAACAAGAAATCCCTCAATATCATAAATTTACATATAATAAATCATGCTAAAAAATTTAGGGCTTCCCTGGTGGCGCAGTGGTTGGGAGTCCGCCTGCCGATGCGGGGGACACAGGTTCGTGCCCCGGTCCGGGAAGATCCCACATGCTGCGGAGCGGCTGGGCCCGTGAGCCATGGCCGCTGAGCCTGCGCTCCTGGAGCCTGTGCTCCGCAACGGGAGAGGCCACAACAGTGAGAGGCCCGCGTACCGCAAAAAAAAAAAGAAAAAAAAAATTAAATTTTCCATTGAATGAAGAAATCAAAAAACAATCAATGAATGGGAAAATAGAATTTTTTCCAGATTGCTGTGGCTTAAAGACAGAGCTGTATTTTATTCATCTATCCCTAGCATCCAGAAGGATGCCTGGAACAAAGAAAAGTCTCATTAGGTTGTGAATGAATTAATGAATGAGTGAATCAATACCTGGTACAATGCCATGTTTAAAGTAGGTTCTAAGAACATATTTATCAAGTCAACAAAAATGTATAAGAATGTACTAAATCAAAAAAATTATTTAGTTAATAGAAGACCATGAGTCAAGGTGACTAGCACATATATGCTAAATGAAAATGGCATGTTTTATATCACTGAGGATAGAAAGTTAAAAAAAATTTTTTTAACAACTGCATATTTTTGTTTAGATACAATGAAATAGTCTTTATCAGCAAAGGAGATAAAATGTCTAAAGGATTACTAAAATGAATTAATTTTCTTTGAAGACTTTCAAAACCAGATAATCACTCATTTGTGGAGTTGCCGTCCATGTTCACTGTCAAAAATTCATCCTCTAAAAATACAAGATAATAATTTGCTGATTAATATGTATTTTAAGTAATTTGTTCTAAGTCATATGCTCCAAGATGTAACTATAGAATTAAATTTTTAAGACAAAGTTAACTTAAGAGTTCTATATCCTAACACAAGCCTTTTAAAGAGTTCTACTGAATGATTCTTCCATGGCAAATCAACTAAATGCCTGAAATGTGAAAATTTTCATAAACCTCTTCATTTTAATCCAATTCAGATGAACTCAGAAATCTGTTAAGCTATTTCATTTTATGAATGGAGTGAAAGCTTAATATACTTCAGCTGTAACAAATACCTAAGGACAAAGGAACTTTTCAGGTTGACTTTTCCTAAAACTGAATTGAGGATTGGAGTTTACCTTTCACTTAACTGTACACAGGCAAGCATTTATTTGCAAAAAAGAATCCAGCACCTAAATCATTCCAGTGTTTACTTTCAATGGCAGCAGAGGTCATCACACAAAGGCTATATCTCCAAGAAACTGACCACTTGAATCTATGTGCTCAGATTGCTTTTTGAGTGAAAGTAGTCAACTTTTATTAGTCATTATTTTTGTCTTAAAGCTACCACTTTTGAGAAGTGCTCCTCTTAAGTTTAATACACCGCAATTGTGTGAACAGAGTTAGGGTCACATTCACATTAAGCACACTTTATACAAGTTGTTTATATCCCACTGCAGGTAAACCTTTCCAGAGTAGGTCACCATACTTTTGTGACTCTGCCGGAGCTTCATTTTATATAAATACACTAATTAAAACATGTTTACTGAGTGGCTACTGTGGGATAGGCACTTTGTGAGCTGGGATATAGCTGTGAACAAGACAGGCAAGGTACATTGCCTATCAGGAAATGTACATTCCACAGGGGCAACCAAGAAACAAAGAAGGAAATACCAGTTAATGAGAAGTGTTGTGATAACAATAAAATCAACTGATACATAGTACCTGGTGGGTAGCTTTTGATTGTGTTCTCAGAAGAGGTCTCTCTAAGGAGATTATATTTAAGCTGAAACGCAAAGAAGGTTGCAGGCATGTAAGTATCTGGGGGTAAGGGCATTCTAGGCAGGGAGAGAACATCTAATTCAAAAACCTTAAAATGAGGAGAAGCTGCACATACTTATAAAACTGGGCACAGAAGAAGGCGATGGGAAATGAGGTCAGAGTGGTAGGCAGGAACTGGATCACATAGGACCTCTGAGACAAAGGTCAGGGACCTTAATTTTTTTCCTAATTGAAAACAGGAAATCTTTGATACATTTTAAACACAGAAATGACATGATTAAATTTAGGACTTAAAAAAGATCACCTTGGCTACTCTGTGAAGGATGGAGTGTAGAGGGGCAAGGTAGGAATCCAATGGCTACTGCAGTCCAGACAGATGAGAAGGACCTGGACACTGTGGTAGGAGTAGACATGAAGTGAAGTGGATTTTTTTTTAATGATTTGGAAGTAAAGGCAATAGAGACACCTACAAAATGTAAAGATTCTATAGCTTTTTACAAGGATATGTTTTCCTGTTTTATTTCTAATGCCACAATTAATATTATTAGAAGTCTGTTGACCTTCGTGGACCAAACTAGTTGATAGGATCAATGTCTTCATGGAACAGTCTATGTGGACTCCTAAGGTTCCTTCTCCCTATGCCTCTGGGAAATGAGACAACTCATAACCTACCACCTCTTTGAGTATTTTGGAATATTTTTACAAAATGCATGATTTACTGTTTGCCTCTGAGGTCTTTAAGGACAGGGACTGTGTTAAACTTATCTTTTTATCACCTGAGAATGCACAATAGATTCCTGATACATATGCAATAAATGAATGAGTGCTGACATGTGAAATTTCATTTCCCCCTTTTCTACTTATATAAACTCTATAAAGGCTCCTTAAAATGAATCCCATTTGCTATTCTGCCACTTGGAAAAAATTCTTTGTTTTCAGGATAATTCATGTTAACTTCTACATTGGGGTTGTTTGATGATGGAAAATTTTATTTTAAAAATAATTGAATTGATGTCAGTAGCAATACATGGATAGTTATGTGTACATTTTGTATTATTTTGCTAGAGCTGCCGTAATAAGTACCATGGAGTGGGTGGCTTAAACAACAGAAATTTATTTTCTCACAGTTCTGGAGGCTAGACGTCCAAGAGCAATGTCAGCTAGTTTGGTTTCTCTTGAGGTCTCTCGCTTTAACTTGCAGATAGCCAGTCTTCTCACTGTGTCCTCACATGGCCTTTCCCCTGTGCACACACGCCCTTGGTATCTCTCTGTGTCCAAATTTCCTCTTTTTATAAGGACACCAGTTAGATTGGACTAGGGCTCACCCAAAGGCCTCATTTTGACTTGATCACCTCTTAAAAAGCCCCTATCTCCTAATACAGTCACATTTTGGGGTACTGGGGGTTAGGACTTTGGGAGGAACACAACTTACCCTATAACATATTTGTTAGAAATGCTAACTCATTAGCAATAAGAAAATAGACACATTTTGCAGTGATGACTATATGCCACTCATTGAAACACACACACACACACACACACTCCCATGAGTGTGCATGTGTTGGCCCCATAAGGTAAGCAGTACCATTTACTGATGAAGAAACTGAGGCTCAGAGAAGACAATTCAGCAAAAATCCCAGAGATAGTGTGTGGGGGGGTGGCTAGGATTTAAACCCAGATCTTCATGACTTCGAGGCCTGTTCTTTTAACTCTATACTGTTGCCATCCCTAATAGAACGATTGTGGATATATTTAATAAAATAGTGCATGTAAAGTACACGGTGCACTGCCTGACACATAATGACTCAACAAATGTCAGTTTACTTCCCCTAACACTACAGGCTTAAAGGACAATAGCATTTAAATCACCCCTTTCCGGCTCTCCTAGCTTTTCTGGAATGCCAATTTGGAATATGCTTCTCCAAAAGACTGGCCATAATGGTTATTTCTCTTGACTGAGCGTCAAAGCTTGTTCACTATTTTGGTAGATGCCTCTGTGTACATATGAATTCATAAGAGCTAGATAATGAAAATGCTTTTAAATTTAAAAATAGTTTTCACAATTCTAATGCTTAGCAACTAGCATTAAAAAGGGAAAGAAAAGCATAATAACATTCCTTTTCCTTTAAAGACCATTCTGTTTATAAAACCATCTCTAGCTGTGCTTTAAATCAGCAGGAATTAGGGCAAAATATAATGAACTCCAAGTTTAACATTGCAGTAAATTAAGTACTCAAGATCTCTACCATGAATAGTATCTACCAATTCATACAGGTAAAGGTCCATGGTAAAATGGAATATATACGGTGAAATGAAAATTAACTCTCCAAACTAAGAAAACTCCCATTTAGAAATGCTATCAAAGAGAATTCTAAACAATTTCTCCTTTTGTTATTTCACCTGTTACTGCTATAAATGCTCTCTCAAAATGTCTAATAATAATAATCAAGGCTTGGTTACAAGATCTGTGATCCCTTTAAAAATGCTCTAGCTTAGACAGTATAATATCACAGATGTGTCTATTAGTTTCCGTTTTAACCCAAGGGGCAGTCAGTTGCTTTAATGGAGATTCAGAGATGGGCAGCAAGCAATTTATCAGAAAATGCCATTTTTCAGAAGTAACTAGTACAAGTGCTTTGGCTTGCTGTATCTCAACATCTGAGACTTGGCTAATTAGCATACTAAATGTCAGACGTGGTTTTTATCTGGGAAATTTATGGTTTATTTATAGGCATGATGAATGTTAGAAATGGGCCATTATTGGTGGCATTAAAGGTACTCACAGATTGGTGAGGTATTTTAGAAACACCTCTCCTTTTGTGTAAATCTGGTGAACCCTGAAACTTGGACCAGCAGGGAGGGGACTCGAGTCTGGACCCCCAGATGCTCTTGTGTTCATTCACTGGGTCTGAGGCAAGATCTAGAGCAGACTATACAGGACAGAATCCTGCCTGTGGATTACTGTTTTTCCTAACTTGAGTCAACTTTCATGCAGAATACCTAAAGAACAGAGAGCACATCTTCAAGTTTCCAGATCAGGTTGTAAGAACTGTTTTTGAATCTGCTTGTTGATGTGTTTGTTAATTAAATATCTATATGTATGGCAAAATTGGGTCTGAGATTTATTTCCATTGTAAGATGGTAGCCAGTTTGTTGGGGAAGAGCCAAAACTTTCCCACCCAAGGTCTTTCTGGGTCAGATAGGATTCAAGAGTTGTGGCTCGGTTCAATCAGAGCAGCATTTTACAGAATTCTTTTTCTTGAATTTTAATCTTTAATTTTCTGTGGGAATGTTAAGATGACTCATAGGAATAAAATATATTAAGCTTTTTAATCATGCAATTTAAAAGACTCCCAATAATACTAAACATGAGATCATTTAAATGAGTATTTTCCTCATTTCTTAGTTTTCAATTAACATTCTTTTACATCTTTCTAGACCACAGGGGAAAAATGATGAAAAGTTGCCTTGAGAATTTAAATATTAAAAATTAAGAACAGCTTTGTCCTCAAGGAGGACAAAGAATTCAGAGAGGAAAAAAAGCAGGAACCAGTGCTTTAAGCCTTAGTTAAATTTTATAAACCATTTTGTTCTGGGTTTGGCAGAACACAAAATGCTTTTGCCAAATTTTTCCCTCATTATTTAAAGCCACATGTTGTATGAAGGGGACTTAATGCATATGTCAGAAGTATTTTTATAAATACATTTTACTAGTAGAGATTACTGAACTAAGGTAACCAAGCCTAACGTTAGCCCAGTATAGCACAAACCATGGGATTATTTTAATTAATCAGTCACTTTCCTAAGGTATGATGGAATGAATTTACCTACAGAGGAAGTGGATTTTAGTTGAACCATGAGGAATTGAGGTTGAATACATTTAATCACCAGTGAGATTTATTAAACCTTGTAATATATGAAAGGCTTAGGAATGTACCATAGACTCACTAGACAAATAAAAATTAAGAGTTGAAAGGGGATTTTGGCAAGTTGCAACCTTACTTGACCTCAGCTTCTGCTTCTGTAAAATTTAAGAGTCGGTGTATGCTGTCGAATCCCAATCTATTCATACTAAGGACCCCCTTTATTATTCACTCACTCAACATGGGGCCTATACTTTGAAATTTTGCCAACCAAACTGAATCTGATGACTAATAAATCCTTTCTCAGATTTTTATTAATGAAACATATTAATCACTGTTTCTGATCAGTGTAAGATATCCAGGATTACTACACTGGGTGCATATACTGTTGGCCAAAGCCAAAGAAAATGTGATATTTTAGTTAACCTGGGCAGGTTGACTGTGGTGAAATTTATTATTTCCATCAGACATTTTAAAATATAGGCAGTGCCGATTATACGAGGATAATTGGTTCCAGAAAAGGGCCGTTTTTAAAGTGAGTCCATGTAAAACAGGGGTCACTCTACCTTGAAACTTGAAGCTTAAAATTATGAAAATAGGTTTATTTTATTTCAGTTATACTTGCAGTGAAGGGTATAATTGTATCTAAAGATATCATAGAATAATGAGAGCAACAAGAATGTGGTTTGTCTTATTTTGACGCAAAATTTTTTCCAACAAGCTTTCACACCTGGCATTTAACTTTCTTGCAGCTTGCAAGAAGGGTCAGAGGGGAGGGGTAGATAGGGGAATGCAAAACAGTCCAGGCCCAAAGACCTCCTTCGTCTTTTGATATGTAAATCATTCTCTTTTTGCAGCCCCATCATCCTTGTGCCTCATCTTTGACTTCAGTTTGCAGTTGATTTATTTTTCATATATTTATTTTTTATTGACATATAGTTGATTTGCAGTTGATTTTTGTGTTGTACTTGCATTAAATGGTTGAAAGATTACAAGTATCAAGTAATTATCAAAGAGAACAGAGATGGTGAAGCCAAAGGTGAGGCTAGATCTAGTGGTAGAAAGCAGGTCTAGAATCTAGGCTCCTGAGGGTTTTTTTTTTGGACACTTAAGCATAGTATTTTGTAGTTGTAACTGTTTATGATTTTATAATCCAATTTGTGCCTTGTCTTTAAACTCTAAGATATTATTGATATAACTTGATTAAATAGAAATATTAAAAACAACTGTCTCTTCCTCAGGAAAACTCATGGGTTTTAAAAGGATATCTTTAAAAAATACGCTATATGCTGTTAATTTTAATTAAATCTTTCCAGTCTGGAGATCACAATTAAGCTGAAACTTCAGACAGTGGCACTTCGGAACAGTGCAATTTGGTACAACTCAACCAAAGGAATTTCATTTTTTTTTTTTTTTTGGTACGCGGGCCTCTCACTGCTGTGGCCTCTCCCGCTGCGGAGCACAGGCTCAGGACGCGCAGGCTCAGCGGCCATGGCTCACGGGCCCATCCGCTCCGCGGCATGTGGGATCTTCCCGGACCAGGGCACGAACCCGTGTCCCCTGCATCGGCAGGCAGACTCAACCACTGCGCCACCAGGGAAGCCCCCATGTACAGTTTTAAAAGTAATTTTATAAAGCTGCAAAAGGAGTTGTGTTTTTTAGTGGCATATTCTTCTGAAATGGGGGGGGAATAAAGTGTTAAAGAAACATTATCAGATTTTTATTTTTAAAGAGACAGTTGAAATTGACTACTTTCAAAGTATGTAAGTCATAATTCTTAGCAGAATTTATTATATTTCCATGATGTGACATAGCAAATCACACAGAAAATACATAGTTCACCTTCAGTCTGAAAATATTTCCTCTAATTAACGGGACATTTTATTGTTTTATTGATGGATGTAAACTATTATGTTAAAGGCTAGGAGAATGAGAGTACTGGAGGAAAAAACAACTTTAGACTCACTTGAGGAACTGGGCTAGAATCCTGGAGAAATGCTAAGCTCACAGCCTTCCAGGGGGAAGACTGGCATTTGCACTTGCGGGTTCTCAGAAGTGCACAGCTGATGGTCAGATAGTGACAGTCTGGGGAGAAGCAGGGCTGTCAGCACCAAGAACATTCAGATTGTATACAGATGTTCTATGTGGGCTGGGACAGAGGGAAGCCTTGCCTGAACAAAGACAGAACCTTTGTAAAGGAATTATTTAGGAACAATTTGCCTAAAATAATGGGAAAAATAGAAAAGTGTCTCAGAATATTGAATGTATTAGTTATAAAGTATAGAAAACTATGTCTGAGATCTTTAGGTCATACTTCTTGAAATTCTGCTAAATGCAGTAAAGAAAATGTTGCTTTAGTCAGCTGACTGGAATGTAGCAGAATGCCTTGGGACTCTTACAGGTTAAAAACGACAATAGAAGATATGCTGTATTCCCAGCTTCACTGGATTCCAGGAGCCTGTAATTCTGCTGATGGACTTCCACGCCCTAGCTAGTGATATAATCACCTTGAGAAACAAGTACACTTGTTGCAACAGTGGTTTCCAGAGTCGACAGTATCCTTCTATCAGGTACTACATGCTACATGTCTAACTTGCTGTTGTCCTTAAACCTTGCTCTTTTCACAGAGGCTGAAAAGTCTATACAGTAGTCCCCCCTTATCCACAGTTTCAATTTTCACAATTTCAGTTACCTACAGTAAAATGAGGTCCAAATATGTTAAATTAAAAATTCCAGAAATAAACTTCATAAGTTTTAAGTTGCACGTCATTCTGAGTAGCGTGATGAAATCTCACCCTGTTCCATCCTGTCCCCAGGATGTGAATCATCCCTTTGTCCATCTATCCTGTCAGTCACTTAGTAGCTATCTGGGTTATCAGATTGACTATCACAGTATCACAGTTTCACAGTACTTGTGTTCAAGTCACCCTTATTTTCCTCAATAATGGCCCCAAAGCACAAAAGTAGTGATGCTGGAAATTTGGATATGCCAAAAAGGAGCTGTAAAGTGCGTTTTTAAAGTGAAAATGTAAATGGTTTTCAACTTAATAAGAAAAAAAATCATATACTGAGGTTGTTAAGACCTATGGTAAGAAGGAATCTTCTATGCATGAAATTGTGAAGAAAGAAAAAGAAATTTGTGCTAGTTTTGCTGTTGCACCTCAAACTGCAAAAGTTTTGGCCACAGTGCATGATAAGTGCTTAGTTAAGATAGAGAAGGCATTACATTTGTATAAGATATTTTGAGAGAGAGAGAGAGAATACATTCACATAACTTTTATTATAGGATCTTGTTATAATTGTTCTATTTTATTATTAGTTATTGTTGTTAATCTCTAACCGTGCCTAATTTATCACAGGTATGTATGTCTAGGAAAAGAACATAATATATATAGGGTTCAATACTATCTGCAGTTTCAAGAATCCACTGGGGGTCTCATCCTCTGCAGATAAGCGGGGATTACTGTATTCAAGCTGAAGTGTGCAGAGGAAAAGGAGGCTGAGAGACAGAAAGAGGGCAGTGAGAGCAAATGGAGGGTAGTGGCGATTGAATCAGAAATATAAACCTCAAAGGAACCAATGTCTGGAAGGAAATCCCAGGAAATTCCCGTTCAGTCTGGCTCGTCTCAGCTCAAAGCACCATTTGAATGATACTCTGTTTATATGGTTAAATTAGTAAAAGTCTACAGGCCTAAAATGGTCGTCAATGCTATTATGATTTGTAAGTGTGAATGCCAACTTTAAATCATATGGCAGAATAATGTCTGTGCTATCCAGACTGTGCGGAGGGCCATGAATATACCCACGGAGCCTCAAAAAACAGGGTAGCTTTCAGTCTTCTCTGTAGGTAGCCTTAGGGATCTGGTCTTTGGAATTTTATGACCACTGAAGAAATGGCTTCATTCATTGGACCAGCCTCTGAAGTACTGTCTCTCTTAGCTCCAGAGTGGTATGAAATTGGTGTGATTGTGGGGTGTGCGCTCTAGCTAGGAGTGTGTGCCCTGCTCTGCTCGCATCCATGCTTGGGGATGATGGGAGGCAAACTTGCTTGCCTAGAAGTATATTTATGTGTTCCTTGGTTTTGGATACAACTGAAGGTAAAGAGTCTTATATAGATCTATAATTTTGTTGACTCCTGGCCATGAATAAAAAAGAAACTTAGTGGCTAGCATAGACGAGAAAACTGAAGCCAAGCAGCTATTTCCTGACAGACTTCAGAAGGAAAAGCAAAGACTTCTGACCATAGTGGTTTCCGAGGCTAGGCATGTCCAGGACTTTGGAGTTTGGAGGGCCTGTAGGGATTTGACTTTAGCTCTCCACTAACCTTGCTTTTGGTTCAGAACATGTATATAACCAGTTTTCAGTATTCTCATCCTTGGAGACAGGAATGGGGCTATTCCTCCCCAACCTAAGAGACTGAGAGTTAAGGGAGGAAATCAAAGTGCTCTTATCCAAGGAAGAGAGTACGGGTGCTAAGGAAATACAGCAGGGCACTACAGTTGTTAGTTGATTTCCTCCAATGCAGTTTTGGATTTAAAAGCTTTAAAAATTACACTTTTACTCTTGTATGCTTAAACTTCTCAAAATCCTTTCCCATAGATTCCTTAATTTTGACCTCACTATTAGCACTCTACTTGAAGAGACTGTACTGAGCACAGATGCTGTGGCCAATTATTAAACCTTGTTAAGCTGTCTGACCCTTGGGGAATTACTCAGCCTACATATACCACAGTTTTCTCATATGCAAAACAAGGATTATATTAGCAACCTCTTCACAGGCTGGTTGAGAGGGCTATATAAATTAATACATGTAAAACATATAATGGTACCTGGCTCATACTACACTATCAGCAAGTGTTAGCTATTATGAGGAAACTGGGGCTCTGAGACGTGAAATGATTTAGAGAGGCTAAATTCTACCCCAATCTCAAGGTTACAAGACTAGTAACCAGTGTCAGGACTTGCATGCTGGTTTAATTATATCAACTCTAGTACAGCTGCTCAACAATAGAACACAGCTGAATACTTAAATACAGAAAGAGAGAGACAGGCCCATTGAATCTGTACAAAATCATAACGTATCTCATTGTGTTATATTTATATATATACACACACATATATATGGTATGAATATTTTTCTATATGATCATGAACTTTTGGGGGACAGGAACTCTGTCATTCTTTTTTCATTTTACTGGAACCAGGTACATAAAATGTCCACCCATGTGTATAAATATTACGGAATGAAAGAACAGAAGGACAAGTGAATGAATGAATGAGTGAATGAACATGCATGGTTAGCTATTAAAGAAATACTCTTAAGTCTCATACGTTAAAGCAAGTAGTTTGGAGAGACTCGTGTAATAATAAACCCCAAACCATGTCACCATGATACTAGTAGAAAAGCACTTGATGCACAGGATGTCTACCATCAACACAGCCTCCAGTGGTGTTCTAAGAGCACTTAGTCTTAGAAAATGATGTTGAAGGGGACTAAAATGATCAGCTGTCGTATAACATTGGAAATCAGTGTTTCTACAGCACAGTGCTCTCCACCACATAGTTTTAAAGGGCCAGATTTCCTTTCCACTGTTAAGATTTTCCTTTTTAACTGCAATCTTCATTGATGATGAGAAGATTTGGTGATGAAGAGTTGTGAAACCCATACTTTAGCAATCATCTCACTTGCATCCAGTTTTTTGACTCCCTGATCACTCAGATCTCTATTGCTGTCCATTAACATACAATAAAGGTTTCCCACCCGCCAAATAAAGCTATTTCCTGTCATTCCATGGCTGGCTACTTGGTGGGCTAATCACTAGCAGCACATACAGACTGGACCTCTATGTAAATGAACAGTCTAAAAATATAAGTCTGTATGCACCCTATGGAATTCCCTAAGCCATCCATCCCCTTAACTCCATTTTTGTTGAAATTATACCCTATCCTAAGGGGCATTTCAATACAAAGAGATAGTATTGAGCCCTGTAGCATCCCATTTATGTATGTTACTTTACTAAGATTTGTAGATCTGCTTGATTTCTTCTAATTTGGGGTTTCCAAATTAATTTAATTAGTTCTCCCCATAAAACCATGATAACTAAATTTCTGCAGCAATCTGCTTCAGAGATGCACAGTACATTTCCTCTCCCTGATCTTCTCCTGCCCCAACTCCTCCACGGCTTAATTTCTGCCCTCCTCTTCAGCACTTACCGCTTGAGAAAGTTTGATTTTAAAATATCAGGATCTTCGTTTTCACTCATATTTAAATAGCTTAGTCTATAGGATACATTTGCAAGATTCATAGTAATGAGTATATAAGTGAACTTTTTAATACTAAACTTTAAAAGTTGGTTCAAAATGTGCTGCCAACAGCTGCATTACCAGCTACTAATTATAGGTACAACCCTACATGAAGCTACTGATGACCTTAGGATATCCTCTCCTTTATAGTAATTCCATAATTTCATCTGCTTTTCCCATTGCTAACTATCATTTAGAAGGCTGCGTGAATTAGTCTGACAGTAAGAACTCAGAGTAAGTATTAAGAGACATAATTTTAATGTCTGGTTTTATTGTTGATTCATGTTTTGGCTTAAGGCAACCAAGCCATCCCTATTCATAAGGAGAGGGTGGACACCTACAAAGTGTAATTTTTAGGGGGTATTAGTACTATTTTCATACAAATGCCATAGTGTGTGATGTTCTATTATCGAAGGTCAATTCACTTGTGTTCAAGCCTTTCTTTCTCTTTTAAAAAGCAAAGGACGATGCTGTATTAAGATCCTAATAATATGCTATGACTTAATATTCAGTTTACTATATTACTGGGCTTTTAGCCTTATGACAGCAATGTGTTTATATGTGTGTGTGTATGGAGGCTACGGTTAGGCACATGAGTAAGTCAGGGGAAGGTGAGAGGACAAACGTACAGAAAGGGTTGTTTCGGGACACTGAAGACAAATTGTCTTTTTCAGTTTCTTAAAACTATAAAACAGGAGAAAATCCCTGAATCTGTACAATTATTTGAAGATTTGTCAGCTAATGGTTGATAATGTGCCTAAGCAAAAACTTGAGACAAATAAAAGGTATCAGTCACCTAACGGACAATTTCTGACACCCTCAGTGACATGCTACCCTTAACCTTTAATACCTGATAGTGAATAGAGCTGTTAGGAAACACACACACACACATACACACATCACCAATGCTGTTACATAATACCTTTCATATTGAGCAATGTAAGCTACCAGGTAATCATGGCAGTTAAAATAACACTTTTTTAAAAAAACTGACGTTGTTTCTCCTCTCTAGATTTATATTTTTGATAAAATGTTATTCTATTTCTCAGTCCTTCCTTTATGATGTAGAAGGTAATCACAGGTTGCAATTTTAAATCCCTTTAGTTTTCTTTCCTCTGAATAATCCTATTTGACAGGCTCCTTTCCGCCCCTTTTCTTGTCATTAAGAACAGCTTCAGTTTGGTCTGAGTAAAAAGAAGATTGATTATATAGCTCTAGGAACACTACTACCATGTTCTGAGAGGTAAAGAAGGGAATTTCAAAAATGAATCTGTCTTTATCAGGAAGAAATAGACTTAACACCTCTGAGCTATAATAGTCACTTATATTAGTGGAATATTACATTTTGTGACTTCATTTATAGTTTAAAATACAGAAAGATATTGATCAAATCTTTTGGTCAGGATGTTAGACGTATTCCCAGAATTCTATTTTGCCTTATCTTTTGGGAAGCTAATAGAACAGTAAATATCATCTTGAAAAGTTGCCATTTTCAATGAAGCATTTACTTTGCAATTGATAAATATTTTAAAAGTTAACACAATTTATGGTGTGTTCATTCTCAATAGATATCAAAGAAGCCCATTTCTCCTTTGGAAAGATATATATTTTTCCATTTCAAAAGGAATGGAAAAAAATAATTTTGATATGAATTAGCTGATAAGGGCACGTATTTTAACCATTTCCTCCAAAAAGCTCCAATCAAGTGAATCCAGCATTTCAAGAAGTTAGGAGGTGGTATGTATTACTCCTGGTGAAAAAAAGCTATCATGGGCATCTAAATGTTAAGTAGCTTGCCAAGTTCACTAAGTCAAGCAGTGGGACTGAGGATAAAACTACAGGTTTCCTGCCTTCCAGATGGTAGTAGAGTGGAATGAGACCTATACATCAGATGTTTCTAAACAGAAGGAGGGTAGAGATAATCCTTCAAGAGCAAGGTCCCCCAGCACCCCCTTTTCACAGGGCAGCTGAATGTTGTAGGCTTGTCTGGGTCCAAGAATGACAAGGAGATTTCTGAATTAAACAATAAGACTACCTGTTGGAAAATGGCCTGTGGTTTACTTCTTGGATAGGCGTTGCCCAGAGCAGCTTCCACTGCCTCTGCAGTGCTGTCTGCAAAGCTTAGGGGCTGAGCGACAGGTGGAGAAACAAGAGACCTTTTTGCTGCCCTCCCTCTTCCTTGCAGATTGAATACTAATACGCTGTAACTTCTCACCAACCTCCTTTCCTTTTAGGGTAGTGGTGATCTAGGATGCAACAGAGTTTATCACAAACGCACAGAAAGAATCAATGCCCCCTAGGCAGCCCTGGAGGGGTGGGGAAGGGAGTGGGCTGTATTTCCAGCACAGTGATACTCAGGCAGGTACAGCCCTCCAGGCCCTGTACACTCAATGAGTCAGGGGCAGTCACTAGGTCACTATCTCACCGAAACTTGTGGTAATAGACCACCTGGGGCAAGTAGTTGTTCTATGAGAGAAAGAATACAGGACAATGAGGAGGGAAGAAATGTGCTGAAATGGACAAACAACTGAAGCTTGGTTCTTGTGGAGATAATCCCATTTCCCCACCTTAGAAACTGCATATCTAAATAGAAATGCAATGACTAGATTCCATTTGATCACATCTGGTTTGTAGACATTGCATCGGTAATTTAGGAGATATGAGGTATCTTTCTAAGGTTTGCTGCAAAATACAATTCTGCTTATGCTTTCATTCAGCGGCTTGTTACCCATGTTGTAACACACTGTCTATAGGAAGCAGCCACCTGGAGAAAGTTTAAAGCCTTTAACAGTCCATCCCCCTCCCTCTTTAGGTATTTCTCTAATCACTTCTCTGCCACCCCTGGCCCTCACCTCCTGCACACTCAAACACACTCTCCACTCCAAATTATCTGCAGTTTCCCAAACCCACCAGCCCCTCTTACTTACTACACCCCTTTCTTTCTGAGGTTATCTTCCCTAGTCTCTCCTTATCTGCCTGCAAATATCAACAAGTTTATCTTTCAAAATGCACCTCAAGCTTCACCTCCTGTGTAAAGCCTGAACTGCCCTCCCCCACCCCGATAAAACTGACCATTCTACTTTTACACTCCCATATAGCTCACTTGATTATACCTATTTGTTTACAAGTTTATCTTCCCTGGCTAGATTGTGAGCATCCCTGGAGTGGAATCTGTATCTTATCTTGCAGTCTCCTGAAGCAAACGCAGTGTCCCAGCATTTAAATATGTTTGTTGAATGAATAATGATCCGTGTTCTCTGCTCTGTTCTATCTATCCCCTTGGATAGAACAACCCACAGTTGCAGTTTTTTAAGCAGTGAGGAATTTGGGAGAATAGGGTGGAAGAATTCTGGAAAATCAAAGTCCAACTCTAGTTTTCAGACAAGATTGTTCACAGTGGAACAAATTCTCCCTCTGAGAAAAGTCAGTGAAAAATTCTCTCTACTGATTATGATGAACTACATTTAAATCAAGTCCTAGCTGTGCCAAATAATGTTTGGAAGGAATTCATTCTCTTTTTTTGACTATTTCCATCCCCGGATAAGTATAATCCAGGGAATTTTTGAAACAATACTGATGCCTGGGTCATGCCTTGGATATTCTAGTAAAATGGGCCTAGAGTAGGGCCTGGCTTTGGGATTTTTAAGCTCACCAGGTGATTCTAACGTGCAACCAGGATTGAGACCCACTGCTTTAAGAGAATTTATCCAGGACTGGGTTTTACATAGCCTCTGAATGTTGATAAGCTACCAACTTTGCAGGTCCAATTTAAACTGAGCAGGCGTCTCCAGTTTAACATGTTCAAAAGCAACCACGCCCCAAATACCAAAATTAAGTAGCAACTCCATCCTCCCAGTGGCTCACAACAAACTCCTTGCAGCTGAGGATATGAGTAAACTGAATGGTGGGGGAAGAAGCCAGATAAAGTGGTTTAAGAAGAAGGTAGTGAGAGGGAAATAAAGACTTTGACTGTAAAAGGAGAAGAAACTCAGGGAGCTAGTTATAAGTGGAATTAAAATTAAGGAACCTATTTATAATTTGTTTTATAAATTTGAAGAAAGATTGGCCTCATTTAAAAGGTGATGGGAAAACCCAGTAAAGAAGTGCATTGAGCGAATTGCCTACTTTCTCTGAGTTGCTTGGTTCTCTGAGTTGCTTGTTTATTGAGAGTGCACAGGTGATACGGCTGATGAAACAACATAGAAGGATTGGAGAGATAGTTAGAAGGTGCACTTGCAGAATTTGTAGTTGGATGTGGGGTGAAGTAAAGGGACGAGTCAAGAATGACATCCAGGGATTTGCTGGCTCAAGGGTGGCTGGTGGTGCCCTTCACTGAGCTAGAGAACAGAGAAGAAGGAGATTTCAGAGAGAAGAGGAAAAAAAACTTTTTTTTTTTAAGCTGGATGCTTTATTTAACATTATAATTTTGGTCGGGCATATCCCTCACCTTTAAGGAGCAAAACAAAACATAAGCCTCAGATTAGGTCCAGGCACAAGTTATTCTTCCAATGATTCTGAAGTCAAACTGTAAAATTCAATTATTACTGCCTCTGATTTCCCATGAGGATTAAATAAAACCACACAAATGAGAGTGCCTAGCACAGTGCCTGAAGTAAACAGATGCTCAATAACATTAACTGCTCTTTCCTTGGCTTGAAGCCATGTGATTAATGAGGAAATAATAGGCTTAGGAATTAGATAGGTTTAAATTCTCACTATACCATTTGCTAGCTGTGTGACTTAAGGCAAATTATTTAACTCCATCTGTCAAATGGAACTAACAATACCCACCTTATAGGGTTAATGTGAAAAGTCATTAAAGAATAATGCATACATCATTCAACCGAAAAAGGACTTAATAAATATCCAACCCCCCTCCTTCAAGATAGCCTATTCATAACTCTTCCAAAAGTATAGATTCATAGGTCGATGAATTTAAACATATCCATCAGAATCCCTAACTTGTGGTAAGAATTACACCAGTGCAGTACCTTGACACAGTACCTGGCATGGAGAGGACCCTACATAAATGTTTATTGAACTCAGGTGAATTGCTATGTCCACTGTCACTTGGCTAACTGTGGCAGCATGGGCTAGCCTGGGATGGGACTAGGCCTTTCTACTACTCAAACAAGGGCTCTTTCCATTATCCTGTGTACTCCCCCAAGGTTAAGTCATCTACTTGCTGATAAAATTATATGCTTATTTAGAGCAGTACAAATTAAATTAAGGGTCATAATAAGGTGTTACCATAATTTGAGTTTTTCAGGGTTCTATGGCTAAGGAAGTCATTACTGTTAAAATACTTTTACATAAAATAAATTTTACAAGAAACACAAACTTTTTTTTTTTTTTTTTTTTTTTTTGCGGTACGCGGGCCTCTCACTGTTGTGGCCTCTCCCGTTGCGGAGCACAGGCTCCGGACGCGCAGCCTCAGCGGCCATGGCCCACGGGCCCAGCCGCTCTGCGGCATGTGGGATCTTCCCGGACCGGGGCACGAACCCGCGTCCCCTGCATCGGCAGGCGGACTCTCAACCACTGTGCCACCAGGGAAGCCCAAGAAACACAAACTTTTTAACACAGCTTAAATTAAGAAAAGTTTCCTTCCTTTTGTTTTGCCTAACTACCACAGGAAAGTCACCTATGTTTATGATTTCCTAAATGGAAACTGTGTAGAAATGCTTTTAGAATAGTAATAACTTCAGAATGGTATAACCAATTCAATGGTAAGCAGCAGACTCTAGTGGAATAAAGAGTTGGGGGAAGTGGGAAAGCCGGTCCAATCTTGTGAAACTCAAGGCTGAATACACATGAAGTAAAATACTATGCACTGAACATACAAATGCAAGTACAACTGTACGTGGTGAGGTGAACTGTACATGAAGCACCTATTAAGACGAAACCACTCAACCTCTGGATGACAAGTAGAAAACAGGTTTTTAAATGTCTGAAAACCGCAACTTCAGTGCTTTTGCAATCCCCGCTTTTAGGATTTGTCACGTGAAGCAAACAGGCGTAACCCAACAGCACTATTAGGGCCACACAACCATTCCACACACAGGCTGGTCTCATAAACATCATCAAGGAAAAGCAGGCAAACCAGCAGAGAAGGCCTTCACCTACTTTCCTCCAGATTGCAAACGCTGTACGGAGACGGCGGCGCGCAAGTAACCAACCCCAAACAAATAAAGGAATACCTAGGCATTCTGACACCCCCAAAGGTCCTCCATAACATTTACGGAGTCTCATCCCATGAAATACAGTTAGTCTGCACAGAACCCCGCGTCCCCTCCTACAAGGGGCAGCAGTGGTCACCTTCCATGGATGGACCCCTTTAAGCCAGCTTCACGGACCCCCCCACAAACCAGTGACTCGATTGACCGCCACAATGTAGACTCCATTACCCCTGTTAACGTTTCTAGAACACGTGATTTGGGGGTGCACACTTGCTAGAAACAGATCAAACAACACTTTCACACATTTCTGAGTCCTGCCATACTTGGATCCAAACTATTCCAAAGGAGGGGCCGAACATCACCAATCCTGGATGACACTCGTTCAAATCGCCCTCAAGAGGGGAGTGAGTCCCCCCCTTAGCTGGTCGCCAGCAGCTCTTACCTTTCTGTCACGGGGGACCTCGGCGAGGGACCCAGGGATCTGGTACAGGTCCAAGCTGAGATGCTCCAGGCTCAGCCTCTCCTGCAGGAAGTGGCCCGGGTACCACTGTAGCAGGGACCGACAGGGTCTTCTTGATGGACCCTTGAAAACGTCCAAGGCATGATGGGGGCTGGCAACCGGGTCGGCGGGGCCTCCGGCCGAGCGTCCCAGCTCTGGCTCCAGGCCATGGCGGGGCCCAAGCCCGGGGAGGCCCCTCCTTGCCCGCTCGGCGCGGCGCCAGCGCCGGCTGTCTCCCAGGGCGACCCTGCCGCCTACACCGGCTGATCGCACTAGGGCTGGCGGGAACCAGCCGCGGAGGAGTCCCCCTTGCCCCAAGCCCAGGGGCTTCTGAGGGGTTCGTAGTCCGCACAGAGAGCGTGTGAGAGAGCCTGAGGGGAAGCCGCAGGACCCCAGGCCCGGCCTGAGGTGGACTGAGAAACTGTGTCTTCCATACAGTACATCCTACGTAGTATTTCTTTTCCTTTCTTTTTTTCTACTAGCAAAAGCAAGTTTATTCAGAAACAGCCAAAGAAGTTGCCAACCTACGTTTCTGAACTACAGCTGATCCTAGTCAAATCCAGAACTTGCTTTTATAGGGAAAAGGAGGTAGCTGGGCAGGGCTGTAATAACAAAAGAGTTCATTGGTGGAAGCTGGGAGTCCAAAGTATGGAGGCTTCTCATTGGTTGGGCTACAACTAGGCAGTGTTTCTTATTCAACATCACAAATCTATATTCGGAAGCTCTGAATCCCTGCTACACGGAAACTCTGCTAGGGATATAAAGATATGAGTAATGAATAAATCCAAGTTCCTGTTTTCGAGAAGCTTGCAAACTTTTCATGAGGACAGGAAAAGAGCCACAATAAAAGAAGAAGGTAAGTGCCAGAAGAATTATGCAAAAATCTAAAAGCATTCAAAGAAGAGGGAGATTTTTTTTTACGTGTGAGAGGTCGCTGGAGATAAGATTCAGCAAAGACTTCAAGGAGAGGGAGTGATGTTTGAGATTCATCCTGAAGAACTAACATTTCTATAGGCAGTAGGATTGGGGAGAACATTCCAGGTGGAAAAACTCCGCCACAACAGCACAGAACTGTGATAGGGCTAGGAACGATTGCAAACTAGCACCGCAGGCTAGTGTTAATTTAGGCTACGTATGGCCTAGTGGTCAGAAACAAATCTAGACTGGCAGGCTGGACTTTGGAGTTAAGCAGGCCTGAGCTGGGACACTGGTGCCACCACTGGATAAATACCCAACCTAGCGAAAGTTATTTAACCTCCCTCAGCCTCGGTTTTCTCCCTTCTAAAATTAACCTAATCATACATTTACCAGGATCGTTTTGAGATGTCTGTTCTATAATAGGTGTTTAATAAATGATAGGTATTATTACTTTGGAGAGGTCTTGAATACCAGGGTGAAGAGTTTATGTTTTCTTAGCCAGCTTATGGAAGCCTTTGCACAAAGTGACTACAGCTGGAATAATCTGCCCCCAATTTATACGCTTGAGGGAAGCAGGGAAGAGAAAAGACTGGAAGACAAGTTAAGAGACTCCTTGGTAGTCAGCTAGTAGATCAATAAGTAATCCTCAGGGTGATGCTACTTCATAGTCAATCCATAATATCAAAGTTTTATTTTTGAGTTTTCAAAATATACAGATATTTTATTTTCTTCCCTTCCCCTCTTGCTGTTTTGCCATTGGATTGTTCTGCCAGCAGGCAAAAAGACCAATCAGTGAAACTTCAATCAGCCAGTGTCGCCATAAACAAAAGAGGAACTTAAATATCTGTGGTTACTGTGTGAATGTAAGCATCTTTGAAAGATTTGGTTGGAGCAGGCTGAAATTAACCACTTGAATTTAACATTTTATGTAGAATATATATACCAATAATTCTTAACCTCCCTTTGTTCCACCGATACAGCTGAGTCACTATAGCGTGGGAAGAACCTCTATACTATAAATAATCTTCTGTCAGTTAATTTAAAAAGGCAGTAGGGCAGGACTTATTCAAAGTCAGTGGTCATGTACCACTGACCAACCACATAGAACCTTGGACAAGCCATTTAATAATCCTGAACTGCAGATCACATATCTGTAATTTGGGGGAGGTAATTTATTTTTTGCCTCATTCTTAAGGTTGTTTTGAGGATTGAATGAGGTAATTGATATAAAAATGCTTATGTTTTATAAGCCACAAATGCGAAAGATTATCTGGACAAAACCTCCATCCACATAAATAAGGCACAATCATTATGAACTGTATAAGAAGTTTTCCCACTTTTTTTCTTCCTTGCTCTCTGAAGATCTGCTTGATTTGTCTTTTTTTTTTTTTCCAGTTGGCGAGCACTTTACTTTCATATGTTGACCACAGTTAACCTCCCATTTTGGGTGAGATTTCCAAAGTATGATTTCCAACTAAGTAGCCATTTTGTCATTTTGAAATTGTGTTGTTTGACCTTCCCTGTGTTTTGGGATAAGTATAGGAGGGTTTGGCTTCAGACTTAAATTATTTCACTAAGGGCACTTTTGGAGGAGGAAAAGTTATTTTTCGCTCACTTAATAAAACAACTTCTTGTACAGCAAACTCTGTCTCATTAAGGGCTGTGCCGGAGACTTCAGGGATTATTTAAGAGACTGAGTCAGCATCTTTATCTTGTGATGTATTGAAAGATGTGTTAGTTCCCCAAGGGAAGAAGAAGGGAAATTGAAAATAAAATCCTTTTTCCCCCTTTTTGGTTAATTTTCAACAAAATGAAGCAGTTAGTTCTGAAATATAGACACACAGGTGAGAAAAATGTGTGTAATTACTTAATAAGAAAGGGACTTGCATAATTAAACTGAAATTCAATGCATTTGAAGGAAAGGGAAAGCATCCCAGCTAAGTTTCTGGCAGATAATGATGAAGAAACTGAAAACAGTTGAGGCTCTGAAGTCACACTTCTGTTGATACATATGGTGTTAATGGATTTTGAGCTCCTGGGCCTCCTGGTAAGCAGATGGTTTTATACTTGTGCTTAAACTAGAGGTTAGATGGCTTGGTGGAAAAAAGCAGTGACCTTTCATCTCAAGTTTAGTTCTGGACCTAATGATTTGTGTATTCAAACTTTTCAAACACATATTGTCACGCTTAACACCCTGTAAGATACTCGAACATTGACTGGGCCTGGTAAATAAATCGTAGTTGATCTTCACAGAGCTTCTTTTTTTTCCCCCTGGCTGAACCCAAGTTTTATAAGTTACCTCTCTTCTTCTGGGCAAAAAGTTAAATCAGGGAGTCAGTGTCTCTCATTGGATTGTCTGTTCAAGTATACAAAGTAAAACAACTAAAAATATACACTAGTTTCTGTTAGGTTAACTAGAAAGGAATATTCCTGAAAATAATTATGCTGCTGTAGAACTACAGTAATAAGCTCCCTGCCCCCCAGACCCACATTTAATTAGAAAACTACTGGTCCCATTCCAAATCCTAACTAATTTAATTTAAAACCGTATGTTTTATACAGTAATTGCCTATTTTTTAAGTTAACTAACCATTGTACCATCAGCTTAGACATTTTATGAGTGGAGACAGCACTCCTAATTGATAAGCATGGCATGCTTATAAATGAAGTTAAAACAACAGTGACGCTTTGGGAAACAAATGTTGCCATTTGACTGCTTCCCAAAAGTAGCTTGTTTAGCAGAGATCCAAGAAAGTTGCAGATCTCTGCATTCAGGATTCATGACTGGAAACTGAAATGTACTTGAAAGTCAAGAAGGTGGATTGCTGCTTCTCCTTTTGGTCAGACAGAGGTGCTAGGAGCAAAATGAGGTGGGGTGTGGGGCATGGGCTAGAGCCTGGAGAATCACATCAATAAACACCTTCTCACCTGGGCGCCCTGGGTCCCAGGATACCAAGACTCTTTCAACACTAAACACAGTAGTTGCCAGATAATTCCACAAGAAGAAGGAACTTTCACCTTCTTTACAGTTTGGTGATTACAAAGCACTCTGAAGAGAATATGTGAGTATATAACACACTAATTGAGTGAGTGATGTTATTTGGATCAAGAAATGATTGGATGGAAAACTGTCTATGATATATTAAGAAGGAAAAGCAGGTTACAAAACAGCGTGTACAGTACAATTCATTTTTTGTGAAAAATAATTCTATAAATGTGCAACAGAAAGACTGCAGTGAGACATAGGAAACAAACAAGCAATGGGGTAGAGGGAATACAGATGATTTTCGTTTTCTTCTGACTTATCTATATTTTCACACAGTAATGTTATTTTCAGAATAAGAAAAAAGTTCTTTAAAAAGACTTTAGGGGGCTTCCCTGGTAGCGCAGTGGTTGAGAGTCTGCCTGCAGATGGAGGGGACGTGGGTTCGTGCCCCGGTCCGGGAGGATCCCGCGTGCCACGGAGCGGCTGGGCCCGTGAGCCATGGCAGCTGGGCCTACGCGTCCGGAGCCTGTGCTCTGCAACGGGAGAGGCCGCAGCAGTGAGAGGCCCGCGTACGGCAAAAAAAAAAAAAAGACTTTAGGGAAGGAAACATTCAAGTTATGAAAACACGGGGCAGTAATTATTACTTAGACTAGTAAATCTCTATATTTAAGGGAATAGAAAGCGATTAAAATACAGACATAAAGAACACAGTATTTATATTTCCTTTCACACCCTGGAACAATACATTTTTGAGAAGTGAGATATTTAGCTAGGTCAGGCTGTACACATTCGAGGAATCCTACATCATGATGTCTGTTAGCATTTAAGAAGCATTAGTAACTGCAGAGTAATACACTAAACAAAATGTCCGGAGCATACAAATACCATATTATATAAAGGTAACTTAACTTTAAAAAGAAAAGCTGGTCCTTGTCTCTCTGAAATAATTCAAGATTTGAATTGAGAAATATTGCTATTAATAGCGCTAGAACACTGAGACCAGAAACCATCAGAACTTCAAGGATTAAAGAAAATTGTAACATGAACTGATGGAGAAGATATTGGAAAACAGGCTCTCTCCCATGCTACTGGTGGAAGTATATTTTCACTACTCTAAAGGACAAGCTGGTAATAGTCATCAAAAGTCTTAACATCATGGATATCTTTACAACCAGCATTTCCATTTCTAGGAACTTATCCTACAGACTGTATAAGAATGTGAACAAATCAATAAGGCTGCTCATAGCAACATTGTTTATGACAGAAATTCACAGTGTCTTAATTGTCCCATAGAAGAGCTTTCATGCTGAAGTCAATCATAGTAATCCATTAAATAGTATACTGTGCAGCCACTAAGAAGGGTTTGTGTATGAATGTATCTAATAAACACGAAGGTGAACAAAGGAAGCCTGACACAAAAGAGTATATACTATATGTCATTTATATCCAGTTAAAATGAGGCAAAAATCACTAATGGACAACTTTGGGAATGCCTCATGACTAGAGATGGGCACAGAGCACGGAGTGCTTCTGGAGTTCTGTCAGTATTCTTTTCTTGGTCTCAGACTGATACATGGGTGTGTTCACTTTGTGAATGTTCATCAAACAGTACACTGATGTTTGTTTACTTTTCTGCATGTCTGCTGTACTTCAATAACATTTATCAGAAGGAAGGTCGTAAGAAGTATTCATACCATAGAAAGAATTTCAGCATATATTTTTAATATAAAAGTATTAAAATCCTTTTCCATCTTAAAGGATCTTATAGAAAAATAAATGGATGTTCACAAAGTGGCATTGTTAGACATCTCTGGGTAATAGGATGATAGGTTATTTTTATTTGTAATATTTTTATTTTAAATATTTTCTAAAATTGTCACAGTTTTATAAGAAGAAAAAGTCAAAATAATATCATTATAAAAATGAGTATGGTATATGTAATTTTGTTAAAACAGAGAAAAGAGTTAATAAGAATGTGCTAATAGTAAGAAAAAAAGCTCACCAAGATCAGTTAGGATTAAATAACGTGGCATTTTACAAAGCTTTGATTCAAAAATAGAACACTTTTTATTCTAATAGTACATAACATGTGGCTTTAAAATGAACGAAGGTTGTTAAAATCCCAAAACAAGTGTGTAATAACAGACTCTGCCCCACTAGTTTGCTAGGTGATGCAAGCAGTCTAGACCTCAGTTGTCCTGCCTGTAGAATGGGTTTAATAATACCTTGCCTGCATCCTCCCAGAGGTATTTTGAGAATAAGTGATATAAAAATATAGGAGTAGCTTTTAACTTTTCAGAGATGTTGTTTCTAGGTATTATTACAAGGGCGGTTTATGAAAAAATATGAAATTTGATGCCACTTGAAAATTTTGTGACTTGTGAAACTGTACCCTTAAGAAGCACCTATACATTAAGAAGAGTTGGGGAAAAAAAAAAAAAAGAGTTGGGATAACACTTTTCATTTTTTCAGACTTTTATACAAGAACATTTTTACAAAGAAAAATTGAGCAGAAAATAACTTTCTCTTTTCATCTTGAGAAAAATGGAACAATTGTACAGATTCAGATTATTTTTGAAAATTGGATGATAGCACTAATCTATAATTCTTATGATCTACTGAATATTTTCCACTAGAGAGAGATAAAGAAATGCATCCTTGTTTACTTCAGCTCTTGTTAGAATTGTTTCTCCTCTCTGTCAGTTGTCTTTCCTTTCAGCTGCATGGTCTTCTGGGATTGGTTAAAAAATACTGAAGAGCTGACATTTAAAACAGTCTTAAACCTACAAATATTCCTCTCCATCTGCCACCTCCACCCCACCTACATTCTATGATCTTTATTTCATTACCCTAGGGACTTGGTATTAAGATGCATTTAATAGTTTACAACAAATGTTTTGAACTAGTACTTTTATTTTTCCAAAGAGTGTACCCGAGGATTGTTTGTCCATATCCACGTTACCCAGAGGACAAAACCATATTCATGGCATTCATTCAATGCTGTGGCCCTTCGAAATGGACCTCACTGGATGGTCATAATAACCCCAACAAATATATCTCTAGCATTTCCTAGATCAGTGGTTCCAAAGTGTCCTTGGACCAGTAGCATGAGCATCATCTGAGAACTTGCTAGACATGCAAATTACTGGGCCCCACTCTAGATCTACTGAATCAAAACTCTAGAGATGCTTCCCAGCAATCAGTAGTTTAATAAGCCCTCCAGGTGATTTTGATGCATGCAAAAGTTTGAGAACTACAGTCCTAGAGGGACCATAGGTGAGATTTCTAGAAGCACAGTATGCTCCCTTAAGGGATCTGTGAAAATTACCAGTATGCATGAGCTTACTTTGAAAACAATGTTGAAATCTCGACAGTAGTCATCATAAAAAACATATGGTAGCACTAGCAGCTTCACTTTGCAGCCATTTGACCATTTTCAGGCCACCACTATGGTAAATTAGAAGCATTCCTAATTTACAGACAAGAAAATAAAATCAGATAAGGCAGGGGAAAGCACTCTTAGAAACTGGTGTAGCTTTTTGCATCATCTGAAAGTTTCTTTAATGTTAATTGCAGTAGAGATGGTGGTTACATTGCCTTTCAAAGGCTTTCTCCATGGCAAAACTGAGACTGAAAACCAGAATACTGGTCTTGTTTCCACCAGTAAATCATCCTGGCCTTAAAGTAAGACTCAGATACAAGAAACACCTGAAGAACAAGGGATCGTTACTGTGGAATCATCAGCACCTGTTCAATTTCTCAGCCTAACCACATCCATCTGTGTAAGAGAGCTTTGGTATTATGACCATCCAGGGAGATCCGTTTCAATGGACCACTGCATTGAATGAATGCTGTGGGTATGGTTTTGTCCTCTTGGCAAAGTGGATATGGACAAACAATCCTTGGATACCCTCTTTGGAAAAATAAAAGCAGTAGTTCAAAACACAATTCATTGTAAACTATTAAATGCATATTTTTTTATTTTTTATTTTATTTATTTACTTTTGGCTGTGTTGGGTCTTTGTTGCTGCACGTGGGCTTCCTCTAGTTGTGGCGAGCGGGGGCTACTCTTCGTTGCGGTGAGCGGGCTTCTCATTGCAGTGGCTTCTCTTGTGGAGGAGAATGGGCTCTAGGCGCGTGGGCTTCAATAGTTGTGGCTCACGGGTTCTAGAGCGCGGGCTCAGTAGTTGTGGCGCACGTGCTTAGTTGCTCTGCAGCATGTGGGGTCTTCCCGGACCAGGGATCGAACCCACGTCCCTGCTTGGCAGGCAGATTCTTATCCACTGCGCCACCAGGGAAGCCCTTGAATGCATATTAACACCAACTCCCTAGGGTAATGAAAGGCCTCTTCTCTAAAGTAAAGTCAGTTTACATATTACAAGACTGCTCTTTTTCTTACAAAGAAAGAATAAGGTAAAACCAGGAAAGAGAGAACAGGAGCAACACTCTTATTACTACTGAAATTTTTTTATATCTCTTCACCAACTTTAACTTACTAGTTCATTTCATATAAAGGTTCTGATGCCCTAGAGGCCCCTTCCCAATACGGTGGATTTGATTATCTACATATTTAAACACAATTGTGTAAACGGAGCCATAAGAAAGGCTCTAAAAGGATTAATCCACTACTATGACTTTATAAACAATTTGTGAACAAAATTATTATCTTTAATTTTGGTTAAGAATCAGAATGGTAACTGTTTTCTTGACAAAAAAATATACAGAGGTAACAGCTTTATATTTTTAATGCTAAATTAATTCCAGAAAGTCACATATAGAAGTAAGGCTTTGGGACAGTTACTTAATTGCTCTAAACCTAAGTTTTATTGCCTGTAAGAAGGTGTAACAGGATGGTTGTGAGAATAAATGAGTTAATTCATGTGAATTGCTGAGGACAGCGCCTAGCACTTAGCAAGCACACAGAATGTTAGCTAAATTATTATTTTTGTAACTGCAAATGTTACTCTGTTTTCAGGTTAAATTAACTACAGAATGCGGAAGTCAATATGAACAGACCAACTAATATTGAACAGATTAGTAACAGAAAAGTTTTCAAGATAATGAATATTGTTGCCTTATCCAAAGCTATTACCATTTACTCAAGGAATTCAGATCATAACATACGTAGTCCCTTAATCATCATACTCTGAAAACAACCAACCTAGCTAAGCTTCTGATGTGGAATTTGATTTACCTATTATAAAAACAGAAACTATACTTAGGCCCTCTGAATAGTAATTTTTAATTCACAGTCACTTATAGGTCCTATTTAAAACAGAAAAGCTGGGGCAGGATTACCCTGTAGAGTATTTGGCATTCATCCAGTTGGCCCCTGATGTAGAGAACTCTTGCTGGTCTGGGAGACATGCCGCAGGAGGACAGTGGTTTTGGGCAGAGCAGTGTCAAAATCTGTTTTTCCTAATTCAGTGTAATTCTGTAATCAGGTCCCTGTTACTGAAACAGTGCACAGATATATTTCAGTTTGGATAGTCTTAAAATGCACACATCATAAAGGAAAACAAAAAGACGGAAAGAGGTCCCCCTTTTAATGGCTTGTCTCAGCTGATCCTTATAATAATATTGAAGTGTATTGCATGTGTGTGTGTATGTGTGCATGTATAGTTTTATAGGTGGAAAAACTGGAGCACAGAGAGTTTAGAGTCAGGGAGGGGTTAGAAACCGTACTGAGAACTCACTAGAAGTCTTGAAAATAAGATCATGCCCTTTAGAACGCGAAATGCTCAGTGTGTGGAACGATTTTATGTTACACAGGCAATAAAGTGTTCTTTCTTTCTTCCTTTCTCCCTCTCTCCTCCCTCGCTCCCTCTCTCTTTCTCCCCTCCTTCCATTCCCCCTCTCTCTTTTTCTTTCTTTTTAAAATAGATGATAAGCCAAACTTTAAAACCTACTATTCAGAGCTCCTTGCCAGCATATAACGCATTGGTGTAGAAAATTAATGAATAGAAATCTCAGATAAATAGAGTGGAATGACCAGAAGGGGGAGCTCTTACGTAGCAATAGCAGAGCTCAATTGGAAGAAGAAAGTCTCCTCTTTCCTGGCAAGGACTTAGCCAATGAAAACCCATGGCCTCTTTGTTTACTACAGCCCTCCCAACTTCCTCTTCCTCTCTATGAAAAGAGTTCTCCCCTTGACTTGCAAGGACTTGCACGTGGCTCACCATTATTGCAGACCCTGAAATATAATTCTTTGCTGATCCCACATGAACCCAGTTTTGCTGGATAATAACTGACAATCTATTTGTTTTAGGTCAGCATTGGTCTCTAGACTTAACTTTACTGATTTTCACTTCTAGAAAGGCGTTAAGGTAATATACACTTCTGAACTTTGAACACTGAGGTAAACACCTTGGCCTCGGCACATTCTAACTTGAAGTCCATGTTCTTGGATCCAAGTCATGGCTTTTCTGTCTTCCTGACTGGGCACTGAATTCTTTGTGCCTATCTCAAAGTATTAATGTGAGAGTCCAATAATTAGGTGGGAAGGAAAACACTCTAAATTGCAAATTACTGGATAAATGTTAATTTTTGTTTTTATACTTTACAACCTTGAATTCTCAGTAAGTAATACTAGTTAATCTCCAAAAGAGAAACCTTGTAAAGGTGCTGTTATGTAGACCTTTGGTATGTCACATGTTACACAATTTCAGTCATCTCTATTTATCAGCAATACACATTCAGTAAAAATACCACATGAGTGCTATACATCCTTCAGTGTAATTACCAAGCAAATATGTATTCAGCCTGTCAGAAGCCTAATATAGAGTCTCAGCCTTAGTTGTAGCCTAAAACTAACGATGGTAACTATAAACAGTGACAGATTGGATTGGCAGTCCCTGTACAGTCTCAATTTGCAATTTTGTATTTGGCAGAACTCATAGATTTTATTACCAACAATATATTGCAGTCCAAAGGAAAAATGGAAGCATTCTGAGCCGTTTTCAAGGGCTGTCTCACAAAATACATACTGTAATTACTGAACCGTAGAGAACAATTCCTGATATGGCATTGTGAAGGCTGTTGTTTCTGTTTTGGCCATTATTATTTTAAAGACAGGGAGTGTGTATAATACTACATCTTTCAAAAGGGACCAACGTGAAACCTTTGGGTTTGTATGTAGCCAAAATGCCTAATCCCGTTCAGAATGAATAATAGACAACCCAGGAAAGAAATTCTATTTTAAGGAGTGACTCAAGTGTCAAATGTTTAACCAAGGTGTAGTTTTGATTTGAAACATAGTTGGAGGAAATAGCGATAGAAAACAACTGAAGATAAGAAAAATCACAGTGAACTTATTTTCAGTTTTTCAGGTTTAAACTCTGTAATAGTTAAAAACTTTTAATTAAACTATGGAAATGTGCAAATTTACTCTTCCATATTTTAATCATACAAGCTGTAAATTTGTGAGTTATTAAAACATCACTAGTTTCATCTTCATTTTTTATTTTCCGATAGGATGATAGTGATATTCAAGAACTAGTTCAGACTTATAAGTAAAATTAAGCAATATCTACACAAAAATACCCATTCTCTTATTTTACTTCCAATTAATTATTCTTAGTCTTTCAGTTAAATTGATGAGGTTGGGAATACCACTATTCAAAAACATTTCCATGAAAAATTCACCGACTGATAGAAAACATCACAGAGATAAAATTTCCCCAAATTGCAGGTCTGACATCATTTGGAAGGGAAAAAAATAGACTGATTGACATTTTTGTATTACAGGTACAAAATATGAAAAGCCAAAAAGAGAATTTTAAAGTTTGATGGAAATTTAGTTTCAGGTAAAACTTAAAGACAACTCAGAGAGTGAAATATGCTTTCTTTTGTAACCAAAACCCTTAACTAATCTCAGCTCCAAATGATTAATTTTACATCCTACATTTTTGGGGGTCACTTCTTATTAATGAAAATAACCCCACCATCTACTCACTCTCTACCAAAACACCTTGTTTTATTTTCTTCATAGCACTTATCACTATCTGAAATTATCTCTGTGATATCTTTACTTATTAATTAGCAAGTGACCTGATCAGGCGTGTTCACAGATTACCAGCACCTAGCACATTAACTGGTACATAGGGTCTCAAAAATATTATAACATTAAAATTATAGTTTAAAAAATTAGGGGGGCATTATGTTTTAGATCTCTGTTCTCCAATTTTTATACATTCCATTCTTATCTTTATTTCTTTTTTTTTAACTTCTTTTTCTTGCTGTCTCTCTATTTGGGAAGGAAGAGAAACATTTTGTAATGAATGACAAAAAGTATTCCCTGACCTAAGAAGAATAAGGCCATAGAAACATGGGGTTTTATTATAGATTTTAAAGCCTATGAAAAGATGCATATTGATAAATTCTCTCTAGAAAAAAACTTAGCCAGCCCTCTATTTAGCCAGGCCACAGAGGAGAAAAGTTTAGTTTCCTCCCTAAAAATTTGAAATCCAATTGCAGGTATGGATTCTGATGGAATACACATTTCATAAAATAAACAGTGTTGTAGTCTTGCTGCTGTCTTTTAAATGGTAGTCTAGTGAAGTGGCCAAAAACATGGGCTCTGGAGCCAGGATGCTAGAATTTGACTTCTGACTCTTCTATTTAATAGCTATATAATTCTAGGGAAGTTAAACAACCTCTTTGTGCTTAAGTTTCCTTACCTGTAAAATGGAGATCATAATGGAAGCTTCTTTTTAAGTTGTAAAAAATTAATGAGTTGTATAGCACAGGGAATTTTACCCAGTATCTTGTAATAACCTATAATGGATTATAACCTGAAAAAGAAAAAACAACCCACTATGCTGTACACCTGAAACTAACACAATTTTATAAACCAACTATACTTCATTTAAAAAAAAAAGAATCAGTTAATATATCTGAAGTCCTTGGAAAAGTAAGTGACATATAGAGAGTGCTCAAAAAACGTTCTCTATTGTCTATTCTAAGAAAAATGTCCAAAGTGATACTGTTATTACAAAATTACCTACCATAACAAGTATCAAGTTGTCTTTGTAGAGAAACTTCAGACCAAATGTACTTGAGAGATATGCTTTTCACACATTGCAGGTTCATAAGCTATAGGCCTGTAGACCCAAGTTTCACAAACTGAAACTTGTTCACTCATTCAGTCACTTAAATAACTAATATTTATTGGATGATAAACTACAGTATTTCCAGCTTCCTTTAGATGCCAGGAAGAAGTCTTAGAAGGATAATTTTAAAAAGGAAGAGCTTGAACAACAAACTGAGATATGTTTAATCTCCCTTTCTGGCTACTATCTTCTAAGAGAGATCAGAGCAAACAGAAAAATTCTCTTCTACACCATCAAGTATCCATGTTGAGGTATCACATGCCCTTCCAAGTAAAGAACCATTAAACTGTGGTGTAATCTGAATATACTAATATGTGGATCCTGAATTTTTTCTTATTCATCAAATACTTATAAGTGGCTATGTTGTGTGTTAGATTTAGTACTAGGCTCTGGTTCTAGAACTGGAAACAAATAAAAACAAAACAAAACACCAAACCTCCCTACTACTTTTAAACTGCTTATGATGTAGTCAGATAGAGATGAGCCACTGACGGCACATATTAGGGAAAAGAAATCCAGCCCCGGGAATTTTGATTTCAGAAATAAGGAAGGGTAGGGTTAGCTTAGTAAAGAAACAAAGAGAAAACTGTTGTAAGCAGAAGGAAGAACACATAGAAAGCCTAGAGGCCAGATGTAGCATGGTGGGTCCTGGGCTGGGAGCAGTTCAGTCCTGACTCATTGTACAACTGAATCTCTTCAGGAGTTGCTTTCCTCCCCTCCTCATTCATCCGCTTCCCTTCTCTTTTTTAATGCTAGAACCCCCACCCCCTTTGATTTTCTCATCTTTTCCCTCAGAGATTTTAAAGTAACTGGTTGAGGGGTGGTATCCAATGCATCAGTATTTTTTAAAGCCTCTAATGATGCTCTGATGAACATAGATGCAAAAATCCTCAACAAAATACTAGCAAACAGAATCCAATGGCACATTAAAAAGGTTGATACACCATGATCAAGTGGGGTTTATCCCAGGAATGCAAGGATTCTTCAATATATGCTAATCAATCAATGTGATAAACCATATTAATGAATTGAAGGAGAAAAACCATATGATCATCTCAGTAGATGTAGAAAAAGCTTTTGACAAAATTCAACACCCATTTATGATAAAAACCCTCCAGAAAGTAGGCATAGAGGGAACTTACCTCAACATAATAAAGGCCATATATGACAGCCAACATCGTTCTCAAGGTGAAAAACTGAAACCATTTCCTCTAAGATCAGGAACAAGATAAGGTTGTCAACTCTCACCACTATTATTCAACATAGTTTTGGAAGTTTTAGCCACAGCAATCAGAGAAGAAAAAGAAATAAAAGGAATCCAAATCAGAAAAGAAGAAGTAAAGCTGTCACTGTTTGCATATGACATGATCTATACCTAGAGATTCCTAAAGATGCTACCAGAAAACTACTAGACCTAATCAATGAATTTGGTAAAGTAGCAGGATACAAAATTAATGCATAGAAATCTCTGGCATTCCTATACACTAATGATGAAAAACCTGAAGGAGAAATTAATGAAACACTCCCATTTACCGTTGCAACAAAAATAATAGAATACTTAGGAAAAAACCTACTAAGGAGACAAAAGACCTGTATGCAGAAAACTATAAGACACTGATGAAAGAAATTAAAGATGATACAAATAGATGGAGAGGTATACCATGTTCTTGGATTGGAAGAAGCAACATTGTGAAAGTGACTATACTACCCAAAGCAATCTACAGTTTCAGTGCAATCCCTATCAAACTACCAATGGCATTTTTCACAGAACTAGAACAAAAAATTTCACAATTTGTATGGAAACACAAAAGACCCCGAATAGCCAAAGCAATCTTGAGAACGAAAAACAGAGCTGGAGGAATCAGACTTCCTGACTTCAGACTATACTGCAAAGCTACAGTAATCAAGACAGTATGGTACTGGCACAAAAACAGAAATATAGATCAATGGAACAGGATAGAAAGCCCAGAAATAAACCCATGCACATATGGTCACCTTATTTTTGATAAAAGAGGCAAGAATATGCAATGGAGTAAAGACAGGCTCTTCAATAAGTGGTGCTGGGAAAACTGTACAGCTACATGTAAAAGAATGAAATTAGAACACTTCCTAATGCCATACAGTAAAATAAACTCAAAATGGATTAAAGACCTAAATGTAAGGTCAGACACCATAAAACTCTTAGAGGAAAGCATAGGCAGGACATTCTATGACATAAATCATAGCAAAATCCTTTTTGACCCACCTCCTAGAGAAACGGAAATAAACATAAACAAATGGGACCTAATGAAACTTAAAAGCTTTTGCACAGCAAAGGAAACCATAAACAAGAGAGAAAACAACCCTCAGAATGGGAGAAAATATTTGGAAATGAAGCAACTGACAAAGGATTAATCTCTGAAGTTTACAAGCAGCTCATGCAGCTCAATATCGAAAAAACAACCCAATCCAAAAATGGGACGAAGACCTAAACAGATATTTCTTCAAAGAAGATATAGATTGCCAACAAACACAGGAAAGGATGCTCAACATCACTAATCATTAGAGAAATGCAAATCAAAACTACAATAATGTATCGCCTCACACCAGTCAGAATGGCCATCATCAAAAAAATCTACAAACAATAAATGCTGGAGAGGGTGTAGAGAAAAGGGAACCCTCCTGCACTGTTGGTGGGAATGTACATTGATACAGCCACTATGGAGAAGAGTATGGAGGTTCCTTAAAAAACTAAAAAGAGAACTACCATATGACCCAGCAATCCCACTACTGGGCATATACCCTGAGAAAACCATAATTCAAAAAGAGTCATGTACCACAATGTTCATTGCAGCTCTATTTACAATAACCAGGACATGGAAGCAATCTAAGTGTCCGTCAACAGAGATGAGTGGATAAAAAAGATGTGACACATATATACAATGGAATATTACTCAGCCATAAAAAGAAACAAAATTGAGTTATTCGTAGTGAGGTGGATGGACCTACAGTCTGTCATACAGAGTGAAGTAAGTCAGAAAGAGAAAAACAAATACCGTATGCTAACACACATATATGGAATCTAAAGGGAAAAAAAAAGGTTCTGAAAAACCTAGGGACAGGACAGGAATAAAGATGAGAGAGTGGCATGGACGTATATGCACTACCATATGTAAAATAGATAGCTAGTGGGAAGCAGCTGCATGGCACAGGGAGATCAGCTTGGTGCTTTTCAACCACCTAGGGGGGTGGGATAGGGAGGGTGGGAGAGAGACGCAGGAGGGAGGGGATATGTGGATATACGTATGCATATAGCTGATTCACTTTGTTATACAGCAGAAACTGACACAACACTGTACAGCAATTATACTCCAATAAAAATGTTTAAAAAAATAAAACATTTATAAATAAATAAATAGCAAGCATCTAGTGATGCTGAAGGGCAAGGCAATGAAAAGAATTGAAGGTGGTACCTCACCCTTCACTACTACAGCAAGTAACCTAGGGTGGTACCCTAAGGCAGAAGGATGACCTTGAGGTGTTTTATACATGGGCAGCTTATAGTCAAGCTTACTTTGGAACTATTCCTCTGGCTGAGTTGTGGAGAATGGATTGGAGGGGAAAAGACTGGAGGCAGAGGGACCACTTAAGAGGCTCTTGTAGTATGTGCATTACTGCCTGTGGCTTTCCTCATTGTTTCTTAAACCTGGTCCCTTAAGTGTAGCATCTTTCTTTCAAGAAACACACAGGCTCTCATTAAGTGCTATAACTTGAGGGGGAGTTACTGAACTATTAACTCTCAGAAACCACAAGTGCAAACATTCACACAGGCGTTCTTCTCCCTAGATGGATTTAAGCAATCTATAGACACCCTAAAATTGCGTGTACATTTTTTACCTTTCTAGGCATGTGTGTTTTTCTGGAGTAGAGGTCAACATTTTTCATCAGCTCAACAAAATGCTGTATGACCTCTAAAGGTCACTGGCACATAAGGCCTTGCAGTGAATGAAATTGAGTGACATATTTGGAAATGGAGACATTTTTAATATATTCAATAGTGCTAAAAAATACAAGGGTATTTTAAAAACGTTCCCTTAACTTGAATCCTCCTGCGGGTTCTGAGCCTGACAAAGCATCAGAATAATCTAAGGAGGTTGTGAGAAGTAGAGTTCCATACCCCACCCCAGAACTGTTGAGTCAGGATGTATAGGGAAGGATCAAACTGACTGTAGTTGCCAGTCGGGTTTGGGGACCACTGAGATACTTCTTTACTTGTGGGAAATGTATTTACTTCATTATTTATGTAGAAAAGCTGAACCAAGAGCTTTCTTTTAAAGTAACGTGACATCACTAATGCTGTATCTCCCCCAATGGGGGGGCATATTCATAATCCGATTTATAATTCTAGAGAATTTTGGGGGTTGGAAGGGTTACATGTTTTTGTATGTACCTCTGCTCCTTTCTGTCCCTACTAAGAATTGCCGTTCAGTTCTCTTCTAAGAGTGCTGTTTCTGCTGAAGATTTTTGTGCCAAGGTGAAAATCATTCTAAATTGTCTTATCTCAGCACTTAAAATGAACGGATACCCTCTTTTTTCTTTTCTTTTCTTTTTTTTTTTAAGAAAGAGGCTTCCTGGTTTGAGGAAATTATTTTCACTCTCAGATGAATCTGGCCCTCGCATGAATATCCTTCTTATTTTCCCCTATTTATGCTATCTGCTCCACATCTGTATCCAGTACAAGGCAGAAACAGCATGTTATCAACCACAAGAAGAAAGAAACATCAGGCTCTTAGAAATCTTGGTTCTCATTTATTGTCCTATTGAAGGCGCACGCTGGTGTATCTGAAAAGCTTTAGATGATTAAAAATGTAAGAATGTGTTGTCCTAGACAATTACAAAGGCTGAAGGGAAACCTTTTGTATATCGCTGGGCTGCAGCTATCTCCAAGGACAGCTTGGAATAGCAGCAGCATATTATGATATTCAGAAGGACTGATTATATAGGATTGATACAGTATTTGGTATTATTTCTTGTTCTATCAGATTTAATAATGTGAATTTGACATAGCTAAGTATTCTAAATGACAGCAACACAATTGCTGTTTTGATGCAAGACTTTCTGAAAGAGAAATATTTTACATTAGTTCCCCCCAAAAGAATCCATGCTGAGAAAGTCTAATTTAAAAAAATACATTTTGTTTAGGACTGGGGCTAGAATTCTCTGGCAAGTTTTTCTTTATACCTACTCCCTTTTCATTTTTATTTTTTTTTTCTTCTGCTTCCTCTCATGTTTCTTTTTTTCCATATTTCTACATCTCACTGTTATCCTTTTTCTCTTCTGTCATTTCATCCAGCTTCCGCCTTAAGAGTTCCGCACCCATGGCGCTGAGGAGCTTGGCAGACGTTGTCAGGAGAGAAAACATTGTATGCTCCTTCTGTAAGGACATCCAAGAAAGAGGAAAGCCCAGAAATTTGAAGGGGACCTAGTATGTGTGAGTTTTCAATCCCTTATTTTCCATAGACTCCCTTTGGTTATCCCCTTGTATTATAGGAGTTATCTTCCCAGTTTTTTTTTTTCTTATTTAATGTATAATTTCTTATTCTTGTGATAATAACAAGGTATCGGACCCTTTTAGGTTTGGTCTTCACTCTCAACCCTAAATACCTATTAGGTAAAGAATTAGAGTCTGTTCTGTAGAACTGACAATTTTTTGATTTGCCTGAAAAGAGATACTCCAAATCCCAAGCATACATCACATCTTATGTCCAATCTTTCCCCTCCCTGCATTGAGAACTGCACTGCGAGGGAAAATATTTTCAGGACAGCCCAGTGCAAAAAGGCTCATCTCTATAGCAGTGGCTGTCAGTGGATTGATTTTGCATCCCCTTGCCTGGGACATTTGACAATATCTGGAGACATTTTTAGCTTTTGAAACTGGAACGATGCTACTGGCATCTAGCAGGTTAGAAGGATGCTGCTAAACATCCTACAACGCGCCCTCGCTTCTCCCTACTTCACCCTCTGCTGCTTAAACAAAGAATTATCCAGCCAAAATGTGAGTGGTGCCGAGGTTGTGAAACCAACCCTGTATGAGACATCAGACGTGCCCTGCTACGTGAGTTGCTTGGTCCATGCGCGACAGCAGGGAAATGTGTCCGTGAGACTCAATGCTGACTCGCAGATGGCAATTGTGCCACCTTCGGGAAAACTGGCTATGCTTGTTAGACCCGACGGGTGTCTATGTGTCTGCCAGACACTTGGTTTGTAAGGGAAAGTGAAGTGGAGTCTGCTAAGCAGAGGCCGGGGGGTTGCGGAGCACAATCTATTTAAAGAGCATTAACTGGGCATTGGCAGACCTGGCGCTGCTTTCAGCTGGTTGCAGGGCTTGGGCAAGTCACCTCACTATTCGCCACTCTAGGCCTCTGTCTCTCCTCTTATCAAACAAGAATTTGAATGAGCTCATCTCTTCCTGTTCCAAAATTGTGTAATGAATGAAAAAATTACCTCACAGTTAAGTGTAATTATTTGACATAGCTTAGACTGGGCATCTTTTTAATCACTAGCTTCCTAAAATTTTAAGAGCCATCTTTAAATATCTGCATTAGAAATGTATTGTCTTGAGTAAGTTTGATATCCCAGGAAAACAGAATATCCATTGGTGTTTAAATGTTGCCCCTCTGTGATGTCCTTCTTAGAAAAATCCAGTTTGTCTAGCTACTTGTTTTACCACTTACCTTGAGGAGCTGTCAGTGTTTTTCTACCAGACATACATCAACCTGGCTGACCGCTAATGCTACCTGGGAAAGACAGTAGGGTAGGGTCAGGTCTAAGGAGAGGCACTGGGAACTGTGGCCTTGGTAATGACTTCACTCCTTATCCCACACCACTCCCTTCTCTGAAAACACCCTGGGTCGATGGATCATTCAGTGATCTGACACATCAGTACCCAGAAGTTTGTGAGTTGAGAGGAAAAGAAAGGAAGCAGGATTAAATAGTTCCTGAATACTCAGCACATACGACCTGCTTTACGGATGTTATCTGATTCAATCATCACAAATACCTGATGAGGTGGGTAATATTAACATCCCTTTACTGATTAAAAAGAAGAACAACGACCAAAAAGACTGAGGCTCAGAAAATTTATCTACAAGCTGTTGAAAATGTGATTAAAGGGGATTTAAATAACAAAATAAATTTAATGGATCACATAACTGAGGAGTCAAGCTTGGTCCAAAGCCTTAACACATATCAGCATTTTTCCAATTTCTGTTTCTCTTTCCTGAAGTGTTGGTTTTGGTGTTGGTTTGAAGTGTTGGTTTAGGCCACATGGCGCCTCCCAGAAGCTATTGGCTCTCCCTTAGGACCTCATCTCTCTTTGCTTTAGAGTATCCTGTGGTCCCCACCCAAGCCATAGGATTCATTCTCTCACTGGCTCTTGTTGAGTCACATGTGTTTTCCCGGAAATAACCACTCTGATAATGGGGGTGAGTTGGGTCAAAGGTACAAGTTAGAAATCGATTGAATTCCTTAAAGGAATATCTGGGTGCTGTTGGAGAGAAAATTTGAAGGACTGGATATGGAGGTGGTAACTCAAAAGTTCACCAGTAGGTTAGGAAATGACCAAAGTACCTAGAGTTTCTACTACAAAAATACTTTTTAAACAAATCTAAAACAAACTTTAAATTTAAATGTCCAAGAAACAGAAAGATCAATGTCAGAATCTGGGCTACTAATCCTTAATTCCCAGGCAAGTTCTAGAAATTGTGGAGATTTTGTATGAGTAATTTAGAGTTTATTATGCAATGATATTTTGAAGCTGGTCAAGATAAGGCATGGAGACTAAACAACAGTTCCACTAACTATGTTGTTTTTCATTGCTCATATTACTGGACACATTTTTCTCACTGATCAGTGGAAATTCTCATGAAAAAGTAACCAGGACAGATTGGTTCCCTGCATCCAACCCTCTGGTCATCTTGGAATAGGACCATGAGAAAGAATCTGAATGATTTCTAGATCCATACCAGTGTCTTTTTTTTTTTTTTCTTCAAACATCTCATCAGTTTCCAAAGATGACCGCATTTGTTTTCAGCTATGAAGTATTTCTTCATCATTAATAATGTGACAATTTCTAGAGACTTGAGTCAACTCCATATGATTTAAAATTAAAGAAGCTAAAACTTTTAAAAGGAAGACTACATTATTATGCCTATTAAAGAGGTTTTTTTTTTCCATAATCTAAAACACAAACATTTTTAATTAAGAGAATTCACATGGTCTCAGGGAAACTCTGGGCAGCAACCACTTACCCTGTAGAAGCAAAAAACCATGAAATGTGGACATTAAGCTTATTTATCCTCAAGAAGTAAAGGGAGCTCAAAATTAAACCTGAAATGGTAGGATTCATATTAGTTGGATATTGCATCATTTCTCTGTACAGGTGGATATCAAGTAAGAGTGAGAACAGGTTTCTGATCCATCACATAACTACCAATATACCCAAATAGTCTTTGATTATCAATATCCCATCTGGATGGAAAATGTATCCCCTCTTTTAAAAGATTATACATTTTGGTCTGAAACCTAAGTGTGAACCAAAAATTGCTTGTGAAGAAATTAGCACAAAAATTTCAAATATTAATTTTTTGGTTTACCCCAGGCTATCTTTAAACCACAAAGGTAGAAATAATTGAAAAACAAATTTTAAAAAAGCCTCCTTTATAATGTTATCTTTTAAAACAGAAAACAGGCTACAATACTAATATGACAATAAATCATCTGTGTGGACCTATTTAGAAGCACTTATTGCCTGTGGGCGGAAGTCGGAGTGGGCCTCCGACTCTGCTCGGTGTCCCCTCTCTCTCTCTCTCTGGTACAGTTCAGCACATCACAGTTTGAGTGACCAATACGTCAATTGCATATTCAGAGAGGAGTGACTTCGGTGGCGAAAAGACTTCAAAATGAGGTCATGTCCACTGTCTGGATGTGTTGAAGGAATTTAGATTTTAACTTAGGAAATAATGACTTCATTTCTTTTTCCAAATAACCAAAACGTTAACTTGACCTAGAGAACTAAGTGTTTAATTCATTAGCATCTTAAGAAAAACCAGAAGCAGTGAACGGAGGCTCAAGAAAGTGGCTAAGTACACAAATGATGGAGTTGGAAAGTCAGGGGTTCAAATACCTGTTCCACCACATACTAATTGTATAAGTTTGGCAGCATATTTAACCATGCTGAGCCTCAATTTCCTTGTCTGATAAATAGGGAAAATAACAGCTAACCTGCAGGGTTGTCATAATGATCAAATCAGTCAACAATGTTATCTGAAGTGCTACATGTAGCAACTGGCATTTGTAAGGATTCAACAAATGGTCTTTCAACAGTTGCTTTATAAATCAGCCTCAGACTATTACTATTATCTGTCGGAAGTATGCCATGAAAAAATTCTTGCCTTTGGAAGTAGTAGTTTCAGCCATCAGTTGAGGTATTCAAGTAGCTTCTTATGGTGTAAGGAGTATGGGCTTGATGTCATCAGGTCTGGATTTGAATTTCAGTTCTAACACTTTCCAGCTCTGTTTAACTTGGACATGATATTTAATTTGTATGAGCCTCAGTTTTCTTTTCTTAAATTAGGATAATAATATCTTTTTCACAAGTTTGTTTTTTCCTGAGTAGTAAATAACAATCACAACAAGAATATCATTTTTTGCTCATATACAGATCTTCCTTGACTTACAATGGGGTTATGACCCAAGAAACCCATCGTAAGTTGAACATATCATTAAGTCAAAATGAATTTAATACAACTAACTTACCAAACATCAAAGCTCAGCCTAGCCTACCATAAATGTGCTCAGAACACTTACATTAGCCCACACTTGGGCAAAATCATCTAACACAAAGTCTATTTTATAATGAAGTGTTGAAATCTCATGTAATTTATTGAATAGTGTACTGAGAATGAAAAATGAAATGGTCGTATGGATGCAGCATGGTTTTAAGTGTATCAGTTATTTACCCTCTTGATCGCAGAGCTGACTGGGAACTACGGCTTGCTGCCACTGCCCAGCATCACAAGAGTATCATACTGCGTTATCACTAGCCTGGGAAAAGATCAAAATTCAAAATTCAGCAGTTTCTGTTGAATGCATATCGCTTTCACACCATCTAAATCAAAAAATTGTAAGCTGAACCATTGTTAACTCAGGGACTGTCTGGACTCAGTGCCATGCACTATGCTAAATGCTTTACATGCATCCACTTATTCAGTCCTTATAACAAAACTGTGAGGAGGTTATTACGATTATCTCCATTTTACAGATAAGGAAACTGAGACAGACAAAATTAAGTTGTTTGACCAAGGTCACACAGTTAATAAGGGGCCGAGGAGGAATCATAAGTACAAGATGTCTGGCTCCTGGAGCCGTGCTCACGAGCATTTCCAACATAGTGCTTGACACTGAACATTTTCTCATTCCTTCCCTGTGCACCAGAGGACCACTTAGCCACCATAGCCATATGCTTTGCTTTGTGAGAGCAAAACAAAGATGCAGACTTGCCAGGGGTCCGGACTTACCTTTCTTGAATGCCAATCCAGGAACTAGGGTCAGATTGCCTGCAGTTAAATAAAAGATTGCTTTGAAAAGTACAAATTCCTGGGCCCACCTCTGGAAATTATGAGTCAGTAATTTGAGGTGGAGCTCCAAATGTATAACTCCCTAGGGATCCTCTTGCACAGCCAGGGTTGATAACCAATCTATACATGACTCTGTGTGTCTTCCAACTAGGAGTTTCTACAATCTTTTAAATTTTATGAATAAAAACAGGCCCTTGATTGTTTGATTCTAAATTTTCCATTTGTAGTCAGGGGCATTTCCTCCTTCTAACTGATTAGGGAAAAAGACATAAGGTGCCAGAATCCATTGTGTTTTCTCCATAGAAAAGCTTTACACCTCCATTTCTAAAGGGTGTGGGGTTTTTTTTTTAGGTTTGTGTTGTTTTAGTTATTCATTCTTTTTTTTTAAACATCTTTATTGGAGTATAATTGCTTTACAATGGTGTGTTAGTTTCTGCTTTATAACAAAGTGAATCAGTTATACATATGTTCCCATATCTCTTCCCTCTTGCATCTCCCTCCCTCCCACCCTCCCTATCCCACCCCTCTAGGTGGTCACAAAGCACCGAGCTGATCTCCCTGTGCTATGCGGCTGCTTCCCACTAGCTATCTATTTTACTTTTGGTAGTGTATATATGTCCATGCCTCTCTCTCTCACTTTGTCACAGTTTACCCTTCCCGCTCCCCATATCCTCAAGTCCATTCTCTAGTAGGTCTGTGTCTTTATTCCTGTCTTACCCCTAGGTTCTTCATGACATTTTTTTTCTTAAATTCCATATATATGTGTTAGCATATGGTATTTGTTTTTCTCTTTCTGACTTACTTCACTCTGTATGACAGACTTGTAGTGGGGTGGATGGACCTAAAGGGTGTGTCTTAATTGAACATTGCCGTCACCTCCCTGGTCACCTCATACCTTCTACAATAAATGGAGATGAAGGAACCAAACGAACAATTTCAAAACCCAAGTACAAGCCAGTTCCTCAGTCTCCAGGAGATGTTATGGATAACATAAATAAAGAGCAAAAATGTAGGGCACATTGAGTTTGTAAAATAAATGGGTATGAAACTCTACCTCCACCTCAGGCATGCAAGACTGTGCAATTTAGAAGGACCAGGAGGGGGACTTCCCTTGTGGTCCAGTGGGTAACACTCTGCGCTCTCAATGCAGGGGGCCTGAGTTCGATCCTTGGTCAGGGAACTAGATCCTGCATGCATGCCACAACTAAGAGTCCACATGCTGCAACTAAAAAGACCCCGCATGCCTCAATAAAGATCCCGCGTGCCGCAAGTAAGACCTGGCACAGCCAAAATAAATAAAATAAATAATTATTAAAAAAAAAAAAAGAAGCAGGAGGAACAACATCTGGGTCCAAGGAAGATTTTGTCTGTGAAAAGCATCCTTAATTATGGTCCATATACAAGAGGAAAATGGTGAACTTTCAGCTAAGGGCATAATCCTTAGGCAAGAAAAACAACCGGTTAGGAAAATGGATCCAAGACCCTGATTCAAGTGTGTAAAGTGAGGTCCCATGAAGAGCTCTGGTCCTATAGTTGAGTGACTGTGACACTGGCTGGAGGTGACAAAGAGAAAGATTTTGTGTGTGTGTGTGTGTGTGTGTGTGTGTGTAAATATATATGCATTCATACACCAATGCACATGTTTTAAAATTATACCTACAAACATAATTTCAATAAATCATCAGTTACTCCTTGACTAATTATTTGGACAGAGGAGTTTCCCCAAGTTTTAGTAGAGAATACAGAGGAGAGAAAAAAAAAAGGTTTCATAATTCTTTGGTTGGAATTTGATTCACAGCCAAATTAATTTCTCTTTCCAGTGTGTTGTTTTCTTTTCTTCCCTTCCCTAGACAGGGCTTGGGAAATGATAATCATTTTTCATGAGAGCAAATATACATATTTTGGTTCCCTAGATTTTATCATGGTATAAACACCTAAGAAAGTTATAAATGTTGTAAAAACTCCAAAATAGCTGGAAGGCAGAAGTGCAGTGGGGAATTTTCCAGGATATACTTTGAAGAAAGTCATGGCAGAGTGTTAGGCAGGGAATACAGGAATGACATTTGGTAACTCTAATTCTCGAGAGAATAGAATGACCCAAGTGTTTCTAAAGAAGCAGAGCAGTGTATGTCTCAATAAGAAAAGGGCAAAATAAATAATTACTGTTGTATAAGATAAAGGAATAGAAATGACTTACTGTGAAGGAAAGGGCTTTACAAAATTGTAGTGGACCTCAAAAGACTATTTTTAAAATTTACTGTGAGTGCCAAGTGATAAGGAAAAACATCTGTGCATCTTTGCCCAAATAACAGATAAATAAAATAGAAACTGAACAGTCAGCAGAGACCTTGTCCGTTTTACACTGAAGAGTTGCTGTTATAGTTGTACTTTTTTTCCCAGTCAACTGTAAGGAAATAGATTCTTTGGGCGCCATCTAGTGATAAATTGGAGGAAGGCAACTAAAAGAGTTGGAATTTTGTTTTATTTTAGTATTTGGTACATAGGAAAAATGAGTGTAATGAAACAGTTGAGTTTCAGGGATAAGGCATTAGTTTGAAACTTTTAAATTAAATCAATACTCATTGGTATAAGCAAGAATTTGAAGGTGATTTGCAGAAGGCAGGGAACTTTGCCTCTCCGTTTTTGTTTTAACTCCCAGCATCTAGAATGATATCTAGCATACTGTATAAACGTTATGTGAATCTGTTGTAAATAAAATGAATAAATGGTGACAAAAATTACAGGGTTTAAGAGACTATCTCTTGTTCTGCATATATACTGCATCCACCTACATTTTTTTAAATAGATGGTGCAACTTTTATAAGTGATTTTAAATAACAAAATTAAAATTCTTTACACTAAAGCATTGTCATTGCTGTAGATTCTTCAAAATCATGTTAGGAGTTCCTTGCCAAGTTTGAAATGGAATATCAGAAAATCTAGGCTATTCAAGCTCTAAAATTCATATTATTTAGCCTTATCTGTTAATTTATTTTTATTTTGCACATTTGCAGGGAAAGGAGGAGATTAACATATATTGTATCTCTCTGATGAGCTAGGTGTCTTAGTTATATATTAATTTCAAAGAAGGGAATTGGATGGGTTAAAAAAAAGATAAAAAGAAGGCAATTTGGTGGGTTTAAAAAAAAAACCCACCAAAGCTCAGAGGTTTAGTTTATATAGTCATAAAGCTCACCCAAGTTTTTTTGGCTTTCAAGCCCTTAATAATATGTTAGACATGAGTGGTTTTTATTTGTTTGTTTTTTAGGGTTTTTTTTTTTTTTTTTGGCGGCTTTTCTCTAGTCTGATGTTCTCCATCCCTCTTTCATAATTACCTAAGCTTGTCATTTTGATAGCATTGTCTGGGACCAAGGGATTGGTTTGGTTTTGCTCATGGTAACCCATTTATGGCCAATGAGACAGAGAAGAGGTCTTCTAGAAAAGTTTCTCATCCTGGATAAAAAAAAAAAAAAACACGAGAGAAATGTTCCTTTTCTGGCTTTTGACATTGGTTTCTGAAAATGTTATGCCTGGCACTATTGCAGTCATCTTGTGACCATGAGGGGAATGAGTTCACATATCAAAAATGACAAAGTGAACAAATGAGAAGATGGGCATTTATGACATTGTGGAGCCACTAAGATAACCAACCAGGGGCTGCCCTGCTTTGAACTTTGTGTTATATGAATAATAAAGAACCTCCTTTTATAAGTCATCTAGAGATGATTTTTCTGTTACTTATAGTTGAAAACATCTTAATTAAAACATGTAAGTGAAATATAAGAAAGAAATAATAAGAAATAGTTTGTTTAAACCCTATTGGGAAAAAGAATTAATATGAAAATGAGTGTTATTTTAATAAATCAGAGAAGTAATCTTACATTTTAAAAAATCAACAAATGGCCTATTGAAAAAAAATATCTAGCAAAGTATGTTTGGTGAACTTTAAATTGAGACAAGGAGGAGCTAAATTCTGTAGAACGATCAATTAAAAAGACAAGAAAACTGAAAATCTGCTTACCACTTTATGGGTGCCACAATTTAATAGACTGTTAAAACTATCCTTTAATAACTTTCTCAAATCCTCTAGCACGGCAATGGAAAACTGGGTAAGCCAAGTTTCAGCACACACGATCCCTGTTGTACTGAGTTTAGCTGTCCTCTAAAAGTGGTGCTCTCATACTTCTAATATGAGAATTAATACCTTAACTTTCTTGGAAGCCAAACCAAAATAAGGAAAACCGCAAACAACAATAACAACCCCCCCCCGCCCCCACTGAAGCAGAGGACACTTCAAATTGAAGTGGAAATTAAAAATAGTTTATTTTTAAAATTCAAATAAAAGATGAAAGTAGAAACGTTTTCAAAGTTAATTGGGGTGGTGATTTTTGTAAATATAAAATTATTTGTATTAAATTTATATAGCAAGACATAAACATTATAGCTATTTGCATTGTATTCTGTTTTGGCAAACACACACACTCGCACTCACTATCATTTCGTTTGAAATGATTTTTTTTGATAGAAGCTTTAAAAAGTCAACACTTTATTCTTTTTGCCTCTCTTTAGAAGTAGGAACTGGTGGCAGGAGGAACCGGTCTTCCAATGCACCATCAGCATCTTGCCATCTTTTATTGCTTCCATTTGCTCCCGAGAGCCATCTTATTTCCCATCCAATCAACTTTCAATAAAATCGAACTTCTCCATACCTCAGGCTTATGAAAGTGTGCTTTATAATTTGAAGAACTGGCTCTATTACTTTCCTACATTTCAAAACATAGTTATTTTGCCACTATTTCACTGTGGGTCAACAATGTAATAAATTTTGAGTCTGAAAGGATTTCTGTGTAAAATCATCATCATATCACAGCTTAGAGACATTCTCAGAATATTTTCCTTACACAGACATTGTAAAAAGTAGCATAATAAAATAGGTGGTGTTTCTCATTAATCTCATATATACCTCTTTACAATTGTATTAATTACACCATAAATAATAACTCAAACAATAATAATTATTACTATACCTTCATAGCATGCCTGTGAGATAGGTGTATTATTATTACCATTCTACAGATGGAGAAACTGAGGCTGAGTGGAAGAATAACTTATCTGAAATCACGTAGCTATCAAGTGGCAGAGCCAGGACTTGAACCCAGGCGGACTGAGAATAAAAACTCGGAAAACAGGAAACAGTCTTAATTCCATTGCTCTGATGAGACAATTAGCTTGTTAAAATTATGTCGGAAAGGATCATGCGTACCTTGCTGTTGAGAATGTAGAATAGCAAACACTCTTGCAAACAGTTTGGCAAGTTCTTGTAAAATTAAACGTGCAATTACCATATGGCCAGACGACTGCACTCTTCTTGGGCATTTAGCCCAGAGAAATGAAAACTTGTATACGTGTGTTCACTGTGGCTTTATTTATAATAGCATCCAACTGGAAACAACCCAGATGTCTTCCAGCAGGTGAATGGTTAAACAAACTGTGGTATATCCATACCATGGAATACTACTCAGCAATAAAAAGGAATGGACTGTTCATATACACAACAACTTGGATAGATCTCAAATAATTTATGCTGAGTGGAGAAAGCCATTTTTAAAAGGTTAGGCACAGATTTTAGTTATATAACATGTTTGAAATGGCAAAATTATGGAGAGCAGATTAGTGTTTGTTATTGGTCCGGAATAGGGCAACTGGGTGGGAAGGTAGTAGATGTGGTTAAAAGGGCAATGCCAGGGATCCTTGTGGTGAGAGGGCTATTTTGTTTCACTACTGTGGTGGTAGATACACAATCTACACCAGGTAGTAAAATTACATGGAACTAAGTATACATATACCCCAATACAACTATAAGTAAAACCAGGGAAAATCTGGATAAGATCTGTGGTTTACGTCAGGGTCAGTGTCTGCTTGTGAACTGCATTATATTTTTGCAAGATGTTATCACTAGAGGAAACCTAGTAAAGGGTACATGGGATCTCTATTAGTTTTTACATCTACTGCCAACCTGAATGATCTCAAAATTTAAAAAGTATTTAAAAATTATTATAGATAATCCTATTATCTTAATTAGAATTATTTTCCCACACACCTAAAAAAAGTGAACTAAAATTTTTATACATATTTTTAGCCACAAAGTAGATATAAAAGTAAGGTTTCATTCAGCAAATAAAGCTACCGCCCTCCATTGGTGCACTGCTTTTAATGTTAGAATCCACCAACAAGTGATTCAGTAATACCTCATTTCTTTGCTATATAGACGTGCATCATACGGTGTTTTTTTTTGAAATGTGAAAAGAAATTCCTTAACGGTACAGCTTTCCTTTTGCATTAATTCATTATCCGAGCCTGGACATCTTTGTCTGTTTTCATTTTCTCTGTGTGACTCTTGCCAGACACATTGATTTTTTAAAAATATTTTTTTATTTATCAATACCCACTGATTTTAAAAATATACATAATTCACGTCATTTATTTTTCTCTAAAAATGGCATAATAGTTTGTCTCACCTTTGATTTGAACAGGATAGAGGGAAAATATCTTTGAAAACAATAGGTTTTAAAGTCTGATTTCTTCAACTGCAGTTCTAATGAATCAAGGCAGTCTAAAGTCACACAGCTTCCAGTTTAGCTGTCATTTTCTTTACTCACCTTCTCTCCAGATCCCCCAGCTCCTGCTCCCCTGCCATTTTTGTTCAACCTGCTCCAGCTGTTATTGGTGTTGCTGTAATATACACAAAGCGAAATTTGCCTTTATGGTTGCCATGGAGACACTGCTGCTTTAAAAAAAAAGAAAAAAAAAGTCTTTCTCTTCTGAAAAGAACTGTGATGTTATGCGTTCGCCCAGGTCTGTGAGCAAGTTTTCTACATTCTGAAATTACATAATCAGCTCTGCAAAATTAACCTCTGGCATTTACTGTCTATATAAGTGACCTTGTACTATTTCACAGGATATACGCTATTTCCCCTAAGTTGCGACCACATCCCTCTGGCCACAGGGAACTAAATAAACAAAACAGCTAATAATTCTCCCCTTTCCTTCACCACTCTCCTCCCAATTTTAAAATCGATAGCAATTAGTTACATCTCTCCCAGCTCTATCCTCCATTCAAACTTATGGTTGGACATACTGTGTACCTTTATCAAATACCATGACTTATAGTTGGCATTATCCCGTTGAGAAATGTATTGTATATTGTCTTTAAAATTTTTTTTTAATTTTTAATTTTTTTTTCCTTTTTTTTTTTTGCTGTACGTGGGCCTCTCACTGTTGTGGCCTCTCCCATTGTGGAGCACAGGCTCCGGACGCGCAGGTTCAGCGGCCATGGCTCACGGGCCCAGCCGCTCCGCGGCATGTGGGATCTTCCCGGACCAGGGCATGAACCCGTGTCCCCTGAATCGGCAGGCGGACTCTCAACCACTGCGCCACCAGGCCCAAGATGTATTTTAAAATAGACTTGTTGTTTATTCCAGTGAGAAGTCTTTTGTCCACTGGGAAAATATAAACTTTAAAGGATGTTGCTGAAACAATGACTTGTCTACTTATAGAATTTAATTTATTACTTTAGCCACACATATATTTAAATTACATTTTATCTAAATAGAGTAATTTAGAAACATTGTTTTTTTCCCTCAGTCACACTTAAAAAATACCCAACCTCTTTAGATGCATCTTTGACATCATCAGAGTATTTTTAAATTATCATAGCAGCATCACTTATATCTCAGTTGTTTTGAGATACAGCACTATGTGATTATGTGTGTGATGTGGACACTGAAGGTTCCCGTTCACACACATTAGTACAATTTCATTTTTATTCTTCCTCTAGGTTTATATTCCTAAACTTCATAATGTGATAACCTTTATTGCTTTTTAAAGTAATCTTTAAAAGCATTGTTTATAATGGTCTCCAACCCTTGCAAACATAATGTCAAAACCCAGGAATAAATACTGAAATTGTTAACCTTCTTTGCCTTCTTTTATACTGATTTTAACAGACTATCTTTGTAAACATGAAAACTAGCATTAATTTTAGAAAAAAAAATAGTTGGGTCTTTTTTGTCTAATGTTCTAAGCAGTATTTTATGGCTTATGAAAGTGTCCATAACATGGGAGACTGTATAAGGACTCAAATATATGTATGGCTATTTTCTTTTCTAGAAAATTTGGGGAAAAAACTTACCTTATATTTGGGTTATATAAGGCTTTTATTGACTTCTTACTCCATATCAGGTGTTGGTGCTATAGGTATGTAGCAGTGAACAAGATGAATAATGAATGGTCCTGATCTCCTGGAGTCCACATTCTAGTTTGGTGATATAAACAATACGCAAACAAGTAAGAAAATATCATGTAGTGATAAATGATATATAGAAAATGTTTTAAAATTTCAAGAAATTGGATGAAGTTTATAAGGGTCTGGAGGGCTTCCAAGGAATCTGAATATTCGATTGAAGGCCCTGTGAGACCAGGTAGACTTTAAGACTCCTTTATGGAGCAACCCAGGTCTAGAATTCCCATACCCTGAATCTAAATCCACTAATTTACCTTTAGACCATTCATCTTTCTGTTTAAAACTTTTTGACCTCACATTAAACAAATGTATGATATAAGAGGATGTTATAAAGCTAGAAAAAGTAGAAAGGAGAAGAAAATTGTAGAAAATCAAAAGCAAACAAAACAAAACAAAAAAATCTCTGATTTACTGGTAGGCAGAAAGGCATGAGTCTTGGTCATGTACAGAATTTTTTGGCCACTTGAAATCTGCCCTATGGGGAGGGTACGTGTACATTTGCTTGCCTACCTTCCTTTCTTCTTTTCTCTCTTTCTTTCTTCCTAAAATTCTGTATTTTCCAAAATAAGCCTGCATTGCTTATATAATCTGGGAAAAACCCATGCTTTTAAATTGGAACCATTAGCTTTCACTTAACATTTCAGACATCATCATCTTTTTAATTTGAAGTGATTGAAGTAGTATTTTTAAACCTTAACTTTGACACTTCTATAAATACATTCTAATGGGTATGTTGCCTTGTTGATTTTATGTCAATTAGTATGTAACAATGTGAGAATATATAAAATGTAACTCAAAAACACTGATTTTACATGACTTCTGAGAGAAGGATGGTTTGCTTATCTGCAAAAGTTTCCTAAAAAGATAGTGTATTCTATTCATTACTTTCAACTGAGTGAAACCCAAGCCATTTACCACTAGTTACTCTCTCATGATATATTTTATATTGTCAGGTTGATCATAGGATGTTGAATTACTAATGCTATGAGATAATATCTAGGTCTTGAAAAAAGATACTCACTCCTTCTTGAAACTCGTTTAATGTAGAAAATGTATATTACCCTTCTAACTTTATTGCTTTTATGTACTTGAAAGTATCCAATTGAAAATACTGCTAGAGAATAGGTTCATAATCATCCCAGATAAAAATCTTTGGTTTACTTCCCTGTGCTCACGTTATCCTGTTTCAGGTAATAGAATCACTCAGTAATTTCGATTCTTTATAAGGTCAAAGTGTCTTTTGCTTGGACAGTTTTTCTGATGTAACTGGTATTGACTCAATAACTTCTCAGTATCTTCTGTACAATCAAGTCACATTCGGTTTTAGAATTGTCATTTTTTTCCGCTATACTGTGACCCTCAAAAGACATGTGTATTATATCCCTTAACTCTAATTTCATTTTTCCTGATACATTATAGACTCTCACATATTTACGTTTAATCGAATCATTGAGGACATTTGAAAATTTCTCACAATACTTCTATAAAAAAATAAATTTTTTTTCTGCAATCAAATACAACTTTTAAAAGCATCTAAAATTAAAGGGGTAAAAAGAAGCTTGCTAGGTTTTCTTTCAGCTCAAAAAGTACATAATTTAGTAAAATAATCTTTTTAGGTCTTAAAATTTTTTTTCAAGAGTGGGATATCAGATTGCATCAGCATCAAATAGCTGATAGACATTTTTAATTGCTTTGAAAAGTATATGCGTTACATCATCCAATAAGGATATATTATAAACAGATTTACAGAAAAATGTCTAAACAGCTTAGGTCATGAGAAGTCTCGAAGGCATTTCTCTAATACATACCACACACACACAGACACACACACACACACACACACACACACACACACACACACCTGTTGTGTGCTGCCTGGAGCAGGTCCAGGCAGCTGCTGGGGTGGGTGGAATAAGACAGCTGACATTGCCTGTCTGTCTCACAGAACAGCCGGGGCTGGAAGGAGGCTCGTTGGCAATGATGCAGGTGAAGAATCCAGTTCTTCCGGCCAAGCTTTCTCCTGAAAATAGTGGTAATGGCACCAAATATGCCCCACTTGAACTTTATGAAAAAGGTGAATATGGGGAGAGCACCCAAAGCTTGAACTAGGCCTAAAGTGACACGTACGAGGCACCTGGGATGCACAGTTTAAGGTGGGTGCTGACCCTGTACCTGTATGACCTGAGAGTGAATGTCACCTTAAATTGTGTGCCTGCAGTGTTTCACTCTAGTCCGTGCCAACTTTGTCCTGCAATTTTTAGTATCTCTGGGTTATAAGCCACCTGTAACCAGGTATAAGTCAGGTGACAAGAAAAACCCATAACAAGTGTAGTTTTCTTCCATTGAAGCATCTGGGAGATATTTGATAATGACTTAGAGTAAGAACCTAGTTGAGAGTTCTGAATATCAGGGCTCTTTTAGGTTAATTAACTTAAGTGTGTTTTAAACATACATTTTAACTATACACAAGCTCCCTTTCATGAATAGAAGAGAAATGTCTAACTTGATCAAACTATATGTTCTACCCTCTCATTTGTTCTTTGTTCTGGATTTATATACTCAACTCATCCCCGCTAGGCTGCTTTTTTATGTCATTGACTTAATCACTAGTTATAGAGAATTCTCTCTCCATCATCAATTACTCAGAATTAGGCTCTAAGTAATGTCGGTCTATGGCTACAGCTACCTGTGCTCAGAATTACACAAAGCTTAATGAAGTTCTTTCTGCTCCCAGCGTTATTAACAAAATGCTCGCTCTAGCTACTTATTCTCCTGAAATGATGTCTCTGTGTTAGTGCAGTATTCCAGGACTCTGGTTGGTTCTTCATTGAGAATGTCTCATCCTGTTCTGGATTTGGGCAGAACAACTTCTGGATTTGCTGTACCCTGAATAACTCCTCCACTGCAGAAACATTGTACTCCCTGTTGCTTACTGAGTTACACTACAGAGAAACCCCTAGTTAGGGTCTAATATTTAACTGTTGCGTGTTCATTATGGCATAGGTTTCCCATACTACACGTGCATTTTTCTGTTGTAAGTTCTGTGAAAAGTGAGTGAGACTTAACGTTTCTCTGATGATTAGCCATGCTGAGCATCTTTTCATGTGCCTGTTGGATATCTGCATCTCCTGTTTGGAAAAATGTCTATTTAGTTCTTCTGCCCATTTTTTTTTTTTTCGTTTTATCATACAGGTGTTTTTTTTTTTTTTAAATTGGGGTATAATTGCTTTACAATGTTGTGTTTCTGCTGTACAGTGAAGTGAATCAGCTATATGTATACATATATCCCTTCCCTCTTTGACCTCCCTCCCTCCCGTCCCATCCTACCCACCTAGGTCATCACAGAGCACCCAGCTGAGCTCCCTGTGCCATGCAGCAAGTTCCCACTAGCTATATGTTTAACACACAGTAGTGTATTTATGTCAAACCTAATCTCCCAATTCATCCCACCCTCCCCTTCCTCCCCCTGTGTCCACACGTCCATTCTCTATGTCTGCCTTTCTAGTCCTGCCCTGCAAATAGGTTCATCTGTACCATTTTTCTAGATTCCACATATATGTGTTAATTTACAATATTTTTCTTTCTCTTTCTGACTTACTTCACTCTGTATGACAGACTCTAGGTCCATCCACCTCACTACAAATAACTCAATTACGTTTCTTTTTATGGCTGAGTAATATTCCATTATATATATGTACCACATCTTCTTTATCCATTCATCTGTTGATGGACACTTAGGTTGCTTCCATGTCCTGGCTACTGTAAATAGAGCTGCAATGAACATTGGGTGCATGTGTCTTTTTGAATTATGGTTTTCTCAGGGTATATGCCCAAGAGTGGGATTGCTGGGACATGTGGTACTTCTATTTTTCGTTGTTTTTCTTTTTCTTTTTTTTTTTTTTTTTTTTTTTTTTGTGGTACACGGGCCTCTCACTGTTGTGGCCTCTCCCGTTACGGAGCACAGGCTCCAGACGCGCAGGCTCAGTGGCCATGGCTCACGGGGCCAGCCGCTCCGCGGCATGTGGGATCTTCCCGGACAGGGGCACGAACCCATGTCCCCTGCATCGGCAGGCGGACTCTCAACCACTGCGCCACCAGGGAAGCCCCTATTTTTAGCTTTTTAAGGAAGCTCCATACTGTTCTCCATAGTGGCTGTATCAATTTACATTCCCACCAACAGTGCAAGAGGGTTCCCTTTTCTCCACACCCTCTCCAGCATTTATTGTTTGTAGATTTGCTGATGTAGATTTTTAAAATCAGATTTTTTTTTATTTGTTTGTTTTTTGATGTTGAGTTGTATGAGCTGTTTATATATGTTGGATATTAATTCCTTATTGGCCATATCATTTGCAAATATTTTTTTCCATTCAGTAGTTTTTTTCATTTTGTCGATGGTTTCCTTTGCTGGGCACAAGCTTTTAAGTTTAGGTTCCATTAGTTTGTTTTTGATTTTATTTCCTTTGCTTTATGATATCATTTATATATGGAATCTAAAAAAATACAACAAACTAGTGAATATAACAGAAAAGAAGCAGACTCACAGATATAGAGAATAAACTAGCAGTTACCGGTAGGGAGAGGGAAGGGGGGAGGTACAGTATAGGAGTAGGAGGTTTAGAGGTACAGACTATTAGGTATAAAATAAACTACAAGGATATATTGTCCAATATGGGGAATATAGCCAATATTTTGTAATAACTATAAATGGAGTGTAACCTTAAAAATTGTGAATCACTATACTGTACACCTGTAACTTGTATAGTATTGTAAAGCAACTATACTTCAATTTAAAAAAAATGAGTGAGTCACGGAAGTATACAGGTGGAAGAATCCTTTATCTCATTTATGCTTCTGACCATGAGATTCTAACGTCCTGTTTAATGCTGTTATAGCCAGGTTAGCCCCCACCTATGAATTAGTTATCCAGGTACAAGACAAACGCACACCTCCTTCTTCCTCTAGATGCACTTGCCCTTCCTGCCCTGCTTCAGAACACCTAAGGCAGGGGTCACAAGCTCAAACACATTGAGTCAGTCAGAATGTGTGAATGAACAAAGCTGACAAGGAACAGAGAAGGTAGAACTGTGGTAACCTGGTTTATGGGCCTTCACCAGAGGTCCTGCATGAACCCCAAGTTCAAATCCAGATGTAAATAAGATGGCATATTCCATGGATATGAAACAAACATTCCAAATACAAGGTGCTTACACACGTGTGGATGTGTGTGTCTGCGTCTGTGTTGTGTTCCGACTACTACTCAGAAGAGGCTCTGCTCGTGTAGGAGTATCATGTATTACAAAATTTGCACCTAAAACATAAGTCTCTTAAGAAATGAAAATTGGAGCCAGAAAGAAACCTTTTCACAGTTGATCTAGGAGGCCATGCTGGAGGTAAGCAATGGAAGTATAAGCCCGCAGTTTTTCCAGGAAGAGAGAAGCAACAGTACTCCAATTTCTAGGAGAAACAAAATGCTAAAAATAAACTCCCAGCAGTAAACCTAGGAGAGAGATGTAACAGCAGTGTCAGAGTCTCAATCCCGCTTTCCGGGGAGATCGATGAGAAAACAAACATCTTTTCTCACAATTAATGGTTGTAGCATTTCAAACTGAAAAAACTCCAGGGTAAACAAAGGCAGCACCGAGGCAGGACTAAGAGCGAGTGCATTGATGATTCACCTGCACCTGTATCTTTCCACATTAATTCTTAAATCAATTTATCTGGAACACTTGGGATCTTGAACTATGAAAGCAAATGCCACAAAAAGCATCATTGAAAGCCCCATAAATTTTATTTATTTTGAAAGTAAAACTCAAAAACTGAAGTGTCCTGAAGTCGATCTTCTAAATGAAAACTTAACAAAAAATCAGTCCTTTCTTCTGGTATTCTCTAATAACTAGATTTTTGGCATTGTTTATAAAAAATTCTAGATAGTATACAAACTTAAATGAACAAGGAATAAAAATGTAATTTCAGACAGCAATAAGAATACAGCAAAATGATATGATTGAATGAATATCAACCATGATGAAATCGTCTGAATATATATTCTTATATGTAATGTATATATTGATATATTCCTCGATTAAAATTATGCCTACCTTTAGCAAGGACACAGGAAGAAAAAGATGATGAGTTTGTTTTATAGTGTTATATTTCTTTGTGAAACAAACAAAAACACAGTTGTTCTTGTGGTATTTCTTGAAAAACAACTTTCGGAAAGGTGACTTAATACTTGGTAAATAATAGAAGTCGTCTGGAGCCACCTAGTGGCAGTCATCTGTAATTGGATGTGGTTTTTAAAATAATGGTTTAGCTATAGTCTAGAATAAATAAAGATGTTTTACAGCTGATAAATCATCTAATTTCTTTCAGAATGCTAACCTCTCAAACATAGTGTACTTATGATGCAGAAGTACCAGACAAAAATATATTTGTAATAGGAAGTAATAATAACAATTACAGTCATAATCCTTTGTACAGTGTTTCCTGTGTGCGTTCGTTCACTGCGTGGGGGAACCTATAGGGGAGACCAAAGTAGACCAAATCAGCTTTTTGCCCAAGGCCACAGAGATTTAATTATGGGGTGGAGCTGGGATTTGAAGGTCAGATCCTTAGTAACTATTACCCGTTTTAAAAAGCCTATTATATACCAGGCGTCATGTTAGGTACTTTCTGTTTGTTATCTAGTTGTGACAACAGTCTTATGAGAGAAATATTACTATACCCATTATATAAATAAAGATATTCAGAGAGATTATATAGACTGTCATAAATCGTTTAGCTGAAACTGACAAAGCTGGAATTTAAAACTAGGATTATTAAAGATCACGATTATTAAAGATCACACTCTTCAAGAATACTGTGCTTTGTTCTGTTATATCAACTATATCATTATACTTTAATTAATTATATGTATGGATGTATTCATTCATTCACTCACTCATGATAACACACACGCACACACACACACGCTACACAGGGATGGGTGGGAGAGAAAGAGAAGGAGATATTAAGACACAGACTATTAGGTTTCAGGCTCAAGAGTCCATTTGACAGGGTCTAGGAAGAATCTGTTTTCTCCAAAACAGGCAAATCTGTTTAATATGGCTTTAAACTAATTGTGAAGAAGACTAAGAAAAAAAACCCAGATAGATACATACAACTGGTTATCATGGAGGATACACTGAATTTCTCTTTCTCTAACTTACATACACACACACACACACACACACACACAGGGCCTTGGGGCGTTTTTCCTTCAGCTGGCATACTCTCACTTCTTCCCTTGGGTAACTCGTTCCTTTTGCAAGTATCAGCTTAGGCATCAGTTCCTTGAGAAGCTTCCTGGCCTGCACCCCCCGTCTAAGCGCCCATGAAGCTTCCACACACCCCGCCTTCTGCCTTTCAGAGCACTTGGCCCACGTCCCTGTGATTGTGCTTTCCTGTGCCCCACCAGACTCCAAGCTCCATGGTCTCCAGGCCACTCCCTCCATCAGTGGACCTCCAGCGTTCCATACAAACCTGTTGGCAAATGAATTAAGGTCCCCAAAGAAATCCCAGTATAGATCACAAAAATAAAAGCTAGGTACCATAGGTGCAGGGTAGAGGTATGGAAGGGTAAAGTGGCTACAGAGGAAGGGCAAAGGGTCAATTGTATCTGCGGAAGGAGAGGGTTAAAAAGATGTTTCTCAAGGAGATAATATTTGAAATGTAGAGAGACAGAGGGGAAGAGGGACTCCTCATAAGGAATGAGATGTGGCCCTCAAATTGTACTGTACGTGAAAAATAAATTGCATGGAGAATTTGTTAAAATACAGCTTCCTCGGCCAAATGCCGAAGCCTTAGATTTCAGTAAACCCTGGAGTCAACGTTTCTAAAAAGGCCCTCAACTGATTCTAGTGCTGATGGTCTTCAGATCTCATTTGGGGAAACGGAAAAGCAAGAAAAAGCATGGTGTGTTTGAGACCAGGCGAGAAGTTCATTGTGGCTGGAGATCTGTGATGCAAGGGAAGAATGTGGAAGGTATGGCCTGGAAGTTAATGGAGGCCAGATTAGGAAGCACCTTGTGAGTCCTGCCAAGGAATTTAAATTTTATTCTGTAGTAAGTACTGTGGAGCCACTGATGATTTATAAGGAGGGAACTGGTATGATCACATATGATTTGACTTCACTGTAAGGTATGGAATTCGTGGGAGAGAGACAGAAGGTGGGGTGTGTCCACCAAACATCTCCTCCATGCATTGCCTCGTGAACCTGAGCAGTGTTTTTCAGACCCTTCCAAGTTACCAGACATATTCTTAGGTTCCATAAATTTTCTATGACGATCTCTTTAGTTTGTATTTTTCTAGCAATGACAGTTTTATGTTGATGTAATCTTCCTCCAAGTCATCTCATTGGTTGTCTTATAACTAGATGTTACTACACACACCTAGTAGCTATTTACATTTGTGCTTTTCTCTGCATCATGCTGGGTAGATAAGCGAGGCGGTTTAGCATAGTTCTAGGCTTTGTGGATTTAAATCCTTACTGTGTCACTAACTAGCTCTGTGTCCCTGGGCAAGTCCTAAACTTCCTGTGCCTCAGTTTCCTCATCTGTGAGATGGGGGTAATAGAATGCCTACCATATAGGGACATTGTGAGGACTAAACATATTAATACTGCAAATGTAAAATGTTAGAGTAGTGCCTGGCACAACATAAGGACTATATGAGTTTTAACTGTTTCTGAAAAATTATTGCTTTATCTTAGGTTTCTAACATTTGTTAGGTTTACGTTAGCGTCTCCTAAGCTGTGGGGCTTTGTTTTACTGCTGTACTTTCAATTAGTCCATAAACTGCTTGACACAGTCACCAGCCACTTCCAAAGCATGAGAAATATTTTACAACGACCTTCTGCCTTGGGCTTACTTGAGTCTACTTTATTACTACACTACTGTTGCAGAAAGAGGCTCTCAAAGTCACACCAGATCTTGTAGCTCAGATCTCCACACAGAGATCATACATGTCTGTCTTGACCTTGCTTACATGACTAATTTTCCAGGGTCATTGTGCCAGCTGAGATAGCAGGGAGCATGCTTAGACCTCAAATTTTATTGTCCTCTTTCCTATATCTGAAGATGTTAAATGATTTCTATAACTATCCTTTATTGCCTCTCCTTTTGTATCTAGGATGATGGAAATTTATACGAATAAGGCATTTGGAAATCTGGGATTTTGTGAGGTTAGCATGTCAGAGTTTAAGTACTACAAACTTGAGAATCTCCTCCTAAAACTTTCCTTACCCCTCAGTGCTCACTCTGTTTAGCCCAACGCCTTAATGTTCATGGATTAACTAGAAAGGAACAATACCTATGTTATGTATAACTTCCACTAAAATGGAATGATAACAAATGGGTCTTATCATTAGCAAGTCATGCTCTCACATATAAAACCCTAGAGAATGTTCTACTCGTGTGTTACTTAAGGATCAAGGGATATAATAACTCATGCAGAGTTCTCCTGGGGGCAAAGAATTCGGACTGGCTTTTTTTCACCTCTTTTTTTTAAAATTGGAGTATACTTGATTCACAGTGTTGTGTTAGTTTCAGGTGGACAGCAAAATGATTCAGTTATACCTACATATATGTATTCTTTTTCAGATTCTTTTCCCTTATAGGTTATTACAAATGATTGAGTATAGTTCCCTGGGCTATACAGTAGGTCCTTGCTGGTTATCTATTTTATATATAATAGTGTGACTGGCTTCTTTATTCTATTCAGCTTGTCCTGGGCACAGGGCTGGTGTCCTGGACTCTTGGCACGTCTCTTATGGAGTATTGTTCACCTTCAGGTCAGCAGGGAGCATCCCTCCTGGAATCTCTCCCTCAAGATTTCCTTCTCTGGGGCTTCCCTGGTGGCGCAGTGGTTGAGAGTCCGCCTGCCAATGCAGGGGACACGGGTTCGTGCCCCAGTCTGGGAAGATCCCTACATGCCGCGGAGCGGCTGGGCCCGCGAGCCATGACCACTGAGCCTGCGCCCGTGAGCCATGGCCACTGAGCCTGCGCGTCCGGAGCCTGTGCTCTGCAATGGGAGAGGCCACAACAGTGAGAGGTCCGCGTACCGCAAAAAAAAAAAAAAAAAAGAAAAAAGATTTCCTTCTCTGTCTTCACCCTACCTCCTCCCCTTAGTTTTGTTAACCCCTTTCCCATGTGCCCAGAGCTGCATCTCCTAATTCTGCCTGGCTGGGGCAGGACTCACTGGGGCCCACCCTGAAGAGCTGCTTGCTCTTCTTGTCTCTGTGCGTTAGTGGTTAGTGTCAGCATCCGGGGTGGGGTATACAGTCTTCACACAAACAATGCTAACCTCCCTTCACACTTCAGAAACCCAAACCACCACCAAACACTGGGTCCTCTATACAGTTCTCCTGTGACTTTCTGCAACACCCACGTTCTTTAGTAAGGCCTGAGGGCTGGTCTGTAGATCCTGGTCCTACATGCAAAGTCACTGTTTTTCTATCTTAAGGTATTATGCCAGAGGCTTACAGGAACCAGAAGAAAAACCCCCTCTGAGGTGGTTTTTTTTTTCCACCTAGTTCTACATGAAGGGAGGTAGCTATTTTGTAACTAAAATGGAGAAAAGCAGCAGAGGCTTCTATCCAAATGCCAAAAAATGGGAGTGAAGAGGAGGTTATTATTGTGATGTCTGGGAAATCTGTCTATTCTCTTAGCTCCACTGTCTTTCAGCCCTGGTTGTAAAGCCCCTAGAAAGTTCTACGACCTCTTTGGTAGGGAATTCCCTTGGGAATAATAAGATATTTTGTTCCCTAACCGGAACGTACTTCAGAGAAACCAGGTCCCAAGATTCCTCCTTTGATGGGAGTTGGTTCAAGCGGGAGCCCTGGAATTTTTTTTTTTCAATTTTTATTGGAGTATAGTTGATTTTCAGTGTTGTGTTAGTTTCAGGTGTACAGCAAAGTGAATCATATATATATATATATATATATATATGTATATCTCCATTCTTTTTCAGATTCTTTTCCCATATAGGTTGTCACACAATATTGAGTAGAGTTCCCTGTGCTATACAGTAGGTCCTTATTAGTTATCTATTTTGTATACAGTAGCGTGTATAGGTCAATCCCAAGGGGGCCATCACCATAGACAAGTTGTTTAAATGGAGGTTTCTGGTTCTATTCTGCTTCCGCATAGATTCTGAATCAAATTAGAACAGAGGTTTGCTGGCTTCTATCAACCTCTACCAGGCCACCGCTGTAATTAAGATTTGCCTCCAAGTACCCTCATCACAGGGAGATGATGCAGAAGGGGTGAGGGTGGGGAGTTCTCACTCCTTATATGTGACCCTAAACCTACTGGCTTCTCTGCAGCCTAAGTAAGGCGTCCTGACTACCTATTCAGTGTGTAATAATGTACACACTTCCTTTTTTTCTAGATTCTACCAGCATGACAAGTTGTCTGAAACGCAAGTGTGTTGCCAATGACAAAAAGAAATGCCTTATTATGGTCACTTGAATCATAAAGTTCCCTGAGAAAGCCATCCTTCTGGAATGCTTCTGTAAAGGTTACAGTTCCTGAACACCACCCTCCATCCCCCCTCCCCTCGCCCATTCAGTCCCATTCTGTGCTGCTTTCTTTTGTCCAGCCCTTCTCCTAGCTTGCAGCGTTTGGTTTTATCTTTCCTTCCCCGTCCACACAACTGGGCCAAGGGGAGTCAGCCACCACCCCGTCTCCCTTCCAGGTTCTCACATGGCCCTCCATCTATCTGTACTCAATCTCTGCCTGTGGACTAATGGCTTTGGAGGAAGTGGTCTTGCCTTGAGAATGAGTAATCATTTTCAAGGGAGGAATCTGGAGAACTCATACAGCCTTGAGCCCAATAACATGCCCAGACCTGTGACCCAGAGGACTTCCTTCTCTGGCATTCAGCATGTTATGTGCTACAATAAGAATATTAATAGCTCACACTTAGAGAGCTTACCCTGGGCCAGCTTTGTTCTAAATTCTTCACGCACAGGAACTCAGTCCTCTTAACCCAACACTAAAGACAGATTTATGAAGGAGAGAAACCCCAATTCCATAATCTTACTCATGCATCATTTGAAAAGCAATTCACCTTTTTTAAAAAAAATCCTGCATCAAAGTATGTAGGCTAACATCTCCATTGGTTGTTTTCCTTGGCATTTCGATAGGACAACTTGGGTCCAAACTGGTCCCACAACTCGCCTCGTACTGGCTGCTGAATGTTGACTCAGCTGCAGCCCTGGATGCCTCCGCCTCATTCCCCGATCTTGAAGGGTGCCCAGCACACCCTTCCTATTCACATTGTGCCCACCTATTCCACAGCTGCGTTTGGTCATTAGAGTAGAACATTTGTTGCCTCTGATCTATGTGATGATGTAATTCAGATAAAGCAGAACACTACCAAAACAGTAATTTTTCAAAATGTAACGTCAACATATCGCTTCTGTACTTCATTGCTTAAAAGAATCAGATTCCTCTCCTCTCCTTGATTGATATTACAAAAGCCCTCCTCTGTTCCTTTAGAACTCCTCCTTAAAGCCCTTCGTCCCTTCAATCCAAATAGAGCCGTGACAGTATGCTTCATGAAGGCCTCTGTCTCACAGAGCCGGCAGTCTGGATGTCATTTTAAGCTCAGCTGGGATTCTCCATCTACAGAAATATTCAGCGGTTGGCTGAAGGAAAATAGTGATGTTTGAAATGAAGCTTCATTTTCTTCCTCTGGGTAGCGTATAGCTTACTTACAACATAGCACTTCTGTTCCGCCCCGCTTTGTCCTTACCAACAAGAGCTGCTTCTCAGTGTGCTTCTTCATGCATACTGTCGCGGATTTATGGATTTTTGCACACACAGATACATTTCCTTTTGGTAAACAATACTTATTTGCCTCTGTTTCTTTTGAAGAGGCAATACTAATCCATCATTGTATTAGTTAAGTTGCTTTGAGTGTCAACTAACAGAAAACGTAACTCAAACTAGGTTAAGAAATAAACATGATTTATTGATTCATAGAAAAGAAAATCAAGAATCAGTGCAAGCCCTAGATAAAGCTTGATCTTGCAGCTCAGCAAGGTAACTTGTGATTTGACTGCTTCGTTATCCTAAAGCATTACACATGGCTTTCAGCTGCTTCTGGTGGCCACATTCATACCTAGCAGTGAGATAGAATTCCTCTGTGGATTTCTGGTAAAAGCAAAGACGGTCTTTCTTCAAAGGTCCCAATACACATTTTCTTGTGTCTCAGTGACCGGCTGGGTCACACACCCATCTGTAGGCAATCAGTTTTGGCTAGTAGATGATACATGCTGACTGGCTTAAACTAATCGGGGCTCACCCCTGGAGATGAGGGTGGGATTAGCTTTTGCCAAGTACAGGGGCTTTATTGAGAAAGGTATTGTACTTTCCCCAGGAGGAAGTAGGGCTTGGATTCAGCAAACAACCCTTGTAAGTACCACGTTTCCATGACAAATATAATCCCACTAATATTCAAGGAAACGCATTGTTACTTATCAATTTTGTTAGCTCCTGTTTCAAATGCACTTTGTATATTTCCCATGCTCTGTGCCTGGGTATGAACAGATATCTGAGGCCATAAGCACTCTTACTGGATCCTTTCTCAACTAAGTTCTTGTGTGAATGACTAGATCCGGAGCCAAGTGCTTTACATGTTTGCACATTAGAATTTCACAGAAGCCCTGTGTAGCAGACAGTATCGACTTCTTTTTGCATATGAGGAAACAAAATTAACTAGTTTGCTCAGTGTAACACAATTAGTAAATAATGGACTCAGGGTTTAAATGGAGGCAATCCGTCTGTAAAACCTGGAACCTTAAAACCTGGAACCTATTATGCCATGCCAACTATTGTTTCCCTAATGAGCTGAGGCTTACCAAGTATCCTAGGACAGCAACGTGCACTATTTTAGTTATAGTCAAAAAAATCAAGAGAATAAGGAAGTTATTATCTGTTTCTTGGGACTTTTCTCTGCATCCTTGCCAACACTTGTTATTTCTTGTCTTTTTGATAATACCCATTTTAAGGGGCATGAGGTGGTACCTCATTGTGGTTTTGATTTGCATTTCTCTAATAATTAGTGATGGTGAACATCTTTACACGTGCCAGTCGGCCATCTGTATGTCTTCTTTGGAAAAATGTTTATTCAGATGTTCTGCCCATTTTTTAATCAGTTTGTTTGTTTTTTGTCGTTGTTGACTTGCATGAGTTACAATACCTTATGATTTTCAGTGCACAGGTCTTTCACCTCCTTGGTTAAATTTATTCCTAGGTATTATATTCTTTTTGTTGCAATTGCAAATGAGATTGTTTTCTTAGTTTCTCTTTCTGCTAGTTTATCATTAGTGTATAGAAATGCAACCGATTTTTGTATATTGATTTTGTACCCTGCAATTTTACTGTTTCTCTTTATTACTTCTAATAGTTTTTGGTGAAGACTTTAGGGTTTTCAATATATAAAATTCATATCATCTGCAAATCATTATTGTTTTAATTCTTCCTTTCTGATTGGATGGCTTTTGTTTTTCTTGCCTAATTGCTGTTTTTTTTTTTTTTTTTTTTTTTTTTAAACAAAATTCACATTTTATTTAGGTTGAAATAAACTATACAAAATTGATTTTCTTCACCAAAAATAACAGCAATATTTTCTATATTATTCCTAGATAAACCACAAAACACTTATTTTTGTAGGTTTTCTAGGTTTTGTTTGTAAATCAAGATGAGGCAGTAGATATAGTCATGGAAAAAGACAGAAGAAAACAGACAAATCAGTTGTCAGTATCCATGGTCTCTGATCCTGTCTTGACCATGAAACAGAAGTGTTCAACATATACCTGTCAAAAAGCTTATGAAGATGTAGGCTCAATAAAGGAATGTAAACAGCAACAATCAGATGTGGAACAACAATGGCAGGCTCTTCCATTCAAACCTTAACTATAACTTGTTCCTTCAACTTCATTTGATAAAGGCAAAATCTACACTGAAATCCCTGTTTGGTGAGCTCACACGTTTCTCTTACAGTCTGATCATTTTAACGGTCCCTTGCAGATTTTTAACAGCATACTTAAAACTCCTACTATTCAAAGGTCAGTCATGAGCTTCACTGTAATGTTTTATAAAATGTATTCCTATCTCCCATACCTCCTCAAAATTTATTTCTTCAAAGAAATGATACCTAAGTACCTGACAACTGGATCCACAGTGACAAATGTTATATCTAAAATGACTTAACTAATACAATTTCAAAGTGCCATTAGCAGAGATCACACAGAGTGTAACATGGTACTTTCAATGCTATCTTCTGGAAGAACAGTTAGGTCTCCAAAGCATGGGCCTTCAAACGGGCCATTTAAACAGGCAGATTATCAATGACTAATGTACTCAAAGGGAGGCCTACAGGTCAAGATATTCAGTGATTAAGTGGCCTACGTACACCTTACAACTTTTCTGTAAGATATTTTCAAATTTCTTACAGATTTTTTCAAATATCAAATATAAGAGAAAGCCTATGTTAAAAGTCTCTTAGGTATTTTCAATGGTTTCTGAATTATCTGTAGGAAGTTCTGACTTACTTGTATAGAGTTTGATATATGTATCCACCATTAAATCCAAATCGTGTTTTATATCAAAATTTATGTTAAGCAAAGCCAAGTTACTTGACCTTTGGTCTGTCAAAGTGTTCCTCAGGTATGCTTTGAGACGCTTTCGTCCATTTTCATAGCGTTCATTCTCAACCTTCATCACAGGAAGAATACACAGGACCTTCAGCAATGCATAAACATTAGGAAAAAACTTGATGTCTGGCAGATGAAGGGCTTCATAAATAGTGGATGGAAGTTCTATATCTTTCCCTCTGTGTTTCCACTTGATTCTCCAACAATGCAGCTCAGCAGAGAGTGTGTCAGGATTAGGTAAATCACTTCTGTACATGTCAGCATGATGCTCCTCTGATGTATTGAATTTAAGCTGTCCCATGACTGAGGGTACGAGAGATAAGCATTTAAGAGCTTTGAGGTGTTGTTCTGAGAATATATCTTTCAGTTCCTGAATAATGTGTTCCACTGTTGGAACACTTAGAGTTTCTTTATAGTAACTCTCAGAGGTTAGCTGAGATTCCAGGTTACTGTGCTGAGCTCTGCGAAATTTCCCTGGGAGTTTCATCTGAATATCAAGTTTGGCTGCCAAATTTGTGGCTTCCTCAAACCAAAATTCATGATAAACTTCGATATTTTCCATCACTTCATTTAGTGAATGCAGCACTGCAGTCAAACTACTGGCTGCAAAGAAGACATCAGAAGTTTGCCCCTGAAGATTTTTCCCAAAGGCTCTTGTAAAAGATAGAACATTTTTAAGAACAACAATGGTAACGATGAAATCAAAATCTGTTACTGCACTACAGAGTACAAATGCTCGGCCAGCTATACAGTTATTCCATCTAACATTTGTGTCACTATTTATACCATCTAAACATAAAACAAGTGCTTGTAGGAGGTCCACTAAGATTTCAAAAGCATCATGCCTGCCTGTCCACTGAGAATGGCAAATTTCCTTCAGTTCTTTGCCCCTTTCTTCATTGTTCTGAAATAGGACAGAAATTACATTGTTAAGCTCTAAAAGCAGTTGTGGTGATCGATGGAAAAAAGAACAAACTTCCTCAATTGTTCCTAACGCGACAGATACTCCCATAACAGGCACTGATTTTGCCAACCACATATTTAAGGCACAGGAAGAGCAGAGTGTGTAGATAGCTTGGGGATATTTCTCTAAAAGTCTAGAAGCAACAACTTTCATTTTGGAAGAAAATCCACTGGACACAATGTAAGCCTGGCCACGACAGTACTCCATGTTTAATCCCCACTTCTCAGTTATCGTAGTGTGAAATTTCACAGCCAAAATTTCTGCATCAGCTTCATAAGGCAGGAAGCCCACAAATTCCTCTCTCAGGTTGTGAGCTTCGTCAACAAACCTCACCAACACAGGCAGGTGCTCTTCCCCTGCTATGTCCACCACGTCGTCAGTGACGATGGAAAAGAAGTGAGAGTCTCTCACTTCCCTGAGGGTTTCTTCCCGAATGCAGCTCTCACAGATCTCTAGCATCTGTTTCTGCTGTGTTTTTGAACAGAACAATGTGTTAACTGCTGTTGTCTCAAAGCGCTTTCTCAGAACCTCTTCACCAGAATTGATCCGGCACTCCAGCAGTGCTTGAAAGTTATCAGGAGTAAAGAGACCTTCTGGGATTTCATCAGCTTCATGTCCATCCAGAGGTATGTTCTGTTTTCCCATAAGAATCAAAATTTCAAATAAAGATTTTAAGTATTCTTTGTTTTCCTTCTCTTCAAGGGTTAAAGGTAAAATGTCTTCATCCTGCTCTTCACCCCCTTCTTCTGCACTGGGGTTCTGAGCATTGCTGTTGTTTATTTCCTTATGTTTTGGTTCCTGTTCAGAAGTTTCATCAATTTTTTTCTGTTTCAGTGTCCTGATTTCATCTTCACTCAATTCTTTTATTCGTTTTCTGTGTCTACTGTGTGGATTATTCAAATGGCTGGTAAGATCAAATATTGTTGGTATTGCATTATCTCGAAGAACTGTCCTATAAGGGCTAGTTCTACAGATCATAGAAGTCTCAAAGTGTTTGGCACACAATCGATAATGTTTATTTAGTTGATCAGGTGTTTTATCTTCTAAGTCTGCTCTCCTACAGTTCTCCACCCACTTCTGGCATCTGGCTGGATCCCGCGGGAACCTGAAAAAGGCCAGGTCCGACTGCGTGCTCTTCCGCGTGCAGTTGGGGGCCGCGCAGAAGTTCGGCATCGTTGTCTGCCCGCCGGCCGGCCCAGCCCTCCCCTCCCCGCCTCCTCAGGGCAGCCCGCCCGCCCGTCGGGGCCGGGGAGGGGAGCCAGGCCGGCCGGCCGGCTCGTTAGGGCCGGCGCGCCGGGGGGCTAATTGCTGTTTCTAGGACTTCCAATACTATTGTTGAATAAAAGTTGGCAAGAGTGGGCATCCTTGTATTGTTCCCGATCTTAGAAGGAGAGCTTTCAGTTTTTCAGTATGATGTTAGTTGTGGGTTTGTCATTTATAGCCTTATTATGTTGAGGTACCTTCCTTCTATATACATTTTATTAAAAGTTCTTAGCATAAATGGGTGTTGAATCTTGTCACATGCTTTTTCTGCATCTAATGAGATGATCATATGATTTTTTTATCCTTCATTTTGTTAATGTGTCTATCACATTGATTGATTTGTGGATATTGGACCATCCTTGCATCCCTGAGATAAATCTCGTTTGATCATAATGTATGATCCTTTTAATGTATTGTTGAATTTGGTTTGCTCTTCTTTTGTTGAGGATTTTTCCATCTATGTTCATTAGTGACAGTGGCCTGTATTTATTTTTTTTAATGTGTGTGGTCCTTGTCTGATTTTGGTCTCAGGGTCATGTTGGCCTCGAAAAATTAAGAAGTTAGGAAGTGTTCCCTCTTCTTCAATTTTTAGAAGAGTTTAGGAAGGATAGGTATTCAGTCTTCTTTGAGTGTTTGGTAGAATTCATCTGGCCCTGGACTTTTGTTTTGGGGGAGGTTATTTTTTTGGTTTTTTTTGTTTTGTGTTTTTGCGGTACGCGGGCCTCTCACTGTTGTGGCCTCTCCCGTTGCAGAGCACAGGCCCTGGACGCGCAGGCTCAGCAGCCATGGCTCACGGACCCAGCTGCTCTGCAGCATGTGGGATCTTCCCGGACTGGGGCACGAACCCATGTCCCCTGCATTGGCAGGTGGACTCTCAACTACTGCGCCACCAGGGAAGCCCATGTTTTGGGGGAGGTTTTTGATTACTGTTTCAATCTCCTTACTAGTCACCAATCTATTCAGACTTTCTGTTTCTTTATGATTCAGTCTGGGAAGGTTGCATGATTCTAAGAATTTATCCATTTCTTTAGGGTTGTTCATTTTGTTGGCATATAACTGTTCACAGTATGCTCTTACAATCCTTTGTATTTTGGTGGTATCCACTGTAATCTCTCCTCTTTCATTTTTGATTTTATATATCTGAGCCTTCTTTTTAGTGAGTCTAGCTAAAGGTTTGTCAATTTTATCATTTCAAAGAACTAGTTCTTAGTTTCATTGATCTTTTTCATTGCCTTTTTCGTCTCTATTTCAATTTATTTCTGCTCTGATCTTTATTATTTCTTTTCTTCTGGTTACTTTGAGCTTTGTTTGTTCTTCTTTTTCTAGTTTCTTTATGTGTAAGTTAGGTTGTTTGTTTAAGATTGTTTCTTGAGGTAGGCCTGTATTGCTATAAAATTCCCTTTTAGTAGTGCTTTTGCTGCATCCTGAAGATTTTGGTATGTTGTATCTTCATTTTCATTTGTCTTCAGGTAGTTTGAAATTTCTTCTTTGATTTCTTCATTGGCACAACACTTGTTCCGTAGCATGTTGTTTGGTCTTCACATATTTGTGATTTTTCCAGCTTTCTTCTTGTAGTTGATTTCTAGTTTCATACCATTGTGATTGGAAAAATGTTTGATATGATTTCAGTCTTCTTAAATTTATTGAAACGTGTTTTGTGTCCCAACATATGATCCATCCTTGAGAATGTTCCATGTATACTTGAGAAGAATGTGTATTCTGCAGCATTTGGATGAAATCTTCTGTATAAATCTATAAAGTCCATCTGATATAATGTTTCATTTCAGGCCACTGTTTCCTTGTTTACGTTCTGTCTGGAAGATCAATCCATTGATGTAAGTGGGGTATTAAAGTCCCCTACTATTACTGTGTTGCTGTGAGTTTCTCCCTTTAAGTCTGTTAATAATTGCTTTATATATTTTGGTTCCTATGTTGGGTGCTTATATATTAATAACTATGTCTTTTTTTTTCTTTTTTCAGTTATTTTTATTGTGATTAAAAATCACTATATTAACCATTCTTAAGTGTACAGTTCACTAGTATTAAGTATAATCACATTGGTGTACAACAGATCTCTACAACTTTTTCATCTTACATAGCAAACTCTATACCCATTAAATGCTAATTTTCCCTCCTTCCTCCCCACAGCTTTTGGCAACCACCTTTCCACTTTCTGTTTCTATTATTTGACTACTTTAAAGATTTTACATGAATAGAAATATCTAAAGGACAGTATGTGTCCTTCTGTTTTGTTTTGTTTCAGCTGCACCACACAGCTTGCAGGATCTTAGTTCCCCGACCAGGGATCAAACCTGGGTCCTCTGCAGTGAAAGCACTGAGTCCTAACTACTAGACTGACAGGGAATTCTCAGTATCTGTCCTTTTGTAACTGGCTTATTTTACTTAGTGTAATGTCCTCAGGGTTCATCCAAATCTTAGCAAGTGACAGGATTCCCTTCCTTTCTGAGGCTGTATAATATTCCATTGTGTGTATATACCACATTTCCTTTTTTCCAGTTTTACTGAAATATAATTGACATATAACATTGTGTAAGTTTAAGGTGTATGTGATGACACCTTTATATACTGTGAAATGATTACTGTAGTAGGTTTAGTTAACACCTTCATCATGTCAGATAATTATCACTTCTTTTTTGTGGTGAGAACATGTAAAATCTACTCTCTTAGCCATTTTCAAGTGTATAATACAGTATTGTTAAGTGTAATCACCAGTCTGGAACTTTGTACCCTTTGTCAAAATCTCTCCCCACTTTCCCCACCCTCAGCCCCTGGAAACCACCATTCTACTCTCTCTATGGAACCTCATGATGGAGTCTGAGAAGCAACTAGTAGGATCCACGTCCCTCTAATGTCCTTTGAGGGTCCTATCTGCTGCTCTCTCAGACTCTTTCCTCCCTCCAGTTATGCAGCTCATGACTCAGTATTCTGGATACTGGGGTAAGATAGAAATAGGCCTCTTTGGCAATGTCCCATGTATCTGGGGAAGGCAGGTGCTCACTCATGCTCTCACTTTCCCAAGCAGGAGAAATCATGGGCTGAGAAAGTCTTGCTTGGCACTGAGCTGTGCCACCTTGAGGGAGGGGTTGACAGGGATAAAGTTAAACTGGTCCCCGTACTCTCTCCAGTGGGTCCAAACTCACTTGGTTTCTTTTTGTTTGTTTTTTGGGGCTCCAGTGGTGTGTCGGAGCTTCTCCGATGGAAACCAAGACTTCCACAAAAGCTCTCTTGTCTGTGGGTGATTGTCTAAGACAGCGTTCTCCAGGGGCTCCTGAATGGTGACTGAGAGGGGCTGGAGCTGGTTCATGGGTCACTGCAGTGTCCATAGCCACTCCTGAGGTCAGTGCACAATTACTCAGTGCACAGGTGGGTGAGACTCCTCTCAGTTCCCTTGGCGTATGGTGCTGGATCCTACAGTTCCCACAAAGGGACTTCTGTCCATGGATAGGTGCAGAATTGTTGATGTTGGAGAGGGGGGATACAATGCGGGATGTCTTCTTCAGCCATGTTGCTGACATCACCCCCATAGGAAAGTATAAAATGAGAAAACCTTCTCAATTTATCTTTTGTTTTCTGGTTGCTCTTTATCTCCATGGTTTCTTTTTCCTTACGTTTCAGGCTGCCATTTTAGTTTAGTGGGTTTCCACGATGTTTTTCTCAGTTTCTCTTTTCTTTATGTTTCGTGTCTCTGCTCCAGATTTGTTTTGTGATTGCCATGAATTTTGTGTAAGATGTCTCATAGGTAAAATGAGATGTGTGTAAGATGTCTCATAGGTAAAACTGCTATTCCTTCTGATAGCATCCTATCTTCATTGGCCTACATCAGTTTTGTCCTTTTCCTCTTTCCTTTTTATGTTTTTTTTTAATTTCAAATTATCCATTTTTATGTTGTGAGTTTGTTAAGAAATTGAAGTAGCTATAGTTTTTTTATTGCTGTGTTCCCATTAACCTTTATGCTATAATTAAGTGTTCAACGATCTATTCTGATATAGAGTTGCAATTTTCTGATTGTTTCATCCTATTTATCACCTCATTAAAAGTTTTGTGTACTTTTGCCTTTTGTTTCAGGTAGAAGAGCTCCTCGTAAAATTTCTTATAAGGCAGGTCTAGGGGTGATGATCTCCCTCAGCTTTTGTTTACCTGGGAAAGCCTTTACTTCTCTCTCCTATCTAAAGGGTAGCTTTGCTGGATAGAGTACTCTTAGCTGACAGTTTTTATCTTTAGATGTTTTGGTATGTCGTTCCATTCTCTCCTAGTCTGTACAGTTTCTGCTGAGAAATCTGCTGATAACGAAATGCGGGTTCCTTTGTAGGTAACTGTCTTCTCCCCCGCCCCGCAGCTGCCTTTAAAATTCTTTCTTTATCATTGATAGTTTTAATATAATGTGTCTTGGAGAACATCCTTTTGTATTGAGATAATTAGGTTTTCTCTTAGCTTCGAGAACTTGTATATCCACTTCCTTCCCCAGATTTGGGAAGCTCTCAACTATTATTTCATTACGTAAACTCTCTGTTCCTTTCTAGAACCCTCTCTTCTAACAGTGCGACTTTTTGGTAACTAGAGGTCTTTTTCTTGTTTTTCAGTAGGTGGCGCTATAGCACATGTTTTTGTTTTCTTTCACCTCTGCTGCCTCTGGCTATATTTGAGAATCTGCACTCTCCACTCTCCACCCTCCACGGCCTCTGCTGTGGGTATTGCTGGTGCCCTCATTGTTGCTTGTGATTTCTGGAGTTGCTGGTGGTTTTCTGCTTCTGGTGTCCCTGATCTTGCTGGCATTGTCACCAGTGGCACCAGCATGGTGGGTGCCTCTGTTACATCTGGGGTTGTTGGGTATGTGGGTATGGCCACCATGGGCAGGGAGACCAGAGTCAAGGGTGCTGCTGTGGCTGAAGGGACCAGAGTCACAGTTTCTGCTGCTGCTGCTGCCCGGTTCCCTGTGGCAACCGATGCCACTCTAGCTGGGAGGCTTGAGTCGTGTGCTACACCTTCTCTGCTGCTAACAGGTTCTCTGGAGCTGCAGGCTCAGCCGCCTTGACCAGGGCCTGGATGATGGGTACTGTTTCCACCATTCCCCCACCTCCTCTCTGTGTTCCAGTTGCCCACCTTCAGCTGTACAGTTGTATGAATCTCTCTGGCATCCAGGTGTGTTGGGCATTCAGAAACATTTGCTGAATATGGTTACTTTACTAGTTGTAGATTGAAGGGGAGAGACAAAGGGAGAATCTCAGGCTGCCACGTTGCTGACGTCACCCCACAAACTCATGTCCCTTTGCCTAGACAAATTAAATGCTAGGAACTGAGAGAAACAGTGACTGATTCAGACCGCTGAAGCAATGACGGTGATCCATGACAGAACTATTCCTGAAGCCTAGGGACTGGCAAATGCAGTTGAAAAAAAAAAATGCAGTTCCATAAATAAATAAATATTTACACTAAAGTCTGAAGAGGCAACTTTTGATTGTGAGCAAGTAGTTACCAAAAGCACAGTTTATTAGCACTTAGAAATGGAACCAGGCCTTCCAAATGTAAATGGCAGACTGAAGATAGTTGTTTATTTCCATACATTTCTTGACTCAGAAATCCCAATAAAGGATTTTACAATGCATAAATCCGAGTATATATGGCAGTCGATGAGAGGAACCCTATATTTTGAAGCTAAAAATGCAATACACACATAGTTACTGATCTAGAAGTCTACAGAAAGTGAAACCTAAGCTTGTGATAGAATAAAGCAGGAAAGTCAAGGAGAAGTAAGTCTATCCACTATAAAAGTGAAAAGGCTTGGGAAAAGGGGGCAGAGGGGGTGGTAGTAGTTACCATGCATAAAAGGGGGAATAATAAGTACAATGAATAACGACTGCTTTCACCTGCTTGGATCATGTAATTTGACATCCAACAATATACCAGCCTAACCTCTACTACACATGAGACTGGAGTATTCCTCCCTGGGGAAAATTACATATACTCAAGACATATGTAATGACATATGTAATGACAATCAGAGATCTCAAGATAAAGCAGGTGGCTTGCTGGCCAATCATCTAATAGAAAAGCCTGCCCGTTGACAAGGTGCTTCGCTTCCAACTCAAATACAGATTTTCCAAATAGCTTTTTCAGTGTCTTGTCTCTTTTGCCAAACCAAGCTACCATGTGATATCCTTTCTATAGTCACTCCCCCTACCTCCTTGTCTGTCTGATGGACCCTCATAATGCTTCAGGACTCAGCTCAAATGCCAAACCTTTCGTGGTTTCTCAGAGAATAAGCACATCACCCGCCTGTCCCTCATGCTGTATTGTGCGTTATGACACCTTATTGCTTTCATTACTTGGATCTAGGTATGTTTGTCTCCTCATATGGCCATGGATCTTTCAAAGATAGGGACTATATTCTTTTCAGGTCTGTATTTCCAACCTCTATTCCAGTGCCTGGAACAAAGAAGGAATGTATCTTAAACTATTTTTAATGTTAGGTAGGTACAGTGAGAATTATACTAGCTAACTTAAAAGAATTCTCTTTGAAACCTGAGACACTATGATCATAAAACAAAAATTTAATTTCCCAAGAGATAATTAAGACTATGTAAAATGGAATGTGACCATTATAATGGTATAATTGAGAAACTGGGAACCTGTTGGGAACAGAACTGGTATAAGGTGCAATGTAAAAAATATTGAATAAAATTCAATCGTTTCCTCAAAATACTTATTTTTTATTCTCTATTCATATCTTTTTTTCTTCATGAGTCCCTTTACATTTAGAGACCATGTAATTTTGTTCTGTATATATGATGGGTATTATATATATGGCTACAACTCTCAGTCTTTTATAAACCAGGCAGTGACATGTGTTCACGGGCTAGCCATTCCTTGTGTTTGGAGTTGAGGATTTTGAGAACAGTGTTAGGAACCACTGTCTATTGGGAAACTTTTGTGACTAACTTTGGGGAACTCTTGGGGTTTGTGAGCTGTGTTTCTAAAGCTTGATCTTTAACACACAGAGGTCTCAAGGAATTGTTGGAATAGAATTAATGCTATTTTTCTTATTATAACTGGTAAGGCTACACAACATTTCTTCCTAGCTACATAACCCCATTGATTTTTCTCAATCATTATGCTTATTTTGGGGATAATTCAATTCCATAAAATTATGTAGGCCTATTAGAAAAAAGTGGGTATAAATATAATACATGCAAATGAACCATATTTCATTTAACTGGGAACTTCATGAGGGCAGGAATCATATCTATTGTGTTACTCACTGTTTCTCTAGCATCTAATATAATACACAGTAATACAGAGTAGATGCTTAGTAAATATTTGCTAAATAAGTGAAAAACATAATCATGGTAAGCATTTCATTATCTCCTCAGATATAATTTTTACAATGCTCTTCTAAATTTTGAACCAATTCAATAGTTTCTATTATTGTATGAATTTTTAAAATCCTTCCATAATCAGAACAATGTGGTATTGGTGAAAGAATAGGCAAATCAAGAGAATTTGATTTGAGAGAATTTCAGAATTTGATAAGAGAGAATCCAGAAATAGACCCACATATATATAGTCAACTGATCTCTGACAAAGGAGCAAAGGCAATAATAACTGTCTTTTCAACAAATGGTGCTAGAACTGGACATCCATTTGCACAACAGCAACAAAAAAAATGAATCTAGACACAGACCTTATACCCTTCACAAAAATTTACTCAAAATGGATCATAGACCTAAATGTAAAATGCAAAACTATAAAACTTCTAGAACATAACATAAGAGAAAACCTAGATGACCTTGAATGTGGAGATGAGTTAGATACAACATGAAAGGCAGGATCCATGAAAGAAAGTACTGATATACTGGACTTCATTAAAATTATAAATTTCTGCTCTATGGGGAAAAAAAGGCCAAGAGAATGAAAAGACAAGCCACAGACTGGGAAAAAATATTTTTAAAGGACCCATTTGATAAAGGATTGTTATCCAAAATACACAAAGAGCTCTTAAAACTCAACAATAAGAAAATAAACAACCTGATTTAAAAATGGGCCAAAGACCTTAACAGACACCTCACCAAAGAAGGTACACAGATGGAAAATAAGCATATGAAAAGATGCCCCACATCACATGTCATCAGGGAAATGAAAATTAAAACAATAGTGATATACACTACACACTTATTAGAATGGCCCAAAATCCAGAATACTGACAACACCAAACGCTGGCAAGGATATGGAGCAATGGGAACTCTCATTCATTGCTGGTGGGAATGCAAAATGATACAGCCACTTTGGAAGACAGTTTGGCAATTTCTTAAAGAACTAAATATTCTCTTACCATGTAATCCAGCAATTGTGCTTCCTGGTATTTACCCAAGCGAGTTGGAAATTTATGTCCATACAAAAACCTACACACGAATATTTGCGGTAGCTTTATTTATGACTATCAAAACTTGAAAGCGGGCTTCCCTGGTGGCGCAGTGGTTGAGAGTCCGCCTGCCGATGTAGGGGACGCGGGTTCGTGCCCCGGTCCGCGAAGATCCCACATGCCACGGAGCGGCTGGGCCCGTGAGCCATGGCCGCTGAACCTGCGAGTCTGGAGCCTGTGCTCTGCAACGGGAGAACTTGAAAGCAACCAAGATGTACTTCAGAAAGTGGTATATCCAGACAATGGAATATTATTCAGTGCTAGAAAGAAATGAGCTTTCAAGCCATGAAAACACATGGAGAAAATTTAAATGCATAATACTAAGTGAAAGAAGCCAATCATATTGTATGATTCCAACTATGAACATCCTGGAAAAAGCAAAACTGTGGAGGCGATTAAAAGATCAGTGATTGCCAGGAGTTAAGGGAGGAGCACAGAGGATTTCTAGCGCAGTGAAAATTCTCTGTATGATACTGTAAAGGTAAATACATGTATTCATACATTTGTACAAACCCACAGAATGTACAACACCAAGAATGATCCCTAATGTGAATAAAACACCTAATTCTCTTTCTGCAGGTCCATTTTTGGACATTCTATTTGTTTAATTTGTCTTTCAATTTATTCAGGTATGATTGCCATACTATTTATTGAGGCAATATAAGATGTTTTAATTGTCTGACATGGTAATGCTATTTCTCCTGCATTAATTTTCTTTTTTCAGAGAAATTCTTAGGACTCAGAATTTTTTTTTTACAGCTGCCTAGAAATTCATTGTATGGATATACTTAATTTATTCAACCAATCCCCCTATTACGGACACTCATTTATGCTTTTTTGATTTTACAGACAACGCTGCATGAATATAATTTTACAGATATTCAAGTATTCCCAAAGAATAAATTTAAATTGATAATTATTAAGTAAATGTTTATTTTTCCATATGAACTTTAACATCACCTTAAGTAGTTGAAAATATTAGTGTTTTATTGGGATTTTGCTAATTTTCTAAATTACAGAGAATTGACATTTATGATATTGATTCTTCTCATCCAAGAATAGGGCATGCCTTTCCATTTATTTGAATCACTTTTTTATATATGCTTCATGAGTATGTTAAAGTGTCCTTCTCATGACTCACACATTTCTTATCAAGTTTATTCCTAAGCATTTTGTTATTTTAGTGAGGTCTTTTCTTTCATTATATCTCCTAAGTGGCAGCTGATTATATTGTTAAAAAACAAAATTCAACTGAGAACATTTGAAGATCTAATTTGGTTTTATTCAATGATTCATGAATCAGGCAGCATCCCATCTAGCAAGTCGAAAGGAGCTCCAAAGAGCTGCAGAAAAAGAAAGTTTTTATAGACAGAAGGAGGCAGGGACAAGGAAAAATGTGAAATATCTCATCTTTCTTTGGGAGGTGGAAGGGGTCTATCAGGCAGATTACCTCAGTACTGCCAACCAGGCAATTCTAGACTGACTGGTTAAGATTGCATTCCCTGGGCGAGATTGAAACTGCGATTAGGTTAGGTATTAAATTTCAGTTTGGTGATGTGGGCTGAGCACAAGTCACTCCATTTTGAGCCTACTGTCTCCCTTTTTTTAAACAATGTATAAAAAGCTGCTGATTTTTGTATTTTGTTTATGTACTATGCTTCCTTATGAAATTCTCATGTGTTTATGGGAGTTTTCCAATCAATTCTCTTGGGATTTCTAAGAATTCAATCATGTCATCAGTAAATAGTGATAGTTCCTTCTCCTCTCCAGTGTTTATACCTCTAACTTCTTTCCTTTGTCTAATTGCATTGTGTGGTACTCTCAGGACAATCACACAAATAATAGTGGTGATTGAGGATGTATCTGACTTGAGTGAAGACAGACTTATTTTCTCTGCTCATATTTATTCATATCTATTTATATGACTCTATTCATATTCCATAATCCATTTTCATCAGGAATGGCTGTAAACTTTTATTTTAAAATGTCTTTTCAGTGCCTGTGGAGATTTTTATATGATTTTTGTCCTTAGATGTAATAATATGGAGAATTATATTAATAACTTCCTTAATATTAAAACATTCTTGCATTTAGGTGATAAACTTCTTTTGCACATATTTTTCTTTACTGAGCTGATGGATTCCAGTTTGTAAAATTTTATTTAGGATTTTTTTCATTTTATTCATTAGTGGGCTGAATTTCTTTCTTCCTTTCTCCCTTCTTTCCATCCTTTTCTCCTTCCTTCCTTCTTCTTTCCTTTTTCAGTCTTTTCTAGTTTTGACTTCAATCTTGCTTTCTCAAAAATAATTGGGAATTTTTCCTTCTTTTTCTATGCAACAACATGGATTTATCTGTTATTTAAAACTTTGGTTAAACTATCTGCGTCTTGTGTTTTTGTGGGGAAAGTTAGTTGCTTAACTTTATTTCTTCTATGGAAATTTGTTTAGATTTTATTTATATTCTGGGATCAGTTTTAGTAAATTGTTTTTTCTTAGAATATTGTCTATTTAAGCCAAAGTTGTGAACCTTGTTTCCATGGATTGGACCAAATAACTTTCTCATGGTTTTTAAATTTCCTCTCTTTAACTGGTTATTAATGGGAAGCATATTTATTTTCATTTTTCCTATGTTAGGTTAGCTAATAATTTATATATCTTGTTATTTTTATCTTTTTTGTGATCTACTTTTTAATTTTATAATTTTATTTATCTTTTGACAAATTTTCTTCCTTTTATTTTACTTATTGTTCTTTTTCCAAATTCTTGAATTTCTTGCTAAATTTGTTTTATTCCTTCTTATTTATTGGTATGTGTATATATATATATTTATAATAGTTTATTTTTATGTCTATAATATGCTTCTGTAATTTTCTTCTGAATTTTGCTTTAGTATGTCGTCAGTTTAGATATGCAGTGTTTTCATTGTAAGTTCTTTTAGATCACCTTTATTTTTCTTTTTTATTTCTTTTTTACCTAGAGTTATTTTTAAAAGGTGTTTTAATGTTACTGTTTTTGAAAAATTTCATTGCGGTGAGGTCAGAAAGTGTTGCCTGTATCCTGGGTCATTTTTACTTTCTGAAATTTATAGATTTTTTTTTGAAGCCAATATGTAGCCAATGTCCCTGAAAGTTTCATGAGCACTTCAAAGGAAGATGTATTCTCTATTTTTGGCAGAATTGAAATATAATATTTATATACACTTTATTAATTATGTTATTTAGATCATCTATGTATTTACTTACGTTTGTCCATTTGCTTTGTCATGTTCTGAGAGAGTAAAATTAAAGTCTCATAGTAATAGTTATTTCTATTTCTCTTTACATTTACTCTGACTTTTCCTATATATATTGATGCTATGTTATTTGGTTCATAATGATTTTTAACTATTTTAAGTATAACATATTTACGGAAAAGTGTTATTAATCATATGTGTACACTTTGATGAATTATTTCTAAATGAACATACTTGAGTAACCACCACCAAAATAAATATTTAGAATATTTTCAAACAAGGCTGGCTAGCCAATTTTTTTAAAAAATTGAAGTTTAGTAACTTTACTGGGTAGGATATGTTTCAGTGTTGACCATGTAGGAGGTCAGAATACGCCACCCCAAAATATGACTGTAGGAAACCAGAATATGCCTCTTTGGCATAAGGATTATTTTGAGCTGATTATTTTGAAAAAGAGCAGACGCAAGAGAAGCTCTGAAAACAGAGCAGGTTACCATTTCTGTAAGGGAAATTTACATTTATAAATTTACGTTCTCCTTTTTAAGAGTGTCCCTCTCTCTGTACCAGGAAGAGAAGGATGACTTTAAATTACAAGAGACTCGTGTCAGTGGAGAAGGCAAGGACTTAAATCTGCATAATAAGCCTTATTCTGGTTTACCCTGCTTTCCCTGGTCACCTTCCCCTAACTTGCCTCCTCCACACCCTTCTTTCTTTGTTTTTGCTGAGATGGTATTTAAACCCCAATTCTAAGCCAACTCTTTGAGTTACTCATTCTCTGGGTTTTCCCATATGTATATATATGAGATATACACATTAATACCTTTCTGTCTGTTTTTCTCTTGTTAATTTGTCTGTTGCAGGGTCCCCAGCCTAGAATGTAGAAGGGTAGAGGGAAAAGGACTTTTTCCTCCCCTTCAACCATTTTGGCTCAGTGTTCTCTGGCACCTCACTCTTACAATCTCACATCAGAGAACTTGGCTTGAAGTATATCTTTTAAATTGGCTCTGTTTTATTCTTTTGTTCTTCTACTTTGGGAAATACAATTACGTATATGTTGGATCTCTTGCTGTCTTCTACATTATTTTCTTTCCAATTCCTTTTAGCTCTCTATTTCCATTTTATTCTGCTCATTTTTTTTTTTTTTTTTCCATTTCTACCTTTTTGCCCCTTGCTTTGTTTTCTGGATATTTTCCAACTCTTTGCTTTTCTTCTAATTTTGCCTTCATTTCTGTTACAATTTTTTTTCTTCTTTTCTTAAATCTGTCAGACTATATTTCTAATCCTCTTGTAGTTTTTGTCATTTCTTTTCTGAGTTATTTTTTGCTTAAGGCCTTCTTTCATGAAGGAACTAATATATACGTTTCTAATACAATTCATGGTGAAATATATGATCATAATTTTCATCTGCTTTGTTGATTTTTTTTTTGGTAAATGCTTTTTTTTTGTTACCAAATTTTGCTGCCATATCCGTCATCTCTATCTTAAAGTATCTTTGTGTCAATTTTTTGTTAGTTTCTTCTTAATTCACTCATCACTGAATAAGTTGGGTTGTCATGGTCTGTTCAAGTTACTGTAACAAAAATACAGTAAACTGGGTGGCTTGTAAACTATAGACATTTATTTCTGGAGGCTCAGAAGTCCAAGGTCAAAGTGCTGGCAGATGAGGTCTCATGAGGACTACTTCATAGACAGCTGTCTTTTTGCTATATCCTCACATGGCAGAAGGGATGAGGGAGCTCTGTGGAGTTTCTTTCAAATGAAGGTATTTGTTGCAATTATGAGAGCTCTGCCCTCATGACCTAAGGTCCCAAAGACCTCACCTCCTATTACCACCACTTTGGGGGGTAAGATTTTCTACATATGAATTTTGGAGGGACACATTCAGTCTGTAGCAGAGGTTCTTCCTGGATCTGCTGAGTATGTTTGGGGATGTAGAGAGGGGAATGCATAATGTTCCAGGTCAGGTGGTTATCAGAGCACAAAGGTTCTGTGGTGCACCATTGCCATGACCATGACTTTTGTTAGCAACTGAACTTCAGAACTCAGTGCTAGGGCAGGAAGTTATGTTACATTTTTCCAAGGGCATAAGTTTGCAAATTCATTTGTTAGTCTGTCCTCTGCTTTCTCAGTATGTCTTAAAGTATGGAAAAACATGTTTGGTCTCTGTGTGCTACACATAAAAGTGTGTGTGGGTGTTGGTGTGGGTGTAAATATGGTTATGGGTGTATGTGTGTGTGCACCCATGTACTTCAGCATGTAGTGGCAGGACAGAAAATGCAACTGTGCCAATTTGGTTGGTCAATCCTCTTTACCAATTAGAATGAAACATATAAATAACTGATTGAAATTTTAAAACCGCAGATGCAAAGGCAATATCAGACAACTCTTTATCCTCTGTCCTCCCCCATAGCTCATACGTCAGTGGTTGCAGCACTTAAGATGGGCACACTGAGCTTTGAAGTATTCAAGTATAGAGTACTCAGAATAATCACAAGTGGCTGGAAGTGAATAAACAGAAGACAGAATAACTTTATTTATTTCTGACTTAAGTGAAAATGACTATGTTTGATTTTAGGGCTAGTGGTTCCAACTAAATTTTTTCTCATTAGGTTTCACTAGGAAACCAAAATAAAGAAAAATCTTACTCAAAACAATAGCTTTTAAAATGTAATACAAATTTTTTGACTAATGCATAACACAGAGTCCAATTTTAGTCAGCTAACTTTACCTGAGATTATATTAATTGTTAAACATTGTATGGAGTGGCTTAGGATCACAAATATATAAGTATAGTGTCCTTTCTTCCTGACCTCATAATTTACTAAAGCCCATGAACTGTAATCTAAAAATAACTTGGCTGAAAGGTGAATATGGGTGAAGGAGAAATTAATCCTGACAAGGTAATCGGAGAAGACTAGTGTTGGGAAATGTGGGTAGGGAAGGTAGGATTTGCAAAGCAGTCTTCAAGGGGGAAAGATCTCAAGTGATCCTTGGGTTGGTGTCTACTGGGGGTCCTGTGAGCACATAGTATGCTCAAAGAACATGTCTTCAGGTGATGGCTTGTAGCATGGGGTACATCTTGATAAGCAGATTCAGAATTTTTGAACTTTAAATGATCATAAGGCTCATTAAGTTTATTTTGCAAATAAACTAAGTGCAAGAGAAATTAATGGATTCCCTGAATGTCTCAGAGTTATCAGAGACTGTGCTGGGACTGAAACCAAGAACTTCTGCTCAGTGTTTTTCCCAGTATACACACTCCCTCTAGAAGACAGTGGTCAGACTGGAGAAGGCTTTGAATGCCAGGGAAGGAATATCGAAAGGATCTGGGATGATTAGATCTATAATTAGAATATATTGGAGAGAAGAGGAGGTAGATAAAGGAATCAGTTAGGCAAAATCTGGCTTATCATAAGAAAAGTGTACCTCAGTTCTATTTTGTGGTCTCACACTGCCCTGGGTAGATGACATATTTGCTAGAATGCTTTCTACCCTTCTGTTTTAAGGAACTGTATGGACGTGCAGGATAATAGAAGTATTTGTGGCTGTATTTGCTGTGTGGGGCCTTAGCATGAATAAGGGAATGAATACCTGCCCATCTAATATGAAGATATGGCTTTGCCCTCTTGAATTACCCTGACCATGTCATGTATATGGCTTCCACTCTTAGCTCATTTGTCCAGGAGGTCACTCCTCCCAAGGCCACCCTTTTGAAATGAAATAGTAATCTAAAACAAATGAGTATTTTATGCAGGCATAAAACCAACACATATAATTTAATAATCAGACTGAAACTCATTGCTACGGATTTCATTCAATATCAGCATATAAGTACAGCCTTTCATATTTTATCACTTTTTCCTCCTCCATCGACAGCTGAATATGTTTCAAGTTCATCTTTTGTACAAGCAATCAATTCTCAGAAAAACTAGCTGGCAAGCCTACAGCTTGAAGAAAATGAAAAGAGAAGAATATCAATAAGCTTCCTGCTGCTTTGTCTTTTATGAATGGTCAGATTTATGCTTTGTATGCCTGTTACCTATTTTCTGAAGCTAAACAGTTGGCTTCCAGGAGGGAATAAAGCCCATGAACCATCCACTTTAAAGATCTTGGCATTTACCTCGAGGACTAGTTAATTAGCTCTTTGGGTTTACTCGTTTGAATCAAAGACAAATTAGAATCAAGAGGAAAACATACATTCAATGGCCTTATGTTTCTGATTTTATTATTGCTTCAGTCTTGCTTGGTGTGGTTGGCTTGAAGTCAAACAACCAGAAAGCAGAATGCACAGTTGAGATGATAGAGTGACCATGAGAAGTATAATTACTTCATAATTGGGTTTTCACATTCACTGCTAATTACCGTGCACCAGAATTGTTATAGTTCAAAAGCAGTAAAAATAATGTCCATAGTTAGGAGCTTTTCGATGAAATGCATATGTAATTTTCTAATGGTGGGAGCTCTGTGGTGATGCCAGCCACAATGAATTTAGCAATGATTACAATAACTTTGCATTACAGTCGAACAGTTACCTTTGGGAACTGATGAAAGCCCATAATCCACTTGATTTTTTGTTACAGTCATGCTCTCAGTAAAAGCTTTTAAAGAGTTACCAAGAAATATACTCTCACTGAACGATCAAAATTTTGAGGCTTCGGAGAGCATATAGTTTAGTCAACACCTAATCTGAAAGTAAGTAACATCTTTTTGAAGTTTTATGAGCCTGAAAATGTGACTACCACTTAAGTTACTGATTTCTTAGTAAATTAAATAAAGGAAAACAGAAGATACCGTGACTGCATTATCTTCATCCGGACAGTTTAAGGCAGCAGGCCCCAGCCTTTTTGGCACCAGGGGCTAGTTTTGTGGAAGACAATTCTTCCACAGACCGTGGTGGGGGGGTGGCTTTGGGATGATTCAAGCACACTACATTCATTGTGCACTTTATTTCTATTATTATTACATTGTAATATATAATGTAATAATTATACAACTCACCATAATGAAGAATCATTGGGAACCCTGAGCTTGTTTTCCTGCAACTAGATGGTCCCATCTGGGGGTGATGGGAGACAGTGACACCCATAAGTGTGTTGCTTATGTCCGGTCTACTCCGTAAGATGCAGCTTGTCACTTGCTACTCACTGATAGGGTTTTGATATGAGTCTGCAAGCAGTCGATTTATTGTGGTCTCTGTGCAGTCAAACCTCTCTGCTAATGATACTCTGTATTTGCAGCCACTCCCCAGCACTAGCAACACCACCTCAGCTCCACCTCAGATCATCAGGCATTAGATTCTCATAAGGAGCGCGCAACCTAGACCCCTCGCAGGTGCAGTTCCCAGTCGGGTTCGTGCTCCTATGAGAATCTAATGCCACCGCCAATCTGACAGGAGGCGGAGCTCAGGCAGTAATGCGAGCGATGGGGAGCAGCTGTAAATACAGAAGAAGCTTTGCTTGCTCGCCTGCTGTTCACCTCCTGCTGTGCAGCCTGGTTCCTAACAGGCCACGGACTGGTACCAGTCCATGGCCCAGGGGTTGGGGACCCCTGGTTTAAGGCATTCAGTATATAAATCAGATAGCTCCATAGCAGCTGCTTGCTATAGTGGATCACTCATTGAGAAAAGGCAGGGAAATATGCATAATCGTACATAGAGAGAGTTCAATACCATCTTTAGCAAGTCAAATACACCTTTCACAATTATTCCTATTTACTAAGAAATCGTATACTACTTACTCTAAGAAGGTAGATTCTGAGCAGGAAGAATAATGAAAGTCACATGATTGTTTCTCTTTAATTCTCTATTACGTTCCCCATTTGCAGGAAATTTCTGTCACCTTGATTAAGTAGTTAAATTTTCCAAGTCTGCATCTCTCTTTATGCAGAGCAGGAGAGTAATACTGTTTACGTGCAGGAGTAGAGCCAGGAGAGAGTGGACAGTGCCGAAGATGGCTGCTACGATTGCACTAGAACATCAGTTAAAGGTTCCAGTCCTGGGACCCAATAATACAGAAGCAAGTTGTCTCTTGCCACTCTTGATTTCAATTCTATGATTCATAATTTAGTTTTACCATGGGTTAGGTGGAGAGCATTAACTTTCTAATCAACCTTTTCACCTAAGCCAAGAAGTTTGATGTTTGCAATTGTTTTGAACATAAAAATAATTACTTCGCCATGCAGGAATTGGCAAACTACGTCAAGTCCCAACTTTAGCTGGACTAAATCTGTTTTACATTTTTAAAGGATTGCAAACAAAGCAAACAAAGAATATGCCACCAAGACTATGTAGGCTTGTAAACCCTAAAATGTTTACTATCTGACTCTTTACAAAGTTTGTCTACCCCTGCTCTATGGGCTTATACAGCTTTCTGGTATCCTTGAATAAGAAGTACTGAATAATGTATTTTTATTCTTTATTATTTCAAGTCTCTATTGTAAATTACTTTCCTGTCCTCCAGCCTTTCAGCGTTTGCAACCAGGGTTATATCCACTCATGCTTCAAGGATGCTATGTTTGTTAAAGTATAAAGGCAGCTCATTGTACATCAACTATTGTAAGATTTAAGACACTCATCATACTGTCCCTTGTAGTTTGGAGCTATGAGATTTGTATGCATATCTCTTCTTTAGATGCTCAACGTGAGAGTCAGTTAATTACTGGAGCAACAGTTTGACCAAAAAAAAGTACATGGTGTTAGAGGGTCTGATTCGTACTCAAGCTTTCTGCTCGGATGTGTCACCTTGGCCAGTGTAGCCAAGTTCTCTCAGCTGTGGTTTACACACTAGCCATACAGTCTAGTAGCACCTTCCAGAATTGTGTGACTTAAATTGAGAATTCATAGTTAAAAGCATTTTGCTCAGTTTCTAATGCATGGACTCTCAACAATTATCAGTGGACTCTGAATCTGAGGTCAGGACAATGAATGTACATTCATGGATTTAACTCCAAGTTGGACCATAAAATAATAATACCTATAAAGTAATATACAGTAAGGAATTGATTCATATTTTCCATTCAGGTTAATCTGTACCATTTTCCTTGTACCCTTTGTATTGGCTGAATTTTTTAGAGATGACAAATTTTATGACTTAGACGTGGTTGTCTATATTCTGCACTAAGAGAATCTTTACCTCGAAAAGTTACTTATGTAAATGAGCCCAGTTATTAGGCACATTATTTTCAACTGAGAAACAAATTTATGAAGTGAATATTTAAGGGGACATATCAATGAATATTTGCAAATATATTGTTGATGTAGGGTTAATGAGTATCTCAGGAGGATCTATTTCTTCATATATATATTTCTCTCTCTCTCTCTCTCTCTCTCTCTCTCTATATATATATATTTTTTAACATGGCTTCATTTGGAAACATGCCCAGTAGCATGGTAGCTGTGATTGCTAGTGGCTTCCCAATATCTATTATCTCCCTTTCTTGTTAGTAACAGAATCCTTATTTTTAACCTTGGCACACTGGTACCCACTACACTTGTAGCTAGATATGATTACGGGACTAAGTTCTAATCAATGGGATGGTTGCAGAAAAGTTGAGTGCAGACTTCTAGGTAATGTCCTACAAGAGAATGGCTGTATCCTTCTTCTTTCTTTCCTCCATCTTGCTTCCTGGAGTGAAGATATAGATGGCTGGAGCTCTAGCAGGCATATTGGAACATAAGGATGAGGATCACACCAAAGGAAATGGAGTTCAGGGAACTACAAGGTCCCTGAGTTTCTGATGTTTTGAAAGTTTCTGCAAAACCTATACTATCTACCTCCAGACTTACTTTATGTGAGATGGAAGTTAACTTATATCTTCTTAGTTGCTATTGTTTTATTTTCTGCCATAGATAGTAGAATCCAATCGTATCTAATATAGATACCAACAGATTTTCTTCGTTCATGGTAAAAGGGAAACATCCATTTATTAAGAAGGGGGGAGCTTATTGATTCTATGGCAAGGATCATGAATATGTATTTAAATTTGCATCTTGAAATAGTCTTCAAACACATCAAACCTACCACTAAATAAATAATTGTAAGATATGTGTCTGAATATATATGTAATATAATGGCAAGGAAATATATATATATACATATATATACATATATATGTGTGTATATATATATATAAAATCACTAGGATACAACCTTCTCTAAACCATTGTAACAAACAACTTGAAGTTCCAGTATTGCATCAGGTCTTGGGCAGAACTGATTAGCCAATCAGAGATCTTATGTCTGTGAAGAAAAATAAACATCATAGGGGCTTCCCTGGTGGCGCAGTGGTTGAGAGTCCGCCTGCCGATGCAGGGGACACGGGTTCGTGCCCCGGTCTGGGAAGATCCCACATGCCACGGAGCAGCTGGGCCCGTGAGCCATGGCTGCTGAGCCTGCGCGTCTGGAGCCTGTGCTCCAAAACGGGAGAGGCCACGACAGTGAGAGGCCCGTGTACCGCAAAAAATAAAAATAAATAAAAAAAAATAAACATCATCTAGGTACATTTCTTTAGCACAAACCAAATTTATTATAGAAAGAGGAAATTCTGCCAAAAATATGTGGATTATATTCTTTTGAAAGAAAAATTATGTTTCCTGTTCTATTTGTATCTTGTTCCTTCATTTTCAATAGCACTTGTCAGGTGGTACTAATTCATTAACTTCTATCAATGAGTAAAACTGCTATTTAACAATCAGTGTATGTCTTCTACAAGTGATAAGGTGCAATTGTGCCTCTGCAAATAAAACACCTTCACTGACCATATCATAATTTTAAATATTTGTTAACTGTGAATTTTCACAAATTGACTAGGTGGAAAAATGTTAGACTCATATGTGAGATGAGAAAAAAATACACATGCATGTAGAAAAATGCCCAGCAATTTTTCATTTTTGAAAGTAATATAGATTAAAAGTACAGATTACTTATAAACATATTAAAATAACTAATTGCCCTACAATTAACTAAAATTATAAGCATTAGTCTCATAAAATAGTACGCAACTCTTCTTTAAATATCAGGAAACTGAAGGATAGAAAACTTAAAGTCACAGTAAGTAGATACTAGAGGTAGGATAAGAATCCGTATTTCTTTATTTCTAAACTGGTGCTCCCTTGGACATGCTGTAAGACATCTTAAAAATGATGAATTATGGATGGACATCATGCTGTTGTTGACTCTTCTGAGCAAGAGATTTAAAATTCACTTCTAGCTTGTATAAAAGTTTTGGAATTAATTGTAGACATCTGCCACTTTCTTTGCTCTGTTCTTTAGCAGAAGAGACTATCACTCACCTTCTGTCATTCGTGTTGCTATCACATTCTGTCTCCCACTGGGTTCCACTGCTCACTCATCAGAGCACATATATTACCTTCCTACTGCCCAGAGGTGGAAAATAATATGGAGTCAAATCAAACTCAAGGAAATAAGAACCCTGAAGTTTTAATGATGCAGCTGGTTTTGGTATTTTAAATTCTCTGGTTCATTAATAAAAACCCTGCACTTGCTGCTACTATCCTAAAGCCGATAAATACTGGAAAAGTGCAAACACTTTTCTGAAATATCAATATTATCTACTAAATAAATTATTTACTAAGTAACCAATGATATTAAACCACAGAAAATGGAAAGAGAGAGAAGTTATTGGATAAAAACAAGTCACAGTGGAACTGTTCTGGCCGACTGGTTTGGGCCAAACTCAGAAAAAAGCACTAAGAAAGTAATTTTATAAAGAGGAATGATGATCTGGACAACTCCTGGTGTTTGTTTCTACCAGTAAAACCTTCTAGAATAAAGTCACATGATAGATGGCGTCCAGTGGGAGATTGTAGCTACAAAGGGGGAGGGACAGAAGGCCAAGTTTCGGTTTTCTCTTTGCATCATCTTCCCATCCTCTTAAAATACTTTGTAATTGCATTCAGCCCTTTCTTTTCTTTTTCTTTCTTTTTTTTTTTTTTTGTGGTATGCGGGCTTCTCACTGTTGTGGCCTCTCCCATTGCGGAGCACAGGCTCTGGACGCGCAGGCTCAGCGGCCATGGCTCAGGGGCCCAGTCGCTCCGCGGCACGTGGGATCTTCCCGGACCGGGGCACGAACCCGTGTCCCCTGCATCGGCAGGCAGACTCTTAACCGCTGCACCACCAGGGAAGCCTTCAGCCCTTTCTTGACTCCATTTCATTGTCACTATTTCTGTGTCTCTAGGCAATATATTTTCTTTTCTCAATGAGAAATAAAACTGTATTTGCTGCTTTGTTTTCAGATGGCCAATGTTATTAACCATGTGTTTCTATAAGATGAGTGCTTAAGGTGAAGAGATTGTGTAGGTTATTGATTAGTGGAAGAATGATAAAATGTGCTAATTGAGTGGTACTTGGAAAATCTGTCAGGATCTGCCTCCATGGAGTGGCATAAAAAACCAAAAGCTGGTACGAGTTCACAAGTAAACGGGAGTCGAGTACTAACAATTTGAAATATATGATGACAGTGGGTGGAAAAAAAAACAAAAGGACTGATCCAAGAGGAAAAGTAATGTTACTGTTAATTATAAATCACGCACAGACACTTCACTCAGGAAAAACTGTACCATAGGACACTGCTACAATCGTTGTTATTAGAAATGTGTCTTTGTGCATTCATATCAGTCTTAGGAAGAGACAATAAGCTGATGGTGAGAGGGGAACAGGAGCCAGGTTTTGTGACAGAGTTCCAGAGAGGGAAATTTGTTAATACCTTCTGGCAAGATAGAGAGGGTTCAGAATGCAAAGTGTTTCTTAAAGGAGAAAGGGGAGAACTCAGAAAGGAAAAGTTGAATGACAACTTCACCTCCCTGGTCTTCAGAAATTACGTACAATTGCTGACCTCAGAGTACTAGAGGAAGCAAAACTCAGACCTACAGCCCGGAGAAGCAAGTATAAAGCTCAGAATGTTTAGGAGAATTACTGGCCAAAGAGTCTGGAGAGATGTGAGAATGAGAGTAACAGTATTGAGTGCAGGTCACATAGAGTAAAGCCTTGGCCCCAGCATTCAAACATTGCAGAGTTGTAGGGAGTTCCTGGATTTCTGTGTCATTCACATAATTAATACTTGTTGCATTTTTAGTCTGCATTCCTCCAGTTTTGTTCTAACGGGTAGAAGTGGCAACTGCCCACTGTAACACCTCTTTGGAGATTGCTTGGGGTCTTCAAGTTCAGTGAAGCACTGGACTTTCCATCACATAACTCAGACTCTTGAGGAATATCAACACCATGGTTACTATCATCAAGTATGAATAAGTCATACTTTCCAAGCTCAGGAGTATAAGAAATATAATATTCTTTCTTTTCTAAAGCTCCACTTAATTTTTTAACTTCAATTGCCTCTTTTGTCTGACTGGCAGGGGGAGAGAGGAACAAAACTCAGACTATAACCTTAATGTTGCAAGGTGTCCTTCACTCTCATTTATCTACAAATCTGTGATATTCGCAATGCTTAGGTGGCTGGGGTGCAGGGAGTCCATTCAGCCATTGGTTATCCATAGGTCCTTGGTTACTCTGCCCCAATCTTCTTGTTATTCACCCCATCCTTGGTTACCCTGCTCCATGATTGGTTAAATTAACTCATAAAGACCTTCACATACCTCAGTTCCCTGCCATTTCTGTGCCACTACTGGGGGCATAGGCATTTTGCCAAAGTTGCCTGTGGTCCTACCTGTCCTAACACATACCCAATCACTCCTCTCTCAAGTCAGGTTACTTTCTGTTGGCATTGAACCAAAGGGCACCAGACATGTTTGGTCTGAAGAGCCATCCAACTCTTATATCTCACCCCTCCTTTTTCCCACTCCAACTCTACCATATTTTTTCAGATAACCACTAATCCTCTTAAAAGTTGTTCTAGAGTCATAGACAGCATAATCTCCTGAATGGTTTTGGCTGTGCTCCAGGTGCAAAGAAGACATAAGTTGGCAACCTGCTTGAAATGGAGGTGGGGGAGGGGAGGGGAAGTTAGGAAGAAAAACAACAAATTAACATCATGAAATATTATTTAGCTTCATGTTTATTTTTTAGATATCAGATAGTCCAATAAGAAGCATGATTTGTGTTTGCCTAAATCATTGTCATTACTCAAGCATCACTGGGCTGACAATCCAATGACTTACTTCCCTTTCAAATGCCAACGTTAAAGATACTTTAAAACACTTAAGTAGGTGGTTGTTACTGATCGCAATAAGCATTCTGCTGTAGATTGAAACATATCATGAGATTCAAAAGAGAAGAAAGAAAAAACTTACTGCAGGATTCCTCCAGGATTTACTGTTTTCATGCAACTTGGAGGTCTCTGGTAATGATGAATTTATGATCCATATTACATATTTTAAAATAATCTGTAGCTCCCTGAATACATTTAATCTCAAACATATTTCCTTTCGGTTATATGACAGAAAAAAATTTCAGAATCTTTTTGTTGAGTTTACATCTTATGCTTCAGGATGTTTTGGCTGGGTGACTTGATATTTGAGGAATTTTTTCTGTGAAACAGCCTGTTGAATTTTAAAGTGAAAAAATGAATAAAGGATGCCATTCTCGCTCCCCTAGAATCCACCAAAATGGGATTTGATTAATTTTCTTTGTTAATTTTACCTATTTCCTGAAGTTGTCTTTTTTAGTGAAAGCTCTACTCCAGTTAAGAGCTTCGTATCTATTGAGAATGTGAAATCTTACTCAGATATACAAAAAGATACGTTCAAGAATGTTCTCCAAAATTGTTTACAGTAATAAAGAGTTGAAAATAACTTAAATGTCATCTTGAAGAAGAGACAAATAAAATGTTATATGACAGTGATAGAATACAAGTTAACATAATTAGCAAAACCTATCTATCATGAATAAATTCCAAAATATAAGTTTGAGTTATAAGTTAAGCTAAGTGAGATGTAACATGATGCCATTTATGCAAATTACAAATACCATACTATTTATGGACATATACATGAGTGTGTATACATGTGTATATATGTATTTATAAATATACATTATGTATTATATATGTGTGTTATACACATGTACACATTTGTGAGATATATATCACACACATATATAGACACATTATATATGTATAATAACTAATTATATATACACATATATGTGATATATATCACCTAATAATACACAATGTATATTTTATATAAGCATATATACAGATATATACATTATATATGTATACATATATATATGTGTGTGTATATATGTAGAAGAACCCATAATAAAAGCATTTATCTGTGGAGAGAAAAGATCAAAATTAGACTAGGAATGTGAGCCTAAGGGGAAATTAATAAAAATTAAATTAAATATGGGCAATGCGTAGACTCCTTCAAGTCAGATGTCAAATTCAAATGTCACCTTTCTCAATGAGGCTTACTTTGTCCACTCCAACTCCTGATGCCCTTAATTTGCTTTCATTACTCTTTTCTCATATCATCTAATATGATGATCAATTAGAATCTTGGCAGAAAGCAAAATATCTCCAATGACAGAAACAAAATATCTCAAGAGACTAATGAAAGGACTGATTGAGGAATTGTGGTCAAGGTTAAGGGAACTGATAAGGAATAATGAGACACCTAGAGACCTGAAGAAGGGGCAGAGGGAAACAGTGGTTTATTGGAATCCAGAGAGAGTTAGAGCCTTGCAAGAGGAAGACACCCAAGAGGAGGTGTAGCTGGGCAGGGACACAGCTTTTGCCAGAAATGCAGCCCAAAGTAGGGAGGAAGTAGGGAAGAAGTAACCTGACATACACCTCACGTTGGCCCAACTCAACCAGAAGCCACCTGGCAAGGGAGCCTGGGTGCTGTTCATAGGGCAGAGAATGGATTTGGGGAGGAGTGGGGAAAACAGAATAACCAGGATATGTCATGTAAAAATATTTAATAAATAGAAAATAAATGAATAAATTTATAATAAAATGTGTTTATATTATACATTTTTTATTTATTATCTGTCTCTCCCTGCTAGAATATAAGTTCCAAGAGTCAAGTACCATTGTTTTATTCACTGAAGTATTCCAAGTGCCTAGAGAGTACCAGGTATAAATAGTTCATCGATAAATAATTGTTAAATGAATGGTATGCCACTAATTAAGGAATATGTTTAATATACTTCTTGGAACCTGAGATAGAATAAGAAAAGATGATTAGTTTTGGATGAATTAGACATCAGAAAATAGTGATTTTTATAATTATGGGGTAATTTGTATGCATTGAATCAATTAATTTTTATATTTTATAGTTAGATGCAGCACAAATGGAGTTAATAAATTACCTTAAGATTCCAGACTAATGTATCTGTACCTAAATCTTAGAGATATGTGAAAGGCTGAGCTTCCTGCTTATCCAGATCCTGTCTTCTGCAGACAACCCTATGTAAAGAATAGGCATTGGAGCAAGTCCTTGTCAATGATTTCAGCGATCATAGTGACTAAATCCAAATGAAAGGTTATGCTGCAGGAAAACACTTCAGAATGATTCCTCCATATCTTGAGGTCAGCTAACAATATCCCATCAGTTCACTGGCCACCCCTCATTTCCCTTCCTTTTTTAGCTAGTCAGCGTTCATCTCTAGTAATCTTCCAAGTTCTTAGGAAGTGTTAACGACCAAGAATTATTTTAGAGGATTGCCTGTTATGAAAAATGTTCCTGACATGAATTCCTGTCCCAAGGGCAGATGATGTCCAAACCCCTTATAATACGTCCTTGATGTTTACTGTTCTAAACACTCAGAGAATCAGATTATGCTACTGGAAGAATCAGATTATGCTACTGGAAGCATGGCTTTACGTACTTAATATTACAATGAAGTATTTTGCCTAGCACCTTAATAAACTAAACTGCATGAGGCCTTAATGAGGTGAAGTGTGTCCGGTGACTTTCAACTCTGGTCTTGAAAGCTTTTAAGTACTAAAGTAATTTGCATATTGTCTCATCCACCCATATCTGAATAGTTTATTGAGTAACAGTATAATTTTAGATTGCCCGGAAAATATGTCAACTTAATCGTTAGGGAAAGGCGATGGGATTGCTGTCTGTGGTGGTTTTTTATAGACGGTCTTAGAATTCTTTGACAGTCCTCCCGTTGAGAGATGGAGGCTCTGTCTCTCCCTTTGGTCCTGTGTTCTGTGACTGTTTGACAAATAGAGGACAGCATAAGTGACACTGTGCCAGCTTCTGGCTCCAAAGACTTAGGAAACTGGTAGCTCCTACTACCTGAGTTCTGGGCTAGTAGTGGCTCTGCACACGCAGCCACCCTCCTCTGAGGAAGCCTACCAGTCACATGGGAGAGGCCACGTGCACACATTCTAGCTGACAACCCTAGCTAAGGTCCTGGCCAACAGCCAGCATCAACCCCCAGACATATGGGTGAATGAGACTTTGAATGATTCCAGCCCCCAGCCATTGAGTCATTCTAACCTTTCAGCCACCAGAGCTGGCAGTGCATGAGCTCTGACCAAATTGAAGACTCATGAGCAACATGAGTAATTGTTGTTTCTGTCCAACGAGTTTGGGGTAGTTTGCTCCACAGCAATAGATAATCAGAGCACTATTCCAGCTTCTCGATGGCTACAGAAATCTTACTCAGCATATCTCCCACTTGTGGATATCGGAATTTTAAGTTAGAAAAGTTTTGCTCTGTGTCCTTCAGTATACAAGCTGAAAGAAGCTGTAAATTTCAGGTTTGCTTAATCGAAGCATTTTGTGAATTAACATACTTAAGATAAAATAAGAGCAAAATTATCTAAAATGCTTTTCTGAACCATTGAGCTGGTCTAAAGAGAATCTAAGGAATTTTAAGGATCCATATTTTCAGCCATTCTAAAACCATCTTCCTCCTTTCTCAGAGAGAAACCTTTCATTCACTCAGCTCCCTCCACACCCACCTTGGCCTGCATAGACTGCCACTTTAATAACCATCTGGTTTTCTTCAAGTACCATCACCATATTTTCTTTCTTCACATCCCACCTCTAAAAAGTATGTTTATCTTATATCCATACAGTGCTGTCTGCTTTGTTCGTTACCAGTCACTACTCATTTCTGGCTTGATGCCAAAGTTGATTAGCTAAAATCATTTAATTTAGTAAAGATTGTTCATTATCAGGAAGACTAGGTTTTACTAGCATGTTGACATTAGAATCTCAAGTATTTATTTAGGTTAAGTATTTGCTGTCTGGCTTTTCTGTATTTACTTCTTTTCCTCTCTGTTTGTAGCTTTCCTGGACTTACAGAAACCAAGAAAATTAAAATAAGGGCCTAATTAATGAAAGCAGATCAAACCATCAAGGTGTATAATTTGTTATGACAAGTTCTAACCTCTTTTGTACACAAAATTCTAAAAGATGAAAGGGAACTAGCAAACATTTCAGTTTTCAGCTAAGTACTTACTGTCCTTGTAAGAAAAATTGAATATGTGAGTCTATACTGAATTATTTTCATTCTTTTTTTTAACATCTTTATTGGAATATAATTGCCTTACAATGGTGTGTTAGTTTCTGCTTTATTACAAAGTGAATCAGTTATACATATACATATGTTCCTATATCTCTTCCTTCTTGCGTCTCCCTCCCTCCCACCCTCCCTATCCCACCCCTCTAGGTGGTCACAAACCACCTAGCTGATCTCCCTGTGCTATGCGGCTGCTTTCCACTAGCTATCTATTTTACTTTTGGTAGTGTATCTATGTCCATGCCACTCTCTCACTTTGTCACAGCTTACCCTTCCCCCTCCCCATATCCTCAAGTCCATTCTCTAGTAGGTTTGTGTCTTTATTCCCATCATACCCCTAAGTTCTTCATGACCTTTTATTTATTTATTTATTTTCTTAGATTCCATATGTATGTGTTAGCGTACGGTATTTTTTTTTCTTTTTCTGACTTACTTCACTCTGTATGACAGACTCTAGGTCCATCCACCTCACTACAAATAACTCAATTTCGCTTCTTTTTATGGCTGAGTAATATTCCATTGTATATATGTGCCACATCTTCTTTATCCATTCACCCGTTGATGGACACTTCGGTTGCTTCCATGTCCTGGCTATTGTAAATAGAGCTGCAATGAACATTTTGGTATATGACTCTTTGAATTATGGTTTTCTCAGGGTATATGCCCAGTAGTGGGATTGCTGGGTCATATGGTAGTATCTTTACATTTTAATTTTTATTTTATTTTTAAAATTTATTTATTGAAGTATAGTTTGATTTACAACATTGTGTTAATTTCTGCTATGCAGCAAAATGATTCAGTTATACATAGATATATTCTTTTCCATTATGGTTTATTACACAATACTGAATATAGTTCCCTGTGCTATACAGTAGGACCTTGTTGTTTATCCATTCTGTATATGCTAGTTTGCATCTGCTAATCCCAGACTCCCAATTCATCCCTCCCCACCCTCCATTCCAGCAACCACAAGTCTGTTCTCTGTATCTGTGAGTCTGTTTCTGCTTCATAGATAAGTTCATTTGTGTCATATTTTAGACTCCGCATATAAGTGATATCATATGGTATTTGTATTTATCTGGCTTACTTCTCTTAGTATGATAATTTCTAGGTCCATCCATGTTGTTGCAAATGGCATTATTTCATTCTTTATTATGGCTGGATAGTATTCCTTTGTGTGTGTGTGTGTGTGTGTGTGTGTATATATATATACACACCACATCATTGTGCATTTATCTGATGATGAACATTTAGGTTGTTTCCACATCTTCGGTATTGTGAATAGTGCTGCTATGAACATAGGGGGTGCATGTTTCATTTCAAATTATAGTTTTGTCCAGATATATGCTCAGGAGTGGGATTGCAGGATCATATAGTAACTCTATTTTTAGTTTTTTGAAGAACCTCCATGATGTTTTCCATAGTGGCTGCACCAATTTACATTCCCACCAACGGTGTAAGAGGGTTCCCTTCTCTCCAAACCGTCTTCAGCATTTGTTATTTGTAGATTTTTTATTTTTTTAATATCTTTATTAGAGTATAATTGCTTTACAATGGTGTGTCAGTTTCTGCTTTATAACAAAGTGAATCAGTTATACATATGTCCCCATATCTCTTCCCTCTTGTATCTCCCTCCCTCCCACCCTCCCTATCCCACCCCTCTAGGTGGTCACAAACCACCTAGCTGATCTCCCTGTGCTATGCAGCTGCTTCCCACTAGCTATCTATTTTACATTTGGTAGTGTATATATCTCCATGCCACTCTCTCACTTTGTCCCAACTTACCCTTCCCCCTCTCCATATCTTCAAGTCCATTCTCTAGTAGGTCTGCATCTTTATTCCCGTCTTGACCCTAGGTTTTTCTGATCATTTTCTTTTATTTTTTAATTATTTTCTTTTATTTTATTTTTTTGTAGACTTTTAATGATGGCCATTCTGACTGGCGTGAGGTGGTACCTCATTGTAGTTTTGATTTGCATTTCTCTAATAATTAACAGTGATGAGTATCTTTTCATGTGCCTATTGGCCATCTGTATATCTTCTTTGGAGAAATGTCTATTTAGGTCTTCTGCCCATTTTTTGATTGGGTTATTTTTTGTTGTTGTTGTTATTGAGTTGTATGAGCTGTTTGTATATTTTGGAAATTAAGCCCTTATCAATCGCATCATTTGCAAATATTTTCTCCCAGTCCGTAAGTTGTCTTTTTGTTTTGTTTATGGTTTCCTTTGCTGTGCAAAAGCTTATAAGTTTGATTAGGTCCCATTTGTTTATTTTTGCTTTTATTTCTATTGCCTTGGGAGACTGACCTAAGAAAACATTGGTACGATTTATGTCCAAGAATGTTTTGCCTATGTTCTCTTCTAGGAGTTTTATGGTGTCATGTCTTAAATTTGTCTTTAAGCCGTTTTGAGTTTATTTTTGTGCATGGTATGAGGGTTTGTTCTAACTTCATTGATATACGTGTGGCTGTTCCAACTTTCCCAACACCAAAAAATATGGAATGCTTCACAAATTTGTGTGTCGTCCTCGCGCAGGGGCCATTCTTCTCTGTATCGTTCCAATTTTAGTGTATGTGCTGCGAAAGCAAGCATGGTATTTATATGTTTAGATGTTTGTAACGGGTTAGTTAATTTAAAAACATATCAATTTAAGTCAATTATATAAATAATTTGCATGCTATATTCTTTTCTAAAATTTTGTTTACTCCTTTTTAAAAAATCCAAAAACATACTTTAGAAAGTCCAAACAATAAAAAAGCATGATTTTAACAGAAAAAGTTCTTCTGATCCACTAATTCCCACCTACCCCATGGAATACTTTCCAGTTTGTAATTCTTATTCCTACCTGGTGCCCAGGAAAACACCTGCCGAATTTGGTCTTCACTGTGGGAAATTTCATGAATCATTTTTACATCACTCCTTTGACATTTCCTAATAAAACAGACATGAAAATTAGAATCAATCTAAAGAAGTTTATTTTAGAATTACATACTTTGTAATCCATAAAGCTAAGTGTCATCTCCGAAGGCGGAATTGAATCTTGTGTCTTCCCTAATGTAAAAGTCAACAGAATGATTTTTTTCAGATTTGTTTTGCAGTAAGCTTGAAAATATTTTAAAATATAAATTATGTCTTCATATTCATTATCTTAAATTGTCTAAAAAATTTATTTCAAAGAAATGAGCACAATTTTACACCATAAAATGGGGCCGCAAAAATTTAAGCAAATTTAACCAAAAATATGTAAATAAAAAGTAGAAATGACAAGAACCCAGAGCTTCATTGCTCTCCTAAGACTGCACTGCTGAGCTGACAGCGATTAAGTAAAAGTTATCATTGGACAATTCAGGTAACTGCAGTGTAAATAACATTGCTCCCATTCTGTCTGTTGTAATTAAATGCTGCTTGTGATTCACAGAGAAAAACCTGTGCCCTATTGAACTCTTTTTCCCAAAGAAATAAGAGACAAATTGAAGGATCACCTAAATTCACATTTTGTCACAAATAACTTCCGTTGTAATTTAACCCATAACCTTATATTTCAGGTTTTCCAATAGGTGATATAAAAAAGAAAAAAAAATTTACCAGAATGACATTTTTATCACAACTGAAACTTCATGTGATTCCTATAATCTTATCAGCTCTTAGAGCATCTCTTAAAGGAACAGAGGCCTTATTCTTGGTTGAATGTACACCATCTTGCAGGAGAAAACACTGGACTGTGGTGTATTGTACTTGTTTGCTTAGCAGACTTTTATCAAGTACCTATTATATGATAGGCACTTTTATAGGCACTGAGGATACAGCAGGGAACAGACTAGATCTAGCCTCAGTTGTCATGGAGCTTATATCCCAGTGAAGGGAAGCAGAGAGAGCAGGAGTCCCCAACCCCCAGACCTTGGACTGGTACTGGTCTGCAGCCTGTTAGGAACCGGGAAGCACAGCAGGAGGTGAGCAGCAGGTGAGCAAGCGAAGCTTCATCTGCCGCTCCCCATGGCTCGCATTACCACCTGAACCATCCTCCCGCCCTCCCGTCCGTGGAAAAATTGTCTTCCATGAAAGCGGCCCCTGGTGCCAAAAAGGTTGGGGACCGTTGAGATAGTGGACATCCAAATCAACAAACATGATAATCATAGATAGTAAGATAATTATGGATATGAATAAATATGGATAGTCAGAAAATAGAGTGATGACATAGGGTGCGCAGGACTTGGATGTGGATGTATTGGGGAAGACGTCTCTGGAAGTGAAAGCAGAACAGTGTTCTGGAGGATGGTGAGCCCCAGCCCTGAAAAGAGTCGTGGGGAGCATGCAGGCAGAGCTAATCCAGACCTTATATTGGACACACGAAGGTTCCGTAATCATCACAGAGTCCACATCTTTAAATTTGAGTGCGTTGTTTTTCTTTCTATTTTCCAGAAACTAGTTTTCTTTGCCAACTATCCCATTTTCTGTCATCAATCCTCTAATTCACTTATAGAGAACAGAAGGAGCTGATCAATATACTGATGGCAGCCACACTTCCCTGGTTTGCTGGTTAGCTCAGGGGTAAATTCAGTTACTGAAAATTAACTTTCCGTAGCAAAAAAGTGTAAAGGAACTACAGAGAAAATTATTGGTAGAATAGACTTTCTGGCTACTGTTATAGAAGGAACTGATCAGGTTGGGACTCAAGAGAAAGATAATCTAAATCAGACAGAATTAGGATGTCAAAAGAAGATTAGGTTATTAACAAAGACCATGCAATAAGGCATTTTAGAATAATCTTATACTGGCACAAAAACAGAAACATAGATCAGTGGAGCAGGATAGAAAGCCCAGAGATAAGCCCACGCCGGACAGAAAGCCCAGAGACAAACCCACGCACCTATGGTCAACTAATCTATGACAAAGGAGGCAAGAATATACAATGGAGAAAAGACAGTCTCTTCAATAAGTGGTGCTGGGAAAACTGGACAGCTACGTGTAAAAGAATGAAATTAGAACACTCCCTAACACCATACACAAAAATAAACTCCAAATGGATTAGAGACCTAAATGTAAGACTGGACACTATAAAACTCTTAGAGGAAAACATAGGAAGAACCTCTTTGACGTAAGTCACAGCAAGATCTTTTTTGAACCACCTCCTAGAGTAATGGAAATAAAAACAAAAATAAACAAATGGGACCCGATGAAACTTAAAAGCTTTTGCAAAGCAAAGGAAACTACAATCAAGATGAAAAGACAACCCTCAGAATGGGAGAAGATATTTGCAAATGAATCAATGGACAAAGGATCTATCTCCAAAATGTAGAAACAGCTCATGCAGCTCAATATTAAAAAAACAACAGCCCAATCAAAAAATGGGCAGAAGACCTAAATAGATGTTTCCCCAAAGAAGACATACAGATGGCCAAGAAGCACATGAAAAGCTGCTCAACATCACTAATTATTAGAGAAATGCAAATCAAAACTACAATGAGGTGCTTCCCTGGTGGCGCAGTGGTTGAGAGTCTGCCTGCCGATTCAGGGGACATGGGTTCGTGCCCCGGTCCGGGAAGATCCCACATGCCGCAGAGTGGCTGGGCCCATGAGCCATGGCTGCTGAGCCTGTGCATCCGGAGCCTGTGCTCTGCAGCGGGAGAGGCCACAACAGAAAGAGACAAAAAAAAAAAAAAAAACCTACAATGAGGTTTTACCTCACGCCAATTAGAATGGGCATCATCAGAAAATCAACAGACAACAAATGCTGGAGAGGGTGTGGAGAAAAGGGAACCCTCTTCTACTGTTGGTGGGAATGTACATTGATACAGCCACTATGGAGGACAGTATGGAGGTTCCTTAAAAAACTAAAAATAGAATTACCATATGACCCAGCAATCCCACTACTGGGCATATACCCAGAGAAAACCATAATTCAAAAAGACACAGGCACCCCAATGTTCACTGCAGCACTGTTTACAATAGCCAGGTCATGGAAGAAACCTAAATGCCCATCAACAGAGGAATGGATAAAGAAGATGTGGTACATATATACAATGGAATATTACTCAGCCATAAAAAGGAACGAAATTGGGTCACTTGTAGAGACGTGGATGGATCTAGAGACTCATACAGAGTGAAGTAAGTCAGAAAAGGAAAAACAAATATCGTATATTAACGCATATATGTGGAACCTAGAAAAATGGTACAGATGAACCGGTTTGCAGGGCAGCAGTAGAGACACAGATGTAGAGAACAAACGTATGGACACCAAGGGGAGAAGTGACAGGGGAGGGGTGGTGGTGGGATGAACTGGGAGATTGGGATTGACATATATACACTAATATGTATAAAATAGATAACTAATAAGAAAAACAAAAAAAAGAATAATCTTAGACCCATAATACAAGTTAAGCTGTCATATAGATTTCTAGTTATATTTACAGGTATTATGTGAAATCAATAATTGCTAAATTAATATACAAATGAAATTGTCCATTAAGAAACCTGTACGCAGTTCATACATGGTGTTGATTTAGGTTTTATTCTTGTTTTTTTTAAAATTTATTTTCTTTATTTCATATAAAGTGTAAGTCATATCTTAAAGCTTGATGATAACAATTCAATTTAAAAATTTTAGATTGATTCGGTACTGTTGTGAGCCCAATATTCCATGGATCCCACCATCCATGATGCTAATTTTGACCCTCTGCTTAAGTTATGAAATTCTGAATGTAATCTGTGTGATTTCTAAGGAATTTTTAAAAATCTAATTCTTCATCAATCATACACCTGATGATTTTAATACCAATTGTTAATTCTTGCCTGACCCAGTATTTTCATCAGCATTTGTGAAAGTTTTGCTTCTAATATATTATTCCTTCTACATATATTAGTTGTCCTTTTCGTCCTTCCTTTCACAAATAGTCTCTTTCATCATCTCTCCCTAGAATTACAAAGCAGCATCGTTTCTTCTAGGGAACCTTCCTAGACCACCAGGTTGGGCTAAGTGTCCCGTATCTAAACTCTCTTAGCCCTCTGCACAAAGCCCTTTACTAGTCCCTTACCAAAGCGTATCAAGATAAGGCTGCAAGCACTTCAAAGGCAGGGCCAGAGTATTATCATTCATTGTGTGTATAATGTTCCCGACGCCTTGTGGGAGCTTAGTACATGATAACCTGAAACAAACTACTCTCACTCAGCTAGCAATGCAGTCTCTGTTTCTACGTTCTGAAGAGAAATATGTGTTCACTGAGACTTCCTAGAAGAAAACTTGGAAGAATTCCTTTAAAACCATGGAGTGGGGAAGACCTGTATGAAGTATGGCTCAAAATTCAGTAGACAGGAAAGAAAAGATCGATGGGTTTTATACCACACACACACACACACACACACACACACACACACACACACACACACACACACACACACACACTAACTTTTACATTACAATAAATGGGAAGCAGCTGCATAGCACAGGGAGATCAGCTCTGTGCTTTTTTTTTTTTCACATCTTTATTGGGGTATAATTGCTTTACAATGGTGTGTTAGTTTCTGCTTTATAACAAAGTAAATCAGCTATACATATACATATGTTCCCATATCTCTTCCCTCTTGCCTCTCCCTCCCTCCCACCCTCCCTATCCCATCCCTCCAGGCGGTCACAAAGCACTGAGCTGATCTCCCTTTGTGACCACCTAGAGGGGTGGGATAGGGAGGGTGGGAGGGAGACACAGAACCACTTACATAAATTACAGCACATCCACACAATGGACTATTACACAACCACAAGAGAGAGTGATGAGGACCTCTAGTGACTGATACCGGATGATCTCCAGGATAGACTGCTAATAAAAAGAGTAGGGTGTGAATATAAAGAGTATAAGAGGGAGGAAAGGACTATATATATTCATATTTTCTTGTGTTAGAGAATCATGCAAGGACAAACAGGAAGCTAATAGAATCATTACCTAGAATGAGTAGAGGAAAGAATGAGAAGAAAAGGCAGTGACAGAGGCAGGTTTCTCTGTATGTACTTTATTGTTTTGACTTGTGAATCATTCATGTAAATGTCACTATTAAAAATTATTTGTTAAAAAAGCACTGCCTTTCCAAAAAGAACAGGGCTATGAATATTAGTTTTGTGTATACACCTTCTATTTATTTTTATTCAGATAAGATTACAGTTATATATGCAGAAATAAATGTCACAATATATGAGTGTGCAAAGAAGAGAGCTTGATATAGTGGGAAAAGCATAATTTTAGAACCAGAGAGATCAGGATTCAAATTATAGCTCTACCGTATAATTAGGGATTTGATCTTGGTTTCATTCACTTATTTTCTTCTTCTTTAAAATGACGCTAATAACGCCAGCCTTCTAAAGCTCTTGTAAGGGTCAATTGAAAGAAGGTGTGTAAGAGTCCTAGTACATCATCTAGCTCACCATTCACACAGCTAACAGATGCAGGGTCTGGAATTTGACCAAGATGTCTGCTTTTTAGAAGCTCTCTTCCTTGCGTACACTCACATACTGTGACAGTTCTGAATCAAGAATAATTCTCTTCCCTTCTGGTCATCCTAACCACTCCTTGGAAATTTAGCCAAGATCTTACTTCATGAAGATTTCTTTTCTAGGGATTCTATTTCATTTATGGTTAGTACTATGAACTTTATGAGTTTCATGTTTTATATATTCATTTTTTGTCTCCTAAGAGCCCTAGATTTTAAAAATTCTTTCCTGCATTTTAAAACAATAACTAAGCACATAATAAATGCTCAGTAAAATTTTGTTGTTTCTATATGTGACAGAAAGCCTAAATATTAAGTAGCAAAGCCTAATCTAAGTCTAGAGTACCAATTGTTTCAGTTTTTGATCTGTACAACCTTTAATTAATGCCTTTTTGCAGACTGCTAAATGCATTTCTCTTATATCTAATACCTGCAGGTGTTGATTATTTTTAATGAAAAAGTAGTGTGCTCAGGAATAAAATAAGATAATAATAATTAAATAATAATAATGAGAAATGCTTAGATTTGGGGAATACCCTGGTGGTCCAGTGGTTAGGACTTTGTGCTTTCACTGCCGAGTTCACGGGTTCAGTCCCTGGTCAGGGAACTTAGATCCTGCAAGCCACGCGGCATGGCCAAAAAAATTAAGAAAAAAAAAAAGGAAGAAATGCATATATTTGGAGCCCAATATCATTTAAATATTTTCCATTCTGGTGTTTTATAATATTATTATAAGTCAGGTTATAACACCATCAAAATTGACATCTAATTATAAATATGGCAATCTCATAATTTTTCACTTGGCTATTCTTTCTTAAGAAATTATTTTTTAATAGACTTTATTTTTTAGAGTAGTTTTAGGTTCACAGAAAAATGGAGTGGAAGATACACAGACTTCCCACATGCCCTCTACCCCAATATAAGATACATAGATTTCCGTATTATAAACACCCTCCCATCAGAGTTGGTACATTTTTTACAAGTGATGAACCTACATTGACATATTGTAATCACCCAAAGTCTATAGTTTACATGAGGATTCACTCTTGGTTCTGTACATTTTGTGGATTTGAACAAATCTATAATGACATGTATCCACCTTTTTAGTACAATACAGAGTATTTTCACTGACCTAAAAATTCTCTGTGCTCCTGTTATTCATCCTTTCCTGTCTCCTAATCCCTGAAAATCACTGATCTTTGTATTGTCTCCATGGTTTTGCCTTTTGTAGAATGTCACACAGTAGGAATCATACATTCTGTAGGCTTTTCAGATTGGCTTCTTCCACTTAGTATTATGCATTTAAATGTCCTCCATGCCTTTTCATGGCTTGATAGCTCATTTCTTTTTAGCACTGAATAATATTTCATTGTCCGGATGTACCACAGTTTATTGACCCATTCAGCTACTGAAGGACAGCTTGGTTGCTTCCAAGCTTTGGCAATTATGAATAAAGCTGCTGTAGACATCCATGTGCAGGTTTTTGTGTGAATGTAAGTTTTAGTTTCATTTGGGTATATACCAAAGAGTGCAATTGTTGGATCATATGGTAAGAGTATGTTCAATTTTGTAAGAAACCACCAAACTGCCTTCCAAGTAGCTTTATCATCTTATATTTCACCAGCAATGAGTGGGAGTTCTTGTTACTCCATACTCATTAGTCTCATTGTTCTCACCAGCCTTGTGGTGTTGCTAGCGTCCAGATTTTGGCCATCTAATAGGTGTGTAGTGGTGTCTCACTGTTTTAATTTGCATTTCCCTGATGACGTATGATGTGGAGCATCTTTCCATATGTTTATTTGCTATTTGTGTATCTTCTTTGGTGAGGTGTCTGTTAGGATCTTTGGCCCATTTTTTAGTCAGGTTGTTTGTTTTCTTATTGTTGAATTTTAAGAGTTCTTTGTATATATATGTCTCTCTCTCTCTCTCTCTCTCTCTCTCTCTCTCTATATATATATATATATATATATATGTATAATATATTTTTTTTAATTTCTTGGCCGAGCCACGTGGCACGTGGGATCTTAGTTCCCCAACCAGGGATCACACCTGCGCCCCCTGCATAGGAAGTGCAGAGTCTTAACCACTGGACCACCAGGGAAGTCCAAGAGTTCTTTATATATTTTGGATAACATTCCTTTCTCAGATGTATCTTTTGCAAATATTGTTTTCCCAGTCTGTGGCTTGTCTTCTCATTCTCTTGACATTTTCTTTCACAGAGAAATTTTTAATTTTAATGAAGTTCAGCTTATCAATTCTTTTTTTCATGGATTGTGCCTGTGGTGTTCTTTTTTTTTTTTTTTGGCTGCAATGGGTCTTCGTTGCTGCGTGCAGCCTTTCTCTAGTTGCAGCGAGTGGAGGCTACTCTTCGTTGCAGTGTGTGGGCTTCTCATTGCGGTGGCTTCTCTTGGTGAGGGGCCACGGGCTGTAGGCGCATGGGCTTCTTGTTGCAGCACGCAGGCTCAATAGTTGCAGCGTGCGGGCTCTAGGGCGAATGGGCTTCAGTAGTTGTGGGCTCAGTAGTTGTGCTCATGGGCTCTAGAGCACAGGCTCAGTAGTTGTGGTGCATGGGCTTAGTTGCTTCGCGGCATGTGGGGTCTTCCCGGGCCAGGGATCCAACTGTGTCCCCTGCATTGGCAGGCGGATTCTTTTTTTTTTTTTTTTTTTTGCGGTATGCGGGCCTCTCACTGTTGTGGCCTCTCCCGTTGGGGAGCACAGGCTCCGAACGCGCAGGCCCAGCGGCCATGGCTCACGGGCCCAGCCGCTCCGCGGCATGTGGGATCTTCCCGGACCGGGGCACGAACCCATGTTCCCTGCATCGGCAGGAGGACTCTCAACCACTGCGCCACCAGGGAAGCCCGGCTGGTGGATTCTTAACCACTGCACCACCAGGGAAGTCCCTTGGTGTTCTATCTAAAAAGTCATTGCCAAATCCAAGATAATCTAGATTTTCTCCTAGTTTTAGTTTCACATTTTACATTAGACCTGTGATCCATTTTGAGTAAATTTTGTGAATGGTGTTGGGCCCTTGTCTAGATTCCTTTTTTTTTTTTCCTGCGTGTAGATGTCCAGCTGTTCCAGCACCATTTGTTGAAAACAGTGTCTTTGCTTCATTGCCTTGCCTTTGCTCCTTTGTCAAAAATCGGTTGACTATATTTATGTGGGTTTATTTCTGCTTTCATTATTTCTGTTCCATTGATTGATTTGTCTGTTCTTTTGCCGATACCACACTGTCTTGATTACTGCATTTGATTACTCTTTAGCATGCATTTATCATGTTTTAGCACTTGTCATTCTAATTTATCTGAAGAAATACTTAACCATCTTGCTCAAAATAGCATATCATCAAAACTAAGTCAGAGGGGTGGGTAGACCCCTTGCTGTTTATGAAATTTCCACATCTTACATGTAATTTTCATTCTCACTGTTCCATATTTCTTGACTGGAATTTCAATGCTATTATAACATTTTCCTTCTTACCTTGGAAAAATTGGGGTTTTGTTTCAGTTGTTTCTGATAGCATAAAATTATAATTTAATTGATAAAACACCTAAGAAACAATTTAAAATATAAAATTAATACCAATTTTGTATAAAAATCTAATTATTTATTTTTGTTTGATTGATGGGGCCTCAAATCAGGTTGAAAACTGGCAAGTGACCATGGGGCACAAGCTTAAAGTCCCATCTCAGAACTCTTTTATTTTCTTCTTTTTAATAACACTCTCCTACTGCAAACGTCTAAATGTCTTGTATCTTTCAACACAGAGAACTGACAGTATCTAGATTGTCTTTTATATTTGAAGCTAATTTTTTAATTAAAATAAAAACTTCAAAGTAATTTAGTCTGTTAATAAACATAATAGTTATACTTAAAGGATTTACCATGTTCAGGATTCTGTGCTAAACTTTGCCCTATATAACTTCGATTAAATTTCATAGCAACATAATACCTTATGAGATAGGTGCCATTATTATCTTCATTTTAGAGATGAGATATTTAATGTGCAGAGAGGTTAGAAAGCTTGTTTAAGATCTCTCACATTTATGCCTTGGTGGTATAGTGGGGAGCATATTTGCCTTCCAAGCACTTTCACATTTAACAAGTGATGGAGCAGACCTAGTCAGACTGGCTCTGGGGCCTGTAATCCAGTCACCTAACTACCCTGACTGTGAAGAAGTTGCACATATTTGGGGGTTAGAGAAATCAAAATCCTTTTTTTGTGCTTTCAATGGAGACAATATAGTGTCTTTAGCTTCTGAAATTTCTTATTTCTGAATGTGGTACTTTACAGTGTTTATTTTTCTGTGAGTCAAAGCAGAAAGTATAGTCAATTAAAAGTAAAGTCATTGGGACAAATTAGGTAACACATAAATAGTATTTTGACTCATTCAAATTATTTTTTGTTGATGGCATAGTTAGTGTAACAACACTGAAGAAAAATTACTACATTTCACTTAAATTACTAAGTAGGGATTTTAATCTATTGAATAAATTAATATTCCTTCCAGTTATAAAAATTACTGTTTTTCTTTTTTATAAACAAATTTTATGCAAAGGATTGATGAAAGTAACATGGGAAAGATTTCTGTGTAGAATTTGAATATAAACTTTGACATGAACTGATTTTACTGAAGTAAAATGGAATCTGTCTCTTTCTTTTCCCCCATGTCACTAATATTTCTAGGAGCAATTTGAACGTAAATGTTTCTTAAAGTGTACATATTGTGAAATTATCAGGAATTTGGAACTAAAAAGTCTATTTTAAATTTAAATAATTGTTTTATTATACATATTTTAAAAAAGAAGTTATGGGTAAAAAATAAAGAAACAATCAATCATGACCTTCATTAACAGTCAATACTCTTCCAAAAGTAATTCTTATATTAATAAATAAATGAATGAATTGCAAGTTATGCTAGACTTTATATAGATTATACCCGCTGTATGTAGGCACATTTCAGTGCAGGAGATATTATGGTTTTCAAGACAAGTAATGTCCCTGCTTTTATGGAACTTATTTTCTATTTGAAGTAGTGGTGTGGGTGTATGTCTGGTATTTACTAATAAACAAATAGGTTTTATGGACTGAATATGTTCCCCTAAAATTCGTATGTTAAGATCCTAACCCCAGTAACTCACAGTGTGACTGTATTTGGAGATAGTCTTTAAAGAGATAATTAAGTTAAAATGAACTCACTAGGTTGGGCCCTAACCCAATGTGAATGGTGTCCTTATAAGAAGGGAAGAGTAGGACACAGACATATACAGAAGAAAAACCATGTGAGAAGGCAGCCATCGACAAGCCAAGGAGAGAGGACTCAGAAGAAAACAACCCTACTCACACCTTTACCTCCAACTTCTGGCCCCCCAAATTGTAAGGAAACAATTTTTTGTTGTTTAAGCTATCCAGTCTATGGTACTTTGTTATGGCAGCCCTAGCAATCTAATATACTAAGCAAGGACTATAAGATCAAATAGAATGTGATAGGATAGAGAGTGATGGAGAGGTTACCTTGGACTGGATACCTAGAGAATGTTTCTGTAAGGAGGAGATATTTAAACTGAGATCCCAGTGATAAGAAGGAGTCAGTCATATGATGCTCAGGGAGGAGAGCACCCAGCGAAGGGAACAAACAGCGCAAAGTTTCTGTGGTTCAAAGGACCACAAGAAAGCATGTATGAATTAGATCTAATAGAAAATGATACTAAATGAGGTTGGATTCCTAAGCCAGCGTCAGATATTTTAAGGCTTAGACACCAGAGAGAGGAGTTTGGTTTGATGTTATTTTAAGTGCAGTGGATGGTCGTGAGAGGGTGTGAATCATAGAAGTGATATGATTGGATGCTCATTTTAGAAAGATAACACTGGTTGCTGGGTGAAGGATGGATTTAGGGGTCAAGAGCAAATGAAAGGAAGCCAGTTAGATGGCTACCCTGGTCATCCAGGCAAGAGATCAGGTAGCTTGTGCTGTCTGGCTGGTTGCTGTGCAGATGGAAAGGACTGGTTATATCAGTGGTGTGTTTTCTAGTCGGAGACCACAATTACTGCCAGACTGTAATTGTGGTTGAGGAAGAGAAGGATCAATAAGTTTTGGGTTAAGTAACTTGATGGTGAGATTGGGAAGGATCAGGAAGGAGTAGATTTGGGGGAAAATCAAGAATTCTGTTTTGGCTGTGTTACTTTTTGGAGATCTCAATTTGGCAGCTGGAAATACGAGCCTGAATTTCCGGAGTGTGTCAGGGCTGGTGATAAGAAGTTGGAAGTCGCTAGTATAGAGCTGGTATTTATAGCCCAGGGATTGAATGCACTCACCCAGAGAGAGTACGTAATAGAGAAGAGAGAAGATGTCTTTTCTCACCAAGGGGCAGTCATCTGGAATGGTCACTGTGGACAGAACTCAGGGTAGGCTTTAACATATATTTCAAAATAAATGGTACATTTAGGGCTTCTGTGGACAACATGTCTGATCTAGGTAGAAGGACAGTATGTAGCAAAACATCCGTTTAAAAAATCAACTTAGGATACTTATATCTTCATATATGTTTTTATTCCAAACCCTCTCAATACACTCAGAACTCTCTTCTTAATGCTTTTCTGCTGCTTCTTGTGCCTATCCCTCACATGAAATTTCAAGAGATCTTTGAGGAGAATGGAAGTCAGACCTAGTAAGTTAACGACTTACATCCTGCCTCCTCTTAATATTATCCAGCCCAGTCCAGCTTGCTCCCTTCTGGAGGAGGATAAACAGGGGCTGAAATAAAATGGAGTTAGTTATAATGACTCATTGAATTGAGGGTGGAAAATAATGATCTGTGACTCACATTAGCCCTTTGAAATTGTCAGAAGATCAAATGAAATTCAGAATATGGTCTTGACAACAGAAGTGGCTTAAGCCAAATATATTTTTATCATTAAACATTCAACAACTTCATTTGTTCATTTATTCCTTTGCTCCTTCAACATTTAAGAACCAACTGTGTTTTAAGCACTCTTTTTGCCACCCAAGGTGGTATGGGAACATGACAAAGCCTCAGTCAATCAGATGCTTCTATCACCAGCATCTGGTGGCTTCCTGTTGAGATAGCTCCTGCAAAAAGACAGTTATTTTGCTTGTTCTTTATGATTCTCTGATAACTATCCTAATTCTTATTCAGTTCCCAAATCTTGGTCTCCAGCTTGTCATTGACTCCATGAGCCTTTGCTAAACTTCTCATAAAAATCTCTTCTGCTTAAGAGAACCAGGGTCAATTTCTGTCATCTGCAAACAAGAGTTCTGGCTGCTGTATGTCTCATAATTGTCAAACTTCAAAGGGTAACATCACACTTTCAAAGACTAAATGTATATACATTTCAGATGGCTACATATCAAGAATTACTATCCAAGTCTCACATGCGTTGTAGAATGAAGGACTGTTTTCTCCATGAAACCCTTTACTGATTCAAGAATAGGTGGAAGACGAGCTCTGCTTAATATCCAATTATTTCTTTGGTTAGCTCTATTTTACTGAATCTTAAAACAGCAAATTATTTCTTGCTATCCATCTTGCCGTGGTTGAAGAATGGAAATTTGGGCTGAGGGATGGGGACAAGTAGAACTAATTGCTAGGTCAAGTAAAGTAAATTAGACGCAATGACTAAGCGCTATTTTAGAAACTCTCTCCAGAACCTTGGGGTTACAGAGCTAAGTGCCAAAGAGAATAAAACATCGAATTGGTCCAATCATGTCCAATGTGATGACCAAGAAATGAAAACACTTGGGGGAGTCTATTCACAAGTTCAGGATATTTCTAGTTCTCTTTCTTTGTCAGATCTTCAGGGTAGACTTTGGGCTTTAAAAGCCAGAAGTGATAGCAAGTCATCCTAAAGTGTGCAGAAATGGAAGCATGATGAAGCATGAGCACCCGGTTTTCTTGTTAGCCTTCTGGGTGGAAACGATAAGAAAACCAGGAAAAAGATGACAGTATCTTTTTTCCGGCAGCCATGGGCACCTTAGTGTTTTACTCTTAAGAGAAATGCCACCAGAAGACATTTATTTAAGAGGGGAAAAGGAATGTTCTTTGTAACTTTCACTGGCAGTTACAAATAAAAGTTCTACCTTGCAACTTGACCTGCATGTTACAAATGTCTGACTATTGCACACATTTAGGCCCATAAAAGCCATATATTTATGTATCATTTTATTCTTTTATATCCACAATTAAATCTGAAATATGAGGAAACTCTCGAAGGATTTATTAAAGGTAATATTATCTCCATAGGTTGAAAATTATGGAAAGAGTGATTTGGTAAAATTGTACAGTATCCTGACTGGACTGCCACTATTCGTTTGTTTCCAAAAGCATTAAATTGCCCATTTTGTTTTTTAAGGGAGAAATGATTTTAAAAAGTATTTACTGGAATTTCAAAATGGATTTGTGTATATTGTATTGAATTATATATTATAGGTTAGTATATATCAATTAAATTATCAATGGACTCTAAGTACTCCACACTGTCATAGGTCTGGATTTACCAAGAGAAAAATATATTGAGTGCTAAATTTTAAAGAAAGCTTAGAGAAGAGATGCTATCAGCTCTTGTAATAATAATAACAATAACAGCCAGTACTTATCGAATATTTAATATGGATTATATCATTTAATCCCTTAACCAATCTAGGAGACTGGTACTATGATTCCCATTTTACAGTTGAGATAACCAAATCCCAGAAAAACTAAGTAAATTGTCTAAATTGTCCAAAGTTATGCAGCTTGTAAGTAGATGAGTGGATAATTTGAACCTGAGTAGCTTAACCCCATCATCTGTACTCTTGATCATTATTGCTTTTACCAGATAAAGAGTATATCAGTCAATAAAGGCACATTCTACTTACTAGACAAAAGGGATGGATTTTAATGAGCCATTTTGTATTTGAGATAATATAACCTGAAAGGTTTGTAAATAATCGTGCACCACCATGTGCTACTGTAGTGAAAATAATTTCATGCACTCACCTCAGAAGACTTGGATTTCATTTTTCAACCTGCCACTTGATGTGGGTAGCAAGGGCAAGTCAGACAAGTTCACCAGTTGCTGCTGTATAAAGTAGATGGAGTAGCTGGAGATCATCATTATCCTTGTTTCTTATAGTATATGAAAAGATATTTTTAAACTATAAAATACTATATTATGACTTTAAAATCAACATTTAATTTTTATTAAGAAACACAGACCCCAAGAAAGATAATGTGAAAAGGAATATGGCTGAGTAAAGAAACATGTTCTTAGAACTATTTGTTTTCAAACATTCAAACTTTCCTCTTGACAGTGTTATTTTCTCACTGTCAGTAAGATTTACAAAAGTTACTTACAGTAGAAATGGCATTCATTGAACTGTTTGTTATCTGTGCCTGGAAGTCAACCAAAAAAAGACAGCTGGGGAGGGTACTATTGCTTACAGTCTGGTCAGTGATATCTTTTGAGAATGGTTGCCCAGTGGCATTATTCAGGTAACTCGTGTCCCAAGAGGATGAACTGCCAGTTTCATTTTAACATTAATTATTTGATAAAGGGATGGGGGAATTGGAGGTAAAGGGAGAAGAGATAAGAAAGAAGAGAAGGGATTTTATAGAAATCAGGAGTAGAGAGCCTAGGAAGAGGGTTGAGGAACCAGATTGAAAAAGACCTCCATGTTGCTGAGAAACAGAGAAAGGGGTAGATCAGATGGCAGGTATGCAAAAATGGTAAGGTGAAACTAACATATACATTTGAAAACTTAAATCAAAATTGCGTGATTGGCAAAGAGCCTGGAAGTGATGGCGCCTCATAAATAATATGAGTGGTACTTCATCTAGCAGGGTCTTCCCATAAACCTGAGTAGTTATTGTGTGGGCAGGAAGTGTCAGCTTTAAGGTTGGAGAGATTTTGGGGGGGGTGGAATATTGAAGGGAAAAATGTTATGACTCATTAACTTTTGTTGGCATTGTAAATCCCTGAGGAAACATTTTCTGCATGAGAACTGACAGCCTATTTCTCCCTTCCCACTTCATCCTAAAATACACTTTATCTCAACTTCAAAAAGTGTATGATACATATATGTATGTATACACACATACATACATGCATATACACACATATTCATCTAAGATTTCAGAGTGCATTGGGTTATATACTCATCTAGGATTATATTTTTTATAATGGAGAATGCAAGTTCTGTGAGTATAGAAAGAGATTGTCTTGTTCACCGATATATGCCAAATGTCAGGCAAATAATCTTGTAAATAAAAGATGCCCTATAGATATTGGCTAAGTGAGTGAATGTCATTCATCCTTGGTTTCATAGAAAATGCTCTAATTTTCTGAGGTGGTCATCAAAATCCCAATTTCATCATGGAAGGCCTAATTTTGAACTGTAAACTTCCCTGGGAATAATGAAAAATAAACATTTAATTTATGAAGAGAAAAATCTTAATACTTAATAATATGCTTTACTCTTATAATTAGGGTATAGTTTTATTATAATCTATATGATAGAATGTCAGAGCATTCCACTATTGAGAAAATGTTTTTATCTACTCAGACTACATTGGGGTTGTTGCGTTAATTTTCAAACAAATTTCTTTGTGAACAAAAGGATTACTGGAAGCCATTGCCTTTTACAAATTGACAATATGGAAATCTCAGTTAAATAAAGATATAAAAGAACACCAACTTTTAGAAACTAATATTGAAATGTCATTGATGTCAGTTTAGCACTGGTGGAAGATATTAAAAGCTTCTCAAAACTGACATTTTTAATCAAAGTAATATTTTTAATAATAGTTCCTCTGTGATCATGGCAATCACTTGTGTTATTCAAAACCTATTTTTTTTACATCCATACAGTGGTAGAGCTCTAAAGGTGGGTGGTGTAGGCAGCACACAGACAGTGTGAACTGAAGGTCACCGAAAGGGCTGTGTCCCCAAATCCATCCACATTGTCAGTAATATGGTGTTCAGTTTGTAGAGAACTCGCTAATGTTGTTTGAATATATTATTCTGTTAGTCTTATCTCCAGCACACCAAATATGTGGAGTATATAACAACAGATGCTTGAACAATTTAAGTGACTTGCTCAAGGCCATATAGCTAATAAATAATGGTTCTGGGGCCAAACCTAAGCCTTCTTACTGATAATCTAATATTCCTTTCACTGTGACACAGTCACTCTTGGCACCTAAACATCCTGTACTAGGGACTTTCCTTTAGGTTAAGCACAGTGGTGTTTCCAGAATATCCTTGTTAAAATTTAAGTTTATTTGAGAGATGTATAATGAAATAAACCAAAAAGAAGCATAAACCTTTGGAAAGAAAAATCAGAAGTCTAATGGGATAAGAGGCAAAAATAGGTCGATCTTGAAAAAGTAGATTTTTTTTAAATTAGAAAGTTCCCAAACAGAGCACTGCTGTGGTGGGAGAAATCTGGACCAGCCAGGTAACACCACAGGAGGCCCTGAATACTGGCACATAGGTCTAGAAAGCAGAAAACCTCTGGGGACTGTCACTGGGAGCTGAAGGAACTGGAGTAGGAATTGGGTCTGAGGAAGGATTGGGTCTGGCTGAGGCCAGAGAGCAACACATACTTGTTTTTGATAAGAAAGTAACTTACATATATTTTTATCAAGACAAGTGATTTGCTTTGAAAAGAGATACCTTCTCTTCAGGCAGTAAAAAAGTTTTCTAAAGTTCTAATTTCCAGATGTCATACATTTTTAAAACTCAAATTATTATTTGCTAGATAATTGGACACTTCCATCAAAGTCATGCATTAAGGAATAAAAAGGAAGGAGCTGTCCTTTGCTTTTCAAGGTGAGCACAGGTCTGGACACAAAAGGTGTATATATTCCTTGGGAAAAACCCGCACCTGCCATCCTTTCATGCCCGAGGTCTTCAAATGCTCCACGGAGGGCTCCATGCTACAGCCTAGTGTTTACGGATCTGGACATCAGTGGAAAGTGTTGTAGTCCATGCCCAGGGGTGCCTGAAAAGGGATCTGAGACTCAAAGTTGACACACGAAGCCTACACAGTCACCTCAGGCAACCAAGTACTTGTTCAGAAAAGCCAAATAAAGAGCTAAAATTTAGTGCTTTTTACATAGTCATTTTACCTTCATTTTATGGCTTGATATCAAAACCTCTTTCCATTAAGATACTAACAGTTGATAAAAAGCCCAGATTAGGTTTTGCTAAAAGAAAATCTAAGTTAATGTCAAGCTCTCTTGGTTTTCTTGTGTTGTTATTTTCAGGAAACTCTCTTGAGACAGAAAGTATTAAGACGGTGAATGAGCTGTTTAGTGAGGGGGATCTGGGGCTGTTTAATGAAACAGATTTTATGTATGTAAAGTTTTTTTGAAGGCTGCCTGATTAAAAAAAGCAGGGTTTGTGCCTTAATTCTAGTTGTAGATTTTAATTTTTGTTTCTTTTTAAAAGCAATTTTCAAATCAGCTCACCAAATTTCCAGCATTTTATAAGATACTAAGACCAATTTGTTGGAAGACAGAGACTTTATCTAATTTTTTTCAAAGTTTGAACCTTTTATTTTTCCCACATATTTTCTTGAGCAACTTGTAGAGAGATAAATTTAGTTAATGAGGAAGAGGATGGGATGGAGAACTGTCTGTAACATGGAATTAACATTCATTTAACATATATTTATTGAGCACCTGTAGTATGTGAGGCTGTTCTAAGAGGTAAGGATACATTAGTGAAAAAAAAAAAAATCAAAACAGAAATCTCCACCCTTGTGGGTCTTGCTTTCTAGCTGGGGGAGACAGAGAGTAAGGAATAAATAGAGAATGCCAGAAGGTGGTAAATGCTATGGAGAAAAATAAAACCTGAAAGGGAGTAGGAAGTGTCAGGGTATGGTGTAGGTTGCAATTATGAACAGGACTGTAGAGGAAAGCCACACCGGGAAAGGCATATTTGAGCAAAGACTTAAAAGAGATAAAGGAACAGTTATGTGGGAATCCTGGGGAGGAGGTTTCCAAAGAGGGGAAACAGCTGGTGCAGAGAATGAGGCAAAGAGAATGCCTGCCGAGTTCCAGGAATAGCAAGGCAACCTGTGTAGCTGAAGTGGAATGATCCAGGGGGAGAGAGGTAGGAGATAATGTCAAAGAAGTGATGGATGGCTCAGACCACATAGGGCCTTCAATGCCATTGCAAAGTTTTGCTGCTGAATGAAAGGGGGGAACGTTACAGGGTTTTGAAAAGAGAACTGCCAATGCCTTTACTTACAGGTTTAACCACTCCACTCTGGCTGTTTTGTTGAGAACAGACTGTATGGGAGCAGGGAGACCAAATCGGAAGTCATTGCAGTAATCTAGGGAGGCAATGATCCTGGTATGAAAATAGGGAGAAGTGGTCAGATTCTGGATACATTCTGAGGAGAGAGGCAATGAGGTTTGCTTAGGAAGTGACTGAGATGTCTGAAGTAAAGAGAACAATCCAGGATGACTCCAAGGTTTTGGCCTGAGCAACTAGAAGGGAATAGCTGCCACATACCAATGTGAGGGCTGTTGGGCAGAGAGATCAAGTGCTCAACTTGGACCCATCAAGTTGAGATGCCTGTTAGATATCCTAGTGTAGATCTCCAGCAGGAGGTGACTGTCGGAATTGGATGTTCTAGGGAGATGTCTATAGTGGGGATTTGGGGATTGCCTAGCTATCAAAGTATTTATCAATAAAACAACACAACCGGATCAGATCATGGAGAGTGAGTGAGACAGAAGACCCAAGACCACGTCCTGAGCCGTAAGACACTCTGATATTAAGAAGCTGGGGGCGAGAATGGAAACCAGGACTTTATCCTGAGATAGAACAACCAGAGACCAGTGAGGGAGGGAGAAAACAGGAGGACGGGGTGTCCTAGAGGCCATAAGTAAAATGGGCCCTGAGCATTGGATTCAACACTGTGAGTTTACTTTTGGGGAAAAGAAAAGTTTCTTTTCAAAGAAAGAAAGAAAAGAGAAAGTTTCTTTTTCTCTGGCTTTGGCTCAGTGTGTTTTTCGGCAGGTTGTCTTGCTTTCTGAAGCCAGGTCTGACTCACCCTGGAAATAGGGCTTGCAAAATCTGGCCTAGGGCCAGGTCATGTGCTCATTTTCCCTGCCTCTTCAGCTTCTAAAAGCAGCCAATCTCTCTGATAGGGTTAGGCCAAAACTCTCATCTCTCTGGTGGGTGGTAGCAGAGAAGAGGCCCAAAAGAATTGAATCCCATTCTCCCAGAGCATTTCCATTGTGATTTACTTAGTATGCAGACTCCCAGAGAATATAAAGGACCGGAGTCATGACACTTAAGAGCAACAGAGTAGGTGGCCCACAGGTTATTTATTCAAGAAAAATGAAAAACTGAAAAAGATGAAAAAAAGTGTGTCACAAACTTGGAATTTAAATCATAATGTTGCACATCATTTATTAGGATGTAGGTATCTGAACACCCAATCTCATCTCTTAGCTTATAAATCCGGTATTGCAATGCCTCTACATTCCCAGAATGATAAAAATATGTAAACTATGATTAAAAAGCACTTTAAAGATATGAAGCAATTTAGTACTTTAAAAATAAAATTCCCTCAGGAAAATAAAATGCTGTTTTCATCACAGTACAATCAGATAACTGAAATATAATAAATAGTTTGTAGACTGATTTAGAGAAGGCTTTTATAGATTTTGACTAAAGAATAAGCTCGGGAGATGCAGGTCACAAATTGTTCTATGATATTTTTCTTTTTGTATGAATTTTTCTAATTAAGGGTTTACTTCGTGTAGGATTTTAATAAGGGAAAATGAATATAAATAAATAAATTTCAATAAGCTTGTTTGAATTTCACAAATATACTATATACTGAAGATCTAATAATCAGAATACAAATTTGTTTTTCATTTGTCTATTGCTACATAATAAATCACCCCCAAATTTAAAGGCCTAAAGCTACAACTTCTCTTTTTAATCTTTACAAATCTCTTGGTTAACTGGGTGAAGCTGGGTGGTCGATTGCATTCGGCTGAGTGGTTCTTCTGTTCCATGTGATGTTGGCTGGGGCCCCAGTCATCAGGATACTTGGCTGGGTGGGAGTACTGGTTGGCTCACTCACTCGGCTGGCAGTGGTGTTGGCTTTTGCTGGGAGCTCAGCTGAGACCGTAGAATGTCTTGGTTCCTCTCCAAGTGTTTTGGGATTCCAAGAGGCAGAAAGTAAAAACTCAGTGCCCTTAAGACCTAGGCTTGGAAACTTAAGAATGGTATTTCCGCTGCATTCTGTTGGTCAAAACCAGGTACAAGCTTAGCTCAGATTCAAGGGGAAAGGAAATTAGCACCATCTCTTGATATAAGGAGTGGCCTATGCATCCAAAAAGGGAAGAAATGGTTGAGGACCATCTTTGGAGATTAGCTACCACAGTTTGTCCTCTGGCCTCAATAGTTCATGACCCTGTCATGTGCAAAATACCCTCATTCTTCCCTAAAACCCCCAAAGCCTCATCCCATTAGGACAGTGCGCAAAGTCCAGGATGATTTAGTCCTGTCATCTAAATCAGATCCAGGCATGGATGGGGCTCCTCAGGGGCAGTTTCTCAGGTACAGAGACCTTGAAAAGACAAGGTATATGTCATCCACATTCCTAATGTGCAGTGATGATATTGGATAGCATAATTGCAATAGACACCCCTGTTCTAAAAGGGAGCAAGTAGGTGAACCCTAGAAGTCATCAGTCCATGGCTGGGCACATGTTGCCATTTCCTCTGACACCAGGGAATTTCTGCTCCCTGGGAGTGAGTTCCATGGTTCTGTGGTTCTTAGATCCCGAAATCGCCCACATTTAGAGCTGAATAGCTTTCTCAGCCTGCTTTCTGCCCATAGGAATTGGGGGTCCACAGGCCTTTTTAAATTTTAAACTGCCTCGGTAGTATTTGATCCAAGCTTGTATAATTCATTTTAAAATGGTGTGGGTTTTCCATGCATCAAATTATAATCTACTCCATTAGACAAAAATAACACCTATAAATTTCTTCCAGACAGGCTCCTCCCTACCTTGGGCTGTGGGAAAGTACCTTAAATATTCTTAAAAATTCCTTTTAGTGTAGTGGAAAGTGTATAAGAATCATGTCTTTATGATTCCTGGAGTCCCAATTTTTAAATCGAGAGGGTCTATAAGACATGTCTTTAAGCTTCTTAGATACTCTGTAGTCTAGCTCAGAGGGTATACAAAGTGCTCCGTTACATTTTTCTGAGGACCCAACATGTAAGAACCACCATACCCCTGAACTGAGTTTGACCATCAGGCTATGTTTTACTGGCAGTGCCCTGGCATTGCCTCCAGGTTTTAATTTGCTTTGAGTATATTTTGTGAACTGGGATCTTAGGATTGACAAAGAGTTTTATTATCCAAACCAGTAATTCTGGGTTTGGAAATGTTTTATCTATTCTTATCTTACCATACACAGTTAAAAGAAAACATTCAGCACTTTCAAAATCCTGCCTGGCAATGTTCTTAGCCATATTTACAATTTCATTAAGAATGTTGCCAAACTTTCTGTCACTACATAACTTTCTGTAATCTTTTTCTTCCTCTAGTCTTTAATAATAATGTCCTCACTGTCCAGCCACCATTTACAATCTCCTTGAGGCTGTTCTAGCCTCCGCTGGCTACTAGTCCTATTGTCAATGTCACGTTTTAGGATTTTGTTATGGCAACACCCTACTTCTAGGTATCAATTTTAATTTTGGTTATAGTGGTACCCCTAATGAAAATGCAGAGCATTTGGAAAAACACTTATCTTAAAAATAGTAAGTGCCAAGAGAACCAAACTTGACAAATTTGCTAATGCTTCTCCACGCCTACCTATATCAGAGTTAGTCTTTTAGCAACAACATGCACTAGTTACATAGCCAGCTGTGAATTTTTGTCCACTGATGAACTGCCTATAAAGTTAGTAAGCCAATATCAGGGTATCAAAAACTTGGTTTCAGGGACTTTTTTTTTTTGCGCTACGCGGGCCTCTCACTGTTGTGGCCTCTCCCGTTGCGGAGCACAGGCTCCGGACGCGCAGGCTCAGTGGCCATGGCTCACGGGCCCAGCCGCTCCGCGGCATGTGGGATCTTCCCAGACCGGGGCATGAACCTGTGTCCCCTGCATCGGCAGGCGGACTCTCAACCACTGCGCCACCAGGTAAACCTGGTTTTAGGGACTTTTTAAAGATTGTTTTCTGTTAAAGGCACTGCCTCCTCCTCTATTTTCCCACTCCCACTTACGCCCCCAAATGTGAAACCATCATGACTTTTTTTCTGTCCTCCAGCTAATTAACTGTCATGTTTTCTAGATTCAACCTTCACCGTCTCTCTCCTCGTCATGCCATCCACTCCATGGCTTTGACCTGAGTCCAGATTCAGGTCTCCTCATCTCTCACCTGGTCCAGTTCAATAGCCTCCTCATTTCTAGTCCTTTGCTCCCCTTACTTCCCCTCCTGACCATTCATTTAATAACGTATGAGACATGCTATGAAGCATACACACTAGTATAGGCTGTAGACACTCATACATGAACTAAATATGGTACTTTCTTGAGGAACTCAACCCTGTTGACAAAGGAATTTTTGTTAAGCACAGATTGGGTCACTTTATTCACAATTCAAGACCAATAGAAAAAAATCAGTTTCTGTTTCTGGCTCCAATCCAGGATTCCATGTTGCATTCACTTGTACAGCCCCTCAGTGTACTCCAATCTGTGATAGTTCTCAGTCTTCCTTCATCTTTCATGATCTTTACACTTTTGATCAGTACTCATCAGCTATTTCAAAGAATTTCTCTCAATTTTTTTTTTTGTCAAATGTTTTCTCATGATGAAATTTAAGTTTTGCATCTGTGGCAAGAACACCACAAATGCCATCTTATGTCCTTCTCGGTTCATGATATCAGGGGGTACATGATGTTGATATGTCTTAATTACCAGAGATGCTAACTTTGATCACTTGGTTAAAGTGTCTGCTAAGGTTCTCCGCCGTGAAGTTACTATCTCTCCCTTTACAATTTAAAAATACCTTGGAAGGGATTTTGGGGGGATTATATTAATATACTTTTTCTCTTCAAAATTTCACCCACTGATTTTAACATCCTCAGTGGATCTTGCCTGCAACAATCTATGATGTTTGCCTAATGCTGCTTTTGTATATCCTTCATTGCCTCTACATTTATTAATCAGAATTATTCTGTAAGGAAAAGCTGCCTCCTTTTGCCCATTTATTTATTTATTCAAATATATATTGATGTAAGCATGGACTTATGGATATTTATTTTATGAATGACAGTCAAATACTATATTTATTTTGTTGTTCAAATTTCAATAGTCACCTTTTTAAGGAAGCTTTCTTCTTGAATTACTCCAACTGGATATTATCTCTCTCGCCTCTGAACCTGCAGGTCATATCATTTGCAGCCCCTTTATGTTGCACTCTACTTTTGGCCTTATGTTACAGATATTTATGAATACTCCCATTCTCATAACCCCCATCTCCATTTTATGTGCTGGTTTATTGAGGATACGAGATGACTTACCACTAACCTTCTACTTCTTCTACAGTCAATAGAACTGTAGCACATTGTAGGAAATCAGTAAATATGTGTGGAATTAAATTCAACTGGCCAAAGCATTTTTGGCCAGAACATAACTTAGCAACCCAAGAGCCTAACACTGTGTCTCACTTGTTTTTACACCCGCTTTTCATCTAAAGGTTTCTTTGTCTTAGAATTCTTAAATGTTTTATTATTTATATCCCAACCTCTCAATGTTCTAGAATATTTGTGTTTCCAAAAAAAGCCTCTCTTTAAAATACTTTAAATTGTTAGTAGAAGGATGGGAATTCTAGCAGGAACACAAAAGTTCAAAACAATGAAAAACAAAACCAAAAACTAAATTAGGTACAGATAAAGACATGGGATTAGGGGGGAAAGCAACTAAGACACAGGCCACTAAAAGAATTAGACATAGGCATTGAAACAATGACGAGCTAATTTCTATGTAGCTAGAACAATTGGGGTCTGAAATATGGAATTTGGATTCTCTCAATTTTTGATTTGGTTCTCTTGACTCATTGACTTATGAGGGACTCTATCACATTAAGGGTGAGAATTATGTCCAGGTCATAATATATAATGTGTGTGTGTATGTGTGAGAGAGAGGGGTGGGTGTATGTGTGTGTACACACATAGACATGCAGAGATTATTCTTCGTGCCTCTGTGTCATTAGTCTTATAGAAGACTATTAAATGTCTTAATAAATATTTATTAAGAGCAAGATTTGAGCTATTAGTGTTGAGAAAATATAAATAACTTGCCCTCCATGTAGTTCTCTAATTTCAGTCATTTATGTACTATTTTAAAAATACAGAGCTGGTTACTGACACCTGGGATATGAACCCAGACAGAGACTAACCACTGATTCTAAACTGCCTCTTAGTATGTATTAAAATGATGTGTTCCTTAAGAACTGTAAAAATCATTTTGTATAACACTAGTGGGCACATTTATATTTCGTGATTCCCTAGAAACTGGATGAAGTATATAAGTGACAATGGTAGTACAAAGTGTTATACACTATGAGAATGGTTGGTACAATGAATCACTACAGGAGATAAGAGAAGAAAAAGAGTATGTCCAGCTGGGCAAAGTGAAAAGATTTAGTGGAGGAGGTGGCATTAGAATACTTGATTTGTGTGTGTAGAGATGGGCATGAGAGGGGACATCCTAGCTTCAGAGAGAAGCACAAACTACGCATGAAATGCAGCAGGTGTTGATAGATAATTCTGTTGGAGCACACACTGTACAAATGGGAGTGAAGAGAAGTAAAGCTGGAATAGTACTAGATGAAAGCATTAAAGGGTCTTCCATGTGAGGATGATTTACTGTGCTAAGAAAAGTAAGTGAAGCACCTGGACAGATGCCCCCAAACCTAGAAATGTACCCCTCAAAGTGTTTTGAGTTGGCAACGTGCTTTAGATTTATAGATTGAGAGTTGTATTGATCAAGATATTTATTCAAGGGCTTCCCTGGTGGCGCAGTGCTTGAGAGTCCGCCTGCCGATGCAGGGGACACGGGTTCGTGCTCCGGTCTGGGAAGATCCCACATGCCGCAGAGCGGCTGGGCCCGTGAGCCATGGCCGCAGAGCCTGCGCGTCTGGAGCCTGTGCTCCGCAACGGGAGAGGCCACAGCAGTGAGAGGCCCGCGTACAGCAAAAAAAAAAAAAAAAAGATATTTATTCAAATACAAGAAAATTTAAGTCAGAATTTGGGTAAACTACCACCAGGTGGTAGCAGTTATGCTGATTTCTTAGTCCAGATGACCTGATTTAAGCCAGAAACATACATGTGTGAGAGCCAGTTCAGAATTCTCAGTTATCCAGGATCTCATGTGTGTAGAGGTTTGTCTGCAGAGTGTATAATTACATCATGTAATTACTAAATTTATATAAAATAATTTACTTCTAACAGTACAGCTGCATTCCCATTTTCAGAAACAGTGTTTCTTTGCAAGACATTTTATTCTTTGAAGTAGAATGTACGGGGATATACGCTAATTCAGTGGGATGGTTGGAAATTGCTATTTCAAATATTATTTCAAACAAATTAGAAAATATGTGTTTATCTGAAAGTCTTGTGGTTGAAGGAGTGAGGCCAGAAAATGGGTTAATTAAGATTGAGAGAGATTGGGGAGAGGCCCAAATTTGGCTTTTTCACAGACAGTGGGTGGAATCTAAGGGGCTTCAGATCATAGGCAGATCTGCCTCCGAGACGCAGCTAATGTCTTCTCCTTTTATCATCTAATTTAATCCTCCCAACAGCCCTATGAAATAGAAAGTACTATCTCTATTTAAATATAATAAGACTGTGGCTCAAAAAGCTAAGCAATTATCTAATTTATTTGCACAAGTAAAAGCCCTGGAATTTGAACCCTCATCTGGTTTCACTCTCAGTGCCCTTTCTTCTCAGTACCCAAGAGATACATGATCCACCTACTTCAGAAACCCACTGGCCTTTGCCCTCATCAAAGCAGGAAAGGAGGTAATAACAGTTTTTAAATTCTGGTTAATTAATCATTGCATTTCCCCAACATTTTATTATGAAAAATTCAAACATACAAAAAGTCAAAAAAATTTTACAGGATGCCCTTCACATAGTACAACCTAGATTCTACAATTTGCATCTTACGCTACTTTCTTTATCACATATCTTTCCATCTATTCATCCCATTATTTTATCATTATCCCAATTTTATATGCATTTCACAGTAAATTGAAGACATGAGTATGACTTCACCCCATTACTTCAGCATGCATATGTTAACTGAATTTCAATATTGGTTTATAGATTTATTAAAAATTTGAGATAAACATACAGTGAAATGCACTGATCTCAAGTGTATCATTCAGTAATTTCAGACAAATGCATACAGCTATGTAACCCGAATTTCTCTCCAGATACAGAACATTGCTCTCAGACCAGAAAGTTCTCATATGTCCTTTCCCGATCAAGTTCCATCCCCTCCACCCCTTTTAGGACACTATCATTCTGTTTTTTGGTTGGTTGTTAGTTTATTTAACTATAGATTAATGTTGCCTGTTTTAGAATTTTATATAAATGGAATGAAACAGTATGACAGTACGTACTCTTTTGTATAAGGGTTCTGTCACAGCAGCATAATGTATTTTGAGAGTAATTCATTTTGCTCTATGTATCAGCAGTTTATTCCTTTTTATTCCTGATGATGGACAGCTGGACTGTTTTTTATTTCTTATATTTGAATTTTATTTTTTTTTTTATACAGCAGGTTCTTATTAGTGGACTCTTTTGGTTTTTTATCTATTATGGAATAAAGCAGCTGTGAGTATTCTTGTATCAATTTTTCATTTCTTTTGGTGTAACTACTGGTCACAGGGTTTAGTTTTACAAGAAACTACCAAAACTTTTTCCAAAATATTTGTACCATTTTATACTCCCATTAACACTGTATGAGAGTTCTGGTTGCTTCACATTATTACCAGCACTTGGTGTTATCAATCTTTTAAATTTTTTTCCTTCTGGAGGATTTGTTATTGTTTTCTCATTGGGGAAGAGAGCCATGCGCGCCGTCAGCCTTGGTTGGGCCCTCTGTTCCTTTTGAGTCAACTTCCATTATGAGCTTTCCCCATATTGTTTTGTCACAGTTTGTAAATATTCCCCAAGTTCCTCGTTCATATTTTTTCTGCTTCTTTATAACATTTTTGCTTTTCCTGAATTCTCTGACTTTATTTTATTTCTACTAACTAGCTCTGATAATGCCTCCTCTTTCATTGCAATAGATTTTTCCTTTTGACTAATATGACTCTATTTGTTGAGTTTTTTATCGTTTGGAGTCAAATAAGAGGATCCGTTTATGCAAGCTCTTTGTAGCCCAAGTTGGACAGTAATTAAGTAAGGAATTCTGCCAGACTTTGCAGAAGAATTTCAGGCTCAAAGTTTTTAAGTTATGTAGGCAAGAATTGGCTTTTATTTGCAATGAACTTGGGCCTGGGTAGAAGTAGGATAGTTTTATGGTGAAGTTGTGATTGGTGGTTGCTTAATCAGAGGACTTTGGTAATATGTGGAAAACTGGTAAATCAAAGGGTAAAAGGCAATGAGCAGTAGGTTTTGTTTGTTTTAATTTGGCAAGACTTAAATGAACAGAAGAGCAAAACCTAGGAATTGCTTATTTTTTGGGGGGGGCGGGATTGCCTATATTAAGCGTTGTTTATTAATCCCACTGTATTTGTAACTCACTGTGAGTGACAGAGGTTCCTTATTTTTTACCTGTTTGATACCTATGAGAGGGAAAACCTGCTGGAAGACTTCTTGGAGGGCATTATTGAAGTTTAAATATTACTTTTAAAAAGTTATTACTGATAAGTTGCAATATTTTATACTCTGCCAGTGATTAAAATGGTTTAACTGATTCCAAAAGGGCAGGTCCCCTGCTAGAATAAGAAGTTTTTAAATGACATTTAAAGGCGATTTCATGAAATGGACTTAAATTTAGGAATTCTCAAAGAAGGTAGTAGCATAAATTCATTTCTATTTTCATTAGGTAGACATTTCTCAACAACTTATGCTTGTGTTCACATTCATTAAAAAAAGAAAAAAGAAGAAACGTGAAAACTTCTTAGTCTAAAATTCTAGCCTGAAGTCAAGAGAAAATCTCACTAGCTAAAGAAAAAAGAAATAAACTGGAATTGAATGGCATGGGTAATATAAGTATAAAGCAGGGAGATAACAGTAAATGGAGCCACAAAACAATTCTTTGGATATCAGAGAAATCTTTTTCACTTTTTAGCTGTATGTTCTTGGGCAAGATTTTTAAATTCTCTAAGCTTCATAAGGTGATTTTAAAAACTCAATAAAATAACAGTCTACAAAAATTTTTAAATTCTTTTACCAGTCTTGCAGAATAACATTACCTTTCCCCCACCCCAACTTCTAGATGAGAAAACTGATGTTGTTACTTATTCAAGTATGTGTAGATAAGTTATTAATGAAGCTGGAGCTATTGGTGAAGCTGTTTCAACACAGATGTAGACAAATTCCCAAAGCCATTATCCTTTCCATATAAAGCACCTACCAGTTCCTTGGAAATTAGTAATTGCTTAGTAATTATGAATCTCCCAGTCAGGAGGGGGAGGGGTGGGGAGAGAGACAGAGTGAGGAAGGGGAGAAACATATAAGGTGGAAATATCTAAAAATGGGATTAATATGTACTATATTGAGGTACTTGAAATGCTCTGTTTCAGGTTCTCTTTTGTAAAATAAAATTACTGTAGCCTGGAAAGAAGTTGAACTGTGATGCAGACCTGACAAAGCATCAAGTGAATATTGCCCATCAGGGTGTCCTCTGTTGAGCTGAAATGACTGAGCATGTCCACCCCCGTCTCTTTCAGTCCCCAGAGGTGGGCTGCCCTGGGAAGGGCCAATGAGAGGCAAAGCAACTCCTTGCAATTGAGGCAGAGTCTGAAAGAGGTGGACAGGTGAAAGCTATTGACTGCATGGCTTGTGACTGGTCACTAAATCCCAGGGCAGGTTTTAAAAAAAGAGAAGAAAAGGGCTGAAAATAAATTATCTGAAAGTGGGATTAATACCTCACTACACTGAGATGAGAGAAAGTTTCTCTTCCAAGTTCTTCTGTATATAAAAAATATGTTTTGGAAGCTAGATCTTGGTGGTACATCTTGGTGACACCTTACCACATTTTTGCTGTGTAATATTACATTGTATGGATATAGCTTGACAATAAGTTTGGTTTCTGATATTTAAGTCTACACTTTTATACTTTTTCAAAATTGCCTTGGCTATTTTAAATTTTTTGCATCTCCATATGAATTGTGGTATTGCTGGTTGCCAGAAGCTAGTACCTAGGAAGGGCTGTCCATCGGGAAGGGTGCAAAGCTGACGTACATAATGAGCTGGATTCCATCAGGCGAAGAGCTGAGATATCGTGCACTTAACTTCTTTCACTGATCTCTAGCACAACTTAAATTTTCTCATTGGCTTGCATTAGCAGATTCATTACAGCAAGATTTGGTTTGCATGGTGAATATTTTTAAGTTTTTGTAGTATTGTTATAATGTATAGGATTATTCAGAGAGTGAGAGTTTGCATACCAAGGGAAACCTGTATTCCATATGATTAATACACGCGCGCACGCACACACACACGCGCTTCTATCTCTGAATTTTTATTTTGTGAGTTACTTACCATATTGGGAATACAGTAAGGTAGGTGGTGTTTAGTAATATACATTTTATATTATTTCTGGTAATGTACCCTTGGTGGAAACTGTGAACAGAAGCCTACACAACCCAAAACAATAATGAATGTGGTTAGCCATTTCATGTTCCAGTGCCTACATCTGAACATGTACTGAGGAAAGTAATGATAGGGCAGACTTCCTTTCTACAGTGTCATTTCCAGTTGGGGAATGAATGTAATTACATTTAATGAGTTGAGGCACATTATTACACTGATGTATGCCTCTCTTGGTTGTAAATAAGAAATCTGTGGTATTTTATAGCAGTGGAAAAATGCTTTCAATCTGCATGTAGTAAAAATTAGTATGGCAACCAATGTATGTCTCGTCCCCATTATAGACAATTAGGAAGGCTCTTTGGTATTATTAGAAGGCATTTCTGACATTTGATTAACAGAGGTCAGGTAAGTAAAAAAATACATGTACTATACAGAGAAATCTGTGTAGACAACAAATGATATGAGGGGAAATGTGGCAGAATAAAAGAAAAGTGATTAGAGATACTGAAGACGTGAATCTTAGCTCCAAAATCATGACCCACTAGTTATATTTGGAGAAGGTACCCAGTTATTTTATGAGTGAAATGAAGCTGGTGAAAGTGCATCTTAAAGATCTTGTCCCACAAAGCTCTGCACAATTCACACTTTAAGGAGATTATGACCTGAGAAATATATTAATGTTATTGCCAATCACTTGTTACTCAAAAATACATTATTTGAGGGAATATGTAGATGTCATATGGTAATTGTGTTTTCGCTACAATGATACCCAACTTTTCAATTTTTTGACATTGTTTTTCACATCATCATCTTATTCTTTCCTAGTCATGATTACATCAGTTGAATTTTCACTTTAAATAGACATTGATATACAAAGTTCATGCCCTACATAAACTCAGCAGTTGTGATTTTTTGCATATGAAGGATGGGATATAAATTACTAAACTAGATGCAGATTGTCAGCGTTCTATCAGGTTCCAGAGTTAGTGGCTCAACACACTTAATTTACCAACTTTGATAATCACAGAGCATAAGGAGAGGTATTAACGGATTAATTTGATTGCTTCGTTTTGCTCAGTGCTGTGATATGCACGTGTTTAACAATGTTCCTTCTATCTCCCATTTGCAACTAATGATTCTACAGCTCTCTGTTGACCTTTGGTTCCAATTCTAATTTTGGAAGTGACTGGCTTTAAAGCCATGTTGAAAAGAATCCTGAGGCCTCCTCTAGGCTTGGTAGGAAAGAGCAAAGTAATCAATAAATGATAACTGCTTTAGGCATGGAGGAAACTGTGGCCACACATGTGCCGCAGGCTGGCCGTCCCTGCTGCCTTTACTGCTTCATGAATCACAGTGAATATAATGATTTTGAAGTGGAAAATTTAATTGCATAAATCATCGGAAAAGAAATCATTATCATTTGTTGGATATTCTACATATCATATAAATTATATTAACAATCTTTGGCCCCTCCCCTTCCTGTTCTGCCATCAGGCTGGAGTGGGATAAATACTTATAATGATGGTAACACTGTGTTTACCACTCTCTCATTGAGGAGAGCCCACCATGACTTAATTTAGTAGTGTGACTTTGTAGTAAAGTCTTAGCCTGATGCAATTCACATATTCCATTTTCTTCTCAACAGGGCTAATGTCCCCCAAATCTCATTCTTTTCTAAATACAAAAAAAAAATCCCACAAAATTTTAAATAGCATTTAGTATTTCTTTAATGTCTCTAAGCACCAAATGCTCCCTGGGTGCGTTAAATGATGCTTCAGAAGCAAAGTTGCCAAAATACACAGGTGCTAAAGAGTTAGGATTCTCTCTGCTAAAGTAAAAAGATCCAATTTCATTGGGCTTAGTAAATACACATATGTTCTGAGACACAAACAAACTTTGCGTTTCAAACCACTCATTCCCCAGTTCAAAGATTATCTTTGTTTTCCAACAGTTAAAGTAGAACATATCAAGAGGCTACCTTTCCTCAAGAATAAAAAAGTATGGGAAAAAGTACTAAATAGAGCACACCAACATGCAAGCAAATCACAATGATGATAAAAAGCAAAATATAAGGAGACAAAACAACATGTTTTACCTAATGGCTTACTCTGAGCCTTTTGTGGGTTTTACAAAAGACTCATCATATCCTCAAGGTGTTTATGGTATTATTAGGTATATAAAATGTATGCCCTGAATTATGGAGATATAATTAAAGACAGAATTACCAGCAAGTAAATGAGGAAGAGAAGAAATGATCTAAATTGATATTTTACATAGAAATAGAAGTCGCTATAAAGACTTGCAAATAATTTGTAAATAATGATGTGTTAAAAATCTCATAGAGTTTTCAGGGACTTACTAATGAAGACCTTTCCACATGTGTAGTACATGTTTTGGAAATAAAACTTACGTTCACAGTATGACTTCACCAACTAATAGTTCTTTGACCTTGATTACATTACTTAAGTTTCTAAGCCTATTACTTCATTTTTAAAATGGACATATAATAGTACTCAAAATCTTAGAGTTTTATGTGTATTAAAAGAGATACTTAATACAATGAACATTTATTGAATGTCTACTATATGCAAAACACTCTTTTGAGAGCTACGTAAAACAACACCACCAATAAGGTTAAATCCTGCCCTCATTGAGAGAATATTCCAGTGGGGACTTCATTAACTCTTATCCATTCGTTTAACAAACATTCATTAAATGAATATCATGTTTCAAGAACTCTGTCTGCTTTTGTGGTGTTTATTTGGGAGGCACACAATACACAAAGAAACACAAATGCTTATGGATGAGGGTTAAGAAGGAAAGAACAGGATCTGTGGGAGAAAAACAAGGGGGCAGCAACTTTCATTTGAGTGGTAAGGAATGGCTTTTCTAATAAGGTAACATTCAGACTAATTCATTAAAATGTAAGAAGGATTAAGCCTTGAAAAAGAACGGAAAAGATTTGCAGCAGAAGGAAGAACATGTTTAAAAGGTCCTAAATTGAGAACGAGCTTGGTGCATTTCAGGACCTGAAAGAAGGCCAGTGTGTCTGAGTGAGTTTTTGACTGAGTGAGTGAGCGAGTGAATGGAAAAATGGAGAGAGAGGCAGAGGCCAGATCTTGTATATGATTTCCATGCCACGGTTAGAGTTTGGCTTTTATTCAAAGTGCCGTTGTAGCCACTTAAAGGTTTCACGAAAGGGAGTGATGTGATCCAATTTAAAATCTACATTCTGGCTGCTGTGTGGAGAATGGATTGAGGGGGATCATACTTGGCACCAAAGAGAATAAGAGTTTATTGCAGAAGTTCGGGTAAAGAGTCATGATTTATATTTGGGTGGTGGTGGTCGATTCAGAAAGAAAAGAATGGGTTTGAGATATTTTTTGGAAATAGAATTAAGCGGTAGATAGTACAGGAGAATTGACAGATGATGCAGAGTCAGATCTAAAGAACGGTATCGAGGTTTCTGGCTTGAACAACAGGGTGAATGATTCCACTTGAAGTGCATACAAGATAAAATGCTTGGCATAATATCTGACATGTTAGGTGTTCAATAAATGTTAGCTCTAAACAGGTAATTGATGATGTGTACCTTGAGAAACCAATCCTTTTTACAAACTTTACACTTGACAGTGTAGCACAGAAGTCTAGAAACTTGCTCTTCACAGTGAGGTAAAACAGCAGCGCCAGCATCACCTAGGAAGGTGTGAAAATCTTGAAGTCTCAGGTCCTTTCCCAGATGTAAAGAACTAGTCTGTATTTTTAAAAGATGCTCAGGCGATTCAACACTCAAGTTTGTGAAGTACTGGTCTAGTGTGGGGAACATGAAACTACGGTCTGCAGGCCAAATCTGACCCACTGCCTGTTTTTGTAAACAAAGTTTTGGTGTTTTTTTTTTTAACATCTTTATTGGAGTATAATTGCTTTACAATGGTGTGTTCGTTTCTGCTTTATAACAAAGTGAATCAGTTATACATTACATATGTTCCTATATCTCTTCCTTCTTGCGTCTCCCTCCCTCCCACCCTCCCTATCCCACCCCTCTAGGTGGTCACAAAGCACAGAGCTGATCTCCCTGTGCCATGCGGCTGCTTCCCACTAGCTATTTACCTTACGTTTGGTAGTGTATATATGTCCATGCCACTCTCTCGCTTTGTCACATCTTACCCTTCCCCCTCCCCATATCCTCAAGTCCATTCTCTAGTAGGTCTGTGTCTTTATTCCTGTCTTATCCCTAGGTTCTTCATGACATTTTTTTGTCTTAAATTCCATATATATGTGTTAGCATATGGTATTTGTTTTTCTCTTTCTGACTTACTTCACTCTGTCTGACAGACTCTAGGTCTAACACAGCCGTGCTGTGCTCATTCATTACTGCTTGTGCACTACAATGGCAGAGGTGAGTAGTCATGACAGAGGCTGCATGGCCTGCAAAAACTACAATATTACTATTTGGCCTTTTATAGAAAAAGTTTGCCAACCCTGGTCTGGTACATAGATTCTGATGCAATGAGGATTTGAATGCTGGCTCTTGCATTTACTAGATGTATACTATTCAACAAATTACATAACTAATCTGTGCCTTAGTTTCATTTCTAAAATGAGGACAATAGCAGTATTTACCTTATAAAATGGCTCTTATAAAGGAGAAAAAATATAACACTAGTAAATTGTCTGGCATATGTAAAACATTCAATAAATATTAGTTGTTATTTTCACTTGGTATACAATTTAGCTTGCTCATAAGAATATGTAATATTTAACGGTGAAAGAGGCCTTAATGAAACATTAATTTGAAAAGCCAACGGGCATTTGTCATACAGACAGTGCTTTTTGGAGATTTGCTGTGATTTTTTTTTTTTTTTTTTTTTTTTTTTTTTTTTTTTTTTGCGGTACACGGGTCTCTCACTGTTGTGGCCTCTCCCGTTGCGGAGCACAGGCTCCGGACGCGCAGGCTCAGCGGCCATGGCTCACGGGACCAGCCGCCCCACGGCATGTGGGATCTTCCCGGACCGGGGCACGAACCCGTGTCCCCTGCATCGGGAGGCGGACTCTCAACCACTGTGCCACCAGGGAAGCCCCTGCTGTGATTTTTAATGGAGCCATTGGGTGGAGGCAGAATATGGAGCAATTAATGAAACTCAGATTTCATGTCCTATTGATATCTGGACAAGATAGTTTTCCAGATCAAGTGTCAGCAAACTACAACCTGTGAGCAAATGCAGCTTGTTGCCTGTTTTGTATGGTTCTCAAGCTGAAAATGGTTTTTACATTTTTAAAAGGTTGTGAAACAAAGCAAAATAACAAAAACTAGATGATAGAGATGAGTTGGGGCCCACATGGCCTGAAATATTTACTATCTGGCCCTTTACAGAAAAAGTTTGCCAACTCCTGTCTAGACAAAAGAAAGTACTTTATCTTTTAAACCTACTGGATTAAAGAATTAAGCACAGAGTTAAAAACCCAAGTTTGTTCTGTGAGCCTATTATTTTTTTGGAGTTATTCCATTTATGAAATTTATTTTTGTCTTTTTCATGGTAACCATCTTTCTGGCCAAATACCTGTATCTCTGTTTCAAACTGTACCATTTATTTTAACCACTACTGTAGAGAGCAAATCCATGACTAGTGAAGTCATTTATCTATTATGCAAACTGTTTGCAGGTGGGGAGGCTAGCAGGTTTTTACTTTTCTTAATTTTCATTACCTAGTTGGCCCCAACTTGGGATTTACCAAACCTAGAAAGAATTCCTAAAGCAACTTTTCAATAGACTCAAGAGAAGGCAGGCAGGCAGGAAGAATTGAAGGAAGGAAAGAGAAAGCAGTGGTCACTTTAAGACTATTTCCTTATCGCTTCAGCCAGGTCTCCCCCAAACCCACCTACTTTCACAGTGACCTCTTTATCAATCTCTCAGAGTTTCGGGTTCAGTTCAGGTAAGGCTCACACAAGGGTAGTTTGCTTGAGTCTCAGAGGACTAGCTAAAAGCTGTTGTGACAATAAATGAATCCACAGTCTTTTCCAAGATACCCACAGGCATTTCAACTATAGGTCTACAGGGGTTCGCTTGCACACCAGGCATTGTCTTTTTTCTTACAGCATGTGGTTTATAGCTTATTTGAGGGCACTCTATCAGTAAAGCTATGCATGGCTAATTCCTAAATTAGTTGTCTTTAACAAGTATCTGCAAATGTGGAAAGAAAGACTTGTAAAGAAACATATTTCTAAGACTAACTTGTGATAAATACCGTGTAGACTATCTGGAGTTCCTGAACAGTATTCCAAATATCTCAATAATTGAAAACATTTAGCAAATAGGTCTAAGGGTTCCAGATGGTATTCTAATCAAATATATAATAAGCTTATTTAGAAAATCTCCCCTCTGTTTTTTACAAATTGCCTGGTAATACACTTGAAATAATACATGTACCATTTTGTCTCAGAGTATAATAGTAGAAATAATGAGTATAATACAAGGGGAGGGAGATTTTAGTTTATGAGAAAGAATTCTAGAACTGCATTGTCCAACATGGTAGCCACCAGCCACATGTGGTTATGGAACACTTGAATGTAGCTAAACTGAGGAACTAAATTTTTTTTTAATTTTTATTTTATATTGGAGTATAGTTGATTTACAATGTTGTGTTAGTTTCAGGTGTACAGCAAAGTGATTCAGTTATACATATACATATATTCTTTTTCAGATTTTTTTCCCATATAAGTTATTACAGAATATTGAGTAGAGTTCCCTGTGCTATACAGTAGGTCCTTGTTGATTATCTATTTTATATATAGTACTGTATATCTGTTAATCCCAACCTCTTAATTTATCCTTCCCCCCCACCTTTCCCCTTTGGTAATAATAAGTTTATTTTCTAAGTTTGTATGTTTCTGTTTTGTAAATAAGTTCATTTGTATCATTTTTTTTGATTACTCATATAAGTGATATCATATGATATTTGTCTTCTCTGTCTGACTTACTTCATTTAATGAAAATCTCTAGGGCCATCCATGTTGCTGCAAATGGCATTACTTCATTCTTTTTTATGGCTGAGTAATATTCCATTGTATATACGTACCACATCTTCTTTATCTATTCCTCTCTCAAAGGACATTTACGTTTCTTCCATGTCTTGGCTATTGTAAATAGTGTTGCAATTAACATTGGGGTGCATGTATCTTTTTGAATATGGTTTACTCCATATGTATGCCCAGGAGTGGGATTGCTGGATTATATGGTAGCTCTATTTTTATTTTTTAAGGAACCTCCATACTGTTCTCCATAGTGGCTGTACCAACTTATATTCCCGCCAACAGTGTAGGAGGGTTCCCTTTTCTCCACACCATCTCTAGCGTTTATTGTTTGTAGACTTTTGATGATGGCCATTCTGACCAGTGTGAGGTGATACCTCATTGTGGTTTTGATTTTCATTTCTTTAATAATTAGTGAAGTTGAGTATCTTTTCATGTGCTTTTTGGCCATCTGTATGTCTCCTTTGGAGAAATGACTATTTAGATCTTCTGCCCATTTTTTGATACAGTTGTTTGTTTTTTTGATATTGAGCTGCATGAGCTGTTTGTATATTTTGGATATTAATCCCTTGTCAGTCACGTTATTTCCTGGAAACCTGAGCCAGCTGAATACTTACGTCCTTCTCAAACCTACCTCAATCCTGTTTCATTCAACCAACCAATCATTCATTCATTCATCCTTTTAGCATGCATTTATCAGTCATCTATTGTGTTTCATGCACTTTGCTAAGCATTGGCCCCTGATATCAAGATGGAAGTAAAAACTAATTTAATATAAATAATAAATGTTATAAGTGGTGTACAGGGATACCTCATTATGCTTTAGTTTTTTTTATCGTGCTTTGCAGATACTGTGTTTACAAATTGAATGTTTGTGGCAACCTAGCATTATCAGATGATGTTTAGCATTTCTTAGCAATAAATAAGTTTTTAATGTATGTACATGGTTTTTCAAGATGTAATGCTATTGCAGACTTAATAGACTACCATCTAGTATAAGCATAACTTTTACATGCCTTGGGAAACAAAAAATTTATGTGACTAGCTTTATTGCGATATTTACTTTACTGCAGTGGTCTGGAACTGAACCTGCAATATCTCTGAGGTCTACCTGTATGTAAACCACAGTGTGAAGAATGTCAGAGAAGAAGCACCAAGGTCTTTTTCTGAGGAATTGTCATTTGAGCTCATCCTTGTAGGGTAAGTAGGAGTTTTACAGATGTCAAGGAGAGAGGAGGGAATGTTTGAAAGAAAGAAATGCAAATGCAAAACTGGTAGAAGAGAACTACCACCAGAATATTTGTGGGACTGAATGTCCAGTGTTTCTTTTACTTAGACAGCAGAAGGGCGGAAGATGAAGCTGGATAAGAGAAAGGATTGTATCATGAAGGGTCTAACACACCATTTAAAGGACTTCAGATTTTACTTTGTGGGCAACAAAGTCACTGACAATTCTAAACATGGTTTTATTTTTTAAATTTATTTTATTGAATTATAGTTGATTTACAGTGTTGTATTAGTTTCTGCCATACAGCTAAGTGATTCAGTTATACATAGATATACATTCTTTTTCATATTCTTTTCCATTATGATTTATCACAGAATATTGAATATAGTTCCCTGTGCTATACAGTAGGACCTTGTTTATCTATTCTATATATAATAGCTAAACATGATTTTATAAATTTGATTATAAAAAATTATGGTTCGGAAAGATCATTTTGTTGACTCTGAGAATAAGAAGTGCTTTTGGCTAGAGGTAGAGAGTTTGGTAAGCTATCGCAGTGGTTCTGGCAAGAAATGATAAGAGCCTAAGCAAGAGCAGATAACTGCTAAGGGACCAAGGGAGTGCTGGGTAAGTCTAGGCTTGCAGCTTGGAGAGGTGGATATATACAGGTGCCCTTTACCAGGGCACATAAAGGAGACAGAGAATTGGAGAAATAATAACTCAGTTTTGGGTATTTGAGATTGAAATACCTATGGGAAGTCCAGGTAGAAAAGTCTGTATGTTATGTTATCAAATAAACCAAATAAAAATGCAGAGGAAAACATATGAATAACTGTAAAACTTTAACCATCAGAAGAAAAAAAAAACAGTATGATTTTAATAAAATTCGTAATATTACAAATGGTCTTACAAGTATATTGTGAAAATAAACTCAAAATGGATTAGAGACCTAAATGTAAGACCAGACACTATAAAACTCTTAGAGGAAAACATAAGAAGAACACTCTTTGACATAAATCACAGCAAGATAGTTTTTGATCCACCTCCTAGAGTAATGGAAATAAAAACAAAAATAAACAAATGGGACCTAATGAAAGTTTTTTGCACAGCAAAGGAAACCATAAACAAGATGAAAAGACAACCCTCAGAATGGGAGAAAATATTTTCAAACGAATCAACGGACAAAGGATTTATCTCCAAAATACATAAACAGCTCATGCAGCTCAATATTAAAAAAACAAACAACCCAATCCAAAAATGGGCAGAAGACCTAAATAGACATTTCTCCAAAGAAGACATACAGATGGCCAAGAAGCACATGAAAAGCTGCTCAACATCACTAATTATTAGAGAAGTGCAAATCAAAACTACAATGAGGTATCACCTCACACCAGTTAGAATGGGCATCATCAGAAAATCTACAAACAACAAATGCTGGAGAGGGTGTGGAGAAAAGGGAACCCTCTTGCACTGTTGGTGGGAAGGTAAATTGATACAGCCACTATGGAGAACAGTATGGAGGTTCCTTAAAAAACTAAAAATAGAACTACCATATGACCCAGCAACCCCACTACTGGGCAGTATACCCTGAGAAAACCATAATTCAAAAAGACACATGCACCCCAATGTTCATTGCAGCACTATTTACAATAGCCAGGTCATGGAAGCAACCGAAATGCCCACTGACAGACGAATGGATAAAGAAGATATGGTACATATATACAATGGAATATTACTCAGCCATAAAAAGGAACGAAATTGGGTCATTTGTTGAGATGTGGATGGATCTAGACACTGTCATACAGAGTGAAGTAAGTCAGAAAGAGAAAAACAAATATCGTATATTAACGCATATATGTGGAACCTAAAAAAATGGTACAGATGAACCGGTTTTCAGGGCAGAAATTGAGACACAGATGTAGAGAACAAACGTATGGACACCAACGGGGGAAAGCAGCGGGGAGAGTGGGGGGGTGGTGTGATGAATTGGGCGATTGGGATTGACATGTATACACTAATGTGTATAAAATTGATGACTAATAAGAACCTGCTGTATAAAAAATAAATAAAATAAAATTCAAGAAAAAAAGTGTGTTGTGTACTTTGTCTTGCTTTGCAATCAAGGAAATTTAAGTGAAGATTTAATTTAATTAATGTTCTGTTAAAACAACTGCAGAGAAATTTATTTATATAATAAGAAAAGATTGGCAGCACCCTAAATGAGCTATATTAGGGCAATGGTCAAGTAAATAGCAACATGTACCGTCTTTGGAACATTACATAGGCATGGAAATTATATTTTGGAGACTATTTAATCAGTAAAATAGTCATGATATGATGACAAGTAAAAAAGCAGGATACAAAACTGTGTAAAGAGTACAATCCTAATTTTGCCAAAAATATATTTACCTAGTAGTATTATAGGTAATTTTGCTTATCCCCTTGCTTTGCTTTTATTAAATGTTTTACTCTGAAAATTAATCAAAAACATTAGAGAATAAATAGTTCATATAAAAGAAGTATTCAATTCCACTGAATTTAAAAATTATATTATTGAGTTATAGGTAAAAATAAAACTGAAATCCATTCAACAACCTCATTTTGGATGTGAATATGGCATATTTTAACTTCCTGTTGCTATTATCTTGGAAGCAGAAGAGTTCACTTATTTATGCAAATTAATATACATGCTATTTGCAAATTATAAGATTACCAAAAATTAAGGAAACCTTTAACTTTATCATTCAAACTAGGACAATTTTGAGAATGAAAGGGTCACTAATAATAATTATTCTGGACAACAGGTACAAATCTGGACATATGGTCACACATTCACTTGGATTAAAATTTAAGGCCTTACATTGTGAATAAAATGTTGACTTTTAGCATTATTTCATTTCCTTTTTTGTAAGAGTAAACATTTCAAGGGTAACACGTATGAATGAGCTAAATCATACGGTGGCATGTATAGGCAGCTCTTTTTGACAATAATTTTCTCACTCAGTAGATTGTAAAATTCAGGTTTGAAAGGAACTCATTCATCCTTGATGTGTTGATATAATGGGAGAAGAAAGAAAAAGGGTAAAAATCCATCTGTTTCAAAAATGATTTATGTAAAAATCAACTATAATTCAATAAAAAGATATTAAATCAATAAAAAATGATTTGTGTCATTTAGGTTTTTCTGAAGTTTATAAACTTCCATTTGAAACTGAAAGGTGGTGTGTAGTGCATTATACTCTGACCTTTAACACATTTTATCTTCTTATTTATCTCCTAAACACTAAGATGGAAAATTTCTTTTAAGAAAATCATTCACAAATGTTAATATCTGATGCTCTACGGTTGCTATATTACAAATGACATAAAATTTCACAAGAATTGATGTGACTAAGTAGAAATTCATAAAGTCATTTAAATAGTTAAGATTTGTATCAACTTCTGTAACTACTGAAAAAAAAAGTCTGGATGGGGAAAGCACTTTCATAAACAGATGAGTATCCTAAATGCTACAGAATGCATGAAAAGGATCATGTCTCCTCTCTGTTAATTAACACTGTTATAAAGAGGTGATAAAGGAAAGAAAAACCCAACAGTCCGTAAGATCATACACTTACATTTATGCACAGTACTTTTGATTCTTGGATAGAACCAAAATCATAAGCTTCTTAGCAGCTTTCGTAGTTACATGTAGCTAATAATATATTAAGTGCATTGTGTGATTTGCTTTTACCAAAGTATCTTGAACATTATGGCAAACAAGCTTATTAAATATTACTTTGAATTTTAGAATGAAGTTTTGGTGGTACTGGGACTAATGGGTAGAGGGAAACTATTGTTTATCTTTTATGCTGCACCATAAAGGGAGACAGGCACTCAAAAAACCTTATTTCTGTTAAACGTTACAAAAATATGAGGGTCAGCTTTATGTACGAGAAACCTGAGAATTAATGTATTTAAGTGTTATTGTCAAGGACTAAAACTAAGTATTTCAAGCCTAAGCCATACATAGGCTTAAAAAAAAGCATTAGAGACAGAAGAAGCCCCAAGCTGGTGGAGTACGAAGACCCTGAGCTCACCTCTTCCAACAGGTACACCAAAATCACAACTATTTACAGAACAAATATCTATGAGAATGACCTGAAAACTAGCAGACAAGATTTTCTAAAGCTAAAAGTATAAAGAAGGAGCCACATCAAGATAAGTAGGAGGGGCAGAGACACATTATAGGCAAGATCTATGCCCCCAGTTGGCAACCCACAAACGGGAGGAATATCACAGTTGCAGAGGTGCTCTCCAAGGAGCCAGGGACCTAAGCCCCAAATCGGGCTTCCCAGCCTGGGGGACCTGCACCAGGAAGATAAGCCTCCAACATCTGGCTTTAAAAACCTGCAGGCGGGCTTCCCTGGTGGCGCAGTGGTTGAGAATCTGCCTGCCAATGCAGGGGACATGGGTTCAAGCCCTGGTCTGGGAAGATCCCACATGCCGCGGAGCAACTAGGCCCGTGAGCCACAGCTACTGAGCCTGCGCATCTGGAGCCTGTGCTCCGCAACAAGAGAGGCCGCGACAGTGAGAGGCCCGCGCACTGCGATGAAGAGTGGCCACCGCTCGCCGCAACTAGAGAAAGCCCTCACACAGAAACGAAGACCCAACACAGCCAAAAATAAATAAATAATTAAGACCACATATTAAAAAATAAACAAATAAAAACCTGCAGGCTTGTGAGAGCTGGAGGACTATAGGAAACAGAGGCTCCACTCTTTTTTTTTAATTGAAGTATAGCTGATTTATAATATAGTTTCAGGTGTACAATATAGTGATTCAATATTATTATAGATTATACTCTACAAAAAGTTATTATAAAATATTTGGCTGGTTCCCTGTGCTGTACATTACATCCTCTCCAATAAATGCTTTTGGGAAAACTGGACAGCTACATGCAAAAGAATCAAACTGGACTACTCTCACATCATGCACAAAATAAATTCAAAATGGATTAAAGACTTAAGTGTAAGAAGACTCCTAGAAGAAAACCTAGGCAGTATGTTTTTTGACAGTGGTCTTAGCAATATACTTTCGGATCTGTCTCCTCAAGCAAGGGAAGCAAAAGCAAAAATAAACAAAAGAGACTACATCAAACTAAAAAACTTTTCACAGTGAGGGAAACCATCGACAAAATGAAAGACAGCCTACTGAATGGGAGAAGATATTGGCAAATGGTGTATCTGATAAGGGATTAATATCCAAAGTATACAAAGAACTCATGCAATTCAACATCAAAAAAACAAACAACTCACTTTAAAAATGGGCAGAAGACCTGGATAGACTTTTTCCCAAAGAAGACATACAGATGGCCAACAGGCACAAGAAAAGATGCTCAACATCACTAATCAGGGAAATGCAAATCAAAACTACAATGAGATATCACTTCACACCTGTCAGAATGGCCATCATCAAAAGGACAGCAAATAATAAATGTTGGCGAGGATGTGGAGAAACGGGAACCCTTGTGCACTGTTGGTGGGAATGTAAATTAGTGCAGCCACATACTTTTGGAAAAATGTATGGAGGTTCGTCAAAAAATTAAAAATAGAAATACCATATGATCCAGAAATTTCATTTTACGGTATTTACCCAAGGAAAACAAAAACACTAATTCAAAAAGATATGTGCACCCCAGTGTTTATAGCAGCATTGTTTATAATAGCCAAGATATGGAAGCAACCTGAGTACCTATCTATCTATATATCTATCTATGTATCTATCTATCTGTATTTATATACATATATACACACACAAAAAAATGCTGTATTACTCAGCCATAAAGAAAAATGAAATCTTGCCATTTGTGACAACATGGATGGATCTAGAGCGTATGTTATCATGCTAAGTGAAATAAGGTAAAGACGAATACCATATAATATTACTTATATGTGGTATCTAGAAAACAAACCGAACCAAACCAAATCAGACTCATAGATACAGAGAACAAACGGGTGGTTGCCAGAGGGGAGGGATGCAGGGGTTTGGGCATAATAGGTGCAAGGGATTAAGAGGTACAAACTTCAGTTATAAAATACAGAAGCCACAGGAACATGGTCAGTAACAGCATGATAACTTCGTATGGGGACAGAAGGTTACTAGACTTACCATGGTGATCATTTGGTAATGTGTATAAATGTTGAGTCACTATGTTGTATACCTGACACAAACATAATATTGTACATCAACTTTATCTGACTAAAAACACCGTAAATTGTCAAAGTATGTGTAAGTAAATTTGTAGGATAAACATAACTCACCTTTGATATATCTCATGGGTCCATATATCCCTAATGTCTATAAAGATCTCTATGCAGTTAAAAGTTTAAAATCAGGTTGTTTTATGGGCTTCCCTGATGGCGCAGTGGTTGAGAGTCCGCCTGCCGATGCAGGGGACACGGGTTCGTGCCCCGGTCCGGGAAGACCCCACATGCCACGGAGCTGGGCCCGTGAGCCATGGCCGCTGAGCCTGCGCGTCCGGAGCCTGTGCTCCGCAACGGGAGAGGCCCGCGTACCACACACACACAAAAAATAAGTAAATAAAATAAAAAATAAATAAAATAAGGTTCTTTTTTAACAGTAGAAATAAGTTTATGGTAGAATAACATTATTCTATCCACTTTGATAATGATCTTCCTAACTGAATATCCATTCAAAAGCCCCTATAAAGAATTAAACAGATTTAAACACCACGTGAAAGCATGAAAACCAGTTTTGTGTTATTTTTCTAATTCGTAAATAGTTTAATTTTTAACGGTGCCCTGGGATGTGAACAGAGAGACAGTTCATGTGGCCAGGACATCATGGTGTGACTGGAAAAGAGGGGCAGTTTGGTGGAGGGTGGAGGGCAGTGAGAGGGCACATGGATTTGAATCCCCATTTTGCTATAACCCGTTTTCTGACTTCAAATGGATCCTTGGTGGCCTCGGTCCTTCCTGTAGATGATTTCTACATCTACATGATTTCTACATCTACATTGACATGATTTCTACATAAAGTCTAAACTTCAAAGGAAGGAACTCACAAATTAAAACGATAACCAAGTACATTGGAAAGACCCTGAAGGCGATAATGATAGTAGTGATGATATTGTTATAATGCTCTCTAAGGTTCACCCGAGCTTTGAAAGTAAAATATTCTATGGTTTCTTCCCAGAATTGTTATGAGATGGTAACTAGTACTTAGTAAGCTGGTCTGCGATTCCATCCACTAGAGGACAGTAGTAAATGTGCACAAGCATATTTTTAAAAGCCATAGTGTGACTCCTTTGAAATAAAACCTGTCTTGCAGAAAGATGCTATGAAAAGAAGCACATAAAAAACCAGGGTCAATTTTTTTTTTTTTTTTTTTTGCGGTACGCAGGCCTCTTACCGCTGTAGCCTCTCCCGCTGCGGAGCACAGGCTCTGGACGCGCAGGCTCAGCGGCCATGGCTCACGGGCCCAGCAGCTCCGCGGCATGTGGGGTCTTCCCGGATCGGGGCACAAACCCGTGTCCCCTGCATCGGCAGGCGGACTCTCAACCACTGCGCCACCAGGGAAGCCCCAGGGTCAATATTTTGAATAAAGCCACAACATTAAAGGGTTATAGAAATTTCTGGTCTAGTAAATATTTGAATATTTACTAGTGCGTAAGTGGGCAATTTCTTCAGGACCAGCTCCTCTGTAAGAAGTCAGCTGTGTTGAGAGTGATAGGCCCCTGGAGTCATCATCAAGTATGCAGCTGTGCCTGCAATGGCAGTGAGGTGAGCCGTGGACAGCCTGGGGCTGCTCCCAGCCCAAGACAGGCTCGAATCTCCTCGGGGTGTACCACATACTTTTTTGTCTCTACAGCCCAGCCCAGCATTTTGTGTGCAGTAAGTGCCTAATCAAAGCTTGTTGTTCAACCCTAGCCAACTCTGGACTTGGTTCCCTGTTTTGCCACTTCTCAGATTTTTGATTTTTGGCAAGTCACTTAACTTCTCTGACTCAGCTGGTGTTGGTTTTGTGGATTCAAGAATTTCTGAGGACCCTTTAACATCCTCAGTTATGAACTTAGCCATCTCACCTTTTGAGATATTTTATGTATTTCCTTGCTGCCCTTCCCTGCCTGAGAACAAATCAGGCGTTTAATTATGCTTCTTAACACATTTTCGTCCCAGATTATTTCTTTTTCTGATATAAAGTTTCTGAACAGGTAAAGTAAGTTCAGTGCCAGGTAGACTGCCTAAATGTGTACCTATGAGTATATGTCTTAATCTTTCTGAGACTTACATTCTTAAATAGCAAATGGGGATACTATTCAGAGTGTTGCTAAAGATTAAAATGAGATATGATATTTAAAACACAATGGTAGATCTTCGGTCGACTTCTCACAAATATCGGTTCTCTTCTCTGACAGATCTAATAGTCTATGATTGTGTTATCTTCTTTTCATTTATAGGTAGGAATTTATAGAGAATTCCATTAAAATAGACAGTTTTTAGTACATGGTGGATCATACGGTGTCTTTTATAATATAATTACCAAATATAGAAATGTCTTAATATCATAAGACACAAGTAAGCAATAGTGCCCCTTCTCAAGAAAAAATCATTATAGTAGAATTCTAAATTTTCTAAAATGACTGGAATAAATCAACATGTGCCCCGTGTATTGGCCAAATTTGGTAATAATAATTTTATTGATGAATCTGTAATTAAAGATAAATGTTCTGAGTTTTAAATTATATGTGATTGAAACAAACTCTTCTTTTTATAACATGCTTAGTCGCTCTGTAATTTCCTGCACATTTAAGTGTTCATTTTGTTAGAATTAGCATATATTGTCATCCTTACTCCCAATGTTATGGGATGAAAACAATTCCAGTGTCTGAATCATTTATCCATTAGTGACAGTGAAATAAACCCATAGCTGAAATAGAATTAAGAAATTAAGTGTTTTAATTTCAACAAAGGCAAAATGACAGATTGGTTTTGGAATAGCTGTTGGCAAAGCATAGATATGACGCCTGTGACCAATAGAGACAGGACATTTATTATTTTCTGACTTTATAAGTAAGCGGGGTTTGTGAAAATCCCAGTTCTTCTTGCTCCATCATGAGAAATGCAGAGGTGATTGGACAACTGGGGCTTCTGCTTCCTGCTAAGAGCCTACTTTCTGTAAGAATCAAATAGCATCAATAGACCTTGAAAGGCCCGTGGAATAGGGCATTCACTCAAAGTACAGAAACACAGAGATTTTTTTCCTTTACCCAAAAGTTGCTGTGTTTCTAGGCTCTCGCTGTCTCTCTCAATTTTATTCAAGGTTTTTTTCTAGAATGGATTCTTCTTGGACGTAAATGACTGTAAAACATTTTTCAAGGAAATGTCTTTTTGGGTAAATGCAGTCACACCGTAATAGAGGACACAGACTGTGTTTGACTTGAGCCAAAGAAAAGAACTTCCCTAGATACTCTTATATAAACCAGGTGCATAAACAGAGCGCACTGTGACAAATCTACAAATTCTCGAGGGGCTCAAAATACAAGCTAGATGCTGAAAAACCAAGATACGAATACTAAAGTGAGGCATAGTCTTTCCTGCAGGGGAGGTCTATTAGCAAGAACCTCTAACATAGAAGACACGATTTCTCTCTTGACAATTCCCTAATATTTCCAGAGCTAAATACTTTATAGCCTGGTCTACCAGTGCTTCACAGCCATGCCCTACCCAAACAGTACAACTTTGTCCTTGTTACTACTAGTGCCGTCCATACCCACATTCCATCCCCACCCACACTCACCATTTCCAACACTTCCTTCCCTGAGCCTTTGGTTGCTTCCTCTGCCAGAAATGTCTTTCTTCCGCTTCTGGTGAACTGTGACCCAACCCTCGAGACTAGCTCAAATGTCAATTCTGAAATCAGTAGCTTTCTGGGAATCTCTTCTCCCTACCCCCAAGCAGAATTAAGTTCTTCCCTCCCCTGTACTCCTTTAACCCTGGCGTTTGCCTACACAAACGTGGCACTGGACACATCACATTACTACAAAATATATGTGGTATTGCCAGTGCCATTGGATTTATACTTTCCTGCATGTGTTCATCTCCTCTACTAGCCAGTGAGTTCTTTGCTTACCTACCCTCACAATCCAGGGCCTGGGACATAGTAACCATAAATCAAATATTCTCAACAGAATTGTTAAAATCCATGCCATTCATGTGCACAAAAGTCTAAAGTCTTCAGAGTTTCTACCAATCTGTAGTTTAAGAAAAAAGGAAAGAGGACTGTATCACCTTTGCATATATTTGTTCTTTGAGTATTTGTTTATTTGCTGATGAATCATCAGGGTACTTTTAACATTCAAAATTGAGTTTATTGAACTTGGCAAAGTGATAAATTCATTTATTTCCTTCTATTTCCCAAGCTAATGGCTGTGTTTGTTTTATGTTAAACTCCTTTTTGAAGGAGTAGACATTTATACACATAGACAGTTTGTTGACTATCAAGTGTGTTTTAGATTTAGGTTCAAGACACGCAACTTGTGGGGAATGGAGATGCACAAGGGTCCAACGGAAACATATAAGTTAAATTTAAAGTAGCTTGAAAGTCTGCCTTCTGTTGGTAGATCATAGATTCATATGAATTGTGAAGTGATATAATTTAATGTTAGAAAATACCAGGGTTTTTTTCTCCATAATTAGAATGACTTGGAAGTGGAGTGGGTTGGAGAATATTTAGAAGAGAAGAGACAGGGAAGATAAAATTATTGAGAGAAAGTCTTGGCCGGATGGTTAGATGTGGGAATTAGAATCAGAAAGAGGAAAATCCCATCCAACAAATATGTATAGACATGGGCAACGGGGTCCTAGAAACAAGTAACTACATTAATAATTAACTAACATATTAAATTAACATTAAAAAGCCTAAAAAATGGTTTGCTCCATTCTTGCAAAAGAGAGGTGTCAATCTTTTTGTAGAAGTGGCTCATTTCTTAGGTTCAATGGGAGAACCTGCCCTGACTGGAAAGGGCCTCTTCAGTCGTTCCTTATTTTAGGAACAGAAGTTACTGGGCATTTCAGCCAGAAGGGACAGTCAGAACAAAGTCTCGTTGTGATGATCAGTGAGTGGTTCACTGTCCTAGAGGGTAGTGCTAGGAGAAGGGCTTGGTTGAGATGAAGCTGGAGAGGCAGAAAGGGCCAGGCCCGAGGCTTGATTTGCTGCATAAAGACAAAGGGATCTGGGGGAAATACCTGCCGTGACTCGGCTTCCTGACACGGTCCACTGTGCAGAGAGATGGGATGGTTGTGGACATGTGCTTTCTTTTCCAAAAAAGGTTAGAATATTATTTTCTGGATTTCTCTAGTTGTCAAAATTTGACAGAGATAATCTTCTGAAAGCATTTTATCTCTGTTTTCATAAAATGTTTATAAATGTATATAACTGTGTTTCAGGTCTTCCAGTGTGAGAATACCACGAGGAGCTTTCTGGCAATTATAAGGAGCTGTGCCACAGCTGTGTGCAATAAAGAGGGTGTGGTTTATAGGACGTACAAAGCTATTTCCAAGAAATAAGATTCTGCTTAACAGGTTTAGACACAAATCTTAGCTGCACAAATGGCTAAATATACTTGGTTATGACAGGTACAAAGAGTCATTTTGAGCCAGTGAGGTCACCAACTTCAGTGCAAAAGAGGCTGAGAGTCAGTTTTAGCTATTGGCAGTTATGTTTATGAAATGCACCCCAGACTGGGAAGGATGCTAGCTTTCACTTGCCTTGGTAATACTTAAATAACATGAGAGAATGTGGGATACCACGTCTTCCAGTAGCTCCAGTTAGGACTTTCTGTAATGATAGGTTTCTACTGAAATAACGAGCTTAACCACATTTGCTCACAAAAGCCCCATTCTTTATGGGTCAAAACTATAAATGGTACAAACAGCAAAAGCAATCATTTGTTAATCCATAAATCTGTTATCTGGATGTAATTTCCATTGTCCTTCATTCAGTTCTTAAAACAGTAAAAACATAAATATAGCTCCTCAGTTTCTTTCCTTCCTTCCTACTTCCTGCCCTACACACACACACACACACACACACACACACACACACACACAGATACGCAAATACACACACACAGAGGTGGGGAAAGATAGTCCTTCCAGAAATATTTCTGATGGCACATTAAAAAGGGAGTACCTGTGGCTTTTAGACAAACATACCTTTTACAGATTACAGATTCTTCCCACACAGGTTTAGACACAAAAACTCAGCTACCAACTGATTGCAGTAGGTGAAATTAGGTCTCTGAATGTGTTAGTTTGGTGTTTTAGAATTCTTAACCTAGATGTATGTACTTTTATATATATATATATATATATATATATATATATATGTCATTTATTTGGTGTGACAGAAATTTCGATACCAAAATATTATAGGGAAGCATTAAATAATCACATGTGAAAATGCATTCTAAGAATATAGTAATTAATAAGGTGTGTTTCTCACATTTAGTGTGTACATATACATAAAGACAAAAGCTTGGTATGGGCTATTATTAAATCCTAGGATGGTTCGGACATTCTTACCTTGCTCTGAAAAAAAAAAAGAGTGTTTATAACCATGGAAATGGTTCTTCCTCTAAAGGGAAAGCGGGGAGATGGCTCAACTAACAATAAAGAACTTAAAAGTATTTTTATTTAAACTTCAATTCATTAGCAATCATTATTCCTTAACTCACTTGTGACGACAATCAGTGTTGCTAGGTCAGCAGCTAATTCCAGGTCTCTCTGCTCACTTTATGGCTTCATCCTTGCTTGTAACAGGTGATGTGTTGGGTTGACCACTGGACAAGTAGTCCATTGCCATATTGGAGGAGAACTTGCCAACTCTACAGAAATTATAAACCTGAAACAAGAAGAGAAACTTTAGTGGTTACCAGGTCCAGGGACCTAGTACAGTATGTATTCATCTCCCCCCTACCTTTGTTTGGGGAAACATCCTATCTTACATTTCAGGCCATGTGGTTTGGATGAGGTTTTCCTTACCCTTAGCTTCAGGGGTGAGTTTTGTTGTGTTGTGTTGTGTTGTTAAGTTGTGTTGGTTTAAGCCAATCATCCTTTCACATCCCTCTGACTAGAGTAATTGATTGGGGGATTTACTTGCAACTTAATTTGGGCAATGAGCAAACCCAAAACATTTGTTTATCTGTTAACAGAGAAAAGTTCCATTTTGTGGACTTGAAGCTGAAAAAAAGTATGAATCCTGAGGCAATAATAGCCATCTTGAAACCAGGAGGGGAAGCCTTACTTCAGCGTGAAGACAGTGCATTAAAAAAAGCCAAGTTCAGAGAAGTAGAGAATCAGGCTTCAGTTATTTCATTGAAGCCCCTGAATTAAGGCTTATCTAAAGCCAGTCCTTACTCTTGGACTTCTCGTTACAGCAATCAATAGGTTCCTTATATGTTCTGGCCAGTTTGGTTGGGTTTTAAGTTGCTTGCTATGGTACGAATCCTGTCTAAATATAGCATATCACCTTATTATTGAAGCACCAGCTTAGACTTTTACCTTCTTAGTTGTAACTCCATTAGGATGATAGCAAGTAAAATCATGCCCCAACAGCTGTCAATAACATCAAAGAGTAGATCTCATCTCTATTGATATTTCTGATTATATATGTATGTGTGCATATGTGTATATATGTGTATGCATATATATATATAATCATATATCAAAACAAAGTTCTTTTTGGTGGATTAATTAATGTCTTTTGATTACACAGCAAGAGATTGGGTTTGCTAATTCTGCGTCCAGTAATCCATAAAGCATGCAGTACAACCATGTAGCTTGAAAGAGGAAAATAGCTTTAGGAAGATCTGGATCTAATATCTTAAGGATTAAGCAGTGTTAGGAGAGGAAAGCCATGCTGATTAATAGAGACCCCTCTAGTGGCCATAAACAGGTACACAGAGGGAATCATAATCATATTTTCTCATCTGTACTGCTCCAACATTTTGCCTCCTCTCATACCCTGCAGCTGAAGTTGTCTCATTGTGTCCAAGTAAGCTCAAATAAAGTTGGATGATGAAGAACTGCAGCCCATAGGCAAGTAGCAGTCATGTGCTTTGGATTGTAGTTTGAAAGCTGACAGGCTTCAAGTGGCTCATAATATGCCAGAAAAGAGATAGTGTCAGCTATTTACCGTGTAATGTTCAATGGCATTACTAAATCTACTAAATGAAATATGACACCTTCTTAAGTCCCAGCAGCAGAGGCTGGGAGAGGCAGTGTCAGTTATGCAGTGTTTTACTGCATGAATATGAAGTTTATTTCAAAGATCCTCTCAATACCTATTAACCAATATTGGGAGTACAAGTGTTATATGAGCTGCTCAAAGGTATTCTACATTTTGTATTTATACAAAAAGGCTTCTAATATATCTGCTTATAAATGTAGCAATTAAACCCAGATAGTAGGAAGTAATAATAAAGATAATAATGAAAAATAGATAATGCTGTATTTCAGTATTCGTCCCTTCATCATATTGTGTGACACAAAGTACCATAAGTCCTCTGAGAGTATTCTAGTGTCCCTTGAAATCTATTAGCAATTAACTGAAATAATTTAAATTTGCTAGACTGGAAACTGGGGTAGAGTGAAAGAAAAGAAGCAAATAATAATAAATATTTATACAGATTCATTTTAAAGATAATCTTGAGTTTCTGAAAGTAGAATAAATATTGATAAGAAACAAAAATAGATTTAAGGCTCGCTCAAGACAATCTAAATGTAATAGAAATTTGAAATGTTTTATTTGATGGAAATCTTTCAAGATGGATTTGACTACATAGTGCGGTTCTGATAACAGGTTGGCAGATGTGGCCCTGTGAGTACAATGTGACCAGGCACTTTTCTGGGTACTGTGGATACATCAGAGAATAAAAATAAGGACACTATCCCTGACCTCATGAAGCTTACATTCTAGTATGGGGAAACAGGAAATAAACATGAGAAAAAACTACATTACATAGTATATAGTATCGACAGAAGATGTTAAGTGCTATAAAAATATAATAGGGTTGAGCTGCTGCAGCAGGGGATTCATTTAAATAGGGTGGACAGTGACACTTCAGCAAAGACTTGAAAGAAGTAAAGGAAGGAACCACATAGATATCTGGTGGAAGACCGTTACAGGTACAGAAAACAGCAGTGCAGAGATTCTGAAGAAGAAATGTACCCAGTGTGTTTGAAGAATAGGAAGGAGGTCTCTGTGTCTCGTGCAGAGTAAAAAGGGGTACAGTAGTAGGTGATGGGATCAGACAGGTGTGACATGGAGCCTTATAAGGGTTTAGATTTTTTAAATTGAGGTATTAATTGACATATAACATTATATTCGTTTCTTCAATATCTTGTAATAACCTATAATGGAAAAGAATCGGAAAGAGAATACATGTATTTATGTATATATATATATATATATATATAAAACTGAATCGCTTTGCCATACACCTGAAACATTGTAAATCAACTATACTTCAATAAAAAAATTCAAAAATTTTAAAAAATTAAGTAAACATTATATTAGTTTCAAGTGTATAAAGACTAATTGTTTCTGTATATTGAGAAATGATCACAATATGTCTAGTTAACATCCATCACCATATATAGTTACAGAATTTTTTTCCCTGTGATGAAAATAACTGGAAACGTGTACCGTTTGACACCCTTCATCTATTTCACCCACCTCCGCACCCTCCCTCTCTGCCTCTGGTAACCATCGATCTGTTCTCTGTTATCTATGAGTTTGGGTTTGTTTGTTTTGTTTTCAATTCCACAAAAAATGAGGTCATACGGTATTTGTCTTTCTCTGTCTGACTTAATTCTCCTAGCATAATGCCCTCTGGATTCATCCATGTTGTTGCACATGACAAGATTTCATTCCTTTTTAATGGCTGAATAATATTCCATTGCATATACACACACACACACACACACACACACACACACACACACACATATAGTCACATTTTCTTATTTTCTTTATCCATTCATCTATTGGTAGACAGGTTGCTTTCATATCTTGGCTGTTGTAAATAGTGCTACAATGAACATGGGGGTGCATATATCTTTTCAAATTAGAGTTTTTGTTTTCTTCAGATAGATACCCAAAAGTGGAATTGCTGGATCATATGGTAGTTGTATTTTTTTTTTTGGCCGTGCTGCCTGGCATGTGGGATCTTAGTTCCCTGATCAGGGATCAAACCTGCCACCCCCACCCCTGCAGTGGAAGTGCAGAGACTTAACCACTGGACTGCCAGGCAAGTCCCGGTAGTTCTATTTTTAATTTTTTTGAGGAACCTCCACAGTGTTTTCCATAGTGCACCAAGGATTTAGATTTTTAATGCACGTGAAATAAGCCTTAAGGGAGTTTTGAGCAGAAGAGTGACATGACCTAACTCCGTGTTTTAACAGTGTCAATCTGGCTATGTTGAGAGGAGACCATAAGAAGAAAAAGGTAGAAACGGGAGTGTCAATTATTGCAATAATCCACGCGAGAGTTGGTGTGATTTAGTTCATGGTGTTAATCGCGGAGGTGGTGACAGGTAATTCTAGATACGCTTAGAAGGTAGAGCCATAGGGATTCTGATACATGACAATAAAGGATGGAAGGCAAAGAAAGGAGATAAGAATTACTACACGGTTTTTGACCTGAGTAATGCAAGTTTGGAGAGGTCATGTCCTGAGATATTAAGACTGTATGTGGAGTGAGTTTGGGAGGAGTTAGATGAATCTAGAGTTCAGAGAGATCTTGACCGAGAGGTCAGTTTTGGAGGCGCATATTTAAAGCCGTCAGACTGAATGCATAACGGCACATAGATAAATGAAGTTTCTGTTTTAAGCAATTGGCCAGTCTAAATATCTAGAAAAATTTCTTCTGGCGTAGAACACCTAAAATGCTAGATAAAACATAATAAACTTTAAATAAGTCTGAGCTCTAGTAATGAAAACAATCAGAACCAGCAAAGAATAAAGAACGATTGCGCAGTGGCAAGCCAAGTCTAAAGTTTCTTCTGACCTGAGGGCATCTCTCAGTTCCTGAGGGCTCAGAGCCAGGCTTTTAACTAGCCACACATGTTTAGGACTGGAAACTAAGCTGCAAGCCCCTAGAATATGGTGGACAGATAAGAGATACTTTAGTACAACAGAAAACTTGAAATAACTTTCTTAGAGAGTGCATTAGGATAAATCAACCCACCACTTGAAAGGAAATATCCCCCTAAGGGGGATAGCCGGGATGGGGGGGTGGGGGGAGGGCTAACTTAGGAGTTTGGGATTAACATATACACTACTATATACAAAATAGATAAACAACAAGGACCTACTGCTATAGTCAGTAGGAACTATACTCAATTTATTGTAATAATCTATAATGGAAAAGAATCTGAAAAAAAATGTATAACTGAATCACGTAGCTATACAGTTGAAACTAACACAACATTGTAAATTAACTATATTTCAACAAAAAAATTTTAAAAATACAGTAACCATCTTACAATAGAAAAAAAGAGAGAGAAAGGAAATAGTCTTAGACTTGGCACGGGTGGAGGCATGGATTTATGTTTAGGGGACAGAATTAAAACTTCTTGTGTGGCCCACAAAACCCTCAGTCTGAAAGTTAAGTTCCTACCATAGTTCTGGGTTGTTGGTGACATCGGGGATAAAGCAAAATCAAAAGCAGTTCCTCTCTGAAGGAGATGATTTAATTACTTACCTGTGTAAGATATTTCTTTCTCTCTAGCTCTTTCCCCTCTCCCACTTTTATCAGGACATTCTTTCCATTGCCTCTCTTGTCCTTTATCTTATTTCATTTCTATTCTCAGCAGTTTTCCTCAGTGTCGCAGTCTACTTTGGGAGAGAACCCTAGCGGGCCAGGTTTCAGAGATCACAGAAACTAGGCTGCGCCAGTCCCTTGCAGTTCCACGGCAAGCTCTTATATCCACCTGCCACCAGAGTGGGTAAAACCCATCAAGGTTTTAGCAGCAGCTCCTGAACTGACCCATTGCACTTTGTGAATATCTGTTGGCTGTTTTATAGTTCCTGTGTTCTTAGACACTGGGTTGCTTCACATTACTTCCTCCTGCATAGTATGTGGATCTTAGGGATGTTGAAGGATTGTCCCGACTCACTTGTATTTTTTTACCTCATGAGGATAACTCGTCTCCTAGTTATTCTAAATATTGTCTTTCATTCTTTGGTTTTACTTTCAATTTTCTCTCTTTTTATATGGGGATTTGGGTTGCATCAGAAACTATGCCCACCACTATTACTATCTTCTGGAATCCCCATAATACTTTTTCTTTAAAAAAAAGGAAGTAGAAGAAAAGACTCAGCTTTTATAAACATATATGAATATATATTGATGTATACATACATATATGCAAATATATGTAAATATATACAAATATACATATACAGAAAATCAAGACAGTTCTTAGAATAATGGTACATGAAGAAAGAGCAAGCAGAGATTGTTAAATAGTAAAATGCATTACTGGAGATAATTATAATGTGCAATGATCAGACCAGCCTCAGGAAAAATTGTCAACAGTAATAGGTTTTCTTTGGTGCTGAGCACGTCCTGATTCTGTGGTCAATGCCCTCTTCTGGCTTGCCACACCTAGCATCCCAGTAACCTATGTTTTGTGCCCATCTATGGCCTATCAATATCTTTTTAATCCTTATTTCGCATTCAGCCATAATTCACTGTTAAGAGTGTTAACTAGTATTTTTGGAAAGAACAGTAGACTAAGTGGAAATCTCAGTTTAGCCATTAATTGACTGGACCAGCTTTGACAAATCAATTTATCTCTCTGTTTTATATATATATATATATATATGTGTGTGTGTGTGTGTGTGTGTGTGTATTAATTATAAATAAATTATATATATATAATTATAGATAAATTATAATAAAAATAAAGAAAAAATGAAATCCAGAGCTCGTAATTCATTAATAAAAAGGTAAGCATGAAGCACATACATATAGAATAGAAACATGAGAGACGAGTGACCCATTCATCCCAGGTCCTTTTTTACCTGGTTATAAAACTCAATTCTAAACTCTTAACAACCAGGGTGAAAAAAGTACATTCATAGCTCCGTGTGCTTCACTCACCTGTGATGCTCTTACACAGCTAGAGTCTTCTCCTGCCATGAGATAGGTATCTCTGCCCACCCTGCCAAAAATAGGGTTCCTGACCCCCCCTTCTACCATATCTTTCTTAGCTACTTGTTTCATTTATAGAATTTATCACCTTTCCAATTATTTCATGTGTCTGTGTATTTGCTTTTGGTCTGTCTTCTTTAGTAGACTGTAAGGTCCATGATGAAAAGCATTATGTCTGTTATTTTCAGTAATCTGTGCACAGTGCCCAGCACAGTTCCTGGAGCATACTAGGCTCCCAGATATTTTATAAATCTTAATGCAAAAGAAAAAAGTGAATGAATGGAGCACTTGGTCAAAACTCTGCAGGGGACTAGTCTGTGACATTTGAAAGTGGGCGTTAGGGTCAGAAGATAAGTGTGGTGCAACAAGAATAATGTCTCTAAATTTAAGACAAAGAATAGAAAGTATCAAGAAAACATAAAGCTGACTAGGAAAGCACACTATATAGTTAGACAGAACCTGGGAACTATTACTAAATAGGAAAACAGACCTTTCAAACAGATAACTCGACCAAGTTATTGGTTAAGTAAAAATAAGCTGATGTTAAAAAAATAAGCTGATAAAATATGATATTATTTGAAATAAATTTTATTATTTAAACAGTTAATGGCAATGTGAAACAAGCTAAAACTGGAAAAAATAAGTTAGAGTTGAAATTTACTGGGGTGTGTCACAGTAAAAGAGACACTGAAGGAAAGATATAAACATTCATTTCTAGTGAAGAATATGAAAGGTGCTACGTGGAATGCCAGTAAAAGAATCATGGCTGCAAGCACTAAAAACGTGATCATAATGAGTAATGGAAATGTCACCTGGGACAATAGGAGAAGTTGTTACTCAAGTAATGAGTTTGAGTAGAAATTAGAAGCTAATGACTTCTTGTGTAATTCTCTAGTTCAAATATCAACAAAATTATTGAAAAGTATTCCATGACCATAGCACATATGTCAGACCATATACCTGATAGTATATGCTTTATTAAAATATTAGAAACAGTTGTTCAAATTGAGGCAAAATGGATTGACAATGTGGGTAGTGCAATTTCAAAGGACAGGAGAACTAAGAAGAGGACAGAGGAGAGATGGAATGTCACATGCTGGCCTTAGGAATGGTAACAGTGGTTAATTCTTCCCCACAGGGGCAGCTTATGCTCTGGAATCAAAAAAACAGACAGACAATAAGTGCAACCAAACAGCAAGACAATTAAAATTCTTCACAACGGGAGTCTGAATCCAGCTCCTGCTTGATCCATCATTTCCCTGACTTTCAACCATTTTCCTGTGTCATGAAGAAATAGAGAAATAAAGCCCAGAAATTTCTCCCAAGGATGCAAAATGCATGCTTCTCTAGTCTCCGGGAGAGTCAATATCTTTTTTTTTAACATCTTTATTGGAGTATAATTGCTTTACAATGTTGTTTTAGTTTCTGTTTTATAACAAAGTAAATCAGCTGTACATATACATATATCCCCATATCTCCTCCCTCTTGCATCTCCCTCCCACCCTCCCTATCCCACCCCTCTAGGTGGTCACAAAGCACCGAGCTGATCTCCCTGTGCTATGCGGCTGCTTCCCACTAGCTATCTAGTTGACATTCGGTAGTGTATATATGTCCATGCCACTCGTTCACTTTGTCCCAGCTTACCCTTCCCTCTCCCCATATCCCCTAAGTCCATTCTCTACGTCTGCGTCTTTATTCTTGTCCTGCCCCTCGGTTCATCAGAACCATTTTTTTTTCTTAGATTCCATATATATGTGTTAGCATACGGTATTTATTTTTCTCTTTCTGACTTACTTCACTCTGTATGACAGACTCTAGGTCCATCCACCTCACTACAAATAACTCAATTTCGTTTCTTTTTACGGCTGAGTAATATTCCATTGTATATATGTGCCACATCTTCTTTATCCATTCATCTGTCGATGGACACTTAGGTTGCTTCCATGTCCTGGCTATTGTAAATAGTGCTGCAATGAACATTGTGGTACATGTCTTTTTTTTGAATTATGGTTTTCTCTGGGTATATGCCCAGTAGTGGGATTGCTGGGTCATATGGTAGTTCTATTTTTAGTTTTATAAGGAACCTCCATACTGTTCTCCACAGTGGTTGTATCAATTTACATTCCCACCAACAGTGCAAGAGGGTTCCCTTTTCTCCACACCCTCTCCAGCATTTATTGTTTGTAGATTTTTTCTTTTAATTTCTTTTTAATACATTTATTTATTTATTTATTTTTGGCCGCGTTGGTCTTTGTTGCTGCGTGCAGTCTTTCTCTAGTTGTAGGGAACGGGGGCTACTCTTCGTTGCGGTGCACAGGCTTCTCATTGCGGTGGCTTCTCTTGTTGTGGAGCACGGGCTCTAGGTGCACAGGCTTCGGTAGTTGTGGCTCACGGGCTCTAGCGTGCAGGCTCAGTAGTTGTGGCACACGGGCTCAGTTGCTCCGCAGCATGTGGGATCTTCCTGGACCAGGGCTCGAACCCGTGTCCCGTGCATTGACAGGCGGATTCTTAACGACTGTGCCACCAGGGAAGTCCCGTTTGTAGATTTTTTGATGATGGCCATTCTGACCAGTGTGAGGTGATACCTCATTGTAGTTTTGATTTGCATTTCTCTAATGATTAGTGATGTTCAGCATCCTTTCATGTGTTTGTTGGCCATCTGTATATCTTCTTTGGAGAAATGTCTATTTAGGTCTTCTGTCCATTTTTGGATTGCGTTGCTTGTTTTTTTGATATTGAGCTGCATGAGCTGCTTGTATATATTGGAGATTAATCCTTTGTCAGTTGCTTCATTTGCAAATATTTTCTCCCATTCTGAGGGTTGTCTTTTCGTCTTGTTTATGGTTTCCTTGGCTGTGCAAAAGCTTTGAAGTTTCATTAGGTCCCATTTGTTTATTTTTGTGTTTATTTGCATTTCTCTAAGAGGTGGATCAAAAAGGATCTTGCTGTAATTTATGTCATAGAGTGTTCTACCTATGTTTCCCTCTAAGAGTTTTATAGTGTCTGGCCTTGCCTAATTAAAGATTTAGGTCTTTAATCCATTTTGAGTTTATTTTTCTGTATGGTGTTAGGAAGTGTTCTACTTTCATTCTTTTACATGTAGCTGTCCAGTTTTCCCAGCACCACTTATTGAAGAGGCTGTCTTTTCTCCATTGTATATTCTTGCCTCCTCTGTCAAAGATAAGGTGTCCATATGTGCATGGGTTTATCTCTGGGCTTTCTATCCTGTTCCATTGATCTATCTTTCTGTTTTTGTGCCAGTACCATACCGTCTTGATTACTGTAGCTTTGTAGTAAACTCTGAAGTCAGGGAGCATGATTCCTCCAGCTCCATTTTCCTTTCTCAGGATTGCTTTGGCTATTTGGTGTCTTTTGTGTTTCCATACAAACTGTGAAATTTTTTGTTCTAGTTCTGTGAAGAATGCCATTGGTAGTTTGATAGGGATTGCATTGAATCTGTAGATTGCTTTGGGAAGTAGAGTCATTTTCACAATGTTGATTCTTCCAATTCAAGAAAATAGTATATCTCTCCATCTGTTTGTATCATCTTTAATTTCTTTCAGCAGTGTCTTATAGTTTTCTGCATACAGGTCTTTTGTCTCCTTAGGTAGGTTTATTCCTAGGTATTTTATTCATTTTTTTGCAGTGGTAAGTGGGAGTGACAAACAAACGTTTTTTAGAGCATGTCACATTCTCTGAATTGGAGCCTTAGGATTAGTTCTTACAGAGTGAATCAAGAGTTTAAAAAGGTTGCAATAGATCAATAATCTTCTTTCTTTTAAAGTTAGGAGAACATCCCTTAATACAATATCATTGTACTTCTGAATTTAGGAATATATTTATTAAAGTCCTTATTGAGTACCAGTTATTACCAAGAGCTAGGTGCTGTGGTTAACTGAACTACAGATCTGCAGCCTCTACCCTCAAGCTCACAGCCTAGTTGGTGTGGGGGTTGGGGTAGGGACAGAACACTGTGGTAAAGGCTATGCCATTGAGCTCTGCCTAAGTTACCTTTGTGGCAGTGAGGGCTCCCAGAGGAAGAGATATTTGATGTGTGTCTTCGACGATGAATAGGGATTCACCAAGAAGACAGAGGCAGAAGACATTCCAGGTTAAAGGAGCAGCAGTTGGCAAAATGCACACATGAAGTATGCCAGCACATTGGAAGATTATGAGAAGTTTGCTATAGTTCAAATAAATGTGCCCCAAAAGATACCATGCTTAGAAAGATCATTGTTGTGGCTGTTTAGAGGAAGTATTAGAAGAGAGGAGAAAGTGGAGTTTATTGGTTGAGAGTTATTTTAATAGCCCAGGTGAAATATGATAAGTGTCTGAACTGAGGTCATTGCAATAGGGATGAAGAAGGGAAGTGAATAGGAAAGAGGGAGTACTCAGAAAGTAGACTCCTAGGTTTTGTTTGGTAAACAGTGGAGATGGTGGTTCTAAAGCCAGGATGTAAGTTATAGGAGACATAACAACTTTGGGAGATTATTTTCCTCTGCGTACCTGAGTTTCAGTCACCTAAAGACCATCCAATCAATAGTTGGTTATTGATATCTGGAGTACAGGAGAGATATCTGAGTTAAATCTTTGGGAGTCATGGATGTGTAGATTGAGAATCAAAAAATCAAATGTCTACAGGTTACAGCTGCTTAGTAGACAAAGTAAATGAGTAAAGTGGATGATAAGGAATGGTGAGAACTGTCATGAGCTGGAGAGAGCATGCCCCGCTATGGGGGACAGCTGCTACTCAGTTCTAATAGGTTACTGATGTGGGACTCTGGGGGAACAGTGCTAGCAGCTTTTTTAGAAAGAGAAACCAGAAACCCGGATTTTAATATGGGCTTTCCGAATCTCAAAACTAGTTTAAGATTAAAAAAAAAAAAAACCAGAAAAAACTTTGTGAGCCAAAACAAATTAGTTGACTGGCCAGATTAAATCAATGGATACCTCTGTTGTAGATAGTAATGCAAATTGTAAACATGAATGAAATTCCTAAGAAAAATGTAGCCTACAGTGAGAAAAGGAGAACCTCAGAATGAAACTCATAAAAACCTGAGGCTCAAGAGACAGCCTTGAACCAGGTACTGCACAATATAACTCATATTTTTAGTGGTGAAAGAGTAAAACTAACATTTTATTTCACAGCATAAAGATGTGTCCCATTAGAAACCCATGAGTACCAACTTAAAATAAGCACTCAATTGTGGGCAGTCCTATTACATTTCTTTCATCAGCTCACCCTCATCCATCCCAGACATCATTTCAAATCTTTTCCACTATCTTAAAATCTCTGACCATCACAACTAACTCCAACCATACCCTCTTTCAGCTGGTGACCCCATCTCATAGTTTCCATAGAAAATGGAAACTGTGAGATAGGATCCTGTGTTTAGTTTCAGGGATAGGAGAAATGTTTCTCTTCTGCTGCTCTAGCCTGTTCTCTTCCCTCCAGCTTCTCATGAATCTTACACTCTCAGTGCCTTCTATGATATATTCAGATACCCCATCTTAGTCTCTCCCTAGGTTTTTAAACACATCCAGGCCTCTCCCATTAACAAGAATAAAAAACAAAACAACCACTCCCAGGCCCACAAGTTTCTCTAGCTTACTCTATCTTTCTTCCCTTTTATAGTCCAGCTTCGCGAAAGAATCATATATACACCCTTGTCTCCAGTTCCTTTTCTACACTCACTCCTTAGACTATCTGATCTAGCTTCTGTTTCAGAAAGTCTGGTAGACTCTCTCTTGTTAAGGTCACCACGCTACTAAATCCATTGAAAGTTTTCAGCCGTCACCTTTCTTGTCCTCTTAGCATCATTTGACCCTGTTGGCCACTCCACTCTTCATGACCTACGTTACCCTGGCTTCTGTGATATCTAGCTCTCCTGGGCTTCCTCCTACTCCTTCTTCAGATCACATCTTATTCTTCACTTCCCCTGGGAACCCTGCCTTTACTGGTTCAAATCTCACTATTGTATGCTCTCTGAGGGCAATAAAACTCTCCTTTGTAACATTTTTCACTGTGAAATTTTATATTTTTCTGTGTGGTCTCCCCACTTGTAAGCTGAAGATAGGTAGGAAGCATGCTAGATTTTCTCATCATCATATGCGTTGTACCTGGACAGAGTGCTGGGGCTCAATAACTATTCTTCTAAAGAATGAATGACTAAATAACTGAAAATGAGTGAATTTAAAGCCTGAAACTACAGACCATAGAGGCTGCCTCAGTTGCCTAGCACATTATTTCATATTTGGATCATTTTCATTTTTATTAATTAAACCTCAAATATATTTCAGAAGTTTAAGAAGGGTTATTTCAATCTATTTAATTGGGGGATTATTTTTAATTTTTATTCTTCAACTCACACTTAGTCTATAATATAACCTTTAAGTAGAGTGGCACAAAATGAATAGGAGTTTGTCTCTACTCTTAAAAGGCGTAATTTTTTCCTCTTCATATGTATTAAAATTTAAACTGGAAATAAAATTTAAATATCTATTTTTTCAAACAGCTGCAAATACAGAGAGAACAACAATAAGAATGATAAAGAATAAAATAGTTGGAAATCTTAAAAATCTCATTGAAATTATATAAAAAAGGCTTTTATTTCACCCCAAATATTTTTACATTATTAAATATGTCCATGTAAAGGATCTATATCTAGAGAGATATATAAAGGATCTATGTTTAGAAACTGGTATGAATGAACAGTTTCAGTATGGGAAATGGACCAAATATTATTGCTTATGATCATTAGCTATATTCATTCAACAAGCATTTATTGAGCACTTGCCATTAGTTAAGGTAAGCGAAGCCGAGTCTTCATGACCAACTGAATGTGAGATTGAGCATGGGGGAGAGGAAGAGATCAGAGGGCACAGAGATTTCTAGATGTGTTGACTGCAGGCAAGATGAACAGGAATTATTTCTGGAAGTTTTGAATTTGGGCTGCTGATGTGTAACTAAATTAAAACATGTTGACAATATGCCTACAGTGAAAACTAAAGAGTTCTTGCTTATAAATATCGTTTTTGGTAATAACTGACACATCAATAATGGTTGAAGGTCAGGGATTAGTCAACGGTGCTGGATGTCAGGGAGAGGTCAAGCCATATGATAAATGAAAAAGGCTTTGAGATTTCCTAATTAAATATAGATGAGAGTCTAGTAGATAGATTTGGAGATTATAAAACAGAGAATTTTCTCAGAACTGAATGTGTCAAATCAACTCAATCCATGTCAGACAGCCCTGTGTTCAAATCCCAGGTTTGTCACCTTCCATATAGGACATTGGTCAAATTTACTGAACCTCTAAAAGCCTCAGAGTTTCTCATCTGTAAAGTGGAGATAACAATATCTGCCCGCCTCTAACGTTTGGGGAAGAATTAAATACGATGCTTAGTACAATGTCTTTCACATAGTAAATGTCAAATATAAAGCATTCATGAGGAAGAGGAGGACAATGGTGACAACCGTCCTATGTTTACAAATAAAAAGAAGGAAGGAGGCTTTGATTCAACATAGGGATGACGTTTTGAAAGACCAAGTCGTCTAGATGGAGAGGTGAACTGTAGGAAGGGTAAATTTCACATCACTGGAAGGAAGGATTAGTCGGTCATTGGACAGCAAGCTGACAATGAGGTTTGAAGCATGAGGTAAAGGTCGACATTCTAGTTCTATGATTCTATTATAGCTCTATATTCTATATAGTTCTATGATTCTGTTAGTTTCCCAGGGAATGTGATAGATAAAGCAGGTGTAATTTGGGGGAAGACGGGAAAAGAGACAGCTTTCTTATAAGATTAATAGAACATCTGATATATTATTTCACAACAAAATCAAGGGATCCCCAGCTGTACGATGACAGTTTTGTGGTCAAATGCAGAGTGGCAGCTATTACAGTTGACCCTTGAACAGCACGGGGGTTCAGGGTGCCCGAACCTCTGCCCAGCGGAAAATCCGAGTATAACTTACAGTTGGCCCTCCATATCCATGGTTCCTCCGTACCCAAGGCTCTGATTCTACAGATGCAAGCAACCGTGTAACACTGCAGTGTTTACTATTGAAAAAATCCAAGTATAAGTGGATCTGCGCAGTTCAAACCCGGTGTTGTTAAAGGGTCAGCTGTATACTCAAACACATCCCCATGCCACTTCTGCCCACACATTGAGTTTTACTAACAGCAGCCTCATTTCTTTTACTGTAGTGTCAAAACTTTAGGAAAACAAAAAGAATTTTGTCCTCAAAGCATGTTGGGACCCCAGATTTGTGGAAACCACAGTATGTATTTTCCTAAAAATAAAAACCTGGATTTTGAAAACAGGCTCTTTGGCGGGTGATCAATAGCATTACCAAACTATTACTCAATTAAGAAAATAATTACCTATAGAAATCTCTTAAGTGGCAACTCTCCAAAAACATTTCACTTTACACTTAATTTTTGAACTCCACGTAGGATGAAGTACTTATTAATGTAGCTATTTCTGAAGACTGTTCTTTTTGTTGTTTTTAGAGCAGTGGTCTTGAGTGATGGAGCTACCCCCATTTGTTCTTGTGATGGTTCATATTTACTCTTGAGTTGACTGGCTAGAACTAAAACTAAATTCTAGCTCTAAACCTAAATGGTATTTACAATCCTGAGCTCACTGTCACATCCTCACACAAAGAACTAAGGGACTCTAAACACTGGGATAAGATTTAGCATGACGTTATTCTTCTGAAGAAGACATTTCAGATAAATCCTCGGAGTCTCTAGATGTCAGAGTGTATAGGATGCTTTGTGCAATAATCCCTCAGAGGAGAAACCTTGAAGGAGTCCTATTTTTCCTTATGGCATATGAAATCTGAGCATGTGAATTGTTCTTACACACACATCAGCTCTAAATTCTCCAGGGAAAGAACTCTTTTTAGTTTTAAACAGACCAAAGAGACCTGTTCTGGATCTGATTTTCTCCCAGTCTAGCCGACTTAGAAAGTGGATTTGCAGTTCACTCACATACAAACTGAGTGCAATGTTGCACAGAGGTCTCCAAGGACAACACTCCTTGTGTTCTGAATAAGAAATAAAATCACCAGGATAACCAGGGTCTTTTAGGGCTATCTCAGTCACACCCTGTATCTTGAGTTGTAATTATGAGAAATGCATCAAAGCAACTCCTCATTTGTGTACGAATGAAGAGAAGGGACAGGTCCCTTTTACACTTGCAGAGTAAATAAGGTCCGTGTAGCAACATGTTAGCAGCTTGGCATTCTTGGATTAAACAGTCATGGTTCTACCTACTCTTGTGTGATATTATTAGACCCTGACTGGCAATGTTTTATACTTCTACTGAGGCATATTTTTGACTTGAACATACTGCAAGGCCAGAAAGTTTGGATTAACTAGTGAGCAAATGGATGACTCCAATTAACTCAGCATCCACATCTCAAGACACATTTGTTGTCTTCCTTCTGGAACTTATTTTACAATAACTGGAATAAAGTTATTTTATAATAAAACCTTTGTTTACTTATGAAATCTGGTCATGAAGTAGGAAAGGAGATGGTTGAATTTGAGTTTAATGCATGCTCACTGTAATGGAAGTGTGATTGGATCACATTTTGAACTTTTTCCAAATTTTTTTCATACCTATGAATTTAGAGAATTCACAAGGCCCCATCTTCAGAAATATGGATACAAGGAGTTAACTGTATCTACAAAAAAGGTGTAAAAAATGTCAAGGCACATGGAAAGGAGTTTGAGGATGAGAAATATAATTTAATTTCTGCCTTCCAAAAAAAGTCTTCAAGGCAATGTATCCTTTTTCCAATGTTTGATCTTTTAAAAGATTTATTTGGGGGACATAAACATTATCAAAAAACCTTCTGTAGGATCATCTTAAATGTTACCCTACAGAGAGAAAATACCTAAAACAATTCCCAATTTCAGTCAATATAACGTTTAGTAATATAAACTCACCCTGAAAATTCATTTCTCACAAAAGTTTTAGTATAAAATGTTGATATCATTTGATAAAGAATTACTTACCATTTCATAATATAGAAAAGGTGATGAATGTTTCCTACTAAAGTAACTTCTGATTTGATATGAAATCCTTCAGCGGTTCCTCATTGCCTTCAGGATAAAGTCCATACTCCATCATGTGGCCTATGCGCCCCTTTATTGCCTTCCATTGGAGCCTCACCTCGAGCCACACAACCCAGTTCATATTTCTCCGAGCACCTGTCATACTGAACTACTGGCAGTTCCCAGACCTTCTGGGCCTTTGTTTACGATGCCTTGTCTGTCTGAAACTCTATACTCAGTCTTTTGACCTTTACAACTTGCCTCAGGAACATGTCTTCTAAAAGGCCCAAGAACTTCCCCAGTCGGCACTCACTGTCCATCAACACCCTTTCCCAAGCACCCCATGTTTCTATTTACCATAGCAGTTTTCATGCTGCATCCTAATTCTCTACTTGTCAATTTTCCTCATTCATTCATTCAAGCATTCCACAAATATCTAATGAATATTAACTACATGACAATCGCTACTCCAGGCACTGAGGACAAACAATGAACAAAAAAACTACCAGCTATCATGGAGCTTAGCTTCTAGTAGGGGCACAAATATAATAACACATAAACATATTTATAATAAAATGCCAGAATATTTTAAATGCTATGAAAAAAAAAAACTCAACAAGGTAAGATAAACAGGGAAAGTGGGGAAACAGTTCTGGTGGGGAAAGTTGCTTTTAGAAAGAAAGTGGTTTATTTTTAGAAAGATGGTCTTCAGGGACCCTTTACTGAGATGGCAGGGTTTTTTGTTTGGTTGGTTTTTGTTTTTTACATAGATTTGAAGTAAGCAAGAGAGCAAGCAATGCTGGTGTTTAAATGAAGTTGTGTTCTAGTCAGAGGAAACTATGCATGCAAAGACTGTGAAATGCAAATATTCCTGGCATATTTGGGGGTGTAGCGAGGAGGGCAGGGTGGCTATTGTCCATACACCGTGTTAGGAAGAGAGAGGAGTGGGAGATGGTATTAGAGAGGCATCATGAAGTAGGACCATGGTTCTCAACAAGGCTGTACCTTAGAAACAACTGGTGAGCTTTAAAAAATACAAGACAGCCCTGTCTTATCCCAAGAGAGTCTAACTTTAATGACTTGGAGTAGAGCCCAGACATTGGTATTTGTTCTTCTTGTTGTTTTCTATCATGTTTTTCTTTCAAGGTTTAATAAACTTTTAATTTTAGAATAAAACTTTCTAGAAAAGTAGCAAAGATAGTACAGGGAGTTCCTGCATCTCCCCACCCAGTTTCCTCTACAATGGTTGACATTTTGCATTACCATGGTACATTTGGTACAACCAGGAAACCAACATTAACTAAATAAACTCCACACTTTATTAGGATTTTACTACTTTTTCAGCTGATGTCTTTTTCTATTCTAGGACCACATCCAGGATTCCACATTACATTTAGTTATCATGATTCCAATAGTCACCTTTAGTCTGTAACAATTTCTTAGGCATTTGTTTTGTTTTGTTTTTCATATCCTTGCCAGTTTTGAGGAGTACTGTTCAGGTGCTTGGTAGCGTGCCTTTGATGTTTTTCTCATGTTTAACCTGAAGTCATGGGTTTGGGGGAAGGATACTCCAGAACTGAAGTATCCTTCTCATCACATTCTATCAAGTGTGTACCATCAACATGACTTAATGACTTATAACTGATGATGCACCCTTGATCATTTGGCCAAGATACACAGGTTATACACTGTAAAGTCTCCCCCACCCAACCTTTTCCATTACTCTACCTTTTGGGTCAGTAATTCAATAAGCACAACCCTCACTCAAGCCAGGTTAGGGGGTGGATATAAGGTTCATATTTTGGAGGGAGGAGGCACTGATATTTTTAAACAGATCCTGTGATAATTCTAATGTGCAGCAGATGTTGGGCATTTTAGGCCACTTTAGGATTTTGACCTACCGTCTGAATGAGATGGGAAGGCATTGAAGGAATTTGAACAACTGAGTGATATGATCTGACTTGTGATTTCAAAGAATTTCTCTAACTTTTTAGTGGACTATGGGATCAAGGACAGGAGCAATGAGATCAGTTGAGAGGTTATTACAATAATTCAGGTGAAGAGACTGTGGTATTTGGGACCAGGGCTGGCTATGAGCTACCTCTACCGAAAGGGATCATGATTTCTTTATATCTTCAGACCCTAGTACATATAATAGATGTTCAATAAATATTGTAGGAATGATTGTGAAACAGACAGTTTATGTATTGCTCTTTGGGAGACAGCACAGCTCAAAGGGTAGTAAGATAAGAAGTCTGGGAAGGTTCTAGAACATAACATGACCTGGATCATTTACAACCAGTTGAACAACTGAAAACTTATATTCGTTATCTGTAAAATGGAAATAACAATCCGTCAGGGGGTTATTAATAGACTAATAAAAATAATCAAATATAAGGGATCTGTTTATACTGCTAATAACCTGCCACGATTCCCCAAGGCTTACATACACCCAGTGATACCGCAGAGATAAAAGAGTGAGACCTGGGTTTCTACAGCCTTGGTTCTTATTCTAGTACTGGTACTTATTACTTTGGCCAAATTATATCACTTCTGTAAGTCTCAGTTTCTTCACCTTGGAAGTGAAGATATTAGTTCCTATCTCATAAGATTGTTGCGAAAATAAAAAATATATAATATTTAAAAGTGCTTAGAATGATTCTTGGCATATAATAAGCTCTCAATACACAAGCTACTACTATTGCTGTATCATCTCCAGGGTATGTATTTCATGTTCTCAGAACATCTTCTCACTTAATACTACTGTGTTGGATACTCTCTATTTGCCCCTCCAGATCCATACTCCATTCTGCTCTGGGCCTGGACAGCTGACCTGTATGGGCTGTGTCAGGATGGTATCCAGTTGGAAGGCAATCACAGGCCATCATAGGGTGAAAGGAGGATGATGATAGGATATCAGTCCCACTCAGCACACAGCAAGGTTGACACTGGCCGTGTTTTCCTGTGGAAACCCTCAGCTCCTGGCCAGAAGCCCTCTCTAGAACTTTCTTGGCACTTCCAGTAATCACTTTCTTTCCTGCCCTTGAAGGCCACAGGGTAGTAAAGGGTCTCCCTTATTTCTGGCCAGGGCACTGTCCCTTTTTCCATATATGTACTCGCACTATAGTAAATCGTCCCTTTATTGGAATCTTCAGTTACCTAGTTTGGGTGTACATCAGTTTCCTGTTGAAATCCTGACTAATACATCTGGAAATAAGCATCATTCCCATTTTGCAGGTGATAATACAGAAGCTTTAAAAGACTATACTCAGGATAGTGGAAACAGCAGAAATTTCAAGCTAGATAGCCATGAGTTCAAAATACTGTGTAAATTTGAGCAAATTACTTGAACTCCTTTTTTTGCTGTATGAATCATGCAAACTTATTTTTAGCTCTATGAGTTTGGACAAGTTATCTAAACTCTCTAAGGCTTACTGTTCCCTCCTAGCACATAGGATTTCTGTATTATAAGTAATATTGCATTTAAAATAATCATCATAGTATCAGCCACAGAGTGGTTGATAAAAAATGTTAATTTTGTGTCCCAAGAAGTCCCTACAAGTCACAGGCTTTGCTAAATTTTGGATATAGTTTGGCGATTTCTGACTCAATATCAGTGGTCTCTTTGAAGGCCGAATTTTCTCATTTTTATTATTTTGTAAGTACATATTTGTATGTACTGTTATCAGATAAAATTCTCGTAGGCTTTCCTTTGTAATTGTTTTAGTCTCAGTTTGTTTTGTTTTTGCAAATTTAGCTATAGAATTATGCTTCCAAGAGATCCTTCTACTTTGTATTTCACAGTGGTAATCTTAGACAAACCTTATGAAAACAAAATCTTCCTGTTAGCCTTCTAATTTAAAAAGTGTCTTGGCAAATTGGCCTAGTGTAGAAAGTTTTCATCAACATGACATTTACTAATGATTATAGCAATCATTGATACCAAATCTCCCTTTTTGATAGCTTTTTCCTATTGGTGTAGTTGATAATTGCTTATCTTACACAGTGGGACAGATTTAATTCAAAGCTGTTTCTGAAAGCTTCTCAGGAGATGCAGAACAACTTTTCTGAACAGCATTTGGCTTGAAATAACTGTTTCACATTGGGGATTTTCACTTATTATCAGAAGTCATTTATAATCCAATTGGCAATGCAAGTGGCATTGGACGGCTTTATTGAATCTGATGTTTTGTCCAACAAGTATATTGATTGGAATATGTCAGCTCTAGGCATATTACAGTTTTGTTACATTTAACATAACTGTCACTTGGAAATTTCATTACAGAGTGGTGCTCTGGGCCTGATCCTACCAGGAAAAAAATAAATTGCTTATTAAGAAAATTTTAGGCTCTCAGACAGCCAATTCAAAAAAAGAAGTTGTCTTTTTATGTTAAAGGACCCATTCCTATGGATTTTAGAGTTGAAAAAGAGGGCAGAAAGCAAGCTAATTGGCTATCCACATATACCAAATATTCTTCATAATTTATTTAAATGTCCCAACAATCTTGCAAGGCAGGAATTACCTCCAGTTCACTGAGGGTCAGACAGGTAAGTATCTGACCATAAGTAATCCATCTTGGAAGTGATGGATTTGGGTCAGAAGTGTAGGCTTCTCTGATTTCCAAGTCCATGTTCAGTCCACCCCCAATCCACCCCATCTAATCACCAGCTCTAAGGTGTCAGTGCAGAAATTTATTAGAGAATGGCTTTTTAAAAATTATTAAAAATCTCATCTTGCTTGATATTTAGACAATTTTCTCAACTACTAACTGCTCTCAAAGCTTTCTCTCCACATCCTATTGTTCTGTTCTCAATTTAAGGCCTCATCATCTCTTAACCAGATTGTTGTAATACCATTTTAACTTGTCTTCCTGAGTCTAATTTTGTCCACTCCAATACATTATCCATATTAATATTTTAAGCACAAAGACCTGATTACTAATCCCTATTGATACCCTTCCGTGGCCCCATTTCACCAATGAGGTAAAGTCAGAATTCCTCAGTACCATGTTCAAGGCATTCCTGATTACATATTTCGCCATCAAGGTAACTTCTCATACCCTTAGTTCCAGGAGTATGGAATTTCCCTAAATCCACCACACTTTTCCATGCCTCCCAGCTTGGACATGTTTCCCTGAACACTCACCCCCATCTTACCTGGAGAATGTTTATCTTTTAAGAGCTTGATCAAAAGTTACCCTTTCAATAAATTCTTCCCTGTCCTTTCTGAATGATTTTATGCCCAAATTTTTATTTCTATTTGTAAGAACAACACTATACTGAAGGTTTTTTGTTTCGTTTTGTTTTGGGGGTTTTGTTGTTCTTTTTGTTTTGTTTTGTTTTGTTTTGGTCTCCTCCTAGCGAATTTTGCATTTTGTCTCCTCCTAGCAAATTTTGAGCTCTTTGCAAGCAGGGGCTGTGTCTAGATGTTCAATAGTTATTTGTGAACTAATAAATCTATTGAAACCTTTAGAGTTAGTTTCCTGTTTTCGAGCAAATATCTTTAAAAATAGCAACTTCAGAGATCTAATCCATTACATTGATGCTTCAGAGACATTTCCAGCAGACCTTACTCTTGAAATCTTCTAAACGGGCCCAGGGCATGCCTGAAAAGTGACTTCTGCTCACACTAGTAAAATTTGGGGAGAGGGCTCAAGAAGAGAGAGGAGGAAAATGTAAGAAGCAGAGACAAAAAAAAAAAAAAAAAAGGCACCCAGAGCATAAGCTCAGGTGTCACACAGTTGAAAGGGGTAGAAGCTAGACAAAAAGTACATATATCGCATCAGAGCAACTCAGAGATGGGTTGTGCTTTCCTGAGCATGGAGTAATCGAGGGAGGGAGTGTTATGGATTAAGAAGGCAGGAGGCTGGGCTAAAGAAGCCAAAGCAAAAGTAACAGGCTGCTGGGGCTCACAGCTGTGTTCTTCCATCTCTCCATCCAGTATTGGGATGCTATATACACGCCGCTAATTATCATCAAGGGCATGTCACTCCCATCTCTCCTGACACTCCTGTAAAACAGATTATTTGTGAAAGAAAAGGACAATGAATTTTGGGAGCAACAGACATCTGAAATTGACTGTATAAAACCCAAACAAAAAATTCAGACAAATAATAGTATCTTTTTTCTTCATCAGTTAGATCTCTTGTAACAAGATTTCCTTGTCCCTGTTGACACTCTGGCAAGTGATATTGACAAGCCAAGGAATGTAAATAGCAAACGGGAAAGGAAAGAAAAGCAAGCAATGGGCATAAGCAGTAGAAGGGCTAATCAGATCCTTTGTAACTGAAAGTTTACTGGAGGCACAAGTTAAGGATCATTAACTAATTACTTCACTCAACAGAAAGTTACATTGCCCATTTTCCTGAGCACATATGAAAATGGTGTGCGAACTAACACTTGATGTCGTATGACAATGTCATACCCACAGGTGCAGTCAGAGCGTCCTCTGGCCACTGACGCTTCCTCACTAGTCTTCATATCTGCAGCCTCCAAGCCTGTATTGTCCAATACAATAGCCGCTACCACATGTGGTGATTTAAATGTAAATTAATTAAAATTATAAAAAATAAAAAGTTCAGTTTCTCTATCCCACCAGCCACATTTCACTGGCTCAGTGGCCACATGTGGCTAATATATTAAACAGTGCAGATGTAGAACATTTCCATCACTGCAGAGATTTTTATGGGAAAGCTCTGCAAGCCTCCCAGCTTACCCTAAACATCCCCACGAAGTTAAGCCTACTCATGCATAATTTTATTATATCACTTCCTGGCTCATAAACTTCTGACAGCTTTCTTACTGCCACCAGGACGGCGCTTCTCAAAATTTACTGTACGTCCATATTATCTGGAGATCTTGTTAAAATGCAGTCTCTGATTCAATAGGACTGTGGTGAGCCCACAAATCTGCATTTCAGCTCAACTCCCAGGGGAGGCCGATGGTGTTCCTTCAACCATATTTTATCACCTGCGTTCCAAAGTTCTCTATTCCCTCACCAGCCCTACCTGATGTCCATCAGCTTCCAGAAAGGCCCTTCTTTGCTCCAGCAGCTAAGTTTCTCAACAGTTCCTTCTGATGACATTATTCACTTGTGCCCCCTTACTGGGTTCCTCCAATTTCTTCATCTTCACGGAGGTTGTCCCAAGTGGCTCAAGCCTGCTCAATCACCTCTGTAGAGATGGCTTTCAAACTTCAGTGTACATAGGCATCATCTGAAGGGAGCTTGAGAACTTGTGCTACTCAGGCCCTACCCCAGGAGAGTCTGGTCATTAAGTTTGAGATGGGGCCCAGAACCCACCTGATTAATAGACCACAGGTGATTCTAAGTGTTTTCCTAACCAAACTCTGAGAACTATTGTCTTAGTATACTTCTTATCTACATAACTCATTTTGATACTTAAAAAACTTACAGATAACCTTATACTGATATTCAACTGCTTGTAGTGTTTTTTATTTATTGCAAAATTTAAGTATAAACAATCTATTTATGTCTAGAAATGTCTAGAGCTGTGGATTTCAACCCTGAGCACATGTTGTAATCCCTTGAGGGAGATTTTAGAAACCTTCATTCAGATGTTCCCATCCCCAGAGATTCTGATTTATATGATAAGGGAATAGGCTTTGGTTATTTTTGTTTGTTTGTTTCCCAAAGCTCTGTAATTAGTTTCCTGGGGCTGCCATAACAGAGTACTACAAATTTGATGACTTAAGACAACAGAAATTTATTCTCTCAGGGTTCTGGAGATTAGAAGTGTGAAATCAAGGTGTTGGCAGGGCCATGCTTCCTCTGAAGGCTCTAGGGAAGAATCTGTTGCATGCTTCTCTCCTAACTTCTGCTGGTTGCAGGCAGTTGTTGGCATTCCCTGGCTTATAGCGGCATCACTCCAATTTCTGCCTCGTTCATTGCATAGCCTTTTTCCTGTGTCTGTGTCTCCAAATCTCATTCTTCTTATACGAACACTGGTCATGGGATTTGGGACCCAACCATATCAGGTCTGATCTCATCTTAACTTGATTCCATCCGCAAAGACTCTTTCCAAATAAGGTCACATTCACGGGTATCTGGGGTTATGACTTAAGCATTTCTTTTTTGTGGGAAACAATTTAACCTGCAAGCTACCCCAAGTGATTCTAAGGCACAGCCTGGCTTTAAGAACGATGGTCTAGACTCAGTGGTTCTGAAACTTGAGCATACAACAGAATAACCTTGGGGGCTTGGAAATATAAGGGTTGCTGAATCCAAACCCCAAGTTTTAACAGGTCTGGGTTGGGCCTGAGAATTTGCATTTTTCTAACAAGTTTGAAAACCACTGGTGTAGGGGAAAGGGGAGTAAAATGGGTGTACTGTTGACCCTTAAACAAAACGGGTTTGAACTGCATGGGTCCACTTACACGCGACAGTAAGTACTACAGCACTACACGACCCGTGATTGGTCAAATCCAGAGAATCGCAGATTCGGAGGAAGCTCATATACAAAGGGCCGAGTATAAGTAACATACAGATTTTTGACTGTGCAGAGGATTGGGGCCCCCAACCCCTTTGCTGTTCAAGAGTCAACTGTATTTCTTTCCTACCCTTGCAGGAGCAGCACAGGTATCACCTGGAAGCTTAGGAGAAATGCAGAATTTTGAGCCCACCCCAGACTCCTGAATCAAAGACTACATTTTAACAAGATTCCCAAGTAATTTGAACTTTCATGAAATTTTTAGAAGCACGGTTGTATACTATTCAAAATAAAATTGCTCTTAATTGGCTGGTTGAATTAGTTAGTAAGGGGATGGATGGATAAAGAAATAAATGAGGGAATAATAAAGCAGATTCCCCAACTGCCTATCTCCCAGGAGATAGAAAGTGGATCGTCTAAATCCTTTGATCATGAAGTTGTCTTAGCAACTGTGAAGACAGTGGCTTGTCATCCTAGTGGCACCAGGGGAATCTGCCTGTTGGTTCGTCAGCAATTGAGTGTTCTCAGCTTATTTAGCCGTTTACAGGCTTTACCCAAGAAATTCCATACTTTCTTCCCCCTGCCCCTTCCCAAATGACCTCATCTTAACATTTCGTGGCTTCACTATCAGCACTCTGTCATTTGTGCCAAAGTCTGAAATAGGAGTCTGGCTGGAATACAGAGGAACACAGCCCAGTGTAGATTTAGTAATGAACTGGCTTTGGGCCAGAAGGGTAGCAGGTAAGTTTCAGAGCTTCAGCTGAAAAAAGAAAGAAAAGCTTTTAGAAAGCTTAGAGCCAAGTCAAAACATGCCATATATGACTTTTTTTTTTTTTGGCAGATATGCCGTAAAATAAGAGTAGACCAAATTCCCCATTGATAGATTGAGTTTCTGGAAACATTGTTCTAGAGCTAAAGTGCTCATGTGAGTCTCAGAAAGGAATTTCGCGTCAAGCTTTGAAAGTCCTTCTTTTTCTCTCTCCACTACTGATTTCCATTTTTCTCTTGGAGAGTTGTACTTTTTTTTTTCTTTTAAGCAAGCCACATACCCAAGGAGTCACAAACAGTTGTCTCCTAGAAGGCCAAAGTTTTCTTGGAAAAAGTTGTTTTTTAAAGGCCATTACCTTTCATTTCTTCATGGAGCCACGTCACACCCACATGGAATCATTTAATAGAAAGATTGAGAGAGCTCTCATTAAGGTATGCTTTTTAACTTGACGATTTGCGGAAGAGCTGATATTTCATTTTAATGAAATGGTGTTGCCTGGAGAGGCACAGTGTGATCTCAGGAAGCAGTGCTGTGCATGTGTTGTCTCCTGCAACATGGCCTGAGGAGCATTCATTCCTTCAGTGGTCTGTTGTCTTCTCTTCCTCTTCTGTAAAATAGGATTAACAAAGTTATCAATCGGTCTCCCACATGTCTATTAGAGTTAAAGAGAACACGTCTCCTATCCAAGAAAAAAAATCTCTCATGTCTTTAGCCATATAATATCAGGTACATTTCTGTAATCACCACTTAATTTAATTTAAATTTTATTTTCTTTTTGACATGAACTTATAAAATCAGTTTCTACATTCTAAACACTCGATTAAAGCAAATAGGGTTTTGTTTTTTTTTTGTCTGAAATCAGCCAGTTACACACATTAGCAGCTTTGGAATAAAGAACAACTTAATAACTCTAGATATCTCTTTATTTGTGCACAATGAGAAATGTTCCTCACCCAAATCCAGGATGAAAAATTCTCCTCTTCTCGCTGTCATATTTTCTACTGGTAAATTGCTGAATCACTGTGTGTGGCAGCTGTGTTCAGCTCTTGGGCATGCCTCTTAGAGAACTGTCAGGGGCACCCAAGGTCCCTCTGCTATTTCCAGATGACAGGAATAGAAGAGCAGCCTGACGCCGTACTCTAAACAGCTGTGCACACGTGTGTGTGTGTGTGTGTGAGAGAGAGAGAGAGAGAGAGAGAGAGAGGAGAGAGAGAAATTATTTCCTTCCCCCTTGTTAAAGCTGGTGGAGACTCTGTATCTTTGCATGTTTATGCAAATCACAGATTGTACAATTTGAGCATAATGTAGGGATCTTAAGAAATCATGTAATATGACTCTAAATTGTAGTGTGATAAAATGTAGATAGCCCTGGCCAGGAGTTAGGAGACTTGGGCCCTGTCTCACTAGGTATATAAACTATAAGGCACTGTCTAAGACTAGTGTGAGAAAAAATTTGATAACTAAGATTTTCCTTCTTTCATTTTAAAAGTAAACCACAAGCTGCAGATTAACCCTACTTTCTTTAGTTCTTATTGGAAATAGTGCAACATTCTCGTAATAATGTTTTATTGGTTTCCAGTTCTATTACCATCTTTCTCTTCCTCAAATTAGAAACAAATCTCTTTAATTCATCCTTGAAAAAGCCTTTTGTAACCCCTTAATTATTATCCATTAGAGCTAGACATAATAACAGAGTAAAGGGCTGATGAACACTCAGTAAAATTGCAGATTATTTTGCAGATCAAGAGTATTAGCTCTACGAGAGAAGGAACCAGCTTAAACGCTGGAAAAGGCCTGCCTGGATTTGATTGAATACTAATAATGTTATCCTGAGCATGTTACGTAAACTCTCTGAGTATGAGTTTCTTCCTCCCTAATAGACCCTACACTATAGGGTTGTTGTGAGAATGAAATGCTATAAAACACATAAAGTTTTTAGCATGGTGCTTGATATGTAGTAAATGTTTGTGAATTTGAGCTGGAATACGGTCTATAAGTGTTTGTTCAGTTTATTTACTTATATTGAAATACTGTCTAGTTGAATTTTTCTTAAAATGCTTGCCAGCTGGGTCCTAAAATCTCTTGATCACACAAAAAATTACTTTTTATATTTTATTTGTTATGATGGATTTTATTAACACCTATTTGAATTTACAATATTGGGCTTTTTTTAGTTGCTGTTTATTACTGACTGATTCTTTTAAATTATATGTTACAATCTTTAAACCTTTTCAGTTTCAGTACTATGTTGTCAACCTTTCTCAATCCTCCAATTATTAGTCAGAAAATATGACTGCTTTTAAAAAAAACAAATTCCAGAAGAAGGTCTTATTTCCAACAATAAAGCCCTCTCTTCTACAAGCTGAATGAATGTCAGAACTTAGATATGGAAAATTCGTTTTTAAAGAAAAAGATAATAGAGCATTTAAGAAAACCTTCACAGCAAGAAGATAAGGCAATTTTCTGAATTATTTATGGAGAAATCCACTTTTTATTAAGTTAGATGAAGACTCCATATTTAAATATACTTCATCGAATGGCTTTGAATATCCAGTTTCCGTACTGAAGTAAAAAAAAAAAAAAAAGCTTTGATGTTAGGGAAATTTTGCAAATGTTAGAGCAATTGAAAAGCATGTTCTCACTACCTTCTGTTTTCTTCTGCTATCCCTATAATGTATGTCTCAAGATGTTATGGTTGATTTATCTAGAATATCCCTTAAATCTCTTAAAATCTCCAGAGGCCATTGAAGATAACAGCTGATCGTGTGTTGTGAAAGTTCGTAGGTTTTATATCTTTGGAAGGTATCACATTCTTTATTTTTATCTGAACTTCAGGTTATGCTTAAAAACCACTTTCTGTTACTTGGTACTTATAGTCTAAGACACAATGAAAGTTTATTACTGTCAGGATAATGGTAACTATTAAGTTATTAAACTCAAGAATAACACACGTGGATAATTAAAAAGGTTTTTGACTATGGAATTTCAAAGCATTTGTTGAAATAAGAAAGAAACAACATTTCATATCTAAGAATTTATCCAGAAAATTCCTGATTCAAGTTATATCTATAATAATTTTCAGGATAGCGTGATGACTGTAGAGAAAAACTGGAAATGACTATGACAGGAAGCTGGCTAAAGAGCTACTACACTGTGACAACCACTCATGATATAATGCCTCTAAGTAAAACTTAGAAACAGTAAAATGGGAGACTGATGGGAGAAAGACAAATGAATTTATCATTAGAAGCATAACTGCCAAAGAGACTAGATACTTGTTTTGCCTGGATAGTTTTTCTGTTTTCTGATATAAGGATTTAATGCTATAAATATCCCTCTCAACACTGATTTAGCTGCATTCCACAAATTGTGGTATGTTTTATACTCATTTTCATTCAATTCTATGTATTTTTAAGTTTGCTTTGAGACTTCTTTTTCAACTCATGGATTGTTTAGAAGCATGTTGTTTAATTTCCAAGTGTTTGGATTTTTTTTTCCTGTTATTGATTTCTAGTTTGATTTCATTATTATCAGAGAGCATACTTTTTATGATTTCATTTCTTTTAAATTGGCTTAAGTTTGGTCTATGACCCAAGATATGTTCCATGTTAATGAATGTTGCATGGGCACCTGAAGAGAATGTGTATTGTGCTGTTTTGGAGTGAAATAGGTATAAATGCCAGTTAGATCCTATTGGTTGATGGTGTTGTTCACGTCTTCCTAATCTTTGCTAATTTTCTACTTAACTTTTCTATCACTAGCCAAGAGTGGGGTGTTGAAGTCCCTAACTGTAACTGTGGATTTGACTATTTCTCCTTTCAGTTCTAACAGCTTATTTTTATGTATTTTGAAGCTCTTGTTATTTAGTGCTATGTTTTCTTTCTGGATTGAGCCTTTTATCATCATGTAACATCCTTCTTTTTCCCATGTAATTTTCTTTGCTCTGACATCTACTGTCTGAGGTTAATATAGTTTCTCTATTAACATTGGCATGGTACATCTTTTCTATTCTACTTTCAATCTACTTACATTGTTATGTTTAAAGTGAGTATGACTTTTTTCTTTGTCTTTAGTTTTCAGAAGTTTAATTATCACATCTTGGCATGGAATTCTTTTATTTTATCCTATCTAGGGTTTACTCAGCTTCTTGAATCTGTATGTTCATGTCGTTTGTCAAATTTAGGAAATTTTCAGTTATTGTTTCTTCAATTACTTTTCCAGCCCCACATTCTTTGCCCTCTCCCTCTTGGGGCTCTGATAATACAAATGTTAGATCTTTTGTTATTGTTCCACAGCTCTCTAAGTCTGTGTATGTGAGTGTGTGTGTGTGTGTATGTGTGTGTGTATGTGTGTGTTTATTTCAATCTATTTGCTCTCTGTTGTTCAGATTGAATAAGTTCTACTGATTTGTCTTTAAGTTTGTTGATTATTTCTATTGTCATCTCTATTCTACTCTTGAGCCTATCCAGTGAGATTTTGTTTAAATTTTGGTTATTGTACTCTTTTAGTTATATAATTTCTATTTTTGAAAATAAATTCTATTTCTTTGCTGAACTTTTCTATTTTTCACTTGTTTCCAGGGAATTTGTAATTTCTTTTAATTTCTTCATGGCTGCTTTAAAACCTTTTTTCAGATAGTTACAATATCCAGTTTCTTTTAGTTTTGGCCTCAGAGATAGCATTTCTCCTAGTCTCTCCTCCAGCCACTTGGTGCTGGCAGGCTTTCAACTCAGCCTCTGCAGTGCACTGAGAAAGAGAAGTACCCATCTGGGATGCCTTCTGTCACTGAGTGGAGAGCCAGGAGCTGTCTGAAATTGTGGGTTCTGGGTTGCCTTCTGCTGTTAGGTGGAGAGCCTATCTAGATCTTCTGCTGCTGCTAGATGGAGGGGCAAGGAAGCACTGGGCTTCTTTGTCTTCTGCCCGTGAGTAGAGGGTGAGGAGATGCCTGTCTTGTCTTCTGCTGCTGGTTGGAGGGCTGGGAGTTGTCAGGTCCAGGGAGTTCTTTGTATTGGATAGCAGATCCAGAGATGCTGGCCCTGAGCTGTCTTCTGCATCTGGGTGGAGGGCCTGGAGACACTGGGCCTGCAGGGGCCACCAGTGTAAGTGAAAGGCTTCTTGCTGCCAGTGAGTATAGGATACGGAGTGGGCACATATATTTTAATACCACTGATTGAGTAATTTTTATTCTAGTTGATAAATCCTTGATTTTCTCAGTGCTATTCTTGGCTTAGCCTTCTGTTAGTTAAGATGGCATTCTATTTATGAAAGCAATTTCTGGTCAATGGGTGTAAAGTTTCAGTTATGCTAGATGAGTAAGTTTTAGAGACCTGCTGTACCACATAGTGCCTACAGTTAACAATACAGTATCATGCACTTCAAAATTTGTTAAGAGGGTAGATCTCATGTCAAGTGTTCTTAACTCACCCACACACACATACACACACACAAAACCAAAGGAACACAAGAACACAAGAAAAGTTTGGGAGGTGTTGGATATGTCCATTACCTTGATTGTGGTGATGGTATCATGGGTCTTTGCATATGTTCAAACTCATCAAATTGTACACATTAAATAGGTGTAGTTCTTTGTATATAAATTATACCTTAATAAAGCTGTTAAAAAAGATGATTTCTGTTGAGTCTAATCTACTCCATTCTGTATTGATTCTATAGTTAATTAGTGTCATTTTGATGCTCTTTTACATAGTCTTAATTGCTCATTAACAATATTGGCATAATAAAAAATGAGAAAAAAATTTAAAAGAGCACAACTATTTCTAGGTATTAAACTGACAGATTAATATTAAAGATAAGAGCATTTGCTTTGGATTTCTTATAAGAATAATAGATTTAAGTGATTAGGTTTCTTGTTATGCCAAAAAGCAGAAAAATAATTGTTCCAATAAGACAGCTCTGCCAACTCTGGCTTGTTCACCCCGTGAATTAGTTTAATGATTAAGATCATTATTGGTTCCAGAAGCTTAACTTGACCAAAGGCCAAATAATATATTCAGTAAATATTACTTCAACAAATATTGACAGATTACCTGCCACTTGATAGGTTCTAATCTGCTTTAAGGAAAATAGTCCTTTTAATGGAATGAATTTTACTATCTATTCTGTTTTCCTGAATCACTCTCTCATTTGTTCCCTTGATGGAGTAACTGACCCATTTAGCCTTGGTCGAGCCCACAGAGGCTGTGACATCTCAGTTTCTTTCCTGGTAGAAAATTGGAGCCAAGTGCTATAGCATTGGTACCAAAGTGGCAGATATCCTGGAAGCGACCAGGAAGCCTCCCTGACAGCTGGAAGAGCTATGGGTAATAAACACTGTCAAGCCCTCCCTCTTGAGATCAATGAATTAGGGAAGCAGGAGGATGTATCACAGTAATTACTCAGCCACACCAGCATTTGTGCATTGTTATTTCATTACCATACCCCTCGGCCTCTTGAACTTTACCTAAAACAATTATTGTTTAATCTGAATTATTACTTATACAGTTAATAAGATTTGTTTTTCAGAGGCAGCACCGACACTTGTACGTAAGAAAAAAATTCTGAGGGTAGCTTTAAAATACCACACATTTCTTAACATTGGGGGACCTTGTTGAATTGAAATATAGTCACCTTTAATGCATTTAAAAGCAGCCCAGATTTTTACATCTAAATGCTACAGTCCATTATATATTTGCTATATAATACATTATTATACAGTATTTATATTTTTAAAAGTAGAATTGAATGGGGGTGGGAGAAATCACTTATCAGTCAAGACACAGATCTTACAGCTTTTACGAATCTCTCAGACTATCTGAGGCTGGAGGATTCCGGAACCCTAACATACTACTTCATTGTGTTTTCTTTTGGCTCATAAACTAAGGCTAGCATCTCTTTGGGCAGGTCTTGGAGTATGGTGCAATTACAGCTTCTCGAGGGCAACACACTGAACTTCAGACTGTGGCAGCTGCAGCACTCAGATGTGGCCCGTGATTGCCAGTGTCCTCTGCTTCCAACCTGATTCTTTTTTTTTTTTTACATCTTAATTGGAGTATAGTTGCTTTACAATGGTGTGTTAGTTTCTGCTCTATAACAAAGTGAATCAGCCATACATATACATATGTTCCCATATCTCTTCCCTCTTGTGTCTCCCTCCCTCCCACCCTCCCTATCCCACCCCTCTAGGTGGTCACAAAGCACAGAGCTGATCTCCCTGTGCTATGCGGCTGCTTCCCACTAGCTATCTGCCTTACGTTTGATAGTGTATATATGTCCATGCCTCTCTCTCGCTTCGTCACAGCTTACCATTCCCCCTCCCCATATCCTCAAGTCCATTCTCTAGTAGGTCTGTGTCTTTATTCCTGTCTTACCCCTAGGTTCTTCATGACATTTTTTTTTCTTAAATTCCATATATATGTGTTAGCATACAGTATTTGTCTTCCTCTTTCTGACTTACTTCACTCTGTACGACAGACTCTAGGTCCATCCACCTCATTACAAATAGCTCAATTTCATTTCTTTTTATGGCTGAGTAATATTCCATGGTATATATGTGCCACATCTTCTTTATCCATTCATCCGATGATGGACACTTAGGTTGTTTTCATCTCCGGGCTATTGTAAATAGAGCTGCAATGAACATTTTGGTACATGACTCTTTTTGAGTTATGGTTTTCTCAGGCTATATGCCCAGTAGTGGGATTGCTGGGTCATATGGCAGTTCTATTTGTAGTTTTTTAAGGAACCTCCATACTGTTCTTCATAGTGGCTGTACCAATTCACATTCCCACCAGCAGTGCAAGAGTGTTCCCTTTTCTCCACACCCTCTGCAGCATTTATTTTTCCTAGATTTTTTGATGATGGCCATTCTGACCTGTGTGAGATGATATCTCATTGTAGTTTTGATTTGCATTTCTCTAATCATTAATGATGTTGAGCATTCTTTCATTTGTTTGTGGGCAGTCTGTATATCTTCTTTGGAGAGATGTCTATTTAGGTCTTCTGCTCATTTTTGGATTGGGTTGTTTGTTTTTATGTTATTGAGCTGCATGAGCTGCTTATTTGTTGGAAGATTTTTAATCACAGTTTCCATTTCAGTGCTTGTGATTGGTCTGTTCGTATTTTCTATTTCTTCCTGATTCAGTCTTGGCAGTTGTGCATTTCTAAGAATTTGTCCATTTCTTCCAGGTTGTCCATTTTATTGGCATAGAGTTGCTTGTAGTAATCTCTCATGATCCTTTCTATTTCTGCAGTGTCAGTTGTTACTTCTCCTTTTTCATTGCTAATTCTATTGATTTGAGTCTTCATTTTTTTCTTGATAAGTCTGGCTAATGGTTTATCCATTTTGTTTATCTTCTCAAAGAACCAGCTTTTAGTTTGACTGATCTTTGCTTTCGTTTCCTTCATTTCTTTTTCATTTATTTCTGATCGGATGTTTATGATTTCTTTCCTTCTGTTAACTTCGGGTTTTTTTTGTTCTTCTTTCTCTAATTGCTTTAGGTGTAAGGTTAGGTTGTTTATTTGAGATGTTTCTTGTTTCTTAAGGTAAGATTTTATTGCTATAAACTTCCCTCTTAGAATTGCTTTTGCTGCATCCCATAGGTTTTGGGTCGTCGTGTCTCCATTGTCATTTGTTTCTAGGTATGTTTTTATTTCCTCTTTGATTTCTTCAGTGATCACTTCGTTATTAAGTAGTGTATTGTTTAGCCTCCATGTGTTTGTATTTTTTTCAGATCTTTTCCTGTAATTGATAACTAGTCTCATAGCGTTGTGGTCAGAAAAGATACTTGATACAATTACAATTTTCTTAAATTTACCAAGGCTTGATTTGTGACCCAAGACATGATCTATCCTGGAGAATGTTCCATGAGCACTTGAGAAAAATGTGTATTCTGTTGTTTTTGGATGGAATGTCCTATAAATATGAATTAAGTCCATCTTGTTTAATGTATCATTTAAAGCTTGTGTTTCCTTATTTATTTTCATTTTGGATGATCTGTCCATTGGTGAAAGTGGGGTGTTAAAGTCCCCTACTATGAATGTGTTACTGTCGATTTCCCCTTTTATGGCTGTTAGTATTTGCCTTATGTATTGAGGTGTTCCTATGTTGGGTGCATAAATATTTACAATTGTTATATCTTCTTCTTGGGTCGATCCCTTGATCATTATGTAGTGTCCTTCTTTGTTTCTTCTAATAGTCTTTATTTTAAAGTCTATTTTGTCTGATATGAGAATTGCTACTCCAGCTTTCTTTTGGTTTCCATTTGCATGAAATATATTTTTCCATCCCCTTACTTTCAGTCTGTATGTGTCTCTAGCTCTGAAATGGGTCTCTTGTAGACAGCATATATATGGGTCTTGTTTTTGTATCCATTCAGACAATCTGTATCTTTTGGTGGGAGCATTTAGTCTATTTACATTTAAGGTAATTATCGATATGTATGTTCCTATTCCCATTTTCTTAATTGTTTTGGGTTCATTATTGTAGGTCTTTTCCTTCTCTTGTGTTTCTTGCCTAGAGAAGTTCCTTTAGCATTTGTTGTAAAGCTGGTTTGGTGGTGCTGAACTCTCTGAGCTTTTGCTTGTCTGTAAAGGTTTTAATTTCTCCGTCGAATCTGAATGAGATCCTTGCTGGGTAGAGTCATCTTGGTTGCAGGTTCTTCTCCTTCATCACTTTAAATGTGTCCTGCCAGTCCCTTCTGGCTTGCAGAGTTTCTGCTGAAAGATCAGCTGTTAACCTTATGGGGATTCCTTTGTGTGTTATTTGTTGTTTTTCCCTTGCTGCTTTTAATATGTTTTCTTTGTATTTAATTTTTGACAGTTTGATTAATATGTGTCTTGGCTTATTTCTCCTTGGATTTATCTTGTATGGGACTCTCTGTGCTTCCTGGACTTGATTAACTGTTTCCTTTCCCATATTAGGGAAGTTTTCAACTATAATCTCTTCAAATATTTTCTCAGTCCCTTTGTTTTTCTCTTCTTCTTCTGGAACCCCTATAATTCGAATATTGGTGCATTTAATGTTGTCCCAGAGGTCTCTGAGACTGTCCTCAGTTCTTTTCATTCTTTTTTCTTTATTGTCCTCTGCAGTAGTTATTTCCACTATTTTATCTTGCAGGTCACTTATCCGTTCTTCTGCCTCAGTTATTGTGCTATTGATCCCATCTAGAGTATTTTTAATTTCAGTTATTGTGTTGTTCATTGTTGCTTGTTTCATCTTTAGTTCTTCTAGGTCCTTGTTAAGTGTTTCTTGCATTTTGTCTATTCTATTTCCAAGATTTTGCATCATCTTTGCTATCATTATTCTGAATTCTTTTTCAGGTAGACTGCCTGTTTCCTCTTCATTTGTTAGGTCTGGTGGGTTTTTATCTTGCTCCTTCATCTGCTGTGTGTTTTTCTGTCTTCTCATTTCACTTATCTTACTGTGTTTGGGGTCTCCTTTTCGTAGGCTGCAGGTTCATAGTTCCCATTGTTTTTGGTATTGGTCCCCAGTGGCTGAAGTTGGTTCAGTGGGTTGTGTAGGCTTCCTGGTGGAGGGGACTAGTGCCTGTGTTCTGGCGGATGAGGCTGGATCTTGTCTTTCTGGTGGGCAGGTCCACGTCTGGTGGTGTGTTTTCGGGTGTCTGTGGACTTATGATTTTAGGCAGCCTCTCTGCTAATGGGTGGGGTGTGTTCCTGTCTTGCTAGTTGTTTGGCATAGGGTGTCCAGCACTGTAGCTTGCTGGTTGTTGAGTGAAGCTGGGTGCTGGTGTTGAGATGGAGATCTCTGGGAGATTTTCGCTGTTTGATATTATGTGGAGCTGGGAGGTCTCTTGTGGACCAGTGTCCTGAAGTTGGCTCTCCCACCTCAGAGGCACAGCACTGACTCCTGGCTGCAGTACCAAGAGCCTTTCATCCACACGGCTCAGAATAAAAGGTAGAAAAAGAAAGAAAGAAAAAAAGGAAGGAAGGAAGGAAGATGGGAAATGGAATAAAATAAAATAAAGATAAAATAAAGTTATTAAAATAGAAAATAACTATTAAGAAAAAAATTAAAAAACAAAAAACGGACGGATAGAACCCTTGGACAAATGGTGGAAGCAAAGCTATACAGACAAAATCTCACACAGAAGCATATACATACACACTCACAAAAAGAGGAAAAGGGGAAAAAATCATAAATCTTGCTCTCAAAGTCCACCTCCTCAATTTGGGATGATTCGTTGTCTATTCATGTATTCCACACATGCAGGGTACATCAAGTTGATTGTGGAGCTTTAATCCGCTGCTCCTGAGGCTGCTGGGAGAGATTTCCCTTTCTCTTCTTTGTTCGCACAGCTCCCGGGGCTCAGTTTTGGATTTGGCCCCGCCTCTGCGTGTAGGTCGCCGGAGGGCGTCTGCTCTTCGCTCAGACAGGACGGGGTTAAAGGAGCCGCTGATTCGGGGCCTCTGGCTCACTCAGGCCGGGGCACGGAGTGCGGGGCGGGCCTGCGGCGGCAGAGGCCGGCGTGACGTTGCAGCAGCCTGAGGCACGCCGTGCCGTTCTCCCAGGGAAGTTGTCCCTGGATCCCTGACCCTGGCAGTGGCGGGCTGCACAGGCTCCCGGAAGCGGGGTGTGGACAGTGACCTGTGCTCGCACACAGGCTTCTTGGTGGCGGCAGCAGCAGCCTTAGCGTCTCATGCCTGTCTCTGGGGTCCGCGCTTTTAGTCGCGGCTCGCGCCCGTCTCTGGAGCTCCTTTAAGCAGCGCTCTTAATCTCCTCTCCTCGCGCACCAGGAAACAAAGAGGGAAGAAAAAGTCTCTTGCCTCTTCGGCAGCTCCAGACTTTTGTCCGGACTCCCTCCTGGATAGCTGTGGTGCACTAGCCCCTGCAGGCTGTGTTCACGCCGCCAACCCCAGTCCTCTCCCTGCGCTCCGACCGAAGCCCGAGCCTCAGCTCGCAGTCCTGCCCGCTCCGGCGGGTGAGCAGACAAGCCTCTCGAGCTGGTGAGTGCTGGTCGGCCCTGATTCTCTGTGCAGGAATCTCTCCGCTTTGCCCTCCGCACCCCTGTTGCTGTGCTGTCCTCCGCGGCTCCGAAGCTTCCCCCCTCCGTCACCCGCAGTCTCCGCCCGTGAAGGGTCTTCCTAGTGTATGGAAACATTTCCTCCTTCACAGCTCCCTCCCACTGGTGCAGGTCCCGTCCCTATTATTTTGTCTCTGTTTATTCTTTTTTCTTTTGCCCTACCCAGGTACGTGGGGGGGTTTCTTGCCTTTTGGGAGGTCCGAGGTCTTCTGCCAGCCTTCAGTAGGTGTTCTGTAGAAGGTGTTCCATGTGTAGATGTATTTTTGGTGTATTTGTGGGGAGGAAGGTGGTCTCCGCGTCTTACTCTTCCGCCATCTTCCCGATCCCTCCAAGATGATTCTTTAGGTCCGGGTTCCAAAGAAAAAACTTGCCCCAATTAATCGCATCTATATTTCTCCTCTCTTTCTTTCTCACTGCCCTCAAACTCAGCCAGTCCTGTTATACGGAGGTTGATTCCAACCACTATAGGGAACCTGAGGCTTGCTCCTTACAAAGTCCACCCACAGAAAGCTAAGGTAAGCCATTATTGAGCTTAGGCCTTAGTGCATAATGAATGAATGGGCTAGAAATTGACAAACTCTGTGGTGTGGTGTAGACTGCAGACATTGATCTTCCATTAGCATTCATCTACATAGATTACTTCTCTTTCTGTTCTCCCCTAAGATCCTTTAAGTAGGTCCGTCACTTCCCTATTGGGAGGTACTGCCAGGAACTGGGAGGATTAAATCAGCTGTTCCTGAGCCTTTGATGGACCAAAATCTAGAAAACTCAGACTTACAGGAACCAACCAGATAATTATTGCTGCTCTGGTAGTGACTCAGGCGAACCCCAAAGCACATTGCATGGACTTAAAAAGAGTGGCTGCTCCTAGGGTTTCCAACAACAGGCTTTATAGACTGACGGGGTTTTCAAGATGTGGGATTCTTAGTACTAAAACTGGAAGAGTCCTGAGCAACGGGCATGAATTGGCCACTAGCTTCTACTCAACATAGCCAATTGTTACTATATTTGAACTTCCTTTCCATTTTTCCTTTCTTCGTTATGTGAAACCTCCTGATACTGGGAATTAATTCAGATCTAACCACTAACCTGTGGGTAAAAACACAGACTAAATTTGGCCCCGGAGCCTCCCAGTTTGTGATCTTTGTTTAAGAGATGAGAGTGTGGACTGAGGGAGGGAGAGTCAAGTGATGACCTTGGTTTGCTTTTAGTCTGGGTCAAAAATTAACCATTATGGCTCATTAATCCATAATATCTTACTAAGGTTTCCATATAAGCTTTAAGGCTGAAACCTAAATTAGTTATAAATTGTGTCATTTTAATCTTTTTTTGTTCGTTTTTCATCCCTTGTATCTGTATATACCCTCCTTGGGAATCCACCAGAGGTATCTGTGAGAAAATGGAATTCAGAGACTGTGTTCATGCCCAAACTCTCAACACAGCTAATATTCTAATTATCACAATACTCTGCATGTTCCTCTGCCCTTTCACCACAGACCTTGTCACTCTCTCTTTTTTACCATCTGGAATTTGCTTATTTCATCGAAAAAAAACACCTTTACATCCTCAGCTTTTTGTTTTTCACAGATCACCCCCTCCCCCTGCTAGACATAAATAAGTTAATAAATATAAAAACACTTGGAGCAGTGCCTAGAATGTAATAAGTGTCAGTAGCATTTTAATCATGATCATAATAATTATTAACTGAAACCTGACTCTGTCCAGAGGATACACTTTTTTTTTTTTGCAATTCTCTCAAGGCGAAGCTTCCCAGTTTTCAATAATGCCTCAGCTCTCCCCAATGGGATAAAATGATTACATTCTCCTAGCTACCTACTGTTGGTAGACCATTATTTTTCTGTCTTCCTGTGAAAACTCATTGTGTTTTGAGACTCTTACCATCAGCCCAAACCCTGTTTTACTCATCTTTGCAGCCTAATCACAGTCCTACTGTCACTGAAGACTGGAGATGCCTCTGCGTTTTCCTCCATCCTGAATCCTGTCAGAATCCTAACAGACTTCACGTCCACGTGAACGAGCCATCCATTACAGCTTCCTGCTTTCTGCACCTCCAGCTTTACTGAGTGCCTCTTCAGTGTCGTCAGTAGGGAACTCTGAAGTGCTAAATGTCAATACGCCACTCTCAGACTACAACCTCCTTTTAAAATCTCCTCCTTTACAAAAGGCACTTGAGCCTTTTCCTTTGCAGTACCACCTCTTCTCTCAGCATCATCCTTCGTAGAAGAAACTGAAGCTACCATGTGGAAACAGCCTTACTTTCCCTCCATCACACCTTGAAACTGAGGTGTCTGTCTCTCTACTACCTGACTCAAAGGAGGGGAGCCATGGCGCCATCTTGATCAAGCTTAACTTGCCACCTGTGTTTTTAATCTAATCCACACTGTCTAGGACATTTCCAAATCATTTATTTCCATCCTCTCATTCTGAATTAGTTCTGCATCCTTGCTTCTTGCCTGTTAATCCATTTAAGTCTCTTCTATCTCAAAAGAAAAAAAAAAAAACAAACCCACCAGAAATGCCTCTCTAGATCCTCCAACTATTACCCCCACCTCTTCTCATGCCTTCACACCCTAGCTTTTCAAATGCTCTCATCCAGCATCTTTACTTCCCATTCCCTCTAAAGCATTTTACGCTTGGGCGTTTTCCATAATCGCTCTAATTAACAACCCCTACTTAAGTATGTTAAGTTCACTTAACATACTTGATGCCAGGAGAATCATTTTATTTTCTAATGTACTTGTTCCTAAGGAGTAATTGGACTGATCTTCACTCACACTTTTTCCTCCATTGTTTTTTTTGTTGGTTGTTTTTGCGGTACGCGGGCCTCTCACTGTCGTGGCCTCTCCCGTTGCGGAGCACAGGCTCTGGACGCGCAGGCTCAGCGGCCATGGCTCACGGGCCCAGCCGCTCCTCGGCATGTGGGATCTTCCCGGACCGGGGCACGAACCCGCGCCCCCTGCATCGGCAGGCAGACTCTCAACCACTGCGCCACCAGGGAAGCCCTCCTCCATTGTTTTAATGTACTCCTTTTTATTTATTTGTTTGTTTGTTTGTTTGTTTATGACTGCATTGGGTCTTCGTTGCTGCACACGGGCTTCCTCTAGTTGTGGTGAGCGGGAGCTACTCTTCGTTGCGGTGTGCGGGCTTCTCATCGCAGTGGCTTCTCTTGTTGCAGAGCATGGGCTCTAGGCACTCGGGCTCCAGTAGTTGTGGCACATGGGCTCAGTAGTTGTGGCTCACGGGGCCTAGAGCGCAGGCTCAGCAGTTGTGGTACATGGGCTTAGTTGCTCCGCGGCATATGGGATCTTCCCGGACCAGGGCTCGAACCAGATTCTTAACCACTGTGCCACCAGGGAAGCCCCTCCTCCGTTGTTTTATATAGAGAATTTCATGTGTGTACACGTTTTTGTCATTTTTCTAGCCATTTCTCAGCCTCCTTCGTTGTATCCTCCATGATTTTTCCCAGTTTTACAGTTACTCCTCATACTAACCCATATCCTTGTTGTTCTCACTCATGACCACAGCACAGACTACCACCAATGTATCATAACTCTCAAATCTATACCTGTGTCTCTGACCTCTCTTCTGAATTCTTGATTCATAGTATGCAGTTCCCTGTGGAAAATCTGTACCTAAATGTCCTAGAATCCTGAAAAGACAACATGTACAAAATTGACCTGGTTTCTCGCAGACTCTCATCATAGTCCTTGTAATTGTCACCAGAATTGATTTATTTTTTGTAGCCATCGACCTAAGAATCCTCTTAGAACCTTCCTTTTCCCATTTCTCCACATTTAATTAGTACTATGTTACTGTGAATCCACCAGGAAGCAGATGCCAAGACAGGATGAGATGTTCAAGAGATTATTGGGGGAAGTGCCTGTGAAGGATGAAGGGAAGGGAACAAGAGTTTATATGAAGAGCCTTTAGACTGCAAAGCAGATCTCTCCTCTCTGAGGAGAAGGGGAAGGAAGATTGAGTAGGAAGACAAGAAAGTTCCAAGCAGGAGAGGAGAGTGCTCAAGACAGAGTCTCTCCTTAGAGGCATTCTATATCCTACAGGAGTCTTGCATCCTATAGGAATGGGCTGCTCTGCTGCCCCAGCCATGCTCAGTCGTTGGCTGGGAGCAGTTCATGCGAAGCATGACCTTGTCATGAATGAAGTGGTGGACCTAGCAGGATGGATGCTGGGGCCATCGGTCAATTATACTCCACACGCTGCAGGAGATTTGAGAGATGCATTTTCACAGCTGCCACTTTCCAAACCCTGCCCAGTTAACCTCCTAAATATCTATCGTGCTTCTTTCTGATCCGTTCCTTTGAACATGGCCTCGTCATCTTTTTTGGGGTGGAATGCTAACTGTTCTCCCTGCTACCACTCTTGCCTGCCTTCCTCTCTAGTTCATTCTCCAAGCTGCTAACAAAATGCTCCTTTTCACATGCAAATTTAATTTGGTAACTCCCAGCAACCAGATTATGATATTTCAGTGGACACTCGGGGATAAAAGCCAAGCTTCTTAGCATAGAAACAAAGATGTACCCAAATTCTACTGGTCCTGTATAACTGCATCTGTCCACTTTACCTCTCCAGAAATGTACGGTGTAATCCACTGACTGAATCTGTAATCCCTCCAATGCATTTTCCTCAGTTCCATGCCTCATGCCTTTGCACACACAGTTTCATCTGCCTAGAGTGTCCACGCTTTCACTGCCTCCCCTTGCCCCATGGCCTCATTATCAAATGCCACATGGCTCAGTATATTCTCCTACGCCCACAGTTCTTGTCTCGGCTGTGCAGTGGATGGAGAGCTTTGAAAACAAAACTGAGGCATGGCTACCATGCCCGAAGATTCTTCTTTAGTTAGCCTGGCTTCTTTTTCTCAGCATAGCATTTCTGAGATTCATCCATGTTTTATGTATTAGTAGATTGCTTAAGTAATTACTGGGTTGGTGGTAACTAAAGAGACATGTTTGTGGGTTTTTTTGAGTAATTAGTGAGTAGACATGCTGTTGAGTTAGAGTAGTTGCTAGATTCCTTTTGCCAGTCACGCTATATTGAAAGCAGTTTGAAAAGTAAGTATTTAGATGGATCATTTGAAATAAGTTTAGCAAATAAAATTGGTTGTTTGAATTCAACTGATTTAAAAAAAAAACCCAATTGTTCCTCTGAATTATTTTTTCAAAACATTTTGGAAATTTCTGTGGAAAGTTTATGTACACAAGACAATTAAAAACTACTGATTCGGGCTTCCCTGGTGGCGCAGTGGTTGAGAGTCCGCCTGCCGATGCAGGGGACAAGGGTTCGTGCCCTGGTCCGGGAAGGTCCCACATGACGCGGAGCGGCTGGACCCGTGAGCCGTGGCCGCTGAGCCTGCGTGTCCGGAGCCTGTGCTCTGCAACGGGAGAGGCCACAGCAGTGAGAGGCCCGCGTACTGCAAAACGACAACAACAACAAAAAAAAACTACTGATTCTATTTCCTTCACAAAGGAAAAAAACAACATTTATTTAAGAAATTTGGCTCTTAGGAGTGTCTGAATTCTTGTCCTCCATAAAAAGGATATGAGGCAGTAGACTTGGCTTTGCCTCTGGAGGGCCTGCTTTCAGCTAGAGTTGGGCACTGGAACCAAGAATAAGATGGAGAACAAGGGGACACCCAGCAGAATGTGGGGCAGCCTGCATCACTGAAGCATAGGTCATATGGGCCAGAGCAGAAAGGCAGAAGCCAGATATGAGTGTGTGGGAAGGGAGACCAGAGTAAGAGATCTCAGAGTTGAAGAGAGGAGAGAGCCCCTGGTGTCGTAGCTACAGGCCCTTCGTAGACAGCTGTGACTTGACTGTGAGTGGGTTGTGAATTGGGAATAGCCTCAAAGTGTTTCAGCTATTCCTGTGGAAAAAAAAATCAAAACAGCTGAAATGGTAGCAACAACCAAACACATAACTAGATGCCACTTTCTAGAGTGGAACAAGAGGACTCCTCATATCTGGAATGATTAGTAGACTGTCAGAGAAATTTTTGAATAACAAGGGGAAACCGTCTTAAAAGCATCCAGACAGAAAATGCAAGTTACCTGCACAACAAAGAAACTATCCTGGCCTCAGTTTTCTCTTTTTAAAAATGAAGGGCAACAGGAATGGAGCAGCATGGACATGGTCATGAAGGAAGGGGCTGTACCTAGCACAGGTCTTGTCTATGTAGGGTACCAGGAGAGATTTCCAAATATGCAAAGATTCGAAAAACATTTCAGTCACTGGTACTACTGCAAAGAAAATTACTTGAAAATATGTGTAGCCAACTGAAAGATGACCAAAATGTAAGACTTTATGAGAAAGTATGCTGTAAAAGATTGACGATAAGCATCAGTGTCAGTTAAATACAGAAATAGGTCAACACGTCTATGGTAGGCCACATAGGAAAAGATAATTTATATAGGTTACATTCCCTTTCTACAGTGTAAAAAGCCAAGTCAAAACAACAAAAAAACCTTGCATAAAGAGCCTCCCCAGCAATGTGTCAAATGCCTTATAAAAAATTACATCCTGTCATCCAATAATCCTTTCCCTGAGCTAGCCTAGAAGACAATCTGTGATACAGACAATATATATGCAAAGATGTTCGTCACATCGTTATTTATTATAGTGAAAATCTGAACCTAAATATTCAGCAGTTATAGAATGGGTACCTTATTACACATGCATTTGAAATAACTGGAGAAAAATCATAAGGCAGAGTATGGTGTGAGCTAGGCGGGTGTCTGTTCACAAAGGATATTGACAGTGTGATTTTCCTGGGCTTGCAAACTACCAGCTTCCCCGGGCAAGGCCATTCCTCTTTCACACTTAAAATCTCTACTCTGGGAAGGAGTGTGCAACAATCATTCCTGTTTTTCCTAATGGCTAATTTAAACCCTGCTTGTAAAATTCTCCCCAACAGTGAATTTAAACTGGTTCCAGTGTTCATTATTTTTCACCCAATTCTGTATATCCAATCCATCTAGAAGGAAATACAAAGAGATTGTTATTGAGTTCTTCGATCACAAAATCTTCACAGGAAGGAGATTTCCAGAAACAAGGGATTGAATAGTATTGGCACACAAGTACTTATTTATGTCCGACAAGTATTCACTGAAAATTATTTGAATATATCTGGTGAAGAGAATGTTGTATCAGTAAAGTTTTGAGAAGTTCCAGAACTGGTGTGGAAAATTAAATGATTGTTCAGCAAATGTTCATTCACTGCCCAATGCCCCCACTTCTTCGGGAGGAATATCTTCCCTGTACTATTGATGATGGGTTTGGCTATGTGACTTGTTTTGGCTGATGGAGTGTTAGTGAGATGAAACTAGCAGAGGTTTGAAATGTGCTTGTGAGTTTGGATGTAGTCTTTCGACTTTTGCCATGAAAATTACATGCTTGGGTAGCCAGCCCGAGAGGAATGAGAGACCCATAGAGTAGATCTGGACCTATTCTACAGTTGGCACCGAGCACAGCCAACACAGTCCAGATCAACCAAATTCCATCAACTTGAAGGTGTGTGAACAAGAAATACATGCTTGTTGCTGTAGGTCACTGAGTTTGGGGATGGTTTCTTATGCAGCATATAGTGGCAGTAGCAAACTGATACAGTTTTGTCTGTAAACTTGGAGACAAAGCAGTGAATTAAAAAAATATATTGTGAAAAATATTAGTACCTGTCAAAGATGAATATAACGTTACTCAGGAAAAAAAATTCAAGAGTAATAGTCAAGTATATTCAGAGGCTAAGCTCATGAGAGATGGAAAACAGAGGAAATAAAAAAAGAGATTATTCAGAATCTTAGCGCCATGAGCAGTTGGGTGGTTAAAACGCTTGTAACAAAACCCTCTAAAAGTTGGAAGGAAGTGGAGTAATACACATGGCCTATATTTTGACCAGGTTGCTTTATATGTTTGGGTCTCTGTTTTATCTTCTGTAAAAGGGGAGAAAAACAGTGGATAAGCTGTTTCAGGGAGAGGCCACAGCAGTGAGAGGCCCGCATACCAGGAAAAAAAAAAAAAAAAAGGAAGAAAGAAATACAATTTCTGCTCCTCATGGTTCAAATCCAGAAGGAAAGATAAGATATGAAACATTCCCACAGCAGTCTGTGAGTTCAAGAATGGGCAGGGACTGTATCTTATTTGTTGTGGCATCCTAAGTGATCCAGCATCTCCTAAGGATTCACAATTCTAAGGAATCAATCAGTAATTTGCACATAGACAACTTAAAACAAAGCTAAGCCTTACACTTGTTTTTTTCTTATTTAGTCCTCACAACAACTCGCTGAGGGAGCAACTATCAAATGATGAAATTGAGGGTTGGAGAAGCTAGGGGAATTGCCCAAAGCTACACAGCTAGTGTATGGTAGTGTGTATCCAGAATTCAGGTTTTTAATCACTTTTTTTTCTTATTATTGGGTTGGCAAAGAAGTTCGTTCAGTTTTTAACATAACATCTTATGGAAAACCCCGAATGAACTTTTTGGCCGACCGTATATCTTATTGAGTGTTACAAGTTGTAAAAAGATACAGCTAAATTGTTGTAAGGGTTTAAGAAGGAATTATTCCAACTAGGGAAATCAGTAGAGGCATCAGAATATAGATGATTGCCCTGGGCACTGTAGGATGGAGACAATTCTGAGGGATGGAAGCAGGATCCAGACCCGTACTATCCCGTAACCATGAGCACATGTGAAAATTGAAATTTAAATTCGTTAATGTCAAATAAAATTAAGAATTCAGTTCCTTAATTGCACTAGCCACATGCCAAGGGTTCCGTGACCACATGTGCTTCTGGCTATCATATTGGTCAGCACAGAATTGCAGAGCATTTCCATTCTCACAGAAAGTTCTATTGGAGAGAGCTATTCTGGACAGAAGGGACTATAAAAACCAGTTTTCGCAGTGAGAAAACAGCAAAGGCAGCAAGAAAGCAAAGTTCAGGTCTGTTCAAAGAAGATTAAGGTGTTGAGCTTGGTAAGAGTATAAAGTCCACATCAGTAAGTAGAACATGATAAGTAAATGCCAGATATATTTTGGATGATCTTGAATGCCAGCGAGGAGAATTTATGTGCCTGGAATGCAACAAGAAACATGGAGGATTTCTCACCAAGGAAAAAATATTATTGGATCTTTTCTGGAAGTGGTTCACAGATCTAATGAAATAGTGAGAACCAATGGTTGGAAAACTGATCACGAGGCTATGGAGCTTGGGATGGAAAAGCTGAAAAGGATGTGAGAAATTTAAGGTGGAACCTCTATGACTTGATATGCTGAGGAGGAAGGGAAAAAGAAGTTTGAGTAACTGGGAGAACGGTGGGGGCATGGTCAGAAATACAGAAATCAGAAGGATGGGGTTTGTTTGGAAGGAAAAAAGAGTAACTGCAGTTTGGAACATGTTGAATGTAAGGTTCTTTTGAGACATTTATCTGGAAATGCCCATGAAGCACTAGGAAAATTTTCCAAATCCTTTCCTTATTTTCACAGAAGACTCAATGGCTGGCCTGTGAAGATGAGACAGAGGAAGTCGTCACTGGCAGGAGGACCAATATCCAAAATGGCAGGAGTGGCGTCCAAAAAGGTGCCAAAGTCAAGAGAAGCAGGTATGAAAGTTGAAGTAAAAAGCCAAGATTTGGGGCCATGACTAAAGTAGTCTAGTTTGTCCCTTACAGCTTTGGAATATTGTGCACTCTTTTAGTCCTGCTGGTTTAACATCATTCCCCAAGTAGGCTACTACTAGAAAAGTTCCTAAAAGTATCAATTTCACATTGTTGCTAACATCTTAGATGTTTGTGATAATACCACAATACCTTTAGTGTCTGTGAAGTGTTATCAGAAATGCATATAGGATTCTCCTAAACTTTTCTATGGACTTTCTTACATGATACAAACTGTTGGTATGTTTCCTTGAAGCAAAAGCCTGGTAAGAGTTATAAACTATCAAGCCTATTGTTTCAAACATCACAGAGAATCATGAGGACTCCCTTCACCTTGGTGTTAGTAGATTTCAAGATCCCTGGAGTGATTCTCTTTCACAAGAATTTTCCTGTTCACCATTTAGATTTCATTAGTGTAATCGGTAGTGGAAGGAAGAAACCAACAATGTAATTTAAAAGAGAAAACAGAACCCAGATGGTAAGATAAAGTTCTATGTATTTGTCCAGCTTCATGAGCAGAGACAGGAAGAGGTAAAGATCTTTCTGTTTTTCAGAAGATATTTCAGTCTTTGTCACAAACTGAGACAAGGTACTTTTGACAACCAAGTTTTCAGGGAAAAATAATGTAAGATAAAAAGATTGGTACTACCTCAGAATTTTGAAGTTTTACACAGTGGATTCCTGAACCTAAGGAAAGTTTTCTACCAGACCTCACTCTGTATTATTGAATTTATAAATGCTGATTTTGTTCAGTGATTTAGTTGTTTTAAAAGGTTAAATGCTTGTAATTTATACACTTCCCAAGGCTGTAATTACCAAAAACCCATTGAAACTCCTTCAGTTAGAGAATTTTTAATGAGTCGATGCATGATCCTCCTCTGAGATATATTGAACTCAAAGGGAAGGAAGCAGGTGCAGAAAACCACGAGAGAGGCCAACTGAGTAACCTCTAGTAGAGTCAGGATTGAAATGCATACCTCCCAAATCTCAGTGGCTCAGAAAAGCAAGATGGACGTGACAGCAAATGGAAGATAATTAATAGGAAGAGGAAACCTTGATGGTGTTGAGAAGCTAGTCATTAGCTATAGCAATTAAGTGCAGTTGTCATTACTCACAAAAGGGTAAGATATTTTACACAAGCAACCATTATTCAATAAAAGATAATTTTCTCTCGTGATTATGGTTGTGTGACAGGTTGTGTGCCATAGATCAGCTAAGATAACGTGAAAGTGAGTAATTGTCTCAGCAGCTGTATTTCAAAACACATACCTTCTACCACAAGACTAATGTTGACAGCATCTATCCAATCCCACATATCCAAAGGAAAAGTGAACGCATTTTACTCTCATCCTAACATGTGGTCTACACAATGTTAAACATACAGGTGCCTGAAAAAGGCTGTTTTTCATTTAAATAATGGAGAAACTAGAATTCTTGTACCTTTAGTATTTTGATCTGAAGTTGGGCTTTTCACTTCTTACCTTAATTCTAGCAATATAGTTAAGTGAAGACTGAAAACAAGAACTTACAGAATTGCTGTAAAGTGAACTGTATTTGTCCATTAGCACAACATGTAATTGAAAGCTTTTCTTGACTGCACATAGATAGCTGTGAATATGCCCTAAAAGCAAAGATGAGCAGTTACGCTAACAAGGTAGATTTAGTTCCATGTTGAGAGTTCATGGGTAATAATGCTTATGTAGCAAATTACAGGGAATATATTCTAAGATTTCTACAAAAAATTCAGAAACAATTTTTGGACTTTCATAATCTATTTTACTAGCTTTAAATAAGTAAATGAATTATGCATCAATTGACACATCTTGAAATGCTTACTACGGTATTTTGTCTACTTTGTTGAAACGTGATTAGATAAATCAGCTTTCAGTTCCTCTGATTTATGATTTCAGCTGTTTACAAATTAAAATTCATTAGAAGTGGGGCTAATTTTTTTAAATTAATTAATTGGTTTTTATTTTTGTCTGTGTTGGGTCTTCGTTGCTGCGCACGGGCTTTCTCTAGTTGCAGCAAGCGGGGGCGACTCTTTGTTGCGGTGTGCAGGCTTCTCATTGTCGTAGCTTCCCTTGTTGCAGAGCACGGGCTCTAGAGCGCAGGCTCAGGGGTTGTGGCTCACTAGTTTAGTTGCTGCGCGGGCATGTGGGATCTTCCCAGACCAGGATTGAACCCGTGTCCCCTGAATTGGCAGGCGGATTCTTAACCACTGCGCCACCAGGGAAGCCCTGGGCCTAATGTATATATTGTAAAATCAGATTTAACTATCTACATGCCAGCTATTGTAATAGTAGTCTTGATTTTATAAAAGACTCTTGTATGGTGGTAAAGAGAACATCATATGGAAGAAGGCTGCCTGAGTTTGAATCCCTGCTCCTCTAATTATTAACAATGAAATCTTGGTCAGGTCATGCCTAATTATGCCTCTGTTTTTTCCCTCTGTAAAATGAGCATAATAAAAGTACTTACCTTTCAAAGATGTTGTACCAAATTAGTTAATATATGTAAAACCATTAGAATAGTACCCATTACAAGGTAAGAACTATAAAAGTCTCACCTTATATTATTGCAGCTCTGCCTCATATTATACACAGCTGAGGCCAATACATGAGCAACAAATGAAGGAAAAAAAGTTTGCAAGAAGTTAAATTTTGATACTAATAAAATAAAAATCTTATAAGATATACTTTGTAAAAAAATTAAGATTTCAAGAAAGCACGCAGCTACCAAAAGAAGCACTATATCTAATCATCCAAATAACTTATTAAGACTAATAATTCCTTCCCTCAACTATTTAGTCACTAAAAACCTGTCCTTTAAGTTTTTAAAGTTTTCACACTTAAAATTCATGAAGACTAAGTTAAGCTGGCTTACTTGAGAGTTTCTATTATATTATAAAACCAGTCATATGAAGAATAAAAAAAGAGTACTTTAAATAAAGCCGTGGATAATATCCAAACTTTTAATTAGCTGTGATAATTGGGGAAAATGTATCCTGGATAATTAATGTTCACAGAAAAGTCTAAAAGCTCATTTTATTTAAGTCTCTTCTGTTTCCAAGTTTTTAATTTATTTTTGGTTGGAACTGCAAACTAAAAGCCAAGATACAGCTACTTCTCTGTTTTATACTTTTCTACCATGATTTTTATTAGCAAAGGTAGAAATGGCCAGGAAGTAAAGCTATGTGAGTTTTCGATGGTCTGTAATGATTGAATGATCTCCGAAATACATTCAAATTGGCTTCTGAAAGCAAAGTTTGGGCTGATACAGACCTTAGTGTGAGTCTTGGCTATGCCATCTAACAACTATTTCATTTTGCATAGATTATTTAAACACTGTCAGCCTCAGTTTCCTCCTATGTCAAATAAAGATAATAGTATTTATTTCTTACGATTGAGATTTAAATTAGATGATACAGAAAAATACATAGTACATTTCTCGGCATAAATAGTTCAATAATTGTGAGCTGCTCTGGTGGTGGTGATGATGATGGGAATGATGGCTATTGGTTCTGCTCCACTAGCGCTTTGGTCTTTAATCACTGATAAGCTTCCCTATTCTAATGTTTACTTCTATTTCTCTAAGTCTTCTTTCTCCTTTACAGGACCTTTCCCTATGTACCTCTTTTAAGTAAATATTCCTCAAAGATCTGTCTGGTTTCTATTCAACTTCCCACAATGCAATCTCTCCCAAGATATCTAAAATTCTTTACATCTTCAGATACTTTTTTCAGGTGGTTCAAAGGCCCTCTCTCTGGCCCTGACTTGTCTCCTGAGTTCCTCATCTGATTGGTACACTTCGCAGAGATATCCCACCATCACTGCAACCAGTGATGTGCTGGTAAAGGCTCTCAAAATAAATTATTTATAAGCATTTGCTAATGTCTATAGTGTAAATACTCTCATTATGACCTCTTTCAAGCTACTGTCTTAACATCATTGAATGCAGACTTGGGAGAAGATGTGCGTGCTGGCTCCAACACAGCACTGGACTTTCCCCAACTTGTAATGCCCCAAATCAAATTCATCATCTTTACTCCAGTCCTAGTTAATAGCACTTTATTCACCAATTTATCCAGGCTAGAAACATCAGTCAGCCTTAGTGGAATATGAGGTATTCCTCAATTGTCTTTTGCATACCCCTGTGGCTTAGCTGGTGCTGCCGGCTCAGACTGGACGGTCTCACATACTCATTGTGGAAACTCTTCTTCAATTCTGAGCTCAAACATTGAATCCTTTGAAAGCCTTCCTCACTTGACTCTCCAGTTAGTTAGAGGTAGTCGTTTTTTGCTCTGTAATCACACTAAGCGTTTTTTTTCTTTAAGTAGAAACATCTAGAGTTGGTTCATTAAAAGCAAACCCAGATTTCTCAAGGTGAGTAAAGAAAGAAGGGCTTCACCTGTAGGGTGTGAAGATGGATCTGAAGTTCTGAGCTCTGATTTGCAGTCATTCACCTTCCTCTCAGGAGAATTTCATATGGGTTACAGCCAGCAGTGTGGGGACCTCAACAGGGATCCTTTCCCTTTAAACGTCTCAGTCTGAAGATAGATTTTTAACTTTTTTCCTTAATTCTGTCAACACAGTCCAATCAAGACTGGAACTTTAAAACAAAGCATTCAAACAAACTCAAGAGAAACAGGAAGGAAACAAAGGGCAATCAGACCATGTGGCTCACTCCAACTTGAAGGTTTGAGCTTATAAATAAAGCTAATCTTTCAAAAGCATTCATCTATTTTTAGTTTTTGTTATGCTAATTATAGCCTTCACCAAATACAGTATAAACTTCTATCTGCTACGACAGTGTTTTACTTGTCTCTAAACCGCTCATGCTGTAGCTCTGTATTATGTATAATACACAACCTAACTCAACAATTTGTGAGCACAATTCATGAATGCATGACATGAGAACTTTGATTTCAAAGTTTAGCTTGAGAAGACTGTGACAGGTAACAGAATATTAATATGCCACTATGATGTGAATGTCCATATGTAAACTTTTGTGACCTTGTTTGACCTTAAATGGCATATAATAAATAATTTTATTTTTGCTTCTTTCTATGTTTCTTCTGAAGAAAAAAAAAATCGATCAATGTACACTATTCAAAACACACACTAGTCTGTTAAAGGGAGATAACTTTTAGCCTTTCTTTGTCCTTCCAGAAACACTGAGAGCTATCCTTAATTTGCAGGCAATTGCTCTGAAGAATCCAACCTCAGATTGACATTAGGATTGTGGAAGAAGTATTTGTCCTTTGAACTTTATTTCAAAACATCTGAAAACGTAGATGGTATATTTTTCTTAACTGCAGAGCCTTGAACTTCTGGGACAAAAGAGGAAGAGAGTTGTAGCAAAGACTGTGATTAATCCTTAACCTAGAAGACAAACTGGCCAGACATGGATGCATGTGATAGTTGAGCTTGTTCAGACTTGCTACTTGTTGCATAAACACTCCCATTCTGTCCATCAGACCCACCCATCTCTCTCTAGTAGAAACCAGTAAATCATGCTGAATCCTGGGTAGGCCATTGTGATCTTTACCTTTTCAAGGTCTATCTATTGCTTTTGCCTCTGATCACCTTTTCTTTGCCTCTTGCCTGTTTGCCTGACATCACTGTCTACCAGGCATCTGGATAGGGAAATAGGTTTAGAAGGAGATTTGGAATGGAGTGGTCTTTTGGAAATCATTAGGCAAGAATTCAGGAGACCTGGTTTGGTTTTAGTTCTAACTGCTTTTGAGTAGCTATTGACCTTGAATAAACCCCATTATGTTTCTGGATATAATTTATAAAATTATTGAACTGTAATAAATAGTATTCATGAACTTGTGCTATTCTTATATGTTAAGGTTCTGTGTAGGTTGCTTTTTTAAAAACTAGACTTTTAGTGATATATACAATGCACTAATAAGCACAGAGGTAGATATAGTACAATAACAAGAAATTAACAGGATCAAAACAGTTGATAGGGGAAGAGAGGAAAATAGGGAAGAAGATACAGACCTAGGTACAGTGATGGGTAGCCTTGCCTTCCAGATCTGTGATGTAAAATTAATTTTGCACAGAGGAAATGGTGTTAAGGGGCAGAATGTGCTGATAATTGATAGTGTTACTTAGTTATAGTATATAACTATATATATATATATATATATAGTATATATGTATATACACACACACACACATATATATGTGTGTATATATATATACTATATAACTATATATATAGTTATATAGTATATAACTATATATATATACTATATATACTATATAGTGTATATGGTTGGTTGCTATTTTACACTGATAATGTCTGCTTCATTGTTTTACTTTTAGTCTGTGTCTTTTGCTTCACTTTTTATTTATAATCTTTCTTCACAATTAAAAAAATTAAAACATGCAGTGAAGAAAAAGTATAAAATAACAATTATACCATTACCCAGAATCATTTTGTCACACTTTTGGAATTCTAATGTTTATTTTTATTATTTTTACATGATGTATGTATTAGTTTGTGTTTTTTCAGAAGAAGATCCTAAGGCAATAATTTGAGTGCAAATAGTTTATTTGAGTGGAGCAGGGGACACCAGCAGGGCAGCTGGATAGTGGGAGAAGGGAAAGCAGCTAAGAAAGACTACTTTAGTCAGTCCATTTCTATGGTGCGTAACTGGAATTCGTCCCTTGGAAAGACTCTGGAAAATGGTAAAAAGACACAGGTCGCAATGATCCTGCTGAAGTTCAAGGGGGTTGGTTTTAGGGCTGCTGGGAGTGGACGTTAATCTCTCAGTACCTCTGGATCATTTTCCATGTGTAGAAGGGCTACAGTAGCCTTCCACAGTTGAGCGGAAATGGCACTTGGGCACAGAAATGTGGATAATGGTAGTAGGGAGTCAGCTGGAGCACACAAAAGGGTTAGACAGATATGGGTGGAGTACAGACAATGTCTATTATATCACCGAATTTTTTAGGTAAATCAATTAATTTTTTATAAAGATGAAACATGTTTACCTTAGAAAAATCAAAATGATACAAATATTTTAAAATCATTCTAAATTTGACCATCTGGTAGTAGTCATCAATATGTTTAGATGAATACCATTCTCGTTAAATAAGTAAGTGTGTGTGTGTGTGTGTGTGTGTGTGTGTGTGTGTGTGTGTGTGTGTGTGTATCCGTGTGCATGTGCGCATATGTGTGTAGAGAGAGAAATTCAGCGAATTCTTCATTTCAGGAAAAATTTTTTATGTCGACTGAAAGAAAAATGCACAATGTAAATGTTGCAAGGTAAGTTTCATTCTGGGACCTAACTGAGGACTATAGCCTGGGAGACAGCCTCTCAGGTAGCTCTGAGGAGCTATTCCAAAGAGGTAAGGGAGGTGCCAGCATGTGTATGAATTTTCTGCTGGGAAAAAAATCATGCAGTCGAATATCAAAAGATTACTCCTAATCACAAAGACCAGACATCTCAAGTTAATGATTTTAGTGCTTTTCTAAGTATGTAGAGATGCAAGAATCTGGGGTCACTGAAGTTTTCCTTCGATATGTATCTTAACTATCTAGGGACCAGTATATCCAAAGCACAGAAGACCTGTTTTTCTTCATTGTGTATTCCCCTCAGGGTGCACTTGTCAGTAGGTAGGTGACCGCAGTGTCTTGTGGCTTGATTCTTGTAGAACTGGAATAGCAGGCAGCATTCTTTTCTTTACAGATACATCTGCTTTTCTTTGGTCAGATTCCTTATTTAAGGAGTGCTGTATAGTCATATGTTGGATTTTATTTGTCTTCAATATCTATTAGCCATCCTGTGATTCCTTAAAAATTTTTTTTGCCTCTCTCCTATGCATTTATTAAAATTATCTCAAACTTTTCTTCTACATCAGTATTTCAATTTTTAGTGAAGTTTATTTTTTACTTTGCCTTCTTTAATTTACTTATTTCTGTGATTATGTTTATAGCCTTCTTTCATTTTCTTAAATCTACACGTCCCCTTTTCCTCTATTTTTATTGCTCATCATCTTATCTTTGAGCTCTTGAATTCATGTTCTCACTAGGTTATTCTCTAAGGTAAGATCATCATGATGAATTTTCTTGTGCTTTGAAGTGTGTTTTGTTTCACATTTCTTCCTTTGAAAGTCACATTCCTTTCTTGCTTGCTTTCTTCCTCTTTTCTGCATATTTTGTTTTGCTATGATATGTTTGCTTATTTGCCACGGCGCTTTCTTTCACACTGTTCATAATTGAGCAGTTCTATTCAGACATTTTTTTTCTGAAATAATGCGAGTACACTCATGATTCTTCCTAGTATAGCTGAACCAAGTTTCTTTTGCCCTTCTAGCTACTGTTTAAGAGATATTTTGTTTTCTATTCATTTTCAGTAGATGGATAGAATGGCAAGGATGGCATAAGAACTCAGTTGAAGTGGTATGCAGTCTTTATAATACCATGGCTCTGGTCTCTCTTCTGAGATGTCATTAAATATGCTACAGAAGGAGTCAAACCATCTAGTTTGGTACATACATTCTTATGGGGGGCTATACTTGGGTTTCATACTATTTCCTCAATTCAGTGTGTTTACCTCACTTTTCTAGGATAGTAATAGTTCAGCTTTTTGGCTTCAGGATAAAAAAGTTAATATGTCAGTTTACTCTCTCTTAAATTCAAAAGTGCTTAGCTATTGATATTTTTCAAACTACATCTTTAGGTGGAAGAATACCCAAGAATTGACTGGGGTAATTTACTTGTAATGAGATATATGCTTATATGCCATCCATGATGGTGCCTGTAATTGGGTGAGGCAGTTTTTGGTTTCTTTTAACCTTCATGACAGGTCAAAAGAGTTTGCTATACTACCATTTTAAGGCTTTGCTTGTTTTTTTCTGGCATTATTTTAGAAATGACCTTCAATCAGTCAATATTCAGACCTGTTTTTATCGAAATATAGTTGATTTACAATATTATATTAGTTTCAGGTGTACAACACAGTGATGCAATATTTTTATAGATAAAACTCCATTTAAAGTTATTACAAAATAATGACTATATTTTCCTGTGCTGTACTTTGTTGCTTATTTGTTTTATACATAGTAGTTTGTACCGCTCAATCTCCTACCCCTCTCTTGCCCCTCCTCTATCCCTCTCTCTACTAGTAAACACTAGTTTGGTCTCTATATCTGTAAATCTGTTTCTGTTATATTCATTTGTTTGTTTTATATTTTAAGTTCCACATATAAATGATAACATAGAGTATTTGTCTTTCTCTGTCTGACTTATTTACTAAGTATAATACCATCTAGGTCTATCCACATTCCAAATGGCAGAATTTCATTCTTTTTTACGGCTGAGTAGTATTCCATTGTATGTATACACTACATCTTCTTTATTCATTCATCTGTTCATGGACACTTAGGTTGCTTCCATATCTTGGTTATTGTAAATAATGCTGCTATGAACATTGGGGTGCATGTATCTTTTTGAATTACTGTTTTCAGATTTATTCTTGAATGATACTAATAAATTATATAATTACAAATTTAAAAAATTCTTACAATACATGGAAAGAATTCTTGTATTGGAGAAGTTAAACTATCTGGGCATTATGATAATTTCCAGTTAATTTATTTTATAATTCTGAATAAGTATATTGTGATATACAATATGTAACTTAGAAATAGGACAATCAAAGATGACCTCTAGGGGCTTCCCTGGTGGTGCAGTGGTTGAGAGTCCACCTACCGGTGCAGGGGATGCGGGTTTGTGCCCCGGTCCGGGAGGATCCCACATGCCACGGAGCGGCTGAGCCCGTGAGCCATGGCTGCTGAGCCTGCGCGTCCGGAGCCTGTGCTCCGCGACGGGAGAGACCACAGCAGTGAGAGACCCACGTACCGCAAAAAAATAAAAAGATGACCTCTAAGAATACTATCAAACTCGATAAACATAGAAGTAAACAAAAGGTATCTGTATCAGTCAAAATCCATAGCAGGTGGAAAAAAATAATTGAATAATATTTAATATAATAGTTAACAAAAAGACAAGGGAACAAGGGATTATGAGGCACCTTGACTCAGGGACTAGGAACAGTGGGCTAGTGTTACCACCCCTAAATTGGAATGGGCAAGAGAAGGAAGGCTTACAGACGAGGTGTTGGCCATGTGAAGAGGCCGCACCTCACAGGGAGGAAAACATTCACAACTGAAACCTTAGAAACGGGGAGGAAGAGACTCTGATCCTTTTCTCTTTCCAACTTCTAATCTCCCACCAATGCCTCCCATTGAACAAACCCACAGAAAACCAGAGGGCGGGAGGCCAGTGTTGAAAAGAGGAGAGGTTGATCTCCTGGGGCTTAGTAAGGCAGGAAAGAGTGGGGAATGGATCTGGAGGGACAAATGGAGGCCAGCCAGGACAACATCCTACCCTGATTCTGTCTTTAAAGATCATTTAAAGAGAAGGAATGAGCTCTTTAGCTATAGAAGTAAGGGCCATAATTTTCTGCATTTACATAAACTTACAAAGCCAATCATGTACAATTTGTAAAATGAAATTGTTTCATGCTTCTTCTACGTATGTAGGCACTCACATACAGAGTTGTTCCTACTACTTTCATAGCTAACGTTTCTTGAGTGCCACACGCAAGGAACTTTTCCAATGGCTTTATGTGCATTTACTCATTTACTCCTTAGTAGTAGGTACCATCATACCCGTTTTGCAGGTGAGGAAACAGAAGCTCAGCTAGGTTGCCTCAGGTTAATAACATGAAGTGGGATTCTAAGTTGGGATGCTAACTCAAGCATCTGGCACCAGAGCAGTTCACTGTAACTACCATCCCTACAAGAAGTCTATGCTGTGAGCACACAGACTCATCAGCTGCTTAATTTTGGAGTCCCCTGAGTTTTTGTGTCATTTTTATTACACTTGAATAATAACTACTCAGTTGGCAAAGTAACTTAATCTGAAAGAAATGACCCACTTCCCGAACTCTGCACATAAAGTCTGAGAATCAGATTCCAAGATGTACTGTGTCAGAAGGGAACTTAGCCAATCCTCTCTTTAGCTGTGACCAGAACAGTACCCTTGCTAACCTCATTAGCATCTTGCTGATTCATTTACTAGAACAGATGTAACTCCTGTTTTGTAAGCTTAAAAACCATCCTCCTGGGGCTTCCCTGGTGGCGCAGTGGTTGAGAGTCCGCCTGCCGATGCAGGGGACACGGGTTTGTGCCCCATCTGGGAAGATCCCACATGCCGCAGAGCGGCCGGGCCCGTGAGCCATGGCCGCTGAGCCTGTGCGTCCGGAGCCTGTGCTCCACAACGGGAGAGGCCACAACAGTGAGAGGCCCGCCTACCGCAAAAAAAAACATCCTCCTGAAATACTGCACAGCTCCTGAATGGTGGCACTATGAAGATATTTTGCATCAGATATGATTCTAATAGCAATGTATGGCAACTCTGTCACAGGGAAAGAAATCTAACTAACTTTCTTCTTATGAAATGAAATAAAGAAATGGAGATTTTTGTAAAAGAAGTAATGATTTCAGCAGCTTCCGAGAGTGAAACTAGGAATTAAATACAACCACATAGAATTTCTCTCTTTAAATTGAAGGTCAATTTGTTAGTTAACCCAGGCTGCCAAAACAAAATACCATAGGTTACATGGCTTAAACAACAGAAATACATTTTCTAACAGTTCTGGAGGCTGGAAATTCAAGATCAGGGTGCGTGGTTGGTTCTGAAGAGAGTTCTCTTCCTGGCTAGCAGATGTGCTCACATGGCCTTTCCTCAGTGTGTGCCTGTTCTTGAAAAGAGAGAAAGATCTCTTCCTCTTCTCATCAGGTCAACAATTCTATCCAATTAGAACCCCATCCTTACGGAACTCATTTAGCTTTAATTACTTCCTAAAAGCCCTATCTCCAAATATTGTCACACTGGAGGTTAGGGCTTCAACATATGAATCTGGGGGGCACATTCAGTCCATAGCAGGAAACTACTTTTTTCCCGACTAGATTGGTAAAATAAAATTATTCTGGACTTTATTCAAGAATAATTTCATCACAGCACATTTATATTTAAAATAGAAATAATTACCCAAGAAAGTTTCTTAAAAAATAAACCAGCAATTACTGCTTTATGAATTTCTAAATGTAGGCCATAACATAGAATTCTATTAGCATTCTTAGCTTACTTCAAATTAAACTGATGTCATATAGTTTCTAAAATAGATTGGACATGAAATTGAAAAGATAATCAATATTTCCCTGAACGTTGCCTCCTTCCCCAGTCAATGTAAATGCAGGTGACCGTGGTAATTGGGGTGAGTGGGAGGAGGTGAAGATTATATTGTGTCCCTTCCTTTGGAGCTTCTGTTCTATTTGCTTAGGGCAGTGAATCAGGGCCACCGTTAACTGAGGGAAAAAATGATATGTTAGCGCATTCGTGTCAAAAAGACTTAAGGTTCAGATGAACACAATCAACCCACAATTCCTACCATCCCTCAAATGAGTTACTTCATTTGTCCACCTATAAGAGGCTTGGTGGTGTTCTTATATTACTTATATCCACTCTGAGTTCCTTTAGATATGGCACTTAACCGGATTTCTTAGGAACACTAATATCTGGCAGTAATAGGGTACAGTGGTTTAGGGGCATAATTGCTCCAGGTCCTATGCAATTCCGAAGACAGCCATACTGCCTCAGAAGGCTGGTTAGTGAAGAGATTTATGAGCATGCATAGTTGAGATACATTTTTACATGACAAACTATGCCTTTCACTTAACAACTTATATAACTTTATGCAACCTTCTAGACTTCAATTTACTTATTAAAATATAGGTCTAATAATAGTACCTAATAGCATTATGGTATTATAAATATGTACATATGATGTATATTTATATCCACGTATGTATGTGTGTATCTATCTAGAGGGAAAGATCCTTTCAATTGGGACTGCTTAATAAGTGTTGGTTGTTCTTATTTCTTTTGAGTTGGGGTTATAATTTCTGTTTAAATCTCTTTAGGTAGATATTTTTATCACTGGTCCAATTTAATTAAATTTCTATGTATTTTTGAAGAGCAAAAGCAAGAATAATTTTGAAGTTATAGAAGAAAGTATAAAATTAATTTATAAAATTGGATTGGGCTGGCAAATTAGCCAAGGTTGCAATATATGTCTTATCTGGCTCTGGTTTCTTTAATGAGTAAAAATGACCTTCTTTGAACGTAAGACTGAATCTGAAAGAAAATCACATGCTTTCAACTACAATACTGAAAATAAACTTATAATACTAAAATAAATCATCCCATTTTCTATTTAACAATGCACTTGATCACCAAGATGTTTTCCCCTTCTTTAAAATGGAGAAAGAATATGCTACATGACTATATGAATACTAATAAAACCCCAGTGACAGTCTGAGCTGTCATCATTGTCAGGCGGTCAGATAAAATGCTTTACAGTGCCCCTTGGATTACCTATTTAAACAATGTGATATGTACACCAACGGTGTACGTGTTCAATACTGAAGGATTGCCATTGGTTGTAAAAGCAAATTCAAAATTATGATTTTAAAACAATCACAAACTGACAGAAAAGTTGGAGGTAACAGTACAGGAAACTTTTTATTTTCCTGAACCATTTAGGACAAGTTGCCAACCTGATATCCAATTACCCCAGAATACTATGAATGTATTGATATATTTCTTACAAACAAGGACCTTTTCCTATACAACTATAATACAACCAGTGAAATCAAGAAGTTAGCACAAAAATATTACTAACATTTCATCCTGAGACCCCGTTTAACTTTCACCAGTTGTCCCGATAATGACCTTTATAGTAAAAGGATCTGGCTTAGAATTACAGGGTACATTCCGTTGTCAGGTCCTTTTACTCTCCTTTTCCTGGAACAATCACCTATCTTTCTTTGACCATCACGATCCTGACACTTGAAATTTAAAGGCCAGCTATTTTGTAGAACGTTCTCATGTTTTGCAGAATGTTTGGGTTTGTCTGATATTTCCTCGTGTTTAGATTCAGATTGTACATCTTCGGCAGGAATATCACAGGAGGAATGCTGTGTTCTTCTTGTTGCAGTTGGCACACAATTTTGATTAGTTCCATTACCAAAGAAGTTCACTAAATTAAGGTGGAGTCTGCAAAGCTTCTCCACTATAAAGTTAGTTTTCATTTTAGTAATCAGTAAGTGTTGTGTGGGCTGGTGCTTTGAAACTGGGTTATTACTATCTTATTCCTCATCGAACTTTCAGCTTGTTCATTTATTTATTTGTATCTGCATGGACTCATGGTTTTCTATATTATTCTTCGCCATTTTTATTTATTTTGGTATCTGTATTGATCCTGATTGGGCCATGCAGGGACAACCACTCCTATGGACACCCTCGTCACTCTCCTTAAGCTTTTACAGACCGCGCCCAGCTGCCCTTCTGCACAGACGCCCTCTCAATCCGCTGGGGCTCTGGCACCCCGATCTGGACCACTGCAACTCCCTCAGACTGGCATGGATGCCTGCCTCACTCTGTTCCACCTAATGGCTTTAGGAAGGAAAGGGTGAAAGGAGTGGAGGGAAGGAGAGGGAAAATGAGCCAGAGTTACAATTTTATAATAAGTAGTGTAGCTTCAAAATTCTGCAACTTAAAAAAAATTTTTTTTTTCCTCTGATGCTTTCTCAATTTCATATAAGGAAAACATCAAGTCACCCTCAGGCAATTCAAATCTCTATTCGAGCATAGTGGTCAGATATTTATTTTAAATTTCTTTTAAATAAATCTCTGTGCTTGTCCATGGCTGTCTCCTGAGTCTGCATTAAAGCACATTGAGGGAGGAGCTAGTCCTTTGAAGGAGAGAAGACTAATGATGGATTTCTGAAAGGCTTCTTTCAGAAGCTTTACAAGTATGCAATTTAAAGTGTCTGTTCACTAAAGAAAATAATAGAGCGTGGAATATATGAAAGATCTTTTTGATTATGGGTGAAAAAACATTCCCTTTTAAGGATATAGAGCTGTTATTGTGAAACTGACTTGGGACCTGTACATTTTCTGCTGTTCAAATATAAACTTTAACCCCGATCTGACCTCAGTGAGGTGTATACTGTTGAAGAAATCTGTCTACACACTTGGAGAAAATGTCCAGACAGGAGGGAGCCCAGCTGAGTGAACTCAGCTTTCTAAAGGCTCCCACTGCATAAATGATCTGTAGTGCTATCTGGTATTCAAAACCTGTACTACCTTGTGATATCTCTTCTACTGCTGTTTCATATGAATTCTCCTGCATGTAAACATTTTATATGTTTCTGCTTTGCTTCATCAGCTAGGCTGTGAACAACTTGATTATACAGATGCTACATTTAATGAGTTTTTCCTGGATATCATCCAAAATACAGTAGGTGTGTAACTGTTTGTAGAATGAATCAATGGTCCAATCCATCAATTAATTAACTCAAGTGCCTGGCATTAACCATACTTTAAAAACATTTTTCCACCCTAAAAGTCCATGGGTTTGGGTTTTCAAGAGAGAAAAAAAAATCTCTTGCTTTTAATGATCCCATTTTCATTGTTACAGATTCTGTAACTTAAAAGAAAAAAACAGTTGTCTCCTGTATTTTCCCAATATCGTTTAAGAAAACCATCATGTTGTTCTTAGGCAATTCATCCCTCTACTTGCACATATGATCAGAAATTGCTAGAGCAGGTGAGAGATTTCCCCATATTCGTAAAAAAGTCAAGGAACAATTTTAAAGTTCTGTACTCTGCCCCAAGGAAAATGCTTCGACATCATCAGATATTTGGTACCGTTAATGGAAGAGCATTACCGATGTCTTGAGGCAAATACAGAGCTTCCCCAATCACAGAGTTTGTCTGTTTTTTCAACTTGCTTTAGGTATACCGGTTATCTTTAACAAGGAGTTCAACAAATCTTAAGTGTATTGTTATTTCATTGGCGACAAATAGAACACATCTCCAGAACATGAGTTAGGTATACCTTTCAGTGTCAGCAAATGCCATTTTGAGACAATGCTATATTTCTCCTCCTGAAGACTAGCGCTTTACACACATTTGGAAGGTGTTAGTGATAAGCAGTAATACGGCATCTCTTAGATACAGCCTGAAGAAGGCGAGTATTTTACATAAAAATATTGAAAGTATAACAACAAATATTTTGTGCTGCTTTTTTCTAAACGTACTGTTTTACTATCAGTATATGCTAAAACCAGTAACTGCACAAGATGATGACTTGAGGATTTAATATAAGAAAACAGAAATTACACCCCCATCACTTCCCTGCTTAGACCCTCTAACCCTCTTACCAGGGTCTACCAGGCCAGGCATCATGTGGCCCTCCCAGCCCACTGCTCCCTGAGCTCGTCTCTTACTACTCACTCCTCTGTTTCTTTACCTGTTCCAGCCCCTAGGAGAGCCAAGCTAGTTTCTGTTTTTGTGCCTGTTCTTTCACTCTTCTCTCTGCTTGGAACTGCTGGTAACCCAAAGTACCACTTGGGAGGTGTGAAGAGAGTTTTTTGTATCAGCTGCTTCCATCTCAAATAAGTATGCACTATAACTAAACAGTAAAACAGTGTGTTTTCTCTTCAAATGTCACTTCCAAAAAAGTCCCCTCAAACTTCTTCCAATCAGATTGCTGCCTCTTTATAGGAATTCTGGAATCTGCTGTCTAAAAGGTCTTCTCCTGTTTCTCTGCAGAGCTGTCTCCACACCTTTCAAGGCTCAGGTCAAATGCCAGCCCTTCCGAGAGGCATAATCTCACCTTCTTCTTCCCCACTCTTGTCACTCTTTCCTTACTGTGTTCTATACTGTTTTTATTTTCTTCATAGCATGTGTAACTTTCTGAGATGAATTTATCTTCATTGGTGTCTACTCATCATTTCTATTTTTGCAGTAGACTGTAAACACAATGGGAGCAGGAATTGTGCCTGTTTTTTTCCCTACTATATCCCCAGCTCTCAGTGGTGCCTGATACACAGTAGGCACTCAAAATCTACCCATTGAATGCAGAAAAAATTGTTTCTTTCCTTGAAAAAATTGGATACTTGGCCCAGTTCTGAACCAGATGACTCTAGCAATCATATTTAGCAATCATATGACAATTTCAACTGCCCTCTCACCAGTATTTCTTCAGAATATTTAAATCTTGCTCTATTTATAACAAGATACTTTTAAATAAAAACAAATGAGTAGGCTGGAAAACACAAAATTATATTTATTAGAGCTCCACTTTTGGACCCAATTAATCAAAAGAGAAAGTCAATGAATTCCCCATCCCCTTTCTCAGGCTTGGTGAATAGCTCCACCATTTGCACCATTCATTGCTCAAGCTAGAAATTTGGGAGTCATATAAGGTCTCCCTCATGCCCTTCATCTTCAATGAGTCCTTTTACTCATGCGTCCTATTAATATTTTCTGGTCATTCACAAGGGCACCCACTCAGAAGTTCTGGTCTCATCATGTCTCAACTAGTGTGCACTCAATATATTTTGTTGAATTTGAAATATTCCCTATTTGGGCTTTAAAAGCCAAAATTTTCATACTTTAAAATGTAGTTTAAATTTCTCATCTTTTTGCAGTATTTTTAAAGGAAGAGTCGTAGTGAAAAATCAAAGACAGTCCTAGATATCATTAGTAAAAATGTACAAACCTTTAGGCAAATAGATGTCAAGTATAACTTAATTTTTAAGAAAAATACAGTTTTTTTATCCAAAAGGTCAAAGAGATCTCTGAGATACATTAGTGTTCAAAGAATTTGAACGATTTTTCTAAATGGTATCAAATATAATTGCAAAAAAAGTTTAATTTAAGCTTTTATTCATTATAGATTTGGAAACTGTGAAGTTTCTTCAGTTTTGTACTGAAGAACATATGCTGCTGTTAGCAAGCAATATAGTATTTTAAGAATTCTTGTCTAATATTCCTAAAACAAACAGTTGAAAGAGAAAATTACTTGAGGGTACTTTTCATGACAAAGGCAGACTTAATTTTAAGTAATATTGGAAAAAATAATAGTAGCAATATGGAGCTAAATGCACTATGGGAAATTGTTCAAGTGGTGTAATTAGGCAGTTTCATAGTATTATCACTTGCATATAATTAGGATCAACTCTAGTTTCACTCCAAATTTTTTTTAAAGAAATTTTGAAACTTCTAGATATTTGTGGTATTAAATATTATCATTATTTTTATTTACTTGCTCTTTTGGCAGATCAAAAGAGATTCATGAACACTTCTGATGTGAATTAAATATATAGAAGACAAGGAACTACTTGAAATACTTTACAAATTTACATTAAAATGAGCTTAAAAAATCCACTGTTGTCATTTCAATTTTTTTTTTTGAAATTCACAAGGAGAGTTTACTTTTTAAATTGCTAAACGCCTAATAAAGTGAATATTTTCTTATTATGGAGAAAAACTTCAATATAAGATTAATACTACTTTCAGTAGTTGATTTTAAACCTGAGGAGATGTGAAAAGGAACACGGCAATCTACAAGTTAAGACTTGCTGTGCCATATAATGGAATTTGACAAGGCTGAAAAGATTTCAAGTCCTAATGAGTACTGTATGAACGCTAACAGGAATACCATGGGGAATGGCTGCGCTTGCCAGAATTGGATTTTGAAGCAGCAGGAATAATATATCCTGGCAACCAGGGTCTGCCTGTTCTTTTAGAATTTGAGATTTGAACAACAGCAGTATAAACAAAGACATACTCAACAACATCACACTTCAGAATCAATACACTCTGCTACTTGACCTTTCAGGGCCACTGGTTCTGTTGACCCATCCCTGAGAACTCAATGTTTCTTAATATTTCATTCTTGACCCTCTGCCCTCTGGCTTACTTCCTCTCCTCTCTAATCCTCTCCTTATTGTCCAGTCCATCTCTTGTCTCCCTCGAAACTCATTCTCTTTCCTTATTTACCCCAGCTTGTAACTACTTCTTTATGGGTTTCTTAGATGCCGTTATTTCCTCCTTCCCTTCTTTGCTTCCCTGGATAGTCTATCCTGGTCTCCTGAGTCCTTTTAGTTTGACTCCAAGCCCCTCAAGTTTCCCTCTCCCTACAGCTGATTCCATTGACCATCTCAGGCAGCCTCTGCCCAATTCCACTTCCTAGGTTCCCAGCCTCACTCTCCAGCATTACTATTCGTTGAGCACTTACTAAGTGCCAGGCAGTTGTACAGAGTTTCAAATAAATGATCTCATTCATACCTCACAAGAACCCAATGAGATGGGTATCACTCACTCTATTTTTGGATGAGAAAACTGAGGCTCAGAAAGGTTAAGTATCTTGCCCAATTTCTCATGCTTAATAATTGTCTGTGCTAGGATCTGAACCCCATTGAGTCTCACTATTAAACGCCATAGAATATTAGCTTCCAATTTGTTAAGCATTCATACTACAAGACTTGCACTGACCTTATGCTGTGATTTTCTTCATTCTCACCTCACTCAAAAAGCATAGTTTCCATCTTGTACTGGTGTCTGGGTTCCTCTATATCTGAGTTTCTGAATTGTAACTCCTCTTCCTCTTAGCCTGGCCAAGGGAGACCAGGGAAAGTCGGGAAAGAGAAGGACATGTGAAGTCTAGCCTTTCTTTGCATCTTCCAAGTGTTTGATGAGCAGAGTCCTGTCTTGTAATGACATTTCAGGGTCTGCAAACCCAGGTATGAACTGACAGGTGTTGCCTCACAAATCAGCCTAGTAAAGTGGACAGACTATCTGCCTGATGCAAAACTGACTGGTAAATTGGGGAGAGGTCAATGTTAGACTCTCGGAAGGGACAGCTTCAGTCTTGGCACAAGTGTCCCCACAGAGCTTTGTGACAGAATATGGCAGCATGGCAGCGTGGATTTTGTTACAACACCCTCTTCTTCCCTACCTTCCCTAACTCTCTCCTGATCTAGTCAGTTGGTGTCTCACGAGCTGGTTTCTCCTCTTGTGTCATGTCTTGGTTCGGACCTTACCCACACTCCTGGCTAGGTCCCTCCCTGGCTAGGTTTCCTCTTCATCTATCACTCCCGTTGCATGCTTGACTTCACCATTCCAGTCCACCCCTGGCTGGCTGTCCTCACCGGTACCATGAGTTAAAACCTAGCCATCCCATAGATAATTTGCCTGCAGTTGTGACAATCAACTTCGCTAGGCATTCTGCATGACCTGCCCTGCCCACATCTTCCTCACTCACGGACAACTCTTTTAGCCCTCAGCCTCCTAGCCTACCCTCCACCCTAAGGTTAATAGGCCAATCTGTTAGAAGAAGACAGGCCTGTCTTCACCAGCCCTTGAAATGTATTTGCTAGCATCTTCCTTGCCATCTCCTCATTTGCACACATCTCCTTAGCGATGGTTCCCTTCTTATGCTTTTCTCATGATGTTCTCATCACATACAAATCTATCTAGCTTTGAGTAACTGTTTTAAAATCTTTTTCCTACTCTGAGTCTTGCTGCTCTGAAAAGAGATTCCTGGGTATGCTTCTCTATTGCTATAGCTTCTGACCAAAACAAACAAACAAATAAACCCCACAGTATCATCTCTAATTTCTCAATTGCACACATTCTTTCTCTTTCTTTAAAGTGAACTTTGTACCGACAAAGGAGGCTACCTGTAACAATCACGGCAATCACGATATAAAACGGCACAATCTTTAGCCCCAGAATTCCCTTACGCAGCTGCCGCAGTTCCCTTACACCCGCACAGTTCTGGCCGTAGGCAATTACTGGTCTGTTCTAGATCGTAATCTTGCATCTGGCTTCTTTTTCTCAGCATAGCATTTTTGAGATTCATCAATGTTGTATTCGTGGATTGCTCCCTTTTGTTGCCAAATAGGCTGTCATAATTTGTTTTGTCATTCATCTGTTGATGGATATTTGAGCTGTTTCTGGGTTTGACGATTCTCATTCTCTCTCTTTTTATTTAATTTAACTTTTATTTTAAGGTAACTGTAGATTCACATGCAGTTATTAAGAAATAATACAGAGAGAGCCCACGTACCTTTTACCCAGTTTCCCCTAAGGGTAACATTTCTATCGCGCCAAGAATCCCTCACGTTACCATTGTATAGTTATATTCATTTCCCAACTTCCCTCTTTAACCCCTGGCAACTACGCACCTGATTTTCTCATCTCAGGAATTAGATAAATGGACTAACACAGCATCTGACCTTTTGAGGATTTTTTTGTTTGTTTGTTTTACTCAGTCTATTTCTATGGAGATTCATCCAGAACATTGGCTGTATAAATAGTTTTTTTCCCCTTTTTCTTGCTGAGTAGTATTCCATGACATAGTTTGTACCACAATTTGTTTAACTAATCACCCACTGAAAGATACCTGGGTTGTTTTCAATTTTTGTCTATTATGAATAAAATGTGTTTAACATTTTTGTACAGGTTTTGCTGTGGCTGTGGGTTTTCATTTTTCTGGAAAAAATGTCCAGTGGACAATTTCTGGGTCATATGGTAGTTGCCTGTTTAGTTTTTTAAAGAAATTTCCAAACTGTTTTTCAGAGTGGTTGTATCATTTTACATTGCCACTATCAATGTATAAGTGATCCAGTTTCACCATATCCTTACTAGTGTTTGGTGGTGTCACTATTTTTTATTTTAGCCATTTTGATAGGTATGTACTGTTATCTCATTCTGGTTTTAATCTGCACTTCCCTAGTGGCTAATGATGTTGAATGTACATTTTGTGCTTATTTGCCATTTCTACATCCTTATATTTTTGCCCACTTTCTGCTTGGATTATTTGTGTTTTTACTATTAAGTTTTGAGAGTTCTTTATATATTCCATTCCTTGTTCTTTGTCAGATATGAGGTTTGCAAACATTTTCTCCCAAGCACGTCTTTCATCTTCTTAACAGGATCTTTTACAGAGCAAACATTTTAAGATTTATCAATTTACCAATTTATCAATTTTTCCTTTATGGATCATGCTTTTGATGTCATCTACAGCTCTTTTCCTAGTCCTAGATCTTTAAGATTTTCTCCTGTGATTTTTCTAAGTTTCATAGTTATATGTTTTACATTTAAGCTCTTGCTCCATTTTGAGTGAATTTTTCTATAAGGAATGAGGTTTACAGTGATGGCTTCTCCTTTCATTCTTTCCTTCATTCGTTCCTTTGTTCCTTCCTTCCTTCTTTCCTTCCTTTATCCCTCCCTCTTTCTTTTCTCTCTCCACCTTTCTTTCTTTCTTTCTTTCGTTCTTTCTTTCTTTCATCTTGGTCATGGATGTCCAACTGTTTTAGCACCATTTGTTGAAAATATTATCTTTATCCATTTAATTGTTTTGGTACCTTGGCCAGAAAGCAACTGGATATTTTTCTCTGGATCTGTGTCATCGTTCTCTATTCTATTGTGTTAATCTATGTGTTTATTCCTATGCCAGTAGCAAACAGATTATTATAACTATATATGTTTTGAAATCAGGTAGTTTTGATTTCTCCCACCTTATTCTTCCTTCTCATAAATGTCTTAGCTATTCTAGTTCCTTTGCCTTTCTATATAAATTTTTCAGATAATCTTGTCTATATCTACAAAAAGTCTTGCTGGAATCTCAATAAAAATTATGTTAAACCTATATATCAGTTTGGGGAGTACTGATATCTTTATTATATTGAGTCTTCTAATCCATTAACATGTTATGTCTCTTCATTTATTTAGCTTATTGATTTCTTTCACCAACATTGTATAGTTTTAAGTATTCAAGTCCTGTACGTGTTTTGATAGATTTCATTTCATTTTTGAGCTATTATAAATGGTATTGTATTTTTAATTTCAACATTCATGTGTTCATTGTTAATATATAGAAATACAATTGATATTTGTGTGTTTTTTATGTCCTGTGACCTTGCTGAACTCACTTAATAGATTCAGGACTTTTATTTTGGAGATTTCTGGGGTTTTTCTACAGGGCAGTCATATCATCTGCAAATAGTGAGGCAGTTTTGTTACTTCCTTTCCAATCTGTATATCTTTTATTTGCTTTTCTCACCTTATTACACTGACTAGAACTTCAAGTCCTATGTTGACTAAGAGGGGTAAAAGCAGAACTGTTTGCCTTGTTCTCAATCCTGGGGGAGAATCATTCAGTCTTTCACCATTAAGTATAATGTTAGCTGTGGTTTTTGTTTGCTTGTTTGTTTTGTTTTTAAAGGATGCTCTTTATCAAGTTGAGGAAATTCCTCTCTTTTCCTGTTTCACTGAGAATTTTTACCATGAATAAATGTTATATTTTATCAAATACTTTTTCATCAATGATATGATCATGTGATCTTTAGTCTGTTAATCTAATGATTATATAGATGGATTTTTAAATATTAAACCAGCCTTGCATCACAGGTCCCACTTGGTCATGAAAATCTTTTTATATATTCTTGTATTCTATTTACTAATATCTTATTAAGAATTTTTGTGACTATATTCATCAGGGATATTAGTCTATAGTTTATTTTTTATTTTTTGGTGCTCTTTGTCTCGTTTTGGTATCAGGGTAATACTAGTTTCATATAATAAATTGGTAAGTGTTCCCTCTTTTGTTTTCTGGAAGAAATTGGGTAGAATTGGTGTAAATTTTTTTTAAACATTGGTTCAATTCTCCAATGAAACCTACCAAGCCTGGAGGTTTTTTTTTTGGGGGGGGGGGCAGGGTTTAAGTTACAAATTCACTTTCATTCATAGTCTCAGGACTACTCAAATTGGGTGAGTTGGATAAATTAGTATTTTTGGAGGAATTTTATGTAATGTCAATTTGTTTTTCCTTTTCTTTTTGGCTCTTCTTATTCTAGATTCTTGAGATGGGAGCTTAGATTATTGATTTGAGGGTTTTCCCCTTTTCTAATTAATACTATAAATTTAATGCTATAAATTCCCCTCTTACTACTGGTTTAGCGCCAGTTTTGCCTTGTTCCCCATCTTAGGGAGGGCAAGTAGTCTTTCAGTAGTCTTTCGCCACTGATTATGATGTTAGCTATAATTTTAAAGAAAATATGCTCTTGTGTTCTGCAAATTTTGATATTTTACATTTTCATTTTAATTCAGTTCAATCTATTTTTCTTTATTTCCCTTGAGACTTCTTCATGACCCATAGGTTATTTATGGGTTATTTATAAGTGTATTTTTTAGTTTCTAAGTGCTTGGATTTGTTATCTTTCTCTAATTTATTTCTAGTTTGTGTCCACTGTGGTCAGAGAACACATTTTATATAATGTCAATTCCTTTAAATTTTTTGAGATTTGTTCTATAGCTCAGGATGTGCATGCTTGCAAAGAGTGTATGTTCTGCTTTTGTTGGGTGGAGTGTTCTATAAATGTCAATTGGATCCTCTTGTTGATAGTGTTGTTAAGTTCTATATCCTTGCTGATATTTGGTCTAGTATTTTATCAGTTGTTGAAAGAGGAATGTTGAAGTCTCCAACCATATTTTTTGATTTGTCTATTTCTCCTTTCAGTTCTATCAGTTTTTGCCTCACACATTTTGCAATATACACACACACACACACACACACACACACACACACACACGTTTAAGATTGCTATGTCTTCTTGGTGGACTGACCCTTTTATCATTACAAAACACCCCTTGCTATCTCTGATAATTTTCTTTGCTCTGAAGTGTAATTTAGCTGCAATTACTGTAGCTACTCCTATGTTTCTTTAATTAGCGTTTATATGACGTATCTACATTCTTTTACTTTCAATCTGCTATATTGTTATATTTGAAGTGAGTTTCTTATGGAAAGAATAAAGTTGGGTCATGTTTTTAAATCCAGTCTGCCAATCTGTGCATTTTACTTGGTATATTTAGACCCATTTACATTTATTGATATGTTAGTATTTAAATCATTGGTTTTCTGTTTATTCTCCATGGTTTTTTTGTTTCTGTTTTCTTTTTTCTGCCTTTCCATGGGTTATTTGAATGTGTTTTTAGAATTCCATTTTTGTTTTATCTACATTGTTTTTGAGTGCACTGCTTTGTATAACTACTTTTTATTTGTAGCTCTAGCTATTACTTTATATGAACATAACTTTTCCTATTTACTGTTGACATTATTTTACCAGTTCAGCTTAAGGGTAGAAACCTTAACTCTCCTTTATGTCTCTTTACCCTACCTCATTTATAATTATCTTAAATATTTTCTCTACATATGTTTAGAACCAAATCAAATAGTATTATAATATTGCTTCAATCATCAAACAATTTAGAAAACTGAAAAGGAGGAAAAATATATATATATTTTTTTATATTGAAATGTGGTTGATTTACAATTTTGTTTTCGTTTCAGGTGGACAGCAAAGTGATTCAGTTATACATATATATGTATAACTGAATATATATATATATATATATATATATATATATTCTTGTTTTACATTCTCTTCCATTATGGGTTATTACTGTGCTTTACAGTAGGTCCTTGTTGGCTATATATATATATATATATTTTTTTTTTTTTTTTTTGGTACGCGGGCCTCTCACTGCTGTGGCCTCTCCCGTTGCGGAGCACAGGCTCCGGATGCGCAGGCTCAGCGGCCATGGCTCACGGTCCCAGCCGCTCCGCGGCATGTGGGATCTTCCCGGACCGGGGCACGAACCCGTGTGCCCTGCATCGGCAGGCGGACTCCCAACCACCGCACCACCGGGGAAGCCCTAGCTTTATGTTTTATATATAGTAGTGTGTATACTTTAATCCCAAATTCCTAATTTATTCCTCTCTGTCCCCCTTCCCCTTTGGTAACCATAAGTTTGTTTTCTATGTCTGTGAGTCTATTTCTGTTTTGTAAATGAGTTCATTTGTATCACCAAGATGAATTCTTTTTACATTTTCCTGGGAGGCAGAAAAACCCCTGAATAGAAATAGCTATGTGGTATATCTAAGGCGATGGCCTAGGAGAACTCATAGGATGCCCCATGAAACCTCAGGCCCCAGCAGTAAGATGCTATTCCAAGAAGGGCACGGTATCTGCTCAGAGAGCCATAAATGAAGGGCTCACGCGAATGGCAACAGGGGGGTAACTAAGCAGTGCACTGCGGACACAGGCTGCTTCGTGAGTGCCAGTGTTGAGAGATGATGGTGTGGACCAGATGCCCCCCTTTCAACAACTAAATTTCCTTATGGATTTAAGTCACAGCTTCAAAGAGAAGGGCAGAGGAACGGAACAAAGTGAAGTTAAATTTCTGCCAGATTAGCAGAAGAGAGGCTCATAAAAATTAAGTTGAAGTATAGAAAAATAAATGGAGTGCTATATCTTGCACAGGGGCCTTCGCATCTTACACTCTATTTTCATGCTTTTTTTTTTTTTTTTTGGTACTCTCCTGCTTCCCTTTCCAACATCCTAGTTCCATCAGAATCACTACCATTATTCCTAATGCTCCAGATGGAACCTCAGGCATTTTTGACTTTTCTTTTTCTCTTCTCCACTTTACTCATATACCCTTATTTCTTCCTACAAAATCTTTTATGCTTCTGCCTCCTTAATTTACCATACCACCATTGTTTGAATGTCTTGCTTAGAGCAACAATGTCTCTGCTCCCCTTTGCTGAATTCCCTATGATGTCATTCTCTTGATTTAAAACTTATCATGACTTTCTGTTGCCTTCTGTAATGAATACAAACCTCTTTGCCTGTTCCATCACAGGGTGGTTTTATTCTGCCTACTTAACCTTAATTTCTCGGATCCACTGAGCCACAGTGAATCTGTTTTCTCCCTTTCTTCTACCAAAGTTCATCCTGTTTCCAATCTGCTGCCTTTGCTCATTTTTCCATTACACCCAAATGAATAACAAGCCTGGCGTACTTTCCCCTCCTGAATATTAAATTCTGTTCTACTTTTAAAGCCAACTTAACAATTGCCTTCATGAATATGCTTTCTCAGTCTACTCGAGTTAACTGAAATTCTCTTCTCTGTGAAATCCTTTTTTTTGTTTGTTTGTTTGTTTGTTTTTCTGGTACGCGGGCCTCTCACTGTTGTGGCCTCTCCCACCGCGGAGCCCAGGCTCGGGACGCGCAGGCCCAGCGGCCATGGCCCACGGGCGCAGCCGCTTCGCAGCCTGTGGGATCCTCCCGGACCGGGGCACGAACCCGTGTCCCCTGCATCGGCAGGCGGACTCCCAACCACTGCACCACCAGGGAAGCCCTGTGAAATCCTTTTATACTCATAGCTTCTTGATACATTTTACCTCTTAACTCTTCTCCATGTGAGATGTTTTTTGGTGCCCATTTAAGTGCCCTGTAAATGCCTGGCACTGTTTTGGAGGCATGGGTTGTAATCATAGAAATATTTAGCCACAATTAGGCACTAACTTCATCCAATCTGAATGGGCATCTGGCCAGTCATCCAGTTCTCTTGATGCATATAACTGAACATCATCCCTGGTTGAGGATACACTATATATCCCTAAATCAATCCCACCGCGAACCTCTATCACTACCTTGGCCACACCTATGTAAAGACAGAAAAAGCAATCACCATGAGAGATAACACTGCGTTGGCAGTCACACTCCAATTGTAGTCTAACTTAGGCTTTTCAGGTTACCTATTGCTGTGTAAGAAACTACCCCCGAACTCATAAATAACCACAATTTTATTTTCCTAATAGATTCTGTGGGTCAGGTTGTCACACACACCTCAGTAAGGATGGATTAGCTTTGCTCTGTGATGTCGGAGGCCTCAGCTAAGAAGAGCCAACCAGTTGGAGGGATTAGAATGGCTGAGCGTTTAGCTGAGGCTTCTTCATGCACGTGTCTGGTGCCTGGGCTGGTATGATCTGCGTGCTAGAGGATCTTGGGTTCTCATTTTCTCTCTCTTTCTCTCTCTCTCTATCTCTCTCACAAACACACACCTCTGCCTCTCTTTTCAGGGCCTTGCCAAGTAACCTGTCCATATGGTCTCTCCAGCATGTGTCCCCAAGGCAGTCAGCTTCTTATACTGTAACTCGGAGCTCCAAGAAAGAATGTTCCAACCAACAAGGCAGAAGCTATGTAATTTTTTTGTGACCTAGTCTTAAAAGTCACAGTGCATCACTTCGCCATATTTTGTTGGTCAAAATAATTACAGACCCTCTCAGATTCAAGGGGAGGGAACATAGACCCCAATTCTTTTTTTTTTTTTTTTTTGGCTGCATTGGGTCTTCATTGCTCTGCGTGGGCTTTCTCTAGTTGCAGCGAGTGGGGGCTACTCTTCGTTGCAGTGCGTGTGCTTCTAGGCGCGTGGGCTTCAGTCATTGCAGCACGCGGGCTCAGTAGTTGCACACACAGGCCCTAGAGCATGTGGGCTTCAGTAGTTGTGGCACACGGGCTTAGTTGCTCCGTGGCACGTGGGATCTTCCCGGACCAGGGATCGAACCCGTGTCCCCTGCATTGGCAGGCGGATTCTTAACCACTGTGCCACCAGGGGAATCCCTGTAGACCCCAATTTTTAATGGAAAGAAATGGCAAGGGATTTATAGCCATGTTTTAAAACCACCACACAAGCTCTCCATCACTGTCTAAAGCCAATCTATTTCCTTCTTCCCTGATTCCATCTATCTAAAGACAATCTGCCTAGGCTATGGGGAAACTTACTGCCAAAGTTCCTATTGAGATATCAGTTATTTCCACCCTGGGATCTTTCTACAGCTTGGCTCTTTTATCCTCATGATCTCACATGACCTCCTGGGTACAAGTTTGCTTGTCACCGAATTTTTCTTCTCCATCCAGTTCATTTCCCTTTCTTCCCATTTCTACCCTCTCTTGACCACGCTTCCTACCCTTTTTCTTTCTTTTTGTTTTTTTTGTTTGCTATGTATTCTGGAGACACAATTCTTTCCAAAGGAAACTTCTGTACCCTCAACCTTCTTTTACCAAAAGCTGCTGACAACTTTCCAGTAAAATATTTTGCTCGCTCTTTTTCCCAGTAGAAGCCATTTCTTTTATCTCACTACCCTAACCCGCCAGAAAAGGGATAGGCATTCTCCCAGATCCCCACTGCATCTTAACATTATTCCTCCACCACTATGTAACTCTCTCTTTTGAGAGTAATGCCAACTAATTCTTGCTACCTCTCCCCTACTTAGTGCTCTTCTTGCGCACCAACTTTTGAATCAGTTTCCTCCACAACTCCTACAGTCTTCCTGTCACTCAGTGACCCACCAAGTGTCTTAGCCTCACAATTATGTCTCTCCTCTACTGTGACAGCCTTTACTGCCATTGAACTCCAGTAACCACAGCCACTTCTTCTCCTTTGTCCTGTTGATGTCATCCATCTACTCTAGTTTCCCCAAGACCTTGTTTCTTCTGGCATTATAAAGCAATCTCTTTCTTTATACCTTTTTCTATCTCTAATCCCTGTCTTCTCCTCAAACTACTAAGCTCTTTTCCTCAATATCCTCACCAAAACACTTCTTGGGTGATCAGTAATCATTGCTATTTTTATGGTTTGAAAATGCTCTCAATTAAACACCAATGCTTTCTAATTTCTAAATCCAGCAGACTTCTTTATGGCCCTTGCTGTAACAAGGGACACAGATTTACCTCCTCCCTGAAATCCTCTTCTGAGACTGATTTCTTCAGGAGGCTGTCAGGGATCTTCTATGACTCCAATTCTTCCTGCTCAGTATTCTTCTCTGTCCATCCCACCAATGCTGGTGTTGCTTATGGTTCAACTCCACCCGCCTCTGCTGGCCCTTTTTTTTCTGTGCCGACACATTCTCCCTGAGTGCTTACACCTACTTACTTGGTTACAGCTATCATTTGCACATGGACAACCTCTATCTCTTGCTACAACACTAGAATGGTCTTTGTAATGACATATTCTACCTTTCCAACTAGATGTCTTTTAATTATCTCCAACTTAGCAAGCGCTGCAATGTTCTTTACCATACCCCTCTTCCTACACCACCATTGGGAGACATTACTACAACAAAATTTGCAAGTAAAGAAGTAATAATGGTGGTGACTGATTTTAAAAGAAAATAAGCAGATGTGAAATTTTCTACTTATGTGCTGCTAAGCTGTCACAAGCAGGTGGAATTTCTTCAAGTACAGGGTGAATGCTGATTGTCGTGACCAATATCTCTAGGGATAAGCAATTCTCTTAGCTTCTCTATCTTATTAAAAATAGTGCCTCTCTTTGTTCTTATTTTAAGCTCTGCAGGCAACTTTCTGATACATAATTAGATTAAACAAAAAGGCAGATGTCTGTTATTGTGACTGAGATATAGCTGTTGTATACTCCTAAGGTGACATTCTAGTTAGTAAATGATTTTCTTGTCAGTTTACTTGGTGTTAGTCAGTGCCCCAGAGTTGGTGACCTCTAGGTGAACTGTTGAGATCAAGTTTCTAGATCTGCAAAACTGAAGACCAGGCTCTGGACTGTGGTGACTGAAAATAGACCATGAATCTGAAGGTGAGGCCCAGTTAAGGAGGTCAGCAGACCATTCTTGAGGATATATTTTTAGCTGTACATACTTGGCCTTATATATCTTTGTCCCACACAGTGAATATCATGGTACAAAGGCATCAAAAAATTGAATACTTGCTTATTATTTGACCTCAGATATTCAGTAGAATGTCCAAAAGAGCAATTAAAAAATATATATTTCTCAGATTCTTTTCCATTATAGGTTATTACAAGACATTGAATACAGCTCCCTGTGCTATACAGGAGGTCCTTGTTGGTTACCTATTTTATATACAGTAATGCATATCTGTTAATCCCAAACTCCTAATTTATCCCTTACCCCTCTTTCCCCTTTGGTAGCCATAAATTTGTTTTCTCTGTCTATGAGTCTATTTCTGTTTTCTAAAAAAAGTTCATTTGTATCATTCTTTTGGATTCCACATAGAAGTGATATTTGTCTTTCTCTGAAAAGAGCAATTTTAAATGCACTCAATCCCATAGCATGAATTTCTAAGAGACTCACTCTCAATCCCACAATGTAAGTTTCCAGGAGAAACACAAAGCCTCCATGGCATGAAAGAAAACAGAAATTTTAATATCCCTATTGGTAGAAATAATATTTGTATTAATACAAAGAGAAATAATAATAACAATAAGAAAATGGCATGTGGAGTGGCGAAACCTTAGCAGCCTCAAGAATGGTATACCTACCATTTATTAAGTGTGCATTATATGGTAGGGGCTTTGCATATTTTTTTTCACTTAATTCTCCTAACATCCTTGGAGCTGCAAATGTTTATGCCTATTTCATAGTTGAGAAAAACACAACCAAGAGGATTTAAGTAACTTGCCCAGGATACAGAAGTAGTAAACGGCAGCGATAGGTAGCTTCAAACCTAAGGCGCTTTGACTGCAAAGCCAATGGTCTTACACGTAGTGGACGTTTGCTATTTTGATGTTAACTTTCAAACCAGAGGGAATAGAATGAAGAGTTAAGCTGTCGAAGTTTACATAAATATGAGTTTCAATTGTACCATCTTAAACTAAAATTAACCATCCTTAGATGTAGGGTAAATGCTGCTTTACTCATTTCTTTGGGAATTCCAAGTGAAATCTTCAGAAGAAAATAACATTTAAAAAAACGAGAACACACGTAACAAAATTAACAACTAAGATTCTTTTTTTTATTCTTTAACATGTTTATTGGAGTATAATTGCTTTACAATGGTATGTTACTTTCTGCTTTATAACAAAGTGAATCAGTTAAACATATACATATGTCCCCATATCTCGTCCCTCTTCATCTCCCTCCCTCCCACCCTCCCTATCCTACCCCTCTAGGTGGTCACAAAGCACCGAGCTGATCTTCCTGTGATATGCAGCTGCTTCCCACTAACATCTATTTTATGTTTGGTAGTGTATCTATATCCATGCCACTCTCTTACTTTCTCCCAGCGTCCCCTTCCCCTTCCCCGTATCCTCAAGTCCATTCTCTAGTAGGTCTGCATCATATTCCCGTCTTGCCCCTAGGTTCTTCATGAGTTTTTTTTTTCTTTTAGATTCCATATATATGTGTTAGCATACGCTATTTGTTTTTCTCTTTCTGACTTACTTCACTCTCTATGAAAGTCTCTGTGTCCATGCACCTCACTATAAATCACTCAGGTTCGTTTCTTTTCATGGCTGAGTAATATTCCATTGTATATATGTGCCACATCTTCTTTATCCATTCATCTGTTGATGGAAACTTAGGTTGCTTCCATGTCCTGGCTATTGTAAATAGAGCTGCAAAGAACATTTTGGTACATAACGGTTTTTGAATTATGGTTTTCTCAGGGTACATGCCCAGTAGTGGGATTGCTGGGACGTATGGTACTTCTATTTTTAGTTTTTTAAGGAACCTCCATACTGTTAGCTACAGTGGCTGTATCAATTTACATTCCCATCAACAGTACAAGAGGGTTCCCTTTTCTCCACACCCTCTCCAGCATTTATTGTTTGTAGATTTTTTATGATGACCATTCTGACCAGTGTGAGATGATATCTCATTGTAGTTTTGATTTGCACTTCTCTAATGATTAGTGATGTTGAGCATCCTTTCATGTTGGCAATCTGTATATCTTCTACGGAGAAATGTCTATTTAGGTCTTCTGCCCATTTTTGGATTGGGTTGTTTGTTTTTTTGATATTGAGCTGCATGAGCTGCATATAAATTTTGGAGATTAATCCTTTGTAACTTGCTTCATTTGCAAATATTTTCTCCCGTTCTGAGGATTGTCTTTTCGTCTTTTTATGGTTTCCTTTGCTGTGCAAAAGCTTTTAAGTTTCATTAGGTCCCATTTGTTTATTTTTGTGTTTATTTGCATTTCTCTAGGAGGTGGGTCAAAAAGGATCTTGCTGTGATTTATGTCATAGAGTGTTCTGCCTATGTTTTCCTCTAAGAGTTTGATAGTTTCTGGCCTTACATTTAGGTCTTTAATCCATTTTGAGCTTATTTTTGTGTATGGTGTTAGGGAGGGATCTAATCTCATACTTTTACATCTATCTGTCCAGTTTTCCCAGCACCACTTACTGAAGAGGCTGTCCTTTCTCCACTGTACATTCCTGCCTCCTTTATCAAAGATAAGGTGACCACATGTGTGTGGGTTTATCTCTGGGCTTTCTATCCTGTTCCATTGATCTATATTTCTGTTTCTGTGCCAGTACCATACTGTCTTGATTACTGTAGCTTTGTAGTATTGTCTGAAGTCAGGGAATCTGATTCCTCCAGCTCCGTTTTTCTTTCACAAGATTACTTTGGCTATTTGGGGTCTTTTGTGTTTCCATACAAATTGTGAATTTTTTTGTTCTAGCTGTGTGAAAAATGCCAGTGGTAGTTTGATAGGGTTTGCACTGAATCTGTAGATTGCTTTGGGTAGTAGAGTCATTTTCACAATGTTGATTCTTCCAATCCAAGAACATGGTATATCTCTGCATCTATTTGTATCATCTTTAATTTCTTTCATCAGTGTCTTATAATTTTCTGCATACAGGTCTTTTGTTTCCTTAGGTAGGTTTATTCCTGGATATTTTATTCTTTTTGTTGCAGTGGTAAATGGGAGTGTTTTCTTGATTTCACTTTCAGATTTTTCATCATTAGTGTATAGGAATGCCAGAGATTTCTGTGCATTAATTTTGTATCCTGCTACTTTACCAAATTCATTGATTAGCTCTAGTAGTTTTCTGGTTGCATCTTTAGGATTCTCTATATATAGTATCATGTCATCTGCAAACAGTGACAGCTTTACTTCTTCTTTTCCGATTTGGATTCCTTTTATTTCTTTTTCTTCTCTGATTGCTGTGGCTAAAATTTCCAAAACTATGTTGAATAATAGTGGTGAGAGTGGGCAACCTTGTATTGTTCCTGATCTTAGTGGAAATGTTTTCAGTTTTTCACCATTGAGAATGATGTTGGCTGTGGGTTTGTCATATATGGCCTTTATTATGTTGAGGAAAGTTCCCTCTATGCCTACTTTCTGGAGGGTTTTTATCATAAACGGGTTTTGAAATTTTTCAAAAGCTTTCTCTGAATCTATTGCGATGATCATATTTTCTCCTTCAATTTGTTAATATGGTGCATGACACTGATTGATTTACGTATATTAAAGAATCCTTGCATTCTTGGGATAAACCCCACTTGATCATAGTGTATGATCCTTTTCATGTGCTGTTGGATTCTGTTTGCTAGTATTTTGTTGAGGATTTTTGCATCTATGTTCATCAGTGATATTGGCCTGTAGTTTTCTTTCTTTGTGACATCTTTGTCTGGTTTTGGTATCAGAGTGATGGTGGCCTCGTAGAATGAGTTTGGGAGTGTTCCTCCCTCTGCTACATTTTGGAAGAGTTTGAGAAGGGTAGGTGTTAGCTCTTTTCTAAATGTTTGATAGAATTTGCCTGTGAAGCCATCTGGTCCTGGGATTTTGTTTGTTGGAAGATTTTTAATCACAGTTTCAATTTCAGTGCTTGTGACTGGTCTGTTCATATTCTCTATTTCTTCCAGGCTCAGTCTCAGAAGGTTGTGCATTTCTAATAATTTGTCCATTTCTTCCAGGTTGTCCATTTTATTGGCATATAGTTGCTTGTACTAATCTCTCATGATCCTTTGTATTTCTGCAGTGTCAGTTGTTACTTCTCCTTTTTCATTGCTAATTCTATTGATTTGAGTTTTCTGCATTTTTTTCTTGATAAGTCTGGCTAATGGTTTATCCATTTTGTTTATCTTCTCAAAGAGCCAGCTTTTAGTTTGACTGATCTTTGCTATCGTTTCCTTCATTTCTTTTTCATTTTCTGATCTGATTTTTATGATTTCTTTCCTTCTGCTAACTTTGGGGTTTTTTTGTTCTTCTTTCCCTAATTGCTTTAGGTGTAAGGTTAGGTTGTTTATTTGAGATGCTTCTTGTTTCTTAAGGTAAGATTTTATTGCTATAAACTTCCCTCTTAGAATTGCTTTTGCTGCATCCCATAGGTTTTGGGTCGTTGTGTTGTCATTGTCATTTGTTTCTAGGTATTTTTTGATTTCCTCTTTGATTTCTTCAGTGATCTCTTGGCTATTAAGTAGTGTGTTTTTAGCCTCCATGTGTTTGTATTCCTTACAGATCTTTTCCTGTAATTGATATCTGGTCTCATAGCGTTGTGGTCGGAAAAGATACTTGATACAATTTCAATTTTCTTAAATTTACCAAGGCTTGATTTCTGACCCAAGATATGATCTATCCTGGAGAATGTTCCATGAGCACTTGAGAAGAATGTGTATTCTGTTGTTTTTGGATGGAATGTCCTATAAATATCAATTAAGTCCATCTTGTTTAATGTATCATTTAAAGTTTGTATTTCCATATTTATTTTCATTTTGGATGATCTGTCCATTGGTGAAAGTGAGGTTTTAAAGTCCCCTACTATGATTGTGTTACTGTGGATTTCCCCTTTTATGGCTGTTAGTATTTGCCTTATGTATTGAGGTGCTCCTATGTTGGTTGCATAAATATTTACAATTGTTACATCTTCTTCTTGGATTGATCCCTTGATCATTATGTAGTGTCCTTCTTTGTCTCTTGTAATAGCCTTTGCTTTAAAGACTATTTTGTCTGATATGAGAATTGCTACTCTAGCTTTCTTTTGGTTTCCATTTGCATGGAATATCTTTTTCCATCTCCTCACTTTTAGTCTGTATGTGTCCCTAGGTCTGACGTGGGTCTCTCGTAGACAGCGTATATACAGGTCTTGTTTTTGTATCCATTCAGCCACTCTATGTCTTTTGGTTGGAGCATTTAATCCATTTACATTTAAGGTAATTATCGATATGTATGTTTCTATTACCATTTTCTTAATTGTTTTGGGTTTATTATTGTAGGTCTTTTCCTTCTCTTGTGTTTCTTGCCTAGAGAAGTTCCTTTAGCATTTGTTGTAAAGCTGGTTTGGTGGTGCTGAATTCTCTTAGCTTTTGCTTGTCTGTAAAGGTTTTAATTTCTCCGTCGAATCTGAATGAGATCCTTGCTGGGTAGAGTCATCTTGGTTGTTGGTTTTTCCCTTTCATCACTTTAATTATGTCCTGCCACTCCCTTCTGGCTTGCAGAGTTTCTGCTGAAAGATCAGCTGTTAACCTTATTGGGATTCCCTTGTATGTTATTTGTTGTTTTTCCCTTGCTCCTTTTAATATTTGTTCTTTGTATTTAATTTTTGATAGTTTGATTAATATGTGTCTTGGCGTGTTTCTCCATGGATTTATCCTGTATGGGACTCTCTGTGATTCCTGGACTTGATTAACTATTTCCTTTCCCATATTAGGGAAGTTTTCAACTGTAATCTTTTCAAATATTTACTCAGTCCCTTTCTTTTTCTCTTCTTTTTCTGGGAACCCTATAATTTGAATGTTGGTGCATTTAATGTTGTCCCAGAGGTCTCTGAGACTGTCCTTAATTCTTTTCATTCTTTTTTCTTTATTCTGCTCTGCAGTTGTTATTTCCACTATTTTATCTTCCAGGTCATTTATCCGTTCTTTTGCCTCATTTATTCTGCTATTGATACCTTCTAGAGAATTTTTAATTTCATTTATTGTGTTGTTCATCACTGTTCGTTTGCTCTTTAGTTCTTCTAGGTCCTTGTTAAACGTTTCTTGTAGTTTCTCCATTCTATTTCCAAGATTTTGGATCATCTTTACTATCATTATTCTGAATTCTTTTTCAGGTAGACTATTTCCTCTTCATTTTTTAGGTCTGGTGGGTTTTTGCCTTGCTCCTTCATCTGCTGTGTGTTTCTCTGTCTTCTCATTTTGCTTATCTTACTGTGTTTGGGGTCTCCTCTCTGCGGGATGCAGGTTCGCAGTTCCCATTGTTTTTGGTGTCTGTCCCCAGTGGCTAAGGTTGGTTCAGTGGGTTGTGTAGGCTTCCTGGTGGAGGGGACTAGTGCCTGTGTTCTGGTGGATGAGGCTGGATCTTGTCTTTCTGGTGGGCAGGTCCACGTCTGGTGGTGTGTTTTGGGGTGTCTGTGGCCTTATTATGATTTTAGGTAGCCTCTCTGCTAATGGGTGGGGTTGTGTTCCTGTCTTGCTAGCTGTTTGGCATAGGGTGTCCAGCACTGGAGCTTGTTGTTCGTTGAGTGGAGCTAGGTGTTGGTGTTGAGATGGAAATCTCTGGGGGATTTTCGCCGTTTGATATTATGTGGAGCTGGGAGGTCTCTTGTGGACCAGTGTCCTGAACTTGGCTCTCCCACCTCAGTGGAACAGCCCTGTCGCCAGGGTGGAGCACCAAGAGCCTGTCCACCACACGGCTCAGAATAAAAGTTAGGAAAGAAAGAAAGAAAGAAAGAAAAAGAAAGAAAGAAAGAAAGAAAGAAAGAAAGAAAGAAAGAAAGAAAGAAAGAAAGAAAGAAAGAAAGAAAGAAAGAAAGAAGATAAAATAAAATAAAGTTATTAAAATAAAAAAATAAAATATATTTATTAAGAAAAATAATTTTTTTAAGTAATAAAAAAAAGTGGACAGATAGCACCCTAGGACAAATGGTAAAAGCAAAGCTGTACAGACAAAATCTCACACAGAAGCATACACATACACACTCACAAAAAGAGAAAAAGGGAAAAAAATATATATCATTGCTCCCAAAGTCCACCTCCTCAATTTGGGATGATTCGTTGTCTATTCATGTATTCCACAGATGCAGGGTACATCAAGTTGATTGTGGAGCTTTAATCCACTGCTCATGAGGCTGCTGGGAGAGATTTCCCTTTCTCTTGTTTGTTCTCACAGCTCCTGGGGCTCAGCTTTGGATTTGGCCCCGCCTCTGCGTGTAGGTCCCCGGAGGCGTCTGTTCTTCGCTCAGACAGGACGGGGTTAAAGGAGCCGCTGATTCGGGGGCTCTGGCTCACTGACGCCGGGGGGAGGGAGGGGCTCGGAGTGAGGGGTGAGCCTGCGGCGGCAGAGGCCTGCGTGACGTTGCACCAGCCTGAGGCGCGGTGTGCGTTCTCCCGGGGAAGTTTTCCCTGGATCACGGGACCCTGGCAGTGGCGGGCTGCAGAAGCTCCCGGAGGGGAGGTGTGGATAGTGACCTGTTCTCGCACACGTGCTTCTTGGTGGCGGCAGCAGCAGCCTTAACGTCTACTGCCCATCTCTGGGTCCCGCGCTGATAGCCGTGGCTCGAGCCCGTCTCTGGAGCTCCTTTAAGCAGCGCTCTTAATCCCCTCTCCTCGTGCACCAGGACACAAAGAGGGAAGAAAAAGTCTCTTGCCTCTTCGGCAGGTCCAGACTTTTCTCCGGACTCCCTCCCGGCTAGCCGTGGTGCACTAACCCCTTGCCGGCTGTGTTCACGCCGCCAACCCCAGTCCTCTCCCGGAGCTCCGAAGCCTGAGCCTCAGCTCGAAGCCCCGCCCGCCCCGGCGGGTGAGCAGACAAGCCTCTCGGGCTGGTGAGTGCCTGTCGGCACCGATCCTCTGTGCGGGAATCCCCCCGCTTTGCCCTCCGCACCCCTTTTGCTGTGCTCTCCTCCATGGCTCCGAAGCTTCCCCCCTCCGCCACCCGCTGTCTCCGCCCGCGAAGGGTCTTCCTAGTGTGTGGAAACATTTCCTCCTTCACAGCTCCCTCCCACTGGTGCAGGTCCCGTCCCTATTCTTTTGTCTCTGTTTATTCTTTTTTCTTTTGCCCTACCCAGGTACGTGGGGAGTTTCTTGCCTTTGGGGAGGTCTGAGGTCTTCTGCCGGCGTTCAGCAGGTGTCCTGTAGGAGTTTTTCCACATGTAGATGTATTTCTGATGCATTTGTGGGGAGGAAGGTGATCTGCGTTAACTCTTCCACCATCTTGAAGCTTCTCAACAACTAAGATTCTTTGTGTTGATTTAAAAATAGTTTTTAAAAAAAATCTCTCATGTCCTATTCCATAACTCCACGCTACCTTTTGCTGAGTAGTGTCATTTTTTAACTTTTTTGACCAGGTCCTCAATAAGAAATCAAATGTCCACTGTGACCCAGGGCACAAATACACGTAAATATATGTAAATATATGTGTTGTGTGAGTGTGTGTGTGTGTGTGTGTCTGAAGTTAAAATCACAAAGACTTGCTCACTGATTACGGACTGTGATCTATAATGTTCCATTATGTGAATGAGTGCCTATCATAACCCACTATACTCATTTTCTGACCCATCAATGGGTCAAGATCCACAGTTTGAAGAGCCCTGGGATGTGGGAGGAATGTGTTAATAGGAGTTAGAACCCTCAGTTTTTTTTGCTACTTCCACCTTTGAATGTGAAAATTTGACTCCCAGGAGCAAACTGAGGTGACTGGATTGGATCATCTCCAAGGCCTCCTTCTGTTTTAATCTATCATCAGGGAGTTTCCACCTTCACACAGACGATCTCCCTTTATCTGGTAAACAGGAAAGGCAGTGCATTTTTCCCCCTCTGTGCAGGACTGACTGCTCCCACATGCCTCCCATCACCCCTACTCCTTACCCATGTCCATTTCTATGGGGCTTCAGTGCTGTCAGCTGCTCAGCCCAGGGGCCTGACTCCATCCACAGCTGTTGTTTGAATCATCGGTCCCAGAAACCATGCTGGCTGGGGATGTTAGGCCCTAGGGTCTACCCCAAAGCAATATAACCTTGCAGGGTTAAATCAAGTAAGCACAGTATTAATATTTACATGGATTTCTAGTGACATATGTTGTGTCTTTAATGGCCCATCCATCAGACTTTTAAACCATAACAGATCTATTTTGAATTTAGGACATGTTTTTTACATTTGGAAATAGAAACTCTGACCATATCTGGCAGCAAAAGTCTAAACCTCCTGAAAAGAAAATATAAACTTCCCAGTTCATTAAAGTAAAAAAGAGAATTTAAACACAGTATATTTACTTGTGGATAGAGAAGTTTCTCTGACTATAATCCCAAAGTGATTTTGAAAATCACAGGGTGCCCAAAGCGTTATGGTAAATTCTTCTTAAGTCAGAAAGATAATTATCTGTATAATTTCTGTGTATGCACTAAACAAACTTACACACACACACACACACATATACATAGCCACAAAACTCTGCCAAAGCTGATGTTAGTAAGTGAGGACTCCTGAGTGGTGAAGTCTGGATAGTATAGTCAATTAAGGAGTTAAAACTGAGTGACAGTATCTTAGGGGCTGCAAGAGATTTGCATTTTTCTACCCACAGGATTCTGTGATAGGGCACCTGTCTCAGCAGACAACCAAAAAATCCAGTGCAGGACCATAGTGCACTTACCTTCCCCACTAAGGAAAAAAAGTAATGCTTTAAGCATGTGTCCATTCCAGGTACAGCTTTTCACTGCATAGCAACATATATATGTGTGCATATGTGTGTGTGTGTGTGTGTGTGTGTGTGTCTATCAATATATAAACTTGAGAGAAGTAGGCAATGTAGGCTAATAGATAAACAGAAACCACAAAGGATTATTAGAATCACTACCTCCATGGATTAAAAAATTAGAGGAGGCATTACATTATATTAGATTACAGCTAACATTTTAAACACAGAACACTAGTATGAGAAATATGTATTAAGATTGTGTTCCATATTTTCCTCAAAGAATTAAATCAAGTTCCTATTAATATTTAAATATCAAATAATGATGATCTTATCAGTTACCTTGCACCAGGATTCTTTCTTTAACACTTCACTTCTTACAGTCCAGGCTACATGTTAAGAGATGCCTGCGCTGATTCAATATATCCTAGTATTAGTAGGATACTAGTAAGTAGTATTGCCAATATTTGCCAGCTGGTATAATGGTACATGTCAAAATTTGGGGAAACTTGTAAGTATTAGTACTATAATAACATAGAAGCCATCAGACCACATTTCATAGTTTTATTGAGACTTTTTCAGTTTTAACTGTCTATGGTAGGTACAATTCTAATGACCATGATTATATCAAAGCTCTGCTGTTATTACCAACAGCAGATACGAAGTTGGCTGCCATGCCATGGACACACACACACACACACAAACACACACACACACACACACACACACACACACACACACACACACATTCCAAGCTGTACACTCCTGCATGCAAACTTATAGGAAATATACATTCCTTTAAAACACAATTATGCACAATTAGTCTGGAATCTGTTAAGCTACCATTGATTTCGATAAACCTGAGAAAGCTCAAAATGTCAAGTAACACTGTTTCCATACTGCTCATTCAATGGCACTATTAATCACAAAGAAATCTAGTTCAATTATCTATATTAAAATTACAGATATTATAAAAATAAACATTTTGGCAAAAGCACTAAAACATACTAGAATTCAAATTCACAATTTTTGATATGTAACATATATTCCCCTTCATATTAATTTGTAATGATGTGTATAATACAATGTACAACAGAACTAAAAAACTGAAACAGGATTCAGCAGCTAAATAATATACAGTTATTACTGTAAAAATTGGAATTAAAGTTATCAAATGAACAAAGAAAACAATAAAATTACTAGCAGTGTTGAACTTGCTGGTAGTGTGTTACTTAGAAACTCCATCTCACAGAAATTAAGATTATACTATTTCACCTTGAAACACAAAATAAAAATTGAAGCGGAATTGAGCACAGTAACTGATTACATCAGCTGCCTCTTTCTCTCCCCATCTCCCTAAAGTATTTCCTCAAACTCTAATGTTGTATCTGTAATGCCCATCTCACCATACTTCTAAAACGTAAGAGATCTCCTTTGAATTTAGGACAAGGCTTTTGCATTTGGAAATGGGAAGCTCTGACTGTATTTGGGGACACAATTCCAAATGTATTAAAAAGACAATATAAACTTTTCTACAATAGTATATAAAATGTAGACAGTACAGACCCAGTCTGGCTAAGATATTTTGTATTTACTATCGATTGACACCAAACTGTGTCTATGTAGATAGAACCCTAAATAAAAAGAAAAACGTGCAAAAGCATTTGTAGAGAAGATGAATCACTTGTATCACAAAACAGATTTTCGTATTTTAGATAAAAGAAATCTGAAGACCTAAACATTTCAAGATACTGATATTTGGAAAGCATCATAATATACAGTAACTCTCATTTTTTATGCATCATATATTATGTAAAATACACCAGTGTGACATATTAATATTATACATTGTAATAAATATAATTCACCTCAGTATGTTGGAACTTTCAAGAAAGTTCTTCAGTCTGTACAATGGGAGGGCTGTGAGCTTCATCAATAAATACTATTATGATAGTTACAATTTGACCAGCAAAGTTAAAGCTTCACTATATCTCTAACTAATTACAAATCTTTATTGTCACTAGTCCAATTCCAGCTGCTACAAGCTGCTACAGTGCTATAAGCACTGACATCTCTTGTATCCAAAGGCAATGTAGTGCACTGCCCTGAGGAGACTGAGAAAACCTACAGGTCATATCCATATCACAGTCGGTGAACTTTGTATGAATTTTCAGTCAAGGACTGGAATTGAACAGTCCTGGAAAATACAGTAGCAGACTTCATGCACCTCTGGCTTTACCACATCCCCTAAGGCCCCAACAGATGGATGTCATCTAACCCTTTTAATCCACGGAGAGTGGGCTTGCCAGGGTCAAGAGTTCCACAGCTGGCCAAGTGGCAGTGTCACCATTTTAACTCCAAATCCTACTCTCATGCTGTATCTCTTCTTGGTCTGTGTTTTTAGCATTTCAGTGCAAACACTGATGCAAACAAGTGCAAACATTGTTTGCAAACAGGTGCAAACATTGATGTTCAAAGAGTCAAAGATGCCAACTGATGAGCCATAAAACGCCTTGAGCTTGGCATTCAAACAGTTTTGTAGTGTGAAATTTAGTTAACTGCTAAGTTCTGTAATTTTGACTCTTTTATCAAAATGCCAGTAGATTTCTGCCTTTACTCTTAAAATACCTACTCTTATCATGTATCATGAATCAGATCTTCAGCCAATAGATCACCATTAGCAGACTCGTCCCAGAGACCAATTTGTGCCTGGAAGGGGTTGGAGAGATCATTCTTGTCACTATTAGGCAGGCATCTGCATGTCATCATTGTCTACCATGTGATGTATGAAGCTAAAGAAGAAACACTCTGGAAAAAGCATGCCAAGGAGTAAAAGAGCACTTCTAGTCACTGTTCACCTCCACACTGGACCAAAAGAAAGTTCTCTGGAAGCTGAAACAACGTACTTAACACATACTGTAAACCAGCCTGGGCATCAGACCTAAAAGGAAGAACACTAAAGTAAATGGTGAGGGAATATTATAGAAATGTGTACCATTAGCCTTCGAGTTTAAGGATGATACGGGCTTTGACATTTCCATTTTGGACAATTTAGTGATATTAATTGTGTCTCACTGAACATGATATTTGACAGGGGTAACACACTCATGACATATCTTAGTCTTTTTCTTTTAGGATTCCACAACAGACAACACTGCAGGGCCCTAACCAAATGAGAACCTAGCTAACCCTTCTCTTTTCTCAAAATGGGGAGGTGTAGGTAGGACATCTAGAAGGTTTCTTCTTGACTTGGTTTCTATAATTCTGTGCTTTAAGACTGAACCTGTGAAAAAGCAGCACTCTTTAGGATGGCTAAACACAGCTTTTCTTCATTGATCTTAGTGGCTGGAGCAAGTCTAGGAAGAAACTTTAGGGCTCACAAATCTGCAGTCCACTGAGGTCCTGCAAGAACTGAAGCCCAGCTCTGACTTCCCTGTCACCAGGTCCCACAGGGCGCTAGGGTTCTCACCTTGAGGCACAGCCCCAAACTGCTCTACATATAAAGTGCTTTCAAACAAGTTACCCCACCATCAGCTGCAGACTCTGATATTGGCTTTGTTGGGGGTACCTTCACCGTTAAAAATTCCTTTGACACTGGATTTATTTATTTGGTGTTGGAAATTGTCACCTCACCTCATTATTCGGCATTATATCGAATTTGACCATTTCAAAGGCTAGAAATGCCGCAATTCAATATTCACTGAACATCGTTATTAAAGTTATTGAAGTATTTTACAGATTTGTCATTACTGCCCAGCAGAGGGAAAATATAAAAGAAAACACTGTCTGGTTAAACTATTGCTAGTCTGATTAGTAGTTTCTATACCTTACTCTTTAGTGCTGTGGTACTTCAAGTACTTGAATTTAATTCCTCATATTTCCCTTTCCCATATGTCTGGAGTTTTTTCCTTCAAATATGAGGCTGTAAGATCCAGTGAAGCATCACAGCATTTCATTCTACCAACACAACCCATACACATTCTTCCTTCTTCTTTTTATATTGCATTTAATGTTTTCCAGCATTTGGAAGGAGCAAAAGCAAAACAAAACAAAAAAAGGGCCTTTACACCATAATTAATTTAAACTAAAGTCCTTATTCTAAGAATGTCTTCTCCCCACTCCCAGTTGCCTCATACGTTCGAGAATATGTTTGCCGGCTATGCATTACGGATGGCTGTCAGCCACTCTCCCGCCTGCCCAACATCCCTCACCTCGCTAACAGTGATTCAACCTTGGTCTGTAATTTATCTGTGATTTTGAAAACTGTTTTTACAGATGGAAGTGAGCATTTGTACTGGAACACAAACACACTCCTAGGGCACTGCACAGCAGTGGTGCAAGTAAATGCTCTTTGTCACAGGAAGTCTAACAGAGTTTGTGGTGTTTACAAAGGAAAGTACATGCACTTTGATTATTTTGAAGGCATTTTACCTGTCAGATAATATATACAGGATTCCACCACCAAACATTTAGCACCCAACGCAGAGGGAGCAGTTTTCTAGAAATCACTGGGAGATAATCACTTTTGAGACTTGTCAATTCATTGACTTGATTTTTCTATTCAATTCTCCAAAGTAATTCAGCCAGCCATCACCTATGCTTGCAGGACCAAGAAACACCCAGCTGCAATCTGTTCATCTGCTACCGAGTGAACCGAGTTTAGTATTCTGCTGTACTACAGTAATTTGAGGATGTGAAGTTTCAATTTGTTCCCACCTCAGATTATTAAAAACAATAAAGACTAGATGAATCACAAACTCAAGTTTCAGGTGGTCAGTTTTCTTGGAGAAGTTATTAATATCCAAATAGCTCCAGTACTCATGTAAACTTGAAACAGAAGAGCTTGCAAATTTTAAAGGCAGAAGAGAAAGTAAATATTTAAGGATAGTATTATTTTATGTTACATACTTCTGGTGAGAAAGAAGGAAGTCCTTGAAAGCAAACCCAAACAAGCTAAGTGTGGGTGTAGGCATTTCCACTTTTTTTTCTTTTTTTTAAACTCACTGCTTTCTTGGTTTGAATTTTCTCTAATCTTACTAGAAACTTAAAGGGGAAAAAAGCACTTGGCTCTATTAAGCATCCTACCATGTTACAAAAGTGGGTGTTGGGGGATTCTTGCGTCTTCACAAGCTTGTATCTCCGTTCTGCTTGAACTCGGATAAAATATTGAGAGTCATGTCTTCACTCTTGGACTGCAAATTTGCCTCACTTCTTCTGGAAGCTTTCCTGGTGGCCCGGGAGAGTCTCCTTCTGAAGGTATCTCCTGCCAAGAAATAGAGAATGGGGTCCACACAACTGTTGAGACTTGCTAGACCTCTTGTCACCTGATACGTGGCATAAACCCTGTCATTGAAAGCACACATTTCTGGGGTCTGAAAATCCAGCCGGGCCCTCAAATTCATTGTTTTCATCACGTGGAAAGGGATGTAAGACACAGCAAAAACAGTCAGTACAATAATCACCAGGTAAATGGATTTCCTCCTCAGAGGCGAATTGTCCAGGTCTTTGTAAATCAAAGCTCTCACAATTAATCCGTAACAGCCCAAAATCAGCACCAAAGGGACACAGAACATGGCCACAGTCGTGCACATGCTGTAGATGAAATAACTTCGCAGGTACTCGTCTGAGGTGGTGTCATAGCAGGTGATGGTTTTGTTTTTCCGGATCCCGGTGCCGGAATAGAAGAGGATGGGGGAGATCCCCACCACCACGATGAGCCACACCAGCACGCTGATATAGACTGCGTTCTTCTTCTTCAGCCTCCCCAGGGACTTGAGCGGGTACACCACACCGCTGTACCGGTGCGCGCTGATGCAGGTCAGGAACAAGATGCTGCCATAGAGATTCACATGGAAGATGAACCTCTGCAGCTTGCACATGGCATCCCCGAAGATCCAGTCGGTCTTATTGAAGTAGTAGAAGATGAGCGCCGGCAGAGTCAGCACGTACAAGAAGTCCGCCAAGGCCAAGTTGAACATGTACACGGAGATGCCGCTCCACGGCTTCATGTGGAAGACGAACATCCAGATGGCCACGCTGTTGCCCAGGAAGCCGACAATGAACACCAAGATGTAGACAGCTGGCAGGTAGTAGAACTGGAAGCCTGTCTTGGTCAGCGCGCATTTGAACGGAGAGGCGACGGCGGCGGTGGAGGCCACTGTGCTGTTCCCCCAGGGCGAGCCCGGGCCGGCCAGGAAGGCAGCGTCCGTCCCATTGGGGACCGCCGGCCACAGCACCTCGGTCATTCTCTCCTTCCCGACTTAGGCGGCGGCTCCAAGGGGCGAGCGGCGGCAAGAGGGCGGCGGCGAGGGGCGCAGCGAGCATCGGAAAGGCGGGCGAGCAGACGGGAGGGGGCGCCGGGGAACTCTGCGGGAGGGGTCAAGCAGGGGCTCGCCCACGCCGGCTCCGGCCCCGCGTTCGCCGCGGGCCATGAAATCTGCCCCGGGCCGCGACCGAACCGGGCTGGCCGGAGGACAAGCAACTTCCCGGTGAGGCTGGCAGCGCCGAGGTTACACAACAGGGCGCTACGGACACCGCCGCCGACAACTTTCCGACTGCGCTTTCCCGAGGGACCGCGGGTTCGCGCCGGAGAGCGCGCCGGGGGCTCAGTGAGGTCGAGCCAAACTCGCTGAGATGGGGAGGGCGCGCCCCAACCTCCTTCCCCCAAAGATCAACTTCGTTTGGGCATCTTCCTGCGCCCTACCTTGCAAGCCAGCAGCTCGGCTCTAGGGCCCGCGCCGCCGCCTCCGCGCCCCCGGCTCTCAGCGTCTGGGGGCCATCGGAGCGCGCGTGGTCGCAGACTCGTGTGCTTCTGGATCGCGTGCGGCTCGCCGTCTGTGTTAGCTCGCAGGCTCTTCTAGAGACCTGCTTGAGTGCAGGCGGCGGGAGGGCGAGCCGGGCTCCCCGCGAGGATGGGCGGAGTTTGGGCACCCGGGCGAGTCCGCGCTCCTCCGGGAGGCGAGGGGCGTGCCTGCGCGAAGTTCGCCCGGGGCCGGAGGCGGCTTCTGGGAGAGCCGGTCTTCACCAGAGTCGGCGGTCAGGGCGCGCTCGGTCAGGGTCAGGGGTAGGGCTGGCTGCTGGAGAGCGATTGGTCCGAGAGCGCTCCGTGGCTCTTCCGCCAGCTATCTCGGCAGAGTGATGTTGCTGACACACAGGAAACCCCTCTGACCGCTCAGAGCCTTCTGCCTACAACCCTGGAGCGGACCGGAATGAGACTCAAGTCTCTAGGGCCCTCAAGAACCACGCCAGGTGTTTGCACGTTCCAAGCAGCCTGTAGTCCCCCTGTAGTCCCCAACTGGGAAAGCCCTGGCGTTGCAGTGCTCCGCGCTTCACCAGAGACCGGATTCCTGGCACTTGCAGGAACCTGCTGCTCCCAGAAAGCTTTCAAAGGAGGGAGGGTGGGGAGGGAAATGGGGAGAGTCTCTTTCTGTCCTTCTAGTCTGCCTTTCCGCTTTTATTTCAATATGGTTTCTCTTAATTAACCAAATGCTAATAAACCGACGTCAATTGGTAACATCAACGTGAAAATTTCTAAAAGGGCTTTGTAAAAGTATTAGTAGTTGATACTTGACGTTGCTTCAGCACAATTTGTTACCTACCACTTACAGACAACGCAGGGTCCCCAAATCCTCCTGTCCAGTACATTTAATTAAAGATCAAAGTCTGCAATAAAAAATAAATAAAAACATATTGTTCAGGAAATAACGAATATTAAATATAAATTTATATAGATAGATGTAAAGACAATTTCAACTCCAAAGTGATTAAGGTGTGCTTTGGGGGTTTTATTACCAATCCTATTTCTTTAGGTTAAAGTGATTAGTCACAGGGCTTCTCTGGTGGCGCAGTGGTTGAGAGTCCGCCTGCCGATGCAGCGGATACGGGTTCGTGCCCCGGCCCGGGAAGATCCCACATGCCGCGGAGCGGCTGGGCCCGTGAGCCATGGCTGCTGAGCCTGCGCGTCGTCCGGAACCTGTGCTCCGCAACCGGAGAGGCCACAACAGTGAGAGGCCCGCATACCGCAAAAAAAAAAAAAAGAAGAAAGTGATTAGTCACAAATATCTCTGGTAAGTACCCTAACAATACTGGTTGAGACTTCCTTGAATACTACATTTATTCAAAAACTCATTTTCATGGCTTGAATGTATCAAATTTTAGAGCAATGCACTTCAACATTGTAGTTGAGCAAGTTTGATTGGAAAATGAATTAGCTATTGAGGGACATATTTAAATGGGCCCACACAGGGATGAATCTAGCAATCTTGACAATTTATTAATTAACATATGCTTTATGTGAAATAGTCACAAAGGCTTTTCTCTTTGAAGAAAAAAATCCCAGAAGAAAATATCTGTAAAATATATACCATAAAGATTTCTTTCTGGCCCCAGATGTTACATGATAATGTTCTCTTAAAAAATGCTCAAAAGAAAACCTGGAGCTCCTGGCTTTGATACCACAAAGGAAAATTCCCCACAAGGACCAGACAGTCCTTTCCAGGGACACATGTAGAAAGGACCATATCCAAACACATGGCGTTGTGAGCACACTGGTATTTTGAGTTGTGGTCAATAAAACAGCATGAAAATAAATGATAAAACTAGAGTAAGTAACTCAAGGGCATGAATGTTGTTTTGAAAACAAGTCTCAATTGAAATGAATGCTACAGGCCTCAGTTTTCTCAACTATAAAATAAGGGAGTTGGATTTGATTTTTTTTCCCATCCATATATGATTCTATAATTCCAAGTCTTAACATGAAACATTTTCATATTCTTTGATTAGGATGGTACTGACTGGGATTATTTTCTATTAAGAGAGAGAGGGAAGTGGAAGAAAACATTGACTTCCATTGGTACTCAATAGGTCCTAACTCCTCACTCTTCCCATTTTTCATTTGCAACATAAGCAATATGTAACCTCATTCAGAAGTCTGTTGCAAATGCATTAACCCATAATGTGAGTGTTTGGAAAAGTACACTTAGTCTAAATACCATTAAGTACTTTCAGAAAACTTCACACTTTATTAGGCATTTGGAGAAGATACTTGTCCTAAGTGGACCACAGATTTTTTTTTTTTTTTTTTTTTTTTTTTTTTTTGCGGTACTCGGGCCTCTCACTGTGTGGCCTCTCCCATTGCGGAGCACAGGCTCCGGACGCGCAGGCCCAGCGGCCATGGCTCACGGGCCCAGCCGCTCCACAGCATGTGGGATCTTCGCCGACCGGGACACGAACCCGTGTCCCCTGCATCGGCAGGCGGACTCTCAACCACTGCGCCACCAGGGAAGCCCCACCACAGACTTTTTAAAATGAGATAAAAAAGGTTGATTTTGTAAACACTGCTTTTACATGCCACATATTTTAGATTTGAAATATGTTTAAGTTGTATTTTAAATCAAAATTGTGCTTTTGAGAAATAATTTATGTATTCAGTTATTGTTTGTTGACTGTGTTAACTTTCTATTTGTAATACATTGGACTAGATTTAATAAAGGAAAAAATAAAATACCATCTAAAACCCAGTAACATGTAAGTATTTATTGATACTTAAATACCAAATATAAATGCCTTAAAGTTATGAAAAGAGTATGTTTCATATCTTTAAGTGACTTACCTCAAACATTTTGTATTAATTTGTTTTTTATTTCATTAATGATGTAAATGTCTGACTTGAAGAGATTAACAATTTAGTTGGAAATGCAAAGAACTTACAGGGTTAACCATGATAATAACATATAACAAAAGCAATAATAATAAGCCTTTCCTATATACTCAGCACTATGCACAGTGCTGGGTCCTTTAATCCTTAAAATATCCTACGGTAATTGACAGTCATATCCCTTTTTTTTTTTTTTTTTTTTTTGCGCTACGCGGGCCTCTCACTGTTGTGGCCTCTCCTGTTGTGGAGCACAGGCTCCGGACGCGCAGGCCCAGCGGCCATGGCTCACGGGCCCAGCCGCTCTGCGGCACGTGGGATCCTCCCGGACCGGGGCACGAACCCGCGTCCCCTGCATCGGCAGGCGGACTCTCAACCACTGCGCCACCAGGGAAGCCCCAATATCCCTATTTTATAAGTGGTGAAACGAAGGCACAGAGAGGTTAAGTAACTCATTCAGAGTCATACAGTAGAAACTGGGATTTAAACTGAAGCCATCTATCCCTAAAGGCCACACATTTAACCACCATTCTATGATAAAATACACACTAGTACAGGGCACTGATAGGAAAATTAACTGTTAGTGGCCACTACTAAAAAAGATTGAGTATAGAAAGTGTTATTCCCAAAGCCTTCTATCAAGAGAGAAAATTTTGAGCCAGGTCTTGAAGGTACTGATAGAGTATTTCAGAAGCTTCCCAAATGTTCTGCTCTCCTTAGGCTTTTAAAAAAATAGCCAACAATTTATATATAATTTGAGAAGTGACAGACAATTCTAGGAAAGTCAAACCTGTTCAGTTTCAGACTCATAAACAAAAAGGCTGCCCTTCTTGTTACAAAGTTTCTAATAACCATCTTTACAAAGGTTCTTTTTCTTAAGTCACAGAAAATCCAACAATCATTGAGGATGGAAAGATTATTGAAAACATTTGAATCGAGGGCTACAAGCATAAAAAGAAAAAAACTTCTGATAAACATAAAATGTAAAGGGTGGGGCTTCCCTGGTGGCGCAGTGGTTGAGAGTCCGCCTGCCGATGCAGGGGACGCGGGTTCGTGCCCCGGTCCGGGAAGATCCCACGTGCCGCGGAGCGGCTGGGCCCGTAAGCCATGGCCGCTGGGCCTGCGCATCCGGAGCCTGTGCTCCACAACGGGAGAGGCCACAACAGTGAGAGGCCCGCGTACCGCAAAAAAAAAAAAAAATGTAAAGGGTGGCAGAGAGAAGGGAGAGCTAATGGGTAGGCCAATTCAGGATTTTGCAGGTGAGAGAGGATGAGACTCTGCTTTGGGAGACGAGGGAATCCTTTGAGAGATCCCTCCAAGAATAATAACTAAAGTGTGATAACTTCTGAGATATACCTTAAGAAAGTGAGGAGACTCTTCTGTTCTCCAAGAAGAATATAGGAGAAAGAAAGAAGAAAGAAGCCCAAGGAATTCACAGCTGGTATCCTCCAGTGAGTTAGAGGTGAGAGGGCTAAGGTGGGGCAGGAGTGGAAAAAGCACACAGAGAAAGGATGAAAGACGGTCCTGTGCTGGGCAGGGCCCGGCTGCTCCTATAAATGATTCACTTGTCATGGATCCAGTCAGTAGGGGTCCTGAAATTTATTTCATTAAGAATCACCTCAGGAGTATAGGACACAGAATAGGAGACAGCCTGGTTGCTCCAGGGTTGGAATGAATAAGAGGAGAGGTGAGTAAGGGACCAGGGAGGCTGAAGAAAGAGGGAGGGGAAAGGAAAGGGAGGAAGGAGATGAAGGTGCAAGAGGGGAACTGTGTAGGGGAGAAGAGAAAGCAAGGTGCTTGCACACAACTGATAGGGAACTTTGGAAATCTCACAGAGCGTTGCTTTCCAATTATTTAGGTTTGAATCTGGGTAGCTGTGGGGGAAGGGGTCTGGGAGGTGGTGAGATGACACAGGCTGAGGGGTCCCGTGGTTAGAATAATGTGCCGTTTGAGTATCTGCCCCTTCGCAGATGACATTGAGCTTGGTTTTCTTTTCTTTCTTTTTGTTTCAGTTCAATGAAGTTTCTTTTTTTTTTTTTTGAAGTGTAGTTGATTTGATTTACAATGTTGTATTAGTTTCAGGTATACAGAAAAATGATTCATATATATGAATACATATATGAATGAATATATATATGAATATATATATATATATATATATATATATATATATATATATATATATATATATATATAGGCTAGGTTTTCCATCTGCGTGCTGTCACTTACAAGGACCTGTAAAATCCCAGGCCACCTAAATCTTTTCATCCTTCACAAAATTTCTTGCTCCCAGAAGTTAAGAATAGTCAAGGAAACTGCTTCCCTATAGTGCCCTTTTTAGTATTTACTTTCCTTATTCCCATCCACATGAAGCCCTAGTCCCTAGTCTTGGTCACTTTATAATAGTTTTAAAAGAATTTATGTTAAATCCAGAATAAAAATGCCAGTCCTGGCTTGTCGTCTTTCTCTAATCATTATATATGATAAATATTCCCTTTGTTCTCTTTGTATCTGACCTCTCTGGTTTCACAAAAGCATGTCTCACAACATTTACTGATAATAGATTGGAAATGCTATATTACATGCCAGTTTTTCTACAATTTTCTTTTTTTATTTTAAAATAATTTATTTATTTATTCTTGGCTGTGTTGGGTCTTCGTTGCTGCATGCGGGCTTTCTCTAGTTGTGGCCAGCGGGGACTGCTCTTCGTTGCAGTGTGCGGACTTCTCATTGGGGAGCTTCTCTTGGTGTGGAGTATGGGCTCTAGGCACGCGGGCTTCAGTAGTTGTGGCTTATGGGCTCAGTAGTTGTGGCTCGCAGGCTCTAGAGCACAGGCTCAGTAGCTGTGGCGCATGGGCTTAGTTGCTCTGTGGCATGTGGGATCTTCCCGGACCAGGGCTCAAACCCGTGTCCCCTGCATTGGCTGGTGGATTCCTAACCACTGCGCCACCAGGGAGGTCCCTACAATTTCATTATACACTTAGCTTTTTCAGGAGATAGGAAGTGTTTGTAAAGCCTGTGGGTGCAGAAGTATCTTTAAAGCCAGTTACCCATATCCAAGATCTTACACCATACTCATGGACCCATGGAGGGTTTCCATGGTAGCACAAAGGGTAAAAATATGACATTATTTGAGTGTCATTTGTCATCGTTATTATATCCACCATAAATAAATTGTTGATTTCTGATACATCCATATTTTGAGTGCATAAGCTAAATCCCAAATAGGTAAATGAAAACCATGTGTGAAAATAAAGAAATACCTGTTTTCCTCATGTTAAGTCACAGATTCCATCAGTTCACTCCTGGGATGTTGATCTCAATTATGTCCTGAGAGTTTCACATTTTTCTTTTTCTTTTCTTTTTTAAATTTAAACATTTTTTTAATTGAAGTATAGTTGATTTACAACATTGTGTTAATTTCTGCTGTACGGCAAAGTGATTCAGAGATATATATATATATATATATATATATATATATATATATATATATATATATATATTCTTTTTTTTCATATTTTTTCCATTATGGTTTATCATAGGATACTGAATATAGTTCTCTGTGCTATATAGTGCTGTACACATTTTTCAAGATTAAACTTAATAGCAGTTGTTGTCATTCAAACTTCAGATTTTGGAATTTGGCTTTCTGAAAATTTGATAAGTTTTCACCCGTGGCACTCAAAGTGTGAACCAATTTTAAGCAGATGAGCATTGTGTCCATTTTTATAATTTCTTAATTTAGATTCTTGTAGAAAAGCTGGCAGGATGGGCTTATCCAAGAGGGTCTTCTTACAACAAGCACAAGATTGGATACTCTGCTGGAAAGATACCTGGGTAGCTGAAGAAAGCATCTAATATGTCAAATACTAAAGTGAAATAGACCCATGTTTTGTCTATAGAAACAATAAAATGGAATAAAATATAGTTCAATATAGAAACAGTTATTTATAGCTGAAGAGAACTCAAATAGTGTAGGTTATGCTTCAAGTGGAGAAATAATCAGTTACTCCTTGACAAATTCTTACGTTTTCAATGACAGGGTTTAGCAGAACCTCAACATTACTTCTGATTTTCATCTTTCAGCTTCAGTTCTAGACACCTGATATTGCAGCTAAATATTTATCTTAGAGACTGTATCATAGTTATAATAACCATGTAATTAAATACTATCTTAGCTCACCAGCAACGTCTGCTTTGAGTCTCTTAGCACAGTTTCTCAAACTTGACTGGGCATACAGATCAGTGGCAGGATCTTGCTAAAATGCAGTTGTAGGTATGGGGTGGAGCCCAAGACTTTGCATTTGCAACAAGTTCTGTTTGATGTCCAAGCTCCTCATCCAACCACTACACTCTGAGTAGCAAGATTTTACATGATCCTGCCTGACATTGCTTTACTATGGCAATTTAAAAATGCTGTAGCTGCTCCTATCCAGTGACTAAAACACGTTAAGGGTTTAGCAATCGTGAACTGTGGTACGCATGTGCCACGTGCTGTTTGGAATGCTTTTTATGTATTAGCTCATACCACGTGGTTTTGGAGAATAAGACAGAACTGGGTTCAAAGGTCAGTTAGGGCCACTTAATAGCTGTGCAACTAGACTCATGGCCAAACCTGTGTCGTGTCAATGTTCTTATCAAATAACTCCTATATCACAAGATAGCTGTAAGAATGTGATTGTGTGAGTAAAGTGTTTAGGACTGTGCCTGGTACATAGTAAGTGTGTAATGAATACTAGCTATTATCATCATTATTATTTATAGTACTATCATTTTTACCTTAATGGATATAACTTGATAAGTGGGCCTTTGGGTGTAAGAAACCAGATTCATCAAAACCAGCTTGAACAAATAAGTGACTTTATTGGAAGGGTGCAGGAGTGGGGGCTTTAGAAGAGAGAAGGTATAGGAACTTGAAAATCATGTATCTTGCCTATTCTCTCTACTTCTCTAAAGACATGGGATCTCTGTTCTCTGCCTTTCTCTGTTCAGCCACTGATTTTCTTTCCCTCCCTCCTTCTTTTTCTTCCTTTCTTCTTCCTCTTCTCCTCTTCCCTCTCTCTGCAAAACAGTTTTCTCTTCCTACACGGATATGACTCAAAGTGGCAACCCAAAGCCTAGCATTATTTCCAATAATAAATTCCTAGGGAAAGATTCTGGACTGACACGGTCAAATTCACTTTGGCCTGGAGGTGAAGGGGATGAGCCAGGCGATCAGAGCCTTCCTCCAGGGCTGAGTGACAGACTCCAAGAGAAAGAGAAGGATAGCCTACCTGTCTTAGGAGGAAATATGGGGGCAAGGAGTGACATTGTTATCACCTCTGGTATAGAAGGCAGTACAACCATGGGTGTGATTGATGGGTGGAGAGGAAGAGGGAAAACAAGGGTTTCAGGAATACAGTTGTGACTGGCAAACTCCAGAGCTTCAAGGAGGCTAGAGTATTGTGCCTGGGACCATTCAGAGCCTGGTGGAGAAAACAGTGCTCCAAGATTGGTGAGACAAGGCCCTGGGAACCTACTGCTTTGGCAGGGAAGTTGCTGAGAGTTAGCTCCCAATGGGAGCACCCAAGTGGAGATCTACAGAGCATATGGAAAAACTGAGCAGAATGAATGAACTAAGAAGGCAGAAGGCAGAAAAATCCTGTTGTCTTACCTCTTTTGTCTTTGCTAAGGACGTATAGAAGAAAGGATGAAAAAAAAAAAGAAGGAAAAAAGAATCTTTGCATTCCTGCCAGGAAAATGAAAGTCTTCCTTCAATCAAAGATAAATTATGAGGTTCTGCTTCCATGATGGAAACCAGCCCCAAGGTATGGTAATTTCTCCCGGGACCTTCATTATTAATTCAGTTGGGAGGAAACCAAGGGACATACTTACAGTAATTTGAGTCTTTGGAAATAAGGAGTTTGACGTGAGCTTCGGAGCAGCAGAGAAATTGAATTTGATTTAGAGAATGAGTGCCTCAGAAGAAAGGGGAAGGCAAGTCTGGAAAAACTTTGTGGTGATTGCGTGAACACTTCATAGCTGAAAGCCCTGTTCATTCTCCTCGGGCATGAAATTGTGGCTGTAGGATACATTATAATTTGCTTTAGCAAGATAGCATGAGAGATTAGATTAGATTTCATCTCCAATGAAGGTGGCAGACTGGTAAGGGTTTGGATTGAAAGTGTATGTATAAAGGACAGGTGTGGCAAGGGGAAGCAGCGTTGGACTACCAACCTAATACTTTTCATTTAGAAACAGGCAAAGATTACTACTCGCATGGGGATCCTCAGGAATTGGCCAAAGGTAGACTTTACAAAGTCACGAAATGAGTGTTAGGTAAGTAAGGAAAAGTGGTTCAGCAATGGAGGATAAGGTTGATTTCTTTAATTACAAAAAAAGGGAGGGGAGAAGCAAGAATTTGTAAATAGTTGTTCTGGGGAAGAAGGTCAACTTTATAGCATTCACCCCAAAGCATGCTGTATGTTATAATAAAATATATTTTATATGCTACATTATAATCAATGCAAGAGTTCTTCCTGCTCAGAATAACTGCAGGAAAAAGTTGTGGAGCTCTAAGAGAAGGAAATGACGTGGGACAAGCTTTTCAAGAGCAGAAGGGGAAATAAAGCAGTACTACTCTGGCCATGGAAGGAAAAAAGGCAGAGGGAAACAGGTATAGTCGGTACGATGAACAAGAGGTAGGTCTGTAAATCAGCTGGGCTATGAGGAAAGAGACAAAATCTCCTTACCTCTGAGAAGGCCATTCTGATTAGAAGTCCTTAGAAGTAATATATGAGGAAGGGAAGGGAACCCACCGCTTTCTTCTCATGGAGTAAAAGACTGAAGAAAATGAATATAACATCTCAAAGATGTAAATACACAGTATTAAATATATTAAGTATTAAAAGATTATATGAGGAAATTGGAATATGAGGAATATGGTATATGGTGATATATGAGGAAATCTAAGAGGAAATACAGTGTAAATTTTCAGGCAGTGAGGAGAGCCAGACGAAGAAGAAGGAGAAGAAGAAATCAGTCAATGATAAAAGAAACATTGGTCATCAAAGAAACCTTTAAGGATTGATAAAGTTCCTATAACTCTGGATAAAGCAGAACTTAAAGTTCCAGTATGTAATAAAAAAAACTCAGGCCTCAGAAGATTGATTACAGTGCACTCTGAAATGAAAAGCGTATATGTGTCTGAACATATAAACACACACACACACACGTGTGTGTGTGTGTGTGTGTATTAGAGAAAGGAGCAAGATTGAAAATGAAGGAAGGAGGACTTGTGGCTCCTCAGTTAGGGAAGTTGAAGAAGGATTATCCATTATCATGTGGATAATCTAAAATGTGATTGGAAAAAAATGTGGCTAATGCCATGGTGACAACACTGAAGAAAGAAATAAGTTAATTATTACCAGACTTCAACATTCCAGAAGTGAATGACCTGATGGCTTTTTTAGGGAGGAAACTCTTTCTAGGTTAATGGCCTCAGCTGAATTCCTTCTGTAGACTGCCTGACTGACTTGTCTCCTATATTGTTGGTTTATGGGAGGCTATTAGAATAGCAAGTATGATGAAATAAAGAGACTCACCGATCATTTTTAAAATGTATTTAATTTCTAATAAAAATTACTCAACTAATTACCCAAGAACAGGATTATTGTGGGAAGAAAAGTTACTGCAGATAAGTCTCACACACAGACACACACACACACACACACACACACACACACACACTCAGAAAAAACAGAGGCAAAATTCTATACCTTGGGACAACCAATATTAACATTTACTCATCCAAAGATTTTTCCTTTCAAATATTGTCATGTGAATATATATTTATATGTATATTTTAAATTAGGGTACTATATAATTGTATCTTGCCTTCCTGCCAGGATGTAAATATATGTATATATACCTATCTTACCATTTCTTTCCATTTTCTTAATGCTGACAGAACACTACTAGTAGTTGAAAGGATAAAGGAAAGAAAACTAGATAAATAGTTTCCTGGCATTACTAAACAAGAAAGTCTGACACAATAACAGAGGACTTGATACATAAAATACAAAGAAGCTCTGTAAAGGGACAAAGGGAACTTGGTTTCCTTAAGAGATATCATGGTGCATCAGTTAAGTTTAGATCAAGACTTTGAATCAGGTAAACAATAATTTTCTTTCCAGTAACAAAGGTAAAGCACTTACCTCTTAAGTTACTGCAAAAACTTTATATCCCAATATTCCCTGGTCAGAAGTTTTCAGATAGAAAAGAATCAACACGGCAGATGGCATGGATATGTAGTATTTTAATGTAGTTCTACATGAAATGAAAAAAAAATCAAACACAAAAGAATTAACATTTAAGGTGCAAAAGTGAGATGGATATTTAGTCTGAATTCATGACAAGGACAAAGATGAAATGTTTACGGTAATAAAAAAATAAGGAAGAAGTATTTAATACATTAATAAACTATACAATAAGTTGCAGTAAGAGACATTAAACCCCAAAGAAGAGCCAAAAAATTGTATTTATATGGAAACTATAAGGAAGATTCAAAGATAAATTAGAAGTTGGAAACAGGAAAGCAAACATAATGAGAAATTACAAAAAGTTGTTTTTGAAAATAGGATGATTCAGGACGTAGTAGTTATTCACAGCCATCACCAGGATAGTTATAAGAATAATAGCTGGTATTTTCTGAGCACTTACTGCGGGAAGTCTAAGGACTTAATGATAAAAAGATAGTTCTCTGCCAAAGAGTCAGGGTTTTCTAGAAATGGAAAAGAGACAAAAACAGAAAAGATACGGGAGAATAAAAGCATTGAGACACAGGAAAAGACCCTAAAGTTAAACAGAAACATAAAGTAAGTTAAATACAAGGAAATGTCAAAGTAAATCAATATCTACAAAATAGAGGCTGCTGAATTTGATGATGAACGTATTAAAAAAAAATCCATTAAGAAGCTACAGGAAATAAAACTAGGGCAAAGCAGAGTTACCACACAGAACGTTTTGTAAAACCCCCAAAACTCCTAATTAAAACCAATATAGGAAACACATGGCAGTTCTCCAAAAGAAGCATGTAAGTATAAAGTACCTCCTAATAAGGGAATGCACTATAGGAAAAGATTTGAGAGCCAGGTGGCTGAAGTTATTAACTGGAGAAGTCACATCCAGGAGCTGGGAGAAGCAGGCAAGAGGGAGGTTTAAATACAAATTCATTGGGTATTATTAGAAGGAAAAGAAAGGATCCAAAAGGCCTAATCACGGGGATAAAATCCTTCTGGGAGAGCAGAAATGCAGGAGCCTGTAAATCAGTGAAGGAAACAGGAGGATGTGCCCAATGGGAAAAACCACATCATAGAAAAGAGGAGGAAGAATGAGTTGAAGGGAAAAGAAAATATAAGAAATTGATTTTCAGAGCCATGCAAATTGTTGGTTGGGGAAAAGTAATAAATGCATACATAAGTAGTACTTTTAAATATCATCTGTAACTGTGAATATATGAAGTGAATATTTCATATTCATTCAGTGAATATATGAAGATAAAATATTACATATAGAAAATAAACATCAGAACACAAACACTATTTCATTTGCTAAATTCTGGAATATGAGGAAGTAGGATCCATTAGGCCCAAGGTATTGAAAATGCAAGGGTAATTCCAATGGCTTCCTTGTAATGGTATCAAATTAAGAAGACTAGGAGGGACTTCCCTGGTGGCACAGTGGTTAAGAATCCGCCTGCCAATGCAGGCGACACGGGTTCGAGCCCTGGTCCGGGAAGATCCCACATGCCACGGAGTAACTGAGCCCGTGCACCACAACTACTACAACCCACGAGCCACAACTATTGAGCCCACGTGTCACAACTACTGAAGCCTGCACGCCTAGTGCCCGTGCTCCACAAAAAGAGAAGGCACCGCAATGACAAGCCTGTGCACCAAAACGAAGAGTAGCCCCCACTCGCCACAACTAGAGAAAGCCCGCACGCAGCAACAAACACCCAACACAGCCAAAAATAAATAAATTAATTAATTAATTTTTAATTAATTTAATTAATTTAAAAAAAATAGGAGACTCACAAATTGGTTCTCTCTGGCTATTCCTCTTGAGGCATAAAGACACCAAGATAGAATGGCTGCCTTCTTTTCTAGCTAGGGTAAGCCACTCTGCTTTGCATGTGATGTTTGCTTTTTCTCAATAACGGAATTGTTATAATATGTATTTTTGTGCTTTTCAACAGTTAAAGACATTGGGGCTTCAAAAATGATAGAAGTTTCCCCTTCATCCTCAGAGCAGAGAGTGTGCCCATATCCAATAATTCTCCATTTCTCAGTAACCCTTAAACATGGCTTCTCTAAAATCAGCAATTTGACCTTCCGATATAACTCTTATGTCTCTTTTCCTGTGAATTTTTAAAAATTGAGACAAGTAACAAGATGAGGTATTTTTGATGTAAATTTGGATGACTTTGCAGGAAGGATAAAAATGAAAATTACCTAGAACTCAAAACCCTTGGTACACAAATATCACCTAAGTGAGTAAGTGAAAAGTAGAATCAATATCAGATTCTAACCTCAGCTCTCCCACTGCCTGACAATGGGCACTTAACCTCCCTGTGCAGCTTGCGAGTATTAATTTCTATATCTAGTCACCTCTTTGAATATTTTGAGAATTAGATAATGAACTTGCTCTTTGAGCTATTTGGAAAAACCAATGGTACATAATTTTTTTTTAAGTGTTGTTTAAAATCTTGTGTCTTGCAAAGAAAAAAAACGTATTTAGCTATTTGAGATGTTATATTCAGTCAAATATGTATTCTTTGTATAACATCTAACATAAAAGTATGCCCTAAGTACTGGTTTTTACTATTTACCACATTAATACTTAATAACATGGAATCTAGATTATTATTCTATTATAGGCTAATTCTTTTGAAACACAAGAAAATAGATAATATGAACCTGTATGCAGCAAAAAATATTTTTCATTCTATTTCTTTTTCCTAAAATAGGACTTTCATTATGCTTTCTGTGCTCAAAGGACTTATATTTTCTCCCAATTTCATTAAGTTGGGATTTTTAAAGACTTTGTAACAGCCCCAAGTCTTCCTTTCCAAACCCTGTCCTTAAATCAAGGCAATGTCGTTCTATTCCCCATGTATCCTGTGATAATTCTGGTCTCACTTTTTCATGTCATTTGCTCTTCCTTTCACTGTCGTCTCTGCCTTTTCCATTTTTTTTTATTCTTTAAAAACCTTGAAGAACTGATGCAGTGAAAAACTGATATATATACAAATACACATATATAAGTGTATTATGTATGTATGTATGTTTATATGTGATATCTAATAGTCAAAGCCAATAATAAAACAATTATTTGTATACATTTTTAACTTCCCTATACTATTCAAAGATTTTGTTTTCATGCGATTGTTTTCAATGTTCAAACTCTCTTCCCTCCCACTTTGTTGTTTTGCCTGATGGGAAGCCCCCTGCTTTACAGTCTGCACCCTGAGGGGACCTCTGGAGTGAGGAAGAAGAGGAGAAAATGATAGATTCAATATCCACTAGCTAAATGACAACTCTCAAATTCCTCTTTCCCAGCATCCTGGGAAGAGTGAAAATCTGTTTCTAATGAAGGAATTACTGTTTTTGCAGTGATCCTTCTACTTTCTTTGTAATTCCTGGAGTTTTTCAAATTCTATTCTTTTGTTGGAGCCAATTTTTAAAAAGTCAACAATGAGATGTTTATTGTAGCTAACATTTTTATTTTGTCTTATAAAAAATTCATTAATTTATTCAAAATATATTTATAAATTACAGGTTATGTATGGGAAATTAAATAGCTTACATATTTTGAACCCTCACTAATAAATATTTAATGTATTTTTATTAAAATGATAATGTACATTTTTACATAAAAGTCAAAATCAAGAACTAAAAGTTAAATAACTGTATAATGATAGTAGAGAGAATCAAGAGTAACAATATATTCAGAACAGTGTTATAAAAAGTCTTCAAGAGTTGACCTTAAAATTATTTTTTAAATATTGTAGATACTTCCTTTCCTTGGCAATACACTGCTAAAATAGTTACAAAAGATAAAAAATGATTAACCCACAAAAGGTAAAAAAAAGAAAGAAAGAAGGCTGAGACATTAAGAGATGAGAGATTTAAACACATTTTTGGTACTGGTGTTAACTGACTTAGGAGAGAGAAGAAAGCTGTATCTTGAAGTGGAGAATTCCTAGAGGAAATTAATGAATTGATCACTTGAAGGGGCACTGTTTGGAAACATCAGGTACTGAGAGAGGGTAAGAACGGGGGCATTGGCTGAAAATCTGGACAAGACAGAGGAGGGAAACCTAGGCTCCAATTCTTCTGCACAGTGAGGAACTTTCATCTTCCACCAACTCCTTCTCTTCCTGTCAACCACCAGCTCTGAAACTCAGCACCAGGAGACATCAGGTTAAATAGAAAACTGTGGTGACATTAGGTCCGAAGCCACGACACTTAGTTCAGAAACCATATTGTGAACTGATGGGCCTTTGGCCTCTTCGCAAGCACGCTAGCAGGCAGCATAGCTGTGCCCTCCATCCCCGGGCCCCCACCTGCACTCCAAGCACGTGATGCACTGATTCTTCTCTAGTGTCCAAAAGGCCCTTCCTTCAACCCTACTCCTCACCCAAAAGAACGATTTCTAAATATTGACATTTCTCAATTTCAAATCTGAATATATAGTCAAGGTACTCCAATCCCTCAAGGACAGCCTTTGTTTGAAAGGAATGGATCAAAACAGAGAGAGAATTTCTACAAAAAGAAGGACAAAGATAGTGAAGGAATCAAAAATGTGAAAGAAAACCCCTAAACTGTAACATCTTCAGTGAGTTAAGAGAAAATATTCTACCCATAAAAAAGGAATGTAATACTACAAAAGAATGATATAACCATAAAGTATACATAAAATACTTGATAGTAATTTAACAGTAATAGTCTACATAAAAAATTCTAATGGAGATTTTGGAAGCCAATATGCTAAGTGTAAAAATTGAAAAATCAGCACTATAGACATCACTGAATATTGAGATAAATACCCAAAGAAAGAGCTTAAAAAGTTGAAACTGTTTCTGGAGAGAAGGATTTAAAGTTTGATAGAAGACCTACTGTATAGCACTCAATACTCTGTAATAACCTATATGGGAAAAGAATCTGAAAAAGAATAGATATATGTGTATGTACAACTAAAAGACTTTGCTGTACACCTGCACAACCTTGTAAATCAACTATACTCCAATATAAAATAAAAATATTAAAAAAAGAAATTTTGATAGAGTTTACTATGCACCCTTTAGCTCTGTGTTTGTTTTACCTGCTTGCATGAATGACTGGTAAACAAAACAAAACAAAAGAAACAAACAAAAAACCAATTAAAACAAATATAATCAAAGGTAAAAGACCGTTTTTTTTTTTTTTTTGGCGGTACGCGGGCCTCTCACTGTTGCGGCCTCTCCCGTTGTGGAGCACAGGCTCCGGACACGCAGGCTCAGCGGCCATGGCTCACAGGCCCAGCCGCTCTGCGGCATGTGGGATCTTCCCGGACCGGGGCACGAACCCGCGTCCCCTGCATCGGCAGGCAGACTCTCAACCACTGCGCCACCAGCGAAGCCCCAGACTGTAATTTTAAAAATTGAAGCCTTTGGTGAGTTTATTAAAAGCAAAATTAGTACACTGTGTAGAGCAAGTAATTTTATTTCTGATGATTCAATACTCAGTAGCGATTCAGGGTCAGTCATTATGGCATGTCAACTTGGTTATATAAACGGAAACTGTGTAAGAGACTGTAACAGATATGTATCTAATCTAGAGCGTGAGAGAAACAAAGCTCAGACATTTTTCTTTTGATCAGTGATTTACTATTTTTATTTTCTCAGATTGCAGAAAAGCAAATAAGTAAAGTAAGATTTTTGAGTTGATTTAGCTATAGAAAATTTAAATTAAAAGTCTCATTTTGATATTTCTTAAGGAAGGAGTCAATTTTGTTATTATGAAACACTGCAGTTTTACCTTCGTCAGTTGTGCATAAAGTGTTTTTAAGATTGTGTCTAACTGCAAAATGTAAGTACTTAGTGTATGGCTGACTACTATTTTAATCACATACTACATTGATTGTACTCTTCTATTTAATACAGTACATAAAGAGTTTTGTACTTCGTTGTATTTGGATCAAGTGGGGATTAAGTCTTACAAACTATGCCTATGAATATTTCTTTGGTGGTTTAGAGATTATCCATGTATGATCTGAAAATTGTATTTATAATGAAAACTTTCATCAGAGCAAAAAAGAATACTGAAATTGCACTTACAAATCCCAAGTGAAAGAGTTCTCAATCACAAAACTTAGAAGATGTCTCTAGGAACTGGTAAGTTAATGTTTTCAAAAAGCCACCTGGGAATGAAACTGATAAATCATATCTCGGGTATTTGATAACCCAGTGGTCACTTTAAAGTAGATATAGAAAACAACATATTATTTCTCTGTATTTAATGAAAGCATTATGATCTGCTTCTGTCAGCTAATGAAAGAGCACAAATCGCTTCAGCAAAATGAAGTTTAATTTTTTAAGAATATTAAAAAGTTCTGAGTTGATAGGTAACTCTTAGCTACTTTGAGTCCCATCTTTCCTGCCAGAGTGATTGTGCTATACTCTCCTACCTTTACAAGGGAAATGGAATCAATATAATATTACCAACCACCCTTGAGTGTGAATCATTGATTTGCTACTGGTCTGTACTCCCCGACCTCCTCCTTTCTTTCATGGAATTGTCCATCTAGATGGTATATGATCAATACTCTGTTATATTTTGACAGAAAAAAATAGATTTCCACTTGTTAACTTTTTACTAATAAAGAAAGAATGGCCTCAACGAATGGAAGGCTTAGAACAAAAAACCTTTTGTACTTTTTCAGGGAGCAGTAAGTGTTGCCGATTACTAATAATTGCTATCATATACGTTCTGCAAAGCAGGTAGTAATCTGAAAATCAAATGATCAGGGAAAGTTAAGAGACCATGAGTGAGTGGTTTATATAATATTCATATTTTCAAGCAAACTTTAAAAAATATATTAATATCTTGGACATTTCCACCACTCCATTTCCACTATTCCTACTTAGAAAAATCATGTCTTGGAGATAATAAAGAAATAACCCTAAGAAGATCGTATCCTACAAAAACTGCAAGTACAGTATGTGGATCATCTTTCTTGTCTCTTAGCTAATGTGGAACATATCCAATACTTTCACGTCAAGTCATTTACTTCACCATAGGAACATTGCAGACTCCAAAGCCTACATCAAGCAATGGACTTTTAATTTTTTAATGCAATATTCACTCTTTGCATGGAAGAAAAATGCTCTATGCTAGCGGTAAGTGTGGGGAAAACAAAAGGTAATCTTCTTTATTTACTCTGGGATTGAATAAACTAAGCAGTACCAAAATAAATTCCTAAACAGGTATTTAATACCAGAAGAAATTCATTGCTAGTTAAAGCAGTTTTATTCATAAGAACAAATCAGTTGGGACTGAATAATGTCTGGATACTTTAGGTATGAGAAATTTGAGAGACCCATAGTAGAATTTGGCAAAAGGATTCCTAACTAAATAAGGCTGAAATTCTGCCAAGTGAATTAATCCCCTTCCTTAGGCTTTGTCTTCCCAGCTCTCTCCCTAAGGATTATTTGGCCAGCTCTAATATTTATTGCTTATAATCTTAAGTACATAAGGTGTGCTCGCTAACGTGACCTCTAATTATATTTACATACTGAAGTACACGTTACCAGTCATAAAGTTGTACTGACCTTTGTCATTAAAAAAACAAAAACAAAAAAACCCTAAAAACTCAAACCTAAAAGATGTGTCCAAAGAACTTTCCCTTACAATTGGCAGAAAATCCAGCCCAAACAGGCTTTTTAAAAGGAGCTGATTCACTCGCTTAACTAAAACATATAGGGGAGGGCTGGCTCCCTCTCTCCCTCTGTCTCTCTCCTCTCCTTCTCCTTCTCCTTTGCTTCTTCTATTCTTTCCTGTTTCCTCTCTTTTGCATCTCTTCCAGGTCTCCATTTGCCTTCATACCTGTGCAGGTTTCCCACCTCGAACAGAAGATGGCTTCAGCTTTCCCAGATCTCACATCCTCTGAGGTTCAGTCTAGCAGGAGGGAGAAGTCCCCTGTCTCTTCTCAGCATTCCTGGTGAATGCTTACTTTCACTTCTGATGGGGTAACATAAACCATTACTGAACTATCCATGGTTAGGAAGAGGAGAATGAAGCATATTGATTGGCTTAGAGCTGTCACTCATTTCACTCCGGAACCCCATCTGTATTAGTTTCCTATGGCTGCTGTAAAAAATTACCACCAACTTGGTGGGTTAAAATAATATGTTTATTCTCTTACAGTTCTGGAGGTCAGAAACCCAACATCACTTTTACTGGGCCAAAATCAAGTTGTGGGGAGACCCGTGCTCCTCCTGGAGGCTCTAGGGGAGAGTCCATTTGTGAGCCTTTTCCAGCTTCTAGAGCTGCATTCCTTTGCTCTCGGCCCCTTCCTCTATCTTCAAGGCCAGCAGCCTAGTGTTATGTTTGGTCATATTGCCCTCTTCTGTAAGCAACTCTCTCTCTGCCTCCCTCTTTTTTTTTTTTTTTTTGTGCAGTACTCGGGCCTCTTACTGTTGTGGCCTCTCCCGTTGCGGAGCACAGGCTCCGGACGCGCAGGCTCAGCGGCCATGGCTCACGGGCCCAGCCGCTCCGCGGCATGTGGGATCCTCCCGGACCAGGGCACGAACCCGTGTCACCCTGCATTGGCAGGTGGACTCTCAACCACTGCGCCAAGCCCTCTGCCTCCCTCTTGTAATGAAGCCCTCTGCCTCCCTCTTGTAATGACATTTGTCATTACATTTAGGCCCCATTCAGGTAATGCAAGATAATCGCCCAGTCTCAATATCCTTAGCAATCGTATCTGCAAAATCACTTTTGTCACATAAAATAGCATTCACGGGTTCCAGGGATTGGGACCTGGGTATCTCTGAGGGACATTATTGAACTTACCACACACAATATAAGCATAAAAACAGAGAGAAGGGAAGATGGAAACCCAACAAAGGTTGGGAAGATAAGTAACAAATATCTAACACTGATGTGTTTTAGAAGCTGTTTTTATTTTGTTCCTTTGTCTTTTGTAATTATATTAGCAAAGCAAGGGTCTTCCTGTGCTTCTAATTTTAATTTAACATCAATGGCCAAATTATCAAGTGTACAGAAAATATAAGTGGGTATCGGGAAGCTAGAGATCCAGTTGTGACTTGAACTTTTCATGGCATGAAATTATCTACTCTAAGGATAGTTTGAGCATTAGACACTTCTTCAGCTATAATAATAGTTCCTTTCTGTGGCTCGAAGATGGAACTGTGCTTTGTTCACCTCTTAAGTAAATGAATCAAGTAAGATTTTTAGTCAAGCATGATAAAAGAGCTACAATATAGGTCGGTTGACGATGAATGTATTTTCTATTTTCTATTCCAAAACGTACGTGAAAGACCAGGTTAGCATCAATTAGATATTTTGTAAAATACCTTACGTTGCCCAACCGCTGTAAGTTTAAGCCTTCACCAAAAAAAAAAAAAAAAAAAAAAATCCTCTTCTTAAATTGGTTGTTCACTGTACCTTCTTTTTTATTTGATTGGATTAATTGATTGCCCCTTATTCCCTCAATGCAATCAAATTATAGCATCCTCTCTTAGTTTTCAGATTCTCAGAGGAAGATGGAACCTGTTTGTTTGGCTTGGAATTAAAATTCCCTATCCTTAATCTTCCATGATCATTGACTGATCTGCTTGAATGGAAGAATTTAAAAAAATTATAAGAGAGGCAGAACTATATTGTGGATGAGAATCAGAAGATTTGGGTTTAAATCTTTATTTTGGCTAGTTGCTAGTTTTCAGCTGTGAGACCTTGACAAAATTACTGCACCTCTCTGATCCTCAGTTTTTAATCCATAAGATGGGAGATAGTAGTAATTATCCACGGTTACGCTCTGCTTTGAAAGTGTAAAGCACAGCATGCAGCACCAAAAATTATGGGTGTTTTTCTTGTCATTGTATTTATTCTATCACATGGATATTGCCTAACATGTAATTTTATTCAAGTGTTTTGAAGGAACTGATATGTCAGTTAATAACGGTTTCGTGAATACTCTGTGTGCTGCCCTTAAGGAGCCTTCAATCCTGCTATGTACAGTTTTTAGTAGAACCCATTACAACTGTTTAATATCACCTAACAGAACACATATAAATATGTTTGACATAAATTTAGCCACAATTTAAAATAGTTCAATATGTTGTAAAAGATTTATTTTAAAAAGCATTATATAATTTTCAGTAACTGAAAAAACCTTTGATTTTTGAACATGATTCAAGAAGATTTTAAGTATAAAGTGAGAAACCAGATAATAAGGTCTGTCGTATTGAGTGGCAGAGGAATTCAGCAATCTAGGCCAGATGATAAAACTGGTAACACTTTGAAGACTTCCACATCTCTGTGATTCCTATAGTTCCAGATACCTATCAGCCTCAAGTTTATCCACAGGCACTCTAAAATTATATGAAAATGGCTATACAAAGCGCAGTTATAAAAAGAAACAAAGCTTGATTGTTTTGTTGTTTAGATTACACATATAAGTGAAAGCACAAAGTATTTGTCTTTCTCTGTGTGACTTATTTCACCAAGCACAGTACCTTCTAGGTCCATCCATGTTGTTGCCAATGGCAAGATTTCATTCTTTCTTATGGCTGAGTAATATCCCAATTATATATATATATGTGCCATTTTCTTTATCCAGTTATCTATCAATGACACTTAGGTTGCTTCTACAACCTGGAGGGGAGGTGGGTAGGGGAATGGGCAAATAAACATAGGAGATTAAGAGGTACAAACTACTAGTTATAAAATAAATAAGTCACAGGAATGTAATGTACAGTACAGGGAATATCATCAATACTATTATACAATAATAACTTTGTATGGTGCATAATCTATAAAAATATTAAATTACTATGTTGTATACCTGAAGCTAATATAATATTGTAAGTCAACTATACTTCAGTAAAAAAAAAAAAGAAAGAAACAAAGCTGTGGCTCTGTGGTCATATTAGCAATAGCATAAGTCTGATTACGTTGGGTTGGCATGTACTACTAATTACATAATTAAGGCTAGATGTACTGTGTTTAAAAAATTAACTCTAGAATATAAATTCCTATTTATATTTTTCCCCTCTCTTCCCACTTTGATGTTACACATTAAAAAAAAAAAAAGAGAAAACAAACTCTGAATACTGGTGATCAAAACCACTCTAATAATCAAATACGAATTGAAAAATTTCTCTCTCTGACACTAACATTTACAGTAATAATAAAAATGTTAAGTGCTTAAAAGAGAAAAAAATCTATGTAGTTTGTCAGTCTTTACCCAAAAGATTGTGAGGGGGCAAATTTTTGTTAACAACACTAGAATATACTAAAGTTTCTTTAATTTTAGAAACTCAGACTTACAATGAATATGGCATTCAGAGATCCATCCATGTAGAGCCCCAACTGATGCTTCCCCTATTACTTCATAAGGTGCCCTAAGCCTTTAATGAATAAATATGTGACTTTCTAAAATAACTAATAACTTTAATTTTAAAATAAAAATGAAAACAACTAGCTGGCATTGCCCCACGAAGAGTACCATGTTCCAAAATTATAGAAAGAAAGAGAAGCTAAAATTAAGTTATTAGTTCCTGGTGAAAATTTAATGAAGTCGACATAGGTAGCACTTCTTTTAGAAGCATAATTTTTGACTTAATAATTTGTTATTCCTAAGACCTGTAATTATTTGAACAGTTTTTGTAAAAGAGGCAGTTGCATGGGGATATGCTAAGACTTAGACAAAGAGATTAATTTTTTCAACAGCAGGAGTGAGTGAGATTTATGTTATCCAAAAGAGAAGGTAAACAGGCAAGCAAAATCATCCATCTTCCACAATAATGCCCTTCTGTTTATTAACAGCTATGGGGAAGTTTAGACTATCAGTCTATAGTTGAGTTTTGTCTACCTCGTGGCATAAGGGAGGGTGAATCAGGAAACTTGTTTGGTTAATTTTAGCCTAGTAAGTTTTTAAAAGCAACTCAGAAGAAGTAAGGCAACACAGTTAGGTATTGATTTTCCTGTCTCAAACCGAGAGTCATAAATTATATGCCATGCCCAAGTTCTTCCTGAAGATATCAATACTCTTCCCATAAGGCCATCTGTGGTTAAATATTTTGATCACTGAAGTGGAAAAATAGACACCAGAGCCAACTGAGATGGGGAAGAGGGGGTGTACCTTTTCTGATGAAATACTGGACCACTCAAATAGATTTCTGTTAAACCGTCTGGGTCACGAAATACATCTTGGGCCACATTCATTATGGCAACCAAAACACAGCAGCTATCCTGACTACAGATAAGTACAAACGCTGAGGGTAGGAAATGGATATCCCAATATAAGGATACAAATTTAAATAAATATAAACCACATTTGTGAGTGCTTTGAAAATACACTGTCTCATTTGGATAAATTTTTATTGTTTGCACCAACTATTTTTCTGTATTTTTAGTTTAATCATTTTATTTTTCATTCAATCATACACCAGTATTTTTCACTACTTACCTTGGATCAAGTATGATTCTACAAGCTGAACAGACAGGAGTGAACAAGACAGATGAGGTTCTTGGCCCTTAGAGAAAAATATGTAAACAAATTAATGAACTAATACAGGTTGTCAGGAAATAGTGCTTCGATCGAGAGTAGTTGGGAAACTCCCTTCAAAGGGGTGTTCAAGCAAGTTTTCCAAGGTTGTGCCGGCGTCTGAACAAGGACTTAAACGAGAGTGGGTTTAAGTGAAGAACTGGTGAACCAGTTTTCCTGGATAAGGGATGAACAATGTCCTGAGATGGAAAGCATCTTGGCAAGTATGAAGAATTGAAAAGCCGTGAGTGTATCTGGAAAGTTGTGAGGGAAAGGGCAGTAAGTACTAGAGTCACTAGGCAGCCAGAATTCTAAATGCTAGGTAGTCAGAATTCAAAAATGCAAACCCGAAGGGCCTGCTAGGCCAAGTTAAGGAGTCTGGATTTTATTACAATAGCATTTATTATGGAGTTATTATGAGGTGTTTTATGACAATATTCTGCTTAGAGTAAGCCAAAAGTTAATTTTTTTAAAAAAGCTTTATTGTTCCTTAAATAAATGCAAAATTCAGTTTCTCCATCTAAATTTATTTTTTAATAACTTTCAAAAGAACACTACTGTGTAAACCTCAGACATAGTATGTTTAAGGAAATTTCAAGAGAACTTTGGAATTCCTGGGGAACGTGTTCTGGTGGTTCTTCCAGAAGGAGAGACCAGTTGGTAGAGAAGGAGGGCTGGGGAGGAATCCTGGTAAGTGATTCTGACAGATAATGGAGCACGAGCTTTCACATCAGCCTCCATTCCTTTTTTTTCCCCCTCTGTATCCTTTCACACATTTCACAATCAAGTTCACAGACGGAGAGATTGGCTCAGCTTGATGTAGAGCTTTCAAAACAATGGGTGTTTGGTTTCAAACGATCCTTACACTTTTCTCAGGGATATTTGTAATGAACAGGAACTTGTTAGCTACTCAGAATACTCAGACAGTAGATTCTCTAACACCCACTACGGCACATGTACACAAACACGCAGTCTCACACTTTCTCCATCAGAGCATAGCGGAGTCAGGACGTTCTCAGTAACTTGCCGACGTATACCAATCAGCTAACACATCACTCACTGCAAGCAGTAATGCCTCCGTGACGGGGGGCTTAGTGAGTGAACTGACCCAGCAAAATGTCAACACAGCGAATGAAGAGTTAATGGATATAGGGGCTTCTTTTTTCCTATAGATACTAAATAAACGGAGTAGGGGATGTGATTTCAATTTGCTTATTGAAATTTGAATATGGTTTTAAGAACTTTAATGTATTGTAATGCCTTATCAGATGGCGATATCAAAGTAGTTTCACACAAGCTTTCACGTTGGCTGGGACATTTTATTTAAACTAAGGAAGAACTAGAGAACGAGAGGTTGTCTTATATTTGAGGTACAAATCAGTTTCTGTTTCAGTCTACTAGGAAATTATTCAATATTGTTTTTCCTAGAAAAGTATCTTGTTTTCTCCTGTATTTGATTTCTTGAAGCATGGTGAATACACTTACTTGGTCTAAGAGAAATTTTTCTACTTTCTCAATTGCATTAAAAGATAATATTTGAAAATAAATTGAATATTTGAAGTAAAGTACACAGTCTTTTCTAATAATAGGCTTCTGAAACAGACAATGTCCATTTGGCTTCAAGACTGAAAATAATGTTACATCAGCAGCGTATCTTCCAGTGTGATTTAGTAGAATGTTTGGTTAGCAGGAAGTATCAGTTTACTAGATTTGTATTTATGGAATGGAATGTTAGTATTTACATTAAGAATAAATGATACCAATCATTTCTGTTACTCATGTATTACTTTTCCACAGCTTTTCTACCACTTTATGACAAAATTTCTACCCCTTCTGGAATAATCTACCTAAATTTGATCTGCCTGAGAACATTCCTGAAGTAAGAGGGTCATCCTTTTCCCTTTTTCCTTTCATAATTGTCCATCTCCCACTGAATTGCCCTTCTTATAATTGCCCTTCTCATCCATCTTGAATCTTACTAGGGTGCATTGGCCCAAGGAAGAAAAATCTCTGACACACAAAGGAATATTTTTAATATATTGGTGTTGGTGTTGAGAAAGTGAATTACTCCAGAGACTCAGTTTAAAAAATCTTTTTGCAATGTAAGTTGTTACCAATGATTTTATTTCAACAAACATGAAGGAGGACCCAAATAAATTGCCCACTGACAGATCATTAGGAATATTTATGGCGTATCACTCTGATTTTGGCATATAATTCTGAAGGAGTTCAAAGAATTGAGAAACACTGCTTGAACAAAAATCTTTCTATTCCCATGTACTTAATTTCTAGGAATAATTTTTTCAGCATTTGCCTTCTCCCTCAAAAAAAACTGAAAAGGAAAAATAGAAATAAAATTGATGCTGAACCTATTTCAACTTAAGAAGCAACTCGCATCTTAAAATCATTTGCAATAAAATTATACTTTATGTTAAATATTCCCATGTCAAAACTTATTTCCCATTTAAGTTGTTTTCATTAATTATATGCTTTTACTATTGTAAATGTAATTTAATACTGAAAATATATTTTAACATTTAGAGCATTATAGTCACAGGAATACTACTACTACTAAAAATAATAACAAAGACTTAAATGTCAATTTGCATATATATTTTCAATGTAGCAAAATATGCTAAGATGATCAATAAAATACTTTAAAGCATAGGTTTATATTATATAAAGATAAAATTCTGCCAAGGATTTGGAATGAAATAGGAATTCAAGGAGATAAAGAAATGTCGGGCTTCCCTGGTGGCGCAGTGGTTGAGAGTCCGTCTGCGGATGCAGGGGACACGGGTTCGTGTCCCGGTCCAGGAGGATCCCACATGCCACGGAGCGGCTGGGCCCGTGAGCCACGGCCGCTGGGCCTGCGCGTCCAGAGCCTGTGCTCCGCAACAGAAGAGGCCACAACAGTGAGAGGCCCGCATACCGCAAAAAACAAAAAAAGAAAGAAAGAAATATGTCAGGTTTTCAACAGTTAAAGAGCATGTTCACGTATCATTTAAAGGGATGATACTGTGACTACATCACAAATTTCTAAGACCTTAGGAGTCCATTACACTGGAAAGAGTAATGTAATCATAGATTTAAAAAATATACAATATGCCAGAAGTCATATCCTTGGCAACCAATTAAAATAATTATGAAAAAATTTAGAAGTCAACCTAAAAACATTTATGATGATACAAAGCTTTTCAAAATTCTCATGGAAAGAATGTGAGCAAAATTTTTTGGAAAAAACAATGGACAAAGAATGAAACCTCCTTTAGAAGAATAGCAATCTTGCAGAAACAATTTTTACTGGAAGTCAGGTTTATGCAACCAGGAGCGGAAAGCCAAAATCCTCACAATGGCCTGCAAAGCCCTATACTATGTCCAGCACCTTCCCTTTCCTACTCTTTTTTCCCTGATCACTCCACTTTAGCGAGACTGCGCTCCTTGTTACACTTCAGACACACTAGACAGGTCCTGCCTTTGACTTTGCATTGCTTATTTCCCTCTGCCTGAAATACTCTTTCCCCAGGTTTCTTCATGTCTTGTTCTGTGCCCTCCTTCAAGTCATTATCATCTACTCATTGAGGCCTCCCTCTACCATCCTACATAACATTACAGTTGCCTCAACCCCAACTCTCCCCTGCTTAATCTTTTTTTCCATAAAATAGTACTTTTTATACACATAATACTTTTAACACACAATGGAGTTGAATTATTTATTAAGTTTTTAGTCTCTACCCTCTAGAACGCAAGCCCCATGGAAGTGGAGATTTTGTCTCTTGTTCACTGCTCTACCTCCAGCACCTAAAACAGCCCCTAGAACTTAGTAGGCATTAAATAAAAGATGTTGCATGGATGAATATGCAAGTTGTTTCTAAGATTCATGGCCTACATGTCAAAGGCTTCTTTAGAAGGAAATGACAAAACGTCTTGTAAAATTTTCTTGTCAATGTCAGTAGAAATAATGGGAGTCTATCATAACTGATTATGGAACCAAGGAAATAAGCCATCCTTATCCCTATTAGTCATTTATTATAGATGTAATTTATCCTCATGACTAACAAGATCACAAAGAAGCTTACATTCGCTCCTTTATTCATTCTGTCAGTTCGGTTAGTTAATTAAGTGAGTTAATTGTTCAGCATCTGTTGGCTACTGTGCCCTTGGGGCAAAGGTAAAGAGAAATCTGCTTCTGGCTCCCCAGGATAGCAAGGATAGTAAAATAGGGCACTTTTAATTTTACAAATGCATATTTCTTCAAAATGCTTTTCTTTAATTTAAAAAAATAATATAGTTTTACCCACATTTATCTGTAAATTCAATGTACTCCCCAATAGGAAGGTCATGGAATTTGATGAGGTGATCATATAGTGACATGAAAGAACCAAAGGCCAAGAATAACCAATATATTTTGGCAGAGAAGGAAGAATCTGTATCAATAAGCCCTATATCTAATGTCAAGGCTTATTATAAAGCCATAGTACTTAAAAGTATTGTATTGACAGAGGGAGAGACAAATACAATAGTGAAATATAATGGAGAACCCTGCATATATAGAACCTTGCAATATGACAGAAATAGCATTACAGATTAGTCGAGAAAGATGGATTCTTCAATAGACGACTGGATTGTTTAAAATGATGCTCTTATTATGAAAAAAAATCTCCACTCTTACACCCAAAGAAATTTCAGATGGTCTAAAAGCCCAAATTTAAAAGAAAAATTTTATAATGTTTAGAAGAAAATTTAAGAGAATATACTTAAGATCTTATAGTATGAAAAACATTTCTTTTAAAAAGGACTAAAGAAAAACAGTAACATAAAAGAAAAAATGGATTTACTTTACCAAAGCTATCATAAGTAAATATAAAAGATAAGCACAGAAGGGAAGGATATACTTGCTTTTATACAAGGAATCAAAGATTATTATATAGTATGTATTTATAATATATAAAGAGTTTGTATCAGTCAATAAGAAAAATACCCCCAAATCAATAAATGGACAAAGCATAAATTGAGAGACTAAGTTATCCAAGTCACCAGTAAACAAATGAAAAATGCTCATGCTCAGAAATGAACCAGAATGTTTAAATTAAACCAGTTAACAAAAAAACATTTCATATTCATTAGACTGGCAAAATTTTAAGTCTAATAATGCCAAGTGTTGGAGAAAATGTGAAGTAAATCTCACATAATGTTGACTGGTGGTTAAGTTGGTCAAAAAAACAGGGAGAGCAATTTGGATATATGTAATTAGTTTATAATGTTCAAACACTTTGATTTAGCAACTTCTTAGTATTTACCTTACATAAACTCTTGCATAGGTGCACAAGGAACCATACGTAGGCATGCTCATTGTGGCTTCCTAACACAAATATATACTAGAAATAACAAATCAACAAGAGACTGGATGGATGGTGTCTTATTTTCACATAGAATACGAAAAAGAAGTTAAAGTAGATCCATATATGTCAAAACAATAAAATTAATGAAAAAAGCAAGTCAGACTAAAATGTCTACAATACACAATTCAATGCTATGTTGCTTACAGTTACATATGTATGTAATAAAGTTGGGTAGATGGAAACTACCACCAATTCCTCCCAGTTCCAAAAGTCCATAACACCCCATACACAAAATACATCTTCTATATTTGTGTTTTCTGGGTAACTTTTATCAAGCTATTATAATAATTCAAAAGACAGTAACAGTTACCTTCTTCCCCAGGAAATTCTTCCCATATCATGGTTTTAATTAACCTCTGTAAATGTATCCCCTTTGCCCCAATCTGTCTCCCTGTCCCACACTGCTCCTTCGGATATCAGAGCTGCGTATTGCTATAGTTCCCTAGATATTTCCACTTGGATGCCCACCAAGCACCTAGAACTTAACGAGTGAAAGATGGAACTCATCTTGCCTTGCTCCCCTTGCTCCTTGCCTGCCTCAGGTTCCTATTGCAGAGAATGGCTCAGCCATCTAACAGATTACTCGGTGGACAGGATCGCCACCTCCTCCCTCTTCCTCAGTCCCCACATCCAATTACAAAGTACTCTCGGGCTTCCCTGGTGGCGCAGTGGTTGAGAGTCCGCCTGCCGATGCAGGGGACACGGGTTCGTGTCCCGGTCCGGGAAGATCCCACATGCCGCGGAGTGGCTGGGCCCGTGAGCCATGGCCGCTGAGCCTGCACGTCCGGAGCCTGTGCTCCGCAACGGGAGAGGCCACAACAGTGAGAGGGGCCCGCTTACTGGAAAAAACAAAACAAAACAAAAGTACTCTGAATCTCACTTGTCAAATATTTATTTCAGCCTTCCTTTTCTCACCATTCCAAATGTGGAACCATGCCCAAGCCCCCTTGTCTTCAGGCCAGATTATTACCACAGCCTCCTAACTACTCATCTATTCCCCACATTGAAGCTAAAAAGCAAACCTAACTGTGCATGTTCCAAGTGCAATGCTTTTAGCATGCAAATCTGACCTTGGTATGTCCCCAGCTTAAAATCTTACAATGGTACCTACTTGTCCTTAGGATAAAGGTCAGACTTCTCAATACAGGTACAGGGTCCTTTCTAATGTGATGTTTGCCTCTTTCCCCTCCCCATTTTTTACTGTGCCTTCCTCTTCTACTCAGCACTCCAGCTAAAGTGAACTTCAATTCCTTCTTTAGATATGTTTTCTCAGGCCTCTAGGACTTTATTCATGTGATGCTGTTACATTTACTCATTCTCCTTCCCCTTTATCCAGTTAACTTCTGCCCACTGTATATATTGTTTCTTTTAATTCCCAAGTCTGAATTCTATCATACCCCTCTTTTGTGCTGTTCTTAGGCTGCCACATAATGGGTGCACAGGTTGTACACTGTTCAACTGTAGGGGACGCTCTTCACATTGGTCTATGTAAATGGTGCCCCTGAAGTTGTGCAATGTGGTAGTCATACCTATAATGTCTCTATCACAGTGCTAACTGCACTGTAATGTAATTGCCTGCTGACTTGTCTTTCTCACTGTTTCACTAAGTAGATAAGGGGCATCACACCTGAGACTAGAAGTCAATTAAAAAATACAAAAACCACTGACTCTTCACCTTTGTCATGAGGTCATATAAGCACATATCCTCTATTTATACGCCAGGATATCATCTCAGGGAAAGAAACAGAAAGGACAGGCCACCTAAGAAACTAAACTTTTGTGTGTGTGGCCTCTCCCGTCGCGGAGCACAGGCTCCGGACGCGCAGGCTCAGTGGCCACAGCTCACGGGCCCAGCCGCTCTGTGGCATGTGGGATCTTCCCGCACCAGGGCACGAACCCGTGTCCCCTGCATTGGCAGGCGGACTCTCAACCACTGCGCCACCAGGGAAGCCCAGAAACTGAACATTTTTATCCAAATAAAAGTAAGATACAAAAGTAAGTATGCAATGAAATATCAGCTCCATGATAGCAGGGATTTTTGTTTGTCTGTTTGTTTCTGTTTGGTCCATTGCTGATACCTCTGACTCTAGAAGAAAATCTCACTCTTGGTAGTCCTGAAGAAAGGTTTGCTGGATGAATGGAGTCATTTGTTTCATGATTATTATTGTAGACTGTACTTGACCTGGATTGAGGGCCCATAAAGAATACTAGAATGGAGCTAGACAGGCATCCAGGTTGCTGCTTTGTGTTCAATGAATGGCTCTCCTACATGTATCGAGTTAAGAAATTGCAATTCCTTAGCATCAGTCAGCTTTGTACGGTTCTTTAATTCATCTGGGGACAAGGCAGAAGTTGGAAGGAAAAACTCATGGGGAATAGAATCACAAGAAAGGTAAATACACCCTTTGGATTGCCGGGCTTTTAAACAAGTAACATTTATATAGCAACTTACAGACCCACAGAACTTCCACACACGTGATCTCCTCTGCCCTTCTCCAGGGAAGGCAGAGACCGAGCAGCCATTTCCTTCCTGTCAGGATAAGACAGAATCTCTCCACCCGAAATAGAGTTCCTGTTAAAAGTTTCTTTTACATCTTAAAGGTCATAAATGAAAACATAGTCATCAGGAGCTGTTTGTTATCTCTCAATTGTGTTTATTTTAAAGGAAGTTTTCTATCTGTTAGAGAAGAAACAGAAAAAAAAGAAAAATTTTTATGGAACTGGGTTGCTAGGTTAAGGTTTCATGAATTCTTTTCCACATAATCCTAGGATTCCATGAAAATGCGCTGAGATTCATGGATGTATTAACCAAGAAGGCCTGTCTCTAAATAGTTTAGTGATGATTATGATTTCTGTTGTACTTCCTACTGAAAAATACCACTGAATCTAGTCTTTCCTCCTTTCCCACTCCCAACTACATATTTAAATTCACTCTGTGGTGATGTATTTGTTCCCAAGTTCAACTGAAATCTAAATTAAAAGATAACAGAATAACGGAACTGCTTGGTCAAGTTTCTATTTTTAAATATTTTAAACGATATGACTTTAAACATTGGAAAACTCCTGGGTTAGTTTTTTCCTTTATTGTCACTCACATTAGTATGTGTCAGTTATTGTTAAATAGAGTCCTTTTTAACATAGATTTTGAAGAATGGATTTCTTTTAAAAGGAGTACACTATATCTAACAATTCAGCAATGGATTATGTGTTTGGAGAAATATGATCTTACTTGTTATACCATAATTTAGTTCATGTTCAATAATATTTCACTCAGTTTATTTGATCTTGGCATAATTGGAAGAGATAAATGATATAAACATGTTTCAGTGCCAGCTTAAACAAATTCTATTGATATTTATCTCTGGTAAAATGTGACTTGAGGCTGGATGATCGAATGTCACAGTGTCAGACTAGTTTTTATTAGCTTTTAAATTATGCTACCCCAGACCAACTGGTGCCTTACGCAAAGCATTATTTCTCAGAGCACCCACTGTTGCACATCCATTCTTAATGAGATTGGGCAATGCAGCCATTTACTGATGGTGCAAGGAGATTCAGTCTTCTCCCTTGTCCATAACCGTGACAAGTGAAAATATATTTATTTTTCCTAGGCTTCATTCAAAAATTGCATAATATCGAAGTACACACTTGTCTTCCTAATTCATTTACTTGTATGATGCATCGTAATGAAACTAGATTTCTTCATTTACCTTCCATTTCAGAATCAGTTGCATGAAAAGGCAGTATTTATTTAAGTAATTTTGCAATCTAAAGAGTCAAAAGTGTGTGGATGAATTCCTTTAATAATTGTCGGTAACCACCAGAAACTGTACTATTGCAAAAGTGTTGTGGATTGTCAATGAGCTGGTATCTAATGGGGAAAAGTCCAGATATTTTTTAGAAATTAAAACAAAATCTCATTGTGAAGTTGCTGCTCAAAAACACAATATTCATGAAAGTTTTCCAATATAGATAATTTGTGCTTTGACATTTAAGCTCTACTAAAAGCTCTATGACTTTATGGAACATCTTCTAGAAACTTCTAGAAAACATCTGAAACAAAACCTTCTGGTGTTGCTTTTGTGAGTGAAGTTGTAATAAAATCAAATACATGCATAAAGGGCTAAACATTAATGTTTTAAAGAGGTCCAACTGCATAAATAACTGCAGTCTAATAACTCCAATAATTCCAAAGCTCCAACACTAGAGGAAATATTAGAATATCAAGAGGTTTCTGCAGAAGTTTTTGCAATATTTTGGCTCCGCATGATGCAGACATGAAAAGAAAGTCCTCCAATGTGAGTCATCTTGAAATGAATGGTCTCCAGGCCATACATACTCTTTTTTTTTTTTTTTTTTTTTTTTTTTTTTTTTTTTTTTTTTTTTTTGCAGTACGCAGGCCTCTCACTGTTGTGGCCTCTCCTGTTGCGGAGCACAGGCTCCGGACGTGCAGGCTCAGCGGCCATGGCTCACGGGCCCAGCCGCTCCACGGCATGTGGGATCTTCCCGGACCGGGGCACAAACCCGTGTCCCCTGCATCGGCAGGCGGACTCTCAACCACTGCGCCACCAGGGAAGCCCTATGCTAGATATTTTTAATTTATTCTGCAGATGAGGAAACTAAATCCAGAGGGGTAATTTGCCCAAGGTTATAATGCTTGTACAAGGAGAAGCTAAAATTTTACAGGTCTCTAGCTATAAAATGTGGGGTTTTTTTGTTATTTTAAAGACACTCAATTGAATTCTTAGTACGTTTAGGTTGTGAGACTTTCCATGTTGATTTCATCTAACCCTGATAAAAATTCTATATAGTACATCATACTATGGAACCTGTTCTACAAAGTGAAAACCAAGGCAGTGAAAGGTTAAATAAGTTATCCACATTCATTTGGTGGTGAGCAGTGGTGTCTAGTTATGTAATTCAACACAGCAAAGATATAAATTAGTTTTTCTATATGAAACGTAGAACAGCATTTGTTTCCTAAATTAATTTAACTCAACACTACTATTGTTATTATGATGTGATTTTTGAATGCTTTGGGATCTAAGTATTGTGTTGCTCCCAGTAGGTCCTAAGCCTTCGGTGGATATTTTTCTTTGCATTTTAATGCTGTATCTATTTTGAAAAATCCTTCTGAAGTCTATGGTTCACTGGAATAGACGCTACTGGAAAAAAAAAAAAAAGCCTAGGAGAGGTCAATTATTTAACTAGGGCAGAATAAATATAGTATAAGATTGCCTACCCTTTGCTAATCTGCCTGTGGTTTATAATTTCACATACAACAAACTTTGATTCTCTATTCATTTTAAAATATAAAATACCTAACATTCACCTGTTGTATTTGAAAGAAAATGAATAGATCTATCAATATAAAAATGCCTTATTTTGTTCAAAAACTATACAAGCTTAGCAATTACATAATTCTCCATTAGTCATTACTTATGTCTGACACATTGATTATTACCTCTCCCCGCTCCCACGCTGACTCATTGAAAAGGAAAGAAAAATATGCTTGAATGGGTTCTACTTTGTACTTTTCAATAAAATGTTGAAACTAGATGTTTTAAGCTAGATACTGACTTCTTACCTGCTTGCAAAGTATTTGCCTGTTTTAAAAAATCTAAAATATAATAGTTGACTTTGCAGAGTCCAGTGGTTAGCCCACCTCCCAGCAAAGAAGACACACAGTGAAAATGCCTTCTCTCTGTGTGGCGTCCCCTCCACTACTAGCAGTTTACAGAGAGAGAGCAGTCTTTGCCCATGTTGGAGTGTGGTCTGGGCATTGTCTGAGCTTGGCCTTCTCAGGAACAGATGTCGTACTAGTGGTACCATACAACTCTATATCTTATCTGCAGGGTGACCCTTGTTGTTTTTTTAAAGGTTATATTCCATGTATAGTAATTATAAAGTAGTGGTTATATTTGCCATTGTACAACAATATATCCTTATAGCTTATTTTATACCTAATAGTTTGTACCTCTTAATCCACTACCCCTATCTTGCCCCTCTCCTTTTCCCTCTCCCCTCTGGTAACCATTAGCTTGTTGTCTTTATCTGTGAGTCTGTTTCCTTTTTGGTATATTCCACTAGTTTGTTGTGTTTTTTAGATTCCACATAAAAGTGATATCATACAGTATTTGTATTAGTCTGACTTATTTCACGTAACATAATACCCTCCTAGTGCATCCACGTTGTTGCTGATGGCAAAATTTCATTCTTTTTAATGGCTGAGTAATATTCCATTGTATATATATGCCACATCTTCTTTATCCATTCATCTGTTGATGGACACAGGTTGCTTCTATCTCTTGGCAATTGTAAATAATGGTGCTATGAACATTGGGGTGCATGTATCTTTTCAAATTAATGTTTTGTTTTCTTCAGATATACCCAGGAGTAACCTTTGGTTTTGGCAGTCCAGAAACAATTTCCAGTCTCCAAGCTTGTTCCTAATCCTCTCCCCTTACACGCATCATATATAGAGAGGATAGATGTTTCTTCAGACCAATTGATGTTGCACTGCATCTTCAACTTATATAACCAGCCTGAGAGAGAACCAGCTAAGCCGATGCTGCCATGTAGAAAGCCCAGCCTTGTGTGATTTTTCACACGATCATAAGGCTAGCCAGAGGGCTCAAGAAATGATATTTTCTTATATTGGTGATCAGAGAATCTCAGAAATTTAGAGCCATGAGACATCTTTTAGCTTCTGTAGACCAGCTCCTTTATCTCTCAGGGAAAGAAATTCAATCCCAGAGAAGTGGAGTGGCCTTTCTTATCCCACTCAGTGTGAGCGGAGCAGACTCATGGCTAGAGTGCATGTTTTCTGACTGAGTGTCCTTTCCTGTCAGTTCCAGCTCCCTTCCACCTTCTGCATGACGTCAGCAGGGAAGAATGTTTAGAGCAGGCAGTTGCTGCTTTCTCCTCCTCCCAATGCATTGCGACAGTTTTGGGAAAAGTGGGGACCCCTGAGGGAGCGGACGAGGGTGCATTCTGACTCCCTGTTTGACTCATGTCAGCATAGCCCTTTCCCATTTGGGGGGCGCCCCTTCCACTCCCCGTTTAAGTCTTCCAGTTTATACTAAGTTGGCATTGCTTTTCTCAGGTCAAGAATTGACTAAACAGGAGCACGGGGGAGGGTTGGTATTTTTGTCTGTTTGCTCTTGCTGTAAAGTTTAGGCCATGTAGGGGTCATTCTGAAGTTGAGCGGATATTAGAGTGAAATGTGAGAGCAGGAGAGCACTTTTCCAGATGAATCTGTATTTAATTAGGCAGTCAAGCCAATCTACTTCTGACACTTGACAGCTTAACTTTCTGATATTGAAGAGCAATTTGTGAGGTACAGCATTTATTAAAAATAAACATAAAGGCCAAACTAAGATGTTAACATTTAAGGTGATGGGCAGTAATATCGTTATATCTAATCCCAATGGCATTATAATTATCTTACTAATTATACCAACCTTATCACCTAACTTTTCTCAGCACTTAGAAAGGATGTTACAATAGAAAATTCCATGGATGAATTTTAAGTAAAAGGCAATTATACCCTAAAATATCATCGTTTTAAGTTTAACTAGAAAATTACATAGAAAAAATGTAAAATATAAGGATGAGTTCAAAAGCAAAAAAATAAATCGTTTATATAATTTTATAACAATTATTTACTATATGGTTGTTTCAATATTCACTTAATTCTGTTTACTATTTCACCTTTTTATGTCAGAATGTTTATACTGACATCTATGCTTAGTATAACAAGAAGCCAGTATCAATTTACATAGTAGGAGATACTGTTAGTTTCTTTTTGTGGATAGTTATCAAATAAATGGAAATTAAAACAATGAAACATCATTTTATATCTATGAAATTCATACAAGATATCTGCTTAGTATGTTGAAATGGTTAGACTTCAAAATATGTGGTTAATTGTAAAGTCATTAAGCCCTAAAAAACTTTACATTAAGCCCTGAAAAACTAGCTCTCTGTAACCCAGTAATATCATCCCATTCAGTTTGGGCTAAAATATATATATAAGTTTCTTATTACAAAGTTTTTTTTCTAATATCAAAAATCTGGATATTGTAACTGGTTAGAAATTTTGGAACTAAAATATAAAGCAACTGTCGGCATGTTCTATAGCTATTAAAAAATATAATTTAAAAACCAGGTGTTGGGCTTCCCTGGTGGCGCAGTGGTTGAAAGTCCGCCGGCCGATGCAGGGGGCGCAGGTTTGTGCCCCGGTCCGGGAGGATCTCACATGCGGCGGAGCGGCTAGTCCTGTCCGGAGCCTGTGCTCCGCAACGGGAGAGGCCACAACAGTGAGAGGGCCCGCGTACCGCAAAAAAAAAAAAAAAAAAAAAAAAAAGACCAGGTGTTAATGTGAAAAAGCATTTATGTTTTAACAAAATGTGAAAAAATAGAATACATATGGTTGTTGGCATCATGTCTTTTTCAGCATGTGAGGAACACAGAAGGGAAAGCCAGAAAATGAAAACTACTGATTTATGCTACGTGGCGTTTTGTTTCTCTCACTGTGTTAGCTAGTTCTGTTAAAAACATGATGTCTCTGGTATCACAAACAAGATGTAAGATATGAAATAAAAGTTACTGTTTAAAAAAAATCAGGAATCTCTCTAAGAAATGAAACAGATTAAAGAAATCGCTTCCAAAATCACGGAAAACAGAATGAATCCCTATAAAAAGACAAATAACATAACCAAAGCCATAAATTTAAAAAGTAAAAATTAAGCCATGGAAAAAATGATGCAATATTTTGATTTTTTTCCGAATGCCACTGACATTTTTATAGATGAACAATGACATTAAGTAAATGTTTTCTAAACTGACGCTTGTGTATTCAATTTGTGTGTGAAATTCATTTCTCATCTCTCTATCCTGAAGCCATTGTAGAAAAATACTTTGAGCTAAACCAACTGGTTAATCCTTAGATTTCTATCCCCCCAGCCTATAACTGTTTGCTACCTTTGAACTATGATGAAATCATTGAAGTATCTAGAGTGAAGCTTTAAAAAAATCTATTTAACAAATTAGTAATTCATGTTCACATGGCAACAAATACTTAGTTATCTTTTTCAAAAAAGAAGTTTTTGAAAAGTATTTGTTGCAATTAAGATTTAGGTAGAGAAAAAGTATATACTGATGTCCACCACATATTACAAATAAAGGTGAGCATAACACATTGCATCTATATGTCAGCTAGGTAGCTTTTGAAACTGATGTTAAATGCAAAACAACATTCTAAGATAGCTTTTTAGTAAAAATCCCACATGATTTTGTGGGATTTGAGAATAAAAGGAATCTGTGCATTACTTTTGAGGGAGACATCCAAGAAGAGGGGGCAAGGCTCCAAAGAGGAAATGACTGTAGATTATGTAGGTATCTAGTCATGTGGACCTCAAACACGTTCTCAGAGATTTCCTGGGCCCCAGAAGCTTGAGTTGCTGATGCTCCCAGGAGTGGCAGAAGAGAAAGAAGGAAAGCAGCAGTCAGCTTTTGGGGGAGCCCAAAAGACGTTATTGGTAACATGTGACGACTGGTGGCTGAGCCCCAAATAAGCCAATGGATGCCTCCAAAGATGCTAGTTTGAATAGATGTCTTTTAGAGCCAGATAGACATCTATTCTGTAGTTCCTGCAAGACTCAACTGAATGAGAACATAGAAAACGTAGATGGGATCCTCAAATCGCCTAAGTTGTTGTCACCTTGACTGTGCAGAGTAAATGTTTGCTAAGTGATTAAAGCCTACAAATGCCCTGTCTTGGTTTGAGAAGTTAACTCAACCTTATTGTTAACTAGGGGGAAATTTCTGCCAAAAGTCCGAAGAAAATCTGAAACATGGTACTTAAAAGAAAGATGGTAGCATCCTTTCTAGAGATTTATAAGGATAAATAATCAGATTTTAAAAGCACAGATGCAAGGGAAAAACTAACAAGAAAAAACATTAAAGCAACGCACAATAAAAAAAGAAATGAAAAATAAGAAAAGGCGTGTGAAGTTCAGATAAAAACCTAACTTCTAATTATTCAGCATTATAAAATTATTTTAATATTTCATAGAAAATGCCAAATTCAACATTTTTTAAACTATGATTTTATTTGTTTATTTTTTAATATCTTCATTGGAGTATAATTGCTTTACAATGGTGGGTTAGTTTCTGCTTTATAACAAAGTGAATCAGGTATACATATACATATGTTCCCATATCTCCTCCCTCTTGCGTCTCCCTCCTTCCCACCCTCCCTATCCCACCCCTCTAGGTGGTCACAAAGCACCGAGCTGATCTCCCTGTGCTATGCGGCTGCTTCCCACTAGCTATCTATTTTACATTTGGTAGTGTATATATGTCCATGCCACTCTCTCACTTTGTCACAGCTTACCCTTCCCCCTGCCCATATCCTCAAGTCCAATATCATTTTTATATAAAAGGAATAATTTTTTCTTCTTCCCACCATCTCCACTCCAGGCTCCATAGCTTCAGTTAAAATATTTTATTATCCAAGAAATATGAAGGGAATCATGGAACTTCTGAATTAGAACGGCTGTTGGAGTTGTTCAACTCTTTGTTTCTCATCTTTCCAAGGATAAGGATCACCTGGAGATTCTGTCAAATGCATGGCTCCCCGGCCTTCCCCTGAGAATTCGGATTCAGTGGGCTTGGAGTGAATTGCGGAATTTGTATTTTGAGTAAGTACAAGTACCTCAGATGATCCTAATCATGACAAAATTTTGGAAACTATGGAAACTTTTAGCCCAGCTCCATTTCTTCAGAGAGGAAGAGGATGAATCCAAAGGTCACATGGACAGTTAAGTCAGCCCGGATGTGTAGCTCCTGTGATTTCTCTCTTTTTCCTAACTTCGTGGGAGATTTCAACTATGATCTCAGTAAGAGTTCCAGATGGTTTCAACAAAAAGACCAGACAAATTTGGTAAAAATACGTGGAACAAATAATAAGAAAGCACATGGATATTTTCATTTACAAAAATCCATATTAAAAACATATGCTTTACAACACATTCACTGTTTACATGCCTATATCGCAATATTGTATAACAATAGTTTGAAAGGTATATATATATATATATATATTTACATAATATTAGGACAGTTAGTTCAAAGTCAGACATCTGAGCCCCTCAGCTCTTCGATCCCCTTGAGCTTCCTGGGAGAGGGAATGGGGTTATGGAAAAGGACAGGTTGAGAAGTTGCAAAATAGAGAGCCTTCATGTCCTAGTTTGCCACAAAAATTTCCACTTTTATATGTTTTATGTATCAGTCTTTAGCATAAAATTTCATGTAAATAAACAATTCTGCTTGGCTAAAATCCATCTGGAACAACTGCATTGCAGCTAGGTTAATCACACAAAGATAGATATTTCAATCAGCAACAGTTAAATCCAAAATAATTTACCTTCCTCATAAATACAGGTAAACAGTAGACAGAAGGGATATAATCACATTCTCTCCAAATTAGAATATTTTAACATAGGATGTCAATCTAAGGAGAATCAATACCAAAAGAAATGACGAAAGCCAATCTAATAATCTAGGTTACATACCACTTTTTCCTACCCTATGCGTGTCTAATACCCATCTCTTACTGCCTGGAATTAAGTTTTGTGGAGTTGTTGGCTAGAGAAGAATGATGAATCAGGGCTATTAGATTAAAGCTATTTTCTTTAATCTGTGAAGCTAATAATTATGCTAATAGGAACTATATGATAATGAGTTTTCTAAAGAAAGTCCTCAACACTGCTTTACATCAGCACAGTACAACTTAATGACCACATCTGGGTGGGAATTGGTAGTTGGCACAATGAGCTTATACTCAACACAGAGCCAAAACGTGTCTCTTTAACCAAATAGTTTTTATAACCGAAAATTCACTTTCTAAGAGATTACACGTTTCAAGTTTTAGACATACCAAAGATTCTAAAATGATAGGCTGATACACCTATTTGGATCACACTTCTTTTTTCTTGTTCTAGTATTATTCTTTATCTCTTCCTCCCCCTAAGGTCGTCAAGGTTTGCTGTCATGTAGCTCCAAGAATCATAACAAAAGTTCTGTAAGAGAAGATTGACAATACTAATTATTGGAAACAGTTTCTGGATTTCTAGTTGCCTTGTCAGATCTCTCAGTGCCATCCTAAATGACTAAATTTTTTTCAGGCATATGTGGTGGTTTTAAAAGTCAAACTGATTAGTGTAGATCTGATTTTTCTCTATGTAATACAGAAGTAGGTGGTTTTTGAGTAGAACCCAGTGCAGAAACCCAGCTTAGGTTGCAGACAACAGAAAATGACTCTGGTTAATTTAAGTCACAAAAGAATTTATTGAAACTATATCACAGGTGTTCATAGAATAGACTGACATTTCTTGTTAGACTTCTTTTCTGAACATGAGTGATCAGACCTCAGGTCAACAGAAAACTAAAAAATACACCAAGCGCTTGTGGACTGTTAATTGGATTTATTTCAAATAATCTGAAAAGAAACAAAAAAAGTCTCATCTCTTTGGTACTTTGTTCAACAAACCTCAGATGCTTAATGAGTGCTCACTATGAGTTACTTCTTACTTTATAAAATTAAAATTTGATACATTAAACATTATTACTTCGCAAAGAATTCTTATGTTATCTCTAGAGAAACATGGAACGATACTGATTGGATGAGTGCATACAGTTTTTTCATAACTTTTGAATTGCTCTACCCTAAATAAATTGAAACATTACTCTGGAAGAAAGATGAACTATAGAGTCCAGATCAAGTGCAATGGAATGTCACTGGCACGGGTCCAAGGCAATGGCTCTCTTCCACTATAGCATGCTGCCTTCTCATTAGTGAGGGAATGAGTAATTCCAAATTGGAGAGGGTTGAGTTCACACAGGGACTTAAAGAATGGAAGAAATTTCAGGAGGTATCTTGGCAGAGGGAGGGAAAACAAATCATTTGTCATAAGAATGTTTTGGTAGGATGACAAGCACTATGTAGTATGGTTTTTGTTGAGGGGTATAGTTAGAAATAAGTCTAGAGAAACAGGTAAAGACGAAATTCTGGTGGGTCACATTTAAGTCAAAAAGGAAAAATGTCACAGAGTCTCATGGAATGGGTATTAATGTTGTAAACAGTCTCAAAAAATGGTCTGTAACCAAGAAGGGCTGAACAAAAGGAATCACCAAGGAAATATCAAATACAAAACAAAATAGTGTCATTAGGGAGATGCTGGCACTCCAGAATTGTTCCCGCTGTCTACTTCATGTTGCTCACCGAACTACAATGCCACAGTGTATAATTTCTAAATGGCTTCTGTTTTTTTATATCACTCACTCGGGATTCAAAGTGATAAGTAGGAACATCTGGCTAGCAGAACATAGGTTACTCCCCTGTTCCATAGCTGCTGAGGGTGGGTGGCAGTGAGGGGTGGAGATTACCTTTACATACATTCTCTAGAGGAGACCGCATCCAGCCTCCTGCTATAATTCATACAATGTGAGATTTCTTCCAAATATGATGGGTTCAACTGCTAGAAAGTCAAACCAAGTTATTATATATGATACAGGGAGTGAAACCTGTTAACCAGAGTTAGCTCTATCTAAGGTATATTAAAGAAAGGAGAAACTACGTAATGTAGCACAGAACCTGGCTAGGAAACCATTGGTAGGCTGGGTTAATGAGAGTGTGAAAATGGGAGGGGTGATCTTAGCCTCACCTGGGCATGAAACTCCAGGGACAGCTCCACCTCCGTCTATATAAACTAAAGGACAAAGAGAATGAAAGCTGTGCTTCAGTAGGAACCCTGCTGTACTTTCTGTTAGTAGTATTCCTGGGAAACTACTACACCTGATCCTTTAGAACTCCAGATTTCCCAAATGGATATCAATAATATAGTCGATCTATGTTGAGGTAAAAGTCTAGAAGAAAGGCACGTGCTGATCTCTGTTTCTTTTGTCATCTATCAGTGTGGTACTCAAGGTCAGTGTTTTCCCTAACATTAGTAAGGAGGCATGGCTCTCACTGAAAATACCTTAAAAGTGCCAGCTCTCATTTTCAACGATGAAAAGAATATAGAATACACGAAAACAATCGTCAAACACAAACACACACACAAAGTGGAGCCGAAGCATCAGTGACAAGGAAAGAAGACGTCCAAAGACGTTGCCACTAGGTCCTCCATGCTGGCTAATTGAGCTGCTGCCACCAACTTTAAAATACTGCACAAAGCTGGTCAAATGCTCAGTACCCAAGAGATTGTTGAGGCATGTTGGTTGAATTGGATTGACTTGGACTTTCAAGGGGTTATCATCTGAATTTTCATAAATGCCACTCTTCAATGATATTTTGGACTTTGAAGTTCATTATCAATTTGGATCAATACACCTTTCTATTACTCAAGAGTTGATAAAATATTTAAACAGGAAGAATAAGGCCCAGTGTCTACATCCTGACCTTCGTTATTTCAGCTTCCTTCTTTTTATTATGACATCAGTTTAGACAAAAACAAAAAAGTGAGGAGGTGCGATATCACAGCTGGCTCCAAAGCAGTTTCAATTTTGGCAATTCACATGAATTATTTTAAAATTTCTTCACTGGAGGATCTTCCTTACACATGACCATGACACTGGCTATAAACCATTTCAGTCACTGGTCAGTTTTAGGAGAGATTTAGGGGAAATATCACATCAATTGCTAAGAAATTGTATTCATTATTCATCAAAACTAATATCTCCTGGTATAGGGTAAAAAACGTGTGTTCATATTGATGTTACCACACCTGAAAGTTTCTACATCCCTGATAATACACAATTAAGCCCAAATACTAAGTATGACATCATAATATGTAACTGGTTATGTTTACCATAAAATTAAACCCACATGCCTAATCCTCTACTTGATAAAAACTTTAATTGTATTATTTCATTTAATAATCTTCACAACTACCATACGAAAAAGGTATTATTATTGTTTCTATTTCAAGGATAAGGAAATGCAAGCATGGAAGTTTAAGTAACTTACCCAAAATCTCACAGCCGATAAACCCTGCTTAGGCTGTGCTCCTAACAGCTACAGATACACATCCATATAGAAAGGAGACAGTCTTTGTCACTGTTATTTTAGACCCCAGACTACACTAATGGGCTATCGATTTATTTAGGATATGTCATTAATACTTTCATGGAAGTCTTCTTATACATTTCATCACATCTTGACCTCTGCAATGGTAATGCCAAAGGAGATTCTTCCACTAGCTTTGGTAAATGGCTGATTATTTATCCTATAATATAAATTGTTCTAACTAATTTTCAATAAATGAAGCCTGGTAGCTCAACACATGTTTCAAAATAATCTTATTAGCTCGGGTCGTGTGGCAAATCATAGAGTACAGTCTAATTAATCTACTTTTAGAACGTACAAACACGTCTTCGCTGTCATTGGAACTGCTGATTAGTGGTAAATCACTCTTTTACATAATGAAACTAGGGGGTTTGTGCAGGGCTGAAAGAATTTGAAAGGAGCTAATGGAAAACCCAGCCTGCTAAAGTGCTTTAATGGCTTTATTTCTAACAAAATCTACAATTACAATAAATTCATTCTAAGTTGAAGAAAAAAGGGTTTTTTACTTGTTTTTTTTTTTTAATCTGCAGCTTAACAAATGACCTGATTTCTAACAAAAAGAGCATTAGATGTTTAATAATCTACCACTGGCTAACTATATTTTCCTGAGCTTATTCAAGACTTATTTCAAGCATCTGGAGAAATCTAAAAATCTAAAAAAGAATAAGTGCTACACAAGGCTCATCAGCCTTGATGAACAAGGTTCATCAGCTCAACTCTTAACAAATAAAAAGAAGAAACGTATACACAATGTATCTGTTTCTTGCCTAAAATTACTGTCGACCAAGGAGTGTTTTCCAAACTTGTTAATTGCTCACCCCATCTCTAAACATGTTTAGCATGTATGTTTAATATATGTAATTTTCAGATTTATTTATAAATTATAGACATGTCCAATTCTATGGAAAATTTCTATGTAGAAATATGGAATTTTATGTGGATGAGATAAACCTATTATGAGTAAATATTTATTTTACTTTTAATTGTACAAAAGCAAAAAGCCTTTTGGTTGTCATTAAAAATAGCTTTGGATGCGCAGATTTAAAACGTTTGCCAATCCAGCTGTCTACTTAACATCATTAACTGATGTAAAAGACAAAGCGGATACTTAGAATAAGATTTTTCATTAGCAGCGGTGGTTAAAGTTTCTGTTTCAATGGTCTTCTTGACAATTTCAACTTTTTGGCTGACACCTTGACACTTATCACAAGGTCATCATTTTTACTTTATGATATGCCTGAGGAAGAGTTTCTACAAGGAGTAGAAGACATGTTTGCTCTGCCATTTTCTTGTCTTTTGCTTTTGTTTACATTATGGGAATTATCTTCCACCTGCAGCTTCCCTGCAGGAAGCTTTTTAATTTACCAGTCCATTTGGTGAGAGTTAGTTTAGTTTAAACTAGGTAATACAACTTGCAAATCTGTTTACCAGGCACACAAACATGAATTCATTACTATAGGCAGAGAGAGAGATGGAACGCCACTTTCCAACCCTTGGCACCAAAATGAAGTCTATTTCAGTACTTTGGTGTGTGGTGTGCACATGTGTGTGAACATGTACGTGTACAAACTGACAACACATGCAAGGTGCCATTTCAAAGCAGAGGATTTCGTTATGCTATTGCAATTGTCCCATTCCATGTAATTCAATTAAATTCAGTAAGTGTATACTAACCTCATTCTATATCCATCTGCTAGTCATGTATTTCTAGTTAGTAGAATGCCTCTCCCCTAGACAACTCTACTTATAATTCCACTCACCTTCAGAATTTTTTTCCTTCATGAATTCTTTCCAAGACTTTTCTAAACCTCTGAGAGATACCTCATAACCTTTGAGCTTTTGGAAATGCTCTATTCTTAACACCTAGAACAGTGATTGGCAGAGATTAGAAACTCCAGAAACATTTATTGAATGAATGAATAAATGAATTAAAGAATAAAGCTTATCCTACTCTCTTTTTGCAATTAACAATGAATATTTTCATATGAAATCTCTGAGAGGTCCTAAAGTGAGCACAGTCATTTAATTTTTCCTTTCCCAAGCTTATCCTTATCCTTTCCTCTCTTAACCTACTTATATAAAACAATCTCTGGGAAGCATGTTTTGGGAAATGCAAAGGTGGGGAAGGGGCTATACATGCACCAGATAATTTAATATTTTAAAAGTATTGGCCACTTCACTTTGTAATTTTAAAGTTCAATCAAAATAATGATGACCCAGGTCTTTTGTTATATTTTGTGTAACGTCATGAAAATATTTATAAACTCTAAACATCTATGCCTCCTTCTTTATGCATATGATGCATTAGTGGTGTAAGATAAGAAAATATGCATTTCTCTGTACTGTATTAGGAGTAAATTCCCAGTATGCTGAATGATCAGTCATTAGAAGTGATTAAAGGAAGCCAAATAAGAATTGATTTGGGCTTCCCTGGTGGCGCAGTGGTTGAGAGTACGCCTGCCGATGCAGGGGACACGGGTTCGTGCCCCGGTCCAGGAAAATCCCACATGCCACGGAGCCGCTAGGCCCGTGAGCCATGGCCGCTGAGCCTGTGTGTCCGAAGCCTGTGCTCCGCAATGGGAGAGGCCACCACAGTGAGAGGCCCGCGTACCCAAAAAAAAAAAAAAAAAAAAAAGAATTGATTTGGAGTTATATAACCAAAGCAAGGCAATCACTACAAACTCTCATTCAATTATATCTATAGTGTAGAGGCAGCAGAAATTGAAGATGTTTTAAGATGACCATGATTCATTACTTTCAGCTTTTAAAATAAGATTTCCTGGCTAAATATTCAAACTAAAAGTCTGAATTGCTCTGTCCTACAATTAAAGAAAAAAAGTTTGAAAGAAAAAGAAAGGAGAAGAAATAAGGTAAAAAATTTGCCATACTTTTCAATGTCATTATTCCTATAGAGCAGGGTCAGCAAACTTTTTCTTAAAAAGGTCAGATAGTAAATATTTTAGGCTTTGTGGACCATATGGTCTTCATCAACTCTGCCATTGTAGCATGAAAGCAGCCAACATACTAAAGAATGGAATAACATGAAAGTGTTCCTATAAAACATTACCTGCCAAAACAGGCAGTGGGCTGGATTTGGTCCAAGAGTCATAGTTTGCTGACCTCTGCTATATAGAACAAAACCTCCCCACTCCATAGTTCTAATCATGTGTGATAGAGTTTGTGACCTTTAGTATGTTGGGATTTAAGTGGTTCTTCAAAGTCAAATATTTTCTTACATTTTATCAACTTTAGTGCTCTAAGTTCTCATTGTGGTCTTTTAGCCATTTCTTTGATTTAACACATCCCCATAAACTTAAACATAGTACTACTAGATTAATACTTAGTAACTTATTCAGTTATTCATTCATATCAGGGAGATCATTAGTGGATGACCTAAAGGTAAGTTTTATCTGGGGACTTCCTGGAAGAGCAGGGCAGCTGAGGGGCATCCAGGCCCCTCTTAAAATTTCAGGCTACCTGGAAAAGAACCGAGTAAGGTGAGGGGACACAGCCAAGGGGAGATAGGGCTTGCCAAAATCAAACCTCACTGGTTCATTTGCCCCAAGGCTGTCCCTGGTCTTCCAATAGAATGTGACTTGGGCTCAGTTATATGTCTGAACCCTGAAATATGGAATGCTGTTTGTGAAGTACATTTGGGGCATGGGAGAGGAGAGGGAAGAGAGTAGGAATTGATGCTCCACTTTGGCACATGGGGATTTTTTTCTTACTGTCTTATGTATGGATGTCATTAAATAAATGTTGATGCTTTGAATTATTTCACCTCCACCTCCATAAAGAGATGAAAATATCTCCAAGTTCTTTCCTAACCTTTCCTAGATCTTGGGATTTACTCCTATCTTATCCCTTTCTTTTCGACTCTTGCTCCTTCCTTCTCATGACCAAAGTGACAGAGGATGGGAAAAAGAGGAAGAAAAAGGTGGTAGGACAATGGTTAGGTCTGAGGCAGTGAGAGGCAGGGGCAAGAATAGGCAATTTTGGTGATCTCAGCCTCTTTCCTGGCATGAAACATCATGCATTTCTACAGAAATGAGCAACAAGTTTACTTTAAAATATCTTAGCAAGCACTATCTTAAACATCAGAAAATAATATTATTTTTGGTTTATTTAATTTGAAGAGAGGAAAGGAGCACTCCAATAAAAAGTTAAAATAACTAATTTTAATGTAATTTTACTATGTATAAAAATATGTGAAATCCGGGACTTCCCTGGTGGCACAGTGGTTCAGAATCCACCTGCCAGTGCAGGGGACACATGTTCGAGCCCTGGTCCGGGAAGATCCCACATGCCGCGGAGCAACTAAGCCCGTGAACCACAACTACTGAGCCCGTGTGCCACAACTACTGAAGCCTGTGTGCCCAGAGCCCATGCTCCACAACAAAGAGAAGCCACTGCAATGAGAAGCCCGTGCACTGCAACGAAGAGTAGCCCCTGCTCGCCACAACTAGAGAAAGCCCGCGCGTACCAACGAAGACCCAACGCAGCCAAAAATAAAATAAATAAAATTTTTTAAAAATTAAAAAAAATGTGAAATCCATCTATTTCTACAACATTTACTGTAATGCATCCATTAGTAATTTAAAATATGTATTTTTGTCTAAACTTGTCACCAGTATAAATCTTTTCTTTCCAACAAATGGAGATTGCATATTTGATTCACGGATGGTTTCCAACTTCTCAACCACTACATTTCATTATTATGCATCTGAATTTGTAAGTTTTCTTTTTAAAGATAATGCCTTTTTGTGATCAAAGTAAACACAATGCAGACCCCATGAACCATGTAAGTTAATAAGTTTCTGATATAAAATTTGTATTATAGCAATTCAATTTCATCTTGCCTGACCAAGGAAAACATAAAGGAAGCTCAGTTAATAAAATATCCTGTAAGAAAATGTGTCATTTATTTTTAAAAATGATCTAACTTTATGGAATATAATCATGTATTTATAAATACTTTGAAAATGAAGTTGTTTGTTCGGCACTTCATGTAGAAAATGAATTACAGTGAATAGGAGTATTATTTATAATATAAACAAAGCATGAAAGGTTAATCTAAAATGCCAATGAAAATATGCTTCATAATTCTCCTGTTTTTCTTATTTTCAGGTTCTTGAGTGATCAGTCACAGCCTCCAACTTAACAAATATCTAGAACTAGAAACAGTACAATGTGTCTCTGAAAGTTAGTCCAGATTTTTATCAACTATAAAATCCCTTCTCATTTGCCTGCATATGTTTCTGTTTTATTTTTAATATTTTTCTCCACATTGAATTTTGGACTTTCCCCTCCCCGTTTTTGCACAATGTCACACTTAGTAATAAGCTGAAAGAATCCACATATTAAATACAGTAACAGATCTGAGTTAATTACCCTGGAATGCTCTTGACTTGGCTGCCGTGATCTGAAGAAATGTCACTTGCTGCATACTTTTGCTCCAGTGGCTCAGATGGTAGGTAGCATCACTGAACTTGTAAGATGAGAGACTTTACTTTCTCTTCAAATGGCAAAGAACTCCTTAAGTGGATAGAAAGGTCATCTCACCCTTCCTCTGTTATAATGACATATAAAGTTAATCATCAGATGCATCCCAAAAGACGCTCTTCTCCAAGAAAACAATCCAAACAATGTTTATATGTGTATATTTAGAGCCAAAAAAAGAGAGAAGCAATAAATACTAAATGACCCTGTGAAGTCTATTACAGCTTTCAATTTGGTCTCACTAACCAGACCCCAAGAGCCTCAGCAAACAGGCCGTGAATATGTTCCTCTAATGACCCAATTCACCACTGTCAGCAAAGGTGACATTGAAATCCAGTCAGCATCCCTACATCCTAACATCAGCAGTAAAAAGAAAAAAAGAATCCCCTTCTCTTCTGCAGTGATCTGTTTGAATCTGTAATATGGCTTCATTAGTATCAGGCTGTAAACCTCTTCACTCTCCTAACATGTATACTGCTCATGGAGCTCATCTGGTTTCTCTCACCTCTCTGATTACTCAATCCTCGTAATATTCTAAAGCCTCACAAATCCAATCTTATTCATGAGATCGCCCTACTCTGAAGTAGCTTTCCATTTCTCAGTCTTCTAGAACATTTGCTGTAACACACACAGTAGTACTTAAAATTAATATGTATTTTAGTCTCAACATTTCACCAGTGTAAATCTTCACTTTCCAAGAAATGAAATTACATTTGATTCAAGTTTGTATCTTGAAACATATATGTGTTTTGAAGTAGATTATTTTTAGTGGTTAAATCAGAATGTTTTAAACAGTCAATTCAAAGGCAAAAAAGGAGCAGGAAATTTTTGTAGCAATGGCTTCTTGTTTTAATTCCTTTATGAGCATTTGATATCAGATAGATTCAGACTGACTGATGGGATGGAGTATCAATATATTTAGAGGAAGTTGTGCAAAGAAGAAAATGCTGAAAAATTCTCAGAACGACTTCCTGTTTCACAGTTGTTATGTCTCTGCAAATGTTTAGGGTTTTGTTTGCCTTCCTTGCTCTTGGTGTTTGATTTGTATTAAGTTTCAAACTTTGTTGTTTAACATTTAGACGTTTCGAGCATTTTTCTATTGATAACTTTCCAAAGAGAGTTATATTTCACTTTAAGCCAAAATTCTCATGATTATTTTCCAGTTTTCACTCCAAAATCCCACTGACTAAAATGATCTATCATAAACCTTTTAGTGGTGCAGCTATCTCTATTCTGGAGAGAAATATTTGGAAGGGCAATATTTTTACAGATCCTTCCATCAAAATGCAATCAATGGCTTGACCTCTCAGGTTTCCAATTTGTAGATTCTGGGAACAAAGTTGTCCTAAAACTGCTTAACTTTAATAAGTGTGCTCTTAAGGTTGCTAAAAGTTAAGCCCTGAATTTACAGATATCAATCTACTTTTCAAAGAGTTGACCTCACAAGGGTTGCCGCTCCTGTTATTCAGAAGCAAATTTTTTCCTGGAAATAGGTATGTGCTTTTCATCAGAGGAAAAAAATAGTAAACTTGCTATGCCAGTCATCCATCTCTCCATCCATTCATTCAGCATTTGTGGAGCATTCATGTCTTCCGAAGGCTGTAAGTGCATTTAGCTGGATTCTATAATCTATGTAAATGAATACATACCATATCTGACCTTGAAGAGCTTCCCATTTAAAGTACAGAGTTCAGTTCATTCATTTTCAAATATTTATTGTGAACCTACTCAACTCAAGGCTGTGTCAGATGTGTTGAGGATGCCATGCTGAACAAAAGGAACCCAATCTTGCTATCTTTGAACTTAAGGTTCATTGTAGAGCTTGACACTAAAACCTGAAGGAGCAAATAACCATGAAGAGATGTTCGGGTGGGACATTGCTGGCAAGGGAATAGAAAGGGTAGGAATTGAAGCTACCTTCTAGAGTAGGGCTAAGGTAGGAATGATTGCAGTATGTTTGAAGACAAAAGACCTGACCACAGATAACTATCAAAAAGGTATATTCTGCTCGGATTGTAGTGGGTAAAACAAAAGATTAGGGTGGTGGGTGGCAAGGATACTAGTGACAGGAAAGTTTTATAAAAGAAATTTCATAAAGTGACATGTCATTAAATGAAAGGTGAGCAGAATTTCAGAGGATAATAGAAGGGGGAGGGCATTCAGAACGAAGCTGCTGCTGAACCCAGGCAGAAAAACAAGATACATCTTGGGAAATGCAAGTTGTTCTACATGGCTAGAGGGTAGAGTGGTGACAAGTGTACTAGAGCAGGTGGCAAAGAACGAGAGGCAGGCGTAAATTAAGATTGCTAATGGCCGCGAATAACAAGAATGTAAATGACAGTGGCTTAAGTAATTAGGAATTTTGTTTTCTATCAAGAAGTTTGGTGGTAAGCACTTACTCACTTTGATCCAGCAGCTTAATTATATCAGGGCTAAATGTCAGTCTCTAGGCCTTCGCCTCATAGGGTCAACATGGCTGCCACAGCTCCCATCATGTCATTCACACCCCAAGTATCCTCAATCCCCCAATGCAGGGAACAAGGGGTTGAATCACACAGAAAAGAACCTTTTCTTTTAGAGTACTTCTTTACTTTCAGGGAGCAAAATTCTTTCCCAGAAACTCTCCAGAAAACTTCCCCTTATACCTGGGTAACATGCCCACCTTAGATGAGGAATCAATTTTCCTAAGGTCTAATAAGTCAAGGTTTTCTTGGCAAGGAAGAAGGAGGAGAAATACTATTGTGGTGGCAGACACTGTGTTTGCCAGAGCAGAAGTGGATGATGGGAAGCCGAAGCAATCGACTTCTCTCTGTGGACAATGGGCCTCTGGCTGAAACCTCAGCTTATGATAGCTTAATGTTCATCAGATCTTTTGTTCCCTTAAACTTCCCATTTAAAACATTTTGCTGTACAAAGCTTCATTTTCCCCCTACCTTTTGCCCTCTTTCTGTCTGTGGGGTTTGTGGATGAAATAAGTATTGCTGAATTCTATTATTGGTTTTCAAGGTAATACATTCAAATCCAAACAATAAAATCCACCAGAATAGAAATCTTTCTAAGCAGTTTTATAATATAGCTTTCTAAGAGACTTTTCTCTTGGGTCACAAAAGTAGACAAAAATATCACTTATACTACCTTATTAATTATTATGTTAAACAATGAGTCATATATATATTAATTTTTCTTTCAGGAAAAGTAAAAATTGCTCTCATAGGAGAATATAGAAAATATAAAGATTGATATCTTATTTTGCTTACATATACAACATACCTAACGACCTACATTTCTTATTCAACCAAGAAAAAGATACAAGACAAGCACACTGATGATGAAAATCATTTCCTGCATTTCATTAAATTAAATTAAATTAAAGCACATTTCATTGTGCTTTTATGCTACATTAAATGAGGAGTCTAAATAAATTCCTACCTGCTCAGAAAGATCCCTCAACTTATGCTATAGGCATTTTAGTTCGGCGTTTGCTTCTTCTGCCTTAAAGGAAGAAAAAAAAGGTGATAAATTCTCATTACAAATATCCATCTGCAATTGAATGCACTGCCCATTTACTATTTGTAGCAGTTAGGATTGTACTTTTTTGAAGTATGAGTATAGAAAGACACTATGCTTGGTAGTTCAGACCCATTATGAATATACAAGTGAGGGGCTGAATCATGTCCACTAAGAAGTTCTGGTTTGTGGTAGAAACTATAGAAAATGGCTTTGCAATGGTGAAGTCTGTAATTGGCCACTTTAGTCCCTTTACCATCTAGATTCTGCCAAAGACTTCTGGATTCCCCTCTAGTGACCCTTCACCCAGAACATCCACATGACTAGGGACTTCTTAACTTTTTCATCATGAGGACTTTTTCCTCAGATACCTATACGATGTTCTGTTTCCATCCACGTTCATTTAGTATATATGGTTAAGAAAACACAAAATAAGAAGTGAACATGCGTCTAGTAATATTTTTAAATGTATTTGCTAACTTTGGGTTAAATGTGAAGACTTGACCACAGGTGATTATCTCCTCTTCCTCCCAAACACCATAAAAATGGCTTTTAAAACTTTAAAAAATTAACAAATGAGGATGAAGAGAAAAATAGAAAATATAATTTCAGAAAGACCATTAGAGCAATTTTTAGAGAGTCAAATAAGATGCAGGAGGGATTACTGACATAGCAGGGCAGAGAATGCCCAAAACTAACTGACCACAAGAGGGTGTTCTGATGGGAAATGAGCTTGTTTACCTCACAAATCCTCCAAGAGTCTCTGTATGTGGGGAAGCAGGTAACATGAAAAGTGGAAGGCAGTCTAAAGACTGAACACTCAGAGATTGTTTAAAGTCTCTTAACTCTCCCACAAATGCACACTAAGGGAAAAAAATTTTAGTATCTGGAGAAGTTTACTCAGGAACCAGTGAATACCAAGTAACAGAGCTTTAGGAAGAAAACAGGGTGATAAAATTGGTCTACATGCATCCCCTATTCTACCCATAGTCCGTTTCCTCAGCCTTGCTTCCAGAATACTGGTTTCCATGTTTATCTTTCTTGGCAGAAAATTGGAGTCTGTGAAAAAAAAACTGAAAAACTTCAGATAAAAGACCTCTAGATGTTTGGGAGTTTCCTAAATACATGGAGGAGTTCACTCTAAGTGAAGCCAACTAGTTGAGTCCTGTTCCCCTGCCCCAGCCTTCTCCCTTACAACCCAGAGCTTTCTGAACTTGGATCATATATATAAATATTTACTGAAGGAGTAACATACATGAGAAGAAATCCATTCCCATGGAGAGACCAAAACAAACAAATATTTCTAAAAATTGGACCCAGTTAAAACAGGCAAATAGATCAACTAACATCACTTTCATAAAATAAGAACAGGAAACTATTTTTTAAAGCAATCAGAGAAAAAGAAATTAGGAACTAAAGTACAGTATGAAAAATTATTAGAAATCTTTACAGAAAATCTATAAAGTAGTTCAAACAACAAAGAGATAGAAAATAATAATTTAAAAAATAGAAAATTAGGGGATTCATTTAGGTGGGTTAACATCCAACTAGGAGAAATTCTAGAGAAAGAAGAGAAAAAAAGAGGAGAGGAAATGGTCAAAGAAAAAAAAATTACTCCCAAACTGAAGGGCTTCTATCTTTAAGTTGAAAGAGCCCATTGAATGCCCAGTAAAATTAATGACACAAAATAGTCACACAAAGTCTTATTATAATGAAATTTCAGTATGCCTGGGGTTAAGAGGCAGACTTTAAAACACTCACAAAGTAAATATTAATCTGATCAGTAACATTAGAATTCAAAGGACAGTAGAACAAAGGTATGAAAAATTCTGATGAAAATTATTTTCAACCTTTAATTTTATACCCGGCCAAGGTATCAAGTCAAATATGAAGATTGAATAAAGGCATTTTCAGATATGCAATAATTTTTAAAACTTATCTCTCATATACCCTTTCTTAGGAAGTGACCAAATTTATAATTCATAAAAAATGACATACTAAAGCAGGAAAGAGAAAATGAGAGGATTCAGGGATGAGTGTCTTTATTACAGGAGATAAAAAAGGGAACTTCTGGCATGATTAATGTGCTTTAAGACTAAAAAACTATTAGTTTATATTGAATCAAGAAACAGATATCTGTAGGAGGCAGATCGTCAGTTAAAACAAAACAAAAAGCAAAAATTAAATGACGGGATTGTTAGCTGCTTTGAAGTATTTGTGTCTTTGGGAAAATATTGGCTGGTATTTAACAGATATGTTAGAGCATTTGCAAAAAATAATCAATGGTAACTATATAAGAAAATAAGCAGGTTTAAATATAATGAAGTAGTAATTGCCTTCAGTATCAAAAGTCATATAAGAATGAAACCTAATAAACATACACTATTGTTTCAACAGCGAATAATATTTATTTAATGCTATGGTCTGAATGTTTTTATCCTCCAAAATTCATGTGTTGAAATACAAATGTCCAATATTAGGATGTGGAGCCATTGGAAGGTGATTAGATCACAAGCGTGGAACTTTCATGAATGCAATTAATGTCCATAAGGAAGAAGGCATAATGTCCATAAGGAAGAAGAGGTCAGAGAGAGATCCCTGGCCCCTTCCACCATGTGAGAACAAAGGGAAAAGTTGGAAGTCTGCAACCCAAAAGATAACCTTCCAGTAATCCAGCCATGCTGGCAGCTTGGACCTCCTGCCTCCAGATGTGTGAAGAGTAAATTCTGTCTTTTATAAGCTACCCAGTCTGCAGTATTTTGTTATACCAGCCTGTACAGACTAGGAAGTATAATAAAAATAATGTAAAGACTGGCTGCTGCTTTATCATAGATAGAAGAAATGAAGAGTGAGGTTGGTGAAGAGAACCAAATTCTCAATTACCCTCAACACCCTCAAATACCTCTAATTCTCTTAATCCCCCTGTTTAATATATTACTTCAATCCCTAACTATGTTCAGAGACCCTCTATTAAGTAAGTTTCCAGAATTTTGCTGGGACTTTTTCGTACTACACAGAGGGAGTGAGGATTCTGGGAGTCTGTCAGTTTCTTAATCAGAACTTCCCACAATCGTACTGTTTTGAGAACTATGCCTTACTACTTTTAGAGGTATTTGGTATGATCAATTGCTTATATTCTAGGGGGTTATGGATCTGAAGCAAAAATTGGGTTGCTATTCTGTGAGCTTAGGCTTCAACTCTTCAACTAAGCCAGATATTCTTCAGTTATCTCCTTCTCAAATCCTCAAAATTTTGTTGCTCTCATCTACAGTTTGTTCTTCTGTGTTCTTATATGTCAATGCCTTTCTTAAATTTTGAAGTAATTGTAGATTAATGGGAGGTTGCAAAGAAATGTACAGGGAAGTCCTGTGCACACTTCCCCCAGCATCCTCCAATGTTAGCGTCTTACACAACTATAGTACAATATGAAAACCAAGAAGTTGACATTGGCTTAAAGCTTATTCAGAATCCATCAGTTATACATGCACTTATTGGTGTGTATGTCTGTATCTATGCAATTTATCAGATAAATAGGCTTGTGTAACTACTACCACAGTCGAAATATGCAGCTATACCATCACAAGACTCTTCTTACCCCTTTATAGCCACACTCATCCCCTCTCCTCCTGCTCCTAAACCCTGACAACTAATATGCTATTCAACTCCATAATTATGTTATTTCATGAATATTATTTAAATGGAATCATGTAGTATGTATTCTGTTGAGATTAGCTTCTTTCTACTCAGCATAATTTCCTTGCAGTTCCTCCAAGGAAATAATCGCATGTATTAATAATTCCTTCCTTTTTACTGCTGAGTAGTATTCCATGGTATGGACATACCACAATTTAATCATCCATCTGCAGAACATCAGAGTAGGTTCCAGTTTTTGGCAATTAATAATAAAGCTACTATGAATATTTGTGTACAGATTCCTGTGTGAAGATAAGTCTTTATTTCTCTGAAATAAATGCCCAAGAATGCAATTGCTGGATCATATGATAACTCCATTTTTAGGTTTGAAGGAAAGTATCAAACTATTTTACAGAATGGCTGTACTATTGTACATTCCTACCAGCAATATATGAGTCATTAAATTTCTCTGCATCCTCACCAGCATTTGGTATCGTCATTATTTTTTTCAACCTATAGCCATTGTGATGTATATTGGTATCTTATTATAGTTATAATTTACATTATCTAATTGCTAAATATTCCAAACACGTTTTTGTGTGTTTATCTGTCATATGTTTTTTCTCTTGGGTAAAATGTATGTGTTTATCTTTTTGCTCATTTTCTAATTGGATTGCTTGTTTATTTTTTTTCTCATGCCGAATATTAAGAATTCTTTATATATTCTAGATACAAGGCCTCTGTTGGATAAGAGATTGCAAGTATTTTCTTCAAGTGTGTAATTTGTATTTTCATCTTTATAGCAGAGTCTCTTGCAATGCAAACGTTTCTAATTTTGAAGAGGTCCTATTTATCAATTTTTCCTCTTATGGATCATTCTGTTGGTGTCAAGTCTAAGAACTCTGCTGGTCCTAGATTTTGAGGATTTTTCTCCTATGTTCTTTCCTAGAAGTTTTATAGTTTTATGTTTTACGTTAAAGTCTGTGATCAATTTTGAGTTAAAGTTTATATTAAGTGAGAAGTATAGGTCAGAGCTATTTTTTTTTCTAATGGATGTCCAATTGCTCCAAAACCATTCACTGAAAAGGATATCCCTCTCCCATTGAGCTGCTTTTGCCTCTGCGTCAAAGATTAAATGGGAATATTTGTGTGGATCTCTTTCTGGGTTCTCTATTCTCTTCTGTTGATCTACGTGTCTCTCTCTCTCCATTGGTATCACACTGTCTTGATTAGTGTGTCAATGTCTTTTTAACTTCTCTTTACTGTTGTTTTTTTTTTTAAGAAGGAATACAAGAGATATATTGGAAGTAAAAGTATATGATCTGTTATTTTTTACTAAAATCTACTTTTTAAATATCTTTTTCATTGTTTCACTAGCTGGGACAAAAGTGTTAATTTTGTAGAGTTTAAAAAATGATTTATTAGTATTTTCGTTACTATTTGGGTAGCATATTTGAAAAATAATACCTAGGTCTGTGACAAATGCTGAAGAGAATACAAGCATAAAATAAGCCAAATCAGAGAAGGAACAATAAATTTTGCCAGAGATGAGGTGGAGGAGGAGGGTAAAAGAATGATTAGGGAGAGTTAACCAGAAGAGATGACAAGGGAGCTGGATATTCTTATATGTAGAGAGGGTGTGAATGAGGGAATTAGTAGTTGATTCATAGGATTAATTTCAAATATAGCCTCAGAGGACTTCCGCTTCTAGTCAAGATAGAGTAAGAGGAGTTGGATTTACTCTCCTGCCAAGAAACAGGTAAGATAAAAAAAAATATGAAACAAAGGCACACAAGACATTGAACAACAGCAACATAAGACAGCGATCCCTCAGAACTGGGAAACAAACATGGTGAGCTCTAAAATTGCCCCAGCTTCATGCCTGAAGATTAGGCATAAGGGAGATGAAATCCAGGCAGAGCCAGCATTCGCCCTAAATGGAGGAGATGGAATGGTGGATCTAGGGAAGCCAGGCAGCTAGCGTTTACAAAGTAGAATACTGGACATTTGGGTAGTGAGAATTGCAGGGAGAGAAAATTCCAGAGGTCTGCAGAGGGTTCCCCTCAAGGGTTCAACAGAGTGATCAGCACATAAATGAGAGTTCACGGAAAGAAACACATGGAAGAATTAAAAGGCACAGTGCTCAGAGACCACACAGGACCAGAGATAGCACACTTACCCTACCCAACAGCCAAGGTAGAAAACCTCATAACTTAGGGGGCATCGACTGGAATTCTAAAAATGTCTTGTTTCATTGTTGGGCAAAGATTAACCTTATTTCTCATCTCATCTAACAAAGCTTAAAAGCAAGGCCCCAAGGGATCAAACTGTTTCCAAAAGCCACATGCAGAACAAAAGTCAAGAATATTTATAGGAGGACAAAAATATTCAGACACAGAAAGGTTAAATTCACAATGTCGGGCAACCCCCCAAAATAGAAGGCACACAAAGAAGTGTGCAAATATAACTCATGAGGAGAAAAATCAATCTACCTAAAAATGAAATAAAGTGGTATAGTATTACTGCCTTACCTTGGTAGTACCCTGAAGTATTAGGACTTGTGTTACATTTCAGTGGGGTGATTAAGCAATGGAAAAGGTGATAAAATGTAAATGTATGGAATTCAGTGGAAGTAGAAGGTTAGTGTCTTTAACTAGTCCCAAGTTTTGGTGAGGTGCTGGTTTTCCTACTTTACAATGAGAAGGGGTTGGGAGCAAATTTATTAAAATCTTGAAGCATATGGTAACCATGGGAGGCTGGAAGATTTAAGTGTGCTGGTAGCTGACTTTGGGTTATACTAGCAAAATTAACTTAATTTTAGAATGAGAAATACTTAAGTGTGCATAGAGATATAGCACTCAGCTTTTGTACCAAGGGCCTTAGGGCGATTTAGGGTTATTTGAGGAGTCCTGAGACTTTATTTGGGCCCTAATCAATACAGGACACAATTACATTGTGCTGACAGGTGTCCAAGTAACCTCTTCCTTTTCCTCTCTTTTATCAATACGAAACAGACTCAGACTTAGAGAATGAACTTATGGTTACCAGGGTGGGGGGCAGAGAGATAGATTGGGAGTGTGGGATTGACATGTACACACTGCTATATTTAAAACAGACAACCAACAAGGACCTACTGTAAAAATAAATAAATAAAAAGTAAAAATAAAATAGGTATTATCTACATAAGCATAAGATCCTTTCTCTAGGAATTGTGCTGAATAAAATTATTTAAGCAAGTATGAGAAAAAAAGGGAAAAGATAAAAATAGGCAATTTTATTGAACTTAGTTCCTGTTCGCTACAGGAAAGTCTTAAATAGATGATAAACCTATTGTTTTGAAACTAAGACATAGCCCAACCTCCCCACTACCCAGCTCCACTAGTTGGAAATGGTGGTGATGAAACTGAACAAATGCAGCTGTGAAGCTTACTGAGCTTTTTACATGGGCTTTGAACTTGGCTGTCTCACTGTCCTTGCCTGTTCTTGTGGTGTCTACCAATGCACCAACACTCCAGCTGTCATTGCTGCCTTTGCCTTTGTGCTACTATCGGCATTGACCTCTCTGCAGGATAGAGTCCCCCATAACCCCCTGGCATGGCCCACAGGACTGAATAAAGCTCCTCACCAGAGGCCATTTAGAAACTGTCCAGCAAAGCAAATGAAATGCAAAACAAAACAAATGAAACAAACTACAAAAGCAGTTGATTGATTCACTTATTATCTAACTAATCCTGAGTTAAACAATTAAATGTTAATTTAGATTTGGGGAAAAAACACAGTTTCTAGCTTTTCTTTTTTGAAGCTTGAGTTCTGTCCATGATAATAATAAAATCGCTGTGATTTTGAAGGGCTACTTTAATTAGCAGAGTTGAAAGATTAGATTCAATTGTGAGCGGCTAAGAAATATCATTTTAGGCAAGAACAACATTCTCTGGTTCCCTAAATAATAGCATGTAGAGCTGTAAGATCCTGGCAGGCTGCATCATGGGGTCAGCCAGCTGGGCCCTGGCCCAGGGCACCAATCTATGAGGGCACAGAACAATCACTGTCTCTGCTGGAGAAGGTATATTTATTGAACTCCTCTCTGTGTAACTATAATATGAGGTTGAAAGGAATATTTTGTTAAGTTACTTGGGATATGACAGATGAAATCCCACAATGAATTCCTAAGAAGGCTGGCAAAAAGGAAAAGCAAAGCTTTCATTTTGCCCAGCTGGAGTCCAAGTTTGGAAGCTGAATGGAATTGGAATTGCTCATGACAATGGACTGGAGACAGCTCCTCTCAACAGCTGTCTTTTCTTAATTTTTTTTCCTCTCAGGAACCCAGCCTCAGCTGTTAATTCTGTTGAACAAATATTGAAAGAAAATCAGCGCAAGAAGGTACATAATTTTTATCTAGTGATGCACAATATTGTTAAGCCACCACATATCTTGGTCTTAACACTGGGCTTGAGGAACTCCAACTTTGTAGATCCAGACTTGTCTACCCGAAAGACAGAAACACAGGTAACGTCATATTTAAGTGATTAGATTTCCAGATATGAAGCCTAATGAATAACACAAAAATCACACTTTAACATAAACAACACAGTACAGCTGTTCAATATTTACCTTTTCAAGAGGTTCATTCCACCTGTTCTAACATACTGTCTTAATCCAACTGATAAGATGTTATCCTATGCATTTCAGCACATTGCCTAACTGCTAGTCATGGCTTATTTGCCAACTGAGAAATATCCTGGAGGCAGGAAGTTACTGAAGAAGTTACGGGAACCAGAGGAGTGTTTTCTGCAAAAATCAGAAGGAAAAGAAGTTGCAAAATTAATGGATTTCTTAGAGTCCAAGAAGGAGTAGGCTGTGCTAAAACAAAAAGTAAAACCTATCTGTGTACTTATTCATGCAGTCATCCCTCCCTGTCCACAGGTTCTGCATCCTTAAATTCAACAACCAAAGATCAAAAATACTGGAAAAAAATTCCAAAAAATTTCCATAAAGCAAAACTTGAACTTGCCACACACAGGTAACAATTTACATAGCATTTTACAATTATTTTCATAGTATTTACATTGTATTAGGTATTATAAGTAATCTAGAGAGGATTTCAAGTCTATGGGAGGAAATTATAAGCAAATACTATGCCATTTTATACTTGAGACACTTGAGCATCCACGGATTTTTGTATCCATGGGAATCCTGGAATCAATCTCCTGAAGAGACCAAGGGATGACTGTAGTATGGAGTACCAGAAGTCTATGTTGCAGCCATTGTTCTTGGCACAGGGGAAAGAACACAGCAAAGAACAAAACAAAGTCCTCCACCATGGAGATGTCATCCTAGAGAGAGAGAAACAGTAATCTGATAACTCTCTGTAGTATGTCAAATAGTGATGAGCACTGTGGTGGAAGATGAAGCTGATGATGGGGAAAGAGCACGCTGGATGGGGGGATGGGTTGATTTGCTACTTTATTTTACTTAGAGTGATCTGGGAAGGCATCACTGATAAGGCAAAATTTAAGCAGTGATGTATAAGAGGTGAGAGAGTTTATGGTTACCGAGGGGAAGGATGGGAAGGAGGGATAGACTGGGAGTTTGGTACTGACACGTATACACTGCTATATTTAAAATAGGTAACCAACAAGGACCTACCGTATTGCACAGGGAACTCTGCTCAATATTATGTATTGACCCATATACATGTTGTCTACAAGAGACCCACTTCAGACCTAGGGACACATACAGACTGAAAGTGAGGGAATGGAAAAAAGTATTACATGCAAATGGAATCAAAAGAAAGCTGGAGTAGCAATACTCATATCAGATAAAATAAACTTTAACATAAAGAATGTTACAAGAGACAAGGAAGGATACTACATAATGATTAAAGGATCAATTCAAGAAGAAGATATAACATCAATTCAAGAAGAAGATATAACAATTATAAATATTTATGCACACAACATAGGAGCGCCTCAATACATAAGGCAAATGCTAACAGCTATGAAAGAGGAAATCGCCAGTAACACAATAAGAGTGGGGAACTTTAACACCTCACTTACAGCAATGGACAGATCATCCAGACAGAATATTAATAAGAAAACACAAGCTTTAAATGACACAATAGACCAGATAGTTTTAATTGATATTTATAGGACATTCCACCCCAAAACTGCAGATTACACTTTGTTCTCAAATGCACACGGAACATTCTCCAGGATAGATCACATCTTGGGTCACAAATCAAGCCTAGGTAAATTTAAGAAAATTGAAATCATATCAAGCACCCTTTCCAACCACATCACAATGAAATTAGAAATCAATTACAGGGAAAATAATGTAAAAAAACACAAACACATGGAGGCTAAAAAATAAGTTACTGAATAACCAAGAGATCACTGAAGAAACCAAAGAGGAAATCAAAAGATACCTAGAGAAAAATGACAATGAAAACATGATGATCCAAAACCAGTGGGATGCAGCATAAGCAGTTCTAAGAAGAAGGTTTATAGCAATACAATCCTACCTCAAGAAACAAGAAAAATCTCAAATAAACAATTTAAACTTACACTTAAAGGAACTAAAGAAAGAAGAACAAACAAAACACAAAGTTAGCAGAAGGAAAGAAATAAAAATCAGAACAGAAATAAATGAAATAGAAACAAAGAAAACAATAGCAAAGATCAATAAAACTAAAAGTTGGTTCTTTGAGAAGATAAACAAAATAGATAAATCATTAGCCAGACTCATCAAGAAAAAGAGGGAGAGGAATAAATAAAATTAGAAATGAGATAGGAGAAGTTACAATGGACACCACAGAAGTACAAAGCATAATAAGAGGCTACTACAAGCAAATCTATGCCAATAAAATGGACAACCTGGAAGAAATGGACAAATTCTTAGAAAGATATGAACTCTCAAGACTGAACCAGGAAGAAATAGAAAATATGAACAGACCAATCACAAGTAATGAAATTGAAACTGTGATTAAAAATCTTCCAATAAACAAAAGCCCAGGACCAGATGGCTTCACAGGTGAATTCTATCAAACATTTAGAGAAGAGCTAACACCCATCCTTCTCAAACTCTTCCAAAAAATTGCAGAGAAAGGAACACTCCCAAATTCATTCTATGAGGTGACCATCACCCTGATACCAAAACCAGACAAAGATACTACAAAAAAAGAAAATTACAGACCAATATCACTGATGAATATACATGCAAAAATCCTCAACAAAATACTAACAAACAGAATCCAACAACACATTAGAAGGATCATACACCATGATCAAGTGGGATTTATCCCAGAGATGCAAGGATTCTTCAATGTACACAAATCAATCAATGTGATACACTATATTAACAAACTGAATAATAAAAACCATATGATCCTCTCAATAGATGCAGAAAAAGCTTTTGACAAAATTCAACACTGATTTATGTTAAAAACTCTCCAGAAACTGGGCATAGAGGGAACCTACTTCAACATAATAAAGTCCATATACCACAAACCTACAGCAAACATCGTTCTCAATGGTGAAAAACAGAAAGCATTTCCTTTAAGATCAGGAACGAGACAAGGATGTCCACTCTTGCCACTATTATTCAACATGGTTTTGGAAGTACTAGCCACAGCAATCAGAGAAGAAAAACAAATAAAAGGAATAAAATTGGAAAAGAAGAAGTAAAACTGTCACCTTTTGTAGATAACATACTATACATAGAGAATCCTAAAGCTGCCATCAGAAAACTACTAGAGCTAATCAATGAATTTGGTAAAGTGGCAGGATACAAAATTAATGCACAGAAATATCTTGCAATCCTATACAATGAAAGATCAGGTAGAGAAATGAAGGAAATAATCCCTTTCACCATTGCAACAAAAAGAATAAAATACCTAGGAATAAACCTACCTAAGGAGGTAAAGGACCTGTATGCAGAAAACTATAAGACACTGATGAAAGTAATCAAAGATGACACAAACAGATGGAGAGATATACCATGTTCTTGGATTGGAAGAATCAATATTGCAAAAATGACTGTACTACCCAAAGCAATCTACAGATTCAATGCAATCCCTATCAAATTACCAATGGCATTTTTAACAGAACTAAAACAAAAAAATCTTAAAATTTGTATGGAGATACAAAAGACCCCGAGTAGCCAAAGCAATCTAGAGGAGAAAAAAATGGAGCTGGAGGAATCAGACTCCCTGACTTCAGACTATGTTACAAAGCTATAGTAGTCAAGACAATATGGTACTGGCACAAAAACAGAAATATAGATCAATGGAACAGGATAGGAAGCACAGAGATAAATGCACGTACCTATGGTCAACTAATCTATGACAAAGAAGGCAAGTATATACAATGGAGAAAAGACAGTCTCTTCAATAAGTGGTGCTGGGAAAACTGGACAACTACATGTAAAAGAGTGAAATTAAAGCACTCCCTAACACCATACACAAAAAGAAACTCAAAATGTATTAGAGACCTAACCGTAAGGCTGGATACTATAAAACTCATAGCGGAAAACACAGGAAAAACACTCTTTGACCTAAATCACAGCAAGATTTTTTTGACCCACCTCCTCGAATAATGGAAATAAAAACAAAAGTCAACAAATGGAATTGAATGAAACTTAAAAGCTTTTGCACTACAAAGGAAACCGTAAACAAGATGAAAACACAACCATCAGAATGGGAGACAATATTTGCAAATGAATCAATAGACAAAGGATTAATCTCCAAAATATATAAACAGCTCATGCAGCTCAATATTAGAAAAACAAACAACCCAATCCAAAAATGGGCAGAAGACCTAAATAGACATTTCTCAAAGAATATATACATATTGCCAACAAACACATGAAAGAATGCTCCGAGATATATTTTCTAGTGAAAGAGTCAAGACACAGAATATTGCAACAGAAAATATGAACCAAATTGTATAAAGTAAGAAGCATTACTATATAATTAAATACTTAGACACTCATATCACACAGACACATACATGTTAAATGTATAGAGAAAGGTTTGGATGAAGTGCACATTGATTTGTTAAAACAAGTTACTTTTTTTTTTTAACATCTTTATTGGCGTATAATTGCTTTACAATGGTGTGTTAGCTTCTGCTTTACAACAAAATGAATCAGTTATATATATACATATGTTCCCATATCTCTTTCCACTTGCATCTCCCTCCCTCCCACCCTCCCTATCCCACCACTTCAGGCAGTCACAAAGCACCGAGCTGATCTCCCTGTGCTATGCGGCTACTTCCCACTAGCTATCTACCTTAAGTTTGGAATTGTATATATGTCCATGCCACTCTCTCGCTTTGTCACAGCTTACCCTTCCCCTCCCCACATCCTCAAGTCCATTCTCTAGTAGGTCTGTGTCTTTATTCCTGTTTTACCCCTAGATTCTTCATGACATTTTTTTTTCTTAAATTCCATATATATGTATTTAGCCTATGGTATTTGTGTCTCTTTTTCTGACTTACTTCACTCTGTATGACAGATTCTAGGTCTATCAACCTCATTAAAAATAGCTCAATTTCGTTTCTTTTTGTGGCTGAGTAATATTCCATTGTATATATGTGAAACATCTTCTTTATCCATTCATCCGATGATGGACACTTAGGTTGTTTCCATCTCCGGGCTATTGTAAAAAGAGGTGCAATGAACATTTTGGTACATGACTCTTTTTGAATTATGGTTTTCTCAGGGTATATGCCCAGTAGTGGGATTGCTGGGTCATATCGTAGTTCTATTTGTAGTTTTTTAAGGAACCTCCATACTGTTCTCCACAGTGGCTGTATCAATTTACATTACCACCAACAGTGCAAGAGGGTTCCCTTTTCTCCACACCCTCTCCAGCATTTACTGTTTCTACATTTTTTGATGATGGCCATTCTAACTGGTATGAGATGATATCTCATTGTAATTTTGATTTGCAATTCCTAATGATTATTGATGTTGAGCATTCTTTCATGTGTTTGTTGGCAGTCTGTATATCTTCTTTGAGGATATGTCTATTTAGGTCTTCTGCCCATTTTTGGATTGGGTTGTTTGTTTTTTGTTATTAAGCTGCATAAGCTACTTATAAATTTTGGAGATTAACCCTTTTCAGTTGCTTCATTTGCAAATATTTTCTCCCATTCTGTGGGTTGTCTTTTGTCTTGTTTATGGTTTCCTTTGCTGTGCAAAAGCTTTTAAGTTTCATTAGGTCCCATTTGTTTATTTTTGTTTTTATTTCCATTTCTCTAGGAGGTGGGTCAAAAAGGATCTTGCTGTGATTTATGTCATAGAGTGTTCTGCCTATGTTTTCCTCTAAGAGTTTGATAGTTTCTGGCCTTACATTTAGGTCTTTAATCCATTTTGAGCTTATTTTTGTGTATGGTGTTAGAGAGTGATCTAATCTCATACTTTTACATGTACCTGTCCAGTTTTCCCAGCACCACTTACTGAAGAAGCTGTCCCTTCTCCACTGTACATTCCTGCCTCCTTTATCAAAGAAAAGGTGGCCATATGTGCGTGGGTTTATCTCTGGGCTTTCTCTCCTGTTCCATTGATCTATCATTCTGTTTTTGTGCCAGTACCATACTGTCTTGATTACTGTAGCTTTGTAGTATAGTCTGAAGTCAGGAAGCCTGATTCCTCCAGATCCGTTTTTTGTTCTCAAGATTGCTTTGGCTATTCGGGGTCTTTTGTGTTTCCATACAAATTGTGAATTTTTTTGTTCTAGTTCTGTGAAAAATGCCAGTGGTAGTTTGATAGGGATTGCATTGAATCTGTAGATTGCTTTCAGTAGTAGAGTCATTTTCAAAATGTTGATACTTCCAATCCAAGAATATGGCATATCTATCCATCTATTTGTATCATCTTTAATTTCTTTCATCAGTGTCTTATAATTTTCTGCATACAGGTCTTTTGTCTCCTTAGGTAAGTTTATTCCTAGATATTTTATTCTTTTTGTTGCATTGGTAAATGGGAGTGTTTTCTTGATTTCACGTTCAGATTTTTCATCATTAGTGTATAGGAATGCCAGAGATTTCTGTGCATTAATTTTGTATCCTGCTACTTTACCAAATTCATTGATTAGCTCTAGTAGTTTTCTGGTAGCATCTTTAGGATTCTCTATGTATAGTAACATGTCATCTGCAAATAGTGACAGCTTTACTTATTCTTTTCCAATTTCGATTCCTTTTATTTCCTTTTCTCCTCTGATTTCTGTGGCTAAAATATCCAAAACTATGTTGAATAATAGTGGTGAGAGTGGGCAACCTTGTCTTGTTCCTGATCTTAGTGGAAATGCTTTCAGTTTTTCACCATTGAGGATGATGTTGGCTATGGGTTTGTCATATATGGCCTTTATTATGTTCAGGAAAGTTCCCTCTATGCCTACTTTCTGCAGGGTTTTTATCATAAATGGGTGTTGAATTTTGTCGAAAGCTTTCTCTGCATCTATTGAGATGATCATAAGGTTTTTCTCCTTCAATTTGTTAATATGGTGTATCACGTTGATTGATTTGTGTATATTGAAGAATCCTTGCATTCCTGGAATAAACGCCACTTGATCATGGTGTATGATCCGTTTAATGTGCTGTAGAATTCTGTTTGCTAGTATTTGGTTGAGGATTTTTGCATCTATGTTCATCAGTGATATTGGCCTGTAGTTTTCTTTTTTTCTCACATCCTTATCTGGTTTTGGTATCAGGGTTATGGTGGCCTCGTAGAATAAGTTTGGGAGTGTTCCTCCCTCTGCTATATTTTGGAAGGGTTTGAGAAGGATAAGTGTTAGCTCTTCTCTAAATGTTTGATAGAATTCGCCTGTGAAGCCATCTGGTCCTAGGATTTTAATCAGTTTCCATTTCAGTGCTTGTGATTGGTCTGTTCATATTTTCTGTTTCTTCTGGGCTCAGTCTCGGAAGGTTGTGCATTTCTAAGAATTTGTCCATTTCTTCCAGGTTGTCAATTTTATTGGCATAGAGTTGCTTGTAGTAATCTCTCATGATCTTTTGTACTTCTGCAGTGTCAGTTGTTACTTCTCCTTTTCATTTCTAATTCTATTGATTTCAGTCTTCTCCCTTTTTTTCTTGAGGAGTCTGTCTAATGTTTTATCAATTTTGTTTATCTTCTCAAAGATTTTAGTTTTATTGATCTTTGCTATTATTTCCTTCATTTCTTTTTCATTTATTTCTGATCTGATTTTTATGATTTCTTTCCTTCTGCTAATTTTGGGGTTTTTTTGTTCTTCTTTCTCTAATTGCTTTAGGTGCAAGGTTAGGTTGTTTATTCGAGATGTTTCCTGTATCTTAACGTAGGATTGTATTGCTATAAACTTCCCTCTTAGAACCGCTTTTGCTGCATCCCATAGATTTTGGGTCATCGTGTCTCCATTGTCATTTGTTTCTAGGTAATTTTTTTATATCCTCTTTGATTTCTTCTGTGATCACTTTGTTATTAAGTAGTGTATTGTTTATCCTCCATGTGTTTGTATTTTTTACAGATCTTTTCCTGTAATTGATATCTAGTGTCATAGCGTTGTGGTCGGAAAAGATACTTGATACAATTTCAATTTTCTTAAATTTACCAAGGCTTGATTTCTGACCCAAGATATGATCTATCCTGGAGAATGTTCCATGAGCACTAGAGAAAAATGTGTATTCTGGTTTTTTTGGATGGAATGTCCTATAAATATCAATTAAGTCCATCTTGTTTAATGTCTCATTTAAAGCTTGTGTTTCCTTATTTATTTTCATTTTGGATGATCTGTACATTGGTGAAAGTGGGGTGTTAAAGTCCCCTACTATGAATGTGTTACTGTCGATTTCCCCTTTTATGGCTGTTAGTATTTCCCTTATGTACCTAGGTGCTCCTATGTTGGGTGCATAAATATTTACAATTGTTATATCTTCTTCTTGGATCGATCCCTTGATCACTATGTAGTGTCCTCCTTTGTCTCTCCTAATATTCTTTATTTTAAAGTCTATTTTGTCTGATATGAGAATTGCTACTCCAACTTCTTTTGGTTTCCATTTGCATGAAATACCTTTTTCCATCCCCTTACTTTCAGTCTGTATGTGTCTCTAGGTCTGAAGTGGGTCTCTTGTAGACAGCAAATATATGGGTCTTGTTTTTTGTATCCATTCAGCCCATCTGTGTCTTTTGGTGGGAGCATTTAGTCCATTTACATTTAAGGTAATTATCGATATGTATGTTCCTATTCCCATTTTCTTAATTGTTTTTGGTTCGTTATTGTAGGTCTTTTCCTTCTCTTGTGTTTCTTACCTAGAGAAGTTCCTTTAGCAGTTGTTGTAGAGCTGGTTTGGTGGTGCTGAACTCTCTCAGCTTTTGCTTGTCTGTAAACGTTTTAATTTCTCCATCAAATCTGAATGAGATCCTTGCTGGGTAGAGTAATCTTGGTTGCAGCTTTTTCTCTTTCATCACTTTAAATGTGTCTTGCCAGTCCCTTCTGGCTTGCAGAGTTTCTGCTGAAAGATCAGCTGTTAACCTTATGGGCACTCCCTTGTGTGTTATTTGTTGTTTTTCCCTTGCTGCTTTTAATATGTTTTCTTTGTACTTAATTTTTCACAGTTTGATTAATATGTGTCTTCGCATATTTCTCCTTGGATTTATCCTGTATGGGACTCTCTGTGCTTCCTGGACTTGATTAACTATTTCCTTTCCCATATTAGGGAAGTTTTCAACTATAATCTCTTCAAATATTTTCTCAGTCCCTTTCCTTTTCTCTTCTTCTTCTGGAACCCCTATAATTCGAATCTTGGTGCATTTAATGTTGTCCCAGAGGTCTCTGAGACTGTCCTCAGTTCTTTTCATTCTTTTTTCTTTATTCTGCTCTGCAGTAGTTATTTCCACTATTTTATCTCACAGGTCACTTATCCATTCTTCTGCCTCAGTTATTCTGCTATTGATCCCATCTAGAGTATTTTTAATTTCATTTATTGTGCTGTTCATCATTGCTTGTTTCATCTTTAGTTCTTCTAGGTCCTTGTTAAATGTTTCTTGCATTTTGTCTATTCTATTTCCAAGATTTTGGATCATCTTTACTATCATTATTCTGAATTCTTTTTCAGGTAGACAGCCTATTTCCTCTTCATTTGTTAAGTCTGGTGGGTTTTTATCTTGCCCCTTCATCTGCTCTGTGTTTTTCTGTCTTCTTATTTTGCTTATCTTACTGTGTTTGGGGTCTCCTTTTTGCAGGCTGCAGGTTTGTAGTTCCCACTGTTTTTGGTGTCTGTCCCCAGTGGCTAAGGTTTGTTCAGTGGGTTTTGTAGGCTTCCTGGTGGAGGGGACAAGTGCCTGTGTTCTGGTGGATGAGGCTGGATCTTGTCTTTCTGGGGGGCAGGTCCATGTCTGGTGGTGTGTTTTGGGGTGTCTGTGGACCTATTATGATTTTGGGCAGCCTCTCTGCTAATGGGTGGGGTTGTGTTCCTGTCTTGCTAGTTGTTTGGCATAGGATGTCCAGCATTGTAGCTTACTGGTCGTTGAGTAAACCTGGGTGCTGGTGTTGAGATGGAGATCTCTGGGAGATTTTCGCCGTTTGATATTATGTGGAGCTGGGACGTCTCTTGTGGACCAGTGTCCTGGAGATGGCTCTCCCACCTCAGAGGCACAGCAGTGACTCCTGGTGCAGCACCAAGAGCCTTTCATCCACACAACTCAGAATAAAAGGAAGAAAAAGTAGAAAGAAAGAATTAGTAGAAGTAGAAAGAAAGAAAGAAAGGAGGGAGGGAGGGAGGAAGGAAGGAAGGAAGGAGGGAAGGAAGGAAAGAAAGAAAGAAAGAAGATAAAGTAAGATAAAATATAATAAAGTTATTAAAATAAAAAAATAATTATTAAGACCAAAAAAAAAAAAAAAACGGACAGATAGAACCCTGGGACAAATGGTGGAAGCAAAGCTGTACAGACAAAATCTCACACAGAAGCATACACATACACACTCACAAAAAGAAGGAAAGCGGAAATGATCATAAATCTTGCTCTCAAAGTCCACCTCCTCAATTTGGGATGATTCGTGTCTATTCAGGTATTCCACAGATGCACGTATATCAAGTTGATTGTGGAGCTTTAATCCGCTGCTGCTGAGGCTGCTGGGAGAGATTTCCCTTTCTCTTCTTTGTTCTCACATATCCCAGGGGCTCAGCTTTCGATTTGGCCCCACCTGTGCGTGTAGGTCGCTGGAGGGTGTCTGTTCTTTGCTCAGCCAGGACGGGGTTAAAGGAGCCGCTGATTCGGAGGCTCTGGCTCACTCAGGCCGGGGGGGGGGGGGGGGGGGGGGGGCACAGAGTGTGGGTCGAGCCTGCGGCTGCAGATGCCAGCATGACGTTGCACAGCCTGAGGCGTGCCGTGCTTTCTCCCAGGGAAGTTGTCCCTGGATCCTGGGAACCTGGCAGTGGTGGGCTGCACAGGCTCCCCGGAAGGGGAGTGTGGATAGTGACCTGTGCTCGCACACAGGCTTCTTGGTGGCGGCAGCAGCAGCCTTAGCGTCTCATGCACGTCTCTGGGGTCTGCGCTGTTAGCCACGGCTCGCGCCCGTCTCTGGAGCTCCTTTAAGCAGCGCTCTTAATCCCCTCTCCTCGCGCACCAGGAAACAAAGAGGGAAGAAAAAGTCTCTTGCCTCTTCGGCAGGTCCTGACTTTTTCCCGGACTCCCTCCCGGCCAGCCGTGGCGCACTAACCCCCTGCCGGCTGTGTTCACGCTGCCAACCCCAGTCCTCTCCCTGCGCTCCGACCGAAGCCCGAGCCTCAGCTCCCAGCCCCGCCCGCCCCGGTGAGTGAGCAGTCAAGCCTCTCGGGCTGGTGAGTACTGGTTAGCACTGATTCTCTGTGCGGGAATCTCACAGCTTTGCCCTCCGCACCCGTTGCTGTGCACTCCTCCGCGGCTTTGAAGCTCCCCCCTCCGCCACCCGCAGTCTCCGCCCGCGAAGGGGCTTCCTAGTGTGTGGAAACCTTTCCTCCTTCACAGCTCCCTCTCACTGGTGCAGGTCCCTTCCCTATCCTTTTGTCTCTGTTTATTCTTTTTTCTTTTGCCCTACCCAGGTACCTGGGGGGGTTTCTTGCCTTTGGGGAGGTTTGAGGTCTTCTGCCAGCGTTCAGTAGGTGTTCTGTAGCAGTTGTTCCACGTGTAGATGTATTTCTGGTGTATCTGTGGGGAGGAAAGTGATCTCCACGTCTTACTCTTCCGCCATCTTCCCGGAAGTTGCAAACTAGTTATTTTTGATGAGGAGAATGGTATCTGGAGAGTCTGCTGAAAGGAAATTTTATTATTTATTTTACATGCTTATGTATTGCTTGACTGGTTTTTTACAAATTGAAAATACTTCTGTAGTGTTTGTTTTTTTTAAGCTTCAAATACATAGCTATAGGAAAAAAATTAAAAATTACCTTAAAGGAGAAAGAAATGAACAACCTTGCATTGCCTTTTCAACTATTGCTACCTGCAAAAGCCTTCCTCTCTTTCCTTTGCATTCTCTTGTACTTGAATATGTGTCATTCTTTCAGTATTTATTCAATTCAATAATATTTATTAAAGCTCTACTGAGAATCAATTTTTTTTTTTTTCTTTACACGGGCCTCTCACTGTTGTGGCCTCTCCCATTGCGGAGCACAGGCTCCGGACGCGCAGGCCCAGCGGCCATGGCTCACGGGCCCAGCCACTCTGCGGCATGTGGGACCTTCCCGGACTGGGGCACAAACCCGTGTCCCCTGCATCGGCAGGTGGACGCTCAACCACTGCACTACCAGGGAAGCCCGAGATTCAATTTTGAAAAAGATATTATCCTTATCCTCAAGGAACTCACAACGGAGAGAAAAAAAAAATGTGTTAACAATAAAGCCATGAGCTGATGGCTACAATATGGCAAGGCATGAACAAAACGTTAGGGCTTTGTGTGGGAAGAATTCTAAGATGGCCCCCAAGATTCTCAGCTGGTTTGCTACTGCCTTTGGCCTTTAGGAACCACAGGCAGGGCATGGGAGACTAGGAGGAAATTTCCAGGGATTTCTTCCACATTTCCTTTCTGCTCAGTCACCCTGCTATTGACCAGGTACTACATGCCAGGCACTGTCCTAAGAATAGTACTCTATCTACCTCATTTAATCCTCATAACCTACCTTTTTTTTTTTTTATGGCTGCATTGGGTCTTCGTTGCTGTGTGCAGGCTTTCTCTAGTTGTGGTGAGTGGGGGCTACTGTTCGTTGCGGTGTGCAGGCTTCCCATTGCAGTGGCTTCTCTTGTTGCAGAGCACAGGCTCTAGGCACGGGGGCTTCAATAGTTGTGGCTCGCGGGCTTCAGTAGTTGTGGCTCGCGGGCTCTAGAGCACAGGCTCAGTAGTTGTGGCGCACGGGCTTAGTTGCTCCACAGCATGTGGGATCTTCCTGGACCAGGGCTCAAACCTGTGTCCCCTGCATTGGCAGGTGGATTCTTACCCACTGTGCCACCAGGGAAGCCCCTCATAACCTACCTTTGAAATAGAAATTATTATTATCCCCACTTAAAAATGCTGTTAGATAAATTATTATGGGTCACAGGAGAAAAAAAATCAGTGGAGCCACAATTCTACACAGGCAACCTGACTCCAGAGCCCAGACCCTAACTATTATCATATACTATAATCATCTTGGATAACCTGAATCTATCACTTCAGGGAGGAAACATAACAAAAGTTATACTTTCTATAAGATGCATTAGGGTTTCTGGAAAACAATCAAGTGGCTCTAGCATAAATATTTGATCTTGTCCCCCAACACTTGACAATTTTCTGTACTTGTCACAGAAAGAAAGACATGATTTTATTAGGTATATTTTAAAACCTTACCTACTGCTGCAATACAACATGGAAATTGGATGGGGGTTCTATTTGCCTCTATTTCCGACATACATTCTTCAGTGAATATATTTGTGTCTTGTTTCTACCATGATACTAAAAAGTTTGTGATGAGTAATCTGACTGTATTTTCTTAGGATCCAACTATCCAGAAGCTTCTCAGAAATTCATCACATACATGTTGCCTTCTCTGATATATTGCCATTGTGATTGTGACTTAGGGGGTTTCTAGCTTAAAATAAAGATAAAATGATAACGGTGATGTGGATCTTATTCTTGGTTCAAGCTCTCTATCCTCAAAAATTATAGATGTCTTACAGCAAGATTACAGATGTTTTATAACATTGATGTTTTATAATTTGTGTTATCATTGATGCTCTTTTTAAAAATACTATGCTTTAGTAATTGAAATTGTGATATATCTTCAAAGATGCATCCTAATGTTGTGGTTTGGGTGTGTGTCAGAATCCATTAAGTTATACCTGAATGCCAAAAGTTTGAATTGCCCTGCTATGGACCAGTGGTGGTTTAAAAAAAAAAAAAAGCCTTACCTATAAGTAAGCTATAGTTTGCACATTGTGCAAAGGCTAGTTCTCATGATATTAGAACTAAAAATTATTTATTTAAAATCCCACTCTGTACCATCTAGCATGCCAGTTAATGGGAATAAAAAGAAGTATCACATCAGAAAATCCCTAGTCTAGTAGGAATGTCTAGACAATTGGACATATTATTTGAGTACAGTTGAGATTATATAAATAGACAAGCAGATAGAGTATGCACGCTCTGGAAAGCCACAGGATGAACACTTAATGTCGAAAAGTGGAAACATATGCTGGATCTTGAAGTGCAAGTAGAAGTTTTACAGGAAAAGAAAGAAGTTTGTGCATTAGGCAAAGCAACAGTCTGTGCAGAACCCGAGAGATGAGTGACAAAGTATGAACCTTCCATGGAACAGTAAGCATTTCTTCAGGAATGGACTGTGGATTATGAAGTGAGATGTAGCAAGTGAAGTAAGTGGACAGGTTAGAGTCAGAGTGGGAAGAGCTTTGTATTAAGCAGTTTTCTGTTTATCCTGGAAGCCCCTGGGAACCTTTGGCTTAAGCAGTAGAATAACATAATTATATTATGTTATATTACATTATATTATTATAACACAAACTTCTTTTGTATTAGAATTCTTATGCTGACAATCTACAACTTGTGCACACTGCTGTGTGATAAAAAAAAAAAAAAACACTCAGACTAGAAATAGAAGGGATCTGCCTCCATGTGATACAGGACACCTAAGAAAAACATCACACTTAATGATGAAAAATGGAAAGCTTTCCCTCTAAGATTAGGGACAGGACAGGATGTCCACTCTCACCATTTTTATTCAGTATTGTACTGGAGATTCTAGCCAGGGCAATTAGGTATATAAAAAAAGAAAGAAAGCAAAGATATCCAGATTGGAAAGGAGGAAGGGAAACTATCTCTAATTACAGAGGGCATGATCTCCTATACAGAAAAGGCTAAGCACCGTCAACAGCAACAAGCTATTAGAGGTAATACATGTGTTCATCAAGGTTGCAGGATACAAGATCAATATACAAAAATCAATTGTATTTTTATACATTTATATGTTAGCAATGAACAATCTCAAAATGAAATTAAGGGAAAATTTCATTCAGAATAACATCAAAATATTAAAATACTTTAGGAACATATTTAATAAGACAAATGCCAGATTTGTACACTGAAAACTACAAAACATCACTGATTTAAAAGCCTTAAATAAAAGGAAAGCTATCTCATGTTCTTAGATTGGAAGACTTAATATTGTTAAGATGGCAATAATCCACAAATTGATCTACTGATTCAGTGCAATCACTATCAAAATCCTAGTTGCCATTTAGGATAAACTATTCCTAAAATTCATACTGAAGTGCAAAGGACTCAGAATAGCCAAATAATCTTGAAAAAGAACAACAAATTTGTAGAACTCACTCTTCCCAATTTCAAAACTTATTACAAAGCTACTGTAATCAAGACCTTGGTACTAGCATAAGGATACACACCTAGACAAATAGAGTAGAATTGAGATCAGAAATAAACCTGTACATTTATGGGCAACTGATTTTTTTTTTTTTTTTTTTTTTTTTGCGGTACGCGGGCCTCTCACTGTTGTGGCCTCTCCCGCTGCGGAGCACAGGCTCCAGACGCGCAGGCTCAGCGGCCATGGCTCATGGGCCCAGCCGCTCCGCGGCATGTGGGATCTTCCCGGACCGGGGCACGAACCCGCGTCCCCTGCATCGGCAGGTGGACTCTCAACCACTGCGCCACCAGGGAAGCCCTGGGCAACTGATTTTTAACAAGGGTGCCAAAACAGTTAAATGGGGGAAAGCACAGTCTTTTCAGCAAATAGTGCTGGGACAACTGGATATGCAAAACAATGAAGCTGTACAAGGGATGCGACCTTGTAACCATCCAAAAATTAACTTAAAATGGATCAAACACCTAAATGTGGGAGCTATAATTATTAACTTTTAGAAGAAAACATAGGAGTAAACTTTCATGATCTTATATTCGGCAATGATTTCTTAGGTAGTACACTTAGAATCAAAACAAAAAAACAAAAAAAAACTGAACATCACCAAAATTTAAAATTTTGTGCTTCAAACAATGCTGTCAAGAAAGTGAAAAGACTACCCATAAACAGAAGAGGAAAAAATAGTTGCAAATCATATACATGATAATGGTCTAGAATCCAAAATATATAAGGAATGTTTACAGCTCAAAAATAAAAAAGACAAACAATTCAGTTAAATATGGGCAGAGGATTTGAATAGACTTTTTGCCTAAGAATATATACAAATGGTCAATATGCATGTGAAAACATGCTCACCATCTTTGGACATTAGGGAAGTGTAAATCAAAACCATATGAGATACTACTTCAAATCCACAAGAATGGCTATCATCAAAAAGATGGTCAATACCAAGTTTTAGTGAGGATGAGAGAAATTGGAGCCCTTTTGCATGGGTAGTGGGAAAGTTAAATGGTACAGCTGCTTTGGAAAACAGTCAAGCAGTTCCTCAAATGGTTAAATGTAGAATTACCACATGGCCCAGCAATTCCACACCTAAGTACATACCCAAGAGAATTGAAAAGATATGTTGGCATAAAAACTTAACATAAATGTGTGTAGCAGCATTATTCACATAGCCAAAACATAGAAACAACTCAAATATTCACTACTGATGACTGGATAAACAAAATGTGCTATATCTGTCCATGGGGATATTACTCGGCCAAAAAAATAATGAATTACTGATACATGCTACAACATGGATGAACCTTGAAAAGATTATGCTAAGTAAAAGAAGCCAGACAAAAAATGCTACATATTGTATGATTGTATTTATATGAAATGTCCAGAATAGGAAAAAATAAAACATAAAAACATAAAATAGATATTGATTGTCAGGAGCTGGGGGAAAGGGGAATAAGGAACGACTGCTAATTAGTTCAGGATTTCTTTTCAGGGTGATTGGGACGCGTGTGTTAAAGCTATGGAGAAGCAAACCTCACTTAGTGGATTGACACAGGTCAATGATTACTACTAAATGGGGGTAGAGGAAACCCTCTACTCATCCCCTTCAATAAATAAATAAATAAAAGGGCAAATCCACAATGCACCTTGCAGTATGAGGCGATACACCTGATTGGCCAGAGACCTTAAACTCTTTAAGGAATGGAACCTTGTGACCATGGCAAAACTCATCAAAGTGACAGAGATGACTTGAGCTGTTCTGTTGCCTCCCTCATGGTTTACAGACTGTACAATAACTGTGACCACTTTGCTTTGGAAACCACTCAGCTCCAGGAAGTGCTAAGTGACCCTCCATGGTTTCAAGTTGTCTTCCCTGGCAGCTGTTAATACATGTTTCCCACGGCTAGGGGAAAATAATTCAGGAAAAGCATTTCAATAGTTAGATTCATGCTACCCTGGACAATGTGATCAGCAGCCTTATTCGCACTTGGTTTTGGAGAGAGAACAAAGGAGGATGAGGGAAAGGTACTGGCATTCATTGAACACCTGTTATTGTGGTGGTTGGTGCTTTATAGATGCACTGTCACATCTGGGTGTCATGACAAAGCTGTGAGCTAAAGAGTGGCATCCCATTTTATTTATTTTATAGGTGGCTCCCAAAGGGTAAAGCACTTGCTCAACGTCACTCAGCCGATCAGCAGTTGAGCTGAGATGTGAATCGGCATCCGTCTAATTTCAAAGTGCCGGTTTAAATTGTTCTTGATTCTTATTATCATATTGCTCCTCTAAAGGGCTCTATTAATTAAACTGCTCCTAATAATATATAAGGATATCTTTCACTGCATCCTCACTAACTATGGGTATTATTGCTAAAACATTTTGCAAACAGTCTAAGTACTTCTTTTATATTAATTTATTATGTATTTTCATGTTTGGTAAATTATTAAATATAGAAAATTATTAAATATTATTAAAATGATTATCAAATATAGCAAAGTATAAATTATTACAAAGATTATTAAAAATAGAAAGTTGACTATTTCTCTGTTTTTATGTGTTTATGGATTCATTATGTCTTTTTTTTTTTTTTTTTTTTTTTTTTTTTGCCATATGCAGGCCTCTCACTGCTGTGGCCCCTCCCATTGCGGAGCACAGGCTCCGGACGCGCAGGCTCAGCGGCCATGGCTCACGGGCCCAGCCGCTCCGCGGCACGTGGGATCCTTCCAGACCGGGGCACGAACCCGTGTCCCCCGCATCGGCAGGCGGACTCCCAACCACTGCGCCACCAGGGAAGCCCGGATTCATTATGTCTTGAATATCAATTGCCTTCTTCCTTGATCCATTAATATTACTATTATACTTACTTTAATATTATGATCAGTTTTCTTTAAAATTCCATTCGCTAATTCGTAATTCATTCAAACAATTGCTAAATGCTTTGTGCTTTTAACTGACCCTGTGCTAAACCCTAAGACTTTACAACCCCTACTGCCAAGAGCTCACAGTCTGTCTGGAGGAACAGTTGGAAAAGCCAAGTATTAAAGAACCGGAGGGCAGGAGTTCGCAAAGGAGCTCCTTTTCAATTTCATGTTTCACAGTGGAGTCACATACACGCTAACAGGAAAGCTGCAGCTTGGCGGCTCTTGGCTGCTCTTAGGCGTCCTGTGTCTTAACTCAGACCAAACTGCCCTGAGCGGAGGAGGCCTGGAGTTTCATGCTCAGGCAGGGTAGGTGGAGAGACCTCAGGCTTTGATGCATTGGCCAGCCCTCCTGGATCCCAGAACCGACTTGATCACCGCCATGAAATCCTCTGGGGATAGTATGGAAACATCAGTCCTTCAGCCTTATCAGCATACCCCATCCTGTTTTCTTATTCCACTCTTCCTACTACCAAGATGACTATTCAGAGGCCAGTCTTGTCTCCTTATGATGCCAGCCATGTCAGAATCTAGCCAGGTGCTATATGTTAAAGATGGAATGGGTATCTACACTCCAGTGTTCTGAGCACTGAGATGCATCGTACACACTTGGGCATTTACTTCTGTCTTCTTTGAGATTTCTGGGCTAGAGTGATGCGTTGTGCTCCAGCACTTACCCATTCTCTTTTTCCATAGGTCAGGACAACACAACCAGATGAATAGCAGCTTATACGGTGGCTATGGAGGTGGAAATCAAGCTTCTCCTATCCCTGTGGTGAGAGGCTAACTTGATGTGGCAATTATGTCTGTTTTTCATCCATTTTTTAATGAACAAAGTGAAATAACGATCACCTGGAGACGTGTTGACAATATTATCAGATGCTGGGAAGATTTGACTCATATTTCTTGGGGTGGTCACGTGTCACATGAGAGGAAAGAGTGGTTACCCCTTGAGAGGCATGGTCTAAATTAAAATTTCATTTCCTAAGTTTGGATAACAAGGAGAATCCTTGGAAAGTTGAATGAAACAAAGACACTTTAACGATTAAACATCAACACTAAGAGAGAAAAGTCAACAAGTGCACTAACTACTACGGTTGATTTTAAGTAATAAAGAAACCAGTGTACAATTATTTAAAATCCATAAAAATGTATGTATTTCAGAACTGGAAATTCATGTGAGAAGTGTAATAGTAATAATGACTTGTGCCCCCAACCTCATTGTTTTGTGGCCCTTTATATTTGAAATAGTCTCTGAGGTGTATATTATAGGCAGATGGATAAAATGTCTTTAATACTAATTAGACTTTTGGTAACTTCTTTTAGGAAAAACTTACATATAGTAATGCATATTAAAAAGCACAATGGGCTTCCCTGGTGGCGCAGTGGTTGAGAGTCCGCCTGCCGATGCAGGGGACACGGGTTTGTGCCCCGGTCCGGGAAGACCCCACATGCCGCAGAGCGGCTGGGCCCGTGAGCCATGGCCGCTGGGCCTGCGCATCCGGAGCCTGTGCTCCGCAAGGGGAGAGGCCACAACAGTGAGAGGCCCGCGTACCGCAAAAAAAATAAAAAAGCACATTGCAGAGACGAAGGTATTTCAAGAACAGCATGCATAATTACACTTGAATATTATTTTTAAACACAGTGAAATATAGATTGTGATTAGGAATCAAGGCAAGGAAAAGTTACAGTGTAGTCATCGGGAGCCCTATTCCTGGCAAATGAGTCAGATTTATACTAAAGGTGGACCGCTTCACATATCTAGTGCTGAAAAATGGAACTTCAGACGATGAAAATAATCTGAAAACTTCCTTTGAGCTCTGTCTGACATTATATGGACTTCAGCTGGCAAGTGTGTTGTGAGAATGTAATGAATCCCAGGAGCAGAAATAATCAGTTCTGTCATCCTCATGCTTATTTAAAGGATAGTTTATACAGTAACATGAGCAACAAGAAATCTGTTCTCCTCCAGCTGGAATAGTCATGCTGCGCTGATCTATTTAATAATTACTGGCTAAATATTTACAATAATGAATGGCATTTGTTTTAAAGCTCAGTCAAGATAATTAGAAATGATGATGAGTTTATTTCCCACAATAACAAATTGAAATTCTTGACTTGAAAGAAAAATAACTATATATGGTATAACGTTTCTATTCAGGATCGTAATACGTTCGAGCACAGTCCTGATGGGTGTGAAATATTGAGTTCTCCTTAGCCATGGCTTACCAGAGAATCAGGGATAGTTTTCATTGTTAATTTAATGCTTAAACTACTAGCTGTTCTCTCTACTATGTATTGAAAATGATAAAACCTGAACTAATTAACCGGCATGTAAAATCCACTTTGTGGGATTATCATCTAGTATTTTAATTGGATTTCATGAGAATGTAATTTTGTTCTATTTAATTCAGTAGAAAAAACGTAAAACTGTATCTAAAGATGATTTAGCTTTTTGTAATGAGCTTTTACAGAAAGAAGCACATCTTGAAGAGAATGCTAAGAATAAAGAGATTGAGTTATTTCAAAACAACCTTTCACACACAAGCTAGACAGGAATGTGTCTTTTAGGACAGTTGCCAGGTACTGCAGAGATGAGGCCCAATTTCCAGCTTCTCACTACATTCTCTGCCCTCCCATCACATCTTCCTTCGGGGACCTCCACCATGCATTTCCCTTCCACTTTAGGCAGCATTAGAGGTCCTGCGCTCTCTCTACCATGGCTCCCTTCACTGCCCAGACCTCTGGGGCTCATGTGTCACACTTCCTAAGTTTGTAACCTTTATGTGTGAAAGTATGTAAAATAAAACATTTGTGTAGAGAGGCACACAAAAGTATACAGCTTCGAGAACATATGTATATGTATAACTGATTCACTTTGTTATAAAGCAGAAACTAACACATCATTGTAAAGCAATTATACCCCAATAAAGATGTTAAAAAAAAAGTATACAGCTTCAAGATGTATTGTTTTTACTCTCTTATCTCTATGGAGGAACACGAGTTCTTTATTTAAATGTACTCCAATTTGTAATCTTTTCCTTTATAGTTAGTGTTTTATGTGTGTCCTATCTCATACATTTTTTTCTTCCCCAAAATGATGAAGGTATTATATTGCTTTCTAAACTGTTCATTGTTTTCCCTTTAGAAAATTGTTTTGCCTTTCACAATTTACCTGGAATTACTTTTTGTATGTGTGTTTTTATATTTGGTATGAATTAAAACTCAACATTCCAGTTAGGGAGCATAGCCAGTGCAAAGACTTCGAGATTTCAGGAACTTGCATCTGATGAGGAGGAAACTGGAGCCAGTGAATGAGGCAAGAGGAGTGAGAAGCGAGGTTGCAGAGGCAGACACAAGAGTTAGCTGAAGATTCAGCTTCACTCTCTATTAAATCTTTAAGTTTTTAGATACAATATTTATGTCTAAAGATAGATATAGAGAGCTTTCTAGCCCTCAGTAATCATTTTTTCATTTTATTCTAAATGTATGGGAAGCTATTGGAGAGTTGGGAACAGTAGAGTGATACTATACGATTTACATTTTTAAGAGTCACTGACAGTTGTGAGAATAATTAAGAGAGGTGCAAAAGTAATGGAGATGGAGCAGTTAGGGAACTTCTGCACTTTGCCAGGTGCTAGATGATGGAGGCTTGGACTAGTGTCTTAACAGTGGAGGTGGGAAAATGTGGACAGACTTGAGGTTTGTTTTGAAAGGAAAGCCAACAAGATTTTCTGATGGATCAGATACAAGTATGAAATATGACTCCAAGGTGGTGATATTTATGAAGATAGGAAAAATATCACTTAAAATTTCACTGACTCCATGAAATTCTGGTCCAAGTGGTGAATGTTTCCAAAAGTAATCTATACTACTAACTTTGCACTTGATGGTAAAGTTACCTTTTATTTGATAATGCCTTCCTAGTTAACATATAAGCGCCCCGATCCCTATATCTCCGTGTAATTATAATAAATATTTTCTAGATGTTTATCAAGCATTCTCATAGGCAATATTTGATTGCAGCATCCCCTCAAATGGTCCATAAACCCATCAGTCTCCTTAATTTTCAGCTGAGGAAATTTAGATACAATATTTAATAGATAGTAAAGCTGGATCGTCAACTAAGTCCTATGACTCTAAAATTTCTAACTTCTTTTGTATGGAGAGGTTATATGTTTTGTGTAACCTCTGTAACAGCAATATCAGTGGCTGAGCACAAAAAAATACACACTCATAAAATGATTGCTAATTGGTTTATTGAATAGGCACACTTGCTCTATCTAGGCAAGGAAGACAGTTTAGCCATGCACTGACTACACCAGGAGGTGCAGACCTGGAATTCTATTTCTTCTACTTAAAGGTTGTATCTGTTTGTTAATTAAGTTTATCTAGAAATATTTAACTTTTAAGGCCTAAACCTACTTTCTAATGAAAGCATATGGAAATACCCTGGGATTATGCTCCTACTAATTTTTCTTAACCTGTTTGTTTGAATTCTCTTTTGTGAGTGAGTGTGAACTGAAGCATGAATGATAAAGAACAAAATGCTGTTTCTACCTGAACTTAAAAATTCAACAGAAAGAGTGACTCATCTGCAGCAATTAGTGTGGAAACCCAGATGGTCAGATGAGACAAACCATCGGCAGATTTTATTAATTTCTTAAGGAAATGTTTAATGTTGAGATGGAGTCTTCAGAAATGTACCTAAAGTATGTTATTTTTCCAATAAGCTAAGTTCATTAATTCCAACTGGATTAATTTGGACATATTACCATTGTTTATCTAAAGAGAAAGGACAAGTACAATAAGTTCTAGTGTAGTGGCATGAACAGCACAAGACTGAACCTTTAAAAAACATGAATTCAGGGACTTCCCTGGTGGCGCAGTGGTTAAGAATCCGCCTGCCAATGCTGGGGACACGAGTTCGAGCCCTGGTCCGGGCAGATCCCACATGCCGCGGAGCAACTAAGCCCGTACGCCACAACTACTGAGCCTGCGCCTTAGAGCCCACGAGCCGCAACTACTGAGCCCGTGAGCCACAACTACTGAAGCCTGTGCTCCTAGAGCCCGTGCTCCACAAGAAGGGAAGCCATGGCAATGAGAAGCCCGCGCACGGCAATGAAGAGTAGCCCCAGCTCGCCGCAACTGGAGAAAGCCCACGCGCAGCAAAAAAGACCCAAGGCAGCCAAAAAAAATAAACTAATAATAAAAAAAAAAACCCATGAATTCAAGTAAAAGGAATTTATAATCTGCATATGTTGAATTATCCTTCTCAGAGTAAGAATGATAATAAACTTTTAATAGCTGGCATTTATAACTTTCACAAAGCGCCTGTATGTATCATTTTGATTTGATCTTCACCCTCAGCCTTACTAATATGAAGTTTACATCCATCAAATCCTTGAGCCAGGCACTGTGCGCAATGCTTTGCATACTTTATCTTATTTAATTTTTCCTAATAATCTGCAAGTTAGGTGAATTGATTAAGGTTTGGGGTGATAAGCAAAACAAATGGACTTTGCCTAACTTGAGCAAAGTAACGAAGATACTAAAATTGAAGACTGGAACTAAAGCAAACCGGAGCACTGTCTTTGAAATCAACCAATTCCAATGTTTTCTCAGAATTTATGAGATTTTACCCAAAGTTCACATTTTCAGGAGAATCTATTTGGCTTGCCTCTAATATTGTACTCATCCCCTTGTCCAGGTGCTTCAATTTGGTTAAGACTAATTTCGGAGCTTTGAAGATGGAATGAAAGGAAAGTTCCTTTTCCTCTAACCATGTTGGCATTTACATAGTATGGCATTTACATACAGCAAACCAGATATAAAAGTTAAGAGGAAAAGGTACTAGAGTTAATGCTTCCTCCCAGCTTTCCAGAGTCAGTGGAGAGTAAGGGGAAGAATCTCAGGTTATACACAGATGGCAAAGAAATGGTCGAATGGTTCCCGAAGCCTTCAGGTCCCTAAGGAGCTGGATCCGTCTTAGCTATTTGGTAAGAAACAAAACTGACAGTGAGTCCAGCAGGTTTCATAGTAACGGGACAGCTGGGCGCCCATGATGTACAGTCCAACTCCACCCCAGAGAGATGGCGATGGAGCCCTCTCTTCTGTAGCTCTCATTGTATGAACTAAATACAGATTCCAAGACATAACAAGCAACAAATACGAGAGGAAACTGTCAGGAAGCTGGAATGAGTGTGTGTTGGTGGAGCCGGGAGACGGTGAGTCTTCGGTCAAGGGTTAAAGGCAGCTGTCAGCGGCGGAGAGAGGGATAATCAAATTAAGTTCTGCTCTTTCCCTTGCCCACTGTGCTCCCTTAGGACAATCATTGCTAGCCTCCTGGCCTCACAATTCTACGGCAACCACCACTGGGGCTGATGTCCTCAGGAGAAATATCAGAGCAACACTGAGGCCGGGATGGGCATAGGAGTGGATGAAAGTATGTGCTACCTACCAGCCTTGGTGTTTTACCCCTTTACCCCATCCCTTCCTAACCCCCAGGATCCGTGGATTACTCTTCAGGGCAATGACTTCCTGCTTATTCCTGAGCATTTAGAGATAAGTAACTGTTGGTCACATGGTGGCAAATAAGAATAATTTCTTCTTGTGAAGGCTAGAGTGTGTTCTTCACACTTTCCCTAATATTCATTCCAGACAGAGTAGCTGGTAGACTTAAGGCAACCTAAGTTTACAGGTTAAAATAAGAAACCTGCTAAGAATAGCTACTTTGGATAAGAACAAAAAACTGGAAAATATATGTCATCTGAGGCAAATGCTATTATTATTATTATTAGCCAATCATACTATTGACAGCAGTATAACAGCTATTAGTAAAAATGTGAATGCTGGTCAGGCAAAAACAATGGAGCTGTGAAGGTCGAAATGATGTAAAGAATGTGCCTAATGCCTGCAACATAATAGGTGAGTAGGAGGTGTAAATTTCTACCCTACTTTTTGGAATCATACATGAAGTAAGTGAGGAGCCAGACTCGTGTCTGTTTTTCTTGACTGTTTTTCTTGACTGTGTTCTTTACTGTTTTTCTTTACTGCTATAACTTCAGGCATTGTACAAGTTTCCCGACGCTTCTGTTCCAAATTGCCACAAGCTTCGTGGCTTAAAACAACAGGAATTTATTATCTCATGGTTCTGGAAGCAGAGTGTGAAATCAGTATCACTGGGTTGAAATCAAGTTGCCAGGGCTGTGCTTCTCCTGGAAGCTCTAGGGGAGAATCTTTTTCTCGCCTCTTCCAGTTTTCTTTAAGGAATGGCTGCCCACGTTCCTTGGTGTGTGGATGTATTGCCACAGTCTCCTAGGCCAACGTCTTCAAATGTCTCTCTGCTCTGTCTTCACATTCCTTCTCTATGTGTGTCACATCTCCCTCTGTCTCTCTTTTATAGGGACACTTGTGATTACACTGGACCCATCAGGGTAATCCAGGATAATCTCCTGATCTCAGGATCCTTAACTAAATCACATCTACAAAGACCTTTTTCTTTGGTCATGTAAGGTAACATTCATAGGTTCTAAAGATTAGGATGTGGGATCCATTACGCAATGTACACCACAAGTAATTATGCCTATGCATAGTAAGTGCTCAATAAATATTTGTTGAGTAAAGCCTCTTTCCACAGCCTTTTCCCACTGCCTCTCCTACGATCTGTTTTATTGATAGTACTTTGTCCTACCCTCATGTACTCTCTATATATGTTATTTATACATATTTTCTCTCCACCATCCCTTATGATCTAACAAAAGTGGTTTTAAGCAACATGATTGTGCAGAAGGAACCACAGACATGTAGACTAGAATCAGATGTTGGTCTTAACATTTTGAGTTGGGATGGAAAGTAACAAGCAACAGAAGTATGGTTCATTTAAAAATCTATCATTTTTACAAGTCTATAGCTTTGTTAGTCATTTTTCCAATGAGTGAATAAGAAAGACATTGAGGACTTCTGTAACTTAAAAGTAATGATTTTGCTATCAGAAGTGTAAGCTATAAGATTGACGTATTGTGGATAACACCAGAGTGGTCTTAAAAAACAAATTATATGGTTTTCAAAGGTCATGTGGTTATCGAAGGTGATACAGTCATCAATGGAATATCTTTAACACATGAAACACTAGCAGAAATGACTGGGCTCTTGAATGGATGGTATGTTTTGAGTCATGGATTGATACAGTTTCAATGACTGGGGCTGTGGGTGAAGACATGTGTTGCTTCCATACGACTTAAGAAGCCCACTGTAGTTAAGGGGTATTTCATAGTCATCTCCCAATTCTGAAGACAATTATAGTTGGTCTTTGTCTTCTCACATGGAATTGTTCACAAGGAGATAATGAACTTGTGATTGGGACAAGTATTCAAGGGAATGTTCTGCCCATAGCTCTCACCACAAGCAAATAAATTAGAATTCTACTTCTTTATTCATCATCCTATTATGAGCTTTCTGAATTCACTCACTGAGTCAAAAAATACTTACTGAGCATCTACTGTGTATCTGATACCTAGTGAGTTGCCAGACATACAATGACGGAACTGATGGACCTACCCTCTTTCTGCATTCTTCTGTACTGACAAAATCATATCCTGCAAAACTTCAACTAAATGACAAAAAACAAGTGAATAAGCTGATGGATTAGTAAAAAGACACCACCTAAAACAACAACAACAAAAGCGTTTTCATCAAGTTCTTCACAGTGTCACAACAAAGGTAACACTAGGCCTGGTATCAACATGTATTTCTTTATTTATTCATGATGAACTTTTATTGAGCATCTAATATATACCAGGCATTCTGCTAGCCACTAGTAATACACAAAATGATAAACAAAAAGACCCTAATGGATGTTTGTTTAGGTAACTAACTAATTAGGCTCTGAGATCATTGAAATAAATAGAAATATTGAATCAACTAAATAATAACATCTTGTTTACAAAAATAACAGATGTGATAATAGGTAGATGATATGGTTGAGTAATGCAGATAAATCAAGGATAGTATACTTTCAAATTTTTGTTACCATAAAGAAGTTAAAATATGAGACTTAGTATAAAATTGTACATCCAATAAAAAAGTTCCAAAGTTGAAAGATGACAGATTTCAATATGGAATGATTTCAAGTGACAAAGAGTCTAATTAGTAAAATCATACAAGAAGTTCCTTTATCAAGAGAAAATTAAAAAGGAGATTCAAATTAACTAATTTCTGCATCAGACTGCATAGTGTAAGCCAAAATGCAGGCACTGTAAATGTAATTAAAGTAACAATTCGATCCCTATCTGTAGGAAAGCAGGTGAAGCTGCTTCTGGAGAACTGGTGTGACTCAGGAGTCAAACTGATTATGCAACAAGAATGACTCATTTTTATTTCGTGCCACTGAGAGTGGAATCGATGGCATTCTCAGTCTCCCCACTAAATGAAACATTCCTCAATAGAACCTATTTATGTTCACCCAAGACCTCCTGATTTAATTGTAAACTGTCTCATTTAGCCTGTTGATAGAATTTCAGCAATCTCAAAACTCCCAGCTCAGAATCTCCACAGGGAGCAGAGCAGCCACCTCAGTCCAACTGGTTTACCCTTGTATATATACTTGTCACGTGTTCTGCTTGCTCAGGCATTTCCTTTCACTTGGTAACCTGGTCTCAGTCCAAATGCTCTCTTAGAAATGAGACAAGGTCAGAACTGTTAAAGGCATAGAGTGACAACTGACAGTGAACAAAGAGGCCAAAGAAACATCAAACAGAAAAATCACAGTTGCCCAGGACAAATCTGCCCAAGTATTCCAACATTCCCCAAGGGCAATGCTGGATTGCAGCACTTTACCTCGTAGTGAGCAGCATGAGTCATCGAGAAAATGTCAACTGCTGTTCAAATATGCCTTTTTGACTAAGACTTGGGGGTGTGTAATAAACTAATTTAAACTAGAAAGCTTTGTCATTTAAGGGAGGAGTCAAGCTTCACTCTCAAAAATTAACTTGGTTTAAACCTTCATTTTCTTATGGAACTGGCATCGAGCTTTCACAAAAGAAGCCTCGCCAAGTGCTGAGATAAAGTTTACATCTATAGGAAGCTAAAAACAGCACTTGATGAAATCTATAGTGCCTGAGTCCCAAACATTTATATTCAACATATGAAAGAATATTTTAAATGAGTTTCTCTTTCCAATGTACTTAATAATGACAATAGGGCTACCCTGGTGGCGCAGTGGTTGAAAGTCCGCCTGCCGATGCAGGGGACACGGGTTCGTGCCCCGGTCCGGGAAGATCCCACATGTCGCGGAGCGGCTGGGTCCGTGAGCCATGGCCGCTGAGCCTGCGCGTCCGGAGCCTGTGCTCCGCAACGGGAGAGGCCACAACAGTGAGAGGCCCGCGTACCGCAATAATAATAATAATAATAATGACAATAGAAATAATAGCAGATAACACTTATTAACACTTATCATGTGTCAAGCACCATGTTGATTTCCTTACAGAGATCATCTGACTTAATCTGCTGACAGTCCTAACAAGTATACATATATTATTATAATCCCCAAAATTCTGATGAGGAAACTGATGCTTTCTCTGGCTAGCCCCATGTCTTACTATAGACAAGGGGCAGAGCTGAACTTGAATTCTGGCCATTTAACTCTGGAGACATTGGAAATCTTTGAGTCAGGTAGATTTCTTTGTCATTAGATAGATGTTCGTTGCCAAAAACAATATTTCTTTTTCAAAAATGTTACTGTGATTGGGCGATTGGGATTCACATGTATACATTGATGTGTATAAAATTGATGACTAATAAGACACTGCTGTATAAAAAAATAAATTAAATAAAATTCAAAATAAAATGTTACTGTGCATTCTCTTAAACCCAAATCTATTCAGAAATGTAGTTCAGTGGTTTCAAAGTAAAGTTGAAATTCTTGATAAAAAATGTTCAGGGAATCAAGAAAAGCTACAAGAGGAAATTGAGAATTGTAAGGTATGTTTTTTTGTTCCTTTTAATATATTTATTTTTGGCTGCGTTGGATCTTCGTCGCTGCACACGGGCTTTCTCTAGTTGCAGCGAGTGGGGACTACTCTTCATTGCAGTGCGCGGGCTTCTCATTGCAGTGGCTCCTCTTGTTGCGGAGCAAGGGCTCTAGTGCATGGGCTTCAGTAGTTGTGCCTCGCGGGCTCTAGAGCACAGGTTCAGTAGTTGTGGCGCATGGGCTTAGTTGCTCCATGGCATGTGGGATCTTCCCGGATGAGGGATCAAACCCGTGTCTCCTGAATTGGCAGGCAGATTCTTAACCATTGTGCCACCAGGGAAGTCCATTGTAAGGTATGCATTTAACTAATAGAAATCTATCAACAATGTGTGGTTTCATCAATTTCGTGAACAGAGTCACCAAACATAAAATTCTATTTATCTTATTAAGTTGTTTCATTGAATGAAAGCTATATTACACAAACTTGCTAACTGATGAAATGAAGAGTCTAAATTCGAAAATGTATGACCTCTAGGAAAAAAAGACTTTCAGATTTATTAATTTCAAATGAATACATATATGTAGCTATCAGTGTACATAGATAATATACTATTTTTAATAAGATATTTCAAAGTAAGGAGACAATGTTTTGAAGTTTTGCTCCAAAATGATTTGATTTTTATTAGAGAAACGAATTTGTTCACAAAAATAGGTTAAGGCTCTGAAAAGCAGTTTAACCACTTGGATATCCTGCAATCCAATTTCTTCTGCAACTTTGCTTAGCAAATTTGTATGCAGAGAGATTGCAAAGATATGTCCAATCTAGATCAAATGATTGCATATCCCTTAATTAGCAGAACCTGAGATATTATGTGAGTTCTAACTTATAAAATATTTTGACCTCTTTGTGTAATTGACTGCCCTGTGATTGTGCTTTTGAGTATCAAAGCCAGAGTAGGGGAGGTCAGAGAAAGGATCCAGAATTATCTGGGCATTATGCGTTTATTTAAACACTAAGGAAAACTTCAATAAATATAATAGCAGCAAATTGCACACTGATGATTCAGGCTCCTGTTTAGGTTGGTATTTTCAGGAAAATACAGTTATTTTAGCAACTAGCATGTCACATGGGACATGCTGTAGCAGGCAGAATGTCTCCAAATCAAAAGCTTGTCCCTCTGGAAGTGATCACATCAGGAAATGGGAAAAAATAAACCAATCTCTTCACATAATGAATCACGTTATTTACCTCCCTCATAGATAGAAGATAATTTATATTTAAACCAGTTTTTCTCTGCTACAAACCCATCAAAATGGCAATATGTATATTACATGGATTAGGACAAAAACCTAAAGAAATTACATGACTTAAGTGTACAAAGTAAATTTTCCATTGAATTAACTTCTAAGCATTCCATTGACTTATTTACTAGCCTATTCAACTGAATTAACTTTGGGGGGAAGTGTTATAGGTAAGATATTTTCTAAAATTTAAGTAATAAGTTATTAAACATCAAGAAGTATACATAGCTTTACCCTGGTGACAATAACTCCAAAGTTGACAAAATTGTTATTTTAAAAGTATGCCTTTATAAGTCTAAAACAACCTGTTTGGATGTGAAATCTGCAATTAAACTGATTGCTATCTGCGTTGTTATAGAGACTTAAGTCTAACTAACTTCAAAGAAAAATAAGAGACTTAAGTTTTTTTAATCCTCTATGTGTGCCTTGCAGAAGAAACAAATATCCACTGCTTGCCTCCCAAATGTCCCAGTTTTTCAGTAACAGAACAGAAAAGGTACCTGACATTGCAAAGTTTATGTTCTAGCTGGGAGAAACATACAAAAAGAAAAGAAGAAGGAAGGAGGATGAAAGAAAGATAGAGAGAGAGAGAGAGAGAGAGAAAGGAAAGAAGAAAGAAAGAAAGAAAGAAAGAAAGAAAGAAAGAAAGAAAGAAAGAAAGAAAGAAAGAAAGAAAGAAAGAAAGAGAAAGAAAGAAAGGAAGAAAGAAAGAAAGAAAGGAAGGAAACAGAGTAAATTATACCGTGGTAACTTCCATAAAGAATATGGAACAGACCTCTTCTTCCTCTACCTCTTTCTTTTCTCTTCCCTTCCTGGACATTTCAATCCTGAAACTATTAGATAGTGCAGAGAGAGGATCAGGAGGGGATGAAGCCACTGCTGCAGGTCATCAGAGCCTGAGCAGGGGGAGAACACCTGCAGGGGCCGGGCGGGATGGGGGAGATCGAAGATTGGTTACATACAGGGAGATTTATCGTATGAGAAAATGTACTAAAGACAGTGGAAGTCAGGTTTCTCACTGTCGGAAAATGGAGCTACAAATTCAGAAAATGAGAAAACTAGACTGAATCCTGCCTGTATGGTTGGATTGGAAAATGTATAATTTTTAATATATATGTAGATAGGTACAGAAATAAATGTATATAAAAATACATATATTTTATAATATATAATGAACATTTCTAATATAATTATATATTAATATACAATTATATATTAATATATAAAAATATATTACACGTTTGACCTCCCAGTGGAGAGGTCTAGAGAATATATTATATGATATATAAAATATCTATTCTCTGGATCGTTCTACTGAGAGGGCTCAAGCACCAAACTCTGACAACAGTGAGCATACTTGGAGCCCAAGATCTTGAATTCTAAATACAAGTTTCCACTAAAAGGAAAACAGCGCTCCTTGAAAAGATGTCTGATACAAGGGCTAGGAAAGGGATAGTCCATGAGGAGCCTGGAATGTCTTATCATGCCAGAAAGCAAGAAAACACTGAAATGATGATTGAAATATGTCTAAGGAAAAAGAAGTCAGCTTGGAGAGGCCCCCACTAGCCAAATCTGGGGCAGCTTGAGCATCGAGATAAATCATGATAGCAATGGGTTAAAACATATTGAATAAAATAGGGAACCATTAGTTCACCCAGATATAAATAAATAAAAGAAAAAAAGGGAAATTTGACAAGGAAAATGATATTTACAGTTTCAGTACCTCCCCCACAAAATGCTTTCAAATTGCAAAGGGGAATGAGTGACTTTATAGTAGAGAAGCCTGGCAGACACCATCCTGATCAAGTGATCACAGTGAACATTACCTGTAATGTAGTAAAGGATGGAATCAAACTTACGTGCCACCGGGGAGGAAGCAATGAGAGGGATACAGCATCACTTCTGTGATATGTTTGCCAGTGACACATAACTGAATGTAATCATAAGGAAATATCAGACAAATCCAGATTGAGGCACATTCTACAAAATATCTGGCCTGTAATATGGTCATGAAAGTTAAGGGGAAATTTGAGGAAGTCTTCCAGATTGAAGAGACAGTGGATAACTCAATGCAATGTATGATTTTGAACTGGATCCTTCTGTTATAAAAGATATTATTGGAACAATATAAACAGAGCCAAACGATTAAATGGCAGTAGTGTATTAATGTTAATTTTCTGATTTTGCTGGTTGTCTTGCAGCTATATAGGAGAATGTCCATACTGGTAGGAAATACCCACTAAAATAGTTAAGAGTGATTGGGACATCATGTCAGCAGCTTACTCTCAAGTGGTTCAGGGAAAAATTTCCTTGTGCCACACTTCTACCTTTTCTCTGTGATTGTTTCAAACTAAAGAATATGTAAAAAGGTAATATGGTAGATGCCAACTGCACATGGACAACTCCTTTAAATTTGTGTTTTCCAGGAAATATTGTTTGAAAAGGCAGCATTTCAAATTGAGAGCTGAAAAATAAGTCAGTCACTCAGAAATCTGGCTTAAAGGTATTCTAGGCAGAGGGAGCAGCTGGCACTGAAGCCCTAGGCATGAAGGAGTCTAGTTGAGTTCCAAGAATAAACAAGTCAAAGCATCCAGTATAGCTGGAGCCTAGGGGCTAAGGGAGGAGTGATGGAAGGTGCATAGACAGGCTCTCGAGAGGGGCCTCACTGATGATGATAAGAAGTCTGGAACTTCATTTGAGATGCCAAGGAAAACCACTGAAGGATTTTAGCAAGAGTGTAATAGGAACTCATTCATATTTTCAAAAACCACTCATTGGAGAAGGGAGACAGGAGTAAATATAAAGCCCTAAATTAAAGGGCTGTTTGCCCTTTTATACTAGGAGTTAAAAAAAAATGGAGAAAGGAGTTTTATATTTTGGAACTACAGGTGGTAGGATTTATCACTATCACTATTGAATGAGGGTGTTGAAGAAAAGAGAAAATTAATGGGTAAAGAGAGGATCTATTCCTTATTTAGAGCTTACTATGTGCCAGGCACACTCTAATCACTTCACATACATTTATTTACTCATTTAACTCTCAGAACAATCCTGTAAGGACTATTGTGACTACTGTTAGCCCCATTTAAAGATACTGAGGCATGAAGAGGTTAAGTGAGGACCACAGAGGTAAAATGGCATTTTCATCACATCATATCAAGGGTACATGGTACCAGCGTAATTTATCACCATTTATATTGACCTTGACCACCTGGTTGAGGTAATGCTTGTCAGGTCTCACCACCGTGAGATTACTCTTTTCCCCCCCTTTCCATACTGTAGCTTTTGGAACGGAGTCACTGTACACAGTCCACAGCTAAGAAGCAGGGACTTATGCTCCATCTCCTTGAGGGCAGAGTATCTACATAAACTATTTGGAATTGTTCTGCAAGGGAGATTTGTCTATTATCCTGTATTATTTACTTACCTAATCACTTATTTATATTCATATGAACTCATGAATATTAATTTCTTATTTTGGGTGATAAGCCAATACTACTTATTTATTTTATTGCTCAATTTGTTCCAGCTTGGGAGTTCTTTCTGTTGGCGTCTATGTCACTTTGATAAATACCCAATGATGTAGGGTTGATTTCTTGGTTTTGTTTCCTGTAGCTTTTTTTTTTTTTTAACACTTCTTACTTTTTAGCACTACGAGATGCTTTCAAGCTCTTCCAATATGTTCCTAGCTCCAGTTCAAGAACTAGTCATTTACCCAAGAAACCCTGGTTTCTTTTATTATGGAATAGTATTAGAAACCAAGATCTGGATGCTAGGTGTACTCTATTCTTTTTCAATTTTTTTTTCAAAATTGTCTTTTTAGATTCTTTGCATTTCTGTAGAAAAACTCACCTATATTTTGATTGGGATCCTGGGTTTTGGCTTGAACACTGGATAAATGATTGCACCTTTTACTGAAACTGGAAAATCTGGAAGATGATTAGATGGGGATAAGGAATAAAAAACATTTCTATTTTGGATATTTAAAATTTAATATCCAACTGTTCTAATCTAGCCCCTATACACCCTCCTAGCACTCAGGACCAGAAGATTGTTTATTTTTTATTTTCTAAAAAATTTTAAATAATTTCTTTTGGAGTATAGCTGATTTAAAATGTTGTGTTAGTTTCTGCTGTACAGCAAAGTGAATCAGTCATACATGTACATGTATCCAGTCTTTTTTAGATTCTTTTCCCATATATAGAGTATTACAGAGTATTGAGAAGAGTTCCCTGTGCTATACAGTAGGTCCTTGTTGATTATCTATTTTATTAATGCTTGTTATGTGATAGCAGGGGTGACATGGGCATCAAGGAATTAATTAATTAAAGAGTGGCTTAAAATCTCGGCTGGCAGCATCCAAATTCATTAGTTTATCCATTACTGATTTATGTACTTTTTGACAGGAAGGGTTGTAAATTGATCACTAGCTATTTCCATGAATAGACTCTGAATGAATAGAGTCTCAGAAGAGGGGGAAGAATCTAACATTTCTCAAGCACCTATCATGTTTTAGATATTGTTTAAGGTCTTTTGCATACAAAATATATGCCAAGACTTACAAAACTTGAAAAATGATTATACTTCCTAGTTTGAAAATGTGGAGATTGAAAGTCTGAGAGATTAGGTAACTTCTCAAGTCACACAGCAGGAAAGGAGGTGCTCGGATCCAATCCAGGATTAGGTTGCCAGATAAAATATTGCATAGAATGTACACTAAAAAAAATTATCCATTGTTTGTCTGAAATTCAGATATAACTGGGCATCTTATATTTTTATTTGCTAAATCTGGCAACCCTAATCCAGGACCATCTGGCCTCAAAGGCTGTGTTTCTTCTGCCCCACAGTATAAACACAATACATCAGGAGACACATGAGAATCTGGAAAGTATTTTCCCCCTATAACCTATACTTTAGTTTAGCTGCAATATATAAATACAAATATGAAAGTGGCCTACAGTCCACACTGAAAAAAATATACTATAGGTCTGAAAATAGGAAGGAAAATTTTATTTTATGTTGTTTTGGTGGGGTTTTTTTTGTTTTGTTTTTTTTGGTACAGCTACATGAGCCTTTAATAAAATTAACCTTTTGCTTCAGTCAACTGTCATCAAATTGGGACTTTTTTCCAACCCAATAATTTCATTACACATTTAAACTGTTTTATAGCACTTAAAAAATGCAATCTAAAATATCTGAAAAAAGAAAATACAATGTCCTGTCATATTTGATGCTCTCAATCTTTAATTAAAAATACCAGAGCAGTAAGACTGGGATTGTTCCCGTGCTCTGGAAGCACACCACCTTCTCAGTACTAGAAGAAATAATTGGTACTCTTGCAGTCAACTCTCAGGGTAAAATTAAAGTCTTCATCGGGAGCTTCAGGGTTTTATGATAAGAGCTCTTCTCCTTTTAGCCTCATATTCTTTAAAATTATGATTTCTACTCTAACTACTCTATTTCTTTTGTAAATAGAAGAAACAATGTAAGTCCTTAAAAATTACATAAATATTCTTATAACCTTAAAATATGAATGAGACTTTCTCAAAATTACATAAATATTCTTATAACCTTAGAATATGAATGAGACTTTCTAATCAAGATATGAATTTTTTTAAAAAAGAGAATGATAAAGGAGAAAGTAGACAGATTTTCTATACAAAAGTGTGGAACTTCAGTATAGTTAAAGACACATTAACAGAATTTAACATCAAAAGCCAAATTAGTAAAAATTTTGCATATGGTAGCCAATAGTTCATTGACAATTTTTTTCAAACTAATCATTGACTTATTTATTTAAACTATTGATCAATTTATTCTTTAGTTTTATATTTTTAAAAACATACAACATTGTGTGTATTGTTTTTGCCAACATATTTAAAATTTTCTGTTCTTTTCATTGTTGCTTACATTTCAATCATTCCATCAGGATTCATATTTCTTGTTCTTGAGTTACATCCTTTATTAACTATTTCAGTAAGAGTCATGGGTGGTAAATTCTCTTGAAGACTTATCAAAGTTTTATGCCATTTTAGGGGAAGCTTTGCTTACAGTTTTGCCTAAGTTTCCTAGTGGGTGGCCAGGAGGCATTAAGATGGAGCTAGGATTAGAAGCTCAGCATTCTGGGGAAAGGTACCAACTTTTATTCAAGAAAAGTGAGGATTTTCCCAGTGTGAAGTTTTCCCAGTTGAACTTGAAGAGATGAGAGTAAAAGAGTCTGAGAAGTTATCCTTCTGGAAAGAGAAGGTATACACAAGAGATGAATGTCCTTTGTGGGGATGCCAACCTACTAGGGGGAGATAGAGCAGGAATAATATTTTGCTATACTAAACCATTGTGTTTTTTATCACTAGTGAAACCTAGTTCTTGGTCTTCTCATAGCTCCAATAGTAATAGCCGGCCCAGGTGACTCCATCACAGAGTTGCTTTTACAAGCTATAGCATAGGGAGGAAGGAGGTTGTTGTGTTAACTTTCCCTAAGAAAAGGAGGAAAGCTCTCCTGGAGGAAGAAATAAATTTGGAAAGATAGAGTGGGAGAGAAAGATAGGAAATCAGATTCAACTGTTTGTTCCCCCAAAACACAGCTGAGGGGGATCTCCAAAGCAGTGGTGCCTGTGTCATCTCGCCTTTGAGACTTTGGGACAATACTGCCTCCGATGTGCCCTGAACTATAGCAAAGTAACAAAGTGTGAGTGTTCAGGCAGAGAGCCTGAGTTTGGGCCCCAGTTTCCTACAGATGTGTGGGGTTTAGGGAAGATCCGGCCAATGCCACATGCCTATGCAAGGGGAAGTGAAAATGCCAAGAGAACCAGGAACCACAAGAGGCAAATCCAGACAAGAAACTGGCTGGAGATGGGACTTTGTGACTGAATCAAGGGGAGACTCCACAGGGGGCATTAATGGCAGGTGTCAGCTGCTTGAAGACCAGGAGGGAGAAGTTACATTAGGGGTGGGTGCAGGAAGGGAAGCTGTACGAACCATGCATTCCTGACGTTTGGACCCCTGGGGCTTTGCGGATCCTGGAGAGACCGGCTCTCCCAGGGTTAGCCAATTTCTAGAGGCACTAAAGGACCCCACTGGCCTGGAGGTGCACCTTTCACATGCAAAGCAACCAGCCCCAAACCAAAACCACATCCACCTCTTTTTTGGAGCCCTTACCCTCCAGGCCACTGTTCTCCTGCCCTTAGCAGCCCAGGGCCAGGTGCCAGGCAACTAGAGCCAGGTACCTATGCCCAGATCCTGCTGAAATTACTCAAACTAGCCAACCCTAAGCCTGCTTATCCTGCCTTGCTAGCAACATTCTTTCCCTCCCACAGAAACCACAGTCAGGCCTCTTGCTCTCTTTCCCCTTGTTCTCTCTGCCTCTTGACTGAGCCTGGTACTTCCCCGTGTGGCTCCCTGAATGCAGTGACCTATCCCCTCTTCTTGGGAGTCATGAGTAACAAACTATCTTCTCAATGCCAGTTGTCTCCTGATCTGTTGGCCTCACCATACCAGAAAAATAATAAAACTTACATTTAAAAGTATCCAATACTCAGAAGCCAGTGGAACCTGACAGTACATCCATAGACCCACCTGTAGCAGACACCCTCCTGCTACATATATCATCCTCTTTCTGCATCCTGAAACATTTTGGGAAGGATGAGGGGCAGAGGAGACTCCTTGAGAGGAGAGAAATTACCTTATCTTTGAATTGACATAATATTTACCTAAGATGACCTCTTAACCCAGAAGTTCATTTGCTTTTAATTGGAAATGTTTAACCTCCCCTGACCCATGATAAACTCACCTTGGCTATTTAGTGGATATGTGGGTTCAAGAGAAAGGGGAAGTTAATTAGAGAAAATAATGTGGTCTTCTTGCATATCTAAGTTGAATTTTCTAACCAAGTTTAAGATTCCAGTCTTTAATTTTTTTTTTTTTTTTGAGGTACGCGGGCCTCTCACTGTTGTGGCCTCTCCCATTGCGGAGCACAGGCTCCGGACGCGCAGGCTCAGCGGCCATGGCTCACGGGCCCAGCCGCTCCACGGCATGTGGGATCTTCCCGGACCGGGGCACGAACCCGCATCCCCTGCATCGGCAGGTGGACTCTCAACCACTGCGCCACCAGGGAAGCCCGCCTTTAATAATTTTTAAAACAAATAACTTCTGTTTATTGGGATTTATTTATAATTATAAAGTAACATATTCATTGCAGATAGTTTGGGATATGTAATTCAACTCAAAAACCCTTTATTCTCCCATCATTTTTGGAATGTATCTCTCCATGTATTCATTTCATGAACATATGCTGTGCTTATTAACTCAGACATGTTTTTCATTAAACAGTAATTCACATTAAGACCAATAAGTGTTCTTACTATTCATTACTTAATTGATTTAACAATCCCCTTAGTTATTTATTTAGATTGTTTCCACAGTTTCCTATTCTAAATAATACTCTGATGGATATTTAGGTACATAAAAATTTGTGTGCATCTTTGTAATTTCTAACTAGATAACTAGATATGGGAATGAAAATAGCAGAGTTCCATTTTCAAGACCTTTCAATCGTATGGACATTTTTATGGCTTTTGATTCATATTACTGCTGGACCAGTGTATATAACTACCAGCAGGGTATGAGAAGGTCCATTTCTCCCTTTTCTCAAAGGCATGCTTTATTTTTTTTAATTTTTGTAAAATCTTTGCCAATAGATAAGATGACATCTTTTGTGTTTTTTTTTTTAAATCTTTTTCTTTGAAAACCAATAGAAATGAAAATTTCTCAAAGCAGGTTAAGCTTTCATTGAAATTATGTAGTCAGATACTTTCCTACCTGTCTCAGTCCATTTATATATATTTAAAGATAAAATCCTGAGATGAGCTCATTCCTAGCAAATTTCCCTTTAATTTGCAACTCTTCATAGAACACTGAGAATATGCTCTTCCCAGCAGGAAGTAATGATTGTAGTAAATTAAGGAAACAAGTTTAAACAAACATGTGCTTACTCAAACTCTGCCTATCAGGACGTGCTGCTCTCAGCCCACACAGTCTTCACATGAGCTTCAGGGACTCTCAATGCCCTGAAATGTCCTGGTCCTTGAGAGAACACTGAATATAATAACTGACAATGTCTAGGGTTCTATAGTTCTTTCTCATTCTTCACAAGGAGGATCTCCTTTAACTAGAGGAGCGGGTGTATTTTGCTCCACCTCACAGATGAAGAAATAAGCTTCTTGACTTGCCAACAATGCTCGGGAGTGAGTGGGAAGGCATGATCAGTATACACATGCAGTTCTTTCCCCACCTTGAATTCCATGCTTCTTTTTTCCCACAGGACTACTTTCCCAGTGTTAAGTGATTTTAGAAATATATTTATCTAGGCTGAGAAATGTTGTGAGAAGTAAAAGTATCATCTCTTGGATAATATGTGAATAGTGAAATTTGAACATAGATTAGGCTCTTACTGTCAAGACATATGTTTGACCTTAAAAGTAACCTGAAACAGGCAAAAGAACATGGAATCTCATCTTTCTCATCCTAGAATTCAAGCACTATGGAAGGTCCAAGTTTATGATTCTTTAGAATGTTCTTGGGACAAAAATGAGGAAGCCATTGGCATGTCAGTATGTGCTCACCTGTGAGGGTGCAGGAGCTGGAACATGTTAAAAACAATGGGGGGAACCCTCTTACACTGTTGGTGGGAATGTAAGATGGTACAACCATTATGGAGAACAGTATGGAGGTTCCTTAAAAAACTAAATATAGAACTACCATATGATCCAGGAATCCCACTCCTGGGCATATATCTGGAGAAAACCATAATTCGAAAAGGTACATGCACCCCAGTGTTCGTTGCAGCACTATTTACAATAGCCAGGACATGGAAGCAATTTAAATGTCCATTGAGAGGAGTGGATAAAGAAGATGTGGTGTATATATATACACAATGGAATACTACTCAGCCATTAAAAAGAATGAAATAATGTCATTTGTAGCAACACAGATGGACCTAGAGATTATCATACTAAGTGAAGTAAGTCAGAGAAAAACAAATATCATATGATATTGCTTATATGCGGAATCAAAAAAAATGATACAAATGAACTTATTTACAAAGCAGAAACAGACTCACAGATTTAGAGAACGAACAATTACCAGGGGGGAATGGGGGGGCGATAGATTGGGAGTTTGGGATTGACATGTGCCCACTGCTATATTTAAAATAAATAACCAGCAAGGACCTACTGCGTAGCACAGGGAACTCTGCTCAATACTCTGTAATGACCTATGGGAAAAGAATCTAAAAAAGAGTGGCTATATGTAAATGTATAACTGATTCACTTTGCTGTACACCTGGAAGTAACACATTATAAATCAACTATACTCCAATAAAAAGTTTTTAAAAAATCAGTGAGCAGGTCTTTGTGTGGACATACTTTTCAGTTCATACTAAGTACTATGTTTGCTGGACCACATGGTAAGACAGTTTTGGGTTTTACAAGAAACTACCAAACCGTCTCCCAAAGTTGCTGTACCATTTTGTATTCGCACCAGCAATTACTGAGAGTTCCTATTGCTTCACATTCTCACCAGTGTTTTCCCATCAGTGTTTTTGAGTATTCAGTATTCTAAGAGATGTGTAGTGACATCTCATTGTTTTAACTTGTAATTCCCAGATAATGCATAACATTGAACATCTTTTTATATGCTTATTTGTCATCTGTATATCTTCTTTGGTGAAGTATCTGTTCATATCTTTTGAGCATTTATTAATCAGGTTGTTCCTACTCTTATTGTTGAGTTTTAAGAGTTCTCTGTATCAGATATATCTTTTGCAAATATTAAAAAAATAAAAAATATAATAAAAGCAGTGGGCCTGAGTATACGATCATTAAATGTTTGCCTTATTGAAGACTGAGGGAGAATCTCTGAATTGTCACCCCTCTCACCAGCACACACTCAGTTCTACTCCACCTCTCAGTCCTGCCTTAGTTTTCTGCATAACACTTATCGTCTCTCACATATTATGCATTTATTTGGTTACTTATTTATCATCTATACCCACACAATATAGAATATAAGTTCCACAAGAGTTGAGACTTCGTTGTAATCTTTTCATGATTGTCAGCCCCTAAAATAGTGCCTATAGCACAATGGGCACCAAATAAATATTTGTGTTAGAAAAAATAGGTAAGGGCTGAGCAATGCTAGATTTTCAGGTAGACCACAAGAGACGTCATCTCCTCCCGTAAAGTCTGTACGAGGGTATCTGGAATGCAGCTTCTCTTCACCACCTCCCCTGTCCCCGGTCAACCTGAGGGTACACCAATATTTTCCCAACTTGGAAATTTTCTTGAAAATTAATATTTAAATGATAATATACTAATGGGACTATAAAGCTTAACTGAGTTTGTTATGTTACAAAATATATTTGTTTTTCCTGTTATTCTAAACGTACATATTAACGCCAGAAAATAATATACTTTGAATGGACACACTAGAATTTATTCACATGTATCACATAGGATGAAGTTTCTTTTGAGTAACTGAGACCCCCAGATGATAGTGACTTACAAAAGAGATATGTTTATTTCGCTTACATAAAAGCCTGGAGGTAAGAAGTCTGGGACTTGTATAAGACTCAATTTCATAAAAATTTTTTTAGTACCTGGATTCTACCTTGTTATTCTACTACTTATATGGCCTTCAATCCCAAGGCCACCTCATGGACCAAAATAGCTGCTTTAGCTCCAGCAATTTTATAGCACTCTAGCCTGTAGAAAGGATAAAGGGACGAAGAATAAAGGGCAAAGATGCATGATGATTGTCTGTTAATGAAGATTCAAGGCAGCCATGTGATACTTCTGCTTGTATTCCATTGGTTAAAACTAAGTGGCATGGTCTCATCTTGCTTGAAGGGAGGCAGTGAAATATAGTCTTTATTTCATGTGGTCACGGATCCAGCTAAATACTGGGGGCTCTACTACCACATAAGAAGGAAAATGGATATAAAGGACAACTCGTAGTTTTTATCAAGGCATCCAACCGAGTGTTTTTCTATTCAATATAGTCATCTCACGAGGCTAAGTACTTATTCCAATGACTCTGTCATTTTGCCACTAGTTTTGAACTGCCTTCAGAGCCATTTTTTATACTTACCCTCAGAGGCATCAAATATTCGATCTTAAAGAGTAAATTTTATTTTTGAAACATCAGAAAGTCATCTCAGATGAGGTTTTATGTGTAAGACATATGACAAAATTATTAATGTCATTTGAGGCCAGTAAGTTAGATAAGACCTCAAACTTATAAGTCCAGTACATCTCTGGAAACAATTTCCTCAATCCTAACACCATTCACTCTCCTCTACCACCACCATCACAGTCATAATTAGTACTACCACTTAGTAAAGACTGAAAACTTATGAGGATGGTAATTTTCATATGTGACACCTTCTACTCTAAACATAGTACTCAAGTAAATCTAATTACTGTCCCTCAACTTGTAATTTCCAGACCTGTATCCATTTGTCTGATATGCTCTAATAGCTGGTGGTATGTCATTAAAAATCTTATACTTGTGTTCTTCTTTCCTAAGATGAAGAGGATCTATCTACAAAATTTACATAAAGATGCTCTAAAATTAAGATCTAATAGTAGAAAAGCTACTCAGGGCTTATTTAGAATATCATATGATATTTTGCTTCCACCCATTAACTGGAGGACATGTTAATTACTTGTGCACTTCATTATAGGGTAGCTCAAAACATTGTTTCATCAGAAATTTGAAATTAGGAAAAATTACAAGTATTGGCTATATTTTAAATCACTTTCTAGAATTTGATATCTAATTCCTTCTGCTTTGGAATCTCTATCAATTGTTTCAAGCCAGGAAAGTAGTTCTTTGTTAGTCTTTCAGAACTCAGCTAGACATTGTGCACTCTGGGGCCCTTCCCAGACGGTGGTGTCCCTCCTACGTGCCCTGGTAACGTGCCATCGTAGTGCATTGTACTTGCCTAGTGGTCTTTCACCAGATTTAAGGTTCCTTTAAGGTTGAAACCATGACATAATCACATTCAGCAATGTGCCTGGAACTTAGCAGGCATTTAATAAACTTGAATTGTTTTAGAATCTCCTACCTCAATTTCCAAAGGCACATGTATATATGTACTTTCACATGCTCTTTTAGTCAAATTTCACTGGAAGTTATTTGGTAAGTACCCACTGTAAGTACCCACTGTGAGTTGTTCTGAGATATGAATCTCCCACCAATACCATACAAGGAATAGTTATTGAAGAGGAAAAAGGGATGAGGGGAGAAGGAAAATTAGAGAAGGGAGAAATGTAGGAGAGATACTCAGAAAGTTGATCAAGTATAGTAATGCAATCTTAAAAGTGATTTTTTTGGATCCAAAATAAGTTTTCTTATTCTCTAGATTAGTAAACCATGAAAAAGACAAGGTAGTATTAAGAAGAGAGGGATGTGACTAAAATATCTGAAAATAATGGGATGTAAATTAGAAATTCCAGAAAACTGCCAAACTACATCATGCTAATAGGTCAGAAGAGAAAATATATGATCCTTTCAAGTGACCCCAAACCTCATTTGACGAAATTCGAAGTCAGTGTTTCACAAACATCTTTGGTAGAATAAAAGTAGGTGCTTTTAAAATAATAATAGTTGGGCTTCCCTGGTGGCGCAGTGGTTGAGAGTCTGCCTGCGAATGCAGGGGACGTGGGTTCGTGCCCCGGTCCGGGAAGATCCCACTTGCTGCGGAGCGGCTGGGCCCGTGAGCCATGGCCGCTGGGCCTGCGCGTCCAGAGCCTGTGCTCCGCAACGGGAGAGGCCACAACAGTGAGAGGCCTGCGTACCGCAAAATAAATAAATAAAAAAATAAAAATAATAATAGTTTTTATTGCATGGTACCTCTCTCAAACTAAAAGTCAGCATCAATAAGCTTAATGGTGAACCACTGGTAGAAGCATTACCATTAAGGGCACAAACAAGACAAGAATGTCCACTAATACCACCATTATGTACATCCATTATGTATATTGTTCTAGAAACATAAGCTAAAGCAAATATACAAGAGAAAGAAATGAGGTATAAACACTGACGAAAATGAGAAAACTGAAGTTTTGCAGGTATAATAATTACATACTTGGAATAACAGCTAGAACAAAAAACTAGAGAAATCATAAGTTGGATGATAAAAAATTAATATAAAAATTATTAGATTCCTTTGGGACTTCCCTGGTGGTCCAGTGGTTAAGACTTTGCCTTCCAATGCAGGGCGTGCAAGTTGGCTCCCTGGTTGGGGAGTTAAGATCCCACATGTCTCGAGGCCAAAAAAACCAAAACATAAAACAGAAGCAATACTGTAACAAATTCAATAAAAACTTAAAAAATGGTCCACATCAAAAAAAAAAATCTTAAAAAAATTATTAGATTCCCTATATGCAAACAGTAGCCAAATGTAAAATGTAATGAAAGGAAAACCCATGTTTAGAATAGCCTCTAGGGTAAATTTTTGTTCTGTAAAGCTGAGAGCTTTGAGTAATCTAGAAACAACCGTCCAAAATATGTGCGGGCAGCACAATCCTCAGAAGTAGGGAAAACTTAGGATTGGGTCAGATAGGGGCTGATATCTCTGAAAACTAGCATTAGGGACAGTACTTTGGTAGGCCGTGGTGCACAAAGGAAAGAGATAAATCAGTTTCACGTGGAATGGCCTAGAATGAATTCACAAGCTCACTAGGTCTCCCACAGAAAATTAAGACATTGTTTTGGAAAGAATGGGTCCCCAATAATTGAAATGGGAGACTTTAGATGACTCAGGGTACTCAGGGTTCCCAAATCCCACGGAGTATGCTTTGCCAACAGAAGCAATCCTTTCTCTCCAGTCTGTTGTCCAATCTGTTCCTGTCTTGCTTGAAGACCAGGTAATGAAGTTATCAGAGGCAGTTGCCTTGTAATGGGAAGTTAATTCTGTTTAAGCCTACTACCACCATTTTTAAATTGTCCATAGACCTATAATTAGAATCAGACCCTATGTACCTCAGGGTCACATCACAAATTATACCTTAAAAGATAAAGCTTAACAGCAAAGGAATTACAAAGCTTTGATCATTTGTCTTGGAAAAATACTGAGAACATATGAGAGAATGGAATCCCAAAGTGCTAGACCAAGGTGGACAGTACATAATTTTGCATTAGTCTGATTCACCAATATAAATGAGTTCATCAGAGATTCAGGGTTCATCGTGCTACTCTGAGCAAGAGTAATGCTCAGCTGACTGAAAACTGCATTCATTGTGATCCAGCTGAAGGAAGCTGATGTGAGAGAAACCATGGTATATGGCAGAGGAAGTAACTCAGCTTCTTAAAAGTGTCATACGTGGTTCACTCACTCATTCCCTTCTGGTCCCTCAATCGGCTTGACAGACAATTCTGTCTTTAAGAGTAATAAACTGCTGGGTAAAGCACCAAGATCCTTTAAAAGTGTATAGTTACAGATCTTTACATGTTGGGGAAGTTAGTGGGTCTGAACAAATCTCAGGATGGCAGAAGGAGGTATAGCTAGCATAACAGGCAGCAGAGTCAAAACGATTCTTACAATGGTTTTTAATCATTGGTGGTGGTTAATTAATCATAGGATTCTTGGACCACCAAGATTCTATTGGAGCTATGTAACTCATCTGGCAAGCAGACCGCTGACTTGTGCCACAATAATAAGTCTTCATAACCTCAGAGCTTCTCAGTTACTAGACCTGAGAGAGTTCTCAGACTCAAAGGCCCACAGATGAAGGGGAAGCCCAGACACTTTGAAGAAAAACCATAAAGCAGCATCATGAATATGTTCTATAATGTTTCCCTTTGCCTTTCTCTAAAGGACAGGTAGGCATTTGTCAAAGGAAGTGCCCAGGCTTTCAGGATTATTAGTTAACCCAGAATGTAACCAGTCAGTCTAAGCCTTTAGAGATTCGATGATAAATGGGATTTAGGCTTGGGACCATCTCACAGTCGGAATGGTATGTCACGTAGTTATCTTCTAAGTTTAGATTGTATTGATGAAATAAATATACTCAGCTATGAGTAGAATCAGCATCCATGTGTGTTTGTATATGTATGTGTATATTCATTTAATATTCACAACAACCTATGAGGTAAATCCTGTTAATTTCCCATTTTACAGATGAGGAAACTAAGACACAGAGTGAATAAATAACTCGTCCATGACCACAAGCCTATCTTGTGACAGAGATGGAATTTGAATTCAGGCAGTCAGTTTCCAGAATTTGTACTTTAATCTCTGGACTATATTGCTGAATATAGAGTAAGCCCATTTCTTCCCCCTCGTTCCAAAAAAATGCACACACACACACACACACACACACACACACACACACATATTTTAGGAAAATATACAAGAGGCACATTGGATACTTTTGGTAAGAGTGACAGAATAGGAGTGAGAGGAAAGATTTCCACTTTTTTTTTTATAGATTTTTGTACTGCTTGATTTTTTTAACCATGTGGATATTTTATTTCTACTTTAATATAAACAGAAACATGAGAAAAAGTGTATGCAAAGGCCCTGAAGTAGAAAAAAACGTATTTTTTTGAGAAACAAAAGGAGATTTTCATGATTGATGCACAGATAAATCTGGGAGAAGAGAGATAATGATGAGCTCGAAGAGGAAAGCAAGTTTTGTAGGCCATTTGAAATATATTTTGGAACCTGTCCTAAAAGCAATGGGAAATCATTTAGAGTTTTAACCCTGGGAGAAACATGATCAGATCAATGAGTTTTAAAGAATCTGATCTAGGTCAACTCCTAGATTGGATAGGAGCAAAAGTAGATGCCAGGGACAATTTACAAGTGAATTAGAGTAATGCAGAAAAGAAAATGATGGTGACTTAGACTGTGACAGTGGCAGTGGAGAAAGAAATAAGCGGATGGATTGCAGAGATATCAAGTAGACAAGATCAGTGTGATTTGGTGATTGACAGAATGGTGAGAGACAGAGAAGAGAGAAAGATGACTCCCAGTATGCTAATTGTGGCTACTACATGGATGAATCAAATCTGTTCTCCTACCCTGTCACCCCATACCCCTATCACAGTAATCGGATCAAGAAGTGGAGCTGTAACACAAACTGGGCCAATAAGAATCATTCCTACTACTGAAGTTAGGAGAGGAAGAACCTTTCCCTTTCTATATGCTGCTGTGAGCCTGGACTTACCAGAGGGGATGCAGCCAACACACAGAGAGGAGAGATCATAGTGGGATGGTACAAGAAAGAGACTGAGAGATTTAGAGACACCTGGTAGCATGAATTCCCTTGTTCCCCAGCTGTATTTATTTCCACTAGTCAAGGCAACACAAGGCTATATCGTTTCCCTTTTGCCTCAGGGAAATTTAAGTTGGGTTTCTTGCACTCGAAGTGACACTTGCAACTCCAAGTGTCATCATTAGTATAAGATTCAGGTAATATTTAGGAAATAAATGAAGAAGGCCTTAAAAAGTGACACTACGTGGGGATGAGTAAAGCAAGAGAATAAGAACAATACTAATGTTCTGGTTAGCGATGGGTGGAGCCTGGTACCATTAACTGAGATAGAGTATAAAGAAGGATGAACAGGTTTGGGGAAAAAGATGATGAGTTGAACTTTACACATGTTAAATTTAGGGTGCCTATCTGCCATGCAGGGAACCTTCAGTTGATAATTAGATTTAAATAAATCTGGATAGACTTGTATCCAGTTCTGGAAATTTACAGGCTGTAGAATTATTACATAAGTATGAGAGATGAAAAGTTCAAAAATGACGGCGTTGGACAGGGAAACTAGGCAGAGTGAGAAAAACAGTAGGATGAGAATGAAAATCTGGAGAATGTCAACTGTTAAGTGTCCAAAGCAGAATAGCACATTAAGCAGATAGAAAAAGAGATGCCATAAAAACACAAAACAAAACAAGGGTATTCAGGGTTATAGAAACTAAATGATGGAGAAAATCTTGGAAGAAGTTGCTAACTCTTTTAAAAGTTACAAAGGTCCAAGGTCTGAAAGGTCTCCTTGGCAGCTAGAAGAGCTGATGATGGTCTTATAAGAGCTATGTTAATAGGAGAGAAGAAGAACACATTTTCAGTGGGATGGGATAAACACGTGAGGTGAAGAGGTTAGCTACAACTAATGTAGTTCTCAAGTTTTCATAAACAGAGGACAAAAGAGTTGGACCATAGTTAGATGGGAATACAGACAAGGTTTTAGTAGTAGGTTAGGAAAAACACCAGTAGGGAAACTACACACACACACACAAACACATACACACACACACATACACACACATTTAGTTTATACACACATATAAACTAAATATAGTTTATATATTACCTGTGTGTAATATATAAACTACATAGATATGTGGTATACGAATTACACATACACACTCACATATATAATAACTACGTATACATACATATTCTGGGACCAGAGCTCCTGGGCTTAAATCTTATTGTCTGAGAGCAATTTGTATAATTTTTCTGTGCTTCCTTCATTGTTTCTGTAATATGAGGATAATGGGAAAATAATGGAAATTGTTTACTGGAATTGTTGTGAGGATTAAATGAGTTAATGCATGGAAGGGACATTGAAGAGATACTGGGACACAGTAAGCACCCAGTAAATGTTATCTATCATCACCGCAAAGACAATCCATCTTAGAGAGTGATTATATGCACTTGGAAATCTCTTCCTTCCAGGCTGCTCAAATGTGTAGGGAGAGAGGGATGCCGGCTCTCACAGATACATCATTACCTCAACTCCTTACTAATGGAGAGAGCTCTCAATGCCGAAAACACTTTGGACTGGCTGACAGGGCGTTAAGCATTGATTTTCTGCCTTTCTCTGTCAGTCTTCTTCCTCCTAAGTTATTCCTTTTCCTCTCAGCTCCAGGCCCTCAGGTCTCCTTTTTATCTACTTAGTCTTACTCCCAGAAGTGCTACTTTTCAGGGCCGCAAATAGCACGATATCATTGTCATGGGTGGGGGTGGGGCACATACTTCAAACTTGAGCCAAATGTTATTAATGGCACCTGCCTGGGACTCTTTATCTCTGCAACACATCTAGGCTCATTGCTTATAAAACTTGGATACACCTTCAATAGAATATACAGCAATTTTTAAAAATTATAAAGAATGAGTAAGATGAAATGCTTATAATATGATGTAATAAAAATCAGAATTTAAAAATCCATCCACGATATAATTGCAATTCTGAAAATGTATGCATGTTTGTGAGTATTTACGTGGTGCTTGGAAACATATAGAAAAACTGAAAGGAAAACACACAAACATCCTGAAATTGTCTACCTGGGTGGTATGATTTTATTTTCTTTATACTTTTGCTTTTATTTACAGAGACCTTCATTTTTTATGATAAAAATTATATTTGTTATAATATAATTTATATAATTATATTATGTAGAGTTTTCTGACACTCAAAAACTTTCCTTCTTTATATTGTTCCCAAGCAAATTTGCAGACAAGTGTAATGCTCTCGGATTAAAGCTTTTGGTAAAACTCATTTTGGAAAGTGTCAGTGGTGATCCAGATCCCAAGTCTTTTTTTTTTTTTTTTTTTGCGGTACGCGGGCCTCTCACTGTCGCGGCCTCTCCCGTTGTGGAGCACAGGCTCCGGACGCGCAGGCTCGGCGGCCATGGCTCACGGTCCCAGCCGCTCCGCGGCATGTGGGATCTTCCCGGACCAGGGCACCGTGTCCCCTGCATCAGCAGGCGGACTCTCAACCACCGCGCCACCAGGGAAGCCCCCAAGTCATTTAAAGAGAAGAGTTTTACTTACTCTTTCCGGTCTTGCTTAAAGTGGCAACATATTTTGATTTTAATATTCTTTCATACAACGAAGATGTGTGTGCCTACTCTGTGTCAGGTTTTGTACCCTGGCAGTAGAGCAGGGAACAAAACAAATCCCTATCCCTATGGAGGACATCTACATTGATCTCTTAATTATCATCCCAGAGTAGAATATTTCTCATTTACTCATCATAGCCATGACTATGTCATTATTTTTTCACCTTGTACTTGTTCTTTCACGTACTTCCCTGGAGTTGCAGTGGTTCTTTCTCAGCATTCCTGCTGGCAGGCCTGGTTGGGTTATGGTGGGGACTGTCTGGGTATCAGGAAAGGGAAAGAAAAAGGAACTAACAAACTTCAAATAATTTGTTATCTCATGTAATCCTTATAATCTAATAGGATAGGTAATTTTAACTGCCTACGGTAGATGAGGATACACAGGTTTAGTGAAACTAAGCATCATTTCAAATGTCATGTGACTTGTAAGTGGCAGAGATGGGATTCTAACCCATGTCTAATTGACTTTTAAGCCTGTGTTGTGATGCTGCATTCTGGTCATACACAGAGTGAAGGAGGGCACAGAATGAGAGCTCAGGCAAATTCTCCCATCCACAATCTCTCTTTCAGTCACCTACTCAGTTACTAAATTTCAAGCAATTAGTTAGTCCATCAATTTTCATTTTTAAAGTTTCTTCTCATTGTCTAGAAGAATAAATACCTTCCTTGGAGATAATCGTCCTTGTGGAAATTGATTTTAATGAAAAAAAAAGAATAAGAAGGGAAGGAAGGAAGGAAAGAAAGAAGGAAGGGAGGGAGGAGGGAACGGGGTGGGGGAGAGAGAGAGAGAGAAAGGGGAAAACAGGGATAGAATTTTGTGAAGAAGAAAGAGGACAAATTTTAGACAAGAAGTTCTGCCTGAAGAGCCTGCGGGGGCCTCCAGGGAACCCTGCATCTAGGCCGGGAGGAAGAGGAACAAGGGTCTCATAGTGTTCAGAAAGGGACCATCTCCAGGACACTCTGCCTCCCATTTCACCTTAGGATCCTGCCTCCAAAGCCAGTCACTCTCTCAACTCTGATTTTCATCTCTAATCAATTTTTATTGAGGTATAATTTGATTTAGATACAGTAATATTCATCCATATTCATGGACAGTTGGATGAGTTTTGACAGTATATATACCTATGTAAACAACTCCCCAGTGAAAGCATTTCCATCAGCCCAAAATTTCACTCATGTCACTGGCAGTCCATTTTCAACCCCCTGGATACTCATTGATCTAATTTCTATCACTCCAGATTAATTTTGTCGGCCTACTTTTAACCAGCAGCTGGGTGGATGCCCATCCATGGTGACTGCGACATCTCACTGCCATAACTTTACCAAGCTTCCTAGCTGCTCTCTCTTTTTCTCAGAAAAAGAGAGCTGCTCTCTCTTTTTCTCACAGTCATCAAAATCAATGGCACCTTTTCTGGAATTGATGCCAGACACTTTCCACAAGCAGCCACAGAACCTGTTATCCCTCTTATCACAGGTGACGATTTCTTGGAGGCTGACCCTGGCTCTGGAGCCCTAGCTTCTGGGAACGTGGCTGAACTGGTTAAAGAGGGCTCCCCTTGGTTTCTAGGAATGATCGTCACAGTTGCCCAGATAAAAACTCTCATGTGTTTGAAATTTTGTTGGGTGCTGAGCGCTGAGGTTGTTTACCTGTCTTGCAAGAACTTTAGTGAGGACATTTGCAAGTTTTTGTTCTCGTGCTATTTTAGCCTTCAGAAAGTTGTTCTATTCAACAATTCACTGTTTTGGAGTATTATTCACAGCACTAGAGGCTTTACTATATTTGTAATTATTATAGAAGAAACATCTTCTATTAAAAATAAAAGCCATGTGTGCTTTTGTGAGTTAATTAATAGGCAGATGTGGGCCTTTACCCACTGAGCCATAATAATAGAGATATCAGGTATTCTTCCCATAAGGCCTTCTATTTTAAAAAACTTATGATTCATATACCTGTCTTCTCTAATATTTTTCCTTATAAGAAGTATACATTTCCACATATATTGAGACAAAGAAGGGGAACATTGTTCAGAATTCACCAGATTGTATTCCTTCTATTCAGCATCCAAACTTACTACTCCTAGTATGGAATAGAAACACAAAGTAAAAAGTAAAAAAAAAAAAAAAAAAACTTGTAGTTTTTTTCTTTGTTTATTCTATTATAAATGCGATAACATAAAATGTTACCAGCTCCAGGAAGTAGTTCTTCCTCATATCATTTTTCTATCTACAAAAATAGGAGTAGTTCCTTTCTACTAATCTATAAAGCTGTAATTATTTATATTTCTTTTCCTTTCTTTTCTTTTTTTCCAACCTATGAAAGATAGATAGATAGATAGATAGATAGAATATGAGGGATAGATATGAGTCATCTTGTTAGAGATGACTAGAGGATTTTTTAGGGAAGATGTGTTAGTTTGCTAGGATGCCACAATGAACTACCATAGACTGGGTGGCTTAAACAACAGAAATTTATTTTTTCATAGTTCTAGGGCCTAGTCCAATATTGAGGTGTTGGCAGGTTTGGTTTCTCTTGAGGCCTCTCTCCTTGGTTTACAGATGACCGCCTTCTCACTGTGTCCTCACATAGCCTTTCCTCTGTGCACCAACATCCCTGATGCCTCTTTGTGTGTCCTAATATACCCTTTGTATAATGACAAAAGTCAGATTGGATTAGGGCTCAGCCTAACAGCTTTATTTTAATTTCATTTCCTCTTTAAAAGCCCTGTCACCATACACATTCTGAAGTACTAGGGATTAGGGCTTCAACGTATGAATTTGGGGGGACACAATTCAGACTATAACAGAACGTATAATACTTATGTTAGAGAACACAAGAATTTTCAGTGATAGTAGTAATAGAAAGAAATGGATTACAGATAATTTTCTCAGGGACAGTTCAGAGGATTGAATGATTGATTTGATGTGGAGGGCGAGATATAGGAAGAATGAGTTCAAGTTTTCTACATTTACCAGCTGGATATATAACAATAGACTTGTATAGAAAGAAATGCAGATTTGGGGGTAAATTAGGATAATCACTTATTAATTCATTCAACAAATATTTAGCATGCTTTTACTACATACCTAGCACTTTTAGACAAAGTCCCTAACTTCACTGAGTTTACATTCAACAGTGCTCTAAATATGTAACCTTTGTGGTATCTATTAGATATTGAAAAGAAAGTGGAGATGTTGGGTAAGCAGTTGTATGTATAACTCTGGAACTCAGGGGTTGGGTGGGAACTGCAGCTATGAACTTGGAAGTCACAGTATATATATTATTAAAATCATGAACCTCAGTGATTTCACCTCAGAAGTAAGAAGGCTGAGAAACAATCTCTGAATCAGGCATGGGTTACAAAGAAGAGGAAGGACCAGTAAAGGAGATGGGGGGGGGGAATCAACCAGTGAAGTAGGGGAAAAACAAGTAATAACTTCAGTTTTCACTATGTCCAGCCGAGATTGCTTGCAGAATTTTCATATATGCACCTTCAAATTAGCATTACAGAATAATACTTTTAATATACACCATTCATATATTCAGATCATAACAGTGACTCTATCTAGCTGCTCTAAATGTAGTTCTCTTTTTTTTTTTTGCGGTATGCAGGACTCTCACTGTTGTGGCCTCTCCCGTTGCGGAGCACAGGCTCCGGACGCGCAGGCCCAGCGACCATGGCTCACGAGCCCAGCCACTCCGCGGCATGTGGGACCGGTGCACGAACCCGTGTCCCCTGCATCGGCAGGCGGACTCTCAACCACTGCGCCACCAGGGAAGCCCCCTAAATGTAGTTCTAAGAAAAAGACTTTAATGCATTATCTACACCAACCTATAACCAACAAGAAGCAGCCCAAGCCCTCAAGGAGTATGTTCTCTTGTGCAGATATTACTCTGCCTCCGGCCATCTTGTTTAAAATACTAATTTGCTTAGCATAAACTAGGCAAAGGTAAACCAGAACCATTGATTCTCATCGGCACCAACTTCAAACGTCTCACACAACACTGACACATTTTCCAACCGACTTTGGCTTGCCCATCTCAATGTCCCTTGGTTCCCATTGTTATTAACCTGGGTCTCCAGCCTGCAGTAAGAATTTCTCTTTCTTTTATGTTTAAAGCCTTTAATTACTCCCCCAGACATCCCTTCCCAGTTTGGCAGTGCAAACACTTCTGGGAAAGGTTTTCTAGATTTAAACAAACGGATTACATCAGTGATTTCCTGTTCTTTTAAGAATTAGGGCAAAATTCTGTCTTCATCATGTTAGTCCATGGGAGATGGGGCCAGAGAAGAGGCTGGTGATTATTCTTTGAAGAGAATGTTAAGTGGTCTTTCGTCAGCAGTCACAGCTGATAATAATATTTCTGGGGAAAACAAAAATGAAATCTTTTTGGCTTCTACGATAAGACCTTCATTTCCTTTCTTTCAGACATTGTTCTCATTTTGCCGTGACCACATGCATGCTGGTACTGGAGAGCAGCTTAATATGTCCTGGTCAGTTTTCTCCCCAGTCTCTCCAATGCCCAAAGTCATTATTCCCATTTGGTTTTTTAAATATGATCCACTTTCTGATAGATCAAAAAAGTAATCATCTTTTTCAAATCTGTCTGAAATTTTGCTTTTCTCTACACACAAAAAAAATGATTTTCTTAAAAAATACATCACTCTAATTTTGCCTTCCTTTTTACTTCTTTTTAATAACAAGGCTATTACTCATTCTCCAGTTCCTAATGCAGCCAAATTGGAGGGGGACTACAGACTGCTGAACCCTATTCTAAATGAGTGGTACATTATAAATTAAATACAGACAGAGTCAACATGAACTTGATCAGACAGATGAGGGAGAAAAGCCAAAAAGCTGGTTAATTTCTCTTCTCTATCATTTTTTTCTCAAGGCCTTGTATATCTCCTCCCTCTTTTTTCTCTCAAGCTTCTCACCTCAGCTTGGGCACAGAGCAAAGACAAACCACAGCCATCGCCCGTGGTGCAGACCCTAGTGCACAAGGCACAGGAGAGTCCCAGGCTCTCATCGGGGTGAGATGGAGCAAGGAAGACGCCAAGCCTGGGGCAGATCAGTGAGGTCCTGGGGTGCGCTGTCAGGGGATGAAGGTATTTGGGAGATCATGTCATCCAGGAGGAGCAGACTCTGACATCTTCAGAGCCAAGAATGTGGCATAAATGAGCAAAGCCAAACAAAAATGAGTGTGACCCATGGCCAATAACATACCTTAGGTAGACGAAGCTGACACCACTCATCTCCAGCCAAATATTGCCATTCAGAACTGTGGGGTCAGCATTGCCAGAGCGCCTGATTATTAGTATTATTTTTGAGAGAATCAGAAATCTATCTTTTTTTAATGTATGTAAAATAACCTGAGTTTATAAGTCAACTAAGTTTTCCTTGACACCATTATACTTAAGGACCACCAAGTTGAAACCTCTTGTTTTACAATAAGAATCACTATTCCAATTGTCCACCAAAGTCACATGGTGATTAGTAGGCAGAACCCAGACAGTATATAAATGCCCATCTTAAATATTCTCCAGCTGTTATGGGGAGGAGTTTCCCAATTTATCAAATTTTGAAAGAGAAAATACTGGTACCAAAGGTAATAAATAAGTTCTTTAAGAAAGAGATAATAAAAAGAAGAATATTAACATCCTCTCCCCATAGACCATTTTGACATGCTTTTAGGTTTCTTTCATTCTGCATCTTTTTAGAAAAAACAAATTAAGAGAGAGAGAGAGAAAGACTCCTGGAGAGAGAATTAATCTGTTTTGAAGCCTTGTCACATGCCAAACAACTTCCTTAGGACTTTAGGTGTATTATATTTTTTTAATCTTATTTTTTAAATTAGAGAGTAAATTAGGTAAATAGTAAGTGAAGTGAGACCCCAAAAGCATAATTAATGTAAAGCTTTCTTCACGTAAAAATAAAAAAATTAAATAGCTAAGAAAAGTGTGTATGAGTTTAGCTCCTCAAGCATTTCGTCAGGCAAGTATTGGGATCTGGGACTACTCTAAATTTGCACAAGATTATCTAAAAATTACCTCTGTAAGTAAGGGCAAGAGTCCTGATATCTGACCTTCCACCTCTGGAGGCATGAGACATATGGGATTGATATATTTTTAATGCACATTTGAATGTCACTCTGCTAGGAGCAGGGCCAGAGACTGAATGTATACATTTTACTAAAGGCTAAATTTGCTATGTCAGTGTGAGCACAACGAGGGGAAAGTGGATTATCTTGCCCACCCAGAACCAGCCCATCTAATTTACTCCTTCTTTCCTTCACTCATCCAACGCATATTTATTATATTTAGCTCAGTTCTAAGCACAGAGGGATTTGGCAATGTACAAGACACAGGAGACCCCTGCCCTCATGGAGTTTATATTCCAACAAGAGGATACAGACAATAAACAAGGAAAAAGCCAAATTAATTAATGATGTAATTTCAAATAATGCTAAATACTGAGAAGAATTTTAAAAAGCAGAGTACTATAACAGACAGTGAGGAGTGTAATAATGGAGGGGAACAATTTTTAGATATTTATATCAGAATGAGTATAACCCAGAGGTAAAGATATGAGAAAAGAGTGAGAAAGAATTGCAGGTACAAAGGCCGTGAGGTCAGAATGTCCTTGCAAAGTTCAAGGGACAGAAAGGGGCTCTATGGGGCTGGCGGATACTGAGTAAGGGTCAGAAAGGTCACGGGAGGAACGTTTTCCACCACGGAGACTTTTATTTGTTTTAAAATAGCACAGAAAGTCACTGGAGTGTTGGAAGTAGGGAAATGACCTGTCCCTTTGGGAAGACTGAAAGGCTTCCAGAGCCTCCATAGAACAGGAAACCATCACTTCTCTGCCACCTGGAACAAAAGAGTAACTCCAGAAGAAAGAGGGGTTTCTAAGCTTTACGTATATGTAACACGGAGGCCAAGGGAAGAGTCTCTCTGACTTTGGCAGCTTTGTGCCAAGCAGATTTGGCTGACTGAGTCAGTGCCAGCCAGAGCTGGAAGAAGGCCCAAATCCTGCTTGTAAAATACCGCACACAGCCCACTCTCAACAGCCAATCTGCTTCATCAAAACATGGACTTAAAGACAACTAATACAGCCACTTCTGACCTGAACAGACAGCCTTCTGCAAAGACAGCGAGTCCCACCGTGGCAGACCCTTGGGATCACACAGCCCTGACTTGCCTGTTCATCTTATCTGTTCACCTTTAGTTGGCTTTTTAAAAAAAATAAAATAAACTCCTTAGTGTTTGCATACATTGCTAGCGGGAGTGTAAATTGTTATAGTCTGGCCATAAGCAATAGAATGATAAAAATGTGCCTTCATTTTGACCCAACCGTTTTATTTCTATGAATTTATCTTCAGGAAATGATCAGAGATGCTGTGATGAGATAAAGAATATAAATGTCCAACAATAGCACATGGGTTATGTCCGTTAGAGCACTTTTACAGCCATTCAATATCATGTTCTGGGAAAATACTTCAAGATAGAAAAAAGCTCTGTGACACAACTTTAAGGAAAAACAGAGGCTACAAAGTACTATGTATGACACAAGCCTGATTTTTAAAGTATGTACATTTATACGTACATATTTTATTTATATTGCCTATTTTAACATTTTAAAGTGTTAGCAGTAGTTCTCTTTCAACCGTGAGCTAGACTGTCAATTTTTGTTTCTTACTGATTCTCTCTTTTATGAAGTTTTTATAATGAACATAGTTTAGTTTTGTAATTTAAAACAACTCTATCAAAATGTACTAAAACCTTCCTTGAAAGCTTTGTGTCCAAAATGCTTACCTGTGGCATCCTTAGGGCTAGTCTAGGATCACATGTACAAGGATCACACATGCAAATGTTTCCATGGTCCCTGTAACTAAGGCAAAATAAGAGAACAAAAATGAGCTGTTAATCATCACTATTTTGTGATTCCAAATATTCTGTATACATTCATATTATTTTTTAATTTTTTGGACTGAAGTTTTAAAAGTTTTGTCCATTTGGTAGTGACATTCTCCTCTTCCTACTAGAATGTATGTTCCACAAAAGCAGAAGTCTACAACAAAAGTCCATTTTGTTCATGTTTTATCCTCAGTGCCTCCACAGTGCCTGGCAAATAAAGTAGGTAAGTATTTGCTGAATACATTAACGGAGAATAAATGAATCCAAGCCCTAATAATTGCAACTCAGAGACAAACATGGCACATTGGTCAGTGTTCAGTAAAAATGAAAATACAGTGTTTAGGAGGACTGAATTAAACTTTTTGCAAGGGTATACTATCCTACAGACTGGAAAATTCCTTTTTGCTCCAGCAGTATTTTAGGAGCTACTAATTTCTCATATGAATGGCTTTCAACAGTGGTTTCTTTTCCACAACAAGCAAGAAGATTAAGGCCCATGGAAAAAAAATTGCTATTCACAGACTAGTATTGCTGCCAATTTATCCATGAAGGCATAGAATGAAAGGTTGGGGAGATCTCACAGAGGAGAAAGGAAAGTAAAATAAATGAGATTATGCAAATTGCAAATAGTCTATAATTATTTCTTCTATGCTATTCAAATTCAAAAATTATAAATGCAGGGAGCAGGCCACAAAGCCCCAAGGTATGTTATACAATCCAAATAAGTATCAAGGATCTTGAAAATGGCCACATCTCTTGATGCAGTGATTCCACTTCAAGGATACAAACTAAGGACAAATAATAAACTCAGACAAAGATTTTTCAACAAACATGGCTGAACCGCAGATATGAAGAAGAAATTCCATTTTATACATGAATCACAGGCAGATAGAGCTGAAAGGGACCTTAGCTATACTGAAGTTCTCTAGAGAAACATAATCAAAAGGGTGTGTGTGTGTGTGAATGAGAGAGAGAGAGAGAAATTTATTTGAGGGAACTGGCTCATGTAATTGCGGAGGCTGGCAAGTCCAAAATCTGCAGGGTAGGCTGGAAGTTTGGAGACTCGGGGAAGTTTGGACGCTTCAGCTTGAGTCCAAAAGCAGACTATAGGCAGAATTCTCCCTTCTTCAGGGGAGGTCAGTCTTTTTCTGTTAAGGCTTTCAGCTGGTTGGATGAGACTGCTCACATGGTGGGTTGTCTACTCAAAGGCTACTGATTTATATGATAATCTCATCTAAAAAACACCCTCAAAGCAACATCCCAATGTATTTGACCAGATATCTGGGTTCTCTGCCTAGCCACGTTGACACATAAAATTGTCCATCATATTGGCCCATAGGCACATTTGGAAGGACTCTCAGAGACGTGAACTTCCCAAGCTTGTTGACAAATAGACCCAAATTGAAATCTCTCCTTAGTGTTGATATCAGTCTTTTCCTGAAGTCTACAAAATGTCCTTGAGAGTCATATCTAGAGCTAGAAAATATCAGACAATACCTTTTATTTTTTTATTTTAATTTTAAGTATAGCATGCCTTGTTCTAAAAGTATATAGCTCATCTTTCCAGGGGTATGGAAGATCTTATTCACTTGAGATCCCAGAAGCTCTTAGCATCATGCTTTCCATAACACAGGCATCCAATATCTGCTTGCTCAATTAAACTGAGCCTCATTTTAAATGACCTCAGTCAGAAAGTTGTCATGTCATATCACCTAACTTCTCTGATTTTCATTTTCCCTTTCTATAAATGACAGGATGTACTATTAATCTATAATATCATATAAATTGTAGCTACAGTAAGTATGTAGGAGCTCAGAGGAGAAAAATGGCAAGGAATGCTCCTCATGAAGGATGTGAGGTTTGAAGGAGGAGTCAGATGCATATAGTCAGAGACAAATGTGGGATATTGCAATGAAAGAAAACAGTGCATGAAATGAAAGAGGTAGAAATGTACCAGGTGTACTTGACAGACAGTGGGTTGTATAGAACTTTGTTGAGAGAAGCTATGGGAGATGTGGCTAGAGAAGCACGTGATGAACTTCAAGACAATATAAATAGCTTGCACTTTAATGTGATTGGGTGTCATTGATAGTTTTTGAATTGGAGAGAAACTTGATTAAAGTGGTGTTTTGTGGAGGGGGAAAAAACCTGTTCTGGCCATATTAATTTGTCCTCTTTAAATTAAACAACTTGATCATTTTCTTATGTCTCCCATTCCCTTAACTGTTTTTGTAGTCACAGGCTAATCCAATTCCTTGTATAAATTATACAATATTAAGCTGCAAATAAACTACCAAAAAATAATTTAGAAGTAATTTTGTCATAAAAATTATTTCAATGCAGTTGTCACATCTAATATCTGTTATTACATTTATACACTATTACTTGTCAGAGAAAACATTTAAACAGGAAATCTTGGGCTGCAGAGAACCCCATTAAAATGAACTATAAATCTAGGGTGAAGGGAAGTTTTCAAAATTAAGAAAGAAGAGACATAGGCTGTATGCAGATGTCACAGTAAGTCTTCCAGGGAGGAAATAAGGATTTGGTAGCTTGCAACTTAAACAGTAAAGAATTGACTGTTTCAATGTATCTGACTGTGTGGCTGGTATTTGGAAAAGACAGCGTTGTGAGGATACCAGGAGTTGCCTTGGCGGCTGAGCTCTGTCTCTGTTACTTCCTAGCTTGCTGACTGAGCAAATATTCTCTTCTACAGTTTCTTCATCCGTAGAAATAATATGCCTAATACATTATCCCACACATAATAGGCCTCCTTACGGACACAGTTCACCCTCCCACCACCTTCTCTATTCTGGCCACAATCGTCTTTAGTTGTAAAGTTGTAGACAACACTACCAACCTCACAGTGCTGCTGAGAAGAGGGAGGGAACTAAACCACACTAAGTAATGCCCGCAAGGCTCTCATTGTAGCAGATCCTTTCACACATCATATAATAAAAGTTATTAGACAAAATTATTCCCGTTTCAGGGCTTCCCTGGTGGCGCAGTGGTTGAGAGTCCGCCTGCCGATGCAGGGGACACGGGTTCGTGCCCCGGTCCGGGAAGATCCCACGTGCCGCGGAGCGGCTGGGCCCGTGAGCCATGGCTGCTGAGCCTGCGCGTCCGGAGCCTGTGCTCCGCAACGGGAGAGGCCACAGCAGTGAGAGGCCCGCGTACCGCAAAAAAAAAAAAAATTTTTTCCTGTTTCAATTCACAGTTTTTCCCATTAAAAGAACATAGCCTACATTTTCATGTCTGGTTAGAATCAGATGTATCTACTTTTTCTTCACATGTTTCTAAAATGAGCAGAACGCCATGATTAAATGGTTTCTCATAGAGTTCTTATACATGAAAGAGCTCAGAAAACAATTCATCTTAGTAAGTAAAATATACTAACACTAATGTATGTTTATTGAGTGCTTCCTATCTACCAGGCACTCTTCAATGTGACTTAATGTATTCATACATGCTCACAACAAGTTGGTAAAGAATCCATACCTTTATTATTGCCATTTTATGGGTAGGAAAATTACAATTTATGAAACATGCTTGAGGTCACCTTGCTTGTTGCTAGCAGAGCTGGGATTAAGAGACATCTAATCCCATGCACTTGTCGGGGCATGGAACAAAAACCAAGTAATATCCAAAATTGTGGTCTACATTCTTCTTTTTCAAAAAATCGAAAGCAAATGAAGATTTAGACTTTTGTGTCTAAAATGTCTATAATTTCAAAAGAACAAATTCTCTATCATGCAGTGAGAAAAACAAAAAATCTAGTGTATCATTCTTAATAGAACTGTTTGGTTTTGTTTTTAACTGTTATTTAAAAATTACTTTAAAAAAGGATCTCTGAAATATAGACATAAATAATCCATAGAAAAATTTCCAAGATTGCTGATTATAGGACTTTGGCCCTATGTTAACGCTGTAAGCATCTCTGGTATGTAAATAGAGATCAATTTTAGGGTTCTTAGATATCCTTTATCCTTATTATTTTTTAAACAGACTTATTGCAATTTAATTCATATACCATAAAATAAATCACCTGTTTCAAGTGTGCAATTCAGTGGTTTTTAAAATACATTTACAGAGTTATAAACTGTCACCAGGAGGGGTACAATGTTGAACCTGTAAGGGACACCATTCTCTAAAAAAGGATAAGAGCAGAAACCACAAACCAATCTGGAAATGTACTTGGAGACACTGGAGTTAAAGGAAAGTGATCTACTTAAACATTATGAACACTAAAGTATTAACTCATAATTCTCTCCTTAACACGGAGTGGGAATATATTTGCATTCCATAACTAACAGGAAGAAATATGTTTTACTGATCTACAGAGAACTAAACTAAGACGTCTCATCTAGAGTGTATTATCAATTTCCTCTGTAAAGCTTTGTGATGACACCTATTTGCTACTACCATTCCCTTGAATGTTACTCATAATCTTCTTGCTGCCAAATCCATATAGTCTTTTATTATTTGATGAGTAGAAAAGGTAACAATGAGAGATGTGAGAGAAATGTCTGTCAATTGAGAAGGCTGTTGAATTTCAAAGCGTACAAATCAAAGGATCTATTTATAGACATTAAGTTCTAGATTTTCACAGTTTGAAGGAACTTTAAGCTAACAACCTCTTTTTTTACAGATGAGGCTGCTTGGAGAGACTAAAGTTCAGAACCCGCTCTGGTGAGCCACTTATTACCTAATTTCATATTCAAACTTGACCTGTATGAATATGAAATTGAATGACCCTATATTATTCAGGGGGTTCAGGTATCATATAGGTGTCTCATCGCTTTTATAGTATCATAAGCTTTTCAGGACAGGGACATGTTTTTCCTGATTCCTCAGCATCCAGCAGTGTTTGGCTAAAAAGCATTTTTTAACTATCACATTTTAGCTACCTATAAAAGTTAAGCCTGTGGTTTCTTCGGAACTAAAAGTTCTATATCCAAAAATCTTACTGTTGTTTGTCTTCAGATTTTTCATCTTTTTTTCCTCTATTATTCCACCATTTGATACCTATTTGTTGCTGCTCTTTGTTTCAATGATAAGATAAAGAATTCTAAAATGAATTAAAATTTTAAAATATTTTTTAAAACAGTCTAGATTACACAGGAAAAAAATGATTATCTTTGGAAGGACTAATTCTCAAACAAATTTTCTAGTCAAAGAAAAACAAAAAGTAATCAAAGAATTAAATCCAATTTAACAAGTATTAGTTGGAACTTTCTTATGCTTAATGCACTGAAGATACAACAGTTATATAAGACATAGATCCTACCTTCAAGAAACTCTTATCCTCTAGAAAAAAATAAGTATTGTATGACAATTTGATCAGTTAATTGTATTTTTTTTTTTTTTTTTTTTTTTTGCGGTACGCGGGCCTCTCACTGTTGTGGCCTCTCCCGTTGTGGAGCACTGGCTCCGGACGCGCAGGCCCAGCGGCCATGGCTCACGGGCCCAGCCGCTCTGCGGCATGTGGGATCTTCCCGGACCGGGGCACGAACCCGTGTCCCCTGCATCGGCAGGCGGGCTCTCAACCACTGCGCCACCAGGGAAGCCCAGTTAATTGTATTTTAAAGCAAAATAATACTTAGTATATATTATTAAGTACTAAAATATTTTATTTAATCCTTACAACAATCCTATGAGGTAAACACTATTATACTTTCATTTTACAAATGAGAAAACTGAGGCACAGAGAGGTTAAATGACCTCCCCAAGCTACGGCAGAGCTGATATTTGAACCAGGCAGTGTCCATTCAGAACCTGCATTCTTATGCCGTATTGTATTACCTCTCACTGAATGCAACTTCTCAATTAATTTCATTTCTTTTTACACATATATCACCCAAATCAGAAATTAAGATTTACTGGTTATTCTACATCAGGGAGATAAATCTATTCTCACACAGAATCAGTCTGAAGATTGTAAATGCCTTACAAATATATGACATTATTAAAACATTATTTTCATGTTTTACATTTTGATGAAAATGTGTATTTAGAAGCATAAGCGTCTGCTATAGCACACAGTACATTTCTAAAAAGCTTGCAATATGATACACTGAACATCTAAAGTTACAGAGCTTATGGGAAAAAACATAGAATTAATCCCGATAACTAAAACCCTTTGCCACTTTATGGCCAGAGCACTAACCACAGCAACAAACAACAACCACAAATCCTACTTTAAAACTATTGATCACAGTTTTTTTTAATGTTAAAATTATTATAAATAAATACTATAAGACTTTATCCTAAAATACAAAAGAAAGTAGGCTAATGGAAGGGAGTCAAAGAAAGTCTGCTGAATTATGGAGACAAGCAAACTGCCCTCAGAAGTTGTAAGTGGATAAGCAGATGCAGGCTTTGCAAAGATCTAGACTGATGTTTGGATGTTATCTTGTCACTGTTTCTTCTGCATGTGATCAACCTCAAGAAAAGGTGGTGTGAATGAACACCATTCACAGTACCGCGTTCTTCCATGGCTTGCTGGATCCAGCTTCCTTAGTACACCTTGCATTCTGATGTTAGAGCACAAAACATTAGGATACTGGGGGAAAATCACGTAAGAACTGTCTGGTCTTTCCGATTCTACTGATGTCATCTCTTTCTATATCAATCCCATTTGAACTTATTCACATTATAGAACATGTGTTGTAGCAGAAGAAATTGTATTTAGAATTATTTCTTAATTTAGAGTCTTTTCTTCTTTTCTGTTAAACACACTTATAAGTTGAAAATGTCTACTTTATTCAGAGCAAAATGCTTTACTAAATTAAGTCCAATTATGGCTAGCAGCATATGGGTCAGTGCAGAGAAAACACAGCTTTCAGCGCCAAACAGAAGTGTCCCAGGCGTCATTCACACATTTCCACCTGCAATTTCAGCATGAGTGCGAATTTTCTTCCCCTTTCATCTCCTCTGACATTAATACAAAATTTAAAATAATATGGGGTGACTATTATAGCCTTTCATTCCCGGTAGCCATATTTTAGGACTAAGGGATTAGCTAAAGTCCGGTATCATTTCAAAGAACAAAATAAAAATAGATAGAAATGGCACTTTTCCTAATCAAGTGGAAAGTGGGTTTTTTTTTGGTCCAATTTACAAGAAATTTCTATTGATTAGAACATACTTATACAGCTCAGGTTGATGTGTCTCTCAAAGCTGTTATCTGAACTGCCAATTCACTTCCTCTAAGCCCCATGACCAGAAAAAATGATTTGTTTTCTGTAGTCCTGCCCTAATTTGGTCCTGGTGAGTTGTTGAGCCTTTCTTGTAACTTTGTTCCTTGGTTTGCTGAAGGCTTGGTTTACTCATCCCAGTGAAAACTCCTGCTTGTTCACCTCCTTCTCTGAACAAAGGCTGATTTTCGTAAGAGTTCCTGAATGTTTTCCCTTAGGCATTGGGACTAGCTTCTCCCAGAGAAGTGGGCTGTTGCACTGCTTTTTGTCATCTTTCATCACAGAAATGTTCAAAAGGCAGCAGAAACTGTGATAGGCAAGTAAGTCTCTGCTTTCATGAAGAGGGTGATGGAAAAGAATTTTAAACAATTTTAGCAATAAACATTTGCTGGTACATGAATCTGGATTTATAGTAGTTAGAGGTATGTGCATTTTCATAGAATAGTCTAGGCATGGTTCCTCCCACTTCGTTACTCCAAGACCTGAGCATTGTGTTGCTTTTGGTTTCCCTGTTACAGCTGATAACATCAAACATTTAAAACGGAGCAGAGCGCTGCTGACTGCGGCTCCAAGCAGCTTCAGGTTGAGCGATGTTATCAGTGGTTACAAGAGTAACAGAACTCCAGGGCCTGGGCTGGGTCTTGGCTTGTAAAATGTCTTTCAGTTCTACTTCTACAATGTTTTTATGTAGAAAGTAGCTTGGCATCAATATGTTACTAAACACCAGGAATTTTTTTGAAAGGGAGCAAAGGATTTTGAAACATCGAAGCTATGATGATAAACTAGAGACATGCAAAATTATATTTGCCTGTTAAAAATCACTCTAACCTTTCACTTGTACATAGATCTTAACAACAAATTCTCGGTGTATCTTAACAAATTCCCGGTGTTCTGAAACAGCTCTGAAGGACTTGTTTGCGAGCATTTTAAAATATGAGGGAATTCCTTACTCCTTCTAATAAAGCTGTATCTCATGATTTACGCATCAATTTTCACAGCGTGGCTGCACAAAACGGGTTAATTCCAGAGCTCAGGCAGCTGAAAGGAGGGAGTTAAAGAGACCAAGAGTTTCTTCAGGATGGTCTGGGTTCCTTTTTTCTGAGCGTCTATACCTGGAAGCCTCAAGAAATACAGATGACATGGGAGAAAAGGCGAACATGCATCCTAGGGCTTTAAACTCTGTTCCAGAGTCCCCCACCCCCGAACCACAGCCCTCCTCCCAGCAAGAGGCCTGACATTTTGCATCAGGACCAACAGCAGACAGACAGCTGCTAGGAGGCTAGCTATGGGGAAGCCACACAGAGGAAAGGGTAAAAAAAAATAAACTTTGCAAAATCTTTCTTTAAAACATAACTTTCCAGAACACATAGGTTTTCCCAGAAAAAAATGATTAACAAATTAGTGTTCAAATAGATTAAGTTGAGAGTGATGTTAAGATAGTGACGTTTATATAACATTTGGACGCAATGCAGTACCAGGGAGGCTAATAATTGGGAAAGCAGAAAATAATGAAAATCGCTTTTTCTTAATTTAGTTCTGACATCCAGCAAGGTTCAGCCCAGGTGGCTACCATATACGTACGCTGGAGGCTACCAGAAAAGAAAATACTTAAGAAAACAAGTGTACCATTTTTTAAATGTTTTATTTTAAAATATTATTAAATTAAAATATTTCTAAAGGAATTGGACATGACTATTTAAAAGGCATTTTAAATAGTCTCCTAATTTCTCCTAATTTCCTTCAGCTCTGATATGACTCCCCACATTTGTTTCATCTTTATTCCTTTTCATTTGGGTTTGACTAGGGAAACAGATGATTACAATGATATTATTATAATTAAAAATATTGAGATGAAAATAAAAGTTTGAAAAAAATATTTATCAAAAGTTAACTTTTGAGGGGTAGGCCATTTTATTTGAGGCAAAGTGCACAGAAAATTCATCTGTGCAATGATCCAAGTCATCATCATATCCCAAATCCCTGAAGTCTTTCTTGTCTCTTGTAGCAAGGTGCATTAGCTGACTAATAGTATTTCCAGAGAGAAAAATGGAAAGGAAAATGCTGAGCCTGACACAGAAGAGCTTAATAGACTTGTGTACATATATTAGCCTTATGACTCACGATAGATTTGCACCACTGCCAACTCCAACTCAGAGGGTCTGTCATTAACACTTCCTCTTATCCCTCCAGCCTTTTCTCCCCTCAAATTATCTTACAAGCTTTCCAAGTGGATGCTTTAACTTAATATTTCCTCAAGGATGACAGAATTTAAGCAGGTTCAAGAGAGAGCAATTAGATGTCTTATTTTGTTGGCTGATTTCAGCAAATATCAAGTTCAAGATTTTGTTTTATTTATAGGGTCTATGTTTCTATTAACATAGAAAAATCAACTAATACTGAGGCCTTAAAGGACTAAGAAGAAAATAGTCCTTCCCTTGTCCTTAAGGAATGACAAATTTCTTTCAAAATTTTAAAAGTTTTTGTGATTTCTTAAATAAGTTAGGTAACACTTGGCTAAAATGTATCAAACACACAGAAATGTAGCACCTGATAATAACTGATAATAAGGTAATTTCATTTAGTTATTAAAATTGCTTCCTCCCCCTTGCTTCCTACCATCTATTAACATGAGGATCAGAGATATAAATGGAAATGAGTTGTTTTTCTCTGCATGAATAGAAAAATGGATAGTCTTCCGTTACCCTCGGTCAAGTCCAGAAATGAAATAAATTATGATTACAATTTATAATTACAAAAGTGAACCTTCACTGGGATTCACATGGTGGTCTCTCATTCCCTTTTCCTACTTTCAGGAAGATTCTGTAAAGACATCATGATTTACAAGAATTATTTAAACTTGCTTTCTACTGCAGTGCTTCTTCGTGTGAGGCAGATAATTTGCATCACCTCTAAACAAAGCATAGACAGACTACAAGGATATTAACGATCTAAAATATGAAAAGAAATAAGAAACTTCTATAGACCGCTCTTTATTTATGAGTTCTCTAGATACTAATGCTATCTCAGAAACACCTGAAAGACAAGCCTGTTTGAAATGACTTCTATTAGGCTGAAAAATTAGTCCTTAATAATTTATTCACTTTAACATTTTCAGAGCTGAGACACGGAGAGAGTTTTTCAGTGTTTCATCAGCAAGGTCTTAGGCATTGCTCTTTGGGTGAAATCTGAGCTAAGATGTTTCATCATCACCCCTGTTCTTCCTCCCAGAGAAACCCTCACGACTTGGTTCTCCTCTTGCTTGACCAGGAACCCCAACCAGACTCAGTTGCTTGATATACAGTGAGACCACATCCCTTGTCGTCCTCCCCTTCCCTTTAGTCCCTTTGGCTAGCATTGCCACTTCCCTTCCACACCTAGCTCTTCTCTACACCTCACCCACCTTACCTACCAAACTAATCTTAAAACAATCCAACATTTTAGGATCCTGAGTCATACTGGAGAAACCACACCACCGTGCGGACTAATCACTCTTTCAGATGCCCAGTCACAGCTGGCCTGCAGCCCTCTCTGGACAAATATTGATATGGTCATAATAAGTTGTCACAATGGCAGGAATTCCCTGGTGGTCCAGTGGTTAGGACTCTTCACTTTCACTGCCGAGGGCCCGGGTTCGATCCCTGGTCAGGGAACTAGGACCTCACAAGCCTCGCGGCCAATATATAAATAAATAAATAGTCACAGTGGCAAGTCAAAACCATCAGCAAATTGCCCTGTTGTTCTTTGCTGTCCCTGCCACCCTTACAGCCTGCTCTCTTTCTTCAGCAGCACCCTTCTCTCCTACTTCACAGGGAAATAAAAGCTGGCCAGGTGTTTCCCGTTCTGATGTCCAAGGCTCCTGCACCTGTCTCTCTTTTACATGGTCTTTTCTACTTGTGTAAGGTCTCTTAGGTACTTCCACCAGCATCTCTCTCTCCTGCGTCTTCAATTTCTCTCTTCTATATCCCCTCATTCCATCTGCCTTCAACAGACTCTGATCTGGTTTCTGCATCCACTCTGCTAAAACTTCCTGGCAAACTTTGCCATTGATCACCTCCTATTGCTCCACACAAACTCATTTTCATTATGTTAGTTGACATTCTTAAACTATTTGACACAGTCGATCCTTCAATTCTTTCTAGAATTCTCTCCTCTCCTCCCTCCGTGGCCATTTGCTTTTGTGGTCCTCCTCTTGTATTTCAGACGTTTCCATTTCACTCTTCTTATCCATCTCCTAAATGCCTGTCATCTTTGGGGGGAGCTGAAGTGGCTGAACCAGGATTCAGAGCCAGACAGAACTCCAGAGCCCAGCAACACAGGCTTCTGTATTGCTTAATGGCTGAACCCACTGGCTTCAGAGTCAAGCCAAAATGGGTTCAAAGCTCAGCCCTGCTAATTACTTTGCCTCTTTGAGCACTGGTTTTCTCATATATAGAATATAAGTAATAATACTTTCCAGATAGAGTTGCTGTGAGGAATAACTCTGGTAATAAATGCAAAATGTCTGGAAATAGTAGCTTTCCAATAAATGATATTTATTATTATTTCATTGGCTTTATGGTTCCTCAAATATTTATATTTGTTTTCAGAGTCAAACATGAAACAAAACAATAAGGTAGGGAGACATTTAGGGCACAGTTATATTAGGGAAGGAGAGAGAGGCATTCTTGCTGCAAACCAGTTAAACCAACTGAACAATTATCTGAGCTATTTACCTTCAGCTTAATTCTCCATTAAGAGGCTTCCATCCTTTTGAGAAGCACACTGACGTGAATGCCTCACCAGCACTGTTAGCAAAGAATCCTCACGGCCTCTTCCATCTTAACCCGGACTCTGTATGGACCAATGATCCCAGATTGGCAGCTTCCAAAGCATATTAACGCATCATTAACACGTTATCTTTAGGACTATCTTTGAACAGCAAAGACAGAAATGTTTGATAAGAATCTATTAAGCAAGTCAGAACATTTCTCATTTTGTGGAGATTTCTTCTACCTATAAGTTTGTAATTCAAAGGAAAAATGAAGAGTCTATTGATTGTTTTAAGTTCTTGATAAAGGAAAATTTTTTAATGTTTTTTAATTTTTTTTAAATAAAGGATAAATTTGTTTAAAAACATGGGGAAACCATGTTTGTCATACAAATATAAAGCAAACATGTATTAAAGATTTTATTTAACTTATTAATGCATGAGGGAACCCAGAAGATGTTACAACTTAGTCAAAGGAGAGTCCTTAGGACACAGATATACAAATAGATGTGAAACTGTCAATACCCACCAGGCAATAACTAATTAAGTTTCACCACATACAGCACATCTATATTTCTATGAATAAAAACTTTTTTTGGATTATTATCAGAGTCGTAAAAGTTTGAAGATAATGTAAGAAAGAGATACCCTAACAGAGCACTTAGTATTTTTTTTTTGCCCATTTTGAAGTTTTTTACAGTTTTTCTGACAGCTTGTCTCTTAAAGCTAAGAAGGATACCAACTGTACATTTTGCTATGTCCTGATACTTCACACAGACAGATAAATTCTCCTCAACCAAGGAGACAGATTTAGCATGTGTTAAAGAGTACCAAAATAATATTGATACATGGTAGTCAGAATCTAAATAGGTTAGAGAACTCCTGGTTTCTACTCCTAGAGCCAGTACTTTGAACACTATGGGTCCCTTTTACCTTATGTATAAAATGGCATTTAAGTTTTCCTAAGATTTTAGAGTAGAAATTACAGAAGCAGAAAAAATAAGATTCATGACTTTCAGATGAAGGATAGAATGATGACTGCTCTGACTTGCATTTCCCCCTCATTCTTCCTCTCTTCCTTACCCATCTGGGTTGCATTAAAAAGCTTGATACAGGATCTCACTGGGAAGGAGAGGGGTGGGTGGTGGTGCAATGGACACTGAGCTTGACAGAGAATCATCATGGCATTTCCATAGAGAGCTCACAATGGAATCATTGTCAGCCCTCCCTTTGCTTTGACCCTGATGCTGAACATGAAGTCAGGGCACATGCCCCAGAGTTCATCCAGCTGGAGCCCTGCGAGAACAAGGATGGTGATGTCAGCTTTGGCACTCTGTTTAAGGACAACAAAGCCTGTGCCTAGCGAATTACATAAAGATGGATCACAACCCCCAGCTCCATGTTTACAAAGCCATCAGCAATAAACACACATACCTTTTTTTTTTTTTTTTTTGTGGTACGCGGGCCTCTCACTGTTGTGGCCTCTCCCGTTGCGGAGCACAGGCTCCGGAAGCGCAGGCTCAGCGGCCATGGCTCACGGGCCCAGCCGCTCTGCGGCATGTGGGATCCTCCCAGACTGGGGCACGAACCCGTGTCCCCTGCATCGGCAGGCGGACTCTCAACCACTGCGCCACCAGGGAAGCCCAACACACATACCTTTTAGTAAAAGAAAACCCTAGCCACTTTCATCATCATGACAAAAGAAGAATCGATTTTTTTAAAAACTATGGGTAATTAGTATAACATAAGACCCTCCCCCCCTTTCTAGTTAGTCAATATCACAAGAGCATATGTGTTTTGCCTTTATTTTCCATAAACTACAGCTCTTTGTCACTTGTACCTATAGCTGTAAACATTATTATATCAGCCTTTAGAAAATTTTACAACTTTCATTTTAATAATTATATAGAAAAAGAACAGAAATTTTAATTCTAGAAGTAATTTGGGTCAGGGTCTCCTAAAATTCCCAGAGGTCTCTTGGCGCTTCTGAAGAGGCTCCATTCTTTCTCAAAAAATAAGGTTTATCTCTGATTTCACACCCCCCCACTAACAATAGCAGTGATTATACAGAATTGTTTTTATTCCCTTTATAAATAACTTTCAATTCTAATCTGCTCCTTCGAACAAATAACTAATCACTGTTTCTCTTACAATCATACTCATTAGGCATGGCTTTTAAAAATAAAATTAAATATGTTTAAGTACATCTTTGAGGCCGACTCTCAAAGTAAAACAGAGGAGAAGGACGTATGACCTCAACCACGTGGAGTTTAACCTCATTTAAATATCCATAAGCCAATCCTTCCTCTTTTCATAAAAAATTCTGTTGTTTGAGAGTATTGCCATTTGCTATCTGTTTCTTTAAAAGATAAATGTGTAAGTGTTCAACTGAAAACAAAGTCAGAAATATATAAATATGTTGTTTCCCTAAGCACACATGCACATAAAACCTGGGAGAAAAAGGAATTTGCATATTGTTATTGAATTTCTTCAGGAAAAAAAAATGTTGGGAAAGATATATAGCTGTTGGTGAACAAAAGTAGAGGCATTTAGCTTTTCATCATTACAGAAAAGACTAACTCAAAACCTACACTCAGTTTCAGTTCCATGAAAACAAAAGCAATTTCAAGATTTCTTCCCACTAATTATTGCCTTTTATAATAATAGATAACATAAGATAAGCATTTAATATACGCCGGACACTAAGTCTTTTACGTGCATTGATTATTTCTAACCCTTAATAACAATTTATAAAGCAAGTACTATTATTATCAGCCTCTTTTCATGGATAGGAAATTAAGGATTTGAGAGGTTAAAACTTGCCCAAAGTCACAAAGCCATAGAGATTCACGGCAAGCACTATCTCTCCTATGTTTTACTGTAGGCAGTATTACTGTACCTAAAAATGCTTCTTAGGCTCTGTAGTAATGTTTCCCAAACTCTCTGCATTTCTCCTTAGGGTCCCAAATTGCACAGTACCTTAATTTCTTTGTCTTGTTTAGGGATTTTATCACACTCTCTTTAGCTCAAAAATTCCAATAAATTTTGCCTGCAAAGGCCCTTTTCCAGGTCTTCCTTGCGCTCTTCTCTGTTCCTTGACTACACCAAATTTTTAAATAATACTATCCTTTTGTCCTTTACTGACAGGAAATCCTTTTGATATCCTTTTGGTCTGGTTCCACAGGACTGGAGTTACGCCACAAATAATAAGCGAAAAGGCTCAGGGAATGTTAAGTAAGGGTGTTGATTTGTCAGAATATTTTCCACTTGTTGCTGAGGTTAGTAGCTAAATTGCTTAAAATTTTAGATAATAGGGAAGAAGATAATCATTATCCCAAACACACAAATAATGAAGTTTTTCTCTCGAAAGAGCCAATCCTCTTCACTTTCTCTCCTCAGCACTTCGTTTCTTGGGTAGATAACGGAGGTAGCAGATTTTTCCCTCCTAGAAGCTCCTCAGATGTGAGATTTTTTTCCTGCTATGTGGACCTTCTATTAAATGCAGGAAGGAGGGCTGAAGCTTTATCATTAACATCTTAAGGATCCTGATTTCTTTCTCTGCTTAGACAACAACCTTCCCTACTCTAGGATGAAGTAAAAATGTCTTGACCTGGCATAAAAGAGGCTTCCAAATTCATCTCCTTCCAGTGGAGCCTTACCTCTTCCCACTGCTTTCCACTCTCTTGGGCTCCATGCTCTCACAACTGAACTCCCCAGATGAGCTTTTGCTTCCATGCTTTTCCATTACTGTTTCTCTCACTGGAAAAGTCTGTATTCCTATTTTCTCCTAGTTCCAGTTCAAGGCTTTAATTGAAGGTTTTGCCTCTGTAATTCCCCCCAGACAATCTCACTCTTCTCTCACTTAGCATTATACCTTTCTCCTTGTTCTCCTTTGCATATTTCTCGATGCCTTGGAACTGTTCCTGGAGCAAATTTCCAGGGATCAAAGCCCAAGAAACTATCAGATAATGCTAATTCAAATATCTGATCCTGAATTAAAGTTCACCCCAACTTCGCTGGTATCCCTCTCACATAGAGGAAGTAGGATGGAGGGGCAGCAGGGAAGGCGAAGGACAAGTGGACGGTTTCCTGATGGTTGTGACTTGCCTTCGTGAGTGATGGCAGAGAATACTCACTAGGAACACATAAATGGTTGGCCAGAGAGGACTGCAGCCCAGCTGTGAGTGGGCACCTGGGCACCTGCTGGCATGGTGGTGTGGTTTCTCCAGCAGAATTTGAGCACCTAAGATATTGGATTGGTTTGAGATTAGGGATAGGTAGGTGGGGTGTAGAAAAAGACAAGAGGTAGAACGGAAATGGCAATGCTAGCAAAAGTGATTAAAGTGATAAAGAAGGGGTATGTGGTCAGATGTTGTATATATATAACTGAGCCTGCTGGGGGTCCTGAGCTGGTGAAATAAGAGGAGGAATAAGTCCTGAGGCTTCTGTAGGATAAAGGACAGGGGTATGGAAAGAAAGGTGTTAGAAAGCTTGAAGAAACTTGACTCATTCTGAGTTATTCTATTGAAGAGCATAAAATGAAATAATTTAGGTCAGATTGAAGAATTTTTTTTTACTTTCAAAATTGAGAGAATAAAAATGGTTAAAAAATTTTAAGAGACCTCAGTGTGAATCTGATTGATCCAGAAATAGCTTTCAAGTTAATACTTATGAATAAAGTGATTTGAAAATAGAAAAATTATGGACTCAGTCCCCTGTCTCCCAAGGAACTGATTTGGAGTTTTTAGCCATTCGAGGGTAGATTTACTTGCACGTCATATCTGGGAAATTGAAATGGAAGAAAGCACTTTTGGAAGGTGCAATTTGTATTTTTCAGGAGCCACTGGAAGTTTGAGAATGTCACACATATTAGGAAGTTAATAAGTGTATTAAAGACCTTTAAAGCCAAGTGATAATGATGCAATCAATACTTTAGAAATACATTCTGTCACTGTACACGTAACAGAGAATTAAGAATTAAGTCAATCGAGCCAGTTAGGGGGGTGTGTGTGTGTGTGTGATGCTTCCAAGTTCCCTATATTTTCCCGTTAGATTTTAGGAAAATACCAGGAATAGATGCCTGGGTCCTATAGTAAGCGTTTACTTGACGTTTAAAGGAACTGCCAAACCGTTTTCTGAAGTGGTTGTACTGCTTAATATACCCACCCACAGTGTGTGAGTTCAGTTCCTCATATCCTCACCAATATTTGGTATGATCAATCTTAACTTTGACCATTTTTATAGGTGTGTAGTGATACCTCACTGTGGTTTGGTTTTTTTGTCTTGTTTTGTTTTGTTTTTGCATTTCCCTAATGTCAAATGACATTGAGTATCTTTTCAAATGCTTGTTTGTTTTCCATACATCTTCTTTGTGAAGTGTCTGTTCAACTCTTTGGTCCCTTTTTAAAAACTGGGCTTTTTCTTTTTTATTATTGAGGTTTGAAGGTTCTGAATATATTCTGGATACAAGCCCTTTTTCAGATATATGCTTTGCAACTATTTTCTTCTAGTCTCCGTCTTGTCTTTTAACAGTGTTTTTTGAATAGCAGAAGTTTCAAATTTTGATGAAGTACAATTTATTCATTTTTTATGTCCTTTTGGGTTCTGTCTTTAGTATTATAGCAAAGTATTAATATAGTATAGTATTGTGCCTAACCCGAGGTCACAAAATTTTTTCCTAGAAATTTTATAAGTTTAAGCTCTATATTAGGTTTATTGTCGATTTTAAGTTGGGCAAGATATAGATAAACTCTGCTCTTTTGCATATCATTATCTAATCTACCATTATTTGTTGAAAATATAACCTTTCGTCATTGATTTGCCTTTAAACTTTTGCCAGGAATCAGCGTCCACATACCTGTGGGTCTCTTCTGGGCTCCATTCTTTTCCTTTAATGCATTTACCTATCTTGATGCCACTGATGCCCTGTGTGATACGTTTACAGTTTTATATATACATATTTATAATTTGTCTCAAAGCCAGATAGTATTAGTCCTCCAATTTCCTGCCTTGTAGTTATTCTAGGTCTTTTGCATTTCTGTTCGAAATGTAAAATCAGTTTGTCAATTTCTACAGGAACGTGTATTGGTATTTCAATTGGGATTGCATTGACTCTATTGATCAGTTTGGGAGGAACTGACATCTTAATAATATTGTCTTCCATCTTACGGACAAAGAACATCTCTCAATTTCTTTACGTTTTCTTTAATTTCTCTAAACAATGTTTGTAGTTTTCGATTTACAGATCTTTGTCAGCTTTATCCCTAAGAATTTTATATTTTTGGTGCTCTTTGAAGTGGTGTTGCTTTAAATGTTAATTTCCAGGAAGTCTACATATTTGCATTAGGACATGTCACCCATTTTAGTTTTCTAGGGCACTATGCTCAAATCTGCATCATTTCAGACCTCCTGTAGACGTTTTCCAGGCATGGCATGGCTGCCTTTCTCTTTTCCACATAATTCATTGAAGAGAAGTCCTGCTTTCCTTCATACAAGTATATGTGTCCTGCTGATGGACTGCACAATAAAAGTTAGGAAAAGGTATTTACTCAGTGTGAGGATAGCTTTAAGGGAAATTTCTTTTTATAAACTTCTGAGGGTGATTCACCTGACAATGATATCCCAGGTATTGAGCTTCTTTCAAGGATGAACCAGAAAATAAGAATATTCTGATCAAGCCTCCTTCGAAATACAATGGGTTAAAATGCTTTAGGGGATGTGTGTTTACCTACCTATATTATATTAATTGCTGGGAGACCACAGAGCCATTTAAAAAGTTACTTTTGGTAGAGCATTAGATAGTGTGTGTTTCTCTAATGGGATTAATTTAACTATGACAGTTAATTGAATCAATTCATCACCCTAGAGAGGCTTTTATTCACCCTGATTTTCCACTGAGTTAAGTATAGGCTGCATTTCCTTTCTTTTTTGTGTATTTATATTTAGCGTTATTCCTTTGGTAACATTTAACAGCATTTAAGTTACAAAATAAGTTAAGAAAAAGATTGATTATGGACTTTGGCAGAAGCTGTAAAGCTGTTTAGTCAAAGCTTAGAATGTAATTTATTTCCATAATCACAGTTGAGTGTGGTCTTTTCTTAAGACCCACTGACTCATACTCTGGAATGTGGGTCTTGAAAAACAAACCTTCATCCAAATTTAATAGATTTTTAGAAATCATGTGAACTGGGAATCTGAAAATAGACAGTCATTTTATGTGTGAATATTAATATAATGATTTGCCATATTCTTGTATCCAGTTTCAGATTTAGAGCCATTTTTACAGACTATTAAGTGTAACTGGAAATGCCATGCTAATTGCATCATTAACCAAAATCTTGCTAGAAATAGCATTTATGGTAACCATAACACGTATGACCCAAGTTTACTGCTGCAAGCGTGGATCAGCGTGAGCACTTGCCAGGGAAGTTTTTGATTTGGATTCAGGTCCAACGTTGCTGTAGCTAACAGTGTAGTATTGGATAACCCGTATCACTCCTTTGTATTAGTTTGCTAGGGCGGCCATAACAGACTACCAAAGACTGGGTGACTTAAACAACAGAGATTTATTTTCTCACAGTTCTGGAGGTTAGAAGTCCAAGATCAAGGTGTCATCAGGTTTGGTTTCCTCTGAAGCAATTCTCTTTGGACCCTTAGTCAGTTCCGGCTGTTATTTTAAAACTACCATAGGCTGAGTGGCTTAAACAACAAATATTTATTTCTCACAGCTCTGGGGGCTCGGATGTCTAAGATCAAGGTACAGGCAGATTCAGTATCTGGTGAGAGCCTGCTTCCTGGTTCATAGAGTGCTGTCTTCTTACTGTGTCCTCACATGGAGGAAAGGACAGGGGAACTCTCTAGGGTCTCTTTTATAAGGGCACTAATCCCATTCATGAGGGCAGAGCCCACATGACCTAGTTAGCTTTCAAAGGCCTTTCCTCCAAATACCATCACCTTGGTGATTAGGTTTCAACACAGGAATTTTGAGGGGACACAAATATCGTCTATAGCAGATACCTTCCCTCTGCCTGTTCACACGTTCACCTTTCTGTGGACGCACAGGATTGGTGTTTCTGCGTCCTCATCTCCTCTTTTTATTAGGATACCAGTCATAATGGATTACGGCCTGGCCTAATGACCCCATTTTAACTTAATTACTTCTTTAAAGGCCCTCTCTGGAAATACATTCTAAGGTACCAGCGGTTACAGCTTCAACACGAATTTTGGGCAGACACAGTTCAGCCCACAATACTCTTTAACCTTTGCTTCTTCAATCACAAAATGTGTGGATTGGTTAAAGCATCACTAAAGACTGTCCAAGGTCTAAAGGATTAATATTACTATGAGAAGATGACCATTGTCTTTTCTAAATAAATATTGCAATGTTCAGTGGCCCTGGTTGCAAGCATCATAAAATGACCCTGGCTAACTTAAGATAAAGAGAATTCATTGATAATCTGCAGGGGAGTCAGAGAGTAAGGGGAGGGCAGAGGCTTTGGCTAAGGAGAGACCCTGGGAGATGCGAAGAGCCAGGTAGCAAGAGCATTTATACTCTTCCTGGCTTCCTTGCATACAGGCAGGAGGGGGTGTCCACTGGGGGAGGCTGGCATCAACTCCCACCAAGACCACACACAATGAAGGGGGAGCAGAAGACTCCTGAAAGGGCAGTGAGGAGTCACAGCAAGATGCAGTGATGGTATGGAGTACTCCCTCCCCCATAAAATGACAGATAACCACTAAGTACATCTTGTGATATTTAACTAACATTAAGTTAAATATGATTGGAAGAGCTGACAAAACAATAAAGCAAACAATCTCCTGACAATTTTTAACGGCTCTCAACAATCACATTTTGACAATAAATTTTTGAAATAAAATTCAAATTAACAATAGAAAGTGCTCTTTTTGGAAAGGTTAATTCTCCCAAGGGAGAGGCATTGCTCATTAGAAATTGATGGGTTTTTTTAATTGATTTCCATAACTGCAATTTCCTTGTAGATATTCTCCTATGATTCTCTTATGATTCTGCTATTCAATTTTTTTCCAATAGGCTTCCTGGAAGTTACTATCTACATTGTACTAAAATGTTAGTAATCACATTTAATTATCCCTTCATTTGTAGATTTTGTTACATTTTCTCTTTTCCTCAATTCTACTCTGAAATATGAAGTGTTCAGGTTTTTCTTTAATTTTAAAATATATTCTAGTTTTGGTCCAAATGCTAGATATATAAAAAATTGTTATTATAGTCTAGCTATTCAAAACTTCTCTTTAGCTATGAAACTTTATTTTGGATACCTTAAGAACTTCAAGTTTTCATTGAGCTCACTGTTATTCTCATTTTATTTTCAAATATTTTGAAACTTCTTTATACTGATTTATACTCTGCTTATTTTTAGTCAAATAAAAAATCTCTAAAACCCTGATTGCTGTGTATTTGGCTTTTCCTTTTCATCCCCATTAGGAATTAATATCCTTGAATCCTCATTCATCCAACAAACATTTAATGAACAGCTACTATGTGTCAGTTACTGTTCTAGACATGAGTTGGTGCTCACTAATCTTCCTTCATAAACCATGATAACTGCACTGTTTTTGTTTCACTTATTTTTTTTATCTATCAAAATTTTAGTAGTGACAACAAAAAGCCACCTTGCTCTGTTTTTATTTTATGTATAATAATAATGAGGACCCTTTTTCATCCATTTACTTCTTGCAAATACACATCTAGCAATAGGGAATTCTTTAAAATCAGAAGAGATCATTAAATTATCTATATGGAAGGGATCTCATAGAGGCTTCTAAACTTTTAAAACAGTCATTTTTTTCAAGTAAAATTATACATAGGGCTCCAGTTGTTTAAAACAGCCGGAACTATTGCTTTTTCTGTGCAAAGATGTTAAACATATCCAAATTTATAACTTTTAAAAATTTCAACATCACTAAATGGGAGCAATGAGCCAGTTTTGATAACATAAGAAACTGAAAACTGGAGTGATATTATAGGTGACACTGCAGTCACACCAACCTCAACATCTCATTTACTTTTGTATTTTGCTAAAAATCACACAATTTCACAAAGATATGTGGTTGCAAACAGTAACCTTTATTTGCCACTTTGCCTCACACTCTAAGAAGACTCTTCAATTTGCTCTAATCTAGACCCTGGAAACAGGAGGCAGTTGGCCTTTTTAATTTCAAAGTTAAATCCCCGACAATACCTGCCATCTGCTCACATTCCCCTTCACCAAAATAAAAGACAAGTAGCTTACAGACCCTTCAGATAAAACCTGTAAAAGACAGCATCACGACTTAGCATTCCACCCATTCCCTCGCTGTTGCACAACTATTGCTGGGCGCTGGTGGACACGCGCAGAGCAGAGGCATCCGGGCTAACATTTCATCGGACTTAGCACCCTCGTGCTGTGGTAGTGTACTCACGCATACCTTTTTATTTGAAAGAGCAAGCTCGGGCCTGAATTTTTAAAAAGAAAAAGAAAACAAGTCTTCCTAATCTATGCACATTTGCAAGAAGTTCAAGTATCTGTGCTGATAGACTATAGGTCCTTTTTCCAAGGACTACCCTCCAAGAACAGACTATCCTCTATCTTCACGTAGAAGAACTATTTAATGGGTTAACTGTGTTTCAAGAGATGCAGTTCAAAAAGCCCTAATCTTGTCCAGCTATTTCTCTCTGTGTGTGAGACACTGAGAACAAAGGAAGTCAAGTAAAGCACCCCATGTAGAATACTTCCTTTCCACTGCTCATGCTGTTGCCTCACCTTTCACTCCACATCCCTTCAATCCTAACTGGCAGAATTTTACTCATTTTTTTATAGCCTCTCTCAGATACATCTACTCCATGAAGCTTTTCTTCTTCCCTCAAACAAAACTTCAATCTCCGTCTCTGTCTCTGTCTCTCTCTCTCTCTGTCTGTCTGTCTCTCTCTCTGGAATCCTACAGCATTTTAAATGCAACTAACAGGTTCTTTTATTTGATTCTGTGTCTGGAAAGCACAAACCTCTTGCTCACTTTGTTGTAACTCTTGCTGCACCTAACAGCTGACCCAGCACATTGTAAGTACTAATTAAATAACAAGTTCATTAAATTGTTCATCCAAAGACACAATCCTCAATAGGTCATTCACATCAAAATGGTTTCTATTTGGCTTGATTTAATGAAAGTGTTTTCTGCAATCCCTTTCATATTCTTAGAATTCTGTATATTTCTTCCAAGGCTTCCACATTACAATATTTTTTCAGCTGCTTTGATCCTTTTTCATCGAATTCTCTTTTTAAAATATTACTGTTTAAATTGGCGATTTTTACAGTAAAAGAGGAAGTGCTACAGAAAGATAGGAAGATTTCAACAGTTTCTAATTTGCCCGTCTGTCTCTTTGTGTTTGATAATACATTTTCTCTTAATTGTGTGTGGCTGTGTGTTTTTCATAATTCCCCCAAACTAACACAGGATAGTATACATCTCAGAATGTCACTTTATCCTTTGTTGAAGGTCTGATTCTCGAGCGTCAGATACCGAGACGGAATTTGGTATAAACATCTTTGGAAGGGAAGGGGAGGAAGAAGGATGGGGCAGAGGAAGAAGTCCCCGTGGAGAGCTTGGGAGTGTATACAGACCATTAGAAGTAACCCCATTGGGCCAAAATGGCTGGGTCTTTATACTCCATCTTGATCAATCATTGGCTGTGTTCTGCCTGGAAAAAAATGTGTATTTGAGCAAGTTGCCTCTCTGCAGATTCATCAAACCCTGGGAAGCTGACAGCTAGAGACTGTCTTCTGGGATGATCTGGGTAGTTCATCTCTGTGTCCACAGCATCTCTTTAGAGAACCCCCTTTCCCCAAAATGGGAACAGAGATTACTTTCTAACTTTTGAGATTGAAAAACAGAGACAAAACTAAATTGCCACCAACCTTTCTGCAGTCCCAGCTAGACTTTCATGAATTAGCCCCATCACTCCCTTGACAGACATTAGGGTGTTTATTTCTCTACAATCTGAATGCTGTGATTTTACAACATTGATTAAATTCTGGCTTTACACAGTGAATCCTGGCATCCTATGACACTGGTTACATTGAAATTCCCAAACTCAAAATTCCAAAGACTGTCAGATTTTCTTAAGGTTTTAGTTTCTGAGGTAAACAGAATTGATTAATTAGTCAGACCTCAAGAGGATTTGTTGAATTTCTCTGAGCATATCAACCATTTTAGGACTTGGGGATCTGGATCATTTTTCTTTGAAATATAGCAGTTATGACAATGTGATATGAATGATGAAAAATTAAGATTATAAACTGCTTAGGTCGATTCACAAATCAATCTGATTTGTAACGAGACAGTCCCTAATAATAAGGGATACATTTCCTGAGACCAGCTATGCTTGGATAGTGTCAGATGCCAAAGCCTAAATGAAAACATTCTGCAATATTTCAATAATTCAAATATCTCAATACTTCTGCAATATTAATTGGTAGCTGGAAAATTCTATTTCAAAGTTCTGCCTTAACATTGCCTACACCACACTGAACATTTTTTTTTTCCCCTTTGCCCTCAGCCTATATTTATTTGAAAGTTTTAAAATCTTAAGGATAAACCTTTTACAAAGGAGTAATTTGGTGGGAGGGTATTTAACTTCTATAATAACAGTTCTATTACTCAAAGATTTGTGTTCTTCTTTTGTAATTTCCTGTGAAGTATTACTTTGAGAATTCTCAGTGATGAAAATTCTTTAACCTGAGAGGGATTGAGGAGAAATGATGGAAGAAGTCTCTGGAGCAGTTACTGAGGGGCAATAGGAAGGAAATGCCCAAAGACTGTAGTGATAACCTTGGGTGTCTTGACCGTGTAGCCTTTCCCTTGAAAGGAAGCTAGAAATAAGTTAAGGTAAAATGGTGCCAGGTTATTTTTTCAGTCATGAATATTTTCTTATTCTGAACTCTACATCTCTCTCCTATCAACAGAAACTTTAAAAAAATATTAAAAAAATTTTTTTTGAAATATGTATTGAAAGTGTGTACTGTACATTCTCAAAGCCTCATATCTTAATATGTAGTATTCCACTTGGCTTCAGTACTACAGGGAATATTCTTTGTCCCTTATCCTTAATGTTCAACAATTTTTTTAATGAATTAATGAATAAACATTGGCCTTGGTTGTGGAGATATTTGGGATAAAGGTACAGACCTATCACTATATACTGTATGTCACTATACAGCATTTTCATTAAAACTTTACACAATATTCAAAGAAATATGAAATTATTCCCCATTCTGATCCATGGGATATGCTCTGATGATTGCTCTTGTTTCGTCCACAAGATCAGTATTCTTGTACTTTAAAATTTGAGATATACTGTCTTTTCTTAATATGAGAGTGTTTTAAAGAGTTAATAGAGAGAGGATTTTTAAACTCAAATGTTTCACTTACTATTGTTATTATTCCCTCCATAGGAATATCTAACAAAGCTATTGTCAAAATGAAAGCCTTACATGTCCACTTAAAACAATTCAATGTCTTCCTCATTCATATAGTGGTGAGTACCCCAACATGTACCTTAAAACAATTCATATCCCTTGATAAAATTAACTCTGCAAAATTTAGTGCAGCATAGTGGTGGCCATTACATTCTTCTCCACTTCTTAATTCACAAACTGGTGTCAAGCTTCCCATTCAGGGAAGACCTGTAGGTGTCAACACACTGCACTACAGAGGGTACTGCTTTTTCTGCAGTCCAAGAAGATGGTAACCCCAGGAGTGATACAGTGCACAGCCATGCACCACGGCACTGGCAAATAAAATGAAGAAACACATAGGTAAGGGCCCAGGACAAAACAGAAAGACAAAATATAAATGTGATACAGTTCGCTATTCTGATTCTATGTCTCTTTGTCCTTAGACTTGGGCACACTCTGGAGATTAAGAGAAGAGGCCAAGGAGATAAACAAGTGCTTAGAGCTGGTCCGAAAAGCCCAGCAGCATCTTTTCACTGTGTGAGAGAGGCAGCAAGACAGAGTTCCTGAGAGGTCCCAAGACTGGTTACTGGTCAATGTAATCTGGAAACTGGAAAGACACTAGATAGGTTTCATTATCTGAGATCCCACATTGAAAGATGGGAATGCTGCTGCAGACCTCAAACAGAGCATAGAGGACAAGAACAGCATCAAGCAGTTGGAAAAGTATTGCCCCCAGGAAAGTTTACATGGGAGCTATCTATCTGGGCTCTTGTTTCCAGTGGTCCTTGGATCTCACAATTTTCTCTCTTCTTTTCTGAGAATCTTCCATGTAACGTGTATCTGTACATCAAAGCATGGGATGTAAGGACCAAAGTATAAATTTGAATTAATTTTAAAATGCCTCTCATCATTTCAATTCCTGCCTTTATTTGCCTAGAACCACCACAATACAGAGATTTTTTTAAAATAAATGAATGGCACTTTTAATATGGTTATGAATATACATCTTTGCCTAAGAGAATAGGGGTGTGTGTGAGTGTTGTGTGTTGTGTGCTTACCCTACTTTATTAAGAAATAGAAATGCAAGCAAAGACCGGAGAATACGTTGACTCACTGAATTGCAGGAAACTCTCAGAGGAAAACTTGTGACTGTTTTAGAAAAAATATGCCAAAGTAGAAAGTCAACCCTGTTCCTGGCATCCACGAAGGCTGATGGCCAGCAAGACGTACACGAATCCCATGATCTGCATAGAAGGGACGAGGGGACTGTGAAGGCACACAACCCGAAGAATAAGAGCACTGCCTTCCAGGAAAACACACTTGATGTAACTCCTGGCTCTTCACTCTCTAGTTGTGTAACTTGGGCAACTTATTGAGCCTAAGTGTCAGTTTCTCCTGTAGAATGTAGATGATAATGCTTATCTCCTAGGGTTACTGTGAAGGTGCAATAACATAGTGCATGAAGATGCTTAGCATAGGGTCAGCACAGGATGAGCAATAAACATAAATGATATTATTGTCAGATGTGATTTAGAAAGAACAGCACCCAAATAAAAGATACAACAATGAAAAAGGATGAAGGGGTGAGAATACTCAGGCCGTCAAAAAGTTTAAGAACAATTGCCAAGAATGGACTCTGGGTAAAAACACTTACGAGGTAGTAGGAGAAGGAGCTTGAGAGAGAAATTTTATAAAATGGTAAGAGAGGAAGGAGTAAAAATGGTAGAACACAGGCTTGCTTAGAAGCCCAGGGTGAAGATAATGTCAGGTGTGGTTAACAGGGTCACACAAAGAAGATTTACATTTATCTGTTGCATTTGACACTGTAAAGATGGTCAGTGAGCTCTGTCCAAGCAGCATCAGAGAGAGAGAGGGAGTTAGACCGCACTGAGTTTTAGCATCTGTAAAGTCAGGAAGGAGAGTAAGCCACTGGTAAGCTTGGATGAGAATTTATAGAAAGAGATGAGGTGCCACCTAAAGGAGAATGAAAAAGAAAAATTGGAGAGAACAGAAGGTGTTTACACAATGAAGGATAGAGAGAGTTGAGAGGATACTAGATGGAAGAGGATCCCAGAGCAGTGAAAAGAGACGGCCTCATGAGCTAAGATATAGCAAATGGCCTAAACCAAGAGAAGGTTGACCTCATCCTATGAAGAGTTGGAAATAGGAAAAGATCAGTGGAGATGCTATAATATTAATATTTAATAATAGAAGGAAGGTCAGATTGGTGGACTGAGCACACCCCAGCTCTCCCTCCCTCTCAGAATCTGATAAATGATAATACAGAAGTGTTCAAAAAGCAAAATATAGATGAACCCACAACACTGAAAATAATCTATGCTGGGGTCATCAAAAGACGTTTCAACTAATTTCTTGAAGAGGAAAGAAAAAGGAGAATTTTGAAGCACCAAATAAAGCCATGTGAACAGTACAGAATATGCTGTGGTCAGAGCTGCCCCACAGAACCATAGGGGGCTGAAGTGCTGCTGAAGACAAATCCGGGGGTGGGGGCGAATTAAAGGTACAAGTAAGGAACAGCTTCACGAATCAACTTCTCCTCCCTCCACTTCCTCTGCTCCCATCTGGATGAGCAGAGGCCTCATATTTTCCTCCAGGCAGAAAGAAGCAACCTCTTATCTAACAAAAAGGAATGAACAATTAGCAAAAGCCAACATTTTAGTGTGAGTGTTAGTGTCATAAAGGAGAAAGCTGACAAGCTGCCCTCTTACCTTAAAGCAAACAGTCCCACGTTAGGCCCCTGTGCACAGACCTCCAGAGACTTTCTGCTCTAAGGAAACACACCTGCTCACCAGTGCAGAAGAACCACAGCCCAGGGCTTCAGTTGTAAACACAAGTGGACAACCGAAGGTCAATAGGCGTAAAAAGGGAACCGGCAACACACACACAACACACACACACACACACACACGACAAGAATCAAGACAAAAACTGGACCCTGAGATAATTTAGGGAACAGAAAAGAATATAATAAGTGGTACAGATGTTGCTTGACTTACGACGGGGTTAAGTCCTGCTAAACTCACCATAAACTGAAAATATTGTTGTTGAAAATGCATTTAATACACCTAACCTGTGACTTAGCCTAGCCTATCTTAAATGTGCTCAGAATACTTACCTACCATGGGGTAAGATCATCTAACACAAAGCCTATTTTATAGTACAGTGTTGAATATCTCATATAATTTATTGAATACTATACTGAAAGTGAAAAGCAGAATGGTAGTATGGGTTCAGAATGGTGTAAGTGCATGGGTTGTTCACCCTCGGGATTGTGTAGCTGACTGGGAGCTGCACATCACTAGCCTGGGAAAAGGTCAACATTCAAAATTCAAAGTCCATTTTCTACTAAATGAGTATTGCTTTTGCAACATTATAAAGCTGAAAAATCACAGATTGAACCACTGTAAGCCAGGGATTGGGTCTGTATAGTCACAGAGACCAAAGATAGCTCGTTCTAAATAAAAGCAGAACAACAAAAAAGTCTATTTTGATGAAAAAATATAATTATACTATGACAGATAGGTACACAGATACACATATAGATACGTACACACCTACATTACATACATAAATGGAAGGGCTGGAGAAGAAAATCCAACAAAACTTTACTGTGTGGGACAAAATATGAGAAAAAAATGAGATCAAAAAGGCCTATCTAGAGAGTCTACTAACCAACTAATTGGAATCCTAGAAAAAGCAAAATCTAACATTTTGGTTTTTTCTAAATGTAAAGCATTAAAAAAAAAAGAGTAAAAAGAAAAAGAAAAGAAATGGAAGAAGCAAAATGTCCATCACTAAAGAAGGACTTAAGAATTCAACATGAAGAACTCTAAATTTTAAATAAAAAAAGAAAAAGTAGAAAATACTATGGATATAATAGAAATACAAATTGAAAAAATTTAAATTTATTTGTAATTATAATTACTCAATTAACCATAAATCATATATATCATAATAAATGTAAATAAATTTAAACTTCCTATATTAAAAAGTAGTTTTCTGTTTGGATTTTTTAAAAACTAACTATATAAGCTATATGTTGCTTATAAGAAACATAATTAAAAGGTGGAAAATTAAAAATAAAGCAATTGACAAATATATATGATGCAATCTTGAGCCAAAAGAAAGTTAATGACTCTATTAATGTCAGAAAATATTAAGACAAAAATAAAGCAAATTGGTAGTATTTGCTTTTAATAGGAATAAAGACAGGTGCCACATAATGATAAAAGAAACAATCAAATAAGAATATGTGATAATAATAAACTTGAATGCACTTGAAAACATAATTTCAAAATATATGATCCAAAATAAACCTCTAGAATTATAAATATAAATGGATAAATTTTACCATCATGGTAAGAGAATTTAACAAAACTCTGTTTAAAAAACAATAGTTGAGCAAATTTAAGATTAGTAAAAATATAGAGGCTACGAATGGCACAATTAAGAACTTTATTCTAATAGATAAACAGAGATCGATGACTTCATCAAGAGAAGTTTTTATATTTTTATGTACACATGGACACTAGCCAAAAATGATCATATATTAATTTTCAAAAGTAGTCTCAACATGTTAAAAAATTAATATATAGACTATTTCTGACTACATTGTGATTTACATACAAATTAATAATAAAGAAGACAATGAACAGTTTTTTAAACTAAAAAATAATGGGAAAATAATTCATGGGTTAAAGAAGAGGAAAACATAATGAAAATTATAAGCTATTTACAATCAAGAAAAAATGAATATACAATATATCAAAACTTAGGAATACAAGTTAGCTCTTAGAAGTAAATTTACAAACTCAAATTTAAATACTCCTATTAAAAAAAGCCAATATTGGGGCTTCCCTGGTGGCACGGTGGTTGAGAGTCCGCCTGCAGATGCAGGGGACATGGGTTCGTGCCCCGGTCCGGGAGGATCCCACATGCCGCAGAGCAGCTGGGCCCATGAGCCATGGCCGCTGAGCCTGCGCGTCCGGAGCCTGTGCTCTGCAACGGGAGAGGCCACGGCAGTGAGAGGCCCACGTACTGCAAAAAAAAAAAAAAAAAAAAGCCAATATTGAAAACAAGTTAAGCCTAAAGTAAATTGAAAGAATAAATAATAATGATTAAGGCAAATATTAATGAATTAAAAAGAATAGAAATAATTAACATAAGAATCAGGTTCTTTGAAATCAATAATAGATAGATAAATATTCAGCAAAATACCTCTAGGAAAAAAATGATATAAAAAGTATTAGAAAGAACCAAAATAGAAGGGCATAATGATAGAGATTTTTTAAATCATAAAGAATACTGCACTGTATGCCAATGCATTTGAATACTTAGGTAAAATGGATACTTTTCTTTAAAAAACAACTTACCAAAATTGATGCAAGACAATACATAAAGTATTAATAAACCAACAATTAACAAGGAAACGTCTCTGCATTCCACTAAAGAACAAACATCATGCATAGCGGTGAAAGTTTTGAAGGAAAAGCATTAAACTCAGGAACAAGAAAAGGCCATCTTCTATTCAACATTAAAATGGAAGTTGTAGCACAAGCAATAAGAAAACCAAATGAAATAAAAGATATAGGAATTGGAAAGGAAAAGATAAAACTCTCCATATTTGCATTATCCCATTGCCTAAAATATCCAGGAGATCTACAAAGTATGAGACATATGAGTGTTAATACAAGTACTAACCAATTAGAAATGTAATATGAAAAAATAAAACATAGCAATAGCTAGGAAATATGAAAAACCTAGGAAAATACATATTTTTCTATAAGTAAATTATTTGTGAGTGAAATTACAAAGTAGTATTTAAGGGCACCAAAGAGTAACTTCAAAATGCAGAGATGTAGCACAGTCTTAGAATTCAGAGGCTTGATTTGTGACCCAAGATGTGATCTATCCTGGAGAATGTTCCGTGCACACTTGAGAAGAAAGTGTAATCTTCAGGTTTTGGATGGAATGTCCTAGAAATATCAATTAAATCATCTAGTCTATTGTGTCATTTAAAGCTTGTGTTTCCTTATTAATTTTCTGTTTGGATGATCTGTCTATTGGTGTAAGTGAGGTGTTAATGTCCCCCACTATTATTGTGTTACTGTCGATTTCCTCTTTTAGAGCTGTTTGCAGCTGCCTTATGTATTGAGGTGCTCCTATGTTGGGTGCATATATATTTATAATTGTGATATCTTCTTGGACTGATCCCTTGATCATTATGTAGTGTCCTTTCTTATCTCTTGTAACATTCTTTATTTTAAAGTCTATTTTATCTGATATGAGAATTGCTACTCCAACTTTCTTTTGATTTCCATTTCCATGAAATATCTTTTCCCATCCCCTCACTTTCAGTCTGAATGTGTCCCTAGGTCTTAAGTGGGTCTCTTGGAGGCAGCATATATATGGGTCTTGTTTTTGTATCCATTCAGCGAGCCTGTGTCTTTTGGTTGGAGCATTTAATCCATTCACATTTAAAGTAATTATTGATATGTATGTCCCTATTACCATTTTCTTAATTATTTTGGGCTTGCTTTTGTAGGTCCATTTCTTCTCTTGTGTTTCCCACTCAGAGAAGTTCCTTTAGCATTTGTTGTAGAGCTGGTTTGGTGGTGCTGAATTCTCTTAGCTTTTGCTTGTCTGTAAAGCTTTTGATTTCTCTGTCAAATCTGAAAGACATCCTTGCCAGGTAGAGTTATCTTGGTTGTAGGTTCTTCCCTTTCATCACTTTAAGTATATCATGCCACTCCCTTCTGGCATGTAGAGTTTCTGCTGAGATATCAGCTATTAACCTTATGGGAGTTCCCTTTTACGTTATTTGTCATTTTTCCCTTGCTGCTTTCAATAATTTTTCTTTGTCTTTAATTTTTGCCAATTTGTTTATTATGTGTCTTGGCGTTTTTCTCCTTAGGTTTATCCTGTATGGGACTCTCTGCGCTTCCTGGACTTGGGTGGCTGTTTCCTTTCCCATGTTAGGGAAGTGTATGACTGTAATCACTTCAAATATTTTCATGGGTCCTTTCTGTCTCTCTCCTCCTTCTGGGACCCCTATAATGTGAATGTTGTTGTGTTTAATGTTCTCCCAGATATCTCTTAGGCCGTCTTCATTTCTTTTCGTTCCTTTTTCTTTATTATGTTCCACAGCAGTGAATTCCACCCTTCTGTCTTCCAGGTCATTTATCCATTCTTCTGCCTCAGTTATTGTGCTATTGATTCCTTCTAGTGTATTTTTCATTTCAGATATTGTGTTGTTCATCTCTGTTTCTTTGATCTTTAATGCTTCTATGTCTTCGTTAAACATTTCTTGCATCTTTTCGATCTTTCTGCCCATTCTTTTTCCAAAGTCCTGGATCATCTTCACTATCATTATTCTGAATTCTTTTTCTGGAAGGTTGCCTATCTCCACTTCATTTAGTTGTTTTTCTGGGGTTTTATTTTTTCTTCATCTGGTACATAGCCCTCTGCCTTTTTATCTGGTCTATCTTTCTGTGAATGTGGTTTTTGTTCCACAGGCTGCAGGATTGTTGTTCTTCTTGCTTCTGCTGTCTACCCTCTGGTGGATGAGGCTATCTAAGAGGCTTGTGCAAGTTTCGTGATGGGAGGGACTGGTGGTGGGTAGAGCTGGCTTTTGCTTTGGTGTGCAGAGCTCAGTAAAACTGTAGTCTACTTGTCTGCTAATGGGTGGGGCTGGGTTCACTCCCTGTTGGTTGTTTGGCCTGAGGCGACCCAACACTGGAGCCTATCTGGGCTCTTCAGTGGTGCTAAAATGCGGACTCTGGGAGGGCTCAAGCCAATGAGTACTTCCCAGAACTTCTGCTGCCAGTGTCTTTTCCTCTCAGTGAGCCACAGCCACCCCAGCCTCTGTAGGAGACCCCCCAATCCCAGCAGGTTTCTCTGGTTCACTTCCCTATGGGGTCACTGCTCCTTCCCCTGGGTCCCAATGCACACACTGCTTTGTGTATGCCCTCCAAAAGTGGATTCTCTGTTCCCCCAGTCCTGTCGAAGTCCTGCAATCAAATCCCGCTAGCTATAAATCTCTGATTCTCTAGGAATTCCTCCTCACATTGCCGGACCCCCAGATTGGGAAGCCTGATGTGGGGTTCAGAACCTTCACTCCAATGGGTGGACTTCTGTGGTATAAGTGTTCTCCAGGATGTGAGTCCCCTACCCAGCAGTTATGGGATTTGATTTTATTGTGATTGTGCCCTTCCTACTGTCTCATGGTGGCTTCTCCTTTGTCTTTGGATGTGGGATATCTTTTTTGGTGAGTTCCAGTGTCTTCCTGTTGATAATTGTTCAGTAGTTAGTTGTGATTCTGGTGTTCTTGCAAGAGGGAGTGAGAGCACGTCCTTCTATTCCTCCATCTTGAACTAATCATGGGTGGATTTGTTTTTTGTTTTGGTTGCTCTCTTCTTTCTTTTTGTCCTTTTGGTTAAATTACTTTTTATTTTTCATTTTTTTAAAATTTTTTATTTTAATAAGTTTATTTTTATTTCTTTGGTTTTTTTCTGAGCTGTGTGGCTGAAACGTTCTTGGTGCTCAGGCAGTGTCAGGCCTGTGCCTCTGAGGTGGGAGAGCAGAGTTAAGCAAGAAACATTTAACTAGGACATAGAACAAGAGCAAACAAACAGTGATGAACAACACAATAAATAAAATTAAGAATACTCTAGAAGGAATCAATAGCATAATAATTGAGTCAGAAGAACAGATAAGTGAACTGGAAGATAAAATAGTGGAAATAACTACTGCAGAGCAGAATAAAGAAAAAAGAATGAAAAGAACTGAGGACAGTCTCAGAGACTTCTGGCACAACATTAAATGCACCAATATTCAAATTATAGGGGTCCCAGAAGAACAAGAGAAAAAGAAAGGGACTGAGAAAATATTTCAGGAGATAATAGTTGAAAATTTCCCTAATATGGGGAAGGAAATAGTCAATCAACTCCAGGAAGCACAGAGAGTCCCATACAGGATAAATCCAAAGAAAAACATGCCAAGACACATATTAATCAAACTATCAAAAATTAAATTCAGAGAAAAAGTATTAACAACAGCAAGGGAAAGGCAACAAATAACACACAAGTGAATCCCCATAAGGTTAACAGCTGATCTTTCATCAGAAACTCTGCAGGCCAGAAGGGACTGGCAGGACATATTTAAAGAGATGAAGGAGGAAAACCTGCAACCAAGATTACTCTAACCAGCAAGGACCTCATTCAGATTTAACGGAGAAATTAAAACTTTTACACACAAGCAAAAGCTAAGAGAATTCAGCACCACCAAACCAGCTTTACAACAAATGCTAAAGGAACTTCTCTAGGCAGGAGAGACAAGAGAAGGAAAAGACCTACAATAACGAACCCGAAACAATTAAGAAAATGGGAATAGGAACATACATATCGATAATTACCTTAAATGTAAATGGACTAAATGCTCCCACCAAAAGACACAGATTGGCTGAATGGATACAAAAACAAGACCCATATATATACTGTCTACAAGAGACCCACTTCAGACCTAGAGACACATACAGACTGAAAGTAAGGGGATGGAAAAAGATATTCCATGCAAATGGAAACCAAAAGAAAGCTGGAGTAGCAATTCTCATATCAGACAAAATAGACTTTAAAATAAAGAATATTAGAAGAGACAAAGAAGGACACTACATAATGATCAAGGGGTCGAACCAAGAAGAAGATATAACAATTGTAAATATTTATGTACGAACATAGAAGCACCTCAATACATAAGGCAAATACTAACAGCCATAAAGGGTGAAATCGACAGTAACACATTCATAGTAGAGGACTTTAACACCCCATTTCACCAATGGACAGATCATCCAAAATGAAAATAAATAAGGACACACAAGCTTTAAATGATACATTAAACAAGATGGACTTAATTGATATTTATAGGACATTCCATCCAAAAACAATAGAATACACATTTTTCTCAAGTGCTCATGGAACATTCTCCAGGATAGATAATATCCTGCGTCACAAATCAAGCCTTGATAAATTTAAGAAAATTGAAATTGTATCAAGTATCTTTTCCGACCACAATGCTATGAGACTAGATATCAATTACAGGAAAAGATCTGTAAAAAATACAAACACATGGAGGCTAAACAATACACTACTTAATAACGAAGTGATCACTGAAGAAATCAAAGAGGAAATAAAAAAATACCTAGAAACAAATGACAATGGAGACATGATGACCCAAAACCTATGGGATGCAGCAAAAACAGTTGTAAGAGGGAAGTTTATAGCAATACATTACTACCTTAAGAAACAGGAAACATCTCAAAAAAACAACCTAACCTTGCACCTAAAGCAATTAGAGAAAGAAGAACATAAAAACTCCAAAGTTAGCAGAAGGAAAGAAATCATAAAAATCAGATCAGAAATAAATGAAAAAGAAATGAAGGAAACGATAGCAAAGATCAATAAAATTAAAAGCTGGTTCTTTGAGAAGATAAACAAAATTGATAAACCATTAGCCAGACTCCTCAAGAATAAAGGGAGAACACTCAAATCAATAGAATTAGAAATGAAAAAGGAGAAGTAACAACTGACACTGCAGAAATACAAAAGATCATGAGAGATTACTACAAGCAACTCTATGCCAATAAAACAGACAACCTGGAAGAAATGCACAAAGTCTTAGAAATGCACAACTGCCAAGACTGAATCAGGAAGAAATAGAAAATATGAACAGACCAATCACAAGCACTGAAACTGAAACTGTGATTAAAAATCTTCCAACAAACAAAAGCCCAGGACCACATGGATTCACAGGAGAATTCTATCAAACATTTAGAGAAGAGCTAACACCCATCCTTCTCAAACTCTTCCAAAATATAGCAGAGGGAGGAACACTCCCAAACTCATTCTACGAGGCCACCATCACCCTGATACCAAAACCAGACAAGGATGTCACAAAACAAGAAATCAACAGGCCAATATCACTGATGAACATAGATGTAAAAATCCTCAACAAAATACTAGAAAACAGAATCCAATGGCACATTAAAAGGATCATACACCATGATCAAGTGGGGTTTATTCCAGAAATGCAGGGATTCTTCAATATACGCAAATCAATCAACGTGATACACCATATTAACAAATTGAAGGAGAAAAACCATATGATCATCTCAATAGATGCAGAGAAAGCTTTCGACAAAATTCAACACCCATTTATGACAAAAACCCTGCAGAAAGTAGGCATAGAGGGAACTTTCCTGAACATAATAAAGGCCATATATGACAAACCCACAGCTAACATCGTCCTCAATGGTGAAAAACTGAAAGCATTTCCACTAAGATCAGGAACAAGACAAGGTTGCCCACTCTCACCACTCTTATTCAACATAGGTTTGGAAGTTTTAGCCACAGCAATCAGAGAAGAAAAGGAAATAAAAGGAATCCAAATCTGAAAAGAAGAAGGAAAGCTGTTACTATTTGTAGATGACATGATACTATACATAGAAAATCCTAAAGATGCTACCAGAAAACCACTAGAGCTAATCAATGAATTTGGTAAAGTAGCAGGATACAAAATTAATGCACAGAAATCTCTGGCATTCCTATACACTAATGATGAAAAATCTGAAAGTGAAATTAAGGAAACACTCCATTTTTTAACTGCAACAAAAAGAATAAACTATCTAGGAATAAACCTACCTAAGGAGACAAAAAACCTGTATGTAGAAAATTATAAGACACTGATGAAAGAAATTAAAGATGATACAAATAGATGGAGAGATATACCATGTTCTTGGATTGGAAGAATCAACATTGTGAAAATGACTCTACTACCCAAAGCAATCTACAGATTCAATGCAATCCCTATCAAACTACCACTGGCATTTTTCACAGAAATAGAACAAAAAATTCACAATTTGTATGGAAACACAAAAGACCCCAAATAGCCAAAGCAATCTTGAGAATGAAAAATGGAGCTGGAGGAATCAGGCTCCCTGACTTCAGACTATACTACAAAGCTACAGTAATCAAGACAGTATGGTACTGGCACAAAAACAGAAAGATAGATCAATGGAATAGGATAGAAAGCCCAGAGATAAACCCATGCACATATGGTCACCTTATCTTTGATAAAGGAGGCAGGAATGTATAGGAAAAGGACAGCCTCTTCAATAAGTGGTGCTGGGAAAAGTGGAGAGCTACATGTAAAAGTATGAGATTAGATCACTCCCTAACACCATACACAAAAATAAGCTCAAAATGGATTAAAGACCTAAATGTAAGGCCAGAAACTATCAAACTCTTAGAGGAAAACATAGGCAGAACACTCTATGACATCAATCACAGCAGGATCCTTCTTGACCCACCTCCTACAGAAATGGAAATAAAAACAAAAATAAACAAATGGGACCTAATGAAATTTCAAAGCTTTTGCACAGCAAAGGAAACCATAAACAAACCAAAAGACAACCCTCAAAATGGGAGAAAATATTTGCAAATGAAGCAACTGACAAAGGATTAATCTCCAAAATTTATAAGCAGCTCATGCAGCTTAATAACAAAAAACCAAACAACCCAATCCAAAAATGGGCAGAAGACCGAAATAGTCATTTCTCCAAAGAAGATATATAGACTGCCAGCAAACACATGAAAGAATGCTCAACATCATTAATCATTGGAGAAATGCAAATCAAAAGTACAATGAGATATCATCTCACACCAGTCAGAATGGCCATCATCAAAAAATCTAGAAACAATAAATGCTGGAGAGGGTGTGGAGAAAAGGGAACACTCTGGCACTGCTGGTGGGAATGTGAATTGATACAGCCACTATGAAGAACAGTAGGGAGGTTCCTTAAAAAACTACAAATAGAACTACGATATGACCCAGCAATCCCACTACTGGGCAGATACCCTGAGAAAACCATAATTCAAAAAGAGTCATGTACCAAAATGTTCTTTGCAGCTCTATTTACAATAGCCCAGAGATGGAAACAAGCTAAGTGTCCATCATCAGATGAATGGATAAAGAAGATATGGCATATATATACAATGGAATATTACTCAGCCATAAAAAGAAATGAAACTGAACTATTTGTAATGAGGTGGATGGACCTAGAGTCTGTCATATAGAGTGAAGTAATTCAGAAAGAGAAAGACAAATACCATATGCTAGCACATATATATGGAATTTAAGAAAAAAAAATAATGTCATGAAGAACCTAGGGGTAAGACAGGAATAAAGACACAGACCTACTAGAGAATGGACTTGAGGATACGGGGAGGGGGAAGTGTAAGCTGTGACAGGGCGATAAAGTGGCATGGACATGTATGCACTCCCAAATGTAGAATAGATAGCTAGTGGGGAACAGCGGCATAGCACAGGGAGATCAGCTCGGTGCTTTGCGACCATCTGGAGGGGTGGGATAGGGAGGGTGGGAGGCAGGGAGATGCAAGGGGGAAGAGATATGGGAACATATATATTTGTATAACTGATTCACTTTGTTGTAAGGTAGAAACTGACACCATTGTGAAGAAATTATACTCCAATAAAGATGTAAAAAAAATTAAAAATAAATAAATAAGGTGTCCAAAACACTATGAGGAAAGAAGGAAAAAGGAGGAAGTGGAACATTTTTGTTCGAAAGAATGTCATCAGGAGTGGTAACCAGACTGCCTGGAAACAGCAATCTTCCTATTGAAGAGAAGTCCCAAAGGGGGCACTGATCCAATGTATCTTTTACCTACTGAAAAACAATATTATCTCTTCCTGTTACTTTAATTGTATTTTTCAATCAAAAACATATTCAAATAATGCTTCTTGTACTATCATATATTTGGACTCTGGGGAAGGTGGGTTGGATGAAGAAATCTTTGTAAAAGCTCTATGCACAGTTACAGAAGTCCCCAATTTAGGAAAGATCACAATTACCTTTCTCATAGTTATTTTTATACTTTATTTTCTCTCCCAAAGTTCAAAGGAGCTCCCTAATGCCTTACTCTGCTTTACATATTTGTTCTGTTGGCTGTTGCCCAACCCTCAACTTGCATGCTCAGCAAAATTTGAATGAACTTCTCTACTCTCTTGTTCTAATTCTAGTTTACAGGAACTTTTGTTTTCTTAAAAATGTAAGTAGGAGGCTAACTAAAGATGGACGTTGAGACTTATTGGTTCTGTCCCTGAAACCACTGGAAACTGGAGATGTTAGCAAACATTCAATTTTCAGTGCTTCAGACATAAATGTGGTCAATCCTTTGATTACTTCCTCAACTCTTTGCAGTCATCCTAAACTTTTTTATCTCATAATTTTCTGAAACAACTAATGCAATGTGGTAGCCACCTCATACACAAAATGGCTTTGAGTCGTACTTGCAGAGGCCAAAGTTCTCTGTAGGTTTTTCAATTCTAGTTTTTATGTTAGAATATTATACCTCAGAGACATGAAAACTATTGCTATCACTAAAGGGCTGCTTAACAGTTTTAGTTTAGCAAGCTGTGCAGAAATTCTTCATCTCAAACTCTCTCTACCCCCTTCAATTTTACTCCCAGGGTGCTTACCTTTGTTTCGGGAATTGATTACCTTTATTATAAATATAAATTGGGTTTTTTTTTTATTACTTTTCATGTCGTTTTGTATTTATTTAATTTGTGAATTGTTACCATTTTATATGTTTTTGCATTATTTTGTTTTCTGGGTTATTTTCTAGGTAGTTAAAAGTTATTCTTTATGCATCGACCATTGGATCATGTCCAATTGTCACAGTTCCTATGACAATAAGAATATAGTAGACAGATATTTATTCTGAAAGAGAGATGAGAGACAATGACATTTGTTCATATGGTGCCTGTCCTGGCATACTCAAGAGGGCTTAGACCTGTTCTTAGACCCTAACCCCAGAGGATACAAGTTGAGCCAGTGAGGGAGAGTTGCATAGATGTAGGTTTGGTGTAAAGAATGAACTTTCTAATTGTTAGATCTGTTCAACAATATGCTAAGAACAGAAAGTTGTGCATATGAGTTCCCAGTCACTGGAGGTGTAATAGCCAAGACCAAGGAAGGGTTCAGCTCAGTGGGATCTAAGATCCCTCCAAATTGTGATATTCCACACTTCCCTAATTCATTGTGGGAACCACAGACAGAGTATGTGTGCATATACCATTCATAGAAGTCATGGGGAAAATTTACAAATCCTCACTAGCACTAGTGAAACGGAGCAAGACCTTATCGTCCTTCCCCTCCATGTCCCCCATCTGCCTTTTGTCTGTGGAAAAACTTTAGTCAAAGAATAAGTTTAATCAGAGAAGTGAAAAAATACAAGAGCAGAGGAAAAGCAGTTAGACAGGACAAAACAATAATAGTTTAGTCAGTAAGCAAAGTCAAGGACCTTTAACTCTTTCTCAAGGGCTACAGATAATATTCTGAGCCATATCCTGTGAGCTGTCTTGTAGATACTGAAACCCATCAGGTGGAAGAAGTTAACTACATGATGACGAGGCTGTAGCCATGACTTAAGCTGCCAGAATTCCGAGAACTGGCCTCAAGGAAATGGGAACAAACCGAGCCTGGAACTGGAGATGCACTGTACTTAAAACAATCAAGACAACGCAGGTCAGACCACCGCATGACCAATTTCAAGACGACTGTCAGAGCTGACTGCTCTGTTTCTGCATGTAGCCCCTCCCTCTGTCTATAAAAGCTCCTGCCCGCTGGTTGTCAGTAGCAAGGGTGGGGGGTGGGGGAGGAGTCTGCCTTTGAACAGGAGCCCGTCCTTCTCCTGGTTGCTGGCATCCAAAATAAAGCAAACTTTCCAGGACTTCCCTGGTGGTGCAGTGGTTAAGAATCTACCTGTCAATGCAGGGGACACAGGTTCGAGCCCTGGTCCGGGAAGATCCCACATGCCGCGGAGCAACTAAGCCCGTGCACCACAACTACTGAGCCTTCCCTCTAGAGTCCGTGAGCCACAACTACTGAGCCCATGTACCACAACTACCGAAGCCCACGTGCCTAGAGCCCGTGCTCCTCAACAAGAAAAGCCACCGCAATGAGAAGTCCATGTGCTGCAACGAAGAGTAGCCCCCGCTCGCCACAACTAGAGAAAGCCCGCGTGCAGCAACAAAGACCCAATGCAGCCAAAAATAAATAAATAAATAAATAGAAAAAAGCAAATTTTCCTTTCCACCAGCCTTGCCTCTTTAATGGATTTTGAGCGCTGATCAGCCGGACCCCACTTTCCGTTACACTAGGACCTCATATACTGTTCTCCCAGCCCTGCTCTGTCCTGACTTGCAGTATATGGATTATGGGGTGAGGGATTTAATGCTTCAGTGCTTGTTATTGATTTGTAAATGAAAAGGTTGGCCCCTGGTGTCACAGTCACTGGAAGAGAGAGACCTGAATCCTAGCCTTGGCTTTGTAACAAAGATAATCTGGGCCAGTCATCTCACCTGTGTAGGTCTCAGTTTTCTCACAGGTATAATAAATTGGATTAGGAAACCTTCCTAGCAAGACCTTCCTGCTTTGATATTCTAGAGTAAGAACATATCTCAGGACTACTCGTTGAAAAGCAACAAATGAATGAGATGTACTTGGACTTAGGAAGTACAAAAGTATGGCTTTTTCATCAATATATAGTCATTGTAATAATGACAAGATTGCCTTTCCTGTCTGACCTCAGGAAATAGTTTGAGTCAGTAGGCAAGCAGGAAAAAAAACGGTATTTCCAGATTATTAACATCCATTTAGGGGTAGCTATCAACTTGTTCCTGCTAGCAGGAGAGGTTTTCAAATATTCACTCACTCAGCAATTATTAAGTAAGTACCTGTAGAGTTCCAAACACTGGGATGCCCAGTGCTGGGGGTAAGATGGAGGATCACACACAAGAAAATACACAGTCTTTTACTTGAGAAGCTCACCATGTGGTGGAAAAAACAAGCCCATAGTAGGCAATAATAATAAGCTAGAGTACTGAAGCATAAACTAAGATTCGAGACTAAATAGAAGACAGTACTTCGAAAATGTTTATGACTTGTTCCGGGGGCCAACCATCCCTGCCCCATAAAAAAAAAGCCTGGATGCTGAATTTTTCTCTTCCCAGTTGCTAGGAATAAAGTGCAGCGTGCTGAGTCATCAAGGCTTAAATTCAATGGCAGTAATACCTTCCTTCTTGTGGGGCAGAAAGTGCACAGTCAGCCGTCATGACTTGTTACAGAAACAGATCCCTGCTCTGTAAGGTTAATCCACTTTGAACATGATAAGGCACGAAGAGGTGGCACCCAGAGACTTCCCTCAGCTCCATTCAAATACAGCCCAGAGCCCCACAGCCAGCCAGCATCTGTGCTGTTTGAACAAGACATACTTCTGCCCATGATTAATACTGGCTTTAGAGTTCAGTTTGAAGAATCAGATAAACAAGTATCAGTTTTCTGCTTTCCCTTCTCCCTGTCTTCTGTTCCAGTCCACTCCCCTAGTGGTAAATGGTCTCTGTTCTTTTTATGGGTGGGTAAGAGAGTTTTAGACAAACATTGAAAGGCTCCCTTATTTGAAGATTTCAGCTTGGGACTGGTGTTTTCTGTCCCTGGAGGACACTTGGGCAATGAATTGCCTCATTGTTTTTAGAGGACGGCTATTCAGTGAGAAGTGTGGGTGTCTAACTGAACCACTGCAGTTTTCTGGAGCCAACCGAATGGTGATGCTGCCCCAAGAAAAAAGGGTTGGTTTGCCATCTAATTCAAAAAGGCTGTTAAAAATGTAAAAACAAAGCCGGTATTTCACATGTGCAAAAGGTCACTTGTAAAAAGTCCCTATGGCATTCAGATTAATTTACATGTGATAATTTTTTGATTTGGACACCAGTATTCTGAACCATTACTCTGAAATAAGTTAGGCATTAGGAGACTATTTAAAAAAAAAATCCTATACTTCTTTTGATATAGTCAAGGCAGTTCTGGACTATCTGTATTTGTTTATTCTATTTATTCCAACTTTGTTTCAGAAATTATTTTAAGTGGCCACGCTCTCAGTAAGAAGTCTACCCTAATTACAAACTCAAAGCGGGCTTGGTTTCTACTTGGGAAACTCATCCTACTTCAAATTTTATTCCTCTTGCTGAAATGACAATGAAATAAAAGTCCTGGACAGTGCCAGGAGGGCTGCCATTATGCCCATAAAAGATACCCACTTACTCGACATCTCAGTTGGACCGATGCTTCAGCAGCTCCCAGCTCTAACGCTGGCTGGCAGATACTCTCGGCACAAAGTTGGAGCACAGCTAGTACAGTTGGGGTTAAAGCAGCACCCTCACAGGCCCTCGGATTACTCAAGCAGCGAAGCCGAACAGAAAGACAAACCCAGTGTTTGTCCAGATTTTTCTCTGGTTATGCTCAAAGAAATGATCTCTACAAATTCAGCCTACTTCAGCACTCTGAGTTGTGGGCCTTATTGAACTGACTGTAAAATTATCTCTTTTATAAGAGCTTGGATTCTTTAATCCATGGCAGGCATTTCAAGCCATGGGAACAAATGTAAATACCAGACAGGTTTTTTGAATAAGTAGCAACACTCAGCATACATTTCCCCACTCCCTTCCCCACTCCATTTCTTCACTTTATATCAATCTAAAAGCTCTCCTGGCCCTAGCACGTCACCAAAACTCTTCTTATCAAGTTTGTCAATGGTCATTTTTAGAAAGTTATATTACTTGACTTAACAACATTGGACAATTTTGACCACTCTTTCTTTTTCCAAACGCTCTCTTTCTTTGGCTTCTCTGATGCTTTTCTTCTACCCATTTTGGCCTTTTCTTCCCAAAGTCTCCTTTTTATTGTAACCCACTCCTTTACCTTTTCTTAAGTGTCATGTTTCCTCAGGTCTTGATTTTAGTCCTCTTCTAGTTTTATATTTACTTCCTATGCCGCCATACCTGCTCCCAGTGCTTTAATTACCAAGTATATTGGATGGTTTCAACAATCACTTCCAAATCAGCTTTTTTTTATTGAGTGCCAGTTCTGTATAGTCAACCGTCTCCTGGGAATAACCCTGTAGAGACCCCACAGATTCCTCCAAATGAATATATCCATAATGGAACTCACCCTGAACTTGATCCCTTTCTTCATTGCCTCATATCCTCTTCAATGGTGCACCATCTACTGGAAGGAGAAATAGGGAGTCATCATGGACTGTCTTCCCTTTCCATCACTCTCCATCAATCACCAGGTTTTGTTAAGTTTACTTTCTCAATGTCTCCTGAATCTATTCTTTTTTTTTGTCTCCTGTCACCAGCTGTCACCTGGACAGCTCATCTCCCATAGCCACACAGGGCTCCCTGCAATACATTTTCCAGCCAGACTGTTGGTTTTAATAAACACCTAACTTAAAACCAACAGATAGCTTCCCAGTACTTCTGGGATTAATTCCAAAATTCCAAACATGCCCCTAAAGGTCCAGTACTGCCCCTCTAGTCTCATTTTGGGCCACAACTATTCATTTGTGGTAATGAGGCACAATTGGTTTCTCTTAGAGTATGGTCTTTCCAATCTCAAGGCCTCTCACATGCTATTCTCTCTTCGTTGTAGAGAGATTTACTCTTATATGTGCTTCCAGTTTCAAACTAAATCCCACTCCCCTTGCCCAATGCTCTGGCCAACCCACTTATCTCCCCTTTTATAACAGTCATTATATTTGATTCTAAAAGCTTTTTAAACTACTCTTTTCTGCCAATACACTTGAACTTAGTAAGGGTGGAATCAAATTTATCTTAACTTCCTCAAGTAACTGGGGACATAGTAAAGTCTCAATAAATACTATTGAGAATAAATTAATGGATATTTAATGCATTTTTGCATAATAATGAGTATAATTATAAACAATTTTAAATGCTTTACAGAACTTTTGGGGTAGGAAATAAAATGGACTGCTGCATTTAGTCATAGAAGGAAATACTAGCATTTGTGTGTTAGTAACTATTTAAAGGAGCTAATAATAGGGTCATGTTTCTATCATCCCCTCAATATAGTAGCCATCTTTTCTCTGTAAAACACTTCTTTTGTGGAAAGAAAAAACTAACCCAAATGAGTTGTGGTAAGATAAAATTTGGAAATTTTATGTCCTTTTTTTTTCTTTCCCCAAATTATTTATGTCGTTGCACATATTTTCTCTGCTGGATCTGGGGAAAGGAGAGAATGGCACACATCAGCAGCAGATGTATTGGGAGCAGAGGTCGAGGCTTAGAGCTACAGCAGGATGCAATACCTCGGCAGAGGCCGGAGAGGACAAAATAACAATAGGCAGAGACACCTCTTCCCTCAACTGCGCTCCTGTGAAGCTTCTCTTCTCACCCAGGTACCACCTTGGGAGAAGGAAGGCTGACACCTTGAGAGGGAACAGCTCTGCCTGGGAGTTTGAACTTCAACTGAGGGGAGGATGAAATGTTGTACTGACCTGAACGAGATTGCTGTAAACAGAGAGACTGAGTTACCCCTAAGTGTGAACACTCATTGTTCTTACAGAGCAGAAATAAGGACTGTGAGCAAGTCATGTTTATTTGGGAGGAAGTGAAGGAACACTAATTTTCTGGCCATCTGAGTCATAATGTATAAGTTTAAATCTAATGTAGAGAGAAGTCAAGTCCTCAATGTATTATTTTTTTATTTTTTATTTTTATTTTTATTTTTGCGGTACGCGGGCCTCTCACTGTTGTGGCCTCTCCCGTTGCGGAGCACAGGCTCCGGACGTGCAGGCTCAGCGGCCATGGCTCACGGGCCCAGCCGCTCCGCGGCATGTGGGATCTTCCCGGACCGGGACACGAACCCGTGTCCCCTGCATCAGCAGGCGGACTCTCAACCACTGCGCCACCAGGGAAGCCCTTACCGATAGTTCTAATTAAGATTATATTAAATACTGACAAAAGAAATCACATCAGTTAGCTCTATGTGGGCATGGAGAAAAATTATTATTCAAATTACATTTTATACATCATTATTCATATTTCATCTTAATTCTTTCCTTTTTCAATCCTTGATTTTTATGCCCAAAGTTTTTTAAGACAGTTCATTTGAGGCTAGAAGATAATATCAAAGGATTGAAATTCTCAATTTTTTTTTCATTTTTCACTTTTATTTATTTTTTTTAAAGTGAGAGATAGCTAGAAATGGAGGCAGAGAGATGGGGAGAGAGAAATGTAGGAGGTGCTGAGAAAAGGAAAGATGGAGGAAACAAGATGCCTCATATCAAGAGTAAGAGAAAACATGCAGTCTTTTTCTTATGGGGGTTTGGGTGGGCTTCCTTCTGACCCTAGATCGATCTTATTCATATTTTCATTGAAATTATAATTTGGAAAGGATAAAAATGCACATCTGAAACAGAAACTTTTCTTTCTTGAGTCCACTAGGGGCTGAGACCCAGCTATTATATTACCACATGGTCAGTAAAGGAATACCCTCTTCCCCTTCACTGTACTAAATTTCCAAAGCCGTCTGTGACCTCAGTACTACTAAAAACTCCTGTAGAATTTCCTGACAACTTCTTAGAGGATCCAAAAACAATACTACGTTGATACAAATGCATAAGAAAAATTGAATGTAACTCTGATCACTGTGTCCAGGAAAGATATACATATTTATAGAACATCATTTTTATTGCTGTATTCCACCCCATTGTATGGATGTGCACGTATAATATAGAGTCATGTAGGGAATTCCCTGGAGGTCCAGTGGTTAGGACTCCGAGCTCTCACTGCTAAGGGTGCATTTTCAATCCCTGGTTGGGGAACAAAGATCCCGCATGTGGCACAGTGTGGCCAAAAAAAGAAAAAAAAATATATATATATATATACAATCATGTAACTGTAAACAAAGTTATGAAACTGCACATCTTCAGAAAAAGGCATGAGGGAGGCCTTAGCATGTGTACAGCTCCTCAGTATTCATGGGCCTGTATATACTGTGCCTGTAGTAAATGAAATAGGCCTCTGATTGTACCAAGCTTATAACAGCAACAACTGTGAGGCAGATCCTTGAGAATGTAACCACCCAGGCCTGCCTGGAGGAGTCCCATGGAGCTGAGCTCTACAAAGAGGGACAACAGAGGATGATAATACAAATGAGGCTGGAGTATCAAGCGTAACGATGTACTGTGTACTTAAAATCCTGATTTTCCAAAGAAACATGCTTTTGCCTATAACAGTAAAGATAGGAGTTATGGTTCAGGGGAGTTCATACTGTCTGAAAATTAAATAATAATGGAAAATGTAGGATTTTTAATTAATCCTCTCTGTACTAATACTTTTTTGTCTTTCCAATATTGTATTCTTTATTTATTTTGTTACTGAAACATAGTTTATATGCAATGTTGTGTTAGTTTCAGGTTTACTGCAAAGTGATTCAGTTATACATATATATATTATTCCTTACATTCTCTTCCATGATAGGTTATTACAAGATATTGAGGACAGTTCCCTGTGCTATACAGTAGGTCCTTGTTTGTTGTCTATTTTATATACAGTAGTGTATCTGTTAATCCCAAATTCCTAATATATCCCTCCCTCCCTTTCCCCTTTGGTAACCATAAATTTGTTTTCTATGTCTGTGAGTCTATTTCTGTTTTGTAAATAAGTTCATTTGTAAGTACTGATAGTTTTTTAATGCAGGGCTCTAAAGCTTTCAGCTCATCTTGGAGAGAAGAATTAGTCCCATGGTCACCACAACTTCCAAATAAATCTCTTTCTTCTGGAAAGCCAGATTGGGAAGGCTTACAAAGACAGACTTCCTTGGGCTCTTCCCAGAACTTCCACTTCCGGCAGGGCCGAGAAACATGGCAGCAGCAGCCTATCTTGTGATACTCTAGCTCCTCCACTCTGATAAACGACAGAAACTGGGGTTGGAAAAGTGAACTAACATCAATAGAAACATTTCCCGTGTTTAAAAATACAAGGTTCAAGCTACCAAAAATATGGGGGTGAGGCGAGGCGTCAGAAGTAAGTGTTACAAATTATATCTTGCATTTTGGCCGCAGAATCACTTTCTAGACGTTAAGTTCCATGAAAGCAATGACCACGTTAGCTGCTACCTTTCTTTTTTCTCCAGAATATAGTATTGGACTTGAACACTAGGTAGTCAGGAAATATTTGTGGAATGAATGAATGAATACAAAGAGAGATTAAGCTCTTCGTAGTATGACTGAAGGACAGAGACTTTAGTCAGCTAAATGCCATCCTTTTGTTTATTTTTCCTCAGGTAAAAAACATTATATGCTTACACAGAACTATGTAAAAAATAGATAAACAACAAGGACCTACTCTATAGCATAGGAAGCTATATTCAATATCCTATAATAACCTATAATGGAAAAGAATCTGAAAAAGAATATATCTATGTATACATAACTGAATATCTATATGTAACTGAATCACTTTGCTGTACACCTGAAGCTAACACAACATTGTAAATCAACTATGTCATTAAAATTTTATATGCTAGATTTAACTAAAATAAGAGGCTTAGTGCAATTATTATTAACAAGCACTATCATTAATGCATGATATGTGCTTTCCAGAGATACATAAGAAGCAAAAACAGAGAAGAGCCTTTACTATCAATAATTCTACCCATAGAATCCTGACCTACATTTCTACTGACCAACACCAGGAGGAAGATGCTCTCTTAGGGCTCAGCAGCATCACTGATTTTGCTGTCAGAGGTGAAGAGCTTTGAAAATTCACCTACAACTGACATCGTGAAAGGAGATGGGAAAGGATGTCTGAAAAATCCTACCAGGTGTGGTTGCAGGCTAAAGGTGTCCAAAGTTGGAATAGTCTTGCACAACTTCATCCATTCATCCATAGACATTTGCCATTTTGAGTACTGCTTTGTACAAGAAGAAGTTATAGAGAAAAAGGTAGACACCAGCCCTTGTACTTAAAGATCATATACCCTGCTAACTCCTTTACCAGCTGGCTGTCTCTTACTGTAAACTCTTCTGTTCAAAAAGTATTTTACTAAGATGCTTAACAATTCTGGTTTATATATCCACGTATTGTTATAACATTATGTTACAGTTACCTATATTTTAATGGTTAACATCTATTTTATTAAACCCCTTTTCTATCCTAACTTGTTTTGATTACTATCTTTATGTTCAAGTATGTTTAAATATGTTACAAATATGAAATTCTACCCCTAAAAAACCTTACATTAAAAAAAAAAACAAACTAAAAGGACTAGAACATTGCTTTAAAAAAGAGACTATTCCTGCATGTGCAAACTAATATTATCACACTTAACAAATATCACAACTCTCTTATATTAGCGAATATAAAAGTTATACTCAAATTTCCCCATTTGACATTAAAATGTTCTTTGCAGCCAGCTGTCTTTTTAATTCTATACCTTAAAACTCCCACCAGATCCCATCTCCCAACACACACACACACACACACACACACACACACACACACACACACACACACACACACACGTACTCCTATAAATCTTTCAGTCCCTGTCTTTCTTCAGACTATAGAGTATGTGGATACTCTGAAGTCTGTCTCTCCCTTGTTTTCCTTTCCCTGGTCATCTTCCCCTTGACCCGTCACTTCCTATTCAGCGTCCAAGACAGCATAGAAGATGCAGGTGGTCAAACTTATCATTAAAAACACATTTTTGAACACGCTGTTCAAGAGAAGCTCTTTTCTGCTCCAAACCCATTTTAGGACTTGGACCGCTTTAGCTAGTAAAACAGCTCTCAAAGAAGCACTTGTACAATTCAGAAGAAAACTTCCCTTGATTTTTGGCTGAAATTCAGTACTCAAGGAAGCACACAGGAAGGACAAACAGCTCCCACTAGTATTGGCACAAATGACCAGAGCAGGGCAAGTGTCCCCAGAAAGCCTGGGCCTGCTTTCAGTCCTGATCCTGTGTAATCACTTTTAGTTTCTAGAACACACCACAGATAAGGTTGGCATGCATGAATATTTTCAGCCGTTGAGAGTATTAATGTGAAAGCTGGAATCACGCAGTTGATAAGGACACTCAAACACACCCACTTTCTAAGGCAGACGTGAACCCTAGGACTTTTACTGACATTCTCAAGAACCAAAAATTGGGTGGTGGGGACTACGGAACGTTTTCTCATTTGCTTTTTCCATTTACCAGAAAATGTTTTGTTGAATGCTTTCATCATAAAAAGCACTCTTTACATTTTTAGATTACCTAGCAGTATTAGCAACTGCTTAATTCACAGTATCCAACCTGCAATCTTTTTACCCTTCAGAAAGCAGTACAGAGCAAACTTCTCCAGGAACTTGTCCAATTACAGATATGCCCTATTTATGTGAGGTGGAGGGTTCATGGACCCGGAGGCTAGGAGCATGGAGGGAAGGTGGAGAGTGGTTATAATGCCAGAATGGAATCCTTCACTGACTCAGGGCTGTGTGATCATTAGAGCACAATCCCTGTGGAGACATATTCCAAACATTCTATGTTTTCAGGTCACTAGGTTTTCTAAACATTTCCTGAAGCAATGCCATTTTTCAGAACTCCTTTTTCTTCCAGGTAAGCTCTTTCGCATCAATGTCAGCCCCATTCTCCAAGGTGATGTGCTGTCAAGGTGTCCTATGGGATATTAAAGGGCTTTAGCCAGTTAAGGACCCCCTCTAGCCTATAAGGCACAGCACATTTGCGCAAATTAGAAAGAGGAACTCCCTCTGGGGAGATGAATTTAAAAAAAGTAACCCTCCCCTCTGGGTCTATGCCTCCCTGGAAATGGCTGGGCAACAGAAGCACCTCATGCAAAGGAACAGGCCTCTATTCTCCCCAGTGGAAGGACCCTACCTCAGGGGATCCACTGAGCCAAGCAGGGCTGTGTCTCAGGCCCAACCCTCCTCATTGGTGAAGGACTTTGCATGGACTGCACAGCCTTGCTTGGCTGTCCTGCCCCCAAATTCCCAACCAAATCCCTGAAGATGCTGGCCTTTGTATAAACTTGCATTTTAACGTGATGCTTGATTCTCTCTTTTGGTACCTTCGTAGCATCCTTAGAGCAATATAACCCATAGTCTTATCTGCTTGAGGTGTCAAAAGTATTTGCCAAAACAAGAAAAATGGAAAGAAAATGAGATCCTAGGTGAGTAAGCAAGGAGGTTGAAGGAGAGGAGCCCTCTGCACTCATTACAGGAGAAAGTGGAAACCACTCACACTTCTGCCCTGGCCGAGGACCATGAGACAAATGATACATTATATGTACAATTCACCTCACAAACACAACTCTGTGCTGGTACGTTTCTGAGGCAAACAGCAATAATACAAATCGTACTGTTGGAGACCGCGCTAATGAAGTGTGCCTGTAAGCAACAGCACAAACCCAGCCTCACACCCACAAGCATCCCTTTCACACAACAGATGTGCACGCAAGTCACACATTCTCTATCCAAAACATAAATGCACTGTTTGTTCCTGACTCATTTGTTAACTTATCACGATTTTAAATAAGAAAGTGGATGCTCAAGTCTATCGGTCTTTTATTATTTTATTTCTAGAAGGTCCCTCTGATCTCTCCAAATCTAATTGCCTGGTAGGTAGAACCAATCTTAACTTTAAATCTCCTTTCTGTTATATTTTAATGGAAACGATTATATGGGAATTATTTATATTTCAGGCTGTAAAATTGTAACCAATATACTGTAGCCATTTCAACGTGGCAAAAAAAAAATGTTTAAATCATTTGGACAATGGCATGAGACAAGGAAATAATTCCTGTAGAAAAAAAAAATTAACAATTGAAATTGTGTAGCATCCCATACTTTTGGGAGGTTTTCTGAGATGTTGTAGAGAAGGGAAGTAGTTTTGATGAAACTGGCCCCCACCAAAAATCTAACCCCAAAACTTTGCTCATGTGGAAATGGAAAATCCTGTATCTTCGTTCCATTTTCTTACTTCTTATATCTAGTGCCTGGTGCTAGTCCTAAGGGCACAAATACACAGTTACTGAGTTAAGGAAATGTAAGTCTATTCCTAAGTCAAGAATTTCACTGTCTAAAGCCTGTATTATTTGGACTCATAAGCCCCAAGTCCATTGTAATATAATGTACATTTCTGTAATTTAGGGTACAAGGGACTAAGAATAGCATGAAGAAACTCAAAACCCATTCAAGGTCCCCAAGTACTGAGTATGGCTTTCCCCTGTCTACAGTGATACTCTACACCACGCTGACAACTTATCTGATGGTAGCGATTCCAAGGAGCTGTGGGCATTTAAGGATAAAATACAACCTATGACAAACACTGCTTCAGGATTTAAGAAACTCAGATGTCTACAGGGACCAGGTGGAAATATGAGTGAAACAAGGGGAGGATTTGCCTATTAAATATGTACAATTCTTTTGTATTTTCCTGAAGAAACACAGTCTCCATTTTTCTTGAAACATGAGGTGGTGTTGGCATGGCCTGGCATTTGTTATCCCATCAGTGACAGTGACGTTAACAGCTGAGAAATATTTCCAGTGTTAAAAGGGGGGAAAAAACATACTGGTGTGATGATTGGCAACTGTTACTCAGCCTCAGCATTAGAGACAAAGAGAGTGATGGAATTCACGCTGTCCTAGAAAGCTCATGTCTGCCTAACGGGGCCAGCTGCTTCTCAGCCCTGGACATTGTTATTGCATAGAAATATGTGAACTCATTGTTCTCCCATCTTCCAATTTTTCAAGGGGAAGATGAAAACCCAGAATTTTAAGTAAAATCTCCCAATTTTAAAATGTTAGCTGAACCTCTTTAAAACTGGGTGAGTCAAGAAAAACACAGAAGGCCCTTCTTTTTGAAACCTCTGGTCTATACCATGCATCTCAGATTAAAGGGATAGCAGATAGTCTTGGAATTCTCAAGGGCTTAGAACAGAAATCAGTGAGCAACGTGCATCCCAACGTAGAAGAATTTGCTTTCATGTATGATGTGAAGCAGATCACGTTTTTATCTCCTGCGTATTAGAGGGGTGGGGTCGCCCCTCCCAAGAGTCTGTGATTCTCTGACTTAGTGTTTGCAGCTATTTTTCAGTGTTCAACATCTGTGCCCTGTACTTGGGGAGGACATGGCCTGCATTGGCTGTGCGCTTCCATTCTGGATATGTATTTGTATCTACAGATCACCAGGTAAGGAGGTTCCTTAGTGTTTCTCCACTGGATCAAGAATTCTGTCTATGCTGGTGATAATTGCTACCTGAGCTCCTGGAAGATGGAATAGGTGCACTTGAGGACCATGCACATTGTCAGATGGACTAGTTGCCCATCAAGACCCGGCTGAGGCCAAGAACCCAAACCAGTGATTTCCCACAGGCACCTTTGTGCTCTTTGTTTCCAGTATATTAAATACTCCAAACAAACATACACAATTTTATTAGTTGGAGCTTCAGGCATAAATCCATTCCTGGTCTCCTGCCTTCAAGAGATGGGCTAGGTATCTTGGGAAAACTCAAGTGTCCCTTGAACAGGAGGCCTAGACTCTAGAGGAGGCTGCTCCAAGCCCTCCTTGATTCCCATTGTTTCTTCCAAGCAATAAATTTCTCTAGACCTCACCTAACTACCTCAGCTGTGTTGGAGCAAAGAGAAATGAAACAGATGCAATAGAAAATGTTTCTTCCTGAAGTCCTGGCTTGGTCCAAGGTGGACATTGAATTCTTCCTTCCTTTTAGGCACTCTTCCTTGGTCTCACTTGGCCTTCCAAGGATGAGAACATCTCTAAGGTAGCATATCTCACAAATTGCAATTTTGGAACATCTGCAAACTCTTGCTCTCTCTCTTTCCCTCTCCCTCTTCCACTCTCTCTTTTGTTCCCATATGTCATATCCCCAAATTGCCCAGAATAAAACAGTAGTAATTCTAATGTCACTAATTTGTCGTAAATCACACAGCAAGCATGGAGAGTAAACTAATAGTGCTCAACTTTTCCGGTATGAATTTCTGTCACTTTTAGCCAATAAGACTTCCCTGGAGAAAAAAAAAAAAAGAGATAGCTTCCGGGAAGATGGCGGAAGAGTAAGACGCGGAGACCACCTTCCTTCCCACAGATACACCAGAAATACATCTACACGTGGAACAACTCCTACAGAACACCCACTGAACGCTGGCAGAAGACCTCAGACCTCCCAAAAGGTAAGAAACCCCCCAGGTACCTGAGTAGGGCAAAAGAAAAAACAGAGACAAAAGAATAGGGACGGCACCTGCACCAGTGGGAGGGAGCTGTGAAGGAGGAAATGTTTCCACACACTAGGAAGCCCCTTCGCGGGCAGAGACTGCGGGTGGCGGAGGGGGGAAGCTTCGGAGCCGCGGAGGAGAGCACAGCAACAGGGGTGCGAAGGGCAAAGCGGAGAGATTCCCGTGCAGAGAGAGGATCAGGGCCGATCGGCACTCACCAGCCTGAGGCTTGTCTGCTCACCCTCCAAGGCGGGCGGGGCTGCGAGCTGAGGCTCGGGCTTCGGTCTGAGCGCCGGGAGAGGACTGGGGTTGGCGGCGTGAACACAGCCTGAAGGGGGGAGTGCGCCACGCCTAGCCGGCAGGGAGGCCGGAGAAAAGTCTGGAGCTTCCGAAGAGGCAAGAGACTTTTTCTTCCCTCTTTGTTTCCTGGTGCGCGAGGAGAGGGGATTAAGAGCGCTGCTTAAAGGAGCTCCAGAGACGGGCGCGAGCCGCGGCTAAAAGCGCGGACCCCAGAGACCGGCGGGAGACGCTAAGGCTGCTGCTGCCGCCACCAAGAAGCCTGTGTGCGAGCACAGGTCACTATCCACACCCCCCTTCCGGAGAGCCTGTGCAGCCGGCCACTGCCAGGATCCGGGGATCCAGGGAAAACTTCCCCGGGAGAACGCACGGCGCGCCTCAGGCTGCTGCAACGTCATGGCGGCCTCTGCCGCCGCAGGCCCGCCCCACACTCCGAGCCCCTCCCACCCTGTGGCCTGAGTGAGCCAGAGCCCTGAATCAGCGGCTCCTTTAACCCCGTCCTGTCTGAGCGAAGAACAGATGCCCTCCAGCGACCTACACGCAGAGGCGGGGCCAAATCCAAAGCTGAGCCCCTGGGAGCTGTGAGAACAAAGAAGAGAAAGGGAAATCTCTCCCAGCAGCCTCATAGGCAGTGGATTAAAGCTCCACAATCAACTTGAAGTACCCTGCATCTGTGGAATACATGAATAGACAACGAATCATCCCACATTAAGGAGGTGGACTTTGGGAGCAAGATTTATGATTTTTTTCCCCTTTTCCTCTTTTTCTGTGTGGATGAAAGGCTCTTGGTGCTGCAGCCAGGAGTCAGTGCTGTGCCTCTGAGGTGGGAGAGCCAACTTCAGGACACTGGTCAACAAGAGACCTCCCAGCTCCACATCATATCAAACAGTGAAAATCTCCCAGCGATCTCCATCTCAACACCAGCACCCAGCTTCACTCAACGACCAGCAAGCTACAGTGCTGGACATCCTATGCCAAACAACTAGCGAGACAGGAACACAACCCCACCCATTAGCAGAGAGGCTGCCTAAAATCATAAGAAGTCCACAGACACCTCAAAACACACCACCAGACGTGGACCTGCCCACCAGAAAGACAAGATCCAGCCTCATCCACCAGAACACAGGCACTAGTCCCCTCCACCAGGAAGCCTACACAACCCACTGAACCAACCTTAGCCACTGCGGACAGACACCAAAAACAACGGGAACTACGAACCTGCAGCCTGCAAAAAGGAGACCCCAAACACAGTAAGATAAGCAAAATGAGAAGACAGAAAAACACAGAGCAGATGAAGGAACAAGATAAAAACCCACCAGACCTAACAAATGAAGAGGAAATAGGCAGTCTACCTGAAAAAGAATTCAGAATAATGATAGTAAAGATGATCCAAAATCTTGGAAATAGAATAGACAAAATGCAAGAAACATTTAACAAGGACTAGAAAAACTAAATATGAAACAAACAACAATGAACAACACAATAAATGAAATTAAAAATACTCTAGATGGGATCAATAGCAGAATAACTGAGGCAGAAGAATATATAAGTGACCTGGAAGATAAAATAGTGGAAATAACTACTGCAGAGCAGAATAAAGAAAAAAGAATGAAAAGAACTGAGGACAGTCTCAGAGACCTCTGGAACAACACTAAATGCACCAACATTCGAATTATAGGGGTTCCAGAAGAAGAAGAGAAAAAGAAAGGGACTGAGAATATATTTGAAGAGATTATAGTTGGAAACTTCCCTAATATGGGAAAGGAAATAGTTAATCAAGTCCAGGAAGCACAGAGAGTCCCATACAGGATAAATCCAAGGAGAAATAAGCCAAGACACATATTAATCAAACTGTCAAAAATTAAATACAAAGAAAACATATTAAAAGCAGCAAGGGAAAAACAACAAATAACACACAAGGGAATCCCCATAGGTTAACAGCTGATCTTTCAGCAGAAACTCTCCAAGCCAGAAGGGACTGACAGGACATATTTAAAGTGATGAAGGCGAAAAACCTGCAACCAAGATTACTCTACACAGCAAGGATCTCATTCAGATTTGATGGAGAATTAAAACCTTTACAGACAAGCAAAAGCTGAGAGAGTTCAGCACCACCAAACCAGCTCTACAACAACTGCTAAAGGAACTTCTCTAGGCAAGAAACACAAGAGAAGGAAAAGGCCTACAATAACGAACCGAAAACAATTAAGATAATGGGAATAGGAACACACATATCAATAATTACCTTAAATGTAAATGGACTAAATGCTCCCACCAAAAGACACAGATTGGCTGAATGGATACAAAAACAAGACCCATATATTTGCTATCTACAAGAGACCCACTTCAGACCTAGAGACACATACAGACTGAAAGTAAGAGAATGGAAGAAGATATTCCAATCAAATGGAAACTAAAAGAAAGCTGGAGTAGCAATTCTCATATAAGACAAAATAGACTTTAAAATAAAGACTATTAGGAGAGACAAAGAAGGACACTGCATAATGATCAAGGGATCAATCCAAGAAGAAGATATAACAATTGTAAATATTTATGCACCCAACATAGGAGCACCTCAATACATAAGGCAAATACTAACAGCCATAAAAGGGGAAATCCACAGTAACACATTCATAGTAGGGGACTTTAACACCCCACTTTCACCGATGGACAGATCATCCAAAATGAAAATAAATAAGGACACACAAGCTTTAAATGAGACATTAAACAAGATGGACTAAATTGATATTTATAGGACATTCCATCCAAAAACAACAGAATACACATTTTTCTCAAGTGCTCATGGAACATTCTCCAGGATAGATCATATCTTGGGTCACAAGTCAAGCCTTGGTAAATTTAAGAAAATTGAAATTGTATCAAGTATCTTTTCCAACAACAACGCTATGAGACTAGATATCAATTACAGGAAAAGATCTGTAAAAAATATAAATACATGGAGGCTAAACAATACACTACTTAATAACGAAGTGATCACTGAAGAAAACAAAGAGGAAATTTACAAATACCAAGAAACAAATGACAATGGAGACATGATGACCCAAAACCTATGGGATACAGCAAAAGCAGTTCTAAGAGAGAAGTTTACAGCAATACAATCCTACCTTAAGAAACAGGAAACATCTCGAATAAACAACCTAACCTTGCAACTAAAGCAATTAGAGAAAGAAGAACAAAAAAAACCCCTAAGTTAGCAGAAGGAAAGAAATCATAAAAGATCAGAAATAAATGAAAAAGAAATGAAGGAAACGATAACAAAGATCAATAAAACTAAAAGCTGGTTCTTTGAGAAGTTAAACAAAATTCATAAACCATTACCCAGACTCATCAAGGAAAAAAGGGAGAAAACTCAAATCAATAGAATTAGAAATGAAAAAGGAGAAGTAACAACTGACACTGCAGAAATACAAAAGATCATGAGAGATTACTACAAGCAACTCTATGCCAATAAAACGGACAACCTGGAAGAAATGGACAAATTCTTAGAAATGCACAACCTGCCAAGACTGAATCAGGAAGAAATAGAAAATATGGACAGACCAGTCACAAGCACTGAAATTGAAACTGTGATTAAAAATCTTCCAACAAACAAAAGCCCAGGATCAGATGGCTTCACAGGAGAATTCTATCAAACATTTAGAGAAGAGCTAACACCTATCCTTCTCAAACTCTTCCAAAATATAGCGGAAGGAGGAACACTCCCAAACTCATTCTACGAGGCCACCATCACCCTGATACCAAAACCAGACAAGGATGTCACAAAGAAAGAAAACTACAGGCCAATATCACTGATGAACATAGATGAAAAAATCCTCAACAAAATACTAGCAAACAGAATCCAACAGCACATTAAACGGATCATACACCATGATCAAGTGGCGTTTATTCCAGGAATGCAAGGATTCTTCAATATATGCAAATCAATCAACATGATACACCATATTAACAAATTGAAGGAGAAAAACCATATGATCATCTCAATAGATGCAGAGAAAGCTTTCAACAAAATTCAACACCCATTTATGATAAAAGCCCTGCAGAAAGTAGGCATAGAGGGAACACTCCTCAACATAATAAAGGCCGTATATGACAAACCCACAGCCAACATCCTCCTCAATGGTGAAAAACTGAAAGCATTTCCACTAAGATCAGGAATAAGACAAGGTTGCCCACTCTCACCACTCTTATTCAACATAGGTTTGGAAGTTTTAGCCACAGCAATCAGAGAAGAAAAGGAAATAAGAGGAATCCAAATCGGAAAAGAAGAAGTCAAGCTGTCACTGTTTGCAGTTGACATGATACTATACATAGAGAATCCTAAAGATGCTACCAGAAAATTACTAGAGCTAATCAATGAATTTGGTAAAGTGACAGGATTCAAAATTAATGCACAGAAATCTCTTGCATTCCTATACACTAATGATGAAAAATCTGAAAGTGAAATCAAGAAAACACTCCCATTTACCACTGCAACAAAAAGAATAAAATATCTAGGAATAAACCTACCTAAGGAGACAAAAGACCTGTATGTAGAAAATTATAAGACACTGATGAAAGAAATTAAAGATGATACAAATAGATGGATAGATATACCATGTTCTTGGATTGGAAGAATCAACATTGTGAAAATGACTCTACTACCCAAAGCAATCTACAGATTCAATGCAATCCCTATCAAACTACCATTGGCATTTTTCACAGAAGTAGAACAAAAAAATTCACAATTTGTATGGAAACACAAAAGACCCCGAATAGCCAAAGCAATCTTGAGAACGAAAAACGGATCTGGAGGAATCAGGCTCCCTGACTTCAGACTATACTACAAAGCTACAGTAATCAAGACAGTATGGTACTGGCACAAAAGCAGAAAGATAGATCAATGGAACAGGATAGAAAGCCCAGAGATAAACCCATGCACACATGGTCACCTTATCTTTGACAAAGGAGGCAGGAATGTACAGTGGAGAAAGGACAACGTCTTCAATAAGTGGTGCTGGGAAAACTGGACAGGTACATGTAAAAGTAGGAGATTAGATCACTCCCTAACACCATACACAAAAATAAGCTCAAAATGGATTAAAGACCTAAATGTTAGGCCAGAAAGTATCACACTCTTAGAGGAAAACATAGGCAGAACACTCTATGACATAAAGCACAGCAAGATATTTTTTGACCCACCTCCTAGAGAAATGGAAATAAAAACAAAAATAAACAAATGGAACCTAATGAAACTTCAAAGCTTTTGCACAGCCAAGGAAACCATAAACAAGACCAAAAGACAACCCTCAGAATGGGAGAAAATACTTGCAAATGAAGCAACTGACAAAGGATTAATCTCCAAAATTTACAAGCAGCTCATGCAGCTCAATAACAAAAAAACAAACAACCCAATCCAAAAGTGGGCAGAAGACCTAAATAGACATTTGTCCAAAGAAGATATACAGACTGCCAACAAACACATGAAAGAATGCTCAACATCATTAATCATTAGAGAAATGCAAATCAAAACTACAATGAGATATCATCTCACACCAGTCAGAATGGCCATCATCAAAAAATCTAGAAACAATAAATGCTGCAGAGGGTGTGGAGAAAAGGGAACCGTCTTGCACTGTTTTTGGGAATGTAAATTGATACAGCCACTGTGGAGAACAGTATGGAGGTTCCTTAAAAAACTACAAATAGAACTACCATATGACCCAGCAATCCCACTACTGGGCATAAACCCTGAGAAAACCATAATTCAAAAAGAGTCATGTACCAAAATGTTCATTGCAGCTCTATTTACAATAGCCCGGTGATGGAAACAACCTAAGTTTCCATCATCGGATGAATGGTTAAAGAAGATGTGGCACATATATACAATGGAATATTACTCAGCGATAAAAAAAAAACGAAGTTGAGCTATTTGTAATGAGGTGGATGGACCTAGAGTCTATCATACAGAGTGGTGTAAGTCAGAAAGAGAAAGACAAATACCGTATGCTAACACATATATATGGAATTTAAGAAAAAAAATGTCATGAAGAACCTAGGTGTAAGACAGGAATAAAGACACAGACCTACTAGAGAATGGACTTGAGGATACGGTGGGGGGAAGTGTAAGCTGTGACAGGGCGAGAGAGTGGCATGGACATATATACACTACCAAATGTAAGGCAGATAGCTAGTGGGAAGCAGCCGCATAGCACAGGGAGATCAGCTTGGTTCTTTGTGACTGCCTGGAGGGGTGGGGTAGGGAGGGTGGGAGGGAGGGAGTCGCAAGAGGGAAGAGATATGGGAACATATGTATATGTGTAACTGATTCACTTTGTTATAAAGCAGAAACTAACACACCATTGTAAAGCAGTTATACTCCAATAAAGATGTAAAAAAAAAGACTTCCCTGGAGTTGACATGGTAGGTATTTCCAAATGAGTAGCAATTTTTTGAAACTCCAAATCAAGAAACACAACTAACAAAAAACAGAAAAGAAAGAAAAAATTCAAAGTTTTCACTGTCCTTAAATTTGGCTCAATGCCTCACCTATGAAACTATCCCAAAGTTTCAAGCTTTTAATCCACAATGTCAGTCCGGACAATTCAAATGTGAACTCTTTCTCTATCAATGACCTATTTCCAATTTCCTTTAAGGATTAATCTCCAAGTTCCAAAGGGAATTCTTAATTGTATAAGCTGATCTTGGGGAAAACAAACCAAAGATAACATAGAAATAAACCACATCATGTTACACCTTTTTTAAAACTGCTGGCATTTGACATCAATTCTGTAAATACCAGACTTTTGATAAATCTTAAAGATACTCTTTACATATGAATCTGGCAGATAGGCCTGGTTCACAGCCATTGTTTTATGTGCAGGTCCAGAGATTTCCTAAGGGTTATCTGGAGACCACACTTAACTCTGTGTGGAAGGAGGGGCCCACATGCGTGTCTGACTGAGAACATCTGGGCTGGAGGTTGAAAAAGGCTAATCCAGGGGCGCTTGCTGCCCAATCTGTCGTTAGAGAGGAAGTGAGGGCAGGTGCAACAATACAGCACTTACCGGTTGATACGCAGATGCTGGTATCTCTCTTGAGTGAAGCTGCTCCCGAGTGTCAAAGGGAGAAAACCAGCTCCTTCAGAACTCAACCTTTAGGTTAGTCTCCAACACAACCCGTCTGCAAATCTTCCTCTGCCACATAGACGTGGTTTCATGGCAAGCACGTAGGTCAATCATTTGGTTAGTCAGAAAATATTTAAGCCATTTGTACTGATGGAGCAGGCATCGTGCCAGTTGAAACATTGTTACACAACCTGACCGCTGGGAATGATTTGTACATATTGGAACCAGGCACAACAAGCAGCTTAAGATACTTGGAGTGGAGAAGTGAAAACAAAGGATGTGGTCTCACTGTGGCTCCCTGACCTCAGGGATCTGTGTGGTTTCCATGATTATAAATTACCTCAAAAGAAATTGACTTTTAGGTAGAGAGAAATTATTCTCAGCTGCAGGGCTACAATGAGAAAATTGCCAAGCCCAAATGTCAGAGAGTCACTCTGGTCGTGTTCCTTTTTAAATGTCGTTGCTGCTATGGTTATTCTTCCCTCTGTAAGTCATCTTTTGGCTTGGCAAAAATGAACTGCAGACTGTTGACTATCAAGGAAGTGAGATCTGGGTCTCCCAGCTGTGTTGCTGTAAACGATTCAATGAGAGCTCAAATGACCTCCACAGGCATATTTGGGCAGAGCGAAGTTCACTGTCCTCTCCCTCCAGAATGGGGCCAGGCTAAAAGGATTCATTCTGCTTTGACTGATAAGGAAGTGTGCTTCCTGTTTCTCTCTGAGGGCAAGAAGCTTGAAGTTCAGCTGCATCAGAGAACCATGGTGCTCCCCCCTACCCCAGATTTGAGACTCCAGCCTTGCTATTTTTAAGTCTGTCTTTGGCTAAAGAGCTCCTCTTTGGCCTCCTTGGTCTCACTATAGAGAAGAGGAAGGGACCTGCCAGAGGAGAGGCCTTCCTCCCTGACACCAGGCTAAAGGATCCCCTGAAAATATCAGAACTAGGAAGCATGTGGCTTTATCCACCTAACTCTAGATTATTATCTTTCTTACTATTTTTATAGCAGCACATTTTTGCCACAAAGCTAGTGTATCACTCTATGTATAATCTATTCTTATAATTAACCTGTCACTTTTTTTCCTATGTCCAGCATGGAATCTGTTTATCATGTGTAGAGAATCCTCCTGATGAGTGTGGGTGGGAGGCAGAGACCTCCTTTCACAAAAGAACTTGAAAGATGACATCTTCGGTGTTCGTTGAAGCCAGGGCATAGGCATGCGCCAATCAGCTGCTGACTTGGGGGATGCAAAGACATATTCATCGGGCTAGGGTGGCAAGCCCTACAGTCCGAGTCCTGCATGGTGAGTATCAGTGGTACTGCCTCCTTGTCTGTGCCTAGAAATGGTGTCATCAGTGTTGACATGAGACCAGCTCTGCTTGGCTTGGTGTTGGGCAGTGGATAGTAGAGTCTCTAGCAAAAGGCTTCAAGCCCACTTGAGGATAAATTCTATTTCTGCCTCAATAAACCAAATTAATACCTGTTGCTTACAACTATAAACCCTGAGTCACAATGTTAGCCCTTTCCCAGCTCTTCTTTTCCTCTCTCCTCTCCCATATTCTCCCTTATTCTCCTCTGCCCTCCTCTCCTCTCCCCTCTTTCATTCCCTCCCCTTCTCTGAGCTCCCTTTTCCTCTCCTCCCCTCCACCACTTCTCCTCCTTCTCTTCTTCCCCCCATTCCCCTCCCTCTCCCCATCTTTTCCCCTTCCCTCACCTCTTCCCCTGCTTCCCGTCTCTCCTCTCCTACCTTCTCCTCCTCTGCCTCTCTCCTTCCCTCCCCATCCTCGTTCTCCTTCCCTCCCATCCCTTACTTCCACTGCTTTCTCCCCCCTCATTATTCTGGCTCTGATATTCAAGTCCTTATGGATAGTCTTATCTTGAAAGTAGCAGAACTGAAAAGAACCACCCCACTCCCATTTTGTAGTTGACAAAACTGAGACCTAACAGATTTGGACAAACGATTCCAGTCAAATAGCTAAAATTTGGAACACCTTCCTCCTAATTGAATGCTTCTAGCACTGTGCTATCACACTGTCTGAAAAGTACACTTGATATGTTTCCTGAAGATGAATGGGCAATTCATTTAATTCTACAGATATAAGGGGATAAGGAGAAACATTTAGTAAAAAGAAGTTTACAAAATTTTACATATCTCTGCATTTTTTCCATTGTCTTTGAGGCAGAATATAGTAGATAGATGTGTATTTGCATCTAGTCCATGTTTATTTGGTGACTTGTGTAGTTATGTGGTCATGTGAAAAAAGTTGAGGTGAAGACCAGGGAAATCACCTCTGCTGGCCCAGGAAATTAAGGATATCTGTTATCGGTATTAGTATTATAAACAGGGGAAAACCATTTGATTATTTGCATAAACACTTACAGTCCTCTTTCCAAAGGTTAATCTTGACTTTCTCTGCTTTAAAATCACCCTGTGGTTTCCCCTTGCACTTGAAATAGAATCCAGGGTTTACATAGAATGGCCATATCACTTCGACTCCACTCTGGGACACTTGCGAGTTGAAAGGAGCCGCAGTCTCATTAGTCATCAGAACGGGACAGCAGTCACAAACTGAGACCATACCAGCAAACCAAGACCCTTGGTTATCCTACCCACAGGGACATTATTTTCTCCTCAACCTCATGTGGTACCACTAAACTCCTAATCTCGCAGTTCAGTTTGCTTCTGGCATGCTGGTTTTCTTTCTTTCTTTCTTGGTTTCTTTTTTTTTTTTTTTTTTTTTTGCTCTTGACTATCTTAAGCTAGGTTTCTTTCCAGAGCCTCTGTACTTGCTGTGCCCTGTGCTGGAACCCTCTCCCCCATCTATTCACTTTGCTGCTTCCACGTCATTCTGTACTCCTCTCAAATTTAGTTTCCCAAGAGTGGCCTTTCCTCACCATCCTAATACTGCTCAACCCCTCCCCACTTCCCCTTCTGGTTATCCTTTATTTGAAATAATTGAATTTATTTATTGGTTTAATGTCCACAGAGACAAGGACCTGGTCTCTCAAGTCCACTTCTTCATCTGCAGAGCCAAGGACAGTGACACAGTAGGTACTCAAATTGATCTGTCCAATGAATGAATATGTGACAGTAGAATAGAAAAGGACATTATACACCTTTGCTGATGGTGATTGTAGATGTGCAGTCAAAGGCAGTTTAACATTCCTACAGTCACACATACACAACACAGCACAATTCCTGTAAGAGCTTATATTTATTTCTCCTATTAACAAAAACATTGTAGAAAGCTACCTTCATTTTAATGGTCTAAAGGCACTGATTTATTTCAGACCATTCCATACACTGCATAGATGAGATTCAATGAATTCATTTGCCTCCTTGCCAAACGTACAACTATTCACATTCTGTTATTCTTGTTTCATCTTTCCCTGTACCTACAAAATTTTTATTTCTTCAGAGAATTTTAAATCCCAGGTAGCACCTCATTTTACCTACAGATGTTTCAGTGTGTATCTCTTATAGGCAATCCTTGTTTGTTAGCATAACTATAGCACTATTATCATATCTAACCAGATTTATAAATAATGTCCAGTTTTCTCTGATGCCTAAAATATGCATTTTTATAATTGGTTTGTTTGAATCAGAAAACAAACAAGAACCAAATATTGCTTTTCATTTGTATGTCCCAACTTTCTTTTAATCTATAACACACTCCCTTCCCCCTCCACCCACCACCCTGCCACTTTCTATGTTGAAGAAAATAGGTCAAGAGAGATTGGTTCAAGAAGGCGGAGTAGAGGGACGTGCTCTGACTCCCTCTTACAAGAACACCAGAATCACAACCAACTGCTGAACAATCATCAACAGTAAGACACTGGAACTCACCAGAAAACATACCCCACATCCAAAGACAAAGGAGAGGCCACAATGAGATGGCAGGAGAGGCGCAATCATGATAAAATCAAATCCCATAACTGCTGGGTGGGTGACTCACAAACTGGAGAACACTTATACCACAGAAGTCCACCCACTGGAGTGAAGGTTCTGAGCCCCACGTCAGGCTTCCCAATCTGGGGGTCCGGCAACAGGAGGAGGAATTCCTAGAGAATCAGACTTTGAAATCTAGTGGGATTTCATTGCAGAACTTCAACAGGACTGGGGGAACAGAGACTCTACTCTTGGAGGGCACACACAAAGTAGTGAGCTCATTGGGACCCAGGGGGAGGAGCAGTGACCCCATAGGAGACTGAACCAGACTTACCTGCTAGTGTTGGAGGATCTCCTGCAGAGGCAGGGGGTGGCTGTGTGTCACCATGAGGACAAGGACACTGGCAGCAGAACTTCTGGGAAGTACTCCTTGGCGTGAGCCCTCCCAGAGTCTGCCATTAGCCCCAAAAAGAGCCTGGGTAGGCACCAGTGTTGGGTCACCTCAGGCCAAACAACCAACAGGGAGGGAACCCAGCCCCACCCATCAGCAGACAAGTGGATTAAAGTTTTACTGAGCTTGGCCCACCAAAGCAACAGCCAGCTCTACCCACCACCAGTCCCTCCCATCACGAAACTTGCACAAGCCTCTTAGATAGCCTCATCCACCAGAGGGAAGACAGCAGAAGCAAGAAGAACTACAAACCTGCAGCCTGTGGGAAAAAACCACATTCACAGAAATATAGACAGATGAAAAGGTAGAGGTCTACGTACCAGATGAAGAAACAAGATAAAACCCCCCCAAAACAGCTAAATGAAGTGGAGATAGGCAACCTTCCAGGAAAAGAATTTAGAATAACGATGGTGAAGATGATCCTGGACCTCGGAAAAAGAATGGAGGCAAAGATCAAGAAGATGCAAGAAATGAAAAATCTAGAAGAATTAAAGAACAAACAAACAGAGATGAACAACACAATAACTGAAATGAAAAATAAACTAGAAAAAATCAAAAGCAGAATAACTGAGGCAAAGGAATGGATAAGTGACCTGGAAGACAGAATGGTGGAATTCACTGCTGCGGAACAGAATAAAGAAAAAAGAATGAAAAGAAATGAAGACAGCCTAAGAGACCTCTGGGACAACATTAAATGCAACAACATTCACATTATAGGGGTCCCAGAAGGAGAAGAGGGAGAGAAAGAACCCCAGAAAATATTTGAAGAGATTACAGTCGAAAACTTCCCTGACATGGGAAAGGGAATAGCCACCCAAGTCCAGGAAGTGTAGAGAGTCCCATACAGGATAAACCCAAGGAGAAACACGCCAAGGCACATAGTGATCAAATTGGCAAAATTTGAAGACAAAGAGAAATTACTGAAAGCAGCAAGGGAAAAACAACAAATAACATACAAGGGAAATCCCATAAGGTTAACAGCTGATTTCTCAGCAGAAACTCTACAAACCAGAAGGGAGTGGCATGATATACTTAAAGTGATGAAAGGGAAGAACCTACAACCAAGATTACTCTACCCGGCAGGGATCTCATTCAGATTCATTGGAGAAATCAAAAGCTTTAGAGACAAGCAAAAGCTAAGAGAATTCAGCACCACCAAACCAGCTCTACATCAAATGCTAAAGGAACTTCTCTAAGTGGGAAACACAAGAGAAGAAAAGGACCTACAAAAACAAACCCAAAACAATTAAGAAAATGGTAATAAGAATAAACATATTGATAATTACCTCAAACGTGAATGGATTAAATGTTCCAACCAAAAGACACAGGCTTGCTGATGGATACAAAAACAAGACTCATATATATGCTGTCTACAAGAGACCCACTTCAGACCTAGGGACACATTCAGACTGAAAGTGAGGGGATGGAAAAAGATATTTCATGCAAATGGAAATCAAAAGAAAGCTGGAGGAGCAATACTCATATCAGATAAAATAGACTTTAAAATAAAGAATGTCACAAGAGTCAAGGAAGGACACTACGTAATGATCAAGGGATCAGTCCAAGAAGATATCACAATTATAAATATATATGCACCCAACATAGGAACACCTCAATACATAAGGCAACTGCTAACATCTCTAAAGAGGAAATCGACAGTAACACAATAATAGTGGGGGACTTTAACACCTCACTTACACCAATGGACAGATCATCCAAGCAGAAAATTGATAAGGAAACACAAGCTTTAAATGACACAATAGACCAGATACTTTTAACTGATATTTATAGGACATTCCATCCAAAAACAGAAGATTACACTTTCTTCTCAAGTGTGCACGGAACATTCTCCAGGATAGATCACATCTTGGGTCACAAATCAGGCCTCAGTAAATTTAAGAAAACTGAAATCGTATCAAGCATCTTTTCTGACTACAACACTATGAGATTAGAAATCAATTACAGAGGAAAAAAACATAAAAAGCACAAACACATGGAAGCTAAACAGTACGTTAATAAATAACCAAGAGATCACTGAAGAAATCAAAGAGTAAATCAAAAAATACCTAGTGAAAAATGACAATGAAAACACGATGATTCAAAACCTATGGGATGCAGCAAAAGCAGTTCCAAGAGGGAAGTTTATAGCTACACGAGCCTACCTCAAGAAACAAGAAAAATCTCAAATAAGCAATCTAACCTTACACCTAAAGGAACTAGATAAAGAGGAACAAACAAAACCCAAAGTTAGCAGAAGGAAAGAAATCTTAAAGATCAGAACAGACATAAATGAAATAGAAACAAAGAAAACAGTAGAAAAGATCAATAAAACTAAAAGCTGGTTCTTTGAGAAGATAAACAAAATTAATAAACCATTAGCCAGACTCATCAAGAAAAAGAGGGAGAGGACTCAAATCAATAAAATAAGAAACGAAAAAGGAAAAATCACAACTGGCACTGCAGAAATACGAAGGATTATAAGAGATTACTACAAGCAACTCTATGCCAGTAAAACCGACAACCTGGAAGAAATGGACAAGTTCTTAGAAAGGTATAACCTCTCAAGACTGAACCAGGAAGATTTAGAAAAACAAATTGCAGAGGAAGGAAAACTCCCAAACTCATTCTGTGAGGCCACCATCACCCTGATACCAAAACCAGACAAAGATACTACAAAAATAGAAAATTACAGCCCAATATCACTGATCAATATAGATGCAAAAATCCTCAACAAAATACTAGCAAACAGAATCCAACAACACACTAAAGGAGCATACACCATGATCAACTGGGATTCATCCCAGGGATGCAAGGATTTTTCTATATACCGAAATCAATCAATGTGGTACACCAAATTAACAAATTGAACAAGAAAAACCATATGGTCATCTCAGTAGATGCAGAAAAAGCTTTTGACAAAATTCAACACCTATTTTTGATAAAAACTCTCCAGAAAGTGGGCATAGAGGGAACCTATCTCAACATAATAAAGACCATATATGACAAACCCACACCAAACATCATTCTCAATGGTGAAAAACTGAAAGCTTTCCTCTACGATCAGGCACAAGACAAGGATGTCCACTCTCACCGCTGTTATTCAACATAGTTTTGGAAGTCCTAGCCATGGCAATCAGAGAAGAAAAAGACATAAAAGGAATACAAATTGGAAAAGAAGAAGTAAAACTGTCACTGCACATGAAATGATACTATACATAGAAAATCGTAAAGATGCCACCAGAGAACTACTAGAGCTAATCAATGAATTTGGTAAAGTTGCAGGATGCAAAATTAATGCACAGACATCTCTTGCATTCCTATACACTAATGATGAAAACTCTGAAAGAGAAATTAAGGAAACATTCCCATTTACCATTGCAACAAAAAGAATAAAATACCTAGAGATAAACCTACCTAGGGAGACAAAAGAACTGCATGCAGAAAACTATAAAATACTGTTAAAAGAAATTAAAGATGATACCAACAGATGGAGAGATATTCCATATTCTTGGATTGGAAGAATCAATATTGTGAAAATGACTATACTACACAAAGCAATGTACAGATTCAATGCAATCCCCATGAAATTACCAATGGCATTTTTTATAGAACTAGAACAAAGAATCTTAAAATTTGTATGGAGACACAAAAGACCCCGCATAGCCAAAGCAGTCTTGAGGGAAAAAAATTGAGCTGGAGGAATCAGACTTCCTGACTTCAGACTATACTACAAAGCTACAGTAATGAAGACTATATGGTACTGGCACAAAAGCAGAAATATAGATCAATGGAACAGGATAGAAATCCCAGAGATAAACTCATGCACCTCTGGTAACCTAATCTATGACAAAGGAGGCAAGGATATAAAATGGAGGAAAGACAGTCTCTTCAGTAAGTGAAGCTGGGCAGCAACATATAAAAGAATGAAATTAGAAAACTCCCTAACACGATATGCAAAAATAAACTCAAAATGGATTAGAGACCTAAATGTAAGACCAGGCACTATAAAACTCTTAGAGGAAATAATAGGAAGAACACTCTTTGACATAAATCACAGCAAGATCTTTTTTGATCCACCTCCTACAGTAATGGAAATAAAAACAAAAATAAACAAATGAGACCTAATGAAACTTAAAAGCTTTTGCAAAGCAAAGGAGACTACAAACAAGACGAAAAGAAAACCCTCAGTATGGGAGAAAATATTTGCAAATGAAGCAAGTTACAAAGGATTAATCTCCAAAACATATAAACAGCTCATGCAGCTCAATATTAAGAAAACAAACAACCCAATCCAAAAATGGGCAGAAAACCTAAATAGACATTTTTCCAAAGAGAACATACAGATGGACAAGAGGCACATGAAAAGTTGCTTAACATCAGTAATTATTAAAGAAATGCAAATCAAAACTACAATGAGGTATCACCTCACACCAGTTAGAATGGGCATCATCAGAAAATCTATAAACAACAAATGCTGGAGAGGGTGTGGAGAAAAGGGAACCCTCTTGCACTGTTGGTGGGAATGTAAATTGATACAGCCATTATGGAGAACAGTATGGAGGTTCCTTAAAAAACTAAAAATAGAATTACCATCTGACCCAGCAATCCCACTACTGGGCATATACCCAGAGAAAACCATAATTCTAAAGACACATGCACCCCAATGTTCATTGCTGCGCTATTTACAATAGCCAGGTCATGGAAGCAACCTAAATGCCCATGGGCGGATGAATGCATAAAGAAGATGTGGTACATATATGCAGTGGAATATTACTCAGCCATGAAAAGGAACGAAATTGGGTCATTTGCAGAGATGTGGATGAATCTAGAGACTGTCATACAGAGTGAAGTAAGTCAGAAAGAGAAAAACAAATATCGTATATTAACACGTATATGTGGAACCTAGAAAAATGGTACAGATGAACCAGTTTGCAGGGCAGAAATAGATATAGAGAACAAACGTATGGACACAAAGTGGGGAACGCAGTGGGGGGTGGGAGTTGTGGTGTGATGAATTGGGTGACTGGGACTGACATGTGTACACTGATGTGTATAAAATTGATGACTAAGAAGAACCTGCTGTATAAAAAAATAAATTCAAAAAAAAAAGAAAACTGGTCATTTTTTCTTAGGACTTCTCACATTCTGGATTTGGCTGATTCTATCTTCATGAACTCCTCAACATGCTTCTTAATCTCCCATATTTCCTGTAAGTTCACAGTTAATGATTCAAAACTTTTTTTCTTGGTGCTATATACTTCCGACTATAGAAAACCATAGTGTCTGGATGTCACGCTCTGAGTAATGCTCAGACTGATCACTGGGTTTGCATGCTGTCAGTTTCATCCATCTAGTGTAACCCCATCCCCACACATACCAGCTTTTCATGTAAAGGTTATTACAGTTAATCATCATTGCCTAAATCTATTACTTCCCTAAGAATTTCAAAATGAGATTCTTTTTAAAGCTTATATTTTCTTCTTCTATTAAGAAAAGCTTCTTCATCCACTATTTGGATGCCTTAAAATTTAGTCCTTACAGGAAAGGCAGGATACATGCTTAAGTCTTTCTTTGCTTCTCAATTTTCCAAGTAATGAGTCAGTATTCCAGCAAACTCCAAGAGTGACAATTGGGCTTTTATTTTTTAATATCATCATAAATTCATTGACTTTTAAATATTTTATTTAACATGTCCAGTTCTTAGCAATTATTATTATTATTATTTTGGCTTTTTGGTACCTGGGTTCTCCTGATGCTGACCAATGGGAGCTCCTTCAAGTTTGCTCCTGTGTTCTTTTGACACCACCCAGTTTTCTTTGACAGTTTCTTTGCTTTCAGGCACAACAGTAATGCTCAGAATTCATCTTGTATATTTCCTCCTCCAGACCTGGAATCAGCAATTCTCCAAGGAGTCTTAGTTCCTTTTAATGGGAAATACATATTTGTAAACCACAGTCTGGGCACCAGGAATGTTCATGGTTGCCTGGTGTTCAATGCTTCTAGGATTTTTTAGTGGAACAAGTGAGAAAATATCTATTTTTTAGAAAAATAAACATCATTCCTAAGTTCACGCTGATATTTTCACCAATTCAAATAAAAAATTCCAGTATTTTTACTTAAATTCCTTGGTTTTATATTTATATATCTTTTCCTCTGAAAATATCTTGGCTCATGAGAACATTAATAGAATTCATTATTTGCTTTATTTCAATATATTTAATAGTTTCAAAATAACAATAACAATATTTCTAGTAATAACAAACCTACTGAATGCATTTAAAAATTTCTTTGTGGTTTTCTTTCTTATCATTAGAATGTACAGTCAAAATACTATGGTTTAAAGCCACTTGAAGTGAATCTTTCCCCATGTCATTGATGCCTACTTGATATATAGTTTGGTTCATTTGTTTCTAGTTTTGATAACCATTATTTTTAGGGATTGCTTTTGATTTTACTTTTTTAAATTGTGTGAAATATAAGTATGATTTCAAAATCAAAACCACAAAATAAAGCATATTCAGTTTTAGAGAAGTTTAGTTTCCATCCCTGCCCCTACCCTGTTTCCTCTCTCCCTCACAGGTAACATACTTATTAGTTTTTACTTTAAACATCTATATATTAAATCATATACATATATACATTCATTGCACAAAATGTAACATAATATCCACACCCTTGTACAACTTGCTAGGTTTTTTAAAAATTTTCAACTAACAATATATTTTGGCAATAGCTCCATAAAAATATAGAGAGATATTCCTAACTTCCTTAAGCTTGGCATGCTTCCTTAAGCATGCCCACTATTTGGGCGTACCTAGTTTATTCCATCCATCCTCTGTTGATGAGCATCTGGGTTGCTTCCAGTCTTTTTCTATTATAACTAATGGACCAGTCCGATTTTCAGACTTTAACTGCCTGGGAAAGCCAGGTTCTGTCACAGTCCATTCAATGACCTTCATTGATGCCCACTATCTTGAAAATCTTAAGGAGATTTTCACATGTCGTGATCTGGTTCCTGCCTAGAGGAATTCATAATCCATTTGCAGCAGGAGTTCTAGATGTTTTCACATACGACTCTACCACTGTGTAGCTGTGTGACTACATAGTGTGTGATTTGGGGCAGTTTAATTAATTTCTCTCAGTCAGTTTCCTCATCTGTGAAAAGAGATAGTGGGGTCTACCTGCCAGATGTATCGTGAGCATAAAATGAGACAATGTTTTTAAAAGCACAATGCCTAGCACATAGTAAGCACTCAATAAAAGTCATCTATAAATGGTTATAGATTTTTGGATAAAACATATCACCAGTGAAAATGAATATCATTAATATTTTAGAAGTAGCCTGGTGGAGTAAGAAAGGCAAGAACTTTGGCATCAGTCAACCTAGGCTTCAGCACTAACTCCACCATTTCCTCTGACCTCCTTTGAGCAATTCATTTATTGCCATTGAGCTTCAGTGCCCTCACCTATAAAATGAAAAAAATACCACTCCTCTGGTTTGGGTTTTTTTGATAATTACAAGAGATTGTACCAAAGACAACTTCGGGCACAGAGTAAGCAGATAATAACTATTGCTTTATATCTCTACCCTGCTCTAACATGTTACAATACAAAGACTGAAGTTGGCAGTTGTGATCCAGCTAACATACAAGTGTGGCCCTCTTACTGGAGCTGCTGGGCAAATGTCTTTTGCTTATGGCAAAGCAGAGGGCACCAAGGGCTTCCTTGTTAGGAACCTGTATGGATCCATTTTCTTGAAATCAGAGTATTTCTTAATTTATCTGAAGATCTATCTCTCTCCTCAGAGATGTTCTCTTTTGATTCCTGCCTTTTGTCCTCTACTCTGCCCAGTGATCTAATGCAGCATTTCCATGGCTTTACTAGAAACTGTAGTCTTGGGTTTAGATGACAATCAAACCCTAAAGGCAAAGTGGGCTTCACTCAGCCCTAAGTATATTTGACTTTAAGACAAGATAGGAAACAACAGGCCTGCACAGAAACAGCACGTGGGAGGTCTCATGATTCCCAGTCATAGCATCTGACATTCCAGTCATTTTACATCTGGGGCATATGTGTGGTCACGAGAGGCAGACTGAGTACAAAAGGACCGCTTCAACTCAGGGAAGACAACAGCTGAATGGCTCCTTCCCCATTCCTAGATAGTGAACTATGACCCTTCTCCCTCATTCAGGTGCGAATAAGTAGCCTGATTCTCATCACCTCAGGTCACTCATCACACCATCTCAATGATGTGGTAATATAAGTGCTTGATTCAGAACATAGTCATTGGGTAGATTTTCATTTATTTTGGATGTGGTATGGATAAACTCTTAAGCAAGTCCTTGAGTTAGTCTTGCAGGGAGGATTGACCAAGGATCAAATCCTGAGGTGTTTCCAAAACTAGAGGCAAGGTTCCAGAACCAGCTGTTAATCTTGTCAGTCTAAATATCTACAGAAGGTAGTATAGTTTAATATGATATAGTGTTCTAGGTACTATGTGAAAAACTTTATATAAGTCATCTTCTTTAACCTCCCATGACAATCCTATGAGATAAATATAATTTTATTCCAATTTTAAAGATGAAAAAACAAATTCCAGGTTTGAAATCTAATAGACCAAGGTTCAAATCTTGATTGACCCACGCTTACTATCTGCCCTTGTGAAGGATACTTAGCCCCTGAGGCTCCATTTTCTCATTGTGACAATACCTACTTCTAGAGCATCGTGAGCAGGGGTAAAACTTGTGTACCGGACAGAAGTGTGAGTGGATACTAAAAGCCAGCCTGCACTCCCCTCACTAAGCCATGTGCCTTATGACATTATCTTTCCAGGTTTCCAGGAGTCTTTTCCCATTTGTACAAAAGCATTCTGTAGGTTAGTGGCAGCAAGCCCTGCAACCCTGTACAGTTCATATTTCCGGTAAAGATTAAGGGAGATAAATGTACAGTGGTTTATACATGGGAAGCATGTAATTAATGTCTTTTCTTCTTTTCCTACAATCGTTCAATGGTGGATTTTTCCTTCCACAGAAACTGTAAATGGCCAGTAACAAATTATGCTTAAACTGACTCTGGTCAGTTGGCTATGCCCTCTCAGCAGAGATATTCAAATCGAGAGTTCCGTCTCCAACAGTGGAATTTAAGGCACACGCTGTTAGCAGAAGAAAATCTCAGAGATGTGGGTTGCCTCATCTTCCAACCACATCACACAGATCATCACCTACTTTGCTTTTTCACAAGGGCTGCACTTCCTGAGTAAAGTGATATCTTCACTATCTTCACTTAAGCTGAAAACCATTGTCCAGTTTTTCTCAAAACTGCAGTTATATATATATATATATATATATATATATATATATATATATATATATATATCAGCTCTGCCGATTGTTTGCAAATAAAAATTTCCAAGTCCACAAACTTTCACGTGACCTAAACAATCTACAGATCTGCGTTAGCACAACCCATAGTCTGAATGCCACCATCATTTTCTTTGACACTTTGTATATTCTATCAGTGGTTACAGCAGACTCAAGCATGTCCTCACAGCATGCCCTTGAATAATTCTTTTATCTGAAGATTCACAGGGCAAATAAATCTAATCCCATGACAAAGGGCATGCAAGAGAGAATTTATTTCCTTTTCAATTAGATGTGCTTTGGGTTGTTGATTTTTAAGCTCTGGGAATCTCAGTACTCATTTTCATGGTCACAGAAAGTAAGAACCTCTAACGTAGCAATAACTACTGTGCAAAATATATTTTCTTACCATCTAGACAACAGTGTGGCCAATAAAGCCACAAAACGTTAAGCTGCATTTGTGCTGAGAGACACTAAGTATTTCCAGCAATGGTAGAAGCAATTGGGAGTTCAAAGATCCTCTGTCATGGGGTAAGGGAGGGTGAAGTCAGGAGTAGGTTTTTCTCAAGGGAAAGGGCAGGGGCAGGAGTGGTTGTGTTGAATGCCAGGGACTCCAAACCAGAAAGCCTGAGTTGACTGTCCTCTGCCATGCCTTCTGGGAATTCCCGTTTCTGCCCAAGAACCTCTTATTTGAGGTTCTCCTGAGTCAGCCCACAAATGCTTCCTCATTCTTTTTCTATGCCCTTGGTATTTAGTCCAAGTAATTGCAAAGTTTCTCAGAAAAGATATTCCTTCCTTAGATATTCCACTTTCTTTGCGATTCCTCCCAAAGGACGAGTTCAGATGGGATATTACCATTCTCGAAAAGCAGTCCAACTCCATATTACTGCAATTTACATTCTAGCTATGTGGGCAGCACAGGTGTGCTAGGGGTTGTGAATGATGTCTATGATGTCTGTCCTCTAGGAACTTATTATAACTTATCACACCATATAGGAAATAGCTGTCACCCTGTCTGACTCCCATCACTAGGCTGTGAGCCAAGATGAGTGCAGAAACAAGACCTCTTCAGCCCTCTGTCACTTATAAGTGTCGGATACTAATCGTGCACACAATGAATATTTATTGATTGGATGAGGGAATGAATTGAAGGAAATCAAGGACATAGCTTGGTGGGGGTAGAAAATGCTCTATGTGGGTGACTTCCCTGGCGGTGCAGTGGTTAAAACTCCGCGCTTCCACTGCAGGGGGCACGGGTTTGATCCCTGGTTGGGGAACTAAAATCCCACATGCCGTGGGGCGCAGCAAAAAAAAAAAAAAAAAGCTCTATGTGGCAAAAAAAATACAGAAATTAAACTTTGAAATGGGATGAGGAACCATGGGAAATTGTATGGAGCTCAGGGGCCTAGATCCAGAGACTATGCTGGAAAGCAATGGGAGAAACAGCTGGCTGGCCAGGACTTGAGCCTTTGGATAAAGGAGTTGGAACTAAATTCCACCTGCAAGAGGTTGTAGATTTTATGTCCCTAAACAGGGGAACTTCTCTAGAATGAAGATGGGTTATTTCCTTTAATTCATAGCCTATGTACCTGTGCACATATGTACAAAATATAAATATAACAAATGCCTGGTGTCTACAGAGTAACGAGAATTGTCCCTCTACCAATGGATATAGTCAGGGTACATAATTTTATGTACCTTTGAGAGTTTTAGTTATGGCCCTGTGAGAATTTTTGAAGTACTAAGCCACTGCTAATTGTTGTAATTGCTATATCTTTGGCCAATAAACAGGGGCTGAATCAGGCCAAAGTACAGTATTTCTGTCCCTGTTACTGAGCCAAGCGATTCAAAGTCCTTTTCTAAGGATAATTGTTAAAATCATGAGACTATAGAAGGAAATTACTAAGGGTTTGATTTTTAAATCATAAAATCCTATCTCTAAAACCTTCAGTGACAGGATCTATGATTTACCCAAAATAGCTGTTCCGTGTAGAATCTGTTTGAGGTAAGCTAGACTTTAACAGAATTAGTAGATTTAATATATATCAGTGCATTTGATAGGCTCAGAACCTAAAACATTGCCTTCCCCATCTATCTTCGTTCTGTGTTGAGGTGCTGTAGAGGTGGAACAGCTCCTGACATAAGGCATTTATTTCTCTTTGATGCGCCACTTATAACTGATGTTTTGCCTCTCAACTGGTTTTTGATGCCTGTCCAGTCTTCTCGGATAAGACGTTGCCTTCAAGCAGGATTCCTTGATCTGAGCCCACAACCCTTTACCCATCTTTACCTCCACCCTGTCTGAATCTAGGAAGCCAGTGCCTCTCAAACTTTAGTATGCGTCAGAATCCCTTGGAGGGCTTTTTAAAACACAGATTTCTGAACTCCATCCCTGGAGTGTCTGATTCAGGTGTTTGGGGATTGAGCCTGTGAATGTGCATTTCTATCAAGCTCCCAGGTGATTGGAGGCCACATTTTGACAATTGCTACAGTAAACAAATTAGTCCTACCCAGGTCCAAAACCTGGACTCCAAAATAAGAATAGAAGTTGAGTCTCTGACTTACATGATGGGGAGTTCAGGCATGAGAGAATGAAATAATATTTTAATAATAACTAACATTTATTGAGTATCTGTTGTATATTTACTATAATGCTATACTAACCATGTAGGTTAATATAGTATTAACATTATGTAGTATTACATTAATATTAATGTAGCATTAATATTCCCATTTTAAAGATAAGAAAACTGAAGTTTAGAAAAATCATACAAATTTCCTGATGTCACACAGCTGGGTTTAGATTCAGATTTCTCTGATCTCAGAACAAAATTCTCGTCACTCAAATTGGGACTACTGGCTATCCTTTGATGGTGTTTTGATGGGGAAAAGTCTCAGATTTGCATGTTCAGAAATGGCATTTTTTCCCCCAGTGAAACTGAAAAACAATGTGGGAAGATTGTGAATTATTTCCATTTACTCTTGAGTAATCTGGTGTGGGGAGACTATCTCAACACAGATAAACTTGTAATCTGCAGCTTTGGAAAGTCATATCACCCTCTGGTTCTTAATTTCCATATCTGTAAAAGAAAGGAATTGAAATGCTCTTAAAGTTTCTTAGCCTCTTTAAACATCTGTGGCCTTCATTTAGTAGCCAAGATTCTATTGCATTAACTTATACTGATAAAGAACTGCCGAGGAGTTGGAATGTTCACTGTACTCTCTTTCTACCAGGAATGTCTATTAGAAGCGATCAACAATGGAAATCGTTCTATCAGAAGGCTAAATTCAGAACAAAGAGAATTAGATTATTTTAATGGAAAATGTTATCAGGCTAAGGTGTAGGCCGTTCTTCCCAGTTCCCCTGAAGAAACAGAGCTGAAAGTCATCATGCTACTTATATTAAGCCTGGAGTTCTGCTCAAAGCAGTAATACTTTTTCAGTCATCATTTTTCTCTATTGCCTTCTGCTTTACATCTAGTTTTTTCTTGCATTAAAGTTACATTTGCTCCCTTGAAATTGGAAAGATATTGCCCCATCATCAGTAAGCCCACATACAAACGCAGCTAGAGGCTGGACTGCTCTAAGCAGTGAACTTCATTTAACATCAGTAGCAAAAGCTGACATTTTCCTGTGCCTTTTTGCCAACTTCTGGGGTGACACCCTGTCTGGAAACTACAGACCATATGTACTGACAACAAGGAGACTTTGTATAAAGAATCAGACTTTTCCTCCCCAGCTGTCTGTGGAGAACAGCATGGGAAATGTATCTTTCATGCATTATGTTTATGAAGTGACCGTTCATTGTAAAAACAAATTTATAATTGGTGTAATGTGGGCGGGAGATGTCTGGTGGCCATCATGGTGCTAATCATGGATAACATTAGAAGGCAGCATCATGAATTTGGCCTTGATGCCTAGCATTTCTCATTTAGAGAACCCTCTCCTTAGTTATCTGATTTTTGTTTCTGCAACCTGATTTAGGCATTTTACTGGGAAGACCAATGCCAAAGTTAACCACGTGTGGAAGATTTTATACAACAAGAATAGAAAAATTTGTGGGGGAAGGAGAGAATGATATGATATTGTAACGGAAAGTGGGGTCCGGCTGCTCGCCCCTCAAAAGCCATTAAAGAGGCAAGGTTGGTGGAAAGGAAAGTTTGCTTTATTTTGGATGCCAGCAACTGGGGGGTTGGGAGGATGGGAGGGCAGACTCCTGCCCAACGGCTGACTCCCCCCGTCCGACAACCAGCGAGCAAGAGCTTTTATAGGTGAAGGGAGGGAGCTACATGCAGAAACAGCACAGCCAGCTCCGACAGTCATCTTGAAATTGGTCATGCGGAGGTCTGACCAGCATCACCTTGATTGTCTTAAGTACAGTTAGTCTTCAGTTCCGAGGTCAGTTTGTTCCCATTTCCTTGAGGCCAATTCTCAGAATCGTGGCAGCTTATGTCATGGTTACAATCTGGTCATCATGTAGTTAACTTCATCCACCTGGTGGGGATTTCAGTATCTACCACACAGCTCACAGGATATGGCTCAGAATATTATCTATAGCCCATGAAGAGGAACTAAAGGTCCTTGACTGTGCGTAATGACTAAACTTAGTTATTACTTAGTCTTGTTGGACTGTTTTCCTTTGCTTCTGCATTTTCTCACTTCTCTGATTAAACTTATTCTTTGACTAAAGTTTTTCCACAGACAAAAAGCAGGCAGAGGGCATGGGAGACAAGGACCATAGGGTCCTGCTCCATTTCAATATTTCATGTGCTCTTAAGGTCTCTAATTCTCTGGGAATATGTGAAATTAATTTTGTGTTCCATAATCAGCATCAAAATACCAAATGGAATAAAATAGAGTAGAATTGCAATAGAATCTCTCAGACTTTATAAGAGAAAGTATTATGTTGTGAAATTTTTGTTTACAGTTATGTGCATGTACATATGTGTACGTACATGGGTGTGTGTGTGTGTGTGTGCACGTGTGTAATAGTCTGAAAAGTAAAATGAGTTTCTTGCTGTAGATTATGGTTGTTTTAAAACCATCGTATTATGGGTAGCCTATCACTCTTCACACAAGGGTATAGAAAGAGGTTGCAGCCTGATTCCATGATATCGCTCGTCCCTAGTGGTCTATAAACAAGACTAAGTAGGTATTCACAAAAACATACAGTGATCCTAGATTACAGAGAGAAGATTTGCATGGTATTTTATATCACAGTGTGCATAAAATTTGGGCCCTAGTTTCCAGAAAGAGCAGTTCCATTTAAGATGGTTTCAGTGGTCATTTGAGTTCTGAAGTACAGACAACTGGCTGAAAAATGATCTTTGTAAACATATTCTTTTGTCAGCCAGCATTGTATGGACATAAAAAGATCAATGACAGAGCAAGTACAGGCTAAATCCAATCATTAGTAGAAATAAGCCCCACAGGATCCAGAGTATGAAAAGATGCCATGAAATGATTTTTAAAGAATATGTTTGTTTTTCTTTGAGTATAGTTGATTTACAATGTTGTTACTTTCAGGTATACAGCACAGTGATTCAGTGATATATATATATATATATATATATGTATTATTTTTCAGATTTTTCCCTTATAGGTTATTACAAAATACTGAGTATAGTTCCCTGTGCCATACAGTAGGTCCTTCTTGGTTATCTATTTTATTTATATATAGTAGTGTGTATATGTTAATCCCAAACTCCTAATTTATCTCTCCCCCCCTTTCCCCTTTGGTAACCATACGTTTGTTTTCTATGTCTGTGGGTCTATTTCTGTTTTGTAAAAGAATGTTTTATAATGTGCTTCAGTTTATAAATATTTCATTTCGTGTTGCCAGCTGATGGGTAGAAAGGGATGATACCTACACTTTGCTAAGCCCTCTGCTTTACATGTATGATCCCATTGATTTCTCATCTCTACAGTGTCATACAGTAGGCAGCATAATTTCCTTTTACTGGTAAGACAAGTCACTGAGTGGCTAAATAACGAACTCATATTCACAAAGCTTGAAAGTCGGGGAATTCAGTGCAAATCTAGAATTGTCTGCCTTTAAGACAACCTGATTCATAGGGAATAATTTCATTTGAAATGTTTTCTGGCAAATGGAACTCTATTGTCCATGTTTGAGGGCTGTTATTAGGTAAGAATGCAGCAAACTTCTCTGAAATTTTTGGCTTTCTATTTTTGAAAGAGGAAAGAGGAAAGAGGAATGTCAAAATTTCCCTCTGTGTGAATCAGTGCCATTTCCTAAGTTGTGGCTTCAAATGTTCAAGTGATTATTTCGTGGATACTACCAACGTCAAGTAAAGTTAAAAGAGTTGAGTGAAAGGCATCCTCTACCACTAGATTCACTCTCCACATCTCCACATTTTATGGTAGGATTAATTTTGAGAGAAACATAATACAGTGTTTTAATATTTAAAAATGGATATTTTGAAAACACCTTACCTAAGTTTAAATGAAGCAGACATTTCAAACTATAACATTCTATTTTGTTACTGCTTTGGGAGTCAGTTATTATTTCTAGTTAAAGTGATAGATTTTTGGCTCCATTTAACAGAGAAATCTCTACTTGTCTCAATAGACTAGTAGAGATCCTCTTCTTTTTTCTTGGTTAAATGTGGCTTCATTATTTATTAGCAGACTTTCAAAATGTAGACATTCCAGTAAGATTTTGGGATTCAGTAACTTTATTGAGTACTAACGATGGGCTCATTTCATTGAATTCGGTGATGCAAGCCCTGCCTGCAGATGTTTGCACGTAAAGTCTGGGAGTTTCCTGATGGCTTGGTACCCATAAGGCCATCTCATCCAACTAACATCAATGCTTGACTCCACTTCTCTTCTTGTCTGCATCATCTGGCCTGGCAGTTGACCAGGTTCTATTTTTTTAATTGAAGTATAGTTGATTTACAATGTCATGTTAGTTTCAGGTGTATAGCACAGTGATTAATCTGAAAAAGAATATATATATGCATATATATTCTTTTTCAGATTATTTTCCCTTATAGGTTATTATAAAATATTGATTATAGTTCCCTGTGATGTACAGAAGGTCCTTGTTGATTATCTATATTGTATACAGTAGTGTGTATATGTTAATCCCAAACTCCACACTGTGATATAAAATACCATGCAAATCTTCTCTCTGTAATCTAGGATCACTGATCCAAACTCCGCCTTTCCCCTTTGGTAATCATAAATTTGTTTTCTATGTCTGTGGGCCTATTTCTGATTTGTAAATAAGTCGTTTTGTATCTTTCCTCTTGAAACTGGGAAAGCCACCACATTGGGATATGTTGTGATTTCACTTTGGATGTAAAGGGAGTCAAGTGAATGAAAATTACCCATGTCCCTTCTTTTGAATGTTAAACATGATGTATCCTTTCACTCTGAGTTGTCTCAAGGTTTGCTTGCACTGATCACCCACTGTTTTGTTTTTTTTTTTTTTGGTACGCAGGCCTCTCACTGCTGTGGCCTCTCCGGTTGCGGAGCACAGGCTCCGGACGCGCAGGCTCAGCGGCCATGGCCCACGGGCCCAGCCGCTCCGCGGCATGTGGGATCTTCCCGGACCGGGGCACGAACCCGTGTCCCCTGCATTGGCAGGCGGACTCTCAACCACTGCGCCACCAGGGAAGCCCACACCCACTGTTTTTAACAAGAAAATTTTTCTCACAATTTTATCATTTTATCAAATCTTAGCCAATATAGCTAATATTTATTAAGTATTTACTCTGTGCTAGATACTCATTGGAATGAAGTTTATAATTTAAACTTTCACACAAATCTATGAGATAGATACTTTTAATATCCTTTTTTTGTATAAGGAAACTGAGCCACACAGGATTAAGTGATAAGTAAGCTATAAATTTGGGTTTGTACCCAAACAGTCTTATTTCAGCACCAAAGCTTTGAAGCAAGCATCTTCAATAGTATTTTTCAAACTAGATTCTGGGGAATAGTAGCTCTGCAAGATATTAATAGTTATTTTTCAAAATCAGATTCCAAGGTCTGAGAACTTCACCAATGCACGAAAACTTATGGTACAATTTTGCAGACCCTTTAATATGGTGGTAGGCATTGTGAATCTTCAAGAAAGCATAGTGTTTCTCGAACATATTATATGTGTGTACACGTGTGCATGCATACATGTGCAGAAATGTATATATGGGTATATATGCATATATGTGTAATATTATTCATATACTGTTATATAAGTTGTAAATAATTATATACACATATGTATTTTACAGTACACTAATAAGGAAACACAGTGTTCAAATTAGCGAGGTCTTATATTAGCCCTAGTGCACCTGTCTCTAAATATAAGGTAACTCAATAATAAATAGTAAGCTCCTAAATTGTATAGGGTACAGCATAAAAAGAGAACATTTTGATGCTCCTCCAAATGTAACATAAAAATGATAGTAAAATCATAGGTATTTTAGAGTACAGCCCAAAAAGAAAGTTTGTATCCAAAGTTCACATCCCATTCATAGGATCTAACACTCAAAGGTGTTAACAAACATTGATCAAGAATAGTTATCTACTTTAAAGCATTAGAATTATAATAGCCCTTAATACACCTTCTAGTCAGAGCTCTTACTCCAAGACGAGTTATATGGAAATTTTCAAGACACATTGCTGATTTTTCAGAAATCTTCAGTACCAAAAATTATGTCAGTTCAATTTTTAAACTCTTCCTGAGTTACATTGACCTTAACACAAAAGAGTGGCTCTTAGTTGTAAAGCTAATGTCCTGCTTCTTTTTCTCCAGTACTGTTTTCAGAGCAATGTTTTGGAGCCCTGCGTTTGGAATTGGGGAGAAGTTAGTCCTAGTTTCATCAGAAGTCATCTCTATAATGGTAACAATGCTGAGGTTTGAGCACAGCATGATAAAATGGACTTTATGATCATAAGAGTAATTATTGTGTCAAATTACATAATCTACACAGCACAGCCACAATGCATGTACACAAAGGTACATACCACACACACACACACACACACACACACATGCACATACACTTGCCCAATTTTCCTTAATATTTTTGCCCTGTGACTGATATAGGAAACTAATATCCACAGCAGCCTTCCTTTAACTGAGATTCCTGCCATTATCTACTTAAGGACATTAAGGATTCAGAAGACTTAGGTTCTAGTTTGAGTTAAAAAATTATTGGGCCTTTGTCCTTTGGGCAATTCATTTACTATATCTGTGACTTCATTTTCTCATCTATAAAATGAGGTTAAATAAAACTGTGCTATGCTTTAATTGATTGGTGTAAGGGTCAAAGTAAAATGTGTGTGTGAAGTTGCCAGCGGTCTATTTTTTATATTTTCAACTTCTCTCCTCATTATGCTTATATTCTCTTTTAACTTTTTTCATAGTTATGGGTCACATTTTCCTGCTTGTAATGTCCAATTTTTTTCTCACCGTTGTGGTCTCTCCGGTTGCGGAGCACAGGCCCCGGACGCGCAGGCTCAGCGGCCATGGCTCACGGGTCCAGACGCTCCGCGGCACGTGGGATCTTCCCGGACCGGGGCACGAACCCGTGTCCCCTGCATCGGCAGGCGGACTCCCAACCACTGCGCCACCAGGGAAGCCCCAATTATTTTTGATTAGATGTTGGACGCTGTGATCCTACCTTGTTGAATGTTTGGATTTTCTTGTCTTTTTTAAATAGTATTTTGGCCGACAATTAAGTTGCAGATCAGTTTAATCACTTTGAGTCTTGCTTTTTAGACTTGTTAGGGAAGATTTTGAGTAGCTTTCCCTCCAGAGATAATTTAGCTCTATTACTAAGGTATGACCCTTTGGGGTCGCCACTGAATGCCCCCGAGTGATGACTGAGGACACTTCAGCCTGATTAGTTGGTTCTCAGGGGACATTCTGACTTTTGTGAGCTCTAGGAATTATTAGGCTTACAGCTCCCAGACTGCTCTTTGCCTGACATAGTAGAGTTTTGTTCTCATAAGCACTGACCCCTACTCAACCAAGACTCAAAGTGATTTCAATACAGATATTTGTAGCTGTTTTGTTCTGTTTTGTTTTTCATAGCTTTATGCTTTCTGTAACTCTGCCCTGCAACTTTCAGTCATCTCAGCATCTCTGAACTTCCATTTCTGGATCCTAACTCCCTAAGACCATTGAACTCTGTTTGGGTTTCCCCTTGGTATGGACAGTGTACAGAAATTGCCTCCAGGCAGGAACCTAGGGAGATTGTAAGGCTCATATCAATTTTTTCCTTCTCTTAAGGATCATAATGCTGGATTATCTGTTATGTAAAGTCTAAAAATAGTTATTTTATGTATTTCATCTAGTTTTCTGTGCAAGAGGTTGAGTCTGGTCCTTGTTATTCCATTATGGCCAGAAATGGGAGTTTATATGTGAATGTGCTTTGAACTCTTTAAAGTATTATATTTTTCACATTCCCCCTTCTTTCAATTTTCTTCCTAAATTTTTAGTGCAATATATTTCCAGTGGTAGATTGGCATTATGTGTGTATGGGAGAGAGAAAGTGAGTGAGAAATCGAGAGAGAGAGAAAGAGAGAGAAGAGAGACAGATACCTAGAATGTGGAAAACTACTATTTTTATTTTTTTCCCTGCAACTTCCAGGTTTTGGCTTTTGAGTGGTAGCTTTTTATTTTTACTTTAATAGTTATGTGTTTATTTGAATAAGAATTATAAAAATTAACACCAAAATTGTCATTTCATGCATTATATTGATTAGAAAATGGCTAAATAAAAAAGTGAATTTAAAGAAAAATATTAAATAAATCAGAACAGACATAAAAAACAAATTTGTGAAGGTAATATATGGCTAACTGATTTGCAGGCCTCCCTTACACTAAAGAAGGACTAGATAAGGTGAGAAAGCAGAAGAGTAAAATATTCAAACTCTTTGTGTCTGATTCAGCACTACTTTTCTTCTATTTGGAAATCTTATCTACCCCAAATGCATTCATATTGTTACCCCTTTGGGGCTCCTCCTGTACTTGAATTGCTAATGGAAGACACTTGTAGTATCTGGAAATCAGCAATATGATGTTACTGGTAGAACCAACTTCAATCAGGAATATGCCGATGAGAACCTCATCCCGTACATCTACACTTTTCCTTCCTCTTGACAGTTACACACTTCTTCCATTTATTAAGGGGGAAAAGGGGACCCATGAAGAACTCTTTAAATAGAGCTATTAAAATGTAAAAAAAAAAAAGAAATGAGGACATTTCTGACAGAAGAAATTAAAGGGTTACATGAAAAACTCACATCTATTTTACATTTGCTTATGCTATGATTGTGTTACGTTATCAGAGTTCAGGAAGCACACGCCGTCATTATGAATTAATTGGATGAGCCAGTTATCAGGGAGGAAAAGAAATGAGTATGGATTCAGAACCTGTGACTACAGTAGTCTAGTTCTAGGTCTGTAGATCTGCCTCCTATTGTTATAAGGCAAAAGCATAGGGTTGGTGATTTTGAGATTATTTCACTAAACATGGTGATCTTACCCAATAACACTGGGAAGGCAGATTTTCTGCAATATAATTAACAATGGTGGAAAAAACTAAAGGGACAACTCGTTATAAATATAATCAGTAGCTCTGTAAATCCATAGTGGTATCGAGTTCCAGGGCTTTGAGGCCAAGTCAACAAAGATCTAAGCTGCAAAAAGGTCTCTTTTGCATTTTTCTCTACATCCTCTTTCCATCCCTCTCAATGTACACTTTCTTCAGAGCTTGGGACTGTAGAGTCACTTGCTGACCCTTTTAGCACAGAGCAGTTGTGAGAAAACATCTCGTCAAATCATGCTGTGAAGTTAAAAAGTGAAATGTTGCCAAGTACTTATTGAAAATCTTACAAGAAAAATCGAGTGCTTAACTTTTCATATAGGGGAGCCAATCAAATATGCAAATTTAAAAATTAAAGATGAGCTGATCCATCTAAACAGGAAAAATACTATGATACATAACCAGAAGTACAAAACACAATCTTTAAGAAGTGATCTTCTGCCCTCATCTGTAAGAGATAAGTACCCACTGAGAGAAGCACAGGCTCCTGCAAGTGGGGGAACCTTGGAAGAGAGCACAGCCTAGAGGTCGGAGGGGCAGGAATGGCAGTGACTCTATTTTTTCATGTCTTTTTAAAAAAAGTATTGGAACCCTCTCCCTGAAACAGGAAGTCGCTAGAATTAAAGTTGCTGTTGGCCACCAGGTGGCAGCAATGCCTCAGTAACATTATTTGAAGAATAAGGACAGTTTGCCCTATCTTCTCCACCTTCTCACCCCCAGATTCATAAGCATTACTTTTCCATATTTATAACTATTGCTAGTGGACTCATGGACTCCATTTATAAGTTCACTCATTTTATTCCTTGCCTCCTAAGAGGAAAACATAACCCCCATTTAACCAACTTTAACATCTCTTAGGCTCTTCATAATCCCTGTAATTTCTAACACTTTTTGTCATAGTTTCATTTTTTGTCTGCCTTTCATTCCATTTTTAACTTCTTTCCTCTTACGTCCTCTCTTGCATCTGGGCAGATATGCCCAGAAATATTTCTAGCATTCCATGCAGCCAGACATTAAGATCAATTGTGGATGTTTCTCTTGGCTTTTCCTCTTCACCTCATCCTTCTTCCTGTACCATAGGGAGACTTTCTCTCAGAAGAGCAAGATGAACTCTATACTTTAAGTTCCCTATTCCTGGCTCTGCTGAATCATGTCTTCTACCTCAGAGAAGCAGAAAAAGAAAGCAAAGCTACTGAGCATGAATAAATCTCTTGTGATTTGACTTAACAGATATTTCTGTACATTTGCCTTTAGGGATGTTGAGCTTTGAGAATGTCTTCATCCTATTCCTTCATTTTGTTTCTTCAGCTGGGGCTAAATGAAGTCCTCACAGAAGGTACCTCTTTAACAAGATGTTACTATACCAACATCCATTTCAAATATAAACTGCCTCAGTGAAAGCAACTGTGCTTCTATAGACAATCAAGCATCAAACCAAAAACAAAGCTGGAGGTTAACTTGGAAATGATCTTGACCAAGCATCTGAAACCTTCTTAGAGGAAGGATCCATGGAAATATTCTCCAGAGTCTATGGGTTAAGAGGGTGGGCTTTACCAAAGTCAGGGTCTGACACTGGGGTAGGGGGAAAGATATAACTGTCAATTATGTTGCCTTCTCAGCAGAGAATCTGCGCAAGACAAAGGGGCTGGATTGTGGAGAAGAGTGTTATAGGCAATGGCAGTCACTGCCGGGGAGTCTGTTAGATATTTTGTTTCATGAGTGGAGGCTATATCATTGGTTAGAGAATCATGAAGCAGTTACCGGTGTTTCCCAAGGTTATGTACCTAGTATGAGAGGAGAATTCAGATTTCTGGAACAAATGCTCATCTTAGGTAGCACTATGGTGAGGAATAAATAACATGCATTCCACTCTACATAACAGGTGCTACTAAAAGGGATCGATACACATACCTTCCCTATGTAATAAATAACAAGCAGTTATAAGCATAGGCTTATAGTAAGACAGATTGGTGTTAAAATTCTGCTTACTTCTCTTACCAACTCTATGTTTTTGATTTTTAAGTTTGGCTTTATTCTCTATTAAGTGGAAATATAATAGCACATACCTTTTAGGATATATTGGTCATGTCTGCTGTACAATGAATGCTCAATAGATTGTATCTATTAATATTATGATAAATATTCTGAAGTAAAATTGATGAAACATATCTTAACAACTGGAAAGAGAATTCAGCTGTTAGAACTGATTATTAAGCTGGGCATACAGAGAACTGATTATTAAAATGCACTAAGGCATATTATCTATATACTGTTTTCTTCTCTAGAAGAAACTTCTCTGTAGAAAAATTTGAGCATTAAATGGAATAACTTTCTCTTGTTTTGGCAAGAGGAAAGTTACTTAAGATGGTTAGGTGATGAAGGTTGCTAGATTTAATTAATTTAATACATTAATTATTTAATGTGCAACCTATAAATCTTCTCACTCTATTATTATTTTAAAATACACTTAATTCCACTCAAGAACTTGATTTTTAAAAAATCATAATAGGGCTTCCCTGGTGGCGCAGTGCTTGAGAGTCCGCCTGCCGATGCAGGGGACACGGGCTCGTGCCCCGGCCCGGGAAGATCCCACATGCCGCAGAGCGGCTGGGCCCGTGAGCCATGGCCGCTGAGCCTGCGCGTCCGGAGCCTGTGCTCCGCAACGGGAGAGGCCACAACAGTGAGAGGCCTGCGTACCGCAAAAAAAAAAAAAAAAAACAAAAAACATAATAACTAAGGACATTTCTTTTTTTTAATTAGAAAAAAATTCAAAGTCAGGGGCTAGGTTTGATTTTTTTTATGTTTTAGCACTTAATAGATACATATTTTAAGTTTATCCCCCAAAATGACTGAGTTTGGCAATAATAAGAAAAATATTCAATTAGCATAGCAGCACCCAAGTAGGATCACCAAGTATCCAATGTGTTTTCAGGCTATAGTGAAATAATTTGGTTGTAAAGATAAATAATTTCCTTACAGAAAAGACAAGTTGAGCAATAAAAATTTATTTGCAGACAGAAGTGGCCAGGACATTACCAACACATCCACATCTTGAAAAATTCAAAGGATGTAATTTTCTCATTTAGAAAGAAAACAAAATAGCATTGAACTCTAAACATAATGCTTTTGTGCACATCTGCAAACTCAATTTATCTTTCGTGTTTTGTTCATGTTCAGAATTCAATTACAATTCACTTGCTTGTTATCATCCCTTCTAGAGAAATCAGAAATTAAATTTTGCCCGTAGCTGCCCTCATGGTCAGGAATCACTATGGAAATAAAAACTCATTTCAACCATGATACCTCAAAATGCAATACTGTGAATCAAATTGGTCAGGTCTTATTGAACAGATATGTGGAGTTTAAGTTATGGGAATTAAGATATATGTCTGTGCCATTAGGTTAACTCTAAGGAAGAAAAAATGTAAATTATTTGTTACTTCTTACCTAAGCTCCTGACAACTTATACATTTAAGATCATGTATATAAAATGTTATGGAGCAAAGAACATGCTTAAACATGAAATACATATAGTATTTTATAAGGAAACTAATTTATTGTATAGATGTAGATATAGACATAGACATAGACATACACACCTTGGCTTTAAGGGTAAAAATTCTAAAATTGTAAATCTATTCTAGTACTGCAAAAGACCTCTCTCTTTCTCTCTCTCTCTCTCCCTCTCTGTTTCTGTAAAGGAAAATTAAAAACCCTAAGTTCAGCACAATGAAAATAGAAAAGCAAGTCAGAACATAGCTTTCTTATTCGTAAAAGCATGCCAGATATGGATCATAAGTTGCTTATAATGGTAGGCATATTTTTGGCTTCACACAAAAAAATAATAATAATAAAGGAAGTGTGATTTTCAGAGATGTTGAAATGAATAGTAGCGTGCCGTCACCACATTCTTTCACGTTCTCATTCTTAGCAGGCTCGTCATTCCTTTTTCCTGAACAAAAATATGAATGCTAGAAAGTCCCAAGTATCAGATCAGATTGTTCTAGATCTATCCCTTTAAGCATGTTCTATATTGAAAGTTAAAAGCCATTATATAGAAGCTATATTAAAAATGAGTCCACAAAAATAATTTCTAAATAAAAGTTTCTAGCACTAATCAAAGCACGTTAGTTGTTCTCTTTCCTTTTAAGAAGGAGGTGGTATCAGTTTAACTTCATGATTATACAGCCTAAATCTTTTCAGAAGAGGAAACATGAAGTAAATAGAAGACATAGAAGTAAATGAAAAATGCTGGGTCAAGTTGAAAACTAATGTAGTGATCAGAGCGTAACGTCAGACTCACAACTTCTCAGGCTAACCCAGATCATGGGTTGTGTCTTCAGTCTCTTCTTTCTGAAGTGCTCTCCGAAATTTTCCACTCACTGACCTTTCTATCCTTCCTATTTCCTGCTTATTGAAGCAATAAAGCCATTCTGTTGCTCACTTTGGATGTTTGAGGTAAAAAGGAAAATAAAGCTTGCTGATTTCATTTAACAATTCATTTAACAACTTTCGAGATCCTACTATGTGCTAGGGACATAGTTCTGGGAAAAACATTGTAAAGCCGATGTCCCCACTTTGTTTATTTCTGGTAGGGGCAGAGAGACAACAAACAAATAATGCATCATATGCAAGGAGGTGGTGATTAAGGAGTATGAAGAAAAATAATACAAGGAAACTTAATAAAGTGATGGGAGGAGAGAAGATACTGTTTTAAACTGTCTATTCCAACAAGACCTCTCTAAAAAGGTGACATGAACAGAAAACTGAGGGAACTGAGGGAGCAAACTGAGTGGCTGTATCTGAGGAAAAGAATTCCAGGTACAAGATAGAGCAATCGCAAAGTCACTGAGACAGGAGCAAGCGTGGGGTGCTTGAGCGTGGTAGGAACCAGTGAGAGCTGGGGGCGGGGGGTGGGGGGGTGGGGGGGATGTAGGACAGGAGGCCTGAGAGGGGGCAAAGCAAGGGGAACTTGGGTTTGTTTTCTAATAAGGTAAGGGGGTGTGGTTCACGTTCTAATATACATTTTTAAAGGGAGAATGATTAGGCCTTGAACTTTTTCTTTCCCCACAGGTAGAAATCAGGGCAAAGAATCAGCCTTGTTTTGGTCTTAACACCCAAGCTCTGCATCTTTACCTCAGCAGGTGTGGAGGGAAACTCCCTTGGGGCAGTATGCAGGCTCTGAGTCCTCATCCTTACCTGGTTGTAGAGGAAGCAGGCTATGTCATTTTATTTGCCTTTAAAAATATTTTCTGACATTTTCCAGTGGTTTTAGGACAGGTGCCTTTCATTGTATTCCAAGACCCAAACCCAACCAAATATGACCATTCAGTGATACAGCTGACATTTTAGTTACAGATTTCATCAAAATAAATAGGATCACTTGACCTCTTTTTGCATGGATTTTAAGGAGGCAATCGGTGAAAAGTATAAATGAAATCTTTGTTATGACAAAATGAACCAAAACATTATTACCACTATTCTTTGTTTCGTTAGCCAGTTCCTTGAAAGAATCTTTTATTTCCCTGATGGCCAAAGTCAGTGAGACACTGTTGAAATTATAACACAAACAATGACTTAGAGAAAGAAAGATTTTTAAAAATTGTAGCAGGATTTCTAAGCATGGAGTAAAAAGAATTTCAAATCTGTTTCTCTCCCTCAAAACAGTGAACTGAGTGTTTCTCCCAAGATGGCAGCCTAAAAGATGCATGTCCATTGTGGCATTATCTTAAAAGCACTTGCACATGTATTAAGTTGGCTAAACAGCCAAAAGGGAAAATCATCTCTCAGTGTTCCTCAGAGCAAATACACATGTAATGAAACTTATGAATCACGCCTTTCTTCAACTTCTTCCAATGATAAGATTGTATAAAGAGTGAATTCAGAACTAAAATGTAACCACATTTACTATGTTTGTTTAACTTTTAGTATAAATGCAGTGGTTATTGTAAGTATAAGCATTATTTTTAAAATTTAAATATGGGGTGGTAGAATGGCACAAATCACCTTTTAATGGAAAGCAACCCAGTTGTTCTATCCTTCTATGTCTTTCTTTCCTGTGTGTCTCCTTTACAGTCACAGGGAACACTTCACTTCTAATACTTATGGTCAACCAAATGTGTGGAGGCTTTTCCCCACACAAGCAGTCCTCTGTGACACCAGCTGGGTGTCCTACAGTTTAACTCAATTCTAACACTATCTACCTGGAGATAGTGTCAGATCCCACAGGTTAAGGACTCGGTGTCTCAAGACTGTTCCCACCTTGTTTCAGATACCAATCACAAGTAGTATCTGTAGGTCCCCAGGTACCCACAACTTCTGTCCAACTTGGCTATAACTTGAAGGTTCCCATGACCCACTCCTCAGGTTCAATTAATTTTCTAGAGCTGCTCACAGAACTCAAGGAAACACTACTTACATTTACCAGTTTATTAAAGATGTGATAAAGAATACAGATGATCAGCCAGATGAAGAGAAACATGGGGTGAGGTCTCAGATGGTCCCAGGCACAGGTGCTTCTATCCGCATGGAGCTGGGGTACATCACCCTCCTGGTGTGGATGTATTCACCGACCTGGAAGCTCTCCAAACCCTGGGCAATTGGGATTTTATGGAGGCTTATTCATGTAAGCACAGTCAACTATTAATGCCATTTCCAGCTTCTCTCCCCTATCTGGAAGATGGGGGTGGGGATGAATATTCCAAGCTTCTAATCATGGTTTGGTCTTTCTGGTGACCAGCCCTCATCCAGGAGCCCACCCAGAGTCAGCTCAGCAGAATAAAAAATTCTCCTAGGGCTCTTATCACTTCGGATTTACAAGGGTTTCGGGAGCCCTGTGTCAAGAAAGGGGTCAAAGACAAATATTAGAACAAGAGATACTCTAGGCTTCTTATCGCACAAGAAATTAAAAGGGTGTTAGGAGTTCTGTGCCAGGAACAAGGGGTAGAGACCTACATAATAAAAATAAAAACAATTTTAGTTAAAATATTCATATGTTTTTCTACAGCTTCTTAAGCTTTCCTTTGGTAAACTAGTTAAATGTATTAAAAAAGAGAAGCAACTTCTAAAATTGGCCTTTTTTTCCAAGTTAGGTTTGTTGTGAAATAATACAGTAAATGGTACAAGATAATTTTTAGTCTTTATTTCTTCTATTTTAAACATCTTAATCATTCTGATAGCTGATGGGTTAGACGAGACAGTGATATTAATAGTTGGCGATTACAGGTGCTTTGTGGATTGGTTTAATCAGACTAAACCCCCACGAGCTAACTCAGAGAAGTGAGAGCTGGGACTTCCTGGTGGTCCAGTAGTTAAGACTCTGTGCTTCCAGTGCAGGGGGTGCAGGTTCGATCCCTGGTCAGGTAACTAAGATCCCACATGCTAAGCGGCCAAAAAAATTCTTTTTAAATGCAGAGGAATGAGAGCTGTCAAAAATAGAATCAGAGTATCAAGGCCAATGGAAAGTGAACACCTTAAGCAGTAACAATTAGGCACAGATTCAGGGGGCTTGCTCCACTAATGTGCAAGGAAGCTACTATATTTGTTTTTCTGCTAAGGGGATCACCAACTCTGGTTGTAATCAATGCAAGCTTGTTTCATCCTCTGTGAAAAGATGGTAATGGGAAACTTGTAGCTTAAGTGATATACTTAACATGTTCTGGGAAAAAAAATCCTAGAGATAATGGAGAAAACAGAAGAAAATTAAACTAGATAATCAAATAGTATGAAGGATGGGCATAACGCTTTTAACATCAAGGTTAACAGATATACGTTTTAGAATGTGGCAGAGAATAAAAGAAAAATTAGATGGATGTAAATATGATGAAAATGATGTGCATGTCTTCCCATACATAATGACCTCAAACCTTTCAGTATATATAATTTAAGCTCTATCAGGGTAATTGTATTTGACAACTTTTTTTTTTTCACTTTTGATTTCCAAGTGCCTAGAACAGTTCTGGGTCTTAATAATCAATAAATATTTACTGATTGTATGACTAAATAAATGACTGACTGGGCTTCCCTGGCGGCGCAGTGGTTCAGTCCGCCTGCCGATGCAGGGGACGCGGGTTCGTGCCCGGGTCCTGGAGGATCCCACATGCTGTGGAGCGGCTGGGCCCATGGGCCATGGCCGCTGGGCCTGCGCGCCCGGATCCTGTGCTCCACGGTGGGAGAGGCCACGGCAGTGAGAGGCCCATGTACCAAAAAAAAAAAAAAAAAGACCGACTGAATGAATAAATGGGTTACTGAATGGTTGGATGGATGGATGGATGGATGGATGAATGAAAAGCAAAAAGGAGATAACAATAGACCCCCAAGTGGTAGAAATTTGAAAAACTTTATTCAAAGCATGGAAGAAAGGGTGAAGTTGTGTCTTTTGTATTTTCTTGATAGGGCCAGTGATAGAGGAGGAGACCTTCCACCTACAGCTGGGAGTCAAAACACCATAGAAAGTCTGGTGAGTGATATCAAGTCTATCTATTGCTACAGTTTTGATCCATAGAATTTTGTGTCTCTGCTAAACCTTATTGTAACAACTTTAACAGATGCTATTTATATGTCTGGGGTGTACAGAGGTTTTGCATTGTTTTTTAATTTCAATTTCCCTGATGCTTGATGATGTTAAGCATCTTTTCATGTGCTTATTATTAGCCATTCATATATCTTCTTGGGAGCAATGTCTATTCAAATCCTTTGCCTATTTTTTAATCAGGTCATTTTTTGTTGTGGTTGAGTTGTAGGAATCTTCTACAACTCTGCCTATTTTTAATTGGTTTTTATATCTTCTTATAATTAAATTTTTAAAAAATTATTTTATTTATTTATGGCTGTGTTGGGTCTTCATTGCTGCGCGCAGGCTTTCTCCAGTTGCAACGAGTGGGGGCTACTCTTTGTTGCGGTGCGAGGGCTTCTCACTGTGGTGGCTTCTCTTGTTGCGGAGCACGGGCTCTAGGCATGCGGGCTTCAGTATTTGCAGCTTGTGGGCTCAGTAGTTGTGGCTCGGGGGCTCTAGAACACAGGCCCAGTAGCTGTGCCACCCAGACTTAGTTGCTCCACTGCACGTGGGATCTTCCCGGACCAGGGCTCAAACCCGTGTCACCTGAATTGGCAGGCGGATTCTTAACCACTGCACCACCAGGGAAGCCCCTTTATAATTAAATTTTAAGAGTTTTTTTAATATTCTGGATATAAGATTCTCATCAGATATATAATTTACAAATATTTTCTCCTACTCTGGGACTTGTCCTTTCATTTTCTTAATGGTTTTAGCTTGTGCATCTACTGTTTATTTATTTTTTTATTTTTTTTGCGGTATGTGGGCCTCTCACTGCTGTGGCCTCTCCCGTTGCGGAGCACAGGCTCTGGACGCGCAGACCCAGCAGCCATGGCTCACGGGCCCAGCCGCTCCGCGGCATGTGGGATCCTCCCGGACCGGGGCACGAACCCGTGTCCCCTGAATCGGCAGGCGGACTCTCAACCACTGCGCCACCAGGGAAGCCCGGCAGGTGGATTCTTAACCACTGCACCACCAGGGAAGCCCTCTACTATTTATTTTGAGTTAATTTCTATGTGTGAGGTAGGGTAATGGTTTAGCCCATTTTTTAAAAACATGAATATCCAATTGTCCCAGTACCACTGGTTGAAGAACTATCTTTTCACTCTTATATTTTCAAAAATCATTTAATCATAAGTGTAAGGGATTATTGCTGAACTCTCAACTCTGTTCCACTGATCTACATGCCTACCTTTACAAGAATATCACACTGTCGTCTTTACTGTAGCTTTTTAATATGCTTTGAAATTGGATAGTGGAAGTCATCCAACTTTATTCTTCCTTTTTCTAAGTTGTTTTGTTTAGTCTAGGTTCTTAGCATTTCCATATACATTTTGGGAGTAAATTATCAATTTCTGCTGCTGAGACTTTGATAAAGATTGTGGTAAGTCTACAGATCTCTGAAGACATTTACCACCATACTGAGTCTTCTAATCAAAGTCTTCTGGGAGTTTGGATCATTAGAGGAGATATTAGATAGAAAGTGGGTTGGAATTGGGCAATCTGATGGCTGGAACCAAGGCAACTATCCCTGAATCACTGTTCCTCAGGTGCTGGGGGTGTCCCTGATTCCTGTCCTTCTGGTGTCTGTGGTGTTCAGTGCTTCATTCACAATGCTAACTACCCCCAGCATATTTCCAATAAACCCTGTTTTCTTGCTTAATATGGCAAGATCAATTCCCATGGTTTACCACTAAAAAAAAAAAAAAAAAACTCTTTGGTTGGTTATACTTTCAGGTATAACAGCAATTTCTGGATTAGAAATTAAATTTAGTGTATGCGTGAGATAAAGAAATTATACAGTACAATGGGTCCAATTGTCAGTAGCTTATCTGCAGGCTTGGTTGGCATTATGTAACCTTCAAGTTCTATGTCATGTGGTCCTTCCAGTTCCAAATCTCAGTTACTTAGTGAGTCCAGAGAAGCTAGTGAGGCAGTGGGGCTAGTGTCGTATTTCCCAGTGCGTTCTGAAAAAAATATATATTGAGTCTTGGAATCCATGTCTATTTAACATTTTCTTTTTTTTAATGTTTATTTTTTATTTATTTATATTTCTTGTCAGTCATCCATTTTATACACATCAGTGTATACATGTCAATCCCAATCTCCCAATTCATCACACCACAACCCCCACCTCCCACCGCTTTCCCCCCTTGGTGTCCATATGTATGTTCTCTACTTCTGTGCCTCAATTTCTGCCTTGCAAACTGGTTCATCTGTACCATATTTTTAGGTTCCACATATATGTGTTAATATACGATATTTATTTTTCTCTTTCTGACTTATTTCACTCTGTATGAGTCTCTAGATGCATCCACGTCTCTACAAATGGCTCAATTTCATTCCTTTTTATGGCTGAGTAATATTCCATTGTATATAAATACCACATCTTCTTTATCCATTTGTCTGTCAATAGGCATTTAGATTGCTTCCATGACCTGGCTATTGTAAATAGTGCTGCAATGAACATTGGGGTGCATGTGTCTTTTTGACTTATGGTTTTCTCTAGGTATATGCCCAGTAGTGGGATTGCTGGGTCATATGGTAATTCTATTTTTAGTTTTTTAAAGAACCTCCATACTGTTCTCCATAGTGGCTGTATCAATTTACATTCCCACCAACAGTGGAAGAGGATTCCCTTTTCTCCACACCCTCTCCAGCATTTGTTGTTCGTAGATTTTCTGATGATGCCCATTCTAACTGGTGTGAGGTGATACCTCATTGTAGTTTTGATTTGCATTTCTCTAATGATTACTGATGTTGAGCAGCTTTTCATGTGCTTCTTGGCCATCTCTATGTCCTCTTTAGAGAAATGTCTATTTAGGTCTTCTGCCCATTTTTGGATTGGGTTGTTTGTTTTTTTTAATATTGAGCTGCATGTGCTGTTTATACATTTTTGAGATTAATCCTTTGTCCACTGATTCATTTGCAAATATTTTCTCCCATTCTGAGGGTTGTCTTTTTGTCTTGTTTATAGTTTCCTTTGCTTTGCAAAAGATTTGAAGTTTCATTAGGTCCCATTTGTTTATTTTTGTTTTTATTTCCATTACTCTAGGAGGTGGATCAAAAAAAATCTTTCTGTGATTTATGTCAAAGAGGGTTCTTCCTATGTTTTCCTCTAAGAGTTTTATAGTGCTCAGTCTTACATTTAGGTCTCTAATCCATTCTGAGGTATTTTTGTGTATACTGTTAGGGAGTGTTCTAATTTCATTTTTTACATGTAGCTGTCCAGTTTTCCCAGCACCAATTATTGAAGAGACTGTCTTTTCTCCATTATATGTTCTTGCCTCCTTTGTCATAAATTAGGTGACCATATGTGCATGGGTTTATCTCTGGACATTCTATCCTGTACCATTGATCTATACTTCTGACTTTGTGCCAATACCATACTGTCTTGATTACTGTAGCTTGGTAGTATAGTCTGAAGTCCAGGAGGCTGATTCCTCCAGGTACGTTTTTCTTTCTCAAGATTGCTTTGGCTATTTGGGGTCTTTTTTGTTTCCATATGAATTGTAAAATTTTTTGTTCTAATTCTGTGAAGAATGCCATTGGTAGTTTGATAGGGATTGCATTGAATCTGTAGACTGCTTTGATAGTATAGTCATTTTCACAATATTGATTCTTCCAATCCAAGAACATGGTATGTTTCTCCATCTGTTTATGTCATCTTTGATTTCTTTCATCAGTGTTTTATAGTTTTCTAAGTACAAGTCTTTTGCCTCCTTAAGTAGGTTTATTCCTAGGTATTTTATTCTTTTCATTGCAATGGTAAATGTGTTTGTTTCTCTGATTTTTTGTTGTTGGTGTATAGGAATGCCAGAGATCTCTGTGCATTAATTTTTTATCCTGCAATTTTGCCAAATTCATTGATTAGTTCTAGTAGTTTTCTGGTGGCATCTTTAGGATTCTCTATGTATGGTATCATGTCATATGCAAACAGTGACAGTTTTACTTCTTCTTTCCCAATTTGTATTCCTTTTATTTCTTTTTCTTCTGTGATTGCCATGGCTAGGACTTCCAAAACTATGTTGAATAAGAGTGGCGAGAGTGGACATCCTTGTCTTGTTCCTGATCTTAGTGTAAATGCTTTCAATTTTTCATCATTGAGTATGATGTTTGCTGTGGGTTTGTCATATATGACCTTTACTATGTTGAGATAGGTTCCCTCTATGCCCATTTTCTGGAGGGTTTTTATCATAAATGGGTGTTGAATTTTGTCAAAAGCTTTTTCTGCATCTATTGAGATGATCATAATTTGTTAATATGGTGTATCACATTGATTGATTTGCATATACTGAAGAATCCTTGCATCCCTGAGATAAATCCCACTTGATCATGGTGTATGATCCTTTTAATGTGTTGTTACATTCTGTTTGCTAGTATTTTGTTCAGGATTTTTACATCTATGTTCATCAGTGATATTGGTCTATAGTTTTCTTTTTTTGTGATATCTTTTCTGGTTTTGGTATCAGAGTGATTGTGGCTTTGTAGAATGAATTTGGGAGTGTTTCTCCCTCTGCAATTATTTGGAAGAGTTTGAGAAGTATCTGTGTTAGCTCTTCTCTAATGTTTAATAGAATTTACCTGTGAAGCCATCTGGTCCTGGACTTTCATTTGTTGGAAGATTTTAAATTATGGTTTCAATTTCATTACTTGTGATATGTTTGTTCATATTTTCTATTTCTTCCTGGTTCATTCTTGGAAAATTGTACCTTTCTAAGTATTTGTCCATTTCTTCATGGTTGTCCATTTTATTGGCATATGGTTGTCTGTAGTAGTCTCTTATAATCCTTTGTATTTCTGCAGTGTCAGCTGTGATTTCTCCTTTTTCATTTCTAATTTTATTGATTTGCATCCTCTCCCTTTTTCCTTGATGAGTCTGGCTAAGGGCTAATATATTTTGTTTATCTTCTCAAAGAACCAGCTTTTAGTTTTATTGACCTTTGCTATTGTTTTCTTCATTTCTGTTTCATTTATTTCTGCTCTGATCTTTATGATTTCTTTCCTTCTACTGACTTTGGATTTTCTTTGTTCTTCTTTCTCTAGATGTTTTAAGTGTAGGGTTAGATTGTTTATTTGAGATTTTTTTCTTTCTTGAGGTGAGATTGAATTGCTGTGAAATTCCCTGTTAGAACAGTTTTTGCTGCAGCCCATAGGTTTTGGGTCGTCGTGTTTTCATTGTCATTTGTTTCTATGTATTTTTTAATTTCTTATTTGATTTCTTCTGTGATCCCTTGGTTATTTAGTAGCACACTGTTTAGCCTCCATGTATTTGTGTTTTTTATAGTTTTTTTCCTGTAATTGATTTCCAGTCTCATAGCATTGTGGTGAGAAAAGATGTTTGATACGACTTCAATTTTCTTAAATTTACTGAGGCTTGATTTGTGACCCAAGATGCAATCTATCCTGGAGAATGTTCCGTGTGCACTTGAGAAGAAAGTGCATTCTTCCACTTCGAGGTGGAATGTTCTATAAGTATCAATTAAATCTATCTGGTCTATTGTGTCATTTAAAGTTTGTGTTTCCCTATTTATTTTCATTTTGGATGATCCGTCCACTGGTGTAAGGAGGGTATTAAAATCCCCTACTATTATTGTGTTACTGTCGATTTCTCCTTTCATGGTTGTTAGCATGTGCCTTATGTATTGAGGTGCTCCTATGTTGGGTGCATAAACATTTATAATTGTTATATCTTCTTCTTGGATTGATCCTTTGATCATTATGTAGTGTCCCTCCTTATCTCTTGCAACAGTCTTTATTTTAAAATCTATGTTATCTGATATGAGTATTGCTTCTCCAGCTTTCTTTTGATTTCCATTTACATGGAATATCTTTTTTCATCCCTTCACTTTCAGTCTGTATGTGTTTCTAGGTCTGAAGTGGGTCTCTTGTAGACAGCAAATATATGGGTCTTGTTTTTGTATCCATTCAGCCAGTCTTTGTCTTTTGGTTGGGGCATTTAATCCTTTTACATTCAAGGTTATTATTGATATGTATGTTCCTATTACCATTTTCTTAATTGTTTTTGTGGGTCTTTTTCTTCTCTTGTGTTTCCCACCTAGAGAAGTTTCTTTAGCATTTGTTGTAGAGCTGGTTTGGTGGTGCTGAATAATCTTAGCTTTTGCTTGTCTGTAAAGTTTTGATTTCTCTGTCTGAATGAGATCCTTGCTGGGTAATCTTGGTGTAGGTTTATCTCTTTCATCACTTTAAGTACATCCTGCCACTACCTTCTGGCCTGCAGATTTTCTGCTGAAAAATCAGCTGATAACCTTATGGAGATTCCTATGTATGTTATTTTTTGTTTTTCCCTTGCTGCTTTTAATATTTTTTCTTTGAATTTAATTTTTGTTAGTTTGATTAATATGTGTCTTGGTGTGTTTTTCCTAGGGTTTATCCTCTATGGGACTCTGTCCTTCCTGGACTTGGGTGACTATTTCCTTTCCCATGTTAGGGAAATTTTCGATTATAATCTCTTCAAATATTTTCTCAGACCCTTTCTTTTGCTCTTCTTCTTCTGGGACCCCTATAATTCACATGTTGTTGCATTTCGTTTTGTCCCAGAGGTCTCTGAGATTGTCTTCAATCCTTTTCATTCTTTTTTCTTTATTCTGCTCTTCAGCAGTTATTGCCATCCATTTCCATTTTGTCTTCCAGCTCACTTATTCGTTCTTCTGCCTCAGTTATTCTGTTATTGATTCCTTCTAATGTATTTTTCATTTCAGTTATTGTGTTTTTCATCTATGTTTGTTTGTTCTTTAGTTCTTCTAGATCTTTGTTAAACGTCTCTTGTATATTCTCCATCTGTACCTCTATTCTATTTCCGAGATTCTGGATCATCTTTACTATAATTACTCTGAATTATTTTTCAGGTAGATTGCCTATTTTCTCTTATTTCTTTGGTCTTATAGATTTTTTCCTGGCTCCTTCATCTGTGACTTTTTTTTTTTTTTTTTGCTTTCTCTTTTTTTTTTTTTATTTTTTTTTTTATGAGTGAGATTGTGTTCCTGTCTTACTGGTTGTTTGGCTTGAGGCTTCCAACACTGGCTGTTGGGTAGAGCTTGGTCTTGGTGCTGAGATGAGGACCTCCATGAGACCTCACTCTGATGAATATTCCCTGGGGTCTGAGGTTCTCTGTTAGTCCAGTGGTTTGGACTCAGAGCTCCCACCGCAGGAGCTTCAGCCTGACCCCCAGCTCATGAATCAAGATCCCACAAGCTGTGTGGGGTGGAAAAAAAAAAAAAAGAGAGAGAACAATAACGAAGTAAAAAATAAAATTAGACTAGGAATCTAACAGATATGTTGGAAAGAATTTAAAAATAAAAATATATATGAACCAACAAATGGAAGGTATAACAGTACCACAATAGTAAAAAAGAGGAGGAGGGAAAAGACAAAAAAAAAGCGGGGGGGGAAATGACCTTGGCTGTGGAGGGCAGGGCCTAAGCAAGGATGAGGTTTGGGTGGTGGGCAGGGCTTATGCTTAGTACCCACAGGGCTGGAAAAGGCTCTGGAGGCTGTTGGGGGGGGGGCGGTGAGGCTTAGGCTCAAGGAACAGACGGGGCTCAGGTGTGCCCCCAACCCTGGTCTCAGAGAGCAGGGTACTTCACCTGGGAGCCAAGCAAGCTCCCTAGGCCTGAGTGGGTGGGGAAAATGCCCCCAGCTCCTCTCCTGCTCTTCCCAGAAGGCCCCTCCCACCTGCCTCCCCTGATCTCCCCAGCCTCCCTCCTATGCCCCCAAGGACCCAAACGGCCTGGAGGGGGCTTTGGGGGAGTGATACCAGCCTGGGAGCTCAGCAGGCTCCCTGGGTCTGAGTGTGCAGGGCAATCACCCTCTGCCCTCTCCCGCTCCTCCTGGAGAGCCCCTCCCGCCTGCCTCTCCTGATCTCTCCAGCCTCAGGGTCACTGATCCTGTCTGGCCTCCACTTCTCCTCCCCCCTCAGTCCCTCGATGTCCTACCAGTTCACTTGGACATTCCTCCAGTCTCCTTGGGCATCAGGGTCCTCCACCAGTGGCCAGCAGGTGCCCTTGTGGGGAGAAGCTAACTCGGCGTCTTCCCACACCACCATCTTGACTCTGCCCTGGTCATCTATTTTTAAATATAGCAGTGTGTCCATGTCAATCCCAAACTCCCAATGTATCCCTTCCCCAACCCTTTCCCCCTGGTAACCAGAAGTTCATTCTTTAAGTCTGTAAGTCTGTTTCTGTCCTGTAAATAAGTTCATTTGTATCATTTCTTTTTAGATTCCACATATAAACGATATTATATGATATTTGTCTTTCTCTGTCTGACTTACTTCACTTGGTATGATAATCTCCAAGTCCATCCATGTTGCTGCAAATGGCATTATTTCATTCTTTTTAATGGCTGAGTAATATTCCATTGTATATATGTACCACATCTTCTTTATTCATTCATCAGTCGATGGGCATTTAGGTTACTTCCACGTCTTGGCTATTGTAAACAGTGCTGTGATGAACATTGGGGTGCATGTGTCCTTTTGAACCATGTGTTTCTCTGGATATCTACCCAGGAGTGGAATTGCTGGATCGTATGGTAGCTCTATTTTTAGTTTCTTAAGGAACCTCCATACTGTTCTCCATAATGGCTGTACCAATTTACATTCCCACCAACAGTTTAGGAGGGTTCCCCTTTCTCCACACCCTCTCCAGCATTTATTGTTTGTAGATTTTTTGATGATGGCCATTCTGACCGGTGTGAGGTGATACCTCATTGCAGGTGTTTTTTGGGTTTTTTTTGACCACACCACGCAGCACGTGGGATCTTAGTTCCCCAACCAGGGATCAAACCCACACATCCTGCAGTGAAAGCTCAGAGTCTTGGCCACTGGACCACCAGGGAAGTCCCTCATTGTAGTTTTGATTTGCATTTCTCTAATAATTATCAATGTTGAGCATTCTTTCATGTGTTTGTTGGCAATCTGTATATCTTCTTTGGAGAAATGTCTGTTTAGGTCTTCTGCCCATTTTTTGATTGGGTTGTTTGTTTTTTGGATATTGAGCCACATGAGCTATTTATAAATTTTGGAGACTAATCCCTTGTCAGTCGCATCATTTGCAAATATTTTCTCCCATTCTGTGGGTTGTCTTTTCATTTTGTTTGTGGTTTCATTTGCTATGCAAAAGCTTTTGAGTTTAATTAGGTCCCATTTGTTTATTTTTGTTTTTATTTCCATTACTCTGAGAGATGGATCAAAAAAGATATTGCTGCAATTTATATCAAAGAGTGTTCTGCCTATGTTTTCCTCTAAGAGTTGCATATTATCCAGTCTTACATCTAGGTCTTTAATCCATTTTGAGTTTATTTTTTTGTAAGGTGTTAAAGAATGTTCTAGTTTCAATTTTTTACATGTAGCTGTCCAGTTTTCCCAGAACCATTTATTGAAGAGACTGTCTTTTCTCCATTGTATAGTCTTACCTCCTTTGTCATAGATTAATTAATCATAGGTGCGTGAGTTTATTTCTGGGTTTTCTATCCTGTTCCATTGACCTTTTTTTCTGTTTTTATGCCAGTACCATACTGTTTTGATGACTGTAGCTTTGCAATATAATGGGAGGTCTTGATATGTGGAGTAGGCATGTCCAGATGGTACAGGGCTCCTGGCAGGGTAAGGCATCTCAGTCCAGTGGCAAAATCAGCAAAGTGTTAAGCAATTCAAAGGACAATACCTGGGACCAGTATTCATAGGCTTATTTCAGGGAGGTGTCTTAAAAGTGCCTTAATTTGCAGAGAGAAGACCAATGATAATCATTGTTTGGGAGTCACAGATTATAGAATACAAATATCTTTTTCCTGTTCTCACAGCTAGTGGTCATTTCCTCTACCCTGTTTTTGAGTGGTCATACACTTAAGACCATTCGTTAGTCATGGACCAAATGGCTAGAGCAAGGCAGGACTCAGAGAAAGCATCAAATCATTGTATAGTTTGTGAGTAGGGGGTCTGGTTTCCTGTGACTGCGATTTTAATTTTTTTTCCAGTTTCCCACTACTTCAGATTGTCGACATGATAAGAGAAATTAGAGGAGCTGCTCAAGGGTGGAGTGATAGACAACAACCAGGAGAGGGCATGCACTCCCCAGGAATGCCCAGAAATACTGAGCTAAAGAAACAGACATTCAGATATTTCATAAAACAGTGATCTCAGGAGGCCAGAAAACTTAGGGATACTTGGGATATGTGTGTGTGTGTGCGCGCGCGTGTGTGTGTATTTCCTCTGGGAGTATATTTTTTGAGATGTATCTCATGATGGCTGAATTGGTTGTCATTTACTTTTTTTTAATTGATACTATACACATACATTTTATTATGAAATACAGATAATAAAGAGATAACTTTATACTAAAAAGAACTTAATTCTATTTTTAGAAGCTTCTATTAATAATGCCAATATATATCCTAGACTTCCAGGATTTGTGTAAATGGAATATACCCACAAAGGCATTATTGCTTAAAACTAAACCTCCAAGGGATTTCTTCAAAAGTACACTGACAAGAATGTAACCTATGCCCATCTGTGAATGACACCAGTATTCCTAAATATGTTACCCAAAAAACAGTTCAGGGAAGTGTCAAAAAGTGAACCTCCAGCTCAGATCTCTCTTCTTCCAGCACTGATCCACACCTCGAAGATACACTTCCCCATGAGTCTTGATCACCTCTGATGGGCTGTGCAGTAACTAGGGCTTTGATTTAATGGCCAATCCCCCACTTCCACCTTGAGAGCCAACATCCTTCCTAGGAAGTGGCCACCTGTTTGTGCTTGCTTACATGAAGGTATTACATCTCCCCTCATCTCTCCCAACCCCCAGCCCAATGCTCCTGATCAGGACTTGGCTTTCTGATAGAAGATTGAAGCTGACAACGATAGAGAGCAGATGCTGGGCAGAACTGTCAGGTTCCTCTCCCTGGCTCCCCAAGCACACCTTATTTTCTACATCACTGCCTATGAAATGGGCACCTGTTTAAAATTCTTATTGATTGATATTGAAACATCCCCTCTCAAAAGCATGGCAGTGCCACACAAAGACCTGTATGTGAATGTTCATGGCAACATTATTCATAAAAGCCCCAAACTGGAAGCAATCCAAATATCCATCGACTTGGTGAACATATTTTTTTAATTGGGGTATATATGCATGGTAGCATACTACTCGGTAATAAAAAGAAAAAACTACTGAGACATGCCTCAAGGTGAATCACCCTCAAAGCATCACGCTAAGTGAAAGATGTCAGATACAAAGGACTGCATATTTTATGGTTGCATTTATTTGAAATGTCCAGACAAGGAAAGCGTATAGACAGAAAGCAGAACAGTGGTTGCCCAGGGCTAGGGGTGGGAGTGAGGATTGACTGTAAAGAGGTCCGAGGGCACTTTCTACAGTGATGGAGATGTTCTAAAAGTGGATTGTAGTGATGGTTACACAGCTCTATAAATTTATTAGAATCGTCAAATTGTGTAATTACAGTAGGTAAATTTTATGTTATATAAATTATACCTCAATAAAGCTGCTAAAAAAAATTAAAAAGATGACAGTGATCTCTCTAGAGTCTCTATGGAGTAGGTTCTCCTCCCCCAAAACAGAGTTCACAGCATAATCCCCAGGTCACCTGAAGGCCTGAAGATTAAGGGAACATAGGAATGTCTAGTGGGTGGGAACCTGGGTGTGATTGTGTGCTCACCAAGGAATCCTTAAAAACATCTGACAAGTCCTTGGGCGTAGCAAGTATAAATCTCAGTCCACAAATTCTTGTGTTCAAGAATTATCACATCCCTTTTCTGCATAACCTGAATCGATTCCTATTTTCAACCTTCATCCACCTGGCTGGTAAAGCAATCATTGTCATTGTTTATTGAAATTCCTACTTCTTGTTCACACCCTTTAGTTAGGCCATGGGGCCAAAACATTGATGGTTGAGGTGTCATCTTGTCCTTGGTCATCAGTTTGCACACTACTAGGGCCCTAACTTCATGACCCCTTCAGACCAACCTTCCTCTGCTGTTTCAGCACGGCCCTCAGGCCCAAGAATCCTTGCTGAGATGGCCTGCGGCCCTGTCTAGGCTACAGGTTGCAAGTCATTGGCATGGAGGCTACATCTGGCCGGTAGATGTGCATTGTTTGGCCTACTCTGTGTTTTAAAAACGTTTTAGCCAACTTTTAAAAGTCAGGGGAGTTCACTGTAAAAAAAAAAAAAAAAAAAAAAGCACCATTTCTGGCTTCTCTGGAAAATCAGGAAAACTAGCAATTATGGACCACCTCACCACGTGGCAACAATCACAGGCGCTGAGAAGGGGCTGCCTGTCCAAGGTTTGACACAGACCCATGCAACCTCAATGATCTCCCCAACACTGAGGTGGGGTGCCAGTTGACGTTTTTATAATATTCAGAAGATTTTTTTTTGTTTTGTACACCAGACCCTTTTGCAACCATTTGTCTGACCTGCCTTTGCCGTAGCAGGTGTCTGAGATCCCTGCTGTGGCTGCCCCATGCAGCCACCCTCTTACTGCTTCCCCAGTAGACTGGACATACACTCTTCTGCTTCCCTCTCCCCTGCTGACGGTAATCTCTTGCTAGTCTGTGAAAGAACTTTCTCTCTCCATTCGTTTTAAAAGCTGTTTTCCTTTGACTAGCCTATTCATTTTTAGCTCTGGGGATTAGCCTTTTAAAAACCACAACTAGGAAATGCATTTTTTTTTCAGGCAACATGAGTTTTTGTCATTCTATAGACCTCTCTTAAGATTAGGGGAGCAGAATCCAATATTCCTGCCTAAAAGGAGAAGGGAGAAGAGAAAATATTACGGAACAAGGGAGCATAGGTTAATATCTCAAAATATTAGCCCATAGGAGTAACTTTGTTTTCAGGTATCTAATTAAAACACATACTAGTTGAGTCAAACGACTCATCAATTTTTACAAACACATTCCATCTTTTACTTGAAGTCAAAATATAATCTGTTCAGTGAGTTATTATTCCCTTTGCTTGTAATATTGCTGGGCTGTTAATACTAGAGGAACGTGTAACTATGCAGTTAAATGCCAGGGCCTCCCTTGAATGGAAGGGATGCTTCAACTCAGACCTGGGTCAGGAACTAGCTCCCCTACAAACATAACCTAAGTCACTGGGTACCCTTTCCTGTCTCGGGTATGTGTGCTGGAGAGCAAACCAGCATGGCAGAAGAGAACTCTGAGGAGGTCAGGAAGCCAGGCAGGGAAGGGCCATGCCTCAGTCAATGCTCAAGTCAAAGAGAACTGTAAGAAGCCAACGAAAGAAACTCCATTCCTGGGATTAACGATAAAAAAGCAGACGGCCTGTAGGCATTTATCCAAGCACACTGGAGGGGAGCAGAGGACTCCTCTGCAGGCTGCACTTGGAATGAACTTTGAGCATTTACAGATGGGAAGGCTAAGGGCTCTGTGTAAACAGTTGTAAAGGCGCAGAAACAAAGAAGCTGCAACCCAGTACGGAATGTCATCAGGCCACACGAAAGGAATCCACTGGCCCAAGAGAGTGCAAAACAAGGATTCCAGGCAGAGTGGATACAATCACTTAGCCACTGACTAGGCTTATTACCAGATCTCAGGGGGCCAGGCCCTGGAAGTTATTGTTTAAAGCTCATTAAGTGATGCTAATAGTTCTTTTTCTTTCTTTATAGTTGATTTACAATGTTATATAAATTTCAGATGTACAACGCAGTGATTCACAATTTGTAAAGATTATACTCCATTTATAGTTATTATAAAATATTGGCTATATTCCCTGTGCTGTACAACATATCGTTTTAGCTTATTTATTTTATATATAGTAGTTTGTGCCTCTTAATCCCCTACCCCTATCTTGCTAAGAGCAATGATATTGAGAGGCAGTGTAAATTAATCACTCAACCAATCAATAGAAATGGCAGCATGCCCATTGCAATACCAAGACACGTTTTCCCTTTAGGTACTGAAGCTGAGTTGGAGGGAAGTGGCCAGCTATAAATCTCCTGTCGTTTATTACAAAAGTTGGGTTGGAGGTTGGGAGGCACAGCTAAACGGAAGACCTATTCTTTCTACCCCTGAAGAGATACCTCACTGCCCAAGGGGGAATATGTGTTCTTTCCAGCTCAGACATTAACTGGGAAGGCAGCCAATGACCAAGGACATAAAGAGATGATTGGATGGGATATAATCCCTACATAGTGTGTTAACTTTCCTTTACGTGTGTTTAGAAACCTTTGTTTTATTGAACAACTTAATCCCTGCTGGAGCACATAAATCTCTGTAGACGGGGGAGGCCTATAGGTATGTATGTCCCAGAGACTCTATTAACATCCAGAAAAGCAGACTCTCCAGCAAGTGACACCATATCTGTCCCCTTTGGACCCACCCTCACGATTGGTCCCTGGACAGAGAAACCTCACATGAGGCTGCCCATCCCTCTCTGTGCCCACCTGCTCTGTCACTTGCCAGGGCCAACTGAGCCTCAGGAGCAGCCCTGACTGAGCCCTTGTCCATCCTGGTCCACCTTTGGGGCTTTCTATTTTTTTCCTTGTTGTCTCCCTTCTATTTTTCCCACTTCTACCTTGGTTCCATAAACTATCTGGACTGGAATAAACTGTGCCCTTGCCTTTGTATGGGATGAAACCAGTTCGTGGCCAAGTACTGGCTCTGGCAGTTAGGATGGGACAAATCTAGACCATCTCATCCCCTATCCTTATGCCACTCTGCCCTCCCCTGTCTCACTTGTCCTCTGGTTCAAGTGCTCCCAGCACCGGCTCCTGGCATATGAACAGCATCTGGACATATGGTCAGTATCATGGTTCGTGGTGAAGGAATCACTGAGAGGCCAGGAGGCCAGTAAGGGAAAACAGAAAGCTTAGAAGAAGGTCAGCATGCAAACTTGACCCCTTAGGTGCATGGCAAGATTCCCAGTAACTAATGACTAGAAATTGGATGAAGAAATCATTGGAAAAGATACAGTCAAAACATAGCTCAGACAGAAGCATCATTTGGCTAACCAGAGCCACATTAATAATAGTTGGAAATTATTAGAATAATTTGATCAATGACTTTTGCTGCCACTTATACCATTTGTTATATAGTTTTTAAATATATATAATTTAGACATGTGCTGTCCAATATGGCAACCAGTAGCCCAATGTGGCTATTTAAGTTTAAGGTAATTAAAATTAACTAAAATTAAAAATTCACTTCCTCAGTTGCACTAGTCACGTTTCAAATGCTTGATAGCCACATATGGCTGGTGGCTACCATATTGAACAGCACAGGTATAGAATATTTCCAGCATCTCAAAAAATTCACTGTATTTTCATATATCAGGTTACCTCTCCCTCCATATCAAGTAAACAAGTGTATTGTATATTGCTTGTAGCTCTGGTCACTGTGAAATTTACCTTCACTGTGGAGGTAGCTGACACGGCAGTCTGGGCCACCTACTTACGCAATCTACTCATAACTTCTGTTCCTGTTTTGCAAATATTAATGTACTATTTCCACCTTACAAGAGATCGATGATACTCTTATGCACCTTATGACTCTGCAGATGGATAATATTCCATTTAGGGTAAGCAACTCAAGTTTCATAGTCACTTTTACCTCCATGATTAAGAGTCTTAACGCCTATTGACGTACATTAGTTTCTGAGGACCTGTTATTTTAAGCAGAGATGAACTCTAGATTCTGGGAGGTCTGTCTACACTGCCATTTGCCTATTGGAGCTTGCCAAAGATTCCCCATATCTACTGTCTATACCTCTAGCACCATCGGATCTGCAGGATGACACAGCCAAGTGGCAGAGAAGATTGCACACCAGCCTGAATCCGCTGCCATCGCCTCCAATCTGAGCTCTAATCAAAATTGTAAACTTTTCCCATAATCTGATAAACTGATTGGAGGTGGTACTCCCAAGCATGGAATAAGTTCCCTCAGAAAAACAGTGGGAGGGTGGTGGAGGAGGTATGAATTGGGAGCTTGGGGTTAGCAGATGCAAACTATTATACATGGAATGGATAAACAACAGAGTCCTACTGTATGGCACAGGAAACTATATTCAATATCCTGTAATAAACCATAATGAAAAAAATATGAAAAAGAATATATATATATAAAACCGAATCACTTTGCTGTACAGCAGAAATTGACAGAACATTGTATATCAACTATACTTTAATAAAATAATTTAAAAACAAAAACAAAAAAATAGACCCAACCAAACACTATTTCTCTTTCTTAATGGGGGTCCAAGATGCAAAAATGCATTCTTTACATTAGAGAAGAATTTCCTGGAATGTCCCAGATCAGTGGCTCACTACAAAACTTTAAAATGTTTCAGGACCTCTGGTATATACGTATGTGACTAGAATATCTAGGGTAAATGCTGCTTCCTGCTTACCAAGTCTGTTTAGCATAATGGTATCAAAATAGTGGACCAATATAATATTTTAAGATAAGTCAAGACAACCAAGTTTCCTCCCAACTAAATTATGACATAGAGGAGAGTTAGCATGAAAACACTGAAGCAAAACAATGAAGGTATCCTGCCCTGCTGTTTGAAGTGATCTCTCTTGCATGCTTCCCTATTCAAGGGATGAAGAATCATGCATCGCCCAACAGCAACCAGAGAAGATGTTGATCTGCTCCAGCAAAGATACCACATCTGGCAAAGCTGCTGCAATTGGGCCACCATCTGATTAAATTTGTCCATTCCTCCCATAACAGTCTTTTTTCTAATAAACCAGGAGATTAATGTGAGGGTTCTATCAGTAGCTAAGTATTTATCCCAGTTATACATTTCAGAACGGGGAAATAACCACAAGTTGAGTTCACAGATTGATTGAACCTCCAGTGGAATGGACTTGAGCCCACTCTCCATTTACTGCCAGCCATCTGTAAGTCCTCATCCTGACCAGAGGACCATGATGACAATGACAGCCCATATCTAACATCCTTGAAGCATATAGCTATTCTTCTTTCTGGAGTGTACTATTACCCTGCAAAAACCAAGGGAACAGCACAAACTATTATAAGTAAGGCAAGTACCCTGTGGTACATAAGCTGAACCTGTATATTTTAGTAATTTGTTTCAAAGTTCTCTATATTCTGGGTTTTTTTAAATCTATCTCTCTGAAAATAACACAATGTCTTAACTAACATAGCTTTATTAAAATTTTAATATCTGTTAGAGCAGTTTTCTTCTTTGGAAATGTCTTGAGTCTTCTCGACCTTTTGCTCTTTCATTTAAGTTTCAAAATCAGCTTTTAAGTTCCATGAAAAACTCTATCATGATTTGAAATGGATTTGACTTCAAGAGAGCCATCATTTATGTAGGGGATAGCAGTGTAAGACTATTTGTAGCTACGGAATAGAGATTTCATGGGAGTGAGCGTGAATAAAAATTAAAGGGATTATCTGAGAATGTTTTCTGACACCTGGTATTTGTCCCGACAATGTTTTTACTGTTTCATAATAAACTTTAAACTCTTGTATATGCAGATCTTTTGAGAAGTCAGGTGGTAAAGGGAAGGAATGAGAAGAGAATATAGCTTGGAAATAAAGCTTTAAGTTTGAAGGAACATATTTTTGTTTTCTTTGCTATTGAGCTAGCAAAATTTGAAGATACTTACAGATAAAAGTAAAGAAACCAGCGGAAAGATGGAGAGTAAAGATTGAAGAGAAAAGATGATTGAGGAAGCAACAGTTCAGCAAATATAGAGCAGAATTCTGTGCATGTGTGTGTGTGTGTGTGTTTGCACATGTCTGCATACATGCACACAGAATTTCAAGAGTTCACAATATTAAAGAGGAAACTTTTTCCCAAATCATCACTTCCAAACAATCTCATTATGTGTAATTATTCTAATAGAATGGAGGGAAATCATTAGATCTGAGAGACTGAGGAACTGTAGGAACAAAGAATTATTGTAGGAAACATGACCCATTTTCAGAGTTTTTCTTAAAAAGGAAATGAAATATGACTTGACAATTAGTAAATTTGACTGTAAAGAGCATCCCAAGTTCATATTCCCAGCCAGTTTTATGACTTTTTATGTAATTCCATAAAAGCTACTTAAATTTCTCTGTATGCTATAATTTTACCCATCTTACTTAGGAGGAAAATTTCTCTATTTCATAATTCAAGGGGAACATTTTTTATAAATTAGAGATTGGGTTTCTTTTTAGGAAAAAATATTAAGAACTGAACAAAAAGTATTATAATAATAAATCACTTTCCCTTCCAATGCACACATCTTTTTTTGAAATTTAATAATATAATAATGAAAGCAAGTTTAAAATCAAATTATGTCATGGACATTCAACAAGCAAAAACATACTAAAAATTGAATGGTGCTTTTAGTTTTCTTGCCAGAAGAATATTCTCTTTCACAAGCATAGTCTTAGGAAGTTTGTGATCTACACTCAGTTGTTCTTTTTTTTTTTTTTTTTTTTTTTGATGTTAGGGGTAGGAGTTTTTTATTAATTAATTAATTTATTTTTTCTGTGTTGGGTCTTCGTTTCTGTGCGAGGGCTTTCTCTAGTTGCGGCAGGCCTCTCACTATCGCAGCCTCTCTTGTGGCGGAGCACAGGCTCCAGACGCGCAGGCTCAGTAGTTGTGGCTCACGGGCCTAGTTGCTCTGCGGCATGTGGGATCTTCCCAGACCAGGGCTCGAACCTGTGTCCCCTGCATCGGCAGGCAGATTCTCAACCACTGTGCCACCGGGGAAGCCCTACACTCAGTTGTTTTAAAGTTACTGCTCATGATTTAATCTAATTTTAATGTGCTATATCTGAGAAAGTGTGCGTGTATAATTCCATGGCTTATAAAATTATTTTAATAATTAAAGTAAAAATGATTAAAGTGCAAATAGAAGAGGTTGTGATTTCTCTTACATTACTAAAAAAATTGCCAGTGAAAGTGGTATGAGTATTAGTAATTTTATTAGTGTTACACGTGACTACAGGGATAGCAATCCTTAATGCTATATCTCTTCAATCATCTTTGTCTTTAAGTGGCCACATGCGGTTCTTGCTTTTGTTCTATGTTGTGTTTTGGGGGTGTTTTACCCTCCCACTTACCCCCCCCCATACACACACATCTTAATAATTTTGTGGCTTTTGGAATAATTTATAAATAAGTTATAAATAACTTTTAATTAAAACAAAACTAGTTCCTTCAATGTATCCCAGATAGATAAAATCATCTTTCTTTAAGCCATTAGTGCTCTGCTTAGAAATTATGGTTCCAGAAGTATATGACAATGACGACTTGAGGGAGTAACAAACTGTAACACATACAGCAACTGACTCACTCAGTGAGACAGTTCAGTGGTTGACTAAATCTCACAAATGTGTGAAAATGTGTGCTGATTCCTAGATTTTATTTTTTAATGTGTAAATAGGGAGTTTGAAATGCAGTGATTTGCCATAGTAAGTCTGAGGTCTTTCAGTGACAAAGTTCCGGAGCTGAAGTTAGTGTCACCAACTTTTAACTCAGCCTATTACATTCTAATGAACTGGTTGCATTTGTCTGGATTTAAATGGAATCATACATAGGACTTCCAGAATGGTGGCGTAAGGACCCTCTTCCCCGCAGAACAACCACAAATGATTAAAACTATATAAAAAAACAATGACTTAAAGTCTCTGGAAATTGTCCTAAGGAAATAGAGAAAATAGTAAAATTTTAATTCAAGAGAACTCACTCAATCTTTTTAAGAACAGTAGAGCCTGTGGTAATTGAGCCATAAACCTCTTCCTCCCACCCGCTCAGCTCAGCATCATGGAAACCACCCATGGTGGGTGTATTTAAGAACACAGATCTCCCTCTCCATCTTGCTCTCAGGCTATAGCTATGATATCTTCCCAGGAGGAGCATCCTCCAGCAATACTCATCCCCCCAGCTCCTTGTTCCAGAAACTCTATTCTAGGAAAGGGCAGTTAAGGGATCTGGGACTCCCTTCTTCCACCCAGAAGGGATGAAGAGTAGAAACACTACAGTAGGCCCCAGTCACTCTTGCCCCAGCTTGCTCATAGAGTGGAGGTTTCTAGCTGGGACAGTCAAGATGAGAAAACCAGAGACTATCAACCTCACCCAGCATTTCACTTGGATGACAGTGTTATCCCCATCTCCAATCCCCTAAAGTGGCACAGAGGTTTTACACAAGGGTAGTGAGACAGGCCATAAGAACAAATAGCTCCATAGCTCCGTAAATACAATATCCAGGGGCCCACATTGAATTGAATCAAACTGTGGAGAAATGTATGCCCCAGGGCGTTGTTGCAAACAGTAGAGCCATCAGCTGGCACTTAGTGAAGGTAACAGAGGGGCATTATCAACAGAGGCAAAAAACTTAACAGAGAGAGCAGGGAAAGAGATAAAGAAAGCCCTGATGAAACCACTGCCATCCTGAGTGACTGTGTGTCCACCCAAGGCTGAGCCCTGTGAAGAACCACATCAGAGGATATGCACTGCGGGATATAGATGTCTTTAAAATTGTCTATTTCAACACAAATGATGAGATATGTAAAGAAACAGGAAAGTATGACCTATATACAGAACAAAAAAAAAATACAGGCGAAAATGCTGCCTTTGAGAGGGCTCAGTGATCAAACTTCGCAGACAAAACTTCAAAGACCTATTATAAAATATTCAAAGAACTGAAAGAAACCATGCATAAAGAAGTAAAGGCAGATATAATGGCAATGTCTCATCAAATAGAGAATGTCAAAAAAAGAGATGCATACTGTACAAGAGAACTGAATAGAAATTCTGGAGATGAAAAGTAAGAAAACTCAAACAAAAAATTCACTAGAGAGACTCAACAGTAGATTTAAGCTGACCAAAGGGAAAATCAGTGAACTTGAAGATGATTCATATAGCGTATGTCATCTGAATACACAGAGAAAAAAACGAATGAAAAAATGAGCAGAGTCTCAGAGAACACAACATACCTAAACTTATGGAATGCAGTTGAAGCAGTGCTTAGAAACTTATAGCAGAAAATACTTTAAAAGAATAAATATCTTAACTTAATAATCTGACTTTTCACCTTAAGACACGCGAAAAACATGAGCACACTAGACCTAAAGCTAACAGAAGAGAGAGAATAGTAAAAATTAGAATGGAGATTAAAGAAATAGGAGATAGAAAAACAATAGAGAAAATCAACTGAACGAAAAGTTGTGATGACCACAAAATTGACAAATCTTTAGGTAGATTAACTGGGAGAAAAGAGAAAAGACCCGAATGAAGGAGGGAACATCACTACTGACCTTATGGAAATGAAAAGGATTTTAAAGGAATAATATTAGCAATTGTATATAAGCACATTAGATAATTTAGATTAAATTAACAAACTCCTAGAAAGAAAGAAACAGCCAAAACTGACAAAAGAAGAAATAGATGTGAATAGACCTATAGTAAGTAAAAAGAATAAATTAGTTAATTTAAAACTTCCCACAAAGAAAAGTCCAGTGCCAGATGGATTCACTGGTACATTCTACAAAATGTTTGAATAAAAATAAGCACTCATTCTTCATACTCTTTCAAAAAATAGAAGATAATAATTCTTGACTCATTTTATGAAGGCAGTATTACCATTATGTCAAAATGAGACAAAGGCATGACAAAAAAGCAGAGACCAATATCTCTTATGAATATAAATACAAAGATCTTCAACAAGATATAGCAAACTGACATGACAGTAATATATAAAAGGGATTATACACCATAACCAAGTGGAATTTATTTCAGGAATGCAAAGTTGGTTTAACATACAAAAATTATTTACAGGGCTTCCCTGGTGGCGCAGTGCTTGGGAGTCCACCTGCCGATGCAGGGAACGCGGGTTCGTGCCCCGGTCCGGGAGTATCCCACATGCCACGGAGCGGCTGGGCCCGTGGGCCGTGGCCGCTGGGCCTGCGCGTATGGAGCCTGTGCTCCACGGCGGGAGAGGCCACAGCAGTGAGAGGCCCGCGTACCACAAAAAAAAAAAAAAAAATTATTTACAGTAATGCATTATATCAATAAATTGAAGGATAAAAAGTATATGATTATTTCAGACACAGAAAAAGGATCTTCATGTTAAAAACTTAATAAAATAGGAATAAAAAGAAATTCCTCAACCTGAAAGGTAACTTCTATAAAAAAAAAAAACCCCACAGCTACCATTATACTTAATGGTGAAAGACCAAATGCTTTTCCCCTAAGATCAGAAATGAGATGAGGATGTCTACTCTCACCTCATCTACTCAACATTATACTGGAGGTTCTAGCTAGGACATTTAGGCAAGAAAAATAAATAAGGCATTCACATTGGAAAGAAAGGATCAAAACTATTTCTATTTTCAAATGCCATTATCTTGTATAGAAATATATTAAAGCTAAAATCCACTAAAAACTATTAGAATATTAGTATTAGTGAATGAGTTAATATATTATATAATCACTATCAGATCAGATCAGAAGATCAACATACAAAAATCAACTGCATTTCTGTGTACTAAAACTGAACATTTCAAAAATAAAATTAATAAAAGAATTCAATTTCCACTAGAATCAAAAATAATAGAATACGTAGATGTAAACTGAACAAAACACGTAATACTTTACACTGAAAACTACAAAAATTAATGCAAAGAATTAGAGGATCTAAATAAATGAAAAGCTATTTCACGTTTATAGATTTAGGAGACTTAATGTTGTTAAAATGGTAATATTTCCCAAGTTAATAGACAGATTCAACACCATTCCTATCAAAATACCTGTATTCTGTTTTTGCAGAAATTGATAAACTCATCCTAAAATTCATTGAAATCCAAGAGACCCACAATAGCCAAAACATTCCTAAAGAAGAGAACAAAGGTGCAGGACTCAGACTTCCCAATTTCAAAGCTTAGTTCACTAATCAAGATAGTGTGCTATTGATGTGAGGATAGACAGATCAAGGGAATAGAACTGAGAGTCCAAAAAATAGACCCTCACATTTATGATCAATTGATTTTTGACAAGGGGACCAAGACAATTTAATGGAGAAAGAATAGTCTTTTTCACATATGATGTTGAGACACTGGGTATCCACATGCAGAATTAAGCGGTACCCTTTCCTTATACCACACACGAAAAATTATTCCCAGAAGATAGACATCACTGTCAGAGATAAAACTGTAAAACTTATAGAAGAAAACACAAGAGGAAACTTCATGATCTGACTAGGCAAAGACCTCTTAGATATGCCACCTAAACCATAAGCAACAAAAGGAAAAATAAGTTTCATGTCATCAAATTTAAAGTATTTGTTTCAAATGACAGCATCAAGAAAGTGAAAAGACAACACAAAATAGAAGAATACAAATTATATGCCAATAAAACAGCTTAAAAAATAAGGAAAAAGAGGATCATGATCTAGGTGCTGTGGAACATTTTGCATGGGATCTCAGATCCTTCTTTTGTGTCAAGATATAGTCCTACTTTCCCCACATATTCCCTCTTTTACTTCACCTCTCTCCATGTGTAGAGTAGGAGAGAAATAATGAAACAGAAAAAATCAAGAGCAGTTGCTTTTCTAGTAAACTTTGGGAATATTTGTTTAGCTCTTGTGAAAAATTAGAAGATCACTAACTCAGAATTCTACTAAGCTTGAAAGGAAAGCCTAAGTATGTGGCCTACTTATCATACACATCAACTTTACCTACATGATTACTCTTCAATGATTCTATAAGATTAACAGAAAATATATGTAAAAATATACATATTAAAATATATCAGATTTTAAAAATCAATAATCCCACCTATTAGTTCCTCAAAGAAAAAGTGCAGGGTATTTCTTAGAGCAGCACTAGATAGATTGTAGGTAATTAAGTTATACCGTGAAAAATATTGCCTCCAGATGGTAAATTAACTCAGTTTTTCTAATTAATATTTTAATAAATTACTCACCTTGGAGTTCTAAGAGTATAGGCTTTAAGCAGATTTCAAACTTAAACTATCCCTTAAATTCTTTTACCAGGATTACTAATATTTCCTAAAGAACTATTTATTTTCTAACTTGTTCATTTTCATTACTTAATATGCTGCTGGGAATACTTTGTCTTGGGCCATGTCTAGACATCCAGATGGTTTTGATAAATTCCCTTGAAAAAGAGGCTGAGTTCAGTGAAATGGCTAATCATTTTTTTTAAACTAAGCATATTTTCTTCTAAAGAATGCCACAAAATCATCTTGACTGAATTATTCACCTTTCAACTGATTATTCTGGCCACAGGTCAATCAGAAACATCATGTTCTATGATGCAAGCTTAATATTTAGCACAGAGATACTTAACAGAGACATGATTCTTTAGTGGGAGCAGGGAGGGTCCAGGGTGGTGGAAAGGAGGCTTGCTTTTAATGACCAGCCAGTTAAATACTGCCAAATAAATACATCCATCATTTTCACAAGCAAAATCATATCCAAAATCTAAGCAGCATTTTATTTCTAAGGGAAATAGATGTTGTTGAGGAAGCCAACTAAGAATCACTCTTTGAACTATACACTGAAAACTGTCTTTAAATCAGGCCCAATAATAGACATGTTCATCAAAGGTGCAGCTTTCTCAGGTGGCAGAATGTAATGTTTTATTTGCTGCAGCCAAAAGAAAAAGGCTAGAACATGACGAGACTCACTGCACACCTCTTGGCAGGTACACAAATGATTATCTCTTGTTTCCTCTGTCAGACATATCCTGGATTCTAAATGGAGGAAGGATGTGCATTATTCACTCATTATGATTCTAGAGCCCAAGATCTTGATTGTTCCTTCATTCATTTATTCAACAAATGTGACAATAAATATTTGTTATGTGTCTACCATGTGGCAGCTCTAAAAGAGGTGAACAATATATAGAAGCCGTGTATAATTCTCAGAGTGATTCTATGACATAGAAGCCGACGCCCAATTAAATTATGTAATTTATCCAAAGCCGCACACTCTCCCAAGTGGAAGATCCAGGATGGAACAGTTCCCTCAGACCATAAGAACGTTTGTTTTTTACTTTGCTGGTTTATTTCTTTAAAGATATTCCTTTAATTTTAACTACAACGTATTTTATATATTTTAAAAAGAATAAAAATAGCTCAGCATTCAACAACCAGATTTAAGGGAAATTAACACTTCACAGCATTTGCTTCAGGTCTTAAAAAAAAAAAAGAAAAGAAAAGGAATTAAGTGTTACAGATCCAGCTGTAACACTAACTCCATCCTTTCCCCTTCCTGATTTCCTAGAGTATCCACTGCGCTGAAGACGCTTTACGTCATTCCCATGCATGTTATGTTAGCCAGTGTCTATGTAATACATAGCTACTGACTAACAATGAGTACTTTTTTTTTTTTTTTTTTTTGTGCTACGCGGGCCTCTCACCGTTGTGGCCTCTCCCGTTGCGGAGCACAGGCTCCAGACGCGCAGGCTCAGTGGCCATGGCTCACGGGCCTAGCCGCTCTGCGGCGTGTGGGATCTTCCCAGACCGGGGCACGAACCCGTGTCCCCTGCATCGGCAGGCGGCCTCTCAACCACTGCACCACCAGGAAAGCCCACAATGAGTACTTTTAATTGCTTTACATCAGTTGCTCAGAAAAAAAAAATGTAGTTTCTCCAGTTACTAATACATAGAAAAAAATTTCCTGTAGCTAATCATAAAGCAGCTGCCATATGATATGGTAAACTTTAAAATCAAAAACATCCCTGTAAATATCTCTGAGTTGTTACTTGATTATCCTTGTGTGAAGTTAATGTGGCATGTGTGTTCATGTGATTTGAACCAAGATAAATTTAGGACTCAGAGGAATAGCTCAATTGTTCTCATGATGGAATTTTTGCTAAATTCGAAGATGTTCAAGTTTCACATTGTAAAAACTTCAAAATCATATTTATAAAGTTGACAAACAGCATTGGAAAGTTTGAGTTTTATTAATAAAAACAAATAAGACACACTCCTCAATAAAAGAAAGCCAAGTTTTATTTTTTCAGAAATAATTTTCTGCTATTTTCATACTAATACATAGACGAATGTGTGATTAGGGTTCCTAACTTTTATTCTATTGAGCAACGTTTCACAGCAGTTAAAAACAAAGGAATCTCACTTTAACATCTATCTATTGTATCTATCATCTATCGATCTACCTTCCTATGTACCTATCATCTATTTGTATATGGCAGAAGACTACGTAGAGGAAAAATAGAGAAGTGATTTTAAAATTTAAAAATATAAAAAATAATTTAAAATTCTAATAAAAATATTAGAATCTGTGTGAAAAGGCTAAAACAATGTTAAGAGGAAAATTCATCGCTTTAAATAATATAATACATATCAGGAAACAATTAGATTAATTTAGTTACAACTTCAATATTATTAAAATTGTTCCCGAGCACAGAAAAGGAATGAAAACTTCTAGATTCTTTAGTGAAAGCCATCGGAACATTTATTTCACCTCACCCCCCAAATAGTACTAAAAATGGAAAAGTACAGACCAATCTCAAATATTAAATATATATAATATAATATTTATATTATATTAGCCTTATTATACCATTGGGAACACAAATTATGGGGAGGAGAAAAATGTTGAAACCACACTGGCTCTTAATTTCCTCTATCTGGAAGGATACATATCACTTTTTACAGTTCCTTCGTTAAAGAACTGCTCACAAGAACACACCCCAGCTGAAGAAGCATGTGGGAAATGAACAGAAAAATGGGTATTTGATGAACATTAATGATATCTCCTACAGATATATTCTTGGTTTAAAACATAAAACAATAAATTGGAATGCCTTTCCAGCTTGCTGTATATCAGATATATAACTCTCAGAAGTCAGTGTTGACTTATGTGAGGTAAATGGCAATGTCTTCCTCTCATGAGCATACTTCTGAGCATTTAAACATACTCAAGTTTCTACCTTTAAAAAAATTAAAATCTCTCTTTCCAACCCCATAATTCTCCAGTTATTATTCCACCTAAGCCAGTGGCACATAATTAGCTAAGACTAATTATAGCAACATGTAGTCTAATTATAGACTAACTCATAGCAACTAATGGGAAGCCTTGGCTATTATGTGAGTTGTCAGTTGTACATGATTTAAATAAATATCTTATACCCATTTGATAAATAAACAAACCAAGGCTTATAAGATTAATTGATAACCCAGTTAGGGTTATAGAACCAAAACATGGAGGTCTTTTGACTCTAAATCCTAGTCTTTTACCATCAACATAGTATAGTAGGTAAACGATCTCTCCATGCTGTTAACATTGTCTTCAGATTTTCCCCCTTCACTTGGGTTCCCCTAGGAGTTCAGGGCCAGAGAGGGAAGGCACTTCCTTCCTCACTTTCCCTACCCTGCAGTGCCCCACAGTCAGGACTAGCTTTCTTCTCTGACTACTCATCAAAATTTTCTGTCCCAAGTTTCTCTTCCAAAGAGAACTGATGTCAGCAAGATGAAAAAAGCACAATATAGTCAGTCATCTTAAAGAGTAACTTTGGGAAAACAATGACTTGACATTCTTACACAGTAGAATTTGACAATATGACAGTGCAATAATTTGAGAAACCTACACATTCCACTAGGTAGGCAACTTTCTGTGCTGTCTCGTTAGAGGGCATATCTTGAATATTAATGATTATCACATCCCCATTAAATCATTATACTGACTGATTACCTAACTTTGGTATTATGGTAATTCATCCTAAATTATACAATAAACCTTAGTTTTAACTAAATACTTTAGATATATTTCCCAAGAGAAAATGAAATTCATGGAATATTTAAACACATGAACAAAAAATAATTACAAAGCCATTATCAAGTATTCAGATTTTATTTCATAGTAAACTCAAAGCGTATTTAGTAGATTTTTTCCAATGTAATTTAAAAACCTAGTTAAAGTCATAAAAAATAATTTTCTCATGTTATATTATGCTTTTGTTTTAATAGAAGTAGCACCATGAAAAAGTTCATCAGAACTGTTTAATGTCAAGTATTAAAATAAGGCATAAGGCTTTTCCAAGTCCAGTAATTATAGAAAAGTGCATTATTTATATTAATAGATGTTTCCATACTTCTCATTACCAAATTTGTTATTTTAAAGTCATTTGCGTTTTAAACTGATAGCATTTTTATGTAGTCCAATGTGCTGTAAAAGTTGCAGATGCCTATTAAAGAAATAAGCACCGATTGCAGTTTGCATTGTTACCATTAGGTGGCAATAGTTGTTTCTCTGTAATTTACAAAAGAATTTAAAGTTACTTTAACATTTTTATTTCTGGGGTGCACCAGTTCACTTCAAAAGTCCTTCTGCTTTAATGGCAACCTATGAAAAGAAAAGTGTTAAACAGTTGATCCAAAATAAGACCGACTGTGTTAGGGTTTTTAGAAACCCCAAATCAATGAAAACATTATGGTATGCTTGATTTTCTCCATATATATAAAATAAAAACAGTTAAGTAAAATGTACATGTACATAGATAGTAAAACTTTTTTCTATATTTTTTGTTTTCAAAATTCTGGATAAATCCTTTGAAGCTAAATCAACCTCAGTCTCAATCTCTCTCTCTCCAAATCTCTCTTGCTCTCACTCTCCCCTATTTATTTATCTACTTATTGGTTTGTGTGGTTAGTGCCCCTCTTTGTGCATGCCCAGAGCACATGCTCAGTCTGGCAACTGGGTAACACTGCTCAACTCAAAGATACTATGTAAGAACAATCCAAATTTATAATTTAAAGCTTACCACAGTTTAAAATTTTCTGATTGTTAATGTTAATTTTTCACTAATAGGTTATTTTTTCTCAAAGCAAAGTGCATGTGTACACACACACACGGAGAATTTCTTACTCCTTTTTAAACAGTAACTGCAAGAAAAATTTTATAGTTTTCTATTATAGTTAGAAAGATTTATTTAGATTCACTGTGACTATATCAGAAACTCAAGCACACTTATTATATTCAATATAGAACAGAATTACGAACATTACTAATTAGTATTGTTAATACTAATAACATAGATAAGCTCCTTGTCTGCTGTAAGGAAAACTTATGATCTCAGACTCTAGTGGAAACTTGAGCTCTTATTCTGGCGGACAGAGACTACGTCAATCTTGTTCACCATTGTGTCTCCTGTGGTTAGCATGGTGCCTGGCACAGACAGAGCAGCCCTTCAGTAAATGTTTGTGGACAATCTAAGTGGGAATTTCTCAGGCTTTTAGTTTTGATGACAGTGTAGCATTTAGAGAATATAGTTTTTGAACTGGAATGGGTAACCAACAAGGACCCACTGCATAGCACAGGGAACTCTACTCAATACTCTATAATGACCTATATGGGAAAAGAATCTAAGAGTGGATATATTTGTATGTATAACTGATTCACTTTGCTGCGCAGCAGAAACTAACACAACATTGTAAATCAACTATATTCCAATAAAAATTAATTTTAAAAAAATAAATAAAAGACTTTTGACTTAAAAAAATAATAATAAGGGAAGAGGGCAAGGGAGCCCCTGGGGAAAAGGGAATCAGAGAGAGGCTTACATGTCTCCGTGATGTCACTCAGCCTCAAAGTGGGTAGCCTCTGGGTCAGAGACTTCCAAGGGGCAACAAGGTTTTCGTTCTTCTATAGCCCCAGGGGTTTGTCTTATCTATAACTGGCAGATAAATCAGTGCAGTCCCACAGTGCAGTTTAGAAGGCAACCAGTCTCTAAATGGCTATAAATATCGTTACTTGGGCTATGTTTAAAGCAATTGGATGTGTAAAAACTTGAGTCTGGCGCTGGCAAAGTTTGAGCTAATGACCCTAGCCTGCTGGGAAGAAGTAACACCATAGGAGCCGGTATTGGGGGCCATCTTAACTCATTTATAGAACACATATGGATGGATTTACACACACATCCAAGATGCAAATTGTCCTCCTGATATCCTGTTCTGGTTAGTTTTCATTTGTTGCCTGGATTTATTCTCCACCCTTTTCGGCCATCCTTTGTCCCGAAGAAGGTGACCACTATAGAGAGTGTGCCCCAGGCTTCCTCGTTCTCTGGTTTATATTTGGCACTAGCAGAAGATTAAGGGTGGGAGGAAAGAAAGATTGGGATATAGCGTCTTTTTGCTCCTTATTGCCGCACTGTTTCTGGCATGGGCTGCTTTCTACAGTTAGAGCTGTTGTCCTTGCCTTGCCTCCATGATAGCTCCACCCCCTTTACCCTTCCAGTGGGACCCAGCAGCAGGGGTGCTAGTCCCTCAGTGCCTCACTATCCTCTGTCCAGTACCTTAAATCAACGGTCCCCAACCTTTTTGGCACCAGGGACCAATTTCGTGGAAGACAATTCTTCCACGGATTGGGAGGGGGGATGGTTCAGGCGGTAATGTGAGCGCTGGGGAGCGGCAGATGAAGCTTCGCTCGCTGGCCGGTCGCTCACCTTCTGCTGGGCGGCCACTTCCTAACAGGCCACAGACCGGTATCGGTCCACAGCCCGGGGGTTGGGGACCCCTGCCTTAAATCGGCACATCTCTACTCGTGGTCCTTTCATCTCACAGCTCGAGCTCCAGTTATCAAATCAGACCAAATAATATCTCTGTTATTGGTGGGCAAATATTTTTCTACTTAGCATTGCAAGCCATATATATGGGTTTAAGATTTTACAAAAATGTTTAAATAGTTATGTTCATATGGCTCAAAAAAATCAAAAAACTATAAAAGATAAATCAAAAAACTATAAAAGATAACAACAACAAAAAAAAGTTTCTTTCTTTCCAACCCAGTCCTTTATCTAGCCAGAACCTCCTTGCCTTCCACATAGAGATCTCTACTCTTAGATTCTATAGATCTTTCCAGAGTTATGCATATTCAATAAGGTAGAAATATAGATTTTTATTTTTTCTTATTTTATACAAAATATATATTATACCTACTCTTCTGACATATTTTCCCCACTATATAATTCCTAGGATTTGTTTTTAACAGGTACATAGTTCTCCACCATAAAAGTAAGCCATAATTTATTTAGCCATTCCCTATTGATGGATTTTTTTAGTTGATTCTAACCATTTGCTATTATGCAAAAATGTTACTATGAATAGATTTGAACCTATAGCATTGAGCATATATATACAAGTAAATCTATAGACTAAATCACAAAAGTCAAATTGCTGGGTCAAAAGCTATATGCATTTGCAATTTTGATAAATGTCAAATTGTCTAAAGGTCACACTAATTCACACTCATTTCAGCAATGAAGAGTGCTTGCTTCCCTGCGGATTTGCCGAAGGAGAATGTTGTCAAACTCCCTTCTCCTGTGGATCTCTCCAGCATCATCTCAAACTCCAGACGGTGGGGCAAGAGGTTTACACACAATCGTAGGTAGCAAGCAAAAAAGCAGTCAAGGTAAAAAATATATATAATTAGCTTTAATTTAATAAGCTCACTTAAATATTTGATACAGAAAAGAAGTTACAAATCACCCTTTTAATTGATTCCCACTACGTTGTCTTGATATTCTGCTTAATATTACATCCTTAGTCCCCCCCAAATATTTCATTTTCTTACCGTCCAAAGAGTGACAGCCAGTGAGGCAGAATTTTTTTTAAGTACCTTTTCCTTTTTTGATGAGTAAGACAAGCTCAAAGGGACATAACAAACTTATGAGTCCTTGGGGAAAACATGTAGCAGTCTCTTTCCTTGCCTATCTCTCAAAGAGATTAGTCACAAAACAAATTTATTTCTCTAGCTCGGAGCTGAAATATCTGGCTAGTGTTGCTGGTGGTCCCATGAGAGTTGTTGCAAAACATGAATAGAGGAAGAACAATTCCTTCCCTCTTCTAATGTGTTCACTGATTAACTTCCTGGTTATGATTATAATGTTAGTGAAACATACTAAATTTGTCCCTACCATGATCTCTAGACTGGCCAGCATTAATATAGCAAACTATTAAAAAGACTGTGTTAATATGAGGCAGAAGTGCACTGGTAAATATTTACAACATACTCTCCAGGGCCCACATTTTAGTATATGTCAACTTCCAACGTTTATATATTTCTTCCATGACGAGTTTTAAGCTACCAATGTAACATCACAAAATACAGAACTGGGAAGAGAGGCACAGTAGCTCACCATTATATAGGCGTCCATTATATATTATTTCTACCTGTGATATTGTGATTTATAATAAAAAATACACATTTGGTCTTCTTCAGTTTCTGCCACAGAGCTCCTAAAACCCTTGGAATTTCATAATGGCTGAGAACCATAAAGGTGTCTCTTGTCACGTTAATGAAGTGACTTTTGGACCTTCAGTAAGGATGAGGGCTGGTTGCCAGAAGAACCAACCCTGTGATTAGAGGGTTGAAACTTTCAGATCCATCCCCTCACTTCTTACCCCCAACCCTCGCCACCTCTGGAGGGAGAGAGGACCTAGAGGTTGAATAAATCACAAATGGCCAATGATTTAATCAGTTAGGACTGTATAATGAAGCTTTCACAAAACCCCAAAAGGACGGGGTTCAGAGAGTTTCTGGCTTAGTGAACATGTGGCAATTCAAGGAGGGTGGTGCCCTAGGAAAGGGCATAGAAGTTCCAAGTCTTACCCCCATCCCTTGCCATATGCACCTCTTCCATCTTGGCTGCTCTAAATGAGATCCTGTTATAATAACCTGGTAATCTAGTAAGTAAAATGTTTATTTGAGTTTTGTGAGCCTCTCTAGCAAATTAATCAAACCCAAGGAGGGGGTTGTGGGAACCTCTGATTTATAACCAGTTAGTCAGAATCACAGGTAGTAACCTGGGTTGTGGCTGGCATCTGGAGTAGGGGGCTGGAAAGGGGCTGTCTTGTAGGACTGAGCCTTAACTTGTGTAATCTGATGCCGTCTCAAGGTAGATAGCGTCAGAATTGTGTTGAATTGGAGGACACCATACTAGTGTCGGAGAATTGGTGGTGGTGTGGGAAACCACACGCTCCTACGTTAGAAAATGGGTCTCAGAACAACAGGTATCACCATAGATACAATGGATGTACATAACCTCAAGGGCATGGATGATAGTCAATTACAGTAAAATAATTAGAAATTTATCTGTTTTAAGTATGTATTAGCCTTGTTTCTAAGATAATTAATTTAATTCTGTTTATATTATTTAATTTTTAATAATGGCTGTTTAATTACCAGCTTGCAAAATGCTTGAAAATTTATCAGTTGGCCCTTGCAAGCTGACTCTAATGCATTACTAAAAGGGAAATATTATAGTCACACAGAGAAGCAAACCACTGCAAAAGGACACGTTTATTCTTGGACCTCCCAATAGTTATAGTCATAATAATAACAGTGAGAAAGACTGCTGGTTGTCTATCCAAATCCAATATTCCCCTTTTTTCTTAAGAACAGAATTTTAATTTTGTTAGGTTTGGCAATGCCTCCAGTTAAAGTATACTTCCCATCTCCCCTTAAAGAAAAAGGAAAGCGTGTGACTGTATTTAGGCCAGTGATGTTTGAGCAACAGTTATTGACTGGGACTCTGGAAGAAATGGCATGGATTCAGCTGGCCTTCACCATTTTGCACAACCAGCTTTTTTCCTTCTTCTCCCTGTATGTGGTAGGTAGGATCATGGCAGTCATATTGTGAGCATGAGGTAGTTCTGAGGATGTGAGCTTCTGCTAAGAAGAGCAAAGCAGAAAATAGAAGTATTCTAAGATATTGATAATATGAAGAAGTCAATATGCCAGCCTTGAACAGCCCACCTCTCAACTCCATTGTACGTGAGAGAAAATTTAATGTATTTTTAAGCCACTTATTGTTAGGTCTTTGTAATGCACAATCAAATACTACTTCTAAATGATGATTATAGTTAAGGTTTATTGAGTGTCTGCCATGTGCCAGAACACCATGTTAAGTAATTTATAAGTGTTACTCCTAGAGAGATAACACCTTTCTGTGCTTAATCATGCTAGTTTATGATATTTAGAATTATTTGTCCTACGAAGGATTGATTAACTTTAGATTTATAAATGTTCACACTTTCCCTTCAGCAGAATATACGTGTTCTGAGTCAAATTTATCCTTTCATGCTACGAGGGGTGTTTACTCAATTTCTTCTCAAAGAGGTATTAACAATATAAAGAATTGTATTACATTTGAATTGCACGTGCTAGTCTAATACTCAGTTCATTGTTTGCAATAGTAAAGGTCTATTCAGAATCACAAGAAGTTAAGTAAGACTGAATATAGAAAGCACTGTTCTGATGTTCAAGCTCTCTTATAAAGATTTGAGGTAACTCTACTCCATTTCTCCATACAGTTCCAAAAATTTCTAAGAATCATATTATTAAGTTAGACATAATATTCAGACATAGAATCCCTGCTGGAATTGCAGACAGAAGGAGCTAACATTTCTAGTTCCTTCCAATGAGTCTATGACAGCACCTCAAAATAACAACTCATTGAAATCAGCTCCCGGAAGGAACAGTTGATAATCAGCTAGAAGAATGAAGCCTTGGCATGCTTGTCAATCATATCTATTGTTGCATCCTATGAAGGAAGGTAATCAATTCTGAGTGGCATCTCTTAAGGAGGAAACCTGCTTTTATTACAATAAGGCTTTTCCTGAAATTTAACTTTTGAAAAACATCTCGATCCTTCTTTTCTGAAATACTAAGAGGACCGTTTGAGGATTATTGTACTTTATTTTACAGTTCAGATTATAGTCTATCTTTTTTTTTAATTCTGAAATTAAAATTGAGGGGGGTTTGTTTTGGTTTTGTTTGTTTAAGTCCTCAGAATGGAGCCGTTAATAGTTATTGGCGCCAAACAACTTTCACCAAATCTTTCTTGATGTCCTCGCCTTCACCCAGTCCCATCTCTCTTTTATAGCAGCAACAATGCATCCTCGACAAAGTCAGAATTCCTGGGGAAGATGTGGAGACTTATTCCAAGATTTATACTCCTCTTTTGAACCACCGTGGAATGTTTTTTAAAGGTAATCTTTCCTAAAATACCTCCATTTATTTCTTCAGTGTGTTATAATTAAAGGGAAAAAAAACTCCATGACTGACTTACACATTCTCTCCTTTGTATTTCTCCTTCACTGAATTATCTGTGAGAATTCTAAGGAAATAAGTAAATACCATGTATACAGAAGGATTTAGGTAATGGGTTTTACTCCTGTTGTGTGCCAAAAATTTGTCTGGAAATTCCAGACATGTACGAGTTAACTACTTTTTAAAAAAATTATTGAAGTATAGTTAATTTACAATGTTGTGTTATTTTCAAGTGTACAGCAAAGTGATTCAGTTATATACATAACTGAATATATATAAAGAATATGTATGTACCCTTTTCAGATTCTTTTGCATTATAGGTTATTACAAGATATTGAGCATATTTCCCTTTGCTATACAGTAGGTCCTTGCTGTTTACCTATTTTATATATAGTAGTGTGTATATGTAATTTAGGAATTTAATTTTTAAAGTGACCTGTTGCTTTTCTGGTGTCTGTTCATAGACAAGGAAAGTTTGGAAGTTGGGGGCAGAGCTCCATGGGGTCTAGGGCTGTATGGACCTTTTTTGTTTTCCTGTGTCTTCACAAAATGCTTTATCCAGAGCCTGCCCTAGGTAATAAGTGACAGATAAGGCATACTGGGTCCTTAACTCCACACTAGGTACCACACTGAGCAGTTGACATGTGTGATTTCCCTTAGACCTCACAGCCAACCTAAGAGTTAGTTAATGTTATTATATTTATTTCACAGATGAGGACATAGAAGCTCAGTCACAGCTTTGGCACAGCCTGAACTCAATCAGTTTGTCTGCCTCCAGGGTCTTTGAACTTAAATTCTGGTGCCCTATTGAGAACCTTAGCAGATATTCACTGCACGTGTGAAGATCGCATAGGGGAACTAAAGGCCTGCAATAAACACATCCCTTGCAAAGTACTCTGCCTCGAAAATATTTCCCCACTTAGTCCATTGATTAGTTGTACTTAGTTCATCAAACCTTACACTGCACAGGTTAAGACTTTTACCCTCAGAGTGAATTACTTTAATCCCATGGTCTCCTACCTGCTAAAGATAAGCACTTTTTGGTAATAACCATTTTGATCTTAGGGAAAGGAAGAAAGTAAGTGAAGAATGGAATAATTTTAGAGTGACGTTGACTTTATGCATGGCAGACCCTGTGTTGAGCTGTGAGGTCGCTCAGAGGCAAAGAAGGATACAGAAGAGAGTGAGAAGGCAACAGAAGTATATTTATTTTAGTTTATAAATATGCCTAAGGCCCTTTTGGCTGAAACAGATTCGCGTGCCACTGACTGTCACATCTGGTTTCTCAGCAACAGATTACTAATATTTGTTCTGGGCCTTGATGGATTGAAAGCTTTAAAATAATTGAAATGTAATAACAATACTATATATACTAAACCAAAACAATGCTGAAGATCATATGTTTAAGTCCATGATTCAAAACACACTGTATCTCAGATCGGATCTTACTGGATCTCAGAATAAATATTCTGAAAGCTATTACAAATATTCTCGTTATATAGGACTTTTGGTTGTTTACAGATACTCAGATCTATACAACAGAAGGACAGTGAAGGGGTCTTACTGCACGTTTTCTGCAAGAGAGGCTACTCTAGAGCCTGAAGTCTGTGCACACGGGCAGCCTTTCTAGCAGCCTCTTGGCAGACGTAGAGTCCCATGGCTTCATGGATGCTGTATTCGTTTCCTATTGCCTCCATAGCAAACTGCCACAAATGTAGTGGTTTGAAACCACAAAATTATATATCATACAGTTCTAGAAATCAGAAATCTGACACAGGTCTCACTGAGCTAAAATAAAGATGGTGCTCGGGCTGCTTGCTTTCTCTAGAGAGGAACTCATTTCCACATCTTTTCCAGCTTCTAGAGGTGCCCATATTCCTTGGCTCAAGACCCCCTTCCACCATCTTCAAAGATTATAATATTGCACCTCTCCAACTTTTCTTTTGACCTCTCACCTCTGACAGCAGTTGAGAAGTGTTCTCAGCTCTTAGGGCACATGTGATTAGATCGGGTCCACCCGGCTAATCTCCCTACCTCAGGGCTGTTAACGTCACATCGGCAAAAGTCTCTTTTTGCCATGGAAGGTAACATATCCGTAGGTTCCACAGATTAGAGCCTGGGGACCTTTGGGACCCCTTATTCTGCCTACCGCAGATGGCCTAACTGAAATATTTTGACTAGGACTGCAGTGGTCACCCTCCACGGGGCAACAAGGAAGGTCACTGTGCAGAGAGCCTGGCAGAGCCTCATCCTCAGAGTGACTCAAAGGTTAATCCTCTCATGGCAACCTCAGTGACAGCAAGTTCAAAAACAATTAAAACCTGCCAGTAGACTCCAGCTGTGAGCAAATTTTGTAGTACGGGGAGGAATAAAATTGGACAAATTAGCTTGGCTGATTTAACTTGAAAATTTTTTAATACACATTTAGAATATTCCTGATTTGGAGGTGAGGATATATTCAAATAAGTCATCAATCTAAAGCAGAGAATCCCAGATTGGGATGAGATATCACCTTTTACTGTCCAGTGCTATAGTCCCCTCTACCACGTTTCTGACCTGTGAATGATATCTAAGCATAGCAAGGGCTGGTAACTCACTGCTCATTTGAATTTTGCACAGCTGTAATTGTTTAAAGGTTCTTCCCACCACTATGCTGAAATAAGCCCATCTGTCATGTTCACATATGGCTCTCTGTTCTCTCTTTTGGAACCACACAGCAAAAATCTAATTCAGCTCCTACTTGCTAACTGGTTTCTAAGAGGGCATATAGATCCATTGTAGGCCACTGTATAGATTAAAGAAACTGATAGTGACTTCCCTGGTGGTGCAGTGGTTGAGACTCTGAGCTCCCAATGCATGGGGCCTGGGTTCGATCCCTGGTCATGGAACTAGATCCTACATGCATGCCACAACTAAGAGTTTGCATGCCACAACTAAGGATCCGATAAGCTGCAACTAAGACCCAGCACAACCAAATAAATAAAGAAAAATAAATATTTTTTAAAAAGAAAAGAAAATGATAAAGGTTTCCTATTTTACAATTTGAGTCAAGAAAACAAACAAAAAAATCTAGCTTGTGCCATAAGTAATCACTTGTAAAAACAGTTAAAAGATGTATTATAAATCCATTAAACAGTTTTTAATCCATATTATAATCTCCTTGTTCAAATTTGTTACAAGGGAAAAAAAAATCTACAATGGACTTTTAGCCAGACAGTTCCGACTTGACATTTATCTCCAAAATACTAAAAATCACTTCAGTCACTAAGACTAGAAAAACAATCTTTCATTTTCTTTATGAAACATATGAAATTTCTATTTCACTTTAAAATCATCTAAATAACATTGCCCATGCTCTCTTTTAAGACAATTTTACTTTATCAACAAAAAGAGAGAATTTGAAGATTGAAAATGTCAAGGAACGGAATAGATAAGGGTCAGCAATTTCCAGGCAGCTGTTAAATAGATGTTTCTGTACTCAGAGGAACTGTTCATGAAAAGCAATTAAGTACTGCGCCTTTTAGTGTATCTCTTATTTTTTTTGGTCATGTTTTTCTTGGTGTATTTCAAAACAATTTTATATCAATATTAGTAAATATATAATAAAAGTTAAGGAAATTCACTCAAGTTTAAATAAACTGGCTTTGCTGCTTAAAATTTTTTTAAAAGAAATAATTCTGTCTAGTTCTTAAAGCTTATTGGTGTTTATAAGCAGTCAAGTAAACAAAATGAATCCAACGAAAGACCATTTATTAGTGTTTTTTAAAAAGTAATAGTGAAAAACACAGGAAGTTAGGGGGGAGAGATTTTTAAATGGGGGGATAATCTTAATCATAGGAATGTCAACTTTTTGAAGTGACACAAAGCAACATGTTCAGAAACGGAACATTTGATTGACAGACGAGAATCTGCACAAAAGCTTTGAGAGTTTGATCCTGGTGTCTTTTGTGGAGTATTTGAATTATAAAAATAATGAACATACCATGTTGTTCTGAGGTATTTTTGTAATTGAAGTGTTATTTCGTTCAAAATTTCTTTCTGTGTTTGTTAAATATAATTGGTGTTAAAATATCCTTTATGTGTATTGGTCTATAGCTTAAAACTGAACTTCAAAATGAATACACTGCAAATGAAATTCAAATTTGCCATTAGAGCTCTGATTCTGCCTGGATGAATCTATATTCATTGAAATATTTCTAAATAAGATATAGTTTAGTTGAACGCTCTTTTTTCACCAGTATTTTTGGATAGTTTTAATAAATAATGTAAATAATATCAAATTCAATTGTACCATAGTAGTTCTATTACCTTTTTTTAACTTAAAACACTTTATTTATGAATATTCACTTTTGTGAGACATTTGTGGCTTAAGTTGTGCTCCCTGAAAAATAGATTCTGAGATGGAGATTTGGGTGTCCGAGGTTCGGGACTGCTTCTGGGAATACTTCTGAAGAGTAAGGGAAGAGAATTGAGCAAAAGGAGAGGTTGAACTGTGATACATTTGTGCAAGCGTGTTCTCAAATTGAGGTCAAGGTTCTAGGCCTTATTATCTTTCCTACACTGACATGTCATTGGATGTAACACACATAGGGGAAGGGATGTGCAAGGGATGTCCTTCAAAGGAAGGGCACTTCCCCAAGTATAATGCAACTATGAACTCTAATCACCCAACGCTCTCAGCAGCAGTGGAAATGAGTGCCCCTTCCTCCTAAAGGCAATGGGTACATTACACTATTTTTTCAAACTAAAAAAGAATTCTTCCAGTATACCATTGGCATCATGACCATGATATCATTAGTATTAAAATTTATACCTTAATAGAATATTTGTCATGATCAACCCCAACCCTCTCAAAGCACTAAGGAAGAAACAATGTAGATGATACCCTACACATCAAACCACTTCTAAGACTTTGGGCTAATGCATTCAGCTGAATTCCAACTCATATATCCACCTGCCTACTCAATATTCTCCTTTGAATGCCTAAATGGCACATTAAAATAAAAATCAAGCATTTGATTTTCCCCTGCATAAGTGTGCTCCTCCCCCAAGATTCCTCACTTGTGTAAGTGGCACAGTCATTCTTCCAAGTGTTCAAGATAAAATAATCTAATTCATTACATTTTGCTCCTTTTGGCACATGGAATCCATTAGGACATCATGTAGGCTCTTCCGACAAAACATAACTAGAGGGACTTCCCTGGTGGTCCAGTGGTTAAGACTCTGCAGGTCCACTGCAGGGGGCACGGGCTCGATCCTCGGTTGGGGAACTAAGATCCCGCACATCACGCGGTGCGGCTGAAAAAAAAAAAAACCATAACTGGAATCAGAGCACTTACATGCTATTATTATCTTAGCATAATCCAATATCTCCACTTGGCTATGGAAGCAGCCTCCTGTGTGGTCTCTGCTTCCCCCTTACCTGACAGTATGTTCTCCACACATCAGACAGCGATGCTTTTAAAACTAAGATCATGTCACTCCTTTTCTTAAAACCTTTCAAAGACTCCATATCACCCTCGCAGTCCCACTCACTATCCATCTTAACCACCCACCATTTCCCCTCCCTCACTCTGTTCTGGCTACACTAGACTTGTTAGTCCCTGAACACAACCACCAAACACATACCCTCCCCCAATGGCCCTTTCCCTTCCTGTTTTTTCTGCCTTGGATTCTGAGCAGAGAGTTAGATATCTGCATGTCCCCTCACTTCCCTCAGATCTCTGCTCAAATTTTGTCCATCAAAATTTTCTTCCTGCCCCTCCCTGACGCATCATCCTTTATCTGTTTCCCTGACTTAGGTAGTTCTTTAGTGAGCTTTTCAACACTTTTGCCATACTGCTCTGAAATTAAACTTTGTTCTAATATGGCTGTCGATACTGATGGCAGCTTACTTTGTCTAAGGTAAATACCTATCACACAAACATGGTAGATGGAGAGAACAAAAAGATGATGACGGGGAAGGTAAATGTGGCTTTGCTCACGAGAAGAGTGTTCTTAGTGACAGCTGGAGGGAACTGACACAAGAGGTGATTAGTTTCCAGTTTCTGGAGGGTGTCCTCAAGACGCTAGAGAATCACCTCCTGGTGGTTATATTCACAGAATTGGATTCTAAGTTGGTCAAGTGAATCTCAGTATCTCTTACATATCTGATTTCATATGATTTTATTAGAATTTTAAAGACCGACCATTGTGTTTTATGGACCCTTGAGATATTTTTATTCATGTTCAGATTTGTCTAGGCGATCCATCTCAACGTGCTCATGGTTTGCCATAAAGATGACTCTTCTTGTAAACAAGGCAAAAAAACAAATTCCTCTTGCAGGATTCACTATGCATATGAGCACTTGATTAGAAATTTGGCAACGAGAAATAAATAATCTCTTGAAAGTTCATTACTAAATGATGCTATCATATTCTAAATAAGCACAGCGTGAATTTCAAACTGGTTCATTAATCATTAGAAGATAACTCTAATCAGTGGAGTGTTTAGTGTAAAGTCTAACTTTGTGGCAATTGTACTTGATTGAAGATAGCTGCCAATTAAGAAAAAAAATGCAAATGATTGGCAAGAAGGAAAAAGAGAACCTTAAAACCTTAGACATAATGACTCCACTGATTGCTAAAAATTGAATTGTTTAAAACCCTCAGATTGTTATAGCTGCCCTGAATTAATCCTGCACTATGCAGATTAGAGAAGTCATTTCTAGGTAGAGACAGTTTTGATTCTCTCCTTCCTTAGTTTCGAGCCCCAGTTATATCTACAATGCATTCATGTAATGGACTACATTTCCAGCCAACCACCTTTATGGTTAGCTGACAAAATTCTGGATAATGGGATGTAATTTAAAGTGTCTGGGGAAAATTCTGGAGAGACTATTTTATTGGGAGCTGACTCAGCTGGGAAGTATGTTTTTGTGCCTTCTCCCTTCCCCTTTCCTACTGCTTGAAAAATCAGATTTGAAGGATGAACTTCCAGAAGCCATCTCAAAGGTGATTTTGAAGAGGGAGGCCACCTAACTGCAAAACAGCCCTGGACATCTATCTTTTTTATGCGAGAAGGAAATAAACTTCGATCTTCCTTAAGCCACTGTTTTGCGTTTTCATATACACATAGCCAAACTGAATGTGATAATACTCTGCTGCATGATGTTATATTAGGTTCAGTGGACGTGCTCTCTGGAGCACAACAAAGTAGCAAATGCACTGAGTATGGTAGTTATCTGTCATAATTTCCTGCCCAGCATCTATTCCTTTTCTGTAATGTGATCTCAGCTTCTGTGGAGCCATCTTTCCATTACTGAAGGTTCTTTCGGTGAGACTATAAAACAAGATGCCCTCTTCCCTGAGGAAGAGGTACCCATTATCCAACCATGAGTGATGGGATTCCATGTGCCCTAATCTTGAAGCTTGAGTGACAAAAAGGTGAAATCGCTGGAGCTGAGTCTTCTACCATCATCCTGAAGAGACTGCCCTTTGTTTCTAGCCAAATAGATACTGAGAACCTCTAGTTACTGTCCTTTCTTAGCCCTAGTTATTTATCTTTTTCTTCAATGCTATATTTCCTTTCTATATATATTTCATCTTTGCTTTCCTTTTGAGGGGTGTTGAGGCGGGGGTGGGGAGAGAGTGCTGTATTTTCTTTTGTTTTTGATTCAGTAAACAGAAGTGTTTTTTTGTGTTCCAAGTTGTACTTAACACATGACCAAAATTGGTCTCATGATGGGTCAGTCAAACCCAACATAATTGATACCGATTAAGCCTGAAGCTCATGTCCACTGCAGTTGTCTCATAGACTTAGACTGTTCTGATGCCAGATGACCACTAGGACTTCTGAGAGTCTAGCATTTGTCCCTGGTCTGCATGGGATCTTAGGTCACTATTACTTAAAGCAATTGGTTACTGTATAGTTTCTTTTTTTTTTCCCCAGGATGAAAATTTTATTACTTTATTTTTATACCTTATTATTAAAACGAAGATGACTATCCTCATATGCATATTTCTTTCGCATTTGAAGTTACATCATCGTAGACACAGTTAAAATTTATAATGCAAGATTAAACAGGACAAGGACAAAAAATGAAACAAGTAAAATAGGAAATGATGATATTTTTACAGCAATTTTTCAAAAGGCTCAAGGATTAAAGAAAGAATTTCACTTCATTCTTAAACATCTTTTGGGATTAGCTGAAAACTTTTTTCCTTGGGTATCTGGCAATAGACCTGGAAGTAATGACAGGCCTTCATAGTACCTGAACTCTGAGTGTGTGTAACACCAGTACACCAGCAAGGTAATGGAAAAATAGATCATATTACTATGGAAAACCCTTCCGTTACCAAGTAAGATTAAATAATAATAATTTACATTTGTATGCTAGTTTTCAGTTTCAAATATTTTCCAAAGTATCTCCAGAAACCTAAACTTCTAGAGAATAAACAATCTTCTCAAGCATAAAGGAGAAAATTTTAAATGACTATGTTTTATGACTCTGGAATGTACGCTTAGTCACAGCTAACCATGTCATACATGATGTCAGTGACTAACAGCATTATTTGGAGTGGATAAATTCATCCCTACTCCTAGAACACAGCAAATCAAAAATCACATAACGTAGATGCCAACATAGTAGACTTTTGAACACATTTAGTACAACTCCAACTTAGTGCCATAGAGCTTGATTACTGTGGCTAAAACTTCCAAAACTATGTTGAATAAGAGTGGAGACAGTGGGCAACCTTATCTTGTTCCTGATCTTAGGGGAAATGCTTTCAGTTTTTCATCATTGAGGACAATGTTGGCTGTGGGTTTGTCATATATGGCCTTTATTATGTTGAGGAAAGTTCCCTCTATGTCTACTTTCTGCAGAGCTTTTATCATAAATGGGTGTTGAATTTTGTCGAAAGCTTTCTCTGCATCTATTGAGATGATCATATGGTTTTTCTCCTTCAATTTGTTAATATGGTGTATCACGTTGATTGACTGGCGTATATTGAAGAATCCTTGCATTTCTGGAATAAACCCCACTTGATCATGGTGTATGATCCGTTTAATGTGCTATTGGATTCTGTTTGCTAGTATTTTGTGGAGGATTTTTGCGTCTATGTTCATCAGTGATGTTGGCCTATAGTTTTCTTTCTTTGTGACATCCTTGTCTGGTTTTGGTATCAGGGTGATGGTGGCCTCGTAGAAGGAGTTTGGGAGTGTTCCTCCCTCTGCTATATTTTGGAAGAGTTTGAGAAGGACAGGTGTTAGCTCTTCTCTAAATGTTTGATAGACTTCGCCTGTGAAGCCATCTGGTCCTGGGCTTTTGTTTTTTGGAAGATTTTAAATCACAGTTTCAATTTCAGTGCTCGTGATTGGTCTGTTCATATTTTCTGTTTCTTCCTGATTCAGTCTTGGCAGGTTGTGCATTTAGAAGCATTTGTCCATTTCTTCCAGGTTGTCCATTTTATTGGCATAGAGTTGCTTGTAGTAATCTCTCATGATCTTTTGTATTTCTACAGTGTCGGTTGTTACTTCTCCTTTTTCATTTCTAATTCTATTGATTTGAGTCTTCTCCCTTTTTTTCTTGATGAGTCTGGCTAATGGTTTATCAATTTTGTTTATCTTCACAAAGAACCATCTTTTAGTTTTATTGATCTTTGCTATCGTTTCCTTCATTTCTTTTTCATTTATTTCTGATCTGATTTTTATGATTTCTTTCCTTCTGCTAACTTTGGGGTTTTTTTGTTCTTCTTTCTCTAATTGCTTTAGGTGCAAGGTTAGGTTGTTTATTCGAGATGTCTCCTGTTTCTTGAGGTAGGATTGTATTGCTATAAACTTCCCTCTTACAACTGCTTTTGCTGCATCCCATAGGTTTTGGGTCATCATGTCTCCATTGTCATTTGTTTCTATGTATTTTCTTATTTCCTCTTTGATTTCTTCACTGATCAGTTCATTATTAAGTAGTGTATTGTTTAGCCTCCATGTGTTGGTATTTTTTACAAATCTTTTCCTGTAATTGATATCTAGTCTCATAGCATTGTGGTCGGAAAAGATACTTGATACAATTTCAATTTTCTTAAATTTACCAAGGCTTGATTTGTGACCCAAGATATGATCTGTCCTGGAGAATGTTCCATGAGCACTTGAGAAAAATGTGTATTTTGTTGTTTTTGGAAGGAGTGTCCTATAAATATCAATTAAGTCCATCTTGTTTAATGTATCATTTAAAGCTTGTGTGTCCTTATTTATTTTCATTTTGGATGATCTGTCCATTGGTGAAAGTGGGGTGTTAAAGTCCCCTACTATGAATGTGTTACTGTGGATTTCCCCTTTTATGGCTGTTAGTATTTGCCTTATGTATTGAGGTGCTCCTATGTTGGGTGCATAAATATTTACAATTGTTATATCTTCTTCTTGGATCGATCCCTTGATCATTATGCAGTGTCCTTCTTAGTCTCTCCTAATAGTCGTTATTTTAAAGTCTATTTTGTCTGATATGAGAATTGCTACTCCAGCTTTCTTTTGGTTTCCATTTGATTGGAATATCTTCTTCCATCCCCTTACTTTCAGTCTGTATATGTCTCTAGGTCTGAAGTGGGTCTCTTGTAGATAGCAAATATATGGGTCTTGTTTTTGTATCCATTCAGCCAATCTGTGTCTTTTGGTGGGAGCATTTAGTCCATTTACATTTAAGGTAATTATTGATATGTATGTTCCTATTCCCATTTTCTTAATTGTTTTTGGTTCGTTATTGTAGGTCTTTTCCTTCTCTTGTGTTTCTTGCCTAGAGAAGTTCCTTTAGCAGTTGTTGTAGAGCTGGTTTGGTGGTGCTGAACACTCTGAGCTTTTGCTTGTCTGTAAAGGTTTTAATTTCTCCATCAAATCAGAATGAGATCCTTGCTGGGTAGAGTCATCCTGGTTGCAGGTTTTTCTCCTTCATCACTTTCAGTATGTCCTGCCAGTCCCTTCTGGCTTGCAGAGTTTCTGCTGAAAGATCAGCTGTTAACCTTATGGGGATTCCCTTCTGTGTTATTTGTTGTTTTTCCCTTGCTGCTTTTAATATGTTTTCTTTGTATTTAATTTTTGACAGTTTGATTAATATGTGTCTTAGCGTATTTCTCCTTGGATTTGTCCTGTATGGGACTCTCTGTGCTTCCTGGACTTGATTAACTATTTCCATTCCCATATTAGGGAAGTTTTCAACTATAATCTCTTCAAATATATTCTCAGTCCCTTTCTTTTTCTCTTCTCCTCTGGAACCCCTCTAATTTGAATGCTGGTGTGTTTAATGTTGTCCCAGAGGTCTCTGAGACTGTCCTCAGTTCTTTTCATTCTTTTTTCTTTATTCTGCTCTGCAGTAGTTATTTCCACTATTTTATCTTCCAGGTCACTTATCCGTTCTTCTGCCTCAGTTATTCTGCTATTGATCCCATCTAGAGTATTTTTCATTTCATTTATTGTGTTGTTCATCATTGTTTGTTTCATCTTTAGTTCTTCTAGGTCCTTGTTAAATGTTTCTTGCATTTTGTCTATTCTATTTCCAAGATTTTGCATCATCTTTACTATCATTATTCTGAATTGTTTTTCAGGTAGACTGCCTATTTCCTCTTCATTTGTTAGGTCTGGTGGGTTTTTATCTTGCTCCTTCATCTGCTGTGTGTTTTTCTGTCTTCTCATTTTGCTTATCTTACTGTGTTTGGGGTCTCCTTTTTGCAGGCTGCAGGTTCGTAGTTCCCGTTGTTTTTGGTGTCTGTCCCCAGTGGCTAAGGTTGGTTCAGTGGGTTGTGTCGGCTTCCTGGTGGAGGGGACTAGTGCCTGTGTTCTGGTGGATGAGGCTGGATCTTGTCTCTCTGGTGGGCAGGTCCACGTCTGGTGGTGTGTTTTGGGGTGTCTGTGGACTTGTTATGATTTTAGGCAGCCTCTCTGCTAATGGGTGGGGTTGTGTTCCTGTCTTGCTAGTTGTTTGGCATAGGATGTCCAGCACTGTAGCTTGCTGGTCGTTGAGTGAAGCTGGGTGCTGGCGTCGAGATGGAGATCTCTGGGAGATTTTCGCCATTTGATATTATGTGGAGCTGGGAGGTCTCTTGTTGACCAGTGTCCTGAACTTGGCTCTCCCACCTCAGAGGCACAGCACTGACTCCTGGCTGCAGCACCAAGAGCCTTTCATCCACACGGCTTAGAATAAAAGGGAGAAAAAGTAGAAAGAAAGAATTAGTAGAAGTAGAAACAGAGAAAGAAAGAAAGAAAGAAAGAACAAAGAATGCAGGGAGGGAGGGAGGAAGGAAGGAAGGAGGGAAGGAAGGAAAAAAAGAAAGGAGATAAAGTAAAGTAAAATAAAGTAAGATAAAATATAAGAAAGTTAGTAAAATAAAAAAGTAATTATTAAGAGAAAAAAATTAAAAACAAAAATCGGACGGATAGAACCCTCGGACAAATGGCGGAAGCAAAGCTATACAGACAAAATCTCACACAGAAGCATACACATACACACTCACAAAAAGAGGAAGAGGGGAAAAAATAATAAATCTTGCTCTCAAGTCCACCTCCTTAATTTGGGATGATTCGTTGTCTATTCATGTATTCCACACATGCAGGGTACATCAAGTTGATTGTGGAGCTTTAATCCGCTGCTTCTGAGGCTGCTGGGAGAGATTTCCCTTTCTCTTCTTTGTTCGCACAGCTCCCGCGGCTCAGCTTTGGATTTGGCCCCGCCTCTGCGTGTAGGTCGCCGGAGGGCGTCTGTTCTTCGCTCAGACAGGAAGGGGTTAAAGGAGCCGCTGATCCGGGGCCTCTGGCTCACTCAGGCCGGAGGGAGGGAGGGGCTCGGAGTGCGGGGCGGGCCTGCGGCGGCGGAGGCCGCCATGACGTTGCAGCAGCCTGAGGCGCGCCGTGCGTTCTCCCGGGGAAGTTGTCCCTGGATCCCGGGAACCTGGCAGTGGCGGGCTGCACAGGCTCCCGGAAGGGAGGTGTGGATAGTGACCTGTGCTCGCACACAGGCTTCTTGGTGGCGGCAGCAGCAGCCTTAGCGTCTCATGCCCGTCTCTGGGGTCCGCGCTTTTAGCCGCGGCTCGCGCCCGTCTCTGGAGCTCCTTTAAGCAGCGCTCTTAATCCCCTCTCCTCGCGCACCAGGAAACAAAGCGGTAAGAAAAAGTCTCTTGCCTCTTCGGCAGGTGCAGAGTTTTCCCCGGACTCCCTCCCGGCTAGCCGTGGTGCACTAACCCCCTTCAGGCTGTGTTCACGCAGCCAACCCCAGTCCTCTCCCAGCGCTCCGACCAAAACCCGAGCCTCAGCTCCCAGCTCCGCCCGCCCCGGCGGGTGAGCAGACAAGCCTCTCGGGCTGGTGAGTGCCAGTCGGCACCGATCCTCTGTGCGGGAATCTCCCCGCTTTCCCCTCCACACCCCTGTTGCTGTGCTCTCTTCCGCGGCTCCGAAGCTTCCCCCGTCTGCCACCCGCAGTCTCCACCCGCGAAGGGGCTTCCTAGTGTGTGGGAACCTTTCCTCCTTCACAGCTCCCTCCCAGAGGTGCAGGTCCCATCCCTATTCTTTTGTCTCTGTTTATTCTTTTTTCTTTTGCCCTACCCAGGTACGTGGGGAGTTTCTTGCCTTTCGGGAAGTCTGAGGTCTTCTGCCAGCGTTCAGTAGGTGTTCTGTAGGAGTTGTTCCACATGTAGATGTATTTCTGGTGTATGTGTGGGGAGGAAGGTGATCTCCGCGTCTTACTCTTCTGCCATCTTCCCGGAAGCCTCACTAATTAGGTTTAAATGTTTTTCATTCTTTTTTTATATTGTCTTTTTATATTCTTAGTCCTTAGGAATGAGCTCTTTATAGGTTTCTCTAGTGCTTAAGCAACGAAGAAGTATTTGTAATCATTTTTGAATAATTAAGTGATCAACTTTTTAAAGCCCTTGTAATCTTCTGTTCAGCAATCCTACTTGTTTTGCTCATAGAAACTAGCTTTTTACTTCTAGTTGCTGAACATAAGTTGAGCACATAGTAGAGATGACAGTTTACACTCACTACCTCGTATAATTCTTTTTGTCAGTCCTGTGAAGTAGGAACCGTTATTATTACCAGGTTAGAGGTGATTGGAGAGAACGGTAAATTGCAAAGGTCAGACAGCTTGTTAGAGCTGAAGCCCAAACTAGAGGCCGCACCCCACACGCTTTAACCACTGCAAGCCACCAAACACAGGAAGTGTTTATAAAAACAACTTGTCACATGGGAGCTGTCAGAGAATGACCTGATTCATACTGTCATATTTCTGACCTTTAGCTTTAGTCTTGTGACCAAAAAACACCCCCCAAATGGTATAAAGTTTAGCTTTCAACATGACTGAAGAGCGGGAATTATAGAGCTATTTTCATCTTCATCCATGTGAAATGACAAAAGGCACAGTGATGGTGTGAGAGCTGGGTCTTCCATTAATCCTCAGTCTCCCACTAACCCCCTGAGTGACCGTAGGAAGTTATTTAAGCTCCCAGAGTCACGATGTCCTCTTCTTTAGAAATTATCTTCATACAGCTTTCCTTGGGACTGTATATGTAATGGACCAGACAGAGTGCTTGGTACATAATAGATGCTCAATAGATGTTATTTTTGTGTTTGGTTTCCAAGGTTTGATTTGGATATGTAGGTGTCCAATGTCTGCAAATGATTTGCTCCAGGCTCTGTCACTCCTGAGAGTTGCTAAACTAGTTAATTCTTGCCAAGACTTTAATTGGGAGAAAATAATCCATTTTAGAACTTCTAACAAGTACTTACACATTGGAAACTTTCCAGTGTAGACTAACTTACTCTTAGCACATCTCTGGACAATTCCATGTCCTCCAAAATCTCTGTACCTTGACTATATTCATAGTGTAAATTCCTGAAACAGGCTTAAATAACTGATTGAGGAAAAGAAGAAAGAACGTCATACCATTATCAAGATTGGATTCAGACTCCCACAAGCCTAATTACCTCCTTGAAAAGTACTCTTCTGTACTTTTTGGCTCCAGCCTCTTAACACAATTAGCTACAGCCTTGATTTTTGTCTCTGCTCATTACCTGTATGTTCTATCTTCAAACGAGGTATGCACGGTGGATTATTACTTTTTCATCTAACACTGATACAGGCACAATTATATGATATTAACACTTCCTCTTCAGAAGAAGTTTGTTTTGTAGAGGTCTTGATAATCAATTGTTCCTCATTTCATGATTTCGTTTAAGGACAGGCCCAATGAAACACATTCTGTTCTCCTGTTTTTTCAGTCTGTTGATTGCTGCAGGTGCATTGTAAGCCATTAGGTCCTTCTCACACAATCACAATCTTTCTCTTGGTATAACTGAAGTTACTGCATTTGTTACCGTCAAGAACAGTATAATTTTCAAAATGCATCACACTCAGTAGCTAGAATGGTTTTAATTTCTTTTATTCACTGAGAGATGGCAGAAAGAATATTTAGGGTATGTAGAGACTAAGTGGGTTAACTAAATATAATTAAGGCTGAGATTTTTGAATGACACAATGATTTTATTATTTTAAAATGCTTTGCATGCCTCCTCTATTGTAGTTATTGTCTGTTTGGGCTTTTAAAATATCCAATGCTCACCTGATTAAAATGGCAGGACTAATTCTTATTCAGGCTGTTTGGTATTTCTGTTTCTACTGTGATGGATAAATCATTTAGAGGACATAACCCTTAATAACCTTTTTCTGTGTTTGTTTGCGGTACGAGGGCCTCTCACTGTTGTGGCCTCTCCCGTTGCGGAGCACAGGCTCCGGACGCGCAGGCTCACCGGCCATGGCTCACGGGCCCAGCCGCTCCGCGGCATGTGGGATCTTCCCCGACCGGGACACGAACCCGTGTCCCCTGCATCGGCAGGCGGGCTCTCAACCACTGCGCCACCAGAGAAGCCCGCTTAATAACCTTTAACAAGATCTCAGACTGTAATCTGTCAGAATCATTCCCTGAGTACAGTTCTTCCTTCTGCTGAACATTTATACAGCAAAGAAATGTTAATAACTCCTAAGAGAGCTGGTAGGATTTTATTATATTTTAGAAGGAACAGTTATTTCTCTGAGAGCCCAAATTGGGTTGTCTATCCAAGGATCTCAACCTCAGAGACTTCTCTAGAAGTAGAATGATCCAGAAAAGCCACTTTGGATAGGCTTTCAAATTTTCATCTTTTCTAGAGAAACTACATTGATACTGATGACATAAAAATGATGGGAAGTGTACCTTTCTTGACTGTCCTGTATAAAACAGGTGACTTCCCTGCATTTCGTCGCTTATCACCCCACAAAACCCACATGTCTTTTTTCTTGGCCATCGTGTGATTATATGTCATAGTGCATCTGATCATAATACTTTGCCCATAAAATCTAGCTACCTGCACTAGAGTTAACAGAGGTAACCCTTAGGATTTCCATCTATAATTGTGCCAAGCTCAGTTTTTGTGTATAGATTTCATCAACATTAGATTTTATCTCATCTGTCTATTTCTGTTCTCAATTCGATGCTGATTAGAGACCCACAAGTGCAAGAACTTACGTTAGTCCTGCCTCAGTCCTCTAAGACTCCACTTTGTAGCAATGGGTAGAGCTTTAAAATCCCTCTGAAACTTAAAAGAAAGGGAAAAACTCATGTGCTAAGTGCTATTTTAAAAGTAATTATCTCTTTTCTCAGAAGCTCCTTAATTTCCAAAATGATGTTTAGTTGCTTGGCTATTTACTATTTACTCAATGTGTGTCTTTTTCTTTAAATTTTTATTGGCGTATAGTTGCTTTACAATGTTGTGTTAGTTTCTACTGCACAGCATCAATGTGTGTCTTAAACGTGGACATGGGACAGTTATTTTGATTACTCAGCTCTCTTCTTTCCTTTCACATGAGTTTTGAGATCTCTTTCTGATAGTAGAATTACAAGAAAATGTCCTCCATATAAATTCAATCCAAATCTAAAATCTAAATATATGTATACACTCAAATGTATATTCATGTGTGTTTTGGTCACTGGATAGAGGGAGAGGGACCTACACCCGGTATTTGGTTTGAATGTTGAGACTGATGATGCCACACAAGCACCAAGAGAATCGAAAAAACTTGTGAAATAATGAGGCTTTGGGGAGGGAGCAGGGTGCCTCCCAAGCAGTTCCAAAAGTCACTTGGGAGTGTAGGGAAAGGAGACTAGCTTGCGAGTTTTATGGGGGTTAGGAGGTGGGGCTGCTGTGGGAATTCCTGTGTATGGCTTGAACTTCCCGCAGGACCCACAAGAGGGAGCACCAGCCTTGCTTGCCGGCTTGCCCAGCTGCGGGGCAAAAGGGGGAAAAAGAGGGGAGAGCCTTAGAAGCTGTCAGCAGGCAATCTCAAAAAATAGGGCCAGGGCTTCCCTGGTGGCGCAGTGGTTGAGGGTCCGCCTGCCGATGCAGGGGACACGGGTTCGTACCCCGGTCCGGGAAGATCCCACATGCGGCGGAGCGGCTGGGCCCGTGAGCCACGGCCGCTGAGCCTGCGCGTCCGGAGCCTGTGCTCCGCAACGGGAGAGGCCACAGCAGTGAGAGGCCCGCGTACAGCAAAAAAAAAAAAAAAAAAAAAAAAAATAGGGTCAGTCTCTTACTACAGTATTACACGTGCATAAACACATAGCACAGACTTGAGTACACCTACCTACCCCTGCAGTCTCCTTCACCTTATCTTCCCGTAAGATTTCTGTGCATTGCAAGGACTTACGTTCCTGTGATCACACTTGGCTCGTAATTCCTGCTCCCTTGTGATTCTGACTTGCATCTCATCTCCCAAGGCTATTGGTGTCTTTCCACTTGGGTTGATCAAGATGCAGAATTCAGACCTTCTACGTGACTGAAACAACAGCTAAAAGAAAAATGTCCCACTTCCACAAGACATTTGCCTTTGTGTCATACTATTGTAAAAGTTTGATATTTCAAAAGTTTTCTCTCAAGAAAAGAGAGTAATTGGTAGATTACTATCCCCCTATTGGTGGGAATTTGCCACACCTCTAAGAAGGCAGAAGTGCCTGTGTGAATTTTTTCTGTATGACATAAAAAAAAGCTGTCCCCCTTTGATTATATGAGGTTATAAATCTAAGTAATCTAGTAAACACACACACACACACACACACACACACCAGCACACGCAGACAAATGCTGACACATGGTCTGCTGATCTTGTTTTTTTCCTTGATGCTAAATGAGGAAACTTCACACAAAGTTGTCTTAGACTCAGGAGACTCAGAAATTCTGATAGTCTCCTCTAGAAAATGAAGCTGAAAATCACAAAAGATCTCTCTAAATTAAATGTTATCATTTGTATAAAATTCATAAAGTGGAGTTCTAACAGAAGGTACCCAAATTCTCTTTTCCTCTAAACTTCTTTTCTCAGGGGAAAAAAAACCCAGAACCATTTCTGTTTATTCCTACAACATATATTCACATCTCACTTTCCCTAATGAAATGTGGAACTGAGAGGGAAATGACTTTAAGTACGTGTCAACTTAGCATTGTGAGTTGAATTAATCTGTAAACATGAAGCTTCTGCTCCTCACTTGTAAGGGTGTCATTGCTGAGCATTTACCATGAGTGACAGGTCTGGAAGTTTCAGACGGCTGCTTCCTCCCCTAATCTAACTCCCAACAAGATTCCTACTGAAGAGGACAGGCTGATAAATGTACTGGCTTGAGCTTTGTCTTAGTTAGAATATAAATAATTTGGATGGTTCAAATATAAATTTCAAGGTTTATTTTTCCCCAATTTTAGGACATATGGTTTTAGAAATAGCTTATCCATCTTTTATGGAAGCAAATAAATATTTTGCATGATGAAGCAGCTTCATAGTTCCTTCTAGAAAATATTCAAGGTTAAAATGAGCCTGCCTCACCCAAATTTGCCAAAATATTAGGAAACGACTTTATAGGAAAAAAGTTATAAACATCAGTTTCACATGTTAAATATAAAAATCAAAAATGTTACCTTGAGCTTAAAATAGTATATGTCAGTGATTAATGATGGATCTGTTTTCTCTTTTATTATTCTTTGTAAGTAATTTTTTCAGTTGATAACAATTAAATGACTAGAAGTGATTTATTGCAAAATGTTCTCAAGGATCCAAATGAATCAATGAATCTTTATAATTAAGCATTTTACTTGCTCTCTCCCTGAAAAAGAAAAAATGATATTAAAACAGATTTTACATCCTGTTATGTCCTTTAACCCAAACTAATGCTGACTGGATAAACCAGCTGCATAATTTCTGTAAGAGTTTTTGTGGATTTAAATAATTGTGAACAAATTTATATTTAAAAAATAATAAAGAGTTATAAAATTGGCTAACCAGAATTTGAAATTGACTAAGACCAGTGGTATTTCTCTTGAGCATCCCAAGGTTTTCTCAAGGTCACCAGAGTCAGAAAGACCTCTTTTGAATTCTTGGTTAATTATTAAAGCTCTATTTGGCAATGTATTGTCCTCTCTGTGCCTCAGTTTCCTCACCTCCCAAATGGACATAAAAATGCCTACTTCAATAGTTTAGTTGTGAGAATTAACTATAATAAAATGATTTTAAGAAAAAAGCAGAGCACAGTGCCTAGTTCACTGTGACACTTAGTACCTAGTACCTATTATCATTGTGGTATAATTGCATTTTCCGGCTGATACTAAAACTACAGGATATTTTTTCTTCACTTCTAAAAGTACACATCTTCTGAACTAATTATCAGCTTGATAGCAAGACAACTTTTAAGACTCTTTGGTTTGTACATGTCTGAAATATATCCTTTATACTTTATACGTACAGTATTCTCTCTTTCTCTCCTTTTAATGCTCAAATGCACATAATACAAAGAAGCTCTCACACACACAAAAAGAAAAGAATATCTCTTCTTCCTGTTCTGAGAATTTTTCATTGCAGGTAATAAAATATTTTACAGAGAATTTATGTTATATATAAGTTACAAAGCTTTTATCCCAAAAGATAAGCCAAATATAATTGAATTTGAGAAAGTTCCCCTCTTACGAAAGCTCCTGCAAATGTGAGTGAGGTTATCCTCACAACTTCACCAGGTTCTAGGCCAATTAACAAATGAATACGGTGGAATAATAATTTGAGATGTTCCTTTGGTCTAAGAGATATGATGAAGGGACGTCTGAAATCGAGGAGAGATCAAGAGGGAAACTCCTTAGCTCTTTGATACAACTTATCATCAAAGTTTGACAGGCTAATTTAGGAAGTGACCAGTTATCAGCCAGAGCTAGTTTTTCCTACTTCCATCCTGTTCCAGACCAGACAGAGGGTATATGCTCTATTTGGCAATGTATTGTCCTCTCTGTGCCTCAGTTTCCTCGCCTCCCAAATGGACATAAAAATGCCTACTTCAGTATACCCATATACCCATATACCCTCTGTCGTCACACATACACAGCTTGTATAAAGTGAGGAGGGAAATTGAGAGTATTTTGACATTGGTGGTTCTCTACGCCTTTCTTCCCATCTTCACCCCAGGATGTGTCTGTGTGGACTTTGGATTAGCAGTAGAACATCTCAGAACCACTTGAGGATGATCCAAGAGCTGAGGAGGACTGTGAATCATCAGTCCCTTATGGACTCTGGTGATTGCCAGCCTTGCTGATGTCCTCCCACCCAATGGTGTGAAAGCTAGAATCCAGAAGTCTGCGAGGAGTGTTGGAAACAAGTTGTAGCTTCAGAGCACCACAGAGGGGTGTGCGAGAGTCCCCAAGACTTCTCTGTGTTCAAGAGAAAGTGTCCGTACCTGAAACTAACACAACATTGTCAATCAACTATATTTCAATAAAAATTAAAAAAAAGAGAAAGCGTACCCAAGGTGAATGAGAGAGAGAATAATTAATGTAAGCATGGAGTTGGTTCCTTCAGCCAAGATGAGAGGCTGTGTAGCAGGAAATGTGTGCAAAGCTGTCCTTGCCAGGCAGCACTGGTTGGGAATGCAGTCATCACAAAGGGATGCCAGTGTGGACTGGGCAGTGAAAGCTCAACCACTAAATTGACTATGTTTTTTGGGAGTGACTAGACTCAGGTAGGTTTTATGTTTTTTACATCAAGCAGAATGAGTGCTTTTTTTCCCTTTCTTTCTTTTTCCTTCCTTCCTTCCTTCCTTCCTTCCTTCCTTCCTTCCTTCCTTTTTTGAGGGCTTTGAATAAAGAAAGTTAATTTGTAGGAAAAATAGAGGTATATTTTTGCACATATGCTATTTGAAGAAGGTTAGTGGTACCTGGGCAAAAGAAGCCAGGATCCTTACCCAGGTCTTTGATCCCAGAGCCAGGGGTAGGAGAGGTAAATCCCATATTTTCCATCCCCAAATTATACCAATTTTCAGAACTGAGGCTCCCAATAATTTAACTTCTGTTATTATTTTTCTGTATTCTCCAAGTTGAATGATTTCACCTACCAAACAAGTTACATATGTCAAGTAATCATTAATTCATATTTCAAATTTTAAACCAAAAGGTATATAGCTAATTTTCAGTGCTTCTCAACAGTGTGAGTTGATTGACTCCTTCCAGGGCCAATGAAACTTATTTGTGTTCACATCTTTCACCTTATCCTGGCAAAGGAAAGATGATTTTCTCTTGGAAAATTACTAGACTCCTAAAATTCCAACCACATTCTCATTTTGAATGTGAAGGAATGGTGAAAGGCTCATGTAGTGGATAGATGGTACATCACCAAAAGAAGGAGAGGTAAAGAGGCTCGATTGCTCTCATTGTCAATAATTAGAATTTGAATGTAAGAAAAGAATTCAAAGGTGTATTTAAAACTTTGCAGAACTGTCTTACTTATCCAAATACACATAAAGTAAGCTAACAGGTAGGAAAACTGTGAAACGATTGTTGGGAATTTTTTTTTTTAAGATTTAATTTTATTTATTTTTGGCCGCATTGGATCCTCGCTGCTGAGCGCGGGCTTTCTCTAGTTGAGGCAAGCGGGGGTTACTCTTAGTTGCAGTGCACGGGCTTCTCCTTGTGGTGGCTTCTCTTGTTGCAGAGCACAGGTTCTAGGCATGAGGGCTTCAGTAGTGGCGGCGCACAGGCTCCGTAGTTGTGGCACACGGGCTTAGTTGCTCTGCGGCATGTGGGAATCTTCCTGAAGCAGGGATCGAACCCATGTCCCCTGCATTGACAGGCGAATTCTTATCCACTGTGCCACCAGGGAAGTCCCTGAGAATATTTTTAATTACATAACTCATTGTTCCCTATACAATATCTTATTTGACAAAATTTCTCTTCTGTAAAACCTTGGCTTTCTTTAGGTCACTGCTTTGTTTCTCTCTCTCCTTTTTTTTTTTTTGCGGTACGCGGGCCTCTCACTGTTGTGGCCTCTCCCGTTGCGGAGCACAGGCTCCGTACGCGCAGGCTCAGCGGCCGCGGCTCACGGGCCCAGCCGCTCCGCGGCATGTGGGATACTCCCGGACCGGGGCATGAACCCATGTCCCGTGCATCGGCAGGTGGACTCTCAACCACTGTGCCACCAGAGAAGCCCTCTCTCTTTTTTTAAAGAGCAATTTTAGATTCACAGAAAAATTGAGAGGCGTATACAGAGGTTCCCATATACCCTCTGTCGCCACACATACACAGCTTCCTCCATTTTCAATATTATTCACCAAAGTGGTACATTTGTTACCAAAGATGAACCTACATTGACACATCATAATCACCCAAAAGTCCATAGTTTACTTGAGTTTCACTCTTAGAGTTGTATGTTCTTTTGGTTCGGACGAATGTATAATGACATATCCATCATTATGCTATCATACAGAGTATTTTCACTGCTTTAAAAAATCCTCCGTGCTCTGCCTATTCATCCTTTCCCACCCTCTACCCTGACGGCCACTAATCTTTTTATTGTCTCCATGTGTGTCATATGGTAAGAGAATGACATTATGGAAAAGGCAGAAGTATGGTAAGACTATGTTTAGTTTTGTAAGAAACCACCAAACTGTCTTCCAAAGTGACTGTGCCGTTTTGCATTCCCACCAGCAATGGATGAGAGTTCCCATTGCTCCACACACTCACCAGCATTTGTTGTTGTCATTGTTCTGGATTTTGGACATTCTAATAGGTGTGTAGTGTATCTCACTGTTGCCTTAATTTGCATTTCCCTGATGACATATAATGTGGAACACTTTTTTCGTATATTTATTTGCTATCTATATATCTTCTTCAGTGAGGCATTTGTTAAGGTCTTTAGCCCATTTTTTAATTGGGTTGTTTGTCTTGTCATTGTTGAGTTTTAAGCATTCTTTGAATAGTTTGAAGAGCAGTCCTTTATAAGATGTGTCTTTTGCAAATATTTTCTTCCAGTCTGTGACCTGTCTTTTCTATTTCTTGGCATTGCCTTTCATTAAGCAGAAGTTTTTAATTTTAGAGAAGTCCAGCTTATCAATTATTTCTTTCATGTATTGTGTCTTTGATGTTATATCTAAAAAGGCATCACCATACCCTGGGTCATCTAGGTTTTCTTCTATGTTGTCTTCTAGGAGGTTTATAGTTTTGCATTTTATAGTTAAGTCTATGATTCATTTTAAGTTAATTTTTGTGAAAGTTGTGAGGTCTGTGACTAGATTCTTTTTTTCTTTCTTTGTCTTCTTGCATATTGATGTCCAGTTGTTTCAGCAGCACTTGTTGAAGAGGCTGTCTTTGCTCCATTGTATTGCCTTTGCTTCTTTGTCAAAGATCAGGTGACTGTATTTATGTGGGTCTGTTTCTGGGTTCTATTCTGTTCCACAGGTCTATTCTTTTACTGTAGCTTTATGGTAAGTCTTGAAGTCGAGTAGTATTAGTCCTTCCATTGTGCTCTTCTTCAATATTGTGTTGGCTATTCTCGGTCTTTTGCCTCTCCAAATAAACTTTAGAATCAGGTTGTCTATACGCGTTTCTCTTTTCATGTGAGTTATTCAATTCGTTCAACCTTTTCACCTTGGTTGCCTGGAAAAAATCAATGTAAGGTATATTTGCTTATTCACTGGAATTCTGTTCATCCTTATGGGTGGAATTTGATTTTCTTCTCTAAGTCTTGTTTTTCCCCTTTCACTTACTTTTATTTTCTGAGTCATAATGAAATAAATATAAACATGAATCACAGAGTCAACCCAACTTTAATAAGCCCATCATTTACCTTCCTTACAGTGAGGAAGGCCCCCGAGTCAATCAACTTGGGAGCTAAGGGTCTGATTCCTGTTCTGTCCTTCTCCTTCAACCGCACTTCATTCTTAGTTGTTCTCACTTAGGAAAGGAGTCGGTCTTCTTCACAAGATAAGAGGGAAAACAGACTGCTGGGTGATCAGCCTTTTCAAGTGGGATGTTGCCTTATAGGCTCATATTGACGAAATCCTCAATAACCCTGATTTTCCCTGCATGAGCACTATTGTTGCATTGGAGAGATTCCTCACACTCTGCTCTTTGTCTGCCTTTCTCTTGGTGTGCTCTTGAACCTGAGTTGGTCCTTCACTGATAACATGTAAATATGATCCAAAACCACACAGTAAGACGTGCAGAACAGACAACTGCTTGAAATGCCTGTTTTGATATGGTCTCTATACTAAAGGACAAAGTTAATCTGCACAAATATCAAACACTGGTGACCTATTGGTAAACAAATAAAGAAAGATTGGTTCACTTATTTTCCCAGTGAAAGCCTGAGTGCCTCTACTCAGTGTCTACTTTCTTGTATATTTCCTCAAATTCCTAATGAGATAAAAGAGCTACTCATCATAGCTAACATTTTGAGCACTTACTATGTGCCACATACTGTACTATGTACTTCATATTTATTTCACTAAATATTCTTAACAATTCAGTGAAGTGTCGGTATCATTAACTCATTTTCAGATGACAAAACTGATTCAAAAGAATATTAACATTTTTCCCTAAATTATAATCTAATAATTGAAAAGCAAGGATTTGAATCTAGGTAGACTCTAAACTCTTAAGTTTGTGTTCTTAATCACTCATTAAAATGGCCTCTAGCCCCAAACTATTCTTAACTACTTGAATATACTTCACATAGTCCTCAAAGAATCAAGACTATGCTCTAAAATCACTAGTATTGAAATCATATGCATGACCAACATTCATTAACATTTCGCATGTTATTTATTCTCCGAAAACCTTTCCCTTGAAGGCTTATGTTCATCCTTCAAGGCTCCAAATTCCTTTCTCAATGAAGCCTCCCTGACTTCCTCCAGATAGTATCTGTTGCCCTGTCTTCTGTGCTTAGTAGCTTGTTCAAACCTTGTGATAGAACTTAACCCCATAATTACAAGACTTTCTTTAAGGCAGCTAGGCTGTTCTGTTTCTTTGGTACCTGGTAAGTGCTAGATAGATTTTTCTAATATAAACACATTGAAATTCTTCAAGCCAAAAAAAAAAAAATCATTCTTCTGGGAAGGAATTCAGAGAGAAGAATAGTGAATATACTTTTTGGAGCAAGAAAAAGAATAAATACATATAATTTATGTATAACTAAAACAGGTTAAATCTCAAAGAGATGGACGAATACTGTTGAATTCAATACCTATTTCCTAACCTACGGCAACATACTTCCCACAAAATATCCCACAAAAGAGCAGAATTCTCCAGAATACCTCTCGGCTCTTCACAGGAACTGAGGAGCTGCACAGTACTCTCTTCATCTTCAAGGTCAGGCCCCAGGTTTGGAGGACTTCCTAGATCGCATCAAACACCAACACTGACATCTGCTGGAAATGCACTCTGCCCATATTTCCTGCAGTTGGTTAAAAAAAAAAAAAAAAAGTGCACAGAAACAAACTTATAAGAAACTACCTAAAAAAATACCCCTGAACCTAAACAAAAAACTTATTTACCAAGAAAATGTAAGTTTGAACAACCTGGGGTATTTCTTTTACTGAGACTATACTCTTGACAGAAAATTTTTGGAGTAACATAGCCATAGATTTATGACTCTGGATTACTAATTCTTATATATGCATCCTTTAGCTTGGCCTCCAAAATGTATTTAATATTTTTTTAAAAAAGAAAAATAAGATGCATATCTCTGCAATTAATTTCTACCTCACTTTTCATAAATAGCATGGTTCATGCTCTCTGGATCATAGAAAATACTAAATCATTTTGCGGCCTCAGTTTTCATGGATATGGAGAACATAGTTTAGGCGAATAGTTTGTTGCTGTGGTTTATAGCATTCTACCTGTTCTCCTAAGTTTTCTTTCTGCTGTCTCACTTGTGATACTAATTAGGTATTTGGAAAATAGTCAAATTGAAGAAGAATATACTTTCCTCCATTTATTTATTTATAAATTTAAAGTTAATCAGATGTGAAGTATTTCTTTCTACACTTATTTTTCCTATTTATTAAAACATTTTGGTAAGAGAAAAAATTCTGCAACTCAAAAAAATGATTTTGTTTTATTTTTCAGGAAAAAAATTCCAAAAACCTGTATGTTTAAAATTGGTTACCTATAAAAATTAAATCCTAGCTTTCTAGCATGAATCTTCCATGTTAAAAGATGTTCATGTTTTCTTCTAAATTTACCTCCTAAGTTCCTTTCTGGGGAAGTAAGGTACTTATTTTGTCCCTTTTTTGCTTTTCAGCTTTTTATCTCTATTGTAAAATATGATGAATATACAGAAAAAACATATATAACACAAGGGTACAGCTTAATGCCTTATAATAAAATAAGCACTCACGTAACTCTCACTCAGCTCAGGAAATAAAACATGACCAACACGTTTACAAAAACCCTAGCTGCCCCTTCTCAGTTACAATCCACACCCTTGCTTTTCTTTACATTTTAACTCCTAAATATACATCTCTAAACACTACAGTGTTGCTGGGATTTTAATTTTGTGTAAATGGGATCAGAGTGCACGTTGGCTTTTATGTTGGCTTCATTCAGTCAACATTCTGTGAGTTTTATCCATGTTGTTGCACGTAGCTGAGATTTGTTTATCTTTACTGCTCAACGTTATTCCATTTTACTAATATATCACCAATTGCTCATCCAGTCTATTGTTGGTGGATATTGGGGTCATTTCTGACTTGAGGCTGTTTCTGATTCTAATGCTTCTAAAAGCATTCCTATGTCTTGTGATGCATTTACAGGCATTTCTGTTAGATACAAACCTAAGAGTGGGTTTGCTGGGTCATAGGGTATATGGGTCTTCAACTTCCATACGTAACCAAATCTTTTATTAAAGTGGTTGTACCGATTTGTAGTCTACCCAGCAGTATATGAGTGTTTCATTTACTTCACGTCCTTGCCAACACCTGATAGGGTCAGACTTTCTCATTTTAGCCGTTGGGGAGGGTTTGTAGTAGTATCTCATTTTGTTTTTAACTTGCATTCAATATCCTTTTTTAAATAAATTACCTACAGAAGTCCATTGCTCATTTTCCTAATGGAAATTTCTTTTTTCTTAGAAATTTCTAGAAGTGTCAGAACAACCTGGCAGCCTTGCAGCCGAAGTTGGACCACTGTGCAGTCCTGTGCACCTGCAGCTTCCTGCTCCAGCACCTGCCAGGCGACATCAAGGCACTCTTCTGCAAGCCCAGCAAGGTGAGTACAGCGAGGCCGTCCTCTTCCTGAGGGCAGCCCTGAAGCTGGAATCTTCCAACAAGACCATCCACACCAAGCTCTCAAAGCTAGTGAGGAAGCACGCCAACCAGCAGAGCACAGAGACCACCCTATACCCAGAAATGCTGGGCAACCCCACACAGCTGACTACCAAGTATCCTGCCAAGGGGGCCTGGTCCATCCCATGCAGGAGGCTTTTTGGGGGGAATGCTGTTGCCCTTGGGGGCGTGGCTCTCTCTGTGGTCATCGCTGCCAGGAACTGACTGCCCAGGTGGCTGCCACCTGCCACCGCCTCCTTGCACTGTGGACCCCACCCCATGCTCCCTAACTCTCCCAGGCTCCCTGTCCACTGCTCTCTCTGACCTGACTCCCTCCTCCAGTTTGGAGGCAGTAAAGTTTGGGGATCCCCTGGTCCAGAGCGCAGAAGGGACTGAGACCCTATAGGAGGAAAGTGAAGCAGAGCAGAACCTCACGTCCAGCTTGGAGGGAAGGGACCCTCAATCCTCCAGACACAATTCCCACCCCGACCCCATCCACCTGGGCATCTGTTTTCTAGAAGGCCCTAAGAATTCATTAATTCTAACCATCATGTCTCATCGCCAATAGCTGGTTTTCCTGTTGCTAGTTTTGCCTTCCCAAATCTTCTGCCAGTGGCAACCAGAATGCGCCGTCTGTCCATAACTGCACTCTGAAAGTAGAAACACTTTACTGAGGTTTCTACGACCCCATTCCGGCCTATCTCTCCAGCTTTCCCATTGTCTCTGTTCACATTTCATGTGATAATGACTTCAGGTCTGTTGAAGCCTTTCGACTCATGCCTTGTCTTATCTCCTCTGTGCCTTAGCTAAGGTGGCCTTTTCTGCCTGGGATATTCTTCCAGCCTCTTTGCCTAGATGCAATGGCTCATCTCTTGGCACCTCCCGGAGAGAACTTCCCAGAACACCCCAAGCTAGATTTCGTGCCTGATGCCACCAATCGCCCTATGCCTTAGATGTTCCTAGGTCTTACGTTACTGCCTTTGTACCTTTCTCCCCAACTGAACGGTCCTCCATCAGGGCGGGAATAGTGCCTCACTCGTTCGTCTCCATGTGCTCAGTGCTAGCACATGCTTAGCCTAGAGGAATCATTGGGTAAATATTTGGTTTTTTAATTGAAAATGTTAAACCCTTGTATTTCGTTACTTTACCATCCTGAGAAACTCTTAAAGTACGAAATAATTGATTCGTCTGTGCAAGTGTTTTGCAGTTGTTAGAGGACACGTTATTTGTAATTCGGGGACTGACACAGGTAAAGCTGCGGCTGCCCAGAGTTTTCATCATTTTAGGATTATGGGAACTTCCAACAGAGGGTGAGCCAGAGAAGGAAAATAAGATTAAATCAAAACCAATCCATTTTCTAAGATAAGAACATTAGAGAAATAAAGAAGAATAAATAAATTGTTGAGACTAATGACTGAATTGATGTTTGAATTTTGTGGAGAGCTGGTTTACTCTTTCACCCATTCATATTTGAAATAAGACATAATCAAGCCTGCCTTTCAGAGTTTTGGAAAAATGCAAAGAGTTAAGCATTTAAATAATTTCTCTTACATGTATTTTAAAAATATTATCACGTTTACCCACGCCTGTGGTGGGTATGCACTTGATATTGGCAAATCAGAGAATTAAAGAGATATCCATCCACATTTATGCCAACACATCAATCAATTCAAGTTAAAGGAACAGTATCATTTGCTGGGGCCAAAACGTAGGGGGTCACATTTTGGACTCAACACACTGAAGGTTTGGGTATTGTGCAATTACAGAAGGCAAATAGTAGTATTCTTCTGTATCTCACGAGCATGATAGAGCTTGTAGAGAGGGGCACTTTTTAGAAAGTGGGAAAACTGGAAAATTGGGGAAGTTAGTGTTCCATAGACTCATCTTCTGGGCTCCTTCTCTACCATTGCTCCTTAGAGATCAGCGACCTTGCCCTCTCCTTTCCCATAGCAGTCTGCATAGTCCTCTAGTGTATCAATCATCAGTTTGAACTGCAGCGTTTTGTTGGCACAAATATCCTGCCAACTCTTCTTTGGGGTCTTTGAGCATGGAGACTGATTCAGATTAATTGTATTGTCCTCAGTGACTATCACAGAACAGGACACAGATTAGCATTCTGTAAATTCTTACAAAAGAAAGAACAGGGGAAAAAAAGATGAAGAAAGGATGTGAGAGAGAGAGGAAAGAAAGAAAGTAACATGAATTTAAGTCATTTTTCCCACAAAGTCTCTAAAGTATTTAAATCATCATTAACTATGGAATGAAAAATTTTATCTCTTATTCAGGGGTTGGTAATTAAAAGTGAAAAGGTGGGAAAATTGTAGGGGAATGAAGCAGCTTCCCAGACCCTTTTAAGTCACATCAGATGAAATAATTGTTCACTACACCTTTTCATAAGGAGGGTTCTGCTGGGAGCTGAGAGCAACAAAAATAGTGATCGGAGTTCAGTGCCTTGTGAAATAATGTAGAGGGAAGAGGGAGGAAGAAAAAGAGCCAACTAATTAAAACAAGATAAATATATTAAAGAGTATTCAGGCTGGAGGTGTATATTCTGTACAAATCAATTTCCACTGCAATTCTTATAACTTGTTCACAAGCAAATGGCTTATGTTCCTCCTATGTGCCCCTGTTGTTGCTAATTAACACAGGCTTGAGATGCCTGGGAAAAGAAACAAATACATAAATAAAAACCGTTCTGCGGATGATAGGGAAAGGCATCTGCATGCAAGGCAACAGACTGTCAGTTAGAAATATTTTAAAGGTGTACAAAGACTATAAATGTATGTTCTCTCTTTCACCAAGATCCCTTATCAGAGTATGCTCATAAGCTATCCCACCCTACCAGAATATTACTTCCTACAGTCTCCTCTCCATAGGTAATGAGTTAGGTAATCACATTTTTGTATTCAAGGAGGGAGGAAAGCTTTAAACAAACACATTCTAAATTACTCTCTTTAGTGGAACAGTTCAAGGAGTTTAGAGTGGGCTGTGGGCTGGGAAATACCAGCTCATTTCTCCAGACAATTTTTCAAACAATGGAAGACATTGAAATGCCATCAATCTTTCTAGATATTCAGTGGTTGCATTGTTTTCATGACCTGAAAAGCAGAGTTAGGTAGAATGTTCCTGATCTGCATTTTCAGCGAGGATAGGAGATACATTTAATTAAAATTCAAGTAAACAAACCTTCAACCAGCACCTCCTAAATACAAAGCTAGTGCTAGGCACTGAATGCCACACACAGATGAGTAAGACTGGCTGGCTAATCCTGGTGAGAAAATGCCTTTCTTTGGGCAGATTCCAAGTTGTGATAGTCTTCCTGTAATATCAGGAAGAGTAAGTACTGAAGTGGAGGTAAAAGCAATCAGCCCTGAGAAAGTAAAGCAAGAAATAACTAATGTGTCTTTCATGTTGTCAGAAAGGAAGAGAAGAATGCTTCTAAAGGAAGTGGCATCTAATTAAGCAGAAAGGATGAGTCAGCATTCAATAGGAGAGATGGCTGGAAAGGATATGCCTCCAAGGTAAGAGGATGCTGCCTTACTCCATTCAGGTCTCTGCTCCAGTGTCACCTCCTTGGAGAGTACTTTGCCCTCATCTCCCAGCTTAGTATACTTACCTTGCTAGCAAATCTTCCTAAGGTATGTTCCGCACACTTACTTGTCTTTTCCACTAAATTATAATAAATACATATGAAACAATTTTGATGATTTAGAGTATTCTGAGGACAGGGAAGGTGAGGAAAACACCTAAATAAATTGATTGATGGGTTTAAAATAGAAATTTGTGCCATAAATAAAATGTAAATAGTGAATGATATAATCACCCAGAAACTAGTTATAATCTTGGAGAATTAAGACCAAAGATTATACAAGATTATACTAAGAGTCTTCCCTAAAATAACATACATATTTCACTGATTCAGCAAGATATTTTATACAATTTTCAACTAACAGTGATAGATAAGTGCATGTTTTAGATAACACATTTTAATACTCTGAATTTGGCAAACCAACTCAAATGGGTGCCTGCTCTAAGAAACAATTTAAATGAATTTATCGTAAACAGTAAAGGAAAAAATATGAAGCAATTTAAATGAAAAGCAATAAATGTTTACTAAAACGCTTAGAAAATTTGAAAACCCAGAAAATTTAAAAATAATAATCCTATAATCCTACCACTAAAGTTACTTTCCTATGTGACCAAATCATTTTTGAAAAAATCCTTTTTAAATACAAAACACTCCCTAATACTTTACTTAGTCATTTCCTAAATACTGAAACAAAGACTGCTCTTGGTTTTTAATATTATGAAAAAATGCTACAGTGAACATATTAACTCATAAATATTTTTTCAATACTCAGATTACTTTTTTTTAAACATCTTTATTGGGGTATAATTGCTTTACAAGGTGTGTTAGTTTCTGCTTTATAACAAAGTGAATCAGTTATACATATACATATGTTCCCATATCTCTTCCCTCTTGCGTCTCCCTCCCTCCCACCCTCTCTATCCCACCCCTCCAGGCAGTCACAAAGCACCGAGCTGATATCCCTGCGCTATGCAGCTGCTTCCCACTAGCTATCTACCTTACGTTTGGTAATGTGTATATGTCCATGCCTCTCTCTCACTTTGTCACAGCTCACGCTTCCCCCTCCCCATATCCTCAAGTCTGTTCTCCAGTAGGTCTGTGTCTTTATTCCTGTCTTACCCCTAGGTTCTTCATGACATTTTTTTTTAAATTCCATATATATGTGTTAGCATACAGTATTTGTCTTTCTCTTTCTGACTTACTTCACTCTGTATGACAGACTCTAGGTCCATCCACCTCATTACAAATAGCTCAATTTCGTTTCTTTTTATGGCTGAGTAATATTCCATTGTATATATGTGCCACATCTTCTTTATCCATTTGTCCGATGATGGGCACTTAGGTTGTTTCCATCTCCGGGCTATTGTAAATAGAGCTGCAATGAACATTTTGGTACATGACTATTTTTGAATTATGATTTTCTCAGGGTATATGCCCAGTAGTGGGATTGCTGGGTCATATGGTAGTTCTATTTGTAGTTTTGTGTTTTTTGTTTTTTTTTTTATTTGTAGTTTTTTAAGGAACCTCCATACTGTTCTCCACAGTGGCTGTACCAATTCACATTCCCACCAGCAGTGCAGGAGTGTTCCCTTTTCTCCACACCCTCTCCAGCATTTATTGTTTCTAGATTTTTTGATGATGGCCATTCTGACTGGTGTGAGATGATATCTCATTGTAGTTTTGATTTGCATTTCCCTAATGATTAATGATGTTGAGCATTCTTTCATGTGTTTGTTGGCAGTCTGCATATCTTCTTTGGAGAAATGTCTATTTAGGTCTTCTGCCCATTTTTGGATTGGGTTGTTTGGTTTTTTGTTATTGAGCTGCATGAGCTGCTTGTAAATTTTGGAAATTAATCCTTTGTCAATTGCTTCATTTGCAAATATTTTCTCCCATTCTGAGGGTTGTCTTTTGGTCTTGTTTATGGCTTCCTTTGCTGTGCAAAAGCTTTGAAGTTTCATTAGGTCCCATTTGTTTATTTTTATTTCCATTTCTCTAGGAAGTGGGTCAAAAAGGATCTTGCTGTGATTTATGTCATAGAGTGTTCTGCCTATGTTTTCCTCTAATAGTTTGATAGTTTCTGGCCTTACATTTAGGTCTTTAATCCAGTTTGAGCTTATTTTTATGTATGGTGTTAGGGAGTGCTCTAATCTCATACTTTTACATGTACCTGTCCAGTTTTCCCAGCACCACTTATTGAAGAGGCTGTCCCTTCTCCACTGTACATTCCTGCCTCCTTTATCAAAGATAAGGTGACCAAATGTGCATGGGTTTATCTCTGGGCTTTCTATCCTGTTCCATTGATCTATATTTCTTTTTTTGTGCCAGTACCATACTGTCTTGATTACTGTAGCTTTGTAGTATAGTCTGAAGTCAGGGAGCCTGATTGCTCTAGCTCCATTTTTCATTCTCAAGATTGCTTTGGCTATTCGGGGTCTTTTGTGTTTCCATACAAATTGTGAAATTTTTTGTTCTAATTCTGTGAAAAATGCCAGTGGTAGTTTGATAGGGATTGCATTGAATCTGTAGATTGCTTTGGGTAGTGGAGTCATTTTCACAATGTTGATTCTTCCAATCCAAGAACATGGTATATCTCTCCATCTATTTGTATCATCTTTAATTTCTTTCTTCAGTGTCTTATAATTTTCTACATACAGGTCTTTTGTCTCCTTAGGTAGGTTTATTCCTAGATATTTTATTCTTTTTGTTGTAATGGTAAATGGGAGTGTTTTCTTGATTTCACTTTCAGATTTTTCATCATTAGTGTATAGGAATGCAAGAGATTTCTGTGCATTAATTTTGTATCCTGCTACTTTACTACATTGATTAGCTCTAGTAGTTTTCTGGTAGCATCTTTAGGATTCTCTATGTATAGTATCATGTCATCTGCAAACAGTGACAGCTTGACTTCTTCTTTTCCGATTTGGATTCCTTTTATTTCCTTTTCTTCTCTGATTGCTGGGGCTAAAACTTCCAAAACTATATTGAATAAGAGTGGTGAGAGTGGGCAATCTTGTCTTGTTCCTGATCTTAGTGGAAATGGTTTCAGTTTTTCACCATTGAGGATGATGTTGGCTGTGGGTTTGTCATATATGGCCTTTATTATGTTGAGGAAACTTCCCTCTATGCCTACTTTCTGCAGGGTTTTTATCATAAATGGGTGTTGAATTTTGTTGAAATCTTTCTCTGCATCTATGGAGATGATTGTATGGTTTTTCTCCTTCAGTTTGTTAATATGGTTTATCACATTGATTGATTTGTGTATATTGAAGAATTCTTGCATTCCTGGAATAAACCCCACTTGATCATGGTGTATGATCCTTTTAATGTGCTGCTGTATTCTGTTTGCTAGTATTTTGTTGAGGATTTTTGCATCTATGTTCATCAGTGATATTGGCCTGTAGTTTTCTTTCTTTGTGACATCCTTGTCTGGTTTTGGTATCAAGGTGATGGTGGCCTCGTAGAAGGAGTTTGGGAGTATTCCTCCCTCTGCTATATTTTGGAAGAGTTTGAGAAGGATAGGTGTTAGCTCTTCTCTAAATGTTTGATAGACTTCGCCTGTGAAGCCATCTGGTCCTGGGCTTTTGTTTGTTGGAAGATTTTAAATCACAGTTTCAATTTCAGTGCTTGTGATCGGTCTGTTCATATTTTCTGTTTCTTCCTGATTCAGTCTTGGCAGGTTGTGCATTTAGAAGCATTTGTCCATTTCTTCCAGGTTGTCCATTTTATTGGCATAGAGTTGCTTGTAGTAATCTCTCATGGTCTTTTGTATTTCTGCAGTGTCAGTTGTTACTTCTCCGTTTTCATTTCTAATTCTATTGATTTAAGTCTTCTCCCTTTTTTTTTTGATGAGTCTGGCTAATGGTTTATCAATTTTGTTTATCTTCTCAAAGAACCAGCTTTTAGTTTTATTGATCTTTGCTATTGTTTCCTTCATTTCTTTTTCATTTATTTCTGATCTGATTTTTATGATTTCTTTCCTTCTGCTAACTTTGGGGGTTTTTTGTTCTTCTTTCTCTAATTGCTTTAGGTGCAAGGTTAGGTTGTTTATTCGAGATGTTTCCTGTTTCTTAAGGTGGGCTTATATTGCTATAAACTTCCCTCTTACAACTGCTTTTGCTGCATCCCATAGGTTTTGGGTCGTCATGTCTCCATTGTCATTTGTTTCTAGGTATTTGTAAATTTCCTCTTTGATTTCTTCAGTGATCACTTCGTTATTAAGTAGTGTATTGTTTAGCCTCCATGTGTTGGTATTTTTTACAGATCTTTTCCTGTAATTGATATCTAGTCTCATAGCATTGTGGTCGGAAAAGATACTTGATACAATTTCAATTTTCTTAAATTTACCAAGGCTTGATTTGTGACCCAAGATATGATCTGTCCTGGAGAATGTTCCATGAGCACTTGAGAAAAATGTGTATTTTGTTGTTTTTGGAAGGAGTGTCCTATAAATATCAATTAAGTCCATCTTGTTTAATGTATCATTTAAAGCTTGTGTGTCCTTATTTATTTTCATTTTGGATGATCTGTCCATTGGTGAAAGTGGGGTGTTAAAGTCCCCTACTATGAATGTGTTACTGTGGATCTCCCCTTTTATGGCTGTTAGTATTTGCCTTATGTATTGAGGTGCTCCTATGTTGGGTGCATAAATATTTACAATTGTTATATCTTCTTCTTGGATTGATCCCTTGATCCTTATGTAGTGTCCTTCTTTGTCTCTTCTAATAGTCTTTATTTTAAAGTCTATTTTGTCTGATACGAGAATTGCTACTCCAGCTTTCTTTTGGTTTCCATTTGATTGGAATATCTTCTTCCATCCCCTTACTTTCAGTCTGTATGTGTTTCTAGGTCTGAAGTGGTCTCTTGTAGACAGCAAATATATGGGTCTTGTTTTTGTATCCATTCAGACAATCTGTATCTTTTGGTGGGAGCATTTAGTCCATTTACATTTAAGATAGTTACCGATATTTATGTTCCTATTCCCATTTTCTAAATTGTTTTGGGTTCGTTACTATAGGTCTTTTCCTTCTCTTGTGTTTCTTGCCTAGAGAAGTTCCTTTAGCATTTGTTATAAAGCTGGTTTGGTGATGCTGAACTCTCTGAGCTTTTGCTTGTCTGTAAAGGTTTTAATTTCTCCATCAACTCTGAATGAGATCCTTGCTGGGTAGAGTAATCTTGGTTGCAGGTTTTTCTCCTTCATCACTTTCAGTATGTCTGGCCAGTCCCTTCTGGCTTGCAGAGTTTCTGCTGAGAGATCAGCTGTTAACCTTATGGCGATTCCCTTGTGTGTTATTTGTTGTTTTTCCCTTGCTGCCTTTAATATGTTTTCTTTGTATTTAATTTTTGACAGTTTGATTAATATGTGCCTTGGCGTATTTCTCCTTGGATTTATCCTGTATGGAACTCTCTGTGCTTCCTGGAGTTGATTAACTATTTCCTTTCCCATATTAGGGAAGTTTTCAACTATAATCTCTTCAAATATATTCTCAGTCCCTTTCTTTTTCTCTTCTCCTTCTGGAACCCCTCTAATTCGACTGTTGGTGTGTTTAATGTTGTCCCAGACGTCTCTGAGACTGTCCTCAGTTCTTTTCATTCTTTTTTCTTTATTCTGCTCTGCAGTAGTTATTTCCACTATTTTATCTTCCAGGTCACTTATCCGTTCTTCTGCCTCATTTATTCTGCTATTGATCCCATCTAGAGTATTTTTCATTTCATTTATTGTGTTGTTCATCATTGTTTGTTTCATCTTTAGTTCTTCTAGGTCCTTGTTAAATGTTTCTTGCATTTTGTCTCTTCTATTTCCAAGATTTTGCATCATCTTTACTATCATTATTCTGAATTGTTTTTCAGGTAGACTGCCTATTTCCTCTTCATTTGTTAGGTCTGGTGGGTTTTTATCTTGCTCCTTCATCTGCTGTGTGTTTTTCTGTCTTCTCATTTTGCTTATCTTACTGTGTTTGGGGTCCCCTTTTTGCAGGCTGCAGGTTCGTAGTTCCCGTTGTTTTTGGTGTCTGTCCCCAGTGGCTAAGGTTGGTTCAGTGGGTTGTTTAGGCTTCCTGGTGGAGGGGACTAGTGCCTGTGTTCTGGTGGATGAGGCTGAATCTTGTCTTTCTGGTGGGCAGGTCCATGTCTGGTGGTGTGTTTTGGGGTGTCTGTGGACTTATTATGATTTTAGGCAGCCTCTCTGCTAATGGGTGGGGTTGTGTTCCTGTCTCGCTAGTTGTTTGGCATAGGGTGTCCAGCACTGTAGCTTGCTGGTCATTGAGTGAAGTTCGGTGCTGGTGTTGAGATGGAGATCTCTGGGAGATTTTCACCGTTTGATATTATGTGGAGCTGGGAGGTCTCTTGTTGACCAGTGGCCTGAATTTGGCTCTCCCACCTCAGAGGCACAGCACTGACTCCTGGCTGCAGCACCAAGAGCCTTTCATCCACACGGCTCAGAATAAAAGGGAGAAAAAGTTGAGAGAATTAGTAGAAGTAGGAAGAAAGAAAGAAAGAAAAAAAGAAGAAAGAAGGGAAGGCAGGAAGGAAGAAAGAAAGAAAGAAGAAAAGAAGGAAAGAAGGAAGGAAAGAAAGAAAGGAGGGAGGGAGGGACGCTGTGAGGAATGAAGGAAGGAGGGAAGCAAGGAAAGAAAGAAAGAAGATAAAGTAAAATATAATAAAGTTATTAAATTAAAAAATAATTATTAAGAAAAAAAAACGGACGGATAGAACCCTAGGACAAATGGTGGAAGCAAAGCTATACAGACAAAATCTCACACAGAAGCATACACATACACACTCACAAAAAGAGGAAGAGGAGAAAATCATAAATCTTGCTCTCAAAGTCCACCTCCTCTATTTGGGATGATTCGTTGTCTATTCATGTATTCCACACATGCAGGGTACATCAAGTTGATTTTGGAGCTTTAATCCGCTGCTTCTGAGGCTGCTGGGAGAGATTTCCCTTTCTCTTCTTTGTTCGCACAGCTCCCGGGGCTCAGCTTTGGATTTGGCCCCGCCTCTGCGTGTAGGTCGCCGGAGGGCGTCTGTTCTTCGCTCAGACAGGACGAGGTTAAAGGAGCCGCTGATTTGGGGGCTCTGGCTCACTCAGGCCAGGGGAGAGAGGTGCGCGGAGTACGGGGCAAGCCTGCGGCGGCAGAGGCCGACGTGACGTTGCAGCAGCCTGAGGCGCGCCGTGCGTTCTCCCGGGGAAGTTGTCCCTGGATCCCGGGACCCTGGCTGTGGCGGGCTGCACAGGCTCTCCGCAAGGTGGGTGTGGATAGTGACCTGTGCTCGCACACAGGCCCCTTGGTGGCAGCACCAGCAGCCTTAGCGTCTCCCACCCGTCTCTGGGGTCCGCGCTTTTAGCTGCGTCTTGCACCCGTCTCTGGGGTCCGCGCTTTTGGCAGCGGCTCACGCCCGTCTCTGGAGCTCTTTTAAGCAGGGTTCTTAATCCCCTCTCCTCGTGCACCAGGAAACAAAGAGGGAAGAAAAAGTCTCTTGCCTCTTCGGCAGGTCCAGACTTTTCTCCGGACTCTCTCCAAGCTAGGACTGCCTCCCGGCTAGCCGTGGTGCACTAACCCCTTCAGGCTGTGTTCACGCTGCCAACCCCAGTCCTCTCCCTGCGCTCCGACCAAAGCCTGAGCCTCAGCTCGAAGCCCCGCCCACCCCGGCGGGTGAGCAGACAAGCCTCTCGGGCTGGTGAGTGCCGGTCGGCACAGATCCTCTGTGCGGGAATCTCTCCGCTTTGCCCTCCACACCCCTGTTGCTGCGCTCTCCTCCACTGGTCCGAAGCTATCCCCCTCCGCCACCCGCAGTCTCCGCCCGTGAAGGGGCTTCCTAGTGTGTGGAAACCTTTCCTCCTTCACAGCTCCCTCGCACTGGTGCAGGTCCCGTCCCTATTCTTTTGTCTCTGTTTATTCTTTTTCCTTTTGCCCTGCCCAGGTACGTGGGGGAGTTTCTTGCCTTTTGGGAGGTCTGAGGTCTTCTGCCAGCATTCAGTAGGTGTTGTGTAGGAGTTGTTCCACGTGTAGATGTATTTCTGGTGTATCTGTGGGGAAGAAGGTGGTCTCCGCGTCTTACTCTTCTGCCATCTTCCCCTCCGCCTCTCAGGTTACTTTTTAAGGATAAAATGAGTTGGATAATGAATAGAGTAGTCATAGTATTGTATTCGAGTAGAGAGGGTGGTTTTCATTTAACCTATTCTAATCTATTTTGTGGTTCAGTTAAGGGCTTGGAGCAGGAGTGGGAGGTAGGAAATACTAGCTCCGTGTGTATGCAGTGGCCTATACGTCTTGTTTTAGTCATTGCCCTGTGAGGTTCTTGCCTTTTAACCTTGCAACTCAAGCCCAGCATGGTGCCTGGCTAGATTCTTTTGTTTGTTTGTTTTTGAATTTTATTTTTTTATACAGCAAGTTCTTATTAGTTATCCATTTTATATATATTAGTGTATATATGTCAATCCCAATCTCCCAATTCTGGCTAGATTCTTATGTGTGTTTATGGAGCCGAGTCAGTGCTAATTTAAGCATCTAAACTAAACCTATGATGAAATATGATAAATATAGTAGTGCCACTCAAATGTAATTAGAAATATTTTGATAAATATAATAAAACACTTTAAATATATTAATGACACAGTTTTCATGATCATTAAGGCATCCATTCTATGATTTGATCTTGATTTAAGTAAAGGGGGAATTCCAGTAGTTGAGTTTAGGTACATCTAAAGGGTCGCTTTCAAATTGACATGGTTAAGTATGGTCTGTGATCATATCATGCTGGCTCATGAATTTAAAATATTCAGTGAGTCAGAAAGCACTTGATTCTAGTTTTGAAATGTTCGCTGTATTTGCAACAATGAGCAGGACCTGTTGTGGTGGTAAATAACAGGAAGATAGAGTTTCACTTCTGAACAGGAAAGATAGAATTAGAGATGACACAAATAGAGTATGTCCATGGCTGCTTTGAAAGGGATGTGTAACCTAAGAACTAGGATGAAAATTAAAGATTACGTGGAGTCATTTGAAAAATGGATAATGATAAAATAGCAATCATTGTTACCATGTATCCATTTCTTGCTGTATGCCAGGCACTGTTCTAAGCATTTTATATACATTAACCCAGTAGTTGCCTCCATAGCAATTACATCAGAATGTCTGGTGGAAGGGACCAAGCATCAATACTTTTTTAATGATGCCCCAGGTAATTCAGTCTGGAAACCATTCAGGAACCCTGCAAGGTAAATATTCTCATTGCTCTTTCTATCTTACGAAGGTGGAAACTTGAGTCCCAGAGAGGTGATGTGGCTCCGCCAAGGTCAAAGAACTGAAAACTTGAGACATGAGTCCAGGTGGACTGATTGCAGAACCCTTGATCTTAACCACTTGCAGTGCCTCCCCCAGTGCTTTAATGCCATTTCTAATGAGTAGCTTTGATTTTTATGAGTTTAAGGAAGCTTCCAATGCATGTCTTAACAATAATCATTTCAGGAGGTTATACTCTTTTCCTGTGGTTTGACCAGCAACTGTGTTGTTGGTGGCCCTGGGTAGTACCCACCGCTAACATGCACAAGGTTGTCAAAAGTGCCCTTCTCTCTGTCTCATTCCTTAACCCTCCAGATATTACTACTTCTATCTATCTTCAGAGTCCACCTAAGCCCACATCTGGGAATTGGTTGCATTTGTGAAAGGAAGAGGCAGTGCCTCCCAGTGCCAAAAAGCAGGGCAAGTGCTGACGTTCTTCCTGTTACTGAAGCCCCATTCACCGTGTCCAGATTTCGACTGTTAATTTGCTAGTTGTCCATTACAAAGGCTTCTTTTGTTCAGCCTCTGCTGCAGGCTTCTAGTTCCTCAGATGTCTTTCTGCTTTCATCCAAAACCTAAAGTCAAGCTCCTCAGATGTCCTTCTACTTTCATCCGAAACCTAAAGTCCTGTTATATTATGCGACTTCAGGGGTCTCTCACCATAAGACTTTAGTCAAGAGACTTATAATACTCTTTTCTAGACTAGTGTACTGTGTGCTGTTCTAAATAGATTTTGGAGATCTGCTTGGCTAACTTTCTGGTTCTTTGGCACAGCATTGCTTTACATTTAAGTTCAAGCATGGACTTCTTCTGCAGACTGCGGTCCAGACCTTGAAAGGCACCACCACCACTATTTCTACACCCCTTGTGAACACGGTGTTCTCCTGTGAATGGATCCTGTCTGCATGGGTAATTTCGGTCACAGCTACCCTGGTCCAAGCAATTGCCTTTCAGCTATAGCTTGGGGGGTATATTTCATTATTTAATTCCCCTATAGCAACTGTATATCTAGTGTCAGAACAGATTTAATAAGCGAGGCACTTGGGGGTCTGAGGACTCATCCAGATGTGGAACACTTCTATGGAAGTGTTCTATGCTTTTTTATTTCCTAGATGAATTCATGACCTCAGCACATGCAGTGGTTGCAATAGTTAAAATTTCCCTCCAGTGAAATTGTGCCCTTTGCAGTGGAATCATACAAGCCCACCTGAAGCCGCAGTTGAACGCAGCCACCAGGCTCTGCTAAATTCCAAGGGCAGGGATTCAACAGCCCAGGCTCCACCAAGAGGCACCTGTGACCGACAGCAGTCAGAATTCACATAACAACCCGGTGGCCCCCCACCACCATGGACGAACCTTCAGGTTTATTCTCTACCTGTTAGAAATTCTGTCTTGTCATTATGAAACCCAGTGAGGGAGAAAGAAACTGACCGCACTTGCTTCAGTAAATTTTTTCTGAAAAACCGAAATAGGTCACTAATAGTAACAGATTTTGTCTGTGTTCTAATCTGCCACTGCTCTTTTCTCCTAAAATGGTACACTCAAGGGCAGGCTATATTTTTTCCCCAACATTTAATTAGCAAAAGAAAAATATCCCATGAATAAAGAAAAAGCTCATACGACAAAAAAGGAAGAGAACCGAGGGGGCTGCTTCCTAAGACAAAAAGGAGTAGCTCTGACCCCCTTGGTTGCCTCAGCCCCCTGGTGGAGGACAGGCAAAGGGTAGGACAGGGCAGTTGAGGATGCCAGGTGTCCGGGGCAAGTGCCAGCTCTGAGGGAGTTTGGCTACAGGGCTTGGAGGAAGGAGAGTTCTCCAGCCCTGGGCCCCCATCGGCCCCAGCACACATCTAGATTTTGCTCTTCGGGAGTTCAGAACACACAGGGCCCTTAGAGAACCTAGAGTCCAACTCATAAGTCTGGAGTTGTAAGCTGTGGCCTGGTGTGGCCTCACACAGCTACAGCCTGAGGGTAGCTTCAGATTTATTTACTGCCCACCCCAAGTGCTGCATAGCTGGGACCAACCATAGGGAGGGCCGTATGCTGGAGGCTGGGCTGAGGCCAGCCGTAGCACAAGGCCACTTTCTAGTCACTTCAGGGAGGTTCAGTGTTTTTGAAAGGTCAAGAAAAGTCAAAACAAATCCTTTAACATTTAATTCTCCAACTTTCGCATTTTGTATCCCTTCATATTAATACGCGGACTTTGAACATTAAAGTGGATGTGTTCTAGGCTGTAATAAGTTTCCAAATCTTGAACATTATAATTTTTCTCCAGAACATATAGACTGTCTCAAATAGTAAAGTGACTGCCTCAGACTCATCAGTGAGTGGAGTAAAAACAAGTAGAAAGGGCTTCCCTGGTGGCGCAGTGGTTGAGAGTCTGCCTGCCGATGCAGGGGACACGGGTTCGTGCCCCGGTCTGGGAAGATCCCACATGCCGCGGAGCAGCTGGGCCCGTGAGCCATGGCCACTGAGCCTGCGCGTCCGGAGCCTGTGCTCTGCAACGGAAGAGGCCACAACAGTGAGAGGCCCGCGTACCGCAAAAAAAAAAAAAAAAAAAAAGTAGAAAAATAGCAAAATCTCGTTGCTGACTGTCCTACAGGTTCACTCCCATGTTGAGTGACTATTTCCTGTATGAAGGTGCGCCTCAGTCAAATTTAGATTGTCACTGATCTTCAGGGTCATTCCAAGGTGTAAACTCCGTGAATGTCAAGGGTCTGTAATGAGATAAGAAACCAGACTTCTAAGACAGGGCCCCATCCTGTGAGCTGAGGACCCCTAGTGGTCCCTGCAGTAATAACTCCTTCTGAACAATAAGCATTGTCTGGAGAATGAGTATCTCAAATGACTGTTTTTCAGATGCATGTATATGTTGTTGTGATTAACAAAAACGTTACAATTGCTATTTGTTACCGTATTTTTTCAGTTAAAAGTTACCCAAAAGTACTATCACTAATTGGAGAGGAGCCAGATGTTTTGCTGTTACTCAAAAAGGCTGTGAACCCCTGCTTTAGATAATCTCCCCCAGGGCAGCTACTCTCTGGGGCGCAGCACCTTGAGTAGTTGAGTCCACTGAAAATAACAGAAGTGTTCCACAGAACTCAGCCAGTCACAGAACTGTATTAATCATAAGTAATGCAGTTATTTTTATTGCAGTACGTTTTGGAAAACAAGCATTGACCTACAAAGGAGAATTTGTAGGCTCTGACCAAATAAACGTCAAGTGACACAGTCGCACAGAGTAGCACTAAATGATCAAATCAGCAAATTTCTTCACATTGGAACTCTGGCTTTCACTGACTATCCGAGAAAACTGCAAAATGCAAAGCCATGTGGGATACCAGGCTTCACTTCAACAGAATTTTTAATTCACCATTTAAAAAGCTCACACACACACACGCACACACACATAACCAAGAGTCACGTCATGGCTTGGTTCAGCTGTGTGTGTGTGCATAAACCTGTATCCCTCTGAATCAAGTGTCATCATTACTGCATTTATTGAAATATTCTCTCAGATTGCCTGATATCCAGTGCCAGTCTCCTGGGGCAGTCAGGCAAATAAAATTTCGTTTACAGAAAGAATTGATGAGAATTTCCTTTTTTCCCTTAGAATTTTCCCCTCCAGCATCTAAAATCTATCAAACAGCACTTAAAGTGTCAGAGGAAAGGAGGATGAGATTTTTCAGAGAACACTGGGCAGTGGGTGGCAATACATCATGATTCAGATTCTCCCTCTTGGTTTGAGAGGCTAGTGGGGAAGATAGTCAGTGCCTTACTTGCCATCAGTTAACACCTTACATTGAATTTCTACATCATGATGTTCGTCAAGACAGACATGCATGGATGCTTCAAACGCACAAAAATAATTTACTCTTCAATCTCAGATACACAAATATACTTAAGAAAGAGAAGTTTTATTAGGGCAATTTCACTTTATTTTTCCATACAGCAAAGTCAACTACTGCAGTAATAATAAAATAAGCATAAAACAAATTGCAGCCCAAGACAAAATACATAATTTTAAGCAACTACAAGCAGAAAGTAAGTTGTGATTACATAATAGTAAAACCAAGCACATCTGTCCTTTCAGCAGATGAAAGCGTAGGGTTGCTGGTAAGTGCAACACCATAACCGGCTGGAGTGAGGGCTGGATACACTAATTCATTAAACAAGTGCCCACTATCACATTTGCTTTTTTGAGTGCTTCTGAGTTGGAAATTAAAACCATGAAATTTGAACTGTGTTTTATCTTTTTCACCTGCTGAAAGAACAGGATCCTACAGCAATTAAAAAACAATCACATAACAACTATAGCTACTGTGTGCTGTTTGGTTTGCCTGTTTATGGTTGAAATTTTGTGAAAGTCAATACTTGTTTTGAAGAGTTTTTTCTTTTTTTTTTTTTTGTGAACAATAAACCACTGAAATTGGCAGAAACTGATTTGAATAGTATATGTCCTTAGTATAGTTCTGTCTCTTTTTTGTTTTGTTGAAGTTTTAAACATGCAGTAGTTTTGAAAAATGTAAGGAATATTTGATCCATGATTTCACCTTAATGGTTGAAGTACCTGCTAGTTTTGGTAATGATCTTCAGGCAGATTTGGCCCAATGGAGTTTTTGTCAGTCATGAGATCTCGGAAGGATGGCATATCTTTCCAGCTGAAAAAATCCTGGCAAACTACAAGCTGTCCACAAAAAGCAAAGCAACATGTTTGAAGGGGTATGGAGTGCTAACTCTGTGCCACTTTTGCAAGCAATTTTGCTCAGTCTGTCATTGTATTAGCCTTAACAAAACTCCTTGTAATTATAGACGTTTTTATTCAAAATAAGATCTTACTATTATACAGGTTTCTCTCTTTTGACTATATACAGAAGTGCAAAAAGTCAACCTTCTCTCTAGACGTTCCAACATGCTAAATTGCAGCATAATCAACCCTCAAGAGTTTGCACACACGCTATAATTCTCATTACGTAAACTTTGAGTATTTGGATTATCAACAAAAAGTCCCTTGTTCTATTTATTGATTATGCAGCTTATTTATAACAAGGCCTGATATTCAGGGATTTCAAAAATATTAAACAATACTTTAACATTTGAAATGGATACAGTAGAAAATAAATTTTATTCTAATATCTAGGATCTAGATCTTCTTATAATAACTAATTACAAACAAAATAAATCATCAAAATATTACTCAATTGTCTGCCAGGATTGTTGCGATAGCAACAACTTAACTTCTTACTTAGCAATGATTATATATTTATAAGATATCCATATAAAAGATCTTTGTTCTTTTAATGAAAACTAGACAAGAACTAACAATGACTGACATTCTTACACTTTAATATTAAATCAGTAAAATATAAATCATTTAGTTAACAATAATACGAATATTCATATGACACTACATGTAATTCAAAACTGAGTATGTTATGAAGGAAAAACTACTTTAATTTTTTTTTGTATTTTGAAAAATTCATCGGTAAAATCTAATAAAACAAGAGTCTATAAACTGAAATGGTATTCAATTGTTAATAGAAAATGAAATCTAATAAATGTAGGAAATGAAAAACTACATTTTAACAAGAAAAATAAGTAATATTCTATAATGTAACTAACTACAATAACATATGGAGTCACCATTACTCTCTTAACACGATTGAAATTACATTGGTATGGGTTCCAACCCGTAATGTAATAATCTAAGGCTTTAATAGATGTACAGTACAATCAGTAAAATCAACACATCAGTCTTATATTAGAAAGCATCTCTCTCAAGCATAAAAACTTGCAGTAAACTTGGAAGTATGGAAAGTTCTAGAACTGAACTTTCACTTCTCCCATTCCATACTAGAACTACCAGTGACCTGGCCCCTACTTCAGCAATTTTTAGAACTGCTGAACAGAGCAAAAATATCCTTTACTAGCTGCAACATCCAAACCACAAAAAAGGAATTCCTTTGGATGAATCCATTCTTAAAAACTGAATGCACATCTATTTTTTTTTTAATTTTGTAAAAGGCTTTCTAAGGCTATAAGCAGTAAATCTGAACAAAACAAAACAAAACAAATCACATATAAAATTCACCCATGTACTTAACCCACCCAGTGACTAGGTTAATTAAACATTTCCCATTTTCATATTTTGGTTTATCATGCATCTGATGAGTGCTGCTTTCTTCTTTGTTTAGAGTCACTATTTTAAATGTGACTGTGATGAAGCCTTTAAGCAAATGTGAAACCATTTTTGCAAAGCATTTAGAGTCTTCTGACTTTTGACAGAGCTATAAATAGAAGCAAAATAATTTCCTCCAACTTTTTTTTTTGTTATCGTGTCTCAGAAATGGCATATCCCTTTTGAATAACATGTTATACAGTATAGTATGCATAAATATTACACTACAATGCATTAAAATAATTTTATATATATATATCTATTATATATATCTCCAGTATGTGTGAGTTTATCTGTATTGAGAGAGTTTGTATTGTGCTGTCTATTTTGTTACTGTAAAGTTAAATCGGCCATTTCTGAGACAGCTTTGGTTTCCAAAAAAACAAAGGAAAAAAAAAAAGAATGGTGCCCTTTGACTGATTAGTACTAGCAAATAAGCAACAAAATGTGGCTCCGAAAACAATAACACTGAAGAAATAATACTCTAGTTTGATGTACAGTCTATGGCACTTCATGAGAATCCTTAACAACATGGTACTTAAAGCCATGATGTGCTTTAAAAGATACACAGTTGTGGTTTTGCTTGGCACATTCATCTCTGTCAGATCCCTCCCTCACCACATCTTAAAATCTACTACATTAAAAATATTACTCTTAAACAAAAATGACTGTGCATGCACGCTCTCATCTATAATGGCAATTTTAAATACAAGGTGCACCTTTGTTATTTGTAAACCTTGAAAGAAATAAACTTATTTTTAAAAAATTATATCTTGGTCTACAGACGTACCAATACATAATAGAATCATGGTTACACCATAGTCTGTCTTTTCAAGATGGCATGAATATACAGGAAACTAATTAGGTCTGCATATTTGAATGCATCACTCTGTGCTAGAAAAGAAAGACAATGTTGTTCTTTTAGACAGGAATATCACCTCAGCACAAATATCAATTAAATGTACAAAGTGTATAGGCAACAGTGTGCAGTGGATTTCCATGTTGTCTTGTCTTCTGGTTAACATGCAATATGCGGATGTCTTGTGGCTGAGGGGTTTTTGTGTGTGTTGCTTGACGGTATATACACTATGGCTAATGACCTCGTCCTTTACTCTAACCAAGCACACTGTCCTTTCCTCCTTAGCATGATCTGCAAGGGAAAAAGAGATAATCTTCGTTAAAACAGCCAATATCTAACAGCAGTTTCCAATATGCATTCAACATGAAAACTCTATTTCTTGGTTTAAAGAGTGAACACGTGTATATTGTATCTTCATGTAAAAACAAAAAACACTTCACAAGTACAAAGGACCTACATTTGTTTATCATTTCTTCGAGAATAAAATGACATGCACAGCTTAATAAAACTGTAGACTCTGAACAAATATCACCCAACACCAAGCTCAAAGTATAAAATACATTTGTCGAATCAAGGGGCATAATGTAGTAGAGCTCTTTTTACCACTGTCATTGTGGGGCAGAACTTACAACTTATTTTACTTCTAAAGGTTAATAGGTTTCAAGAGTAATGGTTTGGCCCACGAAATTAAAATCCATGCAACAATTCTGTTAAACACAATTTGCTCTCTTTGGGTGCTTGATTAGCACAGTACGTGTTTGGAAAAAAATAAAAGAACGATACTCTACATGACTGTTTTGGATAAAGTTTGGATTTTTCCCACTAAAGGCAAGAAAATAAAAATTGTTCCTTATGCTCCTGACAAATTAAGGTTGAACTGATATTACAATGCACCTGTGAACTGAGTTCCAGTTTTTACATGAAATTTGTTCCCAGAGAATCTTTACATATTAAAATATGCTTTAGCACACAACCTAGAGAATGAAAGAAATCACGATTTTGCTGCACTCAAAAACCAGTTTAAATACTGTAACTCCTCATGAAAATGAGTAATCATTTGTTAAATAGAACATTAAAGAGCCTAAGTTTCAATACACACAAATCCACTGTTTTGCTAATTGATGAACTTACGGCCATTTGCTATCTTTTTTTTTCAACCTGGATTATTGCTAAGAAATGGAACGTAGTTACAGATATACATATCAAACACACCCAACTGACTATAAAAGCTTGAAACAGTTTTCTTTTAACATGTCAAAAAGACAACTCTATTTCCAAACCTACAGACCACAAAGCGATGTGCTTATTCAAAATGTGGCTATTGTTCAGAATAATAAACATTATCAGAACTGCATTGAGAGAACTTACGAAACACAAAAATCAGTTTCAGTCATTTAATTCAGGATTGCAGCATGTCTCTGGTAGTACTTCTCAGATTGAGTCTATTTCTTTCTTAAACAGCTCTCAGATTTCATCTATACACTTCTCCTACGTGGGTTCACCCTTTGACCAGCTGTTGCTATGCTCAAGGGCCTCTGAACTGCCCCATCTCCTGACTCAACACCTCTGTCCCTTCTTCTGTAAGGCCGTGACATCTCGCTTCACTCTGTAACAATCTTGATTGTCCAAATTCACTTAATTTCTGACTCTGTTAGGAAGAGCTGCTCCCTCATCTTTGCTCCAAGAGAAATGTGTTCACACCTCTCTTATTTTAATGTAGAGTGCTGAAAGTTACATCATTATCTCATCATCTACTCATCTTTATTTCCTCGACCTGGTAATTAACACACAGTAGCACCAAAAAATCATTTGTAAATATGTTAATGAACAGATAAATGAATGAAAGGAAGCAACAAAGAATGATCACCCCTCTTATTTACCAGACTCAGTTTTAAGCATTATGGCTCTTTCTAAATATAAAAATAGATACTTAATACACTTCTGAGCACGTAGATAACTTGAACACATGCATACTGAATAAAACATACGCTCGATGGATGAAAAATGGTCATCTTTGCAAGTATCTAAGTCAATGTGTCTGAAAGTAAACCAAAAGACTTTCAAATCATTTGAGAAACGACAACATCTTTAGAATTATATGATCCTCCAGGGTGACTATTCTGAAGTACCTAAAGTTTACCTGGATATATAGATGTGTGTGTGTGTGTGTGTGTGTGTGTGTGTGTGTGTGTGTGTGTGTGTGTGTGTGTGTACACGTGCACATACGTCCGTGTGTGAATATATTTATTTAAATCAGACTCTTCATATTCTAATGACCCTGTGTGTGGCGAAGCACGGGGTAAAGTGGGTACATGTTCTCATTTAGGATTTAGCAGAGCAATTTTTGAATAAAATAAATGCTGACCTACACCAGGGATCAGCAAACTACTGCCTGTGAGCCAAATCTGGCCTGCTGCTTGTTTTTGTAAATAAAGTTTTATTGGGACACAGCACACCTTTTAGTTTACACGTTGTCTCTGGCTGCTTTTGTGCGACAGTGGCAGAGTGGAGCAGCTGTAACACAAAACCTATGGCCCACACAGCCAAAAATATTTTACTATCTCATCTCTCAAGAAAAAGTTTGCCAGCCTCTGATCTATGCCTTCTATTTAGTTTTAAGTTGCCTTTTTTCTTCACTATTGTGTTTATTTCTAATATGAAATAAAAACAAAATTAATATATCCTAAGTATTACACATATTTAAGTGACATCAACATATTTATTATGAATTCACATGATAAAATTCCTCATAACCCATCTAAGATAAAATTGTGAGCTCTATATAAATACTTTCTTTGAAATTTTATAAAATTTTCTTAAGTGCATTACACAACTGTTATCTTAAAAAAAAAAAACTACCACGGATATACACTCTATATTACACAATGAACTTACTGTGTAGTGATGAAAATTCTACATCTGGGTAACATACTTGTGGCTAGTCAGATGTTCGGCAGATATTATGGGTATCTAGCAAATAAAAAATTATTTAATGAATGACCCATGCAAGCAAGCCAACAACCAAGAGATGAAAACATTTTAATATTAAATTTTTTAAGAAAAGTGAAATTCAGCTGTGAGGTGACAGTCCTTATCTGGTCAACATAACAGTAAGTTAATGTAAACTTAATGCCAAAGTAGCAACTCATTTTTAAAAATCTTTGTGTTAAATACTATTCTATAAATGTTATCAGTTTTTAGGAAGAGAAGTAAAACTATCAAAAATTCATGCAGAGCAGTAATTGAAAGAAGCCCTTTTTGTTGGCCTACACACACACACCTGTGGTTTCAGTTATTCAGTAATCCAAAAAGTAAAGTAAGAAATGTCTTGCCTATTTTTGTGCAACCAGTTTCTACATTTTCATTCAACTGATGGTGTCTAACTTTTTTTCCAAGTTAAAAGTACCAGCTAAGAATTATAAAGGAGTATTTCAAAAGAACTGGATAACGGTGTTAAATCTACTGCAGAACCCATTTCTGAATCCTAATTGCACATTTTATTGTATTTTAAATGGGCAAGAGAATTACAAAACTTGAGAGAAAATACAATAAGGAAATACAACAAGGAATATAGAGGTGACTTGTTTCCATCATCCCAAAAGCCAAGATCTTCCAGTTTGTAGCCTGATTCTCCTCCAACCCAGAAGTATGACTGCTATCCTGGGAGACAGATGTATGACATCTATCCTATAGACGAAGACAATCAGAGGAGTGAAAGCATGGGTTCTAACACTAGTGATCCATTTCCCGGTGTGTAACCTTGAGCAAAGCACTTACTCTATGCTTAGGTTTCCTCATCTCTAAAATGGCCCGAATCCCATTTCGGCAAGGTTGATGGGAGAACAGTAAAATCACATACATGAAGGCATTTTGTTGTTGTTTCGATTTAGTTGTCCTAGACCAATTCAACATATTACAGTCCACAGTCTGGAGTGTAAATTAATTATGTCTCTATTTTATTTCCATTTCTCAGATGATATCTTTACACAATTCTACAGCATTGGCAAATGGCACGAAAATGTGCTCCAAGCATAATGAAGCTTCTCATACCATTTTTCCTGCTGCTGCAGGACAGGATGTTGCACCCAACAGTGTAGAAGCATCAAGGATGGGGCTGTCGAAACATACCAAGGACCTTCAACACCAATCGATGCAGATGAAGGGCCAGCTATAAACTTCTGCATGCATGCAGGCTGCATTTTGTGGCATCAGCTATTTCCAGCATTGCTACTGTACTGTAGGCATATACATATGTATGTATATGTAGATATAATATATGTGTGTATATATATATCCATTCCCTTTTCTTTCTTTTGGTTGTGAAACAGTATGAAGACCCAAGATTATGCATGAAATGGTCACAGCACAATGCAAAAAGTAAAGTGTCCCCTACAACCAAGGTGGCCAGGGCATGTTGAAATTTGCTTTGCTGTACTTCTGCTTACACCAGCAATTCTATAGTCATACATGGTACACACAAGAGAGTTCAACATCATTAATCTGCACCATCAACGGATTGCATTGACTCCATTAAGAAATTTCTACCATAGATTACTTACTAACATGCCACAGATGCACAATCTAGCATTCTTGTAAATGAGTCTGATGTGTGAGCATAAATCCAGGGCTATTTTGACAAGCTTCGGAAAAACTAACGATTCTTTGCCAAGAAATGTTTAAAGCTTGTCTGAAACTTTAAAATACACCCATTTTGGCATGCTGCTTTTGAAAGTTTTTAATGGCTATACTAATAGCTTATAGTTCTTCTGCAACAGTACACGGTGCACTACAGAAACAAGGGTGGCTACTCCTTATAGCAATAACTGCGAATTCGGATGGTACTTAATTGTTCTTCTTTTCCCAAAGGGGCAACATGTTGATTCCCATCTGATACTGGTTCTTCTGAGAATCATCTGGCTACATTTAACCTTGGTCTGGGGGTTATCCGAAACTTGATTTGCCTCTAGATTTTTTCATATGCTATTAACCCTACTGAACTTTACTTTCATAACAAACATATCTATATATTCAAGCCAAAACCTACTTAACATAAATTTGACTTTGATTCAACCAGTATTTTCTAGAACATAATTTTAAATAGGAGCAGAAAACGCTGGTTGAATCCATGCAAATTTTAAAATGTAAATATTTTAATAATCAATTTCTTTTGAATACTCACATCATAAAGTTTAAATTTCTGAAACAGATTCCTTCCACTTAAAAATACCCTGTGTATCTATCACTCCATAAACTTGTATGGAACATGGAATGACTCAATTTGCCGTACTGGATGCCTTTTTTTTCTTTCCTTCATAACCTTCCAACGTTTATGCTGAGTAGTTACAGAAATAAGAGCACTTAGGAATTTTATTTTTTCCCTTAAATCATTGAGAATCAAAACTTGGACACAAATTTAACCTATTTTGAATATGCAATCTGCTTATTGAATAAAACTATAATGAATTTATAACAAACTCTATTTACAAGAGTGGTCATTTGTGGCATAGGTAACACATTTAAATATTTTGCTTTTTATGAAGAATTTGGGCAAGAACTAAGAAATTGTATGTATCAAATGCGTATAACAAAAACCTTAAAATCACCTGTATTTTAAAAATGGTAAGTTTCAGGTGTGCCGCATTGTAGTTCAACACCTGTATACACTACCCTATATAATTTTGATTGGTCGAAACACCTGCATGATGGATTGAGCCCAACTGAGAATTGCTTGTGTAAATATCATTTTAGTAGCTTTAGAAATGGAGCTGCGACAACTTTGGAGCACTTATAAATGGCATAAAAGCATTCTGCCGCTCATCAGAGAGAATGTGTAGGCCAACAAGAGGTATCTTTGAGACCCCATGCTCTTAAAGCACCCTCTACAGCCCTCACAGACACGCGACTCCCACGGACCTCAGTGGGAAATCCACGTGCGTCAGGGCTGTTGGACTGAGCCCTACGAGAGTTGGTTTTTAAGAAACAAAGCTGTAAATTAGCAAACCTGGTTGGCTGTGGCGGTTGCAGCGAAGGGAACACTTGTGGCAGATGTTGTTGCTGCGGACACAGTGGCTGGCGTAGCACCGTGCACCATGGGAACTTTCGGAGGGAAAATCATATAAGCAAACATACAGAAGAGTGTAGCAATATGGAAACCATGGCAACATGGAGGAGATAATTGGGCATGGTATTTATCACAGCAACAAGCCGTGTGACGGGGCATCATCACCAGTGAGTGACATGCAATCACAGCGCAAAGCAGGACAACATTCCAAGGAGAGAAGGGGAAGGGGGATGAAAGAGAAAAAAAAGGGGAAAAAAAGCTTGTTACCATCAAATCAAGAAAATTGACACAAACAGGCTTAATTTGCTAAGTCAAAAACAAGAATTTTATATAGTGTTCATAGTCAGACATTCAAAATCTAAGTCAAAATACAGGTATTTACTTCATATATACAATTATCTGTTTGAATAAAAGTATGTTTTCTTATTTACTATTGTAAAAATATACAATATATTACTTTTATGAGATAGTTTTTTTTTTTTCTTACACACCAGAACTCATAGTCCAATCAAAATCCACTAAAGGTGACTAAAGGAAACTTGTGTGTAAAGAAAACATTTATGTGAGTCCATGTCAATTAAATAGAAAATGGCATTTAATTGACAGGTGTTAGTAAAAAGGAAATGGACTTGCCCAATAGATATAAGTTAAACTTAGCAGTGGATTTTGAGGGGCTGTGAGGTGCACCATAGGTTTAAGATAATCAAGAAACAAAGCTGGCACCTACCAACACTTGTAGCGGGTGTCATGCACAATATTGAGCCTGCCCATCATGCATTGCAACAGGAAGGTGGATTTGAAAAGGGAAAAGAATTAAAACATCCCATCACACGTGTAATTAGGAAATTCATTTGAACAAAGAAGAAAAATTGTTATTATGGGAACAGTGGCATGTAACTGTCAGCACAATCAAATCATACAATAGCATAGTGATCAATTAGAACTAGTCTCAAGTGAAGAATAAAAGCCAGTTTAACTGTGTGCTGGTACACGTTGTTTCTCCTAATTGCTGCCTACAAATAAAAGTATTTTGAAAAAAATTGAAACCTGCTTAATTCTTTTAAAAATAATACTGCAGTTTGTTTTGTTTTAATCTGGTTACTAGCCATCTGGTAGCTTTGCTATTTCTGACTTTAACCTATGAACTGAGCACATGTTAAATCATTAGGGAAATTTATTATTAAGATGCTAAATAATTCAATGCACAAAACTGACTTAACAATGTAATGAAACCAAAACATTCATTTTCATTCCTTTGGTCTTATTTATTTCCCTGTTCACTGTAGCGACAACAACACAGGCATGGAAGGGGTTGTGATCATTCATACAGGAATTTTATTTGGAGGGGTACCAAGCAATAAATTATGCATAAAGCGAAAGTGAACTTCTGCATTGCCTTAGTTGGGAATTTAAATGTAAGGAAAACACTGAGATGGGATATACTTTCGTATAAATCTCGAACTGGTTTACTTAGTAGGTATCTGGGAAAACTGACTGGTTTAGACCCTCAGGACTTCTTGGACTAGCAAGTGTTCTACAAAATTTCACATCCAAAAAATGGTTGATTAGATTTCAGTAAAAACCCTGAATGGGAGATAACGAAGATATATACATCGCATATGGGGTGTTAGCACTGATGTTCACAATGGCGCCACCATGACGTTAAAATAAATATTACGTATATAGTCCCTGTTCTCTTTGACGTATAAACATTGAAAAATCTAACTTGTTTTACTAAGTACAGGGCCCTTTCCCACATACTGAATTACTGTTCTTTCTATGAGATTAGTTTAGACTTCTAGGTTTTAAAATATCAAATGATTTTATGTTTCTATCTGAATCTTGGTGCATCCTATTTAAATACTAGCAGCATCTGGGATGAACATTTGTTAGAAAAGTATCTGCCAATTTCGTCTCGTCAGAGATGGCCCTATAAAACAAAGCTGCCATTGAGAAGCACAGATTACTTAACTGGCATCCTTGTAACAGCTGCAATTAGACTGTTATCACAATTAGACGGTGGGCACAATGATCAGTGATTAAACTAGGTAATGGAGCTAGGGAGGCATCCTCTCAGGTGGAGTACTATTACATTGATAGGCATTATTTAAGACGCTTGAAGATCTCTGTCATTTGCTACCACTACTGAGTCAAAGACTTGTGAAAGACAACAAAAACAAACCAGTAATAACAAAGACGGTAATTTGAGACAGTAGAGCAAGCAAAATTTAATACTCTAGATCTTATGAAATCATTATCCTATAATAGTGGGGTGGGAAGACTGAGAAAGAGAGGATGAAAAGATGAATGAAAAAGAATGTGCAATTTGATAAACAGTCGTTTTAAATACTGTACAGGTTATAGGTTTTAAATTTATTATTATGCTGCAATTTACCTATTGTATTTCATCCCATGCATAATTGAGGCTGCACATGCTGAAAATGAGTTAAATTTACCCTATCTCTCTAAAACTCTAAAGCATTTATGATTTGCATTTCAGTTTGAGTTATCTTCCTCATTAACATTATAACCAATGCACACAGTTTTGAGAGGGATTTGCAGCAAATAAACATAAGGCAGCAATGAAAATACTAGCCAGGGTGCAATAACTCACGAATATGAAGACATAATGCTGTAGGACCCACTTACCAAAAACAAAAAATCATTTTTGAAATGACCATAATATCCATCTTTACATCAGATGGGTTGATTTATTAATAATGATTGTACAAGTAGCCAATTAAAATTTTTTCCTTCAGTTTTCAGCACAAGGCAACATTTAAGTGAATGTATTTGTCAATTTCGAATTTCCCCTACAAAGGTATTTGCAGAGCAGAATGGTGTGTTTCTGAGGAATGCAACACTTTAATTACATGATATTCATATTAAAACTTTAAATTGATCTGTATGAAGGTGCAGAAAAAATTACTAGGAAGGTAAGTTACAAATGAGACGTATGTGTAGGTAAAATCAGTTCAAGGAGAAAGGAAGGAAGTAGAGAGAAAAAGAATTATAATGGAGATTTGGTTGGAGGTTTGAATTTAGATATGGTAATTCAAGCCTATTTAGGTAGATTATGATAGAAGTATAAAGCTGATTTAAAGTCTTCTAAAAATAATTTACATCATTTCAAACTAAAAGTTCACAATCAGTTGAATTATTCTCAAAATTGATATCTAAAGAAGCAACAGCTCCATAGAATTTATTTCTGTTTCTATTCAATCAATTGAATTCTATTTTATTGCACTACTGAGTTGGGAAATAATAAATAAAACTCAGTGCTTACTACATTCCAGGCTTTATTCTAGACTCTTAGACTTGTCTATAAAAGTGCTTTAAGAAAATGTTTTTATCAAATATGTTTAGAACTCACTTAAACACAACTCTGAAATAATTACTACTATTATCCCCATTTTATAGATGAAACAAATGAAAGTACAGGGAAATTATATCTTGTGGTACAGCTGCATTTAAACTTCCAAACCAGATTTGTAATCACTATGCTAAGTTTCACGTAAACCGTCTGCATTAATTTCATTAAGTATATGAAAGTGATAAGCTGGAAATCTTTGTTTTCTATTCTTTCTGTTAAAACAACCCCATCCCTCTGCAACTCCCCTCTCACTCCAACCCCTCAGGAAAGGTTCTTGGCCTTTTGTTTCCTTATTTCTGGTAGTGTTGCCACGCATGGCGAAGCTGAAGCCGTTTACAGGAAACTTATTTTTAGGTCTTTTGAAATCATAAACCTAAACTGACTGAGGGCAATATGCCAGGAGGAGAGAAGAGAGGTGTGCTTCTGAGGATCGCATGTAGGCAAAAACTGTGAAGGAGGGCAGAGAGAAAAGTTCCTCCAGACCCTGGAGAGGAGGCGGGCAGTGTGCAGCGTCCCTGGGTAGTTAGGCATGTGGCGTGTTCTTTCACAGCAGCCCTGCAGGCAGCAGGCTTTCCAAGGAATGGGCTGCTAAGGGAGGGAGGCTAAGGGGCTCAGGCAAGGATGCTTGTACCCAAGGCAGGCATAGAAGCCCTGAAGTACCTGCCTTCAAGAGATCTTGTGGGCTTCCCTGGTGGCTCAGTGGTTGAGAGTCCGCCTGCCGATGCAGGGGACACGGGTTCATGCCCCGGTCCAGGAAGATCCCACATGCCGCGGAGCGGCTGGGACCGTGAGCCATGGCCGCTGAGCCTGCGCGTCCGGAGCCTGTGCTCCGCAACGGGAGAGGCCACAACAGTGAGAGGCCCGCATACCGAAAAAAAAAAAAAAAAAGAGATTTTGTAAACACGGACACTGAGGACATCAGCAGTGACCAGTGCTGACTGAGGAATGGAGAATGGGTAGCCTGTCTGAGACTATTGGACTGCACAGGACCTCTATTTGAGTAGCGACAGAAAGAAGAGGAGATGTGAGGATGGGGTTCTGGAATCCCAGTGATGCCGCCTGATATTTCTATCCAACACAGTGAAATTGGAGTTTAGAATTGGACTTAATTTCAGTTCAGGAAAATAAATCTGATGTAAATAAAAGCGTTATTTCTTACACACTCTAATTTCAGGGGTGAAATTTACAACTACAACATAAGTAGACCCTAGGTTATGCATAATCTGTATAAATAGTGAATTTAGTTTTAAAGGGTGAAGGTTAAAAAAAAAAGGACTATATATCTAAAAAAAAAAAACCACCGAAGCTTCAATGTGAACTTAATCCAAATTACTTGTATTTATCTTTAAGTGAGATGGACGGTGTAAAAGCAAAAAGGCCAGAAAACTTTCTTGGGGTGGGTGGCAGGGAGATGCAGTGGGATGGGGTTGATTGAATGAATGGAAAGATGGGTGAATGGACGAATGGATAAGTAGACGGATAGGTGGATGGAAAACAGGGAAGGAACAGAAGAAAGAGAGGAAGGGAAGGAGGTAGGGTGAGAGAGAAGAATAGATAGATGGTTAGAAGGATGGATGGATAAATGGATAGATGAATGCATACACGGATGGATGATGGATAGATGGGTACAGGCCACGTAAGTCCCAGTTTGTTCTTAAAAGTTACAGTATATACTAATTTTTCTTAGCTAGCTAGCTGGTTTGCCACTGAACCCTGATCTTTTGCTAGCAACTTACTCTGTATACAGAGTTACCTGCTCTAAAGATTTAGCCAACCGTGCTTCATTGTAACTTCAATGAAATAGACCTGCGTGTCCCTGAAGTTACGATTGAAGCAACAGACTACAGAGCTCTAAGACTCTAAACTGCAAAAAATAAATGACTTCCTTTTTCTAATCAGTTCCAATAAAGTCTTCAGAATATAACTTCCAAATTATAATACTGTGGTTAGATAGGATGCTCTGATCATATAATTCTTCTATATGTCTGCAGAATAACCTAGACTTTGGAAAATGACTTTTTCTCCCAGGCGTTATACATAAGATGACATATGAATTTGTGGTAGGATGGATTTTCTGTAGTTCTCAAAGTATATTTAAAAACTTAAATGAGTTGAAAATATTTCAAAATTGAGAGATTTCACATATGAACCTCCAAATGTCCAGAATATCTGGAAAAGAAATCATAAGATCTGGCAACACTGGACACCAGGGCCACTGCATTAGGTTGTACAAGTTTGTATACAACCAACCCTGGGAGGAACAGACACAACCACCCCTTGTTCACGAAGACTCTGACGTATATGGAACCACAAAGGGTATTGTGCAGTGCACCATACCCACTAGGCAGACAATCCTCTAAGGCAGCAAAGGGCTAAGTCTGAACATTGACCGATCCCTTTAGACTGGGCCTGTGCTCTCCAGTGCCTCCCAGACCCCACAGCTCCTACTTTATTTCTTGCTCACTTATTCACGTTTCCTGCCTGGCCCTGAAGGCATCTGGGTTTTATATTCTCTGCCTTAGATTTCCTTCCTTTCTGGTTGTCTGATCAAGTGGTTTGGCAGAAGTATACATGGGCTATCCATTTTAACTCTTTAATGCCATACTGGCACGCAGGTACATGACAATGAAAATTTTATTTTTGGCTGCGCAATGCGTGGCATGCAGGATCTCAGTTCCCTGACTAGGGATCGAACCTGTGCCCCCTGCAGTGGAAGCGTGGAGTACAAACCACTGGACCGCCAGGGAAAGTCCCGACAATGAAAATATTTTTAAGGAATGATGGAGGCAGTACTTACTTCTGATTATGTGACTAATAAAGGTTAACCTGAAGCTTAAGCTCTTTAAAACTGGGTTACAAATAACTCTTATTTGATATTACTATTGCAATAATTTCATAGCATGTTGACTACAAATATCAAGAACAGAATATTTCTGATGCAAATTCATCATAAAAATGCAAATGCATCTTAAAAATTTCAGCATATCTCAATATATTGTGGCACACTTTATTTAAATTAACAATGCTTAGTTTCTAGAACAGAGAGATAAGTATGATTCTGACTTATGAAGGTATTTATTGTTTTTCTCTGACTTGACCTTAGCTAATCATCTTTTGCTCTATCCTATCCACAGACTAAAAACCATTCCAGGGAGAGACTATTGTCATAAGTCAGAGTCATGCATATCATGCAATTAATGATTATACTTATTTAGAAAAATCTTGTCATTTGAATGTTTTTGGAGAAACTGATGCAAAACCCATTTGAAAGAACAGATTATTTTAGTTTTCTTTAAATAATTTATGGAAGAAGTTAGATTTGTTTTTTATTTTTAGATTTTTAAATAGGGAAACTGTCATTTCTAGTAGTAATGTTTTATTCAATGAAATAAACTGACAAAAATAATTTTTAATTTCTTCAAAGAGATTATGGCAGTTACCTACTTGAAACTTTGAAACTTTGTTTGAATCCCTTGAAACTTTGTCTACTGATCTGACTATAGAAAAATTGATAGATTATCTGTTGGAGACAGCATAAATCCAGGGGCGTGGCAATTTATACTAAAGCAAAAAGATCCATTTCTGGAAATCTCTGAAAAACTGTATACGTTGAGAAGAAATTTTTTAATCTTATAAAACTTAAAACAAATGTGACTTTTCCCTCAGAATGCAACAAATACCCTACAGATCAACATGATTTAATTTCTGTTCTAAAATGGACAAACTGCAACTTGATAGACACTATTTCATGAGTAAATATCATTTTATCTGTGGTTCTAGGACAGGCTATTTCAATTAGTGGAATATTCTAGTTCATTCAATGTTACTACATATTCTACATAGGGATGGCTAGTTTTCAAAGATGCGCTGTATATAAAGTTGTGCTTAGCAGTAAAAACTAATGTGACTATAATTTATTCTCATTATTCAAAAACAAATTATCACATTCCCTCATGGCATTTTGAACGTAATGCCCTGTAAATACTGTTAACATAGTATGATATACTAATGGGGCTGGATCTCTGACATACACATCTAGTCATAAATTTATCAATTTAATTAATAAAATTATTGTATTAAATAAATCTCTTAACACATGGTAATTTTTTAGAAAGATTAAGAGGTAAAGAGGAAAATAAGATTAGAGTCTCTGGTTAGTTGAATTCCAGATTACAAGAAGTGTAATATGTATTTTTCTGAAGTAAATGATGAGTGAGCAAAAATAATGAATTTCTAGATAACTAATTTTCTGATTATTTATGTTTTTAAATTATATATCTTTGTGTATAGTTCTAGAGTATATTTATTTGACTAAGTTGTAATCAACTGAAACCACAAATGTATAACTCAACAATAAATGTAAACTTCACTGGGCACTTAGGGCTACTTCAATATTAGCTCAGGAGCAACAATTTTAAGTGATATATACTGATTGGTACTGATAAGAGCACTTTTTAAGAGCTCTGGAACACAAAGTCAGTCTTTTATTCTCCACCTTGAAAACAAAAAGGCTGAAAAATAAAATCAAAACTGAAAAGTGTCGTTTCATATAATTCAAATGAACTCTATGGAATCATGAAGGCAAAGGGGTCTTACAGCAGGAAAGGGTCATAAAATAGCTTGACAGACATATAACGGTGTAGAGGAAAGAGGAAAAAAAAAGAAAAGAACTCTATTTCAATTCCAAATTACACAAACAAAAATAAATATATAAAACATCAATGATGTCTAATCCATCTTTCATTAAGCTAAAATTCTTAGTTTTTTAGGAAAACCATAGGAGATACCTCAGACAAGTTTCCATCTTACCTTCCACCTGCTCTATGGCTAAAAACAACTGGGGGTGTGGCTTATCTGCTCTACCAGTAGCACTCTACAGGGATCATCAGATTCATTTATTAATAAACTCAAACCCCTTACCTGGTGGGAGAAATGCTGTATGCTGTTGTAACTGCATGTTGGCTAGAGCCTGTTGGTATTGGAAAATACCAGTGTTAAAGACTGCGGTGGCACCGTTGGTTTTTTCAAGAGCAGGCCTCTTTGGTAATGGGGGAAGTACAGCTTGAGGAATTCCCTGTTTAGTGAATGAGTATAAAAAACAAATACCAGTAAAAAGAGAAAAAGAAAAAAGAAAAATCAGTTGAGGGCTAAAATTGTTAGGAAGCATGAGCAAGCAAGCAGCAGAGCACTTAACTACCCAAGGGGAAAAAAACATCCAATAAACAAAAATTTAAAGGGAAAAAAAAAAAGCAAGATAAAAGCTTTAAAGGAAGCATTATTTTTGTCTTGGGGGCGGGGGGAAAAACCCACTAGTATGAGAGCACATGTTATAATGTGTTAAAGTGTTTTAAGTCCCATAATGCTTCAGGCTTTCTGGGAGAAGCCATTGATTTGGGAAAAGAAGAAAAGCTGCACTGCGAGCTCCATGAGGACTGACAAGTATAAGCAATGTTAATAGTTAATTGTACGGAGTGACCGAAACAGGTAAAATAAAAATCAGTCCCACTCTGCCCCTCCCCCCATGTCTACCTAAACATGCACATGTCCCAGAGCATGCAAGTTTTTTTTTTTCTTAAAACAGTGAACTAGAAATATTAAAAAGTCAATAATTCTATCACTAAAGCCATGCTAACCAAACAGGTACATAAATATACAGTCCAAAAATACATTTTTAATGTCCTTCAAGTATTCCATTAGAATATTCTACAATGTAGTTAAACTGAATGTGGACTGCTGGGCTTTCGGAATCTTTCATTGTATGATATCCGTCCAGGGACTTGTATTACGGTCTTTCCGCTAATTTTGTCAGGAAACCACACTCAGTTTTTCATTGTACTTTACAACTTTATAACAGAAAAAGGAATATATATTTTTAAATAGATAAAAAAAAAAAACTTGTATCTACAATAAAGCTACATGCCAAGCTAAAAGGTGAAAGGTCATAGTACCAGGTCAAAGGTTGCCTCGAGGGGTCGCTTCAGTGATTTGACAGCCGACTGAGTCTTAATTAGCAGGCAGCGAGCACATGATGGCAATGGGCCAGTGGGGTTCAAGCGCATTAACATAAACAGCAAGCAGAGGTGCATCATGGGGGCAGCAGTGCATTTTTGGGTAGGTGAGAAAAAACAAATAAAAAAACAAATCATCGGAATGCCATATACAACGAATAACAAGACTAAGCATGCACAATAAAGGCACTACTGAGTTGTTATTGGGAGGATAACTCCTCTTTGTAGTTAATTACAAACAAGATACTCTAACAGAAAAAAAAAAAAAGAGTGAAAGGAAGAGAGGAGGAGAGAGTCTGCCTTCTGTATTTTTGCTCAAGTATCCATAAACAAACACAGAAAAGACCTCTCTCGTGATTATTTTACTGTGCTATGAAATACCACACAGTGTTTTTATGAATATTTTAAAGATTACGTCATATATTTATGTAAAAAAAAAGGACAACATTACAACAGCTAAGCAAAGAACAAAAATGGACTCATTAAAATCAGCTATTAGATCACATTAAAATTTACCTTAAGTGTATAGGTATCTGTTCTAAATGATCCAATTTCTAACTCCTCCTTGAGTACTGCTTTCTCCTTTCTACGTAATGGCATAGGCAAGCTTCTCTAGTTTTACAGTTCTGTTTATGCCACAATAGTGCTTAAGATTGTCTAGATAGCAAACTGTTCAAAATCTTGTAGCTAATCCTAAAAACAATTTTGTTGAAGCAAGTCTCCTAAATAGTTCCAGATTCTCTTATGGTTAAAAGCAAGATAATGTAGAGAAGAGCCTTGATGTGCGAAGGAACACACCGAAGGAAAACGACGGCTGATTAGGTGGCACACAGAAATAAGAGGACCGAAACGGCAGGATCGTTAAACCGAAAAGGAGACAGGTGTTCTGTACGAAGCAGAAATTTCAGAAACCCTATATCCAGAATAAGACACAGTATTAAGAGCTAGGCCGAGGGAAGGAGCAATCTGAACCATTTGAGGAGTTACTCTCACTTCTCTGAATGGTAACTTCATTATGTATTGTCTGGGATACCTGAACAAACATATCTTAAGCAAAAATTTTTTTTAAAAAGGTTAATAAATGAATAGCTTGTCGTCAGATATAGCTGTTCACTTTGCTTTTTTGACGGTTAACGAGGATTGATCTGAGGTCTCTAACTCACCATGGCAGCTGCGGTGGCTGCAGCCTGTGCTGCAGCAGCCTGGTTGACCTGGTATTGGGCAGCCTTGATCTTGGCTTGCAGATGTGCGGGAGGATGAAAGTATTTGCACTTTTCCCTAGAGCATCTCCCTTTGATGTAATCCATACACACGGTGACTGTGTTGTCATTGGTGTCAATCATTGTGCTGTCAGCAGGATGGGCAAACCGACAATCGTTTTCTCCTCTGTTGCAATTGCCACGCTGGTACTCTCGACATACCTACGGGGTCATTAAGTGCACAGGGGTCAGTCAACATGGACAAGTAGAAACTTTCCGAAGATTTTAACTTAAAGTGCAAGACTGGTGATAGAAGCCAACAAATGAAAGGGGAAAAGAATTTGCAAAGGAACCACAAAATAACTTGAAAACATTCTTAGTTCGGTATACAAATTATAATCCCATTTCAGTAAAATGTCCATGAGAAAGAAAACACATTTATGATACTAATTATGGTAAAATATCTAATTTAAATTATGTTGATATACTTATTCATTACCAAGGGGGAAAACAGTAACTTTATATAGTGAAGAACCCTGGAGACACCGCTTTAATCAAACAATCAAAGTTAATATCACCAGTAATAAAGACATAATGACATCATGTACCTACTGATATGATGCACTGAAAAAAGGATACAACATTACATTTGTTGTATTACTGCTGAGAACGCATAACCTGAATTTATTTAATCATGAGGAAACATCAGACAAACTAAAATGGTAGGATGTTTTACAAAATGACTGATCAGTACTCTTCCAAAGTGTCAAGGTCATGAAAGACAAAGAAAGATTGAGACACTGTCACAGACTGAATGATCCTGGAGTCAGAGAAAGGAGGTTGGTAGGACAACTGGTGAAATCTGATTGAGGTCTGTAGATCGGATAATAGCAGCTTATCAAGGCTAATTTTCTGGTTTTGTGAGTGGTAACATGGCTATGTAAGCTGTCAATATTTAGGTAAGCAGGGTGAAGGATAGGCAGGAACTCTTGGTTCTATTTTTGCAACTTTTATGCTAATCAGAAATTATTTAAGAAAGTGTAAAAAGTAAAATGATAGCTTTTTCATAAAATGTTTCGAAGAGCTAAGTTTTTGATCATTAGAGATTTACCTGGTAGCTATAAAAAGCAGATGGAAAAAGATTAGTTTTTGTTACTGTTTATTTTTTTTTTTTTGCGGTACACGGGCCTCTCACTGTTGCGGCCTCTCTCGTTGTGGAGCACAGGCTCCGGACGTGCAGGCTCAGCGGCCTTGGCTCACGGGCCCGGCCGCTCCGCGGCATGTGGGATCTTCCCGGACCGGGGCACGAACCCGCGTCCTCTGCATCGGCAGGCGGACTCTCAACCACTGCGCCACCAGGGAAGCCCTACTGTTTGTTTTATATCTATGAATTTTGGATGGGGTCCCTGGGGAAAGGTGAAAATGGGTTATTTTTCATTCATCTGCTCGATTTTGACTCTTACTATTAAAGTTTGTCATGGTGCTTGCTCTAATCAAGAGGTTGCCGGCGCTGTCTTCAGTCAGAATAGTTTGACCTTTTTACCACAAGAGGGCCATCTAAACACAGAATGTCCTTATATTTTTATGCTCTTACTTCATGCTTCAAGGATGTTTCCGTTTTGTTTTTCACAAATCTTTTTACAAACTGAGCGAATGCAGACCCTGAACACTCAATTTTGGAATTCATCAAGGGGAAAAAAGGGGGGGGGAACCCCATTGTGATTTAAAAAAACAAAGATTTTCTTGGATTTAAATACATGAAATGATCACATTTAATTCTAGGCATTTCCCCCTTTTACATCCATATCCCATTATTGAGGAAAGTGCTTCCTTTTAAAAAGGTCTCTATAATTTGTATCGTGGTATATCTTAAAAATAGCATTATAAACGACATCTTGCACCATTTGGAAACCTCAACTAGCTAAAGCATTGCATTCCACATAGCAATGAGCCAACTCTATTCATCACCTCAATTTATGTAATTTTTAAAAATTATTAAATAACTACTCTGTGCCAGACACTCTGAGAGATATTAGGAATACAAAGATGACTTAGGAAGTTACAGAAGATCCTTTTTTTTTTATCATTGCATTTATCTTCTTGAACAAAAGAAAACAAGGATATCCAGGAGTTTATAATTTGAAAAGCAAAAGTGGTAAAGCTGTTATCCACAACTATTGTCCTCCACTCTCACTGAGGACTGGAGTCAGCTGTGCGGCTTTCTACACCACAAATCCCCACTTACTAAATTAGGCTCATCAAAATAGGAAGAGAGGAACACTTAAATGAGGATAAAAACTCTTCACGTATGTATGCAAAATTATGCTAAACTTATACCACAGCATAAACAAAAAAGTTACTTTTCTGTTTAAACAAATCTGTGTCAATGCAGCCTCATCCAATAGGAAACCATCTGTGTTCGGACACTACTGCTGTTAGCTCTTCAGTAATTCCTGCTTTCTCGAATATGCTCGCAAAGAAACTGGCAGCAGCTGAACCAACACTCTGTTTTCCAATTTCTCTCGCTTTTTGCCACACTGACAAGAAAGAAGATCTGAAGGCAGTCTATCTGTAGGATCTTGAATCACTATCAAAATCAAAGATTTGCAATTTTTCAAAAACAATTATGCCAGTGCTGAGTGCCAGGCTGATCTTGACTTTTTTATTTCTCTGTCCATCTCAACGTTCTTTTTATTTTCAGGGATGTGAGCTTAAAATCAGGTTGCATAAAGATGATCATTCTAAGACCCCTTCTCGTCCCTCTCCGTTTGCTTTATGCATGTGTCAGTGTGGTTTGTATAGGTTAATAATTGGTTTATTACAGTTTTGTACTCTTTACTGCCTTGCAGGATGCATTGGGGGAGAATTCTAAAAAACATTTAAGCAGAGCTGATAACTAGCAGTTAGCTCAGAATTTTGTTCCTAAATCCAGCCTTTTCTGATGTTCCAAGAACTTAGGTAACTGTTTCTGCATGATATACATTTTTGACTGTTTTATTTTTTTTTTCCAACTTAAGGTTCCTCCTGACAAGAGAAATGGAACAGAAGAAATATACTGAAATAGCTGTTCTCCTATTATTCTTGCCTTTGAAAAAAATAGAGAAGAAACTGAAAATCTCTTGTGAAAACTTGTACTGGTGAGAGCTACAAGGCTAGAGGGGCTAGAGAAGTTTGCCAAGCTTTGCTTGTATATATGGATTGCTGGGTACCTATCTGAACAGAACAAACTTCCCAAAGCTTTTCAAACAGATTTTTCTCTACTAATGACCATCAATAAAATGGGATCTATCCCTTGACTGCTGAATATGGGTTTGGCCTGATAAACTGAAGCAAACTTTAGACTGTGTTGCTTCCCCAAAAGAAATCTCTTAGTTGTATGTAGTATTGTGTTACCAAATTATAGTTGACAGACAAAATTTCAACAAATCTAACCTTATAATTCAAATCAGGATAAGAAATCGCACAATTTACCACACAGAGAATTTGGAACAAAGAAGATAAAATTAGGATTTGAAAATCCTAACAACATTATGGCTCTTTTTTCTATTCTCATCCAATCTTCTGCACGAACATATTTTTCAAATAGTTGTAACTATAGTATGGCTATTACTTGGTGATCTGTTTTTGCTCAACAATGTAGCATAAGCTTTTTGTTTGTTTGTTTTACTTAATAGTGTCCAGAGTCATCATTTTTGCTGGCTGCATCAAATTCCATAAAACAGATGTGTATAATATAGGTAACTCTTTCAGAGAACATCTAGATTATTTCCAATATTCCCATATTACAAATAATGTTGCAAAGAGTATATTCATGACCACACTCTTTAAAAAAATCATTCTCTAAGGATAAATGTGCAGAAATGGCATTAGTGGGTCAACATATATAAGTACTTTTTACAGTTTGGTAAGTGGTTTTCAAACCTAGATGAAAATAATTCCATCTATTGATATTAGCTAAACACATAATGTGCTTCAATCAGAAAGAATGTTTGTAAGTATAAGTACTTATATGTACTATAAGTATTAAGGCAGTTGACCTATACACACTACTATATATAAAATAGATAATTAATAAGGACCTACTGTATAGCACAGGGAACTCTACTCAATACTCTGTAATGGCCTATATGGGAAAAGAATCTAAAAATGAGTGGATATATGTATACATATAACTGATTCACTTTGCTGTACACCTGAAACTAACACAACACTGTAAATCAACTATACTCGATTAAAAAAAAAAAGTATTAAGGCAGGATTTGCTTTGGAAATCAGGTAAGTTTTGGAAACTTTCATACAAAATGGATAAGAGGTTGCTTTTACAGTAAAAACCGTCATTTCAATAAAAATATTCACTGAAAATTCCATTTCCAGAAAAACACCTTTGGCATATAAACTTTAAATAATCAAAAGAAAAAGCAATCAGAAAAACTTCCCAAGGAAATCTAAATTAATTCTACATAAACCTTCTTTGGTTAATTAAATAGCAGTAGTAGGGTGGAAAGAGAATAGAGTTTGAAATCAGAAATTTTCAGTTCTATCTAGTGTTTATATTTACTAGCTCTGGAATCATGAATACTGAATAAGATAATGTACAGATAGCTTAAAACACACTATACAAATCTGATTAAACAGTTGTTATTCGATCTCAATTTCTATAAACATGACAAACATATTTCAAAATGGTCAAAATAATAATAGGTTGTATAAGTAGTATTAAATTCATCATTACTCTGCAAGTTAAGGCTTGAGAGTCTAAGGAAATTAAGGTCAATGGATGAACTTATTCAAAACTAAACAGCCATTTGCATGTTATTTAAGAGACATTCTATGTTTTGTGCTTAACATAGTTAGTCATCTTTAGAGACTAACATTCAAAGCAGGAAGAGAGGGCTAACCGTAACAGGGAAGAGGGACTCTCGGGTACTTTTTTTTTTTTGCCGTACACGGGCCTCTCACTGTTGTAGCCTCTCCTGTTGCGGAGCACAGGCTCCGGACGTGCAGGCTCAGCGGCCATGGCTCACGGGCCCAGCCGCTCCGCGGCATGCGGGATCTTCCCTGACTGGGGCACGAACCTGTGTCCCTTGCATCGGCAGGCGGACTCTCAACCACTGCGCCACCAGGGAAGCCCATCTCAGGGTACTTTAATACTCTGGGAAGTCAATTTAAACCTAATGACCAATATTAAGGAGCTTATTCAAAGACACATACATACCCGTTGTTCAACAGTAAGCATCATGGACTTTATTAAGTTTGAGCTAACACAACACTTTAAAAAAGAAATACTGGATAATCAATTTTATCAAAGAACCCAAAGCATTACAGGTCATGAATATACAATCTAATACAAAGAAATTACCTGAGTTTTCAACTCAAAACGAATTCAAATATCCACATCTTAAAATTCTGGTGATTAGGGGAAATGATCTTAGTTAATTGTTGGTAAAATTACATTCCCAAGATAAATATCTGATGATGCGATATCTAGTTTCAGTCTGTTATTTGATAATTGTACAAATTTGGTCTACCTGAACCTCATTTTTTAAAAACTGAAGAAAAAGACATCTACTTTAGCTACCTCAGAGAATTTCTGTTAAGATCAACTGGGAGTTTTCTTTGAAATCTAAAAGGTGGAACCTATCATTACCACCAGGCCAGTGAAGACAAGCATATTTCTATAGATGATATAGCTAAGAATTTGTCATTTGACCTTATGTAATTAAAAAAATCAAATCTGAATATACAGGAATGACCAACTAAATAAAACTTCCCATTAAATACACTGCCAGATTTTCATTTACTCATTTCTATGCATGACAGGACATCTGAAACAAGCTCATCAATATGCCAAATGTTCAGATCTATAGTTACCTTTACTACTCCTTCTAAATAACTGCAAAGACAGGGGCATTTTAGCTTTAATTTGTATGAAGAAATTGGTGGAAAAACAGCAAATATGAGTTGGCTGAGCCAGGATTAGCAATTCCCTTATTTTAAACAATGTACAACTCTATCATCTCTAAAACAAAACTCAAACTAATCACAGACAGTAATAATCGACAGAGACTAGATGTTTTAAATGGGGGGTGTGACCACATTTTAGAGAGTCATTCTAAAGCCTTATTACAATTAAAAAAAATGTAGACTACATAGACCTGTGTGCATAAAACTCAATATTTCTTGGTACTTTTCTAAAGAAATTAAAATATCATACAAGCAATAGCCAAACACTCTCTACAAAAATACGGAAGTAAAATAATTCTATCAGTAAGCCTTTCTTATATTATTAAAAGCATTTGCTTTTCTAATCTTATTTTGAATTGCATCTTTTATATGCAATAGATCATGACAAATCCATTCAATGCCTATAATAATGTCATGTAGGAATGCCTTTCACTATCACTTGAATCCACATTTATCTTTAAATGCTCTTTTTTGTGTAGGCAGTAGGTATCATATGTTTTTATGTCTATATGAAAAAAGTCACTAGACTCTTTTGTGTCAGTAAGTAGTGGAAGCATTCAGTATCCAGTGGTCTGAATTAGAAATTCACGTCATGATTACCTCAGTAGAATAAAACTTTCGGCACATGAATACTTTATTTTAAAACAAACTTTAACTGAAAAGTATCAGAAGCCTAGTGGTTTGCTCTCCTTCCCTGGAATATGTCATATGTTTTTGTCATACAGACTATTGATATAAAAATGATGTAGTTCACAAAATGGCAATCTAATGTCTCCATCAGCATATGAAATATGTGGCCACTGGTTTGTCTTTTGTTTGGTTAATGCTGTTATGCAGTATAAATTACCCTAAAAATTATCACCAATTGCTTAAAATATTTCATAATGCTGTACATTGTGTTCTCAGCAATTTCACAAAATGTAGAATGCTAAATGCATTGGAGGAGGAAGATTTTTGTATACAAGTAACTGTACATGAGGTAAATGATGAAAATTAAGACTTAAATGACAGGTGCTGGCATCCCTGGAATAGGTATTTTATACACCATTTGCATTTAGAATCACCTGGCAGATCTGTGCAAAGGATTTCAGAGACCCGCTAAAGACCCACTGAATCGGTCTGTGGGGATGAGGCCCTGCATTAAAATTTTTTTTTTTTTAGTTTTTAATTTTTTTTTTTTTTTTTTTGGCTGTGCTGTGTGGCTTGTGGGATCTTAGTTCCCTGACCAGGGACAGAACCCAGGCCCTGGGCAGTGAAAGCCCCAGTCCTAACCATTGGACCACCAGGGAATTCCCAGGCCCTGCGTTTTTCACAATCGTCCCAAGTGATTCTAATCACATTACAGCTTGAAAACCATTGCTCTAGGACTAGGGGCATGAACTAGATGCCATACTTTGTAGCTGGAATGTTCAAAATGTAAACATGTTCTCAAGGAGAATGCTAACACATGTTTAAAATGTGTCATATTTTATCTCTTCGGTTACATTACCCTAAGCTCTGAATAAGGGCGTGTATCGTTCTGTGATTAATTAATTGATTAACTGGCTGACTGACTCATTTATTCCTTCACTGACTAAGTTACTGGGCATCATTTATGAGCTTGGCACTATTCTGGTGGACCTTTTCTTGTTGTTAATAACACAGCTGATAACCTTATAAGGCTTCAAGATATTCCTTACAACAGTTTTTATGTGTAAGATGTTCAACAGTTCTTCATTGGATATTGTTGAATAAACAAGAGAATAAATGCATTCATGGATCCTTCTTGCACCATAAAAAAATTATTGTGTGTCGTGAAAATAAGTCAAACAGTGATTTCCTTAATTACCAACTCTTTGTAATGAAGCAAAGATATGACTAAAAACCTCAGTCCTTTCCAGTACCTACAGATTTTTAACAATTTCTTAAAATAATCATTGAAAATGACCGCTACTTGAAAATTACACAAGGGCATCCCAAGGTCACAAAATGGAATTTTCAAAGCCTCATTTCAGTGACTGATATTCGGGAGACTTGCTCCTCTTTAGAGAAGACCATGAAGACTGAATTTTACAGCACAGAAAGTATGCAGCTACAAGGTCTTTTAAAAGACATCCAACAAAGAATGGATAATATGAATAGTGATAGAAAGCTTAGGGGTGTGTGCGTGTTATTTATGTGTTAAATACCTTTACAGTAGTTTGTGGCTGGCATTAAACACAGGAAAATGACCTAAATTTCACCTAGAATGTCCTAACTGGAGGTGATCTTAGAGATTGTCTGGTATATTCCCCTAATTTAATATGTGTGGAATATGAAGCTCGGAAAATATCGAAAACTTGACCTATGCTTACTCACCTAACTAGCAAAATCACCAGCACTAATCCTTGGATTCGATTCCTGTTTTTCAATTTAACGTTTTTTGTAGTATCACACTGGGTGCTATAAATATAAATATGTGTTAGTTCCTCTAAACAGAACCAGAAGGCTGATGATCTACCATGTTTTTAACTTCTTCATTGTCTATTTTGTAGCCAAAGAGAGAAAGAAGTGGCAAGAAGAATTGGCCAATATTTTAACTGATTCAAAATCTGTTCACCTCAAAAGGAACTCAAAATTCTAAAATGTACTTGGGAGTTCCATGAGTTAAAAATAGAGTATAGATTTAAACCCCAAATAACTAGATGTGTAAATTAAGTGTGTGTACTTACCGCCATGTCTTTTAGACTCCAAGATGTAGTGCAATTAGCATGAGAGGAAATACCCTGAAGATAGGAGTGTCTAAAATCACAAGTGCTAGGAGAAAGGTGCCCCTTAGCTTCACATTGCAACATCCTAACAGGTTGTAACTGTGACATTGAGTCAGATCCTGTGCAGGAGAATAAGGAAGCTGCCCTACCATCAGGCATTTAGATAAGTGGAATTCGGGTTAAAAGGAAATGACAGTCATTGCAACAGTAGCCATTTGTTGTGACTATGGGAAAGGAAGACAGACAAAATACTCAAAGTAGCTTCTTGCAAAAGAAAAACAAAACAAAACAAAAGACAGAAGTCTTCATTTTAACTAAGCACCATACAAAATATAACCAATTACAGACTACCTAAAATTGTGGGAGGATTAGTTTAAAAGAGTTCTGACCACACAATCAGCCTTTTAAAGAGGTTCTTTGACAGAGATTTAAATAGAGACGTTCTCAGCTTTAGGAATATCATCTATTAATAATTAATTCCATCAAGTTATCTCAGACTGCCTATTTGGTTCCCATTAAACAATCAACAATTACACATTATGAACCCAGGGTTTGCTTCAGAAAGGTCGGTGCGTGGGGGTGGGGGAGGGATGATTCATACGTTGAGCACATCTAATAATTTTTAAATATTTAACATTTCTTAAATTTCCTCCCAGTTTATCTGCAAACAGCATTAGTTAATCAATGAGCAAGAACAATTGTGCAATGACGAACCACCCACAAGTCAAGGTGTTATCTCTAGCACACAGCAGAGTCCTTGGTGCACAGAGGGCGTGCAATTAAGTCTCAATATCCTTCCTGAGTTCTCCTTGTGGAACTCTTGTAATTAGTAGCTTTTCCCAAAACGTTCAATGAAAGGTAAAAAACAAGCCTAAAATAAACAAACAAATGAAAACTCTAAAGGGAACACACAAGCCAAAATTTACTGCCTCCTCTTTGTACTATCACCTGTGTGGGAAGGGAGAGTAATATACTAGTGTTTAAAAATGTAGTTCTGAGTTCATTCCCCACCGGAACATCCTACCCACGTGACCTTGAATAAGTTACCTTACCTCTCTCTCCATAAATTTATCGCCCTGTTAAATGGAGTTAATGATAGTATCTTCCTCATAAGATTGTTTTGGGGATTAAATGTGTTGCATATGAAGGGGTAACGCTGTGATTGGTAGATAGTAAATACCCAATAAATATCAACTATCGTTATTACCGTCAAAAAGATGGTGGCAGTTATAACTATCTGAGATCCTTTGTAATGCGTGCAATGAAACTTAATAAACAAAAAATTGGTGCTTATTAAATAAATTCCTGCTGAACTGATTAGAGTCAATTATGTTCACACAATGGCCTTGTTTTTCCGCTTTCTCAGTAATTAAGACACGTAAACGTTCTCAGCACTAAGTACTGCCTCATGCTAACCAGGAAACAGAGGAAGAGCTCATTTGCTCTTTATATGGACACCAATGCTAGATTTGAGAGCTTCAATGTACAGTAATGTTGCCATTTTTCCCCTTCATCTAGAGTTTACCAAGTTCACTAATTTACAGCCATGCTAAAATTCTCAACAACCACTTCAGCATAAGATTTATATCTTTAATTTCTTTTTCATGTAGCAACAGCAAAGTATATACATCTGATCATCCTTGACTCTAAGACTGAGAGCATCACCCAATTTACAATTTAAAAACTTATAATCACATTTCACAAACAAGGCTGCCTTGCTATTCCAACCAAAATATTATGAGGCTTATGAGGAAACTTGCAACGATAAATTTCAAAACAGTTTGTAGAGAGTAACTGAATAACATCTTTATGAGGACAAGTACCAGGGGATTGATAGAATTTGTTAATAGCAACAATAACAAGAAACATTTAGGAAGCTTCTGCTGTGTGCCAGACACTGACTAATTCTTTGAGGTAAATGCCATAGGTTTCCCCAATTTGAAGATGAGGAAACTGAGGCACAGTGAAGTAATAAGCCGTCTGATCCCAGAGTCCAAGTTCTTACCCATTATTCTACATGCGGATGTTGTGGCTTCTATAAATGTTACATTCATCAGGTATAGCATATCTATATTCTAGACAAACGCTCCAAACACTAAACCAAAATCTCTGCTTTGAATTGTTTTTAACCTTTATGGCCATGGAAGAAATAAACAAAGAGCACACTTTGAAATTTAGAATGGAATGCAGAAAGACACCAGCGAATCACTCCTACCTCAAGTCTGTCTGTCCGCATTAATTTCTGTGCAGCAGCTGCAGCAGCTGCAGGTACAGGGACCCCAGGATTCCCTGTAACCAACATTGGTGCAGTCGGCAAGATCTCTGCTGGAACCAGGCTTGGGGAAACAGGTCCCAGGTAGGGATTAAAGGCTGCTGATGCATTGGTGGCTAAGCTTGGTGCAACTGAAAACATTGGCTGAAAAATAAAATACAAAGCAAAATTTAATCGGCAGGTCTTGGTTCAAAGTTGATATCCTGCATTATATATCTATCCTCCATCCATGTATCCATGCATTCATTCATAACCCATTCTCCCTTTGCTTCCTCTTTCCCTCCCTCCCTCTCTCCATTCAACTGTATGTTTATTTACTCTCATTTAGGATAAGAATGTTTCTTAAAACAAGCATTCATCAAATCAACGTTTTTCTAAAATAGAATGGGTAATTATCCATTAAATGTTCCACTGGGATTTTGAAGCTTGGGGTCTATAATACTTGCAATTTCTTTTTGAAAAATAGCTCAACCATTCAATACAGAAACTTCTTGTGGTTACCTAATCTCCACCTTTGTCCTGATTTAATCCTGGAAACTTGTCTAAGAAATACATTTCATAATTGCTATGTCAGATGTACTTAAAAGATCTGTTTACAACTGTTAATAGGTTGCAAGTGTCCTATTATCTAGAATAAATAAAGCAGAACTGACAGTGGACAGCAGAATTTCACAGTCAATGTAAACTGTGAATAAATCTTATGGGATACGTGAAAGGTGACGATGACACCATTTCTTTTGAGCATATAAGATAAAGTATTTGGCATATATATTTGTTGCAGGTTTTCCTGGGGAAATTATAAATCTCCCACCAGCCTATTACACCTTCGTGAGACACTTAACAAATTCAGCTTACTAGGGAGAAACTATTCTGAAATGTGAAGTCTGAAAAAGAACACTTCTAAAGAAATGCATTCTGATTGTTCAAGGAAATACATATAGTAGCATTGAATAAAATGCTACAAGATAGATTTTTTTTTTGCCAGGAATGCTTTCATGAATATATGAAAATAGTTTCTATTTGTTGATATGAAAATTTGCATATCAGGAAATATGTTTTTGAATAAAATTAAATAATTTACCTGAAATCTATTTTAACAATGTGCTTCTCCAGTTTTCAGAAGCTAACCTAGCACAATTTTCCACCTTATTGGTGGTAAATTTTCAACTTCCTAATTCAATGGAGTTTTCATTCTTGATGTTTAATGCTGTGTGTAATAATAATGTTTGTTTCCAAAACACAAAACCAAATGGACAAAATGGATCCTGTTCATTAAGGTAATTTTAAACAATCTGTTGTTATCTTTACCCTGTAGTAAGGAATAGAATCACAGAAATTTCTTTTAGAAAGAAAGGGACATGAGAATGTAGATAATTCTTCCCTCTGACAGGAATAAGAAGTTAGATGACCCCAGAGTTCATTTAGTATTCAAGAGAGTCTTGGTGTAAGGTTTTATGCAATCAAGATGGACATGTTACAAAAGTAATTCTTATAGCTCAGAAGAAATATCTTTAAAAAAATAAAATATATCCTTTATCTAATTTGGCCCTGACTCATCCTGTATTTAGAAGAGTAAAACAGATTTCAGGTATACCTTTTTTCTTAGGGCAGTGGTTCTCAATTATGGGTGATTTTGCCTCGCAGGGGACATTCTGCAATATCAGGGGACATTTTTGGTTGTCACAGCTGGGGATGCCAGCTGCACCTAGTGGGTAGAGGCTGCTAAGTGTCCTATAACACAGAACAGTCCCTCGTAACAAAGACTTATCCAGCCCCAAATGTCAATAGCGCTGGGGTTGAAAATGCCTATCCTAAAGGATACAGCCTTCTCGTGACTTCACAAATTGTTTTAGGACAAAATATTTGCAGCCAGCATATCCAGTCTTACTAAGAAGACCATGTAATACAGAGTATTTAATACATAATTTGATTCACTTGGGTGAATAAACAATATACCATGGATTCCATCGATATTTTCAAACTAAAATAATTGTTGTTCCTAATGTGTTGGTTTGAATGCCATGGTTAGTTGCCCTGCCTGGTTCATGGCTCTTGATGAAGTTGCCTAAAGTAATACCTCCGGTCCCCAGTTCCATCCCTGCCCAAGGCAGCTACCCACGCACAATAGGAAACTATTGGGGGTTCCAGATATTAACAATCAATAACCTGTCAGAAACTGGGGCCCAGAGCAATCTCCATCTATCAACAGTTACTTATTCAAACAGCAGCTGATCTGATACTGCTTCACTGACTACTGGTTGCCAAGGCAGCAGCAACACAAGAGTTGCCCTGTATAGTAAATACATGTTGAACTTGGATCTCTATTCAGAAATATTCAGGTTAAACTTACACTGTTACATACTGTCGGACACAATATGTGACATTTCAGCCAGAAAAACACTCTAATTTTTCTCTTATTTAAGAATTATAAGAAATTTAGCACAGAAGACTAAAAGACTAGTTTAGAATATGGAGAACAGAGCTGGTCAATGTTAATTCTTGCTATGAATTAATATGTATTTCCAGAGAGGGCACTTTAAATGTATACTTCAGAAAGTTATTGAGATGTTTGTGTCACTCTGCACAATCTACTATAATTATTTAGAAGCAGAGGTCCAACTGACAAACTGATGGAGGGAAGAAAAGCATTTTTATTTTAAGAAAATAAGATCAGTGGCCAGTAAAATCCAGCTTTGCTGAACATCACCGAATAAAATAAATTTATAATCTGCAATGCATATAGTGTAGCAGTTGCATATTACAGATAAAAGAATACTTTTATGAGATAAAAATACTCATCTTATTAACTGGAAACAATTTTTCCACTAGATTGTTTCTACAGAGTCGTCACATGAATTAATTTTCTGACAATTCAGCAGAACAGATTCAAATCTGAAGAACTTTAGGGCACTGTCCCCAAGTAAAATCTGTAGCAGCTTCTAAAATTCTAAAACATCAACTATTCAACAAACATTATCTCAAACTGCTCCCTCTCCAGATAAAGAGTTATTTGCTAAACAGGCAATCGATAATAATAGCTCTGTACTTTGAAACTGGATTCCAGTAGCTGCCCAAAAAACCCACTGAAGTGCAGCATTCCTTCATTTCTTTTGAATTTCTGTAAATTTGTTATATCCCTTTTTCAAAGAGCACCTTGCTAGAGGTAGGTCATTGCCGGCCCCATCAGAGTGCTCTAATCAGATTAGTGAAGCACTTGAACTGTGGTACTGCCAATTCTCCATTCCAAATGCCATCCGAAAGAGGATTCAGCAGAATCACAAAGACGGATATTAATACAATGGTATTATCGAGCAGTATCCTATTTTCTCCGAAGTAACCACAGGATAACATAGAACTATGTAATTGGTGTATTTGATACTAACTATATCCTTGTAATAATGATTTACAGATACCTTTGTTCCCAGAAGGCATAAGGAAGGTTGGTTTATGATTGCCTTTTTGCCAGTGAACATCCCAAGCAGAGAAAAACAAATTGCAATCTCACTAATGCTGGTGCATTTATGGGCTAACCACTTGTTTGTTTTAAATGAGACATTTGATTCCATTAAGGTAATCAGGCTTTATTATGAATGAAAATGTTATTCAATTTCACATTATGACCCTCGTTAACTGTGTGCCAACATGACTATTACAATAATTCTATTTATTGTGTGCCAGGCATTGTGCTAAGTGCTTTACCTATGTTATTATATTTAATCCTCATAATAGTAGAGTATAAACTCCTTGGAGCAAACGAAAGCAAAAACTCCACTGCTTTTGTTACAAGGAGGAGGGGATACATGTTTAGTTCACTACTAAATTCCCAGAACCGAGAATGATGCCTGGCACACAGTAGGCCCTCAATAAATATACACTGAATATGTGAGTGAGTGAATGAATGAATGAAAGTGAATAAATTACAGCCTTGTCAGGTGGATATTATTAGTTTCATTTTGCAGATAAGGGAAAGGGCTCACAGAGATTATGTGCCCATGGTCACAAATGAGTGCATGGAAGACCTAGGATTTAGACATCGGTGTGTTTAATTCCAAGTGGTTCTAAAACCAGTGGTTCTCAGTGCTGGCTGTCCAGCAGAATTACCTGGACGACTTGAAGCCCGGAACTCCCTGGCACTCTCTACTCATCAGAATCTCTAGGCAGCAGTAGTTTTTAAGGCTCCTGGGGAAATCCTATTCCATATACTATGTGGTCTTCTACTATTTAAATACAGAAATAGGTCCAGTTTTCAGGTTCTATGTGAGGTCTCTAAGTATATGTGCCTCCTGTGGCTCCCTGCTTTTGAACATGGTTTTCCCTCCACGGTGAAGGTTGCTCCTGTCCAGCCCAACTGTTTAATTCCTAATTAGGCTTCAAGAATCAGGACTCTTTCTCGAAGTCTGCCCTGATCCACGCACACCTCCAACTATGAAGGCGCTTTTCCTACCCTCTGTTCCTACGTAATTCTTCGTCACTGGAGTTCAGCATTGATCACCAGGTGTGTTTACTTAACCATCTCTTCTACTTGGGCTCTCAGAGTGCAGTCTCAGGCACTGTGCTTTGTCCATTTTGCACATCCTGCACTTGGCATCTACACAAGTCCTCTACAAACATTTGCTTAACAAATGTATTTATGGATTTGCTATTTTTCTCTGCCACAGAAACTAACTAGCAAATATAGTAAATATTTTCTAGTATACATATTTGAACATTAAAAAAGATTGTGTGTTATTTCCTCTGAATCTCAAATTTTAATCATTAATTTCTTTAGTATGCTTATTTAAAATTTAATTTATTTTATTTCTGATTGTCACTTTTTTCATACTGAACTAAGTTTCATTAACATACTGTTACCATGCTGTAATCTTGCAAATATCATAGGGATTCTAATTTATTTGAAAACACTGTGTGAAACAGTGTTTGTTTTGCATATAATGTTCGCCATTTTTAATAAAATAGAGGGAGTATATGAAACAAATAATATATACTCAGTATGTGCTGGGATTTACAGAACACAAATTTTAAGTCAGACTTTTCTGGATTTTACCTCTGTGTGTGTGTGTGGCGGGGGGTGGTGTGTTTGTGATGGTCAAACATGTAAACAGGGAAAAATTAAGCTTTTTTAAAAAATTTACAGCACAAAATCAAGGTATATAAAACCATGTTTCTGGGTAAGCACAGCCCTGTACAAGAGCTATAAACAGTCTCTGTAAACAATTATTTTGAATATAAACATAGAGCCAAAAGCTAACGGGAATTATCAACAGATTTACATTACAGTGTCTTTTCTTCTAAGAAGGTAGCCCATGACTGGAATAAAATGAGAAATACTGTTTTAAACTCTGCTTCTAGACTGACTTGCTGACTGGGCAAATCAAATGACCACTTACTTTATTCTTAATTTCACATTATACTTCAAGTGACTTTTAATGAAGTAATAACATTTGAATAAAGAAGACTCACTTCTAGCCCTCCAAGAAGAAAGGTATCAACAAATATGGCCTGGTGCCTAAGATTCAGGGCCCATTCTCATGCTGCTTGAGGAAGTAGAGGCTCCTTGACAGAAACAGGCAGTAAGATGGGCAGGATGGATGAAATAAGATGCAGAGTGACTGACCTGGAACCATTTTTACCAGAAACACTTGGGGATAAAGCAGCCTTATCTCAACCACTAGTTGGATAAACTGGAATGTAAAGCACTAAAAAACAATTTAAGAATTCTAGGTGTTCCTGGAAGTGTGACAAATGATGACTTCAAAGCTTTCAGGAACCAACTGCCCAAAAAATGCTTGGATATGAAGTGACAGCAAAGGCAAGGCGACAGGAGCAGCAAAGGAGCTCCTAAGACTTTAGCTAAATCCAGTAACTTTGAATTTCTCTATCCCTAGCCTACTTCAAGTTCATGAAATGCATAGGGAATTCGACACGAGTTTTGTACCTCGAAGTAGCTAGTGTGTGTACCTTCAGGGCAGCTGCCTCGGGAAATTATGGATGGCCAAGGCCAACCTTTGGGCACACAGGGAAAGGCATGGGAGGGCACTGCTAGGGGACCTCCAGAGCTCAGATACACTCTTCAAAACACTGCTTACGCAGACCTCTTCAAGGGCAACGCCGAGAACCTGGAATCAACAGGGTTTCTGAAAAACATCTTTCTGGGATGGACCAAAGAAATACACCAGATGCATCTAAGTTGTGAGCCCCTGGGTGCAGTGTATCGTTGGTTATTTAGTAATTTCTTGTTAGATTACCTTTGCATCAGATAGTGTATGGCAAAATAATAGTATTTTTTTAAGTACTACCTAGAAAAAAAATCCAGAAATTTTATTCTTTTAATTTGGATAATTAAATACTATAGGTCCTCTATTTATCTTCAAAGATCATACAATAAAGCAAAAAATGCTCTTTTGTGTTTTTATTAGTGGTTTAGAAATGATAATAGAACTAACACCAATTACTTGATAATTGACTATGCTAAATTTTAGGAAGTAGACATATACATTCAATTATTTATTTTCAACTACTTATTTTCTTATCTTATGAAACTGGAATAATTATAAGATTGGTAGGACCTTTCAAATAATATATCTTAAAGTTTTCACTATATGCTGAAGAAGGTCAGGGTTTTTAAATGAATCCACCAAAGACCCGGAGTTGGTTGGTGGCACGTCTCCATTTAGTGTTTCCACAGCATGGACGCCAGAACCTGAACGGCCTGGGTGAAAATCCTGGCCCTGCTAACTCACTAGCTATGTAACTTGGGCAAACTAGTTACTCTCTGAACCTCTGAGTCCTCATCTCTAAAGCTGGATAATATTCCCTACTTTTATAGGACGGTTGTGAGGATTTATGACATAAAATGTACTGAGTGCCTTCAATGCCCTCAGAGTACTGTAATTACCCCCCAAATGTTATGTTCTTTTTCAGATTCCTGGCTTGGTACATTTCATTACAACATAATCAAGTCCATGAAAACAAGAAATTCGCCTATAAATCCCTGCATTTCCCAGACCAGCCCAGTGTTATGTTCTGGAGATCTTAAATTTATAGACCCGGTCTCTCAAAATTTATGAGAAGATGAGAACCCAAACTGGGCGGCATGATAGCTATTTCCTGGTCCCAACAGTACCCTCATCAAGTCCCTGGCTGCCTCTGCTAACAGTCTACTAATAGATCCACCTGTACTCCCCATTCGATGCTGCAGTCTCTATAATTGGGCTTGTGCTCTGGTTCCAGTTATAATTCCTTTGGACTCTGGCACGGGTAAACTACCCTGAACCTCTGCCTGTTCTTCTCATGTTCGGGAAACTCTTTGCTTCATTCTTTCTTTCACTTATCAAGCAATTTTTAAAATCTCTGCTACATGCCAGGCATAATGCTAGATGCTTCTGAATTTGATTAGACCTCACTAGCCTCTTCCCCTCTTCATGTTTCCTCCAGTTATGGTCTGGGGGCCAAACTGGCTGGCCCTAGAGAACTAAGATGCTTTACTTACTTGACTAAAAGTCCAGTCACTGCTCAGATATTCCTGATACTGCTGAGGTTATGAATCTGCTCACAGTATTATCTCCTTTGCTATCACTACTACCTGGGTTGGATCCAAGTTTATACCACGTCTTCAAACACCACCATCTATTCTAGTGGCCATCCTCCTCTGAGTGGCAACCCTTTTCCATATTAGTCACCTGGCTGTGTTATAATCCCTCTCTGTAGGCCCAGCACTAAAGTTCCAGTAAACAGCTGGTTATGACCATCTCGTTTATTTCTGAATTTATATTCTGATATGAATATACATTTTCCATATCATTATCCTCATCAAAACAGGGCTGACTACAAAAAGGATCGAAAAGTCTCAGGTGGGGTTTTGAAGGCAAATTTCCTGGATTAAAGCCTTCTCTACAGTCATTAAAACCCTAAATGCTTTAAAATTGAATAATTAAAATGACTTCTATACTCAGTACAAAAACGTCACTCTGAATGGAGTCTACTTTTAGACTATGATCTCAGGATGCCTTTAGCAGAAGGGTAATTCCACATTCAAATCTAGACATATCAGGGAAAATTAACATAAAGCCTGAATGGGCTCACAACTAATAAAAATAAATGCTCCGTCTAAGCAGAGGATTTTCCAACAATAACACCAGAAAATGAGGTAATTTTTCTGATGGTTTCAGAAATCTGTGACTTGTTGATTTTTTTTTAAACAACACATATTTGTTACTAGCATTTCAAACACATGAGCATAAATGGTGTTTAGAGTTTGTCCCAGGATTACACATACGATGACCCTGAAATGGCCTTGAGAGTAAAACTCAAGGACTAACTCAGGAGATGGGCCAAGACTTCACAGTGAGGAACTCACTGTCATGACCTGTTCTCTGCCATCTGGGAACCACACTTGCTGATCTCAGAGGTTCTCCCAGTCACCCAGAGGGTAGAGCCTGCCGGTCAGCACGCTTTAAATGTTTAAGTGGAACAAAGTGTCTCACATCAAGGAGAGATATTATATTGACTATCGTAGTAGCCACCCCAAGGATTTATCAGATCTTTGAAACCATATGTGAGAGTCGAGTGTAAAAGAGAACTCTTGTCCTATATTTTACGCTAGAGACAATGATTAAACTTTTTTTTAAACCAAATGGAAATCTTCATGCTATCCCAACACAGACATGTGAAATTAACAGGTGTCACAGAAATAAATTTAAGATATCATATTTTTAACTGAGTCCCCAATAATGGAAAAAATATATCAAGTTAAAACAGACAGAATTATAATATTCTCTCACCTCAACTGTATAGTATTGATAATTGGTATCACTGCCGATTGGATTTGGAGATCCCTCCCACCTCGAAATGCAATCCCCCCCTCTTTTTTGGAATGATTGGTTCATTAAGTTCTAAGAGAGAATAATAATTACATTGAGTTCAGGGGTTAAAATGTATCAGGAAAAAAATTAGTTAGCATACATGCTACAGTTAGCTATCAGAAAAATGTGGGTCTTCACGTTTCCATGACCCCATAATATTGCATATAAGTCAGTGACAGGAATATTCCGATCATTGCAAATTTCAACATGCATTTAAATACAGAATTACTATATCACAATTAACATCAGAACATCTTTTGTAACCTAAAATTAGTTACGATATTAATCTCTCACATTTTTGTGGATAAATGTGAGTAAAGGTTATTAAAGTCATTTGTCACATACACCCTCCTCCCAAATCCAAACAAATAAACAAACAAATAAATAAATAAATATGCTCAGAATCAAAGGTTACGTACATACATGGCTCAGTAAACATTAAATCCATATGACCACCTACAGTTTATAAAATTTTGCTCTTTTCTTAAAAGCTCGTGGAGTCTCTGCCTCTCCTGATTAGGTCTCCTTTGATGAGACTTCGAGGTCCGTGATATGGATTCGTCACTGTCAGAATTTTCCTAGCATTTGTAACTATAAACTAGTTTCAATTTAAGTTTAAAAGAATAACAAAGGCTCCTTTTCAAGAAAGAGAACTGTATAGATTCTCTTTAAGGAGAGAGGAAAGGGAAACATTTTCTCAACATTAAAGATGATATACACCAATTTTTAAAATGACTATTACTGCTAAAGGTAGCCTGAAAATGCACCTTGACTATACTGATGAGTTTAACGACCATTTAAAAAAAGACCATTTAATGTCTGCAAGTCACAGGATTTAATTTGAAGGGAGTTTTGAGGGACAAACATGCTGTAATGTAAATTTCCACATGATTTAGCCAGAAGATGAGTAACTTTACGGTGTGAAAATTGTTTCCAGGGTTTGACTGCTAGTTTGGCTAGAAAATGCTAGGTAACTGATACTGTTACCTATGTTCAGTTGATCTAGTGCAATCACCACTTTAACACTGAAAGTGAGCACTCAGAATGACAAACTTCAGGAACGAGAACTGAGAACACGCTTACCACGGGTTGCAATGGGGCACCGGGCATCATGGCGTTGGCTAGTTGCATTTGCTGGGCCAACATGGCCATGTTCTTCTGCTGAATCAAGTTATTGCGCCCATTTATCTCCAATTGCGTTTTTAAGTGGGGGGGTGGGTGAAGATATTTGCAGTTCTCCCTGGAGCAACGACCCTAAGAAACAAAAGCAGAAAATATCACCTTAAAAAAATAATAAAATCCACAAATCTTAAGAAAATCATAATGACGCAAACCCGTCACTTGAATCTACTGTGGGTCTTTCACACAATGAAAAAAGTCCAAATCACTTTATTATACATTTCGAGTAAATGATGAATTCACTCTAGTGTATTATCAAAATGAGATATTAAGACATGTGAAAAAAGTTTCAAGCTTAAAGAAGCTCCTGTATTTTAACATTAGCACTAATATTTCTAGTTCCAAGTTTAAAAATCTACAAACTGCCAGGGGAATATTAAAACACAGAATTATCAAATAAAATGTTAGGCTCCTTCCGTAACATCTTCTGGTTAACTTTAATGAACCCAAAAGAATGATGAAGTTTTACCATCTATTTTTACTTGTACTGAGTCGTAAGGGAATGAAATTAGAGGACTCAAGGCACACTGTTATCTTCAGTAAAACACCTTTACATGTATCTCACAAGAAGTAACATTAAAATTACTACTAAGCGTTATAAGCCAATATATTAAGAAATGTACAGATGAAAGGAAGATTTCCACACATTCCTCACTGTGTATAGAGATTAGTAAGTATAGTGAAATATTGGTGAAAAATGTAGCCTTTAACCTTCCAGTGGTAAATCTAGTCTACATCACCCAAGAATTATACAACAATAGAAACAGACATATTTACCCTCCAAAAAACTTAGAGTATAAAATGGAGAAAAAAAATAAGTTACTATAAAACAAGAAATGTGAATATACCTTCCTTTGGGATGATTCTTCTCATCAAAATATATTTATTAAAGTCTGTATTATGCAATGTTGTCAGGGATTGACCCATATTATTTCAATATAGTATTGTCAAGTCATATTGATAGTAACTTATCTCATGAATTACCACCTTGACAACTTCTTTCACCAATAAATCTAATCAGAGCTGTTTGTGAGGGTAAAAGAAAGATTTAATTGAAGCCATCAACCACCTTCTTGAGCTTTCTTTGATTTTTCTAAGAAAAATCTATTTACCATAATTTGACCTTGTACTGCAAATGGACGCAGAAAACTGATGTTTATATTTGTGAGAAAATCTGTCACAATTCTAACTTGAATGATTTATTTCTGGCTCGTTTTGATTAAGCTTTTTAGGAATAAGTTCATAAGTTTATATCACAGGATACTGCCTTTTATTTTAACAAGCTTTATGTAATAAAGCTTTACTAATAACATTTTAAGTCAGGAGGCAGTAGAGAACAGTGGTCAATAGCAAGGACCTTACAGGCCTCAGGACCTGGGGTAGAGGCCTAGCTCTCTCACTCATCAGCTGCATGAATTGCATAAAAAACTAACTCCTTTAAGCCTCAGGGTTTTCATTCATTTCAAAATTGCTATATAACCTACAAAAGAATAAGTTTATTTTTAAGATTAAAGAAGATAATGTCTATGTCACACCCTCGGTACTGCCTGGCACTGTCCAAGGAGCAGAGGAAGGTCAGAAGCTGCTATTCCCACCACTCCCAGAGCATTTTAAATTGTATACACAATAAGAGAAAAACAAAATATTGGCATGAAGGTAACTTTTATAATATTTATTAGTTATGGCTATTGATAAATTCACAAGTAAAGTAACATTTACATATCTATGAGCTATTCCATCTGAAATCATCATGCTTGACATCTGTTGAGATCGTGATTAGTGTAAAAGCATCTGGATGCAAAACAACTTTCATAAAAACAACACTTCGAGTCACAAGATAAACCACAGGGGATGACTGGCCAACACAAATAACTCATGGATGACACATGGTCTGATTTCAGGGATATCCAGTTGGGGTCTTTTAAAGAAAACCTGCTTTTTCAGTACAAAGAACAACTTGTCTCTAAGAGAAATTCTGCTTCTCAGTATCTCCACATCACATTTCTTACTAAGATTGGATTTATTTAAGTGCAGATAAGCAGGGTTATATCCACTCTGAAGATTCAGTTACTGTCAATTGACTCAGATCAGTTTCTAGAGTTCCATAAATAACACAGAGACAGCCCTGGGCCCTGAACCCTGCTTTGTCAACACTAACACTGGTGTTCCTCGCACTTCATTCTAGTGCCTCCCTTGAACATAAACCACCAGGGCTCTCCTACCTAGGAATACAGCCTGGATTGAAACAACGAAGGAGAGAAACCACGTGCAAACCACCATATATTCTGTATCCCCGCATCTCAAAACTTTTAATAGAAACTCGGACCTTGGGTTTTCGTTTTGTCTTTACTACATCTACTCAGGAAAAATACCATTCTACTACACTTCCTACATAGGCCACCTTTCCATGCTTAGCTTGATCTGACTGGATTGCAGCCTCACTTTCAAAAAGCTATGTTCCTAAGAATCATCAACTGAGGACATTTTGTGGCAAAGTACACAGACTACCAAGCCTCCTCCACAGAGTTTGTGGCAATAGGTCTGGGGCCCAGGGATCTACATTTAACGGTATTCCAGGTTATTCTGATATAGCAGAAAACACTACAGAACACAATTATGCAAAGCCACGTGAATTTTTCATTGACACGTATGGAAAAAATAACTGAGTAGCCTCCGCAATTGATATGAGATAAACTTAGCTTCTTAGGAAGGTCAAAACGTATTTAATGCTTACTATGCTGCTGAATAGTTGTGGTTTGACAAATAAAGAGGTCAAAAGCAAGTTAGAATAAACATCCTCTTCCAGAGAATTGCCTAAGCTCTGAGGAAAACCACCAGTAGCAACCCTTCTAGAGAGTTCAGGTAAATACGACATTGGTACCTCTCCACATTCATCCATCTCTTGAGTTCCCAGCACTGTACCTCAATAAGCATTTGCAGAATGAATGAATGAACACTTCTTACTAAATGCTTATAGATGAATTCTACTGTAAATCCATTCTGGAGACAATGAAGATAACAGAATAAAAACTAGATCTAATACCAAATTTTGACTCTGAGTTGTACTAACCTAATGATGCTTTTATTCAGAGGCCAGAAATTTGAACACAGAATAAATAAAGCCTGCCACAATAAAAGGAGAAAAAGTAACATGAGGCCTGCAAGTTTCACTAGGGAGGAAGATTTGTGTAGGGATTCAATGTACTTGGCATTTTAAAATCTATACAGTGACAATACATTCTAAAAAATCTAAAAACAGAAATTCAATCAGTATCTTGTACTCACATATGCAGATTTTTGTATAGGAGCTACTACTCTACATCATCAGAGATTTCACCCCAAGATACAATAAACTGGGTTGCTAGGATTAATGCAAAAACATGAAGAAGTTTCTATTCAGTTTTGATTGCTACATGCAGTTCCCCTTATTGCCATATAATCGTACATCTGACCAAACACAGCTTGGTTCAAACAACAGCTTTGTTACTTACTTGCCGTGTGACCTTATGGAAGTTAGTTAACTTCTCAGAGTGACCATAGCTTTCCTGTAAATAGTAACAATACCATTGACCTCACGGGTGATGTATGAGGATTGAGCGAGATAGTGGGCCAGCCTCATACATGGCTCCTGGTATAACAGCCTGGCAATAAATATTAATAATTTCTCTCTCTTTCCGTAAGTTCTCAAGCTAATAACAAGCAGCAGTTGCTTAACCTAGGACCCTATCTGTTAACGGTACTAAAAATAATACAAGTAGCAAAACTCAGTGACAGTACATGTCAACCATCAATAACATAAGCTTTCCCCTTAATCATCACTTTCTATTTGCGACATCCACTAAGGGAAAATGCCGTTCGAATACATTTCTCACAATGTTATGCTTCTGCGGTTTACTTCTGTGGATCGCACCTGAATCTTATTTTCAGTGAGCTGGCCAGCTGACTAGCAGGCCACACTATACTGCCTATACCATAAATATCTTAGACTCCATGCAAGGAGGCCTTTTATAAGTTAACACAACACAGATTCCAAAGACATCATTGTAATGCATATACTGTATATTTTAAGGAAACGGAGGAAGTTCAATAAAATATTGATCCAGAATGAGTCCATTTTTCTCTAATAATTTTTCTACCATCTTTAAATATAAGTAACCTGCCCAGAAAAAGTAAAAAATGTCCCCTTGTAGACCATTTGAGGCTAATGAGAGATTAAGTCATCAAATCCTCAATTTCTGAGGTTACAAACTGTTAAGTTGTGAATTGAAGGATTTTCTCATTAGCCTTTGAAATTGGTACAAAGCGTGTGATTCTAACAAGGGAAGATGTACATTTAGATTAGCTGAGTCTCAAAATAAATGCCTGATTAATTTTTAAATATTATAGTGTAATTAAGTGTACTTTAAAGTGATTACACACATAGTACAAGCATATATAATATATATCTAAAATGATATGTATGTGATGTATATAGTGAAGTATAAATTGTAGAATAAAGATAAAAACTGAATGAAACTAGAGATGGCAATTTAGACACATAAGTAACTATTTCTCTGCTATTTCTAATATTTATTTAAGAACTAGCTAGCAATCAAAAATAAAACATCTTACTTAGAAGTTGGCCAAACTTAGTAAGACAAAAAAAAAATCAACATTATATTTGAAAACTGGAAACGCTAATTTCCCATTTTTTCCCATTTCCCAAGAATTACACTTCTTCCATCTAAAATAAAAGGACTATAGTGACCTATGAGGTCAGAATGTAAAAAGTCACCTTATTAAGTTGCCAATGGTAACTATGTGGTAGGATGAAAATTACTGAGTCACATTTGCATAGACTCTGAAAAGAAAGGGGCAATAAAAAAATTATAGGGGTACCAGCTAATACGCATATGTCTTTTCCAACTTTCATTGGAAGTACTGGTTTTCTGGTAGACTGTTCGAACTGCAACCATTTATTTCAATTGTTAAAACTAATATTTCCTATGGAACAGCTGATATATGCAAATGTTTTGAAGCACTTTCTGAAGATATTCACTGCTCAGATATTGGCCAGAAGCTCTGGCAAAGGAAGCTGGGAGCTTCCTGTTGAAAATTGCTACTGGATTGGTTGGTTTTGGGGGTTTTTTCCTGCTAAGATAATACAACTATCTCAGAAAAATTTTGCCAAAGGGGGAAAGAAACCCTTTGCAGTCAAGAAATAGTTTCACGCTTTTCCAAAATGATTTTTTTTATGGTTCTGCCATGCTTGCAAATGATCAATTCTAAGGCAAGGGTGAGTAAATTTACATATATAATATTTATTTGAAAAGTATAAGTACCTAGTGGTAGGAAATGTACGGCAGTTTAAAAGGTGATTAAGAAAAAATTATATTTTATACACACACAAATATGCACACACATGCATATATGCTCAAATGTTTTGTTTTCATTTAGGGAATGATATAAGTTTAATTAGCTCTAGGAATTACAGCTTATTGGCTTTTGCAAATATTGAAAACAAATTAATTGCATCTAACACACAGGATATTGTAGCTCTTAAATGTATATATCTCCTTATGATTCACTTGTTTCCATAAAGGACTTGTGTCAGCTTAAATTATTTTATTATATTTATTTATTTTAAACATTTTATTTATTTTTTGGATGCTTTGGGTCTTCGTTGCTGCACGTGGGCTTTCTCTAGTTGCGGCGAGCAGGGGCTACTCTTTGTTGCGGTGTGCAGGCTTCTCATTGCGGTGGCTTCTCTTGTTGTGGAGCTCGGGCTCTAGGCACGTGGGCTCAGTAGTTGTGGTGCACGGGCTTAGTTGCTCCACGGCATGTGGGATCTTCCCGGACCAGGGATCGAACCCGCGTCCCCTGTACCGGCGGGGTGATTCTTAACCACTGCGCCACCAGGGAAGCCCCTTGTCAGCTTAAAGAACATACACATCCTAAAAAGAAGTTCAAGGTTTCTCAACCTCAGCACTATTGACACTTGGGTGGCTATCTTGCCATTGCCATTTCGGTGGCCTAGTCTTTGTCGTGGGGCCGTTCTTGGCCTTGGAGGGTGTTTAGCAGCAGGCCTGGTCTGCTAGATGCAGACAGCACTCCTGCAGTCCGTGATGACGGTCAAAATTATTTCTTGATATTGCCAAAACACCCCTGGGGGTCAGGGGCAGGCAAAACCATCTCCAGCTGAGAGTTATCCACTGCTTTATACCTAATGGACTTTAATGAAGGCCGTATTAGTCTGCTCAGGCTGCCATAACAAAATACCATAGACTGGGTGGTTTCAACAACATAAACGTATTATCTCACGGTTCTGGAAGTTAGAAGTCCAAGAATAAGGTTCTGGACAATTTGGTTTCCAGTAAGAGCTCTCTTCTTGGCTTGCAGACAATCCCCTTATTATTTCCTCACATAGCCTTTCCTTGGTGCATGCACGCAGAGAGCTCGCTCGCTTGCTGGTGCCTCTTATAAAGACACCAGTTCTGTCAGATCAGGACCCCACATCCAGGACCCTAACCTTAACTACTTTAACGTTCATTATTTCCTTAGAGGCCCCATCTCCAAATATAGCCACACTGAAGACAGGATTTCAACATACACATTTTATGGGGACACAAACAGTCAGTAAAAGGGGCACACATAATTTAAAACCTGCTAACCTGAAGTTTTTTGTAAGTAGCTTTAAATATTTTCATTCTTACATTTAAATGGTAGGATCCTTTATTCTGGGAATTTCCTCAAACATAAGATAATGGATTTGTACTATAAAACCTGGCTCTAAAGGAGTGGGTGGTTGACCAGTTATTCCTTCCAATTTTGCAAAATTCTAATAGCTGCAGCTTCCAAAAACTTTCAAAGTAGGAATATGTGAAGTTCAGTAGTTGTTTGTTTTGGTTTTAAATAAAATTATTTTATTTAAAATAAAAACAAAGACTGTGGTATATCAAAGACTAAATAATTAAATTCCAAAATCATATCAATAGCTCCATTCACTTGTTAACTAGAATACTGAAGAAACTGACTTTTTTAAGGGCAAGCAACATTTTCTTGATTTCCCAGAAAGTCTTTTCAGGAAAACTAAAAGTTAGACATGTACCCCCTCCTTTGAAAAAGAAGCTATTGAGAAAGATAAATTAAGTAGCCAGAGAACCCAGAAAAATAAAGATTTCTGACTGCCAAAATAAAGATTTCTGACTGCCAACTGCCAACTGGAATTCTGGTGGACCCATTGCATAGTGTAGTTTTTAATCATATGTAAATGGATACATGTGTACGTATGTAATTATGCATATACACACCATATATGTTCACCCCAACTGTATACCTATTTCTAAGATCAGTGTATGCACTACAAACTCAGACTTTGCTTTTGTTGCAAATTTAAGAAACTTAAGACATATGACTAAAATTTTTATTTCATCCTTTATTTGAGAAAACACATGAGGACTTTTAGAAACCTATAGAATAAAACCTAAAAAGAGGGCTTCCCTGGTGGCGCAGTGGTTGAGAGTCCGCCTGCCGATGCAGGGGACATGGGTTTGTGCCCCGGTCCAGGAAGATCCCACACACTGCGGAGCGGCTGGGCCCCTGAGCCATGGCCGCTGAGCCTGCGCGTCCGGAGCCTGTGCTCCGCAACGGGAGAGGCCACAACAGTGAGAGGCCCGCGTACCGCAAAAAAAAAAAAAAAAAAAAACCTAAAGGAACGCTGTACTATCATTTAGTCGAAATTCTTAAAGTAGTGAAAACAGATATCTTCATTTTTTTTCTTAGAAAGTCTCCAGGGGGATTTCACTGGTTTGATGTTATTGTTTGTTTGTTTTGTCTTACAAATAGTATTCTATAGTATATCACAAATGAGATGACGCTTGAACAATGCAGTGGGCCGGGATGGGGGGTTGGTTGTTAGGGACACCAATCCTCACGCAGTTGAAAATCCAAATATAATCATATGGTTGGCCCTCGTTATGGGAGGTTCAACATCTGTAGTTCAAGCAACCTCAGAGAGTGTGGCATTGTTGCAGTATTTATTGAAAAAAAATCTGCATATAAGTGGGCCCGCACAGTTCAAACCCATGTTGTTCAAGGGTCAACTGCAGTATACACATTGTTAATATGTCAAAACTATCTATTTACTATTTTTAAATAGTATGGTATACTACATAGTAAATAGATAGTATTGACATATTAACAGGAATTTTTTTTTTTAATTTGAGCTACATTTTTTGTTTGTTTGTTTTAATTTGGCTACATTGGGTCTTTGTTGTGGCAGGCGGGCTCTCTAGCTGCAGCATGTGGGCTTAGTTGCCCTGTGGCATGTGGGATCTTAGTTCCCCAACCTGAGGTTGAACCCACGTTCCCTGCATTGGAAGGTGGGTTCTTGACAACCGGACCACCAGGGAAGTCCCTATTCATTTTTTATTCTCAAATATTATGCCTCTTTAAGCCAGATTATAAGTGCACCCTTGTACTTATTTCAGAGTTTTACCATCTAAAAATGCTACAAAATACTCTTTAAAACAAACACAATTTCTGTTTTAATTTCCTCATTTGTTTTCAGGTAACACCAGGTAACACCAGGAACAAATGCTTAGCATCCCCATAGAACAACGGAGAAAGGAGTCATTTCTCCTCTTATTTTGCTGGGCAGTTAATCTCTAGTCTCCTAAACTTAACATGAAGTAAATATAGCAACATTAATCAATATTTAAAGCTTAACTTTCTAGGTGTAAATTGCTATTTCTTCATCCAATCAACATAAGGACAAATGCTTGGAACTCAGGTCAACATAAGACCTGAGAGAATTTTCTCCTATCAGTAAGAGAAAAAAGAAGCAGAAATTTATAAATGTATTTTCACTGAAATATTCCCTATTTCTTTATTTTATTTTACTACCGATCTGAAGTGCTTTCAAATGAAATGCAATATAATGCAAATTTTGATTTTTTTCCTTTTCCTGACCCCATAAAAAGTTCATCTTTACATATAAACTGTGGCTTAACAACTATTGAGACTGCCAGGAAAAGAAAGAAAAGTACTAACACACATACACATCCATACACACAATCTATTGAGTTTAAATTTGTAATTTTACCATGGCCTGAAAGGATATAAAAGAATGTAACAGACACTGTTTCCTGGGCATTAAACTTTTTCACATCCAAGTCTAATCTGATTTTAGGGAAGCGATTCTTGGTTAGACTTTTCTAGCTATTTAAAGAGGCCTCTCCAGTATTCAAATGTTCTAGGCACTATTTTATAGAACATTCCTAAGTTTGATGACGACGATTCTTGGACACGAAAACCAACAGTGACATTTACAAGACTCCAAAATATCCTCAATGCTGACGCAATATCAACGCGCTCTAACTCAAACATCGGGATACTATGACTTTTTTTCCCAGAGAACTTAGGAGCTTTAATTGCACAACTCCCATTAATCATCTTGAAAATGGCATAACTGAAACTCTACACGTCTAGATAAGTATTACGTAATGCAAGAGAGTCGGGTTAGCTGCTGCCGAGGAGGTGGAGAAAGGGAAAAAGGCAACAAATCACACACACATTCTTGTTACAAAAATACCACTCCTTTCTCCAGCAGCTTTTGTCTGTGAGAGATCAGATATACATACAACTGTGACAGCAACAGTTAGATCAGCACACAATTTTAGCTGATACTCATCTGAAGAAATCTTAGCCTCCTCAGAGAGGGCCCACAGGGATCTTATATTTAGAGTTGCTTTTGATGGGATGCTGTAAGAAGAAACGGTCTCACTTTTTCCTTCTACTCCTGGCCTCCTCTATGCCACAGAATCCCACAACAGTGTGTAGCCATCTATGAAGTGCTATAAAGGGTTTAGCTGGCACCTATGGTCTGCCACTCTTCCAGTCTTCCTGGGCTCCAAAGATGGGTCTGGCCAGCATCCCTAAGCCAAACCAGAGTCTCCAATGACCTTGTGAAAGCCCAGTGACATTTGGTAGGTGCCAGTATCATTAAACAGTCCAACATTTGTTGGCTGCTTTTTTATAGCATCATAAAATTGGAAATGCCAGATCACTATGTTTCTATTATTTTTTTAAATTGCTTCATTATTTTTTTCGGTACAGCAACTGTCAGACTTCTAAACTGTTTGGAGCAGAAAGACTTCTGAAGTTTTATGGTATCCAAATCAGACAGTCTTCAATCTTGGCTAATAATTAAAAGCCCTAACATTTACATAATAAAATTTAGAGCTCTATTTGTAGCGCATGCCTTTCAATTGAGAAATACAAAATGTTTTACAGATAGTACCCCATTCATCATCATACCATTATTAGGTGGATTACAGCATGACTGTCTATATTATATTTCTAGGGCTTTCCTGAAGGTAAAAAGGAGGTAAACTTCTTAAGTCAAAAGTACATAATTTTTTCCTCAACAATCTCTTGGAAGACTTGTTTAAGCAGTTCTTTATAGAACTATTCTAGCTCTTAGTGCATTGATAAAGCAAAAGCTCTCCATCTTTAAATACCTCTCCAAAGGAGAAGGAAAGGGGTCCTCACCCAAGTACACATAACTGAACCCAGACAGCCCAACTACGAAGCTGGAACTCTTCGCCATTACACTAGAGGTAATGGTAACCATTACACCATCACTTGATCATCGTTACATGTGCGTGCTTTTCTAATCACTGCTCACACCAAACACAGAAGACTTTATCCACAATAGGTCAGAACCAAACGGATGCTTCAACCCCCTTGAGTTCTGCAAAGCAAAAGATGTTTCACAATATAAGCAACTAATCTTGGAGAAGATTAATCCACATAGTATTTCCGAAGTGTAATGAAAAAACTTAGAATAACTTCCAGTTTCTCTGTCATTCTTTTTTTTTCCCCCTCAGCAGAACCTGTACTATAGGATCAACAGCAGAAAAGAAAATAATTGAACACCATAAAGTTAAATTTCTGCTTCACATTATCCATTTCAACAAGAGCCCTAGTGAGTCAAGAGGTTCTTGGACTATCTATGGATTCCACTGACCTGGCCTCTGTGATTTAGACAGATCACAAGTAAAGAAAAGGTGATTTTATACAGAAAAAGAGAATACATTATATATATTAAAAATAGGGCTTCCTGGTGGCACAGTGGTTGAGAGTCTTCCTGCCGATGCAGGGGACACGGGTTCATGCCCCGGTCCGGGAAGATCCCACATGCCGCGGAGCGGCTGGGCCCGTGAGCCATGGCTGCTGAGCCTGCGCGTCCGGAGCCTGTGCTCCGCAACGGGAGAGGCCACAACAGTGAGAGGCCCGTGTACCGCAAAAAAAATAATAATAATTAAAAATAAAAAACAAAATTAGACAATATAGAGAGGCTTTAAGGGGCAAGTCTTTCATTCAGCAACAGAAAAGAAAGTAATGGAAATCAAAGAGGTAAAACATTTTGATGACGTCAGCTCAAGAATAATAACACCATTGCTTTTTATTTACATGAAGCATTTGCTATATTTATACCTTCTAGATCCTACACATGCCTACAAATATAGGAAAGTAAACCCTATTTTTTTTACATCTCTAAAGTAACATTTATTATTGGTTATGATAAACCTTTAAGTATAATATCATGCAATGTTTTCAAGGTCCCATTTCAATATTTCCCTTGTAAATCTCCCATCAAAACCCACTAGATTGGATAGTGTATATTATGCATATGACTGGTGCTTAAATAGTTTTCTAAACTATAACAGATGTCCAAAATTTTGGCTATCAGTTTTATATAGAAATTATTAAATTACACTGCTCTCCAATCTTTTAGCGACATCACTGACTTTGCCAAATAAGAAAGACCCTTCCTTTTCCCCAATTTTTCATTCCAAGTCCTCTGTAAACCTCTGAGATTCCCTAACTGAAGACACACACTGTCACTAGCTTCCTGACCTCACAGATTCTGCCTCAAGTCCAGCCATTAAACACTACTGCTTCACGTAAACAATGACAGAGCACAAGGCAAAAGTGAGGTGACAGAGGTCCGCACTACTGCTGACCACTGTCTCCTTCAGGCAGATCAACTTCGTACTTGAACAAAATGTGCTCAATGCCACTGGCACTGCCCCCGTAGGGAAAGCACTCCCCTCCCCCCATCCCCATGACAATTTGCTAAAATTGTGCACAGTCATCAGCTCGCTCGCTCTCTCAGACTTCAGGCTGCAGCGAGGAGAAAGACAATTGGCTCCCGGGCCCAGAACACGTCTCTATTGGATGCTGACTGCAGCAGCATAGGCGGTAGGGTGAAAAACAATCTCTTGAAGTAAAAAAAATAAAGCATCACAACACAGGTTATCTGAGCCTGTCTCCTCCTCTGCCCCAACCCCCATCCCCAGAGACTTCCACTGGCTTTCTCAGGCAGGTTCCCAAACATCTAAAGGAGTGACCGTGAACAGAAGTTACTTGAAAATTATCTCTGGGAATAAAACAGGAAAGTCTCCAAATTTTGAGAAAGAGTTCATATATTTCTGCTATCCTGGAATAGCTTTCTGGAAAATGATCCACTTTAACAATAAACAAATAAAAAGAGATGCCTGTGAGCTATGGAACTCTTTCAAAACATCTATATGATGAGTCTCTTAAGGCAGAAGGGTACTGAAGTGACTTAAACAGAGGCATTTGAAAAGCTTAATCATTACAAGGTGTTCTGTTCTAAACAGCAATCAGAAGCTGCGGAGATATTCTTAAGTGCTTATTTAAGATGAAAAGTATGGAGATGTTGGGCCTCACGGGAACCTCAGCCATGGCAACACTTTTATAATAAGTCAGAATGCGAACGTAAGAGGGAAAAGCACAGGCGGCTGTCACATGGTGTTTTTCTCCTGCTATCACATCAAAAACATTTAGGCTGAAAGCCCGGATCTGCTCAGCACCGGGCTTGGGTGTATTAAGTGAGTAAAGCGACGTATCTGTGAATTTTACACTCTCTACCTCTGGCTAAAGCAGGTGGCTGTTAGTAGACATAGTTGTTTCATGTTCCTTGGCACTGCACATGCCTTCCTCCCAGCAGGGCCACAGGGCTTCACTGCGCACTAATGTCTTGTCTTCCTCCCATGCTGATGGCCTCCAGAAGGAGGCTGTGCCTCAACCTTGTGCCCACAGCGCAGCCCAGGCCAATAAGCCTAATAAACATTTGCCAAGTGAGTGAGTCCTGACTTTATTTCAGAATACAAAATATTCCATCCAGAGAAAGAGAAATATAGTATGACATCACTTACATGTGGAGGCTAAAAAAAAAAAAAAAAAACGATACAAATGAACTTATTTACAAAACAGAAACAGACTCACAGACTTAGAGAACAAACTTATGGTTACCGGGGGAAGGGTGGGGGAGAGGGATAGATTGGGAGTTTGGGATTGACATGTACACACTGCTATATTTAAAATAGACTGGGCTCCCCTGGTGGCGCAGTGGTTAAGAATCCGCCTGCCAATACAGGGGACACGGGTTCGAGCCCTGGTCCGGGAAGATCCCACATGCCACGGAACAACTAAGCCCGTGCGCCACAACTACTGAGCCTGTGAGCCACAACTACTGAAGCCCGTGCGCCTAGAGCCCGTGCTCCTCGACAAGAGAAGCCACCGCAATGAGAAGCCCGCATACCACAATGAAGGGTAGCCCCCGCTCGCCGCAACTAGAGAAAGCCCGCGTGCAGCAACAAAGACCCAACGCAGCCAAATAAATAAATTTATTTTTAAACTTTTAAATAAATAAAATAGATAACCAACAAGGACCTACTATACAGCACAGGGAACTCTGTTCACTATTATGTAACAACCTAAATGGGAAAAGAATTTGAAAAAGAATAGATACATGTATATGTATAATTGAATCACTGCTGTACACCTGAAACTAACACATTGTTAATCAACTATACTCCAATATAAGAAGTTAAAAAATAAACTTACAATAAAAAAAACCTTCAGACACAAAAAAGAAGAAATTAACACAATAAATAAACCTACAATAAAAAAACCTTCAGACACAAAAAAGAAGAAATTAACACATTATAAATCAACTATACTTCCATTAAAAAATAAATATTAAAAAAAATTCTGTCCGATAAAGTAGTTCTCAAAAACATTCCTTGTGCATCTTCACCCAGACCTCTGTCAACTCACACACTGTGGCCTCATCTTCTCTCAATTCAATTGTATTTTCCTTCTCCCCTAGTCTCCTCCCATTTGCTCCATTTCCTGGTAACTTCTTACTACCATCATCCAGCCACAACTTTGTACTCCGACCCAAATAAGCAATATGGCCACTTGCTGGATTTCTCTGTGCCTTGAGCGTGTAACCTTCTCCTCTAGAGGTCTTGGTGATTTTCACACAGGAACTGTCCCAGGACTTGACATAAAAAAAGCAATAGAGCCCCAGGTCAATGGTGACGACCACATGAACTGGAATCAGAGTTGTTTGTTCCAATGCTAACTTTGATATTTATTAGCAGCGAGACTGGGTTAATTACTCAGGCTCGCTCAACTTCAACTTCCTCTTCTATAAAACTGGAAGTAAGAATACCATCCTAGGGGGCTTCCCTGGTGGCGCAGTGGTTGAGAGTCCGCCTGCCGATGCAGGGGACACGGGTTCGTGCCCCGGTCCGGGAAGATCCCACGTGCTGCGGAGCGACTGGGCCCGTGAGCCATGGCCGCTGAGCCTTCGCGTCCAGAGCCTGTGCTCCGCAACAGGAGAGGCCACAGCAGTGAGAGGCCCGCGTACCGCATAAAAAAAAAAAAAAAAAAAAAAGAATACCATCCTAGGGATGGAGTGACTGTTAGGTGAAGGCATGAATAATGGCCCTTGATTATGCTCTGGTACTCAGGGGACGGACAGCCCTGGGTCCCTCTCACTCTCCTAGCACATTCTTCACATCTCTGGAACCTTGCAACCCCTGCTTCCTGTCACACAGTCCCACATCTCTGGTCACGCTTGAAAGCGTTCCTTCTCCTTTTCCTTCAGCCCCTGTTTTGACAGTCCTTCAGTTCACGGTCAAGTTAGAATCTCTTTTAATGAACTACTAACTCCCACTAAGCCTCTAGTGGCCAAGGATGGCAAATTTCCAGTCCAGGGGAAAAAAACACTTCTCCAGGAGCCAGGGAGCCCTGGCTTCACTACAGCTCTTTCAGCCACTAGCTTTGTGGCATCATACAGGTGCTCACCTCCTAGCCCAAACAGTGCCTTCCTTTGTGAAACTGTAGCCAAGTAACGCAACTCCTGAGTGGCTGTGAGAAAGCTTTCCCAGTGCCCAAAGGCTGAATCAACGAATGCTCATTTCTCTGACCATAAGGAAACTGGACATCTGTATTTTAAAAGGGGTTGATAATAAAGAGGAATCCTTTTCCTAGGTTAAATTTGATGATGAGAGGTGACCCTTTTCAAGTGTCACTTTCCCTGGATATTTCCTCTTTCCCTGTCCCCACTTCCTTCTCTTTCTTGTCAGGTAGGATAAACTCACAGTGGTGAACTCAGCATCAGTCAAACTGTATTACAGGTAATTTTTACAAGTCTGTCTATCCCTCGAGATTAAGAACTTGTTAAAAACAGGACAAACTCTTAACTTAGCAACCTAAGTACTTTTAGTTAATGTTTGTAGAATGAATAAGCAATTTAGGAGACAGGAGGGCATTTCTGGGGTCCCAGCTATCACACCACTGAGACACCCCTGTAAGGTTTAAGCCAATGGTCCTTAATCATGGCTGTACATTATAAATTAAAAATTCCTATACCCAGCCTCCATTCCCAGAAATTCTGCTTTAATTGATTTTGGCTGGGTCCCAGGAAAGCTCTCAGACAATTCTAATGACTGCTACTCTGAGGACCATTGGTTAGTCTCTATATACTAATGCACATTCTCATTTACACGTCAATCACAGCCCTTTCCATAGTTCTTTTAAACCCAGTGTTTGCCAGTGACTTCAAGATAACTACTAATGTTATCTGTCAGTTAACTGATACTTGTGTTTCTAAACGGTCTCCTCACAGCTCCTTTCCTGGACAGTGGGAGAAAGGGCACTCAGGGCAAGGGCGGGCACAAAAAGAGCCACTGCCTTTTGTTCCCTTGGGCATGTCATCTTGGGCACACACGCAGGCAAAAGAGAAAGCAGAATGGAACAACGATTCATTGTCTCCTCATCTAACCCAAAAAACAAGCTAGAAGATAGGAAATGAATGGATGAGGCCAACAAGTAAAATAAAATAGGCGGTTTTGCCTTAAATATGCTTTATGCCAAGTCTTAATATCTTCTAGAATAACTTATTTATACATTTATCTACTTGGTGAGACTACTCATGTGCTGAGTGCTGCAGGACCGCAGAGACACAACACGAACCGGACACGTAGTTTGCAAAGGGGAATAAGGCATGCACATAAACGGCTAGAATACACGGACAGAAGACAAAAAGGGTCATAAGGTCAAAAAGACATTCCGCTTAGAAAAATCAGATAATAGCTTTGAAGAAGAGGTAGAATTTATACATGAGCGGTTACAAAAGATATCCAGGTAGAGGAAATAATCTAATTTGAAGCATCAGTGACAAGTAATAAGTCTGTAATAAGAGGAGTGGGAAATAAAGTTTGCAAAGTATGCTGAGTCTCGCTTGGGGACAGTTTTAAAAACTGAGTTAAAGACTGTCTACTTTTCTGTAGGCCAGGGAGAGCCACTGAAGGGAACCAGGGATGACAACAGCAAAGCCGCTGTTTCATGATTTCATCAGACAGGAGCACAAGGGGGCCTGACATGGCTGACAGCCTGGGGAGGAGAGACCAATTAAGTAATTATTTTAATAGTCCAGGCAAGAGCTAACACAGACCTGACCATTCTCCACATCATTATCCCATCTTTGTCACAATCTCCCACTCCACCCCTATTCTAATGCACACTCACATACTCATTCTCTCTCCCTTTTCCTTTCTCTCTCTCTCCCCAGCCATACTAAACTAAACTACATTCAATCCCGTGTACAAGACATTGCTTTGTCCGTGTAGATCCAGTTCTTCAAAGAGTTCGCCTTCCCCCCATCTTTTTTGTTTGGCCTGACTAATTTCCAGTCAGTCTCCAGTTAAATGTTGCCACCTCCAGGAAGTTTGCTTTACACTTCAAGCCTTTGTTTAATGCTCTGTTAGTTGGTCCCAGAGCATGCATTACACTTTATCATAATTGCTTGCCAGTTGCCTGTTTATCATAATTGCTTGCCAGTTGCCTGTTTCTTTCACTAGACCAGGAATGAGACTTGAAAACCACGACTGTTTATTTTCCAGCTGTATTCCCCAAACAAGAACATCCAGAATAGTGTCAGGATCATAACAGGTATTAACTCACTGAAGGAGCAAATAAGTCGTCTTTTAAAGCAGAATGTATATTGAATAATATACATATATACTAGACATGTAATACACACTCATATATTAACTGTATATCTAACTTCTAAAACACAACTAGAACAGGGCTTTTTCAAAACCTACTAACGGGGATTCCCTGGTGGCGCAGCGGTTGAGAGTCCGCCTGCCGATGCAGGGGACGCGGGTTCATGCCCCGGTCTGGGAAGATCCCACATGCCGCGGAGCGGCTAGGCCTGTGAGCCATGGCCGCTGGGCCTGCGCATCCGGAGCCTGTGCTCCGCATCGGGAGAGGCCACAACAGTGAGACGCCCACGTACCGAAAAAAAAAAAACAAGACAAAAAAAACCTACTAATGTTTTGAGAATGTACTTGATTATCTGCCACATTAAGCTTGATCATTTTCCAATTTCTTGCTACTTAATAACAAATTTCTGGTTCAACCATTAGTCTGTTATTCTATGTTCCACTGTTTCCTTAATACCAAGATAAAAACTGGCCCCCACACTACAGTCCAATCAGAAAACAGTAAATAGTAACTGTAATCTGGATTACTCAGATTAGAAAATGTTACTTAGAAGTGTCAATATGGTAGGTAGCTTGGCCAAAATTCTGAGGCATTGCTCAAGGGATATACCAATAAAATGAAACTAAAAGTGTTTTGGTTTTTTCCTGTTGTCATAGTTCTTGTTAGAATAGCAAGAAAAGTGGTTGATAATCAAATGACTGATTATGCAAACAAAAAGTAACTCCTCCTAAAACCAGTATTCCATGTTATAAACTGGCAGGGTTTTGCTAAAGCACACCGGCTTCCGTGGGGCGGGGGGCAGATGCCCCAGGCTCCACAGGAGTGCATCCGTGAGATTACCAGAGCACACCTCACACACAGCAAGAAAAGATTTACAATGTATTAGTCAAGGAGTTTATTTTAGGGAGAGATTAAACGGAGAAGCACGTAAGGACCAAGAAATACTTTAAATAGATTCAAGTAAAAGTTTACAAATTATCCATCGCCTTATTATTTACACTTGAAACATGTTATCAGTCATTTGAGTCTGCACAGTCCTCAGAATACCAATGTTCCTATCTCCCGGATTTTCTGAAGTGGGGGAACTTTCAGGTGACATCGTCCGCTTTTAACAGTACACATATAGTCCTGCCAACTCACTTGCTGTGGGTTTAGCTTTCTGTCATCTCTCCTTTTGTTTTTTCCAGTAATATACTCAAAAATAAGCTACACCCCCTGTGTTTTTCTTTAATATATGTCTATGGGTCCACTACGTAAAAACATCTATTAATTCACCACAGGCCATTTCTTATACCTCACTTTTCATAAATAAAACACTTTGCTCACACAAATGAACAGACGGTTCATTAAAATAAACGGGTAATCCCCAAACTTTCTTTTGAGAATTTTAACCTACATCTTTCTTTTATCTGATTACCTAACGAAAAAGAAAAAAAAAACAGAGTGAGGCAGACCATAAATCATAACATAGGGTAAATTTTAGAAAACAGATAATCAATACTATGACGTGTCCTGTGACACCAAGCGGGACCAAGTGCAGAGGAAAAGAAGACCATTTTCAATCAACCTCACAATGACCATATGAGCAACTGGCATTAACTCCATTAGGCTGACGGGGAAATTAAGGCCCACAGAGGTTTAATGACTTGCCCAAGATCACAGAAGTAGCAAATCAAGTTTAAATCTAAAATCGAGGTCTGATACGAAGTCTCAGGATTATGTCCTCTATAGCGCAGCTGGCTTCTCAGGAATCCAAAAAGCCAGGAGGTTCTACTAGGTAAAACGGTAGCAAGTAACGCCACACAGGTGGGAACTTCAGGCTGTCCAAAAGACAAGAGATAAACCAACCTGGCTGGAACGAGGGCTTCGTCCAGGAGAGGTAAATTCAGAGAGTTAAGGCGAAGTAAGTGGAAGTAACTAAATACCTGGTTAAGAAATCTAAATATCAGCAAAGAAAACCCATCCCTTGAGTGCCTTTGCGGAGACCAACTTGAATTTCAGGAAGACACTGCATAGTGAAAATAGCCCAAGTCATAAGGATGTAGAAAGACTGCACTCATTAAGTTCAAGTGGAATGGCTGTCTGGTTATATTGTTCCCAACAACGTAGGACAAAACAGTTGCACTAAAATGTTTAAGGTTAGCATGTCAAGCTGGCACACACATGTCCTCTGTGAAATGCGTTACATACCAAAATGGCAGAGAAGAGACACTAGACGTAAATGATGATCAGGACTATTATTTGATATTTGAGTTTAAAATAATTTATATGACCCTATGAAGAAATGAAAAGGTACCTAGTCACTCTATTAACCCTGAAGAAATAAGACGCTTGCTTCGCAATCTTAGATTTAAAAAAAAAACAACATTTCTCACAAAATAAAAACTACTTATCTATAAAAATTATGAACAGTTTAATACAAGATAAGGAAATTAACCATGGATGATGAGGGGAAAGAACTTTACCATGTATTTATTGTTCGTGCTCTTCCAGATAGAGCAGTGGACATAATCAACTCAACTAAAGTCCTCCTAGAGCCAGGCTCCACCTGACACCGCTTCTGTTTATTCTCTTCACAGCACTGGTCATACCTGCAACTATGTTGCTTATTTATGTGTTTCCTTATTGACTGACAGGCTGCACTAGGGACCTAAGATCCATGAAGGCAGGGTTTGTTTCCCAGAGCTTGGAGTGAGTCACAGTGTGGAATGAAGGAAAGAATAGATCTCACGTAATCCTCCCCACAATTCTATGATGGGAGTACTGCAGTCTCCACCCCCATGACCCGGTGAGGATCAGGGATCCTGTGAAATTAAATAATTTGCACAAAGTCACAGAACAATTAAAGCCACAGAGACCCATCTGCCTGATTCATATGTACTACCGTACAAGCAAGTTTGGCAGACTATGTTTAGAACTAAGACAATATCAAGTTGAAATTCAAATAGTCAGTGTTTAAAATGTAGCAATGAAAAAAGAACGATCTCCAGAGGACTCTTTTCATGGTATATAAGCGCAGTCAGACATACTTCTCATAGCTGTCACCACAGTACACATTTAGTTATACTATGGATTTCACACAAATTGATATGACATTTTGCAAATCATAAACAAAGTTGTTGATGTCACCCTTTGGGAGAAAACTCAATTTTGCTCCAAAGTATTTGTGTTGCCACTACAAAGGTCTCAGTGGTTCTCACTTGGGAGAAAATTGTGAAGAAAATCTAGCTGATAATCTTATTTTTAAAAGCTGTAGGTTCATCCTGGAAAACCATGTAGGATGAACTGAATGTCAGTGATAAAAATAGATTCATACTAAATTGGTTACTCTCAATAACTGTTAAAAAAGCTCTATAAATTAGACACCATTTTTCAGTGAAATTCTTAGAAAAAAATTATTTAAACTACTTTCATACCTCCTACTAAAAGTGATCATATCCATAAGGACTGAGAAATGACTCTTTTGAGAAAACAATTTCTACAAACAACTGGTGAACTATATATAATATTCAAATTCACTTAGCCAACTACTGCACATACATAGGAAAGAGGAAACTGTACCCACAATTTTGCTAATAACCTAGTTTTTACATCTATCTATTAATAAATATACATTGGGTGTCTATTAGCTTATCATCATGCTGGATGACACAGGATAGAAAAAGAAAGATAAAATGTAACTCTAATTAGTAAAGAGGGTCAGATGTAGGAGACATGAGTGGAAGCTGTCTTCATGGGAAACATCCTCAAGATGAGGTATGAATAAAGTTGGACTAAAATGGTCGAAGGACATTCTCTCAGCCCTGACAGGATTCATGCTCCACCCTCCCATTCATTCTCTAGATAAGGTGCTTTCTTACCTACTAGTTCACTAGGGTTCCAGAGACTTCTGGCTCATTGCTCACCATGTTGTGGTGGTTAAATCTCAGAAAGTGAAAGGGCTGGGATTATCATGCCCAGTAAAAGTACTCTGGATTGCTTCCATGTCTTGGTTATTCTAAGTAGCGCTGCTCTGAACACTGGGGTACAACATAAATGTCCACCGACAGATGAATGGTAAAGCAGATGTGGTATATATATAGGATATATAGATACACAAGCATACATACACAATGGACTATTACTCAGCCATAAAAATGAATGAAACAATGCCATTTGAGCAACACGGATGGACCTAGAGATTATCATGCTAAGTGAAGTTAACTCTGAAAGAGAAAGACAAATATCATATGACATCACTTATATGTGGAATCTAAAAAAAAGAATGATACAAATGAACTTATTTACAAAGCAGAAATAGACTCACAGAGATAGAAAACAAACTTATGGTTACCAAAGGGGGAAGGGGGGAGGGATAATTTAGGAACTTGGGATTAACAGATAAACCTATCTACTATATATAACATAGATAAACAACAAGGAACTACTGTGTAGCACAGGGAACTATACTCAATATCTTGTAATAACCTATAATGGAAAATAATCTGGAAAAGAATATATATAACTGAATCACTTTGCTGTACACCTGAAACATTGTAAATCAACTATACTTTAATTTAAAAAACAAATAAGGGAAGGGGAAACAAACAAACAAAAAAGCACTCTGGAACCTGGGATCAGTTTTGGATATCAAAAAATCCTCTAGGATAGATTCTAGCCGCAAGATAATTTGTGATTCTAACCTACACAGCATATTTAAAAGCCATGCAATGGCCATGAGCCCCTCCTATGTGAATTCTAGTGGGAATGCAATGTTGCCACTTTCTTGGATCTCAGAGCTATACAGGCACACATGGGGAAGGGATTTGAGGGAGGGGTGACATAAGACAGGGAGACAGACCAGTAAGTGTTAGGTGGGAAGGATAGGGATGTTTATGTGTAGGAGTTCTGTTACCCTCCTATGGCATCTAGGCAAGAGATGTGGACCCCTTTTAGGAGGTACCTCAAAGAGATACGACAGAACCACTCTAGAAACTTAGGATCTAAGGCAATAAATTATATACTGTATTAACATGCTGGAAAATTCAACAGACCATCTGCATAGGCATGTTTCCTGTTAAAAACAGAAAAAAGGGGCTTTGGGATTTTCTACTCAAATGAATTCTCAGGAATATTTTTACATCTTTTATGAAGTTTCCCTTACATTACTGCAAAAAATGAGAGTAGCTACCTTTCAAAAGAATGTGACGGTACTGGCAGAGCACTGAAATATTCTGAATGGCTACTTTTATAATGTATGCTCTTTCTTCATGTGTATCTTTCCCACCCTGAGATTATGGCTCACCCAGTTAAGGCTATTACATAATTGTGACAAAAATAGAAAGGGATTAGTTAAGAAGAAATGCTAAAGAAGACATATATTATTCAAAAATTAAAGATTAACACTTTGAATGCTTTGTACTTCTTGTTGCTACTTAACCAATGCAGACATTCTGGGGCAGTTGTTTATTCAAAGAGGCAGAAGTAGGAGAAGTATGCCGATTTTCAAAAGCATTCCATTCATTTTTTGAGTTTTGAAATGGCACATGAAATGTAAATATGTACAAAAGGCTCAATTTGTTGAACTCTGTTCCCATTAACACCACTGCAATGGGTCTCATATCAATTTTAGTTCCCAGACAGATGCTCTGAAGTTTTTAATAGAAGCATTATGTAGCAATAAGAAGTGGACTGCATATTAACATGGATACAATATTACCCAAGTACTAAGAAAAAAATAGGGCCCATCTTTAGGGACCTCTTGTTGATATTTCTGTTTATATTGCATTATATGAAGAAAAAAGAAGTCTTTATGCCAGTACTTGCTAGTTGTAAATCTCAACTGCCTCTCCACAATGTAAATTTCTTTTTCCAAAAATGACAAGACTGAATGATGTTCCCTGTACTTGTAACCCATGCTCAGTAGAAGAAACTCTTAAAAACTCCGCAATACATTCAGATGATAGAAGCTAAGGGAGTGCCAATACTTTATTAGCAATTCCTTGAAAACTCAGCCTGTCCCCCCAGAGTAGAATTGGAAACCATTCATAACAATGTTTAAGGGCTTCCCTGGTGGCGCAGTGGTTGAGAGTCCGCCTGTCGATGCAGGGGACGCGGGTTTGTGCCCCAGTCCGGGAAGATCCCACATGCCGTGGAGCGGCTGGGCCCGTGAGCCATGGCCGCTGGGCCTGCGCGTCCGGAGCCTGTGCTCCACAACGGGAGAGGCCACAACAGTGAGAGGCCCACATACCGCAAAAAAAAAAGAATGTTTAAAATGGGCTTCCCTACGAGTTGGGGTGGGAAGAGGATAGACACACAGATACTGCATGCTTGTATGTTACTTCTCACTGCTACCAATTAGGATGTCAGCACTTTGCTGATCAAATCTGATTTTTCATCTCTGATGTATACCCCGTTTTTCATCTTGAATTATGCTAAGGTGTTCGGTATAGGAAGTAGCACTGCGATAATGCCTGACATATGTGTAGCAGAAGGCTGCACAAACAAAACCACGGCAGGCAGGAGCTAGATGCACCGAGGGTGAGGAAGCATGCAAAATTAAGCCCCCAAATAGGGTCAGCTTTCCTCCCCAAAGTCTTCTGGAGCTTCAAGAAGCATTTTGGTTCCCCATGTGATTTTCAGGCACGTTGTGTGAACCAAGTTTTCAAATGCAAATGACAAGGTCAAAAGAAGGAAGGTTTACAGGTATGAGGATCTGGAAGAAGCAATGGAAATGTGGGAAGAAGGTCAGGAATTTGAAGGGTAATGTCAGAGATCTGTGAAGGGAAGCTGAAGCAGTTACATAACACATCTGCTCCTAGCTGTGAAGACTTCACACTTCAGACTTGGGATCGTCATTATCCATTCTAGGAAAGGTTTACATTTCTCCAAGTAAGTTCACCTTTATGTGTAATATTATGCTGTGAAGTTCCTTTAAAACTGATAAAGGAGACAGTGTTTAAAGGTGGGAGCTCCAAAAGGGAACGGATATCTGTATGTGTGTGGCCGATTCATTTTGTTGTGCAGTGGAGGCTAACACAACATTGTAAAGCAACCCTGCTCCAGTAAAAATTAATTAAAAAAAAAAAAAGTGGGAGCTCAAAAAGCAAAAAGATACATTCAGGTTGAAATCCCAACCCTGCTACTTACCAGCCCTATGACCTTGCGCATACAGTTTCTCATCAATAAAATGGGAATAACTATACTATTTACCTGATAATGTGATTTAAGAGAATTCAAATGAAAATTTATGTAAAGCCAATACCTAGCACCTAGAAAACACCAGTAGAGTGTAGTTGTTTGTCTTATTATAAGTTTGTCTTGATTTGTTAGATGAAAGTTTTCTAGTCTTTCTCTACTCTGAGTTCATACAGTTTCTCATCAATAAAATGGGAATAACTATACTATTTACCTGATAATGTGATTTAAGAGAATTCAAATGAAAATTTATGTAAAGCCAATACCTAGCACCTAGAAAACACCAGTAGAGTGTAGTTGTTTGTCTTATTATAAGTTTGTCTTGATTTGTTAGATGAAAGTTTTCTAGTCTTTCTCTACTCTGAGTTCATTTTGAAGGCCTAGGTTCATTGTTCTGGTAAGTAGGGCCTTTCTACAAAGGTCTCTGCCACTCCAGACTGCAGGACAAGGGCATTCTTGCCTGTGCCCTGTGACCCCTCTCGGAATCAAGTATCCTAGTATTAATATTCCTGCTACCTGGGTGTGCTTCTCCACTACAAGAAAGCATAAAAGGCATAGCATTTTATTTCCAAAAACTTGATCTCAGGGCTTCCCTGGTGGCGCAGTGGTTGAGAGTCTGCCTGCCGATGCAGGGGACACGGGTTCATGCCCCGGTCCAGGAAGATCCCACATGCCACGGAGAGGCTAGGCCCGTGAGCCATGGCCGCTGAGCCTGCGCGTCCGGAGCCTGTGCTCCGCAACGGGAGAGGCCACAGCAGTGAGAGGCCCGCGTACTGCAAAAAAAAAACCAAAAAACAAAAACAAAGAAAACTTGATCTCAGACTAATTCACCCTTTGTGTGTTTGTGTGTGTGTAGAAAGAGTTACACATACGAGATAGATGAATATACATACATATACATGGGGTATGTGTATATACAGAGAGATCCATACATACATAAAAGGCATATATGGAGATAAATCCCCATTTAAGATCTATGGAATACTTCATGTGAACTTGGCAGGATTAAATAAAAGTAAATTAGGCTCTAACCAGAAAAAGTCCATTATTAATCTTTATTAACAATATCCACATTCATATTCTCCAGTAATCCAGATATTATTCCACCAAAACCTCACCTTCCTTCCTTGCCCTTATTTTAGAGCATGATTCATGTAATAAAGATTTCTTTCAGTTAGTGAGTCAATTTACCTATATACCTGTGTAATAATTTACATGTACAACATCAGATATGCTTAGTGGATACCTACGAAATACCATCAATGAAGTTTCTGCATTTCCAGCTCTAACTTTCAACTGCTAGGCCCCTGAACCAGAATCATTGGCCTTTTTCCAGAAAATTCTGTGCCTCCTTCTGTCCTACCATTTCCCCATAGTGTATCTAGTCATACACCTTCAAAGTCATAAACCCTGGACTGGATGCAGGTAGGCAGACAAAAGAACTGAACTCCACATCGGGAGCACCCATGACCAAAACAGATGCTCTTAGTATAGGAACTGAGGGTAGAACGGAGATACAAGAAGAATATTCCTCCACTCAGTTATGAGATTGGAACTTCGAGAATTATTAAAAGCTGAAGATCTGAAAATGATAACGAATCTTTGTTACATTTTTTCCACTTTTAAAATTCTATTTGTACAGCCCTGATATGAAAAGACCCTTAATATTTTAAAGCTCGAATATGCCCCCATTTCATCAGAGCCCCTGTTTATGTGAAGTCAGCAAGGACACACTGAGGCAGGTGGCACTAGGTGCCCTCTCCAGCTGAGGTATCAAGCCCACTTAAAGCACGTGACTTACATTTCCTCCCAAGAACCAACACAATCAATTACATGTCATGAATCTTTGGGATTGTTCCCAAATAGTCAAACACTGCAAGAATATATAGTGTCTAGTGAAATCCAGTTGGCCCACAAAACAGTGTTCCAGGGCCTGTGGCTCAAAGAACGGAGCATCGTACAGGGAGCTGTAGACCACCTAATTTCTGTTTTTACTTTTTACTTTTCTTGTTCATTTATGGAATGGCCTTGGTAAGCTGATTTATCACTCTTTATATAAGTTAATAATACCCTTTTTATCACTTTTCTTAGGCTACTGGAGACAAATGAGATACAGTCAAATCTATCTACAAAGCATGTATGTATGTGTGTATACATATATGTATATATACATATATGTATATATATACACACACACACCATACATATAGACAGATAGCAAATATATATAATTTGTTTTCTATCTAAATGTAATTATAAAATTATGAGAATCATATCTGCTCAGGAAACATACATGGATTAGAAGGGTAGACTGGCACTTTAGCAAGGTAAGTTTGAACTACTCAGAAATAAATGCTTCCTGTGACTTCTGATGAAAAGAACAAAGTCATCTGTTAACCAAAAATGCAATGACAACAATTTTAAGAGACAAAGATGGTATATGAGAAAAAATCTGCAATAGTGGAGAATAATTAAAAAGAGTGACTAAACATATTTTAGTTCTTGACTGTATGAAATCACAGCTTTGAAGGAGGAAATATACAGCATCATTTACTCTTTTCACATTTTAATTTTTAGAAGACAAATTTAATATTGCAAGTCTTCAATGTAGACAATTTCTTTCCAAGGATCTGCTTTGTTAGCTTTCGTTTAATAACAGTTTTCACATTCAACACCAACTGCATTACTGTCTTGTGCCTGGTGCAGGGTTATGCTACTGCAGCGATATAAAAATAGCAAAGGCAAAAAAAAAAAAAAAAATACACAGCAGACTGGAATAGCTTAAAAATTGAAGCTTTTGGATAAAGCTCTCTGAAATAATTATAATAGATACAGCACCTGATCCTTTGCTATAAAATAGATCTTCCTTCATTATATAATATTAAAATTACTTAGGGATTCATATTTCTTTCTCTCTAGACCTATAAACGATTAAAGTTATACTGGGTTTCAGAAGAGTTCAAAATCCAAGCTGCACTGGCCTGCTGTGTCTGTTTACTTAATCTATTTTTATAACACTGCAGTAGCCAAATCCAACTTACCAAATACCTGCTTCAAAAGTGTGCACCACATTGATTCAAGAGATAAAATTTATGAGAAGCTAGCTGCAAACTATGTTTATTTCTAATAAATCAATCTACTCTATACTATTAAATTCAAGGCCGTAAGGAACCACAGATACGCTGCTTTGAAGTCTGAAACACGGCCCAAAAGGATTTAAATTTTTTTTCAAACTGTTTGTCGGCCAGGTAAGATAGTTGCCTACTTCACCTGTGTGAAATAACACAAGTTGCTATTCTTAGTTTGCAAATCTGAGTTTCTGTACCAATCCTCGGCAGGTTTTTTGACACCTAACTGGGTGTTGGGATAGATATATCATCTCTACAGCAACCTACTACACAAGTATATTATAGCTAAATTATTTAATAAAATAAATCCTCGACCTTGAACATCTTTCATGCCAAAGAACAATGCCAAATCTAACTTACTCTGTGAAGCATTTCTAACAATTCAATGTACCCAAGAAAAATAAGCTTGAGAGTACTGACAGAATGGGATTTGCCAATTAAAAGTTGTTGCCATAGAAACAGGCTTTAATATGTTCTATGAAAAAAAATGAACATGTTATGCTTTCTCTTGAGTCATTTACATTTGAACATAAAATGTGAAAAACACAATTACAGAGAAGGGTGTAGCTCCCTAAGGGAGCACCGAACGTATTCTCTTGTTCGTGAAAAAATAAAAGTTCCTCTTCTTAACCAAAAATGAACACACACTCTGTTTTCTTGAATTTTTCATAGGTTATTTGACTAATATATCACTTCGGTGTGCGGGGTGATTTTCTTTCTAGAACTGTGCCTTTTTTTTTTTCCAAAGTACTCTACTAGATTTATATTTTCTGAAAGTCTTCAAACACTGTGCTCTTTGAAAAATAACTTTAAAAATATCTTTTGAACTACTCAAGGGGGAGATCATTACAAAGGATCCTTTGACATTCTAAAGACTCTAAATACCACATGCTAAAAAGTATTTTAAGTACATCATTGAATGTTCCTGACTGTTTACTCAAGGGATTAATATGGGTTAGACTCTAGCCAGATGACCATAACCAGCTACAGGATATAAAATAGTGAACTACTCTATCACTTTTATTACTGTTTTACTAACACAGCCCATGACAAGAATTCAGGACATGGTGCTATCAGTCTTCAGGTGGTGACCCACAAGATAAATATTAATGTTTTGTAGAAATTCTATCATGCAGTTCCCAGACTGCACCGATTTCAATACCACTCTAAAAAGCAAATGACACATTTAAAATTTGTTTTTTGAAAGGATCAATCTATTATGATGTGACTTGATTCGTTATATATAAAAAGAAATCATCCTATGACTGATGAAAATTTTAAAGTCTATATACCTTCATCAGTTGAAGGTAGAATGATCTGCTATGTGGAAAAGACACTGAATAGAATACTTAATTAATACATTAATATTGTGTACCAGTGATTATCCAGAATTAGTATGATTAGATACCATTGAAGTGGATGAAGATTTTAATCTAGTATACTTAAGATGAAAGAAAGTAGTTGTTAAGAACGAGGACGATATTTTAATTATAGAAGAACTGAACCGAAACATTAAAACGTACATGACAGAACCAATCCTCTACATTCCCTCCTTCCTCCCCTGTGGGCATTCTCTCTGCCCTCAAAGAGGACTAGAGAGCACGTTGCTTATTTAAGGCCACAATGGCTCTTAAAGAACTTAACTTAAAAAAGGTCTAAATACAAGAAGGAGATATATTCTCGAAAGAAAGCACATATATATAAATACCTTACAACTCATTTTTTAAAAACCTTAAGCTATTTGTCTTTCAAACTGCAACAAAGATGCAAATCACATCTCAAAACGAAGTATTGTTACCAAATAGAGTTCTCTTTCTGTGATTTCTACTACAGATGTGCAACCTCTCTTGCATTACCTAAAAAGTATAAATAATTCTGAAAATGACACCATCGCTATTTGATCTTCCTTTCAGGCCTGAAGAGTAAATAATAATTATCCAAACAAGTTCTATGAGAACATGCGCACTAAAGAATTAAATCTGCCAGATAAACAACTGGCCAACTGTGGACAACAGCTTATCTTAATGGTACAAAGTTTGGAATTACAATAAACTCCTGACAGCACTGGTTTATATAATTAGACATTTCCAAAGCAACACAAAAGGATGTCTGTTTGATCAAGCAAGAATGTCCTTTGCAGATTTAGATTTCAAGTTTCAGAATCGAAAGTTGGAAAGCAAACGTCATAACGAACTCCACACCTGCCAGCGAACGTTGCAAAGGACTTGCTTCGGTGCCCTTCCTTCTGATTTGGTTCAACAACTAGCACAGTATCAGGCTGCCTGAAAGGATGCTAAATTACTATGACTGTAATCTATTTGTTGTTTAGTTTCTTTTTCTAAAATATGTTGTTCAGAGAGTAATGCCATGACGTTTTATGGTTTTTAAATTGACGATGAGATGTGTTTTCAAAAAATGTAACTTTAAAAAATCAATTTGAATTCAGTCTGGATTCTTTTCAAACTGTCCATTTCATTTGCAGTGATTTTTCTATGATCCTCTAGCCAGGCAAAAACCCAGCAGCAATATTCTCTGGGGATAAAGGGTTATTTGATATATGAAAAAGACTTTTTAAAAAGTTTTTAATATACCCTAAAAATGGGTAAAAAGTATAATGATTAGTAGCTTCTCCAAGAAGTATTTCCTCTAGGCAGAGTTTGCTATAGCTTAACTCCATCTACCACCCTCTCCCAAATGTAACTTTTCTTAAAATAAAACATTATAAACTTCTGTTGTACACTAAGCATATGGGGTCTGTAATCATTCAAATACAAATTATTTAAATTTTACATTTTGAAAAGTAACGTGGAAATGTTAGTCACTTTGTTACCGAAATAACAGGTTACAAAGTCAAACTCTCATTTAATCTAAATATATAATAAATCTAATAAACAGTAAATCTCAAACTCCCTTTAACTGTACAGATTTTACTTAGAGGCTAGAGATCTGCTGAATGCCCATTACATACAAAGGGGAATCTGAGGCGAGTGAAGGTGAAATCACTAATTCTCTTAATCAGAGATTAAAGGTACACTCTCCAAATCCATCATTTTTGTTAGGTGTTATTTTCCAACATGACAGCAATACAGTTTTCAAGGCAAAAGGACCCTGAAATATACCACAACACATCTACATTCTGAAAAGTGTTCATGTCGCTGCCTCAGTATCAATACAATGCAGAACTGCCCAGAGGATTCCTCCAAAAACAACCGGAATAGGGTCACTTGGGAATTAGCTCCATGGCAGCTATTCCACAGGGATAACAAACCTTTGTTGCTCTTGTTACAATGGCTCCTTTACACCAGCTCATCTAATCTAATTTAATGTATTCTCTATCCATGAAACAGTATTTCTCTATAACCAAAGTTTTCAGATCTTTGCTATTTTCAGAATACTTTCTGGCTCTGTACAGGGGCATATAAACAGCTCTTAAGCTGTGGAGGCTCAGAGACATCCCTGTATGCTATGGGCTCACTCTTCAGGAAACCACACATGAAGAATTAACATAAAATATTAGGGCCTCTGAATGTCTCCATTGAAACTGTGAACTCCTTCAGGAGCTCTGTGAACTCTGTAAGACTTCCTGATTTAAGGTAGAATTCCAAGCTCCACCCGTTGTAATAGCTGTTACAGACTACAGAAAATAGGACTCATCTAAGCACACAAAAGCAAGTCCGTGTGCACAAAATCGTTCTCTGCAAGCTGTCTGATGGAGAGGCTTTTAGTGGGTAATAGAAGGAAATTCTAGAGAAATTTTGGTAGAAACTTCTATCAAAGCAAAATGCTAATAACACCTTAAAGGACAGCCCTTGTCTCCTGGGCCCCTTGAGTCCAGAGGTGGGATCAGGCACGTCTTCCCTTTTGCTAGTTTTGAGACTGGAAGGATGGCCCCACTCTCTCTCAGGTGAGAACCACTCCTTGAAAAAGATGTTAACGGGAGACCAATAATACGCGGAAACACCCTGATTAAGTATGGAATGGGAATGATAAACAAAGCAGCATTATGGAACTAAGAATGCTATGACAAAAAAAAACCCTGAAACCCAAAAAAACAAATCACCACCACCACCACCACCAAAATAGCAACAAAAAAAAACAAACAAAACGAAGTTGCAGAAAGTGTTAGGATAACAAAAACTGAATTTAAAAGGTAAGAAAAATAAGAGATCACCCCTGCCCGATGTAATAAGAAGAGAGGACAGAACAGAAGGACACCTATCCAACTCCTACTTACATTCTGTCATTAAGGACAAGTATCTTTATTTTTTTATTTTTTGTGGTCTCACCATACAGCTTGCAGGATCTTAGTTCCCAGACCAGGGATTGAACCTGGGGCCAGGGCAGTGAAAACACCGAGTCCTAACCATTGGACCACCTGGAAATTCCCAAGTATCTCTAAACTGAAAAATATGAAAGCTATAACGCACTCTGCCTTCTTGCCTGGGATACGTACCCGGTAACATTCATGGACAGGAGAAGTACTAGAAAAATGAAAAAGAGCCTCTAGAAAAACACATTTTCCCATTTATTTTGGATTTCCAAAGTTTTATTTTCTGTTTCACACTTCAAATTACTTGAAGCTTTAGGGAAAGGGCAGGATAAGTCTTACTTTCATTATCTCTCTAGTTCCTCTTACTAACACAATGTATGACTTCTCCAGCTTTTGTGCCTTCTTAAAAATGTTACGTGGCCTAACATACAGCAAGGGACAAAGATTCTATCATAGATTCATAATGTCCTCATACTTATGAGTCTCCATAATGATTTTAGGAAAGAAAAATGTTTCTTTTCCCTTAATCGGTCATTGTCTGAGGGGCATTACACTTAGCCAATGCATAAGACAAACAGGGTAAGAGTAATCAGCTAGTTTTCCATTTGACTCTTACTACTGCCAAGTGGGTTTAAAGGCAAACTATTTCATACTTATATCTGCTTACTTGATTAAACATTACCACCTCTGCTTACTAAACAAGTCTAAATATACCCTCCTTGGGGTAACTAAGGAGTGTGTTATGACTTAGTGTAACTGTCACTTAGTTACACTAAGGTTGTTTCTAAATCAATTGACAGATATCCCAAACACCTAATATGTCCCTGGCCTCAAAAAATATGATTCCTGTACTGAAGCAGGTTAGGGTGTCAAAAAAAAACAGTTAAAAAACAAAGTAATAAGTCAATCAAACAATTACTTGACATCAAATAACTAACCCGTTCAAACTTTTTGACTGGGTTGATTATGTTGAAACAAAGATAAGCATTTTAGAGGAATGCAAATTTTAGTCTTTTCTCACCCTACTGAGTTACAATGCTAAACTAGATAACATTTAACCAGAGAAGTAAAAAACACACCTTTTATAGAACAACTTGTGAAAATGAACATATGTGAATAGAAAGAATAATTATTTGTATATTAACTTAAGAGCAACTTTCATAAAAATATGGATGTGAGAAAGTAAAATAAAATTAAATTTTGCTACACTATACTACATTGCCTCTGAAGTGAATTTTCTGATAAGTGATTTTCTAGTAAACAACACTGAACGTATTTCCCTATTCTGCTATAATATTTCAATAAGTAACCCATCAAATGTCTTCACCTTTTCATGTTATATTAAAATTCTAAATATCAGGGCTTCCCTGGTGGCGCAGTGGTTGAGACTCTGCCTGCCGATGCAGGGGAGGCGGGTTCGTGCCCCGGTCCGGGAGGATCCCGCGTGCTGCGGAGCGGCTGGGCCCGTGAGCCATGGCCGCTGAGCCTGTGAGTCCGGAGCTTGTGCTCCGCAGAGGGAGAGGCCACAACAGTGAGAGGCCCACGTACCGCAAAAAAAAAAAAAAAAAAAAAAATTCTAAATATCAAACTATAAACAGGAATTTTTCTTAAGAAAATAGTGTGCATTTATGGGTAGAATTTGTTTTTATTTTTATTCTCTAACAAGTTAGGATACATACTAACACGATATGCCCTGGGCTTTTTCTATGTCCAGCCTGAAGTTTAGGGTATACATAAAGTACATAGTCATAGTAAGGAAAACTATAAACTTCTGCTACCTTCACATATAACCATATTTGTACACACTTCCCCAAATCCAGACATGTTCATCTTTCAATCCCAGCTTTGTTACAAATAATTCTGAATATCGGCAGAATTTATGACTTTTACTTAATTGTAATATAAGAATAAAACTTGTTATAATAAAAACATTTATTATAAAATCTTAGTTTGGGGAAAGATGTATGATTTTTGCCATTCGGATTTGTCCAAAAACAAGGAATTATTTTCTGACACAAAGCCAGATTATTCTATCTCGCCCCCCGGCCTTGTTTTATTTACTGTGTACTTCTCAAATGCTATGGTATAAGAACTTGCCATATTTAAAAAAATCTTAACTTGTAATTGGCTTATGACTGTCTTGAGCATTCAGAGTTTTCCTGTATAATGCCAAACAAAAGCATGGGAAAAAACAGTCACCCAAAGCTTAGAGAAATAATGCAGTGGAATATATACACACTTAAAGCACATAAACACTCATAAATTATTAAAAACTAAACCCAGAGCAGGAAAATGTGTAAAAGCCATATTAAAATATAGCATGTGAAAATGTAAATGAAAAGTTCCATATGAAGGGCTTAACATAATGTACTAAGGTATCAGAAATATTACTTATTCAAGCTCACAATACTCAGGATATATTTAGCCAAGCCTTTGGGGACAAGCATGATAAGGCAAAAGCTATAAACCCTCTTGCAAAACCGCTTTAGAGGCTTATACCTAGTAATCGATTAATAATCTGAATGTTCTTTCATCCATGTTCTTGTTTTTCTGTCCATTGCCCTTATCTTCTCTTTCTCTCCTTTCTATCTGGCTCAGTGCCAGTTAGACTTGAAGACCTGAAGAGTTCATACAAATGAAAAGTGTCTGATTTGAGCAATTTGGAAGGTAAGGAGTGTCAGATTCTTAAATTATCCCACTTTCTTCCTCTAATAATTTCAGGCACTGTATTTTAGGCATTCAAGGACCAATATGTTCTACAACTGTTAATTGGTGAATTATGTGAGCACATCCTATTTTTATACTTTCTGACGCATCTTTTAAACTTCAAATCTGTAGCAAGAGGAGACCTCTCAACCACAGAAAACATAGTAAGAGATGAATAGTGAAGGAAAATTTCTTGATCTCAAGGTTATAGAGCCTGAAATGTATGACTGAACAATAGTATAAAAATCTTCATACCTAGAAATCTTTAAGAAGAGACCTTTGTGGTTTAGAATATAAACTCCTCATCCAGGCTGGGAATAGCTGTCTGTGGTTTTAAGCTGTTTTACTTTTAGAAATTATACCTCTTGTGAAGGTCTTTAATTGCCTTCTAGTCTAAGCATCCTATGTCATTAGCCTCATGTATCTTAAGGAAACTGGAGTCCCTCACCAATTCATGTGGAGCAGAGGCAGGGTACTTTAAACCATCTTCATCTGAATCTTTGACCAAAAAAAAAAAAAGAAAGAAAGAAAAAGCCAAAATAAAACAAATTTTAAAAACCTCAAAACAAACAATCAGAAAACAAAATAAACAAAAAACCCCCAACAATCCTACTACAACCTCCTGGTTCTTCTCTGCTTATTTGTAGCAATTATTAAAATGTCATTTAGAAAATCTGTGTTCCAGTAAATTTAATGAAGACAATTCTGAGCAATCTGGAATGATCCCAGGAAAGGAAACTACATCTTGCCAAAAATATAAAGTACAATCAAAACAATAGTTTGAAAGAAAAGCTGAAATGATTTAAATATTTAAGCCTCCAAGAAAAGCTACTAAGCCTCCTCAGTTGGTTTCTATGCAAGGCAACATGCTGTAATTACCCAATATTAATGATTACTAGTTGGCAAAAAATGAGATATTCTGATAAAAGTTTTCAGAACTAACCATATTCGCAGTGAGGAGAGAGCTACATGTATAGGAATTCCTGCTTAAGAGTTCTGTCAATTTGCTATGGTCATCAATGAAAAACTCAAGGTTAATTGTCAGAAATATCAGTGGCAACCTCCCATCCAAGTTTTTATATTTAATTGCTACTGTTTCCAACCTAGTTTTAAGTTATTCAGCATGTGTTAAACATGCAGGATAATCAAATTATAAATCAAAAGAAGAGCTGATATTCAGTCTACTACAAACACACAGTTTTAAAACTACTCAAACAATGATGTAACATAATATATTGGGTCTGAGTTCTTGATATAACTGGAATTATAAGAAGATTCCAAATTTTTCAAAGAAGAAACCTTTCATAGGAAAAAGCAATGATATAGGCACATTTTACAACAATAGTTTTGAAAAAAAAACTGTCTAGTTATTATATAAATATCAGGAAGGCATATGCTATTAAATATTTATATAAATTTGGAGAGGTAACAGCATTAAAAACAAGCATTATATTATACCTATTTCCTAGTAGTAAAATGTGAGTTTAGCTCTCATAAAACAGAACAATTAAAACTGATAAATATTATAGGCACATGTGCACTCCTACATCTCATTTGGATAGCAAGAACAGATGAAATATTCTTAAAACACTCTGTCCTGGTTCCCAGAATTTGACAGCTGTATGTTTTATCAAACAATTAACTAATGTGATAGCTCTGATTTTAAAAGAAATTTAAGGCACTATAGAAGATACTTAATTTACTCAGTTAAATAATTCTAAACAAGTAACTGCCCAAAATTCTGAATCATGAATGTGACCTCCAAATATATTGATGTATATCAGAGCATACATTTTATTTCCATCAACAATTTGTCTTTGGACACATAATGACAACTAACATTTATCATCATATAATGTGTGCTAAGCACAGTTCTAAGTGCTTTGTATGTATTCACTCTTTTAAGCCCTTACAATCTTATTCAGTAGGCACTATTAATATCCCCAGATAAAAGGTGAGGAAACTGAAACACAAACAGGTGAAGTAATTAGCTAATAGTCATGTGGCTGACAAGTGGAGGTGTCAGGGTTTGCATTTCTTAGCTTGGGATCTCTAACCACTCTGCCAGCTACAGTGTGTCTTCTACACTAGCTACAAGTTCAAGTCTCTGCAGATGGTCTCTTGCCATATCAAGCAGCAGAGGAGTATGTACTTTTAAATCAACCCAGATTCAAAGGCCCACATAAAAACAAAGACCCGGCCAATCTAATGTTTAAAAGCATCATATCTGAGCACAATTCTATTAAAAATAGTAAATGTCATCTTAGCAAAAAAGGAAGACACCTTTGAAGAAAGGAATGAATATAACCATTATTAATAGCTTCTTACTCACAACACAAACCTTTCAACTACCTGGCAGAGACTCACTGTTATTGCTGTATTTTTCTCACTGCCATGGCTTTGGGGTTTCGTATTAAAGTAGCAGGAAGTTGGCATGTGAATCACCCACCACAACCCCTACCCCAAATCACATTTTGAGTATGAGGAAAGAGAGGAAAAGGGAAGGTAAGAGAAAAGAGGAAGTGAGGAAAAGGGAAACACAACCAGGAGAAAATGGGGAACCAAACTGGCATGCAGACCCCGAGGTGAAAGAGCAGAATCAGAGTTCTCCAAGAAGACATATAGGGCTGCACTGCTCAGATCATCTGCTAGGAGATGTAATTGGAACAAATCACATGAGGTTTCTGTTGTGAAGTATTCTTCACAACACGCTCTTATTCCTAAAAACACACCATTTGCCAACAAAGTGTTATTTTAGATTCCTTGGTTTTTGGCTCTCCTCTCAGCTAGATCTAATATATGATCATCTACATAACAATTTGACAAATGGTAAGTATCCAACAACTATTAGTCAGCAAGTCTTATCTACCATAAACATTTCATTCTGCTTCTAAAACAGCTTCATATTTCAGGTGTGAACCACAAATAACAAGAGCACTTTCAAAGACTCTCTAATTTAAGAGATTCCAACTGAAAAGCTAGAACTGTATCACTGTATTAAACGAAAGATTGCAACAGTAGAGATAAATAAAGTGCAGTTCAATTTATATGCTTTCAAGACAATATGTGAGAATATTTTCTAAGACATCCGAGTCAAATATTTGTATTATCTGAACAGTTTAACAGAAGAGTCCTACGGAAAAAAAAAAACCTATACTTCTAGTTTTAAATATTTCAGTCATTAATTTAAAAATTATTTTTGAAATTTAAAAGACTTTTGTAAAATGTAATTCATATTACATTTCAAACTATTAATCTATAAATATGTTGATGTGTCCTGCAGCAAGAATATAAAAATATGTAGAAATTTCTCTAGGAAACAAAGGGTTGATATCTAAATTTAGATTTCCTAAAGTCTAAAGGGAAATAAATGTGGCTAACATTGCATTGCAAATACTTCTTACCCTTGTTAAAATTATACCATAGTATTAACTCGTAGGAAAATACTCCTTTCAGCATTTGAGAACTACATGGAAATTTGAGTACTATGTCTCTATTATTATAATTATTATTTATTTTTATGAATTCATTACCCAGGATGTTGTAAATATTTATATGCAAAATTCAGCGGTAATCAGTGGTGTTTATCTTGACTAACTGATAATCTACAGACTGCAGTGCATTTATGATTTCAATGGAATTAGTCTTCAATTCTCTTCACTTCATTGTGAGAAGAGCTATAAACAGATTGCCAAGAGGAGGCTTTTAGCATCGAAGCTTTACTTGAGGAAGAAAAGCAATTCCTTTGGGAGCAAACCCATCTTTATTCACTGCAGAGTACAAGTACTCTCAAAAGGAGCTAATAACCTCAACTCCTTATAATATACATATTTAAAAGATATTTTCTTTGTCCAAGATATAAGAATAATAGACACGTTCCAAGAAATAACGTGATGAAGTCAATTCTACTTTGTCCAAGGGAAAGAGGATTACTCCCACTTCACAAGTCCTCTTTTGACCTAAGAGAACACAAAGGATCTGTGGGCAGTGGGCAGGAGATGATGGGGTGGCAATCTGCCTTGCTAACAGTTCCAACGTCCCTGAAGCCCTCCTCTATTTTTCCAATTATTTTTCCATGTTCAAATCCACACTGAACACTTCATTCTTGTTTGGTAAATTTTATGTAGATTATTCCACAAGGAATACATCAATTTCACTTTCCTGGCAATCACACCCTGCCCATTTTCAGCTGGCTTCCTTTGACTCCAATTTGATACCCTGGATTGAATGGTCATGCCACGTAAGGGAAATGCCAAGGCAAATCTGTCAGCTCTGTGGGTTAAAGCCACTGTAGTGTGGCTACTTAATGATTTATAATAGAGCTGGGAAGTAGTCACTTGCAGTGCTGCTGGGAGATGCTGGTGGCTGACACCAATCACAGAAAGTGGTACAGATGTTTTCGAGCTGAAGATGCCTCAGAGCATTTTGTTTTTGTCAGATCACTGCATATACCCATTATCCAAAAACTGAAAGTGACCTTTCTCTATCCAACCCTCTCCTCTCACTGCACACACACACACGCACACACACAAAACACTAAAACTAAAAACGTCTTTCATTGGACAAATACTGGATAATTTTCAAATAATAAATCACTGTACATAGTAAATTTAAAATAAAAGCTGATTTTATAAGTGCTCTTTCTATAGCTGAGCTATTCTTCTCTAATTTACAGTTATCTTTAAACTTAAATGTTTCTAGAGAAGAAGAGATATAAGAGATCCTCATCTTTTAAAGTCTTTATATGTAAAAGATTAAAGCATTTACACAAAAAGTGATATGCCATTTAGAATTTGCTTTAAAACATTAGAGCCCACTGCCTATCCCCCCTCCAAAAGCGGAAGGATAGAAGCAACAAGATTAACAAATATTGAAAATTGCTGACACAAAGATTACAGTATATTATTTTCTCCACTTCTGTATGTGTTTGAAAATCTTCACTTAAAAAACTTATTTAGAAATAAACACGGAGTTTTGCATTAAATCACCACTTTTCCTAAATGAATCAAATCATTTTAGTATCATTTTAGTCCATCTTTGCTACCTCAAAATATTAATGTCTAATAATCTGCAAACTATTACTTGACCATTAATAAAGGACAAATGCGATGATCTGTAAAGAAAATCTGTTTTAATTCACTATCCAAAATAACTGACATTACTAAGCACTTATTTTGATGTCCCTCATTTTCATAAGGAAAGGTAAAACAACAAAGGATGACTGACATTCAAAAGCTTGCTCACCTTCCTACTTGGCTGTGATATTTGTTTCTTCATTATGCCTACGTATTTAAATTTCAGTCTTGCACCTGTCACAGTCTATCCTCCCAAAGCATCGGGTTGCTACATTTCCAAAATATAATAATAAACTGAAAGATTCTTTCATCAATCTTCCAACATGGACCACTTAAAAGTAAGTGAAGCATTATAGCCTAATTCAGTTAAATTTTCCATAGCATCTACATTCAAATGGAAATGTATCTGCCAGCTTATTAGGTGCTGAGGATATTACATTATACTCTGCAGAGCTTGGCAGGATGACTCACACAGCAAAATAAGAAGAAAAATGGATTGAAACGGAATAAAATTAAGTGCTATAAAAATCAACTGGTAAAAAGTACACGTGGTAAGAGATGTGTGCTTTCTCTAAAAATTATGTTTTTAAATCAGAGATATATTGGTCTTTTAAGACCAGAATAAGATGCTTCTGATGGTAACTAAATTCAGGGTTGGAAAGTTGTTACTCAGTATTCAAATAGCAACAAATCCTCTGGCTAGGATTATAAACCTAGTTAACAGCTTTTATACTCCACTGTGATCACTGAGACTACTCTTCTTTTTTTTTTAATTTTGTGGTTAATAAATAATTGTGGAATCTTAGAGTTGTAATAGAATTTAGAAATAGCATTAAGTCAACCGCCTAATTTTGTAGATAAAGAAATGAAGGTTTGCTCATGGAATGTCAGTCTTGCCTTCCTCCTAGGCTGTAGCAAATTTAGCATTCTTTTACATGTTTGTCCTGACACAGGCTGCTTTGTTATGCTTTGTTATGTTTTTGTCCAAAAATTTACCTTCCTCCCTCCTCCCCCACCGCCCCACTGTCTCTCTCTATATATACACATACATGTATATCATATATATGTGATGAAGATATCTTCCTCTTTTAAGCTAATAGAATATCTCAGAAGAAAAATAGTCCCTTGAAACTATCTTGGAATTTCCAGGGGAAAAAACTGCATACATTTTCAGCCTTTTAAAAGATGTTTAACAGAATTGTATAATTAAAATGATGTAGCTCTGTTATGCCAACCTCAAGGCTATATCAGTTGTTCACAAACTGTTCTTAAGACAAAGTAAAATTAGGCAAAGGTTTCTCAATTCTATCTTCAAATTCTATTTCCTTTTAAAAAAATTAACTGCTTAACATCACCAACTTAATCTCTAATAATATATCTTTTTAGCTATCTCTATTTTGGGGAAGATAATCTGAGCCTAAAGGCTCAATTACGTTCATCCAATTTGCGGTATCAAAATTTGAAAATGAAAGGCTTTAGGACATCAGAGAACGAAGGATGACAGTTTTAATACATACATGAGTTGTTTTGCCTTATCATGAAGCAACGTGGGAATAGCAAACATTCAACCATTTTATCTCTTTGTTTGCCGGGACTTGAGAAAAGTTAAGTCATCCAATAATTTTTCACTAGTTAACCAAGTAATTAAAGGAACTACGAATCTATAGAATTTATCAGAAAATTGTTTGAGCTACATACCCATTTTACTTTCAAAATTTACAAACTGTCAAACAGTACAGTTTTCGGATCACTCTTCCGAAGATTTATCTCAATACACATTTTACAGGTGTTAAGTTCACTAAAGATATGACATGCGTGTATTTCAAATCTCTAGCATAGTTAAATGCTTTCTAAATAAGCCACAACCATCCTAAATTGGGTGGTATAGATTTCGTGACTGGTATCATCTAAAGAGCTTCCCAAAAGAGAGGCTTAGTTATAAAAGGCTGAACTCAGAGTGATGAAAGATAGCTCAGTGTTCGGACAGAGCAGTCCATTTCCATGGAGCTGCAAGCACATTTGTAGCCAAGGTCCCAACACGGTCTGCCCTTGATCTTTACTTACAGCTTCAAAAGTCATTATGCCAAGAAAAAGGTAGGACAAGACACAAAATAACAAATTGGATTCCTTTTCATCACTGTAGTAACAGATCTACTTTCTGTTCTTTTGCAATCTCTCTCACCGTGTCTGACTGACTTTTTTTCCCCCAAGTTGGAGGCTTTTGTCAAAACTAGAAGTAACTGATTTAAAATATTTTATGGGAAACTAAATCATGTTGGCAGGACTGGGTTTGGAAAATAGTCTAAAGTTATAAATATGTTCTGAATAAAATGTTTTAAAGATACTTAGGTTTTTAAATTGAAGTCTGTTCACTAATGGGTCATTCTGGGTCATAAATATATAATGCAGTTAAAGCTTTTGTTTCACAATTTAGAGGACATACCTGGTTAATGTATCATCTGGGATGTCAGATAGGTTTCAACTTACACATCAGTTCTGAGTGGGTGAGTTTCTGGAGTGGTAGCAGGCATGTAATGAATTTATCCTTCGTGACCTCTGCCATGCTGTACATACGCTAGACATGTCAAAGCATGCAGTGTTTTACTAGAAATGACAAAGGGTACATTGTCCCCTTGCAAGTGATCTCTTACTGAGATAACAAAAACACAAAGTTATTGTAAGCCACACTATAGCTATATTGTACACAGATGTCTCTTGTTATAAGGAATTTTAAATATAAAAGATGCAGGCACTGCTACACAATGATGATGTTATAGTCTCTACCGATTATATAACTTAAGTGATCAAATTAGAGAAAGAAGGTACTCTAGTCCAGGAGTTGTACATGAAGAATAAGGGCATCTTTAATTTATAATATATTGTGGGAACAAAAAATTCACTTCACAGATATTCTTTTTACTGAAAAGATTTTGATGCAACGTAGTTACTGGATCAACACAGGTTATGTTCCCTGGGGGCATCGACTGTGTGATGGACGAATCTCATTACTGACTACGATTCAGAAAAAGCATGAAAAAGAATGAAACGTGAGGGCGATCTGATGAAGACTATTATCTGTAAAAGGGCAGGATCTGACATGTTTTCTTCAGCAGAGAGTATCTGGCACTTTAGGTATTTCAGGTGCTCGTTGAATATATTCGGTTAAAAACGGGTTGTAGCGTTTAGGCCCAATCTCTGGTTCTGATATTAACCAACTACATGACGTGTACTCAAGCATTTCATTCTTAAGTTTTCTCATCTCTAAAATGGGACTATCAGTACTTGCCTCAGTGAGCAGTTTTACAGAATGAATGAAATCATGTAAGTGTAGTCACCTAGCCTGGCACCACGATGCCTGACATATATAGTCAGCACTCGGTAAAAAATTGTTTTTAAAAAATACTATAAATAGTTTAATACTGGGCTTATTCCTGTATCTACTTCCTTCGTCCTCCTTTCCTTTGAAACTTATTGGTCTCCTATGAATATAGCTAGAAGAATTCTAACACCTCTGTTCAACTTATTGATAGTGGCACATCCCTACTAAATCCTTACCTCAACACCCTCTACCCTGTATCTTGTGGCTCAATCTATAAACTTAACATTGAGTTCTTAACATTTTAATAAAGATTAGGCTCTTAAAATGGGCTTGAGGACATGGGGAGGGGGAAGGCTAAGCTGGACGAAGTGAGAGAGTGGCATAGACATGTATACACTACCGAATGTCAACTAGATAGCTAGTGGGAAGGGAGATCAGCTCGGTGCTTTGTGACCACCTAGAGGGGTGGGATAGGGAGGGTGGGAGGGAGACGCAAGAGGGAGGATATGGGGATATATGTATACGTATAGCTGATTCACTTTGTTATAAAGCAGAAACTAACACACCATTGTAAAGCAATTATACTCCAATAAAGATGTTAAAAAAAAAAAGATTAGGCCCTTTGTGTATAAGGTATGTGTAAACTTCCATAATAATTTAAATTTATATCTCTCAATTCTACTACTAGCATTGAGTAGTAATATTAGTAATAACATATTTCAAAGTGAAGAAATACTAAATTTGTACACAGAAATGAAATCCTAAAACAAATGTATAACTCCAATATTGTAAACCATGACTGAAAAGGACTGTCTTTTGTGGTTATGTTCTTACAGATTTAATGCTAATTCTGCTATTATTGCATAAAAATATAGAACTTGTTATGGAACTCTGTCTATATAATTTGATACAAATTTCTACGGTTGTTTCCTTTCTCTCCCCATTAATTTTTAAAATATGGGAACCACACACATACATTAATTTAGACAATTCTACAGATTTGTTCATCCTATGAAATATTCTCTAAATAAGCACTCAGCAAAGCGCCAAAACATAATATTTACGTATTTACCTACATCTATATAAAGGTAGCAATCTACATTTGAGAAATGAATGAATGCAATTAGCCCATGAGAAGGATCACTGAACTACTTTTTAAAAAAATTGTAACCCTTAAGTGTCTACATCTATGGCTCTGAAGCAAGGACAATTTTGCCCACCTGGGGACATTTGACAAGTTTGGTTGTCAGAACTGTTTGGTTGTTTGGGGGGAAGTGCTACGTAGAGTCCAGGGATGCTGCGAAGCATCCCACAGGACAGCCTCAGCCACAAATACTTATCAGATCTAAACTGGTGGTAGTGCAGAGGCTGAGAAACTCTGGTCTGCATAAAAGTCAATTAAATAACATGCCCTTCAAAAATCAAGTGGATGTACTCTTTTGTGGCATTACCCTTGAAGGGAGAACTCTGCTTTCTGCCTGTAGGAGTTTAAAACAAATGCAATGTGCGATTTTAAACGAATACAGCTAAGTAAGTTTCTTGAATCTAGGTCATAGACTTGAAACATCTGCACAAGCGATCCCTAGTAACGCAATCTTGAGGCCCGTTGATCCTGCAGTGGATCTGTGGTGCAGGGCGCACAGGGAAGTGAAATGTGAATGATGGGTGCTTGGTCAGGGCTGCTGAAATCTGCAAGTCAACCATGTGGAACTGGCCCAATAAACAAAAACATTACATCAATTATAAAACCTCCAGAATCACTGTCATGTTTTCATTGATTAATTCCCACTCATTTACTCCACTGAAAGAGTTTTGCAGCAAGGAATAAAATGCTTTAAATGATATCCAGTCCCCTGCAAAGCCAGGTGTCTAATTATCGTGACTCATCCTTTCTGCTCTCTCTCCCTCTGTCTCTTTCTCTCTGTTACGCAGCAATATTAGCTGGAGAGACTACCAACTCTTTGCTGTAAGCAATACATTTAAAAAAAAATTTTAGATGTCTGTTATATTAGGAGAGAATGTCTGAAAGAAAATAAAATTGGCTCTCGGCTAAGAGACACTGGTTGAGGTATAAATAATTTGGTTAACTTCTTAAATGCACAATAATTACATACCCTGCCATTCATTCACTTTTACTCTTTGGGTTAGCTCCTCTAACAGCAATATCTAGTATCCCCAAATTAAAAATATTAAGATCTATCCTTATCATAGTCTTTTTCAGGACAAAATTACTAAAACACAAATCTGGTATCACCATCCCACCTAGGTTATTCAATAGTTGGCCCTAGCTCTATTTTTTCTTTTTTTTTTTTTTTTTTTTTGTAGTACGCGGGCTTCTCACTGCCGTGGCCTCTCCCGTTGCGGAGCACAGGCTCCGGACGCGCAGGCTCAGCGGCCATGGCTCACGGGCCCAGCCGCTCCGCGGCATGTGGGATCTTCCCGGACCGGGGCACGAACCCGTGTCCCCTGCATCGGCAGGCGGACTCTCAACCACTGCGCCACCGGGGAAGACCGGCCCTAGCTCTTAAGTGAAGATTCAACTCTTCCGCTGAACTCACGAAGTCCTTCATAACCTGGGTTTTAGCCTTCGGCCCTGTGCCTTCCCTTTTCTCATAACTGCCCGTTGGCAACTGCCACAGCAGTTACACCAAACTGCTAGCAGTTCCTGGAACATCCCATATTTTTTCATGTTTCTTTGACTCGAAATATACTGATGATTTGGTCTCAAATGTGCTTTCTCTCTTTTTATCTGCCTCATTTACTCCTTGTCATCCTTCAAATCACTACTGAAGCATCCCTGGAACTCCTTAGGAAGCCTGCCCTGCCCCCCCCCCAGGATACGATGGACCCGTACTATGGATACAGGTCCATAGTGGGCATATTCCACTGCATCTGATGATCTTTTCTGTCTCCTATGTGAGACTGGATCCTTTAAAGATAAGAAGTGTGCTCTGTGAACACTCAGAGCCCCTGGCAATGCCTGGCATAGAACAGACAATAAATGTCGGTGACTCAATAACTGGTGTCAATGAATGGATGAATGATGGTAAAGTTCATAGATTTGGGTATATGGGTTCCTTTCTCCACTTACAATAGTAACATTTTATCCTCTCCTTATAATCTAACCATCCTCAATTGTATACATCTTCTATAGTCAAGCTATCTCCTCATGGAAACCTTCGAAGTTCACCTTCAAAGTTCACCTGCTACCTAGTAGCTGTTTCATAAATATCTGATGCATGAACAAATCAAGAAATAAATCTTTTAAAATGATTAAGTAAAATTAGTCCAAGGATAGAAGGATTTCAGTAAGGGCTGACCAACAAAAGGAGTGGATATGTGCAACTTATCTCCTTCTGGATGCAAGGGAAAAATGTGTATGAATACATAAACCTACTTGGGAAATCTACTTGAATGGCACATGGGAATCTATGACACTAGTATTGCAATTTCTGTTGGGTCTGAACTTTTTCAAAATAAAATTTGGGGTGGAAAATACCAGCAATTATAATACATGTAGAAGTACTTACAGAAGGGTCAATAGAGTGCTATGGAAGCCCCAAGGAGAACAAGAGAGGAAACCTAGTCAGGTCTGGGAGCAGAGAAGCCTACTTAGAGAAAACTTCACAGAAAGGGTGATTCCTGAGATGAATCTTGAAGGACAGAGAGGGAGAAGGAAAGGGAGAAGGAAAGGAGATTCCAGGATGAGTGAATGACCTAGATGTCATAAGCAAGGAAGGATTTGTTTATATTAGATCCTATCGATTTTAAAAAGTTTAAAATGTGTATCAATATTACCACAGATAATTACTGGATGGGTGTACGATGTTCAGCTATCACTAACTGTAACCATCAACTGTAACCATCACTAACTGTAACCATCAGGGCCAGGATACGGACGTGGGGTCTTGTTGTGGTTTGTCATGTGATGGTGTAACACCGGAGCTGCCTTCGCTTCACATAAATGTGGAAGATATACTGGAGGAGGGGAGACAAGTAACGGAATGCTAATCTGACTATAGGCATAGGCCAAGGACCTATTCACGAACTGTTAGGGCAAAGATACTAAAAAAAAAATGACAGAATAAGCATATCAGAAACTAGGGAGAATTCAACATTTGGAAATCATTAGGGCCCAAGCCCAGGTACTTGGTTGCCATGACAAAGCCAAAAGAATCAACTGAAAATTTGACAAGAAGGTATCCTGGGAGAAGCTGAACAAAGAGGGAAAAGGCCAATGTTTTCAAGAGGCAATAAGATTATAATTTTCTATCTCTCTCGGGAATATGCTCTGAGTATCATTCTGCTTTGAGTCTTAGAGCGTGAGTCTGATCTGACTGCAAATGAAGCAAAGGTAGGTAACCAGGGATGATATATTTAATGTCCGAACCCTCTTCTAGCTTTTTAAATTCACCGTGAATCACTGAGGAATTTGCTATTTGTATAAAAGAAGGAGTCTGGAGCAAATAGCTACGCTCACGTGTAGCATCGCACTCACTAATACCAGTAGAGATGTCTAGAGCCATCCTTTATCTTTCATTTCATGCCTCCCTCAAATTCTAGAATGGAAATTTTGGTTTTGTGGAATGCTGACCCCTCCAGGGGTGAGCTGGTCCCTGCTTGCACTGGCCAGCCCTAGCTGACTGTGTACTTCTCTTCTATAATCTACATTCAGTGACCTCACAATGGTGCTTGAAATCAGTCATGGCATTAGTATTTCTACCACAGAAAACAGCAAACAGGACAAATCAAGGTGGCTTGTTGCTTTTTCCCTCTCAGGGGGCAGATTATTAAACATTTACCAGGATACCACTGGATCCATACATCCAATCTAGACAGTCAGAAACCAACTAAGCATCTCATGATAAATAATAACTGAAAAAAACGGAATATTATTTTAAATAAAAAATACATGAGACATGGAGAAAATTTTTGAAATTCACTTCAGCAATCTGTTAGCAAGCAATCAGTTGGGATTGCTCTACGAAAACAAATGATTTGAAACTTTCAGTGTCATCTCTCCTCCCCAAGTGATGAGGTCAAGATATATACGGTTCCTGCTAATGCCAACTAAGAAGGAAGCAACCATCATGTCTTGCTTATACATGTAGCTGAAGTCAAATGATAGAACATGTGGACAAGTTTAAATTGTGTTATTCTGGGGAGATAAAGTTTGAATCTCCAGCGGAATAATTAGTCTTTGTTTATAAGTACCAAATGTAGCTTTTGAAAGAGTCAACATATTTTCCTTTCAAGAAAAATTAACAAATACAAGGTATTTGTTAATGTACGCTTAAGCGACTGATATCTTTCCATAAAATATGTATGCAGTTCTTTAAAAACCAGATGATACCTTTTATAATTCAGAGATTAACCAATATGGATCACTCAGTTCCTTTGATAGAAAAGACAGCTAAACTAGTGCTTTCTTCTGCAATCCATAAACAGAAAAGAAGCAAAATGTGTTCTATCACTATGAATAGAAGGAAAAATGAAAAAAGAAGAATGCCATCACTTAGATATTTCAATTAATTCTCTTCATTCCTGAGAGCAAAGGAAAGATATCTATTTAAGAAGAAAACTAATTGAACTTGGATATTTAAAAGTGAATTCTATGTATATTTTTTCAAATAGCTTTTGCTGTCTTTTCTATCCTTTATTCTGACAAGTCACTTAAATCCCAAAAGGTAATTTTCAACTCTACTTTTCTCTTTAATCATTTGTCTTTTTTTTTTTCCATAAAACAGACTTAACACAATTCTTCTTTTGTTTTGTTTTGGCTAAGCAACATATGGGACCTTAATTCCCTGACCAGGGATCTTACCCGTATCCCCTGTGTTCAAAGTGTGGAGTCTTAACTACTGGACTGCCAGGGAAGTCCCAAGGCTTATACAGTTCTTAAGAAGCCAGTGGTTGAACGCTACACTTACTATCTTCAACACATCTATGTTTAAATATGAATAAATTTAAAAATATCTTTAATAAAATAGATCAGTAATAGATCAATGATAATGACACATTTATATATCATGAATAACCTTACATATGACTTTAAAGCTCCTTGAATCATAATTTGTTTTTTAATAATGCTTTCTTTATACACACGTTGACTCTTCATGACATGCCAGAAACTCACTGAATTTCTGGCATCCCATGCCACTCATTGATGTGGCATATGAAATTTAATACTCTAAAGCTAACAAATCCTTTTCTTTCTTAAATACAGCCTACATAAATACTCATTCCTTAATTAACACACATGCGCGCACACACATACACACCTCTATCTTCACTTTTAACTTCTCAAGTGTTCTCTGCTCTGTGGACCCTGGGGATCCCCATATTTCTAATTTCACTATGAATTCTCTTTGTTCCTCTGCCATCACCCATATCTGGACATGCTGACCATTGGCCAACCTTTTTTTTTTTTTTGCGGTACGCGGGCCTCTCACTGTTGTGGCCTCTCCCGTTGCGGACCACAGGCTCTGGACACGCAGGCTCAGCGGCCATGGCTCACGGGCCCAGCCGCTCCGCGGCATGTGGGATCTTCCCGGACCGGGGCACGAACCCGTGTCCCCTGCATCGGCAGGCGGAGTCTCAACCACTGCACCACCAGGGAAGCCCCCCAACCTTATTTTTAACTCTGCATCTCATTGCTTTCTTCATTTTATGTGATCTTGTTGCAGCTCAGATTACCCTGATCAGTAATGTCACTCATTCATATGTCTATAACCAGGACCCACGGGAGTAGTAACATACAGAGGCAAGAAGAAGGTGGGAAAATGAAAGGCACCATTTGAGATTCAATTTCTCTGACACTGTTCTCTACATACCCTTCTCCTGTTCCACACGCCCACCCCCGCCAAGAAAACACCACACATACCCTGAGAAACCCTCATGATCACATTACTGAAACAAAAGTAGTCTTAAAGCATTCCTCCCACAGTCACTCTGGGTGACTTCCCTGCTCCTCCAAGGCTCCCTCTCAGAGACGGGAACTTAGTACCAAAGACAGTATGTAAAAACTACCACTGTTTATGTTTATAGAACAATGATTATTTTCCATAGTCCTCACAACAGTCACTTGCCATCAAGGCAGATGCCACTACCTTATTTTAAAGGTAAGGAAACCAGCTTTGAGATGTGAAATGCCTGGCCAAGGATTACAGAATTAATGGGTAGCAGTGGTTTTGATGACAATCAGGGCTTCTGAAAACTGACCAGCCTCCTTCCTTGTATCACTTTTCAGGATATAAGATAATATTGCTAATCACATCTACCATTCCTGAGGGCCTCTGTGAGCAAAGAGTTGTACTGGGCTCTCTACGAGCACATTCTCCCAGCAGCTTGCAAAGATACACAAGGCATACTCTGTAATTCAGGACTGCATGATCCCTACTTAGAAAATATGGAAAATGAAGCCCAAAAGCCACATCAATAGTAGATGGTGAATCTGGGGATAGAACCAGGCCTTCTCATTCCTGTCTGTCTCCCTACCATAGCAGTGACTACTCTGGGATTGCGAGCATGGTAATGTTACAGGGAAAATGTAGGACTCTGCGTTAAAATATATTGGGGGAAATGTAAGAGCATACACATGCGCGCGCACATACACACACATACGATACACACATACGTACATATACACACCTCCTGTGGGATGGAGAACGAAAATAATTGTATTCTTATAATTTTTAAAAACTAAGAAGAAAATCATTTCTGCAACCAAGTTAATGTTCGGAAGGTTAGAGTAACATTACTGTATTCCACATAATTAATTTCGATTTTCCAGGTAGCATACACTTCCAGACACACGCCCTGTTGGATGGCTCCAGTTCTACCAGAGGAGGTTATCATGAACAGCTGAACTTCTGACCCTTAAGAATCACAGAGAAAAGATGAGAGGTATCTGTATAATATCTAAAAACAGGCCACCTTTTAAGGATGTCCTTCGTCAGGCAAACCTGGATTACTAGTAGCTTCCTTAGCTGGCATAGCTTCTACGGATATTCTAGGATTCCACTGTTTCTTTTAAGGAGCAGATACTGGCAAAGTTATCTTATAAAGGGTAAGAGGCTTACCTCAGAACAGCTCAATGCTGTTGATGACACATAAAAACTGAGAAGGACATTAAGTCTAATCAACCTCAGAAAAGAACAGAGTAATAAATTCTTTGGACAGTCTTTATATATAGCAAGTGTGCTGGGATATCTGATTATTTTAGTTCGAGACTATAAAAACTGCATCTGAGCATAATAAAACGTAAGTCAGGGAGACTGTTATCTTTCTTAGCACCCATTTTAATGAATCAGAAAATGGTTTCACAAAACCACGAAAACGGATGCTTGCCTCATGATTATCACCAACCCACGCTGTTCTGCTGTACCAGATTACAAGGTGTATCATTCAACTGAAAGCAAAAAGTCTTTCCACTTCACACAATTCTGGAATTCTTGCTGCTTCTCATGAGACACAAGTGTCATGAAATTGAAGCCAGAAGCAGTTTTGTATATATTTAAAAAAAAAAAAAAGGCAGACTCTTCTTGTGCTTTGGTAGCTCTGTGGCCATAATGGTCACTCTTATTATTGCTGTTTATCAGTTCACACGGGTACAGGTACTATGTTAAAGGAACAGCTCCGTGGTGACTCCCCCGTATCTGGGGATGACTCAAGCCAACACATGGCAAAAATACATGATATCGCTGCTTCTCCACTCTGTGCTTTTGATTAAATCTATCAGAATACTGAAATCGCCTGGAAGCCGACTAAATTCTTAGAAATAAAGTCATGTTAGTGAATAATTTCCATATTAAATTGGTTTTGAAATATACATTCTTTAACAGAACAGTAGGTGAATACTCACATTCAGTATATTAGTCTAAATTTTGGACTATATCTAATAACATCATTATTAGCCTGGCAGTGTCCCATCCTCTGCTCATTAATTAATGACTGCATTTTTCTAACTGAATGCTCATTTGACAAGGAAAGAAAATTAAACCTGGAAGAAAAGTCTAATTCTATAGTCTTATAAACTTGTTTTTAAACTTCAAATTATCTTAAATAAGTTTGCACTTAAATATTTTATGCTAAAACTAAAATGTGAATTTAGTCTCAATTTCTAGGATTATCAAATGCATAGTAATAAGCCAAAGTTTAAAATATTTTGCTTCCTTTTATTCAGTGTCAAATGATATCCACTCTCTAATTGTTATCTTAGTAAAAAATTTAAATATTTATGTCCTAATCACATAATCCTTGTGGTTTAAATTTATAAAGCAAAATTAAACTGGACATAGGCTCTGCTCCAGGCATTTGCATATACAAACTCATTTAATCCTCACATGAACACTATAAGATAAGGAATGTTATTGCCAAGTTCCCTGATGTAGTGTGAGGTCACGCTAGTACTTGAACCAAGGAAAGTCTCTATGATGCTATTTTGCCTCTCAGACACATGCGCAGGGATGGAGTGTCATTCTTTTATTTTTTTTAATACTTTCATTTTGTTATTTGCTCATTCCTTCACTGAGTAAACATGTACTGAGCACCCAAACAAGTGCCAGGCTCTGGAGGAATAATGATAAATAATATAGAATTTATGCTTTTCAGTTATGTTCCAACTCTGGTGAGACTGGAGAGCAGACTTTTGATGAAATAATTAAAATCTACTCAGAAAAATGCTAAAATGACAGGTAAAAAATTTCTATAGAAGCAAAGACTTGGAGAGAACCATTTAAACAGTCTGATTCTCAATGTCTACGTCTGAAAAATGGGTATGAACAACAAGTATTTCTTTCTGAAAAGAAATAATTCTAAAACCATGAGTAAATTATGTGTCAACTTGATACTAACTTACACAGTATACACATGCCCTGCTTCACTCTATAAATGAAGGACTTTGAGGCATTTACTTTCCGTATGGTAAAAAGAGGTGAAATTACAGTGAAGCAGTTGAGAATATAAAACTCCAAATTAAGAGATTTGCTTTATAACTTTAAAGAATGAAGGGACCGTGAGTAGCAAATTAAGCTATGGAAATCTCTTTTAGTCTTTTCATTAATCTGTATGGTCCTCAGACTCAAGTATATACTTTAATAGAAAAACACTGACTTCTCTGTAATGCAACCATAAAAAAAACTGACAATTTTAATCCTTTTTTCTTTTTAAATTTTTATTTATTTATTTATTTAGGGCTGTGTTGGGTCTTTGTTGCTGCGCGTGGGCTTTCTCTAGTTGTGGCAAGTGGGGGCTACTCTGCTGTGGTGTGCGGGCTTCTCACTGCGGTGGCTTCTCTTTGTTACGGACCACGGGTCCTAGAGCACATGGGTTTCAGCAGTTGTGGCTCGCAGGCTCAGTAGTTGTGGCGCACAGGCTCAGTTGCTCTGGCGGCATGTGGGATCTTCCCGGACCAGGGCTCAAACCCATGTCCCCTGCATTGGCAGGCAGGTTTTTAACCACTGCGCCACCAGGGAAGTCCCCCATTTTTCAATAAAGCCTCATATAGGACAAACTGGCAAGAGACACCATGAATAAAAGGAATTTGCCTTCCCCATCAGCTGCCTGACTCTCAAGCATGCTCTTATCAACAATTCTGTCTACTGTCGCATCTCTCTCCTTGAATGAATCTATATCTAGGTAGCAACCAAATCAGCTCCTCCATTCAACCTGAGGGACTAAAGCTTTAATTTTAAAAGCTTCCTAGTATTCACCTAAGGCAGGAAAAATTTACGTTTGTGCTGATTTCTCACCTTCTCCAATACTTCACTCATCAGCGAGTGCTGTCCGGGCACTCTCAACACTGAGAGGACGATGATGGGTGGGCTGCAGAGATTTCATGAACCCCTGAATGTGCCTGCCTGATTTTAGGGTTAAGTGCTGATGTGCACTGTATCATAACTTTTATCAGATTCTCAAAATGGACCACCAGCCAAAAAAATTGAGCATCTATTGAGATAGACTCTTCTTCAGAAATGAATACACATGAGATGTAACAAGTACTCAATAAAGAGCTGTGGAATTAGTGTTTGACACTTGAATTCACCCAAGGGTGTCTACCTCTTACCCATCTATCCATTCCACCATGCCCAACCCAAAAAATAGGAACATAAAAGACAAAGCAAAACACAGAGCAGCTTGGTCAACTTCTATGCACTGTTGTCTCTAAGTACCCCAAAAGGCTAGCTTTCCCAGCCTCTGTTGCAATTAAGTTGTGCCATATAACTAACTCTAGCCCAGGAGTCACACGGAGGAAAATGGAGCAAACTTAGATCCCTGAGTCACTGGATGAAGGGCCGCACCACTGACTTTACAAGAGCAAGAAATAACTCTTTGTTGAGATAAGCCACTGAGATTGGGGTGGTCTGTTGTTGTTGTTTGTTGCTGTTGTTGATAATCACAGCCTATCTTCACATCCTCAAATTTAAGATAAAAAGTCTATCAGACACAGTTTAAATCTCTCTATGCATTTTTTTTTTTTTTTCGGTACGCGGGCCTCTCACTGTTGTGGCCTCTCCCATCGCGGAGCACAGGCTCCGGACGCGCAGGCTCAGCGGCCATGGCTCACGGGCCCAGCCGCTCCGCGGCATGTGGGATCTTCCCGGACCGGGGCACGAACCCGTGTCCCCTGCCTCGGCAGGCGGACTCTCAACCACTGCGCCACCAGGGAAGCCCTAGCAACTTTTTACTTTGCACATTTTGATCTTTTCAAAATTATTTTCTTTTTCAAATGTTTCCACTTTCTATAATGAATATGGTTAAAATTTTTATCTAGCTTTGAAGGTATCTATTTCTGGGCTCTAAGTTATGTCTTATTATGTTGTAACTTTCTAACCAGGAGGGGGAAAAGAGTATCATATTAATAACCTGTCCCATTCATTTGAAACTGAGGATTTGTTTTAGAAACAGCTTTTGAGGTTCACATAGGTAGCTAAATTAGCCCTGTATTATGATGCACAGTCCAGGCTGCAAAACCATTCCCCTGATAGCATTGGCTTTGGGGATTACTGAAATACATTAGGGACCACATGAAAAGGGAGCTTATTAAGAAATTTATATGCGGTTATTAAACAATATACACTTTTCTGCCCTCACAAAATTTACAGTCAAGGTTGGACTATAAGGCAAGAAGAGTTAAACTAAAGGATTTAAAACACATTACATAATCGTGAGTGTGAACAAGGCAGTGAAACATCCAGACAACAAACAAGATGCAACTGAAGGTACAGAGGGGATGCTAGGAGAGTAGTCTCCCTGGCTGAGCACCTCCTCTTTGAATCTGACTCTCTGAACTCGGAAGTGCTTGGTACATCTTCCTTTCTAAGGTCAACCTCCCTACCCACTTTTTTGACCCTTTCTCAGCTTCTCTGATATATAGCACTCCCCATTATCTTTATTTTAATGAGTATTCATCTTTTCCTCTCCAATGACTCCTGTATCTTCCTTTAGTGGGAAAAACATGCTTCCATTGGACCCTCCACTCTTCTACAACAATCTTCTCTGAACTCTCCAGCTGACACTCACTTCCCTTCATTTTATTACCGAATTTCTTTATAGAGTTGTCTAAACTTGTTGAGTTCTCATACATATCTTCCAGTGACTCATCTTCGTGGAATCTGGTTTGCAATGAGGATTCCACCTCCTCCCTCCCAGCTCTACTCAAACTGCCTTCTCAAAGGTTACTGGTGCCCATTTAACTGCCAGAGTCAGTGTCCTTTTCTCATTTCTTGTCCTCTCTCTAGCATCTGGCACCACTAACTACTTCCTTCTTTTCTCTTTTGCCTTTCTTGATAATGTACCATTCTCCCTCCTTTTCCCACAGTTTATTAATCTGCTTGTTCTCTGTCACTTTATTTGATTTTTCTCTCTTCTGACTGCTGATTATAGAGAGATGCACTAAGACTGTCTTTATATCCCTTCTTCCTACAGTACATTCCCTCTCTGAATTCAGCACAGCATTTTCTTGTAACACAGCACTATCAGTTCTATATGAATGATTTTCAGATGCTTTTTCTGTAAATTCAACCATCCCCAACCAAATCGGTTATCTGCTCCCTGCTTATTCTCCCTAAAAAAAAAGAGAACACATCAATTCTAACACCTATATTTCTTAACTTGGCTAATGGCAATGCCTCATCCCTAAACATCCAAACGATAAATGTCAAGGTCATTTTCAGCTAACTTTCCTAGATACACATGGAGAAATAAGTGATAAACAGTAGCATAATGCAAAACATTTACTGTGTCTCCTTTTAAGTACAATATTTTTTCAAAGCATCACATCCATTTTCCTGAAATATCTTTGAGTGGGCTCTGTGATTTTTATTGTTCAAGAAGGACCACTATGAAAAATATGAACTAATAAATAATTTCCCATTATTAGGATGACTAAGAGATTAGTCAGAAATGATATTCAGCTTTTCTAGTTCAGTGATTTCCTCTAGGCTTTGTAGAAATAGTAAAAACGTTCTCCACTAAGGCTCAGATAAAATCAAAAGCTAGTGTTTTGATAAGCTGTTCATTCAGAAGTCCAAGTTTCTATTCTTTCTCTTTTTTTTTTCATTTTTCAACATGCCATGAATATAATGTTAAATTCAACTATTCATTTACAAAATAATAAGAAATAAGTTTCCAGCTGTTTTATTCACTGACTAAAGCCACTGATGTTTGCATTTTTCTTAAATGTTGTTTATGTACTTTTTCAAATGATGAAACAAGACGCTGTAGGTAACACAAGTCAAATACTAGCTCTATAAATTGGTACTAAGATAAATAAATGCAACAGCTATAAATAATTACATAGTAACCCCTGAAGAACTGTTATTCCAGCATTTCTAAACGTCTACAGTGTGTGTTTACATAAGTACTCTCCGTAGCACAAGGGATACATTCCTGGGGAAGGAGCCCCAGGACAGGCATGGTAGCCAGTACTTATGCTGATGTGAGCTCGCTTCTCTATCAGCCAAGGCTCTTCCTTTCTCTTCAAATTCTCAGCTCAGTTTATTTCTGCAACCACTCTTTCTGTTCCCATGCTGTAGGAAGGCTCATTATGCTCTCCATAATGTCCCAAGACTTGTGAAAAGCCTTAACTTCATACTGATATTGAATGTTTCCCCTACCTTTTTCTCCAACAGTTAAAAACCTTCCATGATAGTATCAAGCTCACTGCTTTTTTTCTTTTTTAATTCTTTATACTTTTGGGTGTTACTGCTGCTGACTAAATGTTTAAAAATACATAGTGCATGGTGTTCCTTTAACACAATTACTGTCAAAGCTAAATAAAAATAGGGATAGAAAAAACCCTAAATTCTTCTAAACCACTGTAATTTTCTTAATCCATTTCTATTTATCTTATTTAGGAAGTAATTACATGGATGAATGTCTATTTTTAGAACAGTAGGAACTGCCCTTTTGCTTATTTGTGTTTTCTCCTCTACTGATTCCCAAAAGCCGTATAAATGCAGGTAGGGTAATTCAACCTGCATAAACAATATCTTATAACCTAAAAGTTCTCACAGTACTGTAATGACTGGCTGTTATCACAAGAGAAAATGAGGAATTTCACCCAATTTCTTTCAATGAATTCTTTATAGTACTTTAAAATAAGTATTGTTTTCTAAAAATAATAAACAGGAAGAAGAATGTGTTACCACTAAGTTTATCCATTCATTCAACCACTAACTCTTTTTTCACTAACACACTGATTTATTCAATAAATACATGTTGGCTTATCCAGCTCTTTGAGGATATAATATATTTTGATGATATAGCAAATTTTATATTCTCTAGTGTTTGTTAAAAATTCATTTTCTCCTTGAGGGCAGATGTTTGTTTTCTATACCTGAACTCTCACCATTATATTCACCTTCTCTTTTGTAAAATTAGTTTGGGCAACAGAAACAAGTCTCAAAACTGCAGAAGAGGGTGGCGCGGTGGTTGAGAGTCCGCCTGCCGATGCAGGGGACACGGGTTTGTGCCCCGGTCCGGGAAGATCCCACGTGCCGCAGAGTGGCTGGGCCCGTGAGCCATGGCCGCTGAGCCTGCGCGTCCAGAGCCCGTGCTCCACAACGGGAGAGGCCACAACAGAGGCCCGCGTACCACAAAAAAAAAAAAAAAAAGAAACAAAACTGTAGAAGAAATTTTAAATATGACCTTGACTTTGTCAAGGTATGACTTAGCTTTAAGGAAAAGAAGAGTTTGGACTCTTTTTCCTCCCACCTCACAATTCTTCAAAATAGATTAAAATTTGTACTACCAATTGTATTATAAAAACAATAATTATGTTTTCAGTTTTAGGGTTCATGAGAGCAATATACAAGTGCATCATTAGTGGTCAGATTTCAGGAAAATATTTACTACTCACAGTATACTTTTGAACTTGCATTTATATTACTTTTCAGATAAATGAATTCTTTCCCAAACAAGATGAAGCCGAGTTTACAAAAGGTGCTGGGCTATGCATCATCCCTATCAGATCTCATGTGGTCCAGGGAGGAAACATGGTGGGTATGCTTCCAAGGACACATGATACACACAAGGTAAAATGGTGATTAAATGGGGACCTGTCACAAGAAACTAAAAAGCCAGTGCTTCGTCCCAGTCTTACATGATTTGTAGTCTTCTTTGTTGTAAAGCTCCTGACTTCCATTAAAAATGCCAAAAGCAAAACAAACTTATGGTTGCCAAAGGGGAAGGGGGAGAGGATAAATGGGGAGTATAGGATTAACAGACGCACGCTACCATATGTAAAACAGACAATCAACAAGGATTTAACGTATAGCACAGGGAACCATACGCAATATCTTATAGTAACCGATAATGGAAAAGAATTTTTAAAAGAACATATATATATACACACATATAACTGAATCACTTTGCTATAATCTGAAACTAACACAATATTGTAAATCAACGATACTTTAATAAAAGGGAAGAAAGAAAAAAAACACCAAAAACTTACAAACATGAAGTAGAAACTGACCTGATTTCCATAAGGACTGGTATATTTGAGTTACAGGTAGAAAATGGTCTATTGGAAGACTTAACCATGAAATCTAATTTTAAGATAGCTCTGGAATGGAAATTCATAACAAAAATAACTAAAGGATAATTTTAACTCAATTTGAGGTTCTGTTATTAAAAATAAAGTGTCAACTGAATTAGTATTTTTTAAATAATTAACTTTATTTTTCAATATGTTACTTTGCAACCCTTGTAAAGATATTTTAAAATAATTTTGGTTGCAAATGAACCTAAAATTAAACTTTCCTCTGAGTTGAGACGTCCTTTTTAAAGAGGTCTATTTCCATGTAGCAACCTTAATATAGCACATTTTAGGTATCCTTTGTTGTATGAAATGTTTGCAAATTTGTCAACACGGTTTGTCAACACATGTTTGCAAATTTGTCAACACGGTTCCAAAATCATAAATACATAAAAGAAAGTACAAGCTCAATCCCTCAACCCTAGACTTTGGAAGTACAATATAGATTACTTATTTTCTAAAATTAAAGTGACTGTGTTTAGAGATCTGGTGTAGGGCCTCGGACAGTGTCACCACAACCTTTGTGATAGATGGGTCATGAGAAGTTTCGAACACAGGGTCAGGAATCATGAAAACGGCTTCTGAAGTCTTTGTTATTTTAATGTTTTTAATTGGAGGTGCTCTGTACTCTCCTCTTGGGCAACCTTGACTTTCTGCTGTAGATGATAATGGTGGCTTTAATTAGCCTAGGCAAACTTGGAAAACAAAACCACAGGCCTGTATTTTCCTTCCTTCAGAACAGTAATGCAAAGTCTAATAGAAAAACTGAAATGGGAACTGTCCCAGGAAAATGTGGTTATGCTGCAGTACAGCATCCTTCTGAGGGTCATCAGGTTTAGTCCATAAAATACTATCTTGCATTAATCCCTGTAAAATAAACTCTTCTCAGGAGAATGATGGGACAATATGGAGAAAATCAAGAAGAAAGGAAGGGAAACAATGAAAGTTAAAAAAAATCATAAACCTAACCTATTTATGTGAAAGGTATGAATTTTTTTAAATAAGGAAACTGGTTTAAATGGATATTGGTAAAAATTTCTCACTATAAGACACTGAAATGCAGAACTGATGCCGACACATTTGAGGATTGTTCTCTAAGTCTTCCAAAAGGGCACTATCGCCAAGCCCCACCTCCCAATGACATAACTTCAGATTATTCTGAAGTGTAGCTCCCTCCCATCAATCATCCATAAGTTTTCTAAGTTTTGGACCCCACACTACCACATGAATTTGTCCTCTGGCAGCTGACCTCTTGGCTAGAAAACACTCTCGCTGACTCTCAGTTTTACCTTTTTCTCACACTGTCAGTTCCCATCAGCCCTACATCATAAAACAGGAGGCTAGATAACCACTTCTGTTAGAAACTAGTCACAAAACAGTACAGCAAAATAATAACAACAGCTTATTGAATATCTAGTGTGTGCCAGGCACTGCTCTAAATGGTTTAAATTTATTAATTTATTTAATCCTCAAAACAATCCTACAGTCCCATTATTATCTCCATTATAAAGATGGGGTATCTGACGCTCAGAGAGGTCCAATAACTTATCCAAGGAAACACACAGTAAGTAGTGGAGCTGGGGTTTGAGCCCAAGTTATCTGTTATCTGGCTCCAGAGCCAATGCTCCTAACCTCCAAGCTATACCAGCATAATTGCAATTCTACTTAGAAATGGTGTGAGAGTATCTGCAAATTACGTCTAATAAATTAGACATATATATACATACATAGTGGTTTAACTATACAGCTGTCCATCTTAATAAAAACAGTGTTTTTGAAATATTTGTTTGGCTTGTACCATACAGCAAATTTCTTTTTAATTACAAAAGTCTTTAAAAAAATTCATACATCAAAGGCCAACTGCCAGATAGGAAATCAAGAGTGACAATTGGTGACGATTATCAAGCACCGTTCACTTTATTTACATTTTCTCTCTTAGCGTTGACACTTCTACATCCAACGGCAAAACTCTCCTCAGAAAGAGATATCACTAATTTTATTTGTACCACTCACCGCCTCTTATGTTATGAAACGGGTAAAACAGAACAGATTAAATTGCCAAGAACACATCCGGGGCAAAGGTTGGGAGGAGAAAACTGATACTCAGGTATCTAAGTTATTTCATGTGTAAAGGATTTTATGATGAGCTTAACTTTTGTTATTTACTACATACGGTTTCAATAATATCTCAAACTTACTACCTAATTAAAACTCACATGATGAATTGACAAAATAAACTAAAAGCAGGCATCAGGAAATGAAAAACAGAAAAAAAAAAAAAAGGCACTGCCAGGGTGTTTCCTCATATAAACAGTATGCTACACCCAGATATAATTCAGTGATGCATGGCCATAAAAGCAAAGCAAATAACTGAAGAGAATTACAGAGATAACATCTTGCAATTTGTGTTCTGGTGTAAATCTTTTATGGTACAGACTAAATATGTGTGTGTGTGTGTGTGTGTGTGTGTGTGTGTGTGTGTTGCTATCTCTATGTATACATCTCTGTATATGTCTCTATGTATTCAGAGAGAAACTGGGAAGACAGGGTGAGTTTACAGACACGTTTGAAAATAAAAGCAGGGAAGGACCCTACTTTCCACAAAATAACGTACTTGTGTTAGTGATGATTTTTCCATTTTCGGACTCAATTTCTTGTTTACCTTCACATCAGTGCGTGTTTTCCAAAGCAAAATTTTTTAAATGTGAAATGACTTCGCTCTTGATTTAAAAGTTTGTTCTTGAGATACCCTGGAAAGTTCCACACTATCTTAATATTATAGAAGTACTACTGCAGCATATGGTCTTTTTCAAATTAAAGAGACACAAATGTTCATGGAAACATTTGATCTGATTTTAACTCTCAGTTGAAGTTTTCTAAACAGCCATCCTTCAGGTGCCAGCACACAACATTCTGGGTGTGAATGCAAGAAGCAAATGTGTCTAGCCTACATATATCATGCCGAATAATGGGCATACCTGTTTGGTTTACCTAAAAACACCTTTATGGCAACTTAAGTATCAACATAAATTGTTAGGCTTAACGCTAAGCAGAGTTAATTTTCTTTTTAATATGTTTTATGTTTTTAATGCAAACTTTGATTGAAAAATGCTTTCATCTTATTATTTTGGAGAACACACATCAAAAGAGGAGTTAAATTTATAATAAAACCCCAAAGTTTTGCCAACCATCCCCCAAAAATATTTCAGCTTTCATAATTACACTCTGACTTCTCACATCATCTGCATAGGCTCTTCATTTTACTCATACATTACGAATTACAATTTTACAATATTACGTATTTAAAACCATATTTTGATAACTTCTTTATGTAAGGGTATATACATTAATGATGTATTTACATCAGATATATTTTTCTTCAAGTCTCTGGCACCAAAATTAAGTTTTTAATGCCAGAAATATCATTTTTAACTGTATGAAAAATGAATGTAAATAGATTCCAGTAGCTTTTAATTCTTGAAATATGTCCTTGCTTGAAAAGTTTTATAAACAGTTTAGAATATTTTATTCCCACATTCATTAATCAGGCTACATTAACAATTTCAATTCTGCTGGGTCACCAAACCTGTCATTACAAAGCTTATATACATTCAGCTCCCTGGCCCACCTCTAGCATCTGCTTTAACCCTTCTCTGTCCCTGAGGGAGCCCCAGGACAGCCTAGGCTTTCTGTACTGTAGACTTGCTTTCCAATCCCTTTGGCGACCATGATATCCTTAAATGAGTTCTTCTGTCCCATTTCCAAAACTTCTAGTCTTTTATTTAATTGTCAAACATGCATTGAGTGTCCATTTCTGAGACCCTGTGCAAGGCAACGCAAGTAAATACAATAAACATCCCCAACCTCAAGGAGTTGAGAATCTAGTAAAGGAGGCTAGACAGGTTAAGCAGCAAGAATCCAAGAAGTCCCTGTTCTGACTAGTGTTCAAGGCTAACCTCTGATACTCAGCTCAGTCCAAGTTAACTCTCTCTCTCCAGAACTTAACCCCACCTGCTGGTTTGGGTTCTGTTTCAAAAGGGAAAGAATACAAGAATGATAATAGTACCTACCATCTGCTTAACCAGGACCATTCCCACCATCTGGTGACCATGATGCCCGTCACTGACACTGCCCAATTGAGAGAAGTTCACCCACCTTCCTGATGGCAAAACCACCCCAAATTTGGGTCAATTCTGATCTTTGATAACTTTTCCCCACCTTTCTCTACTGGCCTGCTACTGAGGAAAAATAGCTTTGACAGGGAAATCATATCAATTCTTGGAGAATGGAAGATCATTTAATCACCAAGATCCTGTCCATCTCTGATTTTCATAAGCCATGCATCTCATTCTGTGAACATACTATATTTTAAAAGAAATATGTACACCTCAATCAATTATTAATAAAAGTCATTTATTGGAGGAGCTCTTTAATCATTTACTGTCCATAATAACCCAATATAATGGAATAATGATATAATTATTAGCTTTACATATAGGTAAAGAACTGTAGAGGGGTTATGTAACTTGCCTAATATCAAACAGTTTGCAAGAAATGGAGCTAGAATTCCAATTTTTGGAAGCCTTTCTTTTAGAGTTCCCCCTGAACCACTAAACTATGCTACTTTTCCCAGCAGCGTATGTGACATCTTGATTTATTCATCATAAAAGGTATGGTTAGGGATGAGAGAGTGTCGGAGTGCAGAGAAAGCATGAGTTTTTGCTTTGTGGTTACTGTTGTTATTGCTGTTGCTTTGTGGAAAGTGTATATGCGTGTATATGTTCCTGTTTTGTTTAGTTTTCCAGTCAGACAGACTTAGGTCTAAATTCTAGTTGTATGAACTTGAGAAAGTTACATAATAGCATCAACAATTTATTGGCTATTTTCTATATGCTAGCCACTTGGCTAAGTGCTTGGCATACTCTGTCTTGTTAAATTAAATTAAATTAAATCTTCATAAAAAGACAAGGAAATCTTACTCATATTTCAGAGCAAGTGTGACTATGACTGAAAGAGCGTATGTAACGTTTTCAAGGTCAACTAGCCAGTGATGAACACAGACCAGACTGAGTTGGGAGGAGGTTTAGAAGAGAGCGCTTTGATGGCACTGGGTCATGAAAAGAGGCAGCACTGAATTTAGAAACTAACACTCACTGCCAGAATTGACAAATAATAGGACCTCTGAGTGTGGACACTGGAGCCATACAACCCGTGTTTGAATCCTTGGATTCAGTTGTGACATCTTGGGCAGGTTATTCAACTTCTCTCAGCCTCAGTTTCCTAATTTGTAAAGGTAAAATAATAACACTACATACCTCCAGGTATTTTTGTGAAGAATAAACGAGATAATTATTGTAATGGCACTGGAGGTAGTAGGTAATCAATAAATTACAATTAACGAAAGAGATAGCTTAATCTTGCATGATTCTGATGCGATAAACTTTAATTTCCACACAACAAAATGAATAATGAACAGTGTAAAACTCCCCTAAAGGATCAAAAATGTTAGTATTGGGGATCATTCCCTAGATCTGTCCCTTCTTTTAGTTGCTCAAACCAAGTGCATCTTTTCTATATGGGTACGTCTAATGAGGCTGTGAACTTTGATTTATTTGTTACAACCATGGAAATATATCTTAAAAGGCTCACATTTGACATTTCTCAATGTCGTTTATAAATGTTCTGCTCATAGCCCACCAGTCTGAACAACTCTCATACTCTCCAAGAAGGGACAAGGAATAGATGGGAAACAGGAACCAGTGGGAATTGAGAGGTATGAGTCATACGAGCTGAGTGATGGTAGAAATACTTAGGGATTGTTACGACTGGGATTAAACAGACCTTATTTTGAGAACTAGCCCAAGACTTCTAAGACTTGCAGTGAATAAGTACTTCGTATTTTTTTCTAAAGTTAAGTTTTACAAACTCCCGTTCCAAAACTACTCCAGTCCTTAAGTATTTTTCAAATTGAACTTTCTAAAAAGAGAATTCAGAGTTTATATTCTTAGTTTTGTACACATTTTTCTCCTAGGTCCATCTTGGTTAGTGAGCATCTTGGGCAACAAGCAAAGGGACTGGATTACAATTATACCTCCCCAAGAACCACATTAAAGGAGCCTAAGCATGGTCTTATTAAGTGATGATAGCTATATGGTAAAGTCAAGGAGAATTTGGATTTTGAAGTAATAATTCCAAGTCAGACAACCAGAATGCATTTAATTAATGAATATATCAAATAATTTCACACAAATATAATTATTGTATTACAGAGAACGTGCATTCTTTCCACTTTTATGATACCACAAATAAACAGGTATCTTTAAAAATACAAGTTGAAGAATTTTTTAATTTTGGAAACAATGAAAGCCAATTAAAATGTTTGCTTAGAAGCAGAAAATATACTGCCTATACTTGAACAATCTTTTCAACTCTAAGAATTTAAATTTTCAGAAAATTGCCAAATTTACATGATCATAAACTGAAATAAATGGCATGCCAGAAGTTCTATACTTTCATCAAACAAAAATATTTTAATGATCCTTCCAATGTACTTTTCAAAATCCTAATATACTGAAAGCCACACTAAACAAGACAAGAAATAAAAAAGAAATTCTAAAGGCCTCAATCATGCTACATTGTGGAAGTGAGCCCAATGTTTATCAGCCGTGCTCAGAAACTCTTAATACTGAAGAAAATCTCTTCAATTCCTAGAATCCATTCATTGCTCTGCTGACATTGGCAAATTGGCCCCTCAAATGTACTGCAAGTTTAAGAAACAGAATCACATAGAGGCAAATGCACTGGGTTAGAATTCAGTGACTTGGGTTCTGATCTTGGCTCTGGGCTTAAGAAACTGTGAATTAGTGGTCCTCTGTTTCCTTATCGCCAAAAAAGTCACTCTATTATTTATTCTATTTATTTACTTATTACTATTATTTATTCTATTCAGCTAGCTGCTAAGATCTTCATGGTACCACTATTTTATGATATGTACATTTTCTATATGCCTTAAAAAAGTCATCACTAAACTATCAATATTACTATATTGTGTTCTGCTTATATGAAGTTACTTTCTCCATAGAACATTAAATACAATGCATATCACTAATTAATTGTGCTCCACTAAAAATATTTTTAAAGTAATTTTAAAATTGTAAGGTAATTTTATAAATGGCCATAATAAGTTCAATCTATCATTCTGTCTTAACACTTACTTAAATCATTTTAAAATTATATATATACAAAATTTTATATATATGTAACTATATATATATGTATATATATTCATTTCTTGTCCCAGAAGAATATAAGAATTCTAGATAAAAAACAGGGAAAAAGCACTCTACAAGCCAACTTGAGAATAATGCAAACTCCTACCTTGAGACTGTGCCATACATTTTTTAAAACAGTAAACACATTATAAATGTTAAGAATCAAAGTATTAAAATTTCCCTTTTCTATTTTTACATATGAAATCAATTACTCAATTTGATGTACTAGAAAGACAGCAAAACATTCCATCTACTTATGCTTCGAGGTCTAGAAGGAATAAAACTTGGATATTTGCAAGTGTAAATAAAATACTTTGTTGAACATCTTTTAGTTTTAAAAATAAGCATGCTAAAGTAAGCACTATCAAAGATAAATCTTCGTTTTCGTTTTGTGCAGCTATTAGTCAACATTCTTCTTTTTCATTTTTAAAACCTGTTATATTTTTGGTTATTGAGATGAAAGTGTTTCAACGTGACAGTAAGCTAATAATAGCCTTAATTCCAACCATAGGGAATCAATTAAGAGATTAAGTCCTTATTGAAAAGAAAACAAAGGGAGAAAAAAGAAGACATGAATTGATAGTAAGGCCGCCAAAGATCTCATATTAGAAGAGGTGTGTTAATAACACTTCCGAGAATAATGTCTATGAATGGAGGCTGAGTAAAGAATAAAAGTTATAAATAAATAACAGTTGCCACAAAAGCTATTCATGCTGAAGAGATGATCTGGGTCGTTCACTCCGAGATGCTGCTGTGCTCCCTCCCAGCCCTCACACACACACACTAACACCCCACGTGTATCTTTCATCCTGGTTTTTACATGCAAATGGAATAAAATTTTTCCCCCAAGAAATAGGGGCAGGGAAATAATCCCCTTTAAAAAACAACAACAACAAAACCTGAACTTAAATCCTAAAAGAAAAGAGACTGCTATATTTAGAATGCCAAGCAGTATTTTTGACAACGGACAATAACGTATTCTAGCACTACCATGATCTGAGCTGCCTTTCCCATTCCTTCTGAATTAACTATGGACATAGGAATTTGAGTTTGAAGAATTTGAGGATATAATCATTTCATGTTTGTTTCTGGTTTTAAACATGAATGGAGAGGCAAATAAAATACAGGCATTTGGAAAGATAAATAATTTCTAATTTATTTTTAACTGTTTCAATTCTCAGCAAGATTCTTCTGACAAGATACACAAAGCCAAAAGGTGCTTCATGAATTCCACTTCAAAGAATGGAAAAAATATTTTTAAAAATCTATTCAATGCCAAGTTTAATCTAAATAAAATCAAAGAGAAATGCGATTATCACACCAAATTCCTAAAAGAAGTGTTTTGTTTTGGCTCTATCATCAGATACAGAGTTGCCCAAGGATACTCTAGCTCTGGAGTCTACGTTAAATTAATGGCTGTAGGTTTTTTAGCTTCTAAAACAGCTTCCTAGAGAAATCAGTACCTTACCTTCACATATCTTCTGGAGAGGTTTCTTGGTGCTTTGAAAACTCCTGAGGTCTATGTCAAACGGCCATTCTGTTGCTCCCAGGGTCTTAGGGGCTTGGAGAGATCCCAACACCTGCTGCTACCACTGAGCGTCGAGGCTAGGAAAGCTTCAGGGTTTTGACAGCAGGATCACTGAGCCACAGCCAAAGCTTGGGAAGCCTTAACAACTGAAAGCAAGTGTAGAGGGCAACGTGGTACCCAGCACGCACAGGGCGCTCAACCGTAGCAGCAGGGGGAGGAATATTCCCGCCCTCACGAGGGTTTACAGGCAGCCACCAGGGAACCCAAGGGTCTGTCAAAGGACAGAGCCAAGGAAGTGGAGACATGACCACACAGCACGAGACCCTAAGAGGACAAGGGAACGGGAACAACTAGCAGAGAGCTCAAGTAGCACTTGAAAAGAATCATCAAAATTCCCCGACAGGACACAAGAAGCAATGGCAAAATGCAACAAAATACATGGAGGTAGGCCATTCTAGCATCCCACAGACAGCCAAAAACACAGTTGAGGGGGGATATGGAGCTCTAGTTCTAGAAAGAAAAGTAAGGAAGACATATTATAGTGTGCCTACTAGATGTGAGGTTAAAAATCTAATGAGTGGCATCAAATTCCTAAGTCCCATCACTATAATATTTACATTAAGATAAGGGAATTTGCAAATATAAAAAGTCACAGAGTGCGGATCCACAAGGCAACAGAGGTTAAAAGGCAAAGTTGTCCATTATGGGAGGAGAAAATGAAAAGACAGAGAGAAGGTTAAACGCAGTTGATTTTTAAATGGAGAAATCATTAAAACTGCTTTTTAAATACAACATATGTTTTATCAAATACATCACTTTCTATAACGATCAGATGAGGGAGACTGAAGGAATTCATGAGGTAAGAGAAGAATATGAAGAAGAAAAGGAAATGAACAAAGTGTTCAGAGATGAGTAGAGGGACAGATGGAAAAAGGAAAAGAGTAAAAAAAAAGGAGGAAGAAAGAAAAATGAGATTAACTTATTAGGTTTTAATGCATTGTCAGATAACTACTCACTAAGATTCTCCTAAATCTGGGCTTCACGAGGTTCTATTTTCCATGGAGATGCTTATAGCTTGTTAACCACTATTCGCAGCTCTTCAACTTCTCACAAACCCTCAGGAACTTATCTTGAGGAGCCAGCTGAATATTGAGTAGTACACAGCTACAAGAGACAGACCCTAAGACAATTTTGCTTTAATGAGCTGGGTAAACTCAAGCCAGGGACCAAATATAAACTCTGACAGAACTTTAATCATCCCTAATATGAATCAAAATTAAAATGACCAGGCTCATTTAGGAACTGTCACTTTTTCAAGACTAGAAGCAAATTAACCACGTATAGTATTTTATATTGTTTTAGAGTTAAATGAAAAGAAACTTTACTGCCTAATGGCCATTCTGTGTGTGTAATTCTTGATTTCAGGTATTTACTTAACATATATTAAGTTCAGGTTAACTAGAACAGTAATAATAATCTATTTTACTTGGTGTCAAATAACTCAAATAACAAGTGTTGGGAAAGGTTGCCTTCCATCCCTCACCTCATACATGTGGTTATGTTATGTTGTATATATTATGTTAACAACCTATACAATAAAAGCAGCTCTTGCTTGGGCAAACCTACTTATGTCCAGACAGCCGCTGTGGGTCAGATTTTTTTTTTTTTTTTGCGGTACGCAGGCTTCTCACTGTTGTGGCCTCTCCCGCTGCGGAGCACAGGCTCCGGACACACAGGCTCAGCGGCCATGGCTCACGGGCCCAGCCGCTCCGCGGCATGTGGGATCTTCCCGGACCGGGGCACGAACCCGTGTCCCTGGCATCAGCAGGCGGACTCTCAACCACTGCGCCACCAGGGAAGCCCTGGGTCAGATATTTTTATAAAATGAAATAATCCTTAAACTACAAAATAGTAAGTACTGCCCAGGCAGTTAGTAGTTTAAATTTGAGAGAATTGACATTTTATAAGAGGATGAGGAATCTGAATTTCCCTTTAAAAATACTTCTACTGTATAAACGGTGCCTAAGTGTAGATGTTGGTTTGAACTAAAACTTAATTTTTTAAAACACAATCATGTCAATAGGATAGGTTTGCATAACGAAAGATGGAGTCCCTATGGTAGAAACTAAATGGAAGCTGAGCTTTCTTTTTAGTGTAATAAGTCTGACTTTAAATAATACATTAAAAAATCAATTACAGTTTGTTTTCTGACCTCTGTTCTCAAGCCCACTCATGAAAATCAGTTTCAACAATGTAAACAACAAAAACTAAAACATACAAACAAAAAAATGTGGAAGAGAAGATAAAAGACTGAATTAATGTTGCCACTTGAAATGGTAGAGTCCATTCAATTATAAAGCTCTTCAGACAGAATGGTATGTCAGGATTGTCAGTGAAAACAGAAAAATCGGTACTAGCTTTTTAAAAATAAACATTACATTGCTACTAAAGTATCTTCCTAAAGTAATGAGATAATCTAAATCAGTGTTTCTCTGTTGTTAAGCATCACAAAGGGAGAAATTTTTGACAAAGGTGCTTACAACTGTATCCCTGCACCTAGTTAACCTTAACCTGGCAACATAGTAGGGGCTCAGTACATATTTACTGGCTGAACAGTGGTGCCACATGTGGAAAGGCACTTCTCAAAAGCATGGGGGTGGGAGGGGCAGGTTATAGTCAAATAGAGTTCTTAAAAATTAAAGTTAAACAGGGGTCTTCCTACACGGCTTGTCAGAACCTTTATTATGCTCCTGAAAATTCCTAAACTTGATTGTCAACATTTTTCATGGAATACCTATTAATCATAGATTAATTATTCTAGAAAAAGTTGGTCTATACCTCTATGGAAAACTTGATATTTCTGCATCTTCTAATCTTTTAATGAAAGACACAGGTGAACTATAAATTGGCACATATTCATCTCTGTTATAAATTATAAGGTGGAAGAGATACCTATGTATTTCAAATCTCATAGTAGGCTTATCACAAATGGCTGCTGCTTTGGGATAAGGAAATTTTAGAGGAGAATATTTTGGAGTGAGAAAAATTGAGAGAGCTCATTCAAATTATTCGTTTCACCAATGAAGAAACTTGCTCAAGGAAACTATTATACATTGTGTTGGCAGATAAATATATTAGCAATGAAGTTTCTTTATTGCTAATGTCGAAGATTCATCCTGTGCAACTATCTGACTAATATAAACCATACCTTACTAACTTGCTTACATAATTATCTTGAAAAGAATATTCCTGGCAAGAATTTGTGTATTAAATAATCTCTTAATTTAAAATTCTATACTCTATTGTGATGAAAAAAAAAGAGGGGCTCATTTACAATCGAAAGGGAAAATAACTGCTTTCATATACTAGAAAGTTTTTTTTTTTTTAAATCACTGGGGGTCAAATGAAAAACAAGAATGAAGATTAAATACTGCCTGAGAAATTACATGGGAAACTATACTCCATATACTGAGATAGCTAGCAAACTTCAGGATTAGTATCTTCAAGTAGTAAAGCTGGAAATGAATATGTTTATCTATGGAACATACACAGGATCACAGATCAGGTCACCAGTGTTAAAACTATGATTCCTTTCTAAAACAGTGTTCTGATATTCAGATTATCAGATGCCATTTTCCCATGGACGCCACCTCAATCCTTGACAGAGCGAACCTGCCCAAAAGGTATCTTAGTAAACTGGCTCCCCAGTTGCCTTATTCACTCACCAGCATCCATTAGCCAACTCCATGCTTTATCTTCAATAGATAAGATACGGCTTCTTCTTGCCATGGTGCCATGAAAAGGATCCAGAAGGTTCCCTTAAACCACATTTCCTGAGTGACTGCTGCAGCACCAAGAGTAAAGGATATGCCAGGTCAGCCACTTTTCCTTCCCAGCAATATTAGCAGCAGCAGCAGCAGCAGAAGCTGGAGCAGACCGTTGAGACCCAACTCCTTGCAGGATGCTAGCCAAAGCACTCTTGTATACGCTACACCTAGACAGAGTTTGCCCGTATGTTTGCACCTTCCCCACAGTGTGTCAAAACAGGTGTTTTCCTGTGATCATGCTTTAAATCTGCTCCCCAAACAAGGTGATAAATATACTGTTACTATGAAATTCTAAGTTTCTAATTCTATGGAAAACACATTCTTAAAGATTTACTTTATCATAAGGAAGCCTTGATGAATGCTTTTTAAATTTTCATTCACCTTTCCCACTCCTAAGAAGCAGGTAGACTGCCCTAAAATTTCCTGTTAATGAAAACACGGATGTTACCATATGAAACAAATGCCATCATGCAATTTTGGTCATTTCTTGCATAATATTCTATCTGCCTTCCTGGCACAGAATCACGTTTCACAAATGCTAATGTTTTCATAATCTTTACAACACTCCCAACAGATGGCGAAATATCAGGTCTCATGAACTTTATTTTACAGAAGCAACGTCTTTTCTGCCTCTATCTTTCACTCCCTTTTTGATGTTATTGATGAGTTGCTTTTCTTCCCAGTGGTGTTCAACTTAATGAGTGGCTAGAATATGGCTGGACAAAGAGAAGGTAACATCGCTAACAAAGCATTTACTTTACTTAACCGATTCATCCAGAGCTCAAATCCTACAGGTTAAAAAAAGCATCTGCAGATTTTTTTAAAAAATCGAAACAGTCCAACAAAGGATAAGTGAAAACCAGATTATTATTTTCCTAACAATTAGAAAATAATTATAAACTCCAAGGCATGTGTTCTCTGCACAGGAGAAAATAACAATTCTCATTAGCAAAACTGAAACCCTACATACGCAGATTCTGAGTATACCATGTTGCTCGTGTATTAATACTTCATGTGTTCACTTCAACATCAAAATAAAAATCAGAACAGTAGTTATCACATACTCAAGTAGTGCCAGGCACTCAGTACTTTACATGTGTTATCCCGTTTAATCTTCACAGCAACTGCAGATCAGGTATTATTACGGCCCCATTTTGCAAATGAGAAAACTGAGGCTCAGTCAAGTTATGTCACAAGTTTAAGGTCACAGGGCTCGAAAGTGATTTGAACCCAGGTTGTACAGTTCCAGACCTGGAGCTCTTAAACATCTTGTTAAAACTGCAGCATCAGTTCTGGTTTTCATTTATTTCTGTACTGCAAGTTTACCTAAACAGCTAATATGTATACAGTACTTATTGTGTGCCCTAAAATTCCGTAAGTCCTTTGCATGTATTAATTTCTTCAAGATTCAAAACAAGCCAGTGAGGTAAATACACTCCTATTTAGTGGGGTAAGAATGTTAAGGAAGTCGCCAAAGCTCATTGGACTACTAAGCAGCAAATGTAAACTTTGGATCCAGGGAATGCAGCTCCTGAAATTGTGGTTTTGTGGTTTTGTGCCTACGCCTACCCTCTACTGCCTCCTGAAAGCTGACTGCATGTTAGATGAAAGGGGATAAGAAATGTCAGGTCTGGCCAGAACCCTGGTGGAAGGAGGATGTGCTATCCCGTCTCTTTTCAAAAACATATGTATAAAGTACATGAGCTTATACAAGACACAATTCTATCATTTTCCTTCATGATGCTTACTAACTTAAGGAATTAGCAAATATTTCATGTGATTCTCAGATTTTAAAAAGTCAAGGACAAATTCAGCTTTCACATTTTATTCCAATATATCATATCTTCAGAGGCACTAACAGGACAGTAACATTATTATCATCACAGTGTCAGTCATTCTGTTTTGGGGAATTACCATTGCTGACGGTCATATTTATATTTTATTCCCATCATTGGCAAATAAATGTAATTATGTGCAGGGCCAAGACAATAATTGTGAGCTTAGAGGAAGCTTCAGAAATCCAAGGTTCATCCCTTGAGATGATGGCTGCAATCAACCTTGGGCCAAGACACCTGCTTGAGTATTCAGCAGCTGAAACGACCTTCTTTGAATTAGCTCTTAAGGACACAAAGCCATCTGGGGAATGTCAGACAACTCAAATCAAGCACCTAGGTCCCAAGTGTAAGTCTGAAAAACCAATGAAGAATACTGAGACCAAGCTATTTCTTTAATTTGGCAGCAAAGCCTAACTCTCAGGATGAACTCTGGCTAGCTTTAGCTTTTCTGGCTTTAACCTGACATAGATTACCATAAGAATCCATGAAAAGTTCAGAGAGAAAATACAGTTATGGTAAAGGTGTCTACCCTCCGTCAGAATTTAGCCCCCAGCTGTAAGAAATGCAGCCATTTGGCGACATTTAGCAGAGAGAAATTTACATACCCATGTGGCATAGCTTGAGGTGATGCATTGGAGTCTATTTACTCTCAATTATTTTTACAATCAGAAGTTTCCACAGAAGGAAGATGGCAATTCTTTACCCCATTTCTAGACAACTACCTTCTCTGTAGAATTCCTTGGGAAGTGGTATTACATACTGTACCCACATAAGCTTGATTTACTCTTTGGCTGACACCAAGATTTAAATTTATCTCAGTGCCCAATGTTAACACCGAATTAACATAAAAGCTATTCAAAAATTTTTCAAAAACACATTCTGGAATTTTTTGGGTGAGAAAAAAAATAATAATTCCATAGGCTTTTACATAAGGCAGAGCATAACAAATGATTTTATGACCTTGGCACTACTAAGTGATAGACTAGGAAGATCATGACTTGTTTATGGAGTTGTCCAAATTTTATATGAGCATATATATGTATATATTCATTGTTTGACTTGCCTATTGAAGTTACAGTTCTTACTTCTTGCTGTTAATGACGCTGTAATTAAAAACACAGAAATATGATTCTGATTTTTTTTTTTTTTCTTTCAGTACGCGGGTCTGTCACTGTTGTGGCCTCTCCCGTTGCGGAGCAAGGCTCCGGACGCACAGGCTCAGCGGCCATGGCTCACAGGCCTAGCCGCTCTGCGGCATGTGGGATCTTCCCGGACCGGGGCACGAACCCATGTCCCCTGCATCGGCAGGCAGACTCTCAACCACTGCGCCACCAGGGAAGCCCTGATTCTGATCATTTTAACACACTACTTTTAGAAAGATATCAGTCAATAGACATTATATTTGTAGATGAATAAATTAACTGCTTCTTATCCATCAACTCCTACTGGGTCTACTCTCTTTTATTTAATTCCTTGAACTTGGCTTTATCTGCAAAGAAATATGTTAATAAGCATCAACTCTAGCCTGTTCACAGATCAGAACAGGAGTTGTTGCAGTGAGCTTCCCAGCTTCTTCTGGAAACTAAACAATGCACCAACTGTAACCAATCCTTAACTAAGTCGGCTAGATATGAACTGGTGACCTAAAAGTGAAAAGCTTTAATTGTGCATTACAAATTTCTGAGTCATTTTGTCCTCACAACTTTATGCTTTAAATAAACCTAAATGCTGGCTAAAGAAAATCTACAAGTATGACTTAGTGTTTCCAAACCAGGAAAAGGAAGGACTTTCAGTGTTTGAGATAAGGTTTGTTTTCTGGAGTTTGGAAAATAAACATTTCCTATGCAGTTATGCCTGGGAGTGTGTGTGTGTGTGTGTGTGTGTGTGTGTGTGTGTGTGTGTGTGTGTGTGTGTGTGTGTGTGTGTGTGTGTGTGTGTGTGTAAGGGTGGAGAGGGGCAGAGAGGGAGGAGAGAAGAGAAAGGTAGAGAGGACAGAGGGAGAAAGAGAGAAGTTTTTAGCAGTATTTGGTGTTCATGCAAACTGGTTATTTTGTGCTGGAATTAGAATTTACCTCAGGAAGTATGTGCACATGTGCCATGAAAATATTGAAATTTATCATAAAATCAACAGGAAATGCTTACCTGACTGTATAACGCATTTCTATGAATGCAATGATACAGAATATGTCCCATATAGTTGCACAAAATTCTCTCATAGGAGACTAAGCAAATTTTGTCCTGATGCCGTGCTTATATAACCTTAGAGATATCTACTTTCTCAGTAATTTTTATGTAATTTATTGTTTACTGTAGTTACTAAGGAATGGCCAAGGGAAGTAATAGTGTCATATTTGTCAAGTATAGATACATTTGTAACCTATCATATGACATTTTAAGTATCAAGGCATCAGTAAGAGCTTCTACTGCAATTGTACATCTTCCCATGTGTTAGTTGGTTAGTTGGAAATGCGTCACACAAGCCTGTGCTCAATATAAGGATACAGGATTAAAATTAGAAAAACAAAATGCCACTTCCGGGTCTGTGTCTACCAGTTCACTTAATCCTCATTACACAACTCTGAGGCAGGTATATTATTATTCCCCTTTGACAGGTGAGAACACTCAGAGAGGCTGAAAATGTGTCCAGCAAAAGCTGTTCCATGAATGCCCTTAATAGAAATTAGGGATTAACAGGATTTCACCAACACACACACGCATGCACGCACGCACGCACGCGCACACACTTGTGGTTTCCTGTTTTCTGTTATAGGGACTGTTATATATATTTCATTTGATATATAGAGTTAAAATTTATACTTTCGAGAATTTGTAGAAATAATTCCTAAAGTATTTGGAGATCGCTACTCCTTCAGTTTACTGTTTACGTCAGATAAGTAAATATATAAGTGAAAATTATTTCAAACCAAGTAGCTTACATATTTTAATATGTCCAGAATGCTTTTATTTTGCCCAACACTTGAAAACAGCAGAACATTTGTTTGTTTTAAAAGAAAGCCATTTTCTTTATGCACTTGGACAGTGCTGTCTGACCTAAGCCAGTCAGCTTAGCCAAGGAGTAAACATCATTCTTCTATTTCTACAGGGTTCTCTTAATCCCTCACAGAAAAATTTCCCCACTTGCGCTTCTGTTCGTTGTTAACGTAAAGACTATATGTTGTAATTACACGAGACCAGTATCATCCCTTTTCTTTAAAGCCCAGTTTCGCCCTCTAATGAGCTCCTGTTTGTTATCACTGGTACTTCCAGTTCCACCTTCCTGTTTAAAATATTTCTTCCCCCGCTCCCCACTTTTTTTTTCCTTCCAGAAATGACTAATCTTCCTGTTATTCTACTCTGTCCATTTTCCCCCTGGTGTTCTTTTCATGTTGCGTAACATTTAATTTTCACCAACTCCTTTTAGAGGTTCACTACTATATCCTTGTTGCTGGCCTTCCATTTTCTACAGATTAAAACAGTCAATATTTACGGATGAGCACACTTGTTGGTCAACTTTCGTGCTATTCGGATTAAGCTATTTCCTCAAGTCAAAAATGCAACTGTTCTTTCAATTGACATAATACAAACAGCAATTTTGATCTTCAAAGTCAAGTCAGCTTAATCCTCAGTTACCAGATATCACAATTAAAGGGCTTGGTTTTTTGTTTCCTTTCAAATTTCCTGATAAGGTAGGTGCTAGAAAGCAAACCTAATATCACTGCTTTGAAAAATCTCTTGCCTCCCCGCACTTCTCCCCAACATCAGAAAACACATTAGCATAGACTCATAAGCAGAATGTAGTATTTCTCTATCTTTCTGATTTTCAACTGCAAAAAATACTTTTAATGATATGCCAGGAATCTGCCTTTTACCCTAATTTCAAATAATCATAACAGCTATCTCATACTGTCTGAACATGAGTGAAAGAGGAGATCTGAGAAGAGTTTTAGAATTACAGTGGTCATTTAAATAATATAATCTACAATTTTACAACATTAGTATCACATGTCTAACAAAACAATATAAATTATAGCCTCAGGTTTACGTAATACATTTTTCTGGTGAATTCAACATTATGTCATATTCACTGTCTCACAGTCACAGAATCCCTTAGAGAAAGGAGTGTCCTACTAGTCCCATTTACACTGGCTATTCATACAAGAAGATGTTCACAAAGCTTTAGAAGTTGTATGCTTTCTAAAATCCAAAAATGCCTTAAAAAATCCTGACAAAACACATTTTAATTATAGGAGATAAAGACAGCCATAAAATGTCACCCTCGGTTCCTGAAAATAGAAGTCAAATTAAGTTCAAATATTTGCTTATATTAAAATAGCACAGGATCTTACCACTCACTTTTGTCTTGGGGAGGTCCCCATTATTCCCTCTTCTTACCTTTCCAAATAATAAAAATAAAAACTTCCTCATTTGTCACATACAGTGCCCTGTATGGAAATACTTCATTTTTCTTTGGGTCAGCAGTCACAACTTAACTTTGAAATCTCTTTATTGTTCCTATCTTAGACACCAGGGCCAGGGTCTCTAAAATCAGCTAAAAATATTGTTCATTAAAATGTATAAATAGGACACCAAATATGATAGTAAGCAGAAACAGATTCATATACATGCTTATTTTTTTAATCATATCATATTATAAGTAGAAGAAAAACCCAAAGTATATATTCTGTGAAAAAGCAGGGCTAGTGTCTACACCCCTAGTAGCTAGCCTAGCACAGTGTTACCAGAGAGAAAGATGATCAATACATATCTTCTGAATGAACAGATTCGATCATATAGAGGTATATTTACGGTAAACAAAAAAGGAGGGAAAGGGAACTTTCCATGGGAAGTAATGTTATCAAAATGCATTCATCAAAAAAAAAGATTAGGAGAAATAATCCAAAGAATTTCCTCAAGGGAAATTTTGTAAAAATCTGTTAGAATCCTTTGAATAACTATACTATATTTAGATCTTATATTAGAAGTTAATGTCTGATTCTGAAAATTGGTAAATAAAAAATCACGCAGTTTCTCCATCTTTTTGCTATAAACTGTATTGTGGAGTTGCCAATCAGATACTAAGGAAAAGCTCTTTACAGAAAGATTCCAGATAATAAATGCAGCAGGAATAATATAGTTAAAAGTCAGCGTTTTGCAATCCCTAACAAAATCATGGCGCTATGAAATGATCGACAATGGAGTGAAACCACTAGATACAATTTTAATGGAGAACTTTATAGGGATTGGCTCAGGCTCACCTGAACTTACTGATAGATTTCAGCATCATTAGAAGTGGAGAGAAATGAAATTATTCCCTCCTGATGTGATGCAATTGGAAGTACACAGCACCATCTGGGAAGTATTCTCACCAAATAACAGTAAGTAGCACTAAAATTAAACTCAATTCTAGCTTTAATTTCTAGTCTACAGAAAATAAGGGTGATAGAGGAACAAGCTAAATGATACTACTATAGGGAAGCAATTAGCTAAATTCAGAATCTCAGATGTTCTCCAGGACAATGACCTGATTTTTTCAACTAATAAAGACATGGGGTGGGGGAGTGGGGAAGAAGCAGGAATTATCACAGATTAAAAGAATCTTAAAAGACATAAAATCCAAATAGATGTTGTTTAGATGCACATCTGACAATTTTATTTAGATGCTCATTTGAGCAATCTACCTGTAAAAAAGATGTGCTGTGACAACTGGGAAAAGTTGAATGTAAAGTGGGAATTAAGTGATATAATGACCATATGACCCAGCAATCCCACTACTGGGCATATACCCAGAAAAAAACATAATTCAAAAAGACACATGCACCCCAATGTTCATTGCAGCACTGTTTACAATAGTCGGGTCATGGAAGCAACCTAAATGCCCATCGACAGATGAATGGATAAAGAAGATGTGGTACATATATACAATGGAATATTACTCAGCCATAAAAAGGAATGAAATTGGGTCATTTGTACAGACGTGGATGGACCTAGAGACTGTCATACAGAGTGAAGTAAGTCAGAAAGAGAAAAACAAATATCGTATATTAATGCATATATGTGGAACCTAGAAGAATGGTACAGATGAACCGGTTTGCAGGGCAGAAACAGAGACACAGATGTAGAGAACAAATGTATGGACACCAAGGGGGAAAGCGGTGGGGAGGGTGGGGGGATGGGATGAATTGGGAGATTGGGATTGACATGTATGCACTGATGTGTATAAAATGGATGACTAATAAGAACCTGCTGTATAAAAAAATAAAATAAAATTCAGATATAAAAAAAGAAACAAAAAAAGTGATATAATGAAATTACTGTCGATACCGATAGATTTGGAAATACAGTTATACTTAAAACAAGCTATATTTAAAACAAGTTCTTAACACATAAAGTTCCTACATACATATAAGCAAACTGATAGGACAGGATGTCTGAGAGTTGCTTTAAAATACATCAGGAACAAAAGGTATGTGGAAAGTAATATGTGAAATAAGACGGACAAATGTTCACAGAATGTTCACATGGATACATCCATAGAAAATGCAGATTGATACATACACAGAAGTTGTTACAGTATTTCTCTAATTTTGTGTATATTTAAAAATTACCACAATAATTTTTAAAAGCTACAAAAAAAAAAAAAAGGAAAGCAAAAGAGAACGGGTTGTTACTGTCTAGAAGAATAACCAAACTTTCTCTTATATTTTTAACTCAGAGTCACAAAACCTGGTTGACAAGCTAGGCTTTGCTTCTTCAAATCTGATCTGGCTGACCTAACTCAATTCATTTATATCTGTGAACATAAATATCTGTATCTGTAACAGGGAAAACAATGATCTTTCCTACTTCAAGATCATGTATATATGAAAATAACTTGTAAACTTAATTTATATCTATACAAATAAAGATATCATTATTAAAATGCTTTCTTGTTCACCTTCATGTCACATGTGTATATTATCATCTCTTCAACGAAGTAATAAGGTCTTTATGAGCAAAGTCTCTAGCTTATTCCTTCAACCAACAAACATTTGATCTTTTTCTATGGGGTCTACTATGTAACATGTATTTCACTAAATGACGAGAACACAAAGGTGGTAAGTCACAGGCCATGGACTCAAATCCAGAGAGGGAGGGAGATGCATAATTTTGATTAATGTGCCAAAGACAGTTATAGGGATATGAATTGGGTGCATTACAGAAACGAGGAGGCAGGACAATAGCATGGCCAGGGCTGGGGTGAGGAGAAGCTTCCTAGAGGAGGTCATGTCTAAACTAAACCTAAATATGAAAAAAGTCTGCAAAACTCATATAGGAAGAAAAAAGTTCTCAGCAGAAAGAAACAACAACACAAACAAAAATAGAGGACATTAGGTTGGAAGAGCAAAAGAGGAAGGCTTTTACCACAGGGCACTATGGCTAACACTCATTGTTAGAGGCACTGAGTCTCAATCAGTGACCCACTGGACTCAGAAAAATGCTAAGTACTTAGTAAGGGATCAATCAATATCTATTCATTAAAGTACAGAGAGATAAATGGTAACACTACTTGAGTGCTCATTGTACATCAGGCATTTTGCTAATATACTGAGATAAGTGTACTTCTTACTCAACCTCACATCAGTCCCAGGGTGGGTACTGTTACTATCCCTCTCATACAGATAAGGACACTGGGGCACAGAAAGGCTAAGTAACCGGCCCAGTCACTCAATTGGCAAGTGGTATAGGAAGAAAAAATCTGGAAATAAATAAAACAGCAGAGAAAGAAAATATCTGGAAATAAAATTCTACATGGATATTCCATATGGTCAAACAATTTTTTAAAAAAGAAGAGACAATTCTATAAACAGTGGGTGCTGCTAAGTGTTTAAGAAGTAGCTCTCTGGGGAGGGAATTGTAGCATTTGCCAATTTCCACAGTGTAAATCCTCCTACCATGGCCAATTTTAAGCTGCCAATACGACATCACTTAACCTGGAGTTGGGAACAGGTCTTATGTAAGCCAGTCCCCGCACTCCACTGGCTGCAGCTTTCAACAAGCTATACAGGTAGAGAGTTAAATTAACAGGCTAATCATATGACCAGGAGGTAACAAGTAAATCAAAGAAAAGGTGCCACTGCTATCTCTGTTATTTACAGGACCCTTGTATATAAGGAACAGACAATTTATATTTGAAATTATTGAGCTCCTAAGGAGTATAATGAAATATATGAAAGACAATGAGGATGAACAAGTAATTCATAGAGGTTCCTCAAGGAAACATACATTTTATATGAATGACAGAGTTGACATTAAAAAAAGTATTCTTTCTATGTGATTAATGAACAGTAATTAGTAAGTGATTCCCTGCTAAACTATTCCTCCCTCAGGGAGCACACAAGAGGATTTATTTCTAACTAGAGAAGTGGAAAAATGAAAGCACAGTTTAAGGAAACTATTTGATTTGGGTCAGCAACAGTCATTGCAACCAAAAGGAGGGGCGGAGGATTATTTTTGCATACCCTGTGCCTTGCAACCTACCTATCATATAAAAGGGGTTGAATGATACTGATAAGGAAAGAGGAAAAAAGCCAGTCCCTCACAGATCTAGATCTAGATCCAGATAGATATTTCTATACACAGGTATGTGTATAAAAGGGAGTCCAAATTATTAATATTAGTGTATGTACACCACTGCTTTGAAAACATTCCTTTAGGTTATCTATTTAACAAAGCATTGACTAAATAAGCATAGTTAGATGAATTTTATATTTATATAAAAGAGAGTTAGAATTATTAATGTTTATATATTGATCCTATCTCCTTATAAAGTTCCTTTATCATTTAACAACAGTGTCCAATAAATAAATATATCTAGATAAATTATAAATGAAATATAAAATCTATTTTTCACACAGAATGCAAATAAATGCTAAAGAAAAGCAGCTGGTGATTAGCAAAGCAAAAAAGATAAATTCTACACAAATTTGTTTAGAGGTCTACCAACCTTAAACCAGTATGTCCCCTTTTTTTGGCATGTGGCATGTTACTGAATCTGGCTCTTACGAATCCGCAGCCTATCTATTAGTTAACAGAATCCTGACGTAAACAGACTCCCTAGAAAAAACTGCAATTCATTAGTACTGTCTTTTGCTATTTAATACATATGCAAAACAAAGGCAAAAGATGCTTCTGAGCCTTGTTAGAGTCTATATAGGTTGCTTTCTGATGTTCTTCCTGTCTCAATAGTAGGTCCCAGGCATCTTTTATTGGGTCAATTTAACTATTGATTTCTACTCATAATGCTTATCAACAGCAGAAAAATGTCACTTTTTCAGTCCACTGCCTTAGGGCAGAAAAATTCACAGAATAAATGCTTAAAAATGAAAAAAAAAATCAATCAGCAACACTGTTATCTAATACATAAAATAACTCCAATAACCAATTTTGTTACCTAACTAAATTGACATTTTTCAGCCCAGTTAGGAGACTGGCATGAGACTACGGGTATATATTTTTTTCTTTGTGATATCACAATTAGTTGAGAAGTGAAAATTCAAGTCAAGTGATTTTAGTGTTCTACATACAATGCTAGTTTTCATTTCCCTTCAAAGAGATGACTGTGTCAATTTTTAATGAAATGTGTGGTCTAATTTACAACTGTAATGACTATAATTAGCTTAATTGTCTTTTGAATCTTAAGGGTGGGGCAAGGAAGGTCATGGCATGGGTCAGGAGCTACTAGTTCAGCTGCTATTCTGCATTTCGTCCCATTTTAAAGTCAATGCAAGTAAAGTAATATTTATTGGAAGCTGACCATGTGTCAGGCCTATGGGTAGGCACTGGAGATTCTAATAACTAAGGAATAGTCTCCGCTTTCAAAAAGCTTCCAGACAGAGGATGTGGAGGTCAAAAGCTAACTACAATGGTCTATCTATTTTAGGAGTATGTCAGAGTTCTAATGTAACTCTCCTGTCACTGCATTTTTATGCAGTAAAATCACCTAGGAAGTAATGTGTGTGTTTTCATATTTCTGTGCCATGGTTAATACTACCTGGCTTACTAGAATCATACCTAAAACCAGAATGAATAGGCTTTAAGTTAGGAATTAAGCGATTGTTCCTGGTGATACTGGTTCCTGGTAAAATCTGATCTGTCCAGATTTACAAAAAAAAAAAAAAAAAACTCAAGATAAAACAAATATCACCATCTCTTCCAATTAGTTTAAAAGTAGATCCAACTACGTGTTCTTGTGAAATTAACATGTTACTGTGTGTTATACAAATAAGAAGCAAGACTTGAAATACAGATTTACTGATTTAAAAAAAAAAAAAAGCTACTGAATGTTTTGGTGACGAAGCATGGCACACCAGGCTCAATCGGCCGTCTCTTGAGCATTTTACTTACTTCCCAACTTGCAAGATTAGGAAATCAAACTAGCCTCATAATCATCAACAAATACAGTAGATGTAGTACAAAGGTGTTCTCTTTTGAGCACCATATGAAGAGGCTCACTGATGAAGACAGTAAGTATTGCTTATGCCGCGGGAAGATACTCTACAGAGCCCGTATCTCTTTAAGATTGTTATCAAGGCCTTACCTTCCGTGAAAGCACACTTTGCAGAAAAGCATGCGAAATCTAAAAAAATGGGTCAGCAGAACTTAGTCTCCAAGGAGACAACATTTACAAATTGTGAAGCTCCTTGAAGAGGGCCACTATGTCTCAGGAAGTGACTGTTTAAGTGGAGACTGTAGCATTTGTTACCAGCTACATAATTACTCCACTCTAACCCTAAAGGGCCTGAAGTACTAAATTTTTAATCCCTCCTAATGATTCTCTTCAAAGTGGATAAATGTAGGTTTCTCCTCAAATACTTAATTGCTAGGACGACTGGCATCAACACAATCTGGATTGTTTTTGACTCTCCAGAACTTTTTTTAAATAGCTCGTCACACAGCTCCTAAAAGAATTGTTAGAGGGAAGAAATAATGAGCAAGGTACTAAGTGGTAGGGCCTAGGCATTTATACTTTTTGGAAGCTTGGACTCTCTTTTCTTCTTCAGGTTTAAGATATGCAACACTGTACAGGTTTCACACTGGGAAGCCAAAAAAATTTTTTCCCTAAAATTGGAGTGTGGAGAAATTTAAGTGCAACAGAGATACATGATCTCCAGACAAATAACCTGTGTCTTTGTTACTGTTATGAGTTCTACAATAAAAACAACAGTAGTTATAGTTGCAGTCTGGATCCCAGAATGTTCCCCTCACAATAAACACCAACGCCAATCAATGCTTTTCTCAATATTCTCAGCAGAGTGAAAGAAAAAGGAAAAACAAAACACCGATGATGTTGCTACCCTGGTAGTATTGCTTCTCCCCATTCAACCTCTGAAGAATAAATACTCTTCTACCTAAGCGTGATACTTTCCCAACAAAGCACTCTTACTAACAGTGAGTTAATATTGTTACAAAAATAACTGTGTATTGTGCCACTGCCCCGACCCATTATCACTCCCCTCTGAGACATGGGCTATCTATAAAGCCACCGTTATCAGGAAGCCTGACCAGGTCCCTATGTGCTGCCTGCACAAGATAACATACAAAACATGGCAGGACAGCAAATAAAGGCCTGTTCCAGCGATTTCCATCAACAGAACATAAACAGTCCATCAGAGTGTCAGAGAAGTTTAACCGGATGAGTCCTACTATAAATGAAGGGTGTTGGATTCCTTAGAGAAATAGTTTATGACTGTTTATATGTCACTATCCAACAAATGTCCTATTACATGAAAAAAAATTCTCTAACAAATTTGAAAGCACATAAAATCTGCTCACAATTATCGACCATGGTCAGGAAGAAACACTGCTTTCAATTCAATGAACACTGAATGCCAAGGACATTCAAAACACCATACATAGAGCGGTGATGAATGTAAGCCTCCCATTCTTAAGGAGCTTACAAAATAGTGGGAAAAAGAAACATGAAAAATGAACTATAAAATCAGGTATAATGTGATTTATTCTGTAATACATAAAATGGTAGGAAAATGTAGAGAAGAAAAGTTATTCATGAAGTATGTCTCATCTGATAATCACTGTATAATGCGGGCCTCTTATGAGTAAGAGCACAGAGAGAGAACTAATAACTAATCTGTCAACTGCAACCACAGGTTGACTTTAGATGCAAGTTTAGCCAAAAAAAAAAAAAAGGATTCTGCAAAAATCAATTGGCTAGGGCTTCCCTGGTGGCGCAGTGGTTGAGAGTCTGCCTGCCGATGAAGGGGACATGGGTTCGTGCCCCGGTCCGGGAAGATGCCACATGCCATGGAGCGGCTAGGCCCGTGAGCCATGGCTGTTGAGCCTACGCGTCTGGAGCCTGTGATCCGCAACCGGAGAGGCCACAACAGTGCGAGGCCCGCGTACCGCAAATAAATAAATAAGGCTAGTAGGTTATATTCCAAATTTTAAATATTAACCTGATACTGAAAAATCATAATAATCAAGGGTACTTAATTAGCCAGGATATTACAATTTGAAAGCTGGCAACCATCTGTGAATGACCATAGAGTGCCTTTTTTTTTTAAGCTGTATTGATTGTATTTCTATTCTTCAAATTGACATAATAGCTACTCATGGCTTAGAAATGAGATTTGCAGCCTGTCCTTCCAAAGATCTATGCAGTAATGATAAACCCAGTAGTTGGAATCCATCAAGCTCACACTGAGCATTGTCACTGGCAGAAAAGTTGCTGCTGGACAATGCATCTTTTCAAACCACCTGGAATAGAATCTGTAAATCCACAAACAAATGATTTTCCATCGATCAAGTCCTATTTTCATTCACATGCAGTTTAGAACCACAGAGTGGAATACATTTGTAGCAACCTGATAAACCTAAAACATTGAATCTTTAAGTTTATGATGATGCAGTTTTATATGTGCTAATGGAATTAAAAAAAAAAGTTCAAAAAACAGAATGGCCAACGTGCTGCCAAGATGATGGAGTTAAAGTATGTAATGGTGTTAAATAATTTCCCGTCGAATTTCAAGACCAACATTCATTAAATAATTGGAAATGCATGAAACAGAATCCTTTTAAGGAGTTTTGTCATAAGATAAACACATCTTAGTGATCAAATCACTTCCAGAATGCTGGTAACTTGAGATTTCATTTTTCTTCCAACAGTGACCTGTTTTTCTCTAGAACAGTTACTAAGAAAAATATTTTTCAGCTAGTCATAAGAATGACTTCCTTAGAAGCCCTTTCCTTTGTACTATTAAACAGTCTGGAAAATTGCTTGCTTGACTCATTCATGCTGTCAAAATATACTACAGGCTAAGGCTGACCATCAGTTTTCCCTGTTTCCTAGAACAACGCATATAATTTATGCATGAAGTTCTAAAGTAACGGCATCTGGAGTTTTAGCATCACTTTCATGTATTGATAGTTTATAAAACTATATCCACCCAGGCTAGTCTAATCATTTGCTGTGCCTGAGGCTGCCCGTAATGCAAGCAAAGTTTCGTTCATTTAAATACACGATCAATCAGAAATTCAAAGAGAAGATACTAGAATTATTTGGAGATTACTCTATTTGCAGTTGCTTGGAGATAATGAGATGAAATAAAATATGCAAAATATGAAATTCTTTACAAAAATAATTATGAGGTCAACCAGGTCATCACTGGAACTCCACATTTGTTGATATACATTGTAAGAATCTTAAAAGTAACACTTCTTCTTTTACCAACTGTCTATTTTATTATAATTAATAGAGGAGATAGAGCAAAATGGAAGATACGTAGCAAAAAGGAACCCTGCTAATTACAATCCATTTTTTTTTAGGGACCAGAAGTCATAGCGAGTGTTATTTAGAGAGAAAAAATTATTTTTGAATCTGAAAGCTAGCAGGGACATTAATGAAACAGAGTGACTCCACTCTACCTGCTAACTATGAATAAGAAATTAAGTAGGTGAGAAAGTTATTTCATTTTTTTTTTTAAGTCGCGTTTTCAAATTTATCGACGGTGCTAATCAAAAAGCAAAGTCAGCTCTATATGGGGAGTCTGGAGCATGTGAAGATCTCCAGATGGTTTTATCCTCGGGAGAAAAATACATCTTCTATATGGACTGAGAAGTCATGGCAAAAATACTACCTTCCCTGAACCTCTCAGCAGTATTCAAAGAATGGTTGTTAACCATGAGCCTACAGCTTTTGAAAACATATACCTGGCCATGTCTCTTGGTTTAGAGATTCCAACTGAGTAGGTCTAGGTGGTGGGGCAAGTGGTAGGGGTAGGGAAAGAATATACCTGCCAGGTCTTTTTGGCTTTGCGCAGAAAGCCTGGAAAAGCACCTGACATGCTATCTGGCACACAGCAGGCATGCCACGTAAGCTGTTGACTCACATGGAATTAAGTGGGTCCTACTGTTAGTATTGTGGATAACTAAGCAAGGGAAAGGTTTGAGTCTAGCAGGTATTCGTAGCAAAATGATCCAACTGGCACCATCTCTTGTACACTCTCTACTTTCAATGCTGAGCTTTCACAATTCTACAAAGTTCCAAACTGGCAGGTCCTTTGAGGACAGGGTTTTAATAGGCATTTCCAAAAAGCCAGTCATAATTGTTTATGTTCCCTCATTTTTCAACAATCGTATGCTAGGCAAATAAACCAGAGGTGACAAAAGGTTATAGATCAAAGAGCCCTGGAAGGTATTAACAAGGGGAGAAAGCAGTCCTCCTTCCGTCACCCTGAAGCAAACACGTTTTGAAAAAGTAAACAGGTTTAAAATTTGAGGCCATACTGTGACTAGGAAGGATTAATAAGGAGCGCCTTTATTAACCTGAAAGTTACTATCATTATCAGTATTTTAGTATTTTTTTTCCAATCTAATATTTCCATAAGTGGGGCGGAGGGGAGGGAGAGAGAGAACACACAAGTGCATGCTCTTTGACTACTGATGTTATCTGTAGAAACTTGTCTGCTGGAAAATGTTTCTTTAACTTTGGTTTGGCTCCTATCTTGGATCTGATGGGAAATAAAAACTTTTCCATGGATTAGAGCCAACTGAGCCACTAAAACAAAAGGTAACATTCATTAGAGGACCATGGTACCATGATCACAGTCTGAAGGTTAATTTTTTTTTCACATTAAGTATGGATTGTCTGAAGTTTGGAAAATTCAAACAATGTCAAATAAAATAAGTAAATATCAGCCCTACCTTAAATGTTATTGTTTACATGAAAAAATATTTTTCGCTAAGAAACAAAAGAGTAGATAAAAAGAACTCAATTGATTCCCAGCTTAATCATTTAACTTAATTTCCTATCTCTGCAATATCCCCCAGATGTGAGCACCTACACACACATACACATCCCACTTGCTATTTCTACATATATCCAATAATATGCGATTTCAATAGGAAACTATTCTTAAAAAGACGTGACTTTTTCTCAATAAAATGTGAGCATCTAAGGGTGTTAGCTCCCTTGATTTTTAAATGAAATACAGGGGGGAAATCCCAGCTTTCACACATCTGCTAACTAAATATCAATTGACCATTTAATGCCAGGAAGGACTTACTGCACAATTTTTGGCATCTTCTAAAATGCTGAAGGGACTTGCCTGGTGGCGCAGTGGTTAAGAATCCGCCTGCCAATGCAGGGGACACGGGTTCAATCCCTGGTCCGGGAAGATCCCACATGTCAAGGAGCAACTAGGCCCGTGCGCCACAACTACTGAGCCTGTGCTCTAGAGCCCTCAAGCCACAACTACTGAGCCTACGTGCCTAGAGCCCGTGCTCCGCAACAAGAGAAGCCACCGCAATGAGAAGCCCACGCACCGCGACGAAGAGTAGCCCTCACTCGCGGCAAGTACAGAAAGCCCGCATGCAGCAACGAAGACCCAATGCAACCAATAAATAAATAAATAAGTAAATAATTTTTTTAAATGCTGAAAACAAATTTTATGTTTCCTGCCTTCAGAGGTCCTCCTGTACTTTCTCCTAATTGTTTCACAACATGTTAAAAGCCTAAATAGCCAACTCAATTAAACAGGCTACAAGCATCTCCTTCAAACATATTTGATCCTCTTTCAACATCAAGTAATACAATTAACTCACGGCCACATACTAAATCAATACACAGCAGAACAGAATGAGCAATAATCAATAGCCTTAACAAGAAGGCAGTGGCACGGCTCAATAAATAAAATAGTAAGTGCACAACTCATATTCAGAATTAGAATATAACAAAATTTATACACAACTGCAAAGGAAAACCCAGAGCTAGCCACAGGAAACTACTAGGCTATACCAGCCCTGAAAAGACAATAAAATCAGGGAGCTGGGGCATTTTTCCCCATTCGCTGCAAAAAGTATATACTCTCATTTCTAACTAAAATAAAAAAAGTCTCAAGCTTGTGAATTAGGCCAGCATCTTTAAATATCTTGAAGCAAAAGAGACCATTTTACTGGGCTAGAATTGGATTCCTATCAATTCTGGGTAATATGAAAGGGGGAAAAATGAGGATGTGATAAATGGAATATCTTGGACTTGGATGCCCCTTTACACCTTTGAGGAAGTTAAGTGGTAGATATTTTACCAACCAAGTAAGTTTATACAGGTATAAAAAGAACAAAGTAGGGATAGTGCAAATCATGAAAAAATAGACTTTAATATCTAACCTTCTAGTCTGTGCAGGTACTTTACTGAATAAACATTAATTTTATTTTTGAAACAAAGTCCTAGGTGAGTCTTTTAGGAAGAAATTTACATAAATAATATACTATCTGAAATATCAAATGTGAACTACTTATTTTAGGCCAACACAGAGCTAAAGAGGCATTAGTTTTAAATGAAATTAAATTTGGAACAGATGGTCACAACCACTTTTCCAATCATGGATAACTGCATTTATGAAACGGGTTTTTAGGCACAGACAATGATATGAATACTGACTTATTTTATTAATACTACCCCAGTGAGCTTGAAGTCAAGTGGTACATGTGCTAGAGGTTAAGAGATGTTTTCTCTTGATAACAGGTAAATGTGATAATGCAGAAAAAACTCATCTTTAAATCTTTAAATTAAATCATGGATAAATACCTGTAGTACAGTATGCAAAATAATGCGACATTTCTTCTGACCTAAGGAAAGTTCTCTTAAGGGGAAGATACCTTAGACTGAATTCCAGCATTCAGACAAGAACACCACGAGCAGCTAGCTACTAGGTGTGAAGTGTTTACACTGAGAGAGATGTTGCATGGAATGACCTATATTATGGAAATGATCTCACTGAATTCTCACAAACATTCAAAGCAGGTATCATTAGTCTCATTTTATGGAGAAGGAAACTGAGACTTTGGGAGGCAAAGTGATTGGCACAAAGTCACTAGGAAGTGACTGATGGAATCAAACCCATATCAACCTGCATTCATGGTTTTGGCTCTTAACCAGGTCTTACTCTTTGCCATGAAAAGTTTTTTATTTACACATTTTTGAATATGGCTTTTTGCAATCACTCTGCAGATGCTACTTTGAGTAAAAACTCCAAGGTAGCATTGGGACTACGTGAAAGCCATCAGTGGCTACATTCTCGTTACTCCTGGTACCGATATATTTGCTATAAAATAATATTTTATTGTAGATTTCATCCCAAGGAAAAGAGCAAAGAGGCCAATCTAGACACTCAGAAAACACCAAGAGGAAAAACAAAGCAAAACTATAGCTAAAGCAAACTAATGAAGAAAATGCCCAGAGAAATGAAATCAAAGGACGAGGAATACCAGCACTCTGGTATACTCACCTTTCCCTGTGATCAATTTGGTTCTGAACACAAAATAAGTTTTACTTCCATACCAAGTTTGAGTTTATATATCAAAAACAATTTTGTTAACAACATTTCTAACTGGCTGTTTGACTAAACTGATGCATTCAAGAAAATGGCCAAAAGGCACTGAGTTTCTAATCGTTTAAGGAAAGGATCCTTGTAACACTAGCTATTGATGTTAAAGGTTTTCTCTTCCCTTTTGTCCAAGCCAGCATTCGTCCAAATGAAAAGCTCTGTGAGGATAATTGTATGTTTCTCATAGAGCATTTTAAGTCATATAATGAACACTAATATTTGGATACCTCTTTTAAAAGTCCAATTTAAACTAATATTTACTAAATACCCGGTAAGCCCAGGAATCTGACGTCCTTAAATCCATGTTTTTCTGAGAGCAAACATGCTCTTTTTGTCATATCATGAACAAAATGCAAACAGTGATTCTTATATTTAGTCATTTTTGTTTCAATTACAAACAATGCAAAAGTCTTAAAAACAATGTCATAAGCTATTTTAAAATTAAATATTCATGTGAAAAAACCCTCCTCTTACTAAAGGTAAGTACTATACAAATATACAAAGACTTAAATTACCTACTAAAATATTTTTCCTAGCTAATTTTTAAAATACAATCTTAAAAGTTAGCATAAATACTTAAGTGTGACATACAATAGGAAGACGTATTATATAAATCATTGTCAAAGAGGTGGGTGAATGCTTTAATCTAGATTTTAATTTCATATAGTATAACTTACAAAGACTTCGAAAGGCTTAAGCACAGTTTTTTGTTTCCAATATTATTATAAATGCCCAGTGAAACTCATGAAATATGAAGGAACTCTCACTCATTTAAAAAAAAAAATGCCTCATGATTCTATGCATTAGAAAAGTACCAATTATACAACTTCCTTGAATAAGAAAGGATATTCTATTTTATGCAAAAAAAAAATCATAAGGATAATTATGTAATGAAAACCTCCTTATCTGGTGCCCCATACTTCACTTCCAAGCTTTGTCTTAGAATACTGAAACTCTTACTTGTTTTTTTCTCAGAACAGCCTATTATTCTGATTTTCTATACTGTTCCCAGTCTGGCATGACTTTCAAAATTCTTCCTGACCTAAGTTTTAGATTCTCTATATTATCAAACTTCTTCTAGTTAAAATTTAGTATAAATTTTCCATTTTAAATTAAAAAAAAACCTTATTAGTGATTATTCAGGGATGTTTTTCTGAATTAAGAAAAAGTGTGAGTGATCATGTTTTAAAAAGTATAGTTGTCCTAAATTCAGGCAATTACAGTGACTCAACAAATATGCCTAAGTATGTCTGTCACTCTAATATGCAGACTCACTAATAATTAACACTATATTTTTGTATGCATAAGGTTGCTGTGTAGTGCTTCATTCACACTTTGTCAGCTTAAACAAGTTAAACTCAGAGCATAGGCTCTAAAGGTTGAAACACAGGCTCTAAAGACAGGCTGCCTGTATTGAATCCCAGTTTGACCACTTCCAGGCGATGCAAACTTGTATAGGTTACTTAATCATTCTGAGCCTCATCATTTTATATAATGAACAGATGATGATCAAAGCAGGGGAGTAAAATTAACCATTTCTATGTGTTACCTAAAAATCAATCTGATTCAGGTTTATCTTGCTAAATTTTGGAATATGACGGGTCTAGTATAAACCTTTTACCGTGTAAACACACTCTACTAATACAAGCACACAGTTTCTCTAGCAGTACACATAACCAGAGTTGAAATTCATCTGCTCTTCCCACACTGACTACTTAACGGTTTCCAAGTTTTTCATGACAAACCTCTCAGACATACACAAGGGCATTTAATGCCTACTTACATTTTACATGGGCAAATTTGTGTTCCACTGGGACATTTTAATATTAAAGAATAGAAGAGTTAAAACAATGTTTTATTATTCTAAGATTTTTTTTTTTTTTTTTGCGGTACACAGGCCTCTCACTGTTGTGGGCCTCTCCCGTTGTGGAGCATAGGCTCCGGACGCGCAGGCTCAGCGGCCATGGCTCACAGGCCCAGCCGCTCCGCGGCATGTGGGATCTTCCCGGACCGGGGCACGAACCCGTGTCCCCTGCATCGGCAGGCGGACTCTCAACCACTGCGCCACCAGGGAAGCCCTCTATGATCATTTTAATCTACATTATACTTCTCAGAAGCTGTAGTCTATCAACAACCTAACAGGCTCTGTGTGTTATTCACCCCACTGCCTATTGCAACTGTCTGGTACACAGCAGGTAATAAATGATGAAAAGGGGAGGAAGAATGGATTATTTTCCATTAATTGAGATGCAGAGGTGGCAAATACTTTGGTTTGCCATTTTTAAAATTCCTAACCATTCAGCATAAAAATATGTGTTTGGGGTGAAAATCTCTCCTCCAGCATTATTCATCCTTACGGGAAACACAGAAGCCAAAAGTAGCCAATAAAGATTCTAAAACATAATAATAATTTTGCATTTCTCACAATGCATACTCAACCCACTATATGTATGTTACATGTTAAGCTACTATATGTTAATCATAGTTTAAAGGTTGGGGGGAAGCTACTTAAATAGACTCCACTATGCAAAAACTTGCAATGTAGATGACTCTTCTTCAATGTAGATATGACTTTTAGTTTACCTGAGTTTAAGATGAGTTTGTGTTTGGAGTGTTCTTTTATATATTGGGTATTCTTATGTGTACATTTGTCTCCAATTTATTACTGTGCTATAATTCATGGAAGGCAATATCTGGCAGTAAAATTTCATAATAGTGAGAAAATTTTAATAAATAAAATCATGATGATAATCTTTTCTCGTGGCTAGATTTAGATTTCATTAGTTTCCACTTAGCCATGAAGAGTTATGAGATAATGTGAAGAAAGGTTCATTCAGAACACAGATCTTTCTTAACAGGATTCTTTATAAATAAATGAATTCTTTAGTTATTTCGTTCTTCATGGTTCATTTCTCAGTTGCCTCCATTAAAGAATTGTTTTATGAAAAGCAACGTCATCTACCAAAGAGGAATCTTATTTTGGGCATGATAAATTTGGCTCTGTTTTTCTCTAAAACCTTTTTTTTTTTTTTTTTTTAACTTGTAAGCTAACACTGTTTAGTTATAAAAGCTTCATGGGACTGGAAGATGTTACTAGACTTATTTTCAGTCTATGAACGATTTTAGAATATTAGATGAGCAAAGATATCTGAAAGCAAATTATCGTCTGAATGCAGTAACATGGAAAAGAATGAATTACAGATGTAATTTATCCGTCATGAGCAGATCCTAAACACTGATTATGTCCGTGCTTGTGCAGAAAATTGAAAATGATAGAAAAGCTTCCCAGCTTTTCTAACTTTAATTTTCCATGTTTTACTTTATGTAATTTACTGTCAACTATTAACAGCAGATGCTTCCTGCCTTATTTGAGAATAGCCTGGAATTAAGCATAAGTGATTCTGAAAACCAGAAGCCTTCACACCAAGTCTGAATTTTGTGCAGAGAGATAAATTCTAAGTTAAGATGCCTGGGGTCTTGAGAAAACAGTTTTTGGATCTCAATAAATAGTGAGTCTCAATCTAACATGAACTGCAATTAAAATATAAATATTGTTGAATAATTTGAGATAGCATCAGGGACCTCCCTGGCGGTCCAGTGGTTAAGACTTCGCCTTCCAATGCAAGGGGTGCGGGTTCGATCCCTGGCCAGGGAGCTAAGATCCCACATGCCGCACGGCCAAAAAACCAAAACAGAAAACAGAAGCAAATTCAATAAAGCCTTTAAAAATGGTCCACATCCAAAATGTCTTAAAAAAAAAAAAAAACTGAGATAGCATCAGAAGAATCCTTCTGAGCCTAAAATTGTTATCTAGGGTTAAAATATAGGTGGTTCCCAATAGACCAACGGTGATGCAGGGAGAGCTGCCCCAGCCTGGTGGCCTGTGGCTATGGGAACTCTCTTATTGGGAATTCCCTCTAGTTCTTCTCTTTCTACTTGTGGTCTCAGAATTAGTAGTTGTGAGAGGGAAGGGAGGGAAAAAAAAGGAAAGATAAACCACCGGACACATTTCTCTCTCTCTTCCTTAAGTTTCTCTTCCACTGACCCTCCAATTGCTATGGAAAAGTTCCACCTCTGAACTCCACCACACCACCTAATATACTGGTCTCCCTGTTAGTAATTTGCCCCTGGAGGGCTGTGTTTTTAATATCTGCCTTCCCAAAGTTTGACACAGGAAGTGTTTAAGTTATACTCCTTGAATTGTGAAATCCCCACCCCCTATCACCTCCTAGATGTCTTTCTTCTCATATCTGGTTCTTTATTGCTGATTCCTTGACTATATCCTGTGATAAAATGGCCAGAAAACAAAAACAAAAAAATCTTAGTTTGATATTTTCACTATGCACCTATTTTTCCCCATTTCTACCAGTAATCAGAAGGAAACGGTATCAAAACAAAGCTACGCTTTTGATCATTTTAGAAAGGAAAGAGAATGGGAAGAAGCTGTTCATCAATATGAAGTTCCACAGTGGACCAGACTCAGAACCAAAAAGCTATACATTTGAAAAGGAAGCAGGTTGAGACCTTAGCAAAAAAGAAAGGTTACTTGGAAGATATATTAACAAAAAAGTCATCCCACCCAGGGGAAGCTTTTGACATAGCCCCTCATTCCATACCCTGTCTTTACTCCCTATGATTCTGAGCCCTACCCTATTGAAAGCCAGCTCTGGGTCACAGGAGTAGCCCAAACATGGAGCTGAGGAAACCTCTCGCACCGGCTTGCAGATAGTGTCTGCGAGTTTAGGAAAGGCTACCTTCCCTGCATTAGGCCCGGATGAATTTCCAGAGCCCCAAACTGAAACTTGAAATGTACTTTTCCCATCGAAACAGTTTAACAAAAGCAGTTGGGGACCTATGACCCTCATATTACTTAAGATGTATGATGGGATAGTACTCATAATGTTTCTGGGGAGGCTCCTGGGTTTAATTAATAATCAGAGTTTCCAGGGTACTCTTTGTACTGAACTATAACTCAAGCATCCTATGGGTTACTTAGGCTTCCCAGGGTTGGACTAATGACTTACCCACACTGCTTCTGTGGAAAAATGCTTTCTAGACAATTAAAACTTTGGAATATTTTTTAATATACATTGGGGGACAGCTACATAGTTTACACAGTGACTCCTTAAGATGATAAATTTAAAAAGTTTTTCCTACATGGCCATACATTTAAAACAAATATATAATCTTTGAAAGTTGGTGGAAGCAATTTTTTTCATGTGGGACCTTCCCGGACCGGGGCACGAACCCGCGTCCCCTGCATCGGCAGGAGGACTCTCAACCACTTGCGCCACCAGGGAAGCCCGGTGGAAGCATTCTTGATGCTATTTTGTGTTTCCTCATTGATTCATTTGTTGACTTAAAATATAATGTTTTGAGTATTTATTGCTTTAGGCCCTATGCTGTAAACCTGCCTGAAATATTAATTTTTATTCTTAAGCACTGCTGGTCAGGTATTTTCTTTGCTGAATCCTTGGGATGTGGATATGTAAATTAAGAAGCAATGTTTTACTGGAAAGTGGTTAAAAGTGCAGGCTGTGAAATTAGGTTACCGGGCTTGGAGTCCACATTTTACTGGGTGAATGACCTTGGGGACATCACTTAACTTCTCTGTACTTCAGTGTGACCATCTGAGAAATGGCAGTGATACCAGTAACTCTTCAAAGAGTTTTTGTGAGGACTAAGTACTATGAAAAAAATAAAAGCACTGAAAATACTGACCAGCATAAAATAATTTTCAATAAATATTAACTCATTTTATTTTGCTTCCTACAGAGGAAATAAAGTATTTTTGCAGAAGCAGCAGAAATAGGCATCAGAGTAACTACAGATTCTTTTGTCGAAATCATTGAGACCTGTTTTTTATGACATACCTTCCTGTTATATTCCAGTTATAAATATATAACTGTTTATATAAGTATGCACTGGCAATAGGAAAATTAAAAAAATAAAGAAAGCAATTTTTAATTTCTGTATTAGTAAAAATCAATCCATTCGTGATATGCCATATTTTATTGACTAAATATATCATGATTTGAAAGGAAAAAAAAAAGGCAACTCTAGTTAACGAGGACAGGAAAAGTGAGGACAGGTTTGCCAAGATAAGAAGATAAAAGTTTCTCTTCAGAAGTGATCTCCCCTCATACCCAGATGCTTTTCAGGGAGAGATACTTGATTCTGGAAGTTTTCTGGGGGGAAAAAAATCTCGCTAACTCCCATCCCAGTAACTGCCCTCTTGAACATCCATTTCCCCCTTCTACCTAAACTACCCAGAGGCATGGTTTCAATTAGGGCGACAGTTAAGTACATAGTTTCCAGCTATCCTTGCTGCCAATGAGAAACCAGGATGAATCACTGGGTGAAGCTTAGAGGACTTTTGCTAAAAGGAGCCTAAGTGGGCTGGGCTGCGGCCTCTTTTGCCCATGCTTCTTCCTGCTTCCTGGAATGAAGATATGGTGGCTGGCACTGCAGTGGCCATCTTGCAATTTTTAAATAAACCTATGGTCGGAAGTCATGTGTTCCCGAGGACCTAAGGGTGAAGAAACCTAAGTTCTAGTGACTGTGGAGTCATCACATAGGCCTGGACAACCTACTGAAATATAAACCCTTAATTTGTTTATGCCTCATGCTGGGGAGGAGAGGTGTCTCTGTTACTCAATACTGAATGTAATTCCTTAAAGACAAAATGTCTAAATCATTTCTGTATGACTCCAGAGAGAAATATAAAAAGGGATCAGAACCAACAGTTCTGAAGCTGGGCAGTTAGAAAGCTGGAAAGAACTCAGGGAGAACACAAGAAGAATATTACTGGTCAGACACGGCCAAGGCCCAAAGGTATCCAGGAGAGAGCCTTTCAATCAAATTATAATGTATAAGGGCTTATAACTATCAGTATCTTTAAAACACAAGTCCTTATAATAGAGAAAGTTTTATCTCTAACAACAAATCAAACTATCTCAAAGTGAAAATCTTTCAAAAATGTGCCAGAAGAGTATAAATAATGCTGTAGGTGATGTTCATTTGATGTTTTCTGTATAAGAAATACAGTATAAAAACTCTGTAGTTGTTTATCATAAATAAATATTAGAATAAGATGTCCTCACCAGAATTATTCCTGTTTAAGGTAAAATTCACCAAGAAATCACTATTCTAACAATCTGTTCTACTTCAAGCAACTAAGTATTTCTAACAAGCCTTTCCAGTTGCTTTTACTGAAATTTCTGTGTATTAATAACTATCCTCAGGGCTAAATCACAGACCATCTACTAAGTTATCCATTTCCACTGACATAATTTTTGGCCTTGTTAACATAGAAATTGCTCCCTTATCTACAAGCACAAAATGTGCTTCTGCTGAAGTTTAAAAAAAAAAACAAAAAAAAAAAACACTCAAAATTTGCTCAATAGGATCTCTTTGTAAGAAAATAAGAAGCTTTGTCTAAGTCTGTGGGAAGGCAGAGACATTGCTCAGCATGAAAGGTAACAGATTAGCGATGCTGATAGCTGACATCCTCTACTTATCCTGGGCAAGGAAAATGACAGGATAAGCTTCCCAAACTAGGTCCCTAGGTGTCTGTGCTGAGTCTGAGAAACATTCAGTTTCTCACCTCTCGCGTGAACCAGGCACATGTCACACACTTCCGGAATACAAGATTCACACCACACTGCATAGGCCCTTTTAAGTCAGTCATAGCCGTCAGCAACAGCCTCGTACATGGAATTGCTTTGAGGCCATTCGTGTGGAATCAGAATTTTGTGTATGTTTAGAAGTCTGCGTTACAATTAAAGTTTGAACTCGATTATAAGTGCCACATTGCTTTAGGTTTAAATTGTTTTTAGTTTGCCACAAAAGTTGAAGCAAGGTTTAACGCGAAAAAGAAAAAATAGAAGCAGTGTACCATAATCTTATGAAGAAAAAAAAAAAACTAGCTCTAGAATTAGTGCCTTAGGTATCATGATTCAAAACACGGCTTGAAATTTGTCCAAAAGTTTAAAAATCTTTACTCCTTTAAAAAATATTATTCTAAAAAAAGTCTAACCATAGAATATAAATAGGTAAATGAATAAAGTTGTAAGTATAACCAAAGCAGCTGCGGCTACTGAGAATTTCATTAAAGAAACGTTTGTGTCAGAGTTGATGACATTACGCCTGGCTCATTCACAGGATATTCTTTACAAAGTTGTGACGTTTCTGCTTAGAAAATACAATTTGAACTTTCGTATGATACACAATGCTACCCAAGTTATGCTAATAGCTCATCTCCTAAATCATTAGGGGGAAATGAGGAAGTCCTGTGTCAACCTGTCACTGAAAGACACACTGAATACGTACCTCAGAGCTACACGTACATATAATACTCTGTCAGAGTTTTCATTATCACATGGGAGATGCGCTTAGCAAAACAACAAACAACAATGAAATTCCAGGTAAAAGTTATTCCAATTAGGAGCCTACTAGATCCAAGTTTTAATTCAAAAGTAGATGTTTAGCCTGAAACTTGCAGATACCATTTTGTCAGGATTATCAGCTGAACTGGTTTAAAAGATATTATGGAAAGACTACGCTGGGACTTACAGTAGCAGCAACACAGGCAATTGCTAAATGGAAGATAAACTGTGCTAACAATGGAAGATCTTCTAAAGTGTAACCGTCAATACCTTGAGACCACTTTATTATGTCCAGTTATGTCACCCTCTCCCCACGTAACCATCTGGAGACTTGGTTTATCTGCGTTACTAACTATGAGTTTTCTAGTTGCTCATTTACCTGGATGTTTACCTATTTGTGTGTCTTCTAATAGCTGATTTTATTACTTCACATATTCCGCTAAGTCTTCAGAGGCACTTTGAATGTGTTCGCTCATGCCCTTGATTCCACCCCACTTTGCAGTGGAATCTGGTCTCTGATGTGTCTATGATAAATCTGATCAGCTGGGCTATCTATATACACAAACATGTATAACAGTGAAATGAACAATTATTTATCTTAAACAAAATTGCCCAATTTGGTAAGAGAACAAGGTACTAAACTTTTCAAAGGTAGAAGTTTGCTAGATTTTTGGAAAATAGATAGTAAACATAAAGGTTATACTTCTCCTCCCAGAGCACCTGAAAAATAAATGGATATTTGAAAAAGAAGAATTCAATAAGCAAGTCTCTTTCTGCTGATCACAAGATGAAAGCTTATTTTTTGATAATATAAATAACCTGGCATCACATTCAAATACAGCCTGTAGGCTTTCTTTATATCAACTACTTAATTTTAGTTAAGAGATGATTACTGAAGAAAATAGGTCACTTGCCATTAACGACTCTTTGAATCATCACTCCTGAAACATAATATTCTAATAGCATCTTATAGTGTTGACATTTTTCTTTTGATATTTTTCTCTTTGGGTATCCCTTTCATAAGCCATAAGAAAAAAAAAATCCTCTCCAGCATTAAATAAAACACTTTTCTAATGTTCAGTATTTCTGAAGTAATAAAACACTCAAATCTATAATCTGTGAGCAATTTAATTCTCAGTATGAATATACTCTTAGACTGTTGGAAATTAAGACTGCAAGTGCAAAAGCAAAATTAAGGGAGAAAAATTAAGTGCTTAAAATATTGTTTAATTTATAAATGATAAGTCATTATTACATCTTTTGTTCTTTCTTACTGCCATATTCTATTTCAGTATATTCATATGTACGTATATTCCTCATTATTATATATTCTCATTTTACTTAGCAACACATTTACTGTGATGCAGAATTCTAGGTTTCCACGTAGTAAATGCATCTAAGTTAATTATTTAAACTTTAAAATCACCTATATGCAACTAAAAGACTATCAGCTGATTTTCTTCCTATTTCCTTTAGTATGCCAATTGATTTCTTTTACATAAATACTTTCTTGAACTGTTTGACTTCTGTTTTTAATGAAATGAATTCTCCGCCTCTATGTAGAAGTCTGCTATAAACCTAAGTCACCTGGGAGCCTGGCCAAAGTCTGAAACAGCACAGCTGAAGGGTACAGCCATTTCCCAGGGTCCTCTCAGAGAGTATTTGCTTTGCTTTCCTAACTTGCTAAAAATAGTAGATTACACAGTCTACCTCCATCTCAGGGCTCAAGAACTCACAAAAGGCTGGACTATGGATTGTAGCAATATATAGAACACATTTTATTAAAGAAGTCAGGATATTACAAGTTTTCTAAATTCCTTCCGTTTACTCTCTGAAACAATACAAATGATCTAGCGGTTACTGGCATGGAAACCTCATAATGCTCCCAAATTTCAGAACTTCAGGCATGAGTCATAGAATTACTTTAACTGTTTTAAAATATGTTTTTGATCTATTTTAGCCACAAAATTGAACACAGGAAGACTACTATCTAAAAGGTGGGATTCTAAATACTCTATAAAGAATCACATGTGTTACTTACAAACACACACACATATATATGAAACATGGCTTTTTGAAACATGAATACTTAATTACACATTCAAATTTTTTTAAATTACTTCTTAACATAGTTCCCTAACATTTAAGGAGCTGTTGTTCTGGGGATGAAGCTTCACCAGAAATAAATTTGTGTTTATTTTTTCCCTGTTATTTAAATCAAAATATCTTACCACATTTTAGACACTATAAATTAAATGTTTCTCTTAGAAAGACAAAGAATATGGACAACGTTTTCATTGATTAGCTGCTACAACAAGCTGATTTCAAAAGTAAACTTAAAATCTTGAAATTATTTGTTATTAAAAAAAAGTCCTTGATGTTGATGTGGCAGTTGAATCCTGTTAACCACACAGCATGTCATTAAGCAACGCTGCTGCTTTACTCAAAGGGGGACTGTTCCATGGCCACAAGTGAGCAGCAACTAAAAAAATATTTTGAGATGGAAAAATAGCAACTGAATTTTAATGTTTCACAATGTTTCCAAATGCTGTGAAAGCAGGTCTTCTGTGAAACCACTCAGTGTCACAGCCAAGTTTAAGGTCCTTCATTTTGCAGCTACCAGTGCACCATCAACTGTCTGTGGGATTAAAAATTGGATTAACTAGTAATTGGGTCAAAACAGGGCTACTTATGGACACAGCTGGTTACAGACAAGTGTAATTAGCCCTTTGCTGCTCATTTTATGGGTCCCAGTCTCTAATCACACCTAAATTCAGTTGGCAGGAATTTAGGAAGACACATTCACAAGGTACAACCACTGTGCCCTTCATCGATGCCTTTCAAAGGAAAGGGAAAAAAAGGCCCAGTGGTAATTTATAACTTTTGTTTATTGATCTTTAGCACTATGACACTAAGTACAATCTAACATTATAAGGTATCTTTGTTGTTGTTAATACCTTTTTTTATATTCTACTTTAAAGATAATATCCTTGAGTCTTTGGTGAAACTTTAGCAAAGTGAGCTGCACACACTGGACCAAGAAGCAATTTACTGAAATAGTTAACTCACAAGTTAACTCATAACATTGGGGTGAGTTATGAGTTAACTTACATGTTAACTATTTCAGTTAATTCACCCCTATGGTATTAAAGAAAGGTTACTGTAGCACTATTTTTTTCTTTTTGCAAAAGACAAAATGGATCTATGAAACCTTCACTTTTCTATATATGTTGAAAAAACAGCGACTCCCCTCTCCAAGGTTCAAAGAGTGAATTAAACCAGCACATTAATATTCAAAGGCAGTTCATTAAACCAAGTATGTAGAAAGTACCCAGGAATCTTCACACTTCTAGTTGACCTTGCACATCAAAATTAAGACATGTATGCTATCTTTTAAAAGACCCACTTTCAAACTTGATACCTGAAATACGAACCCAGTGACATTTTTGAATGTCAAAATATACTAAAGTGAATTTGTTGGTATTATGGTGCCCACAAAAGCTAACTTTTAACACCCCTAGCTGAGACTGTTACAAATAAAAACATAATAATCAGGAGGTAACAGAAAATAAACTGCTAAGTTACTTCACATTAGAATTTTAGAAACTTTAAAAATCCAATTAATAATACTACTCAAGCGTTTCTACTGAATTATAAAAGTCACATTCAACAAAGTTTATGCCTCTGATAGGGTACTGTGGCAGCAGCCCAGAACCTTACTTCTAGTTATGTTTTCCACAAAATACATTGCTTCTGGCCTTAAAATAATATGCTCATACAACAAAAAGGAACTCCACAATGTCAAAACATTAATATAAAAAGTCTATCCAAGTTTAGCTGACAGAATCTGCTATACTTTTACAACGGTACAGCACGTTTTCAAACAAGCAAAAACAAATCATCCCCATCCAGCTAGTGCCATGGCCTTGTACATAATCTATGCACATGCTAACACACACGTGTATCTACATTTACTATTCCTATAGATAGGCACTGACTTAGCTACTATTAAGTAAAAAGTAGCCTGACACCTTCTGCTCTAGAAAAAAAAAAAATCACAGCATTAAAGGACGGAGAAAGTTATTCGTAACAAAGAAAGTTTGGCCAGACTTGGTTCTACTGCTTCTCAGTAAAGTCCCCCACCTCAACATCATCAAGAACACACCGTATAACTAAAACTATTAACACAGCAATCCATAATTCCAAACTCAGTGGACTGTATATCCACATCCCCTTTATTCAATTATTGCATATCCTTAAAATAATATAATATTTACTCACTTTCAATGAATCAAAGCAGGCGATTACTCGTCCATTTTCAACTTGGCAGCTTTTCGAAGGATGTGCAAATTTACATTCCGTGTCTGGCCGTGAGCAAGTCCCCCTTTGGAACTCTCTACATACTTCCAGTGTTAGCCATTTTGTGTCCCGAATTGGTGTGACACTAACAGCCATGTTTAGATTTTACAGGTAGTTAAAATTTTCAGTGAAACCAACAAACCCAACCCCCCCCCAAAAAAAAAACAGTAACAACCAAAAAAAAGAAAAAACTGAACTGATAAAACTGTAAAATGATGATGAAAATGTCTCCTCCAAAATACTTTTCCCCCACTCCCTGCTTTAAAAGTACATGGAAAATTGTGTTGTCAATATCAAGGAAAAGATCTCCCACTAGAAATTCACAGCATGAAACTGTTAATTCAAAGAGGTTTTGGTTTTTAGAGAAATACTAGGATCGTAAGTAGATGAACGTTTAAAAGGAGGGCCTCGAATCAGCCTTGTGCTCTCAGTAACCCCTTCCCAGTGCCAATTTGGAGCCCAAAATGCAAGCATGAAAACGTGGCAGACCCTTTGACACCGAATTTCCAAGCTGCTTTCAGCAAAGTTGTCTGAAAGGGAATCTCCTCGCAGCTGAATTTGCAATGGAGTTTGGTGATGCAATCGGTATTGATTAGTTTGGCATAGACAGATGCAGCAGTTTAGAGCAAAATCGAGAAAATGATTTTTTTTTTCCTCCTTGATTTCCTGGCAGAAGATATCTTACTTTTTCAGCAAACTTTTCTTTTAAAACTAAAGCAGCCTAGGGCAATGCCAGCTACTTAGAGCTTTTCTCTTGATTATAAGTAGAAATGGGGGTGTCTGGGCTAGAGGTGGAGGGTGGATGTGCTGTCGTCACAGTCTAGCTGGCAGCAAGCAAGGCAAAAGCAGAGACTGCTCTAGAAGCGGTTCCAAGCAGCAGAGACGTCAGGAAAGGCACTTCTTAGTACCAACCTGTAGAAAAAAGAGATAGGTTAAGATTTACTAAGTAGCTCTTCACTGATGTCCTACAGTATCACAACCTTGCCATGTGCTACCAGACTAAGTAGTATTCAAGTCAGCCTCTCTCTCTCCCTCTCACACACACACACACACACACACACACACACACTCTCTCTCTCTCTCTCTCTCTCTCTCTCTCTCTCTCACACACACACACAATACTTACAGTGAGGCATACTGCAGCCAGCCATCGTAGATTTATTAAAAAAAGGGGCCGTTTCCCCTTGTGAAGCAATGCATGATAGAGAGATAACCAATCACAGATAGTGTTGCAGCAATATTCTGGGCAGAAAGCCAATAGTGTGGGTTGTCTTATGAAAGGTCGCGCCTGTCAGATGTTCATTACTATGCTATAAGCACAGAAAATGTCCATCAGATGTGACTTATTCCACTGCAAGAGGACGAGCATGTGGGTTTTGAATTTACCCAACATGCAGTTAGTGGACTAAACCATGTTAGTTTCAAAACAGCTTCTCAAACAAGTCCAAGCACTTGAAGATCATTATCAGGAAATAAAAAGCAAGGTTTAAAAACTACAGCTGACTTCCAAGCTGCTCTCCCTCCGGCTCTGCGCAGGCACGGGCACTGAACAGCCTGCTCCTGCTGTCCTGACACGTGAATAAAAAAGGAAAGGGGTGTTTACAAATGGTACATTCTCCTGACCTATCCAATTCACTTCCTTCTACAGCCCAAGTCCTGCCCCTCCACTGAAAGCGGCACTCATACTGTAAAACTATTCCATTCAGCCGGCAGACACTTTGTCAATATATCACAGGGAGGCGAGATACGAACAAAAGCATCCTTTATTCTAACATTTTTTAAGCAGAAGTTGAGGTCATGTGGGGAAAATAAGGAGTGCAGTGTTGTCAGTGTGGCTGGCAAATCTGAAGTGAACCTCAAGGGAGAAAGTGAGTCCATCGCAGAAACATGAAATATTGAAGTGAACAATTTGATTTGGGCAACATGATGCACTTCAGAGGTACGAATGAAGCTGGAGGGTGGGAGCTGGGGGATCCCCTGTTGCCTAACGATCTATTAACTCAGACTGCTCTCTACAGTGGGGCATTTTTGCTTTTAACAACTTACTTTCTCTTTCAATCTAGATGGAAAAACTTTCAGAAAATGCTCAGTAGTTACCAAAAGCATACACTTCTTTCCCCCATTTTGAAAGATACCAAAGAAAACAAGGCTTTAATAACTCTAAAAGTTTCACACTCTAAAGAGCAATGACACAGTATAATAAATACTGTTAGGTTACACTTCTTCAAGGGCCAAAAATGGCCAACTAGCGTATATTTCTAATGTGGAAATTAGAATACAGAATATGAATATGAATATATATATATACATACATATATATAAACCATGGATATCTAGCCGAAATTTTTTAAATTTATTTTAGAACTAATACTGTCATTCTTAACATTAATTTTTTTAAAACTCCCAGATACTAGGTTTAGAAAATATTGTAGTAAGACTACAACTTTTGGAAAGATTTAAAAAGAAAAAAAAAACTCATACTGATGCTCCAGAAATATTTTTGTTTTTAAAAAATTTTCCGGTCCTATTTCCTCGTTCTGTAAAAGCAAAGCCAAGTTGGTGACAAACTCTTAAGATTCATCCACCTTCCTTAATGTTTACTCTGCATTCAAAATTTCTCAACTTCTTCATGCCTTGCATAGGTACCACATCTGTGGTCAACATCTCTTTTGTCTTTCTGGAATCTTCAAGAGCTTCACCTGCAACCCTTACCTCCTTTAGAAGCTGGCTAACATGTCACTTCTTCCGAGAAGCTTTCAGGATGTCACTTCCTCCGTCTCCACCCACCCATATATTAACACTGTCTCCTCCCAATTACCTCTGCTCCCCTATACAGTGTTTTATTTGCGTACATGACTGACCCACTAGCCTAATGTTCCCAAGGACAGAAACAATCTTACTCATCTCAGTAACCCTAAGTGCCTGGCTTAGGGATGGAAAACTGACGGAGCTCCATAAACTGTGGCAAATTAAATGACTGATTTCTACATGCAAGCTGGAATTCACTTTACAGCACATAAATACACAAACACATGCAGGAACACACCCATATAAACAAATGTGAACACACACCTGAAAACACACACACACACTCCTCATTGCCTCTATAAATTTCTATATTCTAGGGTCACTCAGACCTCCCACTGTCTAGGAATCCTCCCCCTGGCCCTGGACAGCTCCCTCTCACACTCCAGCTCTTCTAAAACTTCATTACTCTCAAGTCCCTCCTCCTACATGTTGCTCTCACTACCAACAGTAGATGACCTCATACGTCACAAATATTTCATAGTAAAAATAGTGGCCCCCAGGCATGGACTCTCTCTCACCTTCCCACCACCCATCTTTAAACTATCTTTCTGTAATCTTTCTTCTCAGTCTCCCAGGAGCTTTCCCTTCTCCTGCCCAAGGTTAAGCTGCCACTTTGACTGGCTCCTTCTCGAGACTTCTTTCCCTCTAAACTCCCTCTATATAGGAACACCTGCCTTTCCTGCAATTCCTTCTCTTAGCCCTCAAAGTGCTGAAGAAGCTCTAAACTGGAAGGGGTGGCACAGCAGGAGGAAGGGGACCTTGCCTAGTTACACACCACCTCTCCCTAATGCTCGTAATCCATGCTTCCCAAACAAATGTCTGAAGAGTCATCTACACGTGCTATTTTCCTGCCTCTCCGTTCACGCTTGAATCTGTATCAGTGTAACCTCCCTAACTATTACTTTAGTGCTCAGCGACAGTCGTCAACGCCCCCAACCAAGCCAAATCCAAAGACTACGTACGCATAGTCCCTTGTCATTACTTGACCTCTAACGGCCGGTACAACTCCTTCTTTCTTGCCCCCTTCTCCTTGTCTTGAATTGACACATTTTATCTTTTTGGTTTCTCCCAGCGCTGCACCTCTATCCTCCCTGGGAGAGAGGAGCTGTGAGGAACTGCCGAGGTTCTTGGCATATGTCATACCGTTGTGAGCTCCTGGGATTTGTTACATGCTAACCCTTTGTTTGGTTTGACACATACTTCTTCACCCCTTCAACTCGGCAAATCCCTTCTCCTTGTTTAAACTGCTCTTCAAATATCACCTTCCGTAGAAGGCTGGGCCAACTCTGATAAACATTATTCCCTTTCAGAATATTCTCAGTACTTTGTAGCTCTTGGTACTTTTGCCCCCAAGGTTATAAACTCCATGACAATAGAGTGTATCACCATTTTTTTTTTAACCCAGTCCCTGGAACATAACAGATGTTCTTAAAATGTTTACTAAAAGAATAGGTTTTATTCAACCTACTAGGAATAAACATGTTTGTGAGAATGTGTGTCCAGTTCCGAGGAAAATTTCATCATGATCTATGGGATCTAAACAACATGAGGACAGACAATGGTACCATTAGAAATATCTTCACTGCTTGCTGGTTATGTCTAAATACAACTACAAAATTAATTTCTAGGGTTGATTATTTTTCCTTTCTACAATGTTACAGGTTTAGTTCCACTCAAGTACAAAATATACTTTAATTACTTAAATGCTTATAAATGGGTGTCCTGATTATTTATATTTTCTGTAGCAGAGAAATCCTATTTACATCAAAAAGTATCACTGAAAGAATTATAGATAAGTATTTGTAAGCTGAAAATACTATTATAAAATGTATTAGGCAAGGACGATAATCAAAATATTTATAATTAGCCAGGCATGGACAAGTGAGCAACCAGATAGGACCTCGACTTTTATGAAATAGTCCAGCTGCACCTGATAATGTGTGTTCCAGCCTTTGATACAGGGCACTGGGAGTAACAAACTCAAACTTTATCCTAAAAATTGGTTTGACTAAATTGCTGATATCAGAATACTCTCTTGTAACCTTTTTCTTTTTCTTTATTGAAACATAAGAATCTCAGAGGAGACTAGAAATCTTCGTAACTGAGTGCTTTGATAAATTAAGATTTTATAGGATTCGGGTCAATACTTCAAATGGCAATGGATTTTTGTTCTACAGATAGAGACAATGTTTAAAAGTGTATGGGTATTGTTCAGATTGCAGGAATTCTTGCAAACATATTTACTCTAAAAATATGTGTTATTTGTAAATAATTACTGAAAGAAATACTTCTACTGTAAAGATATTTACTGGGCTTCCCTGGTGGCGCAGTGGTTGAGAGTCCACCTGCCGATGCAGGGGACACGGGTTCGTGCCCCGGTCCGGGAAGATCCCACATGCCGCGGAGCGGCTGGGCCCGTAAGCCATGGCCGCTGAGCCTGCGCGTCCAGAGCCTGTGCTCCACAACGGGTGAGGCCACAACAGTGAGAGGCCCGCGTACCGAAAAAAAAAAAAAAAAAAAAAAAAAAAAGATATTTACTAATAGGTAAATTGCTTCCGAGGTAAATTTTTGACCAATATTTCAACGTATTATAATAAACCTCCCTGAACAAAAACGAACAAAAGAAATGATTGGGAATACAACCGTTTTTCAGTGAGAATCAAACTTTTAAAAACCTGCATAACAACAAGCCCTCTTTCACCTGTTGATCAAATTCCAAACACTAAACTGTAGTGTTCTTCCTATCATAGGATATGTTCTACATACAGACAGGCATATTCTTCCCAAGAACCGAGACCAATCTCTCCTTGAGTGATATCAGAATTCACATGTATTTTCTACTTTAAGATAAGAGGAGGTAAATAGAAAAGAAAAGAAGAAAATGTAAAGATAGAGGAAAAGAAACCAAAAACAGGATAAAGTTTAAAAAAAAAAAAACCACGGGGAATTACAAATAATTACTCTTACAGCAATTGATATATATTAGCATTAAAGTAACAGTGGATGGCTTCATATAAATATCTATTTAAGGGTTGCATGGATTCTGCAGTAAAGGATAAACAGACAGTTACAAGGTATAAGACTAAAATTCTGTTTTGGAGAACTGGATGGCCTCTATAAGCAAGGTTAAATTTCTTAGTCATATATGTTTACTAATCAAAAATAGGAAGATTGGTTCTATTACAAGCCAGAGTAGTTAGCTGGGAACTTGGGGGACTTTTTCATAACTTTTGATTTTGAAATAAGTTACATATTGAGGAAGTTAACTTGGTAATTATTTGAGGTTTTTTTACTTACTAAGACAAGTTTCAATCTAACTGGAAAAGACGGCCAACTTCGCTGTGTATGTTTGGAGCTGACAAGGAGAAGCTCGTCGTCCAAAACAGTTAACTTCTCCCCCTGGCTCACTGGTGTCGACAAGTCCATAATTAGCAATGCATTACTTTAGTAAACTAAGTTAGCTCACAGGACAATTTTGCTCATGGCTTGTCCCAAATATTAACAGAGATTTCAGTAAACAAACAACTAACTAAGCATTTCTGGAGGCTGTATAGTTCTTTCTCTACTCACTAAGGTACTAAATAGAGTAACAAAGTTATTTATTATGTGGGAAAAACTGTGGTCTGAATGGGTTAATGCAATCTTCAGCAGCATTCAACTCCATATAACAAAAAGCTGAGATCAGTGTTTCTCAGTGAGGGGTAAGCACACTACTGGTAGCACCCATGGCGATTTTAAGTGATGCAGAAACAACATAATTCTAACAGATGCATCAGAATGCTAAAACAAGTGTGTCAAGCCTGTGGACATCATAACTTAGGAAGAGGCTAAAGTATAATAAAAAGAATTTAAAGAATAAGACTAAGTAAATATATTGGTAAAAATCATGAAGGAGATATGCAAATGACTGAAGTTTTAGAAACACTGCTGAGAAAAAAAGATAACTTTCAACCACAAATCCCCTGGAATGGCACAGCGATGGGCAACGTGGCCTACTGGTCTGACGCTCTGCACTGTGTTTTGGGTGACAAGCTGCTAGCAAGGAAAGTAAGATTATGTTTCCCAACTCAAATAAGTAATCAAAGGTCTATCAAAGCATTCCTTTAGAATTCTGATAGGTTTGATTACCTAATCATCAAGTGGTCTCTTATTGAAGGATATTGAAGGAGTGTTGGTTAGGTGATGCACTATTGCTAAAGATTTGAATTCTAAAAGCAACTAACTAAACTGTACTCAAATTAGAAAATGACTCTTGTCCCTTAAGTATTTACATTTAAGACAAAATGAAACATGAATCCTCTACTCAGACAATGATTAAAAAGTTAATTTTGAATTGATTCCTATATCAGGCAAAATTTTAAAACTTAAAAGACATAAGAATCCTTAAAAAACTACAAACAGAACTACCATATGACCCAGCAATCCCACTACTGGGCATATACCCTGAGAAAACCATAATTCAAAAAGAGTCATGTACCAAAATGTTCATAGCAGCTCTATTTACAATAGCCCGGAGATGGAAACAACCTAAGTGTCCATCATCGGATGAATGGATAAAGAAGATGTGGCACATATATACAATGGAATATTACTCAGCCATAAAAAGAAACGAAATTGAGCTATTTGTAATGAGGTGGATAGACCTGGAGTCTGTCATACAGAGTGAAGTAAGTCAGAAAGAGAAAGACAAATCCTGTATGCTAACACATATATATGGAATTTAGGGGGAAAAAAATGTCATGAAGAACCTAGGGGTAAGACAGGAATAAAGACACAGACCTACTAGAGCATGGATTTGAGGATATGGGGAGGGGGAAGGGGAAGCTGGGACAAAGTGAGAGAGTGGCATGGACATATATACACTACCAAACGTAAGGTAGATAGCTAGTGGGAAGCAGCCGCATAGCACAGGGAGATCAGCTCGGCGCTTTGTGACCACCTAGAGGGGTGGGATAGGGAGGGTGAGAGGGAGGGAGACGCAAGAGGGAAGAGATATGGGAACATATGTGTATGTATAACTGATTCACTTTCTTATAAAGCAGAAACTAACACACCATTGTAAAGCAATTATACTCCAATAAAGACGTAAAAAAAAAAGACATAAGATAAATATCAGAACGACTCACTGCATTTTGTAGACTGAGCCACTAGTTTTGTTCCTAACTGTGCCTTCTTCCAGTCCCTACAGCAAAGTTATCTTCTTAGAAGCTTTTCCCGCCCACTGTCAAAAGTATCCAAACCTTCTGTTCCTCTCAACACCAGCCCCTTATCCTGCTTTATTCTTCTTCACAACAGCTGTTAGTATTTGGCATAATACTATGTACCTATTTCACTATCTGCTTATGAGCCACAGTTTAAAACACTGAGATGCCACCTTTATAACTGAATGAAACCACCGGCAAACGCCACTCTTTGGAAAGAGCACAAGGCAGTGAGGTTAACACAGAACCATATTTATACACCTCCTTCATTGTGAAGTTGATGGAAGTTGTTTTTTTTTTAATCCACGGAATAATTTGAAACAGTTACACGTGGCTTTGCAAATTTAAAACATGTAAATAATTATCTGTGAATTTCTGACAGAATCAGTCTTCAATTCTGGCAAAAGAAGGGAAAATTTGCCTTTTTTTCTGATGATATTCAAACAGGCAGTCTTTTAACATTTCCCTCTATTCCATGAGAAAGTCTAATAACACTACGAATGTTACTTTATCATTCTTCAAGATGAAATACTAATCCTATTTACTGTTTTATTTATTCTATATATTACCCAAAGAAGTTGTTATCTTGTTAGGCTTAGGTAGTCATTTCTGATCTGTCCATGTCATTTAATATTTCAAAATAATAATTAGGAAGTCAGAACACAAGACTACAATAAAATTAACAATGTTGATATGTGCTCAAAGAGCTAAAAGATAGAAAAACCAAATCTAACCATTCTGGCAGTTTTCAGGAAGAATGGTACATTAACCCATCTGGAATCTACCAGTGTGGAATAAGCATGATAAAACTGTGAATGTTAAATGGAATGTAATACATCGTGCTACTGTTATTCGCAGGGCAATGCCATGATTAGGGACTTTGATTTTAAAGTTTACTTAAATGAGTTATAGTTTATTTGGCACAGTAACTAGGGGCCAAAATCTTAGCTTTAATTTTCCATCTTTATATCTTCTGAACAATATCACCTAGCTTCTTACTGAGGTTGGTGGTACCTCCACCTAAAACATGTTTAAATATTATCTTCATTGATTGAGGAATGGTAGCAAATTCAACCATGCTTCCCTAATAACATTACTGTACAACTCAAAAATAAGTATAAAGTTGATTAACGAGAGACTTGAGGAAATATTCCCACGGCACCCTGTACATCAGTGAAATCTGCTGCATGTGTACCTCTTTGCCCCACTGTTCCAACTTTCCTTCCAAGGCAGAATCATTCTCACAACAACCAGTGGTCATTAAGAGCTTCTCCATAATTAACCTATGCCTGTTTTCCATTTGAGTAGGTTGAATCGAGAGAAATTATAAAATCAATATGTAAAGAAGTGACAAAAACAAAACAAAAAATTCTGACCAAAATATAAAGCATATCTCTGTTAGAACAAAATAATCATAGTTGTCACACTTTCCCGAATTTCTAAAATTTTATTGTAGCAATAGACCTCGTTACCATCAACTATATGTGAGCACAAAAGCTTGATCTTAGCAGATAAATCTTGAATTTCCAGATGTCTGATTTAAAACCTAACCTAGTAACCTCAACCTGGGAAATCTTATTGGCTTATTTCTATAGAAGACTGCCCAAAATCTGTTGCTTAATTATTAATCATTATGAGAAAAATATGTAAAATCTATGTTTATAGTTAAAGAGATCTAAAATAATTATTCTTCAGAATATAATGAATGATATCAAATATGAATATAGGATTGAATGCATCCTAATTAAATGAATTATTGGACTTCTCATGACAAAACACAATACATACATAATTCCTCCTTTCCATTTAATCAGTAAAAGTCCCCATCACTTCACAAATGTATCTCTTACTGCAAACTTTACAAATACTCAAGCCACAAAGGTACCACACAGTTTAACGTTTCAATCCTAGGGATATTTCTATTGATTTATATATTTGACCTTAAAGATTACCTTTTTAACAAATACACTCAAACATACTTTTAATAATATACCAATGTCAACTGAATTTATTCCTAATAAAAATAAAATATTAGAATCTCAGTTTGACTTGAGCTTTTCTAAAAAAAACCCCACAAATTCACATACACTCACATGCAAATAAGAATTATGTTTTCCCTAATAGTGAGTCAAGACCTAGCTGTTTTTCCCTAGTTTAAAAAAAGAGGAAGATATGTTATAAAACAAAGACATGCATTAATAACTCATTTTCACTTCAATGTAGCTGAAGTACCTTTTGGGGAACGTTCCTAACAAATATACTAAACTAGGTCTCAGATGCTGAACAAAACAAATTATGCTAATATTATTGCAACTGCTACAGAATAAGCCAGTGCTTCAGAATGTATTTTGCAGAAGACTAAAATTTCAAAAAGCAGCTCCACAGTGACAAAAGGGAGGCACATTTTGTTTGTGCCTACCTCAATATTTATTAATTACGAGGCTTAACTTACAAAAACGAAAAACACACTGAGAGACTCTGCACGTCTTGAAAATATAAGATTAACTGGATAAAAAGGTAATTTGGCTCCCCGATAACTAAATTTATATTTATACATAAATCATTTACCACACTTTTGTGCCACAAAACATACTTAAGAACTGAAATCTCATTATATGAGCATCAAAGGACAATGCAGATCTAGAATCTCTGACTCTTTCATTCACAGGAACTTTTGCAGACATACATGGAAACGCACGTCTCATGGAGCTCACATTCAGAAAAAGATGTAAAATAAAACAAAGGAAAAACCTACCATGTGGTGATTAGACGGTGAAAATAAAGTATTCTCAGATTTGAAATGTAAAGCCTCAGGAGCAAATTAAAAGTTGAACTAAATACTGTTTATTTAAATTTTGAGTTTTTCTCCTCTACACTTATACTTTCACATCTCCAGTGACTACAATAACCTGAATTATTTCAAATCAAAGAATGAACAATTTGCACTCTTAACTATGGTTCTCCCTTGTTTTGTGATTGAGAAGTATGGGTATAAACGATAAGGCTATTACCTACATAGATACTACTAAATAATAATGGAAGAGATAGTAAAATATAAATTCAAATGATGAACAGAAATCTCTAGCAAGCATGTACATTACATGTACATTAACTCCATGTATTTTTTCTTTCTATTTTGGGGGGGGGGGTTTAGACGTTGCTAAATGAATGCATTTTCACTGTAATAAATTTAAACCATACAGAAGGGTTTTACTGAGAATTCTCCATCCTTCCATTGCCAAATCAGACCCCCTCTAAACCCAAAGGTAACCACTATTATTAGTATGGTGTGTCTAGTCCTTTTTTCCATGCATTTCTCATACACATACACACATCTACAGATACAACATACACAGTTCACCACTTTTACCAAAGTGATGGAAACATACTAAAGCATATTATTCTGAGGCTTGCTTTCTACAATATATGTTAATGATCTTTCTTTATCAATAGAAATAGATCAACATAAATACTTTTTAACAACTGTGTATTACTTTACTATATGTCCATGTCTTTACCAGTGGTCACCTAAATTGATGCCAGTTTTTCATTACTTTAAGCAACGCTGCAATTATAAATACAAAACTATGCTTCCATTTGAGTGGTATTAATAACATAAGCACTTAGAACATAAAGTATATGCATATATTAACTTTGAACTAGAACAGCAAACTTCTTCCAAGAAAACATTTATTAATACCTGCTTCTACCAACAATTAATAACGTGCTTTTCTATATTTGTTAAATCTATGCTAGACCTAAAAAAGATACTATCCTTAAATCTAGATTGTATATTTCTATTGTAGGAACAGGTTAAAGGTATATGTCTTTCTTCCCATAAATAGAACTTAAAGCCTTTCATTTCTGTTTTGCAAAATATTTTCAACTGTTAGCACTTACATGGCAGTTAATCAATGGAAACATTTGTAAAATCAGTTGTTCAACTCCTGTTATTTCAAAATAAACAATCTAGTTGCTAAAACAATTACAAAATTTATATTTTGCAATTATTTGCCAAACAACAGGGGGCTGGAAGTCTGAATAAATGTTTCAGTTGACAGAGTATCAAAATGCACAATATACAGGTTACTATTCTTTTCTTATTAATAACAACAAAATGTGTAGTTAACAGAGTCTGCAGGGCATGTTATATTAGGAAAATCTCTGACAGCGCAATGTCATATGATGAAGGGAATGCTTTTTTTACACATTATTTCTACAAATGTCAGAAAATATCCTGCTTCCCCCCTCCTTTTTTAGACACTAATTGACTAAAGGAGATGGTTTCTGACAAGTGCTATAAATAATGCAATGCGTTATCAAACTAGCTAAGGCACAATAGAACTCCGGTGAACTCATGTAGGCCCAAACACATTTCCCTGTGTGGTTCTTTCTCCTGAGGCCGGGGCTCCTCGTGCCATGGAGTGGAGCATTCTCCTGGAGTGGCATGCACTTCCAGTCTAAAGAACCGAGATAGGTATACACTTTTGTATGATTTTGCCAATGGACATACCTCCCGTTAGAAAATAAAACACTCTCCTCTCACTTTACCCTCCTCAAACTCTTTCTCGCTTATTAAGTAACAGTTCACGGAATAAAGAAGAACCTCAAACTGGATTTGCAAAAGACTTAAGTGTGGGCATTTCTAATGCTTTTATTCTCTTTTTGACAATGTGCTTTTACCATGTTGTCAGAGTATAAATAAAGTCTCACTTCTCAGGAGATAAGAGCAAGATTCTATTCCTAGGATTTTGTACTTTCCAAAAGAGCACACATACTGAGCACACTATGAACAAACTAACATGGCAACTTGAGGTTTGGTTCCTTTGCTAAATAGAAAAAAGAACATCCCTTTCTTAAGTATTTTAATTGCCCATAAGGTTCTGTGCATTCTGGAAAAGCTGTAACCCATGAGGAAATCTGAAAAGTGGACTACACCCTCCTAATGAGACAGTGATGAAATCTTTTATGTTTTTCCACCAGCATCACATGCACTTAAAAAGCAATGACCTGCTTTCCATGGCAAATCACAGTGCATATGATGTTGATGGAAGTATATGCAGTTTACCGTGTGTCAATTACATGTTAACAGAGCCTTTAAAAAAAAGGCTAAGAACAGACATTTGTCTCAACAAATAAATGTAGCAAAGAACAGGAAAAAAAAAAAAAACCATATTCCTGGGACCTACCCTAGACCTACAGAGGATAAAGACCAGTAATCTACATTTTAAGCAAACTTCCCAGGTTATCCTTAATCTCATTAAATTTTGGCAATCATAATCAACTAAAGCTAAACTACTACTTCCACGGGAGACTGTTTACTGCATTTCTACCCAATGATTTCCCAAAAGATGCCTTATTTGAGATTTGGCATTGTTGCTTTCGTTGTGGTCATCCATTTACAATGCTTGGTGTCAGTTTATATATCTCTTGTAAAAATAAAACAGTGTGTGTGTGTGTGAAAAAAATAAAATAAAAAGTCAAAAAAATGGTTAAGATGAGATTTGGTGACATGCTTTCTGATTATATTCCATTAACTACTTTAGAAAATAGACATACCTGCAAAATGTATATGAAGTTCTGTTATATTCGTTTTTTAAAATATTATTTTAAATCAGGCACCATACATGCCCCTCCACATCATTCTTATTTATAATAAGAATAATTTATGTAGTAAAATTATTTTGCAAAAAGATGAAAAAACAATTAAGCACCTATTCAATCACTACAATAAGATAAAGTAAGTTGTTAATAGTAGGGATAAGATATGAAGTAAGGATTAATGTATGTATGGGAGTGTAGATATGCATGTATGTGTGTTTGTGGGTTTGTGTCTGTATGTGTATCCAAAGAATAAGGAAAAACTTTGCATAGGAATTAGTCAAATCATGTTCTTCATACATAACTAAAACCTAGCTTTTTATTTAAATTCACGTAAAACCTTCGTATTAAATTTAATAGGGGGAAAAAAGACTTAAATAATGCTTTAATCTTCTTCCAAGAAGAACCACTTTATTTTGGATAAAACTATATAAACTATGCATCTTCATTAAAAACCCGTGAAGAGACAAACTTTTTGGGAAGTTGGCTTGTGCTACATTTCCTTTTGATTTATATATAAAACCTGCAAGGTGTTCATCTTGTTCTTTAATAAAAAGTTTCTACTGGAGGAGCCTCTTAGAAAAATTTACTTTCCCCCCAAGAAAAATTTACTTTTCCCCCAGAACTCATACATTCTATGATTATGCAACAATAGCAAATAATATTTGATATATTGGTATACAATTTACTTTCATCTGAATTTTGCCATTTGCTCCTCAGGACTCTAAGAGATGGTTATATTATCTCGCCCATTTGTGAACAAATAAATTAAGGCTTGCACGGGTAAGTGACTGGCTCGCCAAAGTCTCCTAAGCTAATTAAATGGAAGAATCAGGACCCAAAATCAGGTCTTCTGATTCCAAATTTAAAATTTCATTCGCAACACATGCTAGTACTTTAACACCAAACTTTGTAGAAATGGCCTTAAATACAACAGAAGCCAAGAAACAGAGAGATTGGGGGTAGAGTGGAGTATGGTGCAGCAGCCACGACTACACCCCTTGTGGTTTGCTCTGAGAGGTAAGTGAAAGAGAAAGCCCTGTGTACAGATCCTGAGGGAGATACGATGGCCTCTTCACACAGCTGAGAGATGGATGTTCTTGTCCTGGTATGTCCATGGGGTATATACTGGACACTAATAACGTACACTTAGAAATGTGAGAATTATACACTCCAGGTCTATTAGTTTCTTCTAGGACTGTTAACTGGTTTTAATCTAGTAATTCATACATTATAGGGTTCTAAATACTCAGTGACTGATGTAAAGATTAATTGTAGAGGAAGAGGTGCTTGAGCATGATTTTATTTTTATTTGTCTGCTTTCTGAGCAAGAGGCTACATTTTCTTCAGAGCTTTCGAGGAGCTTAGATTTCTACCAGCAGAAACCTTCTACGTAAGGAGCAAGGAAGGCTGCTCTAAACGCATACAACTGAATATATGCTAAGCAAGTATGCTTACAGTAAGACTGATCTATATCAGCCACTAAAACAGTGTTTGAAAAGCAGTGAAGGAGATGGAATAACTGTCTGAAACACTTCTAAGCCACGTAGAGGCAGATAGATTTTTTGACGGCTGTTAAAGCCATAGAAAAGTATGCTAGAGAGAAAGCACAGAGGGTTTGAAATGGTACAGCTGGTATTTTTCTTTTACGTGTAACAAACCTGTTCTCTAATATATTAGTTACCTTATGGCACCAAAAACAAAAAAATGGTAAATGTTAAGCTGCTTTCTGATAAGAAAACCCAAAGTCAAAACAATAAAAAAATGACAATCTCAGTTCCACTGCCTCAAAATTATCTCCTTTGACAAAAACTGCAAGTGCTACTCCTCTAATTGTGCTCTTGACTTTTTTAGTTCTCTTTCTTTCTTCTCTACTATCCTAGGGGAAGAAAAATGTTTCCTTTAAAGAAATCCGAATACATTCAACACACAACAATAAACTTTCTGCGCCACCAGGGAAGCCCAACAATAAACTTATTAAATGAATAAATATATTCATTAAAGGTAAACAATACTTAGATAACATAGTACACATGCATTGATTATATTAGCAGTTTATTGATGTTATGTATGTAGCCTAGACACAGGGGGAATACATGGATGCAGCTTTGAAGAATTTACTGCTTAATCAGGGGACATAAAATATACAAATAACTGCACATAAGAGAGAAGGTGGGAAGTACACAGCACAGATAACAATAAAGCTTGGTGACTAAAAGAGAGAGGTCAGGGGTGGTTTCTTGATGGATAAGACATCTAAAATAGGCCTGGAAGGATGGGTTTCACTTGGTTGGAGACAAAAAGGAATGGCACTCCAGACTGTAGGAATACAGAGAACAAAGGCAAGGAGAGGGAAAAGCACAAAACATGAACACTGGGGGAATTGGTCTGTGTGGATCACCCATGTGCAACGGGGCTGGCAGGAGATAATCTGGGGCTGGAACCAAATCAGTAAGGGCCTTGAAGGCCAGACTGAAGATTCCAGCCTTCACTTCTTAATTAATTGGAATTCATCCATTCCAAGATTTCACTCAAGGACAGAGTCAGAATATTTAACTAAATACCCTAAGGGCTAAGAATAAGACTGTATATGGGATACAAAGAAATCTTAATAAATAAACTTGGGATTTTTCTACTTCCTAAAGCCTTTGCTTTGGTTTCCAGAAAGCTGAGAAATTTAGTTCTCAATTTCATCTCAAGTACTTGTTCCGTCTCTTTTCCTTCTAACTGACTTGTTATGTCTCTTTTTCACAGTCCTGTTTTATATGTGCACTTACTGTTGCAAGCCAACCAACATCCTTTTCTGATGGAGCATACATCACACATAAATAAAATTATATTAACATTTGTCCTGGTACCAGGTAAGGTTGTAGATGAAACACTTAAAAGTTTCAGAAGAGAAGAGACATATTAGAATCCAACCATCAAGTAAAGATTGTTCCTCTATAAATATTTCAATGAAAGATGGCCACATCGAATTCAGATACCCAGTTAGCATAGTGGACAATTATTCTAAAATCTACAACTGTTGGGTTCAGCAACCTATCTTCTTGCCTAGCTGTCCAGTTTGACCTTCCCTGTGAATTAGTGTTTCTACTATGATGCCAAAATGACCTTTTGAAACTTACAAGGCGTCCAAGGCTGCATATATTTTCAGCTGTATCAGCCCTGGCTGTCACAGCATTCTGCATGATACTGAGTGGCAAAACTGGAGCATACTGTACTAGCCTAACCTTTTAAACTTTACAATATTATACGGCCACTCAAAATTGAGTTTTCTCTTTCTGCATTACCTTGTAATGCTAGTTCTCTTGCTTATTTGTAAAGCAGTGATTCTAAGCATAAAATGGTACTTTTCTTACACGAAAATAGAATACTTTACTTATACGTAGTAAACCTAATACTGATAGAGGCTTTAAAATAAATATTTACTGACATCTACAAATAATACTTTTTTAATTAATGAAAAGAGTATTTAAATTCTGTGGCAATGGGAACTATAATAATATGTCATTATGTCTGCAATGGCCAATCTGAAATTTGAGAGATGTCTCAATTTTATAATTGCACTTTTATAATTGCATCTCTTTATGTTAACCATTATGTATTCAATGCCTAGCACAGTGCCTAGAATATAAAAGAACCCAAATTAATATTTAAGTGAATGTTGCAGAATCTACATGTTTAATTACATTTCATTTATCATAGAACTATTGCAATGAAACATAGGTGCTAATTTTCTTAACAAAAAATTAGTACATTAGCATAGAATATTTATCTTTAAAAAAATACGCCTGAGAATTCTTGGTACACAAAAGGGAGAATATTTTTCAAATCCATTAATGTCAGGTCATTTACAAACAGAAAACTGTTACTGTGTGAATAGGATAAAGTTTAACAACAGTAGGAAAAAAAAGCAATAGAAATCAATTCATTAAGACACAGTTAAGATTCTTAATAATGATATCTGTCAACTGTTTGATCTCAAGCCTAATAACTATTAGAAAGTAATAATAAATTTAGATTTACACATGTATATCAGAATATCTTTTGTTTTGTCACTGACATACTATATTTTCACAAGTCCTACTTGTAATCAGTGCAAAGAACCACAAAATGATATTAATATAATATTTCAGAGCAAACTTATACACTAACCTTATTGGTGAATGCGTCCCTTAGTTTCATATATTTATTTTGTTCCTTTTTCAGCTATAACTTATGGACTACTTCATAGTCCTTTATGGAATACACATGTACATATGGATATAACACACATATGTGTGCACATCACACACACACAGACATGCTCTAATTACTCTGCTAGGACTTGGGGGAAGTGAGAAAAGTTCATCAGAAATCTCCAAGTGTATGTCAATTCTCAATGACACGTTTGATTATTTTCATGTTGGCAACAGATTTCTATTTTTTAATGATGAGAGAAATGAACTGAATTACCCTAATGCCTTCAATAATGCAGCTGAATAAATTAGAAGAGCATTTGCAACACTCTTTTATGGCTCAAGACACTTCTTAAACTGTGCCACTTAAAGCCATCCAATGAAGCAATTGGCAGAATGCTATGTCATTCAGAAGTGACACCAGAAACTTCACAGGTGGTAATGATTTTGAGTCTAAAAGTAGATTTTGCTGATCTTGGCGAGCGCTGGGGCAGAGGGTATTAGGTGTGAGTAGAACTAATACCGAGCAAACCACACAGGCAGATTAGGCCATTCGATACTGCCCTCCTCTCCAAGCCAGGGAAACTTCGAAGTCCACTCCCCCGTCTCTGCTGTTTTATGACCACAATGCTTCAAAACCCGCCTTTCACATCCTGCCTCCTTTACTAAGTCTTTCCAGAACTAACCTGGACTGAGCCTCAAGTCTACATTGCTGGGTTTGTTGACTTAAGTCATGCCATCCTGATGGAAACAAACAGGCAGACAAACAAACAGCAACTCTGGGCTGAGAGCTCAGCACTCACAGTACCTTGCTACATGACCCTTGAGCAAATCACCTGACTTTAACCTTGCTGAGCCTCCATTTTCTCACCTGTGAACCAGAGTCAGGGCCAGCAATGCATAAATCTCACAGCGCTGTGTAAGAACTAAGTATGGTCACGTAAGTAAAAGAATAAGTGCCTACCAAGTAAGAAGCTACTTTTATAATTATTATGATCGCTGATGGTATGGTCTTTTGTAGTTCTTGTTTTGTTTTCATTATTTCAAGATGAATGGATCTTTTCCTTTGGGCCATAAACTTCAGAAAAGAGGACCTATATCTCTAATTTCTCCTGAAAATTTCAGCCAAAAATCTTATCGTGAAGGTTTTTATGCAGTGGGCTTTAAATAAATGTTTATGATTGCAAATGAAGAATGGCAAGCCATACAATAAAAATTCTGAGTTTTCCAACCTAGAATGCAGAATAAATCCTGGAAACAAGGAACAAACACTTCACAGCTGAATGGGGTCTTATAGAATATGCACAGTTGCACTTTCACCGTTTGAAAGTTTGGAAACTAGCCTACAAAATACAGCTTTATTTCCTGCAAACAAAGAAAAGCTGGAGGAAAAAGAGCTTCGTGAGCGTTATCTAAAACCTTCTGTCACTAAAGTTAAATACAGCACACCTCTCTTTTATGGATTTTTCTTTTCTGTTAACACAAAAGTTGCCGCCTCTGAAACCTGACTGTCAATACTGAGTGTTTTCATCTCCTAATCAGGGAGTTAGTATGAAGAAGCTTCAGGTGAATTATGTCCCCATCTTTCTACAGAAGTGCCAACATCTGAAACAAATTAATCTCTTCTATCTGGTCTAGAATCACCCTACATTTGGGTCATGCTTATTTATCAAATACTTAAACAGAAAGATAAATAGCTTAAGTACTGAATCATGTAATTTTAACAAATTATGATTTGATTTTTGTCTTTTCTCCAATATACAAAGTATACAAAGAGTTAAGGTGTCTACTGGTTGGTTTTAGGCAAATTCCACACTCTGCCCACAAGCAGCCTATTCTTGGCTCTTCCGTGCCCACTTTGTTTTGCCCGTACATTACTTGTGAATATTTCCATCACTACACTGGAAACTACCCTGAGAACAGGGCGTATCTTACTCACTTCTTTATCCTCTGATAGGTGGATAAAGCATGAGAGGTGGCACATGGACAAGTACACTCAATAAATATTTCCTAATAAGAGAGCTTTCCTCTGAGGTCAAAAGCAATGGCATACAATTCTTCCATCTTCCTTCTCTAAACAATATATAATTTTATTTGGTATATGTTCAAAATACCTCTATGAAGAGAGCAATTTTTTAGCAAGTGACAAGCTCCAAGAGAACCAGTCTTCAATTAATACTTTATCTTTTTTAAGTCATTAGGCTATGCCACGTAATGACAGAGAGTACAGACTGGTGTGTGAAAATGATGCAACATGAAAGCATAAAATGACCATATGAAGATGATAAATAAATTAGCATGTGTTCTGGAGCTATGCCTATCATTTCTTGGTGAAAATTTTATGGCATTATGTTATTGGTGTGAAAGTACATTATCTTCGCAAAGCTTCCTCTGATTGGATCCCAGATGGCCCAAATGCAATGTTATAATGGGTCCCACTACTGCATGCCCTTACCGTATCTGCTAAAGACAGGAGGCTTATAAGCCTAAGAAGCAAAGATCACAAACAGGTGTAAAACTCTATGCCATTTGTAATCCAATGTCAAAGCAAAAGAATGAAATGTACTTGCCAGCCTTTTAACTTAAATTTATACCTTCTTGAGCCCTGTCAATTCTATGGGTGAAGTTTTAAAATTACTGTATCATAACTATACCACATTCGTTCTCAGCAGAATCATAAAGGGGAAAGAGAATGCTGGTTTTGAAGTGAGAAGAGACCTGGCCTCAATTCATTTTGGCTACTCACCAGGCTGTTTAGGCAAGTAGGTTAACCTCTCTGAGTTTCAGCTTCCTCATCTCTATCAAGAGGATGGTGGTTCCTGCCACACAAGCCTGTTCCCTGATTGTGTAGCACTATGGTTCTTTTCTGGAAAGAATGTCTCACGCAGAGAAGGTGCTCAAATATGGCAGCTAGCCTCATTCTGTTCATACTGTTCGTACCGTTTCCCTCTATTTTCTGAAAAGATTGCCTAACCTTCAGCCTATGTCAGGCCCACCTCCTCCACAGAGCATGCCCTAACCATGCAGTTCCACAGACTTCCTTCTTTGAATTTCCTCCTTTGGTACTCAACTTTATGGTGCCAATACTGATTGTACTGTTAACTTTTCATGTCTTTCTCCCCAACTCAATTACATGTCAAAGAAGAATAGAAACTATGTAATTCTCCTTTGAAACCTCTTCTCCTGACCTACGACAATCCCTTACTTCCGACAGGTGCTCAAAATATGTTTGTTAATTGATTATTTAGCAGAGCACAAAGAATGAATTGATTTCCCTATATTGCCTATTGTTAACATAGGAACATAACTTTCTAAGTGAAAAGACCTCAGCACATAATAAACTTTAATCCATTACTGAGAAACAGACACAATAATCACTTCCTATGTTAACTGCTCCCAAAACAATATTTACTTTTAAAATCCAGTCCTCAAACTATATTCCTCTGAGAGAGTCATTTCCCACGGACAATTTTCAGTGAATGTGGTCCCCCAGAAAGCATTACGCAGAATTCCATTTGAAGTACATTTTTTTCAATAGTCTCAATTATTGTTCTGGATATTTCAAATTAATTTTTGGAAAGGTCCTGCAATACCTCAGAGAGACTCTACACCTGGGTTAAAGATTTGCTTGTATTCCCTGTTGTTCACTTTCCCGACGCTCATCAAATCTCTCAAAGTTTTCTGATAAGGTATTTAAGACCAACTGCCTTATATGAAGGCCATTAAGTTGACAATGCAGCTTTCCCTGAAATTTTCAAATAATGAAAATTCAAATAATGGCTCAAAATAATTTGGAGTAAATTTGTCTAGTTAAGGTTGGCCCAGTGAATAGAGAAAGCAAAGACGAATTTCTAATTTTAATACTATTTAATCTTAGTTACTTTAGGATGAAATTTTCTAAGCATTATCTATAATTCAATAAAAACAGATTTTTACCATATCTTTGTAGCACAAGGCCAAAACCAGATAAGGAAAAAAAAAAAGTCTAATAATAGAAAAAGGCATGTTCTGAGTGTGATTTTCACATAATACTAAAAGGCACATAAACAAAAGGCAAAATGAAACAGTTAACATTATTTTCTCTAGCTCTACATAAACACATTTAAAGACATAAACAGTGCAATTTGAAAATTATTTTCTGTGGATATAGACCATCTAAATAAAGTGGTAAATCTTTATAAATAGAATCTTTTTCTTGAAAACTGTCTTGATTTCATAAGAACTTCTCTATGTGTATTAAATACAGTCATTGTTCTGACATGCTTTGCTTAAACTCTCTTAAGCCATTTACTTGTAAAAGGCATGTAAGTGCCTTATGTAAAAAGGCCTACGAGTACTCCTGCAAAGCTTTCTATTCTATTTGAAATATAACTATCCTCACAACCCCAGGTAACTGTTAACTCAATGCAACTGGTTATTTATTCCCATAGGTAAATAATTCTGTTTATAAGAACGTCTGATTATTAAGGATCTTTATTTCCAGCAAAAAGAATGTCACAGTTACACTGATACCTTCCCTAAAATAGCAAGGTCTGAGAAGTATAAATGTCAGCTACATTGAGCACATTGCAAACTTGTTTTATCATGTATCTATCTGCCACCTGGTTTATCATTGAGGATCATTTACACCAGTGTTCTGCATGAACTTTTAACAGGGGACCGCAACTGCCTAGCCGTCAATGAGACATTTCTTAGCAAACAACAACATACCCCTAAAGATGAAATTACGCTTACTTCAGAATTACCAATTTGGAATAAAGAATTTAACAACCCTGTCTTTTAAAAGAGCTTGACACAGAAATGAACTGTTTTAAGAATTTAACAGGTATCTTCCACTTACCCAAGTTATAGGTCCTGATAAAATATAATTTTAAGTGTTTTTCTCTGATATATTAAAATATAGTTCTTTATACTAAAAGACCTCACAAGGAGCAATGTGATGAACAGGGATAACATTAACAAAGCTTTTAAAATTTTGGATGAAAAGTTTTAAAAATTCTTACCATATTTTTATTTTTTTATTTTTTTGCGGTACGCGGGCCTCTCACTGCTGTGGCCTCTCCTGTTGCGGAGCACAGGCTCCGGACGCGCAGGCTCAGCGGCCATGGCTCACGGGCCCAGCCGCTCCGCGGCATGTGGGATCTTCCCGGACCGGGGCACGAACCCATGTCACCTGCATCTGCAGGCAGACTCTCAACCACTGCGCCACCAGGGAAGCCCTCTTACCATGTTTTTAAAATCATTTTTAATACCTCCCATCACCTTTAACATCCACATCTAACACTTGCTACATCCTGTGGACCCAAAGCCTGTCACTTTTTCCCTAGCACACATGTCCCTTTCATTCTCCTGTCATTGTCCTTTTTTAGTCCCTCATCTCTATCCTACAATCTCCACTTCATCCTATGTATGTCCTATTCTTCCTCTAAAAAATGTCACTAAAACACAACTCCTGTACAGTTACTTGCCAAAGCAAATGTTTCCTAATGTTCCCATTGTGAATCAAACTTACTACCTGGTCCTCAGTGCCCTCCAAAGTGGAGCCCCTATCTCCCTTTCCCACCTGATTCTTCGTTTCTTCTACCCTGTTAACTGCCCCTCCCTAGGCCTTTTCTCTCTCTCCTCTTACTTTCTACTCATTCTTCTAGCGTCTCCTCAAATGCTGTAGTAAGTTTTACTCTTCTGAATTATTCCAAATGTTTACAGTTTCCATCTCCTATCAGTACCCAACACAAGTGTTTTTTAAATTTTATTTTTATTCTTTGACGTACAAGCATGGGTTCTAGAACTGGACTACCTTGGTTCCGCTCCTTGTTGTGCCACTTCCTAGTTAAGAAACCATGGGCAATTAACTTTGTGCCTCAGTTTCCCCATCTTTGAAACCGAGATATTAACAGTACACATCTCATAAGGCTGTTCTGAGGAATGTGTGAATTAATTCATAAACTTTACCCTGGCACAAAGAAAGCAGTTCAAGATGTTAGTAATCATTGTTAAAGCTATTAGCCTCATCACCATTCTTTGTACATGACTGCAAGCAAGACAAAAAAATGGTTAAAAATATGGACATTGGAATAAAGAAGAAAAAAGATCTCACAGCTCTGCAAACTACCAAAAGTGTTTTCTAGTCATGCTAGTCATCTTTAAGATAAAAGTCATAAGGGATATTTTACAGCTGTCGGAAAGATTAAATGAGATATTTTGTAAAGAAATGTATAGCAAGTGGCACTTTTATTAGTAACATGTTTATAATTTCACAGATGTAAGAATTAAACAATAGAAAGAGTAAATGGTTTTTCCCAGTCCACACACCTAGTCACATCTGGTTTGGTGAAATAAAATCTATACATTGTGAGACTTTTGTGCCCCACCTCCCAAAGTCTATTACTCCTTTCAAGATGTAGACAAAATGAAATAAATATATAAAGATACGATAATTTTTAAATGATAATAATAACATCAGTATCACCTCTTATATTTACAAAGTGTTCCACTTCTCAAAACACGTTACCCCCAAATGAGGTCTGTTTTTGTTGTTCTACCGGCACTGCAACAAAGATTGTACTTTCAAAACAAATTTAGATATACTGTTTATAGAAACTGATGTTATCATTTCATAGCATGGCTTTTTGAAACTAAGATTTAGTAAACAGAAATATCAATGAGGGAATCTTTGTGCCGAATACTGAGTTTGCAAACTCAATGGCTCAGAGCTTTTTTCTCCAACTCCCCCCCCCCCCCGCCCCCCCCCCCACCGCAGCTAGCCATTTGCCCTCCTATTATATCTGTGGCCTGTGGCCTAACTTGACTATCACCATCCCACCCCATATCCTATCTTTCTACTAGGATAAGAGCTAGCCACCCACATAGAGTGCTAAAAGGTCATTGTAAAGGTAATTCTTTTCTTGTAATCAGATAAGACAGAAACAAATAAAATGTTAACCTATCATTATTACTATCATCAACAATGCTGATAAACAGATTGTTGAATACTGGATTAGATTAAATTTTTTGGATGCAATAAGCTGTGTATGGTCTGTAAGTTTTAATACTAAGTCAAGTTCAAAAAGTATCTTTAGTGATATTCTAAATATGAATATGAATTGCTTAATGCCTTATTTGGCATTCTTGTTATTTAACCTGCTTTTGACGTGTTTTGACTATTAAACTGTAAAGTCTTTCACTGTTTAGATTTCCTCACACTCCCACTGCATATACTATTGTTACCATAAATTTTTCGAATTTTCTGAGTCTATTCAGTCATAATCATTGTAGACAATGTCAGTATGCGGGGATTTGGAGTACAGTAAGTATACACAATGTTACCACATCTTTCACAATCATGTACTTAAAATATTCATGAATTATTTTTAAAAACCTACAAAATTGTATTCACAATTGTGACACTTCTACCAGTGCCTGAAATCATCAGCTATATCTTGTTTTTCTTTTTTCACTTTTCTTCTATTCAACGTCACATTAAATTGTATACTCTGGCTGTCTCTGATTAAAATCTCCCTGCTAATATATAGTTCTCTCATTGCTGTTCATTATATATTATACGTTTCCTTTCCCAAAATGAAATCACTGGGTTTTTGGTATATTTTAGTATTACTTCCACTGCTTAACTTTAGTATATAGATTTTTTAGCAAACAACCTTGTAATTATCAGCTTACTTTTAACCTAGCTTTCTCTTGAACAAATTTTCTACATCCACTGTTCACCCCATTTACCCACTTTGGTTTCTGATACATTTGTAACTATCTGGTGACTTCAAAAACTGATATTTTATGGTATTCAACAGTAATACTAATGACAAAGCTATCAATATTTTAGTATAGGACGTTTGGAAATCTATATATTTCTACCAGCAAAAGGAACTAAATAAATGAACTAGAACATGTATGAAAATTATGTCTGGATGTTAAATGTATACATATGAACAATATGGAAATATCACTAAATAGATATAATTAATGCTGCTTTAACAGAATAATATTTTTATAATGTTAAAAAATAAAGAATACCTTTTGTTTTCCACTATTAATGCGTTAGAACTGTTTGTTCCCTTTATTACATGTATTGGTCAGAGCTACATTAAGACGTATCTTCCCTTATCTCAACTTCCATACCATGTTACCTAGCCTCTGCTTATGAAATATCACTTTCCACTTTACAGTTATTTTCAAAACTCTTACTTCCCCTACCAGACTGCCACCTCTTTGAGGAAAAGGTATATCTTAAGTTTGGCAAATCTCACTGAACATAGCTTGCTATTTTTGCCAAAATACGTATTTTCCTATGAATCAACTTTACAAAATAAAATAATATCTCAAATCAGCATGCAATGTTCATTTCACATGATTAAACGTGTTCCCATGATCCTAGAATCTTGTTAACTCTTTAAAACAAATTTATTCTTAATTAAGAGCTTCCCGACTATTTTAAAAGTGGAAATATAGCGAAAATCCAGTCTCAAGATAAATTTTTTTAAGAATCCTTTAGAGGAAGAAATATTGTCATTTTGTGAATTCTGCTAAAGAGGGACTGGAATGGAGTTGTTTTTTTTTTTAACATCTTTATTGGAGTATAATTGCTTTACAATGGTGTTATCACAATTCTTTTTAATAATATTATGTTATTTAATATCCAGGTGATTTGAATAAACTGGCATTGCCTTGGGAAAAGTTTTATCTTCTAATATACATTCACACACAAATTGTATCCACACTTGATGGGACTATGTACCTTATTAGCTATTATTCACCTCTTTGGGTATATGAAAGATACACTTCTCGATTTCTTAAAACAATGTCCAAAGAGATGACAGTTTTCTCCTTTGGAGCATATACACTACTTGAAGCATGATACTTATTTCAGAAATACCTTCACCTTTTAAAAATAATTGATCTCAGTGGAAAAGTAATTTTCCACTCTATCCAATATGCCTACATTTCATCTTGAGATTAATATATCCTGAACTCTTTTTGACAAAGGATCGCCACAGAATCCTAGAGTAAGATCTCAAAAATAGTGGGAAAAGTAACAAATACAGAATGCCTAAAACTCTAACATAAATTCTTCAAAGGATTTTTATGGACGTCACAGGCAGAAGTGATAAGATGCCTCTCAGAAAACATGAATAATTATCTGACAGAGATCTAATGAAATCATTAAAAGACTAACAATAATATGTAGAAAACTATAATCTCGCATTTGCTAAGTGTTTTTCCAAGGATATAGCTGTAATGCTTATATAAATGTATATTTTTATAATATGAAAACACTACTACATAAACCCCGAGTTCCCTACCTCAACTCTAAAAATACAAAGTACGTCTAGAGACTTTTAGTGCCCTATGTCAATAGCTCTTCTTGAATCCTCTGCACTGTGATCAATAATTCTCCAACCATTAGTGAATCTGCTCCATGACTCATCAGAAATGATCTACAAAGTTAATGGGGATGACTGTCCCCCGCAGGTTCCACACATGCATTGACACTAATGGCAGTTATGCCTCCTGTAGGTGGGGGACAGATTCAAGATGGCACCAAGCCGGGAGGCAACTCTTCCGAGATTCTCCATAAAACTTGCTCCCTTCCCCGCCCCACCCCCACCAAAGAAGAACTCACTGCATCCAACCTGTCTTATATCTTTGGTATCCTTCAAGGAAATAAAAGTAAGCGTATGTTATATGGATGCAAAAGAACCACGTTTTTTTTCAGTTTAACACTCACTGTGCATGGCAAAATGTACTTCGGTTTTGAAAATATCTGAAAGGAATGTTTCCAGGTCCTAGGCCATTGTGTTTTGTTCACCAGTCAGATGCTTTCTCAAAATGTGTTCATATTATAAAGACAAGGTCTCTGTGTATAGGATTCCTCAAAGCCCAGAACATTACTACAGAAACGTATTCTTACCTCTCCTAACATTCAAAACAATGCCTCTTCCCTCCAGGTGAAAAATCTTTCTTGTGAATTCATTAATCCTCGATTAACATACAGTCAGGAGTTTGGACTTATTTGGGGTTTTATTCTCTAAAGGTGGAAAGTCACAGCAAAGGAAAATATATATGAAGCATTTGAAGATAATTGCTATTTACTGAAAACTCTATTTTAAAATTTAAAAATAAATTTTAGTGACTCGTTTGTGTTTGGTAACTTCAGGACAATGATAACTATAGTGTCTCTAAAATGTTCCTAAGTAGCAATCATACTCTATTCTGGCCTTTGAGAGGTGTTAAGACTCATCCCCTAATTATAAGCCTTTTCTCTGTTATTACTACCTCGCCATTAAATCTCTAAACTAAATAGTAGTTTTGAGGATACAAAAATAGATGTTAGGTGGTGTGTTTTCTCAAATTTTGGTTACAATGGATAAGAAAGATGAGGTATTCCTATGTATAATAAACTTCTTTAGCTTGTAAAAATAAAAATCCTTTTTATTGTGTTTTGACCAGCAAACTCCTTAGGCTTTCTACCAGAATAGTGCTTTCTTGCGTTATTCTAGAACAGCCCTGTCCAATAGAAATACAATGCAAACCACACTTGTTATTTTAAGTTTTCTAGTAGCAGTATTTTTTAAAACGTGAAAAGAAACACATGAAATTAATCTAACAATATATTCTACTGAAACCAATATATCCAGAATATTATCCCTGCCACATATAATCAATATAAAAAAATAGTATCAGATGTCTTATATTCTTTCTTTTGTACAAAGTGTTCAAAATCGAGTACGTATTGTACACTTAGAGCAAACCTCAATCCAGAAAACCACATCTCAAGTGCTCAATAGTCACATGTGGCCAACGGCTACTGTACTGGACAGCACGTTCTAGATTCCAAAAATATGAAGCTTTTTGGCCTAAAAGGCCACACACTTTAAAATCTCCCTATGTAACATCCTCTGTGATCGGTATTGCCATTAGGATTTTATATTGAACCAAATATTTAAGTGACTATATTTCACTTCCTTCTTCTGCTCCCCTGACCTTCATATCTACGGCCCACCCTGATGCCTCAGAGTGTAAGAAACCCCAATCACCTATTCTTTTCATCTTCTTCTAAGCAAGATCTGAGATATTCTCTAATCTCTGCATCTTCTATCACCAAGCAGAAAGCCAGAAGGTGCAGCAAGGCTATTCTCTCTGTTTCCATAAATAGATATATCAAATACAGGCCTAATGTATGGCGACAATGATAAATGCAAGGGCGATTTTTTTGATTACAGTAAAGACAGGAAATTTTATATAAAAAAGTAATACACCCTTCCTCAATCAGAAATACGATTTTACTCCCTCCCTCCCCCGCCAGGAGAAACCTTGAGATATTCTGTTCTTGTTCTGGAACAGAACCCAGTGTTTCATTTCATAGGAATTCCGTGCCCAGAGGAAGAACAGAATGTTGGAATCAAAATTTAATGAATTCAACTTGGAGTCTAAGTTTGCCCCAAATGTGGAAATGTAAACACAAGCAATAATATCTCAAACCATAAAACACTTTGGATTCTCTGTTGGCATGGCTGCATAGAGTATCACACACGATGTGTATCTGCACACAAATTTGTTCTTAGTTACGTGAGGAAAAAAAAATTAAACTAGGCACATGTGAGGTTTTCTGAGTCTCTTAGTAATAATACAACCTGATTATTACGTCTTTAGTGACACTGTAATTATAGACGAATGGATAAACAGGTTTTCTGGTGCTGACCCAACTTGTTCCTTAAAACACAAAAGGCAACTTTTGCAAGGAAACCCCCCACTGAACAAATAAAACTAAAAGCTTTGTCTACCTTTTGAAAGAAGGCCTAACAACACGCTAGTAATCCAAAAAAAAATTCACCCCCGTGCAAATACACAACACTGATGAAACTCAGAAAGCTGGAGATTTCCTAAAACACAGTTCGGAGCTGTAGTTGTCACCAACTTTAAGAAAGCAAAGATACAAGTGACAACAATGTGCTTTCACAGGCTACAAAATAACTTTATTCAGAGTCTCCAGCTATAGCACCATATCTAAGACATTCTAAGGACTGAACTAAGTATTCCTGGGATAAATTTTACAGTCTTTGAACTTTCATTTTAACTTGTCTCAGTGATAACATTTTATCTCAACAGCAAGACAGGGAGCAACACCAACGCTCTCAGGAACCCACAGAGATAACATGGAGTGGCTCACTTATGCTGGTATAGAATAGTTACGTACTAACTACCCTCTGGGTATAAACAGGCACTGTGTTCAAACCCAGGAGGGGGGAACACCGTGTCCACTGGTGTAGTATTTCAAAGCACATTGCAGACGGCCTGCAAATCCAAAGGCATTAATTATGACTTCTCTCTCACTGTATTAATTTGTTTGAGAAATTCCTCCGAGTAGGGCAGAGTTTACCATCCATTTGCTATCGGCTTGTGCCTGGGCTGGTGGGCACGCAAAGTAAAGGCAGTGGCAATAACCTTTCTGGCAGCTTCTTACTCAATCTTAATCCTAGGGAAGTGCACTCCACGGAAATACAGCACAGAATCCTAGTAGCCGCATATTCTCCCGGCCCAGGAGAGATTCAAGAACACAATTACTCTTCCAGCTTCACCACTGTACTTGTAAAGTGCTGTGAGAGGGGCAAGCATAAGCTCCACCATATACCTGCTCGTGTTACAGGCTCTGGAATCAAAGTATTCTCACATGACACATTACTACCAATAACAGATTCCGGCTCCGTTTAAAAAAAGAAAAGGGGTGGGGGGGGGAGGCCGCGCTACATATTTGTCCTGCTTTTGTCTAAAAAACCAGAACCCAAGTCCTAACTACTTTTCATTCTTTTCAACCTTTCATGAAAGCAATTCAGTCCACTAACTGCGGCTCCACCCTGAGAGCGCCTATACTTACTTTTCTTACAGTTTTTGAGTGACGCACTACAAAACGATGGGAAAAAAAAAAAAGAGCCCTCTCATGCAGGGCTTCTTCCGCCCTGTAAACTTGGCAAAAGGCAAACTGGACTGAAATACAGCACTCTCCATATAAGGAAGCCCAGCTAAACATGTCATGCGTAATTTATGGGTAGCAGGCAGAGAATTAACCTTTGCGTGCACATACTTGGCCCAGATGAAAACCGGACTGGATGGCAGCCCCAGGGGCAGGGATGCGGGATCTCTTGGGAGAAACCGTGGCTCCCATCGGATGGACTCGCATCTCCCCCCGACAAAGGTCGTTAAGTTGTAAGTACACTTCCACGCACCTGTTTCTTTTATCCGCCACCACCACCACCACCCCCCTTCTTTCTTTCTCTTTCTTTCTCTTAGGCTGCCAAGTGGGAAGCTGGCAGTGCTGACAGTGTCCGCAGAGCCCAGGGAAGGGCTCCTCGCAGCTGGGCTGCAGCTGCAACCTCCCGCTTTCCCTCTAGCTCGAGATGGTGTGTGATAGGAAACCATCCAGCGTGCTGAGCCGGCCCAAGCGTCCTCTCACTTCCTCCTTCAGCCATGTACAGCCCCGAAAGAACACGAACAATGCAGAGCAGCAGACCAGCACGAGCAAACTGTGAAAATGGAAACTTACCTCTCACATTTTTTTTTCAGAGGCAGCCCGACTGCCGAGCGAGTGCCCAAGGCATTGTGGGAGTCATGATTCCAAGAGGCCCGCGATTTAAAATTGAACTTGTCAGTTCCCGGTCACGGGAGCATTGTGAGCGCCACAACTCATTCAGCTGCAGTGAAAAGACTGTTGCATGTCGCTGTGCAGCCTCTTATCGCCGAGGTCTGGTTTCCGCTGCTGCTGCGCGGCCCCTCCCCCGCCGGCCCAGCCCCACCAGGAAGCCCTGGGCGGACTCGTCGAGCCCCGGAACCCACGCGGCGGCGAATAAAACGCTCTTCAACTTTCCGCCGCCCCTCGGCTCTGCTCCCCCGCCACCTCGTCGCCCCTCAACCAAACAAAGTCCGCTGGGGGTGGTCGTTGCCACCCGCCGACCGGCGCGGAGAGCAAAAGGAAACCCGAGCTGGAGCTGGCGAGGTGCATCCCCGCCGCCTCCCGGTGGTATCTTCCATCTTATACGTTCAGCATTATAACCTCCGAGCTATAGTGCAGAGAGGACGCACCGCTACTACTTTCTGCTCCTTCCGACTGGCTGAGCCGACAAATCGGTTCGTTGTTGAAAGAGGCCCGTGGATGGGACTTGGTAAGGCAGCCGGCAAGGTTAGACTGAAGGTGAGTCTCAAAATCAGGATAAAACAGTAGCAGCTGGTGGGGCTGCCGCGTTAAAATGCACCACACAGTTTTTGAACCTGATGGCCCACAGGCGGGAAAGACATCCGCACGACTGCCAGTGTGTATCTTTCTCCAGTAACAGGGTGTCCACGGTTTTGGAATTCCTTAGTAAAACTTACTGTCACACAAGCACGAACACTCACATACCGGCTTCCCATCTACTTTGTAAATAATATTTGGAATGTGAAATCCCCTTCCTTCCCAACTCTGCATTATATGATTTATAGAAAGAAGAACCCCCTCTTTCAACATAAAATATTCATTTTCTTAAATACTGTAATAGTCCAAGGCAAATAAGTCATATCATTGCTGGAACAAAGGAAACCACAGCCCCAAATCATAATTCACTGGGTGTCGTAAGATGGAACTTGCCTTCACTTTGAATAGAAAGAATCCTGGACTATCGTTATGTGATCAAGTTTTAGAGATTGGCGCGGGGCGGGGGCAGAACTTCCTTTGGATTTAGGGAATAACTTGTTCAATGACGATTCTAATTAAAAACATTTTTTTCCATGTTTTGGACACAGTTTAGGACCAAATGCTAGCTACTGTGCGATGTACTTCCTACAAGTTTGTTAGGCTGTGTTAGAGAGGGTGGGGACAGCTTCAGGAGGAGAAGGAAAAACATCATGAAAGGTGCTAAAATACAAAAATACTTCTAGAGGCATTAATAACAGACTTGCGATCTCGACCCTTGGCTAGGTCCACAAAACACTGAGTTAATATTGTGCACTGCTCCCTTCCAGAACAAAGAAATTAATTAGATGGTGCCACTTCTCAGTGTTAATCATTGAAAAGTACCCAAGTGCACACACAGTGGAAGCAAATTTAAAAGGAAACCGACACTTTCTCAGAGAACAGGGATGGGCATTCTCTATCTGCCAACTGGTAGCTACCCCAAGCTATGAGGACTTCTTTTCTTCTAATTCAGCATTCATTTCAACAACTACATCAAGTGCCTGCTATGCCAGAGATTCAAGAATGGATAACACAGAGTTCCTACCCTCAAGGATAATACCTCTACCAAGGAAGAGGCTACTGAAGAGAAAAATAAACCAATTAATTCCACCTGAAGGATAAATGCTAAAATGATGAAGGCAAGCCCAAGATGGGCCTGAGTAGATTCAAGAAGGCTTCCTGGAAGAGTGACTTTAACAGGTCCCTTGAAAGGTGTGTAGCAATTAGCAAGATAAAGGGAATTGAGTCCAGGTCCACTGGAGAAAAGAGCCTGGCAAATACAGTGGACCTGCCAGTCTTTCTGTTAGAAGTGCAAGCCGGATACTTATAGGAGAGTGGCAGCAAATGAGCTAAATGTAGGTCTGTGTTAATCCAAGGGTCTCAACTTTACTCTGAAAACTGTGATGATCTAGATGAGTTTACACAGCAAGGAGATAGGTGAAATTTGGACTTGCATTTCAGAAAGATCCTGTAGCAGCAGCTTGGAGGGTGAATGGGAGTGTAGGGTGGAGGCCGATGGAAGAAGGGTGAATGGGTGTGGACAGACTGGAAAAATGACTCATGCAGGGAATGAGGAAGGGAGGAGACTCCCAAGTCCCTGGCTAAGCCTACTGGATTGTTTGCTACTTGCTTTTTAATTTCTCCAGTTTGCCTCCATTCTCCTTGACAATAGACCTTGACTTCTGAGCTGGGCCACCTATGCCTGTGCCGGCAGGTGGGTGCCCTCACTGGCTTCCACGTGCCTCTCCTCAGAATGTCCAGTGAACCGCTGAGGGCTAATCCTGGTTGTAGGAACTTATTTTCAATTGTTCTCAGACCCTTGCAGACTTCCAGGTTAGAGCTTTGGTGTTCTTCTTTCATGTGGGTTAGAAAATTCGCTGTTGGGAGCAACATGGTGAAAAACAAGACTTTGAACCTGCGTGGTGCAAGAGTGGAAATTATTTTTCCACTTCAGCACTGGAGGAGGGGAGACGTTCTGGGAACAAAAGAAAAATTGAAGCCGAGACAAATTTTCTGCTCCACTGAACAGAATACAAAGAAATACAAGAAAGACCCTTGAATGTTAGAAACAGTAGAATAAACATCCTAGTAAATGACAAAGAAGAGAGGAAAAAATGTTATTTCACATAAGAAAACTCATACAAAACAATGGTCAACCTAGGACTCCAAAGTGAGTCAAAATAAATGATGATATAAAACTTCATTGCCACTGGTTTAGCTTAATTTATTATCATTGATAATACTGTAACATGAATAATGACATGTAACATTTTGAAGCAGTGCAGCAAACACCAGATCATATGTTAAAAATATTAAATCATGTTGCCAGCTTTCAACTACCAGTGGCATTCTAACCACATTTCAAATTGTGGAAATTATTAAAAAATCATTATAGTAATAAAAAGTAAATAGTTCCCATTTATAATACCAATCATATTCCCTCAGTGCTAGGATAGCATTATGGTTTCTCTTCTATGAAGTGTAGTGTTCATAGTTCATAGGCTCATGAGTAAGTATATCTATAAGTATAAAAAGAATGTCATTTGTGGGTGGAGAGGGAAATTATAGAAAACAATTTCAGATGAAATAAAACTACATTTTCAGATAAAGGAAAGAATATTCACTGCAGTTTCCTGAAATATTTCAGACCATTCAAGTCTTAATTATACCAATGAATCCCAATAGAAATACAGTTAAGGAATATGGTTTTCAGAGATAACATCAGCTACCTGGTTTACAATAACACAGATAAAGGAAATGGTAGCATTTATCTTTTTCATTCAAATGAGAGTCTTTATGGCACTCTGTAAGCGTGTGTGTGTGTGTGTGTGTGTGTGTGTGTGTGTGTGTGTGTGTGAACTGTATCTTTCTTGTCCTACACACCACATTTCTTTTTTTACATCTTTATTGGAGTATAATTGCTTTACAATGGTGTGTTAGCTTCTGCTTTATAACAAAGTGAATCAGTTATACATATACATATGTTCCCATATCTCTTCCCTCTTGCGTCTCCCTCCCTCCCACCCTCCCTATCCCACCCCTCCAGGCGGTCACAAAGCACCGAGCTGATCTCCCTGTGCTATGTGGCTGCTTCCCACTAGCTATCTACCTTACGTTTGATAGTGTATATATATCCATGCCTCTCTCTCGCTTTGTCACAGTTTACCCTTCCCCCTCCCCATATCCTCAAATCCATTCTCTAGTAGATCTGTGTCTTTATTCCTTACACACCACATTTATAGCTCAGTAAGCTCTCACTGCTGTCCAAATATTTGCCTTTTCTGCCCCTCCCCCAACAAATCATCTAAATGAAAATATCCCAAGGTATGCTTCTTAAAACTCGAAATATGAAAAGGTCTTGAATCACAGATCTAGGAATACTGTTATTATACCAGAGTAAAAAGAATCCATTACAAGATAGTGTCAAAACTGGGACCCAAATTCAGGCCCCATGATTTTTGACCCATGTTTAAATATAGATGGTTAAGAGAAGAAGCTGCTGGAAGGCAGTGAAGAATTGGAAACACTTTCATATGATGAATCTATTTTAAGTACATGCATTAAATGTATCTCCATTCAGTTTCACAGCAGGGAAGGGGGTGGAAGCATTCTTCTGTAGCCTGGATTCAAACTTGTTCAGATATCTGAACAAATATACTTGATAGAATTGTGTGAATTTAGTTTATCTAAATTTAGTTTAGGACCTTTATATATTTCACATATCAAGTAAGTTTTTAAAATTATGCCTAGTATTTAAATATAAATAATATATATTCTATTGTGTGTATATATAGTATGTTATATAATAGAACATATTGCATATACAATATATATACCACTTAATGTACAAAACACATAAATGTAAAAATATATAAAACCAATATATTTGTCTTAAAATGTTTATAAAGATTAAGACTGAGTTAAAATATTAATTTTATCATGCATTTTTCAATTAACCTATTTTACCTAAAAGTTGAATCTAAATCTTCATTATAATCATTTTAGTATCTAGAAATAGGGAAATAGAAAGCAAATACGTTTCAGAATTAAAGGTTTAGAACCACAGAATTTTAGTAGAGAATGGACATTAGAGCCCATCTGGCCCTGTTCCCTTGTTAGACCAGAAAATACTGTATAAGTAAATTGGAACCATGACAGAGAAGAGCTAGCATCAATGTCTTCTGATTCAGGCCATTTATTTTCATCATTTTCTTAAAGACACTAGGACAACAAGAATATAGGCATAAGTGCTCCCCAAGTTTAATGTGAAGAAGAGCCACATTAGATTTCTAGGAATATAATTCTTTCCTCCTCTATTTCTTCCTTGTTTTTTCTTTTTTTCTCCTTTCCATTTTTCCATCCTTCCTTCCTTCCTTCCTTCCTTACAGAAAACACATTCACACAATGCCTCTGTTTCACAAATGTTCATGGAGTATCCACTGTGTTAAGTAAGTCCTGTTCTAGGCAGTATGGTTACAGAAATGAACGACACATCCCAATCACTTCCTTCAAGGAGTTTACAGTCTCTTAGAGGGAGACAGGCACTAAACAAGTAAAGAATAAATATGTAGAAAAAGATAAATATCTGAGGCAATTTCAGATGGAGGTAAGTACTATGAAGTAAAAGAAAGCAGGTTGAGGGGAAAAGGAGGGGAGGCTGTGTTTGTTAAACAGGATAGTTGGTCAAGGATTGAGATGGTCAGAAGTAGGCAGAGTCCTCAAAGAAGTGAGAACTGGGGAAAAATCATTCAAAGCCTTGGGAACTGTAGGTCTAGAACCTTGAATCCTGAGCTCATGCTAGGGCTGGAAATCCCATGACTGATAAAAAACGAATGGGATACCTAACCTCAAGGAGTTTACTGTCCAGTGAGAGAATCGATGAATCTTAATAAAATTAATCACACTCAAAATGCAAAGCTCCAATCATGATAATTTTGCTCAGCGGGAACCATTGACATGTTTGGTTATATTGGAGTTGGGGGGGGCCAGTATAATTGGCACAGGATCCAGATTTGCTTTTCACGGAGATAACTAGATTATACTTGACTGCTGTGTACAGGAGCCTGATAGTCTAATCGCAGAACGGAACACAGGCGATACACCGCCGCTGAGAAGGAGAGCAAACCAGAAGAGTGGGCTCTGGCCAGGACAGCAAAGGCAGCAAATGGCTGAAGACCTGAGAGAAGAGAGTGATTTAGTTGCCTATAGCAGTGAGATACAGTAAACATTAGAATCTTCCATCTCAGAGCTGAAGAGAATCCATAAGATGACCAGCTCCAGGCCTTGAGAGAAGTGAAATGTGTGTGTGTGTGTGTGTGTGTGTGTGTGTGTGTGTGTATGTGTGTGCGTGAGAAAGAGAGATTTATTTCTTCCCTCAAGTCAACACAGGATAGAAAACTCAAAATTTCTGAAGACAGAACATTTTCATAAAATTCAGCAGTGATTCCAGTTCCCAGAAATAGACACTGATAATATTAGTTTACTTATTTCCAGGTTTTCCTCAACACATTTTTTTACACAATTGTTATTGTACTACATGTACAATTTTGTGCTGTTTTTTTCCCCACTTCACCTCATAATATAACTTTATAAAGCAAATAATATCTCCATGTCATTCATATTCATTAATAATCCTCATTTGTCACATAAAGTAACAGAGACTGGAGAATTGACCCCTGACCAAAACCTCACAGTTAATAAGGGGTCAAGCCTCCTGCCCCACAGTGCAGCATTTCTGAGCCTACGTCAGATCCTGAAGTCATGTGTCTAATGTGTAATACATTTCTATACATTCTTATCTAGGATATACACACTGTCTTCTAATACAGACTGTCATTAAGGAAAAGAAAATGTACACTAATGGTCTTTTAATAAGTAAAAATGTTACAAAAATAATTATGAAACAGATACCAGAAGGTCAAAATGGACATATTACCTATATTATGTTACCTTACAATATATAATTACATGTAATATTGTGAAATATTTTCTACCATCTCATAAAATGGTGTGCTGTGGTTTAGCAGAGAGTCTCCTTGTAATCTTTTAAAAACAGTATCTATTAGATCTAACAGTATAAATGTTATAGTGTAACTATCTTATGGACTGTAATCCAAACATTTCTACATGTTAACTCTGTTCTATGTAGAATAAAAGCATCTGCAAAATGTGGCCATTGCCTTATTTCTTCCTAAATGCAAAAAAAAAAAAAAATTGAAATTGTCAATAGCAAGGTTGATTTTTCTTTTTCTAAACATCCACTGTATCTATCTACTCATTTATTTCTGAAGTTCCTTTCTTTTGGCTTCTATGATATTCCACATCCTTCTTTCTTCTCATTCCTTTGTGTGGGTTTTCTCTCTCTGGATGTTTTGTCGGCATCTCTTATTCCTGCTTCCCCTTCTGTTTCCAGAAATTACCTTCAGACCATGTTTCAAGTGATGTCCTAAAGCAGGGGTCCCCAACCCCTGGGCCACGGACCAGTACCTGTCCATGGCCTGTTAGGAACCTGGCCGCACAGCAGGAGGTGAGTGGCAGGTGAGCGAGTGAAGCTTCTTCTGTATTTACAGCCGCTCCCCATCGCTCGCATTACCGCCTGAGCTCCGCCTCCTGTCAGATCGGTGGTGGCATTAGATTCTCATAGGAGTGTGAACCCTACTGTGAACTGCGCATGTGAGGGGTCTAGGTTGCGCGCTCCTTATGAGAATCTAATGCCTGATGATCTGAGGTGGAGCTGAGGCGGTGATGCTAGCGCTGGGGAGCGGCTGCAAATACAGATTATCATTAGCAGAGAGGTTTGACTGCACAAACACCATAACAAATCCGTTGCTTGCAGACTCATATCAAAACCCTATCAGTGAGTAGCAAGTAAAAAGAAGCTCAGGGCCCCCACTGATTCTGCATTATGGTGAGTTGTATAATTATTTCATTATATATTTCATTATATATTACAATGTAATTGTATAATATATATATTATTAAAATGTAATAATAATAGGAATAAAGGGCAGAATAAATGTAATGCTCTTGAATCATTCTGAAAAACCATCGCCCCTCCACCCCTCCCCGGCCTGTGGAAAAATTATCTTCCACAAAATCAGTCCCTGGTGCCAAAAAGGTTGGGGAGTGCTGTCCTAAAGGGACTTCTGAATAAGAACAACTTTTGTCACATGAATAAATGGTGGGAGCTTCGTATACACATCTTTTTTCTCTTCTTCCCTCTTTGCCTTGTCCAGTAGTGTGGGAACTAAGCAGTACGGTCATAAATTAATTCTAACGTCTTAATGTAGGCATCAGGGTGCACCCGGCTGCTCCTTGATTCATTCAACAGGTATTTACTGAGCATTACGTCTCAAGAGTTAAACGGCACTGGGGACATGGAAATTAAGATCTCTTCGAGGTGCTCACAGTCTAATCTAGTAGAGGGGGATAGACCTAGGGAAAAAACCCCTGCACATTTGGAAAAGAGTGTAGCAAGTGAAATAATTCAGTTAAACCCATGTGCCAAGCAGATGGCAAAGAGGATAGGGCTGGGCAAGGCCTTGCTCCTCATAGACTCCCAACCAGCCGGCAAATGGTATAATTACCTGGCACATGTTAAGTGCTTGACGGCAGAAAGAAAGACACCGAAAAGTCAGGAAGAGCCATTAGACAGACAAGCGACCTGACAGTAGGAACACTTTAACAAATCATTGCCCTAGCAACGTGAGGGGAAGTTTTTCTTATTTTTCATGCTGCCATTATGTAAAGCCTACTGAGTGTCAAGTCTAGTTCCCAGACGCTGTGGCTGCAGACAGGCAGGCTTCCTCACCCTGCCCTCAAAAAACTCCAGGCCGCCCTTGCAGCCCTTGCAACTCTCTCTCTCTCCTTGTTTCCCCCAGACCTTCAATAGTAAATCCCCAACTAGGTGATAGGAGATTATCTGATTAAAGTCATTCACACTAAGGCGAGAATGAGGCTTAATCCTTCAAAAGTGTTTGCTCTGACAAAAGGATAGCTTGTTAACCCTAATGAACTGCTAATAGGCAGAAGTTAGAGGGCTCTATGGATCTCTCCTCCTCACTTTCCCAGACTCCCCCAACCCCACGTCCTTGGCTTTCTATTTTCCCTCCTGAAATAAGGGAAACTGGTGAATTCAGCAATATGACGGATTCCTATTACACACATTATCTCTTTGAACCCTCACAAGAGACGTGTGAGATAGCGTTTGTGAGGCCCTCCTAGAAATGAGGAGACTGAAACTAGGGCAGTGGTTCTTGACTTTGGCTACATTTTGGATCTATAGAGTGCAACCGTCTATCTCTGGGTTGCAATTAAATCAGAATTTCTGGGAGTGGCACCCACGCACCATTTTTTTTTTAATATCCTCAAGGTTTTTATTTATTTATTTTTGGCTGCATTGGGTCTTCGTTGATGTGTGTGGGCTTTCTCTAGTTGCGGTGAGCGGGGGCTAACTCTTCGTTGTGGTGCACCGGCTTCTCATTGCAGTGGCTTCTCTTGTTGTGGAGCACGGGCTCTGGGTGCGCGGGCTTCAGTAGTTGTGGCACGTCGGCTCAGTAGTTGTGGCTCGCGGGCTCTAGAGCACAGGCTCAGTAGTTGCGGTGTATGGGCTTAGCTGCTCTGTGGCATGTGGGATCTTCCCGGACCAGAGCTCGAACCCGTGCCCCCTGCATTGGCAGGAGGATTCTTAACCACTGCACCACCAGGGAAGTCCCCACCAATATTTTTTTTAAGTTTCTCAGATGATCCCGCTATACAGCCAAGGTTTCCTACTGCTGAGCTAGAGTTTATGAAATAAAATCCCTCAGAATCAGTGGCAATGTATGGACCTGCTCTGTTCCCTCCCCTTGGCAAGTTTGTCTGGCACGATAGAAACAGTGTTCTCTGCAGGAAACATTATCTCAAATCGAGTTTAGGTTTGCCCACATGCATGTAGAAATGCAGGAGGCAGGCTAGTTGTGGGGAGGTTAGATGCTGCGGCACCTTTGTCATGCACCTGGTTGGACATGATGCTCCTTAGGCCACCAAAATATGTCTCACTTTGTACCACGTAAGCATCAGTGACCTGTGGGCTTAAAAACAAGCTAGAGAAACAATCAAGCCCACACAGAGGATAATCCTACATGTTCTATAAGGCTTAGGTTGCTGTTTGCTTAAAATTCTATACCCTGCCTCCTTCTAAGAAATTGTTGAGAATGACATCAGGGCCTCTGAGTATCCTGCGCCACTTCCTTTTGGGTTTATTTATATCAGACTAAAGAAAAAAATATATATTCTAGAATATATACATATATGTATATGCATACCTATATATGAAAATGTTATATGAATATATACATATATATGTATATATATACTTTTTAGAAATAAAAAGTCTTTGGCAAATTTTAGTATGTTTTATAAATTCACTCAACAAACTAACATAGTTAAATCATAAATACAAATAAATTAATAGGACATTTCTCATTTGAATCTCATTTGCGGGTAATGTTACAAGTCTTAATTTACTGTCTTTGTGAATGTGCCGTCAGCCAGAATGTGGCTCTCCTGGCCACACCTGGCTGGACTCAAATGCCTGTATTTCTGTCACCGGCTTAGCAATGAGTAACTGCTGACAGGACCTGATCCCATCTAGCCTTCTCAGTAATTTATGTATTTCTAGACAATGTTGAACATTCTTCTCCCTTTCAAACTTTTCTGGCCGTAGGCCACCAGCTCACTGGTAACTGCTGCATTTTCCCTCTAAGTCGTTTTGCTGTCAACTTTCCTATCTGGTCCACAAATAGTCACTGAGCACCTGGCATAATTCTGGACTTTCCTGGAATCTGAGGCTACAGGGTGTGTAACACTGGACCCCAAGCCTCTTGAAACATACAGTCCCACAGGGGCAATAGATATGAAATAATAAGTAATTATAATCAATTAAGTAAACAATACAAATTTGCAAAGTGTAGTGAAAGGGAAGGAAAAACATGTGAATAGGTGAATCTAAACTCAAAAGACAGACAATTATTATTTTTATGATCTCCCCTTTATTTCACTGAATTCAAACATCTGAAATTATAGCTCTGTGAGAGCCATCACAGTACTTAAACTATACATCTACACTGCTTGAATTCCTCCTCATTTGTAAGACAGAATTCTATTACTGGTTGTGTGAAACAGTGACTTTATTTCTGTTAAGATGAAGGGTGTCCACCACACAGCCCCCGAGGGCAAGGTTTAAAGAAATCTCTGACTGATCATTACTACTCTGCCCTTGCTGTGTTCTTTGGTGTTTACTTTCATTCATTTCCTGGGTTTAATCTTTTAAGGCTATGACATCTACAGACAAAGCCAGCTTCTCTCTCACACTTTTGGAGAGTATAGTATGTCAGCTTTTGAATTAATATATGAAAATCCACTTGTATTATCTTTGTTTTTGTCAAAGTTACAGGACTTTTTTATCCTTGTTTCTGATGTAAAAATTTTCTTTACTATTGCTGGATATAAAAGGTAATATGTGCTTATTTTAAACAATGTATCAAGTGCCTTTGATAGGAATTTATTAATTCTGTTCAGGTGCCACCGTAAAGATGTTTATGCATGATTATTCTAGACTAGCAATAGAGTGGTGGTGTACAACTCCTACCCACATGCTTACTCCCATGCACAATGTAACTTCCTTCCACAGCTTCAAGACGCCCACGTTCCTGCAAAAAAAAGCACTTTCCTACCTGTCATTTAGTCTTTACAATTAAATAAAGAAAAAAGTAACTGTATAAAAGAGGCTGGCCACCCAGAGCCTCTCTTTTCATAAATTCTTTCTTCTCTAAAGATACTCTAAATTACAGACTTAGCCAGAACAGTTTTTCTCCTTGTGATGACTTTGAAGTCTGTTTATTCTTACAATATACTGGTAGGTCTTTCTTGGAAGAAGCTGTAAACACTTCGTCAGGTCCCTAAATACTGAAAACTCTACATGGTCCCTGGGAAGTTAACTCAGATTAGACTTAAGCTTGTAGAAAAGGGCATATTTGTCACCAAATATCCAATTTATGTGAGGCACCCAAATTATTAGGAAAACGGAGTACATGGATGACCCTTGGCACACATTTGTTTATCTTCCTTACCATGATGGAAGAAGACAACTGAAGTAAGTCCATTTCATTTATGACTAACTTACTGGGTGACTAAAGGGAACACACTGTCTACTTTGGGGTTATTGGCAACAGGTATATACATGCCAAATATGACACATGGGCCAGTTTCCACTGGCAACAGTCACGGCTGCTGCCACCTTGCCCCTCTGCCTGTGCTGTTGCATGCTCTTGAAACAAGGCATATCCGTCTCCCCAGCCTCGTGCAATGACCTGTGTTTGCACCACACTCTTTAGAAGAATCAGGTTAAACAACGGGGGGTAATTTTTCCAAAGCTGCTGCTCTGCCCATGACCTTGGCTCCTGTGAGATAAAAGAGTCTTTGGAGTCTACTAGACATGAGATTCTGGACAGTCTCTCCAAGTCTCAGTTTCCTGTGAACTTAAAATGTCTACCTCATAAAATTGTGCTGATGAATGACTTCATGAGAATTAACCTAACATGAGTGAGGCATTTGATAAGTTATAGCTACTGTTATTATTTTAAGTGGATAGTAATTACAAATTTAAAAATCTAGAATATTTAAAGAACAAGCTCAGTTTAAACTTCAAGTCTTTTCAAAATATGGTGATTAAAATCACATTACAACTTTAAGAAATTTACAGCTATTTTTCACAAAATGAAAAGACAGCTCCTCTTACAGTTTTTTGAATAGACAGGTAGGATGTAATTAAAAAGGGAATCCCAGATGTTCCCTGGAATGATAAACAGGCACTTGAGAAACATCTCTCTTAATTGGCCAGTGAACAGCTTTCATTTGTCCAACTTTCCCCACCCACTTTACAAGGGGAATCATAAGAAGGACAAGCCAAGCCAAGCAAAAGGCATCTACCACTTTAGGGACTTCCCTCGTGGCGCAGTGGTTGAGAATCTGCCTGCTAATGCAGGGGACACGGGTTCGAGCCCTGGTCTGGGAAGATCCCACATGCCACGGAGCAACTGTGCCCGTGAGCCACAACTACTGAGCCTGCGCGTCTGGACCCTGTGCTCCGCAACAAGAGAGGCCGCGATAGTGAGAGGCCCGCGCACCGCGATGAAGAGTGGCCCCCGCTTGCCACAACTAGAGACAGCCCTCGCACAGAAACGAAGACCCAACACAGCCAGAAAAATAAATAAATAAACAAATGTGGGGTTTAAAAAAAAAAAGAGAAAAAAGAATCCACCTGCCAATGCAGGGGACAAGGGTTCGAACACTGGTCCGGGAAGATCCCACCTGCCACGGAGCAGCTAAGCCCGTGTGCCACAACTACTGAGCCTGCACTCTAGAGCCCGTGAGCCACAACTACTGAGCTCGCGTGCTGCAACTCCTGAAGCTCGTGTGCCTAGAGCCCGTGCTCCGCAACCAGAGAAGCCACCGCAATGAGAAGCCTGTGCACCGCAAGGAAGAGTAGCCCCCTCTCACCACACCTAGAGAAAGCCCGCGCGCAGCAATGAAGACCCAACGCAGCCATAAAAAAAATAAATAAATAGAGTTTAAATTAAAAAAAAAAAAGACATCTACCACTTTAAAGAACAGTTTATATGCACAGTTGCATGGAAACCACTTCCTTTGGAACCGTGCGTGAAATTGTGATTTTTTTTTTAACCCAGTCAAAGCTGTTGCCACAGGATAAAAATTTCGTTGTCTACTTGCTTCTTTTAAGTAACTCTAGTCAAGAGATCCTTTCAGACATAGCTTCCCCTTTTTCAGATTTTACTCCTACCTCCCTGAAAAAAATATATCTCTCAACTTCATCAGAACGAACATGCTCAGAACTCTATGAGGAGAAAATAATGATTATGTGTTGCTAAGTACTATTTAGTAACAAAGGCCCGGACCACAGGAATGATGACATCACCCGCAGAAAGAGGAACATTTACACTTTTGAAAGAGATTCTTTTCCAACATGATGGGTCACCGTCAGAAGAACAAAGCCAAATAAGGCAGGAGGAGAGTCTGCTTGGCCTGGAGAAAGCATTCTTAGCATCCAATTCTGGACAACTATCCGCCCCAAGTTAACTAAATAGAGTCACACCCCAAGCCCACGTGTTCTTTCTGTGCTTCCCTCCTGAATCTTGTTCACGTCAGCAAATATGTACTATTCTTATTGCAGAAAACCTGCAACTCCATAGTTTCAGTAGCTTTGCTTCTTGGTTAAACTGCCCAACTATGGTACGTGGCAGGTCAGAGAGTGGCTTCATGTTTCAGGACTGGTCTCTAATATTCACACACTGCAGATATTCATGCATTTATTCCCTCATGCACTTGGGAACCACACACCATCTCACACTTTGCATTAATCCAATAACATGGTCAGTCATCACACCCACATATTTACGTTATAGGATGGAATGCACTGCTTAAATAGCACATAAGTCATTTGCACCCCTCCACACTTCTCAAAACTGGTAGCATAATGGTTTTCTATTCAGGCATTGTCAGGAGTACTCAAAAGTTAGCTTCTGACTCCTACAGTAAGATGTCTGCCTGCCTTGGGGAAATTATGATTGTGTTCCTCTCCACCCCACCCATTGCCATCCTTCTAGGACATACTCAGCTCAAGGTCAGAAGTAGATTTTTTTCTTTGTCAGCTCTTAACCCAAACCAGACAGAGAAGCAGCCATACTAGTTGTAATTCATTTCTTAAGTATAGGGGGAGGCCAATCGTTCTTAAATATTGAGTTTGTTTACTCCATTAAAAAAAAAAAGAATATGTCCTTTTCAGTAAGCTAGCTTATATTCCCTTCCCAAATCATACTCCACCTCCCACCTCCCTCAAAAAGTTGTGTCCAACTAACTCTAGGATTTAAGTGGTAGTAATTGGGTCATTTAGAGCTCTTGGGATAATAAAAATAAATCAGAGGAAATTTATAATTACCATGGAAAATGCAAAGTAAGTTACTACTACTTAGAAGAGGAACAGGTTGATATTGCAAGGGTCCCTATCATCACTGGCACTGTGATTTAGGAAGAATAAACAAAGGAACATCTGTTGTCTCCAGGCACTGGAAAACAGCCTTTTCTCTAGTCTTTTCTGCTTTAGATCCATGCAGAAACGAAGGTACCTAATGACCCCATTACCAGACATCAGTGAACCTATCTTCAATGACCACGATTGGGGTCAGTTAGTCCATGGCAATCTTGCTGAAAAATCTTAAGTTGACAAATTTAAATGATATTTGAGACCTTTTCACTTTTATCAAACGTCACACCTATTATGGAAATGAAAAGGCAAGAAAATGTAGTTAACCTCTGAAGGTAAACTTAGCTTATCTGAAATTTATCTAAATATAATAATTTATCTCCTAAGAAAGCTTTTGACCTATGTAGTAATTCCTGCTTCTCTTCAAACAACAGCCTTTCCTGGCCTGTGTTAAACATAGATAATGAATGGGTCATTCATGTACTCCTCTACCCAATACACACATGTGCATGTCCTTGCAAATATTTGCTCACACTGTACAACTCCTTTCCTTGGCCTACAACGTAGGTTCCCTGGCCCTTTGTCCACCTCAGTTCTCCTTAGCTTCATCTTCCACTTCCCTCCGAGGACTGGACTCTTTCTGCTTCTCAGATATGCAGATATGCCAAACTCATTCCTGCCTCTGCACTTGCCCTTGCCCGTTACTCTTCCTGGGCCACTCTTCCCAGAGTCCATGGTTCTCTCAGCCTTCTCATCATTCAGGTCTTGGCTTAAATATTACACGTTCAGAGAGGCCACCTCGGGAGGCCAGCTGTCTCTCTGTCCTTCTACTTTGCTTAATTTTCTTTGTGATGCTACCCTCATCTGAAATTCCCTTTTAAAAAATTTACTCGTCTATTGGTTTACTCATTGTCTCTCCCCACTAGACTGAAGGGTAGAATGTTGAGTGTAGAATCTTGGTCCTGTCCATCACTGTTCCCCCAGCATCTAGAACAGTGCTCAGTGCATGATGCTTGATGTAGGAATACATGAATAAACACACTTCAAAATGAAAACAGAGTCTTCTCACAAGAATTAAAAATCTTCTCTTCACATAACCCACTTCCTGAGAAGAACCACAAGGTCAGGGTCACCAAATACCTCGTGTGGGAGGACCGTAAAATAGAAAAAAAGTTACCCAATATTAAATTCATGTGATATTAACATTTTTTTAGTTCTTTGAAACTTTTCTGAAATTTTCCAAAAAATTTATTATCCCTTTTCTACCGATTAAATGTTGATGGTTCAACTTTAAAGCTGATTCCTTCAGGAAGCCTGTGCCATCACTATGCCCAGAAGTATAGCTTTCAATTATTTTGACGTCGCAAAAGGCATATAATATATCTTATATATTTTTCATACTGGGTCTCAAAATCCACTTCTTTTAATATTTCATCTACTAGATTGTAAGATTTCTGAGGCAGGGATTATACCACATAGTCTATAAATTTCTAACAGTATCTAAGCCACAGCTCTGCCTACCTTGCTTCTCAGTAAATAAGTAGTAGAGGCAGTATAATACCATGATAAAGACCCAGCTTAGAGAAAGACACACCAAGATCAGTTTTGTGACCATTATCAAGCTACCTCTCTCTGAAGCTCTCTCTCTTTTTTCTCTTAAATCTGTAAAGTGGGAATAATAGTACTAATTTTACAGTGTTGGTGAGGGTATTAAATTACTCATGGGAAGCACCTGAAATACAATAATATTTTTAAATGGTACTAAAAAATAGTACTGAAAAGTGACATACAATGTTACTAAAAACTGGTGCTAAACGTGTAATAAAGCTATTATCAGCATCATCACCACCACTGTTATTTGGAGCCTAATAATCTCAAGAACCAAGTTTTATGTTTATAACCTTAAACTTGACATTTTGCATAGGCAAAAAAAAAACAAAAAAAAAAACCCATAACAGTTTTCCTAGAGTAGCTTTATAATCCACTTCAAGACCAAAAATAGAACCAGGAAATAATTACAAAACAATATGTGAATTGCATGCATAGCCATGAGGACGGCACAGCAGATGGTTCATCAAAAAAGTATTCTGGAAGGAGATTGCTCTTCCATCTGGCCTGAAGAAAGCAATGAACCCTAACTGGCCAAGAAGAACGGGCGCATGTTTTTCTTGGTGGTGAGGGCATGGGCAGAAAAAGTGTAGAAGCCATGGGGCAGCAATGCACAGCAACTGCCCCTCTGGATTCTAAGAGGGTAGCGGCAGCCGCTGTGAACTCATCTCTTTTTAGCTCAGTGGAAAAAAGCCAACACACACAAAAAAGAGAACTTCTTGGTCCATTTGTTGTCTCCAGGGACTACTTTTTTGTTTCAGTTCCTTTCACTCAATGGTAACAGAAGTATCCCCACCTGACAATTGCATGGCAGTTTAGAGCACTATCATAACCTTGGCTTCTTCCAGACAACCTTGGGAGATAGCTGTTATTTTCTTATTTTTTATTTTTTTTGTTTTATGCGGGCCTCTCACTGTTGTGGCCTCTCCCGCTGCGGAGCACAGGCTCCGGACGCGCAGGCTCGGCGGCCATGGCTCACGGGCCCAGCCGCTCCGCGGCATGCGGGATCTTCCCGGACCGGGGCACGACCCCGTGTCCCCTGCATCGGCAGGCGGACTCTCAACCACTGCGCCACCAGGGAAGCCCAGCTCTTATTTTTATTATGCCTGTACATGAGGCTTAGAAACATCAAAGCCTTTTGCTTAATGATTTATTTGTGTACCTACTATACTCCATGCAGTGTTCTAGATACTGAGGATATATCATGAACAAAACAGACCAAATCCCTACCCTCATGGAACTTACATTCTAGTGGGAGGAACAGACAATAAATAATTGAATAAAGAAATAAAGATGAATATTTTATTTAGTATTAAGTGCTATCTAGAAAATTTAAATGGGAAAAAGGATAGAGAGTGACTGGGATAGGGACACTACAATAAAATCTTCGGTTGGTTATGGAAGACAACCCTTTGGAGGAACAAACATTTGAGCAGAGGTCTGAATAAAGAATGATTGTGTCACAATAATACATGTGGGAAGAGCATGCCATGAAAAGAGAAGGAAGAGCATGTGCAAAGTCCCTGAGTCAGAAATGAGGTTAAGATACCCTAGGAGCAAAATGAAGAGTGGAGTCAGAGCATAGTGAGTGAAGGGATGAGAAGTAGGATATGAAGGAGGAGATGTAGGTGGAGGACAGGACATATAAACTATCAGGAAAAATTTGAATTTTATCCCAATTAAAATAGGAAACCATTGAAGAATTTTGAGCAGCGAGTTATATGATATGATTTATGTTTTAAAGAGTCATGCTGGCAAGGATGCATGGGTAGAAAAAGCGAAATTTCTCAGGAGGCTAGAACAAGATCAGAGATGCCTTCAACAGAGATGACAGTGTCTCACATGGTGCTCAAGATGGCAGAAGGGGTAAGCCTGATCAGTGCTGGGATATATTTTGGAAAAATATTTTAACAGACTTGCTGATAAGTAGGATGTAGGTGAGGCAAAGAAAGAAATTAATGATGCTTTTGACCTAGATAACTGAGTATAAGATGGTACCATTTACTGACCAAAGAAAATTGGGGACGGAGCAGAGAAGGGCAGGAAATGAGGAGATTTTTTTTTTTTTTTTTGGACCTGTTGACTTTGACATATCTGTTAATACCTGAGTGAAGAAGTTTAATAATCACTTTGAGGTATGAATCCAGAAGTTGGCAGAAAGTTAAGGAGGTATGAATTTTTTTAAATTTAAAGGTATGGGACTAGATATCTGGAGAGGGAAGACAAGTAACTTATCTAAGATCCAAAGTCAGTAAGTGACAGAATTGAATTTGAACATGAATCTTTTGACATAGACCCACTTGCTCTTGCTGCCACAAATATTAGAATGTATTCATAGTTATAAGCACTGGAGTAGAATATGGGGAAGGGCTGGGGGCAGGAACATTCTAGAATCACTTATATTGAAGGGTGAGAATTTTTCCCGATGTTTATGGACTACACAAATTCATGGTTACTTCTTATCTTACTTTCTTTTCTAATTATTTTTTGTAAATGTGGTGATATATATACAATTAACTTTAAAAAAATCTCTGGAATGATAAACTCATAAGGTTGGCCAAGTACTACAGATATCTACTTTCTCATCTGAAATGGTCACTTTTTGCAATACGCAAGAGAATAACTGACTTTAGACTAAACGTAGACTGCACAGAATTGAAATATAAAGATAAAAGTTCAACCAGCAACTCGAATAGGTATTTCTGAATTGTATCATAACATTTGAATTAGGTTGTATCAAGCTTGTTTAATAGAAATGTCCCCAGGCAAGTAGCAATTCATCTCCATGGCTTAAAAAAAAAAAGATTAAATCAATTCAAAAAATAAAATAAAAGCAAAAAGAATGCAAAGGAAGAAAACTTAAAACTGGAAACAAACTGAAACAAATGAATCTAATTGTATTTTAAATGAATATTATAACCCTGACTGAAAAGGAAAAGAAGAGAGAGTGAGGGATGGAGGGAAAGAGGAAGGAAGGAACGAAAATTTATCCATCCAGTAATTTACAAATACACTATTTGGTTGGGTATGGGTGTGGGGGAGAGAAGTGCACACAAACTCTGCCCTCTTTTTCAGTAGGTTTGTTTATTGTAGTAGTGGTTTTGGTAAAACAATTTAGAAATTATTTTAGAGATGTATCATAGGGTTGAGTGCACGAGTAAGCATGTTGATGTTAGGATCCAGGGCTCACACTGTGGAAGGAGGAGCACACAAATATGGAATAGGGAAGAGCAAGAAAGAACCCTACAGGGAGAGATTGGAATTGGAGCTATCAGATGAACTCATGATGTCCAAAAGAGAGGTGTGTGTATACAAAAGTTTTTATGCATAAGCATTTGTGAATGCATACTTTTGTGTTTATGTCTCTACATATGTATGTGCATTAACATATTTCTCCTGCAAGAGTCAAGAGGCAAAAATATTCAGTGGCAGTGGATATGCTACGCATCCAGATCTGAGCCTCTAACACCGTTCCCCACTAAAGGAGATGAGAAATGAATGATTCCAGGGGTGAAACAGGATGGGTACCAGACCAGCCTACAACATCTTCTTCTGCCAGAAAGTACTCACTAACATGACGGGGAGGTGCCACAGAGGCATCAGAAGTCAGAAAGAGAGGGCTCCATTGGCTAAATAGGGACCGTTTGAGCACCAAAATAATTAAAGCAGTAATGAATTATAACCATTGAAAAGACAGAAATTCATGAGTTCACACCAGTAACAGATAGACACATAAATTAATAATTAAATAAATGGGAGAGAAGAGAGCTCTTTTGCTTAGAATGCGCAAGACTGACGAAAATGTGCAGGGAGTGCTGGAGTTGGAAAATCATCATTTGGTAACCATTATAGTACAGATTGCATCAGATGAGAACACCAGTTAATGCGAAGCCCAACTGGAAATTTTTTCACTAGGAGTCTTCCTAATAAAATGGAGAAATTAAGCAATACCTTGACTAGGTGGCCAAAATTAACACTCCCAGTGTGGGACAGATGAGCATCATGTGCCTCTAGATGTGATAGCATGAGAGGAACAGTATCACCTATATGTGTAGTATTCTAGCAGAAAATGCATAACCACAATCTAACCATGAAAAAATGTCAAATACAAAATGAGGAACTTGATGTTAAAAAGAATAGAAAAAAGAGTAGGTGGATAAACTGTATTCTTTAAAATTTTCAATTCCATAAAAGACAAGAAATAGTGTGGAAATATTCCAGATTAAGGAAGGCTAAAGAGACATTACAACTAAATGTGATTCATGACTCTAGACTGAGTTCTTTACTGGAAGGGGAAATATTATAAAGGGTGTTGTTAGATAAATAGCAAAATCGTAATATGAACAAATATGAGATTAAAGTATTGTATCCATGTAAATTTATGAAGTAGATAATTATATGTAACTGTTAAATAAGAGACTTCTATTTTCAGTAATTACACACTGAAGTAAAGGGTCATGTTGTTTGTAATGTGCCCTCAAGTGGTTCAGGAAAAAAAATGGAGGTAGAAAGATAGAAAGAAAGAATGAGAGCAAATTATAAAGCAAATGGGGTAAAATATTAAGATTAAGCAAACCTGGGTAAGAGTATGTGGGAGTTCATTATACCATTTTTATTTTTACAACTTTTTTAAGCTTGAAATTATTTCTAAATAAAAAAAACTTTTAAGTAAATGAAGTATAACAAGCATTTCTAGTGAGCATTTTAAAAAGTCCACTGCCATCAGCTATCTGATTTTATTTTACTCAGAAAGCCGCCTAATTGCACAGAGAATGTTTTTGCCTTTCCTCTAATTCAGATCTGTTCACCAACACAGGAAAAGAATAAATGCATCTCCTTATATTTTTTCTTATAAAAAGGAAAAATAAATTGAACTAAGTTATACTTAAAGAAAAATTCTACTAAGTTTATTTTCAGAATCAGAACTGGTGATGTTTTTGCAGATCATATTACTATTTACATCAATAAGAAGAATTTTGAGAATGTGATAATGACTACATACATAAAAAACTAAAGGCTTATGATGAAATATCTGTAAAATAGAATAATAGATTTTCTTTAAATTTGGATTTTAAAATCCAAATTTAGCATTTTCCTCAATAATACTGAAAAATTAAAACTTATTTCTTGTACACGCATGGAATAATGAAAACATAAAGCTAAAAGCAACTTGGAAAACATCAAATCTAACTGCCTGATTTTAGTTCATGTAAAATAATAAAAAATATCAATGATGTCAGGTAAGTGTTGGAAATATAACAATAATGCTCAAAAAACAAATTATTTGCATTTTAAATATTATAAAAATTAGCAGTTTAAAAAAATTTTTATTGGAGTATAGTTGATTTACAATAAATTAGCAGTGTATTTATTTTCTACAGTGCAGATGTGTAAATTAGACTGCACTTAACATATTGTTTTAAATGGGAATACTCAGAAGTATAAAAGGACTTGCCTTTATTCTTTATATTTACGGAAATTATTTCTTATATGGAAATGAGACTCATATTCTATCTCACAGACAACCCATAGTTCCACAGTGCATATTTTTGGGAAAACAAGAACTTTCCGACTTATTTAGCACATATTTTTATTAATAAAATAACTATGAATAGGCTACATGTGGCACTTCTTTGGAAGTCACATACATTAAAAATAAATAGAAGATCAACAGATGTAGGTGGACACAAATTTGCTTTTAAAATGCTGAAAGACCCACGTTACCTAGATTTAGAGTATTTTTGTTTCTGAATTTAAAACACTGCGTCCTTCTTAGTCTGCGCTTAAGCCATAATCTTTCTTTCAGGCAACAAACTTTCTTGTCTTTGCTTTTTTTTTTGCAAATGGGGAAACAGCCAAAAGGAGGGAAAGCAAAACAAACAACAAAGAAATGTTTCAGTGTTTCAAAAGTTCTTTTGCAAATCCAGTTATTTATGTCGAAAACAAATAACGTTGTTTCAAAGTAAAATTATTATTTGAAAGATGATATATTCGGGTGGGATAGAGCCCTCTGTTAGCAGCATTCTCTTCTACAGGTGGGCAGTTTTGGGAAGTTCATACTGCGAAAGAGGAGACAGCCAGGGAACTGTGAGATTAGCTGGATCAACCCTGGGTCTCCATAGTCTAACAGATCTCCAGCAAGATCACCCACAGGTCACATAGTCAACCGTGTCTTATTAAGACAGGTATAAAATTTCACAATGCCATACAGCGGTCATCCAGTTTTAACTTTTATTAGATTCAATGAAAATTTATGTCTTAGATAGTGGGTCACATGAATGTAATCCTAACGAAACATAGTAAAATATGTGTCTATAGTGCAAAAGTCAAAATTTGTGTTTTCCAGAAATGAATTATTTACAATATTATATCTAATGTCACTTAAAACTTTTGGATGTGTGAGCAGGGTCTAAATGTTTGTTGTAATAACAGTATGTGAAATAAAAAGCCTATGCAATGCATCCAGCTGTTTTCCTAATAATGCCAAGAATATCCCCTTCAACAATCTATATGTTTTATGCAAACACAGCCATATAGGCGCTAATTTTTTTCTGTAGATATAATTTTCTCCAAGGCAGAAAAAATTCTAAGCTTATTTTGCATAGTCTAGGACTAGACTGTTCATTCAGAGACTTTAGTAATTCTCAACAACATCAACACATCTGTCTTGCTGGCAAGATAGCATTTTCTCTACTTCTTTAGCCTTCATTTGTGGTTCTGAATTTGCAGCGGTGATCAATTTAGATTGTAATTTCCTTGGGTTATGTTTTCTCTTGGTTGTTATCAGTTATTCAGCGTAATACCACACCCACAGCACTTAATAGCTCATGATGTCAAAATATCTCATACTTAAAATTCTGGACATTTAGAAATACTTCCATCATTTTTTAAAAGAGAGGGGCATTAAAAATGGTATTGTTGCAAATAACATAACGAAGTCCTGATGGAAGTAGTGTTTAACTAGTGTATGATACATAAAGATGAAGATGCACAATTTTAATGGATTTCTCAATACTAAAATGTTGATCTAGTTAAGGATGTCAAACTTTATACTTTCTGAATTTATAACACGAACAGTCTGTTTTTAACAGTCTGTTTTTCTTCTCCCTATAATCAAAAGACAGCAACTCTTGTTACAGCACATTGCATGAAAATAGTTTAAAAAAAAAAAAAAAGCTTTTTTCCAGGTAATGTAGTAGAACCAGTATGACAGTACTGTTTACCAAAACAGTAAAAATTAAATCCATTAATTGATGGAACAATGTAGACTTTCTCTTTTGGAAGCCATGTGAGTATTCTAATTAAAAAGCAAACCAAATTAAGTAAGCATTCAAATTATTATTTGACTATATATATTATTTATATGTATGTGTATATAACTGCATTTTTCTTTTTAAAGATGTATTAAAATAAATTGTAATGTTTTGTCAAAGTACATAGAAACCAATTGTTTTTAAAAGGAGGATTTAAAAATTGCTATATAATGAATACAATTGTATAAAATTATATTAAATACAATTCCTATATAGTGAATACAATTGTATTAATACAATAAATTAATGTTAATATGTGTAAACATTACTCTAGATTAGAACAACAAGAAAAAATATTCTGCTGGATTTAGATTACTTTAGAATTTCTTAATGAGATCAGTTTCAGCTTAGTTTGACCTCCAGTTATGAATGCAAATGGTCTTACCTTGTTTTAGTTCTTGTTCCATTGCTAGGCATTAAACTGTAATTAATCTTATTAAGACAAACATGAATTTCTAAAATTAGATTTACTTATTTAAATTTTTAAATCATATCATCTACACTACAAACTGCTCCTAAAGTATTTACGTATCGCTGCAATGTGATGATAATGAAAAATAACACTGAAATGTCACATTTTAATTAATACAATATATTTTCACAGTGGGTAAACAAATGCAAGAATATCTTTTCCCTGTAAAACGTTCAACTAATAATATGCAAAATTAACAAGGCAATATATGTAGGAGAATTTACAAATGTTAGGAATTTGCTAGAGCTGGGGAAGAAAAAAGTTCTCAAAATTTATTATTAATATAAAAGTTCTTTTAGCACTAAACTGTGTACAAAATTATGAAAAAAAGAGAATGTTTTACTTTGTAGTTAAAATAATTCAGCTATCGATAAGAACTTTTAAAATTTCCAGCTTTTTAAACGCTGTATGAAGTTGAAACGTAAATTTACTAAACTTTTTCATTTGAAATATTGACTACTTACTTGAGAGAGGTATCGGTTTTATCTAACCTACTGTTATTAACCTACTGTTATAGAACTGTTATTCTATAAGTAGCAATCCAAATAAAATGAAAAATAACAAGTAACACTTTCTTCTTACCTCTATGTCTTATTTACAGTTGCTTGTTGAGCTGCTTAAATAGTTGAGTTAAACTATCGACACCTCAAAGAGCTCTGTTCTCTGCTCCGCTCTCTTCTCTAGACACATTTTTTTTCCCTCTGCAAAAGGATAGTCTACCAAAAGAGGAAGTTGTGAAACACCAGAGTCATTATGCTTTATAAATTCTATGGAGAACGGAAAATTATTCACAAAGCTTACACTTGAAATCATGGTAACAGGCTATAATTTATGTGTATACATACATAATTAATGTATACACATATTTATATGTGTAAGCAAATTTTAGAAAAGTTATTGAAATCTATACTTAAGTAATGCTCATTTACATGAGGAAACATTTCCTGTGTGACTAAATGATAATCATAGAGGAACAGAAAATACTGCTCTGTGTGGAAGAAAATTATCAAGCTGATACATGAGGAATAAACTTGTTTTTATAAGGCTACTTAATGTAAAGTCTTTAGAGTATGACCTAAATCCTAATCTGACTACAGATATTTTGTAAAAAGAAAAAGAAAAAGAAACTTCAATAAACGGGCATTTTCCTGGAATCTGAGTAGTGGTTTTTTACCTACAAGTCTTAAACTTCCTTTCCCATGAATAGTTGCCTGTTACATATAGATAAAGCATTGCAAAACTGAAACTGTTGCTTATTCATGAGCTATGGTCTCTCTCAACTTCAGCCACAAGAATAAAAAACAGGTGCAGATTCTGCAATGTTGAACATTTAACTGGTTAAGTTTCTAACAAGATGGGGCATTAATTAAAAATATCTATAGGACAGTAGGGACAATGTTTGAAAAGGACATAAAAACAGTTGAGCAACACAAATACTATTGCCAACTTCAAATAAAAAGAAATACTCATGTATATACTTCTCCCAGGTTACTGGATAATAGAAGCAAATGGGTAGCTGCAATTTGTATGTGGCGGTCTCTCCCAACCTCCCTTGGTCGTTGGGGAAGAGGAAGGGGGTGGATTGCAAGAATAATTAAGTAATTATGTAAACCTCCACAGATTGCAAGAATTACTTTCTGGACTCTAGAAACTACCACGCTCTCAGGGTATCACACTCTGCTTTTTAGTTAACTATATTTTCAAAGAGGCAATAAAAAGTAATTAGGGGATGATTAAAAAATGGAAACATTTTCCATTTCACCTGAAGTCATACTTAATGTGAATTTGCAGTAAAAATAAATGAATAAACAATACTAAGAAAGCGGCCTCCACTCCCACACAAAAACCATAAAACCAAACCAACCAAACAAAACCCCCCGCATAGCATCACCAATATAAAATCTGATTTGAATTCTCTAGTGACATAATTGTAGAAAAACTTTTGAAGAAAAAGTTATTATTGATGTGATTAACATCGCTTAGATTCTATGTGTTTTTTGAGAAATGTTAAATATTACTGTATGTGAGTATTATTATAAAACGTTAAGCCCATCTGCTCCCCAGAGACCCAGGTTCACTCCTGGAAGCATAGTGTTCAATATCTGTGGATGATTTTAATGTGCTAGCTCAGTATTTGTGTCCCTTTTACCAGGTGGTGGATGTGTATCTCTGTTTCTCTAATAATCCTTTCCAGGCTGGTGAATATGCTCAAAGTTCCTCCATCTTAAAAAATCTCCTCTGACTAAAGTGCCCTATTACCTTCCTTTTTGAGAAAGTTGTCACCATTGACTTCCTTCAATTCCTCATACCCTCTGTATGTGTGTATGTGTTTGTCTGTGTGTTAGAATATATATAAAATAAATTGACCATTATTGTCATTTGTTAAGCATATAGTCCAGAGGAATGAAGCATTTGCACACTGTTGTACAAACATCACCACCATCCATCTCCAGATCTTTTTCATCCTCCCAAATTGAAACTCTGCACTCATTGAAAAATAAATCCCAGTTTCTCCTTCTGCTGCCCATTCCCTGGCAAACACCATTCTACTTTCTGTCTCTATGAATTGACTCGTCCAGGTACCTCATAGAACACTTGTCCTTGTGGCTGTTTATTTCACTTAAGTTCATTCAAGTTATAGCATGTGTCAGAATTTTCTTCCATTATATGTATCTACCATAGTTTGTTTCTATTCCATTATATGTATATACCATATTATATGTATATACCACATTTTATTTAACCATTCATCCTTTAATGGATACTTGTGTTGCTCCACCTTTTGGCTGTTGTGAATAATGCTGCTATGAACATGAGCGTACAAATATCTGACTCTCTGCTTTCAATGCTTTTGAGTATATACCCGGAAGTAAAATTGCTGGATCATGTGATTATTCTGTTTAAATTTTTGAGGACCTACCATACTGTTAAATACTCCTATCTTCCTCATGCTTCATCCCTCCGCATTCTGGTTTCTGTCTCGCCTATACACAAAGACTCTTGACAAAGTCACCGAATGACCTTGTTACCAAATCCAAATGACACGTCAAAGCCCTCGTACTTGACCTCTTTGCAACATTTGCCACTGTTGACCACTTCCTCCTCCTAGAAGTGCTCTTTGTGCTTGAATTCTGGACTTCACCTTCTCCTTCTGATTATGTAGCAATTGCTTCTTTGACTTTCTTATAGGGTTCCTTAACTGTGTTCATCCACTGAAGGTTGCCATTTCTCAGGACTCTGTTCTGGACCAGCCCCTCTTCTTACCCACAATCTCCTCAATATATTTCCACGGTTTCAGTAGGCAAATACTTACTGCTCCCAAATCTGTCTCCAACATAAATATCTCTCTAAAGAAGTTTTGACCAGTGCAAAATACAAGATCATTTTTACTTGTGATGTAGAGAAAAAAATTTTGCCTGGAAGCTCTAAGATCAACCTGAATTAATTTTCACCTCTACTATTGTTTAGCTTTGCACATGTCAGCCATCATTTCTGAGCCCTTTCCTCATCCATAGAGTGGGGCCTTAAATGCCCTCCTTAGAGAATCATTGGAAGATGATTTTGTTAACATTCAAAAAATTATGAAATGAAGAATACTTAAATATGTTATTGTGTTTATAGTATAAAAATACAGATAAAGCAAAAGTCTATTCTATTTCCCTCTAACATGATTCTCCTCCCCCAAGGTAACCAATGCTATCAGTTTGATGCATATCTTTGCAGATCTATTTCCTGTGCAGTTATATATGTATATATAATATACATATACATATATTATAGCACATATGGAATTAAGTAATTTTTGGGGTTTTTAAATGTACATAACATCATACTGTATGTTTTTCACTGTGGCTTTTTTTAACTTTAAAACATAGCTCGAAGGTATCTCCAAGTTATTCTTTTTTTAAAAAATACATTTATTTATTTATTTATTTGTTTATTTATTTTTGGCTGCGTTGGGTCTTCGTTGCCGTGGGCGGGCTTTCTCTAGTTGCGGAGAGCAGGGCTACTCTTCGTGGCGGTGCGTGGGCTTCTCATTGCGGTGGCTTCTCTTGTTGCGGAGCACGGGCTCTAGGTGCGTGGGCTTCAGTAGTTGTGGCACGCGGGCTCTAGAGCGCAGGCTCAGTAGTTGTGGTGCATGGGCTTAGTTGCTCCGCGGCATGTGGGATCTTCCCGGACTAGGGCTCGAACCCGTGTCCCCTGCACTGGTAGGTGGATTCTTAACCACTGCGCCACCAGGGAAGCCCTCCAAGTTATTCTTTTGAACTGATTCATATATAGCTAATTCTCCTGTTCATAGAATTTGTGTAACTTCTTCACAATTAAAAATAGAGCCAGTCAGCAACATTATGTCTCTTTAAAAATATGTGCAAATCTTTCTTTAAGGTAGATACAGGAAAGCAGAATTGTTGGTCCAGAGTGTATATACATTTAAAATACCAATTGTCACTGCCAAATTGCCCAGTCAAGAAAAGATTTACCCTTTTAGCTTCCAACATCTCCTGGTTTTTGGCTCTTTTGTCGGTATTTAATATACTGAAACTTTTAAAGATTTGCCAATCTAATGGACAAGAAAATGGTGTCTTAATGTTTTTAATTTATATTCTCTGATTATTGTGGAGACTGAACATATTGTAATGTTTGTATCTCACTTTTTATTTCCCGTTTGTAAATTGTATGTTCTTTCATTCTAGACATTTGTTTATTGGATAAATGTCAACATCTTATTGATTTGTAGGGTTAAATTTATCTTGTTTCACTGCATTGTCATCATTCTTCTTTTTCAATGCTCCAGTAATTGGCTACTCTAACTTTTTGAGATGACTCCAATATTCTTTGATAATACACTTGCTTTTTGGAACAGCAAGATGACCCAGGCTTATTTTGTATATTTCCTACCATAGGCGTGAACTTAGTCATTTCTCTAAAGGACCCTGGTTCCTTTTAGTAGGACAGGGTTTTTTGAGACTACAGTTTAGACCTTAATAGTGTTCATTGCTACAGAGTTATCACAAGCATTAGAGTTAGTGAATAAAATGTCAGCTCTTTCTACATGCCAAGTAGCACTTAACTGCAAGATATATTTAAATATGTATTAGAAGTTTGTGTTAATATTACATATTTTGCATTAAGAATAATATAGGAATAATATATCTGATATAAGAAAATACCTTTTTAAAATAAAAATTGGGCGCTATTTTCTTATGAAAGGATATTTTGATAAAGAAAGGCAATAGCATAGTAATTGTCATAATTTGCATTCAGAATGTTCAAAATACCCTTCCAAAGACATTTCAAAAATCGTCTAGATTGGAAAGATATTACACAGCTTTCATATTTTCCATTATTTTAATCCGCATTTATCATTATGATTCTCAATCTCTGTTCCCTTCAGTTTTTCCTGCTATTATGCCTTTACCACTTAAAAGTAAGCATCTCTGCATATGTCCCTGAAAACAGACTTCAATTAAAATAAAATATATTCATGCTTTTAGCCACTATTTTTTCTGAAGACATATTTTCATGGTCACTTGAAGACTACAGAAGTAGCAATATTTCAATTTCCCTCCGCATATCTTAATGGTGAGAGAAGTACTTCTGATTCACTGATTTTATTTTTAACTTCCTATAGAAATGCCCTTCGTATTTAAGCATTCATGTAATTTTTTCTGTTGTGTTTTCGTGCAGCTAGAGAATCGAAGAGGAAGGCATTGTCTGATCATTCTCAAATACCTTTAAGGCTCCGTTCCTTATCTGAAAAAGGGGATGAGAATACCAACTTCACTGGGGTGCTGGAAGAATTAATTGGATATCCAGGTAAAGGGCAAAGCTGAATAAGTTTCCTGATGAGTATGATGCTGATAATTTCCAAATCTAATTTGAGAACACACAATTGGACAAACATTTTTCTTCTAATTTGTGAATGTATTTATTTATTTTCAAACATTGCAAAAGGTTTACAAAGTAAATCACATCTAGTTCCACATTTATATTACATTTATTGTATTCATTATGAAAAATGAATGAAGAGAGCCAGGAATATAGGAGATTTGTGGAGAGTCATTTATTCATTCTTCTGTTTAAGATTTATTATCTGCTATATGTAAGGATTTATACTAGGAGCTGGGAACACAAAAAGAACAGCTGGACTTTGCAGGTTATTCTCTGTTTCACTCTTTCCTGCCCTGCTTCTTTGCCGAGAAGCTGATCTCTACTCACCACACTACTAAGCTCCCTTGTCCTCTTCCTTCTGGTTGAATTCAGCCAATGGATGTACCAGCATAAGATAGAGAAGAGAGAATTTGGACTATTTATTTTATCCCCTTCATCCTGTCAGGGCACAGTTTAGGAAGTAACAGGATTCCTCTCCCTGCAGCTGCAGATCCTCTCTGCCTGTTTTTCTTCCTCAGACATAGCACTGACTAAGTTCCAGTAACACGGTTCTTCTTGCCTTTCAGGTCTAGAGGTGGCAATGGCTTCCTACCATCACCAACCTATAGCTGCTTTATTGTACCTGGTTGGTTCCTAATTATTTCAACACCTCTCAATTATTCCTTCATTAAATCACCTGAAATTGATCCTTTCAAATGTACCATCTCAGGCAGACCTTACTCTCAACATCTACGTTAGTTCTGTCGTGCAAACAGATTATACATGCTAATTTGAAAGTGACATATTAGAAGGTGTACAGTTTCAGAGGGAACACAAAAGTGGAAAATTATAGATGTCCTAGGCTAGGGGAATCAAGAATCATAGCACAGAGGAAGTGATAATTGGACTGAGACTGGAAAGAAGAGTAGGACTTTATGGGTATTTAAAAGAGAGGTTGCAAATAGAAAAGGCATGGAAGTCAGAGGAAGAGATGTGACCTGGAAGGGCTGGGAAAGGGGATGGTGAAGGACTATAATAGAAGAAGCCAGAGAGAAGGCATCAAAAGATGACAAAGGGCACCATAAGTAATGGTGACTTGAAATATGACTCCTGAAGAAGAAAAAACACCCACTTTTTTAGCATGGCAAGCAAGTCTTTCAGGTATCTGTACTTTTTCTTACCCACATTACTGATCCTTTTTCTTCTGGAAACAATTTTCATGGTTTTTCTCTGAGGAACAGGCTCACCCTTGGTATCAGCCCATGTAAAGTAAGTGGCATTGACTGTCCTCACACTCTGACATTGGTGTAATGTGACCAAGGTCTGGCAAGCAAGTTTAATCCTTTTCCTTTGCTACGGTGACTGGTTCAAAGATGGGCATGTAACTCAAGCCAGCCAATAAGACTTACTCCTGGACATTTTAAACTCTGCTTTTGCTGAGATTGGCTATCGAAGAGACTGAGCTCTGATGACATCCTCTGAGTCCCTGACTCCAGCTATGCCTGAACCCTTATCTCTGTTCTTTTCACTTACTGAGCCAACAAATTCTTAGATTTCTCTCACTTGCAGCTACAGAGTCTTTTGCATCAGGAGGGAAACTCTGGAGGAGGAAGCATGTTTTCTTGAAGCATAGAATATCATCAGTAAAAGAAAGCTTTTTCGTTATTCCTAGACCAGGACTGTTCAACAGAAATATAATACAAGCCACATCTATCACTTAAAATTTTCTAGTTATTACATTAAAGAGAAATAGGTAAAAAGAATTTTAATAAGGTATTTTACTTAACTCAACATATAGAAATATTACCATTTCAGTATGTAATCAATATAGAAATTGTATCATTTCATTTTTAAATAATTAAAATAATTTTAATTGTTACTTAAAATTAAATAACAATTAAAAATTCAGTCACACTAGCCATATTTCAAGTGCTCAGTAACATTGGACAGCACAGCCCTAGACCAGATCCTAGAGTACAGGAGGAGTCAACAGAAGTCCAGTTGAAACTGAGTCTTTAGTCAAAGTTTAGGGTCTTAGAATAGGGAGATAGTTAATATTTTTGAACAGGGAAATGATGTAAGCAAAACAATGCTTCAGTAAAAATAATCCGGCAGCTACAGCATCCTTAAAGCTTTCCTGATTTCCCAGTCAAATTAATGATGCCTTTTTCTATAATCCTCTTGTATGGAGTTATAAGGACATATGTCAGATTCTCTAGGGGCAGAAACACTTATTCACTTAGAGTAAAGTAGCCAGGAAAATAATCTGGCGTTCAGCAGGATTCTTTCAAGACCTTGCTATGCCTTCCTTTGTCCCTAATGAGATTTGGAACATTCCCATGGCATTACGTGGTGTGCCAACTTCTGAATCCTGCTTCTAGACAATCAGGTACAGTGGATTGATGGAATCAAATGTATGATGAACAAATAATTAAAAGTTTTTTCCCTAATGTATGCATTAACTTAGAGGTCAATCTTGATTTGAGACCTATTCAAATAGGAAACAATAGGAGTCTTAGAGTCAAGAAAATATACTATATATTGTCAGCTCCAAAGTGGGAAAAAGTTTCTTTACTTTGCTTTTATCCCATCCCAGGTTCTTGGCCATAACAATTTCTCAAAAAAATGTATTTGGAACTAGTGAATTATGAAATACAAATAATAGTCTTTCAAATTTTCTTGGATAAGTAATATAAAACAGAGCACTTTAAAAACATTTTTCAATTTTTAATCTATTTAACATATTTGAATAACTTTTTGATTAAAATTTTCTGATCAACATTCCATTTTCTTTCCATTTTTCATAAACAAAATGATTTAAAGATATAATACTTTTCTTTCCTGGAACATTCATTATGATTTTAATCAAATGATTATATGAATTCTAAGAGTCTTCATTTGCTAGCAGATGAATTACATTAACAAAAAACTGTTTTGTCAGAAACACTCTTTTTCTGTACGAACATTTCAAATTCCTGAGCAGAGGCATTTTACATGGTTAGTGAAACACTTTGTTTCTGCCAACTGGGAGAGGGCTATGTTTGTTATTTCTGTGGTGAAACAAAGAAAGGATATGTTCTTCTTCAGTGGCACAAAACCGCTACAACAGAGGAACATGTTTCAAAATGGGGGTCAGGTCAGGAAAAGAAGTCCCCAGAGGAAAACTGCTGGGGACTGGCCACACCTAAAACTAGAGAAAACAGTGCAACAGCCATTGGTGGTGACTGCAGCAAATCACAGCCCCTGTGAGATGACTCTGTCCCTTTGTAACAAGACTTCCAGGGAGCAATGATGTTATATAATGTTGGAAGCTCTTGTAAAATGAAACATTGGTGTCATTTACTTGCTTTTTGTTTGTTTGTTTTGAGCAATGATGAGATATATATTTGAGAATGTCGTGGGGATTCAGTTTGTGGGACTGTAAGCATCAAAAGAGAAGAGGTATTTCTTTTTTTTTTTTTTTTTTTTTTTTTTTTTTTTTTTTGCGGTACGCGGGCCTCTCACTCTTGTGGCCTCTCCCGTTGCGGAGCACAGACTCTGGACGCACAGGCTCAGCGGCCATGGCTCACGGGCCCAGCCGCTCCGTGGCATGTGGGATCCTCCCGGACCGAGGCACGAACCTGTGTCCCCTGCATTGGCAGGTGGACTCTCAACCACTGCACCACCAGGGAAGCCCAAGAAGAGGTATTTCTTAGTGGGATTTAATCTCTGCTCTTTGGAGGTGGCTGTCTTTGTCAATACAGTTAAAGATTTTTTACTTTTGGAGACTAGTTCTGACATTTGTTGGCAAGTGTGGATATCCATTTGGCCACTACTGACTGAGCCCTTGGTGGTCATATTATAAAGCTTTACAATGTGCCTTTTGTTACAAAACATTTATATGGCCTTAATGCATTCTGTTCTTCCCAAAAGCCAATTACCAGCAGTTACTCAGCTTTTAGAAGGCTTCAAATGAAGTCACTTATGTTTCATAGTGGCTGAAAATTTACAAAAATATCAAAGCTCAAATCCTTTATTCTGTGTTCTCAACTGAATCAGTGGTTCCCAATGTTTTCTGAGTGTCAGGACATGAAGCACTTTTGATTCCTGGAAATACTGTCTTTTTTTTTTTTTTGATAGATAAATAGCTAGATAGAGATGTAGATATATGTATACCTATATGTATATATACATACTATGTATATAAATGGATTTTTTTGGTGAATGGGAGTTACAGAAGTAATAAGTGATTATCATAAAACTATGAGAATAAAACTATAAAAATCATTTTTGTTTCAATCAGCTGGGGATTATTACAATTCAATTTTTATATATAGCCTTCCAGATCCATATATATATATCAATTTTTCAGAAATGGATTACATAAAAATATAGCAGACTCCTATATAACTGCATTTCTATATTTATTATTCACAGACTGGGAAAATACTTAATGACAAAGCTACTATACATTTAATAACACTTCTTATTCACACCATCACCTCCATACCTTTGAACATATTCTTATAGAACATATATATATCCAGGCTACTGAAATAACTGTGGATGTATGGTTTGGAAATCTTTCATAAAAAAATATGTCTTTCATATTTAGAACCACTGATTGAAATCTTTTCACAACAAGCCCATCTTGTGTGGCTGTGCTGATTGCTCTACATCCAAAGCAAGTTCACTTGACATAGCTTCTGTTGTTGTCAAGAAACACACATGGAATAGTTGCTACAAACCAGAATAGGCCTCAACTTGTAAGAGAGAGGCTTGGGAATCAGCCTGTCTGATTATGTAGTTATATGACTTCAGGAATTAATCATTAATGGTTCTTAGGCTAAAGGTGAGTGAGATGCATCTATAATTTCTTTCCACAAAACCTGGTAAGACTTCTAAAAAGAGAGAAGATCTGGAAGAGGTCTTTAAAGAAGGAGCTATAATACTTGAGGAAGTTAGTTGGGCAAATGAAGCTTTCAGGGAGATGTACAGTCAAAATCCAAAAGAAATATCTAGTGAGTATTGTACTGAGGATGATCAAGAGATCAAAATTCACAAAGGAATTTATGTTAGAAGCAGCAGCAGTCATACTTAGAACATGACAAATTTCTTTTTAATTTGGGAACAAAATTCAAAATAAAGGTAAGTTCAGAAAATAATATGATGAACAACTGTGTAACCACTATCAGAATAAAAAGCTATTAATGCCTAGGTATCTTTTGGTTAGGTAACTTTTCTTTACATAGCTCATTTAAAAATTAACCTTGAAGTACAAGGAGTGGTTGATAAAGTGTTGGGGATATTATAAAAGAGAATGGAAAGGAAAAAGCACCTTTGGGAGACATAGCTAGTAATGTACATGACACACACTCAAAAAACTTTTAGAAAAATGACTCACTGGAATTACTTAAAATTGCAGAGACTCATCAAAGATGGGAGGTTAACTATGACATGATTTAACATGTTCTAAGTTCCTTAGTTTCCACAGTCATTTGATTATAACTCTAACTGATTAATTTCAGAAATACAGACAGACTCCAAGTTTAACTGGGCTGTGATCCAAAAGTTAATTTGTGTCTTAGTTGTTTGAATTTGCTCCCCCATAGTTACAAGGTTATATTCTGTTGTTAACTCTCCTGACTGGTTCATAAAAGCCTATTTAACATGTCAGCCAAGATTACCAGCTCCTTTAGGACCCCTCATACATCACATATAGGAAGCAGTGATTGTTAGGTCCGATAATAGTAGGGTGGTTATATTTAGAAAAAAAAAAGATTAGTTTTCTATGGCTGTGTAACAAATTATCACAAACTTACCAGCTTAAAATAATACGAATTTACTATCTCACAGTTTCTGTGGGTCAGGAATCTCATACAGCATGGCTGAGTTCTTTGATCAGAATCTCAAACTGCTGAAACAGTTTGAGATTCAGGGTTGCTATTCTCATATGAGGCCTAGGGTCCAAGGTCAAATAGGTTGTGGGCAGAATTCAGTTCCCTGTGGCTTTAGGACTGATGTCCCCATTTTCTTACTTGCTGTTGACCAGAGGCTGCTCTCTGCTCCTAGAGACCACATTCTTTGCCACCTGGCCCCATCTGTCTTCAAGCTAGTAATGGAGGGTATCTTGCACATCATATCCCTCTCATGTGTTGAATCTCTGACTTTCTCTGTCTCCAATCTCTAGGCCTAGTTTTAAAGGGCTCATGTGATCAGGCCAGGCCCGCCTAGAAAAATCTTCCTATTTTAAGGTCAACTGATTTAGAATCTTAATGACTTTTGCAAAATCCTTTAAAACAGTGCCTAGGTTAGTGTTTGATTGAATAACTAGGAGAAAATATGTACATATCAGGGCCCAAGAATCTAGGGTCACTGCCTTAGAATTCTGCCTACCACTAACCCTATCAGTTAGAGATACATACTGACATATGAAGGACAGAATGACATGATGCATGGGATTTGCATTGAAATAATCGAACAACAAGAAAAAAAATTAAGTGAGAGATAGATGAAATAAAATTGTCAAAATATTGAGTTGTTGAAATGGAATGATGGGTATTTAGGGGTTTATTTTACTATCCTTTCTGCTTCTATTACATTTGAAAATATCCACTAAAATTTTAAGTAAATAAATAAATAAATAAACTTTGATGCCATTGAACTGTAATCTTGTTGAGTTTAAACTCATAGCCTCATTCCTTCCTTTCTTCTGAATCCCTTGTCCAACCATTCCTCAGCATTTTAAATCCATGAAAGAAATTGGGACTAAGTGCATCCCTGGGCATACCTGGGATGGCCAGGACGGTAAATGTTAGTGCATAGATAAGGACTAGAGCATTTGTTATGCTGAAGGTGAGGAATATGTGTGAGACAGAGATCTCTGGCCAATGGGACAACTGTGATCAACTTTACGCTGGTTGGAAGGGGTAAGGAAATAAGGAGGCCTGAAAAAGAAGAACTGTCTTCCATACAAATGTCAGCAATAAATGTAGAAGAAATGATAGAATTAGCAAATTACCATTATGCAATCTGTGATGTAACAGGAAATTTAGACAAGGATATCAGAGATATGAAAATCAATTGGTGAAACTTTATAAGAGAACAAAATATTCACAGTTTTAAAATATCACCCTGTGAATAGCTTTTTCTTTTAAATTACAAAGGGAAAATGGATCTTTATAATGGATCAATCATGCAATTACTACCTTAATAGAGCTGTCTAATTTAAGATAACCAATAGTGAGACAATGTCATTTTATGATTCCTGATTAATGCAATGAGAGTTAATTGCTTTCACTTACGCAACATTTTTGCCCAAAATTTTTAACTTGAATACAGTCATAAGAAAATAATTATCCAATCTAAAGCATGGAGTATTTTACTAGACAACTGGCCTGAACTCTTACAAAATTCAGTGTCATTAAAAACAAAAACTAAAAGCATAGGGATTGTTTTAGATTAAAATACTCCAGTGAGACTTAACCAAATGCCTTAAATGAGCTTTGACTGGATCCTGCTTTGAAGAAAAAGTTTATGAGGACACACTGGAGAAAAAACTTTGAATGTGAATAGAACATTAGATGCTATAATTGATTTACTGTAGGTAATGTTGAGGGTAATAAAAGTATTGTGCTTTCGTAGGAAAATGTCCTAATCAGGAGATATGTTCTAAAATATTTAGAGATGAAGTATTATGATCTTTAACAGAAAGTTTAATATACATACACACATGGACATATGTGTGGTGTGAAGACAGAGGGAAGAAACAAATTTGTCAAATGTTAACAATTGGTGAAGATTATATAGGCTTTATTGTACTATTTTTCAACTTTTCTATAGGTTTAAACTTTCAAGTATAAAGGAAAAAATCATACAACCTTTAAAAAATTTTTTTTAATTTATTTATTTTTGGCTGCATTGGGTCTTCATTGCTGTGTGCAGGCTTTCTCTAGTTGTGGCGAGTGGGAGCTACTCTTTGTTGCCATGCACAGGCTTCTCATTGCGGTGGCTTCTCTTGTTGTGGAGCACAGGCTCTAGGTGCATGGGATTCAGTAGTTGTAGCATGCGGGCTCAGTGGTGGTGGCTCACGGGCTCTAGAGCGCAGGCTCAGTAGTTGTGGCGCACGGGCTTAGTCGCTCCGCGGCATGTGGGATCTTCCCGGAGCAGAGCTCCAACTGTGTCCTCTGCATTGGCAGGTGGATTCTTAACCACTGCGCCACCAGGGAAGCCCCTCATGTAACCTTTCCTGACTTTAGTTTCTATCTACATCTGTAAAATGAGGGGGTTTGAATAAATAATCTCTAAGTTCTTGACTATTCTTTGATTAAATGTAAATTGAAACAAAGGACAAGGCAGCAGCTGAATTATTCAAGAATTTAATAAAACAGGGCTTCCCTGGTGGCGCAGTGGCTGAGAGTCTGCCTGCAGATTCAGGGAACACGGGTTCGTGCCCCGGTCGGGGAAGATCCCACATGCCGCAGAGCGGCTGGACCTGTGAGCCATGGCCGCTGAGCCTGCGCGTCCGGAGCCTGTGCTCCGCAACGGGAGAGGCCACAACAGTGAGAGGCCCGCGTACCGCAAAATTAAAATAAATAAATAAAAAAGAATTGAATAAAACAGACCAGAATGATAAGAAATGTGATGCTGATGACATGGGCAGTTAATTTAAAACAATTTTTTAAATAGCATGTAGTCCACTGCCCTGCACATAATTAGTTATGGTTTTTTAATTTGTTGATGGAATTACACAACGCACTGATTCTTTCAAAATATTAAATATAATAAAAGGCCCAAATTATTTCCATTTTGAGGATAACAGTTATGTGGTTGATATATATAAGGAGTTCTACTTATTTCATATCCAGAATATATTTTTTGAGAAAAATAGAATTTCATTAGTAATTATCTGTCAAATATAGTGGAGAAATTTTTAAAACCATAGAAAATTTGTATGTATGATATATTATTCAAGTACTAAACATTATTTTCTACTATTAATTCTTAAGGAAATAATTTTATTTTATTTTTGAAATTAAGGAATTTATTTTAAGTAGGTAATACTTTGATCATCAGGACATTTTCAGATCTATATTTATTCTGGTAGCTAGGCCACAGTATTCCCAAATGATTAACTTTCAGAATATAAACAATGCTCAGACAATATGACTGTGGTAGAACAATACAGAGACATGATTATTCTGTAACCTTGTGTATAAGAGAGACAAGAACACTATCAACACACAATCACACAACTGAAAGTCCTCTTCTAACATGAATGATTAGTACGTCTTTACTAATGACAACTCTCCTCCCACCTTCTAGATGAAGAGTATGAAGTTAACCCAGTTGTCCCCACTTCCTGACACCACTCATTACATAACTGGCTTCCACATCAACCCTCTATAGAATCACACTGGCAGTCTTTGGCTAGTGGGCTTGGACAAGTTATTGTCTATCTGCACTTCCTCCTTTCTCCCTTTACTCTCTTTCTGTATTCTTTGTCTTCCTTCCACCCTCCCCTCCTTTTTCCTCGCCCTTCAGGTCCTGACATTAGGCATCAGGCCTCTTACTACTAGAGTCTTTGAGTTTTCTCTTTTTACCATTTCCTATTTTATTTATTTATTTATTTTAAAAAGTTACTCATATCGATATGCTCCTTCTCTATTTACTTTAATACCTTAGAAAAATAAGCAGGCTATAAAATATTTTTCCCTTTAAAATAAAGTTAAGGAAGTAATTTTAATTTTTCGTTCAGCAGACTAAATATCTTCGTTCTTTAGCAAATTAGAAAAATTAACAATTCTCAGTTGGTGAGCATCAATTAAAAATTATATCTTGTTATGTCACATTTACAATTAGGTAGCAATACTAAAGGACAGAAATATGTTAAAGTATACTCTAAATGTAAGAATTTTAGCTGTTTTACTTGAAAATTCCAAAAATGTTACCCAGAGAGCCTAAATAAAATGTACTGAATTGTTGATGAATCATATGCTTTCTCCATGGTGACATAAAATATTATTTGAAAAGGTAAGAAGGATGAAGCTTCTCCTTCAGTTAGAAAGAAAACTGTAAATAAATAATGTTTCTTAGATGATTCCTTGCCTATACTGTAAATATTAATCAATTTTTATGAATAATTTTTGACATTGTCTTTCCTCTAATGGTTTATTTACATTGGAGTATTTTATTTAAAATTATTATACATCTAAATCTATCATAATTTCTGTTTAAAACTGTGTTCAAAGGGAAAAAATGAAGAAAATTTATCTAAAGTTCAGATTTTTTTACTCTTTATTTTACTACATACAATGTATAGTTAAGAATAAAAGCAAAACTGATACAATAGGATATGATATATCCTGGTAAAGTTTTCAACAAAGTATCAATATTAAAAGATTTGTCCAGAATATCTTTTTTTAAACACATGCTTCCTGTTTAAACATTATAGATTCTTGTTAACTAATATGAGCATCTTTCCAGTCTGCCTTCATATTATATCTAGATTTTCTTGCCAGCAAGAACATCACAGACCATGCACCTATGCATCAACTGGCCATCTTGTCTTTGACTAAAACTTTGGTTTGTCTCCCTTGGTAAAATCCAAACTGATGGGTAAATTAATTTTACAAACCTTGGTTGTGTTGGTACATTTTTAAGTGATTCTTTTTTCTTGTAAAACGCAAATGTAAATTGATTGTGTTAAAAATGAATTCTGCTTTGTTGTGTACTGATGGAGTCTTGCTCTCACCTAACAGTGAGTATTAAGATGGCTGCATTTTGATCAGATGTAATTTGCATCCCCTACGTCACTTAATACAACATTATTTACAGATATATATATATATATACATACACATATATATACATATATATATATATATATATATATATATATAAACACACACACACACACACATATTCAGTAGATATTTGTTGAATGAGTGGTTCGATGAATGGACTACCCTGGTAACTAAGAAGGTGCTTAAGGCTATGGGATAAGGTTCCCATGTAATAAATAATTGTTTTTAAAATTAATATGAGCATTTGCTCTTAACACTTTGAGATCTGTAGGTCTTCCTATTGTTTAGTAGATTTCCCAGACTTTGGTATCATATTTCTGCCCATTCCTCTCCTACTTTTTTTAATGCTTAATTTATTACAAATTTCAGAATTGGCAAAACGTAACAGTTCTTACTACTAAAGCATTACCCCTTGTTCACCATAACAGAATATATTTAGCATTGCTTAACTAAACGAGGAAGAAACATTAATTCTGCCCTCCGTCTACTCATATGCCAAATTCACATCTTTGTCTGATTTACTTGCATCTGTTTTATTTTAGCTTGGTCAAGAAAACAATACCGTCTTGAACTGTATTACAAAAGACCAGAAATGTGACTGAATCAATGAATCACCATCCATTACAACAGTTATATTTGAAAGGGATATTGTTAGAAAGAAGTCCTATAACTATAAGGGACTATAGTCCTATAACTATAAGACTTTGAAACTATAAGACCTTGAAACCTATGTGCACAGTGCTTTACAGCTCTCCAATTTATAGATTTCATGTTGGATTAAATAATTTGCAGCACCCTGACTCTTTTCAGGAAATTTTCCAAATTATCTAAGGCAAACTCACCACTGTTTATGCTACTGAATATTTGAAGTTTAAAAAAAGTCACAGGGCTATTGCACTTAAATGTGTTGCATAAAGGCCTTTGCTATTTACCTGAATAAGTTAGTAATTTTACTTAGGATGACTTTTACGCATAAATTAGTATTTTTAAAAAAATGTAATTCTATGCACTTATAAGATTTATGCTACCCAACATTATTATTAAACTATGAATGTCCTTGAATAAAGATTTATGTCAATAACAAAAAAAATCAGTTGAGTATTATTCTCCCTCTAGGGCCCACAGTACATCTTAATTATGCACTTAAAAATCATTTTTTCAGTTGAAATGTGTTATAGAGATATGAATAATGATAAAAAACTGGTACAATATAATCTTTGCGCCACTTGCATCCCATAAAATCTGTGAATTTTTTTATTCAAACAGAACAAAGTTATTCAGTTATATGTTCACTAATGCTTCATGATGATGGTTACATTAAGAACAATTTTGGTAATAGTTCTATATTTCTCATCTTCTAGGGTAAAAAAATATGACAATTTCTGCCTAACTTGATCTGCAGCTACTTCCTTTTCTGGATTTGGAATGAATAGTAATTGCCTAAATTCAGAGTTACATTTAAGACCAGATTTCAAAAAATTTTAATACAAAACCTTTCTGTCACATCATCTTGAGTTTTACTGAAAACCTAGAGGTGCATATAACACCTAGAATAGGAAACAAAAGTCAACCACGAAGAGAAAATCTCTTCTTTCAGTTACCTTTTATTAATTAATTGTGATAAAAATCTATGTAATTTTCATTTTCACTAACGTTAAAAATTCATTTTTATGGTGGCTTGCAACTCCAGATACCACCCATGATAACTGGAACTGAGAGCAAACAGGTCCCAGTTCTATCTTCTCATACCTCTCCACCTGTTTATCCAGCTACAGTACAAATGTCTCTTTTTCCTAAAGTGGTATCATATATTCAGTCAAGAATTTAGATGAAAAAATATTTTAGAATCTCTTGAGAGGAGATAAGAGCAACAACATAAGAGAAAGCAATCACTTATGCAGGGATATTTTATTTGGCACATATATAAGCACAGTGGTGAGAGAGGATATTGTGTGTTAAAAAGCAACTGAAGGGCTTCCCTGGTGGTGCAGTGGTTGAGAGTCCGCCTGCCGATGCAGGGGACACAGGTTCGTGCCCCTGTCCGGGAAGATCCCACATGCCACGGAGCAGCTGGGCCTGTGAGCCATGGCCACTGAGCCTGCACGTCCAGAGCCTGTGCTCTGCAACGGGAGAGGCCACAACAGTGAGAGGCCCGCGTACCGCAAAAAAAAAAAAAAAAAAAAAAGAAAAGCAACTGAAGTAAAATCACAAGCCTAAAAGGAAGTTGTGCTTGAAAAGCAGGATATTTCTGCTTCTGGCCATAAGGGAGTCACAGAGTCTAGAATTGCCTTTCATCCATAGACAACTAGAAAACTAGGCAAAATATAGAATACATCTATTTTCAGAAACTGGACCATACGCAGTATACCTAATGGTCCCTGAGAAAAGAAGCAAATGAATTGAGCTTCTTGCTTGGAGGTAATTTCTGGGCTGCAGTATAGACATAGGGAAACCAAAATGAGCCTGGAAATCTCATTGAGTTGGGGCATAGATGTCCCAATTTGAGGAGGCTGCAGCAGTTAGAACTTGCAGGACAAAGTATCTGAGATAAAGGAAGTGTGTAGAGAAAGAACTCTAACAATCTGACTAGGGATTCCTATGAGTCTTTGGCTAAGTACCAAATATACATGAATACCATGAAGACTCATGAGTCCAGACTGGGAACATCTTCCAGTGAAAGAATAATTATATTGGAGCTGTAAGATGAACAATTCCCAAAACTCACACAGAGCTGAGAATTATTTGAGTTCCCATCAACCAGAGTAGAGATGCCTTGTTGGGTATTCAGTAGAGTACACAGAAGAACCTGTATCTTAAAAGTGGGACTAAAATAGCCAAGAGAAAATTTCATTCTAGACTTTCCCTAAAATGACTTTAAAAAGAGCCTAAGGAGTTCTTTGGTGGTTTCATGGTTAGGATTTGGCACTTTCACTGCCATGACCTGGGTTCAGTCCCTGGTCAGGGAACTGAGATCCTGCAAGCTGTGCAGTGTGGAAAAAAAAAAAAGCCTTGAAACATCAAAGTTCTAAAATGTGCACCCAGTCTAACAATCTTTAAAGGAATATAACAAAATCCAGCACTCAGCAACCTAAAATTCACAATGTTCGGCAACTGATATAAAATTACTAGCTATATGAAGAAAGATAAAAAAATTTGACCCCTAACCCAAAGAAAAATCAGTCAGAGGAAACAATCCTAGAAATAAAAGGGATGATAAAATTGGTGACAAGGACTTTAAGATATCAATATAAATACGTTCCACATCCTCAAGGATGTAAAGGAAAACATGAACATAATGAGGATACAAGTAGAGGATATAAAAGAGAAAAACTGGAACTCTTAGAGATGAAAGTTAAAATACCTGAAATTAGAAATTTACTAGATAAAATTAACAGCACTATATTCATTTCAGAAGAAAAGATCAGTAACTGTAAAGACATAGAAAAAGAAGGTACCTAAAGTAAAATATAGAAAGATAAAAGACTAAAAAATATAAACAAAGCTTCAGTGACCTGAGGGACAACAAAAAGCAGTCTAGTTTACAGAAGACCCAGAATGAAAGGAGGGAGAGCAGGGGACACAAATAATAGACAAAATTCTCCAATTCCATGAAGCTTACAATCCCAAAGCAAAATAAACACAATGAAAACTATCCCAAAACATAACACAAGCAAATTGCTGAAAACTGCTGTTTGAGAATGGAGATGGGTATAGGGAAAGGGAAGGAGATGGAGTTAGGGTTATGACTGAGATAAGCCCCAGATAACCGAAGCATTCCATTGACCTCTCCTTGAGGATCCACAACAAGCAGGTATAAATACTTAACATTGACTTTAAATACCGGCATAATTTTTTTTTAGTCTGACATTAAAAGTGAACAAAATCAAGAATACTTAATCCAAAGCTGAGAAAAATATACACACTACACATAGACAAAGATATTAATTGGAGATATATGGGGGGTGTGGGTGATAGCAGAGAGTGGGGTACAGGGAAGCTACAGATCATTTGTCATTTATTGTAATTTTTAGCTACCCCATCAGAAGTGTCTTCCTTGTATATGTGGGATAATGCTATGCTTCTTTAGTATGACATTTGTATTCAAGCCCTCTCACTGTGATATTTTATTCTGTAAATTCTCTCCTCCTCCACCCTCCTCTCTCTTCGTCTGCTCTTTATTAAGGATATAGCATGATATTGGAGAAAAGAAAACGGAGAATACGAAATTCTACCCAAACAGAAGGACAACTAACAGAACTTCTAGGGAGTATAAAAGAGTCAGAGAGGGAAATGAAGAGGAGAACCCAGGGTTTAGACACTTGCTGGGCCCCAGAGTTGGGGATAATAATTTGATGAAAAGATGAAAATGCATGGGTAGTTGGAAAGATCTCACAGGATAAAGGGCTGTAGCCTGATTCCCAGAGTTTATGAGAAGGGCCACAGGCCACCAAAGGATACCTTGGTCCACTTAGGTTCATACTGTGGGCCTGTGGTATAGTTGAGCAGAAATATCTTGAGTTATAGTTGCCAACTTTTTCTCAATGGCAAGTGGCAGACACGAATCCCAAGGTTCTTGCATTCTCTTTGGGGTGATGAGACACTGGCCATGAGGACACTGGTGAGAGTTGAAGTAGGAATATACCATCATAGTGAATGGACAGACACAGGACTTAGGCGGCTATTGTGAAGAGGACTGGGAAAGATGGGCTTATGTTAGCAAGGGAGGGCCACAGGGCCCTGACAACATTAAGAGAAAAGATTAGTAGTTCACTAGCCATGAACTAAGCAGGAGCTATCAACAAGACCCTAGCAGGCAGGTGTGTTTAAAGAAAAAAAGGAAGTTGATTGTTTCTACATGGTTGACCCTCAAAATATTTTAATTAGATGAATAAAATAATGCCTGAAATAAACTATATTCTAGGGGTTTTAAGTGGCTCAACACATCTTTGATAAATTTTTTTTTTTTTTTTTTTTGCGGTACGCGGGCCGCTCACTGTTGTGGCCTCTCCCGTTGCGGAGCACAGGCTCCGGACGCGCAGGCTCAGCGGCCATGGCTCACGGGCCCAGCCGCTCCGCGGCATGTGGGATCTTCCCGGACCGGGGCACGACCACGCGTTCCCTGCATCGGCAGGCGGACTCTCAACCACTGCACCACCAGGGAAGCCCCAATATTTTTTTGATATAACCATAAATTAACTATAAGTTGCAACTAGTTATAGAAAACTATTTTATCTAAAATACTTTATGTAACATTATTTAAAAAAACTAAAAGAAATACAGAAAGATTTTAAGAAAATGCATTCATTTTAGAATGTGTATCACTAATATATGTCATTTCTTCTATTTTTATGTAGCACTTCCACCTGGCTCAAACTTGGTGGGAGATGCTTACTTCTTGGTAGCGGGTAGGGCATGTTTTCTAAAGAGACAGCAGGGAGCTGGGCAGTGTATTTAAGATAGGACATATTTCAACACGGAAACTTGGAAAGAACATGTGACGCATCACATTGCCAGGTGTCCAACCTCTGGTCTCATTATCCACATAAGTATATGAGTCTTGTCATCTCAGACTCTGATGAGATCACTTGGAGTATTCATTGTGGCTGAGGTGTCAGATGGAGTGGAGAGGGCTCTGAATGGGGGAGCTGGGTGTACTGACCTCTGCACTGGCTTCAGCCATCAACCAGCCATGTCACCTTCAAACTGAGGCTTAGTTCTTCTACTTATAAAAGGTTGGGGTCGGGACTAATTATTTCTAAGATCTTTGTCAGCTCTTATATTTTTTGAACGTTAAAAATAATTTCTAATTTCATAAACCTAGAAAACCATATCATCAATACCAAGGTTCAAAACTTTCAAAACGTGATGATATTTAGGAATGAACAGGGCTTCCCGGGTGGAGCAGTGGTTAAGAATCCGCCTGCCAATGTGGCGGACACGGGTTCGAGCCCTGGTTCAGGAAGATCCCAAATGCCGGGGAGCAACTAAGCCCATGTGCTACAACTGAGCCTGTGCTCTAGAGCCTAAGAGCCACAACTACTAAAGCCCTCGAGCCTAGAGCCCGTGCTCCGCAACAAGAGAAGCCACTGCAATGAGAAGTCCATGCAACCCAATGAAGACCCAATGCAGCCAAAAGTAAATATGAACAAAATGAGAGTTTTTAACGTATCATTTATTTGTACTCTTTATCTAAAAATGTATGCCCTTCTCCATTGACCTAGAATTCTTCTCACTGTATTAAAATGAAACATAAAATACCAGATGTACTTGCGTTGGATATAACAACCAACCGTCAGTAGAAATAATCTGGAGTTTAAAAGTAAATCAATCATTCATTCTTCTGGTGGTATTATTATAAATACTAATGGTAATATTACTCGTGAAGATTGTCCAAGGGAGACACAAAATCTGACTTTATTTTGTCCCACTTTATAACTCACACGTCTCTAATTTCTTTTTTATCCCGATTTCTTCTTTGCAGGTATGTGGCACAAACCCTCCGAAAACTAGAAGTCGTCTGCGGCCTCTCCTTAACTTCCACCCAGCTGCAATTTTTTTTCTTTTCTTTTCAGAGGTTCTTCCCTAAATTTACATTTACAGAATAACCTATTTTATCCATTTTCTCTCTCCTCTTAGAAGAAAGCATCTAATAAACTCAGTAGTTCTAAGATGTTAGTGACAATTATGTGATTCATAAGGAATAAATAAGGAATAATAAGGAATAAATAAGGAATATTTATTTTTAAAAAGATGTAGTAATGCCTACCACTCCCCCATACACACCATTAATTCCTAGTGATATCTGTTAATTGTGGACCACTAAAGGGACATCTTTTAAAAGTAATTAGTATGTTTTCTTAGCTCATGAAGATTTTTAATTTTTAAAAAAGATCACTTTTTTTAGTGCTTTCAAATAGGAACCCTAGTAACCTATTGTAAAAGGAATAGTTAAGCCACTGCATAATGAGCCATAAATACATCAAAAGCACAAAATGAAACGAGAACTACCATGTCAGGCACTGTCACAATAGAAAGATTTATAATTTTTTTCATCATGAAGATGTTGGGTAATTATTCTTACTGTGCAAAAGCTTAATTACATTCATATATAGGCATCTCTGCACCATTCACTCATTAAACATTCATTGAGCACCATGTTCCTTGACTAGTTCCTTGACTATATGTTAGTATTTATGCAAAATATATAAGGCACACATATTACTAGTTAGGTTATGCCCATGGCAGCCACCTAACTTAGAGGCTATGAGCTGGTATGCAAATAAACACTGAATAGTAGTTTACATAGGAGAAAAATTTGCATGTAATAATCTCCAAATTCCCACCCCATAAATACTTGTACTAGTTATAAACTTATCCTTATGCATCAAAACTCCAAAATATAGTATTTTGGTTAAAACAAAACTTTTTCCCCATTAAAAATATTGGATTGACAATCCTAGATTCAAAGGGTACTGGAACTGAAGGAAACTGTAGAAATCCTGTAGTACTGTGGTGCTTGAACTTGCTTGAAAGAGGCCAGGTGGCTGCCTCAAGCGGGTTGGAGGAGTGGCATGCTGTTGGGGACAGACTGGCTGAGCAGGTGGCTCCTGGAATAACCAGAGCAGTGAAATCCCTGGGGCGGGGGCGGGGGTCGGGCAGCGCCCTCTGCTTCACACTCAGCCTGACTTTGCAAGTCACATACTTACATCATATGCCCTGGTCCTGTAGACATTTGAGTTTGCAAAGCCTACATTATATCCTTCTCTTTCTTTTTACTCATTCTTCCTTTCCACTCAATGTCTAATCACTAAGGAATGAGGTTCATGTCACTGGCTGATGTTTTCCTAGAGAGCACATTTTCCCCTGGCACAAAGGGAACCATCACCTTAAATAATTTTTACTTTAACTTATGAATAGCCTAAACGATTTTATGTAAATGAGTTGCATGCTCTGTGGACAGGCATTATTAATGTATGCTTGTGAAATTTTTATTTTAATAACACTATTTATGAGAGCTGAAGTGATGGATCCAGGCTTGGAAGCCTGATGCATCTCACTCACTTTAGATGTCTCACAGGTAAAAGCTAAGTGGTACTACCTGCAATATAACTCCGAATCCTTCAGAATACTTAGAAAAAATAAAAACTTAACAAAAAATCATCGTGTTTAATTTGATGGGAATGAAAATCGGAGAAATGGTTTCAGTTTCTATTTTGCCTGCTGCACTGTCCAGTATGGTAGCCACCGGCCACATCAAGCTATTTAAATTTAATTGAAATAAAAAATAATAATTTTCTCAGTAACACCAGTTATATTTCAAGTGGCTAGCAGGTACTTCACTAGACAGCTGAGATATAAACAAATTTCCATCATTACAGAAATTCTGTTGGACAGCACTGTACTAGAGAAATACTGTAAACTGAAGAAAATTGCTTGTCATCTATAAGCATGAAATCTTTCCTTCCCTCTGTTTCTTGTCATGGTAAGGAAACTGTTACTCTGAAAAGAATACCTAGTGCATTTGTTTTCCTTCTGACATTTCTTTCAATTGTCATGTCCCCCTGTATGCCTTTTACTTCTAAGCGTTCATCTTTCCTGTTCAATCCACACATTAAACACAGAGACATCAACCATTACCATCCATAGTCTTCCCTGGTAAATAAAGTAACTCTTCCACTATCACTAATATTAACTATAAATTGTTATCCTGCAACTAGAAAAGATCAGATTGTACAAACTTAAGGAAACAGCTTTATGCCTCTGATGGATCTCCAGTAAATATCTCTGCCTCAAAATACCTTCCAAGAATCTGGTCACAGTGCCTGAAATCCCAGCATGCTCTGGAAAAATTTTAGTTTGTCTAAAGTTTATTACTAAAATGCAAATTCCTGGCTGCTGTGTATCAATCTGGTTTCCGTATGTAGCTATTTGCAACCCAACAGGTTAATTCTCCTAGGTTTAGAACCTGGAAGGAAAAGGGCTTTGGCAACTAAAGAGAGCAGTTTGTCAGGGGAAGTTTTCACGAAAATGCCAGGTTGGTTCTGAAAACGTAGACCTCCTTACAAAGAAAGGAGACCAGAAAACATGAGGATGCTGTTTGCAGCACTATGGGATAAACCTGGCTTTGATCCTGAGTCTGTAATGTTCTCTTGTGCCATTGGACATACTTCTTACCCTCTCTGAACTTCAGTTTTATGTCCTTAAAAATGGGTCTATAAGTAACTTATCAGGATAATAAATGATGTGTACACATAGGCCTAGTTCTGTATAAAGCGCATATTGGGAGTGACAAAAAGGAGCTACTGTTGGAATTACCTGCCACCCTTGTCACTTTTTTTTTTTTTTTTTGCGGTACGCGGGCCTCTCACTGTTGTGGCCTCTCCCATTGCGGAGTACAGGCTCTGGACGCGCAGGCTCAGCGGCCGTGGCTCACAGGCCCAGCCGCTCCGCGGCATGTGGGATCTTCCCGGACTGGGGCACAAACCTGTGTCCCTTGCATTAGCAGGTGGACTCTCAACCACTGCGCCACCACCAGGGAAGCCCCCCCCCCCCCCGTCACTTTTAAAGTTTATAAACCTCTGACTTCAAACTAAAAATGATGACCATATTCAATGTCCTTTCCTCTCTGCCTTAAGTACTTGAGAGTCAGTCAGTCAGAGCCAGGAACTGACTCCAAAAGATTGCAAAGAAGGTATAGAAGGGAACTTCCATGGAGCATGTGATGAACACAAAGAAAAGGTTTGCATGGAGCAGAGAATCATTAAATCATTATCCAGAAGTGCTGGAAAAGGAGATTGGAAGGCTGGGATAGAGATAAGATGTAAGGCTTGGCAGAAGTTGTTTTTTTGTTTTTGTTTTTACATAGAAGATTCCCTCAAGGACTGGAACCAGAAAGTGTAAATTATTCCTAATTGTCTCAGTTTCTTGCATCTGTCTGGGTTTATACTGATCTTAAATATTCTTTTCAGTTGCAACCAGAAAGTATGAATAAGTGCATATTGGGTACCTATTTGTGTTTATAAAATAGGCATATCCTTCCTTTTAGGAGTTGTTTTTAAGCCTAGAGGGGCAGATAGATTTTAAACAAAAATTTCTATAAGACAACATGACATGAACCATGATATAGGGCAGCGCAGGGTACAATGGGAGTTGCAGGGGTATGTGCTCAGAAAAATAAACTTCTCCTGTAATAGCTAGCAAAACCAAACACTGAGTGGATGTCATTTCCTGCAGCCATGACTCTCAAAATACAACAGTTACTTTATTTAATGTTTTGGGATATATTCTCTATGTCCTTCCTATCATATCTTTTAACATAAATCACCTAGAATCAAATGGAAATATTTAAGTTTATGAATGTCCCAGAAAATTACAGTAATAGTCAACTTAATCAGAAATCCTTATCCAATAACTTTACCCATTGGGAGTCAATATAAAGGATACCAATAAAATACTTCTGGGGCTTCCCTGGTGGCGCAGTGGTTGAGAGTCCGCCTGCCGATGCAGGAAACATGGGTTCATGCCCCGGTCCGGGAAGATCCCACATGCCGCGGAGCGGCTGGGCCCGTGAGCCATGGCTGCTGAGCCTGCGCGTCCGGAGCCTGTGCTCCGCAATGGGAGAGGCCACAGCGGTGAGAGGCCCACGTACCAAAAAAAAAAAAAAAAAAAAAAAAACTTCTGATGGCTACATGGCTGCCACAAAGTATTCTTGAAGATCATCATTTATATTGACTTTTATTTTATATGCAATTGTAACACATTTTTTTGTGTTCCTTTCTTGTTTGTTTTGGTGGTCCACACAGGCTGACTAGTGATAACAAATGAGAAATCTGAAGAAATCACGCACTTTGGAAATAGAAGTGGCAAAATATGAATCAGAAAGGAATCTGAATTTTGAACAAAAGGCATTAAGATTTGAATAATACTGCCATTCCAACAGCAAGCCAATGGGGAGTGCATTATAAAAGATTTCCTTCAAAGTGATCGAAATGGAAAAAGAAGGCATCTAAAGTAATAAGCTTCCATTGTTTGGAATTTTTACTTATATGGAATATTATTTTTATTGGTGATGATTGATAAATAAGGTGTTATAAAACCTTTAGACATAGTATTTATGTCTTCAAAATATTTGCCTCTGATTTCTAAAGCCTTGCAACAAAGCTATTAAAATCTTTTCTCTCTACACTCTGGTTCCAGTGTCAGAAAAGCCTACTCTTTAGGAAAGATGTTAAGGAAGATTAACATCCTGTCTTAAGTTTATGTAACGAAAAATAGAAATACTGTAGAAATTAAAGGGTGTGGACTTATTTAAACCAAGTTATTAAAAATTTTATACACTTAAATAGTGACATGTGATTTATATTTAGTTAAGTACCTTAAGAGAGTAATCAGGAAAAGTAACCTAAGGTCTTTATGAACCAAGAACTAAATAACTAAAACCCTAAAGAAAAAAAAAAATCTTCAGATCAACATTTCCAACCAAACTTTACTCTGAAAATCTACCTTCCAGAATAGTAATTACAAAAGGTTTCATTTCTTTTTTTTGTTTGTTTGTTTTTGCGGTACGCGGGCCTCTCACTGTTGCGGCCTCTCCCGTTGCAGAGCACAGGCTCCGGACGCGCAGGCTCAGCGGCCATGGCTCACGGACCCAGCCGCTCCGCGGCATGTGGGATCTTCCCGGACCGGGGCACAAACCCGTGTCCCCTGCATCGGCAGGCGGACTCTCAACCACTGCGCCACCAGGGAAGCCCCTTTCATTTCTTATGTAACAGTTAATTTCCAAAGAACTGAAAACTTTAAAGACCAACAAAATTTATGTGTTCGATGTAGAAGTAATAATAGCAATAGTACCTTTAAGACTGTGAAATTAAAACAGGGTTCTCTTCTCTTGCACTGTTATAAAGCAGAAACTAACACACCATTGTAAAGCAATTATACTCCAATAAAGATGTTCAAAAAAAACCCCCCATGAAACAGTGTTCTCTTATTAGAAAACAAAGTTCCAATTTAAACTAGAATGCAAATGAATACCTCATTCCCACCACCCGAGTTCTGGGCCCTGGTTCAGCCCTTTGCACTATTTCAACAGTCTGATAATTAAAAGATCTCCTTATCTCTAATCTTTTTTCTTCCAGCTTATCCTATTCATTGATAAGATTAATCTTTCTAGAGCAGTGCTATTCTGTATCATTCCCACACTAAGGAGCCTTCAAAGACTCCCATTTTTAATTGTGTTAAGACAAACCCATCAGGCTGTACTCCAAATCCCTCTATCCCAGTGATTTTTCAAATGAATTCTCTGGAATCCTAATAATTCCAAGATGTGTTTCAGAAGTTACATGAAATTTTGGTCCAGTGCAATGGATGCTGAGGCTGCAACTATTGTCTATTACCCTGGGGTTCAAATGTCTACATGTCATTAGACCAGAACATTATAGGAATAATTGTGCTAAATTTGAACTGATAGACTAATTACTACTTTGAAATATTTTACGTATTAGGGCTCTGCATAAAATTTTATTTGAAAAAAATTTTGACCTATTAAAAGAGTTTGGGAAATGTTTTATAGCATGCTACCATTTTATCTCCCAACATGTCCCAGTTACCTGTATCTACTATGATGCCGGTTCTTTTACTGGAAATTCCCTCCTCTTCATCTCATTCCCCATGTCCTCAGGTTAAATTTTTTCATGACCATCAAAGCCTTTACTGGTCCATCTATCCAACTTTCTCTTCACTTTGTGCCATGTTTACCGCACCCATTGGATTTTCTTCCCTGTGTTTTGTCCATAGCCCACACTAAGTTTATTTTTCTTGACAGTAGGAATTGTGTCTTACTTTGCATTTATTAAGTGATCAATATTTCTTAAAAAAGAATTGAACACCAAGATTCTGAAAGTAAAAATGACTACCACCACCACTGTTACCACCATATAAATTCTATAAATTCTCTGCTTTAAGAGCATTATCTTTTCAAGAGCCTTGTCCAATGACAGATGTTCTCTAATTAGTAAAATGTATGAAATATGATACTTTCATAGAACATATGCAAAATCAACAATATTTTAGAGTGATGTGACAATATGAGAAAATATGATTAGTGATAACAAGGATAATGAAAATAATAGTTTATTGAATGCTTATCATGTGCTAGATCTGTCCATATATCTTCTCTTCTCATTCTAACAGTTCTCCAAAATGGGCAGCATCTCACTTTTTTTTTTTTCTTTTTTCTTTTTTTGCAGTACGCGGGCCTCTCACTGTTGTGGCCTCTCCCGTTGCGGAGCACAGGCTCCGGACGCACAGGTTCAGCAGCCATGGCTCACGGGCCCAGCTGCTCCGCGGCATGTGGGATCTTCCCGGACCGGGGCACGAACCCATGTCCCCTGCATCGGCAGGCAGACTCTCAACCACTGCGCCACCAGGGAAGCCCAGCATCTCACTTTTATAGAAGAGAAAAATGGATACTCCAAGAGGTCAAGTCACTTGCTCAAGGTTATAACTAGAGTAAGTAGGAGAGTCAGGATTCAAATATTGTTTGTGTGGCCCAAGAGTGAATGTTCTTTCCAGTTCATCACATTATCACTCAGAGTGTAAATAAGGAAAATAATAATGATACTGGCATATGTGTGAATTTTTCATGCAAGAAGCTTTGAATAGTATTATTCAATCATGGAGTTTGAGACTTTTTTACGTCTGTTACAAAATTCTAGCTTGAGGGGTTTCCCAAGATAACACACCCACTTGGTCTGAAAACTGTCTTCCTCAGTTACTGAGCATTTCACTCGTCTTGGCTAAGATGAAGACCTTGCACCAGAACAAGTGACAACAAAAGAAAAAAACTGAAAAATAGAAATGTTATATCCTTAGTTACAGATGTGAACTTAAAACGTATGCTGCTTTTGATGGTAGAATAAGAATGAAGAGAAAACGTGTACAGCATATGTTAGTCAAATATGGATTTGGGAGCAACTCTGGTATTGCTAATTGAGTAGCGATTAAAGCTAAATAAACAGAGGCAGACTTGCTATCATAGCAGAATGGACTGGAGGTATTGATCAAGATGCTCTTGAAGTGTGTGGGAGTTTCAGGCTTTCAGCTTGCTCCCCAGCTTGACTCTTAGCTAGAATAAATGTCAACAGTGCCAGTCTCCGTGAGACCAACTGCCTTCTCACTAATGCAACCAGGTATCTTCAGTCAGCCCTGTTTTTAACTTCTCTTGCCAGTTGCCAGTCTTTCTGATTTCAGTCTTAGCGTTAAGCCCATGGACTGGCTAAAAACTAGTTTCCTCATTTCACAATACTTAGCAATTCCAAACTTATCCTTAGGTCATTGAGCTAAATTTTACTTTGGTGATTCCTAAGTAAACTTAGTATCTTTCATAACTTTCCCCATAGTTTTTCCTTAATTGTGATTTTACAGTGTTTGAATTCCTAAATTATAAGTAGTAAAATAACACTAGCTGCAGATATTTTGAAAGTAGCTCCTGAGACTATCACCTTGAGACAACCCTGAGGTTATTACTAGGAAGAAAAGAGTGTGAACAGCAGGGGTGCCCAGTGGAGGTGGTCTCTAAGGAGGGGAGAGCAGAGGTACGATAGTTAATCAGCCCCAGTGCTTGAGGGTTCAGTTCCAATTACCCAGAAGCCAGTTGTCCTAAGCTGTTTACAAAGCTTCCCTCTCCCTCTCCCTCCTTCCTTTTCTACCTGCCTCCCTCCCTTGCTCCTCCATCCCTCTCTCCTCCCTCGTCATCCTTCATCACTGATTTTCCTGACCTCATCTCCTCTCTGATCCTCTACTGATTGATCTAACGTATGACTTTTAAGTTCATGAGAACCTTTCTCCAAAGTCAGAGTGAGCAGAGCCATTTTAGACCATGATACTGTCAAGATAATATTTTTAATGTGCAAACAAGAAACTCTGTAAATAGAAGATCATTGTAATTGCTGCCACTTACAAGATGCCACTTCTATTGAGAAATTAAAGGTGATTTATATCTATTAAATGCAGTCACCATTTTGTTTCAAAGTGGAAAAATTATAGCTAACATTTATCAAATTCTCATTATGTGTCCGGGATAAGTATTAACTAAGTATTTTATACAAACTTTCTCATAAAATCTTTAAAATCAGTCCCTATCAAGCAATAGGTACTAATATTATCCCTATTTAACAAGTGAGGGAATTGCGACTTACAGAGATTGAGCAGTTTGTTCAAGGTCACACAGCTAGTAAGTATTTAGACTCAGGATTTGAAACCAGATACTACTAATTAAAAAGAAAAAAAGAATTGCTCTTAATCACTTATACTGCCAAAGATTTTAAATTATTAATTTTAAGCTATATCTGATACCCTTTTGGTCAAAACCACCTTTCCTAAAGCTGTTACAGAATATAATGAATGAAAGGCAAAAAGCAGACTGGTCAAATTTCACAGAGAATTAGTTTGGGTCAATAATAGAGTCATTCCAACAATAAACTCCACTTGTATTATATTTTACCATATTATGATAAAAATGCCTTTTTTTTTTCTTTTTGTAGAAGTATTTTCAGATAGCATGGTGAGATGGTCTAAAACAACATATATCAATTCTCCTCTTAATTTAAGTCTTACTCCAGAAATGTTCTTGCAACTGGATAACAAAGATTTGCTTTTATTTTTTTTTTTGGTGGGGTATAAACTTTAATGAGAACATCTCCTTAAGAACATGGAAATGATGTTTTTTATTTATTTATTTATTTTTTTGCGGTACGCGGGCCTCTCACTGTTGTGGCCTCTCCCGTTGCGGTGCACAGGCTCCGGACGCGCAGGCTCAACGGCCATGGCTCACGGGCCCAGCCGCTCTGCGGCATGTGGGATCTTCCCGGACCCGGGCACGAACCCGTGTCCCCCGCATCGGCAGGCAGACTCCCAACCACCGCGCCACCAGGGAAGCCCAGAAATGATGTTTTTACATACAGTACTGTGCCAACCTTTGGGCTCATATTTGGAGCTGCAGTGTTACAGAGGATTTACTTATTTAACATAGTTTTATTGAGTTTTATTGAGTACCTCCTGTGAACAAAGCATCTCAGACAATAAAAAGGTTACTGGTGTTAGACCTTACTTGCAGGAGCCAGGCTCACCATGATAAAAGAGACTCGCGTATCAAGATAAACCCCTCTGTTCTTTTTAAAATTTATTTTATTTATATATTATTTTTGGCTGCACGCGGGCTTTCTCTAGTTGCAGTGAGCGGGGGCTACTCTTTGTTGCGGTGTGTGGAATTCTCATTGCAGTGGCTTCTCTTGTTGCGGAGCACCGGCTCTAGGCGCGCGGGCTTCAGTAGTTGTGGAGCACGGGCTTAGCTGCTCCGTGGCATGTGGGATCTTCCTGGACCAGGGCTTGAACCCGTGTCCCCTGCATTGGCAGGTGGATTCTTAACCACTGTGCCACCAGGGAAGCCCCAACCCCTCTGTTCTTGAAGCAAGCTGATCAGGAGTGAGTATACCAGGAGCATCTCCCTCACCTCAGGTGGAGAAGCAGACAATTACTTGTGTAGCCTCAGATCAAACTAAACAATGATTTTAACCTATGACACCGTAATCTACCTGACTTCAACTATCATCACCATCTGCAAATGCCTACTGCTATTCCCTATACACTAGACTGAACCCCCTGTATATTTACACTAATCTAGTCTAGGTTCACAACTCTTCTTAGGGCACTGTCATTTGGGGCATTGATATTTGGGGGAAGCTCATCTACTTTGAGGATCAGTTCCCTTAGCCACAATCCCAACTGGTCCCACCAGTTAGAGATGCCAGCATGTCTCAAGCTGAATCCATTTAATTATGACACATTTGTTAGAGCTGGAATGAGACTTAAAGATCCCTTGGTGGTTTTTTTGTTTTTAATTGAAGTATAGTTGATTTACATTTGGTGTTTTATTTTAATCAATAGATCCACTTCTTCAAGTGGAATTTAATGGAGAAGCTCAATTAAAAAAACTAAATAGAACTCAAGGTGCAGTTGAAATAAGAGTACAGAAATGAGAAGGTCCAAGATTCCTCCCTCCTCACCCACCATAAACACACCTATTCAAGATTAGAGCACAGCCTTAACATTCCTGATTTAGTCCAACTAATCCTGAGTTCTAGGCATCTTGTCTGAAGTCACCCAACTAGTAACCAACTAGTAAGTCTAGGACCTAACACTCAAAACCAGTGTATTAGTCAAGGTTCTCAAGAGAAACAAAAACAACAGGATGTGTGTGTGTGTGTGTGTGTGTGTGTGTGTGTGTGTGTGTGTGTGTGTGTGTGTGTGTGTGTGTGTGTGTGTGTGTGTGTGTTAACTGGGGGGACTGGAAAGTCTGAAATTTGCAAGGCAGGTCAGTAAACTGGAGACCCAGGGAAGAACTGCTTTTGCAGCTCAAGTCTGAAGGCTATCTGGAGGCAGAATTCCCTCTTCCTTGGGGGACTTCAATCTTTTTCTATTAAGGCCTTCAACTGATTGAAGGAAGTCCACCCACATTATGGAAAGTATCCACTCAAAGTCTTCTGATTTAAATGTTAATCACATCTAAAAAGTACCTTCACAGTGACATCCAGACTGGTGTTTGACCAAATATCTGGGTATCATGGCCTAGCCAAGTTGACACATAAAATTAACCGTCACATTCAAGGTCCTTAATTCAAAATTGTATGCTCTTTTCATTCCGAGTAACGGTTTATGATCCAACAGAAGAGAAAGGACAGTGTAGTATATGCTGCCTGTTGCTTATCTAACACCCATTCTCCTCTTCCCCTTCCTAACAAAACCTAAAATTTTTGTGTGAAGGCCAGTGAGCCTACCTAGAATATTAAACCTTCTAATTTTTCCTAGCGTTATTTTTGACCAGTGAAATGTAAGGAAAGGTGACTGGGTGTAGTTTTGGGAAATCTCTTTAAAGAGACGAGCTGATTTAGCTGGTATGTGGCCCCTTGGCCTTTTCCCCGTCCTCCTTCGTCTTGCCTGGAATTTGGACCTGAGGACTGAAGCTACAACAGACACCCTGTGATCACAAATGTCAAGAAGATCAGAAAGACCTAAGTCCTAACATTTTTTGAGCTGATGAACCAGCATCAGTAACTCTCTCCAGATTTTTTGTTTCATGAGAAAGAGAAAAAAAACATTATTTTTTTCTATGCTCTGTTAAGATTGCTATGCAGTCTCAGTCCTTAATTGATACAGACGACGACACAGGTAATTATGATGAAAATCTTAAAAACTGAACAATGGTGGAAACCTTGAGACTGTCTAAGGCAGCAAGGCAGAAGAAACAGGGTTGATATAAGTTAGACATCATGAACACATCAAATACTATGAGAGACCATTAGGCAGGATTTCTGGGAGACTGAACAGCTGCCATGAATTCAGCAAAAAGGTAAGTGGACATGAATAGCTATAGGAAGAAAGGAGATAGATATTTAAAATAGTTAAACTTTTTAGCCACAAGCCTAGGAGAGTCACTGGAATGAATTGCAGTAAAGCTGTGTGACTTTTTTTCTCTGAACCTTTCTGGAAAGCGATAGGACAGGAGAAGAGCAGGAACAAATTAACTACCCTCATTAGTAATCTCCACTGTAATTTGTCTCCTCCTGACAGACCATTTGAAGAGCTTATCTTGACTGGTTTGTCAGTGGAAGCACCTCTTCATCCTAAGGTTTTTAAAACAAAGACAACTGATTAAACTCTTTAACTTGTAACTAAAACTGCCCACCTTGCTGCAAGAGCTGAATCACTTTTAGACATGATTTTTCAGGAGTGTGGGGTGGGGAAAGAGAGATAGAGAGGGAGAGAAAGAGACTTCATCTGTTTGAGATGATTAAATTAACTCCTGCTTTGAGGCAGAGAGATAGCTCTGAACTTTCCATAGCCATCGAGAACCTTTCCTAAAGATACTCTTCTTATGAGGGTTCAGTTTTATGGAAAGAATGAGGGGTTGTGCAGTAGTGATAAAGGTGTAAGTGGGAGGATGTGTGAATTGAATTTTCTCGAGTTGAGGTGGGGAAGCTTCAGTCGGTGGATGACCTTGGGCACAAAACAATCATTGGCTGGAAGTGAGCACATAATATCTTTGGGGAAAAGAGAATAGAGTAGGGCAGGTTCGAGTCAAGTTTGAAGGCAGAGATGTAAGTGAGAATCAAGATGTATCTAGCAATACATGGTCAGGACAGCAAAAGAACTAAGCTGGAGGACAAGAAACAGGTGGTTAGCAAACATAAGGCTGGAATTGTGGCTGAAAATCCTGACAAAGGGAGACTTCTCCCCTACCTCCCTTCCTCCTTCCTTCCTTCCTTCCTTTTTTCCTTCCTTCCAGGGCATTAGAGGTACAGGGCTCATTTTCCTGGCCGAGCTTATTCCCTCCTGTTTTCTCAAACCCCAGTTCACAGCCAATGGAAAAAATGGTCCTCATTCACAGTTCACCTTTGAGAAGTCTTTCGGGAAGCACAGAAATTCAAGCATGTTTATTACACCCCCATCTGTTGTCAGGAATAAAAAAATATTTTTATGCAAAAAAACAGCATTAGGTGTGATTTTGACATGGAAAAATACTTCTTTTAAAGATTTCCAACACAATGGAATATGAGACTCAAATCTTATAATGCATCCATAGGGCTATCCAACTTCTTCCACTGAAGCAGTATTTTATTAAATAAATAGATATATTCCTAGCACTTTCTAAATTAATAAACATACATTTAAAATATTCTGAGAAGAGCCTATTTAATTCTCTGAGTAAAAGGCATCTGAAGGAATTTGGTTGGTGGGATGCAACTCTCTGTATTTTCTTTCCTCCCTCCCTCCCTCCTTCTCTCCCTTCCTTCCTTCCTTCCTTCCTTCCTTCCTTCCTTTCTTTCTTTCCTTTTGGCCAAATATCAGTCAGTTAATTGGAATCTAATATTTATTGAGTACAAACATGGTCTAATTTAATGCTCACAATAAGCATTCCAATATTTTTTTAAAAGATTTTTAGCCACTTGTTCGAAGTCACTAGTTAAAATAGTAGAGAGTTTTCATTTTCTCTGAAATAAATCATCAGCTTCAAACAAACCTTACTGAACGATGCTAATTCTGTACACTCCCTCAAGTTACTTTCAAAGGTAGGGGAAGTATAGGCTAGAGTTAAAACTTAGAGCTGTTTTGGGGACATATAAACTGATCTGAATAGACTTATTATACCAATTTGAAAATGAATATCTGGAACAAGAGGAGCTTTGGTAGTAAAATAATTAGAGAAAGTGAAACATTAGCATTTTAGTTTAGCAACTTTCTTTCAGTGTGTGGAGAAGTATTGGTTTATAAAACAGAATTTGTAGACGTGGTGGATTCAGTTTACAGTGACTCAGTTCATGGAGTCCTATACCCTTTCTTGGCTCCTTGTGATGTGGCAGCCACACACCTGTGACTTTACAAAAAGGCAGAAAAGGGTAAATGAGCAGTTTGGTTACTGTTTAATCATGAAACAGTTTTCCTGCTTTTTACCCAATAGGAAAATTAGATGATAAGCAAAAATTGCTTTTCATATACACCACAACGAAGGACTATATTTCAAAACCATTTTTCTTTGATGGTTCAATGACTTTGTTTTTTAATTTACAATCTCCTGGAAGCTGAAAATAAAGTAAATCTTCAGATAATATAAAAACCGCAAAACTTGTAGAAGTTTCACATAAGACATTAGAGGTATGCTCTACTTTCTACCCAAAGGAACTAATTTCTGAATATTTATTTAGTTTATAAAACAAATAATTACAGGCATGACAGACACAAACCTATGTTTTCCAAATCTTCTCAGAGCATAAATACTTACATTAAGATGAAGTGTTTTAGGTTAAGACTTATGTGTAAGAAGTCATAAACAACCTAGTTTCATTATATTTAATGTTCTAAAACAGCATTATAATCTTTTAGAATTGTTTTCATGTTTGAACCATTTAAATATATCTATTAATAATAAGGTTAAAGTTCAAAATAATCTATTTTTTAAATGCCACCCAATTTTCTGATTATATTTAAATATTATTTGCATACTTATACTAAATGAAAAATAGTTTGAAATCTCAGCTTTCTTAAAAAAGGAAATATTCTTTGATGACCCCTCTGAGCATTTTTGGTTCATAGCACAGTAGCTGGTATATATTTTATACTCAGTAAACTTTAGTAAACTACAGAATTTAGTGAACTACTGTGAATTATTTTATTATCTTTTAAAATTTTATATTGTATATTGGAGGAAATCCAGGAAATTTTAAGCATCCAAAAATTATGATCTAAAATAAAGCGTAAATCAATAATGAAATTAATCCTAGGCTAGGGTCTATTGGTTACAGGACATTTTGAGATGTAAGTTTATTTTAAGGTATTTCATGAATAGCAGCAATACATTTAGCTACAAAATCCTTTGGTTGCTAAACATTTTATGTCTTAAACTGATAACCTCTGAATGGCAATTTTTTTTAGTGTTAGTTATGTTTACCTTAGTACATATTTAACATCTGCCTATTGTGAACAAATTCATTCTTTGCCTCGGACATTCCCTCCTTGTTTTTCTCTTTTCTGGTTTCCCTTCATGGTACCACTTCCCTTCTGCCTTCTCACAAGGACATGTCTACTTGTCCCGCTCCCCCAAAGCAGAATCAAGGGCATGAGATTATTCTTACTGCCCACTCTCCTTCAGGCTCCAAGGTCTGCAACCATTGCTCATCAAGCCCTTCTCCTTTGTAACTCCTATTCGTTATTGCTTTCTTTAAAACTTCTGTTTACTGACTTCCAGGAGATTCAGTGTCTACAACTTCAACACCTCAATTGAACTCTGTCTCTTCATTCCATGCCCCACCACCATGATCATCAGTGATCCTTCCAACCCCCTTGGCCCAACTGTCCAACTCAGGCAGAGACATCCTGGTCATTACCTAGAACTGGTCCTTCAAGATATCAAAGTCTGAAATCCATTTCTCAGTCCCCAGCATCCTTCTCCTCCCATCATGAGCTCTCATGCCTCTATGGAATCTGTCGTTTGTGCCCATCATGACCCTTGGTTTTTAACCCCTTTGTACTGTCCTCAGGTATGAGAAAGCCTGACTACCTCCTTGGCCTCATTACCTACTTAAAGATCCCATGTTGAATTAGACTTTCCTTTCACTGACTTTCCTTCACTCTAGTCCCCAATCCTGGACACAATCTATTTTCTCCACTCCTATTCCATGGCTGCATATTGCTGAAGGATGTTGCAAAGTGATGTGTATTACAGGGACTATAAATTTATGGTCCCTGACCTCAGCTGAGTTTTCAGTGTTTCTCAATAATATTTTTCTGATTTTATTGGTTTATTTTCTATGGACTTCACTATTATTTGTTATCTACCTAAAACTTACTTCTGGTTGTCTCCCTCTCAACAGGGAGAAGATTTAGGCCATTTAATATGAATTCCCCACTTCGCTCCTTCTCTTCAAAACTCATCTAAACTATCCTTTCCTTTCTTGCTCTTGTTTTTGAGAGATCTCTCCAAAATTTTCCCATCTTCTGAACACACCTTCTTCTAGTTCCTTTCATTTTCCCTCATTTGTTTTTTTTCAGTTAATCTGTCTTTTCCTTGGTAAATCAAGGCCCAAATTGTTACCAAACTTAAGTTAAGCTATTCTCATTATTGCTTTCAACTTTAAAAAAGCCATCCTCTTTTTCACTTACTTCATAACTAGACTTCGTTAAAAGGTAGTCTGTCCTTTCTGCTCCCTCTTCCTTCCTTGGCATTGCCTTTAGCAACTCAGAGTCTAGACTTCCTCGCCCTGGTCTATTGGAACAGTTTTCTCCCAGATAACCATACAAATCCCCATATCCAGTGTCTCTCCCTAAAGTACTTTTAATCTAACACTGCAGACCATTCTTCTCACATGTCTAAATCATCTTTCTAACAAATATTTAAATTGCAACTATATGCAGTAATGCAATACAAAGATAAATATTATATGGCCCCTTTCCTTAAGAAGCCCATAGACTAGAGATGGAACACACTACTGAAGTTATGAACAAGAGCTATCATGACAGAGAAAAACAAGAGTGATCGGCTCTGCCAGGGAGAGCTGGGAACAGCTTCACCAATGTGACATCTTCAGTGCTGGTGCTAGGACTAGGATGTGTCTTCTGGGTGGAGAAGAGGAAAGCAGGCATTGAAGACAGAGACAACATGCCTGAGGCACTTGCCTGGCATGTTTTGGAAAAATTTAGTGTATGTGACTAGATGTAGAACATCAAGCATTCAGGGTGCTATATAGGGATTAGTGAAGCAGTTTGAGGTCATATGTTAAAGGACTTTTTAGACCAGGTAGGAGAAGTTAAAATCTGTCCCATTGGTACTAGGGAGCCAATGGAGACTTTTAAGATGTAGAGCTTTGTGATGTGATGTATCCAAAACAGAACAGATTACTGAGCCTCTGAAACTAACTCTTTATTTGCCAAAATTTTGATTAAGGGAAACTTCACCCTTCTAACCATTCACTCTTTAAAACTTAGACATAGGGGCTTCCCTGGTGGCGCAGTGGTTGAGAGTCCGCCTGCCGATGCAGGGGACACGGGTTCGTGCCCCGGTCCGGGAGGATCCCACATGCCATGGAGCGGCTGGGCCCGTGAGCCATGGCCGCTGAGCCTGTGCGTCCGGAGCCTGTGCTCCGCAACGGGAGAGGCCACAGCAGTGAGAGGCCCGCGTACCGCAAAAAAAACCCAAAAACCAAAATAAAACGTAGACATCTATGTCTAGTCTGCCCTCCCCCAATCACTCTCTGTATCTTTGATACCAAACTCTATCCATTTTACTCTACGTCATCTCTTGCACCTTGGATTTCCATTCCTCTCATCCTCCATGTCCAGATTCAAACCTCACCTGTTAGCTCTTGCCTGGACTTTTGAAGCACATCATGCACTGGGGTCCCAGCCTCTAGGGTCTCTCCTTTTACTAATATACTCCCCACAGTATTGGCGTTATGGAATGTCTGCAAAGAATAAACCAATATGTCAAATACTTTCTCCAGGTCTACCCGATATGAGAAGGCTTTCTTTCCTTTTGCTAAACCTTTGTTGAGTACCTGCTATCTCAGAGGCATTGTGCTGACCTCTTGCCTTTAGGCAGGGCAGAAAGCAGAAGCATCCTACTGCCAAGTGCCCTATGGTATCTATCAAGTCCAAGGCAGGAATTGTAAAATGGTGGTCATTGGGCTGAATTGGCTCAAAGTCGTATTTTATATAAACTGCATCATTTAAATAAATATTTACAATTTGGGACAATTCACACAAAAATAAAAATTTATGGTTTCTGTTGAAAACACAATCTGTCAAAGCAGAATCAACAATCAGATGGTCCTAAGTAGAGGAGAAGCAAATGCTTATACCGGTACCACTTGCTACTGCCTTTGCATCTCACTTGATTTCTTTCCCCTAACATAATTCTTGGGCTGGGATGGGGTGAGGGGAAAGGAGGGAGGGAGGGCTGAAGATGCCTGGGGTTGAATTTCCTGTCATCCCAATGGGAAGGGGTCTGAGAGTCAGAATTACATTGTAAAAATTATTGTTGTAAAAGAATATGCAGTTTCTTGAATGCTTGCGTGTTCATACCAGCGAGGTGTAATACCATAATTCATACCAACTAGGTGTAACATCAATAATTTTCTTGTTTGAGATTTAAAACAACCCCTCAATTTCTACTTATATTTTTATTCTCTCATCTTTTAAGAAGAGTGGGCATCAGAGCATTGATAGATGCAGGGAAGAGTGATGAGGGAAGTAAACAGAAAATGGATGGTCTTCAACATAGAAATTCAAAGCAGTAAATTAGGTTAAGGAATATCATGGGTAGAAAGCCAAGAAAAGAAAAAAAAATGCATAGGCAACTGAGATTGGGAGAGAATTCCTAGTGTGATAAGAAGCAAATGCAGAATTGAAAGCAGAGATTTTGTCTTTTCAAGTGTTTGAAGACACCAGGAAATATCACAGCCAGAGCTGGAGAACATATAAAACAGAAGTCTAGAGAAGTCCCCAAACCGATGAAACAACCTACTTCCCCAAATAGTTTAAGGGTCTTTGTCTTTGGTGAGCCAAACCACTAAAATAAGGAAGGAGGCAAGGTCAAGATTTTCTCTTCTAGGTTCGGAGGAGTCATGTTTTGCTGATCTGATACTGAAGCAACTATACTTCTGTACAGAGCATGAAGCTGTATGTAAATTCATCCATTGCCTCAACCTGTTCTGCAAATATGTAATAGCTCAGTATTTGGAGACAAAGAAGCCAGTTTGTTCATAGTATTGCATTGTTTACCTTTTATTAACATGTATCCCAGGGGCTCATTTGCATAACATTTGCATTGCTTTGGCCATGGACAGCACATAAGGCACCTGCAAAGCTCTTGATCCAGGGAGGAAATAGTGTGTGGTGGGCTTATTGAAGTCTATGTGAGTGAAGGTGGGGAGGGAAGGAGAGAGTCATTCGTAAATTCAGTTAAGATAGCAAATGAGTACTTAGGTTCCTTAAAAAACACTTTTTCCACTTTAAAACTATTTTGGGACTTAGACCCTCAAGAGTAGAAATTGTTCTTAAAGGGAACAAAGTTCTCTGAAAGAAATAAAAAAGTTAAATCCATATTTGGCAAGGGGCTTTATATTGAATATAAATTTTAAGATAAATTTATTTTTCAGACAGTATATAAAAGCAATCTCAGGGCTTCCCTGGTGGTGCAGTGGTTGAGGGTCCGCCTGCCGATGCAGGGGACATGGGTTCGTGCCACGGTCCGGGAGGATCCCATGTGCCGCGGAGTGGCTGGGCCCGTGAGCCATGGCCACTGGGCCTGCGCGTCCGGAGCCCGTGCTCCGCAAGGGGAGAGGCCACGGCAGTGAGAGGCCCGCATACCACAAAAAAAAAAAAAAAGCAATCTCAGAAAAAAAGTCAGAAAAGTTTATTTTCTTTTTATTCAAAAAAAACCCCCACAGAGATATAAATTGATATATGTTCCTGTTGTATTCCTTTGGATATTACATAGATTGAAAAACTGTAATTAGAAAAGGAATGAAAAATAATTCCATAAAGTATTCACACTTACATTTGAAAATCCAGAAGAATGTAATGACATATTTCAGCAGTCAATACAGGGAGTCATTTTTTCAGGTGAACTGAAGTGTGCATTATTGCAGCAACAGCTGCAAAAGGCTCCAGAGCTGACACTTATCTGGGGGAGTTCTGACAGAGTGGCATGTTATTCAAACTTTCTCTATGTAACTCACAATTCCATATACATATCTGTAATTCTAAACTTACGAATTTTGCAAAATCTGTGCAATCTCTATAGACACATACACATACTTGAAAGGGTTATGTTACTTAAGCCATAGACAATAAGCCATTTTAAAAGAGAGCAATAACTCACTGTAAGAATCAAGCCAGTTCTTACTATAAGTGTGCTTTAGCTAACTTTCATATGCCAAAATTTGCTTTAAAAAATTCAGAATTTATCGACATTTCTCCGAAGAAGACATACAGATGGCTAATAGGCACATGAAAAATGCTCATCATCGTTAATTAGTAGAGAAATGCAAATCAAAACTGCAATGAGATATCACCTCACACCAGCCAGAAGGGTGATCATGAAAAAGTCTACAAATAATAAATACTGGAGAGGGTGTGGAGAAAAGGAAACTCTTATAGACTGTTGGTGAGAATGTAAATTGGCACAGCCACTATGGAAAACAGTATGGCTGTTCCTCAAAAAACAAAAAATAGAGTTGCCATATGACCCAGCAATCCCACTCCTGGGCATGTATCCAGACAAAACTATAATTCAAAAAGATACATGCACCTCTATGTTCACAGCAGCACTATTTACAATAGCCAAGACATGGAAACAACCTAAATGTCCATCGACAGAAGAATGGATAAAGAAGATGTGGTACATATACAATGGAATACTACTCAGCCATAAAAGAAAAATGAAATAATGCCACTTACAGCAACATGGATGGACCTAGAGATTATCATACTAAGCAAAGTAAGTCAGAAAGAGAAAGACAAATACCATATGATATCACTTATATGTGGAATCTAAAATACGACACAAATGAACATATCCATGAAACACAAACAGACTCACAGACAGAGAGAACAGACTTGTGATTGCCAAGGGGAGGGGGGTGGGAGGGGGATGGATTGGGAGTTTGGGACTAGCATGTGCAAACTATTATATACAGGATGGCTAAACAACAAGGTCCTACTGTATAGCACAGGGAACTATATTCAATATCCTGTGTAAACCAAAATGGAAAAGAATATGAAAAAGAATATATATATGTATAACTGAATCACTGTGCTATACAGCAGAAATTAACACAATGCTGTTAATCAACTATATATAAAATATACACTTATATAAATATATATATAATTTATATTTAAAATATAAAATCAACTTCAATAAAATTTTAAAAATCAAGGCCAAAAATATTCAGAATTTATGAGATAAACAACATACAGTTTTATTGTTTATTCTAGTCCATCAACTAGAAAAAGAAGTGAATTACTTCAAAGACATTACTTGAAAACTATATTATCATAGTTGGAAACTATCACCAGGAAAATTCCAATTCTCACCAGGGAGTACAAAATTACCATATTTCAACTCAAAACTAAATTTTAAAATGTTCCATATCACTGTATCGAATACAGTTTGAAAAACATAGGTAGATCTTTCTACATTACTTAATTGCTGCTTGTTGCTCTAAACAATTTTCAGCTAAATAATAGTTTCAACTCCTATAAAACATAGTTCATAACATGGTAACGACAACATTTTTACAATAACTTACAATCTTCTGAGATGATGTTTCACAACGACTTCAGTTACAGCTGGCAAATATGATTTCTGTTACTCTTCTATTTTAGCCTTTCAGTAAGTGCCAGCAAACGAAATTATATTCCTTCCCTTTTATGGCTTTCTACAAGGTCCTGGCTTGTAGAGAGGGCATTTGCGAGGTTGCTAACGCTAAAGTTAATGTTAAACAGCTTATATTTTAACTACAGCTATTTTGCAGGTTGAAGTACCCACATTTTGATTCTTGGCCACTAATTTTGGTAGTTGAAAATAGTAAATGACCATGCTTTCGTCTTATTTATTTTTAGTGCTCTAATGGTGGCCTCTTTACACCTTCAGAAACATTAGTTCCTATTAACAGATCTGGAATATTGATTGATATGAAAATGAAAGTTCACGCAATCAACATTTTTGTTTGTTTAAAATAATTTAGAAGCCAAAACAATGATATTAGTTCACTTGGCCAAAATGCAAGGCATTTTAGGCTTTTAGAAGAAAGATGTAAACACTAACGTGGAAATAAGCAAACTGCTTACAGAAAAATGTGAAGGGAAGAAGGTTTTTGTTAGAGGACGTGGTAGCTTGCCATTAAAAACAGTTACTGTTCCAAGAAGTCTGTTTGGCTAATGCCAGAGACTCTTTATCAGTAAAACAAGTGAAGCTACGCCTCAAACATGTTCCTACACATTTCTTGAAAAAGTCTGAGCAACTTTAAAAATAGGAGTGAAGAGTAGAAGCCATATGGGTCACAGTCATGTTTGAAGTGACCCTCTGGTGATCTCTGTGGCCACTCTGACCACGCCCCCAGGCCCCAGCTGTGTGCATATGTGACAAATGGAAGCAGTAAGTGACGTCCTCATCTACAGGATCCCAACAAAACCTCTGACCACTTTTCTCCTAGGTTGTGACCAAATATATTGGCATTGTTTAGATATAACTAAAGGATGTGAAAATTGATTTGGGTAAAGCGGTCAAAAAGAAGCCAAAGAGGCACTGCTAACAAGAATGCACATTATAACGTGCTTTCATATGATAAGACTAACTTCTAAAACACTCCTGAAAAATAACTTTTGATGGAATGTATTTATTGGGCCAACCAAAATAATCTATACTATCAAATATTTTAAACTATTGAAATTCTGAATAATGCATCCTTTCTTATGTAATCGTTTATCTTACAGGATAAAGGAATATTTTCATTCATTATCCCTTACTGAAATGGCTGTCTTGTCAAAACTAATAGTACTCTGATAATAGGATTTTTTTTTTAATTAAGCAGGTTTTCTCTCTCCTTTTCTTTTTTTTTTTTTTTGATGCATGTTTGGTGCCTACACATGTTTGTACAACAGTGTGTTAGACTGTTAGTCTATTTAATTAGACTTTGGTCACTGGCCAGTTGGATTTATACTCTTTATACACCTTTTTGTTAGAACTCAAATATTTAATAATGATCATTATAAAGAAGTATGGAAACACCCACAATATAGTTCTATATAATCAGTGGCTATACTTAATCATGAAATTTGATGCAATTTTCTAATTTCTAATGTTTTAATACAACTGTTACATAATAGTATGTCTCAAAAAAATGAATAAAGCTTTTTAAGTACATTCTTTCCCATTCTCAGAAATAAGGCAACTAATATGATTTGATTAGGTTTTGATTTTCTTAAAAAAACATGCTAGTTAACCTTTTAGAATACAGAAATTCATGACTTTAGGGCTGTTATGAACCTTAGAAATTTTCTAGTTCAATTGCCTTCATTTTGCAGATTAGAAAACTTAAGAGTCACCAAATGAAAAAATTGCCTGGATTCATATAGCAGGTGTGATTAAGAGTAGATGGAGCAATTTGAATATGAAATAAAATAACTACAATCTAAAAACCTGAAATTTTCTTCTTTTAGTGAGTATATAAACCCCTATCCATCTACCATATGCATTTTGCATAAGATTAGGAGCCAGTATTTCCCTTCTTGAAAAATACTCTTTATATCATAGAAATATAAAGATAACAAAGTCATTTTTATTCTCATTTGTTTCAACAGATATTTATACAAAATGCTTTCTAAACAATCACAAAAATGGTATGTCAATTCAAAATATTATGAACACTTCCATAATAGCAATATATAACATGAAATTATAAAATCATACCTGAGTCCCTCATTGATACTGAAATTTTGATATTATAATTAATTATTCTGTTGCCAAATCCCAGCTGTACACTCTACACTTTCTGCAAATTATTAAGTAAACCATTATAAGATTAACATTCGTTATACCTTGTCTTCTCTCATTAGTCCCACTTTTCAAGCAATGGTAATTTGAAGAGAAATTTTTATTTTGGCTCCTTTCGTAGGGGGGTTATAAACAAACAGAAAAGACTGGGATAGCTATAAAATGAAACATGCAACCCTTAAAAACTATGTTATTAAATCATCTTATAATGGCAAAGGAAAAAGAATATATATAATTTAAGTGAAATAATTTAAGTGGTAAAATTTAAGTGAAAGAAGCCATAAAATCCCATTTATAAACACACACAGTGCAAGTCTGTAAGAAAATATTTGAGAATATTAATAATGTAGGTTTTTTCCCTTGGATTGCAGGATTTTGGAGGATGTTTTCTTTTTAAAATAAATGTCTGTATTTTTAGTATTTTCTACAATTAGCTGATTTATTTTTATAATCAGGAACTAATTTCAAAAGAATATAAACATAAAAAACTAAATTATGGAGTATAATTATGTATGTGCAATTCAGGCTGCTTAAAGTTTGCATTCAGACAGCATTTTTACCCAGAGAATGTTAGGATCTTTGTGAGTATGTATTTCCTAAGGAGGTAATGAGACAAAAGGCATTTTTTGCTCAGTAAAAGATTAGCAGCCTTGCAAAGCGGAAGAGTCCAGTGGTACAGGAAACAAAAGTAAAAGAGTTAAGATAAGGGGCTGCTGAGAAAAACAAGAGAGTCTGTAACAAGTAGTAAAAACATTTGCTTAGTGTTTTGGCTTATAACATTCCTCAGAGAAAAGTAGAAGAAATTAATAGTTCTGTAACATCTGCATTATGGCAGGAATTATGTTTCTGTCATTTAATTCTTAGTTGTGTCCCATTGGTCTGATTCTCATATAAATTAAATATAATTTACCTCACCCTGGTGTGTTACCCAGAAAAGCAGAATGACGAAAGTAAGAAAACCAGGGTTTAAACCGAAGTTAGTTGGCCCCTAAAACTTCTGCTCTTTGCATTTTACCTCACTTTCTCCAGAGTATTTTGGTGAAATAACTGAACAGATAGTCTGTTTTCTAGGACGTTAGTGACTGTGGTATTTGACTGTAAGAAAAAGGGGAATTTGGTAATTTTACTTTCAGAAAGGAAAGTACAACCAGGGAGGGGTTTAATGTAGAGACAAACTTCTCAATTCTCCAGCTGAGAGGAAGCCAGTGATAAAATAAAACACAAAATGGCCATCAGAGTAAGACAGACCTTATGTGACATCGGGCAAATTTCCTAATTTTTCTGAGTCTCAGATTTCTCAGCTGTAAAATGATTAAATGATACCACCTTACCGAGTGGTTGTAAGGATATATGAGAAAAGCATCCAAAGAGTATCTAGAAGGGATCATGGAACAAAGCAGCCACCCAATAAATGTTGGTTATGTTTTCCTTGCATCCTGGCCATCTGAGACAAATTACAGTAAGGTACTCATTGCCCAAGACATTTATTAGTTGTTCCTGAGCTTCCATTAGCAGGTGGCAGCCTACCTATAAATTCCTAAGTGCATGTAATTATTTTTAAATACTATGTCTTGAGATGTTTCACTGTGGTTTTCCCATTACCATTTTCTAGTTTTCTCCATGAACTTCAGTTTTCTGCTAACAAAATATAGAGACTAAATTTAACAAAGTCATAATCGAGTTTGTATTTGGAGTACTTACAATCTCAATATTATACTGAAGGACGCTAAGAGATCTTTAAGTTCAAGAAACAAACAGGATGAATCAGGTTTATATTCCTTTAGTTTTAGCTAAAACAGCTTTTTTTTTAAACATCGTGTATCTTTTAAAAAAAATTATTTATTTATTAATTTAGGCTGTGCTGGGTCTTAGTTGCGGCATGCGGGATCTTCATTGTGACGTGTGAGCTTCTTAGTTTTACTACTACTACTACTACTACTACTACTACTACTACTGCTACTACTGCTACTACTGCTACTACTGCTACTACTGCTACTACTACTACTACTGCTACTACTACTACTACTACTACTACTACTGTTGTCATTGTTGTTATTTTCTTTCCAAATTGAATGCTCCGGACAGCACATCTCTCTGTCTCTTGCAAGCTCTGTCACTTTCTATTGCGGTAGCTTCTCACGTTTACTTTCCTTATGTGGTCCTGGATTTCATTCATACCCCTCTTTCAATGGTCTCGTCAGAAGCACTGGCTTCACTGGAAGATCCATTAGAAATTCTTGGGACTCACCAGACCTGCTGAATAAGAGACTCTGTAGATGAGGCCCAGCAGTCTATGCTAAAATGTTTATCCAGGAATACTTGCTCCATTTTGAAAATCTGTGTTCTAGATGGTTACAGCTGAATCAATACTAGCACTCAGGTCCAACCCCCCAGCCTCTACAGACTCAGCTCTTGTTCACTGCATGTTTGACATCTTTGCTTTCTTTGGGGGCATTTTCAGCAACCTTGCAATGTCTCAGGTTAGCCTATGCAGGAAGGGTTCATTTTTGCAACAGTCTCACAATGTGACATTCATAGCATGTCCTTATGCATTTCTGACCTTCCCCTAATCCACTCCCTGTTTACCACACTGTTAAGACTTCCATGGAGGTGAGCAGGGTACTTAACTTTAGTGTTCTTTTTAAACGTTAACAATTTAATCTTCTTCTCTTAGGAAGTTGTGACTCACTCTATAGATGAAGAACTAAAAGGAAAACAAAAACAAAAGCAAAAAACATAACCAAAACAATCAAAACAAACAGAAATCCCCCCCAAACCAAGTCCTTAAAGTAACAGAAAATTTAAGCAGTATGTAAACGCTTAAGATTTTTGAGGGACATCCCGATATCACACAGGCATATTTGATGTTGGCAACTTTTTGGATTACAGAGCAGAGTTTTGTCTCTTCCACCTATTTATAACATCAACGTAAGTACAAAGTGGGGCCTGAGCTTCTTCAACTTCTGACATAACTTGTGAAGGCGAAATAAATATGAATATGCCCATGAAACAACAGAAAATGAAAAGAGAGCTAACTTTCATTTTGATAAATATTGCTTTGTTTCACTTGATTTTGTTTTTCTTCCACAATTTTTTATCAAGTCAGGGAAGCTGCTAACATTACTGCTTAAAAACCCTGTGTGCTTCTTCAAGATGTGGGAAACAGTAGTCAAACCATGGACTAGGCAGTCAAAAACTAAATTGTCTCACCCTTGTCTACAGTTTGATGGTACTGTTGTTTGTGCCAGCTAAAATTTCATCGCACACAATGAAATCCCTTGCAATGGACTTTCTCCTTTACCTAACCATGAATAATTATTCTAAGGTCAAACAAACCGTATACTTTCTGTGCCTCAATGCTTTTATCAGAAAATGAGGGAGATTTATAAGAGAAAAAAAAAAAAGAAAACGAGGGGGAAATTTAGGAACATTTTACAATGATTTTTTATATAAATAACAAAAATTACGTATAATAAAGTGAATGCAAGGCAATTACTAAGACAGACAGAGAATCTCTTTGCAGAAGGAGGTTTATTCTTCATCTCTCTCCTCACTAGCTTGCAGCAAAGCCAATCTTTCCCCTCCAGAGCCATGAAAAGATATCCAGGAATATTGTTTACATTATCTGTGGTGCATATTTTGCTTTATTCAAACCTCAGGAATAGAATCTATGAACTTTTTGGTGTGAGAAACAAAATAGTTTTGTATCACTGTTACTTTACATACTGAGACCAACCATACGTGTGTTCAGTATTCTCCTGGACAATTAACAAAGTAAAAGGTAGAGCACTGAAAATTACTATTTTGGGGGTATATTATCTTATTATTCTTTGTATCATCCGCACTTGGCACAGTTCCTCGTACATTATAGACAATGAATGCACGTTGAAATCATGAGTGAATAATTACTAATATTCATTGGCTTGCTTAATAATTTGGGTCGTTTGAAAAAAAAAGTCTCAAAATGGATGAAAGAACAAAGCAGGCTATGATTCATCTTCATAGATTAACTAGTAGGAGTTTAAAAGCTGAACAGCAACAAAAAATAACCCTATTAGGAATGACATCTGAGTCATAAACCTAGTAATAGAAGCCTTGAGTTTTAAAGCATGTGTTGCAATCATTAAATTTCAACAATTCTTTCACTATCATCCAACTTCACATGCCATGTTCAGTAGCAATATGTCAAAATGTGCCATGACCAGACTATCATGGAGAGTGCAGAGATATAGTTTCTCTTCTACTTTAATCTAGCGTTTCGTTTTCTTTTACTACAGGTATGTGGTTGCACTTTTGCCTTATGTCAACATTTAAAAGCACTTTAATAAACATGTTTGATAAATACTGATTGAATAGGCAACATTCTTTGTGTATGCTATAAATGGTTTACTTGGTTTCTGTTTCATAATCTAATTTATATAGTCTTTTCCAAGGATGGATACATTTTATTTAGTAATTTTTTTTGTTAGGTCCTGAATTTGGGGGGAAGATTTTTTTTTTCACTTTAACACTTAAATTTCAGAACATCTTCAGATGCTTCTGAATAATATGAATTCTAGTGGATGGCATTTTTTTTCACAATCCATTTAAGAATCACTCTGAGAAAAGTAACAGTGTTGAAGATTCAGTCTCTCTGTAGTTCTGTAAGTTAAAATGACTGAAAATGAAACTCTGTATGTGGTTAGTGTAGACTGAATTTACACATGTTTCTCAACTTAAGTTCCTTATTTTAGGCAAATGTACTGTAGTTAATAGTTTCTCTATTAATTCAACAAGGGATTAGAAAAAAGGAGAATGGATGATTTAGAAAGTGTTTCCCAAGATTGATAAGTTAAATGACTAAATTCAATCACTCTGTTAACAAAATGTTGTGTTTTTTCTTGCCTTCATATTTGTTTCCATGTATCCTCCTCAAATCCTTTCCCTTTGTTCAAATTCATGCCTTAACTTTCTTTAAATCTGCTCTTTAGACAATCAACAATTCCAAAAAAACCCTTAACTTGCTTAGAAGCACTTTTGTTAAAATACTACTCTATTTTGTATTTTCTTATATTCTGCTTAAAAAAAGAGCTATTGGGTTAAAAAAAATCCAACAATAACCTTTAGCCCTTCCCCATTTTCTACTCTTACATATAAACTCCTCGGTTAGGGTCTCATGCATTTCTACAACATGATCCCATTCATCTCCTCAAGCACTTTGATTCCTTCTATTTCCTACCACAAATCAAAACCCACTTTATTATTTTCCAATTATAAGTTGTAGGTTTGTTCAACCTTTTTATTTACGTTATCTCCCTCTCAGCTTCCTATCCCCTACACCCACCTCTGTCAGGATTTATATTTAATAGGTATTTACTTAACAGATCCCTTCTAAGTGTCACCATGTCCCTGGCCGCAAGCTAGGAAGTGGGGAGATGGCAGTGAACAACTGAAGAATTGTCCCTGCACTTATAGAGCTTACAGTAAATGAAACAAAAGTCACCAAATTAAATATAAAACTAAATGTTTATTAAAAAAAATATACTTGGAGGGAAAGATCCAGAGAGCCATGAGAACAAATCAGAGACCCAATTTAAATTTGGGGATCTCTCAGTTAGTAATACTGTGAGATCCAAAGTACAGGCAGGATTAGCTAAGTAAAGATTAGATGGAAATCTGTTCAGTCAGAAGGAACAGAATTTTCATATGCATTGAAGAACTTTCTGAAGAAGACAAGTGTGACCATTGAGTAACATGAGACAGGGAATTGTACCTAGGTGGAACACCCTTCCCAGGTAGCAAAAGCAGACCTGCTCCTCCATTCCTTCTTCTAACCTGACTATTGAATATTTTTAATGTAATTATCCATCCTTGACTTATGGATTTTGTAAACGTCTTATCTCCCCTACTAGACTGTAAGCTCCTTGAAGGCAAAATTATTTCTTATTCCTATTTCTGTCCTCTGTATCATGCATAATGCCTCATGGGCAGTGACTATGAGGCTGACTTCCTAAGTGCAGGACTAAGAAGGACCCACTGTTGCTTTAATTCTCTGCTGTCACCATCTTCCATTTCTCAATACTTTTTTTTTTTTTTTTTTTTTTGCGGTACGCGGGCCTCTCACTCTTGTGGCCTCTCCCGCTGTGAAGCACAGGCTCCGGACGCACAGGCTCAGCGGCCAGGCTCACGGGCCCAGCCACTCTGCGGCATGTGGGATCTTCCTGGACCGGGGCACGAACCCGTGTTCCCTGCATCGGCAGGCGGACTTTAAACCACTGCGCCACCAGGGAAGCCCCCAATACTTTTTTTTTGTTTTTATTTTTACTTATTTATTGGCTGCTTTGAGTCTTCGTTGCTGCGCGTGGGCTTTCTCTAGTTGCGGGGAGCAGGGGCTACTCTTCATTGCGGTGCGTGGGCTTCTCACTGTGGTGGCTTCTTTTGTTGCAGAGCACGGGCTCTAGGCACTCAGGCTTCAGTAGTTGTGCCATGTGGGCTCAGTAGTCGTGGCTTGCGGGCTCTAGAGCACAGGCTCAGTAGTTGTGACGCACGGGCTTACCTGCTCCGTGGCATGTGGGATCTTCCTGGACCAGGGCTTGAACCCGTGTCCCCTGCACTGGCAGGCAGATTCTTAATCACTACGCCACCAGGGAAGCCCTCTCAATACTTTTTGAAGAAAGGGCCCTGCATTTTCATTTTTCACTGAACCCCCCAAATTATTTAGTCAGTCTTGAATGAATACAAAGGTTCTGGGTGACTGAGTGGTTCAAGGGTTAAAGGAATCTAATTGGAGTATTCTGCAAGGTATTTTTTTCTTTTAGGGTCAAACTTATACCAGGAACACCACATGATTCTTGGTTATGTGATGGATGGCTAAGAAATGGGCAAGTCCTTAATCCTCCAGGGTGCTATTCCTTAAATAGTAAATTGAACTCCATATTGACTTGGCCACTGTGACTTATGTAGGTCTTCCTAGAACCCTCTCACTCGAAGCATATTCTCTCATGATCATCACTTTTAGAATCTACACTAGGAGATAGGTAAGTCAAAGTCCCAGGCGTTGTTTATGAGGTCATTCATCTCTTTGCATTATGTGAATTCTTCTTCCCCTTCAGCTGTCACAAGTACGAATGAGAGATATCAATGTGGAAAAATATTATGTCATTCAAGTCCCTGCTGATGAGTCTATGGAAGTTTGCAGAAAAAGCAGAAGCAGCAAAGACCTTCAGTTAGGAAGGATTAATCACATTATTTGTGCCTGGCAGTGACTGAGACTGGACATTTTAGAGCTGAAGGCTTGTAAGTTTGGGGGCCTGAAAGAACTAATTGAGTTTTTAGTCTAGACAAGCACAGTGCTGGAAAGTATTTGTGAGAACCTGGGATAAATATTGAGTTATTGACTGAATTGCTCTTTCCAGTTGAGAAGTCCCTTGGGGAATACTGAAGGATTTTTAGCTCATCCTCCAGTTTACCAAGCTACAATCAACATTATTACTAAGCTTTGATATGACAGGCTACCTCTCACTGTCTGGTCAATGATCCATGGATTATGCCCTCTTTTGTGAAGCTGACAACTTAAACCATCTTAGCTCATGAGGAGTTTTTTTTTTTTTTTTTTTTTTGCAGTACGCGGGCCTCTCACTGCTGTGGCCTCCCCCGTTGCGGAGCACAGGCTCCAGACACGCAGGCCCAGCGGCCATGGCTCACGGGCCCAGCCGCTCCGCGGCACGTGGGATCCTCCCGGACTGGGGCACGAACCCACGTCCCCTGCATCAGCAGGCGGACTCTCAACCACTGCGCCACCAGGGAAGCCCGTGAGGAGTTTTTATAGTTACTTCTAGCAGTGAGTCAAAAAAGTGCCTGCAGAGTAAACAGAACTTAAACAACATACCTTTCAATTCATTGCCTGGTGACACGGTGTACAGATTCCAAGTCTATTTCTTGTAAGATTTTAAGGATCCCAGTGGGCAATCTCATGCACGTACTGAGCTTAAGCTTAGGTTGCTGTCTCTCTTTGTTAAACAAATAACGACGGTGAATATTTTCATTAATAATGATTGCCATACTTCATCATCTTTCAGAAGAACATATTGTAAAATTAGTGACTACAAATATTGTTTTGAGAAGGTGAAATTTAAACCTATGCCACCAAGCAGGACTGGGTAAATCCAGCATTAAGTCTACTTGGTGATTATTTGGAGACATGGAGTTACCCACTTGCTATGAGAATGCATTCATTTTGTAATGGTGGAACAGAGTGAATCTATTTATATGAACAAAAGATCATCCCTCCACATTTTTTTTTTCTGAATCCCTCAGGAAGTGTTCCTACTTGGTAGCCTACTCGTACATTGTACATCTTTCCTGTCACTTCTTAATCTTCCTGAACTTATTAATTTTTATCATTTTATCTCTTTCTCTCTAGCTGAACGCTTTCTTATTTTATTTTTAATTAATTTTGGGGGGAGTATAGTTACTTTACAATGTTGTGTTAGTTTCTACTGTACAGTAAAATGAATTAGCCATACATATACATATATCCCCGCCCTTTTGGACTTTCTTCCCATTCAGTTCACCACAGTATATTAAGTAGAGTTCCCTGTGCTATACAGTATGTTCTCATTAGCTATCTATTTTATACATAGTATCAATAGTGTATATGTGTCAATCCCAATCTCCCAATTTCTCCCACTCTCCCCTCCTACCCCCTTGGTATCCATACATTTGTTCTCTACGTCTGTGTCTCTATTTCTGCTTGGCAAATAGGATCATCTATACCATTTTTCTAGATTCCACATATATGTGTTAATATACAATATTTATTTTGCTCTTTCTGACTTACTTCACTCTGTATGACACTCTCTAGGTCCAACCACATCTCTACAAATGACCCAATTTCATTCCTTTTTATGGCCAATATGCCACTGTATATATGTACCAGACCTTCTTTATCCATTCCTCTGTTGATGGACATTTAGGTTGCTTCCATGTCCTGGCTATTGTAAATGGTGCTGCTATGAACAATAGGGTGCATGTGTCTTTTTGAATTATGATTTTCTCTGGGTATATGCCCAGTAGTGGGATTGCTGGATCATATCGTAGTTCTATGTTTAGTTTTTAAGGAACCTCTATACTGTTCTCCATAGTGGCTGTATCAATTTACGCTCCCACCAACAGTGCATGAGGCTTCCCTTTTCTCCACACCCTTTCCAGCATTTATTGTTTGTACATTTTTTGATAATGGCCATTCTAACCAGTGTGAGATGATAGCTCATTGTAGTTTTGATTTGCATTACTCTAATAATTAGTGATGCTGAGCATCTTTTCATGTGTTTGTTGGCCATCTGCATGTCTTCTTTGGAGAAATGTCTATTCAGGTCTTCTGCCCATTTTTGGATTGGGTTGTTTGTTTTTTTGATATTAAGCTGCATGAGCTGCTTGTATATATTGGAGACTAATCCGTTATCAGTTGCTTCATTTGAAAATATTTTCCCCCATTCTGAGGGTTGTCTTTTTGCCTTGTTTATGGTTTCCTTTGCTGCACAAAAGCTTTTAAGTTTAATTAGGTCCCATTTGTTTATTTTTGTTTTTATTTTCATTACCCTAGGAGGTGGGTCAACAAAGGATCTTGCTGCAATTTTTGTCAAAGTGTGTTCTGCCTATGTTTTCCTCTAAGTTTTATAGAGCCTTAAATTCAGGTCTTTAATTCATTTTGAGTTTATTATTGTGTATGGTGTTAGGGAGTGTTCTAATTTCATTCTTTTACAATGTAGCTGTCCAGTTTTCCCAGCACCACTTATTGAAAAGACCGTCTTTTCTCCACTGTATATTCTTGCCTCCTTTGTCATATATTAGGCGACCATAAGTGCATGGGTTTATCTCTGGCCTTTCTAACCTGCTCCATTGATCTATGTTTCTGTTTTTGTGCCAGTACCATACTATCTTGATTACTGTACCTTTGTAGTATAATCTGAAGCCAGGGAGCCTGATTCCTCCAGTTCTGTTTTTCCTTTTCAAGATAGCTTTCGCTATTTGGGTTTTTTTGTGTTTCCATACAAATTGTAAAATATTTTGTTCTAGTTCTGTGAAAAATTCCATTGGTAATTTGATAGGGATTGCATTGACTCTGTAGATTGCTTTGGGTAATAGAGTCTTTTTCACAATATTGATTCTTCCAGACCAAGAACATGGTATATCTCTCCATCTGTTAGTGTTGTCTTTGATTTCTTTCATCAGTGGCTTATAGTTTTCTGTGTCCTGGTCTTTTGCCTCCTTAGGTAAGTTTATTCCTAGGTATTTTATTCTTTTTGTTGTAATGGTAAATGGGATTGTTTCCTTAATTTCTCTTTCTGATCTTTCATTGTTAGTGTATAGGTATGCAAGAGATTTCTGTGTATTAATTTTGTATCCTGCAACTTTATTAAATTCATTGATTAGCTCTAGCAGTTTTTTGCTGGCATCTATAGGACTTTCTATGTATAGTATAATGTCATCTGCAAACAGTGACAGTTTTACTTCTTTTCCAATTTGGATTCCTTTTCTTTCTTTTTCTTCTCTAATTGCCATGGCTAGGACTTCCAAGACTATGTTGAATAATGGTGGCAAGAGTGGACACCCTTGTCTTGCTCCTGATTTTAGAGGAAATGCTTTCAGTTTTTCACCATTGAGAATAATGTTTGCTGTGGGTTTGTCATATATGGCCATTATGATGTTGAAGTAGGTTCCCTCTGTGCCCATTTTCTGGAGAGTTTTTATTGTAAGTGGGTGTTGAATTTTGTCAAAAGCTTTTTCTGAATCTATTGAGATAATCATATGGTTTTTATTCTTCAATTTGTTAATATGGTGTATCACATTGATTGATTTGCATATATTGAAGAATCCTTGCATCCCTAGTATAAATCCCACTTGATCATGGTGTATGATCCTTTTAATGTGTTGTTGGATTAGGTTTGCTAGTATTTTGTTGAGGATTTTTGCATCTATGTTCATCAGTGATATTGGCCTGTAATTTTACTTTTTTGTGATATCTTTGTCTGGTTTTGGTATCAGGGTGTTGGTGGCCTTGTTGATCAAGTTTGGGAGTGTTCCTCCCTCTGCAATTTTTTGGAAGAGTTTGAGAAGGATAGGTGTTAGCTCTTCTCTAAATGTGTGATAGAATTCATCTGTGAAGCCATCTGGTCCTGGACTTTTGTTTGTTGGAAGATTTTTAATCACAGTTTCAATTTCATTGCTTGTGATTGGTCTGATCATATTTTCTATTTCCTCCTGGTTCAGTCTTGGAAGGTTGTGCTTTTCTAAGAATTTGCCCATTTCTTCCAGGTTGTCCATTTCATTGGCATATAGTTGCTTGAAGTAGTCTCTTATGATCCTTTGTATTTCTGTGGTGTCAGTTGTAACTTCTCTTTTTTCATTTCTAATTTTATTGATTTGAGTCCTCTCCCTTTCTTTCTTGATGAGTCTGGCTAAAGGTTTATCAATTTTGTTTATCTTCTCAGAGAACCTGGTTTTAGTTTTGTTGATCTTTGCTATTATTTTCTATGTTTCTGTTTCATTTATTTCTGCTCTGATCTCTATGCTTTCTTTCCTTCTACTAACTTTGTGTTTTGTTTATTCTTCTCTCTGTGTAAGGTTAGGTGGTTTATTTGAGATTTTTCTTGTTTGTTGAGGTAGGATTGTATTGCTATAAACTTCCCTCTTAGAACTGCTTTTGCTGCATTCCATAGATTTTGGGTTGTCGTGTTTTCGTTGTCATTTGTTTCTAGGTATTTTTTGATTTCCTGTTTGATTTCTTCAGTGATCTCTTGGTTATTTAGTAGCGTATTCTTTAGCCTGCATGTGTTTGTATTGTTTTGCAATTTGTTTTCCTGTAATTGATTTCTAATCTCATAGCACTGTGGTCAGAAAAGATGCTTGATACAATTTCAATTTTCTTAAATTTATTGAGGCTTGATTTGTGACCCAAGATGTGATCTATCCTGGAGAATGTTCCGTGAGCACTTGAGAAGAAAGTGTATTCTGCCCCTTTCGGGTGGAATGTCCTATAAATATCCATTAAGCCTATTTGGTCTATTGTGTCATTTAAAGCTTGTGTTTCCCTGTTTATTTTCTGTCTGGATGATCTGTCCATTGGTGTAAGTGGGGTGTTAAAGTCCCGCACTATTATTGTGTTACTGTTGATTTACACTTTCATGGCTATTAGCATTTGCCTCATGTATTGAGGTGCTCCTATGTTGGGTGCATAAATATTTACAATTGTAATATCTTCTTGGATTGATCCCTTGATCATTATGTAGTGTCCTTCCTTGTCTCTTGTAATAGTCTTTATTTTAAGGTCTATCTTCTCTGTTATTATTATTCCTACTCCAGCTTTCTTTTGATTTCCATTTTCATGGAATATCTTTTTCCATCCTAGCTGAAAGCTCCTTGAGTGTAGGGACCAGTCTTTGAGTGTAGGGATAAGTTTGGTATCTTTATCCACAGTTCCTGGCAGGTAATAAATGCTTATTAAACGAATAGTGAAAGAATGTGTGGATTACTCTTCTTTTCAGTTATACCATGGGTATCTGTATCTCCTTAGTCCTGACACTTAGATAACAATAAAGCTGACGAAAGACAGTCTGAAGCAATAGGAAATTTATACGAGGCCCAGAAGCTGTAAGGTCATTTGAAAATGTGCCCATGTGTAATGGTAGAGGAAGCTCTGGAAAGCAGAGTGCTTTCTATCCTGGAGGCAAGACTGTGTAGCTCAAGTGGCAGAGGGAGGCAGCATTCAGAAGAGAGCAAGCAGCACAAGGCCTGCTTTGATGCCTCTGCTCACAGTAAACCACATCCTCACCTTTGGGGTGAGTTACTCTCTGAAGTGCTTGGCTGGTGTTCTAACATCTGAAAGGAAGCACTCGTTTTTAACTTCTGCCCCCAAAATATAGGCTCTAGTGGGAGGATGGGGAAGCATAATTAGAGCCCCTATCAAACATTTTTTTGTCAGATGACAGAAACATCTGATTTAATGAAAGGGATTAGGAAGGGTTAATTTCTACACTTACATTTCAAATTTGTTAAATTCTGTGGGGCAGAGTGCCAACACATTCATTTACAGACAGATAACTACTTCACAGGTGTATATAAAAACCATCTTGTAGAGAATGTTTTTGTAAACAATAGCAATCTAGGTTGAGCTCTGCTTCTCTCCTTCTACAGAACCAGTATCAGTTCTTAAAAAAAGAGTATATGTACACATATATTAAAAAATCTACTTATAAAGCAGTCAAATTAATTGTAGTAGAAAACTTCAATCCGTGAATCTGATTAAGTATATCGTCTAGATGCCAATTGGAGACATTTCATAGAGAAGGATAAAAGAATGTTAACAAAATTGTAATAATTTATATAGCTCTCTTTTGCCCTAATTTAGTTGTGGGAGGCTATTTTTTTCAAGTAAGTTTTTCCTTTTGATTTTTGGTTCCACTAGTTTTCTCTGAACATAATTTCCAATCACAATATAAAATGCACTATTATTTATTTATTGACAATTTTAAAAGTAATATCTATTTTATTTTAATTTTCCTCAGATTATTTTAAATTTACATTTTCTTCTTCTTTTTTTTTTTTTTTTTTGTGGTACGCAGGCCTCTCACTGTTGTGGCCTCTCCCGTTGCAGAGCACAGGCTCCGGACGTGCAGGCTCAGCGGCCATGGCTCACGAGCCTAGCCGCTCTGCGGCATGTGGGATCCTCCCAGACCAGGGCACAAACCCGTGTCCCCTGCATCGGCAGGTGGACTCTCAACCACTGCGCCACCAGGGAAGCCCAACATTTTCTTCTTTTTAATTGTTCTTTTCTTTTTTAAATTGTGTACTAGAAAATTTTATTTTCAAGGGACTTGTGGTAAACACTGCTGTCCCTCTCCTCAATCCTTCCATGCTCACACAGAAGCATGACTTTTTTTTTCTTTTTGAGATATCAGGAGACCATTCTCTCTATCATAGGAAGGTAAATATTGGTTAGCCTAAGACAACTATTCATCTTTCCAGTAATAGAATGGAAATGGTCACATGATGCAATTCAAGCCAAGGGAAGGTCTGTTGGAAGCAACTAGGAAAATTGTTATTTTCATTACTAAGAGGCCCAAAGAAAATATATGGACTTTTGTAGTCTTTCTGGGTGACAATGCAATATTTACAGCTACTGTAGCCAACCTGCGGTTATGTGGAAGAGATAAGCCTGAAGGCAAAGCTAAGGAATTAGAAAGAAAAGATGGACAGATCCTGGGTCAATGATAAAATCTTTGTGCATTAATAAGTTGTCTTATGTTTTAAGCCACTTTAAATAGCATGCTCTGTTACTTATTGAAAACATGCTAACAGACACGTCACGGTTTTTGGAGACTCATGGCTTCTCCTGAAAGTGGGGTTATGATTTCACACCAGAAGATGCCATTTAATTCAATATTTTTTTACTGACTGTGCAGATTCAGCCAATTAAGGTCTATAATTTGATACTTAGGATAGTAGATGAAGCCCAAGTTAGGCTTAGGCTAAAGCTCCATAATTCCAAATATCTACATTTTTGAAAATATTTTAACATTTAAGATTACATCGTCACAGAGTTAAGCTGCTATGGCCTTACCTTTAGAACATCATTTACATTTTGAAAACTTCCTTTCTCTCTCTTTGTTTGTTTTTGCCCAATAGATTATTATAAAGTGAATCTGAAACATTTTGATCCATTATCATATTGAGACAACAAAATCATCATGATGTGATGGCTGAAAAATGTACCAACAACACTATAGAGTTTTAGGGGATTTACACAGTTCTGACCATTTTATTAGGCCCTGAATATACAGAAAATGCCGTTGGTAGTCATATATCAATGATCTGCTGAGAATATTGCCATGAGAATCAAAAAAAAGAACTCTTGGGCTTCCCTGGTGGCGCAGTGGTTGAGAGTCCGCCTGCCGATGCAGGGGACACGGGTTCGTGCCCCGGTCCGGGAAGATCCCACATGCCGCGGAGCGGCTGGGCCCGTGAGCCATGGCCGCTGAGCCTGCACATCCGGAGCCTGTGCTCCGCAACAGGAGAGGCCACAACAGTGAGAGGCCCGCGTACGGAAAAAAAAAAAGAACTCTTGGCTAGAGCATTTTGCGGAAAAAGTCCTCAGAATATCAAAATTAAAAGGAATATTCTAAAGTACTTTGTCAATTTCTTTATTAATGCTTAGTTTCTCTCTTCAACATCACTGCAAGTAATTCCAGCCTAATAATTCTCCTATTTAGTTTCACAATTTATTAGTATATAAGTGGCATTTTTTATGGCTCCTTGGTGACTATGACTTAAATTAATAAAGAGAAATCCATTTCATATGTTTTTCAAACCATGTTTCATTGAAATCTGCTAGTATTTTCTAGTATTTCTCATAGTGAATTTCTATGAACAGTATATTAAGCAGAATTCCAAACTGAAGTAGCTTAAAAGGCAGTTGGATGGTGTTGTCTATACTGCAGGTTGATTCTACCATGCACGGCATGGCTGCCAGCAGCTCTGGGTTCATATCCTTAGACCTTGCTATGCCACAATTCTTGCAGAGGCTAAAAATGAAGGTTGTGTGTCCTGCTGTTTTCCCTGGGTGAATAGCAACTCCACCAGCACCATGTACTGGGAGGAGGGAGAAATGCCCCAATAGCATAGGTCTCATGACCAGAAAAGAATTGGCGGAGATTCTAAATAAGACAACACATGTCCTCTACACAGGGGATATTTACCACAGTATGCAGAGTTTCCCAAACTAATTTGCCCGGGAACCATTTCCACTCAGAACATCTGTTACCATTTCTGGAAAGCAAATTTTTGACTTAACACTTTGCAAAATTATCCTTCAGAGTATGCAAAACATTTCAATACAGATTAACTCCCTGGACCTTTGTAACAATCCTACTGGATACGTCAGCCAGGTAGAACCAATTTACCTTAGGACACCCAGATTCTGAGAGATTTAGAGACTTGTGAAGAGTCACGTAGACTACTGGAATAAAAATTCAGTCCCAGTAAGTTGTCAAATATTGTGAGACGGCCTTTGGACTGTGCCAGCTAGTTTTGTAAGTTTTCTCTAAATCTGTAAGTACCTCGTGTAAGATGCCGCACACAACACTATCAAGGCCATAGCTTGGTCACTATGGCATTTTATAATTCATTAGTACAATTATACAAGGAAGGCTTTGGTATCAACCACTTTCAACCACTTATGTGAGAATCCTGGCTGTTCTTTTGGCTAGAGTTTTGCCCTTAGGCAAGTTATTTTCACATTCAAAAATCACGTCTATGAAAAAAGCTGACCCTATGAGGTTGTTGTTGTTGTGATTAATAAAGATAATGAGTGTAAAGTACTTAACAGAGTGACTAGAGCATACTAATCACTCACTAAGTCTCAGTTATGATTTCAGAGAAAATTTTCACAATTGAGTAATGGTATAGTGAAAAATTCCAGAAAGTTTCTTATTTATTGTATATTTCTCTTTTAAAGCATGCATAGAAATTGAAAATCTTGTCTGCAAATACACTTTTTTTCCCTGATCTGTATCTTCTAATATATTTCGGGGAAAAAAAAGGGGGGGAGAGAGACACACACACACACACAAACAAATGGAAATCAATTAACCCTAACTTGAAACAGATGTTACTAAGATGTGCTGTATGTACTTTCACCCATGAACAGCTAACACATCAATTATGGGAAGGGAGAAGTATCCAAAGCCAGATGTTTTGAATGTCTTTGGAATTTATACACTTTCTTAACTATGACCAGTTGAGTTACTGTATTTTTTTGATAACTGAAATAACTTCTCCTTAATTGCACATCATTGTAAATTCAAAGACAGCTCTTGGCCTTTTAATAGGCACAAAGGTGCTTCTGCTCAATGTGAAGCAGATATGAAGACAGAACCAGATCAGATGCAGAGCATATGGATAACATTTTTTTTCTAAATTACTCCATCAGAACAAGGATTCAAACATATTTCCTTTGCCAGTCGTACTTTATACCTTGGTGTAGTTAACAAATCTCAAAGGAGCTCACAACCATTCCACACAGGGTCTTATTCCAAGTCAGAATAGAGTCAAATACAGTGTATTATGATTTAGAGTCCATTGCTGAAAATAGGATATTGTGGCTTAAAGAAATATTTAGACATTACTTAAGCTAACTATTATGGGATTGAAATGAAGGTCTAAATGTTATGACTGGAGCTGCACTCATGTTTCCAAAGCTTTTTAACCAAGCCGGTAGCTTGCAGAACAAACTCCACGCTGGAGTAGAAAATGGACACACACACACACACACACACACACACACACACACACGAGTCAGGCCCGAATAATAACATAGTGTATATGAGTACAATTTCTAATCTTCTTTCTTTCAAAACCTAATTGGTATTGCTTAGCTCACTGAATATGGATAATTTATATCTAAATATTCAAGAAGTCTGCCTCTGAGAATTTGTATCAAGAACCTGCATGTCGGATTGTCTTGAACGTATATACCATAATATGCTGCCCCCAATTCTGACTTAGCTTCACTGTTGGACTATAGTAGTCGAAAATTTCCCCGGAGCAACTCTACTCCTAAATATGTCCGCTCTTGAGTCTGGGCCTATTCCAGACTCAAGAAGCAGTGCCAAAGCTTCTAATCTCTACGAAATGAGGACGTTTGGCAGGGGATGGGCACAGCCTGTGTCTCTGAGGAATGGAGGGCGGTGGGAGGGGGTGGGAGAGAGTGTGGGATGGCTTGGGACTTTAGCTTGAAGTTGCCCACTTCAAGTCTGAAATTACTTGGAAGTGCTGCTTCAGCATAAATTCATGTGAATTCAATAATGATTTTTAGTCAAGTCTTTAAGTATAATTGATTCTTTGGGAAAGTGTTAGTTGGTGATTTCTCACCCTTGCTGGCTCACTCCCACACATGCAAAAACTCATACCCCAGTTGAGAAGCATGGAAAAAAGTGTGCACAAAGTTTGCTTCATGGAGTCTTTCACGACTGAAGTAAAATCACACGGAGGACTCAACTTGTATGCACCTTGCCTGCAAATATTCTTAGGCAGCGAGCAGAGGATCGTGTTGCCACACTGCTCTAGCAACCAAATTCTTCAGGGAGGACTCTTGGTTATGTCTTAAAGAAAAAGCAGAAAGGAGAGGAAGGGAGTGGATCCACTGCTACCTAGTGTACAGGTCATGCCCTCACTCCCTATAAGGACATGGGGGGACAAAACTGACTTGAGTCTTTAATAGGAAGGATAAATAGGATATAGGATATAATTAGACCTATATGCGTACCTCTCTTTTCTTTCCTCTAACACAGGGATTGGATTGTGCTGTGTCTATATAGCCCACTACTTAAAGATATCAATAGGGTAAGGGAACAGGAGGCTGTCAGGACAAAAAGAAGCAAGAAGAACTTGGCCTTGTGGGCCTCAGGCTAAATGTTTAACTGTGAAGGTTTCCCCATTGCTTGGTTCAGCTCATCAAGCAGCTAATGAGGATTTGGAGGCAGATTTCGTTATTCCTAAAAAACAGCCCAAACTAGATTTAGTGAAGCATATGTCCTGTTTTACTTCTTTATCTAGGCTGTTGAAATGGAGAAGCAAGTGATTGGATGGGATTTTGCGTCTAATATATATGAGAGAGAATCCTAATGTAATACGATTCAAAAATTGAATTCTTGCTATAACTCATATGGGCAAAGATAACCCTCGTCCACCAGAGATGGGGGAAAAGAAATGACTAAATACCCAATCCAATTTAAAACTTAACCCAATTAGATAATGTATATAATTCCTTTAGGTAAATTAATACTCAGTTTTTCTGGAAAAAAAAGAAAAGCTCAGTTTGAGTCACCTCTTCTCCTTTGCTTTTATTCCAAAGTAGTGACTGAGTTTCTGGGGTGAGGGATGAGAGAGGGAAGCATTGCTATCTTTGGACGCAGCTACCTCTGCCCCCACCCCACCTCATGTCCTCCACCCCTGTGTCTGTGGCAATGTTCTCTTTCTACCTTGTTGATGCTTGTTCACTTAGCAATTTGTACCAATCTGCAGCTGGGGTGGGGTGTTCTTTCTGAGAGCTTGGAAAAAAAGTCCAGTGGGTGGGATAAAGAAATGGGGGCCCAGCCTCACCTCAGTCCCTGACGGTACAATAGACCCCTTTGCTGTCAAGTTGTGATGCTCACTTGGGCTCCATCTGGTGGTCTGTTCTGTAGCTCTTTCTTTAAGGCCGTCTGTCTCTGTCCAAGCTATCCCAACTGCTAAACTCCATACCAGATTCTCAATCATGTCCAAGTCCTTTTTATGCCACATAGAAACCAAAGGTGATGAGAACAGCTGAATCTCAGGGTCCCCTTCTGCCTGGCAAGATCATGGGTTGGTATGGATGATCAAAGCTCAAGACCTGAAAAAGTCTTGAGAACATGTCTGACAGTCTTGCCCTCTAGTCAATCAATATCTCTTCTCTCTCCTCTTCTGTTATCTTCCCACCTCCCCTTCTTTTGCCTTCAGCTGGGAGCTTTCCCCTCTGCCTCATCCTCTTTTGTGTCTCTGACCTCCTCTCAAATCTTAATAGACAGGGGTATTTTCTCTACACTGAATGGAAACTCTGATCCTTCAGGCTTGGTTACTGAAATGCAGAAGTGTGAAGAAAACAGATGAAAAAAGTTTAGGAGATCATTTTTCAAGACAATGTCCTGGCTTACAAGGCACTTTTCTTACTGCATTATCTGATTTGCATATCAGAAGCAGAATATCTCCTTCTTCCTTTTATTCTCAATGTAATAAATGGTTTCCTTTTGTAATAAATTCTAATCTTCCTTCAGCAGATGGATACTTTAGGTCTATTAGTGCCAAGATTATTAGTTCATGTATTTAGAAAGGTAAAAATGGAAAATATATTAATGTTTCCAAGAGGTCAGATGCTATATCCAGACTTTCCTCTTCCAGCTTTGACCCAGAGAAAGGCAGTATGCTTGGTAAATGATGGTAATACCAAGGGCAGTGTATTCTTGCCCTACTCCCCTTCTTCGTAGCTGTGTACCAAGGAGGAGATTGCTGTGTGAGATATCCACACCACCATGGGGCAGCCTGGTTCATTTAGGAGGACAGAGTGACATGGTCAGACACAGAATTTCTAGGGTCACTTCGGAGCCTCTCTGATGTCCCATGCAGTGTGGACAGTGAGTTGAGAGCACAGGTGATTGGTGGGCTGCCAAGTAGGAGGCTATGTTTAAGATGGAGAGATGGCATACTGTTCTAGATCCATCAGGAACTGTGAGGAAACTGAATCAAGAAGGTAGAGAGATAGCATGCCTCATTGTAGCCAAAAAATGCACCGTGAGTTCAGCAGCTACAAGCTTTGGCCCTGGGAGCCAGCAAGACATCTAAATAGCAGAACATCAGGGACTGGGCGGGAATGTTAGCATGGGACATGACCTGTGAATGTCAGCAGAGGCCCACCATGAAACCAGTCATATTAGACAAAGTTTTAAGAGAGATTTGTTGTTTACTTATGATATCACACTTGCTTTATTTTTTATTTTACTTTCAAAATTGTCCTAGAATGTAATTGATCATAGGATCTAGTCAGGACCTAGGTAACTTGCTTTCTGGTAATTGAATAGTGGGATAAAGCCTGAAAAATCTGAAGGGTACAAACTTGCAATTAGTAGATGAATAAGTCCTGGAGATCTAACGCACAGCATAGTGATTACAGTCAACCATACTGTATTACAAATTTCAAAGCGGCTAAGAGACTAGATCTTAATTGTTCTCACTACAAAAAGGAAATGATGATTATGCGATGTGAAAGATGTGTTAAATAATGCTATGGTGGTAATCATATTACAATATATAAATGTATCAAGTCCACACGTTGTACATCTTAAACTTACACAGTGTTACAGGTCAATTATATCTCAATAAAAAAAAGAACTGGAGAATTAAAAACAATTATCCCAGAATGCATGATTAATTTTATGGAAAATCTCTTCTTGTCCCATATCCTTTAGGTAGGAAGGAAGAGTCTCTGATTTTCAGAGATTCAGGATAAGTCTGTGATTCCTTTCTCTAAGAGGGCTACCTGTCTCACTCCTCTGTCTTAGTGTCTGTCTAGGTTAGGGCAATTATGGGAGACAGGATAAGATGTTGTCTTGGGATAAGGTCCTCCTGTGTATAGAGTGGTTAGGAGCCTCAAAAGTGAAAAGGATACAACTAAAGAGATCCTCTCTGCCTTTCACTTGCCCCAGTGAGATAGATCAGGGGTGAAGTGGTACTTGAGGTGCTTTTGAAACCCAAGGGTAGTGATGCCTGTCTATGTACAGTGATAGTATGAATAATCACCACTACACATGTATGTGTGTTGGAGGACATATAGCCAAGGCAAAGTGTCTCTGATTGAATTTCCCCCCAATAGACCCTGAGTGCACGTAGTTTATTTGGGAGGTGATCTCAAGAAACCAATATGGAAGTGGCAACTGGTGAATTGGTATAAAAAAGGAAGCCAATAATAATAGTTTATTATTGAGCAGGCTACCTCTGTGAGTATAGCGGCTCAATCTAGCTAGGGACCTCTGGTAGGCTGTGTGTCATCTCAGATAAGTTGTGAGGGAACTAGGGTATTTATCTACTACCTTCTGACAGTCATTTGTTGGAGACTGCCCCCAGGAGGCATAAACTGCCCAGAAATCCTGACCTATCAACAAATGAGCAGAAAAATCTTCCATGGCCTGAAACCCTCAAGCAGAGACTTGGGTCTTTGAAGGTGGAAGCCAATCATTCTGAACAAATGAGATTACCAAAGAGATGTAGATAGGGCATTGATGGTGCCTGGAGCATAGGTATAGGGAAATCAACTGCATGTGAAATGTGATTTCAGGAGTGTCAGGAAGATCAATCAACACTTAATGATAGCCCCCCCCCCCCCCCCCCCCCGTGAAAACTGTTTATCTTTCACTAATGTTGAAAACAATACTTGATTATGATCTTTCAGTTGCGAGTGGATTGATAAATGAATGTATTAATTCAATACAATTGAAAATTTCAGGTCTTTTGCATCTGACATGACTGGATCTAGTGTTTCTGATTACACCAACATGATTCTTTTTCTCTTTTTGGACTGTTTTCTATGTTTTGGCTTCTTACTTAGGTAGGTCACCTCCATTGGTGGTAAAATCGACTACCAATTAGATTCAACCAGTTTAGTAAGCCCAGAATAAATAAAGCACTTGCTTTCCAAAAATTCCAGAATAAGTCTAAGGAAGTTCTCACTGAACTAAATCATGTCACTTGTAAATCCCTCAGCCAGTTATTGCTGTCAGAGAAATAGAATTTGATGATTGGCTGGACTGAGTTCACATATTCATCCCTAGAACTATGGGAACTGGGAACACCTTGCCTGAATTACATAGCCCAAGGTACGGGCAGAGAAGTTCCTTAGAAGAAAATCAGGTTGCTGTTATTAGAAAAAGGGAGAAAGGATAGCAGACATTAAACACATACACATAAACACCCCACAGGAATATACCCACATACATTGCCATTTTACCCTTTAGGTTTGATCCCTGAAAAAAAATGTTTTCTAATAAAAAAGATTTAATAACTTAATTTGTTTCGAGACAGGTGACGACTTTCTGGCTTTGCAATAGCTGTTTGTATGATGCTGAGCAATTTGCTAAACAGAACGTTAAAATGGGATGTTTCCTCTCTCGGCAGTTTCAGCTGAGACCTCAAAGCTGAAAGTGTCAGGTACCAAGGACCCTGATGTTCTAATGGGGGGTTCTAGGCCATCTGAATAGGATTTACAAATGAGGGGTTCCCAAATTTCTTCCTTGATCTTTAGCCCAGCAAAACTATGTGGACCCTATGAGAGTTCATCAAGGAGAATTTCTTCAGAGATATTATGATCCTGGTTTTCTCCTCTTCCTCACAAGGGAGAGCAGGTGGTACTTTTCACACAAATCTGGTGAGGCAGGCTCCTAGGGAATCCTTGCAGAGCCTAGCACCTGCTCCTTGGGTTGGGTTTTCTGACTTATGCCTGGAAAGGTAACCGAGACTAGAGCTGCCTCAGATGACAGAGTGAGGACAGACTTAGAGGGAAAGAAACACCCCTGGTTGCTCCCTCAGCGTGGTAGGATGGTTAAGCATGTATGTTCTGACTGAAGTGCTTCTGCTTTAGTTCAAATCTCATCTCTACCACTTACTGAGTGTTCATTGTTGTGTAACTAATTTTTCTGTGGTTCTGTGGAAATAATTCAAAGAAGTTGTGTGATAATAAAATAAACTGGAGTTTCTTAAGTGCTTGCAACAGGATTATTGTTTCTCACAAGCTAGTAGATATTTCTGAGGACACACAGAGAAAGTTGGATTTGAGTTATCTGAAAAGGGAGCGGGAATAAGAAGGTCATTAGAGGGGCAAGGGACACAGCAGGGAGAGCCTCTACGGAACATCTGGAAGCAGGGACTGAGGAAGGTGTCATACACAGTCAACTAGAGGAGACATCATGCCACATGGAGTCTGCAGCGGGATCTCTTGATAATGGCAGGTGTCTTTGAAGAACCCTCAAAGACACCCTAAAAATTACTAACTTTTGAAGATCTGCCCACATGCATGGACAGCTAAGAGAGAACTACATGATACCACTTCCCCTTCTTTTTTTTTTTTCTATCTGTACCCCCTCCCCCAGATAAAAGGGACAGCTTTGTGATGGGAGAGGAATGCAAAAGCCAGGAAGAATCATCAAATAGACCTGAGCAAAGCTGATCCCTTCCCAAAACTTTAGTTATGAATTAGACAAAAGAGTGAAGCTTTGGAATTGATACAAACTGCATTATGCCTCCCATCCCCATCGTGCCCACAGATTCACCTGTTGAAGCAGTAACCCCCAAAGTGACAATGGGGCTTATTTGAAGACAGGGCTTTTAGGAGGTATTAAGGTTAAATGAGGTCATAAGAGTGGGGTTTAATTCATTTGGATCGGGGATCTAACAAGAAGAGGAAGAGAGAGAGCAGTCTCTCTCTTTTTTTCCTCTCTGCCAGGTATAGACACAAGAAGGTGCGGATCTGCACGCCAGGAAGAGTACCCTATCCAGGAACCAAATTGACCGGCACCCTGATCCTAGACGTCTCAGCCTCCAGAACTGTGAGAAACAAACATCAAGCTTTTTAATGGCTGAAAAATTAGACTATTCACTCACACTATTCATTAATATCTAATAGGAGCTGGAAAAGCAATACTTTCAACCTAAGATTTTATCCCAGAACAGGGAAGAAGTATTTGATACAACAGAGTTAAAAGGGCAGTGGTGAGAAGGAATGACATCCTTTTCATGAGTCTAGATATTCAATAATTTGGTTGCATACAACTTCTTTGGACTATGTCTTGTTTCTCTAGAATTATAAAGGAGTTGGATTTGATTGGATTCAAATCCCCATTGCAGCTCAGGTATTTTATTCAATGAGTCATTTCCATTGATGCGAAAGAGCTTCAGATATTTTCATGAAAGCAGTTTTTGAAAAGTAAATATGTTAGAACACTTCAAAAGCAAGATGGAGAGAAAAGGTCCAAAGAGGACCTTTTAGAGAACTAGAAGTCTTAGGTTTTTAACCACAAACCACACTTTTCTTAGGTCCAAAACTCCAAGTCACCAGTATTGGCCATTTCATTTAAGAAAGCACCTCACTAGACTAAAAATCATTTAGTGAAATTCCAGTGGTTCCTGACTAACAAGGAGCCACCAGTGTTCTCAAATTTTTTTCTTAATAAACTAAAACTTATTTTAGTGAATGTAAATTAAATTATAAACACCACACACACAGACAAATACACACATACACAATGTCTTGACCATAATGAATTTAGAACTTCTGGCTAATAAAACGAAACCCCTGATTTCAAGTAGAATATAGCTAGCCATCCAAGTTTTAGAAAGTTGCTGTGGCATTCTGAAAGATGTGCAGAGCATTTCATATTCACTCTCGGGCAACTCATCCTACTAGTTTTTCTTTAAAGAAAATTATTTCTTTTCTACACCACATATGTCCCTATGCTTGCGGAAACTGTAATTCCAGTTTTAAAGGTCTGCCATGCACTGACCTGAGGTTTAAAGACATTCCCTTCCAACGTGTTAAAGTCTTATGTTTCTGAGGGGGAGAAACCAATGAAAATGTGCACTGTAAATTCTCAGTTAAAAACCACCTACCTGGGCTTCCCTGGTGGCGCAGTGGTTGAGAGCCCGCCTGCTGATGCAGGGGACACCAGTTCGTGCCCTGGTCTGGGAAGATCCCACATGCCGCAGAGAGGCTGGGCCCGTGGGCCATGGCCGCTGAGCCTGCGTGTCCGGAGCCTGTGCTCCGCAACGGGAGAGGCCACAGCAGCGAGAGGACCAGGTACCGCAAAAAACAAACAAACAAACAAAACAAAACAAAAAAAACAAAAAAGCACCTACCTGCATGAGGGTATTTTCACATTTAAATGTTGCCAGCGATATGTAATTTGCAGGCTGCATGTATAGAAATTCTCCCTTGTAGACCTGTCCAAACCGAGAGCCAGGGTTATTAAAAAGTCTTTGTACCCTTTTCACATAAATCTAGTGTTCCTTATACAAACATTTTTCTCATGTCAGAGTGATTCATAAAGCCTGTAATCCCATGGGTGTAATAGGACACCTCTCAATTCTGCATCCCAGGGATGACTAATTTCACAAGCTGAGGGAAAAAGATAAATGCATTATAGTGTTCTTGCAAAACAAATTTCGGAGAGAGAAAGGGATGAAAAAGGAAGTGAATGTAGAAACTGAAGATTTACTTCACTGCACAGAAAAGAATATTAGATCTGCCTTGGCAGAACTACTTAATTCATAATTCTGCACAAACAACCTCAGTAACAGCACTGCCAAAAGCCTTCCTAATATGCATGTACCTACAAATGCTCAGTTTTGTCTCTGGTAACTGCAAAGTATGAGAACTGTATAATAATCACATTTCACAGTGAGTCATGGGTCAGAGAATCTGTGAGGAATTATCTCATTATATTGTTTCATTCAGAATCAGTTCGATTCAGAGGCATTGTGGTTGGGACTTTTTGGCTTTATCATCAGCAGCTATATGTTGATCCCCTAATGTGTGGGAAGGCACACAGTAGCAAGGTGTAAGCTGGGTTATGACACTCATAAGAACAAGGGCTTTTATAGGAAAAGGCAAATAACCATATAGAATACCATCATTTGTCTTGGGTGAAAAATCATAAAGTTGTGCAGAAGTAGATACAATCAGATTGTTGGAAACACTAAAGAAGTCTTCATGGATGAATGAGTAAACAGAACTTTAAAAGAAAGGTAGTCTTTAGATGAGCAGAAGTGAAGAGAGAATGTCTTGGAGAATTACCTCATGTTGAAGAAATGGAACCATATAGGCCTAGATGCTAGAGTATTTAAAGCATGCTTGGAGAAAACTTATATCATGCTTGGAGAAAATTTATATTATTAGATTTAACACTACGAAATTGTTATTTTTGTAGGTAAGAAATGATCAAGTGTCCCCAGTTTTGTGAGATGCAAGTCTTGTATACTAGAAGACAAAGGTAGATATGTGGGTAGGAGCTAGATTGTGAAGGAATTGGGAATGTTATGGAAAGATGCTTGTAGTGAGGCATTTTCTTTAAACCACATCAACAACACAGCATCTGAAATCTAAAGGATTATGAATCTTAGAATTTTCTAGGGAAGGGATCTTAGGAAAAACTTAGTTGAACTTCCAACCCTTGAATGACTGTTCATTGTCTTGCTTTTATCATCCTGATCGTAATGAAGGTACACCTAATTCAGCTAATTCTCTTTTGAGTCAACTATAATGGTTTGTTTGTTTCTTTATTCCTTTGTTTGTGTGTTTGCTTGTTTATTTAATCTTGAACCAAAGATCAGTGCTACAGGCAAGGATAAAATTTTAGGTCATCCCTTCAAACATTTGAAGACACCTGATTAAATAGTCCCTTTCTTATTGCTTTTATTTTTGTGACAGTTTCAAGCTCTTCACCATTCTGGTTGGTTTCCTTTAGACATGCTCCAATTTGTGAGTTTCTCTGAAAGTTCAACATTCAGCACAACACAGCACAACACACTATGTGGATGTTATATTCAGCTAAGTGCCTGTCAATAGATGAATGAATAAAGAAGATGTATATACAATGGAATACTACTCAGCCATAAAAAAGAATGAAATCTTGCCATTTGTGACAACATGGATGGACCTAGAGGGTATTATGCTAAGTGAGATAAGTCAGACAGAGAAAAACAAATACCATATGATTTCACTTATATGTTGAATCTGAAAAACAAAACAAATTAACAAACATAACAAAACAGGACAGACTCATAGATGCAAAGAACAAATAGGTAGTTGCCAGAGGAAAGGGGATTGGGGGGATAAGTGAAATAGGTGAGGGAGATTAAGAGGTACAAACTTCCAGTTACAAAATAAAGGAGTCACAGGGATGAAATGTACAGCACGGGGGATAGAGTCAGTTATATTGTAATACTTTTGTATGGTGACAGATGGTAACTAGATATATCATGGTCAATTATACTTCAATTAAAAAAATACGTAAATACTGGGAGGAAATTCATCAAAACACTAATGACAGTTATCTCTGGCGGGTCGGGATAATGGATGATTGTTAATTTTTACTTTATGTTTTTAGGTATTTCTAGCTGTCTGCAATAAACATGCATTTTTTGTAAAATTAGAAAGAAAACAAATAAATGTCATTAAAAATGAAAAAAAAGTGAAAGAAAAAAGTACACCACTAAATGATCATTATCTGGATTCACATGAACTATTTAGAAAATAACATTTATGAAATTCACCAAATCTTGCTGCAATCTGACCAATATTTCTCAATCTCAGTCCTAAGTATAGCATGATATGGGTAAGGTATCTTGTCGAAATACTGGCTGACTTTACTTTCAGAATTCTCCATTTCATAAACTCTATCTCAACATTATTATCACAACTTTTGCTTAATGGGTTGTTTCTACAAGACCCTTTTCCTATATCCCAACACAAATGATAGATTAAAACATGAGTCAGGAAACTTTTTATGTAAGAGGCCAGATAGACTTTTTGGGCTGTGTGGTCTCTGTTGCAAATACTCACCTTTGCTTGCCACTGCAGAGCAAAAGCAACCATAGACAATGTTAAACAAATGAGTGTGGGTGCATTCCAATAAAACTTTATTTACAAAAACAAGCAGCAAGCTGGTTTGGCCCATAGCAGTAATTTGTTGACCCTGTATTAATATATTAGTATTAGTACATTGTCAACGATCATATCTGTAAGTTCTGAAGGTATGGAGGAGTCTCTAAAAGAATAACTACAGATGAGAGAACTCAGAGAGGAAATTTGAATATTAAAATCTTTTCCTGAGGGGAGTAGAAGGCTACCCACTTCAAGGAGTCACATGGACAGCTAAGGGCTTTAAGGAGAGAATGGACGGTTATCTTCATGTATAAGAGAGTGTGCCTAGCAAATAATGCAAATTTCAACTATTTTGCACTTTTGCTGAGGTTTGGGACAGGTTTCAGTATTGATATTATCCAACTATCACACTCAATTATCTACAGGATTGATATGAAACCAAAAAGTATAAGCCATTTAGCTACCACCAGCTTGAAGTATTTCTTAACTTGGCTAGTGACAGTTAGAAGGCCTTGGGCACATGCATGTAAAACAGTATTTAAAGGTAAAGTGGAAAACTGTGTTCAGCAAACCTTGACCTGTGCACTCACAAAGTACCATTGTGAGTATAAAAATAAACAAATGAAACTTCCTCCTCGGGGAAAAGCTAGCCTGTCATATGAACTGAAACAGGAACCAAAAGATTCTTTTAGTAAGGACATTATTTTTCTTTACACTTGTATGGAGTTCATATACCATCTTTCTTCAATTATAAAATAGCATGGATTGTAAGATACACAACTGATTTAGTAACTGCTTTTCAGAAAGGAAAACAAAGCAAACTAAACAAAAACTCTACCATATTAAATCTTCCCATCTATTGTAGAATACATTCTGGCTTTAGAAATTTAAAAAGTGAAAAAACAGCATAATAAAATAAAAAAAAATGTTATATATTATCTCCTCCACTGTCCTCTCCCCACCCCCAAACACACACATATCCCTTGGCTTTAGGGAAAAATAAAACAAGCAGGAGCCTATCATTCATTCTTTGGGAATAATGCAACATAAATGAACTTAATTGCTTTGTCCCAACCTGTTTATTCTAACATGAAATGAAACCTTATATTTGGATTGTTTTTTAAGTGGATATGAAACTATTAAGAATTCTTTAAAAATAAACTTTTATTTTAGAACAGTTTTAGATTTATAGAGTTATTGCAAATATAGCACACAGAGTTTTAATGTACCCCTGCCCAGTTTTCAAATTTAGTTCTTGTTTGTTGTTGTTGAGTTTTAAGAGTTATTTGTATTATTTTAGATAGAAGTTCTTTATCAGAAATGTGTATTGCACATATTTTCTCCCAGTTCTTGGTTTGTCTTTTATCTTTCTTAACTGTGTTCTAATTTCCTTTTCCTGTTCTAGGATCTAATCAGTGATACCACATCACATTTAATGGTCATGTCTCCTTAGGCTTCTCTTGGTTTTCACAGTCTCTCAGACTCTTGTTTTCGATGACCTTGACAGTTTTGCAGATTATTGGTCAGACATTTTGCAGAATGTCCCACAACTGGGATTTGTAATACATTTAAATTCTTTTCTCAGTTTCTGCATTCCTTTCTGGGATTCCCCCAAACTCCTAAATGATTTATTAAAATTGGTATACATTAAGATTTATACTTTGTGCTATAAAAGTCTGTGGATTTTGACAGATGCTGAACATCTTGTATTCACCACTGCTGTATCGTACAAAATTAGTTACACTGTCCTGAAAATTCCTATGTTTTGCCTATTCAACCAGCTCTCCTCTGCCACCCACAGAACTCCTGGCAACATACTGATCTGCTTACCATCACTACAGTTTTGCATTTTCCAAATGTCATATTCCTATGGAAGCATACAATATGAAGCTTTGTCACGCTGGCTTCTTTCACTTAGCAATAGGCATTTAAGTTTCCTCCATGTCTTTTCATGGCTTATTAGTTCATTTCTTTTCATAGCTGGATAATATTCCTTTTAATGATGTGCCAAGTTTATCCTGTCACCAACTGAAGGAAATCTTGGTTGTGCTCAGTTTTGTTTTTTTTTTGTTTTTTTGTTTTTTGCGGTACGCGGGCCTCTCACTGCTGTGGCCCCTCCCGCCGCGGAGCACAGGCTCCGGACTCGCTGGCTCAGCGGCCACGGCTCACGGGCCCAGCCGCTCCGCGGCATGTGGGACCCTCCCTGACCGGGGCACGAACCCGTGTCCCCTGCATCGGCAGGCAGACCCTCAACCACTGCGCCACCAGGGAAGCCCTGTGCTCAGTTTTTGATGATCATAAATAAAGTCCTTCTAAATGTTTGTGTGTATGGTTTTATGAGTATGTTTTCAACTTATTTGAGGAAATACCTAGGAGAGCAATTGGTGAATCTTATGGTAAGCCTATATTTAGCTTTGCAAGAAAGTGTCAAAGTATCATCTGAAGTGGCTGTACCATTTTGCATCACCGCCAGCAATGAATAAGAGTTTCTGTTGCTCCACATCATCACAAACATTTCGTGTTGTCAGTGTTTTGGATTTTCTCCATTTTAATAAGTGTATAGTGATATTTCATTATTGTTTTAATTTGTAATTCCTTAGTGATAAATAATGCTGATAATCTTTTCACTTGCTTATTTTCCATTTGCATATTTTCTTTGTTGAAGTGTCTGTTCAGATCTTTTGTCTATTTTAAAATTGGGCTATTTGTTTTCTTTTGGTTGAGTTTTAAGTGTTACTTGTGTATTTTGGATATATATAATTTATCAGATATATGTTTTACAAATTTCTCCCAGCCTGTGGGTTTTCTTTCCATTCTTTAAATAGTGTTTTCTATAGTATAGTTTTTGATTTTTTTAAAACTATTTTTATTATGCTAAAATATCTATAACAAAATTTTCTATTTTAGTCACTTTTAAGTGTACAAGTCAGTGACATGAATTACATCCTCAATATTGTGCAACCATCACCACTCAATTTCCAAAGTTTTTCATCACTCCAAACAGTAATATCGTACCCATTAAGAAATACCTCACCCCCCAGTCTGCCCTACCCCCAACCTCTGATAAACTCGAATCCACTTTCTGTCTCTATAAATTTGCCTATTCCAGATATTTCATATAAATGGAGTCATAAAAATGCAATATTTGTCCTTTTGTGTCTGGCTTACTTTATTTAGCAAAATGTTTCCAAGGTTGTTGCATGTATCAGAGCTTAATTTCTCTTAATGGCTGAGCATATTCCATTGTATCTACATACCACATTTTGTTTATCCATTCATCTGTTGATGGGCACTGTGTTGTTTTCATCTTTTGGCTTTTGTGAGTAATATTGCTATGAACATTGGCAAACAAGTCTTTGTTTGAGCCCCAGTTTTCAAATCTTTTGCATATATACCTGGAAGTATAATTACTAGGTCACATGGTACTTCTAGGTTTAACTTTTTGAGGAGAAACCAAACTGTTTTCTACAACGGCTGCACCATTTATTATGTATTCCCACCAGCAGTGCATGATGGTTCCAATTTCTCCAGATTCTCACCAACACTTGTTATTTGCTGTTAGTTTTTTAAAAAATAATAGACATCCTAATGGGTGTGATATATATCTCATGGTAGTTTTGACTTGCATTTTACTCAACACTAATTACATTAAGCATCTTTTCATGTGCTTATTTGCCATTTGTGTGTTTGTATATCTTTTTGGAAAATATCTTATTCAAGCCCTCAAACTCTTTTTACTTATTTTGGGTTACTGAGTTGTCACAGCTGTCACATCTTTTGGATATTAATCCCACATTAGAGGTATGATTTACAAATATTTTCTCCCATTCTGTAAGTTGTCTTTTTTTTTTTTTTTAATTTAGATCTTCTTTTTTTTTAGAGCAGTTTTAGGTTGACAGCAAAATCGAGGGGAAGGTACAGAGGTTTTTCCATGTGTTCCCTGTCCCCACACATGCACAGCCTCCCTCATCATCAATGTCCCTCATGAGAGTGGTACATTAGTGACAATGGGTGAACCTACATTAATACATCATAATCACCTGAAGATCATAACTTATTCTGCAATTCACTCTTCTTGCACATTCTGTGGATTTGGACAAATCTATAGCAACACGTATCCATCATTATGGTATCACACAAAGTATTTTCACTGTCCTAAAAATCCTAACGCTCTACCTATTCATCCCACCCTCCCCATAACCTCTGGCACCCCCTGATCTTTTTATTGTTTCCATAGCTTTGCCTTTTCCAGAATGTCCTATGGTTGGAACCATGTAGTACGCAGCCTTTTCAGGTTGACTTCTTTCACTTAGTAATCTGCATTCAAGTTTCCTCGATGTCTTTTCATGGTTTGATAGCTCACTTATTTGCAGTGCTGGATAATATTCCACTGTCTGGATGGAACAGTTTATCTGTACATTCACCTACTGGAGGACATTTGATTGCTTTCAAGTTTTGTCAATTATGAATATAAGCATCAGTATGCAGGTTCTGTGCAGAAAGAAGTTTTCAACTTGCTTGGATAAAACCTAGGAGTGCAGTGCTGGATAATTTGGTCAGAGTATGTTTAATTCTGTAAGAGACAACCAAACAGTCTTCCAAAGTGGCTGTAACATTTTGCATCCCACTAGCAATGAATGAGAATTCTTATTGCTCTACATTCTTGCCAGCATTTGTTGTAGTCACTGTTCTGGATTTTGACCATTCTAATAGATGTGTAATGATACATCATTGCTTTAATTTGCATTTCCCTGTTGGCATATAATATGGAGTACCTTTTCACATGCTTATATGTTATCTGCATTTCTTCTTTGGACTGTTAAGGTCCATTTTTAAATCGGGTTGTTTGTTTTCTTACTACTGAGTTTAATTAGTGTTGAGTTTTAAGAGTTTTGTATGTTTTGGATAAGTCCTTTATCAGGTATATTTTTTGCAAATATTCTCTCCCAGTCTGTGTGGCTTGTCTTATTCTCTTGACATAGTCTTTTGAAGAGCACAAGTTTTTAATTTTAATGAAGTTTGGCTTGTCAATTATTTTTTTCATGGATTGTACCATTGGTGTCGTACTTTAAAAGTCATTACCATAACAAAGGTCATCTAGGTTTTCTCCTACGTTATCGTCTAGGAATTTTATATAGTTTTGCATTATTTTACATTTAGGTTTGTGATCCATTTTGAGTTAAGTTTTGTGAAGGGTGTAAGGTCTTTGTTTAGATTCATTATTTTGCATGTGTTTGTCCAGTTGTTTCCACACCATTTGTTGAATGGGTTGTCTTTTCACTCTCTTGATAGTGCCCTTTGATGAACCAAAGGTTTAAATTTTAATCAAGTCCAATTTCTGTTTTCTTTTTAAAAAATCTTTGTATATGTGCATGGTAGGGGTCCAGTTTCATTCTTTTACATGTTGATTTACCATTTTCTGGAAAAATTTGTTCAAGGACTTTTCTTTCCCCATTGAATGGTCTCCTCATCCTTGTCAAAAATCAGTTGACCATAGAGGCGAGTTTATTTTTATGTTCTCAATTCTATTCTATCGGTCTATTTGTCTACTCTTATGCCAGAACCACAAGTTTTGATTACTTTAACTTTTTAGTACATTTTGAAATCAGGAAGTGTAAGTCCTTCAGCTTTGTTATTTTTCAAATATGTTATTACTATTCAGGGTTCCCTTGGAATTCCATGTGAATTTTAGCATTTGTCCATTTCTGCAAAAAACCGGCATTGGGGTTTTGATAGAGATTGCCTCAGCAACAGGTAAGTGGAGGTAGGATGTGAAATGCTGACATCTTGCCCCTGTCAGGAAGATAAACTTCTAACTGGAAGCTGGGGAGGGAAGGAAGCCCTGTATTCTCAGGTGCATCTCTCTTTCACTGACTTGGGGGAGGGGAGAGGAAACCCATCTTGTTTCAAATGCCACAGATTCTCACTGTTCTTAGTGAGTTTTAGTAGATTTTCTTGAATAAGTGTTTCTTCATTTGCTGTATGCCTTTAAGGCCATTTCCAAAGACTTTGAATGGTTGTTTCTTTAAAAATATTTTTTTTACCAGGCTCCCTGGAGATGGGGTCAGCAATGCTCCTCACACTGTCATACTGTAAGTGGAATTCTCCTTAAATATAATTTTAATATAACATTTATAACTTGTTAAACTCTTCAGAAAGCAGATTTGTCCCTTCACAGAGAACCAATTTGAATTATGAATTTGTTCATAAGTACTTATTATAAATTGGTCTGTGGCATCTTCCCCAACAAAGTCAAAGCTTTGGGTATTTATAGTAAAACTGGTGTCTTTTTTTTGGTAAATTAGCGACTTAAGTTATGGTTTGATTTTTGTAATTCAAAATTTTAATTGAAGCGTTGTGTACAAACTGTAAAGATCTGCAAGGAAAGATGGTAATTTGACTAATTTCACGAAATATATTTCCCTTTTTATTATATTTATAATGCATTAATATATATTTGTTATTAAATGTTTAAATAATGCACTTCTGTATTCCCATAGAACTTTAACACATTTGTATACATACATACTTATGTATAATTCAAAAATAAATGCGTCTGTTTTCTGCAACTTCATTTTTTTCACTTCACAATAGCTCTTAGAAAATTTTACTTGTTAGTTGTTATGTATCTTCTTTATGTTTTTCTTTAATGGTTGCAAAATATTTCATAATGTGGATCACCTTATTTCTTTAAGACACTTCCTTATTGATGAACATTTAGGTTTCATTTTTTTTAAATTTTAATTATAATTATTTGGAATTAGAATTTATTGAACATTACTCATCTAAGTGGATTTGGGTTCTGTCTGACTATAGAACCCAGAATCTAAATTATCTCAACATTTTGCTCCCTATTAGGGGTAATATCATATTTGAGTTCTTAACACATATACTTTTATGCATAATGAGAAACTAGATTTTTAGAATAGATTCCTAGAATCATAACTACTGGAATTTATACTGATATTAATGTTTAAAATAAGAAATGTTCTAGCTAAACAGCCTTCTAAAAAGGCATTACCACACAATACTCCCACCAACAGTTTATGTATCCATTTTCTCTCCAATGCTGGATATTAAAAATCTTATAAATATTTTGCTAATCTAATGGGTCAGAAAAAGATATAACAGTTTTTTATTTTTATCTCCCTTATTATCAAGGAAGTAAACTATCTTTTCATATGTTTATCTACCATATGCATTTTTTGTTCTTTCATTCATCTTTCTATTTGGTTGTCCTTTCATATTGATTATAAGAGCTCTTTATATATTCTGAGTGTTAATCCTTCCTCATATTTCCTTTATTTATTGTTGCCCAATTTATAATTTCTCTTAACTTTAAGGAATCTTTTCTACAGAAAATACTGAATATTTTTATGATGAATGCTTGCATTTATGTTTTAGAAAAATCTTCCCCAATCAAAGTTATAGATGTGTATAACTACAGTGCATTTTGCTTTTATGGTTGTTAATATGTGGTTCTTATGTGGGTTTAACATTTAGTTCTTTTATCCCCTTGGAATTGTTTTATATGTATTGTGTGAGGCAGAAATCTAACTTTATTTTTTACAAACATTTAACTAATTTTCCCAACATTAGTTTTGAAGTTGTCAACCCCGTAACTTTTTAAACAAAATATAAAAATAAATTTTTTTGTCTACATAAAACATTTCTTATGATCTTTTACTATAGGATTTTTTGCACCAAAACATTACAATCATATTTCATTTACATATAAACCTGAGGCTGAAAAACATGTTTTGGTAGTTTTATCATTAAAGTATTTGTATTCTTTCCTTAGTTTATGGAAAATTCTGTTTCACCAGTAGTTTTAAACATTAGGGTTGTTCCTTTATGGGAGGTGTATTGCCTTCTGGGGGATTCTCAGGTAGTTGGTGAACATGTCTCTCTATTTGGCTTTTCCACTAGAAATTTTATGCCAGATTTATTTTTAGTTTCTATCTGTCAGCAGATTAAGATGTTTGATGGAAACCTCTTTATCTCAAGGATTTATTCAATTCCTTTAGCCACTTGAAAAATGAAGGTTAATCACAAAACACAAAGAGTCAGTATAGTTTTATTACCTGACTTAGAGCATCCCATTAAAGGTTAATATTTCCCACTATAGAAAAAAGAAGGTTTATAAGTCCCAGGGAATTAACTAAACAAGAGGAGCTGTCTGACCCAGGGAAATTCCTCAGGGGTCCTATACAAGTTCCAAGCATTCTGAAGATTGGTACTCAACCTAGCCTGTTTTTTAAGCCAGTTGCTCTTTGGAAGAAAACATTTTCTCTGATACTTTAAGTTTGATCAATACATAATTTAACGCTGCATATATAGAAATATCTTTCAAATTTACTTAGAAATTTAGGCAGGAGAATGACATTTTGGGAGAGAGGGATTAAGGGGGGATTCTTTTAAAGCAATTGGAAAAATGAAATTAATAGTCAAATATAAGTGTTCTTCAAATTTAACACTATAACCCAGAAAATTTGCCTATAAATATTCCTGCTGTCTTGACAAACTGAAATCTGTTTTAGCTGTATTAGAAGGACTGCAATTGGTCCTTCTACAATGAAAAAAAAGCATAATTGGTCTATCTTGTAAATTGAACATTTAAGATGAGATTTACTTGTATATGTTTCTCTGTAAATTTGGGGATATTGATTTATTTTGTGAACACTACTGGTTACAGACCAGTCCATCTCCCTGACTTCACACTAGTCTATTACTAAAATATCTGCATTGTTTTAGATTCAACATATCTGACTGAGTTATCATGTACTACAAACAAACAAACAAATAAATATAGAGTTAAAGAATTTTACTAGATCAGTGAGATAATTTGCATTTTTAAAAAAGATGAATTATGAACTGTTAGTATGAGCATTAGAAATTATATTATTTTGGTGACTATGTGTGAAATTCTGAACAATTTCTTTCAAGGGACGGATACCCATTTAAAATTTTAACAAGCAGTTCTCACTCTGTTTTTTTTTTTTTTCCTGATTGCCCTTATCCAGCAGTACATGATTTGCAAGCTCTCTCCTTATTGCTTGGGTTGCAAACACTGTCATGAATTAAATATTTTGCCTATGGAGTATAGCTAATCTATAAACCAACATCATGTAATGCAGCTTAACCTTGACTTTCTTTGACAGTTGTCATAAAAATTGCTTTTGGTTTCAATCCAGTCCTGTTTGATAACCATAGTTTGCATTGCTTCTCAGAGCAAATCCTTTCCTATGATCTGAGTGAGGAAGTTCTAGGCTCATTGTATATGTCAGTTCTTCTATTTAGGTAAGTGAAAATAATAGCTGATGCAAAGTCCTTGTTTAAAAAGCAGCAGATGTTCCTATGTCTTTGAACAAAGGTCAATAAAACAACAACTTAACAACAACTCAACAACTTTCTTCAGAAAACTCACATCTCAGAAAAAGCACTTTTGCAAGCATATTCCTAGAGACTGGTATAATGGAAAGATCCTAGACTTCAGGCCACATGGATGTTGGATTGAATCCCAGACTCCCACCTGCCTATCAAGGGAATTTTGGCAACAATGAATTTAACTCTTCCATATCTCAGCTCATCCTAGAGTGGGGTTGCAAATGCCAAGTCATAGATTGTTATATGTAACAGGAGAATTACAATATAGAAAGCACCTGGCACAGTGCAAGCAATGGCGGGCCCTTAAATTCTAGATAAGTCATTCCCTGACCAAATTAGCCTCCCTAGGTTTTAACTTACCACTGAGTTTCACAGGGTTTTTCCACTACTGTGCATTCTCAGATTCTACTAAAATAGGACTCAGGACAGAGGAACACTAGAGCAGACAGCCTGGGTGGGGAAGAAATAGACGGGTAAGGAGGGTTTAGCTCTCTGGGCAGAAATAGGGCTTTACGGAGCTTTCAAAAAATGAATCTCAGCATACTGTCAGCAATCATGGACTATGCTAAAAATACTGGTGTGATGGCTAATTTTAGGTGTCAACTTGACTGGGTTAAGGGTTTCCGGGGTGAACAGGAACCGGTCTCAGGATGAGATAAGCATTTGAATCAACAGACTGAGTAAAAAAGATGGCCTTCTCCAATGTGGGTGGACATCTTCCAATCCATTTAGTGGCTGAATAGAACAAAGAGAAGGAAGGGTGAATTTTCTCCCTTTGAACTGAAAACAATCACATTCTCCTGCCCTCAAACATTGGTGCTCCTGGTTATTGGACCTTCTGACTCAGACCAGGTCTTGTACCATAAGCCTCCCATTCTCGGGCCTTTGGAAAAGAACTGAATCACATCGTCACTGGCTTTCCTGGTTCTCCAGCTTACAAATGGCAGATCATGGGATTTCTAAACCTCTATAATCACATGAACCTTTTCTTATAATACATCTTCTTTTATATATATCTATGTATCTGTTACTGGTTCTGTTTCTCTGGAGAATCCTGACTAACACAGCTGGGTTTTTGGGTTTTTTTTTTAATATTCAGGTTATATGCAAAACACAGAATTTAGAGTCAGAAAATATGGATTTATGCCCTACCTCCACCTCTTACTACCATGTTCTTGTGAAAATTAATAAAGGAAACTCACTAAAATGGAGGTGGGAGGCCAGAAGGGGGAGCTCTCATGTAGTACCACTTGAAGTCAATTATAGCAAGAATTGTTAATTACAGATCCAAAAAAGAATCAGCAGGAAAGAATCATCAATTTTACATCTCAAGAGGAAAAGACGTACACTGTATCTCCTATGAGAAATCAACTATCCCAGCAACTCAGCCAATGAGAAACTGTCATCATGCTGAACTCTCACTTTTCTCCAATGGATTTTGTTCAAAACAATCCCTCTCAACTTCCTCCTTTTTCTTTATAAAATAATGTTCCTCTTCTTTGTTTCTTGGACTTGCCTATGGTTTTTGTCTTAGCTTGCTTGTCATGAATTGCAATTCTCTGCTATTCCTAAACAAACCCATTTTTGTTGGTAAAAAAACTGTTTTGTTTCTAAGGTCGACATTCTTAAGCAAATATCTTCACCTATTTAGGCCTCAGTTTTCTCATCTGTAAATCGGCAACAAAAATATTTTATGCTATGTTTAGTTCAAATGATTATTAAGAGAATCATATGTAATTAGTGTATGAGATACGTCTTTGAAAGTATAAATTCTTATACATGTTGTTAGCTATTATTTCTTGGTCTGGATAAATTAACCATATATCATACACCAAGGAGATATAAGAATTAAGACAAATTGATTATATTTTAAAATGCTACATAATCTTCAAAGGAAAAATTCTCAAGGAAATAGATACTTTCAAAATATAAACTAGTTTATGTTGGCCATATAAAAATTCTCATAGATTTATAACACACACACACATACACACACACACACACACACACAAACACACTCTCTTCATTATGAGAAACCCAGGGCTTTTCAGCAAAAAAAACCTAGACTATTTCACTAGAAAAACTAGTGACCTGGAGATTTTATTACCATGGTTTATACTTGTTATTACTATAAATGTAATGTATTGAAATTTTAAGTAATAAAATTTTAAGCTGTTTCAGAAGGTTAAATAAAATACAAAATCCCTTTTTTTAGGTCATTCAGTTAGCCTCCTAATACGGGCATAAACTTCAGAGGACTGGACTTTGGACCTTGATTCCTCAAAATAAAGCAAACAGTTTCCCATGACTTTATAACATGATTCAGCCATTGGAAATAGGTTGCACAAAAAGCTTCATGCAGCACAGCAGAGCAAACATGTTCTAGTTGATGCAATAGTGTAGGGAAGGACAGCATGCATATACATTTAACTATCCAGAGAAGCTCCTTAACTTTAAAATTATGCATGGAACCAGACCATACAGAAACGTCTAATGGACTCCAAAAGAAGACTAATGACAGAAATTAATTGGAGAAAGAATAAATACTATTTCTTCAAAAAGCATGTACTAAGGATCCAAGGGAACAGATACGTTACTCATTCAGGATACGTTTAATGAGGTTTCAAGAAAGGTTTACCACTCTATTTAAAGATTGGTAGCATGTTTTGGTTACACTTGACGAAGGACACTCTGCTGTTTTCTTTTTCAATCTGACTGGAATTCTAATTTTTACTATGTCAAAGAGACTCTCAAGTGTTTTTTAAATCCTCTTATAAAAATATTTCTCTATTTGGCACTTAATGTAGATCCAGTCAACCAAAAGTACATCGCATTTCGGGGAAAGAAAAATTAAAACCTAGTTCTAGTCTCTATTATTTTAAATCTGCTATATTTACCAAATACTTTTCACTCATTGATATATGTTTTAGGCATCAATATTTCAATGGAACAGGATAGAAAGCCCAGAGATAAACCCACACACATATGGTCACCTTACCTTTGATAAAGGAGGCAAGAATATACAGTGGAGAAAAGACAGCCTCTTCAATAAGTGGTGCTGGGAAAACTGGACAGCTACATGTAAAAGAATGAAATTAGAACACTCCCTAACACCATACACAAAAATAAACTCAAAAGGGATTAAAGACCTAAATGTAAGACCAGGCACTATCAAACTCTTACAGGAAAACATAGGCAGAACACTCTATGACATAAATCACAGCAAGGTCCTTTTTGACCCACCTCCAAGAGAAATGGAAATAAAAACAAAAATAAACAAATGGGACCTAATGAAACTTAAAAGCTTTTGCACAGCAAAGGAAATCATAAACAAGACAAGAAGACAGCCCTCAGAATGGGAGAAAATATTTGCAAATGAAGCAACTGACAAAGGATTAATCTCCAAAATATACAGGCAGCTCATACAGCTCAATATCAAAAAAACAAACAACCCAATCCAAAAATGGGCAGAAGATCTAAATAGACATTTCTCAAAAGAAGATATACAGATTGCCAACATGAAAGGATGCTCAACATCACTAATCATTAGAGAAATGCAAATCAAAACTACAATGAGGTATCACCTCACACCAGTCAGAATGGCCATCTCAAAAAATCTAGAAACAATAAATGCTGGAGAGGGTGTGGAGAAAAGGGAACCCTCTTGCACTGTTGGTGGGAATGTAAATTGATACAGCCACTATGGAGAACAGTATGGAGGTTACTTAAAAAACTAAAAATAGAACTACCATATGACTCAGCAATCCCACTATTGGGCATATACCCTGAGAAAAACATAATTCAAAAAAAGAGTCATGTACCACAATGTTCATTGCAGCTCTATTTACAATAGCCAGGACATGGAAGCAACCTAAGTGTCCACTGACAGATGAACGGATAAAGAATATGTGGCACATATATACAATGGAATATTACTCAGCCATAAAAAGAAACGAAATTGAGTTATTTGTAGTGAGGTGGATGGACCTAGAGTCTGTCATACAGAGTGAAGTAAGTCAGAAAGAGAAAAACAAATACCGTATGCTAACACATATATATATGGAATCTAAAAAAAAAAAAATGGTTCTGAAGAACTTAGGGGCAAGATGGGAATAAAGACGGAGATGTTGAGAATGGACTTGAGGGCATGGGGAGGGGGAAAGGGTAAGCTGGGACGAAGTGAGAGAGTGGCATGGACATACACACACTACCAAATGTAAAATAGATGTAATGTAAATTTACCAAATGTAAAATAGATATCTAGTGGGAAGCAGCCACATCGCACAGGGAGATCAGCTCAGTGCTTTGTGTCCACCTAGAGGAGTGGGATAGGGAGGGTGGGAGGGAGATGCAAGAAGGCAAAGTGAGGTATATATGTTATTCTGTACCAAGGAGAAGGAGATAGGGTTCTGAGACTTCAAAGGGAAGAAAGGTAATTCACAGGAAGATAAAAAGAGTTAATGTTTGGTAAATAAATGTTTGCTGGGCCATTCACAGACAGTGGGACAGAGAGAGGACTTTGATCAGATGGGCCTTGCTAGGCTCCTCCCTGTCTACCACACCTAATTCATACTTAGTTATCTAAGGTGATAGCTTCTTCCTGGGGCAGGCCTCCTATCTTAAATTCTTTTAGGCAGTAAGGAGGAATTTCAAAGGTTCTTTCTGAGTCTTTTGGGCCTTGATTGTTTTCAGCTCAAAATAATCCACATGTCAAGAGTGGCACATCTTGGGGCCTTCTGCCTGAACCCCATCACTGTCATCTATCATCTATCTATCTATCTATCTATCTATCTATCTTTTAGAAATATCAATGTAGCATCAGCAAGCAACATTTTTGCCTGGGCGAAAAGGAATGTATACAGGGAACACAATTAACCTATTCAAATACCCTTAGAAAGAAGTGATAAAGATCAGGTTAGTTTGGAAACAGCTGAAAAAGAAAGGTGCCTGCTTGTTTAGGAGGCCGAGAAAAGGATGGAATTAACCCTTCATTTTGTGATCCTGGCTAACTGGTGGAATATTGACAGCAATGACAGGGAAATTGAGAAACTGGAAATAATGGTCTGTTTTAGGGGCTGTTTGGGGTGTTTTTGATGTTCCCCCACTATTGAATATTTCAATATCCAAGCTTATCTTTCTACCTTGGAATGTATAATGGTTATTTTTAGCTAAAGGTTTCCAATCTCTTTGACAATTTATAGCTTGTATGTTTACCTCTGGTATGACGTGACATCAAGATGTAATTCTTAGGCAAAGAATGATTTCTATTTGCATAATTGGAATTAGGTTAAACTTCAGTGTCTGGAAGTCTATTAGCAAAGAGGCAAACATCTTAGAAATTAGCTGAACCAGATGGCTCTCCAAATCACATGGTTTACCATTGTTGAGATTCAACATATAATCCTAGGTTCAAAAATTAACTAAAAAAAAAAAAAGGTAACTAAAAAAAAAAAATGCCATGAAACTGCATCATGGAAATATTTTGAATACTATACAAAGCTTGACTAAAGTTGTTTCTTTCTTTCACAATGAAAACATTTTGGTTTTGGGCATGATTTCCAAAAACTATTAGGTTTCTATCTATTAGATTTCAAAATTTCTTACCAGTGTTGTTCTCATCTCCCACTTCTTTCACTTCCTTCCTACTCCAAATCACTAAACTAAGAAGATAAAGAGTTGCCTCTGATAGATACTTGTGGCAAAAACTAAACCCAACAGATACAGAAATGTAACACAGAGCATTGTTTTATTTTAATTTTTTTAAACATCTGAGTCAATTCTCTTTGGGCCTCAGAATATTAATTTATTAATATTAATTATTTTCATGACAAGTCTTATTATTTGGGATCCATTCATCTGAACAAATCAGAAATTTTATAAATAATATCTTTGTATGATTGATTCACTTTAACATTATGATTTTATGTGAAATGAAAGTATTTATTTTGTTAATTTGGTTTGTTCTCAGACAGAAAACATACCCTTGATAAAAATGTCAATGCAATAGAGTAAAATATTAACATTTACAGGATTATTGTTATAGGGTGTATGGTAGCATCATATACCTGACAAGAAATTCGTATCTTACAACCTTAGTATGTGTTCAGATGTTTATAGCATACAATATATCAAAATGATTTGTAATTACAAAGCATATTTCTTGATAGAAGCTATTTCATATGTTCTTATAGTCTCTTTGCTGTTTATCCAAAGCTACAACACTTTGCTTATGAGATGAAGTGTGATACACAACAAATTCCTACAAAATCTGTTGGCATTGGTAAAAGGAGACAAAAAACTAAGCGAGCTGAAAAGAGGTTTGGGTGTGAGGCAGACCTCTACTCTTGGTGACCTGCAGGTCTGGTGGAAAGAATTATTCCAGATAGCAATCCATAGTGCTGCATTGGGTTCTGTTCCATGGTAGGAATTAATGTTTCAAAACATCTTTATTGACTGTCAGGTGATGCTCTGTTAAAAGCCAGTTTTTTCCCTTTACATTATATTGGTTCCTAACTTGATTAAAATATTCTCGGAATGTAAGTGCTATAATGACAGCCTTTAGGAAGAAAACCTGAGACACCTGTCATGGATGATTAAAAAATTAAAAGATCAAATTACTTTCTTCAGGTAAAACAAAATTGGAATTTGGTAAGCATTATTACTCCAGTACTTCCATTTAGAAATAACATCTTAAGGACTAATAAGAATGTCTAAATTATTTTTCTTCCCAGATGATGACGTCTTCTAAGGAATTAATTATTCAGAATCTAGTCACTTTCTTTGTTAGTTCTTTGTAGTAAGTTTAAACGATATAAAGAAAGAAGGTAGTGTTAATTATGACAGATTCTAAGACCATACTATCATGGAAGTGGTTTAATTTTAGATAAGATTCCAAAAAAAAATGAATCTGAATCATAACAAGCAAAATAATTCCAAGGCTTTTGAAATGTGACACTACTGCTGATTGCTGAGAATGTAATTAGTATAAAGACTCAACAGTGAGTCTGCACTAAAATACCATTTAGGTGATCCTTCCTTCTTGCAATGCAAAAAGGAGCATAATAAAAATTTAACTTTGCTAAGACTCTGAGAAAATACTCAAGTGACGCAATGACAACAGTAAGAAACCAAATAGCAACAGGACAAATCACAAAAGGACATTTTTGAGTCCTTAGAAATTTGGGAAATGAAAGCATATGAAAGTAATGAAATTAGGCAGGGTTTGGAAATCCAGTGCTGGTGCGGTCCAGATAAACCAGAGTTCAAGAGCACTATGGTGCCAGCTTTACATGAAATTGCGAAGTAGGTTGATTTTGGCTTCGGCACTGACCAATTGTTTTTCACTCCTACATTTGGTGGGTGGGGACTGAGATAGCATTGAATTGGGTAAAAGGAGAAGAGTATGGCAATGTCTCAAATTCCTTTAAAATCTTCTGCTTTGGGCACTTTTCCTTAGCCACCACCATTCAACTAAGTATCCATTCCATGTACCTCAACCCAGAAGACTGCCATTAGGTCAACTTTTGCTTCCAAAGACTTTTTGCTGTTCTTCTCAACTAAATACCACTCCCCGCCCCCCTCAACGTTTCTCAGTCTGAAATCTGTCTGATGGACCCATGAGGGCAATAGGAAAGCATTATAAAGCCTTTGTTTTGGCTTAGCTGCAAGATCCCTTTCTTTCAGTTCCTCTCTGAGTTTTAGACTTGTCATCGGTAAAGTAGAACTAATATACCAATGTCATAGGATTGTGATAAGGATTCACTGGAAATAGAGTTTCTGGTACCCCAGAACTTGGCATAAAATTTGGGCTAGGGTGCCCTTCATCTTCCACATAGTGCTACTAAGAAGGGAATTCTGTACAGTCTGCCAGCTGGTGTGAAGTAGTTATAAATTTCCTCCCTCCCTCCTTCCCTCCTTCCTTCCTTCCTTTTAAAAATCCTAATCCAGCTGAAATACACCACATTCTCATCAGTCACATGTAGTTCACTATAAAATAATCCTCAAAGTTCAGGTAACTAATTTCAAAACCTGGTGGGCGTATCTCACATGCAGATCGAAAAGCCAAACAGCTGGTCTGGCACATCTAGGAGAGGTACTTCTGCTCTGCAATTCCTAATGTCACTGCTTTTCCGGGAACACTTTTTATTTGAAACCTTCCCCAATACAGATAAAAGTGGGGTTACTTTGACTGCAGAGAGACGGACCAAGGACAATCTGGAGTCTCTTCTGCTCTACAGTATCCAAGGCCATGTCAAAGAACATATGCAATTTGAAAAAAGTATAAAATCATTTTTGCTTTGTTATACAGCAGAAACTAACACAATACTGTAAAGCAATTATGCTCTAATAAGTATGTTAAAAAAAAAAAGAATCCATCTGCCAATGCAGGGGACACGGGTTTGAGCCCTGGTCTAGGAAGATCCCACATGCCTCGGAGCAACGAAGCCCGTGCGCCACAGCTACTGAGCCTGCACTCTAGAGCCTGTGAGCCACAACTACTGAGCACGCGTGCCATGACTACCATGAAGAGGTGCTATGCGCCTAGAGCCTGTGCTCCGCAAGAAGAGAAGCCACCGCAATGAGAAGCTGGTGCACTGCAACAAAGAATAGCCCTGTTCTCCGCAACTAGAGAAAGCCTGCGAGCAGCAACGAAGACCCAACGCAGCCAAAAATAAAAATAAAAGGTATACCAGACTATGTTAATGTGCATTCAAGACTGAGAAACGCTCATCTACCGGTGGTAGAAGTAGAATTGTTTGGGTGGGATTCACTTTAGAGACTTCAGTTAGTAGTTAGAATTCACCAGCAGCCAAGACAATATAAACATCTATATTATTCTTCAAGGCTGCTGGAGGTGAAGTTTTTTTTGTTTGTTTGTTTGTTTGTTTTTGAGGTACACAAATAGAGGTAAGCCTCAGGGCAAATCATTACATAAAGATTTTCGTCTTTATCTTAAGAGCAATGCAAATCCATTGGAGGGCTTTAAGCAGGGAGAATGTGATTAGATTGTGTTCTTAAAAAGATCATTCTGATAGGGATAGAGTAGGATAATTAGTTGGTTTAAAATCCCACTAGGGGATTAAAGACAGAAAGGGAATTTTAAGGGAGTTTGGGGAGACTGTTGTAAACTACTGACCACTCAAGAAAAGAATCTAGTAACCTAGCAACAATCTACACTACCTTGATGAAAGACCAGGTGCCTCTAAGCACCAGGCACACTCAAGACACAAACCCTGATTGTTAAAACACAGTAATCAAGACAGTATGGTACTGGCACAAAAACATAAATACAGATCAATGGAACAAGATAGAAAGCCCAGAGATAAACCCACGCACATATGGTCACCTTACCTTTGATAAAGGAGGCAAGAATATACAGTGGAGAAAAGACAGCCTCTTCAATAAGTGGTGCTGGGAAAACTGGACAGCTACATGTAAAAGAATGAAATTAGAACACTCCCTAACATCATACACAAAAATGAACTCAAAATGGATTAAAGACCTAAATGTAAGGCCAGACACTATTAAACTCTTACAGGAAAACATAGGCAGAACACTCTATGACATAAATCACAGCAAGGTCCTTTTTGACCCACCTCCAAGAGAAATGGAAATAAAAACAAAAATAAACAAATGGGACCTAATGAAACTTAAAAGCTTTTGCACAGCAAAGGAAACCATAAACAAGACGAGAAGACAGCCCTCAGAATGGGAGAAAATATTTGCAAATGAAGCAACTGACAAAGGATTAATCTCCAAAATTTACAAGCAGCTCATGCAGCTCAATAACAAAAAAAACAAACAGCCCATTCCAAAAATGGGCAGAAGACCTAAATAGACATTTCCCCAAAGAAGATATACAGATTGCCAACAAACACATGAAAGAATGCTCAACATCATTAATCATTAGAGAAATGCAAATCAAAACTACAATGAGATATCATCTCACACCGATCAGAATGGCCATCATCAAAAAATCGAGAAACAATAAATGCTGGAGAGCGTGTGGAGAAAAGGGAACACTCTTGCACTGTCGGTGAGAATGTAAATTGATACAGCCACTATGGAGAACAGTATGGAGGTTCCTTAAAAAACTACAAATAGGGCTTCCCTGGTGGCGCAGTGGTTGAGAGTCCGCCTGCCGATGCAGGGGACGCGGGTTCATGCCCTGGTCCAGGAAGATCCCACATGCCGTTGGAGCAGATGGGCCTGTGAGCCATGGCCGCTGAGCCTGCACGTCCAGAGCCTGTGCTCTGCAACAGGAAAGGCCGCAGCAGTGAGAGGCCCACGTACCGCAAAAAAAAAAAAAAAAAACTACAATAGAACTACCATACGACACAGCAACCCCACTACTGGGCATATACCCTGAGAAAACCATAATTCAAAAAGAGTCATGTATCAAAATGTTCATAGCAGCTCTATTTACAATAGCCAGGACATGGAAGCAACCTAAGTGTCCATCAACAGATGAATGGATAAGGAAGATGTGGCACATATATACAATGGAATATTACTCAGCCATAAAAACAAATGAAATTGAGTTATTTGTCGTGAAGTGGATGGACCTAGAGTCTGTCATACAGAGTGACATAAGTCAGAAAGAGAAAAACAAATACCATATGCTAACACATATATATGGAATCTAAGGAAAAAAAAAGGGTCATGAAGAACCTAGGAGCAAGATGGGAATAAAGACACAGACCTACTAGAGAATGGACTTGTGGATATGGGGAGGGGGAAGGGTAAGCTGTGACAAAGTGAGAGAGTGGCATGGACATATATACACTACCAAATGTAAAATAGATAGCTAGTGGGAAGCAGCCGCATAGCACAGGGAGATCAGCTCGGTGCTTTGTGACCACCTAGAGGGGTGGGATAGGGAGGGTGGGAGGGAGGGAGACGCAAGAGGGAAGAGATATGGGAACATATGTATATGTATAACTGATTCACTTTGTTATAAAGCAGAGACTAACACACCATTGTAAAGCAATTATACTCCAATAAAGATGTTAAAAAAAACAAAAAACACAATAGATATGCAGTCTGAATCTTGTTACATGAAGTCAGGGAGTTAATAAATAGTCCTTGAAGAGTAGCATTTCTGCAAGACAGAAATATAGGTGAAAAGGGAAAGAAATAGGTGAAAGGGGACATTATACTAAAACCTGAGATGAATTACCATATATTAGTATATGTCACCACCCTTCTGCTAATATACATATTTAAATAGCATCATGACCATCTCCATTAGACCATACAGGGTCAAAGGAGGAACTAATGATGTAAGCCTTGGTGTCTACACAAAAATGAGGAAGAAGGTGGTCTTCTTCCCTCCCCACTTTTTCTTTGATTATAAAAATGTAGCCCTCTTTGTTCTCGGGGCTGTGCTCCCTTGCCTGTCTGCTTGTAGCTCTCGCAAGCATCCTATGCTAATAAACTCACTCTTTGCCTATCAAATAATAAAAATGAAAAAATAAAATAAAATCATTTTTGAGGTTTGATCTGGAAATAATCATTCTTTTTTGAAATCTACCTGTCCACTTTTCACAGAAAGAAGACAGAAACCAACACAAAAAGGCAGGATTTCAATAGTAGAGTTTCTAGCTTTATGCAGAGAATTCTCTAGTTTTTATAAAGTGGAGTAAACAAAAACTGGCTCTTTAAAAAAAAACACATGTATTCTGGTTTCTGAAACTTTCCTAGGAAAATAAAGTCTTTGCATGAAAAAAAAAAGCATTCTATAACTACAAAACCCATAGATCGTTTATACATTTGATATTTATACCCATTTAGAGTCATATGTACATTAAATTAAGATATAGACTAATTATGAAAAATATTGTTATTCAGAAAACAAGTGTTATACAAAGAGGTTGAGATATTAAAAAAACAGATTTCTTCAATTTCCCCCCAAAAGCCCTGGTTTTTATAAAGGGATACATTATTCTATTATAATTCAAAAATACTTCATAATTTTAGAGAAAAAGCTTAAATATTCCCACATTTACAGCCTTCTAATATACTAATTTATTAGAGAAATTTAGAGCATTTGCTACTTTGGGGATTTAAAATGTTGCAATCACTAACAATGCTATTTGCCATGATAATAAAATCATGGAAGCAAATCATTTTATAATTTAACAGGTGGCATTTTTGACACTGTTATATATGTCAGTTTATTTTTGATAATTTTTAACAAGTCAACTAAGTACTTTGTGATTTAACATTATATTTACTAATTTTTTTCAGGATAATTATTTTTCAGTCAGTTGATTAGTGCTTTGCCCTTCTAACTAGCTTGATACAGCTCCAGACAAAGTGAGGAGATGTCAACAGTGGAGGCTGCCGTGGACTGTGTCAGAAAAGGAACTTGGGCAACTCACCTAGAGAGACTACACTCAGGTTCCCCCATCCCTAAAAATTGATGTAATAACAGTCACTCCTTTTATTTAGCACAGGGGTCCCCAACCCCCGGTCCACAGCCTGTGAGGACCCGGGCCACACCAGCAGGAGGTGAGCTGCGGGCAAGTGAGCGCAAAGCTTCTTCTGCCGCTCCCCAGCGCTTGCATTACCCCCTGAGCCATGGACCCCATCGCTCACATTACCACCTGAACCCCCTCCACACCCCGCCCGGTCCGTGGAAAAATTGTCTTTCACGAAACCGGTCCCTGGTGCCAAAAAGGTTGGGGACCAGTGATTTAGCAGACATCATAAAGATAAATAATATAATTAAAGGAACTTGAACATTTGGGAATAAATATATAAACCTGAGGCAGGATTGTTCTCGTTATTATGATCATGATGAACAATGATCATATTCAAAAGCTGAATAATTAATACAAATTACACAAGACCATTTTTTTTAGACTGCATGCAAAGAGAAACTTGGAAAGTGGGGAGGAATCTCAAGCTGGGCTGCTGGGAAAGTCTGAGAGCCTAAATCCTGCCAGAGGCACTGCTGGGTGTGCTCACTTGCAACACTCCTGTCTGGCAGCTCCCATGTGAGTGCATCACAGATTCGTGTTTCCCACCAGCCTGTGCTGAATAGTCTCCCCTCCTACTTACAACCAGGCATGTTTCTTGCTCACTTCTGGCAGGAGCAAGAGCCAGAGGCCTGATGGGACAAGCAATTTGTCTTCTCTGATCCAAGAGAATGCCCATAGTTTCAGGAGTTGAATATCGAAACTGAACTCTCCTATACCACCTTTACACACAGGGCTAAAACTTGTAGTCTCTGGCTTTGTTATCAGTCAGATGCCAGATAGGAAAGACACTGGGTCACCCCTAAAAAACAAGGCTTTGTTTCTGCATCAGAGTGTGCAGTCAGGTTTTCTACTGTTGTACCATAAAAGTTAGACACACCCCTCTTTAATATAAAATTTTCATGTAAAGTAGCAGTGTTAGAGCATCTCTTGTTTCCTTCCCCATAGGGTCTCTGGTCCATTGTCTCTGTCACGGTGAAGTCTTCCCTGGTGTCCCCTTCCTGACCTTGTTTCTCACTCAATTATTTTCTTCTTCTATAACTCTATACCTATCCTTGGGAACACTTATCTCAGTTATAATTTTCGTTTACCTGCAAGATTATTTGATTAGTATCTGCCTTGCCCAATGGACTTTAAGTTATAACAGATCAAGAACAGTCTTTATTTTTACTAGGGCTGTCATATATAACATGCATGCATAAATAAATAAAATTTAAAAAGATTACAGGACACCGAGTTATATTTGAATTTCACATAAACAATAATTTTTAGTATAAGTATGTTGTTTATCGAACATTCAAGTTTAACTGGGAATCCTGCCTTTTATCTGGCAATGTTTTCTAGTCACAGTTTGACCTTCAATACCTATCATAGTGTTAGGAACATCATCAGAGTTCAATTAAAATTTCTTTTTTTTTTACATTTTTATTTATTTATTTATTTTTTACTTTTATTTTTTTGCGGTACACGGGCCTCTCACTGTCGCGGCCTCTCCCGTTGCGGAGCACAGGCTCCGGACATGCAGGCTCAGCGGCCATGGTTCACAGGCCCAGCTGCTCCGCGGCATGTGGGATCTTCCTGGACCGGGGCACAAACCCATGTCCCCTGTATTGGCAGGCGGACTCTCAACCACTGCGCCACCAGGGAAGCCCAATTAAAATTTCTTGAATGGGTGAATGAAAGATTGTAGGAAGGCAGGAAAGTACCATAAAATTTTAGATAGCTGCCAATATATAAGAATGCGTTATTTGTATACTTAAATCCAACCCCTTCCCCCAATTTTTTTTTGGAAAAAATTAATTAATTTATTTTTGGCTGCATTGGGTCTTCGTTGCTGAGCACGGGCTTTCTCTAGTTGCGGTGAGTGAGCGTCTCATTGCAGTGGCTTCTCTTGTTGCAGAGCACGGGCTCTAGGTGCACGGGTTTCAGGAGTTGTGGCACGCGGGCTGTAGAGCACAGGCTCAGTAGTTATGGGGCATGGGCTTAGTTGCTCCACGGCATGTGGGATCTTCCTGGACCAGGGCTCAAACCCGTGTCCCCTGCATCGCCAGGCGGATTCTTAACCACTGCTCCACCAGGGAAGTCCCCTCCCAACATTTCTTAAAATAAAATTTTAAAAACAAGGAACAATTCATCAAGCTCATATATAAAAGACTTTGACAGAGTTATTGACAAAAATATTATGCTAGACTTCTGCCATTAACATAGTTTTGACCCTCCTGGTTCCTATGTATAAGAAGTAACAAAAATCATATGCACACCATAGAACTAAAAGCAGAATTTAAGGCAAAATGGTCTTGTAATTTTTTTAAACTTTGATTAAAATATAGCAGATGAAACATAATAGGTAGTTGCAGTGAAATAATTTTCTAGAGATCAAGTCCTGTAGAAGTAGCAAGGGAAACTGGTAAGTAGCCTTCATAAGGTTTTAGGTAAGCTCAGGTATTGTTCTTCCTCATTTTCTTTATAATTGTTTGACATAATTCCTTCCTATAAGTTACAAAGCAGATTATTGTCTTTCACAGCTTTTTATGCTCATCTTTTTTTTTCAAGAATTTCAATACTGGATGCCTACTGTGTGCAAGACAATGTCTATAAGAGATGATAAAAATATGTGTAAATGTATTAAAGACACAAATAAAAAGTACACTTAAGTGGAAACACATTCATTTTTTTGTAGAAAGAATTTGCTACATCCCCCAAATGTAGAAAGGCAAAGATTGCAAAGCACAGAAAGAGTCAATTTAGGGAATTCCCTGGTGGTCCAGTGATTAGGACTCTGCACTCTCACTGCCGAGGGCCTGGGTTCAATCGCTGGACAGGGAGCTAAAATCCCACAAGCCACATGGCATGGCCAAAAGGAAAAAAAAAAAAAAGAATTTATGCCAGTACAAGTTAAGACATACAATATGAAAGAGCTAATTCCCTGTAATACACATGCAGTTTGCCCCTGACTCTCCATGATCTATACAGTAGTATTAGCAACTTCATTTGTTTGAATACTTCATTTTAAATCACTGCAAATAAAATCAATTTTACTACAAGTTTAGTTTATATCACTACTACTCTGTGTAAGCTTACTTCTACTTTGCTGTTTTCTTAGAAAGAAATGAAGAGATCCAGTGACACTCTGTCCTCATTACAGTATTTTAGAAAACCACTTTGCGGTAGATTAAAGATGAGCTGCAAATTCTTTGCTATTCCTTCACAAGAGGTGGAGTCTAATTCCCCTGGCTTTGAATCTGGGCTGGCTTTGGTGAAATCTTTCCTCTTGTTCTATATACTTTGGAATAGTGTATGGAAGATTGAAGTGTGTGTGTGTGTTTTTGTTTGTTTGTTTCTTGAGTGTTTGGTAGGACTTTAGGAAAAGCCATACCTGGCTCTGTTTTACTTTTGGCTTTGGTTTGTGGGAAGATTTTTTCACTCACAATTCAAACACTTTAATGGTTATGGAACTATGGTGTTTTTCTTTTTGATTTGTTTTCTAGGGATTTGACCATCTTATGTATGTATTCAAATTTATTGGCATAAAGTTGTTCATAATATCCTTATATTAGCTGTTTAACAATTTGCATCTGTCCTGTCTCCCTTATATTTCTAATGTTAATTCTTTAAGTACCCCTATCTCTATCTCCTCACTACCCCCTCCGTCTTCCTCTCCTCCTTCTTCATCAACCTTGCCATCATGTTTTCAAAGAAATGGTAATTCATTTTAACTTTGCTGATCCCTTTGTTTTCTATTTTATTTTCCCCATTTCCTAATCTGTTAGTAAGGATGAACGGTAGAAGGTATATCTCATGGTCAGCTAGCAGCATGTCCCACACCCACTTGGAAACTGCACTGATGTTCCCTAGAGAGCTAAGAAAAAGAACAAATTTCATAAAAGTACAACTTCCGAAGGGAAATTCTATGCATTATTTATTTTTAAATGATGTATTTTGTAGCAAAGAATTTGACCTTGACAAAAGAGGGGTCCTAGCCTTGGCCCTGGCTCCAGGAAGGTAATGTCTAAACTCTAAGGAATATCCCCAGTGATAGGAGTGTCTTTGTTGTTCATGGCAGGTCTTGTGAACCACATCTGCCAGCTATACTAGAGAAATGGCTCATGGTGGGTCCCTCTGATCATGCCTGAGAGTTTATGCTAACAAGATGACCCATGGTGGGCCTCTTGAGTTCTGGAGAGTAGGGGCAAGAGACTGAGAGCACCACAGGGGCCATCAATCAATCAGTCATGCCCAAGTAATGAAACTCTGGTGAAAAGTCTTGACACTGAAGCTCAGATGAGCTCCCTGGGTTGCCAATACTCCACACATACTGTCACACATGGATGCTAGGAGGGTAATGTGTCCTGAGGACAATGGAAATCTTGTGTTTGGATCCCTCCCAGACTTTGCTGTCTCTTCTTTTGGCTGATTTTAATGTGTCATTTCCCTGTAATAAATAATAACTGTGATTATAATGGCTCTCAGAGAGCTCTATGAGTCCTTCTAGGAAATTATGGAAACTGAGGTGCTTTAGAAAAACACTAGTTTGGACTACCAAGTCACCTTCCATCAGACCAAGGAAAGTACTTTATAGATCGTATGCCCAACAATGGGCAGGGAGGTATTGTCCTCAGAGGAATGGTTTGATAGAGAATTAGAATGGACAATTAGTACATTTGTTGTTTAAAATGGGGGAGATAGGGCTTCCCTGGTGGCGCAGTGGTTGGGAGTCCGCCTGCCGATGCAGGGGATGCGGGTTCGTGCCCCGGTCCAGGAGGATCCCACATGCCGCGGAGCGGCTGGGCCCGTGAGCCATGGCCGCTGAGCCTGCGCATCCGGAGCCTGTGCTCCGCAACGGGAGAGGTCACAACAGTGAGAGGCTCGCGTACCGCAAAAAATAAAAAATAAAATTAAAAAAAATGGGGGAGATAGAAGCAAGAAAGGTTGGTTTATACACCTTCATGTGTGTGTTCTCACATTCAACATGAGGGGTCCAAGGGAGGGTGATGACTAGATAGATTCCTTCACTTTTCTGGGTAATCTGGGGAGAAGGAAATAGGGGAGTATTCTGGTAGGACTATACAATTTTTTCCCACAGAGGGAGGACGGTGGTATGACTATATTATTTTCTTTTTTTCTCATATCACCTCAACCTTTATTTTTTCTTACTTAATGCAGTGGTCCAAGGACCAGGCTTGCAACTGTTGGTGCCAGAAGCAGGCATGATCCCTAAACAAAAAACTGTAGCTGTATCTTTAAACCTTTATATCAGGATTCCCAAGGGGCTGATGGGTTGTATTGTGCCCTTACCTAATCTGGCATAATTGGGGTTGGTGGAAAATGTAAAATTAGTTGCCTAGTGCTTGAGATAGCCTACTAGTTATGCACTATATAATTCTTCCCAGTGTAATGGGAGTGGACTGAGGGGGAAGCAATCTGAACCTGCTCAGTGGCCAAACATCACATCTTTTCCAAAGGTGGAAAGTTTGGGTAAAGCTAAACAGTTAATAGGGCTAGGGCAGGAATAGTAGCTGAAGGTAAGGGAATGAATAAATGGGTTATGTAATGAGGGAAATCAAGTATTACATTACTACTTTGAGGAAGACTCAGAAGAAGAGATGATATTGTCTCTTAACTCAATTTTACCAGATGCTTGAAAAGGTGAAGATCGCTTCTGCTTTTGCAAACTGACATGGTTGTAGGGAAAACTGCAAACCTGAGTGGCATCACTCTAGGAGACATTTTGGTTCTACAATATGATGGTGGACTGGACTAATTGTTGATGACTTACTGGGACTCTAGTAATGTGCCTGTATCTTTTGATCTTATTTTTAAAGTCACATCTACTGCCATACTGTGATAATGGTATAACACAGACACTATTGGTGAGGTTGTAATGCTGATATTGGTGGTCAAATTGGGAAAACTAGTTAAAGCCTCCTTAAGATGTAATACTGATGGAAAATAATTGACCTGAGGAAGAAGAACTGGATTTAGTCAATAATCAACTAATTTCCATGCTGAATAACTGCACAAGTTTATCCTAAGCTAGAAATAATGGTAAATCAAGAAACAAGAATGTGAAAATGTTGTAATAACTTTATGGGACAGATTAGTAGGTTTTTTAAAACGTATCTCTACCCCACAGTGGCTCTTCCAAAATTCACAAGGATACTGTTGCTGTGTCTATCATATAAAAGCTATACTAAAAGTAGATGCCCAGACAAATATGATTGTTTTGCTGTAAGAGAGACTTGCCCAAAAGCCAGAGGGTAGCCTTTGTAGTAAATCATTTGACCTGTGGCCAAACGAAAGATGTGGTCTTTGTCCATAGCAACTGGGAGGTAACTTCTAAAGTCTCTGAATTTCTTGAGTGATAAACGTGTCTTTGTTATTCATGGTGGGCCTCCTGGACCACATCTGATACTTTATGCTAATGAGTGACTTATGGTGGGCCTCCTGGGCTTCATGGTTTCAGCCTGACCTCTAAGAAGTAGGGGGCTAGAGACTGAGTACAACCACATGGGCTATCAATCAATTATGTCCATGTAATGAAGCCCCAATAAAAACTCTGGACATGAAAGCTCGGATGAGTTTCCCAGGTTGGCAATACTCAGTGTGTAATGTCATACACCGTTGTGGGGACAGTAATGCATCTTGAGGACAGCAGATGCTTCACTGTAGAACTTTCCCCGCCTCTGCCCTATGCATCTCATCCTTGGCTGATTTTCATTATCCTTTCCCTATAATAAAGCATGGCTCTCATGTACACATGTACAATAGCTCTCAGTGAGTCCTATGAGTCCTTCTAGTGAATTATCAAAACTGAGGGTGGTTTGGGGACTCCCCCCTCCCCCGCCCAACTTGTACTTGGTGTCAGAAGTCTTGGGAAAACTTGATAGCCCGGAGGACTGTGCCCTCAAACCTCACATTTTAGGGAATTTTGGAAATTATATCTGTATTTAAAATAGAGAAAAATGGACCAAAAAAAAAAATCTGTCCACATGAATGTCATTTAAAAATAATTGTAATGATTGCAGGAAGCCAAGGCACATCAAATTATTTTTTATAAATACTACAAAAGAAGTAAGTCACACCAGATATTTAAAAAAGAATAAGGTTTCTATTAAGCAGCAAAGTTGGGCAATGACTTCACTCCTCTATTTAAAGGAATTTACATGGCTTAACAGACCCCATGAGACTGGGCTCCCACTTCTGCCTCACCTGCAGAAGTTTGACACCTCAGCCTTGCTGGCCTTATTCAGTTCCCCAAAAATGTCATACTCTTGCAAAATACAGGGCATGGATTTTCCTCTGCCTGGAATGCTTTCCATCAAAATTTTACCTGATTTATTAGTGTTTATCCTTCAGATCTCAGCTCAATTCTCATTTTCCAAAGAAAGCTTTCCCTGATTGCCACAGAGTACTCTTACTCACACCTGTGTAGTACTCTTACTCACACCTTTATAAAACTTATGACAGTTGTGATAATTTATGTCTGTATCCCTTACTAGATTGTAAGCTCCATGACAACAGGATTACCTATTTTTCTCCCTTGTACTGAGTGGTTACTATGAGCCAGGTACTGTGAAGCACAGTTATTATTTCACTTAATTCATACAATTCTGTGAGCCAGATGTTGTCCCCATTCTTGTCCCCATTTATAGAAAAGAAACATTTGACTTGAAGATATACATGAATATGGAGAGTGTTACACACTAAAATATGGGGACTACCAGGATTGAAATCCATGAATTTTGACACCTATATGTTAAAACCACCATATTATAGTACATGTTCAAAAGTACTTGTTGAAGAAACAAACAAAAATTAATAAAGTATGTGGTTAATAGAATGTTAATAGAATGCTATGCTTTACAAATACTACCACTTCTAAAAATTTAGATGATAGTCTCTCAGACCATAATTGTATTTTATCTCTCTTATAATCAAGAATATATTCCAGAATCCTACTGAGCTATATAGAGATATTAGTAAGGGAATCACGTATTCCCAGTAAAAGTACTAGGAATACACTAGATCGAAGCATATGAAAAATTGCAATTTAGAAGCGAAAAACCATTTAATATCAGTAATTTTATATAGTTTAACCTATAAAAACTGTTTCTTTTTTTTTTTTTTGTTAATAAAAATCCAAATAATCACCTTTTTTTCTAAATTCAATTAACATATGAATATGAGGCTGGCCCGGACCTCTACAAAGTGAAATAAGATGATAAAGTTTATGTCATCAGGAAATTTATTGCCAGATTAAAATACAAAGAAAACCCACCAGAGAAATTTCGCAGACAAAATGTCTGAAAAGAAACCACTTCCCTTTGCTCCATTGTGCTTGTTGAGATAAACGATATATTGTTATTGGACACAGTTGAAGAAATTTTACCAAAGGATGTTTAGACCTTGATGTTACTCGTTTTTCTGTATGCATTTATCAGTGATGAAAAATAGCAAAAAACAAACAAAACCCAGAAAACCAGCAATAACAAAAACCCCAAATACACAGTCACTTTTAAATTTCCAAACAATCAAACATATCCCAAAGACCTATTATTTGTAAATGTCAGTGGTACAGCTTTGACTAACAAGCAGAAGCAAAACAAACCAAGCCCAAAACCAAGATGCATATCTATATTACACAAACAGTCCACCTAAATTTAAAAATTAAGGTTTCTTTTGTGGTTTACACCAGATTCTTTGCTGCAGTAATTTCACTTCAAAACCAAACCAAACCAAACCGAAGTGGAGCATATTGTCACAATCATTATTTCCTCTGAACTTACCTCTGGCTTCAAAGTTTTCAGCGCTTCACCTTTCTTGAGAACCAGGATTCTAACATGGTCACTTAGCAGGACCTCTCTCATGCTGTTTCTGGAATATGAAATTGACTTGGTCATCTGGTAAGACATTATTTTCTTTGTTTTGTGGAATACTATGAAGTTTTATCCTAATCATGAAGATACCTTTAGAGGGGTTAAAGCAATCTATATTTCCTTCCTTGCTTTCAAATAATTGAAATGACCAGAGCTGGTAGCCATAGTGTTAGAAGACCTTTCTCAGCCTGATGCTCTTTTGCAAATTCTTCAGGAGTTTGTTCCTAACCTTCTGGGTGTAGTTCACAGCTCATGTCTAGGGACCATATGATACCCACTCTCCTTTTAAATTGTCTAGAAAGATCATGGATTTGGAAGTGAGATAGATTAGCATGACTTCACAGATAATATTAGTTATTTAAAGAAGTAATTGTGAGGATTAAATAAAAGTGCTTCTCTAAATCTTAAATGCAAAGTTTTGAGGCCCACATTAGACATTAAATAAGCATTCATTTCTGTCCTCTTCTTCCTTCAGTGTATTCTGTCATCCATGATGGTCCATTGATGGCTCTAATTGCCTGCTGTGTGGAGTAAACATTGTTTCTTCTCTCATGTCTTACATCCAGGATTCTGCATTCTATCTTTTCCGATAGTCATAACAAAAGTTCCCTGGCCTTTCCTTAACTTTTTGTTCCTTGGGAAATCTTCTGGAAATTTCAAGTTTAGTCTCAATTTTTTGGTTTCAAGTGGCACCATTCTCAACTATTGGCATAATTTCTTAGCCTAGGGTTTCTTTAAAAGCTAGTTGTCTAGACCTTGATTTTCTTCTGTTTTGTCAAGAAACTCCCTCCATTTTATTTATAGCTGAGTTTTCTGAGAAATATGAAAATAACCCAAGAGAATGTGGAAATTACCCAAGAAAATAGACTTGTGAAACTCTATTAAATTGTACCTTAGAGCCTTCATGAAGCAAGCCCAATCACTGGTCTTACAATAAACTACATCTTAGAGTGATATTATACATGTCTTCTGGGTAGTCCTTGGAAGATACTGGTTACAGGTGACTGGTTCTCCCTCTACTACTCACTTTTATACATCAAAGAAGTCTAGCAATAGCCTCAAATTTTCTTTGTTGTCTTCTTATTAAATATTTTATACAGACTTACAGTGATTAGGCAATTTGTCTGAGGTCACACAGCTAGTAAGTATTCACTCAGGATTTAAAACCAGATGCTACTAACTAAAAAAGAAAAAAAACAAGTGCTCTTAATCACTTACACTGCCAAAGATTTTAAATTATTAATTTTAGCTATATCTGATATCCTTTTGGTCAAAACAACCTCTCCTAAAGCTATTATAGAATAAACTGAATGAAAGGAAAAAAGTAGACTGCTCAAATTTTAGAGAATTAGTTTGGTCAATAATAGAGCCATTTCCAATAATAAACTCTACTTTTATTATATTTCACCATGTTATGATAAAAATGGCTTTTTTCTTTTTGTAGAAATATTTTCATGTAGCATGGTAAGATAGTCTAAAACACCATATACCAATTCTCCTATTAATTTAAAGTCTTTCTCCAGAGATGTTCTTACAACTGGAATAACAAGGATTTGCTTTTTTTTTTGTATCCTCTCACAGTTCTGGAGTCTGGAAGTCTGAAATGTCTAGGGCTATACTTTCTCTGGGAGCTTAAAGGGACAACTTGTCTCTTTTCTCTTCCAGCTTCTGTTAGCTATCCCGGCATTCCTGGGCTGTGGCCATATCACTCCATCTCTGAATCTGTCTTTACATTGCATTCTCTACTCTGTGTTGGTATCTTCTCCTCTTCTGTCTGTCTCAAATATCTCTCTGACTTTCCCTGAAAAGGAAACTTGTCACTGGATTTAGGGCCCACCAAGATAATTCAGGATTATCTCCTCATTTCAAGATCCTTAATTTAATCACATCTGACAAGGCTCATTTTTCAAATACGGTAACATTCGTAGTTTCCAGGGACTTTATGTAAATATCTTTTTTTTTGAGGTGGGGAGGGTCATTTTTCAGACTACCACAGTCCACCCTCTGGCCCCAAAGGCTCACATTCATCCCACGTGGACATATTTACCCCATCCCAGCATCCCCCATGTTCTCAGCCTATTAACATCAGCTCAAGGCTAAAATCTCATCTAAATCTCATGAGCCCTCAAATCCCAGATATCATCATCTAAATCATATATGAATGTGACTCTGTGTATGATCCATCATGGAGCAAAACCTCTTTCCATCTCTGGATCTATCAAACTATAAAGTAAATTTTCTGCTTCCAAAATTCAATGGTGAAACAGGTATAGAAGTAAAATGAAGACACAAATTCTGCAGATGAATAAAATTTGTCTCTTGGCCAGATTAAAGTCTTGGGCTACCTGGCTGTAGACCTCTGCTGGAGGAGGATGGTAGAGTTCCTCTAGGGAGAAATTTGTACATTTGGTGGTGGGAGGAGCGGAGATCTTAATAAGACATGTTGTTACGTAAGGGAAGTCTTGAGGGCCTGTTTGATTGAGAAATTTTTTTTAAATTTAATTTTATTTTTTTATATAGCAGGTTCTTATTAGTTATCCATTTTGACTGGGAAATTTTTGATGCAAAGAGAGGGAGGAGTTTCTTTGAATAACAAAGTAACAAGAATCCCAAAGATTTTGAATTCTTGGATACAGTGGGAAAAGGGCTAGAAGGGCTAAGGGTTTCCCAAACAAGTGTTGGAAAGCTAGAAGGAGAGCAACTATGGAACTACAGATAGGTACAGAAAGCATCTATTACACACAACAATCATATGAGATGTTCTGCATAATGAAAGAGAATGGTCAGGACCAATGCTTGCGGTGGAGTGAAGAGAAAGTACAATATTTAGAAGACAAGATGGTAAGGAAGGTTGATAATTGAATCAGTAACAGAAATGTTTATTCAGAGACATGAGATGAATCTCAACAGTGCATGTCCATCCCTCACACATCCCTGGGATCCTTGGAAAGTTAAAAGAGGTTACTGGACTTCCAGTAGTTACATGGCACAAGACACGTTACGTAACTTAAATGTATCATGAAAGAAACACTAGAAAAAATATTATTGTGTTTTCTACCTAAATGGGAAGGAAATCCAAAAAAGGGCAGATATATGTATACATAGAGCTGATTCACTTTGCTGTACAGCAGAAACTAACACAACATTGTAAAGCAAATATACTCCAATAAAAATTAATTTAAAAAAAGAAAGAAAAAATATTATTGTGTTTTTTTCTTTTTTCTTTCTGAAATGTGCTTTTCTCAGACCAGCTTAAGAGAAGAGTCATATTAGGATTGTTACAGAAAGATTGCAGTGAAAAAGCAAGGGTTAATATTCAACATCTGGCATTTAAAATAGGATTTTGAAACATCACAAAAGGGAGGTTTTTTGAGAGGAAGTAATTTCCAAATTCCTTTAGTTCATATATAACAACATTAAAGACCATGTGCAATAATCAAATCGTAGATCTTCTCCCTTAACACCGAGAAAATACCCATGTGTGTTATTAAAGTTTAGCCAAGAGGCTGATGTCCAAAAGAAAGAGACTACGTCTTCACTGATGTAACAAAAGTCCAGAGATTTTGTGAGAAGAAGAAAGCAGAGAAGGACCCAATATTTAGCTTTCTGGACCACTCCATGTTCTCTTGTGTCATGGGCAGAACCCCTAGGGGGTAGAAATTGTCTGGGGAGCTTGTCAGGGCTGAGTCATTTTAGGAGGAACCTCATGATACTGGTCCAAATGGGAGTCATAGCCAGGCGGATCTCAGGAGTTTCTGTAATGCCTGTGAAAGCCAAAGTAGGGCAGGATCCAAATAGAGGAGAGAACATGAGGCCCTGAAATGATTCAGAGAGAGCCGATTATGGGTTGCCCAGTTGTTACTGCCAGCACAACCGCAAGCTGCAGAAGAGTGCCACTGACTTTGAGAACAAAAGATGGACACAGGCCTGAAATGATATCACTCTCCAACATCACAGACCTAAATTGACCATCCTCCCTTGTTTTCTCAGGATGACTCAGGATGTCTGTTGTCTGGGCACACTTTAATTTGGTGGTTACACTACCTAAGTCTTTCTCCTTTTACACACCTAGATATAGTCTTGGAGAGAAGCAAGTAGGAGCATTATGGTAGAAATCTGAGAATTTCTACCAGAAGAATCTGAAAATTATATGAAAGAACTCTTTGAATTGCTGTATAGGATCAAAGTGAACAGAATGTATAGAAATAACAAACAATTGTTGTATATCTATATCTATCTATCCATCTGTTGAAATGTATAGAAAACAGCAAGTATGGCACAAAGAACAATTTCATTTTTCCTGAAGCATTTGAAAGTAAGTGGCCAACCTGATGGCCCCATCACCCCTAATACTTTAGCATTTCCTATAAACCAGGACATTTTTCAACACAACTACAAGATTAAAACCAGGAAATATTTTTTGACATATTATTACATCTAATCAGATTCCATTCAAGTATTGTCAATTGTTCTAATAGTTCTAATACACCCTAAGATTCTTGAGTCTAATCTAATCCTCACACCCATTCAAATTTCCAAATTGTCTCAATAATGCCTTTATAGAAAATATACCCAGTTCAGTGTCTTTCAAATAGTTCCTTGGTCTCTCTTTGTCTTTTGATGCACTTTTGAAGACTATAGGATTTTTAAAAAATAGAATACCTCTCTATTTGGGTTTGTCTGATAGTTTCCCATGATTGGATCTGATTATGTATTTTTGGTAGGAACATCACTGAAATAATATTGTGTTCTCATTGCATCCTTTGATATTAGTTAGTATTTACTAGGATTTTGTATGAGTGAAATTATGTATTCTTTCTTTGCCTGGCTTCTTTCACTCACCATAATAATTTTGAGATTTATCCATTTTGTTGCATATATCAGTAATCCATTACTTTATTAGCAGGGAGTACCAAATTATTTGAAGGCATGGTACAAGTAGAAGAAATTAAGCAGGTATTTTGTTAATTCGTTACTTTTTATTATTGAACAGTGCTCCATTATATGGCTATACCCAATTTGTCTATCCATTCACCTGCTGATGGATACTTGAGTTGTTCCCAGTTTTAGGCAATTACCAATAAAGCTGCTGTGAAAATCTGTATTCAGGTCTTTGGATGGATATATGCTTTTATTTTGGGGGAGTAAATACCTAGGAGTGAGATGGCTGGATCCCATTAACTTTAAAAAATATACCAAACTCATTTCCAAAGTAACTGTACCAATTTGCGTTTCTACCAGAAGTGTATAAAAGTTCTGGTTGCTTCTGAAACTCACTGATACTTGAGTATGGTCAGTATTTAAAATTTTAGCTATTCTATTGAGTGTGTAGTGTTATCTTGTAGTAGTTTTTATTTATGGTTTTCATTCACCATCCATATATCTTCATTGGTGAAATGTCTGTCCACAATTTTTTCCCATTTGGGTTGTCTTATTATTATGTTGTTGTAGGAGTGCTTTATATATTCTAGATAAAAGTTCTATTCAAAACATTGAAGAAAATTTTTATGAAGTCCAACTTGTTCAAAAATTTTAAATGATTACTGTGTTTTGCTTTGTATTTTTAAAAATCTTTGCTTTGTATTTTAAAAATCTTCACTAAACTGAAGTTCACTGACAGTTTATCTTATATTTTCTTCTAGAAGTTTGATAGGTTTTGCTCCTACATTTAAGTCTATGTACATTTGCATTATTTTCTTTTTAATACAGTGTGTGAAGTAAGGGTTGAGGTTCTTTTTTTCTTTTTCTTTTCCTTTTTTGCATATATAAAATTGTTCTGGCATCTTGATTGAGAAGGTTATACTTTCCACACTGAATTATCTTGTGTCATTGTCTAAAAACAATCCACCATGTGTATGTATTTCTGGACTCTTTATTTGTTTCACTGGCCAAAAGCACAACTTTTCCTTAGTTTGTTCAATAAATACCCTTCAAGGTTCCTATTGTGCTCTTCTGACATATCTTCATTATTCTTTGAGCACTTCCTTACTTTCTGGACCAAAAGGATGGTCTACATATATCTTTTATTGCTCTGGCTCAGACCAAAAATTAGTCCTTTCTCCAACAAGCCCTATTTCCTGTTAGAGGAGAATGGTATTTAGATCTGCATGTGCGGTGTGCTCATGACTATTAGTGTGTCACTACTCCCAGACCTCTCAGTGGACAGAACTAGAGTATATATGTGTGTATATGTATTTACACACATATATACATGTGCTTAAAATACCTATATACGTGATACACACGTTTATATCTATACTTATTCTTGTCTTTCTTTACATATTGAAAACCATTATTTCATATTGATATCACTAATTCCCATACCAGGTTAATTCTACTTTTTCCCTGTCTGTATTTAAACTGCCTTCTGTGACAATGAGGAAGCTGACTCCTATTATCTTAAATATATTAATTAGTTGATCAATCTCCCTTTATATCATCAATCTTCCAGCACCACTGCCTTCTTTTCTTCTGTACAAATACCCTCCTCACCTTGTTAGACCTTTCATGCAAGACTGTCTCCTACGTGGAACACTGTTTTACTTTCTTGAGTTATGATACCTTATGCTTGGCTCTTCTCAGGGAAAGGTGCCCTCCTTACCCTGCTTGGGCTTAGGTACCCCAAACCAGAACACTCCTTTTTGGGGCACTCCTCATCCCCACCCATGGCACCTGTGAAGACACTTATCAGCTGTATCTAATAGCTTTAGGATTAAGTTGCTTTAAAAAGAAAGAAGAGAAGAAGAAAATGAGGAAGAGGAAGAAAAGGAAGAAGAAACAATAATTACATTTGTCTTTAGGTGAGTAATAGTGCAACCCTAAAGAGTCTCCTCAGGACATGGGAGGCTTCAGAGACATATAAATTACAGACAAATAACTCATTGATCACCACTAGTAATATTTATATTGTACCTTTAAATTAAATTGAAGCTTTCTTCTAAGGAAGTCAAAGAAATTACAGCTGTCATTTCACAAATCTTCTTTCCTCTGCTGCTGGGGAAAGAGAAATGATGCACTCAGCATTGTGATACTTTTAAAATTCCAAATCAAGATTAAGGGTTAAAAAAAAAGATTAAAGATCGAGAAAATTTAGGATGCGTGAGGTCTGATATTCAATTTTAAGTGTTTTTTCCCTAGATCGTTAGCAAAATCTAGCATTTTAAGATATTTTGCTTGATGAAAAAGAATGATTTGCTTCAATACTTGGATCAAGGGGCATAGAGAAGGTTAGTAGTTAAACAGGACATAGTAGTGAGAAATGGTTAATAACAAGTAGCAGGAATCTGAATGCTGATGAATCCATATAAAGAGTCAGTAGAAGAAGATACCTGAGGTCAGAAATGATCTAGGGATTTAATGTTAACATAAGCTCTATTCAAGCTAAATTCTACTCTTTATTGTGGTGTATATGTGTAAGTTCTAAAATGCTTCTAAGATCCAGGACTGAGCAAACCAAAGCAGGAAAACTTTTTGAAAATTTTAAATTATGTGAGATTTTATTTTTACCATTTTAATATTCATGGTTTCATAAACACAATGAAAAGCATCCTTAAAGTATTTTAACAATTTCCAGAAGTCCTGGGCAGTAATTTCAGTTATTTTGGCATCCAGAATATGACTTCCGTTTGCAAAAACAGTCATCAATTCTTAAAGCCAAAAGCTACAGAACTCCCAAAGAACACCACTATGTATGTAAATTAAGGCATCATGTGTAAATAAATACAGATATTAAATGGGAACTGTCACATTCCAATAGGCACTTCAATACTCAAAAAACTTTATGTCCTATTTTAACTAAAATTCCCAAGCACGAAGACCTCCTAAATTTCACAAAGGCAGACTACACGGAACATAAATTTTTCTTTAAAAATAACTTTGACTCTGAAAAGTAAAATGTGTATAAAGTTCTTAATAATAAAGGTGTATATACTCAAGACTCGGAAGCGTTACAGACTCTTCATAGGTATATTTACTCATGCACTTATTCATTCATTTATTTATTTTACAAATAACATGTAGGCCATGTGAATTAATTCTCACAATTAACTCAAATTTTCAAATAAATTTTTACTATATTTAACTGTAAAATCTGTATTTAAACTGTCCTCTGAGAGTTTAATATGGTCAGTTCACAGATTTGTCACAATGTAATATTAAAAACCACAGAAAGAAAAGAACCTGCAAGAAACAAAAACCATCAAAAGAATATTTTGTGGGTTTAAATCAGATGAAAGAACTGTCATCACATTCTTTAGATATGAATATTAAAATCCATTAATTCCAAAGCAGTATTTTGACATAGATTATCTCATTGTTTACTCTCCTTGAACTCCAATTTTCTTAAGTTAAAAAAAGGAAAATAATATACTGCTGAAGGAATCTTTTCTTATGTTATAGAATTTAGCACAGTGCCCAGCACGTGATAGGTACACAAAACATTAATTCTTCTCATCCTCTTTCTATTTTTTTTTAATTGAAATATAGGGGACTTACAATGTTATATTAGTTTCAGGTGATAGTGATTTGATATTTTTAATGATTATACTTCATTTAAAGTTATTAGAAAATATTGGCTATATTCCCTGTGCTGTACAATCTATTCTTGTATCTTATTTATTTTATACCTAGTAGTTTGTACCTCTTAATCCTCTTCCTCTATTTTGCCCCTCTCCCCACTTTGTTCTCTGTATTAGTGAGTTTGTTTCTGTTTTATTATATTCATTCATTTGAGGAACCTCTGTATTGTTTTTCAAGATAGCTGCACCAATTTACATTCCCACCATCAGTGTAGTAGAGTTCTCTTTCTCCACATCCTTGCCAACACTTGTTATTTCCTGTCTTTTTGACTATAGCCATTCTGAGAGATATGAAGTGGTATCTCACTGTGGTTTTGATTTGCATTTCCTGATGATTACTGATGTCAAGTATCTTTTCATGTGGCTGTTGGCCATCTGTATGTCTTCTCTAGAAAAATGTCTATTCAGATCCTCTGCCCATTTTTTAATGGAGTTTTGTTTTTGATATTGAGTTGTATGAGCTCTTTATATATTTTGGATATTACCACTTATCAGACATATAATTTGCAAATATTTCTCTCATTCAGTAGGTTGTCTTTTTGTTTTGTTGATGGTTTCCTTGAAGTGCAAAAGCGGTTTGAGTTTAATTAGTTCCCATTCGTTTATTTTTTGCTTTTGTTTCCCTTGCTTGAGGAGACATATGCAAAAAGATATTGCTAAGACCTACGTCAAAGAGTGTACCACCTAAGTTTTCTCCTAGAATTTTTATGGTTTCTGGCCTTACATTTAGGTCTTTAATGTATTTTGCATTTATTTTTGTATATCATGTGAGAAAATGTTCTAATTTCATTCTTTTACGTGTAGCTGTCCAGTTTTCCCAGCACCAGTTATTGGAGAGCTCACTCTCTTTTGTTTACTCCTGAAAGCAACACTGAAAATGAGACATTAGGACATCCACTTGACAGATCAAGAAACTGAGGCTCAGGGTTTAAGTGATATGCTTATGGCCAGGCAGGTAGGAAAACTTGAAACCAAACCAAGCTTAAAACTACATATTCCTGATACACAATTAAAATCTTCTTCTTCCTTTTTTCTTTTTTTCTGTTTTTGGCTACACCGTGTGGCATGCAGGATCTTAGTTCCCTGACCAGGGATCAAATCCATGCCCCCCACAGTGGAAGCGTGGAGTCCTAACCACTGGAATGCCAGGGAAGTCCCCAAAATCTTCTTCCTTTATGTAGTGCTGCATAGGTATTTACTATAAATGGAAAAATTACCCTTTAATGATTATAAAATTGACATGAATTCTACATTAATTTTATAAGGGACCACATGTATAAAATTTAGAGCAGTTGCAAATCCAATATGGAAAAAATGCAATTCTGCTATCTATAACCGTATACTCTGATGTCATATCATACATGCATTTATATTACATGAATTCAAATGTTTATGCTCGTTGAAAAAAAGACATAGAAGTAATTTAAATACTCTGGGTACATCTGCCAGCCAGAGGAAATAATGGCATATGTCCTTGAAGTAAACATGAGATTGGAGTCCTGAATCTCTTGCTCCCCTAATCATTTCAGCTCCCTCACACCTTTCAGAGTGTGAGCCTCTCATTTTACAAAGAATGATTCCAGTCAAAGATATATACTTTTCATGCAGTGGGATTCCTACATGCAAGCCAACATTTCAATTGATCCTGATAAAAGAAATTGTGCATACTTAGGCACTGAAATATAAAGTATATATGTATTACAAGTAATAGTATACTTTTTAAACAGAACTTTATTCTGGAAAATATCATACTTGTATAGACATTATTGTGTTAAGAACGCTCCAGGTACCCATCGCCAAACTTCAGTCGTTAGCAACTCATAAATAACCGTATTTCATCTACTTTATCACACCTCTGATTTTTCTCTTCACTGGATTATTTTGAGGCAAATCACAGATACCATATCATTTTATTCATAAATGACTACAGACTATACCTTTTTTCAGACTATACCTTTTAAAAATATTAAAAATTATATATAATGGACTTACTAGATGATTTGAAGGGCTTTTCTAGGATAATTTTCTACTTCCATGTGATGTAATGTGCTTTACATTTAATATCTCATTTAATATGATAAAACCCCAGTGAAGCAGTTAATTATATTCACTTCAGAGAACAGAAAACTGAGAGGTTAAAAAGAAAAAAAAGTCCTTGCTTAAGGTCACCAAACTGGTAATTGACAGGATTAAAACTCCTGTCTTTAGATCAGTAGCTCTTAACCACTAACATATATATAGCTATGAACATTTTAATCCATATTATCTTTTCATTCAATTTTCCCAATAGCCAAAAAGGTGTTCAAAGCCTTAAATTGAACACTTACACCAACAACAAAGATTACAATCTGTCTACTAAATCTGGTCCCATATATAGAAGATTGCAATAGTTAAGGCAGACTTTCTGAAGAAGGTATCCTAGGAGAAATACTTAATGTATGAGTAGGTATTAATCAGATGAAGAGAGAAAGGGAAGAGAAAGAAACATTTGTAATGGCATGAACCCAAAGAAGGCATTCTAGAAACCTTAAAGTTCACTAATGGTTGGTTTATAGAGAATAAGAAGTATTATCAAAGATGAGGGCAGAAAGGTCAGGACCCAGATCATAAATGCCAACATGTAACATACTCGTTATTTTTTAAGTTATTTTCAATTGGGAAGTAACAAACTCAGACTAGCTTTCCAAAGATCAGTCTCTCAGTGGTGTGTAGAATGGATCCTGATGTGATGGTGAGGAAGTAAGCATGAGATAGAAAAATCAGAGAAGTGATATTGAACTAGTCCATCTGAGGTGCCTGTGTGTCATGTCATCCAGGTGTAGCTTCCAGTATAGAATTGGATGCATGGATTTCAGCTTAGGAAATATGCCTAACCTGGGAAACTAGATGTGGAAATGGTACAAGGACGGGTCACTGAACCCATGGGGTTGGATGTTTCACTTAGAGCAAAATGTACAATGAAGAGAGTAAAAACCCAAAGACAGAACCCTGGCAAGAACAAAATAAAAGGCATAGATGGAAGAAGGGAAGGCCACAAAAGAGACCAAGAACATGAGGCCAGAGGGTGGGAGGACAACCAGGAGATAGGAGAATCTTTGAAGAAAAAAAAAGGGAAAATTATGACGTTTAAAGTCTTAAGTAATTAAAACTAAGATAACATGTGATCAAAGTGCATGAAATCACACATGTGATGCTTACATTTAGTAATTAGCCCAAGCATCATAAAAGCAGTGTTACTCTTAAAAGTTTGCATGACATCATTTTTATGCACATATATGTACATAATGTAGAGCTAACTCTAAATCTTGTGCTTTACTGTTTACAATAGCCAGGTCATGGAAGCAATCTAAATGCCCACCGACAGACGAATGGATAAAGAAGATGTGGTACATACACACAATGGAATATTACTCAGCCATAGAAAGGAACGAAATTGGGTCATTTGTAGACATGTGTATGTACCTAGAGACTGTCATACAGAATGAAGTCAGAAAGAGAAAAACAAATATCGTATATTAACACATATTTGTGGAATCTAGAAAAATGGTACAGATGAACCAGTTCGCAAGGCAGAAATAGAGACACAGATGTAGAGAACAAACGTATGGACACCAAGGGGGGAAGGGGAGGTGGGATGAACTGGGAGATTGGGACTAACATATATACACTAATATGTATGAATGAGAACCTGTTGTATGGCACAGGGAACTCCACTTCGCTGTACAACAGAAACTAATACAACAATGTAAAACAACTATACGCCAATTAAAAAAAAAATCTTGTGCTCTAGACATAATATAGGCTAAAAAATCTCAAATACATTTACATGAAACTCAGGTACATTCTTGGATTTATAATTCATTCATTTATTTATCCATTTGACAAACATTGATAGTATACAAGGCACTGAGCTAGAATATTTAATAATCTCTCTTCTATGAAATCCTGAAAGAAATTCTGGTGGCACTTAACCTCTTTTCCTCCTAGAGTAGAAGTACCGATATTCTTCTAGTGTGGATTGTGGTCTCTTAAGAGCAGGTTTTATGACTCAGTCTTCTAGAATATGGAAATTAGAATGAAGTCTTTCTTGCACATAAAGAAAAGTACAGATAATATTTAGTGATTGGATGAAGCATGACATTGGGAATAGAAGACTTTGTGATTGATTATATCCATCAGCAACATGTCCCTGGGCACTGCTATCAGAGAGAGCATTTCTTGCTAAATGGTCTGATGCTGAACAGTTTTCCATATGCTGCTTTGGAGAGATCGTGTAATAGGTAATGACAATGTTCGTGGGTGATACGGCAAATGTGCATTACAACTTGAAAAAGCATTTCTTTTATAACAAAATTGTGTTTTTCTTTTTATTTGAGATTACTTTTTAACACTTTTATGACTTCAGAGCTATTTTTTGTTCCTCTTCAGAATTTCTTACAATCCATGTTTTACTTTCTGTATGTTTTATCTATAGATCTGTGGAGGTTGGGCACATTCAGTCATACTGGCTATCACTATGCCAACTTATCATTAATGTCAGTGTATTTCTTGATGATGATGTGCTCTGTTCAGCATATTTTCTCTACTTTCATCTAACTACCAAAATTTGTTGCCATTACTTTCTGTCTAATTCATCACACAATTTTTGGCTATTTGAGTTATTCCTAATTATCTTCTTGTAAAAAATAGTTTCTTCTCTTGCCTTCCCACACTTTAAATATGTCAATATATTTTAAGTTGCACTTTTTAAGGCATAAATTAGTATGTTAATTTTTTACTTTTAATTTTTTTGAATTATTATTCTTGACCCAATAAATATTGTAATTGATCTTCTGAAATCACAATAAATAATCTATATTGTTTCAATAATTGGATCTTGAGATCTAACTACCTAATTTCATGTAATTTTCTAAGTGGATTAAGAAAATGCATTATTACTTGTAAAAAATGTAGAGTTTTAAAAATTAAAGTGAAGTTGACTTATAGTATTATATTGGTTTCAGGTATACAACAGTTATTTGACATTTTGTAGATTGTACTCCATTTAAAGTTATTATAAATATTGGCTGTTAACATCCTTGTATCTTATTTATTTTATACCTAGTAGTTTGTACATATTAGTCTCTTTCCCCTATCTTGCCCACACCACCTCCCTCTGGTAACCACTAGTTTTTCTCTATATCTGTGATTCTCTATATTCTGTTTCTATTTTGTTATATTCATTAAAAATTTTTTTTAGATTCCACATATAAGTGAAAACATATATTGATAGTAGGTCTTTCCTGTCTGACTTATTTCACTTAGCATAACACCCTTCAGGTCCATCCATGTTGTTGGAAATGGCAAAATTTCTTTCTTTTTTTGGCTAAGTAATATTCCACTGTTTGTTTTCTTCAGATATATACCCAGAAGTAGAGTTGCTGGATCATATGGTAGCTCTATTTTTAATTTTTTGAGGAACTGCCATAATTTTTCCATAGTGGCTGCACCAAATTACAATCCTACCCACAGTGTAGTAGGGTTCCCTTTCTCCACATCCTTGCCAACACTTGTTATTTCTTCTTTTTTTGATCATAACCATTCTGACAGGTGTGAGGTGATATCTCATTGTGGTTTTGGTTTGCATTTCCCTGATGATTAGTGATGTTGAGCATCTTTTCATGTGCCTATTGGCAATCTGCATGCCTTCTTTGGAAAAATGTCTATTCAGGCCCTCTGAGCATTATTTAATCAGATTATTTATCTAGTTTTGATATTGAAGTATATAAGTTATTTACATACTTTGAATATTAATCCCTTATCAGATACATCATTTGCAAATATCTTCTTTCATTCAGTAGGTTAGGTTTCCTTCACTGTGAAATGCTTTTAAGTTTGATTAGGTCTCATTTGTTTATTTTTGCTTTTGTTTTCCTTGCCTGAGGAGATATATCCAAAAAGATATTGCAAAGACCTATGTCAAAGAGCATACTGCCTGTGTCTTCTTCCAGGAGTTTTATGGTTTCAGGTCTTTAATCCATTTTGAGTTTATTTGTGTTTATGGTGTGATGAAGTTTTCTAATCTTATTCTTTTACATGTAGCTGTCCAGTTTTCCTAACACCACCTATTGAAAAGACTGTCTTTCCCCATTGTATATTCTTGCCTCCTTTGTCATAGATTAGTTGACCACAAATTCATCTGGGCTGTCTATTCTGTTCCATTGATTTTTGTGTCTATTTTTGTGCCAGTATCATACTGTTTTGATTATTGTATCTTTGTTGTATAATCTGAAATCAGGAAATGTAATACCTCAAGCTGTGTTCTTTTTTGCTTTCACTTTTTTGTGTGTGGTTCAATACAAATTTTAGTACTATTTGTCCTAGTTCTGTGAAAAATGTCATAGGTATTTAGATAGGGATTACATTAAATCTATAGATTGCTTTGGGTAGTATAGACATTTTAACAATATTCTTCAGTCCATGAACACAGGATATCTTTCCATTTCTTTGTATAATCTTCAATTTTATTCATCAATATCTTATAGTTTTCAGAGTATAGGTCTTTCACTTCCTTGGTTAAATTTATTTCTAGATATTTTATTCTCTGATGCAGTTGTAAATGAGATTGTTTTCTTGCTTTCTCCTTCTGATAGTTCATTATTAGTGGATAGAGAAACAATAGATTTTGTATATTAATCTTGTATCTTTCAAATTTACTGAATTCATTTATTAGTTTTAATAGTCTTTTGGTGGCAGCTTTAGTGTTTTCTATATATAGTATCATGTCATCTGCAAATAGTGATGGTTTTACTCCTTTCCTTCCAATTTGGATGCCTTTTATTTCTTTTTCTTGTCTGTTTGATGTGGCTAGGACTTCTGATACTATGTTAAATAGAAGTGGTGACAGTGGTCATCCTTGTCTCATTCCTGATCTTAGAGGTAAAGCTTTCAGCGTTTCACTATTGAGTATGATGTTAACTGTGGTTTTATTGTAAGTGGTCTTTCTTTTGTTAAAATATGTTTCCTCTATACAAGGTTTGTGGAGAGTTTTTAATCACAAACGGATGTTGAACTTTGTTAAACGTTTTTTTCTGCATCTACTGAGATGATCATGTGATTTTTATCCTTCATTTTCTTAATGCAGTGCATCACACTGATTGATTTGTAGATATTGAACCATCCTTGCATCCCTGGAATAAATCCCACTCGATCATGCTGTATGATCCTTTTTATGTATTGTTGAATTTGGTTTGCTAATATTTTGTTGAGGATTTTTTGCATTTATGCTCATCAGGAATGTTGGCTTTTAACTTTCTTTTTTTAAAATAGTGTCTTTGTCTGATTTTGGAATCAGGGTAATGTTGGCCTCATAGAATGAGTTTGGGAGCATTCCCTCCTCTCCAGTTTTTTGGAATATTTTGACAAGGATAGGTATTAACTCTTCTTTAAATGTTTGGTAGAATTCCTCTGTGAAGTGATCTGGTTCTGGACTTTTGTTTGTTGGGAGATTTTGGTTACTGATTCACTTTCAATACTAGTAATCAGTCTGTTCAGATTACTTCTTCCTTATCAGTCTTGGAAGATTGTATGTTTCTAGGAATTTGTCCATATTTTTAGGTAATCCTATTTGTTTGTTATTGGTAGTATTCTCTTATGATTATTTATGATTCTTTGACATTGGCTGTAGCTTTTCCTCTTTCATTTCTAATTTTATTTGAGTTCTCTCTTCTTTTCTTAATGAGCTTGGCTAAAGGTTTATCAATTTGGTTTATCTTTTCAAAAAGCCAGCTCTTGGTTTCACTGATCTTTTTTATTTTTATTTTTTGGTCTCATTTCTGCTCTGATCTTTGCTATTTCCTTCCTTCTACTGACTTTGGGCTTCATTTGTTCTTTTTTTCCTAATTCTTTTAGATGATAGGTTAGGTTATTTATTTGATATTTCTTTTGTTTCTTGAGGTAGACCTTATCACTATAAATTTCCCTGTAAAAGCATTAAGAAATGCTTTTGCTGTATCACATAGAGTTTGAAAATTTGCATTTTTATTTTCATTTGTCTCAAGGTATTTTCTGTTTTCCTCTTTGATTTATTCATTGCCCCATTGGGTTTTTAGTAGCATGTTGTTTAGTCTCCATATGGTTTTTTTTTCCATTTTTATTCCCATAATTGATTTCTAATTTCATACCATTATGATGAGAAAATATGTTTGATATAATTGCATTCTTCTTATATTTATTGAGACTTGTGTTGTGGCCTAGCATGCAATCAATCCTGGAGGACATTCCATGACACTGGAAAAGAATGTGTATTCTGCTGTTTTTGGGAATGTCCTATAGATATATTAGTATATCTCATTTAGATATCTCATTTAAGGCCACTGTTTTCATATTGATTTTCTGCCTCATTGGATGATCTATCCACTGATGTAAATGGGATGTTAAAGTTCCCTACTATTATTATATTACAGTCAATTTCTTCTTTTGTTTGTTAATATTCGCTTTATATATTTAGGTGCTTCTATATAGGTGCATATATGTTAATGAATGTTATATCCTCTTCTTATATTGATCCCTTTATCATTATATAATGCCCTTCTTTATCTTTTGTTATAGACTTTGTTTTAAAGTCTACTTTGTCTGATACGAGTATTGCTACCAGTTTTCTTTTTACTTTCATTTGCATAGGATATGTTTTTTCATCTCCTCACTTTCAGTTTGTGTGTATCTTTAGCTCTGAAGTGAGTCTCTTGTAGACAGCATATATATGGATCTTGTTTTTATATCCAATCAGCCACCATATATCTTTTGATCGCAGCGTTTAGTCCATTGACGTTTAAAGTGACTATTGATAGTTATGTGCTTATTGCCATTTTGTCACTGGTTTTATGGTTGTTTTTGTGGGTCTTCTCTGTTATTTTCTTCTACTTTTAGTCTCTTCCCATGTGGTTTGATGATTTTCTTTAGTGTTATATTTGTGTTCCTTTCTCCCTTATTTTTGTGTATCTTTGTAGGTTTTTGATTTGTAGTTACCATGGAGTTCATATATGTTGCTTTTAACTATATTTACTTGTTTTAAACTCAGTCATTTAAGTTCAAACACACTCTAAGATATCTGCATTTTTTACTCCCCCCACATTTTGTATTTTTGATGTCCTATTTCACATCTTTATGTTTATCCCTTAATTGTTGTAATTAGAGTTGATTTTACAGTTTGTGTCCTTTATCCTTTGTACTAGTTTATTTAAGTGGTTGATCCACTGCCTTTACTATATATTTTCCTTTAACAGTGGGATTTTTTTCCTACCTGTATTTTCTTATTTCTTGTTACAGACTTTTTTTTTTTTTTTAATTGAACGAAGATCCTTTAACATTTCTTGTAAGGTTGGTTAGTGGTGATGAACTCTTTTAGTTTTTGCTTGTCTGGGGAACTCTTTATCTCTCCTACATTTCTGAATAATAACCTTGATGGGTAGATTATCCTAGTTCACAGGTTTTCCCCTTTCAGCACTTTAAATGTATCATGGCACTCTCTTCTGGCCTGCAAAGTTCCGGCTGAAAAATCAGCTGATAGCCTTATGGTGGTTCCCTTGTATGTGACTACTTGTTGTTCCCTTGCTGCCTTTAAAATTCTCTCTTTTTCTTTAACTTCTGCTATTTTAATTATAATATGTCTTGGTGTGGGCCTCTTTGGGTTCATCTTGTTTGAGACTCTGTGCTTCCTAAACCTGGATATCTGTTTCCTTCTCCAGGTTAGGGAAGTTTTCAGCCATAATTTCATCAAACACATTTTCTACCTTTTTCTCTCTCTCTTTTCTTTCTGGAACCTTATAATGCAAATGTTATTATGCTTGATGTTGACCCAGAGGACCAGAGTTCCTTTAAACTATCCTCATTAATTTTTTTTTCCCTTTTTGCTGTTCTGATATGGTGATTTCCACTATTCTATATTACAGGTCACTTATGTATTCTTCTGTATCACCTAATCTGCTATTAATTCCTTCTAGGGTATTTAAAATTTTCAGTTATTGTATTCTTTAGCTCTGATTAAAAAAAAAATTTTTTTTCTAGTTTTCATTGAATTTCTCACTGTGTTCATCTATTCTTTTCCTAAGTTCACTTAGCATTTTTATTATTATTGCTTTGAACTCTTTATCAGGTAAATAGTTTATCTCTGTTTCATTAGGGTTTTTTCTGAGGTTTTATCTTGTTCTTTTTTTTTTTTTTTTTTTTTTTTGCGGTACGCAGACCTCTCACTGTTGTGGCCTCTCCCGTTGCAGAGCACAGGTTCTGGACGTGCAGGCTCAGTGGCCATGGCTCACGGGCCTAGCCGCTCCGCAGCATGTAGGATCTTCCTGGACCAGGGCATGAACCCGTGTCCCCTGCATCGGCAGGTGGACTCTCAACCACTGTGCCACCAGGGAAGCCCCTTTCTTGTTCTTTTTTGAAACATATTCCTCTGAGTTCTCATTTTGTTTAACTTTCTCTATTTGTGTCTATACAATTAGGTGAAACAGTTACCTATCTCGAGGGCATGTCCTGTGTGGGACCATCCCTATACAGTCTGCATATGCCCAGTGGCTTTGGTTGGAGAGCTGGATCTGAAGTGAGCACAGGCTACTTCTCCCAGGGTGCACTGGTAGCCACCACATTAGTGAGAGGTAGGGCTGAAGTTGGAGGGGTTAGAGACAGAGCCAGGTGTCAGCTGGAGTTTTCTCTTATGCTTAATGGTGGTTGCCACCCTACAGGGGAAGGGCCATAGCCTGCAGACCTGGAGCAGAAGCCCTGAGGGTGTTGGGCGTCTCCCTGGTGTGATGGAAGTCTCTTCCCTTGGTTGGGGGTGTGGCCAGGACCTGAAGGCTTAGGGCTGCACTTCTGAGGTGGTTCCACTTTTCCCCAGTGTGTGTGCCTTAATTAGAGGAGAGGTTGGGGCCAGAAGATTTAGAGCTGCACTACTGAGCTGGTCCTGCTCCTTCTCTGTTGTGTGAGTGCTACAGCAATGGCAGTGTCTGCCTTGGTTAGAGGCAGGGCCAGGGTTGGACAGGCTTTTCTCCTTCCCCAGTGAACACACTTGTGCTGGCAATGGTGGCTTCTGCCTTAGCAGGGAACAGCACTAGGGCAAGAGGAGCTGGAGCAGGAGCCTGGTGTGCTCTGGCAGGGGGGTGGGGGGGTGAGGGGGCTGCTGGGGAAGTTCTGTCAGGCCAGCCAGAGCACCAGGCAGTTTTCAATCTATTGTGTTTGCACTGGGACTGAGAGTAAGCAAGTCTGCGTGCACTCTTCCAGAGCGGAGTCTTGGTTTCCTACAGCCCTCTGGAAAGCCCCGCTGGTTTTCAAACCAGCTAAGGGGGTGTGTCTCCTGGTATCAGACACCAGAGATGGAGTGCCTAATCTGTGGCTTAACCCCTCACTTTCTAGGGAGGATCCTGGAGTCTGTAGGATCTTGTCCTCCTTTGGGTCACCCACTGTGGGTGCAGGTCCCAACTAGATTGCTTCCCCTCTCCTCCTACCAGACTCCATGTGGTTTCCTTTATAGCCTTGGTTGTAGAAGAGCTGTGCTGCTAGTCTTCAGATCATTCTTTGTGAGAGTTGCTCTATATGTAGTTGTAGCATTTTTTTTTTTTTGCGGTATGCGGGCCTCTCACTGCTGTGGCCTCTCCCGTTGCGGAGCACAGGCTCCGGACGTGCAGGCTCAGCGGCCATGGCTCACGGGCCCAGCCGCTCTGCGGCATGTGGGATCTTCCTGGACCGGTGCACGAACCCGTGTCCCCTGCAACGGCAGGCGGACTCTCAACCACTGCGCCACCAGAGAAGCCCTGTAGTTGTAGCTTTGATGTGTTCATGTGGGGTGGTGGGCTCAGCGTCTTCCTACTCTATCATCTTGATCCTGCCTCCAAAACTGTAGAGATTTTAAAGTAAAATTCCCAAATAGTCTTTCAATCTGTTAGTTGCTAGGAACGCATTTTTTTTTTTTTAAATGAGAAATTCTCTGTCTTTTTGGAAGGCCTCTGTGTCATACAGACTATAGGTAGAATTTCTATATTCTTTTTAGTTCCAAAAGGCCAGACATACTTCTTTTGAATTTTATAAGAAATAAATAATTAGAAAACATTTTCCCCCTCCAGTTGCATTCAACCAACATCACAGATGTGGATGACTGCATACCGCGTATCATGTACAATGTATGAGGCACCTTGCTGGTATTGTAAGTGAAACCAGGGTGAATTGTTTAGTTCCTGCCCTGCAGCCACTCACGTTAGTGTGGGAGACAGGCCAATTAAGAATCTCTAATACATACCAGAAGAAGAGAAACTGTTATAATGGAGATATAATATATGATAGAATTATGCAGGAGTACAAGACAGATTTATCAATATTGCCTGACTTCATGGCAGAGATGAGATTTGAGTTGGACCCAAATGAATGAAAAATGCTTCAGATGTATTTATCAAGAGCAGTGAAGATGGCTTGAGCAAAGATATGAAAACAGAAAAGTAGATGTTGTTTAGAGAAACAATGATTAATCTGTTGTCTTTTGCACGTGTTTAACATGTGTTATAAAATGGATAATTTTATGGAAAATTCTGAATGCTTGGCTATGAAGTTTCAACCCTGAAGAAAGGTACACTATGAAATGATATAATATTTTCCTCTTCTTTTTCTTTTTTTCCCCATGACATTTATAAATACAATAATGGTAATAAATTTAAATGTCTATTAATATGATTTTTTCTTTTTAATGTTCCTGGGTCTAATCCTTCATATTGCCTCCAAATTGCTTCTCTCTGCCTCAAGGAAGATTAGTATTGCTACATCAGAGAATAAAACAACAATAAAAGGGTGAGAGAGAGAGAAGGACATCAGGACTAAGTTTTGAATTGCAGTGTATTTTTGTGTTGTTAGCAAGACAATAGCCTTAAAATTTTACTATTGTTGCAATATAAAAAGAATTTCCAAATTCTATAGCTTCCACAGGGATCTGGAGCCAGTGGTCTAATTAGATCTTAGCACCGCTTCCCCAGTGTGCAATGGATTCTGTTTTGAGGCTAAGTTCTCTGGGAAGAAGCAAGATGTGATGCAGAAAAGAAGAGGAAGTAAGAGCTAAACCTAAGTGCTCCATTAGACTGTGGAAAGAGGAGACAAAACCTGATCTGAACAGAAAAGAACATCAATTGTGGAGAGACACTTTCCTGAAAACATTGTGGCTTTGGGCTTCCTTCTCTGCTACCTCCACCTAGCTAAGAAAGCTCATTTATACCCAGACAGAATGTCTCCAAAATGCATGGAAAAAGAAAGCGTTTCTAAAAGACTTACCCAAGAAAGACAGAATCAACCAGAAGAGACACTTTGATAGAGACGAGATGAAATATTATAGCCCAGGAATTTTAAAGAGTGTCTGGTTTTCCCTTTCACTGCTCAAAGAGATGAGGCTCTCAAAGGAAAATCAGATCAATCATAGAAAATAAAACTACATTTGCTTTGAATATCTGAATGTTGTAATTTTTCTGTTTACCAAAGTACTTCATCCATTTATGTTATTATTTCTTTCTTTCAATTAAACCACACCAATCATATAATAAAAGACTAAAACTATCTCATCCTGGATTATCAAGCCTTGTAGCAACTTGGTTTTCTTATTTGCTTCCTGGATCACAGGTCAGAACAAGTGATTCATGGCCCACGATTAAGGGTGTCTGGTGAGTCTCATGTACCCCATGAGGAAGGCAGCAGAGAAGCTGATAGAAAGGAAGGAGAGTAAAGGAGATGGGAAGTTCTATGTCTGGTAGAAAGAAGACTGGTGATCCCACAACTCTGAAGTCCAGATTATCTGGACCTAGTGATCACCCCTCGAAGTCGGGTACCACCACTTTGGTACACATAAGACCATATTCAACTCATTTACTATTTCTTGAATTAATTTTTCATTCAGTCAATTTTACAAAAGAAATGTATAGGCTCTTTTCTTCCACTCCTTGTTGCCATTAAGCCTTAATTAATTGCCATACATCTGTTTAAAACTTAGATTTGGCAATATTAACAGATATTAAAAGAAGGACTGTATCATTTCAAACTACCACAAAGAATGAAGAAATGCACATTCGGCATTGTGTGTAAAACTGTCTTGTTAAACAGAACACATGTGCAGTAAAATGAAAAAATATTTCTAGAGATAGAGAGCAGATTAGTGATTGTCAGAGAGGTAAAAAGGGTGGGATATTGGCACCAAATGGAACTCTTGGGAATAGTGAAAATGTTCTACATCTTTCTTGTTACAGGTGCATCTACTTGTCAAAACTCATTGAACTATACACTTAATGTGCATATCATTCATCACATGTAAATTACACTTCACTGAAGTTAATTAAAAAAATAGAAACACAGTAACTTTGCCAAGCAGTTAAAGAGGTTTAAATGCCTGCTGGGCCGCTTGCAAGCTGAGTGACCTTGAGCAAATGATGACCCCTCTGAACCTCAGTTTCTTTATCAAGTGGGGTTAACAGTAATATCTATCCCCCAGGGTCTGTATTAAGAAAATATGGTAATGTATGTAGAGTACCTACTAAGTGGTCCATGAATGCATATTTTTTTCTATACCTGTACAGCCAAGTTAGAGCTAATAAGAAAATTTTTACTAATAGACTTGAATAATGCAATCCCAATTATAAAAGACAGTTCTTTCATAAAACACCTAAAATCAATGTGTGTTATTATTCTAGTTTTTTCTAATATAAAAATATTATTTCCCTACATTTTATTATTTCAGGAGAAAATGTCATCTTTAGTTCTTCTCACAGAAACTTTGAAGGTAAATCAAGTTTACAATGTGCTCTTAGTAACGATGATTACTGCAGTGTTCTTTCATTGTTGGGGCTCTAAAGTACACTATACCAATAATAAAAACGGTGACCTTTATTAGCTTATGCCATTAGAAATAACTTCCTTTGAAAGTAAAAGATCCCAGTCTCTTGTTTAGTTCTGTAACCACTTTTGGAATGTTCTACTGAATTCTTTTAAATAAGTTTAATTTATGGCTCAAGGTATCGTGGTGACTTCAGTATGAATTTAATTAATTTAAACACAGACTAGCTTCTGATTCTTTCTGAGATTTACAATGCATCCAAAGATGGTATAAAATCGGTGCACTCCCTCAGAATAAAATGATAAGAGTTATTGCTCTTGGCCTCTCTACAACTGCTCCAGTTAACAAATGTGTTGGCCTTTTAAAATGATGACTAAAAAGCTCACCATCTGAAAGCTAGGCAAGGAATGAGTTTGCCACAAAATATTTAAATGGGATTTCACCAGAAGCTGAGGAAAACCAGAGAAAAATAAACTCTCTTATCTCTTACTCATTTCTTACTTCTCACTTCCACTTGTTTATGAAAAGAACTGGGGATGAGGCACACAGCCTTGCACAGAGTAGATACTTTAAAAGGTTTGGACAGAAAAAGAGGAATGGAATTAAGGTGGGTTTATTTAATTATTTTAATATATGCTAAATATCTTTAATTCTTTGTAACTGACCAATGGTGAGTAGAGTTGGTAAGGAACTCACCTCTTTTGCATTGTGGTGAAGTGTGAGCTATAATTTGGAACACATTCGATTACTAATTTGTACTCCAGCATCAAGGCTTTCCTACAGGTCATTAATTTTAGTGAAGTTTACAATATAGTAGGAGAGGGTTAGGCAAATTTGGGCTTAAGCACTGGCTCTCCAATCCAGTGAACTAGTAGTATGGACTTGATTCCTGCCTGCTCAACTTGAAGACAGTAACAATTACTACCTCATGATTTTTTGAGAGCATTAAATTCAATAGCATATGGCAAAGGCCTGTTTCTACCCTGACATACTGTAGTCTTGACCAATCACCCCTGGCCCCATTTATATAGGGAACTTCCTACGGTATGGGTAGTCATTACATATTGATAGATACTATTGAGAGCAAAATTTAAAATCTTGCCCTTCTGTTTCTTCTATGCAAGGTGGATAGAAAAGAAAACCTGAGCATCATATCTTTACACAATTGCACCCTATCTCTGTTTTAACCATATCAAGTCTTTTCTTGATCTTATATACTTGAAGATATATGCTCTCTATGAAACTCATTTCTTTCTTTAATGTCCTCTTTCTGAAGATGGACTATACTTTTCCAGGCTTTCCTGATAGATGCCTGCATTCTCTTTGGTAATAGGTTACTCTAGGGGCTCTTGTCTCCCTGTTTACAATTCAGCTGGTTTTGCTTTCCTTAAGAACATCGATGTTAGGCAGATGGGCTCTAAGTCAGATGTGCAGATTCCCTTCTTAGTGTTATAACTTATCAGTTTCCTTTTCTATAAAATGGGGTTAATATAATACCAATAGGTTGTTGATATAACTAGATAAAATAAGGTAATTGAAAATTCTTTTATTGAAAATAGTTACTTTTATTATGTTCTTCCATTTGAATCTGCTATGTCCTAAACCTAAACCAATGTTACCTACATTATTTGTGCAAAAATCGCTTGTTTATTGACTGATTAGAATGCAAATTTAAAAGAACTTTATTGCTTCACGTGAGGAAAAAATATTTAATGTTTCTGATGAAACATACATCAAGTCATATTTAGGATCATTTTTTTTAAAACTTTAGAAGTAGCTTAGAAAATGAATATCCTGAAAAGAACGCCTGTATTTACTGTGAAATAAAGTCAAGTGTAACCAAGCGAAAAGAGAATAAAACTAAAACTAGGCACAAAGTCCAGCCATACTGGCCCATTTCTATAATCTCTCTGGTTTCTTTGCCTCCAGACTTCCCCTGCTTTGATCCCTTTAATGCCCAACTCAGAGATAAATCTTGCAAAAATACAATTGTCATCATGTTGCTTTCCTGATTAAGAACCTGCAGGGTCTCCCCATATCCTACAGCATCAAGACCCTAATTCTCTACATGAAATTCAAGGTATTTTGTTATCTGGTCCCAATTTATCTAACCAAATTCATCACCTACTACTCTGGCAGACGTGATCCACAGAATCTTTCTATCATACAGATTTAATAGTTTATGGCCTAGGATCTGACATATCAGTGTGTCTAGGGCCATCTAAAGTTGTCTTCTTTACTGGAAACTTCCTTAACTATTAGAATCCACTTCCTTAACTATTAGAATTCTTAGTTCATGAATTAAATATCAAATCAAAATACACTTATTGTTGCTTAGAAGATGTCAAGCTCTAAGAAACTTTGTTGGAAACTCTGAGGAGCATAAAGATGAATTAGTCACAATTTTGCTTCTAGTCTGTTACTAAGTTTAATGCAACCCACAGGAAGTACCATGAAAGTGGAGGAGAGAAAAGAGTAATGCACATTGTGCATGTGTGTATGTGTGTGTATGTTGGTGGGTGTGCTCAGAGAAGATTTCCAGGATGAGTTGACATTTAAATTGTGCTTGGAAGAAGTCAACTAACCTAAAGGGCACAATAGTGCATAGTGCCTAGGACCCATGATACTGTCAAGGGCCCACAAATAAAATGCTTTAATTTTAATTTCCTTTAAAATTAGAAAAAATTGAATAGTAATAAGATATATAACAATGAACTCAACCAGGATTATATTTGTCTTTATACCAACACAATAATTTTTAATATTTTTATACAGGAAGGGACCCCTGAAGACAAAGTGATCTAGGTTCACAAAAGTCATATTGTCACCCTGCCTGGAAGAATGGATGTGACATTAACGGGTAGAGATGGAAAGAGGAAACAATGTGGGCTATGGTTCCATTGTGGGAAAACACAGGGTGTGTGGGAAATTCCTGGGGAAAGGTAGTGTTGATCAAACATGACAAATGATGTCAATGAAAGGTCAAAAGGTAAATACAGAGGGTGGAATGGAACCATATTATGGAGGCATTATTGTTGGCAATTTTAAAGAGATTTGGACTTGTTGCTGTTTATATTTAGGGCTGTTGAATAGGGGAATGACATGATAACAGGCTCTATATTTAGTGCCTTCATTCAACAAATATTGAATTTTCAAGCACCTTTATTAAGCACCTCTGATGTACTAGATGTTGTGCTACGTGCTGAGCATACAGTAACAGAAAGGGGAGTTCCTGTCATTATGGAGCTAACATTCTAATGGGTTCACCAGACAGTAAACACACAAACTATCAAATAAAGAATAATTTCCCAAAGTGATAAGTGCATTGAAGACAGGAATGAAGGATAATAAATAGAATAAATGTAGAGCGCTGTTGTAGTTGAGAGGGTCAGCATTCCAAACGTGAGGAACATAGCAGAGGGAAGAGCAAGTTCCAAGAGCTGGTAAGTTGACAAGTCTGATATGAGGCTGATGTGACTGGAGTGAGTAAATAAGAGAATGGGTGCATGGGATGAAGTTGGGGAGGAAGTTTACATTTTTACACTTGATTATATAACATGTTATGCTTCTACCCTTGTTAATATTTCTTCTTTTTTATTTGATCCTAACTTGCTTCTTTTTTATTTATCTGTGTAAAGCATTTTGAATCCTTTTTGGAACATGGTGGTGTGCTTAAAATTCTCTTCTCTCCTGTCCAACATCTATCAGTGAGTTGAGATTATGAAAGACATTCAATAAACATTTGTATGACCGGTTTGTGAGTCAGTAGATATATTCAAATATCATATGTAATTCCACTGAAAGGAGCCAAGAATTCAGTTTGGTCTTAAATAAAACAAATTGTCATCTAGTTTACATAGTCCTCTGAACATCTAAAATAAAATAAGAGGTATCACATGGCTACTTTAAACAGTGTTGGCCTGCTTCTTTGACAAATGTGTTTAGCACTAGTCCAAGAGCACACCATGGTTCATGATTCAATGTGCAATTTTATCTGTTGTCATGGTAGACCAAGAAAAATACTACCTAGGAGAAATACTTAGAGATTATTTTTGGAAGTTCCAGTACGTATAGATATAATTTTCCCCAATGTCTCCAAATAAATTTTAAAAATTAAGCTAAAGCAAAAATTTAACATAAAAGGAAGATTCTATTAATTGATATAAGCTTTGGAAGCTTGAAGAAGTTGTGTTCAGATTAAGCATTAATCTATATGTATGGAATAGTTAAGAAAAGCAACAAAATATTATATAACTGTAAAATGAGCATGCAACAAATCTGATAGATTTTGGTACATTCTGCAATGTTTATAGTATTTCTAAATAAAACAATTTGCTAGGGACTGTAGTTTGTCCCTGTATACGTTTGTCACAATCATTGATTCTAACTGCTGCTATTTTCTGGGGGGGTTATTGGGGTCTTACACTTTATTTCAATTTCTGTATATAGAATTAATATGTTTCTACTTGTAAATGAATGATTGATTATGAGGAGTTTATATTTATGATAAGCTTGGCTTTTATGAGTGATGAATAAAGCTTAATAATTTTGTATTGGGTAATGCTTAATCTACAAAAGACTAGACAAAGAAGAATTAATCCCTCAATTAGTCTGTCCTCCAACTAAAACTGATAGTTTGCATTTTATAGGAGAGCAAAGTTGAGTCAAGGAGACTTAATCCTCTGATTTTGTGTAAATTTCATCACTTTCCAAAGAAACACTAGGATGTAGTTTAGAAGAATGGAGATTTTCAAGTGCAACCAGATTTACAACTCTTGAGGGTGGAGTGATTTATTATTAATTACTTTTATCCTTAAGCACACATTGAAGCATTACTCCTGCACTAAAATCCAGAGAATGTTTATATTAGATCTTCATTTATAATTAAGTTTTGTAGACCTAATTTGGGAATTTTATTGTGTAAATATATATAGCACATTCAGTTTAGCCAAGTATTTTTCAATATAATATCACAGATAGCAAAATTAGTACTATTATGTGTTAAGAAATGACTCTATATGGGGAACCACTTTCCTAGTTTTGCTCTCTTGGAGCTTATGTATGAACCTCTGGTCCAGGAATTTATATTAAAATATATATTTCCATGTAATATGTATACTGAGTGGTTTCATGGAGGACTGAGGAATTTTAAGACCAAAATGTGGTTTAGAATCACTGTACCACATATTTTAGAGAGAACAACATAGAATTTATAATAAAGTCCAAAATCTGTATGGTAGGATCTGATATTAATTTCCAATTCTTCCACACCGAGGATTAAGGGCCTGCTGTGGACAACCTAAACCAGTATAGATAATAGGGTGATCCTATCAGAGTGGGCTTTTCTACTTTGGATCCCTGAAGATCTTTGTATTATATCTGTGGTTTGTGCTGAGATTGTTTCTTGATGCTGCCCAGCTCTAATGACTAGTTATAATTCTTACTCTTATTTTGTTATCACTAGGTGTTGCTGAATGATTTTACAGTTGTCACTTGATTTTTTAAAAAATATTTTTATTTTTAAACAATCTAAAACTTATAAAAATCACAGGAATAATCCAAATAACATTTTCCTGAGCAATTTGAGACTGAGAGACCAACATGATGTCCCATCACCCCTGAACATGTTAGTATACAACAAAGACATTCTCCTACATAACCACAATACAGCTATCCAGGAAACTGACATTGATACATTACTACTATCTAATCCTCAGATTCCATTCAAGTTCTGTCAGTAGTCTCTATAAAGTCCTTTATAAGAAAATAATCCAGTCCAGAATCACGCATGACATTTAGTTGTCAAGATCCTTTAAACTCCTTGAGTCTGCAATAGTTCTTTGGTCTTTTCTTGATTTTTCACAACCATGACATTTTTGAATATTATCGGCTTGTTATTTGGTAGAATGTCCCTCAGTTTGGTTTGTCATGTTTCCTTATGATTAAATCAAGGTTATGCAACTTGGGTAGGCACATCACAAAAGTGACCCTGCATTCTTCTCCTTTCATCCTATCAGGTGACACATGGTTTTGATTTGTTCCATTACTGGCGATGTTAATTTTGCTCACTTGATTTAGGTGGTATCTGCCAGGCTCCTTACCATGAAGTTACATTTTTTTTCCCCTTTATAATTAATAAGTATTTTGTGGGGGAGGTACTTTGAGGCTAGGTAAAGATTCCACTTCCCAGCAAAATTTTAATTTATTCATTTATTCATACCACTAAGGATTGACAGATTCTTATTTTATTTAATAGGCTGCAGTCCAATATTCTCATATTTATTTTAATGTTAAAATTGTCCCACATTTCCTTATTGGCTCCCCTTTGAAGGTACCACCTTTGTACTTTTGATATTTCTCCACCATTTTCTGAGAATTTCCTTCTTTCTGATGCAACAAAATTTCCCAGGCTCATCTTCTAATTTCTCTGCCCAATCACAGATTGAATTACTTGCCCAGAGAGTTGTGCTTCCCTTAAGTGGACAATGGTATTTAGAAACCAAAATCTGAGTGAGAGGTATGCTCATTACTATTGGAGATTGCTGATTTCAAGCTTCTCAGTGGAGGGAGGTAGGGAATATATCCAGAGTACGTAAAAATATAAATAGTTATAATAGGTAGGGATATATATTTACATATTGATTTACATTGACATCCATAAATAGTTTATCTATCTGGAATATTAATAGTTCACATCAATATCTCCACTTCCAATGCAACACCACAGAGTTCATTCTAGTTTTCTCCCTTTTCTTATTTGTAACTTTTTGGTATGACATTGAGAAACTAGGCTCTCATTATCCTCAATATATTTATTTGAACAATTATTCTTATGTATCCAATTTCTAAGTGTCATGCTACTATATCCAATCTGCATGCCCTCGTCGCTCACATTGGGCTCTAATATGCTGTGCAAAGTCATCACTGTCACTGGTCCTTTTCCCATGCAGATATTCTGCTCACTCCATTCAGATTTCAACACCTCCTATCAGATGGCCACCACCATCCTTGGACAGATGCTCTCCTCAAACTGTTTGGCTTCTGACCCTCTGTCAGGGCTGTCTCCTAATGGTATACCCTCCCCATCCTTCTTGAGCTTGGACAACCAGCAGTCTGTTGTCCTCCCTTCCCATGGGAACACACACCTGACTCTACTTGGATGCTAACACCACATAATGGGACATTCGCCCCCCACCCATGTAAGGAAACACTGCTTACTCTTTTGGGGCTTTGTCATCCTAAGGTGCGCTGCCCTCTCTCTTGAAGCTCACCCCTTTGTGGATATCCTCTTGCTATGAACTGAATTGTGTCCCTTCTAAATTCACATGTTGAAGCTCTAACCTCCCAGTGTGATGGTATTTAGAGATGGGACCTTTGGGAGGTAACTGTGGTTAGATGAGGTCATGAAGGTGGGGCCCTCAGGATCAGATTAGTGTGACTTTATCAGAAAAGAAAGAAGAGAGAGAGAGATCATTCTTTCTCTGCCATTTGAGGGCACAGTGAGAAGGTGGCCATCTGCAAGTCAGGAAGAGTGTCTTCACTAAGAACCAAGTGGTCTGACACCTTGATCTTGGACTTCTCAACCTCGAGAACTGTGATCAATAAATGTCTTTGTTTAAGCTACCCAGTCTAGGGTATTTTGTTATAGCAGCCGGAGCAGACTAATACACCTCCTCACCTCAGTCAGGCTTGAATCACCATCTCCCCTCCTCACGGATGCCCTCCTTAATATTCTCGGACTCTGACACCATGGCCCCTATGTTTACCTTGCTTGGCACTACCTAATGGATTTTCTACAGAATTGTTTAGGGACAGAAAGGAAGAAAGGGAAAAGGAAAGTCACTCTAATCTGCATAATTTTTCCTACAATCCCTTTGATAACTGTTTCCCCCTGAGGTATCAGAATTCTTTTGGATGAATGTAGCCTCTGTATTGATCATGAAGGGTGGGGGGACTTATGCAAATTCTTTAAATAGGAAGACTTACTTCTTGCTTGGAATCACGTTAAAACAGATCTTTCATTTCCATAGTGCCATGATACTTCCTGTATAATGTTATTAAACCTTAACCTAGTGGTAATATTTTGGAGCGCTATCTAATCCCATCATACTCCATATTGTATATGTTTAAAAAATAATACTTTTAGAAAAGATAAAAGTGATGGAAAAATCTGTGTGTTTCTATAGGCAGAATCTATCTATGTACATGTTTTTTCTATTTTAATTTAAATGACAACTTGCTATTCCCGTTTCTGGAAACACTATTAAGCAGATACTTTCATCGCTGGCTCCTTCTCATAATTCATTTAGGGCTATGTTGCTAAAATGTCACCACTTCAGAGAGGTCTTCCTTGGCCACCCAAAATGCCACCTCTCTTTTTGTCACTTTATTCCCTTGTCCTTCCTAACATCTATCAAGATGTATAAATTATATTATTTAATCATTTGTTTGCTTATTGTTTCTCAACCTCAATAAAACTTAAGCTGTGTGTGAAAATGGACTTTATATACCTTATTCATTAAGATGTTTCTAGTACCTTGAATTGTGTCTGGTATATGACATATACTCAGCAAACATTTAAAAAATATACTCAGTGAATATTCGTTGAGTGACTAAAAATGTATGAAGGCATTGAAGAATCAGAAGACTGTAAAAAGCTATAGTGAATATGTGTGAAGTAGGCAAAGTATGAATTTCCATAATTTAGGTGTATTTCAATAGTTCAGGATGGGTCAAGCAGTTGGACAGTAACTAAAAATAATATGAGTTTGGAATTTGAGGGTACTAGCTATAAAGTTTATTAATAGATATGCTAATATCAGGAAAAGCAATAATCATACATATATACATGTAAAATAAATTTCAAATGTTTCCATGAATAATATATTAATACATCTGCTAATATCAGGAAAAAGTAATAGAGAATTGTATCTCTATGTTTATATTTACCTATACAATTTTTTTAATGTTACCCATGTATTATATATAAATATAACTATTACATTTAATAGTTAATGCATATATAGATAGTAATTGATGCTTACCTCAAATATTTCATTATTTCTACATCTTAAATTAATTATGCAATTTTAACTTGAGGTTGGTAAGAACACATAATTTGGAGAGTAAGCCAAGATCTATTGGGGCACATATGACAGAAACCTCATTTCAAACAGTTTAAGTGAAAATAGATTTTATCTTCTCATGAATCTATAAAATCCAGGGATGTACTTCATACATGGCTAGATACAGGACCATAAATGAAGTTGTTAGTTCTCTCACTTTCTTTGTCTCCCTCTTTCTCCTTATCTCTTTTTGCTTTACTCTTAATGAATTTATTCACAGGCAGACTCTTTCTACATAATTTTTAAAAACTTTATCTCTTGATGGAAGCGGTAGTAAAGTTACATTGTAAAGGGCATGCATGCAAGGAGGGGAGGAATTAATGAGGACAATTTGCCAAGGCTTAGTGATAGCCCAGGGTAAGCCTTGGCTTATACCTTCTCATAATTAGCTTTCGCAGAGCAAAGAAGGAGTGCTTTCAGCCTAAGAGTTCTTGCAAAAATCTTTGTGAGGACTCTGATTGTTGGGGTTTTGTCACATGCTTACCTCTGAATCGATTATTGGAGCCATGGAAACATTCTTTTGGAAAGTTCCAGGTCATGTTTCACCCCTAGAACGGAAGGGTGGGGCAGCTGCACCTAAAACATATGGACTGAAAATGAGAGGAGAGTAAATCTCAGGAGATGTTTCCAGATGATAATAAATACATGCAATATCAGTAGAACTGAGAATTTCCTGTAAGTTAAGACAAAGATTCCGGACATATTTGAAATCTTTTGTTGTATGTCTTTTATTTTTCCCCTGTACTTCTTAATAAGGAAATATTGTCAATGCAGCCACTTTATAGTTCAACTTGAGGCTAATTTTGAGCCCTGGTTCCAAAACGTACTAGGTAATTTGAATAAATGAGAGATACTTCTGCTCTGACTGAAGCAGGATAATTTGACAGCCTCCAAATTTAAAGGTTCTGCTGGTTGTTTCTTTAAAAGTGTGTGTTTGTGTGCGTGTGTGTGGTGTGTTTGTGCATATGTGTATGTGTGTTGAATATGTGTGTTAAATACAATCTACTTATTTCACTATTTTTTCCATCCCACTGTTATATATCCCACTGTGTCTATGGTGAGGGGTAGGATAAGTTAAGGTCAATTATGTTTGGTATCTTATTTGATTATCTCATAAAATGATGAAAGTTAAATGGCTTGTGAAACACTAGAAGAAAAAGAAATTCAGAATGTTTCTACATTCTTGGGAATAGAGACAGATTTTGTAAGGCTGGGAGGCAATATTCTTTGTGGTTGAGAACAACTACTGAATACCATACACATCTGGGAAGAAATCCAAGAAATTCTTAACAGTCATGAAACATTTGTCAAGTCCCTTACTGCCTCCAAGCATTAATTTCCTTACCCGTAAAATGGCTATACAAATAACACCTAATTCATTGGATTGCTGGAAGATTAAATGAGTTACTATGTGTATATCACTGAGTTTACTATATGGCCCTTAAGAAGCTATTTGTGGTACATTTTGAAACTTCCCCAAATTTCTCTCTTCATAAAGTTATTTTGAGTCAAATCATTTGCCATGAGAAAACTATTGGAAGACAAATATTTTGCCAATGTTAGGCAACACCCAGTAGTTATTAACAGGTTAACCTACATTACTTTTCAGTTTCCTAGAAGAAAGCATGGCTATAGGCCCAAGCAACACAGAGAGGGCAAGAGTATGTGCTCTGCTCAACAGTCCTAGCTGAGCTCCCATCTGACAGCCATTAATTACCAACTGTGTGAATGAGTCGTTTTGGATGTCCAGCTAGTACAGAGTTAGATGACTGCAGCCCAGCTGACATCTGCCCATAACTACATATAAGATTGCAAAGTGAGACCCACCCAGTCGACCCAATAAACCCACAGAATCATGAGAGATAATAATACATTATTGTTTTAAGCCATTAACTTGTGGTGTGGTTCGTTATGCAACCATTGATAACCAGAAAAGCAGGATAGGAAAGAAAGAGAGCAAGCATTGAAACACCTAAGAAAATTACCTAATGGAAACTGGAGGACAGTAAGCACCAATATCTTCCTCTTCTAGATCACAGCGTTGCCTGGAACCAGCCCAAATATTACCCAGAGTACAATATAGATATATTCAACTGCTTGGACTACTATTTTACAAATTATTTCATAGGGCTTTTGGCTGCATAATCTACACAAATCTATGAAGATCTGTAAAGTTAGGCTGAACTAAGAAATGTGGAGCTGGCTGTTTTTTCTTAATTCTCTAAGGGATTTGGGTGGTCAACTGAATTGAATGGTACCTCATTTTTCTTATATACAGGGTAGCTTTTTATCTGTGTATTTGTTTTCCAAGGGCTTGCACTATAAGATTACATAGAGAATCAAAAAAACATAAAATTCATGAATGAGCAAACGACATGAAAATTGTTTCCCCTCAAACATCCTTTAACCTCCATCTTGCTTTAATAGTAGAATCTATTTAGCCCTCTCCTCCGACTTCCCTTCTCTTTGTGGTTTGGCCTGTTTCTATTCTTGGATGTTTTCAAGGCCAATATAGTGCAAATTTACTGCCAAATGAAACTTCAAGCTTTGCAAAAAGTACAGGATTCCATGGAAACCATGAAAGGGTTATTAGAGAAATACTTAGATCTCATTTAAAGCCACTGGCAAATGAGCAGTTAACAATGGGAGAAGAAGAAAAAGTTAACAGGGATGAGGACAGGATAGGAGTTTCAAAGAGAATGCTTTAAAATCAAAGGCTTAAGAGAGATCTTTGAAAAAATTGATTAAGCACATACATATTTGTAAAATAATCCTTATTATTATACCAAAAAAATAAAATGTTTTGTGCAGAATACAGTATCAAGCAATAGTATAAATTTGTCTGTTAATGATACCAAGGAGAAAACAATGTTCTTTGTCTTCTCTAAGAATTGAACCATGTTTGCAATTAAAAACTAAATTTAGTTAAATATTCGATTATATTTTATCACATTTTTACAATTTTGGTTTCGTTTTTTAAGATAAAGTTCTAATCAAAATCTTTTCCTCTATTTTTAAAAATGAAACTGTGGTGCCAATTTAAAGTTGCTTTAAGTGCCTTTTCTCCCTATTTTAAGCATATTAACTATTCCAAGATGAGGAAGTGAAATAATATTTAGCCTCCCAGATTAGGGAGAAATAATTTATTTGACAATTTTTTTTATTGTCAAGTTAATGGAAGATACTTTCTTAAGTAACTCAGAGATTGCAAGCAATGGATAGTCTTTAATGTAATAAGCTCAAATATTAGTTTACATGAAATAGTCAAATTAAGATAATGGAAAATACATGTTTCTCCTGAGGAAGGATGGATTCAAAGAAATTTTGTATTTGATTTTAGATATTATAAGAGAATATTAACTACAGCACAGAATGGAAAATTCCACTGTCTTTCTACCTCTCCTTTCATTCACCCAGGCAACCAGCAGTTACTCCACCGATTTCTGAGGGAAAAACAAACATGGGACTATGAATCCCATCCCTGTCCTACATGGAGGAGATAAGCCAGTGCTATTTAATGCCTGTGCTGTGAAATGTGCAAGACAACAGAAGGGATTGATGGTAATTGGTTACAAGGTTGTTGCTTCAGGGAGAAAGGAAAAGAGAAGATAGGGCCATCAGGTTACTAAAACAAGCGACCATGAAAGTTCAGTGAGAAGCAGAATAATTCCTACATTAGCTGCCACAACAATATATTGCTCTTTAGGGCTCCTGGGTAGTTTCAGAATTATTCTTGGGTATTCCATAAATGAGTGTTAGTATTAGGAAAAAGTATCCAAAAAAATGTTTCCCAAAGGAACTCTCTATAGAAAGACTTTAAGGTAAGATCAGTGGAAATTCGAGAAATTGTGAGAGTTGGCATCCTATAATGAAACAAATGTGATATCCATACATCCATATTCTAGATCCACTTAAATTTTAAGGAAAAGATCCCGTTTGGATAAAAAAAAAAAAAAAAAGAGAGTGGATTACATAAGTGATTTCAGATGAGTTTTAGCCACAGAATTCTTTCCTTTCCTTCTCTCCCCTCCCCCACTTTCCTTTCTCCCACTCTCTCTCTTTTTCTGAAAGATTACAAGTAAGGTCAATACATAAACAAGTGGACAGCTGTAGTTGAAATAAGAGTCCCAGATATTTACAGTGTCTGTCCACATCATAGTGCTTGCCTTTCTCTTAGAAATCCCTTCCTGTGATGGGCTATCATAGTCATCTTTGTGCTACATGGCTCTTCAATGTTTATTGTTATCAACTGAATGAGAAGAAACAATTAGCCTAAGAAAAGTCAATCAGGTTTACCTCCTAGGAACATGTAACATAGATCAAAGATGCTACTTTGATCTGGACTGACCAACTGAGTGGAGATAAAAAGTGAGCTGTGATGTGGATATTTTTGAACATGGAAAATTCCAAAAGAGGAAGGGATAAAGAGTGGAGAATAGGGCTTCCCGGGTGGCGCAGTGGTTGAGAGTGCGCCTGCCGATGCAGGGGACACGGGTTCGTGCCCCGGTGTGGGAGGATCCCACATGCCGTGGAGCGGCTGGGCTCGTGAGCCATGGCCGCTGAGCCTGCGCGTCCAGAGCCTGTGCTCTGCAGCTGGAGAGGCCACAACAGTGAGAGGCCCGCGTACCGCAAAAAAAAAAAAAGAGTGGAGAATAATATGCAAATACAGAGACAGGTGAGATTTTAGTACTGCCTAATTTCCTAATGACTTTTTTTTTTTTCTTTGTTCCTAATGGGCCGCGGTTCCTAACGGGCCGCGGCCCGGTGGGGGTTGGGAAACCCTGATTTAAGAAATTCTTTTTGGTATTTTCCATTTTTTTTCTATAATGAGAGTATAGTGTTGGAATCAGAAAAAATGATAACTATAATTTTAATGCTCTTATCTATTGGTCTGTTAAAATAAACACCATACACTGGGTTTATAAACAATAAAATCTTCTATTATATCCCACATGTGGTGTTCTCTCTTTGTGTCAGCATCCACAGTTCCCTTATCATATAGGGACACAGTAACCAAACTTCCCTCATCTTATAAGGACATAAGTAACTGGATTGGGGCCCACCCTAATCTATTATAAAGTCATTTTAACTTCATTAGATCTGCAAAGACTCTATTTCCAAATAAGGTCACATGCACAGGTAGTGGGGTAGAATTTCAGCATATCTTGTCGGGGAACACAATTCAACCCATAATGCTAGGTTTTAGGATTCTTCAAAAAAAATTGTATTAAAAACGGGAAAAACTTTCTTCCAGCTACCAGTATTTCACTTTACTGGTTCCTCTGAATAAGCAAGATTAATTTATAAAATCAAGGTTAAAAAATTATAGTTTGGTTTGGACTCTCTCTGTGCCAATCCAGTATTTCATGAATAAATCTCACATTATCATGGGTTTCTTATTAGAATATGCGTCTATATAAACTGTTACAATTTATTTACTCATTTTCTAATTCATACTTAACTGACCTTTTTTTCTACTAATAAACAGTCTGTGACTTGGGTTAGGTGTTACATGCTTAATATCACTCTACTGTGCTGAAGAAACCTGTTTAAACAAACCACAAAGCTGTGACACAGGACAGAGCACTGAGGCAAAATCATTTTTAGCTTCTTCCATTTAAAGTCATGCTGGTATTTACAAAAGCAGGCAAACTACACATTGCTTCAACTGTTTACATCATCATTCTCCCACAAACCTTCCAAATCATATTTCAGATAAGAGCCCTGAAATTCCAGCTTTCACAGTGACATTTGCACCTGCATATGGAATTCTCTCCTACACTGGTTGGCAGCTGGTTTAGCACTGAGGAGTCATGTTTTGTTATTTTTCTTCAACAAGACTGATAGTTCTTGATAATATTTCTCCCAGCTCTGTAAAGTTGGGTTATACTTTCTGCATATTAAATGAAAATATTTTATTTTTTCATTTAAAATATGCAGAGCAGATTTTTAAATTTTGGTATAAAAATGGAACAAGGAGATATTACATAATGGAATGATTTGTTTTCTTATATTCTTTTATTTCCCCACTCTCTTAGACCGAGTCCCCTAGGAAACAGTCTGAACCAAAATGTACACACTAATGCTCTTTGGCAGGGGTGGGATGGCTATGTGCAAAGTGAGAGTGACGGAAAAAGGGAAATGAGGCAGGAAAGGGGAGCGCTTCCTGTGATTTCACAAGAAAATGCAGCCAGTTATTTAGTCATATGGGGTATCTCAGGACAAGGTTCATGAAATCACTATATCTGGGAGCTATGGTTGGGGTAGAAAAGTGAGAAATTTGTCTTACGGTTCCACTGTCTCTCATTGGTCAAGTCCACGCCAGGAGCCGTGAATTCCCCACACTCCTGAGTTGTACCATGCAGGTCTTCCAACAGCTGATGGAGAAGTCACAGCCTCCACAGCTCCACTCTGGCTAGTGGTTAGGGACAGCGGTCTGTACTTAGAAGCTGCGGACTTCTAGATCTGTAGTGATTATGGCCATAGTTGGACTTTATAATCCCCCGAAACTGTGTGAGTCAAAGCTAGGGCTGCTCAGGCCAAGAACAAAGGCAAGTAGTTGAGGTCTGGAGAGTAGGAGACAGAGGAGCCTACCGGGCAGCGCATAACTGGGTCTAGTGAACCGACACAGCTGTGGATACTCTGTCCTATGAAAGAATTGCTGATTTTTACAGCTGGGTTGATCTTTAAAGGTCATTTACTCCAAATGTGACTTAAAATAGGAGGAGATATTTCCATTTTCAGTTAAGGTGGAGTAATAGGGACTGAACTTACCCTCCCAACTGAAACAATTTCCAAAAAAGTTCAATGTATATTTAAAACAAAACAACAATTTTCAAGACACTAGACATCAGACAATGAAGGATAGTGGTAGCTGAGAAATAGGAAACAAAAAAGGTGAGCACAGTGAATGCTGCCACCTACTTCCTTCAAATTTTCCAAGCCAAGGGAGAAAGATCCAGTAGGAGCTGAGTAGACTCTCTGTGTTAGGAGATGGCGCTGTGACTGTGGGTAGACTTAGGTGGCTAGAGTCTACAGTACTGAGTATCAGAAAGAAGAGAGCAGCAAAGAGAGAGAGAGAGAGAGAGCCCCAGAAATCTGGCAAAGATACCTCTTGAGTATGCAGCTGAATGCTGACTAACACATGCATGCAAGGAGATTATACAATGGGTTGCGGAAAGAATCATGTGATAGTAGTGTTAGGAGTAACAGTGCCTAGCACTCACACAAGACTGGGAGTAATGCCTGTTACCACCAGCCAAACTGGAAAACCTCATGATTCAAACGGTGTTGGGTAGAGCACACAAAAGAAACTTGCCTGAATATTGGGAATCTTTGGTCTTGACTAAACACTGCTCTGATCCTGCTTAACAAATATAAAAGCAAGACCTGAAAGGAACAAACTATTTGCAAGTAACTTAACTGCATCATGGAACAAAGATCACAAATAGTTATATAAAAACAAAACTATCAAGAACTCAATAGGGTAAAATTCACAATGACTGGAAAAAACAAAAACAAAAGCATTATAGACTTGCAAAGAGGTAAGAAACATGAGCAATCTTGAGGAGAAAAAGCAATAAATTGAAACTGATTTAGAACTGATATAGAAGTTAAAATTAGCAAACAAGGACATTAATACTGTTATTATAACTATATTACATATGTTCAAAAAGTTAACTAGAGACATGGAATATATAAAAACCTCCCAATTTCAACTTCTAAATATAAAAACTCTGATGTATGAGATGAAAAATACCCTGGATGAGATTAATCAAATTAGAAATTGTGAAAAGAAATATTTGAGAACTTAAAAAGACATAGCAATAGAAACTATCCAAAATGACACAGTAAGAGAAAAGAGAGTAATAATAATGAAAAATTACAAAGGGTCAGTGATCCTTGGGACAATTTATGAGGGTCTACTAAAAGGTAACTGGAATCTCTGAAGAGGATTCAATGCTAACACTAGAGAATGCTAGACTATCCATATGAGTATCAGACAAAGTAGAGTTCTGACTAATACTATTGCCAGGCATTAAAATGTTCATTTCATAATAGTAAAGGGGTCAATTCAAGAGAATATAACAATCCTTATCTGGTAGAATATACAAAAATGTACTACAATCGTTAAATGAGTTTATCAAGGTTGCAGAGTAAGAGACCAATATACAAACATTTATTTCTTTACCATAGCAACAATTGTTCAGAAAATAAAATTGAAAAAAGAATACTTTTCTTTAGAAAAATATTTGTAACTATGTGTAGTAATGGATATTAATTAAACTTATTGTAGCAATCATTTTGCAGTAGATATCAAATTATTATGTTGTACACCTAAAACTAATGCAATTTTTTTTTTGTTTTTAGAAGTATGTGCCCACTTTTATTTATTTATTTTAATATAAATATATATATTTATTGAAGTATAGTTGATTTACAATGTGTTAGTTTCAGGTGTATAGCACAGTGATTCAGTTTTACATATATATATATATATATTTACATATATATATATTCTTTTCAGATTCTTTTCCCTTATAGATTATTACAAAATATTAAGTATAGCTCCCTGTGTATTGCTGAGAGAAAGTAAAGAATGCCTAAGTAAATGGAGATAAACTATACTCTTGGGTTTGAAGCCTTGATTTTGTTAGGATGTCAGCTCTCCCTTAATTGATATATATGTGAGGGAGAAAGACAGAAAACATGTCAGTTGCCTGGAAATGGGAGAAGGACAGGGAAAGCTGGATGGGAATGATTGCAAGGACCCTTTGGGAGTTTTTGATATATTCATTATCTTGACTGTAGTGGTGGTTCATGGTGTGTACATATGTGAAAACTAATCAAATTGCATGCTTTAAAAATGTGCGACGTGTTGTTATAAAAAAGAGGAACCTGGAAAACAAAGGTCTCACAGGGAGTTATAGGTAGAACTGGTAAAGTCCTATAACTACCAATATATTTCCTTTATTCTAAAAAGTATTTGAAAATAGTATAGATTATTAGATCTAGTGTATATGCAATCCATAATACTTCAAAATTGTCCGTCTTCTTCCAGAATCAAAGAAGCACAATTGCAGTTGTTACTCATATGGCCTTTGAAAGTCTTGGAGTCCAGATGCTGCAGGGGCTGCCACAGCCAGAGTTACAACACTGCTTATTGTGGAGTCCCTAACAAGATGCGGGATGATGATTCATAAAAGACTATATTTACAGTAATCCTCACTTCACCTAGTATTGGGGGTTTCTAAAGCTTTACCCTGACTTAGAATCACCTGGAAGCTTGTTAAACACAGATTGCTGGGCCCCATCCTCAGTTTCTGACTGAGTAGACTGACCTGGGGCCGAAAAATATGCATCGCTACCAAGTTTACAGGTAATGCTGATGATGTTGCGTGAGCAACCACATTTCGAGAACCACTAAGATCAATGCCCTAGATTGAAAGAAAAAGAAGTCATGCATGCAGTTGAATTTAATTTTTTAGCTAGGTTTGGATTTAAATATGCCCAGGTAGGAGCAGAGAGCAAGCCAGCATCTGAGCAGCCCAGTGAGAACACTCCTGCCAGATGCCATTTCTCCCTTCCTGTTTCCTGGATCTCTTCAGCTCAAAGCAAACCTATTTTGTAGGCCTAGGGGTCAGAACTCCATTTACTTTTCAGATTTAAAATGTTTAATGATAGTCCAAGATGGCGCTGTTTATACTTGAATCCTCACAGAACCAATCAAGATCATAAGTTCAATAAGGTATTTTTTTTAAGTGTCTACTCTGTGTCACACTGTGTATTACGCACAGTGAACAAGTCAGGCACGGTCTTTACCTCTTGAATTTTTCTGCCTATTGGGAAAATTGTCATTATACGTTTAAATAATCAAGGACAATTTGACAGGTGTACAGGAGACCTATAAATATTATTGATGAGCAGCACAAGTACAATATTCATATTTTTGAAGAAAATGCATATAATTTTGTTACTTGATTGGATCTGTATGTGCCTTCAAATCCAATGACAATTTCTGGTATAATCTGTACAAGTGTAATGGACAATTCTAATGATTATGACACTCTATTTCCTATTTAAACTTTCACTGCTTTTGGCTTTATCTCTGAATTTGTATCTTCTTTCTCTTATAATTTCTACCTTTTGTTACTTTTCTATATTTAGAAATCATGGTGTCAGTTTATTCAATGTTTATCTTTTCTTTGTCTGATTTTATCTAAACCAAAAGAGATCTCTTGTTTATTGTACTTTTGGAAAAGAGCCAGATTTTTCTGAACTTTGTTAAATTACCACTTCCTTTGCAAGACAAGTGCTTCATAGGAGACTTTGATGTGGGTGTTCAATAAATACATCTCCTCTGTTTCCCGAATGTTCTTTCCTTTATTCTTTCATAAACATTAAGCTTGTGAAATTCATGAAAAAGATAAATCTCAAAATTGTCTTGAAACCTGAAACTTATGTATACCACAATGTTCGCACAGGCTCCTAGCTTTCATCTAAATGCCATTTCCAGAGCATAATGTTTCCTCTTATCATCTCACAACCTTTTTAACTTTCAAAGAAAAGTTTTCTCCCATTGCAATTTTCACACTGAAAATCCCTTTGTGAGGGTTGCTGTGTAAGTATGTACAGAGAAAAATCAAAGTTGCTCTGAGAGGTAGATAGTAAATGATTGGCTAAGCTGGTGTTTTCTCTCTTTTTTGTATCTTGAGACGTAGAGAATATTACAGCCTGAGGGCTGAGAGGGGCAAACTCTCAGGGCTCACAGCTATGACAAACCATCAGCTGGGATGTTCAAGGCTAGGCTCTGTCACCAGCTAAGTGACTCACCAGCTCACTCAGAATACATGAGATAATTTGTGATGGAGCAAAACTTCATAACTCCAAATTATGAATGTCAGGGTTGCTTCAGAGTTGTTCTTTCTTTCAGCATTCATAAAATATTTATTGAACAAATCAGAAGATCATGGTTAGTAATTTGCCAGCTGTAGATGAATACCAAGCTTCTACACTTCTTGTTCCTTAATTATGCCAGGCTGTCTACAATCATGGGTCTCAAGATCCTGTGACATTATCTACTATTTGCTCATTATGTCTCTGATAGCTATCATACCACCTTTGATTCTCATCTCATTCTTCCATTTAAGCATTTTTGAGATCTACTATGGTCTAAGCACTTTGCCTACCTCTTGAAAAGTAATATAGACACTACTAACTTGAAGAGTCTACACTTTAGTTGGGTAGAAAATAGACCATTACAGTGCTGTGCCACAGGGAAGCCCAGAAAAGCAGAGGACAATGGGCACATCAAGTTTTTCTCTCATTAATCCAGTAACGTTTCCCATGGATTTTCTTCTCATTCTGAACATGGTCCATGAAATAATATCCTTACCATGTCCAGAGTCAGCTAGTACGACCCAGCATCTTGTGCTATGGTTCCCACTGCAGTTTGTGCTATAAGCAGACCTGCCTCCTGCCTGTCCTAGTTTAATTTATTATGGTTTCTATCAGGGTACTCATGTGGAAATTAATTAGACATGATAGACTTGAAATGGAATTTAGTCATGGGAAAAATATCCATTTTAGGTTAAAATTCCATATCAAGTAAATAGTTGCTAGGTGACTACACAGTGTGATTCATATTCTGCAAATGATATAACTTTTTAAAAATAGGTTTTATTTAAAGTGTTTTCTCATTTTCTCTAATGATTCTAGATTGGAGACTTCTAATACTATAGCACAAACTTAAACCAAAATATATTGACCATTAATTTCTGATTTCAGTAGCACGTTACTGATACCTGGAGTTTTTGCTGAGGACACAGAGGGGTTTGATGCACTGAGACTTGAGGTAGATTTTCCAAAAATGTTCACTGTCTTGCCTTGTCCTAAGAAGAAATAACAACTTGTATGAAATGAAAGCCCAAGGAATTGTTAGGATTGTACGGCTCCAAAGAGGGCAAGAGAGTAATATAAGTAATAGGAACATCTGTCGATTGAAACTTAACTTTCTCTTTTCCAACCATAGAGTGTGCCCCTGCAGGTAGAGACTACCATATCTTTTTGGGTTGGCAACACTTAATTCTCTGTTCCGTACTTGGAAGGCACTCAATAAACATTCGGCAATGATTATAAAAAATAATGAAGATGGAATTATTTTCATTTTAAATTAAGTTAAATTCTGGGAAGATTTCATAATAAAAGTAAATTTATTTCCCCCTGTTCTATTCTTTGTTCTTTAGGACATTTCATAAGTATGGCTTGCCTATTCAGAATGACACCATGCATTATTCTCAAAAGGCATCAATCTCTTGAGTCGTATTGATTTGAAATAAACACGTCCTTAAAATTCTAATTTAATGTTCTCAGAAAATCTTGCCATAATAGAAGTCACTTTCATATGTTCCTGTGAGAGTCAGGGGAGAGATTTGAATTTCTACTTGATTTCTTGCTTCTATTCAATTTCCTACCCAGGATGTCAATTCATCTCTCACTTGTGACTTTCATAGGAAGATATGATAGCTTCATTGGCAGAAGGGAAAGGACTGTATTTATAATCGTCAGTATTATCATAGCAACAAGCTGTTGGATCAACAAAAGATAATACAGACTGAGCTGTCTGTATTTTTACAGCTATAATTTAATTCTTCTTGGGAGCAGTATGTAACTTTCCTTTTATGTTTATTTAGCTATCTGCAACTTGGGGCCCCTTTGTTGCCTTTGAGTTGTCAGTTATTATGATACTGTTTTTAATTTTTTTTCTGTGAAAGTGGAAAAAATATTTTTAAATGTCTAATGATTACAAAAGGAAATGACACTGTAAGAAAGGTATTGTTAAAGTGAAATGTTAAATGTCCAGGTTCTTAAAGCAGAGGAGAAAATTTACATTTGTTTCTAATTATATTTTAACAGCAAATTGAAAAATACAAAGTCTAAAATTAGGATAAGTCTACAAATGAATCAAAATTGCTTTTAAAATGCCTTCTCTTTGCCAGATAATCAAAATACCTATTTTTCTTCTGTAGGAAATGCAACCTGTTCTATACAGCCTTTCTGACTGGTTGAAAATGAAATTGAAAATTCTCTGTATTTTTTTCTCATCTGCCTCAGTCATATGTCTTCATTTTGTGTTTTTTAGTTTCTCAAATTCTCTCTTTTAGCAATCAGCTTCTTATCTATCTAGGTATATAATCCTTGTGAGAATCTTTGGAGAATATATAAACATTATTATGTTAGATTAAATATTGATATTACAATAGGTAACCACCCACTCTGCATAACTATTTTCCTTTACAGTCCATATGAGCAAAAAGAAGACAAACATTCTTATTGATCAGAAATCACACTAACAAGTCATCAAAAGATGATGAGCAAAGATGAAATCTTATAATTGTTATTAATCTTTCCATTTCAGAGCAAGTTTGACTAAACTAGTAGGATATTAAAGATAAAATCTGTTATGTTTTATTTTCTATTGCTAATTAATAAATTCTGTAGACTTTAGAAAGAAGACAGTAGATTATAAATTAAAAATTGAGCCACATTCCTGGCTTTGTAGGTGACCACGAACAAGTCAACTCTCAGGTATCCTCAGGTGAATTATGAGGAAACAATAAGCCTCTAGAATTTACTGAAGCTTAAAAGCAATAATCCCTCCAACATTTTTTTTTAAATATTAAAAGAACATAGCAAGGCTAGACATAATGCCTTATTTCAAACTACTATATATGACATTGTTTAATTAAAGCATGTTTAATTAGAATTTGATTGCTTCCATGAAGATGGGCATTACTTTCTTCATGTGTCACTAAGACCATATGTTCCTAATACACTCTGAGTCTCACATTAACAGTTATCACATGAGAACAAGGAACAGAGAACTTTCATTTCTATATCTCTTCATTTAAAATGACTGAGGGGAAAGTCAAGAAGTATATCAAAATATAGTACTTTGAGATAAGTACCTTTGTATTGTCATCACAACCTAAAATATTAAAGGGTTTCTGCAACAACTATAATGGGTATTATGTTCTGCAATTAAGCCACAAAATATCAGATATGTCATTTCAGTTGGGTTGCATAGGACTAAAGCAATAAATATACCAGTTTCATAAACATTATGAAACTATATTCTCATATCTAAGTTAAAATCAAGCAGAAACATCAATAAAACTTTTACTTCTAAAATTCTAGTAAATAATTTATCTTGTTTTGTATTCTTCACCCATAGTTCTCTTATGTCTTTGAATGGTTTTTCTTATATTGTGTGTTTCATGATTATTCATTTTGTAATACATGTCAGTTTTGAGATTACACTTTTTGCATATGCGTTCTCCCCTCTCCCCTCCATTTTCCTAGTATTGTATGCACTACATTAGCCGAAAGAAAGTTTGCTTCCTTTGGGTCTTCTCTTCAATACTCTGGACCTTCTAAAATAAGGATTTATCTTCTATAAGACAAGTCATTAGCTATAATATACAGATAAATGTATACCTCATTTTATTACGCTTTGCTTTATTGTGCTTCACAGATATCGCAGTTTTTACAAATTGAAGGTATGTGGCAACCCTTCCTCAAGCAAGACTGTCAGCACCATTTTTCCAACAGCATTTGCTCACTTTGTGTCTCTGTGTCACATTTTGTACTTTCTAACTTTTTCATTATTACTATATTTGTTATGATGATCTGCGATCAGGGATCTTTGATATAGCTGTTGTAATTGTTTGGTGGCATGATGAACTGTGCCCATATAAGATCGCAAACTTAATTTGTAAATGTGTGTGTTCTGACTGCTCCACCAACTGGCAGCTTCCCCCATCTCTCTCCCCTCCTTGGACCTCCCTATTCTCTGAGACACAACCATATTGAAATTAAGCAATTAATAACCCTAAAATCGCCTCTAGGTGCTTAAGTGAAAAGAAGAGTCGCATGTCTCCCACTTTAAACAAAAAGCTAGGAATGATTAAGCTTAGCGAGAAGGCATGTTGAAAGCTGAGATAGGCTGAAAACTAGGCCTCTTGCACCGACAGTTAGCTATGTCATGAATGCAAAGGAAAAGTTCTTGAAGAGAATTAAAAGTGCTATTCCAGTGAACACATGAATGATAAGAAAGCAAAACAGACTTACTGCTGATATGGAGAAAGTTTTAGTAGTCTGGTTAGAAGATCAAACCAGCCACGATATTTCCTTAAGCCAAAGCCTAATTCAGAGCAAGGCCCTAATTCTCTTCAATTCTATGATTTCTGAGAAAGGTGAGGAAGTTGCAGGGGGAAATTTTGAAGCTAGCAGAGGTTGGTTCATGAAGTTTAAGAGAATAAGCCATTTCCATCACATAAAAGTGTAAGGGGAAGAAGCAGGTCCTGATGTAGAAGCTGCAGCAAATTATCCAGAAGCTCTAGCTAAGATAAATAATGAGGGTGGCTACACTAAACAACAGATTATCAATGTGGAGAAAACAGTCTTATACTGGAAAAGGATGCCATCTAAGACTTTCTTAGCCAGAGAGGAGAAGTCAATGCCTGGCTTCAAACCTTCAAAGCACAGGCCAACTATCTTGTTAAGGGCTAATCAGCTGGTGAATTTAAGTTGAAGTCATTGCTCATTCACCATTATGAAAATCCTAGCCCCTTAAGAATTATGCTAAATCTACTCTGCCTGTGCTCTAGAAACGAAACAACAAAGCCTGATTGACAGCACATCTGTTTATGACATGGTTTACTGAATATTTTAAGCCCACTATTGAGACCTACTGCTCAGAAAACAAGATTCCTTTCATAATATTACTGCTCATTGATAATGCACCTGGCTACCCAAGAGCTCTGATGGAGATGTACAATGAGATTAATGATGCTTTCACGCCTGCTAACACAACATCCATTCGCAGCCCATAGATCAAGAAGGAATTTCAACTTTCAGGTTTTATTATTTAAGAAATACATTTTGTAAGGCTATCTATATACAGCTGCCATAGATAGTGATTCCTCTGACGGGTCTGAGTAAAGTCAATTGAAAGCCTTCTGGAAAGGATTCACCATTCTAGATGCCATGAAGAACATTCGTGATTCATGGGAAGAGGTCATTACTGGAGTTAGGTTCATTAAAAGGAGTTTGGAAGAAGTTGATTCCAACCCACATCAATGACTTTGAGGGATTCAAGACTTCAGTGCAGGAAGTAACTGCAGATGTGGTGGAGCTAGCAAGAGAATTAGAATTAGAAGTGGAGCCTGAAGATGTGACTGCACTGCTCCAATTGCATAATCAAGTTCTAAGGGATAAGGAGCATACGGATGCTTCTTATGGATGAGCAAAGAAAGTGATTTCTTGAGATGGAGTCTATTCCTGATGAAGACATTGTGAAGATGGTTGAAATGCCAACAAATGATTTAGAATATTACATAAACTTAGTTGATAAAGCAGCAGCAGGGTTTAAGAGGACTGACTACAATTTTGAAAGAAGTTCTACTGTGGGTAAAATGCTTTCAAACAGCATTGCGTGCTACAGAGAAATCTTTCATGAAAGGAAGAGCCAATCAATGTGGCAAACATCATTGTGGTCTTATTTTAAGAAATTGCCACAGTCGCCCCAACCTTCAGCAACCACCACCCTGATCATTTAGCAGCCACTAACATCAAGGCAAGACCCTCCACCAGCAAAACAGTTATGACTTGTTGAGGGCTCAGATGATGGTTAGCATTTTTTAACAATAAAGTATTTTTTAATTAAGGTACATACATTGTTTTCTTAGACATAATGCGATTGCACACTTAATAGAATACAGTATAGTGTACACATAACTTTTATATGCACTGGGAAAGCAAAAATTTGTGTGACTCACCATATTGTGATATTTGCTTTATTGCGGTGGTCTGGAACTGAACCCGCAATATCTCTGAGGTATGCCTGTATAAATAATCTATTTGTAGACAGGCTAATTATATCAGTCCAAATAAAAAGAAAATTCCTTCATATTTGGACTTGTCCATTGGCAAATAAATGTAAGAAGCTAGCCAAAATATAATTTAATTCCTTTGGGATTTCTATTTAAGGAAAACAAAACAAAAATGCTCAAATTTAATGAATTCTCTTATATACGCCTCCCTGGGCACATAAATGATAAAAGCAACTTATCCCACAGGGATACATTCATGTCCTCCTCCTCAGCTTCTTCATTTTTTGATTAGAGACAAAACAAGTCAGTCACACTTTTCCATATAAATTTTCCAGAACTTTTAAAATTTTAGGGAAGAAAACTTTATTTAGTATATTAAGAAAAACTTCAAATTGGCACATTATCCACATAACAAAAAGTTAGGACTAGAGGGAAACCCAAAGGTCAAAAAATTGGCTCCAAATATCTTCCAGCTCTGATGGAATAGCTTGTATCACACAAATCCTCCATTTAAAAGCTACTCAGTTAAATTTTTTTTTAGCTTACTTAGGCATTAGTGATCAATTAAGGCAGTGAGGACTAGAGATCCAAAAGAGAAGGGAAATACACTGAAAGAAGCTATACTTGCTTAGTTGCTTTTTTCTATTGAGGAATTTGATATCATTTGCCATTTCACAGCATGGGGCAAGAGTTTAAGCAGAAAGCGTCTGCCCCAAATTTCTGCCAAGCTCTTGGGATGAGGAGATAAAAATGTAATGACTACTAAGGTAGGTCAGACCCAAAGGACCAAGATCTCGAGAAAATGGGTTTTTAGAGAAGTGAGGCCAACATTCTTGTCCTTGAGGCATTTGTCAACATAAAACTTCCAGAATGTAAGAGACTGAGAAACTAGGAAGAAAGCAGGCAAAAAAGGCTAAGGAAAACTTTCAGAAGTCTCACAACCCTGGAGGAACACAAATTGGAAATTAGAGTCTGCTGAGGAAGAGCTGCAATGGTAGCCGCACGACAGATTTTAACTCTCACGAAGTTTGAAACCTACTCTCAGACTGTCTCTATCCCTGATTAGACCAAGAGAACCTGCCCCTCCTCTAACCACTGGCTAGAATAATTAAATCTTCTTTGAGGAAGATAATGTCATCCAGAGCTTCTTACCTTGGCAGTCATAAAATGCTCAGCATTCAGTTAAAACAACAATAACAACAACAACAAAAACAGGCCTGAAAGAGAACAGTACCAGATGATCAAAAAACAACGGAAGGAAAAGGTGCTAGAAACAGACCTACAGATTATCTAGTTATTAAAGTAACAAAACATAGACTTAAAAATAACTGTAATTAATATGTTCAATAAAATAGATGGCAAGATGGAGAGCTTTAGAATGGGAATATATATAAAATAACTGAAGTTCTAGAACTGGAGGATACAATAATTGAAATTCAGCACTTAGTGATTAAATTACTAGCAGATTAGTTACAAAAAAAGAAAGGTATAAAATAACCAGACTAAAATACAAGGAGAGGGGCTTCCTTGGTGGCGCAGTGGTTGACAGTCTGCCTGCCGATGCAGGGGACACGGGTTCGTGTCCTGGTCCGGGAGGATCCCACATGCCGCGGAGTGGCTGCGCCTGTGAGCCATGGCCGCTGAGCCTGCGCGTCCGGAGCCTGTGCTCCTCAACGGGAGAGGCCACAGCAGTGAGAGGCCCACGTGCCGAAAAAAAAAAAAAAAAAAAGTACAAGGAGAAAAGAAGGTTGGAAAATACAGAAAGAGATTAGCAGACTTAAGGGATATTGGAAATGATGTAATGTATCTGTAGAAGAGAAAAAGAGGAGAGGGAGAACGGGAGTGAAGCAATAGTTGAATAGAAACTGGTGAAACATTTTCTAAAGCTGAAGAAAGATATGAAGATACAGTTTTGCAAAGCACTACTGCTCCCTAAAATTATGAATATCAAAAATAGCACATCTATGCACACTGTATTAAAAACAATGAAAAAAATAAAAGAAGAGAAAATCTTAAAAGTAGCCAGAGTAAAGAAAAAAACACACATTGAGTTTTCAGACTTTTAGTAACTCTCATTTTTTCATTTTCTTATATCCTTATAGTGATGTATTTCTCTAATTTAATTCATTCTATGATCCTTTGTCCTAGGAACTCTTTAAAAATGCAAAAATAAATGCACAGGGCTGAGCAATTTGAATGACAGAGGATCAAGTTTCTTTAAAAATCAGCTCAGATTACTTATTTCATTTCCCCTTTTCTAGCATGAATTATTTTCCCATTTATAATTTTACTTGGAGATTAGGAGGTGACTCTTTGTTGCTTGATTCACTGGAAATTTTAATATTTGGGACCAACTCTCCAACTTGATTTGTCATTTTCCCATGAGCTATTCAGACTCTCTTGCAAATATATCCCCCACTGACCCATTCAATATATAAACTTTGACGTTTTCAAATTTAATTCACAGTGACTATGAAACTTGAATCTTTGTTTTCAGGTCATGGTTCCATTATAAAATATTTATAAGAATGTAGGGAATAATTATTTTACATCTGGGAAGATAGAACTATAATTTTTAAAAATGGGAACATTCTTAACGATTCTTACAGTGGCCCATCCTCCCGGTCTCTATTTGAACCAAATTTGAAAGAAAATAACCAAGAAGAATTGTCATGGGCTTTGGATTTATATTTTGCTCATTTCTCATTGGCCAAACTACTATCTAAATAAGAAGGGAGAAGATAACTACAGTGGTCAATTTTAGGAACAAAGATTGGTGGAAGAGTAAATAAAAGGACAAAAGAGGAAATAATCTAGGAAATTATGTAGGAAAAGTAGAAAAGAGAATAAGAGGTAGAGAGGAGAGTTATTTAAACAATATACAAAGAAAAGGGTTAGATTTAGGTGTTCAGATTTAACAAGTATTTTTTAGCCTCTATTATGGGTCTGCCTATGTCTTAGGCTCTAAACAAAATGGAAAAGACCTCTGCTTTCAAGGAAATTATATTCTAGTTGTTATATATCAGTTAAGATTAGGTTGTCTGCATTAAAAAATGTTTGAAAAGATGAAAAAAAATCACACTTTCCCCTCTAACATAAAAAATAAAACAAAACAGAATATAACCTAGTGCTGATAGGGTGATTCCAGAATCACTGTGTTCATTCTCCATCTATATTTTTTCTCTACAATCACATAGTAAATAGCTTCCATCCTCAAAGCAACGCACTGCTCAGAACAGCTGCTGGGGCACCAGCCTTCACATCCATTATGAGATAGCAAGAAAGGGGAAGGGTAAAAAAGCAAAAGGGAACTATTAACCCTTAAGGAATCTTTCTAGGATTCTCTTTCCAAAACTTCCACTTATAACTCATAGGTCAGGACTTAGTCATATGAAACCTGAAGCTAAAAGGAACATTGGGAAATAATACATTTTTATCAGGCATATCACTCCTCCAAATAACATTGGTTTGTTTGTTCCTAAAGCAGAAGGTGAGAATGGATAGTACATAAGGATCCAATTTGCTCTGTCATGGATAGAAACATGTGAATATGGTTATTTTAATAAAATATTACTCAGTATCATATGTCAGTGGAATTATAATTAGCCCAGTGTCTTTGTTTATTATTTTATAATTATCTGCTTCTTATGGTCTTCAAACCATGGATATATTTAAAATGGTGAGAAAAAAATAAAGAGACTCAGGTTGGTTGAGAGAATCTGTTTTCTCCTAGCTGGCCCTATCTGTTATTGTTCATCTAAAGCCACAGTTACTTTGCTCCATTCTCTAAAAGCGTACTTTTTTGTATGGAACTGGGAAAATTATTTAAACCTTAAATTTCATTCATCTGCAGAACTATCAATACTTGCAGATATTGCCTTTGGACATTTAAGAGACTAATGAGAGCTGGGCTATCATCTCATAGGATTATTCACAAATAAAAGTAATACATTTATGTTCTCAATAGTCTAAGAGCCAGAGAGTTGGCATAAGACACTGCCAACTCAACCCTATTTCAGTTATTCATATTAAGGACATATGTAAATAAGCTCCAGAACACCTTAAAGTTTCAATTCCATTATAATTCTTTCCTGTGGCTAATTACTGGTAGCAGACAGAGTTTCCCTTACATACAAGTTTCGTAAAGTTAAACTCTGTTAAAGTATTAATAAGGAGTATATTGATTGCTTCCCAGCTCCTACTTCCCTCCCTCACATTATTAGGAAATAAATTAATAGTTAACTCCTTTTCTGAATTAATTAATCAATTTCCTGAGTACAGGAGCTTTACAATTTACGACATGCTTTCCCATGTAATAACTCACCGTATTCTCACAACCATCCTATAAAGTAAACAATCTGCCGTTTTTATTCCTGTTTTATAGGTAGTTGAGGGTCTTAGGGGTAAAGTGAATTATTCAAGTCACTTGGCCTGTAAATAAAAATTTTGGACTATGACTGGTTTTAAAAATATATTTTTCACTATAATTATCACCCCTCTTATCTACCCATAAAGGACAAACTCTTCTATAGTAAAATCATTTCCCTATGTTGCTGTTACCAACACCATGGAAAAAGAAAATTCTTCTCTGTGCTTCTGATCACCCCCCTTTTAATTACGTTCATACACTCTCACACCTCTTCCTTTTCTTCCCCTCCAGAGCAATTTGTTTTGTTGCTATTCCTTAATTAATGCTCATTCTTCACCAACATTGCTATAAAGGGCAGGAATGAAATATCAAAACTTGCTTTATAATTGTAGATTCACTCCTGCTGTGAGGTTCAATGAAAGGAATAAAATTTCAATTAAGCAATTATCTAAGAGTGCCACTGAAAGCCTTCTGGAGAGCAATGGTTTCTTTCCATGGCTTTTGCAGCCCTCATTGACCATATGTTGAATTTCCATTTTTCACGGTTTCCTCTTAGGTGGAAAGCTCCACATATTGACATGTGTGTAATGGAGGAGCACAACGTGAGGCCCAGTTTTATATTTATCCAAGCCCACCGGCTTCAATGTCCGTGACAAGGGTAGAATGGGTACCAGCAAGACACCCCACATTTTTGATGCCCTGTCAAAGGCTGGCTGTTCCTGGTCCTGTGATGATATGGAAATGGCTCCTTTCTTATTATACAGGCCAAGCTCACATGCGGATTAGCCCTTTGAACACCAAGTCCATTTCTTTGCTTTCATTGTTAGTACTTGTAAAGCAGACCCTGACTAGACATCAGACACTCCAGTTTCCAACTGAGTTGACTGAGGAGAGCCTAAGAGAGGAAAGACATCAAAGCTCAGGAGAGTCAGGTCCTCTCCAAGATATCAATTAAGCCAAGTTTGATCATGTTTTCCTGTCTTTTAACTCACAGACCAGTTTCCAGCAAGTTGTGAGCACAAACTGTCACTCCATGGACACTCAGGGGGCACTTGGAATCAGTCACCACATGTCTACCCACTGAAATTAATCTGGAGCAACAGTATGTTCTATGGATATTTCTTAGGGTTTTTTTTCGGCTGCACTAAACAGCACGTGGGATCTTAGCTCCCCAACCAGGGATTGAACCCGTGCCCCTTGCAGTGGAAGCGCGGGGTCTTAACCACTGGACCACCAGGGAAGTCCTTTAGGCTTTTTTTTTTTTTTTTTTTAGTGCCTTTGCTCCAAGATTATAAAGGATACATTTTAAAAACTTTTTTTAACACCTGTAGGACTTTTTGTTTTTAATTGGAGTATAATTGCTTTACAATGTAGTGTGAGTTTCTGCTGTACAACTAAGTGAATCAGCTATATGTATACATATATCCCCTCCCTCTTGGACCTCCCTCCCATCCCCCCATCCCCCCATCCCACCCATCTAGTTCTAAAGGTGAATATAATGCTATAATATTCATTTAAAGTAATATAACACTATTAATAATACACTGCATTTGCATTGTGGCTTAAACTTGTTAACGTGTTGTAACTATGGTTTTAAATAATCAGTGTATTGATTTTCTGTGTATTCAATGATATTTGAGTAAAGATACAGGAAGTTGTATCAAAAAGGTATAGTATTTTCATATCATTTTTCTTTCTTTGCATTGCTGAACTTGATGTTTAAAAAACAGAAACATGGAAGTACCACTGATCTTTTGTATTATTCTTTTATTAAAAAATCTAGGATTCTAAAGCAGGAGTACTTGGGAGAAATTTACATTTAAACATTAACATCATTGCAAATATAGAACTTTTAAAGTTATAAAGAGGGTTACAGAAAGGCCTTGATTTTAAGGAAACTTGAAAAATGAAAAGAAATATTAATTGAATTTTCTATGATCCCTATCCCCAATACCTGATCTTGCAGAAGTAAACAGAGACCACACATTCTTCTTTGCAAGCAGGCTTTTGATGGCTCCCTGTTACACCAAGCCCATGGTCATCACTGTTGCATTCCAAACCCTAATGGTCTGACTCATGCCTTGCTTAACTTCTCCACTTCTGCTCTCTCACCTGAAGTTCCAATCACAACATTTTACTGAAATTTCTTGAATAATTTTAAGCATCTGCACCATTTTTCATAAGCTCTCTCAAGCTACAATAATCTTTCTCTGCTATGGGTTTAATTGTGTTGCCCAAAAAAGGTATTTTGAAGTTGTAAGCCCCAGTACCTTAGAATGTGACCTTATTTTGAAATGAAGTCAATGCAGATTATAATTAATTAAGATGAGGTCATACTGGAGTAGGGTGGGCCACTAATCCAACATGACTGGAGTGCTTAGTTATAAGAAGACTGCTCAATGGAGATACAAACACACAGGGAGAATGCCATGTGAGGATTGAGGTGATGTATCTACCAGGCATCAGAAACCAGGAGAGAGGCATGGTACAGATTCTCCCTCACATGTCTCAGAAGAAACCAACCCTGTAGACATCTTGATTTTGTACCTTTAGCCTACAGAAATTTAAAAGAATAAATTGTTGTTTTAAACTACCCAATTTGTGGTATTTTGTTACAGCAGCCCTAGGTAACTAATACATACCCTATCTCCAACTGTTAATGTCTACCTATTCTCTGGATGGAGTTCAGGTTAAATGTCACCACTATCGTGCCTGGCTCTTCCCTGAAGGAACCTAATAATCAACATGTTATTTTGCTTCTGTTTTCCTAAAAAACAGTTGTAATAATAGCTCAACCTATAAGAAAAAAATATTTAATATTAAAAGCCCTATAGTTTTAGGAAATAAAGAATGAAATATAAATTTATAATCTTATTTTTACCCCATGGAAATATAACAGATTAATCAATTAAAAATGTAGAATTCTATGTTCAATCAATTCTAAACTTCTGTCTCTTTGTTCTAAATCTTTGTACATAATATACCCTCTAATGGAATGTCTTTTTATGCTTCTCTTGCCTAGATGACACCTACTCTGAAAAACCATTTTTAAATTCCAAGTACAGGCTTGTAGTCTGTCTCTATCGTCAAATAACATCCTTAGTAAACTAAGTTTATGTTACCAATAAGTTCCACTGGGAAACTTAGGCTATCATAGGAATGTATGAACTGAGAAGTGGCCATTGAATGGGCTGATATACTTAAGAATAATGTGTTTAAGAATTTAAATATGGTTGCTTTAGCCAAGAAGTAGAATTTTACTAAAATTCAACTTTGCCTCTATTTTATTTAAAAATCTAGCAACAGACATAATGACACTGGCACATGTATTTGGAGTTGGACTTGGACCACCATGAAGGTAAAATTGGTGATGTTCCTTATATATACAAATGTATAAATATTTCATTTCAATGACTAATGGTCTATATGACATTCTATTATTTATTCTGTAACATTTAAGTTTCTCAATACCCAATTGGCTAAAGAATGGCAAGATAACATTAATGGTGTTAAAGACAATAATGTCATGAGCTTGTAAAGAGCATCACAAAGCACTACTGAGCTTGTTCAATTTACCCTGAATAATTCAGATTTACTCTATTTTGCCAAAAAATGCATTTCATGCATTTTTTCCCCTCAGCATATTGTTAGACTAGAGTACAGTGCACCAGGATTATTATATTCATAAGGAAATCTTACATGTAACTTTCTGTAATGAAAGCTTATTGGTCTTAGCCAACTTTAACCACAAGTTTTCTGAAGTCTGTGCCCTGTGTAAACATGAAATAAACAAAGCACTTGCAATAAAGCCTAAAGAAATGTTGATGTTACCATATATTCTATCTGGAAATACACCTTGGCTGACATTTTGAAGATGTATAAAGATTTTTAAAAGATTTCTGAACCAGTTGTTTTGGCTGATATATAGGGCTCTCTCTTTTTTAGCACTTTCCGAGGTGAAGTGACTATAATTCACATTTTTCATCCTGTAATTGGTAGAGCAACTACCCAACTAGATTAGGGTTTCATGGGTTCTTTTTCCAACCTAATTAATTCAAAGGGATCAAGATCCGTGGAAAAAAAAAACAGAAGAAGCTGAGAAAAAATTTTCAGTAATTCATCAGAGCTGTTTACAGTGCAATTATACGCAAGTACAGTCATTAAAAAATAAAACTGAAAAATGTTAAACTTCTGGTAAATTTGCAGAGAAAGATGTCAAATACTTCGTGAGTGTAAGTCTTATGATGCGAGTTCTTAAACCATTTTTGTTTAGACAAATTCTCTCTGTAGCAGCTCATGTTTTCTCTAAGGAAAGACTAATTAAAAACTATTTAAGGAATGACTTGGGATAGCAATGTTTAGCAGTGTTAATGCTACTTAGCTTAGAAGTTCTAACCGGTATAAAAACAGAATAAGCAAAATTGATCCCTAATTTTTCTAACGTCAAATCCTGGTGAAGACAATGTTATTAATATATATTTTCACACTGTCTTAATTTTTCTAATTATATAAGTAAGAAAAAGTTAAAATTCAAATATTAAGGAAATGAATAAAACAAATAAAAGTCCTCCATAATCTCAGCCCTTTAGTTGCTGGCTACATAGTCCTTCAGCTTGTTTTCAGTACATTTGCTAATACTGTTATTGTCCTATTTTTATAGAAAAATGTCATACAATATATACTGCTCTAAAATTGGACTTTTTTCATTTAGCAATATATTTGAACCTTTTTTCATGATGCTAAATTTAGCTATATCTCATTATTTTTAATAGATATTTTTCATGCTACTCCATTAAATGAGTCTATTATAGTTTTTTCCCCATTGATGGATATTTGAGTTCTTAGCTATCAAAACAAAGCAGAAGTGAATATTCTTATACATATATGTTATCATATTTTGGTACTTATTTCTGGAGGATAAATATCTAGAAGTGAAAAATGCTATGTCAAGGATATGCTCATTTTAGATTTCTTTTTCTTCCAGTTTTATTGAGATGTAATTGACACATGGCACTGTTTAAGTTTAAGGTGTTCAGCATAATGATTTGACGTACATCGTGAAATGATTACCACAATAAGTTTGGTGAACATTCATCATCTCATAGATTCAAAATTAAAGAAAGAAAAAAATTTTTCCTTGTGATGAGAATTCTTAGGATTTACTCTCTTAACTTTCATATATAACAAATAGCAGTGTTAATTAAATTATTTATCATGTTATACATTGCACTCCTAGTACTTATTTACTTATAACTGGAGATTTGTACCTTTTGATGGCCTTCATCCAATTCCCCCTCCCCCACCCCTCACCTCTGGTACAAAAATCTGATCTCTTTTTTTGAGTTTGTTTGTTTTTGAAGTATAATTGACCTAGATCATTTTAGATTTAATAAACATTTCTGAAGTATGCTTGAATTAGTATTGCACTGAATATAACCAGAGCATTAGAAACCTCCCTTCTCTGTTCCTTAGGAATTTTTGTTTTATTTACTTTAACTGTATAAATTGATGTGGGGTTATATAATATTAAGCCTTCCTATGGAAGGACATGATATTTCTCACCATTTATTCAGGTTGTCTTTTATGTTCTTTTGGCAAATTTTATGTACAGAAATAGAGCACATAAATTTGCATAATCCTGTACAATATATATTCACAGAATATTATCATTAATTGCTAAACTCTCATTTTGATCTATATTTTGTGTTCCAAGCTTTGTTTGCATAATTTTTGCTTATCAAATGAGTTCTTTTTGAACACTAACATATTAATATTAATGTAGGCAACCTAGAAGTATTTCACATTTACTTTGTGTTCTAAACACAAAATGTAATGTTTGGCACATATTAGGTATTTAATAAATTCTTATTGAATAGATTAATGAAACTTATTTACCTTTACTTATGAATAGAGCAAACAAGGGGACACTAAATGTCTTAAGGTGGTGAAGCCAAGTTTCTTGCCGGTCTATCACAGTTACTCTTCTTTCCGTCGCTCTACACTTATTTACGTGAAATATATCCAAAGAAATTACACCATAGACTTTAGTTTTGATAGTGGACAGGGAGACATCTAGCCCATTGAAGGCCTATGTATTTGGTTGCTACCTATCTCTTTTCTCTCCAAATCCCCTCTCTCTCCAAATGTATACAGGTACTACTAAACAAGCTGAAAATGTGAAGTCGTGCAAAGATTTGTTTAAAAAGCTAAACATTTCAGTGAAAGATTTTCCTGAAATAAGAAACTAAGTACAGTTTTCATGAACCACCAGTCAAGATCTGATAATATTATTCATGCAGCAATTTGAAAGTGAAGCAGGAGGAAAATCAGACTCACTCTGCCATTGCATAAATCACCCCCATGGGAGTGAGGGAAGCACTCAGAGAATGAGAAATGGGAAATTCATGACTCTTCCTGACTAACAACGGTTCAGTCTAGAGTGAACAGCAGTCGTGATTTTCCTATAACAGCCTCTCACGAAACAAAGATAAATTTCAATTCAAAAATAATGCTTTTATTGTATTCAAAATGGTTTGTTTTGCGTAAGACACGGTTTATTAAACTGATGAAATTCGTCACTGAAAACAGCATTTATGCAGATTGGACTTGGTTAGTAGGATCTTGCTATTGGAAACTGACATGAAACTATAATGTAGAACCCATAACTGATTCTAAAGTGGAGGGAGAAAGTATTGAGCCAAGTCCTCTGGAAGGAAAATGACACCTTCTAAGAGAACAAATACAAGGATGCTCATAGAGGTATCTCAAGCCCTAATTTTTTCTTTCCTGCCATGTGTGTTTGAGTATGAAATAGGTTGCAAAGGCAGACTAAGGATCAGTTAGTTTAGACCTAATCATGTATAATCGATGGGCTCCCTAGGATTGAGATAGCAACTGCTGCAAGATATGCAAACTGGGAAGCCTTAATATCCTGCTACATTAGTGGTTCTCAACTGGGAGTGGTTCCTTCCCCCCGCACCTTCCACCTCAGTATAGCTGGCAGTCTCTGGAGAAATGCTTGGTTGTCACAACTGGTGTGTGTGGGGGGAGTCAGTTGCCACTGATATCTACTGGGTTGCTAAACATCCTACAATGCACAGGACAGCCCCCTACAACATACAATTATCCAGCCCAAAATGTCAGCATTACTACTAGTATGAAACCCTGTGCTGGATGAATGGACAAATTATCAGGTATATCTTTGTGATATGACTTATGATTCAGGGTGAGATGATTAAGATAAATATGACGAGGTAAATATTAAATTGCACTTAAAATTATGCCTTTAAATTGCTTTAAATGACATTTGCAATGAATAGTAGATTCATGTTGATTAAAGCTGTTTAAATAAATAATTAAATATGTTTTTATGAATATAAAATATTTTTAAAAATATAAAATATTTTTATTTTTATATAAAAATTTTTATGAATATAAAAATTAGTAATTTGCAGCGTTTTGAGCAGAATTTAGCATCTGGGTCTCACATAAATTATGTCTCTCTCCATTCAGACCTGTGGACAATGTCCTACTGGACACCTTGCGGCAAATTTCCAGAATGGCAGTTTTTGCAATCCAGGATAAATGCATATATTCCTTTGAAAACTTAATATACTAAACAGATTGGGTCCTGAATTCTTAGTTTCCCGGAAACTTTCTGTAGAATGTGGTCCCAACTGACTCTTTATTACATGTTATGGCTCCAGCTTTGACTCTGTAGGTGAAAGGAACACGGCTCCCCTGATCACAACTACTTGGATCAGAAATGGAGGCATGTACCATACGCACAGTGTGACCAAAATATCAAAGGTGACAGTTTACATGATAGACTCAGTGGTGGTAGCTTTCTGCTTCTATCTCAATGAAAAGTTTGTGATTTTTGTTTTTTCTTCAGGAAACACTGAATTGTGATTTAGATATCATAATTTAATGATCTGATTTCATTACACTTTTGAGAAACTTTATTTTTCTCTCTCTTTTTTTTTTTTTTTGCTTTCATCACTTTATTCTCAAGCTTATGTGTGGGCTTAGCAGGAATGAGAGGGGGACAACTATTTCTGAAAAGCTTGATAAATAAATAAATGCCCAATAAATGCGCTTCACGGGCTGCTTGTAATTTTGGAGACTAATCCCTTGTCAGTCACATCATTTGCAAATATTTTCTCCCATTCTGTGGGTTGTCTTTTTGTTTTGTCTATTGTTTCCTTTGCTGTGCAAAAGTTTTTGAGTTTAATGAGGTCCCATTTTTTAATTTTTGTTTTTATTTCCATTACTCTGGGAGACGGCTCAAAAAAGTACTGCTGCAATTTATGTCAAGGAGTGTTCTGCCTATGTTTTTCACTAAGTTTTATAGTATCCAGTCTTACATTTAGGTCTTTAATCCATTTTGAGTTTATTTTTGTGTATGGTGTTAAAGAATGTTCTAATTTCATTTTTTTCATATGTAGCTACAGCTCATGTGGCTCAATATAAAAAAAAAACACAACCCAATCAAAAAATGGGCAGAAGACCTAAATAGGCTTTTCTCCAAAGAAGACACACAGATGACCAAGAAGCACATGAAAAGATGCTCAACATCACTAGTTATTAGAGAAATGCACATCAGAACTACAATGAGATATCCCCTCACACCAGTCAGAATGGCCATCATCAAAAAATCTACAAACAATAAATGCTAGAGAGGGTGTGGAGAGAAGGGAATCCTCCTGCACTGTTGGTGAGAATATAAATTGGTGCAGCCACTATGGAGAACAGTATGGAGGTTCCTTAATATGATCCAGTAATCCCATTCCTGGGCATATATCCAGAGAAAAACATGGTTTGAAAGGATACATGTACCCCAGTGTTCACTGCAGCTCTGTTTACAATAGCCAAGATATGGAAGAAACCTAAATGTACATCAAGAGAGGAATGGATAAAGAAGATGTGGTAGATATATACAACGGAATATTACTCAGCCATTAAAAAGAATGAGATAATGCCATTTGCAGCAACATGGATGGACCTGGAGATTATCATACTAAGTGAAGTAAATCAGACAAAGAAAGACAAATATCATACGATATGGCTTAAATGTGGAATCTAAAAAAAAAATGATACAAATGAACGTACTTGCAAAGTAGAAACAGACTCACAGACTTAATGAAGGAACTTACTGTTACCAAGGGGGAAGGTGGGAAGGAGGGATATATTGGGAGTTTGGGACTGACATGTACACACTACTGTATTTAAAATAGATAAACAACAAAGACCTATTGTATAGCACAGGGAACTCTGCTCAATATTCTGTAATAACCTAAATGGGAAAAGAATTTGAAAAAGAATAGATACATGTATATGTATAACTGAATCACTTTTCTGTACACCTGAAACTAACACAACATTGTTAATCAACTATGCTCCAATATAAAATAAAAATAAAAATAAATGCCCTTCACGGAGGCAATGAAGGCAACTAGCTCAATCAAATTCTCTTTTTGTAAGAAGGATAAATTCTCAGGCAAGGAAAAGTTATGTTTCCTAGGCTGAGGGTATTTTCTTTGGCCATGATAAACTATTTCTAAAGTCATTTAAGAAACCCGGGAATCCTGAGACTTTTGTCAACCTGCAGCCAATCAGAAAAATCCCATGCTTCTGTGTGTCCTTCTGTGTGTTCCTTCAATGAGGCATAATCTTTAATGGTGCATAGCTCCTTCTTGTAACGTTAAGAGATTTGCCTTTCTATGTCTTAAATCTATGGGACTGGATTTGAGAGCTGGAACCAACAGAAGTTCTTTTCTCTGTGTAAAACAATACTGGGACTAAATACATTTTTCTGGACCCAACTTAAAAAATTCTGTGATTGAGAATACTTGCCTAGTCATATTAAAAGAATACTAAGAAGAAGCAAAAAATACTTAGCTAATGCTTCAAGAAAAACTTATTCTTGATAGATAAGAGTGTGAAACAACTAAAATAGTTTACTGATTAGACTCAGAGCTTGCTCATCAAGATGCTTAAAAAATCTTATCTCACCCTCACTTTGCTGTGCCCACCAATCCAAGGTCATTATATCATAAACTTTGCCTGACTATAGCTGTTTTCTTACCTTTTAAGATGTAAATTATGGAACTTCCCTGGTGGCGCAGAGGTTAAAAATCTGCCTGCCAATGCAAGGGACACAGGTTTGAGCCCTGGTCTGGGAAGATTCCACATGCTGCGGAGCAACTAAGCCCGTGCGCCACAACCACTGAGCCTGTGCTCTAGCGCCTGCGAGCCACAACTACTGAGCCCGCGTGCCACAACTACTGAAGCTCGCACGCCTAGAGCATGTGCTCTGCAATAACAGAAGCCACCGCAATGAGAAGCCCACTCACTGCAACGAAGAATAGCCCCCACTCGCTGCAACTAGAGAAAGCCCATACGCAGCAACAAAGACCCAATGTAGCCAAAAATAAATAATAAATTAATTAATTAATTTTTTAAAAAGATGTAAATTACAACGATCCTGCTCAGGCGTTAAAAGCATATACGTCCCTTGATGTTCCCCTCTCAGACACTTCTAAGACTCTGTCAAGGTAAAGTTCTCCCTTGCTACAAATGGTATAATGAACTTAATTTTCTTGACCACCATGCTTTTCTGGTGGTCTTTGGAAAATGAGTATTAGCAAAATCAAGGTATTACAACAAAGGTCAAGAAGACTGAGGACCCCAAAAGATAAATCAATCTCATAAGTTGCTGGACCTTCTTAAAAAGTGATTTATACTAAAACTGGTTTCTAAGGAGAGAAGAAAATTAAATAACCAATCATTTCTTATGACCTCGCACAAAGTTGGTTGAGGTGTCTATCAAAACTGTTCTAAAGCTCTAAGAAAGAAGAACATTTTCTAAATGCTTTTCTGAAGCTGGCATTTTAGGTATACAAAAATCTCACAAAAATAATATCTAACTGTACACTGAACAAGAAGAAATCTTAGTATATAATTTAAAAAGCAAATGTATTTTTAATTCTCACCATTCTTTTAAACCTGTTTAGAGGGCATTGTCATTTCTGTTTCTGGATGAAGTGCCATTGCTTTCTTATCAGTCCTTTAAGCTGCAAACCCTTTAAACATCCAGTCTTGTGTAATGATCAAATCTTTGAAGTTGATTTAAATTGTCTTTTTCTTTTCCTTCCAGCTGGAGTGTTCTTTGGGCTGACTACTTGCAGGAGAAGATATGGTGCTTAATTACCTTTCTCTCTTTTTCATTAATCTCTTGTTCCACTCAATATCTCTTAATCCAACACCATCAAAGTTGTGGGGGTGGCATTGTGAGAAGAATTAAGCGTGAGAGAAGAGGTAAGGCAAGTAGGAAGCTTGTATTTGACTTTTTCTACATATCTCAGATATCTTCATGATTTCTGGACATTACAGATATTTAAAGCCAATTTTTTTCACTTCCTTGGCACTTTCGTGGGTTTTCTGAAGAATTCTCTGTGGAGTGCCTTTTTCTAAAACTCCTGTGACATGGGCAGGGTTTTTGCTTTGTCAGATCTATCTCCACTCATAGAGGATGTTCTTCTGGATGGGTACCCTGCATCCTTTTCCAGATGATATACCTCACCTAAAAGGCAATGCTCCTGAGGTAGATCAGACTTAAAATTGTCCCAGGATGACATTTCTACTTTGAAATCGTATGTGGTCACCATGATTAACCCAAATCTGACTCCCTTTTGGAGAGAAAGAAGTATCTTCTCAGTTCCAGCCTTCAATCAAAGATCACTTGAGTTTTTCAGACACAAGTCACAAATTTGGGGGCAACACAAATAAAGCTTTTTAAGTAGTCCCTTCAAAATTTCTTTCATCACACTGAAGTAAGAACCAGACACTGCCCAAACCTTCCCTGTTATGGGACTGAGATACCTAGCATGTTGGTGATGCTCTCGAAATTACTTTTAACAGAACCTTCTCTCTAATACCAACTCTCAACCATTTATATTCTTCAAGGAGTTGTAGGGCTTTAAGGGTTGTGCTACCAGTTTAGGGATACTTTCATTGTAAATCTTACATGAGGTATAACACCCACTTTGGAATGGAGGAATGTCTAGCACATTAAATTTTATCTTGCTGCTTTGTCAAAAATGTCAAATTTAATATTCTGTCAAAAATATCAATTTTAATATTCAATTTTAATATTCTGTTAGATACTGAAAAAATTCAAAGTAATTCTTCTTACATATAGTAATGGAAATATTAAACAAATTAATCCCAGATAGAATGCAGCAGCATATTAATTGAGTTAATTAATCCAGCCAATTGTATTTGATCTCAAGAATGCAAGGATGGCTAATATTTGGAAATTGATTAATTTTCTTCATTATCTCCCACCAAAGATTGCAACTAAAAAGGTATTTGATAGAATTCAACTTTCTTTCTGGTGCAAACATTTAATTAACACAAATGAGTATTTTCTTAACATAGCAAAAATGTAACCTTAAGAAATATGGACATTCACAGAAAGATAGACAAATGAAAAGGCAGAGGGCTATGTACCAGATGAAGGAACAAGATAAAACCCCAGAAAAACAACTAAATGAAATGGAGATAGGTAATCTTCCAGAAAAAGAATTCAGAATAATGAAAGTGAAGATGATCTGGGACCTCGGAAAAAGAATGGAGGCAAAGACCAAGAAGATGCAAGAAATGTTTAACAAAGATCTAGAAGAATTAAAGAACAAACAAACAGAGATGAAAAATACAATGACTGAAATGAAAATTACACTAGAAGAAATCAATAGCAGAACAACTGAGGCAGAAGAATGGATAAGTGACCTGGAAGACAGAAAGGTGGAATTCACTGCTGCAGAACATAATAAAGAAAAAAGAATGAAAAGAAAAGAAGACAGGCTAGAGACCTCTGGGACAACATGAAACGCAAAAACATTTGCATTCTAGGGGTCCCAGAAGAAGAAGTGACAAAGGACCCAAGAAAACATTTGAAGAGATTATATAGTCGAAAACTTCCCTAACACGGGAAAGGAAATAGCCACCCAAGTCCAGGAAGCGCACAGAGTCCTATACAGGATAAACCCAAGGAGAAACACGCCGCGGCACATAGTAATCAAATTGGCAAAAATTAAAGATAAAGAAAAACTATTGAAAGTAGCAAGGGAAAAACGACAAATAACATACAAGGGAACTCCAATAAGGTGAACAGCTGATTTCTCAGCAGAAACTCTACAAGCCAGAAGGGAGTGGCATGATATACTTAAAGTGATGAAAGGGAAGAACCTACAACGAAGATCCAGCAAGGACCTCATTCAGATTCGATGGAGAAATCAAAAGCTTTACAGATAAGCAAAAGCTAAGAAAATTCAGCACCACCGAACCAGCTCTACAACAAATGTTAAAGGAACTTCTCTAAGTGGGAAACACAAGAGAAGAAAAGAACCTACAAAAACAAACCCAAAACAATTAAGAAAATGGTAATAGGAACATACATATTGATAATTACCTTAAACGTGAATGGATTAAATGCTCCAACTAAAAGACACAGGCTTGCTGAATGGATACAAAAACAAGACCCATATATATGCTGTCTACAAGAGACTCACTTCAGACCTAGGGACACATACAGACTGAAAGTGAGGGGATGGAAAAAGATATTCCATGAAAATAGAAATAAAAAGAAAGGTGGAGTAGCAATACTCATATCGATAAAATAGACTTTAAAATAAAGAATGTTAGAAGAGACAAGGAAGGACACTACATAATGATCGAGGGATCAATCCAAGAAGAAGATATAACAATTATAAATATATATGCACCCAACATAGGAGCACCTCAAAACATAGGGCAACTGCTAACAGCTATAAAAGAAGAAATTAGACAGTAACACAATAATAATTGGGGACTTTCACACCTCACTTACACCAACGGACAGATCATCCAGACAGAAAATTAATAAGGAAACACAAGCTTTAAATGACACAACAGACCAGACAGATTTAATTGATATTTACAGGACATTCCATCCAAAAACAGCAGATTACACTTTCTTCTCAAGTGCACACAGAACATTCTCCAGGATAGATCACATCTTGGGTCACAAATCAAGCCTCAGTAAATTTAAGAAAACTGAAATCATATCAAGCATCTCTTCTGACCACAATGCTATGAGATTAGAAATTAATTACAGGGAAAAAAACATAAAAAATACAAACACATGGAGGCTAAATAATACATTACTAAATAACCAAGAGATCACTGAAGAAATCAAAGAGGAAATCAAAAAACATCTAGAGACAAATGACAATGAAAACATGACATTCAAAACCTATGGGATGCAGCAAAAGCAGTGCTAAGAAGGAAGTTTATAGCTATACAAGCCTACCTCAAGAAATAAGAAAATCTCAAATAAACAATCTAATGTTACACCTAAAGGAACTAGAAAAAGAAGAACAAACAAAACCCAAAGTTAGCAGAAGGAAAGAAATCATAAAGATCAGAGCAGAAATAAATGAAATAGAATTAAAGAAAACAATAGCAAAGATCAATAAAACTAAAAGCTGGTTCTTTGAGAAGATAAACAAAATTGATAGACCATTAGCCAGACTCCTCAAGAAAAAGAGGGAGAGGACTCAAATCAATAAAATTAGAAATGAAAAAGGAGAAGTTACAACAGACACAGCAGAAATACAAAGCATCCTAAGAGACTGCTACAAGCAACTCTATGCCAATAAAATGGACAACCTGGAAGAAATGGACAAATTCTTAGAAATGCACAACCTTCCAAGACTGAACCAGAAAGAAATAGAAAATATGAACAGACCTATCACAAGTAATGAAATTGAAACTTTGATTAAAATTTTTCCAACAAACAAAAGTCCAGGACCAGATGGCTTCATAGGTGAATTCTATCAAACATTTAGAGAAGACCTAACACCCATCCTTCTCAAACTCTTCCAAAAAATTGCAGAGGAAGAAACACTCCTGAACTCATTCTAGGAGGCCACCAACACCCTGATACCAAAATCAGACAGAGATACTACAAAAAAAGAAGATTACAGACCAATATCACTGATGAATATAGATGCAAAAATCCTCAACAAAATACTAGCAAACAGAATCCAGCAGCTCATTAAAAGGATCATACACCATGACCAAGTGGGATTTATCCCAGGAATGCAAGGATTCCTCAATATATGCAAATCAATCAATGTGATACACCATATTAACAAATTGAAGAATAAAAGCCATATGATCATCTCAATAGATGCAGAAAAAGCTTTGACAAAATTCAACACCCATTTATGATAAAACTCTCCAGAAAAGGGGCCTAGAGGGAGCCTACCTCAACATAATAAAGGCCATATACAACAAACCCCAGCAAACATCATTCTCAATGGTGAAAAACTGAAAGCATTTCCTCTAAGATCAAGAACAAGACAAGGATATCCACCCTCACCACTATTATTCAACATAGTTTTGGAAGTCCTAGCCACAGCAATCAGAGAAGAAAAAGAAATAAAATTAATACAAATTGGAAAAGAAGAAGTAAAACTGTCACTGTTTGCAGATGACATGGTACTATACATAGATAATCCTAACAATGTCACCAGAAAACTACGAGAGCTAATCAATGAATTTGGTAAAGTTGCAGGATACAAAATTAATGCACAGAAATCTCTTGCATTCCTATACACTAATGATGAAAAATCTGAAAGAGAAATTAAGGAAACACTCCCATTTACCACTGCAACAAAAAGAATAAAATACCTAGGAATAAACCTACCTAGGGAGACAAAAGACCTGTATGCAGAAAACTATAAGGCACCGTTCAAAGAAATTAATGATACCAACAGATGGAGAGATATACCATGTTCTTGGATTGGAAGAATCAATATTGTGAAAATGACTATACTACCCAAAGCAATCTGCAGAGTCAATGCAATCCCTACCAAATTACCAATGGCATTTTTTACTGAACTAGAACAAAACAATCTTAAAATTTGTATGGAGACACAAAAGACCCTGAATAGCCAAAGCAGTCTTGAGGGAAAAATACAGAGCTGGAGGAATCAGGCTCCCTGACGTCAGACTACACTACAAAGCTACAGTAATCAAGACAATATGGTACTGGCACAAAAACGGAAATACAGATCAATGGAACAGGAGAGAAATCCCAGAGATAAACCCACGCACCTATGGTCAACTAATCTATGACAAAGGAGGCAAAGATATACAATGGAGAAAAGACAGCCCCTTCAATAAGTGGTGCTGGGAAAACTGGACAGCTACATTGTAAAAGAATGAAATTAGAACACTCCCTAACACCATACACAAAAATAAACTCAAAATGGATTAGAGACCTAAATGTTAGACCAGACACCATAAAACTCTTAGAGGAAAACATAGGAAGAACACTCTTTCACATAAATCACAGCAAGATCTTTTTTGATCCACCTCCTAGAGTAATGGAAATAATAACAAAAATAAACAAATGAGACCTAATGAAACTTAAAAGCTTTCCAAGCAAAGGAAACTACAAACAAGATGAAAAGACAACTGTCGGAATGTGAAAAAATATTTGCAAACGAATCAACAGAGAAAGGATTAATCTCCAAAGTATATAAACAGCTCATGCAGCTCAATATTAAATAAACAAACAACCCAATCCAAAAATGGGCAAAAGACCTAAATAGACCTTTCTCCAAAGAGGACGTACAGATGGCCAAGAAGCACATGAAAAGCTGATCAACATCACTAATTATTAGAGAAATGCAAATCAAAACTACAATGAGGTATCACCTCACACCAGTTAGAATGGGCATCATCAGAAAATCTACAAACAACAAATGCTGGTGAGGGTGTAGAGAAAAGGGAACCCTCTTGCCCTGTTGGTGGGAGTGTAAATTGATATAGCCACTATGGAGAACAGTATGGAGGTTCCTTAAAGAACTAAAAATAGAATTACCATATGACCCAGCAATCCCACTTTTGGGCATATACCCAGAGAAAACCATAATTCAAAAAGAAACATGCACCCCAATGTTCACTGCAGCACTAGTTACAACAGCCAGGGCATGGAAGCTACCTAAATGCCCATTGACAGACGAATGGATAAAGAAGATGTGGTAGATATATACAATGGAATATTACTCAGCCATAAAAAGGAACGAAATCGAGTCATTTGTAAAGACGTGGATGGATCTAGAGACTGTCATGCAGAGTGAAATAAGTCAGAAGGAGAAAAACAAATATCGTATATTAACACATATATGTGGAACCTAGAAAATGGTACAGATGAACCGGTATGCAGATCAGAAGTTGAGACACAGATGTAGAGAACAAACGTATGGACACCAAGGGGGAAAACCGCGGGGGGATGGGGGTGGGGGTGTGATGAATTGGGAGATTGGGATTGACATGTATACACTGATGTGTATAAAATGGATGACTAATAAAAAAATTTTTTAAATAAAAATAAAATAAACTTAAAAAAAAAAGAGTTTTCAGTAGAAAAGAAATTTAAAAAAATATGGAGTCTTTCCTAACTGTAAAATACTAGAGGTACTTTTATCTATATTACCAAGAAATTTAATGTTGTCCTAGTAGAATGTTCAATTTAATTAGAAAAGAGAAGAGTGGTATAAAGAGTGGAAAGGAGAAAATATAATTAAAATCATTTGCAGGAAGTATGATTACATAGCCAGAACCTCTAAGAGAAATACCTGGAAAGCTACTGGGTTAGCCAAAAAGTTCGTTCTGGTTTTTCCATAAGATGTTATAGAAAAACCCAAACAAACTTTTTGGCCAACCCAATATAAGACAGAATAAGAGAATTTAGTAAGATAGGTGAATTTAAGAGCAATAGGTTTTCTTTATATGAAAAGGAAATAACATATAATGATGTCTTAGTCAATTTGGGCTACTGTAACAAACTACCATAGACTGGGTGGCTTTTAAGCAACAAAATTTACTTCTTAAAGTTCTGGGTGCTGGAAGTCTGAGATCACGGTGCCAGCATGGTCAGCTTCTGGTGAGGGCTCTCAGAGAAAGTTGCAGAGGGCTGACTTCTCATTGTATCCTCACATGGTGAAAAAAGGGTAAGAGCTTTTTGAGGTCCCATTCATATGGGATACTATCCTATTCATGAAAGTTCCACCCTCATGACCTAATTACTTTCCAAAAGGCCACTTCCTAATACAATCACACTGAGGGTAAAATTTCAATGTATTTCACTATGCAAATTGAAATTGAACATGTATAATGTAGATGGATAGACGTTTTTTCTCTAAAAGTCTCTTATTTTATGACATATTTGATAATTTAATGTTTTGAACAGTGGTTCCCGAAGACATCAAAGGCATTGACTGACTGTTTTCACAGTCAAAGCCAATGCTAAAAAGAAAACAGGGGACTTTCCTGGTGGTCCAGTGGGGAGACTCTGTGCTCCCAATACAGGGGGCCCAGGTTTGATCCCTGGTCAGGGAACTAGATTCTGCATGCATGCTGCAACTAAGAAGCTCACATGCTACAACTAAAGATCCCACATGCCTCAGTGAGAGCCAAAACAAAGACCCGTCACAGCCAAAATTAATTAATTAATTTAATTAAATAGATTTTTTAAAAAAGAAAGAAAACAGGATTTTTCTCTACTAGATTCCTCTTTGCTATTAAAAAGTCAACATTCTTTCAGAGTTAAATAATAAAGCTCATTGTTATTTCAGAGTACTTTACTTTTTCTTCATATCTCATCTTGCGTACCATTCCCTATCACTTTCCTATTAGATGTATATCTACTTTAAAAAAAAGCTGTACAATACTCGTCTACTTTTTTGGGGGTAATCCTTTTGGTCCTTCACCTCTATTGTGTAGTGAAATAACATTTTTGGGAATAAGAATTATGTGGTTTCAACTGCTGCAGTGAAACGTATACACATTTAAATAGATCCTTAACGAAAAAGATAATTAAGTAATTTAAATAATAATTAAATTAAATAATAATTTAAAGTAGTATTATGACCTTACTGAATTATAATGTCAGAATAGACACATTTTTATTAATTCTTTATGAGGTGTTAATTGTGTTCCTATTAAAATATCTTTTTGGCAATCTTTAAATGCATCACTCAGAAAAATATGTTTTTAACTTTGACTTGGCATCATACTACCAAAACCAGCTGAATTTTAAGGTAATTATAAATGAGATATCAAAATAGTGTTCATTAACCTGGAAAATAAAATTACATTTTTTAACTATAATGATTCAAACTGATTTTGGTCTTCTGTTAAAATTGAACTTGTACAATTAGAACTCATATTTTTGTATTTACTTCAAAGCTAGAGTCCTTTCAATTCAGATCAGGCTTAGAAAACCTATCACACTTAGTACACCCACATAATTTGTTTTTTTAATTTAATCTTTTTATTGCAACTTTCCATGACATGTAACATGAGAAGAAAGTGCCTTGATTCTCAAAAGTTCTGTAGGAAAGAAAACTCTGCTTTTAATGAAGAAGTAAAATGGATTAAGGATTAAGTAATAAATGAATTCACATGGGCAGGAGAGTCTGATTCTATACTGATCTCAACACCCAGCGGGTGAATTTGGGTATCTAACTACTGAGCCTAGTCAAACCCTTGGACCTGGAAGCCCTGGAGTAGACAATAAAAGGCATTTCCTGTGTGATGTTTTGGAAGGAAAGAGAGTCTACTTCCCAGAAAAATCCAGAATATTAAAAAATACCACCAAAAATGCAAAGATTTATAGCATGGCTATTAAATTAAAACTAGTACTCCACTTTTCCTCCCTTTAACTTATTTTTCTAATAATTTCTTTGATTTCTTTTCCCTTTTGCTTTTTACTCACCTTCGCTACTTTAAGCTGTAAGATCTTTATGCCAGTCTTTCTACAAAGTCCCCTCTTTTAGTTATCTTCACACATCTCAATTTAGAAATTGGACATGCAGATTAAAGATTGGTGAATTAATTTTTATTTGTTTAAGGGAGAAGCTTGCATGTATCTAGGTACCATTAGAGCATTCACACACTCATTTGATTAAACATTGATAATTAATTTCTGAGTATATGTTTTATATATGCCAGGAATTCTGCTAAATACTGTCGGCATTATGGAGATATGGTAGACACAATTTGCGCACTCATAGAGTTATGGTCTCTTGAGAGAGACTTCTATTAAATCACTGTAGAGATACATATAACAATTACAAATGAAGACTGATGAAAGAGTCTATGAGGAGGATCTAATTCAGAGAATGTTGCTTTGATGAAGTGTCTTTCAGCAGAGAGTTGAGGATGAGCAGGGTTTGGCCAGGCTGACAATGAGATGGTGAGCATATCAGGCAAAAGCGAAGGCTCAAGAGCCAAAGAGCCAGCGTCCACAGCCATAAACTGTGGTCTAGTGAGCAGAGAGGGAGACCATGTGGTGGTGAGGCTGGAGGAAGCAGGGGTCAGACCATAAGGAACCTGGAAGGCCAGGTTAAGGATTTTACACTGTATCCTAAATTCAACAGGTTGCCATTTACTGGTTAAAGATTTGCGTAGAATTATAAGAACCAGATTTTACGGCTTCCCTGGTGGCGCAGTGGTTGAGAGTCCGCCTGCCGATGCAGGGGATACAGGTTCGTGCCCCGGTCCGGGAAGATCCCACATGCCGCGGAGCGGCTGGGCCCGTGAGCCATGGCCGCTGGGCCTGCGCATCCGGAGCCTGTGCTCCACAACGGGAGAGGCCACAACAGTGAGAGGCCCGCGTACCGCAAAAAAAAAAAAAAAAGAACCAGATTTTAGAAAAATCAGCTTGGCTTCAATGTGAAAAACAGGTTAGAGTGAGAAGGGGTAGAAACAAAGAGTCCAGTTAGGGGTCTGTTGCAATAGTTTAGGTAAGAGTCCGAACATTAAGACATACCTTAATGTGGGCAAGGCTTTACAATCTCTGTACCTAACACAATAAAATACACTGAAATAATAGATTAATGAATTAATAAAGGGATAAGTTTTTCTGGCCTGAAATTCTATTGGGCCATCTTCATGAATTCACTATGAATACCAAAGTCTCACAACTGTATATCCTTAACATATATTAGGAGCATAACTCAGCACATCAACCTGTAGAATTCTATGGATTACCATAGAAATTTATTACCATTAATTAATTAAAAGGAAAAAATAATTAAAAGGAAAAAAATAAGTATAATCATCTCTAATATCCTAGAGAAGTGATTCTTAAAACTTCCTGTTTTATTTCCCCTTAATCATTTGATCAGATATGCAGAATCTCATTCATACTAAAAGCTGCATTTTTTAAATACACAAATTATATATTTGCAAACATTTGACTATTTTAATTATTATAAATCAAATAATTATTTAATAATTATTTAATTCATAATTTATTATCCATTAAAATTATTTAATTAATGATTATTAAGTAATTGTTTGATTTCATTATAAATTAAAAGGTTATAGAAATTAATTTTTGGTGAGAGAACAATTCTGTTGTTCTATCTTTAAAAGGCAAATTAAATAATTCCTTTAGTGGCTGAAAATAGTGATAATCTATGCACATTACTAAGTGAAAGAAGCCAATATGAAAAGGTACATACTATGTGATTCCAATTATACAACATTTTGGAAAAGGCAAAACTATGGAGACAATAAAACGACCGGTGGTTGCCAGGGGTTAGGGGGTGGGGAGGGATAGATAGATGGAGCACAGGTTTTTAGGGCAGTGAAAATACTCAGTATGATACTATAATGGTAGATACATGTCATTATACATTTGTCTGAACCCATAGAATGTACAACACAAGGAGTGAACCCGAATGTAAACTATGGACTTGGAGTGATAACGATATGTCAATGTAGGTCCATTAATTGTAACAAATTGTACCACTCTGGTGGGAGATGTTCATAACGAGGAAGTCTATGCATGTATGGGGCAGGGGATATAGGGGAAATCTCTGTATCTTCTGCTCAAGTTTGCTATGAACCTAAAAACTGCTTTAAAATAAAGCCTATTTAAAAAACCCCAGAATCCTACAATATTATTTGCTCGTGTTCCCCCCTCCTTTAGTGCTCCTTCACTATAATCCAAAGGCTAAATATTTTCGAACAAGCACTAGATGCCGTTTCCCTTATAGTTAAGCTACTTATACCAATAAATTATTAGGCACAGTTTTGAATTATTTGTTCCTTTGAGGTGTCATTAACTGTCTCTTTTATCATGTTTATGTATGAGAACAAATGGAGTATGGTTAATCATAATGTTTTGAGCAATGATAAATGGTTTGTGAAACAAGTTCCTCTTCTGTTTGTTATTCTAACAGAAAGCATCACGTTTTCTGGCAAAAGGATAGTAGGTCATTAATAAAACAAAAGTAGGTAGTGTAAAGAATACATTCAAGTAGTCTGGTAAGCAACAGGAACCAGCATTCACTCTGAAATAGCCTCCGAGTTTTTCAAATTCTAATTCTGGAGGAAAATTAAATATATGACATCAGTCACTTTGCTTCTTATTGTTTAAAATACAGATTATTAAGATCAATATTTTGGGAAATGGATACAGAATTTTTATTTACCAAGTTTTCATTCAATCTTGTCTTCTCTGAGCCCCATCATATAGAACTGCACGTATTTGCCTGTATCTAGATAAGGAGTATTATGAGCACGGAGTACACATAGAGAGTAAATATCATTCTTTTGGGTATTAGAGCATGGTGGCCATGCAATCCTAGGAATGGGATAAATTTATACAAATTAATGAAATTTATGTTAACAATGAAAAGGTAAACTAATCAATATTAGCTTAATCAATTAATAATAGATTAATTAATATGAATAAATAGACCAAAAAATGATCCTTGAATATTAATTCTGACTAATTCTAGTCAAGTCTCTGATAGAATTAGGATAAGAATGTCAGATCTGCTGCTAATAGATGTAAGACCCTGGTAAAGTTATCAAGACTTTGGGTTGTGAGTGACTTCATCTGTAAAATAGAGATGACACTGATGATTTTACTGTGAGAATTCATATTCTGGGTGCTTTTTATTAATGAATCGCAGAATGGTATGTACTTAAGAGTCAATATCAGATAAAGCACTGCGTTGAGAAACGACATCATAGGCTGCTGTCAGACTTAACCATCCTATGAAGAAGTATAAAAGTGAACGGAAAAAAAAAAGTCTTAAACTTGAAAATTATGGTGGCAGCATTATAGTCAACACTTCCTGGTTTCCCAAAATAGGCCAATCAGAGCTCCTATTAGAGTAAAAGAGTTAACTCAATAACTCAAGATTCTACCGTAACCCAGCCGATAGGCCCCAACCTGTTTCTTCCAACCTGCCGTCATACTTCTAGTTGTTCCTGGCTCAGGGTAGAACCTCAACATACATGGATTGAATAACTAACCAAGCACACCACCTTGCCTACAGCTTCCTGGCACATGGATCTTCTTTGAAGGTGGCAGATACATAATTTTTTTAAATGCAAAATATGACAAAATATACTAAGGTTTTTAAACAGATTAAGTGAAGTAAATGACATATGAAGTCTGCTTCTGAGAAGTGATGGTGAACAGCACATATCAGAATGACACGGTGGGCGATGCCATGGGGGCAGGGGTAGAGAAGCAGGCACAAAAGCGAAAGCTATTAGTGCCCATAGTAATATGAGTACTACTTCCAAATGTTCTTTCAGTTAGCCTTGAAAACGAGTTTACTTAAAAAAATGAAAAGGCACAATATAACGTGAGACAAATAACTGTCATATATGTATACACCCATCTAGAGCTATTCAGCAGGGCACTAATCAAAACCGATGCTGACCACTATGGCATACTGGTATGTACTGGCCAAATAGCAATCATTCATCTCAGATAATCCTTGGTAGAATTCTGATCAATAGAGAGATTACTCATATAAAGTACATTTCCATCTTTTACTGGTCATGGATGACAAGGTCATTTTGTTCCCTAGAGCTCTTTACCCTGTCAGATGAATAAGAAATAGATGTCATGAATAATCAAGAATAAAAGCACTTAGGAATATATCTGTATATTATTAGTCACTCATTCATTATGTATGAACTAAAAATGTGTTTTCAAAATAATACAAATGAAAGTAATAGAGCCCAACAATGGGGAATGTGAATAAGAAATTGAGGTGTCATTTATCAAATGTTTGATGGAAAAATCAATCTAATGGAATTATTTATTTTGGTAGCCAATTGTGACAGTCTGAAAAGATGTATTTTTTATTCTTTTAAAGTAAAATCAAAAGTTTCCAAGTCTAGCCAACTAACCTGCCTTTTAGTGGGATAAATGTGAAGATGTCCTTCTCTCTGCTCCCCGAAGTAATGTTTACTTACATGAATTGATACATGCATTAAGGCCTTCAGTAGTTGAAGTCACCAGTTGAAGACTTTCTTTAATCTTTCCTAAAATCACAGGGACTACTCATTCAGACAGCTGCTACCAATGCCAAGGAGGCAAGTGCTCTTACAGCAGGCCTAAATCCTCTGTGCACTTCTGATCTGATCCCACAGAGCATTTAATGCCAATTCTTAATGAGAGGGACCGGGAAGAAAGCAACGAAATGAGAAAAACAAGATTTCATCACACACTGAGCTTTGTTCTCTTAAATTCTCTGACCATTTATTACAGTTTTGTTCTCAAGACTTAGTTTGCTTAATTGGGAATGACTTGCTTGCCAACATTAGGCTGTATTCTCCAAAGGCTTGCCTTTAAGCTTGGTCTTAAATACATGATGCCTGGGGTTGGAAGTTTAAGTGAAGAACAAACACTTCTGTCTTGGCTTAGTATTTGACTTACTGCTTTATATAGGAAACCTAACATCCATAGTTAAGCCTTAGCAAACCCTCACTTTAACACATGTTAATCTTCCCCTTTAACTCAAAGGAAGCTCAGCCAGTGAAATTACCACCTTTGGCAATTGTGTATGTGTAAATGTTTGTGTGTTTAAGAATGTCTGTTTTATGCTGGTTTTTGTAGGCATTATAAATCATGACTGCTGTTGTAAATTAACAAAAATAATTTAGTAGTTAGAGAACAGAATTTGCACACTATGTACCACATTTATGCAGAATTAAAAAGAAAAAGCAGTGTTCATTTAGTTGACCATTTTGGGTGTCGTGTGAGACTATGTGCCCCTCTGCTTTATGTGGTTTCATTTGTAAAGCTAGTTTCCAACCAAAATTAATCTTTCCTTTCTCTTTTTTCCTGTAGGCATATTCTTGTACCTCTAGCATTTATAATCTGACTTGTAATATTTTGTTTATGTGTCATTCTCAGCCCTACAGAGTAAACCGCTTGGTGGTGGTACTATTTCAGCAGTGCCATAGGTCACACAGGTAGAACTCAGTAACAATTTTTAAGTTGAGTAATTTTGTATAAGACATCCTACTGGAAACAGATTCCTCACAATTTAAAAATTTACATACCAAGAAGAAGCCCATTTAAAATCCACATTTGATAATGATAATATTCATATTTTTTATTCATGAATATTCATGTATTCTTTCCCCACACCAGACTGTGTGAGGTTCTAAAGGAGAGGGGGAAATATAAAATGCATTAAATTGTCCAAATGCTAATACATAAAACAAATAAACTGTACAAAAACTAAGAGATGCTAAAAATATTGTACTGAGTGAAGTTCAGGTAGGTAAGATTTTTTCCTTGGTGATGTGAAATGTCAAGACAGGCTTCTCAGACAGGAGGATATTGGAATTGGGTCTTGAGGTAACTCCAGAAGGATGAGAAAGATTTTGCCAAATAAACAAGAAGGTAAGGCAATTTCAGGGTTAGAAATTGACATATACAAAAGTCCAGGGGACTGAGTAAATAGCATAGTTTATGAGATCGAATAAAGGATAGTGGTGGGATTCTCTGAATGAAGAGGGCTAGACATAAAGCTGGCCCGTTTGTGTTTTATGCTACAGGTTGTGATGGTTCTTAAACAAAGAAGTGATGTGGCATAGCCTGCTAGCCTAGTATAGACAAAGACTGGAGAAGGAGATGATAGAGTCAGGAGATGAGAGGCCGTGAGAGGACAGCGGTAGTGGGGCTGGGAAATATGAGGCCGTGAGACAGTTCAGTGTCAGAACTGACAGACCAGAAAATGTGTGAATATAGGCAGTGAGGATGGAGTCAAAGACAATCCAGCAATTCCCACTTTGAACACCTGGGCAGGATTATATCCCTTACTGAAGGGATCTGGAGATCTCTCTTTCAGGAGGTCAGGCCGGGTTGGCAGATAATAATGAGTTTGGCACAAGAGTTTAATGTGCCTACGGGGCATTGTAATGGAAACCTGTTATTGATTCTAGCCAAGCATATCTTACCTCTTCACTCATCTCCTGTTCTTGAGACGTGTCTCTCCTCCCTTCACATGGGTTTGAAGCAGCCATCATTTGTACAAGGGACATTTCCTGTGGCTAGAATGAACCAGTTGGGGGGTAATATCTTTCTAGAATGGGCCACTAAGAGTCCTTGCCTCCAATTATTAATCTGAAACACAGAAAGCAAAACTGGTCCCTCTCTGAATGTATGAAACTGGGAATATGTGAATTTGGTGACCAGTAGCTGTCACATTCCAACATGTGGGCTGAAAGATACAATAAGTTAGTTGCCAGTATGAGAGAAGGCATAAAGAGATACTCAGAGAGAGGTGCAGGGGAGAGAAGGAGAAAGAACATTCCTGATTTTCTCTCAGGACTTTGGCCTCCTGTGGCAGCCATACATTCCATCCCTTAGGCTCCTGGAGTCCTCTAGTAATCACTCGAGTAAGCCTCCCTTTCTTGCTTTGTTTTTGACTAAGCTAGCCAGAGTCCATTTCTGTTGTTGTTGTTACTGTTGTTGTTGTTGTTTTAAGCCAAAGTTAAATTATACTATGTCTGAATGCAGATGTTCAATATTGCAAAGAAAAATATTCAGAAAATAATGTTGAGAATTGCACATAGATTTAGACATCATCGATATAGATTTGAGAGCTGAAGCCCTAAAAGTAGATGAAAATGTCTAGAAAGAGCTGGTAGAGTGTAAAGAGAAAAGGTCTGAGGGCAAAACCTTCCTAACTACCCAATATAATGGTAAACACAAAGAGGGAGAGATTTTGTAGATAGGAAGAGGAAAAGGTGAAGGAGGCAGACAAAAGCCAAAGGAATTTCAAGTATGAGGTGTGGATAACTCCGCTAAATATTGCAAAGAGGTCAAACAGGATGAGGCCTGATAAGAAGCTATTGAATTAAGCTAACAAATGATTACTGTTCACTGTTGTTAGATGTAAACACCTTCAATAGAATGCGAAGGATGTTGCCTAAAAACATGAATAAATAATGAATGAGAGAAGACTGCTGCTGCAAGATGTGTGAAGGAACAGAAAAGAGAGAGGCAGTACTTGGAAGAGCAATTACATTCAATTTGACAAATGTTTACTTCCTAGCATGTGTTAAGTACTAACCTAAGCTAAATGCGAAGGTAGATACAGTTTCTGCCTGCAACGATTTATAGTCTAGTGGTGGAAACTCATAACCCAAAGTGGTAAGAGAGACAGAGCTAGAGAAAAACGCTTTTAACTTCCCAACAGTTATGTGGTCATGCTGTCTTTGATGTCTAAAAAACACATCAATTTTGTATGCCTGTGCACACGCGCACACACAAAACACACACAACACACAGTTGAAGTTGAAAACAACTAGTTTGTTTAAAAGCAATCAACGCTATAACCACTTGTATGGATGCAGAAGGCAGCTACCCTGACTACTTCTAATCCACTATGTAACAGCAACAACAAATCTGGGGGCAGTGTTCCCTTATCTATTGTGAAGACTGAATTCTTTTTCTCACATGACCATTGAACCATATAAGGAAAGAGTAACCTTAAACATCTTCCTCTTAGACCAAGTGTGGCAATATTGCTTGTAGAAAGAGAAAGCAACACTCAGATCACACCAATATTAGTAGTTTTCGTTTTGCTTATTTTTTAAACATCAATGAGAACTACATATACACATGTTTTTTCTCCACTTAAGGGTAATTATTTGCAACTAGTACTACTAAACTTTCCACAAATGGAAGATGTTAGTACTTTAAGGACACACCCCTAAGTATCTAGTTTTTCCGACAAACGGATGCCAAGAAAGAAATTCTTTAGAGGGGAGGCTCCTGCTTATGAGTTACCCGTATTCTATCCACTGATATTGAAAAATAGCTCCTCGCCGTTTACAGTTTTATTACCTGGCCGGGGTTTCTGACCTTAGCAACTTTAAACACTCCGTCTCAAGAGTGTTCCAAATCTGCCAAAGGCTTTGGATAGGTGATCAGCCTCGACAAATTCATATTTATGTTGTTTCTAAGAATACTGTGCATCATGTACATTTTATTCTTCATTCTATCGCTGTGTAGTAGAGAAAGGAAGTCCAGTGGATGAAAACCGAGGCATAAAACAGATAAAGATACTGGAACAAAACCACTTTGAATTAAAATTTGGTCTACGCATCAAGCCTATCTATGTTAGAGAGAGAAATTAGAACAAGAAATATAGCCTATCTGGAAAAAATGCAGTTGGTTCTCAAATGATTATTAGATAAAAAATATATTTTCTTCTTTTTGCATGGACTGGACTTTGACCAGATCAGCATACTTGCTTGTACCATAATGCGTGTCTGTTTGCCTGGTTGTTTTCATTGGGACTTAAAAGCAGAACTGACAAAAATATCTCACATTTAGCTCTTGATTATACCTACCTCCAACCTCTTCCTCCGTGATATTTTGTTTTCCCCAATTTTGTTTCTTTCCTCCCAATCCATTCAGTTATCCCAGCCACATAACTGGGTGTAATCCTTAATTCATTTCCTTGTCTCAAACCCAGTCATGAAATGTCATATTCTTGTCATTTCTCTCTCCAAAACCTACCCCAAATTTATGTCCTTTGCTCCAGCTTTGCTGCTACTACCCTTACTCAGGCCCCTCGTCTCTTGTCTGCACTCCTGCCTTAGTTCCCTGATTTGTAGCGCTGCTTCCTCTGAAGGCTACAAACCATTCCCTGTGCTTCAGTGATCTTACAAAATGTGAATCAAAGCACATGACTATCCTGTGTAAAACCTTCTAGAGTTTTTAGAATAAAATGCAAACTCATCATCTTGCTTCCTAAGGTAAGAGTTGTCTGTGACACAACTTTACCACTCTTCTTCTCTCCCTACATCGAGCCATATCTGTTTTCAGTCCCTCAAACTCTCCAAACTTTCAGGGTTTTTTTGTTTTTGTTTTTTTAAATAAATTTATTTATTGTTTTTGGCTGCATTGGGTTTTTGTTTCTGCGCATGGGCTTTTCTCTGATTATGGAGAGCGGGGGCTACTCTTCGTTGTGGTGCGCAAGCTTCTCATTGCGGTGGCTTCTCTTGTTGTGGAGCACGGGCTCTAGGCGCGTGGGCTTCAGCAGTTGTGGCTCGCGGGCTCTAGGGCGTAGGCTCAGTAGCTGTGGCACCTGGGCTTACTTGCTCCGCAGCATGTGGGATCTACCCGGACCAGGGCTCGAACCCGTGTCCCCTGTGTTGGCAGGCGGATTCTTAACCATTGCACCGCCAGGGAAGCCCCACTTTCAGGGTTTTGTACTCGCAGTTCTCTCTGCTCTGAATATTCTTACTTGGGATTATTGCAAAACTTGGCCATGGCCATGAAAAAGAATTTCGGTCAAATTAAAGAAAATATCTTTTAGTATAAGTCATACAAGCCAAAAATTCAAACACTGGAAAAGTGTTAATGCACAATAATATAGATGAGTTATTAAAGGAATTAGGATTTTAGGAACAATATATTGTTCTAGTTACTGTGGCTGCATAATAAACAATTTCAAATGTAGTGGTATAAAACGAAAATTTTATTATGCTCATGATTTCTGTGGATCAGGAACTTTTTTAAAGAGTTTAGTTGGAATGACTTTTGTTTCATGTCTGAGTTCTTAGCTAGGAAGGCTCCAAGGCTGGAAATGACTTGAGAGTGGTAGAATAAAATCACCTGAAGGCTCGTTTATCCACATGATTGGTGTATGGATGCTAGCTGTCAGCTGAAACCTCAGCTGGACCTCTCAGGGTGGCTGCCTGGGCTTCCTCATCGTACGGTAATTACATTCCAAGAGGGAGCATCCCCCAAAAAAGAGGTAAAAACTGTATGGCCTTTTAAAAATCTAGCTTCAGAAAGCACATAGCCTTGCTTCCACTGTATTCACAAGCTTGCCCAGATTCAAGATAAATAAACATAGAGCTCACCTGTTAATGGGAGGAGTGTCAAAGCCACATGGTAAGAAGAACATGTGTAATGGGAGATACTGTTGATATATTCTACACATATCTTACCATGAATTATGGGTCATGGAGACCAATGAAGTAGTTTGTTATGAAACAACTAAAATGTCAATGTGAGAAATGGAATACTGGGTATAATGGATAACTAGTCTCAATAAAAAGACATTTATGCTGCTGGATATTTTGTATCAGCTAGGTTTAAAGTCACATCCCTTTTTAGGAAAGAAAATTCTTCCTTTCAATTGAACAGAGTGATTTAATATATCAAATTTATTTGTAATAATATAATTTATTATATTACTTACCAGATAATGTTGTGACACCTATAAACAAATAAGGCTGCAAACTCTCAAATAAAAGATCAAAGAATATATGGTAAATTATAAGAAAACTTTTAGAACTTTTCAAACTTAGTAATGCCTCACTTCTCTAGGCTGTATCTTACTTTGATTTTTTTAATCACTATGAGACAAAAAAATTGAAGACATCAAGCCACAAAGACCAGCCAGAGCATTATTCATCCACAGCACATTCCCTATCAAATACAATGCACACACTGTGTAGAGGTATTTCTCCCATTGCTTTCAAACGTCTGCCTAAACATGAGGATCTTCAAATATTCATTCTTTCAAACTCTCCTAACTGGCCTTGGTTGATGATTAGAAGCTGAAAATAGAGGTAAATAGCTTATGGGTAAGAAATTATATCCTTAAAGATTTATGCATATATTGCAATTTATTTAAATCAATAACTGGTTAAACACTAATTGAAAAATAAAATATTAAGGTGATATATGGTATTTTGGGGAAAAGATTGAAGACAATCTTTATGGGCAAACTGGCACAGATGAATGTGTACATACATATAGGGAATTACCCAAGAATGTAATTGAAGAGCATTTTATCAATAGAAATTGAGTTTGCAAAGCATGGAGCACTACCACTGTAGATAATTTTTGAGGTGAGAAATTTGGATTTGTATATGTAAAATGTACCTTTGAACATTTTCTCTTTGTTCTTAGTTGGGTATTTATAATTCAATCTTGAAAATGTTGATAATTTGGTTCTTGCAAATCAAAATTTAAAAATTCAATTTGAAATCTGTAATCCAGTGTTTATGCCTTTGCAATAGCTTCCTCCATAAAGGATTCTCTTTATTGCTTACTTAACAAAAGCCTATTTATCCCTCAAGATCTAGCCCAAATATTTTCTGTTCTGTGTTTCCATAATATTGAGCTTTGTTACAACACCTCATGTTCCACTGTATTTACTGTGTAACCTGAGTTTCCTCATGCCTCACTAGTCATGGGTACAAATGGCTGATAATGGGTAAAAATGAATTAGGTTTTGTCCCAACCTGACCAAGTAGTAATTCAGTACCCTGGGAATTACCTGTCAAACATTTTTAGTAATACCCAGAGTAGCTCCACATGTACTTAGAAACTGGTTCTACAAACGATATCCACTGTCTCCCTCCAGGCTGACACTGGTACTGCTGTGTCCACTGCAGATGTTGGTTACCTGCTGAGCACCATGGTATCTGTGGCTTCTCGGATGCAGCTACTCTAGACAATACCGTGATGTACCAGACTGAGCCTTCCTGGTGCTGAGAAGGCTGTTCTGTGCAGAAGTGGGAAGGATTCGCACCTCTCCCATCCTGTTTTGTGCTTTGTCTCTGGAGACATGAACAGCTCTGCTTGTGTTCCTGTATCTCAATGGTTTTTCATGAAAATAATTCCTGTAGTCCCTCTCATCTCTGAGATCAGATTCCATTCCCTGGGGGGGCTGTCTTTCTTTTCTAGACTTCTCAGTCACGGCAGATAACAATCTCCATTCTCTTCCTTTCTGCCAGACAATAAGATAAACACATGCCCTCAGGAAGTTGCTCTTTCCTCTCACCTTCCAACCAACTCGGCTCTCCAAACGGGTTATAGACATGACCACCTGGGCTGAAGGTACAGTGCCTGCAACGCTTCTTTACACATTTCAGCCTCAGGAAGATTTTAAGTCCTTGAGGACATGAAACAAGACTCTTTCTTTTCTGTATTGAATAAGAACTAAAAAATAAATTTAAACCAATTTATAGACCAATCCCTTAATTCTAAAACTAAGCAAATTATGTGATCTGTTAAGAACTGTGAAGCTTCTACTCTGCTTGGAAGCGAGCAAGTTAACCTGCTACTGTGTTATGGAAACTGACAGAAGTCATAAGACTCCTGGGTCAGAAAGAGAACAATTCATCACTCACAACACAGCAAGAAGCATGAGCTTCAAGTTTACATCATGCAGCTACTCTAGACAATACTGAGATGTATCAGACCAAGCCTTCACAGCGCCGAGGAGGGGCATGCGCTATGCACATGGGGGCAATGAGTTGTGTCACAGCTGAGGAACCCCGAGCTTAGGGAACCCTACTATTTTATAATGGGTTGCAGAGCAACCTGCCCAAATTTTGCCCAGAAGAAAACAATACCTTTATTATGCTGGAGAACAAATAAACTTGTCCTCTGCTTTGGGGGGAGAGTCTCCTTCTGACTTCCAAGGCTGTTCACTACACAAACATCCTTGGAAAGATCATCTTTCCAAGGCACTCAGAAGAAACGCAGAAACTCAGGAGAACTGACTCCCAATGGTATCATGATGAAAAGTGACCTTCTCATGTTCCCAGAGTTAGTAAATATCAGGGCCAGAACTCAGGTCATTTGGCACATAATCCAGTAATTTCTTCATGGAAACAGCAACAGAAAAGGACTAGTATGATGTCAGTTCCGTTTCATTGATTAACATAGCTAAAGACAAGTGCGGGCTTTCCAAAATATATTTTTAGAGTTCCAGTAACACTGTGGTTATCCACATATAATATTAACTGTATAAATTCCAAGCCCTTTTTCAAACTTCTGAAGGGTTGACATACTGACAGAATTGAAAACAAACAAGCAAACGAACCAAGGGAAAAAGCAAGCAGTTAACAGCAAAGACAAGTATTGCCTATTCCCACTTGTGCAACTAGGACATAAATAAGATGTTTTAAAATCAACATCTATTAGAATTTATAGATTTTAATCAGAGATTTTCACATATAAACCATGGTATGTCCAAGTACTGGAACCTGAGAGACTTAGCTCTATTTTTCTACAGCCATATTTTAGAAAGAAATTGTTAGAACAAAATACAAACTCATTAATTGAGGAGTTCATATTTTATGAAATAACGTCTGGGGGAAAAGTGCACGAAATTAAACAGCTAATATTACTGTGAGCAACACACTCTTTTCAGGGATGTTATTCAAACTGCTACTGGGTGTAGCCTCAGCACTTTATTGTAAGATGATGAAAAATCATGGACATGGTCATTGAGATTTTTTCACTCTTAACTCATTACGTCCCAGTGTGAGGACCTGTTTTATGATGCTCAGCCTACAGTTCTATCCTCTCCATTAAACCGTATTCTTCAAGGTACTTTCCAGAGTCACTCTATGTATGAAATCCAAACAATGAATAAGAAAATAAGTAGAAGTTAATGGATGCCTGCATGTGTATTGTGAAGAAACTTGAACTGAGAATAAGGAATTTTGGAATCAATTCCCAGTTCCCAAAGCATGATCATACGTAGATAAATAAAAGGACAAAGCAAGCAGTTAGCCACCTTTTCTGTATAAATTTTTCCTAGTTTTAACCAAAGAGTGATGAATGTTAAAGATTAAAGAGTTGATGAGGATGTTAAATGACACCATAGGATGCAATTAACAAAATTTGGAGTGTAGGATGCTCCACAGAATGTGGATAACTCGCTTTTTATCAACAAATTATTTGCAAGGAGAGAGAGAAAGAGAGATAGAGAGTAAAAGAGATTTAATTTATAAGACATTAACTAATTGCATTGTAAGATTCTTATTTGGAGTTCAAAAAATTAAACTAAAAATTAAAAATTTTAGTGAGTCAATTGGGAATATTGATAGACTTAACAAATTATTGTCATTTTTAAGGTATAATTATGAGATTGTGGTTAGGATTAAAAGAATCCTTACTGGTTTTAGAGATACAGACTGAAATACTTACAGATAAAATAATGTGTTGTCTGGAATTTGCTTAAGATAACATACCTACCACCAACTGCTCAATTAATTACAAATATCTCAGGTTTCCTTCTACTTTTTGTATCTATTGACTTTGAGAGGCAGTGAAGGAGGGAGTCCAAGTCCTTTCATGTCCATGAAAAACTGCCCTCCTGGAATCACTGTACCTTTTCCTGCATTCAGTGACAATTAGCTTAGAACCCTTCACAATATATGTGGTTCAAGCTCAGTATTAACAGAAGCATATCAAACTCTAAATTAAGGGTCTAAAAATGAAGATTTTCCATATTGTACAGAAAATGGTCAGCAATGTGTGATATTAAACCAAATAAGATTGGTTCAAGATGGCGGAGTAGAAGGACGTGCACTCACTCCCTCTTGAGAGAGCACCGGAATCACAACTAACTGCTGAACAATCACCAAGAGGAAGACACTGGAACTCACCAAAAAAGATACCCCACATCCAAAGACAAAGGAGAAGCCACAATGAGCCGGTAGGAGGGACGCAATCACAGTAAAATCAAATCCCATAACTGCTGGCTGGGTGACTCACAAACTGGAGAACAATTATTCCACAAAAATCTACCCACTGGAGTGAAGGTTCTGAGCTTCAAGATGGCAGAAGAGTAAGATGCAGAGATCACCTTCCTCCCCACAAACACATCAGAAATACATCTACACGTGGAACAACTCGTACAGAACATCTACTGAACACTGGCAGAAGACCTCAGACCTCCCAAAAGGCAAGAAACTCCCCATGTACCTGGGTAGGGCAAAAGAAAAAAGAATAAACAGAGACAAAAGAATAGGGACGGGACCTGCACCAGTGGGAGGGAGCTGTGAAGGAGGAAAGGTTTCCACACACTAGAAGCCCCTTCGCGGGTGGAGACTGAGGGTGGCAGAGCGGGGAAGCTTCGGTGCCGCGGAGGAGAGCGCAGCCACGGGGGTGCGGAGAGATTTCCGCACAGAGGATCGGTGCCGACCAGCACTCACCAGCCCGAGAGGCTTGTCTGCTCACCTGCCGGGGTGGGCGGGGGCTGGGACCTGAGGCTCCGGCTTCGGTCAGAGCGCAGGGAGAGGACTGGGGTTGGCGACGTAAGCACAGCCTGAAGGGATTAGTGCTCCACGGCTAGCCGGGAGGGAGTCCAGGGAAAGTCTGGAGCTGCCGAAGAGACAAGAGACTTTTTCTTGCCTCTTTGTTTCCTGGTGCACAAGGAGAGGGGATTAAGAACGCTGCTTAAAGGAGCTCCAGAGACGGGCACGAGCCGTGGATATCAGCGCAGACCTCAGAGACGGGCATGAGATGCTAAGACTGCTGCTGCCGCCACCAAGAAGCCTGTGTGCGAGCACAGGTCACTATCCACACCCCCCTTCTGGGGAGCCTGTGCAGCCCGCCACTGCCAGGGTCCCATGATACAGGGACAACTTCCCTGGGAGAACACACAGCATGCCTCAGGCTGGTGCAACGTCACACCAGCCTCTGCCCCTGCAGGCTTGCCCCGCATCCGTACCCCTCCCTCCCCCTTGCCTGAGTGAGTCAGAGCCCCTGAATCACCTGCCATTTTAACTCTGTCCTGTCTGAGCACCCCCAGAAGACCCACACACAGAGGCGGGTCCAATCCAAAGCTAAACGCCAGGAGCTGTGCGAACAAAGAAGAGAAAGGGAAATCTCTCCCAGCAGCAGCAGGAGCAGCAGATTAAATCTCCACAATCAACTGGATGTACCCTGCACCTGTGGAATACCTGAATAGACAACGAATCATCCCAAATTGAGTAGGTGGACTTTGGGAGCAAAGATATATATATTTTTTCCCTTTTTCTCTTTTAGTGAGTGTGTAAGTATATGCTTCTGTGTGTGATTTTGTCTGTATAGCTTTGCTTTTACCATTTGTCCTACAGTTCTGTCTCTCTGTTTTTTGGTTTTGTTTTTTTTTTTGGATACTTTTTAGCCCTTGTTATCAATGGTGGATTTGTTTTTTGGTTTGCTTGCTCTTTCTTTATTTTTTTATTACTTAAAAAATTTTTTAATAATTATTTTTTATTTTAATAACTTTTTATTTTATTTTATTTTATCTTCCTCTTTCTTTCTTTTTTTCTCCCTTTTATTCTGAGCTGTGTGGAGGACAGGCTCTTGGTACTCCAGACAGGAGTCAGGGCTGTGCCTCTGAGGTGGGAGAGCCAAGTTCAGGACATTGGTCCACAAGAGACCTCCCAGCTCCATGTAATATCAAACAGCAAAAATCTCCCAGAGATCTCCATCTCAATGCCAAGACCCAGCTCCACTCAATGACCAGCAAGCTACAGTGCTGGACACCCCATACCAAACAACTAGCAAAACAGGAACACAATCCCACCCATTAGCAGAGAGGTTGCCTAAAATCATAAGAAGGTCACAGACACCCCAAAACACACCACAAGACGTGGACCTGCCCACCAGAAAGACAAGATCCAGCCTCATCCACCAGAACACAGGCACTAGTCCCCTCCACCAGGAAGCCTACACAACCCACTGAACCAACCTTAGCCACTGGGGACAGACACCAAAAACAACGGGAACTACGAACCTACGGCATGTGAAAAGGAGATCGCAAACACAGTAAGGTAAGCAAAATGAGAAGACAGAGAAACACACAGGAGATGAAGGGGCAAGGTAAAAACCCACCAGACCTAACAAATGAAGAGGAAATAGGCAGTCTACCTGAAAAAGAATTCAGAATAATGATAGTAAAGATGATCCAAAATCTTGGAAATAGAATGGAGTAAATACAAGAAACGTTTAACAAGGACCTAGAAGAACTAAAGAGCAAACAAACAGTGATAAACAACACAATAAATGAAATTAAAAATACTCTAGAAGGGATCAATAGCAGAATAACTGAGGCAGAAGAACGGATAAGTGACCTGGAAGATAAAATAGTGGAAATAACTACTGCAGAGCAGAATAAAGAAAAAAGAACTACAAGAATTGAGGATAGTCTGAGAGACCTCTGGGACAACATTAAATGCACCAACATTCGAATTATATGGGTCCCAGAAGAAGAAGAGAAAAAGAAAGGGACTGGGAAAATATTTGAAGAGATTACAGTTGAAAACTTCCCTAATATGGGAAAGGAAGTAGTTAATCAAGTACAGGAAGCACAGAGAGTCCCACACAGGATAAATCCAAGGAGAAACATGCCAAGACACATATTAATCAAACTATCAAAAATTAAATACAAGAACAAATAATAAAAGCAGCCAGGGCAAAACAACAAATAACACCTAAGGGAATACCCATAAGGTTAACAGCTGATCTTTCAGCAGAAACTCTGCAAGCCAGAAGGGACTGGCAGGACATATTTAAAGTGATGAAGGAGAAACACCTACACCAAGATTCCTCTAACCAGCAAGGACCTAATTCATATTTGATGGAGAAATTAGAACTTTATAGGCAAGCAAAAGCTAAGAGAATTCAGCACCACAAAACCAGCATTACAACAAATGCTAAAGGAACTTCTCTAGAAAGGAAACACAAGAAAAGGAAAATACCTACAATAATAAACGCAAAACAATTAAGAAAATGGTAATAGGAACATACATATCGATAATTACCTTAAATGTAAATGGATTAAACGCTCCAACCAAAACACATAAACTGGCTGAATGGATACAAAAATAAGACCTGAATATATGTTGTGTACAAGAGACCCACTTCAGAGCTAGGGACACATACAGACTGAAAGTGAGAGGATGGAAAAAGATATTCCATGCAAATGGAAATCAAAAGAAAGCTGGAGTAGCATTTCTCATATCAGACAAAATAGAATTTAAAACAAAGACTATTACAAGAGACAAAGACACTACATAATGATCAAGGGATCGATCCAAGAAGAATATATAACAATTGTAAATATTGATGCACCCAACACAGAAGCACCTCAATACATAAGGCAAATATTAACAGCCATAAAATGGGAAATCGACAGTAACACAATCATAGTAGGGGACTTTAACACCCCACTTTCACCAATGGAAAGATCATCCAAAATGAAAATAAATAAGGAAACAATGCTTTAAATGATACATTAAACAAGATTGACTTAATTGATATTTATAGGACATTCCATCCAAAAACAACAGAATACACATTCTTCTCAAGTGCCCATGGAACATTCTCCAGGATAGATCATATCTTGGGTCACAAATCAAGCCTTGGTAAATTTAAGAAAACTGAAATCGTATCAAGTAACCTTTCTGACCAAAACGCTAAGAGACTAGATATCAATTACAGGAAAAAATCTGTAAGAAATACAAACACATGGAAGCTAAACAACACACTACTTAATTACCAAGAGATCACTGAAGAAATCAAAGAGGAAATTAGAAAACACCTAGAAACAAATGACAATGAAACACAATGACCCAAAACCTATGGGATGCAGCAAAAGCAGTTCCATGAGGGAAGTTTACAGCAAAACAATCCTGCCTTAAGAAACAAGAAACATCTCAAATAAACAACCTAAACTTACACCTACGGCAATTAGAGAAAGAAGAACAAAAACCCCACAAAATTAAAAGAAGGAAAGAAATCATAAAGATCAGATCAGAAATAAATGAAAAAGAAATGAAGGAAACAACAGCAAAAATCAGTAAAACTAAAAGCTGGTTCTTTGAGAAGATAAACAAAATTGATAAACCACTAACCAGACTTATTAAGAAAAAAAGGGAGAAGACTCAAATCAATAGAATTAGAAATGAAAAAGAAGAAACAACTGACACTGCAGAAATACAAAAGATCATGAGAGATTACTACAAGCAACTATATGCCAATAAAATGGACAATCTGGAAGAAATGGACAAATGCTTAGAAATGCACAACCTTCCAACTGAACCAGGAAGAAATAGAAAATATAAACAGACCAATCACAAGCACTGAAATTGAAACTGTGATTAAAAATCTTCCAACAAACAAAAGTCCAGATGAAATTGCTTCACAGGTGAATTCTATCAAACATTTAGAGAAGAGCTAACACCTATCCTTCTCAAACTCTTCCAAAATATAGCAGAGGGAGGAAAACTCCCAAACTCATTCTTTGAGGCAACCATCACTCTGATACCAAAACCAGACAAAGATGTCACAAAGAAAGAAAACTACAGGCCAATATCACTGATGAACATAGACGCAAAAATCCTCAACAAACTACTAGCAAACAGAATCCAACAGCACATTAAAAGGATCACATAATATGATCAAGTGGGGTTTATTCCAGGAATGCAAGGATTCTTCAATATACGCAAATCAATCAACCTGATTCACCATATTAACAAATTGAAGGAGAAAAACCATACGATCATATCAATAGATGCAGAGAAAGCTTTCGACAAAATTCAATACCCATTTATGAAAAAAACCCTCCAAAAAGTAGGCATAGAGGGAACTTTCCTCAACATAATAAAGGCCATATATGACAAACCCACAGCCAACATCATCCTCAATGGTGAAAAACTGAAACAATTTCCATGATCACGAACAAGACAAGGTTTCCCACTCTCACCACTATTATTCAACATAGTTTTGGAAGTTTTAGACACAGCAATCACAGAAGAAAAAGAAATAAAAGGAATCCAAATTGGAAAAGAAGAAGTAATGCTGTCACTGTTTGTAGATGACATGATACTATACATACAGAATCCTAAAGATGCTACCAGATAACTACTAGAGCTAATCAATGAATTTGGTAAAGTTGCAGGATACAAAATTAATGCACAGAAATCTCTTGCATTCCTATATACTAATGATGAAAAATCTGAAAGTGAAATTAAGAAAACACTCCCATTTACCAGTGCAACAAAAAGAAAAAAATATCTAGGAATAAACCTACCTAAGGAGACAAAAGACCTGTATGCAGAAAATTATAAGACACTGATGAAAGAAATTAAAGATGATACAAATAGATGGAGAGATACACCATGTTCTTGGATTGGAAGAATCAACATTGTGAAAATGACTCTACTACCCAAAGCAATCTACAGATTCAATGCAATCTCTATCAAACTACCAATGGCATTTTTCACAGAACTAAAACAAAAAATTTCACAATTTGTATGGAGACACAAAAAACCCCGAATAGCCAAAGCAATCTTGAGAAAGAAAAACGGAACTGGAGGAATCAGGTTCCCTGACTTCAGACTATACTACAAAGCTATAGTAATCAAGACAGTATGGTATTTGCACAAAAAAAGAAATATAGATCAATGGAACAGGATAGAAAGCCTAGAGATAAACCCATGCACATATGGTCACCTTACCTTTGATAAAGGAGGAAGATTATACAGTGGAGAAAAGACAGCCTCTTCAATAAGTGGTGCTGGGAAAACTGGACAGCTACATGTAAAAGAATGAAATTAGAACATGCCTAACACCATACACAAAAAATATACTCAAAATGGATTAAAGACCTAAATGTAGGGCTTCCCTGGTGGTGCAGTAGTTGAGAGTCCGCCTGCCAATGCAGGGGACACAGGTTCGTGCCCTGGTGCGGGAGGATCCCACATGCCGCGGGGCGGCTGGGCCCGTGAGCCATGGCCGCTGGGCTTGCGCGTCCGGAGCCTGTGCTCCGCAACAGGAGAGGCCACAACAGTGGGAGGCCTGCATACCGCAAAAAAAAAAAAAAAAGACCTAAATGTAAAGCCAGACACCATCAAACTGTTAGAGGAAAACATAGGCAGAACACTCTATGACATAAATCACAGCAAGATCCTTTTTGACGCACCTCCTACAGAAATGAAAATAAAAACAAAAATAGACAAATGGGACCTAATGAAATTTAAAAGCTTTTGCACAGCAAAGGAAACCATAAACAAGACAAAAAGACAACCCTCAGAATGGGAGAAAATATTTGCATATGAAGCAACTGACAACGGATTAATCTCTAAAACATACAAGCAACCCATGCAGCTCAATATCTAAAAAACAAACAACCCAATCCAAAAAATGGACAGAAGACCTAAATAGACATTTCTGCAAAGAAGATATACAGATTGCCAACAAACACATGAAAGAATGCTCAACATCATTAATCATTAGAAAAATGCAAATCAAAACTACAATGAGATATCATCTCACACTGGTCAGAATGGCCATCATCAAAAAAATCTACAAAAAATAAATGCTGGAAAGGGTGTAGAGAAAATGCAACCCTCCTGCACTGTTGGTGGGCACGTAAATTGATACAGCTACTATGGAGAACAGTATGGAGGTTCATTAAAAAGTAAAAATAGTACTACCATATGACCCAACAATCCCACTGCTGGGCATATACCCTGAGAAAACCATAATTCAAAAAGAGTCATGTACAAAATGTTCATTGCAGCTCTATTTACAATAGCCAGGAGGTGGAAGCAACCTACGTGTCCATCAACAGATGAATGGATAAAGAACATGTGGCACATATATACAATGGAATATTACTCAGCCATAAAACGGAACGAATCTGAGTTATCTGTAGTGAGGTGGATGAACCTTGAGACTGTCATACAGAGTGAAGTAAGTCAGAAAGAGATAAACAAATACCATATGCTAACACATATATATGGAATCTAAAAAAAAAAAAAAAAAAGGTCAGAAGAACCTAGGGGCACGATGGGAATAAAGATGCAGACCTACTAGAGAATGGACCTGAGGATACGGGGAGAGGGAAGGGTAAGCTGTGACAAAGTGAGAGAGTGGCATGGACATATATACAGTACCAAACGTAAAATAGATAGCTAGTGGGAAGCAGCTGCATAGCACATGGAGATCAGCTCGCTGCTTTGTGACCACCTAGAGGGGTGGGATAGGGAGGGTGGGAGGGAGGGAGATGCAAGAGGGAAGAGATATGGGGACATATGTGTATGTATAACTGATTCACTTTGTTATAAAGCAGAAACTAACACACCATTGTAAAGCAATTATACTCCAATAAAGATGCTAAAAAAAAAAAGAAGTAACAAGGGAAAAACAACAAATAACATACAAGGGAACTCTCATACAGTTAACATCTGATTTTTCAGCAGAAACTCTACAAGTTAGATGGGAGTGGCACAATATATTTAAAGTGATAGACGGGATGAAACTACAACCAAGATTACTCTGCCTGACAAGGATCTCACTCAGATCTGATGGAGAAATCAAAAGCTTTACAGAGAAGCAAAAGCTAAGAGAATTCAGCCGCACCAAATCAGTTCCACAGCAAATGCTAAAGGAACTTCTCTAAGTGGGAAATGCAAGAGAAGAAAATGACCTACATAAACAAATACAAAATAATTAAGATAATGGTAATAGGAACATACATATTGACAACTACCTTAAATGTGAATGGATTAAATGCTGCAACCAAAAGGCACAGTCTTGCTGAATGGACACAAAAATAAGACCCATATATGTGCTGTCTACAAGAGACACACTTCAGACCTAGGGACACATACAGACTGAAAGTGAGAGGATGGAAAAAGATATTCCATGCAAATGGAAATCAAAAGAAAGCTGAAGTAGCAATATTCATTTCAAATAAAATAGACTTTAAAATAAAGAATGTTAGAAGAGACAAGGAAGAACACTACATAACAATCAAGGGATCAATCCCAGAAGAAGATATAACAATTATAAATATATATGCACCCAACATAGGAGCACCTCAATACATAAGGCAACTGCTAACAGCTATAAAAGAGGAAATCAACAGTAACACAATAATAGTGGGGGACTTTCACACCTCACTTACACCAATGGACAGATCATCCAAACAGAAAATTAATAAGGAAACAGAAGCTTTAAATGACACAACAGATCAGATAGATTTAATTGACATTTACAGCACATTCCATTCCAAAACAGCAGATTACACTTTCTTCTCAAGTGCTCATGGAACATTCTCCAGGATAGATCACATCTTGGGTCACAAATCAAGCCTCAGTAAATTTAAGAAAACTGAAATCATATCAAGCATCTTTTCTGACCACAATGCTATGAGATTAGAAATTAATTACAGGGAAAAAAACATAAAAAATACAAACACATGGAGGCTAAACACTACATTACTAAATAACCAAGAGATCACTGAAGAAATCAAAGAGGAAATCAAAAAATACCTAGAGACAAATGACAATGAAAACACGACAATCCAAAACCTATGGGATGCAGCAAAAGTGGTTCTAAAAGGGAAGTTTATAGCAATACAAACCTACCTCAAGAAACAAGAAAAATCTCAAATAAATAATCTAACCTTACACCTAAAGGACCTAGAGAAAGAAGAACAAACAAAACCCAAAGTTAGCAGAAGGAAAGAAATCATAAAGATCAGAGCAGAAATAAATGAAATAAAAACAAAGAAAACAATAGCAAAGATCAATAAAACTAAAAGCTGGTTCTTTGAGAAGATAAACACATTTGATAAACCATTAGCCAGACTCATCAAGAAAAAGAGGGAGAGGACTCAAATCAATAAAATTAGAAATGAAAAGGACAATGGACACTGCAGAAATACAAAGCATCATAAGAGACTACTACAAGTAACTCCATGCCAATAAAATGGACAACCTGGAAGAAATGGACAAATTCTTAGAAAGGTATAACCTTCCAAGACTGAACCAGGAAGAAATAGAAAGTATGAACAGAGCAGTCACAAGTAATGAAATTGAAACTGTGATTTAAAATCTTCCAACAAACAAAAGCCCAGGACCAGATGGCTTCACAGGTGAATTCTATCAAACATTTACAGAAGAGCTAACACCCATCCTTATCAAAGCCTTCCAAAAATTTGCAGAGGAAGGAACACTCCCAAACTGATTCTAGGAGGCCACCATCACCCTGATACCAAAATCAGACAAAGATACTATAAAAAGGGCTTCCCTGGTGGCGCAGTGGTTAAGAATCCGCCTGCTAGTGCAGGGCACACAGGTTCGAGCCCTGGTCCGGGAAGATCCCACATGCCACGGAGCAACTAAGCCCGTGCGCCACAACTATTGAGCCGTGCGCCACAACTACTGAAGCCCGCGTGCCTAGATCCTGTGCTCTGCAACAAGAGAAGCCACCGCAATGAGAAGCCCGCGCACTGCAATGAAGAGTAGCCCCTGCTTGCCGCAACTAGAGAAAGCCTGTGCACAGCAACGAACACCCAATGCAGCCAAAAATAAATTAATTAATTTAAAAAAAAAAAGATACTACAAAAAAAGAAAATTACAGACCAATATCACTGATGAATATACATGCAAAAATCCTCAAAAAATACTAGGAAACAGAATCCAGCAGCTCATTAAAAGGATCATACACCATGATCAAGTGGGATTTATCCGAGGGATGCAAGGATTCTTCAGTATACGCAAATAAGTCAATGTGATACACCATATTAACAAATTGAAGAATAAAAACCATATGATCATCTCAAGAGATGCAGAAAAAGCTTTTGACAAAATTCATCACCAATTTATGATTAAAAACTCTACAGAAAGTAGGCGTAGGGGGTACCTACGTTGACATAATAAAGCCCATATACAACAAACCCACAGTAAACATCCATCTCAATGGTGGAAAACTGAAAGCATTTCCTCTAAGATTAGGAACAAGAAAAGGATGTCCATTTTTACCACTATTAGTCAACATAGTTTTGGAAGTCCTAGCCACGGCAATCAGAGAAGAAAAATAATTAAAAGGAATACAAATTGGAAAAGGAGAAGTAAAACTGTCACTGTTTGCAGATGACATGATACTATACACAGAGATTCCTAAAGATGACACCAGAAAACTACTAGAGCTAATCAATGAATTTGGTAAAGTTGCAGGATACAATATTAATGCACAGAAATCTCTTGCATTCCGATACATTAACAATGAAAGATCAGAAAGAGAAATTAAGGAAACAACCCCATGCACCATTGCAACAAAAAGAATTAAAAACGCAGGAATAAATCTCCCTAAGGAGGTAAAAGACTTGTATGCACAAAACTATAAGACACTGATGAAAGAAATCAAAGATGATACAAACAAATGGAGAGATATACCATGTTCTTGGATTGAAAGTATCAATAGTGTGGAAATGACTATACTACCCAGAGCAATCTGCCGATTCAATGCAATCCCTATCAAATTACCAATGGCATTTTTTACAGAACTAGAACAAAATATCTTAAAATGTGTATGGAGACACAAAAGACCCCAAATGGCCAAAGAAATCTTGAGGGAAAAAAGCAGAACTGGAGGAATCAGACTCGCTGACTTCAGACTATACTACAAAGCTACAGTAATCAAGACATACAGTACTGGCACAGAAACAGAAATATAGATCAATGGAATAGGATAGAAAGTCCAGAGATAAACCTATACACCTGTAGTCAACTAATCTCTGACAAAGGAGGCAAGGATATGCAACGGAGAAAAGACAGTCTCTTCAATAAGTTGTGCTGGAAAAACTGGACAGCTACATGTAAAAGAATGAAATTAGAACACTCTCTAACAGCATACACAAAAATAAACTCCAAATGGATTCAAGACCTAAATGTAAGACCGGACACTATAAAACTCTTAGAGGAAAACATAGGAAGAACACTCTTTGACAAAATCACAGCAATATTTTTTTGACCCACTTCCTACAGTAATGTAATAAAAACAAAAGTAAACAAATGGGACCTAATGAAAGTTAAAAGCTTTTGCACAGCACAGGAAACTATAAACAAGACAAAAAGACAACCCTCAGAATGGGAGAAAATATTTGCAAACCAATCAATGGACAAAGGATTAATCTCCAAAATATATAAACCGCTCATACAGCTCAATATTAAAAAAAACAAACAACCCAATCCAAAAATGGGCAGAAGACCTAAATAGACATTTCTCCAAACAAGACATACAGATGGCCAAGAGGCACATGAAAAGCTGATCAACATCACTAATTATTAGAGAAATGCAAATCAAAACTACAGTGAGGTATCACCTCACACCAGTTAGAATGGGCATCATCAGAAAATCTACAAACAACAAATGCTGGTGAGGGTGTGGAGTAAAGGGAACCCTCTTGCCCTGTTGGTGGGAGTGTAAATTGATATAGCCACTATGGAGAACAGTATGGAGGTTCCTTAAAAAACTAAAAATAGAGCTACCGTATGACCCAGCAATCCCACTACTGGGCATATACCCAGAGAAAACCATAATTCAAAAAGACACATGCACCCCAATGTTCATTGCAGCACTATTTACAATAGCCAGGTCACGGAAACCACCTAAATGCCCATCGACAGACGAATGGATAAAGAAGATGTGGTACATATATATAATAGAATATTACTCAGCCATAAAAAGAAATGAAGTTGGGTCATTTGTAGAGACATGGATGGATCTAGAGACTGTCATGCAGAGTGAAGCAAGTCAGAAAGAGAGAAACAAATATTGTATATTAATGTATGTATGTGGAACCTAGAAAAATGGTACAGATGAACTGGTTTGCAGGGCAGAAATAGACACACAGATGTAGAGAACAAACATATGGACACCAAGGGGGGAAAGTGGCAGGGGGGATGAGATGAATTGGGAGATTGGGATTGACATATATACACTAATATGTATAAAATGGATAACTAATAAGAACCTGCTGTATGAAAAATAAATAAATAAAATTAAATTTAAAAAAATAAACCAAATAGGGCAATTTTGCTATTGAAACATTGTGAAATTTACTAAGTGGCTAAAGTCCCACCCCAGATTTTTATTGATTTAAGTGTATAATTAAAACATTACTACCTTTCCTGACCATTATATTAGGCTCATGCTAACATAAGGAGCCTATGTACCTATGAAATAGAGCAACCAGGAATCTGGGGGGAAGATCTAACAGACGTCTATATCTTAGAATCCTTCACAGAATCTATGAGACTTAGGCGAGCAAAATACAGAAGTGATGCAAATTGTACTGTTGGCAACACCAGTTTGGCTTCAGCTTTGCGTTGCTATTACTAACATTTGGTGGTCTTACTTCACTTAATTGTTGATCCTTAAGGAACACAGGGAATGAGAGGAATATAAGGTAATGCACACCATGGGGAAAAAATAGTGAACATTAAAGAAGTATCAAAAATGTATTGAATTTTTAAACCGAAAAAGGAGGTAATTACTTTTGTAAAACAAACTTAAAATTACTCTTTTTTAGAGCAATTATAAGGTCATTGGGAGATCTATATTTGGCTTAGAGAGGATAGTGTAACTTTTTGTTGTTGTTGTTTTTCATTTTGAGTTAGGAAAGAGTTATTCTCAGGGATAGTATGAGCTCCTCTATTGCAGAAGACCAAAAAATCTATAGACTTTGTTTGTGATTCTCAGTGCTCTCTGTACCAGGTATTTTGTTAAGACTAATGTTGAAATGGGACAGGACAATGCTTGTTATTACTGGCTTCTGCTTACCCTGGAGAAATCGGAAATGATTGTTCACCCCAAGTGGAGGATTTCCTCTTGTAAATGATCCAGGAGAAAACAATCATTCATTTTGATCGCTTTAGTTTGTGATGTGAACATGGAAAACCTTCTACTTGAAGTGCATAATATAGAGATAAAAGATAAATTAATATTTTACATGAATTCTAAATGTTCCCCAGTGTTTGATTTAGGTTAATTTGAGGTCTGATTATAACAGCAGCAAATAAGGGCTCTGGTTCTGAGTGTACACAAAAATCAGTTGCTGAAAAATCATATAGCATATACATTGGGTGACATATAACTTACTGTTCAAACTCAGACACATTTGAGAATGAAATGCATAATTTTGTTGTGACTGTCCCAGGCAAACCTTGATGTATGACCACCTTAACACATGCAATTATCCTAAATACATTCACCAAATGTTGAGAGAAATATATTTTGGCAAGTTTTACCCATGTTAGTATACTTTTTGGAAAACAAAATGAAAATAAAATGTACCTTAAGGTCAATATCTTATCCCATTTGATTTGACTCGAGTATTTTTTATGCTGAGTGCTAAAATTTACAGAATGGCAAAATTCGTTTTTTTGATATATCTTACCTAATAAAATCTCATTAATAGAAGTGATCATCAGAGGCAGTAATAGATTGGTCAAATGGGCTAAAAAATGAGGTTACCTGCCCAAAGTAATTTTATCCTTAAATTGATTTCTCTCTTAATTGCTTTTGCTTCTATTGCCAGCACTGTACAATTTAACACTAGAGTTATCAAATCCAGCTTACTCATTTTACAGACAGGCACATCACTTAACTTTCTTAGAACTGTAGAATGTAGCCTGGATCGGAAGCCAGGCAGTTCTTTTCCACCATGGGAAGCTGCCTGTCTCATAGCACTCTATCATCAATACTCTAACTGTAGCTACAGAGTGGGGCTTTCTGTACCTAGTTTGTGCCCCACGGATATGCAGAGCTCAGCACCTCTTTGAGTCCCTGGAAAGAATGAGAGGAGTATTTTCTTAAGGATTTCATAGGGGAGACAAGTGAGAAATTTAACGGACACCCCCAACAAACAAATTACGAACTCCTCTATTAGACACGTCTTGTACTAGACATTTCTGGAACTCACTAATATCAGGTTTTCCTCTCATTCTGGACATCTGGAAATCCTTACTTCCCAGCCCCCTTGCATTGGGTGGGAGCATGTGACTAGTTTCAGTCAAGAGGCTGTGATAGAAGTGAAATGTGCTTATTGCAGATATGAGACCGTCTGCTCTCTCTCTTCCCCAGCTACAGCAATCATGAGAAAGCCTTAGGTTTTGAGGGTAGAGACAAAAGATGGAAGTGGACTGGTTTGCTGAGTATCCACTTAAAAAGGCAATTGACCTGGATAGCTGCTCAGACCCATGGGGTGATTTGTGGGGAAAAAAACCCTTCATTGTGTTAAGACACCTAAAGCACTGAGTTGTGAAATTGTTTGCTGCCTCACCCTAACTTAGCTCAGGCTGCCAAGGACCAGGCTCTGCTCCAGACCTTTCTTTCTGCCCCCATGCTACTGGGATTCTGTTTTTCTGTTCTTTCTTCACAGAGGCCAATAACCTCAAGATTCTTCCTTCCAGGTATCTCCTCTTTCCTTTATTGGGCAGAGCAATTAAATCTATCTCCAAATGTGCACACACACAAAACCATCACTATGCTAATTTAAACAAAGGGGACCTCCAGTTTCCTCCTTAGAGTGGATTTTTCTGTGTGTGTGTGTGTGCACGTGTGTGTGTGTGTGTGTGTGTGTGTGTGTGTGTGTGAGAGAGAGAGAGAAAGAGAGAGAGAGAGAGAGAGAAATACAGCATTCTGTAGTTATTCTATGAATATTTTTGTGATTATCTTTTACTAAGTCAGACTGCAAGTCTTTTGAGGATGGAAAGTTCTTAAGTTAAAGTCCATGGATAAGCTTCAAGCTCTATGAATCTCTTGAAATGATAGTCTTTTTTTTTTTTTGATGTCTATGCATATGTGCACTTCTGGTTTTCATCAGATTTTCAAAGGGGTCCTTGAATTAAAAAAAAATTAGGAACCACTGGTGCAGGATCAGCCTAAGTTTGAAAAACAATGGTCCTGGTTCCAGCCCTGATACTTACTAATGTGATATAGGTTCTTAACACTGTCCTAGATTTAGCATGGCCAGAAGAATTGGTTACTCACTCTAATTCACAAGAGGCTGAGGTATGTAAACCAGAATACAATTAATTAATTTAATCAGAACCATATATTTTAGGTACCTAGGATAATTACAGGACAGGGTATTGTCCTACTTACTTATTTCTCCATTTAAGCAAATTATAAAAGACAGGTTATAAACTTTTTTCTAAGGAATCTGTCATCACAAGAGATATTGTTGTCAGATGGACAGTTGGCCTGGAAGATATCCTCTCCCTTGGACCACGTTTGGACAGGCAGACCCAACAACTTCTCTTTCACCCCTTTCTCTTCTCTCTTTTCCATTCTTCTCCACACTTACCCTTCTCTTTCTTCTTTACTTCCAAGGCTGGCCAACACTAATTCTGGGAGATTCAGTACATAGTGTACAGTCAGGCCTTGAAAAGCCTGGATGCCATGCTGTTATTTTAAGATAATCTCTGCTCAGATCTCATGAGCTGATTTACAATTTGTAATTTAATGCTCAGACACTTGCTTAGGCTTTTATAAGGCTACTATGATATGGGATGAAGTGAGAGAAATAGGAAGGAGAAGCAGTCATGCATCAGAAGGCTGCCAAGTATCTTGGCACCAAGGAAATCTGCTTGGGTTTTTTTTGTGAAACATATCCAACTTGGCTTCCTCCCATTTTTATCTGGAATTCATCTCTTTGGTGTTGATGTTTGACAGCATGTGACCCTGGACATACATAAGTAGCTGGATCTATTGCTACTCTTACACAATAGTCACCTAATTTTGGCAAATGTACAGAAAAACTGATATGTTTTTTTATTTGAAACTGAGATTGTATAAATACCATGGATATCTTTAATATGAGTCAATATCAAGATTCTTTTAATTATTGTCATAATCCAAGAGATTCTGCTTTTCATAGAACCTTGATCAAGAACATTACTTCTAAGCCTCATATTCCTCATCCATAAAATGGAGATAATAATAACAATAATCTCTAAAGTTGATGATGATAGTAGCTGTCTGGCTTTAGAACTTCTATCGTCTCCTTCCAAAACCTTGTGAAACAAAAGATTCAAGCAACTATTAGATTAGATTAGATTAGATAGATTAGAGCAAGTATTAGTTTTCTTTCTCAGTTTTATTTCTGGAATTCTTAATCAGCTGAATAAAGTATTTTGCCCTCAGCATAGGGTTAGTCTTCATTTATCAATATTTGTACCTGTTAATTCAGTATATATTATTGAAAAATAAAACATTTTTCCCATTTATACTTAAATTTCTAGATTTTTAATTCTTTGTGATTTGGGTATTTGCTATGATAATGGGAGAAAGTGAAGATTATTGAGAACTTTTCATGATCTCCTGGGGTTCATGATTCTATTGTCGGCTTTCTCTGAAAACAGTTCAAGGCTAAGAATAAAAGGGTTTAGACTCCAGAATAAAATTTTGCTAAAACAAGCAGTGCTGGAATGGCAACTATACTAAAAGGAAGAGATACCAAAAGTAGAGAAATAGCAAAAATTTAGGGGTGCGCAGACCTCAAGAGGGCATAACTATCCCTTCCTTTCTTCATTCATAGAGTATTGGTAATGGATGCATTGTTTCTCTGCTTTCTATACAACTATGGTGCAGGATCTGTTCCACCACTAGATCTGGAATGAATGACTTTTTTTTTTTTTTTTGATGTGAAAGCCACTACTTAGCCCTGGATCAGACATTGGTGTTGATGCTGCAGGTTACAGAGAAGTGGGGTAGGGAAAAGGCGGCAAAGCTGGATCAATCTGCAGGCCCATGGGTTGAAGTGGAATAGATCTATGAGATCTTGTGGGTAGAGACTGCCCAAGGCAGCTGGACTTTAGGCGTCTTGCGGGTACCACAAGATGGCTGTCACAGGAGAAGTGAGAATAACCCAGCAGCAAGAGTCAATGGGGTGGACAGCCCACTGGCAAGTGACAGGGAGGACGAGGCTTGCAGTATCAATCACATCAGGAAAAGCATCAGTGGAGCCCCCGAAAAACCAGCAAGTGCGTAGGACTCATAAAAGGACTAGTATTGGGGCATTGACTACATTGTGGCATCCAAGGTCATAATAATACTAATATGAGTATTACTATCCTGTATAAACTATGTGATACGAGGATCTGACAGAGAAAATGTCCGTGATACCAATTTTAGATCTGCCATTTAATTCCCTGTAATGTAGGAAAGTCACGATTCCTCCAGGTCACAGCCTCTCAATTTATCAACCGAGGAGAAATCACCTGCTTGAACATCTTCACTGGGCTGTTAAGAGGCTCCAACTAATTGCTCTGCAAATGTGAGCTGTTAACCAGGGAGGGCTGTGAGACACAGAAAAACCCTGATGTGCGACATCTATTTCCACCTTTGATTTCTTTGATTTCTTCTGCTACAATGAATTCATCTTTCTGGTGGTGATGAATCATTAAAAAGGAAGTTGATTGTCATAGTTAGAATTCCTTGGGTTTTTACTTTGTCTCTATGCCAAACTTCCTTTTTGTATTTTGATATTTTTACAGCTTGTCACCTACTTAATCTCTCCATTTTTCCCAGTGTGACAGTTAATTGATGTGTCAACTTGACTGGATCATGGGATGCCCAGATAGCTGGTTAAACATTTTTGCTGGATGTGTTTGTGAGGGTGTTTCAAGGAGGGATTAGCATTTGAATTGGTAGACTGAGTAAAGCAGATTGACCTCCCCAATGTGGGAAGGGCTGAGTAGAACCCAAAGGTGGGAGAAGGGTGGATATGCTCTGCCTCTGTGTCTGTCTCTGACTCAGCCTCACTGCTTGAGTTGGGACATCAGTCTTCTGCCCTTGGTGCAGACTTTCAGACCTGGGTTGGAATCGACACCACTGGATCTCAGGCTTTCAGAACTTCCAACTACACCACCCACTTTCCTGGGTCTCCAGCTTGCAGAGGGCTGACTGTGGGACTTCTCAGCCTCCATAGTCACTCACATGAGCCAATACCTTTTAATAAATCAATCTCTTTCTCTCTCTCCTATTGGTTCTATTTCTCTGGAGAGCCCTGACTAATAAACCAGTTTTTCTCTTTGAAAATTGAAGCATTAACTATAATTCCCAGATGTCGTATGTGTCATTTTTATAATCTGTCTTCTTAACCTCTAGGACATTCCTTCCCATATTTTAATGTGCATATGAATCATCTGGGAATCTCATTAAAATGAAGATTCTCAAGCAGTAGCTCTGCATTTGTAACAAGTTTGCAGGTAATGCTGATGCTGATGGTCCATGGAATACACTTTGAAAATCATTGTTCTAAAGAAGTAATAATAATAATTGTTGCCAACATCTGCAGAATACTTACATTTCCCAGCACTCTTCTGTTTGCTTTTAGGCATACTGACTTACTTAATCCCACAGTAACCCTATGGGGAGGTAATATTCTATTTCCGCTATTCTGTAGACGAAGAAACCAAAGCACAAGGAGGTTAACTAGGTGCCCAAGGACATGTAATAATGAGTGCAGAGCGAGGAGGTTTTGAACCTAAGCAATTTGGCTTTAGAACTTAGGCACACGAAACTACTGTACTCTAGTGGCCTAAAAACTGACCATCAGGGCTTCCCTGGTGGTGCAGTGGTTGAGAGTCCGCCTGCCAATGCAGGGGACACGGCTTCGTGCCCCGGTCCGGGAAGATCCCACATGCCGTGGAGCAGCTGGGCCTGTGAGCCATGGCCGCTGAGCCTGCGCGTCCAGAGCCTGTGCTCCACAACGAGAGCCCACAGCAGTGAGAGGCCCGCGTACCGCAAAAAAACAAAACCAAAAACTGACCATCAGCTTACTTGTACTTATCATGTTAAACTATTCTTGAATTTCATAATTATTTAATTGGTTCTTTTTATTTAGAGTTTGTACAGGTAAGTGAAGGAGGGAGGGTTGGTGTCAAACTGGCTATTACGCTAGCCACTAGTCTGAATGGAGATGAGCTGTGAGTGTAAAATACACCCTAGGTTTAAAGATAATATGGAAAAAATAATGTAAAATATTTTATTAACAATTTTTTATAATGATTGCATGTTGAAATAATGATATTTTGGATGTATTGGGTTAAACAAAATATATTTTAAAACATATTTTCAAGTGGCCGGGGAGGGATATTGGGAGGTTGGGACTGACATATACACTCTACTATTTATAAAATAGGACTAATAAGGACTTCCTGTATAGCACAGGGAACTCAATACTCTGTAATGACCTACATGGGAAAAGAATCTAAAAAAGCATGGATATTTGTATATGTATAACTGATTCACTTTGCTGTACAGCAGAAACTAACAAAACATTGTAAATCAACTATACTCCAATAAAAATTAAAACAAAAATATTTTCACCTGTTTCTACTTTTTTGTAATGAGGCTAGTAGGAATTTAAAATTCTATTCATGACTCAGATTACATTTCTATCAGATAACACTTGGGTAGGACTCCCAATACAGGTAACTGAGAATAGCTCTTCTCCACAATTTCCTCAACGGTTAGACTCACAGCTCCTCTTTCATCATGAAACAAGACATGTCTCAAGCTTGGGGAATGTGGCTGGTCATGGGTGGGACCTGCGGGTAACCAGATGGCTAATGGACTAGCTAACCATGTCTGCCTTCCTATGGCCTGATCGTTCGTCCTTGTGACAGTGCTCACACTGAGTTTCTTTGAATTCTTTATTACTAAACAAATGACTATGATTTAAGTGTGTCTGATTTTAATATGAAAAATTCTTGGTTCAGCCCACAGAATGAAATTTTGCATTCTTCCAGGACATTAGTTTCCTATCTGCAAAATTAGAGAAAGGAACTTTAAGATTCCTTCAGACTTTAAATGGTATAATTGTTTGATAAATGTTTGATAAATTGCTGATAAATGTAGGAAGATTAAAAATCTATAACGGGTGACATGTTTTAATTTCTGTGGAGGCAGGACAGGGGGAAGGCCATCTAGTTCCCAAATGTATGAATAAATGTAAAAAGCCAAACATTTTAGACTGGCTAAACAAACTCATCAGCTGTAAATCTTGGTAACTAGGTATTTAGCTTCCTTTGTTTCCTGCTAATAAGCATTCTCAGACCACCTTAGTATATATGTCCACCTTTTTATTGCTAAAGTTATCAAACTACATGAAAAGATAATGAAAGGATTTGTTTTATGCTTTAAATAAGTCACCAAAACTCAATGAAATGGGTCATAAATCAAGCATTTTGAGCTGGCTGTACTTTTTTGTGACTTCTGAACCACACCCAGAGGTGGAGAACAGCTGAATTGAGGCTTATTTTTCCTATTTGAAGTTCAAAGTTAATCCTATTTATTTAAAAAATTCCCATCTCAGAAATGTTTTTCAAGCATGAAATCATGTGGATATGAGATTTTAAAAAATTGTCTAATATAACATAAAATAAGAGATATAAGTAATGATTCTGGAGTATAATGAGTGAGAGTCATTTTTATCCAATCTTTGGGAAATAACAGTTTCAGTCAATGTAATCACTGACTTAAAGCTTTATGACCTAACTAAATATGTCAACACATTTTTAATCTCTTTGGGGCTTAGGAGAATATTAACTTGTTCCTATAAATTTTTTCATTGTTTTGAAAATTACCATAATACAACCTAAAACTTTTGGAGTAATTTGTTCAGTTACTAGTTTAGTATCTTCTGGCAGAAGAGTAGATACTAAAACTCTGGAAAAATAAATGTCCTGAAGGCCAGTCTTCCTTCAATTCCTATTAATTTCAGACTTTAGTTCTATGTTAATTTGTTTGTAATTTTTAAGCTCTTATCTTAATAAAGATAAGCCCTTATTTTAATATCAGTTCATTAAACAGAGAATGAGAAAAGCAAAGGCAAATAAGTTTTTGGATAACTTTTAAAACGTTGAACTTATTTTAAATATCAACCTGACATTTTGTACTTTAGGATTTGGCCTCAAACACTGTTTAAACCAGATGGTAAAAGGACACAATAGATTATGATGAATTCTTAGTGAATTTTAGTGACGCACTCAAAATATAATAGGATATATTTACTAAACTATTTTATATTCAAGTTCTCATCTGTGCTACATTTAGTGAAGTCATTTGGTACTTTCAAAAAATTTAACATGGTGATAATTCACCTGTTAAATTTTTTTTAAACAAATAAATTGTTTCAAATGTTAAAACATATATTTAATAATATTAAATCATTATATAGTTTGGAGATAGGTTTAACTTTTCTCTACAAGGAGTTTAATTTCAGTGTACTATAGATTATTCATGTTCATATTAAACAAATAGTCTCAAATGTTAAAACATATATTTAATAATATTAAATCATTATATAGTTTGGAGATAGGTTTAACTTTTCTCTACAAGGAGTTTAATTTCAGTGTACTATAGATTATTCATGTCCATACAATCATTCCCTCTCTTTTAAATAAACAACTTTGGCGTTCATTTCATTGCTTGCCTAAAAGTATATGACTTAAAAGTATAATTTCTACAGTTATTTCTTTTTGTTTGTTTCCCTTATAAGAAGCAGCAAACTTTCGTTTTAAAAGGGATTCACTACTAGGAAGAAAAGATCTAATCTAAGAATAAATGCAAACCTTTTAGGAAGAATAATCATGGCACCAAAGTTATTACAGTAATAATTTATTCAGAACAGAGCATCTGTGTTTGAAGATGGCTACAAATGGGAATGGAAAATATTGAGAGAAAAGAACAACACATATTTTGAGGATGAGTTGCCATTTCCTTTTGTAAGGACTTGGTCATGCCATAGGTGTTATTTCTTTTAAAGGTCAAGTTAAATTTCTTTATGTGTGGTGGTCTGCCCTCTCATGGGCCAGAGTAATATACAAAAGATCCATGTGACTTGTAAAAAGAACCTCAGCTCCCAGAGAATAAACTGTCTTTTAAGTTAACCTAGTATTAAAATCTTAATATGTATTCATGAATGTAATAACTTCCCACGGATTGTAGTCCTTGTCCAAATATTTAAAGAGTTCTTAGGTGTGGTTGTTCCATTAATTTCCTTCTTATCTCCCTTTACCCCTTCTCTCTATTGCAAAATAAACACAGCTTGCCTCTTGATATTTTCCTTGACCTCTCTTTTTAAAATACTTTAGAATTAACTCATAGGCAATGAACAGAAATCCCCTCCTTGCTCACATATTTTTCCATTAAAATCTTCTTTATTATATACATAATATGAATTTGTTAAAGAAGAAAAATAGAGAATATAAAAGATGACTAGAGAATAGAAAATAGAGAACAGAAAAAAACACATTAAATATTACTTGTAATCCCATCACAATGACATAACACTATTAATATTTGGAAGACTAATTCTCCAGTCATTTCTGAGATATATGTATTTGTGTGTGTGTGTGTATATATATATATGTATATATATGTATATACATTATATATACTGTATATATAAAATACATGTAACATATTAATCTAAAAAGGTATTTATTTTAATAAAGTGGGATATAGTGCCACTTAAAAAACTTTATATTGCTCTTTAATCATTGTAGTGCTGGCTCTTTTGCTCAAGTAGACAGTAATCCCCTTTGGGACAATGTCTGTGCTGAATTAACTTGGAATTTCTATTGTTACATATAGAATTATGTACAAAAATATATACTCACTGTTTTAGAACAATCTCATATACATTTTGACCATGAGTTGTCTCTGGAAAGCATTCCCTAAAGGAGAAAAGGAAAACAACTAGATTCTATCCCCTCAATATATGATTAAGAGTGAACCAAGCAAAATGAATCTAAGCAATGGATAATATAGGATTTCAACTATAATCATGATTACAGTTAGTGAGGTGCATACAAAGTCATTGTATAGATATGATAAAATAAGTATTTGAGATTAAATAGGTGGCTTCAAGTAAATTTCATTTTTGCAGTTTATTCATAGTTCTCCTGTGAGTCCTGTTTCATTCTTCACAGTGGAGGTGTACAGAAAATATCTACTGGGTTATCTTTTCAGCCCATGAGCCTCTCCTATGGCATGAGTTAGGAAAGACCTACTTGCTGGTATAAAAGTTAGACCCCAAAATGCATTACTTAAATATGCTAAAAGCTTATTTCTTCCAAGTAACACTAGTGAGTAGTTTGGGAAGTTTGGCAAAGCAGCCCTATTCCACCTAGTCAATTAGAAATCCAGGCTGCAGAAGTTCTGCTAACTTAAAAATATAGCTTCCAAGGTCACCCTATTCCAGTCAGCCCTAAAAGAAAGGAAACATATATAAGTTTTATAAGGGCCTGTGTCTTAAATTGGCACATGTCATTTTCAGTCACTCTATGATGAAAACTCAGTCACTCTGCTATACTCAGCTATAAAGTAGATGGAGACATATAGTCCAATGGTGTTCCAAGAAGAAAATATAGATTTTTATCTATATTGTGAGCTACTGGCAGTCTTTGCTAGACCTCTTTTATGAGAATTGCCCCTGCCTTTCCAGGGATGAGATGTACCCTCCTATTATGTTAGTAATGTGTAACCTTTCTCCCCACCCCCACTGATTTATCAATAGTGAACAGCTGACATGTCATAAGCTGGGCCAATCAGATTCAGATTCTCCTTCCAGGGAATTAGAAAGTAGGATCCAATTTCTGTATGTGGCTGGAACTATAGCCATTTAACTCATGAGGTTCCAGGACAGAGAGGGGGTAGGAGATGATGGTATGAGAATGAAGCAAAATAATGTAAAAAGGACATGAGATAGAGATTGGATTTCTGCTGACTTTCCAATTGCTGATATTAGTCCCTACCTGACATCTGACTGGTTACTCTGACTGATTCATGAAATGAATTTATATCCCATACATTAATTCTTATTTTTTGATTAAGCTGACTCAAGTTGATTTCTGTTACTTTAAACCAGATTTTTGACTAACAGAGGGTATGTTGGTGAAAAAGTTTCTACTGAATGGTAAAGAGTTAGACAAGACCATTATTAACCTTGTTTTCAAATGTTAAGTGTCTGCCTTTCATGAAATGATACCTGACTGAGCTTTCCCCCATCTGCAAAATATGAACAATAATTTACACCTTCCAGTGTTCTTACAGGTTTTTAAAAAATAAAACACAGGGGACAGTGCCAGACATACAGTGTATGCTCAGTAACTGATAGTTCTGATGATGATAAAGAGGACGACTATGGTCATGTTTACAGATATCAAATAGCACTTGCTTTCTGGTATATATCTTTCAGTGGACCCAGTGGCCTACACCTGTCCCTGAGGTGGTATTTTCTCAGATTTCCAGGTGAGACCAAAAGCAAGTGAAATGTGACGTGCCTAATTAAGGAACCTGAACCTTCGTGTCAACTTGTCAGCTGGTCTATAGCTAAAGGTCACCTAAAGACCAGAAAATATTTTAGAAAAACCCATCCTAGATCAAGTAGTGCCAATTGTATGAAGGGAGAAGTATTTTACCATTTTCTCAGATTTGTTTTTGGCCAACATCATTTTAAATCCACTTTCCAGAACAAGATTATAGCTATAACTTCACATTGTTACAAAGTGCCTTTAAAAAAATGAAAGATCGAGAAACTAAAAGATTTGAAAATATGCCTGTCACTCCTAAAAAAGGTAAAAATGGCAGGTGTGATTTAAACTGTTTTAATCTATCTCCACTTAATCAACTCACTGAATTAACCATCACTCTCCAGGGCAGATACAACTGAAGTGTACTTAATTTAATTCCATTTAACCAAGTCACTGAATTAACCATCATTCTTCATTCTTACTATATTGCACATTGATAGATGCCTACATAATCTTGCATGATCATAGCCAGTGGGCCAGTCTTTAACACATGCATAGAATAAATGCTTTTGAATGAGGAATAAATGATTGGAATAAAGTTGAAAATTCTAAAAGAGGCTGGCACTTAAGAGTGCTTAAAACACACACACACACACACACACACACACACACTTTAAGAATAAATCAAACAGGGAAATGTTGATGCTATTGTAGGAGTGTGGTATTTGCAGTTAGATGACCGAATTTTAATCTGTCAAGCAATGTTCAAAAGAAAGTCCTTGGTGATGAGTCAAAATGTTGTTCAATGACTGTACATTCATATATATACACATATATATGTGTATATATATTAGGCTTAAAAGTCTAAATGACCCATATATTTATATTTACATACACACACACAGTGGAATACTACTCAGCCATAAAAAAATAATAAAATTTGCCATTTGCAACAATATGGATGAAACTGAAGGGTATTATGCTACATGAAATAAGTCAGACAGAGAAAGACAAATACTGTCTTTCAATACCATATATTATCACTTATATGTGGAATCTGAAAAATTAAATGAATGACTATAATAACAACAAGATTAGCTACTTATGTTTGAGGGCCTATATATTGAACAAATATATTGTAGTGATTAAGTTAATGATATACATGGGAGTTCCCTGTACTATGCTTGAAGTTCCTATTCTTGTTTAAAATTATTTCAAAATAAAGTTATTTTTAAATACATCTAAATGATATATCTTTTTAAATGATAACCCCCTCTTTTTTTGATTAATTGGCTAATTGCCTATCCCAATCATGTCAAATGAGAGGGGAATTACTGTCTTATTACTTGATGCTTTTTGTAGCAGATTATTTTTCAGTTCATAGAATATTTATTAACAATATTTAGACTTTTGAGGAAATTGTGGTTATTCTTTCCTTTAATTCAGATAAACCATGCCATTAGGAGAAGAATTTCTCCAAGAATGCTGTGATGTGTTTAAATATCAGAGAAATGGAGTGCAGTTGCCTAAGAGTATATCTTATTCAGGACTCTAGAGCTACATGTGATAGCAAAAGCAGATACACAGGAAAATAAGGGAAATAGCCATAGATATCCTGAACCTGTGTATTTGTAAGTTCTAGGGAGGGCACAAAAGTAACAATGAACTTGATAAAAAAGCAAGTAGTGGGCTTCCCTGGTGGCACAGTGGTTGAGAGTCTGCCTGCTGATGCAGGGGACATGGGTTCGTGCCCCAGTCTGGGAAGATCCCACATGCCGCGGAGCGGCTGGGCCCGTGAGCCATGGCTGCTGAGCCTGCACATCCGGAGCCTGTGCTCTGCAACGGGAGAGGCCACAACAGTGAGAGGGCCGCGTACCGCAAAAAAAAAAAAAAAAAAAAAAAAAAGCAAGTAGCAATAAAAGTGCCAATTCATAATACCCCAAGTCAGAAGCATTCCCAATATTGATATACAACCCAGAGGAAATATTTTTATTTTATTTAGTTCTCCTCCATGACAAAAACTGCAAGGTCAAAAGACCAAAAACAGAAAAATAATATTGCCAACTCATATCACAGACAATGACAATATAAATCAATTTGAAAATGAACAAGAATCCAACAGATAATGAGCAAAGAGTACAAATACAAATATGAACATAAAATTTACAGAAAGTGAGCTGTAAATGGTCCTTAAACATATGTAAAGACTTCACCTTCAAGTATGAAAACTGCTAATTAAACCAAAACTGATATGCCATTTTTTATTCTTATAAGACCGGCAAAGATCAAAAGTTCATATAGGACTGATGGACTTCCCTGGCGGTGCAGTGGTTAAGACTGTACACTCCCAATGTAGGGGGCATGAGTTCGACCCCTGGTCAGGGAACCAAGATCCTGCATGGTGCAGCCAAAAAAAAAAAAAAAAATTCATATAGGATTGAAATAGCTAAAGCTAGAAATAACCAAAATGTCTAAAAAGAATGGAATGGAGGAAGTAACTATGGTATATTTCTTCTGTGAAATCCTATACAGCATTAAATAGGATTGAATTGGCGTTACATGTGAAAATATTTACAAGCGTGTAATGTGAAAAATAAGACATAAAAGATGCATATGGTACAATTCCATTTTTCTAATATTTATTCATAGACACCACTAAGTTCTACTGATTAGGAGTACATATATGAGTGATAAAATATCAAGAAAATTATTAACATTAAAGCCATGAGAATTGTTACCGCTGGAAGGATGAATGAGGAAAGATTGGGAGTGAACATGTGGGAGCTTCTGGAAAGTTAGAAATGTTTTGAATTTTACCTGAATTGTAGTTACACAAGAGTCTGCTTTATAATTATACTTTAAATTGCGCCTATGTTTTACACTCTCTTCTGCGGTTATAGCACATGAATATATATTTCCAAGAAGAGAAAAAACCCCACAATGACCAACAAACCTGTGAAAAGATTCCTGACCTAATTTGTAATAATAGAAAAGAGAATTAAATGAGATGCAATTTTATACTCACAGATTTGCAAAGGCTAAAGAGTATCATAAGAATGTAGAAAAGTGGTAGCAGCAGTGTAAATCCGTATAAGCACTTTGGAAAACAATTTGGTATCATCTAGTAAAGTTGATGGTGCTCACACCCCATGACTCAGCATTTCCACTATTAGATACATTTTGTAGAGAAACTCTACCTCACATGCAGGAGACTTATATAGGAAAGTTAATGGCGCTGTTATTTACAATAGCAAAAAATTGGAAACAATTCATGTTTTACCACAGGAGCATGGACAATCCCATATAGTCTCTATGTAATGATGAAAATTAATGAACTATCATTATGTGCATTAACATAGATGAATGACACACTGATATAAAAAGTATGTTGTAGAAAAATACATGCAGTATGATTTCTTTTTTATTACTGCTCAAACACATGTAATGTGAAAATAAGTAATCATATATATACACTTGTGGTAAGATATTAAAGAAAATAGAGTGTTAAATATAAAATTTAATCTAAAAAAAACTCCCAATGAAAAAGAGGAAATTTGATTGGAGAGCGATGCACATGGATTTTAAGTTTATGGGTAATATTCTATATCAAGTCGTGAGGTAGATATATGAGTATTCATTTTATTACTATTCTATGTACCTTTCATAGGCTATATAGATGAATATGCTATATATACACATACATGTATGCATGACATGTATTTATGACACAACCTTTATTTTAAAAGAATGAGAAAGAAAAATAATAAGATGATCCTTTATACATTTTTTAAATTATTATTATTTTTTAAGATTTTATTATTTTTTAAAAATTTATTTTGGCTGCACAGGGTCTTGGTTGCAGCATGCGGGATCTTTTAGCTGCGGCATGTGGACTCTTAGTTGCAGCATGTGGCCTTCTTAGTTGCGGCATGCATGCGGTATCTAGTTCCCAGACCAGAGATCAAACCGGGCCCCCTGCATTGGGAGCGTGGAGTCTTACCCACTGGACCACCAGGGAAGTCCCGATTCTTTATATATTTAAATGGAATAATCTTCAAGATAAATTAAGTGGATATGTGTATAGGATGCTATGATTAGTATAAATAAAAGGGCGAAATGAGAATAAATATACATTTTCCTTATTTGTGTACTGAACATCTTTAGGAAGTTACACAGGAAACTGATAGCTGGGTTACCACCTGAGGAATTAGGTATTTGAAAGGCACTTATGTGGGAGGGAGAAATTCCACTGAATGCCCTTCTGTAACTTTAAAGCTTGTACCAACCAAATACATTATAATTATTACAATAGCTGCAGTTAAAATTTTTAAAATAAATTATAATATCCCACCCAAATTTTCTGGTTAGAATGGGTCCTGTGATATACCTAAATGGGTGGGAAAGAAGAACCTGACTTACAGTCTACTAACAAAGGATGAAGGCATTCTATCCCTGGCCTTCTTGCCTAGAGGGCACAGCACAAGGATATACTCCTTTTGCCGCCAGAAAGGAAGGAGAATTCGGGAAGGCATGCTGTGATTATTATCTTTATAAACTGCAAACGATAAGCATGAAATAGAAGAATGGGGCTGAATTTGGTTAATGTCAAACCAGAAACTCACACCAAATGTCAAATTTTCCCAGCCGCTCTCATTAACAACACTTATGCCAGTCACATACATTGGTTTCTACAGAGATCAGCCAAAATGTCCAACAGTTACTGGCTATAATCTGACTTTCTAACAAAAACTAGCTTATCATATCCATGCAAAGCCCAAGGCTGAGCAACACAGAATAACAGCAGCAGAGAACGAACACTGAGCCAGAGTAAATCCACTTATTTATGACATAGCTTAATCAGTTTGGGGAAGCTCTTATTTGATAGCACCATCCACGATTCTGGAATTTTCCTCCAATTAACAATTGTGCAAAATTTACCAAATGTATCATTTCGTTGTCTAAAATGGACAAAGCCTTCATTTTTATAAAATGATTATTTTGTAATTTAACTAGTATTTTTTAAAATGCTTTTAGGTAGGACAGAGCCAATTTATTCTTACTTTGCTTGTTCTTCAACTTTCTGTACTGTCATGAGGGTTGTCATTTTAAACTTTCTGAGTAGTATCTAAAAAGAGGTGCTCATGTTACAAATCTTGATATATTTACAGCATATAATTACACAAGTAGTCAACAAACATTTCTGTGCCTACTACTTTTAAAATAGTCTATCAAGAGATAAAAAGACAGAGATAGAAAAGTACTATATAGATTGTTCTTTCCAATAGATTTGTTTGCCTGGAGAGCCCAGCTATACTGTGACTGGTAATGAAAGGTAAGCAAAGGAAAAGTAGATAAATTACTTGTCGTATAAGTGTGTAGCATCTAGGGCTTATTTAGAAATCTGATAGTATTTGGAGCTATCTGAATTCCATAACGCTTAAGGGCAGAAGGAACATTTTCCCTTGATCTTGGAAGCCGAGAATGATTTTTTTTTTTTTCTGTGGTATGCCGGCCTCTCACTGTTGTGGCCTCTCCCGTTGCGGAGCACAGGCTACGGACGCGCAGGCTCAACGGCCATGGCTCACGGGCCATGGCTCACTGGTCCAGCCGCCCGGACCAGGGCACGAACCCGTGTCCCCTGCATCGGCAGGCAGCCTCTCAACCACTGTGCCACCAGGGAAGCCCCCGAGAATGATTTTTATAAGAAGGAAGAGAACCTAAAAGATGGAAGAGCATGAGCTAGCTAAGATTGGTAGAATGAAGTAAATCAAGTAGGTATTTGGAAAACCAGAAGCTATGCCTTAAAAAGCCAGTTACAGGATCTCAGAGAAGTGAAATGAAGTCAGACTAGAGGCCATGAAAAATTACGCTAAGTCATTTACATTGTGTTGTTGTTAATTTGTTCATGGGGAACCATTAAATGTTTTTTTTAATACTTAAATATGAACCACATTTTATTTAATAGAAGAAATATTTGGCCAGAGTAGATTAGTGAACAGATCTTTTTTAAAAAAATTGTGATAAAATACGCAACATAAAATTTACCATCTTAACCTTTTTAAAGTGTCCATTTCAGTGGCATGAGTACATTCACACTGCTGTGCTGCCATTACTACCATCCCTCCACAGAACTCTTTCATCTTGCAAAATGGAACTCTGTACCCAATAAATAAAAATTCCACATTCTCCCCTCCCCAGACCTTTTTTTTCTAAATATGAAATAAAATAACAGACACATAAAAGGCAAAACATTTTCCCAAGGGTGTTGAGAAATATATAAGATTTAATGAGTGGGTTTGCTTGCTGTACCCTATTTACATGTTTCTTTCTTATCATTTCTCTGTCTCTCTCTCTCTCTCTATATATGGGGGGAAGGGAGAGAGAGAGAGAGAGAGAGATTTACACACAAGCATACACTATATATATGTATATAGTGTATGTACGTGATACATATATCACATATTTCTTAGATCTAAGAAATTGAAAAGGCTAAGGAAAGAATATGGCTGAACTGATCAAGAAGGGAGTAGATTTCATTAGCAAGATGCCCTAGAGGTTAGCCATCACGGGCCTTGACCAGTAATACCAACCATTCAACATAAAATATAGTGGTTTTGGACATAAAATAACATTTAGGCAGAACATAAAAGGGTTGTATTGGATAATACAGTAAGAGGGAATAGATCCACTTTTACTATCATCTGGCTGATGTATTGATAGTACTACAACCTAGGAGAAAAGGATCTAGTTTTCATTTTTAGTCGCATACAGTATACCTCCAGAAGCTCTTTCACTGCATCATTGCCAGAGAGGGGCCTTGGATGGCTGGGGAACCAATGAGTGTATCCAGTTACTTTGTTTTAACAAGCTTCTATGGAAACAGGAGCAGACCAGGAAATTTCAAATGAGCTAACAGTCTTCACTGAGCACACACAATGTATTCAGCCAGGTTCTAGGTTTTACAGATCATGGTTAAGTTTTTAGCGTGATGTGTAATCAGGAAGGATAAAGTTTTACATCTTACAGGAATATGTGGTTATATCTAACAACAATATTATGATATTTCCATATCTTGTGGTATTGCCATGGGAAAACACAAATTTGTTTTCATGAGTTTACTGCAAAATCAGCTGTCATATATGCCTTAATTTAAAGATAATTAGCCTTTTTTCTTTTTTTTTTTTTGGTAATTGGAAACTTGAGGAGGAACATTGTAAGATACCCCAAAGTAAACAAACCCAGTTGGCAGAGTAAATTAGTTTTAATTTACATGAGATTTTATATGCTTAGAGATTTTGGGTTGAAAGAAACTGCACTTTCTGAATTCTAAAAACAATTTTAGTGCATTTTATTTCTTATGTTTGCCTAATATTGACTTTGTTGCTTTTTATTGCTATCATCGACTTCCCCAAGCCTTTAAAAGTTTGCCTTTTCATATATCTTATGGTCATTAGACTTACTAAAAGAAGAATTCAGTTCTACTTGGTAGACGATATGTTGGCGATCTATAAATTATGTGGCAATAATTTCATTTTGTGACAAATGTAATAATGAAAATCATTCTCACTGGATTGGAAAATCATGGTTTTATTAGACATTATGTGTTCCTGAACCTGAGCGTGACATTCCAGTGTGACCACGTAATCCCTAGATTGGAACTGACTACAAAGTCTTGACTCAACCATAAAGGAGAATAAGCTGAGTGGAGGAAGGACTGGGCAGGGTGTGAGGAATTCTATCTGCTAACGTTTGGGCGTTGTGGCTGTTAATATCACACGAGCAAAAGAAAAAGAACTCTGGGCTCTCTTCTTCGCTTGTTCATCAAATCATGATTTCCAAGCCAAGTTTCTTACAATAATTTTATATTTTAGTTACATTTTGCTTATTTGTCTTTATCAGAAACAGAGACAGATTTATGTAGTAGCCCCAAAGTTTTCAATTAAAGCCTGGCAACACTCCTTATTAAAGAATGTTCATGGCTAATCACTGAATGTAAGGCAATGATTTTATACGTTTTTGTTGTTGCTTCAAAGTATTGGTTTGAGGAGATTATGGTCCTTTTCAGAAAATTGCTAACAAGACAGGCACTTTTTCCAGATAAATCCACGTATGTACCTACATTCACAATCATATACAATTTCAAGGGGTTCTTCCATTTCCTGAATTATATCCATGTACCCCTAATTTAGAACATGAAGCTTGAAGCACCAAATCTATGCTTTTCAAGTGACCCTCTACAACTAGAGCATCTCCCGTCTCAATCTCTTCTCTCACTATTTTATAAAATTAAGCTTCTACTCAAGTCAATATGATTTCCTTACTGTCTCCAAAACAAGTCATATTAAACTCGACCTACAATCTAATGCTGCCATCCTCCCTGGCCCTTGGATAACTTTTGTGTTTTCTTCTCCTTTAATCCCAGGTTCTAGAAAATCAAAGTTTAAATTAGTCTTTCCAAGAAAAAAAAAAATTCCTGATGTCTGCTCACAGTGCATTCTCCTTTCTCTGTATTTTTAATTTGTGACACGCTGCATATTGATGAATATACGACAGTATCTTAAAGTAGTAATATTTCCCTGGGTGTGTGGTAGAAACCCTCAAGAAAACTATGAACTCCAGTAGCATAGGGTTACACTCCACACTTGGATCCATTCAGTTAGAAACTCTTCTATGAAGAAAGATGCTGTTGGGATGCTATTGACTTCATTGTGAAGTGTCCTCTTAAGGAGAACCAGCTGTGGCAACATTCTGGTTGGATATTACCCTATCACTTGATTTATTTCCTTTCATGGTTATCTGAATTTCATAGCTAATTTCCCTCTCCTTTGTTTGCTAGAAGCTTAGAGCCAAATTGGTGGAATTTTAGCAGCAGTATAGGGCTTCATGGCATGTTTTCCTTTTGTTTTACCACATTTTATTTTCCTTTTATGAAAATTTCCTCATGGTGTTTATCTTCTGATAATATATTAATGTTTTTGAAACAATCTAAATGTCCTTCTTGAAAAAAGTCAGAAAAACGCACAATAAATAAAACATATTATTTGCTTCCTCTAATGTGTTATGGAAATGCTTGAAGAGGATGAATGGTTACCAAAGATCAGGTGAGGGTGGGAGGGAGGAAGACATGCATAGATTAGAATGTTAGTTTTACTAATTTCAAAAGGAGTAATTTTAATTTACAGGTTATAATAATTTGGATTAAAATAGTAATTTTTCATCTCAGACGTTCTTTATTCCTCATTCCTGTTATATTTCTCTCTGTAGGACTTATACCTGGCATATCTCTATTTGCTCTTTGTTCATCTGTATCCTTCTGCTGGAATATCAGCTCCATGAAGGTGTGAATTCACTTTGTTCCTCACATATCCCCACAAACTTTAACAGTGCATGGCCCCAATTAAATACTCCATAAATATTGAATGAATGAATAATTTTAAAATCACAACAATATCCTATGGATACAGGGTAGAAATAGTCCCACTAAACTGGAAATGTATGTCTTTTAGTTCTACGTGTTCCGGTAGCAGTTTTGTGGATTTGGCTCAATTACAATATCTTCCAACTTTATTACCTTCTTTTATTTGTCTCATGATGATTTTGGATTAGATAGACTATAAGATATAATGCCAAGTCCTTTTCTCAAATTCTATTAATAAAGATTTTTTTAAAGTGTTTATTAATCAATTAGAATCCATGGAAATAGGGCTGTTTCTGAAAATTCCTCATATTATCTTTTATAGTGCTTCTGAAAAGGCCTTTATTTCTCGGTCAAGAATATCTTTTACTTTCCATTTTTTAAAGATTACAAAGTCTCCGACATGCAGGTCTGCAAACCTAAATTGATAAGACAGACCTTAACAGCTTTATTCTGTGACAGTTTTGAATGAGTAATTGTTTTTGATTTGAAAGATATTAACAATGGCTCTAAGTGTAATGAGAATCTCTTAGGTTATGAAGTCAGGTGAAGTAAACATGGTACAATTATTTGATGATTTTTATGAATGAGGATAGCTGTGTTCTAAAGCCAGGATATGAACAATTAACATTTACAATTCCTTTTCACTACTGGTGGACTTTCACCATTTATTTACATTATCTTTACGTTTCTTTAGTTCATTTCCCTTGCAGCCGTGTATAATAATGGTCTGATTCGGTTCTGTTTTATACACGTTCTTCAAAAATTCCATCATTTTGAGCTCATTTTCAAAGCAGGAAGTAAATGAATTCTTTTCAGGACAAAGACATATGAGGTAGGTGATATTTACTCTAAAAATCCTGCATTTTGTCCATTTGTATCAACACTCTTCCTCATTTACCATGTGCTAGGCTCTAGGGGTCTCTGAAGGTGAACAAGCCCTTACTGAGCTCAATCTAGTGGGAAGAACAGACACACACATGTCAATAGTTCATAGCTAAAGTGGTGAAGTAGCAGTGAGTACAATGAAGAGCACAGAGGAAACAGTGACAAAAGCCAGCATTTGATGAGGTAAGGGAGTGGGGCAGAAAAAAGAGAATTTGCAAGGTCACAAAGGAGCTTTGGAGCACAAGAGCTCATACTGTGCCAGGTAGAGAATTCTCTTCTATTCCTAGTTGGTTGGGTGTTTTTTATCAAGGCATCTATGAACACACACAGCTAACATCATATCTAATGGTAAAAGACTGAATGCTTTCCCCCTAAGATCAGGCACAAGACAAGATTGTCTGCACTCCCAATACTGTACTGGAGGTAGTGTACATACAGTAAAATTTTGCTAATTATTGTCAACATAGTCTCCAAAAATCTCATCCCATTTCAAACTATCATAAGGGTATTAGAATGCCTCGTTCCTTATCCTATCACAAAACATTTTGACTTCTACAATCTGTGAAAAAATAGTTATATATTGAAGTTTTAATTTGAACTGCTTTAATTATAATTGAGGTCGAACATTTTTTATATGTTATCTATTTCTAATAGTATTTCTGCAAACTGTCCATTTGTGTTGTAACCCATTTTTATTTGCTGTTGGTTTTTTGTATTGATTTATGAAAGCTTTTTATATATTAAGAACTTTCAGTCTATATATTTTACATATAAATGTTTTATAAGCATTTTTTGTTTGTAATTAGACCTTGCTCATGATATTTTTTACCATCTTAAATATCTAACTAAACGTATCTGTTTTCTGTGTTTTGTATCTTTTTTAGAAACGGCTTCCTGTTTTCAAGTTTTAAAAAATAAATCCCCTACTTATTTTTATTTATTTATTTATTTTTTGCGGTAGGCGGGCCTCTCACTGTTGTGGCCTCTCCCATTGCAGAGCAACAGGCTCTGGACACGCAGGCTCAGCGGTCATGGCTCACGGGCGCAGCCGCTCCGCGGCATGTGGGATCTTCCCGGACCAGGGCATGAACCCGTACGGACTCTCAACAATTGCACCACCAGGGAAGCCCCCCTACTTATTTTTATAGTATTCAAATTTTGGCCCATCCAAAATTATGATATAAAGATGGGGATAGGAACCCCCAAATAGTTAACCAGTTACTCCTTCCCTATTTAAAAAATTGTGTATAACTTCTTATCATGTTAAAATGACATTTTATCATTAGAAAATTACTCTGTGAGTTTTTAAAACATGTGTGTTTGGGTTCTTTGTCACATTCTGTTCCATTGTTCTATGTAGGAAGAGGGAGTCCACCAGGGGCCCTGACCGTGCCCGCACAATCTTGCAGAGTGTGTTACAAGGCTTATACATATCCTGAAACAGCTATTTCTGTAGCTATCTACATAGGCAAATGATTAGATCAATAATAACCATCCTATAACTGTTCAATTCCTGGCGCAGGGGCTTGGGGAAACTGGCTTGTTCATTGCTTGCTACAATGTTTATTGTTTGCTCAAAAATGCTGCGCCCTTTGCCCTGGATTCCTTTCATTGAATAAAACTGCCTCTGCAGGTGGCATCTGGGCCCAGTGCACAATCCTGGTGGAACCTGGAGGGGCAAGAGTAAGCACTGTAAATATGCTGAATGACAGTAAACTCACCAAGACAAGTGTGATCTTGCAGGTCCTTATTAAGGTGGTCAGTCCCTCTTCTCAAAACTATACTTACTTATTTTACTATATAGAATTAAAGTAAGTTATTGATTCCTGTACAATTTAAATTAGTTGAAAATTCCAGAACAAGGCAGACTTTATCTCAGGCTACTACACTAATTTTCACTAATTTATCAGTCCTACTGTAATATAAGCTTATAATATAATCTTTATAATATAATGAAGTATGAAAATTCTTCAGAATATTGGTGATTATAAATAATGCCTTGAATTTCCAAAAGGGTATTCTGAAAGCTGACCTCAGATGACTGTAATGTACAAGTCTGGTAAAATACTAGATTTTTAGAAATAACTGTCTTCAATAGTCCCAAAACACTCATCAAAACAAAATTATCTGACACAAACAAAAACAAATTAAGAAGTGATAAAATGGGGTATAACAAGAGCAAAATCTCTAGGAAGACAACACAATGACCAGGGAATTACTTGATCAATCAGGAATAATGGAGAATAAAATAAAATAATTAGGAGTAAGAAATTGATAGATATTTCCCTTTAAGATATGTGGTAAGTAAGTAAGTAAGTGGTCCATGAGTTATCTACCTTAATCCCAAAAGGAGGGATATGAAAGAAACTGGGATTCAAGGAATCAGCTGATGGGGTATTGAGTGAGAATTCCTATTATTATTATAATTGTAGGTCTATTAAATGGCAGGCTGGAATGGCCTAAGAAAACAGGTTAAATCGAAAGGTGTGTGTATACATATATATGTATGTATATGTGAAAATTGCATAACGCCCAAATAGGGAGGCATGCATTTACAACTCCAGGGAAGGTGGAGGCGGGGTGGAACAGGGGCAGGAGAAGTTCATCTGGTGGAAACTGTCTGACTTCAAATGTCTATGAACCAATACGGTCTCTCCAATATTAACATCACTCGCTCAGTGGCATCAAAAACGACGACCCCCGACCCCAACCTCAAAGCCATTGGAAGTAAAATCAGTATTCACGGAATTATAGAACCTGAGTCTAGAGTTGTAGTTATCCCACACTGCTTTAGGCAAGAACCCATCTTCAAGGGCTATGTGAGATTCTGAGTGTTGTGTTTTCAAAAGACGCTGAGACTGCTGTTATGAGGAGCAGAGTAAACCACATGGTGAAAAATTGGGGACCATTTTACAGGAGAAATAGTGAATAGATCTAGTAATATTTCATCTTGAAATGAGATAGTTTTCAGTTAAATATGATATTTGATTTACTGAATTAAAAATATTTGAAAGATTAGTTTATGGCCATTGGATTAAAATTCTCTATCTATACATCATGTTTGTCTAGCAATCCAGATGATTTTGGTTAAGACTCTTCCAAGCATAACATTTTACAATTCTAAAAGTTAAGGGTTACAATTAATCTGTGACAAATCACTGAGAATAAAAAGGACTAAGTTTTGGAAAGTAGGTAGATTTGAACAAATGTAAAAACTTTCCTAATAGAATTATAATGCAGATACAGACTCTTGAGATAGGCCATCAGGTTCAAATCTCATCTCCATCAATTACTGTGTGACATTCAGCAAGTTACCCTTTCTGTGCCTCAGTCTGACCATCTATAAATCACTGATAATAGTAGCACTTATGCATGTGTATATTGCAGAATTAAAATATGACTTAAAATGCTGCCAGGCATATGTAAGTGCTATATAAATGTTAGCCTTTATTATTATTAAACTTCTTAGGAAATAGAACAGGTAATTTTATGAATAATCACATTGGTTGGGGACCTGTTAGTCAATTTTACTAACAGGTAGGGGGTCTATGATTCCGTGATTTCTTTCTCTCTTCTTCACAGAGATGAACCTAATGAGAAAAATAGGCATAAAAAAATAATCATGCCTAAGATACTTCTGTGTCTTCTTGTCGTGCCTCTGTCCTATTAGGGGGACAAGGGAGAAAAATAGGCATAAAAAAATAATCATGCCTAAGATACTTCTGTGTCTTCTTGTCGTGCCTCTGTCCTATTAGGGGGACAAGGGAGAGTGGTGAAGGTGGTAGTTTTCCCACAGGAGGATTACTGATTTTTATAAATAAATATAAATTTAAAATAAGGCATAAGTACTACGACCCAGAACACTTTACAGACCGTATTTAAATGAAAACCACTGGATCAGTGTCATTTCCATTTTGCAGGAGGGTGAGAATGATGCGGAATGACTTCTAGCCCAAGAAGCAGAAGCAGCATCTGGAGAAGAGCATAGGCAATATATCTTCCAGTCACTGCTTTCTAATGCCAACAACTTGCAATGCAACAATGGAACTAAATCACTAGAGAAAGTAAGATGAATTAAAATTCATCCAAAGGAAGCATTCAAAATGCAAAAGCAAGGCTAATGTTTCCTTGTCCCTCTCACAGTTTTTGCTTATGCCCCTCCTACAGCAATTAATCACAATCTCCCAATTGATCTCTTGCCTCTGAAAACAGACTGTGTCTTATCATTTTTGTATCGCCAAACTTTTTATCATAGCACCTTGCTCAGGAAGTGAACCGAAATATTTTTTAAATAAATACATAAAGTTACTTGCAAAAGCTGAAAGTACTGGATAGTGTTAAATGAGCAAGTATTTTTGTTAATACCTACTGTGTGCCCTTATTGAAGCTTGATACTAAGATGTTTATTTAAATAATTAAACAATTAAACGACTCTGAGCTTATTGAAAATATGAATTTCTTATTAATATCTATATTCTCAGGTTCGCTTGACAGTTCCATGTACATACGTAATAATAGGTGCACAAAGGTGTTACTAAATTAATACCCAATCTGATTGATTATTGAAGATTTTTCTGATACAACTACTGATAACAACAATTAAGAAAACAGTTGTTGAAATTTCTTATGGTATTTTAAAATCCATTGTGATGAAAACCTAAGATGTATTATTTTATTTAATCTTTACAGCAAATCTATGAAATTTGCATTATTACCTATAGTGAGTGTCCCTTATATGGACACTCGTCCTTGGATTTAGGCCCATCCAGATAATCCACCCAAGAAAGTTACTTACATCCACAAAGACTCTTTCCAAATAAAGTCACATTCACAGGTTTTGGAGCTTAGGATGTGGACATATCTTTTGGGGGAGTCACCGTTCAACTCACTACAGTGTTGTAACAAATTATCATAAACTTAATGGCTTAAAAGAATATAAATTTATGGCCTTACATCCTAGAGATTGTCATACTGAATAAAGTAAGTCAGACAGAGAAAGAGAAACATCATATGATATTGCTTATATGCAGAATCTAAAAAGAAATGATACAAATGAACGTACTTACAAAACAGAAACAGACTCACAGACTTAAAGAATGCACTCATGGATACCGGGGCTGGGGGGAAGGGTGGAGGGAAGGGATGGTTAGGGAGTTTGGGATTGACATGTACACACTGCTATATTTAAAAAGGATAACCAACAAGGACCTACTGTGTAGCACAGGGAACACTGCTCAGTGTTACGCAGCAGCCTGATGGGGGGGAGTTCAGGGGAGAATGAATACATGTATATGTATGGCTGAGTCGCTTTGCTGTGCACCTGACACTATCACAACATTGTTAATCGGCTATACTCCAATATAAAATAAAAAGTTAAAAGGTAAATTAATAAATTTATGGTCTTACAGTTCTATATATCAGAAGTCTGACACTAGTCTCACCGGGTTAAAGTCAAGAAGTCGGCCCGACTGTGTTCCTTTCTGGATGGAGACTCTAGAAATGAAACTGTTTACTTGTCATTTCCAGCTTCTTGAAGCTGTCCCCATTTCTTGGATCACGCTTGCCTTTCTCTATCTTTAAAAGCCAGCAACACTGCATCTCTCCCACCTTTCTTCTGTCTTTATTTCTGTCTCTGACTGCAGTTAGGGGAGGTTTTTTCACTTTTAAGGACTCATGATCAGATTGGACCCACCTGTGTAATCTGGGATAATCTTCACATCTCAAGGAATTTAAACCACATCCACAAAATCCCTTTTGCCACGTAAGGTAACATATTCAGAGGTCTTGGAGATTAGGACATGGACATATTTAGGGGGCTATTATTCTGCCTACCACACAATGCCTAAAACCTGGTGTTGCTTTAGAATCATGCTTGAAGACATTTGAAGATCAGTGATGCCTCACAGGAGCTGAGGATTGTGGGCTTATCAATGGAAGCCAGCAGACAAACCCTGGACAACCAGAAACCTGTCCTGTTAAGGCTGTGGTCCCTGCTCTACTACTCAGCTCTGCTCACTGCTGTTACTACCAGGTCATGCCCAATGAAACCTGAACATTCTGAAGAGATTTGATTGTTATTAAACTCCTGTTCAGACCAGACCATAGTCATTCCTTAAGGTGCCATGATGGTAGACAATTCTTCCACAGGACCATCACCCACAACAAACTGGCTCTGTACCATTGGTATTATAGTTCTTTAACATAAGTATTTACCTACAGGTCAAGATGGCCACCCGGTGGCTGGATTGAGACAGATTCCTGGTGTCCCCTGACTCATACCCTAAACCACCAGCCCCCCTTCAACTGTGGTTTGTTGTCAGGGCAGAATAACAGGTCCTACTTTTTTCTGCCTTTGGTGAAGTTCATCCTGCTCTCACTGAACAGGTTTTTAAAACTGGAATTATTTTAGGTCTTATGAAACCAATTTCCTCTCAAAAATTTATTTTAATCAATTTATCCAGAATTGGTTTCTGTTGCATGAAACTTAGAAAGCTGAATGATACAGAAACTTTTTCAGTCTGTTCAATATGCTAGACTTTATTGTAGAGAAAGGCTTAGTCTTTCAATGGGATGTTAATTTTCTCAGACACTTCCATTTTGCTTCCATGTGTTGAAATATTTTAATTATAATATTGTTGTTTTCCATCAAGTTGCATGAACTAATATGTCATTTCTCTTTGATGTCTAGTTAGTAACTGGCCTAACTGGACCAAAAAAAAAAAAAAAAGATAGATTTAGTATAAAGAATGTCAATAAAATAGATTGGCTACAGGGCTTCCCTGGTGGCACAGTGGTTGAGAGTCCGCCTGTCAATGCGGGAGATGCGGGTTCGTGCCCCGGTCCGGGAAGATCCCACATGCCGTGGAGCGGCTAGGCCCGTGAGCCATGGCCGCTGAGCCTGCGCGTCTGGAGCCTGTGATCCGCAATGGGAGAGGCCACAGCAGTGAGAGGCCCGCGTACAGCAAAAAAAAAAAAAAAAAAAAAAAAGATTGCCTACAGCTATTGATAAGAGATACATCACTTTCTATTAAAATGACCTTCTCCAATTTGATTAACCTTTCTGGGTATCAGTTTCTACATTTTTTTTTTATTGTGACAAGCAAGGGAAATGAAATCAAAATATTATATGTGAAAACATGCCTCTCATTTACTAGGTGCTTGATAGATGCCTCATTGCTGACATGACAGATTTTGATAAAATTATTTTCTGTGATTATTTATAATTTTCAATAGTAAATTTGAAAAAAATAGTTTGAACGATATCAAAATCTTGTAGAAAAACTGATCATCTCGTCTAGAATGTTTACTGTATGTAGTTGGGATGTCATGAAGGACAAGCATAAACGCCACAGTATTCTAAGATCCAAGTCTTAGAATGGATCCATAAAGATTGAGTACATAAAAATGACTCTTCTACTCTTTAAAAATATTTCTGTTTTGGAAGAAAAGAACTAGGAGCTATTGGCATGTCCAGTGAAACAAAAGAACTCAGTGCTTACTTTATTACTACTTAATTTATTACTACTTAATTTATTACTATTACTACTGCTTGTCTTAATCCATAGAGAACATCTCTTGCATTGACCTGGAAGCTGCCCCTGACAGAGCCACACATGTGATGCAGATCTTAAACATTTATAATTATCAATTCCAGATTTCTACTTTGAGGCTTGTATCACTCAGGGTCCAAACAGGAATACAGAAAACTCTCTAAGAATTTAAACCAGAAGGGATTTGGTTACACAAGTGATGAGATGGGTGAAAAGTCAAATAGAGTATAGGAAAGCAACCCAGAGGTTAGCAATAGCAGGAAACTACTAAAAACCTAGGCTGCAGAGTCAAAGGGAGGATGTGTTATGAAATTCTAGGGACTGAAGTCACTAAAAGAAGCTAGAAACACGTCAGTCTTGTCTGGTGTGAACTAGAGAAATAGACAAATCCATGGCTGGAGACACCACCCAAAGCAGATAAAGAGGAGGGAGAGGAAGAGGGAAAGGGGGAGGGGGAGGGGGAGGGGGAGGGAAAGATCATCCAAGACAGAGAAAAAGAAAATTACCTTGACTTCTTTTTCCTATCCTTCAATCTCCCATAAGAGGCTTGTATTGGCTGCACCCAATCAAAAGTCAGCTGGATTCTGCAGGGATCAGCCATTGTGAAAAAGAACAGGGGAGGCATGAAAAAAAATGTATCTGAATGCTAATAGACCCAGAACTGGCTCTCAGCCCAGAGAAGTTTTATCAATTCTCAGAATGTATCTAGTTCTTACAAAGCATTCACTAGAGTGGAAAAGGAAGTAAAAATATCATGGGTATTCCTGAAAGTTCAATAAGCATAACATCTTACTCTAACCCTCTGTATCAACTCCATCACGAAATCCTATTGATTTTACTTTATTCTCCGTGGTTGCCTTTTTCAATCTTTCTCTTGAATGACTGCACTAGCTTCCCAAGTAGGCTCCCCATATGTTACACTGTGAACACTTTGATGGGTTTCATCAGACAAAAATTCTTTTCAAATTACAGATGAAATTATGTCACTTTTCCCTCATCATTTAACTCATCAATGCCTTCCTGTTGCTCCTGGAATAAAGATCCACATCTGTAACGTGACCGACAAGGCCCTGTGTAGCTTGGCCTCTTTCTGCCTCTTCAGGTTCACTTTTTTTATAAGGGTTTTTTTAAAAAGTATTTATTTACTTATTTGGTTGCACCAGGTCTTAGTTGTGGCAAGCGGGTTCCTTAATTGTGGCACATGGGCTCCTTAGTTTTGGCATGCAAACTCTCAGCTGCAGCATGCATGTGGGATCTAGTTCCCTGACCTGGGATTGAACCCGGGCCCCCTGCATTGGGAGTGTGGAGTCCTATCCACTGCAAAACCAGGACAGTCCCCAGGTTCACTTTTGATTGCTCTGCTTCTCATACTTTGTTTCAACCATTCTGGCGTTTTTATAGTTTAAAATAGTGTACCGAGGAGCTTCAAGATGGCGGAAGAGTAAGACATGGAGATCACCTTCCTCTCCACAAATACATCAGAAATACATCTACATGTGGAACAACTCCTACAGAACACCTACTGAACGCTGGCAGAAGACCCTCCCAAAAGGCAAGAAACTCCCCATGTACCTGGGTAGGGCAAAAGGAAAAAGAAAACACAGAGACAAAAGAATAGGGATGGGACCTGCACCTCTGGGAGGGAGCCGTGAAGGAGGAAAGGTTTCCACACACTAGAAGCCCCTTTGCGGGCGGAGACTGCGCGTGGCGGAGCGGGGGAGCTTTGGAGCCGCGGAGGACAGCGCAGCCACAGGGGTGCAGAGGGCAAAGCGGAGAGATTCCCTCACAGAGGATCAGTGCCGACTGGCACTCACCAGCCCGAGAGGCTTGTCTGCTCACCCGCCAGGGCGGGCGGGGCTGGGAGCTGAGGCTCGGGCTTCGGTCGGAGCGCCGGAAGAGGACTGGGGTTGGCGGCGTGAGCACAGCCCGAAGCGGGCCAGTGCACCACAGCTAGCCGGGACGGAGGCTGGGAAAAGCTCTGGAACTGCTTAAGAGGCAAGAGGCTTTTTCTTCCCTCTTTGTTTCAGGGTGCGTGAGGAAAGAGGATTAAGAGCGCTAAGTAAAGGAGCTCCAGAGACGGGCACGAGCTGCGGCTATCAGCATGGACTCCAGAGACGGGCATGAGACGCTAAGGCTGCTGCTGCCGCCACCAAGAAGCCTGTGTGCAAGCACAGGTCACTATCCACACCCCCCTCCCGGGAGCCTGTGCAGCCCGCCACTGCCAGGGTCCCGTAATCCAGGTACAACTTCCCCGGGAGAACGCACGGCGTGCCTCAGGCTGGTGCAATGTCACGCCAGCCTCTGCCACCGCAGGCTCGCCCTGCATCCGTACCCCTCCCTCCCCCCAAGCCTGAGTGAGCCAGAGCCCACGAATCAACTGCTCCTTTAGCCCCGTCATGTCTGCCGTCCTGTCTGACCGAAGAACAGATGCCCTCAGGCGACCTACACGCAGAGGCAGGAACAAATTCAAAGCTGAACCCCAGAAGCTGTATGAACAAAGAAGAGAAAGGGAAATCTCTCCCAGCAGCCTCAGGAGCAGAGGATTAAATCTCCACAATCAATGAGATGTACCCTGCATCTGTGGAATACCTGAATAGACAATGAGTCATCCCAAGTTGAGGAGGTGGACTTTGGGAACAACGATATATGTATATTTTTCTCTTTTTCTTTTTTTGTGAGTGTATGTGTATGCTTCTCTGTGTGATTTTGTCTGTTTAGCTTTGCTTTTACCATTTGTCTTAGGGTTCTATCTGTCCGGTTTTTTTTTCTTTTTTGGATACTTTTTAGCACTTGTTATCATTGGTGGATTTGTTTTTTGGTTTGCTTGCTCTTTCTTCCTTTCTTTCTTTTTTTTATTACTTAAATATTATTTTTAATAATTATTTTTTATTTTAATAACTTTATTTTATTTTATCTTCTTTCTTTCTTTTTTTTCTCCCTTTTATTCTGAGCCGTGTGGAGGACAGGCTCTTGGTACTCCAGACAGGCGTCAGGGCTGTGCCTCTGAGGTGGGAGAGCCAAGTTCAGGACATTGGTCCACAAGAGACCTCCCAGCTCCACGTAATATCAAACAGCGAAAAACTTCCAGAGATCTCCATCTCAAAGCCAAAACCCAGCTCCACACAACGACCAGCAAGCTACAGTGCTGGACACCCCATGCCAAACAACTAGCAAAACAGGAACACAACCCCACCCATTAGCAGAGAGGTTGCCTAAAATCATAAGAAGGTCACAGACACCCCAAAACACACCACAAGACGTGGACCTGCCCACCAGAAAGACAAGATCCAGCCTCATCCAGCAGAACACAGGCACTAGTCCCCTCCACCAGGAAGCCTACACAACCCACTGAGCCAACCTTAGCCACTGGGGACAGACACCAAAAACAACGGGAACTACGAACCTGCAGCCTGCAAAAAGGAGACACCAAAAACAGTAAGATACGCAAAATGAGAAGACAGAAAAACACACAGCAGATGAAGGAGCAAGATAAAAACCCACCAGACCTAACAAATGAAGAGGAAATAGGCAGTCTACCTGAAAAAGAATTCAGAATAATGATAGTAAAGATGATCCAAAATCTTGGAAACAGAATGGAGAAACTACAAGAAACGTTTAACAAGGACCTAGAAGAACTAAAGAGCAAACAAACAGTGATGAACAACACAATAAATGAAATTAAAAATTCTCTAGAAGGGATCAACAGCAGAATAACTGAGGCAGAAGAACGGATAAGTGACCTGGAATAGAAAATAGTGGAAATAACTACTGCAGAACAGAATAAAGAAAAAAGAATGAAAAGAATTGAGGACAGTCTCAGAGACCTCTGGGACAAAATTAAATGCCCCAACATTCAAATTACAGGGTTCCCAGAAGAGGAAGAGAAAAAGAAAGGGACTGGGAAAATATTTGAAGAGATTAAAGTTGAAAACTTCCCTAATATGGGAAAGGAAATAGTCAATCAAGCCCATGAAGTGCAGAGAGTCCCAAACAGGATAAATACAAGGATAAACATGCCAAGACACATATTAAACAAACTATCAAAAATTAAAGACAAAGAAAAAATATTAAAAGCAGCAAAGGAAAAATGACAAATAGCACACAAGGGATTCCCCATGAGGTTAACAGCAAGAGACAAAGAAGGACACAACATACTGATCCAGGGATCAATCCAAGAAGAAGATATAACAATTTAAAATAATTATGCACCCAACACAGGAGCACCTCAATACATAAGGCAAATACCAACAGCCATAAAAGGGGAAATCGACAGTAACACAATCATAGTAGGGGATTTTAACACCCCACTTTCGCCAATGGACAGATCATCCAAAATGAAAATAAATATGGAAACACAGCCTTTAAATGATACATTACACAAGATGGACTTAGTTGATATTTATAGGACATTCCATCCCAAAACAACAGAATACACTTTCTTCTCAGGTGCTCATCGACCATTCTCCAGGATACATCATATCTTGGGTCACAAATCAAGCCTTGGTAAATTCAAGAAAATTGAAATTGTGTCAAGTATCTTTTCCGACCACAATGCTATGAAACTAGATATCGATTACAGGAAAAAATCTTTAAAAAGTACAAACACATGGAGGCTAAACAATACACTACTTAATAACCAAGAAATCACTGAAGAAATCAAAGAGGAGATCAAAAAATACCTAGAAACAAATGACAATGAAAACACAACGACCCGAAACCTATGGGATGCAGCAAAAGCAGTTCTAAGAGGGAAGTTTACAGCAATACAATCCTACCTTAAGAAGCAAGAAACATCTTAAATAAACAAACTAACCTTACAGCTAAAGCAATTAGAGAAAGAAGAACAAAAAACCCCCAAAGTCAGCAGAAGGAAGAAATCATAAAGATCAGATCAGAAATAAATGAAAAAGAAATGAAGGAAACGATAGCAAAGATCAATAAAACTAAAAGCTGATTCTTACAGAAGATAAACAAAATTGATAAACCATTAGCCATACTCATCAAGAAAAAAAGGAGAAGACTCAAATCAATAGAATTAGAAATGAAAAAGGAGAAGTAACAATGGACTCTGCAGAAATACAAAGGATCATAAGACATTACTACAAGCAACTATATGCCAATAAAATGGACAACCTGGAAGAAATGGACAAATTCTTAGAAATGCACAACCTTCCGAGACTGAACCAGGAAGAAATAGAAAATATGAACAGACCAATCACAAGCACTGAAATTGAAACTGTGATTAATAATCTTCCAACAAACAAAAGTCCAGGACCAGATGGCTTCACAGGTGAATTCTATCAAACATTTACAGAAGAGCTAACACATCCTTCTTAAACTCTTCCAAAATAGAGCAGAGGGAAGGACACTCCCAAACTCATTCAATGAGGCCAACATCACCCTGATACCAAAACCAGACAAGGATGCCACAAAGAAAGAGAACTACAGGCAAATATCACTGATGAACATAGATGCAAAAATCCTCAACAAAATAATAGCAAAGAGAATCCAACAGCACATTAAAAGGATCATACACCATGATCAAGTGGGGTTTACCCCACGAATGCAAGGATTCTTCATTATATGCAAATCAATCAATGTGATACACCATATTAACAAATTGAAGGAGAAAAACCATATGATCATCTCAATAGATGCAGAGGAAGCTTTCAACAAAATTCAACACCCATTTTTGATTAAAAACCCTCCAGAAAGTAGGCATACAGGGAACTTACCTCAACATAATAAAGGCCATATTGACAAACCCACAGCCAACATCGTTCTCAATGGCAAGAAACTGAAACCATTTCCACTAAGACCAGGAACAAGACAAGGTTGCCCACTCTCTCCACTATTATTCAACATAGTTTTGGAAGTTTTAGACACAGCAATCACAGAAGAAAAAGAAATAAAAGGAATCCAAATTGGAAAAGAAGAAGTAAATCTGTCACTGTTTGCAGATGGCATGATACTATACAGAGAGAATCCTAAAGATGCTACCAGAAAACTACTAGAGCTAATCAATGAATTTGGTAAAGTAGCAGGATATAAAATTAATGCACAGAAATCTCTTGCATTCCTATAGACTAATGATGAAAAATCTGAAAGTGAAATTAAGAAAACACTCCCATTTACCATTGCAACAAAAAGAATAACATATCTAGGAATAAACCTACCTAAGGAGACAAAAGACCTGTATGCAGAAAATTATGACACTGATGAAGGAAATTAAAGATGACACAAACAGTTGGAGATATATACCATGTTCTTGGACTGGAAGAATAAACATGTGAAAATGACTATGCTACCCAAAGCAATCTACAGATTCAATGCAATCCCTATCAAACTACCACTGGCATTTTTCACAGAACCAGAACAAAAAAATTCACAGTTTGTATGGAAACACCAAAGACCCCAAATAGCCAAAGCAATCTTGAGAAAGAAAAACGGAGCTGGAAGAATCAGGCTCCCTGACTTCAAACTATACTACAAAGCTATAGTAATCAAGACAGTATCGTACTGGCACAAAAACAGAAATATAGATCAATGGAACAGGATAGAAAGCCCAGAGATAAACCCTTGCACATATGGTCACCTTATTTTTGATAAAGGAAGCAAGAATATACAATGGAGAAAAGCCAGCTCTTCAATAACTGGTGCTGGGAAAACTGGACAGCTACAGGTAAAAGAATGAAATTAGAACCCTCCCTAATGCCATACACAAAAATAAACTCAAAATGGATTAAAGACCTAAATGTAAGGCCAGACACTATCAAACTCTTAGGGAAAACATAGGCAAAATATTCTAGGACATAAATCACAGCAAGATCCTTTTTGACCCACCTCCTAAAGAAATGGAAATAAAAACAAAAATAAACAAATGGGACCTAATGAAACTTAAAAGCTTATGCACAGCAAAGGAAACCATAAACAGACGAAAAGACAACCCTCAGAATGGGAGAAAGTATTTGCAAATGAAGCAACTGACAAAGGATTAATCTCCAAAATTTACAAGCAGCTCATGCAGCTCAATATCAAAAAAACAAACAACCCAATCCAAAAATGGGCAGAAGACCTGAATAAACATTTCTGCAAAGAAGAGATACAGATTGCCCACAGACACGTGAAAGAATGCTCAGCATCATTAATCATTAGAGAAATGCAAATCAAAACTACAATGCGGGGCTTCCCTGGTGGCGCAGTGGTTGAGAGTCCGCCTGCCGATGCAGGGGACACGGTTTCGTGCCCCAGTCTAGGAAGGTCCCACATGCCGCGGAGCGGCTGGGCCTGTAAGCCATGGCCGCTGAGCCTGCGCGTCCGGAGCCTGTGCTCCGCAACGGGAGAGGCCACAACAGTGAGAGGCCCGCGTACCGCAAAAAAAACAAAAAAAACTACAATGAGATATCATGTCACACCAGTCAGAATGGGCATCATCAAAAAACCTACAAACAATAAATGCTAGAGAGGTGGAGAAAAGGGAACTCTCTTGCACTCTTGGTGAGAATGTAAATTGATACAGCCACTATGGAGAACAGTATGCAAGTTCCTTAAAAAACTAAAAATAGAACTACCATAGGACCCAGCAATCCCACTACTGGGTATATACCCTGAGAAAATCATAATTCAAATAGAGTCATGTACCACAATGTTCACTGCAGCTCTATTTACAATAGCCAGGACATGGAAGCAACCTAAGTGTCCATCTACAGATGAATGGATAAAGAAGATGTGGCACATATATACAATGGACTATTACTCAGCCATAAAAGAAACGAAACTGAGTTATTTGTAGTGAGGTGGATGGACCTAGAGTCTGTCATACAGAGTGAAGTAAGTCAGAAAGAGAGAGACAAATACTGTATGCTAACACATATATACGGAATCTAAAATACAACAAAAAAAATGGTCATGAAGAACCTAGGGGCAAGACAGGAATAAAGATGCAGACCTCCTAGAGAATGGACTTGAGGATACGTTGAGGGGGAAGGGTAAGCTGGGACAAAGGGAGAGAGTGGCATGGACATATATACACTACCAAATGTAAAGTAGATAGCTAGTGGGAAGCAGCCTCATAGCACAGGGAGATCAGCTCGGTGCTTTGTGACCACCTACAGGGGTGGGATAAGGAGGGTGGGTGGGAGGAAGATGCAAGAGGGAAGATATATGGGGATATATGTATATGTGTAACTGATTCACTTTGTTATAAAGCAGCAGCTAACAGACCATTGTAAAGCAGTTATACTCCAATAAAGATGTTAAAGAAACAAATAAATAAAAATAGTGTACCATTCTACTTTTCATTAGATGATCATCACATATGATATTCCCTCTACTTGGAATTCCATTTCCCAGATTAACTTTTTTGTGTGTGTGTGATCAGCACTTTCTGACTCCTAGTTGTATCTTTTTAAAGCATCTGTACCTTTTCTCATAGTTAGTTTCTATATACTTTAATTACATGTTTGCAGTGGAGGTAGTGTTTCATGATGCCTATTCTACCCAAGAGAGGTCCAGGAAATTTCTCTTTCACAATACCGGTGTTCTTCTCTGGGTTTTCCTTCCTGTGCAATCCTCTGTGAAAGTTCATCTCACTGAATTCACTTTGAGGCGTTCAAACTGTCTCCTGCCAGGATCATGACTGGCACACAACTTTTGTAGTTTTTCAGGGCAGTAAAGCAAGTTCTTTTTTGATGTGGGCCCTAAGTCCTAGAGTATGACTCAAGGGAACAGAAGGTTTAGATCTATATATCCATGTGTATACACTTAACTGATTTTTGACAAAAGTGCCTAAGCAATTCAGTGGGGGAAAGGATAGTCTTTTCCATAAAAGGTGCTGAAAAGTTAAACACCCATATGCAAGAAAAAAAAAAATCAAATTACACCTTTATCTCTCATCTCAGACTTAGCAAAAATTCACTTGAAATAGATGTTCATGTAAATGTAAAAGCTAAATGTAAAAGCTAAAACAACTTCTAGAGGAAAACAGGAAAAATCGTGGTCACCTTAAGTTGCACAAAGATTTCTGAAACATGACACAAAATATATAAACTATAAAAGGAAAGTTAACAAATTGGACTTTACCAAAATTAAAATCAGGGGCTTCCCTGGTGGCCCAGTGGCTAAGAATCCGCCTGCCAATGCAGGGGACACGGGTTCGAGCCCTGGTCCAGGAAGTTCCCACATGCCACGGAGCAACTAAGCCCATGCACCACAACTACTGAGCCTGCGCTCTAGAGCCCGCAAGCCACAACTACTGAGCCTGTGTGCCACAACTACTGAGCCTGTGTGCCTAGAGCCCGTGCTCCACAACAAGAGAAGCCACCGCAGTGTGAAGCCTGTGCACTACAACAAAGAGTAGCCCTTGCTCGCCGCAACTAGAGAAAGCCCACGCACAGCAACAAAGACCCAGTGCAGCCAAAAATAAATAAATAAAATAAATTTATATTAAAATCATTTGCTCTTCAAAATACACTCTCAAGAAAATGAAAATGCACACCATAAACTGAGAGAAAATATTTGCAAAACTAATATCTGAAAGCACTTATATCTGGAATATGTAACTTTAAACTCAATAATAAGTAGACATACAGCCCAATTGAAAAATGGGCTAAGGATTTGAATAGACACTTCTCCTATATATATGGATATAGGATATACCCTATATAGGATATACGGATATAAATATATGAATAGCAAATAGTCACATAAAAATATATTCAACATAATTAATCATTAGGGAAATACAAATTAATTCCATAATGAGAGTCTACCATACACAAAATAAAATAGCTAAAATTTAAAAGATTGACAAATACTAAGTCTTGGAGAATATGTAGAGCAACCTAAACTCTCATATTCTACTGGTGAGGATATAAAATGGTGCTACCGCTTTAGAAATAGTTTCACAGTTTCATAAAATGTTAAATATACATTTACCATACTACTCAAACACTGTTCTAGGTATTTACACAAGATAATTGAAAGCATATGTCCATAGAAGTCCTGCACTCAAATGCTCATGACAACTTTATTTTTAATACCTCAGATTTGGAAATAATTTAAATGTCCATCAAAAGATAAATGACCTGAAAATTGTGGTTTACCATACAATAGAATACTATTCAGCAATAAAATAGAATCAACCATTGATACATGCAATGACATGCCTGAATCACAAAATAAATATACTGAAGGAAGTAAGACCTAAAAGACAAGACGGTATATTATATGATTATATATATAAAATATTCTATAAAATGGAAATCAATTGATAGTAGCAGAAAACAGATCATTGACAACACTAAATGTGATTAGAGAAGTTTGTGAAGATGGAGGAAGGGATTAAAAAGAACAAGGAAATTTTAGGAGATGATGGATATATTCATTAACTTGATTGTGATGATGGCTTCATCTGTGTATCGATTTGCCCAAATCCATCAAATTTTACACTTGAAATATGTACAGTTTATTGTATGTCAATTAAATCTCAGTAAAGCTGTTAAATAAAGTATATTCCAATCCAGTGTTTCACTCTTAAAAATTAAAATAGTTTGAAGATCATTTTCTACCAATACATGGAAACATGCTTTTTTTCTTAAACCATTGCTGTATAATCCATTAGATGGATATATCATAATTTATATAAATAATTTCCATTGATATACACGGGAATCTTTTCCAGTGTTTTGGTATGAATAACATTCTGGTAATGAACAAACTTGTATATAAATTATGTAACATGCATACAAGAATATCCTAGGACAAACCCACAGAAATGGGTTTATGACATCAAAAGATGTATATATATATCTTCTTCTAATTGACCTCCATAAGACTTAGACCAATTTATTCTGCCATAGTTTTTTATTTTTCCAATAATCCCATTATACCTTAATTTCTCTTTTTCATACCTGAAGCCCTCCCCACACTTCTGAAAATATATCCCTTTCATAAATTTGTCTTTCTAATTCTGTGAATAAAATATCTCACAAACTCCACTGGTCTTGCTTTAAGACACTTCATTAAGACACTGTGACTCTTGTAATAGATTCTTAATTGGTCACTCTGGTACCTCTTTTTCCTGTTTTTCTGTCTTTCACACAGTCACCACCTATCTCAAATCATAAAATAGTCACATCAGTGCTCTGATCACTTCATGGGCTTCCCCCACTAACCACAGAACCCATCCATAAACACGTACAGCTTTATACAATCTAGAGCCAGCTAGCTTTTCACATTTCTTCCTCCAACAAGATTCCCACTACCCACACATTTTGCTCTTAACCTGCACTGAAACTGTTGTGTCTGCCAAACATATCACTATGTCACACAGTTCTATCTTTGAACATGTATTTCTCTCCATGAAGATGTCTCCCCTTTCCTTTCTCTGACTAGGAAATTCCTTTAAGAACCAATTAATTGTGGCTTAAGTGATATTCAACTAGTCTCCTTGTTGTTGCCCTTCACACTCTTCCTTTAAATAATCTCACACACACACACACACACACACACACACACACACACACACAAAAGAGTAATGCATCAACTCTGAAAAAGGAAGTCTTGGAGGCAATCTTCTTCTGAAAGATTCATAACACTAAACTAAGAAATAACAATTTTTGATCAATAAAACCTTTGTTCACTGCATTAGCAAAACCACCTCAACCTTCCAAAACAGAGCTGTCAGAAAACCAGTGGAATAGTGAGGGAGGGCAGACAGTGGCAACAGGAAGCTTACTAGTTGACTTGCACACTGGGGGTTGTGGTTTTGCACTTACTATGTTTTATTTAAAGTGTTGGAAAATGGAGAATTAAGAGATAAAATTTATGCCTGTTTACTTGCAATCTATGTATACTTATTAGACTCTGAAAATAGGGCCTTCTGTCCAACTACAATTCTGGGAAGTTGTTTTTATCACTATTTAAGAACTGCTTTGGGCAAGTACTGGGCCTTGATATGTCTCTGTTCTTTGAGCAGTAAGAAGAAAAAAATTACCAATATTCTTATTAAGGGAAAAGAAATTATAGAGCAAAGTAAACAAAAATCATAATTGACATTCAGAAGTAAAAGGTGCCACTCAGACTTTTTATTTACTGTGGGTATAAGAATACATTTCAGAAAGTTACTTTATATAGTTTTATTAGGATGGAATGAGGCACACATATTTTAAAAAAAGAAAACATCTCAAGATAAAAAGAAAACAAATAGAACTCTTTCAAAGAAATTAAAACTTTACAGTGGAATTGAAACCTGCATTGTCGGCAGTAAAGAAGAGAACTGACACAGAAAAATAACAAAAACATGAAAACCCATTACAGTAAAAAAAAAAAACAAAAAAACACACAAAACAACAACAACAACAAAAACCCCCAAAAAACCAACCTGAAGAAAAAAACAGAGATTTAAAAAACAAAGCAAAATATATTCAGAAGAAAATTTTCTGTAGATGAAAAATATTTGGCTTTCCAAATAAGTAGAATCTAAGTGCCAAAACTAATTAAGAAGATTATAGCTAGACAAATCCTAGCAAACATTTGAATGGCAAAGATACAAGGAAAAAATATTAGGACAAAGTTTTGAGAGAGAAGAACTGAGAACCCTCCCAATTTTATATCCAGTTACATGTTTGTTCATATGCAATAAAACAATTTTAATTATCAGGTAACCCATAACAAAAAAATAAATTAAAAATATGCATTCTAATTTCATTATCACTTACACTATTCTAAATATTTTGGCTGTCTCAATTTTTAAAAAAATGGTTTTTACCCTAAAAAAGGAGTTATCATTACCAGAAAGAAATAAGAAAAGTATTATTTTTGAATACATTTTGTCTATAAAACCATTAAACTAAATAGAATTAACAAGAATTCTTAGAATTAAAAAAATTCTGTGAAGTGGGCAACTCTAAAAAAATTAAAATTCTAGTTTCCTATATATCTTGTTTACTGAATTTATGCATCGCATTTTCTATATCACAACAAAAAACAAAAGCTAGGAATTATTCTATAAAAATGGACTCTATATAAAATGAGAGAAAGAAGGAAGGAAGGAAGAAAGGAAAGAAGAGAGAGAGAGAGGGAGGAAGGAAGCAGACATAAGAAATGAATGGAGAGACAAACTTTGTTTCTAAATGGTACAACTGTCATATAAATAGTTGAAAGATGTCAGAGTAAAGATGTAAAGAGTTTTGAGTAAAAAAAACCCAAACATAGTAAACTAGGAAATATGTAATTTAAAAATGATTTCAGGAAGAGGAACAACTCCCCAAACACTAAAGCAATAGAAAAAAGTCTGAAGGAAAACACCGTCTGAGCAGCAGATTTGCCTAAAAATGAAATTTTATATGTATATAATATTATATATTCTTAATAGATCAAGAGTCCTAAAAAATTCATAGGGGAAACATTAGCACTCTACCAATTAGAGAACACAGAGGAAATATTCACAGGAGAAAAATAAATGGCCAACTGAAGTATAAAAGAAAATGTTCTACCTGTCTAGCTGTTACCAATATTACTCTCATAATATCCTCTTGTGTATATACATTAGTGTAAACATCCCTTAAGATTGTTTGACAACATATTAAGATTTTTGAAATTTCATACCCTGTGACCCATTAATGCTAGCTTCAAGAGAATTTCCTGTGGTAACAATTTAGAATTGACCAAAGCAAGTTGCCAGTGACAGTCTCCAACAGTTCAGAAGTCAGGAAGAGAATGAGATTAGAATGCTTACTTCCCCAATTCTCTCCTTGCCACAGTGCCACCAGTTAGCTGATTTCATCCACTTAACGACACAATCTTTATTGAGCTGACTTCTCCAGATTCAGGTAACACCACTATGCTTGCTGACTGCAGTCTTAAGGCTCCCTTAGTCCTAAGTCTACCTGCATTTGTTTGTTGGTTTCCCTTAACTCTGCTTCTACTTTTGTAAACATCTTCATTAAGCTTTCCCCAACAATACTGCTTGAACATGCTGTTTCCTGCTGGTCTCTTGTCTGGTACACCCATAAAATCTCATATATTCCATATCATTTAAAAATCAGATCTCGCAAGAAAGGATATTTCTTTTCACAGTATAGCCACTGGGTAGCTCCCAATCAGTGAAGCTCCTAATTCTCTCATACTTTTACTACTCTTTTTGCGGTATCATTACTACCTAGCCCACTGTAGGCAAAACAGTGAGAGGGCTCTCATCCATTTTATCCAACCTTTATGCCAACCTGAGAAGACATACTCAATATGTCGTTTTTATATATTGTCTATAAATTAAAAGCAGGTATGCAGTCCTGTGGTAGAACTACAGGATGGAACTGTAGTTAAACTGATTCCCCAGTGTTTGTGTAGCTACACTGAAGAAGATAAATGAACTCATTGTGTTTTTCATTCATGTTTTAGGTGACATTTCCTCTGCTTCTATCAGCTTTGCTGAGTATTCACAGGTTTTATTCATAATCTTCATAATGTGTTATTTTCATTTTAAGTTAACTAGTAGTGATATCCAATTTTTATTCAATATGGTGAATTTATTTAAACCTTCAGGAAAAGAACTTTTTAGGTATTAGCTAATACTGGTCAGATTTTATCAAGATTCATTTGTCCAGTGCACCTAACCTATAACTCCATAATTCTACTCCTCCGTATCTACTTAAGATAAATGAGTATATATGTCCACTAAAAGGCATGTACAAAAATGTTCCTAGTGACTTTATTATAATAGGCAAACACTTTAATCAACTTAAGTAATCATCAAGAGCAAAACAGGTAAGCAAATTGTAGTATATTCTTACAATAGACAACTACACAGTGATTAGAAAAAGAACAAACTAGTGATTTCCAAAATAGCATAGATGAACCAAATTATACTGAGTAGAGAAAGCCAGACACAAAAAGTATGATTCCATTTATATGTGTTTGAGAACAGGAAAAACTAACATATGGTCATAAAAGTCAGAATAATTGTCTCTAATGGCAGTATTGAAAAGGGAGGACATGGGTACAGAAAATGTTTTATAGCTTAATGTGGGTGGTAGTTACAGAAGTATGCTTATATGTAAAAATTCATTGAGTTGTATACTTATGATTTTTGCATTTCATTCACCTTAGTGTATAATTTTTACCTTAAGTTGAAAAGTTTTTGTTTTTAAAGAGTTTTAGTTTGTCAGCATAGAAAATATCAGGTAAGTAACACCTTTATGAACTTTTTTTCTTAAATAAGGCTTATTTCTGAAGACACTGCTGTATATAATATTACTTACACATTTATTTCCTCACTAAATCATCATAAAATCCATGTAAAGTCCAAAGAAGTTACATAAGTTGCCCAAAGAATTAAATAAATAGATTCAATACTAAATGGTAGGGTCAGGCTTCAAATCCCTTTTATTATTATTATGTTAGACTCCATTCCCTGGAAACAGACTCCAAGATAAAGATTAGGGAAGTTCTCTTGGAAACAACATCCATAAGGGTGTGTGAGAAGCACGACTAGGGAGAGAGAGTTTGAATTGTGATTCTGTTGCAACAGAGGCCTCAGCCCACTCCATGGAGGAGCTCTGGAGGTGAATGGATGTGGATTGAAATCCAATGGATGTGGATTGAAACAGGGTAGCAAATAATTATGAGTAGGACAATTCTTTTTGGCTGAAGGCCATTTTGTGGGCCAGCAGCAGCCAGCACTCTTGGTAGGTGGAAAAATAAATGCCTAGATCCTGAAAGGAGGATTGAGATGAAACATAGCCTATCCTGTACAAATATTGACAGACCTTTACCTCATTATTGAGTACATGAAACTCTAATTCAAAAAAGTTTTGTAACTTGACCAATAAAAGAGTGATGACCAATAAGAGTGAACCCAAATTATAGATGTCCTGCCCAATGGATTTTTTTATATAATACTTCCAGGCCATCAATGACATTTTTTTCTTATTTCATAAACACTAAGTATTAAAGACAAGTATTATTAAAATGTATAAGGTCGGGCTTCCCTGGTGGCACAGTGGTTGAGAGTCCACCTGCCGATGCAGGGGACACGGGTTCGTGCCCCGGTCCGGGAAGATCCCACATGCCGTGGAGCTGCTGGGCCCGTGAGCCATGGCCGTTGAGCCTGCGCGTCCAGAGCCTGTGCTCCGCAACGGGAGAGGCCACAACAGTGAGAGGCCCACGTACCACACACACACACACAAAAAATGTATAAGGTCTCTTCTTGATTAAAGTTAAAATAATAATGGGAAAATTGTAAAGGTTAGTTAATGGCTTCACATTCTGTCTTTAAAAGTGATTATAGTTATTGATCTACTATAATTTTTATGTTAATTTGATCCCTGAAATAACTCTTGCGCTATTGTAAATCATAGCTTTATAGCAAGAATTTCTAAATGTAATATTACTGATATAGAATAGATACGTCATTTAGTAAATCACCAGGACTTAAAAGATACTCAAATTTTATCTAATTTATGTTTAAAATGATTAGTTTCAAAAAAGCCCAAATATAAATGTATTTGTACGTAATGAAAATATAAAGTAATATATATGGAGATTTAATGAAGAACTTAAAATATTTTAGAGAAATTCAACAATCTGTAAAAAGATGATGGCAAACACATTTTTTTCATTAGCGAAAGTATATCTCAGTTGTGGGAATTCTGATTTTCTTTTTGGTAATATTTTAGTATTTTCCAAAATAAGAGGTGTTTCTTTGCAATCTAGCAATACTGTTTTGAAACAAAATTCATAGTTAAAGATAGGTAATGATGGTAGGAGTAAGGGGTCACATGAAACCTCCCAGAAATAACAATTATAAAAATTGAATAAAATATTATAAAACAAGCATTTAAAGAAACTTAAAAGAGTCCAAAAGCAAAAAGACGACATATGAGAGTTTACACTTGGAAATCTGGAACTGGAAGGTGTGAGAATTATGAGAATGTAGGATTCTGGCCAGAGTACACTCCCATCTCCATGGCTATAGCAGCAGAATAGGCAGTAGAAAACCTCATCCTTATCAGGTCAAGGTCCTGGAGATAAGAATTCAGGGCCAAAAAAGTGGCCATGAATTTAAAGGGATAATTTTGGCAGTAAGAGAACCGCAGAGGTAATGATATCAAAAATCTAAGTATCAACTCTGCCCAAAACACTAGCTGAAAATTCCATTTACAGGGAATACTCCAGAGTCCCTAATGAGAAAGGACAGAGGATGTAACTATGTTGGGGACAAATCTGTGATTCTGTACCCTTTTTTTTTTTTTAATAGATGAGTACGTTCTCTAACAGTGCACAGATTGAGTGAACTGAAGAAATCTATGCCTTTTAGGCTTGGACAGAGCAATATTAGTGGCTGCATGTGGTGAATTCACATTCATCACTTCACTCTCTGTGCCTTGCATTTGGCGGGTGCTTACTTAGTATCTGTTGAAAAGGTCATACAGTTATTGATTAGGTTTTCTTGTGTTATAAACTATTCACAAAATAAAAATTAAGTTACCACAATTTTTAAATTGATGTGGTTAGAAACTTTATTAAAAATTTAAGAAGAGTTTTCCAGTTATCTCAAATCTTAGTTAAAACCCAGCAAAAATCAGGCCACACTTTATAGCATTACTTTACATAAAAGAACATTCAAAGATTCTCACATGAAAGTATAAACCTCTCACCTAGATCTTCCATTTGATAGGTCATAAAGCACAGAATAGAAGTACAGAATAGAAGAATGATGTTTTAGAAATCAACAAATTTCATAATATTAATATAACAGCCTCAGCTGAATTCGTCTATTTAAGAATGGTGACTGGAAAACAGGACCTAAAGTATAATAGTGGGGGAATTGTGACCTGCTGAAAGACAATTTATCAATAATATTCTTACTTCTTTTCAGTTTCTACATTCTAGAAAGTATCTTAAATAATCCTAGCATCACTGTGAGGTTATGGTTTATCTATCAGACTTGTTCTTTTTTTTAATTATTAAAGTATAGTTGATTTATAATATTGTGTTAGTTTCAGGTGTACAGCAAAGTAATTCAGTTACTTTTTTCCAGATCATATTCCATTATAGGTTATTACGAGGTACTGAATATAATTCCGTGTGCCATACAGTAAATTCTTGTTGCTTATCTATTTTATATATAGTAGTTTTTATCTGTTAATCCCATACTCCTAATTTGTCCCTCCCTCTCCCCTTTGGTAACCGTAAGTTTGTTTTCTATGTCTGTAAGTCTGTTTCTGTTTTGTATATAGATTAATTAGTATTATTTTTAGATTTCACATGTAAGGGATATCATATAGTATATCTGTCTTTCACTAAGTACAGTATTCTCTAGGTCCATCCATGTTGCTGCAAATGGCAATATTTCACTCTTTTTTATGGCTGAGTAATATCCCACTGTATATATGTACCACATCTTCTTTATCCATTCATCTGTTGATGGACACTTGGGTTGTTTCTATGTCGTGGCTATTGTAAATAGCGCCGCCATGAACACTGGGGTGCATGTATCTTTTTGAATTAGGATTTTCATTTTTTTCCAGATCTATACCCAGGAGTGGGATTGCTGGATCATATGGTAGCTCTGTTTTTAGTTTTTAAAAGAACCTCTATACTGTTTTCCATAGTGGCTGCATCAATTTACATTCCCACCAACAATGTAGGAGGGTTCCCATTTCTCCATACCCTCTTCAGCATTTATTATTTGCAAACATTTTGGTGATAGCCATTCTTACCAGTCTGAAGTGATACTTGATTATGGTTTTGATTTGCATATCTCTAATTAGTAATGCTGAGCATCTTTTCATGTGCCTGTTGGCCATCTGTATGTCTTCTTTGGAATAATGTCTGTTTAGGTCTTTTGCACATTTTTTGATTGCGTTGTTTGCTTTTTCGATATGGAGTTGTATGAGCTGTTTTTATATTTTGGATATTTATCAGACTTGGTCTTACAGCTGATATCAGTATTTCTCAACAGGGATGATTCCCCCTGACCCTTGCACCATGATTACCTTTGGCTTTATCTAGAGATATTTTTGTTTGTTACATTTGGGTGGGGGTAGGAGGGGGGCAGTGCTACTGGCATCTGCTACTAAACATCCTACAATACTCAGGATACTGCTTCATCCTAAGAAAATATCCTACTCCAAATATAAATAGTGCTAATGTTGAGAAACCCTGTATATCAAAGCCTGAAGTTCCAGACACAGTCATACAACAGACTTAGGTCAAAACCTTGTTTACAAAGACACACTTTCTTGCCCAGTGCTGAGACGTTGAAGCCTCTTCAATAGAACTCTTTCTGCCTGCATGGATTTACAGTGCAGGCCACTTTCCTTAACATATACTGTACCCCTGAAAATGTGTATGAAGCTTCAACATGTTTTATGTGTTTCCAAAAGCTAAAAAAAAAAGTTAAAAAAGAAATCCCTCATCATATCTCCCTTGTTAGATGCTGCCATAGCATATTTGTGACATTTTATTCATGTTCTTTATTTTTCACTTTCTTCCACCAAGCTGTAGGTGGTCAACCAGTTTAAGAGCAGTGAGCATCCAATTCAGGCTAAAAATGTGTTACTATTATTGTGCAGCTTTGCATCAATTTTAAATGTATGATACTTGTGATTTTCATCATCAATATCAACACATATTTTGCCATGTTCATTCTTGTATAAAAAAGCAACAATTTTCAAACTCCTTTTACCAACAAAGTCCTCATCTTTCTTACAAACAAAATCTTACATGAAGTCCCAAATGTAAATAAAATACTTAATGCTAAGTCACCTCTACGCCTTATTTCCATCATCTTTATCCCTTTACCCCACCTTCCTAAACAAGCAACACCTTTGCAAAACTTCTGGGGCTAAAAGAAACTATACTGGAAAGACATTGTAATACTACATCAAAATTATTGCATGAACATTGCCCTGCTCTACTGACAAAGATGTTGATGCTGCTAAAACTGAATTTTTGGCTGGCAGCAGCAAGCCATGTATCAGTTTCAAATGTTCCTTCATGAGCAGATGTATGGAAATCAGTCTGGAATATAGGAATCAACTTGGCAGGTATCAATTTATAATATATGACAGCGTGAGTTTTTCAATGCTTGACTGTATATTAATAGAAATGACCAGTTTTTCTTTGCCTTGACTACTTTTTGCTGAACTTGCCCCCTTGCTATTGTCCAATGTACTCTCCTGTATCTGCCCTTTCTCATTGCCAACCCACCCTCCTACTGCAGCCAGACCCCTATTGCTGGTGTACCTTGTCACTCATGCCCATGGCACTTAGAAAAAATGGACATTGAGATCATGTGATTAACAGTAAGGTCCTAAATCTCATGGTGATATAAAGAAAATTATCTTTGAAAAAATATTTGGCTTTTATTTTTGCCTATCAAAATTATCTTTTGAAGTAAAAATCTTAAAACTAAGATTAAGTAATAATTTAACTAAAGGAGTACATAAAATTAAAAAATTATTACTAATGAAAGAAGAGTTAAATTCACTTTCTTTTTCTTTTTTATTTTTCAGTACACGGGCCTCTCACTGCTGTGGCCTCTCCCATTGCAGAGCACAGGCTCCAGACGCGCAGGCTCAGCGGCATGGCTCACGGGCCCAGCCGCTCCACGGCATGTGGGATCCTCCCGGACCGGGGCACGAACCCGTGTCCCCTGCATCTGCAGGCGGACTCTCAACCACTGCACCACCAGGGAAGCTCTCAACTTTCATTTTTATATCAAAAATTGTTTTCAGATAAGGAATTTAACAGGAGCACAGCCATCCAAGTCCTATGTTTTTGTCTTTGCACTGCCTTCTCTTCTCTGCACATGTTAAAACCTACTTTCCATGTCTTGCTCCTCATGTGAAAGGGCAGAATAGTCAAGATTGAAATATCTAGCACCAAGACATATCTTTCTTTTTAAAATTCAATTTTCATCTGTCAAATACGTCATGAACATTATCAAGTATGTTACACATGGTAGACAAAATGAGGCATATAAATGGTAAGATTCCTGCATCTAACCAGTATAATTCAGGGCCTATATTGGACCAGGCCCTGTTTTAGGTACTTTGGGTATAGCAGGAAGCAAAAGACAGCATCCTCCCCTCTAGGGTTCTAGTGGAGGATATGATATGATTCCTGTTAATAAGGAGTTTTCAAGAAAACTCAGAGGGAAATAAGTATGCAAGATAACCAAAAATAAGAGGCTGTCCCCCTCCAATGCTCCCATAACTGTACACATGGCTATAATGACTTAGCAAATTACAATTATCTGTTTATTTTCCATTTCATTCATTAAGACAGTGCTTTTCAGACTAAAAAATAATCAGCAGAACCCTGTATATATATGCATGCAAAATTAAAAACCACCATTGAAAATGCTGTGGACAGAGAATACAGTTTATCATAGGCAGCAAAGTGCCTATGAACTCAAATGTCTGTTGAATGAATACGTGACAATTATGAGAACAAGAGCTTATTAACTGTTGGAGTAGTCTAGAAGATTTCACAAAAGACATGAGACTCAGGTTGTCATTTAGGATGATGCTTTAACATGATGGAAAGAGGCAAAGTGAATTTGTCTTGAAGAACAGAATGAGTTGGGAAATGGGCCAATGGGCCATGTAGTACAAGGTGCATGGTGGATTGAAAGGGCAGACGCAGGCTGCTGGGGCAGGAGAGGAGGAGGCATGCTGGAAAATAGTGTACTGATATTTATAGGCAATGGGCCGTGAAGAAGAGGTGCTGGAAAGGAGAAAATGGAACTGCCCAGAGATTAAACAACTTCCCTAAAGTTGGTCTCCAAATCTGTGCTTTCCCATCGTTACTATTTAAATGTAATTTGTAAACTGTTAAGCATTGTACATACTTTACTTATGAATCTTAGGTCGTTTTGCAATTCTGTGCAGTTTATAGCACACCATTTCAGCTGGGAAGCACTGAGCTATAGTCAATTTCTCTTCTAACTCAAAGATTTATGATTTTTAAGCTTAGAGATGGGTAATCATTGTTGTGCATATACTTATTCCTAGTTAAATTAAAAATAAAGTTTCATGTAATTGTCCCTTTTTTGACTGGTCATATTCAAATATGACCAGGGGACATGGGTTTGTGCCCCGGTCCGGGAAGATCCCACATGTGGCAGAGCGGCTGGGCCCGTGAGCCATGGCCACTGAGCCTGCGCGTCCAGAGCCTGTGCTCCGCAATGGGAGAGGCCACAACAGTGAGAGGCCCGCGTACGGCAAGATAAATAAATAATTTTTTTAAAAAAATTAATTTATCTTTTAAAAATAGAATTGCATTAACAACGTCGGTAGCACTTCCATTCTATTGAGAAGCCATAACTCACGAGGAAAATGGACTTCGAGAAGCACTTAGGAAGGAATAGTACAGCCATATATATCATATACATGTCCTCCTAGGAAAGCGGTTATGTTTAAAAATCTTACAAATCATGGTTTATAGTGGTTGTTTTAGAAAGACAAATGAGTATATTACTGTACATATATTTTTATGGCTTCATAAAGCTAAGTACTGCTTAAATGTATAAAGGGGTCATTATGTCAACTAAATGACTTTTCTTCCCCTAGAGCAGGTTTTAAATATCTGAGCTTAGCAAACACTTGCTAGCTTATCCTTGTCCTGAATGTAGAGACAATTCTGAAAGATGTTTTGGTGTTTGATCAATAATAATTAAAATAAAAATCCTCTCCTTTTTCCTTTGAGCACCAGCAATTTGAACATCAGATGATTTTAAATATGAGAACTTCATAATCACTGACCTGAGAAACGTTCCAAGTAGGAGTGAAAAATTGCCCACCTGTTAATGAATCCAACTGATCTGCTTTATACTGATTCCACGCCTCTTAAAAATTTTCTCTAATACACTTCAAAAATGTAATCTACCAAGTAAGGAACTAAATGATCATTATCCAGGAAGATCCATATTGATTCTCCTTCCAAAAAACTCAGATTTACTCAGAGCTTCTAAGCCCTAACCCAGTTCCACCGAACTCAACAAATGTTCGCTAGATCAACTACTATATGCTAGACATCATTCTAGCTGTAGAGATGACAAAAATGAATTATGTCTTAGTTTATTTCCTCAAAAGGTTTCCAGTCAAGACAGGAAGTAAGAAATATATAAATAGCTAGCAAGAATCCAGGCCAGAAGAGAGGTATAAACAAACTGCTCTGGAGAAGCCAAAGGAAACAAATACTTTCTACCACAGAGAGGTAAGGCAATTAGGGAAAGATTCATGGAGGTGGCTGCCTTTCCGTAAACTGGATTTCCATAGGTTGAAAGGGGCTAAAGAAGAGGCATCACAGAGAGAAGAATAAGAGCAAAATTCTTGAGATATGATACTTTGGGTTCTTCCTCAGTACAGCCAGATCTTGTGCACTTCCTGATAAAGATGACTCATAATGGATGAGGCTTTCCCGTATTGCCCTGAGGCCAGTGGCAAGCTGTATATAGTGATAGCAAGACCATAGCTTCTGGGGTCAGACAGATTTAGGTCAGATTGCAGCTCTGGTACTTATAAGCAGACATGCAGACAAGCTACCTACTATTTCTGAGCCTCAGTTTTCTTATCTCTGATGTAGGTCTAGTAGTACTTACTTTAAAGGGCAATTGAGAAAATTAATTTTTAAAACTCTATAGAGAGCAACTACTAAAGAAAACTCTACAAAGAAGTATACTAGTTAATTGGTACAGCTACTATGGAGAACAGTATGGAGGTTCCATAGAAACTAAAAATAGAGCTACCATATGATTCAGCAATCCCACTCCTGGGCATATACCAGGAGAAAACCATAATGTGAAAAGAAACATGTACCCCAGTGATTATTGCAGCTCTACTTACAATAGCCAGGACACGGAAGCAACCTAAATGTCCATTGACAGAAGAATAAATAAAGAAGATGTAGTCCATATATACAATGGAATATTACTCAGCCATAAAAAAGAATGAAATAATACCATTTGCAGCAACATGAGTAGACCTAGAGATTGTCATACTGAGTGAAGTAAGTCAGACAGAAAAGGACAAATACCATATAATATCGCTTATATGAGGAATCTAAAAAAATGGTACTAATGAACTTATTTACAAAACAAATAGAGTTACAGATGTAGAAAAAATCTTACGGTTACCAGAGGGGAAAGAGGGAGAGGGATAAATTGAGAGATTGGGATTAACATATACACACTACTATATATAAAATAGATAACTAATAAGGACCTACTGTATAGCACAGGGAACTCTACTCAATACTGTGAAATGACCTACATGGGAAAAGAATCCAAAAAAGAGTAGATATATGTTTATATATAACTGATTCACTTTGCTGTACAGCAGAAAGTAACACAAGATTGTAAATCAAGTATACCCCAATAAAAAACATTTTTAAGGAAATATACTAAAATAAATCAAAATGGAATCCTAAAAAAATGTTCAATTAACCCACAGGATGGCAAGAAAAGAAACAGAGGAAACAGAAGGAAAACAATAATAAAATGGCAGACTTAAGTTTATACCCCAAATCTTGAAGCAGCTCAGATGTCCTTCAACAGGTGAACGGTTAATTAAACTCTGGTACATGTATACCATGGAATACTACAGACCAGTAAAAAGATATAAATTATTGATACAAGCAACAGCTTGAACAGAATCTCAAAGGAATTAGTCTGAGTGAAAAAAATCAGTCTCAAATATTGTGTATTGTATGATTTCATTCATATAATATTCTTGAAATGACAAAATTATAAAAATGGAGAACACATTTGTGGTTACCAGGAGTTAACGATTTGTGATTATAAAAGAACAACATGAGGGATCCTTGTGATAGAACTGTTCAATATCTTGAGTGTGGTGGTTGATATGTTCACAGAGGCATGTGATAAAATTGTATAGGACTAAATATACACACAGACACACACACAAGTAAAAGTAAAAGGGAGTAAATCCACATATAGGACTTTTGGATTGTTTCACTGTTAAGATCCTCCTTATGATAGTGTACTTCAGTTCTATAAGATGTTACCATTAGGGGAAACAGTGTAAAGGATACACAACTGCATGCAAATCTACTTTATCTCAAAAGAAAAGTTTAATTAAAACAAAACTCCATAGACCTTGTATCAGTTTGCTAGGGTTGCCATAATAAAATACCACAGACTTAGTGGCTTAAACAACAGGAGCTTATGGGCTTCCCTGGTGGTGCAGTGGTTGAGAGTCCGCCTGCTGATGCAGGGGACACGGGTTCGTGCCCCAGTCCGGGAAGATCCCACATGCCGCGGAGCGGCTGGGCCTGTGAGCCATGGCCGCTGAGCCTGCGCGTCCGGAGCCTGTGCAACGGGAGAGGCCACAACAGTGAGAGGCCCGCGTACCACAAAAAAACAACAGGAGTTTATTTTCTCATAGTTCTGGAGGCTAGAAGTCTAAGATCAAGTTGTTGATAGTTTGGGTTTCTTCTGAGGCCTCTCTCATTGGCTTTCAGATGGCTGCCTTCTTGCTGTATCCTCATATGGTCTTTTTTCTGTGTGTGTGTGTGCCCATGTCTGTGTCCAAGTTCCCTCTTCTTATAAGGACATCAGTCATATTGGATTGGGCTCACCCTAGAGATCTCATTTTAACTTAATTACCTATTTGGAGACTTTATTTCCAAATATGGTTACATTCTGAGGTAATGGGGATTAGGGCTTCAACATATAAATTGGGAGGAGGGGGCACACTTCAACCCACTGCAGACTTAAAACTATAATAAAAGGCTTAGCATAAAATATAGGGGGAAATTTCATGACATTAGATTTGGCAATAATTTCTTGGATATTACACCCAAAGCATAGGCAACAAAGGAAAACTAGATAAACTGGACAACATCAAAATTAAAAACTTCTGTGCATCAAAAGACATATGCTACAACATGAATGAACTCTGAGGATGGTACGCTAAATGAAACAAGCCAGCCACGAAAGGACAAATATTGTGTGCTTCTACTTATATGAGCTTCTTGAAATAGTTAAATTCATAGAGAGAGAAAGTGGAATGGTGATTGCTAGGGGCTGGGGTAGAGGGGTAAACGTGGAATTATTACTTAATAGGTAGTGTTTCATTTTTGCAAAGTGAAGAGTTCTGTGGATGGTGGTGATGGTTGCACAACAACGTGAATGTATTTAACGTCACTGAATGATACACTTAAAAATGGTTAAGATAGTACATTTTATGTTATGTGTATTTTACCGTAACTAAAATAAATACAAATTAAGTTAAATTTTAAAAACAGTCACAGAGCCCTGTGCACATAGCCAGCACTTAGGAAATGCTAGTTACCGTCTCTTCTCCCTATAAACGCTAAGATGGATTTAAATTTCTTCATTGGTTTCTCTCCAGAAACCACCTCTCTGCCTCCTTCCTGTTTCTAAATCTTACTTCTTCAAGAAGAACCTTGAAGATCTAGTCAGACCAGATCCTTATCACTTCACTTCTTCATTCTGTATGGCTCCAAAACCGAATAGTTGGTTACAGGCCATTTTATATAGTCTTTCCCATTTAGATACAAGAAAGCTGTTTCTTGGTATTAATATATCTCTTTTTATAATATGACAGCAACTCTAATAACCCAAGTATGATAAGATAAGAAGTGTTCCCATCTTGTTGCTTGGATACTCTGGCATTAATATTCTTGAGGTAATGAAAAAAATGCAAGCAAGTTATTCCCCCCCACAGTGAAAATTGCATCTAAAGGAGAATTTCACTTTCTATTATTTTAATGTAAAACATATTCAGTGTTTCTCATATTATAGAATAGAGTTAATATATCTTGATAATAAGGACCTAATGTTCATACATATTAAACAGACTGGACATTTTGCCCAACACAAACTCACCATTCCTTACCCTTGGATTTATTGTTAATACATAGTTAAAACATTCTATTGTTAAATAAGTTTTGGAAACATTGGATAAGCAAAGTTAAACATTTATTTATGACTAAACTTCTCAGATCTCCTATGCAATAATTTTTGCTTTTTCTCACCAAGCAGAAAATACAATAAATGGGAGTTTTAAACCTTAATTTACCACGCTACCACTTATTATTTTAGATTGAATCATCTTGGGACTGTTAAAACACCTTTTGTGACACAGTCAAATTTGGGATGGGAATGTATAAGGATGTGACATATTGCCCATGAGGAAACTGGTAATATATTTACATTGGTTTTCCCTGCAAAAGAGGTGGAAAAGGCAAGCGTTGGCTCTTCCTTCTTTAAATGAAAATGTTGTTGTTTGGGGTTGACCCTAGAAAAAATGTGAGAATGTTAGCATGGTGAAGTGATGACTAGCATTTAAGAGTTGTCTGCTGAGCAGCAAAGACTTTGTTTTATTAGAGAAGGATAATAGAATGGTGGAAAAAGAGAAGTTTATGGGATTGGGAAAGCTTAATTTATTCATTTGGATACAGCTGAATTAATTCTCACTATTATAGCTTAAAATAGAATACGTGGTTTAAAACCATATGCTTTAAAACTGAAAACAAATGTACAATTAGGTATGCTCACGATAATTAGAAGATATAACCTAAAAACATCATTTTCAGTAGTATCTAGGAATAATCAAACAGATATGCAAGAATTATTCACAGAAAAGTGTAAAGCTTTAATGAGACTTTACAGAAAATCTAAATACCCTATGTTAAAATATCCTATGTTCTAGAACAGGAAAACAATATTATAAAAATGGTGATTTTCCTAATTGACCTAAAGATTCTATGCAACTCCAGTTGAAGCCCCATCAGGAATATTTTCGAAAGTTGACAATATGACTCTAAAATTCATATGGAAGAAAAAAGGCCCAAGAATTTCCAAAATTCTTTTAAAGAAGAAAAATGAGACAGGATGACTTGTTTTAGCAGATATAAATACTTAAAGCTATAATAATTAAGATAATATAGTATTGAGGCAGGGATAGACACATTGATCAGTAGAACTTAGAAAAGATCCAAGCACAAATGAAACTTTAATATATGAAAGAGGTAACAGTAGATAAACTGAAAAAGGAAGGACTGTTGAAAAATAGAGCTGACACTTGTTAGCCATATTACGGGGGAGAGAAAGGGAGCTGGAAATGGCATTTAATTCATGGTATACAACTTAACTGAAAATCAAATCCACATGTATTGAGGTCAAAAGCAAAATGCTAGATTTTTGGAAGAAATTATTCTGTAAAGTCTTTCTGATCTTGTATAGGGCAGGCATTCTTAAACAAGATACTAAGAGCTAACCAGGAAAGTAAAAAAACCTCATAAATTATTTTACATTAATATCAAGTATTCATCTAAAGATAAAAGAAAGTGAAACAAACAAGATACAAACTAGAGGAAGATATTTACTATGTAAATAACCCAAAGATTAACATCAAGAATATGTAAATCCAGCATATATCCAATATGTGATTTGCAAAAATTAAGAAGTCTTAGAATGCTAAGAGTTGGAGAGGATGGAGATCAAAACAATCTTTTCTACATTGCTGGTGGAAGTCTAGCTTGAAATAACTTCTTTGAAAAACAATTTGGCATTGTCTATAAAGTTCAAAATTTGTATACCCCATGACTTAGCCATTCTACTCAGAGTTTAACCCTAGGCGAGAATACCTGTACAAGAATATTGATAGCAGTACTCTCTGCCACAAGAAAATAACCAATCTGGAAATAGCCCAAATTCTCTTGATAAAAAGGAACAGGGAAATGAATTGTGCTGTATTCGCAGAATGGAATATACACAGAACTGAAAACTCGACGAACTATAGTTAAATGCAGCAATAAGTATAAATCTTAGTATACTAAGTTTGAGTGGAAAAAAGAATCCCAGGAGATTAAAAACAGTATACACAAAAAATGCACAATATATTCTTCAGGCATGTATACATATGAGATATAGCTCACTTTTATAAAACAAGAAAATAGAAAACACAAAGCTCTCAAGAAGGTGGTAAGCTCTGATAGAAGGATGAGTGGGTAAGTACGGATCTAGGTGAGGACAGGAGTACAAAGATGAATATATAAGTTAATGGTAATATTGTAGTTCCTGGGCTGAATGTTTATAAATTTCTTTTTTCCTAACTGTAACTACCTACACACATACATACGTACATGGTCTGCCAATGGACTATTTATATTAGTCCATTTATGATTAATTCAATTTTGTGCACCTGATTTCCATAAAGAAAATAAAATATTTTTACATTGTGATGGCCCCGCTGTCCCCACAGAAGCCATTATTAGAATGGAAGTCAGTTGGCTTGCAGGCAACTTAGAGACTTTCTGTTCTGCTTCTACCATACAGAAAAAAAAGAGGTCTTTGGGAATCCCCAGTGTAGCTCTGGCATCACAAAACTTCCTTGATCTGTGCAGAGAGAGAATTCTTCTAAATGACACAGTGAAGACTTCCAGTGTGACAATGGGGATATTTTAAATATTACTAAAGTCCCTTTTCTTTTAGAAAGCCTTATTTTTACAGCTATCACTTTGCAATGGAACCTATCAATCACTAAATCTAACTTACCCATTTTTCAGACTGTGGTCAAACTCATGGAAGTGGGACTGCCCTCCAGCAATGAGCAAGTCACTGAAATGAAAAGAGGTCAATTCTGACTTGGGGCTGTACAGAAACCTGTGACCTTCCCCAACCAGTTTTGGACGTCAGTGAACAGCAGCGGTAGCTGAAAAGTACACTGAATTGAGGTTTTCCTGAGTCATCGATGCTAATCACAATTGGTTTCCAGTCAAACTCTAGTGGCATCTCTGGCCTCATTGAAATGCATTAAAATGTTCCTTTTTCTGACAGCATATATGCTCACTTTCCTGAAGACTCACTTTCCAACCTCAGTGGGTGAGTATTTTAATAGCTACCTTCCTCAGCCAGGAAACTGCTTAAGCTATAATTCATTCAGATTGGTAAAAATAGATCTTTCTGGGCACTACAATCTCCAAGTCAGCTGAGGAAAACAACCGAGCAGCAGAAGGATAAAGTGAAAACATAACAGCTAAAGAAGAAAAACAAAACATTTTATTTGATTGGGAGATGATCTGTACTCTTTTGCAGTGTCTCTGATAACTTTAAAATAGAAGAGGTCAACGTTTATTTTATTGAAGTATAGTTGCTTTACAATACTCTATTAGCTTTAGATCTACAGTATAGTGATTCAGTATTTTTATAGATTATACTCCTTTAAAAGTTACTGTAAAATAATTGCTATAATTCCCTGAGTGTATACACAGTATATCCTTGTTGCTTATATATTTTATTTTTTGCCTTTTTTTAAATAGATTTTTTTGGAGTATAATTGCTGCACAATACTCTGTTAGTTTCTGTTCTACAGCAAACTGAACCAGCCATATGCATACATATGTTCCCACATCCCCTCCCTCTTGAGCCTCCCTCCCACCCTCCCTATCCCACCCCTCTAGGTCATCGCAAAGCACCAAGCTGATCTCCCTGTGCTATGCTGCTGCTGCCCACCAGTTATCTATTTTACATTTGGTTGTGTATATATGTCCATGCTCCTCTCACTTTGCCCCAGCTTTCCCCTCCCACCCCGCATCCTCAGATCCATTCTCTATGTCTATATCTTTATTCCTGCCCTGCAACTGGGTTCATCAGTACCTATTTTTTTATGATTCCATATACATGCTTTAGCGTATGGTATTTGTTTTTCTCTTTCAGACTTCACTTCACTCTGTATGACAGAGTCTTACCTAGAGTCCATCCACCTCACTACAAATAACTCAATTTCGTTTCTTTTTATGGCAGAGTAATATTCCATTGTATATATGTGCCACATTTTCTTTATCCTTTCATCGGTCGATGGACATTTAGGTTGGTACCATGTCCTGGCTATCGTAAATAGTGTTGCAATGGACTTCGTGGTACATGTCTCTTTTTGAATTATGGTTTTCTCAGGGTGTATGCCCAGTAATGGGATTGCTGGGTCGTATGGCAGTGCTATTTTTAGTTTTTTTAAGGAACCTCCATACTGTTTTCCATACTGGTTGTATCAATTTACATTCCCACCAACAGTACAGGAGAGTTCCCTTTTCACTACACCCTTTCCAGCATTTATTGTTTAGATTTTTTGATAATGGCCATTCTGATTGGTGTGAGGCGATACCTCCTTGTTTTTTTTTTTTTTTTTTTTTTTTTTTTGCGGTACGCGGGCCTCTCACTGCTGTGGCCTCTCCCGTTGCGGGCACAGGCTCTGGACGCGCAGGCTCAGCGGCCATGGCTCACGGGCCCAGCCGCTCTGTGGCATGTGGGATCTTCCTGGACTGAGGCATGAACCCACGTCCCCTGCATCGGCAAGCGGACTCTCACCCACTGTGCCACCAGGGAAGCCCTCTCCTTGTAGTTTTGATTTGCATTTCTCTAATGATTAGTGATGTTGAGCATGTTTTCATGTACCTCTTGGCCATCTGCATGTCTTCCTTGGTGAAATGTCTATTTAGGTCTTCTGCCCATTTTTTAATTGGATTGTTTGTTGTTTTGATATTGAGCTCCATGGGCTGTTCATATATTTTGGAAATTAATTCGTCTGTTGTTTCATTTGCAAATATTTTCTCCCACTCTGAGGGTTGTCTTTTGGTCTTGTTTGTAGTTTCCTTTGCTTTGCAGAAGCTTTTAAGTGTCATTAGGTCCCATTCGTTTATTTTTGTTTTTATTTCCATTACTCTAGGAGGTGGATCAAAAAAGATCTTGCTGTGACTTACGTCAAAGAGGTTCTTCCTATGTTTTCCTCTTATAGTGTCCAGTCTTACATTTAGGTCTCTAATCCATTTTGAGTTTATTTTTGTGTATGGTGTTAGGGAGTGTTCTAATTTCATTCTTTACATGTAGTTGTCCAGTTTTCCCAGCACCACGTATTGAAAAGACTGTCTTTTATCCATTGTATATCCTTGCCTCCTTTGTCATAGATTAGTTGACCGTAGGTGCGTGGGTTTATCTCTGGGCTTTCTATCCTTTTCCACAGATCTATATCTCTGTTTTTGTGCCAGTACCATATTGTCTTGATTACTGTAGCTTTGTAGTATAGTCTGAAGTCAGGAAGTCTGATTCCTCCAGCTCCATTTATTCCCCTCAAGACTGCTTTGGCTATTTGGGGTCTTTTGTGTCTCCATACAAATTTGAAGATATTTTGTTCTAGTTCTGTAAAAAATGCCATTGGTAATTTGATAGGGATTGCATTGAATCTGTAGATTGCTTTGGGTAGTATAGTCATTTTCACAATGTTGATTCTTCCAATCCAAGAACATGGTATATCTCTCCATCTGTTGGTATCATCTTTAATTTCTTTCATCACTGTCTTATAGTTTTCTGCATACAGGTCTTTTGTCTCCCTAGGTAGGTTTATTCCTAGGTATTTTATTCTTTTTGTTGCAGTGGTAAATGGGAGTGTTTCCTTAATTTCTCTTTCTGATTTTTCATTGTTGGTGTATAGGAATACCAGAGATGTCTGTCAATTAATTGTGTATCCTGCAATCTTACCAAATTCATTGATTAGTTCTAGTAGTTTTCTGGTGGCATCTTTAGGATTTTCTATGCATAATATCATGTCATCTGCAAACAGTGACAGTTTTACTTCTTTTCCAGTTTGAATCCCTTTTCTTTCTTTTTCTTCTCTAACTGCCATGGCTAGGACTTACAAAACTATGTTGAATAATAGTGGTGAGAGTGTACATCCTTGTCTTGTTCCTGATCTTAGTGGAAATGCTTTCAGTTTTCACCATTGAATATGATGCTTGTTGTGGGTTTGTCATATATGGCCTTTATTATGTTAAGGTCGGTTCCTTCTATGACCATTTTCTGCAGAGTTTTTATCATAATTGGTTGTTGAATTTTGTCAAAAGTTTTTTCTGCATCTATTGAGATGATCCCATGCTTTTTAATGCTTAATTTGTTAATATGGTGTATCATATTGTTTGATTTGCATATATTGAAGAATCCTTGCATCCCTGGGATAAATCCCACTTGATCATGGTGTATGATCCTTTTAATGTGCTGGATTCTGTTTTCTTGTATTTTGTTCAGGATTTTTGCATCTATGTTCATCAGTGATATTGGTCTATAATTTTCTTTTTTTGTGATATCTTTTTCTTGTTTTGGTATCAGGGTGATGGTGGCTTCATAGAATGAATTTGGGAGTGTTTCTCCCTCTGCAATTTTTTGGAAGAGTTTGAGAAGGATGGGTGTTAGCTCTTCTCTAAATGTTTGGTAGCATTCCCCTGTGAAGCTGTCTAGTCCTGGACTTTTGTTTGCTGGGAGGCTTTTTTTTTTTTTTTTTTTAACAGATTCAATTTCACTACACACGATCAATCTGTTCAGATTGTCTGTTTCTTCTTGATTCAGTCTTGGCAGGTTGTATGTTTCTAGAAATTTGTCCATTTCTTCCAGGTTGCCCAATTTGTTGGCATGTAACTCTTTGTAGTATTCTCATGATTTTTTTGTATCTCTGTGTTATCAATTGTTATTTCTCCTCTTTCATTTCTTATTTTGTTTTTTTGGGGTCCTCTCTTTTCTTCTTGGTGAGTCTGGCTAGAGGTTTATGAATTTCGTTTGTCCTTTCAAAAAAAACAGCTTTTAGTGTCATTGATCTTTTCTATTGTTTTTTGGTCTCTTATTTACTTCTTTTTTTTTTTTTTTTTTTTGCAGTACATGGGCCTCTCACTGTTGTGGCCTCTCCTGTTGCGGAGCAGAGGCTCTGGACGCGCAGGCTCAGCGGCCATGGTTCATGCGTCCAGCCACTCCATGGCATGTGGGATCTTCCCAGACCCGGGCACGAACCCACGTCCCCTGCATCGGCAGGCGGACTCTCAATCACTGCGTGACCAGGGAAGCCCTACTTCCTCTTTGATATTTATTATTTCCTTCCTTCTGCTGACCTTGGGCTTTGTTTGTCCTTCTTTTCCTATCTCCTTTAGATGGCAAATTAGGTTGTTTGAGATTTTTCTTGTTTCTTGAGAAAGGCCTCTATCACTATAAATTTCCCTCTTAAAACTATTTTTGTTTCATTTCATAGATTTTGGAAAGTTGTGTTTCCATTTTAATTTCTCTTTACGTGTTTTCTGACTTCCTTTTTGATTTCTTTATTGACCCATTGGTTGTTTAGCAACATGTTATTTAGTCTCCATGTGTTTGTGCTTCTCCCATTTTTCTTTCTGTAATTCATTTCTAATTTCATATGGTTGGGGTCAGAAAAAATGCTTCTTATGATTTCTATCCTCTTAAATTTGTTGAGACTTATTTTGTGGCCTAGCATGTCATCTATCCTGAAGAATGTTCCAAGAGCACTTGAAAAGAATGTGCTTTCTGCTGTTTCTGGATGGAATTTCGTGTAGATATCTATTAAGAACAACTGGTATATTGTGTCATTTAAGACCACTGTTGTAAAAGGCCATTATGATTTCATTTTAAAGTTATGATATTATGGTCTTCTGCTCAAAACCTAGGAGTGTTATTTAAGAAACAAAACCAAAACTAGTACTGTGGAGACTATATGAGGTGGTACTGCCTCAGGACATTCAGTGTGATGAGGGAGGTTATTTTGCACTCATTCACTCATTCATTCATTCATCCACCCACTCATTGTTACTATGTATCTTCTGTGTGAGAGGTTCTGAGTATTGATGCAAATAAATTTAAAGCACTATCTTTTTTTAAGAGTTTATATCTGATAGGATTTATTCTCCTATGATACAGATAAATTGAGATTTTAATCTGTTGCTAACCTACAAATTTTTTTCTAACAGTTCTAAATATATTATTGAACTTTCAGCATTAAACTATATTGAGAAATAAATTTAGACATTCCTTTATTTTTAGAACTTTTGCTTTATGCTTAAAAATTATATCTATAAATCAAACTGCCTTATATTTCAGAGGATTAATAAAGAAATGAAATCTAGAATATCTTTGTGAACCAACATTGCTGAAATATGTTATTAATATTTCTCATTTATCCCACACCATTTTGTACTGTGAATTACCTTTAAGGCCATGAAAACCATTCAAACTGAAGCATTGTTTTTAGAGAAGGAAAAGACTCAAGAGGAGTCCATTGTCAATGTAATTCCAATTTTATTCTCAAAGAAGACCACATCTTTGGAAGTGCCCTATAGAGCCCACATAGTTCGAATAGTGACATTTCATTGGAAGACAGTCACATTTGTCATCTGATTATTACTAATTTTTTTCTTTACCTTATAAATTCCTTGAAAGCCCTTGAAAACCTTATTGCTACTGAGGAATGTGTCTATTGTCCCCTAAAGTAAAGGAAAATACAAAACATTGATGCATGTCAGAAAGTATAGGCATCTAATTTCTCACAAGTTTGACTTCCTATTGAAATTAATTTGAGATTTAGAGAATATTTTTTAATTTAAGAAGACAGACATAGTTTAAACACCACTCATATATACACTGAATGAAAATAATGAGACCACAGACCATGATGCTATCATCAATGAAGGTCAATTTTGTTTCAACTTTAAAAAATTAAATAAATATGAAATGTGTAAATCAAGTATAAGGAATTAGACTTTAGCAATATCTATTGGGTTTCCCATTTTGTTTTCTTTATATTTATCTTTATACGTTGCACTCAGATTTGAGTTTACCATGAATTTTATGTGATAAGAGAGATAAAGAGATAAATAAAACAGATATCACCAAAAAAATGAGACCCCCAAGGGGAAACCAAAACACATATAGAAGATAATTAATTTACTAAATACATATATATTGAGTGTTCTGTGTTCAAGGTACTATCTTCACCATCACATGGAAATATAAATATGATGAACTAAAAATCTCCACCACCCCAGTTTATATTTCTGTTGACAGATAAGAGAGATAAACAAATAGAAAATAAAATCCAGATGATACTGAGTTTGTTGTAATGTCTCCTAAAATTCAAATAAATATTAGAGCCTCCAGGATACTTTCTCAAACAATTTTATAAAGTTCTTCCCCTTTATAGTGCTTAACACAAATTTGTGCTTATTTGTTGACTTGTATGTCTTTTACAAATATCTATTACCCTTTTTAGGATGTAAGTTCCAATAGGACAAGAATCATCACTATTTGGCTGGCCCATCTTTTCTCAGCACCTTGCATAATATGTAGCACATGAAAGCATTCAATAAATTTTTTGAATGAATGACTAAATAAGTGAATTCTAGAAGAATGATGACAGTACATTTATTTGAAGAAATACTATGTAACAATAAAAATAACCATAATGGTAAGAGTAATCATGTTGAAAATATTAACATTTAGAGAAATAAAATCAAACAGTGGTAGAAAACTGAACACAAAAGTAAGCTCCAATATGTAAAAATAGATGCTTATAAAGAGAAAATATTTAAAATGTGTCCTGAAGGTTTGCTTTGTTCGGCAAAATATGAAATAATTTTTACATTCTTTTCTATATTTTTCAAATTTTTAAAAAATAACCAGATTTTCCATTTCAGATAATGAATTTAAAAAAAGATATGTTGAATGTTGTTGACAATAGGTCCATCATAAAGTTTTTGGGAGGTTTTGATGAGACTGTAAACAGATTAAAGGAAATTATGGCTAAAGAGAAAATAATCTGTATGTTAACTCTACCCTCTGTTTAGGGTAGAGCTTGGTTCTGACTCCAGAAGGTGCAGGACCTTCAACATTAGGGGTTAAGACTATTTATTTTTAAAGGCTTATATTTTTAATAGTCTTAAAAACCTATTTAACCACCTAGTCATTTTATTTAGTAAATTTTAACCCATAAAGAAAATTAGATTTAATTAATAGATCATTTGATTTAGATTTATTTAATAGGCAAGTTTGAATTTTTCACTCAACACAAAATGAAGTAGTCTTAATAGTCATAAAAGTTCAAATAGAACTACTATCTTATACCCAGTGTCCTTGTTTTCCTGAGAGAGACAAAAAATAGTATGTGCATTTCCATTTCTCTGGGAGGTGAGTCAAAAAGGATCTTGCTATGATTTATGTCATAGAGTGTTCTGCCTATGCTTTCCTCTAAGAGTTTCCGGCCTTACATTTAGGTCTTTAATCCATTTTGAGCTTATTTTTGTGTATGGTGTTAGGGAATGTTCTAATCTCATATTTTTATATGTACCTGTCCAGTTTTCCCAGCACCACTTATTGAAGATGCTGTCTTTTCTCCACTGTATATTCTTGCCTCCTTTACCAAAGGTAAGGTGACCATATATGCGTGGGTTTATCTCTGGGCTTTCCATCCTGTTCCATTGATCTATATTTCTGTTTTTGTGCCAGTACCATACTGTCTTGATTACTGTAGCTTTGTAGTATAGTCTGAAGTAAGGGAGCCTGATTCCTCCATCTCCATTTTTCGTTCTCAAGATTGCTTTGGCTATTCGGGGTCTGACCGAAATAGACACTTCTCCAAAGAAGATATACAGATTGCCAACAAACACATGAAAGAATGCTCAATATCATTAATCATTAGAGAAATGCAAATCAAAACTACAATGAGATATCATCTCACACTGGTCAGAATGGCCATCATCAAAAAATCTAGAAACAATAAATGCTGGAGAGTGTGTGGAGAAAAGGGAACCCTCTTGCACTGTTGGTGGGAATATAAATTGATACAGCCGCTATGGAGAACAGTAAGGAGGTTCCTTAAAAAATTACAAATAGAACTACCATATGACCCAGCAATCCCACTACTGGGCATATACCCTGAGAAAACCATAATTCAAAAAGAGTCATGCACCAATATGTTCATTGCAGCTCTATTTACAATAGCCAGGACATGGAAGCAACCTAAGTGTCCATCGACAGATGAATGGATAAAGAAGATGTGGCACATATATACAATGGAATATTACTCAGCCATAAAAAGAAACAAAATTGAGTTATTTGTAGTGAGGTGGATGGACCTAGAGTTTGTCATACAGAGTGAAGTCAGAAAGAGAAAAACAAATACCATATGCTAACACATATATATGGAACCTAAGAAAGAAAAAAAAAAAGGTCATGAGGAACCTAGGGGTAAGACAGGAATAAAGACACAGACCTACCAGAGAATGGATTTGAGCATATGGGGAGGGGGAAGGGTAAGCTGTGACAAAGTGAGAGAGTGGCACGGACATATATACACTACCAAATGTAAAATAGACAGCTAGTGGGAAGCAGCCGCATAGGATAGGGCGATGAGCTCGGTGGTTTGTGACCACCTAGAGGGGTGGGATAGTGAGGGTGGGAGGGAGGGAGATGCAAGAGGGAAGAGATATGGGAACATATGTATATGTATAACTGATTCACTTTGTTATAAAGCAGAAACTAACACACCATTGTAAAGCAATTATACTCCAATAAAGATGTTAAAAAAAAAAGTATGTGCACTCAAATTCTAGGAAATTTAATAAGATTTACTAGGAATAAACTACCAAGAACAGTTAGCTAGTGCTCTCCTTTCCTTCATCATTATATTATGAAAATTTTTAAACACACCACAAAGTTGAAATTATTTTACAGTGAAAACCTATATACCTACATTTATACTTGCCATTAACATTTTATTTTACTTATCACCTATCCATCTAGCTAGCCATCCTTCTAAAATCCATCAGTCCAACAAATCTTACTTTTTGATACATTTCAAACGAATGTCATATTTCTCTCTACATATTACAGCATACATTGTTAATCAGGATTAAATATTCATATTTTCTTTTTATATAACACTTTCACACAATAAAATGGGCAAATCTTAGTTGTAAATTTATTCATTTATGGCAATGTTACACTTGTATAACCCATATCTCTATTACCATCACCCCACATGTCCCTTTCCAGTCAATCTTTACCTCCGTTCCCTGAGAGAAGTATATTTCTTTATGCTATAGATTAGTTTTGACTAGAATTTTATATCAATGTAATGAGGCAGTATGTACTCTTTTGGATAAGGCTGCATTCACTCAGCATAATGGTTTTGAGATTCATCCATATTTTTATGTATCAGTGACATTCTTTTTTATTGCCAAGTAGTATTACATTATATGACAATACTAGAGTTTGTTATTCATTCTCCTGTTGTTAGATCCTGGACTACTTCCAGTTCATAGCTATTATGAATGAAGTTAATATTGGAGTTGATTCGCTGGAACTGCCTTGATGATGATTTTTAATAACAGAGTGGACTCCAGTGGTTTGATTATGAAGCAATAGACATGAGGCAAGTGTACTAAAGAATGGGTAAGAGGAGGTACACATGGAGAGGCATAGATCATTACGGGAAAATCTTCCTTGTCTGACATGTTCAGAAGAAACAATACAGATTAGGTAACAGAACCTGTGAACATAAATCCTTCCAGCCCCCACTTATTATTGCTCAGAGGATTTTGACAGAAAGAACAAAACGAAACAAATAATAATAATAAAGATGTTGATGATTGTTTGAGATTGTGGAGTAGCAATCTTTGGGATATGAGGGGACGGTTTTCTAAGAAGGCATCCAAAGTGCAAGGTGTTTCCTATCATTGCGACAGTCTCAACTCCTGGCTTTGGACAGACCTCTTATCAACTAATTACCAGAAAACCCCAAAGAGGCTTGGCCACTTAACTGTTGGGGAGCTTTGGGGTCCTTCTGATGTCTGCTCTTGGCATGCCAAAGGGTAATTCACACAAAGATAAAAAGCATTCATGGCACTAAAAGGCTATTCTTAATAGATTAAAGCTTCATAGCTGGTTCAATGGCAAAGGTCTTTCAATACATATTTTCTTTCTCCTCTAGAGTAAATATGCAATCATTCTCTGTAAATAATAAGGGAAAATTACACCAGTAGAAAGGAAACAAGAGTTTTATTATTTAAAGGCAAATGAAACAGAACGAGGTGAAATGAAATGCCCAAGATCATAGGAATATATGCTTTGCTAGAATAAATTTAATTTCTTTTCCTCAATATCTTTTTATTCAAATTTTAAAATGCTGGGTGCCTTTCCCATAGGCTCTTGTTCTGTAGGTGGCCTAGGTGTTATTTACTCTCGAGAACACTCTTCTTCCAGATTGACTTTCTTCTTTTAGCTATAGACAAGGTAATCACCAAAAAGGAAATGTAAATGTTCTCTCATCTTGCAGGCGGAATGTGAGGCCACGGAAGGTATCATTAGAGATCCAAGAAAGGCCTAAAGTATAGTCACAACCTTGAAGTAATTTACAGTGTAGTTGAGACTAAATTATTATAGATGGGGTTCCCAAAAATGTGAAGAAGACTGAAAAAGAGCAAGTGAAAAGAGATAAAGCATAAACTTTAAGTAGGGTCAGAGGAAAGTCAGAACCAAGAAATTGATTACACTTAGAACAGGCCTTAGAGAATGGGCAGGAACTGATCTGACCAGGCTGGGCAGGGCTGAGGAGCTGGGGGTGGGGGTGGGGGGTGGGGGGGGGCTGGAAGGGGGAGAAGAAATCATGGTGGAGGCTGCTTCTATAGAAAGGAAAGTGGATAAGAGGATAACAACCTGTGCCTTATAGTATTTCCTCCTGTTCCCACGTACTCTGGAGATTAGATATTAAAACAGGTGCAAAATATTCGTTTGTAGGGATTACTGGGTGGTTTATTAACTTGGAAGTTCATTTTGCTCTTTGTACTATACTCCTCAACAGAATTTTATAGCCTTTGAATAATTAAGCAATGTTCATTTCTAAAAGACACTGGCACCTCTGGGGATATTATAAACAACATTTCTTGTTAAATGGATGTCTGAAGTGTTTGGATCTCACTTTTTTAGATGTAGAGAATAACTCTACCTTTGATACAGGAATTTTCTTTCCCTCTTAAAATATTTTCCATCAAGGAATTCACAAATGTAACAGAGTTATGTTTGCTTTTACCTGACATGGTTGTATGAATATCTTGAAAGTTGTCTTCTGAGCTCCCTGACCCTATTTTCATCTGAAATGGATATTCTTGTACATTATTAAAAGGGAAAGGGCAAGGAAGTAGACGGGCGAAAAGAAGAAAAGTTAACTCTTTTAGGACAAGTCTGAGTCCTACTTCAAATTTATCACTGTTGAGCATACTTTATTAAAGCAGTCACTAAATATGATCAAATATGGATCTTTACAAATTTGTTAAAATTTTTACTTTATAACTTTCATTTCTTTGTTTAGGCAATTGGCAAAAAAAAAAAGCCTACCATCTTTCAAAAGTTCATTTTTAATTTTTGACAATATTAGCACATAAGCAGAAAAGAACATATGAAACACTGTACTGAAAAGGAATATCTGTTAATATTTGCAGAGGTAAATCTATCACTCTCTCTCCTTCCCCTTCTAAGTCCAAGTTCTGCCTCTAAATTTTTATGTTTACTACAGTAACTTAGATAGCCTAAATGGCTGTGTTTTTTTAATCTTAAAGACAAGTGATTTTTTTTAACTACATGATCTCTTTGTTTTCTTTTAGTATTAATATTTATTTTAAATTATCACCTAAATTATTAAAGAAATGACTGTAAAGTCAGAAGTTTAAATACCAAGAGGTCATGGAGCAATAGCTATAGAGCTACTTGATGCAAATGTGAAAAATACAAAGAAATTGGTATAGTATTTTAATTTTTTCGTATTTTTGCTGTAATTATAAAAATGAGACCAAAACTATATTGCTAAACTATTTAAATTTTTCATATCAATTTTTAAATTTGTTAACATAGCAAATAAGACCATATTATAGTACTTAAATAGAATGAATTCCTCCTTAAATTTTTCTAATGTGAATTGATCTTTAATTATTTAGGGGGGAAAAAAAGACATGGTCAGTTAAGCATACTCCTATGGTTATTTTTTCTGAGACAAAAATATGGTATCTTTTATAGTCTGAATAATGCTGAATAGTCCTAATGCTTCACAGAGACAAAGATTCACTGGACTATGTGTTCCTCACTTACAGGAAGTAAAAAAAAAAAAAAAAAAAAGACATGAAGAGTCTTGCTGAAATCTTCTAGATTTATACAATTTCTTGTTCCAAAGACTAAGAAGTGCTACATTACCTATTCCCGAATGTCAACAGCCCAGGACATAAGTGGAAAGACCATGCACCTAGCTCAATGTTCATTTACATTTTATTTGTATTTTGAGGTGCACACTGTGATGCATGATCAAAATTGTTCTTCAAGAATGAAGCACTTAGGTGGCGCAGTGGTTGAGAGTCCGCCTGCCGATGCAGGGGACACGGGTTCCTGCCCCAATCCGGGAGGATCCCACATGCTGCGGAGCGGCTGGGCCCGTGAGCCATGGCTGCTGAGCCTGCGCATCCGGAGCCTGTGCTCCGCAACGGGAGAGGCCACAGCAGTGAGAGGCCTGCGTACCACAAAAAAAAAAAAAAAAAAAAAAAAATGAAGCACTTAGTCCCCCAAAACCTGAGAGTACTACTAGAAGATGGCCCCTATGGTCTACCCTCCTTGAGAACTCCCTTGGCCAAAGAAAATGCCCTCATCCAAGGCAACACCTCCTTCCAGGAAAGCCTATTATAGTGACTCATCAATGCAGAAATATAAATGCTCGGCCCCCTCCCTACAACTCAGGATGATTCGCAAGGGCCATCCTGGCTTGAGGGCTGACCAGGCAGTTGGCTGAGGCCTTTGATGGGACTTCACCAGAGTTCAGCTTCTCCCTCTGCCCAATCCTGCTTTCATCCTCTCCCTTATACAGGTGTTGATACTAAGAGTACTCCTTAATTAATGTGTTACATGCTAATATCCATCTCAGTGTCTGCCTCCTAGAAAACAGCCTAGGAGAGGGGATGGTCCACATTTAGGTACAAGAAAACAAATGCTATTATGGGATTTTGGAGGTGGGTCACCTACAGCCTAGAGGGCAATAGGCACTCCATTACTGTTTATTCGAGGAGTACAGATAGCCCCTGGGACGAGCTAGCAGTACAGCTGTTCCCCACTGGTGAACTGGGATGCTCTATCAATGGAAAATACATTAGCTGGTGTGGTTTTATAGATACGGAGAAAGTACTAACTGTGAAGACAATGGCTTTAAGTAGCCATTATTAAACTGCTGAAGTCGGGAAAGGTAACAAAAAGCCAAGAGTGATTAATCAGCAATTAAAATCTAAGTGTGGAAGCTGGAGCATCTTTGTGGCAGCCTACAAAGAGGCTCACATATCCTGTACTGAGAAAGCAGAAAATGCTGAGGCCCAGGCCTTAATTCTCAGAGTCGTCAAGTTCCAAAAAAGGTTAAAGTCACAGCTAAGGTTCAGAGTCCTGTTTGGGAGAGAATGGAAGCCTGTACGTAGAATGTGCACATCTGTGTGGATGCACATGAAAATCTTGATTCCCTAGATTGCCCTGGACTCACTGAGCCTTCAGAAGTGGCTCACTAATAAGGGCTATCATTTCCCCCTCCCTTGAAGTTGCTTCAGGGGTCTCTCCCTTGAAAAACAGCATTCCACTTCCCTCTCCCCACCTTGCCTCAGGATCTTCCTCAGCCTCCCTTCCTGGCTGCTAGGCCAATAATTAGAATTATGTCCCAATATAACCTGGCTATAGATATTCTGAGTCAGCTAAGGAAGGAAAGGATGGAAGAACTTCAGAAACTAGCCATTATGTATCGGCAGGAGCTGGGAGATTAATCATGGGTCTGGATTATGATGGAATAAATTGGAAACATATACTTTTCTGGAATACAGAATTTTATACCCTAGAAAGGATATTGGGAGATGGTATACATATCCAGATAGCTTTCAGAAGCATGGAAAAAGTGATGGCTCACGTTAAATAAGATAGAAATCCAGAACTGCCTTGATAAATGATGAAAGAAGGGGTTTAAAGGCCCAGAAATGTAAGCATTTTAGAGTAGATATATTTTGTGAGTCTACAAACCCCCCCAGAGGACTCTTCCACACACTGGCCCACAGGAACATGCCGATGGGTGGGCCTTAGCAGCCATGAAGTTCCGTAGAGGCTCTCCTTTCAGACTCAAGGTTGACAGTGGGAGAAGCTTTCACAGAACTGGGGTCACTGATTGCAATGCGGATAACAACTGGAAACAACAGAGGCTGTGTGGCAAGGTGTAACTGTCAGAATACCGGTGAGTACAATTATCACCATGAACAGCAAGGCTGGAGTGACAGCAAAGTAAGCTCCGGGATTTGCAAGAGTTTAAGATGGTTAAAAGCACATGTTGGGAGTCCTACTTCCAGCTGAACAGCATAAAGAACTTCATGGACCCACTTCGCAGCTCCATGTGCCAAGCAGCAAGAGGAAGAGTCAACCTTTGGCAGGGGTAACTGACCCTGATCACCAGATAGGTGCAGAGCTGCTGTAAGAGTGGGAGCGGAGGAAATGCTTTTGACACCTGCATGACCCACTTAGGAGCTTCTTGGTACTCCCTTTCCCAGTTAGTAGATAAATTCAGGAATAGTGCCCAGACAAGGGTACAGTGGCAGTGGACTCAGTCACTTTAGGGATGAGGGTCTAGCGTCTCGAAAGGAAATTTAGTCAAAAAAAAAAATTTGATAAAACTGCCAAGGAGGAGATTATAGCAGATGCATAAACACTACCTACCACTTGAAAAAGTCAAATCCACAAAAGCCAAAATCTGGAACAACAGAACAAGTGGGAAAAGGAGGGGTCTTTGATTATTGCTGGGAGCTGTCTTTTTTCTTTTCCTTCACTCCCGACTCTTCCTGTCTCTCCACTTTGTCCCCAGACAACTGGCTTACTTAATCAAGGCCAGATGCTGTGCTATTCTAAATGCATGGAAAAAGATTTACTTCCAAAATGAATGTCTAAGATCTGGCTTTTAATGGAGCCTTGGAAAAACTGTTTTATGTATGTTGCCTTCTTACATTATTTTAAATTCCTATCCCCTGCTCACATGGATAAGAAAAAACAAAAACACAAAATAAGGTGATTCTTCATAACACTACAAACAGAAAATATTTCTATCTCGGTACCTATTTCCCCCCTTTTTTTTTCAAACAGCACCCTGATTATATCACTTGAGTGATCTGTTGGGATTGCATCTGCCCTGTCTCTGTGAGTACTTTGGATTGTATCAAACAGCCTACACTTTGATACCAGAGAGAGCTTGATTCGAAAAGGATACAGGACTGGAGTCAGGCTAGTGAGGGTTACTCATGCCTTTTACCTCCTACCTCAGAGAATAGGAAGTTTAGAGTCACCCTCAAGAGCATGGGTTTTGATGTTACATAGACTCAGATTCAATTCCTGGCTCCAATACTCATTGTTTATATGATATTTATAGGTTACTCAATTTCTTAAAGTCACTTCCCTCCCATGTGCGAGAGTTAACAATAACCACTACCACATGAGACTGTTAGTGAATTTGAAGAGTGTACGTTAGAGATTGTTAGCAAAATGCTTGGCACATCCAAAATGCTTAATGGCTGTTAGCTTTTAACTACAGTGCAAAAAAAAAATTCTAAAGGAGACTCCTACCCATGGCTACAGATATTCTGAATCAATACCAAGGATCAGAACCACCATAAGATGTGAGCAGGTAGGGTGCTACACTAGAACCCATGCCTCAGAGTGCCCCATGCTCTTGAATGCTTTCCTCAAGTATTTTTTGAGTCTCCCTCTATTATGCTTGGGGTCAGCTATGATTGGCAGTGGCAGCTGGGTAGGGTTCCCTGAGCCCAGACCTGATGGTACATGAGCCTGGCTGTCAGAGGTACCAAACTCGAAATTTTCTAAGTCCCTATTCAGTGGCTTGGACTGTCTAAGGCCTGCAGTGCAGTCTGGGTTAGGTGTCCCAAGCCTAGAACTGCTTCCTATTTCTTCCTTTTGGGACATTCCTTGGCCCTCTACCTCAGATATGGGGTTGACCAGACACTCTAAGGAACTCTGCGAATTGTGCCTATAGGCCAGGAGGGTGTCCTGATGGGCGAATTCTTCCCATTGGCTGGTGAAGTATTTCTTTCACGGGATTATGCAAGACTGGTATACTAGAATGTTGCTGACATGCTGATTTGGGGTGACCTCACCTATATTAAACACTGGATTTATTCAGACCTCAGAGCCACCAATGGTCCATTTCTGACCTTTAAGCTTGAGCCCTGTGTGTTGTCGGTTTCATAGTCTGCAAATCTTTTCTTCCATTCCAGAGGTTGTCTTTTCGCTTTGGTTATGGGTTTCTTTGCTGTGCAAAAGCTTTTAAGTTTAAAGAGGCCCCATTTGTTTATTTTTCTTTTGTTTCCATTACTCAAGGAGGGGATCCAAAAAAATATTCTGCGATTTATGTCAAAGAGTGTTCTATCTATGTTTTCCTCTAGGACTTTTATAGTATCTGGTCTTACACTTAGGTTGTTATTCCATTTTGAGTTTATTTTTGTATATGGTGTTAGAGAGTGTTCTAATTTCATTCTTTTACTGGGTTGCTCTACTCTTGACTGCATCTAACCATGCAGGTTGTACACAAGAATTACAGAGGGCTTCACTCTCATAGACTTTAAGGGAACGACACCAAATTGTGCAATGGAGACAGAATCTTAATGTTGTCCCCATGTTTTAATGCTTTCTCTAGTCCCCTCTTCCGTATTTCCTCTCAGCCTTAGATTTTTCTTCCTCTTTAAGATGCTTTTCCTTTAATACTTGAATACTCTAAAAGGACACTATCCTACTTCTCCCCCACAATCACTACAGTCAAAAGTTCAACAGTCCAACCTCAGCCATGGATCCCAGATCCATTCTGCCATTTTTTTTTCATTAATTACCAGGTGGTTTAAATAAGCTCCTCCTCTACTCTGTGTCTTCCCAAGCCCCACTCTTACATGAAAGACCATATTGCCCTCAAGCAGCCATTCTATAATGGATACCCTAGTTCTCCAATGTATTCAGGATAAAATTTGAGCCCCTCAGTAAGGCACAGAGGGCCTTTTAAACCCTTGCCCAAACCTCTATTTACTGTGTAATTTCTTAAAGTTTATACCATGCTCTTGACACTTCATCCTCATGGTCACCTTCTGAACACAAAATAAACCTTTAATGTTTGTACATGCTGACCCTTCCTCCTTAGAAAGCCTTTCCTCACATTGCATACATGGCAAGGTTTACTCACCTTATGAGATACAGCTGAAAAAAGTATTTTTCTGTGACGTTTTACCAGGCTCTTCTGGGCAAGTTTAACAGCTGTCTCTGCCATGCCCCCTACTATTATGCATTTATCACATTACAAGTGGAATTACCTGCTTGTGTATCTGTCATTGTGCTAGACACGGAGCTTCTTGAAGCCTGAGCCTATGTTTTATTCATATTTGTATTTACAGTGCATGAGGAATGGGTGCTCATTAAATATATACATTAATAAATGAATAAATGCCCCAGGATTCTCACATGCATTTACCATAATCCCTTTTTTTCTGTTTGCAATTTTTATATCTTTATTGATATTCTCTGTATATTGAGATATTATTCTCTTTATTTTCTTTTGTTCTTTGCCCCTGGTTTCCTTTAGCCCTTTGAGCACATATTAAGACAGCTGTTTTTAAAGTCTTTGTCTCGTAAGTCCAATTTTTGGACTTCCTCAGGGACAATTTCCACCAATTTCTTTATTTCACATGAATGGATTACATTTCCCAGTTTCTTCATATCAATTATACTTTTGTATTGAAACCTGGACATTTTGCATATTATAATGTGGTAATTGTGAAAATTAGATTCTACCCCCTCCCCAGGTTTTGCCATTGTGGCACTCTGAGCTATAAATCATCCATTTTTTAAGTGACTTTTCAAACTGTTTTTACAAAGACTATATTCTTTGATGCATGTGGTCACTGAAATCTCTTTTCCATTATCTCAGTGTTATCTCAGTCAGGCAGTGTATTGACAGATTTCTTTATTTTTATTCAATTTATTTAAACTAAAACTTAAAAAATAGTTCACCCATTCTCCCACATCTCCCCCACCCCCACCTCTTGCAACCAGTCTGTTCTCTGTATCTATGGGCTTGCTGTTTTGTTTGTTTGTTTTTTAGATTGCACGTTTTTGTAGAAATACTGTTTTCTAGCCAGGTTTACAGTATACTTGTAACTATGTGTACTACAGACATAACTCATTATTTTCAAAAGTACACATCAAAAATTATTAAACTATGATTAACAAAAGATATACATGAAAGTTGAAACAAAAATGACTGAATATTTTATAAAATTGTTTAAATCAAATATTTTTAAATTATGGCTATTCTTGAAAGGCAGTTGAACTGTCATCGATCCTGCTATATAGGATCCTTCCCATAATACTAAGTGAGAGACCTGAGAGGACTGAGGCTTATAAGGAAACCCATAAGAAGGCAAGGAAATGAAATTCTAGACAAAAATACAATTAAAATGCTAGAGTAAAAAGTATGAAAACTGATACAATCCTGCAGCCTGTGGAACAAAAACCACATTCACAGAAAGACAGACAAGATGAAAAGGCAGAGGGCTATGTACCAGATGAAAGAACAAGATAAAACACCAGAAAAACAACTAAATAAATGAAGATAGGCAATCTTCCAGAAAAAGAATTCAGAATAATGATAGTGAAGATGTACCAGGACCTGGGAAAAAGAATGGAGGCAAAGATTGAGAAGATGCAAGAAATGTTTAACAAACATCTAGAAGAACTAAAGAACAAACAAAGAGAGATGAACAATACAATAACTGAAATGAAAAATACACTAGAAGGAATCAATAGCAGAAAAACTGAGGCAGAAGAACGGATAAGTGACCTGGAAGACAGAATGGTGGAATTCACTGCTGCAGAACAGAATAAAGAAAAAAGAATGAAAAGAAATGAAGACAGCCTAAGAGACCTCTGGGACAACATTAAACACAACAGCATTCACATTATACAGGTCCCAGAAGGAGAAGAGAGAGAGAAAAGACCTGAGAAAATATTTGAAGAGATTATAGTCGAAAACTTCCCTAAAATAGGAAAGTAAATGGCCACACAAGTCCAGGAAGCGCAGAGAGTCCCATTCAGAATAACCCAAGGGGAAACATGCCGAGGCACACAGTAATCAAATTCGTAAAAATTAAAGGCAAAGAAAAATTATTGAAAGCAGCAAGGGAAAACCAACAAATAAAATACGAGGGAACTCCCATAAGGTTAACAGCTGATTTCTCAGCAGAAACTCTACAAGCCAGAAGGGAGTGGCATGATACACTTAAAGTGATGAAAGGGAAGACCTACAACCAAGAATATTCTACCCAGCAGGATCTCATTCAGATTTGATGGAGAAATCAAAAGCTTTACAGACAAGCAAAAGCTAAGAGAATTCAGCACCACCAAACCAGATCTACAACAAATGCTAAAGGAACTTCTCTAAGTAGGAAACACAAGAGAAGAAAAGGACCTACAAAAACAAACCCAAAATAATAAAGAAAATGGTCACAGGAACATACATATCGATAATTACCTTAAACGTGAATGGATTAAATGCTCCAAACAAAAGACACCAGCTGGCTGAATGGATACAAAAACAAGATCCATATATATGCTGTCTACAAGAGACCCATTTCAGACCGAGGGACACATACAGACTGAAAGTGAGGGGATGCAAAAACATATCCATGCAAATGGAAATCAAAAGAAAGCTGGAGTAGCAATATCATATCAAACAAAATAGACTTTAAAATAAAGAATGCTACAAGAGACAAGGAAGGACACGACATAATGATCAAGGGATCAATCCAAGAAGAAGATATAACAATTATAAATATATATGCACCCAACATAGGAGCAACTCATTACATAAGGCAACTGCTAACAGCTCTAAAAGAGGAAATCCACAGTAACACAATAATAGTGGGGGACTTTAACAACTCACTTACACCAATGGACAGATCATCCAAACAGAAAATTAAGAAGGAAATATAGCTTTAAATGACACAATAGACCAGACAGATTTAATTGATATTTATAGGACATTCCATACAAAAACAGAAGATTATACTTTCTTCTCAAGTACGCACAGAACATTCTCCAGGATGGATCACATCGTGGGTCACAAATCAAGCCTCAGTAAATTTAAGAAAACTGAAATCATATTAAGCATCTTTTCTGACCACAACGTTATGAGATTAGAAATCAATTACAGGAAAAAAAAAACGTAAGAAACACAAACACATGGAGGCTAAACAATACGTTAGTAAATAACCATGAGATCACTGAAGAAATCAAAGAGGAAATCAAAAAATACCTACAGACAAAGGACATTGAAAACACGACGATCCAAAACCTATGGGATGCAGCAAATGCAGTTATAAGAGGGAAGTTTATAGCTATACAAGCATACCTCAAGAAACCAGAAAAATCTCAAATAAAGAATCTAACATTACACCTAAAGTAACTAGAGAAAGAAGTACAAACAAAACCCAAAGTTAGCAGAAGGAAAGAAATCATACAGATCAGAACAGAAATGAATGAAATAGAAACAAAGAACAGTAGCAAAGATCAATAAAAGTAAAAGGTGGTTCTTTGAGAAGATAAACAAAATCAATAAACCATTAGCCAGACTCATCAAGAAAAAGAGGGAGAGGACTCAAAGCAATAAAATTAGAAATGAAAAAGGAAAAGTTACAACAGACACAGCAGAAATACAAAGCATCCTGAGAGACTGCTACAAGCAACTCTATGCCAATAAAATGGAAAACCTGGAAGAAATGCACAAATTCTTAGAAAGATATAACCATCCAAGACTGAACCAGAAAGAAATAGAAAATATGAACAGACCAATCTCAAGTAATGAAATTGAAACTGTGATTTAAAATCTTCCAACAAAGAAAAGTCCAGGACCAGATGGCTTCACAGGTGAATTCTATCAAACATTTACAGAAGAGCTAACACCCATCCTTCTCAAATTCTTCCAAAGAATTGCAGAGGAAGGAAAACTCCCAAACTCATTCTATGAGGCCACCATCACCCTGATACCAAAACCAGACAAAGATACTACAAAAAAAGAAAATTACAGACCAATATCACTGATGAATATAGATGTAAAAATCCTCAACAAAATACTAGCAAAAATAATCCAACAGCATATTAAAAGGATCATACACCATGATCAAGTGGGATTTACCCCAGAGATGCAAGAATTCTTCAATATACACATATCAATCAGTGTAATACACCATATTAACAAACTGAAGAATAAAAACCATATGATCATCTCAATAGATGCAGAAAATGCTTCTGACAAAATTCAACACCCATTCTTGATAAAACCTCTCCAGAAAGTGGGCATAGAGGGAACCAACTTCAACATAAAAAAGGACATATACAACAAACCCACAGCAAACATCATTCTCAATGGTGAAAACCTGAAAGCATTTCCTCTAAGATCAAGAACAAGACAAGGATATCCACCCTCACCACTATTATTCAACATAGTTTTGGAAGTCCTAGCCACAGCAATCAGAGAAGAAAAAGAAATAAAAGTAATACATATTGGAAAAGAAGAAGTAAAACTGTCACTGTTTGCAGATGACATGGTACTATACACAGAAAATCCTAAAGATGCCACCAGAAAACTATGAGAGCTAATCAATGAATTTGGTAAAGTTGCAGGATACAAAATTAATGCACAGAAATCTCTTGCATTCCTAAACACTAATGATGAAAAATCTGAAAGAGAAATTAAGGAAACACTCCCATTTACCATTGCAACAAAAAGAATAAAATACCTAGGAATAAACCTACATAGGGAGACAAAGACCTGTATGCAGAAAACTGTAAGACACTGATGAAAGAAATTAAAGATGATACCAACAGATGGAGAGATATACCATGTTCTTGGATTGGAAGAATCAATATTGTGAAAATGACTATATTATCCAAAGCAATGTACAGATTCAGTGCAATCCCTATGAAATTACCAATGGCATTTTTTACAGAACTAGAACAAAAAATCTTAAAATTTGTATGGAGACACAAAAGAACCCAAATAGCCAAAGCAGTCTTGACGGAAAAAAACGGAGCTAGAGGAATCAGACTACCCAACTTCAGACTATACTACAATGCTACAGTAATCAAGACAGTATGGTACTGGCACAAAAACAGAAATATAGATCAACGGAACAGGATAGAAAGCCCAGAGATAAACCCACGCACATATGGTCACCTTATCTTTGATAAAGGAGGCAAGAATATAAAGTGGAGAAAAGACAGCCTCTTCAATAAGTGGTGCTGGGAAAACTGGACAGCTACATGTAAAAGAAAGAAATTAGAACACTCCCTAACAGCGTACACAAAAATAAACTCAAAATGGATTAGACAACTAAATGTAAGGCCAGATACCATCAAACTCGCAGGGGAAAGCATAGGCAGAACACTCTATGACATAAATCACAGCAAGATCCTTTTTGACCCACCTACTAGAGAAATGGAAATAAAAACAAAAATAAACAAATAGGACCTAATGAAACTTAAAAGCTTTTGCACAGCAAAGGAAACCATAAACAAGACAAAAAGACAACCCTCAGAAAGGGAGAAAATATTTGCAAATGAAGCAACTGACAAAGGATTAATCTCCAAACATACAAGCAACTCATGCAGCTCAATATCAAAAAAACAAACAACCCCATCCAAAGATGGACAGAAGACCTAAATAGATATTTCTCCAAAGAAGATACACAGATTGCCAATAAACACATAAAAGAATGCTCAACATCATTAATCATTAGAGAAATGCAAATCAAAACTACAATAAGATATCATCTCACACCGGTCAGAATGGCCATCATCAAAAAATCTACAACCAACAAATGCTGGAGAGGATGTGGAGAAAAGGGAACCCTCTTGCACTGTTGGTGGGAATGTAAATTAATACAGCCACTATGGAGAACAGTATGGAGGTTCCTTAAAAAACTAAAAATAAAACTACCATATGACCCCACAATCCCACTACTGGGCATATACCCTGAGAAAAGCATAATTCAGAAAGAGTCATGTACCAAAATGCTCATTGCAGCTCTATTTACAATAGCCAGGATATGGAAGCAACCTAAATGTCCATCAACAGATGAACGGATAAAGAAGATGTGGCACATATATACAATGGAATATTACTCAGCCATAAAAAGGAATGAATCTGAGTTATTTGTAGTGAGGTGGATGGACCCAGAGACTGTCACACAGAGTGAAGTAAGTCAGAAAGAGAAAAACAAATACCGTATGCTAACACATATATATGGAATCTAAAGAAAAAGAAAAGGTCAGAAGAACCTAGGGGCAAGACAGGAATAAAGATGCAGACCTACTAGAGAATGGACTTGAGGATACAGGGAGGGGGAAAGGTAAGCTGGGACAAAGCGAGAGAATAGCATGGACACGTATACACTACCAAATGTAAAATAGCTAGTGGGAAGCAGTAGCATAGCACATGGAGATCAGCTCAGGGTTTTGTGACCACCTAGAGGGGTGGGATAGGGAGGGTGGGAGGGAGGGAGATGCAAGAAGGAAGAGATATGGGGAAATATGTATATGTACAACTGATCCACTTTGTTATAAAGCAGAAACTAACACACCGTTGTAAAGCAATTATACTCCAATAAAGATGTTAAAATAAAATTAAGAAAAAGGAAAAAGAAGACAATATGGTACTCGCACAAAAACAGAACTATAGATCAGTGGAAAAGGATAGAAAGCCCAGAGATAAACCCACGCACCTACGGTCAACTAATCTATGACAAAGGAGGCAAGGATATACAATGGAGAAAAGACAGTCTCTTCAACAAGTGGTGCTGGGAAAACTGGACATCTACATGTAAAAGAATGAAATTAGAACACTAATACCATACACAAAAATAAACTCAAAATGGATTAGAAACCTAAATGTAAGACCGGGCAGTATAAAACTCTTAGAGGAAAACATAGGAAGAATACTCTTTCACATAAATCACAGCAAGATCTTTTCTGATCCACCTCAGAGTAAGGGAAATAAAAACAAAAATAAACAAATGGGACCTAATGAAACTTAAAAGTTTTTGCACAGCAAAGGAAACCATAAACAAGACAAAAAGCCAAACCTCAGAATGGGAGAAAATGTTTGCAAATGAATCATCGGACAAAGGATTAATCTCCAAAATATATAAACAGCTCATGCAACTCAATATTAAAAAAACAAAAACCCAATCCAAAAATTGGCAGAAGACCTAAATAGACATTTCTCCAAAGACGATATACAGATGGCCATGAAGCACATGAAAAGCTGCTCAACATCACTAATTATTAGAGAAATGCAAATCAAAACTACAATGAGGTATCACCTCACACCAGTTAGAATGGGCATCATCAGAAAATCTATAAACAACAAATGCTGGAGAGAGTGTGGAGAAAAGGGAACACTCTTGCACTGTTGGTGGGAATGTAAATTGATACAGCCACTATGGAGAACAGTATGGAAGTTCCTTAAAGAACTAAAAATAGAATTACCATATGACCCAGCAATCCCACTACTGGGCATATACCCAGAGAAAACCATAATTCAAAAATACACATTCACCTCAGTGTTCATTGCAGCACTATTTACAATAGCTAGGTCATGGAAACAACCTAAATGCCCATCAACAGATGAATAGATAAAGAAGATGTGGTATATATATACAATGGAATATTACTCAGCCATAAAAAGGAATGAAATTGAGTCATTTGTAGAGACATGGATGCATATAGACTGTCATACACAGTGAAGTAAATCAGAAAGAGAAAATCAAATATCGTATATTAACATATATATGTGGAATCTAGAAAATGGTACAGGGCTTCCCTGGTGGCGCAGTGGTTGAGAGTCCGTCTGCCGATGCAGGGGACACGGGTTCGTGCCCCGGTCCGGGAAGGTCCCACATGCCACGGCTAGGCTCATGAGCCATGGCCGCTGAGCCTGCGCATCCGGAGCCTGTGCTCCGCGGCGGGAGAGGCTACAACAGTGAGAGGACCGCGTACCAAAAAAAAAAAAAAAAGAAAAGAAAATGGTATAGATGAACCAGTTTGCAGAGCAGAAATTGAGACACAGATGTAGAGAAAAAAATGTATGGACACCAAAGGGGAAAGGGGGGGTACGGGGAGGTTGTGGTGTGATGAATTGGGAGATTGGGATTGACATATATACACTGATGTGTATAAAATGGATGACTTATAAGAAAATTAAATAAAGAAAGAATAAACATTTTTAAAAAGTATGAAAAACCGATCATAAGTCAAACCAGAAGGTAAAGAATAAATCAGGTCATACATGAATATTAATGCTTAGAGTAAGCAGTGATTTAGAAAGCAGAAAGGCATTAAAAAAAAAAACTGCGAGGGGAAACAAAGTAAAGAAGTTGGACAAAGTTCTAACAAGTATTAAATAATCCATAGAAACAAAAAGAGTAGGGTGAAGCAGCAAATACCGCAAATTTAATGCTCAAATATCAAGATGCCCTTACATTTAATAACAATGTTCTGGCCTCGCTTTTTAAGCTCTTCTAAGACAGAGCCAACTCTGAACATATAGGTGAGTGGGTGCTCTAATTAGAAAGATAAATTTGTTTAAGTGACCTCAAAGTAGCCTTAAATAAGAGCAAAGGAATCATTTCATTTTTAAAATCTTAAGACTTCACATTAAGGCAGTTCAGAAAATTCACAATTGAATAGTTGCCCTCAAACATACACCACATCAAACATGTAGTAAAAATAGGTAATAATTATAGGCAGCCAAAATATCACCACTAAGCTACAGATAAAATTAAAACTTTGAGAACTTTAAAAATAGAAAGGAAAGAAGTGAGCAGGGATAAAGATGGGCCTGGCTTATCCTAGGAACATAAAACAGGTAATATACCTGGGTCAGAAACTCCTATAGGATAATCGTAACTCAATTCATCATGAGAGATGGCAAACTGGAGTCAAGGTCAGTGTGAAAGTTAGGAGATGGAGGGTGGTATGGTAGAGATCTCTCACTCATAAAAGGAGAAGGAAAAGAAGGTACATTTGGAGCTCTGTCTTATAAGAGGGCTAAGGACCTGAGGAGGTGAAATCACTCTGACTCACCCTTATGATCAGTAACTGAACAAAGAGTGAGGGATAATTCAGCCAGGGACAGTGCCCTGAGTCATCATTTTAAGAGCTGACTCTGGATTGAGAAACCTTGGATCTGTGCCACCACAAATCTGCTAGCCAGGAGCAGGTATGCAGAGGGATGGGGATGGAATATAAAAATAAACCCCAAATACTCAAATAATTTTCCACACAAAATGGGCCAAGTGAATATTACAAAACACAACCAGAAATCTAATCATACCACAGCATTCGCGCCAATTAGGATGGCTATATTATCCAAAAACAAACCCCAGAAAATAACAGTTGTTAGCAAAGAGAGAATGGTTAGGAGAGAATGGGACACTTGTGCATTGCTGTTGGCAACATAAAATAGTGCAACCACTTTGGAAAACAGTATGGCAGTCCCTCAAAAAATTAAAACTAGAATTACTATATGATCCAGCACTTTCACTTCTGGATATATATCCACTTCTGGATATATATACAGAAAATAATTGAAATTAGGGATTCAAACAGATATTTGTACACCCATGTTCATAGCAGTATTATTCACAACACCCAAGAGTGGAAGCAATCCAAGTGCCCATCGACATTTAAATGGATAAACAAAATGTAGCATATATACACAATAGAACTTTATTCAGCTTTCAAAGGGAAAGAAATTCTGACATGTACTACAACATGGATGAAACTTGAGGACATTATGCTAAGTGAAATAAGCCGGTCATAAAAGTACAAATACTGTATAATTACATTTATATGAGGTACTAGGCTAGTAAATTTACAGAGACAGAAAGTAGAATGGTGGTTGCCAGGGGCTGGAGGAAAGGGGGAATAAGGAGTTAGTATTTTATGACTACAGAGTTTTAGTTGGGGAAGAAAAAACCAAGTTCCGAAGATGAACAGTAGTGACAGTTGCACAACAATGTAAATGTACTTAATTCCACTGAACTGTACACTTAAAAATAGTTAAAATGGTAAATATTTTGTACATTTTGCCATGATAAAAAAGAAAGAAAAAAATCGCAAACAAAATTAAATAGAATAATACTGTTATTCTAGATAAAATATTTAAGCATCCGATAAAGTCTGAAGTAAGTATAATGAAAATGCTGATGCAAATGTCAGATAGGAATATACTGTATTTGGATATGTAATGATGTTGATAGGACCCAAGGTCTGTAACATCATGCTTGGTAGATGATAGATAGATAGATAGATAGACAGATAGATTCCCCTCTCATATATACCACCTCATTGCCACAAAATGGCTGCTGCATTTCTAGAATCATTTCCACGTTGAATGCAAGAAGTAGGCAGGAAGAGATAACAGGCTTTCCTCATGAGACTTTCCATTTTAACCAGAAAGGGAAAGCCTCCTTAAATATTATCCTGATATACTTCTCTCTCCACAACTAATGCAAATGCCCAATTTTACATTATTCAGCAGCCAAAGAGAACGCAATTATCCCAACTGGCTTAAATCAATCATGATTTGTAATCTGAAGATGGAAATGTGCCTAGCGTTCTTCCCTCTGCCTTCTCAGGCTATGTTTGCATTTAAGGAAAGGGGAAATGGCTCTTGGGTATGTAATAAAGAGAGTCTGAAACACTTAACAAGAAGAAAAATGAACCCAGAAGAAAGTTGTGGAATACAGGAAAAAAAGTCAGCAAAGACATTGATATATTATACTGGTAAACCAAATCTTTTGTTATTAAAAAACTACTTTGTAGTATTTGTTTACAAAAATAAATGAATAAATAGCTGAATTACTTTATAATAGAATAATAAGGGGCTTATTAATTGGTAAGTTAAAATATGATAGGGTCCTTTTCATCTTCAGGAGAAAGACTGAAATATTGAATTAAAAGGTTTGGTTAGAAAAATATGTAGTTAATACATTGTCTAAGAATTTAAGAATGGAATCTACCAATTCCAAATGAGCAAAGGAAAACCAAACAAGGCTGTCTTTAGAAAACTTTGTCACTCCAAAGAAGCCCTAATTGCAGAAGAAAAACAAGAAACAAGAACAAAAAGGAAAAAACAGCAAGTTTACCTATTAAAAGGCAGAGATTATCAGCTTGGAAAAATTTTTATATTCACTTATATCATCCATAAGAGAGAAAAAGTTGAAAAGAAAAAAGCCACACTTGTTTTCCACCCTCAATCTGAAAATATTAAATATTGTTGATAGAGTTGAAACCTTTTTATAGAATTTGTTCTGATAGCATGCTCCTCAAAATCCCACCCTCTCCTTTGTTTATATTTTTGTTCAACTTTTCTTTATATTTTTATGGACTATTTGTACAGATGCATCCCTGAACAATATATTAATAATTTTTATATTTTAAACTTCTTAGGAATGGGAATATAATATCTAGTCTTCTGCAACATCTTGCTTCAACACTGTATTTGTGAGATTTATACCTATGGGTTTTTTTCATTGTTGCTGATGAATAGTATTCTGTTGTTGAAAAAACAATTTTTCATTTCAGATATTTAGGGGTTTTTCCCCAAGTTTTCGTAATTGCAAACAATGCTGCTATAAATTTTCTTGTACAAATCTCCTTGCTCGCATATGTAAGAAGTCATTTGGGATATATACCAAAGAGTGAAATTGCTGGTTTATGAGACATGTTTATACATTCAGCTTTACTAGATTTCATCAAATTGTGCTCCAATGTAGATGTCCCAGATTATAGTCCTACCACCAGTAATGAGAATTCCCATTAATCTGCACTCCCATTAATTTGGTATTGCGAGACTCCCTAGTGTTTACTGATCTTATTGGTGTGAAATAGTTTCTAGTTGTGATTTTAATTTGCATTTTCCTGCATTTCAATGAGTTTGAACATCCTTTACGCTATGTTTATTGGCCAGTTGGTTTTCCTAGTTTATGAATTTCCTTTTCATACCCTTTGTCCATTTTCCCTTTGGTTTGATTCTGGGTGCATTTTCCTGATTAGTAGGAGTTCACTATATATTCTGCATAATAATTTTTGTGGAATATACACATTTTAAATAACTTCTCCCAGTTATCTTTTCACTTTCCTTGTGGGGTCTTTTGAGGAGCAAAATTTCTTAATATGAGCATCATATAGTTTGTCAATCCTTCCTTGAATAGATATTCCTTTAGAGTCTTAACAAAATTCTTCCTTAGGCCAAGATCATGAAGACAGTTTGCCATATTTTCTTCAAAATGGTTGAAGTTTTGGTGTTTTACATTTAGGTTCTTTGATACAGCTGGAGCAATGGCCAACATGGAATCCTTACTTTGGCAGATTTTATGAGCACAGAAGCAAAGCCTTTGTCAGCAGTTCTTTTGGGGAATAGGCTTCTCCAGCATCTTACTGATCTGAGTAGAAGGCAATGCAGCTCTCAGCAATCTGCTCTCTTTTTTTTTTTTTTTTTAAACATCTTTATTTTGGTATAATTGCTTTACAATGGTGCATTAGTTTCTGCTTTATAACAAAGTGAATCAGTTATACATATGTGCCCATATCTCTTCCCTCTTGCATCTCCCTCCCTCCCACCCTCCCTAGCCCACCCCTCCAGGTGGTCACAAAGCACCTAGCTGATCTCCCTGTGCTATGCAGCTGCTTCCCACTAGCTATCTACCTTATGTTTGGTAGTGTATATATGTCCATGCCTCTCTCTCGCTTTGTCACAGCTTACCCTTCCCCCTCCCCATATCCTCAAGTCCATTCTCTAGTAGGTCTGTGTCTTTATTCCCGTCTTACCCCTAGGTTCTTCATGACCTTTTTTTTTTTTCCTTAGATTCCATATATATGTGTTAGCATATGGTATTTGTTTTTCTCTCTCTGACTTACTTCACTCTGTATGACAGACTCTAGGTCCATCCACCTCACTACAAATATCTCAATTTCATTTCTTTTTATGGCTGAGTAATATTCCATTGTATATATGTGCCACATCTTCTTTATCCACTCATCTGATGATGGACACTTAGGACACTCCCTAACACCATACACAAAAATAAACTCAAAACGGATTAAAGACCTAAATGTAAGGCCAGACACTATCAAACTCTTAGAGGAAAACAGAGGCAGAACACTCTATAACATAAATCACAGCAAGATCCTTTTTGATTCACCTCCTAAAGAAATGGAAATAAAAACAAAAATAAACAAATGGGACCTAATGAAACTTAAAAGCTTTTGCAAAGCAAAGGAAACCATAAACAAGACTAAACGATGACCCTCAGAATGGGAGAAAATATTTGCAAATGAAGCAACTGACAAAGGATTAATCTCCAAAATTTACAAGCAGCTCATGCAGCTCAATAACAAAAAAACAAACAACCCAATCCAAAAATGGGCAGAAGACCTAAACAGACATTTCTCCAAAGAAGATATACAGATTGCCAACAAACACATGAAAGGATGCTCAACATCATTAATCATTAGAGAAATGCAAATCAAAACTACAATGAGGTATCACTTCACACCAGTCAGAATGGCCATCATCAAAAAAGCTACAACCAACAAATGCTGGAGAGGGTGTGGAGAAAAGGGAACCACCCCTCTTGCACTACTGGTGGGAATGTAAATTGATACAGCCACTATGGAGAACAGTATGGAGGCTCCTTAAAAAACTACAAATAGAACTACCATATGACCCAGCAATCCCACTACTGGGCATATACCCTGAGCAAACCATAATTCAAAAAGAGTCACGTACCAAAATGTTCATTGCAGCTCTATTTATAATAGCCAGGACATGGAAGCAACCTAAGTCTCCTTTCTTGTGCAACGCTGTTTCCTAGGGCAAGCGTGCTTCTGGAGCTCTTGGTTATTGTTCAAAATTTTGCTCATTCATAAATCCATATCCCATCTCTCCCTTAGTCTCTGGTAACTGACCAATCTTAAGATGGCACTCTCTTTTCTCAGGGCAGCCCAATGTACTAACCTTCTAGGAAAGATTTTACTCAGGGATGTCCAGGTCCTTTTCTCACCCACCAAATTTTGTTTAAAAAGAGGAAAATAAACTCACTAGTTTAAACTCTAGGTTAGGGTAATGTGCTTTACTCTACAACCAGGGATGCTTTGGCCAGCCAATAAATACATATTACTTACACTCAGTCAATCCAAACTTTAATGTCTCCTATTTTCTAACTTGATCTACCAAATATATAAATATTAACATAGACAAAAATCCCTGTTAAAATGTTGTGTTCCATCTATATAACTCAATTTGGTTACAGATAGTAAAAAATAAAGCCCATAAATGGAGCTCCCTCAGACTGATGCGTTTTGTTATTCTCTCCTTCTCACCAGTAGTTCAGTACTGGGTTTTTCCCTCTACTCTCTCACGTAACTTCATCACCATCAGAGGAGTTCCCGTATGTCCAGGGCTTCGTGTAGTGAACACAGAGGTTGATATGGCTGTGGATGCCCTTTCTTAGACCATGTCTGGCCCTATTATCTCATATAATAAGTTTATATAAAATTATAGTTATAGAAAGGAGAGCAAGAAAAAGAGAATGAATTCTTCAACTCCTGTCAATGGAAAGTCTTTACCAGAAAAAGGTGGGGAAAAAGAATTCTGAGTAGTGAAAGTGATTCCAAACTGTGCTCAAACAGGAAATCATCTCTGGTGCTTGACAGGGCCTGGAGGTAAAAGACAAGCCTAACATAGACTTTACTGATGTTCCTCCTGCTACAAGTCGAGGTCACTTCGTTCAGGGGTCAAACAGGTAACTGGAAATGCTGGGGTTTGAATCTGTGGTTTTACCAAGTTAAGTCAGTTCAGTCTAACTTGTGCCTTTTATAACCAACCAGGTTGTGCACCAGGAGCAGAGTAAAAAGGGACCTGACAAGGACAATGCTGATTTGGAAGTGGAGGCTCCTGTAGGCCATGAGACAAGGCCTAGGGAAAGGGAGTTGAAAAAGTCCTCAACTCTTTTCATTCAAATGAAGGAAATATCAAGTGCTCTAGAGAGGGTGAGGAGTCAAAGATGTGGAACTCTGGGATAAATGCAGCAAGCTTATAAGTCAGAGAGTGAGAAAAATTTGTACAATTTAGGAGTATCTGCTAGGAGGAGAAACACATTTTGTGTTCACTTCATATTCTCCCTAACCTTTGTATCTTTTACAGTTCAATTTTAGTAATTAAATTCCAGGAAGCAAAAAAGAAACAAAAGTTGGGGGGAGATACTTGGAAGGCAATTCCATAAGGGATTCAGAAGGAATCATGTAGGAAAAAATACTGCTCCAGAAGAGGCAGGATAGAAACTGAAACTTTTCTTAATTGGCCTGAAGAAATCTCTTAGGACCTAGAGGAACTTCCTAGAAGTAGAGATAAAAGACATTTAGTTCCGTTACTGCATCTGTGAGGATAATATTTGATGAGGTGATAATAGTTAAAGGAGATAAAAGGGATGATTTTATGTAAAATAAACAAAAATGAGGCTGAACAGCAAACTAACTCTCAGGATGCAAATGCTTAGTCATACTGAAAACAACTTCTGTTGGAAGAAAACTGATAAAGATCCACCTGTCTGAATCTTCAGAAGATTTTGGATTATAAACTGATGCAGTGAATTAACATCCTGAACAATGAAGGGATCATTTACAATCTCTTGATGGAGCAAAATTTTCAATGAAGAAAAATGAAAACAGGTTTTAAAAAAAGCTGTTTGGTGATTTGGGCACCATATTACAAATGTATATGATAACTTAAATGGAAAAAAAATAGAAAATGAAGCAGATCAAAAGTGATAAATATAAATGTTACTACCTTATAATTTATAGTTTATAATATTCAGATTATAGTATACAGTTAAGATGTCGCAATTCTCTATAGCTTGAAATTTTAAAAATTTCTCTGCAGCGTACACAATATATGGTATGAATGAAATACACATTTACTTAAATGTTTCTGCTTATGTTAGGTAGAGAGAAGCCCCCTCCCTCGGATAAGAAAAGCTGCTTATACATATGCAGCTGATTCAGACAGTAATTGCAAAACATGTTCTAAGATAGGCAGATGGGATTAATTTACTACTACAGCATTTCACCATGACAAGGGAGACACTTGCAAAGATTATCAAACCCATTTTCTCTTTTTATTGTTTGAAAATCCAAAGATTAAAAACCTATTAGATGAGTCCTTGGTTCAATTTGTGCTTCAACTGGCCCATAAGACATTTTTCAGAGATCAAATTACTGAAAATGGAGAAAATACTGTAAATGAATAACACTTTTTCTATTACCAAAAAAATCTCTCAAACATCTGGTATAATGTTCTGCACTCTCAAAGCAGATACATTGTGCTTCACACTCAAATTAAGTTTGAGTATATAAACTCTACTTTCTGATTTTTATGATAAAAATTAAACATATTACCAAGGGCATATTATCCTAGATGAAATTTGATTCTTTTAACAAAGAAGAAATTCAGAAAGTGTCTAGGCAATTAGATATAAGCTAATTATGACAACACTATGGAAAAGTTTCTCACTTCCCATACATTCTCCTCAGTCTTTCACAAGCATTTTATTTTTCTTGGCAAAGACTGAATTCACAGTCATTAACTAAAACGTAAGTCCTTTCTTTTTTCTTTAATACTTGTACCACTTTTGGAATAAGTGGTGCAGTTAAGTAAAGGAATCATTTTAACACTCATTAGGTCAAACTCTAGTGCTTTCGACCAAAACCCTCTGTGAGTTTAAAGTCACTTTTCATAGTAAGGTCAAAAAAATGACATACATTACTAAATCCCTAAACTCTGAGGTTGTGCTACCTTTTCTTAATTATATATGCTTAAAATGTTAGACCTCTAGGGCTTGTGTCTTATTAGCTTACTCTCAAATTTCCATATTTAGCTTAAAGTAGTTCAGAAATAAGATTGATAGTATTATATAGTAAGAAAAGACAATAATATATTACAAATAATTGTCCTTAATAAACTCAGAATAACCTTACTAGTTATTCAACATTATAATAATCATAATTCATAACTTGCAATTGTTAATATGGTATAACTTCTATGGTAATAAACTAATATGTGTCACTAAAATTGTAAGTCCTTCTATCACAAAAATGGGACTGAAATCTTAACCTCATTAGCTTTTCCAAACTAAAGTTTCAATAAATTAATCAGCTTTCAACATCCCTTTAGCTTTTAAATCTACTGGTAGTTAAATGTTAATATATTGTTACATTTATAATATGTTAGGGCATAATATTTACATTTAATTATAATTTTAATTGAATAATTTCTATCAATTATGGTATATTTATGAGATATATAATATAAAAATATATAAAATATAGATTATATATAATACACATATATAATTTGAGAAATGTTGCTACTTTATATTTTATTTTATTATACATATATGTTCAATCAGTACAAATCATGTTTTATAGGATAGCTTACACCTCTAGATTTTTCAGGCATTTCCACAGTTAAGTGCCTTCAAGTTATCAAAATTAGGAGATTTTTAATGAGTAATAGAAACAAAATATAAGTGAAAAGGAAGAGTGCCAATATGTTGAAAATTCTAATAAACTATTCATAAGCATGTCGTATATTAAAACTGATTGGAGTTTTCTGGATATTTTAAGTCAGAAACTCCCTCTTTAGTCTTTCCTAATTACTAAGAAATAATTTTCTATTAATAACCAAGGAATTTAAAATGGAAAGAACACATAATGAAAACTAATAGGTTACAAATAAATCTAAGAAAATAGAGTCTAAAAAAGACATCCTTTTATTTACAACAGCTTTATAGCTGAAATAGTAGCTTTACAGAGCTATGGAAAATTAATAATTCCTATCATAAGAAGTATCAGGTACTTAGCATAAAACGGAAAACAAGTTTGTTCTGTACTCTTCTGCAATTCTACAAATAATATGAGCTTATAATTTAATCTGAGAAACAATAACTCAATCTATATAGTCTCTAGCTACTAATTGGAGCATAGGCTATACTTCTTGATGGAGTGAATTATTATACAGTAAGATAAGCAAGATTTTTTCTTTCAAACTTTGTTCTTGACATCTAACATTAGGTTTAAAGATACTGATACGGTAAATGACTTGTGCTTTCTTATTCAACAATTGGTTGAGGATAGCATCTGACATAGTGTGGTTGTAACAGATTTTTCTGTGTATGTGTTTTTTTTCATTTTTAATAGACTTTATTTTTTAGAGCACTTTTAGGTTCACAGCAAAACTGAGTGGAAGATAGAGTTTTTCCATATACCTCCTGCCCCCACACATGCATAGCCTTGCCCCTTATCAACATCCCCTACAGAGTGGTACGTTTGTTACAACTGGTCAACCTAAACTGATACATCATTATCACCTAAAGTCCATAATTTACATTACGTCTCACTCTTCACGTTTTTATATTCTATGGGTTTGGATAAATGCATAATGACATGTACCCACCGTTATAGTATCATACAGAGTCGTTTCACTGCCTTAAAAATATTCTGTGCTCTGCCTATTCATCCTTCCCTCTCACCTAACCCCTGGCAACTATTAAATTTTTTACTGTCTGTATCATGTTGCCTTTTCCAGAATTTCATATAGTTGGAATCATTCAATATGAAGCCTTTTCAGATTGGCTTCTTTCACTTAGTAATATGCATTCAAGGTTCCTCCATATCTTTTCATGACTTGATAACTCATTTCTTTGTAATGCTAAATAATATCCCATTATCTGGATACACCAGTTTATTTATCCATTCATTTACTGAAGGATATCTTGGCTGTTTCCAAGTTTTAGCAATTATGAAATAAGCTCCTATAAACAGCCATTTGTGTAGATATAAGTTTTCACCTCCCTTGGGTAAATACCAAGGAGTTCGAATGATGGATCATATGGTAAGAGTATGCTTAGTTTTATAAGTTATAGCAGTTTTAAAATAATAGAATTCTAAGTTAGACACTAGGATAACATTTGTGTATTAGGATTAAAAAAAATACAAGGAAAGCAATACTGTCAAAATTGTTTTTCTTGAGTGTAACTAGGCAAGAAAATTTTTAAAAGTAAAAAAAGTTCTTTACCATTTAGATGCACAAATATAACCAACTGAATATTTATTCCAGAAATATGAAAAGAGATCACCATTAAAACGAACATGTAGGGCTTCCCTGGTGGCGCAGTGGTTGAGAGTGCGCCTGCCGATGCAGGGGGCACGGGTTCGTGCCCCGGTCCGGGAAGATCCCACATGCCGCGGAGCGGCTGGGCCCGTGAGCCATGGCCACTGAGCCTGCGCGTCCGGAGCCTGTGCTCCGCAACGGGAGAGGCCACAGCAGTGAGAGGCCCGCGTACAGCAGAAAAAAAAAAAAAGAACATGTAGAAAGTTCCATTTCCAATTATATGGTGACTTAGTTCCTCAGATAGACTCAATGAAAACAACCAGAATACCAGATAAATTAAAACAAACATTTTAAAATATGGATATATACTTACAGGAAAGTAAGAAATACTCAACCCAAAATCCATCTGAAGGCAGGAATCTTGAGAGTTAATTACCACAGGTGACTTTTGAAGAAGTGGAAAAACTGAACTTTGCTTTCCATAGCCTCGAGGGCATCAGGGACCGGAAACTAATCTCTGGGCATCTTCATCGAGTGGAGGTGTCTGAAAGGAGACATACCCAACAAACCTCCTTCCCTCAACTTCAAGACAAATGGATTATCTTGAATCTCAGCATTGAAAAAAGAAAAAACAAATAGGTCTGCCTCTAAAATATTATAACGACAAGCCTAACCTTATATCAATTTGGAGTTAGAATTCATACTACTTATATGATCTGAACAAATTCATGTCAAAATTTTAACTTTATGTGACCTCAAATTGGTAATGCACTCAACTTCTAGAAACTAAGAGAAATCTTCTGAGAAAGCATCTACTTTTAACCCAGTTCTCAAAGAATTTCTAACAAATAGAATTCCACAGAATTGAAAAACTTGACAAGTCACAACAGAGAAGCAATAGTAACAATAATAAACAGAGAAAGACTGTATGTATTGGAATTACCAGACACAGAATATGAAATAAAAATGTTTGTGATAATTATAAAATAAATATAACTCTGAGATAATATTTTCAAGGAGTATGAAATTATGAAGAATAAAATGGGGTTCTGCTTCTGTATGAAATGCAATAAGCACATTTCACCTTTTCCCATTGAATGCAACTATGAAACCCAGATAGAATGCATGGATCAACTGTGGCAAGTCTGAAATTTTTCTGCAGTAGGCAGGCTGGAGAAGAACACCAGAATTTCTAAATAACACTGAATAGGCAGTGAGTTTACCATTTCTTTTCCTCCAGTACTCCTGCCTGAATGCAATGCAGCTGTAAACTCACAAGTGGACCCTGTGGCACAGAGCAAGAGAGAGCTTTTGGATAAGCTCTCTAGTTCTGTCTTGAAGACCAGAAACAGAAATTCCTAATGCTGAGAGGAAGCAGAGAAATTCATCATTTTTGTTCTCTTTGCTTGGTTCTATTTTCTTGCCCCAGTCTGCAGGGAATTCTTTTGCAGGGAAAGAGAGAGATCTATGGAAAACTGCAAAAGCCAAAACTCTGAGGGAAGGGCACCTTCCTCTCCTTTGGTTGTAGCTATAACTTCAAAAGAATAGGACAAGCCATATTACATTTTATTTCTCTCTGTCCTCATTCCAGTAAGCCCAGAGCATGGGTCCCATCATGGAAGGACATCACAGAGGATGATGAGTGGTTTCACTAGAGATCCCCACCAAAAAATGAAGCCCCTGGGAATCAAAGTACTGGGGAGATCATGGAGAGGGAGGAGCTTATAAAAGTGATACAATAACATCATTTAGGAACTTCAGGGTTTCCCCTTAATCTGTATATGCATAGATCTGATCCTAAGAAGCATCCCAAAGATTTTGAGAACTAAACTAACAAGATAGAGTAGGGCTGAGACTGACCACTGTGGGGCACATATCCAAGAGAGAATAAAGAGCAAAACAAAGGTTTTAAAAACTGAATTAACACTAAAACCATAGCTCACAAGGGGTAGAATATCAATATTCTACATAGAATTTAAACAATACTTAAAGTCTCTTAAAGTAATTCACAGTATGTCTAAAATAACTTGGCACAGAAAGAACCACAAATATTTCAACACACGAGAAAAGGCAATCAACAGACCCTGATGTTATGATAACATAAATGTTGGAAATATCTGACAAAGACTTTGAAACAGCTATTATACAAATGCTTCAAGAAGCAATCCTGAACACTCTTGCAATAAGTGTTAAAATAAAAAGTTTCAGCAAAGAAACAGAAGATATAAAGAAGAATCAAATTAAAATTTCAGCATGGGTAAATACAATAGCCACCCCCCCTCCCCAATCTCACTGAATGGGCTCAGTAGCTGAATGAAAATAACAGAGAGAACAGTCATTCAGTAAGTTTGGAGACTGAGCAATATAAATAATCTAATCTGAAGAATGGAGAGAAAAACACTGGGAAAAATAAACAGAATCTCAGGGATCAGTGGGAAAATACCAGAAGGCCTAGCAATATGCCAATAGAGTCTCAGAAAAATAGGAGAAATAGGGTATTGATGAAAAAAAATTAAGGAATGGCTGAAAACTTCCCAAGTTTGGGGAAAAAAACAACCCCATAAACCGAGAGGTTCAAGAAGCTAAGCAAATCCCAAATAGGGTAAACTCAAAGAAATCTATGTCCAGGTACATACAGCATAATCAAACTGCTAAAAACCCAAGATAAAGAAAAAATATTGAAAGCATTCCAAGAAAAATGACATAACTATAAGGGGAATAATGATTCATATAACTGAGGATTTCTTATCAGAAACCACAGAAGGCAAGAAATGGCATGAAATTCTTAAACTGTTGAAAGAAAAAACTGTCAACCCTGAATTTTATATCTAAATAAAATATCCTTTTAGTAGTGAAGGTAAATTAAAGATATTCTCAGATGAAGGAAAACTAAGAGAATCTGTATCTATCTGCTGTGAAAGAATTTCTAAAGGAAGCTAAGGAAGCTTTTCAGAAAGAAGGGACATGATTCCAGAAAAAAACTTGGGACTTCAGGAATGAAGGAAGAGCAACAGAAAGAGTAATATAAGGGGAAATGTGACAGTCTTGAAATCTTTAACCCAAAGGAGACTGGAAATGGGAACCAGAATAATGTAAAACAAAGGGAAAAACAGAAAACAGAAAATGATAGTTTTAAATCTAAACATATCAATAATTATATTAAACGTAAGCAATCTGAAGATACCAATTAAAAAGCAAAAATGGTCAGAAGAGATTTTAAAAATGAACTATATACTGTCTAAAAATAGCCACTTAAAATATAATGTGATAGGCAAGTTGAAATAATGATGAGAAATGATATACTATGCAAAACCTAATCAAAAGAAAGGTGGACTGACTATGGTAATATCACAAAGCACACTTCAGAGCAAAAAATATTGCCAGGAATAAAGATATATATTACATAATGAAAAAAAGTTTCAATTTACCAAAAAGCCATAATAATTCCCAATGTATATGAACCTAACAACAGATATTCAAAATACACAAAGCAAGAAGCTACAGTGCTAAAAGGAAAAACAGACACATTCAAAATCATAGCTGGAGACTTGAACAGTTCTTTCTCAGTAATAAATAAAAGTAGTTGAAAGAAAGTCAGCACGAATATAGAACAAACTAATACCATCAACTAATTTGATTTACTTGACATTTATAGAACTCCACCCAAGAACAGCAAAATACACATTCTTTCTGGGAGCACAGGGAATATTCACCAAGATGGATGATATTCTAGATTATAATTCACACTGACCAATATATAATAATGGAAATCATACAAAGTATGTTCTTTGACCATAATGGAATTATACTAAAAACAAATGACAGAAAGAAAACAAGAAAGTCCCCGAACACTTGAAAATTAGAGTTCATGATTCAAAATAATCTATGCTTCAATAGACTGTCTTAAGGGAAATTAGAAAGTATTTTAACTGAATGAAAATGAAATGCAACATAACAAACTCTATGGAATTCTGTTAATGCAGTGCACAAAGGGGAATTTATAACAGTAAATGTTTATAAGATAAAAAAGACAACATTGAAAACTTCTACTCTGAAAGATAATGGCAAGAAAATGAGAAGATAAACCATAGACTGGGAGAAAACATCTGCAAAAGACACATTTGATAAAGGATTGTATAAAATAATACAAAAAACTCTTAAAACTAAACAAGAAGAAAATAACCTGATTAAAAAATGGGCCAAAGACCTTAAGACATCTCACCAAAGAAGATATACAGATGCACATAAGCATATGAAAAGATGTTTCACACCATAAGACATCAGAAAAATGCAAATTAAAACAAGATACCAGTACACACCTAATAGAATGGCCATTATCTGGAACAGCTACAGCAGCAAATGCTGGCGAGGAGGTGAAAATAGGAATTCTCATACATTGCTGGTGGGAATGTGAAGTGGTACAGCTACTTTGGAAGACGGTTTGACAGTTTCTTAGAAAACTAAACATGCTCTTACCATGTGATCCAGAAAATGCATTCTTTGGTATTTACCCAAAGAAGTAGGAAACTTATGTCCACACAAAAACCTGCACATGGATGTCTGTAGCAGCTTTATTCATAATTGCTAAAACTTGGAAATAACCAAGATGTCCTTCTGTGGGTGAATGGATAAATAAACTGAAGTACATCCAGACAATGGAATGCTATTCAGTGCTAAACAGAGATGCACTATCAAGACATGAGAAGGTACAGGGAAATTTAAATGCATATTACTAAGTGAAAGAAGTCAATCTGAAAAGATCATGTTCTGTATAGTGACATTCTGTAAAAGGTAAAACTATGGAGACAATAAAAAGATCAGTGGTTAGCCGGGTTTGGGTGGGGAGAGATACGAATAGAGCACAGAGGATTTTTAGGGCAGTGAAACTACTCTGAATGATACCATAATGATGGATACATGTCATTATACATTTTTTCAAACTCACAGAATGTACAATACTAAGAATGAACCATAATGTAAACGATGGACTTTATGATGTGTCAATGTAGATTCATCAGTTGTAACACATGTACCGTTCTGGTGAGCAGTGTTGATAACAGGGAAGGTTATGTATGCGTGGGGACAAGGTGACATATGAGAAATCTCTGGCCCTCCACTCAATTTGCTGTGAAGTTAAAAGTGCTCTAAAATTCTTACTAAAACAAACAAGAAAGCAAAAAAACTAAACAAAAACCATTTACAATGACATCAAAACAGGAAGTAACTAGGAATGAATCTAACAAAAGATGTGTAAGACCTTTGTGTGAATATTATTAAATCTTAGTGAAACAACTTAAAGGAGATATAAATAGATATATACCATGTTCAAGGACTAGAAGATAACATATGGCAAAAATGTTAATGCTCCTCAAATTAATGAATAAATTCAAGCAATTCCAGTCATACTGCCAAATGTTTCTCTATTGTATTTGACCTGCACGTTAGAAAATTTTATTTGGTAGTCTAAGAGCCAAGAATAACTAAGAAAATCTTGAAGAAAAAGATAGAATTGAGAAGACTTTCCTAGCAGATACTAAAACGAATTACATCCTGACAGTGTGGTATGTGCATGGGATAAACCAATAGACCAATGCAACCAAATAAAAAGTCCAGAAACAGACCCTGGCATATATGAACTCTTGATATATTACAAGGATAACATATAGTTATGTGCAGAAAGAAGTGACATTCTAATAAATGGTGCTGGAATGACTATCAGAAAAAGAAAAAAATCAAATTTCTAGCTCACTTTATACATTAAAAATCATCTTCAAATGTACTAAAGAACTAAACATGAAAGGCCAAACTATATATTCTTTTAGAAGAAAATTCTTGGATATATCTTAAAGATTTGGGGTTTAAAAGTTATTTTAAATAGATTTGAAAGATGTTTTGAACACAACACAAAATGTCAAGTCCCAAAGGAGAAAGTGATATATCCATCCACATTAAAGTTTAAAACTTACCTTCATCTAGACACCATGAAGGAAGTAAAAAAACAAACAAACAAAAAAACTAAAGAAGATAGTTTTCACTCTCTATAACCACCAAACACTAGTATCCAGATTATATAAATTTCTCACATAAATCACGGAGTAAATTGCAACCAACAGAAAATCAGACAAAAGCCTTAAACAGAATATACCAAACAGGAAATGAAAATTAGCCAATAAACATGAAAAGATGCCCAACTTCTTTAGCAATAAAAAGTAAAGCAAGTTAAAACCGCAAGAGTCACCATGTCTCACCCAAATTTTCGGTCAAAAAGTTAAAAATCTGACATTATCACATATAAGCATATATATGGAACAGCAGGAACTTTGGTACATTGGTGGTGTGAGGTACAAATTGACCCAAACACTTTCAAAAACAGACTGGCATTCCACAGGAAAGGTGAATGTACACAAAATGTATGATCCCTGAATTTCACTTCTGGAGTAAATACATAAGAATATTAATAAAAATTACAAGAAACCCAAAATGTCCATCAATAGTAGAATGGAAAATAGTCCTAAAATGAAATACTATTCAGCAGGGAAACTGAATGAAGGACAACTACACACACCAATGAATCTCCCCTAAACCTCATATTAATTGAATGAAATAAAGTTGACAGAGGAGATGTTATAGTTTATATTCATTAAGTTCAAAGATGGGAGAGATATATTCATAAGCAGTAAAATTATTTAAAATGAAAAGAAAATAGGGTGATTATTATAAAAGTCAGAATGATAAACCTCTGGGTGGAGAGTGAGAAGGTGATGCAACTGGGGAGAGGAACACAGGGGAACTTTTGAAAGAACTGGCAGCAAACACATGGGTGCATAATTTAGTAAAACTTTTTAAGCCAAAATATACATCTACACACTCTTCTGTATGATATACTTTTAATAAAACAAATGGAAAAATGCGTGGTAAATAAATTTTTATGAGATCCCAATACTGAATTACTGTGCTTGTTCAAAAAATGGCAACCTGATACAGAATTTTTTGTTATAATTTTTCTCAGTCTAACGTATTCCAGTTTTCAGTTCTTGACTCTCCTTAAGGCCAAAATATAATTATAATATGGTATTTTGTTTAAGCATGTGCAATTAAAAGGACACCACTGTATACACCAGTGTATAATGTTTTCCAACTGCTGGAGGTGGAGAACATAATTCCATGTTGTGTATATATTCCTACTGAGGACTCTCTATTTCATAGATTATATAATATTAGAAAGGTCTCCTTCATGCCACCAAACTCTCTATCTCAAATTATAGATTAGAAGTGAGTTATTGTTTGGTGCACAAGTCAGGAGACTGCTTGCAGAGTACCGCTGATACATTTTAGGAAATACTACCCAGGCATAAAAGGGCCACTTTTTGAAGCCAGAATTGCCAGTGCATTATTGTTCTTTTTGTGCAGTTTGGCATAAGTCAAGGACATATTTGGTGCTATGCTGAGAAGAAAGGAAACCCTGTCCAGTCGATTAGAACTGGAGCTTAAGTGGGCAAGTGGAGAAAGTTCATAGGAATCAATTATAATCCCATTTATTTTCTACCACAACGTCTTTGATAGAAGACTCTTTAACCCACTGTTTTCATATCTCAGTATTTCCTTCTTTCTTGTGATCCTTAAGATTATTCTATCCTTTGAAACTAGAAATATAGGGTTAAGTTTTCCTTTCTATATAAGTAGATAAAATTCATACAAGCTTCTCTGCAGATAACAGATCAAACAGCCTTTAGAAGATTTGTTTCTCTTGCTATAACCTGTAAAATATTTTTCCTTGCTAATTTATATCTACCTATAAATAGACATGTTTTATCTTAAGATATAAATTAATCCTTATTTTGCATAATATGGTAGAAAATGAACTTTTACTCTGATACTGGCTAGGGCTAGTGAGTTCTAGCCCCTTTCTGTGCAAGTCATGAATATATTTTAAGACTATTTTGCAGTGAGAATATAAGTAGCAGTACTTGCATCAAATAATACAATAGATACAGTGTTCCCTGAAAAGTCATGCTCTGTACATTTAACTCAACTTGGCAGAAACCACCATTCCTTCTATGGAGGATACTAATACTGTGTATAGAAATTTACATAGAAAATATGCTTGCAGACTTCTTGTAGTTAGAGTTTAAAATATGCAACCTAAATTGGATCAACTTTATGTCAATATTCTATGGGAATTAAAAAAATTTAGATCAGAACTTTGACAATTCTTACATAGACACCTATCCACATAATGAGTATATGAGTGTGTTTATTTATTTGATTTTTCTTCCAACTCATTCACATTGAACAATCAGTTGAGACGAAATCAGCCTGATTCTGAGAGAAATGTAGCTTTCATTTGATACAGGTAATACATGAAGGTAGATCCCCGAAAAACCTGAGTATTAAAATCTCTAAAAATTATTGGCAAACTCTGAGCCATGATAATTCAAATTAAATATCTTTATTATTACAATTTTGTTTGTTTTGAGCAAACTGTACTGAAGTAATTGAAGATACACACACACATACACACACGCAGATCACTGGTGTATAGCTTAATAAATATTCACAAAATAAACACATCTGTGCAACCAGGACTTACATCCAGAGACAGAATATTACCATATCCCAGAAATTTCCCTCAGACCCCCTTTCAGTCACTACCCTGTCCCCAAAGGAAGTCACTATCTGACTTTTAAGACCATAGATAAAATTTGTCCAACTTTGAACTTTACGACAGGTACTCATTTGTGTCCTTTTTTTTCGCACTCAACATTGTATTTATAAAATTTATCCATGTTGATTTACATATTTATATTTTGCTCATTCATATTGCTGTTCAGTATAAAATAATGATTTTAAGGCATCATGTATGACTGTATACAATGTGTTAAAGATATCATATTTAGTAAAATACTACTTTGAGGGTCAGTGGCTTAACCTAGCTGTATAACACGGCATAGAATTTGGGATCAAAGGAGCTGGAGGTAAGTTAGTAGCAGAAGCTCTTATTAACTCTTCCACCCTATATAGGAAAGGCTGACCTTACTCCTCAGTTCATATAGCAAGCCCCTATTATCAGGCTACTGTAGTTTACCTTATTCCTAATTTAGCAGACCCTGATGGTTGGCTCATCCAAGAGCGAAGAAAACTATTGTCCTTCCCTCTCTTTCCTCTATAGAGGCTGAAAAAGCCTGGTATACATTTTCCCCAATCCCTCATACTACTAAGGAATGACCATGTGATACAGTCCTGCCAATGACATTTGAGGGAGTTTTTGGAGACTTCTGGGAAAACTTTGATTTTTTTGTTAAAGAGCTAAGTGTAGAGAGGAAAACAACCCAGAATAGCCAATATTGAAGCCAATATTGAAGGAGAAGAACAAAGTTGGAAGACTAACAGTATCCAACTTTAAGATTTATTAAAAAGCTACAGTACTCAAGACAGTGTGGTATTGGTGAAACAATAGACAAATAGATGTAGCAAAATAGAGAATCCAGAAATAGATCCCTGTAAACATAGTCAACTGATCTTTGACAAAGGAGCAAGGGCAATACAACGGGGCAAAAACAGTCTCTTCAACAAATGGTGCTGGAACAACTGGACATCTACATGCAAATCAATCAATCAATCAATCAATCGATCCAGCCACAGACCTTACATACATCACAAAAATTAACACAAAATGGATCACAGATCTAAGTGTGAGACACAAATCTATAAAAATCCTAGAAGATAACATAGGAGAAAACCTAGATGACCTCGGGTATGGTGATGTCTGTTTGGATACACCACCAAAGTCTACCAAAAGAACTAATTCACAATCTGGACTTCATAAAATTAAAAACTTCTGCTCTGCAAAAGACAGTGGCTTGAGGATGAGAAGACAAGCCATAGACTAGGAGAAAATATTTGCAAAAGACACTTCTAATAAAAAACTGAATTTATAACATATTTTTACAAACTCATAAAACTCAACAATAAAAAACAAATGACCAAATTAAAACGTGGGACAGAGATCTTAAGAGACACCTTACCAAAGAAGATATAGGCATACCCCATTTTATTGTACTTCACTTTACTGCAGTTTGCAGACGCTGTGTTTTTTTACAAATTGAAGGGTTATGGGAAAGCCATGTCAAGCAAGTCTATTGATGCCATTGTTCCAACAGCATTTCCTCACTTCATGTCTCTAGATCACACTTCGGTAATTCTTGCAATAGTTCAAACTTTATTATTATTATTATATGTTATGGTGATCTGTGGTCAGTGATCTTTGATGTCACTACCATGACCTGCTGAAGGCTCAGATAATGGCTAGCACTTTTTAGCACTGAAGTATTTTTAATTAAAGTATGTACCTTTTTAAAGACATAATAGACTTAATATTGAACACTTACTCAAAATAGACATAACTGAACACTTAATAGATTGCATTCTAGTGTAAATATAAATTTTATGTGCATCGGGAGGCCAAAAATTCATGTGACATGCTTTATTGCCATATGCACTTTATTGTGGGGGTCTGGAACTGAAGCTGCAATATCTCTGAGGTATGCCTGTATACAGCTGGCAAATAAGCAAATTAAAACATCGTAAGATACTACTACACACCTATTAGAATAACCAAAATCTGGAACACTGACAGCAAATGCTGACAAGGATGTGAAGCAATAGGAACTCTCATACGTTGCTGGTGGGAATGCAAAATGGTATAGCCACTTTAGAAGACAGTCTGGTAGTTTCTTAAAAAACAACATACAGCCACCCTCACTATCTGATGGGGGATTAGTTCCAGAACCACCCCCCAAAATCCATGGATGCTCAAGTCCCTCATATAAAATGGCATAGCATTTACATATAACCTATGTGCATCCTCCCATATACTTGAAATCATCTCGAGATTACCTATAATACTTAATACAATGTAAATACCATATAATTAGTTGTAAATACAACATACATGCTATGTAAATACTTGCCGACGCAGGGCAAATTCGAGTTTTGCTTTTTGGAACTTTTCTGGAATTTCTTTTTTCAAATATTTTCGATCCACAGTTGGTTGAATCCACAGATGTGGAACCTGTGAATATGGAGGATTGACTGTGTTCATAGGTTTTACCTGTGTTTCACAGATTGTATTACCATATGACCCAACAAACTCACCCCTTAGCATTTACCCAAAGGAGCTAAAACCTTATGTCCACTCCAACACCTGCACACAGATGTCTATAACAGCTTTATGAATAACTGCCAAAATTCAGAAGCAACCAAGATGCCCTTCAGAAGGTGAATGGCTAAATAAACTGTGGTACATCGAGACAATGGAATACAGGCACATCTCAGAGAAGTTGCAGGTTTGGTTCCAGACCATCAAAATAATAAAGCAAGTATTGCAATAAAGTGAGACACACAAATTATAACACACAAAAGTTATTTTTACACTATACTGTGGTCTATTAAGTGTGCAATAGCACTATGTCTGAAAAAACAATGCACACACGTTTATTTAAAATTAATGCTGTTGATTTGCTAGACGCAGGGTTGCCACAAACCTTCCATTTGTAAAAAATGCAATATCTGGAAGTGCAATAAATGAGGTATGTCTGTATTATTTGGTGCTAAGAAGAAATGAACTGTGAAGCCATGAGAAGACATGGGGAAACTCTAAATGAATATTGCTGAGTGAAAGAATCCACTCTGAAAAGGCTACACACTGTGATTCTAACTATTCTGGAAAAGACAAAACTATGGAGACAGTACAAAGATGGGTAATTACTAGGGGTGGAGTTGGGGGAAGGGATGAATGGGTAGAGCAGAGAGGGTTTTTAAGGCAGTGAAAATATATTTTATACTTTGTATGATACCATGACAATGGGTATATATCATTACACATTTGTTAAAACCCATAGAATGTACAACACCAGGAGTTATGATATAATGTAGTTCATCAATTGTAACAAATGTACCATTTTGTTGAGTGATGTTGATAATGGGGGAGACTATGCATGTGTGGGGACAGGGTATATGTGGGAAAATCTCTGTACCATCTGCTCAATTTTGTTGTGAACCTAAAACTACTCTAAAAAAATGAAGTCTTTAAAAAAATAAATGTAACAAAAAAAGAGAGATAAACATAAGAGGAGAGGGGATCAATGTCATTATTACCTCATCTTCCTGTCTTGCTTCTGAATATGATTCCTGGAGCTTCAGCAGTCCTTTCAAGATCATGAAATAATGAGCATGAAAATGAAATGGTAACACACTAAAGTGATCAATCCAAAATGTGAAAATCAGAAACTCTGATAATACTATTGGTGCTGAACCAATTTTTAGACTCATGGTTCAGTAAAATAAATAATTTCTTTATGATTTAACCCCATGTTATTCGAGGTTTCAATTAGTGCAGTTAAAAGTATATCTGATACACCATTTATAGTGATAATCAAGATAGAAACATGCATTGAAGAATGTTGCTTGGAATTATAGTGTATTTTACATTGATTTCTTGAAAAGCAACAATATCCTGATTAAAAATATAAAACTGCACATTTATCCAAAAGATGAACCATGCCTAGTTATCAAACACCTGAAATGCTTTCAGATGCTTTGTTTTTTAAAAACAATTATTGTGAATTTCTTGCTACTGTAGTACAACTTGTGCAAACATTCAAATATCTTACTGTTTAGACTCTTCCTGGTCCACTGGGGAATTCTGGTGGTAGACTGCTAGCTAAGCACCTAGCTAAAATCCCCAGAGGTCAGTGGACTTCAAACATGATTATTATCCCATCAGTAACAGAAAATATCTTTTTACATCTTCCTTTAAACAAGTAGACTACTATAATCATAGTTCTGAAATCATTTATTGTCTCATTAAATTAACAGTTTCCCACAGACTTTCTTTTAATCTTTTTATCTTATGTTGAAGTATAGTTGATTAACAATGTTGTGTTAATTTCAGGTGTACAACAAAGTGATTCAGTTATACATATACATGTATCTACTCTTTTTCAAATTCTTTTCCCAATTAGGTTGTTACGGAATATTGATCAGAGTTGTTAGGGAAGTAGCATTTAAAAGTCCTTTGCTCCTCCCACTGAAAACTGAAACCTTTATTTGTACCTATTTATGTTTATTTGTAGCAAACAACACTTTATCTCTCCCTTGCTGACTTTCTATGGCAACATCTAAGTAAGAATAAATTGGACTTAAGCTAAGTTTTCTTTTGATTGAAAGCAAATCTGATCTCAAAATAAAGATGGATATACACCCCAATGAGTATTTCATGAGTATTTGGAGTCTTTTGTATAACAAGACATCTTAATAACAATTTATATTTCTTATGTTTGTGATGATACCATAGGCTGTATTGAGTTGGCTTAAACAATGCAGTCGGAAAAGCTGTCCTCAAATTTTACTGTTAGTAATATTTTAGTAGAGAACTTGAGGAATCATTAAAAAATGTATGTTAATGATCCTGCTTTGCTTCCTTGGAGAAGCACTATTTTTATACAATTAAGGGCCCAGTTAATGAATTTTTACATTCTTATTATATTTTATAGCAGGAAATTCAAAGAGTTTGGGGGTTTAAAGAACAACTGTATGGTGTTTGTGAAGCTGAAAAAACTTCTGCATGCTCAGACCCCCTCCATCTGATCAGTCTAGACTACTTTAATGGACCTCATTCACTTAAACCAAAACTTACATTGTGTCATGAAAATGATGATAAACTAAAAATTACATTGTGTCATGAAAATGATGACAAATATTTCCCAGAAAAGCCAAAAATGAGTATTTATGAATACTTGTTCTTCTTATTAACCACTGACTGTAAACAGAAGGAATGCATCAAAGAGCTCTGATGTAACCATTTTATGTACATTTTGTATGGTATATTAAAATTTTAGAATTTGATACATTCAGAAGATAAATAGGAAAATAAAATTCCATACAAAAAGCAGTAGATACAAAAACACACATTTTCCAAATGATGAATAATAAATAATATAGCTAAGACTCATGGACACCCAGTATTATTTATCAGACTGTATTCAAGCATGGTGCAAGAAGAAAGTACTTATGCAGCATGTAAGCCAGTCTTTGACCAGCTTTGGCACCTAAACAGGAGTCAGATTTTTGGAGCCACAGATGTCTTCTGCACAGATAGGGTTTTATTTAATACCAAGTATGTCTTTTTCTACTTACATTTCCTGGAAAATAAGTATGTATTTTGTAACCAGTCTATGAATAATGAAATGCCTTCTCATGAATGGCAGACTTCAGAAAATTCAGGATTTCAACCTTGGTAAACAAGTATATATTTGTATGTCTGTCTAGGCTTATGTGTACCTATGCTGCATTCCATAAACCGTCTCACAAAAAGGTTTCTGAAGCCCTCTCTTGACTCCCACTTCCCACATTTCATGAAGGAATGTGGGTGTAGAAAGGGGCGACTCTTCACAGAAGGATTCTAGTCAAGTGTTTCTGTCTTGAAACCAACCACAGGCTACTTTAGAAAGCAGAGCAGTTTGGAACATTCTATGGAAGATGGAAGAGAATAAGGGTTCTTAGTTCATCAGAGAGATTCTAGAGGCTTCTCACTAGTGGATAGAGTCAAAGACTTTGATGATGGTGAACCAGCATGAGAAAGAAGACTTCTATGTTTGAACAAAGTAGGAAGTAGAGGTGGGAACCAGTTGTGTGTGTATGATGTGTGGTGTGTTACCATAGGGTAAGGCTTCTGACCTCCAGGTGTCTATGCCTCTTGTTTCATTCAGCATCTAATTTTTTGATTCCTTCAGTTTGTACTTAGTGAAATGTTCAAACCACCCCTCACCACATCTCCCTGCCATGCTCACCCCTCTCCCCACACACATACATAACTCAGATGGATAAAGATCCCTCAGGGTTCCTTTCTTGGAGACAGAAAGTACAGTTGGCCTGCAGATGGCCACTGAGATGACCCTGGCCTCTTTCAATTACAGACTCAATGAGTTCCTTTGGTTTCTCAGAGATTGGATGAGGTATAAACTACAAAGATAATCAGAACTAATAACTCAGTTAACATTTAAATTCCATTTTTTGTTTAAGGAAAATTACATAAAAGTAATCATAATTCATGTGTTGCTTAATATCTAGAAATTTAGATAAATATCTGTAACATTGACCACCCATCTGATTTTTGATTTGCCAAGCAGATTTTGGGTTTTATTTTTCTCTCAGGTAATTCACTTATAATTTGATATGTCAATAGGTGGCTATGGTGCCTGATTAAGGCATTCTTATCTAAACAGAGGGTAAACCATGCAAATAAAAATCCTAACTCAAAGATAAGAGGATATTTTCTATTCAAATATACAACTGTTCAAAAAGGAAATAGATTTTTTTTCTAAGAACATGTAATGTGGTGTCTTTTATGTGTATTTGACTTGTATCACTTTTCATTACTATAAAATAATTTGTATTTATTCATCAATTTTAAAATAATACTAATCTTTATACCCCCAATAATATTTTGAAAATGGTAGTGAATGGTAAATTGTGTTTGTACTAATAGTGGCACCACTGTAGGTGTTAAACAGAAATAACATCTGTGCTTTGCTGAAACGAGTCTTGAATTTTTCAAGTATTTGTTATGCAGGAGTTTCAGAGATACATCCATTGCATAAAATATGACCACCCCATAATTATGTAATTGTTGTGAAATAGTCAATCAAAACATACAAAGAAGAAACAAAAAATCATCCATAAGCCTAACACTAAGAAACATAATTATGATCTTTTTAAAAAAAGGTATAACTGCTGAAATGGTTAAGCAAAATTTTAACTTATATTTTCCTTATTATACAAAATTAGGTTAGAAGAAACACTTAACATCAGTTAAGCACCTCAATTACTTAAATACTAATGCTGCATAACTACTGCTTACTTGGATTTATCTCCACCCCCATTTACTACTGTTAGATTTGAAGAGAACGCAACTCCTGCATGCCTTCAGCCATGTGGTAGCCCTCCTTGGTCCCTTCATTCTTCACCAAGTTCCCTGACTCTACTTCCAAAATACACTTCAAATTCTCTCACATTCCTTCATCTTTGCTGCCACTGCCCTTGTCTAAGCTTCCATCATCTTGTACCTAGACTAATGCCAAAGTCTCCCGACTAGTCTCCTTGTCCATTTAAAACTGCCTCTCCATTCAACAGTCAAAAATGGCTGTTATCCATGGTTTGTGACCACCTAGAGGGGTGGGATAGGGAGGGTGGGAGGGAGGGAGACGCAAGAGGGAAGAGATATGGGAACATATGTATATGTATAACTGATTCACTTTGTTATACAGCAGAAACTAACACACCATTGTAAAGCAATTATACTCCAATAAAGATGTTAAAAAAATGGCTGTTAATAAATGACTGGATTGATTGATTTAATCATTCATAGCTTTGAACCTACTTTGAGGCTGGTACCCTTCTAGGCACTGGGGATAAATCAGTGAACAAAACGAAGTTCCTTTTCTCATGCCACAACTTATAGGTTCTGGAATTCCTATGCTTTCTCAGGCTCCATGTTCTAGCTCAGGGCACTCATTCTGCCTGGAATGCCTTTTTCCTCACATCCCTGCTAGTTTACTTGCACCAGTTCTTCAAGAGTCAGCAAAATGGTCACCTCTTTGAGGAAGACTTCTGTGTCCCACACCCCACCAGGCTGGGTTAGTGTACCTATTTGTATTTGTACTTTCAAGGTTTTCTGTGCATTCCTGTCTCTCAGCTCATAGCTGCACTGTATTGTCATAGCTAATTACCTTGCTGCCTCCCTGCATTAGACTGTGAAATGCTCCTAAGAGCGGACTCTGTGTTTCCACTCTTGTTTATTAGATCACATCATGACCCCATGATCTAACTATGTTATTGGAAGACTGTTGAGACAAAAGACCCTGAGAATTTAATTTCAGCATCATACAGATATGAGGCAGCAAATAAAAAATCTAGTGAAGGGTCTCAAGTTTAGAAGTCCATTCTGGGCGTTTTCTTTTATACCTTCTGCACAAGTTTTAGAATCTGGTTGGTTGGGAACGCCCCTAATTAAGGTAGAGATTGCATAAACAGAAACGGGTTTGTGGAGTCTGAAAACAAACACAGTCAATATCAAACCCATTTTTAACCTTCCTGCTGGGTGATTCTCTGCAAATTATATGTGTGAGATTCACTTTTCTCATTTACATCCCGATAATATCTAGGTCATGAAATATCTAGCTGGTTTTCCTCCAGGCAAATGAAAATGTTGAAGCTAATGGTGAGATATCCATGCAATGTGAGTTTTTACTTATTTCAATCACTGGTAATTTTCTGACTGTTCTCCTTGAAGTGTGGACCTATCTTTTAAGCCTATTTATCTCCATCCCTCTTATTTTCCCAGGCACAGGAATGTGGTAGGGTGTGTTAGACAGTGGTTTACAGTCAAACATAATTGGTCGGCTCTCTCAGAGAATATGTTTTTCTGAGATTCTGTCTGTGGAAAGAACATTGAATCCACATGTGTTGTTTTCTCTTGTTGCCATTGACATCCAGAAGTCAACATCTGGTCTGTTTTTAGCCTTTTAAAAACGTTTCTTTCTTTTTGTTTTAATGTGGCTTTCCTATTTTTCTAAACTTACCCCAGATGCCAAGATTGTTTAAATTCTAACGTTTCTCCAGCGCTTTATTTTGTATGGATAATAGATCAGTGAATGATTATTATCACTTTCCTCCATGAGATGACGGATGATAATTCTTATTTATGTTCTCCCAGGCTTTTCTAAAGATGAATTGGCTGTTTAAAACAAACTGTTTTAAAGTTGAATTGTATGCTTTTCTAATTAAAGGAGTATTTTAAAAATAATTGAAAAAAACTGACTCAATACATCAGAACAAAACTATCTTCTTCTTCTTGGCTCAGGATGAACTGGCTTGATTTTGCAAAGGCCAAAGGACTCATTTTGTTAGTGCTGAATTTATTCACCTTCTTAATCTTAGTTTAAAGTATGTAATATTGGGGGGGGGGGGGTAGAGATTGGAGAACTAAGGGCAATTCCTTTAATAGGAAGGAATAAAGACTCATACTAAGACCTGCCTTAGATTTAACAGTGATCACTCTCCAGAATAACACGGCCCTATGTTTAGAGGGAAAAAATGATGAGAGGCTCTGACCAGCCCAAATTTCAATTCTAAAAGAATAAAAATTCTCCATTTAACCTTAACCCATGTGAATTTCTTGAATCTCAGCCGAGTTTATTTTACAACTGGAAAGTACCACGACCACCCTGAAAAAACAGATGATAATTTTGCCTTAAAAATATCATTAAATAAATATTGATTCCTCAGGAGAAAAGCTCCAGCCGCAGACATCCACACCCAATAATTAGCTAATCTACTCTAAATGCCAAAGATGAATAGAAAAAAAATCTTAAAAGAAACTAAAGCCTTTCTTCATAGTTTAACAGGTGTACGAAATACTATAACCAAGTTTCTGTTGCCTAGAGTTGGATTGCCAAATACTTCTTTGGTTTTAAATATTTAATGGATTTTTGTAATTAAAATGTTTTAATATAAACTGCTGTTTAAATAATTCTCCTAATGTTCTTATTCCCCTTTCCCTATGACTAATGCTTGAGAAATCATAGTCATTTTTGCTCAAAAATTATCTGAAGCTATTTAACTTCTTTTCCTCAAATATTAGCATAAATATTGCTGACCAATCACATTTCTTACTTATTCCCTTCCCTTAAGATCATTTACCATGAGAAGGTGTAAAAGGGAATATAAGGTGGTCCATAGAGTGTTCATACCTCAAGTTGATGTTATCCTTTCAAATGTTTTAATGTAAATATGTCTATTAGTTATTCTCTGCATACATTTTCTAATTTGTCACCATATTCCAGGATTTTCTTCTAGAAAGCTGATTTGTATATGCAGGATTATGAAATTTATTATTAATACACTAATGCATGATCTTGGGCACATCATAAGAGTATGTATTGACTGCTCCAATTTGTAAATTTCACATTTGGAGAAAATAGATTCATGGTGAAATATGCTTTGATGATAAGTATGAGAGTTTTTCTCAGAAAATCAAAAGTAGAACACTGTCCAAGGATTGTTTAAAAACACATCATTTTCCAGAAGTCCTCTGGCTTCCTAATAATGAAGGACCCTGAAGTAACTTCGAGGTTGGTGGTCTAAATAAGAATTGAGTGGCAAGGACTGTCACTACAGGTTCTCACATTATTTTACCCACAGAAGTTTCCTTTTAAAGCAAACTCTACTAAGGATTTCAGAATTTGGGCAGAGATGAAATTAGAGTCCAGTCTTCCAATTCACGTTCTTTCTATAAAAATACAGTCACACGATTCTCATACCTGTGTTCTCATGTGAGTCACAGGATTCCTATTGTAAACGATGAAACATGAATAGAGATAAGATTTGAGAAAGATAAAAAGACCCCCTTCAATATTATGTCCTAACCAGGCTTCTGTTATACCTTATTACTCTGAAAGAAATTCAGGATATTTAATACTTTCTCAAGAAATTTTAACTTTGCCTCATTTTCAGAGCTTCTTGAGAATTTTTTTCTTAAAGCTTCGTCGGGCATTAGAAATCAAAGACTGTCAGTTGATGCCAATGATGATCATTGAAAACGACAACACTGAAAATGGTGATACTGATGATGCAGAAATAAATACCGTCCTGCTCTACCAAGTGCTCTTGTATCCTCTTCACTTTACCAGCACAAATTCTCACCAACAAATCTGAATTAGCTACTCCCATTGCCTTTCCAGCATATGATTTCCTGCCTCCTATCTGGTGACAGAAATATTTTACCCCTTGAGAAATTTTTAAAATCATTTCTTTATCTGAGTCAGAGCATGGGTGATGAAATTTTTTTAAAAAACAATTAACTTTAGACTTCTTTCTTGTCTGTCTGCACACACCTGCTTTCAACTTCATGATTGTTTCTTCCATTTGAGATCTGGTTTACCAGGCCACAAGACTAAGCCACCCACTCTCTTCTGATACTATCAGGTTTGAGTTAGGGACTGTCACCACAAGAAGAGACCTTAAGGTTATTTTGTTGAACTCTCTCATTCAGAAGATGATGAAACAGAACCAGAGATGCGAAGGGACCTATTCAAGGTCATGCAGCTAGGTAGTGTTAGACTTGGTTTAGATTTTGGAGGTGGGGGGAGGATTCTTTGTTATACATTCACTGGGTTATGCACCTCCTTTTTTTTATAATTGTAATTGTTTATTGTGTAGATGTTGTTGAAAATGGCCATTTTTTCCCTCTTAATTGAATAATATGCACGTGATTTGCTCTGGATATCTGTGAGGCTGATGTCTTTGGTGGTATTGGTTACCTGTCTTGTGTACGCCTTTCCTTCTTGGGTAAGGAGTGAGGTAAGGAATTACCCGTTACTCTTGATGTCCACAAAAATAAGAAATGGCAGGTGCTTGCTTTTACAGCTTTTGCAGCACCTAGGATAAAGGCATATAACCTTGGCACTATCAGACACTCTCAGCCAATAAATCCACCCTAAGGCAAGTGATGTGAAGATACAGGGACAAAGATTTTGTCCTCGTGCAGGCAGCAGAGACAACAGTTCCAGGGTGAGCATTGGCAATGATGTCAGTAACAATGTCCAAGACTGGCAGGGGCAACATCTGACATCCTGCAGGTATGGCCATCATGTCCATCCTGATGTTTAGCTGTGTTCCTGGTGCTCAGGCTTTCTTGGTTCCTGCTTGTTTTCTGTGCCTAACATTCCAGCTTTTCTGGAAATTTTGTGAGTATCCAATAACCTTTTTTAAAATTTATTTATTTATTTATTTATTTTTTTTTTTTTTTGCAGTACGCGGGCCTCTCACTGTTGTGACCTCTCCCGTTGCGGAGCACAGGCTCCGGACGCGCAGGCTCAGCGGCCATGGCTCACGGGCCCAGCCGCTCTGCGGCATGTGGGATCCTCCCGGACCGGGGCACGAACCCGTGTCCCCTGCATCGGCAGGCGGACTCTCAACCACTGCGCCTCCAGGGAAGCCCTCCAATAACCTTTTTGAGAAATTCTTTTCGGATTTAGCTCATCTGGAGTTAGTTTTGTTTACTTCCAAGAGGAATTCTGATAGTTACATGGCTTGAATAGAGAAGTTTTGCTTTCTGGATCGATCTTGCAATACCGAACGAATATGCTTGCTTTGGTATAGATTTGACTAGCAGAGAGATGTATCAAGGGCCAACTTAATTTCTCAACTGTCAATAAGTGGTGGCTGTCCATTCTAGCCTCTCCAGAATATTCAAGTGAAGTATGTTTCGCTCTCTTTTTTTCCACAGGTGGGCTCAGTTATTCCATCTTTATGTACGTTTTCCAAAGGCTTTGCTATAAAAACTGTATGCATCATGCACAGATCTAAAGAAATTTACTAAATTTGTGTTATATTCATAAAAGTCTCCCTCCTACTATTGCTCTTTCTAAGTGGTAAGAACACTGGACCAGAAATCTGGAGAATGTAGATCACAGTTCTTGTCCTTTTCCCAACTGATTTCTCACCTTTGTAAATGACTTCATCTTTCTGGGCATAAATTTCCTCTGTGTAAAATGTGGGAGAGGAAAACCTGAGGAAGGTGGGCTGTATCACTTCTTGTATTCGTTTTTGCTTCACAGACTCTGATTTTACATGAAAATGCGGGAACAGGGGAAAATTTGTCCTGTTCCTTTCTCCCCAACTCCTCCAAATAAGTATCATTATCCATCCTTCAATAAACCACAAGGAGCAATAAAAGCAGAAAAAGGGGAAAAAAAACCACCTTGTTGGGCTTCCCTGGTGGCGCAGTGGTTGAGAGTCCGCCTGCCGATGCAGGGGACACGGGTTCGTGCCCCGGTCCGGGAGGATCCCACGTGCTGCGGAGCAGCTGGGCCCGTGGGCCATGGCCGCTGAGCCTGCGCGTCTGGAGCCTGTGCTCCGCAATGGGAGAGGCCACAGCAGTGAGAGGCCCGCGTACCACAAAAAAAAAAAAAAAACAAAAAAAAAAAACACACCTTGTTTTCTTTTGATAGAAGCTCATGAAATATAGCAAGTCAGTTTCAATTTTCTGGAGCTCTGTACAATAATTAATCTTAATTATTGCCTAGAGTAACCAAACACGCACAATTCCAAGCTTTTAAAGAATTCCATTCATTAAAATAAAGGAGCCAGGCATAGGTAGAGTGATATTTTTTATGAAGCACTTGACTTGAAATTTTCCAACATCTGTAGAGAGTTAAAAAACAATCACTATGATCATTACAGTTACACTGAAGCCAGCAATATATGAGTAATCCTTAGGCACTTTATGGGTCCTACAAAATCATCAAATAGATCTTCAAAAGTGTTTGCAGTAAGAACCACACCTCTTTTTTTCTGGGCACGGAAAAACCATGTAAAATAGACTCTCAATGAAGACAGCATTGTAAGTAACAGACACAGTTTATTTTTAGAGGCTGAATTGCTATTAGTATGTAGTTGGACACTTTTTAGTCTGACTTAAACACGCAAGAAACATCTTCCTGATCATTTATAAAGTCTTGTCTCCACCCTACACAGAATATAAAATGTAAAGTTTCCAATAATAGGGACACAGTTAAATGCATTCACGGGTGCTTTCTCTTTCAACACAATTAATTTGCCCTAAGCAGTACCTAGTTGATGAGGCCTTAAATTGTCAGGAATGAATAGGTATGTTCTCTGCCCTAACTTCAACATGAGGCAATGGCAGACACTGCTCTTTCCAACTTATTTAAGTTGACTTTGGACCCTTTTCCTATATTCAGTGTCCCCTTAGTGAGAATGGTCATGAACTTCGAGCTGTCTGTCTCCTCCCTAAAAGACTGGCTTCGCTGCCACATGAGTCCTCCCCTTATTGGAAGCTGACACTGCACTAATAAAGAACTGCTGGCAAACAACTGTAATTAGGAAATTTAAACTTGGGAGTCTTAGGAAAAGGCAGATTAGTTCTGCATTACCCCTGAGCATTTTTAGAAGGCACAGAGTACTGTTTGCTTCTAATTAAAACCAGAGGAAATACTGAATGAAGGCCAGCTTTACATGTAATGAAGAAGGTGTGTATGTGGACAGGCTTTCTCCCTGCTATTGCTTCATTGAAAACCCAACTTCTCAAATTTCTTTAGCAGGGGAAAGCCACTTTCATTCAATTTTTCACACTAGGAAGGAAGATGGCCATGTCCCTAAGGAGAGGTTGTACAATGATTCAAATTCATATTAAAGTACACATGGCTGACATTAGAGTATTTTCTGAAGGCTGGTTAGGATAAGAAGAAAAGAACATTAAGACAGTAAGAGTCTTTAAAAACAAAAAGATCTTGGAAATTGGACAGGAAGCATAATTCATCCACAAAGAAACACTGGGCAAGCAGGTATTTAGGAGGAAGTTGTGAGCTAGCTTTGATGCTTACTCACTAGGCTTACTGAGAGGTTGCTAGGTGAGTTCCGTCTTAATGGGGGCTCCTTGGTCAGGTGTGGCTTGATGTCCAAAGAATACATCAAGCAAATGTTGGCAATAGAAATCTCAGTAGGACTTTTTATTTCTTGCCTATCTTCACCTCTGGTATGTGAAATCCTTGGGGTAAGGAGTATTACTGTTTTATTCACCATTAGATCTCCAACACCTGATAAGGACTCAATAAATATTTGATATAGGTAGAAAGAAGGAAAGGAAGGAGGGAAGGAAGGGAGGAAGGAAGGAAGAAAGAATGGAAGGAGCAGAGGCCCACTGAGACCACCTCATGGCAGGAAATCTGGGGCCTGTGTTTTTCGGTTGTCCAATGAGTGTGTAGCTACCTTTAAGAAGTCTTGTGTATGATGTGTGCAAATAGATTCCCAACAACCCCAAGCAAATGTGGTTATAAGACAGCTGACACAACAGCCTCTTGGCTGAGTTTGTCCCACTGTGTTCATTCTCCCCAGAGTTCCCTCTGGCTTCTGACTTACCTCCCACTACTTAGCTCCTCCCTCTTGGAGCACCTAGATGTGTCTGCATCACCCATCATGCTGCCCTTTGACTTGTATTTGACGGCTGGCCCTCAACTGAGGTCCTACTTTTTCTTGGAATTGACCACAGAGTCTGTGACTGGCTTTCTAGACACAAAGTCTGCAGAACCTGTGACTATCCAGGTGTTTTAGATTGAGTAGCAATCTAAAACCGGTCTGGCCACTGCCCAACCTTGTCAAGTCCCATGTTCGCAATGTGGTCTAAATCATAGGGGTGAGATTGAGTCTTCAGAGGAGGGAACTAAAGGGTTTACCTCTGAGGAGCCAGCAACAGCAGAGACTGAGGAAAGGGGAAGAAAGAAGAAAGAAAGGAGTTCCATGGGATCAGGGAGCACAGAAAGGGGGTGGGACTGCAAGAGCTCTATGTACTTTAAAATCTGGCCTGGGATTTGTCCTGTCTCAAATGCTGACTGTACCAGCCCATAAAACGTTTAGAGAGATGCACAACTGTGCAAACAAAGCAAATTGCAAACCAGTTTCAGTAATTTCTCAATGAAGGGATTACCTTGTAATTCTCTGTGAACCTCCTATTTTGCAAGCCCAAAGGGAAAATGGTTTGTTCTAGACACGTCTATTATTGCTTGTCCCCCCTCAGCTGGCTGGAAGGGAAGCTGCCCTTGCCTTCAAGTCTCTGCTGAGCACAGACAACCATGCTCACTGGTCTCATCCATAAAATACGGTCAAAATAGCGTCTGCCTCCCAAGTTGTTATTGGGATTAAATGAATCATGTCTAGAGGGTTTAGGAGGTCGTCTGGCACATAGTAAGTATCCATTAAACGTTAGCAGTGGTATTGACTGTGATGATACGAGATGACAGTGATGATTATGATGATGTTAACATATCATTGGCTGTGACTGATTGGACAAGGCATGTTATTAGTCCAAAGCTACCAATCCAGAAGCTGCACACTGCTTTATGATTTCTGTGGTTGGTTTCAAAAGATGAGCTAGACCAATCAGAGCCCTTTCTCAGAGACCAATGGAGACTGACAAAGGCCACGGGCTGGGGTGGACACAGTCTGGCAATGTGAAGATTAAGGTTGGGAGGGGAAACTAATTGAAATAAGGGTGGGTGAGTGGGGGAAGAAGAGGCATCGTAAGAAATGCACTCAGAAGCAGGGACACTTTGGGACTTCCCTGGTGGCGCAGTGGTTAAGAATCTGCCTGCCAATGCAGGGGACACGGGTTCAATCCCTTGTCCAGGCAGATCCCACGTGCCGTGGAGCAACGCAGCCCATGCGCCACAACTACTGAGCCTGTGATCTAGAGCCTGCGAGCCATAACTACTGAGCCCACGTGCCACAATTACTGAAGCTTGCGCTCCCTAAAGCCTGCATGCTGCAACTACTGAGCCCGCACGCTGCAACTACTGAAGCCCGTGCGCCTAGAGCCCATGCTCCGCAACAAGAGAAGCCATCGCAATGAGAAGCCCGTGCACTGCGATGAAAAGTAGTCCCTGCTCGCCACAACTAGAGAAAGCCCACACGCAGCAACGAAGACCCAATGCAGCCAAAAATAGAGTAAAAAATAAATAAAGAAATAAAGAAATAAAAGAAGCAGGAACACTTTGCAGGAGACTGAGAGAAAGAGAGCCCAGAGTGCTCAGTTCTCAGTCTGCTACTCTCACTACTGTTTTCTTAAATATCTCCTACATTCCAACCTTCACTCCTGGCTTTTAGTTTTAAAACCATTTGGGTTTGAGTGTTTACGAGTCCAAAGAATCCTGACTGGATTTTAAAAATACTTTTTATAGTATAATTAATCATACTACAAAAAAAAGAGTCAGATATTATCTGGCTACAAGACTTCCTTTCAACTGCAGTTTACAAATTTTAGAGCATACCAATGATTACAAACGCTGATGAACAGATTCAGCTGCTTATGGGAATTAGAATTTCTATGGCTAGGCTCTTCTATGTAATTTCATCCTCGTGTCCACTATAAATTTAGAGATTGCTAGATGTCTGTGAACTCGCCAACGACTGACATGGCAAAGGAAAGTGTCTGGGGTGCAAACTCCAATGCCTACGGGGGCATTAACGCATAGAATGGATGTAATACAGTAGAGAATGGTAGGAACACTGCCAACCAAAGAGGCATTCCCTCCTGCGCCTTCCAGGCCCCTCCCCAAGAAGGGACTTTCTTCTCATATCAGTCTTCCGTTAATTATGGAAATATGTTCCCAATGTAAAAGCTAAAAATCCAAAATTTTAAAATTTCAGTCTTCTGTCTGTTAAATACTGGGAACTAATTTAATATTTTTTTTAAAAACAGAAATAGCCCAAAGAAATGTGTCTGCAGACCAAACTTTACCTGAGGCTAACAGTTTTCACCCTCTGATACAATATATAGGATGTGAAATGTACTCTGGTAAAGAGAAGGATGCTTCACAATTTACCACATTTCCTAAATCCCTAGCCAACTATGTGGTTATACTTTAGAAAGACAAGAGAGGGAAGGCTTTGCGACTTTCTGCCAGAAGTAAATGGAAAATGTATATCAACACTTGTCTAAACATTTCAAAACAGTGTTAACATAATTATCATCAAATTATGGATCCTGGTGATTAATAACGCATACATAATAATGCAATAATGCCCTTCATATTGCAACGAAATCATGTGAAGTCCGCTAGCGCCCCTGCACACCTGCATGTCATTTTGCAATTGTTTTCTCCATTATATACATTTCAGCAACATTGCAGTACATGGGTAACTTTCAAACCTTTTCCCCTGTTTCTAACAGATCACTATTAAATGCTTAGCTTTAGGAGTTGTATTTAAATGTACTCTTTGACTATGATTAGAAAGTAGTTTAAGTGATATACACACATTTTTAAATTTTCCTAGAATAATGTGCTCTGGTTTTTAAGTTTTCCAGATTAACCCAATTAATTGGAATAGAATACACATTTTTGTTGAAATGCAAAGCGTATAAAAGATGATACAAGGCATGACTTTCAGATTATAATTCTGTGATAAGTCCTTGTCTGCTTCAATTGTCCTCTTACTTATTTTCAAAAGACTACGTGAAAGACTACTGACTTCTGTGAAATGTAAATCTTTTGTATTCTGTCTTTTCCTCTAAATTCCTCAAATTTAAAGCAAAGTCTTTATAATGGACAGATTAACTTCCTTCCACATCCTCTCTCTTAAAACTTGTGTGTCTGAGGCTACAGACAAAAGGTGTAAGAGATTCAGTTATTGCTATGTAAGAACTCTAGATCTAGTATGAAAAATTACTACTTCCAGTGTTAGCCCTGATAATGTAAAGAGCTTAGAAGTCATTGCTCCTGTCCTTAGAATAAGAGAAAGCTGAACCAATAAGAACAATCAGCAACTATTTTTAGACACATTAGAGAACTGAGGTTGTAGGGGAAACACCCCTGAAATCTGGAGACAAGTGGTGGTAGGTTAAACAGTAGCTGCCCAAAGAAGTTCACATCCTAAGCCCTGGAATCTGTGATATGTTACTTTACACAGCAAAAGGAAGTTAAGGTTGCAGATGGAATTATGGTTGCTAACCAACTAATAGGTAAATAGATTACAGATTGGGCCCAAAGTAATCACAAGGGGCCCGAAAAGTAGAAGAGGGAGGCAATGTGAAAAGTACTCTGCCCTGTGTTAATGGTTTGCAAGATGGAGGAATGGGTTTATCATCAAGGAATGCAGGTGAGTTGTAGAAGGTGGAAAAAATTAGGGAAAAGAGGCTCCTATGGAACATCCAGAAGAAGTATAGCCCTGTCAACTCAGTGATTTTAGCCCAGTGAGACCCATACAAATTTCTGACTTCCAGAACTATAAACTTGTGTTGTTTTAAGACATCAGGCTTGTGGTCACTTGATACAGTAGCAATAGGAAAAGAATACCGATGGATAGGTGAAGCCAGAGAGTCGCAGCCGGGCAGCTCACCTGAAGCAGAAGCCACTAGGGCCATCAGCTGGTAGGAACATCAAACGCTCATTTTCACAAACTGCTGGAGGCTGAATGTGAACTAGTGAGAAAGTTCTGGGGGCCACAGGCCTCTCGAGAGGCCTCAACATTTTTACGGCGTTTATCACTGGGTTCTCCTGACGAAGCTCTAAGTTCTCCTGTGGCTTGGGGTGGGGGGGAGACCAATCAACATAAAATACACCCAGGATGACGTATACATTTGATTGTTTTTTTACTTATACCTTAACGTGAACAGTTGGGGAAATGCTCATTTAAGCCAGCAGTTCATAAAGGGTCCTGCAATCCGCAGCGTGCCCATCACCTGGGAACCTGTTAGAAAGGCAAGTCTTTGGAAGCCACTCCACCACTACTGAACCAGAAACTCTGGGGGTGGGCCCAGATATCAGTGTTTTAACAAATCTTCCAGGAGATTCTGTTGGAGCTAACGTCTGAGGAATAGGAGGTTTCAGAAAACAGAGGGCCCAGGACAGACCCCTTGCATTAACAGGAGCTCTTCTGTTATAGGAGGGCACCTAAACATGTCCTTGTGCTTCCTTGGGGCGTGTGAGTGTGTGAGTGAGTGAGTGAAGAAGGCTGCTGAAAACCAGCAGACTTCGAAAGGCCTTTCCATGGTCAGGAATAGATGCCCTGGGAGCAGAAACTGCAAGCAACCCCTCCAAGCCTGGGTTTGCAAGGGGCTGGCAGCGTCTGAAAGAGCCAAGGAGAATCCAAGCCAGCAACACAGTGGACTGACCAGCCAGTTCTGCACAGACCCAGCACCCAGGGAGGGAGTAGGGAGCTTCCTGTGAGGTACAAGGGGAAGCAAGCAAACAGTGCTTAGATGTCGAGGTATGACCTCTCTGAACATTTGTATGAAATGAGACTGCTTGCGTGTTTAACTTGGAATATACAGTTATCCCCAAACCCTTTCCCTACCCAAACACTAACCAGTTAACTTAGAGCTCATGAAGCAATCACAGACAAATTAAAAAAAAAGACAAAACCAACTAATTTTGAAAATCTGTATAGAGTGGACATATTTCAACACAATTACATAAATCTGCTTAATCTATTTGATTATTTGGAAAAATATTTGAGCAGTAAAAGTCTTTATTCCAGATATCTTTTGACAAATAGTCTCTAAAATGTGAATGTGACGGAAGCACTCTTGAAATAGAGATGTTGCAATGATAAACTAAAACCACTTGAGGGCAGTAAAAGCACATTTCTTGCCTGTTTGTTGCAGATGATTTAATTACAACTTTAAAATTGAACACTTTACCAAAATGCCCTTTTTTGTATTTCTCCCTTGGTCTAGAGTTATCTCCCACCTCCGTAGTTCAGATTCCTAGAGCATTTCTCTCATGTAGGTGAAACAACAACAAAAAGTATTTTAAATGCACACATTTTTTTTTTGATTATCAGCTCTATTTTTGCTGCAGCTTGTAACTGATGTAATTCTGAAACATTTCTCAGTTAAGTCACTACTTCAATTTCTTCACCTCGAATAATCTGTTATGTTCATGTAAGTATATCCTAAAGTCCATCTATATATGTGGGTACCCGTGTGTGTGTGTGTTTGTGTGTGTGTGTGTGTGTGCGCGCGCGCGTGTGCGTGTTTACCCAGAAGAGTTTGAGTAAATAAATTAAAAAAACATCTGAAACCATTACAGTGAACCAGCAGAATTCTTTGGGGGCACATTCATAAAGTACCTTTATTCTTTCCCATCACTGTCCTGTAAACCCACTATGTCATATGTCGGCCTCTTTTTCATGACCACCTTGCATAAATCTTGGGCAAGTCTCAGATGTTAAAAAAAAAAAGTTGTCAAGTTACTTCTGTTTCCTTCTCAAAATATCTTATTTCAGTAATTAAAATGTCCATCTTCTAAAATACTTAAAATTCTAAACTTCAGGTAAAGCTAAGCTTCCCCCTTCGTCATTTTGTCTGCTTCTGCAGTGGGGAGAAGTGGTGAGGTGATGACAAACATTCAGGCTGATTCCTCTGCCTAGTTTCTACTCATCTTCCTGCTTACTAGGCTGCCTCTTACTCCTGGAGGATCGGAGGAGGAAGAGGGAAGAGAGGCAAAGAGACGTCTTTCATTGGAATCTCTGTAATCCCCACTGATTTTCTCTGGCTGTGGCAGAAGTTTATGCTTAATTTGAGTCAACTTTTGGGAACTGAGTCAACTTTTGGGAACTTCTGTGAGCTGTGTGATTTCACTGCTGTGTCCAGGGCCAGATTCACTGGTGCGAGTCCTGGGTGGATGCTCAGGACCACAAGGTTAGAGGGGCCTCAGGCTTGGTCTAAATGCTCTGTCATCGCCAACTTGAAATTTTTAATAAATTCTGAAGAAGAGAACCCCACGTTTTCCTTTTTTACTGTGTCCCACAAGTTACAAAGCAGGTCCTGACTGAGCCCCTCCAACTCCAGCTCTGTGGCAGGGCAGTGCCTCTCCTTCAGCTGTCGCTTTATAATCTCCCCCTCAGCTTCCTTCTGGTCAGATGACATCTCTGGCAGAAACCCCCTTGGGCAGTATTCTGTGCATTGAGACCACAAGCCAATACCCTTACTTAGGTTCTTTTGCTCCAAAAAAGGAAGAACTTTGGGGAGTACAACTATTGGAAAGCTCTATGCTGGTAGTGCCACAAGTCCTCTGGGGAACCAACCTCTCCCCAGAGATTTTTTTCTCAGGCAGGAGTCGGATGATTCTATTCTGTTCCTACGCAATGATGGTCCCACTGAAGCTCTCCATGTGCTCCTTGAAGCCCCTCCTCCTCTAGATACTCTCAACAAATCAATCCTTCCTCTAGCTCCCTGACTTCTGCACCTCAGTTCTTTTATACCCTCAAGATGGGTGAGGATCTGAGGGTCAAAACTTCAGTTTTTGGTCCCTGCTATGCAGGGTCTGTGTCGGGGGTTCAGCCTCACCCTGAAAACTGCAAGTTCTTGCCCCGTACTATTTTGTTCTCAGCCCTTAGGAAACTCAGCAGAAACAGAGAAAGAGTCCCAGTACAGCGCTCAGCCACATCATTTATAACAACACAATTTTACTTAAAGGTAGGGATTTTGAAATTAAAGTATTTGAGAAACATTTTAAGTAGTCCCAATTCTATAAAGACGTTAATAACTTCATCAATAGGAGAGAGAAATTCCATTCAACAAATATTTTGAGCATCTCCTTTGTGTAGCAACCAGTCTTAAGTTCTACTGATATGCAAATTAATAAGACAGCCCCACAGTCTTGGGGAGCTCACAGTCAGACAATTTTCTGAGGTAAGATGGGTGATTAAAATAAAGTTCTGTCATGGGTTTTGTGTTAGTTTCCTGAGCTTGCGGGTGAGAGCGGGGGTTGTGGAGCTTCTTTCCTGAAGCTTCCTGATTGACAGATTGCTTTTAAGAACCTCTTTAATAGAACTACCCCTCATATCTGAGTCTCTGGCTCCACCATACACACAGGATAGAATCCCAACCTATATACTTTTAGACAAGGGGTTCCATTTTACCTGTAAACCTATGTTATGCCCATTCAAAACTAAAATCCATAGCAAAGCTTTGCACAGGGCATCTTGAATTTTTTTCTATCTCATTGCTATGAGGAATCAATATTACAGCCAATAGACAAAAACCTTTTTTAGCTTCTCCTTCAGTGTGTGAGAAACAGTCCGCAAAGAGAAATGGATGGGCATCAGACTCTGATTTGTCCATTGATGGATACAGAGGGAAGCCAACAGCAGCATTCTTTGTGACACTGGATGTTTTAACTTGGTATTTTGTTCCCCCCTTTTATTTTCCCCCATCGGAGAGTTCCTAGTATGATTAATAAAATCTTATTAAATCTTTTAGGTTATGGATCCCTTCGGCAATGAAAGGGACATTTATATCTCCACCAAGGAAAAAAATTCCCAGGTTAATTGAATAAAAAAATACCCCACTTGGTTGGAAAGGAAACAGGGGATGGGGTGGATTTCAGTTTGGAATTTCCTGGACATAGCAATTATAAAGTGATTCACAGCTTGGAAAAGTTTGTCCAGATATTGTCTTTCTGGTACTAAAGCAAGAAAGCCAGTGCACACTGATTATAGAGTCTGATGGCTGGATCATTTTCTAAATAGGCTGACTTACTGGTGAGCTTTTTCTTGGGGGCAGGGAGTCACATTTTGTGTAAATATCCTTTGCCATAATGGAGCCAAATTATGCCTTCTTTCTTATCAGCTCTGGCATGTTTCTTCCCTAGAGCACTGAAGTCATCATGTACCACGCTCAGCACGGAGGAGCAGTGTTTCTGAAGCAATATCAGTTGCTTCCATAGCCCGTGCACTAGGCGTTAGTACGTCGTATCATATACCACTCAATGATAATTTCTCCCATTCTCAGAATACGGTTCTCACATTTTAGGAAAGATGCCAGGAATGCTCATTTCTCACTCCACTCTCATCTGCACTTGCAAATCTTCCCAAAGGATGCATTCTTCAGTCCTTCCTTTCTACCTAGAGAGATACTAGATGTAAAGTTGTATAATCCTCGGCTGCTACTGGTAAAACCTCTGATGGAAGCACCAGATCATCAGTCATGTCTCTGCCCACCCCAACTTTGAGAGGTCCAGCCAATTCATACCCCAGCGGAGGGTGTCATTGCTCTGAGGGTAGAAACCGTCTTACAGAGCGTTTGCCTTCTCTGGCTGAACCCTGACCAGTAACAAATGATTAAGCATACTCTTGTGGCTAGCTAACTTTATAGTATTATCCCATTCACTTCAGGACAAGTAAGGACATATTGGGAAGTGAGGGCTGCTGTTACCAGTCTACTCTTGAAAAGACCCTCCAAATATATACCTTAAATTTAACCATGTAGCCTACTTCAGTGCTAGAAAGTCTAGTTTATGAACGGGGGATTAAGCTTTTAGCCATAGACTAGCAAATGCCAGCATTTTCTTTCTCTGCATATTTAATTTTTAAAAATATAATACCACTCATAAGACTTATGAGCCAGCACCCATGTATGACATGTAATGTTTACTGAAATTCATATGGAGATGTTTTGTTTAAGAGAGAGGTTCCTGGGAGTGACAGCAGCATCATGGTGATGCGAGACACTCTCTGTCTCTCCTCTTCAATCTACCACCAGTAAAACATCTGTAACTCAACAAAAAGTTCCTCTGCCCAACACACCAGGACATTGGAGAGTTCCATACATCTGTATATGGAAAGGTGGGTGAACTGAACACACAGAAGAGGCTGAACCAGGGGAACCGCAGAGGTGGTGCCCGAAATCCTGGTCTCCCTGCTACAGCAGCTAAGCCTGAAGCCCAAGAGAACCCAGTAGCAACAAGAGAAGTAGTGCAAGTGACTCCAGCCTCCTGGCTGCAGGAGCACACACTACCACAGGGAACTGGCAGCGGCAGCAGCAGCAGCGGTGAGACCTGTGACCCCATCCTTCCAGCTATGGTGGCACCTGGAACTCTGGCTCCCCCACCTACAGTGGTGGCATCCATGACCCAACAACCCCAAACATGGGAAAGGCACCCATGACCCCAGCTCCCTGCATACCTTCCCCCTTCACCTATCATGGTGGTGCTCTCAGCCCAGGCAATCCTGAACACAGTGGAGGTGACTGCCATCCTGGTGTCCCCAGCAGCAACACCAGGGACAGCAGTGACACTGACAGCATCGAGGCATCAGCAACCCTGGAGGCACAAGCTGTGACAATGAGAGCACCAGGTGACACCTCTGACAGAAGTGTTGGAGAAGGGAAAGTTCCCATTCTCAAATAACAGCCAGGGGCAGCGCAGGTAAGAGAACCAAAAACTTGTGCTATAGCGCCACCTAGTGAAAAAGAAAAGAAAGGCCTCTAATTACCGATCTATAGGATTGTTTGACTCAAATAAAAAAAGCTTTACCTAGAGAAGAAAGGTAGTCACTACTTAAAATGCACCAGCATCAGAACAACTTATCAGACACCATGAAGAACCAGAGTAGCACTGTGCCACTGAAAGAAAATGAAAATTCTTCAGAAACCAAATTTAAAGGCATGGAATATTACGATCTAACTGAGAAAAATTCAACATAGTTGTCATGAAGCTCAATAAGCTACAAGAAAACTCAGAAAGGCAATCCAATGAGTTCATGAATAAAATTAACAAACAGAAGGAAGGCTTTACCAAAGAGACTGAAACTCTAGTAAAGAACCAAAGAGAGAGACCCTCAAGATCGTGGAGGAGTAAAACTGGAGATCACTTTCCTCCCTACAGATACATCAGAAATACATCTACACGTGGAACAACTCCTACAGAACACCTACTGAACGCTGGCAGAAGACCTCAGACCTCCCAAAAGGCAAGAAACTCCCCACGTACCTGGGTAGGGCAAAAGAAAAAAGAGAGACCAAAGAATAGGGACGGGGACTTCCCTGGTGGCGCGGTGTTGAGAGTCCGCCTGCCGATGCAGGGGACACGGGTTCGTGCCCCGGTCCGGGAAGATCCCACATGCCGCGGAGCAGCTGGGCCCGTGAGCCATGGCCGCTGAGCCTGCGCGTCCGGAGCCTGTGCTCCGCGACGCGAGAGGCCACAACAGTGAGGGGCTCGCGTACCGCAAAAAAAAAAAAAAAAAAAAAAAAAAAAAAATCGGGACGGGACCTGCACCAGTGGGAGGGAGCCGTGAAGAAGGAAATGTTTCCACACACTAGGAAGACCCTTCGCGGGCGGAGACTGCGGGCGGTGGAGAGGGGGAGCTTCAGAGCCACGGAGGAGAGCACAACAACAGGGGTGCGGAGGGCAAAGCAGAGAGATTTCCGCACAGAGGATTGGTACCGACCGGCACTCACCAGCCCGAGGGGCTTGTCTGCTCACCCGCCGGGGCAGGCGGGGCTGGGAGCTGAGGCTCCGGCTTCGAAGGTCGGATCCCAGGGAGAGGACTGGGGTTGGCAGTCACACATGAAAGGATGCTCAACATCACTAATGATGAGAGAAATGCAAATCAAAACTACAATGAGGTATCACCTCACACCAGTCAGAATGGCCATCATCAAAAAATCTACAAACAACAAATGCTGGAGAGGGTGTGGAAAAAAGGGAACCAACCCTCTTGCACTGTTGGTGGGAATGTAAATTGATACAGCCACTATGGAGAACAGTAGGGAGGTTCCTTAAAAAACTAAAAGTAGAACTACTATATGACCCAGCAATTCCACTACTGGGCATATACCCTGAGAAAACCATAATTCAAAAAAAGTCATGTACCACAATGTTCATTGCAGCTCTATTTACAATAGCCAGGACATGGAAGCAACCTAAGTGTCCATCAACAGAGGAATGGATAAAGAAGATATGGCACATACATACAATGGAATATTACTCAGCCATAAAAAGAAACGAAATTCAGTTATTTGTAATGAGGTGGATGGACCTAGAGTCTTTCATACAGAGTGAAGTAAGTCAGAAAAAGAAAAAGAAATGCCATATGCTAACACACATATATGGAATCTAAAAAGAAAAAAAAAAGTTCTGAAGAACCTAGGGGCAGGACAGGACGAAGTGAGAGAGTGGCATGGACATGTATACACTACCAAATATAAAATAGATAGCTAGTGGGAAGCAGCCCCATAGCACAGGGAGATCAGCTCAGTGCTTTGTGATCACCCAGAGGGGTGGGATAGGGAGGGTGGGAGGGAGACGCAAGAGGGAGGAGATATGGGGATATATGTATATGTATAGCTGATTTACTTCATTATAAAGCAGAAACTAACACACCATTGTAAAGCTATTATACTCCAATAAAGATGTTATTTTAAAAAAGTGAAAGTAGGCAAACCCCTCTGTAAATTAAAAAATGCTATCTGCAAAAAAAAAGGAAAAAAAAAAAAAAGAACCAAATAGAAATTCTGGAGTGGAAGAACTAAAAAAAGTGAGATGAAGAATGCATTAGAAAACACTGAAAATAGAGCAGACCATATGGAAGAGAGAATTATCAAGCTCAAAGATAAAAATCTAGAAATAATTCAGGTAGAAGAGGAGAGAGAACTAAGAACTAAAAATAAATTAAGAAATTCTACAAGAACTATCTGACTTCACTGGAAAAGGCAACATAGGGATAATAGTTATCCCAGGAGGAGAAGAGATGAAGAAGAGGACAGAAAGTTTATTTAAAGAAATAATAGCTGAGATCTTCCAAAACTTGGAGAAGAAGCTGGATGCACAAGTCATGATGCTAAGAGTACACCTAAGTACCTCAATGCAAAAACACATTCTCCAAGATACATTAAACTATCAAAATTCAATGACAAAATATTTTTAAGGCAACCAGGGGAAAAAAGACAGTAACCCCCAAAGGAACCCCCATTAGTCTATCAACAAAATTTTTAGCAGAAACTCTATAGGCCAGGAGAGAGTGGAATGACATATTCAAAATATCAAAAGGTAAAAAATGTCAGCCCAGAGTACTCTATCCAGCAAAGTTATGCTTCAGATATGAAGGAGAAATAAAGGTTTTCCCAGAGAAACAAAAGCTGAGGGAGTTCCTCACCACTAGACCTGTCTAACAAGAAATGTAGAAAGGAACGCTTCTTCCAGAAAAAAAAAAGGGCAAAGTACAGAAAACTTTGAGTAAGGTGATAAATAGAATCAAAAACTTGCTACTCTGTATCAGAATAGGTTGTTAAACATTTAATTATAGCATAAAGGTTAAAGAGAAAAGGGCAGTATAAATTAACATTAGCTACTCCTATTTGGGAGCAAACTCACAACATAAAAAGAGGTTATTTGAGACAATAAAAACATAAAAGAGGAATAGGAAAAGCATGGAAGCCATGTAGGCAAATGAAGATAAGAAACTATCAGGAGAAAAAGGACTATTTTACCTACGACACATTTTTTTTTATGTGAGCAATTATTTGATTTATTAAAAGATGCAACAAATTTTAAAATGACACAAAATATAATTTTCAAAACAACATTAAAAAGTGAGTGTAGGTCTTCCCTGGTGGCACAGCAGTTGAGAGTCCACCTGCCAATGCAGGGGACACGGGTTCGTGCCCCGGTCCGGGAAGATCCCACATGCCGTGGAGCGGCTGGGCCCGTGAGCCATGGCCGCTGAGCCTGCGCGTCTGGAGCCTGTGCTCCGCAACGGGCGAGGCCACAACAGTGAGAGGCCGGCGTAACGAAAAAAAAAAAAAGTGAGTGTATTTAACCATACTCAGTTCATTACAGAGCATATGTGTGAGTGGAATAATAATTCATGCTATAGCATGTTTAATGAACTGGCAAAAGATAAAGTTGGTCGAAGGAAGGCAGAGGAAATTTGTCTTTTAAGAATTAGAACTGAGGCCTTCCCTGGTGGCGCAGTGGTTGAGAGTCCGCCTGCCGATGCAGGGGACACGGGTTCGTGCCCCGGTCTGGGAAGATCCCACATGCCGCAGAGCAGCTGGGCCCGTGAGCCATGGCCGCTAAGCCTGCATGTCCAGAGCCTGTGCTCCGCAACGGGAGAGGCCACAGCAGTGAGAGGCCTGTGTACCGCAAAAAACAAAAACAACAACAACAACAAAAAGAATTAGAACCAAGTGGCCCCATAATCATCTGGCAGCCACTCAGTGTTGTACCTATGGCTAGAAATGTACATGATAGGAACTCCAGGGATCTTCCAGATTCTTTGTTTAAGGTCCTGGTCAACTGTGGCCACAATGTAACACTTGTGCTGAGTTACTCTCTGTACTAAGCAGTCAACCGCATAGGTTCCTTTGTGTGTGCATGGTAATCGTTCAAATCTTGGATCCTTGGCAATCCTTAGAGCCACTCAACACTTCTGCCCCAATTTCTCAATTTCAGCCATTACGCAGTCAGTTATACAAGGGATACACTTGGCATACAGCCAGTCCATCATTGACTGCACTAAGTCCAGTTTGGCTTTAATGGAAAAGTTGATAAAGTTGGTATCGACCAGATGTGGTAAGGTGGGCCCAGCTGTGTGTTATATTGGAAAAATAAGCAGGAAGGGTGTTGGGGGACTTCTCTTTCCTTGAGTGCACTGGGATCTTTCTTTTCTTTCTTTTTCGGTTTTAATCTACCCTTTTCTTTAAGCTTCTGATCTCTGAGACTAAGCATTCGCTTCATGGTTGCATACTTCCGTATTTTCTTTTGCGTCCCCGTGTTCACGCCGCACTGTTGTTTCTCTACCTATGACACATTTTATACAAACCTCACGGTAACCACAAAACATAAATCTAGAGCAGAGACACAAAATATAAAAAAAGAGGAAACTGAGAAAAACATCATAGAAACTGCCAGACTAAAATGGCAGACATAAACACAAGGAAAAAGAAACAATGGAGATATAAAAGAACTGGAAAACAAAAGACAAAAGAGCAGTACTAAGTCCTCATTTATCAGTAATCCCCCTAAATGTAAATGGGTTGAATTCACCAGTCAAAAGAAATAGAGTGGATGGATTAAAAACAAGACCCAACTCTATGCTATATCTCGGCGACTCATCCAGCTCTAAAGACAAACTGAAGCTCCAAGTGAAGGGGGGGAAGATGATACTCCACACAAATGACAGCCAAAAGAAAGTGGGTATAGCCACACCCATCCAACAAAATAAACTTCAATCAAAAAAGGTAACAAGAGACAAAGATGGACATTATAGAGTGATAAAGAGGACAATTCATCAAGAAGATATAACAGTTATTAATATATTTGGAGCTAATATAACAGCACCAAAATATTTAAAGCAATTATTAACAGACCCAAAGGGAGAAATTGACAGCAACACAACTACTGTTAGAACTTTTAACACCCCACTTATATCAATGGAGATTCCTCAAAAAATTAAGACTAGACGCACTAAATGATCCAGCTATTTCATTTCTGGGTATTTATAGAAACAATACAAAAACACTAATTGGAAAGATACATGCACCCCTACGTTCATTGCAACATTTTTACAATACTCAAGATATGGAAACAATCTAAGTGCCCATAAATGGATGAATGGATAAAGATGTGGCATATATACAGACAATGGAATACTACTACTCAGCCATAAAAAGATGAAATCTTGCTATTTGCAACAACATGGATGGACCTTGAGGGCATTAATATGCTAAGTAAAATAAGTCAAGTACCTGTATGATTTCACTCATACGTGGAATGTAAAAAAAGTAAACAAAATAAATGAACAAACCAAACAGAAAATACATAGATACAGAGAACAGATTAGTGGTTATCAGAGGGGAAGGGGGTGGGGGGAGGGTGAAATGGGTAAAGGGAGTCAACCACAGGGTAATGAGTGGAAAACAAACTTATAGTGATGGATATGCTGCAGTGTATATAGAAGTCAAAATATAATGTTGTATACAAGAAACATACAATGTTACAAACCAATGTTACCTTAATAAAACCAAACAGTGGTTCTCAACCCTTGCAAAATATTAAATTCACGAGGGGAGATTTTAAAAGGAGAAACAGATTACCTGAATCAGAATTGCTGAATTTTAAAAAAATCTCCCCAGGTGGTTCTCATAATCAGACATGGTTCAGAATCACTGGTCTAGAGTTTAGAATACCTGCTCCAGGTTTCCCTGGAGGTGGTAGTGTGAGCCCTTTCTCTCCCATAGCTGCCATGGGCATTAGCTTACAGATGGGAGGGAGCTTGGTGCTAACCAAACGCTCACAAGTCAAATCAGTGAGAGATGCAGGATCCAGGTGGAATCCCTGACTGACCGTCTTAAACACCAGCTGAACTTCCAAAGCACTGTCACTTCTCTACATCAACTGGGAGGAGGGTAGCAGATAAGGACAAGATTTCCCCTGATGAGAAACTATGCCTGCTATATAACTAACAGAGTCATGGTCACATCAGAACTAATACTTCTTAGGAAACATTTTCTATTCAGCTTCCTTGAGATAGTACAAAACTCTAAGGATTCAGATTTTTCCTCCCCAAGTCTTTCCAAATACAATTATACTATCTAAATATTCCAATCCCTTCAAATACCATCCCACACCAGTCACTGGTAGGTAAATCATATCTGGAGAAATCTTGATGCACTGTTTCAGACTGTAAAAAATTTCCTCTGGACAAATGAATCCTAAATTTTTCTCATCTCCTTCACCCTCATAAACAATAGCCATTCTTTAAATCTAACAGTGAGAACCACTGTCTCCACCAGAAATCCTAGGGTGTATTAACATCAAGGTATATTGGTCAGATTTTGTCCATTGGTTTAGTATATGACCATCAATATCTATTTTTAACCTTTCTAGATTTCTGAAGACTCATTTGGACTCCAAAACTCAGTTCTGTAATGGTTACAAGGTCTTTAACATGGTCTGATGGCTTTTTAACTATTTTCCTTAAATGGTAATGTGTCTTATAATAATTATGTTCTATTTTGTACCCCTTTGCAACAACCCAATCTCACTCTTAGAGAATATTGCATTCCTATCAGGTAGCTTTCCTATTCTCTCCTTCTACTGCATGCATTCTAAGGAGTCACTGAAGTCAAAATTGTCTGAACTCAGGTTTCAGGCTCCTCTCATTTAGAAACACTAGCTGGGACATGTCGGAAATTACTTCTTTGGGTCTTCTGACATCTGTCAGTCTCAAAAATCATGTGGGTAGCTATGGCCATATTCTGTTATTAGAACATATTATCACAATAATAATCACTTTTTAATATTAAAAAGTTTAGACCAATCTAAGTTAAAATTTCACTAAAAATTCTAATTCAAAGCCTTTCCTGCCTTATGATTGTACACTCTTCCCTCTTCTGCTTCAGATTCCTCTAAGATCAGATTGTGGAGATATGGGATTAAAAGAAAGCAGCAATAATCTTTCGCGTAACTCATTCTGCTTCAGTCCCTTGTCTTTGATATCCTGCATGGCCACAAGTACAAATTCTCTAGAGGACCTATAGGGAGTGTCCTCGCTGTAGAGTTGTCTGGTGTGGGTCACGTGCTTTCTAGATGATTTTTTCCAATGACTGCACAGATCCAACTTGCTCCTGGGTTCTTCTTACCTAGATGATAGCCTCTGGATTGGGGACTGGTAAATGGCTCAAACCTAATGTCCCTTGACTGATGGCAAACTTGCACGTCCTTGCCAGGCTAATAAAGGCTACACTGCTGTCGCTTCTTTCAATATCTTTGCCAACATGGACTAATTTAGCAAGCTTTTCATCTTTTGGGTAAGAAACAGCTTAGGTCATTACACTCACATATGCATTTGAACTTCCAGGGACACGTGCCTGGTCTCCTAAGAACTCTTTTACTGCACTCTGTCCTGTAGACTGACATTCTCTTCTTTTGCTGATCACATAATAAAAAATTCTGTCATGCGATTCTTGTCCTTATTCGGTCTTTACTCCAAGAACTTCCTTTGAGAAAGCAATTGATTGGGTCAGATATTAAACCCCAGTTCTATCTGCTGTGGCCAAGGATATGGGGTTATGGGGGCCTTGCCTGTTTAGAAGTTTCTCTGGGAGCAGACTCTCTAATCACAGGGCTTGAGCAGATTTATTAAGGGTGAGTGGGGTACAGAGGAAAGAAATAATTTCATGTCCACTACTTCTCCAAAGTATAATTCTCTAAGGTATAAATATCAAGGATAGGAGAGAAGAACTCAGAAATCGGGATACCTAGAAGAGAGTAGATCTTTAATAATTATACTTTGGTTTTTGTAAATGCCTTACTGGCCTCACTCACTCTCATCTGACAAGATGAGTAAAATTAGTGGAAGCACCCTGATTAGAGTTTTTAAAGACACAGGAAAGAAAATGGAAAAATGGAAGTTTCTTACAGTAGTTAACATTTGCATAGCCAGTGACAAAACTTGGCCTGCTACTAAGTGAAAGATTTTATTTCAGATTTTAAAGATCAGTGTGAAACAGACAAGTAAACCATGATATTTTGTGGCAGTTTTCATGTTGTCTTATAATTACAACTCGAGTCTCAAAGCTACAGTAAATAGATACATATCATCTCCACAATTTAAAGATCAACACTAGATTTACTCCTGCCTAACTCAGTGAAAGCTGGCAAAACGAGTCTTCTCCCAGTCTTTATAGATAAAGCACTAGACTGGTTTCTCATCGAGTCTGAATGCTCTTCCTCTGGGGTCCATGAAATAACTCTACACCCTTTCAATAAGTTTCTCAATTTTGCCTAAGACACTGTATATGAATTTCTGTTACTTGCAACCAAATGACCCCAGACTAAAATATGAAGTACTGTGGTCTTAAGTAGCTCGTCAGACAACCACACCATTTTCCTTTTCTAGTCAATACCTAATGGAAGTAACTAGGGAACACCTGGGGTAACGAGACCAACCTCTGCAAGTTATGGAAGGGCTTCTTAAGGTCAAAATGTGTGTGGGGGGGGACTTCCCTGGTGGCGCAGTGGTTGGGGGTCCGCCTGCCGGTGCGGGGGGCTTGAGTTCGTGCCTGGGTCCGGGAGGATCCCACGTGCCGCGGAGCGGCTGGGCCCGTGAGCCGTGGCCACTGGGCCTGCGCGTCCGGAGCCTGTGCTCCGCAACGGGAGGGGCCGCGGCGGTGGGAGGCCCGTGTACCGCAAAAGATAATAATAATAATTAAAATGTGAGGAAAACAGAAGGTTCAGGTGATAACTCAGTCATCCTGACAGCAAATAAAAACTGTCAACTCAGCTACATAGGGGAGCAGGCACACTTGAAAGACGTGGGTAATATGAGGGGCATGTCTCACATTTGTTCCTGGCAAAGCCCATTAACAATTCCCAGGAGATAATAATAGAATATGGGTAATAAAATAAAGTCTAACCTTTTTTTTTTTCTTTTCCTTTGTGCCTCCTTTGGTTTCACTTGCTCATAGGGTGCTGCGCAGAGGCCTCGCCCCCCGGGACTTCATGCCAGAGTTCCTAGTGCGAAAGGGCTGCTTCTGACACTTCAGCTCCTCAGGCCGTCAACCCGCAGGCAGAAGCGCTGCACAGGACACTCAATTTAAGAGGGTGGCAGCGCCCCGTGTGCAGACACGCTGCGCCTGGCACTGCAATCTGGAGCGTGAGCTGCGCAGGCGCGCACCCGCCTGGCGCGAGCCCCACCCCTTCCGCCTGCTGACGAGATTCCCGTGAAGCAGACCCGCGCACAGCTGGGCCGGGAGAGCGTGGACTCTGCAGCTCCAGCTCGCGCCTCTCCGTTCTTTGATTAAAGAATAAAAGCTTTCCTTTGCTTCTGAGCCGAATTTACCTTCGTTCTATTGACGCAGAAGGACCCTTGTTGGGGACGACTCGGAAGGGTTGGTAACAATTCCTATCATGTATTATTGCTATTATATACCTTATAGCCCCTATGTCATTTTACACGTATTATCTTCCTTATGAGACTATGAAGCTCTGAGGACCTAAGTTCCTAATTCATCTTCATATTTTCCCATCAACCAGCATGGGGTCTGTTATTTAGTATATAGTATGTGCTTAATAGGTATTTGTCAAGAGTGAAAATGATGGGGAACTGGGATTAGTCTCATTGGAACTAATGGATAGATATCCCTATCTCAGGGATAGCTTATTTGATGAAAACAAAGGGAATATACCTTAAAAGAAGAGACACTCTGAGATGTTACCTTATAGGTAGAGTAGTGGTTCTCAAGCAGGACTAGTTTGTCCCCCAGGGGATGTTTGGTGATGCCTGGAGACATTTTTGTTTGTTACAACTGGGAGTAAGGTATGCTACTAATATCTAGTGCTCAGAGGCCAGGGATGCTGTTAAACATCCTACAATGCCTAGAACGGCTCCATTCTCCACCCTCCACAATAAGGAATTACCTGCACCAACATGTCAATAGTACCAAGGTTGAAAAATACTAAACTAGAGTTTCCTCTGATCAAAGAGTTTTTCTTGATGACTGGAGCAGAAACAACACCTTTGGGCTTCAGTTACTAATACCAACATCTGGTGCCAGAGGTACTTTTTGCCCCACTATAGCAATTCTCCCCTTATTTCTTTTGATAATAGAACATCTTGAGTTTTAGCTGGACCCTTGACTACCAACTAGAGACTACAGCTCTCATCCTGTCTTGTAGGCAAGCTTGAGGATGAGAGTAAATTCTTGCCAATGAAAAGGAGTGGAAATGATGTGTGCTTTGTGTCCTCAAAAAGGAAGATTTTTGCACTCTTCATTCTTTCCTTCCTGTAAATTATAACATGGATGTAGAGGGTATGAATGATATTTGTCCATGTAGATACAGATAAAATTACAGGAAAGGAATTCCTTGATGGTCCAGTGGTTAGGACTTGGCGCTGTCAGTGACACGGCCCATGGCCTGGGTTCAATCCCTGGTCGGGGAACTAAGATCCCACAAGCCCTGCTGGTGTGGCCAAACAAACAAAAAAAACCTTACATGGAATGCAGAGTGATGCAGAGTGATGAGATAAAAGAAACCTGGTCTCACGGAGCAAAGTCACCTACCTAATTTGTCCTGCCTGTTTCTTGCTGGCCAGTCACATAAGAAGAAAGCAAACTACTTTTTGCTTCAAACAGCGTTGTGTGAACCCTTTGTAATAGCAACTTAGTTTTTGTCCTACCTAATACAAACCAGATGCAGTTTTTAGTGTCTGGATGATGGCTGGGAGTGAGTAGCACTATAGGAGATAGACAGCCACACGCACAGGTTTAGAATGCTGTAGACAGGACCGGTTAAAACTGATTAACACATGATGTTGGCAGACAGAAGGAAATAGACTACATCTCAAAAGAGACCATATTATTTGCATGCAGTGGTCTTTATAGCAGTCAGCTAACTCATGGATCATACAAACTGAAATGTGGTAGGAGTTGAGGTTACCGTGATTTTTAAGTTGAAGGATTTAGAATGTGCATTGATTTTTCCCCCCTGCATTGATATTGCTTTTAATTTCTTTGTTTATAAGCTTTAGAGGTGTTCTTAGGATATACAGCCATCTAGTAGGAAAAAACTTCCCAGTTTCCTGGAACAATGTTCTATAAGAAGGAGATGGACATTTAACTCTTATTGTAAACATTAGTGATCTTAGGAATAATGCAAATGTCCTATTTAGTAATTTGAGGAAAAGGTGGGGAGTAGATAGAACTAAAGATTAAAACTAACAGTTTTTAGCTACCAATTGCCTGATACCCTGCTTTAGTCCTCTTGTTGTGGGATATGGTTTAGGGAAGATGATCATTGTTTTTTTCCTCCTACATGTTCTGGTTGCTGCTCTGATTTCTACCTGTCAAATGAGCAGCTTTCACCCTCTCAGGGGAGGATATATGTAGCTGAGAAGGGGAAAGAGATATGTTAAAACTCCTCTGAGCCAGGCATTTTGAAATCCAAGCCTTTTAGGAGCCAAGCTCTTTGAGATCACAAAGGATTTCTGAGCTACAAAAGGCTAAGCCTCTGGAGAATGTTAAACATGGAGTCTTGAGGATAAAGTTGGGGGTGAGGGAGGGGAGCTTGCTAAGATAAGAGTATTTTCCCAGAGGAAAGGAGATGAAGTTTAACAAGTGAGTGGGAAGAGTGTTATCTGAGGGGAAGGAGCTAGAGTTTGGAATCCGAGGGTGCCTGAGACAGCATGTCGTGCCCTACTCTCGGCCTAACCAAGCTCTGGACGGCGTAAATGCAGACCACAGAGAGATTTGGTAGGAATCTTGGATCAGAGGAGGAGAGTTTTCCATGAAGGCTGAGGGAGTGCAAGCCTCGAAGACAAGTCCTGTTAGTGTACCTGTTCCCAACCAAAGTCATCATCGTCTTGCAATAGAAGTGTAGAAGGGTCTGGGTCTGGGTCAGGGTCTGGGTCTGGGTCCAGGCCTGGGCCTGGGTCTGGGTCTGGGTCCGGGACTGGGTCTGGGTCTGGGCCTGAGCCTGGGTCTGGGCCTGCCTCAGGGTCTGGGCCTCGGTCTGGGTCTGGGCCTGCCTCAGGGTCTGGGCCTCGGTCTGGGTCTGGGCCTGGGACTGGATCCGGGTCTGGGCCTGGGTCAGCGTCTTGGCCTGGGTCTTGGTCTGGGTCCGGGTGTGGGCCTGGGTCTGGTCCTGGGTCTGGGTCCGGGTCTGGGTCAGGGTCCGGGCTTGGGTCTGGGTCTGGGCCTGCGCCTGGGTCTGGGCCTGGGTCAGGGTCTGGGCCTGGGACTGGGTCTGGGTCTGGGCCTGGGTCAGGGTCTGGGTCCGGGTCTGGGCCTGGGTCTGGGACTGGGTCTGGGTCTGGGACTGGGTGTGGATCTGGGCCTGGGTCTGAGTCTGGGTCTTGGCCTGGGTCAGGGTCTGGGCCTGGTCTGGGTCTGGGTCTGGGCCTGGGTCAGGGTCCGGGCCTGGGTCTGGTTCTGAGCCTGGGTCTGGTTCTGAGCCTGGGTCTGGGTCTAGGTCCCTAAGCCTGTGTCTGGAACTGGTTCTTAGGCTGGACTTGGTGCTGATAGAGGCTGGAACTGGGACTAGGAGCAGTGATGGGGCTGGAACAAGGCCTAACCCTGGGTCTGGGTGTGGGAATGTGCCTCGTTCTGCACTAGATCTGGGCATAGATTTAAGTTGGAGATGGGTCTGGGCCTTGGGCTGGGCTGGCGCTGAAGATAAGTTTCTGTCTATAAGAGGAAGTCAGGGCTGCTGCAGAGCTGCAGAGGCTTTGCTCTTAATTAAGTTAGTAGATATCAGGAGTCGTATCTAGACGTGCTCTGATAAGGTCACTAAACTGTCAGTGACCAAGAATTTCATACCAGCAAAGCCATTAACCCCTTTCTCACTCAGACGTTCCTTTAAATCCCGAAATCCTGGTATCTGATTTCAAATAAGAGTTCATCAAGAGCAGAACAAAAGTGAAAATATAGCTTTAGTTATGCAGAGTCTTAACAATTAGTTTGCAGTTAGAAGACATTTACGTTTTTCAGCTCTTTTAAATCTTAAACAATTTTCATTTATTCATATTTTATGTTTTAAAGTAATTATTTATATTTTAATCAAACATGTTACCTTTGGTTGTTATTTATATTGGTTTTGGAATTATTATTATAAGTATTACTGTAACTTGCATTTCTAAACTTCTGTGGATCTATGATTTCATAAAAATGGATTATGGATTATAGTTATCCATGTTGGAGATGGTACAGCATGCCTTGAGAATAACTCTTTCAATTCCAGCTCTGCCTTTATCTTGACTTGGAACGTGTCGATTACTCTTAGAACCTCACTTTTGACATAACAACCTTGCCTCGTAGGACCGTGAGCGGTCCATCAGCTAGTAAAAACAACATACAGAATAGACAAGCTGTACTCCGTAATATCCACTCCCTTCATAGGTGTCACCCTCCACCTGGCCTCACTATCAGAATCCTTCTCCTGAGGAACACAAGCTACTTTGGGCAACTCAGTCTTCTGAGTCCCGCAAAAGTGGTTGTGAATAACCTAGATTGTAAAATTCCCACACTAAGTTGCTAAAGTGTAAGTTACTATCCCACTTTGGACTGTTTGCTTCTTCTGTTTTGATCTTAGTAAGAGAAAACAACCATTATGAGTTTCCACGATGTCTGGCCCTTAGAACTCATTTACTCACTTAATTTTCACAATGACCTGCAAAGGTGTGTTATTATCCCTATTTAATTTGAGGAATATGAGCCTGAGAAAGACTTAATCACTTGCCCCTAGCTATGTAGGTATACCTGACTGAGTCAGAATTTGAAATAAATACCTTCTGACCCTGCATAGGAAGCCCCAGACCTATTCCTGCTCTCTCGTTGCTGGGGCGCTTACAGAGGTGACAGTGCTCCCTGACTCATAGTCAAGTGCCTGCCTTTGGTTTCTGACCTTTCCTAGATTCCTCTGACCCTCAGCTTTTCTTCAATATTGTGACTTGGCTGCTTCTGTCTTGAATCTGAGCCCCATGTCTATGATTCACTGTTAGGTATCCTCTTGGTGGGGTGCCTAAAGGTAGAGTTTTTAATGTATGTAAAAAATTGATTTGGTTTGGACTTATGTAATGATGTAGAAGTTAAGGCATATGATATAAAAACTAAGAAAAAGAAATACAGCAACTCTTGATTTTCACAAGAGGGTGTGTGTGTGTGTGTGTGTGTGTGTGTGTGTGTTATTTAAGATAAATTACAAATTCTGGGGCAATTTTTTATCCCCATCTAGTATAATACACTGCTGCCTACACCAGTCTGTTTGTTTTTAAAGAATGCAAATTAATTTTAATATTGGAGTAAGGCATTTTAAAGGAAGGAAAATCTGTTTTTAAAACATCACATAATTCAGATTGCATTTGTATTCCACTTTGAATAGAATTGCCTGTGGCGTTACTTCATCTAGGAACACAGATGGCAGAAATATGTTTATATATTCACATTTTTTATATTCCTTATAAATTTCATTCATAATCTTTGGCACTGTCAACTGACACAGTTTTATTCACTGAGATTCTGAGATATGTGTAGAACTACCTGTTTAATTGCTCTGAATACAAGTCCAGGAAACTCAGGGTCATGAGGAAATCATTAGTCACGACCTTGAAGAGTTAATGTAGCAAAGGAAATCAGGAAGAAAGATTTTGTCAACAACTGGTTATTACTCAACATCAGTTTTTGGTAAAAGACAAAAATATTAAAAGCTAAAACAGAAAGCCTTATCAGCGCTATTCCTTATTAATGTGCTTAGCAGGGCTGACACAGGGGTGATGGTTTTGTTGGCCACCAGTCTCTGTAAGGACTCATCAGTACCTGGGTCTCTGGAATTACCCTAGGAAAGAAATGAGAACTCTATTTTCTTTTACTGTTTTTCATGAATTGCAACATCAGGATAGTGGACCTTTAAATTTACTTGACTAACCATTGGCTATTAAAAACAGATTGCTAAAGGTTGATGAAAAGGAAAAATGAGTAGAGAGATTTAACAAATATCATTGTCTTAAGATAGCAGTGAAAAGGAATTCTGTAGTCAGAGCCAGATTTATATATAATAAATTGTCTAAATGCTAACCTGCTATAAATTCTATGGTTTTAGGAAAATATAATAAGAAATTAACTCATGCCTAAAATCTCACACCATCTTTGTTTTCCTTTCAGGTTAGAGTTTTGAACTCTAATTAATGTGAATAACTCTCCCTGAGAGGTAATGAATGTCACCCAGTAATTGGTACAAAGTTGCTTAAGAGAGAACCAGAGGAGGGTGGTGTGAGTGATCCCATGAGGCAGAGTCACTGCTCAAGCTCATACGTGCTGATTTTCTTGGGGGTTGCCAGTTCATTACACCAGCATGAATGAACATCTGAAGCAGGTTTTCCTAGGAGAGAGAAAACAAAGTATAGTTGGACCACACCAAAAGAAAATAATGACATGGGGCGGGTAGACCATAGCTGCCCAAAATTATATGGAGAGCACAGTATTTAAGGTTAGGGGTTTTGGAATTATGCATGCCTGGGCTCAAATCCTTCATCCGCCAACCATTTGTGGAGACAAGATACATAACTATGCTGTGAAATAGACTGCTCAGCTGTATCTGCTAGGGTTGTGGATAAGATTAAAGAAGAAAATGAGTATCATGAGCAGAGTATAGGATTTAGCTCCATAAACAGAAAATATTTGGCTCTTGGTAGCTAATATTAATTCTTTTATTATCATCATCACCTCCAGTGCATGGCAGGAGTATGGATTCTGGAGTCAGACTATTAAGGTTCAAATCCTTTCTTCATCAGTTACTAACTCAGTAACCCTTGGCAGGATATTTACCCTTGATGTGCCTTAGTGTCCTCATCTGTATAATGAAGATAATAATACCTATCTTATGAGTTTGTTAAGAGGAATCAATGATTTAATACATGTGGACAATTGAACCACTAGATCCTGTAAATAGTAAGCACTCTGTTAGTTTATAGTCCATCTGTATAATTTTAAATGGTGTAGAGGAACTCTGAATAGGAGATCAGTGGCGATTTGAACATAAAATAGAATACTTTTCAGCTTTTTAGGAGAGTGATTTTTTTTTTGTATGACTGTCCAAACGAACCTCAGGTGCCTGAAGGTTAGGATTAATTTTTTTTTCTAGGACTCTGTTATGCTTGGAGCAGTGCCTCCAGTCATAGAATCTCCAAGTAGGAGGAAACCCAGTGGTTTTTCTGGCCCATGTAAGACATGCACACTCTATATAGTACCTCCGACAACACAGGGCATAGCCAGTGAAGGTGAACATATTACTTTTCAAGGCAGCCAATTTTCAGACAGTCATAGGAAAGAAAGTTGGTTCTTTTCTGGAACTGAATCTCAATTCCCTTCTAACCACTGGACAAGTCCAGCCCTAGAAAGCATCACAGACTAAATATAGTTTCTCTTCCTTGTGAAAATTATTCAAATATTTGTGAATAGCATCCATGTCTATTCCTTTCCCCCGTGTTAGGCTGAGTTTCCCTTTTCTTGAAGCTAAGTTCCTTCCACTGTTGCTTGTATAAGAACAGCATGGAATCCTTTGGAGTCATATTGGGTGGACATCAAATTTCCATGTGCTTAATCTGGGAAGTTTATTAGATCCCTCTTTAATGCCTCAGAGAGATGGAAGTGGTAATACCTAACTTAAAAATTGCATTAGGGATTAAATGTGAGTGTATGCATAATACTAGACACAACATAGGTGCTCAATGATAACAATAACTACATTGATAATTATTGTTTTACATAGAATGTTTCTCCTGCTATTCTTGGCCTTCTTTGATGAAAGTGTTCAATGTGTCAACATGTGAAGAAAGAAAAATAATTACTTTCGTTTTTCGTACTGTTCCTAGGTGTGGTTTAATCTTAGATTTTAAAACTAAAATGTCATAGAGACATTTGAAATCACTTCTAGTTAATACATTTTGTGAAAGTTGCAGAGTGCTCATTATGTGTCATTCACTGTGTTAAGTGCATTAGGTGCATCGTGCACTGTCTCCATTACAATAATTCTATGGGGCAAAAGGCATTTATTTAGTTATTTATTTATTGGCTGCGTTGAGTCTTCGTTGCTGCACGCGGGCTTTCTTTAGCTGTGGTGATCAGGGGCTACTCTTCATTGCAGTGAGCGGGCTTCTCATTGCGGTGGCTTCTCTTGTTGCAGAGCACAGGCTCTAGGCACGGGGGCTTTGATGCTCCGTAGCATGTGGGATCTTCCCGGGCCGGGGATCAAACCCCTGTCCCCTGCATTGTCAGGTGGATTCTTAACCACTGCGTCATCAGGGAAGTGCCCAAAAGACCATTATTTTCCTCATTTTGTAGAAAAGCAAACTGAGATTTAGTGATACTAAGAAACTTGTGCAAATTCACATAGCTGTTAAGTAGCAAAACTATTATTATCCAAGTCTCTCTGATATAACATATAGCACAAGTGGTCCACAGTCAGGTGTGGGGTTGCTGGCACAATTCATGGTCCTATGAATTTTTTTTTTTATTAATCAACTGAAGCTGTCTTCTAGGATAAAGTCCTACTCTGATGGGAAACTTCTGGACATCAAATCCAAATTGAGGACAGTGTCAATGGGAATAAAGGAAAGAGAAGATTCCTTATAAAAGGAATGGGTGGGTCAGAGGGCAAAGCCAGGAGATCTCAGGAAGTATATGACAATTTTAAAATTTACTTTACAAAAAAACAGGGAAGAACAGGCTCTAGAGCTGGGGTGCTGGAAGAGACGGAGAGTCCAAAATGGCTCCATTCACATAGTTGCTTGCCATTTGCAGGGGCCTTAGCTGAGACTCTCAGCAGAGGTCTTGACCTTCTCCAGATGGGTCTATCATCAAGACTTCTTGAACCTCCTCAAGCCTTATGGTTGAGTTACAAGAAGAAAGCAGAAAGCAGAGGCTGTCAGTTCTCTTAAGTCTGGGGCTCAGAATTTCCAGGAAATCACCTTTGCTGGTCAAAGCATCACAAGACCAACCCAGATTCAGGGTGTGGGGAAATAAATTCCACCTCTCAAGAGGAGAGTACCACATTTGTCAAGTAAGAAAAGAACTGATGGAGGCCATCTTTGGAGACTATTTACCATATATGCTTATACTAAAATGCAAAGAATGAACCTAAAAGTTTATCCAGTTGTTGATATAACTATGCTGAGAGAAACTATTCCAAAACTGACATTAAAATGTAGTAATAGATTATACATCTTTAGTAGGTATATTTTGAGGACAAAAATAACAACAAAGTAAAATGTATATCTTAAAATGATTTTAGAAATCATACTATTTGTGGTAGTATTGATATTGACAATCTGGGACTTGTGTATAAGCTGGAAAAAAAGAAAATTATATGATATTTAAGTTTATCATGTTATTAAGAATCAGGATTCGTGGCATGGGAGAAAGAAGACAGTATAAACTCATGAAGTATTTTATCTTAAACATTTTTTTAATATTTTACCTTAAAAATATTGTCCACTGAAAATTTCTGAAAAAATAAGCAACCTAGAAGAAATACACAATTAGCGCTCAGTTGAAATATTATGTCTCACTAAAAATAATGAGAGTTCCTTGGGAAAATGGCTGATTCTATTGGTACGAAATGTGCAAGATGGGCATACCAAATAGCAAGGAAACTATCAAAGACATAAAAAAAATCATACCAGGACTTCCCTGGTGGTCCAGTGGTTAGGACTTCACCTTCAAATGCAGGGGGTGCGGGTTCGATCCCTGGTTGAGGAGCTAAGATCCCACATGCCTCATGGCCAAAAAATTAAAACAGAAGCAATGTGGTAAAAAATTCAATAAAGACTTCCCAAAAATGGTCCACATCAAAAACAAAAAATCTTAAAAAAAAAAAACATACCAAAAGTACTCAGGAGCCCACTTGAGGAATTTCTCAGTGGTCAAATAAGGGACAATTTGGCCATAAACAAGGATATAACTATAATAAATTTAAACATATCACATAGTTTAAATCTATGAGTTCCTAATAATAGCTTAAAAAAAGCTTATAGCTCAATATTGGAGGATGCTAGGAAACCAGCTTATTATTTTTAAAACTGGTAAATAAAGGAAAAGAACAAGCATTTATCCTTTCTCTTCTATATGTATTTGGCTACTCCTGTGTAACCATATAGTAGATGTGTAATGCGCCTCTTTATAGAAGTGTTGTAGTTAATAAGTAAAGAAAGAATATTAGACTTAGATATCACCATATTTCAATTCTCCAAACAATTAGTGAATGTATTCATTCATGATCAGTGGCCTCTATCATCACAGTATAGAGAGAACCAGACCTCTTGATGAAAGAACAAAACAGCATTTATGAAGTAGTCTTGCAAAAGCATCCAAGTAAAAATGAGCAGCAAACTGATTAAGGCTCCAGATTCAAAATCCAATTTATAAGAAACTCAGTAATCAGAGGAACACGTTAAATGGCAGTCACAGGTTGTAGTCGGCAAGATGCAGACCACAGGAAAATCTACAGAATGAGTAACCTAATTTATTCAACAAATAAATTATAATAAAATAAAAGATACAGAGAAGATGCCTACAGATTTTAGAGACATTAATCAATTACAATGTGTAATTTTAATTTTAAAAGTAAAAAAGAATTTGTTTTACACACATATACTATATTATATATATATACATACGTGTGTGTATATATGTGTGTATACACACACATATACACATTATACACTTATTGTGTATATGTATACATTATACACTTTATGATATATATCACATTTTTTGACAGAATTGGAAATTTTAAAACTGGATATTTGATATTCAATGATAGTAAAAAAAATACTGTTAAATAATTTTAGATGCAATAATTACATCTAAATCTCAAATTTCAACATATATTTCTTTCTCTTTCCCCAATATTTGTGCATTGTCTGGACAGTTCTGCCTCAGGCTATGGGGCTTGTGTTCAAATGTGTCCCATGAGTTTCTCAGTCTCCCTAGATCTCATGTTTTTTTAGAGACAGATGACAGGAGCACAGAGGTCAGACTTAATCACACAGCACTATGCAGTCTTTGCTGGTGTCATGAGCACTAACATTTCAAGCTATTTTCATGGCCAAGTTCAACATCTACAGGTGAGGACACAAACTCTGTCCACAGAGGTGGAACTGTAAAGCCACATGGTAAAGGTCATAAATGGGTAATTCTATAATAAAGTAGGAGTGAAAACATGAGATCAGTAACCCATTCTACGATATACTTATAACTTTTAAAAATAAGTTTTTATCTTTTAGAGATAAATATTAACATTTATGGATTAAATGATATGATGCCTGGCATTTACTTCAATATGATAAAGGTGAGGGTACTTATAAAACCGGGTCTTCCATAAGTTGATAAACATTGTAGCTACGTGACAGGAACATTGGGAGTTCATTTTACTGTTGTTTTTGTTCCGACATAAAGAGTTAAAAATTTCAGAATAATTAAAAAACAAATACTCGATGTCTTTTGTCATTATTTGTAGACCATAGAATCATGAACAAATATTTGCTAAGCATACTTAGGTATATAAATAGTTTTAAGTACCATCTTAGGGAAGTAGGATTTCTTAAAAATGAAGTAATTCTGAATTGTGAAAGGCCAGATGACAAACCAAGTATGTTTATTCTTTCTGAAAAACTTTTGAGTAACACATGCTAAAAATATAAATGACTGATGTTTCCCAAGAAAACGATTTCAATTCTATAAACAGAATATATCTACAATCACCTATTTAGTGATTATTCAGTGATTCAGCAAAATGAATGATCATTTGTCTTTTCAACATATCACAGTTACTGGATGCAATAAAAAATAAAGTTCTAAACCCCTTTTCTTACCCATACTCTACATAACCAAATTACTGCCAAATTTACAAACTTTTATTCTGTTTCCAAGATTGTCCTAACACTTCACACTTTTGCTTAATGATATGATGTTATTGAGGTTATTTAGCTCTTCATTTTATTTATCTAGATTTCAAGATATTTATCACTTACAATATATTTGAAGGTTACATAAGCCCTTTAGGTATCCTTTTATCAGCTTCATCTTCATTACTCTACAAAAGCTCACTATACCTTCCAATCATGTGAAAAAACAGATGAAAAAAATTTTTAAGCGCTTTTCCTAATTACTAGGCAAACATTTAGAACTGAATAGTGCTTTTCTTAATTAATAGGCAAACATTTAGAACTGATATTTCTTCCCAACTCATTGAGTCTGTATCATAAGTCCTTAAACAACAATAAAAGCAATCATAAAATAGTGCAATGTTCTAACAAATTAAAAAATTACTCAGAAGTATTTTGTGCAGTAGAAATTATTTAAGTAATGCTGATTTGAAAATAAATTAGATTTTTGACTCTTACTTGATTCCATATGTGATTTGAGTATGAAAAGTTTATACTATTGATAACTGAACACAGGTTTGGTGATATTTACAAACTGTAACTGACTAAACAGGAATGTACTGGAACCGAATTTGAAAACAACAGTCAGGGCACTCCACAACTCCTTTTCAAATCACCTAGCAGGGATTGGGAAGAAAAGATTTCAAACAGATGCCTATGATTCATTCTCTCCTGTTCTGGTAAGTGTAGAGTCGCCTAGGAAAGAAAAAGGCTAGCGACGACCTGGTCTAATTTTGTAAACATGGTGATTGGGCCTCCTGGAAAATAGACTAATGCTATTCATAAGAGAGTGCTTATCTATGGAATATTTTTTAGCAGAATTCCCATGGTTTAGGATTGACATATTGATGAATAAAGCTAGAATCTGGCTTTATGAAGCATGGCTTCCTGTGAAATGTAACATATGCTATAACTATCTAGGACACACAACATCTATGTATGGCAATCTAAAGTGCCTTGCAAACTTTCTTAGATACCTTATCCAATACTTTGGGTCAGAGGGCTTTTCTACTGGGAGAAGGAAGGACCTGGGGAGGTGCTCTCAATGTTCCAGAGCATTCCCTGCTTTGCTTATGCCCCTTGCCTGCCCACAACCTTGAAAATATTAGTAAAAGGTGGTACTGGGTATGGTCTTTTATTTATTTATTTTATTTAATTGATTTATTTGTGTCAGACTGATTTAACAATATTTTAAAACATTTAAATGCTGTCTAAATTAAATCATGGGGTTTCCCAATAACTGTTTTGAACTATGTGACTCAGAAATAGAGTAATGGGTACTAAAGCTCTGGGTAGTTAGTGACAAGACCAAAACAAAATTCCTCCTTTTTGTAAGTAATTATAAACAATAATTAGTAAAAAGATTAGAAACTATTTCTAAGCAATATAAATTTTACTGATAATTGCACCTAGACTGATAAATCAAAAAATGATGTGTGCTGCATACTGAATATTTTATCTGTGATCTCTATAAAGGAAACCATAGTTACAAAATGAGGTTGCTTTCTATAATTGATACTGGGGTAGATATTTCTATACTGTTGTATTAACATTTTGAGGCTGCACACTGGAGGTTCTCTGAGAATGAACAGACATTCAAAGCGATTCTTTTACCTCAGAAGGGGCATGAAATTTTTCACAAATTAAAAAAAATATATTTTGAGAGATTTGCAGGTAATGTTGATCTCAATCCTCTTTTTATGTATCTTGAGAAACATTGCTATAAACAGATAAATTGTGACACTCCATCTCATTGATTTAATTATTTGATGCCATAATTAATATGATACCAATATTTCTAAAATATGTCTCTTTATTGACAGGGTATTTATAAAATCTTGAAAGAAGATTTGAAGATAAAATCAAATTTCCCTGTAGAGGTGGCACAGGAATCAATTTAAGCTCAGAGATAAGACATAAATCAATGAAATTTTCTGAAGGGAAAGAGTGAAAAAGAAGAGGGAGCTGAGAAGACCAATATTGAAGAAAGAGGAGGCTGGGGTAAGAGTGACAAAGCTGGTAGAGCAGTGAAAGAAAGAGAGCAGGAAAAAGTATGTCAAATTAATAATTTAACTGTTTAGTAAATTTTATTTTCTGTCTTTGTTTAAGCCTCCCTAAAATAACCCTTTTAGGAAAAGTCCTAGTTGGAGAGCTCTTGAATGGTTCCATGTACACTGCATTGCAAGCTGAACAGCTTTGCATACATGTATGGTTTCTCTACTTCCAGAAAGACACTACTGACCGTCTCATCTAAAAATGCACACTTAGACAAGAATTGATCCCTCATGGGGTTTGCCTGCAAATGTCTACCTTCCAGGCATATGCCTTTATGCCTCACCCCTTCTGTTGCCCTCCCCACACCCACCCCCCTCCACATGGCAGCCCTCAGCAGGATTGGTGTCACCCCCAAATCATTCCCCAACCTACTGTGACAGAATGATTCCATGCACTTTTAGCACTTTGGGCACATCTCTATTTTTGCCCTGTACTTACTCCTGTCTGTTTATGTGTCTGTTTTCCTTATAAGACCAGGACCTAATTGAAGGCAAGAAATATTTGTTATTCATAGCTTAACCAACGACAAAATTTCTGGCAAACACTGGAAATATTTGTTGAATAAGTATTTTTTTATACAAGTGGCAAGCTGCCACATGATTCTACCTGTTTACATAATACATAATATGATTTTTATTTTTATTTTAAATGTCTTTAGCATCCAAGGCACATTTCAGTTTAAGTCTCATCAGTCTCCTGGTATAGACAAAGTTTAATGAGAAAATGTCTCATAGGAACTAAGTGATTGCATGATTGATGTCATGAGTTTACTTTCCTGTTACATGTATTAAATATGTATATATTAATCTCTCTATATAGAAAATTTGTATATGTATGCCAAGACTTTCTCCAGGTCCACCAATTTGGGAGTGCAAATAGAATCATAAAATAATAATGCTTTTTCTTGATTGTACTCTACCTACTCAGTATGTCTAAAATCCTGCCCAGGTATGTATTTTTGTAAGGTCCCTGGAATATGTCTCATTTATACCCATGCTCATGTTTCCTTCTCCTCTTCTGTTGCAGATCCTTTTTCATGGCATCCTGCTTGGATTGCTGAACCCAAGAGATCTGACTAACCACTGTGCTCTTGATGAGTACTTCCACTTAGATCTGGCATCTGGGAACAACCACTGTCACCAATGGATATTATATCACTCAAGTTTCAAAATAGCATGATATTCCAAGGTTAAGTGTGTGAAGATCTTTCTTTTTAAACAGCTTGTGGCGTGGGTGCAGGTCCTTGTCAGGCAACGCAGGGTTGTTAAAATCCAGAAAGAAACCTGTTGTGTCTATCTGGCGTGAGAAAGCAAAGGACAAGTTCAGGATGAACTCAGCATCTGGAAAGTAAGTGGGGGAAGATCCTACAGACGAGTTTATATACATCTTGTGTATAAACTCTGCTCAAGTCTCTAGCTGACCTCTGAATTATGGATGTGCTGGGTAGATTCTAAACAGCTTAGTTTCTAAGCTGGCTAAAATAGCTGAACTGAGATTGCAGAGTTTAGAGTTTGAGTTCAGCCATGAAACAAAATATCAGTACTTTTCAATGAAACGTAACAGAATCCAGAGTCTCCACAAGGTGTTATTCACAGTGCTCAGAGTATAGTTAAATTTATTAGATGGGAAGAAACAGGAAATTGTCACCCATACTTAAAGAACTTAAAGAGAAAAGGCAATCAATGGAGACCAACTTCAGCATGACCCAGATTTGGAACTAGCAGGCACAGATCTTAAGCATTCATTAAAACTATGCTAAAAACTATAGAGGAAAATATAAGGGACAGGGCAATGGCGGCTGGCACATGTATTTGTGTATAGACACTCTATCCTTCATACAAAATAGCATTCATTATAAAAGTAGTGATGACAGAAAATAGCTTGATATGCACCCTTAAAAGGAGCATTGAATTCAAATTTGTTCTATAAGATATTCATTCATAATGAAGAATCGTTTAAAATGTACCTTGTTCGGTGCTATGAAGACAACAAAAATTAAATTAAAAAGTTACATATGGTTTTTCCATTAGCAGACCTAAGAGTTGACTTGAATCTGAACAACTATAATATAAGGCCCAAAATAATGTGTTTTATAAAAACAGTACTCAAAAGTAGTCTGAAGCCCTAGAGGTAGGCAGATTTATTTCCAGATTTTGGGAGGAGAAGATCTAAAAGTAAAGCTTTAAGATGACGTGACAGATAAGATGGATCTTAATAAAGGCTTAGATTTTTTTTATATGTGGGCATGAAAAAACAAGGGTGAGCATCCAGGTGTACCCAGTAAAGAAAGTTCTAAATATAATGAAATGAAGTAGCTATCTTTGGCTGGAGGGTATAATTTGTGACAAAAGCAACGAGAGAGAATGTGCAAAGAATAGGTGGGTCCAGACTGAAAAATGCTGGACCGAGTAGTTTAGACATGATTCCGAAGATACTAGGGAGCCAATAAAAGACAAGATACAAAAATCCAACAGTATTTCCTTTGAAAACCACAAATGCAAAAGGATTTCCATTATTTATTGTTTGTGATTGTAATCACCTAGTACAAAAGGCAAATGGAGTGGCTCTTATAATTTCAGTGCAGGTCTCTTTAGTCTGTTAAGGATTAAGTTACCACGTGACAGATTTGAGCAAAACAAAAGATAAATGTGCTATAAAATTACTTAACATTTTGGTTAAAAGATATATGTAAGAGCTTATAGTTTCACAAAATATTTCACTGTACTATTAAAAAGAGTCTACCCCTGCCACTTCTTGGCATAGATGTGAGGCAAATTGAATTTCATCTTTCCAAATGAAAACCAATGCATAAAATACAAATTGCAATTAAATTATATGTTGCTAAGCTTATCTGCTAATATTTTCAGGTAAGCAAATATTTCTTTCCTAAGACCCTTTCTGCAGCCTTTTCTGATGAAAAAATTCAGAAGATTAACTATCAGGCAGTTGTAAAATTACATTGACATTTTAAAAATATTAATAATAAAGACAAAGCATGAAAAAATATTTTAAAGCCTAATGTTAGGTAGGAAAACAAATCCTTTGTGGGTAATGTGTTTTTACAGTATTTCAATGGGAATATTTTGGGTTTTTGGAATGTCAGAATATAATATTACCAGAGTATCTCAAAACAGGAAGGACAATGGAATTTTATGTCTTTGCTCTCATAATGCTTATTTTATCCTTCACATTACAGCTAATGGCCTCAAGGAAAAGAGCATACACATGTAGCCATGCACACATTTTATTACATGCAATAAGTGAGTTATTATGTGATACTTTTTGACTTCAGATAGCTAATGCAGCACTCATTTTTTTCCCCTAAATTTGTTTTGTGGCATGGAATGGTGTCTAAGTAGCCCTCCTGAGATAATCTATATTGATATATACATAAATGTTCCATATATTCTGCAAGTTCATATAGTGCATTTTGTTTAGAACATTCCCTCCAATGGTCTTAGGTAATGTTCTATGGAAATGTCTCATTGAAGATGTGAGTCACTTTCTCAAGATAAAGTTGTCCTTGTAAATGATCCCATTGCTTACCAAAAAAAAAAAAAAGTGTGTGTGGGGAGGTGGAAAAACCGTGATTTTTTTTTCCTTCTGAAAGGGAAAATAACCCAACAAATTTTGGTCTTACCATTTCATTTCCTCTTACTTGCTGGTTTTATGTTATTAATATATTTTAAAGTTTACTACTTAATCAAGATCAGGAAGGCTAATGAACTTAATATATTTCCATGCACTGACAATCAAATTGTGATCATAAAATGCCAGATGGCACACTCATTATAAAAACAGTGTGCTCACTTTTGTTTTGTTTTGTTTTGTCTTGCTTTGGGTTTCCTGGTAGGTGCTTTGTTCTATGACTTTGGAATTTTTGCAGTTATCCTTGGTATCTCTCTCTAGCACTCGCATAAAATCATTTATACCCAAGTCTCCTGAGATCCAAGCTCAAATATGTCTCTCTCTTTATTAAACCGTCTCATATTGCTCTCTTTATTAAACCAGCTCTTTTTATTTTATAGGATTCTTTTCACTAAAAACCATACAATAAAAAAGGGCTTAAAATTACAACTTGACCCCAATTCATGATCAATATAAAGAAATATAGGCATCCTTGAACTCGTTATATTGCTTTCTACTCATGTTGTTACTGTTTACTCTAAATATGCTCAAGAGCACTTCTAGCAACAGTATTTAATAGCATATGACCAATCTTCTATTACTTGGTTCTCACACAAAGTTATAAGATTGTATGAATAACATACAGAATGGTGCCAACAAAATTTGTCTTTTTTACAATCTGACCAGTGATTAAACACAGGCAACTTACTGCTTCATCCAGCTTCTGTTCCTTGTACACTGATTGAGAAGGTCTTATAACATCTAGAATTTTGGACTTATGTGCTCAAACATTAGACGGTGCTAGTCCGACTCCTTTCAATGCTTAGGTCAAGAAACCAATAAATACTTCCCATCCTCTCCTTTTCACACACCCTGGGTCCAACATGCCTTTAAAACAGGGTCAAATCTGTGACCCTCTCTGATTTACGTCTGTGAGTTATCAAACGCTAACTGGCCTATAGCTGCTTGTGTAAAACAATCTGTTACACAAGCACCTCAGTTTTCCCTGAATGAAAATGTTAGTCCGTGAGCTCATCTTCTGAAGGATGTAAGGAACTTGAAGAGGTATCTCAGTTTATCCATCAGCATCTCCCTGAAATGATCTCCCATAAAGAAATAGAAGACAGGGTTGATGACACTGTTCAGAAAGGCCAACGGCCGAGTCACAATGTACAAGGAGTTGATGGTGGCCTTAGTGCATGGGGTCTGCTTCCAGATCCCCCAGCGTGAAGCAATCCTCACGTTTCGCATGATGTGATAGGGAGTAAAAAGCACGGAGAAGATCACAACTGCCATGATGACTAAGGTGAGAGGCTTCTCAAGGGGCAAAGCAGTAGAGAGCTGCCTGCTCCTATGCTTCAGGAAGACACCAATCTTGAAATAAAAGAAGCACATCACAAAAAGAGGAATGAGGAACCCCAAGAAGGTTAGACATATGCTGTAAATGAGGACGTTACTGGGGTCTCCAGAACTTGCATAATCAGTACAGTTGGTGTGTTTGGAAGCTACAACAGGATTTATAAGAGAAAGCATGGGCAGGAGCTCTAAGGTTACTAAACCCCAAATGGCCGAAGAGATTAAAACAGCAAACTTTTTCTTTTGTAGGAAGTGTTCCCGGAACGGATACTTCATGAGCATGTATCGATCAATGCTGATAAAAGTGAGGAAAAGAATGCTGGTGTAGAGGTTAGCATGAAGTACATATCGGTTGCTTATGCAGAGCACATCCCCATATGTCCATTTTCCCTGGGCATATTGTCTCATCAGCATGGGGAGGGTACACAAAAAAGCCAAGTCACAGATAGAGAGATTAAAGAGATAGATGTTACTGCTGTTCCAGTTCTTCAGGCAGAAGATGTAGCCAAAAACAACAGCAGTATTCCCAAGGATTCCTACAATAAACTCAAACCCGTAAAAAATGGAAAGGTAGTACTTTTCCAGAGCAGCCTCCACTGCCTGCCAGTTTTCACAAGTTGCATTCCATGCCTAAAGAAGAGAGAGAGAAAATATAAGGATGAATCACTAGACTACGACTGAAGATAAAACTGCAGAACTTCAGCAGCATCAACATCATCATCAAATAACACTTAAAAGTTGAACTGCAGAGAGTTGGTTACGTTAGTAAGGAGTGCATATGTATACAAACATAATCATGTACATATATATCACTAATATATTATTTCAACAAATATTTATTGAGTTCCTTTGAACTATGTGCTAGACACGGGATGACAGCCATGAGTAAAACAAAGCTCCTCATCTCAAATAATTTATACTCTCGGGAAAAATCAGGAAATAAATAAGTGCATATCAGATAATGATAAAGAGTATCAAACATAAAGAAAAGCACATGCAAAGGCACAGACGTGGAAACATGCATAGAGGACTTGACAAACACAAGGAGGCCAAGAGAAAGTGCAGTGAAGTAAGTGAAGAGTCAAATTCAATGTGTGTCTTCAGGATTGACTGTGGTCCCTAGCATATCACAGTTGTTCAACAAATCCTCTGAGTTAAATTTAATTGAACCATAACCTAGAAGAGGAAACAGGAATTCTTATAACTCTAGTCTTGCAATATTAATAGCTTTGATTATGTTTTCATATTGACAAAGGATTATGCTTGTTGTTTTAAGTTTATAAAACACAACGCCAGTTTTTAAAAATTTTTTGCAACAAGACAACATATTTATTGACATGATATATGCCCAGCACATCACAAATATTATCTCTAATTTTCAGAAGAATCCATTTATCTCAATCCCACTTCCATCCTACTAGACATGAGAACAACCTGGGTTGAAGAATTAAATTACTAATCACAGGTCACCAAATGCCAGAGCCAGAATTTGACCTTCAGCCTATTGCACCACACGCAGTGATCCTTCACTACATACTTCAGCATGCTTGTTACGGGATGGACTGTGCTCCCCACAAATTCCTATGGTGAGGCCCCAAAGCCCAGTACCTCAGAATTTAACCATATTTGGAGCTGGACCTTAAAAGAAGTAATTAAGGTTACATGAGATCATATATATTTGTGTCCATATATGATGAGAAAGAGACGGCAGGGATGCATGCACATAGAGGAAAGGCCATGTGAGGACATAGTCAGAAGACAGCCATCTGCAAGCCAAAGAAAGAGGCCTCAAGAGAAACCAAACCTGCCGACACCTTGATCTCGGATTTCTACCCTCTAGAACTGTGAGAAAATAAGTTTCTGTTGTTTAAGCCACCCAGTCCAAAACATTTTGTTATGGCAGACCTAGCAACAAATATAGTGCTCAAAATAGTATTCTTAACATTTAATAGAATCTGTACAACTCCAGTGTTAAAACATGATTTTAAAAATTTAAAATATGAAGCTGAAAATATTAGTAATAACAATACCAGTGGCCACTATTTACTGAAAACTTATAGTGTACTAGGCACTGTGCTCACCACTTTCCGAGGATGATCTCATTTAATACAGTGACATAAGGGACTGGGGATTGTTATTACTTTCACTTTATACACAAAGTCAGTGAGTCTTGAAAGGTCATACATTTAGTAATAGACCACAATCATAGCCCCTTCTGAATAGGGGCCATGAAAATAAGCAATCTGATTCATTCAAACTTCAAAAGTCTTGCTCATCTGCCACTTTCTCTCTTTAAAGAGGCAAGATTATTTGTGGTCCGATAGACTATTTAAAGAATTGAATTTCTTAAAAATGTACTGGATTGCCATTTTGAAATATTAAATCCTACTTATTTCTAGTAAGAAACAAGCAAGGTTGAAAATAAAATTTTCTAAAAATTTCCTATCAAATAGGCCTCGGAGTGTTAGTTGCAATCAAATGATTCTCTTAGTATAGTATTTTGGTAAATAGAGCAAAATAAGAACAAATGCATCTGAACTGCCTCTTCTGGGACGCATGCAAACATTGAGCAGAATTTTCTGTAATGAAGGCATCTGGAGAACTTTTATTGATTTTTGTCAAATTCAAATGTTTTATTTCAGTTGAAGATCACTGCTACTTTTTTTTTTTTGGCTGTGCCACGAGGCTTCCGGAATCTTAGTTCCTCAACCAGGGATTGATCCGAGCTCCCCTGAGGTGAAAGCACCGAGTCCTAACCACTGGAGTGCTAGGGAGTTCCCAAGATCGCTGCTACTTTGACAGTGTTTTATTTACAAAAATAATTCATGGAATTGTAGATATGATAAATGCAATATTTTGATAAGTTATTTTTAATCACTTACTTTAAAACATCCTAAATTCCTCTGAGATTCCTCTAAATTCCTCTCCTCAAGGCTTTCCATGGCAACCTGCCACAAAGTCCAACACTAGAAGAAGCTAGATCGGAACTTCCTCAGGCAGCAGACACATTGAACGATGCTGAAGAACCAAGCAAATTGGTTTCACTCTGTGTTTGACGTTATGTGATTCTACTGCTCTCTCACATTGCCCGCGACTTATTACATTTTTAATTGTCATACCTTTCCAATTTTTTTAAACCTCTGTCCTACTCATCATGGATGAGTTTTGCCTACAAATCCCTGAGACAGAGCCCGTCCACTGGGTGTCCACTCTCTGGTTCCTTCCTCCGTTACTGTCCTCTCCTCCTTCCTTCCTGTGACAACAGAGAATATCTATTCCTCTGGGCTTACTCCAGATCCAACTCATTCCCAAATTCTCAAGATTCCTACACGTTATCCGTCTTGTCTCTTTACTGTCTCTTCAGCTTCCCCACCTCAACTGCATCCTTTTGATCAGCATTTAGACAGTCTCATCTTGTCAGTCTTAAAAACAAGACATAGGAGACCTTCAAGATGGTGGAAGAGTAAGACGTAGTGATCACCTTCCTCCCCATAAATACATCAGAAATACGTCTACACGTGGAACACCTCCTACAGAACACCTACTGAACGCTGGCAGAAGACCTCAGACCTCCCAAAAGGCAAGAAACTCCCCACATACCTGGGTAGGGCAAAAGAAAAAAAGAATAAACAGAGACAAAAGAATAGGGACGGGACCTGCACCAGTGGGAGGGAGCTGTGAAGGAGGAAAGGTTTCCACGCACTAGAAGGCCCTTCACGGGTGGAGACTGCGGGTGGCGGAGGGGGGAAGCTTCGGAGCTGTGGAAGAGAGCGCAGCAACAGTGGTGCAGAGGGCAAAGCGGAGAGATTCCCACACAGAGGATCGGTGCCGACCGGCACTCACCAGCCCGAGAAGCTTGTCTGCTCACCCGCCAGGGCGTGCGGGGCTGGGAGCTGAGGCTCGGGCTTCGGAGGTCGGATCCCAGGGATAAGACTGGGGTTGGCTGCATGAACACAGCCAGAAGGGGGCCAGTGCACCACGGCTAGCTGGGAGGGAGTCCGGGAAAAGGTCTGGAGCTGCCGAAGAGGCAAGAGACTATTGTTTTGGGGGGCGCGAGGAGAGGGCATTCAGAGCACCGCCTAAACAAGTTCCAGAGAAAGGTGCGAGCGGCGGCTATCAGCGCAGACCCCAGAGACGGGCATGAGATGCTAAGGCTTCTGCTGCCACCACCAAGAAGCCTGTGTGCAAGCACAGGTCACTATCCACACCTCCCCTCCGGGGAGCCTGTGCAGCCCACCACTGCCAGGGTCCCGGGATCCAGGGACAACTTCCGCAGGAGAACGCACGGTGAGCCTCAGGCTGCTGCAACGTCATGCAGGCCTCTGCCGCTGCAGGCCCGCCCCGCATCCGTGCCCTTCCCTCTGGGACAACATTAAATGCACCAACATTTGAATTATAGGGGTCCCAGAAGAAGAGGAGAAAAAGAAAGGGACTGAGAAAATATTTGAAGAGATTATAGTTGAAAACTTCCCTAGTATGGGAAAGGAAATAAGTCCAGGAAGCACAGAGAGTCTCATACAGGATAAATCCAAGGAGAAATACTCCAAGACACATATTAATCAAACTGTCAAAAATTACAAAGAAAACATATTAAAAGCAGCAAGGGAAAAACAACAAATAACACACAAGGGAATCCCCATAAGGTTAACAGCTGATCTTTCAGCAGAAACTCTGTAAGCCAGAAGGGAGTGGCAGGACATATTTAAAGTAATGAGAGGGAAAAATATACAACCAAAATTACTCTACCCAGCAAGGATCTCATTCAGATTTGATGGAGAAATTAAAATCTTTACAGACAAACAAAAGCTAAGAGAATTCAGCATCACCAAACCAGCTTCACAACAAATGCTAAAGGAACTTCTCTAGGCAGGAAACACAAGAGAAGGAAAAGACCTACAATAACAAACCCAAAACAATTAAGAAAATGGTAATTGGAACATACACATTGATAATTACCTAAATGTAAATGGATTAAGCTCTACAACCAAAAGACATAGACTAGCTGAATGGATACAAAACCTAGACCCATATATATGCTGTCTACAAGAGACCCACTTTAGACCTAGGGACACATACAGACTGAAAGTGAAGGGCTTTTAAAAGATATTCCATGCAAATGGACATCAAAAGAAAGCTGGAGTAGCAATTCTCATATCAGGCTAAATAGACTTTAAAATAAAGACTATTACAAGAGACAGAGAAGGACACTACATAATGATCAAGGAATCAATCCAAGAAGATATAACAATGGTAAATATTTAGGCACTCAATAGGAGCACCTCAATACATAAGGCAAATGCTAACAGCCGTAAAAGGGGAAATCGACAGTAACACAATCATAGTAGGGGACTTTAACACCCCACATTCACCAATGGACAGATCATCCAAAGTGAAAATAAATATGGAAACACAAGCTTTAAATGATATATTAAACAAGGTGGAGTTAATTGATAGTTATAGGACATTCCATCCAAAACAACAGAATACACTTTCTTCTCAGGTGTTCATGGACCATTTTCCAGGATAGATCATATCTTGGGTCACAAATCAAGCCTTGGTAAATTTAAGAAAATTGAAATCGTATCAAGTATCTTTTCCGACCACAACACCATGAGACGAGATTTCAATTACAGGAAAAAATCTGTAAAACATACAAACACATGGAGGCTAAACAATACACTACTTAATAACCAAGACATCACTGGAGAAATCAAAAAATACCTAGAAAAAAATGACAGTGAAAACAAGACAACCTAAAACCTACAGGATGCAGCAAAAGCAGTTCTAAGAGGGAAGTTTATGGCAGTACAATCCCACCTCAAGAAACAAGAAACATCTCAAATAAACAACCTAAATTTACACCTAAATCAATTAGAGAAAGAAGAACAAAAAACCCCTAAGTTAGCAGAAGGAAAGAAATCATAAAGATCACATCAGAAATAAATGAAAAAGAAATGAAGGAAAAAATAGCAGTGATTAATAAATCTAAAAGCTGGTTTTTTGAGAAGATAAACAAAATTGATAAACCATTAGCCAGACTCATCAAGAAAAAAAGGGAGAAGACTCAAATCAATAAAATTAGATATGAAAAGAAGTAACAACTGACACTGCAGAAATACAAAGGATCATGAGAGATTACTACAAGCAACTATATGCCAATACAATCGACAATCTGGAAGAAATGGACAAATTCTTAGAAAAGCACAACCATCTGAGACTGAAGCAGAAAGAAATAGAAAATATAAACAGACCAATCACAAGCACTGAAATTGCGACTGTGACTAAAAATCTTCCAACAAAAAAAAAGCTCAGGACCAGATGGCTTCACAGGCAAATTCTATTAAACATTTAGAGAAGAGCTAACACCTATCCTTCTCAAACTCTTCCAAAATATAGTAGAGGGAGGAACACTCCCAAACTCATTCTACGAGACCACCATCACCCTGATACCAAAACCAGACAAAGATGTCACAAAGAAAGAAAGCTACAGACCAATATCAGTGATGAATATAGACGCAAAAATCCTCAATAATATACTAGCAAACAGAATCCAGCAGCACATTAAAAGGATCATACACCATGATCAAGTGGGGTATATCCCAAGAATGTAAGGATTCTTCAATATAGGCAAATCAATCAATGTGATACACCATATTAATAAATTGAAGGAGAAAAACCATATGATAATCTCAATAGATGCAGAAAAATCTTTTGACAAAATTCAACACCATTTATGATAAAAACCCTCCAGAAAGTAGGCATAGAGGGAACTTACCTCAACATAATAAAGGGCATATATGACAAACCCACAGCCAACATCATTCTCAATGGGAAATACTGATACCATTTCCACTGAGATCAGGAACAAGACAAGGTTGCAGGACAGGAATAAAGACGCAGACGTAGAGAATGGACTTGAGGACACAGAGAGGAGAAAGGGTAAGCTGGGACGAAGCGATAGAGTTGCACGGAATTCTATATACTACCAAATGTAAAACAGGTAGCTAGTGGGAAGCAGCTGCATAGCACAGGGAGATCAGCTCAGTGCTTTATGACCACCTGGGGTGGGATAGGGAGGGTGGGAGGGAGACACAAGAGGGAGGAGATATGGGGATATATGTATATGTATAGCTGATTCTCGTTGTTATAAAGCAGAAACTAACACACCATTGTAAAGCAATTATACTCCAATAAAGAGCTTAATAAATAAATAAATATATAAATAAATAAAAAGATCATAAAAAGTGAAGCAAATTGTTTAGACTTGCTGAGACAGGCAACAGGGAACCACTAGGTGGTGATGAAAGTGGTATTTTAAGATTAGTCTGAGAGCAGAATGGATTAGTGGGGAGAGACCTCAGTCAGAGGCCATGTGGTGGCCGAATTTCTAGAAATGAGCTAGCAAGCCATGAAAAGATGTGGAGGAACCTTAAATGCATATTACCAAGTGAAAGAAGCCAATCTGAAAAGGTTATATTCTGTGATTCCAACTCTTTGACATTCTGGAAAACGTAAAACTATAAGGATAATAAAAAGATCAGGGGTTACCAGGGGTTTAGGGGGAGGGAGGGAAGGATGATTAGGTGGAGCACAAAGGATTTTTAGGGCAGTGAAGCTATTTTGTATGATGCTGGAATGGTGGATACTTGTCATTATGCATCATCCAAACCCAGAGAATGTACGACACAAAAAGTGATCTCTAATGTATATCTCTAATGGATCAGTATTGAACTCCTTCTTTATCTAGGCTCTGCCCGGATGATCTCATCCACTTTCTCTCTTTAATGACCATCCACATATCAACCTCTCAATGTTTATCCCAGCACAGACCTGTCTTATAAGCTCTACTGGTTTATACTTATTACCACGGATTGATCTCTCAGAAGTACGTCTACCTCCAGAAATCCTATATAAGCTCTCCAACTTCCTTCTCAGTCTTGCTGTACCTCCACCTAACTCAGTGAATGGCCACACCATTTACCCAGGTGGTCACCTCAGATATCCAAGCAACATCCTTGAAGTCATCTGTTGCTCACCTCTAATAACAACTAAACTATCCATGTCTCGTTGACTATAATGTCTGGATATTTCTCCAATTCACCACTATTGCTCCATCTCCTTCATCACCATTCTAATCCAGGCTACTATCATCTTGGACTATACCATATCCTTCCATGGTCTCCTCACATCTTCTCTGGCCCTCTTTTAATCTACCTTCAACATGATAGCTAAACAATCTTAAAAAAAACTACAATCAAAATTCCAATCATATTACTCTACTCAACCAAAACGTTTCAATAATTTTTTACTGTCTAAGGAATAAAGTCCAAAATTTTTAATGAGACTTCAAGGCCTGCATGGTCTGGCTCCTGGACTCCACTTCAGCCTCACCTGGTATTATTCTCCTCCTTTCTCATCTTTCTTCCTGCTCTTTGAATGCACAGACAACTTTCCTAATGTTCAGTTCATTGAATTTTTCTCTGACATATTCCCCCTATGATCCTTGCTCCATCACATACTCTGTCTTACATCTACAATTCTTTCAGACCTCAGTGTCAGTGTGGGTTTCCCAAGATAGGATCTCTGACGCCCTAGTCTAATTAGCACCCCCTCACCGCCACATTGTATACTTATCTTGCTCTTAGCATTTCTCACAACTTTATCTTACTCACAGTTTACCTTTTACACCTGGTACAGTGACTACCAGGTAAGTAGATGGTCTGTAAATGCTTGCTCAGTGGAAAGAGGAATATAAACACTTGACTGTTTACAAAACATCTTTATAAATGTTTCCTCCAAGGTCAGATAAGTAGTAAATCCACCAAATTAAGCTCCTTGCTCTATTTCCCTATAAAAGATGATGCTGCATATAGTATGACAAATATTCAAAACTGGCAACTGGAGTAGTGATAGCTGTGATTTAGACATATTGTTGTAGAAGGTAAAATTTGATATATATATCTTCTAAGATCAATTTTTTAAATTAAAATTAACAAAAAAATTAGAAATTTACATCTGAAATTAATAAACCTTAGAAAGCTTAGGACATGTACCAAAGTATTAATACTTTTATCCCTAGTGATGAGATTCCAGATAATTTTTATTGTGTCCTTTCTCCTTTTGGTTTATCTGGACTTCCTATTTTTTTCTGCAGATCAGCATGTACAATATTAAAAATTCTTAGGAATACAGCTGAAGGTCAATGGTCTTTTAAAAAATAATAATAGGCTTTAGTTTCTAGCTCACTGGTAATTTTTCAATATTATTTTTTACTCTATTCCCAGCAACTTCCCATTCCACCATTTCTGGAAGTTCTCCCTTCCTTGCCTTCTATGACATGGCAATCTCCTTGTCCTCCTTCCTCTCTCTGTAGACTCTTTTATGGTCTAATCCTTCTTTGCCCAAGTTGTAAATATTGGAGTTTCTCAAGGCTCAGTTCTAGGCAACTCTATTTTGGGAATACTCAAAACTCTGATGCACACACTCAAATGAATATTAAGACAATAGGAAGTCTCATTATGACAAGAAACTTACTTGTTTTATTTTTGTATTTCCTCCTTTTCTAGTCATAATTCTTATCTTTCTGCCTAGTCAGTTCTTAAATGTACTGACTTATGTCAGTAACTTATGTGTAGCCTAAAGCTTTGTCTGCCATAGAAGAAAAATACATCCATGAAGACTTGTATAACTAGAAGCCAGATTACCAATAGCTACCACTCGGGCAGGTAGGGGCCATGTTGATGCCACAGAGAATTCTTCTGCTTTTGAGCCATCCACTGGGATTGAGAGATTAAGGGAGGTAGCAGGGATAAAGAACACCACAACTAGAATAAGGGAAGTGAATGACTAACCATTGTCCTGCTTCGAGTGGTTGCTTCATTCATTTTTTAAAGAATAACTTTTAAAAACACCTGTTATTATGTAACACTCACTCAGAAAAAGCAGATAGGCAAAAAAAAAAAAAAAAAAAAAATCAAAAATTTCTATAACCAACCATTCTTAATATTTGGATACCCTCCTACACTTTGATATATACTTGAATTTATCTTTACAAAAATGATATTATACTCTTTATGATGTTTTATAATCTGCTTTTTTGATACATTTATTTCATTCTTAAAATAATTTTTCTAAGTCCAATATTAGTAATTTGTGGTTTTATAAAGGTAAGGTTGTCTAATATTTGCAAACCAATTTAACCTCACCAGGACCCACAGTTTTTAGATTTCAAATTGGATGATATTTGTAGCTGCATGTGTTTTTAGTGTGGCCATCACAATTCTACAAATTGATGAAGTAAGCTAGTCCTTTAACCAAAATTCCTGTTGAAGAGGAACTTCTCTCATGAAAAATTAATATTTCTCTCCTGCTTTGTAGTGGTTATATTTTTAATTTTTAGGAAATAGAAATCATAATAAATAGGTTATAGCTGATTTGGATTAATTATTTTTAACAATTTTTTCCTTTAGATATTGGCAATTAAAGTGAATTCTTTAATTATATTTATAAAAATATATCCAAACCTGTTAGAGGTATTAAACTATAAATAATATTCAACTTACTTACATAAGCAGATCAGTAGTTCTCATTTTTAATTTAGGAATAATGTTTCTTTCACTTTAATTGTATTCAGCCTTTTAAAAATGAACATTTTTAAAACTTAACTTTAAAAATATGTTTGATAGTCTGTTAGCTTTTAAACTGCTTTTTCTTATAATCATCACAATTAAACAAAGAACATTTATAAAATTTTAATTCTTAACTACAAGTTTATATAGCAATGAGTAATTTATAAACAAATTAATTTTTCATTGATAAACTGAATGAAAATATTTACACTAAAAATATACAATCATTTAATATTGATGACTTCATTTTTAATATATTTTTATATATTCCAAAAATTATACCAGAAATCAAGATATTAAAAAGTGATAGTATGGTATCAACTTGTGTGTTAATGAAGTTCTTTAAAAGTACTTCACCAATTATTAAAATTTCTGAAAGGTGTAATAGCAATAGTTTCTGCAATTTTCTTTTTTTCCTTGGTGAACTATATATATTCTTGAATAATGTAATTTTTACTAACATAAATGCTAAATTTCATTTCTGGAATGTCTTAAAATTTCCTCTAACACATTATTTTCTGAACATGCAAATATTATAGACTAGATTCTTTCATCTGATTTAGAAACTTTAAATTACATTCTATAAGTAGTTATATGTATTTAAGTAAATCCAATTACTCTTTTTGTTGAAATATCAGTTACCAAGACATTAGTAAATAAAATAAATTTAATAAAATTAATTTAATAAAATTTATAAAATAAATTATAAAGTAAATTTAGTACTTAATAAAATAAATTTAGTATTTGGTAATAAAATAAATTTAGTATTAAATTTAATACAATAAATTTAATATTTATTAATAAAATAAAATTAATAAAATAAATTATTTTATTAAAATAATAAAATAAATTTAGTATTTGGCAATTAAAACAAGACAAAATTTGGTAAAAAATAAATGAGGAAACAACTATGACTTCCTTTCTTTTGCTGTTCTACATGTACTTACAAATGACGGTTCAGACAGTTCATTTAAACATTACTTAAAACCTTAATTGTTCACAGGACACTTTTAAAAGAAACCCTTAACTATTGGGAGGTCTAGCATTACTTTATATACCTGACAACATGAGTTGCATCAGAGCTTACCATTGTGTCAGAAGGCCCTGATCCCTTGACAGAAATTCTTTACCAGCCACTTGACACAGCTTCTGACCCAGTGCTGTGCTGCTGGCCGTAGTTAGTGCAGACTGATTTGCATATCATGCAGCCAAGATTAATAATTCAAAAGTTCAGGAGAAATTTCTTCAGTCAAGCCTCCAAGTCAGATGTTCATGTAAGCGAATTTCCTGAGAAGTTTAGACACAAAACAAATGACTCATTTCATGGGAAACACATTTCACATATAGGTTTTAAAAAGACTGCTGTTGAAATTATTCCATTCACTAGCAAAACAACAGAGAAACACTCATTATTTCCATGTTCATTTGCATATTTAAATAATAAGAAAAGGTAAAGCACTGTTTGTGTTGGGTTTACAATTGCTTCTCTTTTTTCTTCATTTTTCAAATTCGCAAATTTTGGCAAATTCTGTATTGGGCATATAATAGCTAAACAGCTGTTTTCAACAAATTTGAGGGAACTATAAAACTGAAATTTTGGAGGCAAAGCTGAATATATGCTGTCAGTGTACTATCAAAAGGGATACTAGAGCTTAAGGTATTTCCCATTTTATTTTCAGTGATTAAAAACAAGAGACATATAAAAAATACATCAGGTAGCTAGGGATTAGGGAGAGAGGTGGCAGTTAAGTAAGATAACCTCAATAGAAGACAATTTATGCATCCCAATCCATGCTCTGCATAACACCTGGAAACACATAACCACCACTTCAAACAGGAAACACACCTGGCTTTTTCTGAGGATTATATTAGATTTATACTCAAGTAAACACTCAGTCTGCTTGATTTGAAGCATTGGGATGATGCTGAAAAAGTTCCTAATTGTGCAGGCAGTAGTAATTTAATATGAATGCCATAAAAGTTGAATGTTCAATTGGCAGTGACAGACAGAAGCCCCAAAAGAAATTATTGCAGCCAGTCCTCCTAGCCAAGTATTTCCCTTTCTCTGATATACAAGAACTCAAAACTCAGAAACCTAAAAAATATATTTTATAAGTATACACACATATGTATTTATTTACCTATATTATATACTTAAAAGTATATATATACATGAAATACAAGTATACTCATAAATGCATATTTATATGAAATAATGTCTCTATAATTTGTTGAATTCTTGTGATGTGCCAGGTATTGCACTAAGCACCTTTATGTATTGAATACTTATAAAGATCCTCCGAGGTTGTTTATTATTTCTAAAATTTTCTCACTTTACAGATTAAAAAACACTGAGGCTCAGAGAGGTTAATTAACTTTCTCGAGAATCACAGAATCACAGAATCACAGATCACAGAATCAGTAAGGAGAGGGACCTGAGCTAAACCTATGTATTTTGATTCAAACCTGCTCTAATTCTTGATTGCCTCCAATACAGAATGACAATACTTTTGATGTACACCACAGATTGAATCAAAGATCAAAGATTAATGACAGGGGCTTCCCTGGTGGCGCAGTGGTTGAGAGTCCTCCTGCCAATGCAGGGGACACAGGTTCGTGCCCCGGTCCGGGAAGATCCCACGTGCCGCGGAGCAGCTGGGCCCGTGAGCCGTGGCCACTGAGCCTGCGCGTCCGCAGCCTGTGCTCCGCAACGGGAGAGGCCACAACTGTGAGAGGCCCACATACTGCAAAAAAAAAAAAAAAAAATTAATGACAACTGGGACTTCCCTGGTGGCACAGTGGTTCAGAATCCACCTGCCAATGCAGGGGACACAGGTTCGGGCCCTGGTCCTGGAAGATCCCACATGCCCGTGGAGCAATTAAGCCCGTGCACCACAACTACTGAGCCTGAGCTCTAGAGCCCTTGAGCCACAACTACTGAGCCCGCGTGCCACAACTACTGAAGCCTGAGCACCTAGAGCCCATGCTCTGCAACAAGAGAAGCCACCACAATGAGAAGCTTGCACACCACAACAAAGGGTAGCCCCTGCTCGCCACAACTAGAAAAAGCCCGCACACAGAAACGAAGTCCCAATGGAGCCAAAAATAAATAAATAAATTTATTTAAAAAAAAATTAATGACAACTATTTTTCAGAAATGCAACTCATTTCTACCTTTAGAAGGAAGACTAAAAACTATTCTTTGTCTACAACTTTAAAAGTGCAAAAAGCAAAGCATTTGAATGACCAGTGCCAGCCTTACTAATTTTAAACAAATTAGCATGGACCCCCAACCAAATGACCAAGATAAATGGATATAGTTTACAGGTTTCTGCCACCATTCTGATGGGAGGCAAGGGTGATTCCCTCTTTGTGGGATAGTGGGAGTTCCCCAGAACTTCCTCTTTCTTCTCCTCACATCCTGACCACTATCTCACTCTGGACCGCTAAGATGAAATCTGGTCTCTGCTTCTCCTTTCTCACAGCAGATCTGGTAGCCTTGCTTCCCTCCCAAGTCTTACTTCACCAACGGTCCCATTGCTTCAGGGAGCTCTCATTGCAAAAACTAGAGTAATTCTGAGACAGACTCAATAAGAGGTCTCCAGTGCTTCTGTTCCATTACAAGGCCTTATTGGAGCCTACAATAGGATAGATGTGCTGGGCCAAGGCCAGGTACGGGGTTATGGGCCCTGCTTAGGCCCATGTCATGGGTGTACTACCTTTTAGTCACACAGGGTCTCATGCTCCACAGGACAACATACTTGATTTAATGCTCTACTGTCACATTCTAATTGGAATTCTTAATAACTTTTTAAAATAGGGTCCTCTAATTTTATTTTGCACTGGACTCTGCAAATTATGTAGCAGTCTTGCCTGTGAGAGTACAAACCTCCTAGGAAATATTTCTATTCAGCACTCAAAATTTCAATGGGGACAGTGTTTTGGCTTTTTCTTTTTTTTTTTTTTTGGTTTTGGTCTTATTTTGTTTTGTTTTAGAAACAATGTGACATGTTGAAATTTACTGGTTGAGGAGAAATGAAACTTTGAAAGCAGTAAGTTTGCAGTATAATTTACTAAGAGGTAATACAGTGTACTGGTTAAGAGCACCAGCTCTGGAGACAAACTTCTTCCTTTCAGACCTTGGCTTCACCACTTACTAGCTCTCAGTTTCTTATCTGTAAATCAGGCACTATAAGAGTGCCAGTTTCATGGAGTTGTTATGTAGATAGTAGAAGCACATAGTTTATACATATGTAGTATGGGGTATATACTAAGTGCTAAATAAATTCTGGCTATTACAGATATTTGTAATAAATGAGAAGACTTCCTCAGAATGATCATGTCAATCCAATGCCATCAATGTTAGAATATTTGCTGCACAGGAATATCCATTCCAAATGACCTTATAAAAGGAAGCTTGGTGAAAAAAGGTTAGTGAATTCTCACGTGGTTTTGCCTTTTACTCACTGTGCGCTCTGTGAAAATATAACAAAACTTGGCTTCTTTGTTTGCAAAGGGGGCATAATAATTCCTACCCCATAAAACTCATAATGTCCATAATATCAAATGAGATAATATATGAAAATGCAATGAGCTATGAATGCAAGAGCATATAAATATAATATAAACCAGGGGCACCAATCAGGAAATTCAATAAGAAAAAGAAAACAGTGGGAAAGACAATCAAAATATTAATTAAATCCAATGTTAATAACTTTCACTAACGTTTTTTGAGCACTCACTCTGTAACAACACTGTGCTTATTAATTCCTTTAATATACAAAAGAATTTAATGCAGGGGGATTGGATCAAGATGGCAGAGTAGAAGGACGTGTGCTCACTCCCTCTTGAGAGAGCACCAGAATCACAACTAACTGATGAACAATCATCAACAGGAAGACACTGGAACTCACCAAAAAAGATACCCCACAACCAAAGACAAAGGAGAAGCCGCAATGAGACGGTAGGAGGGGTGCAATCACAATAAAATCAAGTCCCATAACGGCTGGGTGGGTGACTCATAAACTGGAAAACAATTAAACCACAGAAGTCCACCCACTGCAGTGAAGGTTCTGAGCCCCACGTCAGGCTTCCCAAGCTGGGGGTCCAGCAATGGGAAGAGGAATTCCTAGAGAATAGGACTTTGAAGTCTAGCAGGATTAGATTGCAGGACTTCGACAGGACTGGGGGAAACAGAGACTCCACTCTTGGAGGGCACACAAAAAATAGTGTCCACCTCAGGACCCAGGGAAAGGAGAAGTGACCCCATAGGATAATGAACCAGACCTACCTGCTAGTGTTGGAGGGTCTCCTGCAGAGGCAGGGGTGGCTGTGGCTCACCATGGGGACAAGGACACTGGTAGCAGAAGTTCTGGGAAGTACTCCTTGGTGTGAGACCTCCCAGAGTGTGTCATTAGCCCCACCAAAGAGCCAGGTAGGCTCCAGGGCTGGGTTGTCTCAGGCCAAACACCCAACAGGGAGGGAACCCAGCCCCACGCAGCAGCAGACCAGCAGATTAGACTTTTACTGATCTCTGCCCACCAGAGCAAAACTCAGTTCAACCCACCTGCAGTCCCTCCCATCAGGAAGCTTGCACAAACCTCTTAGATAGACCCATCCCCCAGAGGGCAGAGAATAGAAGCAAAAAGAACTACAGTCCTGCAGCCTGTGGAAGGAAAACCACATTCACAGAAAGATAGACAAAATGAAAAGGCAGAAGACTTTGTAACAGATGAAGGAACAAGATAAAACCCCAGAAAAACAACAAAATGAAGTGGAGATAGGCAACCTTCCAGAAAAGGAATTCAGAATAATGATACTGAAGATAATCCAGGACCTCACAAAAAGAATGGAGGCAAAGATCCAGAAGATGCAAGAAACGTTTAACAAAGACCTAGAAGAATTAAAGAAAAAACACTTAGAAGATTTAAACAACAAACAAACAGAGATGAACAATACAATAACTGATATGAAAAATACACTAGAAGGAATCAGTAGCAGAATAACTGAGTCAGAAGAATGGATAAGAGACCTGGAAGACAGAATGGTGGAATTCAATGCCATGGAACAGAATAAAGAAAAAGAATGAAAAGAAATGAAGATAGCTTAAGAGACCTCTGGGACAACATTAAATGCAAGAAATTTCTCATTATAGGGGTTCCAGAAGGAAAAGAGAGAGAAAAAGGACCCGAGAAAATATTTGAAGAGATTATAGTCGAAAACTTCCCTAACATGGGAAAGGAAATAGCCACCCAAGTCCAGGAAGAGCAGAGAGCCCTAGGCAGGATAAACCCAAGGAGAAACATGCCAAGACACACAGTAATCAAACTGACAAAAAAAGACAAAGAAAAATTATTGAAAGCAACAAGGGAAAAATGACAAATAACATACAAGGGAATTCCCATAAAGTTAACAGCTGATTTCTCAGAAGAAACTCTACAAGCCAGAAGGGAGTGGCACAATATATTTAGAGTGATGAAAGGGAAGAACCTACAACCAAGATTACACTACCCTGCAAGGATCTCATTCAGATTCAATGGAGAAATCAAAAACTTTATAGAGAAGCAAAAGCTAAGAGAATTCAGCATCACCAAACCAGCTCTACAACAAATGCTAAAGGAACTTCTCTAAGTGGGAAACACAAGAGAAGAAAAGGACCTAGAAAAACAAACCCATAACAATTAAGAAAATGGTAATAGGAACATACATATCAATAATGACCTTCAACGTGAATGGATTAAATGCTCCAGCCAAAAGGCACAGGCTTGTTGAATGGATACAAAAACAAGACCCGTATATATGCTGTCTACAAGAGACCCAATTCAGACCTAGGGAGACATACAGACTGAAAGTGAGGGGATGCAAAAAGATATTCCATGCAAATGGAAATCAAAAGAAAGCTGGAGTAGCAATACTCATATCACATAAAATATACTTTTAAATAAAACTGTTACAAGAGACAAGGAAGGACACTACATAATGAACAAGGGATCAGTCCAAGAAGAAGATATAACAATTATAAATATATATGCACCCAACATAGGAGCACCTCAATACATAAGGCAAATGCTCACAGCTATAAAAGAGGAAATCAACAATAACACAATAATAGTGGGGGACTTTAACATCTCACTTAAAACCAATGGACAGATCATCCAGACAGAGAATTAATAAGGAAACACAAGCTTTAAAATGACACAATAGATCAGATACATTTAATAGATATTTATAGGACATTCCATACAAAAACAGCAGATTAAACTTTCTTCTCAAGTGTGCATGGAACATTCTCCAGGATAGATTATATCTTGGGTCACAAATCAAGCCTTGGTAAATTTAAGAAAATTAAAATCATAGCAAGCATCTTTTCCAAGCACAATGCTATGAGATTAGAAATCAATTACAGGGAAAATAATGTAAAAAACACAAACACATGGAGTCTAAACAATACGTTACTAAATAACCAAGAGATAACTGAAGAAATCAAAGGGGAAATAAAAAAATACCTAGAGACATATGGCAATGAAAACAAGACGACCCAAAACCTATGGGATGCAGGAAAAGCAGTTCTAAGAGGGAAGTTTATAGCAATACAATCCTACCTCAAGAAACAAGAAACATCTCAAATAAGCAACCTAAACTTACACCTAAAGCAATTAGAGAAAGAAGAAAAAGCAAAAAAAAAAAAAAAAAAAACAATAACAACAACAACAAAAAAAACCAAAGTGCGCAGAAGGAAAGAAATCCTAAAGATCAGATCAGAAATAAATGAAAAAGAAATGAAGGAAACAATAGCAATGATTAATAAAACTAAAAGCTGTTTCTTTGAGAAGATAAACAAAATTGATAAACCTTTAGTCAGACTCATCAAGAAAAAGAGGGAGAGGACTCAAATCAATAAAATTAGAAATGAAAAAGGAGAAGTAACAACTGACACTGCAGAAATACAAAAGATCATGAGAGATTACTACAAGCAACTCTATGCCAATAAAATGGACAACTTGGAAGAAATGGACAATTCTTAGAAATGCACAATCTGCCAAGACTGAATCACGAAGAAATAGAAAATATGAACAGACCAATCACAAGCACTGAAATTGAAACTGTGATTAAAAATCTTCTGACAACCAAAAGTCCAGGACCAGATGGCTTCACAGGTGAATTCTAGCAAACATTTAGGGAAGAGCCAACACACATCCTTCTCAAACTCTTCCAAGAAATTGCAGAGGAAGGAACACTCCCAAACTCATTCTATGAGGCTACAATCACCCTGATAGCAAACCAGACAAAGATACTACAAAAAAAGAAAATTACAGACCAATATCACTGATGAATATAGATACAAAAATCCTCAACAAAATACTAGCAAACCAAATCCAACAACACATTGAAAGGATCATACACCATGATCAAGTGAGATTTATCCCAGGGATGCAAGGATTCTTCAGTATATGCAAATCAGTCAATGTGATACACCATATTAACAAATTGAAGTATAAAAACAGTATAGATGCAGAAATAGATGCAGAAAAAGCTTTTGTCAAAATTCAACTCCCATTTATGAGAAAAACTCTCCAGAAAGTGGGCATAGAGGAAACCTACCTCAACATAATAAAGGTTATATACAGCAAACCAACAGCAAAGATCATTCTCAATGGTGAAAAACTGAAAGCATTTCCTCTAAGATCAGGAACAAGACAAGGATGTACACTCTCACCAATATTATTCAACATAGTTTTGGAAGTCTTAGCCACGGCAATCAGAGAAGAAAAAGGAATAAAGGGAATACAAATTGGAAAAGAAGAAGTAAAACTGTCACTGTTTACAGATGATATGATACTATACATAGAGAGTCCTAAAGATGCCACCAGAAAACTACTAGAGCTAATCAATGAATTTGGTAAAGTTGCAGGATACAAAATTAATGCACAGAAATCTCTTGCATTCCTATACACTAACAACGAAAGATCAGAAAGAGAATTTAAGGAAACAATCCCATGCACCATTGCAACGAAAAGAATAAAATACCTAGGGATAAACCTACTTAAGGAGGTAAAAGACCTTTATGCACAAAACTATAAGACACTGATGAAAGAAATCAGAGGTGACACAAACAGATGGAGAGATATACAATGTTCTTGAATTGGAAGAATCAATATTATGAAAATGACTGTACTACCCAAAGCAATCTACAGATTCAGTGCAATCCCTATCAAATCACCAGTGGCATTTTTTAGAGAACTAGAACAAAAAATCTTAAAATTTGTATGGAGACAAAAAAGACCCTGAATAGCCAAAGCAGTCTTGAGGGAAAAAAATGGAGATGGAGGAATCAGACTCCCTGACTTCATACTATACTACAAAGCTACAGTAATCAAGACAGTATGGTACTGGCACAAAAACAGAAATATAGATCAATGGAACAGTATAGAAAGCCCAGAGATAAACCCACGCACATATGGTCACCTTATTTTTGATAAAGGAGGCAAGAATATACAATGGAGAAAAGACAGCCTCTTCAATAAGTGGTGCTGGGAAAACTGGACAGCTACATGTAAAAGAATGAAATTAGAACACTAACACCATACACAAAAATAAACTCAAAATGGATTAGAGCCCTAAATGTAAGACCAGGCACTATAAAACTCTTAGAGGAAAACATAGGAAGGACACTCTTTGACATAAATCACAGCAAGATCTTTTTTGATCCACCTCCTAGAGTAATGGAAATAAAAGCAAAAATAAACAAATAGGACCTAATGAAACTTAAAAGCTTTTGCAAAGCAAAGGAAACTACAAACAAGACAACAAGACAACCCTCAGAATGGCAGAAAATATTTGCAAACCAACCAACGGACAAAGGATTTATCTCCAAAATATATAAACAGCTCATGCAGCTCAATATTAAAAAAAAAAAAACAGCCCAATCAGAGAATGTGCAGAAGACATAAACAGACATTTCTCCAAAGAAGACATACAGATGCCCATGATGCACATGTAAAGCTCCTCAACATCACTAATTATTAGTGAAATGCAAATCAAAACTACAATGCGGTATCACCTCACACCAGTTAGAATGGGCATCATCAGAAAATCTACAAACAAATGCTGGAGAGGGTGTGGAGAAAAGGGAATCCTCTTGCACTGTTGGTGGGAATGTAAATTGATACAGCCACTACGGAGAACAGTGTGGAGGTTCCTTAAAAAACCAAAAATAGAATTACCATATGACCCAGCAACCCCTCTACTGGGTATATACCCAGAGAAAACCATAATTCAAAAAGACACATGCACCCCAATGTTCATTGCAGCACTATTATCAATAGCCAGGACATGGAAGCAACCTAAATGCCCATCGACAGATGAATGGATAAAGACGATGTGGTACATATACACAATGGAATATTACTCAGCCATAAAAAGGAATGAAATTGGGTCATTTGTAGAGACATGGATGCATCTAGAGACTGTTATACAGGGTCAAGTATGTCAGAAAGAGAAAAACAAATATCGTTTATTAACACATATATGTGGAACCCAGAAAAATGGTACAGATGAACTGGTTTGCAAGGCAGAAATAGAGACACCGATAGAGAACTAATGCATGGACATCAAGGGGGGAAAGTGATAGGGGTGGTGGTGGTGTGATGAATTGGGTGATTGGGATTGACATATATACACTAATATATATAAAATAGATAACTAATAAAAACCTGCTGTATAAAAAATAAATAAAATAAATTTCAAAACTTCAAAGAAAAACAAGAATTTAATGCAGTGCATATGATTATATTCCTAATTTTCTGATGAAGAGACTGAGGCCAAATAAAGGTTAAATAATTGTCCACAGTCACACAGCTAGTAAATGACTGGACTATAATTTGAAGGCTTGTCTGATTCCTGAACCCAAGCCTTTGACTCTTATTCTGTCCCTCTCATGGTAAAGGAGAAAATATCAGGTCAAAACATAAAGTGACTGACATTGGGTAATTTTTACTTTATATATGGCAATTTCATGTGTTTTAACCTAATAAAAATAAGTTTAAAACTAACACTAATTTTAATTACTAATTTTCAGATTTATTGGTTATCAAATTTAAGTTTTTAAATCTGACAACTAAAGAGAATAGGACATTTTACATAAGAAATCAGACAACTAGACACATTTAAAATAAATAAGGTGTTGGGCTTCCCTGGTGGCGCAGTGGTTAAGAATCCGCCTGCCAATGCAGGGGACATGGGTTTGAGCCCTGGTCTGGGAAAATCCCGCATGCCGTGGAGTAACTAAGCCCATGCGCCACAACTACTGGGGCTGAGCTCTGGAGCCCACGTGCCGCAACTGCTGAGCCCGCGTACTTAAAGCCCGTGCTGCTCAACAAGAGAAGCCACCGCAATGAGAAGCCCGTGCCCCGCAACGAAAAGTAGCCCCCACTCGCTGTCCACGGGCAGCAAATAAGATCCAGTGCAGCCAAAAATAAAAATAAATAAATAAATAAATGTATTAATAAAAATTTAAAAAAATAAGTAAGGTGTTTATGGGACGATTCTACTAGCAATAGCCCTAGTCATGTTTATAAGACATTTCTTTTAGCAGTGTGAACAAATTTGAGTGGAAAACAAGCTTGTCTAAGGGTCACACTGATCATCAAGAAATCACAAGCAGGGAAAGAGGACAATTAATTCAATTCAATTTTTCTACCAAACCTTTATAGGTAATAATAATAACATTACAACCTCAAAGGGGTTGAAATGAATCAAGAAGATTATTGAGGAAGATATTATTTTGGTGTTGCTGTGCTAGGTGGATTTACCAAAGGCTATTTCTCTGTTCATACAATGGGGTTTTTTGTTGTTGTTGTTGTTCTGTTTTAATTTTTATTGGAGTATAGTTGATTTACAATGTTGTGTCAGTTTCAGGTGTACAACAGTCAAAGAATGGGTTTGGATAGGAAAAGAGAAATTAAGAGAACAGAAAAACAGAAAACATAATAGAGGGTATATGTAGATTGTCTCTAAACTCTTCCAGATTCTAAAATTCAAACAAACCTTCTATTGACCAAATTTACTTTACTATGGAAAGTAGTCCATCCAGGATGGGTATTCCAGCTGAGGCAAAGCAATTTGTTTCTACTTAATATAAAAATCCTTGTCATGTAAGAGTCACATGAATAATGTGATTTTGTACAACATTGCTGCTTCTTTGTTTCTTATCCCACTGAATAAAATGTGTTATGTTTATTTCTGAGCATAACTCAAAAGAATTGTTTTCTGCTGAATTAAATATGTTACTTGTTAAAATATCTGTCTATAGCTGAAAAGATTCTAAGTGTTTTGAACTAGTAATAGTCTAGAAACACAAGAAACTCACTTTTTATTTTTCAGTTTATACTCAAATTCCAACAGTTAATTTTTTTTTGATATATGGTAAGCATTAATCATCAGTGTCTCCCTACAGAAATAATGTTGTCTTGTTTTCCTGATATGAAATTCAAACATTTATGTAAAATTCTGGAGACAATTTTCATTCTTAACTATCACTGACCAAGGCACAGCCTTTTTGATTAAAAAAGGAGAGCTTGCCTGAAATATTGAAATAATTTATTCATCTAATTGGCTATACAACTACTCAGTCTTTCCAGTCACATTTATTGTATTTTGTACAAATTTGCTTGATTCTTGGAAAATTTTGCATTATTTATGAAAACAAAACAAAACAAAAAACAGCTAGTTCATTGTTTTGATGTACCTATAAGCACTTTGAATTGGATGCTAATTAACCACTCCCCATCTTGCACCTCTTGCTTGTTCTAATACATTATTTACCCTTGGAATATAGAACAAGAAATCAGTATGGTTGAATCTCACTGAGCATTTTGTAATTGAATTGAGAGATTTTTAAAATTCCCTGGAGTATGAGAAGTATGTTCATTAAGAGAGCTAAGTGCTCTGATTGTGTTATGAATTAAATTTTTAAAATTACCTGTCTCCACTAATAAAACATTTAGTGATATGATTCTCTTGTATTAGTTTCTTTGTCTCTACGACATACTCACTGATGCAATTATTAATTTTGAAGTGTGTTTTATGCTGGCTTATTACACTGCAAAACTAATAAAATTTGACTTCACTATTAGGTCAATATTTGTAACATAGTAAATGAAAAACTTTCAGATTATAGCAATTTTGACAATTACAATTAAATAATGTAAAAGGTTAAGAAACCTTTTACATTACAAATATTGCCTTTTAAAATATCCTTCTACCCTGTATGTATCATTTATATATCTATAAGTAGCATTTTTTTTTTTCATGTTAACCTAAATTTTTTTTTTTTGGCCACGGCGTGTGGCTTACAGGATCTTACTTCCCCGACCAGGGATCAAACCTGGCCCCAGCAGTGAAAGTGTCGAGTCCTAACCACTGGACTGCCAGGGAAATTCCCAACCTAACTTTAAAACCCAACATCACGTGTATTATTTAAAAGAATTGTCGCTGGTCAAAACTCCTAGCATAGGCTGTCAGATCTGGAGAAATGCTTAGAAATCATTGCATAGAGCTCCCTCATCCTAAGCACAAGGACAAAAGGCTCAGAGTGGTTAAGAGGGGTGCACATGGATTGGAAGGCTGACTTCAGGAACAATGAGGGATGTTCTGTGCACAGTGGAGATGCCAGGCTCCATGCTGGGGAGGAGAGAGTACTAGGGAACCCTCCCTGAGAGCCATATATGCACATTGTTTCCTGCTGGAAGAGGATAAAACCACTATTTGATCCATCCCTGGACTGGTGCCTAACACTATTTATTTTAATTAACAAAAAAGAAGGAAAGAAAAATAACAACAATCTTGAGAAAGAGGGTCCAGCCCTTTGACGCTCCATGATGTCTCCACGGTCAGGGGAGGGATATGACAAATGTGAGCTGGCCAGAAACTTCTCACCTGCCAAAGGACTGCAAAACACAAAAGCTTATGCCAAAAGACCATTCACTCTAAACAAAATTCTGCGTGTCTGTACACTGTGACCGTAATGAAATGCACCAGCTGCATCAATTTGTTTTGCCACTGATAGGACCTTAATCCCCAAAGTCCAAGCAAATGTTTTGAATAAAAATGGCCCATTTCCTGTATCCTGCCATTCTCTCTCCTTCACTCAACATCTTTTAAAGGCCTCCACATATACCTATCAGGAACTGGAAACGGTGAAATGGTAATTTGTAGCCGAGATTAGAATATGAAAATGAAATAAATATTTCCAATGACACTAGATTCTTGAATGTTAAATACCAAGCATCGTGACAGGAGGAAAATTAGCAGAGATTAGAAAAACTCTTCACAAAACAGTACCTGCTATTTCTCTTCTCACCTAATTTTTTTTCTGTCCTCATAACTTATACACTAATATTTCATTACTTCAATAATTAATTCAGCAAACATGTATTGATCACCTACTATGTTCAGGGCCATATGGGAAATAAGGGATAAATAAGTATAAGGAAATTGTGACTTTTTTACACACAAATCCGGTTAAAATTTTCAACAAAGTCTCATCCCATATGAAGCTTTCCTTTTTTGTCTTCAGCTAGTCTACAATATGATACTTGTTATTGTTTGAATTCTTAAACAATAGAATTTCTATAATACTCTGTTAAGTATCTAGATTTTCCATAATCTCCTCTTTTGTTGGCGTGCAAAGTTAAATATTTAATATGTGACCTTGAAAAATTTACATCATTATCTGAGCCTTGATTTTCGCAAAAAAATGAAGCAAATTGGTGGACTGAGTTATGAATGGCAAATAATAAGGGCTACCTGTCCCCATGCTTGAGTCCACGGTAGACATCAGTCACTCTGTTGTTTCTGCTGTGCCCAAACTTAACCTCAGAATATTTCTTAATGGAGTGCTCCAGGACATCCCTACCAATTAAAGATATCACTCTTGGGCTTCCCTGGTGGCGCAGTGGTTGAGGGTCCGCCTGCCGATGCAGGGGACACGGGTTCGTGCCCCGGTCCGGGAAGATCCCACATGCCACGGAGCGGCTGGGCCCGTGAGCCATGGCCGCTGAGCCTGCGCGTCCGGAGCCTGTGCTCTATGACCGGAGAGGCCACAGCAGTGAGAGGCCCGCGTACCGCATAAAAAAAAAAAAAAAAAAGATATCACTCTTGCTGTGTCTTGTCTTGAATATAGTAGCTCTTATTTAAATATAATTATCTGATTCTATCATATGATAATGTCCTCTTAAAATGTGGTACCAACTGAGAATTTAAAAAATTTTTTTCTGCCATTTCATATTTCCGCATTGTCCTGGGCTCCTAGAAAATTCCTGGTTGTGAGTTTGACTATAGTTTATATATTAGCTAGACTTTTTACTCTAGTTTTAATGGTTTTATTATATCTGGAAATTATTATAAACTCCTTCAAATACTGTCTGCAAAATGTGAGCTTCTAAATAGTAAGTGAATTAATGTTTCAGTGGTTTGTATGGTCTTTATAATCTTACTCAAGACTCATAGGGTATCAATTTCAACTTAAATTAATTCAGAGTATTAGCATGCTGACTGATTTAGAATCCAACATGTAGTGCTTGAAATTTTCACAATTTGTTTTTGTAATATGTAGATTTGTGACTAATGCAAGGGCCTTGTCCATCTTTGGTTACTAGGCAAGTCTCCTTTTAAATATCAGGAAGAATTGTGCATACAGGACAAAGGGCAAGAACAAGTTTCCACATATTATTCCCTAGAGAAATGAAAACCCAGCCTCTTAGAAAATCTGTGGAAGGCGGGGGGGGGGGGGGGGAATGCCAAAAAAAATTCTATCCCATAGTACCATGCTTTGTGAACTCAAGAAGAGAATGAAGAAGAAAATAAATCATAGAAATGGGGAGAAAATCCTCTTAGAATTCAAGACATCAAAGAGTGGTACTGACTTGGGGAATGTTTGGAAACACAGATACATGCATGTCTAGGTCAAAGAACAAGAATTAATGAGAAGACCAAGTACTTCACTAATAGCAAGCAATAAATTCACTGCTGATGGTAAAAATTAACAAAATTCAAGAAATCTGTCTTACCTTTCTCTTAATTAGGTCTGTTGCATATTTATTTTAATTAAGACAGTCTTCTGCCTCTATCAACCTTATAAATGTTTAGTATACACAGATGGGAAGATTTTGCCAGAATTGATGTTTTTGTTAATTTTAGTTTGCATACTCTATCTTTACAAAATTAGAAATATTTGCAGGTCATAATTTTTAAAGTTTATTTATAGGTATTCTGCTAGACAAAGTTCTAAATTTACAGATAAAATTTTATTATTTTTAATTTTAGGTAAATTAAAAAATAATAAAATTATACTTTCTAGGCAGAAAGTCAGTAATGTAACAGCTACTATTAAACTGAGCAGTAAAGGGAAAAGAACAAAGATTTAATTGTGTGGCATGAAAGAGGCAGCAGGAAAATAGTATGTGTGAAGAGAGAAGGTTAATGTGAATCAATAAAAGATATTCCAGCTCAGTCAGGACACTGAAGCAAGTAATAAGAATACTGCCCACTGGGCCTACTCTGACCCCATCCCAGCAAGCATTAGGGGTAGGGGAAGTGCCTTGATACTGTCCCGTGGGGATGAGAGTTCTGGCTCCCTACAGGAGAGTTTGAGGTGCCTTTACAGCCTGGAAAGTGTGGGAGTCTGGGATCCTCACTCAGCCTTTTCTGGTATGGTGGGAGTGGTCTAGTTTTTTCTGCTCTGGTGTTTGATTCAATTAGAGTGGTTTTAAAAGGTTTGTATCTTGCTAGACTGTCCCTTGGGCTAGAGAGAACGGGCTTTTATTGTGGCTCTTTTTTCTTTTTTTTTTCTGTCTATGCCTGTTGCCATTTCTAGGTTGTGCTTCTTTAGCTCCAAGTCTGGTCTACCTGAAGCAAATAACAACAAATTAACAAAAAAACAACCAAGGGACATCACCACTGTGTCATTCCTTGGGTACAAAAGTCTTGGCTGGTCTGCCTTCTCTCCCACTTTCAGGATCTTCTCATGTTTTTAGTTGCACTTAACAGAAAGAATAGGAAAAACTATATCTGTTTCATCTTCCCAGAAGCAGGGGTCTCCCAACACAGGAATTTAAATCAAACATTATAAGTTAATAATTGTTTCTTTAAAATAAGAGAAATAAATCACACTGTTAATGCATATGTTCTTATATTTCCATATCCTAGTTATGTGTAGTGGCTCCTTCAAAATTAGAAATAAAATAGTATTGCCTTGTTTTTGCTCAAAGATTAGCAGGAAGGTAAGTGATATTAGAAATGAGCGAAATTACTGGGAGGAGCTTCAATGCTTAGATTAATTTTTAGCTTGACATTATCTTTGTCCCCACATTGTGTTTTAAGTCTGTCTAGACAGTACTTTTAAAAGTTTCAAAGATGTACCAAGTATAATCAGAGAATTATTCTGGAGATGAGAATGTTCAAGTATATTAAACTGAGGGGTTTTTTTTATGTTTAATTACAAAGTATATCCTTGACAAAAGTCATTTGAAGAAAAAATAGAATTCGAAGGTGAGTTTTTGAAGATAATGCTAAGAAAAAATGAGAATAATAGTTGTAGTTTAAGTAGCAAAACTTCTTGTGTCAGTAAAACAATAATTTCTTTCATAGACTGAAATGACATTAAATTCCTTTCATTGTCCATGTATCACAGGATTTTCAGAACCAAATATGTATGCATGCTGTAAATGTACGCCAGTTAAATTTTTAAAAATAATTTATGGGGACTTCCCTGGTGGTCCAGTGGTTAAGACTCCACGCTTCCAATGCAGGGAACTCAGGTTCCATCCCTGGTCAGGGAAGTAAGATCCCACATGCCACAGAGTGTGGCCTTCATTAATTAATTAATTTTGAAAATGGTTAAGGTGATAAATTTAAAAAATAAATAAATAAAAGTAATTTATGCATTGTTGTCTGAAGATTAACTTTGCCCAGCAAGTTGTATCCAACTTCTAAAGAACACTGATAAACTGCTCATTGTTGATACAATTATAATCTGATGTATTATATTGTGACACAGGTCACAGAAAGCCACTGGCTATTTAGAATAGTCATGTCTAGAGTAATGTGAAACAAAGAAGCAATTTCCTCTGATACTCAGAAAACATTTTCACATAAGCAGATACCTTATTTTCTACCTACTTACGTGTATAAGCAAGTGCATACATATATAGCCAATGGTGAGCTGGATCTCACTCATACCAGCTCATAAGAAGCTATCGTTAAATTTTCAGGAGTTTTCAAGCTAGTTGAGGTCAAGGAAATAGTTTGAACTTTGCCATAGTGAGAATATTTACACCCTGGAAATCGGCAAATCCTTTAAATCAGCACCATCTTCCCCCCAACTCTTACTTTTCACGGAGAGATGGTTGTTAAACATTTACGAACACACCACTCCATAAACCCTTGTATTTGTCATCATTACTGTCACTTACATACGTATATTGAATAAGTGTATATATATTAAATATATATATTTAATAAATGTATATGGCAAATTGTATAGCAAATATGTATATGGCAAGTATATATACATTTGCTATAGAAATAATTTTTAATTATATATCAGTATATATATTTTATACACACACACATACACACACACATCTACAGTCCAAGATTACTTTTCCCACCAGTGTGTGTCTTAACACTGCCCTTTGGCAGAACCCACGCTAGGTGTATTAGGGAACACAAGAGTGAGTAAAAGGAGTCCCCTGCCTTTTTTTCATTAGAGTACCTAATTTGAAACAAAAATGAAAACAACACCGTGACATTTTCTCCCTCACCTTTGCCTCATTTTCTCCTTGGAGTCATGAAATAAATATTTCATGGAAATATTTCATGGAAACAAATATTTACAGAAATGACTGCTTGAAAATCCCTTAGTTCTTTTGCTGAGCACATGCAGGTTTTCTCCCTGCAGGAAGTTACAAACAAATAGTAGTGATATAAAGCACTACATGGTATGTTCCAAAAGTGTGTAGGAATCCTCCCTTTCTTGCAGGTATCCATCCTCCGGCAAAGGATAACGAATCTCTCCTGTTTGAATGCAGCAGGTGGGCTGGTGGGCTTGTGTGATTAGGCTGTGGAGATCAAGAAGAATCACCCTAAGGATTCAGGGATCTGAACTCTGCTTCTTTCTCTTCCCTCTAGTATGCCAGCTCAGCACTCCCAATCTTTCTTCATGGCTTCACTTTTTTTTTTTTTAACATCTTTATTGGAGTATAATTGCTTTACATTGTTGTGTTAGTTTCTGCTGTATAACAAAGTAAATCAGCTATACGTATACATATATCCCCATATCCCCTCCCTCTTGCATCTCCCTCCCACCCTCCCTATCCCACCCCTCTAGGTGGACACAAAGCACTGAGCTGATCTCCCTGTGCTATGCGGCTGCTCCCCACTAGCTATCTATTTTACATTTGGTAGTGTCTATATGTCCATGCCACTCTCTCACTTCGTCCAGCTTACCCTTCCCCCTCCCCGTGTCCTCAAGTCCATTCTCTACATCTGCGTCTTTATTCCTGTTCAGCCCCTAGGTTCTTCTGAAACTTTTTTTTGTTTTTTTAGATTCCATATATATGTGTTGGCATACGGTAATTATTTTTCTCTTTCTGACTTGCTTCACTCTGTATGACAGACTCTAGGTCCATCCACCTCACTACAAATAACTCAATTTCGTTTCTTTTATGGCTGAGTAATATTCCATTGTATATACGTGCCACATCTTCTTTATCCATTCATCTGTCGATGGACACTTAGGTTGCTTCCATGTCCTGGCTATTGTAAATAGGGCTGCCGTGAACATTGTGGTACATGACACTTTTTGAATTATGGTTTTCTCAGGGTATATGCCCAGTAGTGCGATTGCTGGGTCATACGGTAGTTCTATTTTTCTCATGGCTTCACTTTTGAGAGAGAAGGAAATCATGGTGTTTACCCCATTCAGCTCATTAAATAAGAAGACAGCCTTCCTCTCACTCCCGACTACAATCAATTCATTTTTAAATTTCTTAATATGAAAAGACTTAAACTGGTTGTGTAGGCCTGAAGGGAGAGAAAAGCTATAGGAAATAAATGTTGGGTGCCGATTTATTGTATTCCTCATTTTCTTCAGGCACTTATCAGTTAAATATAGAATAATAAAATATTTGTACAATAAAAAAACATGATTAGGATCATTAAGTTTGAACTAATAATGATTCTGTTTCAAATGTATTATTATTGTCTTTAAGGAGATAAATGACTTGAAATGATAAATGACTTGAAATTGTGGAGCTTGTTTGAATCATGAAATTTAAGCCTGTTATTCATGTCATCAAATGAATAATTGCTGCATAATCCTCAGAGGGAGAATTTTGTACATCTAGATTTGCACCTGTCTTAGGTTAGTTTAAAGTTACACATTGCTGTTAGATGCAATCATAATAGCAAATAAAATATTCTCTTGATAGTGCTTATTGTATTGACTATCATTTATATGGTTGTGTTCTTAAATTTCTGCCAGTTTAATATATCTCATTTCAGACTGTGCAAGTTTCATAAAGAGAAAGAAATGAAATATAAAATGAGTTGTCTTAACTTTGGCAATAAATGCTTTATAACTTCCATGTAGGACTGACCAAAATAAACTAGAAAAAGGATGTTACACTGCTGTTCTTACAAAATTGACCACCTAAGAGAGAAAGAAATGTCCCATAAAAATCCTTTTTGTCCCTGTATATCTAGGAACCTAACCTGGTACAATCTCAGGGAGTCAGAATGATGGGGACCTTATCAGCGCCAAGAGATATGAGTGTTCTGTGTTGAGGAATTGGTACTCTTTGTCTAGAAAGGAGAAATTAAGTCCATGCTTAATTCCAAAAATGTTCCTAGACTAGAGCAATTCCACCTTCTTATGTCCTCTGTTGCAGACATTCTTTGATAAGTAAAGGGCATAAATGCTTGGAATTTTCTAATCCCAATGAATGACTCTTCCTACCCCCAAGATGGTTCAGGCTGCTCCTGTGGTGACAGATGTTAAGAACATGAATCACATTCCCACTCCACCTCTCAATGGCCTTTTCCCTTACAAAAATGACATTAGGTCATATTTAGTTGTATAACTGAAGAATTTGCATACAAATAATAAGTCAACAAGATATTTCAAAATAGCTAACTAATATTTCTCTAAAACAATATCTACTCATCCATGCACAGATGTTGTTGCATAGTTCCCATGTACTAGAGGTCAAGTCCTGAGAAAGGAGCCCCATGGGCATAGAGCTTTCCAAATTCTGGATTAGAGGTAATTATACGAAACAGAATGGACTTAATTACAATGTTTCTTTTTGGACCTGTATTTTCCTCTGAGATTTAAAAATCCCTGAGATACGATATTTACAGGCTAAAACTTGCAGCTCTTGAAAATGCATGATAAAGACCCATTGAGGACTATAATTTTGAATGGGCAACATTTTATTGTTACTGGCAGAACATCTATTTTCTTAATACTAGCATTCACATAGTAATATTACTCGTCAATAGTTGAAATTTTGCATGACTGTTTCAAATATCTTTTAGTTACTTGTCTTTTTATGTTCTCTATATTTTTTTCTTCCACAAAGTTTACTTTCTTGTGTTTCATAGTTGTTATGTCCTCATGACCTATGAGAGCCGGTTCCCTGAACTCTTATATCTTTAAATTCCCATAAGTCACAACTCAGTGATATTCTCTTTCCATGGTCATGAACTCTGGGGCTCCCATTACCCTCTTGAATCTGAATTCCATGTAATGGAATGGAATAGCACGTAATGGAGTGGCTTGTTTGAATCAGTGAACCAATGATGTATATTGTAGGATACTTGTATTTTGATTGGTAAGTATGATTTAAAAAACAAATTAACTTTTCTATAATAAATTACAGCATATTATCCACAACCTTCCATGAATAGAAAGGTGCCACTTTCCATATATATATTTGGTAATAAATAAATTAATGATGTTTAAATTATCCCTGTTATGGCTAAGTACTCTGCCATTTGTCCTGAGGTAGAGATAGATAATAAAATAAAGCCCCTGCCTTAAAAACTTACTTAATAATGTATTTGAAACTATCAGTTACCACCCAGGAACCACAGAGGTATGGGATCAAACCCGTGCCCCCCTGCAGTGGAAGCGCGGAGTCCTAACCCAGGACTCTTAATAGGAAGCTTCACGTCTTCCACCTTTCCTCAAAGACTAATTGACATGTGGAATACTAAATATGGAATGTTGAAAAATGTAAAATTATTATGTGACTCTTGGTTTCTTAGTATACTACATTTTATATCCCTTGATATATTATATATATATCTTTATTAAATTTTATATGACATTATGTTAGAAGGGCTTGCAGCAGAGAAGCAAAAATGGCTGCTCAGTGATGCATTTTCTTGGTTTCTGGAAGGAGGATTAGATTAAATGACATATAATTTCATAACCCATGAAATAATCATGGCCCTTCATGTCAGGCCAACTCTGAAATGAGGAGCATATATATTTGAGTTCATAGTGCATGACTGTGATATGAACTTTTCTGCAATATCATCACGCTAAGCTTGCTAATACAGGATGTCTGTGATTTTTTATTGACCATGTCCGTAGTTTAATGACTGTTTTAGAGTCCTTTGGGGATTACAGAAAACAGAAAACACTAACTAGGTATATGGTTTCACCCACAGTATCCTAGTCAGTGCATATCTGGTTGCAAAGGAGGCTTATTTTAAGTAGGCTTATTTTAAGTATTCTTATTCACAAAAAGGCTTATTTTACGTATTCTTATTCACAAATAAGAATACAAACATAAGTACAGTTAGGCCTCATTAAGAACCTGGAAATTTAGAAGTCAGCAATTAATGAATGGAAGCTAATCTGTCTATCTGCTCTTCTCTCTATTTACCTATATCTGTCCATATGTCTGTCTATCTATCATCTATCTATCTATCATCACTATCATCTATTATCTCTCATTATTTACCCCATCATCTTCTCTTTCTGTATGGCTTCAAATGGTCATCTTAGCCACTAAGGCTGCATATTCCTTCAGCAGAACTTCCTTAACCTAATGACCTCATTCCCAATTCTAACTTTCTAAGTTCACCTTCTTCAGCTGGGTCTATGCGTCATGAGTAAGGAATAGGCAAGGCATGGGGTCAAGTGGTACATGTTGAATGTAGTTTTCTTTAGAAAGGGATATGGATAGAGTAAGCGGTGAAAAGCACCTCTTATAAACAGGCATCTTAATCATAACATGCCTAAAACTAGAATCATCTTTCTCTTCTCCACATCCTTCCTAATCTATATCCACACCATACTCATCTTCTTTGTATCCCTATCTTCATGAATGGTTCATCTAGTTATCCAATCTAGTTATCCAATCAAAAAGGATGGAAGATACGATTGATTTTTCTTCCTTATCCCCACATATCCAATCAGCTCTTGAAGGCTGATGATTCACTGATTTTATGACATTAATGCCATTCACTTACTGGAACTTTATATATACTATTTCATTTCAATTTCAAAAAAAAAGTACAAATTTAAAACAGTACCCATATTTTATAGGTGAGGAAACAAATACTTAGAGCAATTAACTAACTTACTCAAAGTGACCTGCATAGCAACAGGCAGAATGGAGTTTTTAATCCTAGCACTCTGACTCTAGAAATATCGCTGCAGTAAGTAATCCCTTGCCTAGCCTGACAGGAGACTGGAGTACCTGTAAACAGGAGAGTCAGGAAAACTTGAACTTGTTGCAGTTATTTTACTTCTAATGTTAACCTTATATTGGGCAAGTTACTGATTAATTCCTACCTTAATCAACTGCAAGGAAACTAGTTGGACGGTGATAAAATTATGACTACTTGGTGCTTATGTCTGTATCATTTCCTGCCTCCATTTCTTTTTCCGGCCAGAATTCCTTACCATCCTGGTACCCGGAATGCCTGGCTCGGTTCAATGCTTGGATCTCCACTTTGTGAAGTGTTGAAAGGACAACTTTAAATACAATCTAATCTTACTTAAGCAAACTCATGAGTACTTCTGCCTAAAAATAAAAAACCAAACTGAAATAATAAAAGTAATATTATAGAAATAATAATATAATAGATTCAATTCCCTGCCCCAATCTGAAATTTCTTTCCCATCGTTTAAAGAAATTTCAGATTGGGGCAGGGAATTGAATCTATTATATTATTATTTCTATAATATTACTTTTATTATTTCAGTTTGGTTTTTTTCTTTATCCAACTTGGTCCCTATTTCAGATTTGATTAAACATTGCCATCTTTGCCTAAATATTTAGAATAGAACAGTCTTAATCTTTACAAATAATTGTTTATGATAATTGTGTGCCCCAAGTCTTCATGCATATGTTTGTGTAATTGAGTGTGTGGTGGCAAAGAGTGTAAATTGTGTAACTAGAGTAGGGTTCCTGCTAACTTCACTTGAATAATAAGCATCTAATTGTTGCATATTTGTTCTTATGACATTGATAGCCAAAGCTATGATTTACTTGGTGTTAATTCTTAGATTCATACGGAAATCTATAAGCCATTTTATAATGTTCCGCTTTCTGATTGATTTTACAGCAATATATTTACAGAGACAGTTGGGATTGTATATACAAAATGTTTTCTCTTCAACATTACAGGACCTTGATTTATGATCTGTTATTTATTTTCTGGAGAAAATGTACTTTGCCTTATTGACCACTATTTTGTACTGTGCTTTTAACTTCCTTCCCTCTAGCCAATTGAAAACTCAGCTTTCCCTTATCATTTTTTAATAACTTTGTTAGGGCATACAACACATTTTGCTGTATAAAGTTACTTTATTATTTCCACTGTTGGAGTTCTAGAGACCTCTCAGAGAACATAATTGTATGCTCTCTCTATCGTCAATAAATATCACCTGAAATAAAAGGAAGCTCTATTAAACTGATTGAATCATGCTTCTTTTGCTGTTTCATATTTATTAAAGTATTTTCCTTTTTTCTCTAAGTTTTAAACTCTTGGATATATTCATTAGGAGTTCCAAGGGACATATGTTGATAAGATGAGAAAATATGGTTGATTGAGAATTAACTATTAAATTTAGCAGTGTGGAGTCATTGGTGCTGTTTCCAAGAGTATTTTGGTGGATTTATGAGGTAAAACAGAGATTGCAGTGATATAAGAGAGGATAAATGGAGAGGAATTGGAGCCTAACCTTAACACTTTGGAGAATTTCTCTGTTTTAATCCCTCATCTAACCACTGACTTTCAAAACACCTTGTGTCTCAAACTCCAAGCTTACCTCGTTTCTCACGTTTCTCGTGAGATCTGCTACTGAAATCCAGCGGGATCCTGTGGGGCTCCTAGGCATGGAAGCCTTTCTGTGTCCCCCATTTCTTATTTAGGCTTCAGCCTCTATGACTTTCCCTGCGCTCCAAAGGGCAGGTTCAAACAGTTGTTAATCAGGGAAGGGAGGGGATGCAGAGACAAGGCAGGAGGCTTCAAGAAACAATAGGACAGCCTTGGGGCGGGGTTCTGGTTCCACCTCAAGGGATACACATAACAGTATCTCTGAGCACTTCTACAGAAGTAAAAAGCCCCACCAAAAGGAAGGTGTTAACTGCTTGATAAAGCATTCTTCATCCCAGAGACAGTCACAGTTTGATAACTTCGAGAACCACCTGAGGCCAGATGAAAGGAGTACAGGCCTTGCATACACCCTGATCCTTATCAGCAATCCCGCCCTTGAACCATTGCTGTAAAACTCCTCACCAAATCCCCCTGGGTTGGGACACATAGTTTTGAGGCCATTAGCTCCCTGTGTCCCCCTTTGCCTGGCAAAGCAATAAAGCTATTCTTTTCTACTTTACCCAAAACCCTGTCTCTGAGATTCAATTTGGCACCAGTGTACAGAGGTCAAGTTTTTGGCATCACTACTTCAGCTTTTTCTTTTCTTTTTGGCTGCACTGTGCGGCCTGTAGGATCCTAGTTTCCCAACCAGGGATCAAACCCGTGCCCTCAGCAGTGAAAGAGCAGAGTCCTAACCCCTGGACTGCCAGGGAATTCCCTACTTCAGCTTTTTCAACTCTTTTTATCTTCCAAAAATTTATAGAGTTCTGTTTTCTCCATTTCATTGATCTTTTTCTTATGAATTTACATGATGCAATTCCCTCATCTCATTTTAGGGGTGTTTCATGAGCAGGCAGAGGAATTGTATTTGTTCCATACTCTGTTTAAGGAGAAACAACACAGATTCTTAGGGAAAGTTTGTCACCTCATCCAAATCCTGTATTGAATGAAAATCAGTTTACCAAATTTACTTTTAGGATAAATGTAGCATTTATTTTCACTCTAATTTTTATTTTTCTGGACCTAAATAAATAAAAAATTAAAATTGAAATTATATTCTCATTCACTGCATTTAGAATTTCTCTTTAATACCATATTTGGTCTATAATCTGAAGAAGGAATCATTCAATTTCAGAAAGGTAACATTAAAGATCATAAAGCCTACCTCAAAGCCAGACTTTCAGAAAAATAAAGAATAATACAAATTATGAATTGATTAATCTTATAAAATATTTGAATAAAGTTCATTTAAAAACTCTTAAAGATACACACCAGAAACCGAAGGATACACACATATTATTTAATAAGCTGAAATGTCTGTGGTTACAGAACAACTCAGTACAGTAATTTAATTTGTGAGAACTGATAAGGAATAGATTGAATGATACAGTGGGGTTTATGACATACAGGAGCCGAATTTCCCATGCTAAAATATGCCTCTCTGGCATATTCATTGTTTTAAGTTGTTTTTTCTACTTTCTTTTCTGAGAAATAGCAGACATGGGAAGGGCTCTGAAAAACCAAATAGGAGTTGCTATCTTGTAAGAAAAATTTACATTTGTAAAGGAAATCTCCATTTGTAAGGGTGTCTCCCTCTCTGTATCTGGAAGAGAAAGATGACAAAGTCTAGAAATTCTTATCATCGGAGAAGGCAAGGACGTCAATCTGCATGAGAATCCCCCCCTGTTTACTGTGCTTTTCTTGGTAACCGCCCATAACAGACTCTCTCCACCCTCAACATCCTCTGTCTGTAGCTGAGGATAGTATTTAATGTGAGGGCTTTGGACAGTTTGGCTAATGACTCAGTGTTTCTGGGTATCTCCCATGAATACGTGTTATTAAACGTTTGTCTGATTTTCACCTGTTAATCTGTCTCATGTCAATTTAATTCATAGACCAGCCAGAAGAACCAATAAGTGTAGAGGAAAATTTCTTTTCTCCCGGTATGATCAGGCCACTCACGATTGCTGTTCTCTTGCTCTCAGTACATCGCCTTGCTTGATCAGTCCCTGCTTCACCTACACCCTACTCAACCTGACTGACCTTCCCTTTTCATCATGGAGCCTCATCCGTCAACGCCTACATACCTACATACTTGCTTCCAGCCCCAACTAGTAATTGTTCTAATCTTTAGCTCAGAACATCTCCACCATGATAGCTTATCAAAGGAGCAGTGATGGTTGTGCTCCTCTGCTGGTTTCCCTGGTAGCCGATGAGCCAACCTGACGTCAATTCCCCCTATAACTAGTAACCTCCCCTCCCCTTGCCCCCGTAGTAAAGACTGCTGCCACATCCTGCCCACCTGTCCATCTGCCGCACAAAGTAGGGTGTCACTCCATGGACCCTGCTTCAGACATGTAAGATCCCACTATCTACTAAACCATTGATGCCTCTGCCACTGACTCCAGGCTCTTTCTTCCATCCCAAGGCTGGGTAAGTACAGGGCTTGCAGGCCTGTGGGGTGCAGCCCACCCCCCCAACATAAAAATGGTGAAAATGGTAAAATTATAACTTTACCACTTGATACTATAGTTTTGTTTAAACACCATAGAAATCAAGTATACAATGAGATAACTAAAAGACAGGAAAATAGAAATATAATAGTTTGTTTAGCATTCCACTTCCAGAATACTGAAGGTCATGTAAACAATAGATCAAAATATTACTCTGATCAGTTAATAAATTGAATGGACCGACACAGGAAAACAGCTTGATGCTAGTAAAGTACAATCATTTTCTTTTCATTCATTAAAATCATTACTAAACATTATTCATGTTTAGTAAAAATCATTACTAAACGTTTCTTCAGCAAGAAATGTTTCCTTTTGTATACTCTTAATAGGCAGAATTCTAAATGCTACAGAGCTTCTATGAAATTTGGAAACAAATGCAAAGATACATTAAAAATTATTGATATCGCATTGCAGTGTTCAGTGACATCACATGGTACATTCAATGTGTTGTTATTAGCAACAGAGTTCAAGGTGCTCTGCAAAATTATAGTGAACACAAAGCATTTCCCTAAACCATACAGGTGTATCTGTGATGTGCTACCTCATATGATGTGTCTCCCATTTTCACTGAATAAAACTTCATTTTTAGCATATTCCAGAGACAAAAAAAGTAGTTTCATTCTGTTTAAAACAATTAAACATTATCTATGTTTCCAGACTTTATGGCCAATCTGTGTATTCTCATTCCACAGTACAATGAAATCAGAACAACCACACATTATGATGGGAAAAAGCATTGGCTCTGGAGTTTGTAAATCTGGGACTGAGTCTTTACTGCACTGAAGTGGGTTTTTCACCTCTAACAGCCTAAGATTCTTAATCTGTAAAATAAGGTTGCTAGAGTGTCAAATCAGATGTCATAGTACAGTTGAAATACTTTTAGACAATAAGATACTATAACATTCTTCTTATACCTGAATTTTTTTTTTTTTTTTGGCGTTACGCGGGCCTCTCACTGCTGTGGCCTCTCCCGCTGCAGAGCACAGGCTCCGGACGCGCAGGCTCAGCAGCCATGGCCCACAGGCCCAGCTGCTCCGCGGCATGCGGGATCCTCCCGGACCGGGGCATGAACCCGTGTCCCCTGCATCGGCAGGCGGACTCCCAGCCACTGCGCCACCAGGGAAGCCCATAACTGAAATTTTTTAGCATCTTATCAAATAATGTTTAGATTGATAAAAAGTAAAGCATGTTAGAATATTTCTTATAATCACAAGTACAAGTCTACTGTGGAAAAAAAAATCATAACGAAGATTACGTCTGTGGCTATGGGCTAGGAAGCACTGAAGAAGGAGCATAAGGAAACTTTTTGAGGGGTGCTAGCAATGCTCTCTATCCTGTTAGGATAAGATTTGTCTAGGTATACACATTTGTCAGGACTCAGTGGATGATATGTTTAAGATTTGTGCATTTCATTATATATATATATGTCTCAAAGAAAGCAAAAACAAAAATAACTACTGTACTCTGGTTAGTGAAATGTATGCTAAAATGTTTAGGGGTGGAATGTACTAACGTCTGCAACTTTGACATGCATTAAAAAAAAATTGGATTGATGGAGTTGATGGAGAATGGATAGATGAATAGGGAGCTAATGAAGCAGATGTAATGAGATATTTATTGTCAAATCTAGGGGGTAGGTATATAAGTATTCACTATAAAAGTTTTTCACCTTTTCTGTACATGTGAAAATTTTTACATTAAATGTTGTAAAAGAAAGGACAAAAAGCTAAAAATAAAAACATACCATTTCACAGAAGGTATGCCTTGTCTCCAGCTCTTCCTTAAGGGGTAATGTATTGACCTAAATGTCTCTATTTGTAAAGCATATACAATGTAACTACTACCACTCAGTCTCCCACTAAAGAAACCCAGAAAGAGGAAATATATTAAAAGAGCAAAACTAGACAAAATTGAAAGCAAATCAAGTTATTTGAATTTTCAAATAGACAAGGTATAGCCTAATTAATGAAAGACAAGATATGATTTGTCACTAATAGAGAAGGGTTGCTTATACATTCTCAGCTGAAATAATATATTATATTTCAATAATACAAATTTTTAAAATTTCCAATTGGAAATAGAAAACTTTTATACTTAAAAATACAAAATGGCAAAAATGATAATATCAAATATCTCTTTGATAATATCAAATAGAGACTATGACAGGAACAATAAAATAGGAATTAAGGAGGAAAAAAGGAACTTCAAAACTAAGCTACATGGAATTTTTCAAAATTTTCTAGTGATGAATAATTTTTATGCTACTGATATTTCTTCAAATATAAAAAGCATGGTTTATTGTCTGGTTTCTTATATCAAGAACTTAAAAATATGGTTTTTCTTCCCAGTTTTGACAAGAGCAAAACTGAAAGGAAAATATTAGCACTAGTGTATTATGAAGATAGATAGAGCTGAAATTAAATCTTAGGGAATAGTTTGAAATTAAAAAATAATAAAGTACTGATAAATATCTTAGCAAATAGAATTTAGTTTCTAACCTGTTAAAAATTTCACTTGGAAAGTGACTTAGGAAAAAATATATTAAGTCAACATATTATCTGAAAAAAAGAAAAAAAGTAGTAAGTAAAATTAGGTTCTACCTCTGAACATGCAAAGAAGGCTTTGGATAATGTGCTATCTACCTCAACAAAATCGTAAACTTTTGGAGGACAACGTGTGAAAAAGCCCACTCACACACTTAAGAAATTCTGCTCACCTCCAGGCCCTGCTGAGCAAGTAAGTCCTTATTCTGAAGTTTCGTTAAGGAGCAGCTGTTCGTGGTTTGACCTTTGGTTTAAATGGCCTGGTTTCAAAAGTAAGCACAACAATCAGAAAATGAGGCAGCCTCAAGAGCAGAAGCCAACACATATATCAAGATTTTCTATGAAGTTAATGCCGTTGCTATCTCATTTATTCAATTTTAAATCGGCCCAGAACAAGAAGAGGACCCCTCTCTGGGAGAGAGAGACTGTGTCCCCGGTTGCTGTTACCTTCATATTTCCATGATTTCTTGCTCTGTACATTTCTTGCCCTTGGCTTTCTATGAGACATTCTTTGTACTTTCTCTCCCCCATTTCTTCTCCACTTACTGCTCTATTATTTAGCAGGCTTGAGTGTGTTTCTTTTACTTTAAACCAAAGGAGCCCCAACTAAACAGAATGTATAAGAATTAGGGAATTCCTGGTGGTCCAGTGGTTAGGACGCCACGCTTCCACTGCAGGGGCACCGGTTCGATCCCTGGTAGGGGAAGTAAGATCCTGCAAGCCACGTGCACCTCAGATTGGGACTTGAACCCACATGCTGGGACTCAAACCGGGCCAAAACCCACAATCCTCCAACTGAGATCACACACCTGCTTTCAGGACTTAATGAAGCTCAGGTTCTTGATGTCTCATTGCAGAAAGAATTCAGTGAGACACAAAGTGATAAGTAAGAAGTGGATTTATTTAGAGAGAAACACACTCCACAGAGTGTGGGCCATCTCAGAAGGTGAGAAAGCACCAGGGTATGGGGTTGTCAGTTTTTATAGGAGTGGGTAATTTCACAGGCTAATGAGTGGGGGGAGTATTCCAGTTATTTTGGGAAGGGGTGGAGATTTCCAAGAATTGGGCCACCGCCTACTTCCCCGCCCCCCACCCCGCCCCGCGGTACGCGGGCCTCTCACTGTTGTGGCCTCTCCCGTTGCGGAGCACAGGCTCCGGACGCGCAGGCGCAGCGGCCATGGCTCACGGGCCCAGCCGCTCCGTGGCACGTGGGATCCTCCCGGACCAGGGCACGAACCCGTGTCCCCTGCATCAGCAGGCGGACTCTCAACCACTGCGCCACCAGGGAAGCCCAAATACGTGCGTTTTTGTTTTTGTTTTTGCGGTACACGGGCCTCTCACTGTTGTGGCCTCTCCCGTTGAGGAGCACAGGCTCTGGACGCGCAGGCTCAGCGGCCATGGCTCACGGGCCCAGCCGCTCTGCGGCATGTGGGATCTTCCCGGACCGGGGCACGGACCTGTGTCCCCTGCATCGGCCGGCGGCCTCTTAACCACTGCGCCACCAGGGAAACCCCACCGCCTACTTTTTGATGCTTATGGTCCGTCTTGGAACTGTCATGGCGCCTGTGGGTGTGTCATTTAGCTTGCTGATGTGTTACAGTAAGCGTATCCTGAGGCTCAAGGTCTAGTGGAAGTCGACTTGTTCGCCATGTTAGACCCATTTGGTTCCAATCAGTTTACGTCATGTCCTTGGGCTATGGCATTCTTTCAAAGGTTGTGCCCTGCCTCCTTCCCTCCTGTTTCAGCATGGCCAAAAAGAAAGAATGAAAGAAAGAAAGAGTACAATTCAATGGTTCAAAAAAAAAGAATGAACAAAATTTAATTATTATATACTTGAAGTGCCTGACACATAAGAGCAGATTAAATATTTGCTGAGTAAATAAATAAATTATAAGATAGAACATCTGTAATTGATTAAAATTCCAATGATGAAATAATCCACCATTTCAGACATGTTTTTAAAATGATAAGGATATGGAGAATGATTAACTTTGATTTATATTTTATTCAGTAATAAGTTATAGCCAGGCCCAAATAAATAAACATTTTTTTAAAAGTTTGTTAATTCTGCTTTTATGAAACAACTCTATAAGCTTTAGACTCTACATCTGAATACAAGTAGCAATTATATGACATAGTTATGGCAGTTTCAATTTATAAAAAATAAAATATTTGGTGAAATAAATTATCTGAGGGCAGATATATATTCTATTAAATGAAATAAGGATAAAATTATGACTTTTTCCATTCTTAACAGTAGGGGGAGAAGCTTTGTATACACAACTCTGTACCTGTGTAAAAATTCTGTACATTGGATTTTAAAATACAAAGTTAACCTCCTAAATATCATATTTTCAGAGCTCATTTTTATTACAGATTTAGTATATTGTTATGCAAAAAACAATGGATATTCTCTTCATAAAAATCGACATGTTGGGCTTCCCTGGTGGCGCAGTGGTGGAGAGTCCGCCTGCCGATGCAGGGGACATGGGTTCGTGCCCCGGTACGGGAAGATCCCACACACCGCTTAGCGGTTGGGCCCGTAAGCCATGGCTGCTGGGCCTGCGCGTCCAGGGCCTGTGCTCCGCAACGGGAGAGGCCACAACAGTGAGAGGCCCGCGTACCGAAAAAAAAAAAAAAAAAAATAATCGACATATTATTTGTGAAGACTGTAATATAGACTTGTTTGAATATAATCACTTCATATTTTCTCATTCCATGAACTGATTCAGGAAGTATTTATTTAGTTTTTAAGTACAAAGCCCTGTGATGGCACCAGAGAGGAATACAGAAATGAAAACTGGGTGAACTACTACTAAGGAAAAGGAGGATGAAATTGTCACTGCAAATAAGTAAGTAAAGTTCTTATTGGAGAATTAAAGGAAGAGGATACAATTTTGAATTGAGCCTTGGGAAATGAAATGGATTACGTTCAGCCAAGTGGTGTTAATTGACCAAAGATTTTGGGCATAACTTACTTTATCAAGTTTTATCATTTGTTTCTGGAAATGGAATTATATATTGATCAGCGGTAGACGTTGGATGCAAACAAAAAATGGATCTTAAACACTCAATGATTGATAAAACTGAAGATAAAACAAGCAAACTAAACATGGCTCTGACTTCAGGCTATTATTGTTAGATTTTAGTAAACTTGGAAACAACAGGAAATTCCAAACTGCACATTTTTGCCAAATCTTATTGTGTTTAACTTATATCCAAAAGTTGCTCTGAGTCTTATATAATAGCTTGTGTACATTAACAGCCAATTGACTTGGAGCGAACATGGTGAGACAATAGTATATCAGGGAAAAGGAATGATAAGGACAGGTGCAGAGCACAGAGTCTTTGGAGAATCAGATCTGCTGTGCCTCATGCAGTAAGTGCTGAATACACTCCACTGTAATCTTGGGAGGCCTAATGGTCTAGGCTGAGTCATCTCGGAGCTTGATATGAAATTCACATTTTTCTGTATGAAGGGTCTGAACTATCGCCATTCTTGGCCTTATACTCAGTTCTCACCCTTTGTTTCCCAAGTATGGTCCTCTTACTGATGGCAGGATACCACATGATTGTAGGGGTTACCATGACATCTGCTCACATACTGAGAAAGATTCAGTCCCTTTTCAACCTTTGGGAGTACATCAAGAAGAAAGCCTGATTTTGATATTTTAAAGAATATTAAGTTTTTTAACAATTCTTTAACACTTACTATTGCCCTTTTTACAGGGGGGGCTATGAGGTGTCAGGCTCAGAGCATTGAGAGGCAAGAGTATTCAGATAGTATTTATTGGTATTCTATGTTCATTACATTCATGAAAGGTGATGTTGGTTTACTAGTTATGATGTAATATGAAGTTTACTTTTTTAAAAAATTAATTAATTGATTTATCTATTTTTGGCTGTGTTGGGTCTTCGTTGCTGCACGCGGGCTCTCTCTAGTTGCGGTGAGCAGGGGCTACGCTTTGTTGCAGTGCACGGGCTTCTCATTATGGTGGCTTCTCTTGTTGCGGAGCACAGGCTCTAGGTACACGGGCTTCAGTAGTTGCAGCATGCAGGCTCAGTAGTTGTGGCGCACGGGCTTAGTTGCTCTGCGGCATGTGGGATCTTCCCGGACCAGGGATCCAACCCGTGTCCCCTGCATTGGCAGGCGGATTCTTAACCACTGCGCCACCAGGGAAGTCCCTGAAGTTTACTTTTTAAAAATCAATGTATTTAATTTACAAACAGTTAATTATTAAGAAACATTAAGAAAATTAATAGTATAGTTTTCACCTAGATATGGCAAAATTGCGAGGATTTTACACAAATTAATGACGTGTTGAGCCATTGTTCTGAGCTGAGGGAGAAGCTGTGAGAGGGTGTGCTGTCAGCTAGAAGTCCCAGAACAGAAATTAGAGGCCCCTTCTCTCCATGTACCTTTGTGGGGGAGGAAGAATTCTCCTCTACCCTTCCAGGTTCTTCTGTCTGGTCTAAAAATTAAATTGACATGAGACTGATTAACAGGAGAAAATCAAACAAATTTTAATAACATGTATATATGGGAGAGACCCAGAAGAACTGAGTAAGTCACCAAAATGGCTAAAAGCCTCACCTTAAATATCATCTTCAGCTAAAGACAAAAGAGGGTGTTGGTCATTGTAATTTGGGACTTCAAAGGGGAGAATGGCAATTCACATGGAGATGGAAAAGCAAGTGTTTGGTAAATAAATGTTTGCTGGGCCCTGCAGAGACAGTGGGACAGTGAGTGGACTCTAATCACTAGACCCAGCTGAGTTCCCCTCACCACATCTAACCCCATATTGTTTGCAGAGATCTCTGGTGATAGCTCTGTTCCAGGAACAGGCCCTCTATCTAAATTGTTTTAAGGCAGTTAGGGGGAAAGTCATAGTTTCTTCCTAACTCTTTTGGGCCTTGATTGTTTTCAGCCTGAAATAATTGCCATGTGAGACACATTTTGGGGTGGCAAGTTGGCACGTCTTGTTTGCCTACACCTTCAACTCAGTTTATGAAATAGCGATCTCTCTAAGCTGATGTTCGGCAATCGTGTTCGTGATAGATGGCTCCAGGAAGGCAAAGCCAGCTGTTGCTTTTAATCCTGTTGCTATGAAAGCCGGGACAGAGATGTTTGCTTTCTCTTCTATTTGTGTTAGCGCCATAATAAAATATGACCTTTTCTGCTGTTTGTCTTTGACCTTGAGGTCACGTGCATCTTTTCTACAAAGTTGCTCAAGCTGGTTATTTTTCCATTATTGGTAAGAGAAAAGAGGCAGATCCAATTTAGATGTGCAGTTTTTGTTTTTATCTGAATTTTTGTTTTTATTTTAACTGTATTTGATAAGGAATGAATATATAGGGCTATAAAGATTCATTTTTAGGACTAAAAAATTCTCTTTATGAAACAAAATGCATCACTTTTAAAATTTAAATGATGAATTATAAGGTTTGTGTTTATTATTTCCTTTATTCACTTAATTTAATAATCCACTCATTCATTAAAACATGGAAAGCTAAAAACCAATTTCTCCACCAAAAAAGAAAACAAAACAAAAACAAATCCCCTAAGTCACAGAAGGACTGTGTGTAATGTAAAAGATAAAATGAAAGATATGGAATAAGTAATAAAAAAAGAAATCAAGTGTAATATTAATAATATTGTAGTTTAGATATTACCTCTTTAAATATTCAAAATTTAAGAACTTATAATACAACATCGACCTATTAGTTACCAAAATATGCCAGGAGATAGTTATCACTGGATACCTTTTAAAATCTACAAAACATTGGCATTTAAAGTTTAGGCAAACCAAGGAAAGATGACAGAATCAGCAATAAAATCCTCATCTGGTTTGCCATGTCTCCACCAGAGCAATTTCTAAGGACAACCAGCTACAATACTATTGAATGTGCCTGATCCTCTCTCAGACAATAAAAACCCAATTTACTTTGTAAGGAAGTGATAAATGCTTTCAAAATTTATTCACGTGTTGACTTAAAAAGAATATATGCACAACGTGAGAGTTGTGAGTTAAGTTTTATTTGGGGCAAAATGAAGACTGCAGCCAGGAGACAGCGTTTCAGATAACTCTGAGAAACTGCTCCCAGGAGGCGAAGCGGGGAGCCAGGATATATGGGAGTTTTGCAACAAAGAGGAGGTAATTGGGAACGTCAAAAGATTATTGTTAAATAAAGAGAACCAGATATCTCAAGTGAAGGAATTTCCAGCTTTTCTATATATGGGAAGGTGCAAGAGTCTGGGCTCACTGAAGTCATTCCTTTGATATGCACCTTAGCTATCTGGGGCCTGTATTTTCAAATCGAGTTTCCTCAGGGCTCACCACAGGGAGTGGCTGCAGTCTGATGGCTGCTAGATGGCAGATTCTCTTTTTTTCAACCCTGAGTTTCCTCAGGCCTCACCAGCTCACGTTGGAGGGCTGCAATCTTTGGTGACTGTGACATCCTTTGTTTATTAATATGGCAGGAAATATTCCATTTATAAATATTCCATTTATCACACGGGACAGTGAATGAGCACAAAAAGAGCCCTCAGCCAAATTGTTTCATATAGTATTTTTTGACAATTGCTTCAAAGATCCGATTTCTATAGTTTGTAAAAATAAAAATCTTAAAATTATTGATTATATATAGTTTATATACTATTTTCATTCTTAAAAATAATATTAAGAATGAAAGGAAATATCTCCAATTTATTCAAAGATGTAGGTTTTGAGGCATGTATTTTTTTTTAAATAAATGTATTTATTTTATTTATTTATTCTTGGCTGCATTGGGTCTTCGTGGCTGAGCGTGGGCTTTCTCTAGTTGCGGCGAGCGGGGACTACTCTTCGTTGTGGTGCGCCGGCTTCTCACTGCGGTGGCGTCTCTTGATGCGGAGCACGGGCTCTAGGCGCGCGGGCTTCAGTAGTTGTGGCACGTGGGCTCAGTAGCTGTGGCTGGCGGGCTCTAGAGCGCAGGCTCAGTAGTTGTGGCTCACGGGCTTAGTCGCTTCGCGGCATGTGGGATCTTCCCGGACCAGGGCTCGAACCCGTGTCCCCTGCATTGGCAGGCGGATTCTTAACCACTGAGCCGCCAGGGAAGCCCCGAGGCATGTATTTCTAATTTTAAATATTGTTTTGTATGCTAAACTAAAGCAGGATGAGACATTTTTCTAAACCACTTTAAGGGATATTAAAACTTGATCTTATTGGATATATATAAGACTTTTATAACTTTGCCATTTTAGCTTGTGCTGGGTAACAGCTTTCTGGAGACCACAAGGGGGCAGACTAAGAACAAATGAAAGAAAATAATCCATCTGTAGCCTCTTTTTCTGGTTAAAAGTTATTTTCAGACTGAACGGATCTGGTTTTAATTTCTTTTTACTGAATTTTATATTGTTGTCTTCTGACTGTGAAAACAATTTCACAATCTCTTTGCAAATATTGAAGAATTGATTGAGCACTAAAAATCTCAATTCATTTGATTGACCATACCCAGTTTATCTCTTATTTTCTTCTAAGAGATAGATAGAAGAACTGTGTTGAAGTCACAAATTATGCTGGAGGAATAAATTTTCATTCCATTATTTTCCATTAATTAATTTTCTTTTTGATATTTTATTTTAAAATATGAAAAAATATTATTCATAACTAATGTCTGATTTGTTTTCATACCAATTATACAGATTAATATTTTTAGAAGAAATGGCTTGGGTACTCTTGTATTCATTTTATTCTTATTTCGACTTCATAGGTTGACTGAAACTTTTATTTATTTATTTATTTTGGCCATGCTGCGCAGCTTAGTGGTACCTTAGTTCCCCCTCCAGGGACTGAACCCCGGGCAACGGCAATGAAAGCACCAGGTCCTAATCACTGGACCATGAGGGAAGTCCCTTGATTGAAACTTTTAAACACCCCTCTATATTTACTTGAAGTTAATTTGATTAGTTGGGAAAAATATTTTCTAACAGAATCAATTTTTTTTCTTCAGGGAAGTATATTTGTGTGCTCGTCTATCTAAAAATGATAACTACTGTGTAACAATTATAAGACTAACATATTGAAAACCATTCTTTGGCGCAAGAAGGAAAAGTTCATGTCTGCATTAATCCTGAATAATTAACTGAATGTTCATACAGAATGAATGCATGGTTAGAATGAAGAAAAGATCTTCACTGCAGTCAATGTTTTGATCCATTATAAATAAGTGAGATTTAGCTAATATGTTCAGCTACATTACTTCTAAATTCAACTAGATTTAAACATGGAAGTTATCCAACAGCCTACATACTTAAATATATCCAAGTGAAGTATTTCATTTAAATTATTATAGATAAAATATGAAGTTTCCTATTCACTTAGCCCCAGTCTCTAATTCCAAATTACTGCCTGCGATCTAGCCCGGGTGTAATGCATCCTACACTCCAAATAGTCACAATTTACTCTCACTGCCTATTCTTTTGTTTGAGATTTTAAAAATACACACGTTTAAATTTGGTATTTAATTCATAGAATAAAGATTTTAAAAGTTGAAAAATAGTGGTTAGATCTCTAAACAGACACCATGCATCTCAACCTAAGGATAAAGAGAATGAAAGAGCAACTGAAATTAGAACTGTTCATAGCTGAAAAGCCAACCCACATATCAACCCCTGCCGAACTGATCCCCACTCCTCATAAGCATTTGAAAAAGAGGAAATATGTATTCTAAACTTCAGGTCTTTTACCGGCATAGAATTTTAAAGCCCACGACAAAAGTTGATCAAGATCATTGCATAGACTCAGCCACTTTTTAGGGAAGAGATTTCATTTCCAGGCAGCATAATTTGCTAGGATCAGAAGGACAGAGCTTTTAGCTTTAGTAACACTAAGTTTTTGGATGACATGGTCTCAACTCGTATGCCTGGCTTATCCTGACAGTAGTGAGAACATGTCTCTCCAAGACTGCAGGCTTGCTGGGTTATACCGCAGGCATAATACTGGGGCTCCCTCCGGAGTGAGTCAGCTCCTGAGAACTTATGGGAGTCGAGGCCTTTTGATAATCTGAGACCACAGCTTGAAAAAGAAGAGTGACATCATATCGCTAGGAGATAAAATGGAGTGTGTGCTTCTCCGACAGTCATTTAGGGTTTTTCTTGCAAGAGAGATCTCTCACTCAGATACACCCTCTGAATGGTGTCAACAGACGTTCTCTGAGGGAAAACGGCTCCACAATGAAACATTCGTTCTTCTTATGCAGGCACCTCATCTTCTTCAGAGCCTCAAATGAACTAAAAAATAAAACAAAACAAAAAAACACTACTGTTTTCTAGAAACTGACAAATGAGATGCTTCCCTAACCCACCCTCAGCCTCCTGTCAGAATTCTACAATCTTTTATAAGAGATTTAAGTTTTAAGGGCTCTTAGGCTTTCCAAAAAGAGTTATGATTTTCTTTTATAATGATACCCTAGCCTAGAGCCTAGGGAAAAGGGAGAGCTGAGAATTTTTAAAATACAATTAGAAATAATTGTATCAAGAGAATGAAGTGAATACCAGTCCTGGGATAACATACCTATCTAGAGTAATGCCTACCAAGATTAGACTCCACTTCAAAAAATGATATTAAAAAAGAAACTTGAAAGAGGCATGCCAAAATATGTAAAGTTTTAAAGACTAGAAGGGTAGTTATAAATTATGTGGCACAATCAATAATATTGGGTGATTTCCTAGCATTTGGAAACAAAGATTTGCCATGTTTGAGCTAAAATGTTCTGTATCCACCAACCACAGCAGCTTGGCTTTTCCCCCACTGCTTCCTTTTGATAGGTTGCCGGGCAGATTCTCCTCAAGTCCAGGTTAAAATGCTCGGAGCACAGAGGAAATCTAAGTCCTTTTTTTCTGGCTCCTGGCTCCTGTGTCTCATGCCCCCTCTGGAGTCTGATGAGTATCTAAATACCTGGGTATTTGTGCAGCTCAAACACTCTTCTCCTCCTCCCCCGAGCACATCTACTTGGGACAAGAACCAACCTGAGCCTGGTCCGCTAGGAAGAATACATGTTATTATTTGTAGTGCTTATTTTGCAGAGCGTTAAATGTTGTTTGCACTATTGAGGTACATTAGAAGTATGTTCTGAATGAAGGTGTTGATGGGTTTATATGGTAATAATTACTTCTTGGTGATTTACATGATACGCTACCCCCAGTGGAGCTGTGGAGCTTTGGGGCAGACCCAGGAACCTTGGGACTTGCCTAAGGTGACCTAGGTAATTAACAGTTTTATACTTAACCCTCCTCTCCCAACCACCCTCCCTAAGGAAGGGAAGAGTAGCCTCCAATATCATTAAGTAAATGATAGGACAGGCTTTGAAGCTGGGCTGTCTGGGATTAATTTCTAGCCTTGCCACTTACCAGCCATGTGATCTTGGGATTTCTGTCTCCTAAAGCAAGATCTGACGTATTTTAAATGATACCCATTATCACTGAGAAATGAAATCATTTACTTTTAGGTCTTCCTTTCTGCCTGAATAACGTACACACATATACATTTTTTTTTTCTTGACTCTGATCAGCGTAGGCCTAGCCTTCACTTTCTGTCACCTACTCAGTCTTATCTAAGAAACATTTATTTTTGGCATAATCATGCATCAGCCCGTAAAGCTGAGAGAATCTTGGTATGTAAGGCAACTGGTCAGAAAACAAGTCCACACAGCTCTTGGTTGGTTGATATGACATTAGCATCAAGTCTGTCTGCTGTCCATCTTGACAGCTGGTCATAATTTTGTGAGGCTGAAATGAAAGGAATAGAAGCAGGATATTAGTGAGAATGAACAAATGAAGAGAAGGGTGTTTCCTTCACAAAAATACTACTGTACTTTTTTTTTTTTAAATAAACATACTTTTATTTTATTTTTGGCTGCATTGGGTCTTCACTGCTGTGCACGGGTTTTCTCCAGTTGTGGCGAGCAGCGTTGTGGTGGGCGGGCTTCTCACTGCGGGGGCTTCTCTTGTTGCAGAGCACGGGCTCTAGGTGCGCGGGCTTCAGTAGTTGTGGCACGCAGGCTCTAGAGTGCAGGCTCAGTAGTTGTGGCGCCCGGGCTTAGTTGCTCCGCGGCATGTGGGATCTTCCCAGACCAGGAATCGAAACCATGTCCCCTGCATTGGCAGGCGGATTCTTAACCACTGCACCACCAGGGAAGTCCCTGCACTTACTTTATATTCTGGTAGTTCTCCATCTGTTCCACATTGAAATACTAGGGAGACAAATTTAATCCTGGACTTATCTGTAAGAAAGCACTCTTCCAAATTCAGTAGAACTGGAGTTTCTCAGAGAACTTCCTAATTGCTCTGTCTCTTTTATCTTTGGTCCTGCATTGGTCATAGGTTGTTCTAAACCAGCCTCATTCTGCAAAAGACTATCCGAACTCCCTTATAGGAAGAGATGTTGATTTGGCTCTGTGTTAGGTGATGCATATTTAAACATGGAAACACAAGTCACTGAATTGACCAATCTCCTGTTAGGCATGTAAGCCAAGGAAATATAAACAGAATTGTGGTAATATAGAAGGACCACCTAAATCTGCGTGGACAATAGCAAAATGTCTGAAAGTAAGTGGGATAGAACTACATTCCCTTAAAACACAAAGCTGGAATGCCCTCATTTACTGCTTACATATCTAGCTAAGCCTTGACTTTGCCTCTTTTTCTTTTGTCTAGGAGGAAGCCTCTATGCTCTCTGTAAGCACTTCTAATCCTTTTATCCGCATCTAACACTTTTGCCAATGCTCTGAATCTTCTTCCCTCTTATTTCCTCTGGGATGTTCCTCCATTGGTCAGCTCTTACAGTCCATCTATTTCTCTAACATACTGCTATTAATTAACTTTATTTTTTTCAGTTTATGAAGTTTGTCAGTTCTCTCCCACATTAAAAAAAAATTAAAATTAAATGATCTCACTTTACTCTCCCTTCAATCTATCATCCTCTTGCTTGTTCCTTTCACAACTAAATCCCTTTAAGGCCAATGTTTAGAAAGTAATTAATTGCAGGACTCAAAGAAAAAATAATCAAGGACTTTGTAAATTGTAGAGCAAAAAGCAAATATGAGAAAAAACATGTTCTGCTTCTTGAAACTCTTCGGTAGCTCTGCATTGCACATAGAATGAAAGCAAAACTTGCTGCCATTGCCCACAGACCACTGTTAATCTAACATCTTCAAACTAAATTACAGCTTCCCCATCAATCCCAGATGTCTCATATGCTTTCTTGGACTTGTTGATATTTTGCAGCCGGGAATTTTGCTCTTGTTACTGGCTCTGCTGGAAAACTTCTTCCTCAACACTCAGGGTGGCTATTTCCTTTTCATTATTTTGGTCTCTAAGCAGATGTTTCCTCTTCAGAGAGCCTCTCTCTGACCATACAGCCCTGCCCCTGCCATCTGCCCAAATCACTCTCTTTTCCTCCTGTTTATCTCCCTCAGAGCACTTCTCATGTTCTTAAATTATTCATTTATTCATTAGTTTGATACTAATTTGTTATTTTACTCCACCACTAGAATGTAAGCTCTGGGGGGGCAGACTCCTTATTTGCCTGGTAGAATTTAACAAAGAGTTCAATTATCGAATCAAAGAGAGATAATAGATCATCTCTAGAAAGAGCTTTTTTTAATGAAGGAATAAAATAATCAAAGAAGTAATAGGAAAACATCCCCAAGGAGCCAGACAGAGCCACACCTTTTTGGCAGGCCAGCATCAGAGCTGCTTTGCAGGCAGTCAGTTGCCATGATATCCTAGGGTCCTCCCCTCCTTCCATTTCTGAATAGCATATGTCTCATGGTTAACCCTGGGTACATGCCAACCAGCCTGCTTATAGAGCATTTCCTTGAGACCTTCCTTACATGTCCTTGGTCTGCACTCTGGATCCCCAAATGATGGCGTAACAGTCTATAACTAACTGAGAGTCAGATGATCTCTGATTTGTTGATGAAGTTAAATACCAGACAACGTCTAAGATAAGAATTTCAAACAGCTGCCACTCTCTTGACATTAATGCTACCTAAACAAAGCATATTTTAATAAAACCTGCTCAAATGCCTCCTTGCTTGTTTTTCTTGATTTTTAAAAACATGATTCTGATATATAAACTAGAAAGCAAACAAACAAGGAAAAATTTCTAAACATTATATAGACAAAAGATGCAGCACTTATTTTTAAAAAGTGAATCAATCAATCAATCCATCAAACAAACAAAAGAGCTGAATCCTGGAACTTACTTCTCCAGATCAAATGGTTGCATACACACATCTGGATTCATAAAATTCTAAACTTACCACATGTGCTATAGTTTTCACCTGCGTTCACATTATTCTCTATGGCTCCTCAAAATTATCTGGGAGAGGTGTATAAACATAATATGCTAAAAGGTTAGAAGATAACAGTGATTTTCTCCTCATGATGTAGTTTCTATGCTCCTCTGTCACTACCTTTTCCCTTTTGTTCACCTGGTCCTAGGAGTGCTAGTTGCTTCACGTAGTTACAAATCTCTGGGGTTCATTGTTTTTGTTTTTTTAAACTTCTGATGCCTGTATAATCAACTATCCAAGTCAAATTCTTTCTGTTTGGTATACTTAGCATCATTTCAATTTCCTATCTGGACCCTGATAATACAAGCATTTGTATGCCCGTTTGTCAAAATTATATCAGCCTTTTTTCCACACATTCCTCTTTTTAAATTTTTATTTTGTGTTAGAGTACAGTTGATTAACAATGTTGTGTTACTTTCAGGTGTACAGCAAAGTAATTCAGTTATACATATACATGTGTCTATTCTTTTTCAAATTCTTTTCCCATTTAGGTTATTACAGAATATTGAGCAGAGGTCCCTGTGCTATACAGTAGGTCCTTGCTGGTTATCTATTTTAAATATAGCAGTGTGCACATGTCAATCCCAAACTCCCAGTGTACCCCTCCCACCCACCCTTCCTTTAATCAATTCTTTTAAAGCAGAACAAAAGGAGAAGCCAAAAAACGTGAACATCATAATGTTGCTTTTGCAAAATTTACTCAGAAAATCTGCTGATGTAATATGAGGTACAAATTCTCCAGATAACCATTGGTCTCCAAGTAAGTCAGAAGCAATTGTTCAGAGACAGATTTTGCTGCCCCTTGGTCTATAGCTACAATGAATCTAAATGTTAGATTTTTTTTTCTCCAGGGCATTTCAGTGAAGAGCAAGGCTTTAGTTAAGGGAATATAAAAACATAACTGTAGGGTTTATTACTGTAAATTTTCCATTCTATGGAAATATAAAAACATTATTGTAGGGTTTCTGCTCAAGAAAATAGCCATCAATTTATTTGTCAATTTTAACTAGTATACTAATTTTCTTTTCGGTTTTGTATAATTATAATCTATGAAAACAGATGTCTGTTAGACTTGCTGGATTCTGTTGTCATGCCAGCCAAGTAAGAGCTCTATGTTAGTTTCATTTTAAGCTAAAGGCCTTATATATAATAATACTCTCAGTTTCCATGGTGATTAGTTATGGTTATAACTCTAGTTATAAATCTGTGGTTCTAATGAAATTATGTGTAATAGAGGATAGAGAAAGCATGTTAGGGTCTTTTCAGTACAGAGTTAGAGAGAAAAGGTGATATAGTGATGTACATGGAAACCAATGCAGAGCGCCAATGTGTTTTAATAAAATTAAAATATGACAGCTCAAGGACACAAAGGCTACCACTGGATTTCTAGTCAGTCATGAATTATCAGAGTGAATAAGAATAAGGGTTCCAGAGATGTAAAATAAGGTTTAAGTCCTGTCTTTAAGGTTAATTGACTTTGTGTAAGTTAAATAGTATTTCTCTACCTTGTTTCTTCATCTGTGTACTGGGATCACTATAAAAATTTTTACATCATAGGATTTTTTTGAGGAGGAAGTGATAAAATATATTTAAAATTCATAGTAGTTTATGTCATTTAGTACTCCCTCAAAAGAAAAAAGCAATTAGTCACCTAATTACACATGAGACTAAAACAAAATCTATTCTCGAGGACAGTGCTGACTTTTCATCAAAAACAATGGAGCCTAGGGAATTCCCTGGCAGTCCAGTGGTTAGGCATGAGTTAGGCACATGGCTAGGCATGAGTTCAATCCCTGGTGGGGGAACTAAGATCTTGCAAGCTGCATGGCGTGGCCAAAAAAATAAAAACAATGGAGTCCAGAGGGCAGTAGAAGGACATACAAAGTGCTGGGGGCGGGGGCTGGGGAAATATACTGTCAGGCAAGGATTCTATATACAGAAAAACTATCCTTCAATGTTAAGTCAAAGTATCAATAAAGTCATCACTAGATAAATGGAAACTGACAGACTTTGTTGCTTGCAAAACCTTGCCCTTCAAATAATACTAAAGGAAATCCATCAGGTTGAATGGAAATGATACAACATGATCACATAAATCCACAAGAAGGAATGAAGAGTGCTGGAAATTGTAAACATATTGGTAAATATAAAAGACTGTGTGGATATCTATGTCTCTAACAATGTTTGTTTTAAAGTCCATTTCGTCTGATATTATTAGATCCGCTCAGTATGTTTATGGTTATAGTTTTCATGGTTTATCTTTTTCCATCCTTTTACTTTCAACTTATTTGTGTGTGCGTACTTATATATTTCTCTTCTAGCTTCTGTTTATTACATATACAGATATAAAATTTATAACACTGACAGCTAGAAAGAAGAGAAAAAAATTGAGCTATATTGCAGCAAAGGCAGTAAAGTTGCCATACTTTACTGTAATTTAGTCAGTATTAAACAGAGTAGGTTGTGATAAAATAAGGGTGCATATTCATAGAGCAACCACCACGAAAAGAACACAAGCATATTTAAATCATCAGTAAAGGATTTAACCGGTACATAAAGATTCATAAAATTAAGGCATTCAAAAGTAATTGAAGAAAAAATTACTCAAGCCGTATAGAAAACAAATAGCAAAGTGGCAGTGATATCAAACAGCAAAATTCCAATGACATCAATAACTCCACTGAATGTGAATAGACCAAGTCTCCAATAAAAAACAGATGTTGTCAGACCAGATGAAAAAGCAGGAACTAATGATATGGTATCTCCAGGGAGAAATATCTTAGATTCACAGACACAATAGCACTTCAGTGTGGCAGCCAACTGAGGCTACTGCTTCCTTTCATCCCCAAACCATATGAAAGGTGCTGTACACCTAATTTTCTATCCTTTATCTATTTCTATAGAGATACATAGATACATAAATACATAGATAGATACATAGCAGAAAAACTGCTATTTTTCTTACAGAACTATGATGGATACAGAAATGCCTATCTGAGAGATTAAATCACAGTGACAATGAAATATTTTGGTGAAAATAAGGAGTTTAAGTAAGGATTGCAATGGAAAATTTAAAGAAAGAAAACAATATAAATTTAAGCCATTAGATATCCAGCTCATGGCACCATCAGAAATTCAGAAATTCTGTCTGCCCTGACAGAACAACATCTCTTACAGGTGTAGGCCCAATGTATTTAAAATTAAACCTACACTTTGCCAGTTAAATTCATTGTCCTTCCAGGCCTCCTATGTGCAACTAAGAACTTGAGAAAGAAGAGTGCGATCAGAGTATTGTGTTGATAACATTGGTATCGATTCTAGGATTCCTTAAATAATACTTAAACGTCAAAGGTCCACAAAACCTGCCTTGCCTGCTGCAGTCACCCTTCTCCTTCATCCTCTGGCTGAAGAATTTATCTTCCAATTCTTGAAGATCATGTAATAACCTCACTTAAGTCAGTTTTCTTCCAAGATTCACTCCCATCACCTTGTTTGGCTTCACAACCAGATAAAATTCACAGATAAAGATTCACAACCAGAATGAAATCCTGGTGACCTAGAATGATGAATACAATGTCTGAGCCTGGAAGATATGTAAATTGACTGAAAAAAATAAGGCCCCTCAGGGCTTATTACCAAGCAGATCCAATGATGCTCAAAGTCTGAGGCATAAGTTTATGAATAAAATATATGGAAGATGGAGAGTCCTCAAAAAATTAAGCATAAAACTACCATAGGACCCAGCTATTCTATTTCTGAATATTTATCTGAAAAATACAAAAACATTAATTCAAAAAGATATATGCACCCTTATCTTCATTGTGGCATTATTTAGAATAGCCAAGATATGGAAACAATCTAAGTGTATATCAGTGGATGAATGGATAAAGAAGATGTGGTAAATATACACATATACCACTCAGCCATTAAAAAAAGCCATAAAAAAAGAATGAGATCCTGCCATTTGTGACAACATGGATGGATCTGGAAGGTATTATGTTAACTGAGATGACTCAGATAGAGAAAGACAAATACCATATGATTCCAATCCTATGTTGAATCCAAAAAACAAAATAAACGAACAAGCAGTGAGATACTCTGTGTTGAGAGATCGGTTTAAGATGGCATGGTAGAAGGACGTGAGCTCACTCCCTCTTGCAAGAACACCAGAATCACAACTAACTGCTGAAAAATCATTGAAAGGAAGACACTAGAACTAACCAAAAAAGATACCCCACATCCAAAGACAAAGGAGAAGCCACAATGAGATGGTAGTAGGGGCGCAATCACAGTAAAATCAAATCCCATAACTTCTGGGTGGGTGACTCACAGACTGGAGAACACTTATACCACAGAAGTCCACCCACTGGAGTGAAGGTTCTGAGCCCCACGTCAGGCTTCCCAACCTGGGGGTCCAGCAACAGGAGGAGGAATTCCCAGAGAATCAGACTTTGAAGGGTAGCAGGATTTGATTGTAAGACTTTGACAGGACTGGGGGAAAGAGAGGCTCCACTCTTAGAGGGCACACACAAAGTAGTGTGCACATCAGGACCTGGGGGAAGGAGCAATGACCCCATAGGAGACTGAACCAGACCTACCTGCTAGTGTTGGAGGGTCTCCTGCAGGGGGGGGGCCGATGTGGCTCACTGTGGGGCCAAGGACACTGGCAACAGAAGTTCTGGGAAGTACACCTTGGTGTGAGCTCCCCTAGAGTCCTCCATTAGCCCCACCAAAGAGCCCATAGGCTCCAGTGCTGGGTCACCTCAGCATTTCCTCTAAGATCAGGAACAAGACAAGGATGTCCACTCTTGCCACTATTATCCAACATAGTTTAGGAAGTCCTAACCATGGCAATCAGAGAAGAAAAAGAACTAAAAGGAATCCAAATTGGAAAAGAAGAAGTAAAACTGTCACCATTTGCAGATGACATGATACTGTACATAGAAAATCCTAAAGATGCCACCAGAAAACTACTAGACCTAGTCAATGAATTTGGTAAAGTTGCAGGATACAAAATTAATGCACAGAAATCTCTTGCATTCCTATACACTAATGATGAAAAATCTGAAATAGAAATTAAGGAAACACTCCCATTTACCATTGCAACAAAAAGAATAAAATACCTAGGAATAAACCTACCTAAGGAGACAAAGGACCTCTACACAGAAAACTATAAGACACTGATGAAAGAAATTAAAGATGATACAGATGGAGAGATATACCATGTTCTTGGATTGGAAGAATCAACATTGTGAAAATGACTCCACTACCCAAAGCAATCCATGGATTCAATGCAATCCCTATCAAACTACCACTGGCATTTTTCACAGAACGAGAACAAAAAATTTCACAATTTGTATGGAAACACAAAAGACCCCAAAGAGCCAAAGCAATCTTGAGAAAGAAAAATGGAGCTGGAGGAATCAGGCTCCCTGACTTCAGACTATACTACAAAGCTACAGTAATCAAGACAGTATGGTACTGGCACAAAAACAGAACTATAGATCAATGGAACAGGATAGAAAGCCCAGAGATAAACCCACGCACGTATGGTCACCTTATTTTTGATAAAGGAGGCAAGAATATACAATGGAGAAAAGACAGCCTCTTCAATAAGTGGTGCTAGGAAAACTGGACAGCTACATGTAAAAGAATGAAATTACAACACTCCATAGCACCATATACAAAAATAAACTCAAAATGGATTAAAGACCTAAATGTAAGGCCAGACCCTATCAAACTCTTAGAGGAAAACATAGGCAGAACACTCTATGACATACATCACAGCAAGATCCTTTTTGACCCACCTCCTAGAGAAATGGAAATAAAAACAAAAATAAACAAATAGGACCTAATGAAACTTAAAAGCTTTTGCACAACAAAAGAAAACATAAACAAGACGAAAAGACAACCCTCAGAATGGGAGAAAATATTTGCAAATGAAGCAACTGACAAAGGATTAACCTTCAATATTTATAAGCAGCTCATGCAGCTCAATATCGAAAAATCAAAACAACCCAATCCAAAAATGAGGAGAAGACCTAAATAGACATTTCTCCAAAGAAGATATACAGATTGCCAACAAACCCATGAAAGGATGCTCAACATCACTAATCATTAGAGAAATGCAAATCAAAACTATAATGAGGTATCACCTCACACGAGTCAGAATGGCCATCATCCTAAAATCTACAAACAATAAATGCTGGAGAGGGTGTGGAGAAAAGGAAACCCTCTTGCACTGTTGGTGGGAATGTAAACGGATATAGCCACTATGGAGAACAGTATGGAGGTTCCTTAAAAAACTAAAAATAGAACTACCATATGACCCAGCAATCGCACTACTGGGCATATACCCTGAGAAAACCATAATTCAAAAAGAGTCATGTACCACAATGTTCATTGCAGCTCTATTTGGAATAGCCAGGACATGGAAGCAACCTAAGTGTCCATCGACAGAGGAATGGATAAAGAAGATGTAGCACATATATACAATGGAATATTACTCAGCCATAAAAAGAAACGAAACTGAGTTATTTATAGTGAGGTGGATGGACCTAGAGTCTGTCATACAGAGTGAAGTAAGTCAGAAAGAGAAAAATAAATACCATATGCTAACACATGTATATGGAATCTTAAAAAAAAAAAAAGGCTCTGAAGAACCTAGGAGCCAGACAGGAGCAAATGTAGAGAATGGACTTGGGGACACGGGGAGGGGGAAGGGTAAGCTGGGAAGAAGTGAGAGAGTGGCATGAACATATATACACTACCAAATGCAAAATAGATATACAGTGGGAAGCAGCCGCATAGCACAGGGAAATCAGCTCAGTGCTCTGTGACCACCTAGAGGGGTGGGATAGGGAAGTGGGAGGGAGACACAAGAGGGAGGAGATATGGGGATATATATATACGTATAGCTGATTCACTTTGTTATATAGCAGCAACTAACACACCATTGTAAAGCAATTATATTCCAATAAAGATGTTAAAAAAATAAAAGAGATAAGGTGCCCACTCTTGAGGTCAAGGAAAACTTCTCTGTCTGCACATGCGCAGGAAGGTTCCTTGGGGGTCAGAAAGGGAGGGGGCACCACCCCATAATATGTGTGGACATGCACCCACAGGCCTCTGCAGTGGGATCCATCTTAACAAAGAGTGCGTACACATGTTGGGGAGGGTCCTAGGACCAGTCAGTTGTGAAAAAAGAAAGAATATAATTGGCCAAAGGTAAACAAAGACGGGGAAGGACTGTCCTATATAAGTAATTTAAATCACCTCTTTACTGCGCTCCTCATTTAGGACGCCTGCACTCCTCTCCGGGTGTGTATTTCTGCCTAGCTTCTGACTTACTGTGCTCTTCCTCATTAGAGAGGACGCCCATACCCTTTCACTCTGGGTGCGTTTCTCTGCCTTACTCTGTCTTAAACTGTTTCTCTGTGTGCTCTCCCACATGTTATGCTGTGTCTCTAATAATAAGGTATGCACCTGTTTTTACAGTTTTTGACTCCATGAAACATTCTTGCTTTTAAACGGGGAAAAGAGCTAGGGCCACTTTGCTTCTAGCCTTTAGCCCCTGGTAGACTAGCGGTTAGGGTTCCTGGTTTTCATCCAGGCTACCCAGGTTCAATTTCTGGGCAGGGAAATAAGATATCTCTTGAGGACCACTCACTGCTGTCTCTCTGAGGTCAGCTGCATATCATGGTCACTTGCAAAAGGCAAATGAACAAGGTGTTAAGCTGATGAATGTCAACACAGGAAGGAAACAAAAGTGTCATCTAATTTACATGTTTCTAATCTTAATAGGAAAACCAGACCTTCCTATTTGGATCACCAGCATTGGAAGCTACCCAGGTAGTTCTCATGACTTTGTCGCCAGCTGATATTACTTATTTAAAGACCTCTTTTCCCACTGCCCTAGATGTCTGCAGCTTGTGTCCAGTTTACAATCTCACAGGTGGAGATGTGCACTGGCCAAAGCATGGAATTCGGCCACCAGCTGACTTTGTTCTTTGGTGGCGCAAGCTCATCCCGAAGATCACCACATCAAAGTACGGGGGCCAAGGGAAGCCAGCTATCTACTGCCCCCACCGACCCACACGACTCTGGAAGATCTAAGGACTTTAGAGACCCAGAGGAGGGGTCGCTAATGAGTGACCTTTGAAGGCTTTCTGCTACAGGTGAGCTCAGAGAAGTTGCAGTGGTGTATCCAGAAGATGGGTACATTCCCCCATTGACTTCCATCAGTGCTTTATTGGGGTTTTCTCAGAAATTATTGGCATGGATGCAAGGATGGATCAAAATCATCCTCTGGCCCTAACCACTTTTGTCTTGCCTTTCTTACTGATTATCCAAACTCGAATTAGGGAAAAGGTGGGAGGATGGACAGTACAGACTACTGCTTAAATCTTAACAGTGACTACTTAGCTTGGGGGACAACCTAGAGAAGGATAAAGAAGAAAGGAATAAATTAAAAACTGCTATGTCAGCTGCTCAGAACTCTTTACTAAAAGAAATAATCCCTGCTCTGGACAACCTATGAAGGGAATGAAAGCAAAGAGATAATATGTAATTATTGCAAGAAAACGGGATGTTGGAAGAAGGACTGTAAAAAGTTACTTTGGAGGATGCAAGAATTTCATGAACAAGGGAAGCAAGAAAGGCCAGAGGCTAGGAAATAATTGACAGATGGCTTAAAATTGACAAATTCAGGGATCTCAGAGCCAGAAACTGGTGAAATGGTCATGCTGGTGCTACTTACTCTGCAATTTCCTTGAGAATTTCTCATTTCCATTTGGTGATAGATCAATATAAGATATTGGTGTATTGGATCCACCATGTTCCTTTTCCTCCGAGGTTCCCATACAAATCGGTCCTCTGATTGAAGTGCAAATTTCCTTACTTCCTGTATCCCCTGGGAAGAGATCTGCTGTGCAACTTAAAAGCCAGCATATTCTGTACTCCGGCAGAATGTCTGTGGATTTCTATGGGGAAAAAGCCACCTGATTTGTTTACTGTGTGTCGTCTGAAAGAAAAGGGATACTGCAGAAAGTAGCAGTGTGACACCATGTGGGAAAAGCACCCTGAAACAGGTTGATGTGTTACTTTTGGCCCTAGAACCAGATCTAAGAGAATCAGAAAAATAAGGGGTAGTTTAAAAAGAATGCTCATTCTGTAATACTCCCATGCCTCCAATAAAGAAGGAAGGTTAATTTTATATGGATGGTCAATGACTATATGGCTTTGTACAAAATTTCGGAGAAGTAAATAAATTTGTTGTTCCATTATCAGTGTGGTTCCTAACCCTGCAACTGTTCTGACTTCAATACCATTGTTTGCAAGGTTTTTTTTGCATTGAATAGTTGATCTATGTTCTGCATTTCTCACTTTCTGTCCCTCTCGTGGATAAATCTAAATTATTATTGCTTTTGCTTATAAAGGAATCCAGTATCCAGTATTTACGGCAAAGGATTCCTAAAGGCTTTGGGGACTCTATTTTTAAAAAATTATTTACAAAACAAAAAGTGAGCAAGAGATTTGTCCCACCCCCAGAGGGATCGGTAATTACTCAATATGTAGATGATTTGCTGGTAGTGTCAACAGCTAGAGAGCAATGAAAGATTGATAATTTGGCTTTGCTGCAATTCTTTCCTTCACAGGGGCATAAGGCCTCCCAAACAAATTGCAATCTTGCTAAATGTTTGAGGCATCTGTTGTCAGCTATAAGTCACAGAGTATTACAATCTAGTAGTCAGTGATAACAGCTTACCACCAAAAAAAAAAAAAAGCGACTCGTGGGACTAGTACAGAATTTTACACAACAGACTCCAACATTTGCAGAGTAGACAAAACATCTGATGAAAAACGTGCGTGATAATTCAACATGATAATTCGTCCTCTGGTTTGGTAAGAAGAGGCTTTGAACAACTGAAATTGGCTTTGATGCTATGCTATGGTGATTTCTTATTAAACTTGGAAGTTTGGAGGATTTTTTTTTGGGGGGTGGATTTTGTTTTGTTTTTTTGGTCTGTAATTAAGTCGTCACAAGCAGCTAAGTTAATAGCAGTTAGGAGAGCTGTAATTCTTGGTTCTGCATTTACAATGAATATGTATACTATTAATAAATATATGTTTGGTGTTTGCCATGAAACAGGGGAAATTTTTTTTTTAAAGGGCCTCCGGGTGTCCCAGCCCCATAGGAGCAGTAGAAGGCCGGGAGGAAGCCGGTGGAGTGTAGCCTGGTCTCTCCCGCGAAGCGGCGCCAGCCCGGAGCCGCCCGGGTCCTCACGGGCAGCTTGGTAGCCGCCGCCCGCGCGTCGCGGACACCCCCGCCGCCATCTTGCTCCGAGGTTCGCGGTAAGTTGGTTTTTTTTTTTTTTTTGCGGTAGGCGGGCCTCTCACTGTTGTGGCCTCTCCCGTTGCGGAGCACAGGCTCCGGACGCGCAGGCTCAGCGGCCATGGCTCACGGGCCCAGCCACTCCGCGGCATGTGGGATCTTCCCGGACCGGGGCACGAACCCGCGTCCCCTGCATCGGCAGGCAGACTCTCAACCACTGCGCCACCAGGGAAGCCCCGCAGTAAGTTTTTTGAAGAGAGAATTTTTTTTTTTTGCGGTACGCGGGCCTCTCACTGTTGTGGCCTCTCCCGTTGCGGAGCACAGGCTCCGGACGCGCAGGCTCAGCGGCCATGGCTCACGGGCCCAGCCGCTCTGCGGCATGTGGGATCCTCCCGGACCGGGGCACGAACCCGTGTCCCCTGCATCGGCAGGCGGACTCTCAACCACTGCGTCACCAGGGAAGCCCCAAGAGAGAATTTTTTGTATCAATGGGAACTTAGATATCCCATAGGAAACTGATAGCTGCTTTATCAGAGGCTTTACAACGGCCTGCTCAGATGTCAGTGATTTCTTGTAGGACTCACAGGGCAGAAGGGCAAAATTTCTAAAGGCAATAAATGTGCTGACAGAGTTTCAAAAGCGACTATGAACCTATGGCCGTCTCCAAATTTAGAAGTCCCACTTTTAATGCTATAAGAAAGTTTTGTTCATAAAATGGACAAATGGACTATAAAAGGGGCCCAAAGAAATGTGGCTGGACTATGGGAATTACCTAACAAAGTAATTCCTATATCATAGTCCCTATTAGTTTGGTTAATACTGCTGTGTCAACAAAGTCATCTGAATAAAAGAGGGATTTTATTTTAGTTTAAAAATTTTTTTGGTTTGTTTTTGTTTTGACATTTAAGAATGTTACAAATTCACAGTTTTCTCACTTTTTATTCATTTTAGTGAGCTGTAATTTGAGGAAACTAGGAAAGTCTTATAAAATTCTTCATATCTAAGAAGTTTTTACACATATATGTAAGACTTGCTTTGTTTTTTTTTGTGGTTAAGTTGAATACCTGAAAGTAGATTTAGTTTATTGAGTAACAGTGTACACTCAGTACTAACAGGCAGAAAAAGCTGGCAGATAGAATTATTGGGATGCCAAGAAATATTCTAAACGAAGGATTTTAAAGGAGCTAGACTTATACTACTCCTAATAAAAAGATGAAATTATTTAAAATATTAAAGAGTTGTGCTACGTCTCAGTAGAATTCTTTGAGGACACTTCCAAAATAAATGCAAGGAGTTTTCCTTAATCAACTTTCCAGAAACCTGGTGTCAGTTGAATTTCATAGAATTAAGGCCTGCAAAAGGAAAAAGATTCTGTCTAGTTATGGTGGATATGATGTTTGAATGGCCCAGGCAGCAGTAAAGCCTTTCTTAATACACATAATTCCTACTTTGGGCACATCAGAGCATATTAGATATAGAAGTCATTTATTTCTACTGTTGTCTGGGAATTATACAAACGTTTGCAGATTCCTATAAGCCTCACTCCTCTGCACAAGTAGAATGAATGAATAAAACTCTAAAAAAAAACTCATTGGGAAAGATTTTGCAACCTCCTGTGTTAAAAAGGCCTAGAGCTTTACTTGTAGCTTTGTTAAAAGTTAGAGGGACCCCTACAGGCAAGAACAGAATCTCTCCCTCTGAACTTATAATTGTCATACCTGTGAACTTATAATTGTCATGCCTATGAATTTGGGTCTGAGACTATATCCTGTGCCTGATTTAACTGAATCCTGTCATAATCATTGTCCAAAACTTAAAAGAGCTTCTCTGTTTCCTAGAAACCCTGAGACATAAAGTCATAAGGACCTGGAAGGACTCACTGGAAAAGGTCTGCCACCTGTATGGACCAGGATATCTCACCTGCATGAAGGTATTCCAGAGGAAAGATAGGCTGTCACTGCCCTGAGAAGGACCCACTCAGGTTGATGCTGATCACCGTGGCTATCAAAGTAAGAGAAAAACTCAGTTGGATCTGTGCTTCCCATGGGAAGCATTTCCAAAAACAACTTCAAACTTAAATTTTTTAGACTGATGTTGGTACTGAACTCAACTAAAAGGAGGTATTCTAGCAAACTTATTACTATTCTCATAGACTACCTTGCTGACCTATTCACAATAGGGTTATTTCAGATACTTTAAAATCACATTTCCTAGAAAACAAACATGCTATTTGTTACATTACTTTTTCTTTGGTATTCCCAGTAATGATGCCTATAATCTCAATCAATTCTAAATTATATTCCCAGTGTAAACAAGGTCTGGACTTATAAATTCAACAATCTGATTATTGATAGAGTAAAAGTAGAATAATCTTTCTTAGTAATATTTTTATAATAACAAAGTAAAAATAACTGATATGCACCCAGATACTCAAGCCCTAAATTTGACCCGAAAATGTTTTAGTAACTGGTTTGATTGGAAAGATGATGTAAAAAAGAACATCGTTGAATTAATAGACACATCTGGCGTTTACAGATAGGAACTTGAAGTCAACCTCATTCTATTAACTTTGGGATGCAAGTTGCCTCTAGCTCCAGTATATCCAGATAAACTAAAGTAAATGCCTGTCATTAATGCATATGTAGTTGACTGTTATAAGAGTATAATTATGGATTTAGACCCAGTGCAGGAAAAAAAAAAGTGACCTATAGGGTGAGTTTTTCATATACATTAAACATTGGAAGTTCAAATCTGTACCTTTCAGTGGGTATCTCATAGTGAGATTTTCATATTTGATGATGGCCATGGGTGTCTTTGTGTTTCACATCCAGGTAAAATTATTTGGGAACATACCAATTGGTAAATAGTTAAATCAGATTCCTGATTAGCAATGAACACAATTTTTTCTTGGTCATACATAAATTTTACAAGCTGTGATGTCTTTAATGCTTGTACTTTCAAATTATCAACTATGTATTTGGCAATTCCTTATGAAGTCTTACCCAATCCAAGCCTACAGAGTAGCTTAACTCTGGAGACCAATAAGCTAAATTTGTAATTAAGTGGTTTCTTTGCAAAGCCCAGTAAATTTCTCCTGAGTTTCAGTCAATCACATACATAGCGTCACACTGATATAACAATTTAGGCTTTTTAGTCATTGTACTATGTTCCCAAATAATTAAGCTTCTAGGGCTGATAAATTGTGGGGAAATGACTAGACATGATATTGGAGGGGAAATAATGGAGGGTAAGGTTTATTTTAGTAGGGTTGTTTATGCAAACTCATCTCCATGTAGACTCATCTCCAGTGCTAAGAATGCTCTCCTCTTCCTGGTGCAGGGAAGACACCTTTCTCATGGGACATGTTTTCCTTGATTGTGGCAGATGGGGGAGGGCAGAGAGCCCTTTCTGCATCTGCTGTTTCTCAATTACCCGCAGCTCAAAATAATCCTTATACCAAAGTGTCTTATTTTGGGGTGGCACATCCTAATTCCCTTCATTTGGAGCCCCAAGATTCTGCTTCCTGTTCAGTTGTCTTCTACTTTGAACTTTATGATGTCATCTAGCTCTTTGTTCTTACTGATGAGTTATATGCTAAATTCCTCTTCCAAAAATCCAGATATTTCATGGCAGAAGTAAATTTATTGTCACAAGGCTCAAATATTAAAAAACGTAACTCTGCTTGCTATAATAAAACTTCACTTAGCTCTTATTCTTGCATAATTGCTCATACGGGGAAATTTTACTTTTGTTAATTCAGGGTAAACTCAGTTATTTACAGTTTAAAATTCATTTTCTTTTGGGTAGATGCTCAGTCAAATTAGGATTCTCCATCTCTGATTTTTCCTTTCCTCATCACCATGTGGTATTCCTTGTTCTGTGTTAGATGACAGAGGCAGAAATAATTGGTCGCTGGCTGCCTTTTGCCAATACTTACCTATTTCTAATCTACTGACTCTTGATGCCAAAAAGTGTCCCTGGTAAATAATTACTCAATGCATTTCCTTTTTCCTAGTCCTTTTTCACAACCCCTTGTTTCTTCAAATTCTAGAACTTTTATGATAGTGAAATTGTAAAGACTTGGGTAAGATTATCCTTTCAACATGTTGTTTGCTTCCAGTTCACTTAAATCTATTTTGGAACTTCTAAACATTGTCAGTCTTGAATAAATTATGCTTCTAAGATCATAAATCAATATAAGACATTTCTCCAAAACCTCAATCAGACATCACACCATGGGTCCTCACCCAATATAGGAGCAACCCCATAGATTTTTGAAGCCTGTTTTTTCCACTTTATCACTATTTTCAGCATAATATCTTCAGCAAATTATAAAATTGCACTGTAAAAAGGAGAAATAGTTGGACTTCCCTGGTGGTGCAGTGGTTAAGAAACCTCCTGCCAATGCAGGGGACACGGGTTCGAGCCCTGGTCCAGGAACATCCCACATGCCGCAGAGCAGCTAAGCCTGTGCATCACAACTACTGAGCCCGCACACCTAGAGCCGGTGCTCTGCAACAATGCAAGCCACCACAGTGAGAAGCGCGCTCACCGCAACGAAGAGTAACCCCTGCTTGCCGCAACTAGAGAAAACCTGCGTGCAGCAATGAAGACCCAATGCAGCCAATAAATAAAATAAATTTATCAAAAAAGAGGAGAAATAGTTGATAGTTTTGATTATTTAGTCCATCAACAAATGCTAGGTAATGTTAAGGGGAAAAAGTAAAGTATTCCCTTTGTTATAATGAACGATAAATTCCTTGATGATTGAAACCAAATTTGATTTGTCTCTTTCTTTCTAGAAGTTCCTGGCTTCTAGAAATACACACATACTCTCAAAGTTGAATTAAGCCAACGTAACAGGCAGGACTCTCAAAGTGAACTTTTAGCTCTCTAATTTATAGGATACCAAAATATATATCAAAAACCAACTTAGTAATGCCTGGATTCAGAACGATGAATGTTCAGAGAGGTGAGATTTTTCCAAGCTAACCATGCCCTCTACTCAGCCTGGCTTGACCATCTCCTTCATAGTAAATCAATGCCTCTTTGGCATGTAGCCTCCTTCATTCCTGCCTCAGGGAAAGGAGACTATGAAACTCTTTTTATAAGATATCATGGCTTCTGGGTGTTCAATCAGTGAGGATATATACACATGTAATACAAGATAATTTACATTACCATTACTCTCAGGAGCTCACTGAAGTAAAACTATTGAAAAATCTGTTACTGTAAATTTTAGGTTTTTTATTTTATAAAACATTTTGTAATTGAAGTAAATATTAAATGAACCACTGAGAGGCAGTGTAGTCCCCCAAATCATCCCTTCTTCCCATAAAAAGATGGTTTTAGTTTTCCTTTTGAATCCAGAGCATACTAATACTACTTTGAAAGATTTTGGTGTACATAAGGGATGAAGACTCATTGGCAATATCTCATTCTTCTTACTGGCTCTTTTTCTATACAACCGAAAATCAAGCTATTTTGGAAACACATCCCGGAAAATTGAAAACTGTCCTAAAAAAATGGTTTCCCAGCAAGATCATAAGGTGAATATTTATCATCATTGGAACAGGGGTGGATTTAACATTTGTTAAGGATCTTATTTGAGCCAAGCATCTATTTTTAGTAAGAAATTTTACTGAAACAAATTCAGTGGAAAAACCCAGAAATAAGGATTAAATGGTCCGCTGTGAAGGTATCAAGCAGATTTATGAAACTAAACAAGACAGACTCACAGTAGAACATTTCAGTTGAACGGATAGAACTTTTTTTGGTTCCTGCTCCACCTGCAGGTGATACTGTGCTACTCACCACATCGTCTCTGGGAAAGGAAAACTCAGAGGGACACAAGTGTTTAAAAAAATAATTTTGTTTCACTTGCAATGTTTTGCAAAAATGACTTCAGAATAACTAGCTATCCAAAAAAAAAAAAAAGCCAACACACAAGTACTTAGAGTAAAAACCAAAAAAAAAACCCCATAAATATTACCATAGTTATAGGTAGTCTGTTCAAGGTGGGGAGATAGCAGTTTGCTTACTTGATTTTCATATCTGCAAGAGTCAAAGGTCATCATATGTCTCCAGTCATCAGTATTTGAAAAGTAGGGGAGATAGCAACTTAGAGAAAGGGCTCAAGGCTTTACTTACTCAGAAACCAGTGCTCTAAAAGAATGCTTTTGCTTTAAGTTTATCTGAGGATACAGATTGCTTTTTTTCTCACTGTTTATGTGAGGTGCTTAGTAAAAAAGACAAAAGAGCAAGGAGTCCATTTTGCCCTCTCAGTCCCTGTTTCTGGTTAAATATCATTCCCACATAAGTAGGGATTTGACCACATATGTTTGTATAGCTATTTCTAATTCAGTATCAATAATTTGATGTTTATTTGGCTGGTTTTATTTTATTTTATTGTTATGAATAAACAAAAATGTTCTTGTTAATATTACCATAACTAGAACCATGTGAAACTAGAGCATGATATTTAATTTCTCTCTGGAGGCTTTGTAAAAGTCTGAGGACCATAAGTTAATCACTTTTTTTCAGAAGTACTTTTATTGCCCTTATAACTATAAATTGCAAGGCTTGGGTTCAGAAAACAACCAATGTACCCCTACTAAGTTTTGCCTGCAATACTATAAATGTAGAAATATTTCTCTTTCTCTAAGATCTCCAAGATTCCTGTCCTGCAAGAAGGTAGCATTCTTTCCTATCTGTAAGTCTAGGAATCTATAAATCATAGAGCAGGAACCAAAGAGTATATTGTGGCATCATTTCCATATGAAAAATATATTCTTTTTTCCTCAATAGACTTATCATGCCTTACTAAATAAGATTTTTATTGAAACTATGCAAATAATTATAATAAAAAGCCACAAGAAATATTAAAGGCATTTTGCCCAATATTTAACCATTGTTCTGTCAACAGGAGCCAATAATGTTCCTTTGATTTAAACAAAACCATCTTTCTTAAATTTTTCCAATTATGTTTATTTTATATATTGAGGGTTTTATTTTCAGGACTCTTACTGAACTCTAAGAAATCAATTAAATATATGTCATTTAAAGAATTTTTGCAGTTTGTAATAAGATAGGCTGTTAAAATGGATAGATCAAGAAGAAAAGTGTTCTCATACTTAGTAAAAAATAAAACAAAACATTAAGTACAATTAAATTTTCTCTTTCGAGTCATTCAGTCTGAAGTAATTACTTCTTACTCATTTGATCTGAAGTTTTTGGGGAGTCCACTATCACAAAGTCATCTGCATCTATACCAAGAATGCTAGAAATCCTGTCTGATAGATATCTGCTCCTGAGAGCTGTATGCTGAAGGCTGTTCCTTACAGAATCAGTAGTTAAGAGTGTGTGGTCAAGTCCTTTACTGAAGTTATCATTCTTTTGATGTTTCTTCCAGTACACTCTGAAGCTTGTAGTAGGGACCTTTAGATAAGTGTGAATGAAAAGCAGAAACCACTTTTTGTTTATAGGATTGAAAGACTCTGGTTATTTTATTATAAGAATGAACAAAATAAGAATGGAGAAATCCGCTACTGAAGTTTCAAACAAATCAATTTTTTAACAATCAGTAAATGATTACCCTGAGAATAAGAACATATTAATGACAGTGATGTCACTGACAAGTCTCCAGGGTCTTTTAATTTATCCCCCAAAATGTGTGTTATAATTGTCACCAATTGGCAAGCTATTTTAAACCGAGAAACTAACTCTTTATAATCAACTTATTGATAGTTGTTGTAGCCGTCTTTGCACACTATGGCTGTCTTTGTACATTAACTTGACTGTTGCTATTCATCCTAAAAAGTACAAATGTACTAAACTATTTATTTTGCGTATAATTATTATAGGAAAAATGTGCTCTTTTTGATTTGTCAGCTCTTCTTATATCTTGGGCTTGGCAAACAAGTCAGGTTTCACAGTAGTGTCGAGCCAATTAAAATTATGGTATGATTTTATATACATACACAATTATTTTTTAGCATCCCTTCTTTTATAAAGTAAAAGAGAAATTTACTGATGTATGATTATTGATTGATCTATTAGTCTTCTGGGTATAAAGGACACCTTGATAGTTTTATTACTCTGGTTTTGAGGGCTGAATCTGTTGCTCTCAAAAGGAGATAATACATGTTATGAGAGTTTAAAGATAAGTGCTTATAGGAAACAGTTACAATCTTGATTTTGACTGAAAATAAACACAGCAGTGAGTAACAAGATATATGAGGAAATCTAGCTTTTCAGAAGTGAAATCTTGTTAAAAATATATTCAAAAGCATGAAAAAAGTACACACACAAAAATCAGTAGGCTCTTGAGTGAGACTGTTTTGATGATTATAAGAAACTTTTGCCACCTAAGAAGAGAAAAATGTAGTGCTACTTGTCAAGAGTGGCCAGTAGATTCAAAGATCAATTTTCCTTTGAACCATTTCGTTGTTTTTTCCTCTTTATTATAAGCTTCCTTTAACAATTTTAATATCTTCATATTTATCTTTAGACATATAGCAATGCACATTTAGTTAAAGGCTATTGTTTAGATTATCTCAGGATGCAAATTGCTTTCTCCCCCCTCTCCGTGGCAAGTAAATAGGCTTGTTCAAAATGGCAAAGAATAACAAGTCAACATTTCTTCTCACCTGGTACACAGGAAAGAAAGGGCTTGACAGGAGAAGTCCAGTATACTTTCTTGTCCAGGAGAGACATCACACATGTAAGCTCCTGAGTAAAATGTACCTTCTCTTTCCAAAACGAACACAGCAGGCTTGTATTTCTGTTAACTTGGCAGAGGAAGAAACCATGAACTAAAAAAGATAAGTTCTACGTAGGCCAAATTTCTTAACTATTCATCCTGTTTTAAAATGGTGAGGATAGAGGTTCAACGTAACTGTCTCATTGCATTCTGTTGTTTAATAAGCTAACAGTTAAGGAAAACGCCGTGCCTTTATCCTTAGGGAAAGATCAAGAACACTCATTTGGTACAAGCTTTATGCATCTAAATCACATAAGGGTGTGTCCTTTGAAATCATAACAGGGGAAATACACTGAAATTGGCAAATATATTTAAGAAGGGTTAAAAGAACCTTGGAAGTGGAAGTTTCAAATTTGCTCTTTGCACACTCTGTATTTTGTTAGCTAGCCATAATTTATCTTTAAATCATCCCATAATACTGTTAGGGTTAAAAAAAAAAAAAGATGGGAGGGAAGGGAGTATATAATTAATTTGATACAGTTGGGTATGACCTATACATTTTGATTCCTGTCCATCCCACACCACCACAAGTACATATTTTACTATAAAAATATGCCTGGGTAGTTCATTCAAGGTAGCCCAAGTTGTGTCAGAAATTAAAGTATACACATCACCAGTTTATGGTAATTTTTAGGATCTTAACATTCCTTGGGGGAAAAAAATGAGGGAGTGGGGGCTTAACCATAGATTTTTTTTTTTTGCAAGGGTGATTATTCTGTAGAGGAGCCCACTTAATGTGACTTGTTTCAATAAGGAATCTTTAAGTGTGACTAAAATATTTTAAAAAACGGTTAAAACATTTTTAATGCAAAAGAGAATGGTTTTCTTTCTCATCTGTTATTAATTAACCAGATTAGGACTTGCACAAATGGAAACAAATAGCTTCGTTTCATGAATCATCTCTGAATAAACATACAACTTCAAAAACAAAAAAAGAATTCAGATTAAATACCTCATGTATTTGAGGCAGGCCTGGGCCAAAGTGTCTTTCACCAAAAGAAGTACCAGAAAAAATGCTGAGTAACATCAAGAAGATGGAGGAATAGGAAGTTATAGCCTAATACAGAAACACCAATTTTATAACTGTCCACAGAAGAAAATACCTTCATGAGATTTCTGGAATCCATGTGAGAGGTAACAGCACCAAGGTGGAGCACAGAAATAAAAAAAGATGAATTGAAAAGGGTATGAGTAGTTTCACTTTATGTGCATCACCCATCAAAGTACAATGCTAAGAGAGATCCCCTTGGCCCACAAGTCTCTCATGGAGGAAGGGAGACTGAAGTGAGCAAGGGACTTTGCTGCAGACCCTCAAACACTGGTGGACCCCATCAGCCAGCCCACCCAGAATCTTTGGCTGGGCTGACTGGTGAAGGCCTTTCCCTGCAAAGACTGGAAGAAGTGTTCCTTCTTCAAATGCATGGACACCAACACAAGGCCACAAGGATCACAAAGAATCAGGGGAAACTTGACACCACCAAAGGAACTAAAATAGAACCCTAGTAACTGCCCTACAGAAATGGAGATCTTACTACCTGACAAAGAATTCAAAATAATTGTCTTAAAGAAGTTCAGTGAGCTATGAGAGAACATAGACAGACAACCAAATGAAATCAGAAAAACAAAATACATGAGAAGAACTTTATGTAAAAAAGCAAAAAATCATGTACTGTATAGATGAGAATCATCTATGCTGCTCAAAAAATGGTTTCTTTTTATCTTACATCATTGTACATTTATAAAGTCATGTTTTCAAAGACTGTATAGCTCTTTTTGAGACACTCCTAAATTAGAGGCCCTATATAGGAAATACATTTCGACTTCTTTGAATAAAGCAATTAAATATTCAATAGTAAAATAAACACACAAAGTATCTGGACTCCAAGCAATATTAATTTGTAATGTTTTAAGTTCTAATTGAAGTGAAAAGAGTTTTGCTTTTGTACAGATGGGAAACTTCCTGAAAATATCTTTCCTCATGTTTTCATTCTTTCACGTTAAGCTAGTTGGGAGCCTGAGAAAAACAATCTGAGACTTTGAGGAGCATGAATAAAAACATGAGGTCAGAGGAGGCTTGGATGATGAGAGCAGAGATTCATGATGGGAAATAAACTGTTCTACTCTTGGGGGGGAAAACACTTATAAAATCATACTAAGTGGAACTGTCATTGTAAAGCCACAATGTATTTCATTTTAAAATATATATATAATGATTCTATGTGTGCATTCACATGTAACATTTTCTAGCTTTGTCAACTAAAAAAGCCTAAAAATGATTGACAATAACCAATCCATGAACAATAAGCATTTTAAGTATCCAGACTGTGATCTTGAAATAACAATTTAAAGGGAAAGAAACCAGAACATCTTGAAAAGTGACGTGATTCCAGTGCAAGAAATATACTAGTTGAGCCAAGAACGCCTTGTCCTACCAGATAGTAAGGAAGCTATCAAATATCACAAGGGTCATGTTAAAAGGATGCAGGAGCCAACTTGAAGGGGCTCCCACTGACCAAATATGGAACAATTTAAGTTTTAATATGGAGAAGAAATGCAGTGGATTGAATTCCATCAAAAATGTTTAAATATGTAAGTTCATAATAATATTTAAAAAGTAAACCAATAAACTAGGTATCTTCTGAGAATGACAGTGAATCAGTTTTTCATCTTGAAAACTGTATGTTTTCAAGAATCAAGAATTTATCCTGACTGTCCCCTATAAACTGTACTACTGGGCAACCTAGGAGTAGGTAAGAGTAAAAGGCTTTTTATTAAAATCATTACAGCTAATAAATGAAAAAGAAGTGATACAACTAGAATATCACCTTTTTTCAAACTCAATTGAGGTTAACAGGTCTAGGTACTAAGTATCAATGATTACCACACCAAAAAGGAGCAAAAAACGACAGCATGCATCTTCTGATGGAAGAACACAGCCTTACCTACAGAATGGCCAAAGAGATGGAACCTGAGTCTGATCAGGACTTCTAAACCAGCTGCCGATTTGCATGAAATACAGAAGACAGAGAACCATGTTGACCTACATCATAAGTGTGCAAGATGAATATATAAAAATTAATTGTATTTCTATACACTAGCAATGAATAATTCAAAAATAAAATTAAGAAAACAGTTCTATGTACAACATAAAAAATAATGAAATACTTAGTAATAAATTACCAAAAGAAGTACAAAACATGTTCTCTGAAAACTACAAAACATTACTGAAAAAAATTAAAGAATACCAAATAAATAGAGAGACATCCTCTGTTCATACATCTTTTCTCTCTCACAGCTTAGTCAAGAAAGTTCAAAATCCTGTTCTTTATCTTTGAGAATGTCTTCTAACATAAGAGATTAAATAGAAAATAACAAAGCGTTCATTCCTCATAATGGCTCCTACAAATAAAAATGAAAGCTCTAAGGTCAATAGATTTATAAGAAAATAGATAAAAATTTAAATGAGGTAAAACATATTGCTTGATATTTACTTATCCCCGGGAACTGGCCAGATTTCCAAGGCTCAGGAAGCTTCGTGATTACTCCCTTCTTTATCTGTTAGTTCCCAAGACTTGCTAGCACCATTTCTGCTGACCTGCATGTAGTCTAGCAGTTCGGCATGTAGCTCTTTCAGGGTCTTTGTTTAGTCAGAGGCCTACTGTTGCCTCTGAAGCCTGAACAAGACTATTTTACTAGCTTCCCCAACACCTTCCAATACCAGTGGAGCTCCAGGAAATGCCAAAAGATGACTCAACACATGAAGGCCTGGTCAGGGTTCCATAAATTTATTTAGATAAAAGATGAAAGCATCAGGAGATACAGGAGGATTTTGTGGACTTCTCACATCTCAGCTCAGATGTTACCCCTGCAAGGTCTTCCTTTATAGAAAACATTAGAGAGGTACAAAGATAACAGAAGCATCATTTGAAACCAAATAAACAATACAAGTGACAATTTCAATTGCATGAGAGAAGCCTAAAGCATACAGCATCAATACTTTGCTACTCAAAGTGTGGTTTTCAGACCAGGATGGGCATCACCTGGGAGCTTACAGAATTCCAGATTATAGGCCATGCCAGACCTACTGAATCAGATTATGCATTTTAACAAGATCACCAATTAATTCATAAACACATTAATGTTTGAGAAACTGTGCTAGACAGATGCTCCTTCACTTTATTTAATGGGTAGATGAATGGAATCATATAGATAAAAGCTAAGGAATATTTTAGTCTCAGCACTTCAGAGCCAGGTGATCAATATTTTCCTTGCTTCCTTAAGCTATAGTTTGCAAGAGTCTAATTGAACATTTTCATAGGAAATAATCATTCAAGTTACTAAATCTATAGATATAAAACTATAGAAAAGTTATATTTATTGAAATTCTAGGCTAAGCATAACATATGCTAAATGTTGTAGAAAATATAAAAACAGAAGTTTGATAGCCTCAAAAACATGATTACCATGATCAGAAGGCTACAGACACCCAGAAAAAAAGCATTCTAAAAAAAAAAAAAAAAAAAAAGCATTCTATATAAATAAAGATAGAGATAGATAGAAAAGTAAATATACACAAACATTTGTGGATAATAAAACCACCTTGAATCAGAAATGGAAACAGATATGGGGAAAAAACAGGGAGAAATAAAAAAAGAGTTGCTTGAACTCAGGAAAGAAATGGCAGAAAAGACAAAATTATCTCAGAAATGAAAAATATAAGATGCTGAAGGCAGAGTCATGTCAAATAAAAATGTAACAAAGGCATTGAAGAAAGGCAGGAAAATGACCAAGAGAATGAAAATGACATAAAGAAGTAAAAAGGGTGGAAATAGAAGACAGGTAAAGTAGGAATAATATTTATGTTATCAGAGTCGCTGGAAAAGAAAAAGCAATGGAACAGAAATAATATGTAAAACTATAGCCCAAGAAAATATTCCAGAAATTTTTAAAAAATCACCTAAATCTACACATTGAAAAGGTTTACTGAGTAGCTGGCAAAAATGATGAAGGCGTTTTCTTAGTAAAATAACTAGATTTTAAAGATAAATTTAAAATCTTCAAGACCTCCAAGCAAAAATTCAAATAATTTACAAAGTCAAAATAATTAGATTGACAGATTTTTCAAAACCAAATACAAGACAACTATGAATCAATCTTTATAAAAATATTCAGTAAAAGAAAATGTGAAAAAAGGATTTTATGTTCAATCAAGCTGTCCTTTAAATATCAAACTTAGTAAATTCATTTCTAACATACAAGAACACAGGAGATTCTGCACTTAGCAGCCCTTCTTGAGGAATTAACTAGCGAAAGAATTTCAACCAAGCAATGATGAGGAAACCTTCATCAAAAGGATCAATAATAAGTGTAATAAAGTATATAAATGTACATATAAGACTAAAGCAATATGGGATAAATGTGGAAGACTAAAATACAAATGTTACATGCTGTGTAACATTTAGTAGTAGAAATTAAGCTACTAAAAAAATGGAGTAGAACAAAGAAGGAAATAGTGAAACAGAAAAGGCTCATTGCTATATAGGCAATAGGTGAGCATTAAAGAATGCTGAAAAAATAGTATAAACCAGATAGTAAAACGTTAGATAAGAAAACATGGAACTAAATATATTTTTAAAAGGAATAAATACAAAGGTAATCACAAGAATAAAAATACAAATCTTCCTAAACACAAATAATAAATGAACAAAGAAGAACATAAAGAATATACATCTCATAGATGAAGACAGAGCAAATACAACAAAATATCCATAATTACAAAATATCGTGACAATTGAAATGAAATATATCAGTCATATCAATAAATGTGAATGTATTTGACTCACTTATTTAATAAAAAAACAATTTCCAATTTGGCTTAGAAAACAAGGCCCAAATATATGCTGTAAACAAGAGACAACCCTAAATCAAAGTAATTCAGAGATGCTAAAAAATAAAGACATGGATATCCACTTACAGGAAGATAGAATAGACACACTTTTCCCTATTTCTCCCACTAAGTACAACTAAAAGTCCTGAATATTATACATAAAAGAAACATGAAAAGTCTCTGAAAAGTGGAAAGAAGGCAGACCAGCTAGGGCTCTCTGAGCCTAAGGAACAAATCATAGTGAGTTTCTTGGGTTTACTCTTTTGGCTCATGAGTCCTAAACTTTGAGCTGAAAAAAGCAGCTACCTCGAAAAGCCAAGGTACACAGACAAAAACAAACAAAAAACCCCTGCTCTCTTTAAAAAAGGACTAAGAAAGGGGCAGCTTAGCACAACATAAATATATAGATAACAACCACGCTACTCCAGTCAAACAACACAGAAAAAAACTGTGGCTCACCCCAACCTATGCCAGAAAAGGCAAAGTAGGCAGCCACCACTTCCACCATCATGCTTGCCTTCCACATAGCAAAGACTGTAAAAGAAGAGCAATTAGCCTGTCATATATAATAAAACTCACTCTTGTCTCCTTTTTGTCAATATGGTTTGCTGTTGGGCCTCCAATATTCTGGACCTCTCACCTATGTGTACCTCTGCCTGCCTCATGAAGTTGGCCTTTGCACTAGATCTGTGAGATGTAACAGCTAGTTTTGGTCTCTGCTCTTCAGACTGACCTCGATGCCTTCCACATTCCAAAATCACACACAAAATTATGTAAAGTCTCTAAACGGCTTTAGCTTTTTATTTCCCAATTGTTTTAAAATTTGTTGAAACAATACCACTTTCACTAGATTACTTGTTGAAAGGACAAAAATATTAAAAAACATGGAAAAGAAATAAAAGCTAATATTCAACACATGTCAAAAACCACTACCACTAAATATTTGAGAGTTATTTGCTTAGGTAAGGAGAAACTTCACCCAAGCCACTGCAAATAATTTTCAAATGATGTTGCATAATATTACCAAATATTGGGCATTAGAATAAAATGCTTATTTTCTGATTGTGTGAGATTTCTCAAACAGATCCAGACATAGTGTAATGTCTCTTCAGGACAGATTGTATTAGAAGATATTTTTAAAGTTCTCAAAAAGAATGAAAGTCATGTTTTACATCTAATAAAGTGTTTCTTGAATTTGAAAGGTAATGTTATATTTGTATTATCTGCTCAACTATGAGATGACTTTGGGACAATATCTTTATGAAAAGATAAAAACCATTGTTTTATCATCTCTCCAATAGGACACCAAAGGCACAGGCCATGAGAGAAAAAAACAAACAAATTGGACTTCATGAAAAATTTTAAATTTGTGCACCAAAAGACAATATCAACAGAGTAAAAAGGCAACCCATAGAATGGGAGAAAATATTTGCAAATTATATATCTGATAAGGGATTAATGTCCAGAATACATAAAAGAATTCCTATAATTCAAAAAGTAACAAAAGATCCTTATTCAAAAATAGTGGATTGAATAGATGTTTCTTCAGAGAAGATATACAAATGGCCAATAAGCACATGAAAAAATGCTCAACATCAAAACTTTAACAAGATACCATCTTGAGATACCATCTCGCGCCCATTAGGCTGGCTACTAAAAACAAACAACTACAACAACAACAGAAAATATAAAAGGTTGAAAAGGAGGCAAAGAAATTGGAACCCTGTGAACTGTTGATGGGAATGTAAAACGCTGTTAAGATGCTGCAGCTACTGTGGAAAACAGTATAGCATCTCCTCAAAAATTAAAAATAGAATTATCGTATGATCCAGCAATTCCACCTCTGGATATAAACTTAAAAAAATTGAAAGTAGGGGCTTCCCTGGTGGTGCAGTGGTTGAGAGTCCGCCTGCCAATGCAGGGGACACGGGTTCGTGCCCCGTTCTGGGAAGATCCCACATGCTGTGTAGCAGCTAGGCCTGTGAGCCATGGCCGCTGAGCCTGCACGTCCGGAGCCTGTGCTCCGCAATGGGAGAGGCCACAACAGTGAGAGGCCCTTGTACCGCAAAAAAAAAGAATTGAAAGTAGGGTCTCAAAGAGATATGTAAAACCATAGTCATAGGCATAGCCACATTATTCACAATAGCTAATAGCTATTCACATGAAAGCATCCAAAAGTCTATGGATATATGAATGGATAAGCAAAATGTGCGTATGCATACCATGGACTGTTATTTGGCCCTCAAAAGGAAGGAAATTCTGACATATGCTACAACATGGATGAAACTTGGGGTTATTATACTAAGTAAAATAAGCCAGTCACACACGCACACACATGCACACACTGTATATGAGATACTTAGAGTACTCAAAATTATAGAAAGTATAAAGTATCTGTGGGACATCCAGAAAGCAGTTAGATGTCAGATTGTCAGAGGAGTCGACTGGGATACAAATAAACTTTAAACTCAAATAGGTCCACAAATAATCAATTTATCCCCCAATTTATTCTTACACCTATTTTCTCTATCTTGATTTTAATATCTCATCCATTCCATTTTCCAAAACCAAAACTGTTTCTCTTTCCCTTCCCCAAACCAAATTGATTCCACATTTAGTTGTAAGTCAATAACTTCTCTTCATTCTAACTCTCACTCAGCCTGAATTATCTGTCCTGGGTTCCTGAAATGCTTTCTCAGGGGGCTTCATGCCTTTCATTTCTCCTCCCTCCTCCTAATCTATCCTCCAAACTGCTCCCAGGATTATCTTTAAAATATATTGTTCTGTTCTGGTTTCTCCTAGTAGCTGGTATCATCAGTGATTCTTCATCACTATCAGGATAAAAATTTGTATTTCTTAGCATGATCCTGTTTACTTTTCTAGACTTATCTGTTGCTATCTTCCCCCTTAACGACAGGAACGTTTTAAATTATCTTTGTTTCTCCTAACACAAAGTGTGGTAAAAGCAGGCACTTAATGTTTTTCAAGTAAAAGAATAAAGAAGGATCATTTTCCTTAACAAACAGTATTATTTTGTACTCCTCAGTCTTTTGCACAAGTCTAGAAAACTTTACATCCCACACCACACTGCTGCTCTCCACTGTCTCTAACATTCACTTATTTGTCCTTCAATATTCATTTCAGGTGTCACTTTCTTCAATGTATCTTCACTCACTCCTCCCTACCAAATAGAGTAAATCAATTTCTCTTCTCTGACATACTTTATAATGGTGATACTATTCTACATAGCAACAAGCAATTATAATTAATTTGTTTACATATATTCTTTCTTAACAGACTTGAGGGTAGTATTTCAATCAACTCATACATTCCCAAAGTTTGGCATAGAAATTAGCAAGTAGTAACATAGAAAGGGTACAACAAATGATTTTTCAGAGAATAAAGGAATACAATTATAAATCAAAATACAAGAAATTTGGTAAGGGAGATTTACAACATATATCATCATAGTAGAGCTACTGTCTATTAGAGTAAATATTTTCAAATATTCTATTAACCTAGGTGTATTCTTGACATGGTGTGCTGTACTTTCAAGAAATAATGATTCATGATCAATAAACTGCCAAGCCTAGGAGTTTTGAAAAATATTCCAAAGAACTAGAACTAATCACAACAAAGAGAGTGAAAAGGAGACATTTCTCTGACAAAAACAAAAAGACTAATTTTATCCAAAATAGAATTAAAACACAAATTTTCAAATTCAAAAATCTTTGTTTTGACTTCTATTGCTTATTTTTCTAAATTTCTTCTCTTCTTATCTTAGAACAGAAGTCTCAGTGTACCGTTTCGTGGTCTAAAATAACCTGACCAATTTCAAGACCAAACACACTTTGCTAAGCTTTAGATCAGGATGCAAATTCTTGCCCCAAAGTAACTTGTAACTGCTCATCCATCACAAATCAGTGGGTAATAAGAAGCATTTGGGATCTGGGTATGCATAAGCTTTGCTCTGAGGAGGCCAGAATTTGATTTTAAACAGGACACATTCCTTCAATGGAATTAGAATGTTCTTACAAGAAAGGAGAGAGGGATATTTGTAGGGTTAAAAACCAAAGGATATAATAGTGGCTGGCATATAGTAGATGGTGGATAAGTGTTTGTTAAATAGGATTGATTATTTGTGATTGAATAAAATAGAATATGTTTGTTAATTCCTAATTACTATCATTTACATAACAGGATTTGAGAAGCAATCCTTACCTTAAAGTGTCTTTTCCTTATAGAAAGACTCAGCAGTAACTCCTTCTCTGACAGATGACCACTATGGAATTATTCTTATGAGAACAAATTGTTGCATGTGAAAGCTATAAAGTTAAATGTTACTTCAGTTATTAATAACATTACCCCCCCCACACACACACTATTCCATATATAACTAATAAGTTTACCCCTCAAATGTTAAGGAGAAAATGAGAGTTGAGATAGTGCCTACAAGAGGGTAAAAAAAGTAGATCCAGAGATGAAGAAAATGTTTTTTGAGGAGACTCCATGGATAAGTTAGGGAAGAGAGGACTCCTCTGCTGTGGAGGCTACTATAGCTGGAACAAATAGCTGAGAAAACTTTCACTGTATCTCATAATTTTGCCTAATTTAGAATATAAGACATTGATCACCACCCCCAACTCTCAACCATGCCTGCCTTAAGATGAAGCAGCTTTATATGGACCCCTTTCATTTCACAGTTCTCTGAAGACCATACCTTATGAAGCTCCAGGAAGTCCTTTAGACTTGTCTAGTCACCCTAGGCATTCATTTCTTAGTTACCTCTCTAAGAACCTAACTCCAAAAGGGTGTAATTCATCCATACCACTCTTCTGCCTTCTGTTTTCTTTGTTCCCATCCTGGGGAGCCCCTGCTGTAAATAGCCTTAGAACAAAATGATCTGCTAGAAAGAAAATCTAAGGAAACTTCAATAGGTATTTGACATCCAAATCAGAGAGTCTGCTTATAGCTTTCCAGAGCTTAGGAGCCAAGCTCCAAGAAGAGTCAAGAATGGCTTTTCCAAAATCCGCATAACGGACGAATAACTTCCCTTCAGCCTGCACCTGATCACCATTCAATGTGGAGGCCTTTCTTTTGTTCCTTAAGCTGTTGAGTGCTCTTAATCTATGATTTATTGAAAGCTTTTGTTTCATAATTTGTTGAGGGCTTACTGAGTAAAGACCAGATGCCAAGATACAAGCTTTACATATGTCACTTCTCCTGTTTTGATGGAAAAAAAAAATTTTTTTTTACATCTTTATTGGAGTATAATTGCTTTACAATGGTGTGTTAGTTTCGATGGAAAAATTTTAAATGAAGTTCTTCCATACCTAAGCCAAAGGTTTTTTTTGGTATTTATATTGCTACTATTCAGTGAAACTGGACAAAGCATTTTAGATGTATTTATCCACCTTTTTCTTTTGACCACTGCACTAGTTTAACCCGTCTTTGGAACATCCACAAACAGATCATAAAAATTATCATCAGCAGAAAAGAAGACTAAAAATTTAAAACTAGAAAACAACCAAGGCTTGATCTAAAGTTTATTTTGGTTATTAACAAGTTTATGTTTCAGTGCCAAGATGACTGTGGAGGGTATGGAGGGAAAAGAAGAGTAAATGATGGTGTATGTATTCTTTTTGTTTTTGATAATTTTAATTCCATTCCTCAAATTGCTCCAAAAGCACATTCCCCCTTTATCTTCAGAATACCTCTCTTTTACATTCTGTTTATTGTCCCTCCTTGTAGCCTTCATTTTTCATTTCCACCTACAAATGTTTGAGTTGATAGGGAAAGGAGAAAAATGAGGCTTAGGAAAGCTTAATGATGAGAAGTAAAAATGATTTCAGAGCTATTAAATCAATTTAGTTTTGTCCATGCAAAGGCCAACTGCAAATGTTATTTGGGTTTCTATGAAGCCAATTGTATTTAGTCATGAGAAAACTTTTATTGAATAAAAATAAGGTGAAATCATCAAAATGGCTGTATAGGAGTTTTCTACCATCTTCCTCCCCAGAGAAAATAGACTTTTGGCTATCATCCATGAATGACAGAGCCTCTGTGGATTTCCGAAGTTCAGCAGAGAAGATACACATACCAGTGAAGCAAAAAAAGTCTGAGATTGGATTCGTTAAAGAGGGTAGGAGGAGCAGTTTTACTTTACCTGTGTCACTTCCCCCAGGGTGCACAAAGTGCCAAGAGAGACCTTCTTGGCCCATGATTTCTGCCACAGGGGAAACTGAGAACATGTGAGTGAGCACCTGATTTCCCCAGCTGTGCGGGTCACTGCCATTTCTTTCCTGCTCCACCCACAATACTGCATCATGAACTGCACAGCTGGGAGGCAGTGAATGGCTGGGAGAACAGCAGCCTGGGCTATGAATGAAACATATCGAAGAAATGCAGATCCTACTAACTGCTTTGCAGACTCCATCAGGAAGACCACCCATGAGCCTCTGGGGCTGCCTCACCTGAAGATCATCCCAACTGGCCCATGGGTTCCTCCAACACTGCACATGCCTCATTCTCCCTCCCCCACCATGCACCCCAGGCCAGCTCCCTATGTGTGCCCCTAACTGCAGACAGTTAGTGAATGTGTGCAGAAAGAGACTCAACTCTGCAGGTTTGGGAAAAAGTACACAAACCTGAACATTCAATACCACACTAGGGAAAGCAAACAAGACACAGTGAGCACCTGGCCTGGCTTGGAAGGAACCAGAGAAGGCATATAATCTTGAGAATTCTTCCTCAAGAGGACACAAGAAATGTAGAGCAGGCATATCAATATAAAAGGTATGAGAAAGCCTCAGAATCCTTAATAAGGAAGTACAAGAATTTTTGTATGAGATCAAAGTTAAGTTGCTATCATCTTAAAATAGACTTTTTTATCTATAATGGTTTTATGTGAGCCTCATGGTAACCACAAAGTAAAAACCTACAGCAGATACACAGAAGATAAAGAGAAGGGAATCAAAGTATACCATTACAGAAGATCATTGTTACAAAAGACAGCAAGAGAGGAAGAAAGAAACAAGAGAACTACTTAACAGTCAAAAACCAATAAAATTCCATTAGTAAGTTCTTAACTATCAAGAATTTCTTCAAATGTAAATGGATTAAGTTGTCCAATCAAAAGGTACAGAGTGACTAAATGGATTAAAAAAAAATAACACACAACTATATGCTACCTACAATAGACTCATTTCAGCTTTAAGAACACACATAGTTTCCAACTGGGAGAAGGGAAAATAGTATTTAATGCAAACGGAAACCAAAGAGAACAGGGGTAGCTAATTTTTTTTTCTTTTAGATATTTATTTGGCCGCACCAGGTCTTAGTTGTGTCATGCAGGTTCTTTAGTTGTGGCATGCGGGGTCTTTTAGCTGTGGCATGTGAGCTCTTTTTGTTGTGGCATGAGGAATCTAGTTCCCTGATCAAGGACTGAACCCAGGCCCCCTGCATTGAGAGCACGAATCTTAACCCTGGACCACCAGGGAAGTCCCACAGGGGTAGCTAATCTTAGATCAGATAAAATAGACTTTAAGTAACAAGGGACAAAAAAGGGTCATTATATAATGATAAAGAGGTCAATTTATCAAGAGAATATAACAATTCTAAATATATATGCAACCAACATCAGAACACTTACATATACTAAATATACTAAGCAAATACTGACAGGTCCGAAGGTAGAAATAGACAACAATACAGTAATAGTAGGGGCCTTCAGTACTCCACTTCCAACAATGGATAGATTATCCATACAGAAAATTAATAAGGAAACATTGAACTTTAACTGTACTTTAGACCAAATAAGCCTAACAGGTATATACAGAATATTCCATCCAACAGCAGCAGAATACACATTCTTCTTAAGTACACAGGGACTATTCTCCAGGATAGATCATATGTTAGGCCACAAAACAAGTCTTAGCAAATTTAAGAAGATTGAAACCATACTAAGTATCTTTTCTGACCACAGTGTTATGAAATTAGAAATCAATAACAGAAAGAAAACTGGAAAATTTCTCAAATATGTGGAGATTAAACAATAGGCTATTGATCAACCAATGTATCAAAGAACTCAAAAGGGAAATCAAAAAATATCTTGAAACAAATGAAAATAACATACCAACAGTTATGGGATACAGGAAGAAAAGCAGTTCTAAGAGGGAAGTTTATAGTGATAAACATCCACATTAAGAAAAAAGAGAGATCTCAAGTAAATTACTTAAATTTATACCTCAAGAAACCAGAAAAAGAAAAACATACTAAGTCCCAAGTTAAGAGAAGGAAGGAAATAACAAAGATTAGAGCAGAAGTAAATGAACTAGAGAAAAAAAAAAATAACAGAAAAGATCAACAAAACTTAAGAACTGTTTTTTTTTTTTGAAAGGTAAATAAAATTGAACATTTAGCTAGACTAAGAAAAAAAAGAGGGCTTCCCTGGTGTCACAGTGGTTAAGAATTCACCTGCCAATGCAGGGGACACAGGTTCGAGCCCTGGTCCGGGAAGATCCCACATGCCGCAGAGCAACTAAGCCCATGCGCCACAACTACTGAGCCTGAGCTCTAGAGCCCGTGAGTCACAACTGCTGAGCCTGCGTGCCACAACTACTGAGCCCATGCACCTAAAGCCCATGCTCCACAACAAGAGAAGCCACCGCAATGAGAAGCCCGTGCACTACAACGAAGAGTAGCCCCCGCTTGCTGCAACTAGAGTAAGCCTGTGCAGCAATGAAGACCGAATGCAGCCAAAAATTTAAAATAATTAATTAATCTAAAAAAAAAAGAAAAAAATTTTCCTCTAGGACCAGGAATAAACCAAAGATGCCTATTCTTGCCACTCTTATTCAACACTGTTGGAATTCCTAGCCAGAGGATTTAGGCAAGAAAAATAAAAGTTATCCAAATTGGAAAGGAAAAAAATTCAAATTGTCTCTGTTTGCAGATGACATGATATTATATACAGAAAACCATCTCATTTACAGTAGCATTAAAACAATTTTTAAAAACATTTGGAATAAATTTAATCAGGAGGAGAAAAATCTGTGCCCTGAAACATGAAGACACAGATGAAAGAAATTGAAGACACAAATACATGGAAAGATATTTCATTTATGAACTGGAAGAATTAATATTGTTAAACTGTCCATACTACTCAAAGCCATATATAGATTAAATACAATGCCTATAAAAATTCTAATGTTATTTTTCACAGAACTAGAACAAACAATCCTAAAGTCTGTATGAAACCACAAAAGACCCCGAATAACTGAAGCAATTCTGAAAAAGAAAAACAAAGCTATGGGCATCACACTTCCTGATTACAAGCTATATTACAAAGCTACAGTAACCAAAACTTTATGGTACTAGCATAGAAACAGACTCACAGATAAATGGAACAGTATTGAAAACCCAGAAATAAACTTATGCATTTACAGTCAACTAATACTTGATAAAGGAGCCAAGAATACTCAGTAGAGAAAGGATAATTCAATAAATGGTGTGGAGAAAACTGGATATTCACATGCAAAAGAGTGAGACTGGACCCTTATCTTACACCCCTCACAAAAATTAACTCTAAATGGATTAAAGGCTCAAATGTAACACCGGAAACTCTAAAACTCCTAGAAGAAAACATATTGAAAAACTCCTTGACATTGGTCTTGGCAACAATTTTTTGGATATGACACCAAAAACATAAGCAAAAAAAGCAAAAATCAACAAGTTGGCCTATGTCAAACTAAAAGGCTTCTACATAGCAAAAGAAACAGTCAATAAAATGAAAAGGCAACCTATGGATTGGGAGGATATCCTGATAAGGAGTTAATATGCCAAATATATAAGAAACTCATATGACCCAATATTAAAAAAAAAAAAAAAAAAAAAAAAAAATCCAATTAGAAAATGGGCAGAGGAACTAAATACACATTTTTCTAAAGAAAATATACAAATGACCAACAGGTACATGAAAAGGTGCTCAACTTCACTAATCATCAGGGAAATGCAAATCAAAAGCAATGAGATATCACTTACACATGTTAGGATGGCTATTATCAAAAAGACAAGTGACAGCATGTTGGCAAGGATGTGACAACATGGAAACCCTGTGTCTTGTTGGTGGTGATGTAAATTGGCAGAGCCACTATAGAAAACAGTATTGAGATTCCTCAAAAAGTTAAAAACAGAATTACCATATGATTCAGCAATCCCACTTCTGGGTATATATCCAAAGAATGAAAACACTAACTTGAAAAGATTATCTGCATGCCCATATTCATTGTAGCATTATTCACAATAGCTAAGACATGGAAACAACCTGTGTCTGTCAACAGATGAATGGATAAAAAAAAGTGAGATTTATATAAATATTATTCAGCCATAAAAAGAAGGAAATCCTGCCATTTGTGACAATATGGATTGACCTTGAGAGCACTATGCTGAGTGAAATAAGTCAGAGAAAGACAAATACTGTATTGATATCCCTTATACATGGAATCTAAAAAAACCAACTCACACAGAAAGTAGAATGGTGGTTTCCAGAAGCTGGGGTGGGGGAAATGGTGAAACGTTAGTCATAGGGTACAAACTTCCAGTTACAAGATGAATAAATTCTGAGGATCTAATATACAGCATGGTGACTAAAGTTAATAATATTGTATTATAGACTTGACAGTTGCTAAGAGAGTATATCTCAATTGTTTTCACCACACACACACACACACACACACGCACAAAGGTAATTATGGGAGGTTATGGATGTGTTAACCAAGATTATTGTGGTAATCACAGTATATACATGTATCAAATCATCACATTGTATACCTTAAACTTACACAATGTTATGTATCAATTATATCTCAATAAAGTTGGGGGAAAAAAGTACATTTATATTTTCTTCTCATCGAAAGACTCAGTTACTTGTTAGAAAGTTTTGCCCTTTCAAATTAATTAAAGGCAAATATATTAGGATTTTAAAAATAATAGTTGCTAACAGGTGAAGGGCACACTAGACCTCTCTGTACAAACTTTGCAATTTCCTATGAATCTATTTCAAAATAAAAAGTTAAAAAAACAATAAAGATAGAGAAAGTAGTATGCAAAATATTAATTCTTCTTGAATTTAATAATGGGTATATAGGTGTTCACTGTGTTATTCATTTTACTCGTCTATGTGTTTGGAAATTTTCATAATAAAATTTGGAAAATAAAAAGAAAACTTTTATTTAAAAGAAGTAAAAATTATTATTCAACCCTGGAATTCATTCATTTTAATTGTGTGTACATATATATTCTGTTATAAATTGATTGCAGCCGTTTAACTTCTGCATATATACCATGTTTCTCCAAATGGATGAATACAGACAAGTAATACTCAGAAAAAAAAGTGAAAGGAAAATTATGAGAGAAAAGAAGAACACATAAGAAGTCAATTTAATTCTTCAAAATTCACTTGAAAATGGCTTTCTCAGGGCCATTTTATGAAATGAGTTTTCTACTTATCCCCTTACAATGTGTAATTTTCAGTTCTTTAACCTGATCTTTTCCATTTTCAGGGCTTCAGAACACTAAATCCAAGTGGATTTAGTTTGGCTTTAGTTAGAAATTTCAGGCTAAAGTGGTTTTCATCCTGCTGAGCTTTTTTTTTTTTTTTTTTCCTATCTTTCATCTCTTCTTTCCTCCCGCTCCTTCTAAGAATGACATTTGACTCAATCCCTAACAACTAGAAAAAGACTTGACTTTCATTTGTATCTTAAAATGATACTTTGGAGATAATGACAGAACAACCTAGGACTAGTTAATTTTAGAGAAAGGCGGTATATGAATGTTAAGTTATTAAGTTACTCAGCAAAATATACCAAGATTATATCAATACATTTATTGGGGGCCTGACATAGAGGCTCTCTAGGACTTCTAAATGATGCCAAAGTGCTTTAAAAACTTAAAGCACCTGAGCTATGTGCACCAATCTCACTCTTCACACAGTAGACTGATAAAGAAGCCCTTGAGATTGGAAATAAAAAAACAAAGATAAAAAATACACTCAAAGAGACTGGAAATAATCAGTTTTCTGGTATCTTTGTAAATAAGACATTGCTGAAAGAAACCCAGATTAACTTCAGCTCCCCCTGGTCTAACCACTTCTCAACCTCTCTCAACATTCATGAAAAATTCATTCCATAACAAAAAAGACCTACTTGACGTTGACAAAATTGCTCATTTCCCATATGCAAATAATATTTTCCAAAACATCACTGTAAAAGGATAACACATGTCAAGGAAGATGAAAACCTTTAATTAACATTTAGAGACAGGGACTTCCCTGGTGGCACAGTGGTTAAGAATCTGCCTGCCAATGCAAGAGACACGGGTTTGAGCCCTTACCCGGGAAGATCCTACATGCCGTGGAGCAACTAAGCCCGTGTGCCACAACTACTAAGTCTGAGCTCTAGAGCCCGCAAGCCACAACTACTGAGCCCACATGCCACAATTACTGAAGCCTAAGTACCTAGAGTCCGTGCTCCACAACAAGAGAAGCCACGACAATGAGAAGCCTGTGCACGGCAACGAAGAGTAGCCCCTGCTCAGTGCAACTAGAGAAAGCCCACGTACAGCAACGAAGACCCAAGGCAGCCAAAAATAAATAAATTAATAAATTAATTAATTAAAAAAATTTAGAGTCAGTGCAACAGCGTGGTCCCAGGAATGCAAAATACTTATATGTTTATTTTCTGTGGGTCCTTCTTAGTTTTGCCTTGCTGTTTTCAATAGTTCTCTGAGAGATTTAACTAAGGGTTCAAGAATATATTTGTGATTTCTCTTCTGGTCTGAGTTAAAAACCCTGAATGCCCTGCGGTTACTCTTTTTATAGCATTTTATCTGTACAATTGCAAATGTGTTTGTCAGTCTCTCCTCTTGAAGGCAGGAATAATAATTTTTTAAGGGCTTTTAGAATAGGGGAAATAGGTGCACATATCAGAACATTTATTGCTGAATAGGAAATTGTGCGTTGACTAACAAAACTATGTTTAAAAGAAGTTAAAACAAAAAAACTGTTTTAATACAGCAGAACCTGTACCAAAGCCAGCTGAGTGACCTGGATTGCCTTTTCTTTTTCACATAAAATTTGTTTGTCAACTAATTAAAAAAATACCATAATCATTATTATAAAGGAGTGAAAACAAATTCTCAGAACATAAAACCAACACATTAATGAAAAACAAACTCTGAGGAAGAGAAGGTTAACAGAACCTGCACCCTAGCCCTCATTTATATCCATACCTCAAGGTTGCATTATTAGTTTCCCTTTTATGAGAAGGAGGGAGAGTGGGAAGGAGGGAGGAAGCAAGGGATTAAGAAAGAAAGAAGGAAATAATGAACTGTTTTGATTGTAAGCCAGAATTTTGTGCATACATTTAATGTTCAGAAAACAATGGATTCCCTATTTTACAGCTATCTTTAATATCAACTAGCCTGGACTTAGTATTTTTAGCTCATCTTTTCTTACTTTAAAATAATAGTTCTTGTCCTAGTTAGGGCTCAGAATTACCTACAAAGTTATACAAAATGCAGATACTAAGAACCCATCCCAAGATTACTGAATCTCCAAAGGTAAGAAGCAAGAATTTGTATATAGTTTTATTTTTCGTTTTTTTAATTTAATTTTTTAATTGAAGTGTAGTTGATTTATAATGTTTCAGGTGTATGGCTAAGTAATATATATATATATTATTCTTTTTCAGATTCCTTTCCATTATAAGTTATTACAAGATATTGAATATAGTTCCCTGTGCCATATGGTAAGTCCTTGTTGTTTATCTATTTTATATATAGTACTGTGTATCTGTTAATCTCCAACTCCTAATTTATCCTTCCCTCCCTGCCTTTCCCCTTTGGTAGCCATAAGTTTCTTTTATATGTCTATTGTATATATTTTTAAAAAGAAAAGGTAAAGGCACAAGGGATTCAGATATGCATCTCGGTTAAAAACCCAGTGCTACTAAAAATCCAGAGAACCAAATGAAAAGGGTAACACATAAGTAAGCAAAGTAAGAGAATATAAAATTAATGTGTAAAAATATTTTATCTTTAAGATATAATGTTACAAATAAAATAAACAAAATAACAGCAAAAATATAAAACATCTAGGAATAAAATTAAATAGAAGCCTTCAAGATCACTCCAGAAGAAACTTTAAAATTCTCCTGCAGGACACAGAAGAAGACAGAAACAAATAGAAAGTCCATGTCCTCAGGAAGGAAGATTCAACAACATGAAATCACCCAGCAGGATGTTGTAAAAATAGGGGGAGACCTTCAAGATGGTGGTGGAGTAAGACATGGAGATCACCTTCCTCCCCATAAAAACATCAAAAATACATCTACATGTGGAACAACTCGTACAGAACACCTACTGAATGCTGGCAGAAGACCTCAGATTCCCAAAAGGCAAGAAAAGTCCCATGTACATGAATAGGGCAAAAGAAAAAACAGAGACAAAAGAACAGAGATGGGACCCACACCTCTGGGAGGGAGCTGTGAAGGAGGAAAAGTTTCCACACACTAGGGAGCCCCTGCACTGCTGGGGATGGGGGGGTTGGCAGGAGTGAAGCTTCGGAGCCATGAAGGAGACTGCAGCAACAGGAGTGCAGAGCGCAAAGTGGAGAGATTTCTGCACAAAGAATTGGTGCCAACTAGCACTCACCACCCTGCCAGGGCGGGTGGGGGCTGGAAGCTGAGGCTCAGGCTTTGGAGCTCAGACCCCAGGGAGAGGACTGGGGTTGGCTGCATGAAGACAGCCTGAAGGGGGCTATTTCATCACAGCTAGCTGGGAGGGGGTCCAGAAAAAAGTCTGGACCTGCCAGAGAGGCAAGAGACCTTTGTTTTGGGGTACATGAGGAGAGGGGATTCCTTCCCAGTGTGCCCACAGAAGGCAGAGCACCACCTAAGTGAGTTCTAGAGATGGGTGAGAGCCACAGCTATCAGCTCAAACCCCAGAGATGGGCAAGAATCGCTAATGCTGCTGTGACTGCCACCAAGAATCCTGTGTGCCAGCACAGGTCACTATCCACACCCCCTGGGAGCCTATGCAGCATGCCACTGCGAGGGTCCCGTGATCCAGGAAAAAGTTTCCCAGGAGAATACATGGTGTGCCTCAGGCTGTCGCAATGTCATGCCAGCCTCTGCTGCCTCAGTCTTACCTGGCATTCCAATTATGACTACCATATCCCTCCCTCCCCCTGGCCTGTGTGAGCAAGAGAGCCCTAATCAGCTGCTGCTTTAGCCCCCACACCCATCTGGGCAGGGAACAGACTCCTGAGGGCGACCTACATGCAGAGATGAGGCCAAAACAAAAGCTGAACCCCAGGAGCTGTGCAAACAAAGAAGAGGAAGGGAAATCTCTCCATGCAGCTTCAGGAGCAGCACATTAAATCCCCACAATTAACTTGATAAACCCTGCCTCAAGAATACCTGAATAGACAACGAATGTTCCCAAAATTGAGGCAGTGGACTTTGGGAGCAACTGTAGACTTCGGGTTTGCTTTCTGCCTCTAATTTGTTTCTGGTTTTATGTTTATCTTAGTTTAGTATTTATTATCACTGGTGGATTTGTTTATTGGTTTGGTTGCTCCTTTCCTTTATATATATATATATTTTTATTTTTTTTCCATTTTCTCTTTTTGTGAGTGTGTATGTGTATGTTTCTTTGTGTAATTTTGTCTGTGTAGGTTTGCTTTTACCATTTTTCCTAGGGTTCTCTCTGTTCATTTTTTGTTTTTTTTTCTCTTTCATTTTCTTCTGAGCTATGTGGCTGCCAGGGTCTTGGTGCTCTGGCTGGGTGTCAGGCCTGAGCCTGTGAGGTGGGAGGGCCGAGTCCAGGAGTTTGGACCACCAGAAACCTCCCTGCCCCAGGTAATATCAACTGGCGAGAGCTCTCCCAGAGATCTTCATCTCAACACTAACACCTAGCTCCACCCACTGCCAGCAAGATCCAATGCTGGACGTCCCATGCCAAACAACCAGCAAGATAGGAACACAACCCCATCCATTAACAGAGAAGCTGCCCAAAGTCATACTAAGTTCACAAACACTTCAAAACACACCACCAGATGCAGTCCTGCCCACCAGAAGGAAAAGATACAGCTCCACCCACAAGAACACAGGCACCAGTCCCCTCCACCAGAAAGCCTACACAAGCCCTGAACCAACCTCACCTACTGGGGGAAGATACCAACAATAATGGGAACTATGAAAGTGCAGCCTGTGAAAGAAGACTCCAAACACAGTTAAACAAAATGAGAAAACAGAGAAACATGCAACAGATGAAGGAGCAAGGTAGAAATGCACTAAACCAAACAAATGAAGAGGAAATAGGCAGTCTACCTAAAAAAGAATTCAGAGTAATGATAGTAAATATGATCCAAAATCTCTGAAATGGAATGGAGGAAATACAAGAAACATTTAACAAGGACCTAGAAGAACTAAAGAGCAAGCAAACAATGATGAACAACACATTAAATGAAATTTAAAAACTCTAGAAGGAATCAGTATCAGAATAACTGAGGCAGAAGGACGGAGCAGTGACCTGGATGATAAAATAGTGGAAATAACTGCCATAGAGCAGAATAAAGAAAAAGGAATGAAAAGAACAGAGGACAGTCCCATGGACCTCTGGGACAACATTAAATGCAACAACGTTTGAATTTTAGGTGTGCCACAAGAAGAAAGAAAGAAAGGGACTGAGAAAATATTTGAAGAGATTATAGTTGAAAACTTCCCTAATATGGGAAAGGAAAAAGTCAATCAAGTCCAGGAAGCACAGAGAGTCCCATACAGGATAAATCCAAGGAGAAACATGCCAAGACACACAATATTCAACCTATCAACATTAACGTCAGCAAGGGAAAAGCAACAAATGATATACAAGGGAAACCCCATTAGGTTAATAGCTGATCTTTCAGCAGAAACTCTGCAAGCTAGAAGGGAGTGGCAGAATATACGTAAAGTGATGAAAGGGAAAAACTTACAACCAAGATTACTCTACCAAGCAAGGATCTCATTCAGATTCGATGGAGAAATTAAAACCTTTACAGACAAGCAAAAGCTAAGAGAATTCAGCACCACCAAACCAGCTTTACGACAAATGCTAAAGGAAATTCTCTAGGCAGGAAACACAACAGAAGGTAAACACCTACAAAAACAAACCCAAAACAATTAAGAAAATGGTAATAGGAACATATCAATAATTACCTTAAATATAAATGGATTAAATGCTCCAACCAAAAGACACAGACTGGCTGAATGGATACAAAAACAAGACCCGTATATATGCTGTCTACAAAAGACTGACTTCAGACCTAGGGACACATAAAGACTGAAAGTGAAGGGATGGAAAAAGATAATGCAAATGGAAATCAAAAGAAAGCTGCAGTAGCCATTCTCATATCAGACAAAATAGACTTTAAAATAAAGACTATTACAAGACACAAAGAAGGACACTACATAATGATCAAGGGATCAATCCAAGAAGAAGATTTAACAATTGTAAATATTTATGCACCCAACATAGGAGCACCTCAATACATAAGGCAAATGCTAACAGCCATAAAACGGGAAATGGACAGTAACACAATCATAGTAAGGGATTTTAACACCCTACTTTCACCAATGGACAGATCATCCAAAATGAAAATAAATAAGGAACACAACCTTTAGAAGACACATTAGACTAGATAGACTTAATTGATATTTATAGGACATACAATAAAAAAATGACAGAATACACTTTCTTCTCAAGTTCTCATGGAACATTCTTTGGGACAGATCATATCCTGGGTCACAAATCAAGCCTCTGTAAATTTAAGAATATTGAAATCATATAAAGTATCTTTTCCAAGCATAGCGCTATGAGACTAAATATCAATTACAGGGGAAAAAACTGTAACAAATACAGGGAGGCTAAACAATACGCTACTAAACAACCAAGAGACCACTGAGGAAATCAAAAAATACCTAGAAACAAATGACAATGAAAACACAATGACCCAAAACCTATGGGATGCAACAAAAGCAGTTCTAAGAGGGAAATTTATAGCAATACAATCAAGAAACAAGAAAAATCTCAAATAAACAACCTAACCTTACACCTAAAACACTTAAAGAAAGGAGAACAAAAAAAACCCAAAGTTAGCAGGAGGAAAGAAATCATAAAGATCAGAGCAGTAATAAATGAAAAAGAAATGAAGGAAACAGTAGCAAAGATCAATAAAACTAAAAGCTGGTTCTTTGAGAAGATAAACAAAATTGATAAACAATTAGCCAGACTCATCAAGAAAAAAAGGGAGAAGACTCAAATCAATAGAATTAGAAATGAAAAAGGGGAAGTAACAACTGACACCACAGAAATCCAAAGGAACATGAGAGACTACTACAAGGAACTATATGCCAGTAAAATGGACAACTTGGAAGAAATGGACAAATTCTTAGAAAACTACAATCTTCCAAGACTGAACCAGGAAGAAATAGAAAATATGAACAGACCAATTACAGGCACAGAAATTGAAACTGTGATTAAAATTCTTCCAACAAACAAAAGCCCAGGACCAGTTGGTTTCACAGGTGAATTCCATCAAACATTTAGAGAAGAGCTAACACCTATCCTTCTCATCTCTTCCAAAAAATAGCAGAGGGAGGAACATTTCCAAACTCATTCTTCGAGGCCACCATCACCCTGGCACCAAAACCAGACAGATATGTCACAAAGAAAGAAATCTACAGACCAATATCACTGATGAATATAGATGCAAAAATCCTCAACAAAATACTAGCAAACAGAATCCAGCAGCAAGTAAAAGGATCATACACCATGATCAAGTGGGGTTTACCCCAGGAATGCAAGGATTCTTCAATATATGCAAATCAATCAATGTGATACACCATATTAACAAACTGAATGATAAAAACTGTATGATCATCTTAATAGATGCAGAAAAAGCTTTAAACAAAATTCAATACCCATTTATGATAAACACTCTCCAGAAAGTAGGCATAGAGGGAACTTACCTCAACATAATAAAGGCCATATATGACAAATCCACAGCCAACACTGTTCTCAGTGGTGAAAAACTGAAAACTTCCTCTAATATCAGGAACAGGATAAGGTTGCCTACTCTCACCGTGCTTATTCAACATAGTTTTGGAAGTTTTAGACACAGCAAAAGGAATCCAAATTGGAAAAGAAGAAGTAAAACTGTAACTGTTTACAGATGAGATGATACTAAATATAGAGAATCCTAAAGATGCTACCAGAAAACTAATAGAGCTAATCAATGACTTTGGTTAAGTAGCAGGATATGAAATTAATGCACAGAAATCTCTTGCATTCCTATACACTAATGACGAAAAATCTGAAAGAGAATTTAAGGAAACAATCCCATTTATCATTGCAACAAAAATAATGAAATACCTAGGAATAAACCTACCTAAGGAGACAAAAGTCCTGTATGCAGAAAACTATAAGACACTGATGAAAGAAATTAAAGATGATACAAACAGATGGAGAGATATATCATGTTCTTGGATTGGAAGAATAAACATTGTGAAAATGAGTGTACTACCCAAAGCAATCTACAGATTCAATGCAAGCCCCATCAATCTACCAATAGCATTTTTCACAGAACTAGAACAAAATTTTACAATTTGTATGGAAACACAAAAGAGCCCAAATAGCCAAATCAGTCTCGAGAAAGTAAAATGGAGCTGGAGGAATCAGGCTCCCTGACTTCAGACTATACTACAAAGCTACAGTAGTCAAGACAATATGGTATTGGCACAAAAACAGAAATATAGATCAATGGAAGAGGATAGAAAGCCCAGAGATAAACCCATGCACATATGATCACCTTATCCTTGCAAAGGAAGCAAGAATGTACAATGGAGGAAAGACATTCTCTTCAATAATTGGTGCTGGGAAAACTGGACAGCTGCATATAAAAATGAAATTAGAACAGTTCCTAACAGCATACACAAAAATAAAGTCAAAATGGATTAAAGACCTAAATGTAAGGCCAGACACTATAAAACTCTTAGAAGAAAACATAGGCAGAACACTCTATGACAGAAATCATAGCAAGACCGCTTTTGACCCACCTCCTAGAAAAATGGAAATAAAAACAAAAATAAACAAATGGGACCTAATGAAACTTAAAAGCTTTTACACAGCAAAGGAAACCATAAACAAGATGAAAAGACAACCCTCAGAAATGGAGAAAATATTTGCAAACATAGCAACTGACAAAGGAAAATATACAAGCAGCTCATGCAGTTCAATATCAAAAAACAAACAACCCAATCCAAAAATTGGTGGAAAACCTAAACAAACATTTCTCCAAAGAAGATATACAGATTGCCAGCAAACACATGAAATGATGCTCAACATCACTAATCATCATAGAAGTGAAAATGAAAACTACAATGAGGTATCACCTCACACTGGTCAGAATGGGCATCATCAAAAAATCTACAAACAATAAATGCTGGAGAAGGTGTGGAGAAAAGGGAACCCTCTTGCACTGCTGGTGGAAATATAAATTGATATAGCCACTATGGAGAACAGTGTGGAAGTTCTTTAAAAAGCTAAAAATAGAACTACCATATGACCCAGCAATCCCACTACTGGGCGTATACCCTGAGAAAACCATAATTCAAAAAGAGACGTACCACAATGTACATTGCAGCACTATTTACAATAGCCAGTGCATGGAAGCAACTTAAGTGTCCATCGACAGATGAATGGATAAAGAAGATGTAGCACATACATACAATGGAATATTACTCGGCCATAAAAAGAAATGAAATTGAGTTATTTGTAGTGAGTTGAATGGATCTAGAGTCTGTCATACAGAGTGAAGTAAGTCAAAGAGAGAAAAACAAATACTGTATGCTAACACATATATATGGAATCGAAAAAAAAAAAAAGTTCTGATGAACCTAGGGGCAGGACAAGAATAAAGACGTAGAGATACAGAATGGACTTGAGGACACGGGGAGGTGGAAGGGTGAACTGGGACAAACTGAAAGATTAGCATGGACCTATTTACACCACCAAATGTAAAATAGATAGCTAGTGGGAAGTAGGTGCATAGCACAGGGATATCATCTCGGTGCTTTGTGTGCACCTAGAGGGGTGGGATAAGGAGGGTGGGAGGGAGATTCAAGAGGGAGGGGATATGGTGATATATGTATACATATAAGTGATTCATTTTGTTATACAGCAGAAACTAACACAACAATTGTGAAGCAATTATACTCCAATAAATACATTAAAAAATAAAAATAAGCTGATTCTAAAGTTCATATACAAAACTAACAAGGAAAAGTCACTAGGGAAATTCTGAAGATTACTGATGGATTATCAGTTTTTCAGAAGTCAAAGCATATTATAAAACTCTAATAATCCAGCACATGAATGTTGTAAAGCTATAATAAAAAGCATATGATTAGCTATAATAATGGAAAACTGATAGTGGGAAAAGGAAATCCAATAGTACATGAAACACACAAAGAGATATGGTATACAATAAAAGTGGCATTTCAAATCAATGAAGAAAATCAGTTTATTCAGTAAATGCTGTCATCATCAACAATAAAAAAATGTAAATCTACTAGATGAAAATATGAGAGTAGCATGTAAAATAAACTTGGAGTAAAAGATTTCTTTCTAAGTGTAGCATAAAACTCAGAAGCCAAATAAAAGATTGATAAATTCAACTACCAAAAATTTTATCAAGGCCAAGAATAAAGCCTATAGAAGGAAAATAAGGAAAAATATGAAGAACATATCACAGACAATGTGTTAACTTCATTAACTGATAATAAACTTTTACAAAATTTAAAAGGGTCAGCAGTCCAACTAAAATTTCAGCAAAGGCTATGAACAAAATGCAGAAGAAGAAAACTTAATAAACTAAAACTTCAAGTAGGTCTTAACCATGTGCAGCTACAGATATTTTCCTCTTGTCAGTTTGGCAAAGATCACAAAGTGTTACTTTCAGAAAAACAAAAATTGCTGCCAAAGGTGTGGAAAAACAGGCATTTTCATACATTACCAATGGGAGTGCCACTGAGAAGCGTGATTTAACAATGGCAGTTCAAATAAAAAATGTGTGTATTCTTTGACCCAGAAAAACCACTTCTATTAATATAACCTGATTTATATTTGGAACTGATATATGCAGAACTTATTCATTTTAGTATTGTTTATAAGATCAGAAGGTTGAAAACAACTTAAATCTCTATTACTAAGGGTCTAGCTAAATAAATTGTGGGTACACATCTATGCAATGGAATAGTCAGCAACTGTTTAAAAGAATAAAGTGTATCTATGTAGATTTACAGTGAAAAACCAAGGTGCCAAGTATTTTGTTTATTCTGCTAAGTTATTTTCACATAGCATATATACTTTTTTGTGAAATGGAGTATCTCCAAAATATACATGAAATTGATACTAGTGATTTCCTCTTGGGAGGAGGATTAAGTGGCTACAGAGAAAGAGTGGCAGGAAGGTTTACTGTTCATCATATATGGTTTTGAATATTTTTATAACATTTATTCAATGAAAAATATGAATTGGAACTCTAAAAACCAACACCCTACTCCTGCCTGAGGTTTTGCCAGTTTGTTTTTCAGACACAGCCCCTTTAAAAAGAAGAGAGACAACACCCAAGGCAGAGCTTCCCTGGAAATGCCAAATTCGCCTGTTAAGACAGTGATCTTGAATTACACTCTTTCAGCTACTGTGCCTGACTGGCTCCATTATTGTCTGGCCCTCTTTCAGCTCTCCTGGCTGAAATGACTTCCATTGTTCCTTGCTTCTTGATTGCTTTAACATGTGTGGGATCGCTAAGTCAGCTTGTTTACTCCCTCCAAGAATAGCTTCATTCTCATCTACATCCACTAAGGACACAAGCAGTACTTTATCCCACCATCTGCCTTGGATTTCTCATCACAGTCCCTTTGACCTAGCCCCAGCTCAGTTTCGCAACTTCTATTCCTACATCTACAGATTAGTTAGGCATGCCTGGCAGGCAATCCCCTCCTCACCCCACCTCCCAATTTAGTTACTAGCCTTGCATCAGCTTCCTTTTCCCTAGGGATATATGTCCACTTCTCAATTCAAAGGAGAAGAATTTCATGCAGAGCAATGATATGTGTACTGGTAGGTACATTATGGACAATGGATCAAAAAGGTCAGGAGTGGGAGGTACAAGAGGAGGTGGTAGAGTCAGAATTATTCTACTAAGGTCCAGAGAACAACAAACAAGAGTTTGGTTAGAGAGTTGAGGTTGAAAATGAAAAGAAGTGAGTGAATTTTTAAAATTTTCAAGACTAAGAGAATTCACTGAGATCTAGAATACCAGGGGCAAGGATGAAGGAGAACAATGATCCTTGGCTTCTCGCTTGATAACTACATGGAAGTTGGTGCTTTCCTGATATGGGAAAAAGCAAGACACAAAAGGGTAGAGGGACAAAAAGAGTTTAAGATGCTTTGATACAACCTGGCAGAGAAGCAGGGTAGCTATCTGGGTATAATAGCCAATAGTTATTGATGACTTAACTGCACTCTAGATCTAAGAGATTTATATATTGTTATGGACTGAATTTTTATGCCCCCCACAAATTCATATGCTTAAGTCCTAACCCCTAGTATAATGGTATTAGGAGGCAAACCACTTGTGAGATGATTAGAGCATGAGGGTGGAGTTCTCATGAATGGAATTAGTGCCCTTATAAGAGACACAAGAGCATGCCCCCTACAAATTCATATGCTTAAGTCCTAACCCCTAGTATAATGGTATTAGGAGGCAAACCACTTGTGAGATGATTAGAGCATGAGGGTGGAGTTCTCATGAATGGAATTAGTGCCCTTATAAGAGACACAAGAGCATGGCTTCCCTTTCTGGTCTGGAAGATATAGGAAGAAGACAGCCATCTGTGAACAGGAAGGGGTCCTTCATCAGACAATGGATTTGCTATCTTGATCTTGGAATTTCCAACCTCCAGAAAACTTACTTTTCACCAATACTGTAAGAAAGAAATGTTTAAGCTACTCATTCTATGGTATTGTATTATAGCAGCCCAATCTGACCAAGACATAAGTAATTCAAGCCACATAACAACTCCTAGTGATTTTTTTGGTTTTCGTTTTTTTTCATACAGAACCATCACTGTTCTTTTTTTTTTAACATCTTTATTGGAGTATAATTGCTTTTCAATGCTGTGTTAGTTTCTGCTTTATAACAAAGTGAATCAGCTATACATATACATATATCCCTATATCTCCTCTCTCTTGCGTCTCCCTCCCACCCTCTCTATCCCACCCCTCTAGGTGGTCACAAAGCACTGAGCTGATCTCCCTGTGCTATGGAGCTGCTTCCCACTAGCTATCTATTTTACATTTGGTAGTATATATAAGTCCATGCCACTCTCTCACTTCGTCCCAGCTTACCCTTCCCACTCCCCGTGTCCTAAAGTCCATTCTCTACTTCTGCCTCTTTATTCCTGTCCTGCTCCTAGGTTCATCAGAACCTTTTTTTTTTTTTTAGGTTCCATAAAGATGTGTTAGTACATGGTATTTGTTTTTCTCTTTCTGACTTACTTCACTCTGTATGACAGACTCTCGGTCCATCCAACTCACTACAAATAACTCAATTTCATTTCCTTTTATGGCCAAGTAATATTCCATTATATATATGTGACACATCTTCTTTATCCATTCATCTGTCAATGGACACTTAGGTTGCTTCCACGTCCTGGCTATTGTAAATAGAGCTGCAATGAACATTGTGGTACATGACTCTCTTTGAATAATGGTTTTCTCAAGGTATATGTCCAGTAGTGGGATTGCTGGGTCATATGGTAGTTCTATTTTTAGTTTTTTAAGGAACCTGCATACTGTTCTCCATAGTGGCTGTATCAATTTACACTCCGACCAACAGTGCAAGATGGTTCCCTTTTCTCCAACATTTATTGTTTGTAGAATTTTTGACGATGGCCATTCTGACTGGTGTGAGGTGATACCTCATTGTAGTTTTGATTTGCATTTCTCTAATGATTAGGGATGCTGAGCATTCTTTCATGGGTTTGTTGGAAATCTGTATATCTTCTTTGGAGAAATGTCTATTTAGGTCTTCTCCCCATTTTTGGATTGCGTTGTTTGGTTGTTTTTTTTTTGATATTGAGCTGCTTGTAAATATTGGAGGTTAATCCTTTGTCAGTTGCTTCATTTGCAAATATTTTCTCCCATTCTGAGGGTTCTCTTTTTGTCTTGTTTATGTTTTCCTTTGCTGTGCAAAAGATTTTAAGTTTCATTAGGTCCCATTTGTTTATTTTTGTTTTTATTTCCATTTCTCTAGGAGGTGGGTCAAAAAGGATCTTGCTGTCATTTATGTCATAGAGTGTTCTGCCTATGTTTTCCTCTAAAAGTTTTATAGTGTCTGGCCTTACATTTAGGTCTTTAACCAATTTGAGTTTATTTTTTTGTATGGTGTTAGGGAGTGTTGTAATTTCATTCTTTTACATGCAGCTGTCCAGTTTTCCCAGCACCACTTATTGAAGAGGCTGTCTTTTCTCCATTGTATATTCTTGCCTCCTTTATCAAAAATAAGGTAACCATATGTGCATAGGTTTACCTCTGGGTTTTCTGTCCTTTTACATTGTTCTATATTTCTGTTTTTGTGCCAGTCCCATACTATCTTGATTACTGCAACTTTGTAGCATAGTCTGAAGTCAGGAAGCCTGATTCCTCCAGCTCCATTTGTCTTTCTCAAGATTGCTTTGGCTATTCGGGCTTTTTTGTGTTTCCATACAGATTGTGAGATTTTTTGTTCTAGTTCTGTGAAAAATGCCATTGGTAGTTTTGTAGTGATTGCATTGAATCTGTAGATTGCTTTGGGTAGTAGAGTCATTTTCACAATGTTGATTTTTCCAATAAGAACATGGTATATCTCTCCATCTGTTTGTATCCTCTTTAATATCTTTCATCAGTGTCTTATAATTTTCTGCATACAGGTCTTTTGTTTCCTTAGGTAGGTTTGTTCCTAGGTATTTTATTCTTTTTGTTGCAATGGTAAATGGGAGTGTTTCCTTAATTTCTCTTTCAGATTGTTCATCATCAGTGTATAGGAATGCAAGAGATTTCTGTGCATTAATTTTGCATCGTGCTACTTTACCAAATTCATTGATGAGCTTTACCTGTTTTCTAGTAGCATCTTTAGGATTCTCTATGTATAGTATCATGTCATCTGCAAACAGTGACATCTTTACTTCTTTTCTGATTTGGATCCCTTTTATTTCTTTTTCTTCTCTGATTGATGTGTCTAAAACTTCAAAAGCTATGTTGAATAATAGTGGTGACAGTGGACCTCCTTGTCTTGTAACTGATCTTAGTGGAAATGGTTTCAGTTTTTCACCATTGAGAACGATGTTGGCTGTGTATCATATATGGCCTTTATTATGTTGAGGTAAGTTTCCTCTATGCCTACTTTCTGGAGGGTTTTTTATCATAAATGGGTGTTGAATTTTGTCCAAAGCTTTTTATGCATCTATTGAGATGATCATATGGTTTTTCTCCTTCAGTTTGTTAATATGGTGTATCACATTGATTGATTTGTGTATATTGAAGAATCCTTGCATTCCTGGGATATACCCCACTTGATCATGTTGTATGATCCTTTTAATCTGCTGTTGGATTCTGTTTGCTAGTATTTTGTTAAGAATTTTTGTATCTATGTTCATCAGTGATATTGGCCTGTAGTTTTCTTTCTTTGTGACATGTTTGTCTGGTTTTGGTATCAGGGTGATGGTGGTCTTATAGAATGAGTTTGGGAGTGTTCCTCCCTCTACTATATTTTGGAAGAGTTTGGGATAGGTGTTAGCGCTTCTCTAAATGTTTGAAAGAATTCGCCTGTGAAGCCATCTGGTCCTGAGCTTTTGTTTGTTGGAGGATCTTTAATCGGTTTCAGTTCCAGTGCTTGTGATTGGTCTGTTTATATTTTCTGTTTCTTCCTGCTTCAGTCTCAGATGGTTGTGCTTTTCTAAGAATTTGTCCATTTCTTCCAGGTTTTTGATTGTATTGACATATAGTTGCTTGTACTAATCTCTCATGATCCTTTGTATTTCTACAGTGCCAGTTTTTACTTCTCCTTTTTCATTTCTGATTCTATTGATTTGAGTCTTATCCCTTTTTTCTTGATGAGTCTGGCTAATGGTTTATCAATTTTATCTTCTCAAAGATCCAGCTTTTAGTTTTATTGATCTTTGCTATTGTTTCCTTCAATTCTTTTTCATTTATTTCTGCTCTGATCTTTATGATTTCTTTCCTTCTGCTAACTTTGGGGTTTTTTTTGTTCATCTTTCTCTAATTGCTTTAGGTGTAATGTTAGGTTGTTTATTTGAGATGTTTCTTGTTTCTTCAGGTAGGATCGTATTGCTATAAGCTTCGTTCTTAGAACTGCTTTTGCTGCATCCCATAGGTTTTGGGTCATTGTGTTTTCATTGTCATTTGTTTCTAGGTATTTTTTGACTTCCTCTTTGATTTCTTCAGTGATCTTTTGGTTATTAAGTAGTGTATTGTTTAGCCTCCATGTGTTCGTATTTTTTACAGATTTTTTCCTGTAATTGCTATATAGTCTCATAGCATTGTGATCAGAAAAGATACTTGATACATTTTCAATTTTTAAAAATTTACTAAGGCTTGATTTGTGACCCAAGATATCATCTATGCTGGAGAATGTTCCATGAGCGCTTGAGAAGAAAGTGTATTCTGGTTTTTTTTTCGGTGAAATGTCCTATAAATATCAATTAAGTCCATCTTGTTTAATGTATCATTTAATGCTTTTGTTTCCTTATTAATTCTCTGTCTGGATGATCTGTCTGTTGGTGTAAGTGAGATGTTAAAGTTCCCCAGTATTATGGTGTTACTGTTAATTTCCTCTTTTATAGCTGTTAGCAGTTGCCTTATGTATTGAGGTGCTCCTATATTGGGTGCATATATATTTACAATTGTTATATCTTCTTGGATTGATCCCTTGATCATTATGTAGTGTCCTTCTCTGTCTCTGGTAATAGTCTTTATTGTAAAGTCTATTTGTCTGATATGAGAATTGCTACTCCAGCTTTCTTTTGATTTCCATTTGCGTGGACTATCGTTTTCCATCTCCTCATTTTCAGTCTGTATGTGTCCCTAGGTCTGAAGTGGATCTCTTGTAGACAGCATATATACAGGTCTTGTTTTTGTATCCATTCAGCCGTCTATGTCTTTTGGTTGGAGCATTTAATCCATTTACAGTTAAGGTAATTTTCGATATGTATGTTCCCTTTACCATTTTCTTAATTGTTTTGGGTGTGTTATTGTATGCCTTTACCTTTTGTTGTGTTTCCTGCCTAGAGAAGATCCTCTAGCATTTGTTGTAAATCTCATTTGGTGGTGCTGAATTCTCTTAGCTTTTGCTTGTCTGTAAAGGTTTTAATTTCTCCATCAAACCTGAATGAGGTCCTTTCTGGGTAGAGTAATCTTAATTGTAGATTTTTCCCTTTCAACACTTTAAATATGTCCTGCCACTTCCTTCTGGCTTGCAGAGTTTCTGCTGAAAGATCAGCTGTTGACCTTATGGGGATTCCCTTGTATGTTATTTGTTGCTTTGCCCTTGCTGCTTTTAATATATTTTCATGGTATTAAATTTTGATAGTTTGATTAATATGTGTCTTGGAATGTTTCTCCTTGGATTTATGCTGTATGGGACTCTCTGTGCTTCCTGGACTTGATTGACTATTTCCTTTCCCATATTAGGGAAGTTTTCAACTATAATCTCATCAAATATTTTCTCAGTACCTTTCTTTTTCTGGGACCCCTATAATTCGAATGTTGGTGCGTTTAATATTGTCCCAGAGTTCTGTAGGACTGTCCTCAATTCTTGTCATTCTTTTTTCTTTATTCTGTTGTGCGGTAGTTATTTCCACTATTTTATCTTCCTGGTCACTTATCCGTTCTTCTGCCTCAGTTATTCTGCTATTGATTGCTTCTAGAGAATTTTTGTGTTTATTGTGTTTATTGTGTTGTTCATCATTGTTTCTTTGCTCTTTAGTTCTTCTAGGTCCTTGTTAAACGTTTCTTGTATTTTCTCCATTCTATTCCCAAGATTTTGGATCATCTTTACTATCATTACTCTGAATTCTTTTTCAGGTAGACTGCCTGTTTCCTCTTCAATTCTTTCATCTGGGGGGTTTTTACCTTGCTCCTTCATCTGCTTTGTGTTTATTTGTCTTTTCATTTTGCTTAAGTTACTGTGTTTGTGGTCTCCTTTCCACAGGCTGCAGGTTCATAGTTCCCATTGTTTTTGGTGTCTGTCCCCAGTGGGTAAGGTTGGTTTGGTGGGTTGTGTAGGCTTTCTGGTGGAGGGGACTAGTCCCTGTGTTCTGGTGGATGAGGCTGGATCTCGTCTTTCTGTTTGGCAGGACCGCATCCGGTGGCGTGTTTTTGGTGTCTGTGCTCTTATTATGATTTTAGGCAGGCTCTCTGCTAATGGGTGGGGTTGTGTTCCTGTCTTGCTAGTTTTCTGGTATATGGTGTACAGCACTGTAGCTTGCTGGTTGTTGAATGGAGCCGGTCTTAACATTGAGATGGAGATCTCTTGGAGACCTTTTGCTGTTTGATGTTACGTGGAGCCAGGAGGTCTCTGCTGGACCAATTTCCTGAACTCAGCTCTCCCACCCCAGAAGCACAGGCCTGACACCCGGCCTGAGCACCAAGACCCTGTAAGTCACACAGCTCAGAAGAAAAGGGAGAATAGAAGAAAGAAAGGAAGAAAAAAATAAATTTATTAAAATAAAAAATAATGATTAAAATTAAAAGTAATTAAAAAAAGAAAGAAAGAAGAGGAGAGCAACCAAACCAAAAAACAAATCCACCAATGATAACAAGCACTAAAAACTATACTAAAAAAAAAAAAAGGACCGACAGAACCATAGGACAAATGGTAAAAGCAAGCCTATACAGACAAAATCACACAAAGAAGAATACACATACACACTCACAAAAAGAGAAAAAGGAAAAAAAATATGAAAAAAAAGGAGAAAGAGAGCAACCAAATCAATAAAGAAATCTACCAATGATAATAATCTCTAAATACTGAACTAAGATAAACATATAACTGGGAACAAATTAGATGCAGAAAGTAAAGCCCTAGTCTACAGTTGCTCCCCAAGTGCACTGCCTAAATTTTGGGATGATTCGTTGTCTATTCAGGTATTCCACAGATGCAGGGTACATCAAGTTGATTATGGATATATAATCTGCTGTTCCTGAGGCTGCTGGGAGAGATTTCCCTTTCTCTTCTTTGTTCGCACAGCTCCTGGGGTTCAGCTTTGGATTTGGCCCCGCCTCTGTGTGTAGGTTGCCCTCTGGCATCTGTTCTTCACTCAGACAGGACGGGCTTAAAGTAACAGCTGATTTGGGGGCTCTGGCTCACTCAGGCTGGGGGGAGGTAGGGGTGCGGATGCGGGGCAAGCCTGCAGCGGCCACCATGACATTGCACCAGCCTGAGGCGCACCGTGTGTTCTCCTGGGGAAGTTGTCCCTGGATCACGGGACCCTGGCAGTGGCGGGCTGCACAGGCTCCCGGGAGGGGAGGTGTGGAGAGTGACCTATGCTTGCACACAGGCTTCCTGGTGGCTGCAGCAGCAGCCTTAGCATCTCATGCCCTTCTCTGGGGTCTGCGCTGATAGCCACGGCTCGCGCCTGTCTCTGGAGCTCATTTAGGCGGTGCTCTGAATCCCCTCTCTTCACGCACCCCAAAACAACGGTCTCTTGCCTCTTACGCAGGTCCAGACTTTTTCCTGCACTCCCTCCTGGCTAGCTGTGGCTCCCTTCAGGCTGTGTTCATGCCGCCAACCCCAGTCCTCTCCCTGCGATCTGACCTCCGAAGCCGGAACCTCAGCTCCCAGCCCTCGCCCACCCCAGCGGGTAAGCAGACAAGCCTCTCAGGCTGGTGAGTGCTGGTTGGCACCCATCATCTCTGTGGGAATCTCTCCGCTTTGACCCCCGCACCCCTGTTGCTGCGCTCTCCTCCGTGGCTCCGAAGCTCCCCCTTCCGCCACCTGCAGTCTCTGCCCGCGAAGGGGCTTCCTAGTGTGTGTGGAAACCTTTCCTCCTTCACAGCTCCCTCCCACTGGTGCAGGTCCCATCCCTATTCTTGTCTCTATTTTTTCTTTTCTCTTTTGCCCTACCCAGGTACATGGGGAGTTTCTTACCGTTTGGGAAGTCTGAGGTCTTCTGCCAGCATTCACAGGAGTTGTTCCACATGTAGATGTATTTCTGATGTATTTGTGGGGAGGAAGGTGATCACCACGTCTTACTCCTCCGCCATCTTGAAGGTCCCCCCAACTCCTAGTGTTTTATATCATTATTAAACCCATTTTTGTGCATTAACTCATTTAATCCTCATAACAAACTTACAAGTTTTGTACTAGTATTAAACACTTTTCACATGAAAAAACTGAAGCATATAGAGGTTAAGAGATTTGCCCAAGTCCAGATAGACTGATGAGGGGCAGAGCCAGTATTTAAATTTGGGCAGTTCCTAAATTGAGCTCAGAGAGGAGCTCTGAGACAGAGAAATCCATGGTGGAGTCAGTCAATAAACTGTGTTTATAGCCATGAAAATAGATTGACACAGTTTAAGGAGAGCATGTTTTAAAGGAGAATGCAAGTCCTGTGGAAAGCTAATGTTTTGAGGTTAATTAGAGAAGGGAGATTCAGAAAAGGTGACTAAGGAGGAAAGACCAAAAAGGTGGGAAGAAAACTCAGAGATCTGATGCCCTGCCACTCTCTCCAATGTCACTGTGTATTCAGAATGGTCAGCCTTGTTTAAAGTTTCTAGGAGAAGGAAAAAGAAGAGGAAAGGCAAAGGAAAGAAATGCATAAAAATGTAATCAAGTCAAATATGCTTGTCATAGTATGGGGAGGGGGCAAAAGATGGAATCTTAAGTCTCAAGTAACTCATCAGAGTCTTATTTTCCAGATGAAAAGCTATATGTCTAGCATAGATCTAGTAACCATAGTTTCCAAAATATGGTTGAATTTATGGGACAATTGAATTGAAGGATATTCCAAAAACTCCAAAGCACAGAGTGGCCATTATCACATAGGGAATAATGAGTATAGGATCCTTCAAGGAAGGAGTTTCCCTTTTATTCCCCAAACCTGGAACACAGGAGACGCTCAAAAAGGGCTTGATAACATTGGACATAGCACAGAAAGATTCATTTAGAAGATAAGTAATTTTGAGGGAAAAAAAATACTGCTTTCCTTTTATTTTTAATGTCACTAGATTTGCAAAGTTTGCAGTCTCAGAATTAGACTAGTTTTACAAAGTTTTCCTCATTTGCTTTTGCCCAATGTCATACCAGTCAAGTAAAATAAATCTTCAGTTCTGCTAACATAGCTTGAACTATGGATTTAGGTCTTATTAACAGAGCAGAATTCAACCTTTGAAAGAGTTTTACCGCTACATCATGAAGTAATAAATGTGCAGTAATGTTTGACATTTAGAAAGTTATTACATGGAACTGTAAATTTCAGATTTATAAGGGGAACGGTAGGTTTTTAATTATAACAGTTTCATTAAATTCAAGATGTGTATCTACACAGAAAGAAATATGTCTTTCTTATAGTTATTTAGAAGCCAAAGAAATATGTATAAATTACCACAATCCTCTCTAAATGGAAATTTCGTGTCTCTCAGAGAGAGAATGCCATCTCTTATGTTTTTTAAGTACAGAAACATTTCACTGATTTTCCACAAAATGTTTTCATTAGAGTCAGGGGAAGCTTGGCTTTTCAACCTGTCCTCTTCTAAAAAGAGACGGCAAAAATGTTTAATGCAAGACTATTGAGAATTTTGCAAAAGACTTTCACCACCAATGTTTAAAGAGTTCCCAAATGTCATTTATATTTTGATAAAATTTGATACTTTTCTTCGACATGGGGAAAAAGGAAGTAGCAGAATGGAAAAAACTGATGAAAACAAATAGCTTGAACCTATGCTTAGCCCATCTCCAGGTTGTCAGGTTGAGATGAGAGCCCCAACAGAGTCCCCAAGAACCCCATGTCTGGGTTCTCAGTACACCACATGTGTCCAAGAGAAGAGAAAGAAACTTTATGAAGAAATAGAAAAATGTGTACTTGGTATTTTTTTTTCTTCTAATGAAGACAGCAAATAGAGGTATTTTCTTCCACTCCTCTCCTTGAGGCCCAGTGGATGGGTCAAAACTGTGGAAAATAGGGAAGGAAACATCATCCTCAGTAAGTCAAGGAAATGACCATGTTTTCAATGATGATTCAGGACACATATCTGTTAAATTGTGAAGGATAATAATAGAAGATGTGTGCTACATCAGCCTTGGAGAAGGATACAATTCTCTCTCAAAGTGAGTGTCATGACCCGGTAGGGCTTATCTAGTAATTGTCATAGGAAAATGAGTGCTAAGGCATGATCAGGCCGTGGGGACTAAAAGAGCCACAGGTTGATACTACAGAACATGGAGCAGAGCTGAAGGAGAAACCATGATGACACACCATTTTTGTTCTTTATAGATGGGCCTCTCAGCTGAGGAAGATGGGTAGAGGGAAAGCAGGGTGGAATGGAGTAGGGTAAGAGGACGTACAAAGAGCATGCAACTTTGTTGTGAGAATACCAACCTCTTAAACGAGGAGCTGTACTCAGCAGAAAGGAAGTAAAATATTTGATGAAAGGGTGTTTGCTACTACACATCTAAGTAATAACTAAGACCTAGTTTTATAAGTTTTTACAAAAGGTTAAGCAGATTTAGCTTTAAAATTAACTGCTCCACAGGAGAACAGGCTAGCTTGTGATACGCACCTGGGGAGGGCTGCTTCTTGAGGCTGTGAGAATAGTTTTCTGATATAAGTGAGTTTGGGGTAACTGGGAGGAACAAGACATAAATAGGGGGCCAACACAGCCAGGTTTCACTAGGACTATCCAGGTTCAGCACAGAGAGTCCTGCATCTTGAGAAACCTCTCATTCCTGGGCAAACGAGGATGGTTGGTCAGCCGAGGCAGGACCCACAATTCCTCCAAGATTCCTCAGCAAAGGGGATCCTAAAGGTAGAATTCTGGCTTTAGTTTGGGAATTACATTAGGAAAGAGGAATCAATCAAGAATATGAGTTGGGAAGAGATGGGTCTCAGGTAAATGACCGGAAACATCAAGGTTGCAGAAATCTGTCACCACACTGGGCCCTTCAGTTTACCCACTGGTAGGCAGTTCAGGCCCTGAGAAGCCTCATGCTTGTAGTAAAATGATTAGTTGATTTCTAAGCAGTTTTCAAAATATCATCCTGTTGCTGAAAAGTAGTAAGAAAGACATGAGGAAGCAAAGACTAAAGTTCAGTTTCCAGAAAGGCGGCTGCCACGTCCCTGTGTGGCGGCAGAGGCAATTTTGGCAGTGAAAGCAGTGAGTTTTATTAAAATGTTCCAAAATATTGTGCCTTGTGTGTGACTAATTTTATTGTTCCATTAGCTGCCTCCCTAGAGCTCTCCTCTGGAGAAGTATTAGTCATTATTAAATTAAAAAAGCCAAAGCCCTGCTGCTCCTCCCCTGTATCACACAACGTGGAGCAGCTCACATGACTGACACCCCGTGCCTGCATTTACGCACTGTTAGGGGCTCAGCCAAAATTGTAAACCACAAATCTGTGGTGACACCAGTTAAACCCATCTGCATGCTTTCTTCAACACATGTCAATCCAAGGAGAAAGAATTGTTTGATGGGCACAGTGGTGGTGAGAATGGGCTTGAGGAGTTACTGGGAAGGAGGTTAAAATAATTGACTACTGTGTCCCGGCTACGGAGGAAAGGACATGAGGGAGCTGAGAAAATGGGAGTGCAGGTAACAATCAAGATCGCCATGCAATGGAAGAGCAAGTTAAGTGGGTCGAAAGTTTTGTTCAAAGGATGGAATTTCCAAGTTCAAGGTTTCAAAGATTAAAACAATCAAAATTAATTAAAGGTCCAGAGTATTGGCATGAAAGTGCCTTGCTAAAATTGAGTGAAGATAAATGTCCTTGAAGTATGACTGAAGGAACTCTTAAGGGATTGGATGGGTCAGTGTGGGCACTGAATTTTTCCAGATTTATGTCAAAAGGCACACTGAGCCATGAAGAACTCCATGGAATTTGGAGAACTATCAAGACCATTCTATCTCTGTCCCAAATTCTCAATGTGTTTCGCATTGCAGTCCTTATTAGTGCAACTCTTAATTTTGTGTTGGGGGAAAAAGATGATATATACTGGGAATCTAAATTTGGGGGCTATTTTAACCTACCTATTACTATACACAGTGCTCAGAAAACTGCATTAAATATCAAATGCTGAAATAATTACTGACACTCTGTGTGCAAGATTTCCTGGCTTTGGGATGGTTGAACAGAGGCCTCAAAGATAGGACAGCCAAAGAATTACTTAACTGCTTAAATATCAACAAACCTGATCTTGAAGTGAAGCAGCCAGTCACTTCAACCACAGGATAAAAGGAAGGTTATGGAAATAATGACTAAATGATCACCATACAAAGAGCTTGGAGGCAAAAGGCAGAAGTATCATCTTGTGTGTGTCTGTGTGTGTGTGTGTGCTCGGACACGTACTCACAAATGTTGTGGTTGTTGTTATTCTAAAGTTGTCAGCATGAGTTAGAGAAGCTAATTCACTTCATTTAGACTTAGATCTTTCAACTTTTCTGCTTACTCATGCCTGGATGTCCTTGCAGTTGATGTCTTCGAGTCTTGTACCTTTTACTTTGTTTCATGTAATTTGTTCATATCTTTCATTATGCCCTTAGTGTAAACATTAACCAAAAATTGCAGACATTAAAATAGGACTTTTCCCAGAAACTGAGAATCGATGTAACTTTTTCAAGAAGGTTGTCTTAACAAAGAATAGCAAACATATTTACTGTGCCAACCTCTAAGTATTTCATATTTATCAATCTATCTAATTCTAATCTATCTTATGAAGTAGATACAATCATTACCCTCATTATGTCAATATGGAAACCAGGCATGGAGAGATAAGTAACTTTCCCAAGATGAAGCCTTGATTTGAACCTTGGTGTCTGGCTCCAGGGTACCTGTCCTTAATCACAAAAACAATGGTCTTCATAGGGTGGTCCCCAGATCAGCAATAGCAGCATCCTCTTGTAACTTGTTAGAAATTTCAATTCCTGGACACCACATCAGATCTACTGAAATTTTGGAGGTGAGTCCTAGGAATTTGTGTTTTAACAAGGTCTTCAGGAGACCCTGATGCAGGCTCAGTTTGAGAAACACAGCAACACACCACCCTGCTCAGAAGCAACAAAGTGGTAACAAACATGCATAGATTGAAAAGGCTGCACTGATAAATTTCCACCCATGGCATGGGGGGTGGGGTGGGGGTGCTCAGAATAACTGTTGTTTCAAAATTTCTGGATTAAATACCCTCAGGCCCTGAATTCTACTGAAAGGAATTCACTTAAAAACCCACAACAGGGTAATGTTCATGGCACAAGCTGTCAGTATGTAGCTTAGAGTAGAAAAATACACTTCCTTCTTGTCCAGCATGGTTTCCACAACTGCCCATTTTCCATTTCAGTTGGAGTGGTTTTGGTCAAGCAGAGTGTTTTGAATCACAGAGTGTGGTCAAGGTAAAAAGTCATCCAACTTTTTCAGAGTGGCAACTATAGACACAGCTAAAGCCATCTGGCAAACATCTGCATTGTAAGCCCAGGCAACACTCTGCCAAATCATTGCAAATTTTGCATTTCTATCACTATGAAAAAGAGACTCTGTGTCATTTTCAGAGTTTCAACAATGTGTTTCCACATCATATTAAGAGATGAAATGTCATTACCTCTGGCTAAGGTCCTATATATTTTTAAAATATTCTTTTTGCTCAAATAATATATCTACATAAAAAGACTGAGAAGTAAACCAGCAGTTAACAGTGTCTGCTTCTGGCAAGTGGAATTATGGGAGTGTTTTTCTTCTTACATTTTTATGTCTCATGTCTTGACCTCTGTCCTGAACTCCAGACTCAAATATCTAACTATCCACTCAACATCTATTTAAATGTCTGATAAGCAACTCAAATGTTATGTGTAAAAAAACAACCACTTAATTTCTAGGCCCTCTCAACCAAATCCTTCCCCTTTCCTTACCATTTTAGTTAGAAAAACAAAACAAAAAACCATCTTACAAATGGCAAATTCTTGGACCAAATCTTGTTCTTCATTTTTATTCTCTTTCTCTCACAAACTGTATCCAATCTGGCTGAAATCCTGTTTGGCCAAATATACCCAGAATAGGATAACTTTTCATTAACATTGTAAAACTACCCTGATCCAGCTTACCACATTTTCTCACCCGGATTACTATGGTTGTTTCCTTGGTGCTCTCCGTTTTTACCCTGGCCCTATAAGTCTATAGTCCATAGAGTAGTCAGAGTGACGCCTTTAAAACATGAGTCAGATCATGTCATTTTTATTGATCAAAACTTTGCAAGGGCTACCAAGAACTGTGAAGAGTCTGAGATCTGATTTTATCTTACTCACAAGTTGATAAATTAGCCTATGATTATTTCATGGATGCTGACAGAAGACACAAGACTCCTGGGTCCAAAACAAGGATTTTATTACTCACAGCCTGGCAAGCAGCATGAGCATCAGCATATTTGTAGCAGTTCCTCATATCCTCCAAGTTCCAAGAGGGCAACACAATGGACCTAAATGATAATGTGCATAGACAATGGGTCTCATTGTAGGAGAGGAAACACTGAGGTCAAGAAGCCCATCATTTTGTAGGAAGTACTGAGCAAACCTGATCTTTGTCCTGGAGGAAGATGTCACATCATCCCTCAAGGTTGCTTATTACAAACACAACCCTGAGAAATGGCCTGGGTAAAGAGTGGTCAGGACCTTGCATTCTTGGCATACTTGGCAAGACATGTAGGAGAGCAAGAAATTCATGGAAGACAGTTTCTCCCAACAGTAGCTCCCCATGTTCATCAGAATAAAAACCAAGGTCTTTGTAATGATCTACAAGGCCCTACACTATCTGCATTCCTCCACCCCCATGTCTTTCTGTCTTTGCAAACTATCTCTCTACTAATCATTCACCTTAACTTAGTCATACCGGCTTCCATGCTGTTCCTCACACAGGTCAGGTACAATCCTGCTTGGGACTCTTGGACTTACTGTTCTTCTGCCTTGAATGCTTTTCCTCCAGATGTTTTCAGGAGCTTGCTCAAGTGTTACCTTCTCAGTGAAGCCTTTCCTGACCACTGTATTTATAACTGCTACTTCCGAACCTCTTGGCATTCCCTATCCCCCTATCCAGCTTTATTTTTTACTTTGCACTTATCACCATCTGACATATTATGACATACTATGTATAATTTATGTGTATGTGTGTACATATATGTATATATATAACTTGTATATGTTTATTTTATTGTATATCTCTCATATAAGAGGAGAGGGACTTCATTTTGTTCACTGCCAGATCAGCAGTGTCCAAAACCAGCACTACAGCTCACAGTAGATGCTGAGTACATATTTGTTGAATAAACTAATGATTTTGTATATTTTTCACATTTTCTAAAATAATCACTTTATAATAAGAAAAAATATTACTTTCTATATACAAGAAATTCCTAAATACAGCAAGTTGTTTCTATACCCAAACAACTCAGTCTGACCCCAGTCATGTCCCTGTTTGAGACAAGAATTGCTAGTAATTCTTCACCAAGAATTCTAGTTGACTAGAATTGCTAGTCAACTTCACCAAGCATTTTCCACATTTGGGGCACTTTATAAATTAGTTCATATAGTTTTCACAACATCTTTGTGAGGCATTACAAATGCCTTTTACCTATGAGAAAACTGAGGTTCAACTGAGTAACTTGTCTAAGATCACAGAGTTTGTAAGAATTGGGACTATGAACCTGGGCAGATCTGGGAAAGGAGGGCCACTGCTTGAGGCCCTGTGCTTTGGCATGCCTACCTCAAAATGTTTTAACTTCCTCTCAGGTGACTGGGACCAACTGGGTCCTGCAGTGCTGTCTGGGCAAAATGCCCTGGGCCTGGATGGAGAACTACATGGATCCTGAACTTATTTCTTCTCTTCCAAATGCTCTCCAACTCTCTACCCTGCATTGGGATCAACTGGATCCTGAGGAGCTGCAAAACTCACACTTATGGGTAACAAGAGACTGACCCAGATGTGGGTTCCAGGACAGCGGCTAGACAAGTGGATCACTCCCACTGGCTTTCGTTGGATCTCGTGAGATTGGGCCACAAGAATGGCAAACTCAGGTGACTCTTACCTCACTCACAGGCCATGTCCCAGGCTCAGAGATACTGGGTCCACTGCTAACACTTGGCCTTGAGCCACATGTTTGAGTCCTTGCATCATGACTTGCCTGTTTGTTTCAACCATGGTGTCTCTTAACTCTTTACAGCACCTGAGGATGGTAGGGGCAGTGGTCTTTTACCTCCCAACCCTGTGTACCCACACCCTTTCCTCAATATCTACATCCCGCTTCCAGCTGCATCAAAAAAGCCACCACAACTATCCAATGTTGCTTCAGCTGATGGAACAAAATCAGCTGCGACATACAACTCTGCTAAATACAGTTGCGTGCATTTGCTGTGATGTTACAACATGAAGTCTGTGCACATGTTGCCCTGAAGCCTGAATATCTTTCGTACTCTTGTCTAATTTCCATGCCCTTTCATCAGACTCCTCAGGAAAGCCTTCCCTGGTTCCTCCTGCATTTCCCTCCAGAGACCTGGTCTTCTTTGGAGTCACCCTTTATTTATACCTCTTTTGATAGTAATGGTGATACTGTATTTCTAATTATTACTTCATGAGACTGTCTTGCCCTCCAAACTGTGAAGTTCTTCAGAGCTATCTTTATATCTCCAACAATTTATCACCATACTTGGTCCATATTAAGTACTTAATAAATATTTGTTGAGTTAATGAATGAAGAAGAAAACCAAGAAGCACAGACCCAAGTGATTTTTGCAAAGTTTTAAAATGAATAACTTCAAATCATCTAAACGACGCTTCAGAAAGAAATATGTTACTTGAATCTACCACCAAATTTTATTGATTTCCTTATGGAAAACATGTGCTGTGTTCAAAGTCAAAGGAGCTTTAATGCAGGGTCAGATCCTCCTTCATAATACTTTGGAAGCAACATTGACAATGAGGAGATGGTGAAATGTTGTTACATTATAAATAAGGCTAAAAATATGTGCCTGATGTCGTTTAGCATTTGGGTCCTCCAAGAACCAAAAGTAGCCATGTGTGGCATTTAAACGTAACATCTGCTCTTTCACCCTGTTCATTGGGCTATTTGTGAAACATTCTAGTTTATTTCTTCAAAGTAAAGTGAGCAGGAGTAGGATTCCTTTGTTGAGAGTACTTTTGTTAGGCCGTGGAGGTGCTGTTGTCCATGGAAATCAGATGACTGATGGTGGCACTGGAGGAGCCACAGGTAGGTGGAGAGAATAATTTTGTTCCCCTATGACTTTTCCTCATGCTGACCTTCCTTCTTCTGAACTGGGAACTCTTGGCATAGTTTCTGGCCCCCCTTCCCCAGGTAGCTCATGCTGACCTTCCTTCTTCTGAACTGGGAACTCTTGGCATAGTTTCTGGCCCCCCTTCTCCAGGTAGCTCATTCTCACCCTCTAGTCCATTCCCTTCCCAAGCCCTACTACAGCAGCTATCTTTAACTGAAGAGATTTTTTGATTTTAGACATCCTAAAAATGAAGATGCTCGTCTAAATAAAACATCCTCCAAGTAGCTGTCAAAGAAAAAATACTAAATCAAAAGAAACACCAAAAACTTAAAGCAACTGGAATTTTTCCCATGTAGATTTAATGGTTTCTGAATTTTATTCTAAATTATACATTTTCTTCAGAGAAGCTCAGATCATCATCTTCGAGGGTCAAGGCAAACTTTGATGGGAAGCCTAACACTGTCTAAAGAAATTCTCCTTCAACTTGCTCCTTCATGGCCTACATTCCACAATTAGATGTTCATTTGTTGGCTTAAAATTTTGGAGACTTCTTTGTCTATTTAAAAATCTGTAAGAGTGTTTATGTATCACAACCTAACAGAGATACCTCAGAGTGAAGAGATCTTTCATATCTATTTCTGAGACCAAAAGACACTGGTGGTGATTGCAGGGGGTTGAGTAGAGGATGGGGGATACAAAAGAGTATGGGGGTGTGTGCTATCTGGGCCTGTTGCGAGTGAGGGAATTAAGAGAAGTCTTCAGGTCAATTTCTTTTATCTCACAATTTCCCCCAGCCCAGTCCTACTCAGAATTTGTGCAAAAAATTTTCACCATATGTTCTTTGGTTCCTTTTGCTAGCAATAGCCTCCAAATATCAAAATGTTTTGGTATTCTTTAAGATCTTAATGCTCTTTAAAGATATTTTTTTATTAACTGTAGCACATGAATCCAAGTTGAGGCAGAGACCAAAAGTCATGATGGGCATTCTCAGTGAATGCAGAATAGGATTGACAAACAGTAGAAATGGGAGAAAGAAAAAGATGCAGCAATCATGTCACAAGCTGTACACAGCTACATGTTTTCTGACAGAAATAAATTCTACCAACCATTTTGTGTCCACAAGCAGAGAAGGGAGGCATGAGTCAGAGATTCATTTTTATCAAATTGCTAATAGTCCGACCAAAAACTCCAGTGTGATTCAATTATCTACACTTCTCTATTCCTAATATCACAAATGCATTCAGCAAATTAAGGCCTTGAAAATGTATTTGCTGCCCCTCTAAAGTCTTTCCATTCTTCCTCTTCTCTCTTCCAACCCTCTAGCCCTGCCCTAAATTCCTTCCTTCTCTTTATTCATTAGTAGGGCTGGTGCTTTAATATTCTTTATTATCCATGAATTATCTGACAAAAAAACTGGGTATGGTTAAAATTAAGTTCCTCTGAAACAGTTCTAAAATACTGCACATAGAATTTAAGTAGGCTAATAAATACTTGGAATATCTACCATCTTTAAGATATTACAAATGAAGGATACAGGAACTTATGGTTTAGCGAAGAATTTACAATCTAGAAGGAAATGATAGCCTAGTGAGAGAGGAAGACAAAGCAATGTGGCTTTGCAATGGAAGAGGAACAAAGCACGGTAGGAGCACCAAGGAGAGTGGTGCTATTTCTGTCAAAAAGGAGAAATCCTCCTAAAGAAGGGAGATGATGGCTAATTGAAATAACCACTGGTTTTGAATAATAATTTTAAAAAGTACTTGTGAACTAGATCCTTTTCTACATATAAGTTTTAGCAAAACATTAAATGTCAGGGAGGGAGGTTACATAAACTACTAAATAAAGACTAATTTATTTTTGCTATGACATCTGTTAATAACAACACTTTTCTGAAAGGCCATGTCCAAGTTAAATGCTTGTAGAGGGTGAGTTAAAAGGTAATATACAAGTAAACCTTGTAGACTTATACAACATCAGCATCTTTGAAAACTGTTCCAATGTCAAATTTAAGTGCCAAGACTAAGAGAGGCAGCAGGTGTCCTGGCTTTGCCAATGGAGGGACTTGAGTTCAAATCCCAGCTCTGCCACTTGTTAGTCCTGTGACCTTTGATTCAGGTACTTTTTTGTTTTCTCAAAAGTTTTAGTTCTTTTCTCCTAGTAGAGAAATGTTATATAAATCTTACTGTTGTACACACCTAAATGAAGTTTCTGGGGAAAAAAATCACTGTTTAGTCACAAATAACTTTGTTAATTTCTTTCACTATAAAAATCAATCCCCCTCCCCTCACTGTATAAGTTACAATTATATGCACAGGAAGATTGGCTTGTAATCCTACTGAGTGAAAATTTTACTAATAAATTTCTCACATAATTCATAGATAATAAAGAACATTAGAGCACTACCCTTGGAAAAGGAGAGTCAGAAGGAAGGAATTGATTCAGGGTCTGAGGGTTAGAGGAGAGAAGAGGAAATCTGGGAAGCCTTGAGAGCGTCAGCAGAAGAAACTATTCATAGGTCCTTTAAGGTTTTTTTAAATTCCCATATTTTTCCTAAAGATTTTCTATACATACCTGCCAAATATGAGTTTCAAGTTGCTCTCTGTATGCTAGCATTCTTGATTTGTGTGCCTGTTTGACTCTTCAAGGGCTTTCATATTTATAATCACACTCATGACACCACAATGAATCTGGGCAGTGATTATTACCACCTACCTAACACTCCACCAGCAAACTAAGCCCAACGCTGACTGAGTTTCCCTAGCACTGAGCTCACTAATAGAAGAGCCCAGTCTTAACTCAGATTTCATAATTCTAATTGCTAGGCACTCTTATCTTCAAGCTTGTGAGGTTCCCCTCCTCACCTTTTCTAATGACGATATCATCCGTTTTGTCCTGGACATAATGCCAAGTGCTTTGCATGCAGTCTTGAATACCTAGAACCTCACTGCAAGTTAGGAAGGAGTATGCCTACTTTACAAATGAGGAACTAATGAGGCTCAGAAAGACTAAAAAACTTGCCCGAAATCACACAGTTAGTGAACGCCAGAGCCAAGATGCAAACCCACATTATTTAATATGCATTTCAAACGTCTTTTCCAAACAAATCTTGCTGCAGTTTTGTTCTCCGTTAAAACTCCATAGCTTTCTGTGTCTCCTCTTTGGAATGAAGTCTACAAACACCCTCTCTTCCCTACCCACCATTCTACTATAAAGTCCTAAAGACCAGTGGTTGGCTTACTCTACTTTTAGTACCATGCCTAGCGCTGTAACAGCTCAGATATATTTTTAAGTGAGCAGCACTACCCTTCAGAAAACCATTCCAAATAAACCAAAGCCAAGCCTGTGGCTCCAGCACTTAACTCCCATTGAAAATTAGTAAATGACAGGTTGCATCTGAATTAGTAGGATGTTCACTTCCATAGGAAGCAAATAGGTAGCCTCCTTTTATTTGCCAGTGAAATGAGAAAAAGTGATGACTTATACTTCCTTTGATGCTCATTCTTATGAGTCTTTTTTTTTTGTGTGTGTGGTACGCGGGCCTCTCACTGTTGTGGCGTCTCCCGTTGCGGAGCACAGGCTCCGGACGCGCAGGCTCAGCGGCCATGGCTCACGGGCCCAGCCGCTCCGCGGCATGTGGGATCTTCCCGGACCCGGGCACGAACCCGTGTCCCCTGCATCGGCAGGTGGACTCTCAACCACTGTGCCACCAGGGAAGCCCCTTATCAGTCTTTGAAGTTGACTTTCCACTTAAGGAGGCAAGACCTAGTATGACTAGGCAACAGCAGAAACTTCTAGATGGTGATATTTTTTAATCCTAATTATTTGATAAAGAAGATTAAAGTAACTCATGGTTTCAAAACTTGTTTATGGCCTTGAGGTCCTCTCAACTTTCGTCAAATCAGTTCACTCTCTTCTGTAGATCTAAGGGAAGTTCTGGTTAGGGCAGATCTCTCTATGGATTTAATCTCCATATGCTTTTCTTCCATTAATGTTCATAGGTGTCTACTGTTTTTCCTGGAAGCTCAGAGCAAGAGTACCAAAGCCTCAGAGATGGCAAAAGTTCATTGTTTGAACATCGTTTTTCAAGGGGAGGAAGTAAACTCATGCTAACAGAGTATCCTCTGTCATAAAGTTTCAAATGGTAAGTTTCAAAACAAAATGAAAAGTTTTCATTGTTTCCTGAGGAAATAAATAAGGTCACAGAAGAGACAGCTTAATCTTTTGTTGGTCAGATGTATTTGAGGATGTACATAAATTTGTCTCAAATGCTTAATAACCCTTAGACACCAGAAACTTAGGATAAGCTGTTTTGATGGGCTGACATTTGGGGTGTGATTCACTAAGACAAGCAGACCATCAAGATGAATTTCTAATGTATGCTAAATAAAGACGATGGAGTCTGAAAATCTGGAGAAGCATTTAGCACTACTATTCCTTAAATGTCAGTATGTGCCCAAGTCCCCTCTCTGGAAATACTACAGGTGAAAATTCCTTCAATGACTGTTCATGTCTGCCTCAGTGCCAAGAATATATAAGCTCTCATTCATGTGGACAATATCTCTTGAAGAGAAGGAAACTAACTTCGAATGGTTTAGTAATCACCTCAAAAGCACATCTGTCAAAGTGAATCAGGCTGAAGGTTTAGAGAAATATCTCTTGTTGTTGTTGCTTTGTTCAAATGAGCAGAACCCTTTCCCCCCAGAAATCTGAAAAGCTGACTCCCTTACATCCTTCAAGCCTCTCCTAAAAGTCACCTTCCCAATGACACCTTACCCCACCACCCTATTTAAAGCTGTAACCCTTCCCCAACCACCATCCACTTTCTTTCCCTGCTTGCTTTTCTCAAAAGCACTTATTACCAGCTGAAAAACTACATATTTCACTATTTTATAGCATCTCTGATTCCCTCAACCAAAATGCAAACTCCATGAGGGCAGGATTTTTTTTTCCTGCTGTATCCCCCATGCCTAGAATATAGTTGCTTTGGCAGATAGAGGCACTCAGTAAGTATTTGAGTGAATGTGTTAGTGAATAAATAATCTAGGCTTGGAATCTTATTAAAAGCGAAGCCATAAATTCAGAGATGTCAAGCAATAGTAGCTTTTCCTGTAATTTTTATAGGCCAGAATTTATCTTTAGTAAAACCACAGATTGCTTTTTTTAATGTATATGCCTGCAGTTCACACAGTTGGAGAGCTGTATACAAAATAGAATGTTTCAGGAGCGAAAACATGGTTTGTGAAATTTATCCTTTCTTTTTTTATTATTAACTCTCAAGCAGTTGCTGGTGGTGACGACTTGAGTATTCAAATACGTGGTGCTTTCTATGCTGGAGCTTAGGAAGAATAGCTTTTTTGTGGAAATGTAGGAAAAACACTGTAGGATGGAGAGAAAAGTCACTCTAAAATTCTATGCCTGAGTTTCTCAGGTTGTAAAACCCTTTCTCTGGAAAGGGGATGCTGTGAGAGTAAAAGTAAAGAGTAAAAGAAAATCAATTTGAAAAATATAAATGCTAGATATTATTGCTGCGAAGTTTTACACTTATTATTAATAAAGTTATGTACTTTGGCAACATGTTAACATTTAACACTTAATTTAGGAAAATGTTGGACCATAGTGAAAACTATCCAATGTTTGAAAACATTTGGATAAATATGCTTCCAGTGACTTTGTCTTGAAGAGAAGATTGAGAAAGGCAATTCTGACTTTCCTATGGTTGGATTTTCTGAAAACAACTTATCCAATCTACAAATATAAAAAGAATTTAACATGTCTTAAGTTCAATCAAAATGAATGGCAAATAAAGTTAGCTATCAATTTAAGATTTAGTCCACTATTTTAAATAATCAAATTATACAGTTCAGGTTTTTCTGTGAAAGTTCTAAAATAATAGGGACCTATCTATCTATACATCCATCCCTGAATAAAAATGACCCTAGAATTATAAACTGTAGTATATCTATGTCAAGAAATATGAGAACTGACAATTCTAATAAATACATTCACTGTTGCCATGCCATGGTGGAAACTTTAGCCGACTCTGGTACACAAATATTTGGTGTTTCCTGTCTTTGGTAGAATGGCTGACTCTGAGAAACCTCAAAATGTGTTGGGGCCTTAAGATCCCCACTCCCTTACAGATTGGTTCTGCTACAAAAAAAACTACTGCATGTGGTCTTGGCCACCCTGTATTCCCTGGCACTCAGTTTCCATTTATGTAAAAGGAAACAGATGACTTATATTATCACAGAAGCATCAGAGAATGTTAGAACTAAAGGAGATTTGGGGACCATTTAGCCTAACATATCTGCGTTATAGAAGAAACAAATTCTGAAGTGCCTGTATCTGTTGGATGTGCTAATTCTATTACTAATCTTTCCAGTCAGATTTTTACAGTAACTTCTCACTCCCTACCCCAAAATGAAATGAAACTAAGCTCTCTATTTAAAAAAAATCACAAAAGATATTATCTAAAATAAGAAAGATTATCAGGAGTAAATTTATGACCTATGACTAGCAATGTTATTTTTTTGAATTTTATTTAATTTTTTTTATACAGCAGGTTCTTATTAGTGATCCGTTTTATACATATTAGTGTATACTTGTCAATCCCAATCACCCAATTCATCACACCACCACCCCTACTCACTGCCACTTTCCCCCGTTGGTGTCCATACGTTTGTTCTCTACATCTGTGTCTCAATTTCTGCACTGCAAACCAGTTCATCTATACCATTTTTCTAGGTTCCACATATATCTGTTAATATGCGGTATATGTTTTTCTCTTTCTGACTTACTTCACTCTGTATGACAGTCTCTAGATACATCCACGTCTCTACAAATGACCCAATTTTGTCCCTTTTTATGGCTGAGTAATATTCCATTGTATATATGTAGCACATCATCTTTATCCATTAATCGGTTGATGGGCATTTAGGTTTCTTCCATGACCTGGCTATTGTAAATAGTGCTGCAATGAACATTGGGGTGCATGTGTCTTTTTGAAGTATGTTTTTTTTCTGGATATATGCCCAGTAGTGGGATTGCTGGGTCATATGATTTTTCTATTTTTAGTTTTAAGGAACCTCCATACTGTTCTCCATAGTGACTGTATCAAGTTACATTCCCACCAACAGTGCAAGAGGGTTCCCTTTTCTCCATACGTCTCCAGCATTTATTGTTTGTAGATTTTTTGATGATGCCCATTCTAACTGGTGTGAGGTGATACCTCATTGTAGCTTTGATTTGCATTTCTCTAATAATTAGTGATGTTGAGCAGCTTTTCATGTGCTTCTTGGCCATCTGTATGTCTTCTTTGGAGAAATATCTATATAAATCTTCTGCCCAATTATAGACTGGGTTGTTTGTTTTTTTATTATTGAGCTGCATGACCTGTTTATATATTTTGGAGATTAATCCTTTGTCCATTGATTGGTTTGCAAATATGTTCTGCCATTCTGAGGGTTGTTTTTTCATTTGTTTGTAGTTTCCTTTGCTTTGCAAAAGCTTTTAAATTTCAATAGGTCCCATTTGTTTCTTTTTATTTCCATTACTCTAGGAGATGGATCAAAAAAGATCTTGCTGTGATTTATGCCAAAGAGTGTTCTTCCTATGTTTTCCTCTAAGAGTTTTATAGTGTCTAGTCTTACATTTAGGTCTCTAACCCATTTTGAGTTTAGTTTTGTGTATGTTCTTAGGGAGTGTTCTAATTTCATTCTTTTACATGTAGCTGTCCAGTTTTTCCAGCACCGCTTAATGAAGAGACTATCTTTTCTCCATTGTATATCCTTGCCTCCTTTTTCATAGATTAGTTGACCATAGGTGCATGGATTTATCTCTGGGCTTTCTATCCTGTTCCATTGATCTATATTTCTGTTTTTGTGCCAGAACCATACTGTCTTGATTACTGTAGCTTTGTAGTATAGTCTGAAGTCAGGGAGTCTGATTCCTCTGGCCCCATTTTATTCCCTCAAGACTACTTTGGCTATTCAGGGTCTTTTGTGTCTCCATACAGATTTTAAGATTTTTAGTTCTAGTTCTGTAAAAAATGCCATTGGTAATTTAATAGGGATTGTACTGAATCTGTAGATTGCTTTGGGTAGTATAGTCATTTTCACAATGTTGATTCTTCCAATCCAAGAACATGGTATATCTCTCCATCTGTTGGTATCATCTTTAATTTCTTTCATCAGTGTCTTATAGTTTTCTGCATACAGGTCATTTGTCTCCCTAGGTAGCTTTATTCCTAGGTATTTTATTCTTTTTGCTGCAATGGTAAATGGAAGGGTTTCCTTAATTTCTATTTCAGATTTTTCATTACTGTATAGGAATGCAAGAGACTTCTGTGCATTAATTTTTCATCCTGCAACTTTACTAAATTCATTGATTAGGTCTAGTAGTTTTCTGGTGACGTCTTTAGGATTATCTATGTATAGTATCATGTCATCTGCAAACAGTGACAGTTTTACTCCTTCTTTTCCAATTTGTATTCCTTTTATTTCTTTTTCTTCTCTGATTGCCATGGCTAGGACTTCCAAAACTATGTTGAATAATAGTGGTGACAAGGAACATCCTTGTGTTGCTCCTGATCTTAGAGGAAATGCTTTCAGTTTTCCACGGTTGAGAATGATGCTTGCTGTGGGTTTGTCATATATAGCCTTCATTATGTTGAGGTAGTTTCCCTCTAGGCCCACTTTCTGGAGAGCTTTTATCATAAATTGGTGTTGAATTTTATCAAAAGCTTTTTCTGCATCTATTGAGATGATCATATACATATATATATATATATATTTTTTTTTTTGCGGTACATGGGCCTCTCACTGTTGGGGCCTCTCCCATTGTGGAGCACAGTCTCTGGACATGCAGGCCCAGCGGCCATGGCTCACGGGCCCAGCCACTCCGCAGCATTTGGGATCTTCTCGGACTGGGGCACAAACCCGTGTCCCCTGCATCGGCAGGCGGACTCTCAACCACTGCACCACCAGGGAAGTCCCAGATCATATAGCTTTTATTCTTCATTTTGTTAATATGGCGTATCACATTGATTGATTTGCGTATATTAATGAATCCTTGCGTCTCTGGGATAAATCCCACTTGATCGTGGTGTATGATCCTTTTAATGTGTTGTTGGATTCTGTTTGCTAGTATTTTGTTGAGGATTTTTGCATCTATATTCATCAGTGATTTTGGTCTGTAATTTTCTTTTTTTATAGTATCTTTGTCTGGTTTTGGTATCAGGCTGATGGTGGCCTCATAGAATGAATTTGGGAGTGTTCCTTCCTCTGCAATTGTTTGGAAGAGTTTGAGAAGGATGGGTGTTAGCTCTTCTCTAAATGTTTGATAGAATTCACCTGTGAAGCCAACTGGTCCTGGACTTTTGTTTGTTGGAAGATTTTAAATCACAGTTTCAATTTCATTACTTGTGATTGGTCTGTTCATATTTTCTATTTCTTCCTGGTTCAGTCTTAGAAGGTTATACCTTTCTAAGAATTTGTCCGTTTCTTCCAGGTTGTCCATTTTATTGGCATAGAGTTGCTTGTAGTAGTCTCTTATGATGCTTTGTATTTCTGCAGTGTCCGTTGTAACTTCTCCTTTTTTATTTCTAATTTTATTGATTTGAGTCCTCTCCCTCTTTTTCTTGATGAGTCTGGCTAAAGGTATATCCATTTTGTTTATCTCCTCAAAGAACCATCTTTTAGTTTTATTGATCTTTGCTACTGTTTTCTGTGTTTCTATTTCATTTATTTCTGCTCTGATCTTTATGATTTCCTTCCTTCTACTAACTTTGGGCTAAGTTTGTTCTTCTTTCTGTAATTCCTTTAGGTGTAAGGTTAGATTGTTTATTTGAGATTTTTCTTGTTTCTTGAGGTAGGCTTGTATTGCTATAAACTTCCCTCTTAGAACTGCTTTTGCTGCATCCCATAGGTTTTGGATAGTCGTGCTTTCATTGTAATTTGTCTCTAGGTATTTTTTGATTTCCTCTTTGATTTCTTCAGTGATCTCTTCATTATTTAGTAATGTATTGTTTAGCCTCCATGTGTTAGTGGTTTTTACATTTTTTCCCTGTAATTTATTTCTAATCTCATAGCATTTTGGTCGGAAAAGATGCTTGATATGATTTCAATTTTCTTAAATTTACCAAGGCTTGATTTGTGACCCAAGATGTGATCTCTCCTGGAGAATGTTCCATGTGCACTTGAGAAGAAAGTGTAATATGCTGTTTTTGGATGGAATGTCCTATAAATATCAATTAAGTCTATCTGGTCTATTGTGTCATTTAAAGCTTGTGTTTCCTTATTAATTTTCTGTCTGGTTGATCTGTCCATTGGTGTAAGTGAGATGTTAAAGCCCCCTGCTATTACTGTGTTGCTGTTGATTTCCTCTTTTATAGCTGTTAGCATTTGCCTTATGTATTGAGGTGCTCCTATGTTGGGTGCATGTATATTTATAATTGTTATATTTTCTTCTTGGATTGATCCCTTGATCATTATGTAGTGTCCTTCCTTGTCTCTTGTAAGATTCTTTATTTTAAAGTCTATGTTATCTGATATGAGTATTGCTACTCCAGCTTTCTTTTGATTTCCAATTGCATGGAATATCTTTTTTCCATCCCCTCACTTTCATTCTGTATGTGTCCCTAGGTCTGAAGTGGGTCTGCTATCTCTTGTAGACAGCATATATATGGGTCTTGTTTTTGTATCCATTCAGCAAGCCTGTGTCTTTTGGTTGGAGCATTTGATCCATTCACGTTTAAGGTAATTATCAATATGTATGTTCCTATTACCATGTTTTTAATTGTTATGGGTTTGTTTTTCTAGGTCCTTTTCTTCTCTTGTGTTTCCCACTTAAAGAAGTTCCTTTAGCATTTGTTGTAGAGCTGGTTTGGTGGTGCTGAATTCTCTTAGCTTTTGCTTGTCTGTAAAGCTTTTGATTTCTCCATTGAATCTGAATGAGATCCTTGCCAGATAGAGTAATCTTCATTGTAGGTTCTTCCCTTTCATCACTTTAAATATATCATGCCACTCCCTTCTGGCTTGTAGAGTTTCTGCTGAGAAATCAGCTGTTAACTTTATGGGAGTTCTCTTGTATGTTATTTGTCATTTTTCCCTTGTTGCTTTCAATAATTTTTCTTTGTCTTTAATTTTTGTCAATTTGATTACTATGTGTCTAGACGTGTTTCTCCTTGGGTTTATCCTGCCTGGGACTCTCTGTGCTTCATGGACTTGGATGCCTATTTCCTTTTCCATGTTAGGGAAGTTTTCGAGTATAATCTCTTCAAATATTTTCTTGGGTTCTTTCTCTCTTTCTTCTCCTGTGACCCCTATAATGTGAGTGTTGTTGCATTTAATGTTGTCCCACAGGTCTCTTAGGCTGTCTTCATTTCTTTTCATTCTTTTTCTTTATTCTGTTCTGCAGCAGTGAATTCCACCATTCTTTCTTCCAGGTCACTTATTCGTTCTTCTGCCTCAGTTATTCTGCTATTGATTCCTTCTAGTGTATTTTTCATTTCAGTTATTGTATTGTTCATCTGTTTGTTTTTTCTTTAATTCTTCTAGGTCTTTGTTAAACATTTCTTGCATCTTCTCAATCTTTGCCTCCATCCTTTTTCTGAGGTCCTGGATCATCTTCACTATCATTATTCTGAGTTCTTTTTCTGGAAGGTTGCCTATCTCCACTGCATTTAGTTGTTTTTCTGTGGTTTTATCTTGTTCCTTCATCTGGTACATAGTCCTCTGCCTTTTCATTTTGTCTATCTTTCTGTGAATGTGGTTTTCTTTACACAGGCTGCAGGATTGTAGTTCTTCTTGCTTCTGCTGTCTGCCTTCTCCATTTATCCTTTAATAATATCCTTTAATCCATAAACTGTGGCATACAACTTCAAGTGCATTGTTCTCTTGGCTGGCATAGTCCAGATAAGTAAAGATTAAATGGTACATTTTTGATAGTTTTGGATGCATTGAAGCAGTAAAATCAATTTAATAGTAGTCTGAATTGAATTAAGAATTTAGAAGAACAAAGTCTAGAAAGTCATTGACTTACAAAAATGTGTTGTTGGCTTGATGAAAATGTCATAACTAGTTTTGTGGTATGTGTGTTTATAAAGGAAATAATATAGCATGATAGTTAATGTAGAAATTCTAGAGTCAGCCCTGATCTTATTTCTAGTTATTAGTTCTGTGACCTTGTGAAGTCTCTTAATGTCTATAACTCTTAATATTCTCATTTCTAAATAGGGTTGAATATAAAGAGCTTGGCGTAAAGTTTGTCAAATTACAGGGCACAATAAAGTGTTACACTATGTGACAGAGTCACAATGTATTTGAAAATGGGTGGCAAACAGTAAAGTACTATATAAATGGGAGGTGCTCTTGCCACATGACTTTCATGAGAAACATGTAGATTTCCTGCACAGAGCTGAGATGGGGAAATTGTCAACCAGACATTGTTTGTATTGCCAGTGGCTCAATAAGTGGGAGAAAGGGTTAGCTATAAGTAACAAAATAAAAATATTCATTATATTAAAGATTAGCTCAATACAGGGCTTTTTAGTGGTTTGTTTGTTTTTAACCTGAAAGTACGAATAAGCAACCAAGAATCAATATTCTGAAAATGCATCAAGGGGTAAATGAGTCTTCGAGAGTTTGATCTTCCTGAAGCAATTCTAGTATAGCTAAGATCTTGGCTACTGTTGGAGCATGTATGTGGGGCAGAGGGTATAAATACAAATTCCTTAGCATGATATTCAAGGTCTTCACAATCTTGTCCCTGACACATTTCCAATTTTTCTTTGCAGTATATCCTCCCATATTCCATAATCTTCACTGTCTCTGTCCAAGCCATGCATATGCAGACATCTGTGTCTCTGTTTCACCTAAGATATCTTCTCTCTCTTCCTCACAATTGTATTTGACATAATACTTAATCAGTAACTAGAAAATCCTAAAAGCTTTTCTAGTTTCACTTTTGGAGATCATAACCTCTCTCCCTGTGTCTCCCAATCATATTTCTTTTATCTCCATTTGTACAAATATGTCACTTTACTTTGAATTACAGTTATTTGTGTTTCTTTTCTTCCTTCCTTCCTTCCTTCTCTCCCTCCCTCCCTCCCTCCTTTCTTCCTTTCTTTCTTTCTTTCTTTTCTTTCTTTCTGCTTCAAAAAGCTTTCCTGTTTCCATTTGGTCCAAGGCTTGGGTGAGAGTGCTCCAGAGTGGTTAAATAGCTGCCTAGTGGCTACAGAGAGGGGCTTCAGGCAGAAGCCCTGACACCAGAGAGGGCTCCTCAAAGGCCACTGGGTTCCGGAGGCTCCTAGTCGTGCTTGAGCATGAGCCTTTTGAAGGAATTCTTGCTCAGGCAAACCTAGAGATCAGCCAGCCTGCAGAGGTTGGTCAGGTGGTCACCCATCTTGATGAGTTTCACCTCTTCATCTGGGAGGTGGCTCTCTAGGAAGTCACAGAGGTGGGGGCCTGCACAGGCAGAACCCAGGGCATGGTTCAGGTTCTTCTCCATGAGAATGGCAGCTTCCATAGTGTCCTGGGTTTTACCCCACTCATTTTGAGATGGCTTCTGCACATCCTGGAAGAGGGCATGACCACCGTGCTGCTTTTGCATTTTCAAGAGACTCTTGGCACCCTCGCGCTTCTCCTCAGCCAATTCATGGAAAAAGTGGCCCATGCCCTTCAGAGCCATATAGTCACAGTCGAAATAGAAGTCCAAAGAGAGGTAGGTGTAGGAGGCCTGCAGATGCATATTGACCAGGTAGTTGATGGCGACCTCCACCTCGGTGGAATAATTCTGACAAATCTGGGAGCTCATGGTTGATCAGTAATAAGATGTTAAGCTCAAAAAATGGTGTTGGCTAGTTCTGGTGACGAAGGATAGCTGAGTGGCTGATTCCAAAGGTTGTGACTGGAAAAAAGGTTGGAGAGTGGTCAGAGGCTGGAGCAAGGGATGTCCCTGCGGTCTGTTCCGTCCAAACATCGTTGGAGCAAGAGAGAGATCTGTGGGACTGCTGAGTGCAGTGCCTATTTGTGTTTATTATTCTTTTACTTGAAGGCCAGCTCCTTGAGGGCAAGTTCCTTAAGATCATCCTCTGTGTCTTCTGGTCTCCATAGCCCCTCAGTGCCTGGTCCAAAGCTTTGCACACAATGAGAACTAAGAAATGATTTTTGGATTGAGTTGAAATCAGACTTCTTTGAATAAAGTCCATTACCTATAGGAGTATCCCTTCTGAGGTTTTGAGACATATCAGCTTTCCAAATGGCCTTAACAGTTAGGGGTAGTCATTGTAATCTTTGATGGTTTCAGAGAAAGAGGACTTGTAAAAACTTTGCTCTTACCAGTGAAAATGATCAGGCTGATATTGGGTATTAGAAAACCTATAACCTAATAATTTTGCTTACGTCATTGGAAAAGGAACCTCATTAAAAATAGTGGCAGCTGTTCCCTTAATGATACATTAATCCAGAAGCCTGTGGCCTTCTGCAATCTGTTAACATTTGCTGAGGACAGAAAATTTTAACGTCACAATTTTTGGTAAGTTTGTTAGATATATTTGAAGAAACATATGTATTGAGCCTCTACTATGAGCCATACGGTGTTCTAGTCTCTAATGTGACATTTGATCAAGACATAGCTAAAAACCATTTTATTTAGAAGACTGAATGCCAAACTTTGTCTTGTGATTTAAAGCAATGAAAATTAATTCACCTAAATGTACTTTTTCATATGTCTTTAATGTATGTATTACGTTCTTCTTATTTAGTGTTTTTCCTTTAGAATTTTTATATCTATCTCATCTATGTAAATATAGAATTTCCTTTTAAAAATTTCTTTATCACTTATTACAACTAGTATCTAAAAACAGTAGTTTTTCCCTTATTGTTCCATGCTGTGTTTTAATTATTCTACCTTTTTAAAATTGATTTTTATTGGAGTATAGTTGATTTACAATGTTGTATAACATTTTTTACTTAAACTCCAAGAAAGTGAAGAAATTTGCACTAAGGTGTAAATAAGAAGTCGAAGCTATGCTAAGCATATGAAATGAAGTTAATGAGAACCTAGCAATGTTGAATTAATTTAAAAAATACTTTCTTTATAAGATCCTTATGGATCAAATAAACTACAAAAGGAAACAAGTAAGTAATGCTAAAAGGAAACAATAAAGGAAAATGGAAAATAAAACATATGGGCTATAAAAAATAATGATTAAAATAGCACACAAAGGTAGATGGATATGAGCCTTTTGAAGGATAAGAGATAAAGAAGGATTGGCAGTCAGTAATTCTTAAAATGACAACATATTCATTGAAATACTTAGGCACCTGTGGCTTCCTAGAATTATGTCAATGTATAACAATTCATTTATCCATTTATTTATTTACCAAGCATTTATTTTACTTTTTTTTTCATTTTTGTTTCATTCATCCAACATAGATTATAGATTTCAGGTTTCAGAGATGATGACAACCAGTTGTAACTTGATATAGTAAAGCAACTGAAATATATAAAATTTCTATAAGTAACATCTTGTAATAGAATGGTGACAGTATATTTTCTTTCTCATGGATATTCATTAGGTTAAAACATTTTGAAAAGGAGACAGTGGTTTTATGTCTTGGGAATTCTTTCAGAGGAAATGTACATTTCCTGTAATAAATGGGCCCTAATAAAGCTGTTAAAGATAAATGAAATAAATGGTTATTTTTAAGGTAATACCAGTCAATAAATTTGAGTATGAAAATATGAGGAAATAATTCTTAACAGAGGAAGCAAGGGAAAAAATTGATAACTTTAGCTGTCACTTTAAAAATGAACAAAAATACTTCGTGTTTTTGTAAATTACTCATACCTCCTCATATTTGGGGAGAAGAATACAATCTAAGGTAAATAACACAAAAGTTGCTTTCCTACATCAGATATACTTTCTTCAAAGCTGGGTATATGTCAAATTCATTTTAAGGCTACTATTGGCCTTTAGCTCCACCAAAAGACCATCAGAAACACATGTTGATCATGCAAATCTGAGTTTGTTAGACTTACAGTAAGAAAGAACACCAGTATGATAGATTTTTAGCCAGGTCTGTGAAGGGAGAATTTCCAGGAGCAAGTATATAGGGCCCTAGGTGATTTTTAAGGCTGATATTGCAAGGGAGGAAACTGGGATTGGCAAAATTTATAACAAAGTAGCTTTGGTTTGGTGGACATGATAAGGAGAAGGTCTTGAAGTGAGCTATTAGTCTTTATAAGTAAGCTATTTTGGTTGGTTCATAGACTTATCTTCCAAAGCAAGTATTTCCTATAGCAAGCTGCTAAGTTGCTTTTGCCCAGTCCCAGTTTTGTTTAGCACAGAAGCAGGAAAATGTATTTAGTCTTCAAAGTTTGTAGCCCAGGAACAGTAAAGTATGATCTTATTTCTCACTGCAAATAACTTAAAATTAATTCAAAGACCAGATATTTTTCTTTTAGGGTAAGCATGCTTCTAGTTCTAGTTCATTCCTTCACCATGAAGGGATCTCAAATGACTCCTGTGCTTCTTTTGGTCCTTACAGTATTGTATTCTTGTCTCCTTTTTAAATAGTCAAACTCTCATTGTTTTATTCACATATTTGGTTGGTCTCCACTGTTTCCAGTGTTGTGCTAGTTATCAGGTACGCAAAGTTGAATGAGTGTAATCTTGCATGAGATGAACATGCAAACAAATACATGCAAGAATTGATAGCTTGCACTGTTGAAACATTTTGCAGAGGGTACACAAAGAAGGTGTGGATGGTTGGACAAAGTTTTATACCGGAGCTAATGCTCGATCTGAGTTTCAAAGCATATGGAGGAAGAGGGAGAGAAAGGAAGAGAATTGTAGGTTAAAGGAACAGGTGTGTAAGTTTGGGAAACTGCCAACTAAACAGAATGACAATTTAAAATAGAAGTATTACTTATATAGGAATATTTCATTCTTGCTCACAGTTTCTTTTGAACATAGGTCTTATTTCCCTAATAAATCTGAAAGGATCTTGTGCATGGAAAATCTTTTTATATCCCTCATGTCACCTAAATCTGTATCTAGAGAATGTGTTGTAAATACTCTGATTTATTTATATATGGTAACTGAGAAGACCAGAAGGAAAAACATTGTGAGTTGGATTATTTACTCTAACCAGTTTAGCAAATTACTGTTATTTTAACAGGGTTTTCAGTGGGTAGAAGACACATGGGTGATTCCTATAGTAATTCAAGCAAGAAGCTCTCCTCAGCTCTATAATTAATGATTGTGCCCAATATTCAGGGCCAGATTATTAATAACTCATAAGAAAGAGTATTTACCTGATACTTATGTGCAGTAATTTTGCGTGGAAAGAATGGATGCATGTGTATATCACATTAATATTACCAGGTATGAAAGAAAGTCAGCTAGGGGGTTGGGGGAAAGCTTTTCTTTATGTATTAAAAAGATAGCTGTGACAAAGCGAGAGAGAGGCATGGACATATATACACTACCAAACGTAAGGTAGACAGCTAGTGGGAAGTAGCCGCATAGCACAGGGAGATCAGCTCGGTGCTTTGTGACCGCCTGGAGGGGTGGGATAGGGAGGGTGGGAGGGAGGGAGGGAGACACAAGAGGGAAGAGATATGGGAACATATGTTCCCATATGTATGGCTGATTCATTTTGTTGTAAGGCAGAAACTAACACACCATTGTAAAGCAATTATACTCCAATAAAGATGTGGGAAAAAAATTTTGATTGACCATTAAAAAAAAAAAAAAAAAAGATAGCCCTGTGAGGTTTGCTCTCCTTCTTTCTTGTAGTCTGTGATGCTGATGTGATACAGTCATGCCTGAAGCTCTGGTAGCTGAGTTGTTTCATCGAGGTTACAATAGTATAAACACCAAAAAGCCCAAAAGCTGAAGATGGCTGAGCAAGAGGTTATGAATAGGCTGGCTTTTTGATGACTGAGTTGAGGAACCAATCCTGGGCTTCCTAGCTCCAGACTTCTCCTTATGGAAGATTATTAAATTGCTTAAAGAACTGTTTGTCAGGTCCTAAAAATCTTGCAGCGATAAGCTTTCCTTACTGAAACAATCCCAGTATATGCCTCTTACTAGATTTTCAATGAATATTTGTGTAAGGGGTGTTACTGAACTCAGAGGGGTTTGTGGGTTAAATTGTGTTAGTCTGCTAGGACTGCCATAACAAAAGATCACAGAGTGGCTGGCTTAAACAACAAATTCATTTTCTAACAATTTTGGAGGCCAGAAGTCAAAGATCAAGGTGTGGACAGGTTTGCTTTCTCCTGAGGCTCCTTTCCTTGCCTTGTAGATGGTCACCTTCTTGCATTGGCCTTATATGTCCTTTCATCTATACATGACTATCCCTGGTGTCTCTCTGTGTATCCTAATCGGTTCTTATAAGGACACTAGTCAGATTGGATTAGGGCCCACCCTAGAGGACTCATTTTAACGTAATTACCACTTTAAAGGCTCTATCTCCAAATATAGTCACATTCTAAGGTATTGCAGGTTAGGGCTTCAACCCTATGAACATGAATTAGGGAGGACACAGTTAATTCCATAATATAAATATTATGATTTAGTGTCTATTACTGCTTGTTTATTTCTTCATATGAACTTTTGAATCAGCTTGTTTATTTCCAAAGAAAATAAGTTCTTATTTTGTTGGGATGCTTTAGACCTGCAGACTAATATTGGGAAAATTAGTAGCTTTATGCTATAAACCTTGTGTAAGGAGAGGTAAGTTTTTCTTTTGATCAAGTGTTTTTCTGTCTCTCAGAAGCATTCTAAAGTTTTCTTCCTAGAATATTTTTATCTTTTTGCTAATTATTATGTAGCTATATTATCTTTGTCTAAACATATTATAAATATTATGTTTTTTAATGGTTTTTTTTTTATTGAAGGCTGTTTATATTTGTACCTAAAACTTCGTATAGCTTGTAATAGTTTTGATTTTGAATCTCGTGGCTTTTCAAGTACTACAATACTATCATGTGCAAGTAACGTTAATTTTGCCTTTTTCCTCCAAGTTTTACAACATATATTTCTTTCTTTTCTTTCTTTCTTTCTTTCTTCTTTGTCTAAGTGTGTTAGCTAGAAGCCAGTTTTCATCTTCTAGTTGTTTCCTATTAAGCTTGCTGATGGATTTTGTATTTAGAAATAACTAGAAAATATCCATCTGTTGTTATTTTATGAATGGCTTTAACCCAGCATAGATATTAAATTTTATCAAATGTTGTTTCAGCAACTACGGCAGTTGTGCATCAGTATGGGTGCAGATATCATGCAGTCTTTCTGTACTCAAATGGAATGTCTCTAATTGTAACTGTGTAAGTGGGTAGAGCTATTTCAGCTCTTTTAAATAGGCAGACAGTATGGTCCTACTTCCTGGGCTCACATGGGGAGCCATTTCCTGTTCCCTGCTATGTGTGTGGCCGATTTGACTTCCATACCTACAGTCCCTAAAGTACCATCTCTAGTACATATATATAGTTATGACTCGATCTGGGTTATAATACTGTAATCTCTGCTATTGCTCTGGGCTCCCTCTGCTTCTGTAACATGAAGATTTTCCCTTTCTATTTTTGAGTGTGGTCCTATACCTTTTAACACTTAAATATTCTATCCCTTATTTCTATTTCGGTGGGAAAGAGAGATCCAAATGAGGAACTGCTCCATGTTGACCCAGACATTCTGCTCTCTCTGTGCACTGTCAAGTCACTGAGTTATTAAGTGGCTTTTATCCAAAAGTGGATAACTAATGAAACTTAAAAGCTTTTGCACAGCAAAGGAAACTATAAACAAGGTGGAAAGACAACCCTCAGAATGGGAGAAAATGTTTGCAATCAAATCAATGGACAAAGGATCTCCAAAATATATAAACAGCTCATGCAGCTCAATATTAAAAAAACAAACAACCCAATCCAAAAATGGGCAGAAGACCTAAATAGACATTTCTCCAAAGAAGACATACAGATGGCCAAGAGGCACATGAAAAGCTGCTCACCATCACTAATTATTAGAGAAATGCTAATCGAAACTACAATGAGGTATCACCTCACACCAGTCAGAATGGGCATCATCAGAAAATCTACAACCAACAAATGCTGGAGAGGGTGTGGAGAAGAGGGAACACTCTTGCACTGTTGGTGGGAATGTAAATTGATATAGCCACTATCGAGAACAGTATGGAGGTTCCCTCAAAAACTAAAAATAGAGCTACCGTATGACCCAGCAATCCCACTGCTGGGCATATACCCAGAGAAAACCATAATTCAAAAAGACATATGCACCCCAATGTTCATTGCAGCACTATTTACAATAGCCAGGTCATGGCAGCAACCCAAATGCCCGTCAAGAGACGAATGGATAAAGAAGATGTGGTACATATATACAATGGAATATTACTCAGCCATAAAAAGGAACAAAACTGGGTCATTTGTAGAGACGTGGATGGACCTAGAGACTGTCATACAGAATGAAGTAAGTCAGAAAGAGAAAAACAAGTATCGTATATTAACACATGTATGAGGAATATAGAAAAATGGTACAGATGAACCGGTGTGCAAGGCAGAAATAGACACAGATGTACAGAACAAACGTATGGACACCAACGGGGGAAAGCAGGGTTGTGGGGGTGTGGTGGGATGAATTGGGAGATTGGGATTGACGTGTATACACTAATATGTATAAAATGGATAACTAATAAGAACCTGCTGTATAAAAATTTAAAAAACAAGGCATTTGGGAGGAGGCTTCCTTTTAAAAAAATGTGCAATTAGGCATTTGTTTAGCATTTCGCCTATTTTATAGAGGAGGAGATTGAAGCTTGGAGACTGAGGAGCTGCCTGAGGTCACACAACCTCTAAGGGGGTATTGCTTGGTCTGCTCAGCTCAGCTCAGCTCAGTGCTTGCCCTCATTCTGGCTGCACAGGCCGAGCTAGGCAAAGAGAAGGTCAGGGAACAAAAAAAAAAAAAGGATAGATGGTTGTAAAATGCACCAATGGTAAGGCAACCATTTTGAAACCTAAACATATTTCACTATTTTAGATTATAGAATTCTGAATATATTTCATTACTTTAATACAAAACAACATTCTTAAGAGGAAAGTTAAACAAGTAAGGTTTCTGAGGTGAAGGTCAGAATGAAATGTGTAGTCTCTCAAGAATTATACTTTTTCAAAACTGTATCTCCTGGATGTTATAGATGTGGCCTTGGGGAAGTTGGGTGTTTCATTCATAGGTGAGTAGGAAGGTTTTTGGGGCATGCCCTCTGAACTCTGTCATTAGTGTACTTCCATTCCCATTCAACTAGCAGCATCAGCTATGTTTCCCATCCCTCTACCCTCCCAAATGTAACAGCACTTTCCTGCAATGTTGCTAGTTGGATTCATTCTTGCCTCTCCTTAAGGTCATTGCCCGGTGAAGAAAAAGTGAAGCCTAATAAAAACTACAGGAGTACAATTAAATTGAATTTAAATGAACATTTTATTAGAGGAAGATAAAAGTTCTCTTCCTATTTGTTAATGAAATACCATTTTGATGCTATACATAATAGAACTAAGCAAGAAATTTTAGCCCTAGAAGGAAATTGCTAGCCTGGTAATGTTCTACCAGAGAAAAGAGCAAAGTGCCTTTTAAAAGCAGCTTTACCATCAAGTTAATTCTAAAAATCTCACAGCTATGAGATGTTCAATAACAGCTGAAAATTCGAAAAACTATCCAGGAAGGAAAACCAAGTAACAATAGTTTCGTAATTGAGTGAAAATCATTTGTTCAAGACAAGTGCCCAGCTCCTCCTTAGCAGAAATCCCAAGAGAAGAAATACGTGGAGCCACTGAACGATCAAAGAGAAGTGAAGAAGAGAAAAATATATTACATGAAAACTATTATTATTCTGGAGACAGATAAAAATGGTTTCCCATCTTGAAAGATGACATGAGCCAAAATAACTTCAATGGCCATTTGGGGAAACATGACTGACCAAGTAGCAGAGTGAAACATGCTCTCCAGGGAACTGAACAGGCCTTAGAAACCCCACAAATAAAAATGGGTAATGATCACGATGACAACTTATCTACATTTTTTTATTACCTTGAGAATCCATTAAAGAAAATAAATGTGTTCTCTCATAAGAAAGACTTTGTTCCAAAAAAATTATTTGGTATGCTTTAAAAAAACATATTTATAATTCACAGGCATGTATGTTCCAGTAAATCTTAGTATGAAAACCCAAGCAAGATAATTTGAGAAATCTATTCACTTTATTTATAGTTAGCACTAGGGAAATCAAATGGCTATGTTTCTGGTAAAAATGACTGATTTACATTTCATTGATATAAAAAAGATAAATAACAGTTTTATTGACTCTATTTTGAAATATTAACTTGTAAAAAAGTAAAAATAGGCATTCCTTATCTTTCATTATTTAACACACTTTCAATGTTCTCCTCTTCTAAATGTTCTTTTTCTGCCTTTTTTTCTTCCTTCCCTTTCTTTACTCTTATTCATGCAGTTTCATAGGATGATGACAGTCACAAGCATATGAATATCCATAGTAAACCCACAGCACTGAAGTCTTATTATGAGCCAGGCACTTTATATTTTAATCCTCATTTATTTGTCCTTTCAGTACCTGAGGAAAAATCTCCCACTTCATTGTGTTTTACAGAACTTCCTTCCTAGGGTATAAACCATTTTGCTGAACTTATTTTATATCTTTTTCTCTATTGGTCTAAGCTCCTTGAGGGCAGGACCCTCTAAGCACCTTTGTGTCTCCAGAAACCAGCTCAATACCCAGGACTGAACAAGTGGTGTTAACCTCATACTAACAAGCTTTTTCTTAAAGGGCCAGTAGTAAATATTTTAGACTTGAGGGCTATCCAGTCTCTGTCACAACCACTCCGCTCTGCCACTGTAGTACTAAATCAGCCACAGATAAAACGTTTTCCTAAAAATGAGCATGGCATAGCACAGGGAGATCAGCTCCATGCTTTGTGACCACCTAGAGGAGTGAGAGGGAGATGCAAGAGGGAGGGGATATATGTATCTGTATAGCTGATTCACTTTGTTATACAGCAGAAACTAACACAACATTGTAAAGCAATTATACTCTAATAAAGATCTTTAAAAAAATGAGCATGGCTCTAGTCCAATAAAACTTTCTTTACAAAAAGGTAGGCAGCCTGTATTTCAATAAAACTTTATTCACAAAAAAGGTGGGCTGCCCACAGCACCATAATTTACCAACGCCTGCCATAGAAGGGTGGGCATAAGCACAAAATTGAAGGCTAAAGGGTGAGTCTAAAAACATTGTAGCCTAGGTGAGAATTACTTACACCTCATGCAGTGTGTCCATAAATAAAATATGGTTGTCTTCAGGTTTTAAAACTTTATATAAATGGTTTCATAGAATAAATGGCTTCCTACAACATTTTGTTATTGAGAAATGTCTGTGTTGACACCTGTGGCCTCTAGTTCATTATTTTTGACTATTGTATAATATTCTGTTGTACCAGTAGACCACAATTTTCCCTTGCTCTTGATGATAGACATTTAGGTTATACTACCAAAAATGCTGCAACTATCTTATATAAATTCCCTTGAAAGCTGCAACTATCTTATATAAATTCCCTTAAAAATGTGCTATATTTTCTGAAGGGACTATACCTAGAAATGAAATTGCAAAGTCATCAGACATAAAAAACATTCAAGTTGAATAGATAGTTCCTATTGTAGGCAGAATAATAGTTCCTCAAAGAAGTCCATGTCCTAATCCCCAGAACTTGTGAATATGTTTGTTTACATGGCAAAGGGAAATAAAGGTTGCTGACTGACTGACCATGGGATGAGATTATTCTGGATTGTCCAGGTGGGCCCAATGTCATCACAAGGGTCCTTATAAGTGCAAGAAGGAGGAAAAGAGTGAGAGGAAGAACCAGAGAGATGGTAGTATGAAAAGGACTCAGCTCAGTGTTTCTGACTTGGAAGATGGAGGGAATGTAGACTGCCTCTAGAAGCTAGACAAAAACAAGGAAGCAGACTCTCTCCTAGAATTTCCAGAAAGGAACACAACCATCCTGACACCTTAATTTTAATCCAGAGAGACCCAGTTCAGACTTCTGACCTCCAGAACTGTGAGATAATAGATTTGTGTTGTTTTAAGCTACTTAATTTATTACAGCACCAATAGAAAATTAACACATATCCAGATCGCTCTACAAATGTGAGCTCATGTTAATTTATACACTTACTAGCAGTATATAATACCTGGAGTTATTGTTTGTATATGGTTTTAGGAAGGGCTATAACTATGTTTTTCAATATGCATAGCTACTCAGTACAATTTATTGCATCATTTCCCTACTGATATGCAATACCAATTTCATTATTATATCAAATTTTTATATATAGGTGGATCTGTTTCTTAGTTTTTTTATTCTGTACGACTGGTGCCTTTACCTAGCCTGTTTGAATACCATGTTATATTGATTACCATTTTTTAAATAACTTTTGTCATTTATAATTTCACCTTATTTTTCTTCAAAGTTTTAGCAACTCTTGGCATTTTGTTCATCCATATAAAGAATTCTCAGAAATTCTCTCTTAATATATTACTTCTCTGACGTTCTATTATTTTTTTCTCTGGTATCTCTTCTAGAAGCCTCTCTATTTTCCGTCTCTTACAACTGCTCTATTATTTCTTCTTCTTTTATTTAACTGATTTCTCTTTGCTTTGCTCTGGCATTTAGCACTCTTCTACCTAATTAATTTGTTTTCTTTACAGAGTTTCTCTCATTGCACGACTTGCAGAAGGTAAGGGGAAGCTAACGCTCCGGAATCCCCAGTTGACACTCAAGCTTATTTTTCCAGAGAGCAGCATTGTTCATGATAGCTGTTTCCTTAATGGTATTAGTATTCATGGACATTTCAGGAATCCTGTGAGTTAAAGAGGCTTTTGATAGCTGGCGTAGGAACCTAGCCACTATACAGAACAGTTGGTTCTAAGGAAAAATGTATTCTAGGTTCCAAACAATGAACTTTAAAATGAATTTTTAAAATACAATCCATTTGTACGGTGGAAACTGCCTTTATAAACACAAACTCACATAAACACCAGATGGATTTTGTTTGTTTGTGCTCCACAATCCCAACTCCCTCCACTTGTAAATAGACTTTATAGTGGCCTCCAAAATTATCTATCAACTTAATGACATCAAGAAAAATGTTTAGCTCTCTAAGAGCCAAGTCCAAGGTCTAGAAGATATTTTATTCAGCATTGAAAAATTATAATACACTGTGCTAAAGAATGCAAATAGCTAGAAGCCATACTGAAGAGAACTACCTAAACAATTTTATAAGGGTTTCTGTGGATATTCCCTTAATCATTGGCCAATGAACACCAAACCAAATGCACGCCACTTCCATAACCATTAGCTTTTTCATATGCCAAACTTTGAACACCATATCATTGGCTTTTAAAGCATATTTTAAGAAACATATTAAGGAAATACTCAGAAATACTATGGTAAGCTCTTTCCCACAGGGATGCTCATGACAAAAATTATAAATTAAATAAAGATTGTCTTTGGAGTCTATTCATCTTGGCATGTTTGATACTCCTTTCCATCTAGATAATCTTTTTCCAATTCAAATATCAACTACTTTTTAAGAAGTATTTTGCCCTTCTATATCCCAATAGAATTTCTCCTTCAACGCTCTAAATCAGTGCATTCATACTTATATAAAATTCACATATCCACAGTAATTTCACTGCAAAGTAGTTACTATTTGAGAAACTAATTCTGAAAGGACATGACCTTGCATTATTGAAAACAAAATGAGCCACTTTTCTTAGGAGTATATGCATTATAAAAGACATTTTTGAGAAAATGTCTCAACACAAAGGGATATATTTCTAACAATGGATTATCTAACATTATTATAGATGATGGATGATAAACTTATTTTCCCCCCACATTAAGGATCATGTATACAAAATTTAACCTTGAGTCCATGAGCACTTCAATGTGCTTTTATGAGTTTGCCTAATTTAATACCCCATAAGAGAAACCAGGCCATATTTATTCTACTGTGACACTTATTTCACTTAGCATAATGTTCTCCAAGTTCATCTATGTTGTAGCAAATGGCAGGATTTCCTTCTTTTATAAGGCTGAATAATATTCTATTGTACATGTATACATTTTCTGTATCTATTCATCTGTGATGACATTTGGATTGTTTCCCTATCTCGGCTATTGTTGAATAATACTGCAATGAACATGGGAGTGTAGATATCTCTTCAGGATTGATTTCACTTCTTTTGGATACATACCCAGAAGTAGGATTGCGGAATCATATGGTAGTTCTATTCTTAATTTTTTAAGGAACCTCCATATTTTTTCCATAGTTGCTGCATTATTTTACATTCCCATCAACAGTGTATAAGAGTTTCAATTTCTCCACAGCCTTGCCAACACTTGTTATCTTTTGGGGTTTTTTTGATAATAGCCATCCTAACCAGTGTGAGTTGATATGTCATTTTTTTTTTTTTTTTTTTGCGGTACGCGGGCCTCCCACCGCTGTGGCCCCTCCCGTTGCGGAGCACAGGCTCTGGACGCGCAGGCTCAGCGGCCATGGCTCACGGGCCCAGCCGCTCTGCAGCACGTGGGATCCTCCCAGACCGGGGCACGAACCCGTGTCCCCTGCATCGGCAGGCGGACTCTCAACCACTGCGCCACCAGGGAAGCCCCGATATGTCATTTTTAATTTGCATTTCCCTGATAATTAATGATGCTGACCATCTTTACACACACAAACACACACACACACACACACACACACATACACACAAAGAGCAGGGGACACAAGGAAGCTTTGGGAGGTATTGGATATGCCTGTTACTTTGATTGTCATGATGGTATCACAGGTGTTTGCATATGTTCAAACTCAAATTGTACACATTAAATATATGCAGTTCTTTATGTAATAATTATACCACAGTAAATCTGCTTTTAACTGCAAATTAAACAGTTTTATGGAGAGAAACAACATCCTAAATTGAATACATACGCATATAATCTGAAATTACAGAAGAAACAGTAAATCAAGTATGGAATATATTTTCTTTATGTCGGCAAACTGGAACAATTGTGGCTCTTATTTTATAACACTTTTTTTTTTTTTTTTTGCGGTATGCGGGCCTCTCACTGCTGTGGCCTCTCCCGTTGCGGAGCAGAGGCTCCGGATGCGCAGGCTCAGTGGCCATGGCTCACGGGCCCAGCCGCTCCACGGCATGTGGGATCCTCCCAGACCGGGGCACGAACCCGTGTCCCCTGCATTGGCAGGCGGACTCTCAACCACTGCACCACCAGGGAAGCCCTTTATAACACTTTTGAGCCATTCATGTCATGTGTAATTCACTCAAACAAGAGTAATTGCTAGACCCTTTCTGTAAGGGGTGCTGTCTCCTGAGACTGCTCAACTTAGATACCAAAATGTACTAGCAAATTCAATTGAGATATAGCTGGTACAAGTAATTATCTCTAGCAATATATAATTGGATAATAGAATTTAGAGAATAAAAAAAGATTAACTGAGAATGTCTGAACTCAAAACTCAGGAATGGACTATATATATACATGTAACCCCAAGTTTCACCAAGACCCAAAGATTGCAATAGTATTAACTCAGATTACACTGGCTCTTTCCTGCATTTTCCACAATAATATCCATGTTCTGCTGAGTAACTTGCATGCATTTCTGTGAGAACCCAGAGGATGATTTGCATGTACTTAAACTCCTTTGACAATCTCTACAACCACCTCTATTCACTCTTCTTGTTCTCCAATAATTCCATGACAGGCACTGACATAGCCACCTCTCAGCAGACACTGCAGTCACTATGCTGAAACTATGGAATAAAATGAAGGAGGAGAGTCACTAAAAACCTCTAAAAGCTGGAAAAGTTAAGAAACAGATTTTCCTCTAGAGTCTCCCAAAGGAATGAAGCCCTGAATTCCTTCCAACACCTGATTCTAGCCAAGTAAGACCCATTTCCAACTTCTGACCTCCAGAACTGTAAGATAAATTTGTACTGTATTAAGCCACAGGATTTGTGATAATTTTTCATACCAGCAATAGGAAACTAATATAGAAGGAAACTTATCTTCCCCGGTTCAATTCAAATTTTCCTTCCCTTTTGTTGGTTGGGTGTGACTTCCTAATCCTGTTATATTCTGCACTGGTTTTGTAATCCACAAGCATCTATTCCAGAATTTCTGTTTCTTTATATCAGGTCTTTAACACTAATTGCAGAGAATTTTAGGTCTTTTCCTTAGAGTTTATATACCCGTATCTCTAACTTTTGTTTTTCTGTTTGCATCTGTATCTCCTTCAGTTGAATTCTCAGCAAAGTGTTGGGTGCAGATAACTGTTATTTGGGAATGGCTTATATTGGGGATGGGGGATCTTTCTTTTCTACTTTTTATACTCTTTTGTTGCTCTTTCCCTCTGGGTCATTTTGGAAGAGAACAATTTGAAGGTTAACCACCACCTGAAAAAGCATTTCCCAAGATGCTGAAATCACTGTTTCTGTGGTATGTGGGTATCACACAATCAGACATCTTTTTTATTGGGGTATAGTTGCTTTACAATGTTGTGTTAGTTTCTGCTGCATAACGAAGTCGATCAGCTATATGTATACATATATCTCCTCCCTCTTGGACCTCCATCCCACCCCCCCGCTCCCATCCCACCCCTCTAGGTCATCACAGAGCACCGAGCTGAGCTCCCTGCGCTTATACAGCAGGTTCCCACTAGCTATCAATTTTACACATGGTAATGTATATATGTCAGTACCAATCTCCCAATTCATACCCCCCATGTCCACATGTCGGTTCTCTACGTCTGCGTCTTTATTCCTGCCCTGCAAATAGGTCCATCTGTACCATTTTTCTAGATAACACATTTTTTGTGAATAGAACAGCCTAGGATTGTGCTATGAAATCAACTTACACTGTGTGTGGGTTACACCAGGGGAATTAAATGAGAAAGAAAATGTTTATCAATTCATTTCCAGGGTTTCTCTTGGGGTGCTGAGATTTCAGCAAGTTCCTGAAAGAGTAAGAAAATGCTTTGAGAACTTGATAAGAATTACATACTAGGTACAGGAGCAAACGATAAGAAAATGGAAGATGGAGCTAGGAACAAAAGAACCACAAGACATTCATTTGGAGATAGGGAAAGAAGTCTAAAGGAGTGGAGGATAAGGAAGGAAACAGTCCTATGATCAATGCTGTTGATTTCCCTGCTGTATCAACATTTATTCAAAACATCTGAGCTTCCATAACTTCTCACATCCAACCAATGTTCCTATTCACTAGCAGAATTATCTTAAAGCTGAAGGTTAGTCAGTGGCTCAGCCTAGAAGGGAATTCCTACATAGTTTTTTGTTAACTACTTAATATTCCTTCTCCAATCTAGTACCTAGTATAGTTATTCAAGTAATAAATCTTAATTCTTAAAAAAAAGAAGGAATGCAGAATTCAGGTTAAAATACAAGTGGCAAAAGGTACATGTAATTTAAACTGTTTTCTACATGCAGCTAAAATTTTAGAGGTAGAGTTTGTTATTATTGGACTAGCATACATCATGTCAGGAGGTCTTAATAATTTTGGCAAGCAAGAAAGCTCATGGAAAGTTTCTCTGGCTAACAAAAATCCTTTTTAAGGACTCATGGAAGGTGTCCATTACAGAGAATGGAGAAATCCATGAGGAAAAGGCAACATTAAAAAATACTGTTTTTGTTCTGGCTCTCATGTTTTCTCTTTCTCTTTTTATAGAAACAAAATCAAGACATTCTTACTTTATAGGTCAATAAATCAAGATATTGGATCTGTGCAGGCTCAAAATGTATGTTTTGCCCATTTGGTCACAGGCAAAAGTAACAGACCTTTACATTCAAAATGTATAAATAATAAATGCCCAAAGACTTAATACTTAAAGTTTGGGGAACTTAAACATTTGGTGAATTTTCATTGAAAACATTAAAGTACTTTTTCCAGGTGTACTTTCACTAGAAGTATGAAGACTGTTTATAACACTTTTAGAGAGATATTCTCATTTACAAGATTTTTTTGAACTATGTTAATTTTTGCATATGACAAGCTACATTAGAAATTTCATATCCTTAGTTGTTTTTCTCAAACTTGATTTATGACAGTCTAACAAAAATCACAACATTTTCTTCCTTCTTTATAACCAAACTACTATGTGTTTTTTTAAAAGACAAAATCAGTTTAGCTGGACAGCCTGAGGCCAGCAGAATGGAAACCCAATTAAAAAACAAAACAAAACAAAACTTGGCCTTGAAAATATGCATGTCTTACCCGAGTTTAATTAAAACACATTTACACACACCTTTGTGTGAGAAGTTTGCAGTTTTCATAATTTATATATTTGATCATTATGGCATTCACTAAAGATAAATCTTATTTTAAAAATGATCATTAAAGGAGAATCTAAGAAAGTCTGAGTAACTGTTATACCTGTAACCCCTCTCCAGATAAAGCTCTTCCTTCTGTATGCGTTAACTTGCTTTGTCCCACATGAGCTGCATCATGGGCCATGATTCGTTTGAGCTCCAGATACTAAGACAATCATCCATTGATTGACACAAGGAAAACTAGTAGTCTGTAAGGTGGCATGGTGTTCTGAAATGGGAATGGAGTGGGTCTATTAACTAGGTTACTGACTCACTACTCAGATTTTCTTTCTTAGGGAGTTAGGTAATAGCTACATAGCAAGTCCTACCAGTTTGTCTTCAAAAATATTCTCCATGTCCATGCATTCCTTTTACCCCACTGCCACCACGCTATCCAAGACACCATCTTCTCTATCGGGCTGAGGCCATAGTTTCCTTATCTGGTCTCTCCACTGTGACCACTGACCTGTTAAAATCCATCTTCCATGAAGCAGAGAGTGTGTTCTTTTAAAAAATACTTAAGATCATGTCACTTACCTGGTTACAATTCTCCAGTGACTTCTCATTTCATTTAAACTTCAAACATATAAAACACAAAGAATTCCAACTCTGTCATGAACTGCTCTCTACCTGCCTTTTTAAATCTCCATTCTCTCTAATCTACTGTGCTCCAGCTATGCTGCCCTCCAGTGTCTTCCTCGGGCACACCAAAGTCTCTAGCACCTCAGGGCCTTTGCAACTGCCCTCTCCTCTCTCTGGGGCAATCTCCTCCCCCCTCCAGCAAGCTGGCTTCCTCTTCTTTTTCCTTCAGGTCTCAGTTCAAATATCTTCTTCAAGAGATCTTCCTCTAAAACAGTAATTCTCAATCCTCACCATGTATCAGAATCACCTAGGAAGCTTATAAAAACTTCAGCTGACCGCATCCCACTCCTAGTAATTAATCTGAATAGGACCATGGCATCAGAATTAAAACAAAATAAACCAAACCTCTACAGGTGATTTTAACTGCAGCCAGCTTGTGAATCAGCAATCTAAAGAAAATTACTATCTCCTCATATCCACCAGTTAGTGTGCCTCTTAGTATAATATGTATCCTACTCAGTAATTACCTTGTTTACCTGTTTTCCTGTTAATTGTCTCTTTCTTCCACTAAAATGCTGATTCTGTGAGGGCAGGGAAATTTCCTACCTATTCACTGCTGTATGCCCAATGCCCAACATAAAGTAGGTAAATGAAGAAAGGACTGAAGATCCTTCAGGTCAACAGACAGAAGTTTTAAGCATATGAAAGACAGTATGGAGAATCTGCCAACTAGAGAGGATATAGAATGAGAGAGTAAGTGGTGAAAATAGATGAAGAAACAAACTGAGCGATGAGAATGAAGCAGAGTGTAAACCATGGACTACAAAAAGCTCTCTTGGGCCACTGTCTTTTCCAATGAAACCTGAAAATTCAAACGCTAAGATTGAATCCTTTTTTGTGAGCCCTTAACATACCCTAAATTGTCTCAGTTCCGTGCAAACTCAGTTCCGTGCAAACAATGCCTACTTTGTTAACACACTGAGATGAAGGCTATCTCGTTATTGATTTTTAGCACAGAGAAGTCTTACCTTAGATCCTGAAGGTTTCTCCTTTTATTCAAACTATTTTGTTAGAAGCCTTCTTAAAAATATATATTACATTTACTTACCTTTTTTAAAAATACGTGAAGGAAATTTAACATTATCTTGATAACTCCAAGATTTTCAAAGTCAGATATTTTGCTATCTATATTACCTTGATAGTCTTAAGAAATCTTTAAACATATAGACCATATTATAAAAGTCTTTGGAACAGGGAAATTTTATGGCTCATAAAAACATTTTAAGTTTTCTTTTTTCAGTTTACAGGAGCTCTGCTTATACCTGCATGCCCTCACTGCTTATCTTGCTTATATTCAGCTGTGACCTTTTAAAGTTAATCACATCCTTTTTAAACAAATGCAAATACAAAGGCTCAGTAGTTCCCAAACTTGGCCATGATTGTAATCACCTGGAGAGCTTTAACATCCAGGAATGCCTGCCTGCCTCCCTCTTCAGACTGTAGAATTCATGATTTAATTGGCCAAGAGTGTGACCAGAACATTAGTTGTTTTTTGGCTTTGATTTTGAATTTTTGGTTCCCAGGTGATTCTAACCCTCACCTTCATGTTGAAAACCTTGCACAAAGGCTTAATAAAGAAGTTTGGAATGACCAGATTTTCTCCCTATTTTTAGGGGTAATTGTTTAAGCCGTCTTGACTCTTCCTCTTAGTTTGGTTCTCTCTTTAAGGTCCTTCAGGTGAATGCTGCTGTCCCCATCCAGACTCAGCCCCAAGGCTCCCATTTAAAATTCCAGATCAAGAATGGGCAACGTGGGCTTCCCTGGTGGCGCAGTGGTTGAGAATCTGCCTGCCAACGCAGGAGACACGGGTTTGAGCCCTGGTCTGGGAAGATCCCACATGACGCGGAGCAACTGGGCCTGTGCACCACAACTACTGAGCCTGCGCGTCTGGAGCCTGTGCTCCCCAACAAGAGAGGCCGCGATAGTGAGAGGCCCGTGCACCGCGATGAAGAGTGGCCCCCGCTCGCCGCACCTGGAGAAAGGCCACGCACAGAAACGAAGACCCAACACAGCCAAAAATAAATTAATTAATTCATTAATTAAAAAAAAAAGAACAGGCAACCTCCATTTTCCTTGTTTTCCTTTAGCATAAATATTAGAGCTGGAAGGGCCCTTTAAAAATAATCTAAATGAACTCTTCTATTTACAGGTGACAGATCTGAGGTAGGAAAGTAATTTCCCTGAGGTCCTGTAACTAGTTCCTCACAGAGGCGGCACTGCTGATTCTCCATTCCTCGCCAATTACAACACTGGTTCTATAGGAAGAGTGTGTCTGTAGCAAACTCTCTTAGGCTATTCTGGAGGGCAAAACCAAAAACCCACTCAAAAAATCACAGAGTCTCAGAAAGAATCAGGAGCATCTTACAAACCTCTGGTCAGGTCTCCTTAGGAACTGGAACCTGCAACTGGAAAAGCAGCAAGAACCCAGTTATTCTCTGCCCCTCTATGTGGGTGTGTGTATGTGTCTCCAGGCTACTTTCTCTGCTTCATTTTGCACATGAAGGTAAGTAATTGACCCCCCTGCTCCTGCATATAAATGTCCTTCAGTTTCTAGAACTAAATGAATCTATAACAAATACCTCTGTTTCAAAGTCTCAGGAGAAGGATCTGCTCAGCCCTTTTGGTCAGGCATCCACCCATTCCCCTTCCAGGAATGAGCAGGGAGCAAAGGCAGGTTGTAGAAACAAACATAGGTACAGGGTTACCTTAGAGCTGGTCAGAGTTCTAGGGAGAGATTCTCAGAAATGGGACACGTGGGATCTACTTACACAGTCATAAACAGCAATCTTAGCCATTCATAGTAGGACAACTTACAAAATTTGCATAACAAAATCTTGACTGTTTGTTTTTCTTTGACTCATATTATGAGATTAATAGCAGTAGTTCCTGCGCAGTCCCATATTGAAAGCTCTATTCCCGAAACATTGAGTTGTTTTTACTTTCAAAAGATTTTTTTTTTTTTTTTTTGTGGTATGCGGGCCTCTCACTGTTGTGGCCTCTCCCGTTGCGGAGCACAGGCTCCGGACGCGTAGGCTCAGCGGCCATGGCTCACGGGCCCAGCCACTCCGCGGCATGTGGGATCTTCCCGGACCGGGGCACGAACCCGCGTCCCCCTCAGCGGCAGGCGGACCCTCAACCACTGCGCCACCAGGGAAGCCCCAAAAGATTTTTAAAAATTAAATAAATAGCCGAAAGCTGAACTGCACCAAGGATACAATCATAGAGAAAGTAGTTCCACATGCATGCTTAGACGGGTGGCAGAACTTAGTAAAAACACAGTAGAGTAGCAAGCCCAGCCTGTCTTCTTTCACCCGCCTCACCGAGAAAGATTAGCCAGTAAAACTGGTTCAAGTAGCAAAGTGAAAATGGCCTCCAACCAGCAGCGTCGGCATCACCTGGGAACTTACTGACAGAAATTCTCAGGTCTAATCTAGACCTACAGAATCAAAAACTCTGTGTGTGAGGAAGGGGGGGCCAGAAATCTGTGTTTTAAACAGCCCTCTAGTTGATTCTGACCATTTTGAACTTTGGAAACACTAGAACAGAAAGCTATTGAGGCCATGGCCATTAATCTGACCTGGTATAAGCTGGTCATCTTTCCATACTGAGGTGAGGTGGAGAAATGAGCATGGGCTATGTCATGGGAATCTAGCTATGTCCTGGTGTCATCTTTACTAGAAGTATTATGGCCTTGAACAAGTCACCTAGCTTGTCTAACCCTTAGTTTCTTTCATCTTTAAAATAGAAAATAAGGTTTCTGAAAATCAAATTTGGAGCAATTCATGATTTTTTTTTTTTTTTTTTTTTCCTGCGGTACGCGGGCCTCTCACTGTTGTGGCCTCTCCCATTGCGGAGCACAAGCTCCGGATGCGCAGGCGCAGCGGCCATGGCTCACGGGCCCAGCCGCTCCGCGGCATGTGGGATCTTCCCGGACCGGGGCATGAACCCGCGTCCCCTGCACCGTCTGGCGGACTCTCAACGGCTGTGCCACCAGGGAAGCCCCGCAGTAAGTTTTTTGAAGAGAGAATTTTTTTTTTTTTTTGCGGTACGCGGGCCTCTCACTGCTGTGGCCTCTCCCGTTGCGGAGCACAGGCTCCGGATGCGCAGGCTCAGCGGCCATGGCTCACGGGCACAGCCGCTCCGGGGCACGTGGGATCCTCCCGGACCGGGGGACGAACCCTTGTCCCCTGCATCGGCAGGCGGACTCTCAACCACTGCGCCACCAGAGAAGCCCCATGATATCTTTTTGATTAAAAAATTTAAAATAATTGTACCACAATTTTCATAGCCATAGACTATACCCAGTGCTGAAGAATAAAATCCAGAAATACAGAGTGAATAGCTCTCCTGGGGGTTAGGCCTCTGAACTCAGACTAGAACTAAACATCAGCTCTTCTGGGCCTCCAGTATGCTGACTCATCCTGCAGATCTTGGGACTTGCCAGCCTCCATAATCAGGTGAGCCAATCAATACATATATACTGGTTCTGTTTCTCTTGTGAACTCAGACTAATAAAAAGGAGTGAAAATTATAGAAATAATGATAAGAATGAAAGAGAGAAAGTTCTAGGAAGAAAGAAAAGCGGTACAGAGATCTGGAAGCAGAGGGTATAGCATCTTAAAATAATTGAAATAAAAATTACAATAGCAAATATTTACTTAGTACTTACTGTATGTCAGACCTTGTTTTAAGTTCCTTTCACATGTTACCTCATTTAATCCTCACAACAGCCTCATGAAGTAGGTTCAGTTATTATCTCAGAGTGCAAATGAGAAAGTTGAGGCACAGAGAATTTGAATAACTTGCTCAAGGTCACAGAGATGGAACGAAAAGAACCAGGTACCACAACCAAGTGTTCTATCTCCAGATCCATGCTCTTAACCATGACTCCTTCACTTCTCTTTGGGGCTGGTGACGAGAATAAGGAAGTGGTAAAGAGAAACGCCAGATCATGGGGAATCTTGGAAGCCCTGTTAAGGCATTTGAGCTTTTCCCTAAAAGCAGTGGGAACCACAGAAAGGAAAGTTTAAAGCAGAAGAGTGACAAATCAGATTTTAACAGATAAGAAAAGATTGCAGGGAGGAAAATGGAATGGGGATAGCAAGACAGGTGATTTTTGCTTTGATACAAGATTTTCTCTTTTAACCACTTTAATTGAACATTTAAGAATAGTTTAAATCACTCCAGAAAATCCATACTATGGGATTAAATGAAACCATGTGTGTAAAATTCTGTAAATTGTAAAGCAGTATAGAATTTAAAGAATTTTTCATTCAATAAAAAAGTACTCCAGAAAATATCAAAAGCAAAAATTCAAACAATATAAACGTGTATGTTAATATCATTTAAGTTTTTCTTTTTTTTTAACATCTTTATTGGGGTATAATTGCTTTACAATGGTGTGTTAGTTTCTGCTTTATAACAAAGGGAATCAGTTATACATATACATATGTTCCCATATCTCTTCCCTCTTGCGTCTCCCTCCTTCCCACCCTCCCTATCCCAACCCTCTAGGTGGTCACAAAGCACCGAGCTCATCTTCCTGTGCTACGCGGCTGCTTCCCACTAGCTATCTACCTTACATTTGGTAGTGTATATATGTCCATGCCTCTCTCGCTTTGTCACAGCTCACCCTTCCCCTTCCCCATATCCTCAAGTCCATTCTCTAGTACGTCTGCGTCTTTATTTCTGTCTTACCCCTAGGTTCTTCATGACATTTTTTTTTCTTAAATTCCATATATATGTGTTAGCATACGGTATTTGTCTTTCTGACTTACTTCACTCTGTATGACAGACTCTAGGTCTATCCACCTCATTACAATGGAATATTACCAGTCCTATTCTTAACTGAAAACATCAGGTGTCCACAACAAAGCCTGCCTTAGCAGAGAAAGTCTCAGAGAAAGAAAGTCGCAATAAATATGCCCCTAGGCTGCCTCTAGTTTTGTTTTCATTCTTAAGGGTTGCTAGTTGAATACCACGGATAAAAATAGGAAATTCTTGCCAAGGCTTTAACTTGATTTATAGCAATACTCCTTGAGTGATGACATGTGTTTGACGTCCACGATCCCTCAAGAAAGATACCTGAGAGTGTACTTAGCTTCCTTTTTCTGTAGGAAGAAAGTTTTTGAAGACTGTGGCTAACTGCCCTGAGGGGACACATGGCAGAGCTTGGACTGAGCTTTCCTTAAGGGGCCTCCTCATTGTAAGCACAGACTCCTGAGGTCTTTTAGTTCAACGCCCTCGTGTTCCTGGGTGTCCATTACTGGTTCTGTGTCTATGGGAGTACACGTATAGATATCTGTAATTTTCAACAACTTATTGACAGAAAGAAGCACGAGGGTGCTGAGCTCAAACCCGTACCTCTGAGAAACTTTACTTTGGATTTTAGCCTATGTGTTAAACCTCATGAAACTTTATACATGGGCAGAGAATACAAGTCCCAAGAAAAGCAGTCTGATCATTAAGCCTCTGTCTCATTTGAAACAGGTTTTTTTGAGCCAAAGCAACAGCTTTTTGTTTGGTGAGCATCTTTTTCCTAGGCAATATGAGAGTTGACTTCAAAATTTACTCAAATAAAAGTGTGTGTGTATTTTAATTCCAAATTCCATTCTTCTTTCAAATGTATTTTTTGCATAATTTTCAGCTATTCTGCATGAGTTAAAATTGCTAGTTGTTTCTTCTCTTCTGATTACTATTCCAGTCCTCTTGGGATTGGCTCTGTTACATTAAAAGGATTTTACTTTATTTTTTCTTTACCCTGGATCTGCGTCCCTGAACTTGTTCATTTAGACTTTGGGCCAGTAACTGATTATTCAACAGGGAGATATGGTCACAAAAAATATTGATTATAGATCACATGGATTTGTGTGGCTCTCTCACAGGATGTGGTGTAAAAGTAAGCTAAGTTGGGCAATTCTTGTTTTCTGGTAAAGTAATTGAAATCTTTGAATAATAAGGGTTTTTTTTTCCATCTATGAAATTTGGCTTGAATAGGATTTCTTTCCCTAACAAAGTACTTTCAAGAATTGTATTATTTTTAAAACAGAACATGATCCCAATAGAAGAATAAGCCAAGAACATGAACAGGCAATTCAAAGAAAAGGAAATGACCTTTAAACACATGAAAAGATGTTCAACTTCATGATCATATGAGAAATGTACTTAAAGATTATAAGGGAATGACTTGTTTTTTCATCTATCAGTCTGGAAAAGATTTAAGAGTTGGCTATTACCCTATTTTGACCAAGAGATAAGAAAATATACACTATGATATATAGTTGAGATGGTGTAAATTAGTTCAACTTTTGAAAGTCAATTTGACAATATTTGTCAGTTTAAATTATAAATATCCCCTTCTCTGAAATTCTACTTCTAGAAATTTTTCTTATAGAAACCCTGTACTACATGCATAGAGATGTTTGTACACAGTTATTATAGCATCCATGCGTCAGAATACTGTGGAGCTCTTAATAAGGGAGAGCTATAAAGATTGATATGAAATGATATGAAATCAACTCCAGGTTATATTAACCGGCGAAAGGAAGATACAGTACAGTATGTAGAGTGCGTTACTGTGTGACTAAAAGAAAATGGCACTGTATGCATATACACGTTACATATGTATGGGTATGAAGTATAAGAAACTGGCAAAGTAAACTGCCTCTGGAGAGGACTGCCAAACTGAGGAACTAGCAGACTAAAGTGAAATGGAAGTTCACTTTTTACTGTGTATCTTTTTCTCCTGTTGGGATTTTTTTTTAAAGCATGAGCACTATCTTGTATTTTTTTTTAATAGCATTTAAAAAAAAATAAGAAATTATGCACTTATCTACATGATGGTATGTAAAAAAAATGCCAGTATGTATAGAGGAGTTCTATTTACCTGATTTAACTTGATAAAGACGATATAAAGCCCTTTTTAAAATGCACATTAATGATCTTAAGTCTTAATGATACTACAGCTGATGAAAATGATCAATTTAGACAACTTATTGTTTTGTCTACATGGCAAAAACATATTTGTTACACCCCTGTGTTTTCCAAATCAATGCATAGTCAGAAAATTAACATCCTCTTACAGGGACTCACACCCGAATGGGCCTCACTATGAGGTCCGTTTCCTCCTGTCCTTTCATACTATCCTCATTATTTCTCATTTAGACCAGGAGCTGGTCAACTCGTTCTGTAAAGAACCAGAAAGTAAACATTCTAGGCTTTGTGGGCCAAGAGGAAAAGCTGAGGATATTATCTATGTGCTTATATAACAAAAGAGAAAACAAATTTCTCCAATTTTTTACTGAATAAATTAAAAATATAATTATTGAGAAAAAAATGTAATGTAGATCTACTAATGAGAAAAATAGAATTCAAGGAGATAAATTTTGCTTAATTGGGGTTCAAGGTTAGTGTTACTTATCATCAAGTCGATTGAAAATGTTTATTTGTAAAAATCTTTTTTACCTCCTGGGCCCATTAAAAAGAGGTGGTGAGTCAGTTTGGGCCTAAGCGCTGTAGTTTTCCACCCCTAATTTTAAGGGCAGTGTCCTCACCAACCAAGCTACCTTCTTGCCTCTAGTATTTTGACAAGTGGACCCAATCTGCCTCAGAGATACTGCTAACCTCTAGTGTGACCACCCACTCTTCTGCTTAAATCTTGCAGTAATTTCCCACCACTCAGACTACAGAACAAAGCCTGAGCCCCTTGGCCCATCACGCCAGGTCCTCCCAGCACGCTCCTTGCTGGGTCTCAGCCTCATCTCCTTCCTTTCCAGCCCTCAACCCGCCTCCCATCCCAGACACACAGGCACTTCTTGCTGTAACAACTCTGAACTACTTTCTGGCACACCGCATGGCGTTGTACCACCTCATACCTGCTGCTTCCCTGTCTGGAGTACTTCCCTTCCTTTTCTGTTTGATGGGCTCCCAGCTGCAAAGTGCTCACCACTCACCCCTCTGGGAAGCCTGGCTGCCCCTCCCCCACCCCATCCCCATCAGAATAACAATTTCACCACCTCCGTAGTTTGTCTGCACTTCCATTCTTGAATGGATAACATTTATTGTATTTATTAGTAGCAGATTTCTATTGCCTTTCCTATGTCTGATTTATCTATCTCTAACCTCTAGAATATGCCTAGAACACAATAGTTACTCAATAATTTTTGTTAAACTGACCTTTTATCAATTACAGAGCAATTATGATGGTGAATACAGCTGAGTCCATCACCCACCCACTTAGCACGTATGATGTTAATAACGTCCCAAACTTGTATTTTTTGGGTGAAATAATTAGGCGAACCCTTCAGCTCGAGCGTCATCAGTCATGTTCAAACATCTGAGAGCTTTCCCTTTTGACTGAGATGCCTAGGCTTTTGCAAGCACTTATTGTACTTAAAGGCTAAAACATGTTCACAGACATAGTCCCAAAGGACAGCTCTCCAGATGAGAATTCGCTCATAAAAATATATAATACTTGCAGGAGGAGTTTAAGCTTAAGTACTCCAGCGCTGCTATATAATTTACTCCAAACCCAGAGCAGATATGGAGGATGGGGGTGGGAAGAAGAGGTCAAGAATAAATCTTTTTAGAAAAATTTTATTGAGGTATAATTGGCATATAACATTATATTGGTTTCAGGTGTACAACATAATGATTCAGTATTTGGATATACAGCAAAATGATCACCACAAAAAGTCTAGTTCCCATCTGTCACCATACAAATTTAACTTTTAGGATTTCCTTTCTTGGCAACTTTCTTTTTTTTTTGCGGTACGCGGGCCTTTCATTGTTGTGGCCCCTCCCGTTGCGGAGCACAGGCTCCAGACGCGCAGGCTCAGCGGCCATGGCTCACGGGCCCAGCCGCTCCGCGGCATGTGGGATCCTCCCGGACCGGGGCACGAACCCGTGTCCCCTGCTTCAGCAGGCGGACTCTCAACCACTGCGCCACCAGGGAAGCCCTTGGCAACTTGCTTGGTATGCTCTATGATATTACTGACTGCAGTGGCCATGCTGTACATTACATCCCCATGACATTTATTTTATAACACTTGACCCCGTTCACCTGTTTTGTCCACCCCCAAACACCCCTCCCCTCTGGCAACTACCATTTTGTTCTCTGTACCTATGATTTTGATTTTGTTTTGATTTGTTTTTTAGATTCCACATATAAGTGAAATGATGCAGTATTTGTCTTTCTCTGACTTATTCCATTTAGTGTAATTCCCCCAAGTTCCATCCATGTTGTTGCAAAGGGCATGATTTCATTCTTTTTTATGGCTGAGTAGCATTCATATATATATACATATTATATATATATAATGTGTAGATATATGTGACATCTTATTTACCCATTCATCCATTGATGGACACTTAGGTTCTTTCCTTATCTTGGTTACTGTAGATAATACTGCAATGAACATAGGAGTGCATATATATTTTTAAATTAGTGTTTTAGTTTTCTTCAGATAAATATCCAGAAGTGGAATTGCTGGGTCGTATGGTAGATCTATTTTTAATTTTTTGAGGAACCTCCATACTGTTTTCCATAGTGGCTGCACCACTTTACATTCCCACCAACAGCGTGCAAGTGTCCCCTTTTCTCCACATCCTTGCCAACACTTGTTATTTCTTGTCTTTTGATAACAACCCTTCTAACAGGTATGAGATAATAGCTCACTGTGGTTTTAATATGCATTTCCCTATTAATTAACAATGTTGAACATATTTACATGTGCCTCTCAGCCATCTGTACATCTTCTTTGCAAAAATGTCTTTTTAGATCCTCTGCCCATTTTTCCATCAGGTGTTTGTTTTGTTGTGGTTGCGTTGTATGAGTTCTTTATATATTTGGGATATTAACCCCTTAACAGATATATGATTTGCAAATATTTTCTCCCATTCAGTAGATTGTCTTTTCATTTTGTTGATAGTTCTCTTTGCTGTACAGAAGCTTTTTAGTTTGATATAGTCCCACTTGTTTATTTTTGCTTTTGTTACCATTGCTTTTGGAGTCAGATCCAAAACTTCATCACTGAGACTGATATCAAGTGGCTTACCACCTATGGTTTCTTCTAGGAGTTTTATAGCTTTAGGTCTTACATTCAACACTTCAATCCATTAGGAGTTAATTTTATGTGTATGGTGTAAGACAGTGGTCTAGTTTCATTCGTTTGTGAATACATCTTTTTAAAGTGCTAAAGAAGTTCTTCCAGGAAGAACTCTTCACCAAAATATTTTAGTTTGTGCCTCTATATAGATACAGTCACTATTGTGTATAATTTGGGGGACTGTGGAATGCCAAGGTATTTCCCATCAGTTGTGGGTTTCTTTGTGCCAGGCCACAATAAAATAGCATGCAATGAAATTCTCCAAGTGATCATATTTTCTGATAATGACTGTTTAGGAGTTCCATGGCCTTTGCCAAAGCTGGACCTTGTGCCTTGGATGTTCTTAGTCTTAATCTTCATGGTTTCAAATCCTACTCATGGTTTCAAACTCTCCAACTGCTCTGGCTTGCATGTCATGGAATCTACACCAGCCCTCACTCTAATACGTCCATTTAGTTTATGGGGTCTTTAGTTTATGTCCATTTAGTTAAATGGGGTCCATTTAACGTTATCTCACTATCAGCTTCTTAGTGACCCAGTTCAATTCTTGAAAGGAAGAGAAAAACTGGCATAAATTGGGGGTCTATTGTCCAGTTCTGATCTAAGACAGCTGTGGCCTGAGGGATGAATACAACACAAGGTACCCTAAAAGTTGTGAATATATGCCTTCTAAGATGCTAATGTGAGAGAGGATACAAATGCATGAGAAATGCCTAGGCAATTGTGGTTAGGCATAAGGGCATGCACAGAAACCATGCGCCCCTCCACACACACACAGTCACACACGCACAGACCCCATAATTTCTCTGTTTTGAATTAATTTAGCCTGGGCCTCCTTATATGAGAAACCTTTTTTGTTCATCATTTTGCGTTTTGTTTATCCTTCAGACTATTGAGAGTGCAAATAAAATTTTTTAAAATACATAGGCCCATCTTGTCCAATGCATCCAAAAATAAGTAAACAAACATAATAAGAAGTATCTCACCCAGAGACTACCAGGCACCTAGTAAATGGGCATTCAATGGCATGCCCACTCTCATAAAAACATTTGTTTTGTCTATTGATTCATGATACTGTTTTTAAAAACCGACTATACCAAGCTCATTGTCACTCATGGCTCAGCTAATTCAAACAGAATGGCACTAAAAAGAAAACTGGAAGAAAGTACAAGTACTGAGTAAAACCTCACTGAACCATGGATGTAACCCCATGATTTGCATGTTCAGTTCTCTAGTTTGGTGCTTATAATACCTCCCAAGTGTACATGGAAACAGTAAATAGAGTTTTTTACTTAGTTACATAATGGAACCTTAGAAACCCAACTCAGAGTTCCTTAAAAAAAACAACCTCTGTGACATTACACTCATGGACTGTCTCCTATAGCTCAGCCAGCAGGACAAACTCAATCTGGGCATGTTTCTCAGGATTCTGAGTTCCAGTACAAGCCTTCCAAATAGTGTTAATGATGAGTCAGTTGAAAATGTAGTGTGCTACAGACCCCATAGAAGCCACTTAAATTTAACAGCAAGAAAGCACTGAAACCAGAGAGCAGACTAGAGGCAAACTGTAGTTGACCCCGTTGAAGGTAGCCTGCAGTACTTATAGTCTCTTCTGGTCTGCCAAATTAATTCCTTCAACCTATTCCTCAATCTTTTTTTCTTTTTCTGAGATGAAATCTTTCCAGAGTTTCTACTTGTTGTTAATATTATCAATTTTTTCATCAAAGTTTGTACAAATAGACTTTCCCTTTCTTTTCCACTTCAAATTTTCTTTTAAAAAAATCAGGGTCCCCCCTAAGAAGCATTTTAATATTCTTTTTTACTTACAGTTTTTAACTTTGAGTTGTCTTTTCTTTTAATATCTCCCTATATCATCCCTTTCTGACATTTAATAGCTGAAACACTCAACATTTCAAAAATACTCCTTTACCAATATTATATATACTTGCTATTCTTTTCCTGTCTTTCATCTTTCCTAAATGATCCTTGACTTTCTTTTTCTTTCCAAATATTTGTTCGAAATATGTCTTTGTCCTATTGTAGTCAAAAAAAATTGTTTTAATTTTTCCCTGATGATTTTCCATATCTACATATGTACAAACGTTTGTGAAATGGTCCAAAAATCTAAAGCCCTAAGCATCATAATAATCAAAAGAAAAAGCCCCAGACATAATTTGTTGTGCATAAAAGGTGGTAACAGCCTCTGGCTCCCTCACAGGAAGCTATCATAACATTAATTAGGATCATTTTTACATTCTAATTGTTATACTTTGGGTTAATTAATAAAATATTGACAGAGTGTTTAAACTTCTGTCAAAATGACTAATGGACCCAAAGCAGTTAAGGGCTACTGATCCAAAACAAAATTTCAAATTTCTCCAAGTATATCTCTGAGAAATATCTGTCAATATAAACACATTTCTCTGTAATTCTTTTTTTTATTGGAGTATAGTTGCTTTACAATGTTGTGTTAGTTTCTGCTGTTCAGCAAAGTGAATCAGTTATACGTATATGTATATCCACTGTTTTTTAGATTTCCTTCGCATTGAGGTCACCACAGGTCACTGAGTAGAGTCTCTGTAATTCTTTTTACCTGAATATATAGTAAATATTGCAATACTCAAACCTTAAGTTAAAGTTTATTTCACAATAGTTGTGCTTTCAAAGAACTACATTTTAGACCACATAGACTATTCTGCAGTAAAGATAATAGTGTATATTCACTGAGTCCTTTTTTTTTTTTTAACATCTTTATTGGAGTATAATTGCTTTACAATGGTATGTTAGTTTCAGCTTCACAACAAAATGAATCAGTTATATATATACATATATTCCCATATCTCTTCCCGCTTGCATCTCCCTCCCTCCCACCCTCCCTATCCCACCCCTCCAGGCGGTCACAAAGCACCGAGCTGATCTCCCTGTGCTATGCGGCTACTTCCCACTAGCTATCTACCTTATGTTTGGTAGTGTATATATGTCCATGCCTCTTTATCGCTTTGTCACCGTTTACCCTTCCCCCTCCCCATAGCCTCATCACTGAGTCCTTTTTAATTTATTTTTTTATTGAAATAGTTGACTTACAATGTTGTGTTAGTTTCAGGTGTACAGAAAAATGATTCATATATATATATATAGACACAGGTATATAGATATATATAGATATAGATTCCTGTGCTTTACGGTAGGTCCTCGTTCTTTATCAAGAGTCTTTAATATGTGCACAGCACTGTTCTTAAGTGTTTACACAGTTGAGGGGGATGGTCTTTCATGAGTATCTCATGCCCCTATACGCCTTGCTAGGTATGCCAGTAACGCAAGGCCTTAATAGCCCATTACCCAAGCCATTTCTCAGGGTTGTATTTGCAGCAAGTAACACTGAGGAATGAGATAATGTCTCCCATTAGGACCAAGAGCAGGCCCACTTACTAGCTGCTGTGAAACAGGTGGATTTCCCAAGCTTAGTGTTCCCTGGCTACAACATAAACCCCCTGTGTGCATAACGTCTACCTGGATCCTCTACATGCAGACCTGATACTCGTGCTGCTTGCTGACCATCAGTAGTGAAGTCCTTTGTCTCTGACCCAGGAGTTTGATATGTTTTGCCAACATCCATGAAAAAAATAACAGTGTAATTTATTAGCTTTTAATTAGGGTAAAATAAAATTCCAGCCCCTTATATAATCAAATCCCAGCCCCTTATATATATATATATATATATATATATGTGCATGTGTGTGTGTGTGTAATTTAATCTCAAAATATTTTACAAGGTAGACATTACTCTAGCCCCCTTTTTATAGATAGGGAAACTAAGACAGACATAAGAAGTTCAATCATTTACTCAAAGTCACACAGCTGGTAAGGGTTAGAGCTAGGATTTGAACCCCAGCCATTTGCCTCCAGGGTTCATGATTTTAACCTCTGTGCTTTGTTACCACTTTAGGAGACATATTATTTCCTTTATCTTTTATATTTTAGGAGACCTTTAATTCCTTTTCTTAGCAGTACAAACTATACTAAAATTTTTATCTTAAAGCAATATTCCCGATGTAATGAAATAGAATGACATATTTGTACAGCCAAAAAAGGGTTTTTTTCCCCTGCCAAAATATTCCCAGGATTTTTGTATCTTTCAACAAACAGTAAATAAAAAGAATAATGCAAAGCAATATTCTTCCCCTCTCCAGACCTTCATGGCCAGTCTCACACATTTTCCCAGGCCAAGCTCAAGGGCCATTTCCGAAACAAATCTTCGCTAAATAGCTTCATATGATCTCTCCTGCCTGTTTAGCATTTTCTTTCTAGCTGGAACTCAGCACCTTAGCCCATGCATTCTCCTTAGCTGGTGTCGGTCACCTCCGCTTCTAGACAGTCAGTTCCCTAAAGGCAATTTCTACTTATGTTTCACCTTTTCTCCTTCACAACTTTGAGCATGATGCCTTGCAACTGTTAATAAGTACTAGTTAAGAAACCATCTTTAGTATTTGATAAAAAATAATAAAGTGCAATGTGAAATTTTTAATTTTTTTTTTTTTACAAAGAATATTTGGAGCATACCAAGATTTTTTAAATCTCTGCTGTGATTGCCTGACAGCAGAATTAAGGTATTCCCACTATAAATTATAGGAAATTTACTGAGTTTATATTTCCTAATGCATTATTCTAAAATACATGCTTCAGTTGAATGTTCTGACATTTTGCGGGTGAGAAATGTGTATTTTCATCATGTTTTCCCACTTAACAGCACATGATAGCCATCACAAGGGAGATTTTTATCACATCACATCTCTTCTGCCATTAAAGTCCACGCCTGGCCGCCTCCTCTCCAGTCTCCTCCTCCAGTCCATTCCACTACCAGATGGATCTTCTTAATATCCTACTTTCTCTACACTGTGATTCTACTCAAAAACCTTTAGTGACTCTCCATTGACCATAATATCAATCAGAACTCCTTGAGAGCCTGGCACCCAAGTCCAAATCTAACACAATATACCTAATGACACTTTTTGCCTGCTTCTTTTCTACATGAAAACATTACTTCAGTCAAATTGACCTACTCCCCAGCTAATGTCCCTTGCATTTCTCTGCTTCTTTTTCCATCCATGGGATGGAATACACATCCTTTTCTGTACATCTAAATCTTACACATTCTTCAAGGGCAACATCTAAGGCATGCTTTTCTTAACACCCTGGTCAGGAATATTGCCTCTATTCTCACCTTTCTCCCCATGGTGTCATGCTAAATTTACTTTATTCCACGTTATCCTTTTTACCTGAGGGGTGATTATGATGTATATTGAAATGTTTGCACTCTACTAAATGTCATCTTTCAAAGATTTCCCTCAGGGACTCTTCTAATAATGCTCACATTGTTTGAAATACTGCAGCAGCCGTATTACCAGGCTGCTTTCCTGGTAACAGCAGCCCCAGCTACACTAGAGAATTAGCCTCTTTATTTTATAGTCTCTTCTGGTTTTTATAAAAGAAAAAAAGTGGCCCAACCTGATCATCCATCCTCCTTCACAAAATCAGCTAGCTGCCAATGATTTTTGTGTGTGTGTGTGTGTGGTTCGCGGGCCTCTCACTGTTGTGGCCTCTCCCGTTGCGGAGCACAGGCTCCGGACGCGCAGGCTCAGCGGCCATGGTGCACGGGCCCAGCCGCTCCACGGCATGTGGGATCTTCCCAGACCGGGGCACAAACCTGTGTCCCCTGCATCGGCAGGCGGACTCTCAACCACTGTGCCACCAGGGAAGCCCTGCCAATGATTTTTTATTGTCTCTTTAAAAAAAAAAAAAAAAAAAAAAAGTGTGTTCTTTCAAAGGGAAAAAGTTGACCACCATTGAGGACATCCTAAAAAATGCACCATGGGTTCTAAAAGCATATACTCCTTGCCATGAATAAAAAAGAAAATCCTTCCCTTAGATTAATTGATACAGTAAAACTAGGGTCAGGTCTATCTCCATTTACTTTAGTAACCAGAAGTTCCAGTCACCCTGCAGAATCCTTTAGAGTTCATTTGCATCACTTTTGGCAATGACTTAGGCGGTGGTTTTCCCATTAAAAAAACTTTTTTCCAACTGGCATGGCATGAAAAGGTGAAATATTTTGTCGCATTTCAGACTGTGCAATAATAAGAGAGCATATTCCACTGCCTGAAATTGCAGACAAGTGTGCTTGCAAATCCTTCCTCTGTGGCCAAAAGAGCAATGGAGATTTTTTTTACTATGGAAGAATTGACTATGAATTTCCTCAGTATTTCTGCCACTTCTAAAGGCTACACAAGTGTTCTGTGGTCAGCTGGGTTAAATATGTTAATGTTATACATCTGTGTATATGTGGATGTAAGACCACTGTCAAGTACGTCTTCAGACAGAAAATTAGTGATAGTACATCTGCATTAAATAAAACCTAACTTCATTGCCTTTCTCAGAAGGTCTGTGGGAGGATAATATGCTTCTACCACCATTTCCATTTGGTTTCATTTGTGGAAACCGAGCATCTTCCAGCTTTTAGATGATCTCTAACTTTACAGAAGCCAGAAGTACAGTAAGCTAAGAAGACTTTTAGCAAGAGCTCACTGAATTTTCCATGAAGTTTTACTGAATAAAATCTAGCAAAAATTCTTTGGTTACTTCTGATTTTCCAAAGAAGGCATACTAATTTTACCCATCATTTCTTTTTTTTAAATCAATTTATTTAAGTAACCATAGAAAGAACTTTAATGAAAGATTTTATGATTCCTACATCTTATATTCCCAATATTATTGATATAAAGAAATTATAACAAAGGTTTAGAAAAAATAGTTTAAAAATCATTAAAGAAATGCAAATTTTTGCATTTGTTTTATTTTGATGTAGTTTTCTTCATAGCATGCTGTCACTCTTTACCCTCTTACCATACTTTGTTATTTCTTCATTACACTTACCTAATTTTATATTATACATTCTTTTGTTTTATCTGCTTATAGTTATCTGTCTCTCTTCTCACTAGGATATAAACCCTATGAGGGCAGGGAGTTTTTCTTCCTCATCATGATATTTCTAGCACCAAGAGCAGTATATGTAGGTCCTCACTAAATATTTACTAAATGCATAGATGATTTATTTAATTTACAGTAAGTTCTAATTGACATAAATTTGTACGTCATATCAGAAACTGGGCTATAGTCTTGTAATAGGGGCTTATAACTGGGTGTCTCTGAATTTACACAGCAAGATTTTTGTATATGCATCTCATGATTTTCATAAGATTCTCTCAATAGATCATAAACCCCCAAGGGACAGAGGGTTGTTGCTATAGGGGGAAAAAAATGAGGAGAAAGTATCAGCTATGCCAGGAAATATCTGGAACTGAGACAGTGGGGAGAACTAGACACAGGGGCTACAGGACGTAGGAAGGGGCACCCTTGCACCCCATTCTGAATTTTCTCCAGTGACATTTTTCTGGAGATTCAGGACCAGAACAGAAAACACCATCGTGAGACACATAGAAGTGAATTATAAAATCCTAGAACGTAGTTTTATATGCTCAGAGGAGTTCCCTTTATTTATCTGTCTCTGACACATGCATCTAACTGAAACGCTGACAGTAGCTGATACATCATGATCTGGAGCCCCAAATCCTCAACTTTTAGAATCTCAAAAATTAGTTTACATTAACTATTTATTTCATACCACACTATAATTCATTTAGTGTTTTCTGGGAATTTTGACCTTATGTCTTCAAAGGTTGAAATTTTTGGGGCCAATATGCTACTGGAGGAGATTTGGCAAACGTTAACAAGAAAACGAATTCATAAAGTATCAATTTGAAAACAAATCTGTAATCCTATACAAGCAATAAAAACTGGAAAAAGAAATCTGATTCAATGCCCAGAAAACAAAGTACCATTCAAGCACTGCAGGTAGTAAAAGTTAGCTATTCTTTTTAAGCAAATTAAAACATCACCTTAGTCCAAATCAAACCAGAAATTACACATTCTCAACGAGAATCCAAACTTACATATTAGTTCACAAGGCAAGATGATGTTAATCCAGTGCAATCACAAAAACAGTATGGCTTTCAGCACTAACTGTAAATTACCTCAGTGCACACTGAACCCTTGCTGAGGGAAGAGTAGGGCCTGATTTATTCAAGTGTTGTCTCATTTCCTTTGCCAATAGTTTCACTGGGTTTACTCCTTTTTGTTTATTTGCTTTTTCTTTTTCGCTTATGATGTCATTTCATTGGATATTTGGGCTGGTAACAGAAGCCCCTTAAGTCAGCTTTAAAGAACAAGGACATCTTTTTTTTCACCTTTTGTTTACTTAATAATTAGGACAGCCTTCATGCTTGGTTGATTAAGTACTTCAACAGTGTTATCAAGGACCCCAGGTATTTTGCACCTTTCCACAAGGAAATCATCAGTGTCAGCTTAGCAAGATATCCAGGGTAGTTACAAATGCTATATGCAAACAAGACAATTTTAAGAGGAGATAAGAATACTCTGAAGAGAAACTTCTCCCAGATTACTGACAGAAGGCTTATCCTCATGTTTCACTGGCCCTGATTACGTCATATTTCTGATCTAATTACATGTTCCATCTTCTCCTGGTTATGATAGTTGTTTTCCCTTTCCTTATTGTCAGTTTTTGTTTCCTCAGGTTAGCTTTGATATCTTAGTGCTAATTAGTAAAATGAGAGCACTTAGCCTTGAAACTGCAGACCTTTAGACCTTTCTAATGTTTGTGAAGAAATACCAGAAAGGTTTAAAAAGAAAGATGTATCCTCTCTCACTGCAGCTATAGAAAAGCAGTTATTATTTTGCATCATAATGTCCATGTTAAATTTAATTCTAATAAAGAAAATTTTTACAATAGATGAACTTCAGCAATGGTTATATATTATAAAAAGTAACCTTTAACCTCTAAAGTGTTTGTAATTCTGATTGGCTTATTTCATAACTTGTTGTCCAGGGAATGGTATTAAATTGACATCACCGTATTCTAAAATGTATAAAAGTTCATGAGTCTGTTAGGCCACAAGAGGTTAATTGACACTTTCTTCTTCTCCCAAATGCATGGAGGTAAAAAGAAATAAAAGATACGAGTTTTTCGATATCTGATTTAAGAGAGAGAGAGAAAAACTATTTCCAAACAAACCAAAACTGAGTTTGTCAACAGCAAAACCGAAATAAAGTAAATACTAAAGAGAATTCTTCAGGCAGAAGAAAAATCATCCTAGAAGGAATAAGGAAATGCAGAAGGAATGGAGACCAATGGAAAGATAAATAAAAATGAGGGCAAATATAAATAAATATTGACCATATAAAAAATAGCAATGAGGGAATTCCCTTGTAGTCCAGTGGTTAGGACTCCACGCTTTCACTGCCAAGGGCCAGGATTCCATCCCTGGTTGGGGAACTAAGATCCCACAAGCTGCGTGACACAGCCTAAAAAAATAAATAATTAATTAATTAAAAAATAAAGTTCCTCCATATCTTTAAAAAAAATAGCAATGATATTTTATGATCCTTATTGCTGTTTCCATAACCAGTGAATTTTTACCTTACAATGCAATTTAGTAAACATTCCTTATTTTGCTTTGTGCATTCTACTTTAAAAAAAACAAAAGGGCTTCCCTGGTGACGCAGAGGTTGAGAGTCCGCTTGCTGATGCAGGGGACACAGGTTCGTGCCCCGGTCCGGGAAGATCCCACATGCCGTGGAGCGGCTGGACCCGTGCGCCATGGCCGCTGAGCCTGCGCGTCCGGAGCCTGTGCTCCGCAACGGGAGAGTTCACAACAGTGAGAGGCCCACGTACCGCAAAAAAAAAAAAAAAAATGTGTGCAACAATAACAAGTGTGAGAATGAGTAAAAAGGATTTTAACATTGTAGTATTGCTTGGGAAGTAGGAAAAGCACCAATTTATATCAAACAGAGTAGTCCCATTGAAATATAATGCAAGCCACTTACATAATTTAAAATTTTCTAGTAGTCACATTAGAAAAAGTAAAATGAAATTGTTAACATCAATTTTAATGTATTTTATCTCACCAAAATTATGAAAATTTCAACATATAATCAATTTTTAAAATATTAATGAGATATTTTACATTCTTTTTTGTACTAAATCTTCAATATTCAGTATTGTATACTTACAGCAAATCTCAACTCAAACCACACTATAAGTGCTCAGTAGCCACGTGCAGTGGCTACTATGTTGGACAAAACAATATTAGACCTGAATGAGTCAAGGAACTCTCTTGCAATCTTTACAGGAATCACTAAAAGTACTAAAAGTAGAAGAATATATAGCCCTCAGGTGTGAAAATGGAAAAAAGTGGAATATTAAGTAAAATTAGTAAACAATACTGATGGTGCCCTGCCCAGATCCCCTCTAGCTGGCCAGCGTACCTGCACTCCAGCTGTTCTGAGTGTTTGCTGCTAATGGCTCACAGCTTCCCTTATCTGAAGAATTGTCCTTAACCAAAAGGGAACCAGCTTCCCCTGGAGGTTATGCTCCTGACCCCAAGAGGAAGTCAAAGGCAATGACTGACTGACACAGGGCAAAAAGGCCTGGCATCTTGGCAAAGATTGGACCAAAGGAACATAAAACAAGTGAGACAAATAAAACAACTATTAATAATATAGTGGATATAAACCCAAATGTATCAGCAACTAAATTAAAATATAAACGGTCTGAATATTCTAGTTAAAAGGTAAAGATTGTCATATGATTAAAATATTTTTAAGAAAACCTACTTATATGCTTCTTATGAGAAAGAAACACATCTTATATATAAAAGGACTCAGAAAGATATGCTATACAAACACATACCAAGAGAAAACTGATTTTGCTATACTAACGTCACATAAGATCTACTTTAAGGCAAGAAACATTCCTAGAAATGAAAGAAATCTTTAACAATAATAAAAGGGTCCATCCACTAGAAAGATATAAAAATTCTTTTTTATAGACCTACTAATACAGCTTCACAATACGTAAAGTAAAACTGACAGGTTTAAAATGAGGAATATACAAATCCACAATCAGAGAGGCAGAATTTCACACATCTTTTGGATAATTGATAAAACAAACATCCAGAAAATTAGTAAGGCTATAGATAATCTGAACAGCACCATTAGCAAAGTAGAAACATTGTTTTGTTAAAATGCACCAAAAAATGACAGCATACACAGTTTTGGCTAGTATATATGGAACATTTACAAAAATAGACCATATCTGTGGCCAAAAAGCCAAACTCAACAAATTTAAAAGGACTCCAACAGTTTAAATGTATTGTTTGATCTTAGTGGAATAAAGGTAGAAATCAATAACTAAAAGATAAAAAAATCCTCAAACATCTAGAAATTAAGCAACATGCTTCTACATAACAAGTTGAAGATGAGATTATAATGTATAGTAAAATACTTGAACTGAATAATAACTGAAATGTAATATTTTGAGACATGTAATTTAGCTATCACTGTGCTTAGAGGGAAATCTATAACTTAAATTCATATCTTAGGAAAGCAAAAAGCCTGAATATCAATTGTTTAGGTATTCCTCAAGAAATAAGAAAAGATACCAAATTAAACTCAAGAAAGAGTAAAGAAGAAAAAATAAAGATAAGAGTAAAATTAGTAGTAATAAAGATAATAAACAATAAAAGGACAAAGATAAATAAGAAACATACATGCAAGAGAAAAATCAATAAGTTGAAAAGTTGATTACTTGGAAAGACCAATGAATTGATATTGGTCTCCTAGTAAGACTAAACAAGGAAAAGCAGAGAAGTCACAAATAACATATATCAAGAATGAAACAGGGAACATCACTACAGGTCTCAAAAGATGTAAAAATTTTTTGATAAAATGTAAGACCACAGCAGGAAAAAAATAACCCTCTATGCAAACTGGGAATAAAAGGATTTTCTGTAACAAAAAAAAATTTACTGAAAAATGCAAACCAATAAAGGGAATTACCTTAAACTGACAAAGAATATTTATTTTAAAAAAACTATCACAAAAATGATACTTAAGTGTGAAATATTGAAAACTTACGCCTAACTTTGGGAATGGATGAGCAAAGATTGCCCACTATTAGCATTTGTATTTGACATTGCACTTCAAATCCTATCCAGGATGGTAAGAATAGATTATTGATTGATTGATAGCATCAATAGTTGAATGGATGAATAAATGGTGAAATATTCATACAATGGAATACTATGCTGCAATGAAAAATAAACTGTTTCTACACAGAAGAGTATGAATCAATCTCATAAACAAGGTGATGGACTAAAGAAGCCAGGCACAGAAAGGTATATACTGTATGATTCCATTTATAGAAAGGTCAAAAATTTGTAAAAATAAATTGGTGGTAATAGAAATAAGGATAATAGTTAATTTGGTGGCAATAATCACTAAGATGGAGAAAAGTGGGACTTCTGGGACACTTGATTAGTGCTCTATTTCTTGATCTGAGTATTGATTACATGGGTTTACACTTATAATTTGTGATTCTTCTCTCTCTCTCTCTCTCTCTGATATTTTCAATAAAAGATTTATTTAGAAACAAAAATGTAAAATACCTATTAGGTGTCCTTGGGTCTTTCCTGAGACTCATGAAAATATCTGTTTGTTACGGAAGGCAGATTAAATTTTGTGAGACAATCTACTAAATTATTATTTGTTCTACTTACTTTTAGAAATATATTTTAGAAAGAACATTTGATGTTTATTAAAATAAATAATGGCTATATTGTACAAATACAGTCACCATTTAATAACAACTGAAATGTAGAGAATAGAGAAACTGTAAACTTTGTCACAAATGACTTTAGATAACCTTTTAAGTTTTCATTATTACTTCTCACACTAGGAGTCTGGTCTTCAAAATGTGCTGGAAAGGATTTTTTCTAGTAGTGAGAAGGAAAGATGTAAAGTTTAGATCCATTACCTGGTGGAGGCAACAGAAATCTTTGGAATGTGAATGAGGTGAGCTAAGTCGTTCGCCTAATGAGAACCCCAGCACTGTTTCAGTAATCTCATTATATCTTTTTTATTTTATGCAGCTCCCTCTATAGTGTGTGTGTGTGTGCATATATACATATGTGTATATGTGATGTATAGTATTATATAAATTATAGGTGTACAATAATTCACAATTTTTAAAGGTTATATACCAAAAAGCGCAATGAACAACAGTCCTCCAGACACTGTTTAGTTGTGACAGTGGGCACTCTATTTCTCTAAAAGAAATAGTTTTTAAAACATCTTCTCTCTATTTTTCTATTTTGATGGAGATCATTGTAGGTTACAAGAAGTCTGTGGAGGCTTGTGGGATGAGTAGAAAGTGTGAGAAGTGCTGACTTCTGTTGAAGCAGTTGGGGTCTTAAGATGAATGGGGTTTCTGACCTACCACATTACATCACTCCTGGCTGTATCAAATTTATATTTACTAAGCACCACAGAATTTTTGCGGCAGACTTCTTTTGCCCACAGCCTAACACAGAAACATATGAAAACGGAGTTAAATGTTTGCTTTAACCTCAAAGCATAATAGTCCATTTATACACACAGAAAAAAGATGGGTGAACATGCATATAAAAATATGAACTTTTTTACAAATCAGTTTCTACCCAAAACAAGAAAAATTATATAATAAAATAGTTTTTTTCTGCTGTAATAAAAGACTTTTCCTCTCCTCTCTCTAGTCTTCTCTCTCTCCTCCAATTTCCCTCCCTCTTTCACTCTCTCTCTTTCTCCCTCCCTGTCTCTCACGCACACACACAACACACACAAAATCTGATTTTACAAAAAGCAGAACCGCAATTTAGATGCCATGGGAATACAGTAGACAAATGATATCATAAATTTAGAGAATGCTGTTGGAAAAATGTCTGGTATAAACAAATGGGGGAAGCTGCAATGTATCAAACTGGGCAATTCAGCTCTTTCTTCTCTAAAGCACAAAGGATATCAGAGTGGGAAAAGCAGTAAATCCTCCTTGGAAATTGAACCACAATGAAAATCATACATAAATGTTCACACAATAAGTTCCCTTTTAGACAAAAATTTTAGATAGAATTTAAACTGAATTTTAGAGATAATCTGTTTTTAATGTTAAAACCTCTGGAGTTTTTTTGTTGGATGATTGGTGGGTAGTTGAATAAGAGATATGATAAATAGCAGTCTCGAGTCACAGCAAACCTTGACAGGCTTACTCAATAATCAAATATTAAAATGATTTCGGCCCGCCCCTCCCCCCGGCGCGCCGGCCCTCACGAGCCGGGGGGGGGGGGGGGGGGCGGGCCCAGCTCCCCTCCCCAGCCCAAGGGGTTGGCTGGCTGACCTAAGCAGGTGGGGAGGGGAGGGCTGTGCCGGCCGGCGGGCAGACGGCAGTGCCGAACCTCTGCGCGGATCCCCAGCTGCACGCGGAAGAGCACGCAGTCGGACCTGGCCTTTTTCAGGTTCCCGCGTGATCCAGCCAGATGCCAGAAGTGGAGAAGTGCAGGAGAGCAGACTTAGAAGATACAATACCTGATCAACTAAATAAACATTATCGATTGTGTGCCATACACTTTGAGACTTCTTTGATCTGTAGAACTAGCCCTTAAAGGACAGTTCTTCTAGATAATGCAATACCAACAATATTTGATCTTACCAGCCATTTGAATAATCCACACAGGAGACACAGAAAACGAATAAAAGCATTGAGTGAAGATGAAATCAGGACACTGAAACAGAAAAAAAAAAAAACCTGATGAAACTTCTGAACAGGAACCAAAATATAAGGAAATAAACAACAGCAATGCTCAGAACCCCAGTGCAGAAGAAGGGGGTGAAGAGAAGGATGAAGACATTTTACCTTTAACCCTTGAAGAGAAGGAAAACAAAGAATACTTAAAATCTTTATTTGAAATTTTGATTCTTATGGGAAAACATGTCTTCATGTCTGGATGGACGTGAAGCTGATGAAATCCCAGAAGGTCTGTTTACTCCTGATAACTTTCAAGCACTGCTGGAGTGCGGGATCCATTCTGGTGAAGAGGTTCTGATGAAGCGCTTTGAGACAACAGCAGCTAACACACTGTTCTGTTCGAAAACACAGCAGAAACGGATGCTAGAGATCAGGGAGGGCTGCACTCAAGAAGAAACCCTCAGGGAAGTGAGAGGCTCTCACTTCTTTTCCATCATCACTGACGATGTGGTGGACATAGCAGGGGAAGAGCACCTGCCTGTGTTGGTGAGGTTTGTTGACGAAGCTCACAACCTGAGAGAGGAATTTGTGGGCTTCCTGCCTTATGCAGCTGATGCAGAAAATTTGGCTGTGAAATTTCACACTACGATAACTGAGAAGTGGGGATTAAACATGGAGTACTGTCGTGGCCAGGCTTACATTGTGTCCAGTGGATTTGCTTCCAAAGATAGTTGTTGCTTCTAGACTTTTAGAGAAATACCCCCAAGCTATCTACACACTGTGCTCTTCCTGTACCTTAAATATGTGGTTGGTAAAATCAGTGCCTGTTATGGGAGTATCTGTCACATTAGGAACAATTGGGGAAGTTTGTTCTTTCTTCCATCCATCACCACAATTGCTTTTAGAACTTGACAATGTAATTTCTGTCCTCTTTCAGAACAACACAGAAAGGGACAGAGAACTGAAGGAAATTTGCCATTCTCAGTGGACAGGCAAGCATGATGCTTTTGAAATCTTAGTGGACCTCGTACAAGCACTGGTTTTATGTTTAGATGGTATAAAGAGTGACACAAATGTTAAATGGAATAACTGTATAGCTGGCCGAGCATTTGTCCTCTGTAGTGCGGTAACAGATTTTGATTTCATCATTACCATTGTTGTTCTTAAAAATGTTCTAGGGCTTCCCTGGTGGCGCAGTTGTTGGGAGTCCGCCTGCCGATGCAGGGGACGTGGGTTCGTGCCCCGGTCCGGGAAGATCCCACATTCCGCGGAGCGGCTGGGCCCGCTAGCCGTGGCCGCTGGGCCTGCGCGTACGGAGCCTGTGCTCCGCAACGGAGGAGACCCCGACAGTGAGAGGCCCGCGTACCCTTAAAAAAAAAAAAAAAAAGTTCTATCTTTCACAAGAGCCTTTGGGAAAAATCTTCAGGGGCAAACCTCCGATGTCTTCTTTGCAGCCAGTAGTTTGACTGTAGTGCTGCATTCACTAAATGAAGTGATGGAAAATATCGAAGTTTATCATGAGTTTTGGTTTGAGGAAGCCACAAATTTGGCAACTAAACTTGATATTCAGAAGAAACTCCCAGGGAAATTTTGCAGAGCTCAGCACAGTAACCTGGAATCTCAGCTAACCTCTGAGAGTTACTATAAAGAAACTCTAAGTGTTCCAACAGTGGAACACATTATTCAGAAACTGAAAGAAATATTCTCAGAACAGCATCTCAAAGCTCTTAAATGCTTATCTCTAGTACCCTCTGTCATGGGACAGCTCAGATTCAATACATCAGAGGAGCATCATGCTGACATGTACAGAAGTGGTTTACATAATCCTGACACACTGTCTGCTGAGCTGCATTGTTGGAGAATCAAGTGGAAACACAAAGGGAAATATATAGAACTTCCATCCACTATTTATGAAGCCCTTCATCTGCCAGACATCAAGTTTTTTCCTAATGTTTATGCATTGCTGAAGGTCCTATGCATTCTTCCTGTGATGAAGGTTGAGAATGAATGCTATGAAAATGGGTGAAAACGTTGCAAAGCATACCCGAGGAACACTTTGACAGACCAAAGTTCAAGTAACTTGGCTTTGCTTAACATAAATTTTGATATAAGACACGATTTGGATTTAGTGGTGGATACATACATCAAACTCTATACAAGTCAGAGCTTCCTACAGATAATTCAGAAACCATTGAAAATACCTAAGAGACTTTTAAAATAGGCTTTCTCTTACGTTTGATATTTGAAAAAATCTGTAAGAAATTTGAAAATATCTTACGGAAAACTTGCAAGGTGTACGTAGGCCACTTAGTCACTGAATATCTTGACCTGTAGGCCTCCCATTGAGTACGTTAGTCATTGATAATCTGCCTGTTTAAATGACCTGTTTGAAGTCCCATGCTTTGGAGACCTAACTGTTCTTCCAGAAGATAGCATTGAAAGTACCATGTTACATTCTGTGTGATCTCTGCTAATGGCACTTTGGAATTGTAGTAGTTAAGTCACTTTAGACATAAGTTATATCACAGTGGATCTAATTGTCAGGTATTGAGTTATCAGTTCTTTGAAGAAATAAATTTTGAGGAGGTATGGGAGGAAGGAATACATTTTATAAAACATTACAGTGAAGCTCATGACTGACCTTTGCATAGTAGAAGTTTTAAGTATGCTGTTAAAAATCTGTAAGGGACAGTTAAGAAAATTATCAGACTGTAATAGAAACATGTGAGCTCGCCAAACAAGGATTTCAGTGTAGATTTTGTCTTTATCAAATGAGGTTAAAGGAGCAAGTTATAGTCAAAGTTTGAATGGAAGAGCCTGCCATTGTTGTTCCACATGTGGTTGTTGCTGTTTACATTCCTTTATTGAGCCTACATCTTCATAAGCTTTTTGACAGGTATATGTTGAACACTTCTATCTTATGGTCAAGACAGGATCAGAGGCCATGGATACTGACAACTGATTTCTCTGTTTTCTTCTGTCTTTTTCCATGACTGTATCTACTGCCTCATCTTGATTTACAAGCAAAACCTAGAAAACCTGCAAATATAAGTGTTTTGTGGTTTATCTAGGAATAATACATAAAATATTGCTGTTATTTTTGGTGAAGAAAATCAATTTTTTATAGCTTATTTCAACCTAAATAAAATGTGAATTTTGTTTAAATAAATAAAATGATTTCAATAAACATTTATACATTGTATACACATAACACATTACTTCTTTAGTCAATTATCTTTTAGTATTATCAAAATAAGAAAAGTAAACTGTATATTTACTGTCATTTTTACCATTTCCAACATTTTTTTTTCTTGTATAGATCCAAGTTTCTGTCTAATAACATTCCTTCTACCTAAAATACTCTTTTAACATTTCTTATAGTGAAAGTTTGCTGATAATGAATTCTTTTTTTTCCTTGTCCATAAATTCTTTATTTCTCTTTCATTTTTCAGTGATAGATTAACTGGGCCCTGATTTCTGAGTTGACCATTTTTTTCTCTTTCAGTGCTATAAAGATGCCCCTCTATCATCTTCAGACTTAGATAGCTTCTAATAAGAAGTCTGTTGTAACTCTCACCTTTGTTCCTCCATGTGTATCTTTTTTTCCACTGGGCTGCCTTCTAGATTTTATCTCGATCGTTGGTATTGATGTGTCTAGGTTTTCTTCCTCCCTCCTACATACTTCCCTCCCTCCCTCATCTTCCCTCCTTTCTTCCTTCCTTTCTTTTTAGTATTTATCCTACTGGGTCTTCTATGAGCTTTCCAAATCTATGGTTTAAAATCTTTCATTGTTTGAGGGGAATGCTCTGCCATTATATTTTCAAATATATCTTCTCCCCATTCTCTTTTTTCATTTTGGCATTCCAATTGCTCATTTATTAGACTATTTGACATTGTCCCACAGCTCTTGGATGTATTGGCTTTTTTCCCCTCTTTCTTTGTGTTTCGTTTGAATCATTTATTTTGAGTGATCTTTATCTTATGACTATATATTTATTTCTGGCATTTCCATTTCATACTTTCTTACAGTTTCCATTTCTCTGCTAAAATTTTCCATGTGTTCTTGTATGTTATTCTTCTTTTACACTAGAACCTTTAACACATAACTCATAGTTTTATCTTTTTAATACCATGCCTATTAGCTCCAACATCTGGGTTCTGCAGATTGCATTGTCTCTTGGTAGAAAGTTGTTTTCTCTTGAATTTTTGTGAATCTCATCATTTATGATTAAAAGCTGGATATCACATGTAGGACAGTAAAGACTGAGATGGATATAGGTATAGGTATAGATATAAATATAGGTATAGACATATATATATAGATAGAGATATAGATATATGCCTGGATTGGGCATGCCTCTTTTTCTACTATACATTTAATATGGAGAATTGTGTCAATCTAGTCAAAAGTTGAGTAGGGTTTGGGTTTTGCTAGCTCAATGTTTTTACCTTCTGCACACTATTGACTACAGATTCCTCTAGAATTACCTGTACTTAAGGTGGGGGTTGAGTTTCCAAAGAATATTTTTCAATGTTCCATTTTCAGTCTCAAGTTTAATCTTCTTCTGTGAATGTAACCTCAAAGGAGGTCTCTCTTTATCTTCTTGCCCTGCCCCCAGTGGTAGACTGCTGTTACTTGTTATTCAGTGCTAGCAAGCCTGGTGGTGGAGGGTGGGAATATTCTCTATTTCTTCCTTTATCTTCAGTCTTAGGCAAGACCTCTCTCTTGTGTCTCACAGAAAGAGATTTTTCAGTGATTCTGCCCCTTGGCCAGCTGTAGTTGACCTCTAATGGTCTGGGCCAAGGGAAATTCCTTTCCTTCCCTCAGGCGTTGAAGGGTTTTTTTTCTGTTCCCTTCCCTTCCCTTCCAATGGGTCTTCAGTTATGTCTGAGAAAGACAGTATTTGCTGCCAGTTCCCCAGAGGCTTAAAGTTTTTGTACCATAGAAAAGATAGAAAAAAGGATCCAGGGATCCCCCACTGCTGTTCCCCTACCTCAGTCCTGCATTGCCAGGGGCCTCTTTCTGGTCTACTGCCCTGCTCTCAGTCTATCTCATGAGAAACCAGAGAGGTCCATGGAAAAGAGTCTGGAAGTGGATACAAACTGCCTTTGTGTCTGTCATTTTCAGGTATTCTACATTAGGGCACAGAAAACTATGGTTTGTGGGCTAGTCATCTGTTTTTTTAAATAAGGTTTCAATGGAATGCAGCCACACCCAATCATTTGCCTAATGTCTATGGTTGCTTTTGCACTATAAACACAGAGTTCAGTAGTTGCAAGAGTTACCTTATGGCCCACAAAGCCTAAAATATTTACTATTTGACCTATTAAAATAAGGTTTCCAACCCCTGTTCTATACTCTTACACTAGCCCACAGTTAGCCTTTAGCAATTCATTAAAAATTTAGGTAATTTCTTCTTACCCACTTGTTTGGTAGTCCCATTTTCCTCCCTTGCTCTATCCCAGGTAAACTCACTTTCCCATGTTTTAACAGAGCCACCTATATTTTCTTAGTTTTCAGGTTGTTGGTTACCCTATGAAACTCAGTTCTCTGGTTGGTTGAAGAAAAGGTATAACTTTGTCAAAGTGCTGGCAATTTTATGAATTTTGGGGGGTTTTCTTATTGTTATATTGGAAGTGATGCTTTTTCCAGTTTTTAATATTATAGCAGAAGCCCCTCGATGAACTTTTAGTTTAGTATGATATGTAGTTTTTAATTCCAATCATCAGAAAGTTGGTAATCAATATGTAGTATAGATGCTACAGAAAGGACTTAAGGAGTATCTTTAAAATTTGAGGACAAGTTTAGAAACTGACACAATCTGAAAGTCATGTAAAAATGGAAAAGATTAGCTGCTGGAGAAGGTTTGTATGGCATTGTAAGCATGGTAACTGTAACCAAAGCACGGAATTCTTAAAATCCTACAGGATGTGTATTACAGTTCCAAATCCTAGTTCTGGACCTTGTTGTATAGCTTCTCCATTCTCAAGAGAAATTTTAAAATATTTTGAACTAAATTAAAATGAAAACACAACTTATGAAATTTGTGGGATGCAGCAAAATCATTACATACAGGGAAATTTATAGCATTGAATGTCCTTATTAGAAAAGAAGAAAGATGTAAAATCAATAATGTAAGTTTCCACCCGAGAAAACTAGAAAGAGAAGAGTAAATTAAATCCAAAGTATGCAGAACAAAATAAGTAATAAGAATTAGAGCAGAAATCAGTTAAGTTGGAAGTAGGAAATCAGTAGAAAAATCAACAAAACAAAAATCTGGTTCTTTAAGATAAATAACATCAATACATCTCTAGGAAGGCTAACTAAGGAAAAAAGAGAGAACACAAATTATTAGCATCAGAAATGAAAAAGGGCCATCACTTTGGACCCCATGAACATTAAAAAGATAATAAAAGGATAGTACCAACAACTCTATGACCACAGATTTGATAATCTAGATGAATTAAACCAAATCCTTGAAAGACCTAATCTGCTAAAACTCATACAAAAAGAAATAAGCAATCAAAATAGGGCTATATATTTCAAAGAAATTAAAATACGTATTGTTAATAATCTTCCAGTAGAGAAAGCATCAGTACCAGATGGGTTCACTGGTGAATTCTATCAAATATTTAAGGAACAAATTATAACAGTTCTCTAAAATCTCTTTTAGAGGATAGAAGCATAAGGAATACTTCCTAACTCATGCTACAAGCTAGCATTATCCAAATGACAAAACAGACAAAAAATTACAAGGAAAGAAAACTACAGACTAATAGCTCTCATGAACATAGTTGCAAAAATCATCAACAAATTTTAGGCAAATGAATTCAACAAGTATAAAAAAAATTATATACCACAATCAAGTAAGACTTATTCCAGGTATGCAAAGTTGGTTCGTCATTCAAAAATCAAATAATGTAATCCATCACAATAACAGACTAAAAAATAAAAATAGCATGATCATATCGATACAGAAAAACATCTGACAAAATCGAGCACCCATTCATGATAAAAACTCTCAGTAAACTAAAATATAGAGGAATTTCCTCAACTTGATAAAACATGGCTACAAAAAAAACTACAGCTAATATTCCACTTAAAGGTGAGAAATGGAAAGCTTTCCCACTAAGATCAGGTACAAAACAAGGATGTGCCCTCTCACCACTGCTTTTCAACATGTTGCTGAAACTTCTATCCAAAGCAATGAGATAAGAAAAGGAAAATATACGTATACAGATTTGGAAGGAAGAAATAAAACTCTTCGTTCACAGATGACATGCTCGTCTATGGAGAAAATCCAAAAGAACTAACCAAAAAAAAAAAAAAAATCTTGGAACTAATAAGCAATTTTAGCAAGGTTGCAGGATACAAGGTTAATACACATAAGTCAATTGCTTCCCTATATACTAGCAATGAATGAGTGGAATTTAACATTGAATGTATGGTATCATTTACATTAGCACCCAAAATATTAAATACTTAGGTATAGGTCCAACAAAATATGTACTAAATCTATATGAGGAAAACTACAAAACTGATTAACAAAATCAAAGAACTAAATAAATGGAAAGATATTTCATGTTTATGGATAGGAAGACTCAATATTGTCAAGATGTTTTTCTTCCAATTTGATCTGTAGATTCAATGCAATCCCAATCAAACTCCCAGCAAGTTTGTAGGTATCAATAAACAGATTCTAAAGTTTATAGAAGAGGCAAAAGATCCAGGATAGCCTACACAATATTGAAGAGGAACAAGGTTGGAGGACTAACATGACCCAACTGCAAGACTTACTATAAAGCTGCAAAAATAAAAAACAGTGTGATATTAATGAAAGAATAGACAAATAGATCAATATAAGCCTAGAAATAGACCCACACAAATATAGTCAACTAATTTTTGATAAAGGAGCAAATGATGCTGAACAACTAGACATCCACATGCAAAAAAAAAAAAAAGAATCTAGACACAGATATTACACCCTTCACAAAAATTCACTCAAAATGAATCACAGACCAAAATGTAAAATGCAAAATTATAAAACTCCTAGGAGATAATGTAGAAGAAAACATAGATGACCTTGGGTATTGGTGTTGACTTTTTAAATATAACACCAAGCACAATCTATGAAAGAAACAATGGATAAGATGGACTTATTAAAATTTCAAACTTCTGTTCTTTAAAGACAATGTCAGAGAATGAGAAGACAATCACAGATTGGGAGAAAATAGTTGCAAAAGGCATAGCTGATAAAGAACCATTATACAAAATATACAAAACTCTTAAAGCTCAGCAGTAAGAAAACAAACAACCTGATTAAATAATGGCCCAAAGAGCTTAAGAGACACATCACCAAAGGAGATACACAGATGACAAATAAGCATATGAAAAGATGTTCCACACCATAAGGGAAATGCAAATTAAAATAACAATGAGATATCACTACACACCTATTAGAGTGGCTTTTTTTTTGTTGTTTGTTTTTTTCTACAACATAGACCAGCATTCATTGAATTGGCAATACATGTTCTGTGTAACTGTTGGAAAATACTCTGGGTAACTGACAGGTCAAATTTTCTTGGCATTGTCAGGTATTGTGCTCTTGTGCAGCATTTCTTTTTTTCCCTCACTTTTTAAAAATAAACTTTTAAACCAAAGTACAGTACTTTTTATATACATATATATTTATATAGGAAAAATACAAATATATAACTAGGTGAGTGATCACAAAGTGAACATATCCATGTAACTAGCACCCAGGTCAAGAAATAAAATACTACCAACACCCCCAGAAGCCTTCCTTCTCCCCCATTACTACCTTTTTTTCCTACCAAAAGGTAATCACTATCCTAATTTCTAATAACATGTTACTTTTGCCCGTTAAAAATTTTTAAAAAATTTTTATTGGAGTATAGTTGCTTTACAATATTGTGTTAGTTTATACTGTACCGCAAAGTGAATCAGTTATATGTATACATATATCCCCTCTTTTTTGGATGACCTTCTCATTTAGGTCACCACAGAGCACTGGGTAGAGTTCCCTGTGCTATACAGTAAGTTCTCGTTAGTTATCTATTTTATACATAGTATCAATAGTATATATATATATATGTCAATCCCAGTCTCCCAATTCATCCACTCACCCCTTCCCCCTTGGTATCCATATTTGTTCTATACATCTGTCTCTCATTTCTGTTTTGTAAATAAAATCGTCTATACCAATTTTTTCAGATTCCACATATATACATTAATATATAATATTTGTTTTTCTCTTTCTGACTTACTTCACTCTGTTTGAAAGCCTCAAGGTCCATCCACGTCTCTACAAATGACCTAATTTCATTCCTTTTTATGGCTGAGTAATATTCCACTGTATATATGTGCCACATCTTCTTTATCCATTCCTCTGTTGATGGACATTTAGGTTGCTTCCATGTCCTGACTATTGTAAATAGTGCTGCAATGAACAGTGGGTTACATGTGTCTTTTTGAATTATGGTTTTCTCTGGGTATATGGAAAGTAGTGGGATTGCTGGGTCATATGGTAGTTCTATTTTTATGTTTTTAAGGAATCTCCATATTGTCCTCCACAGTGGCTGTATCCATTTACATTCTCACCAACAGTGGGTTGGTGTAAGAGGGTTCCCTTTTCTCCACACCCTCTCCAACATTTATTGTTTGTAGATTTTTTGATGATGGCCATTCTGACCAGTGTGAGGTGATACCTCATTGTAGTTTTGATTTGCATTTCTCCAATAATTAGTGATGTTGAGCAGCTTTTCATGTGCCTCTTGGCCATCTGTATATCTTCTTTGGAGAAATGTCTATTTAGATCTTCTGCCCATTCTTTGATTGGGTTTTTTGTTTTTTTGATACTGGACTGCATGAGCTGTCTGTATATTTTGGAGATTAATCGTTTGTCAATTGCTTTGTTTGCAAATATTTTCTCCCATTCTGAGGGTTGTCTTTTCATCTTGTTTGTGTTTCCCTTTGCTATGCAAGAGCTTCTAAGTTTCATTAAGTCCCATTTGTTTATTTTTGTTTTTATTCTCATTACTCTAGGAGGTGGGTCAAAAAAGATCTTGCTGAAATTTATGTCAAAGAGTGTTCTGCTTATGTTTTTCTCTAAGAGTTTTATAGTGTCTGGCCTTACATTTAGGTCTTTAACCCATTATGAGTTTATTTTTGTGTATGGTGTTAGGGAGTGTTCTAATTTCATTCTCTTCCATGGAGCTGTCCAGTTTTCCCAGCATCACTTACTGAAGAAGCTATCTTTGCTCCATTGTATATTCTGGCCTCCTTTGTCATAGATTAGGTGACCATAGGTGTGTGGGTTTATCTCTGGGCTTTCTATCCTGTTCCATTTGTCTATATTTCTGTATTAGAGTGGCTTTGGACAACACCAATGCTGGCCAGGAAGTGGAGCAACAGGAACTCTTCTTCATTGCTGATGGGAACATAAAATGCTACAACTACTTTGAAAGACAATTTGGTGGTTTCTTTCAAAACTAAACATATTCTTACCATACCAAACAGTAATCTCACTCCATGATATTTACCCAAAGGAGTTAAAAAATTACTGTATTTCCACACAAAATCCTGCACACAGATGTTTATAACAGCTTTATTCAAAACTGCCAAAACTTGGAAGGAACCAAGATATCTTTCAATAGGTGCATGGATAAATAAACTGTTGTACATCCAGACAATGGACTAATAAAAAAAAAAAAAAAAAAAAAAAAGAGCTATCAAGCCATGAAGAGACATAGAGGAAACTTAAATGCCTTTTACCAAGTGAAAGAAGTCAATCTGGAAAAGCAACATACTATATGAGTCCAACTATATGACATTCTTGAAAAGGCAGAACTATGGATTCAGTAAAAGGATCAGTGGTTGGAGGAGGGGGGAGGAGAATGATGAATAGGTAGAGCACAGAAGATTTTTAGAGCAGTGAAAATATTCTGCATGATACTGTGATAGTGGATACACATCGTTATACATTTGTCCAGACCCATAGAATGTACAACACCAAGGGTGAACCATAAAGTAATCTATGGACTTTGGGTAGTAATGATGTGCCAGTGTAGGTCTATCAGTAGTAACAAATGTACCATTCTGGTGGGGGATGTTCATAATGGGGGAGTCTATGCATGTATGGCAGCAAGGAGTATATGAGAAATCTCTATCTTCCCAATTTTTTTATGAACCTACAACTGCTGTAAAAAAAATTTCTTTTAAAGTCTTTTAAAAATCTTCCTAAATACCAAAAGAAATGCCAAAAAAACCCACCACCCCAACAATTCTACCTACTGCAAGTATGTGTGTCCATACGTATACTTCTATATACAGAAACATATGCACAGAATAAATATAGCATAAAATAACATGATTGAACTGGGGCAAAGATACTGGTAGTTTAATTAAATGTAAATAGGATATCACACCTATGGAAAATTTCAGATTGTCTACCAAAACAAAGCGCAATTCTAATCTGTGTTTATGGAAACATCCAAAAAAGGGAGATTCAGAAACATGATGATGCAGATGAGATGATGGCAAACAAAAATGTAAATAAATAAATAAAAGGAATCCCAATCTTGATTTCAAACAAGGCATAATTTAGCCCCCAACATATAAAATGAGACCAAGAAAAGTATGCTTTATAATGCTAAGGACCAAAATGCATAATGAAAAATGTTATTAATATCTATACATAAAATAGCACGGCAGCTACTTCGGAGAGCAGAAACAGGAGGAGATGAATAAAGAAGGAGGCACAAACAAATAAACTAACATACCCCTCTTAAATCTAGTAAAATCAAGTGGGAAAAATGAGAAAGGTGGGAAAAATGAGAAAAGTTATCACAGTTCTAAATCACACAATAAAGCAGAACATATAGAAAAATCCATGTTAAACTGTGCCACAGTAAAAGGGAACATGCTGTTCACTCAGATGGACATGGAGCCTTTTGTGAAAATTGCCTGTACCTAAGTCTACAACAAAGCCTAGTTTAAATTTTTAAAAATAGATACAGTATCATGATCATTTGAAAGCATATTCACGAGTTCTTTCATATTCCTAAAATTCAGAGATGGAATCTATATGCCCTACCCTTGAAACAGGGCAGGCCCTTGTGATTGCATTTGAAATTGTTAGGCCTTTAGAGACAGCTTTTGTGTCTGGGTGATAAGGCATTATAATGTCCCGATAAAAGGGTGGGACAGATTGTTTTAGCACTCAGGATCCCTTCTGCACCTTTTATGCTCTCCTCTGGTGTCACAGGGCTGGAAGCTTGGGAGCTACATCTCGCATGGTGCCTTCCCATCAGAGTTTAGTACAGCTAACAAATGAGAGGCAATGGTGACACCCAATAGGTGTATTCTTGCTACAGAAATGCTGTGGTAGACTAGTAGCCGTGGCTTGCTGAAGCTACCTCAGACTGCACACGCGTCTCTTACCCTCCAGGGTGAGGATTATGAGGTGGCTGTAGCTTCAGTATTAACTTCTGCACTTCCCTGTAATCTCTTAAGTCCCACTATTGAATTCTTTTCTCCTTGAAATATTTAAAGTAGTTTTGTGTTTATGACTAAACCCTGACAAATACACCTGAGGGCAATCATGGGGTTTCCTTACCTGGCATATCAAGCTTGAATAGCCCATTCTTCCCGAGCCAGAAAGAGCTAATTCAGTGTGTGGGAACCCAAGACTGCTGGGTTACACTTTTCTATTTTACACCAGCACTAAGTGGGGAAATAAATAAAATCCTGCTGTCCTAAACTCTCCCCTGTCTTGAGGTTCTGGGACTAAAGGGAGGTAAATATTCTCAATAAACTCTATAGTGATTGAATGTCAGGTTATTACAAACAGAAGCAAAGCTATGAGTTTATAGAGAGAGGAAAATTGTGCCTTGAGTCTCCCCTAGAGAGATATATCAAAATCATTATTCAAGCATTTTCGTGTCCCCTAGCCAAACACTGTCTAGGAGTGTCCCAGACTAACAAGAGGATTTTAGTATCAGTAATTTAATTCTGACAGAACTGAGGTCATTGTCTTGCTGTCATAATAAAGAATGGTAGTTTTCACAGTGTTTGGAATAAAAGAGGAAGAATGTATCCATGTGCTTCTAAGTTCTGTCCAAGAGAGAGCATGCCTGTGACAATTAGAACTGATTTTCTACATAAAAATATGCTTAGAGAGAATTATATTATCATTCATTGTAATGATAATATAAATTTAAGGGAGGAAAAGTACTTCCTTTACTCTATTTTTTCTGTGTACCTAAACAGCTTACAATTTGAATATCTAAGAGGACCGCCTACCAGAACAGAGGGTCCTACCTCTTCAGACAGATTAATCAATAGGTAACCTAAGGTGGAGGCCCAGAAGAAAACAGAGAGAGGTTTTGTTTTAATATGTACCTGGGATTTCTTTTAATCATGTATGGTAAGACAAGCAGACACAGAAATGACTGTTGTGAAGGATGAAGTTTTATACTCACAGATCCCTAGAAACAGGAGATGTGGCACACAATTCAGGGGGGCCACATGGGGAAGCACCAGGGTCAATCTGGGATCCAAGGACATGAGAGGAAAGCAGGTGCAGGAACCTTTGTTGTGGTTTTTGTGGGAAGGAATAGACAAAGCGGGGGAAGCCAGGATAAACAGGTTTAAGATTGCCCTGCTTTGAATAATTTCAGCAGGCTCTGGGGTATAGCGGCTGTCCCAAGTTGTCTGGTGCCTTACCCCGGGGTGATTAAGGCAGGGGAACATTGGCCTGGAGTCTAAGAGTCTAACCAAGGAGGGGTTGGGTTGGGGTGGGGTGGGGGGAGGCCTCTGGATTGGTTGTTTGCATACAAAAGGTGTATTCCCAGGCAAGGTGTTTGCTAGCTCTAGGAACTAGGTGACCTGGGAGCGGTAATCTCTTCAAAGTCAGTGAGGTCCCAGATGCCAGAGCGTCAAGAATCCAGAAAATAAGAAAATTAAGTTAATAAAGGTTTACAGTGAGATTCTTTTCTATTAGTCCCCAACTGTACACCCCAGCATGAGTTCCAAAATTTCTACATAGATCCGGCATAGACCAGGGGTGACAATCTAGGTAGAGACAGAGTAACTAGGATTCTCCATTCATATAGATAATCAAATGGCTCAAACAAGGATTTATTAAAAGGCTGTAAAGCTACCTCACAGAAATGAGGCACAGAATAAGACCTTATTCATGGGAATAGGAGCTGGGATCTTGGAACCACTGAAGATGCAAGAAGTTTCTCTTGCACTCTAGCTCCTTCTCTCTGTCTCTCTCTCTTTCTCCAGAACCACATATAATCCTGTATCCCATTTATTCCACTCATCTTCCCTTATCATTGGCTACTCTGCCCAATCTCTGCTTGATGAATTTAGGATTATGATCATGGCTGAAAATGCCTGCCCTAGGCCCAATTCTATAGAACCATTTAGTTCATAGGCCCCACACCCATTTGATTATAGACTCTGTGACTCAGAAAATATGTTTGGTTACAGGCTAGCCAGCAGATTGGCATCCACTGGGATAGGTGTCAATCCCTAGTTGAGTCTATCGTGGGGAAACGTGATGACATGTACAAACATGACCAGAGAGACTCATGTCTTCAGCAAGGGGTGAGTGTGGAGCACAGTGCCCAGAGAAGTGGAGAGGGGGGAATAGGCACCCTGTAACTGCCAACCACAATCGTATGTCCTACTGCCGTGAGAGTTTTTCAATCATCTCCATTTTCTAAGTGCGTTCATTTCTTTTTTTAAGTGAGTTAATTTTAGCAAGAAATTGCTAAAACTCTGACAGGACTTCTGGCTCTTTATTCAGGGAGAAAGATGGTAGCAATGACTACTGCTCATTGAATATTTCCATCATTCTGCCTTCCAGGCACATGTTATAACAGCTCTTTCTGGCTCCCATTGGTTGGCTGAGGGCATGTAACCATTCGGGCCTAAAAGTACAGACTTTCTGGCTGAACATTAATTTCTTGCTGTGATATCCTCTGAGCTCTCTTTTGTCCCTTTTATGACAGCATATTCCTGATGGTAGCTATTTCTATCAGTCTGGTCGAAGAAAGGACAACACATAATAGAAATGGGCTGTCGCAAGAGCAAGAATGAAATTCACTCCAACACTTTAAAATAGAGCGAACTGGGATTCCCTGGGGGGTCCAGTGGGTAGGACTCTGTGCTTCCATTGCAGGGGGCACAGGTAGTTAGCATAGCGCTAACTACCCAAGTGAATTTTACTGCTGTTGGCGATGACTCCACAACACGTGGATGTATTCTAGCAGAAAAGCAGGTTGTTGTTGAGGACATGTATGTACCTGAGTAGGATTCGACTTGATGACTGCTGAGGTCTCTTTCAGGTTTAAAAGTGTACTTCATCTTACTTGGCAATGAAGCTCACAGAGGAAACTGCGCTCTCTCCCCAGAGTTCTTAGCTCTTACTTAGACACAGGATTTTCTGAAACCTGTACAGGCAGACCTCCAATTAAGAAGGCCTGAGTTTTATGGTTTTGTTATTCTAGTTAACTGATGCCTAAAAGCTAAGCAGTGTGTCCTGGGACACAAGAGGCAGAGGCTTGAACCTTTGCAAGAAGCACCAGGGAGAAGGAATGGAGGGGAAGGTCATCCTTAAGGCTAAAGCTGTTTATTCTCCCTCCTGAAGGAACACAGGATGAAAGAGCAATTCCCTGGCATTAAGAAGCCTAGGGCTCTAGTCTGGACTTCGGTACTAACAAATAGTTTAACCCTGGGCAAGTATCTTCCGCTCTTTTCTGCACCTCAGCCATGAAACGGGGCAGTTTGACCAGATGATCCTCAACGTCCCTTGAATAGTCCGAGTATGAGGACAGGACAGGGCTGAAAGGCATGTGTTCGGAGCAGAGGAAGGTCAAAGCTGCACATGTGGTTACATTTTCAATGATTTATTTGTTTACTTTAAATGAGAAATATCGTCATGTGCTTAAATATTTAAACAGTACAATGGATGGCATAATAAATAATAAAAACATTATTCCTCCTACTCTGCCTTCCCCATACCCTGGATTCCTTTCCAGAGGCCACTAGAGATATGCACACATTATGACACCTCCCCTTTTTTGAACTGCAAATGGTAGCAAGATATAGGCATTCATGTGCTCCTTGTTTAAACAAAGAGTGTCTTCGAATAAATTCCACATCAGTACACATGCATGTTCTTCATTCTCTTTAAAGGCCACATAGTATTCCATTACATAGATATAAACAAGTAATAAAACTACTCCCCTGGGCTTCCCTGGTGGCGCAGTGGTTGAGAGTCCGCCTGCCGATGCAGGGGACACGGGTTCGTGCCCCGGTCCGGGAAGATCCCGCATGCCGCGGAGCAGCTGGGCCCGTGAGCCATGGCCGCTGAGCCTGCGCGTCCCGAGCCTGTGCTCCGCAACGGGAGAGGCCACAACAGTGAGAGGCCCGCATAACGCAAAAACAAACAAGCAAACAAACAATTCCCCTATTAATAGATATTTGTATTTATTTAAAAAGTAATCTTCTGTAACTAAAATCAATGCTTTGTACTGATGAGCTTTGCGGAGGGAACAAAATACTTGGTTTTCTAGGGATTCTTAGACTCTTCATAAAAGAAGTAAAAAGAAGATGCTTTTGTCTGAGAGAATAGACTAAGTTCTCATTTAGAAAACTATTTAATCTATGTGCCTCAGACAATTAGATCTTTCTTGCTTTACTTTAGCAATAAAATCCAACAATCTTTTGTTTTCTTTTTGTAAGATAAAATTTATCACAAGTCTTTAAGGGTCATAAGATGTTTCCAAAACTCTCTTTGGGAAGCTGCTTATTGTTCTGATTCCAGTCTGTCACTGGTGGGCTGTTGTCAGCAAAATTGTACTAACTTGTTTGACAGGAAACAAATAACAGACAGATTCTTCCAGAAATGTTAACCAGACTTTATAAAAGAATGTATATCCTCAGGATATCTCGGCCTGAAAGACGTCATTTTATATGGCAAACAGGGATTTCATCATCTTCTTCCTTGGAACGACTACAACAAATAGTTTTGTTAATTCTAGACATTTGCCAACAAATAAACTAAGATTCAGAGCCTATCTAAATTTAAAGTGTGTTGGGCCAAAAAGCCAATGTGGTTAATAGCCCATGTGGGTCTTTTTTTTCTCTGATTACTTTGTTCATAACATCTTGTAGCTTAAACAAACAACATACCACAGAGGCTAAAATTCCAAGAGATGGTGTCAATACAAAGAAATACACAGCATAGCTTATTCCCTTTGCTCAGGAGACTGTGGGAGGGAACAGAAGGTGGGGCATTGCATTATTATAGATCTTTAACTTGACTAGTCCCAGACCTTACCAGCTTGTGTTTATAAGTGGGATCAAATTTACATAATGACTTACATTTCATTGGCTCTAACCCTTCTTGAATAAGACATGTATTTCATGTAACATGTCCACCCCCAGTAAGACACCTGCCCCCAACTCAGAAAGATTTCCTTGAATTCTCAGAGAATGCCTTGCATATATTCAGATGTGCCCTTCTCTAGCCTGTTATCATTGATTATACTGCCTGAGAAGAACTGGTCCCACTGCCACAAAATAAACAGACCCTTCAGGAATCCAAGAAGCTCTCAGATATCCTGAGCATGCCTCATTCACACAGTATTTACTGCAAAACTCTTACTCCGCTCTGGGTTAGACTTGGTCATCTGAGCATCACACCATCTCCTCATAAACACTGATTTGACAACCTTCACCTGGAGCTCTGTTTTCCATAACTCAGATGACCCGAAGACCAACCGGGGTATCCAATACAGACAGATACTAAGCTGTCTTCACCCCATCACCACCTTGCTCTATCTACTCATCACACATGAAATCTTTTCCTCCAGCCAAATGTCTTCTTGGTGACAACAGTTCATCAAACCTATTCAAAGTAGTCTGAATCCTCGTTTAGAATAGGCTGAGATCACCCCCACTCCACCTCTACCACACACACGTTTCTCTAACCCACCCCTCAGAATCTTTTCAACCATCATTTTATATATCAGATTACTTTATTTCACGCTTATAATTACCTTGATCCTATAAAGCATTTTACCATGTTTCTGCAATAAATTAAGGAATTTTTCTGAATGTCCGAAGTTGTCTATACAACCAAAATAATTATCTTCTAGAATCTCCAGGTTTTTAAAAGATTCATATGTCAATTATTCTCCCAATAGTTGTTTTCTAGCACACCAATCCATTTATAGTGTTTGTTCATGGTTTTCCAATAGTCATGTACTCCAGATTCTTATAGCATTTTTCTTCTAAACTCTCAGTGATCAAATCTTTTATTTGGTGGATTCTCAATGTGTATGTGATGCCGCAGTCTGAAGGAACATTGATGTGGGATTGTCAGTCATCATTGACTAAAAACATTCTGCCTTCAGATACATGTTTACAGTTTCACAGAGATTGGCAGATACTTTGATTAGTAGTTTTATTTTGTTTTTCCTTCTTTGCATCATTCTTCTAGTCTGCCTAGAAGGCTCCTTCTATCTTGTGACTGGGATTAGCCTGAAGAACCTAGAAGTTGAATTGTTTAAATGACTTGAATTATTCCCCTCAGTGCAATGGAATCTATTTTTTTCCATTGGGTTGGGTTCCTGTAACTGAAGCCTTAAGGCCTTTCTCTTACCTCATATCATTTAAGTGAAGCTGGGCCAACACTGACTTCAGCATTACATTCCTAAAATTCAGGAGGTAAGAAACATGTGACCATATATAAAGACTGTACATGAAAAATAGAACCTGTCCACTGGAATCCTCCAAAACTCCTCCTAACATTAGACTCATTCTGTCTCAAGAATGACATGACATGGGTCATGGGTCAGGAGGACAGTCCACGAGAGATGACACATCTTCTGGGTTCTGCCAGAGCAGGCCAAACATTTTCACTGGCAAGCTCTAGGATTTCATGACCTGCCCAGGCCATCTTTTGCATCAAGTGGTAGGAAAAATATTTATTCATGTGGCCTATTTCCCAGGTAATGTGACAGCAATTATTAAACCCCAGTAGTATAGAAAGAGTATGTGGTTGGCAGCCTCTTGAGTGGTCATTACCTACATTTGTGGCCTCTCATTCTATTTTTTTTCCTGTCAAGGCTGGGTAATTCCTATAGAAGCCATCCTGAAGCAAGATTATAAAATCACTGAAGCCCCCCCCCCCCCCGCCTCTCTGTCACTTACTCTCTCTCTTTGTCTTTGGTACCTTCTTTTAATCTATTAAAATTGAGTGAAAGGAAATCATGCAATATAGTTCATGGAAATCTCTAATTAAGGAAGGAAGGAAGGAAGGAAAAGAAAGAAAGAAAGGAAGAAAAAGGAAGAAAGAAAGAGAGCAAAAAGGAAGAAAGAAAGAGAGAGAGAGAGGGAGGAAGGAAGAAGGAAGGAAGGAAAAAAGGTGGAGAAAAAGAAGCTATACTCCAGCTGGTAAATAGGTCTCTAAAATGCAAATAATATACTGAAGAGGAATTAATTTTAAACTCGGGGGAAATGTTTAAACTTAGTAATAAAGAGATCAGTTTTAGCAAGTAAAGATCTCAAACTAGGGAAGTGTCACTATTTTCACACAGGGAAACTAAGCAATCCATTCAACCTTCTTGGATTAGAATTCCTTCAAAAACAGGATAAATCTAGTCTTTAGATGAATTCTTTCCAGAGAGATCTGAGTCTGTCCAGAAAGAGATTAATGAAACACTTAAAGCCAGCTAGCTAATGCTTCTTTATCTTACATGTTAAGGAACCTGAGTCCCTCCCAAGAACTTAAGACCCTCTCTTCATCCTCCCTCTCCCCTCATCCCACCATTTTATTGGTCTCATTCATTTACACATTAAACAAATATGTGTTTTCTCCCCAAATCCTTGCTCTTCCCCTCTCTCTAAAAGCATTTCCAAGTGCCATTTGTGTAAGATGACCATAGAATTTATTGTCCAAACTGAGATATTTTAGCCAGGACAAATGGCAAACCATATGGGATCCTGGGGCATTAAGTGTAAACCATGACTAGTCCATGAAAATGCTAGATATTTTGAGAGACAGAGAGAGACCACATTCATATAACTTTTATTACAGTATATTGTCATAATTGTTTTATTTTATTATTAGTTATTGTTGTTAATCTCTTACTGTGCCTAATTTATAAATTAAACTTTATCACATGTATGTATGTATGTATAAGGAAAAACATAGTATATACAGGGTTTGGTACTATCAGCAGTTTCAGGCATTCACTGGGGGTCTTGGAACATATCCCCTGTGGATAAGGAGAGACTACTGTAGTTTTAAAGTACCTGTGATAGTGATTTGTCATAATTGACAACATAATAGTGTTTTAATGTGATGTGGAAAATTCTTAGTTCAATTTTTTAATTATCAAGAGAAAACTTTACAGTTCATGCAACATGATACAGGCATGGTTTTATACAGAGATATAAACAGAAGCAGCAAACTATATTAGGTAAAACAGAAGAAACATAATGAAAACAAAATTAAAAAATCACATCTCTCTCTGTCATTGACTTTTTAGAAAACCCTGAAATAAGATAAAGTAAAATGGCCAAGGATAATTTCCAAAATAAAATAGTTAATGCAAATTTTATGTAAATATAAGACTATACACTAGAAAATGTAGCTTCCTTCCTCCCATCTTAATCCAATTTACCAAAGCTGATCCTACCTTTGTAGGAAAGCATCAGAGTCACAAAGACAGAAAAACAATGGACCCTCTGACCCATAGTGCAGTGTCCTCTGACAGAAATGCCACATGACCTTGCAGTGCCTCCTGCAGTGTTGTGAAGTGTAGACATGGAGATGGGGAAAGAGTTGGTTGGATTGATACAGGGCAAGAATCCACAGAGAAGTTGCATTATAGAAACAAGTTTCATCTCTCTCTAAATCAAACTTACTTCACCCATGATTTATCATTATTCCTTTCCCCGCCCCCCAAAATAATCTTTGAAAAGAGCTCCAAGAGAATGTTAGAATTGTAAAAGAACAAGATAACAAAGAATATTGGAGAGGAGAATAATAGTGGGATGGAGATATCAAAATATTCCAAACAATTGAAAGAGATAAACAGTGCCCTTATTGCTAATTGACTTAGCAGAGTGGGAATTCTAAAATCTTTGTGCCTACAGAGGAAGATGCTCATGAGTTGTGAGTCAGTTCTCACTTACAGCATCCCAGGAGAGAACAGGATTATGTTCCAAGGGACAGTGTGCAAAACAAAGAAAACAGGGGCCCTGGTCAAGTCTTAGTAAGGAGAAGTTCGACCCACAGATTTCCTATCTCAGGTAATATATTCTAAGGACTGCATCTCACACACCCCATGTGGTAGACATAGATATATGTTACCCAGATCCTCCTTCAAAGAAGCACTTTTTACCCCTACTATTGGGAGGACTTAGTGGACAGCTTCAAGCTCTCAGCAACTTAAGGGTTAGCCTCAGCTGCAGAGAGAGGCCTCAAAAAATGCAGCCTCTCCCAGAAAAGACCACATTCAATGATAAACATGAGGGTGTAAATTTCAGGTGAGTTGCAAGTGCATCAGAGGTACTCGCCCCAAGATACCATGCAGGGATGAGGAACCATATTGAAACTGCACATATACCCTAAAGCATGACTAGTACATGATTCTATGTCATGAATTTAAAAATTATGGATTCTAGTACTACAGGCTACAAATAGGAGTGTCTCTCTTTCCATCACACCCAGTGATCCACTTGGATAATGTGTGTGTTTGTTCCTTACAACGCTGGGCTTTGTGGGTTTGGAGCCTGTGATTCCTACAGGAGAGTGTGCACACAAGAGGACACAGCAAAAGTCCCAATAAACTTCAAGTTCAGCTCCATTTGGTCACTTGACATGACAAGAGAGCAACAAGAAAAGAGAGAAGCCACCAAACTGGCAGGAACAACTCCATCTGATGAGATAAACATGCTTTTGCATAGTAGAGACAGGAAATTTTGTGGCTGATCTCCATGAGATCTAGTGGCATACCTCCTCTTGCCTAATTTGGATAATAAGGGGACAGATCAAACCACACAGCTATGAGAAAGACATTGTGACTGAGCTCAGACACCCCAGGGGTAGGTAAACCACTTGGGCCAGCCCAGGTGCTCACCAGAGTTGAGGCAAATCTAGAATGGTTGGTGGAGGAGAATGATTAACCTTGGTTTCATCCTTGAGACCAACCTGCTCCAGGAATGGACTATGCTTTCCCAAGGAAGGAGTGTAATCAGCCAGCAGACCTCAGCTGAGTCCCATTATGAGGCTAGCCCTTGGATATGGGATGGCCAAGCTCAGTAACTCTTGTACAAGCAGCCCATATTAAATAACTGACTAACAGAGTCATGAAGTACCATGCCATTTACCTTCTCGGTAAACAACTTCTTTAACATTTCATCCAAAAGAGTTCCCATAATTATTGTTTATCTTACAAGTCTTTATTTCCCCTTCACTTTTGAAGGATAATTTCACAAGGGACAGAATTCTAGGTTCGTGTACTTTTTTTCTCAACACTTTCAATATTTCATTCCACTCTCTTCTTGTTTGTGTGGCTTCTGAAGAGAAGTCTGATGTAATTCTTACCTTTGCTCCACTATAGAGAAGGTGGGTTTTTTTCCCTCTAGTTTCTTTCAGGATTTTTTTCTTTATTTGATTTCTTGTATTTTGAGAATTACATACCTAGCTGTTGTTTTTCTGTGGAATTTATCCTGCTCGATGTTCTTTGAACTTCCTGCATCAGTGGTTTAGTGTCTGACATTAATTTAGGGAAATTCTGCTATTATTTTTTCAAATATTTCTTCTGTACCTTTCTCTCTTTCTTCTCCTTCTAGTATTCCCATTACACTTATGTTACACTTTTTTGAAGTTGTCCTGTAGGCCTTGGATATTCTGTTTGGGTGTTTTTTTTTTCTTTTTTTTTCAATCTTTGCTCTGTTTCCTTTTCAGTTTTGGAGGTTTCTATTGAGATATCTTCAAACTCAGAAATTCTTTCCCTCAGCCGTGTCCAGTCTACTAATAAGCCCATCAAAGGAATTCTTTATTTCTGTTACAGTATTTTTTTTTTATCTCTAGCCTTTGTTTTTTTCTTAGAATTTTCTTCTCTTTGTTTACATTGCCCTCATCTGTCCTTGAATACTATCTACTTTATCCATTAGAACTCTTAGCATAGTAATCATAGTTGTTTTAAATTTCTGGTCTGATAATTCCAACATCCCTGCTATATTTAACTATGATTATGATGCTTACTCTTTGTCTTTAAGTTGTGTTTTTCACCTTTTGGTATGTCTTGTAATTTTATCTTGGTAGCTAGGCATAATGTGCTGGATAAAAGAAACTGCTGTAAGTAGGCCTTTAGTAATGTGGTGATAAGGTGAACGAGAGCATTCTGTAGACCTATAATTATGTCTCAGTCTTTTAAGGAACCTGTACCTCTGGACTGTGAACTTCACATTTGTTTCAGTTTCTCCTGAGCTTTTAGGTGGGACAGGATGGCTATAGTAGGCTAGAGTTTGGTATTTCCTTTCCTGTGCATGGAAGGCTAGAGCCAGCTGGAGTTGCATATTTCCCTTCCCCTAGGTCAATTAGGCTCTGATAAAACCCCAGCAGATTAGGCTCTCTTGGGGACAGACCTTGTTAAGAAACACAGAATTCTCCAGTGCCTTTTAAAATGGTTTCTTTTTCCCTCCCCCTGTCAGAAGCAAAGGGGGATTTTTTTTCCAGTTATTTATTATGAGAACCTGCTTGAGCTCATGGAGGAAAACTCACAAAAGTGTGAGTGGCTCCTGATGACTGAGTTCCCTTGGAATTTCTCTCTCTCAGTTTTTTCCACAATGAGCCTCAAACAATTTGTCAATTACAGAATTACAGTTCAGGTTTTTTTTGTTTTTTTTTTTTTTTTTACTCCAACACCATTTCCAAAGACATTTCAGCTCATGAGTTTCTGTTCCAGGAAATTGTAATTCTCTATATTTTCCTGTCAGTCCCTCCAATTTGGGAGGCAGTGGTTTGCCCTATGACCTCACTTCTTTCTCATATCTAAGAGTTGTTGATTTTTCAGGTTGCTTAGCTTTTAACTTGTCATTAGAATGGAGTGGCAACTTCCAAGCTTCTTATATACAGGACTGGGCACTGCCTCAGTTCAGTTTTTTTTTTTTTTTTTTTTGCGGTACGCGGGCCTCTCACTGTTGTGTCCTCTCCCGTTGCGGAGCACGGGTTCTGGACGTGCAGGCTCAGCGGCCATGGCTCACGGGCCCAGCCGCTCAGCGGCATGTGGGATCTTCCCGGACCAGGGCACGAACCCATGTCCCCTGCATCGGCAGGCAGACTCTCAACCACTGCACCACCAGGGAAGCCCCAGTTTTTAATTTAAGTAATGCTTTAAGAATTTTTTGACAATTTTAACAGCTACTGCCTCAGCAGCATAAGGTTTACCTAATTTAAAATTAATAACAGTTTTATAATAAAAACTCAAGAAAGGTTGTCTTCTTTAGCATTAATTTTGTTAGAATTTAAATTATATGAGTTTTGATTATAAAAACATTCAGTGAACTTGCTGAAATAAAGACAAGAAAATTTCATGGAATAAATAGCACTTAATTTTTATATTTGTCTTTATTTTATCATTAGTAAAATTTCTGAATCTTCAACAGAACACTCAGACATGTAACCATAACAGTTATGGTCATCTTTTTTTAATTTAATTGTTTGTTTTTTTAAATTGAACTATAGTTGATTTATAATGTTGAGTTAGTTTCAGGTGTACAGCAAAGTGATTCAGTCATATATTTTATATATATACATTTTTTTCAGATTCTTTTCCCTTATAGCCTATTACAAAACATTTAATATAGTTCCCTGTGCTATACAGTAGGTATGTCAATCCCAAACTCCTAATCTACCCTCCCTCTCCCTTCTGGTAACCATAAGTTTGTCCTCTATGTCTGTGGGTCTATCTCTGTTCTGTATACAAGTTCATCTGCATCATTTTTCTTTTTTTTTAGATTCCACATATAAGTGATGTCATATAATGCTTGTTTTTCTCTGTCTGGCTTACTTCACTCTGTATGATAATCTCTAGGTCCATCCTTGTTGCTGCAAATGGCATTATTTCATTCCTTTTGATGGCTGAGTAATATTCCATGGTATAAGTATACCACATCTTCTTTATCCATGTATCTGTTGATGAACATTTTAGTTGCTTCCATGTTTTGCCTAATGTAAATAGTGCTGCAATGAACATTGGGGTGCATGTATCTTTTCGAATTATAGTTTTACCAGATATATGCCCAGGAGTGGGATTACAGGATCAGATGGTATCTCTATTTTTAGTTTCTTAAGGAATCACTGTAGTGTTCTCCATAGAGACTGTACCAATTTACATTCCCACCAACAGTGTAGCAGAGTTCCTTTTTCTCCACACCCTCTCCAGCATTTATTATTTGTAGACTTTATGATAATGGCCATTCTGACCAGTGTGAGGTGAGACCTCATTGTAGTTTTGATTTGCATTTCTCTAATAATTAGAGATGTTGAGCATCTTTTCATGTGCATTTTGGCCATCTGTATGTCTTCTTTGCAGAAACATCTATTTAGATCTTCTACTCATTTCTTTTTTTTTTTCTAGCCCACAGCTGGGACAGGGCTTAGAAGGAGGTTGGGGATTGGGACATTGGCGAGCCCAGTGGCCTTCTTTTCCGCATTTGAAGCAGGCCCCCGGCGGGGTTGCCTTTTGCGGACCCCGTGGATGCTGTGATCCATGGGAGATGGCCGGCCTTAGGGCGGCTACAAGAGCTTGGGTTTGGAGGGCCACCTTCTGGTGCATCCGAGCCTGTCGGCTGGATTCTGCCAAATCCTCACGGCCATTATAGACTTTAAAGGCCATTTTTACCAGATCTCGAATAGGGGTTTGAGGGCCGTCTTCTGCCCATTTTAATTTCTTTCGGATGTCCGGGGCTGATTGGGTGATAAAATGGGTGGCTAGGACCGCTGCCCCTGCCAGGGTGTCGGGGTCCAGCCGGGTGTAGAGAGTTAAGGCCTCTGTAAGGTGATTGAGAAAGATAGCTGGATTTTCGTTAGGTTCTTGGGTTATCTCTTTTAATTTTTCAAAATTGACTACCTTATGAGCGGCGGCCTGCGTGCCAGCCAGGAGGCATTGGATCATGAGGTCACGTTTACGATGGCCATCTTGGCCATCCTGATAAGTCCAGCCTGGATCGGTGCCAGGTACGGCAGTGGCTCCGACAGGCATGGAGTTGTCGGTAAGGTGAACCTGATCTGCATGGTTTCGGGCAGCAGTTTGAATTCTTTCCCTTTCGTCAGGGGTTAAGGTAGAGGACAGAACCACAGATATCGTGCCAGGTTAGATCGTAAGCGTGAGAGAGAGCGCGAAATTCTTTGATGTAGCAGGAAGAGTCGGCAGAAAAGGAGCCTAATCGCTTTTCTATTTGAGAGAGATCTTGGAGAGAAAAAGGAACATGAACTCTAACTAATGCTTCCGCTCCTGCTACCTCCCTCAGAGGGCAGAGGAGATTTGAATCTTGGGAGTCGTGAGAGCGTGTATGTGCAGTAATTGGCGAAGCAAGGGGCGTGGGAGGAGAAACCATCGAGGGAGGCGGGGAACGGTTGGAGGGGACGGAGTGGGCTCGGGAGGAGGAGGGACCGCCTCAGGGTAGGGTGGAGGTTGGAGAGGAGCTCTGGAGGGGGGAGAGGCGAGAGATTCGGGAGGGTCGGTTAGTGGGGAGGAATCCAAGAGGATTGAGGTTTTGGATGGAGGATTTGAGAGGTAGAACAATTGACGCAAAGGGAGGGGCGGGAGCGCAAATACCAGAAGGCCTGAACATTGGGGACCTCAGACCATTTGCCCGTCCTGCGGCGGTAATTATCTAGATCACGGAGGATGTTAAAAATCGAAAGTCCCTTCAGGATTGATTGTCTAGAGGATATTGTGGCCAGGCCACAGTGGAATAGAAAATAAACCGTCGGCGACGGAGATCCTGGGAGAAACCGAGGGCTGTAAAATTGGCTAGGAGACACCCCAGGGGCGTCTTCGGATCTGGTTTCGATTGTGAGGTTCCCATGACCCACAGTGTGTCCCTGAGTGAATGGAGAGGGAGAGAGGCGTCCCTGGTCTCAGTCTCCAATTCACGGCAGGTCGGAGAGCGGTCAGGCAATTGGGACGTCTCCACAGTTGCCCGAGGCCCGGAGAGAGGATGGAGGAATCCCTGACGCGGCCGCGATTAAGGACAGGGAGTCCGGTAGGCAGGGACTCTGAGGGTCAGAGGGAACAAGGGAGGGGGACTTACCCCGTTTTCTGCTGGATCGGGTGGATGAATAGAGGTTCCCTGGTTGTCTCCTGCGGGAGGGGAGGAGCGGCCCGCGCGGTAACCCACGGGGCTTGGTACCCCTCCCGGGTTTCGGCACCAAATGCAAGGTAGGATCTTAACAAACGGCACGGCGAAACAGAGGAAAGCTTGAAGTGAGCTTTATCAGGGAGCGCTCCCGGGCGAGGTTCACTGGTCCGAGAGAAAGGGGGCCAGAGAAGTCCTCTGCTCATTTTTTAATTGGGTTCTTTTTTTGATATTGAGCTGCATGAGCTGTTTATACAATATACTTTGGAGATTAATCCCTTGTCAGTTGTATCATTTGCAAATATTTTCTCCCATTCTGTAGGTTTTCTTTTCATTTTGTTCATGGTTTCCTTTGCTGTGCAAAAGCTTTTAAGTTTAATTAGGTCCCGTTTATTTATTTTTATTTTTATTTCCATGACTCTAGGAGATTGATCCAACAATATACTGCTGCAATTTATGTCAGAATGTTCTGCCTATGTTTTCCTCTAAGAGGTTTATAGTATCTGCTCTTACATTTAGGTGGGTAATCCATTTTGAGTTTATTTTTGTGTATGGTGTTAGAGAATGTTCTAATTTCATTATTTTACATGTAGCTGTCCAGTTTTCCTAGCACCACTTATTGAAGAAACTCTCTTTTCTCCATTGTATATTCTGGCCTGCTTTGTAATAGATTAATTGGCCATAGGTGTGGGGGATTAGTTCTGGGCTTTCTATCCTGTTCCATTGATCTATATGTCTGTTTTTGTGCCAGTACCATACTGTTTTGATTACTATAGCTTTGTAGTATAGTCTGAAATCAGGGAGCCAGATTTCCTCCAGCTCCGTTTTTCTTTCTCAAGATTGCTTTAGCTAGGTCATCTTTAATATGTTGCTAATTTCAGTTATATAAAAACTATAGATTTATACATAATTTTGTACTTTGTGTGATGAAGGTATATTTATATTATGATGGTACTTTAATTATATTTTCAGTTACATGAGAATCATAGCTTTGCACATATTTTATAAGATTATTGCTATGAAGGTATACTTATTTCTCAAAAGTTAGGGCTGGGGTAGGAGCTGGAGATAAAGCTTAAGAAGTCATCAGTGGGACTCATAGATATGGATGAATCATAAACTAAGGGACTGCTTAGAAAATACACAGTTTCCATTTCCTCTTAGACATTATGCCAGATGGAATTATAGCCTTGTCCAAAGAAATCACAACTTGTTTGAATTACAGCTAAGACTAAAATTCCCAGTTTTTTTCACATAATGATATGTTTGAATATAGACTCTAGTTTTATAACTTAAATATCCTTAAATTACAAGAAGGAAGCTCAATAAATATTTAAGTAGTAAATATAAAATTTCTTAGATTAATTATACAAACACTTTTTCCATGAAAAATGGATATCTCGTCAACAAATACACCTTCAGATTTCATCTAAAAAGGCAAATTTTAGAGAAACCAACAAGATGGTAAAGGAGCAGGCAAACCCTGTAATAATTTTCTTTCTACTGTCCAGCTTCATTTAAATTCTGTATCTGTGTGTGTGTGTGTGTGTGTGTGTGTGTGTGTGTGTGTGTGTGTGTGTATAGGTGGCCCTGTTCTCATAATTTTCAGGTTAAAGTTAGTTATTTTGCTTGATATAGGATTAATGTTTCCTCAAGTTAAAATAATACATTCCCAAAGAAAACACAGTATAGTAAGGTGCCTCTGAAGGGTGTGGCCAAGATGGCAGAGTAGGAAGACCCTGAGCTCACCTCCTCCTACAAGCACACCAAAATTGCCACTATTTACAGAGCAACTATCTTTGAGAACAACCTAAAGACTAGCAGAAAAGATTTTCCACAGGTAAAGATATAAAGAAGAAGCCACAACAAAATGGGTAGGAAGGATAGAGACATGGTATGGTCAGGACCCATACCTCTGGGTCAGCAATCAACAAACAGGAGGAATATCACAACTGTAGATGTCCTCCCCAAGGAGCAAGGGGTCTGAGCCCCACATCAGGCTCCCCAGCCTTAGAGTTCTACACCAGGAAGATGAGTCCCAGTATATCTGGCTTTGAAAATGAGCAAGGCCTTATGTTTGGGAGAGCTGAAGGGCAATAAGAAACAGACTCCATTTTTAAAAGGCATGCACAAAATCTCACATGTTCCAAGTCCCAGCACAGAGGCAGTAGTTTGACAGAAAACTGGGTCAGACCCGCTTCATGATCTTGGAAAGAAGAAGGCATTTGGGACTCCCCCTCGATATGGAGATGCTGGCCGCAGTTTGGGAAGCTCAATACTGTCTCAACAATACTGTCACCTGAGAAGTACCATTTTGTAATCCTCCCTCTAGCATCGGAGGTTTGCCCCACCCACCAGCAAGCCTGAAGCAGCCACACATCCCCAGGCCACACAGCCAGCCACATGGGGACCTAACCCCACTCACCAGTGGGGCCCACAGCCACCAGAGGCAGGACTTCACATCCAAGTGGGTTAGGGTGCAGCCTTACCTATGCCCACAGTAGTCACCCCCACCACAACAGAAGGGAAAATGTAACCCACATAGGGGATACCTCTAAAGCATGGTGACCATAGGGAAGTGTGACTTCCCTCTGGTGACCATAGGGAAGTGTGCTGCTGGGCCCCATAGGGTGCCTACTATAAAAGACCACTTCTCCAATATTGGAGATGTAACTGACCTTCCTAATACATAGAAATAAATACAGAGAATTAGGCAAAATGAGGAGACAGAGGAATAGGTTCCAAAAAAAAAAAAGGACAAGACAAAAATCTCAAGAAAAGAACTAAATGAAGTGGAGATAAGCAATCTACCTAATAAAGAGTTCAAAGTAATGGTCATAAAGATACTCACCAAACTGGGAAGTAGAATGGATGAACTCTATGAGAATTTCTACAGTTAGAAGATATAAGAAGAACCAAACCAAACTAAAAAATAAAGTAACAGATTAAAAAATACAGACACAGGGGCTTCCCTGGTGGTGCAGTGGTTGAGAGTCCGCCTGCTGATGCAGGGGACGCGGGTTCGTGCCCCGGTCCGGGAGGATCCCACATGCCACGGAGTGGCTAGGCCTGTGAGCCATGGCCGCTGAGCCTGTGTGTCCGGAGCCTGTGCTCTGCAACGGGAGAGGCCACAACAGTGAGAGGCCCACGTACCGAAAAAAAAAAAAAATACAGACAGAATCAGCAGTAGGTTAGATGATACAGAGGAATGAATCAGCAGTCAGGAAGACAAAGTAGTGGAAATTACCCAAACTGAACCCCCTAAATTTTTTTTTTTTTTTTTTTTACTGTAGTAGAAGGAAGAAAATAATAAAGGTCAGAGTGGAGATAAATAGAAACTAAAAAACAATAGAAAATATCAATGAAACTAAGATCTGGTTTTTGAAGATATAAACAAAATTAATAAACCTTTAGCCAGACTCATCAAGAATTATCATGCTAAGTGAAGTAAGTCAGAAAAAGACAAATATGATATGATATTGCTTATATGCAGAATTAAAAAAAAATGATACTATGAATTTATTTACAAAACAGAAACTGACTCACAGACTTAGAGAATGAACTTATGGTTACCAGGGGGGTGGGGGGAAGGGATAGACTGGGAGTTTGAGGTTGACATGTATACACTGCTATATTTAAAGTAGATAACCAACAAGGACCTACTGAACAGCACAGGGAATGCTGCTCAATATTCTGTAATAACCTAAATGGGAAAAGAATTGAAAAAGGATAGATACATGTATATGTATAACTGAATCACTTTGCTGTACACCTGAAACTAACACAACATTGTTAATCACCTATGCTCCAACGTAAAATAAAGATTAAAAAAAAAAGAATAAAAGTGAGCAGCCTCCAAAAACTGAGAAATGAAAGAGAAGTTACAACCAACACCACAGAAATACAAAGAATCATAAGATATTACTATAATTATATGACAAAAAATTAACCTAGAATAAATGGATAAATTCCTAGAAACATACCATCTCTCAAAAATGAATCAGGAAGAAATAGTAAATATGGACAGACCAATTACCAATAATGAAATTGAATCCATATTTTTAAAATTCCCAGTAAACAAAAGTCCATGACCAGATGGTTTCAAAAGTATTCTACCAAACATTTAACAAAGAGTTAACACCAATTCGTGTCAAACTATTCCAAAAAATTGAAGAGGATGAGATGCTTCCAAACTCACTCTACAAGACCAGCATCACCCTGATTACAAAACGAGATGAAGACACCACAAAAAATAAAATAAAATTACAGGCCAATATCACTGATGAACATAGATGCAAAAATACTCAACAAAGTATCAGCAAATTATATTCAATTATACATTAAAAGGATCATACACATGATCAAGTGGGATTTATCCCAGGGATGCAAGGATGATTCAATATCCATAAATCAACCAATGTTATATATCACATTAACAAACTGAAAAACAAAAAACGTATGATTATCTCAATAGATGCAGAAAAAGCTTTTCACAGAAATCAACATCCATGTATGATAAGAGCTCTCAACAAAGTGGGTATAAAGAGAATTTATCTCAACATAGTAAAGGCCATATATGACAAACCGATAGCCAACATCACACTCAACAGTGAAATACTGAAAACATATCTTTTAAGATCAGGAACAAGACAAGGATGCCATTCTTGCCCTTTTATTCAACATAGCATTGGAAGTCCTAGCCACAGCAATCAGAGAAGAAAAAGAAATGCACATTAGAAAGGAAGAAGAGGTAAAACTGTCACTTTGCATATGACGTGATACTCTATATAGAAAATCCTAAAGATGCCACAAAAAACCTATTAGAACTAATGCATGAATTCAGTAAAGTTGCAGGATACAAAGTTAATATGCAGAAATCTGTTGTGTTTCTATGCACTAATAACAAACTATCAGAAAGAGAAATTAAAATAACCACTCCATTTACAATTGCATCAAAAAGAATAAAATACCTAGAAATAAATCTAACCCAGGAGGTAAAAGAGTTGTACTCTGAAAATGATAAGACATTGATGAAATAAATTGAAGATGACACAAACAAATGGATAGATATAGCATGCTCAAGGATTGGAAGAATTAATATTGTTGAAATGACCATTATCCACAAGGAGTGTGCAATCCTTATCAAAATAGCCATGACATTTTTCATAGAACTAGAACAAATAATTTTAAATTTTGTATGTAACACAAAAGTCCCTGAATAGCCAAAGCAATCTTTAGAAATAAAAACAAAGCTGGAAGTATCATGCTCCCTGATTTCAAACTATACTACAAAATTCCAGTAATCCAAACAGGAAGGTACTGGCGTAAAAACAGACACACAGATAAATGGGACAGAATAGAGAGCCCAGAAGTGAATCTATACTTAACCGATCAGTTAATTTACCACAAATGTGGCAAGAATATACAATGGGGAAAAGACAGCCTCTTCAATAAATGGTGTTGGGAAAACTGGACAGTTGCAAAAGAATGAAACTGGACTACTTTCTCACCCCATATACAAAAATAAACTCAAAATAGATTAAAGACATAAATGTAAGACCTGAAACCATAAAATTCCTAGAAGAAAACATAGTCAGTAGGCTCTTTAACATTGGTCTTAGCAATATATTTTTGGATATGTCCCCTCAGGCAAGAGAAACAAAAGCAAAAATAAACAAATGGGACTATATACATCTAAAAAGTTTTCTCGCAGCAAAAGAAACTATCAACAAAATGAATAGGTAGCCTACTGAATGGGAGATATTTTCAAGGGGTTAGTATTCAAAATATACCAAGAACTCATGCAACTCAATGGCAATGAAAAGCAAACCGATTAGAAAATGGGCAGAAGGCCTGAATAAAAATGTTTCCAAAGAAGACATACAGATAGCCAACAGACATATGGAAAATGCTGAACATGATTAATTATCAAGGAGATGCAAGTCCAAACCACAATAAGATAACATCTCACATCAGTCAGAATGGGTCTCATCAAAATGACAACAAATAAGAGTTGGCAAGGAAGTGGAGGAAAAGGAGCCCTCATGCACTGCTGGTGGGAATGTAATTGGTGCAGCCACTGTGGAGAACAGTATGGAGGTCCTTCAAAAAATTAAAAATACGACTGTCATATCATCCAGCAGTTTCACTTCTGGGTATTAACCTGAAAAAACAAAAACACTAATTTGAAAAGATCATCCACTTTAATGTTCACAGCAGAATTATTTACAATAGCCAAGAGGCGGAAGTGTTCATCAGTAGATGAATGGATAAAGAAGATGTGGTTCAAATATACAGTGTAATATTACTCAGTCATAAAAAAATGAAATCTTGCCATTTACAATAACATGTATAGACCAAGAGAGTATTACACTAAGTGAAAAAAGTCAGACAGAGAAAGACAAATACCATATAATCTCACATGTGGAATCTAAAAAACAAAACAAACAAAACAAAATGAAAACAGACTCATAGATACAGATAACAAACAGGTGGTTATCAGAAAGGAGGGGAATGGGAGGTTGGGCAAAATAGATGAAAGGGATTAAGAGGTAGAAACCTCCAGTTATAAAATAAATAAGCCACGGAGATGTAATAGACAGCATAAGGAATATGATCAATAATATTGTAAGAACTTTGTATGGGGACAGATGGTTAATAGACTTATCATGGTGATCACTTTGTAATGTATGCAAATGTCAAATCACTGAGTAGTACACCTGAAACTAACATAATATCATAAGTCAACTATATTTTAATAAACATAAATAAATGTTTTAAGTATTAAAAAAAAGATACCATTCAGTTCATCACAGGCTTATAATTATGTATAAAAGGTAGTTAACTTTTGTGTTTAAGGGAATAAAAGAGATGTTATCCGTTACACAACAAACACCCTGCAATCCAAGAAACCATTCTTTATCTCTGGTTGCCAGTGTGGTGTGAGTTTGGATGACAGGGCCAAGTTAAACCTGGTAACACACAAGCAAAGTGGGCAATCTGGTCTTTCAGGGACCAGACTGAATCATGCAGGGCTGTAGGCAAGTCCATTCCAAGGAGCAGAGCCAAGGATAAGCACGAAAGGAGCAACATCAGCCCTGAGATTTAAGGGATGAGTATGAAACAACAGGCCGCAGACCAGGCAAGAGGTCAGAAACCAAGAACAGGAACAAATCAGGAAATGCACTACCCCCAGAAAGGAAAAAATGATAGGATCAACTCTAGGGTCCATGGCTACAGTTGTATTTGGTGCTGGCCATACGAAGTCAGAGATACCAGATTAGCTGAGTTAATGACTCAGGGCGTGGTCAGATAGTAGAAATGTAAAAATGCAAATAAAAACAAAAAAACAAACAAAACAGAATAAAAAACACTCCAATTTTTAAAAAATCGGGTTTCTTAATATATCTAGAAAAAGATTTAGTTGGCAGCCATATGGCCCATCCCCTTCTTTAAAAGTCATCCCCCGAGAGAAGCAACATTTTAAATAGTCATTGTGAAATCAAATGCTCTAAGAATGAACTTTGCCAAGTTGGACACTTTCCCTCACTGTAACCCGAGGATACGTGTAGAAACCTCATATGCCCTTTTTCTTGTACAACAAAGCTCTTGGAACTTTCTCTTTTATATTGGCACATGTACAGTAATACTTCAAAATTCTCAGTTAAGGATTATCAGAGATACTCTAGAAATTTTCATAACATGTCATCATTTTCAACTCCTTAATAGCAAATAGAAATGAAATCTAAATGTTTGACCACATAAAATTCAGGATTAAAAATGTCAAACTCACTACTCCTAAGATGTTAATGAAGAAATCAAATGGAACATGATTTCATTTGACTTGAGGTAAAACTTTAAAGTTTGTATAAGTCCATGATGATTCATTTTTTTCTTACTATTAGTAGTGTCAAAATATAAGACAAACAGTTAATGAAGTACTACAAGTCTTTTTCTCTCTTCCCTTTGTTGCTAAAATTTTTTCTTAATTTTATTTTTACAGTTAATTATGATAGTTTCTCAATTCTAAGATTTCTGGTATTTTACACTTGGGTTTTTCTTAAATCAGAGTCTCTCTTACAACACACATGTATATTTATTGCAAATATTCTTCTTCCTCAGAAGCTGTTACTAATTTGAAAATGCTTCTTATTATTGAATTAAGCAACTACAGCATAAAAATTTGTAATAATCTTTTAAGAAAAGAAATTTAATAAGGCATATCTAGATTAGCTAACAAATCCTAAATTTTTCTGCAGAGAATCTGTTGATGTGCAGATTTAGATAGATGTTTGGATAGGAGATTGAATACATACATTTATTTTCTCTGCCTCCCTGGATTCCATTAAAATCATATCAAAGAGCTGTCTCAAAAGCATATCATCCAAGGACAAAGAGAAAAGGAAAAAAAAAATGCCAGTCACAAAATTTCAGAAGCTATAAGAGAGATGCATAAGTGATAACTGACTTAGCAATAGCAAAACTAAATCATAAAAGCTAAATCTTAAGCCAGGTAGGAAAAATTAGGAAATAAAATTCATACCGCAAACCCTTAAAACCACCGTTATTGAAGACATCAGGCTCTTCTAGAGGAAAAAGGTAGGGTTAGAAACTGGAGGATGGTTGAATTCTAAGTTAGATGCCAGGTTACACCTCTTCCATTACACATAACTAAACAACTATCCTCTCCCCCTGGAGGCTAGAGGCTTATTCTCAGAAGAGACACTGCACACAGATGAAGATAAGAGTGTCAAGTAAAATGTCACTCAACCCTCTTCCCCACTTGATTCCTAGATGCTGATAGCTAGGCCTTTCCACTCAGATAGGAAGTTGGTCAATCACTCTCTTAGAATCTGACCAGCCCTTCCCCCTCCCAAAAATAATGACACAGAAATTTCCCCAATGAATTGACCCACCCAGAATATCAAGCGGGAAGCCCGCAATCAATCACTTCTCCCCGATTTTAGTGTCCCATTCTTAAATATGAGAAAACAACCAAAGATCAAAACAAACATCAAAGGAACAGACCAAAACAAACAGATAAAAGGCAACGGAGATTAGTTGAGTTAAAGAGGGGAAAAAACCCAAAAATAAGCAAACAAAAGTTGGTTACTAATATCGTAGTATAGATAAGAAGAGAAATTACATACATTTTTACAAAGAAAAAAGAATAGGATGCCTGAAAAAAATGTCTTGGATATTAAAACTATGATATGTACAGGGAAGACAAAGTTTAGGAAGTATCCCAGGAATTAGAATAGAAAGATTAAGGCTGGAAAATAAGATAAAATAAATAAGAAATGGGAAAAATTGATGATTAGCCCAGGAGGTTTGACATCTAAATAACAGGAGCTCCAGAAAAAGAAACAATAGAGGGAAAATATTACTGCTGTTGCAATTCAAGAAAATTTCCAAGAATTGAATGATAAGAACTTTTTTCAGATTGAAAGTACACACATAGTGCCAAATATAATGAGTAAAATGACCATCATAAACTTTCAGAATGCTGAAAACAAATATAAAACCCTAAAAACTTGTAGAAAAAATTTTAAAGTCACATATTCTTCCAGTTACTAGTATCATGCAACAAATTCTCCCAAAACTTGGTGTCTTAAACAATTTTATTATGCGCTTTGATTTTGTAGGTCAGAAAATTGGACAGGGTACAATAGGAATCACTGTTTCTTCTCCACAACATCTGCAGCTTCATCTGGGAAGACTCACAGCTAGAGCTAATCCAGTAGATGGATGGAATCATCTGAAGTCTCATTCACTCTCATATTTAGCATTTGATGCTGTCAGCTGGAACCTCAGCTGGAGCTGTTGACAGAAGCGGTCCCTGTGGCCTCTCTCTTTGCCCTGGGTTTCCTTAGAAAATGGTGTCTCGAGCACTCAAACTCTTTTTTTTTACATTTTATTTTTAATTTAAAAAAATTTTATTGAGGTATAGTCGTACAATATTATGTAAGTTTCAGGTGTGTAACATAGTGATTCACAATTTTTAAAGGTTGTGGCTATTATAAAATATTGGCTATTCCATTTATGACTATTATAAAATATTGGCTATATTCCCTGTGTTATACAATGTATCTTTGTAGCTTATTTATTTTATACATAGTAATTTGTACCTCTTACTCCCCTTCCCCTATCTTGCCTTTCCACCCTAGGGTATTCAAACTCTTACAGTGCAACTCAGTGTTCCACACATGCCTGTCCCCACAAACAAGGTGAGAATATATTGCTTTTTCTAACCTAGCCTCAAAGTTCCCACAATATCACTTCTATCACATTGTATTAATTATAAGCAAATCACTAGCCACCCCAGTTCAAGGGAAAAGTACACACAACTCAATCAAAGGGTGAAAAGTTCATATTGTAGAAGAGCTTGTGAGATAAAAAAATATTTTGCAGCCATTTTTGGAAAATACAAGCTACCACACCACAACATAAGAAATTAGAATGAGTATTCTCACAGCAAGGGTGAAAGCTGGATGACAGTGGAATGATGCCATCAAAATATAGAGGAAAATAAGTTTTAACCTGGAATTTTATTTGTAAGGAAACTATCAATAACGTGCAGATGAAATAATGACATTTTCAGGCGCACAACATCTCAAGCATTTGAGATCTCCCATGCACTTTTCCTCAAGAAGTTACTGAAGGATATATTCCAAAATGAAGTCTTATACCAAGAAAGAGGAAGATGTGGGCTCTAGAAACCAGAGGACTTCACACAACACAGAGGCAAAGGAAGTCCCAGAGGAAGTTTAAGAGAGAGTCCAGGATGACAGCTATGCACCTTGTTTCACAAAGATGAGCTTGGTAGAGCACATGATGTCCTTATTGACAGGAGGTCTACACAACTGGCAACAATTTGGTATTAAAATTACTACATGTATATGGAAAACTAAGGAAAGATATAATAACAAGATAATTACTATTATTAAATCTTTCTAATTTCAGAAAGAATATAAAAGCGTGCAGGAAAAATCACTGGATACAGCATTGCCCAGCTGTAAATAGTATTTACATACTAATAAACATTTAACAAAACGTATATTGTTCTAACAAAACATTAAATTAAAAAGGATGGGGTACGGAATAGGAAGCTTGCATGTGTGTGCAGGGCGAGGGTGTGAAAGAGAGCGACATCTTCTTTCTCCATAGTGGGAGTTAATAAAAAATGTGTAAAAATGAAAAATACTGAAGAAGCAATTTAAACATATTATTTAGAAATGTGGGGCTTCCCTGGTGGCGCAGTGGTTGAGAGTCTGCCTGCCAATGCAGGGGACACGGGTTCGAGCCCTGGTCTGGGATGATCCCACATGCCGCGGAGCAACTAGGCCCGTGAGCCATAACTACTGAGCCTGCGCGTCTGGAGCTTGTGCTCCGCAACAAGAGAGGCCGCGACAGTGAGAGGCCCGCGCACCGCGATGAAGAGTGGCCCCCGCTTGCCGCAACTAAAGAAAGCCCATGAACAGAAACGAAGACCCAACACAGCCAAAATAAACAAATAAATAAATAAATAAATAAATATTTAGAAATGTGGAACGAAGAATCAGGCAAAAAAATTTTGAACAGATTGTTCCTGCAGAATGGGAAAGAGGGGAATAAATAATAAATTATTATTTATTTTATAATAAAACTCACAGAGACAATTTATGTGCACCTATAATATTGCCAAAAATAAATAGAAAATAAACAGAAAAGCAGGGGCATAGAAACTTATCAAATATCAAATATGTCTCTGCAGGTTTTCAGGGTCTTAAGTTGTCTTGCTGCTAGTGGCTGTGGTGGTGTTTTGGTGGGTTGGGTGATACTATTTTTTAGTAGGGAGACTCTTCATGCTAGTCTGGCTAAACATTAGAACCACCCCATTCCGGAGGCTCACCCCTAGGGATTTTTGCTAATCGTCTAGAGTGGGAGATAGCCCTAGGTATGTTTCTAAAGCTCCCAGGTTGAGAGTCACTGCACTAGAGGTGGGTCTGCAAGATTTTTCTGTAAAGAGACAGATAATTACTTAGACTTTGTTGGCCACATATGGCCTCTATCACATATTCCTCTATGTTTTGTTTTACTTTAAAACCCTTTAAAAATGTAAAAACCAGGCTTAGCTCATGGGCCATACAAAAGCAGGCCCATGGGCCATACCAAAGCAGGGCAGGTTTGGCCAGCAGGCAGTAATTGGCTAAGCCCTGTGCTAGAGATCCCTACCCAGCTATCCTTCAGCACCTAGTACCCTTTGCTTCCTCCCTGTTCATGGCTATTTCAATTAAACATTATACATTCTCCACATAAGTTTGTTTTCCTTTCCCTCTGGAAACCTTATTAAGTTGACAGTAAAATATTTTAAAAGGTACAAATATAAAGGCAAAGGTGAGAAAGGTGAGGTGATGGCAGCAGATGAGGAATGTCAATAAATCATTGGAAAAGAAAAATGACTAACAAATAGTTGGAAACTGGCACCTGGCCAAGCAAAGTGGAGAAAGCTAACATGTGGGCACTTACTAAGGGGATTACAAGGGTGAATTGTGCCAAAATGCCCTCTGGAAGCCTATAAGGCCTCAGGACCTGAAGGCACAGCAGAAACTGAGCGAAAGCCACACGTAAGCATGGTAAGGGAAAGCCTATACTCCTCGAGCTGTGGGCCTTGCCTCACTCTCTGAAAACCCCCTAGGGGTAAGACAGGAATAAAGACACAGACCTACTACAGAATGGACTTGAGGATATGGGGAGGGGGAAGGGTGAGCTGTGACAAAGCGAGAGAGAGGCATGGACATATATACACTACCAAATGTAAAATAGATAGCTAGTGGGAAGCAGCCGCATAGCACAGGGAGATCAGCTAGGTGCTTTGTGACCACCTGGAGGGGTGGGCTAAGGAGGGTGGGAGGGAGGGAGACGCAAGAGGGAAGAGATATGGGAACATATGTATATGTATAACTGATCCACTTTGTTATAAAGCAGAAACTAACACACCATTGAAAAGCAATTATACTCCAATAAAGATGTAAAAAAAAGGTATATGATTTGCCAATATTTTCACCCATTTGCAGTTTTTATTTGCACTTTATCGATAATGTACTTTGATACACAATAGTTTTAAAATTTGATGAAGTCCTATTTACCTATTTTTCTATTGTTGTTTGTGCTTTTGTTTTCTCAGAATTCATTTCTGAATAAAGGGTCATGAAAAGTTAAAAAAAAATAAGGCAGAGGATTATAGGAGTTTTCACTGTGAAACTGAACAGTTCAAGAGAATACACATCATGTTTCCTGTAATAAGACCACCTTGCTGCCTTGTTAACCTACAGTAAAGTCTACTAGCTGACTGTGCTTACACTCCATGATTCCATTTGCTTCTTAGAGTCTCCTTGTAAATACGAGTGGGGAGCAAAGCATTGCCATGTACTTGAGAAAAGTCTCTGATATAAGAACAGGCCAAAAATAACAGAAATGGAGGCCAGAGAAAACAGCATATGCAAGGAGCACAAGAAAATTTGCAAAAATATATCATTTATCTCAAAAAATTAGAGAATGTATTTCAATCACGAAGCAATAATAAAAGTTTATTTAAAAGGAACCAAATAAGAACTTTAAAACAATTAAACAATTATTAGAATAACTAAAATAAAAATTCAACAGGAGATTTGGAAGATAAAGTTGTGGAAATTTCTCAGAAAGCTAGAACAAAAAGACAGAAAAAATTTTTTTAAGTTAAGAAAGTTAGAGGATCAGTATAGAAGGCCCAACATCTCAATCATTCAAGGATGAAAAAGCAAAGAAAACAAAGGAGAGAAAATTACAGAACTAATATAAGACAGTTTCCAGAATCAAAGGACAAAAATCTCCAGATGGGAAGGGTTTATCTCATACACAGTACAATGGATGATACACAACATGGCACACCATGATAAAATTTTAGAACTCTGGGATATAAAAAAAAGAGAAGACCCGCAAAGATTTTAGGAAGAGAAAACAGCTCGTTGAAGAGAGGAATGGAAAACCAAATAGCATTAGACTTTCAGCAGCAAACCTAAAATGTAGGGGAAGGGGAGATACAGAGCCATGCCTTTTAAATTCTCCGTGAAAAATAGTCTTTGATTTAAAAGTTTTACCCCACCAAACTGTCATTTAGACATGGGAGTTGACTATATCCTTGCAAACATGCAACATGTTTACATCCCATGCACTCTTTCTTAAAAAGTTTTAGAGGTTGCAGTACCAAAAGAAGGAATATGTAAGATACAGAAGACGGGAAACCCTGTGAAGGAAAGCGATAAAGGAAATCCGAGTAAGACTACTGTGCTGTTGCAGCCTGGAGAGCTACTAAGAGCAACTAGGGCAGATCAGAGGCCTCTGCAGGATGTGCTCCAAAGTAAGTATTGCCCTGATGCGTTTGAGTCGGCAGCAAATATTAATAGAATTTGACAGACATGTTTTAGCATTTGGAGAAAAATATCAGTAGACACATAGAACATATGTAAATGAGGAAACAGACATTTATTATATATTCCAGGAAAAATACAAATGATAATCATAGACCATCACTTGACACAGAAGAGAATTCTTGCAATGTAATAATAATGTAAAACTTAGTCTCAATTTAACCAAAATTCTTTATTTTTTAAATTGAAGTATGGTTGATTTACAATATCATATTAGTTTCAGGTGTACAACATAGTGATTCAATATTTTCATAGATTATACCACATTTAAAGTTATTACAAAATAAGGGCTATATTCCCCTGTGCTATAAAGTATATCCTCATTGCTATTTATTTTATACATAGTGATTTGTAACTCTTAATCCCATATCCCTATCGTGCCCCTTCCCCCTTCCCTCTCCTGACTGGTAACCACTAGTTCATTCTCTGTATCCGTGAGTCTATTCTTTTTCTTTATATTCACTAGTTTTGTTTTTTGGGGGGTTTTTTTTTAGATTCCACATATAAGTGGTATCATACAATATTTGTCTTTCTCTAACTTATTTCACTTATCATAGTACCCTCCAAGTCCATCGTGCTGTTGCAAATGGCAAAATTTCATTCTTTTTTATGGCTGAGTAATATCCCATTGTATATATACATTACATCTTTTTTATCTATTCATCTGTTGATGGACACTTAGGTTGCTTACTCATCTTGGCAATTGTAAATAATATGGCTATGAACATTGGGGGGCATGTATCTCTTCAAATTAGTGTTTTAATTTTCTTCAGATATATACTTACCAGTGGAATTGGTGGATCGTATGCTAGTTCTGTTTTTAGTTTTTTGAGGAGCTCCATACTGTTGTCCATAGTGTTTGTACCAATTTACATTGCTACCAACAGTGTACTACAGTTCCCTTTTGTCTACATCCTCGCCAACATTTTTTATTTGTAGAATTTTCGGTTATAGCCATTTTAACAGGTATGAGGTGATACCTCTTTGTGGTTTTGACTTGTATTTGATGATTAGTGGTGTTGAGCCTTTTTTCATGTGTTTGTTTGTTTCTTTGGACAAATGTCCCTTCAGGTCTTTTGCCCAGTTTTAATTGGGTTGTTTATTTTTTTGATACTGAGTTGTATGAGCTATTAATACATTTTGGACATTAACTCCTTATCAGGCATATGATTTGCAAATATTTTATCCCATTCAGTAGGTTGTCTTTCCGTTTTGTTGATGCTTTCTTTTGCTGTGTGAAAGCTTTTACTTTTAATTAGGTGTCATCTGTTTATTTTTGCTTTTGTTTCCTTTGCATTAGGAGACAGATCCACACACACAAAAAATATTGCTACGATTTAAATTGAAGAAGGTTCTGCCTGTGTTTTCTTCTAGGAGTTGTATGATTTCGGGTCTTAATTTTAGGTCTTTAATCCATTTTAAATTTATTTTTGTATGTGATGTGGGAAAGTGTTCTAATTTCATTCTTTATATACAGCTGTCCAGTTTTCCCAGCACCACTTATTGAAGAGACTGTCTTTTCTTTCTTGTATATTCTTGCCTCACTTGTTGTAGATTAATTATTTGACAATATATGTGTGGATTTATTTCTGGGCTATCTATTCTGTCCTACTGATCTATCTTTTTGTGTCTGTTTTCTTGCCAGTACCATGCTGTTTTGATTACTGTAGCTAAGTAGTATAGTCTGAAGTCAGGGAGTGTGATACCTCTAGCTTTGTTTTTGTTTTTTTCTCAAGATGGCTTTGGCAATTCAGGATCTTTTGTGGTTCCATATAAATTTTAGGATTGGGCTTCCCTGGTGGTGCAGTGGTTAAGAATCCACCTGCCAACGCAGGGGACATGGGTTTGTGTCCTGGTCCGGGAAGATCCCACATGCTGTGGAGCACCTAAGCCTGCGCACCACAACTACTGAGCTTGTGCTCTAGAGCCCGCAAACCACAATGACTGAGCCTGCGTGCTACAACTACTGAAGCCCGTGCACCTAGAGCCCATGCTCCACAACAAGAGAAGCCACCACAATGAGAAGCCTGCACACTGCAACAAAGAGTAAACCCCACTCGCCACAACTAGAGAAAGCCCATGTACAGCAACAAAGACCCAACACAGCCTTAATTAATTAATTAGAAAAAAAATGTAAAAATAAATTTTAGGATTATGTGTTCTAGTTCTGTGAAAAATGTCATGAGTATTTTGACAGGGATTGCATTAAATCTATATGTTGCTTTGGGTACTACAGATACTTTAACAATATTAATTCTTCTAATCCAAGAACATGGGATATCTTTCCATTCCTTTTTATCATATTCAGTTTCCTTCATCAATGTTTTATAGTTTTCAGAGGTCTTTCACCTCCTTGATTAAGTTTATTCCAAGGTATTTTATTCTTTTTGATGCAGTTTTAAATGAGATTTTTTCTTGCCTTCTCTATCTGTGTATAGAAAAGCAACAGATTTCCATATATTAATCTTGCATCCTGCAACTTTCCTGAATTGATTTGTTAGTTTTAATAGTTTTTTTGGTGGAAACTTTAGGGTTTTCTATATCTACATCATGTCATCTGCAAATAGTGACAGTTTTACATCTTCCCTTCCACTTGGGATGTCTTTTATTTCTTTTCCTTGTCTGATTGCTGTGGCAAGGACTTCCAATACTATGTTAGTAGAAGTGGTGAGAGTGGGCATTCTTGTCTTGTTCCTGATTTTAGAGAAAAGACTTCAGGTTTTTCACTGTTGAGTATAATGTTAGCTGTGGGTTTGTCATAAGTGGCCTTTATTATGTTCCTTCTATACCAACGTTAATAAGAGTTTTTATCATGAATGGATGTTGAAGTTTGTCAAAAGCTTTTTCTGTGTCTGTTGAGATGATTCTGTGGTTTTTATCCTTCCTTTTCTAATGTGGCGTATCACATTGATTGATTTGTGAATATTGAGCCATCCTTGCATCCCTGGAACAAATCCCACTTGATCATGTTGTATTGTTCTTTTTATATAGTGTTGAATTTTGTTTCCTAATTTTTTAAAAGGATTTTTGCATCTATATTCATCAGAGATTTTGGGCTGTAATTTTCTTTTTTCTTAGTGTCATTGTCTGGTTTTGGCATCAAGGTAATGGTGGCCTCATAGAATGAATTTGGGAATCTTCCATCCTCTTCAGTTTTTTGGAATATTTTGAGGATATGTATTAGCTCTTCTTTATATGTTTGATAGAATTCCCCTCTGAAGCCATCCAGTGCTGGGCTTTTGTTTGCTAGGAGTTTTTTTTGTTTGTTTTTTTAATTACAAATTGAATTTCACTACTAGTGATTGTTCTGTTCAGATTGTCTATTTTTTCCTGATTCAGTCTTGCAAGGTTGTGTGTTTCTAGACATTTCTTAATTTCTTCTAGGTTGTCCAATTTGTTTGCATATAACTGTTCATCATATTCTCTTATGATTTTTTTGTATCTCTGTGATATTTTTTGTTATATCTCCTCTTTCATTTCTTATTTTGTTTATTTGGATCCTCTCTCTTTTTTCTTGATGAGCCTAGTTAAAGATTTATTGACTTTGTTCATCTTTTTGAAAAAGGAGCTCTGGGTTTCAGTCACCTTTTCTATTTTTGGTCTCCATTTTATTCATTTCCTTTCTGATCTTTATTCTTTCTTTCCTTCTCCTGACTTTGGGTTTTATTTTTTCTTCTTTTTCTAATTCTTTTAGGTGGTAAGTTAGGTTGTTTACTTGAGATTTTTCTTGTTTCTAAATGTAGGCCTGTATTGCTATATACTTCCCTCTTAGAACTGCTTTTGTCATATCCCCTAGATTTTGGAAAGTTGTGTTTCCATTTTTATTTGTCTTGAGATATTTTATGATTTTCTTTTTGATTTCTTCATTGACCCATTGTTTTTTTTAGTAGCATGTTGTTTAGTCTCCACTTGTTTGTGCTTTTCCCATTTTTCTTCCTATAATTGATTTCTAGTTTCTTATTGTTGCAGTCACAAAAAATGCTTAATGTAATTTCTATCCCCTTACATTTGTTGAGACTTGTTTCATGACCCAGCATGTTATCTATCCTGGAGAATGTTCCATGTGCACTTGAAAAGAAGGTGTATTCTGTTGTTTTGGGGTGGAATATTCTGAAGATATATATTAAACTAGTCTAGTGTGTCATTTAAAACCACTGTTTCCTTATTGATTTTCTGTCTGGATGATCTGTCCATTGATGTAAGTGGGGTGTTAAAGTCCCCTACTATTATTGTATTATCGTCAATTTCTCTCTTTATGTCCCTTAATATTTGCTTTATATATTTAGATGCTCCTATATTAGGTGCATATATGTTAATAAGTATTATACCCTCTTCTTGTATTGATCCCTTTATCATTATATAGTACCCTTTGTGTCTCTTGTTATATACTTTGTTAAAGTCTATTTTGTCTGATATGAGCATTGCTACCCCACTTTCTTTTTACTTTCATTTGCATGAAATATCTTTTACCATTCCCTCACTTTCAGTCTGTGTCTTTAGCTCTGAAGCAAGTCTCTTGTATGTAGCATTACAGGGGTCTTGCTTTTTTATCCAATCAGCAACACTATGTCTTTTGATTAGAGCATTTAATCCGTTGACATATAAAGTGATTATTGATAGGTATGTACTTATTGCCATTTTGTTACTCATTTTCTGGTTGTTTTTGTAGTTCTTCTCTGTTTTCTTCTTGTTTTATTTTCTTCTCTTGTGGCTTGATGATTTTTTTTAGTGGTATGCTTGTGTTCCTTTCTCTCTAGTTTTTTTGTATCTATTGCAGGTTTTTGATTTGTGGTTACCATGGGATTCCTATATGTTGACTTATAACTATATCTACTTCTTATAAATTAGTAGTCATTTGAGTTCAAACACATTCTAAAAGATATACATTTTTTACTTCCCTCCCCCTCATTTTGTGTTTTTGATGTTATATTTTACATCTTCATGTTTATCCCTTTACTGATTATTGTAGTTATACTTGATTTTGCATTTTTTTTGTCTTTTAATCTTTGTACTAGCTTATTTACATGGTTAATCCTCAGGCTTTACTATAAACTTGCCTTCGCTAGTGGGATTTTTCCTTTCCTATAGATACTTACTTCTTGTTATAGCTTTTTCTTTCTCACTTAGAGAAGACCCTTCAACATTTATTTTAGGGTCAGTTTAATATTGATGAAGTCCTTTCATTTTTGCTTATATGAGAAGTTCTTTATATCTCCTTCAATTATAAATAATAATCTCGCTGGTAAGGGTATCTCATGTTTCAGCACTTTGAGTATATCATGCCACTCTCTTGTGGCCTGCAAAGTTTCTGCAGAAAAATCAGCTGATAACCTCATGGGGGTTCCCTCGTATATGACTTTCTGTTTTTCTCTTGCTACCTTTAGAATTCTCTACCTTTTTTTTTTTTTTTTTTTTTTTGCAGTATGCAGGGCTCTCACTGTTGTGGCCTCTCCCGTTGTGGAGCACAGGCTCCAGACACGCAGGCTCAGCGGCCATGGCTCACAGGCCTAGCCGCTCCACAGCATGTGGGATCTTCCCGGACCAGGGCACGAACCCGTGTCCCTTGCATTGGCAGGCGGACTCTCAACCACTGTGCCACCAGGATAGCACCTAGAATTCTCTACCTTTAATTTTTGCCATTTTAATTGTGAAATATCTTGGTGTGGGTCTGTTTGGGTTCATCTTGTTTAGGACCTTCTGTGCTTCCTATACCTGAGTATCTGTTTCCTTCTTCAGGTTTGGAAAGTTTTCAGCCATAATTTTATCAAATACATTTTCAACCCCCTTCTCTCTCTTCTTCTTCTTCTGGGACCCCTACAATGCAAATGTTGGTATGTTTGATGTTGTCTCAGAGGTCCCTTAAACTGTCTTCATTTTTTAATTTGTTTTTCTTTTTGCTGTTCTGATTGGGTGATTTCCATTATTCTATCTTCCAAATCACTTATATGTTCTTCTTTATCATCTAGTCTGCTGTTCATTTCTTCTAGTGTGTTTCATTTCAGTTATTGTATTCTTCACTTCTGACTGGTTCTTTTTTATATTTTCTGGTTCCTTGTTAAAATTCTGACTCCATTCATCTATTCTTTTCCCTTAATTATGTTAACATTGTTATTACTAGTGTTTTGAACTCGTTTTCTGGTAAATTATTTCTGTTTTGTGAGTTATTTTTTCAGGTGTTTTCTCTTGCTCTTTCAGTTGAAACAAATTCCTCTGTCTTCTCATTCTGCTTGTCTTTCTCTGTCTCTATGAAATTAGGTGAACCAGTTTTCTATGCAGCCTTGAAGGGGTTTCCTTGTGTGGGAGTGTTCCTATACAGTCTGTGTGTGCCCTGTGGCTTTGGCGGGAGAGCTGGATCTGACATGAACACAAGTCATGTCTTTCCGCAGGGTGTGCTGGCAACTACCAGCTTGGCGGGAACTGGGGCTTGAGATGAAGAGGCTAGGGCCAGAGCCAGATGTGAGCTGGGGCTTCTCCTCTGCTCAGTGGCTGTCATTGCCCTGTCTGGTGTCGGGGCAGGTTCCAAGTTTCTGGAGCAGAAACCCTGAGGGTCAGGTTTGAGATGGCTCCTTTCTCTTTAAGTGTGTGCTCTCCCCTCTCTCAGCACTAGCACCCTCTCCCCAGAGGTGAACAGTGCTGGAATAAGAGGGGCTGGTGTGGGCACTTGATGTGGGTCTGGGCACAGGCTGTGTCAGCCCCAGCTACCGTCAGCAACTAGAACCACTTCTGATGTGCTGCCTTGTAAGCACCAGTAGGGGCTGGCCCCACTCAGCTCAGATGCCGCTCCAGGCCTGAGCCACCTTTGTGCCTCACAGCCAAGCTCTCCCCTTGGCTGCAGCAGCTCTCACCCCAGTGTGGACTGTGACATGAGGCAAGTGCAGCCAGGGCAGTCACTAGGTTCAGACAGGGGTGCAAGCTGAGTGGTCATGGGAAACATTAGACGTAGTTTCAATCTGCCCTCTCTGCCCTGTTTTGGGAGGAAGCAAGCATGTGTGCACTCCTCACAAGTGGTGTCCGAGCTTTTCACAGCACTCCTGCTAGTCCCACCAGCCCTCCAATCAGCCAAGGGTACTCATCCTCCCAGTGTCAGACCCCAGGGCTGGGGTGCCCAATATGTGGCTCAAACTGCTCACTCCCCAGGGAGAATCTCTACCTGTGTGATCTCCTTCCTCTTGTAAGTTCCCTCCCAGGGACACAAGTCCTGACCTAATCACTTTTCCCTTCCTACCTGACTCCACGTGGATCTTTCTTACAGCCTTGGTTGTACAGGAATCTTTCTGCCAGTCTCCAGCTAGGTTTCCGTGAGCATTGTTCCACGTGTTCATGGGGGGAGATGAGTTCCACATCTTCCTGTTTCACCACCTTGACCTCTTTAATCAAAATTCTTATATAATTATATTAGAAGATTGGAGTCGGGGAATTAATAGAAGAGGGACTGTGTAAGAGAGTTAAACCATTTTTTTTAACAAAAACAATATCAGTGGATGATGTCTAGAATTGGTGAAATAGAATGTATTTTTAAAGATGAGCTTGTTGTTTAGAAATAGAGTGGTACATATGAAAAAGTAGCTAAAGATGTAAAAATGTATAGCTTCTAGATAATAAGTGAAAACATACATAAATACCTTTAATAAAAATATATTAGTTTAATAATAAAAAGTATATAAAACAAACTTCAACTCACCAGTAGCTTAAAGTACTTCCTCCTTGAAAGGATATATTTTAACAGGATTAAAGTACAATTGGTTTTAAGAACCCAAATGAGAAAACTATAAGCAGTTTCTCTTATGTAAATTCTAACTATAAATATTTCTGTGTTTATTTTGTTTTTAAATATTCAAGTCATATTGTTAGTAAAAAAAAAAAAAAAGCAAGGAAAAAACAGTATGCACAAATGATTCCCAAACTTTTAGAAGAATATAATGCAGGATGTACATTTTAAGAAAAATATGCATGCATATAAATTTATACGAAGGATATCTTTGCAAAGATGCAGCGGATATTGGGAACGATGGTTACTTATGAGGAAGAGAACTGTAGTCTGGAGGTCAGAAATGAGAGGAAGACTTGCTTGTCTCTATATACATTTTTGTGTTTTTTATTTTATAATATCTTTATGAACTAATTGGATTTAGGTTAAAGTAAGGGAGATTTTGGCCATGGTGATAAAACACAGTAAGTTAATTATAGCATGTGTGTTTTATATCATGTTAAATATTATATATAAATAAAACAAATATTTATATGCATTTCATAGTTCTGACATAAGATATACAGGAAAAGGAACAGTTTACAGCATGGAGATGTAAAATATGGGTTTCTTTTGGAATATGCTGAGTTTGGTGCCTATGTGATATCCAGAATCTGGAGTTCATTTAAGTCAGTTGAGCTAAAGATAGAGCAAGTGCTGTGAAAGCCATGAGGTCACCCAGGAAAAATTGAAAGAGTGAAAGGAGTTGGTGAAAGCAACAGTAATTTAAAGAACAGCACAGGAGAAGAGATTGAGAAGAAGGCAAAGAATGTGCTAAGGATATCAGTCACAGGAGAGTCACATACACTGCTCTCTCTAAGGAAGCTGCCCTGCCTAAGGGACAGTCATAAGTAGTAGTGCTTAACTCTCATTGGCCCCCAATTCCTCTCCCCTCCACAGATGATTGGTTCCACATGGGCACCAGACCTGCATCCATCCACCCACCCATCCATCCATACATGCACACACACACACACACACACATATGTGTATTCTACTTTCTATACATGCTTGAGAGGTGGGAGAGAGGGGAAACAGCCATGGATTTCAGAAGAGGGCATAGGAGGTATTAGGAAGATGAAGTAATAAGGAAATATAAACACTTTGAAGAAAAAGAACTGAAACACATGCACAGAGAGAAAAGCCAGTTGGTAAAAATACAAAATATAAAATCAGAAACATCATCTCCTTAAAGGAGAACGTCAACTTTAATGAATGCACAACTATGAGGAAATATCTAAAAGTACTCACATGATGTGTTTAAGTCCCTTTTATATTGTTACAAGAAAACTGAATTTATGACCTAGTAAATTAAATGAAGAACTCTGGTGAGCTAATCTTATTGACATGAAGTTCTAAAGTATGATTATATGTGACTCAATTCAGTTTTGCATCATTGCCAATTTCACTATTTTGTTAGCCTCCCATTCAATGTGAAGATATGCTGTCTAAAAATTGTTCTGCTTTAACAGACATGTCTGACTTTCCGACATGAGGTTCAGAAAACATTTTGAATAGATATAGAAAATCCAAAATATGACTAATGTAAGAGAAACTGATAGTTTATGAATGTTAATTACTGCTTATCGTGTCAGATATAAATAACTTTAAAATGTACCCCAGGTGTTCTGAGGTTTTGGTTTTTTCAACTTTAAACCGAATCATTTCTTCCATACACATTATAGAAACTTCATCATGATTCCCACTGTCTGGAACCAAAGTTCCTCAGATGTCTCCGCTCTGCAGTGGTTCAAATAATTTTTTCTGATAATCTTCATGCTTACAATGTGAGGGTTATTCAAGATTTTAATAGTAAAGAACTGAGAAGATCCTCAGAAAGAAACTGAATTAATAGTGGATTTCCAGTATGGATCTCCAAAGTTCTTTTTGCCAGGAAAGATAACATAGTTACATGTTCCAGGGATTAAGATGTGGACATTTTGGAGGCCTATAGCAACAACCTGTGAGAATGTGAAGCAACTGGAAGTCTTATATATTGCAGTGGGAGTATAAATGAGTAAACGCTGTGGAAAATGGCTAGCACCTACAAATGCCAAACAATTGCATGCCTCTGAGCTAGCAGTACCACTCTAGACATAGACCCAGGATAAGTAAGTACATTTGTCCACCAAAAGGTATTGAATAAGAATGTTCACATCAGTACTATTCATAATAGCTCCAAATTGTAAACTGCCCAGATGCTATCCAAAGTAGAAAGGATGACTAAACAGGTAGGTCCACACAATGTAGTACAATACACTAATGAGAATGGGTGATCTACAAATACACACAATAATACGGATACACATCACAAAAATAATGTTAAGCAAAGGAAGCCAGACACAAGAATACATCCTATATGAGCCCATTCCTAAAAAGTTTAAAAATTAATATATTCTCTTAGAAGTTCAGATAAAGTTACCCTTGGGTGGGGGTAATCAAAAGAGAACAAGAGATCAGAAGAGATGGTAACATTCTGTCTTTTGATTGGTGTTGGTTACACACAGGTTCAATTTGTGAAAATCTATTGAGCTGTTCACTTATAAGATATATATGCTACAATTCTGTTAAAAGATTTTAAACTATGCTGCTTCATTGTTGCAGATGAGATTTCTTGTAAAAATTCATTGAGTGCTATGCTTATGATGTGTGCATTTATTTTTAAAAAGTCTTCCTCACTTCCACCCCCAAAAATTACACTATTGACACTCAGCTAAGGGGACGAGAGACTTATTTGTGTCACTAGGGCTGGAGCTAACACAGGTTCTGCCAAAGTCTCCTCATTCCAAATTCCCTCACTGCTCCGCTTCTCCCATAGATAAATAGATGATAGGTAGATAGAGGCTGTTGAAATCATCTTAGGTGAAAGGATTACAGCCTGGGAATCATCAAGGATTACTCCTCATTATCTGACTCCTGAGGAACTACCAGTTAGGTGTTGGGGAAGGGTGGGTGCTAGTTTACAGATTCTGGTGTAATGACTTTCAGGTGACTGTGAGACAGCATTACTGCATCCCAACTTCGTAATTACAAAAACAGAGATAATATGTGCCCTGCTTACCTTCTAGAGTTTGGGAAGGAGTTGAATATGTAAACACATTGTAAGCCAAAAAGTGTTAAAATACTCTTGAGCCAAAACAATTTTCTGACTCTCTGGTTTTCACGAGGAAGAATTTCTCCAGGCAGAAGTCTCATGCTCCGCCCTTTGCACGCAAAGTTCCAGGTGGAGTGCATTTACCTAGCTGATGAGCTTGAAATAAAGAACCAGGCAGGCGTAGCTCACTCCTCTCCTCCCATTCCTTTCGAGAACAGGTACGAGGAGGTTCATATTCTGAGTCTCCTTCGAGGTTACAAGCAAGCCTCCGTGGGGAAGCCATCAGTTTTGAGGACTGCTTGTGACTTGTGACATCTGTAGTCTCATATGAACTCAGCTGCGAAAAGGTAAGAATTAAGTCCCTAAATTCTACAGATCTGTACCAGCAGGTAAGCTCTTAACAACAACAAAGCCCGTTTCCAATAGCCATGAAGCTGGGGTTTTTAGCTCCTATCTGCCTGAAATGTTTGTTTCTATCCCATGTTTTTAAAGAACACTGGCAGAAAGAAAAAGTTTTCTCCTTATTGTGCTGCTTCAAATGCCAATAAAAGGTAAAATATTTTGTTATGCAACATATTTCCATTTGTTGCCGTTACAGTCCCCATAACGTATGTTCAGTCCTAATCCCCTTTCTCTTTCCCTGAACTCTTGCTTTCTGTGAAATAATTATAATGGTTTTCAGAGTCCAAGATTTAACTTGCATTTATGGTTTGTTTGTTTGTTTTTGCTGTTCGCGGGCTTCTCACTGCCGTGGCGTCTCCCGTTGCGGAGCACAGGCTCCGGACGTGCAGGCCCAGCGGCCATGGCTTACAGGCCCAGCCGCCCCGCGGCACGGTGATCCCCCCGGACTGGGGCACGAACCCGCGTCCCCTGCATCGGCAGGCGGACTCCCAACCACTGCGCCACCAGGGAAGCCCCTAACTTGCATTGTTTTCATGTGGCATGTAAACTCAATTAAGCAAACATTGTAATGTGGCTACTAAGTGTCTGACATTGTGTTAGACTTGGGGCATCAAAGCAGTGCTTGTATCCTGAACACTTTTTATCAAATTTTCTTTGTGGGAACTCATTTCAGGTTCTGATATCAGCAATGTTAACGGAAAAAAGCAGTATCAAAGGCTTGCTGATTGTGCTTGTTTAATATAGGAACTAGCTACTCTTTTTTCACTTTTATATTCCAATGTATCACTCAAAGATTTAGATTTCTCATTCCAATTAGGCTGTAATCTTAACGTTTCTTTTACTATCACTTGATTGTGAAATGAGATATCATTATAAACCATTATCACATCATTATTTAAGTGAGGGAGAATAAAAACAAAATAAAACAAAGAAATGAGCAAACAGTTCAGGTTCTTTTCATGAAGAAAAGAGCACCAGGCCTTTTTTTTTTTTTTTTTTTTTGGCCTCATGTGGGATCTTAGTTCCCCCACCAGGGATCTAACCCGCACCCCCTGCAGCAGAAGTGTGGAGTCTTAACCACGGAACTACCAGGGAAGTCCCCACCAGCCCTTTGTTTAAAAAAAAAATTGAGATGTAATTGACAGGTATCATTATATTAGGTTCAGGTGTACAACATTCGGTATTTGTATATTGTGAAATGACCACCACAGTAAGTCTAGTTAATGACCATCACTACATATGGTTACAAATTATTTTCTTTTTTGTGATGAGAACTTTTAAAATCTATTCTCTTAGCGTAGCAACTCTCAAATATATAAAACAGTGTCATAATTATAGTAACCATGTTGTAACTTACGTCTCCAGGACTTATTTTATAACTGGAAGTGTGTACTTTTTGAGGCCCTTCACCCATTTTACCCACCCCTCACCCAACCCCCTATTTTTTTTAATTTTTGAATTTTATTTTATTTATATTTTTAAACAGCAGGTTCTTATTAGTCATCAGTTTTATACACATCAGTGTATATATGTCAATCCCAATCTCCCAATTCATCTCACCACCACCCCTGCCCCCCACCACTTTCCCCCCTTGGTGTCCATATGGTTGTTCTCTACATCTGTGTCTCAGTTTCTGCCCTGAAAACTGGTTCATCTGTACCATTCTACTAGGTTCCACATATATGCGTTAATATACGGTATTTGTTTTTGTCTTTCTGACTTACTTCACTCTGTATGACAACCTCTAGATCCATCCACGTCTCTACAAGTGACCCAATTTCGTTCCTTATTATGGCTGAGTAATATTCCATTGTATATATGTACCACATCTTCTTTATCCATTCATCTGTCGATGGGCATTTAGGTTGCTTCCATGACCTGGCTATTGTAAATAGTGCTGCAATGAACATTGGGGTGCATGTATCTTTTTGAATTGTGGTTTTCCCTGGGTATATGCCTAGTAGTGTCACCCACCACTTTTGGCCACCACCAGTCCCTTCTTTGTATCTATGAGCTTTGTTGTTGTTTGTTTGTTTTTAAGATTCCACACATAAGTGAGATCATGCAATATTTGTCTTTGTCTGACTTATTTCACTTAGCATAATGCCCTTAATATCCATTGACGTTGTTGCAAATGGCAAGATTTCATTCTGTTGATGGCTGAATGATATTCCATTGTGTGTGTGTGTGTGTGTGTGTGTGTGTGTGTGTATGTATACGTGTATACATATACCACATCTTCTTTATCCATTTATCCATCAGTGGACACTTAGGTTGTTTCTGTATCTCGGCTATTGTAAATAATCCTGCAGTGAACATCAGGGTGTAGATAACTTTTCCAGTTAGTGTTTTTATTTTCCTTGGATAAATACCCAGAAGTGCAATTGCTGGATTGTATGGTAGTTCTAATTTTAATTTTTTGGGGAACCTCCATACTCTTCTCCATAGTGGCTGCACCAATTTACATTCCCATTAACGGTGGATAAGGTTTCCTTTTTCTCCACGCCCTCACCAATGCTTAACATTTTGTGTGTTTTTAATAATAGCCTTTCTAATGTATGAGGTGATATCTCATTGTGGTTTTGACTTGCATTTCTCTGATTAGTGATGTTGAGCATCTTTTTATGTACCTGTTGGCCATCTGTATGTCTTCTTTGGAAAAAATGTCTATTCAGATCCTTTGCCAATTTTTTAGTCAGATTGCTTGGGGTTTTTGCCATTGAGTTTATGGTTCTTTATATATTTTGCATATTAAGCCCTTATCTGATACATGATTTCCAAATATTTTCTCCTATTTTAATTTTTACCTTTTAATTTTGTTGATAGTTTCCTTTGCTGTGCAGGAGCTTCTTAGTTTGATGCAGCCCCACTTATTTTTAGTTTTGTTGTCTTTGCTTTTGGTGTCAAATCCAAAAAATCATCATCAAGACCAATGGCAAGAGGCTCAATGCTTTGTTTTCTTCCTTTTTTTGTTGTTAAATATTTATTTATTTGGTTGTGCCAGGTCTTAGTTGCAGCTTGTGGGCTCCTTAGTTGCAGCTCTCTGGCTCCTTAGTTGTGGCATGCGAACTCTCAGTTGCGGCATGCATGTGGGATCTAGTTCTCTGGCCAGGGATTGAACTTGGGCCCCCTGCATTGGGAGCGCAAAGTCTTATCCACTGCGCCACCAGGCAAGTCCCTGCTTTGTCTTCTTCTAGAAGTTTTATGGTTTCACGGTTTACATTCAAGTCTTTAATCCACTTTGAGTTAATTTTTGTGTATGGTGTAAGATAGTGGTCCAGTTTCATTCTTTTACATGTAGCTATCCAGTCTTCCCAGCACCATTTATTGAAGAGGCTGTCTTCTGCCCATTTTATATTCTTGCCTCCTTTGCCATAGATGAATTACCCATATAAATGTGGGTTTATTTATGGGCTTTCTGTTCTCTTTCATTGATTGGTGTGTCTGTTTTTATGCCAGTACCACTCTGTTTTGATTGTTGTAGTTTGTAATAGAATTAGAGGTCAGGGAGCATGAGGCCTCCAGCTTTGTTCTTTCTCAAGATTGCTTTGGCTATTGGGGGGTCTTTTTGGTTCAAAGCAAATTTTAGGATTGTTCTATTTCTGTGAAAAATGCCATTGGAATTTCGATAGGGGTTGCATTAAATCTGCAGGTCAGTTTGGCTAGTATGGCATTTGCACGGTATTCTTCCAATCCATTATCATGGAATATCTTTCCACTTATTTGTGTCATCTGTAATTTCTTTCATTAATATCTTATAGTTTTCAGTGTATAGCTCTTTCACCTTTTTGGTTAATTTTATACCTAGGTAGTTTATCCTTTTTAATGCAATTATAAATGAGATTGTTTTCTCCATTTCTCTCTCTTTTTTTTTTCTTTTCTGTACATGGGCCTCTCACTGCTGTGGCCTCTCCCGTTGTGGAACACAGGCTCCAGACGTGCAGGCTCAGTGGCCACGGCTCACGGGTCCAGCTGCTCCACGGCATGTGGGATCTTCCCGGACCGGGGCACTAGCCCGTGTCCCCTGCATCGGCAGGCGGACTCTCAACCACTGCACCACCAGGGAAGCCCTCAATTTCTCTTTCTAATAGTTCATTCTTAGTGTATAGCAATGCAACTGATTCTCGTATCCTGCAACTTTACTGAGTTCATTTATTCCAATAGTTTTTTGGGGGGGTTTTTAGGGTTTTCTATAATATAATATGTCATCTGCAATTAGTGACAGTTTTACTTCTTCCTTTCCGATTTGGGTGACTTTTATTTCTTTTTCTTGTCTGATTTATGTAGCTAAGATATCCAATACTATGTTGAATAAGAGTGGTGAGGGGCTTCCCTGGTGGCGCAGTGGTTGAGTCTGCCTGCCGATACAGGGCACGTGGGTTCGTGCCCCGGTCCGGGAAGATCCCACGTGCTGCAGAGCGGCTAGGCCCGTGAGCCATGGCCGCTGAGCCTGCGCGTCCGGAGCCTGTGCTCTGCAACGGGAGAGGCCACAGCAGTGAGAGGCCCGCGTACCAAAAAAAAAAAAAAAGAGTGGTGAGAGTCAGCATCCTTGTCTTATTCCTGATCTTAGAAGAAAAGCTTTCAGCTTACCACTGTTGAGTATATTATTAGCTGTGGACTTGTCATATATGGCTTTTATTATGTTGAGGGACATTCCCTCTTTACCCACTGTTTTGAAAGTCTTTATTGTAAATAGATGTTGAGTTTTGTCAGCATATTTTTGTGCATCTGCTGAGATGACCATATGATTTTTATCCTTTGTTTTGTTAATGTGGCATATCACGTTGATTTTTGTGGATGTTGTACCATGACTGCATCCCTGGAATAAATCCCAGTTGATCATGGTGTATGGTCCTTTTAATATATTGTTGAATTTGGTTTGCTAATATTTTGTTGAGAATGTTTACATCTATGTTCATCAGGGGTACTGACCTATAATTTTCTTTTCTTGTATGGTCCTTATCTGGTTTTGGTTTTGGGGTGATGTTGACCTCATAAAATGAGTTTAGATTGGTCCATTGTCTTCTGTTTTTTGGAAGAATTTGAGAAGAATTAGTATTAATTTTTCTTTAGATGTTTGGTAGAATTCACCAGTGAAGCCATCATGTCCTGGACTTCTGTTGAGAGATTTTTTGACTACTGATTCAATATCCTTACTAGTAATTGGTTTGTTTTAAGTTTTCTATATTTCATGATTCAGTCTTGGTAGGTTGTATGTTTCTAGGCTTTTTAAAAATTTTTCTTCTAAGTTGTCCAATTCGTCGGCATATAATTGTTCATAGTAGTCTTTTATCATCCTTTGTATCTGTAGTATCAGTTGTAGTCTCCTCTTTCACTTTGGTTTTATATATGACTCCTCTCTCTCTCTTTCTCAGTGAGTCTAGCTAAAGGTTTGTCTATTCTGCTTATCTTTTTAAACAGCCAGTTCGAAATTTTACTGATATTTTCTGTTGTCTTTTTAATCTCTATTTCATTTATTTTCACTCCATCTTTGTTTACTTTTCTACTAACTTTAGGCTTAGGTTTTTTTCCTTTTCTAATTCCTTGAGGTGTAAAGTTAGGTTGTTTATCCAAGATGTTTGTTTCTTGATGTAGGCATTTATCACTAGAAACTTTCCCCTTAGAACTGCTTTTGCTGAAACCCATGATTTTGGTATGTTGTATTTTCATTCATCTCAAGATATGTTTTTATTTCTCTTTTTTTCTTTAACCCATTGGTTGTTCAACAGCATGTTGTATAATCTCCACATATTTGTGAATTTTCTAGTTTTCTTCTAATAATTGACTTTTAGTTTCATAATGTTGTGGTAAAAAAGATTATGATTTTAAATCTATTAAGACTTCTTTTGTGGCCTAACATGATCTATCCCAGAGAATGTACCATGTGCTCTTGAGAAGATGTATATTCTGTTGCTTTTAGATGGAATTTTCTGTATGTGTCTGTTAAATGTGTCTGGTATAACATCTCATTAAGGCCAATGTTTCCTTATTGATTTTTTTTTTTTTTTGGTCTTCATGATCTATTCATCGAAGAAAGGTGGAATATTAAGTCCCCTAATATTGTTGTATTGTTGTCTATTTCTCCCTTTAGGTCTGTTTATGTTTGCTTTATATATTTAAGTGCTCCAATGTTGGGTGTATACGTTTTTACAAATCCTATAGCCTCTTTTTGGATTGACCCATTTATTATTAGATAATGGCTGTCTTTGTGTCTTATTACAGTCTTTGTCTTAAAATCTATTTTTTTTCTGATACAAATATAACTACCTCAGCCTCTTTTGGTTTGCATCAGCATAGAGTATATTTTTCTATCCCTTTATTTTCAGTCTTTGTGTATCCTTAACATCTGAAGTGAGTCTCTGGTAGGCAGTATATAGATGGGTTGTTTTTTTTTTTTAGCCATTCATCCACTGTGTGTCATTTGCTTGCCATTTACATTTAAGATAATTATTGATAGGTATGTCCTTATTGTCATTTTGTTAACTGTTTTCTGGCTGTTTTGTTATTCATTTGTTCCTGTCTTCTCTTGCTCTCTCCCTTTTGTAAATGGATGATTTTCTGTAGTGGTATGCTTAGATTTCTTTCTCTTTCTCTTTCGTATATCTACTATAGGTTTTTGCTTTGTAGTTACCATGTAGCTATATAAAACAGTTTCTTTTAAGTTTATAACAACTTAAGTTTGAATGCATTCTAAAGCGCTACATTTTTACTCCATCCCCCCCCACATTTTGTTTTAGAGGTCATAATTTACATCTTTTTATCTTTTGTATCCATTAACAAATTTTTCTAGTGTTGGTTATTTTTACTATTTTTGTCTTTTAACCTTCATACTAGCACTATAAGTGATTAACTCACCAGTCTTACAGTAGATTGTTCTGAATTTTATTATATACTTACCTTTACCAGTGAGAGTTATACTTTCATACGTTTTCCGGTTACTACTTAGCATTCTTCCTTTTCAATTTAAAGACGTCCCTTTAATATTTCCTGTAAGGCCAGTCAAGTGTTGATGAAGTCCTTTAGCTTTTGCTTATCTGGAAAATTTTATCTCTCCTTCAATTTTGAAGGACAACTTTGCTGGGTAGAATATTTTTAGTTGGCAGTTTTTTCTTCCAACACTTTGAATATTGTGCCACTCTCTTCCACCCTGCAGCATTTCTGCTGAAAAATCTGCTGGTAGTCCTTTGGGGTTCCCTTTGTATGTAACAAGTTGTTTTTCTCTTGCTGCTTCAAGATTCTCTCCTTGTCTTAGCTATTTACAATTTAACAATAGTGTGTATTGGTGTGAGTCTTTGGGTTCATCTTACTTGTGACTCTCTAGACTTCCTGGATGTCTGTTTCCTTTCCCAGGTTAGGGATGTTTTTAGCCATTATTTCTTCAAATGAGTTTTCTGCCCCTTCCTCTCTTTCTTCTCCTTCTGGGATCCCTATAATATTAAAATGTTGATCTGCTTGAGGTTGCCCCATAAGTGCCTTAAGTGATCTTCACTTTTTTTCATTTTTCTTTCTGCTGCTCTGATTGGTTGAGTCCTACTGCCCTATTTTTGAGTATGTGGATCCTTTCTTCTGCTTTGTCTAGTTGGCTGTTGAACCCCTGTAGTGTATTTTTCGGTGCAGATATTGTATTCTTCAGTTCTGAATTCTATTTGGTACTTTCTTATATTTTCTATTTTTTTTGTTGAAATTCTCACTTTGTTCATCCATTCTTCTCCTGAGCTCAGTAAGCATCTTTTTATTTTTTTGGCCGTGTGCGGGCCTCTCACTGTTGTGGCCTCTCCCGTTGCAGAGCACAGGCTCTGGACGCGCAGGCTCAGCAGCCATGGCTCACAGGCCCAGCCGCTCCGCGGCATGTGGGATCTTCCCACCAGGGCACGAACCCGTGTCCCCTGCATCGGCAGGCGGACTCTCAACCACTGCACCACCAGGGAAGCCCCATCAGTAAGCATCTTAATGACCATCATTTAAAATTCTTTGTCATGTTAATCACTTATCTCCATTAAGGTCTTTTTCTGTAGTTTTGTCTTGTTCTTTTGTTTGGAATATATTCCTCTTTCTTCATTTTCCTTCTCTCTCTGTGCTGGTTTCTCTGATTAGATAAAACAACCACGTCTTCCAGTCTTGAAGGAATGGCCTCATATAGGTGATCAACCCTGTCCTAGCTCTTGACTGTCTCTCAAAGCTCTGATTACCCAAGTAGCCAACTTTATTTCTGGTGGCTCCCCATAGTTGAGGGTGTGCAAAGACCTGTCAGTGTCCCAAACGGGAGGATTTCAGTTGGCACCTAGATTCAGGCTGACTAGAAACCAGACCCTCAGGCAGCAGGTTTTAAAGTAGGCAAATACAGCTCTTTAAGAGGAAGACTGTGAGATGGGCATGTCTGTCTGCCCCCTCTGCATTGAGCTCTGGGGTAACAGCCAGTTAAGGACTATTTTATTGTTTTCTACCATCCTGTTGAAACTGTGAACACAAAGCTCTACTTGCCACCAAATCGAGGCTGTCAAGGGATATGTCTTCTGGGTGACAGCCCCAAAAGCCAGGTCACCAGATGTGTACACAAGCTCCTTTCTCAGAGATACCAGCAACCTGGCTTGGGGCAGAGGGAGAGCACAAAGATGGCACCATCTGTCTTCCCAGTCTCTGGAGAGGATGGTACTAAGCCCTTAAATCTGTATTTAATTATAAACCATCAGGCCACAGCTAGGAAGATGATAGGCTTTCACAGAAAGACTGGGGGTGTATTTTAGTCTGCTGTCTCTGTATTGTGCTCTGGTTAAAAACTGTTTCTCTTTGGAGAAATGTCTACTTAGTTCTTCTGCCCATTTTTTGATTGGGTTGTTTGTTTTTTTGATATTGAGCTGCATGAGCTGTTTATATATTTTGGAGATTAATCCTTTGTCCATTGATTCATTTGCAAATATCTTCTCCCATTCTGAGGGTTGTCTTTTCATCTTGTTTATAGTTTCCTCTGCTGTGCAAAAGCTTTTAAGTTTCATTAGGTCCCATTTGTTTATTTTTGTTTTTATTTCCATTACTCTAGGAGGTGGGTCAAAAAAGATCTTACTGTGACTTATGTCAAAGAGTGTTCTTCCTATGTTTTCCTCTAAGAGTTTTATAGTATCCGATCTTACATTTAGGTCATTAACCCATTTTGAGTTTATTTTTGGGTATGGTGTTAGGGAGTGTTCTAATTTCATTCTTTTACACATAGCTGTCCAGTTTTCCCAGCACCACTGGTTGAAAAGACTGTCTTTTCTCCATTGTATATCCTTGCCTCCTTTGTCATAGATTAATTGACCTTAGGTGTGTGGGTTTATCTCTGGGCTTTCTGTCTTGTTCCATTGACTTATTTCTGTTTTTGTGCCAATACCATATTGATTGTCTTGGTTACTGTAGCTTTGTAGTATAGTCTGAAGTCAGGGAGCCTGATTCCTCCAGCTCCGTTTTTTTCCCTCAAGATTGCTTTGGCTATTCTGGGTCTTTTGTGTCTCCATACAAATTTTAAGATTTTCTGTCCTAGTTCTGTGCATACAGATGGCCAAGAGGCACATGAAAAGCTGCTTAACATCACTAATTATTAGAGAAATGCAAATCAAAACTACAGTGAGCTATCGCCTCACACCACTTAGAATGGGCATCATCAGAAAATCTACAAACAGCAAATGCTCTAGAGGGTGTGGAGAAAAAGGAACCCTCTTGCGCTGTTGGTGGGAATGTAAATTGATACAGCCACTATGGAGAACAGTATGGAGGTTCCTTAAGAAACTACAAATAGGACTACCATATGACCCAGCAGTCCCACTACTGGGTCTATACTCAGAAAAAAACCATAATTCAAAAAGACACATGCACCCCAATGTTCATTGCAGCACTATTTACAATAGCCAGGTCATGGTAGCAACCTAAATGCCCACTGACAGACAAATGGATAAAGAAGATGTGGTACATATATACAATGGAATATTACTCAGCCATAAAATGAATGAAATTGGGTCATTTGTAGAGACGTGGATAGACCTAGAGACTGTCATACAGAGTGAAGTATGTCAGGAAGAGAAAAACAAATACCGTATATTAACGCATATTAATGCATGTATGTGGAATCTAGAAAAATGGTACAGATGAACTGGTTTGCAGGGCAGAGATAGAGACACAGATGTAGAGAACAAACGTATGGACACCAAGGGGAGAAGGTTGGGGGGGATGAGATGAATTGGGAGGTTGGGATTGACATATATACACTAATATGTATAAAATAAATAATAACCTGCAGTATAAAAAAATAAAATAAAATTCAAGAATAAAAAAACTTTAAAAAAGTACCATACTAATGTTAGATGTTAATAATAATATTATTATTGTTATTATGTTAATAATAGCAGAAATTGTGTGTGGGGTTTATGGAAATTCTGCAATTTTTCTGTAAATCTGAAAAATAAACTTTAAAAAAAATCTTAAGAAAACCCCAAAAACTGTTTCTCCATTTGTTACAGTGCTATGAGACCTGCAAACATAGGCCCTGCTGGCCACCAGAGGCAGGTGCTCAAGGGGTGTTCCCTGGGTAGAAGCTGCAGAAAAGGGGGCACCAGATGTGTGTACCAATTCCTTTCCAAGAGATATTGGTGACTGGGAGTGAGGCCGAGGGAGAAGGTGAAGATAGTACCTACTCTCCGAGGTCTTTGGAGAGGATTATAGTAGGCCCTTAGATATATTTTTAGTTAGAGTCTGTTTTCAGGCCGTAGTTATGAAGATAAGCAAATAGGACTCTTTCATAGGAAGACTGAGTGTTTTTCCATCAGCTGCCTCGGCTCTGGTCCTTGGGAGTAGCCAAATCTATGCAAGCCCTTAAAGAATTGTTTCTCAATTCACTAGAGCCTTGTGGGTCTTGTGGACACAAGCCCTCTTGGCTTTCAAAGCTTGATATTTTGGGGGCCAATCTCTTAGGATCAGGTCTTAAAAGTTGGGATGCCTGATATGGAGTTCAAATCTTTAGCTCCTCAGGGAGACACTCAGGGTTATGAGTTCCCTTCCATTTGTAGGTTGCCATGCCAGGGGTGGGAATTACAGTGAGATTGTCTCAGCCTCTCCTACGTATTTCAGTGCGGGATTTTCTCATTTACCTAATGTGTAGGAATTGCTCACCTAGTTTTCAGGTTTCCTTCAGAGGAGATTTTTCTATATGTAGCTGTAGATCTGGTGTGTCTGTGAGAGGAAGTCAGTTTAGGATACTCCTACATTGCCATCTTGAACTAGAACTTGCCGGCACCAGGCTTTTTAGGCTTTACTTCATAATTATTAAATAAATATACTCCGGAAACAGTAGAACATGCAATAATAGACTGCCATGGTCTTCGTGCTTCTGGTGGTCACGGAAGTGAAGCATTGCAGTTGTAAGCAACTTCCAAGAGTATAAAATATTAAGTGTTTATTAGTTGTGCCTCAGAATGTGCCTTTGACTCTGCCTCTGAAGATTAGGTGCAGGTCCTTCCAAAGACTTGGAACTAGATGTGACCAATGGCAACTATTAAGGATCCCATAAGCATCTATCTCTGCCAACTCATGGAATCAGGAAAAGTGGAGAGTAAATATTAATGATTTGAAACCTAGGAAGCAGGAGAAATCATGAGAGAGTTCCTAGTTGCTCTGATTATTTCAAATCTCTTGGCCTGGCTAAACTGCATCTCAGGGAACATAGAGAACGTGTGGCTATAATTACTGAACTACTGCGGGTAATCATCAGGAAACCATGGAAAACAGGAGACATGCCAGGAGACTGAAGAATGGAAAGTGTTGCTACAGTTTTCAAAAGAGGAAGAAGGTAGATTTATTGAATTACAGATTATAGGGCTTGACAAAAATCCTAGAAGAGATAGTTTTTTAAAAAAATACATGAACACTTAGAAAAGGAAGCAGTGAAGACCAGAATTAGAATGGCTTCATCAAGAACAAGTCACTGCAGACCAACATCATTGCTTGGTTTTTGACAGTATTACTAAATTTGGTAAGTGGAAGAAGATGTTATAAACTAGATTTTAACAAGTTACTAGCAAACTTTTTCATGATAGCCTCATGTACACAATGGGAAGGGGGAGATGGTCTAGATATTAGAACAGTTAGCTGTGAGTGATTGAATGATGATATCCCCATCCAAAGGGTGCAGACTAATCTAATGAGGGGCTTTAGTTCTCTCTTCCTGGCCTCATCCTCATCAATATTTTTCTATGGTTTTGATGAAAATCAACAGCCTGTTGTTCTTATCAGATTTCAGGTGGAAGTTATAAATCTTAAGGCATCTGTCTACCATTGAGAGAGTGACCCAAGCCAATTCTTTACTCCTAAATTGCTATAGATTATGCTGTGTACTGAGTAAATCCAAACCTCCTTCTCTAGCCATAGCTGATTGGCCAAGGTCACAGTGCATGAGCCAAAGCGACTATTCATGTAACCAACCCTATGGGGGCAGAAAGACCACCTTTGAGATGGCTTACCCCCCCCAAAAAAATCTTCCCTTAGGGGCTTCCCATATTAAATCCACACAAATAGAATAAATAGACCCAATCAAATATTGTCATTAGAAATAATAAATGCTAGAGTAGAAAATAAATTTCGCTAGGTTTCTTGTTCTCTTAAATTTTGTATTTTTTCAAGACTACAGTTTTTTTTTAAAAAATTCTCATTTTTATAAGCAATGACATTTTACATAGAAAGCTATGTAAGCTTTTCTTACCTAAGAATTATTTTTTCTCTCCGGGTGGTCTAGTACATTCCACATTTGTTTCTTTTATGGCCTGAGGTGCCAAAAGCTGATAACCACAACTAGAACTGAACATAATTCTTGACCAAATCCCACATAAGTGAGGTATGTAGGTTTTTGCTTTCAAGTGTTGTTTTATTTTTTAGCTTTATTGGGTGTAATTGACAAATAAAATTCTAATATATTTAAACTGTACAATGTGATGGTTTAATATATGTATACATTGTGAGAGGATTCCCATAATCAAAGAATAAATTTAAATTCTCCAGTTTGGGAATCTAGCCCTTATTAGGCCTTCTGTTTTACAAATGCAGTAGGACCCAGTTCTTACAATCTTCAACAACAAAGATAATTTGCCTGTGTTGTAATGTTAAAGGAGCTGACTGATCATAATTTAAGGATCAGACAAAACTAGTACTATAATGTGCTATGGAATTAAGACCCTAAATGATCAACATGTTGGAATAATGAGCCAAATTGAAAAAAATTAAAGGAAAAAGTAAAAGGAAACAAAAAACATCCTTTTGAGCTTCTATTCAAATCAGGTACTTTAGATTCAACATCCCATTTAACAGGAAAAAATGTTAAGCTTTACACTAGAATCAGAGGGCAGATTTAAAATGAGGCTGAGGAAACTTAACTTTCAGGGCATCTTGTTTTCATGGACTCTTTCCAAAGCTGCCATGTAGGCCCACAGTGTTAGTGTTGCCAAATAAATACAGGATGCCCAGTTAAATTTGAATTTCAGATAAACGGTGAATACTTTTTTAGTTTTTCCCAAATATTGCCTGCATCCTATATTTTTAATTGCTAGTTAAATCCGACACAGGGAAGAATCAGCACCCCAAATTGGGGCATCATCCTCTCTGCCCTCTTGGTGTGTGGTCTTAGATCCATAGATGAGGTTTACAGGTTACCCTACCTCTACATCCTCCAGGGCCCAATGACAGCCCTGTCCCAGGAAAACCTCAGAGAGTATCCAGACTCTCTGATGCCAAGGAAAAGGACATGAATGAAACTCTGCCCTGCTCCCCACTCAAGGGTCTCTCACTGATAGGACTTCATGGGTCTTCACCACCTCCTCCTCCCACCCACACCAGGACAAGTGGCAGCTGTGCGACAGGAAACAGCAGTAGCTAGGACTTGGCCAACCTAGAAATCGAAGCTACCAAGGAACATCCAGGTCGAGATCAAAGCGCTTCAATCATCTGAGGATCCGCCCCTAAAAGTAGTGCCATCTCAGCGAAACTGGAGCTGGGGTTACCTGTGTGGCATTATCAGTCACGAGCTGTAAAGCCGAAAGAAACTTTGCTAAACCATCAATACTTTAAAAATGAATTTGACTGGCCATCCTAAGAAAAGACTGGATTAGTTTTTTATTCTCCCCATTGAAAACATTATAAAACCGCTGTATTAAAAAAAAAACCACAAAAAACAAAAAAACTGCTGTGATAGGATACAGCAACCAAAGAATGTACAACCAAAGAAGAAAAATAAGTAGTTTAGAAGTGTGTCCGGAGGTAATTTATTAAAATTAAAATATTATCAATTTTCTGGATTTGTGATATTTATAACAAGATTTACCATTATTTATGTATTTGTAGTTTATCATTTTTTAAATTTAAATTTTCAAATTTAAACATGTGTCTCTAATTTTTATTCACAATGTTATATGCTTTCTCTTAAAAGGCCTTCAAAACTGTATGAGATTTAGGCCCCACAAAACCTGGGTCAGTCCTTGAATAGAATAAACTAATAGAATAAAACTAAATACGACAGCTAAAGGAAAGAATGAACAGAGTAAAAATGGAGGAAACCAGCACCTGAGAGTCTATTATTATGTTTCAGGTTTAATGATAATTAAACTAATAATGATAACTGATATTTATTAAGAGCTTTCTACATGCAAGCTGTGTAAAGAGCTTAACCTACAGCATTGCATTTCACCAGCATGGTACTGGGAGAAAAGCACTCTACAAGTATTATCTCCATGGTGGAGAGAAACTGAGCCTTAAAAATATCAAGTAATTTGCTCAGGTTATACATCTATTAACAGCTTGAGATAAAATCCAAATCTAGGTCACCAAAATAATACCCTTTCCTCTCTTCTTCCTTCTTCTCATTCATCTTCCTTTCCTTTACACTGGAATTTTTTTTTTTTTCCTGGAGCAATTAACACTGGGACGTAAATATTCATGTGCTCCTTTATCACTCAGTTAACACTTCTATTGGGTATGTACCATATAAAGTAACTCAAAAGTTACCTTAAACCCAAAGGCATTTACAGGGACAGTTAAATCTTTCATTTTGCTGCTATATAGAGAAGCCATTACCCACTTTTCAAAAATGTATTGTCCCAGAAGAAACTCTGGGATTTTGTTTTTTCACTGTGAATGGATGCCCTCATAGCCATCTTTGAGAGAATTCTGAGAATGGAAGCAGTATGGTGCATAAATGAGTCAGAAGAGGAGTGAACCTAGCTCCCAGTGGTGTCCTCTGGGCCTGTTCAGCAGAGTGAGATGAAAATCTTCCTGTCTGCTCGAGTCACGTTGGAAGGAATTTTCTGTCATTTACGTTCAAAAGAATTCTGACAGGTGCAAGTTTCCAAAGAGGAAAGTGACTATTCTGGAATCCAGTAGTGGTTTTTGCAGCCAATGGGATAGAGTGATGCTAGCTATTTTTGTTTTTAAATCTCTTCTACAAATTCTACTAAAACTTAGAAGACGAGATCTGTATTGGGTTTAAGTCAGGTCAAAAAAAGCAAATTCAGTGACTTAATAATGCTCACTTGTCACTCTCTTGCTCGCCCCTTCACGCACGTCATACTTGGACTGAGATGGTGGCAGCAGGAAAACACACACATCCTCCACAAAGCATCTGATCAGAAGGTGGGAGGAAGGTCATCCAGTGGGGATTGGGTGAAGGTAAGGAAGTACAACCTCATTAGAGAGAGCCAGGATGATGAGAATGAAGGAAATGAAGACTGAAGTAAATCTGAAAGCAAATATTTCTGAAAAGGAAAATGAGATCAATTGAAAAAGAACATACAGGGAAGAAATGACAATGTTTTTAGTAGTAGAGGACCAAGAAGACCCTACGTAAGTTCTTTACGTAGAAAAAAAATTAACAGATAAACCATAGATCAGAAACTTACAGGAAGAGGCTAAACTTCAATTGACAGTAAAATCTTTGTGGTAATTATAAAGTTTATGGAATAGATGCTATGAACCCATCTTGAAGACTTCACATTTTAAAAGACACTAAAAGATAAACAATAACGCAATATGAAAAAGTTCTACATTTTACCAAGATTGAAGAATTAGTTTGAAATAAGTGTATTTCAGTCTAAATCGACAATTTCATGAAAATTACCAATTCATTGACAGAGTTACACAATCTGAAAAAAAAAAAAGAAAGAAAGAAACAAGAAAGGCAAAGTGAGCCAAACAAGAAAGGTGTGGGTCCTGGAGTGAGGGTTGGAGTTTGGGGCATGGTCAAGGGTTTGGGGCCAGACAATCTGAAAGACTGAGCACCTCTTGAGAAGAAAAAGAACAAGACTTGTAGACGTTTCATCTTCTAATGCCTTCACTCTGTTGTCCAATCCCTTCAACATGTAGCTTAAACTTTGTGCTTTGGGTTTTGCCAAATGTTAGTCAGAAGTATTGTGGTCATATGCTAGACATTTTATTCCTTGACACCAAGGTGCTCAAGTGACAAGGGGTCTTGGAGCAATAAAGGGTTAAATTGACACTGCAGGGAGAATGCTGTGATCCCAAGATTTCTTCCCCCAGCTGTATATGTTCTGTATTATCTCCTCCTCTTGAGAGTCAGTGAGACGGTGAATATGACTAAAACTCCTGTAATTAGGTTACTTCATATAAAAAAGGTGAAGGGATTTTGCAGATGTAATCAAGTCCCAAATCAGTTAACTGAGTTCTTCAAAAGGGCGATTATCTTTGGTGGGCTTGACCTAATCAGATGAGCTTTTTAAAAGGATTGGGTTTTTCCTGAAGGAGGGGGTTAAAAGGGTGAAAGTGTGAGAGGGCCATGTGGCATCTCAATGTATGGAGGGAGCCATGTGGCAGGGACCTGAGAATATCATCTAGGAGCTACAAGTGGTCCCCAGCCAATAGTCAGCAAGAAAACTGAGAATTCTGTCTTACAACTCCAAAGAACTAAGTTCTGCGGCAATCTGAGTGGTTTTGAAAGCAGAGCTCTCCCTAGTCAAGCTTCCAGGTGAGAATGCAGCTGGCTGACACCTTGATTTCAGCCCTTGTGAGGCCCTTAGTAGAGGATCTGGCTAAAATGTGCCAGACTCCTCCTAACCCATGGATTGTGAAATAACAGATTTGTTTTATTGTTCATACGCAGCTAAGTTTGTGGTAATTTCTTATACAGCAATAGAAAACTGATACAATTAGGAAATTCAGTTGCTACTATATTGTTTTAAAAAAACAATCTTGTTTTCCTTGTGGCTACCTGTAGCCGGAGCAGCTACTAAATTGGAACTAAAACATACAATATGGATGTATGTGAGCCTTGTTCTTGAGTGCAGCCTTAATTGTACCTCTCTGAACTACTTGAAAACATGTCAGGAAAAGCTGTTTGTAATAAGCGCATGTGATGTGCACCTAGAACTGCAATGGTTTTGTCTTAAAGGAGAATGAAAGGATTTAAAAGATGCATTACAAAGATCATTTATTTCAGAGTGAAAATACTACAGCTGAAAGGGCCATTTTATTTGATACTAAAAGGGAGAGAAAGAAGGAAGGAAAGACAGGAGGAAAAGAAGGGAGGGGGAAGGAAGAAAATATCAAAATCTACTACGTTGAACCTGAAACTTGCCATTTCTACATCTCAAACCAGCATGTGGAATCTCTTGAATGCAAAAAGTATAGTTTTTATTTACCAGAATATTTCTATGAATGCAGCTTTTCATCAGGGGAAGGAAATTTTTGATCCATTTTATTTGCCTGTTTTATACGTCTGAGAAGTAATTTCTCTTTCATTTCCCTAAGCTGCAGTAGAAGTACTTACACAATACTGGTATTTACTTTCCTATCCAAGATATGCTTGACAAACTAGACCACTTAAATACACTTCGGCAAATTGTGTTAACAATTATGGCCTCTGCGATGTTTTATAGAACACTTATTTTAATAAAGTCACTGTACTAAGACATAAGTTTGGTCAGGATTAGCTGGTAGCTACAAAGTAAATCAATAAAATAAAATTCTGAATATCTGAAAAAGGTACGTCACAATGTGTTAGTGTAACCTACCATTTTTTTTTTTTTTTGTGGTACGCGGGCCTCTCACTGCTGTGGCCTCTCCCGTTGCGGAGCACAGGCTCCGGACGCGCAGGCTCAGCGGCCATGGCTCACGGGCCCAGCCGCTCCGCGGCACGTGGGATCTTCCCAGACAGGGGCACGAACCCGCGTCCCCTGCATCGGCAGGCGGACTCCCAACCACTGCGTCACCAGGGAAGCCCTAACCTACCATTTTTTATGAAGCCAGGAGTTCTATGAAGTACAGTTGTCCCTTGAACAATGTGGGCTTGAACTGTGAGGGTCCACTTAAACAAGTATATTTTTCAGTAGTAAATACTATAGTCTACATGGCTCATGGCTGGTTGAATTCAAGGATGTGAGGGAACTGTGGATATGGAAGGCTGACTATAAGTTATACACAGATTAACCCCCCATGTTGTTCAAAGGTCAATTGTATATATTTACATGGATATCACTGGAAGGATACAAGATTTTAAAAGTAAAAGAAAAAATAAAATATGGGAAGGGAATCTTGTGGACTGAAGATCAGGGTAAAAACCAACTGAGTTGTCATCTTATATCCTTTAGTACTGTTAGAATTTTTTAAACATTCAGGTATTATTTCAATATGAGAAAGTTAAATCCTCAATATGTGTTACAACAAAATAATCACATTAATCTTTCAGCTTGCAATGTCAATATATTGCTTTCACTAGGAGGTTGTTATTAAAAGAAGGCAAGTAGCAGCCAGCAGGCCCACGAGGTCCAAGGCCTTGTGGTCAGTGGCTCTTCATCATTCACAGTACGGTGGCATATCTGGGGAACTTGTCATTTCGTTTCCCCTTCAGAAGTGAGAATCCATTTGATTATGGTGAGTGATCCTTTCAGTGTGGTATTGAATTCAATCTGCTAGTATTTTGTAAAGGAGTTTTGCATCTGTGTTCATCAGGGATATTGGTCTGTAATTTTCATTTCTTGTAGTAATTTTGGTGTCAGGGTAATGCTGGCCTTGAAAAATAAGTTTGGAAGTGTTCCCTCCTTTTCAATTTTTTAGGAAAGTTTGAGAAGAAGTGACATCAATTCTTTAAATATTTGGTAGGATTCACCAGTAAAACCATCTAGTCCTGGGCTTTTCTGTGTTGAGAGGATTTTGAGTACTGACTCAATCTCCTTTCTATTTATTCATGATAAGGTCTTTGTATGTGTCTAGGAATGTATCCATTTTTTCTAGGTTATACTGTTAGTTGGCATATAATTTTTCATAGTAGTTTCTCATGATCATTTGTACTTCTGTGGTATCCGTTGTAATGCCTCCTCTTTCATTTTTGAGTTTATTTATTTGGGTCCTCTCCTTCGTTAATCTGACTAAAGGTTTGTCAATTTTGTTTATCTTTTCAAAGAACCAGCTCTTAGCTTTGTTGATCTCTCCTATTTGTTTTTATGGTCTCTTTTTCATTTATTTCTGCTCTGATCCTTGTTATTTCTTTCTTTCTGCTAGCTTTGGGCTTTGTTCTTTTTCTAGTTCTTTGAGGTGTAAAGTGAGGGTCTTTGAGATCTTTCTTGTTTCTTACTGTAAGAAGAAACTATATTAATATTTATATCAATTTATTGATATATTTAATATTAATGTTATAAATATTAATTAATATTTAATATTAATTAAAATATTAATATTATAAATATTAATATTTATGTCAATATATTGATGTATTTAGCACTATATACTTGCCTCTTAGAACTGATTTTGCGGCATTCCATAGGTTTTGATATGTTGTGCTTCCATTTTCTTTTGTTTCAAGATGTTTCTTGATTTCCTTTTTGACTTCTTTGACCCACTGGTGTTCAGGAGCATGTTGTTCAATCACCACATGTTTATGAATTTTCCAGCTTTCTTCCTCTTACTGATTTTTGTTTCAGACTGTTCTGGCTGGGAAAGATACTTGGTATTATTTCAATCTTGTTAAATTTGCTAATATACGTTTAGTGACATATCATGTGATCTATCCTAGAGAATGTTCTATGTGCCCTTGAAAAGAATGCATATTCTGCTGCTCTTGGATGGAATGCTCTGTATATGTCTGTTAGGTTCATTTAGTTAGTCTTAAGTGTCATTCAAATCCATTATTTCCTTATTGATTTTCTGTCTGGATTATCTATATACTGTTGAAAGTTCCCTACTACTATTGCATTTCTGTCTACTTCTCCCTTCAGATTTGTTAATAATTATTTAATGTATTTAGGTGCTCCAAAATTGGGTGTGTGTATATTTATAATTGTTATACCCTCTTGATGAATTGACCCCTTTATCATTATACAATGACCTTCTTTGTCTCTTGTTACAATTTTTTACTTAAAGTCTATTTTGTCTGATGTAAGTATAGCTATCCCTGTTCTCTTTTGGTTTCCATTTGCTTGAAATAATTTTTCCATTCCTTCACTTTCTGCCTGTGAGTGTCTTTAATGTTTCAGTGAGTCTCTTGTAAGCAGCATATAGATCTTATTTTTTTATTCATTCAGCTGCTCTGTGTCTTTCAATTGGCAAATTTAAACCATTTACATTTAAAGTAATTATTGATAGGTAAAGACTTACTACTGACATTTTGTTCATTGTTTTCTGGTTGTTTTGTGGTTCCTTAATTCCTTTCTTCCTTATTGTCATTTTTTTATGAGTTGATGATTTTTTTGTCGTGGTTTGCTTTATTTTTTTTCTTTTATGTACAATATCTGTTACAGGTTTTTGCTCTGTCATTACCATGCGACTTTCATAACACATCTTATCATGAGAACTCTCTATTTTAAGCTGATAACACCTTAACTTCAACTGCATAAGAAAGTTCTACCCATATACTTGTCCCCCCAATTAATGTTGTCTTCGTAATTTACATCTTTTTTATTTTGTGTGTCTATTAATATAATTTTATAGTTAGAGTTATTTTCAACATTTTTGTCTCTATATGCTAGATTTCAAAGAAATTTACATACCATTAAGCAGGACCAGAGTTTTTTGTACTGTTGTTCTTTTCTTTTTTTGGCTGCACCACACAGTTTGTGGGATCTTAGTTCCCCAAGCAGGGATTGAACCCATGCCCTTGGCAATGAAAGCACGGAGTCCTAACCACTGGACCGCCAGGGAATTCCCAGTACCAGAGTATCTGGATTTGATTATATATTTACTTTTAACAGTGAAATTTATATTTTCATATGATTCTATGTTACTAATTAGTGTTCTTTTATTTTAGCTTGAAGAACTCCCTTTAACATTTCGTGGAGGGCAGGCCCAGTAATGATAAATTCCCTCAGCTTTTGTTTGTCTGGGAAAGTCTTATTTCTTTATTTCTGAATGACAACTTTGCAGAGTTAACTATTCTTGGTTGGAATTTTTTTTAAAACATCTTTATTGGAGTATAATTGCTTTACAATGCTGTGTTAGTTTGTGCTTTATAACAAAGTGAATCAGCTATACATATACATATATCCCCATATCTCCTCCCTCTTGAGTCTCCCTCCCACAAAGCACTGAGCTGATCTCACTGTGCTATGTGGCTGCTTCCCACTAGCTATCTATTTTATATTTGGTAGTGTATATATGTCCATGCCACTCTCACTTCATCCCAACTTACCCTTCCCCCTCCCCGTGTCCTCAAGTCCATTCTGTACGTCTGTGTCTTTATTCCTGTCCTGCCGCTAACTTCTGTTTCTCTTTCTGACTTACTTCACTCTGTATGACAGACACTAGGTCTATCCACCTCACTACAAATAACTTAATTTCGTTTCTTTTTATGGCTGAGTAATATTCCATTGTATATATGTGCCACATCTTCTTTATCCATTCATCTGTCAATGGACATTTAGATTGTTTCCATGTCCTGGCTATTGTAAACAGTGCTTCCATGAACACTGTGGTACATATCTGTTTTTGAATTATGGTTTTTTCAGGGTATATGCCCAGTAGTGGGATTACTGGGTCATATGGTAGTTCCAACTTTAGTTTTTTAAGGAACCTCCATACTCTTCTCCATAGTGGCTGTATCAATTTACATTCCCACCAACAGTGAAAGAGGGTTCCCTTTTCTCCACACCTTCTCCAGCATTATTGTTTGTAGATTTTTTGATAATGGCCATTCTGACTGGTGTGAGGTGATACCTTATTGTAGTTTTGATTTGCATTTCTCTAATGATTAGTGATGTTGAGCATTCTTTCATGGGTTTGTTGGCAATCTGTTTTGGAGAAATGTCTATTTACGTCTTCAGCCCATTTTAGGATTGGATTGTTTGTTTTTCTGATATTGAGCTGCATGAGCTGCTTGTAAATTTTGGAGATTAATCCTTTGTCAGTTGATTCATTTGCAAATATTTTCTCCCATTCTCAGTGTTGTCTTTTCGTATTGTTTATGGTTTTCTTTGCTGTGCAAAAGCTTTTAAGTTTCATTATGTCCCATTTGTTTATTTTTATTTCCATTTCTGTAGGAGGTGGGTCAAAAAGGATCTTGCTGTGATTTATGTCATAGAGTGTTCTGCCTATGTTTTCCTCTAAGAGTTTTACAGTGTCTGGCCTTACGTATAGGTCTTTAATGCATTTTGAGTTTATTTTTGTATATGGTGTTAGGGAGTGTTCTAATTTCATTCTTTTACATATAGGTGTCCACTTTTCCCAGCACCACTTATTGAAGAGGCTGTCTTTTCTTCATTGTATATTCTTGCCTCCTTTATAAAAAATAAGGTGACCATATATGCATGGGTTTATCTCTGGGCTTTCTATCCTGTTCCATTGATCTATATATCTGTTTTTGTGTCAATACCATACTGTCTTGATTACTGTAGCTTTGTAGTATAGTCTGAAGTCAGGGAGCCTGATTCTTCCAGGTCTAATTTTCTTTCTCAAGATTGCTTTGGCTCTTCAGGGTCTTTTGTGTTTCCATACAAATTGTGAAATTTTTTGTTCTAGTTCTGTGAAAAATGCCAGTGGTAGTTTGTTAGAGATTACATTGAATCTGTATATTGCTTTGGGTAGTAGAGTCATTTTCACAATGTTAATTCTTCCAATCCAAGAACATGGTATAACTCTCCATGTGTTTGTATCATCCCTAATTTCTTTCATCAGTGTCTTATAGTTTTCTGCATACAGATCTTTTGTCTCCTTAGGTAGGTTTATTCCTAAATATTTTATTCTTTTTCTTGCAATGGTAAATAGGAGTGTTTCCTTAATTTCTTTTTCAGATTTTTCATCATTAGTGTATAGGAATGAAGGAGATTTCTGTGCATTAATTTTGTAACCTGCTACTGTACCAAATTCATTGATTAGCTCTAGTAGTTTTCTGGTAGCATCTTTAGGATTCTCTTTGTGTAGTATCATGTCATCTGCAAACAGTGACAGCTTTACTCCTTTTCTGATCTGGATTCCTTTTATTTCTTCTTCTTCTCTAATTGCTGTGTCTAAAAATTCCAAAACAATGTTGAATAATACTGGTGAGAGTGGACAACCTTGTCTTATTCCTGATCTTACAGGAAATGATTTCAGTTTTTCACCATTGAGAATGATGTTGGCTGTGGGTTTGTCATATATGGCCTTTATTATGTTGAGGTAAGTTCCCTCTGAGCCTACTTTCTGGAGGGTTTTTATCATAAATTGGTGTTGAATTTTGTCAAAGCTTTTTCTGCACCTATTGAGATAATCATATGGTTTTTCACCTTCAGTTTGTTAATATGGTGTATCACATTGATTGATTTGCGTATACTGAAGAATCCTTGCATTCCAGGGATAAACCCCACTTGATCATGGTGTATCAATCTTTTAATCTGCTGTTGGATTCTGTTTGCTAGTATTTTGTTGAGGATTTTTGCATCTATGTTCATTAGTGATATTGGCCTATAGTTTTCTTTCTTTGTGACATCTTTTTATTTTCTTTTTTTAAAAATTTTATTTATATATTTATTTAAACATCTTTATTGGAGTATAATTGGTTTACAATGGTGTGTTCGTTTCTGCTTTATAACAAAGTGAATCAGCTATACATACACATATATACCCATATCTCTTCCCTCTTGCATCTCCCACCCTCCCACACTCCCTATCCCAACACTCAAGGTGGTCACAAAGCACCAAGCTGATCTCCCTATGCTATGTGGCTGCTTCCACTAGCTATTGATTTTACATTTGGTAATGTATATATGTCCTTGTCACTCTCTCACTTTGTCCCAGCTTACCCTTCTCTCTCCCTGTGTCCTCAAGTCCATTCTCTAGTAGGTCTGCATCTTTATTCCTGTCCTGCCCCTAGGTTCTTCATACCCATTTTTTTTCTTTTTAGATTCCATATATATGTGTTAGCATATGGTATTTGTTTTTCTCTTTCTGACATACTTCACTCTGTATGACAGACTCTAGGTCCATCCAGCTCACTACAAATAACTCAATTTTGTTTCTTTTTATGGCTGAGTAGTATTCCACTGTATATATATGCCACCTCTTCCTTATCCATTCATCTGTCGATGGACACTTAGGTTGCCTCTATGTCCTGGCTATTGTAAATAGAGCTGCAATGAGCATTGTGGTACATGACTCTTTTTGAATTATGGTTTTCTCAGGGTATATGCCCAGTAGTGGGATTTCTGGATCGTATGGTATTTCTTTTTCTGGTGTTTTAAGGAAACTCCATACTCTTCTCCATAGTGGCTGTATCAATTTACATTTGCACCAACAGTGAAAGAGGGTTCCCTTTTATCCACACCCTCTCCAGCATTTATTGTTTGTAGATATTTTTTGATGATGGCCATTCTGACTGCTGTGAGGTGACATCTCATTGTAGTTTTGATTAGCATTTCTCTAATGGTTAATGATGTTGAGCATTCTTTTATGTGTTTGTTGGCAATCTGTATATCTTCTTTGGCGAAATGTCTGTTTAGGTCTTCTACCCATTTTTGGATTGGGTTGTTTGTTTTTTTGATATTGAGCTGCATGAGCTGCCTGTAAATTTTGCAGATTAATCCTTTGTCAGTTGCCTCATTTGCAAATATTTTCTTCCATTCTGAGGGTTTTTTTTCGTATTGTTTATGGTTTCCTTTGCTGTGCAAAAGCTTTGAAGTTTCATTAGGTCCCATTTGTTAATTTTTGTTTTTATTTCCATTTCTCTAGAATGGTCAAAAAGGATCTTGCTGTGATTTATGTCAGAGTGTTCTGCCTATGTTTTCCTGTAAGAGTTTTTTTTTTTTTTTTTTGTGGTACACGGGCCTCTCACTGTTGTGGCCTCTCCCCTTGCAGAGCACAGGCTCTGGACGCGCAGGCTCAGTGACCATGGCTCGTGGGCCTAGCCGCTCCGCAGCACGTGGGTTCTTCCCAGACCAAGGCACAAACCCGTGTCCCCTGCCTCGGCAGGTGGACTCTCAACCACTGTACCACCAGGGAAGCCCTTCCTCTAAGAGTTTTATAGTGTCTGGCCTTACATTTATGTCTTTAATCCATTTTGAGTTTATTTTTGTATATGGTGTTATGGAGTGTTGTCGTTTCATTCTTTTACATGTAGCTGTCCAGTTTTCCCAGCAGCACTTATTGAAGAGGCTGTCTTTTCTCCATTATATATTCTTGCCTCCTTTATCAAAAATAAGTTGGCCATATGCGCGTGAGTTTATGTCTGGGTTTTCTATCCTGTTCCATTGATCTATCTTTCTGGTTTTGTGCCAGTACCATACTGTTTTGATTATTGTAGCTTTGTACTATAGTCTGAAGTCAGGGAGCCTGATTCCTCCAGGTCCGTTTTTCGTTCTCAAGATTTCTTTGGCTCTTTGGGGTCTTTTGTGTTTCCATACAAATTGAATTTTTTTGTTCTAAGTTCTGTGAAAAATGCCAGTGGTAGTTTGTTAGGGACTGCATTGAATCTGTAGATTGTTTTGGGTAGTATATTCATTTTCACAATGTTGATTCTTCTATTCCAAGAACATGGTATATCTCTCCATCTGTTTGTATCATCTTTAATTTCTTTCATCAGTGTCTTATTGTTTTCTGCTTACAGGTCTTTTGTCCCTCTAGGTAAGTTTATTCCTAGGTATTTTATTCTTTTTGTTGCAGTGGTAAATGGGAGTTTTTCCTTAATTTCTCTTTCAGACTTTTCATCATTAGTGTATAGGAATGCAAGAGATTTCTGTGCATTAATTTTGTATCCTGCTACTTTGCCAAATTCATTGATTAGCTCTAGTAGTTTTCTGGTAGCATCTTTAGGATTCTCTGTGTATAGTATCATGTCATCTGCAAACAGTGACAGCTTTACTCCTTTTCTGATCTGGATTCCTTTTATTTCTTCTCTGACTGCTGTGTCTAAAACTTCCAAAACAATGTTGAATAATAGTGGTGAGAGTGGACAACCTTGTCTTGTTGATCTTAGAGGAAATGGTTTCAGTTTTTCACCATTGAGAACAATGTTGGCTCTGGGTTTGTCATATATGGCCTCTATTATGTTGAGGTAAATTTCCTCTATGCCTACTTTTGGAGCGTTTTTATTATAAATGGGTGTTGAATTTTGTCGAAAGCTATGCACCTACTGAGATGATCATATGGTTTTTATTCTTCAGTTTGTTAATATGGTGTATCACGTTGATTGATTTGCATATATTGAAGAATCTTTGCATTCCTGCAATAAACCCCACTTGATCATGGTGTATGATCCTTTTAATGTGCTGTTAGATTCTGTTTGCTAGTATTTTGTTGAGGATTTTTGCATCTATGTTCATCAGTGATATTGGACTGTAGTTTTCTTTCTTTGTGACATCTTTGTCTGGTTTTGGTATCATGGTGATGATGGCCTTGTAGAATGAGTTTGGGAGTGTTCCTCCCTGTGCTTTATTTTTGAAGAATTTGAGAAGGATAGGTGTTAGCTCTTCTCTAAAATGTTTGATAGAATTCGCCTGTGAATAGATCACTGAAGAAATCAAAGAGGAAATCAAAAAATACCTAGAAACAAATGACAATGATGACCCAAAACCTATGGGATGCAGCAAAAGAGTTCTAAGTAGGAAGTTTATAACAAAACAGTCCTACCTCAGGACACAAGGAACATCTCAAATAAACAACCTTATCTTACACCTAAAGCAATTAGAGAAAGAAGAACAAAAAATCCCCAAAGTTAGCAGAAGGAAAGAAATCATAAAGGTCATGTCAGAAATAAGTAAGAAAGAAATGAAGGAAACAGTAGCAAAGATCAATGAAACTAAAAGCTGGTTCTTGGAGAAGATAAACAAAATTGATAAACCATTAGCCAGACTCATCAAAAGAAAAAGGGATGAGACTCAAATCAATAGAATTAGAAATGAAAAAGGAGAAGTAACAACTGACACTGCAGAAATACAAGGGATTATGAGAGATTACTACAAGTGACTATATGCCAATAAAATGGCCAACCTGGAAGAAATGGACAAATTCTTAGAAAAGCACAACCTTCCAAGACTGAGCCAGGAAGAAATAGAAAATATAAACAGACCAATCACAAGCACTAAAATTGAAACTGTGATTAAAAATCTTCCAACAAACAAAAGCACAGGACCAGATGGCTTCACAGGCACTTATTTTTCTTTCAGCACTTTCGATATATCATCCCACTCTCTCCTGGCCCACAGGTTTTCTGCTGAGAAATCTGCTGATTGCTTTATCAGGATTCCTTTGTATGTAATGATTCTTTTTTTCTCTTGCTGCTTTCGAGATTCTCTCTGTCTTTGATTTTTGAGAGCTTGATTATAATGTGTCTCAGTGAAGATCTCTTTGGGTTGAATCTGTTTGGGAATCTTTCAAATTCCTATACCTGGATGGCCATATCTCTCCCTGGATTTGGCAAGTTTTCAGTCATTATTTTTTTTTAATTAAGGTTTCTATCCCTTTCTCTCTTCTCCTCCTTCTGGGACTCCCTTAAGGTGAATATGGTTTCTTTTGATCATGTCCCACTGTTCACTTAGGCATTTTTGCTCTTTTTAAAATTCTAATTTCTTTATTTTCCTTGGTGCATATCAAGAGATCTGTCTTCAAGCTCAGATTCTTTCTTCTACCTGATTGAGCCAACTGTTGATGCTATCTATTGCACTTTTCATTTTCATTTTATTATTCTGGAGTCTTCATCTCCAGAATTTGTTTGGTTCTTTTTTATGATTTCTATTTTTTTGTTTCTTGCTTTGTTCATATTTCCGAAGTTCAGTGTTTGTCTGTGTTCTCATCAATCTCACTGAGCTTCCTTAAAATAATTATTTTGAATTCTTTTTCAGATAACGTGCCTATCTCTATTTCTTTGGGGTTGGTTACTGGAATATTATTGTCTTCCTTTGGTATATCATGTCTCCTTCCTTTTTCATGTTTCTGATGGGTTTGTGTTGACGTGTATGCATTTGAGGGCACAATCATCCTGCTTATTTCAGACAGGCTTTAGTAGGGAAAGATTTTCACCTAGAAAATCTGTAAATCTGTTGGCTGTAAAGGTGCCAACCAGGTGGGATGCAGCATGTCTGGTTCCTAGGAAGGCAGAATGGCCCAATCTCCATGCACTCCATTGGCTGAGGTTGACACTGGCCAGACTGTGGAAGTCTTCTTTGGCCAAGGTTATTGGGATCTTCAGAAGTGAAGTCTGGCTGGTCTTCCTATTATTTTTGTTGTTGTTGTTTGCCTTTGGGAGGAAGGTCTAGCTGAGGGGGGTCCTACTTGGTGCATAGTCTGGCATGCTGACACTCAGTGTACTCATAATGGTATTAGAGATGGGGTCCTAGAATCAGGTGCATGTGGAACCACCACAGCATCTGGGTCCTGGGACGTAGGTGCAGTTGCTGTAACTGTAGCACTGGTGTCTAGGGTGTGGCGATGCACAGATATCCCATGGAACTAATAATACCTGGGTCTCAGGGGCTCACTGCTGTGACTCCAGCTGATAGGTGGGGGTGGAGAGAGGCAGGAGTGCAGCAGTGGCACAGGTCCTGAGATGAAAAGGTGCAGCAGTGACTCAGACCCAGCAGATAGGGTGTCATAGTAGCACAGCTCAGGGATGGTGGGTCGGGGTCTCAACTCTGGCCCCTGGGGGCAGTCACAGGATGCAGTCACAGCAGCAGCATGACTCTGCTGGTGGTCTATTAATGCCATGTGTTGGGACCTGGGGAACTGGGCTCAGAGCAGTGGAAGCACAGCCCTGGCAATGACTGGTCGGAGATGTGAGCTGGGGTCTGGGCAGTGGGGTTCAGGGCAGTGGCAGCACGGTCTCAGCACTGATGGTCAGGGATATGACCTTCATCTAGGGGCAGGGATCAGGGCAGCAGCAGTCTAGTCATAGCATTGCTGGGTCAGAGCCATGACCTAGAAGAACCCAGGAGGTAGCATGTAGGGCAGCAGCAGATCAGTCTCAGAAATGATGGTTCAGAGTCTTGACCTAGGATAGGGGGATGGGCCTCAGGGCAGCATCAGTGCCTCTGGCATTGGCTATTCAGAGCTGCAACCTGGAACTCAGTGAGTGGGACTAAGGGGGAGGCAACACCATCAGATAATGACAGCCAAAGAGAGACTTCGGACCCTGGGGGCATGGCTCAGGGCAGGGGAGGCTGGTAATGGTGGGACAAAACCCTAAGCTGGGGTCAGGGGTGGGGGCACAGAGCAGTGGCAGCTCCACCCCTGTATATGGTAAGGTGCTATGGTACCTTAACCATGAGAGCAGAGCAGAGCAGCAGCTGGGGTCCCTGAGGGCAAGTCTCACCTCAGCAACAGCTCCAGCCTCTGGGAGTAGAAGCACAGGGGGACACTCCTGGCTGTTCTGTTATCCAGGATCAGCATCCATGATGACTGGGGGACCTCTGTAGCAAAACCTGCAAACATCCACAGTGGTGAAGCTTGCTGGGGTTCTCCCACTCTCCTTCTCTCCATGTGGTGAAATTCCTCTGAGGGGATTCCTCCTAGTGTCCAGCAGCTCCAGACTGGGGCATGGAGTAATGCAGGCAAAACACTTCCTGTACTTTTTTATGTGGCCATCCTTAATTTTTGAGCTCTGCGGGGTTTTTGTTGCTACTTCTTTATAGTCTAAAATTCTCCCTGAGCTGTTTTCTTCAGTTTTTAGTTGTTTATTCATTCTTGTTTTTTTGTGAGTGAGATAAGTATTGACACCTTCTAGCCCTCCATCCTGCTGACGTTCAGACACTATCTCTTCAAATATTACATTTGCTTTATTCTCTCTCTGGAACTTCTGGAATTGATTAATTATGTTAGACCTTCTCATTCCCAACTCCATGTCACAGATTCTCTTTTCTGTTTCTTTCCATCTTTATGCTGCATTCTGTATAATTTCTTCCAATCTCCCAGTATACTAATTCTTTGTGTCCAATCTAGTCATTGAATTCTTAATTTTTATTATATATTCATTTCCAGAAATTCTATTTGGATCAATTTCAAATCTATGTCACTTTGTATTGCTTGTTGTTCCTGCAAATATCTTTAAGTTTGCATTTTATTGCTTTAAAGATAATAATCAATAACAGTTGTAATTTGTTTATTGTCTGTGACTGTTTTTTTTTAACATCTGAAGCTCCTGTGGGTCTGCTGCTATTGATTCTGCTTGGTTTTTTTTGTTTTTGTCTTGGGAAAAGGATATTATTTTATTACTACTTTCCCAATTAAACATGTAGAATTATATTTTAGACTTTTAAAATATTAATCTGAAGATATATTTTTATGTTGTAAAATAATGTCGAGACTAAATAAAGAGAAATAATACATACTAACATCTGGAAAGGAAACAGTTTAAACCTCATAACATCTATATGTTTCAATTCTGTAAACAAGAATTTTATTGTGAATTCAGTTTAGTAAAATATTTCCAAATAAGTATTCCATAGTTGAACTACATTGTAGACAATGAATTCTAGCTTATAGATACCACAGCAGACAAAAAAAAAAAAAGCATATTTGAATAGTATATTTAGGTAATAAAAGGTACTACAGCAAAGCAATTGCCTTATTAGCTGTGTATTCACATCCACTGTGCCTAATTCCTGGTCTTAATCTGATTCTTGAAATAATGTTACAACTTGGAAGGAAGCTGAGAGGTTATCTAGTTCAACCTGTCACTCAGTGACTCTTTGACAATGGTAACTTGAATTTCCAGTATCTTCTTAATATTGATATTTTCAGTGCAAGTAGATTCACTGCCTGGAAATGTGTCCAGTCTGCTTTTTAAGAATTCCAATTAATGCGTTCATTTTATTGGATCAAAAGTGGGCTCTCCCTGACTTTCTTCCAGAAGTCATATATCTACTTGAATCACAAAGAATAAATTTTATCTGTCTTCCATTTATGATCCCTTTAAATAGCTAGGGCAGCTGTTTACATAAGCTGTTCTGCTTGTTTTCACTCCTGCTATGTTAGTTACTTCCTACTGAGCCTGATAATCTTTGTATATTGTTCATTGTCCTTGAACATTTATTTAAGGATTATTTTGGGGCTTAAGAGAAAGTTTATTTCTCCAGAGAGGATTTGACTTTGCTTTGAAACTATCAGTTGGGACCCCTTATTTCATGTTCAGGGCTTGAAATTCATTCCTTTGTAATATCTCAGGCTGCAAGGGCATGTGAGGGCTCTTCTACTCTGATACTCTGAGTGATGCTGGAGTCCCAGCTTATTTTGGAGAGAGTCTGCAGTTAGATTCCCATTTCAATCAGACATGGGCATTTAATTTCTATTACTCTCACTGAAGAGGCTTTCAAAATGAAAGTTCAAATTTGCTAAAGTCACAAAAGCCTTCAGGAGGAAAGCAGCTCCCCGGTTTCCTTATCTCTCTAAGGTCCTGTTTTCCTTTCAGTTTTTGGTTGGTACTTCCTTCCTGTATTGTCAGCTCTTCGTGTTTTTTAAGAAGGATTGTTTCCAATAATTTATTTGAGCTTGGTAGCTCTTTTCAGTAAGAGGGTTGGTCCAAATAACCAAGCCTGCCAATACTGGAAACTGAAATCTTCTCATTTCAAGTCTCAAAATTTAAAGCAATTCGAAAGGTAATGATAATATATAATAACTTTATAATATCGCTATTAAAATGGAGAATTGGGGCATTACATAAAACTAGGTTGAAATAAATACCCTGTGCTCTGGATTTTTCTCTACTAAGGTTTAGCTGAAAACAGGAGGTAGGGGGACTTCCCTGGTGGTCCAGTGGTTAAGACTCCACGCTTCCACTGTTCGATCCCTGGTTGGGGAACTAAGATCCCACATCCCACATGCCACACAGCATGGGAAAAAAAAAAAAAAATGTAGGTGTAGCAAAATCTATAGAGACTGCTTTTGTTTATTTGTTTTTTAGTAGAGTTGAGGTCCTGTGAATACCATGCCAAAATATCAGGCAAAGAGTGACTGAAATACATGTTATCCGTAGATTCTTCTCCCTACCCACCTTCCCTTATACGTGAATCCATGGCTTTCTCTAAACTCCTAGATAATTCATATTTTTAGGTAAAGAAGGGTTTACTTACAGAATGTTAAATTTTCTCCTGAGTTCATTTTTGTTGAAAACAAAAAACCTTCTGGCCAAGTCATCAATTCTACATACTCACAAAATGAAAAAAGAAAAAAAACTGACAAAACTTGTTGTTTGATACTTTACAGATAAAAAAAATTCCTGAACTTTTGGCTCCATGAGACATGGCTGTGGAGTGTCATAAGTGTCATATGAACACTTAGACAAGGCAAACAGCCACACGTGCAGGCATGTGGCTGGATACATGGGGTGCAGAGAAGAACCTGTTAAAGAATTTCCCATTATCTTAGCAGTGTGTGGATTCATCACTCTATACAGATCTAATCTGGGACTCTAATTTAAAGTAGAGAAGAACTAAAGAGAAATATGTTGAGGAATAAATGCTGAGCTGTTGTTATCATTTTTTGTGTAAATTTACTGGCAAGAACAAAAGGGCTCTTTGGCTAATTTTTCCCCAAAATAATGTTAAAATTATATTTAAAAATATATGTGAAAAGTTCAAGGAAACAGAAGTTTGTGAACCTGTACTTTTCAGACTTTTTTACCTACACAAACACTCAATGTTCCTATGAGGGCTTGGTTGACCGTTGCTGAGACACAGATCTATTGATTATCATTTTGTGTTTATTCTTCTAAAATTCCAACTATCTACCTGCATTCTACACAGTTTGATCAAACCAATAACTCAACATTTCTTAAAGGGGTCTGCGGACGTATTGTTGTGACATTCTTAGATTTCAAATTTGAGGAATATTCCATTTCCTGATGATTGGTTGACAGTAGTTGCTTGTACCATTATTGTGTACCATTCTTTAAAATGCCTTCTGCATACCAAGCATTATACAAAGTGCATTATTTTCAATATCTCTAATCCTGGAAAGTAGGTATTATGATGATCCCTATTTTACAGATGAAAAAAAAGATCAGAGAAGCTAATAACTTGTTTCAGCTCATAAATAAGCTGGAATTCAAATCCTAGTCTACATAAGAGAAGTGCAGAAGACAGGAAGCTTGAGGCAAAGTTAAGAAGAAAAGAAAAGGCAAAAATGCCTCAAACTGCCTCATAGTTCATCTCCATGGCTGTAATCAGCCCTTGCATTTCTGGACAGGGATCTTTTTATTTTGCTGTTAGCAGGCTTGTGATCAGATCAGCTTTTGCTACTATGGTGGTAGATTGTATTCTTGTTCAAAATATCCATTCCCCCTTTTGAGGTGCCCCTCTCCATGGGAAGATTATACATCTGTGCTTCCTTGAAATCAGCTTGGCCACATGACTTGTCTTGACCAGTGATACATGAACAAAAGTGACAGAACATTTAAGAGGCAACTCAAGATCTGCTTTGATGTTTTTAATCGCTGTCATGAGTCTGGCAACAACCATGACAGGGGCTGCTGCTTAAGGCTGAGTACCAGGGTACAGATGATAGGGAGTATACCTGCAAACATGTGATGGACAAGTAATGTTGGTGAGAGAGAATTCTTTGTTGAAACCACAAAGACTTTGAGTCACTTATTATCATTGCTTTTGCTTTTTTGAGTCTTGATTTCTTCATCTGTTAAGTGGTATGAGAATACCCATTTGTAGATATTGTGAACATTGGGAGAATTATTTAAGAAAATGGAGTTAAAGAACTAGACACATTGACATATGCAATACCTGGTAGTTATTATTCCCCACTCTAGAGTTGAATACTATATTTTTCTAAACAAGTAATCAGGTATATCTGAGCTTTCTTATTTCTGGGATAGATTGCCCCCTAACAAAATGAAGATATCATCCCCATGTAAAATTTGGTAGCAAAAAAATTTCTTTGCAAGTCAAAATAATAAGAGCAAAATACGCTAGTTCATTCCCCAAATATTAATAACTATATGCCATGTATCAGGCACTGTGTTTAGTACTTAGGCGATACACATGCGTACACACACACACACACACACACACAGATTCAGGTTTTTTCCCTAAAGGGCAGATAATCTAGTGAATTTATTAAACTTTGGTAGTGAGTTAAAGCTTTACAGATTGAGGGATAAACTAGGAGTTGGGATTACATGTCTTATTTTAATACAGGTATATTACCTTCTAGAAGAATAAGTCAAACCATCAAGGTAGTGTGCCTAAACAGATACCTGATTGGGTCTGCTACAATGGATAAACAGAATTTATTGGTAATTAATAACAGCACTAACATTAAATAATATTAATATTTTTAAATAACCATTTTCAAAAAGATAATCTAGTTCACATTTTATTTACACTACACATTTCATCCATTCAAAATAAGAAGGTTAAACTTCAGTCCAATCCAAATCTAAGGACACCAAGTTCCTCACCATTAAATTAGGAATTGATTATAACTTGCTGTTATATATAACATGGCAGTGAGCACATATATCAGGCCTTTAGAAGTACATTTCTTTGCCTGCAGGTTTCATGTTTTATTTGTTGGTTTTCACAGCTCAGACACGTGACAAAGTGCATTTCCGTCCCATCAGAAGCCATAGACTTGGAGTGAATGAGGTACTCGAACTGTGTGAGCTGAACTACTTGGGTGCAATGTGCAGAGGTAAGAGCATCACCAGGTGAGACTTGGTAGCCCAGGTAGAGCATCCCATCTCTATGGCTCTCAAGGGACCAAAAATTATTAAAATAAAAACATTAATTAGGCATTTACTATGAACACAACACCCTGGTTTGTAGAGAGCTTATACAGAGTACCACAGATATTGAAAGCACATTGTCTGACCTCAAAGAACTCAGCCAAGTTCAATAGCAAAAACTATATTGTAATCCTTGATTGTTATTACTGAGAATTGGGTGAGAAGAAGTGAAATCAGTTCTCTGGATCCTTGGAAATATTTACTGTGTATGGCCACATTTTTTTTTTGTTTTGTTGTTTTGTTTTGTTTTGTTTTTGCGGTACGTGGGCCTCTCACTGTTGTGGCCTCTCCCGTCGCGGAGCACAGGCTCCAGACGCGCAGGCTCAGCGGCCATGGCTCACGGACCCAGCGCTCCATGGCATGTGGGATCTTCCCAGACTGGGGCACGAACCCGTGTCCTCTGCATTGGCAGGTTGGACTCTCAACCACTGCGCCATCAGGGAAGCCCACCACATGTTTTTTTATGGCAGAAAACAATACAGTTCCCTGCCAGTGGCAAACTGACATCATTTAATTAAGTATTCTAAATGTATGCTTTCACTCAATTCTCTGTCAGCATTACCTTTTAGTAAAAGATCTACTGCGAGCACTGGCAAGGTTTTTTTAAGTCAAATAAAATGAAAGAATTGTTTTGGGTATAATGCTCTTGCTGCCAGACTCTCTCAACAAGATTAATAATTCAAGTGAAATACATCGCCAAAGGAACTGTATGCTTTCTCTCATTTGAACAAATGTTTAACTAATTATCTGCAGATGTGCTGAAAAGCCTGTACAAAAGTAAAATGTATCACTTGCTACCACTTTCAATGTAAATGCATCCTGTGGTTCCCTTCTGCATATTAAGGAATTTTAAAAGTAAACATTTGAGTGAAACATCTTTCCAAATAAAACCTTACTAAAAACAAATACAATGTGAGCAAGGTGTCCATTTTAGTAGCCCATTCCTGAACCAATATTAGCCTCTATTGAGGGAAACTGAGCTGTTGGAATTGAAATAATCAGGATGTTCAGGTCTAAGTAGACTTACTGAAAATACACAAAGCATTTGGTCCATTGTGGGGAAAAATTCCACCTCATTTTCCCCTGCCATGACCTGCTTATTCCATTTATGAACCGACAACCTGCTTTTTAGTTCATTTCCCATCAAAACCTAAAATGTGTCTGAATTTAAAATTTTGATGCTTACTCTTACAGCTTCATGTCCTAAACATTGCGTAGCTCATAGTACTTGACTTGAGAACTGCTGATGAGCTATGTGGCCTTCCAGTAATAGCTACCTGCTGGAAGCCTGCATACAAGCCAACAAGGAAGTTGTCCTGTCTTTCAGGGTCAAGGATGGCTTCTATAAGGGCCATATATTCAAAGTATTACATAAGTTCTTTACTATTATGTCATCATATAGATTTTGACACATGCATCATACTAAAACTTAATCATAGGCCAATACTGGCCAGTGGTATTGTAGATGTAAGCAAATATAGTAATACTCCATCAAATCTCAACACAAAGAAGCTTTAAGATCAGAAGTACAAGATGAAACTGTGGTCCTACTCAGCCTAGTGTAGATGTGGCAGGAAGTGGGAATATATAAATATACACATACATACATGTACACACACAATAAAAAACGTTGTCTAGAAACAGTTCATCAATTTCCAGAAAATTATATTATTTGGTGGTTAAGTAACCAATTTGTGAGCAATCCACAACCCTTGGCTTGTGTCCCCCTTCTTTTCTGGCTGGATGCCTTTTGGCCATTTCACTTCTCGGGAATATTTCCAGCTATGAGTAGTCAGGGGGAATAAAAATGGTGAATATCAAATTAGTCATTCGGCCTGCTTGTCATTAGCTCTTAGGAAGGTTTGATGGAGAAAACAATGAAAATTAGATTTGTGGGTTGTCAGCCTCAATAATTTCTTCATTTTTACCTCTGATTTTTCATGGATAATGTAGAATTGGTATTACTGCTCAAATGTCACAATTTCCAAGCTTGGCTTGTTTTTAATTAAGTCATGAATATTCATCAATAGTCATGGTAGATCATATTCTTAGTCATTAGTCACAGATTTCATTCCCAAGGTCCCTGTTTAGTTTTTACATAATTCTATTTGTGTAAATGACCTTCTGTGTTATACAAGAATATATTTAGGATTTGGTACTTTGAGCACAGAAATTTTTCCATTTCAATCATAACTTCTAAATTGCAGAGATAGCAATTTTAGAGTAACCTGTACTAAATCTGTTATGCTCGGAGAATAAGTTTCACTTAAAAGAAAGAAGAAGAAGTTATGTATGTCTTAGATTGTGATGCAAAGTATGATGTCATTTGTATTTTCCAAGTAAACTTCAGCATATGCATTGGTGTTTTTCCTTCATGAGATAGTGAGTAGCCAGACCGGGAGAATGTTCTTCCTCACCATGCGTACACTGAGTGTGCTCTCAAATAATTGTTTCTATGCTTCTCAAAAACCCCAATATTGAATTACAGAAGTACTAAGCCCTTCCCAGAAAGCTGCTGAGAAACATGTGGAATATTTTACCCTGAAATGTGGTTGTGATTTAATGGTACTGCATTAAAGAAAATACAGTTGTTAGACAAACCCCGCTAATTATCTAGTTTTGCCAGCAAACACTGGCACATGTGTTTTACAGAGGTGTAATATAATTCATTACCATTAAGAGGCACAAAAGTTGTCATTAATGTAAGCTGTGCTTTGGGCAGAATCTGTGAGCAAAACGTAAACTTTCCAGTATTTCTAATATTAAAGGATAATTATCTTGTGAGTACAATCAAATGTAGTTATAATCAAAAGTTGATTATTAAGCACTGAACCAAAGTAAAAAGAATTGTATTCCTGAATTATATTTGTTATTTGATCATAAAATCATTCCTAATTTTCCATAAACGAAAGCCATCACTAAACAATACAGAGGGGGGGGAAAAGTGCAAGTTTTGGGTTACTTGAATTAGTAAGACTGCCTTTATGATTATTTTTTGTGTAGTTAGTGGGTTTGTTGTTGTTGTTGTTGTTGTTGTTTTGGCTGTGCGGCATGTGGGATCTTAGATCCCCAACCAGGGATGGAACCCGTGGCCTCTGCATTGGAAGTGCGGAATCTTAACCACTGGACCACCAGGGAAGTCCAGTAGTTAGTGTTTTAATAGGAATTTGAAGACTTCTCATTCAAGATTTGCCTAAGCTTTTTGTACATATCCACTTCCCCTCCACCCACCCATCTTCCTCCCTAACTAGATAGAAAATTCTAGGTAAATCATTATTTCTTCTTCCTCTTTTTTCTTTATTTCATAGAAAACAGCATTTTAGAGTTAAAGTCAAACTAGTGTTTACATCAGCCAAAATATACTTTTGAGAACCTGGAATTCTGTATCTTTTTACAAGGAATAAACTTTATAAGGTACTTTGGAGAAGGTGAGTTTATAGTTGTGGTAAATTAAAGCTACTCAATTAGAAAATTCTCAGTGTTTTTCTCTTTTTTTTCATGAAGCATTTATTAAATATGAGTAATAACTTAGGCTCAGAGCTACAATATAAGTTCTGGGTTTTGTCTCTCTTCTTTGTAATGCTCCCTTAGGCGTACTATGCTCTAATCCTCTATTGCTGTGTAACAAATTACCTCCCAAAATGTAGTGGCTTAAAACAACACGCATTTATCATCTCAGAGTTTCTGTGAATCAGCAGTTTGGAAGCCATGTAGCTGGGAGACTCTGACTCAGTGTCTCCCACCGGGTTGCAATGAAGATGCTGGACGGAGCTGCATCATCGTAAGGGAAGCAGGATCTGACTGGGGTTGGAGGACTTGCTCCCAAATTCACTCTATGGCTGTTCACAAGAGATTTTACTTGCCAGACACTGCAGTTCCCCACGATGTGAGTCTCTGCAAAGTGTTACTTTGCAGAGACTTTTTAACTTTTTTTTAACTTTTTGTTAAAAAAGAGAGACTTTTTTTTAACTTTTTGTTAGTTTCTGCTTTATAACAAAGTGAATCAGTTATACATATACATATGTTCCCATATCTCTTCCCTCTTGCGTCTCCCTCCCTCCCACCCTCCCTATCCCACCCCTCCAGGCGGTCACAAAGCACCGAGCTGATCTCCCTGTGCTATGGGGCTGCTTCCCACTAGCTATCTATTTTACATTTGGTAGTATCTATAAGTCCATGCCTCTCTCTCGCTTTGTCACAGCGTACCCTTCCCCCTCCCCATATCCTCAAGTCCATTCTCTAGTAGGTCTGTGTCTTCATTCCTGTCTTACCCCTAGGTTCTTCATGACATTATTTTTTCTTAAATTACATATATATGTGTTAGCGTACGGTATTTGTATTTCACTTTCTGACTTACTTCACTCTGTATGACAGACTCTAGGTCTACCCACCTCATTACAAATAGCTCAATTTCATTTTTTTAATGACTGAGTAATATTGCATTGTATATATGTGCCACATCTTCTTTATCCATTCATCCGATGATGGAAACTTAGGTTGTTTCCATCTCTGGGCTATGGTAAATAGAGCTGCAATGAACATTTTGGTACATGACTATTTTTGAATTATGGTTTTCTCAGGGTATATGCCCAGTAGTGGGATTGCTGGGTCATATGGTAGTCCTATTTGTAGTTTCTTAAGGAACCTCCATACTGTTCTCCATAGTGGCTGTTCCAATTCACATTCCCACCAGCAGTGCAAGAGTGCTCCCTGTTCTCCACACCCTCTCCAGCATTTATTGTTTCTAGATTTTTTGATGATGGCCATTCTGACTGGTCTGAGATGATATCTCATTGTAGTTTTGATTTGCAATTCTCTAATGATTAATGAAGTTGAGCATTCGTTCATGTGTTTGTTGGCAATCTGTATATCTTCTTTGGAGAAATGTCTATTTAGGTCTTCTGCCCATTTTTGGATTGGGTTGTTTGTTATTTTCTTATTGAGCTGCATGAGCTGCTTATAAATTTTGGAGATTAATCCTTTGTCAGTTGCTTCATTTGCAAATATTTTCTTCCATTCTGAAGGTTGTCTTTTGGTCTTGTTTATGGTTTCCTTTGCTGCGCAAAAGCTTTCAAGATTCATTAGGTCCCATTTGTTTATTTTTGTTTCTATTTCCATTTCTCTAGGAGGTGGGTCAAAAAGGACCTTGCTGTGATTTATGTCATAGAGTGTTCTGCCTATGTTTTCCTCTAAGAGTTTGATAGTTACTGGCCTTTTATATTTAGGTCTTTAATCCATTTTGAGCTTCTTTTTGTGTATGGTGTTAGGGAGTGATCTAATCTTATACTTTTACATGTAGCTGTCCAGTTTTCCCAGCACCACTTATTGAAGAGGCTGTCCTTTCTCCACTGTACACGCCTGCATACTTTATCAAAGATAAGGTGGCCATATGTGCGTGGGTTTATCTCTGGGCTTTCTATCCTGTTCCATTGATCTATCTTTCTGTTTTTGTGCCAGTACCATACTGTCTTGATTACTGTAGCTTTGTAGTGTAGTCTGAAGTCAGGGAGCCTGATTCCTCCAGGTCCGTTTTTCGTTCTCAAGATTGCTTTGGCTTTTTGGGGTGTTTTGTGTTTCCATACAAATTGTGAAATTTTTTGTTCTAGTTCTGTGAAAAATACCGGTGGTAGTTTGATAGGGATTGCATTGAATCTGTAGATTGCTTTGGGTAGTAGAGTCATTTTCACAATGTTGATTCTTCCAATCCAAGAACATGGTATATCTCTCCATCTATTTGTATCACCTTTAATTTCTTTCATCAGTGTCTTATAATTTTCTGCATACAGGTCTTTTGTCTCCTTAGGTAGGTTTATTCCTAGATATTTTATTCTTTTTGTTGCAGTGGTAAATGAGAGTGTTTTCTTGATTTCACTTTCAGATTTTTCATCATTAGTGTATAGGAATGCCAGAGATTTTTTTTTTTTTTTTAAGTGCATTTTTTTACAGATTGAAGGTTTCTGGCAACCCTGCATAGAGCAAGTCTATGGGCGCCATTTTTCCAACAGCATTGGCTCACTGCCTGTCTCTCTGTCACATTTTGGTAATTCTCACAATATTTCAAGCGTTTTCATTATTATATTTGTTACTGTGATCTTTGATCAGTGATGTTACTATTGCAAAAAGATTCTAACTCACTGAAGGCTCAGACAATGGTTAGCATTTTTTAGCAGTCAAGTTTGTTTTTTTTTTTTTGGCTGCACAACTTGGCATGCAGGATCTTAGTTCCCTGACCAGGGATCCAACCTGTGCACCCCGCAGTGGAAGTGCAGAGTCCTAACCACTGGACAGCCAGGGAATTCCCGAGTATTATTTAATTAAGGTATGCGCACTGTTTTTTTAAGACATAATGCTATTGCACACTTAATAGACTACAGTACAGTGTAAACATAATTTTTTTTTTGTGGAGTATTTTTTTTAACATCTTTATTGGAGTATAATTGCTTTACAATGGTATGTTAGTTTCAGCTTCACAACAAAATGAATCAGTTATATATATACATACGTTCCCATATCTCTTCCCGCTTGCGTCTCCCTCCCTCCCACCCTCCCTATCCCACCCCTCCAGGCGGTCACAAAGCACCGAGCTGATCTCCCTGTGCTATGCGGCTGCTTCCCACTAGCTATCTACCTTACGTTTGGTAGTGTATATATGTCCATGCCTCTTTCTTGCTTTGTCACTGTTTACCCTTCCCCCTCCCCATAGCCTCAAGTCCATTCTCTAGTAAGTCTGTGTCTTTATTCCTGTTTCACCCCTAGGTTTTTCATGACATTTTTTTTTCTTAAATTCCATATATATGTGTTAGCATACTGTATTTGTCTCTCTCTTTCTGACTTACTTCACTCTGTATGACAGACTCTAGGTCTATCCACCTCATTACAAATAGCTCAATTTCGTTTCTTTTTATGGCTGAGTAATATTCCATTGTATATATGTGCCACATCTTCTTTATCCATTCATCCAATGATGGACTCTTAGGTTGTTTCCATCTCTGGGCTATTGTAAATAGAGCTGCAATGAACATTTTGGTACATGACTCTTTTTGAATTATGGTTTTCTCAGGGTATATGCCCAGTAGTGGGATTGCTGGGTCATATGGTAGTACTATTTGTAGCTTTTTAAGGAACCTCCATACTGTTCTCCACAGTGGCTGTATCAATTTACATTCCCACCAACAGTGTAAGAGGGTTCCCTTTTCTCCACACCCTCGCCAGCATTTATTGTTTCTAGATTTTTTGATGATGGCCATTCTGACTGGTGTGAGATGATATCTCATTATAGATTTGATTTGCATTTCTCTAATGATTAGTGATATTGAGCATTCTTTCATGTGTTTGTTGGCACTGTGTATATCTTCTTTGGAGAAGTGTCTATTTAGGTCTTCTGCCCATTTTTGGATTGGGTTGTTTGTTTTTTTGTTATTAAGCTGCATGAGCTGCTTATAAATTTTAGAGATTAATCCTTTGTCAGTTGCTTCATTTGCAAATATTTTCACCCATTCTGAGAGTTGTCTTTTAGTCTTGTTTATGGTTTCCTTTGCTGTGCAAAAGCTTTCAAGATTCATTAGGTCCCATTTGTTTACTTTAGTTTTTATTTCCATTTCTCTAGGAGGTGGGTCAAAAAGGACCTTGCTGTGATTTATGTCACAGAGTGTCCTGCCTATCTTTTCCTCTAAGAGTTTGATAGTTTCTGGCCTTACATTTAGGTCTTTAATCCATTTTGAGCTTATTTTTGTGTATGGTGTTAGGGAGTGATCTAATCTCATACTTTTACATGTAGCTGTCCAGTATTCCCAGCACCACTTATTGAATAGGCTGTCCTTTCTCCACTGTACATTCCTGCCTCCTTTCTCAAAGATAAGGTGGCCATATGTGCGTGGGTTTATCTCTGGGCTTTCTATCCTGTTCCATTGATCTATCTTTCTGTTTTTGTGCCAGTACCATACTGTCTTGATTACTGTAGCTTTGTAGTATAGTCTGAAGTCAGGAAGCCTGATTCCTCCAGCTCCATTTTTCGTTCTCAAGATTGCTTTGGCTATTCGGGGTTTTTTGTGTTTCCATACAAATTGTGAAATTTTTTGTTCTAGTTCTGTGGAAAATGTCAGTGGTAGTTTGATAGGGATTGCATTGAATCTGTAGATTGCTTTGGGTAGTAGAGTCATTTTCACAATGTTGATTCTTCCAATCCAAGAACATGGTATATCTCTCCATCTATTTGTATCATCTTTAATTTCTTTCATCAGTGTCTTATAATTTTCTGCATACAGGTCTTTTGTCTCCTTAGGTAGGTTTATTCCTAGATATTTTATTCTTTTTGTTGCAGTGGTAACTGGGACTGTTTTCTTGATTTCACTTTCAGATTTTTCATCCTTAGTGTATAGGAATGCCAAAGATTTCTGTGCATTAATTTTGTATCCTGCAACTTTACCGAATTCATTGATTAGCTCTAGTAGTTTTCTGGTAGCATCTTTAGGATTCTCTATGTATAGTATCATGTCATCTGCAAACAGTGACAGCTTTACTTCTTCTTTTCCTATTTGGGTTCCTTTTATTTCCTTTTCTGATTGCTGTGGCTAAAACTTCCAAAACTATGTTGAATAAGAGTGGTGAGAGTGGGCAACCTTGTCCTGTTCCTGATCTTAGTGGAAATGCTTTCAGTTTTTCACCATTGAGGACGATGTTGGCTGTGGGTTTGTCATATATGGCCTTTATTATGTTGAGGAAAGTTCCCTCTATGCCTACTTTCTGCAGGGTTTTTATCATAAATGGGTGTTGAATTTTGTCAAAAGCTTTCTCTGCATGTATTGAGATGATCATATGGTTTTTCTCCTTCAATTTGTTAATATGGTGTATCACGTTGATTGATTTGTGTATATTGAAGAATGCTTGCATACCTGAAATAAACCCCACTTGATCATGGTGTATGATCCGTTTAATGTGCTGTTGGATTCTGTTTGCTAGTATTTTGTTGAGGATCTTTGCATCTATGTTCATCAGTGATATTGGCCTGTAGTTTTCTTTCTTTGTGACATCCTTGTCTGGTTTTGGTATCAGGGTGATGGTGGCCTCGTAGAATGAGTTGGGGAGTGTTCCTCCCTCTGCTATATTTTGGATGAGTCTGAGAAAGATAGGTGATAGCTCTTCTCTAAATGTTTGATAGAATTCGCCTGTGAAGCCATCTGGTCCTGGGCTTTTGCTTGTTGGAAGATTTTTAATCACAGTTTCAATTTCAGTGCTTGTGATTGATCTGTTCATTTTTTTATTTCTTCCTGATTCCGTCTTGGCAAGCTGTGCATTTCTCAGAATTTGTCCATTTCTTCTAGGTTGTCCATTTTATTGGCTTAGCGTTGCTTGTAGTAATCTCTCATGATCTTTTGTATTTCTGCATTGTCAGTTGTTACTTGTTTTTTCTTATTTCTAATTCTATTGATTTGAGTCTTCTCCCTTATTTTCTTGATAAGTCTCCCTAATGGTTTATCAATTTTGTTTATCCTTTCAAAGAACCAGCTTTTAGTTTTATTGATCTTTGCTATCGTTTCCTTCATTTATTTCTGATCTGATTTTTATGATTTCTTTCCTTCTGCTAACTCTGGTGTTTTTTTGTTCTTCTTTCTCTAATTGCTTCAGGTGCAAGGTTAGGTTGTTTATTCGAGATGTTTCCTGTTTCTTAAGGGAGGATTGTATTGCTATAAACTTCCCTCTTAGAACTGCTTTTGCTGCATCCCATAGATTTTGAGTCGTCGTGTCTCCATTGTCATTTGTTTCTAGGTATTTTTTGATCCTCTTTGATTTCTTCAGTGATCACTTTGTTATTAAGTAGTGTATTGTTTAGCCTCCATGTGTTTGTATTTTTTATAGATCTTTTCCTGTAATTGATATCTAGTCTCATAGCGTTGTGGTCAGAAAAGATACTTGATACAATTTCAATTTTCTTAAATTTACCAAGGCTTGATTTGTGACCCAAGATATGATCTATCCTGGAGAATGTTCCATGAGCACTTGAGAAAAATGTGTATTCTGTTGTTTTTGGATGGAATGTCCTATAAATATCAATTAAGTCCATCTCATTTAATGTATCATTTAAAGCTTGTGTTTCCTTATTTGTTTTCATTTTGGATTATCTGTCCATTGGTGAAAGTGGGGTGTTAAAGTCCCCTACTATGAATGTGTTACTGTCGATTTCCCCTTTTATGGCTGTCAGTATTTGCCTTATGTATTGAGGTGCTCCTATGTTGGGTGCATAAATATTTACAATTGTTATATCTTCTTCTTGGATCGATCCTTTGATCATTATGTAGTGTCCTTCTTTGTCTCTTCTAATTGTCTTTATTTTAAAGTCTATTTTGTCTGATATGAGAATTGCTACTCCAGCTTTTCTTTTGGTTTCCATTTGCATGAAATACCTTTTTCCATCCCCTTACTTTCAGTCTGTATGTGTCTCTAGGTCTGAAGTGGGTCTCTTGTAGACAGCAAATATATGTATCTTGTGTTTGTATCCATTCAGCCAATCTGTGTCTTTTGGTGGGAGCATTTAGTCCATTTACATTTAAGGTAATTATCGATATGTGTGTTCTCATTCCCATTTTCTTAATTGTTTTCAGTTCGTTATTGTAGGTGTTTTCCTTCTCTTGTGTTTCCTGCCTAGAGAAGTTCCTTTAGCATTTGTTGTAGAGCTGGTTTGGTGGTGCTGAACTCTCTCAGCTTTTGCTTGTCATTAAAGGTTTTAATTTCTCCATCAAATCTGAATGAGATCCTTGCTGGGTAGACTAATCTTGGTTGCAGGTTTTTCTCCTTCATCACTTTAAATATGTCCTGCCAGTCCCTTCTGGCTTGCAGAGTTTCTGCTGAAAGATCAGCTGTTAACCTTATGGGGATTCCCTTGTGTGTTATTTGTTGTTTTTCCTTTGCTGCTTTTAATATGTTTTCTTTGTATTTAATTTTTGACAGTTTGCTTAATATGTGTCTTGGCGTATTTCTCCTTGGATTTATCCTGTATGGGACTCTCTGTGCTTCCTGGACTTGATTAACTATTTCCTTTCCCATATTAGGGAAGTTTTCAACTATAATCTCTTCAAATATTTTCTCAGTCCCTTTCTTATTCTCTTCTTCTTCTAGAACCCCTATAATTCGAATGTTGGTGTGTTTAATGTTGTCCCAGAGGTCTCTGAGACTGTCCTCAGTTCTTTTCATTCTTTTTTCTTTATTCTGCTCTGCAGTAGTTATTTCCACTATTTTATCTTCCAGGTCACTTATCCGTTCTTCTGCCTCAGTTATTCTGCTATTGATCCCATCTAGAGTATTTTTCATTTCATTTATTGTGATGTTCATCATTGTCTGTTTCATCTTTAGTTCTTCTAGGTCCTTGTTAACTGATTCTTGCATTTTGTCTATTCTATTTCCAAGATTTTGCATCATCTTTACTATCATTATTCTGAATTCTTTTTCAGGTAGACTGCCTATTTCCTCTTCATTTGTTAGGTCTGGTGGGTTTTTATCTTGCTCCTTCATCTGCTGTGTGTTTTTCTGTCTTTTCATTTGGCTTATCTTACTGTGTTTGGGGTCTCCTTTTCGTAGGCTGCAGGTTCGTAGTTTCTGTTGTTTTTTGTCTGTCCCCAGTGGCTAAGTTTGGTTCAGTGGGTTGTGTAGGCTTCCTGGTGGAGGGTACTAGTGCGTGTGTTCTGGTGGATGAGGCTGGATCTTGTCTTTCTGGTGGGCAGGTCCACGTCTGGGGTGTGTTTTGGGGTGTCTGTAGACTTATTATGATTTTGGGCAGCCTCTCTGCTAATGGGTGGGGTTGTGTTCCTGTCTTGCTAGTTGCTTGGCATAGGATGTCCAGCACTGTAGCTTGCTGGTCGTTGAGTGAAGCTGGGTGCTGGCGTTGAGATGGAGATCTCTGGGAGATTTTCGCTGTTTGATTTTATGTGCAGCTGGGAGGCCACTTCTGGGCCAGTGTCCTGAAGTTGGCTCTCCCACCTCAGAGGCACAGCACTGACTCCTGGCTGCAGCACCAATTGCCTTTCATCCACAGGGCTCCTTAATTTGGGATGATTCGTTGTCTATTCATGTATTCCACAGATGCAGGGTACATCAAGTTGATTGTGCAGCTTTAATCCACTGCTTCTGAGGCTGCTGGGAGAGATTTCCCTTTCTCTTCTTTGTTCTCACAGTTCCCAGGGGCTTAGCTTTGGATTTGGCCCCGCATGTGCGTGTAGGTCGCCTGAGGGCGTCTGTTCTTTGCTCAGACAGGACAGGGTTAAAGTAGCCGCTGATTCGGAGGCTCTGGCTCACTCAGGCCGGGGGGGGGGGGGGGGGCGGTGTAGGGAGGGTCACGGAGTGTGGGGCGGGCCTGCGGCGGCAGAGGCCGGCATGACGTTGCTAGCCTGAGGTGCGCCGTGTGTTCTCCCGGGGGAGTTCTCCCTGCATCCCGGGACCCTGGCAGTGGCGGGCTGCACAGGCTCCCCGGAAGGGGGTGTGGATAGTGACCTGTGTTCGCACACAGGCTTCTTGGTGGCGGCAGCAGCAGCCTTAGCGTCTCATGTCTGTCTCTGGGCTCCGCACTTTTAGCCGCGGCTGGCGCCCGTCTCTGGAGCTCTCTTAAGCAGCGTTCTTAATCCCCTCTCCTCGTGCACCAGGAAACAAAGAGGGAAGAAAAAGTCTCTTGCCTCTTCGGCAGGTCCAGACTTTTCCCCGGACTCCCTCCCGGCTAGCCACAGTGCACTACCGCCCTGTAGGCTGTGTTCACGCCGCCAACCTCAGTCCTCTCCCGGCGCTCTGACAGAAGCCGGAGCCTCAGCTCCCAGCCCCGCCCGCCCCGACGGGCGAGCAGACAAGCCTCTCGGCTGGTGAGTGCTGGTCGGCCCGATCCTCTGCGCTGGAATCTCTCCACTTTGTCCTCCGCACCCTGTTGCTGTGCTCTCCTCCGCGGCTCCCAAGCTCCCCCACTCCGCCACCCGAAGTCTCCGGCCGCGAAGGGGCTTCCTAGTGTGTGGACACTTTTCCTTCTTCACAGCTCCCTCCCACTGGTGCAGGTCCCGTCCCTATCCTTTTATCTCTGTTTAGTTTTTTCTTTTGCCCTAACCAGGTACGTGGGGGCTTCCGTGCCTTTTGGGAGGTCTGAGGTCTTGTGCCAGCGTTCAGTAGGTGCTCCGTAGGAGTTGTTCCACGCGTAGATGTATTTCTGGTGTATCTGTGGGGAGGAAGGTGATCTCCGCATCTTACTTTTCCGCCATATTCCCAGAAGTCCAATGCCACAGATTTCTGTGCATTAATTTTGTATCGTGCTACTTTACCAAATTCATCGATTAGCTCTAGTAGTTTTCTGGTAGCATCTTTAGGATTCTCTATGTTTAGTATCATGTCATCTGCAAAGAGTGACGGCTTTACTTCTTCTTTTCCAATTTGGATTCCTTTTATTTCCTTTTCTTGTCTGATTGCCGTGGCTAACACTTCCAAAATTATGTTGAATAAGAGTGGTGAGAGTGGGCAACCTTGTCTTGTTCCTGATCTTAGTGGAAATGCTTTCAGTTTTTCACCATTGAGGACGATGTTGGCTGTGGGTTTGTCATATATGGCCTTTATTATGTTGAGGAAAGTTCCCTCTATGCCTACTTTCTGCAGGGTTTTTATCATAAATGGGTGTTGAATTTTGTCGAAAGCTTTCTCTACATCTATTGAGATGATCATATGGTTTTTCTCCTTCAATTTGTTAATATGGTTTATCACATTGATTGATTTGCATATACTGAAGAATCCTTGCGTTCCTGGAATAAACCCCACTTGATCATGGTGTATGATCCTTTTAATGTGCTGTTGGATTCTGTTTGCTAGTGTTTTGTTGAGGATTTATGCATCTATGTTCATCAGTGATATTGGCCTGTAGTTTTCTTTCTTTGTGACATCCTTGTCTGGTTTTGGTATCAAGGTGACGGTGGCCTCGTAGAATGAGTTTGGGAGTGTTCCTCCCTCTGCTATATTTTGGAGGAGTTTGAGAAGGATAGGTATTATCTCTTCTCTAAATGTTTGATAGAATTCCCCTGTGAAGCCATCTGGTCCTGGGCTTTTGTTTGTTGGAAGATTTTTAATCACAGTTTCAATTTCAGTGCTTGTGATTGGTCTGTTCATTTTTTATTTCTTCCTGATTCAGTCTTGGCAAGCTGTGCATTTCTCAGAATTTGTCCATTTCTTCTAGGTTGTCCATTTTATCGGCTTACAGTTGCTTGTAGTAATCTCTCATGATCTTTTGTATTTCTGCATTGTCAGTTGTTACTTCTTTTTTCTCATTTCTAATTCTATTGATTTGAGTCTTCTCCAATTTTTTCTTGATGAGTCTGGCTAATGGCTTATCAATTTTGTTTATCTTCTTAAAGAACCAGCCTTTAGTTTTATTGACCTTTGCTATCATTTCCTTCATTTCTTTTTCATTTATTTCTGATCTGATTTTTATGATTTCTTTCCTTCTGCTAACTCTGGTGTTTTTTTGTTCTTCTTTCTCTAATTGCTTTAGGTGCAAGGTTAGGTTGTTTATTTGACTTGTTTCCTATTTCTTAAGGTAGGATTGTATTGCTATAAACTTCCCTCTTAGAACTGCTTTTGCTGCATCCCATAGATATTGGGCCGTCATGTCTCCATTGTCATTTGTTTCTAGGTATTTTTTTATGTCCTCTGATTTCTTCAGTGATCAGTTCGTTATTAAGTAGTGTATTGTTTAGCCTCCATGGGTTTGTATTTTTTACGGATCTTTTCCTCTAATTGATATCTAATCTCATAGCTTTGTGGTCGGAAAAGTTACTTGAAACAATTTTAATTTTCTTAAACTTACCAAGGCTTGACTTGTGACCCAAGATATGATCTATCCTGGAGAATGTTCCATGAGCACTTGAGAAAAATGTGTATTCTGTTTTTTTTGAATGGAATGTTCTATAAATATCAGTTAAGTCCATCTTGTTTAATGTATCATTTAAAGCTTGTGTTTCCTTATTTATTTTCATTTTGGATTATCTGTCCATTGGTGAAAGTGGGGTGTTAAAGTCCCCTACTATGAATGTGTTACTGTCGATTTCCCCTTTTATGGCTGTCAGTATTTGCCTTATGTATTGAGGTGCTCCTATGTTGGGTGCATAAATATTTACAATTGTTATATCTTCTTCTTGGATTGATCCCTTGATCATTATGTAGTGTCCTTCTTTGTCTCTTCTAATTGTCTTTATTTTAAAGTCTATTTTGTCTGATATGAGAATTGCTACTCCAGCTTTCCTTTGGTTTCCATTTGCTTGGAATATCTTTTTCCATCCCCTTACTTTCTGTCTGTATGTGTCTCTAGGTCTGAAGTGGGTCTCTTGTAGACACCATATGTATAGGTCTTGTTTTTGTATCCATTCAGCCAATCTGTGTCTTTTGGTGGGAGCATTTAGTCCATTTACATTTAAGGTAATTATCGAGATGTATGTTCCTATTCCCATTTTCTTAATTGTTTTCAGTTCGTTATTGTAGGTGTTTTCCTTCTCTTGTGTTTCTTGCCTAGAGAAGTTCCTTTAGCATTTGTTGTAAAGCTGGTTTGGTGGTGTTGAACTCTCTGAGCTTTTGCTTGTCTGTTTTTAATTTCTCCATCAAATCTGGATGAGATCCTTGCTGGCTAGAGTAATCTTGGTTGCAGGTTTTTCTCCTTCATCACTTTAAATATGTCCTGCCAGTCCCTTCTGGCTTGCAGAGTTTCTGCTGAAAGATCAGCTGTTAACCTCATGGGGATTCCCTTGTGTGTTATTGGTTGTTTTTCCCTTGCTGCTTTTAATATGTTTTCTCTGTATTTAATTTTTGACAGTTTGATTCATATGTGTCTTGGCATATTTCTCCTTGGATTTGTCCTGTATGGGACTCTCTATGCATCCTGGACTTGATTAAATATTTCCTTTCCCATATTAGGGAAGTTTTCAACTATAATCTCTTCAAATATTTTCTCAGTCCCTTTCTTATTCTATTCTTCTTCTGGAACCCCTATAATTCGAATGTTGGTGCATTTAATGTTGTCCCAGAGGTCTCTGAGACTGTCCTCAGTTCTTTTCATTCTTTTTTCTTTATTCTGCTCTGCAGTATTTTCCATTTTATCTTCCAGGTCACTTATCCGTTCTGCCTCAGTTATTCTGCTATTGATCCCATCTAGAGTATTTTTAATTTCATTTATTGTGTTGTTCATCAGTTCTTGTTTCATCTTACTTCTTCGAGGTTCTTGTTAAATGTTTCTTGCATTTTGTCTATTCTGTTTCCAAGATTTTGGATCATCTTTACTATCATTATTCTGAATTCTTTTTCAGGTAGACTGCCTATTTTCTCTTCATTTGTTAGGTCTGGTCGGTTTTTATCTTGCTCCTTCATGTGCTGTGTGTTTTTTGTCTTCTCATTTTGCTTATCTTACTGTGTTTGGAGTGTCCTTTTTGCAGGCTGCAGGTTCGTAGTTCCTGTTGTTTTTTATGTCTGTCCCCAGTGGCTAAGTTTGGTTCAGTGGGTTGTTTAGGCTTCCTGGTGAAGGGGACTATTGCCTGTGTTCTGGTGGATGAGGCTGGATCTTGTCTTTCTGGTGGGCAGGTCCACGTCTGATGGTGTGTTTTGGGGTGTCTGTGGACTTATCATAATTTTAGGCAGCCTCTGCTAATGGGTGGGGTTGTGTTCCTGTCTTGCTAGTTGCTTGGCATAGGATGTCCAGCACTGTAGCTTGCTGGTCGTTGAGTGAAGCTGGGTGCTGGTGTTGAGATGGAGATCTGTGGGAGATTTTTGCCGTTTGATAGTATGTGGAGCTGGGAGGTCTCTTGTAGACCAGTGTCCTGAAGTTGGCTCTCCCACCTCAGAGGCACAGCACTGATTGCTGGCTGCAGCGCCAAGAGCCTTTTATCCACACAGCTCAGAATAAAAGGGAGAAAAAGTAGAAGGAAAGAAAGAGGATAAAAGAAAATAAAGTTATTAAAATAAAAAATAATTATTAAGAAAAAAATTTTTAAAGAAAGAACAAAAAACGGATGGATAGAACCCTAGGACAAATGGTGGAAGCAAAGCTATACAGACAAAATATCACACAGAAGCATACACATACACACTCACAAAAAGAGGAAAAGGGGAAAAATTCATAAATCTTGCTCTCAAAGTCCACCTCCTCAATTTGGGATGATCCGTTGTCTATTCATGTATTCCACAGATGCAGGGTACATCAAGTTGATTGTGGAGCTTTAATCCGCTGCTTCTGAGGCTGCTGGGAGAGATTTCCCTTTCTCTTCTTTGTTCGCACAGCTCCCGGGGCTCAGCTTTGGATTTGGCCATGCCTCTGTGTGTAGGTCGCCAGAGGGCGTCTCTTCTTCGCTCAGAGAGGACAGGGTTAAAGGAGCCGCTGATTCGGGGACTCTGGCTCACTCAGGCCAGGGGGAGGGAGGGGCATGGATGCGGGGCGAGCCTGCGGTGGCAGAAGCCGGCGTGACGTTGCACCAGACTGAGGCGCGCCGTCGTTCTTCTGGGGAAGTTGTCCTTGGATCCCGGGACCCTAGCAGTGGTGGGCTGCACAGGCTTCCCAGAAGGGGGGTGTGGACAGTGACCTGTGCTCACACACAGGCTTCTTAGTGGCGGCAGCAGCAGCCTTAGTGTCCCATGCAAGTCTTTGGGGTCCGCGCTGTTAGCCGCGGCTCGCGCCCGTCTCTGGAGCTCTCTTTTTTTTTTGGAGCTCCTTTAAGCAGTACTCTTAATCCCCTCTCCTCGCGCACCAGGAAACAAAGAGGGAAGAAAAAGTCTCTTGCTTCTTCGGCAGGTCCAGGCTTTTCCCCTGACTCCCTCCCTGCTAGCCGTGGTGAACTAACCCCCTGCAAGCTGTTTTCACGCCGCCAACCCCAGTCCTCTCCCTGGGATCCGACCAAAGCCCAAGCCTCAGCTCCCAGCCCCGCCCACTCCAGCGGGTGAACAGACAAGCCTCTTGGGCTGGTGAGCGCTCTTCGGCCCTGATCCTCTGTGTGGGAATCTCTCCGCTTTGTCTGCGCACTCCTGTTGCTGTGCTCTTCTCCGCGGCCCTGAAGCTTTTCCCCTCCGCCACCCACAGGCTCCGCCCGTGAAGGGGCTTCCTAGTGTGTGGAAACCTTTCCTCCTTCACAGCTCCGTCCCACCGGTACAGGTCCCGTCCCTATTCTTTGGTCTCTGTTTTTTCTTTTGCCTTACCCAGGTACGTGGGGGAGTTTCTTGCCTTTTGGGAGGTCTGAGGTCTTCTGCCAGCGTTCAGTAGGTGTTCTGTAGGAGGTGTTCCGCGTGTAGATGTATTTCTGGTGTATCTGTGGGGAAGAAGGTGATCTCCGCATCTTACTCTTCCGCCATCTTCCCGGAACCCTATCGCAAAATGTTACTTGCATGTCCTTCTGATGTGGCAGATGGCCTCCCAGAGAGGGAATCAAGGAAATCCTACTTCTTTTTTTTTTGTCTCTTTTCCTTTTCTAGTTCAGCCAACAGGTGAACCCCAGAGAGTGAGTTGCACTGCCATACCAAAAGGGATGGCACAGACACCTAAAGCCCTTTGAGAGAATATGTCCCTCTAGTCAGAGCATCCATGCAAGGGACTCCTGTGGTAAGATGATTGTGGGGTGGCATCCTGTTAGTTTGTTTTTCCTTCTAATTCACTGCTTTTCCCTGATGGCAGCCCAAATCTCATAGAATTATATGACAGTGGGAGGAGCCTAAAGCTGTGGGAGAAAGTCTTTTTCTTTTCAGAGAAATGGGGCCTAGAAAGTGAAGGAAAATCCATGAGAAGAGAGAACTAGAGAAACAGGTCCCATAATTCTGTGTATGAACTGATACAAGTCCCTGACTTAACCCTATGAGTTGGTTACATGAGTGGAACAGACACAAAAGAAGCATAGCAAATGTTTTGAGAACTCTTGTTGTCGCATAAACTGCACCATGTCCCAGACTAACCCCTGAGTGAAAGACCCAAACATTGCAACAAAGAGTTTAAAAAACTGAATTCACATTGGAACCAACACCCACAGAAAGTGATGAAGAACTTGCAGTCAAACTTACATGGCTAGATTTCCTGTTAATCAAAACAATCAACATTCTCCTGAGGATTTTAATGGGGCTTAGAATCTCACAACACATTTACAGTGTGCATAACAACATTCAAAATTATTTGACATAAAAATTTTACAAACAGAATATATGACTAATTCTCAATGGAAAAACCAGTCAACAGACACAAACTCTGAGATTCCTCAAATGTTGGAAGTATCAGATAGACTTTAAAGTACCATGAGGTAAATCTGTACACTCTTGAAGTAAATGGAAATATAAAACTTATAGACATAGAGATAGAAATAGAATAAATATTTTAAAAATCTTAACTGAAAATATGACACTGAAATAAAAACTTCCATGGATATCTTAAATGGCAGAAAGGAGATGACAAAAGTAAAGGTCACTGAACTTGAAAAATAGTAAAATAAAAATTATCCACTCTGGGGAACATAGAGAAAAAAGATTGAAAAAAATTTACAGAGTTTTAGGGACTTGTGGGAGAATGACAGAATGTCTAAAATTTGTGTCATTGGAGTCCTGGAAGAGAGAAAACATGAATTGGTGTAGGAAAAGAATAGCTGAAAACTTCCCAAGTTTGGTAAAAGACATAAATTTTCAGATTGAAGAAGCTCACCAAATTCTAAACGTAATAAACTTAAAACAATGCTCAGAAATATCTTAATAAAACTGCTGAAGACTGAAGAGAAAATATCATGAAAGCAGCCAAAGAAGAACAACACATTACTTGTAAGGGAACAAGATTTCTCAATCAGAAACCATGGAAGCTAGATGACAGTAGGAAAACATCACTAAATTGTTGGAAAAAGACTGTCAACAGTTTTACATCAACTTCTATACCAAGAGAAAATATTCAAGAATAAAGACATTCTAGAGGAAGGAAAACTAAGAATTATTTTCCAACAGATTTTCTCTAAAAGAAATACTACAGAAAGTTCCTCAAGCTGAAGGAAAATGGTAAAAGAAGGACACTTGGAACTTCAAGAATGAAAGAAAAACAGAAATGGTAAATATCAGGGTAAATAAAGTAGACTATATTTTCTCCTCTTACTTTTTTTAATATGAATGACAAAAGCAAAAGCTATAATGTTTGCTGGTGGGGTTTTCAGTGTATGTAGATGAAAACGTATAGCAACTATAACATAAGGAGTAGAAAGTAGAGACATAAATGATTGTGATGCTTTTCCATTTTATTTGAAATTGAAAAATTATAACTTTAAGAAGGCTGTAAGGGGTAAGATATATATATACGTTATATAACATATATATGCTATAATTCCTAGATAGGCTACTAAAAACATAATAGAAAAGATAGACAAAAATCCAATAGATAAATTTAAATGGAAGTAAAAAGTAAAATAATCCAACAGGAGGCATGAAAGTAGAAAGAGAAACATAAAACAAAGGAGAAAAACAGAAAGCAAACAATAAAATGGTGAATCTAATTATACCAGTAATCACATTAAATGTAAATAAACATACTAAGTGAAAAACAAAATTGTCAGGTTGGCTATATTTAATGTATTTACTTTAAATTGAATGATACAGGTAAGTTTAAAGCATGGAAATGATATACCATGCAATCACTAATCAAAAGAAATCTGTGGTGGCTATATTAATACCAGACAAAGATTTCAGGGCAAAGAAAATTACCAGAGGTAGAGAGGAACATTAGATAGTGTTAAAAGGGTCAATTCACCAAGAAGACATAACAGTTCTAAATTTGCACATACTTACCACCAAGGTAGTGGTAGGCAGAATTCCAGGATGACCCTCCCTGGCATCCCCAATCTGGTGTACACAACTGTATAATCCCTTCCTTCAAAGTATGGGCAGGACCTGCAACTACATTATGATATCACTGGTGGAATTACGTTATACTGCCTGGCAAAGATGAAGGGATTTGGCAGATGTAATTAGGGTTCCCAAGTCAGTTTTTTTTTTTGTTTGTTTTTTGTTTTTTGCGGTACAGGGGCCTCGCACTGTTGTGGCCTCTCCCGTTGCAGAGCACAGGCTCCGGACGCGCAGGCTCAGCAGCCATGGCTCACAGGCCCAGCCACTCCGCGACATGAGGGAATCTTCCCAGACCAGGGCACGAACCCGTGTCCCCTGCATCAGCCAGCGGACTCCCAACCACTGCACCACCAGGGAAGCCCCCCAAGTCAGTTTTGACTTTAAGTTAATCAAAGGAAGATTTTCTTTTGTGGGTCTAATTTAGTCAGGAAAAACTCGTTAAAGGGGTAATTGGTCTCTTCATGAAGAAAGAAATTTGCGTGCTGGCTTTGAAAGAGGTATGCTGCCGTATTACAAGAGGATCTGTGAAAGTGCTACATGGAAGGAACTGTAGGAGCTTCTAGAAGTTGAGAGTAATGCCCAGTCAGTTGCCAGCATGGAAACTGAGACCTCAGATATACAAAATTGAGGAATTAAATTATGCCAATAACCTAAGTGACCTTGGAAAAGGACCTTGAGTCTCAGGTGCCAACAATGACTTGGCTAACATGTTGATTTCAGCCTTATGGGACCATGAACAGAAGACACACCTAAACTGTGCCTGGACTCCTGACCCACAGAAACAGGGAAACAATAAATGAGTGTTATTTTAAGCTGCTAATTTTGTGGTAATTTGTTGCATAAAAATAGAAAACTAATACAAGAGCTTCCAAATACACAAATGAAAAGCTTATAGAACTGGAAGGAGGAAGAGCAAATCCAAAATTACTGTGGGAGATTTCAATACTCCTCTCTCAATAAACAATAAAAAAAAAAGAAGACAGAATATCAGCAAGGACATAGAGGACTTGAATACCATCAATCAAATGAAACAAAGTTACATTTATAGAAGAATACTCCTCCCAACAATAGCAGAATATACATTCTTTTCAATTGCACATGAAACATTTACAAAAAAATATTCTGGACCATAAAAACCAATCTTAATACACTTAAAAGACTTGTAATCAAACAAAATATGTTCCATGACCATAACAGAATTAAACTAGAAATCAAAGATATCTTAAAAATCCCCAAATATTTGAAAATGAACAATACTTATAAATAACTCATGGATCAAAGGGGTTCTCAAGGCAAATTATAAAATAGGTTTAACAAAATGAAAATACAACTTATTAAAATTTCTGGGATATAGCTAAAGCAGTGTTTACAGGTAAATTTATAGCAGTAAAGGCTTATATTAGACAGAAAGTCTCAAATCAATAACCTAAGCTTTAAGTAACTAGAAAATGAAGAGCAAATTAAGCCCAAAGTAAGTAGAAAGAAGGAAATAATAAAGAGCAGAAATCAATAAAATGCAATCCAGGAAGATAATACAGAAAACTGGTGAAACCAAAAGCTAGTTCTTTGAAAAGATCAATACAACTGATAAAACTTTACCCAAACTGACCAAGAAAAAAGAGAAGATACAAATTACAAAAATCTAAAATGTAAGAGACATCACTGCAGGTTTATAGACATTTAAAAAGCAATGAGAAAATACTATGAACAATCTTTGCCCATAAATTTAATAATTTAGATGGGACAAATTCCTTAAGGTAAAAATATTATCCATTCTATCCAACCTCTTCCAGAAAATAGAATAGAAGGATAAACTTCCTGACTCACTTTATGAAACCAGCATAACCCTGATACCAGAATCAAAGACAACAAAAAAAAGCTCCAAATCAATATACCACATGAATATTGACACAAAAATTCTGAAACCAATATGAGTTAGTTAAATACAGCAATAATTATAAAATGATAAAGCATCATGACCAATTCAGATTTATGAAGTGAATGAAAATCTGATTCAACATTTGAAAATCGACTCTAACTGACTGAAAAAGAAAACGCACAAGATTATATCAACAAATACAGAAAATGCATTTGACAAAGTTCAACAGTCATTCATGATAAAAAAAAAAAAACCTCTCAGCAAACTAGGAATAGAAAAACTTTCCTAACATGATAAAGGGCAGCTATCAAAAAAAAAGAAGGAAAAAGAAATCCTGCAGCTGACTTCATATTTAATCATGAAAGACTGAATTCTGTATAAGATCTGGAACAAGCAAGGATGCCTACTCTCTCCCTTCCTCTTCAATATTGAATTATAAGCCTAAACCAGTGGAGTAATGCAAAAGAAAAAATAAGATGACTACAGATAGGAAAAGAAAAAAACTATCTTTAATCACAAATGACATGTATGTCTATATAGAAAATCCCAAGAAATCTACAAAAATCTCAGGCATCATGTCGTTTCATGCATGCATATTTCACAATATCTCTGAGATACTCTTTTTAAAAAACTCCGCTTTTCTTTAAAAAAATAAGACAGTATTAAGAAAATGAAAAGTCAAGCCTTTTATTTTTAAAATACATATCTTTCAAAAAGCTTATATCCAGCATATATAAAGTAGTCCCAAGACTTGAGAATAAGAAAACAACTCAATATTTTTAATGGACAAAATACCGAATGGATGTTTCATCGGAAGATATATATGGAAGGCAAATAAGCACATTAAAGATGCTCAACCTCATTAGTAATTAGGGAAATGCAAAATAAAACAATGAGATTTCACTACTTAATAAGATTTCACTTATTAGAATAGCTAAATTCAAGAAAATAACACTACAAGTGCTACTGAAGAGGCAGAGCAACTAGAACTCTCAGATTTGCTGCTGAGAATGCAAAATGGTACAGCCACGTTGGAGAACATTTTAGAAGTTTCTTATAAAGTTAAAAACATAGTTATCATAAGATCCAGCTATGGAACTCCTAGTATTTATCCAAGAAAAATTAAAAAAATTTGTTTTCACAAAAACCTGTTTATAAGTGTTTATAGCAGCTTTATTCAAAATTTACAGAAATAAAAACAACAAAAATATGCTTAAACTGGAGAATAACTAAGCTCATCACACAATGGTTCATTATTCAACAATAAGAGGAACAAACTCTTGATGTAATCAACAGCATGGATAAATCTTGAATTCATTGTGCTGAGTGAAAGAAGCCAAACTAGACTATCATTTAATCTGAATTGACTTTTTTGTAGTGTTAGGTAGAGGTCAAATTTTATACTTTTTTCTAAGCAGTTGTCCTAGCCAGTTTATTGAAAAGTCTATCAATGGCACATATGTCATAATTCAAGTTTCCATATTGCTTCAGTCTGTTACGTGAACCCTGTTAATTTCTACTAATTGTTCCTGAACAATACTGCACTGTCCTACTTAATATTTACTATCTTTCTATTTATCTATATTTTATTTAATATAGCTGAATTGTTTCATACGTCTCTCTAAAGTTTTATACATCTTTGTTAAAATTGTTCTTACATATATATTTCATGCATTACTTTTTAAAAATTACATTTTTAATGTTTAATTACATAAAGCAAATGAATTTATTTTCATATGTTAATTTTGTGTCTAGCAAACTTGCTAGATAATTTATTAATACTAATAATTTATTTGGAATCTCTTTGAATTTTTGAGGTAGACAATTTTATTACCTGAGATTAATGAAGGTTTTGTTTTCTCCCTTGCAAACCCTACCCCCCCACACACATATATACAAATATATATAAATTTGCTTTGCTGCACTAGCTAGAGATTGAACAAAAGTGAGGATAATGGATGTGATTGTTTTGTTCCTGATTTTAAAGTGATGGTTTCAACACTTCAGAAGTTCTGAAGTAATGGGATTTACTTCAACACCACCAAGTAAGATGTTTGCTATAGTTTTTTATCGAATTCTTTATCGAGGTAAAGAAGTTTCCTTTTATTCCTAGTTTGCTAATTTGTTGGTTTTTTTAAGTCATGACTGATTGTTGAATGTTTTCAAACATTTTTTTGCTCCTGTATTGAGATGATTGGATTGCTTTTCTCCTTTAATACATTAATATTTTAGTGTGATTATTGACTTAATTTTCTAATGTTAAATTCAAATTGAATTTGTAGGATAAATCCAACTCAATCCTGATGTATCAACTTTTAATTTTATACATAACTTGATCCTGGTATTTATTTAATTTTGCATCATTTTTCATGAGAGATAATTTTCTTATACTATTCTTGTTGAGTTTGATGTCAAAGTTACATTAATTTTATAAAATAGTGGAATTTTTTCTCTCTTTTTCTATACTCTGTAATAATTTATTTATAGTTGGAACGTCTTTTCCTGGTAAAACCATCATGGTCTGATGTTTTCTTTGTGAGAAAATTGTTACAGTCAATTGTATTTTTTAAATTGTTACATTATTTAGGCTTTCTATTTTAAGTTGACTCCATTTTGATGAAGTATATATTTTCTCTATATAACTTTATATGTATAGTAGATTTCTATCTGTATTTGCAATATATAAAATTATTAATGTCAAGATATTCGGCAACTACTATTTTTTTGTTTTAAAATTTCGTTTTAACTTTTATGTAAAAAAATTGACTTTTTATGTTGTACAGTTTTATGTTTTGACAAATAGAGTTGTGTAACCACCACCACAATCTAACTGCAGAACCATTCTACTACCCCTCAAAATTCCTTTATGCTGCCCCATTGCAGTCAACTCCTCCCCCAGCCCTTACCACAAGCAACCACTACTCTGTTCTTCATCACTACATTTTTGCCTTTTCCAGAATGTCATAAAAATTAAATCATACATGACTTTGACTTTGGCTTCTTTTACTGAGCATTTGAGATTCACCCATGTTGTTGTGTGTGTCAGTAGTTCATTCCTTTGTATTACCGAGGAGTCTTCCACTGTATGGATGTTCCACGGTTTATCCACCCACCAGTTGAAGGATTTTTGTTTCTAGTTTATTTTTTACACAATTCAGATTCTTGTTTTCAGCTTTCTATTTTTTGTATCACTTTAGGATTAGAGAGTTACAAAGATATTACAGAGAGTTCTCATATCCTTTACTCAGCTTTCCCTATATAACTATGGGACACCCATCAACACTAAGAATTGATCAATAATACTATAAATTAAACTACAGACATTATTCAGATTTTCTGTTAATGGCATTTTTCTGTTCCAAGTTCCCATCCAGGATACCAGGTTTCCTTTAGTGATCACGTCTCCTTAATCTTCTCTAATCTGTGGTTGTTTCTCAGTCTTTCCGTGTCTCTCGTGACCTAAGCACTTTTGAAGAGTACTCATCAGATATTTTGTAGAATGTCCCTCAGTTTGGATTTGTCTGGTGTTTTCTCATTATTAGACTGAAGTAATGGATCTTTGAGAAGAACATCACAGAAGGCAAGGACCTTTCATTGTATCATATCAGGGAGTACATGCTATCAACGTGGCATCACTGGTGATGTTAACATTGATCATTTGATTATGGTAGTGTCTGCAGGTTTCTCCACTGTAAAGTTATTAATTTTATCTTTCTATTCTCTGTTCATTAGAAGTGAGTCCTTAAATCCAGCCCACACTCAAGGGGAGAGGGATTAATTTCACCTCATGGAAAGAGGAAAATCAAGGAATTTATGGAAAATATGATAAAACCACTAGAGTAATTAAAAAATATTTTCAGGAAAGTTACTGGAGGCTATGCAAATATCCTGTTCCTCTTTAAAATTTTCATCCACTAATTTTAGAATTCGTCAATGGAATTTGTCTGTGGCCATTATTACTATGGTATTCTAATGGGGATTTTCTTTCATTTTCTTTCATTCTTTCTACATTTATTAATTGAATTTCTTCTCTAAGAAAGGTTTGTCCCCTCTCCAACATTTATTGATATTAGCATGAATTCATGGACATTCATTTTATTCTTTGGGTTATAATATAATGCTGTAATTATTTATTTTGTTGCTCAAATTGTTCCAACTCTGACCATTAAGTGTTGTGTCGCTTTGACTCCTAAGTCCTTTTGACATGGCTCCATTTTTTAAAAGTACTTTCTTACTTTCTGACACAAGATCATTCAGATTAATTTTCCTGTTCAAGCCCTGAAATCAGCCATTTCTCCAAGGAGCTTTGGTTCTTTTTATTGGAAAGTGGTATTTAGAACCTAAGATCTGAGCACTTTTGCTGGTGTGTCACTTCTTTTAGGCCCTGTCAATGAACATAAAAAATTATACATTCTGTTTTCTCATTAATATAAAGTTCAAAAGCAAGAAAAATTATTCATAGAGTAGAAATTGTTATTGGTTACCTTTGAGGAACAGAGAAAGTGTAATAGCAGCCAATATGAGGAAGACTTCTGGGATGCTGGTAATGTTCTTGATTTGGATGGCAGTATCATAGAGACTTTCACTTCATTGAGTTGTACACTTACAAATTTTTGCTATTTTGTTTTTCATTTCTTAATATAAAAGTTTGTATATATTTTTTAAATGTATATGAGATGCATTTACACTCCCAGCAGAATAGCTAAAGTTTAAAATGGGGAAAATAAGCCTGAAAGTAAAAGACTAAGAATACCAAATCCTGAGGAGGATATGAAGCATCAGGAACCCTCACACACTGCTGGAGGGAATGTAAATCAGTACAACAGCATTGTTTGGCATTATCTACTAAAGTTGAACATATGCAAACCCTATAACCCAGCACTTACACCTGAGAATAAATAGGAAGAAAAGAAGGAAGAAAGCAAGAAAGATGTGTACATATGAACAGTGCTGTTCATAGCAGCATTGTTTATGATGACCTAAAGTTGGAAACAACCCAAATACCCCCTCAATAGTACAATGGATAAATAAATTATGGTCTAGCCATGCAATAGAATAATATTCTGTAATGAAAATGAACGAACTGTAGTTAATCACAGCAACATGGATAAGGCTTACAATATAATACTAAGGAGGAAAAAAACGTACAACAGATAAGTGTGAATTATTTGAAGTTCAAAACAGGCATAAATAAACTATGGTTGTAGAAATCAGTGTAGTGGTTACATTTAGGGGGGATGGAAAAAGTTGTAAGAAGAATAAGAGGACATTTATAGGATGTTAGCCATCTTTCTTGAATTAGATGGTAGTTATAAATATTAGCTTTTTTGATAATCCATTGAGTAGCACACATTGGTCTGTACATGTATTCGTTGCCGGGGGCTGCTACATAAATTTATTACAGTTCTACAGGTTAAAAATCTGAAATCAACGTGCTGGCAGGTCTTCACTTCCTCCAGAGACTAGAACGGAATCCATTCTTTGTCTCTTCCAGGTGCTGGTGGCTGCCAGCACTCCTTGACTTAAGGCTACATCAGTCCAATCTTTGCCTTCATCTTCACATCACCTTCTCCTCTGTATGTTCTAACCTTTCTCTTATAAAGATGCTTGTGATGGCATTTAAGGCCCGCCTGTATGATCCAGTATAGTCTCATCTTAGAATCCATAAAATTTAATCATATGTGCAAAGACACTTTTTCCAAATAAGATGACTTTCAGAGGTTCTAGGTATTTGGATGTGGACATATCCTTAGGAAGCATTAGCAGGTTACCCCAGTGTACTTTTCAGTTTGTGTGTCCTATTTTAATTAAAATTTTAAGGTAAAATAATGAAAGATACTTGGTGAACTAGAAATAAAGGAGAATGTTTTTTCTTCCAGCTTTATTGAGATATAATTGACATACAGCACTATATAAATTTAAGGTGTATGTCATAATGGTTTTGCTTACATATATCATGAAATAATTACCACAATAAATTTAGTGAATATCCATCATCTCATATAGATACAACATTAAAGAGAGAGAAAAATATACAAATCTGGTCTCTTTTTCTATGAGTGCTTTTGTTTGTTTGGTTCGTTGGTTGGTTTTGAAGTATAATTGACCTACAACAGAATATTAGCTCCTGCTATACAACATAGTGATTTGATATTTCTATACATTTTGAAATGACCACCACAATCAGTCTAGTATGATCTATCACCATACAAAAAGATGTTACCTAATTATTGACTATAGTCCTCACACTGTACATTTCATAGCCATGACCCATTTACTTTGCTACTGGAAGTCTGTACTTAATCTGTCTCATCCCCCACCCCTTTGGCAACCACTTGTTTGTTCTCTGTACCTGTGACTTTGTTTCTCTTTTGTTATGTTTGTTCATTTATTTTTTTTTTTGATTCCACATGTAAGTGAAATCATACAGTATTTGTCTTTTTCTGGCTGACTTATTTCACTTATCGTAATAATCTCTAGGTCCATCCATGTTGTTGCAAATGGCAAGATTTCATTCTTTTTTATGGCTGAGTACTATTCCATTCTGTATATATATACCATTTCTCTATCAATTCATCTATTGTTGGCTACTTATGTTGCGTCCATATCTTGGCTATTGTAAATAATGCCACAATGAACATAGGGTGCCTATATCTTTTCTAATTAGTGTTTTCATTTTCTTCAGATAAATACTCAGGACTAGAATTGATGGATCATATGGAAGTTCTATTTTTAATTTTTTGAAGAATCTCCATACTGTTTTCCATAGTGGTTGTACCAATTTACATCTCCACCAACAGTGCACGAGAGTTCCCTTTTCTCCATATCCTTGCCAATATTTCTTAGTTTCATGTCTTTCTGATAATAGACATTTTGACAGGTGTAGGGTGATATCTCATTGTGTTTTTCATTTGCATTTTCCTGTAGTGATGTTGAGCACCTTATCATGTGCCTGTTAGCCATCTGTATGTTTTCCTTATAAAAGTGTCTATTCAGATCCTCTGCCCATTTTTAAATTGGGCTGTTTTGTTCTCTGATGTTGAATTATATGAGTTATTTGTATATTTTGGATATTAACCCTTTACTGGATATATTGTATGCAAATATCGTCTCCCATTCAGTAGGTGGCCTTTTCATTTTGTTGATAGTTTCCTTCACTGTGAAAAAGCTTTCTAGTTTGATGTGGTCTCTTTATTTTTGCATTTTTTCCCTTGCTTGAGGAGACATATCCACAAAATATTACTAAGACCAATGTCAAAGAACACACTGCTTATGTTTTCTTCTAGAAGTTTTATGATTTGAGGTTTTACATTTAAGTTTTTAATCCATTTTGAATTTATTTTTGTGCATGGTGTGAGAAGGTAGTCCAGTTTTATTCTTTTGCATGTAACTATCCAGTTTTCCCAACACCATTTATTGAAGAGGCTGTCTTTTCTCCATTGTATATCTTGCCTCCTTTGTCATAGATTAATTGCCCATATAAATGTAGGTTTATTTCTGGGATCTATATTCTGTTCCATTGTTGTATGTGTCTGTTTTTGTGCTAGTACCATACTGTTTTGATTACTGTAGCTTTGTAGCATAGTTTGAAATCAGGGAGCATGATACCTCCAGCTTTCTTCTTCTTTCTTAAGATTGCTTTGGCTATTTGGGGTCTTTTGTGTTTCCATACAAATTATAGAATTATTTGTCATAGGTCTGTGAAAAATACCATTGGTATTTTGATGGGATTGCATTGAATCTGTAGATTGCCTTGAGTATAATAGTCATTTTAACAATATTAGTTATTCCAATTCATGAGCACAGTATATCCTTCCATCTGTTCGTGTCATCAATTTCATTCATCAGTGTCTTATAGTTTTCTGAATACAGGTCTTTTACCTCCTTAGATTTACTCCTAGGTGTTTTATTCCTTTTGATGTGATTGTAAATGAGGTTGTTTCCTTAATTCTCTTTCTGATATAGCATTGTTAGTGTATAGAAATACAACATATTTCTGTATATTAACTTTTTATTCTGCAACTTTACTGAATTCATTAATGAATTCTAATAGTTTTTTGGTGGCATCTTTAGGATTTTCTGTGTATAGTACCATGTCATCTGCAAACAGTGGTGGTTTCACTTCTTCCTTCCAATTTGGATTCCTTTTATTTATCTTTTTCTTGTCTGATTGCTGTGGCTAGGACTTCCAATACTATGCTGAGTAAAAGTGGCAAAACTGGACATCCTTGTCTGTTCCTGATCTTAGAGGAAAAGCTTTCAGTATGATGAGTATGGGGATAGCTATAGGCTTGTCATATATGGCCTTAATTATATTGAGGTATATTCCCTCTATACCCATTTTGTTGAAAGTTTTTGACATAAATGGCTGTTTAATTTTGTCAAGTTTTTTATGCATCTATTGAGATGATCATATGGCTTTTATTCTTAATTTTGTAAATGTGGTATATCACATCGATTGAACTGCAGATATTGAAACAGCCTTGCATTCCTGGGATAAATTCCACTTGATCATGGTATATGATCCTTTTAATGTATTGTTGAATTTGGTGTGCTAATATTTTGTTGAGGATTTTTACTTATATGTTCATGAGTGACATTGCCCTGTAATTGTGTGTGTGTGTGATATCTTTGTCTGGTTTTGGCATAAGGCGATGCTGTCCTCGTAGAATGAGTTCAGAAGCTTTCTATTCTCTGCAATTTTTTGGAATAGTTTGAGAAGGATATGTGTTAACTCGTCTATAAAAGTTTGGTAAAATGCACCTGTGTAGCCATCTGATCCTAGACTTTTGTTTTGGGGGATTTAAAAAATATTACTGATTCAGTTTCATTACTGGTAATTGAGATGTTCATATTTTATATCTCTTCCTGGATTGGTCTTGGGATATTGTATATTTATAGGAATTTGTCCATTTCTTCTAGGTTGTCATTTTTATTGATGTGTGATTGTTCATAGTAATATTTTATGATCCTCTGTTTTTCTGTGGTGTTGGTTGTAACTTCTTTTCCATTTCTGATTTTGTTTTGGGCCCTCTTTTTGTCTTGATGAGTCTGGCTAAAGTTTTATCAATCTTGTTTATCTTTTCAGAGGACCAGCTCTTAGTTTCATTCTTTCATTTTCCTTTTCTTTTTTTTTTTTTTCTTTTTTTTTTTTTTTGCAGTACGTGGGTCTCTCACTGTTGTGGCCTCTCCCGTTGCGGAGCACGGGCTCCGGATGCGCAGGCTCAGTGGCCATGGCTCATGGGCCCAGCAACTCCATGGCATGTGGGATCTTCCTGGACCAGGGCACGAACCCGTGTCCCCTGCCTCGGCAGGCGGACTCTCAACCACTGAGCCACCAGGGAAGCCCCCTCCTTTGCTTTTTGTGTAGTAAAATTGTCTCTATTTTATTTATTTCTTCTCTGTTATTTATTATTTCCTTCTTTCTAGTAACTTTCAGTTTGTTTGTTATTCTTTTTCTAGTTCCTTTAGGTATAGGGTTAGGTTGTTTATTTGAAATTTTTCTTGTTTCCTGTGGTAGGTTTCTATTGCTCTAAACTTCCCTCTTAGAACTGCTTTTGTGCATCCCATAGACTTTGAATTGTTGTGGTTTTTTTCATTTGTCTCCAGATGTTTTTTGATTTCTTCAGTGATCCATAGTTGTTTAATAGCATATTGTTTAGCCTCCACATGTTTGTGTGTTTTGCAGTTTTTTTCTTGTAGTTGACTTCTAGTCTCATAGCCTTGTGGTCAGAAAAAAAGTTTGATATGATTTCAGTCTTCTTAAATTTACTGAGACTTGTCTTGTGACCTAGCATGAGATCTATCCTAGAGAATTTTCCATGTGAACTTGAAAAAAATATGTATTCTGCTGCTTTTGGATGGAATATTCTATATATATTAAGTACATTCGATCTGATGTGTCATTTAAAGCCCATGTTTCCTTATTGATTTTCTGTCTGGATTATCTGTCCATTGATGTAAGTGGAGTGTTGATGCCCCCTACTATTATTGTGTTGTTGTGAATTTCTCTCCTTGTGTCCGTTAATAATAACTTTATGTATTTAGGTGCTCCTGTGTTGGGTGCATATGTTTACAATTGTTATATCTTCTTCTTGGTTGCTCCCTTGAACATTATGTAATGTCCTTCTTTGTCTCTTGTTATAGTCTTCTTTTAAATTTGATTTTGTCTGATATAAATATTGTGTACCCAAGCATTCTTTTCATTTCTATTTGCATGGAATAACTTTTTCCATTCTCTCACTTTCAGTCTGTGTACGTCTTTAGATCTGAAGTGAGTCTCTTGTAGGCAACATAAATATGAGTCTTGTTTTTGTGTCCATTCAGCCACTCTATGTCTTTTGATTGGAGCATTTAGTTCATTTATATTTAAAGTAATTATTGATAAGTATTATTGCCATTTGGTTAATTGTTTTGGAGTTGTTTTTACAGTTCTTTTTTGTTCTTTTCTTCTTCTTTTGCTCCCTTGTGATTTGATAGCCATCTTTACATTATGTTTAGATTCTTTCTCTTTTTTGTATGTTGTATATATTATAGATTTTTGGCTTGTGGTTACCATGAGGTTTATATATAGCAATCTATATGTATACATGATTATTTCAAGTTGCTTATCCCTTAAGTTCAAACATATTTTAACAACCCTGCATTTTTACTCCCCCCAACCAGCGTTTACTATTTTTAACCTCATATTTTGTATATTTTTGTTTTGTTTCTCCCTTAACTACTTATTGTGGATACAGATGATTTTACTACTTTTTTCTTTTAACCTTCCTACTAGCTTTATAGTGGTTGATTTACTTCCTTTACTGTATATTTGCCTTTACCAATGAGATTTTTCCTTTTATAAGTTTTATATTCCTAGTTGTGGCCTTTTCTTTTCTACTTAGAAAAGTCCCTTTAACATTTCTTGTAAAGCTGGATTCATGATGCTGAACTCTTTTAGCTTTTGGTTGTCTGTAGAACTTTGGATCTCTCCTTCAAATCTGAAGGAAAGCCTTGCCAGGTAGATTATTCTTAGTTGTAGGTTTTCCTCTTTCATCACTGTAAATATATCATGCCATTCCCTTCTGACCCACAGAGTTTCTGCTGACAAGTCAGCCGATTGCCTTATGGGCGTTCCTTTGTATGTAACGTGTTGCTTTTCCCTTGCTGCTTTTAATGTTCTCTCTTTATCTGTAATTTTTGCCATCTTAATTACAATGTGCTTGGCATGGTCCTCTTTGGCTTGATCCTGTTTGTTACTCTCTGTGCTGCTTGGACCAGAATGTCTGTTTCCTTGCCCAGAATAGGGAAGCTTTCTGCTATTATGTCTTCAAATAATTTCTCTGCCCCTTTATCTCTCTCTTCTATAATACAAATGATAGGATGTTTGATGTCATTTCAGAGGTCTCTTTTCTTTTTACATGAATCCTCTACATATGGATGAGTTCCATCCTGAGAGCACATTCGTAAGTCCAATTTGTAAGTCCAACAAAGTTAGCCTAGGCACCCAATTAACACAGTCATATATATAGTACTGTACTGTAATAGGTTTATAATAGTTTTCACACAAATAATACATAAAAAACAAACACAAAAAATAAAGGAAACATTTTTAATCTTACAGTACAGTACCATGAAAAGTACAATAGTACCAGCTACATCACCACTGCTTTTACGCTTGCTTCCGGACATCCTGGCCTTGAAATAAAGATACTATACTACTGTATTCTATACAGTACTGTACAGTAAAGTACACAAAAGCACAACCACTTGTAGAGGATGCACGCAGGTGACAATGTATGCCAGGCATGTGAAATAACTTACATGATTGAACATGCAAATGCATGTTTGCCTCTTTGAAAGTTTGCAACTTGAACGTTCATATGTAGGGGACTTACTGTATTCTTTTTTTCTTTTTTCTGTTCAGTTTCAGTGATTTCCACTGAAATTCTGTTCTTTAGTTTGCTTACCCATTCCTCTTTGTCATCTAAACTACTGTTGATTCCTTCTAGTGTGTTTTTAATTTCAGTTATTATATTCTTCAGCTCTGCTTGTCCTTTATGTTTTCTAACTCTTTGTACAATTCTCACTGTGTTCACTCATTCTTCTCCTGAGGCCTTTGAGCATCTTTATGATTATTACCTTGAACTCTTTGTTGGGTAGATTTCTTATCTCTACTTCACTTAGTTCTTCTTCTAAGGTTTTATCTTAGAAGATAGATAGAAACATATCTATCATTATAGATAGATAAAGTTAGAAACATATTCTTCGTTAGAAACATATTCTTCTATTTATTCATTTTGCCTAATTCACTGTTTTTATTTCTATGTAGTTGGCAGGTTGGTTACATTTTCTAGTTTTGGAGAACTCTCCTTTTGTAGGAGACATCTTATGTGTCACAGCAGTGTACTCCCCTCTAGTCACCAGAACTGTATGTTCTAGGGGTACCCCCTTGGTGGGCTGCATGGGTCTTTCTGTTATAGGTGGCTGACTGCTGTGGGAAGTCCAGTTGGCATGGCTGCCCCCCATCTGGTTGGTTGTCAGACCCTGCCTTGTGTGGAAGCTACTGGCCGCTGGTGGGTGGAGCTCTGTCACAGAGCAGCTGGTTCAGAGCCCCTGAGGGCCCAGGGTTGGTGCTGACTCACTGGTTGGCAGAGCCAGGTCCTAGGGTTTGTGTTTGTGGATCCAGGGGTCCTGCATCTTCTGTCTGCCTGCTGATGGGCAGGGCAGTTCCTGACATGGCTGGCTGCAGGGTCAGAGGGTGTCCCAAAGCTGGTGTAGACTGGCTGGTGAGTGGGGCTGGATCCTGGAGTGGCTGGCTGATGATCCTAAGTTGTCTCAAAGCTGGTGTCAGCCTGATAGTGGGTGAGGTTAGGTTCTGGGTACAGTACTGGTCCTCTGGTGGGTGGAGCTTGGTCCTGGGGTCTTTGGTGTTTGGGCCCAGGGGTCTGGAGCTGGTGTTTATCCACTGGTGGGTGGGCCTGGGGACCCTCTGGGTGGCTCAGTGTTGGGTGGAGCCAGGTCCCAGTGTCTCTAGCTGCTGGGCCCTAGGGGTCTCGGAGATTGTGCCTGTCCTCTGGTGGATGAGGCTTGTCCCAGTACTAGTGTCAGCCCAGTAGTGGATGGAGCTGTGTCCCAGGGTTTCCGGCTGCAGGACCCTGGGGATACTGAGGCTAGTGCTGGCCCACTATTGCGTGGAGCTGAATTCTGTGGTATTTGGATACAGGCCCCTGGTGCTCCAGAGTTGGCTTTGGCCAACTAGTTAGCGGGGTCAAGTCCCAGGTGGTCCCTGGGCTAGTGCCAGTTCACTAGTGAATGGAGCTGTATCTTGTGGTCTCTGGCTATAGGGCCCTGGAGGTCCTGTAGCTGGTTTGGCCTGCTGGTGAGCAGGCTGGTTCCTGACATGACTGGCTGCAAGGCCTAGGGTATCCCGAAGCTGGTGTCAGTCTGCTGGTGGGTGGGGTCAGATCCTCAGGCAATGGCTGAGGCCCAACGTGTCCCAGAGCTGATGTTTGCCCACTGTTGGGTGATGTTGCCCACTGTTGGGTGGGACCAGGGCCCAGGTGGTCCTGGGGCCAGTGCTGGTGCGTTGTTGGGCACGGCTGGGTCCTGGGCCCTCTGTAGATGGGTCACATCCTGGTGGCAGCTAGGGGCTCAGGGAGTCCTAGTGCAGCTGGCCTGCTGGTGGGTGGGGCTGTGTCCCTGCCCAGCTAGCTGCTGACCTTAGGCAACCAAGTAGTTGTTCTGACACCAGGTGGGGTCAGGTCCCGGTGCTAATAAGCTCAAGGGAAAACTCCAAAATGGCACTTGCAAGCACCATTGCCTTCATGGTAGAATGGGCTCCTCACAATGGCTGCTGTCAGCAGCTATGTCCACCAAAGTGAGCGCCAGTTGCCTCCTGCCTCTCTGGGAGACTCTCCAAGATGAGCAAATGGGTCTAACTCAGGCTTCTTTCAAACTATTGCTTCTTCCCTGGGTTTCAGAGTGAGGGAGATTTTGTGTGTGCCCTTTAAGACTGGAGTTTCTGTTTCTTACAGCCCTCTGGCTCTCCCCAAAATAAGCCCTGCTGGCCTTCAAAGCCAAATGTTCTGGTGCTTATCTTCCCAGGGCAGGAAACCCCAAAGTGGGGAGACCAGTGTGGGGCTTGGACCCCTCATTCCTTGAGGAGCACCTCTGCAATTATAATTATCCTCCCATTTGTGCATCCACCCACCTGGAGGTATGAGTTTTGACTATACTGCCTCTCTGCAGTCTTCCTACCCATCTTGTTATTGTTTCTTCTTTACATCTTTAATTGTAGAAGATCTTTTCTGCTAGTGTTTAGGTCTTTCTCATCAATAATTGCTCTGTAAATAGTTGTAATTTTGCTGTGCCTATGGAAGGAGGTGAGCTCAGGGTCTTCCTACCCTACCATCTTGGCTACTTCCCTGAATAGGTATTATTTTTAAAAACCAAAGCAACAATAAACATATGGCCACCTTCACACATGGCCATTTATGTATGTACTCCTCTATAGGTAACTGTGATAAAGGTGATGATAAAGGTGATGATTGACCATTTATCTTGTTCTCTTCATAAGATTATTAACTCCTCAAAGCAAAGACTGTGCTTCTTCATGATGTAACTCTTTCTGTAGAGTGCATGGTGCATCGTGCATCGCTGATGCAGGTAATGATGGCATTGAAGAGGAGGATTCAAGTTACATTCCATATAATAATTTATAGGTAAATGGACCTCTTTCCAAACTCTGAAGTCACTCCATAGATGTGTTTTCTGTATTCCCTGACATTGTTAAATTAAAAAAAAATTTTTTTTAATTTTATTTATTTTATTTTTGGCTGCATTGGGTCTCGTTGCCGTATGCGGGCTTTTCTTTAGTTGTGGAGGGGGGGCTACTCTTTGTTGCAGTGCACGGGCTTCTCATTGTGATGGCTTCTCTTGTTGTGGAGCACAGGCTCTAGGCACGCAGGCTTCGGTAGTTGTGGCACACGGACTCAGTAGTTGTGGCTCCTGGGCTCTAGAGTGCAGGCTCAGTAGATGTGGTACACGGGCTTAGTTGCTCTGTGGCATGTGGGATCTTCCCTGACTAGGGCTCGAACCAGTGTCCCCTGCATTGGCAGGCGGATTCTTAACCATTGTGCTTCCCTGGTGGCACAGTGGTTGAGAGTCCGCCTGCTGATGCAGGGGACACGGGTTCGTGCCCCGGTCCGGGAGGATCCCACATGCCGCGGAGCGGCTGGGCCCGTGAGCCATGGCCGCTGAGCCTACGTGTCCGGAGCCTGTGCTCCACAACGGGAGAGGCCACGGCAGTGAGAGGCCCGCGTACTGCAAAAAACAAAACAAACAAAAAAACCCAAAAACTCTTGGTCCTAACAAGGAAAGGTCTGTTCTATGCTTTTACTTTAGCAGAGGACATGTTTAAACACTGTGCTAACTGGTGAACTGTTCTGTGTTAGCCAGGAGTTTCTTATACTATATTATATCTATTAAGTGGAGGTTTTAACTTTAAATAGTGAGTAGTAAGTAGACAACTCAGTTATATTCCTTTGAGGGACAGGGCTAAAACTATAAAAGAGTAGAAAATAAAAATTAATTAAGACATTTAAACTTTGTTTTCACATTAACCAGAAAGAACAACTGGTTTAAATATATGCAGGAGTCACCCAGTTTCTAGCTATTTTCCCCATCAAGACTTGCGGTGAATCTATCCAAGCTTATGAGTGACCAACATCCTACTTTGCTTTCAGCATTGTATTTAAGTTTTATATAGGAAAAGAAAAGTTCATCTATGTGAACTCTTTCAACTTCAGCTCTTTCAACTCTTAGAACTGCTGCAACTAGGATTTCTTTGTTCTGGAGTACATGATGTGGAAATGTCTTGCTGCTCTATATTTGCAGACATGACTTTACTAACTTAAATCAGATTTAGCACAAAAATAAGACATATAAATTGTAAAGAGTATTTGCCTGAGAGCTCAGGTGTTAGGAGATTATAGCAAATTAAATACCTCTTTTTGAATATTTGATTAGTCTTTCCCTTGATATTTTTGGTTTAGGCTAATGTTTCCTGAGTGTATATCAATTTAATTTATTATGAAAGGGCTTTATTTTATGTCATCCAAAGCTGACTCTATGACTTCATTCTATTACTTAAACTTTTCCTCCCATATCACACTCTTTTGAAGTCCCTAAGGATGGGCCTTGGCTATCCTTTTATTTTTTAGGATTTGTCCTTCTTTTCAAATGCAAAATGGTTTCTTCTTATGGGGCACTGGAATTTGATTAAGTCTTCTTGTAATGGTCAGAAGTAAATTCTCCCTTTCCTAAATATAGAATTCCAAGAAGAAAAGGGGCATTTACTTGTGAACTGCAGAGTTTTAAATTATCTGTTTAGTTAGGCCTCATTTAAGCACTATGTCAAAATCTTGACAATGCTGGCATATGTCACTGCTGTATTCTGGCAAGATTATCACAGAATGTTGCATGAAGAAACTCCAAATTACAAAAGAGTTATGATCCATCCAGAAAGTGACTTTTGACTGCTGAAGATAAATCTCTTAAAGCATGTTTGGCCATTCAATCCTAGACTTCCTAGACTTTGAAGTGAAAGAAAACCCTCAAACCCTTCCCTTTTGCATTTGATATGTTAGATCACATGTGACACTGAATGCCGGTGTTCAGATCACGTCTCCACCACAAAGGACCCAGTGGGAATGCTTAGCTCTAAAGCAGAAGTAGGCAAACTATGGTCAGATCCAGTCCCCTGCCTTTTTTTGTATGGTGTGCAAGTTAGGAATTCTTTTTTTATAGTTGTAAATGATCGAAACAAAATCAAAATAATAATATTCTGATATATTATTTTTTTACATCTTTATTAGAGTATAATTGCTTTACAATGGTGTGTTAGTTTCTGCTTTATAACAAAGTGAATCAGTTATACATATACATATGTTCCCATACCTCTTCCCTCTTGCGTCTCCCTCCCTCCCACCCTCCCTATCCCACCCCTCCAGCGGTCACATAGCACCGAGCTGATCTCCCTGTGCTATGCAGCTGCTTCCCACTAGCTATCTACCTTACGTTTGGTAGTGTATATATGTCCAGGCCTCTCTCTCACTTTGGCACAGCTTACCCTTCCCGCTCCCCATATCCTCAAGTCCATTCTCTAGTAGGTCTGTGTCTTTATTCCTGTCTTACCCCTAGGTTGTTCATGACATTTTTTTTTGTTAAACTCCATATATATGTGTTTCTCTTTCTGACTTACTACACTCTGTATGACACACTCTAGGTCTATCCACCTCATTACAAATAGCTCAATTTCGTTTCTTTTTATGGCTGAGTAATATTCCATTGTATATATGTGCCACATCTTTATCCATTCATCCGATGATGGACACTTAGGTTGTTTCCATCTCCGGGCTATGGTAAATAGAGCTGCAATGAACATTTTTGTACATGACTGTTTTTGAATTATGGTTTTCTCAGGGTATATGCCCAGTAGTGGAATTGCTGGGTCATATGGTAGTTCTATTTGTAGTTCTTTAACGAACCTCCATACTGTTCTCCATAGTGGCTGTACCAATTCACATTCCCACCAGCAGGGCAAGAGTGTTCCTTTTCTCCACACCCTCTCCAGCATTTAATGTTTCTAGATTTTTTGATGATGGCCATTCTGACTGGTGTCAGATGATATCTCATTGTAGTTTTGATTTGCATTTCTCTAATGATTAATGATGTTGAGCATTCTTTCATGTGTTTGCTGACAGTCTGTATATCTTCTTCGGAGAAATGTCTATTTGGGTCTTCTGCCCATTTTTGGATTGGGTTCTTTGTTTTTTGTTATGGAGCTACATGAGCTGCTTATAAATTTTGGAGATTCACCCTTTGTCAGTTGCTTCATTTGCAAATATTTTCTCCCATTCTGAGAGTTGTCTTCTGGTCTTGTTTATGGTTTCCTTTGCTGTGCAAAAGCTTTGAAGTTTCATTAGGTCCCATTTGTTTATTTTTGTTTTTATTTCCATTTCTCTAGGAGGTGGGTCAAAAAGGATCTTGCTGTGATTTATGTCATAGAATGTTCTGCCTATGTTTTCCTCTAAGAGTTTGATAGTTTCTGGCTTTACATTTAGGTCTTTAATCCATTTTGAGCTTATTTTTGTGTATGGTGTTAGGGAGTGATCTAATCTCATACTTTGACATGTACCTGTCCAGTTTACACAGCACCACTTATTGAAGAGGCTGTCCTTTCTCCACTGTACATTCCTGCCTCCTTTATCAAAGATTAGGTAACCATATGTGCCTGGGTTTATCTCTGGGCTCTCTATCCTGTTCCATTGATCTATCTTTCTGTTTTTGTACCAGTACAATACTGTCTTAATTACTGTAGCTTTGTAGTATAGTCTGAAGTCAGGGAGCCTGATTCCTCCAGATCCATTTTTCGTTCTCAAGATTGCTTTGGCTTTTGTGTTTTGTGTTTCCATACAAATTGTGAATTTTTTTTTCTAGTTCTCTGAAAAGTACCAGTGGTAGTTTGATAGGGATTGCATTGAGTCTGTAGATTGCTTTGGGTAGTAGAGTCATTTTCACAATGTTGATTCTTCCAATCTAAGAACATGGTATATCTCTCCATCTGTTTGTATCCTCTTTAATATCTTTCATCAGTGTCTTATAATTTTCTACATACAGGTCTTTTATCTCCTTAGGTAGGTTCATTCCTAGATATTTTATTCTTTTTGTTGCAGTGGTAAATGGGAGTGTTTTCTTGATTTCACTTTCAGATTTTTCATCATTAGTGTATAGGAATGCCAGAGATTTCTGTGCATTAATTTTGTATCCTGCTACTTTACCAAATTCATTGATTAGCTCTAGTAGTTTTCTGGTAGCATCTTTAGGATTCTCCATGTATAGTTTCATGTCATCTGCAAACAGTGACAGCTTTACTTCTTCTTTTCCGATTTGGATTCCTTTTATTTCCTTTTCTTCTCTGATTGCTGTGGTTAAAACTTCCAAAATTATGTTGAATAAGACTGGTGAGAGTGGGCAACCTTGTCTTGTTCCTGATCTTAGTGGAAATGCTTTCAGTTTTTCACCATTGAGGACGATGTTGGCTGTGGGTTTGTCATATATGGCCTTTATTATGTTGAGGAAAGTTCCCTCTATGCCTACTTTCTGCAGGGTTTTTATCATAAATGGGTGTTGAATTTTGTTGAAAGCTTTCTCTGCATCTATTGAGATGATCATATGGTTTTTCTCCTTCACTTTGTTAATATGGTTTATCACATTGATTGATTTGCATATACTGAAGAATCCTTGCATTCCTGGAATAAACCCTACTTGATCATGGTGTATGATCCTTTTAATGGGCTGTTGGATTCTGTTTGCTAGTATTTTGTTGAGGATTTTTGCATCTATGTTCATCAGTGATATTTGCCTGTAGTTTTCTTTCTTTGTGACATCCTTGCCTGGTTTTGGCATCAGGGTGATGGTGGCCTCGTAGAATGAGTTTGGGAGTGCTACTCCCTCCGCTATATTTTGGAAGAGTTTGAGAAGGATAGGTGTTAGCTCTTCTCTAAATGTTTGATAGAATTCGCCTGTGAAGCCATCTGGTCCTGGGCTTTTGTTTGTTGGAAGATTTTTAATCACAGTTTCAATTTCAGTGCTTGTGATTGGTCTGTTCATATTTTCTGTTTCTTCCTGATTCAGTCTTGGCAGTTGGTGCATTTCTAAGAATTTGTCCATTTCTTCCAGGTTGTCCATTTTATTGGCACAGAGTTGCTTGTAGTAATCTCTCATGATCTTTTGTATTTCTGCATTGTCAGTTGTTACTTCTCCTTTTTCATTTCTAATTCTGTTGATTTGAGTCTTCTCCCTTTTTTCTTGATGAGTCTGGCTAATGGTTTATCAATTTTATGTATCTTCTAAAAGAATCAGCTTTTAGTTTTACTGATCTTTGCTATTGTTTCCTTCATGTCTTTTTCATTTATTTCTGATCTGATGTTTATGATTTCTTTCCTTCAGCTAACTCTGTTGTTTTTTTGTTCTTCTTTCTCTAAGTGTTTTAAGTGCAAGTTTAGGTTGTTTATTTGAGATGTTTCCTGTTTCTTAAGGTAGGATTGTATTGCTATAAACTTCCCTCTCAGAACTGCTCTTGCTGCATCCCGTTGGTTTTGGGTCATCGTGTCTCCATTGTCATTTGTTTCTAGGTATGTTTTTATTTCCCCTTTGATTTCTTCAGTGATCACTTCATTATTAAGTAGTGTATTGTTTTGCCTCCCTGTGTTTGTATTTTTTACAGATATTTTCCTGTAATTGATATCTAGTCTCATAGCATTGTGGTCGGAAAAGATACTTGATAGAATTTCAGTTTTCTGTAATTTACCAAGGCTTGACTTGTGACCCAAGATATGATCTATCCTGGAGAATGTTCCATGAGCACTTGAGAAAAATGTGTATTCTGTTGTTTTTGGATGGAATGTCCTATGAATATCAATTAAGTCCATCTTTTTTAATGTATCATTTAAAGATTGTGTTACCTTATTTATTTTCATTTTGGATTATCTGTCCATTGGTGAAAGTGGGGTGTTATAGTCCCCTGCTATGAATGTTTTACTGTCGAGTTCCCCTTTTATTGCTGTTAGTATTTGCCTTATGTATTGAGATGCTTCTATGTTGGGTGCATAAATATTTACTATTGTTATATCTTCTTCTTGGATTGATCCCTTGATCATTATGTAGTGTCCTTTTTTGTCTCTTGTAATAGTCTTTATTTTAAAGTCTATTTTGTCTGATATGAACATTGCTACTCCAGCTTTCTTTTGGTTTCCATTTGCATGGAATATCTTTTTCCATCCCCTTACTTTCAGTCTGTATGTGTCTCTAGGTCTGAAATGGGTCTCTTGTAGACACCATATATATAGGTCTTGTTTTTGTATCCATTCAGCCAATCTGTGTCTTTTGGTGGGAGCATTTAGTCCATTTACATTTAAGGTAATTATCGAGATGTATGTTCCTATTCCCATTTTCTTAATTGTTTTGGGTTCGTTATTGTAGGTCTTTTCCTTCTCTTGTGTTTCTTGCCTAGAGAAGATCCTTTAGCATTTGTTGTAAAGCTGGTTTGGTGGTGCTGAACTCTCTCAGCTTTTGCTTGTCTGTAAAGCTTTTAATTTCTCCGTCAAATGTGAATGAGATCCTTGTTGGCTAGAGTAATCTTGGTTGCAGGTTTTTCTCCTTCATCACTTTAAATATGTCCTGCCAGTCCCTTCTGGCTTGCAGAGTTTCTGCTGAAAGATCAGCTGTTAACCTTATGGGGATTCCCTTGTGTGTTATTGGTTGTTTTTCCCTTGCTGCTTTTAATATGTTTTCTTTGTATTTAATTTTTGACAGTTTGATTAATATGTGTCTTGGCGTATTTCTCCTTGGATTTATCCTGTATGGGACTCTCTGTGCTTCCTGGACTTGATTAACTATTTCCTTTCCCATATTAGGGAAGTTTTCAACTATAATCTCTTCAAATATTTTCTTAGTCCCTTTCTTTTTCTCTATAATTCGAATGGAATTATAATTCGAATCCCTATAATTCGAATGTTGGTGCGTTTAATGTTGTCCCAGAAGTCTCTGAGACTGTCCTCAGTTCTTTTCATTCTTCTTTCTTTATTCTGCTCTGCAGTAGTTATTTCCACTATTTTATCTTCCAGGTCACTTATGTGTTCTTCTGCCTCAGTTATTCTGCTATTGATCCCTTCTAGAGTATTTTTAATTTCATTTATTGTGTTGTTCATTGTTGTTTGTTTCATCTTTAGTTCTTCTAGGTCCTTGTTAAATGTTTCTTGCATTTTGTTTGTTCTATTTCCAAGATTTTGTATCATCTTTACTATCATTCTGAATTCTTTTTCAAGTAGACTGCCTATTTCCTCTTCATTTGTTACGTCTGGTGGGTGTTTATCTTGGTCCTTCATCTGCTGTGTGTTTTTCTGTCTTCTCATTTTGCTTATCTTACTGTGTTTGGGGTCTCCTCTTTGCAGGCTTCACTTTCATAGTTCCCGTTATTTTTGTTGTCTGCCCCCAGTGGGTGAGGTTGGTTCAGTGGCCTGTGTAGGCTTCCTGGTGGAGGGGACTGATGCCTGTGTTCTGGTGGGTGGGACTGTATCTTGTCCTTCTGGTGTGCAGGGCCCTGTCCAGTGCTGTGTTTTGGAATGTCTGTGAGCTTAGCATGACTTTAGGCTGCCTCTCTGCTAATGGGTGGGGTTGTGTTCCTGTCTCGCTAGTTGTTTGGCATAGGATGTCCAGCACTGTAGCTTGCTGGTCATTGAGTGAAGCTGGGTGCTGGTGTTGAGATGGAGATGTCTGGGAGATTTTTGCCGTTTGATATTATGTGGAGCTGCAAGGTCTCTTGTGGACCAGTGTCCTGAAGTTGGCTCTCCCACCTCAGAGGCACAGCACTGACTGCTCGCTGCAGCACCAAGAGCCTTGCATGCACACGGCTCAGAATAAAAGAGAGAAAGTTGAAAGAAAGAATTAGTAGAAGAAGAAAGAGAGAAAGAACAAAAGCAAGAAAGAAAGTAGGGAGTGAGGAAGGAGGGAAGGAAGGAAAAAAAGAAAGAAAGAAAATAAAGTAAAATAAAGTAAGATAAAATATAATAAAGTTATTAAAATAAAAAATAATTATTAAGAAAAAAATTAAAATGAAAACAACAACAAAAAAGGATGGATAGAACCCTAGGACAAATGGTGGAAGCAAAGCTATACAGACAAAATCTCACACAGAAGCATACACATACACACTCACAAAAAGAGGAAAAGGGGAAAAAATAATATATCTTGCTTCCAAAGCCCACCTCCTCAATTTGGGATGATTCGTTGTCTATTCATGTATTCCACAGATGCAGGGTACATCAAGTTGATTGTGGAGCTTTAATCCGCTGCTCCTGAGGCTGCTGGGAGAGATTTCCCTTTCTCTTCTTTGTTCGCACAGCTCCCAGGGGCTCAGCTTTGGATTTGGCCCCGCCTCTGCGTGTAGGTCGCCGGAGGGTGTCTGCTCTTCGCTCAGACAGGATGGGGTTAAAAGAGCCGCTGATTCGGGGGCTCTGGCGCACTCAGGCTGGGGGGGAGGGAGGGGCACGGAGGGCGGGGCGGGCCTGCGGCGGCCGAGGACAGCATGACGTTGCGCCAGCCTGAGCCGCGCCGTGCGTTCTCCCGGGGGAGTTGTCCCTGGATCCTGGGACCCTGGCAGTGGCAGGCTGCACAGGCTCCCCGGAAGGGGGGTGTGGACAGTGACCTGTGCTCGCACACAGGCTTCCTAGTGGCGGCAGCAGCAGCCTTAGCGTCTCATGCGCGTCTCGCGCCGCAGCTCGCGCCCGTCTCTGGCGCTCCTTTAAGCAGCGCTCTTAATCGCCTCTCCTCGCGCACCAGGAAACAAAGAGGGAAGAAAAAGTCTCTTGCCTCTTCGGCAGGTCCAGACTTTTCCCTGACTCCCTTCCGGCTAGGTGTGGCGCACTAACCCCTTCAGGCTGTGTTCACGCCGCCAACCCCAGTCCTCTCCTTGGGATCCGACCGAAGCCCGAGCCTCAGGTCCCAGCCCCGCCAGCCCTGGCAGGTGAGCAGACAAGCCTCTCGGGCTGGTGAGTGCCGGTCGGCCCTGACCCTCTGTGCGGGAATCTCTCTGCTTTGCCATCCGCACCCCTGTGGCTGCGCTCTCCCCCTCCGCCACCTGCAGTCTCCGCCCGCGAAGGGGCTCCTAGTGTGTGGAAACCTTTCCTCCTTCACAGCTCCCTCCCAGTGGTGCAGGTCCCGTCCCTATTTTTTGGTCTCTGCTTTTTCTTTTTTCTTTTGCCCTACCCAGGTACGTGGAGACTTTCTTGCCTTTTGGGAGGTCTGAGGTCTTTTGCCAGCGTTCAGTAGGTGTTCTGTAGGAGTTGTTCCACATGTAGATGTATTTCTGGTGTATTTCAGTTATCTGTGGGCTTCTTCAGGTCGTCCAGGTAACCGTTCCTCATACTATATAAGTCAATTGCAGGGGAACTGTACATCTCCAAACTCCAGAGCTCCGCACTCCGGAGGTGCCCCTTTCCACGTGCTGCCTCTCCCGTTCTGCACAGGTCCTAAGCCGATATATTATTATATATATTAAAATGATATGAAATTTAAATTTCAGTGATTATAAATAAAATTTTATTGGAACACAGCCATGCTCATTCATTTATATATTGTCTGTGGTTGCTTTCTCTACAATGATAGGATCGAGTAGTTGTAATAGAAATCCTATAACCCATAAAACCTAACATATTCACTACTTGCCCTTTGCAGATAAAGTTTTCTGACCCTGCTCTAAAACCATAGACTTTCCTCTGCATTGTTCCATGGCTGTTCTCAGAGTGTGTTAATTACAGCCTCTATTAGGAGAAGTGAAAAAACAGAGTAATTTCTCTGTGATGATTGTGGTCTTTGGAATCTTTATTGAATCTTTCCACATAACTCTTTGTTCTTTCATAATGTCCTAACATGTCTCTAGCTTATTCCAAGAGAATGTCTAATATATTTTACAACTATGTTCAGTGACTTAAAATAACAATGAAGAATAAAAAGGAAAACTTCTATTTTTTTGTGATTATGATATATGTAAAACAAATCCTAATATTCTAAGACACTGCACTGCTAAGAAACTCCACTTATCCTATCTATGTTTAATGCTGTAAAGTACTTGAAAATGCAGCCGTGTGTGTGTGTGTGTGTGTGTATACACACGCATATGTCTTTATTACTTTTCCCTATCATCAAAGAGACTGGATCTGGAAAATATTGCATTTGTTATCTGTGAAGAAAGGGCAAGTTTCTAATAAAACAGAATTAAGTCAAAGACTCAAACTGACCTAAGAGAACAGTAGAAGGGAGAGATAAGAATGTAAGTAGTAATTTACAAAATAGCCAGGACATGGAACCAACCTAAATGTAATTTACAAAATAGTGTAATTTACAAAATAGCCAGGACATGGAACCAACCTAAATGTCCATCGACAGATGAATGGATAGAGAAGATGTGGCACATATATACAATGGAATATTACTCAGCCATAAAAAGAAACGAAACTGAGTTATTTGGAGTGAGGTGGATGGACCTACAGTCTGTCATACAGAGTGAAGTAAGTCAGAAAGAGAAAAACAAATACCGTATGCTAACACATATATATGGAATCTAAAAAAAAAATGGTCATGAAGAACCTAGTTGCAGGGCAGGAATAAAGATGTAGACATAGAGAATGGACTTGAGGACACAGGGTGAGAGGGGGAAGCTGGGGTGAAGTGAGAGTAGCATCGACATATATACACTACGGAATGTAAAATGACTAGTGGGAAGCAGCAGCATGGCACAGGGAGATAAAAGCTCGGTGTTTTGTGATGACCTAGAGGGGTGGGATAGGGAGGGTGGGAGGGAAGCAGACGTAAGAGGGAGGGGATATGGGGACATATGTATGCATATGGCTGATTGACTTTGGTGTACAATAGAAACTAACACAGTATTGTGAAGCAATTATACTCCAATAAAGTTCTATTTAAAGAAAAAAACCAAGAATGTAAGTAGTGTAGTTGTTGGCTTAAAAAAAATAATTTTTCAAGGCATCATCTGACAAGGATGTGATTCTCTAGAACTCACCCCTTCCAAAATTCCTACCATGTGTGTCAGGACAACAAAAGGATCCCTACTCCAAAACTCAGAATACCTCAGTGTTATGGAAAGCTTCATACAGTGGCCAACAGCTTAACCAGACATTGTGTATGATCTACCCCTAATTATAGTTTTGGATTCCTCACTCCTCTTTCCAGTGGCTGACCTCAGAAACCACCTCGAAGTTGTTCCTCCTCGAAAATCAACTTCTAGGGTTGTTAGTGTGGTTGACTATAGTGCCCTTGAGTTTTCCCTATGTACCAGCTCACACTCTGTTTGCTCTTAGAAAATGCTCATGAAATTCTACCAACATTGTACAACTACCACATTGTACCATCCCCTTTTCACGCATAGGACATTCACCTTCGGACAACCTCTGAGATTTCATCTCATAGATCTGAGAATCCTTAGATGTATCTCCTGCCCGTGCTTAAGAAATCATGACGAATTCCGTACATATCCACCAATGATGGCCTTTGATACAGCACCTGTTAGAAAAGCAACATGTAGCGTTTACAGGGACCAGTGTACAGTGTTACAGTCAGCAAGGGTGCCCTCTAGACATCTCGCAGTCTTGACAGCTGTGGATGCTTGGTTATTATAGCGCTGCTTCTGCCTTGATCTTTTCTCAGGTCTGCATCTATGTGGACTTCTCACTTTTATCTGCTTCCGCCCTATTTTTCCCAGGATCCTTGGAAGTCATTGACGAGAAACGTTAAGATTCATGCATCATTTCTCTTTTATTTCTCCTTGATTCCCCAAATACATTTTTAACAATTCTGGTTCCTACATGCCTCTTCTACCTAACATCTTTCTTTACTCTCCCAACCACCAACTTAGCTTGTCATTTTGAGGCTGTACTGTTACAATTGCCTCCTAAGTAGTTTGTCTATTTCCTATAATCTGGAGCCTATGAACCCATAGGAGAACTATGCATCGGCTTCAAAATGGCTCTAAATCTTCCGAAGTTGTACCTATACATAGCATTCTGAATGACTGAAGGATTAAGAGTGTGGAATATTAATTGTTCATTGAAAAATAAGTGCCTTAGGGTCTGCAGCTTGACTTCCGTGGGCTGAGATGCAATTCTATTGGATCAGGGCTGATACTGACTGATTTTGATACCCTTTTTCTGCACTATTTCTCTTCATGGCACTTATCACTTGCGCCAGTAGGCTGTAACTTCAAAAACAAAAAAAAGTGGCCAGGATTTTAGGTCTACTTCACTGCTGTTGTATTCACTAAGCAGGTGACTTGATTATTTGGTTAATCAATTAATAAGAAAATTGTGGGGCTGGGAGCTAGTAATGATCGGTCCTGATGAATAGATATGTAACGATTTTAGCATTTGTTTATCGTTGATATGCATATGAATGAGTTTCAAAATACATGAGCTCAGCAGTTCACTTGGTGGCCTAATGGTTAGGATTCCAGACTTTCACTGCCATGGCCTGGGGTTCAATCCCTGGTCGGGGAACTGAGATCTTGCGAGCCACAGGGAGTGGCCAAAAAACAACAAAAACGAAACCTGAGTTGTTATGATTGTCAGGTGATGTATGATGTAAAATCTTAGACTGGATTTATCGGTGTTTATTGCTCTGACTTAGGAGTGAAATGAACACCAAAAAGGGTAACGAGCCATGTCAATGACAGAGATGGGGGAGATGTAAATTCCCAGGTGTGATGTAAAGGGTAAAAAAGATGTGTGTGTATATATATATATATATATATATATATATATATATTTTTTTTTTTTTTTTTTTTTTTTTTTTTTTTTTTTTTTTGCGGTACGCAGGCCTCTCACTGTTGTGGCCTCTCCCGTTGCGGAGCACAGGCTCCGAACGCGCAGGCTCAGCGGCCATGGCTCACGGGCCCAGCCGTTGCGCGGCATGTGGGATCTTCCTGGTCCGGGGCACGAACCCGTGTCCCCTGCATCGGCAGGCGGACTCTCAACCACTGCGCCACCAGGGAAGCCCAAAAAGATGTGTATTTATTGTCATGTTTACTAGAAAAAAATATCAAACCTGTGAATTTACTGATACTGTTTAGGGAAAGACTTAGAAAAAAGAAGGGAGGAGTGATTTAAAGAAAAATATTAGGTAAACTATAGTGAGAGGTAATTAAAATGGCAAACCGTCCTGAAGGCGTAGGTGAAACACAGTTTATAGTCCAGGAAGCACAGGGTTAGGAGTTCAGGTTAACTCCAGATGTGAGTTTGGCAATTCATATACATAGTCAACCTCAGCTTCTCCTATAAAATAGAATTATTATCATTGAGTTTTACTTATTTCTTGTAAACATTAAATGAAGCCATATTCAAACATGAAAGTGATTTGTACACTGTAAGAATCTATAGAAACAAATTGCATTATTAAATATGGTTAGAAAGGAGACTGGTCAAACTTTAATCCTTGATATGCTGTGGAGCCTCCAAATTTTTCAACAGTGTAAATGTAAACAGAAGTGGAGGAGGCTGGGAAAGGTAGGACTTAAGAACAGGGGCCTTAGAGGTTTAAAATTAACTCAGTATTGTATTCTGGCTCTTAATTATTTCAGAGTATCACCTGAAAAAGGGGTATAATTTTAATGCCTACCTCATAAGAATATGTCCGAGAATTAAGCAACACATATAACGCTTCTGGCACATATATGCTCTGACTACAATACAGTGATTATTATTACTATTATTATTATTAAATAGGGCAAGTTGAACTAGAATTAGTCCCAACATGCCTTTCGAGTTTCTAATAATTCTGGCAGATTAAATAAAAAGTGGAAAATACAGAGAGAACTCTGACACAAAGCAGTTCTAGAAATATCTCTCATTAAAACCCTTAAAACAAGCAAACATTCCTAACAGGAGTTCTTTTTGAAACTGACAGCAAAAAAAATGACCCCATGTAACCATCCTGGGAAAAAAAAAAAAGGAGCATAACATGCTACGGTCATCTTTCTGTGATTCATCCTAGCAAGGGTCTGGGAGTCCAGACCTTGGTTAGAAATTGACAAGAGTATGAAGCCATGAGGTTGATCACCAAGGAGCTTTGGAAGAAAAACTGTGGATGTGAAGAATCCACAAATATGCCGTGTTTCCCAAGCAAGCTTCTAAGTCTAGAGATCCCATGTGAATTTTTAACTTAAAGAACCATGTCAGCTCTGCAGAACTAAAGACCGTGTTCTCATCACACATACTTCTAGAGTTACTTCTGGGTCCCTGATTCTAGAATTCGACCATGGTCACTGACCCACTTATTACTAACTATAAATCACTTGAATGTTTAGCTACTGGATATGGGACATTCCTGATGTTTGGCTGAGCGAGGCAGCTGCAGCTTTGTGGCGAAACATTCAGGCTGGAGAGCCAGGTGCCTGGGTTTGAATCAACTTCGGTTTCTCTGCTTACAAGCTGGCAATGACCTGTGGTGAGTCACTTACGTTTATGTGCCTAACCTGTAAAATGAAAATGACACAAACATTTTCCTTTTAGGTTTTTTGGTGTTTTGGGTGAGGTTTAAATGAGTCAATATTCGTAAAATGCTTAGAGAAGTATTGCCACAGGGTAAACCCCATTGTCATTATAAGAAGTTATTTCCTTAAACCAGCAATCCTCAAAATTTGCTGCATGGGAATCATCTGGAAGACTTGTTAACACGCAGACGCCAGGCCTCATCCCTGCAGTTTCTGATTCTGTGGGTCTGGGATGGAGCCTGAGAATTTGTGTTTTTTAACAAGGTCCAGTGTAATGCCGACGCTGCTGAGCCCAGAACCACAGCCTGAGAATCACTGCTCAAAAACGTTCATATCAAACTTTCATCAAAAGTTTAAACGCAGTGTAACTAAAGTGAAAAGGGTCATTTTAGTTATACTAAGTGTTTATGAGTCAAGATATTGGGGGCCCTGTCTCCAGTGCAGGCACTCTTAAATGAGGTCTGAGTTGCTAGGGGCGATTCTGGAGGCTATCTTCATGGATGGCGGGGGTGGAGGTGAGAGAGGGGGATGCAACTCAAACAGAAAAAATAAGAAAAAAAAAAGTATTTAAACCCAGTGCTCTGGTAATCCCGGAGAGATTTCTCCAGTTGGGTCAAACAGAAAATTCAAACTGCAGGTATCATAGGTTATCATGGCTACCTCTCAGCCTTCAGACAGAACTTTGATGAACCTCAGAACTGAGAACAGCTCGTGGTGATTCAAGCAAGTCCTTAAACCAAAAGATTTACCCATCACCTGTCAACAGGTGGAGGAGGTAAACGTGGGAGTAAAGGCCCCGCGGCTGAAACTGACCTGCCCATCAGCCAGAACGCGCCTGAGAAATACAGGGAATCGGAGAAAGAGGAGGAAATAAGACAGAAGGCGAGCAGACATCCGCGCGTTCTGCAAAATGAAGAGGAGTCTAGTGGTCGTTTATAATCCGCGTGCGATGGAGCCTCGGCGCAGTCCCCAGACACATAAATCAACGTCGCCCCGCCTCGCCTTCCCTCCCTCAGCTCTGGGCGGTCCCTGCGCCCCGGGCAGCTGAGCCCAGCACACGCCGGCGGCGGGAGCCCATTAGTCACCTGCGCTGAGAGGTGAGCGGCTCTGGCAGTCCTTCCCGGGGAAGGGGACAGGACCCATGCCCGGGCCAGGGGCAGCGGAGAGGGGGCTTGGCGTGGGAATGCAGCTAGTCCTGGGGCCCGAGCCAGGGCAGGGCCAACAGAGCACGCGCCGAAGAGGGGGAAGGATTACAGCGAAAATGAGAAGGTCGCTTCTTCGGTGACTGATGCCAAGCAAAAGACAAACTCTGAGCAAAGGTTCACCAGTAGGTGGAGACCCTTATTGTGGGCACTTCTGACAGATTTGCCCAAAAAGGATAAGGGAGGAGAAGCTCCTGGGACTTGGGGGCAAAAGGGAGTGATATTAATACATATATTTAAATGAGAACTTCAGGGGGAATTTAAGCACACCGTTGAGGGAGGAGAAAGGACATTTTAAAACCTCCACTTTGCTTTCTGTTTCCGTAGCAACAGTTATAAAGGCACGCTGCTGATTCATGTGAGCTCCGGTTATCTAGCTGCGGCTCGGGGGGTGCCTCCAGGTCTCTCTCCAGAGTAATACCCCTGAGCTGCAAGCCAGAAAGACCAAGCCACTGGCTTCACTTTGGAGCAGAGAATTTTTCCTTACTCAGGTTTGGATATGATCTTCCATTTCTTGGGAAGATTTTCAGTCTCTGCCTATGTCAGGAGAGGATTTAGGACCAGGACAGAAGAGCTCAGGTATTGTCAATTTCTATTTCATTATACACATTTTCAGGTTTAAGTTTGTGGGAATCCACTATCCACGTGTTCTTTTAGACTTTTGATTCTCTTTTCAGTAACTCTCAAGTGGGCATACCCGTAACTTCTATTTTTCTAGCTGGATGAGAGAACTACCTGCATCCTATTGTTTCTTTCTTTGCTTACCTAATGATAAGAAGGTGGAAATGCTGTCTCCGATCATACGACGTTTATTTAAAATGTTTGTAACCAGACGGTTACAATGACAAAATTTGTCATGTGATTAATCCTATAGTAAATTTTAATTTGGCTATATTCTAATAATTCCATTATCTTTCTATCTATATGGAGATACAAGCGATTCAGCATTCACGTTATTTTAAATGTGGTTTATAGCTAAAGGATGGTTGCTGGTAGAATCTAAAAGAAACCATTCTATGAAGGTCACTTTTCTTAGAGAAGCATAACAAAGACGTTATTACAATCTTTGTATATTCTGAATTTCAGGCAAAAACTAGGTTTGGATCCTTGGGCTTCACCCCCATGTGGGTAACAGATACCATTTTTCCAACAAGCTGAGCATATTTCTTCCCTGGTTATGCTCCCCCACCCCCATAGCAGAGGAGAAGGGACCAAGAAAAGAGGCAGAGGGATGTTCTAAGTAGAGCAAAAGCAGACGGCATAATGCCTGCGAGGGGTCAGTGTGGCGCAGGTGCAAGGCTCAAGCCCTCTCAGCCGGTCAGTTACGATTACTTACGGTCATCGTTTGGCAGTGACATGTACAATGTGTCTTTTTTGTCAAGGACTTGAGGACATGTTAGAAAGAGATTTATTCGTCCTTTCAGTGGATTATTACGGCTCTTAAAAATGTTTTTGAAGAAGGTTTGATAAAATGAAAAAACAAACATATGTTCAATGATGAAAATGTGTTATGAAATTTCATTTGATCATATATATGCAGTAACATCCAACCCAATATGTAAAAGGCTGGAAGGAGTACGGCAAAATGTCATTGATTATATCTGGGTGGTGGGAAGTATGAGTGATTTTATTTTCTTTTTTCTTCTTATTTACAGCTTCTAAATTTTCTGTTGCACATGTATTAGTTTTATAATCAGTTTTTTTAAAGTCTAAAAAACTAAAGCATAAACAGGAAACTAAGCCTTATGTACTTCAGTTGTCACAATATCTCCATTATGGTTTCCACTTTCCTTTTCTAATGAATCTCTAAGTAATAGGGATTGCCGCTTTTCGTTAAGAAGTGAAAAGCTATAAAGGAATTTCACAACCATAAATATCCTGCTTGATCACAAGGATCTATATGAGGCCAGCATACACTATGGCTTTGTGAAGAGTAAGCTTTACCATAAAAGTTGTGAATGAAATTGGCCCCTTACGACCTTTTAGGAAGGTCTCCCAGATTACCAGTTACTGTGTGTGGTCTACTGGAACTTTGCTCAAACCATATTTATAACTCCGAGGTATGATGTTTTTTCAGGATGAAGGTGAAAAGCAGGGGAAGCACCAGCTTACTGGTCTCCTTCGCTGCAGTCTGCCTGGTGGTCTTCCCCGGGGGCAGGGCCTGTCCTCGCCGCTGTGCCTGTTACGTGCCTACAGAGGTGCACTGCACGTTTCGGTACCTGACCTCCATCCCACACAGCATCCCGCCCAACGTGGAACGTATCAATCTAGGGTGCGCAGGGGCCCTTGTCTTGCTTCCTTCTCAAGGAGGGATTGATGACACTGCTGATTTGTCCTCAAAACACTTGTGACTTTGGGAGATTAACCACAATTCTTTTAACAATATTTCTCTTCTGAAATGAATACATGAGGATCTTAAGCTTGCTGGGGCAATAAAAAATTTTTTTCTGTTAAACTTTTACTAAGAGAAAGTTCTTCTAGAACCCATAGTCCCTCATGGTAGGCTGAGAGGCCCATGATTATAGAAAAGCTGCATTCTGGCTACATTTTTGCTGGATAATAATATAGCTCTTGTTAAGAATTAGTGTTATGATATATCAGTAAGAGGTAACAGGACAACTGGAAGCGTCCTCTTACACATAAAAGATATATATGAAAACTCAACTAGATCTTTTTTTAAGGCCCTTGGATTTTTTCTCCATAGAAACCGACTTATTTAAAAGGCTTTAAAAATGTGTAAATTAAATCTGCTAAAAGGCAACTGTATTTTAAAAGTTGATGAAAAACTGTGTGTGTGAATGCACATACAAGCAGACTTAACATCATTTATTGGACATTAGTGGGCGCCTACTGTGGGCCAAACACAATGATGGTACCAGGGATACAATGATGAACAAGATATATTATTCATTTCTAGAAACCATAGTTAAAGGGAGAAGACAGTTGTATAATTAGTACAATTTAATAAGAACTATAATAGAGCATACAAAGTGCCTTGGGACACAATCACTAACACTGTTTCCTGGCATTGAGCTAAGCACTCTTCATGTACGCATTCATTTAATCCTCATAACCCGTTTGAAGTAGGTTCTATTATTTGCATTTTATAGACAAGGAAACTGAGGCACAGAAAGGTTACTGATTTAACCCAGGGTCAGCCCTACTCCCAGGTACCTGAGTTTATACTCATACCCAAAACATTTGGCTTCAGAGCCCAGGTTTCTTAACCATTACTTCATAATGATGAATTACACCTGGGAGAACAAGGGGGCCATGTTATTAGAGAATGGACTGGGTCTTAACAGTGTTCACAAATAGGGCTAGAGTCAAAGGCATTCCAGCATGCAGGAACAGCATATGTACAAAGGTTTGAAAATGAGAAGGGATGTGGCATTTTCCAGGAATCTGAGTAGGATAATTGTAACTGAGACTGCGAGGGCTGGGTTGGAGGGGCTGACCTTCTGTGGCGTCTGATGAATTTCAACAATATTTCAAGCATTGGATTATCTCCTTAGAGCACAAGAAATAAAAAGGGGGCGGGGAGTGAAATTCAGTTCTATGTGTGTGTTTGTTGGGTTTTGCTTTGACGTTTGAACTTTAGTTGACTTAGCTTATGCCCAGAATGATGTTTTTCTTTCAGGTACAACAGTTTGGTGAGATTGACAGAAACGGATTTTTCTGGCCTAAACAAGTTGGAGTTACTAATGCTACACAGCAATGGCATTCACACAATCCCTCCTAAGACCTTCTCAGATTTGCAGGCCTTGCAGGTGAGACTGATGTGGGGAAGGGGCAGGTTAATGCGGTGAGATGTGCCTCCAAAAGCTACCTGTTCCTGGAGAACCCCCCAAATCGACACTGTACATTAGATGTAGACATCAAGGGAAAAGGTCAAATAACTGATTTCTTTTTAAAGGCAACTGTATGTGGAAATTAGAATAAGAAAATTCTGATTTTCTCATACCTCAGGCTCATAGAAAGAAAAAAATTATCAATGCCCAAGGATTACTAAACCTTTAAAATTTAATCCTAAAAGGCCACTTCTAGTCATGTTCATCTGGGAATTGAATAGTTTCTAAAAATAATTGCAGTCTTTACATAGAAGTTAGCTTCACTTTACTTATGCACTGCCTTATTCAAAAACTTTTTTACAGTTACGGGGACTTCCAAGAATGCATCGAATATTGTAAGAATTACCACCCCAGTAGGAAAGAAAGCAAAAGGTAGAAGAAATCTTAGGAACAAGAACAAAGGGAATGCGGGGAACTGCAGGCATAAAGATCAGTATGTCTGCTGTAAGTAGGACTTGAGGCTTTTGAGAAGCTAACTCAATTTTTCAGTTAATTAAAAAATAAAACTACTGTTCAGGAAAAGTACAACCACATCTGATTTTAAATTAGAAAAAAAAATGTTTCCCAAAGCTCCTCATAGAAGAGATACAGTGCAATAAAATAAAGTCAGTTCTATCCTTAGAAAAGATAAAATGCCAGTGGGCAGTGTGAGCCTTTGTACATCACACTAAGCCTCTGTAAAACCATAGATTTAAGTCTAGGTATGTGATTCTGTTGGTTTGGCTTAATCAGGCTTTATTTGGAATATATATCTTCAGAGGATTAGATGGAATACATTTCATTCATGGAATTCACACGTATTTGTTTTCTTGACCAGGTTTTCCATAGATATTGATGAACATTGAGTTTGATAATACTTGGGGCAAAGCTGTTCCATGTTGTCAATTTCAATTTTCTTTGCTTATTAGGGAACTTGGCATTCCAGAAAAACATTCTCAACAGAGATGACAGATTAGGTCAAATTAGGATAATATGATGATAAATCATTGTTTTTGCTAGCATTTCTTTTTCTTTTCTTTTTGGGAGAAGGAGCGTGTTCAGTTGGTAACTGGAGAAGGAATTGGAGAATACCCACACACTACTGAAATACTGAAAAACTTTTAATTTCAATTCAAAATCAATTAAAAATCATATTACTCATAATAGCTAAAAAATAAAAAGCACCCAAATGTCCATTGACTCATAAATGGATAAACAAAATATATTACATGTATACAGTGGGATACAACTCAGTAATAAGAAGGCATGAAGGACCGATATGTGCTACAACTGGGGTGGGTCTTGGAAATATTATGCTAATTGGAAAAAGCCAGACACAAAAGACCACATATCGTATCATCCATTATTTAAAATGTTGACAATAGGCAAATCCACAGAAACAAAGTAAATTAGTGGTTTTCTAGGGCTAGGAGGAGGGGGAGAATGCCTGCTAATGGATATCAGTTTTTATTTTGGGGTGATGAAAATGTTCTAAAATTAGATAGTGGCGATGGTTGCACAACCTTGTGAGTATACTAAAAGCCACTGAATTGTACAGTTTAAAAAGGTGGATTTTGGGGACTTCCCTGGCGGTCCAGTGGTTAAGACTTGACCTTGCAATGCAGGGGGTGGTGCAGGTTTGATCCCTGGTCAGGGAGCTAAGAGCCCACATGCCTTGTGGCCAAAAAACCAAGACAGAAAACAGAAGCAATATTGTAACAAATTCAATAAAGACTTTAAAAATGGTCCACATAAAAAAAATCTTTTAAAAAAATAAATAAAAAGGTGGATTTTTATGGCATGTGAATTATATCTCAGTAAAGCCATTTAATTTATTTATTTTTAAATTTATTTATTTATTTATTTTTGGCTGCGTTGGGTCTTTGTTGCAGTGCACAGGCTTCTCATTGTGGTGGCTTCTCTTACTGCGGAGCATGGGCTCTAGGTGCATGGGCTTCAGTAGTTGTGGCTCGCGGGCTCTAGAGCACAGGTTCAGTAGTTGTGGCGCACGGGCTTAGTTGCTCCGCAGCATGTGGTATCTTCCCGGACCAGGAATCAAACCCATGTCCCCTGCATTGGCAGGCGGATTCTTAACCACTGTGCCACCGGGGAAGTCCAAAGGTGTTTTAAATGTGAAAGATAAAATCATATTTCTTATGAAAAATTCAGGTTCAAGAAATCTTAAGTTTACTTGAAATGTCAAGATACTTTTGTATATGGTTGAAAATTTCCATAATACGTTTTTAAAAAAGTATACCATATACAAAAATAGAATAATATAATGATCCCCAATGCAGCATCACCCAGCTTCAGTAGTTATCAACACATAACAGATCTTGTTTCACCTGTACCTCACCCACTACTTTTCTACTTCATTGCATTGTTTTGAAACAAATCTGAGATATCGTAATGTTTCATCTATAAGTACTTCAATACATATGTCAAAGTTATGGAATCTTTTAAAATGAACCATAATATCAGTATTATACCTTAAAATTATAGCAGTAATTCCTCAATATCATAAACTGTTCATGAATATTCTAATTACCCTGATGTTCTCATACTTGATTTGCAACTCGTTTGTTTGAATTAGGATCCAAACAAGGTACACACACTGCATTGGATTAATCTCAACGTATGTTTTACTATGGATATGATTTTCCTTTTTGTGATAATTCCTTTGACAAAATAAGTGTGTTCTTTTTACTCTTAGGTCTTAAAAATGAGCTATAACAAAGTTCGAAAACTTCAGAAGGACACTTTCTATGGTCTCAGGAGCTTGACACGGTTGCATATGGACCACAACAATATCGAGTTTATAAACCCAGAGGTTTTTTATGGACTCACCTCTCTCCGACTGGTGCACTTGGAAGGGAACGAGCTCACTAAGCTTCATCCAGATACATTTGTCTCCTTGTGCTACCTCCGGATATTTAAAACATCTTTCATTAAGTACCTATACTTGTCTGATAACTTTCTGAGCTCCATCCCTCAAGAGATGGTCACCTATATGCCTGATCTGGAAAGCCTTTATCTTCATGGGAATCCCTGGACCTGTGATTGTCATTTGAAATGGTTGTCTGACTGGATACGGGAGAAGCCAGGTACCTGGACTGTTTCTTTCTTTTTTTTTCTTTATTGGAGTATAATTGCTTTACAATGGTATGTTAGTTTCTGTTTTATAACAAAATGAATCAGTTATACATATACATATGTTCCCATATCTCTTTCCTCTTGCGTCTCCCTCCCTCCCACCCTCCCTATCCCACCCCTCTAGGTGGTCACAAAGCACTGAGCTAATCTCCCTGTGCTATGCGGCTGCTTCCCACTAGCTATCTATTTTACGTTTGGTAGTGTATATATGTCCATGCCACTCTCTCACTTTGCCATAGCTTACCCTTCCCCCTCCCCATATCCTCAAGTCTGTTCTCTAGTAGGTCTGTGTCTTTATTCCTGTCTTACCCCTAGGTTCTTCATGACATTTTTTTTTCTTAAATTCCATATATATGTGTTAGCATACAGTATTTGTCTTTCTCTTTCTGACTTACTTCACTCTGTATGACAGACTCTAGGTCTATCCACCTCATTACAAATAGCTTCGTTTCTTTTTATGGCTGAGTAATATTCCATTGTATATATGTGCCACATCTTCTTTATCCATTCATCCGATGATGGACACTTAGGTTGTTTCCATCTGTGGGCTATTGTAAATAGAGCTGCAATGAACATTTTGGTACATGACTCTTTTTGAATTATGGTTTTCTCAGGGTATATGCCCAGTAGTGGGATTGCTGGGTCATATGGTAGTTCTATTTGTAGTTTTTTAAGGAACCTCCATACTGTTCTCCGCAGTGGCTGTATCAATTTACATTCCCACCAACAGTGCAAGAGTGTTCCCTTTTCTCCACACCCTCTCCAGCATTTATTGTTTCTAGATTTTTTGATGATGGCCATTCTGACTGGTGTGAGATGGTATCTAATCTGCCTGGAGGTGTTTCCCCAGTAAGTAGGGAGTGCCAAGGTAATTTAGCTGGAAAGAAAATGAAAGCTCAATAATAATTCAATGAGAATGAACTCTCTTAATTCATTAATGAATAATCTTTCATTAATTCAGGTCAACTATCCCATCATCACTCTTGGCTTTTAGCAAGATTGGGAAATAAGAATGTATTGTGTGTTACTCTCTTCCCTACTTACCACAAGGCATAAAAGCCCTTCCCTCTTCTTATCTTCCCTTCAGTCATTCGATCAATACATATGTTTTGGAGTTCTATTCAAGGCCCTGTGCTCAGTGATGCAACTACCAAGAGCACTGTCTCTGCTCTAACTACACTGCTGGTGGGATACAGATAAGCAGACAATCAGAGTGTAAAACATGCTTTGATGGGGAAAGTAGAATTTACCAAGAAGAGGGCAAGATCCATTCAGTCCCTTAGTTATTGTAAACTTATTATGTACAAGAGGCCAGAGACAACATAGGGATCCCAAAGTGAACAGAACTGATGAAGGTCCCTGCCTTCATGGAGCTTACATTCTTGTTGGGGAAAATGGACAGACAACTAATTGCACTATCGTTAAAATCTGATGAATCATTTCAGTTAATCAGGTCCTTAGGTAGTGACTGAAAGGAGTCCATTGATTTTGGCATCAAAGGGGTGGCTGGTTACTTTGGAAAGATCAATGAGACCTGGATTGCTGTGCAGGTGGGAGGGGGAGGCAGGGCCACAGTTGACTCTGGAGAGGTTTGGCTTGAGGTGAGGGAGGAATGGTGGCTGCCAGCTGGAAATGTGCCATCGTTCAGGACTCCGAGCATCAGAGAGACCTGAGCATGTTTAAGGTGAGACGAGATTGTTGAGCAGGAGAAGGTAGCAACATTGCAGAAGGAGCAGATCATCAATGGAGCAAGTCCCCCGAGATGACTGGAGGGCAAGAGACCCAGCCATAGGGGAGGGATTTTCCGTAGGAGGTAGGAGGGAAAGGACTAGATTGGCACAGAGGCGAGTTGCTGGGTGTAGTGGAGGAGAGTAAGAAAGTTCTTATCTGATGGCTTTTCCTCTTTCGTGACGTTGTAGGAGAGGTGACTGAGGAGGGTGCTAGGAAGGGGTCAAGGTCGGAAGCTTGAGAAAAGTGGGAAAATTTGAAGTTGCTGTGGTAAAATATATATATATTGTGTGTGTGTATATATATATATATATATAGATACACAATTGTATGTATATATGTATGTATATATATGTAGTCAGTCAAAATAATTAGTCAAAAAGTGAACTACTTTAGGCCAGTAGACACCACCTTTGCTCTTCAAGAGTTTGCAGTCTTGTAGGTAAGCATGATGAACACATAAAAAGATAATAAGGCTATGGGTGAAAAACATCAAAATGTTTATATTGAAGATTTAGTTCTATAGGAGCCAGAGTCAGTAAGTTACTTCTGCCTTGACTAAAATGGAGGAAAACTGTGCTGGGGCACAAAAGATATACCAAAAGGACAGGAAGGAATAATAGGGAGCGAGCAGAAAGGTAACATATACTCAGTTTGTGTTTGACATTGTGCTCGATGCTTTCTATTTAATCCTCACAAGAATCCTCAATTTACAGATGAAGAAACTGAGGCTTAGAAAAGCTGGGTATCTTGAGCTAGTCATTTAGACTCTTTTATGCATCAGTTTTCTCACCTGTAACATAGGGATAATAATAATTGGAAAAAATAATTAAAATAATACATATGAAGTGCTTAGCACAGCATATGACACAAAGTAAGCACTCAACACACATGAAGTATTATCATGATTTTCATTGCTACCCAGCTCACACAGCTAGAAAGTAGAAAAGTAGAAACTGAAAAGTCCAGACCTTTTTCTATAATGTATTTGGGATGGAGAAACTGCTTTGTACCTAAAACCAGATAGGATAAGTCTCATGAAGAGGGCAGTGAACAGCCCAATTTGCCTGGCATGGAGTCAGTAGAGACTGGCAAGGTATTCTGGTTTTTTTAAATTGAAGTAGAGTTGATTTGAATTGTTGTGTTAGTTTCTGGTGTACAGCAAGTGATTCAGATTATATATATATATATATATATATATATATCCTTTTTCATATTTTCTATTAGAGTTTATTACAAGATATTGAATATTGTTCCCTGTGCTATACGGTAGGACATTGTTGTTTATTTTATATGTAGTATTGTATCTGTTAATCCCAAACACCTAATTTATATACCCCCTTTCCCCTTTGGTAACCATAAGTTTTCTAAGTCTGTGGGTCTGCTTCTGTTTTGTAAATAAGTTCATTTGTGTCATATTTTAGATTATCCACATATAAGTGATATCATATGGTATTTGTCTTTCTCTGAGTTACTTTGCTTAGTATAATCTCTAGGCCCATCCATGTTGTTGCAAATGGCATTATTTCATTCTTTCTTATGGCTGAATAATATTCCATTGTGTATATATATTTACCACATCTTCTTTATCCATTCATCTGTCAACGGACATGTCTTGGCTATTGTAAGAAGTGCTGCTATGAACATTGGGGTGCACATACCTTTTTGAATTAAGAGTTTTCTCCAGATATATGCTCAGGAGTGGGATTGCTGTATCATATGGTAACTGTTTTAAGTTTTTTTAAGGAATCTCCAGTATGTTTTCCATACTGGCTGCACCAATTACAACAGTGTAGGAGGGTTCCCTTTTCTCTTCACTCTCTCTAGCATTTATTATTTATAGATGGTTTTGAACCCAACTGTGGGGAGTGCTGAATGCCAGACTAAATTTTAAAATTTTATCCTATCGACAAAAGGGAGATTTTACAGTGGAAGATTTGAACGCAGGGTTTCCCAGTGAAATGCTTTGTAGGGATGGCCAATCTGTGAGCAGTGGAGAGGATGGACCTGGGGAAGGGGGTGAAGTGGGAACCCAACTAGAAAGTGCTCATGGTGTTTCATGTCTGGGGAATGAGAAATTGAATTATGAGGTGACCACACCTGAAAGTAGCTTCACAGATACCTAACAGGCAGTAGGGACTGAGCGGGGTTTTCCCAATACTTTCTAATGCTATGGAGAAATAAAGGAGAATGAGGAATGAGAAAGAACTGCTGGATTTTCATGCAGTTGCTAGCTGGACTACAGGGAGAGAATGGTGAGCAAATGGGGAAACTCATCTGAGAAAGGTAGAAGTGAAAGAAGAAATAAGATTTTGCCCATAGGGAGAAGTGATTCTGTGCTCAGTTCCTACAAAGTGTTAAACCTACTTGCCATTTTGCTAGTTACATGCTCTGGTAGTAAAATCAGGCTAATATATATGGTTAGCAGCTAACATTTCATCAGGTGGAGTATGCCACTGACTGTTAGATATCCAGTTATTTTACATACTAAAGAATTTTTTAAATGACCTAATAGAGCCCGGGAATTGCCAAACTAGAGCCCACAGGCCAATTCCAGCCCTGTACAAGCTTTCGTAAGTAGAGTTTTATTGGAACACAGTCATGCCCAGTTCTTTACATATCATCTACGGCTGCCTTGGTGCTATGGTGGCATAGTCGAGCCATTTTGTCAGAGACCTCTGGTCCACAAAACATAAAATCTTCGCTGTCTGGCCCTTTACATAAAAAGTTTGCTGACCCTGGCCTAGAGAACAAAGCCCAAGCTCGTTGGCCCATCACGCCAGGTGTTCCCAGCACGCTCCTTGCTGGGTCTCAGCCTCATCTCCTTCCTTCCAGCTCTCATCCCAGACACACCGCACACTGTTTTACCACCTCATACCTGCTCCTTCCCTGTCTGGAGCACTTTTCTGCCTGATGGGCTCCCAGCCACAAACTGCTCAGCACTCATCCCTACTAGGAAGGGGTGTTGCCTTTCCTATGTCTCATTTATCTACCTCTGTCCCCTAGAAAGTGCCTAGAACATAGTACTCAGTTTTTGTTAAGATTTTATCAATTAAATAGCCATTTGGCTGGTGAATACAAATGAGTCCACCAGCCACCTATGGTCTTTTTTTTAATTGGGCTATAGTTGTTTTACAATGTTGTGTTAATTTCAAGTGTACAGCAAAGTGATTCAGTTATATGTATACATATACCTATTCTTTTTCAAATGCTTTTCCCATTTAGGTTATTACAGAATATTCAGCATAGTTCCCTGTGCTACACAGTAGGTCCTTGTTGGTTATGTAGTTTATATACAGTAGTATGTATATGTCAATCCCAATCTCCCAATTTATCTCTCCACCCCACTTTGGTAACCGTAAGTTTGTTTTCTATGTCTGTGGATCTGTTTCTGTTTTGTAAATAAGTTCATTTGTATCATTTTTTTAGATTCTGCATATAAATGATAACATGATATTTGTCTTTCTCTGTCTGACTTACTTCACTTAGTATTATACTCTCCATGTACATCCATCTTGCTGCAAATGGCATTATTTCATTCTTTTCAATGGCTGAGTATTATTCCACTGTATATATGTACCACATATTCTTTATCCATTCATCTGTCAATGGATATTTAGGTTGCTTCCATGTCTTGCCTATTGTAATGAACATTGGGATGCATGTATCCTTTCTAACCATAGTTTTCTCTGGATATATGCCCGGGAGTGGGATTGCTGGATCATATGGTAGCTCTATTTTTAGTTTTTTAAGGAACCTCCATACTGTTTTCCATAGTGACTACCAATTTATATTCCCACCAACAATGTAGGAGTGTTCCCTTTTCTCCACACCCTCTCTGGCATTTATTGTTTGTAGACTTTTTGATGATGGCCATTCTGACTAGTGTGAGGTAGTTTTGTAGTTTCAAGTGTACAGCACTCTCATTGTAGTTTTGATTTGCATTTCTCTAATAATTAACGATATTGAGCATCTTTTCACGTGCCTCTTGGCCATCTATATGTCTTCTTTGGGGAAATGTCTATTTAGGTCTTCTGCCCATTTTTTGTTTCATTGGGTTTGTTTTTTTGATATTGAGCTACATGAGCTGTTTGTAAATTTTGTAAAGATTAACCCCTTATCAGTCTCATCATTTGCAAATATTTTCTCTCATTCTGTGGGTTGTTTTTTTGTTTATGGTTTCCTTTGCTGTGCAAAAGCTTTTGAGTGTAATTAGGTCCCATTTTAAAATTTTTGTTTTTATTTTCATTACTCTAGGAGATGGATCCAAAAAGATATTGCTGTGATTTATGTCAAAGAGTGTTCTGCCTATGTTTTCCTCTATTGAGTGTTATAGTACCCAGTCTTATGTTTAGGTCTTTAATCCACTTCATTTTTGTGTATGGTGTTAGAGAGTGTTCTAATTTCATTCTTTTACATGTACTTGTCCAGTTTTTCCAGAACCATTTATTGAAGAGACTGTCTTTTCTTCATTGTATAGTCTTGCCTCCTTTGTCATAGATTAATTGACCACAGGTGCATGGGTTTATTTCTGGGCTTTCTATCCTGTTCCATTGATGTATATTTTTATGTTCTGTGCCAGTACCATACTGTTTTGATGACTGTGGCTTTGCAGTATGGTCTGAAGTCAGGGATCCTAGTTCCTCCAGCTGTTTTTCTTCCTCAAGATTGCTTTGGCTATTTGGAGTCTTTTGTGTCTCCATACAAACTTTGAACTTTTTTTGTTCTAGTTCTGTGAAAAATGCCATTGGTAATTTAATAGGGATTGTAATTTAATAGGGATTGCATTGAATCCATAGATTGGCTTGGGTAGTATAGTCATTTTGACAATACAGTAAGTCCCCTACATACGAACCTTCAAGTTGTGAACTTTCAAAGATTCGAACGTGCATTGAAGGCCTGATGGAATTGGAGGACCAGAGAAAGGATGAAGAGAGACAAGAGGAAGAAGAAGGAACTGAAGAACCAAAGAGATTCACAGTGCAGGAGATGGCAAGGGGATTTTATTTATTTGAGGAGGCACTGTTAGTTTTTGAGACACAGGATCTGAATGTAGAATGGTACACGAAGGTTGCAGCAGCCATTCAGGATGTAATCCAGTGCTACCATTATCATCTATGATGAGAAAAAAAGAGCTACTACCCAGACATCACTGGATCATTTTTTTCAATAGGGTAGATAGAACTGAATCCAGCAAGGAACCAGAACCTGTCCCATCAATGTCAAGCATGAGTGAAATTGCAGCTTGCCCTCTATACTATTGCTGATGATCCTTCAGCTCTACCGTCTCCCACCTCCTCTTCCTCCTCCAGTCAGTAACTCTTCTTGCCTATTCACTCAATGCCAGCCCCCGTATGCCAGCTGTTGTACTATACTATTGTGCTTTTCAAGGTACTGTACTGTAAGATTAAAAATGTTTTATTTTTTGTGTTTGTTTTTTAGGTATTATTTGTGTGAAAAGTATTATAAACCTATTACAGTACAGTACTATATAGATAATTGTGTCAGTTGGGTACCTAGGCTAACTTCGTTGGACTTACGAACTGGATTTATGAACACGCTCTTGGAATGGAACTCATTTGTGTGTAGGGGAACTACTGTATTGATTCTTCCAATCCAAGAACACGGTATACTTTTCCAACTGTTTGTGCCATCTTCCATTTCTTTCATCAGCATCTTATAGTTTTTGGAGTACAGTTCTTTTGCCTCCTTAGGTAGGTTTATCCCTAGGTATTTTATTCTTCTTGATGCAATCGTAAATCGGATTGTTTCTTTAATTTTTCTTTCTGATTTTTCATTGTTAGTGTATAGAAGTGCAACAGATTTCTGAGTATTAATTTTGTATCCTGCAACTTTACTGAATTCATTGATGAGCTCTAGTGTTTTCTGGTATCACCTTTAGGATTTTCTATGTATAGTATCAAGTCATCAGCAAACAGTGACAGTTTTAACTTTTCCAATTTGAATTCCTTTTATTTATTTTTCTTCTCTGATTGCCGTGGCTAGGACTTCCAAAACTATGTTGAATAAAAGTGGCGAGAGTGGACATCCTTGTCTTGTTCCTGATCTTAGAGAAAATGCTTTCAGCTTTTCACCATTGAGTATGATGTTGGCTGTAGGTCTGTTATATATGGCCTTTATTATGTTGAGGTATGTTCCCTCTATGCCCACTTTCTAAAGAGTTCTCCCCCATAAATCAGTGTTCAATTTTGTCAAAAGCTTTTTCTGAATCTATTGAGATGATCATATGGTTTTTATTCTTCAATTTGTTAATGTGATGTATCACACTGATTGATTTGCAGATATTGAAAAAAATCCTTGCATCCCTGGGATATATCCCACTTGATCGTGGTGTATGATCCTTTTAATGTATTGTAGGATTCAGTTTGCTAACATTTTGTTGAGGATTTTTCCATCTATGCTCATCAGTGATATTGGTCTGTAATTTTCTTTCTTTCTTTTTTTTGTGGTATCCTTGTATGATTCAGGGTGATGGGGGCCTCATAGAATGAGTTTGGGAGTTTCCGATCCTATGCGATTTTTTGGAAGAGTTTGAAAAGGATAGGTGTTAACTCTTCTCTAAATGTTAGATAGAATTTGCCTGTGAAGCCATCTGGTCATGGACTTTTGTTTGTTGGGAATTTTAAAATTACAGTTTCAATTTTAGTACTTGTGATTGGTCTGTTCATATTTTCTATTTCTTCCTGGTCAGTCTTGGGAGATTGTATCCTTCTAAGAATTTGTCCATTTCTTCTAGGTTGTCCATTTTATTGGCATATAGTTGCTTGTATTGATAGTAGTCTGTTAGGAGCCTTTGCATTTCTGTGGTGTCCATTGTAACTTCTCGCTTTTCATTTCTAATTTTATTAATTTGAGTCCTCTCCCTTTTTTTCTTGATGAGTCTGGCTAAAGGTTTATCAATTTTGTCTATCTTTTCAAAGAACTGAATTTGTTCCATTGATCTTTTCTATTTTCTTCATCTCCATTTCATTTATTTCTGCTCTGATCTTTTTTTTTTTTAAATTTACTAGTGTTGGGTTTTTTTTGAATTTTATTTATTTTTTTTATACAGCAGGTTCTTACTAGTCATCCATTTTATACACGTCAGTGTATACATGTCAATCCCAATCTCCCAATTCATCACACCACCCCCCACCTCTTTCCCCCCTTGGTGGCTATACGTTTGTTCTCTACATCTCTGTCTCAATTTCTGCCCTGCAAACTGGTTCATCTGTACCATTTTTCTAGGTTCCACATATATGTGTTAATGTACGATATTTGTTTTTCTCTTTCTGGATTACTTCACTCTGTATGACATTCTCTAGATCCATCCATGTCTCTACAAATGACCCAGTTTTGTTCCTTTTACGGCTGAGTAATATTCCATTGTATATATGTACCACATCTTCTTTATCCATTTCTCTGTCGATGGGCATTTAGGTTGCTTCCATGACCTGGCTATTGTAAATAGTGCTGGAATGAACATTAGGGTGCATGTGTCTTTTTGAATTATGGTTTTCTCTGGGTATATGCCCAGTAGTGGGATTGCTGGGTCATATGGTAATTATATTTTTAGTTTTTTAAGGAATCTCCATACTGTTCTCCATAATGGCTGTATCAATTTACATTCCCACCAACAGTGCAAGAGGGTTCCCTTTTCTCCACACCCTCCCCAGCATTTGCTGTTTGTAGATTTTCTGATGATGCCCATTCTAACTGGTGTGAGGTGATAGTCCAGCCATGGCTAGCACTTCCAAAACTACATTGAATAATAGTTGTAAGAGTGGACATCCTTGTCTTGTTCCTTATCTTAGAGGAAATGCTTTCAGTTTTTCACCATTGAGAATGATGTTTGCTGTGGGTTTGTCGTATATGGCCTTTATTATGTTGAGGTAGGACCCTCTATGCCCACTTTCTGGAGAGTTTTTTATCATAAATGGGTGTTCAATTTTGTCAAAAGATTTTTCTGCATCTTTTGAGATGACCATATGGTTTTTATTCTTCAGTTTGTTAATATGGTGTATCATATCGATTGATTTGCATATATTGAAGAATCCTTGCATCCCTGGGATGAATCCCACTTGATCATGGTGTATGATCCTTTTAATGTGTTGTTGGATTCTGTTTGCTAGTATTTTGTTAAGGATTTTTGCATCTATATTCATCACTGATTTTGGTCTGTAATTTTCTTTTTTTGTAGTATCTTTGTCTGGTTTTGGTATTAGGGTGATGGTGGCCTCATAGAATGAATTTGGGAGTGTTCCTTCCTCTGCAATTTTTTGGAAGAGTTTGAGAAGGATGGGTGTTAGCTCTTCTCTAAATGTTTGATAGAATTCACCTGTGAAGCCATCTGGTCCTGACCTTTTGTTTGTTGGAAGATTTTTAATCACAGTTTCAACTTCATTACTTGTGATTGGTCTGTTCATATTTTCTATTTCTTCCTGGTTCAGTCTTGGAAGGTTATATGTTTCTAAGAATTTGTCCATTTCTTCCAGGTTGTCCATTTTATTGGCATAGAGTTGCTTGTAGTAGTCTCTTAGGATGCTTTGTATTTCTGCAGTGTCTGTTGTAACTTTTCCTTTTTCATTTCTAATTTTATTGATTTCAGTCCTCTCCCTCTTGATGAGTCTGGTTAATGGTTTATCAATTTTGTTTATCTTCTCAAAGAACCAGCTTTTAGTTTTACTGATCTTTGCTTTTGTATTCTTTGTTTCCATTTCATTTATTTCTGCTCTGATCTTCATGATTTCTTTCCTTCTGCTAACTATGGCTTGTGTTTGTTCTTCTTTTTCTAGTTCCTTTAGGTTTAAGGTTAGATTGTTTGAGATTTTTCTTGTTTCTTGAGGTAGGCTTGTATAGCTATAAACTTCCCTCTTAGAACTGCTTTTGCTGCATCCCATAGGTTTTGGATAGTCGTGTTTTCATTGTCATTTGTCTCTAGGTATTTTTTGATTTCCTCTTTGATTTCTTCAGTGATCTCTTGGTTATTTAGTAACGTATTGGTTAGGTTCCATGTGTTTGTGTTTTTTACGTTTTTTTTTCCCTGAAATTGATTTCTAATCTTATAGCGTTATGGTCAGAAAAGATGCTTGATATGATTTCAGTTTTCTTAAATTAACTGAGGCTAGACTTGTGACCCAAGATATGATCTGTCCTGGAGAATGTTCCATGCGCACTTGAGAGGAAAGTGTAATCTGCTGTTTTTGGATGGAATGTCTTATAAATATCAATTAAATCTATCTCATCTATTGTGTCATTTAAAGCTGTGTTTCTTTATTAATTTTCTATGTGGATAACCTGTTGATTGGTGTAAGTGAGGTGTTAAAATCCCCCACTATTATTGTTTTACTGTTGATTTCCTCTTTTAGAGCTGTTAGCAATTGCCTTATGTATTGAGGTGCTCCTGTGTTGGGTGCATATATATTTATAATTGTTATATCTTCTTCTTGGATTGATCCCTTGATCATTATGTACTGTCCTTCCTTGTCTCTTGTAACATTCTTTATTTTAAATACTATTTTATCTAATATGAGTATTGCTACTCCAGCTTTCTTTTGATTTCCATTTGCATGGAATATCATTCCCTCACTTTCAGTCTGTATGTGTCCCTAGGTATGAAGTGGGTCTCTTGTAGACAGCATATATATGGGTCTTTTTTTTGTATCCATTCAGCAAGCCTGTGTCTTTTGGTTGGAGCATTTAATCCATTCACCTTTAAGGTAATTAGTGATATGTATGTTCCTATTACCATTTTCTTAATTGTTTTGGGTTTGTTTTTGTAGGTTCTCTTCTTCTCTTGTGTTTCCCACTTAGAGAAGTTCCTTTAGCATTTGTTGTAGAGCTGGTTTGGTGGTGCTGAATTCCCTTAGCTTTTGCTTGTCTGTAAAGCTTTTGATTTCTCCATCGAATCTCAGTGAGATCCTTGCTGGGTAGAGTAATCTTGGCTGTAGGTTCTTCTCTTTCATCACTTTAAGTATATCATGCCACTCCCTTCTGGCTTGTAGTTTCTGCTTAGAATCCAGCTGTTAACCTTATGGGAGTTCCCTTGTATGTTATTTGTGATTTTTCCCTTGCTGCTTTCAATAATTTTTCTTTGTGTTTAATTTTTGCCAAATTGATTACTATGTTTCTTGGCCTGTTTCTCCTTGGGTTTATCCTGTATGGGACTCTCTGCACTTCCTGGACTTAGGTGGCTATTTCCTTTCCTATGTTTGGGAAGTTTTCGACTATAATCTCTTCAAATATTTTCTCGGGTCCTTTCTCTCTCTCTTCTCCTTCTGGGACCCCTATAATGTGAATGTTGTTGCGTTTAATGTTGTCCCGGGGTCTCTTAGGCTGTCTTCATTTCTTTTCATTCTTTTTTCTTTATTCTGTTTTGTGGCAGTGATTTTCACCATTCTGTCTTCCAGGTCACTTATCTGTTCTTCTGCCTCAGTTATCCTGCTATTGATTCCTTCTAGTGTTTTTTTCATTTCAGTTACTGTATTGTTCATCTCTGTTTGTTTGTTCTTTAATTCTTCTAGGTCTTTGTTAAACATTTCTTGCATCGTCTCGATCTTTGCCTCTGTTCTTTATCCGAGGTCCTGGATCATCTTCACTATCATTCTGAATTCTTTTTCTGGAAGGTGGCCTATCTCCACTTCATTTAGTTGTTTTTCTGGGGTTTTATTTTGTTCTCTGGTACATAGCCCTCTGCCTTTTCATCTCGTCTGTCTTTCTGTGAATGTGTTTTTTTCCCCACAGGCTGCAGGATTGTAGTTCTTCTTGCTTCTGCTGTCTGCCCTCTCTGCTCTGCTCTTTATGATTTCTTTCCTTCTACTCACTTTGGGTTTTGTTTGTTCTTCTTTCTTTAGTTGCTTTAGGTGTAAGGTTAGGTTTTTTATTTGGGATTTTTCTTGTTTCCTAAGATTGTATTGCTATAAACGTCCCTCTTAGAACTGCTTTTTCTGCATCCTATAGATTTTGGATCGTTGTACTTTTGTTTTCATTTGTCTCTAGGTATTTTTGATTTCCGCTTTGATTTCTTCAGTGATCCATTGGTTGTTTAGTAGCATATTGTTCAGCCTCCAGCTGTTTGTGTTTTTTACAGTTTTTTCTTGTCATCAATTTGTAATCTCATAGTGTTGTGGGTGGAAAAGATACTTGATACTGTTTCAATTTTCTTAAATGTACCAAGGCTTGCTTTGTGGCCCAGCATGTGATCAGTCCTGGAGAATGTTCCGTGTGCACTTGAGAGGAATGTGTAGACTGCTGTTTTTGGATGGAATGCTCTGTAAATATCAGTTAAGTCCATCTGGTCTAATGTGTCATTTAAGGCCTGTGTTTCCTTACTGATTTTCTGTCTGAATGATCTGTCCATTGATGAAAGTGGGGTGTTAAATTCCCCCACTGTTATTATGTTATATATATTCATTCATTATATATAATTAGCCAAACCCATTAGTGCTAACATTTCTTTGTCGTGTCTAAACAATCAAGTGTTCTCCTTTGACTGAGATGCCTTAATGATCATTCTGTGAGACTCATGAATCAGTCACATCAACTTCTGCTTTGACCTTTTTTCCATCTATTCTAAGAGACTGACAGTTTCTCATACCTTCAGTTGCCTCACTTGGCAGTCCTTTTGCACATATCTCAGTAGTTAAATGTAACACAGCTTCATCTATTTTTGGGTGTCCTCCATTCTTAGGTTCCAAAAAGCTCTAGGTGTTGCTTTTCTATGAAATATGGGTTTGTGGCCATTTCTCTGACAAACACTTATTTCACAAATATTAAAGTTATGTCCTGCTTCTGTTTCCAGGCCTTTCTATACGCATAATAACTTCCTATTGTAATGCGAAGCATAGTGTTATCTTAATAGAAACATTTTAAGTGGCAAACAATATATGTAATACCAACAGTGCATGTAACTCAATTGAAGAGAAAACAATATATGTAAATATCAACAGCTGTAACAGTATTTGTGTGTGTGCAAGCAGTGGTAGCTATATCAAGACGGCTAGCTGGTCAGCCGCTACTGTAAAGCACCTTCAGTTGTAAGACACATCTCAATTTATAAGCTAAAATGTGGAAGAAATGTGGTCTTAGAATTAGGCTGCCCTTCCTTACTTCCTGTAATCTTTCCTGACCGTCCCTTTGCCAGGGTTGGGACACATAGATCAACAAGTAATGGGCTTACAGTCTTGTGGGAAAACAGACAACTAGACAAGTCTTTCTACTAGTGGGCAATAAGGGCTATGATAGGAGAAGTGGAAGGTACCAGGAGAACAAAAAGAAGAGAGCCCACCCAGAAGTAGCACTCTTCTGGCTGGGTAATGAAGGAGGTAAGTAGTTAGGCAGTGATGGAAGAGGGCTTGTCAGACGGCAAGTGTACTGGAAGGTAGGAGGAACAACATATGCCTGAGCTTGATTGGGCATGGCAGAGTTGAGGAATGGAAAGTGGTTCTGTGTGAATAGAACTGAGTGTGGTGGAGAGAATGTAAATGACATGATCAGATTTGCAACTGAGGTAAAATACCTGATGTCCAGGGCCGAGCAATAATCAAACCAAGATGGGATCATAATTCTGTGATGAGGTTTAATTAAGCCAGAAGTCTCCCATGTTTTTTGCTATAGCAGGGTTTGAGTCCAGGGTACTGGGAAGTACGTAAAAGGTCACAGCTGTTGGTAAGTGGGTGGTTGAGAAGAGCCTCTTATGAGTGCTCAAAGAGGTTTGCAGGCTTGCCAGCTACTTCCTCTGTGTAAGTTGGGACTTTAAATTTTGCTGAAGAATGCTGAGTAGCCAGATATATGTGGCATTGCCTGTAACATTGAAGTACACACTGAAGGGTTTGGAGTCATTGGTCAAAGAGATTTTCTCAAGCCTTTGAGAGGAATCATGCACACATGGGAAGGTGATTTGACCCTGTCCGGCCACTCTGTCAAGTGATATCTTCTAAGAAGTACAATGTTTCTTTTAAATGCTGTGTCTAATGCATGATATGGAACAGCATGGAAGTCCCTGGCTGTATTTTGTAGGAGGTAAAACTCCATACCTCTTATCAAGTATTGCAGTGACCAGCCATTTTAAATAGGCTCACCAGAGCTGTATTTTTAAATGACCAGGTACGTGATATGTGAATACCTGAAAGAGGAGATTTCTATGATTCGCAAAGGCTTAGGGTGGTCCAAGAGCTATAAGATTTTTCAGGCTTCTGACTTCACCAAAGTGTCAGTCCTTTAATGGGCTACTCCGTTGCTTGGGCACAATGTTCCTCTTTCCCCATTAAACTTGATCCTCCTCCATTGAGTCTACCTCTGTTACCAAAGTCATACTGTGTCTTCCTTCACTCTTCTTCTTAATCACCCTCTCTGTTCAACCACATCCTCACCTCTTATTGATTGGTTCTACCGACTTCATTATCTCCTGCAACCATCTTGTTGTCTCCATTCCTACTGCGGCCAAGCTAGACCACACCAAGGTACCTTGTAATTCACTCATTGTTCTTTTTGGTAATGGACAGAAACTTGGGTTCTTAATGATATCCAAGGGCTTATAAATGGTAATTTATCAAACAGGTTATCATTTAAAAGACAGTGAAGGTCTCTGAGTCTTAAAACATTAAAATGGGGAAACAGAACTAAATAATACATAAGTTAATAAAAAGCGACAAACATAAGCATAGCATTTTGTTTCCCTAGATAAGGAAACTATTTATTCAACTAATATTTATGGAGTACCAAATATATGTATCAGGTACTTTATAGGCATGGGAAATATAGCAGTGAACAAGACAGACAAAATCCTTGTGCCTATAGATATGATATTGTGGCAGGGTATATAGACAATTTGTTTTCAGAAATCAATCCAAAGACCAAAAAAAACACAAAAAGGACGAGACACTAAAATTTCTAAATTGTTGTTTTAAATTCTAGCAAAAGCTACTTATTCAAAATGTTTAAATGTTAATTCATAAAGAAGCCACAACTGGCAATAATTCAATTGTCATTTTTTCTAGATATAATAAAATGCAAAAGAGACAGAAGTCCCTCCAGTCCTCAGCAATGTCCACGTTGCATGAACCCCAGGACCTCTAAAGGCAGGCCCTTAGTTATGGTCCCAGCTGCAGCTTTCCTGTGTGCCAAGCCAACCATTGACCCCTCCCTGAAATTGAAGAGCCTGACTATTCTGGAAGATAGTGTTTCTGTGTCCATCTCTCCCCAAGATTTCATGGCACCCTTCGGCTCCCTGACTTTGAATATGACAGACCAGTCTGGAAATGAAGCTAACATGATCTGCAGTATCCAAAAGCCCTCAACAACATCATCCACTGCATTCACTGCAGAAAATGACTATATCATGCTAAACGCATCATTTTCAACATTTCTGGTGTGTAACATAGATTACAGTCACATTCAGCCAGTGTGGAAAGTGCTGGCTTTGTACAGTGACTCTCCTCTGATCCTAGAAAGGAGCCACTTGCTCACTGAAACACCACAACTCTGCTACAAATATAAACAGGTGGTACTGAAGCCTGAAGACATCTTTACCAACATCGAGGCTGATCTCAGAGCAGATCCCTCTTGGTTGATGCAAGACCAAATTTCCTTGCAGCTAAACAGAACTGCCACCACACTCAGTACACTGCAGATCCAGTACTCCAGCGATGCCCAAGTCACTTTACCAAGAGCAGAGAAGAAGCCAGAGAAACACAAATGGACCATGATTTCCAGGGATAACAATACTAAGCGGGAACGCACTGTTTTGGTCGGTGGGACCATTGACCTAGATTGCCCCAGCCAAGGAGACCCTCCCCCACAACTGGAGTGGCTTCTAGCTGATGGAAGTAAAGTGAGAGCCCCTTACGTTAGTGAGGATGGACGAATCCTGATAGACAAAAGTGGAAAACTGGAACTCCAGATGGCTGATAGTTTTGACACAGGCATATACCACTGCATAAGCACCAATTACGATGATGCAGATATTCTCACCTATAGGATTACGGTGGTAGAGCCCTACATAGAAGCTTATCAGGAAAATGGAGCTCGTCATGTAGTTTCCATTGGTGAAACACTTGACCTTCCATGCCATTCTACGGGTATCCCAGATGCCTCTGTCAGCTGGGTTCTTCCAGGAAACACTGTGCTCTATCAGTCCTCAAGAGATAAGCAAATTCTTAACAATGGCACATTAAGAATATTACAGGCGACTCAAAAAGACCAGGGTCATTATCGTTGTGTAGCAGCCAACCCATCAGGGATCGATTTGTTAATTAACAAAGTTTCAGTCAAAATAAAAGGGCAACAGCCAGTGGAGCATAATGTAGAAACAGATGGATCTGGGTTTGATGAGCCCAATGCCATTGCTCAGCTTAAGGACCCACCAGCTGCACAACTCCCCACATCTGCTCCAGTGAGGGCTGAGGCTGGAAAACAAGTCTCAATCACAAGTAAGAATCCTAAGCATGGGGTGTTAATAGCCCAGCGGCGTGGAGATGCAACCAACCGACGTTTCGGAGAGCACAGGAGGCAGTTCCCTCCCTCTGCCCGGAGAATTGACCCCCAACACTGGGCAGCACTACTGGAGAAAGCTAAAAAGAATATTGTGCCTGAGAAGCGAGAAAATACCATAACAAAGCCACCTCTACCGGTCACCCAACTCCTGGAAATACCTGGTGAGGAAGTAGACTCATCAGGCATGCTCCCTCCAGATGAGGAATTTATGGTCCTGGTGACTAAAGCTCCCAGTGTTCTGGCAAGGACAGTGACTGCTGATTCCAGAAAATCATCTGATAGCCCTGTGACAAGTATAACTGCTGGCACCCAAGTCTCCCCAATTGTGAGTCCACAGATACTACTGCCTGAAAAACCAAGAGGTTTCAAACCATCTACTACTATTAAAACTAAAGCCATGTCAAAGAATATGAACACAACCACATCAAGCAAAATGCAAGGCACAACCAACCGAAATTTATCTACTATCTTTCCTCTACTACCTGAAGCAAGTCAATTTCAGGATACTGACGACATGGAGAGAAAAAGAGAGCATTTGCAAAGTGCACCCCCAGTAACAGTGGGGGCTACTACAATCAAAGATGTCCGTATCAAAATTCTGGGCAGTGCTAACAGTAAAGCTGATGTATTTTTAGGATCAGTAAATGCCACGAAGAGTCATCAGACGTCTGTAGTAGGAGTCAGCGAACCCTGGAGCCATCATTCCCATTCTCACGTTACTCAAAAACCTAACACCTCTAAGCTCCCTTCAGACCCATACACTGGTGCTCATTCTCAGTTACACATTCCTAGAAATAGTACAATTAACACTCCACTGTCCAGACACTTTGGAAGGCGGAGGAAAATTTGGAGCAGGGGGCGAACTCCAATTTTCCGACAGCATGGATACAACTTTGTGGGGCCAACACTCAGAGGTTCTTCTGTAGAAAGAACCACTGCATTTTTAGCCACAGAGCACAATGTGGAGTGCCCATCCTGTTCTCCCAGAGAAAGACTCACCACTGCTGCAGCAGCATTGCCTTTTCCAAGGACTTCCCCCATCACCCTCCCTGAAGCTAAAATTGCCAGAGTCATAGCAGAAGAATCTACAACTCTAGTCCACAATCCATCATTACTATTTGAGAAAAAACCAAATGTAGATGTTGAGAAAACAACACAGGCAATAAAATGTTTCAGTGCTGAAAGTACCCAAGTGACTCCAACTTGTGCAGTTATGACTCATGCAACAAATATTAGTTACCCAAGCATGTCTAAAGTCAGTGAAGCTAAAAGAGATTCAGTGATTGTATCGCCACTTCCAGGTCCCACCATCAAGCCACCTATGCCTACTACTATAGCCATTACAAGACTTTCAAGAAGGAAAATTCCCTGGCATCATATCTTTGTAAATAACCATATCCAAAAAGAAAAGCTAAAGAATCAGCAAAAATTTGGTTCACAAAAAAGCACAGACTTGGTTCTTCCTAAAATATCTCCTGCTTTACCCACAGATAAAGTTTCCCCCTTCCATTTCACAACACTCTCAGCAAGTGTGATGCAAATTCCATCCGTAACATCAGCTACAACTCACCACAGTACCACTAGAACACACAGTCGTATAAGTCTCCCAACAGTGAAGGAGCTGCCCTTCCCACCTGTTTACCCTACACCTCCTAGTAGCTCAAGCAAAGAATCAAGTACAGATTTCATATCACTGCAAACAGCCATGCTGACAACTACTCCTACTGCCCCTGCATCTATCATTATCAACAAAGCCCAAATAGCCAGACCCAGGGCACGAAAAGTACAAAGAATAAAGGAGCCTCAAAAGAATAGGAATGACCCAAATAACTCTCCCAGCCAGATTTCTGGCTTCATTACACCCACCACTGTGACACTTCCTGTTCTAACAGCAGCTGAAACTTCAACCAAACCCAGTGTGTCTGTTCTCACTCATTCTCTTCTAGAAAACATAAAAGAAATTTCAAGCACAATTGGTCTTCATCCAAGAACCTTTCATCTGACAGATGTGCTCGAAGAACCACCCCAGAAGAGCAGTCAGACTTTGAAGAGAACAGCTGCTTCTGAAACCACTTTGTCCAGCAAACGACACCAGAGTACCACCACTAGGAACACAATCCTTAGACGCTCAACTGTGCCACCCTTCCTGAGCGCCAGTGCCACTCCAATGCCAATTCCCACCTCCCCTCCCTTGAGTAGCCAAAATGCAGTTGCTGACAATATGGCAACTCCCATTTTCAGGACGATGACAAGTACAATGGTCAAGTCACATGAATCCTCAAAGCACAATGCTCATCCACGGCAATTAGCAGTAACACCTCCCCAAACTCACCCAAATGCCAAGTTCACAATTGGAATCACCCACTTTATCTACTCCAATCTGTTACGTTCTACTTCTATGCCAGCACTAATAACAGCTAAATCACAGACTTCTAAGTTGACTCCCTCTCCCTGGTCAGAAAACCATTTTTGGCACAAGTCACACCCAGAAATGGCTGAAAAGGTCAAAAAGCCAGTAGTGAGCATACTGCCCACTCCAGATCTGCCAGAGGACACCACTCATGCTTCAAATTGGGATACACAGAAGAATGCAAAGAAAAGTAGCTTCGATAAGACACCAATTCAAAAAATAACAACTTCCAAATTCCTTCCCTTTGATTCTTTATCTAGGAATATATTGGAAAGGCCCAGAATAGTTGGAGGAAGAGCGGCAAGTTTTACTGTTCCAGCTAACTCAGATGCCTTTCTTCCTTGTGAAGCTGTTGGGAATCCCATGCCCACTATCCACTGGACCAGAGTCTCATCAGGTATTTGAAACGGTTTCTTTACGCTTCATCTTCTTTAGTTACAAAACAAGGAAAACACTGTGTTATGTTTTGGGGTTATGTAGCCAAATAATCAACATCAACCTCAGATTTCTCCAAGACTCAAACAATTAATATCCTTATTTGATATATGCATGGCTTTTTGCTCATTAGAAGGTTTTAAAACATATGTTAAGACCATTTTTTTGAAATGCTTTGAAAGCAGATCCAAAGAAATTGTGAGTGGTCACTGTGTTGAAGCATCTGGCTTTTACATTAAAATTAGTTTTATTTTAAAAAAAAATCCAGAAATAACTTTACTACTCTGAAGACTAGGTGTCTTAATTTTAAATATATTTTTTCCCAGTAGCCTAATAAAAAGATAGCGTTCCTCTTGAGACTTCCATGTGAGCAATTTATGTTTACTACCTAAACTTTGATGACCTATGGCTATAAATTTCTTTCTTCTTATCAGGACTTGATTTGTCTAAAAGGAAACAGAATAGCAGGTTCCAGGTGCTCCCCAATGGCACCCTGTCCATACAGAGGGTGGACCTTCAGGACCGTGGACAGTACCTGTGCTCAGCATCCAATCCATTTGGCACGGACCGCCTTCATGTCACCTTGTCCGTGGTTTCCTATCCCCCCAGGATCCTGGAGAGACATACTAAGGAGATCACAGTCCATTCCGGAAGCACAGTGGAACTGAAGTGCAGAGCTGAAGGCAGGCCCAGCCCTACAATTTCCTGGCTTCTTGCAAACCAAACAGTGGTCTCTGAATCATCCGAGGGGAACAGGCAGGCCCTGGTGACATCTGACGGGACGCTGGTCATCCACAATCTCAGCGTTTATGACAGGGGCTTTTACAAATGCGTGGCCAGCAACCCAGTGGGCCAGGACGCACTGCTGGTTAAAATACAAGTTATTGCGGCGCCACCTGTTATTCTAGAACAAAAGAGGCAAGTTATTGCAGGGACTTGGGGTGAAAGTTTGAAACTGCCCTGTACTGCCAAAGGAACTCCTCAGCCCGGTGTTCACTGGGTCCTCTCTGATGGCAGCGAAGTGAAACCATTACAGTTCATCAATTCCAAGTTCTTATTTTCAAATGGAACTCTGTTTATAAGAAACATAGCCTCTTCAGACCGGGGCACTTATGAATGCATTGCTACCAGCTCCACTGGCTCAGAGAGAAGGGTGGTAATTCTTACAGTGGAAGAACGAGAGACGATCCCCAGGATAGAATTTGCATCCCAGAAATGGACGGAGGTGAATCTGGGGGACAAACTACTACTGAACTGCTCAGCCACTGGGGAGCCGAAACCGAAGATAATCTGGAGGCTACCATCCAAGGCTGTCGTCGACCAGCGGCACAGGTAAACCATACCTTTCTGTTGAGATTATCTTATTTAGCCGTACAACTTCGGAAGTGGTCAAAGGGGTAGAGCGAGAGTAGCAGCAGTGTTAGCACACAGACTCTACACAGAAAAGTAACTCGCTCTAAAGAAAACCTAATCATTTTGAGACTAACACAAAATAATACAAATTATATAAAAACCAAGTTTCTTACATGCCATACTCTAAGGGCCAGCTTCTTCCTGAGTTTATATAGTTAAAAAGGATAAAAAATCTCATTTGCTTCCATACTTGTGACAGTTTTAAAATGGTACCTGTGTAAATGTATTTATAATTTTTCTATCCAAAAATAAGAGGGAATGTTGTAAAGCAATCAAGTTCTGGAGAGATGCACTTCATTATTTCACTCTTCAGAATCTCCTAGTAAAGCATTTTCAATTTTAGTGCAATCTGTACTTAATTTATGCTACCCTAAAACTGCAAAGCACTTTATGAAAGTCACAACATTAAGGCCTTCACAAAGTGAAATGTATTCAGGACCTCCAATCACTCTGACGGTGTCGGACACATATGTACACATACACACTTTCTCTAATATCTCCTGTTACAGGCATATTAATAGTGATTTTTAACTGTTTTCTATACAGATTAAATCTCTTTGAAGAATAAGTTTGAGTATTAATTTTTGCCATTTACATGACTTCATACAATGATGTTTCATAATATGACAGAAAAGATGGGGATGAACATTTCCCTTTTATATGTTTGTTTGTTTATTTATTTTTAATACATCCTTATTGGAGTATAACTGCTTCACAATACTGTGTTAGTTTCTGTTGCACAACAAGGCGAATGAGCCACATGCATACACATGTCGCCTCCCTCCCACCCTCCCTATCCCACCCCTCTAGGCATCACAAAGCACCCAGCCGATCGCCCTGTGCTATGCTGCTGCTTCCCACCAGCCAACTATTTTAGGTTCGGTAGTGAATATATGTTAATGTTGCTCTCACTTCGCCCCAGCTTCACGCTCCCACCCCATGTCCTCAAGTCCATTTTCTACGTCTGTCTCTTTATTCTTGCCCTGCAACTAGGTTCATCAGTACCATTTTTTTTTTATTCCATATATATGTGTTAGCATACGGTATTTGTTTTTCTCCTCCTGACTTACTTCACTCTGTATGACAGACTCTAGGTCCATCCACCTCACTCCAAATAACTCAGTTTTGTTTCTTTTTATGGCTGAGTAATATTCCATTGTATATATTTGTCACATCTTCTTTATCCATTCATCTGTCGATAGACATTGAGGTTGGTTCCATGTCCTGGCTATTGTAAATAGTGCTGCAATGAACATTGTGGTACTGTCTCTTTTTGAATTATGGTTTTCTCAGGGTATATGCCCAGTAGTGGGATTGCTGGGTCGTATGGTAGTTCTATTTTTAGTTTTTTAAGGAACCTCCATACTGTTTTCCATAGTGGTTTTATCAATTTATATTCCCACCAACAGCACAGGAGGGTCCCCTTTTCACCACACCCTTTCCAGCATTTCTTGTTTGTACATTTTTTTGATGACGGCCATTCTGACTGGTGTGAGGTGATACCTCCTTGTAGTTTTGATTTGCATTTCTCTAATAATTAGTGATGTTGAGCATCTTCTCACGTGCCTCTTGGCCATCTGTATGTCTTCCTTGGTGAAATGTCTATTTAGGTCTTCTGCCCATTTTTTAACTGGATTTTTTTGATATTGAGCTCCATGAGCTGTTTGTGTATTTTGGAGATTAAGTCTTTGTTTATTGTTTCATTTGCAAATATTTTCTCCCATTCTCAGGGTTGTCTTTTTGTCTTGTTTATGGTTTCCTTTGCTGTGCAAAAGCTTTTAAGTTTAATTAAGTCCCATTTGTTTATTTTTGTTATTTCTGTTACTCTAGCAGGTGGGTCAAAAAAGATCTTGCCATGGTTTATGTCAAAGAGTGTTTTTCCTGTTTTCCTCTAAGAGTTTTATAGTGTCTGGTCTTACATTTAAGTCTTTAATCCATTTGGGGTTTATTTTTGTGTATGGTGTTAGGTAGTATTCTAATTTCATTCTTTTACATGTAGCTGTCCACTTTTCCCAGCACCATGTATCAAAGAGGCTGTCTTTTCTCCATTGTATATTCTTGCCTCCTTTGTCATAGATTAGGGGTCTATAGGTGCGTGGGTTTACCTCTGGACTTTCTATCCTGTTCCATTGACCTATATTTATGTTTTTGTGCTAGCACCATACTGTCTTGATTACTGTAGCTTTTTGGTATAGTTTGAAGTCAGGGAGCCTGATTCCTCCCACTCCGTTTTTCTTTCTAAAGATTGCTTTGGCTATTCAGGGTCTTTTGTATTTCCATACAAATTGTAAATTTTTTTGTTCTAATTCTGTGAAGAATGCCATTGGTAGTTTGATAGGGGTTGCACTGCATCTGTAGATTGCTTTGGGTAGTATACTCATTTTCACAATATCAATTCTTCCAATCCAAGAACGTGGTATATTTCTCCATCTGTTTATATCGTCTGTGATTTCTTTCATCAGTGTTTTACAGTTTTCTGAGTACAAGTCTTTTGCCTCCTTAGGCAGGTTTATTCCTAGGTATTTTATCCTTTTTGTTGCAATGGTAAATGGGAGTGTTTGCTGAATTTCTCTTTCTGATTTTTCGTTGTTGTTGTATAGGAATGCCAGAGATTTCTGTGCATTAATTTTGTACCCTGTTACTTTTACCAAATTCATTGATTAGCTCTGGTAGTTTTCTGGTGGCATCTTTAGGATTTTCTATGTATAGTATCATGTCATCAGAAAACAGTGACAGATTTACTTCTTTTCCGATTTGGATTCCTTTTATTTCTTTTTCTTCTCTGATCGCTGCGGCCAGGACTTCCAAAACTATGTTGAATAAGAGTGGCGAGAGTGGACATCCTTGTTTTGTTCCTGATCCTAGTGGAAATGCTTTCAGTTTTTCACTGTTGAGTATGATGCTTGCTGTGGGTTTGTCATAAATGGCCTTTATTATGTTGAGGTAGTTTCCCTCTATGCCCATTTTCCGGAGAGTTTTTATGATAAATGGGTCTTGAATTTTGTCAAAAGCTTTTTCTGCATCTATTAAGATGATCATATGGTTTTTGTCCCTTAATTGGTTAATGTGGTGTATCACATTGATTAATTTGCATATATTGAAGAATCCTTGCATCCCTGGGATAAATCCCACTTGATCATGGGGTATGATCCTTTTAATGTGCTGTTGGATTCTGTTTGCTAGCATTTTGTTCAGGATTTTTGCACCTATGTTCATCAGTGATATTGGCCTGTAGTCTTCTTTTTTTGTGATATCTTTTTCTGATTTTGGTGTCAAGGTGATGGTGGCTTTGTAGAATGAATTTGCGAGTGTTTCTCCCTCTGCAATTTTTTGGAAGAGTTTGCGAAGGATCGGTGTTAGCTCTTCTCTAAATGTTTGATAGAATTGGCTTGTGAAGCCAACTGGTCCTGGACTTTTGTTTGTTGGAAGATTTGAAATTACAGTTTCAATTTCATTACTTGTGATAGGTCTGTTTATAGTTTCTAATTCTTCCTGGTTCAGTCTTGGAAAATTGTACCTTTCCAAGAATTTGTCCATTTCTTCGTGGTTGTCCATTTTATTGGTATATCGTTGTTTGTAGTAGTCACTTATAATGCTTTGTATTTCTGCAGTGTCAGTTGTGATTTCTCCTTTTTTCATTTCTAATTCTATTGATTTGAGTTTTCTCCCTTTTTTTCTTGATGAGTCTGGCTAAAGGTTTATCAATTTTGTTTATCTTCTCAAAGAACCAGCTTTTAGTTTTATTGATCTTTGCTATTGTTCTCTTTGTTTCTATTTCCTTATTTCTGCTCTGATCTTTATGATTTCTTTCCTTCTGCTAACTCTGGGTTTTGTTTGTTCTTCTTTCTATAGTTCCTTTAGGTGTAAGGTTAGATTTAGTTGAGATTTTTCTTGTTTCTTGAGGTAGGCTTGTATAGCTATAAACTTCTCTCTTAAAACTGCTTTTGCTGCACCCCATAGGTTTTGGATCGTGTTTTCCTTGTCATTTGTCTCTAGGTATTTTTTAATTTCCCTTTGATTTCTTCAGTGATCTCTTGGTTACTTAGTAACGTATTGTTTAGCCTCCATGTGTTTGTGTTTTTTATGTTTTTTTCCTGTAATTGATTTCCAATCTCATAGCATTGTGGTCAGAAAAGATGCTTGATACGATTTCAATTTTCTTAAATTTTCCAAGGCTTGATATGTGACCCAAGATGTGATCTGTCCTGGAGAATGTTCCACGTGCACTTGAGAGAAAGTGTATTCTGCCACTTTTGGGTGGAATGTTCTATAAATATCAATTAGACCTATCTGGTCTCTTGTGTCATTTTTTTTTCTTTCCAGTACGTGGGCCTCTCACCGCTGTGGCCTCTTCCGCTGTGGAGCACAGGCTCCAGAAGCACAGGCCCAGCGGCCACGGCCCACGGGCTCAGCCACTCTGCAGCATGCGGGATCCTCCTGGACCGGCGCACGAACCCGCGTCCGCTGCATTGGCAGGCGGACTCTCAACCACTGCACCACCAGGGGAGCCCTCTTGTGTCATTTAAAGCTTGTGTTTCCTTATTTATTTTCTGTTTGGATGATCTGTCCATTGGTGTAAATGGGGTGTTAAAGTTCCCTACTATTATTGTGTTACTGTCGATTTCCCCTTTTATGGCTGTTAGTATTTTCCTTATGTATTGAGGTGCTCCTATGTTGGGTGCATAAACATTTATAATTGTTATATCTTCTTCTTGGAGTTATCCTTTGATCATTATGTAGTGTCCCTCCTTATCTCTTGTAACAGTCTTTATTTTAAAGTCTATTTTATCTGATACAAGTATTGCTGCTCCAGCTTTCTTTTGATTTCCATTTGCATGGAATATCTTATTCCATCCCTTCACTTTCAGTCTGTACATGTCCCTGAATTGGTCTGACTTGTGTCTCTTATAGACAGCATATAGGTGGGTCTTGTTTTTGTATCCATTCAGCCAGTTTGTGTCTTTTGGTTGGGGCATTTAATCCATTTACATTCAAGGTTATTATTGATATATATGTTCTTATTACCATTTGCTTAATTGTTTTGGGTTTGTTTTTGTGGGTCTTTTTCTTGTCTTGTGTCTCCTGCTTAAAGAAGTTTCTATAGCATTTGTTGTAAAGCTGGTTTGGTGGTGCTGAATTCTCTTAGCTGTTGCTTGTCTGAAAAGCTTTTGAGTTCTCCATCGAATCTGAATGAGATCCTTGCTGGGTAGAGTAATCTTGGTTGTAGGTTTTTCTTTCATCACTTTAAGTACGTCCTGCTACTCCCTTCTGGCCTGCAGAGTTTCCACTGAAAAATCAGCTGATAACCTTATAGGGATTCCTTTGTATGTTATGTTTGGTTTTTCCCTTGCTGTTTTCAATATTTTTTCTTTTAATTTTTGTTAGTTTGATTAATATGTGTCTTGGTGTGTTTTTCCTAGGGTTTATCCTGTATGGGATTCTCTGTGCTTCCTGGACTTGGGTGACTATTTCCTTTCCCATGTTAGGGAAGTTTTCAACTATAATCTCTTCAAGTGTTTTCTCAGACTCTTTCTTTTCCTCTTCTTCTTCTGGGACCCCCTATAATGAGAATGTTGGTGCATTTTGTGTTGTCCCAGAAGTCTCTGAGATTGTCTTCAATTCTTTTCATTCTTTTTTTCTTTATTCTGCTCCTCAGCCATTATTTCCACTATTTTGTTTTCCAGCTCACTTATTCGTTCTTCTGCTTCAGTTATTCTGTTATTGATTCCTTCTAGTGTATTTTTCGTTTCAGTTATTACATTGTTCACCTCTGTTTATTTGTTCTTTAGTTCTTCTAGATCTTTGTTAAACATTTCTTGTATTTTCTCAATCTGTGCCTCCATTCTATTTCTGAGATTCTGGATCATCTTTACTATCATTACTCTGAATTCTTTTTCAGGTAGATTGCCTATTTCCTCTTCATTTATTTGGTCTTGTAGGTTTTTGCCTTGCTCCTTCATCTGTGACATATTTTTTTGCCATCTCATTGTTTTTTTTTATGAGTGGGATTGTATTCCTCTCTTACTGGTTGTTTGGCCTGAGGCTTCCAACACTGGGCTTTGTAGGCTACTGTGTAGAGCTGGGTCTTGGTGCTGAGATGAAGAACTCTGTAGGAACTCACTCCATTGAATATTCCCTGGGGTCTGAGGTTCTCTGTTAGTCCAGTGGTTCGGACTCACAGCTCCCACTGCAGGAGCTTTGGCCCACTCGTAGGCTCGTGAACCAAGATCCTGTAAGCCACCTGGGGTGGCAAAAAAAAGAAAAAAACCCCACAATAACAAAGTAAAAAATTAGACTAGGAAACTAACAGATATGTTAGGAATATAAAAATAAAAATATAGATCTATCAACAACCAGAAGGTACAACAGTACCACAATAGTGAAAAAGAGGAGGAGGGGAAAAAAAAAAAAGGCTGGAAATAGGCCTTGGCTGTGGAGGGCAGGGTCTAAGCAAGGGTGAGGTTTGGGTGGTGGGTGGGGCCAATGGTCAGGACCATGACAGGGCTGGAAAAGGCCTTGGGGGCTCTTGGGGGGGTGGGACTTAGGCTCAAGGAACAGAAGGGGCCCAGGCATGCCCCACACCCCTGCTCTCAGAGGGCAGGGGACCTCACCTGGGAGCCCAGCAGGCTTTCTGGGCTCAAACGCCCTCTGCTCCTCTCCCACTCCTCCCAGAGGGACCCTCCCGCCTGCCTCTCCTGATCTCCCCAGCCTCAGGGTCACTGATCCTGTCTGGCCTCCACTTCACCTCCCCCTCTTAGTCCCCCTATGTCCTACCGGTTCACTTTGGGGTTCCTCCCGTCTCCTTGGGTGTCAGAGTCCCCTACCAGCGGCCAGTTGGTACCATAGTTGTGGGGAAACACTAACTCTGCATCTTCCCATGCTGCCATCTTGACTCTGCCTCCATGTTTATTAATAGAAAATATCCATGCAAGAGAAATTATACATGAGTTTATGCTTAAAAGAATAGATTTTTTTCTAGTGTCAAACTATAAGTTGGTAACGGATATAGTTAAGGAAGTTAATTTGTGATCTTTAACTCCAAAGTAAATGTTAATTTTCAAATAAGTCATGAAAATTACCTAAATTTTAAATTGAAATTTAGATTTAAAATTTAAAAATGCTGGGTTACGAAATGTAAACTTCACAACTCACATGTTTATGCTTGTTATCTACTATATGTATACCCATTTGTAGCATCAAATATTTTCAGTAGTTTACCAGTTTTTGTATATAATAATATTGGTATGTCTGTTTAATCACCCTGCAGCACATGAGGGTGAGTCTCATTTACCCAGAGACTGCTCATTATTCTGCGTAATTCTGAATACAATTTTACTACCCATGCAGAAACCAATGCAAGAAGTGTAGAAGGCATTATACTTGTGATGGGAATAACAGATAAATTTCTAATTTTAGGTTGTAAAAACAATGTCTAAAATGTTTACTGGGCATTAGGTCAATTTTTAAGAATGGAAGAGGTGTGAAAAAATGTAAGGGAATGTCTTAAAAAGTTAATCCAAAGGAATGTCTAAAACACATTAAGCATCTTAGAATAAATCTCGACCAATAAATCTCGCCCTAGGTAGTCCAACAAATCTTTCAGAGTTTGATAGCAAAGATATTAGGTAGGCTGTTTATATTTTGTTTTGGGAAAGCACTTACAAAACACAGAAAGATTGTTCATATTTTGGAAGAGGCAACAGAGTGTGTAAGATCAGAGATGCTATCACAGGCCCACTAGAGGTACTGTCATTCTTTTCTTTCATAATGAACTACAACTTGTTTGCTAACTGAACACTTCAGTGATTATTCTGCAACTAACCCACTCAGAAAGGCAAGAATACTCTTTACTTAGATGCTTTAGATGTCAAGAGAAATTAAAAGGGCACTTCTGCTGGAAAAAAAAAAAAAAGTCCTTCCTGTTGCCACTTCTTGGCTCTGTAAGTCTGAATTTATTTTAGATTCTAAAAATTAAAATTTTCATCATAACTATGCTCATCCAAGTCTATTCCACCATCAACAAAATAAGCAAAACGTTTTACTTTTTTAAAGCCTAGTTGTCAGGTGAACGTTGCCTTTTCTGAATTTTTTTTTAACCATCTCAGACTTAACAGCACCACTGGTCTACCTCCATGACTTTAAATATGACTTACGTGACCTATGTTTCAGGACAGAATTGTGTTTCCTCTTCTTTGGAACCTTGCTTCTCATGACCTGGGGGCTTGTTACAAGAACAGAAACTCAGGCCCCATCCCAGATGGGCAGAATCAGAATCTGCATTTTAAAAAGATCCCCAGGTGAATCACATGCGCAATAAGGTCCAAGAAACACTGCTCTAAAAGACTGCAGATGCTTGCCTGTGCATTAATTTTCATAAAGAATTCCCTTTCTTTTACTCAGGGAAAACTTCCACTTTCAAAAGTAAATTTTCCCTTAAAAATATCAGTTTATAAAAGGAAACAGTTACAGTTCTCTTTTTATATATTACAACTTCCAGATGCATCAGATTTGGGAGTGAGGAAAGGTCATTTTGAGTCATTGGTTTTCAAAGGGTTGTCCTCCTACCAAGAGTGTTAGCATCGCCTGAGAACTTGAGTCCGATTCTGTGTTTTGACATGCAATCTGTGTTCTTAAAAGCTGTCCAGATGATTACAGCGCACACTCAAATTTGAGACTGTTTTGCAAACTTTAATGTTCATAAAGTCACCCGGGAAGTTTGTCAAACACTGGGTTCCCGGATCCCTGGCTAGATCTATTGGATCAGAATCTCTGAACAGTGAAACCAGGAAATATGCATCTTAAATTAGACCCCATGTAATTCCAATGCAGGTAATGAGGGAACTGCATTAAATACCAAGATTTAGAGCAGTGGTTCTTAGACTTTGCTGCACATGAGAGTCATTTGGAAAACTGAGTCCTGAGGCCAAGGTCACATTCCACACCAATTAAGTCAGAAATTCTGGAGGTGGGACCCAGGCAACAGCACTATTTTATACAAATGATTTTAATGTGCACCCGAGTTTGAGAAACAGAGCTCTAAGAAAGCATTAGGAAAGAATGATAGCATGTGGCAGTGTAGCATGGTGAAAAGGGCAAGTTACTACGTCTGTCTAAGTATCTTTTTTTTTTTTTGGCTGTATAGTGGGGAACTACCTAAAGATTAAAAAATGAATGCAAAGACCCTTGTAGTTTCCATTCCTTTTTCTAAGTGCATCCATTATGATGACCTTCCTTTGGTTTATATTCAAGACAAGTTCTTTCCAGGCTTGAGGGAAAAAAAAAAAAAAAAGAATATCAGCACTTGTAAGTTGTCCTACAACAAATACTCTTCCTACTTATGGTATGTTTTCTTGAAGGTAAAAAATGACTTGAGGCTGTCTGACTGGCTTAGCAGTCATGCTATGAAAGGCCATCCACGCTTTTCTCTCTCGTTTCTCCCACCTGCTTAGCTCATGTTGCCAAAGAACTAGGAAGAAAAACTTGTACGGAGATTTCCACCTATGGGTGTTTTTGATTGCGTTTTTAGCAGTTACTCAGTTTCCACTGGTCTTTTTGAAAAACTAGATTTGGTTTTACCAGGAAAGATCTGCCACCTGATGGTTCAGTGTGGTAATAGCAGGCTGTGTAGTGGCTTCAGAGAGAAAAATGGTCTTCACGGAGTTCAACATAATGCAGAGAGAGACCAGAGTCACGGTACAGCTGCCTGCAGAGACGGATGCTTTAGTAAGCTTCTAATGTGTCTTACCTTGGCATTTTCTCTCTTTATAAAAAAAAGTAAAACTCATTTTCTAACCAAATAACTGATTACTAATATCTCTTTAAAAAGGAAAACCTGGTATCTTTTCTGAGCAAGTAAATTTGTATGAAAGTTGTTCTTTACTGACGTATATCACAAAATGATCATTTGATGTGTAAAGTGGTCAAGACCGTCATGGGTCTAGGAAACTGGTATTTCTAATATTCTCGTCACCATGAAAATTCTTGTTAATTGAAATGCAGAGGAGATTCATTTGAAGTCCATCTAAGACATAGTGCTTGTCTGCACTAAATCATATCTGTTCAGCTAATTTCATCTTTCAGAATAGCTTAAAAGACAGTGATTTTAATTCCATTGCAACAGTTTAAGAAAATGTCCATAAAGCTAATCCTGTGTAAGTAAGTCTCCCACCCCTTGTTAGTACCTGCACACTCAATCCGTCTCTCTCTTCTTTCCTCAGAATGGGCAGCCGCATCCAAGTCTACCCAAATGGATCCCTGTTTATCGGATCAGTAACAGAAAAAGACGGTGGAGACTACTTGTGTGTGGCGAGAAACAAGATGGGGGACGATCTGACCCTGATGCACGTCAGCCTAAGACGGAAACCTGCCAAAATTGACCACAAGCAACATTTTAAAAGGCAGGTTTTTCACGGGAAAGACTTCCAAGTCGATTGCATGGCTTCCGGCTCACCAGTGCCCGAGATATCCTGGAGTCTGCCTGATGGGACGATGATAAATAACGCCATGCAGGCCGACGACAGTGGCCACGGCACCAGGAGGTTCACCCTCTTCGACAATGGAACGTTATACTTCAACAGAGTCGGGATGGCAGAGGAAGGAGATTACACTTGCCATGCCCAGAACACTCTAGGGAAGGATGAAATGAAAGTCCACCTAACAGTCATAACAGCCGCCCCACGGATCCGGCAGGGTTACAAGACCAACGCGAGAGTCAAGGCTGGAGACACAGCCGTCCTTGACTGTGAGGTCACTGGGGAACCCAAGCCAAAAGTATTTTGGTTGCTGCCTTCCAACGACATGATTTCATTCTCTAAGGACAGGTACGCATTTCATGCCAACGGGTCTTTGTCTATCAACAGAGTGAAACTGCTCGATTCCGGAGAGTACGTATGTGTGGCACGAAATCCCAGTGGGGATGACACCAAAATGTACAAACTGGACGTTGTCTCCAAACCTCCATTAATCAATGGTCTGTATGCAGATAAAACCACCATTAAAGCCACGGCGGTGAGGCATTCCAAAAAACACTTCGACTGCAGAGCCGCAGGGACACCATCTCCTCACATCATGTGGATCATGCCAGACAATATTTTCCTCACAGTTCCGTACTACGGAAGCAGAATCACAGTCTATAAAAATGGAACCCTGGAAATCAGGAATGTGAGGCTTTCAGATGCAGCCAATTTTACCTGTGTGGCTCGGAATGAAGGAGGAGAGAGTGTGCTGGTGGTACAGTTAGAAGTCCTGGAAATGCTGAGAAGACCGACATTCAGAAATCCACATAATGAAAAAACCGTTGCCCAGCTTGGAAAGTCCACAGCATTGCATTGCTCTGTTGATGGAAACCCACCACCTGAAATAATCTGGATTTTACCAAATGGCACACAATTTCCCAATGGACAAAACAATTCTCAGTATCTAATAGCAAGTAACGGCTCTTTTATCATTTCTAAAATGACTCGGGACGATACAGGAAAATATCGGTGTGCAGCAAGAAATAAAGTTGGCTATATTGAGAAATTAATTGTATTAGAAATTGGCCAAAAGCCAGTGATTGTCACTTATGCACGAGGAACAGTTTACAGTATCAGTGGAGACACTCTATCGTTGCACTGTGTCTCTGATGGAAGCCCTAAGCCACGTATCAAATGGACTGTGCCAAGTGGTTACGTAATAGACGGGCCTCAGATCAGTGGAAAATACATACTGCATGAAAACGGCACCTTGGTCATCAAAGAGGCAACAGCTTACGACAGAGGAAGCTACGTTTGTAAGGCTCAAAACAGTATTGGCCATGCACTGATTACTGTTCCAGTAATGGTTGTGGCCTACCCTCCCCGAATTACAAATCGCCTACCCAGGAACGTCCTCGCAAGGACAGGCGTGGCTGTTCAGCTCCGCTGTGTGGCCCTGGGAGTCCCCAAGCCAGAAATCACATGGGAGATGCCTGACCACTCCCCGTTCTCAGGGGCACACGAAGGGAGGACACGTGGAATTCAACGTTTTCACCCACAAGGTACCCTAGTCATTCAGAATCCTCAAACATCAGATTCTGGGATATACAGATGCACAGCAAAGAATCCACTTGGAAGTGATTACGCAACAACTTACATCCAAGTAATCTGACAGAAAATAAAACTACCTGAATAAAGTCAACATCTGGACAGAATTTACTTTTTGGAAGAAGTTTAATCAAAGGCAGCCATAGGCATGTAAATGAATTTGAATACACTTACAATATTAAATTTATAATAGACATGCAAAAAAAAGGACTTGTAAATAAATGCATTATGAACTGATACTGATTTTTTTTATAATGGATCTCAAAACAGACTTTTAACTTAAGGCACTTTTATTTTGCCAACAAATAACAATGAACATGAAGAGAAAACGATCGACCATAAAATAACAAGTGGATAATGTACCTGAATTCTTCATTAAAGAATGGACTTTTTTCCTTTCATTACCATTTGCCTAGTGTCCACCTTCTATTAATCAATGTTACAAGCATGGCGCTGAGGACAGACACAATGGAAAAGATGATTAAATTTGCGGTCGATGTAAATTTGCCATCCTGATGTATAAATACTGTGGTCAGTTTATAAATATTTTACTAAAACCCACAGAAAATAAGCGCTGAACTGTTTTATGATTCACCATTTTGTGCACTGAAAATTTTCACTGATGATGGGGAATAGAAAAAAAAGTTTTAATAACTGCATTTAAAAATAAATGCAGGCTGAATTTCCACTTGTAAGAAAGCAACTTAACACCTGCACATCATAAAACGTGAAAAGGGGGTTGATTACATCTATCCCAAATAAAACCATTAAAAAGTTTTTAAAATACACAAACTTCTTTATAACTTCAAAATCTAGCTCAGGCACCCCTGGTTTGGAACTGTTTGTTTATAAGGAAAAATTTTCTTAGGAGGAATCATTGCTCTATGAGCGTCTATTCTATAAGGTGATAATCCTTTGTGACAGGGAAATGTTTGGGAAAATCTAGACCGAATACATATAATGGAGTTTCACTGTAGTTAAAATTTGATCAACCCTATACAAAATGTTGCTTTTTGTAATTCACTGAATTTATTTATATTACATGCTTAATTCAACCTGAATTAATTTAAGGGACAATATGATTCAGCTTTTCTAACTCTAGAGGCTAGGATTTTCCAGTGTAATTTCTCCAGCATCTATTCAAATACTTGCTTATTATTTAAGAAGACTTATAGGAGACTTAATAAATGAAAAAGAAGAAAATGCCATAGGTCTTGCTCAGATAGCTCAGCACACAAAACGGAGAACTACATTTTTCCCTGTCAATCAGTTGAGATGGGGGTGGGGGGGGACTCACTTCATTTTGTTTTCATCACACCAACTTTCAGCTTGCCCCACCTAAAGAGGTGACCTGATTCCTACGTTCTTTGATGTTGGTATCCTGTGGCCATAAGCGGTCAAGGGCTACTCGTTCTAACAGTGATCTCATTCTACTTCCGGACCAAGAGGAATTAAAAAAAAGAGGACAAATGTAACCCTACTAGGAAGAAGCCTACTATGTAAACAGGCATATCTAAGGGCTTCTTATGTCCAACTCCATTCTATTTCAAAGTCTTTAAGGGGAACTGGGGTCTCCATCTTATCCTAAGATAATTTCCTCTTTGTCTCACCAAGCAAATTACCAGGTTCTGCCGAAGGACAGGGCTTTCCTTTGTGATCATTTCAAGACAAATCAATGCATATTCTAAAAAAGAAAAAGAAAACTCTCAGGAGAGAGGATTAAATGGGAGGAAATATGATAAGAATAGATTGAAAATTCCAGTTTCTCTCTGTATAGGACACAGGGGAAAACCAGTTCTAGGTTTTTCCTCAACTCTCTGTAGAATCGTCGAATTATAGGGCCTTACCATATCTTAGCTTTCCCACCGGAAAAAAAAAGGAGACGACAGCAACAAAAAGCTATGTCCCACAGCTTTCAAGTGCAAAATGATTAATAAATTAATTTCACTAACTTCTGCAAAATATAAAGTGCATACAAATGCTATGCAATTATAACACTCATTCTTGAAACAGTCTTACTTCTGTTTGCAATACTGAGCTACAAATATATATGGTTCAAACTGAAAAGTGGCATTTTAAACACCAGTAATTCTTGAGAAGAAGTAAAACAACAATTAGGACAGAACATGACTGGTACTCACTAGGCACGACATTCACATTTCAGTTGTTTTGCCAAGGCAGTCATTATATGACAGATTACTTTGAAGAAAAAATAACTTCATGAGCTCTAAGTATGACTCTCAAGAGGGAAAAAAACCAAAAACCAAAAGAAAAACCCTGATATACAAAACCAGCTGAAATGTCAAGATTCATCTTCTGAAAGCAGATAGAACATGTTAATTTAGTGAAAAGAATGGTCTTTAATGTTTTGGCAAAGTCTTTTCCAGCCCAGAGTAAACATGAAATGAGCGGGCTGGAGCGAAATCGTTTCACAGTGTACAAAGCAGTTCACATGGATGCTGCCACAGCAAAGTAAGCGGACACGTATTTGAGGTCATTTGCATGAGTCAAATTTTGCAATGAGTAACTCACCTGGGAAGATATAAATTATTTATATAATGATTTGCAAAGGAAATGATCTACTAAAGTTGTACCAGCTACATTTAAAAAAAGTAGTTCTACATGGTTTGCTCATTATAGACAAATCTATTCACAGTATGCTCGACTACGTTACATGTAAATTCACATGGCAAAAGAAAGTGAATTAACACAGAACATGGGAAAATATCCCCCACATGTGTTAAAATGCCCTGCAATTTTCACATTCAAAATTTTATGCATCTAAATCTAAAAAAATATTATATGGAATACTCTTAAGTTACACAAACTGATAATAATTTACTGTATTTTTCACTCTAATAGGAGCAAATTACCACATACTTGAACAAAGTTAAAATAGTTACTATTTCTTTATAATAAATTTGATGTATAATTTACTTTACTTGTGCTTTTTGCACCAATTTATAAATACAGTATATGCAATACACAACCAAGACAGACACCAACATTAATAGTTAAATTCAAAATAGCAAATACTTACCATACAAAATAAACAGCAAATACATCTCTTAGGAAAACCAGAGCCCCCCTCGACTTGGGGGCCAGATTCTCTGGAAACCATGTCAAGTTTGAGCACTGTGGAATCTCAGGCCAGCTGCGAGATTTTTTTTCTCAAGTTGGCATAAGGTTCAGGAGAACCAAAACTGGACAGAGTCATTTTTGCCAAATCTGGCAAATAATTGGAACAATTCCACTGTGGTTCGTTCCGGCCTTTAGAATTTACATGTTGTACCTTCACAAAGACTCTGGTCAATGATCTCGCCACTGAAAACAAATTTAGTAGTACAGCTACTTCTAACAGGCTTCCACGTACCTTAGGGTGGCTCTCACAGAAGCCTTGGTTTAAGTTCTTGGTCTAAGAAGTTTAAGTACTAAGCAACAATCTGTTTCAGCACCTTTTGACCACAACAAAAGCAAAGAAAAATCCTACATAAATAAGAACAAAGTTCATAAAGTGCTTAAGAAATTACGAACATTTCAAATTAGAGCGATGCAAATAAATGTCCATTTTGCCACCAAAGGTGAATGCGGAATAAATGGGTCGCTTTCCTGTCAAGATCTGACATGCCTTTCAAATCAGTAGTTTGGTCCGGCACAGTGTGCAAAAAAAAACCCAAAACAAAAAAAAAACCCAAAAAACCAAACTTCATCATTAATGAATACATAAATATTTAAAATCCACCATAATCCATTCTTTCTATAACTACGAGATTCAATAAAAGCACCAATTTCAAAAGGTCTGCTACCAAACTCTTCCTGGCGTAGGCCCCCATGATCCACATTTTTAAACCTACTTTCAAATTGAATGAAACAAAACCAAACCACACCTTTTCCTTTACATTTTGTTTAAACGCCTTTGTATGAAATGTAGCGTAAAACATAGGAAAACGCCAAAGAAATGAAAGAACAAAGGGACATTTCTAAAGGTGACTAATGCATTAAATGTGATTTTCTGTTTTTCAGTGCAAACAAAAAACTTCATGTCTTTGTCCTCTTCCAGACTCAGAAGTGTGAAGGATGCCCGTAGGGCGTCACTCCTTGCTGTGGCTGGTTACCTAATGAGAAAAAGAAAATCCAATAAAATTGCAGACGCAAAATTATGCCACAGATCGGTGGCACGCTCTTGTCACTGTTCCTCTATTCCTGAGGCTGGCACTGAAAGCAGACTGACTGGTCAGGAAGTATAACACTAGCCCAGACACCTGTGCGGCCAAGGTCTTTATACCACTGCTCGATTCATTCTGCAGAGGGGCCACCTCTACATCAGAGTCCCACAACGGCCAGCAAGAGGTCTTGGGAAGGTCATTGGCCCGTCAAAAGTCTGTATCCCTGAGCTAACAAACATCTCAATACGAACATAAAAAAGGACTGTAAGTATCATAAAACATGAAAAGTTCTGGAAACTTCATAAAAGCACATCAGAGATTCTACTTTAACACTGATGTTATAATAGGTGAGAGAGAAGTAGCTTGAAAGGGGCAATTTTCTGCAAATGGCCATGGATAGATACATCAGAGAGAACCGTGCAAGAGTGTATGCCTGGGAGAGAGAGGCTGTGTGTGTGACGCGAGGGTGTGCCTGTGCACATGTGTCTATGTGCACACCTGGACAAATAAAGAACAGTGAGTAGGTTCAAAACAATGACACAGGCTTAGAAATAGCTACTGCCTGCACAACTCTGGTGGGACTATTCAAATCCAAAGGCCCCGTTCACACGGATTATGGCAGAAATGCAGCCGGCTGGAGCTGTGCAGTGGGCAGCTCAGCTTAGCTGCCCTTATTCAACAGAGGAGGCCGGCATCACTGCTCATGTCAGGCATCAGACTATATGTTGTGGTTAAGAGGTGGGCTCTGGAAGGAGACAGTCCGAGTTTTAGCCCCAGCGGCTAGCCGAGTAACCTTGGGCAAACGGGAAAATGTCCCTGTTCTTAGTTGTTTCCTCATCTGTAACACGGGAAGAGCAATAATACCTCGGCGCATGAAGTGGTTTAGGAAATCAAGTGAATTAATACATGTAAAGTCATGGGTCCATGACTGGACCCGTGGTCCAAGAAAGTGCTCCAGAAATGATGGCAACCCCCACCCCGCAAAAAAAACAACAACAAAAAAACCTGCGTTCTGTGAGCCCTTGGAAATAGGAACCAAGAGTATGCTCCCCAGATAGGTGCTACTCCATAAAAATCGTAGGTACATACCTCCAATCACTAGAAAAAATAAAATATAACATGTCTCTACCTTAAAATTATATTCTCTTTAGCCATGCAAAAATATGAACTCTGGGGACTTCCCTGGTGGCACAGTGGTTAAGAATCCGCCTGCCAGTGCAGGGAACACGGGTTTGAGCCCCGGTCCGGGAAGATCCCACATGCCGCAGAGCAACTAAGCCCGTGTGCCACAACTACTGAAGCCTGCGCGCCTAGAGCCCGTGCACCACAACGAAGAGTAGCCCCCGCTCGCCGCAGCTAGAGAAACCCCGCGTGCAGCAGTGAAGACCCAGTGCAGCCAAATATAAAAAATAAAAAAAAATTAAAAATGTGAACTCTGGAGCTGATGAAACACAGTGAAATTTTAACCACACGTGTGTTTAATAGACCACACCGACTGAACAGTTCTTGGAAAAGACTGACATGACTTAACTGAGGGAAATATTTTTAAAGGAAAACAACAACAAGAACAACAACAGACCTTCGTTATGCCCTCGGAGAGACACAGGGCATAAGAGAGGTGTTCCCTCTGCCCAGGAAAACACATGGACAGCAGCAGGCAGGAAATTAAGACTAGAGCCAAGCTGCCCCTCCCTCCCAGTCATAAACTGACCCTTTTCCCTACAATCTTCCACCAGAGCCACACCACTGCCTTCAGAACTCGCTGCTCTTAGCTCTGTAGCTCAGAGGCACAGAACCGAGAAATTGCTAGTCTCCCTGCTTGCTGTATGGATGAAAAACTCCATGACCCAGATAACGGTGACAGAGTTGGCAGCAGAATTCAGGTCTCCTGACTTCCAGGCCAATATTCTTTGCATCACAGGGGCCTCGCTCCCATTTCTGAAAGAGTTTGCCCACCCCGTGACTCCAGCGCAGGGCGACTGGATTCATGGGAGCAGGCTGCTGGCACTGGGATGAGGTCCGATGAAATGGGCTGTCGGCATGCGCCCTAGAAAGGTAGCACGCCAGCACGGCAGCAAGATGAACTGGGGAGAAACACTGTCCTGCGATGCCGCCTGCCGCGTTCCAGGTCTGGATTTCTCTTAGTCGCTATCAGGACGGGCAGGGTGGTGCCGTGGTAAGAGCAGCCACGGCCCTAGTGACCAGGGGACGGGTCTGGTGCTGGCCTCTCCATATCCGAGTCTTGGGGGCAGGGGGGCACCTATCCCGTCCCATCGTACACTGGAGGGTATCAGCCGAGTTGCTCTCTGGGACATCTAGCTTTATCAGAAAAGCACCTGCCGTCCCACCGGGCCCCCAGCTGTAAAGAAACATTCCCAGATTCCAAGAGAAGCAACAGGAAAACATCCTCGCTGAACTCAAGGAAAAGACTGGGGCTTTCCCGGAAAAGAAGCATTCAGACCAACACCAACAAAATGAGAATGGCCTGGACTTAAAACGAACACGAGAACGGCACCAAGGAAGACAGTTTCTGAGGAGCTGCCACCTGTGTTTTGCTCACTGGCTTGTTTTTCACGTCCTGGGAGCCATCTGTTCCTGACGGAGGGTACTTACTGGAAAGCTGCTTCTGGAGCTGCCGCACCAGAGCGGCCGTCTGCTGCTGTTGCTGGGTCTGCTGCAAGCCTTGCCTGGGAAACTGTAATCCAGAGAAAGGAGGGAACTCAGCGCTCAGCACAGACGAGAGCAGAAGGTCTGCAGTGCGCTTTGAAGCCCTGCGCAGGACCACGCCCAGTGCGCCGACACTGATCTTCAGCCAACCCTGGTCGACACCTGGGCATTACCTGAAAGTGCCCCATCCATTCCAAAACCCGTCTCCGGGGGGTGACCTAGCCTTTGCTGGGAGAGCCCTGAGGAAGGAGCCCAGCCGTGCCCAGTGGTTCACACGTTCTTGTTAGCTCAGCCTTCACCAGTTGGCTAGCTAGTATCACCATGTTACAAACCATTTGCATCAGCAAACTGAAAGCTGTCTGGCGGGAGGATTGGGTCAAGCACCACAGGCCTGGCCCTGGGCGAATGGAGACAAGAGCGTGGTGAGCAGCGCAGGGGCCTGGACTCATCTGGGACTGTGCCCTCCTGCCTGATGGAGGATGAAGGTCGGGCGGGGGCGAGCCCAGGGAGGCAGCAAGGACCACACGTTAAGGCGGTGCTGCCTTCCAGGGTCATACACGTGCCGGCATAATATGAGGGCCCAAGTGCCCTGGTTCTAGCCATTAAGTTGATGCAGGAAATCGAGGTGGTTACTCCAAAGAGGGGAAAAAGAACCTATTTGGCGGAAACAAAATTACCTTTGATTAAAATCATTCATGGTGCTGATTCACCTTTTCCTTGACCTTCAAATTGCAGACTGTCACTCTGTTCTTCCTTTTCGTTTTTCCTTTCTGTCCCTCCCCACCTTCTTTCCCCCTAGCTTATCACTGTCGTAGCAAAGGATGTGTTCTGATGCAAGGATATCTTAATCAGATACATATCGGAATGAATTAACTTACCTCCATAGGCCCATCCCCTACCCACCTGGGTATGGAGTGCCGGCCCCCTGGCCTCCTGGCCTCTAGTGAGGGCAGGGGCACTCCCAAGATTGCAGGACAGGAGCAGAGTGAAGTCGGGAGGGAGCAGAATAAAGTTTTGGGTTTGTTTTTTTTTTGCCAATTTCCTTCCTACTGGGTCTGTGCTGGTGGAACGCATCTCACCCTGGGATGGCCATGGTGCCTGTCAGCGGCGCTCTCTGTTTCTGTCCTTCTTGCCCCTCTGGGACCTGGGGGTAGTAACTGCTTCCAGCCCCGGCTGTTTCGTCCTCCTTAGTGGCCTTTAACCCTGCCCATACCTCTATAAATAGTCTTCTTTTAAAAACTCAATTACCCAATATGAGTGCAATATCTATTTCCTACTCAGAGCTTGCCAATATGGTTGAAAATAGCCCAGGACCGTAGTTAGGGTTGCCAGATTTAGCAAATGAAAATACAGAGTGTCCTTAAATGTGAATTTCAGATAAACGATAAATAATTTTTTGGTTCTAAGTATGTCCCAAATATTGCGTAGGACAAATACTGCATTTAGTATAAGTATGTCCCATGCAATATTTGGTACATAATTCTACTAAAGAGTTAATCATTGTTCACCTGCACCTCAAACTAATTGTGAGTCCTGTATTTTATTTGGCAATCCTAAATTAGAAGGCATTGCCGGGTTAATTCTTTTAAAACCGAGTATTTGGCATGACCACTGGCTCTCAACTATTTCTCTCCCATTAGACTATGGGTGACTGTGGACAGACTTGGGCTTATTCCCTTATGTAGCCCTAGTATCCAGCTTTCCAGGCACATAGTAGGTGCTCAATAAAAATGAACAGAATCACAAATTCTAAAGTGCCTTCAATTTCCAAATAACAAGGAATGTACACTTCCACCAAAGTTACTATTTTCCCTGATACAAAGCAGGAAAATAGTACTTTTCCTTTTTTTTTTCCTATTGCCCAACTCAAAAGGAAAAAAGAAAACAAAAACTCATCTTTCATTGATGTGGAAATGTTAGTAAAATAAGAAGAGCTTTCTTTCCTATTCAGGGGTTTCCACACTTATTTGGAAATATCACCCTATTTTTTTTTAACATCTTTATTGTAGTATAATTGCTTTACAATGGTGTGTTAGTCTCTGCTTTATAACAAAGTGAATCAGCTATACATATACATATATCCCCATATCTCCTCCCTCTTGCGTCTCCCTCCCACCCCTCTAGGCGGTCACAAAGCACCGAGCTGATCTCTTTGTGCTATGCAGCTACTTCCCACTAGCTATATCTATTTTACATCTGGTAGTGAATATATAAGTCCATGCCACTCTCTCACTTTGTCTGAGCTTACCCTTCCCCCTCCCCACGTCCTCAAGTCCATTCTCTACGTCTGTCTCTTTATTCCTGTCCTGCCCCTAGGTTCTTCATACCCATTTTTTTTCTTTTTTTCTTTTTTTTAGATTCTATATATATGTGTGTTAGCATACAGTATTTGTTTTTCTCTTTCTGACTTACTTCACTCTGTATGACAGACTCTGGGTCCATCCACCTCACTACAAATAACTCAATTTCGTTTCTTTTCATGGCTAATATTCCATTGTATATATGTGCCACATCTTCTTTATCCATTCATCTGCTGATGGACACTTAGGTTGCTACCATGTCCTGGCTATTGTAAATAGAGCTGCAATGAACATCGTGGTACATGTCTCTTTTTGAATTATGGTTTTCTCAGGGTATATGCCCAGTAGTGGGACTGCTGGGTCATATGGTAGTTCTATTTTTAGTTTTTTAAGGAACCTCCATACTGTTCTCCATAGTGGCTGAACCAATTCACATTCCCACCAGCAGGGCAAGAGTGTTCCCTTTTCTCCACACACTCTCCAGCATTTATTGTTTCTAGATTCTACTCAATCATTACTGAGGTAAAAATGCATCACTAACGAATAATTTCTATTTAAATAAATGTCACTGAATCTTTTTTGTCTCCGAATAGCTGACTTACGGGGGCTCATCCGTTTCAGCAGCAGAAGCAGACACTGACTACATGATATCTCATTATCGTTTTGATTTGCATTTCTCTAATGATTAGTGATGTCGAGCATTCTTTCATGGGTTTGTTGGCAGTCTGTATGGAAATATCACCCTACTTATTTAACAAAACCTAATACGGTGCTAGGTACTAGGCAATGTTCTAGACATTATAGTTATACATTAGCCCATTTAATCCTGACGTGGTAAGACCCATCCTAAGTCTCTCATCTGAAGTCCTTGGGGCAGATGTGTTTTGGAATTCAGTGCCTATCTGACTTAACTATGAAACATTCATAATACACAGACTAATCAAGGTCTACAAAGTACTCCATAATCAAACATACTAATTTCTGCAGGAAAATACACAAATAGTCCGATCAGGTGAAATAAATGAAAAGAGCTTCAAGTCCATTCAGGTGAGCTTTTCCTACCAAAGGAATTCAGGTCAGGTTTGCCTGTTCCGTGAAATTTCAAAGAAAATTTCCATTTTTAGAGGTGTCTGAATTTCGGAAATAAATATAAGGGATCGTGAACCTTTACTGCTGTTATTCTCACTTTCAGATGAAGAAACCGAGGCTCTGAGGGCTTCTGTCACTTGCCCATGATCCCTGTTTTAAGTACTGGAGCTGGAATTCAGACAGCTTTCTGGACTCAGAGCTCAATAACCATGATCCAGTGCTATCCTTAGTTAGAACTTTTAGCTTCCAAATATTAATTTATTTGAAAATAATCAGATTTTCTAAATGGTTGGCTGCAAAGGCATCTAATCTTAATTTATCAGCTGATTAAAGGTACACAGTGCATAAATATTTAACATTTATTTATTCAACAAATACTTAGCTGCCTTCTTTATGTTCATTTAAAGTCTGCTTCAAACAGAGTAATTTATAGAACAGAACACTGTAGTGATCTTGTCAGATTCCTTATTTTGAGGAGTCAAGGTGGTAACTAGGTGTCCGGGGAAGCTTGTGTGTGTGTGTGATGGGGGGTGGCGAGGGGAGTGATGGGTGGTCTGCTGGATGGCCTTAAGACATAGTATGCCTGGGGGACCCCAAGAGTCTACTGGGGTATCTGCAAGGTCAAAACCATTTTCACAGTAATATTAAGGCAGTATTTACTTTTTTCACTTTCATTCTCTCGGTTGTATACAATGCAGTTTTCCAGCTGCTACACAGTGTGTGACGTTGCAACAAACTGAATGTCTTCTATTAACTCAGACGTCAAAGAAAGCTTCGAAAATGTAAAACAATGTCATTCTTCTAAGTTTTCATTTTGATAAATAGGCCTACTTTTCATAAAAATTTTATTTCTGTTAATATGTAATGAGTGGCTAAGGAATCATAAAGCCACCAGGGGAAATGTTAAGAGTCATCCTCCTAGGGTCCTCCAAGGCTGCTCCAGCACATTTGCCCCTGAATTAGAATTTCTGGGGCAAATGTGCTGGGAACCTGTATTTTTAAATGGTTCCCCCCCACTGGTCTGATGCTTGGCTAGATTCTGGAATCATCCCTGTTGTTGCAGTTGAAACTTTTAATTTACCAAAACAGGTCAATAAATAGGTCAATTGAGGTTTACTAGAGGCCCGAAAAAACACAATCTGTGTATACTGAACCTTCGCCGCGTAAGTGTGATAAATGAAGAGGGAACGAGTTTTCTGGACTCTCTCCATACAGGAGATGGTCCCAGTTTCTCTTACCCCTGTACCTTTGCAGATGTTAATCCCTCCTCCTAGAATACTGTTCCTTCCCCTTAATCCTACCCTACCCACTCCTAAAAATCTTACTCCTTCAAAGATGAGCTTAAGCACTCAGTGACTCCCTCAGGCATCTGAAGGGTGAATCCCTGCACCCTCAGCACCGTGTAGATGCCTTTCTTATGAACTCTGGCATAACAGGACAATTGCCTCTCTCTCTCTAGGGTTCTGTGTTTTGAGCTTCTCGGAGGCAGGAGCTGTCCCGGGCCTCAGCTGCAAGCACAAAACACAGAGCTCAGTAACGTCAGTCACACACCAGCCAAGGTGGCACAGTCGCTCTCCAGCCAACCATTCTCTGCTGAACTGAAAAAGTAATTTAAAAATGTATTTGATGTATTTTGACCAGTCCCTGTTGTGACAACACATTTATTCAAGAACACTTAACTTTTCTACTCAATCATTACTGAGGTAAAAATGCATCACTAACGAATAATTTCTATTTAAATAAATGTCACTGAATCTTTTTTGTCTCCGAATAGCTGACTTACGGGGGCTCATCCGTTTCAGCAGCAGAAGCAGACACTGACTAATCATGACCAGCAGCAGCAGGGCTGATTCATTAGTGATGGACCTTGAGCTGCCTCAGAGCCCCTGTAGACATCTCACCCTCTGAACTGTGTTTTCCTTTGCATATGGATAATGGGTGGGGTTTTCTTCCTTCACTGCCGTGACATCCAACAAACGAGTTATCCAAATCCAGGTACTTTTCCGGATTCCAGGGACACCAAAGTGAGTAAACACAGTCCTTGCCTCCTGCCGCTGTGTCCTGACACCTGTGACTGCACCATCAGTAAGCAAAGGAACAAAGTACCAAGGCAACGTTTAGTTTAAACCCGCACTGCCGACTGACAGGATCCACAGACAGATCCGCCTTCCTCTGATGGACAGAACACAAATCTTCATCCGTATCGGCTTTAGCACAATAGACTGTAGCACTGCCCAGGCCCCTCCACTGGGGGCCTGGACAGAAGGACACGTGCTCCGGAGGGCACACTCAGAGGGGACCAGCAGCTGGTGCATTTCAGAGTATTTAGTATGCATTCATTTGCAAGTTAACTAGCAACTTCAACTGAGCCTTTTTTGATCTGCACATGGTATTTAGTGGGGGAAAAAAAAAAATTAAAAGTATCTGGCCTGTTACCACAAATCTCCCAAGAACGTCTTCCCCAACCTCCTTCCATAAATACTACTTCTCTTTTCTCTTCAAAAAAGAAAAAAAAAAATTCCAGATTCATGCAAAGGAAGGCAACCTGGCTTGATAAAGTTCTATGGACCGAATTTCTTCCATTTGCAAAGGAGAATAAGATTTTCTGGCTAATTCTGAATTCCAGAGGCATCCTGAAAAATTTCTCAATTTCTCTGACTGGAACATATGAATTCCTTGAGGAAGATTATATGACAATTCTACCCCACCTTTGACTAAAAGTTAATGCAATTATTTAAGTAACTACTGCTGCTAATTATGCAAATTTTTTAAAGTATATGTTCAATATAATATGATACTGACACAAGGATCAGTCAATTTAAAAAGCCAACTTTCTAAAGCTTTCTGTTAGCATGTTTTCCAGGTCACCCAACTAGGGCACCCTAAGTTTACGATGAAAAGGTATGACAGAGCAGGATGGTGTAAACATTATTTTCTTAAAAGCTGGAAGCAGCTTTAAAGAAAAAATCGTGGCCTGCTAACATAGTTGAGTCAATTTAATCATAATAACTCATGAGCTTTAAAAGTATTTTTCAAGTCAAGAACCATAATTTAGACCAAAGCTAAAGCTAGAGATGTCAAATATAATTCTCCAGCAAGGGCACCCATTCTCTTTCCAGATGCTCTTCCTTCACAGAAGATAAGTGACTTAAGTAAGCAAATGACAACTCCAGATTTAATTTGGAAGCACGAGCTTTTCTTACACTTCCTTTTTCTTCACAGAAAAGTTCTGTTTTCTTGATGACCCTTTCTGAAAAAGCACTAGCTTCTGTTCTAAGTTAGTTTTGTCACTTAGGATCACACTTTTCATAGCAGTGACCAACCTGCCTATAGGGGTGTTGATGACCATGGTCTCACAAGGCCCAGCTGCTGTTGTCAACAAGGAAACAGACTGACAAGGGACTAGTCAAAAACAGTGAATCAACTGCAAATGGCTTTCGAGGTCCCCTGCATTCAACCTCCTCCTCCAAAGCTTCCCAAACTTCTCATATTTCTCTTGACCTCTGTTACGTGTTAAATTATGTCCCCCCCTCAAAAAAAAAAAAAGATATGTTGGTGTCCTAACCGTCAGTACCTCAGAAAGTGACTTTATTTGGAGATAGTCTGTACAGAGATAGTCAACTTAAAGTGAGGTCACTAGGGTGAGACCTGATGACTGGTGTGCTCATAAAAAAAGGGAAATTTGGACACAAACACATATACAGGGAGAAGGTCAGGAGAGGATGATAGGAAAGATCCGGTGGTGTGTCTACGAGCTGAGGAGTGCCAGAGATTGCCAGTAAACCACCAGAAGCTAGGGGAGAGGTATGGCTCAGGGCTCTCAGAAGAAAGCAGCCCTGCCAACACCCAGATCTTGGACTTCCAGCCTCCACAACTGTGAGACCATACATTTCTGATTGTTTAAGCCACACACTTTGTGGGACCTCGTTACGGCAGCCCTGGCAAACAAATACAACCTCACTAATGCTTCTACTACTTTCCATTTGACAGCTTCCTATGATTCTAAGCCATCTGGTGGCAGGAAGCAAGCCTGGCATGTCATCGCTGTGCTCCATGACCTTGGGCAGAGGGCCAGCCTCCACTGTACATACTGAGTAAGCACTTGTCAACTTGTGGATGTCGCCAGATAGCAGGAGGGCAAGTCATGAGGAAGGTGGTGGCTGTGTTAGCACCATCCCTCCTCCCTTGAGACTTCAAGAAGGGCAGCTGTGAATGAATCAGAGCTGGCATCTCTTCAACAGCTGGCTCACCACTCCAGTCTCCAGCAAAGAAACAAACAGAGAAGGAAGAACACTGGCCAGTAACAAAAGCTGGATCTGCTGGAGATGTCTATAATAAATATATTTATAACATCTATAATAAATCTTAGAACTAATAAGAAAAGGAACAGTACCTAATGATAAAAAGAAATATAATACTTTTGTTAATATTGCTGAGGCTCTGTGGTATTGCTCTTCTGAAGATATACAATTAGAACTTTTTTCTTATACTTCTATTTTCTTTTATTGTGAGAAGACAGAAAAAAAAAGAGCAACAGAATACATATCAAAATATCCCCAGCAGCACTATTTTTGCAACTGGAAACAATCTAAATGTTCAACAGTAGGTGGTGTGGTTAAACAAGTAATAGCAGAGCAAAAGACAATGGACTGACTTCACAGCTGTTCAGAATTACAAACATGTGGACTAAAAGGATATATAAATAAGTATGCTGTAATAAAAGTATGCACAAAAAAGAAGAATTATGATAATACAAAAATCCAAGATCACTGACCATCCCTATAACTTCTAATTCTGAAATTACCTGAAATCTATCACTCTAAGTGATAAATTAGCCCATCTTAAGACTTACGACATACAACATGCCTGCCTTTGTACAAATAGCTGCTGCCTAGATTATAATATATTGCTCTAATACAATCCTACCTTAAGAAACAGGAAACATCTCGAATAAACAACCTAACCTTGCACCTAAAGCAATTAGAGAAAGAAGAACAAAAAACCCCCAAAGTTAGCAGAAGGAAAGAAATCATAAAAATCAGATCAGAAATAAATGAAAAAGAAATGAAGGAAATGATAGCAAAGATCAATAAAACTAAAAGCTGGTTCTTTGAGAAGATAAACAAAATTGATAAACCATTAGCCAGACTCATAAAGACAAAAAGGGAGAAGACTCAAATTAATAGAATTAGAAATGAAAAAGGAGAAGTAACAACTGACACTGCAGAAATACAAAGGATCATGAGAGATTACTACGAGCAACTCTATGCCAATAAAATGGACAACCTGGAAGAAATGGACAAATTCTTAGATATGCACAACGTGCCAAGACTGAATCAGGAAGAAATAGAAAATATGAACAGACCAATCACAAGCACTGAAATTGAAACTGTGATTAAAAGTTTTCCAACAAACAAAAGCCCAGGACCAGATGGCTTCACAGGCGAATTCTACCAAACATTTAGAGAAGAGCTAACACCTATCCTTCTCAAACTCTTCCAAAATATAGCAGAGGGAGGAACACTCCCAAACTCATTCTATGAGGCCACCATCACCCTGATACCAAAAAAAGACAAGGATGTCACAAAGAAAGAAAACTACAGGCCAATATCACTGATGAACATAGATGCAAAAATCCTCAACAAAATACTAGCAGACAGAATCCAACAGCACATTAAAAGGATCATACACCATGATCAAGTGGGGTTTATTCCAGGAATGCAAGGATTCTTCAATATACGCAAATCAGTCAATGTGATAAACCATATTAACAAAGTGAAGGAGAAAAACCATATGATCATCTCAATAGATGCAGAGAAAGCTTTCGACAAAATTCAACACCCATTTATGATACAAACTCTGCAGAAAGTAGGCATAGAGGGAAGTTTCCTCAACATAATAAAGGCCATATATGACAAACCCACAGCCAACATCGTCCTCAATGGTAAAAAGCTGAAAGCATTTCCACTAAGATCAGGAACAAGACAAGGTTGCCCACTCTCACCAGTCTTATTCAACATAATTTTGGGAGTTTTAGTCACAGCAATCAGAGAAGAAAATAAAATAAAAGGAATCCAAATCGGAAAAGAAGAACTAAAGCTGTCACTCTCTGCAGATGACATGATACTATACATAGAGAATCCTAAAGGTGCTACCAGAAAACTACCAGAGCTAATCAATGAATTTGGTAAAGTAGCAGGATACAAAATTAATGCACAGAAATCTCTGGCATTCCTATACACTAATGATGAAAAATCTGAAAGTGAAATCAAGAAAACACTCCCATTTACCACTGCAACAAAAAGAATAAAATATCTAGCAATAAACCTACCTAAGGAGACAAAAGACCTGTATGCAGAAAATTATAAGACACTGATGAAAGAAATTAAAGAAGATACAAATAGATGGAGAGATATACCATGTTCTTGGATTGGAAGAATCAACATTGTGAAAATGACTCTATTACCCAAAGCAACCTACAGATTCAATGCAATCCCTATCAAACTACCACTGGCATTTTTCACAGAAATAGAACAAAAAATTTCACAATTTGTACGGAAACACAAAACACCCCGAATAGCCAAAGCAATCTTGAGAATGAAAAATGGACCTGGAGGAATCAGGCTCCCTGACTTCAGACTATACTACAAAGCTACAGTAATCAAGACAGTATGGTACTAGCACAAAAACAGAAAGATAGATCAATGGACAGGATAGAAAGCCAAGAGATAAACCCACGCACATATGGTCACCTTATCTTTGATAAAGGAGGCAGGAATGTACAGTGGAGAAAGGACAGCCTCTTCAATAAGTGGTGCTGGGAAAACTGGACAGGTGCATGTCAAAGTATGAGATTAGATCACTCCCCAACACCATACAGAAAAATAAGCTCAAAATGGATTAAAGACCTAAATGTAAGGCCAGAAACTATCAAACTCTTAGAGGAAAACATAGGCAGAACACTCTATGACATAAATCACAGCAAGATCCTTTTTAACCCACCTCCTAGAGAAATGGAAATAAAAACAAAAATAAACAAATGGGACCTAATGAAACTTCAAAGCTTTTGTACAGCAAAGGAAACCATAAACAAGACCAGAAGACAACCCTCAGGACGGGAGAAGATATTTGCAAATGAAGCAACTGACAAAGGATTAATCTCCAAAATTTATAAGCAGCTCATGCAGCTTAATAACAAAAAAACAAACAACCCAATCCAAAAATGGGCAGAAGACCTAAACGGACATTTCTCCAAAGAAGATATACAGACTGCCAACAAACTCATGAAAGAATGCTCAACATCACTAATCATTAGAGAAATACAAATTAAAACTACAATGAGATATCATCTCACACCAGTCAGAATGGCCATCATCAAAAAATCTAGAAACAATAAATGCTGGAGAGGGTGTGGAGAAAAGGGAACCCTCTTGCACTGTTGGTGGGAATGTAAATTGATACAGCCACTGTGGAGAACAGTATGGAGGTTCCTTAAAAAACTACAAATTGAACTACCATATGACCCAGCAATCCCACTACTGGGCATATACCCTGAGAAAACCATAATTCAAAAAGAGTCATGTACCAAAATGTTCATTGCAGCTCTATTTACAATAGCCTGGAGATGGAAACAACCTAAGTGTCCATCATCAGATGAATGGATAAAGAAGATGTGGCACATATATACAATGGAATATTACTCAGCCATAAAAAGAAATGAAATTGAGCTATTGTAATGAGGTGGACAGACCTAGAGTCTGTCATACAGAGTGAAGTAAGTCAGAAAGAGAGAGACAAATACCGTATGCTAACACATATATTTGGAATTTAAGAAAAAAAAAATGTCATGGAGAACCTAGGGGTAAGACAGGAATAAAGACACAGACCTACTAGAGAATGGACTTGAGGATATGGGGAGGGGGAAGGGTAAGCTGTGACAAAGTGAGAGAGTGGCATGGACATATATACACTACCAAACGTAAAATAGATAGCTAGTGGGAAGCAGCCACATAGCACAGGGAGATCAGCTCGGTGCTTTGTGACCGCCTGGAGGGGTGGGATAGGGAGGGTGGGAGGGAGGGAGACGCAAGAGGGAAGAGATATGGGAACATATGTATATATATAACTGATTCATTTTGTTGTAAAGCAGAAACTAACACACCATTGTAAAGCAATTATACTCCAATAAAGATGTTAAAAAATTTTTTAAATATATATATATTGCTCTAAATATCAAAATAAGACACTATGCTTCTCAAGGCAGCTTTTTAAAAATTTCTTCTTAAAAGAAATTAAAAAGGCATAAAAAGCCTAGTGTGCATTTTACTATCCATGACGATTACCGTGGATGAAGGTCTTTGTTTCTCTGGAACTACTTTCCTATGAATACACTGGGAAACAATCGTGAGCCTGACCTCACTGACCCACTCAGCCCCTGAGATGGAAGTGTCTTAAGCCAGTGAGGGAAATACAACCTAGTGCATTAAAACATGTCAATACTGTCTTAGAAGTCAAAACTGAATGTGCGATATATACTCGCTACACACCAAAAATTATGAAATATTTATGACACTATTAGGAGAGTAGAAAGGTACTAAATTCTGCTGTATGAGACATGCTTAATTCCAGTGGAGCACGGGGACAGGGTCTCCCCTCAGTTCTGCATAAGCTGATCCTCTGCTTCCAATCATAACGAAGAAGCCTGAAGGTGACTTCTACCCTAGTCCTGTAAATTTAACTTCGTGACGGAATCAAATGTTTATTTTTTTTTGTCCTACCCAAAATAACGATTACATTTCATGATAAGGAAGAATTTCCTTAAAAATGAAGATCAAAATGGCCAAGGCAGAGGCTTATAAAATATCCTCAAGGTGTCCTATTCCAGTCCTTTTTGGGCATTCTCAGCCCTTTACCACCTAACTCTACTCTATCCCTGCTAATATACTATAGCCCGGGCCATACTGTTCCTTCTTTACTAGCAAACTGAAAAACCATCTATCTTTCAAATCCTGTCCTGGAAAGAGTCTACGTCAGTATTTTCCAAAGCGTGAGACCCATGCAGTAACACGGCTCGTCTTAGGGGTGGTACTCACTCAACTCATGTTGCTGAGCTCCCTGCAGAGTCGGTATTTATTTTTACAGATATTTCCAATGCGTGACAAGGGATGTGACCACTACCGCTGAGAGTGGTGATCAAATGCTTCTTTTTAGAAAACATTTGTTTAAGGAAATAGGAAAAGAGGCAATTTAAAGACAAGTAGCAGGTAAGTAATAAAGAAGGGATATGGCACTAGCAGAAGTAAGAAGTACTGAGGCTTGGACCACGTTGACTGGTGCTATGCATATAACATTTCGAAATTTGACTTACAAAGCTACAGAAGCAAATGATAAGATTACATGAAAATTTCATGAAATTATATGAAATGAATTACCTGAAAATTCTTGCAGCAAATGCTAACTGGCTAGACTCGGAGTTTCTTTTACATCAGTAAAGTAATATGTTAGAAAGTACTCTCATGCTCCTTTGGGATTATAGTGAAAACTCAAAGCCAAGTTAAGATAATCTTCTAAACATATCCATACTAAGTTATCATTCTAACACTGTTTAGAATAAAACTTGGTTTCTCAATATAAATATTTCGTCCACAGAACGGAAAAGTCCGAAGAAATTTAAAGAGGAAAAATTACATAACCTACTGAACCCCAAATATTTATTTATACCTTCTAGGAAAACAAATATACTGACTACAATGGTAACACAACCCTACTCTGATGAAGTGCTGGGGAGAAACGGCTAGGGTATATTTAGGCTTTTTCAGTTCTTAACAATCTCACAGGACATGAAAAATGCAATCTGCCTTTAAAGAACACCACCAAAAAAAAAAAAAAAAAAAAAAAAAACAAAAGGGAAAAAGGAAGAAGAAACCCACATGTTTGGTTTCAGAACACCAAGCCTTACCAGAGGCTGCTGGGGCTGCATGGTTTGGAGACCGAGGGTCTGACCCTGGGGCTGCGAGGACTGCTGAGGCTGCTGCATCTGGAAAGAAAGAAAAAGAATTATACATGTGAAAATAGGAGGTTGACGTCCGCCATTCCAGTTCCCTCCCCCCATATGCCTTTGATCTAATTAGTCTGCTCCAACAAGGATGACGCACACCTGCCTCCTCCGTCTTTGTCTTCCCAAATATATCGTTCCTCCTTCAAGGGCAAGACCTAAATCTCCTCTGTGTGCTTCCAGACTACTGCAACCCCAGGGATCTCTTCTTTGCTAGTCACAGTGTTCACAGTCTAAACCACCCTACACTGTCCAGGGACATGCTTTGTACTCACTGTCTTAATTCATTTCATGCCATTTGCCCTTCCACATATTTCATTCCACCTTACGCTCTCAAGTGAGACAAGGACTGCTCGCTAGTTATCTTTTCGTTCCCTATGGTACCCAGAGGAACTCTTGAATTTAGATTTTTTTTTTAAAGGAAGATGTAGATGTGAGAAGTTCTGGCCTAAATTACCAGCATAAAATCATAAATTGTGTCCGTGAACGCTGGCTCAAATACATGGCTCTTGGAAAACACTTGCAAGTCACAAAAGAAACACAGACTAGACGTCCACCAGGGGGAACATCACAGAGGAGAGGAAAATATTAAGAGGTGGTTTGTCTCAATGACCTTTAAAGTCTCCTCCACCCTAACGCTTCATCTCGAGGATGACAGCACCAGACTTCTTTTCAGCCTCTGCATTTTTCCAACTTGGTTTGCATACTGTCCCTCAAATTCTTTGTCTTCTTTAGGGCAAGGTAAGCAATAGTTATTGCCAGAAGGCATTTTTCATTAAGTGACAAGGGTCATGGATTTGGAGTCCTAGCTGAGGTGTGGGCAGGCCACTCCCAACATGGACCAGAAACACAGCGACTGCAATAGGAAGCCAATTCTCCATTGGGCTCTCTGTGAACCCTTTCAGGAAAAGTCACCCCAACTTTGTAATTATTAATCTGTTCCTTTATGGAGGTAGTCAGTCACCAAAAAAGGAATAAGTATAATTCGGATGCAGAAGCAAATCATTTTTCCTTATCTCCCAGGAATGTGTTGGTAATGCAAAACTTATCAGAAGGACACACCATGTTAATTGGGATAAAAAGTACACATTAACCAATAAGGAAGGTTTTCAAAATTTGTAGCTTGAAAACAATGCTAGTGTAAGAAAGGAAGTGGTAAATAAAAAAATAATGTAGTAACTTTCCTCGGTGATCTGGAAATGAGAAATTTTAAAACAGAGAGAAATATAAATATCAGTCCTAAAAAGCTCTGAAACATATACTTAGCACTTGGGGAAAAAATTATTTTAAGAAAATATCACTATGAGTATTAACAGTCATAATAATGGTAATATTACCAAATGGGTGCTTGAGTTGCATTTTCATATTTAATTTTCACTACACATTTAAGAGCTGGGCACTATAATTAGTTCCATTTTATTCATGACAAAATTAAGGACTAGAGGGTTTTTGACCACGCTGGAGATTTTATATATGCAATGTGTGGGATTGGTCATCTATAGGCCACACTCCCTCCCAAACCAATTACCATATGTTGTTTAATTTTGTGATACAGTTCTTTCCACATTTTAACAGGCAAAAACTGGGATGCAATTCATAGCATCTTATAACTGTGAAGCCCAGTTTTGTTGAAGATTTATGGTGGCTTTGGTCTGTCAAAGTGTTGGCACTGCCAACCAGAATTTTTTGGGTCACACTGAATTCAGACCTCAAACCCACTTGAGCTAACGGTTCAAATATTTTCTTCCCACCACCAGTGTCAAGGTTGAGACATGCAAGTTCCTTTGCTGTCCCTTTCTGCATGACAGGTTTATTTCTCATTGACCTCATACAAAGAGTATGGCCCTTGGGTGCCCCAGTTCTACTAGAGTTCCCATTCTCAGTGCTGCTTTCTTTTCCTTTCTTAGAAATACACAAAAGGACAGTGCATCTCAAGTTGGACTGTTGATGAGATTAGAGTCCACTGTACAGACTCATCAGGCAGTTTCCAACCCAACAACACAGGATAAGCTTGCTAATAATAAAGGCAAATGGAACAGATAAACCTAACAGCCTATATTCCCGAAACAAGGGAGGGAGAAGCCGGAATGTGTTAAGGGGAGGAGCCCTTTATCTAGGAGACTCAAATATTTATGACAAATAAGTGAAGGACAGCTCTCTGGATTCTACCAGAGACAGGATGAAATATCCCTTTGAAGTATCCTACCTACATAACTCCAACTTCACAGCCCAATCAGACTAGAGGTGTTAAACAGAAAATTTTTTGGATCACAGACCCCTCTAGAAATCTGAACAAAAACTCTGGACGGCTTGACTGTTTCTAAAAAATACACATGTAAGAAATTTTGAACTCAAATTGCATGGCCTCTAGTCAAACAGTGACTGGGGAAGCTGAGGCTTACACTCCTAAGATAAAGGCATCCAGCTACCCTCCCGAACCTTTGTGAAAGGGCAAGGATGGTCTGCAAAAGGTACTCTTCTGTCCGCGACCTGGCAGATGCACAGAGAAAGGAAGACCCCTGCCGAACTGGAACTAAATTACCCCAGTTAGGTCCCAGCAATTAAAGTCTGAAGTGTCTGTTATTTCTTATGACCGCTGAGGACCCCACACACATTGCACTCACTCCCAGCTCCATACCTGGGGGAGCCTCTGCTGCTGTCGCACCTGTGGCTGTCTGGGCCTCACTGGGTCCTGAGACAGGGACACCGAGGGAAGGTTTGGATGCACGGAAGTCAGCACCGCATCCAGTCCTCCACCCACCAGAGGGCTCTGCTGAAGCGACTGATGATTCAGTCTGGTCAAGAATAAAGAACTTGTTTTCAGGCCCAAGCATACTGTCAAATGTTTATCATCAGTGCCACTGGCACACTGCACACACTCACAAAGAAGCCATCATGTTCAGTAATCACTATGTACAATTCAAATGCAATAAAGACCAGTGGTTAAGGTAACCTAGATTCCCAGGGACACATGGTATCATAGGTCTTCAGACAGCAAATGGCACAGGTGGGATTTAAACCCAGAACTTCGGGGCTCTGAAGTTCAAGTTCTTAGGCAACGTGCTATGCTGCCACTTATTAGACAAATAATAAACATGGTGCATGTTTTCCAGATTCATTTATTTTCCCAAATGTGTTACCAACGACCCTGCCAACTTTCCAAACAGTGATTACTAGAGTTGACCTGCAATCTTTGATGGTAACACACGGGAGTCCAGCTGCCGTCCACTGTAGTGCAGCAATCTGCATGAAACTGAGTTCTCCTAGACCCACGCCATCCAACAGAACTTCCTACGGTGACCGAAACGCCTCCACCTGTGCTGTCCAATGAGATAGCCACTGGCCACCAGGACCAGCTGTATCATTTCTGGGTCTTAGTGCAAAACAAGAATGCAGGGCTCTCTGATCAAAAATCAGTAAGAATTTCAAGCGGGTGACAATAGAGCATTACAATCAACCATGCGGGTCTTCTAAACACAGTGCCCTATGGGACTGCACAGGTCACACACCTTCGAAGCTGGCCCTGCTGGCCACATGTGGTTCATGAACACTTGACATGTGACTAGCGTGACAGAGAACTGAGGAGCTTTAACTTAACTTTAATTAGTCTAAATTTAAACAGCCCACGTGGCTGGCAGCTGCTATAATGGACAGTGCGGTTATACGCTATGTACTACATCGACAAGATCCAATTAAAGCAAAAACGGAGTAAGAGTCTTTTCATGATCCGGTTTTGCCAGCCATTCCTGAGGTGGAAAAGGTAGAAACTAAGATATGTGACAAAAGTGTTATGGGCACCGTGCACAACGAGTATTGCAGATCAACATATTCTAGTAAGGCACTGCTAAGGATAATCAACAATTTTTAATCTTAGATATTTATTGCCAAAAAACCTTTTTAAAAGAGGAGGAAAAAAAGAACATTGGAGCTAACATGGTGGTATCATTGAAAAATATTACACAAATACTATGGGAGATGTGAGTCAAACAATAAGGGACTTGAAAGGAATAAACGAGATGGGGCACTGCTTCTTTTGAACCACAATCTGGATGCTGCTGAAGATGAGATGACGATGAAAATTATATGCAAATAGGCAAGCTCATAGGAACAATTATAAAGCACCATGTCCTAGAAGAAGCACGGTAAAGGCGAGAATTTGAGTGTCCACCACTGCCATCATTATTTCCACATGCATCACCTCTGAGAGCCACTCAGGGGCTGCAGGTACGGCGACGCCTGCTGCTGAACGTAGCCACTCGGCGGCTGCTGCTGCATCTGTCTGAGTCTTTCCATTAGCGCTGGGTTGGAATGCGCAGCCGGATAGGTTCTGGAATTATAGGTAGGAGACAGGACCACGCTGCCAGCCTGCTGCTGAGGGGTCTGCTGCAAAGGCATCTGCGTTCCGTACATCGTATAGCCCTGGGGCATGGTCTGCAGGCAGGCACAAGGAAGGAAGTCAATCGCTAAGATATCGAGGGCAAAAACAAAGCCAGGAGGAGCCCCCTGAAATTCGCAGTTCTCAAAGACTCTTTTTAACTCAAAATACGAGGAAGAGCACTCTGGAGGCAGAGAGAGGAGCCCGAAAGTTATACAATGAACTGTTTGTATAATGATTCACCAGAAATTTCAATTAAAGAGCAAAAGGAATCCTCACTTGGTTAAGAGATCAGTTTTAAGCTCAGTTGCTTATTTTGAGGAAAGGAAGGGCAGGTTTCTGCACAGAAATAATCAGGCAAGCATCTCTACCTTTAGTGCACAGATGGCATCAATGTTCAACAGATCCCAAGCATCATTAATGTTGTTTCCAAAATTAACCAGAAGAGTTACTCATGCTCAATGTAAATTAAAATCATGGAGTACACTTTCCTTATATGTAACTACATTTCCTTGGATCTAATGAATTTGTCTGTAGTAACCAACCAGTTAACAAGAACAACAACAACAAAAACAATCAATTACCTTAACCAGAGAATAAGGGTGTCATTGGTGACTATTCAATAATCTCTAGTTCTGGTTGGACTGCAGCCTGTTTCAGCACTCTACCAATAATCGTTAATATATGAGTGGCTGATTCTCCAAATCTTGACACCCAATGTAAATGAAAAGCTTCAGGTTCTGCTGCGTCACTATCTACAATTTACAGAACAGAGTGCTGATTAAAATAGAAGAGGACTGCTCTTCAGGTCCTCAAAGTACCACATTTTAAGGTAGTTGAATGGCTCTGACTTGGAAGACAGAGTGAGGGACGATGACCTTCCTGCAGGCAGCGTGCAGGGATACAGGCTGTGTGGCTCGGTGCCTGTGAAGGCCAACCTTGGCCTTCCTTTCAGCTGTGGACACAGTATGAACCGCTGGCCTAACTAGAGGCCCTGCCAACATCCCTGGCCTCCTGATTATCCCTCCCTGAGAGGGATAGAGTACAAAGTTATGGAAGCAGAAATGACAAAACTATTAGAAAAAATAGCACAAGATTTGCATCATATTAAGGCAAATCTATCATTTGCTGAATAACTACTGTGTATCTATCTGGTGCTTTGCTAGTTCCATAGGTTGTCTTAAATCCCCACAATGTTCCTCTCTATTTTACAGAGAAGGAAACCAAGACTCAGAGTAACTCGCACAATGTTACACAGCTTGTAGGTTGTCAGGAGTTTTGTCAAGGTCTGATGCCAAGGCCAATTATCTTCTTATTCTACCATGATTCCTCTTCGAAGCTATCTTTGAATATCATAAATTCAATCATGAATTACATCATTATACATTATAACATAAGTACCCTGGCTGGGACTGTTCCTCATTTCAATATCTACCATCATCATTAATAGAAAGGTATGAACTGATATTTCTGATTCAAGAATTTCCTAAAATGTTTCATGCCCTTTAATCAATCCTGAGACTTGTTTAATAATCACTGGTAAAGCTTTGTTTTTGAAATGTCAATTATAATCTATAAGCAGAAGTGACTAAGTTCTATACCCCATGAGGGAATTGATACCCTACTTACCTAGTTCCCCCCTTCAAATAAAGAGCATTAAAAATCCCAGCAGCACCTACAAAGCAAACATGGGTACCTGTGCTTGCTGCAGACCTGGATACTGGGGGAGCTGAGGGGAGGGCCGTGCTTGAGCAGCAAAGAGAGCAGCCTGGTCCCCCGGCTGGCCCTGGAAGACAAAGCCGAGGCGGCTCTTGATCATAACAGCAAGGGCATGATCCGAGCTCCTGGTTAATTACCCCCAAAACCCCTGACACCGCGCCCTATGTGAGAACAACACTTGCAGATTCCAACCTGCATTGAATACTATTTCTCATCAATTTCCTATTAACAGTAGAGATTGCTGCACTTATTATTTCTTCCAAAGATGACTACAGATGTCCCCAATGATCATACATACATAAACACAAGCCAAAATAATCAACGGTCTGCTCATCAGAGAGGCTCTGAGTCAGCTTTCCTGTACACTCCAGGGTACAGATGTCCCTCTAGAGTAAAAGGCATGAGTCTCTAAGTGTGAAATCTGAAACCAGAGTTGCCTCATCCTGTGCCCATAAAGTAAGAGAACACGTGGTACACGCAGATGGCATATACTACCTTCATGACTTTTTAATGATGTTTCTTCAGAGGGACCTAAAAATTGCCTATTTAGCCATGTATGCAAGGGATGAATTTGGGATCTCTTATGACTCTAATAATCAATTAAAATGTATAATAAGTTAATATCAAATACAGTTCTAACCAACTACAATGTAAAATAAAACCAATTAACATCTGTTCACCAGTCTTAATTTAATACACGTTTTGGCCTGAGGAAAAATAAATATATTCCTAAGAGCAGCTGGATGTATTTTACATTTTGGCGGCAGAACCTATTTCATGGAAGCTTGCGGTATTAATCACAGAAGGAGGCCAAGCTTCCGACCGCCCCTTGGTTTTTTCAGGACTTACTAATAACGAAGAAATGGGGTTTATTCTAGGATATTTCACCACTGTTTTATATCACAGATGTCCTCGTTTTTTTTAAGTGCTAAAATACAGTTATATTAAAAACCAATTTTAATGTTCTGGGAAAGTAGTGCAGCTATTTCTGGCAGGGAGAAAGGTATAAACATTTAGCTTAAGAGGGAGAACACCAACCATTATTAAGCATCTACTATGTGCCAGGGACTGGGCTTCTTGTTCTTATTCCCATTCTCTCACAGGAACTCTGCAGGGAGGGGACATCATCCCCATTTTCTTCAGGTAGGAAAAGCCAGGCTCAAAGAGCCTAGGTAGCTTAGCGAACTCACCCAGCTAGACCTGGCTAAGCCATGAGCGCTCAGGTAAGTCTGCCTCCAAAGCCTAGGGTTTCTTCCATTATGATGAGATGCCTCCATATGTGATATCAAGGATGAAAATATTTAAAACTTCATTTGGTGCTTATTCTTAAGGGACACAGAGCCTTGTAACCTCACCCCAGTAAGAAACCAAAAGGAGACTCTTTATTAAGACTCGTTAATGAGATTTTGAAATGAAACGTATACATCGGACGGTGAAGCCTTTTCTCTGATCCCCACATGAAATCACTCGAGGGCAGTTAAGAAACTTCGGCCTCTCCGAAGGCGGCTCTCCACCCATACGTGGACCAAACACAAATTTCTGGGAGCATCTACCATGGTATCTACATGTAACGGCTTCAACAAGAATCTAACTTTCCAGCGTAGGGTACCATGAAGATACTCTGAGCCTTTAGCTGATTAATCTAAGTGCAATTATATCCCTATTTGCTTAAGTCTAAGAAAGATAGCCCAAACTCCCTCTAGGAGAGCTCATGCCACGGGAGTGTGGCTATCTGGAGCCTACAAGTATTGCCCCGAAGTATCCAAATGGCCCTTGATCCTCCAAACACTAAGCCAGGGAGTCATTAAATCAACCAGATCTTTACATGCCGCTCCTCGACTTGGTGCTCCCCAACAGCATTGTCCAAGGTCCCTGAAACATATACTGCTGTGCCTCTTGGTGGGGATAAATATACGTCTATTATCATTTTTACAGAAGAAAAGAAAAATGAATTATTTCTGTGAGTTAGAATCTTGAGATCCCTAAGTAGTCTAAAACACCCAGGCCCTTTTTTGCCTTGGAGGGAAACAAGATGCGATGTGCCTGTGACAGAGGCATGCGGATACATAAAACAGATGTTTTTTAACTCTTTACTCTTCCTTTGCTTGTTGAAGAACCTTAGGAAACAAACTATGACTTATATGTAGTGGTGGATCTGAGTTACTGGGCAACACTCTTTTATTGACAAAGAACAGTGGAGATTTTGGAAATTTAAGAAATACGAATTTAAAAACATCTACATTTTTAAAAATCACAAAATTAACATTCAAGGAAAAACACTATAACTTTGAAAAAAAAGCAAGAAGAGAGGGGTGAAAAATTTCAAATCAGTTTTACACTCTAAAATTCATGTACTCTTCAGTGAACCCTTTTTAGTCTAAAGGTAAACTATTTATTTGTAAATAGACTATATTCCCTCCCATCGCCATTTCCCCCCACCCACCCAACTCGCTACTTAAGTACAGTAGGTAAGGGTTCTAACATTCAATACCCTCCCTGAGGAAATCACAAACACCTCACGTTGGCCAGCAGCGCTCGCCAAGGGCTTTTATCGTCATATTTGCCCTCAATGAAAAATACCCATCTCTTCTCCCAAACGGAAATGACCTCCTCCTGCTCTCTGGTTTTCCCAGAATAATGACAGGAACAAATTATTTCAATTTGTAGAAATAGTTCAATCTGTTGAGTAAGGAATGAATGACCAAGAAGTTCTTTAGTAACTTGAAAGATTTTACAGATGCTAAACGAGGACCATAATGCGGGAATAGGTAAGAAAACTAAATATAGGAAGAGTCTTAAAATGTTAGTAGGGATGGTTTTGCTGCATTCAGGAAGGGACTATATAAGGTATCATCTGAACTGGGACAGGCCAGGAGAATGGGGGCAAAGTGAGACCATGCCTGGCAAATTGTGACTTACGGTCACCTGCGTCGTACATAACCTACTTATCTGTTATTTTCTGAAAACTATCTAAGTTTTATTTGACTTTTTTTTTTTAAATCAGTTCCTAGCACTGTGTCTGGCATATAGTAAGTGCTCTATAAATATCTATTGAGGAAACCTAAGATCTAAGATTTAACTTAGTTTATCTGTGAAACAAGAGTTCCAGAGGTAAACTGAGATTTATATTTCAGGATAAATTAGTTTACCAAGTGCTTTCCAATTGCCCCATATTTTTAAGTACCATCTTTCGTTTTGAAAACTCACTTTTTAATTTAATTTTTAGCACCTGTCATTCTAATGATTTCTTCTTTCTGCCTTCATTAATACCTGGAGAGTAGCTCAATTGCCCCTCTTGATTTATTCTGCTTAACTGCAACAATCAGAGGCAACATTAAGTTCACACTTTTGTGGTTGTAAAGGAGGCTGGTTTCTGAGGGAATATCTGTGTCTAGCCAGGGGCCACATTGTGCTCCGGCTCCAGCTCCCCTGGCTCAGGTACCCAACGTACACGTGCTAAGAGAGTGAGCCACAGTTAACTGGGAAATTCTGATAGCTACATGAACCCATCTCTGCATTGCTACCCAGGGTAAATTCCTACATGTGGTCTCTCTCGTCTGTTTTTATACATTTTGCTTTAGGCTTGCCTCTGGGTAAGAAACAGAAATCTATTATATTTTCTAAAATTTCCACTTCCTAAAAACTTTTAAAAAAGCTGTGCTGTTCAATACTGACTCATCTTGCTGGTCTTTATAAGAACAATTCTCTCTCTTACTGCTTTATTTTTAATTAGACAAGAGAAGCATCTGAGCTCAGAGAGATGTAGACTCAAAACCTCTTGCATAATTTGAAATGAATACATCCAGTAAGTTAAAAAAATTTTTGATAAATCATCCTCAAAGATAATTTTCAATCTTCTGGGTCTTGTTCTCTTCATTAGTTCACTCTCTCAGTCAACTGAGAAAATGTGAGGGTCTCTTTCTAAAGGAGAATTGGTTATAGCTCCAATTAGCAGACAGTTACAATCAGCAGCATTTCAGAATCAGGGATCTTCTATCCACTCAATTCACTAGTAATGAGTTTTTTTCAAATCCTTATTTAGTAACTTTCCAATAGTGTTCAAGGATTGCAAGTAGAGAGACAAGTTGTGCCTGAAAAACCACAGCCAGATGTTGTGACTCTGTTTCTGAAAATGCTGATTTAGGAATAATAATAAAAGTCACCCAACGAACACCAGTGGGTAATGTTTCACGAGTCAACTAGCAAAAAGGGTTTTACTTGTGATGACTGGTTTGGAAGGTACTGGGTGATGGTGCCCAAGGTTAAACAACAAGTGGCCTGAACCCCAAGTTTTGGTCGTCACATTATACCAGTGTATGTTGAGTGCAGACAATAGATACACAGAAAATTCTATAATTAAAAGAGGTCCTGTTGACCAGTTATGCTTAATTCTTTTATAAAGCTTTCCATCAAATATAACTTGGTTGGCAATCGATTAACAGTAACATTAACTGCTGGAACAACCTGATTCATCTTGAAATAAACACGTCATACAATAATGAACCTTTACAATATATTCTGTTAACATGCCCATAAAGGAGGAATATAACATATTGATTGGTTGAGTATACATACACATTCATTAAATTCCTGATATTGGAGAATATTAAAGAAAAATAAGAATGGTGAAAAGGACAGCAAAGATATATATACACATTTCCATTTACTTGAATGAATATATAGATCATATAACCTCTTGACTTTAAATACCTGATGAACAAAATATTGTGTCTATGTTTTTAAAAAGTAAAATCAATGGTAGATGCAAATTGTATTCTGTTCAAATTACATTGTCATCTGAATAAATGCCCTACAGCAAACATAAGCTACCTGAAAGATATTTTTAAATTTGATCGTTTAATTCAAGTTTTTTTAAAAACAAAAACCTCGCCTGCTCTCTGTACAAGTGTCAAGAAAAATTGATAGAAAAATTGACTGCTTTCAGAAAAGTCTCCAAACTTTCCTTTGTTGAAAGAACTATTAAAGAAATTGCCTATATGACAGTACTTCATAACTGAGATATTTTCAAAGCTTGTATATGCCATTAAGGATATTTTCACCAATGTATAGAAAATGTTACCCATTAAATTGGCAGTGAAACGAGTTGACTTACATTCACATCTGAGATGTGTGCTCTTTTTTATTCTAATGCTTCTTGGGTTTATGTTGTGGGTTGGCTAGCTGATACAGAAACCTATAAGTAATTTAATGCAAAACATGCATTCTTCGCTAGCCCAGGCAAAGCAGTAGAGATGAAGTCTTATGACATGCATGCACAAGACCTACGCTCAAAAAAAACACCTTCTCCATACCGGAAAGAAAATAGAGATGATGCGTTCTGTTGAGAATTTAGGAAGAACCAGTGAGTGGGATGTGATGAGAAGGGCATGTTTCATAACCACAGTTTTCATTATCTTGCATTGGCCTGTGAGTCAGCATGCCATGCGTTCCTCTACTAATGAGGTGAGTTATCGCAGAGAGAAGCGAGAGCTCGGGAACAGATGGGTTCAGAACTGGGACTGAGATGAAGGTACACGAACTGGCCTATGTTCCCAAGCCCAGGCCACGAACGTCCACTGGTTTCGATACCATACACGTATATGATGAAAATCATGAGGCAATCAAAGGGGACAACTTTCAGAAATAAATTCTGTTAAAGTGAACATGGTCAATGCATTCATGATTCTGTGTTACAGTCTCAAACATAAACCAAGTGAGTAACAGTGAAATGAAGACTATAATAATTACCAGCTAGAGGGGAATAACCTGCTTCTCATTCTGATGTTCAAAGAATAATGCTATAAAAGTTTACTTAAAGAAAAAAAAAAAAAAAAAAAGAAAGTAAAAGGAATGACAGACAGCAGGGGTGTTACCATTATGTTGTCAAAGTCTTCCAGAAGGGAGACAGCAGAGTTACAGAAGTCCTACAGAAAGGGGACAGCAAGAAAACGGCAGACAATACAGATAAGATTGTTTAGCCTAATGATGTGGGTAGCCAAAATACATAAGAATTAGTTCATTTTAAAACAATGTTTCAGGGAGTCAAGACTTAAAAAACCCAGGCCCTAAGAGTTCATATTAATTTATATGCCAAACAATATCACCATAGGCTGGGACACAGATAAATAATACGGCAATAGTCATATAATGGAATAGCACATCCTGGAGGTTGAACAGGGACATACAAGAAGTAGGGGGGCTATCAGACCCAGATACCTTCCCGAAGCTAAGGGATGCTCGCACCTCGGTGTAAGCAAAAGAGCGCCCAAGTCCTTCCCAGCCCAGAGCCGGGGGAGAAGCGCTCAGGACATTTGGGTCACATGAAACACACAAGACATTAAGTGAACAAGTCATATATTATTGGAGGATGTCATTAGATAGCTCCATCCCCAGTAAATGCAAATGAAAACAGAGCATCAGTTTAACCACACATTCAATCAAGCAACATAGACAACAAATATTCAGAGTGCCACTGGTGTTTACACGCTAACAGGGAGTCTAATTTAGAAAAAGGGAACCATATGCTGGGGAAAAATATTCCTGTTTCTCAGGTCAATGATCCCCTTGCTTAATCATCTTTATGAATGAATTCTAAGTGACACTTAGTCTGAGACATTAAAATTTTTCTGTTCACTGAATTTCAGAAATAGAGATGAGGCAAAAAATTCATAACCCTAATGGAAAAAAAGAAAAGTATTTTATTATACTAAGAACGAGAAATCATAGGAGGAATTTCCCAACAAATAATATCTATTCTCACCATTTTAGGGGTAGGTACATAATTCATTGCATCTATTCATTTGTCTTTATATCCAACTACCACCTTTGTATTAGTGGTTCACTCTCTCAGCCCTCTACCCCTATCTTCTCCCCGTTCATAAACATCAAGCTGTGTACACCATCTACGAGATCACGACAGTTGCACAATCATAATGTCAGCAAACGACATGGGTGCCTTCCTTATCCTTCAAGTAAATAGCGAAATACCAGATATTAAGTAATAAGCAGAGCATCTACTTTCCTGGACATGGTTTCCACCCAAGGAACAAAATGACAGGGTTTAGGACATATTTACTAGCTCAGTGTTTTTTGTCCTCCTAAGTTCATTTTGTCACTGAGATGTATGAAAATTGTACTTCTCTGAGTCAATGCGTTAAAGATTCTTGTCAAAACTCAAGATTTGTTTCAACAAGTCTATTTTGTACACCTTTACCAACTAAGAACCAAATTAGTTTGAAAATATGCTCAAATTATAGAATCAGGAAAATTACAGAAGGGAAAACTGAAATTGCTGGTAAAGTTATAAAACATGCCTAAACTCACAGGTAATAAGAAAATGCAAGTTAAAATCATGTAACGCAACACGATTTCACCTGCTCTGAATGAGGAAATTAAGGTCTGACAATATCAAGGGTTAGTGGAGGATGTGGAGGAAAGAAAACGCTCATTTATAACCGACGGGAAGCACCACCACTTTGGAAATTAAATCCGCATTTCCACTTCCACGTACGTACCCTACAACTCGGCACGTGCAGAAGACACGGACAAAAATGTCTACCGTAGCACGGTTAACAGTAACAAACAATTGGAAATAACTGAAATGATCATCAACAGAATGGATAAATGTTAATACTCATAATGGAAGAGTATCCAACCAGGACAAGCAAATACATAAAACCAAGTATAACAAGGTAGATATAATTAAAAATTAGTCAAAACAAAAAAGTTACAAAACAGTACAAAAATACCTGTGTGAGACTATCATAATGTAAAGTTTCAAATCTGAAAGTAATACTATATAATGTTTATGTCCATGGATGCAAAAATATGTAGTAAAAATATAAAAGACATTCATAAGAAAGAAAAACATGAAATTCATGGTAGTGATTACCTCTTTTTCTTTATGAGACAAGGGGCCTCATCCACGTCTGTAAAGTTTTATGTAATAAAAGAATGATCTAGAGCAAATGTGGCCGAACATTATTATTTAATAAAGCTAGGTGGTAAGTACATTAGTGTTTGCTATATTATTGTCTACTCTTGTGCGTTTGAAAAACACTGCTAAAAAGAGTGAGTAGGAGGTAAAGAGCAAAAGGAAGGAAACAGATATTCCAAGGTGATACCATATCCAGAAGGTAGATCAATTACCAGACCAAAAAGGATGGCTGCTCAACTGAAATGAGCGTCATCAATCCAAGAGGCATGCTTTCAGGATGTTACAGAGACACTTTTGCCAAGGAGCTGACAACTCTGGAAGGCTCTGACTCAGTCAGTGTTCTTTCATTAAATTACTTAATTCCTTTATTTGGATACACAGTGACGGCACCTGCTCCATGGTTAGATAACCAAGTGTTCTTACCAGTAACCACCAGCTATAACTGAGCACATCATTTCTGTCTGTCAGAAATCTTCCTCTTTAATATAATGAAAATCCTTATGATTCATTATCTGTAGCCAACAATCAATTGCTTTCTTCCAAATGTGTCTCAATCAAATTAAGCTAAACGTACCTTTTATCTTTCACTGGTCTCTCAGAATAAACTGTCTAGCAGTGATTATTACAAAGAACACAAGATGATTTTGTGCGTTGAAAGGGAGAAGTCAGGATAAAGTGATATCATAAATCAAGGCACAAAATTAAGTTCTCTTCCTGTATCAAAACTTAAGATTCCCTTCAAAAGCCCCTTCTCTAGAATACTGATAAGGTGGGGGGGCGGGGGGGCGGGGGAGGGGAAGAAATTACCTTGTGTCAGAAGAAAAATATGAGGTATAAGAAAAAGGTGACTGAAAAACAATTTAAGCAGCATTTGGCATTATTATAACCAACATTCTATATTTTATGACAGGTCTCATGGGATATGTGGAAAATAAAATATTACAGTGATATTTTTATAACAGTGAAATTGGAATCAGTCCCTCTAAAGTTTGTATCACAGAATTTAGATGGTAAAAACATACTGCTCTAAGAAACCAAAATGGCTATTAGGAAAACTAAACAATCTTCAACATTCCTTTTTCTTGGTCTCTTCTACTGGTGGCCACCAAACACCAATCATATATAGGGACAATTAATGTAATTATACAAGTAAAGCACATACTATAAGCCAGCCACCATTCTAAGGGCTGTTACAGACGTTAAATCATTAATTTCACAAGAACCCTGTGGAGTAAATGTTGCATTAGCTCCATTTTATAGACGAGCCTCTGAGGCACAGAAAGGTGACAAAATCACTATACTGGGTCCCATTTAAATAAGGGACACTGAGTAAGGAATGGAGGGGGGGAGAATTTCTACTTCCTTGGATGAAGACTACAACTGAGAAAAATGACAAGTTTCCTCACCTAACATCTTTGTGCATGTTAATATGCACTAAAGCTGTAAGAAAATACACCTGATTATAATAACAGTCACTACATCAAATAACTTGGTTAACGATACCTAACAATATCCATGCTATTTAGCACCTGTTTTCTAGACACTATTGGTACATTCCTAAGGAAGTGTAAGACGGTTCATAACAGAAAATCTCATGACCAACTGAAGCTGGTATTCAGTCTCTGTAGCAGAATCAGAATTATTCTATAATGGTTCTCTAGTTTTCATTGTGCACCATCTAAGGCTAGATCTTCCTACACACATCAACTCTGTCCATTACATGTAAAGAGGCTAAGGGGACTCTGCAAGGTCTGAGATGTATCCAGAATTCAGGAATTTGTGCCCTCTCTGCCCCATCTAGGTTTTCAAAACAACCATAGCAGAGGTTGCTGTTGGGAGAAGTTTCTGGAAGCACTCAGAGGAAGAGGTACGAGATGAGTCTGTGGATAAAAATCAGGTTGCTAAGGATCAAGGCTACTAAGAAACTCCAGCGTTCTGGAAATAGCTGCTCAAAACATGAATTCATTCAATAAACATCTCATAGATTTCTATCCTCTGCTCAGTAGGTGGAAAGATGATACAAAGTATTGTAAGACCCAATGCCTGACCTAAGAAGAGGGGGCCAGCCGGGGGTCACCGTACAACCAGCCTGAGAAGCTAGAGTCACATCCAAGGCTTGGAGCAACCGGTCAGTCTTTAAAAGCAGCTGCTACAATTCCAAGATAAGTTTTGAAGGTTAAGTAATTTGAAATTCTCCAACATGTTTGTTACATTTAAGAAAATGGATTCTGTAATTAGAAAATTTGTAGGATAAGGAGGAAAATGATACCTATTTCATCTTCTCTATAAGAAGCCAAAAACTGAAAGAAAAAAAAACAAACCCACAAGTTTGTATGTAGCTAGAGAGAATCACATTCTGTGTATGCGTTTAATCCGAGAAAATGCTACTGCCAAAATCTGAATCAACATTTCTTACTATGAAGGATATGGGTCAGTGCTTACTAGAAAAACAACGAATTGCATCCAGAATCATATATGAAAACACTGTTATCAATATCCCTTATATTCCATGTAATTCTGCCTTTATTCTAGATTTTTAAAGATTACCATGAGGCGAATTTTTTTGTGCCACGATACCACAGTTAGCTAGATTCTAGGTATACTAATCCATGATCTACTGGGAGAGAGGAAAGGGGCTAACGTTTCCCTCAGAACCTCCTCGGTGCAGGCACTCTAGCAGATGCTACATACAAGTCTCATCTACTCTATGGAGGACCACTCCATCCTGCGACTGCACCCCGTATGCATTTCTCTTCCTTTACAGAATTCTATTTTTCTCAATTATCCAACACTTCAAGAATGGTGAGGGAGGAAAAAACATGTCTGCTTCTGAAAGCCCTTCAGAAACTCCAAAGCAAGTTTCAACAGTTAAAGAAAGAACATGGGGGAGAGGGAGAGGTGACTATTATACAGGCAAACCTTGGAGGTACTGCGGATTTGGTTCTAGGCCACCGCAATAAAGCGAATGCCTCGATCAAGAGAGTCACTTGAAGTTTTTGGTTTCCCAGTGCATATAAAGGCTATGTTAAAATTATACTGTAGTCTAGTAAGTGTGCAATAGTATGATGTCTTTTAAAAAGTACATTTTAATTTAAAAAAATACTTCATTGCTAAAAAATGCTAACCATCATCTGATCCTCCAGTGAGTCATAGTAATAACGTCAAAGATCACTGATCACAGATCACCATAACAAATATAATAACAAAAAAGTCTGAAATATTGCAAGTACTACCAAAATGTAACACAGAGACACAAAGTCAGCAAATACTGTTGGAAAAACAGTGCCGAGACTTGCTCAATGCAGGGTTACCACAACCCTTCAGTTTGCAAGAAGTGTAATATCTGTGGAGTGGCACAAAGCGAAAGCACAGTAAAACAAGGTATGCCAGTACAATCACTGCTACGAAGCTGAGCTTTTATTACTTGAAGAAAGAACTCCTGACTTCTCAAAAGGAAAAAAAAAAAAAAAAGCAAGATAAAAGGAAAGAAAAGAAAAATCCAACATGTGACAGAGTTGCTACAAAAGAATCAGTTAAAAAAAAGAATGCATTATCAGTTAATTCCTATTGGTACCAGCAGTACAACCCTAGATGGTATGAAAGAATAGTCAGGTATTTTTGAGTGTTGTGAGTAATGGGGTCCTACAGTGACGTTTTAGGTCGTAAGTCTACCTTCTCCAAACATGCAAGGATATTTCTGAATATGCGAAGATTATTCTATTGAAACCCCTTTAAAAAAATTTTTTTTTTTTGCTTTAGGGGAAATAGCTTGTCATGGCTTGTGTCAGGAAGTGAACTTCTGAGGACAGGTGTTTCACCTATAAATGACACAGTGAGCTCCTGCCCAATTAGAGACATTCAAAACTGAACCCAGCAGTAATAGATTGAAAGTGGGCTATTAATAAGTCAAATTCTACCTTGTGATAAAAAGGTAGATAGGAAAAAATAAACATTTCTTATTGGAAGGTAAATTTTACTTAGGCTTAAATTACTTTAAAAGCAAACTGAATTCATTCTAGTAGAATAATTATTCGACTTCCAGTAAATTTTTTCTTGATAAGGATTGGAAACAGTGATGTAACTTATTTTCATTCATCCCCAAGAAGAGCTAAAATCCCACTGAGGTTTTAAATGACTCCAAACATGCTGCCTATTTAGAGAAAAATCAAGGCTTCTTAAGGATTTTAATCAAATCTTCATCACTTCTGTGTAAGAAGTAACTTAGGCCCGTGTTTCCTGACACCCAGGGAGTTTGAGTGATCAAAAATCTCTCAGAGCTCAGGGGGAGACAAGCATGTAGTGACTGTTGTTTGTATTCTCATGTGGTTCAAACTAGATTCCTCTCTCCTGTCCTTCTTATAACACAGGTTAGAACAAATAATAAATTAAAAAAAGGAAAAGAACCATTTTTAAGACGGCATAACTAGCCCTACCACTCCCATCCCCCAAATCACTAAGTGGACTTCATGCAGAAATGCCACAAGTTGTACAATGGAGACACGTCTAGAAAGTTACTCAGAACACAAAGAATATTTTTAAAAGCGTTAGAATTCCTTGCTAATTTGAAAATCGGTGGTTGTTCTTAGAGCAGGATACACTTGTAGACTGGCTACTTCCTTTGAGGATCATAAAGTACCTCACTCAAGGGTTGCTGTGAGATCTAAGACAATCAATACATTAAAGTTCTCAAAAAAGTAAGTGCTCTCATCGTGTTAGCGGCTACCGTCAGCACCACCATAGTGCAATTGTTCTAAGAAAAACCGGAAAACACAAAAAGTGTACAGAAACTGGAAGAAAAAGCACATTCTCACCTCCCGCTTTTTACTTTAACATATTTGTACAGATTGGTGGGTTATTTATGAGTCTATACTAAGTTTCGTGTGACTTCCACCAATGTTAAACAATCACTATCATTTTAAAATTTATAGAAGATGGGGTTATAGGGCATAAAAATAGAAATAATATAAATCAAGAGTTAAAGATATCCATATGCTGACTGTCACTTGTAGTGTATGTATTCTTTGCCTACTGTAGATCTTGTGAAGTATATACTAAAAACAGAGTCTGTGCAGTACAGGGCACTGTAGGAGAAAACCTAGGAAACATCAGGGCTTCAGAGCTACAACATCAAAGTAATACATCAAATAATAATACGTGAAAGTAGAGCTAAAAGGAGTACGGAATATGGTGATAACGATAATAGGGAATGAGTGCTCAGAGAAGGTCACTTCAAGGGTGAAAGTCCTGCAGCTTCCAAGTGACTAGAAAATCATTAGCTCTCCTTTTTGTTTTGAGGCATACTTTGAATGAACCTAAGACATTTCAAGTCCTTATCTGATCCATGATAATAGTAAAATACAAGGGGGGGAGAAGCATGTATCAACCTGTACGAGAGAGATCCACGTGCACTCGCTCGCACAGGTAAACAGGCGTGCACGTGCAGCAAGAATCTGTCACATCCCCACTCTCATCCTGAGCTAGAGGAACTAATGAAACGTGGAGGACGACACTGCTGATCGGGACAAACCTGTTGGAAAGGTCGCGTCTGGGCTTGCCTGAGAAGCCGCTGTTGCTGCTGCTGCTGCAGAAGCTTCATCTGTATCAACTGCTGCTGCGACGTGATGGCGTGAAGGGAGGGCGGCTGCATCACGGCCCCCGAGCGCCGCTGCAGCATGTTGGACAAAGCTTGCTTGGTATTGGTGGGGACAAAGGAGCCCGCGGGGTCCAACCTGGAGCCACCTACAAAAGCAACCGGAAGGAAGGGCTTTCTGCGCATGTTAATGCAATAGGTCTTCCTTACTTTATTAAAACACAGAAGTCTCACCCCGAGCCTCACCTGAGGAGCTCAGTGGGAAGTAGGGCACTGCCCCACCCTCTACAAATATCAAAGATCCCTAAGGGTTGCATAAATTCCAAACGATGGGGAGGGTGACGTCTAGTGAATGATAATATCTGAATGACTTCACAGAGGGCCCACTTTGGTTGGTAAAGTGAAACGCCCCGAGATGCAGAGTCACTGGCACAATTTCAGAATCATGTGGGTTCTAAATTATGCGAGGCGCCCCGGGGACACGTCACTTGCACAAAATGTATTGCCTTCGTGGGGTATTTTATCAAGTGTGCTAAGCCAGGCATAGAGACCCTTTTGGAACTTTAAACCCTTTTGAAGTTCATGGTATTTAAGTTTCTTTACCACAGCAAAATAAAAATGCCTGTTTTTCGGTAGAGAAGCATGACAAAACTTTAAAAACCTGAAATGCTCGGAAGCTTCAAATACCATGATTCTAAAGACAAAACACATTGTTTTTGAAGGGTAGACGTCAAATAAACAAGAAACATTAATTATAGCTTAAAAAAACAAATGGAAACCTTAACATATTTGCATATATAATCTGCCAAATGCCTTTAAGAGGAAAAAAAATTTCAACATTTACTGGCTTCAAGTAGGTGCCAATCCTTCACTCACCAGATAGTTTATATTCTTGAATGTATGTGAATAAGAAAACTTCTACATAAATACCTTACAAATGTTATATTTTTTCTTTAAACCAACTTGTATGATGGAAACAAACATTTCAACACTGATCACTGAAAAAGCCCACATTCTTTTAAAGACTCAGCGTCACAATCAGCAATATGATTTATGAAGTCATTCAGCAGCATTTGAAGAACATTTGGAAAAAAAGTGGGAGGTCAATTTGAGTAACATGACAAGGTAACTTTTGTTGAAGAATTGGAAATATACTAATACAACTTTATTGACTCATTTTATAAGTAAGAGACATTCTTTTTAAAGATTAGGCTATGATCTACTTCTAATTTCCCTCATTTTTCTATAATCTTATACCTCTGAGTCAGCTAAAGAAATAAGATATAATAAATACACTGACGCCCTCTGTATAGTCTCACCGAATTAATTTCCTCCCCATCTCTCACCAAATGCTCTTTATTATTCACATGCATTTCCTTATAATTTTACCATCTTGGAGTGTATACATGAGAGAGAGAGATTGCTAAAGATGTGTGTGTGTGTGTGTGTGTGTGTGTGTGTGTGTGTGTGTGTGTGTGTGTGTGTTGGGGGGGGGGAAGGGCACTGTTTTGCATTTTTAAGAATGTATGAATGCAAGCAGATGGTACATACTCTTCCTCAACTCCATAGGATTTAAAACTTTATGAAAATCTATTAATTCACACATGTAAAATCCTCATAATTAATTGTTTTCTTCAATTCTTTTTCTTACATGTCATGATACCTAAGACTTACCTAATACCTAAAGTTCCTCAACTTATAAACACCTTTTACAGTATTCTAGGGGGAAAAGGGTATGTGCCTTTTAAAATACTTAGCCTTCAATTTATAGACAGTCCTTGTGTTTGATTTCAATATCTAAAAAGTTTAAAAATGCTTAAATTCACAAGGACTTTGGAATTAAAGAGAGAAAGTCAAAAGAGAGGATGAGCCCTTATTATTTTCCACATTTACCACTGCCTAGTCTGTTCTTTCTTTTGTCGTCTACATTCTATTCACTCAATAACCTATTTTTAAGACCCCACTACAAGCCGGACACTGCTCTAAGTTCTGGGCATACTATAGTGAGCCATGAGAAAAAATACCTGCCCTCATGGAGCTTACATTCTGGAGAAGGCAGATAATAAACCAGGAAGTAAGTAAAATATAGATAGAGTCTATAAACAAGTGCCGGTGCTAGAAAGAAACTGAAGGAAGTGGAGGGGAACAGAGAGGCCAGGGAAAGGGTGTGGTTTACAGTTTAAAACAGGGTGGTCAGTGCAGGCCTCAACCCAAAGGAAGCAGGCAGTGAGCATGCAGATATCTGAGGGAGCCCACTCCAGGCAGGGGCCAGCATGTGCAAAAGCCCTGAGGTAGGATATGTTAAGATCACTCACTGAACCTGTCTGTTGTGTCAGGCTATCTTCTAAATGCTGTATTTTTAAAAACTCACTGTAAATTATATATGTGTGTTTGTCTGTGTATGTAATATAAAACTTATTTCATCCTTCAACGAAAGAATGAGCATTTTCATCCATTCTGCTTACTGCAATACCCTAACAACTAAAACTGTATCTGGCACACGATGAACGAAGCTCAGTACATGTTGTTGAATGGATAATTGAATCACCCACACTGTGAGGGTATATGTTAGCACGTCCACTTTACAGATGATCAGACTGAGGCACAGAGAAGCTAAGACATGGTGGAGATGATACAGTAAGAGGGTGGTAGAGCCAGAGTTGAAGCAGAACTGTAACTCCCAGACCAGCTCTCTTAACCACAGATTCAGAGGACAAAATATGGATTCTCCCCTACCGTAAGCCAAGAATCAAAATGTCATCCTCCAATTACAATAAAAATCACAATATAATACAGAACACAGTAAGGAAAAATTATTATTTGTTAGAATGTCACATCCTAACAAAATGCAGGTTGAGATCTCAAAATAAACTGTTTCACAGAAACAGGCAAACTTTCATTTAGAAAGAAAAAATTAAATTCATTTCTAATTAAGAGACTTCTTTATTCAGAAAAATCTTTATTCTAGATATAAAATCTACTTGGGCTTGAATCAAAGCAATACTAACATTTACTGTGAATACGGTAGGATTTCTTACTGATATCTATTTGCTGCACCAAACTTCTGAGATCCTTCGTGGTATAAACAATTTAAAAGTTATAACATGAGGAAACAATAAAAGACACTAAAATAGTGTCTAATAATTCAAAATGCTGATAAGAATTATATCTGATAAAAGCACACGCAAATTTCACAACACAAAACTTTATCAACTTTTTATCTTATAGCTGAGATGTGCATCAGGGGCTAATCTCCTTCTGACATTGGATGAAAATTCCAAAAGCGACACATGAACTAGTCACTGAAACTGAAATCTTAGAAGAAGGAAAAAACACCTTGAGTGGAGGGAAATTCCAGACATGTCCACTGAGCGCTCACTTCTGGAAATGTGCAAGTTGTGTGGAGGTTTCAGTTTAAAAGCAAAGAGAACCCCAAGCTATTTCTCACCTCGGAGTCCCCTGACTACGCTCCGTCTTCACATACCTGGAGTGAGAGCTTGGCTCTGAAGGAAAAGGCCGGGCTGCTGGGGCTGACCCATGAGGTTGTAGCCCCACAAGGTGGACTGTGGGTGATGCATCATCTGGGAGGAGACGGGTGAGTAGTTGGGAGGCACTCGGTACATGTTGCTCTGTGGATACTCCTTCAACACAGGGTTAAAGAAAAAAACAGTTACTTAACTCCACACGCCACAAAGATAATTAACGCAAATTCCTCCTATCACATTACTTGAGAGAGCTCCTATCCCAGCAGTCGGCATATTCTCTGCAAAACACTCATTTAAATTAAAACTCTTCCTTGACTTAAAATGTACATGGCTACAGCAGGGGAAGTTGAAAAAGGATCTCTTCTGCACTCTGTGTTTAAAATACTAAAAGCACATTTGGAACACCACCCACGGCCGAGAAAGTGTCTTTAGGGGCTGAATCTCCCGCTCACTGCATCTTACAAGGCTTTCCTGATACCTTGTACCTGGATGAGAATTAGCCAGAAAGGCCCACAGTACTTCAGAACCAGTCTCCAGCCTAGACAGTGTCTTAGTTCCAACTTTCAGTACAGCACTGTAAAGAAGTAGATTCCCCTTCCATCTTGTCCCCTTCCGCCCCTCACCACACTTCTTGCCCAGGGCTTTCTCTTCCTTGGAGCAACTGCAAAGCCTCTAAGGATCACACCTGAATGCCTCAATTCCTCCTTCTCCAGCCCTGAAGGATGAAAGGAAAACTAAAGGTTCAGTTCCCTGCAATACACCCGATTGAAAAGAGGCAGCTTCAGGAAAAGTATGGGAGAAAGGGACATGACCAGGATGCACCTGGGGAATGAGATGAGTCTGAGGTCTTTTAAAGCATCTGAAAGGAACAGAAATGCATCCATGTGGATAGACAGGCTAGGAGACCCAGACTCGGGGGAGTGGCAGTCTGAACCTTACTAAAACAGTCTGGACCTTTTTCAAAACAGAGGGATATTGGTAGGAAGGCTACACGAGAAGAGGGCACTGACATTCAAGTGGCATCCAAAAACGATGGTGGTCATTTCTAGAATAATATTAATCACCAAGCTATCAGCTAGGAAAAAATGTTTTGGTTTTGACATAGGTGAACAATACCAATAATTAGTCATGATGACTGAACAACAACTTGTGAATATTTCTTCCACTGGACAACAAGAACGCTCTCGAATTTTATAGAAAAATGTCACAAGTTCCCTCTCAAATATTTTCAGGTGAGTTTAAATGGAAAGCTATTTTACATGTTAATTCTATAAAATTATTTCTAAGTTACCATCTCATAGATTTCTCTTTTTTTCAGAAAAGGTTGCTCTAGGTAGGGAAGGCTAACAGGGAAACAAGAGGTAAAACTGTTTCAAATTATGTTTACTTCTTATAAAGTCTGAAAATATGGTAAAAAGTAGAATATAAAGGACAGTAAGATGGAAATGGTAAACTAGGAAATCTCAGAATCATCCTATTAGATAGATCAGATGGGGTTTTATCTAGGGAAAACAAAGAGTTTTCTATGTTAATTTACTATAGATACCAACTGCCCAAAATACAAAAAATATTTTAGACACCTCATAATAAAAATATGTACGAGGATGAGATTTTATAGGTCAAAAAATTCAAGTTTCAAATTTGAGAAATTGTGAGACAGTGAAACATTCACATTATTCACAATTGAAGCCTAAAATTAAACCAAGTTATGAAAAGTAGAGGAGGTTCTGTTGATGACATCTGAGCCGTCAGGACAGCTTACAAATAGGCTTATACTGCGCCTAGGAATGTTTCTTAGGGATATAATTCAGGAACTAGTAAATCTGCTAGGAGACGCTAACGTGCCCAAGACCTCTCTCTACTTCCCGTACTCACATCAACTCTCGAGCTGGATTTCGTCTTGCGCTTCCTTCCCTTTGTCTTCTTCTCTTCATCTGTTGTGGTTTTTCCTTGATCTGACAGCTCAGCTGATTTCCTCTCCGGTTCCTGAGAAATGGGAGATGTAGGCCCTTCCTCTTCCTCCTCAGGGGGCAGGGGCAGCGGCTCGAGGTAGTAACTTCGCGGCTTGGGCATGGGGTGTGTGTGATACAGGAGGAGGTGATGCTGTTCCTCGTACTTGATGACCTTCCGGTCCACTCGGACAGTCCCGAACCAGGCCCAGGACAGAGGAGCTGGGTTCTTCTGACCCTCAAACAAATCCCATGGGGACACCTTCTGCTTCGTGGAGACCTGGAGACCCTGTGGTGAAAAAATGCGCTATGACCACATGCTCAGATCTTTGCCTGACTCGGAGGCCAGGCTTGCTTGGGACATGGATTCAGAGAACATTCTGCCTCGTGGGGGCCTTAGAGAACTCTAGCACAAGGCAGACGGGCTAAGTGATGAGTCCAGGCTGACACTAGATCACTGAGAGCGGCGGCTACAATCCAGACCTTTAACTCCAGTTCTACGGTCCTTTATACGACACTGTTCAGGCTGTGACACCAGACAGTACAGTAGATTTTACTGTAAATGGCATTTTTTTCCATTTGGTTTTTTTTTTTCGCAAAAAAAAAAAAAAAATTCTAAGAAACACTGCAAAGGTGATCTTACTATACTGAACTGTAAACCTTTGGAATCTATTGCTTTTAAGATGAAACAAAACTTAGGAGTCAAGTTATAGTCAACCTCTAATTGGGTTGGACTTGATGCAATACAGGCACCTTTCAGGTACTTACTTGGGCAGTCTCTGAATAGTTAAGTAATATTATTACAGAATTAACTTGCACCAACAGGTACAAATAAAGACCTTCAATTCAAGCTTATCTCTACTGAGTGTAGAAGAAGAAATGTTATTCTGTTTCTGAAAATAAAAGTTTCTTATTTTTAACATTAATTGGCACTGTCCCTTGGTCCTTTCCCTGGCACACCAATCTGAAAAAAATTTTTCTTCCAAGTGACCCTGAAAATAACTGCTCAAGTTACTTTGAATAACTTATGAATGCTCCCGTTCCAAAGCTACACACACTCTTCCACGGTGGCTTCATCCAAAACCAAGGCTCACTTACCATCTGTATTTTGACTGCTTCCTAATATCTGTCTTGACATTAGACCTCTTTCCTGGGTGCCAAGACCATGTATCCAAATGTGTCACCACTGGAGAGCCCACCAGCACTGCGAACTCAACCTGCCCCTGACTCTAGCCTTGCCTCTCTCCACAACCGTGCGGGTACCAGCACTCAGGGCGCTGATTTACTGCAGCGCTGCATCTTGCCTACAAGCGACAGTCTGTCATGCCTTTGCACAAACACTTCCCCGTGCCTGTACCACACTCTGCCTTAACTCCTGGCTGACTCTTAATCCTCCAAAATGATTCAAGCGTCAATTTTCCTAAGGATCCTGTTCTGACTACCTACGCCACATCTGAATGTGTTGGCCCCTTGTCAGCTTCCCCTAGCACTCCGTACCAGGACACACAAATCTCACCACACCGTAATCATCTACTTCCTCTTAAGGGTAGGAACTCTGTCTTTCATCCCTGTGATCTCAGAAATCTGTGGCCGCTCAGTGTTCACTGAAAGAGTAACTGACCACTCTTCTCATATTCTAGAGAACCACGTTTAATATCTTATATATATATCAAGTGTTCATTAAATATTGTTCAGTTGATAAGGAAATAAAGTGCCCTCACTTTAAAAAAAATTTGTTTACTCAAAACAGTCACTACATGAAGACTTTACCAATAAAAACTTTCTCATCTATTAAACGTATTCTGTTTCCAATTCTGCAGTAAAATCAAACCCCATCTTTGCTTTTTTTTTTACATTAAGGTTTTACTTACTTTTCCCTTGGTGGGCTTCAGAAATTCACTTAAATTCAGGAACAGTTTTAAATGAAGATCTTCAAAGATCATTATCTGTATGATAATGCCAATAACCGTTGCATTTAAATGACAAGGATATGTTTTAAAAAATCAAGAAACAATAAAGTTAAGATGTTTTACATGCCCTATAGGAAGACAAGAAAATGCATTTTGTCTTTGTAAGTTCATGCATTTTTATATATAAGAAACAAACATTTACTCTTGCCTGTTTTTTGTCTATAGAGTCGAATCCAGCAATTTTGTTTCCTTTTGTGTCAATCAAGGAGCCCATAGGTTCACAAGTGATGACATCACATGTCTGTTTTGGCAAAGGTAGCAACTGTCGAACTTTGTCAATACTTTCTGACCGCTTGTCTCCCAGCTCTTTCTAAAAAAAAAAGGGAGAGAGAAGTAAGACAGAAATTACAATAAAGGCAAAAGTTAACAAGAAGGAAGTTCCATTTCCTTTTTTATAGCTGGAATGTTCTTTAACCTTGAAGACGGTCTATGGGGCAGCTTTCATTGAGAGTGGTGAGGATGTTTCATTTCTTCTATTTAAGTAGAAAATAGAACACATATAAGGACACCCTTGTTACACAACACACATCAGAGTGCTGAAATGACAAAAATCCAGAGTAGCATTTGCAACCAGAAGGCAGGAGCTGCAGCACGGAACACATTCCCCAACCCAGGGTCAGACCTCAAGGTAACCATCGGTTATTTTATTAGTAAGGTCATCGGGTATGTTAATTTTTTTTCCTGCATTGTTTGTTTGCACTTTATTTCAAAGACTGTGTTAGTGGCTGGTCAAATGAATTGAATTTAGAAATATCAATGCAAATGCTTATTTTTCAACTGCATGCTGCCAGTCGAAGGCCAAATTATCCTAAATCTAACGTTGGCATTTTGGTTATACATTTGATAAGGGATTTCTAAAGTTCCTTAAGAAATTAAATGTTTTATGAATATAATTATTTTAAGAAAAATCTCCAAGTTATATATACTTATAACTTTTGGGTACTGGGAAGCTGAGGTAAAGCAAATAGCAAAATAATCACATTACATTAAGTTGAATGCAATAAATAGTATCTAATTTAAGGAGTGATAAGATAACATGCACTAAATAACAAATCCATAAACAATGAGAACCCACAATATAAGCAGGTCACAAACTTACTTTCAGTTTCTTTACTAAGTTCATGTATGCGCGTTTGTTCTCTTCAGATCCCCCTGGGGATGCATTTGATAGGTCAGAGGCCAATGTTCCATTGATTAAAACACCCAGCATGTCAAGAACTGTTGTGAATAATTCACTAGGAGGAGAAAGAAAGCATTTGCACCTTAAAGCAAAACCAAGACACTCTTAAATAACTGAGCATTTTTATTTAAGGCACAGAATTATTAGTGGTACCGAAGAATATACGATGTGATAGAATTTGTAGTCAGTATATCGAAGCCTTCACTACACACGCATGCAGCAAAATCAGTGTGAAATGAATAAGAACATACTTGTTAGTGTGCATGTCGACGGTTCCAGAAGTAATGATCTGAAGGAGAAGAAGGGCCCAATCTGTCGTCCACTGGGTGCTTCTCTGCACTGTGTCAAACATTCCTCCCACCTTGCACATAAAAAATACAATGAAAAAATATGCACGGTGTTACAGAGAAAATACCACCCTCACCACTTTATGCAACCAAATTTTGATTGGTTTAAAAATTTTTTTAAAAGGTGCTCTAGTTTATGGATTATCTTGTCTTCTCTCTCACCTAGCTATATATTTGCTACTCTTTTTGGTTCCATTAGAACAGGAACTGGTCATTCCAAAAAAAAAAAAAAGAAAGGGGTACTCTAGTGTAGACATGTCATCAACATGAATTACATACTAGTATAATTAGCTTTCTTTTGTCCCTAAATTTCATGATATCCAGTTTCATGACGTAATTTTCATCTAATTAAAGCTGAATAGATCAAAACCGTGGGACTCAATTATCTACAACTTTGTGCTGTCAGTTACTATTGAATCTAAGCCTGTTGTCATAATAACACTTGGAAATACCCAGTAACAGAGAAGTAAAGACAAGCGCCCAGGGCTGCTTGTTCACGCGCGGGAATTAATAGCAAATATCAGGCAAGCCATCTTCCAGAGTAGCTTTTATCTGGGCTGTACACTGAGAAAAGGAAAAGTCAGAGGAATGTGCAGTGGGCAAGGAATTTTAAACTTCTATAAAACCTCCCTGTGGGGATTTGTCTTTATGACCAATTTGATGGAAAGTTTGATAAAATTTTGCCTTAAAGGACGTTTTAATACAGTTTTTAAGCAAGTACGGTAAAAGCTAACACATCTCAAATTAGTTCTCTAAGACCTACTCTTGGCACAAATGGAAAAGAGAGAGAGATTCACTGCGGGTGAGGCGCAGAGGGCAACCCAATGCCTAAAATACCTACTGCTGTCCAGAAGCCAGACCAGACAGGAAGGACAGTGGCCAGGAGGACAGAAGGTTTGAGAGACAAGGAAGTAGTAGAGAGAGCAAGCAGCAGGCCTCACCTTGGAATGGAAACTGTGGCCACAGCAGGAGTGGAAAGCTGGAGCTATTTTCACATTTAGATAAGTGTAATGAAGGGAGAACACTAGAAGCGTCTCTTACCAAATTCAGGCGGAGCTGCAATGCCTCGTGCATCATCTGTCGTGCTTTTATGTCATCTTGGTACCGTTCTTCTCTCCAATTACTTAAAATCTAAATCAGAAGACGAATGAAAGCAACCCCCAAAACTTGTTTTCCCTGTTAAATTTGATTTTTCTCATATTTAAAGTTAAATTGAGCTTTTTTACTGACAGTCAAAAACAACTTCTTAGTTTAATAAATTAAAAACCAAGGGGAAAATAAAATTTTGCTTTCCTCTCCTTCCTCCACGCAGACAGAAATCTGACTATTTCTTTGTTTGGTATCTAATTACATACCCTGTTAAGAAAAATCTTATCTAATTACAGATCCTGTTACTAAGTCTTAGAAAATGCTGTAGAGGGTCATCAAGTTAAGCATTAACAAAAATAAAGATTATTTTTAAAATGCATCATTAAACTGGTCTTATAAAGATAAGTATAAAGACAGATAGAATTACATTTTATATCAGTCTTGTCCTGTATTTCTAGGGACATGCTGTGAATCCTAGCAAAAGTATTATTCTGATGTTTCATTGAAGGCTTGCTAGTTTATAAACTTGTCTTCCTTGATAAAGATATTGTAACCTATTTTGAAAAATATGACCTATTGGACATCAGTGGCATATCAATTTATTAAGTAACTGCTTCCTCACTGATTCAGACAAATGTTGGGAAGGGAAGGGTTGCTTAGCGAAGGCAAACCACAAGTGGGGAACACCCAGAATCAGATATAAGCAAAAAAATCCCAAACAAACCCATACTGCCATGCTCTGAAATAGGGCACCAAATGAGAATCATCTCAAAAGAGCTGAAATGAGTCGTATGCAGAAGTAACTGAGCCCAAGAGATGACTTGTAAGTACACCTCATGGTAAAAGGAGAGCACTTCCCAAATATCATCAAAAGATACGGATGAACCTTCCCCAAGGCAGGTGAAGGGTACAAGGCAGTTAACAAAACACACACGCTGTCATGGAGCTGACATTCTGATAGCGGGACAAATAAAAATAAGTGGAACAAGTGGTATGAAACCAGGGCAAGGGGATAGAGAATGACTGTGGTCCTACTTTTAGAGAGTGATTGGCGGGGGGATGTGGGGGGAGGACTAAGGAGGTGACATCTGAGCAGAGACCTGAGGAAGTGAGGGACCGGCCATGTTAATAACTTCCAGGGAAGGGGAGAAAACACGCAACGGCTCTGCAATCAGAATTTGCTTGGCAAGTTCAAAGAACAGTAACATGGTCTCTGTGTACAGAGTGGAGTGAGCGAGGCCATGCCGGGCAGGAAACAAGGTAGAGGTGGGAGCCAGTGCCCAGTCGTGGAGGGCCATGTAAGCCTAGACCCGGAAGTTTTATTCTAGGTATAGTAAGAAACACTGCAGCATTTTGGGCACTGGAAAAATATGTGGTTTACACTTAAAAAGGATCACTCTGGCTGCTGTCTAGAGAATAAGTCTCACATATCCAAAAGGGAGCGGATGACGAGAGGACCAAATGAGTTAAGTGTCTTGTTCATGTTCATCTAGTACCGTACCAGAAGACACGGTGTCACAGAATCACAGCCCCACGGGAGGTCTCCATCAGATGCTACCGCAGGATAAAACATCCCACATAACCAAGTCTACCCGCTCTGCTCCACTCTATACTTTCTAATTCCACTTTGATCACTCAGTTTCCTTGCGGTACACAGAATATAAGTGCTCTGAATAGTGACCAGGAGAACTGTGATTGGTGGAAAGGCAAAGTCCAAAGTCTTTGTAAGTGAACCAAAATGCCTTCTGATTTATAAATGAGTATCTTGTGCACTTGACCAGCATCAGTCTGGCTCTCGCAGTAAAACTGAGTTTCTGAACCTACATAGCTCAAGCTGAGACCCTGCCTGCTACATGGAAGCCCAGCAGAGGAAGTGGAGAGAGGTCCCTTTTGTCGTACTGCCATGTCCCCTGCAACACAGATTGCTCCAGGACCTCTCCCATGAGGCAGGGTCAGGAGAGGAGCAGATATGACAAAATTATCTGCAATCTGCAAAACGTTACTTTTATAGTCTACAGACATTCACCCAACACGTAATTAATATTATACTATCGTTAATCTCATGGTGACTAGAATGCCAGGTAGGAGAACGGGGCATGGACGGTGTTTTCCTGCTTCTAATCAAAACATGTTGTGCCCTTATTTTAAGGGCAGTATTTGAGTTTAAGCTCAGTATCTGAAAGGAAAACAAATGAATGCCATTAGGAAAATACCTGCCTGGCTCCATATTCTACTGTACTTTACCTGGTTAACTTGATTCTGCAGAGAGGTTAGGAGGCCTTCTCGTTGTTCATCTTGTCCCTTAAGGCAGGTAAGGACCAGGGAGAGGAATGGTTGTTGACTCAAAAGAGACATACTACAAAGGAAGTAATAACAGCAGATCTAGTTAGAAAGAAAGGATTACTTCATGTGCCACATTGATGTCTTGCCCTCGGGTTACTGGCTCTTATTTATTTTACTGTTACAAAAGGGAGGGGAGTAGTAAATAGCCAGGATTACTTGAAAAGTTAAATCATATCTCTAACTAATATGGTTAAAAGTCACTGCAATACTTCTAAATAATTTAATATGTTCTCTTGCCCTCGAGAGAATTCGCAAACTAGCATTAATTCGTACTGCATACGAGTGTGCTGGGGGGTGCAGGGAGAAGAGAACGTGTAGTTTCCATCAGTAAACGGAATTTAAAGGTACACATCAGGAGGAGTATCACTTTATACACAGAATAAAATGAAGAAATTGTAAACTTCTCTTTCACAACATTCGTATTTTAGGGTCCAGGAAACAGGCCTATACGATTGTTCTGCCTGCTTTGTTTTTCAGCACATTTCTCAAGACCAAACAGCTGGGTCTGGGTAGAGCTAAGTAAGATGCGCACTGAGGTCTGAGGACTCCAAAACCAGAACGCTTGCTAGTGAGCTAGGGCACAGCTCTGCCACATCCCCCAGGCTTGACTTGTAAAGTGGTTTTAAGACGTCTGATAAAAAACCCATTTTAAATTGTCATTTTAGTACCATTTCTTCCATGACCAGGAACAACTGACAAAGCATACTGACAAACTAACTCTGCCACAGCGGAAAGGAAAATTTCTTAAGATGAGATCGAGGTCAAAATATTTCAATCTGCTTCATCTTACACCGGCAGAGCTGAGAGAGGCTCACTTGGGAAGAGCCAGCTTCAGACTCTGACACACCATCTCTGCTCCCCGTGGGAAGTGTGGCAATGCACATGCCATCACCCATTAGCAAATCGACTTTGAGAATTAAAACTGAGTCATCTGGTTGATTAATAAATACTGGCAAAGATGACAAAACAACCCAACAGCATACACGCAAAGCGAGGTCAACACCAAAAGGTATCAATATTTCAGTTAAGAAAGGAGAGCGCAGACTCAGAGGCCAGACCACCTGGGTTTCAACCCCAGCTTTACACCTCCTTAGCGGTGTGTCTTTGAGAAATTTACTTCACCTTTCAGTGCCTCTGTTTCTTCATCTTTTAAAAAGGATATGATGAGAGCACCTATCACATATGATTGCTGTGAGATGTTCACGTATGTGTATAATGAGTTTTATACAGAGGTTGGCATTTCGTAAGGGCTCAGTAAATGGCAGCTACTAAAAAATATTACTGATTAGGGGGCAAGAAACCTGTATGTTCATGTTTTTCAATGTTAGGAATTTCCTTTTACTCCCGGGGCACTAAATTCATCACGGTTTCACATCAGAGTGTGCTTATGTTCCTTCTCAGTAACATGGTCAGTTTTCCAATAAAATTACTTGAAACCTTTTCTAGGGCATAAAATTTTAAAAACATTCAACTTGGAGGCTTATAAGTTAATATCTAGTCTAGAACAAGAGTCCTAAATGTTAAAAAGATTAGTAACTATTTCAGGGTCCAGCATGACAGAATCATAAATTATTCTATGAAATTGAAGCATAAGTACCTAAATAACAAGAAAAACAACAACAACAAAAGACCTGTTGAATACAGGGACCAAGTGGATGTCCAGATTTGATTCAGCAGGTCTGAAGTCAGTATTTTTAATAGTGTAGCAGTGATTGGGGTACACAGGCAGAATTGAGAGCTAGTGTACTACATATTATAATCTGGGGTCTTTGAGGAACAGGGATTTGCCTAACAGAATGTTCTCAGTTCCATATAAAGATGAAATTTCAATGGACTCTGAGTACAATGAGCCTGTGCATCTGTAGAATATTGGATTTTCTCGACTGCCCTTTAAATTCTCACATAGAAACACATCTTCCAGACGTACCTTTTCTGTTTTTGTCTGTCTCTTTCCTTTTTTGAAGAAGAACCCAAGTGCTGTCCCTTCTCCAGCTCCTCCCCAGCAGCTTTCAACACTCTTCCCTGCACAGAAGTCGGCAGCCTAGCAATTAGGGGGGCTACCAGCCACACGCCCCTGCGTTCAGAGGAACTAAAATCAGAAAAAGATGTTATACCCAAGGAGGCATCCTTTTTCTCTGCTCTCACGGTTCTCATAGAAACTCCAGAGCATAACTTTTATGCACAAGACACAGATTATTCTAACATTCCCCCTTTTACTCCTATACTATCTTTCCTCTTGCCAAATACCAGACATTTGCACACACTCTTCAGTCATGCTTATGGAAAGCAATAAAAGGTGGGGTTCTGAGGGGATACGATAACTAAACTTTTTTTTAATTCTAGAAAAGTGTTTTTCTATGATTCTGGCTTTCTGAGCAGTAACAGTCCTTTTGTCTAACAAGCGATATACTTTTCTGTCATGGTTAAAATATGAAATGTTCTGATTATGTTTAAGTATGTAAATAACCAATTTTTAAAGGTTCAAAATTCACTAGTTATACTTTACACCTAAATGATGAAATACAGGTCTATCTGCCTTTTGTGATTATCATTTGAGCAAAACTGCCAATTAATAAAGATGGCAGAAAGAGTGTTTATTAGGAATAAACATATTAGGAATACCATGGAATAGAGCAGCCTCAGGGCACACTAGAGAAATTCTTCTGTCCTGAATGTCATCTGTGGTTCCAAGGAGTCGGGGTCTGCTCAACCTAATATTTAGAACACTAAGATATCACCCACCCCAGCAGCATGGCCCTTTAACATATTAAATAATGATAATGGACACTTACAAGTAATTATTTTCTTCACAATCCTGCAGCTTTATGAAAAAAATAACTGCATTATGAGAATAAAATGTACGGTTATGTGTGAAAAATTAATGATAGCCTCATAAAACTACAGAAAAAAATACCTTAGAAATGTCTTTATTCCATTCTGTCTTGTGCTACTCGTATCGGTACTTCCAATCCCGTTTGGGTTGAAGAGGCCCATACCCGAATTAGAAGAGTTATTGTTCAGGTCGGCCGACTGCTGGAATACCTCTATTGTTGCCTTGGCAATATTGTCCAGTAGGTTGTTCATTTCAGCCACCGAACCAGAGCCCTGGAGTTAGACGTGAGAAAACCAGCACGCATGTGTTTTACTTTATCCTCAAACACCAACGTGGTTTTGCTTTTCATAAAATTTTGTACACATACACGCTTTCAATATATACTCACAGGGTCCTTCAAGCACTGTTTGATCATTAACTGAAGTTCCAGCCAGGACTGCCTCAGGGTCCACTGCTCAAGATTCTGGGGAAAATGGAGTGAACACATTAGAATATTGAACGTGTTTTAAAACGTAATAATTCCTTGCACTATTCTCTTCCTCAAGAAACAGAGGAATGATCATACACAATAAAGGGATTTATATGAATCAGAAGGCTTCCAAGTCTATTACATATGCTCATTATAAACACAAAGAAATAAATAGGAACTTTAAAATAATGTGCCTTACTCTGCTAGGCACTGTAAATGAATAAGACAAACATTTCTTCTCCCAAAATCTATCTAACCAACCACCTAAAAAAATGATTTCGATATTTTTTTAATAATATACTTAAGACAGTCCCTCTACAAAGCTTGTTTCTCACGTAAACACAGTACTGACTTAACACATCAATATTTATATAATGGTTATACACAGTTTGCAGTATCTGTACTACCCAGTAATAAAGTGTGGCAATTACACGAAACAGAAAATTGGGGGAATAAAAATCCCAATTTTTCAAATCCCAAAAATAGAATTAATTGAAGTTAAGAATTACTTAGCAATGAAAAAAAAAAAAAAAAGAGGCACAGTAACTCTTGCTATAAACACAAAGAATGTGTCAAATAACAAAACCACAATCTTTATACTATTATCACTCACCTGAAGAATGCGTTTAATGTGCTGTCTTTGTAGGTTGTCCCCCTCTGTACATTCTTTAATGCCATGAGGATAACAGATCAGCTGCAATAATTTCTGTGCTTGCATATTTGAGAGCACAGGGTCCAAAATAAGTTCTTTGTCTGTGCATAATCTTTCAGGTTCTTTTAAGCAATGCTCTCCTACCCATTCCTAAAAATAATGCAGCAGTTATATTGACAGGCAGAGACTTTCATCAATATGTATACGTAATATGTACTAAACTCATGGTGCACAACAGAAAGCGGACAGGAATCTTCCAATTTAAAAAATATTAGATGGAAAAAGTGGGAGGGAAAAGGCTTACAAGCAAATTTTCTAGTATTTTGACTCCTTAAAAATACAAAGTAGAATCTTGGTTATAGAAAATTTTTAAAAAGGAATGCAAAAAAAGAAATAGGCAAAAAATACAGCAGGGGCAGAAAAAGCTAAATAAAGAAAATACTGGTATGTGTTTTCAGTCAGAGAATGAGGCCTTGCTCTAAGTAATGTTTTGTAATCATTTTTTTTAACTTCCTATATAACAGTAGTGATTCTATATTATAATATGTATTCTTCATTTTTATGGAATGCACTATAATATATTCCACTGAATAGATAGGACATAGTATAACATTGAGAAAATTGTCTTCCTTTTTTGATATCATTATGAATAATGTTACCACTGTAAATAAATATTTGTGCACATGTATTCTCTGTACAATTATTTTCTTAGGATAATTTCATGGAAGTGCAATTGCTGGGTCAAGGGGGATAGCAAACATTTAAGGCTATTGATGCATATGGCTAATGGACCTCTGGGGAGTTTCCACCAAATTAAAATTCTTTTAAACAGCTTTTCTTCATCATTTTTTCAAAGGCAAGTTCTTGTACTAGATGGGGTAAGAAATCATCAGAAGTACTAGAGCCAAACTTGAACCCAGATATGTTTCTGAGGAAACCTGTTTCTTAACCACCTCATCAGTGGCTCAAGGCTGGCTGTCCATTAAAATCACCTGGGGAGTTTGTTAAACTTCCAAACCCAGGCCCCATATCAGAGCAATGAAATCAATCTCAGGTAATGCTACCCAGGCATCAGCAATTTGTTAAGCATCAAAATATTTTTTAAACTCTCCAGGTGACTCCAATGTGTACCCACACTTAGAAACCAACGCACGGCTCGGTACCCTCTCAACATCTATATGACTAACAGCTAACTTTTACCATGGTTACAGTATACCTTAAGAAAAACATGACCCTGTCAACATTATATCTATAGCAAAGTGAAAAAGAGTATATATGGTAGGCCTTTTTATAGAAGGAAGGAGAATTTAATGCAAAATGGAAAGAAAAACCAGAAATAATGAAATTGATCACCTAGGGCAGGGAGGAACCCAGGGTAGGAAAGATGAGGGAGGGAGATGTACATCTCTCTGAATACACACTATTGCTCCTTGACCTTTGGAAGTATGTTACTCTAAAGACAGAGCTAGGGTAGAAAAAGAAATCTAAACTGAACACAAACAAAACCAAATGAAATCAACTCTATTTCAAGTGAATAACATATCCACACTGAAAGAGAAAGGTCAAATAACTTTTTAACATAATACTGTAAACGCTTAGGGAAAAAAGAGCTACAAACAAATCCTCAGCTCCTTTTAGTAGGCTGGTTTTTCACAGTGGTATAGTGGTAGTAATTCTGAACCTACTTCAGGTGTTTTGTAGAATTCAACCAATGAGTAAATGGTTGATGTTATTGGTAGCCAGGGTTCTTACTGTGGAAGAAGGCGGTATTAATGTGGAATGAGGGAATGCAAACAAAAATTTGTGCAGTTTGATTGGAATTGGAGGTATCGGTATAAACTCATGCTTATACACACACACATTTATGTACATGGATGTTCTTTTCCCCCTAGATCTGTCTGCTGAAAGGGCCTAGAAGCAATGAACACACATTGTGCATAGCAACAAGCACACGTAGTGCTCGGATCTTGGTTTCTAAATACCGTCCTCTACTAAATGGAACCAGGGTTCCATGAAGGAATGAGTAATTCCAGGTCTGGGGCAGGGAAGTATAAGATAGGCCAGAAAGTAAGAAAATACTTGTTATTTAAAAAAAAAAAAGAGAAAGAGACGTGTCAAAATAACACAAGAGTCAGCATGAAAAGATTGATTCACACTGGACAAATGTGGGATAATTTGAACATGAAAATAACTGAGGACAGTATATTATAACATATATGAAAACAAATGAATGAGTGGAAGGAAGGGAGGGAGGGAGGAAAAGGGTAGGCTCTTCCTAGAGTAGAAAGCAAACTGATAAATGTGGAGGGAGTGGAAGAGTTGGGAAAAGCCATTCTGCAACCATTGTAGTAAAGACTGGTGTGGACAGGAATCAGAATGGATGCTATATGTGAGGTGGGGAAGAATGATGAGGAACAGAAAACTTGCACTGTCTCAGAGTGTGTCCCCAAAACTGTTTATTAATTGCAAGGGAAAAAATAATAACTATACAATAGAAAAATCAAAAAACCATACAATGGAGACAACTTGATCAAAATTAACGTCTCCGGTGAGGTGCAAATGAACCTCATGTGCCTTCAGATGTGATTACCTGAGAGGAAAGAACATAACATACTTCTACAGTATCCTGGCCAGCAAAGCATAATCTGAAGCTAATCTACAGGAAACTTCAGACAAAGCCAATACTGGGACAACTGACAAAACTGGAATGTGGCCTATAGGTGAGAAAAAATTACCATGCCAATGCTACATCTCCTTACTTTTGATAACTGTAGTTCGGTTATGTTAATAAATGCTGTAATATTAAAAAGTAAAGAAGAATAATGCATGCCATCTACTCTCAAATGGCTCAGTAAAAAGAAAAACATTAAAAAGTATATGAGGCCACATTCACACACACATAGAATTAGGAAGCAAATGTGGCAGAATGTAAAAAATGACTGAATCCGTATAAAGGGCATACTAGAGTTCTTTATAATTATTACAACTTTTCAGCAAATTTGAAATTATTTCAAAATAAAGTTAGCAGGAAAAAGAGGACCACATATGTACAAGTTTCCTACAATATTGGGCATTTCTCTCCAAAGAACAGTTACATACTCAAAGTTAAAGGCCAATTAAATCTGAAGAATACCTGTTGACAGATAGTCCTCAGTACATATCTAGCATATTCTCTTAAATTGGCAGTTTCTATGGAAATGCTTTTCCCACAGGATTTTGAATTTTGTGAGGCAGTCCAGATATCATCAGCATTTCCATCACGTCGTAAACCCCTCACGGTGAAGTCGTCATTCTTTAAAGAGCTGACATTGTTACTGCCAATTTTGGCATCTCCTAAATAACAGAATCACAAAAGCAAAATCACAGACGTTCAAAATATTGCCAAATATTTGGTAAATAAATGAGGCAAGCATTCAGGGATTTAAAATATATGAATGGGATCATCATTGCATAGTCAGTTGTTCAGCAATAGAGAGAAGGGATTGAGACAGTAAATGCTAGAACCCTGAGAAGTTTCATCAGACATGGGAAAAAAACCAACCAAACAAACAAAACAAAACATGTTCAAGACTCATTCTTTATTTCGTTTACAGAATTAAGTATGCTTTCACCAAACTTGGAAAGGCCATTATGAATCACACTTAATCATCACAGAACATTGATTTCACCAATATTTCAAGCATGAACGGTATTCAAATTCATTTGACTTATAGACAAGGAAAAAATGGGTTACTCACCCTTCTAGATGTCCCTTTTCCATTTCTTCTCTTACAATGACTTATTTTCTATCCATAGGTCAAGAGAAAAGTTTTGCCTTAGCCCACCTTACTAGCAACTTCTTGACAAGAGAGATTTATTTCCCTGGGAATGGAAAAGGGCAATGCATACTAAGGAAGCCCTGGAAAACAGGGCATTCATTGAATAACCCATGTCTTTCACTTTCCTCTCTGTAAACATCCAAATTAGAAAACCTCACCTGATCAACCTCTAATACACTCAATAAAACGAAGCTCAGGAAAGTGTTTTCCTCATTACAAGGTTCTGGGGCCGGGGAGGGGAACTGAGCAGAATGGTTGAATAGCTGGAAATAAGAAATCTTCTCTAGCCATGAAAGACGAGTAATTGTCATATTTTAAAAGTGAGAAATTAATATAATTTGATAAAGATTGCCAAATGACAACAGAGCCTCCAAACTCTTGCCTGTTTACCCACAGGATCGTAAGCGTTGAACAGGAAAAATTCCTGGAACCAACAAATGAGTTTAGATGAGGCCCTCACGGCTTCACTGTAAGTGAAACGAAGGCCGGGTCAGTGCAAAAAGCCTTTTAAAACCCACAGGTCAACCAAGAAAAAGTTTTGACTCTGCTAAAAAAATTTTCAGAAAATCAGAATTGCTTAGTGAATATTTGCTTATAAAATCATAAGAGGAGGGGAGGAATAAATAATACATTTCAACTCATCAATATCTTATTAGGTATTATACATTTCTCATTCAAATACTCATACAAAAAAGTACCAAGTTCACTCCACTCACAGACGTTTGTTTAATTCAACAGAGCTCTTCAGGAGCTGAAACAAAGACCAAATTCTACATGTACCAACATTTAGCATGTTTTTTCCAACCTTAGGTGTATAAACAACTATTTCCACACCTTGAAGTAAACTACTACAGAAATTAGAAAACAAATTCTATAAAACAACCCTATCTCCCTAACTCGGAATAGATCCTAGTGGATAGGACTTGAGAGAACATTGAGAACGACATGGTGAGGTAGATAAAACTGCAAAAACAAAACAAAGAAACAAACACCTCTGCCAGTTCTAGTCTAGGAGATCCTCATTCAGTTTAGATGTTAGGATGACAGAGAAGGTCTGGAAGGCTGTGCCAGCACCTTCTGTAATGGTAGAGACAATAGAACAAACACAGTGTTCAGGGACTGCGTGGTCCAAGGGTCTGCTGACATTCAACTAGCCTGATCCTGACTTCTCAGACCTGAAGAACCCTCCATGGCTTAGGAAGCTGTAAAATCTATCAAGAACTGGGGCCAATTAAAAAGGTCAAGGAAAGGCAATCAAAGAAAAATAAACAGGTGATTATGCATTGAGATTAAAATATGGTTATCTGGATAGTTAAAGAGGTTGGCAAATTGTACTTGGGATTAGACCGGTCCTACAAATCAAGGGGATAATGTCTAGATGGGACGCGTCTTGGTTTCTGCCATTAAAATGTCTATCACTTATGCATTCACACTTCCAACATTAGTGTATGGAAAACCTACTCTTTAGTTTCTCTCATGGGCATTAGAGATACCACAGCAAAAATGTGAGTCCCTGACTTCATGGTACGTACATATATTTATTAAATAGAACTGACCAGCCAGCTTTCCTTTCAAACGTAGTCAGAGTAGAGCAATATGACTGACATGAGCATTTAATGTTGGCTGTACAATATTACAAGCTCAGAGGAGAGGGTGTGGCCTCCCGTGTGGCTCTACCTTTCCCTTTCTACTACAAAACCCACGGGCACTGCAAGAGGAATGTGTGTGTGTGTGTGTGTGTGTCTGTGTGTGTGTTGAGGCGAACTTTTAGTAGTTTGTTTTATGAAAACCCTGTTATGCTTCCTCATCATCACCGAATAACACTTCTCAAGCAGGAGTATAAAGGGTCAGGGTATATTCTAAAACATGTTTAAGACTCATCTAAAACAATTCCTAACCACTCAGTAAATTTAGTTCCAGTCAAAGGACGCTCCCTTGGAACATTAGAGACAACTTTTGTTTAGTCAAGAACATAAGAGGGTGCCCAAAGTTGAAATTAGGCAGTGTGAATTCAAGACTTCCTAATCTTTCAAATCCTAAATGATTTATAGGATAAAAATGTCTTAAGGTATTGCACTGTAAATGAAAAGACAATACTACTACTCCTGGAGAATATATATCAATAAAGATATAAGGATGTCTTGGACATTACAAATTAAATGAAAACAAAAGTGTGATATCCAATATTGATTTATCAACAGTATCAATATCATTGCAATTATCACCTCATTCATGAAAAAACTAAGGCAGATGGACATAAACGTGTCTAGGGTCACAGTGGAAGCAGAAAAACTAAGATTAAAACCCAGATTTTCTGGTTGTTCTAGTCCTGGAATATAATATGAAATTTAAACCTTTAGATAGATTACCAAATCAACTGTGTCCATCACAAAGTGTGGCTTCTGCCAACAAATGAAGTCAAAACAACCCTGTGGGTCTAAGGATCTATAGTACATCAGAATGAAACATCCTGCAGTTAAAATGCCACAAAAAAAGTATTATATTTAAATTCCCCCAAAATTGTAGATAAGGGACAGACTCCTCCGAGGCCAACTGAACGTGAACTTGGAAAATGCCAACTAATTTTTCCAGGAGAACAAACAAACAAAAATATGTTTCTAATAATATTAATTAGAGTTAAACCTGAATACAAATTATTTTGTCTCAGTTTCTGGTGATTAACCAAGCTGAGTGCCAGGATAGTCTTACCAAGCATCATAATTGCTTTTAAGACAGCAAACACCGCCCCCACTTCAATGCTGTTGTGAGCGGCGGCTAAGAGGTGTCTATCACAGGACGATCTTATTCCGGGGAAAGGTTTGCCTAGGAGGAAAACAACAAACCTTTAATAGTCTCATCACCATCATTAACCACCTTTTGTAACCATTTACAGTCAGCAGAGCCTTTCATTGTCAGACTGCCGGCACTTAATTGCTATTAGCTAGCTTTAATTGATGCTTCAGGGATTCACTAAGAAACACTGACAGTATTCCTTACTTAACTTTTTCTTTTTAAATATTAAGACAATGGTGTTACTCTTTAGAGAGATGTATCCAAAAAATCAGGAGGACTTTTATCCACTTCTGCTGTCACACACACACACACACACACACACACACACACACACACACGCGGAAATGATCTTTAGGAACAGAATGCAGTAACACCCCTAGAATTCTTACCTTATGCCTTTCACCTTAGTAAAAGAATAAATGCCTCACCATTGCCCTAAGCTGCTATGGTGTGTTTCATTAGCAACACACACAGTATGTTGGAGGATCATGCTGCCCACCAGCTTGGCCTGGCTGAGGAGAAGAGGTATTTTTATTGTTTATTAACTCTTGACGTGAGTTTCTCGATACATCCTGATATTACCTACATGAAAGGTGCTGACAGCCCTCTCAATGGCCATACCCCATGCCTTCATCACCTCAAAGCAAGCCCACCAAAATCAGGAAGGAAACTACAGAATGGACAGCCTACTTGGTCAATTTAAGCATATGCCTTCCAAATGAAAGCGTCATCAGAGATATTCCAGCTGTCAGCTCACCGGTTGCTTGAGGTAATAGGCAGGCCTGGGGAGCTCGGAAGAGATGAAGTAGGAGTCGGCATGTCATTCTCGCCCCAGGCTCCGCGTCTGCATCTCCACAAGCTAGGAGAGAGGGATTTTAAAAGCAAGTTTTCTAACATATTCAAGAACACGTCTTCCACCTTTCTATTATGCTAAATTTTCTGGAATAATCTAAATAAATGCTCCTTACAGTAAAAAGTAAGACACTGTCTATGCTTTTCAGAGAAACCGGAATCCTTCCTTAAAAACAAGTACTGAAAGTGTCGTTTCCAACCTCTTCCGTTGGGATCCATGTGACTTCGTTTGGAATAACTGTTATAAAGTCTACCATCTCTACCCTGATGCCATATCACTGCCCAATGCAGGTTCCCTTAAATTCTACTCTGTCACTGCCTTTTAATAGTTAGAAACCACTGCACCAAGACAACAATGAAATAACCAGCGCCGTTCTTGCATGCAGCCTTACCTGCGGCTAGGAGAGAGGGAAGAGCGACGTGCTGCACGACGTCCTCCAGGGAGAAACACTGTCGTGCTATCAGAATAGCAATGAAAGTAGCTAATGAATCATGGAATGAAAGGTCACTCACCTTCAAGAAAAACATTGACACGTTTTAATACCTAACACCCTTTTAAGTAACATCTAAGATTAATATCTAAGAGAATGTAGGTAATACGAATAAGATCTCAAATCCCAAATTGAACCGGTAGAGTGAAATGATTTATAATTATTACCCTCTAGGCCTCCTTCTACTTTATAAGACAAAGAATGAGGTCTACCCACACGCCCAATGCTTTAAGAAGATACTAAGCTTTAGCTTGAGTACATGTAACTGAAAAACAAAACAATAAAACAGCAAAATCAAGAAATCCCTAAAAGATGCAGCATAAATAAGCCTTTTTAGCAGAATGCAGTATAATCTAGCGTTGCAGGGTAAGACCATTAGGAAGCAACAGAAAACAGGAGGTTCCCCTAATTGAAAATCAAGCCTTATTAATGTTTTAGAGTCCCTTTTGGGAATAACCAATAACGATTCTGTAATATAATTAAATCAGTTTTAAAAACAACTTTGAAAATTCTCACCCGACTCCGAAATTTAAAGAAGAAAGAGTGAAGGTGAGTGAGACAGAGAATGAAAGAGGAGAAAGGGGAGGAAAATTAATTCATTCAGGGTGGAAACCTCTACCCTTTACAGATCTCACAAGACTTTGACAGAAAATAATAAGAAAAACAGCTGTAACAGCAGCCTCCACATTAAGTTGTCCTATATGCCAGTGACTATGGTTAGAGATTTACAAAGATCACCTCATTTAAGGGCACCCCACTGTGAGGTTCATACTATTATTAATTCCAACTTTACAAATGAGGGAACAAGCAGAGGTAAAGTGAAACAAAAAACAACCGAGAGATTAAGGAACTACGTTAAAGATAAAAATTTGGGTCTTTTTCTGTCTGGAAGAGCAGGTCACAGATATGAGTTTTACATCTTAGGTGCCCACAGAATGGAGCAGGATTATCCACCTGGTCTTCAGATACCAGAACTAGGAAATAAACCTTCAACGGGGAGCCAGTTTTTAAAATGTATAAAGTTCTTCTATACATGAGATATACTAATATGCAACACAAACTACTGCAAGAAGTGATGGAAGTGATAGGCAGAAATAAAGAATCCAGATGGATTTTTAAGAAATTCACACACCATGGATGCAACATGCTCTCTGAGGATATCTGTGATCCATAAAGGATATCTCTTCATAAGCTTCCTGACACCACTACTAAGAAAGACTGGACACCCCTCTGAATCTGAGCCTGGATGTCCTGATGCCACACAACAGAACCTATACTCTCAGATGTTTTTTTTTCATTCTAAGAAAACAAACTGGTGGTCTTCAGAATGTAAACTGCTTTAGTTAAATTATGTCCTATGCCATGAGGAACCCAAGGCACTTGGTAAAAACTATGAACAAACCACTCTGAGGAGACTATACAGAAGAAATCTCAGCTAACAACAAGGAAACTCTTGGCATCTCCACTCTAGATTAGGCTATTTTATTTTGATTTTTTCCCTTTTATTTATTCTTGGCAACCACATTCTGGTTTATTGCTTTCAGGGAGAGAAAGACAAAATAATTTACAATATTTCAGTTAATAGTTGAGTCAACTAAAAAAAATTACTAGCTAAATATTTAACTGCATAGTTGAGTTTTTAAATGAAAAAGAAAACTTACATCTACAGTGCAAAGTACATCATTAAACCCCCAGACGTGGTTTGAAGAACAACAGAGAGCCTTCAGGACTCCCAGCCATTCTGAACTGAGAACAGTGCAGCAGGCCGTCAGCTCGGAGGAGAAATTGGCTATGTCATTAATCCTAGAAAGAAGAAAAAGAATATAGAAGAAAGTAACAAAAGAGAAATACTCACATACGATAAACTTAATGAACACATAATTTCAATATCATCAAACATGGCGTTCATTTCTTAGATTCAAGGATATAATAAAAATCCACTTGTCAAATAACCTAGTAGAACCTGGAGCAGAAGGGAAAGGAAATGTCTTCAAATGGTTTCTATTGGCTTGGCCAAAAAGTTCATTCAGTTAATGAATACATTGTTCAATAAAGTTCTGGGAGAAAATGAAAAATGTATCTTTTATCTTTACTTAAAACCAAACGAACGTTTTGAGCAAGCCAATATTTAATGCTGTTGAGCAACAAACAATAACCAGTATAGATGTCAATTAACATATTTTTAGTTCTGTGAACAAATCTGACCTGTAAATTCACATTTGTAAGGGCATCAAAAAAATTAAAAGGTCAGTCTAAATCCAGTGTTTTCAAAATCTGTCTTTTTCATTTGTATTTTTGTTATGCCTTTGAAAACATACCAGATAACTTACAGATTATATCTAGAGCATCTCACACCAGATCAATAAGCCAGGTTAAGAAAATCATGGAATAGAGAAGTAAGTGCAGGAATACAATAAGATTTAAAAACAAACAAAAGCCAAATGTCTGCTTAGGCAATTATTAAAGCCCTTAATTTCAAAGGAGCAGCCATGCAACAACTGTGTGGTTAATCGTGAATCCCAGCTCACCTTCCAGCATCCTGATGGCCCATACATACATTCATGAGTGTGTTGCAGACGAAGCTGTAGCGATTGGCCGCATTGTCACTAAGGATCTTGCCCAGCATTGAGTAGTTGATGCTACGGGCTGAGGGATTCTCAATAAAATCCATCATGAAGTCTGGATCCCATCGCAAGTTAGAATTTGCAGGAATCACATTATTATATATGGTTTGCTTTACTTTTGAACAGGCACTACTGAGGTTACAAGAAGAAGAGTTAAAAGACAAAACAAAACTAAAATAACTAGAAAGGTATTTCATTTAAGGACAGATTAAATGGCAGCTGTAATGTATTCCTAGAGAAGGTTCACATTATGGGTTCTTCCTAATAATCGGCACCGGACACAGTGCTTGGAATATGCTAGTTCAATAGTTACTGAATGGGTGGAAGAACAAAACAAGAATAAGACATCTGGGTACTAATCTTGATTATGTCCTAAGTCTTTTCTACATTTTACATGCTTTAAAAAAGAAGCTACTATGGCTTCCAACAACTGTCTCTGAACAGTGGTTGGAAAGTGCTATTACTTAAGAATAATAAAAATGGATTGGATTACACATCAGGAACAACTTGGTGTTTTAGTCCTAATCATTCATCCTGTAAAGCGATTCCTCTCGGTACAAAGAATACGGGGGGTTCATGTGCCATGGCTACTCTGGGCACCATGGTACAGCTGAGAAAGAGAGGCTCACTCCCTGCCTTCAAGGAGCTTAAATTCTAGTAGGGGGATATGGGGAATACATACATTCTATGAGAGTACAGAAACTATTACATTGTTCCTAAAACTTTATCACACTGTACTTCTCAGCAGTATCTAGAGTTTTTTAAGAGCCTGGTCTACCACATTCAGAGTTACATCTGAAGAAAATGCAGAATATTATAAATTTATAAAGGGAATTAGAAAGCATCCCCCCTAACCCTGCTCTGCAGATGAGGCTGAGGGATGACCTGATTTCAAAGCTCAGATTCCATGTACACTTTGCTATTCTAGCCCAGTTGCTGTGGATAACAAATCCATAAGCCACAATTCACCTTCTCTATTCAAGAGCTCTTTTAAGCAGCAAAGACTCTTTGCCTTTTAGATTAAGTTTTGGCAGCAAATTTATTTGTGATCAAGGCGACACACGTCTTAGTCTTATGCGCCTACATAAACAGTAGCCAGGAATGATTTCCTCAAAAATGAAAAGACATATAGATTCTTCACCCTAAGCTGTTAACATTGACAACTGCTTTAAGAAAATTGAGATTGTTCCGTTCAGTGTTTACCAAAAAGTGACTTTAGACATCCTCCTTCAGAATCACCTCTGGGGCATCTGTTAAAAATAAAAGACTCCTGGGCCTCACTGCAGGTGTACTGAATCTGTATGCTTAAAAAGCAGTCCCAGGACTTCCCCAGTGGCACAGTGGTTGAGAGTCCGCCTGCCGATGCAGGGCACAAGGGTTCGTGCCCCGGTCCGGGAAGATCCCACATGCCGCGGAGCGGCTGGGCCCGTGAGCCATGGCCGCTGAGCCTGCGTGTCTGGAGCCTGTGCTCCGCAACGGGAGAGGCCGCAAAGTGAGAGGTCTGCGTACCGCCAAAAAAAAAAAAAAAAAAGCAGTCCCAGGTAAAACTAAGTACCAAATATGCGTGGAAGCACTGGGCCAAGAGAGAGGACTGAAGCCACCCACTAAGTGGCAGCAAGTACAATCTTCTACACCCTTTTTCTTCGCCTACAACTTATATAAAAACTTGTCAGGGGTTGCTGAAGGATACAAGTTTGCAATCTGAAGTCACAACCTATTCAAAATGACAGAATTATACAGTCCCCAGTGTTTTTAAGAATCTCCCTTTTCCCTGTCTTAACCCTGCCAGGCTGCATATATTCTCACTTGGCAATAGTTCTTAATTTGTTTCATTTTCCCACTAAAAATGAAACAAAAACAAATTTTGCTCTCTGCTGGTTCCCTCCCTAATACCACGTCCCTGGTTTCCTCTACCACCCAATACTCGGAGTCTTTAAGGAAACAGAGTTCTGCATAGAGCAAAGCAGCATCTCTTGTTATTCAACTTTCCATTTAATTCTAACAATCTACCCCTGTCTGTCTTTGGAAACCAGAAGAATTCTGCTTTTCTTTCCTAATTTTTATAAAAGTCAGCCTCACTTTTCGATTAGTATAGAGACTTCTCTCAAGTTGATGCCCTCCTACCTCCTCTGGCAGTTCTTCTGAACTCTGTGGTTCATGGTGAAGTCTCGTGTCCCTTCATTTCTAGGCTTCATATTTCACTTATTACACTCTTTCCAGATGAGCTCTAGGTTTTAGTGAAATGTTAGCTGCCACCTAGGTCACTCTCAAATTCTTAGCACTCTCTGTTGCAGGCGTATATGGAGTTTAAAAAACCCCAAACCAAAACCAAACAAAAACTCAGACATTTTCCTTCTGAAACTTGCATGTATAAGAAAAAACTGATAGAGTAATGAAAGCAACACCACCTTGAGGCCAAAATGACTTATGTTCAAATCCAGGCTTTATCATTTATTAACTTATAATGAGGAACGGCCATTTGTTGATAGGAAAAATCATTTCTACTTCCTGGGGTTGTTGGGAGGATTAAAGATCTTGATGGAAATAACCCGCCATAGTGCCTGGCACAAAGCAGCAGCTCAGACGTGACTAATCAGAAGCAGACGTGACTAATGCTCTACTTCCTCCAAATATGATTCTTACACAACCTTATAGATGATGTTTCTGATCTAATCATTAAAAATGGTCTATTAGTATACAAACAGAAGTCTCTGCATATCTAGCGTCTGTTTGACCATTTTTCGTAATCCCAAGCTACAAATAATGCCTGACTTGAAGGTTTCCTGAGAGAAACGCAGTTCTCTTCCATGGCTTAGTCCAGGAAATTTTAGACGGGTAACCCCTTGTGAAGCCCCATGGTGCTGATGCTAAGTAGCCCCTCAGTTCATGGCTGGTCTCCTGAATCTCCACACAGCCAGTGCGCGTTACTTGAATTAACTCATTTAACATGCTTCACCACGCCGCAGGAGCATTAGAGGTCAAATACACCCAACTGTGGCTTCCTTGGGAAATTCACACGGCTGTCGCAAGAACCGACTCTTGTATGAGAAAGCTCTATGAAAACTGTAAACTGAAACTGAAAGCGCTCTGTAAAGTAATAGAAGAATACGGGGGCGGGGGGGGGGCTTCCCTGGTGGCGCAGTGGTTGGGGGTCCGCCTGCCGATGCGGGGGGCGCAGGTTTGTGCCCCGGTCCGGGAGGATCCCACATGCCCCGGAGCGGCTGGGCCCGTGAGCCGTGGCCGCTGAGCCTGCGCGTCCGGAGCCTGTGCTCCGCGACAGGAGAGGCCACGACAGTGAGAGGCCCGCGTACCGCAAAAAAAAAAAAAAAAAAGAATATGGGGTATTATTATTACAACATTTCTGTCGAAAGATGGTTCCTAAGACCCACTCAGACATTCCATAAGGGATTATTTTGAAACCTAATTCATTTCATAAAGAACATACTTTCACATTTTTCCCTATCAATACCATTAAAAATATCATGGTTTTTGATTTGGTATATATCATTCTTTAAGCAGATTTTTTTTTTTTTTTGCAGTGCCTACTATGAGCCAGACACTCTTCAAGGTACTGGGATAGAGCAATGAAGAAACTAAAGAAAGTTTCTGCTCTCATGAAGCTTACATTCTAGAAGGGAGCCAGACCATAACTAAATACATAATGTATGAAATGGGGAGGGGCAAAGTGCAAAGGTTCAGAGAATGACGGAGACCGGGGGGAGGGGCTATTTCCAGTGCGGTGGTCAGGGAGCTAGAGCCCCGAACGAACTGTGTAAGGGAGCATCACGAGAGAGGTGACAGCAAGTGCAAAGGCCCCAAGGTGGGAGTGTGCTTAGAGTGTTGGGAGACCAATACGGACGTCCATGTGATTAGAATGGACAGAGAGAAAGTGGTGGAAGACAGGACTGGATCCAGTAGATCCTAAAGGCTAGGTAAGGACTTTGAATTCTATTCTGAGTAGATATGAGAAGCCACTGGAAAACTTCAAGTTATTCTTATTTCAAAAGGATAACTTCTGAAGACATGTTGAGAATACACTTAAGAGAGTCAAGAGTGCAAGCAGAGAAACGAGTTAGAAGGACACTACGATGGTCCAACCAAGAGAGGAGCACGGTGGTAGTTGCCAAGCAATGAAGAGTGGTCAGATTCTAGATGTACCTGGGAGGCAGAGTTCATAGGATTTACGAACAAGCTGGATGCAAGATACAACGGAGCAAAGGAAACTGTAATTGACTATTCTTTCCTTGCCTGCTTCCAGATTCCAAATTTATTCTGCCAGCTATTACTGCCCCCTTCCCTCCCCCAACTTAGTTAATCATCTAAATTTCCTCCAACACCATTACGGAAGTACAGACTCTCCAGCACCTGTCTACCTGTCGTGGGTACAAGTGCTAAGGTGCAGAGGATGACAGGGAGTCAGAGATGCTCTGTGAAGTAGGAAGTTCAAGGAGTCAGAGAAGCAAACGCAGGGAGAAAGTAGGTATGCAAACAGTGGGGAGGCAATGTTCCAAGAGAGGTAACAGCAACTGCAAAATACAGAACGTTTTCTCTTATATCAAAACTGCAATCAGAGCTAAACATGCATAGTGATTTGGAATAGGAGGTTAGAGCTACAATGAAAGATAATTCAATAGGAATTCTGGCAGATATAATTAGGATTAACTTTCATTATTCAAACGGATGACAATTTGGTACACAAACAAATATAGGAACAATCCTATTCCTATTCTTTCGACTTTCTTCTACCCACCTGAAGAGGTCTCCGAATTTACTTCTGAGGTGGCTACATGACACATAGAGATCGTAGAGGTAGGCTAAGATGCATCTTTCTGGGGAAGAACATTCTGAGGGGTTCACCACATGCTTTACCACGCCACACAATCTGGGGAGAAAAATATATGAAGAAATGAGACACTTTGCTAATATACGTGTTAGCGCTTGGATCTTTTAGAGTGAGAATGTGTCCATGTATTACTCAAGTAAGAAAAAAGATACCAGATTGTTAACAGTAATCATTATACCAAGTAAATAACTGCAAAAAATCAGTTTTCTATTATGATATTGAAACACTAAATATTTTTTTAACACTTCAGAAATGCCATTAAGAAATAAAAGAAATTCCTCCGTACAGAAGATATGTAGGGAGGAATCCACCAATAAAGCTGCTGTGACTAGGACACAAAAGTTGTAGGAGAGAATCTCTCATCAGTAAGAAGACTGACAAATTCTGGAAATTTGCAAAGGGCCCCATGTCCACTATGTAAAAGGGCAATCTCTTCGTATCAGTAAGTCTGGGAAATCTATTTTCAAGACCATGAGCTGGTTCTGGCATGAACTTGAAGAATTCATGGCTTGAGGTCACATTCTCCTCGTTTTTCCAAACTAGAAACAAATTTATTTTAGTTTATCTTAATAAGAATTTAAGACCCCTTCTTTTTAGTGACATTCTCCATAAGACTTGTGGTTCAGAAATACCACTATTACTCCAATTCCCCAGATCAGAAAGATGGCCTTTTGGGCCACAATTCATACAGAACAGAAGTTCATACCACACAGAAGTAAACACTAGCGGTCCATCCACCTATCTATGAGTCTGATTCCACTGTCATCTTGCATTCTGTTACAGGGCTCGGTACTACTACAACAGTGTCACAGACGACTCAGATTATTAAAGCTGAAAAGGGCTTTAGAAATCATCTGATTCACCTTCCTCATTCCACAAAGAGGGCTCTGAGCCTCAGAAAGGTGATGTATCTTGCCCACAAGGCAAAGAGCTACTTCACAGCAGATCCAAAAGGAGAACTTAGGTCTCCAGAACCCCAGTCTGGAGCCCTCTCCACTGTTTAGGGGACGGGAGGGAGGCTAGCATGTCAAGGCTGAGAAGGACTCTGGAGTCACAAACATCAGAGGTGGGACCTAGGAAACTATGCAAAGAAATAGCCACGTAGCATCCCAAGCCCTGTGAACTGACATCAGCAGAGGCAGGCAACTGATAAAGGCTGTCAATTATAGCAAAACTGTCTCACAGTTAAGGAGAAAAGTAGATGATTCAATCAGCTGTTACCTATATAAACCAAAAAATTCCAGGTATACCCTGAAAAGCAAAGAATTATTTTGTGATTAAAATAAACAAACATTTATTGAAAGTTTGCTAGGCATTTACTGTATCGCAGTAAATATTGAGTGTTTGTTTCCTCAATAATTTTGTCACTTACTCGAGGTAAGAAAAACATTTTACATTGAGATCCAATATGCTTATTCATATAAGTGCAAAAAAAAAAGAAAAAGAAAAAACCCCCAAATAATAGTTTTGGGGAAAATACTTATCCTTACTCTACATGATAAAGAACAAATATAATAAACTGAATATCAAATATGATTTTATGAACACTTAATAGAACACAAATTTAAAATGTCAAAATAAATGATAATGAAATAAATTCCAAAATAACAAACAAACAAACAAAATACTCGTGAAAACCTATTATATTCATTTCATGACCAACTAGAGATGGTTCCATACATGGTTTTAAAAAGTATGGTATAAATCAAACAGCATGAATGAGCTCCTAGTTAGAAAGACTTTTAGCAATCTGGGAGATTTATTGGCTATCTGATGTTGGGTACATCACTTCACCTACCACTCCATTTAACAGGCCCGAGTTTCCGTTTCTTGACTTATAAAATGGTACTAATCATTCAACCCTACAGGGTAGTGGAGGGCTATAAAATAGTTCTATATTTCCTGGGTTCTAAGATGGTCATTTCCTTACATTTAAAAATATCAGGGATGTTTCAGATGTCCCTTAGTAATAATCTAAGTGTATATTATCTGTGGTTATGCTCTCATATGAAGAGAAAGCTTACGGTCCACAAAAGCTAAAATATTTACTATCTGGCTCTATACAGAAAAAAGTTTGCTAACTTCTGATCTCAGAGAAGAAAATTGAAGAAAGAACCAAGAATAGGAGAGACAAGGTAGAAGGAAAGATTAGGAAGATATTAACTGAGGTGCCTTCAAGTGGTAAGATAATATTTGCTAGGTGAGGAAGCGTGTAAGTAGAGAAGAGGCCCAGAAATAATAAACTTAAATCAAGCTCAATGTTGGCAGAAGTTTAAGGGCATAAATGCTACTTAAGGCTAAAAGCTGAAGTCAAGAATGTATTTCTCTATGGCCCAGCAATCCCACTACTGGGCATATACCCTGAGAAAACCATAATTCAAAAAGAGACATGTACCACAATGTTCACTGCAGCTCTATTTACAATAGCCAGGACATGGAAGCAACCTAATCGACAGATGAATGGATAAAGCAGATGTGGCACATATATACAATGGAATATTACTCAGCCATAAAAAGAAACGAAACTGAGTTATTTGTAGTGAGGCGGATGGACCTAGAGTCTGTCATACAGAGTGAAGTAAGTCAGAAAGAGAAAAACAAGTACCGTATGCTAACACATATATATGGAATCTAAAAAAAAAAAAATGGTCATGAAGAACCTAGGGGCAAGACAGGAATAAAGATGCAGACGTAGAGAATGGACTAGAGGACACAGGGAGGGGGAAGGGTAAGCTGGGACGAAGTGAGAGAGTGGCATGGACATATATATACTACCAAATGTAAAATAGATGTTAGTGGGAAGCAGCTGCATAGCACAGGGAGATCAGCTAGGTGCTGTGTGACCACCTAGAGGGGTGCGATAGGGAGGGTGAGAGGGAGATGCAAGAGGGAGGGGATATGGGGATACATATATACGTACAGCTGATTCACTTTGTTATACAGCAGAAACTAACTCAACATTGTAAAGCAATTATACTCCAATAAAGATGTTAAAAAATTTTTTTTGATAAAAAAAAAGAAGAATGTATTTCTCCCCCAAGATTACAAAGTAAAAATGTTTCATCTTAGGAACTGCAGTTAAAGAAAAGCACATATAATTAAGAGACAGCCTCTTTTACAAACTGAATGTAACAACAATTGGATTTAATTTGGTTATGGTTATTGATTTACATGTTTATTACAGAAACATCTTTGAGACCATGAAGAATATTATAAAAAATATTCAAATTAAAAAAAAATAAATCTATGTGTGTAGAATTAACGTGGAAGCTCTTCCTCTTCTCCTAAAAAGCTGCTGTTAAATGGATGACACTCTAGAATAGAGTACATGTTGATTACATGCGCTAGATTACCAAAAAAAGGCACTGTGAACCCCATGTTTCTTTTGAGCCCAGGAGGGTTGCCTTTCTTTTAAGTATATAAAGCTCTGGAGAAAGGAGTCTGCAGTGGACAAAAAGGAGCTCAGAATAGGTTTTCTGACAGCTCATTATACTTCTCTGGTGCCAGTAGCCTCGGCCTCATTTAATGGGGGTGATGTAATTACTTCGCCCAACTCCCTAACAGTAGTAGAGAAAACCTCAGCCTACAATTCACACAAACCGAAGAAAGACTAAGAATCAAAAAAGTCATTTATTCTAGATTAACCCTGGTCAAAAATTTCCTTTAATTTATAAAAGAAATAAAATTGAAAAGGTAAATCTATAAGATGATGTACGTGCAAAGCTTATTTGGCGTTGGATTCTCCAAACAGAAACTGAAATTACATGAGCGAAGAAGCAGTCACTTATTCACCATCCATAATAAGCCAGGATGCTGGGTAGCAGAAATGACAGCAACTAGGGGGAGCGAAGTAGCCACCAGGCAGGCAGGCAGACTTTTCATGCTTTTATCTCCTTTCCGATAAACGTTTCCTGGCACAAGCATTCCTTAACTGTGTTATACCTTTCTATGAAACAAACAGTACTATTTTTGTCTTAAAACCACTATCATATTTCATCACAAATTACACATTCTAGGGTATACCAACCCTTCAAACACCTGGGCCGTCTGATCGGGATTCAGGATCAGACAACTGTGGTATCTCCTGAGAACGGCCACAATGCAGACACACAGTCCCGTTGTGTAACTTCCTGCCAGGCTGGAGGATTTCAGGAGCAGTTCGGCTTCCACAACACTCAGTTCATTCAGGAGCTACAATGGGAGAAAAGATCGAAGAAAAATGTAGCTGCCAAAACAAATAGGAAAGACGTTTATCTTTACAAACCACGGATATATTGAGTCATTCTAAAACTACTTGATCTCCTTCCTTGTCCTGCCCCAGGAACATGCACATATACAACCACAGTCTCAGCACCCCGATGAATTAACTGGTTTTTATTTTTAATACTTTATCAAATTATAGAGTTTTCCTTCTGTCTGGGCATCACGGTCAATGCAATCGAGAGGTACCCAATACTGAAACAGTTATCAAAATTTTATGGTGGTCCAAAGTTCTGGACTGGATAGTTTCAGAGAAGAACATCCCCACCTCTGACTTTTTGTCCACTTGCCCCTCCTTTTCAATAAATGGAAGTTATTTATCATCATTTTCTTATTATTAACAAAGCTAACACCTCCAATAGAATAAGTAAAAGAAACCAAGTTTTATGTCTACTCACTAGTGACATAACAAATGAACTCAAGTATGTGTATAAGAAAAATAGTGAACAAATTAATAATGTTTCATATTTTTTGCTCTTCCCTAAAATATACTCTACTATAAATAGCAAACAAACTTTCACCTTTCCCTAAGCAAAAAACAAAAGACAAACAAGAAATACCCTCAAAGCTCTCACGTTTTAAAGTGACTATTACTATATTTCAGCACAAATTATAATTATTTAGTTGAAAATTATGAACGCAGATGCAATTAAAATGCTAGTTGAAAATGCTAGCTGAGTACTGTTGACTCAGAATGTTTCAACTATTCAAAAATGCACTGGGTGGCTCATTTTAAACTGTACAATGCCTAGTAGGTTTGCCTTCTGCAAAAAGAGAGAAGCAGGATCCCTTTGACACCTGTATTGCAAAGTCAATGAGGCCATTGATATTCAGTGCTGGCTCCATGAGATCAAAGATGAGTTGAATATGGTGAGCCAATGGGAGATGGTACGATGTTCCTGATGCAAAGCTTGTGATTTGTTCCAGCACGTTGTTAGAGATCTGTGCCAAAAAAAAAAGTGAAAGTAATCGTAAGACCAACAGTCCGAATAACTTTTATTTATTAAATTACTTCAATTTTGTAGGTAAGAAACGTGAATTTATACGTGATTCTATTTAGAAGTTGAAACATACTTCTACAGAAGACAAAACCATGTACAAATGCAATAATATCCTTAAAACAACTATAATTTGAAGAAATAAGCTGAGTTGTCATTCAGATCTACGCCCAACTCTCCTAAAGGCAGAACAACAATAAACGCTAATTAATTTCCAGATGACATCCATTTGACTATCAATGGATTTGTAAAACAAAAGAGATTTGGTTTCTTCTCAATGGCATAGTAATTTTTCTTCAGTCATCAACAGATTTCTCCCTTATCGATAGCAATGTAGGACTAAAATGTAATAATATAAGTACTGCATTATAGATTATTTTATATAGTGTTGATTATTATCATATGGTAAAAATATTTCCATGATAAAAATTAATTCCTCTGAGGAAGGCAACCTGACACTTAAAATTGAACTGCTTGATAGTTTAAGACGCTTCCAAATATGTTTAAAAAATGTATTTGTGAAACAAGCAAAGCCAAAAACATATATTGCATGAAAAAGATTTTTAAGGAAATATCCCAAATGCATAATAAAACAGCTTTAATGGCTACCTGAGATGTCACTTGATGTTGATCAAAATATGAAAGGAGTTGAAGTTTTGTGAACACAGTCTCCAGTGTTGGAAATGCCTCCTGTTTGCTCTTCCTGGCTTTCTGTCCTTCATCTCCAACTAAATAAACACACAGTAGGTACATTATTTTCCATTTAATTGAAGCTCTTGACTTTAATGGATACTTTTTATTGAAGTATAACATACGAATGGAAAATTGTACAAACTTACTGAATTTCTACAAAATAAATTTATGTAATGAAACTCAAATCACAAAATCACGTACCAAAACTCCAGAAGCCCCCTCAGGTTCCCTCCAGTCACTTCTCCCTCCTCAGAGAACCAAGATCCTGACCTCTAATGGCTTGGATTAGTACTGCTCACTTTGGAACTTTATACAAATGGAATCGTATGATACGTACTTTTTACATCTGGCATCTTTCACTCAAAATTACGCTTCTGAGATTGATTCATACTGTTGAGGTAGTTTTATTTTTTTTCTAAAAATTAACAATTCTTGGGACTTCCCTGGTGGCGCAGTAGTTAAGAATCCGCCTGCCAATGCAGGGGACGCAGGTTCGATCCCTGGTCCAGGAAGATCCCACATGCCACGGAGCAACTAAGCCCGTGCACCACAACTACTGAGCTCAAAGAGTAGCCCCACTCGGCGCAACTAGAGAAAGCCCACGCACAGCAACGAAGACCCAACGCAGCCATACGTACATAAAATTATAAAAAAAAAAAACCCAAAACAATTCTCACTTATGTACTATATCTAAACTTTTGGCTATTAATGAGAAGTCCCTCTATAAACGTTTCTTACCCACTGGCTTTTAAAATACGCTATCAACAATGAATGGGGGGAAAAAAATCACCGAGGCTCACATTGATATAATAGGAAAAACTTCACTGGCATTTTCTTAGGAGATTCCCAAACAGTTTAGTATGTAAAAAAGGAAATTTACACAATTCCTAACTTTTTTAGGGGTAGAAAGGAATTAAATGTCTCCACCTTAATGGAAAAGTGCTACCTTTATCAATTTAGTATAAAGAAGTTTGAAGAAAATATCAATAAGAAATACTATAAACATTGCTTATTCCAGAGGGACTCTTGCTCTTTCATCTCTAAGGATAAGATCCAGAAATAATTAGGTCCTATTTTAAAATATTTTTAATATATGTATTTACAAACACAAATCTAAAAACAAAAAGGAAATGTTGGATTATACGATCTCCACGAAAGATCATTTCCAACACTATGATTCTAAGCAGTCAAAGGCTACTGAGAAAAAAGCCCTCTTACTCACATCATCTTATTTGGGAAAGTTTAATTTGGGGAACAGAGCTCACTTTACTGATTTTTCTATTAAAGATTCAAGAAGGATTTCACTAAACTCAAAAGGCTTTGCTAATGGCAAATGGAATGGATTTAGAAAATAACAAGAAAGGAGACTTCTCTTTCAACAATAAGCAATTGTGGTTTATAGATAGGCAAAAGACAAGCAAAAAACCCAGGCTGTTGTTTCCTAAGACAAACAAACTTAGAATTAAAAGGTGCTGAGTAACATAAGGTACAAGATTGTGTGTCACTTTTGTCAAATATCACCAAATGTAACGCAAATAATAAGAAAGGAGCTCATGAAACCTACTTGTTTTTCAGCATCTATTCTCAAAGGTACAAGTGGCATTTTGCCTTCAATACAGCTGTTTGCATGTCATGAGCATGTGTAAAATATCCAAGTTTTGAATTTTTCATTTACTAACATCATTAGTCCAAGGCTGAAAACTTACACCAATAGTCTTGGGTACCATGAGCTTTGGAAGTGAAGTTAATATATTTATTCAGTCCTTCCTGGGACCAAAACCAAGTCTGTTACCAAGAAAAGTAACAGACTGGAGGACGTGGACCCAGCACAAGAACTCACAAATACCTCTTTTTTTGGTTTGTCTATATTAATAGGCTCTGTTTACTTACACATAGCTAACTTCTCAAGACCTCTTATAAAAAAAGATGCAATTGACTCTTGGCAATTTACATTCACTTTGAGAGAAAAATTTAAGAAATTAGTGGTGGTTCTCAAAGGAATATTTTAATGACATTTACATAGATAACAGTATAGTCATAATTCATAGATTTTCATCTGTTTTATGTCAATTTGCTTTCGTAATATATATTATTGCTCTCTTGTTGCTTAATTTTGATTTTCCTTTTTTTTCTTTTTTTTTTTTTTTAAATCTCTAATCCTGGAAGTTCTGACTTTTATTGGTATGGTAAAACTTCATTAATGTTTTGAAAATTTACACCCAAAGGTGACTAGTCAATGTAAATGTAAAATGAGATTTGAACATGTTCAACTGGAAATGTCATTTCAGCTTTAGATTATAAATCTCCCCCCGCCCCCAGGCAAGGTCCGGTTGCTCTGAGAGCACTCCTAATGAGTTCCTCAAAATCATGTTTTTATGTGTAGCCAGAAATCAAACACATGCTAAGACAACTTCTGTTTTCCTGCCTCACCAGCCTCTTTATCAGAAGGCAGCTCACCACATCCCAAATTAACAAACGTATTTCTGGTTGAGGAGTTTTATCTAAAACGTGGGAAAGACAAAAATCCCCACAGAAGATGACCCTCTCCTCAGGGGTACATCTAGTACTGTACCAGATACCTCAAAAATGAGCGTGGAACAACAATGATTTTCTCCTGGTGAGTTCACGAGCAAGAACTGCCTATTTAAGAGACTGGTACAAAGATAGGACAGACAATAGTCTAGCATTTTAAAAAACTTCATAAAGGAAGGAAGTAGACTCAGCAGAAAAGGATACCGTGTTGCTTCCTTCCCCGTGCCACCCCTCTCAGCGTCCCCAAACCAAACATTCCACAGGACCTGAAAAGACTCTCTAAAAGTAATTTAGGCAAAAGCCCATATTACTGACCCTTCTAAAGGACACAGTGTCCATCCCATTCCCAAATATGCAAAAAGTAGCTTCAAATATACTTTGCTAGCTAGTTGCAGGGCTTTGGGATTCAGCCCATTTCCTCTTTTCTCTAACAGAGAAAACAGCAAAACAACAGATCAACAGTTTTTTTAGAGCAGTTCTTTACCCCTCCCCAATCTCAATAATGACAACAGTGTTTCATTTCCCTTCCACAACCTCATGGCGCCTGTGTAGCACTAACTCTTTAAGAGGCCACAGAAGTGAGTTAGGGAATGTGATGCAAATAACACGAAGGTAGCCTTCCCACTGTGTTCTAAGACATCAGGCACCCAAAACACACATTCAGACTAAAAACACTTCGCCCTGCCCTCGTACCTTGTTTCTGCACCTGCACCCTTACTGATGGAGAGGAAAGAGAGCTATTTGCAATAGTTATATCTGTCCTTTTCTGTGGGAAAGATCTAGTGTGGGCAAGCTCTAGTAATTCATCCAGTTAAAGTCCTAAAGACTGGTCCCCTGTGGAGAGGTTCGTAAAACAGTATTTATTTTGTACTGAACAAGACAGCAGGGTTCCTAGAGGTGGTTTATGCCCTGTGTAGGAAGCGTGCTGTTCGCACAGAGAAAATCCAAACTTTTTTTCCCCATTATATTATTTAAGTAACAGAGAGATAAATACCAGTGGTGGTAGTGGAGTATACATAATGATAGCATACTTTAAATCGTATGACTGTCTAATAAAATAAAGAAACTTTGAAGAGTAATTAGGCAAACGTGACGTGGATAATTACAAAGTTCCAATTATGTTATATGGTGACATAATACAAAGGCATAACTTCACTGTAAGAGCTGTGTAAAAAGCTTGGTGACAGAGCATCCCAAGTAAAGGCATTATGGAGTAAAGACCCAGTTTTCTTTTTACTTGAAATCGTTTGGAGACGTGGGTAGCCTCCCCTACCTACTGCAATTATTCTTCTGAATAACGTAAGAAAAGATCGGCCACTACTATGCCATGATTTTTAATCATCATGTAAACATGAGTACCCAGAGCCAACTATAAGCTTGAAAAAGGATGGAACTGGGGGAATGGACCTCTTCCAGCCTAAGGGTTTTCCAACTCATTCTTCAATACTTTATGTATGACTGCTGTGGAAAATTTGGGAAATACGAAAAGAAGAGGAGCAAATGAAATCACCTCTATCTATCTATCTAGAGAAGGTGCTATTTTCATGCAAGCATTACTATAAATGGGACCAAGGCCTTAAAATTTCAATGTGCTTATTCATATTTCAACGTGACAGTCATTCGGGGGAGGAAACCCCCTGCTGACAGTGCCATGTACGACTGTGATAAAGACCGTGCTGAGGGGAAGACAAACGACAGCACAATGGGGGCAAACGCATTAGGGCTCTTTACCCCCGGTCTCTGTGGTGCTCTTCTTATTTAGGATTTTCAAAATATCTTTGGTAATTTTCTTCAACTGATGCCTCGCTTCTTCACGCTCTTTGCCCACTCCATAAAGAAGGATTGTGCGCTGGTTATACTCATGACTTGAAGATTCATCCTGAAAAACAGAAAATGCATTCTGAAACCCCTGTTTAAAGGATGGGGTTCGTGGACATGATATGCGCTGACCACAGCAGCTCCATGCTGGCTCGTGCGGTGGTGGCATCCCGCCCACCTTTCAATTCACCTCAACCTCCACTGGCAACACCCTTGTTTTTCCAGTTTGGAACTTGCTAAAGTAAAAAAAAAAAAAAAAGTGCCAACTGACCTGAAGTCTTAATAGAAGCAGTTGATGTGGGCGTACCTTACAGAGTAAGTTTTGACTCTTGATTGTTTAAAATTTAACATGGTATTAATTTCACATCCTATTACATACTATCTAGTTTAAATTTTTCCTTATGGAAAATGTTATTTCTTAGCAAGCTCAGTTTTCTACATGCATTAAACATCATTAAACATTTTATATTTAGAAAAAAGAGGATCCTCAAGTACTTTTATTACAAAAAAAATTCCATTTACTTCCAATATGACTGTGTGAGACACATGTGTATTTCTTTCCAAATGGAAAACGACAGACAGCATGGGTCTCATTAGGTGTGAGGAAAATAGCTGGAAATGCAAACACGTTCTGACACTACCTTCCTCTTCTGGACCACCTTCCCACACCTGCCCCACAGACACAGTGAATTCAAGCACTATTTTTCTCACAAGGGAAAGGAAATTACTTAGTCACACCATCACAAAAACAAACACACCGCTAAACACATTCTTTAGCCAGAGTTAAAGAGTCCAGGATGTGTCCTCTCTTATGCCTGGTTTTGAATTTTTCTATCTAAATTTCTCTCTTGGATCCTATACTCTTCCATTTTCTTAGTGAAATTCCTAGCTCTACGTTTCAGTTCATCTCCTTTTCTTACCATTTGTACATGTTTGCCCATGCGAGGTACTTACTCTCCCTAACAGTATCTATCCCTAAGGAGCTCACGTGCGAAAAGTTTTGTCCCAGGGAAAACAAACTGCACTGTGTGCACGTAAATTAGTAATGGCTGCAAAAAAGAGCAAAGTCCTTGTGACCTGGAGAACGACAATGTTCAATTTGGAGTACTCCACGTGTGTACTCTGCACAAAGTAGCATTTTGCTTCTTTAGCCTTGAAGTAAGAGCCTGTTTCTTCTCAGTTTCTGTCACTGTTCTCTCAGTCTCTTTTTGTCATGCTGTCTTTCTCTCTCCTGCCCGCATTCAAAGCACCACTTCTTGCACCGGTTCCTTTTTTTTTTATAACATTCTATCAGAAATATACATTTGCATACTCTGCCAATCTATCTTGCTACCAAGTCCCCCGATAATTAATATTTCAGGTTGTTCAAACCGAGTAAGTCTTTTCTAGAAGCTGTTATTTAATAACTTGAGTTTCAAAATCTCCTCCGAAGTTTCAAAAGGCAGACCTAACCACAGGACAAAGTTGACATAGGTAGTGATTGCTATATCTCAGTGACCTGAGCTACTTTGTCAATCTCCAATTTTTGTTGTCATCACACAGTATTACTGATATACTTCCTGGTGGGGTGTGTACATATAGGCAAGCCCTATAAAGGGGACAGAAGGGCGATGAGGAAACTGCACAAAACTCAGATGTCAGTCATGTGCCCTGTCATGTCATGTGACATGTGATTGTTTTCAGTTAAGGCACCTGTCAAATGGTTCTAATGTAAACCTGTTGTGTGAGGGGTGATGGAAAGATGTTAGCAACAGCTGTTTATAGAGTACCTACCTACAGCAAGACAAGATACTAGGAACTCTGAGAAAATGCAAGGATGAATGTTCCCTGATTTAAGGAGTACAGCTTCAGTATCATAGAGATAGCACCTGCAGCGCTCGAACCCCAAACAGGGATGGTGACGGAAGGTATCCTGGAAAGACCCATGTGTTCTATGAACACGGGGTACTGTGGCTTCATATTGGCCCAATAACAACCCGAGCTCAGGGTAAGAGAGAGCTGTGCCTGCGTCCAGGGTGTGTCACCTGCCAACGCCATGGCCCAAGATAATGAGCCTTTTTGAGCCTCAGATTCTTCCTCTGAAAAACGGTTAACACTACATACCTTATAAGGTTTTGGTGAGAGTGGGGATCTGTCTGTAAAATGCTTAGTGGCATATCAGACACAGCACCCCCTGCTGTCCATTGATATTACTGCACCTCCACGCCTGCCCTGCAGGCACCCCACAGCCACGCTGTGCTGCATTGCTCAACATTTCCCGAAGGTGCCGGGCACTTCCTTCCTTTGCTGGTCTCCTCCCGCCACCTGAAATACTCTCAACAGCCTCAAGTGCACGTGTGGAAATGCTATGCATGATGACAGCGTCAGGTCCCTCCGTCAACTCACTTTAGCGAAAGCCCTCACTGCAGAGGGAGGTGTGCGGACAAGCGACTTTGGAGCATTTATCGCTGTGTAATTCACCTATTTTCTAGGTATCTGTTTAATGTCTGTCTTCCTCACTAGACCATTCACATTTATATTTTCCTTAATGGCACTGACTAGGCACTTAATATTTGTTGAATGCATGAAATAATGAGTAAACAAGTGGATTAATGAAGAAACATGTGACTAAAAGAATAGGGCAGGGATGAAGAAAAAAAAAAACTAGTTTAGTAGGAAACTTAACCTGATAACTAAGTGTTTAAAAAAACTGAAGAGGAAAAATGAAAGGCAGAGAGAAGTTTAGACCAAAAAAGTCTGTAGGGTGTAAACTAGGTCTTAGTGGTGGGAATAAAAAATAAGAAGCAAAATCAAGAGGTATCTGAGGAAGTTAGGAAAGGATCAGGCATCTGAGTGAATGTGCATCTCACTGGATTTCAAGACGGACTCACTAGATACAATTTGTTGGGGTCCGGGCGGGGACGGGGAAGGAGTAGGTTATAAGGGGGGAGCTCATAAATTCACCGTTAGGTGAGAGGAATTCAAGGGGTAGGTGGAAATGTATTACAAATGTCTAGTAGGTGGTTTGACGGCAGGTCTAATGCAGAAGTGACAGCTTACGGATAAGAGCACTATGTAACTGGAAGGCATTCAAAACCTCCATGTTCTCTTTGGGCAGGGGTTGGGAGGGAAAACAGCTGCAATAGTGAAGGGGATAAATAAACCATCAAATGATGGACACACACTCTCCATAGTTAATAAATAAGCAGACAAGTCAAGGTCACAAAAGCGAGGGAAGGGACAGTTAGCAACAGGGGTCATCAACAGTGTTGAATACAGTTAAGAAATCACAATGGGGCTTCCCTGGTGGCGCAGTGGTTGAGAGTCCGCCTGCCGATGCAGGGGACACGGGTTCGTGTCCCGGTCCGGGAAGATCCCACATGCCGCGGAGCGGCTGGGCCCGTGAGCCATGGCCGCTGAGCCTGCACGTCCGGAGCCTGTGCTCCGCAACGGGAGAGGCCACAACAGTGAGAGGCTTGTGTACCGCAAAAACAAAAAACAAAAAAAAACCAAACACACAAAAAAAGAAAACCGCATGTGTGAACCTCAAAAGAGAAGTTTCTCTAGAGTGGTAGGGGCAGAAGGTAGGAAACAGGAGGTTTAAGTAAGAGCAGATGGTGAAATGGTGAAGGTGTGGGAAGTAAACCACACTTACTAGTAGTTGGGTATAAAGAACAATGGCTTGAGAGAAAAGTGATCATTGTATTAGGATAACCAATGACAAACTGGTTTCAAAGCTATGCTTCAAATGAGTCTCCATAAAGGAAATCCGGACTGGAGGGCAGATAACTGACAAAGGAGATGGGTAACAGTGACCTCTTGTCTGGATTAACTTCAAAAGACCAGGACATCTTTCCACTTAACCACAGACAAAAAAGAAAATTGGTGAAAATACAGGGAAATCTGGAGGTGAAGAAGTGAGGAACTTGAAGATGCTTGTATTAGTTCATTGGCTCTGTTATGTTCAGGGAATTGGGCCAGAAGCAAAGCAAAGCCATGAGGTGAGAGTAAGGGGATGGAATTAAAAAGCAAGAGAAGCCTGCAGTTAGCTGGGCGGGGTGGTGGGGGGAACCACCGGTCAACCTCCATATGGGGCATGACGACTGTGTTTCTGACAGTTAACATTTTTCAGGGAAACCGTGAGAGCCGTTACTCGTCTTCAAAGAGGAAAGGCAAACACGTTTTCAAAGCAACTCTTTTTCAATAGCCTACAAGATTGGTTTACATCAATTTTTTGTGCATGTAGAAAATGCACAAGTCTTTAAATAGCAACTTATACATGAGAATAAGGTCAATCTCAGAAAATGGACCAAATGTATCCAAAGGTATCAATGAGTTCTCCTCTTTAAACTAGGTATTAAAACACCCTCAAGTTGCATAGTTGTAAAGATCAGTACCAAAGAATTATTCTCTTGTTGATACCCTGAAGGACACGTTTGTGGGGTGGAGAAAGAATCCATAGGAGAGTCCGTGGAAGTCTAGCTAACCCCTTTCACGCTAGCCCCCTGCTGTCCTTGGGCTAAACAGGTCACCCCCCACCCCGAGTTCTGAACATCTCATCCTCCAGATCAATCACTTTCTTTCTTCAGATAATATCTCACACTCACACTTAATCGATCTTTTAAAAACTTAGGAGGATGCACATCCAAAAACTCTGGAAGGATTGTTGTACCACAGAAATTAAAAGATGTCTCTTGAGCCAGATGTCCTGAAAAGGGAAAACTTGGAGTTAACTGAAGGCTGATATTAGTCATCTTCATTTCTTTAAAATGAGTGATTAGAAATGTTGCCAAAACGTGTGTGTGTGTTCACAAGGATGCCATAATGGTGGTGAGATTATCAGAGCCATGTACTCTCCTTTCCCCTCCAATCATTATTTCTTTCAGCTGAAGCTTTCAATGTACCACGTTATTCTGTTTAGAATAAAATAAATTCAAATCAGTGTTACAGCAGTAATAAGCCTTGGGCTGGTGGGGGGCGGGGGGAGATGGGCGTGCACACTGTGGAGAGGCTGTGTGAAAGGAACAAGGAGATCAGTAGCTTCTCAGTATAAATACACCTGGCCTGGAGTAACTCTTTCTAATTCAAGAAAATCGGAGACTCCTTTACTTAGATTTGTGAAGGAAAGCTTTGTTCAAAAATAGCTTATAGTCCCCAGTGTGGCCAAAATGAGGCCTTTATCCAACGAACTCAGAGCATCCTAGGAGCGTAACGGCCGTCAAGCAGTTTAACGGTCTAGTCCTCTACTTTCAAGCGGAACACTCAAGACAAGGCTGACAAATAACCGCATCACCAGAGGTAGTATTCTTTTCTTGCTAAATACCGCAATGCCCAAGACTCCTTGCTTTTGGAATTTATCTTATAGCTAACCTGAATTTGTACGCGCTAACAGGTAAAGCCAAGCTAGATGACGTAAGAAGTGCCTTAGAATGCATGTGCTCCATCCAAACCTTCACTAATGTCAAAATGACTGCATCTCAAAACTGTAAGATGTTGGAACTAAAACAGCCTAAGAGCTCATCCAGTGGCTTAATTACCTCTCCATTCCTTCTGTCCCAACCCGGTTTCACAAGGACCACAGGGTCCTTCCATTTCAGGGCATGGCCCTCTCTGTTCACAGTAATCCTATTTGAAGCAAATACATATTTTCAGATAAACAGACTTGATAAAATAAAGAAACCAATTAAACCACTTGCATGTAAAAATTCTAGGGTATATAGAATTACTTCACTTTTCCAGTCATCCTCCACTGAGTAAATACTATTAGAGAAGGTTTACAGATAGGTGTGGTTGTGAGTTAAAATCAGAGGAAAGAGAAAGTTAATTTAGATCAAGAACTGGAGCCTTTCATTTACCCCTCAAATCCCTAGTCATAGCCCTTTAGGAATCTGGAAATATAAATTCTCCATAAAGTAGCATGAATTAGTGTTCCTTTAGCATGGCATATTAATTTGCTGAAAATAGTCATGATTTTTCTTTTTTTTTTCCAAAAGCCTTGTTTCATCCAAAGGTCTTAGAAACACCTCACAAACTTCCTTTAAAGTTGACAATCTGGTGTGAAGGCAAGCATGACTCCTATCTTCTTAAAAGTGTAGCCATTCCATTCATGGCATTGACCTCTTACCGTTGGGCCTCAATGTAGGGGTGGGGCATGTAGGGAGGGGTTGTGGAGACAGTGAGATGGGGAAGATTTTTGTACACAGTGGTCACAGATGCAGGCTCTGGAATCAGACAGTATGAGTTGAACAGGATCTCTAACTTCGCTGCTCTGCTCCTTAGTTTCCATCACCCAGAGAATAGAAACAAGATGATTATCTACTTCACAGAACAGTTGAGATCATAAAATGTTAGTTAATTTGTGACAACATAAGAAATCAAAAGTTGGCTGTTACTATTCTGAAGTGTATGTAGCATAAAAGGTTTTTCAGAAAGTATGCTGTCTCTCTAAACCAACAAATAAGTTAATCTTCTAAAAGTATAGCATCAAAGTGACACCTCTAGATGACTAACAGATGGGGATCATCACGTGACTGACATTTCCAACTGAAATTACCCAAATTCATAGCTTGATTTCAAATCCATAATGCCAACAAAATTCTCAGGTAGTTTAAGTCAGTGGTCTTCAACCTTGAGTGTGTATGAGCACCACTTGGAAGGCTCATGTGAAACCACAGGTGAGGGGTGCATTCCTGAGTTTCTGATCCACTGGGGCTAGGTTGGTGCCCAAGAAAGTGCATTTCTCCTGATTCCCCAGGTGACGCTGAGCTGCTGTTCTGTACTTTGAAAACCATCCTTGAAGATTACCTAACCTACACAGAGACAGACACACTCAAAACTCAGAAGAAAGAAATAACCAAAACATATGTTCACAGCAAAGACACCTACCCAAGTGGATCTGCTGGTAACAGAAGGACACTACAGTTGGAAATATCATACGAGTGTGTACACATGCGTGAGTGCCCACAATATTTACATAAAGGTAGTAGTGATTCCACAGTCCCTTCATTTAATGATATATTTCCCCAAAAAAACAAAAGCAAAGTCAAAAGAAAAGTAATAATAATTTGTTTATATTTAAATTCTACTCAAGAAAAGCATGAAAGACACTATATAATAAGCCTGGCAATGGATACAACTGTTTCTCTTTCTTAATGTAATTTTAGAATCTTAAAATTTATAATGGGGGGAAACTGTGTCGCCTACAAAGAGTTGCTCAAACACAGATTTAAAATACTGACATTATTAACCAGGAAAAAAACAAAGAGCAAGAAACCTAACATCCCTAACGAGCACACATTAAGAGTTAAAATGTGATTACTTGTCAAAAGGCAATATATCACCCAGTGTTGAGCACATGTGTTTCCAGGTAAATGAACATCTGAGAAAGCAAGTTTGCAACCTTCTCCAGGAAGCAGACGTTGACAGGCTTGATCTCCACTTGGATTTATCATTTTCATGGGAAATAACCCAAAGAACTCACAAAGCATCAACTCTATGGCAGGTTTCAGTAAAAAGCCACAAGATTTTAAATTGCTTTTTAAAAGATGACTTCTCACCCACGCTGCCCCATATTTCCCAAGGAAATAAAAGCAGAAGTCCTAAAAGCAGCCAGACAGAAACACAGCGTCTGCATAGCTTTGAGTCCACGGTGTCTGAAGGTAATTTCTGATTGTGAAGTCTTCTTCCTCTCTCCCTCTATTTCTCTCCAGAACACTCCAGACCTTACTGATGAAAGCTCAGAAGACTGTCTATCATAAAGAGTGTAAACAGCTAAACTAAGACATTAAAAGGAAAATAACCAGATGCCACTCTGCAGGTTTTATTAACTACCACATACTGGATACATTCAAATCCTTCAGAATCAACAGAGTAACCAGGTAACTTTATCTCTAGAAGTATTTGACAAGTATATGTATTTGCACTATGATGTGTGTGTGAGTTTTTTCAAGTTTTCTTAAAGTTGGAAAACTTTAATAGCAATATCATTGCAGGTACTTATATGGAATATAAATTAAAATACAAGCTGCATTAACGATGTTAGAGATAACCATTAACTTCTTCACTAAAAAAAAAAAAAAATTTACACAGAACATGGAAATAAAATTCAAATGGTCTTACTTATTTTACCTTGAGTGTAAAATGAAATTTAATATAGATAGAGGGAGCTGAAATTCTCAATACCAAGAATACTTATTAAATAAGTTACAGTCTACGCAAAATGAGCATTCCCAAAGTAGAATTTCCAAAACCATCAGGGCATAAACAAAGGCAAGTAGCAGTAGCAAGGAAGGTTAAATCAGTGATCTTGTGTCAAATACTAGGGTTTATTTAGGTTTGTTTGTTTGTTTGATTTTTTAAGTTAAACAGGTGAGGAGGTATTGAAAATTGAAGCCATATTGTGACATGAATCTTCACTTGTTCTACTTTCAGTAATTAAAGGATGGAAAAAAGAATTCCACTGACATTTGGGGGAACTTAGCGCTGCCTTTGCTATATTTAAATCTTTTAAATGGAAGGATTTTTTTTTAATTTAGATATTTGTACTCTAACATTACCATGTCATATTTAGGAATAACACTTTACATAGAATCAATTCCATTTGTTTTTGATGAATTAAAATTTTACAAATTTCATTTTAAATTTCAAAACTTAGATGCCAAATAATGTATTCAAGTCAAGTGTTAATTTCCTTTATAGCTGCCTGTTGTGGTATAACAACCTATGGAACCAGACAAGGACATGATTTTGGTATTTTATTTTAATCATATACACTCTATAAATCTAGAAAGTATGCCCAGGCTGTTTTGAGGAATGCCATCTGATGACTACATACAGAAGCCATTTCCTTATTTTTTTAGCATTTAAAAATTTGCACTGAATGATATTCAAGAAAACATATGTAAAACCTTAAAATTTACTGAGCGAAGTTGGAAAAGAGATACATATGGGTTAAAATATTTGGAGCTAAAGAATAGTCTCTATGAGGCTGATTTTCGAACGGATGACTGAGCAATAGAGAAGCAGAAATACCTTCCAATTATAAAAGAAAAAAAATGTTTTCTGCTTTTTATTTATTTAACAACAATTTTTCCACAAGTGATGTTATACCAATTTCTTTTCACTTTTTACTTTTAAAATTCTACTCAGCAATTATCGGTCATTTCTCCTTAGAACCCTTTGAAGGTACTAGAGGAAAATGAAGTCCAGGAACAAGGATGGTGTAGGAAAAGTGACTGTGAATAGAAACAAAAAAGTTAGAAGTCGTGGAAATGAAGCTGCAGAAGAACAAAGCACAGCCCGAGTATTTCTCTTCTAGTTTTTATGTATGTGCACTTTTGCCTAAGATCGATAAATGTCCTATAAGAGGCAAAAATTCAAAAAACAAGAAACACAAAGTAGCCACACCTTCACACAATGTTCTTCAGGCTATTTTATTTTGCTACAGATAAAATATTTGTCACCATGAAATATTTTGAGATTTAATTTTCTGTGTTCTTACTGTCCCAGTGAAGCTCAGACACCTCAATTTTTCTGTGTTCTTACTAACTCCGACCCAGTGGGGATCAGACACCTCAACTTTTCTGTGTTCTTACTAACTCCGACCCAGTGGGGATCAGACACCTCAATTTTTGTCCAAAAATGTTACCCCCCGAGATGAGAGTGAAATCAAAGATCTGGGACTGAAAATCATCACGCCCTCTGTCCCCCTCTAGGTAGCCAAGCAGAAACACAAGCCATGGACAACCTCACCACTGCGGCTGGGAATGGCAGCCTGTGCACCCGAGATTACAAAATCACCCAGGTCCTCTTCCCGCTCTTCTACACCGTGCTGTTTTTCGTTGGACTCATCACAAACAGCCTGGCAATGAGGATTTTCTTTCAAATCCACAGTAAATCCAACTTTATTATTTTCCTTAAGAACACAGTCATTTCTGATCTTCTCATGATTCTGACTTTTCCATTCAAAATCCTCAGCGATGCCAAACTGGGAACAGGACCGCTGAGAGCCTTTGTGTGCCAAGTGACCTCCGTTGTATTTTATTTCACGATGTATATCAGTATCTCATTCCTAGGACTGATAACTATCGATCGCTACCAGAAGACCACCAGGCCATTTAAAACATCCAACCCCAACAATCTCCTGGGGGCTAAGATTCTCTCTGTCGTCATCTGGGCATTCATGTTCTTACTCTCCTTGCCTAACATGATTCTGACCAACAGGAGGCCCAGTGACAAGAATGTGAAGAAATGCTCATTCCTGAAATCAGAGTTTGGTCTGGTCTGGCATGAAATAGTCAATTACATCTGTCAAGTCATTTTCTGGATTAATTTTCTAATTGTCATTGTATGCTACACGCTCATTACAAAAGAACTGTACAAGTCATACGTGAGAACAAGGGGCGTCGGCAAAGTCCCCAAGAAAAAGGTAAACATCAAAGTTTTCATTATCATTGCTGTATTTTTTATTTGTTTCGTTCCTTTCCATTTTGCCCGAATTCCCTACACCCTGAGTCAAACCCGGGATGTCTTTGACTGCTCTGCTGAGAATACTCTGTTCTACGTCAAAGAGAGCACTCTCTGGTTAACTTCCTTAAACGCGTGCCTGGATCCATTCATCTACTTTTTCCTTTGCAAATCCTTCAAAAATTCCTTGATGAGTATGCTGAGATGCTCCAATTCTGCATCCCATAAAAACAGGAAAAAAGGACAGGATGGTGGTGACCCAAGTGAAGAGACCCCAATGTAAACAAACTGAGGTAGTACTTCAGTCTATTAGTGTTTGGAACTCCAAACAGGCAAGCACTATGTGAAAATATTAATACTGACTAAGAAGTAGCTGAGTTAGTCATGATGACTCTTGAAACAAGTAACAGAGGGTGACAAAAGCAATTTTCTTTTACTTGTCCGGTACTGAAAGCAATCTTAAAATGCAGAAAAGTAACTGAACATGTAGCTGTGCAGCAAAACAAACTGCACCCAGTCACCATGCCACATGCAAAACTACACAGAAGTCAGACGTGTGGAGTTTTGGCAAAATGGGTAAACATATAATAACATTTACGGTAATTTTTAAAATATATTACTGATCACAATGCTATTATCAACTTATTGTAATCAACTAAGAATGATAAATCTGATAAAATCTTCTGACCAAATATTATACTTATACACTTATATATGTATATATACTTAAACGTACTTACATATGTATATATATCACAGTCCCTTAACCAAATGCTGACCTATTGTGATACTCATAAGTAACTGGGACATGCAAAGAACAGTAACTACTAACTTTTAATTATAAGTAAAAACTTAAGGGATTTAAACTAATTGAAATGGTAATTGATGAGACTAAATTTTTTTTCATTAAGTAGAGGTTTTAAAACTACCTTCTCAAGAAAAAGAGCAAAAATAGGAAAGCTATTAAAATAGTTGCCTTATGACATTCTAATACCAAAAACTTATGAATATATCCTTAACACCAGAGAAACCAGTTTGCTACTACTTTGACAACTTCAGTAAATACAATACCATCATCGATACTTATCTTTATTAACTAGCTTCTAGAAACTGCCTGCGAGTTGGGTTAATGAACATTTCCCTTATGAGAAAAACAAGTTAAACATGATTATGCAGTTGAACAGTATAACTATTAGCAGGAAAGTGATGAAAATGTCTGGAATTACCTGTTTGTGTAGATAATAAAAAAATTACATTAAACTCTAAAACATACTTTGTGGGAATTTCTTTGTTCAAAGACACTAGATACTATGACTCATCTTTCATATACGCCTACATCAAACCCCTTTAAGAAACGACAGCTGCCAACACAATCCGTTTTATTGCACACTATTGGGCAAAATCTCTTCTGAAGGTGACGTCTCACATCCATTAGTTCATACGTAAATGAAAAAATAGGTCAAACTTATAATGTAGTCTGATTTCCCCACAAGCCACATTATTTTTTATTATAAAAAAAGTACGTAACACACTTGGAAGTGGACACGATTCATCTCAGTTATTTAGGCTCCTCAGAGGTGATTCCCAAATACAAGGTATAGAAACCGATATCTAAATATAATGTGAGAAGAAATAAAAACGGTGAGTTGTAGGAAAAGGAAGTTCACTGAACTCCAATAATAATCTATTTTATTCTGCTGAGTTAAATTTCAGTACGTAGTTGAACTCATTTAACTCCCTAGATGGTAGCTGTTCTCCAGCGGCCACATTTCCTTCTCTGGCACTTCTGCGAGCAAGCACTGGATGTCAGTGGAGATGCATAGTCGACCTGCGGCTGGGCAAAGGCAGTAGCCATTTCTGCCAGATAACCAATGCAATTCACTCTCATGTCACATGAGTAAGCACATTCTGTAAGAATACCAGGATATTTGAGCTGGAAGAGAAACTAAGGATCAACTAACCGGACCATCTTACTTTATATGGGAAAAGTGAAGGGCAGGTTTACTCCTCAATCCAGTCAAGTCAGGGGTAGAGAGTGGATGAAAGCTGGCCACCTCACGGTGCCAGGATCACATGAGGTGTCGGGAAACTACAGGATGGGCAGAGATTTCCTGAACAATCTTTCATTTTGGATTAAACTCATTCACTGAGATGACAATTTCCACAAGAGAAAGACAAAAAAAAAGCAAAACAGAAAAGCTAATGGTATTACAGTACTTTTGTGGAAAAGAAATTGTAAAATGTTTGGAATTATCTATGTTTTTATATATAACGTGAAACATTTACATTAAACTCTAAATCACACTTTGTTGATACTTCTATATCAAACATCAAACTGATCCCATTCAAGACAGACTGAGAGATCAGTATTTATGGAGCACTCATTATACACAGAAAATGTCACTATCTCTAGCTTTAATAACTTTAATATACACACTACATGTCACATTTCACAATAACTTCGAGAGACAGAGAGAGAGAGAGAGAGAGAGAGAGAGAGAGAGAGAGAAAGAGAGACGGAGAGAGGGAGATGCCAAATTTTGTAGACTCAGGTTCAGAAGATGAGACAAACAAAGTGTAGTCTTGCCCATAGCCTTAGTGGCTAACAAGTCCTAAGGATGCTGGTTATTGGAAGTTTCTCTCAGTGGTTTCTTATATAAACAGTCATAGGCAGCCGTGACAAACTCTAGCCTACAAGCCAAATCTAGCCTAGCACCTGTTTTGTACAGCCTGTGACTTAAGAATGGTTTTTCCATTTTCAAATGTTTTCAGGAGGAAGAATAAAACTTTACGTTGCATTAAAGTATGAAATTCAAGTTTTTGTGTCCATAAGGTTTTATTAGCACACAGGCCACACCCACTCAGGTTTTATCTATGGCTGGTTTCCTGCTACAACAACAGGGTTGAATAGTTGTGACAGGCTGCAGGGTCACAAAACCTAAATATTTACTAACTGGCTGTTTAGAAGATTGACAGCCCCTGGACTAGAACTCTAAAAACAGGGAGACAAGCCCTATGCAGAGAAAGAACCCCCTCTTCATGCCTCTCGATGTTTCAGCAGTTTTGCACTGAAAACACCTACAGGTTCCTACGGCTGACCTAGATGATACGGTAACACCCAAAGTGGGAACTGGGATTACAATGAGGCTGGTGGGAACTAAATATATGCAAGTATACTTGCAAGCTGATAAGTAAAGAGAAACAGCCTGACTTTTTTTTAGAAAATGGGAAAAGGGCAAGAAAAAAATCAATTTCCAGGAGAAATACAAATAGGCAATGAAAATATGAAAAGATAGATACCCTCACTAATAAATAAATTTATATTTACATGACACGGCTTTTTTCACCTGTAAGTTTAGAACTGATTTAAAAGATTTTTAGTAATAGTGCTGGATAATCCTACTTGGTGAGACTATAAATGGGTACAGTCTTTCTGGAAAGCTTTTTGAAAATATTCAACATTGCAATGCACAGCTTTTGACCCAGTAATCCCACTTCTAGGAAACTTCCTATAAATATATGTTGGAACAAAATACAAAAATACATGGAGAGGTATTTGCTCTACAGCATGTTTTCAACAGAGGAAAAATGGGGAAAAAAGAAAATCTAAACGTCCATCAGTAACAGCTTAACTAAACTATGGTACCTTTATATAGTGTAACTTTTTTAAAAAAAAACTTGTTAGCAAATCTTCATGTACTAACATGGAACGAAACAAAGAGCTAATATGTCAATACATAAATATATACATATATATTTGCACACACACTGGTAGGTATATGTAAAGGGAATTAACTTTCACTTTCTACTACATATGTCTATATTTGAATTCTTTACACTGGTTTTCCTTTTATAATAAAATTATGAAACTGGATATTAATATATGTGTTTCAGATAGTAGTGTGAATTTATTGCCTGTTTCCAGTTCTATGTAGAGATTTTCTAACATTAAATTTATTCATACACAGATCACTACAGTTAATGTTAAACTGCATAATTTATTTTAGATTATTACCACCTTGGGCTAATTCATTGTGGGATTTTAAACACTTTCATATAATCTGAGAAAGTACCGTGGTATCCTTTGATGGGAAGTAAAAGGCTCTTCTATGAGTACAGGAGTTCCCCCTTTGCCTTTCATTCCAAATGAAAGCAAATACTTCCACATCTTTTCAATTGTCATTTATATGGTAGTGGTTACATCAACATGAACATTATACTGTTGACTCTGATCCAAAAGACAATCCCTAAGGAGACAGCAAATGCAAAAAGTAGTTTATTCCCATTTGGCAGGCTTCTAATTTCTATGACTTTTCCTTACATATTTGATTCTCTCCTGATCCTACTGCTATGAACCAATTTACGTTTTCAACCTGGCACCTCACTTTGAGACTAAGAGTTTCACAAGTCCCTGAAACTTTATAGTGGATTCTATCTCCTCACTCATCAATCAGTAATACGCAGCTCAAAAACTCCAGAATTTGGTAAACAATTCCACATTCACCCTGTCTCTGGCTTCTGGCAGACAGGAGAGAGAGAGGCTGGTTCCAAGCGGGGGCTCTGAAACCAGACCATGAGGGTTTACAGTGGGCTTTGGTTGCAGGACTTTGGGCAAACTGCTTAACGTCTGCACCTCCATTTTCTCATCTGTAAAATGGGACGGATCTCTGAGACTGCTGTAAGAATTAAATAAGACCAGATAATCCCTTATAAAGTCTAGCTTGTGTGATTTAATTGGTTTTGACTAAATTCCCTTTGAGCTTGATAGGATTTTAAATGTTTAGTTTAGGAGCTTGCCAAATCGGAATAATTTCTAGGACCCTTCATCCGTTATCTTCTGTGATTCACTCCTGTCTTTTGTGCACTATCCCCACAGGTGCACACAGTATTCCATTTTTCTTTTAATTTCATTTAACAAGAAACTTACTAACACGTACCATTTGACGGACATTATTCAAAGCACCTGACAAACGTTCACTCATTTTATCCCCTCAACAACCCTATAAAAGCAAATACTATTACTTATTTTCATTGTGAAGAGGGGGCACTGGTTTCACAGAGAGCATAAGTCACTTGACCAAAGTCACAAGTAAAGGTGGAATAAGGAAATGAACCCAGGCCCTCTGGCTCCTGAGGCGGTGCTCCTGTCCCATCACAGCCTCTAAGGTACGGCATCAAGGGTGAAGGACCCTCCTTCAGGGGGCACCAGCACCACTGCGAACTAAGAGACTGTTGGCTAATACGTTTGAAGCACGTGGACATAAAGGAGTGAGTGATTTGTTGGATACTTACTACAGTCAAACATTGTGAAACCTACTACATTTAAGAGAAGATACTTCTGTAACTCTAGAAATGCCACCGTAAATCAGTTCCTCCTCTTAGGTTTCCCACATTTCGGCATTTTGAAATTTGACCAAAAAGTGATTTCCAGTTTTCATATTATGAAACTATCTTGTACAGCATTTCCCTTGTTTAAATTGAAACTATTCTGAACCTGCATCTAAATAATGGATTTGGAGCCATTAGGAAATTTATACTTAATTGACATAGATCTAATCCCTCTACTTAAATTTTTTTAAGTTTGCTTTTATTCTCTACTGAAGCAAATAAAAGGATATATGTTTAAATTATGTTCCGTTACATTAATAAAATCCAGAATCTGTATTTCCCAAGGATCAATTTATTTGAATCAAACACCAATTTTTCAGACTGTGCCACCACACTGGGTAGTTCCAACCAAAATTATCAGGCATCCTATTCCCTCATAAAAATGTCTGGTGGGATATGTAATTTTATTCTCAGAATTCCAAGCTAAGTCACCCAAAATGCTCGATCAAGCCAACGCGACGGTCTGGTCAAATTCTGTGGTAAAACTCATAGCAAGAAATATGAAGTGAAACTCACCATGGAGAACTCTACATTCCCTCATAGGAACTTCTGATTTCCTTTTTCCCTTTATCTATCTGGGGAGCAAACATTTCTTCACAGACAACAGCTTTCTCTATACAAAAGCAGCAATTACATACTTCCAAAAGTTTTATAGAACTTGACCCAACGTTGACTGATGAAATTCCTGAAGTTTTCAGCACTTGGCATACAATCACAAATAAAGAAGAGACTTCCAAAAATGGCTTTCTAATAAGTGAAATAGTATATCTCCATTTAAATCTGCAATTCGCTCACCAGAGCAGTGAGTGGCTAACATTTTTTTCATGCTTCATATATAGTCAGCACTATTCTAGGCACTCATCTCAGCCTCTCAACACTGAGGTATGTACTATTATTAAACCCATTATACAGATGGGGAAAATGAGGCACAGAGCTACTAAATCATTTGTCTATAATCTACTACCCAATAATTGGTGAATCTGGAATTCTAACCCCCCAAAATTTGGGTCTTATAGCCCTTAACTCTTAGACGATACATCCTCTTATCTCTCAGCGATCGAAAGACCAAAAGACTAAGATACATGTCTACAGAAATAATCAGGTCATACCTAACGAACACACATTTCTGAAAAAAGCAGGCTACAAGGATGCAGATGACGATGCTGTCTGATTTTAGAGTCAACTCTTATTCTCCTACAATTTGGGGCTGTTTTCTGTACATTTCTCCCTATTATTATATACAAAAGGCACTAAAAATTCCATTGAACATGTAGAGAAGATAAACTGCAGGGAAGTTATTATATGAGAAAATATAAAAACAACTGCAACTAAACTGACTTACTCAAACCAGAGTAGATTAACAGTATATAAGTTTAAAATGAGAGAGCTTCCTTATTAGAAAATCCCCCAAAGGTTTGCATGTGAAGAGGTTCTAATGGATCACACTGCACACGTGAAAATGAGGAAGGAAACTGGGTATAAGAAAGCAGAACGACATTTGCTTCACATGGCCTTCATGGGCTGAACTAATGACTGCCTCGATCGGAAGACACTGAGCTGAGCATCCTCCCAAACAAAGGTGAATTTCAGCTGTTATTATGAGTGGCTTGCTTATAAATGATGGCATAGGTTCAAGGGGGAAAAAATGCTTTAAGGTTAACATTCTACAAACCTTAGATTATGAGCCTAGGAAATTACATAAGGTACAGCAATCTGACATGAGTAACTTTACCTCTTAGCCAGCTTTGTTTTACTGCCATGCCAAAAGCCGAACTTGTGAATGGGGTAGAACCAGTTATTTGGATTTCATCAGGGTGTGAAAGTAATGGTACTGTTACAAGTACCAAAAATGTACTATGTGCTTTAAAAATTCTGGCCAGAAACAACATGGGACTTCTCAAATGATCTATTAAATGGGATGAAGACATGTAAGGTGCTAACATGCTGCAAACCTAAAGTCTGCTTTTACAAGTAGTGTTTTGAAATCATGAAATGCTTCTTGTTTTACTGTGTGTGTATGTTTATGTGTAACAGCTGACATTGGAAAGCATGAACGACACAGTGATGAAGGGCTTCAACGGGTCTGAGAGGTGCCCCAGGGACATGCAGGCAGCGCACCTGGTGTTCCCAGCCATCTACACTGTCGTTTTCTTCCTGGGCACCCTGCTGAACACTTTGGCCCTGTGGGTGTTCATTCACATCCCCAGCTCCTCCACCTTCATTGTCTACCTCAAAAATACTCTGGTGGCCGACTTGATCATGACGCTCATGCTTCCGTTTAAAATCCTCTCAGACGCGCGCCTCGGACCCTGGCAGCTCAGAGCCTTTGTGTGTCGTTTCTCTGCCGTCGTCTTTTATGAGACCATGTATGTGGGCATCACACTGCTGGGGCTCATAGCCTTTGACAGGTTCCTCAAGATCATCAGACCTTTTGGAAAATTTTTCGTACAAAAACCTGCTTTTGCAAAAGTGGTCTCAACCCTCCTCTGGCTCTTTTTGTTCCTCCTCTCCCTGCCAAATATGATCTTAAGCAACAAGGAAGCAACACCGTCATCTGTGAAAAAGTGTGCCTCCTTAAAGGGTCCTCTTGGGCTGAAATGGCATGAAGTGGTGAACTACATTTCCCAGTTCATTTTCTGGACTGTTTTTGTCCTAATGCTTCTATGCTATACGGTGATTGCAAAAAAGGTATACAATTCTTATAGAAAGTCCAAGAGGAAGGGCAGCAAAAACAGTAAAAGGCTAGAAGGTAAAGTATTTGTTGTCGTGGCTGTCTTCTTTGTGTGTTTCGCTCCATTTCATTTCGCCAGAGTCCCATATACTCACAGTCAAACCAACCGTAAGACTGACTGTCGATTGCAAAATCAACTGTTTCTAGCTAAAGAAACCACCCTTTTTTTGGCAGCAACTAACATTTGCATGGATCCCTTAATATATATATTCTTATGTAAAAAATTCACAGAGAGGCTACCATGTATGAAAGGGAGAAAGATTGCAGCATCCACCCAGGAAAATCCTACGAGTCAGTCAGACAATATAACCCTAAGCTGATAACTTTATCATGGTTAACGATTGACTGACAAGACTTCAAAAGACAATTTACTTGGAAATCAAATGTAAGCACTGAAAGAAAAGATGGCTTCGAGCAAATGCTTTCTTACATTTTACTATCCTCGCGTACAGAAAGGATTATATAAATTTTAATTCCACGTGGATCTATTCATAAGCCGAAATGAAGTATCCGTAAGAGAATGCAACGGGAAGCAAACAGCCACTAGAAGTCACCTTTTCAAGAGTGTTCACTTACACTTTGGAAAAGATTTATCGTGGGGAAATGTATATTCCTAAAAATACATATCTTCTAACTATGAAAAATACATTCCTCCACTCTAAAACACCTCACATTCTTCTGCACATGTAATTCAAACAATGCTACTGCTTTTGTATCCCACCTGCTGATTTAAAAAGAAAAAAACCCGAAAAACCCACCTTGTGAGTCCTTTGGTGAAAACTGAGGCTAGAGGTTGAAAGGGACGCTAGATGTAAAGCGTCTGGGGAATAGGTCAGAAAGCCCAGATACCTGGTGAAGGCGCTTCTTCTTAGAGTTACAAACAGCCTCTTCCCCAGTACGCAGCTACACCATAGGAGGCACGAGCAGCATTACTAAGCCACATAAAACATTGTACTGTAACACTTCGCTTACATCCTGAGTGTGTACAAATTCAAGGGCAAGAATACTGTATTCTGATTCTTTGGAATCGCCCCTCTGCCCAGCAAATACTCTAACGGTGGTTGAATATTCCACCTACTCAGCAAAGCCTTCCTGGGCCAGCACCTCCATGCTCCTTCCTCATGTCTCTGGGTGAAAATAATTACCTCTTCCACTGCTTGGGTATGTTAGGGCCCTCAATGCCGAGTTCCTTTTACTAGCTTGCTGTATTCTTTTTTTTTTTTTTTAATAGATTTATTTATTTATCTTTGGCTGCACTGGGTCTTCGTTGCTGTGAGCGGGCTTTCTCTAGTTACGGCGAGTGGAGGCTACTCTTCGTTGTGGTGCGGGGGCTTCTCACTGCGGTGGCGTCTCGTTGCAGAGCATGGGCTCTAGGCACGCGGGCTTCAGTAGTTGTGGCACGCGGGCTTCAGTAGTCGTGGCTCACGGGCTCAGTAGTTGTGGCCCGCAGGCTCTAGAGCGCAGGCTCAGTAGTTGTGGCGCGTGGGCTTAGTTGCTCCACGGCATGTGGGATCTTCCCAGACCAGGGCTCGAATCCGTGTCCCCTGCATTGGCAGGCAGATTCTTATCTACTGTGCCACCAGGGAAGTCCCTAGCTTGCTGTATTCTTGACTGCATCCTCCAAAGATGGTTAGGATTTTTTAAGAAAGACAACATATTTTGAAGACAGAAAATATGTCATGTTTTTTTGGTATCTCCCACAATACTTCCCACAGAGGATAAATTACAAATGTCTTAAATAGAATATGTCATCGTTATGCCATTCTTGGTACACATATAGATAGAACTGCTGACCCACGATCAGTAACATCTATACTGGGAAATTTTTAGAGGATGGTGACCTACTTGTACTTATTTACCTCCATATGTTTTCCTGAATCCCTCTGTGGTTCAAAAAAGAGCCGCTAAAGTATGTTTATCTGGAATTGTAGATGCTGATTTGCACCTTCTAGATAAAATGTACAAAGGAGTAGTCATGCTCTGTAGAAGTGCCACTAGTTCCAATACAACCATCAGACTGTGAACTCCAGGCCTCTTTCCATGGCCTCAAAGGCCCTGAAGGCCCTGGATCTTGTCCACCTTTCTGGCCTTTTTTCCTAAGCATTCTTCCATCCTTGGAAATTCATACCCTTGTGTAAGTTTATAATTATCAGAAAATGCCATGCTCCTTTTTTGCCCCCATGTCATTGCACTTGCAAATTTCCCTCTGACTCACCAAGAAAACTCTTATCCATCCGTGGAACCCTAAGTTGCCATCACTTAAACCATGAAATCTCATCTGGCTAAATTCCCACCACCACCTCAAATCCAATCACTCCATCATCTGTGTGTTGTCACACCTCAATTATTATAATGACCACACTGCTTTGTAATTACTGGCTCACACATGTATCAACTCTTTTCATACCTTATGTGTACTTCTGAGAACAGAAATTGTGTCTCATTGTGCAATCAATAAATATTTGATAAAATGACAAACTGGCTTTATTTTTACATACTAGAGAAGCAAAAGGGAAGCCAATTTTCACTGATGTTTTTCTTATCAAATGATAATATAAACTTCTTGAAAGCTCAAGCTCTTTTTAGTTGGTCTCCTATGCATGTACACAGGGGCCTGGGAAGTGTGGGTGTTCTTGGGTTCACTAGTGAATGACCGGGAAGGAAGCAGGATTATTAAACAGTACACGTATAGCTTGGGGGCTAACGTCTATCATCATTTCAGTTTTAAAGCTATTGACAAAATGCTTTAGCTATGTATTGTCGGTTTTGGTTAAGTAAAATTTGTAACTGTAGCATATTACCATCACCAAAACTCTTAGAAAGTACTTTGACATCTGATTTTCATTTGCTAAAATAAAAGAATTAAGTCATGATAACTATTAGAGATGTCACTAAATCCATGTTACCTTTACTGAGTACATTATACAATCATGAGCAGACTCTAATAATGTATAAGTAACTGCATCTAAGCCACATTTCAAACTATGCTTGGGAATATGACCCATGTATTTCAGCTCTAATAATACTTTCAAAATACACTGAATGGATATAGATAATGAATATAATTTTTGGGAAAGATCTTTCAAGATAAAATTTCAATAGGAAATGTGTCCACCACAAATGCAAATATTTCATTAAATTATAATAATATTACAGTCAAAAGCAGAGTTCCTGACGTGTAAAATGAAATAATCTACCAAGAACTTAGAGAAGAGTCAGCTTAAAATCACATTCACAGAATGAAGAACAACTATTTGAGGAGAGCTTCCCAGACTAGCAACCACAAATACTAAAATGTAGAATACTTACAGAATGGGGAACTATACCATAGCCATTAATGAGACATAGAAGCGAGGGAAAAGTGGAAAAAAACATTAGTAGCTTTGGTAAAGTCTGTAAGCTCAGAGCACAATTAAGGGCTTCTGTCAAAAGCTAAACTGTCATCATTTTGACTGGATAAGGCCTTCCAAATACCCCTGATGCAGGAGAAGTGGGAGAGGATATTGTCCCATGCAGAATTAGTCTTCAGAAACCAAGAGAAATTACTGTAAAAGGGGAAGGAATTCTGCCCATTTTTTGATTGGGTTGTTTGCTGTGATGGTATTAAGCTGCATGAGTTGTTTGTAAATTTTGGAGACTAATCCCTTGTCTGTCACATCATTTGCAAATATTTTCTCCCAATCTGTGGGTTGTCTTTTCATTTTGTTTATGGTTTCCTTCGTTGTGCAAAAGCTTTTGAGTTTAATTAGGTTCCATTTGTTATTTTTATTTCCATTACTCTGGGAGACAAATCAAAAAACATTGCTGCGATTTATGTCAGAGAGTGCTCTGCCTAGGTTTTCCTCTAAGAGTTTTATAGTGTCCAGTCTCACATTTAGGTCTTTAATCCTCTTTGAGTTTATTTTTGTGTATGGTATTAGAGAATATTCTAGTTTCATTCTGTTACATGTAGCTGTCCAGTTTTCCCAGCACCATTTATTGAAGAGACTGTCTTTCCCCCATTGTATAGTCTTGCCTCCTCTGTCATAGATTAATTGACCACAGGTGCATGGGTTTATTTCTGGGCTTTCTATCCTGTTCCATTGATGTATTTTTTTATGTTCTGTGCCAGTACCATTACTGTTTTTATGACTGTAGCTTTGTAGAATAGTCTGAAGTCAGGGAGCCTGATTCCTCCAGCTCCTTTTTTCTTTCTCAAGATTCCTTTGGCTATTTGGGGTCTTTTGTGTTTCCATACAAACTGTGAAATTTTTTGTTCTAGTTCTGTGAAAAATGCCATTGGTAATTTGATAGGGATTGCACTGAATCTGTAGATTGCCTTGGGTAGTACAGTTATTTTGACAATATTGATTCTTCCAATCCAAGAACATGGTATATGTCTGTGTGGTCTGTGATTTCTTTCATCAGTGTCTTATAATTTTCAGAGTACAGGTCTTTTGTCTCTTTAGGTAGGTTTATTCCTAGGTATTTTATTCTTTTTGATGAGATCGTAAATGGGATCGTTTCTTGAATTTCTCTCTCTGATCATTCACTGTTAGTGTAGAGAAATGCAACGGATAAATAGACATTTCTCCAAAGAAGACATACAGATGGCCAAGAGGCACATGACAAGGTGTTCAACATCGCTGTTAGAGAAATGCAAATCAAAACTACAATAAGATATCACCTCACACCAGTCAAAATAGCCACCAACAAAAAATCCACAAATAATAAATGTTGGAGAGGGTGTGAAGAGAAGGGAACCCTCCTACACTGTTGGTGGGAATGTACATTGGTACAACCACTATGGAGAACAGTATGAGGGTTCCTTAAAAACCTAAAAGTAGAGCTACCATATGATCCTGCAATCCCACTCCTGGGCATATATCCAGACAAAAACATGGTCTGAAAGGATACATGCACCCCAATGTTCACTGCAGCACTGTTTACAATAGCCAAGACATGGAAGCAACCTAAATGTCCATCGACAGATGACTGGATAAAGAAGATGTGATACATATATACAATGGAATATTACTCAGCCATTAAAAAGAATGAAATAATGCCATTTGCAGCAACATGGATGGACCCTAAAGATTGTCATACTGAGCGAAGTCAGACAGGGAAAGAGAAATAGCGTATGATATCACTTATATGCAGAATCTAAAAAGAAATGATACAAATGAACTTATTTACAAAACAGAAACAGACTCACACACTTAGAGAACTAACTTATGGTTACCAGGGGGGATGGGTGGGTTGGGGGAGGGATAGACTGGGAGTTTGGGATTGACATGTACACACTGCTATATTTAAAATGGGGAACTCAATATTATGTAACAAGCTAAACGGGAAAAGAATTTGAAAAAGGATAGATACATGTATATGTATAACTGAATCACTTTGCTGTACACCTGAAACTATCACAACATTGTTAATCAACTATACTCCAATATAAAATAAAAAGTTAAAAAAATAAAATAATGAAAAAAAAGGCGGAGGCTGGGGAGGAAGAGGCAGAGAAGCAGTGTGAATTCCCAACTCAAAGACGTTAGATGGCCGATAAAGTGATCATGACATCAGAATATAAATTATTCAGTCCTATTAATCTCATCACTTCATATATTCCATATGCATTTGAAAGCAGCTCCTTCCATAACTTTCTAAAATCTTCTTTCTAAAAATGCCTGACCATCAACCCAGGTAAACTGTACTCTTCCAGTAAGTTAATAGATCAAAGCTCACATAGATTAGATCTTAACAGAACAAAAGCCCCACAGCAGAGGAACCTGCACCCAGCTGTGTTTAATAGCTAAGGGAGTACACACTGAAAAGACAGCAGCCCTTACAAATCAACTGAAGTGCCTGGAAACACAACTCCACTTTTTAAATTTTACATGGAAACCAAATGTAGGTAATATGAATATAGGACACACGTGTTAAATCAGTAGTTTTCAAACTTTAGCATGTACCAGAGCCAGCTAGAAGGATTCTTAAAACACAGATTGCAAGGCCCACCTCCAGAGTTTCTGATTCAGTAGGTCTGGGGTGAAGCCTGGGAATAAGTTTCCAGGAGATAAGGATGCTACCGATTTGGGCCACATGTTAAGAACCCCTGTGCTAAAAGTTCCTTGAGGTTCATACATCCGTAAGGACTGATTCACAGCACAGCACTGCACTCCTGGACATGAGTGCCCAAGGGTGAGATCTGTCAACAGGAGACAAACAACATTGTTACAAAGAGAGCAGGACAGATATAAGCTGACAGGCAGTGGCAGGAACTACAGCTACCTGGAAAGTTCACGTCCCACTTAGGGGGGCATCTACTACTCAGTGCCAGCTGTTGGCACGGGAGGGAACTGGAGCCCAGGGTTGCCAGTGGGTAGCCACAGCAGCAGTAAAACCAGCATCAGCAACGACAAAAACAGCACACATTACTTACTATTTACTAGGTACCAGGCAAGCATGCCAAGAGCTTTAAATATACTGGTCCGTTTAATAATCCCAGGGAGCCTATCAGGTGCTATTGTTATTTCCATTTTAGAGATAAAGAAGTTGAGAAACAGAGAAGTTAAGCAACTGGCATGGGGTCACACGACTTATAAGTAGCAGGGCTAGGACTCTTAATTCAGACTCTGGCTTCTGAGCTCATATTCTTTTTTTCTTTTTTCTTTTTTTTTTTTTTTGCGGTACGCGGGCCTCTCGCTGTTGTGGCCTCTCCCGTTGCGGAGCACAGGCTCCGGACGCGCAGGCTCAGCGGCCATGGCTCACGGGCCCAGCCGCTCCGCGGCATGTGGGAGCTTCCCGGACCGGGGCACGAACCCGCGTCCCCTGCATCGGCAGGCGGACTCTCAACCACTGTGCCACCAGGGAAGCCCCTCTGAGCTCATGTTCTTAACCACTATATTGACAATCGCAGATCTTCTAATGTTTTCAAGAGAAATCATAAATCCAGTCCACTCCGCCATATTTCCTGTTATTTTCAAAGCTTCCGTAGTCACCCCTCACACTCCCTGAGTCCCACAAAACAGTACCTTCACGTGTGGACCCTAGTGGTCCGCATGCTGCCAGCTAATCATCCTTGACCTAGAAGCTGACAAGCACCTCCCAGGACCTTACACTCCTTTACTGAATGCTTGCTATGTGCCACGCACCATGTTACGTATGCACCTTACAAGGGTTATCACCTTTCTACTTCTCACTATTACCCCAGGAGACAGATACTACAGGGCTCCCTGTTGGGGAGAAAAAAAAGAAAAGAAAACGGAGGCACCAAGTGAACAGATACCTTGACCCTGGTGCCCACGACTCCACCAGCAAGCAGAGGCAGAGCTGGGACAGACACCCCGGAAGGTGGCCGCAAGACCACACCTCAGTGGCTCTGCTGCACTGCCTCTCTGACAGTCGGGACAAACCTAATTCCTCAAGGGGTGACACCTCAAGCCCCAGCTGTGAGAATGGTGAAGAGGGTGGCTCCTGAAAAGGGAGGTCTCAACACAGGAAAAGTTTCAACAGCTCAGGGGTATGAACAGACCAACCATGGACCTTCTGAGCCCTCTGGGGGCCCCTCTGGTTCTTAAGAGGAGTAACAGCCCAAAGAGTGGGTTGACTCGCTCATTTAGCCCATCACTCCTTCATCGTGTGCTTCGTTCAGGGCCCTTGGCCTCCCTGGAAGCCGCACACACACCATAATGAATCCAAACGTGGTTCGTGGAATAAGAGACATAATTAGCTCACCCAAGAAGCTCGGAGGAAAAGGCCGCTATTGCCAAATGGAGAAACTGAGCAAGGGCTCACAGGAGATGGACGTGTGAACTGGACCCCGGGGGAAAAACAGAGGCTTCGGAAGGGAACCCCGCGCTGCTCTGAGCAGTTTGGAGGAAGGCTCAGGTGAGGGTGGGCGCTGTGCTACGGCCGAGCGAGAGGGGCCAGGAGGGCCTGAGGCTGCAGCACGTGTGTGGGGAAGACAAGCCTGGGAAGGGAACTGGGACCTCGGTGCACAGCACTTCCGGGTTGCTGGGGTGTTCGGAGCTCTCCGTGAGCCACTGAAGGTGGCTGAAGTGAAGACTACTGTTCTCTATGCCGTGCTTTAGCAAAAGCAACTTGCCGGCAATAGGCAGTTCTGAATTAACGGAGCCACTGAGGCCAAGAGAGCAGTTAAAGAAGTCTTCCATCTATGCAGGCGAGAGCCAAGGGGAAAGAAATCTGACATGGAACTTAGAGACATTTTCAAAAAGAGACAAAGGTCTTGAGTCCAAGATCACTGGAGAGTATGGGTTTACATGTAAAACGTATGTGATTGATACGCAAAATGTATTCTCAATGGGGTCCATAATCCCCATCACACCCCCTCCCAATCGAGATTCATTGCTTTGAAGAAACTTAGCTTGGGTGATGTCCTTGATCGTGACGGGCGTGTTGAATGTGAAGTCCTAGTGAGAGAGCTGGGTCAAGGAGTCCAGCCAGTAGGGGCAAAATATGGATCCAGGGCTCTGAAGACAGGGCTAGATCAGAAGCCAAGGGAATCATCTTTTCTAAGAAAGGGAGAGAACAAGGAATGAGCTAAGCACCTCAGAAGCCATGCTGCACCAGTCTCGTGACAGACGAGATAGAAAGAGAGGAGCGATGCCTGGGATTGTGGGGGCGGGGATTGCCGACAAGGAGCACCAAGACGTTCCTTGGGAAACTGAGGAACAAGAGAAGTTCGAGGAGGAAATGAGAGTCAGCAGAATCCCACAGTCTGGGAAGGTCAAATGTGACAAATCTACAACTAACTGTGAGGTCAGTGGTCACTCTAAGAAGGAGGTGGCGTAGAGCCCGAGTCTGCAATAGGAAGGGCGGGACGACAAGCTACTCTTGTGAACTCAGTTCACAGGAGTTCCAAGGAGGAAATAAGAACAGCTGTTATATTAGCTCGGCCTTTTCCAAGGGTTTCTAAGAATAGGTGGAGTAGTAGCTCCTTGCCATGCTTCCTATGCAGTACAGTGTGAAGATGCTCCATGTGAAATGGCCCACAGAGCAGAGGCGCAAATCACATGGTGAGTGTCACCACACGACCAAGAGAACCAGCTTCAGTCAGAAAATGGGTGTGCCCTGGGCTTCCCTGGTGGCGCAGTGGTTGAGAGTCCGCCTGCCGATGCAGGGGATGCGGGTTCGTGCCCCGGTCCGGGAAGCTCCCACATGCCGCGGAGCGGCTGGGCCCGTGAGACATGGCTGCTGAGCCTGCGCATCCGGAGCCTCTGCTCCGCAATGGGAGAGGCCACAACAGTGAGAGGCCCGCGAACCGCAAAAAACAGGAAAAAAAAAAAAAAAAGGGTGTGCCAACACCCATGTGTCAGATAATCAAAATATTATGAACTTAACCTTGACTTTCTAGTTGCAGAATGTTTTTAAATTTTTAATCATTCCAACTTTATATTCATAAAAACACCCCCATTCGTATTCATTTACTTACTCTCCCTCTGATCAAAAAAAAAAAAAAAGCTACTGTTCACTAAGTACCAACCAAGTTTCAAACACTGTAGGAATTATCCTATAGTGTATTATCTCATTTAAACTTTACAATCTTACAAGGTAGCCATTTTTCAGAAGAAGAAATTGAAGCTCAGATATAATAATGATTTGCCCAAAGTAAGAAAGCACCTAAGTGGAGAGGCTGAAATCCACACTGGAAACTATGTGATACCAGTTACTGAGCTCTTATCAAGGCTGACACCGCCCCTCACAAGAAGATTTCCAAAGTGAGGAACTGGCCGGGTATAGAAGAGAGTATCAGTATGAGGGCGGAGGTCAGATGCAGGCACGTCTCCAGAGTCAGTCGCCAAACCATCCCTCCCCTTTAACTGACCATTACACATGAAGTTCTCATACCAGAAAAAGGTAACTGCTTTATTGAAAGCAAACCTAATAGATACAAATCATTTCAAATGACAGATTAAACACAGTAATTCAAGCACAGAGACCTAAAGATACCAATCTCAGCCAGGAAACATTAAAGGGTTTGTAATAATTATACTCAGCACGAATTCTCAGCAACTGGATGGTGAGCCACAGTTAGAGCGATTTTTGTGTACAGAGAGGTGGAACAGGAAGATCTGGAGAGGATTTTACTGCAGCCCTTGTTGTATGTTCTGGCTACATGCAAAGGACATGGGCATCCCAGACAGATCATTTGAGCTATGTGTCAATTAGATCCCTGCTCATCTTTGTCTTGTAATGATGAGTTCATGTACTGTGAAAGACTAAGAGGTCCTTCGTGTGTGCATTTTCCTTTCAGAAAAAATGGATACATCAGAGATTACAGAGACAGAGAAAATTAGACTGCAGTACCAATTCTCTGCCTAGCAGCGTTGGAGGAAGCAACACTGTGCCCAGGTCCAGGCCAATGCAGCGAAGCCAAATAAAGGGAGGAGAGAGCAGGCGGTCATATGCAAGGCAGAAATGACTAGAAGACCAAGGTAAGCCTTAGCAATGCATTTGCCAGTGCCTCACACTAAAAAGGGGGGAGGTAGGAATAGGGTTAAAAAAGTTTATTCTGGGATTTAGGAAGACGTATCAACACCATTACCTATTTTCATTCCTTTAAAGGGATGAAACATTAGAAACCTTCTCTCCTTGAGTGCTTCTGTCTCTTTAAGAATATATTTTGAAAGATTATAGAAATTCTCATCTAAAATTCTGTGATTAAACCAGAACCTTAGTTTTACAGAAAACTGAAGCTGGGAAAAGTTGAATGAGTTTGTCCAGTATCCCAGAGAAAAAGTGAGTTTGGATCCACGAACCAGGTCTCTGTCCAAAACAAGAGTATAGATATCCCCATTTGATTTCAAAGTTCCAAACCCCAAGGTAGACTTCAGGGTAATATATTCAAACTGCCTCAGAAACATTTGAAAGCATCTCCTTACTAAGTGACCCACAGGATGGACCTAGCGAATACAGAGCAAACCAATTTTCAAAAGCCAAGGAGATTTAAAAAAAAAAAAAGCAGAAAGATTTAGAATAAAAGAGTAAACTAGAAAAACACAACGTGTGACCACTGATTAGTTCTGCCTCAAAAAATTGTAAAGAATGTTACTGGGAAAAAGCAAAATTCAGACTGAATATTGTGAGTAGGCAGGAGAAAATCCCTTTTTTGTTGGTTTTTTGGGGGCTGTGCTGTGTGGTTTGCAGGATCTTACTTCCCCTACCAGGTACTGAACCCACGCCCTGGGCAGCGAAAACACAGAGTCCTAACCGCTGGACCACCAGGGAATTTCCAGGTAGGAGAATATCCTTGTTTTTAGGAAATACATGCTGAAGCAGTTAGGGGTGGGACATCTGTCACAATGACTGCAACTTCAAACAGGTCTCCCCACAAATATGTGTGTTGAGGGGGAGGGTGGGGGAGGGCGTGAAAAATGTCAATGGGAAAATTTAGATGAAATCTGCTTGAACTATAATTTCAACTTGTCTGTAGGTTTAACATCTTTAAAAGTAACATTATTATAGAAGGACAAAAATCACCTGTCATAAAAAATGAAACACAAAAATTTTTTTAAACATTGTGGTGGTAGAGAAACACAAACACATAGCCTAGGACATCGTCCTATATTCAAAATAAATTTGGGGTTTGTAATAGCTAAACAATATTATTAAAATAGCTTCCTTGCATTTAATAGGATCTTCCATTGAAGCAGCAAGATAATTACTGTTATAAAGTCTCCTGTGGCTTTTATGAAATGTGAGACTTGCTATAAAAATCGGCAGAAAAAAAATTATGCAGGTTAAACTTTTGGTGATTTGAACAATAATAAAGCTATGGGCTGGTTCTTAGCTGCTCTTTTCATCAAAGCATTACACTCTTCTCTGACTAAACCTGTACTACTTCCCTTTTTGAAGGTTATGTAAGACCAGCTTTAACAAGTCCCAACTTGAGATCGGCATAACGTGCTTTAAGACAAATGCATAAAGGGTGCCTCATGTTAACTTTCTCACTACAAGACTTTGTATGGCCAGCCGAAGAGGATTTTAAATACACAATCCCACTGTGACTAAGGCCAGGAAAAGGCTAGTCCATGCCCAGCCCAGCCCACCCTCAGGAGGAGACAAGGAGGGCCACCTACTGCACTGACACCAGCTCCTTCCCTCCCCCTTGTGGAAATCTTAATACAAAACCAACACATACAAAGTCAAGGTGTGTAACCCTGAATTATCAAAACATTTCCCTTCAAATTCAAAACAGAATAGTATATGAAAAATATTATCAGCAGCGATGTAACAAAGGAAAGGTATTTTCTTTAACATTAAAAAACAAACAAACAAAAAAACCGTATTAAGTTAGTTGACAAGTAATAGGACGAAGTTAACCCAGGTCACAAATGTATTAAAATTTAAGGTAGATAACAGAACTGCCTTTATTCCCTCAACAGGAGCTCGTGAAATACTTGTCCACACAAGCTCCTCCACGTGAATTCACGCCCACCACTGGAACTGTGGGGCGATAATCCTCAGAACTTGCAGAGAAGGTCTTTGCCCAACATACTTTCAAGGAGGCTAAACGGGATGTGCTCCTTTGAATTGATGCTTTTAAGGCCGGCAGTTGGTTATTCTGGCAGAGTTCCCGTTTTGAGCAGTACATCATTTACTGTTTATGGATCACAGTGACAAACGGCCAGAAGTGCAACCCCCGAAAAACAAGTCTCTCATCTCAGGCCTGCATGGCACAACTTCCCCCCCCCCTCAAGATGCAGGGAACGGGCTTTAAATGCTCAAAGCGAAATCCCTGGAGAAGTAGTACCAAATGGCACAAAGCGGAGTCCACCCTGAACGAAGGATGGTTTAGTAAATGTGGCAATTTCTTATACGACTGAGCCACTATTAAGTTGGCTAATTTTTTTTTTTTTTTTTTTTTTGCAGTACGCAGGCCTCTCACTGTTGTGGCCTCTCCCGTTGCGGAGCACAGGCTCCGGACGCGTAGGCTCAGCGGCCATGGCTCACGGGCCCAGCCGCTCCGCGACATGTGGGATCTTCCCGGACCGGGGCACGAACCCGTGTCCCCTGCATCGGTAGGCGGACTCTCAACCACTGCGCCACCAGGGAAGCCCAAGTTGGCTAATTTTTGTTCAGAGACTTTCCCTAGGGCTAGCTACTCATCCACAACATACTTAATCCATCCTAAATAGAATGGAATGGAAAACCATTCAATTTTAGTTGTCTGTTTTTGTTTGTTTAGGAAAAGGCAACAGAAGAAACAAACTTTTGATATTCAACTACTGGTATTTAAATTAAATACATTTGTTTTTCTGCATAAACACAGGAAAAAAACCCAACTAGTACATATACATTATTTCCTTAAGGCATAAGTAAACACTAAGTAATACCTATTATTTACTAGCTTCAAAAAATGTTCCACCTTAATTATTTTCATTTATCTTTCTCTTCAACCATGATAGTAACAAGTTTTGATTTCATTTGGTGATATTTTCTTCATTTCTTTTACTTGCTTGAATGTTGCATTCAAGAAAATCTTGGAGTCTCCGGGAAATTTTTTGGAAGTTCTAAAATTAATTACAAATAGGAAAAAGTGATTCGATTATATAAATTTACCATTGTGGGAAAATTTTTTAAAAGAATAAAAGTTGTCTTGTGGAATTCAAGAGATAAGGTAAACTCGCCCCCTAAATAACTTTATTTAAAATATTTTTGTGTAGGTGAAAGCAGGTTATATGGAATTCAGCAGATTCTTGAATAAGACAACAGGTTTCCCAAGTTATCGATCACCAGTATGAACACATATTAATTTGTCTTTAATATATTGAATAATACCATGAAAGATCTGTCTTTTATAAAAGATATTCTGGTTCCTTTTTATCCAAAACTTAATTAGCAGGAAGGTTTGTAAATGCATATTTTCTGATTAGTAATAGGGAGTTCCCCTCCCACCCCCCAAAAAACCCTAAACACTGGGTCTGATTTAAGAGGGCCCAACGTGAGGCTTGGTGCCTTCCTCCTCCTTAAACAGCCCTCTGGCCCTGTGGGTTCCAGCCCTCTGTGTTCCCTTCTGGTGAATCACCATCTGATTCCTGCAGGTTCAGGAAATGTTCTTCCCCAGTCTACAAATCTCACCTACTCTCAGGTGTGAGTCATTTCTATTAGCAAGAGAGCGAGTTGCTCCAGTTGTCTCCGAGCAGGAGAGTTGGAAAGGGTGCCCCAAAGAACAATCTCAAGGTGGGCAGGGGAGCACCTACCTTCTCCGGCAGGGGCCAAAAAAAGAAAAGCTTATTTTTTACGCTTTAACAAAAAAACAACTTCCCTGCCAACCTTAGTTTCAAGGTTTATTCTTAATTAGAGTTGAGAAGCCTGTTTCGACTTGAAGACACCCGTATCAGGTGAATGGAGAGCCAGCTACCGCCATGAAAGGTAAATGAAGTTGTTTTTTTTTTTTAATTTTCTTAAAAGCCATGGTTGGTAGGACGCAGCCCTGATTAAGAGTATAATTATACCTCTGCTTAAATCTGAGGTCTGAAGAAAAAGTGGGGGTTAGAATGCTAAGTGGATGAGATCCACAAGCTCTCTTTGGGAGGAACCACTTTCTGAAACGAGAGTCATCGTACTTCATGGAACTTCCCGGTTTCCAGCTCAGGGAGGCAGGTAATGCAAACCGTGCACTGTGCCTTCAAACGTGGAAACGGTATTTTGGAAATCACTTCTACTAAGTGGATTTTTAAATCACATTTGCTTTATTAGTTGAGTAAAATCCAAAGTCCCTTATAATGGTTTCCCAAGACCCCAAACTGAAATTCGTTTCGTTCACTTTTCTTTTAAAAAGAGATCAAGAGAAAAAAAGATGATTTTCTCTCCTAACTGCCTCATTTTGATAAAAGAATCTCAATCGTTTCGTTGTAACACAAAGAACAGGGCGATCCTCTTTCTGATTCCTTAAGAGATCATGTTAAAACATGTCAGGAAAGTCGCTGAGAAAACTGCCTAACTAGTGACGAACGGCTTAGGGACAGCTTAGGTCTGGTTCACATTCAAAGTCGTGGGGAAGCTCTTACTTCACTGAGGGAATCAAGAAGCCAGCAAGGAGATCTGAACTCTTCTAAGTTATAATAAGGATTCTGAAAGATAGGGGAGCCTAAGGTAGGGTGACTTTTCAATTTACTAGGTTAAGATTTATCTGCTACGGAGTTTTCTATCGTATTCTCAAAGTGAATCTTTCAAGTTAGGTATATTACCATTTTCTAACAAGGACTTCCTTTCATAATTCTGATTAGAGACTTCGATTTACTAGCAAAATGAACAACAAAAACTTTGGTTCCATATTGCCAAACAGAGCCAGACACTTTTTATTTTATACTATTATCTTATTTATACTGTATTGTTATTTCTGCCAGTTCAAGGTTAACAGTCGTTTCCTCCTTGAAGCTAAGGGATCAAGGGGACGTGTTGTTTTAGTCCTTCAGCAAAATCCTATCCTAAGACTACTGTTTCCAACACCTATTCAAGAAGTGTTCCAGGTATATGTGGGTTAAGGAGAAGGGGCTGGGGGAGCAGTTAGATTGCTGAGTACCATACACTTAAGGAAGGAGCCTAGAAAAGAAAAAGTCATTAGTCAGAAAATCCTAACTATTTCATGAAGAGACCCAGGCAAAAATTTCCTGGCTAGAGACAGCATGTTGGGAGGGCTTATTACACTCTGGGATATGGGTGGGAGATGGAAAACTAAATTAGAATGGATGTTTTTATTTAGGTTAGTGGTATCTGTGCCCCGCTTCAGAGTCTGTCTACTTTCCTTCCTTCCTTCCTTGATATCTCAGGGTTTCACTTCCTTTAAGAACAAAAAATGTTACCCATAGCCCTGTCCTCTGAAAAAATGCCACAGAAACTTAAAACAGAAGAGACACAGACGGCCATTTGTTCTCTGTACTCCTATAAGCTGAGGAAAAACTAGGAAAACCCATGAAACGCCCTCAGAGCTCGATAAAAGGAATGGTGGTGAAGGCAGGATAGAAGGGAGGTGAAATTTAGGCGAAATCACCTGGGAGCATCCCACAGTCTCCAGGGGGCTGCTGTGTGCAGGATGGGACAGGACTTTGGTTTAAAGCAGAAAGGCCAGCCGGGGTGTGGGCGCTGACAATGTCAAAAGTTACGTCCGACTTGAGCCTCTTAACTTCCTCAGGAGCTCACTGATGCCTCTCACACTAAAATGAGGGGATTAGATCGGACGGTTGTTCGAGGCCCCTTGTATGGCTAGATTCCCACGATCCAGGTGATGTGCTGAGGCACTAGGGTTGGTTAACAAGAACCCAAGGCTTGAACCACATGCAGATGCTGGAGAGGACACTGTAGGGTCAGTGATGAGGAAGAAGACTGGTCCTCCCCTTTTCTGTCCCAGCCAGCTATGTGATGTTCATCAAATCTCAACCTCCTTAGAGGCCCCAGATTCTTCCTCTGCAAGGCAGAGATGAAGACAGTCTGCTCCTGCTTCCTCGGGTGGGAAATTCTGCATTAGTACAAGTGGAAGGGCCAACTGCTGTTCCTAGAGCTGTTGACTATCTGAAGTAGACAGGAGAGAGCAGAGGCAGCCCAGACCCTGTGGTTTAAAACTAGATGAGATGAACCACGTGGAAAACATCACGGTGAACAAGAAACGAGAGGCAAACCTTCTGCTTCAGGCCATTGATTAAAGCCAAGCCCCTATCCAACCTGGCAACAATTTCCAAACTTTCTAACCTCCTCATACATGGGCAGAACAGAACGTTCATTCTTCCTCTTGTGCGTAATTAGCACATCTTAAGTTTCACTGACATTCTTATTATCCAAATGTGAAAAAACCTTACACTAAAAATGCATTTGAAGGAGAGCGCTGATAAAGATTCACTTGGTATAAGCCATCACATTAAGTCATACGTATCAGTGATTCTATAATTTCTCTTATAAGGCAATTTCTAATAATAATTTCCAACATTTTGGAAGAAGGGAACTCCTTAACTGACTTTTTCTAATGTATTAGATAGAACTCGTACGACACAAACTGTCCTTCTAAACCTTATTATTGAAACAACAATCACTAACGTGCACTGACACCTTAATATAGGTCCAAGACTACTTCACATTTTAACATAGATTATTTTCTTAGAAAACCTCACACAACCTGAAGACATATACTGCTGTTACCTCCGTGTTACAGGTGAGCAAATTGAGGCTTAAGTGGTATGCAAGTAAGCAGCAGAGCTCTGACCTTGAACCCTGTCTGCCTGCAGTCAACCATGCTCTCAGTCACTACTTTTTAGCGTTCTAAGCAAACTCAGTATTTGCTATTTGGGACCTCTTTTTTTTTTTGGTCAGTAACTTAACAGGTAAAATTGTACCGATCTGTGATTTATTTACTGTACTACTTGACTGAGGTAGATAAGTGGCTGTCTTGGGCACATCATGCCCTACAATCACGTTGGAGCTACTTGATTACCTAGTCTGCCCAAAGGAGAGACATCAGATTATAATGAACACATGAACCGCCCCCACCGGGCTGCGCAGAAATAGGAGCAAAAGAGTAGTTAAGAGCCCAGCACTTGGACCGACCTCTGTTCAAATCCAGGTTGTGCCCTCACCAGGTGTGCTAGCCTGGGTGAGCTCCAGCGGCACATGTCTGCTGCAGGAGCCTCTGCAAGTCTCAGTTTCTTCATTTGAAAAATGGGCGTACTATTCTTACTACCACTCAGGAAGCATCTATACGGTGAGCTTTTCCAAGATGCCAAGCTCCAATAAAAGATCTATAAGGCTTGAATGACATAATACTGTGGTAATACCTCATTCAATGCTCAAATCAATCCTATATGAGTGTTTTACAGAAGAGGAAACGGAAGCATAGTGGGGTTAGATGACCTGCCTAAGTAAGTGGCAGATCTGCAATTTGATTCCAATGTCTTTTTGATCAATTAAAATTTATCTTAGGGCTTCCCTGGTGGCGCAGTGGTTGAGAGTCCGCCTGCCGATGCGGGGGACACGGGTTCGTGCCCCGGTCCGGGAAGATCCCACATGTCGCGGAGCGGCTGGGCCCGTGAGCCATGGCCACTGAACCTGCGCGTCCAGAGTCTGTGCTCCGCAACGGGAGAGGCCACAACAGTGAGAGGCCCGCGTACCGCAAATATATATATATATATATATATATATATATATTTATCTTAATAATTTAGAACAGTCGTAGGCACAAAATAATATTAGTCAGCATTTGCTGAACCCATACGCTTATTAACTTTGTTGTTGTTGTTGTTATTGTGACTAGCAAGACAGAAACACAGACTCTTCAGCTACCAGAGGAGGGTTTGCCTGTAGTCTGGACATGCTCTCAGGTTAGAGATATTACCGGCTCTCAATCTGTCTTCTGAAACTCCACTTTTCAAGTCCCTGAGTCTAAAGAGAACCCTTTGCTAAAAACATCAAGATTCTGGCTGCTTCCAAAGTGGAAGCCAGTATAATAGGGGCTGCAGAAACAAAATATCCTAAGGTCCCTGCACTAAAGGAGCTTCTGATCTAGTTGAAGAAAGAAAAATCGTAACAGAAAAACACTTGGGCTGTCAGCACTGAGCTGTGTGGCTCTCCGGCTGAGAGCTGACAGAAGAGACCCAAGAAAATAATTCATGGGCATGAGTTGCCTCAAGATGGCAGGCATTTTAGGGCCTGCCACACTCCTTTTGGGGTGGAAGACCTGCCTGTCCAAACCTGTTCCTCCTCATAACTGCCAAACTCAAAGGTTAGACGTGAAACTGAAAACAAATCATCAATGAGCTTCTCAGAGCTCATTGCAAATTAGATAAACGGACTAAAGGACAAGTTGGAAAAGCTGCAAAATTGTTTACTGGTTGTATTTATAAAGAGGCCGGTCCTTCATATCGTGACTGGGTACCCTGCGGCTACTCACGGCGCACAGTAACATGCAAGCCTCAAATAATAACAGCTACATTATTTTTTGGTTGTTTCAACCAAGCATGTTAAAAGTCCTGGAAAATGAAAACTTTAAACAAAGTCTCGCACTGTGTCAAAATTGTCTATGTAGAACCCATACGATACACAGCAATATGACTAGATAAAGAACAGTGGATGCTGTCGAAAAGGTAACTACTATATCAGTGTATCAGTGAGCAACGTAATCATGATCACTGTTCAAAAAATAGTACGGTTTCAGCTCTTCAACATCAATATTCTCTTTTCCCGTTAGCCCGAAACATTCTAATTTCCTGTTGCAAAGACGAAACAAAATATCTATGTATATTCTGTGGTATGAAAAAGAAGTATCCACACGGTGCCTACAGCCACCGGTACAACAATGAAAAGGGGCGACCGCACGTAGATAGCAGCTCAAAGTTCAGCCGAAGCCATCCTACGGAGGCAGATGGTAGAACATACTTTTACCACATTGCTGTTTCTTCATAATTAATCGAGCAGAATCTCTCTGCCCCCTTCTCCCCAGTATACCTGATTCCAGTTACCAAAATTTCCCAAGTGCTAGACATGTTAAGTTAGACCATATGAAAATGCCATCTATAAAAACATTTCCATTTCAGTTCAACCTAATGCATCAGCATCAAGGAAGAAGACACCTTAGAGCTTTTGAGAAAGTATTCATCCCAAAGCGAATACAATGCCATTCAGTTCTAAAATCCTATAATGAACTCTCTCGTCTTACAAGGGCATCGATTTCAGGTGAAAAGGAAAATATTAAGTGAGGGGGAAATTACTAAAAATGAGGGGCAGGTTTGGAGCTGGCACTGGGTAACAAGGCTCTAGGTCCCCCAGGGTACTGGTACAAACCCCATGGAGAGACCTGGGGCAGCCCCACCATGAAGTCAGATGTCACAAACTGTAACCCACAAACCGGCTTTATTTGGTCTGTTTTAATGAAATTAAGCCAGAATTTTTTTAATTTAAATTTTTGAAATTCATGCAATTTTATATAAAAATCCATTTTTTATAGTCTCATGGCAGGTGACCCACACACCTGCATGGCAACAGCCCAGAGCCTGGAAGTGGGGCAACACTCCGCAGTTCACCGCAGCCCCCAGCCTTCCCGATCATTTTTCCTAACACCGAAGCTGTTAGCTGTATTTTACTGGCCTGATGGTGCTGCGATTATTTCTTCTTATACCTGGCTCACTTTTCTCACTGACATTAGATTTGGGGCTCTATCTGAATTTGCAATCCGTCGCTTTAGTCCCCTCACTTCACAGTGAGCTGTTTAGAAACATCAGAGGACAGTGTTGGATCAGCTTCTCTCCTGGTCTTTGGCCATGCCTTACGCGAGATCACCTGCCAATTCCTATTCTCTCTGCCCTTCCCGGGTTGTACTGTTTCACTTCGTTCATAAAGAAAAAAAGATAATTAATGCCAGTGAAGTTGACAGCAGGAACTACTTTAAAGAAAATGTTATATATGTATGTACGTGGGTGTGTATGTATTCACACACACACACACATTATACAAAATAAATTATCTGTGATGCCAGATCTTTTTACTACATTGGGGTGGGGGTGGGGGTGGGGTGGGGGATTTATTTATTTATAAATTGAAGTACTGTTGATTTACAATGTTTCAGGTGTACAGCAAAGTCATTTGGTTACAGACAGACATTTTTTTCAGATTCTTTTCCATTGTAGGCTATTATAAGATATTGAATATAGTTCCCTGTGCTACACAGTAGGTCCTTGTTGTTTATCTATTTTATATATAGCAGTGTGTATCTGTTAATCCCAAAAACTCCTATTTCTTGTTTTTATGAGAGGAAAAAATGAGACACGGTGAGGGTTTGATGCCAATGAAAACTGTACAATATCCACTAGCATTCAAGACCTCACTAAAGAATCTTTACCATTGATGGTAGGGGTTGAAACTGAAGGAAGACTTGTCTCTTAAGTACCTGTCTTAATTCATTAATTTAAACAAAAAGCATTGCAGTGTCATTAAACTGTGATGCGAAAAACTAGGGTAGCTAACTTGACACCCAATTCTATTGAGAGTGGCCTTGAGGACACCTACCCACTCATCCACAACCCAGATAACCACAGTGATGACCTCATTAGAATGGTGACCATGGCAACCACCATCATCACCGTGAAGAATAATTACGACCCTTTAAGTATAAGTATAATGCTTAAGCCATTAAGTATAATGCTTAAGCCATGGAATGACCCTTCGAAAACAAGGAACAACATCTCCATAAGCCTGCGAAAAGTACTCTCCTTTCTTAATAGGTTGGTAAATGGTAATCAAACAACTGAAGACTTACCTGGGGTCTTAGATTCTGAGCATTTTTTTTAAGGGACCAGAAGCCACTTGAAATGCATTTGGGTTAGAACAGATTCATTCAAAACCACTACCCTGGCTATTGGGACTGTAGCCTGTAACCTCTCTGACCAGCTAACTCTGTATTAATAGTCCAGAATTTCACTGTGTATACATTAGACTTTCCCTAAACAGAACACAAAAATATACATTTCAATTAAGGAAACGATAAAAATTGGACTATATGAGTAATAAGATTTTCACTGTTAAGCAGAAAAAAGATTTGCCGGGAATGACATTGCTGCAGCACTTACAATATAAAATGGACTTGCACACAGTACCTCTCCAGATTCTCACAGTGCCTTTGCGAGCCAGGCCAGGTACTTATTATTTTCGTCATTTCACAGACAGGCAAGCTCCAGCTCCGAGAGCTAAACGGCTTTGCCCAGGGTCAGAGCCAAAGACTCAGTCAAAAACGTAACACCTGCCGATTGCAGTGAGGTCCAGGGCACCGTCCAGGCTGCTTCTGAGGTGCCACTGATCAAGCCAAGCAGCACAGCGGAGAGGCAGCCTGTTCTGGGGCCACAAAACCTGGAGCTCGTCTCCTGGCTTTGCTTCTCACTGTCTGTGTGACGTTGAGCAAGGTGTTGAAGCTCGCTGAGGCTCTCCACCTGCACAGTGACCAGGTCTGGGGTAAGGTTATAAGGAAGCATTAGACACAAACCTTGCCTTCAAGGGGTTTACAACCCAGTTCACACCACCCTCCACCCCTCGCCCTCCCCCCTCCCTACATCAATCAGTGAGTGAGTGAGTGAGTAACTAAGGAAGTAATCAGAGGTCACCTGGAAAAAGAAAAGTTAAATCCAAATGTGAACCAAAACATACTTAATTGTAAGCTACAGGTGTCAAGCATAACTTTGCAAAGAGAACTTCAGGGTAGTACCTGAAAAACCAGAATGAAGGCTGTGTGCTTTGCATTCCAACACCTTTGGGTCACTGACTCCAAGCCTGCATTAATGAAGTGCCTTATGAATACAGTGACCTGATTCTATCACAGAAAGAAGTCAATATACCCAGTGAGGTAACTTGTTTGTTTCCCAAGGCCTTCAGCAGAGCTGTATCTTAGCAGCATTGGAAGACACACACACACACACACACACACACACACACACACACACACTCACTCTCTCTCTCTCTCACTCTCTCACACTCTCTCTCTCTCTCTCTCTCTCTCTCATTCTCTCTCAGGCTTAAATTGGAAAAGATTCTTACGTTACAGGTGATTCCAAAATGCAAGAAAGGCTGCACCTTTCACCAGAAGTTTTGCCTTAGGTGGGTCTTGTGAACATTACATCTCTCCACTGAACTTTAGGGACTACAGCAGTATTCCCATATGCTCTACTGGCTTAGTATAGCTTTTCTACAAGAAAGTGACCCCTCTCCACCCTCCCGCCAAAAAAAACCCCTCAGATCTGAAATTCTTGCAGTTCCAGATGCGAGCTTCTTAAGAACACATTGAAAAGTGGAGGACAAATAAGAGAGAGAATTATACTACAACTCTGTCACTTGAGAACCACCATCACCAAATAATCAGTCCAAAAAATCGTGAGCAGCAAGCTCTACGGAGCTTGCTCTGGGGAGCAAGCATTTAACTGGCATTTATCTTTCAAATCTTGACCAGAAAGGCAATAACGAGGCCCTGGGAAGCCGGGGAGAATTAAGGATCGCATGGCCTGCTGCGCTCGCCTGCCGGCTCTGCCTGCTGAGGAGGGAGTTCCCCAGCCCGGCACAGCAGCTGCCCGCCCGTGTGGAGACCTAGCCCGGGAACGGTGAGAACAAAGCTGTGTGCCCATCGCAGCAGGTCCGGAGCCCCGGGTGCTGATGCTCCCCCGGTCTTCCCACCGCCCTTCCAGGCTACAGCGGAGGTTTGCGCATCCAGCTCACCTGGGTTCAGTCAAGCCTCTGCTCCACCGTTAATAAACCTTTCCTTCCTTGAGACACAGAATCTCCATTTTTCCAACCATAAAAGCGGTTTAACAATACGACCAGTTAGGGTTTTCACTTAAAGGCCTCAGAAGAGGGCTGGGCACAGAGAAAAGGTCAACTGTGACAATTAATTAATTCTCGGGTGTGCACTAAACAACAAGATCTCCTGCCACTATTCTTTGTGGGTTGCTAAGCGGTACCAGGAAAGTCATTTTGCTAAGAATGCTAAGTGTTGGTCACCGAAGCGAGAAAAATCAGGAGTTGGTAGAGAGGGAGGAAGAAAGGCATGTTTATAGTCAACGTAGGACATTCGATGATCCATATAGGTCAAATGTCGTCATAGAAGAGTAAACGATAAACGCACCGAGAGTTACAAAATCAAGCGCCTACAGGACCTGGCGAGCAATGCTCCCGAGTGAGGAGGCCCAGGGACGTCGGCAGAGGATGCCGTGAGCTGGTGACCCAGACAGCATATTCTCCAAAAGGAAGAGTCAGCGAACACTGCTGGACTGTTCACGCTCACTGTGGGCAGATCTTCTTTTCCAAGATAGGATCCAAAGCTGCATTCTTAAGTGAAATTTCCTGCTGTTTTCCACATGGTTCAGGCCAAGCCAAACTACATCTCCAGTTTAGAAGATCCGCAGTTCCCTCACGAGCTTGACAGGGAAAACAAATCCCACCGCTGCCCTATCCTGGCCCTCCCGTTTCCGGCCCTCCAATATCAACCCCAGAATCGCTCTGCATGTGGACTCCAGGGCAGGGTAATGGGAAAAACTGCAGATAGGGTTTCAGTCAGATCTGATGGGAATGCTGATCCTACGCATTACTGGCTGTGTGAGTCAGGGCAAGTTAATTAACATGTCTAAACCTCGGATCTTCCCAGCTGGGGAAGAAAATGGGAATAAAACACACCTAGGGCACGGGCTGCTATGAGGGTTGCAGGAGAAATCAAGCACCAAGTTCAAGGCCTAAGATAAAGGAGACACTGAGGACATGTTCATCCTTTTCTACCATTTCATTTCACTCATTTAAAAAGCCAGCTTAGGGCTTCCCTGGTGGCGCAGTGGTTGGGAGTCCGCCTGCCGATGCGGGGGACGTGGGTTCGTGCCCCGGTCCGGGAAGATCCCACATGCTGCAGAGCGGCTGAGCCCGTGAGCCATGGCCGCTGAGCCTGCGCGTCCGGAGCCTGTGATCCGCAACGGGAGAGGCCACAATGGTGAGAGGCCCGCGTACCGCAAAAAAAAAAAAAAAAAAAAAAAAAAAAGCCAGGGTAAAAATAACAACATCGCAACACAGTTAATAGTCAAAGGATCATATCAATGGTTGGCTGGAGAAAACCTAGAAGGTCTCCTCTCAGCCTCGATGCTATCTAACCTCAGGAATGGCTGTGAAACCCAGGACTGCCACAGACATCGCCTTCTTGAGAGGTTTCGTCAGCTCTCAGCTAGGGGAGCAGTAGGTGGCATGACAGGGTTCCTGCCCATCAGTGAGATCCTGGACCCAAGCCCATGACTACAGCTGAAGCAATGCTCATCCCAACACCCTGCAGGCGCTGGGACGCGCAGAGTACGCACAGCGGCTCTGCTGTAAACTGCACGGGGGGCCCGGGAGCTTCGGTGCTGCTGTTGAAGAAGGAGCAGGCAGATGAGGCTCAGAGGCAACCGGTACGAAGCTCTTAGAGCAAAACGATCAAATGACTCCTCACGGGGCGGCTGAAACTACAAACCACGCAACAGTTCTCAGGTGGTGAGAAATGAGTTTCATTCACCCTGTGTCCAACCCATCAATCACTAAATGCATTCTACTGTGTACCTACAACACGCAACAGGGGCTTGTAAGACTTAGCCCATACCCTGCACAGCTGTGCCAGATGCTTCATAAACATTCTCACTTCAACCTCACCCCATAGTGGATACATCATCACAGCCACTGTACACAGGAGGAGACTGAGGGTCAGAAAGCTGAAAGGCAGCAGAGCTGGGGTCGGCACCACACCGCCACCATGTCGGCCAGGGGTAGGAGCAAGGGTTTGTTTGTTTTGTTTTTTTAAGCCAAGTGAGGAAAAATATTTTTAAATGTAAGACATGAAATGAGAAGCTTAGCAGAATCTTCCATTGGTACTATATCTACCTCTACCCCCCACCCTCTCTCTCTTTTTCCTGTGGTAAGCATAGTGTTTTGTTCTTTTTTTTTTTTTTTTTTGAAAGAGTTGTCTGAAACCATTCCCTTACTTCCTCACCTCACAAGTATTACCCAACCCTTTGTCATCAGCCCTCTGCTCTGCCCCTACTTCCCCCCGTACCCAGCCCCTGCACTCAGGCAGCACGACATATGCAGCCCCGGCAAAGACCAACAGTGACCTCTCTGTTACTAAATCCCATCCAACGACGCTTCGCTGTCCTAGGTCTCTTGACTTCCCTGCAGAAGAAAACTAGTTATGACTTCTCATTTCGTAAACTCCCATCTCGGTTCACAGGCCATTAATCTTTGCCGGTAATCCTTCCAGTTCTCTGAGCACTCCTTCAGGCACTTCACCTTCCCGAGAATTGCTCCTTAAAAGCTTCGAAGTCAGCCTTCTCCTATTCTCACTCTACTGGGCAGGTTCATCCTGGGCAACCTCAGCCACTCCCATCGCTTTTTCTATCACAGGTCTTCTGTTGATCTTAAACGTACCTCACCAGCCAGGAGCACCTCCTCAGGCTCCAGACCTCTATCTTCAATTCCTTAGTAGACATCTCCACATGGATGCTATGCGGGCATCCTGAAATCAACAAACCTAAACCTGAACTCCACCCATTCTTTCATGTGCCCCTCCTCTCACGGGGCCCTAACATCAGTGAAAGAGACCGACACCCACTGCCAAATCCTGGGAGGACACAACACTCCCCGTCCCTTTGCACCAGCATCAGTCAGCCACTCACTGCTCAATATGCCTCGATCTGTCACATCTCTCCACCACTCAAGGCCATCATCGTCTCCCCAGCAGACTACTGCATGTTACCTTGGGCCATGCTCAGCATTTCCATGTGCTCCTTTCCCATCGGACCTTCAGCAAACCTGCCACAAGCCAGGCATCGAAGCTGCCATGGAACCTCCCTGATCCCTGCTTCCCCTCATCAGGGGACACCTCTACCTCTGGATGTCTATAGCATCCCAACCTCTCACTCTGTATTTTGTGGTCTGTTGTATGTCTGGATCCTCCAGTAGATTCTAAATTCCTTGAGGGCAGAAACTTACCCTCCCCTTTACCCTCTTTATAATCCCTGAGCGTGGACCATCAGTAGACTTTGAGAAAATGACCTCATAGAAAAGGTCAGATTCTGACCTTGACACTGAAGGGGAGGCAGAGATTCCCAAGGTAGGGAAACAGGGGGAGAAAGGAGGCCATGCAGGAGCAGGAATGGGTATGAAGAAAAATCGGGGACTGAACACAAGGCACGCCCCTGAGAGGCAACAGTTAGGTTAACGGAGAGAATCCCCGATCAGATGAAAATGATCGTGAATTCCATGTAGGCAAGGTTAGTGGAAATAACACAGGCAAAAGCTACGTTCACAAAGCACATAATTCATAAACATGTATTCTCACTTAACCTCATAATGATTCTATAGAGTAGGTATTATTGTCATCTGATTCAGAGGATTAATTATGGGACAAGAAGATTTCTCCCAAAGTTGAGTGCCAACTTTTAATTATCAGAACCCAGCATCTTTCGGCTTCCACACTCCATGATCTCCAACAGTAAATAATAATAATTCCTTATATTTCATTAGTAACTGTAATTCAAGAAGTTCCCTGTCTTATCATACTCAGGGTTAGAGAACATGATGACATGGGTAATTTAGAAAGAAGAATCTAGCAACAAGAAGCAGGACAGCCAGCTTCAAGAGGAGAGAAGCAAGAAGCAGGAAGACCAGAGAGGAGGTCAGTACAGGGCCACATGTGACACTAGGAGGGCCTGGATCTGGAAGATGACTGGGAGGAGCAAGGTGAGGACAGAAACAAAGGAATGATATTGTAACAGAAGAAGCAGAAAGACTAGATAAGTGACTGACTAGATGGGGGCAAGGAAGAGAGAAAGATCCAGTCCAGTACTGAGGTCTTAAACTCTCTCAACTAAGAGATGAACCAAATATTCATACACAGGGATGAAAGGAAAATGATGTGTGCCAAAGGAAGGAAAGACAGTTCAAGTTTAGAAATGCTGAGTTTGAGGAACACAGACAGACGACACACTCCAGCGTACACAGTGGATTGAAGTCTGGGGAAGGGAAGGTTGTAGAAGAGAGGTGATGGCCGACCATCCGAGGAGACATGCACGCTCGTGAGAAAAAGAAAATGCAAAAATGAGGAGCCGTGGCCTAAATTAGGGGAGGCATTTCATCTAGAGAAGGTAGTATAAGAGACGAAGGAGGCAAGAGGATACTCTCATAAGCCAGCTGAGGAGAATAAAACATCTCATTTCCCAAACCTGGAAAACAAACTTGACTCCAGAAAAATCCAAATATCATGTCTGAACTAATTAAAACCCAACTCTCTCATATAGTTTCCATAGGGATTAAGAAAATGGGAGTATGGATGCCCCCAAAGTACAAATAATCACCCACAGCCAGGGTCTCTGGATTTTGAACCGAATTCTAAAAGAAGAAACTCATGGGGCTTCCCTGGTGGCGCAGTGGTTGAGAGTCCGCCTGCCGATGCAGGGGACACGGGTTTGTGCCCCGGTCTGGGAAGATCCCACATGCTGCGGAGCGGCTGGGCCCGTGAGCCATGGCCGCTGAGCCTGCGCATCCAGAGCCTGCGCTCCGCAACGGGAGAGGCCACAACAGTGAGAGGCACGCATACCGCAAAAAAACAAAACAAAACAACAACAACAAAAAACATGGTAAAAGAAGAAAACTCATAAATGAATCATCCAGATCGCTAAGCAGTGCCCCTCACCTACGTCAAGGGGTGGCAACTCTTGCTGAACGTATTTTGCATTTCACTATCTTCTTCAAGAGGTGACAGGGAATGTGCTTACTAGGTGCTTTTTCCTGGCCTTGAAAACTCATCCGTTATTGCACAGTGAGCTGCTAGCTTGTATCTATTCCTTTCCTCTTCTGTATACTACTTGTTCCTTTTAAACTTCATTCAAATATAATTTACATACCATAATTTTCATCCATTTTAAATGTACAATTCAATGATTTTTAATGACTTTATAGAGCTGTGCAACCACCATCATAATCCAGTTTTTATCACCCTAATAGAACCCCTCACACCCTTACAGTGAGTCTCCATGCCCACCCCTAGCCCTCATCTACTTTCCACCCCTATAGACTTGCCTCTTCTAGACATTTCATCTTAGTGGTATTCTGTATCTGGCTTCTTTCCCTAGCAAAACATTTTTGAATTCATCCATATTATAGGTGTATTTCACTCCTTTTTGTTGCTGAGTAGTATTCCATTATGTGACTTTACTGCCTTTGGTTTATCCATTCATCAGTTGACATTTGGGGTGATTCAACTCTTAGCTATTATGAATAATGCTACTAAAAACGTATATGCTACCTGCATATAAGTCTTTGCATAGGTCTCTGTTTCCATTTCTCTTGAGTAGATACCTATAAGTGGAATTGTTGGGTCAGAAGATAAATTTAGGTGAAACTTTTTAAAAAACTACCAAACTGTTTTCAAAGTGGCCGTATGATTTTAAATTCCCACCAGCGGTGTACAAGGGTTCCTACCTCTCCACATCCTCGTTGACATTTCTAATTGTCTTTTTTATTTATAGCCACTCTGGTTGATGTGAAATAGTATCTCACTGTGTTTTTTATTTGAGTTCCCCCAATGACTAATGATATTGAGCATTTTTTCATGTGCTTTTGGTAAAATGTCTATACAAATCTTTAGACCACTTTTTAGCTGGGCTGTTTTTTTCTTATTAGGAAGTTGTAGAAGTTCTCTGTATGTTCTGAATTTAATCCTTCATCAGAAACATGATATGCAAATATTTTCTCCCAGACTCTTTTCCGTGTCCTCCTTAATGGCTGTCTGCTATCTCTTACTGCTGCTGTGGCTCACCCACTTCTAGACACTGCTTCTCCTCCAGTGTGGAGAAGCCATACTGGATTTCCTGTTATCGAGTAAGGTATAAGTGAAGCCAAAAAGATGGAAAACCACATAACTTGCCCACAGAGGAACAGAAAATTAGAGATGTCTTTCATGTAAACTCCTTGAAATGTTTCCATGAGAACTTGGATTCAAGAAAATAAGGTTTGCTGAAATCCAAAGGTCATTATTATGAAGTTTAGAAAACTGCCTCAATCCCAGTAAACTTTTATGAGTGGGGGAAAAAAAAGTAGGGTTTTACCTCCTTGCCTTACTTTAAAAACACGGCAACACCGACACTCAAAAAGGCGGGAGTCTAAGAGCCCTAATCATTGTCTACGATCCATTAACCAATAGATACCTTTTGACCACCCACTATATACCACCTACCCTAGTGATTCAAGGTGAGAGGCATGGACAGGGCTTCTAAACTCTCAAAAGAGATGATTGGTGGAGGGGAGGAAATCACTGAAAATTTGGACACCACTTTTTTTTTTTTTTGCGGTATGCGGGCCTCTCATTTTGTGGCCTCTCCCGTTGCGGAGCACAGGCTCCGGACGCACAGGCTCAGCGGCCATGGCTCACGGGCCCAGCCGCTCCACGGCATGTGGGATCTTCCCGGACCGGGGCACGAACCCGTGTCCCCTGCACCGGCAGGCGGACTCTCAACCACCGCGTCACCAGGGAAGCCCGGACACCACTTTTTCCATCTATTACCAAATCCAGCCCCTGAACTTCACGTGTTACTAGGGAGCAGAAGAGAAGGACAAAGTAACAGAGAAAGAAACATGTGCCTCTCCACTTGCGGCCCAATTCTTAAATATACTTTTGCCTCCGAAGTGCTCTCTCCCTGCTGACTCAGCAGATGCAACTGCTGATGCAATCAGACGATTGCCTTGTACTTGGAGGGGACGAGCTCACTTGGGGGCTCTCTGCAGCTGTGTGGTATAGAAGCAGTATCAGTGAGGGGACACGAAGGCCTCACATGGTTTCATTTCATGAGAAACAGTGCAACTTCCCTACAGTGAACTGTTCCCGAAACACACCTGGCTTCAGCAGCACACTCATGACAACAGTTCCCAGGATTTCTTCTCTCTTGGATCGACACCTGAGGAAAGTCAGAAAACAGGGACTAGACACAGAGAAGGCTGCTCAAGGAGAACTGGGGGGACTGTCCTAGAGCATTCAAAGCAATGTCACGTGCACATATGGTCTCAGGTAATCCCGATAAAAAGGTTGTGAGGAATCTGAAGCTCAGAAAAGTTAGGGTACTTAGCCCAAAATCACACACCAGTCACTCAAAGCTAATTTAATGATTCACTCCTAGCCAAACTCTGAGCTTGGATGGAATCCAGTTAGCACAGTGAAATACAGGGACTTACGAGACAAACGTTCAAATGGTAATAAATTCGTAATGGGAATCTATGTTTGAGGAAAACGTAGAAGCCCACATAAATCTGAGTCCTGATAGGGATTTTTTTTAGGGCCTTCAGTCCGAAATTCCAAAAAGGTCGGGTGACGATGAAGGTCACACAGCTGGTTAGTGTAAATCCAAAACTAGAACCCTAGAGATTACAGGAGTGATTGGATGCTGAATATATCTGAGCTTATAAACCACTCTTTACATATATCAGCGCTAGATCTCTTAATTTACATACAATTGGAGATTGTTAAAACGTCTCATCATGCATGTATGTAAGTACATGTGCTGAGGTTAGGGGCTGGGGCGTGTAGAGTGAGGCAGAAGCAGGATGGCAAGGCATAGGCTAATATGTCCTGAGCACATTCTTTGACCTAGGTTCTGACAGGTGCCTTATGGACTATGTCACATAATCCTTATCACACTCCTGTTGTATGGTTGCTATTATTCTCATTTCAGAGATGAGGACACTCAGTCACAGAGACGTTAAGTAACTTTCCCAGGGCCACACAGTGGTATTCAGATGGAGAGAGCATACACAGAAACGGTCCATGCTTCCTGGCACATGGAAAGAGCACAGAAAAACAGACAATTCTTATGTGGCACAGTCGTTCCTATCCAAAGAATAAGCCTTTTCTGAATCGTGGGGATATCTTTTCTTTTTTTCTTCTTTTTTTAAAAGTAAAGATCGAAATACTGTGTGTTCAAATTCCTGCCTAACTGTTTCTCTCCCCCCCACCCCGGCCCCCAGAAATCAAACCAGGAATAACCTATGCTGAGCCCTTGCGTCAATCGTCCCCGAGTGTTTCCTGACACGTATTTTTGCTTACAGTCCCTCAGAACTAAAGAATGGGGCTCAACGTGACATTTGCAAAATTACCAGGTAAGCGGTAGGGAAAACTGCAAAGAAAATCTTACTTGATCAATAACTGTTATTTACACTATGTGTCCATTTCGGGGTTTTAGCGGTCACCAACCAACTAACAAAATAAACCAGCATTTATCCTTGCCTTTCATTAAATGTAAAACAGCAAACATGCAGGGTGGCATCACTGAGAGAAATTTAACTTGCCGTCACTTTGTTTTTAAGCTTTGTTTCATCTAGAGACCATCTCTAAAAGAACAAGAAAGATTAAACTAATAATTGGGGAAGTTTTTCATACCCAAACTAAAGTACACATTACTTTTCAGATGTAACAGTCTAGATCAAGGTTCACTGAGATTCCCCAAGAGGTCAAGACAACATCTACCTACACTACTGGGTAGCTAGAAAATGGTCATGCGAGGGCAGCTGTGCCAGGGGAGTGACACTCTGCAATTTGCGTGACTTTGGTATTTCATTCCCACCTGGCAGGTAGAGCAGTGATATATCGTTGATACTTTCACACTTTGTGCCTAAGTGTGACATGCCCCAACGAGCAACAATGCAGCTTCACCAAAAGCAAAAGGACCAAGATTCTTCAACACATATCGTTCAGAAAGTGACTGCTATTAATGACACAAAAGTCAGAGAGTGAACATCTACTGAGTACTAGACACTGTGCTTGAAACGTATGCAGAGCATTTAACTCTCAGAAGATCCAGCAAAGTGGCCGCTATTTATTCCATCTTACAAAGTCATGAAGTGGCTGAACCAGCATTGTCAAAGAGGACTGCCTGCAATGCCCTCTATCTGCCCTGTCCGATACAGGAGCCACATGTGGCTGAAGCAGTATCTGGCTACAAAGCCCACGCGTTTCTCCAGCACACACAGGTGAACACACGATCCCCCTTACACACAAACACAGGCAGCCACAGCCGCAACACACACATCCCACAAAACCACTCTCACAAACCCACTGGCACAAAATGATGATTTACTGTGGAACCAGTGTTCGTATGTCATTGCCTCTGCTAATTCAGTTTAAAAGGAGTTGGAAGAGGGGGAGCAGAGGGGAGAATAAGAAAGGGATTTTTACCCTCAATTATCACCCTGTAATCAAGCTCTGCACTAAACAAACAGGGAATAACATCTTGGGAGATAAGGAGTGTGTGAGCTGTGAGAAAACAGCCTTTACACTGTCAAAACAGCTTCTAGTTTTTCTTAATTGAATCACCAAACTACTTGTCATTAAAAATGTTCCCTAACCTGGCCAAGCTCTTTACTGACAGCAAAGAACAACATGATAAAACCTCCTGGGGAAAGAAAGCCACTCACTTTTAACGGTCTTTGTTCCTGAGTGGGAACATTGCAGAGAAACGCTTCTGGGCATAGCCACAGACTTTGGAAAAACTGGGGCAATGATACAGAAGAGAAGAAAGGCTGGCAGGAAAGAATATACCACAGACTTAATTCTAAAAAAAAAAAAAAAAAAACTATGTCACACAGAACTCTCTATATTAAGTTCTGAACCTTCCAGAGCAACCCACAGATGGTTATTCCTGCTTCGCAGGAACCATTTTTCTCTCCACTACCATATTTATTGCATAGGATAACCCGTAACAGGCTTTAACCACTAATTTGTTTCAGCTGCCTCATAAATGTAGAATTTGTAAATGAAGTAATAAACAAGCCCAAGCCTATTCCACTGAATTAAGAAATCCTATATTCTAGAGCGTTAATCCCGTACATAAACTAAAGAAGCAAAACTGTGAGGTGACATGCTCAGCAGACTGTCTCAAAGCCACGGAACGGTTCAATAATCACTGTGGAACAAGGTTACTCATACCTGATGTTATTTATGACTCAGAGTATCTTTAAGGACTATTTCTGACATGCTGATTTAAGACTGTGTTTGATGATAAATATAACTGATCAGTAAATCGTCATTTAGTAAGAGTGCTTGTTCATACAATTAAAACTTTAAAGTATATAATAAACAGATACAAAATCCCTACCCAACCCTGAGAAGTATGGGTCCTTCCGTTCCACAACGGAAAAGCACAGCAGATCCAGGGAGCCGACACTAAGTGTGGAAATACTCCATGCCTATTATGCTATGGTTCGCAAACCATTCTACTTGCATTTACAATGGTTTTGAAAATCATTCGTTAGTAATTGTTACAAGGTATAACCAGTGTTTCAGGAGATGATGCAGCTGCCCCTTTTCAGGCTGGGTCCCTCAGCTAGACCACTTATCCTGTTTAAAAGTTACCTGTCCTCTCTCTACTTCCCTTAGGGTTCTATTCTGGGTTAGATGAAAGTAACTGTTAATAGTTTAATTGGGGAAATTAAGTCAAGCAGGTATCTTAACCCAGGTAAAGCTGCACATCTTAAGAAGCTTCTAAGGGCATGGATGCTGATGTAGATCTGATGGAGCAGAAGCGGCCAAGACTGAGACACTTCATTAAGTTAAAGACAGGCTTGAACGATCCTGTTCCAAGACAACATTTGAAACTGGCAACAGGAGTACAGATGGCAGCTGAATCAGGCATTTTAAACTTGTAAAGCTTAATAAGACTGTGGGTCTCATCATAACAGGCTAGTCCAGGTATAAATTACCAGCCTGTGTAAGGACGTTTAAGCCAGGAATACCAGTTTTTAAAAACACTGGTAGCAGAGAATAAAAGGGAAAGAATCACCAAGGGGACAAGGTTACTCGGGAAGAGCCTACACTTAAATTTCAGGCAGCATAGTTGCCTGTATAGTTGATTTACAATGTTGTGTTAGTTTCTGGTGTTTAAGAACCTGTTTTTAGATTATAATCATCGAAACTATCTTCCTGGGTTCGCTTCTTCAAAGAAGGGAAACAAAATATATACTTCGCCGCCTGTCATGTAGGGAAATGAGGGCTAAATTCATGCTGTTAGCTCTAAAACAAAATCATTCCAAAACATAATTGTAACTATAGTAAACATTATTAGTGAGACGTGAAAATTCAGAAATGGCCTTCCTTGTCAACTTACATCCACACAGTTCATTTGTAAATTGTTAGCTCCAGTTTAAAAAAAAAAAAGACAAAATGTAACTGGATGGTCAAGAGATTTATGGGGGTGATTGCCCAGAGGGACTGCTGACAGCTGTGCAGGTCTGACCTCTGTGGAAGAGAGAGGGGAGCAAGGAGGCAGAGGAGGCAGATTCAGACTTCAGTGTAGTTTGAAGAAAGTTTTTTTTTTTTTTTTTTGCGGTACATGGGCCTCTCACCGTTGCGGCCTCTCCCGTGGCGGAGTACAGGCGCCGGACGCGCAGGCTCAGCGGCCCTGGCTCACAGGCCCAGCCGCTCTGCGGCATGTGGGATCTTCCCGAACCAGGGCACGAACCCGTGTCCCCTGCATTGGCAGGCGGACTCTCAACCACTGTGCCACCAGGGAAGCCCTGAAGAAAGTTTTGACCAGACTGATGCAAAGTCCTCCAGCCAAAGTCACTCGTCAGAGAAACCCCTACTGTCCCAGAAACAGGCTTGTCTTAGTATCATGTGCTCAGTTACTGGCTGGGAGCAGTCCATGCGAAGCATGGCATCAGCAAGAAAACAGTGCTGGGTTCAGAACACTGAGCTGGAGTTGCCCATCAATTACACTCCCTGCAGTAGGAGATCTGAGAGGCCCGTTCTCATGGCTGTCAGGCAAATCCAATGTTCATAAACCATTTCACTGATTATATGATACAGTGGTGCAGGTCTTTAACAACACGAACTCAAAATTCCAAAATAGCAAAAGGTTTAAAATTTTCATATTCTCAGCACAATACGTATAATCTAGACTTGTAAATTAAAATAGGTACCAGACTGCAATTATTTTTAATAACTGTCCTCCTTGAGAATGAATTTAAATATTAATGACAATTGTTCCTTTTTATTTCTCTTCCTAACGATGGTCCCTAAAGTTTCTTAAGTATTATAAAAAAAAAAAGTCATGGACAAAAAATTCAAAATGACCTGCTAGTTTTACTCTTTCCCAGTTCTTGATGATTAAATAGCTTAAAACTAAGAGAGAGAAAAAGATATTTCAAAGAGCGCCTGCCAAAGACTGCACTAAAAGAATAACCACATGCTACCATTCTGTTATATAAAATTCTAATTTTCTGCTCCCAAATTTTGTTGATTCTATTTGTAAGGATATCAAACACTGAATTAAAAATCTAATCAAGGTAGTTTTCACCGGTATATTTATTTTCATTTTCAAACAGTTAGCACAGAGAGCCAGAAATTCACATTTTACTCATGGGACTTGGGGGTGGGGGATTTAGGGGTGAGGTCACCAGTTCTTTTTTTTTTTTAATGTTTTTTCGTCTGTTTATTAAAGTATAGTTGATTTACAATGTTGTGTTAGTTTCTGGTGTATAGCAAAGTGATTCAGTTCTATATATATATATATATATATATATATATATATATATATATATATATATATATACACACACACACACACACATTCTTTTTCATGTTCCTTTCAATTATGGTTTATTACAGGAAATTGAGTACAGTTCCCTGCACCATACAGTAGGACCTCGTTGTGTGAGGCCACCAATTCTTTAGGCACTCAAAGTATTCACAGTGCAATAAACTGAGTCTTTAAATTACTAAAGACATCTTTTAACTAGCCCGAAACGGCAATAGTTCAGCCTGTGAGGAAGCCCAGCACTCTGTAGGGCAGGCATCAAAGCACTGAAGTGACGTCTCCCCGCTTCTCCTACAGATAATGAGCTGCACGGTCCAGGGAATCACACCCCAAGTAACACAAGCGATGGACCCGGAAAGAACACCACCATTAACAACGAATTTGACACTGTCGTCTTGCCTGGGCTTTACCTCGTCATCTTTGTGGCAAGCATCTTGCTGAATGGTCTAGCAGTGTGGATCTTCTTCCACATTAGGAATAAAACCAGCTTCATATTTTATCTCAAGAACATAGTGGTTGCTGACCTCATAATGACGCTGACGTTCCCATTTCGAATAGTCCACGATGCAGGATTTGGACCTTGGGACTTCAAGTTTATCCTCTGCCGATACACTTCGGTTTTATTTTACGCCAACATGTATACTTCCATCGTGTTTCTCGGGCTGATAAGCATTGATCGCTACCTGAAGGTGGTAAAGCCGTTTGGCGACTCTCGCATGTACAGCATAACCTTTACAAAGATTTTGTCTATTGGTGTCTGGGTGCTCATGGCTATCCTGTCCTTGCCAAACATCATTCTAACAAACGGTCAACCAACTAGGGAAAATATTCATGAGTGCATGAAACTTAAGAGTCCTCTGGGAGTGAAATGGCATAAGGCCATCATTTATGTCAACAGCTGCTTGTTTGTGGTTGTGCTGGCGATGCTGATAGGATGTTACATAGCCATATCCAGGTACATCCACAAATCCAGCAGGCAGTTCGTGAGCCAGTCCAGCCGGAAGCGAAGACACAACCAGAGCATTAGGGTGGTCGTGGCCGTGTTTTTCACCTGTTTCCTACCCTATCACTTGTGCAGGATTCCTTTCACTTTTAGCCACCTGGACAGACTCTTAGATGAATCGGCACACGAAATCCTATATTACTGCAAAGAAATGACGCTTTTCTTGTCTGCGTGCAACGTGTGCCTGGATCCGATAATTTACTTTTTTATGTGTCGCTCATTCTCAAGAAGGCTGTTCAAGAAATCAAATATCAGAACGAGGAGTGAGAGCATCCGATCACTGCAAAGTGTCAGAAGATCAGAGGTCCGCATATACTATGATTATACTGATGTGTAGGAGCTAAAGGCCACCAGGCCTTCTCTTGCTTGTCGAAGTCAATGTGTACAAAGTGTAAATAAATTTGTCTTTTGATTACCCTCGCTTGAGCCCATCGAAATATGGATGAAAAGAGAACTGAGATGATATGAAGTTGGGGTATAATTTGGAACTGAGAAAAACATTAAGGCATACCCAAAAAGTGAAATTAACAAGAGGTGGTGTGTGTCGCTGAGTGGCAGGGATCATGGCTCAAGGTTGAAGGAGCAGGTTACAGGTGCAGAAAAGGCCACAGCAATGCCAGCGCACTGCAGGAAATGCTTCCAGGAAATGCTGGTGCTCTGAAGCCACTTCTGAAAGAAGAGGAAGTGGAGGGAACTCTATCTAACCTGGATCCCTAAGATTTGGGAAAGAAAATGCTGTTTTCAACACAGCTCATACACTGCAGATGTAACTGAGTAAATATGGATTGCTAGGTCTTTCTGTCATTGTATCTATGGCCCATACACAACCTTTAGCCATTATCCCCTGTCTGTGTTTATTTATGTCTTATGCATATGAGAAAAACTTGCACAGTGCGGGGTGGGGGGTAGGCAAGAAAGTCCACCTGTGTTTTTTTAAGCAACGCATTTGAAAGACTTAAGTCAATTAACTGATTTTAAACTTAGATTATTTCAGAGAAAAAAAAAAGTGTGACCAAAAAAAAAAGAGTATTAAGACAAGTAGATTTTGGATAAAACACTCTGAACTTATGTTTGACATTCTTATACCCTATGCTGCATTTGAATCCTCCTGTACTAAGGGTAGAGAAGAGAATGTGAAGGCTTGGTTAATAATCAAGTATATATAGTTTATTCAAAAGCCACTTAATAGTCCTTATTTTAGAAAAACTAGAGTTTTAAAATAGTCTTCCTTTTGAGCTGTATCCCATCATTAATAGGGATATCATTAGTTTAAAAGTAACACCTTCAGGTGAAGAACAGAGCTCAATAAATCAAGTCAAAAAAGAACTATCTTAGAATAGTTTCTGCTTCGATATAAACCTTTGAGCCTTCATTCTTTTTCAAAGCCTTCAGCTGCTTGACCACTGACTAGATGCCTAATTTGTTCCTAACACTCAACAAGGAACCAGGGGAGCGTTAAAAGAACAGGAGTGAAGGCATGTTTGCTGAGGAAAAGGGAACATTACCGGTTAACGGAGACAAAGCAGACATACACATGCAAAACAGTGCGATATTTTATTTAGACTCTTGTAAACGATCTGCCTGCGAAATTCTAAAAAGCTAAAGTGAGCAAAAAAGAAGTCAAATATCCCACTCAAAAGTGATACTACCCACTTCCCTCTGTGTGTGTGTGTGTGTGTGTGTGTGTGTGTGTGTGTGTGTGTGTATTCTGTTAAAGGCATGTTCACCTCAGAACCTAAAAACTAAGAACCTACCATCTTTAATAGCATCAATGGCTCCATTTGGTGCTCTGAAATTTACCAAACCCCAGACTTCATTTAATCCTCTAAAATTCAGGCCTCAGTCTAAGAGGTCCTTAAAATATTTCAATCCCACTTGCATGTTTCTAAAATTGGATTGCTGTAGAGTTAGTGGGTATACTTTATGTAAGGGTGGATTTATTCTCTGAAATTACATGATTAAATCAATGGGACATCTTGAAACATTGACTTAGGAAAAAAATAGAAAGGATTATCCCTATTTTTTTAAAGCTATATTACCAAAACATCAGAATCATACTGCTTGTTTTTTACACCAACGCTCACATTGTGGTCACAAAAATTACTTATCCAGGCCAACCAAGAATGAATCATTTATATAACTAACATAATATCAACAGGAATAGCATAAAATATTGTGCTGGTGTCATAAGTTAATACAAACTACTGCATTAATATTGAAGAAAATAAGCATTCTATTTGACTGGTTTTTAATTAATTGATAATTTGGAAACAATCTTAAACTTGAAATCTAAAATCTCTTACATGGAGCCTTTGGATTATAGTCAATGTTTCAGGACCCTCTTAAGGCAGCAATAAATAACAAAGTTAGTCTTTATTTTATGCAAATGAGAAACATATTCAGATACTTTCAAAAAGAAATTTTTCTATTACTTATAAAACTTACATGCAGAGAAACTGACTAATAGAAAATCTTCAGTGGATTACTAACTCTGTTATATTCATTATACCGTTCATACCATTTTCTTCTCATTTCCAAACAGTATATCATAATTTTTTTCTCAACGAAAGCTTCAAGGGAATGGTAACAAGGAAAATCCATAAATTTAGGTAAACAGCTAAGCCAAAATTGTGCACAGAGACAGTACAACCTAAACCACACATTTTATGATCATTCTGGAGAAATGTGATATATGTGAAAAAAATAAACAAAAAAAACAACAAGGGCAAAATAAAGCTTGGGGGTCACTTAAATCTCATAAATAGAGAGTTTTCTCCCAGACAGAACACCGCAAGAAGACAGCTATCAAATCAATAAATACTTACTAGGCACATACCATGTAAAAAAAAAAATGTCTAACATTATATTTACAATAATCTTTGGCTATATCTAAGTAAATTATAAAAGTAAATATTTCTTAAGATCAAACATTTTCAAATTTCAACACAAACATCTGGTAGATGCTGACTTAGCTCCCGTCCCCAGCCCTCTATCACCATCTAGTGGTAAAATTCATGAAACACCTGAAGAAAACGACTCCTGTCCTATTTACTGCTTGCGACTGACTACACAATAACATGGCCTAACCCTTCCCTCCTCCCCCGAGTATTCCTTCAGTCATCTCTAATGCTAAGGTACACCAAAAACAGTCCTGGAGCTGCCCAGACAAATGTATGCTGGAAATGTTTAAAAAAATAATTGATACCTATAAGAAATTATCTTACAGATGTTAAAAAAACTAAAAAGGCTGCAACATACATGGATTTCACAGGGAAAATGGAACAAATACTGGCTGCTCTTCCTTGACATACAAAAAAATTTTAATTAAATATAAAATGATTTATTAGAGTTTATTTATTAGAGTTGAAGAAGGAGGAATAAGATTGTCAGTGTTAAAATTTTTAACGTATCAAGAAATGCATGGGATTCAAATGGCAACTTTTATTTTGAATATTCTAAAGTTTTTCTTATAAGCTACAATAACAAGAAATCATCTAAAATGATTTTTATAATGGTGTAATGTGGCTATCAGACCACCTATCTTTTCTCCTCCTCATTTGAAAACGCAAGATATGGAACTAAACTGGAAATTCCTTTCTTTCAAACAGCTTCATTGGCAAGCGTTCTTGATAAAGTGGCCAATTTCTCCTTGAATAATGCCAGAGAATATCCACTGGTTGCAGCAGTTCTCAGAAATGAGCCACACATCTGATTAAATCAGCCTAGCTTATGAACAAGAAGCTAGAATTAGTCACCAGACCGCCCAAAGCTTCCAAGTCTAAGTTTAGGTTTAAATGTTATAAACAAGACTTTCCAACAACACTCTAGACATGTTTATCTGGACACACATATAAACACACAGCATGTATAACGAGGGCTAATAGATTTAGTATAACAAACATGACTCAGCTCCTTAACCTATGGTAGTTTTCAAATAGTCCTTAGAAACAGACCTTAAACATCCCATCCCATGCTTGTTACTACTAGCCCAAACCAAAATACTTTCAGTAACAGTGAAGCCATCTGTCAAGTATCAAAAATAAATATCTCTTGTGTTTCCTCAAAAAGCCTGAACCATATCACCAGTGTCTTTAGATTTTTATGTGCTGTTTTATGCAGCTAGAGAAATGCCACCATTAAACACAATAGAAAAATGAATAAGTATATAAGGACGTGAATACTGGGCAGAACACTTACATGATATAAATTTGGAATCATCTAGATCAGGGCTTCTCAACCCCATCAAACCCAATGCACTCTTTCTGTGGGATATATTTCAACCTATTTTTAGTACAGTGATATGAAAGCCAGACACAATATAACCTATCTGCACACACAGACCTCACTTTGCCTGGTACTGTGGGACCATAACAATATGGACTGCATCGCTTTCTCTACCTCATCCAAGGAGGCTCCTTAACCCTTGAACTTGATTAACAGCATCACCATCCACCCAGGCACCTGAACTGGAAATTCTGAGTCATCCTATGACCCCTCTTGCCCTCACCCCTATTAGCAGCCCTGCACCAAATCTTGCAGATTTGCCCTCAGATACAGTGGGCAAGCTAGGCCTCCACCCGGCCTGGCCCTGCATCGGGCTTGCCTCGGGCCGGGGGAGGCTGTGTCGTCTCATGGACCAGCAAGGACCTGGGAGCACAGCAAACCTGGCTCCCACCTCCCACCGTACACCCAGCTGAGAGGAGAAAACGAACCAACTGCACCACGATTCTAAACTGCCGGCACTGCTGCTAGAGGCCTCAGGTTCTCCCTTCCGTCCCAGGTCCTCACATACTCTTCTCGCCTAGTACTTTTAACACTCAATGGTTATTTTCTAATGAAATAAAAATAGCTAACTTTTATTGGGCACTCTCTACACAGCAGGCATCGTTCTCAGCACCTGACCTGCATCAACTACCTTCATGCCCTTGATAAACCCCTGGCTCCAGAAGTTCTGGCTTTAACCACGGCTCAGTACTGAAATGAAACGCACGCCTCAAGGTATTAATGACATGACCAAAAGCCTTGCCAATTATTTATGTTACCGAATGCTAGGAGCACAAACTATTTCACCACTGCAGATAAAGCTGGGGTTGAAGTTGAGAAGCACCCTTAAGCAAAGCCTCAATAATTTCTTTACTAAATATGAAAGATTATACTCACTATTAAGAGAACGTTAAGCCTACCAATCACACGTATTTGATCATTTTATTCCCTTATAATTCAGATGAGCATACAGTTCAGGATCAAAACCTAGATAACTTTTGAGAGTGCAAGTGTCACGTACTGAGCTGGCACGGGTGTAAGCTGAGACAGTGCGGGCAAACCCGTGGGCACAGTGCGTCTGAAAATTCGCGTCTACGTTAGGATTGCGTTACCCAGTTAAACAGGCAGCTTAGGACAAGGAAAAAGGGCTCAGGGAATCCAGCCATTTCATCAGCGAGAGGCCCCACAGTGAAGCTTCTTCCGTCCAGTTTACTAACACAAACTGGGAAGCCCTGGATGCTGGATGAGCAGGTATTCAACAAAAATCTCTAACGGAGGTTTCCTGGGCGGGTGGATAACGGTTTCTAGGTCAGTGGTCGCTGCTGGCGGCTCTGTTCAACGCCACAGGAAAGAACCCAGCTCACCCAAGTTGAGTATTTTTATTTGCCTTGGCTTCCTGAAGGAACATATAAGCTAAATTCTAGTTTAAATTCTCTCTCTCCTCTACAGCAAAACCATCACAAATCTTTTGTCCCACTATTAACGACTAAGTACGAAATTTATGATTGGTATGACTTCAACAGGATTTTAGAGAGGGAGGCTGCATTTGTCCTTCCAGCACACAGGCCTCCGTGGAGACAACTAAACAAACAGGCTTGTCAGGAGGCTGGGCCACTGAGGGCACTGATGTCACCAACGAACTACAACTCGGGTTAGATAAACACCCCCTACAGGAAGCCTGCCAGGCTCCCGAAGGAGGAGTAGAACATGGGATCCGAACGAGCCTTCCGGTCATGATGGAGTCACACAAGTGGAACCACACGTCCTCCTTCAACCCACCCCGTGATCCCTGGGAATAAGACAAGGGCAACATGCACCGCTGCTCCCTGAACAGCTCACCTGAGGACTAAACACAGAAACTTGGCCTCACTGATTCTACATTCTGATGACGCCAACTGGTCCATGCAAAACAGCCTAAGAATCACTGCTGTGCTCCAAATAGGAACTAAACAGGTACGTAGCTCTCTACAGCATTAATGGCCTAAAACTACAGAAAAATTTCTCGGTCACGCTGCCAAGGAAACTAAATTGCCAACGAGGACCACACAACACTCGCACAAAGCAGAAGCACACACAAGTGTGCTTTAGCTAACAGCAGTTTGCTGGACAGAGAAGAAGACTGAGTCTACAAATTTCAGGCGTGCTTAGTCTTGGGGCGGGGGGGTGACAACAACAGAAACCTGCATGAGCTCACCCACAGCATTCAGCTAACCTCAGGCAAGTTCGCTGGAGTCTCCCCACCACAAAACCTTCCCCTCAACGTGCTAGCGCCTGCTCTCACACATCACGCAGCCCGAACAGGCGACATCTATTTGTCCGAACAACTCCGGGGAAGTTTATCTAACTGATAAAAGGTTTATCTAACTGATATCGAGGCACGGGGAAGTCATTCCGCCCTATACGTGAGTTGACTTGAATTTCGTGCTAACAGAACAGCCTGTTTGTGGCCTATCGAACATACACTGTACATCTGCTTTAATTATTAAAGAAAAGGGTGCACAGACCAGAAGTAAAGGCCCTTGTTAAAAATAGGGATTAAATTCTTCCCTTCCTGGGGTGCCAGTGTTGGTCCTCCTTCCATGACAAGACAGACGCCCGTCCCAGGGGCCAAGGCCACACTGACTCACTGTGTACGTGCCGATCTTTTTTTGGAAACCATGAAGGAATGTATCCCTGACTTGTTTTATGTGCTCTGTTCTGAGAAGACATAAAACTGTGCTGAAAACCATGTTTCTCCAGAGCAGTTCCTCAAGTATCTGAGAGGCTGTCTCCTGGGCTTTAGTCCTCAGTTTGGCTCAAATCAAACATTTTTCTATTCCTATTACAGATTGTTTATTATTTTCATCGACATAATAAAAATGAAGTATTCATTCTCTATGAGTCTCCTTCCGGCCGAAGCTTCTCTCAGTGACTTCTGAGGCTCATTTTCCTAACTTGTTCTAACGATTTACTAAAAAAGCTGAGCCGTCAGAGTGCCAAGTAAATAAACCGTCTTATAAAGCAGCGCGCAATCCTCTAAGGGACCCGTCCTAGGATGAATCATTATGCAGGTCGGGGGTCCAGAAACCTACGGAAGGAACACAAAAGTGGGTAGATACAAATGAGTAGATGATTTGATGCCACTGGGTTAACAGTATTTAAAAATATCCACAGTCCTTGTTTTCAGATGAATTCCATCGTCTCTCTTATCTTTACCTACAGGACCAGAGCATACAGTTGCAGGATATTCCCTGTCTTTCCCCTGTGTGTTTTGGTAACACACATTCACTCAACAAACATTTCTGAGAGCCTGCTATAGGAGCGGGCACTGGTGAGACCAAAACAAGCCAACCAAGGCAGCCACTGCCCACTCCAGCTGAGATTGATATAAAAACATAGGCCATGTGGGAAGTATATGAACAATGCCAAGATGTCAGGGACACGCCCAGGGATAGTGACAGGTGAACTGAGTCTTAAGAGCAGTATGGAAATAATGAGAAAGGATACATTCTGGAGACTCCGAGGGATAAAAGAAAATGCCCTCTGGCTTTATGAGCACTTTTCCAAAAATCCATACATAGAAGAGGAAATACATGCACTGAGATTTTGTTTTTGTGACTACGAGTTCTCAATTTTGACTCTTTGTGAATATCATCAACTGAAATTCATTCTTTCTGATTCTTAAGGTTAAACCCAATCTAATATTAGCAACACAGAAAACCTGTTTGAGCAATTCAACTAATTGAGACTAGGTATTCAACTCATGACTCAACGTCAGTGCCTATGTCAAAGTGAGGTTTTTGTTAGCCGTCCACAAAATATGTAAATATTGCACATATCAGTTCTTTTTATGAACTGTTACTGGTGCCAACCTTCCAGAAGGTGGAGCTATCGTACCAGACATTTGTTTCTCCAATAACTCTCAGATAAAGGTAAGCACACAACTGCCAACGAATTTCCATGCCTGTCGCTCATTTCAAGAGGTTAAAACAAACCAAAAAGCACTGTTTTCCAGTATAGTGACTAATTATGTTCTAAAGACATACTTTCTGCCACGCCCTTCCACTACCCTAAGTCAACGCACTGACTTTGGCAGGATTTGATGCCTCACATAGAGAAACACACAAAGGCACGTCTGCATTCCATGTTTTTCTACCAGATCACACTTTTTAAAAGCACGTCTTCAATTACTGTATCACAAAGCTCGAAAGCGTCACGGTACAGTGAATTATGAACGCCTCACCATGACGATCAAGATATCCTCACATTATGCCCCACCCGCCTCGGCTGACTTTCCTTCCCTGATGCCTTAGCTTACACCGTTCTTTTCCTCCCAGATTGACTTTCACCCTATTCTAGGCATAAAAGAGCCATCATTTCAGACACCAGCTCCTTCACAGATCCTTTTCGAGGGCAACTTCCAAACTCACTTCTTTTTTTTTTTTTTTCCTGGCCATGAGGATTGAACTCTGGGCCTCATCAGTGGAAGCGTCGAGTCCTAACCACTGGACTTCCCTAAATTCATTTCCTTTAAATTTCTCTGCACTTTCCTATAATGTTTCTATTGAGCCTTGTACTAAAATCCTCTGTATCCTTAACCCAGTATATCTCTCAATGTCCAGTGGAGTCCTGTCTGCAAACATAACCCCCTCTCCACACACACACACACACACACACACACACACACACACACACACACACCACTCTAAATCACTTGTCAGCAAAGCTTTATTTTAACTTTTTAAAAACAATGTAACCCAGTAAAGAGCTCCTGCAGTTAAAATAGATTCATTGAAAATGTCCATATCTATCTAAATGTCCATCAATAGGGACTGACTAAATAAATTATGGGATACTACAAAGCTATGCAGAAAAAATGGCATAATTATATAGGGCTAACATGAGTAAGTCCCCAAGACAGCAAGTGGGATAAAACAAATTGCTCTAGTGTGGCTAACCGTCCAGTGAAGCAAGTGGGAAAAACTGGGGATAAGGCAGTAACAATAAAGTTGTTTTTGTACCTAAAGAAAAGATTTTGGAGTAAGGAACAAAGACAGACATTTATAGAAGTAAGTAAACCAGCTTTTAAGGCAGCCGTTGCCAGGCTGGATGGAAACTGACTGGAAACGATAACAGACCTTGGAGGATTCCCCGTATTAGACTCACTCTATTTGTACACAAATACACAAGAGATGTTTATATATAACCGGTCTCGTAACTGACAAGGCAGAGTCCCGCCTGGAAGCAATGCTGGGGAAAGGAAATGTGTGCGTGTGTGAGCATATGGGGTGGGCTGGGGGTGGCGGTCATACCCGGTTATGTGGAGGGTTCTGAGATCAATCAGGATGAAGCCCCGTGGTATTTTAATCCTAGGGTTCCACAAAGGGAAATGGAAATAAATTGAGGGAACATAGAACTATTCGGCATAAATCAAAGCATCAGAGACAAAAGGAAAACAAAACATCGATTATGTTGTCTTTTTTCCTTTTTGGAATCCTGGAAGCAGGAAATATGCCCTCTACATATTATTATTACTGCTACTACTATTATTATTACCATCATCGTTATTATTTTATTTATTTTGTATTGAAACTGGTGTCTAGTGTTGAATAAAGCCACGTTATTTGCGTCGTTAATCATCAGAACAGAATACCTAGTTTTTAAAATACACAAAATAGGATCAATAGTTTGTCAAGATAAAATATTTTTGCAAACATTAATAAGATACTTATTTCCATTTCTAATAGAGAAAAAATGTATACAAGCTAATCTTTACATTTAGGCATATGCACAAAATGCCCAGCATAAATCTCAAGGAAATACAAAAAATTTTACATCCTGCATTGAAATATGTCCAAGTCTTTCACAAATATGCCCAGGTTTCCACAAGCTCCAAACTCTGGGACACCTGAGGCCAGTTTTCAAAATCTGGGTGACAGGGCGAGTGAGGTGCATAAAGAAAGGAAGACTCCACTCCTAAAACCTCCCGGCTACAAAGAAGGAGTAACAACAGACAGTGTAAGGACAGATTTGTATCATTCACTGACATCCAATAGGGAAAAAAAAGGATCAGAGAAGACAGGCTGAAATATAAAACTCAAGGCCCCAGGAGAAGTCAGACATTCTTGTTTTTGCTACATAAGTCCCTGATGATATTCTTACTTCCTCCTTGGGTTTCACCTAATCTGTGGATGTTCTAGCCCTAGTCTCTGTCTCAAGGTCTCCCTATGAATCTCTCCTCTCACTAATACCACCCAACTAGTCCTCTGATCATCATCATTTCTGCTCTCAGGGCACAGGGTCTGCACGGGCGTCCAAAGCTATGGCGGTAACTGATTAGGGCCAGGCAGCTGGAGGGAGCTAGACAAAACAGGAGGCAGGACATCTGCCTGGAGGATGAAAGTTCCTCCAAGGGCTGTAAGATCAGAGGCTCCGAAACAGCAAGGCAGGGAGGCTCACACGTGGCCACATTTCTGACTTACCCAGACACTTTTGGAAAGAGAATTCTGAGCCAGAAACAAGGATTCTGATTGGTTCATTTGAAGTAGGGTCTTGGAATCTGCATCATTAAAGCTCCCCGGCTGGTGTCAATGACCAGACAAGTATATAAACAATGACTTAAAAGAGTCAGAACTGCTTCAGAGTTCCCAGGTGAGCAGAGGGCAAGGAGGACCGCCCAGGGGCCCAGGGGTGAAGAGGTGGTAGCCCCAGGCTTTTCTTAAAAGCCTCCCAAACATTTGAAGAGAAACCACAGGACGTGCCCTTGCCCTGCTGGCAGTAAGCTCCTATAGCCAAAAACTCTCCTAAGGCAGACACTCTGTCTTGAAACATGCAATCCTGAGAAGACAGGATGAACAGACAACTCACCAAGTTCCTCCTGGACCCTTACGTTTTCATCTTCCCCAGTTCCAAGGCAAGCACAGCCTTAACCACTAACTCTACCACTCGCCTTGGTATCCATCATCATGATTACCCTCACCACTTATCTGCTGCCATCACTCTCTTTACCTCAGATTAAAAAATGTCACACCTGCGTACAACCAGCATTTCCTGATGAGAAAATACACTTTTTCTGTGCTCCCAACAAGGCCTGTCCTGCCTAGAGGAGCCGGCTCTCAGATGCTTGATGAATTAACGAACCAGCGTTCACTGTTCACGTGGCTGTGGAAAAGAGCCGCTGAACTGGGGAAGGAATCCTGAACTCTGAATCTGAACTCTGGCTGCAAAGTCCAGCCCAGCTACCTCCCCGCCTGAGCAACTTCGTTACATTCTCCCAAGTTCTACTCTCTCATCTGTAAAAATAGAAGCAGCTGTCCCTCACATGGTTCCTGTGTAAACCGGCTGTGACAGGATCTAATACAAAGAAAGCGCCCCTCAGTCAAGTGTGGGAAAGGATGTGTATCTGTGCTTCGATCCAGTCCTCGCAGACAAGTGTTCATCTGAGTCCCCCGGCGACCTGCCCATACGACTGCTATAAAGCAAAGGCCACGCACCGGCTTCCCACGAGCCAGTCAGTCAGTCAGGTTCCGTTTCGCCCCACAAGACATCAGGCCTACACGATTCGAAAAGTGTCTGACTTAGACGGCACGTGAAACCAGAAGAGACGTAAAAGTGCAGTTGAGAGCACGAGCTCCAGGAGCGGCTCTGCCAGGGTCCAAATCCCAACTCTAGGGGCTGTGGGACATCTCTGTGCCTCAGTTTCCTCATCTATTAAGAAAGAGGTGGAACCCACCCAGCTCGTGGAGCTGTTGCGAGAACCCAACGAGTTAAAACACAGAAACACAAAAAAGTGTTTAAAACAGGGCAATCACCACTTGAGGTTCTGACAACACTGGCCCATCCACAGAGGAGGCAACATTGGACCCTGACAAGGTCTAGCTGAGCAGCTGCCCCCCCCCACCCCTGGGTGGGCCATGAGCTCTCCACTTCTCCACCATTCCTCAGTCCCCAAGGGTCTTACACCTGGTCTGCTTCACTTATCTGGACTACCTGTCATCAGGTGACCACCTGTAGGGCTCTCCCTTTGGCCTTGGACTTTGCAACTCCTGGTATCAAGAGGAAAACAAGCAGATCCAGTGAATTTAATTTAATGGTAATGTCCACCTGAGTCGTGCTGCATACAAACATGGGGCACCCCGTGGAGAAGGCAAGAAACACAAGAGAGCACGGGGACAAATCATGGGTGTTTCTGAGACCGTCAGAATAAACAGAGCCTCCTGCAATAAGTCAGGGAAGTCTTGAGAGCCGCAGTTCAGAGACTGCTAGTGCTAAATCATCCATTTCATCAGCATAATGTTTACATCTGAAGGACTCTGCAATGTGCCCTGGCAATCGTCCTTGTCTCTTTGTCCTTACATGTATTTGCCCACCAGATCTCCTTGCAAGCGGAAGCTAGCAAGCCTCTGTAGGCAAACGGGTGCTCTGAGCCCCAGGGGTCAAAGCAGCAGCCAGGACTCTATGGGCACCGGGGAGGGAGGGAGAAGGGGTGCACCCAGGCACAGCCAAGTGGGAAGCTTCCCTAAACCAGCCCTGCGCCCCTTGGGGCCTCCGCCGAGTCTATTAAGGATCAGTAGTGACTACTGGGTTTGTATGTAAGACTCAAAATAAGCAAATATGCTTCATGAGGGAAGGGACCTGGGTCTGACTTAGTCACTACTTCATCCCCAGTGCCTGGAACACAGCCCATTACACAGTAGGTGCACGTAAAGTACCTAGAACAGCACCTGGCATATCATAAGCACAGAAATAAGTACTACTGACTATTGTGACTGCAAATGTACTTTATGTTTTTAAGTCAAACTGAACTTGACACGTTAAACTGTGAGCCCACAATCCGGCCGTGGAACCACCTGAGAGAACACACCTGCAATGTAGCAGCCTAATAGAGAGCTTCCAGGGCAGAATTTCTTATCTGGTTCTGCGTCACACACTCTGATGAGGGATTCGCAGCCCAATTCTGAGTACTTCCATCTCTAACTGCACACGATTCTTCAGTGGGAATGACACTGGAGCGCTCCTTGGAACATTACGAATTATATTATACAACCTGGAAGAAACCCAAAATACAGAGATTTCCTGCCTCTCACTTTCAAAACAGTAACCTTAGCAGCACACACTTAGCAAAAGATTAACGCATGATGAGTTTATCTGAAGTCCTACTCGGGACCTGTTGGGTTGCCCAAAGAGTTCGTTTGGGTTCTTCCATAACATCTTACAGAAAAATCGAAACGAAATTTTTGGCCAACCCAAGATTTGTCAGTAATGCTTAAATATGGAAAAAATTAATGTGGGGAAAAAAATAACAATAACAGCACCTCTTATCTAACAGATGGGGTCATGGATGCCAGAATGCTTCTTTACTCAAATACTAATTCCACATTTTGGGGGAGCCCCGCTCACCACCTGTTTGTCACACCATGTGGCCGCTGACAAGAAACGGGGAGCAAAACCTGCCCCCCCCACAAAATGTGTCTCTTAGGCCTGCTAATTATTTTGAGCTGGAAACAATCCAGGCACCAAAGACTCAGGAACCTTTGACTTACCCCCCTAACTGCCTAAAAGAATTTAGGTAGAGGACCTGTTCCAGGGAGGGAGCTACCACTACAGATACCTACAGTATAATATGAATTAGGTGTGTAGACAGGGAGGAACCTAGCAGAATTTGTTTGTTAAAATGCCTCTCGGGGTCCCACTGTCTCTGTACAGGGTACAGCAAATGTTTGTTTACCAAACACTGGCTCTTCTTTCATCTTCCTGTGAATTGCCTTCCCCCGCTTTGAATTCCCAGACCACTAACCTCAACATCTTCTCTTGTCTTTGGTTGAAGACGGAGTTTGAGGTGGTGGCTTCTGCCATTTTGGTGAGTTACTCAGTTTTCCTGGGTCTCTCCCATGTACACATGTTATTAGACTTTTTAGTCGGTCTCAGGTCAACGTAATTCTGAGGCCAGCCCCAGGAACCTAGAAGGGTAGAGGGCAGTTTTTGCCTCCCCCATGAGCTTCCTCTTAGGAGGGTGTGGTAGCTACAGCCATGTCTTCCCACCTCAGTGACCCCACCAGCTCTCCACCTTTTACCACATGTTGAATTTGGCAATGGCGAAGTTTACAAAGAAAACCTGCTGAGGTTGTTGCCCAGCTGTTCATTTGCCGGATGACGTGGCGATGTCGGGGAGAAAAAAAAAAAAAGTAGAAGAAAGTTCAAGAAGAAAAAAAAAAAGGACCACGCTTTTTTAGGGATCACTGAAGGAAAGGAACTAGCACAGAGGCCAGCCCGACACGCACGGAGATCCAAACATCTCTCTTCCTCCTTGTTTCCATTTCCCAACCTTGAGTGAGTTCTAACTGACCAATTCAGCAGAGTGACAGCTGACCTACTATCTCATGGTTTCTGTCAAGTTCCTGATTTTCATCTGTTCCTGAAGACGAGTGAGAACTCTGCGTAGAACAGTCTTAACCTGGAGCGTCCACTGAGACATGTTCTGAAATGAATGCTGTTTGACTCACAGATGAAGGGCTACAAACAGGTAAGGAAACAGCTTTTCCATGAAAGAACATCAGGGTGTGTGAAGGGGCCATGAGAATGGAAGAGGAGAATTCTGGGCTAGGCGGCAGTGGTGCCGAGTACCACTGCACTGTCCCCATTCTCAGTAAGTTCCTTTGGGTTTGAGAACTATAATTGGTTGATGTAGTAATATATTTGCTCGTGCTGGTTTGGGGATCCAAATCTGAAATTTTATCACTGATGATTGTTTAGGATTTCCGATTGTGGCTGTCAAAATACATCTGTGATGAGGCGAAATCAGAGAAAATGCTTGAAAGGTATTCACCCAGGACAAACATTTCAAAAGCCTGTAGATATATATCAAAATTGCCTCTAAAAACTGCAAACTCAATTATGATAATAATACCTATAAGTCAGTGTGAGTATGTTTTGGTTGGCCAGTTCACGTAGGCATAGATATACAGTTAGTATCTATTTGTGCATATACTTACTTATATAGATAAAAGCTTTTGTCTTTGTTGTTATTGGGATAAATTAACCCTATTAATACCTAGTAAAGTATGTATTTACCTTGAAAGTGAATCACAAACATCTCTCCTGTGCATAGCAAAACTTTAAGTTCACATGTTAACTTATCATGGTCTAGGACTAACCAGCTAAATTATTTAAAATACTTTAAACATTATAAATTTACAGGACACACAGGGGAATTAGCGCAGATCCACACTGTCAGCACAGTGAACCAATCAGAAATTTTTTTTTCAAGCAAGGATGCCTAATTCTATGGGGAAAGTGAACCAAAGGTCACGCTGGTAAAACAGAAAATCCTCCATAGCTTGCATATTTAGCTTCCTAAAACGTACAGACTTGAAACAGCTTTGGCACTAAAAAAAAAACCTAGATAAGTTTAAAAAAATAAATAAATAAAACAATGTACTCACTCTAAAATATCAAAATAACCTTTTATGATCTGTGAACATAACAAATAAATTTTAGACTTCAATAAAATCTATAAATACACACATAAAAGTATGCACATCTATACACATCACACACTGGTAATAATACACAGAAACTGTAGATTGTCGTGTCTGTTACAGCTTAGTAAGGAAGAAATGAGGGGACACCAAGATACTCAAAGCGTGAAGACCCAGGAAGGGAGAGTGGGCAGGGCGTGGGGAAAAAAACTACTGTTTGCTGAGATGTGAAAGTGCCCATTTCACACTTGAGGAAGTAGGCAGACAGGAGGTAACCACCCTGACCAAGGTTACCCAGCTGATATCACAGTGAGCTGAGCCCCTGGGCACAAGGAAGGTACCTGCACCCCACAGGGTTTCAGTCAGCCCAGCCTTCCCACTGCTACACCCCTCCCGGCCCTGCCACACTGTCCCACCAATCGCCAATGGGCATGTCCTTCAATCCTCTTCAACTACTTTCATCCTCAATCATGCATTTGTAGGAGAGTATTTCTAATTCCCTGGTGCGAAGAGTGTTCAATCTAGTGTCACACACATATACTGGGGAGAAAAATTACTCTAAAAACATAAAATTATAATTATCCTTGACATATTTAAACAGGATACAAAAGGGGGAAGGAGACAGGAGTAGAAAAAGACAGTCTCTCAAAATCAGGAGAATTTTGGGGGGTGGGGGGGTGGGGGGGAGACACATTAAAACAGCTAATGGGTACACCAGGCAGCAAAATACTAAGAAACCACCCTCTAAGAGGCCTGCCTACCAAGCTCCTGAGTCCCATTCCCCTATTTGTAAAACAGTGATGATATTAGCACAAGACTACTGTGAAATTAAATGAGATATTATTTGTAAAATCTTTAACATAGTAATGTAGAAAGTGTTCAGTAAATGTTGGCTAACATCATCATTGCTTTCACTATTATTACAAAGACTCATTTAATCGAAGCAGATGTGTATGAAATTACATATCAGACCACTGGAAAGCATAATTTAGACATTTCAATACCTCTGTAGACCAAAACAGACAGATAAGATATAACGTAAAGCCGTTTACAACAGTGCCTGTCAAACTTTGCTACACGTCAGAATTACCTGGGGGGCTTGTTGAAACGCTTATCCCTGGGCCCTACTCCCCAAAGTTTCTGATTCAGTAAGTTGGGGCCAGAGAATCTGCATTTCTAACAAAGTCCCAGGTGATAGTAATGCTGCTGGTCTGGGGGTCCACCCTTTAAAAACCACTCATCTACGGTGAATCCCACATTCACATCTGCCTGACTAATAAATCTATCCATGTGTTTCTCATTCAGTCTAAGTCAGTTAACGAGAGGGCAAAATAATGAATAAATGCTTAAAAAGCAAAAGCACCCCCCATTAGTTTTGATTTAAAAAGAAAGGGAAACAAACAGATATTTCCCATTAGATCTATGATGTTCCTGAAGTCAACTGCTGAACTGAGAAATATTGGAGGTTTGGGGGGTTTTTTTCCAACGTACGAAGAGCTAGCATTGTTTCTGCAGTTAGGCAGGAGTCCTGCATGACGCAATTCTAGCAAGTTCACTTAGTCCGATGTGGCAAAGCCTGCGGAGTACTGACGGCACACAGTGAAGCTGTGTTTCCGGGTCAGACTGTGCCAGTTTGAACAGTTGCACCAAGAGCAAGAACCCCAGCCACATTTTCTCAGATGGCTCCAGCAGAGCCGCTGGTGACCCACCTTGCTTTTTCAGATGCAAAAGAAAAGGGCGGAGGAACACTGTTGCCCATAACAATGTTCATTCTATAAAATGTCCCTAGAGTGAATTTAGGTGCTGAGGCTTCCCCAAGCCAAAGTCTGTATGGTAAGAAACCAGAAGTCATGTTTCTTCCATTTGGTTTCAACATTTCTTTGAAGGTTAGGTTGGTACCAGGGAGCTGTCTCTGGAATGCCAAGAACAGACCAGTCCACAGAGACACAGGTCGAAGCCAAGGCAAGTTTTTTCTGCCGTCTCCTTCATGGGTACCCTCATTTGCAGAGGGCTGTCTAGCGGAGGAGGACTGAACACTAAGGAGAGTTTCTTTCAACTGAAAATTACATCGTCGGCATAAGAGTGCCACACCTGTCTAGGCAGAGCGGTAGTTCTCAAAGTGCAGTCCCCAGACAGGCTGCTGCACCAGCATCACCAGCGAACTTGTCAGACATGCAAATTTTTGATCCCAAACCTACCGAACATGAAACTGTGGGAGTGGAGCCCAGCAGTCTGTGTTTTAATAGGCTTCCAGGTAATTGTGTTGCACGTTCAAGTTTCAGTTCCATTGGGTAAAGTGTCACTAAGTCCTGAGATAACTCTAGTTTTCACCCGCTTTCTGGCATAATGGTAAACCGTTCCCCCTTTCTACCTCAGAAGTGTCCTGGTTTGGACAATAAATTACATGGTCATCCTTACCCTTCAGATCGGATGCTACAAAGGGGTTTCATTGGTTGGATTCTGTTTACTGCTTGGGATTTCAAATTAAGTGCATGTCTGCTACTACATTCTGGTACTAAACCCATCGCTGCCCTGAATGCTGAAAGATGCACTGCCTCCTAAAAGTCTAGGGATCATGGCTACAGAAATCCATTTCAGAAGAAGTATCCTATCTTTACCAAAAAAGAACCCACCATCAAACTATATAAAGTCTGGTTTAAATTTCTAGCATGTGGGATCAAGTCTCCTCCATCAGGTCTTTAAAATCCTTTTTACTAAATCTTCTGGTTCCTCTACAGGGAGTTTTCTTTTCCCAACTAGCAACCAAGAAAAGTACAAACTTAGTAGGAAATTTACTGCTCGTCTTATCTTTGTGGTAATAACTTGGAAATATTAATTCACAGAAAAACCAAGTTTGCCACAAAGTTTCTCAAGCCACCTGTTCTTTTAAAGGCAAAGTGAGATAATGGTCATATGCTTTTGGATCTGATACATTTTCCATTCCTTTGAAATCTTTTGTCTTCACTCAGCCTAAATTAAATTGCTGGCTTTTTATTCTTCACTGAAGTCTTCCATCTGCTGTTTCTGAAAAGCATCAAAGGCCTCAGATATCATGTTCTGACCCTTTATCTTTCAGATAAAAGTCAGAGAGGGATCGGTGGCTTCTGTTCAATTATGTAACATCTGCTATTGAGGCTAAAATCTCAAAGAAAAAAAGAGATCAGCTATTTGGCTTCTCAGACTTGGCCCAAAGGAGACTGTACACTTTGGTGTGAACACTGGGAAAAAGAGTCTGATTCTCAGTCTTCTAGGATCACACACTTACTTTTATCACGTGATTGGACGATAGGTACAATTTACACCAAGCCGACCTGAAGTGTGTTAACCTTTCTTTTATTGTGGGGGAGATACCTGGCTGGAAAGCAGGGCCCACCTGCTGCTTACAGGCACTTCCAGCCCTAAGGTCGAGGCTGGTAAATGAGCTCACAGGAGGCTTCATCTAATGAATGTTACCATCCTGCTACAGAGGATAAGCAAAATCTCCTTCTCATTCTAGAGCTATTTCAGTCATTCATTCATTCAACAAACACTGATTCCTTACTGTGTGGCAGCCACGATTCTAGATACTGGAGATACTCTGCTTCCAAGAGTCCCTCACCTCAGGGAGCTTACGTTCTAATAGGCACAAAGACAACCTTTCCATTGGCAATCTTTCTCCTCTAGGAAGTGGTACTTCTTCAGTATGACAACAATCTCTGGGCCTATTTTAACTTATTAGGTTACATTTTTATTTTCTTTAGAGAGGTTTGGAAGGGATCCTAATCTCATCAGAAGCCAACCAACATGTACTGACTTGATCCAAATCTCAGACCTAACCCTGGTAGGAGCTGATAGCCCTGAACGCACTGTGATGAAAATGGAATACGGGAAACAATACTAAACTCAATTAAATATCCTAGGAGGTGGCCCGGAGTGTTTCATATTCTCTCTTTCCTGGCCCCTGAAACTGCCAACTATGTTTCTGCACAAGGATCTCACCGCTTCCTTCCCTACTATAAATATCTCCGCAAGCACCATCTTTATAGAAGTGAAAAAAGGAAGGGAAAGAATATGCTCTGCGATGAAAAGAAAACCTAAAATGTAAGATTAGCTGCCTCTGTATCCCTGAGCCTATGAAGAATGTGAAATCAGTAGTCGTTGTCGCCAGGGCCACTCAGGCAGGTAGCCGGCTAACCAAGAAACAAGACTAAGTAGGAATCACTTTTAGGAAAGGATAAATACTTCCTTTAAATACATTACCGTAACTTACAATGCACCTTTACTGCCTAATCTTTTGGTATTGTGGCGAGATTCTTCTTCTTGGGTATGGCTCCGCTGATGACAGTTCTGGAACTAATTGTCCCTCGTAAATTATAACTGTAGCACATTGCCAGTCACGTCCAGTTTCTTAGTTTAGTTCAAGTAGTATGAGAATTTTTAAAGACTTGAGCAGCCACAAGAGTTTACCACAAAAGCAAACCCAGACCTAGACTCTTAAGCCCTCAAAGAATGGAACCTGTCTTAGCCGAGTAAGGAAAAGACACAGTAGAGCTTCCCTGGTGGCGCAGTGGTTGAGAGTCCGCCTGCCGATGCAGGGGACACGGGTTCATGCCCCGGTCCGGGAGGATCCCACGTGCCGCGGAGCGGTAGGGCCCATGAGCCATGGCCGCTGAGCCTGCGCGTCCGGAGCCTGTGCTCCGCAGCGGGAGAGGCCACAACACTAAGAGGCCCGCGTACCGCAAAAAAAAAAAAAAAGACACAGTAAAATTTCTCCACAACTTCTCATGGATGGTTGGCAATAAGGAGCATCTTATTTTAACAAACTGAATATGTCATGGAAAGAACATCCTGCCTCACTAGTTTTTATCTAATAAATCCATTCCTATCCCTACCCCACCTCAGGAGAAGTGCGTGCCTTGTTCTCGCTAAGGGAGACGCCAGTCCTCATGCTCGCAAAGCCAAGTAGCAGAGCACGATAATCAAGAGCAAAGACCGTGTATTCTGGGATCAGACTAGTTCAAATCTTTTTTTTTTTTTTTTTTTTTGCAGTACGCGGGCCTCTCACTGTTGTGGCCTCTCCCGTTGCGGAGCACAGGCTCCGGACGCGCAGGCTCAGCGGCCATGGCCCACGGGTCCAGCCGCTCTGCGGCATGTGGGATCTTCCCGGACCGGGGCACGAACCCGTGTCCCCTGCATCGGCAGGCGGACTCTCAACCACTGCGCCACCAGGGAAGCCCACTAGTTCCAATCTTGACTCCACACTGCTTACTCTGACATGACCCTGATAAAGTTACTTAATGACCCTATGAATAATTTCCCTCACTTGTCATGGAAGTTAAATGAATTAATATGTATACAGTGCCCAAAGAGTGACTGGCGTGACATAAGAGTACAAGCAATGTTTACTGTTGTCATCACTGTCATCACCTTATTTCTCAGGAACACAAATACAGTGACTACAAGAATGGTGGAAGCCAAAGAGATATATTCGAACTCCAGTGTGCCATTTAACCTCTGCCTGCGCAGTTTACTCATCTGTAAAGACAGAATAAAAATACCTACCTAGGAAGAACTATCGTGATAGTTATCATAATGCCTGGTACACAGTCGACAGTCAAAAAATTACAGCTATTAACACTCTTATATGTAAAAACCTACAGCATACACTTAATGTAGTAAACCTACATTCCAACAGGTGTCCTCTCCTGCACATCTATCAAACCTCCATCCAAAGAACCTTAACTAGCATTTGATGATGGACTCAGCATTTCACTTGGAGCAGTGAAGGACAAACCACCTTCCCCCAGAAAACATGTTCTGAGAAAGTACACACTCGACGTGTAGGGTATAACCTGGGAAAATTTAAGCGCTATGCTGTGGAGTTAAAATAGGAGCTGAGAAATAGGAAAGAACACCGTGTGCTGGAGCATCTAGTGGACAGAAGGAACAGAATTAGGCCAAGTCCTGAAAGAGGAAAGTGATACAGCTGTAGAGGGCTGGGAAATGATAAACTGAATAGGGAAACAACTTCAGTTAACATGCTTATTGACCTCAAAACATGTCTTCTTTTATTCTTATCTTGACCCCTTGGCCTGAGACCCTGACCCTGTTTGGAGTATTTTCTCTCCAATCCTAATCTCTAACATTTATCCATTTCTGTCTTCAGAACACAACACAAACCATCTCTTGCCCAGAGAACGTTTCCCATCTGACATGCTTTTTTCTCAGCGTTCACGGGGTACATACTTCCTGCCATCTCTGCCATCGTTCTAACATCCTATGTACCATTTACATGTGGTTTACAACATGCATGATGTCTGCTCAATATGCTTACTGCTCCAAGAGCAAGTTTTACAGCTTTGACTTTTTCCCCCACTGAATTTGGGCTGGGTATAAACTGCACGCAATAAAATGGAAAACATTTTAAATGTAAATTCAATGAGTTTGACACCGCGTAATCACCACCCCAATTACTACAATACAGTATTTTCCATCACAAAAGTTCCCTTGTGCTCCTTTCCAGTCACAGGTGTCCACATTCCTGATTTCTGTCCCCAGAGCTTAGTTTTACCTGCAGTAGAACTGCATTTAAACAGATTCACACAGTACATACCCCACTGTGTCTGACTGCTTTGGCTCAACATACTGGTTTGAGATTTACCCATGTTATTGGCAGGTATGATTCCTTTTGATCCCTAAATGGTATTCTATAAGTGTACCACGATTTGTTTACTTATTTTAATCTGTCAACGAACATTTGGGTCATTCCCAATTTGGGGCTATTATGAATAGAGCTGCTATGAACGTTCCAGTAAAAGTCTTTTCGTGGATATATGTTTTCACGTCTCTTAGGTAAACACCTAGGAGTTAAATTACTAGCTCATAGGTAGTTATATGTTTAACTTGATAACAGGTTACCAAACTGTTTTCCAAAGTGTATTTTCTAGTTTACACTCGAATCAAAAATGCATGAAACTATTTATTGCTCCATTTCCTTGTCGACAGTTGACATCATCAGCTTTCTGGTATTTGTTTTATTTTTCTGCCATGGGTATGAAGTAGTATCTCATCATTTTAATTTGCATTTCCCTGTTGACCAATGATGGGAAGCATCTTTTCATTTGTTCCTTGGTCAAACATCTTCGTATGTGATTTGTTCATTTAAGTCTTTTGGTCTTTTTTTTGAGTCCTTTGTCTTTTTTATTACAGACTTATGAGAGTTCTTTAGATAGCCTGAATCCTTTAACAGAGTTACAAATTGTGAATATTTCCTCCCAATCTATGGCTTGCCTTTCATTTTCTTAATAGTGTCCAAAGAAAAATGAAAGTTTTAATTTTTTTTTTTTTTTTTTTTTTTTTTGTGGTACGCGGGCCTCTCACTGTTGTGGCCTCTCCCGTTGCGGAGCGCAGGATCCGGACGCACAGGCTCAGCGGCCATGGCTCACGGGCCCAGCCGCTCCGCGGCATGTGGGATCTTCCCAGACTGGGGCACGAACCCGTGTCCCCTGCATCAGTAGGCGGACTCTCAACCACTGCGCCACCAGGGAAGCCCGAAAGTTTTAAATTTTGATAAAGTCCAATTTATTAATTTTTTATTTTATGGTTTAGTGCTTTTTATATCCTAAGAAATCCTTGCCTGTCCAGCATTGGGGACACATTCTATTTTCCTCTGTTAGTTTTATGGTTTCAAGTTTTACACTGAGGTGTATGATCCATCCTGAATTGCTTCTTCAACTCCTCCACTTCATCTGGTAATAGATCTCTGCAGAGAACAGGTGCTCTGTAAACACTGCTAATTCATTTATAAATGCCCCACAGGTTAAGAGAAATGTATTTTTAAAGCCTGTTGGAGGGGCACGTGCTCAGCCTCAGGAGCATCTTGGATAGATGTTCAAGAATAAAGTCATGAATGTGACCCAAAGGAGCAAACCGGAAGCATCTGTTTAGAACTGTTATAATAATAGCCTTGCCTTATGATAAGCTTTTGACTAGGACAGGGATAATCCAAAGTTTCTATTTCTGCACAAATAACAGCTTTAAGCCAGCATCAAAAAAAAAAAAGTCGAACACTTTGCTCACACTATTTTCTTCTTCTTTGTGTATACTTTAGAACAATTGCAATGTCATTAGTGTAGACTGAATTCTCTTTAATGAATTAGGCTCCATAAAAACGGTCAGTGATTCACAGCAGTTCTACTGAAAACTTACTTTAAAGTGAGTAATAAATGTTAAAAACATTACTCTCAGGGGACATATTTTCTATAACCCAAAACATTCACATTATTTTATAGGATTTAGATGACTTTTAAAAACGTTTTACTAATATTTCATCTGGAAAACACGTCAACTCAAAAAATAAAGAGAAGTATTCCTGCTATTCAGATAAAGTCTACTAGCCATGCATCTTAAAACAAGAGCATTTCGAGCTATTTCCTTGAGATTTTACTAAGAAAACATAGGACTGAGAAGAGTAAAAATACTCTTTCCCATTTAATTGAGGCTTGGAGAAATTAATAAATTAACTAGGAGCACAGAGCATTTCATAAATACTAAGTAATACAGCTGATAATTCTAAAGAGCTATATTATGACAGCTGCTTCCTGAATAGTTTTGAGCCAAAAACACACTCATTGCTTAGCAAGGCTCACTTATTACTCTGCCTTAGCTTAAGTTTCCACACTACAGTTGAGGAACTGCCATAGGAAAACTCTTTACATCTAAACAAAAACCTAGGCACTCATTTGTAGCTTGCAAGTACTCTGTTTTTAATGATTACCCAGTTTCACAAGCTAACAGCTCTTAGAAATAACCAACAGTAGCTGCTTATAATTTAGGTCGAAAAGAAGAGAAAGTACCATATAAATCTGGTATTGTTTCTTTTTATTATTATTTTTAAATTTTTTTATTTATTCATTTATTTAATTTTTGGCTGCACTGGGTCTTCACTGCTGCACGTGGGTTTTTCTCTAGTTGCTGAGAGCAGGGGCTACTCTTCGTTGCGGTGCGCAGGCTTCTCATTGCGGTGGCTTCTCTTTCTGTGGCTCGCGGGCTCTAGAGCGCAGGCTCAGTAGTTGTGGCGCACGGGCTTAGTTGCTCCGCGGCATGTGGGATCGTCCCCGACCAGAGCTCGAACCCGTGTCCCCTGCATTGGCAGGCAGATTCTTAACCACTGCACCACCAGGGAAGCCCCCATGGTATTGTTTCTTTTTAGAGAGAAAAGAGGGGTTTGTGTCTAGCTACTTGAATTTGGTTAAGTTACGCATTTAAATGCCTTTTCTCATCAAGTATTTCAATTATCACCATTTCCTTAATAGCACTCCATTATTTTTATGCCTTCCTAAATGTACAATCCTTTCTATAGCCGAAGGTCAAAAAGAATAAAAGTAGCAAAAAACTCCCAGTAAGAAATATTGTCTTAAGCCAAACATTCCATGAAGTGTTTAAGGGTTCCAATAATAGTCAAAATAAACTTTTCATTTAAAGAATGTGAGAAACTGTATCATGCAAGAAATACGCTCTAGAATGAGCTGCCCAGACACTACTTAATTAGAAAAGTTCTCTTGTACTTTACAGCATCGATACAATTCACCAATGTCAGCTGTGAAGTAAATCTTAGTTTTCCCTAAAATCCCTTCTAAATGACTCTGAAAGCACCCCATGAGTGGCTAGATTGATTTCCAGGGAGGAGGGAGTTTATAAAAACGACAGAACCCTCTGGCATGCTGGACATGAGAATACCACTGCTTGCCTAGGAGAGGTCACTTTTTCTTCACACATGTCACATCTACAGCAAATTTGTGTTCTGACTCGACTTTCTCCTTACCAGACACCCGAATGCCCCTGTGTGCATACTTTGTTTTTCCCTGTGCCGAGCCATCAAGTCCCAAAGCTTTTCTCCTACAGCTGGAGTTCCCTTCTACGGATCTGTTCATGTCACTCACTCATTCACTCCTTCATTTACTTAAAAATCTTTGAAGTGCTAGAACAACAAAAGAATATTCAAGGAAAATGACACGCAGCACCCCTCCCCCATCTCATACAGCTAAGATTAACATGGAAGTCAAAAATGCACCCCCTCCCCGCAAAAAAAAGGGATTATACGCTCATACAACAAGCACTTTTATGCAGATACAGTTTGTATTGATGCCTAGAGTCTAGGCACCCTGCGTTTACTTAAGTTCATTCACTCAACAACAAACTGCTTTCCATTTCCATGAATATGAGTCCAAAGTTTCTTCGGTTTGGGATTTCCAGATACAGTCAATGATAAGATTAAAATACTTCACAAGTCTGTTTACATTTCGACTTTGATGAGTCTGTGTTCTCATTTTAATGGAGAATTTTAAATGCCTTGGAAATTGAGCATAGGAAGGGAAATCGAATTATTTAACAGAAATCAGATGAGCCTTCCCCAAACGCACAGTGCCAGGAGCAGCCATTAGCATAAAGTTTCCATAGCAATGTTGTACCACAAACAGAAACACTCGGGAGAAAGGAGGAACTGAAAAAAGACAAGGTAAGGTGGCAGCAAAGCCAAGGGCACCTGTGTACACCGCCCGGTAAAACCTAGGCCAGTGGCTCACGAGCTCCTGTAATTCAGTTCAAGGCACAGACATCAATCAAACGCCTCCTTGGGTCAGAACGAGTCAGACTCATCCAGAACAGGCTGCCCTTTGTCTGCCACCTTCAATTCTCAGGGATACAAGGCCCTGTTGCAAGCCCTCTCGTTATTCCCTGAAAAGGGAAGAGACCCCTCTAAATCACAAGCGTTCCGATACTGTTTTATGCATGAGGCGAATCCTACTCAGAATCTTACAGGGAATGCTGATACACCAGACAGACAGACACAGAAATGCTCCTGATGGGGCTGAGGCCAAAACTCCATCAGCCTCCCTGGAAGCTGCCCTGGAAAGCCCTGGGGCCCAGCCCGGAGGCCCAGAAACTTCTTGAAACCACAGCTCAGAGCCCTCTGTAGAGAGAGGGATGACCTTGGATGAGCCGGCCATATACTTCCTGAGTCCCTAGAGAGAAGGCGCCCTGAATATACTGTAAGACTGTCATCACTAGTGCGACGGGGGTGAGCAGTCTGCAAGTGCGCGTTTGAGAAGATGAGAATAAAGACTCAAAAGTGCTTTCATGATATAAGACATAAACACAAGAGTAAAATCAGAAAGCAGAAGAGAATGATCAAAGATGAGCAATCAATCCACGGCACTTCTGCTTTCTGAAAATTTCTCAGAAGCTACATGTCTCTGCTCTGAAAAACAAACTGAAAGACGGACAGTTTTTCTGAACTGTTTCATTTTTCAATGTTAGAAGCTCTTCTCTTAGTTTGCCATCAATATTGAGACTAAAGCCTCAAAACACAGCATCAAACATTAAATTCTATAGGTATCTCCACTTCCTTGATTCCTTCATTAATCCAACAAGAGTTCAGAACTGAGTACCTCCACCGTGCCAGCAGGTGCTGGAGACATGGCGGTGAATGGGACAAAGCGCCTAACCTCGGGAGCTTATAATCCTGGGGAAGAAACCGCTAAGCAGAATGGGGGTAGGACATGATGGGGCGTCCCCCCGCGGAGGAGGTGACCAGGAGCAGTCACAGTGAAGATGAGGGATCAGAACAGGAGACCTGAGTGAAATGAGGAAGACAGAGGGAAGGGAAGCGCACAGGCAAAGGCCCCAAGATGGGACTGACTCGTTGAAGCGGGGAGGATGGGGAGAGGCGGCAGCAGCAGCAATGGCAAGAAGACGACTCCTTCTGGCACCAGAAGGGGTGAGGCCAAGAGCACAGGAAATGCAGTGAGGGAACCGGGCAGAGGCCAGCCAGGTCATCCAGGGCTTTGCAGGGCAGGATCCAAATGTGGATCAAAATCTCCCCGGGGTGGGTTACGACCGAGATTATGACCCAGAGAAGTTTTTTTTTTTTTTTTTTTTTTTTTTTTTTTTTTGCGGTACGCGGGCCTCTCACTGTTGTGGCCTCTCCCATTGCGGAGCACAGGCTCCGGACACACAGGCTCAGCGGCCATGGCTCACGGGCCCAGCAGCTCCGCGGCATGCGGGATCTTCCCAGACCGGGGCACAAACCCACGTCCCCTGCATCGGCAGGCGGACTCTCAACTACTGCACCACCAGGGAAGCCCGAGAAGATTTTATATACACAAATTAAACTACAATTTGAGGAGGAACAATTTCAGGGAAAGGGCGCCCCGTCGAATATAAATGAGAAAACTCTCCATGCTGGGTTTTCACAATTACATGCTAGCTAATGAGCTTAGGTTTGATCTTCTGAGAGACGGGCCATAAGAAGTTTTCAGTAAAGGCTCTCAGGCAGTTTCCTCTTTCTCATCTGGTAAACCTCACTCCTACTGCCCTCAGTTCTTCAACTGATAGGACAGGATGGCCAATAATTATTTAGTTTTAGGCTAAGTGAGCACAAACCCTCCCTGATACCCCATCAAACAGGTGTTTACAATACAATGGAAATAATTACAGCAGTGGTACTGAGACCAACCTCAAAACACAGCCTTCAAAGTTTCGAGGGGAATGTTGCAGGGGGCAGGGAAATAAGAGTATGAGATATTTATAATGATGAGGAAAATACAAAGTCATCCGAACAACCATTAATGATTCCTTCCTTCAACGGGATGGTGTGCAACTATTCCAAAGAGAAATGAGGAGCTTTAAGAACTGACGTGGAAAATTCATGGAGACACACTGCGAAGTGGGTGGGGGTGAGGAACGGCGGCAAGAGACCCCAACCTCTGTCCACAGTTATCTGCTCTTCCAGGATTTAATAACTGCTAACGTTTACTGAGGGTTTTCCACACTTTAGACATTGCACCCGTGCTTTGTGAGTAATGAATACCATCCCACTGAATTCTTACAGCAATCCTATGGTATACAGAGAGTTCTTCCCATTGAACTGATGGGTTAAGTATTTTAGTCAGACTCAAATCGCTGCTGAGGGAGGCAGGATTTGAATCCAGGAATTTCCACCCTGTAGCCCCGTCCTTAGCCTCTCCATTACTCAGCTCTCAGAGACAAGTCCTTATTCACTGAGTGTATTAAATCAATTCGCTCTTGGATTCTTTCTTTAAAATAACATTACAGGAAAAAATGTCCACTTAGTGTTCTGGGAAATAATTTTAGGGAAAATTGAATTAATGATGAAACATGCAAAGCTCGTGACATTTTGGAAAGTCGATATGACCAAATTGGCATTACTCTCAAGATCAAAATACAAGGCCACTTTACACACAAATATAATTTAAAGGCTCAGTGACCTATAACAATTCTGTCAGCCCTCACTCTATTAGTAAACTGTGAACACCACACATTTGTACATTTCCTTCTGAGTCCAGCTGTTTGCGAACGTTCAGCACAGGGAACGTCACTGCACCCAGTTTAAAACTGAACAGGTGCCCACCATTCTAAGGTGGGTTGGGAAGGTTCCAATCAGCAGACATTCTTTCAGCTGTTCCACATGCTGATAACAAAGGAAGGAGAGATATTTCAAGGTGAGACTGATGATTAGCCTAATTACTAAAGGGTCCAAAAAGCATAGGGCCTGTGCACACTCCTGAGTCCTTGCTCCATCTCTGCAGCCACCTGACCCACGGAGAAATGTCACCGTCCTCATCCCCCAACCCCAAAGCGTTCATGCAGGAGTCTCCTCTCCTCCACCATCACCTCCACCACCACCCAACAGTAATTCATAGCAGTGTTTCTTATCATCCTAGAAGACCAGAAGAGGATACACGTCTGGGACCAAGATGGCATCTCCCTGCCTCAACTCAAATCCTTATCGGCTGTGTGACCTCGGGCAAGATGCTTAACCACTCTGAGCCTTACTGTTAGTGTTAAATTGGGGTACATTAGCAGCACTTACTCGTACACCAGCTATCAGGTTTTAATGAGTTAATACAAATAGGGAATTTAAACACAACAGTATCTGGCATGTTATAAAACTTCAATAAATGTTAGGTATTATTAATAATGCTATTGTTATTACCCTAGTGCATAGCTAGGAGGCATAAACTCCCCTCCAGTGTCAGTCACCAAGTGACTCTTCTTTTGCTTCTTATTTTGCCGTTTACAATAACTGGTTACCCAAGGAGAAATTTTCCAATAATCTTTTTTCTTCCTTTCACTTATCTCTATTTCTAATTTGCCCATGCATTCCTTAGGAATTTTAAAAAATTTAGTGGTTTAAAGTAAATGTAATTCACTAAAAATTAAAGCAAATTAATACAAAAATTCAGTTGTTTAAAGAAAAGTAAAAGGGAATTCACTAAAGTCCCCTCCCGCCCTTCTGGCTGGGTGGGGGGCCCACCAGAAGCCTCCGCCACATCAAGTGTGTGGCTGGTGAGAACGTGGCAGGACCACCCAGCAGGTACCATGCTGACATTCACTACAGGGCCTAGATTAATGCCTGGAGAAATCTCAGGGCATGAGCTGTTGATGAAAAAAAAAAAGTTGGGGACAAACCACAGGCCAAGGTTACTAAAGATAAATAATCATCAAATTCTCAGATCACTGGTGTGTGACTTCCTCTAATAATTCTAATAGGATTTATTCTGAAAATTAAAGTGCTTAGTTTATATCAGAGTACTGAATCAGCGGTTCCCAAATACCCCATTATTGTGTAAAGTATGTTTGTGCATTTTTCTAGCTTTCTGGCTTTCATCGAATTCTGAAAGGTCTTCACAACCTAAAGCTGCTACAAATTGTCGATTTAACAGTGATTCTCAAACTTGTGAAAGTGTGTTCAAGTTTGAGAATCACTATCAAATGATTAATAACAATCAGCCCTATCCAGCCATACAGTGAGGACCCACTGTATCCCCGGCAGTGAGCTGGATGCTACAGTTGACCAAAAACTAGAAAACGCCCTGAGCTCCCCCTTTAGAGTGCTTACAAATCTGAAATATTTATCACATAACAAAAAAGGGATTTTGTTCCAAATAACTTAGAATTAAAATACTGGCACAGAGACATCATAAAGGAATAAGAATTAGAACAGAGAATAAACAGAGCAGAAAAAGAATGCATTGGGGATAAACTGTAGGCCAGGACTCCTGAAACTTTTGTTTGGAAAAGCACTGTGTGCTTTTAAGTGGTTGATGAAAGAATCCTCCTAAAGCCTAGCACAGAGTATTTATACATAGTAGATGCTCAATAAATGGACTCACAGTAGATGCCAACCCTATACCATAGCAGCATTCACTACAAAGAGAGACAAGGTAGCACCTGTCTGTCTTGAGCCTCATTTTAAGGTTTTCCATAATTCTGGGCTTGCAAATGATTTGGAAATTTTTTTGGAATATTATCAAATGATAAGTAGAATTTATCATTTCTATTCTGATTCTCCAGAGTGTACCTACTGTGGGGTGAATATATGTCCCATATGCCCAGGACAGACCCAGTTCACTCCTGCAGTCCCGGTCTAATTATAATTAATGCCCCTTGTTGCTTTCAAAAGTGCCCCAGTTTGAATAATAAATTATAAGATCACCCTATTCCAACCTGCTTTGGTTAAGCCTGTGGTAAGTGAAATCTCTTCAAAAGTATTTCCTGGAGCAAGGTACCTCAGATCAAAAAGTTTCTCCTTAATCTTAAAGCCGAGATGAGAAATACTTCACAGTTTAAAAGGACTGCCTATTTCTGCAGGAAAGCCAGAAAGTCATAGCACATCGCAGAGAACACTGTTCGCAAAGCGAGCTATGTGGTCACAGCCCTACAGCACCGCAATCAAACGCAAACAAAAAGAGCTCAGCACCTCAGGCGAACCATGTCATTCCATTCTAAAGCACTATCATCCGATGATGGACACTTAGGTTGTTTCCATGTCCTGGCTATTGTAAATAGAGCTGCAGTGAACATCGTGGTACATGACTCTTTTTGAATTATAGTTTCCTCAGGGTATATGCCCAGTAGTGGGGTTGCTGGGTCGTATGGTAGTTCTATTTTTAGTTTTTTAAGGAACCTCCATACTGTTCTCCAGAGCGGCTGTATCAAATTACATTCCCACCAACAGTGCAAGAGTGTTCCCTTTTCCCCACACCCTCTCCAGCATTTATTGTTTCTAGATTTTTTGATGATGGCCATTCGGACTGGTGTGAGATTATATCTCATTGTAGTTTTGATTTGCATTTCTCTAATGATTAATGATGTTGAGCATCCTTTCATGTGTTTGTTGGCAATCTGTGTATCTTCTTTGGAGAAATGTCTATTTAGGTCTTCTGCCCATTTTTGGATTGGGTTCTTTGTTTTTTTGATATTGAGCTGCATGAGTTGCCTGTATATTTTGGAGGTTAATCCTTTGTCAGTTGCTTCATTTGCAAATATTTTCTCCCATTCTGAGGGTTGTCTTTTGGTCTTGTTTATGGTTTCCTTTGCTGTGCAAAAGCTTTGGCGTTTCATTAGGTCCCATTTGCTTATTTTTGTTTTTATTTCCATTTCTCTAGGAGGTATATATATAACTGATTCACTTTGTTATAAAGCAGAAACTAACACACCATTGTAAAGCAATTACACTCCAATAAAGATGTAAAAATAAAAATAAAAAAATAAAGCATTACCAAATGCTTTTTCGCGGGGGGGAGGGGGGTAAGTTGGATTAGTGATAATAAATATATATAATTATGTATTTAATATACACATAAGTGCATATATCAGAGTTCGGGAAATGAGTTATCTTCAGCAAAACAATTTAACTCATTTAAAAAAGAACATACACGTGCACACGCCAAATAAAACCATAAAATAGGAAGGCACTGTCATTCAAAGAAAAGGCAAATATTTTGGTGGCGACATTACTGTTGACTCTGTGGGGCTCCCTAGCCCACATACGTCCCTGCAGGCTGGATAACGGGCCTGGCCCGATGGCCCTCTCTGTGCTCCAGGCCCATCTCGGAAATGCCTGAAGTGCATAATTGGTAGTGCAACTACCACAAAAGGGGGACACGTTCAAATATGGCACTGAATGCGAAGATACTAGACAGGCTGGATTTTACGGAGGTTGTCTCCGTCTTAAACACTCTAGCCTCCAAAGCCATCTGACCCAGAGAGTACCTCACATTGTCCCAGGAAGGGCCGAGGAGCTTGGGGTAAAGAGGTAAACGCCTACCTCTGGTCCAGTGCACAACACCCAGACCTGCTGGCCTCATACCAACAAACCAGGGATGGTAAAGGAGGCCCGTAAAGCCGGAAAGGAAACCCAGGTTTGAGTTAACTGGTTATCTCACTGGAGTTCTGCAGGTCCTGGTACTGTAACTTCCCAAAGGGACCATATCCAATCAGCATCAATCTCCTTGTTACCTTTATTCTCCGTCTCAACTTCTAAATGTCAATTCAGTGGTTTTGAATTACTAAAATATCTATGAAGCCCGCGGCTGCGCCTTGTGGGATAAGCTTATTCAAGAACAAAAGTATTCTAGAAGGACACAGTTTTCAAACTGTATTCCTTAGCCATAGGGAATCATAGACATACCTTGGGGGCAACCAGGTAGAGACTGAGCAGGCAGGCCAGCTCTTCCCTGCATCTCCATCTGCATTCAAAGGTACACTTTCATCTGTTTTATCCACTAGGGTTCTAGTTAAGATTTGAACAGGAAAAAAAAAATGGGTTCTACGTCTCTGTCCCTCAAAACAAAACAGAACACACACAGTTTTACAACATGTTAACTAGAACCAGCGACTGAACAAACACTTTAGAGAGAGACCACAAGAACTGCCAAAAAAGTCTGAAAACTTTGAGGAAAGGATCTTAGATAATCTTTCATACAATTCACTCATTAAAATTGAGGAATTAAGTGAGCCCTTGAGCATATAAGTAAAAAGCATATCCTCACAATATCATCTCCATCCCCACTTCCTGCCCACTTTTTGTCCACAACTTTCCCCAAAGTCCCCCAAACCTTACCACTGGCCTGAAGTGTTCAGATCCTATTTGCACAGCTTCTAAGAGATGGTGCATCTATAGCCCACAGGCAGACGTTCCAGGAATCAAAATGCTAGAGTCTGTTTCTAAGATACGCCTACTAAGCGGGGTGGGGGGGAGAAGCAGAATACACTTAAATTATCTTAACTTGGAGAAATCAATAGAAATAACACTAATATTTACTAGCTCTACTTGTGGCCACCAACTGCATGCATGCCATGTGCACTGTTTCACCTAATGCACACAGCAACCCAGTCAGGGAGGCACCATCATCAGCACCATTTCCCAGGTGACAAAGGCGAAGCCTAGAGATGAACACCTGACTCCAGGGCTCCTGTCACACCTTCCCCACCCTGCAGCAGGCAGAGACAGAGACCTGCCCTCAGGACTCGGAAACGGCCCAAGCACATTAGCTTTTGATGCTAAATTTAAAGCGAAGGAAGGTACAAATAAAAACTTCCCACGTTCCTCGGGATGCGTCACAACTCGGGCAATTCAACCGTGACTCTACAAACAGCTTAGAGAATGAAGATGCTCATTCTCCTGCCGCCAGGGGTACCTTGGAACTTAACCCAGGGCCAATCCCGGACGACACTTCATCAATCAACCTTCGTGTCTTCCTCCTTGAAAGAAGACACTAAGAAAATGTCTTCACCAGGTTTGTATGTGGCGCTCATACTGGAGCATACTAAAATTTTTTACGTCAGCAACAAGCCAACAAACAGAATTAAAGAGGTAGTGAAATTATATAAGAAATAATAATTGTGAGGGTCTGGAGTATTTGATGATGCCTCTGAGCTAGTTCCAGGTAGCTTCCAGATCTTTCTAATCCATGACAAGTAAGTAGTATACGAACTCGATGTTGTGCCTCTGAATGAAAATGAATCCCAAAAGTTGGCCTGGAGATGTCTCAGTGCCACGAGGACCCACAGATTGGAAAAGTACGGATATCGAGTCTGCACCTTCACTATCTTATTTTATAAAAAATAGAGCTTCACGCCAGAAAAATTGAACTTCAGATTCTTAATGTTGTCTACATACAAAATGCCTAAAGCAAGTTAGAAAAAATGGTGGGAAAGGAAGCAGTAAGTAGGAATGACCGTTAAAATGCTGTCCTATGCGGAGGAAACCTGTAATATAAAAATGTGTGTGAATCTCATCTACACCAAATGATCCAGAGACACTTAGAAGACTGTCTGAACACGGGCCAGAGGAAAATTATAATAAAATACGGTTCCGTAAATACTATATTTAAGCTCCACTTCAAAATCACGTTTTCTCCAAGCCATCATTACCTTTGATAGATAATAAGACACCCCTACAATGCAAGTCTCCTTGAAGTCTTTTTTTAGTTCCCCATTAGGAAATAATACTTATGACAGGCAACATTAACTCTGCTCTTCTATAGCACTCACACGGTATCCTGAGTTAAATATTACCACTGCTTTCGTAGGGATCAGCCCCAGGAAGAGACTGCGGAGGCGCAGAGCGGTTACGTAATGTGCTTAAGGATTCACAGCTAGCATGAGCCCGAGCCAGCCTTCTAACTACAACAATCTACTCCAGAGACACACTGCTCTCACATCCTCTCAACCACGCATTAAGAAATATTACAAATGCCTGAAAGATAAACATGCAGCGGTAAGATCCTATAAATATTTAGACTAACTGCAACACGCCAATTGGCATTCGGTAAAAAGAGGATTAAACTGAAGTTGTAAAAAACAGCTACAGAGAAAAGACTCTGCATCAAGATGCCTTCCAGGCAAGATCACTTAGAAACCATTCCAAATGGTCGTGAGAAAACTTTACAGGTCGAAAACGTCGACAAGCTCTCATAATCGTTTCCTTTTTAAAACCACACCATCTCTCATATATTTCAGAAGCAGCTGTACGATGTGCTGCTTTTTTGAAACTAAGTGCTTCCAACAGAGTGGTAATAAGCATCTGAACTTCAGGGAGATAGCATATACTTCATACGTGGAGTTGATAAGAGGTATTTGGTTTGGCAAATGGCAAGAGATTATTTAGCAAACTCAAACATTATTTTCTTCCTATGGGCCATTAAAAAAAAAAAAAAAGAGCCTCTGTCATTTCCCACAAAACACCAGAATAGATTAATAACCAGTCAGCTGAACTAACAAAATACACACAAAATATTCTGCTTGTATGAGCTTTTGTTCTCCCTACCTGGGGAAAAGTAAACATTTCCTGCCTTTACTATTATGTAGCTTCATCTCCCCGCCTTTAATGAGAGAGATTCATCTAGACATGGCTAAATAATACCATTAGCATAATAAGCTTTAGTCTTTCCTGAAGGGCAGCAGGCTGATGTGATTTCTGGCAATGGAGAGGTACTTTTGGACCACACGGTTTGTCTACATTAGGAAAAAAGAGCAGAACCCTAACAACTTCTCGAGTTGGCTACAGTGAAGAAAGAGGAAGCATGCTCCTCCATCCACACTCCCTGTGGAGACGGAGTGGAAGGAAAGGGGATGGCTACCCGGCTTCCTCACCAAGGGGTCCAGGGAAGTGAAAGCACTGAAGTACTCCATCAGATGCTCCATCTTTAAAGGTGCCCAGGCTACCGCATACTGCTCATTTCCTCTTGAAATTACGTTCACAGTTTGGAAACACTTCTCCCAGCATTAAGGATGGCTAAGTTATAAAAGAGCTTTCCCATAACCATGGTTACTGAGCCAAAGACCTGCTCAAATTTGGATCGTTCCATAAAAATCAACATTTATTAAAACTGCAAAGCATAGCACTCTCTATCTTCCGTATAGTCAATGATAACACAACTTCAAGAAAATTATGAAGCAACGATTAGCCTGTAATCATATTAACAAGAGCCCCTACCATTCACTGACCACCTACTTTGGCTGAGCATGGCAGTAAGAAAATACACATTACTTCATTTAAACTTTCCAACAACGTTAATGAGGTAGGTGGTACTAGACCCTTTTTACAGATGGGGAAACAAAGCGATGTAGAGAGATTACATAACTAGCCCACAGTCCCCAGGCTGCTAAGAGGCAGAGCTTGCTTTTGTACCCAAAGTTAACTCTAACTACGGTATGTGGGATTAACTCTCAAGAAACACAGATTAATCTAATCCTGACTGTCTCCACGCTACAGCAGACAAGCTTGCCGGGGTTTTTTGTTTGTTTTTTGTTTTTCTCCCCCTTCATTTTGTCCTGGATGAAACTCTAGCCAAAGAGGACCAAAGCCTTCATCTCAGGGGCAGGCTCTGACAGATTGCTCGAGATCCCCTAGAGGAGGACTGAAAGGCTATAGGAAGATGGGCTGTGGTTAGTCACAGATGTCTGCAAAAGGCACATGGCGGCACAGATGCGCAGCCACTGCTTACACCCCACATCCTTGAGCTCAGCAATACTTAACTGCCATGGACTTTCTCTCTCCTGGAGGCTCATTATCTAGAGACCCTCCCCTTTTGAACTGTGACGAAAGTTTAGGCAGGTATTTAAGTCACACTCTCACACTCTGAGGGTTACCAACTAGCAGGAATCCTCAAAGTAGGATTTTTACAAGCTAGTGGACGTCATCGAGCTCCTCCCACATCTGCCGTTATTTAGCGGGTAGCTCTCTTCTCAGATTGCTTACTCTTACGTGAAACTGGTCTCCCAACAGCCTCATCAACTCCAGAAATCAATCCCCAGCCTGCCTATTTAGGACTCAGGAGCTTTTATCTTGAGACTGTTTGTATTTTTAAATGAATAAAATCAAGGGCCTTGCTTATCAGGTATAATATAATATAAGGCATCTGGGAAAACTACAAAAGAGAGCAGCAAAGCAAAGGTTCAGAATTTTGATTTAGGCTTTTGGTAGCAGGTAAGTTTCAACTAGGAAGAATCAAAAACACAGTCCTGGAAGTGTGTATGCATCGCGGACAGGACTTTTCCAAGACAGCAAACACTGCAAGCTGCCCAAAGCAAGATGCCTGGAGCGGATTCAGCTGGAAGGCCTCTTCAGTGAGATATAACAGAAAACTATTAATAACAAGGATTCGTCAACACATTTCCTCTGCCTGTTGAGGTACAATGCTAAGAAGTATCTATCCAGCAAAAGTTGTATTACGTAAAAATATGCCTGGACTTTATGTATTTTCTCTAAATGCAGCTGCTGGCAAAAGTACTTTTAAGCTTATTCATACGCATATATAGCTAAGAACTGGACTAAATGAGGTTTGGCTCAAATTAGAATACTGACGTGATAACAAGAGCTAACATTTATATAGCTTGTTTACATATCTTAACTAACTGTAAGTGGGAAAATGGGCAGCCTGGACTCAGGGGGAAGCCTGCCGTCATTAGACCCAAAGGGCACAGTTTCTCCTGGTCACTAGAGGCAGCTGGGGAATTGCGATCCCTTTCAGTGCAAGTGAAGAGCCTCGGTTACAAATAATATTGACATGGTTCTAACTATTTGAATAGAGGATACTGAGTTAGCAAAAAATTATAGACATAATTACCTAGGTGAAGAGAAGTATGGAGAATAAGCAAACTAAATCTTCATCTTCCACACAAAGTCGTCAACAGACACTAGTGGAAGACGAGAACTGTCAGTTACGTTAGAAATACAGGGATTGACACCCCAAAAGTGAACAAGGTCCCCACTGGGGCAAAAGAAAAGGGCAGGACTTTTTTCATTATAAGTTTTATAAAATTATTTGATTTTTTTAAAGTACATAAATGCATGACTTTGGTAAAAAAAATTTAAATTAGTTTAATTTGAATTACCAACAAAAAGAAATCAAAATTAAAAGGATGTTTAGATTTCTTGGACTAGGAAAAGAAAGAAGGGAACATAGTGGAGTTCCTCATTCGTTAAATACAACCACATGCTTGTCTCTGTAAGATCTTCCTTTCTCACTGAGCTGGAGTCTTAGGAGAGAGGGTGCCCATGGATTTCAAACGGGTAACATGCTAAGCCCAGGAAGCAAACCTGGCAATATGGGGTGACAGAGGCTACAGAAAAACCACCTGCCCTCCAGCCCAGCAGGCCAGATGACTGCATGAATAACAGATGCAGGGAGTATCAGCAAAAGACCCGCCTCTCCCCAAAACCAGGAGAGACGGCCATTACCATCAGCGATACAGTACAAGGTCTGAGTTGTGATTATTCCTAATCAGAGCTCAAATTAAGCATCACAGGAGTTTAGAGAGGGGCTAACCATTCATTCATTCTTAGTGGGAAGATAAGGAAAAGCTCCTTATCTGGCCTGGGTTTTAAGGAATGCACAAGAGATCAACAGGTAGAGATGGAAGAAAGGGGCCATTCCGGCAAGCAACCTGAACAAGGCCAGCGGTGAGAGAAGAGATGGTGTGTTTGGAAAAGGGACACGGTCAAAGCCACATCCAAATGCACATCTCCTGCTGCTGTTGCCCCACTTCAACTCAGGAGAGTGTGGGGAGGGGTGAGCATCTCCTGGGACAGACAGACAGTTCAGTGGTTAATGGGTCAGTGCAAAACTACAGACATGATCAACTAAAATACACTAAGAGGGAGTGTACCTCTTAAACTACCTAGTTTATAGAAATACATCTTCCTTGGTTAAACTGGCCTGTTTCGTGTTGGACACTCATAAATCCCAGACACTGACATTTATCTCATTATTCAGCGATCCTGTCATACCCCCAGGTTTCCCCGAGTCCTTGGCTTTGTGCTGGTGGATTCTGTCAATAATTTTTCCTTATAATTCCCCAGGAGTACAGAGCTCATAAGACTTAGAGATTTGAGTTTCAGGTACCTTCAGTTCGCCCTTCAGCTTACAAAATAGAATACCATTATAAAGGTACAAGTTCCTTTAAAAAAGAAAATTTCCCCCCTTTGGCATTCTCATGTAGCACTTGTTACTTTCAACATTGCAATCTTTATTTAATCCCATAAAATGGAACCACGTTTGATCCGTACAGCCCCAATTACCAGTTTTAGTATTAAAAATATACGCATCTGACTCAAGGTTTCTTTGAGCCAATTAGAGCAGTTACTGGATTACAGACAAACAAACCCACTCCTGCAGGTCAAACTGAATATTTATAAAAGGCAGTTTATTTTTATGTCATGGATCACAAGCCTTCAAAAGTAAAATTGAGCCCATTAATGTTTACTCTGGCCTTTATCGTTGTTTAAAAGTCTCCTTTTTGAAAACATACCAAGCACTGTAAGTAAAACTTGGAAGGAAGGACAGCTTCCCAGGGGAAGGGTATGCTGAACAGTGTCTGAAAGCAGAGTTCCCACAGGTTTGAGAAATCCTCAAGAGAATCGAACTCAGACAAGTTTATTCCACAGTTACTTAGTTATTTTGATTAAAAGACTAAATACATAAAATCTATCATTTCAAAGTCTTTTTTACTTAGAATAAAGCTAAACACCTAATTTTTAAGGCAACTCCATGTAAACAAAAATCAGATATAATAAACAGAGCAGATGGTATATGGATATAATAAAAATTAAGACACAAGTATCACCCCTGCTTTTCAAGTTCGCTTTACACCACTTCGCTTTTATGAAAGATCGACTTAGTACCTGTTTTCAATAACCGAAAGAAATCCAGAGGCTTTTTGCTTTTATGAAAAAAGGCGAAAAGCGTTCAGCGTTTGTTTTGCAGGCAGTCATTATAAAGGCAGCATGCAGCCCCACGTAGTGAGAGCCGAACCCCCAGCTCCTCCTCCAGAACTATTCTCAGCTGCTCAGCATCAAGCCACAACAGCTTTGAACTGTGTCTGTGAGCATCTGTGCTTTACTTCAACTTATGTGCATCCATTAGCAAGATAGGCCCTAAGGTAATGGCTTCTTCACTTTATGACATTCCTGCTTACGAAAGACTCCCCAGGAATGCTCTGCCTTCGGGTAGCGGGGAAAACTGTACAAGAATGGCTGAAACTTTAGAAACACAATTCAAATTCAGGATGAAACAGGTGAAAGGAGAAGAGAATTATTCCAGAAAGTTATTCCAGGCAGAAGGAAAGGCCCAAGGACCATCATTAGTTGCAGGAAGTTCAAAGAGGTCAGGACTGCTATGACATAAAGTTCAAGGCAAGCAGTGGCAGCGGACGAGGGGTGTCAAGCCTGACTTGATTAAATAGCATAAACTTGTAAGTGATAAGGACCCACGAAAAGGTCACGGACAGGCTTAGATTTTAGAGGGACTCCACTCATGGGTGACTGGAGGGCAGACACTGTGGGTGGGGAATAGACTGGAGGAAGTGAATACAGACAACACATGACCTTGAGTTTGGTGGGAATCATAGACAAGAGATATTCAGGTGTTTAAAAAGAACCATCAGGTTTTCGTGATTGGATAGGTATGAGACAGTAAAGCAGAATTTAATGGTTTATAGCTTGGGCGACCCCTGGAGGTAGCACCAAATAAAAGGGACTTAAGGTCAATCGGAGTTTTGAGGGGTTTCGTTTCATTTTGATACTGATAAGAAGCATGACTGATAATAAGCATGCTATCTTAGGACAAAGGGAAAGAAACTGGTAAAAGGAGTAAAGTTGATGACATCAGTCCACAACTGGATGAGTCTAAACTAGACAGAGTCAGGAGCTTCAAGATGGCACAAGAGTAAAACGTGGAGATCACCTTCCTCCCCAGAAATACATAAGAAATATATCTACACGTGGAACAACTCCTACAGAACACCTACTGAACGCTGGCAGAAGGCCTCAGACTTCCCAAAAGGCAAGAAACTCCCCACGTTCCTGAGTAGGGCAAAAGAAAAAAGAATAAACAGAGACAAAAGAATAGGGACGGGACCTGCACCAGTGGGAGGGAGCTGTGAAGGAGGAAAGGTTCCCACACACTAGGAAGCCCCTTCGCGGGCGGACACTGCAGGTGGCGGCGGGGGGAAGCATCGGATCCTCAGTGGAGAGCACAGCAACAGGGGTGCGGAGGGCAAAGCAGAGAGATTCTCGCACAGAGGATTGGTGCCGACCGGCACTCACCAGCCCGAGAGGCTTGTCTGCTCACCCTCCGGGGCGGGCGGGGCTGGGAGCTGAGGCTTGGGCTTCTGAGGTCGGATCCCAGGGAGAGGACTGTGATTGGCTGCGTGAACACAGCCTGCAGGGGGCTAGTGCGCCACAGCTAGCCGGGAGGGAGTCCAGGGAAAAAGTCTGGAGCTGCCGAAGAGACAAGAGACTTTTTCTTGCCTCTTTGTTTCCTGGTGCGCCAGGAGAGGGGATTAAGAGCGCTGCTTAAAGGAGCTCCAGAGACGGGCGCGAACCGCTGCTAAAAGCACGGACCCCAGAGACGGGCATGAGACGCTAAGGCTGCTGTTGCCACCACCAAGAAGCCTGTGTGCGAGCACAGGTCACTATCCACACCCCGCTTCCGGGGAGCCTGTGCAGCCGGCCACAGCCAGGTTCCCGGGATCCAGGAACAACTTCCCCGGGAGAACGCACGGCGCGCCTCAGGCTGCTGCAACGTCACGCCGGCCTCTGCCGCCGCAGGCCCGCCCCGCACTCCTTGCCCCGCCCTCCCCCCAAGCCTGAGCGAGCCAGAGCCCCCGAATCAGCTGCTCCTTTAACCCCGACCTGTCTGAGTGAAGAACAGACGCCCTCAGGAGACCTACACGCAGAGGCGGGGCCAAAACCAAAGCTGAGCCCCGGGAGCTGTGAGAACAAAGAAGAGAAAAGGGAAATCTCTCCCAGCAGCCTCAGAAGCAGCGGATTAAATCTCCACAATCAACTTGATGTACCTGCATCTGTGGAATACATGAATAGACAACGAATCATCCCAAATTGAGGAGGTGGACTTTGGGAGCAACTATATATATATATATGTTTTCCCTTTTTCTGAGTGTGTATGTCTGTGCTTCTCTGAGTGATTCGGTCTGTATAGCTTTGCTTTTACCATTTGTCCTAGGGTTCTGTCTGTCCGTTTTTGTTTTGTTTTGTTTTGTTCTTTTTAAGTATAGTTTTTAGTGCTTGTTATCATTGGTGGATTTGGTTTTGGTTTGGCTGCTCTCTTCTTTCTTTATCTTTTTAAATTACTTAAAAAAAATTTTAATACTTATTTCTTCTTTTAATAACTTTATTTTAGTTTATTTTATCTTCTTCCTTCCTTCCTTCCTACTTCTATTAATTCTTTCTCTCTACTTTTTCTCCCTTGTATTCTGAGCCATGTGGATGACAGGCTCTTGGTGCTCCAGCCAGGTGTCAGGGCTGTGCCACTCAGGTGGGAGATCCAAGTTCAGGACACTGGTCCACAAGAGACCTCCCACCTCTACATAATATCAAACAGCGAAAATCTCCCAGAGATCTCCATCTCAACACCAGCACCCAGCTCCACTCAACGACCAGCAAGCTACAGTGCTGGACACCTTATGCCAAAAAACTAGCAAGACAAGAACACAACCCCACCCATTAGCACAGAGGCTGCCTAAAATCATAATAAGGCCACAGACATCCCAAAACACACAAACAGACGTGGACCTGCCCACCAGAAAGACAAAATCCAGCTTCATCTACCAGAACACAGGCACTACTGCCCTCCACCAGGAAGCCTACACAACCCACTGAACCACCCTTAGACACTGGGGACAGACACCAAAAACAACGGGCACTACGAACCTGCAGCCTGTGGAAAGGGGACCCCAAATACAGTAAGTTAAGCAAAATGAGAAGACAGAGAAAGACACAGCAGATGAAGGAGCAAGGTAAAAACCCACCGACCTAACAAATGAAGAGGAAATAGGCAGTCTACCTGAAAAAGAATTCAGAATAATGAGAGTAAAGATGATCCAAAATCTTGAAAACAGAATGGAGAAAAAACAAAAAATGTTTAACAAGGACCTAGAAGAACTAAAGAGCAAACAGTGATGAACAACACAATAAAACAAATTAAAAATTCTCCAGAAGGGATCAATAGCAGAATAACTGAGGCAGAAGAATGGATAAGTGACCTGGAAGATAAAATCGTGGAAATAACTACTGCAGAGCAGAATAAAGAAAAAAGAATAAAAGAACTGAGGACAGTCTCAGAGACCTCTGGGACAACATTAACTCACCAACATTTGAATTATAGGGATCCCAGAAGAAGAAGAGAAAAAGAAAGGGACTGAGAAAATATCTGAAGAGATTATAGTTGAAAATTTCCCTAACATGGGAAAGGAAACAGTTAATCAAGTCGAAGAAGCACAGAGAGTCCCATACAGGATAAATCCAAGGAGAAACAAGCCAAGACACATATTAATCAAACTATCAAAAATTAAATACAAAAAAAATATATTAAAAGCAGCAAGGGAAAAACAACAAATAACACACAAGGGAATCCCTATAAGGTTAACAGCTGATTTTTCAGCAGAAACTCTGCAAGCCAGAAGGGAGTGGCAGGACATATTGAAAGTGATGAAGGGGAAAAACCTAAAACCAAGATTACTCTACCCAGCAAGGATCTCATTCAGATTCGATGGAGAAATTAAAACCTTTACAGACAAGCAGAAGCTAAGAGAATTCAGCACCACCAAACCAGCTTTACAACAAATGCTAAAGGAACTTCTCTAGGCAGGAAACACAAGAGAAGGAAAAGACCTACAAATAACAAACAATTAAGAAAATGGTAACAGGAACATACATATCGATAAATACCTTAAATGTAAATGAATGAAATGCTCCAACCAAAAGACAAAGACTGGCTGAATGGATACAAAAACAACACCCATATATATGCTGTCTACAAGAGACTCACTTCAGACATAGGGACACATACAAACTAAAGGTGAGGGGATGGAAAAAGATACTCCATGCTAATGGAAAGCAAAAGAAAGCTGGAGTAGCAATTCACGTATCAGAAAAAACGGACTTTAAAACAAAGACTATTACAAGACACAAAGAAGGACACTACATAATGATCAAGGGATCGATCCAAGAAGAAGATATAACAATTGTAAATATTTATGCACCCAACAAAGGAGCACCTCAATACATAAGGCAAATACCAACAGCCATAAAAGGGGAAATCGACAGTAACACAGTCATACTAGGGGACTTTAACACCCCACTTTCACCAATGGACAGATCATCCAAAATGAAAATAAATAAGGAAACACAAGCTTTAAATGATACATTAAACAAGATGGACTTAATTGATATTTACAGGACATTCCATCCAAAAACAGCATAATACACTTTCTTCTCAAGTGCTCATGGAACATTCTCCAGGATAGATCATATCTTGGGTCACAAATCAAGCCTTGGTAAATTTAAGAAAATTGAAATTGTATCAAGTATCTTTTCCAACCACAATGCCATGAGACTAGATATCAATTACAGGAAAAGATCTGTAAAAAATACAAACACATGGAGGCTAAACAATACACTACTTAATAACGAAGTGATCACTGAAGAAATCAAAGAGGAAATTAAAAAATACCTAGAAACAAATGACAAGGGAGACACGATGACCCAAAACCTATGGGATGCAGCAAAAGCAGTTCCAAGAGGGAAGTTTATAGCAATACAAGCCCACCTTAAGAAACAGGAAACATCTCGAATAAACAACCTAACCTTGCACCTAAAGCAATTAGAGAAAGAAGAACAAAAAAACCCCAAAGTTAGCAGAAGGAAAGAAATCATAAAAATCAATCAGAAATAAATGAAAAAGAAATGAAGGAAACGATAGCAAAAATCAATAAAACTAAAAGCTGGTTCTTTGAGAAGATAAACAAAATTGATAAACCATTAGCCAGACTTATCAAGAATAAAAGGGAGAAGACTCAAATCAATAGAATTAGAAATGAAAAAGAAGTAACAACTGACACTGCAGAAATACAAAAGATCATGAGAGATTACTACAAGTAACTCTATGCCAATAAAATGGACAACCTGGAAGAAATGGACAAATTCTTAGAAAGGCACAACCTGCCAAGACTGAATCAGGAAGAAATAGAAAATATGAACAGACCAAACACAAGCACTGAAATTGAAAGTGTGATTAAAAATCTTCCAACAAACAAAAGCCCAGGACCAGATGGCTTCACAGGCGAATTCTATCAAACAATTAGAGAAGAGCTAACACCTATCCTTCTCAAACTCTTCCAAAATATAGGAGAGAGAGGAACACTCCCAAATTCATTCTACAAGGCCACCATCACCTTGACACCAAAACGAGACAAGGATGTCACAAAGAAAGAAAACTACAGGCCAATATCAGTGATGAACATAGATGCAAAAATCCTCAACAAAATACTAGCAAACAGAATCCAACAGCACATTAAAAGGATCATACAATATCATCAAGTGGGGTTTATTCCAGGAATGCAAGGATTCTTCAATATACGCAAATCAATCAATGTGATACACCGTATTAACAAATTTAAGGAGAAAAACCATATGGTCATCTCAAAAGATGCAGAGAAAGCTTTCAACAAAATTCAACACCCATTTTTGATAAAAACCCTCCAGAAAGTAGGCATACAGGGAATTTACCTCCACATAATAAAGGCCATATATGACAAACCCACAGCCAAAATTGTTCTCAAAGGTGAGAAATTGAAACCATTTCCACTAAGATAAGGAACAAGACAAGGTTGCCCACTCTCACCACTATTATTCAACATAGTTTTGGAAGTTTTAGCCACAGCAATCAGAGAAGAAAAAGAAATAAAAGGAATCCAAATCGGAAAAGAAGAAGTAAAGCTGTCACTCTTTGCAGACGACATGATACTATACATAGAGAATCCTAAAGATGCTACCAGAAAACTACTAGAGCTAATCAATGAATTTGGTAAAGTAGCAGGATACAAAATTAATGCACAGAAATCTCCTGCATTCCTATACACTAATGATGAAAAATCTGAAAGAGAAATTAAGGAAACACTCCCATTTACCACTGCAAGAAAAAGAATAAAATACTTAGGAATAAACCTACCTAAGGAGACAAAAAGACCTCTATGCAGAAAATTATAAGACACTGATGAAAGAAATTAGAGATGATACAAACAGATGGAGAGATATACCATGTGTTGGATTGGAAGAATCAACATTGTGAAAATGACTCTACTACCCAAAGCAATCTACAGATTCAATGCAATCAAACTACCACTGGCATTTTTCACAGAACTAGAACAAAAAATTTCACAATTTGTATGGAAACACAAAAGACCCCGAATAGCCAAAGCAATCTTGAGAACAAAAAACGGAGCTGGAGGAAGCAGGCTCCCTGACTTCAGACTACACTACAAATCTACAGTAATCAAGACAGTATGGTACTGGCACAAAAACAGAAATATAGATCAGTGGAACAGGATAGAAAGCCCAGAGATAAACCCATGCACATATGGTCACCTTATCTTTGATAAAGGAGGCAAGAATATACAGTGGAGAAAAGACAAGCCTCTTCAATAAGTGGTGCTGGGAAAACTGTATAGCTGCATGTAAAAGAATGAAATTAGAACACTCCCTAACACCATACACAAAAACAAACTCAAAATGGATTAAAGACCTAAATGTAAGGCCAGACACTATCAAACTGTTAGAGGAAAACGTAGGCAGAACACTCTATGACATAAATCACAGCAAGATCCTTTTTGACCCACCTCCTACAGAAATGGAAATAAAAACAAAAATAAACAAATGGGACCTAATGAAACTTCAAAGCTTTTGCACAGCAAAGGAAGCCATAAACAATACGAAAAGACAACCCTCAGAATGGGAGAAAATATTTGCAAATGAAGCAACTGACAAAGGATTAATCTCCAAAGTTTACAAGCAGCTCATGCAGCTCAATATCAAAAAAACAAACAACCCAATCCAAAAATGGGCAGAAGACCTCAATAGACATTTCTCCAAAGAAGATATACAGATTGCCAACAAACACATGAAAGAATGCTCAACATCACTAATCATTAGAGAAATGCAAATCAAAACTACAATGAGATATTATCTCACACTGGTCAGAATGGCCATCATCAAAAATCTACAAACAATAAATTCTGGAGAGGGTGTGGAGAAAAGGGAACCCTCTTGAACTGATGGTGGGAATGTAAGTTGATACAGCCACTCTGGAGAACAGTATGGAGGTTCCTTAAAAAACTAAAAATAGAACTACCATACGACCCAGCAACCCCACTACTGGGCGTACACCCTGAGGAAACTATAATTCAAAAAGAGTCATGTACCACGATGTTCACTGCAGCTCTATTTACAATAGCCAGGACATGGAAGCAACCTAAGTGTCCATTACAGATGAATGGCTAAAGCAGATGTGGCACACATATACAATGGAATATTACTCAGCCATAAAAGGAAACGAAATTGAGTCATTTGTAGTGAGGTGGCTGGACCTAGAATCTGTCATACTGAGTGAAGTTGGAAAGAGAAAAACAAATACCTTATGCTAACTCATATATATGGAATCTAAAAATAGAAAAAAAAAATTGTCAGAAGAACCTAAGGGCAAGATGGGAATAAAGACGCAGACCTACTAGAGAATGGACTTGAGGATACGGGGAAGGGGAAGGGTAAGCTGGGACAAAGTGAGAGAGTGGCATGGACATATATACACTACCAAACGTAAAATGGATCGCTAGTGGGAAGCAGCCGCATAGCACAGGGAGATCAGCTCGGTGCTTTGTGACCGCCTGGAGGGGTGGGATAGGGAGGGTGGGAGGGAGGGATACACAAGAGGGAAGAGATATGGGAACATATGTATACGTATAACTGATTCACTTTGTTATAAAGCAGAAACTAACACACCATTGTAAAGCAATTATACTCCAATGAAAAAAAATTATCCAAACATGCCCCCCAAAATAAATAAATAAATAAAGTAGACAGAGTATGGGAGACTTGGGCTCTTCCTCCAAGAGATGCATTGTGACTGCATTAATCCAGAGAACTATGTAAGAAAAGTAAAGGATCCCAGCAACAATTTGTTAAATAAGCAAACAATCCAGAAATTAGGGTCAAACAGGGCGCTCCAAAACCAAATTTAAGAGGAGAGGGAAACCTGAAGAAAGATTAGGAGACCCAACAGCACGAAATCCAGGTTGGGAATATGTGAGGATAACACCTGGAGTAGGCCGGGCACCAGCAGGCATCACGTGTCTGTCCTCCCCCCACACCCAGAACAGGGTGAGGCTAGAGAGGAAAATCACCCAAGTCCAAATGAGAGAGCTTTGGGGTCCTTTGAATCTCTCATCTCATTTGATAATGATCTTGCCCTCTGCTGGTCAAGACACTCCGGTGAACATGTTACTTACACAGCCTCCCCACTCCTTCCCCTGAAAGTGAGAAATGTTCTGGTCTGGTTGACTCTCAACTATTTTTTCTGGTTTTCCAACGGTTTTCAAGGAGTTGGTGAAGCCGTGTGAATTACAACTTGAAAATACTTCCCAATAAATACAGGAGCTATTCTTACAACAGTGTCACAGGCAGAGGTCATGGCCAGGCATGGGAAAGATCCAGCCTCCTGCTGGCTGGAGCTCTCGCTTACCGGGTCGCTCTCTCCTCTCTCTTGGTACCCAGTTTCATACCAGCTACTATTTGGTCAAGGCTGGATCATTTGTCACCCTAAGCACAAATCAGATTCAATTCACAGAAGCACAGAGTACAGCTGGGCTCCAAAGAGGACTGGACATCTGTGGTACTTGACATTCAAGCCTTTGGCGAGATGTCAACATTTCATAGAGCACTTTAAATGTTTTGGTTTGAGAGCTAATGCAGCATTTCCCACTGGTCAACACCAGCAGTCTAGGCAGAAAGCAAAGTAGATTTCCCTCAACATCAGATGTTACGCTCAGTTGCTGATCCAGTCTTGCCTTCAGAGACCATAAGAGACTGGATAAATTGGTAAGTAAGAAAAGCCCATCCAATGCAGGGTTTATTTAAAGATTTAAGTATTTGTGATTCCACTGTAAAACGGCTTGTTGTGCTCGTAGTGTCCTAAATTCTTTTTCTGAATGAACAGAGTGACAGATTTGCAGGTGAGATGTGACTTTTCCAGGTTCAAAGACTAAACTAAGTCCAATTACCTTTTCTCTGTAAATGTTCTTTTTAATTTCATGAAGCACAATTTTCTTTCATGAGTTCATGCATAGGCTTTCGGAAATTCCTATTTTAAACAATTTGTAATCGTACTGCTTGTAGAATATAAGACAGTGTTGTGTGTATGTGGATAGTGAGTTAAAATCAGTTTGGGATATGGTAAAGGGCATAAATACAGCTGGGTTATGATGTAATCCTCAGAGGTGAGGGAGTCCAATTAAGAACTAAAATGCTGGAGGGAAAAACAGAAGGTTTGGTTTAACGGCACAAAAGGACACAACCTCACTAAAAACTGAAACCAAAGTGAAACACTTCATGAGAGGAAGCATTTTAAATCTTCTCTGAAATGGTAAATGCCTGGGCTACCGGTGTGGATTTAACGGTGAGTCACAATTGTTTTTCAAAGGAAAAAACAGGAATTAAATAAGCCTTATAGGTGCTGTTCTAGCTTTTATTAATGTCTTATAAGTTTTGATTTTCATGTTCTTGATTCTTAACTTCTGATTTCTTCCTCTGAGATTTCATGTAACACTTAAATGTCAATCATTGGTAGCATTTTTAGTTTAATTTGTGGATGGCAGGGACAAGGGAGGTAACCTGTGGAACTTCTATTGCTTGTTTTTCTAGAAATTTGAGTAGTAAATTCCATAGAACCTAAACTAATAGATAATTTTAAAACCTAATTTGTGCTAAACTAATAGATAATTGTAAAACTTAATTTGTGCTTAGAATCCATTCCAGTTTATTTCCCAGCCAAAAAGCAAATATCTTTCTTTAAAGAGCCCCATTTACTGGAGAAATTGTAAGAATTTACAACTGAAAGCAACTGAAAGCAGGTGGAGGTTTAGAGCATAATTGACCAACGACAAACAGCTCCCTCCCTCTGCCAACGAAAATTTTAAAAATCACTAAATTTAGTATTTGTTATAAGTTGTGACGTCCTTCTTAATAAATTACTCTCTAAATGGAGAAACAGCAACCTCTTAAGTCTTCTCTCATTCATTTTTATACCTACCACCTCCCTGCCAGTTCTCCCCGCTTAAAGAAAGCATTCACAGGAGAAAATCTATCTATTTATACACAGTGTAGACATTTAGACATATAGGTAGATCTCACACTTAACATAATTAAAATGAAGAGACTGGCATTTGCAACTAACTCCTGTTTCCTCCATTCGGGCCAACTCTCGGTATCAGACCCACCCATTCTGGGGAAGATGCTTCACGGCCTTCAGTGCTTCTTCAACACAAAACGTTTCACTGGCTACTAGGGATTCACACGTGCCATCAGATAGCGTGAGAAAGAAAAATCCAGAGTAAAACTTTGGTTTGTAAAACATAACCAAGATCTAAGCCTTCTTTACTTTTTGCCCTGTGCCCTCTGGTACAATAGATTTTATTTTGACTGTTCATGTGTAATTTTACTAAAAACTATTTAAAATGTATCAGCATTAACCTAACCGTATGAAATGGACATTTTCTGCAGATAAAAAATAGTCAAATATCAGCAATTTTATGACTCATCCTAATAAAAAGGAAAACAGTCTTAAAAGGTAGCCCCAGAAGTCGAAGGGCAAGGGAAACATCAATAATAATAATTTACATAATTTTTATATGCTAGTGAGACCTAGTACGTCTAATTATCCTCATAGGTACTCCTCTGCTTTTAAAGGCTTTGCACAGATTCTGTTATCAAAACTGGGTGTTTCCAGCAGCCAAATTACACTGGGAAAGAACTTCTATCATTTCCTCTGTTTTACTGATTAGGAAACTGGGGTCCAGAGAGGTTCAGTGACGCAAATAGGATAACACAGCTAATAAAGACCAAGGATTGAATTTAAAGGAAAAAGTCATCTGGCCTCAAATCCAATGACCTTTCACCTACCTCATCTTGTCTCTGACCTAAGGAGATAAATGTGTCCAATAAAAATTATGACTTATACACAAATAAAAGCTGAAGATGCAAGAGTGTGCAGGACTGCTCTGCCCCTTAACTAGGCACTCACACAATAATGGCAGTAATCACATTGTATGAAACAGTCAATATTATCGGGACGCAAGTTTTTAGAGAGGCAATTTTACCTCGTCGAAAAAGCAGGCACTTTGCAGACAAGCAGCTGAATTTGAATCTACCGTGAGCTTGAGCTACCTTTTGTTTTGTTTTTTAGCTCCTTTGCCTCTTTGATCTACCTCTGTTCCATCTGTCACCCCAAAGAGCTACTAAGATATTAACTGGGCTTCCCTGGTGGCGCAGTGGTTGAGAGTCCGCCTGCCGATGCAGGGGACATGGGTTCATGCCCCGGTCTGGGAAGATCCCACATGCCGCGGAGCGGCTGGGCCCGTAAGCCATGGCCGCTGAGCCTGCGCGTCCGGAGCCTGTGCTCCGCAACGGGAGAGGCCCGCGTACCGCAAAAAAAAAAAAAAAAAAAAAAAAAGATATTAACTGAGACATGCTAATACCCGGCACCTTAAGAGTTACTCAGTAAAAATGGAATTCCTCACTCTTCCTTGCCAGTAACTTATTAAGTTAGAGGTAGTACCGGCAAGAGTAAAATCCCATAGGAAGTTTCTTGAGTTGATTCTGACACACATGGAGCCAAAGAACTCACAAAATAAGGGGAAACGAATACTTCTCCCAATTTACCTCCTGTCATTCCAACAGAAAACCGGGCACCATGTCAGTACCCAAGTAGTGAGTACCTGTCAACATGTCTACTGAGTGCCAACTAACTAACCATCAGTGACCACTGTAAACAAAGAGGCCGGTCCCTCCAGGCCAGAACAGTAGGCCTGACAACTAGGAAGCGTGGAGATCTGGGTCAGGGCCCGTGAGCCCCACAGGTCGTGGTCCCATACAGAAAGGGGTGGGAGGAAGACATGAGAGGTATTATTTGCTTAATTCATATGTTTGGTGGATGGATGGATAACCAAATAGACAACCTTACCAAAAACCTAAAAAAAAATAAACAAAGATATCTGATGTGTAGGAGTTACAATGAGAGATGGAAGTTATACACATTTTTCATTTCATCACTCTTCATAAAGGTCTGGTGTCTTTTTTTTTTTTTTTTTTTGGTATTTACAGACAGGCCACATATTGGACGGATTAAGAGCTGACATATTAAAATAAGCAAACTAACCCCCAAAAAACCTTATTAGAAAATAGAGCAAAATATATTTTAGCCAAGAATTGTCAAACTTCCGGTCTCATGATCCCTTGAACACTACTGAGAAGCCCAAAGAGCTTTCATGTTGTTATACCTAGCAATCTTTACTATATTAGAAATTTAAATTCTGAAATTCAAAAAATATTTAATTCGCTTTAAAAATAGCATCAAATGTTAACATGAATAATACACTTCTATGAAAAATAATTATATTTCCCTCCAAAAGTTTTAGTTAGAAAAGTGGCATTATCCTACTTTTTTCTTTTCCTTTTGCGGTACGCGGGCCTCTCACTGTTGTGGCCTCTCCCGTTGCGGAGCGCAGGATCCGGACGCACAGGCTCAGCGGCCATGGCTCACGGGCCCAGCCGCTCCGCGGCATGCGGGATCTTCCCTGACCGGGGCACGAACCCGTGTCCCCTTCATCGACAGGCGGACTCTCAACCACTGCGCCACCAGGGAAGCCCCTATCCTACATTTTTGCTTATCTCTTTAACATCTGGCCTAAGACAGTTAAATTCTCATATCCACTTCTGCATTGGATCAGTTTCAAAATGTACTTTTAGTTAAAGTAAACAGAAGAAAATCTAGTTTCACACAGATATGTAACAGGACAAGGAAGAAGTATTTTCATAGCCTTCCGGATTTTCTTCTTTGGTACCACACCAAAACTCAAAAAGTGGCAGTTTCTTAAAGGCTGTTTGCACAGTAGAAACTAAATTCATATCAATGAATATTTCTGTTATATTAAAATCCTTTAGCGTAACTTGGTCTTGGAATAAATCTTTTACCCCTGCTAGATTTTATATCATATAATCCTTGGTCATTTGAAGAGGTACCAAAATTCATCCAGAATTTTGACGTATAGATACTTTTCATTATGTAGTGTCAAAAATAGTATTGATAGTGGCACTGATTTCATTGTAAGTACTGGAAAGTAATGCTATTTGTCTTCCTTGACTTGAAGGCTCAGTGCATTCAATTTTGAGAAAATGTCTGCCAAATACTCAAGTATGAACTGCTATAGTTTACGTGCATTCCATGAAGAAAGCATCTAATTCAGCTCGCAACTTACTCAAGTGTTGTTCCTCTAGACAACCATCATATACAGAAGTGCTTTGTGAGCCATTCCTATAATGTCACGTGAAATATTTAAGACACACACTTTAATCAAATGGACAATATGCATTACTTCAACACAGTCACTGTAAAGTTAACTTAGTTTTTTATTTTTTGTGTTGTTTTTTTGTTTGTTTACTAAGATTGCATGGATGTAAGGTAGGCAATGACTACAGGACAGACAGTTGGGTACATGGCCTTCATTTGTGCTGAAGTACCAGCAGGTTTGTTTTACACATTGTGGCTTTTGCACCAATACTACAGATGTCAGCACAGTGAGTGAAAAAGGCAAACAACATGTTAGTATTCTTCTGAAAATGGGCTGACCTCATGGTCCCCCTGAAAGAGTGTCAAGGACTCCATGGTTCCACAGACCATATTGTAAGAACCGTTATCTTAAAAGTGGTCCTGGGGCTTCCCTGGTGGCGCAGTGGTTGAGAGTCCGCCTGCCGACGCAGGGGACGCGGGCTCGTGCCCCGGTTCGTGAAGATCCCACATGCCGCGGAGCGGCTGGGCCCGTGAGCCATGGCCGCCGAGCCTGCGCGTCCAGAGCCTGTGCTCCGCAACGGGAGAGGCCACAGCAGTGAGAGGCCCGCGTACCGCAAAAAAAAAAAAAAAAAAGTGGTCCTGAAGAACCTAGGGGCAGGACAGGAATAAAGACACAGATGTAGAGAACGGACTTGAGGACACAGGGAAGGGGAAGGGTAAGCTGGGATGAAGCGACAGAGTGGCATGGACATATATACACTACCAAATTTAAATGGATAGCTAGTGGGAAGCAGCCGCATAGCACAGGGAGATCAGCTTGGTGCTTTGTGACCACCTAGAGGGGTGGGATAGGGAGGGTGTGAGGGAGACGCAAGAGGGAGGGCATATGGGGATATATGTATATGTATAGCTGATTCACTTTGTTATACAGCAGAAACTAACACAATAATGTAAGGGAATTATACTCCAATAAAGATGTTAAAAAATAAAAAAGAAAGGCAAAGTTGGAGCCACTACCTGAATGCTGTTTCTAGCACGGGCAGGATGCAGGTCTGTTGAGCAAAATTTGCATTTAGCTATTTTATAGTTCTGTTATATTTAAAGCCAAACCCTGTTACAGGGTCCTTTCTTCAGTGTCTCCAATATAACCAGAAGCCACCTCAGTTGAGACTTTGACATAGGAAAATTTTCTTTTGATACAAAAAAGCACTGATTCGGGGGGAAAAAATTGATAATTTGAATATACTAAAATTAATAACTTGTTTATCAAAATATACTTTTAAAGGAAAACGGACAAGTTACAATCTGGGAGATGCTATTCACCATACATATACCCAACAAAGCAGGTATCAACAATATTTGAAGGATTTCTACAAATCAATAATAGTACAAACAACCCAAAAGAACAATGAGCAATAGATATGACTAGACATTTATTTCATGGAAATAACCAATTAGCATATGAAGAGATGCCCATATCACTGTGATCATGGAAATGTAAATCAGGACCACAATGTAGTAACATTTCATAAGCAAAAAATTTTATATCCGAGAATAGGAAACGTTGAAGAAGATGTGTACCCACAGAGGATTTGCAACCACTCTGGAAAATAGTTTGGCATTATTTCCTATAGTTTAACATTCACATACCTATGATCCAGCAACTTAAATCCTCTATTTATACACACAAGACACTCTTTCACATGTTCATCAAGAGACGTCAAGGATATGTACCTTGGCATGGTTCAGAAGGGCAAAAACCTGGAAACATCCCAAACATAGGAAACTGAATGAATGAACCATGGCATGGTCAGACGATGGAATGTTTACAGTCACCAAAACACATGAATTACGGCAACAATGCTCACCAGCACGGACAACATGTGGTATCTAAATCTAAATGATCGAAATCACTAAATGATTACATATGTTTCTTCTAAAATCACAATTTCATACACACATAGACATACAACAACACACTTTTAGGAATACATACAGATGTAACAAAACAACCTAAAACCGCGAGAGAATGAAAAAAATGGGGTTCAGGGTGCATGGTGGCCAGAGAGACGGCATGTGGGAAGAAAGAGAATTCAGTTACATGCAGCTCGTAATTGTCAAAGTCTTGGCTTTTGTTTTGGTTATTGAGTTTGAGGGAGATTATTAACGTAATTAAGAATAACAAAATAGGGGCCTCCCTGGTGGCACAGTGGTTGGGGGTCCGCCTGCCGATGCAGGGGACACGGGTTCGTGCCCCTGTCTGGGAGGATCCCACATGCCGCGGAGCGGCTGGGCCCGTGAGCCATGGCCGCTGAGCCTGCGCGTCAGGAGCCTGTGCTCCGCAGCGGGAGGGCCCACCGCAGTGAGAGGCCCGCGTACCGAAAAAAAAAAAAAAAAAAAAAAAGAATAACAAAATAAAAATTTTAGAGTCAACCTTGCATGAACCTTGCGTGCTAAGAATACGCCATATGGTTATATAAGACTATGGTGAATCCAACTTTATGCACCAACAAATTTAAAAGATATCTATACATTTTAACCTATTACGCACATAGAAACTGTGAAACTCTGAGGTCCTGAACAGACTCATCATTTGACAGTTAAGCAAATCAAATCCTTAATTTGACCAAAGCTGTACAGATAGATTCATTCATAAATTCAGTAAATATCTATTGAACATCTACTATATGCCAGCCACTAATTTAACAGTGAACAAGAGAAATAAGTTCTGTTCTCATGAAGGTTACCTTCACGGCGTAGTAGGAATGGGGGGGGGCGGGGTGGAGGGATGATGGAGGAAATAAATTGAAAAATAAACACTACTTTAAATAACGAAGACCACTCCGAAGAAAACAAAACATGGTGAGAGGGTGTAGAGCGCTGCCTACGCTCCTGGCTGTGTCAGGCATCGTAAACTGGGAAGGCCTCCCTGAGAAGGTGACGCTTGAACAGAGACCAATATGAGGCAGCCACAGTAAGATGCTAGAGACAGACAACGCCACAGACAGAGGCCAGGCCTCCGAGCACCTCTGCCCCAGTGAGGTTCACCTTTCTAGAAGTGGGTGTCAACATGACCGTGGTGACAGTGTGAAAGCAAATTCACCTGGGTATTCCTACTACTCCTACGCACTGCTTGACAAAACCTGGTTGTGGTCGTGTCTGTAGACCCTTGCCAAGAGCCCCCGCCAGTTTACAAAGGAACAGAAGCCTTTCACGATTTATCTGGGACAGAGAAAAAGAATGTACCTGCTCAGAGCTTTGTCCAGCGCTGGATGGCAGGCAAGGAAGAGCTCAAGGGGGTAGCTAGGCAGTTAAGTTTTGCTTTTCTTTTCAATTTTTGTTTCACTGGGCCAAAAAACTAAGCAGCACAATAATGTTTCGTGACACGTACTGGCTTACTTGCCAAAGGGAACAAATATCTGCTACTTTGCCTTCTCTACACCCCTACCCCATACACACAAACATACCTGCACTTCCCCCACAGGCTGACCAAGTCAGGGACATTCGAGAGACAGAAGAAAGCTTGCTGGCGCTTTTGCTGCTGCGGGCTGGGCGGATTCATATTATAGGCAAAAAAGCCACACAGCTGATGAGAGGCCTCTGTTGTCCACCAGGAGAGCGACTGTGGCCCCTGGATAAGGAACGTGGGATAGTAATAATCCAAGTTATGCTGACATTATATCTGCCAGGCCTCTCCTAGCCACCTACTAGGGGGAGGCATGTAACCAAGGTAAGAACATACGGGTAAGATGCTACAGCCACTGGGGGCTTGAAAAGAGGTGGGTTTCAATTGTAGGTGCTCTGGTTACCATCTCAGAACTTGTTCACGCCACTAAGCTCCCTTACACAGCTTTCTTCCTAGGTAAAATAACAATGTTTTAGGTCATTCATGAGAAATTCATGCAACTTCTACTATGAACTATTTGCTGAGCTAGATGAAAATACAAAGCTCTCTCTCCATGCAGTAGAACAGACAAGCTAATAAAAATACGACTTGTCAACAGGAAACAATATTCCCTCGTAGTTAAGGCTTTAGAATGACACTGACCTGGACCCACGTCTCAGTTCTACAATACACTAGTTCTTTCACCTTGGGCAAGTTACTCAAGCTGTCTAGATTTCAGTTTCCTTCACTATAATATGAGATTACTTCTGTCTTATGAGGTCTACTGGAGGATTTAAAAGTGCATAGCTGTAGTTCGTTCATTTTCAGTGCCGCACAAAAGTTCACTAAATTTTTTTAACCCTTTTTCCTGTTAATAATCAGTTGAGCTATTTCTACGTTTTTGCCATTACAGTGTTTCTATGAGCATCCTTGTACGTGGATATTCTCATACATACTTGGTATGCTTCTGGAAGAGAGACTTCTAGGGCATATACTTAGGAATTAAAATGCTCAGCTATAGGGTGAATGAACCTTCATCTTTTCCAACTATTTCCAATTCCTTTTCCAAACTTTCCAATTCCTTTAGAAACATAATACTGAGCTGGAGATAAAAACAAAAAAAAAAGTCCTGGAACACTACATACACCATCAACCACGAACAATTTTTATAATGGAATCTATGTTCATATAGATTTAAAACCATTTATGTTTAAAGGCAGGAAATAAGAAATACAAAATTCAGGTCAGGATTCCCTCTCAGTGGAGGAAGGTACAGCCCAGGGAGGAGGGAGGAGGGAGGAGGGAGAAGCTGGAGCACTGGTGAGGCTCCGGCTCTCAAGTCAGCACTGTGGTCTTTTTGTTGTGCTTTAGTTTCTTTGCATAAATTCTTTTCAAAGTATCAAGTAGTCCATTAAAAAGCAAAGGTATTTTTAAGAGCAATTACCACTGCCTGTGTCTGGTACCAGGGAAAGTTCCCCACGGATGGCAGTTACTGCTGTACAATGTGATGAGAGTGAAAGAGATGACAAGACAACAGCGGGAGCTCTGGAGGTACCGCAGCCAGGCTCCGCAGCGTCCGGGGCTGTGGGAGACGCAGAACCGCAGGAAACGGAGGTGCCCAGTGCGGATGGGAGAGGAGGCTGCTCAGAGGCCAGAACCACCAGACTCTGGGCCCTAAAAGGGCAGGATTCCCAACACCAAGAACACTATCCTGATAACAGGAGCCAAAGGCATAAGTGATAGATGAAAGGAAAAGTGTGTCTTATAGATGACAGTTTTAAGCAATGTTCTTAACAAAGATGATTTTGGCTTAGAAGAATGGGGAGAATGAGAAAAGAAGATGGCCAGGAACAGAGTAAGAAACACCAATTTAAGGACAGGCAGAGAAACTCCCAGAGGTGAATGAGAAGCAAAGGTAAGGAGGGTAGCAGAGAAGTCTGAGGAACTGTTATGCATTTGCTATGTGTCAGGCACTGAGCCAGGGACCCTTCCCTCAAAACTAATACACACACATACGATACATACATATACGTATGCATATATATACACCTGTATACATATATAGTTACATATACCAGCAGAAAAGTACATGTATACACACATATATACACACATTTCTTTTACTAAATTTTCTACTACATTTCTTTTACTAAACCATTTTGAGTATAAGTTGCACAAAATCATGTCCCTTCCCTCCTAAATACTTCAATTTGCATCTCTGAAGATTAAGAATATTCTCCTAGTTAACCATGCCATTACCATACCTAGAAAAATTAAGACAATTCAATAACATCATCTAATATACAGTCTGCATTCAGATTCACACAAGTGCCCTAAAATAATTTCTATAGTGCTACCCTCTACCGCCCCCAGCCACCAATCAGTTCACACAGCACATTATTCCTCTTTGGCCTCTTTTGATCTAGAACTGCTCCCGCCCACCCCATCATGTTTGTTTCCTTTTCATGATACTGATTTATTTACAGAGTCTGGGCTGTTGTTTTATAGAATGATCCATGTTCTGAATTTGTCCAATTGTTTATCCACGATTAGCTTTTTGACAAGGTAGGTTGTGTACATCTAACTGAGTCATATTGAGAGGCAAAATATCGAATTATCCCATTTTTGGTAAGTTCAATCATTCAGTGACTGCCAGATGAAAAGGTACCATTTTTTTCTTTGTTATTCTAAATGATCTGTGAGTGATGCTTTTAGATTGGAACATCCTGTTCTCCTACAACCTTTCGCCAAGAGACTTTTCACAAACACTGAGGACTGCTGCCTGAATCAATTATTACACTGAGGTTGAAAACTGTTGACTTTCTAATTCTATCATTCCTTCTACCTTTTCTAGCTGACATTCTTCTACAAAGAAGAGCTTGTCCCTGTCTTCATCCTCCCTTTTTCATCTGTATTTTTAATATCACTATCAACTCTTGAATGTGGTTTGTTTTTAAAAGTATTTTCATCTATTACTGTCCTTCTTATTGATATCCAAACTGTTGAATTTAGAAGTACCACCAAGTCAGCTCCCATGTCCTTTTTTTTTTCTCCCCCCCCCCAACCCTTAACACTTCCTCATTGGTCTGAGCACTTCCTTGCTTTTTGCCTGCAAGGTATCAACTCACCTTTCCCTGTGCCTGATTTGAAATCAGTCACTTCCCCAAGGAGCCTTGGTCCCTGTTAGTGGGTGGTGATACTTAGAGACAAGATAATCTCATTGATAATGGAGATTGCTACGTTTCCACCTACAGAGGATTTTTTACTTTTGTTATTTAAAGTTGGAAATGGCTTGAGCAAGTTTATAGCTATTAGGGTTATCAGGACTTCAAGACCTACAAATTTTATTGAGAACTTGTGGAGGTTTATACCTTGAAGGAAAGTAGCCTCTAGACTGAGAGAGAGCCTGAAAATACAAAAGAGGAAGGCAACAATGTATAAAGAAAGATTAGAAAGGAAGTCAGTGTAGGCTGCAATTAAAAAAAAAAAAAAAAAAAAAACCCACCATGGAGTAAAATAAAGCTGGTCCTGGTCCATGCAGGTCATGAGCATGAAATTCAATTCATGGCACAGACAGGAAGGAGCACTTCTTATCATCAGATTCCGTCCATTCGGACACCACCTCTGAGGCAACAATGAAATGGCATCTAATAGCTCCCATAGGGCATGGCAAGGTGTAAGATAGCATCCTCAAAACACATATGAGCAACTCATATTGAAATCCATATGAAAAGTGAAACAGTCACAGATGTATTGATCTAAAGAGGACACTTACATTCAACAATGGATCCCATTGGGATGGGCCTCGGACTCATAAAAAGCAAAGGTCTTTCTTTCCATGTGTACTCTGAGCACCATCTATAAGCTGCATAAAAATGCATCCTTCACATTTAAGTCCTACTCATTTTGAAATGAAGGTAGTTGCTTCATTGTCATATGCTGTGTTTAATAAAATACAAATTCATTTAAAGCATTTCCCAATTCATAGGTTAGTGTAACAATATATTTTATTGCATCAAAGGTTACTGATTCCTCCAACAGGTAGGAAGTACATAAATTTTAGGCTTTAAAGTGTATGAGAATCACTTCTCTGTAGTGTTTCCACTCCCATCTAAAGTTCTGGATATGTCTATTCTTTTCCTTCGGGATATGCAAGCCTCAATCTTGAACAAACATATACCTGGTTGATATTTAAGCTAAGTCAAGTTGTTGGTTCCTCACAAATGAAAATCTGTTCCCCAGCCCCCTGGCAAAGGGATATGCGTTAAGGCCCTAAAAGCCCCAAGATCTGAGGAACTGAGTACTGCACGCCTGATTGAGAAACGCAAACACCATCTCAGTAAAGCAAAAAGAGGTCAGAGGTTCATTTCCTTGCCTCACCCCAGGGAATAGCACCACATATTCCAAAACAACGCTGCAGAAGAACAGGCTGGAAAAAATTAAGTCAGGAATCCTAACAGCTCAATCTAAGTCCAGATAGAGAAAGGAATCAGTTCCCCAAACTCTGAAGACAGGAGTTTCACAGCTTTACATCACTCACATCAAAAATGCAGGCCCGTGTGGACTGCCAAGTAAGTGCATGAAACGCTCTGGACTTCACTCATACTCCCTGCTGCTGAGTGCCGCTTCCTATGATGAGAACCCAGGGACCATAAGAAGAACGGCCTTCCCCCAGCTTCCCCGAGGCAAGCACTGCTGGGCCAGACTCCCGAGGAGGTTCAGAGCACACTGCAGCCCTGCGTTTCAGTGCAGAAGAACATCAACCTCAAATAAACGTGGGGAAGTAGGGCACACCGTGGGAGCCTGACCCAGGGGAATTCCTGGCCGGCTGAGAGTCCCAGGGACCTCCGATTCGTCTATTGTCAGCTGAGTCACTCCCTGAACCCCCAACGTTTCCTCTGAGTCATACACTGCCAGGCACCAGGTATTTGATTCTTATAGGAATAGAAACCCTATGAGGTAGCAACTACTACCCTCTCACTTTAGAGATGTAAAGACAGAAACATGGAGGCACTCTGTAACTATTCCAATATCACAGCTACTAAGAAATTGAGCCATATTTCTAACCAAGGTCCACTACATCCAACATGCATGCTTTTAACCATTATACTGCACTGTCTGCCCATTATTCCAACAGAGCTGTAAAGAAAGCCCACTTCACATTCCAAGACCTAAGCATGTGAATTACTTAATCGCTGCTGAGTTACTCAACATACAGTTCAGGTTTAGCACCAATGAGAGAGCTGACAAAATTCTATTCCTGTATCAAAATGACACCAAATACAACTACCATTAAGGGGCTATTTCAGTAGTTCTCAACTTGGGAACATCTTAAGAAATGTCTGGAGACATGTTTCCTTGTCTTAAGTCATGGGTGCTGCTGGCACCTAGTGGATAGGGCCAGGGATGCAGCTAAACATCTTACGATGCACCAGACCACTCACCCACAAAGAACTGGAACTCAAAAACATGTCAGTAGTGCCAAGGGTGAGAAACCCTGGGCTATACCAAAGACTGTAGGTGGAAAATTCCTCAAAACCTATCCTGATGATCCAGATGCAGCTCCTGGTACGGAGGCTAGGATGGGTGGCCACTTCCATGGCCCCAGAAGTTTGGCATCTGTGCCACACCTCGCCCTCTCCCCCAGCTCCCGTGATCTGCTTGCATCACCACAAGATGTGAAGACTGACCCGGGATCGAGGAGGCGCCAGTCTTGCACTTTGCTAAGAGTTCTGCTAAAAGTATTTTAAGGGAAGTGGTTGGAATTAAAAGTAAAAAACTAGGTTTGGGCATCATTATCAGCTTACCATCACACTAACTCACCATCCGTTATGGAGTTTCTGTATGCAGTGGTACCCAGAGACTAACTGGAGAAACTGAAGGCATCCACACCTTGCAGACCTTTAACACCTAGATCAAAAAGGACATACTCACAAACTTACACGCACATGTCCACCTTCCCTCAAAAACAATACTGGATAAGTGATTCCTAAAAACAATACTTTAGAAAAATGCTGAAGGGCCTGCAATACATGCACATACTCATGAACACAAACAAAACATGCTTGCCCCGAGTTCCCTCAGGAGTAGAGGAGACCTGGCTTGGAGATGAAGAGACATAAATTTGAATACTGTCTGGCCACATATTAGCTGCCCAATTCGCCTTTGATGAGTTACTTAACCATTCTCAGCATCAGTTTCCTCATTTGCAAAATGGTGATAACAGTAACTGATTGGCAAGGCTCTATCATGTTACTCAAGAGCTTGGGCAATCCGTGTCCCCCCTGCTGTGCTGTCCTCTCATGTGTCTTGGTGCATGTTGTCCGATAGCTCTCTCTGCCCAACACTGCCTCCCTCCCCTCTGACCCCCTTCTATGAAATAAACTGGCATGCTTAAAGTGACTTCTCCTTGAACAGGTCTATGACCTAGAAGCAGAGGACTCTGTTGACCCACTCCTAAGGAGTCACAATGTTGGGGAAAAAGAGGCAGGACCTAGAGTGAGGATGCAAGAAATTCTAAAACATTCAACCGACCATAGAATAAGAAAGGCCAGAAGCCTGATGACAGACTTAAGAATTAATTAATACTATTCAATAGTATAAAATATTTTTAAAATATAAAGTATGTTATAAAGTATTGAATAACATAAAATGTTATAAAATATGACTACAAGACTGAATAAGTAGCCCATATATAAATTCTCCTTCTATTCAACCCTTATGACTGTTCTGGAAACCGTCTAGGATATCACATATTGGCACCACAAAGAGGGAAAAAAAAAAGTCACACATTACAGCAAGGGAGATAAAAGCAGCAATAATAAGAAAATGGCTTTAGTAAGTTTAGAAATGTACACAATGATTACACACATCTATACCACTTTCTATTGTTAGAAGAATCATCTAGAAACAAATATTTATCTCATATGAAAAGATCTTGGGGCACCTCGGATCAAAGTTTTTGATGTTTGGACTGTAAGGACAGAGAAGGAATTGTCAGACTGTCGTTAGATAAGAACTGAACAAAGAACAGGAAGAAAAATGCTCATCATAGGTGGGTACTGATTAAAGAGTGATTTGAAAGCAATTCATTTTCCAAATACATTTTCTTTATTGAATATTTTTTTATAAATTATTTAATTATTTTTGGCTGTGTTGGGTCTTCATTGCTGCGCACTGGCTTTCTCTAGCTGCGGCGAGCCAGGGACTACTCTTCGTTGCGGTGCACAGGCTTCTCATTGCGGTGGCTTCCCTTGTTGCAGAGCACGGGCTCTAGGTACGCAGGCTTCAGTAGTTATGGCTCGCGGGCTCTAGAGCACAGGCTCAGTAGTTGTGGCGCGTGGGCTTAGTTGCTCCGCAGTATGTGGGATCTTCCCGGCCCAGGGCTCGAACCCGTGTCCCCTGCATTGGCAGGTGGATTCTTTAACCACTGCGCCACCAGGGAAGTCCCTCCATATACATTTTTGTTTTCTAATTATGAACTATTTCAAGTACACAAAAGTACAGAAACTAATGTTGGTTAACACCAATACACTTAATCGCCCCGTGTTAATTGATAGTAATATTTAGGCATCATTGTTTCAGAATTTAAGAGGTGAAATACCGCAAATACAACTAAAGTCCAACCACCCTATGGCATCCCTTGCCCCTCCTTCCTTCTCCGGGAGTAAGCAGTTTCCTGAAGTTAGAAGATATCATTCCTGACCAGAACATGCTCAGTACTGACCTGGATCAAATATAATATTCCACCACAGAAAACTAAATCTCTTTATGTTTTGTTTCTAAAGAGAACTTCATGACCTCTTAGGGCTATTCTAGGTAAATATGCTTATTTTTTACCACTGGTTCTCCATAAAATATCAATTTATATTTACAGACTAGAAGGATGAGATTATTATGATGAAATTTATAATGAGTAAATGCTAAGAAAAATCTTAGATTTCAGGCTCCTTTTAATGTAATTTTTTCCTACCTCAAGTCCCAACTACAGCAAAGAAAAATAAGGTTGATTTTTTACCCACCTCACCAAATATTTATTAAAGTCCCCTACGTACAGTCTTTTAAAAAAAACAAAAAACAGGGCTTCCCTGGTGGCGCAGTGGTTGAGAGTCCGCCTGCCGATGCGGGGGACACGGGTTCGTGCCCCGGTCCGGGAGGGTCCCACATGCCGCGGAGCGGCTGCGCCCGTGGGCCATGGCCGCTGGGCCTGCGCGTCCGGAGCCATTGCTCCGCAATGGGAGAGGCCACAACAGTGAGAGGCCCACGTACCGCAAAAAAAACAAAAAACAAAAAACAAAAAACAAAAAAACTTGCTCTTCAAGGAGTACTCGTTGGGTTAGTAGCACCAACATTATACCCAGCTCCGGACCTATGGAATCTCGAGTCTTCATTTTAGCAGGAGCCCTGGGAAATATGTATGCGTATTAAAGTCTCAGAAGGGTTGCCTTAAAGAATTTAGAAAGGTGACAACCTAGACCGAGGCAGAACCAAATCCAACCACCATTCTGCCAAACCTATCCTCTTCCTATCATACAATATAGCTTTCAGATGTTATCTTGGCAAAGTCCATGCATAAGTAGACCAGTGGTTATCAACCAGGGGCAATCGGGCCTCCCAGAGGACATTTTGTTCACAACTTAGGGAGATGATACTATTGGCCCCTAATAGAAGCCAAGAATGCTGCTGAACATCCTACAATGCAGAGGACAGTCCTCATGACAAATAATTATCTAACCCAGAATGTCAGTGGTACAAAGGTTTAAAAAAAAAAACACCAGAAAACAAAAAAAGCCTGCCTATGATTTCCTAGCTAAAAGGGTCAATTGTTAACTTCAGTAATTTAAATGAGCTGATTTGAGCAACCAAACCCATAAAGCGTGTGGGGGGTGGGGAGAAAGAAACCAGTAACTAAAAACACTTCATATGCAATCCTCTCAAGTAAAGGGTTTACAGGGTTTACATCACATCAGTAATCGTCAATAGTGACAACCAAAACGAAGTTCAGTAAAGCAACAACAAAAACGCGTGCTGAAATATTGCACAATTATACAAGCTGTATTTAAAAGGCAAGTGCACAGCTACGACACATACTTCTTCAATGAAAACATTCTGGCGTTTATTTAACTTAATTAAATCTTCGTTTTTCTCCTACAATACAGGATCATTAGCGAAGAAGCACCTTGGCCACTTCAAGATGACAAGCGCCCACTAGGCTAAATTACTTCACTGAAAGGAAACCTCATATCAGACAAAAATTTTAAAACGTAAGTGAACAGATCCTTTACCGTTATCAAGAGCTTTGTTAATTTCATCAAACTATTACGAAAGAATAACTTCCCTTCTTCAGAGAAAGTAGAATTACAGCACACGGAACAGTGGAAGGTGGTCCATTTTAAGAGAAAAATGGGTCACTGTGTGTAATTACACAGAGGATGAGTAATGAACTCAGCATGTTTTTACTAAGATGATTGTATTTCCAGAGCGAGCATCGCCTTGTCTGGTCCTGTATCAACTAAGTTCTGCCCAAAGAGAGAGCCCTGAGGTTATATGCAGTATTCTACAACCTGAAAATACGAATGCAGCCCAATCCTGAGACCTAACATTTCACTAGGAACAACAGCGCTATCTGGATTAAAATGAAACTTTGCCATTGATATTCTAGCTGTGCAAAAAAAAGATGAGAGAAAGCAATTCATAGGCTCTTATTACACGTTAACGGCTGTCTTTTGGTCTCATAGATCCACTCCACCATTACGTAACCAAAGATCCAAAGTGACGGTTCATATAGACTAAAACGTTTCAAGTCATTTCATTCTCCTTTACCTGGATTTGTGGAACAAGGAAGATTTCCACCTAAGAGAAGCTGAAGCCTTATAATATTTTTTTCTAATTGAAGTATAGCTGATTTACAATGTTGTGTTAATTACTGCTATACCGCAAAGTGATTCAGCTGTATATATATGTGTGTATATATATATATATATACACACACACACACACACACACACACTCTTCTTTTATGTGTGTGTGTATATATATGTATATATATGTGTATATATATATTTCTTTCCCCCCCATTACGGTTTATCTTGAAATCCTTCTTAAATGAAGTCTCAAGAATTCAGGGAGCTGTGCTTATGTTACCTGAAGCCTCAAGGTTAACATAATGACCACTTTCACTATAGAAATTCAGAGGTAATCTCAGAAGTAACGTCCATGGGCAGGGCTGGCTACACTTCCACAAACTGGCTCCACAGAATGCCCCTTATTTCGGTTGATCATCCAGAGGTGCTTTTCCTCTTTCTTTCTCCCCCTTTGCCTGTCTCTTGTCTTTGATGGGCTGGGACAACCTGCTTAGAAATAGTAAATCAGCTGAGAGCCTGGGGCAGGGAATGGAGGGTTGCTGGGCCACATCAAGACATTCTTTCTTTCTGATTTATTTGGTTCTTTTTATTTTTACGTTACCGTATAAAATCAGCATCCGTATGTTACTATTTCCTCCATCTGTGAAATGATTTGAAGTTTTAGTAGGTGTCTATCGGGATGTTAAATCACCTCTATACTAAAGACAAGGAGAGGAGACTGGACAGGTGTTACAAGGTCAAAGGAATACATGTCTCTTTTATCAGCTTGTCCTATTTTTCATCTAACGTGTATTCCTGCCTTTTGGTCTCGATATATAACTGGCCTCACTTGCCGCAGATACCTTAAGATAGCCCCTTTTCCACACATCTCTTGATCCATCACTGTAGAAAAGGCTGCCACACTCTGAGTCACCAGGACCAAATATGATAAATTATGTACCTGGAGGTCACAGTGCCCTGCCATCAACACTACTGCTCAAGAAAAACAGACTTAAGAGCGTATTACCACTAAAACTGTCTCGGATTTACCATTAGCTCATTACCTACGTAGAATGAGCCTTTAATTTGCCTCTGCTGTATCCATCCAGACAGCAGCACGAGCAGCAGTGATGCCCTGCTTCTTCCCCCAGTCAACATGTCTCAAACGGAGACTCTGATCTGCCGTTGCTTAAAAACAGCCCAAAATAGCAAGAAGACGTTTGGAGGGAAAGACCCAAGCAAGCCTTGAGTACTCATTTCATTTCAGAAGGCACTCTGGCTCTAGAAGTTTACCTGGGTCAGCTAGCCCCTTCCATCAACCTCAAAGTGAGGAAAGGAGGCATGAGGTGCATGGCAAAGCATATATGCTCAGATTCTTGACCCTCTGAGGAACCAGAGAGCAGAGTTGTGGACCCATGGCATCAGGCTACATTCAGACATATTGCAGTGCGAAAGGACAAAAGTCACGAGATTCTGAGAAAATGTCTTTATACAGGTTTCTAGAAGGAAAGGAAAGAAATGGTGGCTCTCACTAAATCATTTCTGGGAAATTCTTCACTATTACTATACACAGTGGCTTCTATAATTTTTCTATAAAGAGAGAAATTTGGTACTCATTAAATCATTTCTGGAAATTCTTCACTATTTCAGTATTTAGTTGTATATTATATAGCTAATATTTGTCTCTACTTTAAAACGTACTCACATCTGCTTTTTTAAAAATTTTATATTTTAAACTCCAGTGAATCCAACAATTACTGAATACATATCATGATCCCCGCACCACACTGACCGAAGGGCTTGTTTTCCCAGCACCGGGACCCCTGGGAGTGTTCTCTTGAGCTCGGTGAGACTGGCTCTTAGACTAAGCTGCACCTTACTATCAGGGGACAAGACCAATTATTTACTAAATATAGACTCTCTGCCACAGTGGACAGTTAAAAATAGAAAACATGGCCCCTTCACTTACCATCTAATATATGAAACAGGCCACAGAGGACCTACAAACAAACCCATTATGATCAGAGCCAAGTGGGCAGGGGATTAGATTTCCTTTCAAAGGAAGTCCAAGGACGGGCAAAATCAATTGCTAGAAATGTAACTAGTTTTGCCATATGCTTGCAGGAAGAGTACACAGAAGCAACATATTCTTTTGGGGGAAACAGCACACAAAGTTTGCATGTGTGATTTTTTTTTTTTTTTTTTTTGCCATGTGACTGAATCTCATATTCCACATTTCCAAATTCTACTTTCTCACACTTCCTTAATTTTACTGACACAGCCCTTCACTCACTGTGTATAAAGCCCCATGCTTGGCACCAGAAATACAAAGATAAACAAGATACATTCTCTGTCCTCAAGGAACCCACTGTTCTCCACAATGCTTCTTTCCCATGACCCCTGACTAGATGTAAATTTCTTAAGAGCAGGGACTCATGTCTTATATTCCCAGATTGCATTTCATTATTTCACAAATATTTTAAATATCTAATGTTCTAAATGTAATGCTAGGAATACAATGGTAAAAAAAAAAAAAAAATGACATGGTCTCTCTCCTCTGAAGGAGCTTACAGTAGTAGAGGAAACAAAAAACAAACAGCTAGAGAGGCACGTGCTATGACAGAAGAAAGGCACAGAACTAGGAGCACACGTACAAGGGACCTCACACCCAATCCACCCCAACCAAGGCTTGGGAGGGCAAAGCTTCCTAAAGAAAGTGGCATCCAAACTGAGGCCTCAAGGATGAAGAGAAGTTAGCCAACCAAGAAGGTAGCAAAAGAGTCTTCCATACAAATGCAAGTTTGTGCAAAGGTCCAAGGTGAGAGAAATCCTGGAACCCACGAGGTACAAGGGTTCAGAACAGCAGGAACTCATCACTGGAGGTAGAATTAGTAGGGATCAGACCAAGATGGGACTTCTGGTAGCTCAGGGTTAAAGAGTGAGGACTTTATCCGGAGGGCAAGGACCAATGGATGAAGGGTTAAACAGGATGTTGACATTACAGATAAGATGGGCAGTAGACATTTTCTTAGATGTATCAAATAATCTTTCAAAAGAGTGCTAATCTTCCTTGTGCCATAAATCATTATGTCCAACATCAGTGAAGACTACACAGGATTCTCTAACAAAAGAAGGTTCTGGGTAATACCTAGGGTAGTGTCGTCCAATAAAAATATGATGCAAGCCGCATAGGTAATTTAAAATTTTCCAGTAGCCATATTCTTAAAAAAGTAAAATTAAGTGAAATTAAGATTAATAATGTATTTTATTTAATGGGATATTCCTAAAATATTTCAACATATTCTCAATATTAAAAATATTGAGATATTTTACATTATTTTCTGCGTACTAAGTCTGCAAAATTCATTGTGCATTTTCCATCACATCTCAATGTGGACTGACCCCATTTCAAGACACAGCCACAGCCACAGCCACATATGGCTAGTGGCTACCATTTGGACAGTACAGATCTAGAATGTACTTTGGGGAGCATTTCTCAGAATGCTTAAGGTCTTTCTATCATTTTTGTTTTCTAATTTATAAAAATAATGCAAATCAGTTTTTAAATGGGGAAAAACCCCACAGAATATCTCAACTTTTAAAGGTACCCATAATCCTATACCAAAAATACCAGTTATAGTTGGACGTGTATGCTTGTAAGACGTAGTCCTATGTCTAAAATATACATAGGGTAGGCTTTCTAAAAAGTAGGGTCTGTGCCAATAGCTCTTAAACCTAATATGTTAAAGAGCTGTGAATAAAATGAAACAGATTCTCTGTTTTTATAGCTTTATTACCTTTGAGACTATATTTAAATGAGTATTCCTGGAACTTTAGAGTTGTACAGCGACCTTTATCATTTTAGGGAAACGCTGGTCTCCATGATTACCTCAGTTCTCAGACTGTCCTGCTTCTCTAATTTTCCTTTCCTGTCATCTGTCTACTCCATTCTTCCCTTTTCAGAAGGAAGGAAGGGAAGGTGAAAGGGAGGAAGAGACAGGCACCTAAGGAATATACAGCAAAAACTTGGTTTCAAGAACTTGCTGGGCATGGCAAGTTCTTGCCCTTCCCTTATTTCTCGGCAAATGACTCGAAGGTCGTGACTGCCCTTTCGGTGACTATTTCACATCACCTTCCAGGCCTCACCTGCAGAAGTTACCCAACGATGAACGCCACCACTGCCCCACCCACAGAGGGGTCCTGCCCCCGGAACACCCTCATAACCCAGCAAATCATCCCCGTGCTGTACTTCGTGGTCTTCGTGGCCGGGATCCTCCTCAACGGCGTGTCCGGGTGGATATTCTTCTACGTGCCCAGCTCCAAGAGTTTCATCGTCTATCTCAAAAACATCGTCGTCAGTGACTTCCTGATGAGCCTGACTTTTCCTTTTAAGATCCTGGGAGACTCAGGCCTCGGGCCCTGGCAGCTGAACGTGTTTGTGTGCCGGGTCTCGGCCGTGCTCTTCTACGTCAACATGTACGTCAGCATCATGTTCTTTGGGCTCATCGGCTTTGACAGATACTATAAAATCGTGAAGCCTCTCTTGACTTCGTTCATCCAGTCCGTGAACTACAGCAAGCTCCTGTCGGTGCTGGTGTGGAGCCTCACGCTGCTGCTTGCCATCCCCAACGTGATCCTGACCAACCGGAGCGTCGGGAAGGCCACACGCATTAAATGCATGGACCTGAAGAACGAACTGGGCCTCAAGTGGCACCGAGCCTCCAACTACATCTTTGTAGCTGTCTTCTGGATTGTGTTTCTCTCCTTAGTCGTGTTCTACACTGCTATCACGAGGAAAATCTTTAAGTCCCACCTGAAGTCCAGAAAGAACTCCATCTCGGTCAAGAAGAAATCTAGCCGCAATATATGCAGCATCATGTGCGTGTTTTTTGTCTGTTTTGTTCCTTACCATGTTGCCAGAATCCCCTACACTCGGAGCCAGACAGAGACCCATTACAGCTGCCAGTCAAAAGAAATCCTGCTCTATGTGAAAGAATTCTCTCTGCTGTTGTCAGCTGCAAACGTATGCCTGGACCCCATTATTTATTTCTTTCTGTGCCATCCATTTAGAGAAGTCTTATGTAAGAAACTGCATATCCCATTAAAAGCTCAGCATGACTCAGAAGCTTCCAAAAAAAGGGGAAATGTAACACAAGAAAGCACAGATACTGTGTGAATTCCCACCTCCTTTCGAATAAAGTCTGTGCATGCATATTGTAATCTTCAATTACATAATAAAGGCAAATGAAGAAGAAGCATGTCCACGATAATAAGTATCATCTCTAGGCACTACTATTCAACGTAGTACAATAATAAAACTAAAATGTAAGTTTCCATGCTTGTTTTTGTACCATCAAAGAAAAGATAATACATTATTTAATCTTATCCCACCAAAATAGAAGGTTTACGTTTATAATCAATAGTCTGGTCAGTTAATACAGCACGTTAGACAGCAATAAGGAAGACAGGAAGTAATCAAGACAATTCACAGGGGCATCTTCCTCCTTCTAAACACAAGAATTAAGCTGGCATATTACGCAATTCTTTTCAACAGGGTCATTAAAGACCAGCTTAAAAGCAGACACGGTCTGATAAAGGATTAGAGGCCTGTTTGTAGTGAAAAAGTCAAGTCTTCTCCGATTTGAAGAAGCAGGATAAGCAGACACCCAAAAAATTACTTAAGAAATCCCCCACGGATTTATTTCATGGCATTTCAAAGGAAAGCAGATATGAACTCTGTACATCGCCGCACAAAAATGTAATCTTTCTCTGATAGCATTTTGAGGATGATGTAAGATACATCTTAAATACGTTTTATGTGAAGATTAGCTAAGCCGCTTAATGAGCCTAGTGTTCTGGTGCTAGAATATGTTTAAGTAAACTCTACAGAGGGAATCTAGATAGTGGCGTAAGTTGCCAGAAACTTCCCCTGTTCCATGGTATGGGAAAAAAATCTAGGATGTCTGAGAAAAGACGTATGCACACAAATACCCCCAGCTGGCAACACACTTCATTCCCTAGGAGCAGAGAAAAGCAGTTTTCTTAGAAAGCAACTGGACCTGATAGAAAGAAAATCCAAAATTTGCAATAATGAGAAATTACACATAAAATGAAAATTTACACATCATGTTTTCTGAAAAACAAATTTCATATGTGCAGATATGGATATGATTGCTGGCTTCTGAGTCATCAAAGCTCAGTTCTTTCTCTGCTATTAACTGGCTGGAAGACATTTAGCCCATCTTTCAAATGCTCTTCTCAAACATTTTTGTAAGTCATGTTTTCATATATATGTGTGTATATATATATATATATGTATGTACTTCAAGCCTTACCATATATGTACTAATAAAAAATAATTTTAATAGTGTCAAGTTTTTTCTTAAGTCAAGATACCAAAAAACACTACCAGATTTACTCATAGTCAAGACATGGGTGGTTTCTTTAGTACACTCGATTACAAATGCTAATAGAATACAAAGAAAGAAGGCATAGGAGTACCCAGGAAGGAGTTGCATAGAGTATTTTTGAAATTCTATTTGCCACTGACTTTTCAAAACAAGTATTTCATATGTTCTTAGGACCTTATCAGATTTTAGGCAAAACTGAGAAAACACCTTTTAAACTGAGGAAGAGCTGAGAAGATTTTCACACTCTGTATCCACCTTCCACCCTCATGAAAACTCTCTGCTCCCAACTCTGGGTCAAATATCCTCTCCCAAAAAGAACAAAATCACAAACCTATGATAAACGTGCCTGGCAAAACTAAGCTTGCTATAGCATTTGTTTGGCTAAGTATATTTGCAAAAGAAAGTGGCTGTGTTTATTCACAGTTTCCATTGGTCAGGACAAATTAGTAAATGCTGGTGTTTTATATGTCCCCTACTGGGCCACAGGAGAAACTGAAATTATAAAAGAAGATGAGAAGCACCAAGTTTTGCCTTTGTAACCACTGTGCCAAAGCAAATCAGAAATATGAAAGGCAATATTTTTCAGGAAACAACATGCAATGCAAATAAGGATATCGTGAAGCAAGAGTTGAATAACAGCTACTGCATATCAGAACTTTTAAGGTAAAAGACCTGTACTTGGAAAACTGTAAGACATTGAAGACAACACACACAAATGGAAAGATGTATGCTGCTCACAAATTGGAAGAATTAATATTGTTAAAATGACCATACTACCCAAGGTAGTCTACCAAGGGTTCAATGCAATCCCTATCAAAATACCAATGGAATTTTTCACAGAACTAGAACAAATAATTCTAAAGTTTGTATGAAAACACAAAAGACTCCAAAAAGCCAAAATAATCTTGAAAAAGAAGAGCAAAGCTGGAGGTATCACACTCCCTGATTTCAAACTATACAGCAAAGTACAGTAATCTGATTACTACAGTAATCAAAACAGGATGGTACTGGCACAAAAACAGACACATAGATCAGTGCAATAGAATAGAGTGCCCATGCTTACACAATCAATTAATCTACAACAAAGGAGGTAAGAATATACAATGGAGAAAAGACAGACAGCCTCTTTAATCAATGGTGTTGAGAAAACTGGGCAGCTATATGCAAAAGAATGAAACTGGACTACTTTCTCACACCATATATAAAAATAAACTCAAATGGATAAAACGCTTAAGACCAGAAAGCATAAAACTCCTAGAAGAAAACACAGGCAGTCAGTACAGTCTTTGACACTGGTTGTAGCAATATCTTTTTGGATGTGTCTCCTTAGGCAAGGGAAACAAAAGGAAAAATAAACAAATGGAACTACAGCAAACTAAACAGCTTTTGTAGAGCAAAGGAAACCAAAAACAAAGCAAAAAGGCCACCTACTGAATGGGAGAAGAGATTTGCAAATGATACATCTGATAAGGTGTTAATGTCCAAAATGTACAAAGAACTCACAGAACTCAACATCAAAAAAGCAAACAACCCTACTGAAAAAATGGGTAGAAGACCTGAACAGACATTTTTCCAAAGACATACAGATGGCCAACAGACACATGAGTAGATGCCCAATATCACGAATCATCAGGAAAATGCAAATCAAAACCATAATAAGATACCACCTCACACTGGTCAGAACAGTTATCACCAAAAAGAAAAGAAATAAAAGGGCTAGAGCGGATGTGGAGAAAAGGGAACCTTTATGCACTATCGGTGGTAATGTAAATTGGTAAGGCCACTATGGAAAACAGTATGGAGGTTCCTCAAAAAATTAAAAATAGAACTATCAGCAATTCTACCTGTGGGAATTTTCCCCTAAAAAATAAAAAAAAAAACTTATTCGAAAAGATATATGCATCCCTATGTTCATTGTAGCATTATTTACAATAGTCACGACATGGAAGCAACCTAAGCGTCCATCAGTAGATGAATGGATAAAGAAGATGTGAGAGAGATACACACACACACACACACACACACACACACACACACACACATACATATATACATACATACATATATACATATACACAGAAAGACAGACAGACATATATGCCGAGAACAAACTGGTGGTTGCCAGAGGGGAGGAGGACAGGGGGATCAGTGAATCAGGTGAGGGAAAGTAAGAGGTAAAACTTTCTTTCATGAAGTACATAAATCATGGGGCTGTGATGTACAACATAGAGAATAAAATCAATAATATTGCAATAACTTGGTCTGCTGACAGACGCTAACCAGGCTTACCAAGGGGATCACCTTGTACTGCATAAAAGTATTGAATCACTATGTTATACACCTGAAACTAGTAATATTGTAAGTCAATTACCATTCAATTAAAATAAAGAAGAGAAAAGTCAGATCAATACAGACAAATCTTTGGATTTAACTTTGGAAGATCACTTAAGACTTCAGTGAGAGGAATGTCTGTAAGGTATTAGAGTTAGAAGTCAGATCATAAGGAGTTTATTCAAATATTGAAAAGTTAGGTAAATTAAATAAAAAGGAACTTTAAGGTCCAGGGCTACAACAAAAGATAAAAGTAGGGCAACAGCGAGAGTGGATTAATCCAGAAACATCTCTGAGGTCATCAGTACTATTGTTTTTTTCATTATTTTGTGTAATAATGTGTTCTTTTCTGTAGCTAATTTATAAATAAGGTTTGTAATATATATCTGCTACAGCTAAAGTAATACAACATTTAATCACTTTATACAAGCAGTGCTATAAAATGATTAAACATTTTGAAAAGTGGTATATGGGAAAGTAAAGCTACATTTTGTTAAAGTGGTTCTTTTGGGGGGATGTCCTGTCATAAAGTGGTAATCCACATGCCACTGGAATCTTGCAGAGAATCGGTGACCAAAAGGAAGTAGCAGCTTCTACTGTTGAAGACCACACAGTTATCAGGTCACTCCTACCCCAACACGCAAACCCTCACAGCGCTGTTTACCCAAAAGGAAACCCTGTGTCACTTTGGGCAGATGACCTGTTATGTTTATAATTTGTGTGATATTATCTTTTGATGTCACGTTCTGTACTAATGAAGTCTTTTTTTTTTCTTATTCTCCATTGTCAAAGCACATAGGTAGTAGCAATAGGGTTTAAGGACAGAATAGAGAAATAATAGCACATACTTTACTAACATCATCAAACAGAAACAAAGCTTAGTTTAAGGGTGCTTTCTAGAGTCTCTAGATTAATCGTTTAGGTGGTGCCAATGTATCAAGAGTTTCTCATTTGTAAGTGACAAAAGAAAAAAGAAAAGAAAAGAAAAGAAACCTAAAATTCGGCTTGTGCGATAAAAGAGATTTATTGGCTAATAGACCTGAATGTCCAAAGTTGTGGGTATGGCTTCCATTAACGGGCTGATGCAGGGCTGCAGCTGATGTAACCAGGGCTGGGTTTGTACTATTTCTCCAGTCACCTTCCATGGTGTTAGTTTTAACTCATAAAAGGAAGCTGTCAGCTCTCCTTTTGTGGTAGCAAACTAGAAAGGGATAAAATATACAGCAGTCTACGCTATACCAAATGATGAGGTAGCACTAAAAACACACTACACTAATAAACTAAACTTGCCTTTCTACCTGCCAAACCAGATTCCTCTCCTCAGACTGCCCTTCCCAGGACTGAGACCACAGTCTGCTCCCTGCCAGCCCGATGTCTCAGCGATTTCACCTCTGCAGTCGTTCCCAACTACCCATCTCTTCCCGGCCAATTTCAGATCCTCCTTGCCTCTCACCTAAAAAGACTGCAAGCGCCTCCAAACTGACTTCTTGTCTTCCGCTTTCTCCCCCAACCCAACACATCCCAAAGCCCGCAGGTTCACCTGGTACTGCTGAGCTCACGGCTCCTCTCTTCACATAACCTTCCTGAGCTCTCCACCGCATGCTAACTAAAGCATCCAAGACGGACCAGGTGGCACTAAGATGTAGTCTCAGCCTCTTCCTCACACAGGTCCTGCACACATACTCCACGCACCCAGACTGAGTGAGGGTCCCCAAACACCCTCCCTACAGCCCAATCATGTGCATCTTCCCCAAAACCTGCCGCCACTCCCTCACTTCTCAGAAGCAGCTCTTTGCCCACCTTGGTCAGAGGACTGCACTTCCTGGATCCCCACAGGCTCTAACAGCCCAGAGTCTATCTGCATCATCGCAGGTCTTGCGTCCTCCTTATCACCCTTTCTACACTGTGACCTTCTAAAAGCAACAAACACCTTCTCTAGGATGGGAGTTAAGGAGGCAGCCTGGAGTCAAGAAATAATTATGGTTAGAATTTCTTTTAACCACTTGATCAAAAAACAAAGACTCACATGGCAAGGGCAAGGGAGAATTGCTCCAAAACTCTTCTCCTGGAAAGTAACAACAGAGTTCATAAAATGCGTCCTGCGCTTTGAAAACATGTTACTCAAATTTCATAAGAAATAGACCATAGCACTCAAGTGGGGGTGGGGGGGAAGAACTTCAGTGACTAAAAAGAAACAAGATATCCTTTAAGAGTTCCTTTTAAGGGACTTCCCCACTATTAATTATTTTATAACCATGGATCAAATAGCACAGTCACACCTCACAACTGAAAGGTGAGATGGATGTATGTTGACTGATAACACTGTACAGTCAATAAAAAGGCGGAAAACCGAACGGACCGGCCAAGGGAACGACAGGATAGACTCGGCCAGCCCTACAACCAAGTTCACATTCCGAGAATGTACAAAACACATCGACCTTCAACATATTTCCAAATTTTTACACGATGTTTCATTAAAAAGGGAAAACTAGGGCTTCCCTGGTGGCGCAGTGGTGAGAGTCCGCCTGCCGATGCAGGGGACACGGGTTCGTGTCCCGGTCCGGGAGGATCCCACATGCCGCGGAGCGGCTGGGCCCGTGAGCCGTGGCCGCCGAGCCTGCGCGTCCGGAGCCTGTGCTCCGCAACGGGAGAGGCCACAACAGTGAGAGGCCCGCGTACCAGAAAAAAAAAAAAAAAGGGAAAACTGAAGCAGAATTCAAATAATGCAGAAACCTCCACCTCTCGAAAGCTCTGCATCTACAGCTCACTTTAAAACTACTCTAATCATGTCCATCACTGTCAGATTTGAAGCTACCAATCTCAGAGTCAGGAAAGAATGTCTTTGGACTAACTCAGGTGGGAAAGGGGATTATGTGCCTTGAAAAACTTTCAAAACAGGAACCTAAAGCACAATGGCTCCAGAGAGAAGGCTGACTCGAAGCCACAGAAGCTGCTGGAGAAATGTTCTGATCAGCATTCATTAACCAGAGAACAGCTCCCTGCCCAAAGATCATAAAAAAACACTTCAGGATGCAAACTGTTTGGAGCTGTGAACATCCCAAGTTGCAAACTCCATAAGAAAAGTGGGCACAGTGCTGACTGTTCCACTGCCCAGTGGCACTCAAGTTCAAGTTCAAACAGCTGTAAACACTAAATATACGTTGGGGTGGGGGAGGGGGTGGTGGGGATGAACTGACCTGGTGTCCTCCTTTATAACCCCAGTTTCCAACCAACACTTTCATTTGAAGAAGCATAATTAAGTACTGGGACACTGGGGTCTAACAGTGCAGCTTTGGGCAAGGCCTCTATTTCCCCCATGCCTTAGTTTCCCCATCTGTAAAGAGAGGAATCTCCTCCATTTCATGGATTTCTTTAAAGAAAATACATTCTCAGACCTGTGTTCCTGGCCGTGGCAGCGGCTACCTACCCCAACATTCATTTTCTCCTTCCTCATTAGTTCCGAAGGCGACCATGGTACGTTTTAAAAGCAAATTATAGGAATGTTACACATTTGGGACTCCCCTGGCGGTCCAGTGGTTAAGACTCCGCGCTTCCACTGCAGGGGACACGGGTTCGATCCCTGGTCGGGCAATTAAGATGCCGTGTGCCGCTAGGTGCAGCCAAAGAAAAAAAAGAATGTTACACATTCAAACTGATACTTCTATTGAAATACTGTTGTTTGGTATTTGTGTTCAATAAGAACAAAAGCATGATTTGTGTGGATAAGGGACTGAGGACAAAAAGATTCATGGGGCAATTCAGCTTCAATTTTTAAATATACAAAATATCCATTAAAGTAAATAGTATGTCATTTCTTAAATAAGTATTGCCAGGACCAAGGTAAGGGAAACACAACTTCCCCTCACTTCCGACTTGGGTTTCTGAAATACTGGGTTAGTGACGTTGCGCAATTTCCTAGAACGCTAAGGAAATATCCACTGAAAAACATCTGTCCTTAATGAAACAGAAAGAAGTGACCTATGGAAATTCAAATGGAACTCACGTTAAAGACAAAAACAACAACAGGGACGGTAGCCAAGCATGTTTCTACTGTGAATAAACTTCTGCAAAATGCCAAGGTGCCTCAAGCTCATTCTCAAAAGGAGGAACATGGTTTAGTTTCACTATTAAAAGATTGGTTTCTCACTATTCCAAAAAGGAAATGGAACATCAAGAACTAGGAGACTTTAGCTCTTTTATATTTGGCAATCCAGACACAAAAAGCTGCCTATAGTAGATTTTTAAGAACAGTTGAATGTATTTGATTCTATCTATACCCCAAAGTGAAGGGGGAAGTACACATATAAATATGCCTATCTAAAAAAGAAGAAAGAAACTTTACCAAAAACCTTTGATTCCAGTGTCCCTTCATATCATTTTAAAACCAGTCACCACTCAGCTGGCAGCTAAACTGCACCTCACCAAATTCTTCCCATCTCACCCTCTCCATCCCCCTGTGAGTGTAAACTCTGGTCGTAACTGCTTGCTTCACTTGACTGTCTGCAAGCATGTCTTTTCTGAAGTGGACAGAAGTGAGTTCTATCCAATATGACGCACACAAATCTTAAAAGACAGAGCGTTTCCCAGCACTATTACGATGAAAGTTAACATTGGTTCCTAACGAAAACCAAACACAAAGTTTGAGAAAGATTTGGGTTTCTTCCTCCAATTTTTGAGTGAATATATGTAAAGTTATTCTCTTGCAAAATACAGTAATAACTACCTGAATTCGAAAGAACATCGGAGTAGCAGAAACAAATGGACACTGTCATCATAAGCATCTTGACACATTATTGTTTTCAAAAGTTCCCTAGATCCTCCTTAAATTCCCTCCGGCTTGACAGTCCTCATTTAGTCTTTTGAGAGATTTTTCCTTAGCAAAGTGAATACCAAAAGGGAGGCATTTTAGATTCTAGAGAGGTTTCTTCTGACTTTTTTCTTTATTATTTGGAAAACTAAGAATTACTGACAGAAAAAGAGATGAAACCAAAGTACCCTCCAAGACAATGAAGCAATAGAAAAACCCAGACCCTAAGTGATCAGGCAATGGCTTTGCACTTAACAAACCGCCTGTGGACCGGCACACTCACTCCCCCACAGGAAGAACGAACATTTACCCAAACAATTTAAATGTACGCTGGAGCTTCCCTTTTCATAGAATCTATTAATTACTAAACACCTGTCTCAATTCATTATGCCGTTGGGGCCAAATTGACAAATGTGCACCCCAGGTTTACTCTCATAACTGAGAAAAACAGATCCAGTATCTTTTTGAATAAAAAGATTACAAACTATAAAACAGTATGCACAACATAATAACATTTTTAAGTGGGTAAATACATAGAAAAATTTTAAAACGTATGTACCTAAAACGTTAACAATGATTATCTCTCTACATAATGATTTTCCTCTTCTCTTTCCAGATTTAACAACATAAACTTGACCATATCGTTTTTGTTTGTTAATAGACGTCTCAGCAGGATCCAAACTGCAACCATTTTTTAAATTATAACTCTGAAAGACTGATGAGTATCAGTATGTATACTGAAGAAATTTTGCTTAAACACCTAATATCTTTAACTCACAACACCATTCAAGGCACAAAAAATTGACATTCTTTAAAATCATTATGACGAAATACACATCTTGGGTGTTTTCAAAACAAAAAATCACACCTAGGTATTACAACAGATGAATAAAAATCTTCCCTCTAAAAGAAGAGACGAATCTGAATTGTTTAAGAAAGCTTACACCAAATTGAAAAGGACTTGAAGAGGCTTCCATACAGTTAAGCTATGTGCAAACCACAGTTTCATCTACGTCAATATGCAGCATTTTAAACCACATAAAAAGGAAAGGAAATTGTTAGTGCAGCCGGCAGTCCTGCAATGAGGCTGCTACTGCTGTAGCTAGCCAAACAGCTCACGCTTCTCTGCAGACTGGGAGCAAGGCGCGCTGAGGCTCAGAGAATATACACCCAGGTATGTCTTTTTAAATACTTAATATATCCAAATGTCTTTCCATGGAAGGGAAATCTATGATTTTCAGCGCTTAAACCATGTAAGTTGAAAATGCCAGCATGTAATAAGGTTGCTGTGCAAGAAGGCACCAATTATTAAACGCCAAATAGATTCTCACTGTGCACTACACTGTCATTTTCTTCTACCTGATGACCTCATCCATCCCTTTCAGAAAGACAGCTTAATTCAGACAAGACTGAATACTGCTTACTTATAGGTAAGCTTAACTATTCAGTAACTCGATTTTATAACTGGATGGATAAAGGCCATTGTTGTAGGTCTTCACGACAGGGCACAACAGGTCTCTACAAACATTACGATAGGTAATTTCAAGAAGATTCCATTGTGACTTCCGTAAAAAAATATCTAATGAGTTTCTAAGCAATGGGCACTCTCAAACAAAGGAGACACTTGAAATCTTTTCTTGATTTTGCTGGAATACATCTGGGTACCTCAGATGTCCACAGGCTAATAACTGGTTGAAAAAATACTCATCAAGCACTTAGTTTTCAAATTCATGGTAGAAAACACAGAATGTTATTCTAGTACAATTTAACCTCTACTGGATAAGACCAAAATTTTTAAATAAAGAGATCTGTGTTTCATTGAAATCCAGACTGAGGTTCAAGAAAAGCAACGGCGAGGCACTGCCTGACTCTCGAGCATTATCGAATGAACAGTTACGCTGTAATTATTTTTAAATAAATTACCCATGAGTGGTATAGATGGCCAGTTCCAGTTACATAGTATATTAATTGATCAAAACAAATTATTTTCTAATCCTTCTCTTTACCACATATTCATCTATAAAATGAGACTTTATAATTGTATGAGCAAAAGGGGCACTCAGAGAAACACATAATATGTTAGTTCTCTTATAATGTAGCATTTGCAATACAACAGCATAGGCCAAAATCCCAGCACTTTGTAAAGGAAAAGTGAGCAAAGGTGGGAGATGAGGGTCCATCTACACCAACACTAGCTTCTGACCCAGAGAACAAAAAGGACGTTTAGAACGCCCAGGTACTAAATAAATGGTTACTATTAAAAGTCAAGTCATAAGGAATTCAGCAAAGCCTAGAGTAGACTTCAGATCTGAAGAGCTTCCTTCAGGCATTTAGGATAGGCAGGATTGGAGCTGGGAAGAATAAAGGCAGAGCGTCTAGGGAATGATCAACAAGGTCGGATCCTAGCCTGCTCTAACGAGCCGGGAAACCTTGACCAATACCCAAGTGCTAGACCTCAGCCTCCTCAAATCTGGGGATTGGACCAGATGCTATTAATAAAGGTTCCCTCCATCCTTAGAATCCTATGATCCCCAAATTGTATCACAACGAAAAGTACAAAGGAAGGAAGGAAGGAAGAGCTCCCAGAACAGTAGAGATCCCACCAACCTAAAGTAGAGAGTTGGGAGGAAGAAAGTGCGGATGATACGGAGGGACTAGGTCACAGGAATTTTGAAAGTAAAGGAGGTTTAGGCTTAAAAGATAGAAGCTAGGTTTGGTTTCTAAATATATGTACTGTAAAATGAAACATCAAAACACATGGAGCCTAAACATCTTCTAGTAGTATTTAGGAAAAAGAATGAATACTTTATTTCTGCTCTTTTACATGAAAATTGCTTAGACTATAGTTCCTCCCAATAGTAAGCACTTAGTAAAGGTTTGCTACTATAATAATAATAACAAGAAAGACAAATATCATATGATATTGCTTCTATGTGGAATCTAAAAAAAAAAAAAAGGTACCACTGAAACCTATTTACAAAACAGAAATAGAGTCACAGATGTAGAAAACAAACTTATGGTTACCAAGGGGGAAGGGGAGAGAGAGATTTGGAGATTGGGATTGACATATATACACACTACTGTATATAAAATAGATAACTAATAAGAACCTACTCTACAGCACAGGGCACTCTACTCAGTACTCTGTAATGACCTATATGGGAATAGAATTTTTAAATTGTTACTCCAAATAATAATAATAATCAACATCATTATTACTGTTGTTATTATTGAGATAAAGTTTCGAAGTGATTTTGAACATGGCTTCTGAGATCAGACTGTCTGGGTGGGACTCCTGGCTCTATAACTTACCAGCTATATAACCCTGAGTGTTAGCCTTGTGGTGCCTCAGTTTTCTCATCTGTAAGACAGGGATAATAACATCTACGTGACAGAAATAATGAAAGGTTAAATAAGTACGTGTAAAGTACTTGGCATGGTGCCAGACACAAAGTAAGTGCTTGATTACTTTCATTGAGTTTAGTACAGAATGACATTATTCATGGACCCTCAAGTCCTATCTCAGGTACGGAAAGGCGAAGGACGTATACCCTTTAAATGTCACTTTAACTTAGAAAGTTTTATGTACATCTGCCTTATCCATCCACTTGCATACCGTTTCACCCCAACAGGTACATAATGGATCATTAAATAATTAGGAGAATTAAGATTCAGAAAGGCTTCTGAAGTTCTTGTTTGTTTTTTAAAAGGACGTTTCAGAGAATGGGCTTGTTTGGCCTTCATAGCCACTATACTTACTATTTGCTATTTTTACAAGCCACATATCAATTTTTTCTTGCCAGAACACAAAAGCGATCTTCTGATTATTAAAACAAAGGAAGAAAGGTGTTTAAGATGCATGAGGAGGGTGTTTATCAGGAAGTAGCACCAGGAAGAATACCTGCGGCCCAAAGAGCATGAGTTTGACTAGACCAGGTCAAAGGGAATAAATGATACCCAGTTTGTTTTAACTTGTGCTATAAATTACCCAATGTTCCAGATTTGAAGGGAACGTGACAAGATTTTGTCACCATCAGTGATGATCACAGCGGTTCTAAGGGCAGGTCTTAAACTTCTAGCCCTGAGTGCTGCAAAACCCACAATGAAAGAAGAAGAAGAAGAAGAAGAAAAAAAAAACCTCAAGTGTTAAAGTTAGATGTCTTCAAACATCTATATATACAACTGAGCTTCTCTTTGAGAACGGTGTAACCAATGATCATACATCCTTGCCCTAGAAGCCTTTAAAATACGTTCTTAGTCAAACTTCTCACCAACACTGACATGGAAACATCTATACACGCACTGTTCAAGAGAAATATAAAGCAAACCACAAAGGTACTTTAAAATTATCTCACAGCTACACTTAAAAAAGCAAAAAGAAACAGGCTAATTTTAATAATATATTTAACCTAATATATCAAAAATATCATTTCAAGATGTGCTCAATATAAAAATTAAAGACATATTTTACTAATTGTTGTACTATCTGCATAAAACAGTACAATTTTACTACTTGCACTATTCTTTATAATATTTTACACTAAATCTTTAAAACCCAGTGGGTACTTTGCACTTACAGCACACATCAATTTGTACTGGTCACGTTTCAAGGGCTTAACGGTCACAGGTGGCTGCAGCCTACCAAACTGGATAGCACAGGTCTGCACCATCACGAATCTAGCGCCACAAGGCAAGACCAGAGTCTAATCCTACAACTTTTTCTGCCAAAAAAAGAAAAACGAAATGAAATTCTCATTGTGAAAATGTTCTAGTGGGTTACACAATAAAAGGCCTACATTTTAGACAGAATCTTTCAGATTTTAGTACAATTTTCTGTCCTTCCTCACCTCCCCCAGGTTCCAGCCTAGGTTCCGCTAGCATGAAGAGCTGTCAATCTATGAGAACAGAAAGCCAGAAAGCCTCATTGAGAGGCTCTTCAGGCTCAGCCACAACCAAACCCTTTTGTTTCCTCTCTCTATTTCTCAGAATTTCAGTTCACTTATCTCCTCTGCAAACTAACTTCCAACCCAACTGGTAACAAAAGAGCTCTCAGAATGCAAAAGTGTGAAGTCAAAAATATCCTTTCTAGAAGCAACCTACGCGGGATTTCCCAAAATCATAAAATCTGACCATGGAAAACCCAGGCTTCCTCATAATCTAAGATGGTCCCACCAGTCCACACAATCTAGTAAGTTCACCAATACAATTCTAAGAGGCAGAGAGACTGTGACCGTGGTTTTGTGAATGCAATTGTGCTATGAAGAAAATAATATCCAATTTGAATTATTAACCTCCCTTCTCTCCCCTTTGTTTTCTATTTTAACAGATACTTTGGATTTTTTTTTTTTGGGGTGGGGACAGCGTCATCTTGAGGGAAAGTAAGGATGACCAACAGTTCTACCTTCTGCCCAGTTTACAGAGACCTGGAGCCGTTCACATATTTTTTTTATTTAGTTTTCCTTGTTGGAATTATTGGAAGTTGTTTTGCAGCCTGGGCTTTCATACAGAAAAACACAAATCACAGGTGTGTAAGCATATACTTAATTAATTTGCTTACAGCCGACTTCCTGCTTACTCTGGCACTACCAGTAAAAATCACTGTCGACTTGGGCGTGGCCCCCTGGAAGCTGAGGATATTCCACTGCCAAGTAACAGCCTGCCTCATCTACATTAATATGTACTTATCAATTATCTTCCTAGCATTTGTTAGCATTGATCGCTGTCTTCAGTTGACATACAGCTGCAAGATTTATCGAATACAAGAACCTGGATTTGCCAAAATGATATCGACTGTTGTATGGTTGATGGTCCTTCTTATAATGCTGCCGAACATGGTAATTCCCATCAAAGATGTGAAGGAAAAGCCCAACGTGGGTTGCGTGGAATTCAAACAGGAGTTTGGAAGAAACTGGCATTTGATGACAAATTTCATATGCATCGCAATATTCTTCAATTTCTCAGCCATCATCTTAATATCTAACTGCCTTGTCATTCGACAACTCTACAGAAACAAAGACCATGAAAACTATCCAAATGTGAAAAGAGCTCTCATCAATATACTTTTGGTGACTACAGGCTACATCATATGCTTTGTTCCTTATCACATTGTCCGAATCCCATACACCCTCAGCCAGACAGAGGTCATATCTGACTGCTCCACCAGGATTTCACTTTTCAAAGCCAAGGAGGCCACGCTGCTGCTGGCTGTGTCCAACCTGTGTTTTGATCCGATCCTGTACTATCACCTCTCAAAAGCTTTCCGCTTAAAGGTCACGGAGACGTTTGCTTCACGTAAGGAGACCAAGGCTCAGAAAGAAAAATCAAGTGGTGAAAACAATGCATAAAATATGGGATTTTCTCACGCTATCTCTTCCTGCCTTACTGGACAATTGAGTGTACAAAACTGCTGGGAAGGAGGGGAAAAAAGAGCCTCCATGAGTAAAAACACAGGCAGCTAGCGAATGTGGCTTGGTTCACTGAGAAACCCTGTTTCTAAACGCAAGCCAAGCAGTACTCTCGTGGTTGTCGATGCTCCTTAACCCAAACGTTTGTACAAAAAACTAAAATCTCTTGTTGCGCCGACATAAACCCTGCAGTATCCTTGAAATCTAAATGAGCTCTATGACACAGACTGAAGTATTCATGAGGTATTCATTTAAAGGCCTGGAACTGACTTCCTGATAGAAATATGCAAAATAACCTCCATGTCAGTTTCCGGGACGCCCTTCAGCAATACGATTTAAAGTCCTTTAGATCGCTTTAAAAAAAAAAAAAAAAAGCCAGCTGATTTGTTACATGAAACCACCTGGGCTGTGCCTGATTTTGTTTTAATCCATCCCTTCGAAAATGGTAACCTTTTAGCTCACTACTCCAATTTTTAATAGCTAATTGTTTCCTACCACAATAGCTTGAAATTCTCTTAAGCTTTTTTTTTAAGCTTAATTTAAAAAGGCTTGGAAATACATGGATAGTTTTTAATGTACTATATATCCTTATATTCTACCTGTAGGCTATAAATAAAGATTTCCTACTGTCAGTAATGACAAATCCAGTGAGTTCTTAGTATTATTTTGTAGCAATATGAAATAGACCCCATAACATTTTCAAGGGGGGTTGTTAAATTATACTAACTGCTAAAACTACTGTTTTGGAACTCACATCAAAGGTATGGAAAAATAGCACCAGTCACATGGTCTTAAGACAGACAGGCCGACACCACATAGCAAGGTCTTGTCAGAAATGCAGCACATGCTGGGCTGATGGGTGCCAGCCAGGTCCTGAAGATGAGTCTGACCCCATGTAGGGACAGCAGTTTAAAGAATGGGTGACTCTTCTCTCAGGGTCACAACCCGTTGATCAAATTCTCTCAAATGCCAGTAATGCAGAATGGATTCAATAGTTGGTGATAAATAAAATACTTATTTAGGGAAAAGAAGGCTGAAAAGTTTAGACAAGCATACCTAAGGCTTTGTATCTGTTTTTTGTTTCAGTTACAAAAGCCGACATTAAAACAATTGGTAATGCATTTGCATTAGCTGCAATGATTAAGAAACGGTATTCCTCAAACAAAAACAAACACAGAGAACAGAGTGGTGGTTACCAGAGGGGAAGGACTGGGGAGGAGGATGAAATGGGTAAAGGGGATCAACTGTATGGTGACAGAGGGAAACTAAATTTTGGGGGGTGAGCACTCTGTAAGGCAGGGATCCCCAACCCCCAGGCCGAGGACTGTTAGTGGTCCGCAGCCTGTCGGGAACCGCACAGCAGGAGGTGAGGGGCGGGGCCGGCGAGCGAAGCTTCATCCGCCGCTCCCCAGCGCTCGCGTTACCGCCTGAGCAATTCCCCCACCCCATCCGTGGCAAAACTGTCTTCCATGAAACCGGTCCCCGGTGCCAGAAAGGTTGGGGACCAAGGCTGTAGTGGATATAGAAGTAGACATATAACGTTGTACACGTGAAACATACAATGTTATCAATCCACATTACCTCAATAAAAATAAATGATCTCAAAGGATGGGGAAAGAAAAAAAAAAAAGAAAGAAAGAAATGGTGTTCCTGGAAGCTAACAAGTTTGATTCCAGACTCATTTTTTTAGCTGTGCACTGAGAACTATTTTCTGAAGCTTGAACCCTAAAGACGACTCCTATCCACAATTTTATAATACATTCTCTTGAGTTTGAAGAGAACAGTAAAGGAGAAAATGCACTAAAAAGTGCCTCTTACACCTATAACAGGGTAGATACTGGACAAACTCCAGCTAGCTAGTGCTAATGATAGGAACCCCAGTCGGCATCACATATCTAACACGGACAGGGTCTAAGTGACTCACCTGTGGTACAGGCTGGGAGAATGCCTAGACACTAGAACCTGTGCTTGTTGGCAATCTAAGAACATGTTTTTACTGAAGAGCAGATCAAGACATTCATATACGACCATATATGAAACTAGTTTACTTTCCTGAATCTTTTGGTCAAGTCCCTTTTAGTCTTCTCTCCTTGGCCTTCACTCACTAGAGCCACATTTGAGAGACAAAGGAGAGGAAAAAAAAAAACTTTTTGTTTCTTTAATCATATTCTTATATTCTCCTCACATGCATGATTGGCTAGTCGAGTTTTCCCTTTTATTAAGGAAGAGAACCAGACTCACTACAGCATTCCTAACGTCACTGTTCTATTAATATATACTTTTATTTCCCCGTTTTTGATGGCTTATTCTAAATTTCCCTCCCAGGAAAGGAGCTTCTGGACAACTGGTGAGAGAAGGCTGTTAAAAAATTACACCCTACAACATCAATTTTCTAGCAGTTCTTTTATGATTGCACATTACAGCTGAATTATGTCATAACTCATCGTGAGGCTTATAGTCACATCATTCCTGCTCTTTCCTCTAAGGAAGGGGACAGTCTTGAGAATGCTAAGTGCTGGGAACCCCTGTGTCACCAAAGGTCACATGAACAACAGAGGAAAGAAGACCATGCTTGGGCAGCCCCCTGCTCTCACACCCACAGACGGGCGAGGGAGACGTCCAAAGCGCTGCTCACCGAAGAGAAGAGCACAGAACCCTCAACCAATTTGAACCATTTTCAACTTTTTGCCATATTTCCTTTCCTCCATTTCCCCTGTCCATTTTTTTTAATAAAGTTTTTATTTTGGAATAATTTAAAATTTACAGAAAAGGTATAAAGATAGTATAGAGAGTTCCCACATACTCTTCGCCTAGTTTGCCCTAAAGCTAATGCCTTACATACCACAATACATTTGTCAAAACTAGGAAATTAACGCCGGTGCGTTATTATTAACTCCAGACTTCAGCATGGAGTCTTTTTGACTCTATTTTAAAACAAATCACAGACATCATGAGAGTTCAGCCATGAATTCTTCAGGATACATCTCTAAAATATCAGGCTACTCTTTTTGGCTGCCATAAATAAACAGTGAAGTTATTCCATTATGTGGGAAATGAGTGATGCCTACAGGTAGCAGCTGAAAAATATTGATATATTCAGCCAGTGATGAACAAGAAAAAATTGTAGCTACTTTTGATATAGCCCCGGGCATAGAAAAATTAACAAGGGGTTCTCAATTGTAACAAGAAAAAAATATATGCGTGTAGTGATTTTGAAAGTCATTTCGCAGAGTGTTCAAAAATAACCAAAAAATAAACAAATTTAAGAAAATATTTAGCCTAGAGATCAAAACTCCTCAAAGATATCCAGGAAATAACATAATACGTACCTCACAATTACATTTTTTGTTAAAATAATAATAATAATAGTCTTCAATGAAAAAAAAAAAGACTCACTGAAATTACACTTAAAATAAAATTCCAGGGAAAAAGATAATAGTGAACCTAAGAATTAAAAAAAAAAAATTTACAAATTTTGGCCCCATTTTCACTACAAATATCAAAAAAACTAATCTTGTTTCCCTTCAGAATAAAGCATATCACTTGTTATGACTCAAAACACTAAATTTCCTGGCAACTGTTTTCCATATGCTATCCAGTTCTTAGAGTCAACAGGTCAAAATCCAAGTCCACCTCATACACAGCCTCTTCTGTGAAGCCATTACCGATTGCTCAACCAGATGCTCTTCCCCTTTCCAATATTTATTCTTTGAGAGTGAAAGAGACGCAGGAATGTCAAACGGTTCTCCTTCCAGTGGACACTTGGGTTTTTACTTAATTACTGCACTTACTTTGGTGCTTGTCATTTTATAGACATTTGTCTCCCTCCTATCTTATTCATCTTTCCTGTGCCCAAAAATTCTTACTCGTCTGTATAATACCAAAAGTACCTACCACAACACAGTGCACATAGAGGCTACTCAGTAAATGAGTTTCAAATTGAAGGAGGAAAACACATTCAGACATCATGTGCAGTGACTCAGATGCTCTTGATAAAAGGACATTGACATAGAAAATTCTGTTAAATCTAGCCAGCCAGTAGTAGTATCACACCACTAACTTGGACTACATGAGCACATAAGCTACATGATGAGAATCAATAACAAAAGAAGTAGTGAAGGCAAAAACTCACCTGCTATCGTACGTAGTACGCAGGCAAGCAGTTGAATAATCAATGGTCAATGACCCTGCAGTGAAATAATCAGGTTGCCAACTGACAAGCTGTGACTTACCAGAGGTATGGGGAAATGGGTTGCATACTGCAGATGTCGCAGGAGGTCATAATTAGATGGAAAAATTAACTCCCTTGGTTTTTCTCTCTTCAACAGCTTCTCACCGTTAACTGACATTCTTCTGCCCAGGGAAGGGTTAGCATTCTCACAGGACTCTCCAGGCACGGGAGAAAAAATCTAAGTCATGTAAAACAAATGTTGGAGATTGTAAATGAAAGAGAGCAAAACTAAAACACAGAACTTCAAACCCACAAGACACACCATATCCTTTCCTTATTTAACCAATGAGCAAAATAATAGACTGTGTTAATTTGCACAAGTTTCACATTCAGATCATTAGCATCACCCCCCATCCTGAAGATGAGACAATGACAACCACACACATAAGACACGTGCACAGCTACATTTCCTGGAGGACCAGAGAGAGAATCAGACTTATAGGTAAGTGTTCTCCTCATAGGGCTACATTTCCTAGAAAAACATATACACAGAAATAATTCACTAATAAAGCTCATGAACAACAGATCTAAAGGTTTTAGTCTGTACCCCAAGCAACATGTGTTTTCATAAAGAGTTAGTTACACATTGAGATCCCTGAGGAAGAACACGTTGTAATTATACCGAGATAAAGTAGAAGAAGGTATAACAAGTCCAGAGCCAGGAAAGCTGTTATTGAGAAGCTGAACGCACATTCAGCAAATCAACATGGGCTGTCCTGAGGAAACGACATTCATGTATTCCTGAGATAATGATCTCTAAATGAACAAAGGAGTCACGGTCAACCAGGAGGATGGGACTGTTAGAATGTACAAAAGGAGGCAAGGCAGCCAAAACTGAGGATGAGCTGAAATGAGATAAACTGCATGAGATGATTAACTGAGGGCTCGGGTGGAATGCGAGAGGATGACATTCACATCACAAGTACATAGTTCATTCCAATGCACAGGGCAAGGGGCAGAAGGACAGAGACAGTTGGGGCAGAGGTGGGGAGGAGTGGTTAATGGTCAATAAGAATTTGAAGGTTGAACCTACTGGAAATTCCGAACCAAAGTCAGTTTTAAAGTCACTCTTGTCTACTTCATCAAAAATATTAGTAGTTCCTGAGTCAATGCCCATATGCGCCATAATAGTCTGTTCCTAATAATTGTCAGAGAAAGAAAGTCACGTTGTACATTTTGTAGTTCATTAAGAAGCTGGAGCTAAAACACGACAGTGACATTTTAAACCATCTTATGCCCCTTTTCCCCCTAGTGTCTTTTGTTCTCAATAAAAAGAAAAGGAAGTTAAGACACCCATTGCTTTACAAAGTCACATTATTTGCCCTCATGAAGAAAAAGATTTAACTTCCGTGATATTTTAAGGGAAAAAGGACACAAACTTCCTGATTAAAAACAAACTGGCCATAATTTCCTTCTTGGGGGTATTCCCAGTCACACGCTCACCAACCTGCCTTAGTAAGAAAAATCTAAGAGTATATTTAAGGTAATAAGATACCTTGACGTCCAAAAATAGAAAAGAGAAAACAGAAACATAGAAAAGGCATAAACAGGTAAAGTAACTTTATTTTTTACTCTTTTTAACTTCTACTGTGGACAAATTTAGAAACAAAAGTATTTACATTAAAGAAACAATTTTTAAAAATCTTAAGAGTACAAACTACAAATTCAAGTGTGCAATTTTAATTGCAGGTTTTTAAATTACAAGGATAGCCACTATTTTTAAAATATCATCATAGTATACGCTTAAACTCTCTCAGAACCAATGTGAGGCTTTATTTTTAAAAAACTGTCACAATCTCTCATCATTTTCTACTATTTCCCATCACCAACTTCATGTATTTTGCCTCGAAAATTTCCGTAAGTATCTGGAACAATGTCCAAAATACAAGAAATTGGCAGAAAATTATAAAGTCATACAGTATAAAGTAATTTGTTAAAAAGAGCAATTCTGCAACATTTGAGAGAGATTAAATTTTTAATTAATTGAAATGAAAATACGATGTGTTATGACAAAAACATACGTATAAAAGAGCGATATAAGTAACGAATGATACATTGGAGAAAAGATGCTCCTTAGAATGAAAGCAGACAGGACGTTAGGGCCAAAACAAGTCCAATTTCGAGGCTCCACATTAAAGGAAAACTGGAGATTAGAAATACGTAAAATTGGAAGAATATAATTCCAATCCAATGAAAAATGTGATAGCCTGTCAAATCTTTTCATTACTAGTTTTAGCATATCCAAAAGAAAATTCTAGGAGATATAAACTACAGTCCAAATTTTTTGTGTGTGAGTGAGGAGCAGAGATAAATGAGCTTTGAAGCAAGAAGAGTACAACTGGAAACGATCGCCCTTCCACCACCACATAATCCCTCTGACAGCGGTTCCCCAGCAGAGTCTGGTTTCTGGGGGTGGAACACCCCTCCCAGGGCCATACCTCCATCTTCACGTCATGGTCCTTTGCATAGTGCTCGTCTGCATGCTCTCCTGCTGGCGACCGGGGCCGAGTGGAGGCGGTGATGGACAGGTCTCCTCGAGAGATGAGGGTGCACATGTAGGCGTCATGGGAGAAGATGTCGTGCCGGATGAACTCACAGAAGAGCAGCACCAGGTTGACAAATTCCACCTTCTCACATTCACTGTTTGGATCCGCTGTCAAGAAACAAATTCAATCAAGAATCAGTTTCCTCAACTGGGTAGGGGAAAAAAAAAACAATGACTAATTTTAACAATATTTTCACTATCTTTTATTTTTCTTTTAACAAAATAAGGGATTTATTGGAAAATTATGAGGCTCTAGCATTTTGCACAGAACTGGCACACCAGGTTTTTTGTTTGTTTTGTTTTAAATTTTTATTGTTTTATTTTTTTTAACATCTTTATTGGAGTATAATCGCTTTACATTGTTGTGTTAGTTGCTGCTGTATAACAAAGAGAATCAGCTATACGTATATATGTATATCCCTATATCCCCTCCCTCTTGAACCTCCCTCCCACCCTCCCTATCCCACCCCTCTAGATGGTCACAAAGCACCGAGCTGATTTTCCTGTGCTATGCAGCTGCTTCCCACTAACATCTATTTTACATCTGGTAGTGTATATATGTCCATGCTACTCTCTCACTTCGTCCCAGCTTACCCTTCCCCCTCCCTGTGTCCTCAAGTCCATTCTCTACGTCTGCATCTTTATTCCTGTCCTGCCCCTAGGTTCTTCAGAACCTTTTTTTTCTTTTTTAAGATTCCATATATATGTGTTAGCATACGGTATTTGTTTTTCTCTTTCTGACTTACTTCACTCTGTATGAAAGACTCTAGGTCCATCCACCTCACTACAAATAACTCAATTTCGTTTCTTTTTATGGCTGAGTAATATTCCATTGTATATGTGTGCCACATTTCTTTATCCATTCATCTGTCGATGGACACTTAGGTTGCTTCCATGTCCTGGCTATTGTAAATAGAGCTGCAGTGAACATTGTGGTACATGACTCTTTTTGAATTATGGTTTTCTCAGAGTATATGCCCAGTAGTGGGATTGCTGGGTCATATGGTAGTTCTACTTTTAGTTTTTTAAGGAACCTCCATATTGTTCTCCATAGTGGCTGTATCAATTTACATTCCCACCAACAGTGCAAGAGGGTTGGTTCCCTTTTCTCCACACCCTCTCCAGCATTTATTGTTTGTAGATTTTTTGATGATGGCCATTCTGACCGGAGTGAGGTGATACCTCATTGTGGTTTCGATTTGCATTTGTCTAATGATTAGTGATGTTGAGCATCCTTTCATGTGTTTGTTGGCAATCTGTATATCTTCTTTGGAGAAATATCTATTTAGGTCTTCTGCCCATTTTTGGATTGGGTTGTTTGTTTCTTTGATATTGAGCTGCATGAGCTGCTTGTATATTTTGGGGATTAATCCTTTGTCAGTTGCTTCATTTGCAAATATTTTCTCCCATTCTGAGGGCTGTCTTTTCGTCTTGTTTATGGTTTCCTTTGCTGTGGCACGCCAGTTTTGATTGTCCCACTGTAACTGAAAAATATCAATAGTATCCAGTGTTCTGAACACCATTTCTAGATTAGAGGTAGTGGTCCCTGGCAAATGAACGAAGATTTAAGTAATCATGCAAACACACAAAATTTCAAGTAAGAAAAAAAAAAAAACAGGGCTAGACTGCTTTCCTCTGGTTTTACTATTATAACTGCTCATGATTCATGACTCATGACTGTTTGTTCTACCTAGAGTGTATCTGTGTTTTGGGGGAGAGTGGTTTGCACTTTTTCAAAGGAGACTTCACAATAGAACCATAATTCAGGTGGTACTGGAAAAAACTCGTGAGTGGGATCCACTGAAAAGAAAAAGGGATAACGGAATAAAAAGGGCCCCAAGATGGAGCTGTGCCATCTTTTTAGATTCATAGCCAGTCTATTTCACTCACATTATGACTTTTAGTATCGCAGCTGTAAAACTCTGTATCTGCACCTTTGAGAGAAGGTTAAAAAATGACTGAAGTACTGAGACTAAACGTACAAAGCTCAGTCCCTGGTACCATCACATTCACAAACACCAATAAAGACAACAGCTGGATCCAGGGAATACTACACTCAGTGCCCTAAACCTTAAGCCTAAATGTATGCTCTCGCCCATCTCCAAAGCCAATGATGGGCAAGCTCGATGCAGAGAAGCAGAAGAGCTTTCTCTGACAGAGCAGTAAGCGGGATCCAGAGCAAGCAAGGCGTAGGAGGAGGAAGTTCTTCCCCAATTTCTTTGGCAACAGGAATGGGGACACGATGAGCGGAGCGAAGGGCAAATGTCTGTCTCCCCCAGGACACGAGGTAAGTCAGAGCTGCTGACGTCCATCCCTGACAACGTGTTTTCTCCTCTCCGGAATCTCTCCTGTCTTTTCCTCTCTCTGCTCCCTTCTCCAGGCTTCATCACTGCTCCCTACATTCCGACCACCAGCTTGGCTGGGGCTCTTGTCCTCCCTCTAGCCTAGAGCAGCCACCAAGTAACTAAAAGAACCTCACCCCCAGGTGTCACTCAACCCTAAAGGAGGCTCTCCTCAGAGGAACAGGAAGCAGTGCTGTTTCTTGCTGCTTTACCTCTTCTCCACAGATGGCTCCCTTCTCTACCTTCCACTCTTTTCTCTCCTATCATTTGTCACTTTTTGCCATTTTTCTGTTTTTCCATCACCATCTGTCCTGAGACCCTCCCTGCTGTCCTTTGTCAGATGAAAACCTCAGAATAAAGGTCAAGCCCACTTAGCTCACACAAATGATTTCTTTAAGGTTTCCACCTACAGTATGAACCCACTGGGTGGTTGTTTATTCCCCAGATCCCCCTCTCCCCACCAACAATGGAATAAAGACACAAAAAGAACATGATAGGACATGAACATCCGAGAGAGTGTAGGCAAGCAGCCAACCAGCTTTACAAACTAGTTCCTGAGACCTGCTTATAAGGTACTTTTTTTTTATGTTTTCCCCCTTTTAATGTCAGAAGTTAGAAAATCAGGAATTTAGAAAACAGTGCAAAAAGAGAAAGTTCATAATCACTATATATATATAATAAACATCACAAGACCTTAGCTCCTCTCTTTTGGTAAGAAAGATCTAGAAAGGGAAAATTAGTCCACCAAACACAAGGGAATGAGCCGACTTATTGTTTTAACTATTAAAACTCTGGAAATTTTTAAGTCTTTCAAGATGGCCTGATTCTAAAATCGCATAAAAGTCTCCATTGAAAATAGGCTACAAAATTTTGCTGGTAAAAGATGCGTTATATTCAGTACAAAGAACTTTTGATAAGATTACAGATAAGGGAGGGGGGAGGGTTTTCTCCCCTTTCTGATCAATTCCAAAAAAGGTCAATCCCCTTAGTTAAGATCTAAAAGCAAAGAGCTTTACTTACACAACGAGGGGGCCTGTGTATCTAAAAACCTTAGCAGAACATTCTGGAAAACAGGCAAACTAGATCCAGCAAGAGAGGCTGAAGAAATGGACTCCTTCTCATCTAAGACCTCTGATTCACCACATCTCTAAGATTAAAAATAAACAGGCAAAGTTAATTATAGAGGACAAGTTTGAAATGTGTTTTTTATTAACATTTATGTTCTTGGATAAAACAGGCAAAATTCATTGAGATTTCTGTATTTATTTGAGGGCCATGCATCATAAGTGAATATAATTTCTAAAAGTTGAGGGAAACTGCCCCCGAACAATTTAAATGATTTCAAAGAACCCCTGTGAAAAACATTATTCATGTGAATGACATATTCTGCATAGCACAGTATGCATATCCGCTGATGTGTAATACAGTACAATAAACTACTCATTACCCCTATGCAAAACTGCTAAAAATAATTTGAGGTTGTCTTCATTTTTAAATAGTTCATGTTTAATGGTATTCCCTCCGAGAAATATTTGGGCATGTATCATTGCGTTTGATTCTTTTGTGTTTGTTTTTGTCAGGCAGTGAATTTATGAGTATGGTGGGGAGGTGTGGTATCAAATGAGAAAACTAACATTATTCTTCTAATAAGATTGTTTCACTCATCACACTTCACCAAGAAGCTCTCTCAGAACCTCCTGGAATCTCCACAGTTCATGAAACACATCTAGAGAAGCTGTTTAACTTCTACATTCTTAAGGTCAGGACTTGTTGGAAGACCGGTAAAGAAACAGTTTAGAAGCAATCAGAACCGCATTCTCTATTCTTTTTGATATTCCTTTGATTCTTCCCATTCTATTATATTTAGATATCATTTATTCAATCCATCCTCTCTTTATAAAGGTCAAATTTTGAAAATTGATTAATAGAAATCAATTATCTTAAACATTTCAGAGAGAATACATTTTTAGCTATGAATACATTTATACCTATTAAAATTACTGTCATCTATATGTGAACCTCTTCTGAGTGTGAGTGTGAGTGTGTGTGCGTGTGCGTGAGTGCGTTAGTGTGTGTGACTATGCGTGTGTGTGTGTGAGTGGTAGGGGTGTGGGTGGTGTTCTGGGATACACAAGCGGGGAGGGGAAGACACAATAAAAACAATCCAGAAGGAGCAATGAAATTTGAGGAATTCAACTTTAGTTACTGAAGTTTCATCATTGCAATTCGCTGTAGAATATATTCTATTCATAAAGACGTAGGAAAAAAGCAATGCAACGCTTTTCCTAATTTGGCCATTGTAAAAGGGGCCATGTGGTTTACACCTTAGCATCAATATCCTTAAGCCCCAATTTCAACGACATGGCCTTTTGTATTTGGGGAACAGTGCTTTCCCAACAGAAGATGTCTAGGAAAATAGTCTTCCTATTTCATTTTTTAATACTGTCATGGGAAGCAGGTGTATTATCAGTAACACAACCCTGAACAGGGTGAGCAAGGCCCCTGTTGCCAAACTTACTCTCATAGGCGTTAAATAAGAAGGCAATAAGAGGGCACCAGGCATGAACTGAGAAGCCAATGAGGAAAGTAAAACAGAGCTGCCTGAGAAAGAGGGGCCGAGGGGTGGGTGCCGTTGCCTGTACCTAAGGTGGGGATGGAGGAGCTTCCTGAGGAGGTGACACATGTTGAGCCAGGAATGCTAGACAGGAAGCGGCACCTCCGGAAACAGGAACGGCCGTGTAAAGAGCGGGGCACCGAGCGTGCCACCCGGGAGGAACAGCAACAGCAAAGGCCCCGGGCTTCCCGGGTGGCGCAGCGGTTGAGAGTCCGCCTGCCGATGCAGGGGATGCGGGTTCGTGCCCCGGTCCGGGAAGATCCCACATGCCGCGGAGAGGCTGGGCCCGTGAGCCATGGCCGCTGAGCCTGCGCGTCCGGAGCCTGTGCTCCGCAACGGGAGAGGCCACAGCAGTGGGAGGCCCGCGTACCGCAAAAAAAAAAAAAAAAGAGCAAAGGCCCCAAGAGAAACACGGGCATGGTGCGTGTGAGGACAGTGAAGACCAGAGGAGCTGGGACTGTGTGCCACCCAGCGGAGGGAGGTCCCGGAGGAGGTGGGAAGGGCAGCTGCGGGGCTCCTGTGAGGCTCTGTGGGTCACGGGAAGGAACCGCTGGGAGTTTCAGGAAGGGGACAATGTGATCTGTGTCCATTTTGAAAAGGCGTCTCTGGCTGCTGGGGGGAGGATGGTGGGGAACACGGAAGGGAGGGAGACACTAGGCAGGAGGCCCTGCGGTCACAGCTGTCCAGGGGAGAGGTGACAAGGCTGGTCAGATCACACACATGCCTTCTCCAGAGCTGCCCCCGCCAGGCCCCACAGGCAGAAAGGAAGGCTCACTTGGAAGCTTTCCTTCAACAAAGCTAATGCTGACGAGGTTAGCTTTGCTTGTTCCCTTCTAATCTACTCCGGAGGCTTTAATTGCTCTCTCCTGGGGCCAGAACACGAACATCTCAAAAACGAATACAAATTGGCATCTGTAACCTCACAGTCAGGACTGCCTCAAGAAAGTCTTTCTAGATCCACTACCCGTGTGTACATATACACAGATGTATATAATACCCAGTGTACAGACATCTATGTATGTGTGTGTGCCTTAACCTCACAAAGGGAGATTTCCATTGTAAATCAGGTATTGAAGTTTCATTTTAAAGTAGTCCAGAATATAAATTATTGGCTTCATCGACTTAGAGGGATCCTACTATGGAGTCCTTATGTGAATTTGTATATTCTTCCTTTTCCCTTCAAAAGGGGAAAAAAAAAAAAAGCATAATGAGAGTAAGAAACAGAATCCTGCCCAAAGCAGTATTTTTAAACAATGGCATCGACAAGGAGAAGGAAAACCCAACCTACCTCTGCCTCGATCTCCGCTTGCCTCTTCTCCAAGAGCTTTGCCACAGCCATGGCCCTGTGCTTGCCTGATCTCTTACAGCTCACGGCCCATTCGCACAGCAGCGTCACCACAGCTTCATCGCTGGGGGCAGCCTAACGACCAACAGAAATGGGTACCGGCCATGTCACATGAAACAGTCACCTGATGCACGAGACTTAGGCTGCAAGCCACAGAATATCTGAAGTTTGAAGCTTTCTTCTTACGTTGTTTTACATTTGTTTTAGAGATGTCCCCAAATCTATTTTAACTGAGGTATAAAGAGTAAAACGTCAGTCATCAGGAAGGAAATCACTTACTTAGAAGAGCTGAACCTGTGACAATTCCAAGAAAATTAAGAGTTTCCTTGTATATGCTTTCACTTACACAGGATCAGAAGCCAGCCCCATGGAGCCTCCAGAGCTCAGTTTCAAAGGAGACAGAAAAGGAGACTGACCACTGAATATCAAGGACAGCTGTTACAAAGCCCAGGTACTTCACTCCACTGCTGAGCCCCTTGGGTCCTCACTCACCGCCTCAGTCAACACATCATCCCAACGAGCCAGGCTAGCGGGTCTCCCAGTCCAAGGAGGAACTGGAAGGAACACACTGGAGGGGAGGCCGGGATGCTGATCAAAACTCACGGCCTTAGAGACAACAAGCATGAAGAGCGACAGCCACGCATAGAAAGGAACAAGAGTTACAAGCAGACCCAGTTAACAGAGGACGGTAGCCTGGATCTGGGGAGGGCTCAGCACTGCCACCAGAACTATCAGCTGTAGCTGGCGTGGTCTAGAGATGGGCACCACAGACTGAGGACCAGAAGAGTCAGACAAAGGTCACAGGGACCCAAGTGACATGAATTGTGGGGGGAGAGGGGGTGTAAGGAAGCAGGGGGGTCGTCCCTCTATACAATCGCCCCTTTCCCCGCAGAGGAGCTGTGCCAAACACTGAACATCAACTGCTCATTTTTAACATCTGCCCAGTTGTATAAACACTATGGCCAAAAGAACCAGACAAGTGCCAGTACTGGCATTTATATGCTATGCGAGACGCTCTTAACTTTTTAGAATCCCCCATGAGCTCAATTAAGGTTGTGATAGCTGGAGCACACTCTCAGGAAAAATACACATATACACACATGCACTTTAGCACAACACTTCGGAAGGTGTGAGGACTCTGAGAAGACATCCAAGAATCCCTGATCAGCTTTTAGATACCAGCAGACAATTCAGATCATGAAAATCAGTCTATTCCAAGATTTTTACCCATCCTGCCCTAAGTTCGGTTAAACACATGCTGACTTAAAGAAATGTTATCTGGGGCAGATATCTCAAAAGGAGCTCTGGGCCTCTTAATTTGAAACCAAGAGAAATAATTCAATTACAATGTATAAAGGTTGAACATAACATTTAAAAAAGAAAGCAGGGCTCCCCTGGTGGTGCAGTGGTTGAGAGTTCGCCTGCCGATGCAGGGGATGCAGGTTCGTGCCCCGGTCCGGGAGGATCCCACATGCCGCGGAGCGGCTGGGCCCGTGAGCCATGGCCGTGGAACCTACGCGTCCGTAGCCTGTGCTCCGCAATGGGAGAGGCCACAGCAGTGAGAGGGCCGCGTACCGCAAAAAAAAAAAAAAAAAAAATCACTCTATCAGGTACTCATTACATGCACTGCTCTCTGCTCAGTCTTGTGAAATATTTTGGATGATAAAGAAACTAGCCCTGACCAAACGAAATTGTTTCTATTCTGATCAAATATCGATTTTCAGAACAGGTTTTCTGCAATATATATTGCTTATTCTAGTCATTACTAAAGTCTTAGCACTTTTAACTGGCCAAAGCAGACAAAACAAAAAATGGGAAGTATCAATACTTGACCTTAAATGTAAACCTTTCAGTCGCCTCTAATGAAAATTTAAAATAAAAAATAACTTGGTATGGGCTTAATCACTCTCAAAATCACTAACAGAGATAACAATGGCAAATTTTCAGGTGCTAGTAACAAAGAGGATTAACATTTATTATTGTTTACTCAGTTTACAGTCAGACACTACGATGTGTTTCCAGAATTATTCCTTTTAATCTTCACTACCTATGAGCTAGCTATTATGATTATCCTCATTTTACAAATAAGGAAACCAAGGCATAGAGATGTTAAATAACTTGCCCAAGATCACTCAACTAATTAACGGAACTCTTGCCACAAGATACATCTTGGGAAATGAACTAAATAAGTAGAGCTACGCTGTGTTCAAAGAACCTGGAAGGTGATCTTGACCCTCCCCCAGGGTACACGATGGCCCCGAGCTTCTCTTTGCTCTTCCGCCTCTACTCTGGGTGCTCAGAGCATCAAAGTGTTCTGCTCCCTTGTGCAGTAATATTTATTTCCATGTAATATGCATCTTTCACGACATAGCTTCATGGCTACTGGCTTTAAATATCCATTAGGAAAGGGAAACACACCACTCAACTATTAAAGAAAAGTGCTTCATCTTCCCAAACACCACAAGCCAGAGTTGGAGTCTTCATGGGCAGTAACGGACAGCTTTTCATACTGGTACTTTGACAAATAGTAAGAAGTTGTTGAAAATACACAGCACGCACCCCCCTAGCCTCTAACTACACACAGGCAAATGGATAAACAAGAACAGGAGAGAGACAGAGAGTCATGACACATAAAGTTAAGGTCAGAGAAAAAGCACCAAACTAGGGGGTCAAGAATGTGGGGTCGGGCTTCCCTGGTGGCACAGTGGTTAAGAATCTGCCTGCCAATGCAGGGGACACGGGTTCAAGCCCTCGTCCGGGAAGATCCCACATGCCGCAGAGCAACTAAGCCTGTGCGCCACAACTACTGAGCCTGCGCTCTACAGCCCATGAGCCACAACTACTGAAGCCCGCGCTCCACAACAAGAGAAGCCACTGCAATGAGAAGCCCACTCACTGCAACGAAGAGTAGCCCCCGCTCGCCACAACTAGAGAAAGCCCACGCGCAGCAACGAAGACCCAACGCAGCCATAAATAAATAAATTAAAAAAAAAAAAAGCAATGTGAGGTCTAGCCCTGACAGAAATTAAAATGTAATCATGGCAATAATAATATTAACAACTGTAAATCTTCAACCACAGTGATAGCAGTAGTAGTAACCAAAAATATTTACTGAGCAGATAACTGGGTGTTTTACATACATCATCTCTAATCTCAACAACAAACTTTAAGGAGGTGCTGTGATTCCCATTTTACAGGTGAGAAAACTAAGGTTCAGAAGTTCAGTAAGATGGCCCAGGGCACAGAGGTCAAAAGTAGCAGGACCGGGATACCTAATTTTTTCTGTTGTTCCCATCATGGGTGAATCAAGATCAGTGGAAGCACAAGGAACATCATGATTACATGGAAGTCTCCCAAGGGGCTCACATGCACCCCAGGAAGCCTGCCTCCCAGCCCACTGCAACCAACCACTGCTCCCCGCTGTTCTGGCCCTGACTTGCACCTCTCTAGGGATGACCCAGACCTCTAATCTAATTGACATGCAGAAAATGAAACCACAGGAGTGAATTACCAAAGATTTCATTCCTCCTCTGACACTTGCTAGATCAGATGCTTGTACAAGGCAGGGATCTGCCTTTTCCATGGTTTTATTTTCAGTATCTACCACAGTGCCTGGCACATAGTAGATTCAATAGATATCATTAATCAAAGAGTGAAAGCAATAATACAGTGTTACATGAAACCAAAGGTAAAAACAAGGTGGATGGTGGAGGGGTGGGGATGGGATTTACGATTTGTTCCCCTCCGCTGACACACACATGCACTTACTTAATATGGAAAAATAGGGGACTTCCCTGGTGGCGCAGTGGTTAAGAATCCACCTGCCAATGCAGGGGACACGGGTTTGAGCCCTGGTCTGGGAAGATCCCACATGCCCACGGAGTAACTAAGCCCGTGCGCCACAACTACTGAACCTGTGCTCTAGAGCCTGTGAGCCACAACTACTGAGCCCGTATGCCACAACTACTGAAGCCCTAGAGCTTCAGTAGAGCCCGTGCTCCACAACAAGAGAAGCCACCGCAATGAGAAGCCTGCGCACCACAACGAAGAGTAACCCCCGATCACCACAACTAGAGAGAGCCCACACACAGCAACGAAGACCCAACGCAGCCCAAGGTAGATAGATAAATAAATAAACTTATTCATTTAAAAATAGGAAAAATAGGGCTTCCCTGGTGGTGCAGTGGTTGAGAGTCCGCCTGCCGATGCAGGGGACACAGGTTCATGCCCCGGTCCGGGAAGATCCCACATGCCGCGGAGCGGCTGGGCCCGTGAGCCATGGCCGCTGAGCCTGCGCGTCCAGAGCCTGTGCTCCGCAACAGGAGAGGCCACAACAGTAAGAGGCCAGTGTACCACAAAAAAAACAAAATACAAAAAAACAACAACAAAAAAAAGGAAAAATAATTGATTTAATCTAACGGTTGATTAAGTATAAAACACTAGAAACGTTCCCATTCCTAACTTAATGAGTCACGGATGGATGCTGGCCACAAAACCTTTATTTAGCATCATTCTGAAGGACTGAGCCAGTGGAAAGAAACATAAATACTTGAATGGATATGGCAAGATTACTACAGTGTGCCTAAAATGATCCTCTCCTCCCAGCAACCCAAAGAATTGAAAAACATCATGACTAGAAGAAAACAGACAACTAAAAAGTGATGAAAATACTAAGTAGTCATGAAAAAAAAAAAAAAAAAAAAACCCTGCAGAATATTTTGTAGGAAGCAATCCCATTTATGTCCCCCAACCTAGGTGTTAAGTGTTCACATACAAGTACATAAATGCCCAGGAAAGTATGCAAAGGATATAGACCAAAATGCACTGTGGTTACTGCTTGTGTATACAACAAGTGTCTGTTATACGGTCTGCCCTGCTCTAATGCTTTCACAACAATCCTATGATTGTTGAGCAAACTGAGGCCAAAGGTTAAATAACTGGTTAAATATCGCAAAGATACTAGGTCACAGACCCAAGAGTCAAATCTAAGCTATCTGCCTCCACGGCGGGGACGCATGCCAAAATGCCCCCCCTTCTGGGCAGAGGGGTGGGACAGCGGGTCCAAGTCGCAGGCTGAAAGGGACTTCTTGATACCAAAAATGTATTCATGTACTATGTGTATAGAAATCACAAGAAGAGCGCTCGCTTCAGCAGCATGTATATACGTATATGTATATGTATAGCTGATTCACTTTGTTATACGCAGAAACTAACACACCATTGTAAAGCAATTATACTCCAATAAAGATGTTAAAAAAAAAAAAAAGAAATCACAAGAAGAAATAACTTCTATAATGAAAACAAGTGAGAAAGGATGGATGGACCCAAAATTCAAAAACCAGTGAGATCCTTCAACTACCAGCACTGTCATCTGGCCTCATGAACGTGGGACCCACCCATAGTGGCAAAATACTAAAATCATTATTAACTCCGCTGCAAATCATCATCATTAATGGTGCGACCTATATCTATAATGAAGATATTCCAAATGCAAAGCCAGATTCTCATCATAAGGGGGATTTGTTACATTCTTCTTTCCTAGGAGAGGGCGGGCACAAACTATTTAAATAGATTAAGTCTAATTCATTTCTTATTCAATCGCTCAGTAACCTAATGATCTCTAGAAACTAACCACGGGTCAATTCTTTAACAAACGAAGAAGGAAAAATAATTGGCAACTACATCTGAGAAGCAGGTTTCCTTCAGAAATTCAGAAGGTACTTGGTGAGGTTGTTTGCTATTTTAAAATAAGAAATTTCTTAATACACATTATAAAACAGTACCATAAAAGGGATGGGGAAAAAAATCAGTGACTCATTACTGTAAGCAACAGCAAACAAAAAGGACTTGAAATCAGATACTGAATAAAGCTCTTCAATAGCTTTTTAATCTGAGACTAAAAGGACATGTTTACAAATGTAATTAATCACTCTTAGTCAACATTAAACAAAATGGTCATATCTGGACAAAAACATTATTCATATTACAGCACCAATAAATAATATGGGATAAGACATAGAGCAGTGATATTAGCAAGTCACACGGTTTGCAACCTGAAGCACATTATGGCGATCTGGATGAATTTCAAGAATTGCGTAAGGTAACAATTGGTCTGAACTGCTAACAGAGCGTAAGCCTGTTGTACACAGTCAGGAACAGTATTTCTAACAGTCAGAATCACCATATAAGGCAATGAGCCTAATAAGATTATTAACCACACACTCAGAAGATTTATTATTTAAATATAAATACGCATTCATTTTTTAAAAATCTTTATACATATGAATGTTTCCATGCGTCCATTTCCAAAAGATATTTGAGACAGCTGATTTTTGATGAGGGAAAGGGCAGTTTCCTGGTCTCACAACCTTAGAATCAATGTTGCTAGTCTTTAGGCCTTTGTGACATCTGAGAAACAAAACATGCACCATGAAAGCAAAAAAGACTTCCTTTTTTTTTTTCTCTTTAATGCAGCAGTTAAAAATAGTACAAACAACTCCAAGTTCTGAGAAGACAGGAGGAAGATAAGAAAATTAAAACAACTGCTGAGTATTTAAATCAACTGTCATTAATTTGCCCTCTGCCAAAAAATTAATTTGCTATCCCTCACTTAAATCAACATCTAAATAATAACATGAATAAAGAAAATAGTTTCGAGAAATACATAACTGCATGATAACAGCAGTCATTTATGAGATGAATTAGCGTCACAAAGTAAATCCCTCCAAGTCCATAAAAAGTGCCATGTCTCTCAAACTGAAACTAATCAAAACACTAGACTTAATTTCCAAAAGTCATCACTGTATGGTACAATAAACTTTACTGCTTTCCTCTTGCGACGAATGAAAGAAATATACAGATGAGAAGAAGGGAAACATAAATTTCTAAAACATGTTGCTAGGTTCAAATCACTTGACATCCAAAGTTGCCCAGCCAAGAACAGAACAATTGGCATTTACTAGGCGTTTACCATGTGCCACCATATGAAGTGGATTCTATTAGTAAGAGAGAATGACACTGAGGGAGGTTAAGTAACCAGTCTGGGGCCCCATCCAGCTACTCTACAACAAAGCCAGGATCCAAATCCTGGTCTGAACTGGCCTCAAGGTTGTGATATCCTACAAAGGCCAGATTTCTCAACTTGAAGATTTTCTAAGGTAAATACTACATTAAAATTGCCACACTTTTAAAAATCAGTTAGAGGTTATTACTGCAAATCAGTATGCCCACATCAATGTGGAACCTGTTCACGGCAATTATAAAGGGTTTTCCCTCCTTTTTCCAAAGTTACATCTGACACTTGTTTGTTCAGCTACAGGTACCTAAAATAAAACGACTTTTGAAAGAAGCAGCACAAAAAATAGAATGCACTAGTCAAGGATGTTGTTCCGGAACCATTTAGGACTCCAATCCCTATTCGCCCACCAAAGAGTCGGGTATGAGCTTAGGCGATTTACTCAACCTCTCTAAGCCTTGATTTCCTCATCTGTAAAATAGAAGAATAAAAAAAAAAAATTTTTTTTTTAAGCATGTGTCTCATCAGCCATGGAAAATTTCTAACAACAGGGCCTAGCAGCAAAGAAGTACTCACGAAAAGGCTGAAGAAGGAAAAACAACACACAAACACACCGAGAGGCCCACCCCATCTAAACGGATTCATTACTGGCCCCCCTCGATAACAGCCCAGTCTAGGTGTCTGGACACACCACTCTCTCCCACAGCTATATGAATACAACTGCCCTGGTACTAATGGATTTAGTTTAAGAAAGAAGAAAACAGTAACTGCAAAAGATGAGCAACGCTCTCCCTTTGGGTGTCCAGCAGGAAAGCGCGTAACTTCTGAGGCACAATAAGCTCCGGCTGGGCCACGATCAAGACTCACGATAACTGTTGTAACACTTCAGCACACGGCACCTTAACGGGGAGCCATACCTGCGTGTTTTCCTAGTTCGCTTGACTTTTGGCCTCATCTGACCCTCCTATCTTGAGTCCCGGTTTTAAAAAGTGACTTTTTCTTAAACAACATTTAAAAAAAAAGGGGGGGGGGGCTTCCCTGGTGGCGCAGTGGTTGGGAGTCCGCCTGCTGATGCGAGGGACGCGGGTTCGTGTCCCGGTCCGGGAAGATCCCACATACCGCGGAGCGGCTGGGCCCGTGAGCCATGGCCACTGAGCCTGCGCGTCCGGAGCCTGTGCTCCACAGCGGGAGAGGCCGCAGCAGTGAGAGGCCCGCGTACCGCAAAAAAAAAAAAACACAAAAACACCCGAAGCATTGAAACGAGCGCGATCTCTCTGACAACATGGTACTCAGCCACCTCACCAGGGCGAGTCAACCCCACCCAACTGCTTCCCCACTGAGGGCAGAGCCTTCGTGAAAATCCGAGGACGTAAAAAGCCTGATAGATCCAGGCTGTGCTTTATGGATTAAGCAGACTGTGCAACGGGTAGAGTTGTGTGTGTCTGTCTGTCTGTCTGTGTCTGTGTCTGTCTGTCTGTCTGTCTGTCTGTGTCTGTCTGTCTGTCTCTCTCTCTCTCTCTCTCTCTCTCTCTCTCTCTCTCTCTCTCTCTCGGAAGTCCCAAGGGATCATATTCCTTCCATCTGTCTTTCATGGTCTCCCTAAATCCATCACTCAGGAAGGACAGCAGCTAGTGTTTACAGAGTACCCGTTTACAGGCTATAAATATTGAAATGTTTCATCCATATGGTTTCGTGCCATTTTCCCGTCACCAGCAGACAGAATGCCCAGTTTACGAATGGAGAGACCGAGACTCATCAAGCTAAGTGAACTGTCCGTGATGCCACCAGATCCACGCACTGACCTGCTGACTCGCCAGCTGAGAGCTCTCCTGTCAGCCGCCCACCCACCTGCAGCTGCGCGTACCTCTTGTGCGTCTGAACCTGAACCACCGGTAAAACCCACAGACTGAACAGACCTCGTCACGGCCCTCACCCCGAGCCTTCCCAGCCAAATCTTTCAGAGGGGTTGCCGCTTCCTGCCCACAGTCCCAGCAGCCTTTTTACGAGCACCCAAAAACACCAATTAAACATCTCCCGAGGGCTTGCTGGGCCTTGGCGCGGTGCCTGGAGGCTGGTGGCGTGCCGGTGACCAGGAGGAAGCTGCCCTGGGGCTGTGCAGCCCTCGGCTCACAGGAAGGGACACGGAACAAAGCACAGCCGTGACAGAAAAGACACGGAGCTTCTGCCTTGTGGGTAGAGGCCTGCAGCCGCACTGCTGCGGAGCCGGCCCGGACCAGAGCTGAAACAAGGCCTGTTCTGGACTCTCCATTCGAAAACGCCCACGTGAACTCATCACACCTGTCCAGGGAGCTAGATTTAACAGCAGGGGAAGAGCAAATGCATATCTGCCGCTGTTCCGACCAGCTTCGGCCCCTGCAGCTGGTTTGGCCTTGTCATTACTCAGGAGAAAGTCTGCTTCCTCGGGCACCACAGAGAGAAGGGAAAAGGCCTCCTTTTGACTCTCCCTTCTATCCATGTCCTCAGGGCACCGCAAGACGCAGCTGCAGCTGCTTCTGCCCCCAAGCCCGACACAAACGAGGGGAGAAGCCGCGCGGAAGGAAGCGGTCTGGGGGCTCTGGAAGTTGAAGGGGGCACCTCCCGACCCTGCTGCCCAGAGGTGAGGTCGGCAACGCCACCCCTGCCTGTGGGTCACACGTGACAGACTCAGGCAGGGCTTGGAATCAGGAGGTCCTCACGGCCCCAAAGTAACCCCCTCGCGTGGGTATCGGGCTCCTCCACCTCTAGCATGCACAGCACAAGTGGTTCTAAGACACTGAACAGGAAGCCACCTGAGTCAGTGTTGCATAAAACACGTAGCAGGAACTGGAACGTGACAGGCAGCTGAGCAAACACGGCCCACAAGACATACGGCTTGGCCGGCAGAGTGGTTTAAGATTGGGAGAGTTTACATACAGATCTCCACATCCAGGTTCTCCCAAAACACGGGGCAATCAGGCAACAGCGGGTCTACAAGACCAAGCAGAAGCCGAGACAGGCTGCCCTGTTCAGAAAGGACAGCCCCTTTCCCGGCCACCTGGGCTCAGCAGCCCACCACACCTCTCGCTACACTGAATGGAAAGCCACGGAGCGCTAATCTAGAATAAGTAAACGTTAGGGATTTGGGTAAAACTCCCACCAGGGAACCATGCCGTCCTGACTCAGCACTAGGTTAGAGACCTCAGCGATCCAAAAGGACACCTGGAATTTCAGGTGTCCCTGCTGTCCTTCCAGACAGCTCACCTCTATGCATTAAAAAAAAATCTTAGTACTGCTGAGGCCTTTCAGCTAAGAAAAAGTCTTTATTACAAATAGAGAGACTTTCCGGTCTCTGTCCCAAAAGGACATAGCAACACTCTAACCTGCCTCAGTAAGCAGAGAATTAGGTAGACTTATCATCAGTGCGCTCTACAGGGATACTGAGGCATCTCTACTGAGACTTACTCACAAGGAGTTAGAAAACACACCCGGTCTGTACCTCACTCTCAACATCCTGACCTCCTACCTGGCATCAACGGTCTCAAACCTTATCTTTGAGATGCAAGGTGCTGACTTACAATTTATTTTAAAAAGAAGAATAGCCTGGAACAAATTCACATCAGGTTCACATGAAGGTAGGATAAGGAAAGGTTTTTGGTTGTTGTTTTATCTCTTCTTTCCACCTATGCGTTCTCAGAGGCGAGTATGAAAATCAAAGATATTTATAATCAGTTAACTATACAGTGTTCCTTCATACGGCACAGGGAAATACAGCCATTATTTTGTAATAACTTTAAATAGAGTATAATGCATAAAAATACTGAATCACTATACTGTATACCTGAGTCTAATATTGTAAATCAACTATACTTCAAACAATTAAGTTAAATTAAGTGTTCCTTCAAGATGGGTACCATGTGTTAAAACTTACCTCTGCATTCCTGATGCCTCCACAACTTGGATATACCATACATGCTTTCCATTGTAAAAGGAAGGGAAAATTTTTATTTCTCCCAAGATAAGGTTGAGAAAACATTACTGAAAATTCTGTCTTAATAGAGCAGTTCAGTAATGAGACACTGCTAGGAAAGCATAAAATAAAAATTGTCTGTGATGCTTAATTTTATGTGTCAACTTGGCTAGGCTATGGTTCCCAGTTTTCTGGTCAAACTCCAGTCTAGATGGTACTGTGAAGGTTTTTTTTTTTTTAATAAAACATGAATAACGTTTAAATCAGTAAACTCTGAGTAAAGCAGATTATCCTCCATAATGTGGGTGGGCCTCATCTAATCAGTTGAAGGCCTTAAGAGAAAAAAAAGAAAGAAAAGGTTCCCTGGGTCTCCAGCCTACTGGTCTACCCTGCACATTTCAGACTTGTCAACCCCTACAATCACGTGAGCCAATTCCTTAAAATAAATAAACTTCTCCCTTGCTTTTATATTATATATATATATATATATATATATATATATATATATATACACACACATATAAATATAATTTTCCCCCTATTGTTTCTGTTTCTCTGGAGAATCCTGTCTAAATAACTGTCTACAGATTTTTCAAAGACCGTGACCGCAAGGATTCATTCACTGCTGACATGCTAAATATTAGAACACATTCCCCTTAAATTAAAACCAAACCATTATATAAAATCCAATCACTAGATGAAGGATATTCTGCTAAAACTAAAATGATGGGGAGTGATGATAAAAGGGCTAAGAAAAATCTTTTCCACCAATATACTTAGATAGACCAGCCCAGCGGACAGTTCATTTTAATAATGGTGAGTTATTGTGGTCCAACAATAGAATGATTTCAGGGTGTAGACGCCTTCCTAAGATATTACACTTCACAGAAAAGGCTTTGCCAGAATTCAGTGAATAAAAAAGAAGAAAATATGCTAAGAAAATAAAAGGTGAAAAGAAGAAAAGAAATATTAACTCTACCTCTTGGTTATCCTTGTTTTGGTTCGCCCAGAAAATCTTATGATAAAGTGTCTCCATTGAATTGCTGGAATCCGTTCGGTCAAAGCAGTGTCGATCCAACACCTCCAACGTGTGCAAAACCCGACTAATGGTCACCCCTAGGTGCAGAAATTAAGCATGCAGTTAAGAAGGGCCAAACAAAGCCAGAGTAGCACAATACAAAGTCATCATCAGGCGGGACAAAGGGAATTTTAAGACATTATCATTCTCAGCATAAAAGGATTGCCAACAAAATCAAACCTGACATTCTAGACAGCCCGGATCTAGAGGGCACAGACTGGAGAACGTCCTCAAAATGCACTAGGGGCTACGTCCAAGAGCGTCCTTATTCAGAACGAGGACTGATTTTCAAGAATGAGAGACACGGCAAAAAGTCCAGCGTTCCAAAGCGCTCCTTCTTCTGTGGTGTTCTGTACCTGCTGTTGACTCTTGGCACTTGTCAAAAGACCACCGAACTTCCACTGCACGGCCTCTTTGTTTGATCTGCTGTTCTACCTCATAAATCCTGGCCCGAACCTGAAAGATAATCACTTCTAATTAACTTGTGCTTGGAAAGCCCCAATGGCTGTCTAAATCATGTCAGGTTTTTCCACACGAGCAGAACATCCTCCAGTGAGCTACAACCTCGACTGCACTGTAGGAAATTCAGCCTGCTGCCCGAGAAGTGCATTTTAAAATTTACAAGTGCTGATTCAATGCCAGTTTTCGATAATAAATACCCGCAAAAATACATGCTTGCCAAAAAAATCTTTACAAGTGAAATATTTTCAGGACATCAAGACAGAAAGGTAAAAGCTCTAAAATACCATCTCTGGGCCATCTTCTGTGCATGAAAGCAACTAGCCACGCTTTATTAATTGAAGAAAACTGCTTGGTTTAACAAAAAAAAAAAAAAAAAAAACAGAGCTCTTGTTTAAGTATTTGTCATGGTCCTGTGGTTCAAGTTTCTTCAGTCTTTGAACCCAATAACCCAGCACTAATAAAAACATATAATAGTTACGAAATACCCAGACTCCTAACTCTATAGTGTATGACTACAGTAATATATAGACTACTAACTCGGGATGTCGCGGTCATGTACGGTCTCACCACCGTAATTACTGTCCGGGGGGCAGAGCTGTCCACAAGAACAGCCCAGCAAGAGGGTGAGAAGAAAAGGAGCAACGTGACAAACTTCTGCAGTTCAGAGAGGCTACTGACTTCCCCGAGGTCCCCTGGAGAGATGGCGGCAGAGCTGGGAACGGCCCCCAAGAACCTGAGTGTGCTGCAATCCAGGCTTAGCCCACTGTGCTGTGATGCCTCCCAAGAATGAAAACACCCAACAAACCACTGGAACAGCAAGTCTACCTGCTGGTTGAAGGCCGTGTTCCCGCCCGGCATGGGGAGGCTGGAGGGGGCCACCTGCAGCAGATCCAGGGGCGAGCCCGGGTTCGCACTCTTACTGTCATTTGTGGAGTAGTTCCACACCAAGGCACTTGGGCAACAGAGAGTAACAGTCTGGAAATAAAGCAGGAAAATCCAGACGTTTAGAGGAAGGAGAAGAGTATCACAACAGCTTAAGGGTCATAAGCAAATTACAGTTTCCAACCAGTGAGTTTAAAATATGAACGTCTTACCCCATTCTCAACGTTTCAAGGGATGAGACAAAAAACTAAGATAGAATTATTCTTTTGAATAGGAGGAAATACACCTATTGAGAAATTAAGGAATGTTATCATCTACAACCTGGGAAACTTAATAAAAATGCAATAATTGTCATTTTAAAACTGTCATTTCAATTTATGTCGTGCAATTTAAAAAATGAAATGGAATCAGAATATGTAATTTCTAAGGTTGTAAAAGCTAAAAAGATTTTTTTTTTTTAAAATCTCTCAAATAACGGCCTCTTAAGTGCTGGGCAGGCAGTAAAGCTGGATGGGGGGGGGGGGGGCGGGTGGCAAACTTCTTCTATAAAAAGCCAGTTAGTGAATGTTTTAAACCTTCCAGGCTACCTATAATCCCCGTCACATACTCTTCCTTTTTGTTTCAGTAATGCACTGAAATGTAAAACCTATTCTTAGTACATAGGCTGGACTTGGCCTACAGCTTGTAGCTTGCCTACCCCAACCTTGGACCCCTGTAGACACTTTTCACTCAACCTCGCTTGCGCTTTCTACGACCATCTTACTTATACATCACAACAACCTCACGAGGTAGGGAGTGGTGCTCCCCAACTGGACCAAAGAGGCATATGAGCCACAGAGGACGTGAGCAGCCGGCCCGAGGCGACTTCAGCACACAGGCCTGGAATCACTATGCTAATCCCGCTGCCTCCTAACTGTGGATTAAATAGTACAGCTCCTATTGAATTAAGCACTCACTCTGTGCTGAACACTGTCCCGGAAACGACAGTGTTAAGAACTGTCTCCATCCGCCATCCACACACGGGAAAACAGAGCCTCGAGGTTAAAGTTACTAAGTGGCAGAGAAAAGGCTAGAATCAGGACTGTAATGATTCTGAAGAAGATGCCTTCACCATGAGGCTACCGTGCCGCTCAACCACAAACTGCACCCGCCTAGAGAACGAGCGCAATAGTTCTTTTCTAAAATGCAAACTTCATTATTAAAAAACTAGAATCTGAGGCCAAGGAGACATCTTCGTGGAAACCAGATGGCAGATGTGAATAACGTCAGTCCCTGAACCCCACCAGTGCATCTGTCTCCGCTGGCCCACACCCTGATCTCCTCCGTCCCATCCGTGAGGGTGTGGGGTTCTCGCCTCCTGTCCACGAGGGAGCCCTTCCCTGTGCTCTTAATTCCGAAGCCGCCAATATCCAGGGCACTGGTCCATCAAACACCCACCCCTCTGCTCCTAATCTTAGACTCGCTCTTTACCAGTTTGCCCTTAGCTTAGGAATACGTTCAAGTCTGTCCATAAAAAAACAATTTTTTAAAAAAAATCTCCACTCACCTAGCAGGAACCTCGATCTCTTCCCTTTATAGGCACGATTCTCAAAAGAAGAGGGATCTTTTTTTTCTCCTCATTCTCCATCGTTCCTCAACCCACCTGAATATGGTTCCTCACCCACCATTCACTGACCATCAGTGACCACCACGTTGTCAACGACAGTCTCAGCCATCTTCTTATCAGACATCCCCAACCCACCGGCCACTGCCCACTACTCACTCCTTCTGGCAACTTTCTGCAGTACCTAGAGAGGCAGTTCGGCATGGTGGTTAAGAGTGTGGACTCTGGGTCCAGGCTGGGTGTGATTTCCAGCTTCGCCACTTACTTGCTGTGTGACCTATGCCACCATTTCATTATTCCTGTTACGGGAGTAATATTGGCTCCTTTCCCATAGGACAGCTCTGAGAACTAAATGACACAATCTATGCTACAACTCAGAACAGTGCCTAAAACATAATAAATGCTATTAATATCATTACAGTTGAATTATGACAATATTATTCTCATCATCTTTGTTTATAGCAATACTCTCCCCACCGTTCTTCTCTCTCCAGTCTGGCCACACTTTCCTGGTCACCTCTGTGAGCTTCCCCTCTGCTACCTCTTAACCACGTGTGCCGCTCGGGTCCACAGGTCGTCCCTCACTACCAACTCTTTAGGTAATCGCCCCCCTCTTGGGGTCCTGACCAGCCGAGTGGCCCTGAGTGACCCAAATCCACACACCTGGCCCTGTCTGCCCGCGTCTTCAGAATCAGACATGTAACCACCTCTTGACCATAACCACTTGGAGATCACAAGGGATAAGACAGTCCAAAACTGAGCTTACCTCGGATCGTCCTAACTTACTTTTTGCCTTGTCTCTCTCTCCCCCACCTCCCCACTCCCACAGATCTTCCCTCTACTGTGGCCAAAACAATCTAACCAACCACACAGCTGACCACGTCACTCCCCACATAAAACCCTCCAATGACATCCTAATCAGAAGGCACAGGGGGTCTTCTACACCCTGACCCCCAACAGATTTCACACTTCAGGTATTCTGTTCAGACCAACCTGCACACAAGATGACTGATCAACCCTCTGGGCCTTTTCCCACGCTGTCCTTCTGCCAGGAACACTTTAAACCCATATTATAAGCACTGGTCAGGATCACTTCCTTCAGAAAACCTCCCCGAATTCTAGGTTGGCCTAGAAGTTCCACTTCTCAACTCAGCCCCCTGAACATCCCTCCACCAACCAGTTCCTTGTCACAGAACATGGAAACTGCCCTTGTATGAGCCTGTCTGTTTCCGGACAAAACAGTAAACTCTACCAGAGTAGAGGCCGTGACTCCGTAGCCAGCCCTGTCCCAAAGCCCCTGAGTAAAGAGCAGGACACATTAGGAGCCCGAGGAATGTGACCTGTGTGCTCCTAGAGCTACGACAAGGCTGCATCTCACACCTGGTGGCAACAGCCCAGCTGCCGACATGCTACTAGATGTTCAAGCAGTGCTGCCTGGCAGCTGAACAGAGCCTGGTCAGCCTTTTGGATCTTAAAGACTCCCAACTCCGTTGTTTCCTGGACTGAATGTTAACATAAAACAGGAAGGGCCAAGGACTTACCTGCAACATACAACTAAGTCCATAAACCAGGGGGCCGTGCTGTGCACAGGAGAGAAAGTCGGAGAAGGCCAGCTGCACGGGGCTCATGCCGGGGCCGGGGGGGCCGGGACTGGGGGCCCCGATGCCCGAGCTGTTTGGTCCTATCATCATGTGGGGCGAGTGGGCGGCAAGGAGGTTGGGGCCATCGCTAAGCAGCAACGCAAGACGCCGGGCACAGAAGTAGGCAAGGCGGCGGGACAGGTAGGCCGACTGGACAAACTCATCTGAATACTGGGGAGCACAAGGACACCAGACTTCAGTCATGTCCTAGGCTACTGGGTGAGACAGCTATCGTAATACAGGCTTTTCTTCATTAAAGACAAACAAACAAACAAACAAAACCCTTCCAAAGTGCTACATAGACTGGCGCTGTCCAACAGAAATATAACGCAAGCCACATACGTAATTTTAAGTTAAATTTAAAATTTTAATGGCTAGTAGCCATTAAAAAAAAAAAATCACAGAATGATGTATTTTATTCAGCCCAATATACCTAAATCGAAAATGCTATCATTTCAACACAGAAAGTATTAGTGAGATATTATATACTCCTTTTTCCATACCAAGTCAGAAGCCTCGTGCGCACTTTAAATCAAGAGCACGTCACAACGTGAACTTGTCACATTGTCAAGGGCTCACGAGCCACGTCTGGCTAGCGGCTACTAGAGTGGACAGCACAGATACGGATGTCTCAGGGAGGACACAGGGCACTAGTACGGTGTGGTCTCTGGGAGGGTACTGGGTGAGAGAGAGAATGACTTCTCAACTCGATACTCTTTCATATTGCTGGAATTGTCAAATGCATGAACTACCTTTCCAAGAAATTTTTTTTAAATAAATTTCATCCAGATAGCCTAAAGTTTAACAGATCTTAGGCCAATCATGAAAATAGGAAGTTCCCACCCCCAGTGGCTCAAAGAATATCAAAAGAATGTAGAAGATCCTCTGTATCCTTACAAAGAGACGATCTGTTTTGTTTTCACAGAAATCTGTGTGAACAAGGAGACAGTATTTCAAGAGCTGTTTGCTCAGCTCAGGGAAGGGGGGAAATCAATGTGGGTAAGAATACTTGAGAGGAACACGTGGCCCAGCAAATGACTGCTACAACTTACAAGAAGCCTCTTATCACTTCAAGTGTTGGAACATCAAGACCTTTTCTCCTTCCATTTCAAAAAGAAAATTTTTCCTCTTCCACCTCCACTTACCTCATCATTCTCATCAGACTCGTTCCTTGCCCATAAAATCAACTGGCTCATGGTTACATGTACTGTACCTGCAGCATTAGTGGTAATAAGAGTTTAAGAAGATCGTCATCCATTGGTCTGATCTTTTCTAACACATCCAAGATCCATGTCAAATATTCGTGTTTTTCTAGCATTCCTTCCTTAAATGAACAAAGAAAAATCACACTAATAATGTTAAAACAAAACCAACTAAAACTCAAAAAAGAGCAGTCTTATGTTTATGCTTAAGTGTAATTTTACTATTGTTTTTGTGGTTGTAGTAAAACATGGTCTCCTTGATCAAAGTTTAAATTCTAAACAAAGCAGAGAACTGGTGCTATTCTGTATGGTTGACTGGAGGGTTCTTTTGTTGTTGTTGTTGTTCTTTGGGTTTTGTATATCTGCTTCATTCTAAATTGATAAAAATTAATTCCTACAAGAAAGAAAATTCAGAAGCTTTCAGACTCCCAGGGCACGTCCAATACCTGGCTAGATTTCAGGGTTCTATGAACTCATACTCATTGGAGGAAACTTGGCCAACGGGAGTAATTACAAAGAACAAAAACACCCATCGTACTATCATCTCGAAAAAAGAGGTTGGAAATCCTATCAGATCCAAGGCCCCTTAGTAGCCTCCTTCTCTATCCTAAAATGAATTTCAGCTACCGTAAACTACCTACGAAATATAACCTTAAAAGTCAATATAATGGCCTAATCATCTGTAACATAAAGAAATAAAAGGAATTTGTAATAAAATAATGTATAAATATTCTGACATAACTACACTAAAAAACAACATACCCATAAATTTCCAAAATGCCTCACAGGGTTGGTGTAGCTCCTCTTAACATAAGCAATGTTAACATTTTCATCTATTGTCTTCCTATGTATGTACATATGAACACACACATTCTTTATGGCATTCCATGCACGCACATATTTAATGTCATATTATAACCTTGTATTATGATTCACATCATAAAAGAACCTTCAAGATAGAAACAAAAAGCTATGTTTTCTGGGAAAGCCACTTAAACTTTTATGGTCATTCTGGTTAACAACCTTAGTAGTTAATATGAAGTCCTACTTTGTTCCCAGCAACTCTGACATATCTACGTATCACCAGTGGTCCACTACCATGGTTATCAGTGACTTGTGTAAAAATATACTGCTAAATTATAGTTTCTATATTTAAAACATTACAGCGACACCACATTGACATGATAGCAAAGTGTTCACTTATTGCTAATTTCTCTTTTTTTTAAATGCTTACAGTCAAAAAAAAGTTAAAAGGTTAGCCACAGAAAAAGTGCAATTTATAATTTTCAGACCAATAAAGTAAACTTTAAGTTAAAGAAATAAATAAAATGGAACCTGGCATGAAGAATTAAGAGATGGTGAAGGCAAGGTTCAAAAGAAAAAGTATCTTCATAAGCATGACTTCCAACGACTACATAATGTCCATCCTCAAGATGCTTTTGTTAGGTACCTGTACCCTTATCTCTGCACATGCACACCTGCACATGTACATACTAGAGACAGTTTCATGTTTCAGAATAAGGTGAATTAAAATATGATGAACTTTTAAATTAATGTCCCAATTAGATTCATCTGTTTAGGACCTACCTAACTGCTTCCAAAAAAGAGATACTGATCTCAGTGTTCCTAATACATAAAGTAATCCTTCCTAAAATACTAAGCATGCTGAGAGACACTTTTTTCAAAGATGCAGACCAAATCCTCAGCTCAAAAAAAGTCATAAAAGCTCAGAGCAGGCACCGAAGTAGTCTTCTGCTAAATGGAACTAGAATTGGTTAAGAGTTGTTTTTACTGATTTAAAACTAACAATGCTACTTCCCAAAGGACCGGCAAAGTTTCCTACTTTGAGCTCTTAGAGAAAGTTGCTTACCACCTGGAAATTGTAATTGAAGTTCTAAGGAGAGAAATTTAGAAACCACACATCCTTTCTACCCCCTTCCTCTTTGATCAAGACAGCAGGTCGTGAACGTCTATGCTGGTAACACAACTCCAGCTGAACACTCGTCCTTCCTCCACGCCGGGAGTAAAGATCAATCGAGGCAAATAACGGCACAAGCGCCCTCTTCTGGTCAATATGATGTACATCAGCGTGTCAGGATGGGAGTTCAGTCGTTCCTCAATGCCCTTACCCCTCCTCTCAACTGCATTTTAAACTGCAGCTGAACAAAATTAAGATGACCTTTCATTGGAATAACTAAGCTCTAAAGGAGATCTATAAGACAGGAGGCATCAGCACAAAAATTTTTTTGAATTAATGCCTCCAGTTTTTGCAAAGTAAATGGCTTGGGAGGATTACATTTAATAGCGTAATTACAAACCAATTAACGGCATTAAAAGAGCTGGCATCACTGAAAGCTGGCGATCAATATGTATAATAGGAAGCTGTCATCTCAGGGCAAAGGTGTTACCTTTAATATTAATTTAGTGTGAGATATGTCAGATGGCTTTCTTTGAATGTATTAGTTCATATAGTGATATAATTTAACGCCCCCCTCCAAAAAAAAAAAACTAAACTGTAAGGAATTTGCTCTCCTCTTAAAAGCATGCTAGCAGCCTTTGAGTTTCGTGGGAATGTTACCTGGAACATGTGGAATGCCAACTTTTCGTTGTACTCCCACTGCCTCATTGCTTGTTCCACGTCGGGTGGCACAGGGACAGGGCCATCGCCTGCGCTGGAAGCTAGGTGGTAAAAGTCGGAAATCTTGGCCAACTGCTCTCGAAGATACCTGGTAGATATTTGTGTCCACTCTGCATTTAAAACAAGAAAAAAAGAATCCATTTCCAGATACGATGACTGTAAGAACTTTTTCTTCCTTTCTGATTATCTTAAGGATATACTTATTAAACAAACATCTGTTACACAAAAATGGCTTTGGAAAACGTATGCAAGCACTGTTCAGAAAGGCACACCCACCCCAAAGCCCTTAAGTAATGCAAACTAGTGTAATGTGCCTGCCCCATCGGCTGGCAAGGACGCCTTGCCGGCCAGCTCTTCCCTTGTCCCTCTGTGACCCCTCACCTAAGAGAAGAGATGCCCACACTCATATAAAAATATACCAGAGGCACAAGCAGGGAATAGAACAGGGGAGGTGAGCACTTTAAGAAATCACAATTCCAGACATAGAGAACAGACTTGTGGTTGCCAAGGGGGAGGAGGGTGGAGGAGGGATGTACTGGGAGTTTAGGATTAGCGGATGCAAACTATTACATATACAGAATAAACAACTAGGTCCTACTGTATATAGCACAGGGAACTATATTCAATCTCCTGTGATAAACCATAATGGAAAAGAATATGAAAGAGAATGTATATGTGTACATATAACCGAGTCACTTTGCTGTATAGCAGAAATTAACACAACATTGTAAATCAACTATACTTTAATAAAATTAATTTTAAAAAAATAAATTAGGTCTTCCCTGGTGGCGCAGTGGTTGAGAGTCCGCCTGCCGATGCGGGGGGCGCGGGTTCGTGCCCCGGTCCGGGAGGATCCCGCGTGCCGCGGAGCGGCTGGGCCCGTGAGCCATGGCCGCTGAGCCTGCGCGTCCGGAGCCTGTGCTCCGCGGCGGGAGAGGCCACGGCAGTGGGAGGCCCGTGTACCGCAAAAAATAAATAAATAAATAAATAAATAAATAAATAAATAAATAAATAAATAAATAAATAAATAAATAAATAATAAATTAAAAAAGAAACCACAATTCTACTACTCCAAAAGAATTCAAAATCCCCCCAAATGCAGCTCTCTTAACGGTACATTTTTCCGGCTCCAAGTCAGGGTTCAAACATGCCTAACTAAGGTGTGTTCTGTTTCTGTCAATCTGTAAGAGGACTGACTTTCCCCGCAGGCTGGCCCCAGATAGCGTTCCGCCCTGCACTCCCCCACCCCTGCCTGGGACACAAGAGGGGCCGCCTCTTGGACAATCAATCTGGACCTTCAGTTATTCTACTCTCCCCAACCAACAAAAGATGCCTCAGAACTCAATCAGAAAGAGTAGTGAGCGACAAAAGGTAGGAAACTGGGGAGGAAACAGAAAATGTAGCATTAAAAAAAAAAATCACTAAAATTATTCAAAGTATCCGCCACACGGTCACAAATTAAGTCAATGTGTTGCCTTTGACTGCCGTGAAGGATGTGATGCCAACTTTAGCCCATTCTATGGATAAAAATGTAATAATTGCATGCTCACAGCCAAACTTCCCCAAGGATTAGTGAAACAGCATTTCAGAAGAAATCATTGTACTGAAATATTACCACACAGTGCTGTTTTCTCATTATTTCGGCAGTAGTTTCTCCACCCTTCTTATTTTTAAAGGAACCTACCTTGACAAAAAGAAGAGTAGAAACTAAACATCTATTAGAAATTGAGCGTTTTGATTTTATTTTTTAAGTACTACTAAAATTACTTGACAACAGTACCCAGAGATGATTAATGACTGCTAAGTTTTGGTCTAAACCACTTGTTCTAATTGTGTCTTAGTTAAAAGTGAAATTCAAATGCACACGTTAAGCACTGCTCCAGTAATAAGCCACTGCAAAAAGATGAACAGATACTAAGTCAACATTCTGTTCCTGGTATTATCGTTTTTCAGAAAGCACCACCGATAACAGATATTATTGTTAAAACTACTCCCTCGTCATTAAAAACTAAACAATAAATTATCAATGTCATCATTTTCTGGTGCCCCTGTTATGGACTAATCATCTCATGACTCTCACTCGTTCAGCAAAGCAAAATACCAACCATCAGATGAGAGGAGTTTAGCTTAGCTATAATAAGCAGAAACAAAAATAACAAGGATCCAAATCCTAGCTTTTGTGTGCCAAGCCTTGCTATTAACTCACTCTCAGTATGGTACTATTCTCAATGCCCCCTCAGAATATTTTAGCTTCAAGGGCTAAAAATAACATACACATTCACACACACCCCTACTTTGTCTAGGGTATATTTTCTTTTCAAGATTGCTTTTTTTAAATATAGAAGAAATACGCATTCACTACAGAAAATTTCTAATGCAGATATGACGAGAGAAAAATCTCATAATCATTAAACAGTTTTATATTTTTTGTTTTCTTTTTTCCTTCTTGTGTGCTTGACTGTTTACATAAATATATGCATAACTTTTTAAGGATCTGAATATATCATTCCACAATTTGAATTACTTTTAAAATTCAAGTGGAATTCAAATATAGACCTCTTGGTCACGTATTTTAACTTTAACCGTATTTAACTGACATTAAGTTATCATATCCATCAGACCGATTCAGAGACCTGGGACTGAAGAGAGTCCAGTGTGAACTAATATAAAAATTAGGATGCACACAAAATTTTCATTAGAAACAAAAAATAACAAATAGCCACTAGTACTGCACTCCTTAAAATTATTAGGTTCACGGGCACCTCTCATGCTTAGTTAGGACTGATCATTAAAAGGGAGAAATGAGGGCAGCAGCGGCAAGACACACAGCGGTTCTCAGCCCTGAACGCAAATGCCATCACCAGAGGCTTTTACCAAACGCCAGTGTCTTCGGCCCCATCCCACCAGATTCTGATTTAATTGGGCTGGAGTGGGGACCCAGTCCTAAGTGATAAAAAGGAAACAGGAACGGTTAGAGATCTTAGGGAAGGTGGGGGAGCAAGGTAAGGAGGTTCAAAGGTAGAAAGATGCAGAAAGCGATGAAAGAGGCTGCTCTGAAAGTGGACCAGTTCTAAAATCGAGCAACTCAGAGGCTCTGGCTACATCTCTAGTTCACTGACGTCAGGTAGAACTCAAGGTCCACGAAGCCAGATTATTCGAAAGCTTACGAACATGAATGTTACTGACGGTGGGTCAGGGCTCAGCACTGAAAAGAACGACCTGTCCTTTTCACAACACTCTCCCTGGCATCTAAGAATCCTGTAGCCACTGTTCCTCTTTGTGGATGCCTCTCCCCCCAAACAGAAGGGATTTCAGAGGCCACACGGTTCACCCTACCGTACAATAGATCCAGGCACTGCGGGCGTAACTCAAGGTCACACAGGTACACCAGAAGCACACAAACAGGTGTGAGATGCCCCACTCCAGGACATGAAAGTACATAAATTGATAAATCCACGATAAGTGAGAAGAGAGACTGTCAAGTTACATTAAAAGATGATCTCCCAGGGCCTGGAATACCTACAGTATTAATAAGAGAACTGGGAACTCAGCAGAGGAGGAACGTCCACCCTGGGGGCAAACACAGAGCACCCCAAATGCAGCAACGCTCACGGAGAGGGCGTCCTGGCAGCGCGACACAGCAGAGACGCAATACAGGGCCGCACTGAGCACTACCGGTAGAATGAACTTAGGGACAGGATGGCCCTGGGTCCAAGTCCTAGCTCTGCCACTGAGTCGTGAGCAAGGCATCTAGCCTCCGCTAAACCTCAATCTCCTAATCGCTGCAACAAGGATCAATAATACATCCAGGTTGGGCCTCCCTGGTGGCGCGGTGATTGAGAGTCCGCCTGCCGATGCAGGGGACACGGGTTCGTGCCCCGGTCCGGGAAGATCCCACACGCCGCGGAGCGGCTGGGCCCGTGAGCCATGGCCGCTGAGCCTGTGTGTCCGGAGCCTGCGCTCCGCAACGGGAGAGGCCACAACAGTGAGAGGCCCGCGTACCGAAAAAAAAAAAATAATAATAATAATAATACATCCAGGTCAGTTACTGTAAGGATGAGTTACTTAGCACAGTGCCTGCACTGCAGAAGCGATCATCATTATTATTGGTATGAAAAGTTTTTAGAAAGGAAACTAAAGGTTAGACCTTGACTGCCCCTGATGTTAGACCCTGCTTCTGTCTCAGCTGAGCTGCAATGCCTAACATAATGCTCTGGATACGTGTTTATGGAATCAACCAACGTCAATTTCATGGTTCCAAAACCTTCGATGGATCTGCAGTCCTTGATGAATTGAGGTCAAACTCCTTAGCTGGGAATTAAAATCATGTCAAATACTATCTACCATTACATCCTCATACACACTCAAGGTGCTAGCTCAAGGGGTTTTCTCTCTCACTCTCACGCCTATGATGCTCTATCGACAGGACCTTCCATAACCACCTGTGTTCAGGGATGGGAAGATTTCTGGGCCCAATGCAAATGTCACGTCTCTCGTGTAGCCTTCTCTAGTCTCTGGACACCACCCCACCACCTAGCGGGGATCTCTCTCTCTTCTCTAACTGATGTATTAGAATTTCCTCCGTCTCTTTCATCCCTATAAAACTATTCCTTACATGCTCAAGATCTAAGTATTGACTTGAGTCAATACACTATAAGGTCCTCCCAAAATAAAGCGACTAAATCAAGTTCCTCCGCAATTATTCTGCCTATCAAATCTTCATACAAACATCTTCGCTTTCTAGTTTAAACTCATCACTGCAGACCTAGAAGGTTTCAAACACCACTATAGGGAAAACGCCAAATTCCCTCTCTAGTGCACTCCGCCTTTATTACAACCAATGCAACTGGAAGCGCCTGTTCATCAGCGTGCTACGAGAGGCCCACGCAAATACAGAACTTTCTATTCTTTTTAGTAAACTTCCTGTAAATATAAGTATAAATGTAAACTTGACACACACACACCCTAATATACATATACGCTTTAATTTTATGAAGGCTTATTTTCCTTGCTAAATTCTTTCCTTTTATCAAAACCAGTGGGAACCCACTACATAAAATAGATGCAACAAAGATTGCTTTGTAAAAACTCCAACCAAGTCCAGAGATGAAGGTGCACATCTTTAAAGTGATCCACTTGAATCAGCACTTAAGTCAATTCCAATGACAGGCTCCTCAATGGAAAAACCTATATCCTCAAACATTCCCCCTGAAGCTACACCACTACAATGAAAGGTTCTTGCCTCTCCACAGTGAGAACGAACAGACCGCTTCTCAAAACTGCAGGATGTAGAGGATTTAACCAGCCTGACTTTGCCTTCGGTGCAGACAGATGGGAGGGTGGGGAGGGGGAGAAGGAAAGTTCAGTATATATAAGATGCTGCACCCTCCATCTGTGAGCCCCCAAGAAAATGACTGAAAGATTTTCTCGTTTTCTGTTGTTAAAATGCTTTCTGGATCCAAGGATGCCATCAACAAAGTGAAAAGGCAAACTCACAAAATGGGGAGAAAATATTTGCAAATCATTTATCTGACAGGGGACTTGGAGCTAGAATATATAATGAATGATTACAACGCAATAATAAAGAGGTGAATAATCGATCTATTTTTTTAAATGGGCAAAGGATCCGAATAAACATTTCTCCAAAGAATACAAACAAACGGCCGATAAGCACATGAAAAGGTGCTCAATGTCAACAGCCACCAGGGAAATGCAAATCAAAACCACAAGGTACGACTAGGACAGGTATAAACAAGAAGACGGATAATACCAACTTTTTGGTGAGGATGTTGTGGAAACTAGAGTCCTCATACGTTGCTGGTGGGAATGTAAAATGATGTAGCCACCATGGAAAACAGTGTGGCAGCTTCTCAAAAGGTTGAACATAGAGTTAACATATAACCCATCAAGTCCACAACTAGTTATACACCCAAGAGAAATGAAAACATACGCCCACGCAAAGATTTGTACACACTTATAGCAGCATGGTTCGTAACAGCCAAGAAGTGGAAGCGATTCAAATGTCCATCAGCTGATGAATGGGTAAATAAAATGTCTGATATGCCTCTAATGGGAATACCACTCAGCCATCAGAAGTCATGAACTACTGATACTTACTACAACACGGATGAACCTTGAAAACATTATACTAACTGACAGAAACCTGTTTCAAAGAACCACATATGTTATGATTCCAGTTAGATGAAATGTCCAGAATAGGCCAATCTATAGGGCTGAGGGGGGTTGATGGGAAATGGGGAGTGACTGCCAATGGGTACGAGATTCCCTTCAGGGTGATAAAAATATTCCAAAATGTAATGATGGTTTCACAACTCTGTAAACACATGAAAAACCTCTAAACTGTATACTTAAAATGAACTGTAAAACAGTATAAATTGTATCTCAATAAAGCTATTACATAATTTTTTAATGTTTTCTTGAAATACCTTACTACCAATAAAAATTCATCCGCGTTTCATGAAGTAAAAAAGACTACTCCGCACGGAAGAAAAGTAATCCACGACGAAAGGACGAGACTTTGAGGGGCCCCGGGAGGAGGTGTGGTTAGGGAGGAGAATAAGGGTAGAAGCAGGCGTGGCCAAGAGGGTGAACAGTTAAACCTGGGTGATGCGTAACAGGAACTTTATCACATTCTCCTATATTTGTCTATGTTTGAAATGTCCATAATGAAAGGCTTAAAAAAAGTTAATCAGTTGAATTCTATAAAACGATTCACAGGAAACCGGAAATCCCGTATTCGGCCACTGGTCAAACTTGGGGAGTGAAAGGCGGGGCGGGGAACAGAGTGCTGGATAAAGACGAGCCCCAGGGAAAACTGCTGCCTCAGGGTGACGGGAGACCAAAGGAGAGTCACCCCACCAGCTGGAATGTTGGTTCTGCTGAATGGGCGGTTAGTGAGATCAGGCCCTCTGGCTGAAAAGCAGGAAACGTACGTGTGTGTGCAGGTGGGGGGGGGGGGGTGCTGGAATGGGTAGATGGGCTGTTGTCACTCCGTGGAAATGCTATGGTGCGATAAATTCCTGAATCTTTTTTATGCTTTAAGTTTTCCTCTCACTTAGAATTAACTGTACAACACCGGGGCTAAATGGCAAATACTGAATATCTGGTTTTGTCTGGATGAGTAATTTTACCATGTTATTTTTAACTGGCTATTTCTCTCTGGTTTTACTTACTGGAAACGACAGTAAGTACTGTCACTTGGGGATCAAGGTGACAACTCAAGAAAAAATAAAAATCATGGGCATTTGGCAGCAAACATTAAATGCCTACGGAGGGCCAGAAGCTCTCCCGGGGTCTGGAGCTACAAAGGTGAGAAGAAAGCAGTGCCCACCTGAGGTGATTCATCCTTGAGGTAGACACACAGGGACACAGATACTGACAGCGATGAGGTAAGCGCTCTGACATGCCATGGGACACAGGGGATGAAGCAAGGGGATGCTTTAGCCCAGTCTGGAGGGAAGGTACAAAGGAGTTCCACAGGCAGAAAGAGCAGTGTGTAAACATCCCAGGCCATGCGGACAGCAGCAAGGCAGAGGGAGAAAGGGTCACCCGTGAGGCGAGGTAGGTGGCCCAGGCCAGAGGTCCTCAAACGCGATGGCACAGAATGGTCACCAGAGGGCGCCAGTTGGCTAAACATACCGATTTAGCTTTGACTCTGAGATTTCCACCCTGGGAGCCTGGACTGGGGTCCAGAAATCTGCGTTTATAAACAATAGCCCAGGCAGTGACAAGCTATGGAGTTTGATCTTTTGCCACGAATGACTCAAAGCCATGGAAGAATTTTAAGCAAAGGAAAGAGGAGATCAGATATGTAAATTAAGATTCTCTCTCAGAAGTTGCAGGAGGGGGTGGCAGGGAGGGAGACAAATTGAAAGGAGGCTGCAAAGTCCAGTGAAGAGATGGCTGAGGAGGGTGCAAAAAAAGAGGTAGGTAGAATTGTAAGCAACCTGACGGTGGAGAGGGAGAAACAGAGAGGGGTGGGCAGCTTCCAGATCTCCCTGTGGGGTAGCTGAGCAGATCACGGTGCCACAGAACGGGATGTGGAACAGAGAGCCGGGAGGGGGGAGGGCAAGGGGGCTAAATTCAATGCGTTTGTTTTCATGAACGTGTTGTTTTAATTAAACCTTTATTTTGAGATAAGCATAGATTCACATGCACTTGTAAGAAACAATATAGAGAGACCCCACGTACATTTTACTTACTTTTCCCAAATGTTAACATCTTGCAAAACTACAGGACAATATCACAACCGGGATACTGACACGGACACAATCCGCCGATCTTATTATTCAGGTGTCCCAGTTCTGAGTGCAGTTTTGAACACTTGGATTTGAGGTGTCAAAGATATTCATGGGAAGATGTGTCCAGGGGCAGGTGGATACACAGGTCTGACATTCAGAAGGCTCGGGGTGAAGATATGGATGTGGGGAACTCTATCATACGTGGGTTCAATGCCTTAAACGACGGGACTATGACCGCAGAAGTACCCAGCAGACACAGCCCCAGGTGTAGGAAGGCTTATTCTGCAAAGAATACGGCTTGTGCACTAACTCACTCAGCCCTCCCCTGAGCCCTCAGCGTATGTTTACACGCTTGGTGGTGAAGAGCCCAGGTTCTAGCGTCAGGTGGCCTGGTTCCTGTCGCAGCTCGAATCACTTAGCAGCTTTGGAGTCCTGGGCGAGTCACTCAGCCTTTGGATGCGTCAGTTACTTGTCTATCAAACAGGCTGATAAGTGTACTTAGCCTATATGGCTATTTTGAGAATTAAGTAAGATATAATGTGCTTAGAACTGTGACACAGTTTGCTGTGTCACAGCACAGTGTGCTTCTGAGAGGAAGCAAACTTGCATGATTTACAGGCCGGGCGGCCAGGAGCCCCCAGATGGGCAGGAAGTAACCTTGGCTGGAAGTAGGAACTCTCTGGCCAAGACAGGAAGACATGTGAGGACTGGCTGCTGCATGTAAGTCCGCACAGGTGTGTGTTGGGGTGGAAGTGAACAGGTGGTTGAGGGAGACTGACGGAGTCTGCTCCTCTCTGAAGTCCAAGAGAAGGGTGGTGAGACAGGGGAGGGAGCCTGCAGACAGAGGCGAAGGTCCAACCAGCCAACCGCTCTGAGGAGGGAGGGACAATGCCCCCCCAAAAGATAAGGGCCCTTACAGGGCAACATATAAATAACTGTGCAGTTGTGTGACTGACGCTTAATGCCTAAGGATCTCAGGGTGAAAAAGAGACCACGTGGCCAACCAAGGAGACGGGCGGCAAGGTCTTGGGCGGGGAGAGGAGAGGGGCTGACGAGGAGGGAGCAAAAGAGACTTGAGTCCCAAAGCAGCAGGGAGACTCCTAACCGCCTGCCTGCCTGCCTGTCTTCGAGAAGCCGGGCAGCATCTCATACCTGAGGACAGCCTCTGACCCTTTTCTTGGTCTGCCCCTCTCGCTGTCAGTTCTCCGATTCCTGTTCCCAGGCTAATGCGGACAAATGCTAACTGTTGCATTTAGGGATTTTTTTCCAGTTGTCCTTTTTCTCTGTCAGCCCCATAGGTGCATCTGAAGCCAAAGGCAGAATCCAGTTTCAGCCCCTGGAACGAGAATGCCGCATCCCGCCCATCAACCACGGCACGAGCTTCTGGGCAGCACCGCTTCGCGGTTTCCTCCTGACAGAGCGGCACGTGCGAAACGCCTGCCGTGACAGCCCCACCCCTTCTGGGGAGGTGGGGGGGCGTTGGAAATGAATGTTCTAGTTGTCAGAGGGTGAGTTCCTCAAATCCCTCCCAACTTCTGAGTGAGCGACGGCCTTGGCCTAGCTGAGATGTTCCTCTCACGGAATAACTGGGATGCTATTTTTCCAAATATTAAACTGGCGCGTTTACTTAACCCCGTAGGACAAGTCCCCACCGCCTTCCACATCTGAGACCAGGCTGAGGACTTCATCGCCCCAGGAGAGGACAGCTAGGGCAAGACAAGAGACTCGAGGAGGAGAACACAAATTTGCCTCCCTGTGAACAGGAGAACATGCCTCTGCGCGTTCCTGCAGCCTCGGGAATAGAGGGGGGCCCTCCTGAGGATTTGTGGGGAGGTGAAATACAGGCGCGGTGCTGGTGAAAGACCCGCTGCCGGCCCTGCTGGAGGCGCCTAAGCTACTGAAATTACACTACATCGGACGCTTGGTTACCCCTGCCCCTCCTCCAGCTTCTGCTACAGAGGAAGCAGTAGAAAGCCCCAGTCATTTGTGGAGCAAAAGTAAACCACATTTTCTTTTTTTTTTTTTTTTCCTTTTTGCGCTTTGCATTGGTATTTAATTCCATGACCAGTTGTGCTTTGAGTAAAGTTCCTACAGTAAGAGCAGCACAGTGTTTACTTCTTAGGTCCTAGACGTAGTTGCTGTAAAATCTGTAATTCTGAACAAGAGTCTTCCACTAGGACGCGAATACAAATGCTACAGACATCACATCACCAGATAACCGTGCAAAGAAACTCCAGACCAAAAGGCTCTAAAACATAAAAACGCTACACATCACACAGACCACGCAGACCCATCCCCTGTATCCTCTCCTCCAGCACTCACCTGGTTTTATTTTGCTGAAGATTCCAAGACCATATGATATATTGTATGGTACGATATCATATATCAATACGATATGTTTATTTCCATCTATTCATCTTAGTTGTGTTACTCTCACAAAGATGTTCCAACTGACCATTTATCGACCCTTAATGTGTTTTCTATCCTGTCAATATATTCTATACGTTACTTGACTCCAAAATCATGGTGAGTTGAAATGGGCAGAAGAGCCACTTTATTGCAGGGATTTCATTTGGAAGATTATATACACTTTGTCTGAAAATGACCCTGAAACTTAGAGTATGTCTTTTTTAACTAAAAAAAAAAAAAAAAAGCTTTCTATTCATCATGGAATTAACATTCCCGTACAAATTGCAAAAAGAAAAGATCCAGCTTTTATAAGTATTACAAAGTTAGTAGCTTAGAGCCCCTTACAAGAACAAGGTGCTCTGTGCACAGCACAGAGCAAGCACCCATTTTCTGAAAGGAATGTAAAAACATGCACTAAAGATACACATAAAAATGCATTTCAGGGCTTCCCTGGTGGCGCAGTGGTTGGGAGTCCGCCTGCCGATGCAGGGGACACGGGTTCGTGCCCCGGTCCCGGAAGATCCCACATGCCACAGAGCGGCTGGGCCCGCGAGCCATGGCCGCTGAGCCTGCGTGTCCGGAGCCGGTGCTCCACAAAGGGAGAGGCCCGCGTACCGCAAAAAAAAAAATACATTTCAGAAGATACACAAGAAACGTCACAAACAATGCCTTCTGAAGTGTGTGATGAGGGGCCGCAGAAGGACACAGTGAGGTGAGACTTCACTGCGCCCTTTGGGGTATTTTGTGTTTTTCTACCATGGATATGTGTTACCTACTTTTATAAAATTTTTAAGTCACACAAGCAGCTGTCTTTTCTCAAAATCCTCCTCTTTATGCTTTAAGCAACAGATCTACAAGATGCACGACAAATAAAAAAGCTCACGAAACACTGAGCTTTTTGAGACACCCCTCATACCTCACTCCATCCCAGCCTCACAGTCGCCCCTCTGATATGAGCCGCTTAGAAACTCTGCAAAGCAAACAGGACCCAGAAATGGGAGTCCAGGATGGAATTCTCAGTTCTCCCACTTTCCATGGATCTTCTCACCCTAATTTGTAAAATGGAGATACCCAGCTACCTCCGAGGGATTCTGTGAGGACTGCCCCAACTGACAATATATAAAACCAGGCTGCAAACTACAAAAACTTCCAACAAACAGGTATTTGTGCTGTATAATATGTTCCAGGTATAGATGTACATGTACGTATTGATAGCCATAGACAGCAAAGAACTAAGTTTTAATGAAATTGGGACTGTGATCACTATTTTATCACAGATTCATTAGTTCAACCAGGAGTCAACATTAAAAGTGACTAGAAAACAGAGAAACTGTTGAGCGGCAATGGGTTCTGAACAGGAAATTCAAGATCAGGTAATTCACCCAAACCAACAAGACCAGAAGAAACGACAGTGGTAAAAACCAAAGCAAATCCAGTACACGTAAAAGAACTATAAATGTAACTCATGTGCTCTCAGTTTACCGGAGAGGAAGATAACTAGCTAATTTAAGACCAAGAAATACTGTTTAAGACGTGAAAACAAAACAAAGCACAAATTTCCCAATTTTTACTTAAAGGCTAGATTTCTTTAGGGCCCAGCTCATATTCAACTCTTACAGAAAACCTCCCCTAATTTTTCCAACCTCCCAGTCGTTTCCTGTATGATTACCGGTAACCATGTACCGACTGTTGCTCTGTGTTTTATGTACGCATCTTGTTCCCACAAAAATGCCTTTAAGGCAGCCCCCTTGAAGGCAGATAGCACAGCCTCCATTTGGTTAAAAACTTCACAGCATCTACTCCAGTGCAGAGAATCTTAATATACTTTTTTTTTAACTAAATCACTCTTTATTCAAATGAAATATATTTAAATATATTAAATATATTTAAATATATTTAAAAATATATTTAAGTAAAAATATATATATAAAGTTCTCCGAATGCATTTCTCTAAGAAATTCAAAAAGCAATCATGAGCAGACATTACCTTTAACTGATCATAAACACACACACACGCGCGCATGCACACACACACACACACGCACACACAACCAACAACCACCACCACTACCACATACTAGCATTCTAATATGGGCCCGGCTATAACATTTTTACTTTAGAAAAAGCTGAAACATGTTTCCATAGGGCAACAATGTGGAATGCAGAGTAACACTGTAGCATATTAAACTTGATGAGAACATTTAAAAGTGTATATAAATCAGGAAAGTACAATGGCGGTTGACAGGTGGAGGGAGGGCAGAGAGGGGAAAGGAGAGTTTATTTAATGAGTATAGAGCTTCAGTTTTGCAAGATGAAAAAGTTCTGGAGACCTGTTGCACAACAACGTGCAGACAGTTAGACTGTACTGTACATATAAAATGGTTAAGATGATAAATTTGATGGGATTTTTACCTCAATTTTTAAGTCTCTGTAAATTTTACATATCCAATTAACTGAACAACTACACACCTGGAAAAATATTAAAGTCTTCCAATTTTTGTTAAGGTCCCAAGCAGCAAGCACTTGGCTGAGTGACAAGTAAGCTCTCGTAATATTATCTAAGAAGAACTAAAACTGTAATGCATTCCCTGAGCTTCCTTCAAATCTTTTGCATGAAACACATTTTTTTTTTCAGCAAGGTACCTTCCAGAAAAGGTATCAACAACACAAAAATAGAGAGTAATAATTTGGGACTGAGATTAGGCTTAGCTAACTTTTTATTTATATCAAAGTTACACTTGCACGTGTCTTAGAGTCCAATAGCTCTGTATGACTTATTGTGAAAAACAGCCGTCCACTGTCCAGACTCCTCCATTTCCCATTCCCCAAAAGCAATTATTTTCAATTCTTTCATCCACTGTGTTTCTTTTGTTGACCTCTTTATCTCTAAATAACATACGTGCAGTTGTACTTCCTGATTTTAAGCATTATCTATTGGCTTCCTACTATGGAAGATGATGGAATAGTCAGCTCTCCTTCACCTCCCACCAAGACGTTCTGTACTTAGATATTTCCTTTCTTCCTAACATATAGATTTTAATTCTGAATCTAGTATATGCTTATAGCAGGGTAAGACAGATAAGTAACCATGTCCTTGTTGCTGGAAACCATGTCATTGTCCATGTAACAGATATGAAATAAAGGTAACATCAGAGAAATTAATAAAAATCTTTAATGTTACATGGGAATGTTAGAGATAAACTGGAAATAGGAATATAAACTCCCACAGGAATACACAACATGTGTACACACACATGTATTCACAGATATATATGTATCCCATCCATCCAGATAGGGCTTAGATGCCATGACATCCTAGTAGCAATGAGCACTTTCAGCATCCAGATCTTGCTTTCTAAATACCATTCCCCACTAGAGAGAAGTAGGGTTCCATAAAGAAACGGCTGATTGCAGACCTGAGGCAGAAAAAGTACAAGATGAACCTGGGAGGCTTTCTGTGCCAAAAAAGAAGGAGGTGCTCTAAGTCAAATGGTGTCATGTCAAAGGATACAAAAGAGCTTCAAACATCTTCCAATGGCCACCTTTGGGACAATTGGAACACTAAAATGAACAACAAGTATAACAGGTTGCAAAATGCTGAATGAAGGAATATCAGTAAGCCCATAACAATGACCAAAGACACATTTTTGTAAATAAGAACCAAAAAAGGAGAAACTCATTTATTAAAGAACTAAATGTGCAATGACAGCAATTCTTAACTCTGAAAACTGATACTCAAAGGAAAAGAATTTAGCATTTATTCTGCCTTTTTTTTTTTTTAGAAAGAATTTTATGATTTATCACAGCTGATGAGGGAAAGCCCATTTTTACAGGAGAATGCCAACATCTAGCCATTCCCAGTGAAATAATGGTTTTGGACTCGGTTCATCAATGGACGCTACAACTTTCAGGTGAAAGGAATGGAACGGTTGCACGCGCCCAAGTAGTACCCATAGGTCCTGTTCCTTCTATTGGAGAGCGGTTTTTACTGGATATAGCCAGAGTCCCCTCACCAATTCAAACCTATTTTTCACGCCTAGGTGAAGCATGAATTTAAATTATGCTTATGCAAGCACATCTGTCCAGCCTTCAGGGTTATTTTCATAGTAAACAAGGCAGAGATCTCCCTTATGACAAATAAGATACAAGGAACACGTGTAAACGTGGAGGCAATCTTGACTTGAAACTCAAAACTCGTCCCTGGAATCAAAAAAAGTATGCACCGTCTTCAAGGACCCGAACTGAATGTAAGCTGGCTGGCTCCGATAAGAAACCAGACTGTCAATTATGTGTCGAGCGGGGCTTATTTTTGCAGTCCAAATGGCTCAATGAATATGTCACAAATTAATTACCCACTGAGCAAGAAAGGGAGCTGTTTCTTCTACGCATTTTGGGGGCGATAAGGACGGTGATTCCAAGAGCACAGTCAACCAAGAAAAGTCTCTCGCCCACCCCAAACGCCCAACCCAACAAAGCCTCAGGGGTACAGAGGAAACAACTGGGGGTAAAGAGAGCAGTTCCCTGGGCAGTTTAACCACGAAGCATTTTAAGCTTCTTCTAATCTGTTTCCCCAAAAAAGCCCTCATGCCCATGATATGACTTGTCACTCTTCACCATATTGAACACCCAACAATTCCTAGCCAGAATTAGAGCTGCTCATCTTGCAAGCAGTTTCACCTGGCTCTCGTCTCTCTGGCCCCCTGGGCTTTGCTATGCTTTGCCTGCTCCCCGTGGCACCCGCGAGCACAGGAGTTCTGGCTCCTCTGATGCTGCCCACAGCCCCCAAGTCCTGCAGCCTGTTCCCTGCCCGCACCCTTCTCCCTAGCGATGCTCCTTGCCTCCCGGGGCCAGACCTACAACATGCACATGCCCCCGGCAACCATCACAATGGGGAGGAAAGAGCAGACATCTCCTAGTAGGTCCACTCTGTGTGTACCAGCTAGTGACTTAACTTCTGAGGCTTGGGCCCCGCATACACGGAATGGAATAATAAAACCTACGTTGAAAGCACGTTGTAATGATTCCAAATAATGTCTGTAAAGTTCCCAGCACAATGCCTGCAATAATTAGCGGAGACTGGCTCGTGATGACCGCAGTCCTAGTGCAGTTGTTGCATACTATTTATTAACGGTCTATATTTACCGGCCACTTAGTGTGGTGGACACTGTTCTAAACGCTGCAGAGGTACTGACTCACTTCATCCTCAGAAGATACTGTCAGTCACGCCCATGGCACAGACAAGAAGCTGCGGGGGAGTGTGATGACAACAGTCATAGTAGTGAGAAGCCCTTCCAGGGCTCCCCACCATGCCGCTCTAGCGAACACGCCTCCCCACGGCCTTTCCGCACCGCCCCACGGGGACCTGACGCGCCAGATCAAAGTAAACCCTGGTCCCACGTCAGACCGCCTGATGGCCCTACTCCCCCGCAGATGCCATTCCTCTGCCAGAAATGCCCTTCCCTGCATGACAGACCCCGACTCTGTCCTCCTAGGCAGCGCTGCTTCTTCCAAAACTGCCCTCAGACGGCGCTTCCTCTGCGACCTCCCCGGGCTTCCCGAGCCCCTCGGGACTCCCTCCGCATTTTACGCGCTTCGCTGTTTGCGCTTCCTTCCTCCTCTAATATCTGCAGTGTTTGGCTGTGTGCCCCCTCCCCCCACTTGTGAACACCGGGGGGCAGTGACCACATTCTCCCCTGCGTCCCCACCGACCAGCACAGCGCCCAGCACAGACTCCGGGGCCCGGTCTGGACGCACGAGCTAAGGGGCTCCGTCCCCCACCTGCACATCAGTGTCTTCATCTGTGAACTTCCTCCCAGGGCTCCTGAATGATAAATCAGACAACAGACAGAGAGCTGAGCCAGCGCTCACTAAGAAAGGGGGAAGGCGGCACCACGGCACATCACAGCCACCCTGGTGGCCCTGGGGAGGGCTGTTCTCACACTAGCCCACAGGAAACACCGTCGTAGGGCCCAACGGCAAAAGGAGGAGGTATCCCCAAGGCTGGAAAGCTCATTTTCACAGGACGCGTCAGGAGCTGATTCAATCTAGGGCTGTCGGGTGCGCCAAAATCCCGCCCGCCGCAGTGAGGGTGGGTCCATAACTGCTCACGGGACAGCCACTGTTACAGCGTTAGCAAGTATGGTATAACAGCACATACTAGAGTTATATGATGAGCTCACATAACTCATGAACGGCAAGACTCCTCCTGACTGTTGGGGAAATTCCTACAAATAAACGTACAGGGTTCTGTGTTATTTACCACAGTCCCATTTCCAAATCTGTTCAAAGATTTTAATTATATAACTCTGTGTAAGTTTTACTTTTTTTTTATTTTTAAGTATTATCTAGCTCATTTTACTGACTGACTGGTTTTTATTTAAAAATATTTTTTTTTTTTTGGCTGCGACGCACGCCTTGCGGGATCTTAGTTCCCCGACCGGGGAGAACCCGGGCCCCAGCAGTGGGAGCACCGAGTCCTAACCACTGGACCACCAGAGAATTCCCTTAGCTAGCCCATTTTAAATGCTCTTCTCTGGTGAGCTCAAAACACTTAAGACAGTTAAATATTCTTGTTCTAAAAACGAAACTTCATTCAATTCCAAAAAATATCGGAAACCAAATATGTATCACGTCTGGTATTCCTTCCCTCGAGTCTCTTAACACTCATCTATTAGACGGCATTTTCTAAACGTCATGTCCACCTATAACCTCTTATTTTTTCAGGTCTCATAAAGAGGGAGAATTAAAGTCTCTTCTTCCAAGCTTCCCTAATTCACCTCTGGTTTAAAATCTCTGCCCTGATGTTAGGATTTGTACAAGTCAAATATTTCTTTGCCCCCCCACCTTGAAACTACACATGCAACCTCACCCAGAAACCCAAGGCCCCTCTCGCCCCTCTCACTTTTGGGTACACACTGCACTAGGTATGTGTTTGCCCGCTGCAAGCTCCCCAGGGCAGCAACTCACTTACTCTACATTTTAGATCTGTAACTCTGCATAATGACAGTGAAGATTTCTGTGTTGCTACATTTAAAGAATGTACACAACAGGCCTGCTTCCTTGTTACTGTTAGCCCACTGAACATTAGGAAAAACTCTCTTCAATAAAATCAAACAGCAGTGCTGTAGAGCTCTGTTCCAACACTGAATGTGGGAACTGAAAATAAAACATGTTTCTATTACAAAGGAATAAAGGCCATTTCTACTGAAAACACTTCACAAATCCTAAGAACAATCATCAAGACAATGGAAGCCATAAAACCAATGCCAGAAGAGGGTGACACTCAATAGTCAATCTTGCCCCAAATGTGCTGAATGGTTTCTAGAACACAGAAACTATTACTGCAAGTTAATCATCTGCAGTGTATGCAATTTAATGCAATTCAACACATATATATGCGTGTACCTGCTTGGCTGTATAGCTTGCTTGGAGTGTGAAACTTGCTACATTATGGCCATGTCTACACAGTCCAATGTTTCCAAAGGCACTGTGTAATTCGCTTAAAAAGCTGAAGAAGGTGCTGAAGACAAAGTAGTAAGTGAGAGATACCCGGTGTAACAGAATGACAGCAAACCAAGATCAGATATTTAAAACTGTGTGCTCTTTTCATACAGTATAAATAGTACACTACATTTGCGTTTTTAAAACACATGTAAGAATATAGAAAGAGCAATTGGATATCTACCTAGTTAAATTACCTATTAATCACAAAGGATAAAACAGTAACTCTGCAGTGGAGAAACCTGATAGACACCACCTTACCCAAAAGCTCAAAGTTATCACCACTGGTACTGGGACAATGCCATGGGAGGTACCGAGACACTCACAGCATCATTTCCGTGATACTCCCACCAAAAGTGCTTAACAAGAATCTGATGATGAGCAACTGGATAAATACAAACCGAGGGACATTCTACAAAATAACTGGCCTGTCCCCCTCAAAATGTCAAGGTCAAAAAAAGAAAAGCTGAAGACCATGGCAATTAAAGGCCACGTGGACCATGGACTGGATCAAGGTTGAGGAGACCCATGTCTGGAGAGACTAAGGACTTTGCTTTCAGTCACCCAGACACGTAGCACCAGAGCCAAGACGAGTACAGCCCAAAGCTCTTTCTGAGATGCTAGACCTAAAAGGTTAGGGGTGAGGTTCTAAAATTCACACAATTTTAAAATATTTTTAGCCTTAAGCATTTTTTAGGTCAAAGCTTTTATACCGTACCCTGAGAAAAGGACAGTAGGCAATTGACCTTCATGGATTTAACATTCACACTTTTCTTTTTTCTTTTGCGGTACGCAGGCCTCTCACTGTTGTGGCCTCTCCCATTGAGGAGCACAGGCTCCGGACGCGCAGGCCCAGCGGCCATGGCTCACGGGCCCAGCCGCTCCGCGGCACGTGGGATCTTCCCGGACCGGGGCACGAACCCATGTCCCCTGCATCGGCAGGCGGACCCCCAAGCACCGCGCATCAGGGAAGCCCTAACATTCACACTTTTTAATACTCAAGAATAATCACAGAAAGGGGAAAGATGGCGGAAGAGTAAGACGCGGAGATCACCTTCCTCCCCACAGATACATCAGAAATACATCTACACGTGGAACAACTCCTACAGAACACCTACTGAACGCTGGCGGAAGACCTCAGACCTCCCAAAAGGCAAGAAACCCCCTAGGTACCTGGGTAGGGCAAAAAAAATAGAAAAAATAGAGACAAAAGAATAGGGACGGGACCTGTACCAATGGGAGGAGCCGTGAAGCAAGAAAGGTTTCCACACACTAGAAAACCCCTTCATTGGCGGACACTGCGGGTGGCAGAGGTGGGGGAAGCTTCGGAGCTGTGGAGGAGAGCACAGCCACAGGGGTGCGGAGGGCAAAGCGGTGAGGTTCCCGCACAGAGGATCGGTGCCGACCAGCACTCACCTGCCCGAGAAGCTTGTCTGCTCACCCGCCGGGGTGGGCGGGGCTGAGAGCTGAGGCTCAGGCTTCAGTCAGAGCGCAGGGAGAGGACTGGGGTTGGCGGCGTGAACACAGCCTGAAGGGGGTTACTGTGCCACAGCTAGCCAGGAGGGAGTCCGGGAAAAAGTCTAGAGCTACCGAAGAGGCAAGAGACTTTTTTTTCCCTCTTTGTTTCCTGGTGCACAAGGAAAGGGGATTAACAGCGCTGCTTAAAGGAGCTCCAGAGACGGGCGCGAGCCGCGGCTAACAGCGTGGACCCCAGAGACGGGCATGAGATGCTAAGGCCGCTGCTGCCGCCACCAAGAAGCCTGTGTGCGAGCACAGGTCACTATCCACACCCCACTTCCGGGGAGCCTGTGCAGCCCACCACTGCCAGGTTCCCGGGATCCAGGGACAACTTCCCCGGGAGAACGCACGGCACGCCTCAGGCTGCTGCAACGTCACACCAGCCTCTGCCGCCGCAGGCTCGCCCCGCACTCCATGCCCCTCCCTCACCCCCGGCCTGAGTGAGCCAGAGCCCCCGAATCAGCGGCTCCTTTAACCCCGTCCTGTCTGAGCGAAGAACAGACGCCCTCCAGCGACCTACACGCAGAGGCGGGTCCATATCCAAAGCTGAGCCCCGGGAGCTGTGCGAACAAAGAAGAGAAAGGGAAATCTCTCCCAGCAGCCTCAGAAGCAGCGGATTAAAGCTCCACAATCAATTTGATGTATCCTGCATCTGTGGAATACCTGAATAGACAACGAATCATCCCAAATTAAGGAGGTGGACTTTGAGAGCAAGATTTATTATTTTTTCCCCTTTTCCTCTTTTTGTGTGTATGTGTATGCTTCTGCGTGAGATTTTTGTCTGTATAGCTTTGCTTCCGCCATTTGCCCTAGGGTTCTATCTGCCCATTTTCTGTTGTCGTTTTTTCTTTTTTAAAAAAATTTTTTCTTAATAATTATTTTTTATTTTAATAACTTTATTTTCTTTTATCCTCTTTCTTTCTACTTTTTCTCCCTTTTATTCTGAGACATGTGGATGAAAGGCTCTTGGTGCTGCAGCCAGGAGTCAGTGCTGTGCCTCTGGTGGGAGAGCCAACTTCAGGACACTGGTCCACAGGAGACCTCCCAGCTCCACGTAATATCAAACAGCGAAAATCTCCCAGAGATCTCAACACTAACACCCAGCTTCACTCAACGACCAGCAAGCTACAGTGCTGGACACCCTATGCCAAACAACTAGCAAGACAGGAACACAACCCCACCCATTAGCAGAGCAGCTGCCTAAAATCACAATAAGTCCACAGACACCCCGAAACACACCACCAGACGTGGACCTGCCCACCAGAAAGACAAGATCCAGCCTCATCCACCAGAACACAAGCACCAGTCCCCTCCACCAGGAAGCCTCCACAACCCACTGAACCAACCTTAGCCACTGGAGACAGACATCTAAAACAGCAGGAACTACGAACCTGCAGTCTGCAAAAAGGAAACCCCAAGCACAGTAAGATAAGCAAAATGAGAAGACAGAAAAACACACAGCAGATGAAGGAGCAAGATAAAAACCCACCAGACCTAACAAATGAAGAGGAAATAGGCAGTCTACCTGAAAAATAACTCAGAGTAATGATAGTAAAGATGATGCAAAATCTTGGAAATAGAATAGACAAAATGCAAGAAACATTTAACAAGGACCTAGAAGAACTAAATATGAAACAAACAATGATGAACAACACAATAAATGAAAATAAAAATACTCTAGAAGGGATCAACAGCAGAATAACTGAGGCAAAAGAACGGATAACTGACCTGGAAGATAAAATAGTGGAAATAACTACTGCAGAGCAGAATAAAGAAAAAAGAATGAAAAGAACTGAGGACAGTCTCAGAGACCTCTGGGACAACATTAAATGCACCAACATTCAAATTATAGGGTTTCCAGAAGAAGAAGAGAAAAAGAAAGGGACTGAGAAAATATTTGAAGAGATTACAGTTGAAAACTTCCCTAATATGGGAAAGGAAATAGTTAATCAAGTCCAGGAAGCACAGAGAGTCCCATACAGGATAAGTCCAAGGAGAAACACGCCAAGACATGTATTAATCAAACTATCAAAAATTAAATACAAAGAAAACATATTAAAAGCAGCAAGGGAAAAACAACAAATAACACACAAGTGAATCCCCATAATGTTAACAGCTGATCTTTCAGCAGAAACTCTGCAAGCCAGAAGGGACTGGCAGGACATATTTAAAGTGATGAAGGAGAAAAACCTACAACCAAGATTACTCTACCCAGCAAGGATCTCACTCAGATTTGATGGAGAAATTAAAACCTTTACAGACAAGCAAAAGCTGAGCGAGTTCAGCACCACCAAACCAGCTTTACAACAAATGCTAAAGGATCTTCTCTAGGCAAGAAACACAAGAGAAGGAAAAGACCTACAATAACAAACCCAAAACAATTAAGAAAATTGGAACATACATATTGATAATTACCTCAATGTAAATGGATGAAATGCTCCAACCAAAAGACACAGACTGGCTGAATGGATACAAAAACAACACCCGTATATATGCTGTCTACAAGAGAACCACTTCAAACCTAGAGACACATACAGACTGAAAGTGAGGGGATGGAAAAAGATATTCCATGCAAATGGACATCAAAAGAAAGCTGGAGTAGCAATTCTCATATCAGACAAAATAGCCTTTAAAATAAAGACTATTAGAAGAGACAAAGAAGGACACTACATAATGATCAAGTGATCAATCCAAGAAGAATATATAACAACTGTAAATATTTATGCACCCAACAAAGGAGCACCTCAATACATAAGGCAAATACTAACAGCCATAAAAGGGGAAATCGACAGTAACACATTCATAGTAGGGGACTTTAACACCCCACTTTCACCAATGGACAGATCATCCAAAATGAAATTAAATAAGGAAACACAAGCTTTAAATGATACATTAAATGAGATGGACTTAATTGATATTTATAGGACATTCTATCCAAAAACAACAGAATACACATTTTTCTCAAGTGCTCATGGAACATTCTCCAGGATAGATCATATCTTGGGTCACAAATCAAGCCTTCGTAAATTTAAAAAAATTGAAATTGTATCAAGTATCTTTTCCAACCACAACGCTATGAGACTAGATATCAATTACAGGAAAAGATCTGTAAAAAATACAAACACATGGAGGCTAAACCATACACTACTTAATAACAAAGTGATCACTGAAGAAATCAAAGAGGAAATTAAAAACTACCTAGAAACAAATGACAATGGAGACACGACGACCCAAAACCTATGGGATGCAGCAAAAGCAGTTTTAAGAGGGGAGTTTATACGAATACAATCCTACCTTAAGAAACAGGAAACATCTTGAATAAACAACCTAACCTTGCACCTAAAGCAATTAGAGAAAGAAGAACCAAAAAACCCCAAAGTTAGCAGAAGGAAATCGTAAAGAAGAAATCATAAAGATCAGATCAGAAATAATTTAAAAAAAAAATGAGGGAAACAATAGCAAAGATCAATATAACTAAAACCTGGTTCTTTGAGAAGATAAACAAAATTGATAAACCATTAGCCAGACTCATCAAGAAAAAAAGGGAGAAGACTCAATAGAATTAGAAATGAAAAAGGAAAAGTAAGAACTGACACTGCAGAAATACAAAGGATCATGAGAGATTACTACAAGCAACTCTGTGCCAATAAAATGGACAGCCTGGAAGAAATGGACAAATGCTTAGAAATGCACCACCTGCCAAGACTGAATCAGGAAGAAATAGAAAATACGAACAGACCAATCACAAGGACTGAAATTCAAACTGTGATTAAAAATCTTCCAACAAACAAAAGCCCAGGACCAGATGGCTTCACAGGCGAATTCTATCAAACACTTAGAGAAGAGCTAACACCTATCCTTCTCAAACTCTTCCAAAATATAGTAGAGGGAGGAACACTCCCAAACTCATTCTACAAGGCCACCATCACCCTGATACTAAAACCAAACAAGGATGTCACAAAGAAAGAAAACTACAGGCCAATATCACTGATGAACACAGATGCAAAAATCCTCAACAAAATACTAGCAAACAGAATCAAACAACACATTAAAAGGATCATACACCATGATCAAGTGGGGTTTATTCCAGGAATGCAAGGATTCTTCAATATAGTCAAATCAATCAAGGTGATACACCATATTAACAAACTGAAGGAGAAAAACCATATGGTCATCTCAATAGATGCAGAGAAAGCTTTCGACAAAATTCAACACCCATTTATGATAAAAACCCTGCAGAAAGTAGGCACAGAGGGAACTTTCCTCAACATAATAAAGGCCATATATGACAAACCCACAGCCAACATCATCCTCAATGGTGAAAAACTGAAAGCATGTCCACTAAGAGCAGGAACAAGACAAGGTTGCCCACTCTCACCACTATTATTCAACATAGTTTTGGAAGTTCTGGCCCCAGCAATCAGAGAAGAAAAGGAAATAAAAGGAATCCAAATCGGAAAAGAAGAAGTAAAGCTGTCACTGTTTGCAGATGACATGACACTATACATAGAGAATCCTAAAGATGCTATCAGAAAACTACTAGAGCTAATCAATGAATTTGGTAAAGTAGCAGGATACAAAATTAATGCACAGAAATCTCTGGCATTCCTATTCACTAATGATGAAAAATCTGAAAGTGAAATCAAGAAAACACTCCCATTTACCACTGCAACAAAAAGAATAAAATACCTAGGAATAAACCTACCTAAGGAGACAAAAGACCTCTATGCAGAAATTTATAAGACACTGATGAAAGAAATTAAAGATGATACAAATAGATGGAGAGATAGACCATGTTCTTGGATTGGAAGAATCAACACTGTGAAAATGACTCTACTACCAAAGCAATCTACAGATTCAAAGCAATCTACAGATTCAATGCAATCCCTATCAAACTACCACTGGCATTTTTCACAGTACTAGAACAAAAAATTTCACAATTTGTATGGAAACACAGAAGACCCCGAATAGCCAAAGCAATCTTGAGAACGAAAAACGGAGCTGGAGGAATCAGGCTCCCTGACTTCAGACTATACTACTAAGCTACAGTAATCAAGACAGTATGGTACTGGCACAAAAACAGAAATATAGATCAATGGAACAGGATAGAAAGCCCAGAGATAAACCCATGCACATATGGTCATCTTATCTTTGATAAAGGAGGCAGGAATGTACAGTGGAGAAAGGACAGCCTCTTCAATAAGTGGTGCTGGGAAAACTGGACAGGTACATGTCAAAGTATGAGATTAGAACACTCCCTAACACCATACACAAAAATAAGCTCAAAATGGATTAAAGACCTAAATGTAAGGCCAGAAACTATCAAACTCTTAGAGGAAAACATAGGCAGAACACTCTATGACATAAATCACAGCAAGATCCTTTTTGACCCACCTCCAGAGAAATGGAAATAAAAACAAAAATAAGCAAATGGGACCTAATGAAACTTCAAAGCTTTTGCACAGCAAAGGAAACCATAAACAAGACCAAAAGACAACCCTCAGAATGGGAGAAAATATTTGCAAATGAAGCAACTGACAAAGGATTAATCTCCAAAATTTACAAGCAGCTCATGCAGCTCAAAAACGAAAAAAAAACCCAATCCAAAAATGGGCAGAAGACCGAAATAGACATTTCTCCAAAGAAGATATACAGATTGCCAACAAACACATGAAAGAATGCTCAACATCATTAATCATTAGAGAAATGCAAATCAAAACTACAATGAGCTATCATCTCACACCAGTCAGAATGGCCATCAACAAAAAACCTAGAAACAATAAATGCTGGAAAGGGTGTGGAGAAAAGGGAACACTCTTGCACTGCTGGTGGGAATGTGAATTGGTACAGCCACTATGGAGAACAGTATGGAGGTCCCTTAAAAAACTACAAATAGAACTACCATATGACCCAGCAATCGCACTACTGGGCATATACCCTGAGAAAACCAAAATTCAGAAACAGTCATGTACCAAAATGTTCATTGCAGCTCTATTTACAATAGCCCAGAGATGGAAACAACCTAAGTGTCCATCATCGGATGAATGGATAAAGAAGATGTGGCACATATATACAATGGAATATTACTCAGCCATAAAAAGAAACGAAATTGAGTTATTTGTAGTGAGGTGGATGGACCTAGAGTCTGTCGTACAGAGTGAAGTAAGTCTGAAAGAGAAAGACAAATACCGTATGCTAACACATATATATGGAGTCTAAGAAAAAAAAATGTCATGAAGAACCTAGGGGTAAGACAGGAATAAAGACACAGACCTACTAGAGAATGGACTTGAGGATATGGGGAGGGGGAAGGGTAAGCTGGGACAAAGTGAGAGAGTGGCATGGACATATATACACTACCAAACGTAAGGTAGATAGCTAGTGGGAAGCAGCCGCATAGCGCAGGCAGATCAGCTAAGTGGTTTGTGACCACCTAGAGGGGTGGGATAGGGAGGGTGGGAGGGAGGGAGACGCAAGAGGGAAGAGATATGGGAACATATGTATGTGTATAACTGATTCACTTTGTTATAAAGCAGAAACTATCACACCATTGTAAAGCAATTATACTCCAATAAAGATGTAAAAAAAAAAAGAATAATCGTAAAGACCATGTAATACTTTGTAAATAAACTGAGCCGAAATATGGAATCGTGTGTTATGTGGCTTATGAAACAAGAGAAAACACAGCTAGTGGGTGAACCTAATCAACTATCTGTTGTGGGTATGCAGATAATAGAAATTTGAGCTTGGGGGGGTGGTTAGAAAATAATCCCCTCCCGAAACCAACTGATCACACTGGTAAGGAAATTAACAGCAAAAGTAATGAATCCAACAAGAAGTCCATGATGTTCTGAGCTAGACACTGGAGCTAGGCTTCCCTCCATTTGGTAGAGGAAATCATACAGTCCTGGTGATGCATTCATATCTGGGAGGCCTAAAAACTCTTAACTACGTGTTCTTCACAAATCGTGAGTGCCCATCAGACTTTCATTTGTCCTAAAATTGTTCACATTTCATTTGGCAGAATCATTCCTGCATGATCACCTTTTTTCATGACAGTTAAAATCAGATTAAATGGAATATCAAGGAAAACAGGAACAAGTTACCAAAAAATATGAAGAGCATCTAAGGAATGGAGAGTAGTCTCTCCCTTATAGCTAGCAATGCTGAAGGTTTCAAGGATTACAAATTGGAGCAAATTAGAAAATGAGAAGAAAAAAAAAAGCATGCACACATATGCACAAACATACACACAAACGCTTCAAGCCTAACTGTTCGTGTATTTATCGTTAAAACTACTGAGCATCTTTTGTACGCCAGGTACTGTCCTAGGAGATGCAGCACGGAACAAATCTGACAAAATATCTCATGAAGAATCAGTACAGCTCATGGTCAGTAGAAATAGGTGATCAATAAATTAAAATATAATGAGATGGCACTAAGAGCTATGAAGAAAAATGAAGCAGGACGTGACGAGAAGGCTTTTCTTAGGAAGTGCCCTGTGAGCTAAGCCAGCCGTGGGGGAGAGGGCAGGCCAGGGGGATATCCGGGGGCAAGAGGGAGAGTGGCAGGCACGGGTCAATGCCTGAGGTCACGATGTGCATACGGGTTGCTGGTGCGGGCTGAGGCACATGCCCGAGAGAGACAGGCAGCCGTGAGAGGATGCTGAGCACTGGCGTGAACCATGATGTATGTCCTAGCAGAATCACTCTGACCGCAAACTGGAAAGTTGTCATTAGAGGGGCAAGAAGAGAAACAAGGTCCGCTGGAGGCCCTGCAATAAAAAGCACAGGCGAAGGTGGGGTTGCTGGTGCTTTGGGCCACGGTGGCAGCAGCGGGAGCAGGAATACCTTGTTGGATTCTGATTCGATTTTGAAAGTAAAGTTAACAGGATTGCTGAGGGAGTAAATGCAGAGTTTCGAGAGGAAGCGAAAAGCCCAGAATGACAATACGTCTTTTACACTTGTTAGCCTGATGGCTATGTATAACATTTACTAAGGAGAAGTCCGAGGAAGGAACAAGTTTCGGGATGGTGAGAAATCAACTTTGATTTGATACACATTAGGTTTCGGATGCCTGTTCGTCATCAAAGTAGAGGGGGCTAAGAAGCAACTAGATATCCAGGTTATGGGGAGAATTATTATTAAATGCAATAGATACACGGATATAGACAGGTAGAGAGAACGAGATAAAGAAGAATTGCACATATGTGTCTGTATATGAAGGAAGGAAAGTTCAAGAAGGAAAACATGGACAAGGGAGAAAAGAAATTTATACACTGTATTGTATCTACTTCGGCACCATTTGAAAATACTGTAATGAGAACATAACTACTTTAGTAATAAAAAAAGGGACACTTCTTTTGTTTCCCCCAATAAAATAATAAGCTGATGAAAAAATCAGACACGTAGTTAACACAAGACTACCGTGAAAAGAGACTCAGAGACAATCATTGTTAACTTTGTGGATTATTTCCTCCCTTTTTTTTTTCTTGACATTTATATATATACACTACACAGTTTTGTTTCTTAAGTACAGTTCATTTTTGCTTGTTATTTTGACACACATGAGATAATGCTGAACTCAAAGGTGGCAGCCATGGAATCAGGCCATTTTTTGTTTTGAATTTCTGTGTTCATGTTTTTAGATGTCCCCACTCTCCGGTTCCGTGGAGGCCCCTTTACCATTCCCAAATGCGCCACGCCCTGACTCACTCCCCCCAGGGTGCCTCCTGGCCCTGGAGGACATTTGTGCTTTCCATCCTGCCCCTCAGAGCTTTGCAGTTGGGGGTCGGCCTTATAAAACCATAAGCACGTTTCCATGTCATAAAGAATTATTTGTAAACCTAATCTTTACATGGACTCTTTATACACAATTCTCTGTGCACAGTTCTAATGTAGCGTCCAACCTTCTATCAAGCATGTTTCAGCACCGCCTCAAGGAGTCACTGTCTAGTCACCAAAAGAGCAGAAACTCTGACTGAAAGTAGTTTCCCTTCAGTTCATTCAACGAATACCTACCAGTGCGTGTGTCTGTGCACGTGCGTGTGCGTGTGTGTGTGTGTGTGTGTGTGTGTGTGTGAGAGAGACCGAGAGAGAGGATGACGCACACAAAATCTTAAAAGATGATTTCAGACAGAGAAACGTGCTGTGAATAAAATAACAACACATGAGAACATAACTGGGAGGAAGGTGAAAAAGAGAGAGAATGCTGTTTAGCTGGGTGGGCAGGCAAAACCTACCAGGGAAATGACACTTGAGCCAAAGCCTTCGTGAAGAGAAGGAGGCTGCAAATAGTCTAGAGAAGAGCAACTCAAGCACAGGGTGAAGAGGAAAGGCAGAGGGGGGCCCAGGAAAGGAAGGAGTACACGTGTTGGAGGGGTGTGTGTCCGGAACATCGCAGAAAGAGGGGGCAGACCACGGATGGAGCTGCAGGCAAGCATCTGGATCTTTAACGAAACTGAGTTATTTGTAGTGAGGTGCATGGACCTAGAGTCTGCCATACAGAGTGATGTAAGTCAGAAGAGAAAAACAAATACCGTATGTTAACGCATATACACAGAATCTTAAAAAAAGTGGTTCTGAAGAACCTAGGGGCAGGACAGGAATAAAGACGCAGATGTAGAGAATGGACTTGAGGACACAGGGAGGGGGAAGGGTAAGCTGGGATGAACTGAGAGAGTGGCATGGACATATATACACTACCAAATGCAAAATAGACAGCTAGTGGGAAGCAGCCGCATAGCACAGGGAGATCAGCTCGGTGCTTTGTGACCACCTAGAGGGGTGGGATAGGGAGGGTGGGAGGGAGACGCAGGAGGGAGGGGACATGGGGATATATGTATACATATAGCTGATTCACTTTGTTATACAGCAGGAACTAACACATCACTGTAAAGCAATTATACTCCAATAAAGATGTTAAAAAAATAAATAAAAAATTTAAACCTCCCCCCCCCCCCCAAAAAAAAAAGAATGTGGATCTTTATTCTAATTGTAATGAGAAACTACTGTAAAGTTATAAACAAGGACACAATACGATCTGATTTAGGCTGAACAATCAGTGTGGCGGTTGTGGAGAGACCAGAACGTTAAGGAAGAAAAATATAGGCAGGGAGACCAGTTAGGAGGCTGCCGCTGTCACCAGCCAAGAGAGGGGATAGCTTGATGCAGCATTTCAGGAACTGTGGTGGTGACGTGTTCAGACACAGGACACGTTTTGGAGGTAAGAGCAACAGGACTTGCTGACTCAGGAACGAGGAATCTGTGCCTGGGTGAACAGAACCGGCACTCCATCCACACCTCAAGCGACTTTTACCTTCACTAATGGACCCTCGCAGGACTCACCTCTCTGGGATGGGTATGGAAGGTGCAGGCAACAAGTGTTTACAGGGTAATGTAAAATGTATCATACTGTCTCACTTACCCAAATTGGGATCAGTAGCCTGACGTTTCTTAATTTTCGCTTCAGAAATAGCAGAATAATAGGCACAAGTCATCTTGATCAGCCACGTTGCTCGAACCATTGGCACGGAATACTTAGCTAGATATGCAAAAACATCTTCTTTTTTACTAAGGATGGGAACCTAAAAAGAAATAATATATTTATAACAATCACATATTATGTTCATTGCTAGGCCAACCTAAAGAAAGGGGAAGCAAGAGAAAGAGACTCTAAGTTCCTGCGGGCTATGAAAAACTATCTCCTTTTTCTAAATGGCACGTGTCACTTTAAAAAAAAATTTTAAGCGAATTTTAAGAAAAAAGAATCAAAACTATGTTTAGCACATTGGCAACACAGTTTTATCAGTTGTGCTTTCTTATTTATAAAAACAAATTATTTTCAAACTCTCAGATGCTGAAAGCTACTCGTATCAGCAAAATAGGGGAAATAATCTCATGACAGTCCTCCAAGGAGTTTATATCTTAAAATTGGAAGGGACAGATAAAGTAAAAGCTATCCCCACTCTACATTTTATCAAAGAACATTTTTGTATAAAGCTTTCTGATTGTAACATCTCATAAGAATAACAATTTCCAGAAAGCTTCTAAAAGTGCCTTTAGACCAAGATTTTACATAGAGGCTAAAATGATGCATCAGTGAATCTGCCTAATAAACACTGAGCTAGAAACAGCTGGGTAATTAATTCACGGGTTGAAAGTGGGCACTTGAGGCAGTTATTTCTTCCAGGCCACAAAGGTACTATTTAGCAAATTAGTATCTCAATGTTCTGCTGAATGGCTCGAAAGAGTTAATCCAGTCTTCTAGAATTCCTCATAAATACCCTAGGAATAGCCTGTTAATCTATACATAAGCTATCGAATCTACGAATACAGGGTAACGCAGCGGACAGAGAGGATGTTGGCTGCAACGCAGCAGGATGGGAAGAGTGAGATGGAGAAGCAGGCCGTGCCCACCCCCGCCCCCAGCAATGAGCACCCCTGTGCTACCGTCGCGGCCCCAGCCTGTGGTGGTTAAACCCATGACTCCCAGGCTCTTCATTTATGAACGAGACAATACCGACCCTGGCCACCTCACGGTGGCGTGAGAAGGAGAAAGCAAAAGAATTACATGTATCAAAATTATAACAACTTTCATTGTGTTGCCAGTTCCAGTTTCAAGGAGTTTCCGCGTCCCTCAATGTGTTCTCAGGCCATGGACCTGACTCTCTCCTAAGAGGATTCTGGAAACCCATAACCATGGACATCGCTAGCCCTGGTCTCTATGCCCCGAAGTCTCGCTCGATCTTGTGTTGAAAACCAAAGCTTCAAACCGGCTAACTGATTCATGGAGCATGGCATTTTTCTCTTAGTTAGCCAATGGTTCGGCCGGTGGATTTTTCTGCATTATACATATGCTACAAATCTGACCATTCGCAGTCTTGGAACAAAGTGTGATCCCAGAATTTAAAAGTAAGTGTTTTTTGTTACCCAGCTCTTTAAAACAAGCTATTTCACCTGGTTCTTCCCAAAGAAACATCAAGCGGCTCCGGCGATACAGAAAAGCTGCCTGGCTGGGCGCTGAGATGCAGTGTGTCCATATACTGCATCTTACGGGCAATGTAATAGACTTTTGGTCATGTGCAGTTCCTACCTTGGTTGCTGACTTTAGAACATAACCTCCCCCATGACAAAGGCGACTACACGGCACACCACATAACTATATAAAAGGGAGGTGAAAGCGACACAGGCTAAAGCTATAAAACCTCCTCTCTGTGGATCACGGTGATACATTTTACCTAGAAAACCTCCTGAAAATTTAGCTTACAAGGCACATCTTTCACGGAGCACAAGGCTCTGGGTTTACTGTCGTTTAGGCCAGGGACAAGAAAAGCACCGTCTTATACAGTCAGTTCAAGACCGGAGCTGCTGGTTTTCACTAGAACATACAGTATGGTATCAGGGAGTTACATTTTAGCTGCCACGGTCAGGTTCCCTCTCAGCCAGACGTACCAGAAGACTAGATATAAGATCAAGGTCTAAAAACCAGGCAAATGCAAAAAGTGAAGTTAGCATCTCCAAAGAAACATTACCAATAGCATCTTTATAGAAGCCTAAAGGATTTCTTTTTGAACAGCGTTTGACAAGAAGGCACGGCCGGGGATGGGGGGCGCATTCTGAGCATGTGAAATGTTTACACGAAGCAGCAAACAAAGCTGAGTCTTACAGGAAGAGCATAAGGCAAACCTCTAGCTCACTGTCCCTGCTGGCAGAGCCCTAAGAAAAAGGGTTGGCTCAAATCAAGGGCTTTCGCATTCCGAAGAACATATGTGAAGAAAGTTATTTAATTAAGGAAGAAGACACATTTTGATGGTTTTGTCACATTTACAGTTTGGGCCAACTCAGGAAGGAAAATATGTTTACACTGACTGAAGTATGACTTCCTACAGGGATGGATTCCATTTTCAGCCAAGAAACCATCTGACTTCAACTTGTAGCTGAACCCAGGCAATCACTGGGCAGCGGTCTGGTTTCTCAATCAAGGTGGAACCGCGTCTAAGTACCAGAAGAAAACTAAGACACCTAGCATGGCTCTCCATCCACCGAAGGGTTGCCCTTGTAACGCTTCTCTCCCTGTATTCTCCTTTCTGTCAGCACCCTCTGTTTGCTGAGCAGTGGTAGAAGCAGATGGAAATTCCAGAGACCACAGTAATCAAAGTCACCAGAAGTGAACACATCATTCTTAGTGAACTGTTCAAGAGCTAAAAGGGTATCCCCAGGAGCAAGAAGTCTCCTTTTCCAAATCTAACTACGACCGCAATTGGCTTCAAAGGCCTTTCACAGGCCACTGTTGTCCTCTCTGTGGCTAAATACTTGGAGTGCTGTGGAGCTTTATATGAACGGAAGACCAGGTCCAGAAACCTGTCCATCCCATACAGGAAACTATTTTGAACTCTAGATCAGAGCTGGAAGGTGACTCAGGATCTCAGCAGGAAAAGGAAGGTCTTCTACATCAAGCCATCCCGCAGATAAATACCAGAAATTAAGAGGTATTCAAACTTTCTAATATGAAGGGCACGCAGAGGATGCAATCTTTTACCCAACTCTAAAGACTTTTCGCCACCTCAAGAAGATGAAATGCTGAGGAAGGGATGGGAAGGAATGACTCTTGAAATGCCCAAGAAATGAATACTTCAAAGTATATTCAATGGTTTGACAAAGAAAACATCTTTAACTTTGCAAAGAATTAACGTCAGGGCTTACCTGAGGGACACCTGACTTGGCCAGAGGCAGCTCCTAATAAAGAGAGAAGAACAACGGCTAATACACTGCACCATAATTCATCTCCCTCTTAAAAGATGAGAGACCATTACACCCCTAAAGCAAGGGCATCAATTCCTCATGAGTATTCCCTTTCAGGAAATATCCCCCCCCCCCAAAAAAAAAAACAACTGCATTCTGAAAGCTTACAAAAAAGGCAAACCTAAAAGGAAAGATGTCAGGCTGGCTACATAGGAGTTGAAGGTACTAACCAACGTGGAGGGTATGAACTTTTGGTAGAAAGCCATCAAATATTGAAGGATGGCCTTTGACTTCTGCAGCCTTCAGATACAATTCCCAGGCCACAGTGGGAACACGTGGTAAACGGTCAACAATGGAAAAGAAATGCTATGCGGTCCAGCCCATGTTGAGACAGAGGCACTACCTGAGTAGCAAGAGAGGGTTCCGCTGATCGTCTGCTTTGCAAGGATTTCGGTTGCCTTTAAGCACTAACATCTATGAAAGGCAACGCAAGGCTCCGACACTAGGGCAAAATAAAGCCCACGGGAACTACAGGCACTATTTTCAAAGAGGTGCTTTAGAAAACAAAAACATAAATACACGAAGGAGCTCTCCTCTAACCTGGGCCTGCACCAAGCCATTCGTGAAAACTTAAGAATAGAAGATGGGCTCCCCTAAAACTAAAGGGTTTCAGGGGAGATGAGAAAGACCTGGGGATTATTTGAAAGGTGTGTAAGAAGTCAGAGATCAAGACTAAGAGGGAGGTTTCTGGCTCTCATCTAAATTTCAAAAGACATTTTATACTATTGGGACTATAAGATTGTTGAATCTGTGCAGTATTTCCCACGTGAGGAAAATGATCAAAGGCAAAGATTTTTAAAAGAACCCTCCCTTCCCTCTCCCTCCTCAAAAAAGCGGGAGCTATGAATAAACCTGCCCATTTTGTACTGAAACTTTTTCAAAGACGGTTTTCAAGCACACACGGAATCACTATCTTTTATCTCACTTGTTCGGAAGAAGAGTTAGTTTAAGAATTTGGATGGGTACTTTTCAAGACAAGGAAATAACATTAAAGCAAGGATTTCTATTTAACCCATTTGGACATCCTGACCTAAAGAACTGAAAATGTAACAGAAATAAATGAAGTCTCACTGCCTGTTTTTGATTTTAAAACCCTGTCTACCTAATATCCACATAAACAGCTTCCTGTGTAGAATGTTTAGGTCTCTAGATGTCCTAGGCACCACATGCCATCAAAATGAAGGGGAAACAGCCTATGTGCAGCACACACCTAGTGCAGGATACCTGCCACTGAGACTTGGAGTTTTGGAGAGAACTGGGGAAAAGAAATATATACTTGAACATTATCTCAAATATTTTCATTTCTATAAGGCCTCAATTAAAACAATGCAAGAAATACTTAATACCTTTTTTGCCAAAATAGCAAGTGGTTTATTTCCTGCTAAGTCAGAGAACCAACTATGAATCGCACTCTGGGATCGAGCAGTAACCAGCCAATAATTATCTTTAGCATTAACTTGTGGTTTCTTCTTTCCGGTGTCCTGGAAAGTGTTAAGCTTTAGTTTCTCAGCTAATATGCTGCTAAAATAAGCTCCAATCTGTGGAAGAGAAAACAGAGTTTAAAGACAATAAACAAGAATGTTAGTAACACACATATCAGTATTTTATTTTTATTGTTTTAATAGAAAATCTTCAAAGAGCCCATTGGAAAATAAAATGGGAATTTAAGTCCTTGAAGCTAAGAGTTGTGATTTCCTTACACTAACATAATGCAGAAACTCCCACAGCACCTTTGTTTCACTACTAACAAGTAGTTCAAGGGAACAAGAAGGGTCTCTGAAAATCCCTATAAAATTCATTATATCCTGAATAAATTTCAGGAGAATGGGTTCTGCTTTCATCTTTAGATGAACCTCTCCTTTTTCACAGTACACACCCATTTGAAGGGAATCTTTTTCCTGAGAGGTGTTGCATACAAGATCAGAACCTGGCAATCACACGGTAATCACTCTTTTTCTTGTTTCATTTTAATAGCACATAAATTTGGAAAGGAAACTCTGTATTTACACTCAGTGCTTTTAAAAAAAAAAGTCTAGAGAAATCTAATTTATTTACATGGAAAATTACAAAAGTCAATTAAATTAAATATTCAACATTTTTGATTGGGCTGCCAATTTCATGAGTACAAGTGTTTAGAAAGAGAAAGCTAGTGTGGCTTGCTCTGAATGGAACAAAGTAGCAAAGGGAGCTTCCTGTGAATGACTGGCATTTTCATATTAACCAAATTAAAAGAGGACAAAGGAAAGACAAAGGGACAAGAAGGAAGGGGACTGAGTAATATCTAAAAACTAAATGAATCCACAGAAAACCTCTTGGAATTTCCAAGAATCCTATCACAGCATCACATTTTGTCCCCTGGAAATTCTCTAATAACAGGATGTGGACAACAATTTCTAACAAATACCTTCAATAAGGTTAGCAGACAGTGGCAATCGTGATTAAAATAAAATACCTACCCTGCTGCAGCAAAATAAGAATCACTACCTTAGTTAATGCTCATGACTCAATAAACAATTAGTCTATAGGGTGGAACGCAGTTGGAAGCAATTAGCCAAGTTTATCTACCAGGGCGAAAAGCTGGTAAACATTTTTTTAATGTGAATTGGCATCCCTTGATCCTTGTGATGGAGGTACAGTGAAAAAGCCTGTTTTGTGTTGAGGTAATATGGCAATAAAAATTATAGTAATTAGAAAAAAAGGCTGAACCTTATTTTTTTAAAACAACTTCATAGTATTCTTTTTTAAGCGAAGTTTGCAGAATGTCCAGAGAATTAAATGCAAAAATTCACCAAAAAAACAGCTATTTGAAAACAAGGAGCCAAGAGTAACAAATTGTTTAATTTTAAATTTCTCAATCAATATTTGGTCTTTGCACCAATGGCACGAAATACCTACCTACGTAGATTGTTTCATATTTAAAAGATCTCTTATTTGCAATCATGTATGAGCGTTTTAATCATAATAAACAAAGACGTTAAAAAAATTTTTAAACTAGTCTAAGTACTGTCAAAGAAGAATAGCCACGGTGATCTGAAAAGACTATTCAATTAAATCAAGCCAATCACTGATTTTGCAAATCAAGGGATTTGCAAAAATTGTATTTAAAAAAAAAAAAAAGTCTGGGGGCTTCCTGGTGGCGCAGTGGTTGAGAGTCTGCCTGCTAATGCAGGGGCCACGGGTTGGAGCCCTGGTCTGGGAGGATCCCACATGCCGCGGAGCAACTAGGCCCGTGAGCCACAACTACTGAGCTGCGCGTCTGGAGCCTGTGCTCCACAACGGGAGAGGCCCGCGCACCGCGATGAAGAGTGGCCCCCGCTTGCCACAACTAGAGAAAGCCCTCACACAGAAACGAAGATCCAACACAGCAAAAATAAATAAATTAATTAATAAACTCCTACCCCCAACATCTTCTTAAAAAAAAAAAATGTCCTGGTGTAGGTAACGGCCAAAAGAATTCAGAACACGGCAAATTTAAAAAAAAAAAAAGTCTGGGCAATCTCTTTTGCAATTATACTCTTTTCTATGTAGTTAATAATAGCAATGGAACATAGTGGCTGTATATATGTTTTACTTCCTAACAAATCTTATGAACAACTGCATAAATGTAAACAAAGTCAAAATTCCCAAGAAAGCAAGAGCAGAGAAAATACACATTAGGACTCAAAAAGAAAAGAAAAAAATCAAAACATGATCATACACTTAATTTTATTCTATCAGCAGTATATTCACATTATTCTAAAATCGAGAAAAAGTTAAAAGCCTCATTCCCAAGTCCCAAACTCCATCCCCTAACTCCAAAGAACCACCTTGATTAGTTTCTTATGTGTCTTTCCAGAGTTTCCTCATGTGAATACACATGAACAAACACGAATATATTATTTTTCTCTTATATCTATACCTCGTTATGTACATTGAGTAAGTGTCTGAGAGCTTTCCTTCCATATTTGTCTATGGAGAGCTTCCTCATTCATTTTTACAGACACATAATAATGTACTGTGTGCATGTACCACATTTTATTTAATCAAGTCCCCGTTAATGGACACTTGTTTCAAACTTCTGTGATTACAAATCACATTAAAATGAATAGCCTTTCCTATTTGTTATTTCATACATGTACAGCTATAGCTTTCAGATGAATTTTCAGGATTCAGATTGTATGATTCTGTAATTTTAATCAGCATTGTCAAATTACCCTCCATAATGTTTATACCAATTTGCACTCCCTCAGACAAGGTATGAGAGATAAGGTTTAATTTAAAACTTGTTTCCATCCATCCACAGCTATTTTGAAAGTAATTCATTTAGTAAGAAAATGAAAAAGTTTAGGGGCTATACTATAGGTCATGTATTTCATATTCATTAGATCAAATTCCCCTCAGAAGGTTTGAATCCTTGAGTAAATCTCACAGGAAGGATGAGAGCAGCAGAAGTGGTAACGGGTGCTATTTCCATTTATTCCATTATTTAAAATGACATAAAACTTCATACACCTGGGAACAATTTGGCAGTTCCTATACACAAGGCGTTCATACTTTGTTATGGACAGAATTGTGTATATCCAAAATTCAGATACTGAAGCTCTAAGCCTCAATGTGACTGTATTCGGAGATAGAGCCTTTAAAGAGGTAATTAAGGTTAAATGTTCATGGACCGATAAATGGATAAAGAAGATGTGGTACACAGATACAATGGAATATTACTCAGCCATTAGAAAGAATGGAATAATGCCATTTGCAGCAACATGGATGGACCTGGAGATTATCACACTAAGTGAAGTAAGTCAGACAGAGAAAGAAAAGTATCATATGATATCGCTTATATGTGACTTTAAAAAAAAAATGATACAAATGAACTTATTTACAAAACAGAAACAGACTCACAGACTTAGAGAATGAATTTATGGTTACCTGGGGGGAGGGATAGATTGGGAGTTTGGGATTGACATGTACACACTGCTATATTTAAAATAGATAACCAACAAGGACCTACTGTAAAAAACAAAAAAGAAAGAGAGAAAAAAAGTTAAATGAGGTCATAAGGGTGAGGCCTAATCCAATATGACTAGTGCCACTATAAGAAGGAGAACACCAGAGATACCCGCACACAGAGAAAAGCCCATGTGAGGACACAGTGAGAGGGCAGCAGTATACAAGCCGAGAAGAGAGGCCTCAGGAGAAACCAGACCTGCTGACACTTTCCTGGACTTCCAGCCTCCAAAACTGTGAGAAAATAAACTTTCTCAGAAAATCAAATTTCTGTTGTTTAAGTCCCTCAGTTTGTGGTATTTTGTTATGGCAGCCCCAGTAGACTAATGCACCTTCTAACCAAGTAACATGCTGCTGGGAATTTATCCTAAAGAACAAAAGCTACATGTTCAAATATGACTATACCTTCTTTATAAATAACCATAAGAAACAGATAATACGCTAATTGCTGTACACCAGCAGTTTCAGTTATTACAGCACATACATGATGAAACGTTATCTATCCATTAATTACTATGAATATGAATACTTCAGCCTCAAGGAAAGGTACACGCAAAATGATATTACTTCTTTAAGTACGTAAGTTAAGGAAGATGAAAGTTTAGAGAGAGATGGTAGTTATATTTGCACAACAGTGTGAGTGTACTTAATGCCACAGAACTATACACTTAAATATGTTAATGGTAAATTTTATGTTATGTAAATTTTACCACAATAAAAAAAAAGTAGGAAACAAATTACAACACATACATAATTGTAGTTGTGATGTTTAAAAGGTATCAAGCGAGATTGGAAAAAGTAAAAACACTGTGTTTGGTCAATAGGACAATCTGTAGAAAATAATTCTGTTTTTTTTCACATCACTTAAATAATACTTCAGTTGCTAGTTTAGCAAATTACATATGTTTGTGTATGCATGTGTGCATATAAAAAGAGATTTGAAATGATAGACAAACTTTTAACAATGGTTATCTCTGGTTAAGAGAAAACAAGAATAGAAATTCATCTGTATGCTTGATTTCTTTTAATCTGTAGGCATGATTTTTTAATTTAAAAAGTATTTTAATATTTGAAAATAGAAATAACTCAAAAAGGATGAAAAACAAACCTTAAAGGATACAAACAGAAAATTCCATCTATATATCTAATTGTTAACATAACCACAAAGGAAAAAGACTTAATTCAAGAAATTTTTAATACAACACTCTGACTACATCCTTTTTTAAAAAATAAATTTATTTATTTATTTTTAAATTTTTGGCTGCATTGGGTCTTTGTTGCTGTGCACGGGCTTTCTCTAGTTGCAGCAAGCGGGGGCTACTGTTCACTGCGGTGCACAGCTTCTCACTGAGGTGGCTTCTCTTGTTGTGGAGGACGGGTTTTAGGCGCACGGGCTTCACTAGTTGTGGCTCGCAGGCTCTAGAGCGCAAGCTCACGGGCTTAGTTGCTCCGTGGCATGTGGGATTATCCCAGACCAGGGATCGAACCCATGTCCCCTGCATTAGCAGGAAGGTTCTTAACCAATGCACCACCAGGGAAGTCCCTCTGACTACATACTCTTAATGAAAGTTAGTCTAAAGACAAAAAGCATGGTAGAGCAATTGTAAATTTTACATCGCAATTTTGTTGTTGGAATGACACTGGTATAGTTTATTCTGGAACTTTTTATGTATATTATAAGATAGAGCAAATGAATAAACATGCTAATATTGCTGGGATCCAGGGTTCTCACCTTAAGAGAAAGGAGATACAATGATGGAAAAGGGAAAAGCGTGGGAAAGACCCTGTGGTACTGACTCAGAACAGATGGATGGATGGGAGAGAGGGAGGGAGGGAGGGAAGAAAAAGAAGAAACCTAAATATTTTTGCCATCTCTGTCCACTGAAAGGGCCTAGAAGTTGTGACACTCAAGTAGCCATGAGCAAGCTGGGCACCCAGATCTGGGACGGGATAGGAAAAGAACAAGATGGCCCTGGACTATGTTATTGTACCTCAAGTGAGGAAGTGCCCAAAGGACTGGGTTGGGGGGTGAGGGGGTTGTCCAAAAGGCCCAAGAACCAGGTTAAAGGTGCCCCCACTGGCCAAATGTGAGACAGTGTGAGCAACAAAAAGAAAACTGAAGGTCATACAACTGATTTTAAGAGTTCAGGGGTTCAAAGTGATACTGAAAAATGGGGTGTCCTTAACAAAAGAATGTCAACTAATAAATATACGAGGAATAATAACTACAAAACCAGCATTTTGCAACCATCAGCAAAATAAATCATTCAGCAGGAATCAACAATTGATGCTAAAATCATAGCATAAAATTTTATTGGACAGGGCTTCCCTGGTGGTGCAGTGGTTGAGAGTCCGCCTGCCGATGCAGGAGACACAGGTTCGTGCCCCAGTCCGGGAAGATCCCACATGCCGCGGAGCGGCTGGGCCTGTGAGCCGTGGCCGCTGAGCCCGCGCGTCCAGAGCCTGTGCTCCGCGACGGGAGAGGCCACAACAGTGAGAGACCCGCGTACCGCCAAAAAAAAAAAGAAATTTATTGGACAATAGGATGTTCATACCGTCTCAAAGTATCACCCTGTGGAGATTACCACGAGGAAAAGATGACTACTTTTGCAATGTAAAGAGATGGCAGACAGCACCTTAAGTGATCAAACAGTATAAGCAATTCTCAGGCAAACTAACACTGCATGTCTCCTGATGTGCACTGTAGTCTTTGCACCAAAAATATTTAACCTGAAAAAACAAAAAAACCTCACAACAACAACAAAATAAGGGACTCTGGAGAGCGGTACTGCGCTAGATTAAAATAGGATTAGGAGACACGCCAGCCAAAAGCAGTGCGTGACCCCTGATTGGACCCTGCAGCAGGACAGCATAAAGGATATCTGGGGGAACTTTGAATATGGGTTGTGGTTTCAATAACACAAATTTATCAACATTAGCTCCCATGGGTTTCACATACGTATGCTCTTTCGGAAGTTTTGGGAAGCGATGAGCATTACCTTTGACGGGTTAATTACAATATTTCTAGCCGAGCCATGCTCGTCTCCAGTAAAGGCGGGCTGATTGTTGAAGCCTTGCTTTACATTCACAGCGGTAAGTTCATCCTGTGGGTGGAAAGGTACTGATTAGTCCGAAGGATGTCAAAGCTCCAACTGAAGCCAACATCCCGTAGCCTCAGGAATGACGAACATTGCTATGCTCTGCAGAAGAGAACTGTTCAACACTCACCAAGGAAAGAAGCAACAGAGGTTTAAAAATCAATATATACATGTGTAGAGAGAGAGAAAGCAAATGTGGCAAAATGTTAACAACCATTGCCTGTAGGTGAAAATTCTTCACGAATAAAATTGGAAAAAGGAAAAAAAAAAAAAAGCAACCTCCCCCCATAAACGTAAACTCATAGAATGTGCAGACTGGGATTGTTTCTAGAGAGCCCACAGCTTGACCGCCCCTGTGCACGTCTCTATGCTATGTTCCAGAAAACTGGCTCACTCAACTTACCCAAGACCCCACAGCGAGTTAAAGACAGGAATGAAGGGCTCCTAGGCGCAAGGCTTGTGATAACTACACACACCACAGCCCTGCAACTGAGGGGAAGTTTAGAGCTTGCCAAGCTGTCCGTACATCTCGGCTCACTTCACCTTTACCAATTCTGAGGCAGATGGTAGGCGCGTGTCTTCATGCCTGCTTACAGATAAGAAGAGTGAGGCTCGCTCAGCTAGTACAGTAACTGGACAAAGCCAGCACTGAAAGACCATCTTCTCAATCCTAGACTAGGAAGAGAAATTTCCATGACACTGTGCACCAGAGTACAAATGCCACAGGAAAATGTGGTCTAAAAATACACAGCCACAATTCGTACCCTCCTTAAAAAAGATCTACTGGATAGATATAGGAAAACTTTCCTTACCAAGGTCACAACACATCAAAAATAGCCCAAGGCATTTAAAAAAAAAAAAGACCTTCCCCTGGCCAGATCATTGAGTTATAGAACTAAATCAGAGTTCCCAAAATACAGACTTGAAAGAATAAAGGGGAAAGGTGTGCGTAAATGAAGCCACCTTCTGCTCCCCTCACTTCAGGCCAAGAAGTGGTCTCAGTGACACCTGGGGTAATGGTAGCAACAGCACAAGAATATACACTTATTCTTCACAAGTAATTGCTGTAAGTGTAAAATGAAAAAAAAAAATCAACTGATCAAATCACTGCTATGATTAGGCAGAAAGCCTTAGGCCAAAATCGTTAACGACATAGAGCACCTGAAAGGTCACCTTGGCTGAGAACCGGGGTCTCCTGGAGTCATGCCATGTAACTTTACTTAATTGTGTGTGCTCTAGCTAATACCTTGGCTAGGCACAGTTCTGGTGGGCTTTCAAAAAAACCCACTACAGGAAGCTTAGCTCTATGGTAACCAAGTCTCCTCCCAGCACGGAAGGTAGCTGGAATTGTGATCCGCACAGAAAATGAGTTGCATGTATATATCAGAAGACATCTCAAACTGCTCCCGCATTTTCAAATAAATTATTTGGAAATCTAGGGCAAAACTACATAATGCATATTTTAAGTCAAAAAAGTGTCAGTCAACTGAAATAAAGCAGGCATGCTAATGAAATTTCTGCCATCTCAGAGTCTAAGGAAGAAGGGGGACACGTGGTGTCACGAGGGGAGTGGGACAAGAAAATGGAATTTTTATCTGTGCTTTAGCATCAGAGTAATACAAGAAACACTAATTGAGGAATAGCTTATGTTTTTACTAAAAATACGTCCTGGGTTAATCAAGAGGGAATGTGTGAGGCTTTCAGGACCAGTTAGTTCCATTTAGTACTGCTTCAGTTTCTATTCTAAACTAACCCCTGCTCAGCTAGCTGCCTGTTGTGACTGACTGCTAATAAGCACTGGCCTGGACAGACATGCCACCCGCGCACACACACACACACGCACACACACGCACAAATACACACACAGAATCGCCAGAAGGAAAAGAACATGGGACCACGGTAACAAGTCTGTCAGCCACAACAGATTTTCCTCAAACTAGGATCCACACAGGTACGGCTGGGAGCCTTGAGTGCTGAGAACTTTCCAAACTTGTATTCTCACTTTCATGAAAATGCATCCGGAATCTGAGCGCTTCTCACTACCACCGATGCCTCCCCCAGGTCAAGGCCACCATCACCTCATGCTTGGACACTGCAACAGCTCCTAACTGGTCTCCTTGCTTCTACCTTTGCCCTCTGAAGGCCACATTCAACACAGCAGCCACAGGGAGCTTTGGAAAACTTGAGTGAGATCACGTCACTCCTCAAAGCCTGCGATAACTCCGTACCTCAGAATCCGAGCAGAGGCCCTATGAGGTCCTACAAGTCCCTGAGTGATCTGGCCCCTTATATCTTTCCGACCTCATCCCTGATCACACTCCCCTTGCTCACTCTGCAGCTCCTCAAGTGTCCAGCTGGACGACCTCCAGCCTCAGGGCCTTGCATGGTCTACCCCTTCTGCCTGGATTGCTCTTCCCTGGTTTCCACATGGCCAACTCTCTGGTCACCTTAAGTCATGTCCTCGATGAGAAATCTGATGACCCTATTTGAAACTGGAACTGCTCACCCCATTCCCTTCACCCTCGCACTCCTAATCGTCCAATAATCCATAGCATTGATCACCTAAAACCCCACGTAATTTACTTATGATGTATCCTGTCTGTCTCCCCCACCAGAAGGTAAGGTCTGTGAGAACAGGGGTCTTTATGTTGTTCACAGAAGCGTGCCAAGAACACAGAGCAGTGGCTGGCACAGAGCACACAATATTCAATTCACAAAATATATTCAATAAATATCTGTCGAAAGAGTAAATAAGTGAATGATAACCTGTTTCGAACAATTCACGTAAGTATATTCTGAATCACTACCCCATGACGTTGAGGTCCCTAATTCTGTGCGGATTTATGACTAGAGCCACTTAACCTCTCAGAGCAGTGGCTGTCACCCCCTCAAGCCCGAGGCACCATCCTAAAAGCAAATATTTTTAAATGCCCTTTTTCCAAGTCTGAAATGAAATTCATAGACAATAACTTACCAACATTTTTTTTAAAAATCAATGTAATGCCCTCACTCTAAAAGTTTTTTCAAAATGAAAGTAAGTTGTAACAACATAGGTACTTGAAAAGGAAACCCTCAGGCATACACAACAAGACCTCTACTACCCAAAAAGTGTGGTCCATGGGCCATCAGCGCTGGCTCGTTAAAAATGCAGAATCTCATTTCAATCAGCTTAACAAATTCTCCAGGTAATTCATGGACACATTAACCTTTGAGAAGTGGGGCCCTAGGAGACATCAAGAATTAGTAAATGTTTGTTCCTATACCTAGAATCACCATAAATGCAGACTGATACAGGTGTGCTGTATTGCTATTTCAAATGATCAGAACAGCATGATGTGAATCTTCTGTAACGGTGAAAACTCTTAGTAAAATTTTCAAACCGACAAAATAAAATCTTCTCCCAATATATTAAAACGCAATCGTTATATTCCTCAGAGACTCAGTGTATACTGACTGTGTATTAAAATCATGCCCAAAAAATACTTTGAGATCACATGTAAATAGATTCCCACCTGGAACAGAGAGAAAACAGCTTTGAAAGTTTGGTGGCACATATGACAATCCAGTGGGACACAGGACAATTCGCCATTGAGGACATCTAGCACCCCGGCCCCGCCCACTAAAGGGCAGTAGCACCTCAACTGTAGGGACAGCCGACACCTGCTCCCAGAGTGTCACCACACTCCCGTAGAAAACCAAAGTTCACTGAGAGGACTGCCTCTGAAAAGGGGAATCCAGGTTTCAGAAACAGGGAGTGTCACACAGGCTCTGCTCCTGCTGCAACACCATGACGATGGGACGTCCAGCTCCAGCCACGACAGGCCCCTACAGCTCGCAGCTGTGGCTACAGGTGGAGGCCTTGCTGACCCCAGGGTAAGGATGACTAAGTGGAAATGCACACAAGGGGGACAAGAGCCCAGGCTCTGCAATCAGACTGTCTGAATTTGAACCTCCAACTCCACTGAAGAGTGACTCAAAGCAAGCTCTGGAACGGTTCCCGGGCCTCAGTTTCCTCAACTGTGAAACAGGGATAGTAAGAGTTTCTACTACTATTATCTCCATAGCCCGGTTGAGGAAATAAAAAGCAGAGAGGTTAATTAACTTACCCAAGGTCACATAGTGGTAAGGAACTCCAAAGAATCCACGTTCCTAGCCACCACGCTCTATGAACATGGCCAGCAATAATTACTACTGCTGCTGTCTGTGTCGTATTTCTGGTTCAGGAAAGTGATAACCTGAAGCTTCAGTAAGCACTCAGAAACACAAAAGATCTGCTTCAGAAATTAGAAAGACCTTGGCCTTCAGTAGTGGTTCTTAAACTTTTGCATGCATCAGAATCCCCTGATGGGTTTGTTAAAGCACAGCTGCCACTGGGGCCCCTCCCCCAGAGCTTCCAATTCGATAGGTGGGGTGGTACCCAAGAATCTGAATTTCTAACAACTTCCCAGATGAGTGATGCATCCAGGGACCACACTTTGAGAGCCCCTGACATAAAGATTTGGAGTTGGTGGCTTTCTAGAAAACCAGGGCATTCTCATGCCCAGCATCAGGGCTGCACTCACCACCAGGGAGAAACTCGATGCTCCACCTTAGCTCAGGAGCAGGAAGTCCCAAGAAGAAAAGCCTGGTCAGAATTCTCTGCCACACCCCTGTCTCCACTCCAAAGGCGCACACACAAAGCTACACACACACACACACAACACACACACACAACACACACACAACGATCAAGGAAGAAAACAAGTTAGAAAGTTTCTCTTTCACTCCTTTAACTTCTCATAGACCCACGAATAAACGCACCGGGGCTGCAGAGCGCGCAATTAAATCAGGAAGCTCACAGAGCTGAAACGGAAGGCTGGAAGGCGCGTCTGTTGACGTTCACTCACGCAGAACTTTAGGTCAGCTTCCTAGAGAAACCAAGTGAAACGGAGGTAAAAACCAAAGCGTCACAACCAAAACATGCACCCTGACGGTTTTTCTCCTCAAGTTTCTTTAAAGAGTGAAAGTCCACAGCAAGAATCCAAACACTGAGTTAAGAGTAAGATTCAGATTCCAGAGTGTTTACTATTGTTGTTTAGACACAGTGTTTCTCAAACTCCGGTAAGGCACAAACAGACCCCTTTGAAAGGAAAAAACATCCTCTCTGACCCCAGGATGCGTGATGAACCCAATTTGGGAAAATGAGATAGGACATGGATACTTAACGGCATTAGGCAGCGCTAAGAGATTCAGAACAAGATGTAACGTGTTATACGAACTCAACTACAAACTTTTATGACACTTTGCTCTGAAGGCCTTTGCCAAATCTAATCAAGCAAATATGTAAGGGAGAGAGTCCAGATTTTAAAACAGCATGCCTCTCAAATCCCCAAGCCAGGGGACACAAATAGCTTCCTCTTGCACTAACCTTGAACCTCTTCAAAGATTTTTCTAAATAAGAGAGGATAACCGCCAAAGTCCTTACCATGGTCCTTACAGAAACTGAAACTTGTTTTGCTACACCTAGTCAACAATTCTCATAAAAACTAGAACCGTCAGCTGCTACTTTGCCTATTTGCAAAGCTGAGACAGCTAAATCCCTCAAAACTTGGGGACACAACCAACCACGAATCACGATCTTAGCACCAAATCCTTTCCAGTAGAAGAACTCCTTTGTTGGAGGTTGAAAATTTTCCCATTGTACAATGTGGGGAATAAAGAAAACTAAAGTGCCAACCATGAACTCAGAGAGTTTTAAATGTTTTTGTTTATCATTAACAGCAGTGGGGACAAAACACTGTACACACATGTGTGAGCCCTAATACCTACTCAGACAAGAGACAACGCTAGCTGAGAACACGCATTCTGCCTGGTGGCCTGGGGCAGCGGTGCACCAGGCCAGGCAGCATATGATTTCAACAGGTTTAAAACGGAATTGGTCCAAAAGTAACCTCAACACAGAGAAAAGAAATCTCGGCCACTTGGTCATTGGCTTCAACTAAAATGATAAGCCTTAAAGCAATTTTAGGGAGACAGGTACCCAGAGACAAACAGAAAGAAAAGCCTAGAAACTGGCCCATGTTCATATGGAAGGCCAGCATTCACTCTGCATTTTTGTATTTTGTACCGATACAAAAGTCAGACCTTCGATATTCTGGGTGAACTCCAAATGCATCCATAAATCTCGCGCATTTACCTTGAACTTCAGAGAATGATGTTATTTTTTGGATCGCTTTCAAAGCAATCTTTTAATTGCAATAAATGTTTCATCAGGAAAGTGAAACCATTTTGATGCCAGTTTGGAAATTGCTTAAGCTCTTTCTCACTCAAAAGGGGAAAAAAGTCAGTTTAGCACAATTTTCAATGACCATCTCAAAAGCAGATAATAAATACACACACACAAGGTGCACACACACTTAACCTCCTCCAGACTTCTCATCTACCGCAAAGAACACACGCAGAGATGCCCGATTTCCTCGGTCACCTACTTGCATCTAACACACTAACTCAATGACTGTCAACAGACTGGACAGAAATGCCCACCAGGCATGACAATGTCACAGCAGTAGTTGTCTCTCTATGCACCAGTTAGGCTGTTAGCTAAGGTCTTACCCCAAACAAAATTTTTAAAGACAGCTTTATAACTGTTTTCCCTAGCTTGTCCACCTCTCTCCCAGAAGAGTGTTCTCTGAGACCCCTGAGGATGTCTGCAGATCCCATCTGAGAAGTGAGGCTATAATAACACCCATCATGGATAGATTCAATAGTGGTTTTTTTTTGTTTTTTTGGCCTTGCCATGCAGCATGCGGGATCTTAGTTCCCTGACCAGGGATCGAAACTGCGCCCCTGCAGTGGAAGCTCAGAGTCCTAACCACTGGACTGCCAGGGAACTCCCAGAATCAATAGTCTTCAGGCAACACTTAGGGTTAGCAGATACAAATGACCCAAGAGATAAGGGAAAAATCTTTCTCGCCTCAGACCTCATCATTAGCCAGTTCTATCCATACTTCTCTCAAAACATGTCTCACATCTAGTCCTTCCTCTAAAATAATACGTACAGCCATCTCTCTACCCTGCGGCCACTGTCACAGCAGGCCCACGTTGCTGCTCTTCACACACCTCCCCTCCTCCGTCCTGACCTTTCCTCAACCTAGCCTGCCCACTGGCCCCTGATGAACCTTCCTGAAACAGGTTTTCTTTTCTGCTCTACCCTATTCGAAAGCCTCAGAGGCGTTCCACCCACCCCACCCCACCCCCACCCCGCAGGACCGAAAGAGAACAGAAGCATCTAGCACGACACTCTACAGATCCTCAATAACATCTGTGGGCCTTCGCTGCACCTAACTCCAGCCTTGACTCAAAACACGATCACCGGGCTTCCCTGGTGGCACAGTGGTTGAGAATCCGCCTGCCAATGCAGGGGACACGGGTTCGATCCCACATGCCGCAGAGCAACTAAGCCCGTGAGCCAGAACTACCGAGCCTGCGCTCTAGAGCCCGCGAGCCACAACTACTGAGCCGATGCGCCTAGAGCCCGTGCTCCGCCACTGCAATGAAAAGCCCACGCACTGCAATTTAGAATAGCCCCCCGCTCGACGCAACTAGAGAAAGCCCATGTGCAGCAACGAAGACCCAACGCAGCCAAAAATAAAAATTAATTAATTAATTAATTTTTTAAAAAAAACCACAATCACCTAGGATGGGCATTAAACCCCTCGAACAACCAATCTCCACTTCCCAGTCTCACTTCCATTCTGAGTGTCAGAATCACAGAGATCTGAGTTTGAATATAGAGCCTTACCTATCACAGGGAACAACGTAAGTGACCTCTCTGTACCTCAGCTCCTTCAACTGAAGTAAGACAAGAATAACTCACAGGGCTGAGGTTACATAAGATAAAATGTACAAAGTTTAGCACAGTGCCTGGCCCCATATTAAGTGCTCCATAAATGGTGGCTACTGGTATAAAAAAATTAGAGCTTTTTTTTTTTTAACTTACATTTAATCTACTTGACTATTATATTCCTTGCCACATACACTGTCTTTTCAACCTCTAAGCCTTGCCTGATGCCACTCCCATCCCCTGGAGTACAGCATGAAATCTCTTGCCTTCTTCAAACCCCAGCTCAGGGCTTCCCCTCATTTGATCAACAAATAACGAAGTATACATCACGTGTGCTAAGTACTGGGGATTCCACAGTGAGCAAACTGCAAGTGTGATAAATGCCCCAAGGAGAAGTACTACCTGCTCAGAGCACACATGATAGGGGCCTAACCTAATCTGAGAACTCAGAAAAAACTCCCTGAAGAAGTGGTCTTTGAGCCAAACTCTGAGTCTGAAATAGGAGTAAACTAAGTTAAGAGGAGGACCCTTACAATAGCAAGGTTGACATTTTGCGTGAAGTGATATAATACTAACTCTACGAAGGCCACGAAAAGTTAGAGGTGTATACTGTAACTGCTTACGCAATCGCTAATAAAAATAAAATGTAAAGAGGTAAACTAAAATGTCAACAGGTAAGTTTCAATTATTTTTAACACAGTTTAATAATCCAGAAGTAAAATGGTAAATAAATCGAACCACATCAGTAATTGGGTTAAGATTCCAACTAAAAGACAGGGATTGCTAGAATGGATAAGGAAGCAAAACCCAGCTACATGCTGTACTTTAAATATATGAAGACAGATAAGGTGACAGAAAACTGATGGAAAGAGATATATACCATACAAATGATGAACGTAAGAGGGCTGGAGTGGCTATATTAATACTGGACAAAGTCAACTTCAAGAGAAAGAGCATTATCAAAGATAAAGAGGGGCACACCATAATGATGAAAGGGTCAACTCGTCGGGAAGACGTAACAATCACGGGCACTGTGTGCCCAACAAGAGACAGGAAGAGCGTGTGTAAGGTCTGTAGGTCTGGGAAAATGAAAGAAAGAATGCTGTCATGGCAGGAGCAAAGGGACGCAGGTGTGAGGTGAGACTGGGCAGTGGGTGGGGATAGAATACACAGGGTCTTGTGGACCAAGTAAAGGACTTCTATCTTTACAAGAGTAAAGGGTTTTACCCACACACCTATGGTCAGTTAATCTTCGACAAAGGAGGCAAGAATATACAATGGGGAAAAGACAGTCTCTTCAGCAAGTGGTGCTGGGAAAGTTTAACAGTCACATGTAAAAATCAATGAAGTGAGAACACACCCTCACACCATACACAAAAATAAACTCAAAATGGCTTAAATGCTTAAACATAAGACATGACACCACAAAACTCCTAGAAGAGAGCATAGGCAAAACATTCACCAACATAAATCGTACCAATGTTTTCTTAGGTCAGTCTCCCAAGACAACAGAAATAAGAACAAAAATAAACAAATGGGACCTAATCAAACTTACAAGCTTTTGCACAGCAAAGGAAACCATAAACAAAACAAAAAGAGAGCCTATAGAATGGAAGAAAATATTTGCAAACCATGAGACAGACAAGGGCTTCATTTCCAAAATATACAAACAGCTCATACAACTCAATAACAAAAAAACAAACAACCCAATCAAAAAATGGGCAGAAGACCTAAATAGACATTTCTCCAAAGAAGACATACAGATGGACAATAGGCACATGAAAAGATGCTCGTCATCACTAATTACTAGAGAAATGCAAATCAAAACTACAATGAGGTACCACCTCACACCAGGCAGAATGGCCATCATTAAAATGTCTACAAATGACAAATGTAGGGTGTGGAGGGCATGGAGAAAAGGGAACCCTCCTACACTGTTGGTGGGAATGTAAATTGGTGCAGCCACTATGGAGAACACTATGGAGGTTCCTTAAAAAACTAAAAATGGAGTTGCCGTATGATCCAGCAATCCCACTCCTGGGCATATACACAGACAAAACTATAATTCAAAAAGATACATGCAACTAACACAACATTGTTAATCAACTATGCTCCAATATAAAATAAAAACTAAAAGATAAATTAATTTTTAAAAAAGATACATGCACCCCTACGTTCATAGCACCACTATTCACAATAGCCAAGACAGAAGCAACTTAAATGTCCAATGACAGATGAATAGATAAAGATGTTGTACATATATACAACGGAATATTACTCAGCCATACAAAAGAATGAAATAATGCCATTTGCAGCAACATGGATGAACCTAGAGATTATCATACTAAGTGAAGTAAGTCAGAAAGAGAAAGACAAATACCATAGGACATCACTTATATGTGGAATCTAAAATATGACACAAATGAACTTATCTACAAAACAGACCCACAGACACAGAGAACAGTTGCTAAGCGGGAGGAAGGCCGGGGAAGGGATGGATTGGGAGGTTAGGATTAGCAGATGCAAATTATTATATGTAGATTGGATAAAAAACAAGGTGCTACTGTCTAGCACAGAGAACTGTATTGAATATCCTTTGATAAACCATAATGGAAAGGAATATGAAAAAGAATGTATAGATAGATATGTATAAGTGAATCACTTTGCCGTACAGCAGAAATTAACACAACATTGTAAATCAACTATAATTAAATTTTTTAAAGAAAAGAGTAAAGGGTTTTATGCAGTGGGGTGACATCATCCAAACTGAATAGGTCCACAGTGGAGACAACTGATTGGAGCCGGTCAGACCAAACAGGAGGCCTGGGGGCAAGGGGATTGGGACGGGTTAGAGGCTCTCTTAAGAGCTGAGACGTGAGAAGACGGTAGCTAGGACCAAGACAGAGGCAGAAAGAAGGGGAAGCATGGAGGGATATTTACGGGGCTACTCAACAGGGCTTTTGGTAACATGTTGGATGGAATGACAAAGAGTGAGGTTATCAAGGATGTCCCCGGATTTCTGGGATGGCAAGAGCTCTTAAAACAGCGTATAGCAGTGTTAGGGGAATTTTTGGAGGGAAGAGGAACAGATCACAAGTTCAGTTTTAAATGTTAACTTTGAGGGCTTCCCTGGTGGCGCAGTGGTTTAGAGTCCGCCTGTCGATGCAGGGGACATGGGTTCATGCCCCGGTCCGGGAAGATCCCACATGCCGCGGAGCGGCTGCGCCCGTGAGCCATGGCCGCTGAGCCTGCGCGTCCGGAGCCTGTGCTCCGCAACGGGAGAGGCCACAACGGTGAGAGGCCCGCGTACCGCAAAAATAATAAATAAATAAATAAATGTTAACTTTGAGGTAGCTGGCAAAACAAGATGTTTGTTACAGACATTTAGAAGTCTAGAGTGCCCAGAAGGTAAGGTCCAGTACCAGACCAACCAGGGACATGCGGAGGAGGGTCTAGAGACAAGCCCTGCAGGCACTGAATTGTGTACCCCGAAAAGATGGGTCAAAGTCCCAACCCCTATACCTGCGACCTTATTTGGAAATAGGGTCTGTACAGCAATCATCAAGTTAAGATCATGCTGAAATCGGGTGGGTCCTAATCCAACAGCACATGGCTGGTGTCCTTATCAAAGAAGACACAGAAGGAAGACGGAGGCAGAGGCTGGAATTATGCTGCCACAAACGAAGGAAAGCCTGGGGCTCCCAGAAGCTGGACGAGGAAAGGAAGGATCCTCCTCTAGAGGTGTGGCCCTGCCTCCGGAGCTGTGGGAGAATTTCCATTGTTTTAAGCCACCCAATTTATGGTATTTTGTTTAGGCAGCCCTAGGGAAGTAAAAAAAATCCATGCAGGAGAGGAAGAGGGGAAGCTCTGCCCTATCCCTCAAAGCAAGACTACCCTCTAAAACCAGGATCCAGGCCATGTGGCAGCAGCAAGGGTCTACAACGCAGAGTCTACGGCTGAGAAAAGCAGCAGCGCTTGGCTCTGTAGAAGGGGACACCCCGGCGCCCTGCATCACAACAACAGGCACTGATTTCTGCTTGGATCTCTTCTAATTGACAGGTCACTTAACAGCTGTTTGAGAACTTTAGGAAAAAAAAAGGCGGGGTAGTGGGCTGTTTCCCCAACACAGCCAAAATGCTTGTAAGAAAAGGCACTGTCACCAGCCTCCTGAAGAGAGAGCCAAGGGAAGGGGCCAGACTGACTCAGGGGAGGCAGGACTCCCCTAAAAGGCCACCTAGCATTTCCCCTACCCCCACCAACATCTCTAACATCAGGGCCACATTTGCATCGAGGCCACATCTGAAACTCAGGTCTTTACACATCCACCCTTGTCTACACGGCTATTAATATTCACCCCCATCCAAACCACACCTGCAGGCCATCAATCACTAACGGTGGGGACTCAGACGAACCCCAAAGGATATGAGCTCAACACAAAACAGCAAGTCCTATCTTGCACACCTGTACCGAGCAGCAGGCAAAAGAGAAGAAAAGAAAACCATGGTTATAGTAATACTACTCTACTCTCTGGCCTTTACGCAGCATATTCACGCCCGTCTTCCTAAAAGCCAAATGGCTCTGGCAGGATGGGCGCCCGTTTACAGGCTGAGAAACTGAGGCTGAAGGTGGGGGGGCGGGGCAGTGAAATGGTTAAGCGGCCACGTGAGAATCAAGCCTCCAGGAGGCCCAATGTGCTCTCCAAGAAGTTGAGATCTTGGAGGAGATCAGTAGGATTCCAATCAACCTCAACTAGAATCCTGGCTCCCTCCTTTCCTGTGAAATGGAGATCCACCTACCTTCCGTTGTAAAGGATAAGAGGAAATCGTATGTGAGGCACTCAGCGCTTTAAAACTGGGCTCATGGGAGTTCCCTTGTGGTCCAGTGGTCAGGACTCTGCACTTTCACTGCCAAGGGCCCGTGTTCAATCCCTGGTCGGGGCACTGAGATCCCACAAGCCACCCGCCGCGGCCAAAAAAAAAAAAAAATGCTCATCACGGTCATTATAACTGTGATTTTTCACCAGGCAGCACATCCAGGCCCACACCACGCACCACACGTCCGGGGATTCAGCCACTCTCCAAAAAGCGAATGGGAATGTCCACCGAGTAGGATGTGCTGAACACACGAGACTCTGGGGCCCGACTCCCCAGGAGAACCTCCCTCATCCTTAACCATGAGACAGGCAGGCCCTCCCGCTCCACTTAAAGTGGGAGAGACTTTGATTCAAATTACCTCCAAATACACTTAGCATTTATTCCACTCCTATCTAAATAATTGTAGCCTATTAATTCATATTCAAATCACCTTCAAATGCATGTCACCCTCTGATATCAAACACCTGGATGTGGCTCTCAGGAAAATTGTAGGAAAACTGCCAGAGAAAACTACTTGAACTTTTAGATTTGCAGACGCATAAAGCAGGAAAGGGGACTTGAGGTGTCCAGAGTTGATTCTGCCCAGAACTGTATTTAAGGCAGCCTCAGGAGACAATTTTCTCTTTGGATCCCCCATTGCTCAGGTAAGTCACCGTCCCACACAACTCATGCATTGCAGTCACATCTTAATGTAAGCTCTTCCTGTAAATCATATTTTTCACTTAGTGCTGAATCTGCCTCCCACTGGGCTAGGTGATCTGAGGGCAGAAAAAACAAACTCAAGCCATGGTTTCTGTCCTCTGAAGTTAACTGTCCGGTGGACTGACTCACTGTGCCCCTTACCTGGGTCCTCCTGTTCACTTCTACCCTACGCCTAACTGCATCCCTCATGCCACGTGCCTGTAGGAAGGCGTGTTGTGCGATTTCCACTAAATGAACTGCAAATTCACAAAGAGGAAAACTTCTTGGGTGATAGGGATGGAACGGGCGCCGGAAAAATCTAGTAAAACTGCAGAACACCCTTCTTCCTGCCTGGGAGGGAGAACAGAGATTGGGAATGTCTTTTTTTTGCTGGTGGTGACGTTGTTCATTTGTTTACCCGGAAACAGAGAGGCTAAACCTACAGTTTTGAACCAAGAAAGCAAATGTCCGTGAGTCCACCTCCGAAAATGTAGTCCTAAAGTCAACCTCTGTTAACACCTCTCAGCCTCCACCCTTTTTATTTTCGGGAGGCTTGCTCATTCCCACCTCTTCCGTGGAGCTTAGCCAACCTTCCAAGCAGTCTGGCGGTTCACCGCCACCAAAGCCGCCCGTGGAGGGCTGAATAACAGGTATTGAAGGCGAGGTTTAAAGCATGGGACAATAAACCAAAAGCCCTTTGAGTCATCAGACCTTCAACTAAACGTTTCGTGCCGCAGGGTGAGTGAGGTGAGTGGGGAGGGGTGTGAGGGGAGGGGAGTCCGAATATTCATTCCAATCTAGCCATCAGGTAATTCTAGATACCTGCCATATCTCTAAAGACTGAGCACAAAAAGGTGTCACTCTGAGATGCTCAAGCAACAGGACCTACTACCACCCCAGGTGAACGGTGTCCAAGAACTCGAAGCATTTTCCGCACTCCCCTCGCCTTCATTTCCTTTGACCAATTCGTCACCGACCGCCAGTTCCTCTTCTCCAGTCCTATTTAAAGCCCAGATCTGTCGGGCTCTTTTTACTTCATGCTTTGGTTACTACAGCTGCCTCCCTCGCAGCCTCCCCGACTCCACTCTCCCCATCCGGATTTATTAGGCATGAGCTAGTGAGATAAATCTGACAGCGGGACCTCGTGAACTCGTCACCACCACCCCGCAACCGCAACCCGCCAGGACTCCAGGACTCCAAGCCCCATCTGCAGAGACACTGCCTTTTCCCCTCCATGCCTCGCTCATCCTACCTTCAGCTCTTTCTTAGGAAAGAAAGGGTACAACCTGCCCCGGCTCACTCGGGTCCTGCCCCTCACACCTACATCCTCCACGGAGACCTCCACGTATTCCAACCCTCTCTTTCCTGAACTCACGCAGTATTTTTAGCCGCACTATACAGAGGGCAGAATGGTTACAGCACGGGCTCAGGAGTCCAATTCCAACTCCATCACTATGCAGCTAAAGGACCTTGGGCAAGTGAAGTGACCCCTGTGACTGCTCTCCTGTGCCTGTTTCTTCGTCTGTAAAAAGGAGGTAAGAGTACCCACCTGAGAGGTGTTTGTGAGGCTGACATAAAACCAAACATGTAAAGCACTCAGAATAACCAACACAATCAACGCTGTCTATCGTGATGGAACGCAGCACTTTATACCCCATACTGAATGTATACGCTATTCCTCAATTTTAAAATAAACAAAAACCAATGCATTAGTCATTTTTAAAACCGTTTTATGTGCGTCAGTGAGCCAGATGTTAATTTCTAGAGCTGTGCTACTCAGAGTGTGGTCTGAAACTGCTACCGGCCCTCAAGAATAATATGCAAAAATTGAGAGTGAGTGCTTGGAAACTTTCATAGCAACTTGACATTGCCACTACATTCAAGCAGCATTTCATTTTTCTAGTAATTCATTTTTATCATACATTTATATCAGTCTGCAACAGATTGAAAATTAATTTTAAAGAAACTTGTCCTTCACCATAGATATTTTGAGAAGCGCTGTTCTAGAGGGGACAGAAGCAGACTTCTATTTCTTTCCTACACACCCACATCGCTGAGTGCTGTAGGAGGCACATATCAAGTACTAAGTAAATGGAAGTATAACTTCACAAACATTTTCGATTACTTAATAATGACTTAAAAGCAGATCTCATGTGAGTAGTCGAAATGTAAATAGTGTCTCCAGTTCACGATCATTTTTTTTCCCAAGGAGTTGACATTTAGTCTAAAATTGACCAAAGAGTGAAAACAGCTCTGACCCCAAAAATACTTTCCATACTGTCTACTAGCAGCACTGTGTAGAGCTTTAAAAAAAGAAAGAAAAAAAGAAAGAAAGAAAGAAAAAACGCTAAGCAATGTCAATATTAACCTTCCTCACAGAACTCAGGAGAAATATAAATTATTTCGCACTGTCTTGGACATACCTTTGATAGAGCCTCTCTCTATACCTTTACGTAAACCGGCATCTTAGCAAAAAATTCCAATGACGCTTCAGACCAAATACATTTTCCTTAGTTCTTCCCTGCTGCCAATGCCTTAAAATGGTCCTAATCTCAACAACCTCATTAGATTAATCCATGAATGAAATGGCTGGAAAAGGAAAGCAGCAAATTCCACCAAATTTGAGTTGACAACAAGGCGGCATTTGCGTAGCTGAGCTGTGGCACATTGGATGTGGGTTGAAGGCTGAGTTAATTCTTGCCGAGGAAAATCTTTGCACATTCAAACTAACGCTGGAAATGCTTGCAGAAAATGAAAGGTAAACAGGGAGTCCTGTATACGTCCTGCATCCCGTCCTTTCTCAGAGGCAGCAATGCGTAACACTACATATAAGGTGCCACTCCCAGTAGGACCTCAGTCCCCTGGTCCCTGGACCAGGTCAGCCTTGCTCCAGCGGACAGCCCTCTCTCTCCAGCAGATTTAATCTCTTCCTCTCTCTAACTGTCCCCAAAATCTACAGATATGTTCAAGTTGAGGATGCAATACGCTCTTGCTTTACTGAACTACTTGCAATTCCTCCAAAGACTGTGTCCCGTTTCCCATCTCGGTGCCTTTGCTCATACCCTCTGCCCAGAAGACCTTGTCATCTGAAAAACACCCACATTTCTGAAGACTTTTCTCATCCTCAAGAGAGATGACCCCTCCCTCATTGGTTTCTGCCACCGCACTGAATGACCTCAGGGCTCTGCACACAGGACTGTCATCTCTCCATGCAAAGCTCCTCAACAGTAGAAACCATGTCTTACATTTCCTGGCATCACGGTGCCCTGTACACGGCTTCTGAGAACCATTTGCTAATAATGACTGCCCCGTTACCAGGTCCAGTCAACAAATATTTCTTTAACCCCTACGGTACCCCAGACCCCCTCCATGCCGCTGGTCATCAGTGGAGGGGGGGGGGGAAGGACATCGCCCTTGCTTCATGAAACATACACTGGTTGGAGGACAGAGCACAGAAGAAAAGCACAAACGGTGCTGAGGAGCAAATCATCACACTGCAGTGACAAAGAGAAGGCAACCAGGCGGCAGGAAGCACACGTGCAAAGGCCCTGAAGGGGGAACTGCCAAACTAAGAGGAGGCCAAGGAGACACTAGCTCTCCCCTTGGACCAGTGCTCACCCCCACACCCGTCTCCCTAACAACTCCCCTCCTCGGAGGTCCTGCTGCCAAGTGTCTAGAGTCTGCCTCCTCCTCCCTCCCTCTGCACATGCTCAACAGGTAATCGCAGCCATGACTTCAACTAGCCATGCACAAATGACACCCAAATCCAGGTCTGTTCTATTGCTCTACAGTTCAACCTGGATTCCCCAGAGGCATCTCAAATTGGAAATATTTTTTTTAAAAATGAACTCATTCTCTCCACTCTCCTCCCCTACCTTCCCACCCTTGGAAAAAAAAAAAAAAGTTAACAAGTTCTTTCGTTCCCTATGGCATGTTAGTTGAGGGGTACTATCAATCATCTACCTACCCAGCTGTGTAAGCCAGTGCTCTCCATTTCAAAGACCTCTGAGGTTCCCAAGAACTTTCCAGCTACATATCAGTGAGACCAAATTTTCTTCATATCCTTCAATCGAAACAACATACTCTAATAGACTAAATGGAGAACTAGATATGAGAATCCAGACACTAAAGAGATTAGATATGCAGAAATGTAAAACAATGCCACTCTTTCCACAATTTTTTTTTGATTTGGAAAAATAGTTCTTGTTCGTAAAATACATGTGAAACATGAAATTGGTTTATTATTTTTTAAATGAATTAATACATATTTCTAAAATTTCTCAGGTATAATTTCTAATATGGTAAATATTGAGATATAACTTACATGAAAGCTCTATGGCATCCTAAATGAGGTTTATTATAAAGGGGTCCTAAGATCAGAGAGTTTGGGAACCACTGGCCTAAGCTAAAAATGTTGGTACAGCCTTGTACTCGTTCGTCCCTCTCACCAAACACATCCATTTTGCCAGTTCTGCCGCCCCAATAACCTTTCTCCTAAATTCTCTCCTACTCTTTCTTCCCAAGCCCAGGAGGCCAAAAGGACCCACAAGAGACATCCCAATCAAATCCTGGAACCTGTGAGAGTGTTACTTACTCGGAAAAAGGGTCTTTATATATACACTACTATGTATTAATAGAAAGTAAATAACTAATGAGAACCTACTGTATAGCACAGGGAACTCTACTCAATGCTCTGTGGTGACCTAAATGGGAAGGAAATCCAAAAGAGGGGATATGTGTACACATATAGCTGATTCACTTTGCTGTACAGCAGAAACTAACACAACATTGTAAAGCAACTATACTCCAAAAAAAAATTAATTGAAAAAAAGAAAAAGGAAAAAGTGTCTTTGCAGATGTAATTAAGTTAAAGATCTTGAGATGAGATCATCCTGTGTTATCCAAGTGGGCCCTAAATCCAATAACAAGTGTCCTTATCAGGCACATCCAGAGAACAGACACACAGAGAAGGCCATGTGAAGACGGAAGTGGAAGTGAGACAGATGTGGTCACAAAGAGGCCAAGGGATGCCTGGAGCCACCAGAGGCCGGGTGCAGAAAGGAAACGCTCTCCCCTAGAGCTCCAGAGGAGTATAAGCCCATCAACGCTCCCTTCAGACAGCCGGCCTCCAGAGCTGCGAGAGAATAAATTTCCATCGTTCTGGGGCACCTGATTTGTGGTACCTTGTTATGGCAGCCACGAAAACCTGATCCACCACCCCCACCCCCGAGGCCTGGAACGTCAGTGACCACCTAGCTCGTCAGTCTTTCTGCCTCAGTGTGATCCTCAGAAGCACCATCCCTTCAAACTGAGACCCTTAGTCATCTGAAATCTCACTCCCCTAACACCCCTGAACGGCCACCTCGTGGCCTCCACACAGCACACAAAGGACCCCATAACTTGACCTTTCCTTCCCACTCTGACCCGGGTGCCCCTTGCACGCCCCATACCACACCTCAGGCTCACAGCACAGCCCACGTTCCTCCTGGCCTGTGACCCTTCACACCACACCCTCAGCCCCCGCCACTGCTACGCACCCTCCAAGTCCAAGGCTCAAAATCTCCTCCTCTACCAGGTCCTGTCAAAAAGCGGGTCACTGGGCTTCCCTGGTGGCGCAGTGGTTGGGAGTCCGCCTGCCGATGCAGGGGACGCGGGTTCGTGCCCCGGTCCGAGAAGATCCCACATGCCGCGGAGCGGCTGGGCCCGTGAGCCATGGCTGCTGGGCCTGCGCATCTGGAGCCTGTGCTCCGCAATGGCAGAGGCCACAACAGTGAGAGGCCCGCGTACCGCAAAAAACAAAAAAAAAAGCGGGTCACTGCCGCTTGTCTCCACAGCACTTCGAACATTCCCCTCAAATAACATGTGAAACACTGTATCCCGTATTTACAGGTCTGTCACTCCCTCCAGACCAGGGTTTCTCAACCTGGGAACTACTGACGTTTGAGTCCAGATAAGCCTTTGTTGTGAGGACTGTCTGAAGTACTGGAGAGTGTTAGCGACGTCCCCTGACTTCTGCCTACCAGATGCCAGTAGCAGTTAACACACGTGTGCATGCACGCACACACACACAGGCACCCATAACTGGAACAACCCAAAATGTCTTCAAACACTGCCAGTGTCCATAGGGGGCCACCCCAGATGAAAACCGCTGCTCTGTACTGAAACCTTTGGGGGCCCAGGACCATACCCAATGCTCTCAGCATTTGTTTTCACTTTCATTCGTAAAAGACATTTTGAGTCCGAGGTTTGGTCCAGGCACTGTGCTCAAAGCCAGAGACAGAGGAGGAAATACAAGTCTTAGGCCCTGTCCTCATGAAGCCACGGCTGGCAAAATGCCTACAAGGTGCTCAATAATAGTGACTGGATGACAGAATCCGTTTGGCATGAGCACATATAGTCATGCTTCCTTCAGAACACGGCAAATAAAACCCAGGGGCTAAAATTTTTCTCCTCTTCTCATGCCCGAGCATTTCATAACTAAGGGGGATCCCTTTGTATACAGAATGCCATGGATAAGTGTCACTCCCTGGAAGTGGGCAACTGGTGCAGCTTGTGTGTTTGTATCTCCAAGAGAGCTACCCATAAATAAAGGAGAATCTCAACCAAGAAAATGAAAACTGGACAGGCTCAAGCCCCAACACAGCCCACAAAGGCCAGCGCCAGAGCCATCTGCACCAGAGGCCATGCACAGGGCTGAGAACCTCCCACCAAAAAACAGGACGACAAGAGCGCCTGAGCTGAGGAGACACCACACAAGGTTCTGGCGGGCTCCGAGAAGATCAAGTAAATGGCTAGCTGAACAGTCCCCAGCTCTCACAGAGGCACTGGGTACCCTAAAGTGCAGAGTAGTTCTCATTGCCAGGGCAACACAAGGGTGTTTACCAGAAGTGGAGGCCGTGTACAGAGGGGAGGCCAAGTAAAGCCGCAAGAACAAATCAGGGCACACGAGTGCCTGGCCAAGATCTGCCTTCACGAGTCACTTTAACCTCTCTGGGACTCAACTTCCACTTGTACTGAATGAGGAAAGTGAGAGCGACCTATCTCTAAGCTCCCTTCTAGCTCTAAACACATCTGGTTCCCCCCCAGAATGATACAGACCCACAGACTCTCCCTCTCCAAACAAAACCCAATAGGGATCTCCCTCCCTTCCCACCAACACTCTTTCTGCCAGAAATGGAAACAAATGAAGGAGCCGTTTCCACATCCCCTCAGCTTCTGAGAGGCGCTCTGCAGAATTAAGCACCAAACAGACAAGGTACAGGTGATCTTTGTCTCTTGCTGTACTTAGGAAGCCGGACAGTAGGAGAGTTCTGGGAATGTATATTCTCTGGGAGAAGAGGCTCATGCTGTGATGGTTTGAGGGGGACAAAATAGAAATGGGAAGTACCATGACAACCTTCGAATGCTTTCAGACACAAGAAATTGACAACGGGCCCACCAATGGTTTAAACCATGTGGACACCTCTTGTTTACTTAACAAGGAGTCCAGGGAGAGGTGGTCAAGGTCAGTTCAGTAGCTTAACAATTTCATAAAGCCACTGAACCACCTCCACTCTTCATCCATAGGCTCACTGCCTCATGGTAACAAGACAGGTGCCCTAGCTCCAACCATCATATCCTCTTATTAATTTTCCAAAGATAGGAAGCTAAGGAGCTATCAGGGCATTAAGAGAAGGCACTCTCTCCCTTGCCTGTACTTTTTTCAGCAAGGAAAAATATTCTTCTCCAAAAAGTCACAAAGCAGATTTCTATTAAATCTCTTTAGCCAGAATTCAGTTATATGCTCACCCCAAGCTGCAAGAGAGGCTAAGAAAGTGGGGATTTGGCTTTAATTTTTTTTTTTTTTTTTTTTTTTTTTTTTTTGTGGGAAGCAAGTAGGGGAAACAGGGATAAGAATGATGGTAAAGTAGCCAACAAGGCATCTGGCACATACAACCATACCCAGCACCGTGTGGGGAAACGCTTCACAACCAGCTTTCAAAAGAACTAAAACAAAACAAAAACTCCTAATGCGTAGCATTTGCCAATTTCCTTGGTGTAAATACTCCCTTGATGCCAAATTTCAAGTCACCAGCATGATATTAACCAGCTCACAAAATTCCTGAAATTTTAATAATCAGCTGGTACCACTGAATTGATACCTCAACATTTGGTAAAAATTAAGTTTACAATACTCTTTCCACATTCAAAACACTCTAGATGACTAGGTATTATTCTCTCCAGCTCATAGGTGAGGAAAATGACACAGCACCCCAAATCACACAGCTTAAGTGGCAGGGTTGGAATGTTGACCTAACAGCCCTAACCCAGCCTCATCACAGCTTTGACACGTCACAAGTGCCTATACCTACACCCTCAAGATCCCTCTGCCTAAACCTCAGCTCAAGGGGCTCTAACGTGGTTTGGAACCAACAACAAAGATGCACTCCAGTAAACCCAATCAAAGTTACCTAATAATTATTAAGTTACTTCCTCCAATGACACTAGTAGTGCACATTTATTGTTAACAGTGGAGAATACAGATTAGTACAAAAAAGAAAATAAAAATCACCCCTACACCCATCCTTAAAAGAGAGCAATTGTCTACGTGTGGGTGATAATCCTTCCAGATTACGTAGACATATATTTTTAAAGTAGAAATCATGCTATTGGGTAACATAATGACACTCTTCTTTTTAATGTAAATTTTCCAAAACAGAGAAATAGAGAGGACTGTACCATGAACTCCCTTGTTGTCATCACCCAACTTCAGAAATCCTCTAAAAACAATGAGAAGTCCAAGCGTTTCCATGTTCCCTTCTCAGAGTGGAATGTGTAGGAGGTAGGCGCCTCCCTCCACACTTCCCTTGGATTTCTCTCCTGCCTGGCCTTCCCCACTCAGACTCTGAGGTCAGCCCTTCTCCAGGCTTAGGCCACCAGCTCCTTTCATCGCTGCTCAGAGAACGCTGGGGAAGGGAACTTGGAATCCTGCTCACTCTTCTTATGGATCCCTCTACCTTCTCTAATTCCTGCCTAGTCTGTCAAGAAGCCTCACAGCTGGGGTTCAGAACCTCATTAAAGGAGAGTTTCAGAAGAAATACATCACAATTCTTTGGAATTTCCAACTTCCACTTACTCCATTCTCCCACCTCTGTTTTATTTTCACCTGGATGGATACACACCCCTGAGAGGCACTGCTAACCGGTTCAGCTGAAATCCTAGGGCTCTGCTTATCCTCATTTTCTCCCACTCAGCGCCCAGCCAAGGCAGTCTGCCTTCCAGACCTCACTTCCTGGTCCTCCGTCTTCCTAAGGAATCACATTTTACCTCTACAGGTGCCAGACTAAGTGAAATACCCAACAGGCTAAAGGATGGTGGCTGTACCCCAAATTAACAGCTTTACATGAGTCCCCAAAGAGCCTAGTTGAAAGCCCAGTCCCAAAGACAAATACAAATTCTGTAGCCCCCAATAAGTTCAAAGAACATGCTCATGGGACAAAGCAAGAACGGCTCCCCTGAGCCCCAAGTTTAGCCCAGTGCACACAGAAGGGAGCTGTGGCTATTTCAAGCCCAAGGCATGGAATTCTCGTCTGCCATTCCATGTACGGCTGACAGAAAACAAGCCTATGCTGGGAATCATGGGTATTAGAACAGAACTTCAGGGGGGACAGTAGCTAAATGCATTTGCACTATACTAACACTCTGAATAGTGTATTTGTCTGAAGACTCCAACACATCAAATAGTGGGGAGCAGGCGGGAATAAGGGGGGAGTCTGGCTTACAACGGTCTCTACAGGTAAAGACACAAACTAAAGCAGTGGCTTTCAAAACTTCGTGTTTTTGGGAATCACCTAGAAAACGCGTTTAAAATGCAAATTCCTCAACCTCCTTCCCAGAAATTCTGAGTCAGCAGGTCTGGGGTGGAGGCGGGCGCATTATGGCGGCATTTTTAAGGAGCATCTTTGACAACGCTGCTGCAGGTGTTGGCAGTCCCTGAGAAATGACAGCTACTTGCGTTCCTCCGCCACAAAGTTTTTGTGGCAACACTCTTGTGAGCAGTGGAAGAAACAGGGCCTCTCACCCAGTGCTTTTTACACTGGTTCTGGCCTAAGAGTCTCAGGAGGAATAAGTTAAATACACAGAGGCCCGTCCCAAACACTGCTATTCAGGGAGGTCTATGATGGGGCCCTGGGGCCAGCCAATTCATCTCAGGGGGAAGCTTTCTCCCTCAACATCTCCGCCCTTTGGTGCCCCAGGCAACTGGTCAACCTGTCCTCTCATCCCGGGCAACTTCATCAACATCCTCCCTCTCAGAGGTTATTAAGAAACAAATTTTCACCGCCCCTCCCCCAACCTCCCCAGCTGTCACTAAAACAAGCATTTAATGTTTTAAGGGTTTTAGATGCTAACAAGAAAACAGGCGTTACCAAAATAAAACAAGCATTGGGACAGTTAAGAGTTATAAATACTCATAACTGCTCGTTAAGAGCTCTGTCTGCATTTTATTCATTTCTTTGAGAACTATTTACTGAGCACCCAGTCTCATCCCAGGCACTAGGCAGTTCACAAGTGTGGACGCAACAGACAAGCCCCTGCTGTCCTGCAGCTTACATCCTAGTGTGGAAGGAAGACCAGGGAGAGGATAAGGATTCTAATAAGGGAATTTCTGACAGTGACAAGCACCACAAAACATATGAACACAAAATAATGAACTAACAAGGATAAGAGAAGATGGGTTACAAAGAAGGTCTCCTTGCCAGCTAGTCTCCATAAGTAAATGACAGGAGACATGACCGCAGGGGCAGCAAGGGACAAGAACCTAAACACTAAGGAGCTGGGCCTGCTAGGAGACAGGTGGCCAGTGGTCCCACCACACAGCCAGGAGGCGGCTAAGCAAATCAGGAAGGGCCAGATCTCCAAGGGGCAGGGTCTTGGGGATGTTACAGGTATAACGAAGCCCCGGGATCATTTAACAAGGGAGGGGTTATACTAAGAGTAGCTGACCTGTACTAAGCACCGTTTGTGTGCCAGGCACCATTCAAATCTCATTTTATCTTCCCAGCAACCCCGTGAAGTAGGAACAAATAAGTAGGAACACCCCACCCCACCGCCGTTCCACAGGTCGTATCTGAGTCAAAACGGGCAGTAGGGGGCTTCCTTGGTGGCGCAGTGGTTGAGAGTCCGCCTGCCGATGCAGGGGGACGCGGGTTCTTGCCCCGGTCCGGGAAGATCCCACGTGCCGCGGAGCGGCTGGGCCCGTGAGCCATGACCGCTGAGCCTGCGCGTCCGGAGCCTGTGCTCCGCAATGGGAGAGGCCACAGCGGTGAGAGGCCCGCGTACCCCCGAAAAAAAAAAAAAAAACAGGCAGTAAGTGATGGAGCCAGACCGCAAAGCCAGGTGGTCTGGCTACAGGCAGTGGTTGTGGAAGTGACCAAAGGGCAGACGGGCGGGGCCTCGAAGGCCTAATTCAGTAGGGAACTTGAGTTTTATTCCAAGTGTGATGGAAAGCCACTGGAAGGGGGCTGAGACTTTCTGACTCGTTCCCTTAGATCTAAGAGAGAGGACAACTTCTGGGGAAAGCCCACCGCACCCTGGCTGAGCTGGCTGCTAGACCAAACTACTGCGACTTCGGCCACAGAGATGTCTAACCCTGCCCTGCCTGGGTTGGAAGAGCTCTCCAGCCCCTGCAGAATCGGATGCCACCTTCACTCTAGGTTAGTATCTCAGAGTGGAGCCCCGGACCAGCAGCATTAAATCACCAGGATCTTGTTAGAAATGCAAATTACGGGGTCCCACCTCAGCCCTACTGAATCTGAAAAACTCTGGCCATCTGTTTTTAACAAGCCCTACAGGTGTGTCGAGTGTGACACATTACCCAGATGGAGCCATCCCCACCCCCATGCCCTCCCAAATCACGCTCTACTGGTCCTCGGGCAGCCTCTGCACTGCGCACCAAGCCATCCTCCCCTCTGGACCCTATTGGTCCTCGGGCAGCCTCTGCTCTGCGCACCAAGCCATCCTCCCCTCTGGACCCTGCTGGCGGGGTTCTATGGCTCCTGATGCCTAGAAATCTCACCACTGCCCCAACCTACTTTTCTAACTAATTTGATTTCCTAGAAACATTGACTATTCAGCTATTTAGGCCTCTTCTACCCTGGAAGTAAAACTTCTCTTCCTTTCTACTTCTAGAGTTTAATTCTGCTTTCAGCCTTGTAGCCTGCAAAGTAGACAGCAAGGATAATTTCTGCCTTAACCTAGACTCTCCCTAACACCCCTCAGTCGCCAGATTTCTCTTGATTCATTCATTCCCACTCTCATTTATAAATTCCTACACGTGTCCATGCCCTCAGCTAGGAACTAACTGCACTAGGCGCCGGGTACTTCAGGGATTCCTAAACAGCTCTCATCCCTGCCCTCGTTTCTGACCCCTTAGTGGGGGGCTGGGGGCAACATGCAAATAAATACAGAATTACAAATTGTCTACGTAGACTAGAAAGGCCTCTGAGGAGGCCGCTGGGCTGAGACCTGAATGATGAAGAAGCAGGCCTGACGGTAGTTTAAAACAGCAAATATTTGCGTGTTGAATCCATGCCATACTCTGGTCTAAGTGTTTTATGTTTACTATCCATATAGTCTTCCAACAGCCCTAAGGAGCAGGTAGTATTCTCATCCCGACTCTACAAGAGGGGATATTGAGGCACAGGGAGAATAAGGAGTATATGTAAACAGCAGAGCCAGGATTCAAAACCAAGCACACTGGCTCCAGAGCCCACCTACCCTCCTAACCACAGGATTCGGTGATGAGAGCAGGGTGGAATGGTGCGGGTGCGGGTGGAAAGGCAGACAGGGGTCCAGGCAGGCAGAGTAGCACGTGTAAGAGCCCCGGGGCAGAGAAAAGTCAGACTGAAGCAGAAAGGAAGTGGAAACTGGTGAGCGGTGAGGTGAAACTGGGGAGCGGCAGAGGGACTGGAAATATATTTGGGAAATGGACGGGACAAGACGTGCTGACAGGTGTATTATCGGGTGTAAGGGAGAAGGAGGAAACAAGGAGAACTCACAGTTTCCTGGTGCCCTATTTTCGAGGCTTGAGGACAGAGGGTAAAGTATCATAACACAAGATATACTAAAGTCCCGCAGAGCGCTGAGGCACAGCAAGCTCTCAAATGAACAGACTCCACCGACCAAGCAGGTTAAAGCTTCCAGTCCCCCCCCCCACCCCACCCCCACCTCTCTACAGGAGGTCTTCATTCAAGGGTCCCATCCTGTCCCCCGGGAGCTAGTTTCCAGAACACTATTAGCCCGGGTTAACAGCAGTAAAAGCTGCAGCTCCAGTAATAAGAATAGCTTTACCAGGAGGAGGGGTTTTCTCACAAAAATGTAATGCGTTTAGAACCAGGGTTCTCAAGTTTTTCTCAACAGCACAATGATGCTAATTTACAAATGAGAAGTGATGCGGCTTGCCCGAGGCCACACAAATGCAAAGAGGCTGAACCAGAATCCAATTCCAGGTCTGCCTGACTTGGAAGCCCACACTTCCTCCATTAAATCAGCATTTCCCACAGCGTGGGACAGGTCTCTCTGATGGAATACACCAGTGGTTTTAGATGAACTTTTTAAAGTTTTAATCCTTATGGTCTTGTTTCAATATGAATAATCATATGTGTGTGTATATAACATCAAATAAATAAAATTTTTAAATGAGATATATACATGATTTGAATTTATATATATATATCACATCAAATCCATGACTTCTTGTGTATTACTGCCTAAGACACAGAAAAGGTTTCCTAAAAGCTAAACATTAGAATAAAAGTACAGGTGATAGAGGGATAGAAGAGAAATGTTGAGGTGACGCATACATAACTGAAGCTTGTGAAACACTGCTCACCACAGCACCGCCCAAAACAGCCAAGCACCTGTTCCATGTTGTATTCAAATCTGGCTACAGCCACACATAACTCTGACTCTGCTCCAGAGGGATAACATGTTGGTTGCCTCTGGGGAAAGGGAATAATATCAGAACAACACAATTTAGCATAAATCATCCTTAGCACAGTACTGGTCTTGACATAAGATACTGTTTTGGTCATCCAACTCCTCTCTGCTGATTCACCACACACCTTAAGTCAGGTAAGCTTTCCTGGGCCTCAGTTTCACTTTGTCCAAAGGAAGTTACAAAAAGCAGGCTCTAAGGTCACTTCCAGTTTTAGAGTTCCATAAAATGTCATAAATACCCTAAAATCCAAAAGTATTTTTTTCCAGAATCATTGAGGCCCCAACCCTGAGTGAGTGTCGACCTGAGGTATAAATGTTAAATAACCCCACAAGGCATCCCAGGCCCCCATCCCTTAACTGGGGAGATGCTATCAATTATGCTGCCCTCTGGAAAGATGTGACAAAAGACATTAATTACAAGATGATATGTCCCTGGCCCCACCAAAACTTTAAGAATTTTCTGCCACAAACGTTTAAGTTATTAACTTTCTCTATACTTGGTGGTTAGTGTTTGTTATTTCATCTGTAACAATTAACTTTATTCTGGGTGGCAGTAGCAGGGAGAGAAATGGGCAGGGAAGAAAGCTGCAAAATCTCATCAAACTCCTATCCTCATATTAAGCCTCTGCTGAGAAACACCTGTAAAACCTTCCAAGCTTCGATGTGAATTACTCCACGGATGTTCGAACACGTTTAATATGCTAAACCTCTAAAAGGAGTCGTCACTCCTTATCTTTCAGAAACATTATTAACAAAACAGTTTAACCAGAACAAGCATTCTTCCTTTATTATTGAAATAGATACATTCATCAAAAGGGAAGTCTTAAGGACCCTCCTGGCCTTCTTTACAAAGCCCCTTCTGTGATGTCAGTAGGCCTGTAAACTTTTAATAGAAGGTTTTTAGGTTCCCAGAAAGAGAAGTTTTGAAATGTGCTCACTTCATGTTTAGCTGAAGACAACAGAGGATGGGTGGGCTGCAGCTGGCAAACTCAGAAAGCACAGCTGGGTAGCAGGTGATCTTAAAAAAAAAAAAAGCAAATCCCAGGGCAAATTGGCGTAGCCAGGGGTGATCATTATAACTGGAGAGTTGTTACATAATTACTTGTTAACTACTAACAAACATATACAAGGCTTCAGAATGCCATGGTTACTCTAGCCATCGAAGCTAGTGTAGCTAGTGGAAGAGTCCAGGTTCCTCCAATTAATTTCATTCAAAGAAACAAGCAATCCCAGGACCTATTCCCTTCCAAGGTAACCTGACTGCCTTTACATATACAAAACAGCCTCCAGCAATTAAGCCAATCGCCTCTAGGGATGAAAATCAGTGTTTCCCTTTCATATTGATTTTTAAAGGGGAGAGGGGAGATAGAAGTACGTTACAAGAGCTAAATATTCATCACCTCGACAAAAACGACTTCCACTCCAAACTGGAAAATTTGAACAGAAAAGGTCTTCCGCCACCCCACCCACAGCCGCCCCTGCTCGGCTGGCGCAAAACCCAAGACCTGTGTCGGATGCACTGCATTCCAACATTTTTCAAAAAGTTTACGAGGCTTTACCGAAGCGGCGGGGAGAAAAATAAAGCAGGCAAAAGCCGGGGAGAGGGAGCTGGAGGGTTTCCGTAGGGAAGAACCGGGTGAAGCGCCCGGCTGCGCCGTGCAAGGCCCGGTAACGGGGAAGCGACCCGGCACCCGGAGAGCGAGCGCCCCCGTGGCGCGCGGGGACTGACAGCCGCTCGGTCTCCACCGCCGGGGGTCCCCCAACCCCCCAGCCCGGCCCCCGCCACCAGTCCCCCTGCCCACCCTTCCCCCGCAGCGCCGGCGATGCCCGCTGGGCCAACTTGGCCCCGGGTCAGCGCTGCGGAGCGCGGCCCCGGTTGCCGGGGAGGCCGCCGGCGCCCTTACCTCCTTCTGCTTGGGGTCCTGCGGGTAGACGTCCGGCGGCCCGAGCCGGGGGCGTTTCAGCGGTCTCTGCTCATAGCTGAGAAGCCCGAAGGCGGCCATGATCTCTCATGTTAACCGGCGAAATGAATGAGAGTTGGAGCTGGAGCAGCCGCCTCTGAGCACCAGGGAGCAGCACTTTGCAGACAGACTCCCTCTCCCCCTCCTCGCTCGTGTGGCGCTGCAGGCAGGAATAAAGCAGGTTGGATGCTGCCGCTGCCCGGCACGCAGACACGCACTAATGGGGGCAGCCTTCGGCGGGCACCCTTTTGCGCTGGAGCCCCGGGACGCACCGCCAACGGAGGGGCTGGAGGTCCACCTGGATCCTCCGAGGCGCCTGCCTCCTGTTCCCCACCACCCTGTCCCCAGGGGGAGGAGCAGCTGATGGGAACGTGTGACTTTTTTCACCAATGGACCTAAACCCACCCCAGCCGAGCGCAGGGTGGGGGTGGGGGAGGGGCACGGGGCGGGGGGAAAAAAACTTTTCTTGGCGCCCCAGGCAGGTGGCTCGAGTGCTTGCCCTAGGCGCGGGTGGCCCGCCTACCCGAGGAAGAGACTGCGGAGCGGCCCGCCCCCGCCCCCTCTTCTACAGCAGGGACCCTTCCCCCGCCGCCACGCGCCCCGCAAACCCCGCCACCTGGGCGCGGACCCTGTTGGGAAGGAGGGGGACAGGCCTGGAGGGGGTGGGGGAGACAGGGATGCGGGTGGTGGGGAAGCGGCCGGTGCCTCCTAGACGCCCGCCGGGCTCCGGTGGCGCATCCGCGGCTCCGGTCCCCTCGGCGGCTCCGGGCAGACGCCGAGGCGCGCTGCTAGCGGTCGCAGCGGGTGGAGGGGGCCGTGCTCACGGTGGCTCGGGGCCGACTTAACCCTTTGCTGCCCCTCCAGGGGCTGGGGAAGTGGGGGTGGTGAGGAGGGTTGGCAGCGAGTGCCGACGGGGGTAGCTAGCCCACGGGCATCTCGGGCTCCTCCAACCCCCCGCCCACCCCCGGCCGCCCTCCTTCCCCCTCCCCCCGCCCCCAACAGTTTACCTGTTGGTTCCCGGCTAGTGGTCAGGGGCCGCCAGCCGCGGCGGCACTTTGGCGGCCGCAGCCTCCACGATTCGGGTTGGGATGGGGCGGGAGGGGGGGGCGGGGGGAGGCAACTGGATTTGATCTGATTTGTAAGGTATCAGTCTCTGCCGGGCGAGCTCCGGGGACGCCGCGAAGTTTGCCACTGTCTGGGGGCGGCGGGCGACGCCGGCTCGCCGCCGCCGGCGTTCTCGCCCCCAAGGCCGGGGAGCGCGAGCTTCCGAGTTGGCGGACGGCGGCCGCACTGAGCATGCCCAGCTCGGCGGCCGGACCGCGGAGGAGTTTGCTGCGAGCGCGCTCCGATCCGCCTCTCCGGGTTTTCGCAGCTGCAGAGCGCGCAGCCCGCGGGCCCGGGCGCCGAGGCTGGCCCTGGGGTGTATCTGGGCGAGGGAGGGGGCGTCCCCTGGACCCCTCTCCCGGCCGCGGGCTGCGCTGTCCGCCTCGACCTCTGTTAAGGTCGCTGTCCCCGTGGCCTGAGCCGGAAACCTCACCTGCGCCGGGCGTGGGGGGGGGGGGGGGGGGCGGGGCGGGGGAGAATCCTCCAGAGGAGACCTCGGTGCTCCAATCCTCCCGCGCTCCCCGCTCGCTTTGGGGCGTGGGCACCCTGATGCTGGGCCACCTGCCGCGAGCCCTGCGAGACCGGAGCCGCGGAGGCGGGCCCGGTCTGTCCCGAGGGACCCCGCGGGAGGATGCGCCCGCGCTTGGCCAAGAATGATGGCTGCCATCTATGGAGCCCTCGCTTCATGCCAGGATCTTGACAGTAAAGGTCTCTGGTCCTTTAAAAAAACAAAACAAAACTTACAAGGTTTTACTGTACCCTTTTTATAGATAGAGAAATCGAGTCAGCTTAGGAAGGCCCGGTGACTTGCCCAAAGTCGCGAAGCAAACTCTGCCTGATCCCATGTTTCTGATTTATTCTCCACGACTTGGAATTGGAAGAAGTGGGTTCCTGAACTGCCCTTGCCTGGTAGGGTCAGGTTCCCCATACCTTGAGGAACTCTCTGACTCCTATTCCATCCTCCATAAGATGGTGCTAGCAGAATCTAACCCAAAGCCTTTGTATAGCGCCAGGCACATAGTAGGTGCTCAGGTGATGCTGGCTAAATCTGATTATCTAGCTACTTACCTCTGCTGACTTTAAGCAAGGGGGGCGGGGGGTAGATAAACCATCGCAATGTGATAGGCTAGTTCTTAACTCTTGACTCTGACCTATTAGCACTTCCCAAAGCAGCTGAGGCCAAGTCAGGCCCGTAGTTTTTGGATTCTTTACTCAGTCTGAGCAAGTACTTTTAGAGAACAGTTACTTCCACCAAGAGGCATTTCCTGACCACCCTCTGCACCCTCCCCCACGGACTTCTCTTCCACTAATACCTTGGGTGTAACTTCAAGGCTGAACTTGCCCTTGGGATATAGGTATCTGTCAAATCTAGCTTCCTTGCTTGAGAAACAGGACAGTTGTCTAACTTCGTTAGGAAAATTGTCAAACATACCAAAATGCAGAAGAAATGGCATAATGAACCCGCAAGTACTCATCTCCCATAGCAAAGTTTTGCCATTCTTGTTTAATCTCCCCTGCCCCTAACACAATGACATACACTGGAGAGGACAGTGTTGTTCACTGTTGCAACTTAGGTACACGGCATGGAACCTGGCATATGGTGGGCGCTCAAAAAATATTTGTTGGCTGGTGGGACCGGTGACTGGGTGTGTGAGTGGGTGAGTAGGTGCGTGGCTGGGTAGATCACTGGTGGTACTATACTTTGGGGATCCTTGTGCTGACACGCTAGTCTGGTTGGGAGATGTAACCTAAATTCTTCCCTTGGAGTATCTAGGTGACAGCCTCCAACTGGCTTCCACAAAGGAAAAACTTTTGAAGCACTCCAAATTGTATCTAACCGTAAAGATTTTAAAATCAAAATGAATTCATAATGTGTCCCTAGTGCTTGGGTAAAAGGGAAAGGAAGAGTTCTCTCCCTGTTGGTCTCCCTTCTTAGTTTCTTCCCTTGTTGTGAGACGGTCTGGCATGGATGCTTTGGGCCTCAACATTTAAAAAAAAAAAAAAGAGAGTGACAGCTTCAGTTTGCTGAGACACTTCCTCAAAAATCATCTTTTCGGGCTTCCCTGGTGGCGTAGTGGTTGAGAGTCCGCCTGCCGATGCAGGGGACACAGGTTGGTGCCCTGGTCTGGGAAGATCCCACATGCCGCGGAGCGGCTGGGCCCGTGAGCCATGGCCGCTGAACCTGCGCGTCCGGAGCCTGTGCTCCGCAACGGGAGAGGCCACAACAGTGAGAGGCCCGCGTACAGCAAAAAAAAAAAAAAAAAAAAAAAATCATCTTTTCGCTACATGGACTTCCCAACGGTGTTTGGTCCCCTCAGCCTGACATTTGCACTCTTCACAATCTACTGCCATCTACCAACCCAACGTTTTCTCCTTAATCCCTCGCCCCAGTTAGCTCTCACTCCTATTTCCAATATGAAATTCCCAGACCCTTCGTTTTCTGATAGCCACCTAAGGACAGTCCTTAGAGTCTGGACTCCTGTAAGAAGCCCACCCCAAACTCTTGACGCACAAAATCATCCTTTGGTTCTTTCAGTACCCTAAGCACTTATTTTATTTCTTTTTCACCAGGTTTATTGAAAAATAATTGACATCCATCACTGTGCAAGTTTAAGGCATACAGCATGATGCTTCAACTTACATACATTGTGAAATGATTACTGCAATTAGTTCAGCTAGCATCCATCTTTTCATACAGATACAATAAAAAGGAAAGAAAAGAGGAAAAAAATTCTTTTTGTGATGAGAACTCTGAGGATTTACTCTCTTAACAACTTTCCTATGTATAATAGAGCAGCATTAACTATAGCGTCACGTGGTACATTACATCCCTAGTACTTATTTATCTTATAACTAGAGGTTTGCATATTTTGGCCACCTTCCTCCATTCCCCCATCCCCCATCCTCTGTTTCTGGTAATCACAAGTCCAATCTCTTTTTCTATGAGTTTGATTTTGTTTTGATTTTGTTTCTAGATTCCACATATAAGTGAGATCATACAGTATTTGTCTTTTTCTGTCTGATTTATCTCACTTAGCATAGTGCCTTCAAGGTCCCTCCATATTGTCACAAATGGTAGGATTTCCTCATTTTTTAATGGCTGAATAATATTCCACAACAGCTTTATCCATTCGTCCATTAATGAACACTTAGGCTGTTTCCATGTCTTGGATACTGTAAATAGTGCTGCCATGAACATGGGGGTACAGATATCTTTTCAAGTCAGTGTTTTCATTTCCTTTGGATATATTCCCAGAAGTGGTCATTCTCTTCTTTTAATACCTCATCATTTATTGGCATGCTTTCAAACTTGCCACACAGAAGTCTTCTTCCCATCCCCACCATAACCTCTTACTCTCCTTCCATTCCAGAGCTAGTCTTTAAGCTCACTAAGGCCAGTTAACACGGCTTAACATAAAGCCACAGGGTCTCTGCCGTGCTTGAATTTCCTTCACAGTGCCGGTTAACACAGCAGATAGGCACAGATTCTTGTCGAATAATGTGTCTCATTTGCTACTGTTCCTATAAGGGACATCTTATCTTTACCTGTCTAATGACTCTCCCCTCCCTGGGCCTGGGAAAAGTTTGCATAGAACATGAATTGATCAGAGAACACCAGAGGCTCCCCAGAGAGGCCCCAGCCTAGCAAGAAGAGATGAGTTCAGGTACCTGAGGAAGTTTAGGACAGCTGGTGAGGGAAAGGGACTGAAATGTGGCCAGAGAAGGAGGAATTACAGACCATTTACAGCATAGAGGACTTTATCCCCCAAGTATGAAGCTAAATCTCTAGGGCTGCTTTGGTGGGTTATAAAAAGGGGTGTGACCCCTTTTCTTGCATCACATCCAAGGACTCCTCAAAGATCCCTCAGCAACAGGAACCTCCCTAGCTGCTTCTGTTCCTTCTGCAAGCCCTGGTTTTCAAAATTCTACAAGAAGTCCCTCATAGTTGGGACCTCTTTTGTGCTCTTGGACAAAGTCCCTTTAAGACAGCTCACGGCTGGCTTTCTCTCCCTACGTTTGGTCTGAGGAAATACACAGATGTCCTTTGCCTGTACATACTCTAGGGCAGGCATCTTCTCACCAGCCTTATCTCCTTGCCCCCATGGACACATTCTGAAAGCTACAGTTCTTTGCCTTGAAAGATCTCAAGTCTGGGTCAGAGACCACTTCCTCAGGTTCTCGCAAACTGCAGCAGACAGATGTTAAATGCCCAGGCCAGAGGTCCCCTCAAAGCTCTTTTCATGAGGCTTGAGGTGAGGAATAACATTTCTTGGGTGAAAGACAGAGACACAATCATATTTGCCGAGCGGATTTCAGAAAATGAGAGTAGAGAATGGCTAGGAGCAGAAGCAGGGTGTTGACCCTTCAGAAGCAATGGTCCTGTTATCCCTATTTTACAGATTAGCACTTGAGGCTCCGGAGGTGAAGTAACTGGCACAAGGCCATTGAGTTAGCAAGTGGCAAAGCCAGGATGAAACCTAGATCCCTCTGACTCTCCAACCTACGCCCATTATTGTCAGTGTGCTACATGTATTAACTATCATTTACATAACACCTATAAAAGTGAACCTCGGAAGACAGTTCTGGTATAAGACAAGCAAAACTCCCGCCAGCTCACTCTGGCATATCGCATGCTTCCACTCAAGTGGAAAGAAACAATTCTCAGTGTAGTGCCTGTAGGTGAAGTAATTAAAGTGGCTGGTTTTCCCCATGGGACTGATGCTTGTCCAGGTGTATGTATTACTGTGTTTCGTTAACAGATTGTCTAGAGGCAGTCTTGCCTATTTTCAGTTTTTCTTATATCCCCATTACATTTAAGTCTATTTGTCCTGTGACTGCTTCTGAATCAAAAAAGAAAAGAATCCCCCCTTTCTGTCAGCCTCTTAAAAAAAAAAAAAAGGAAAAGTGAGAATGACTTGAGAAGGAATAAGAATATAGAAAAGAAACATGGAGGATTCATTTGGGGACATTCCAACCAAAGGGAGTTTTTAATATAGTCTTTAGGCTCCTTAGAGAAATATAAATAACGCAGACATTAAGACTTCCTAAAGGAGCATTGACAATAGAATTATATTGCTAGCTAAAGACGTACTTTTACATTTTCTAGTGGCCACATTAAAAAAAAAAAAATAGATGAAATTAATTTTAGTAATACTTTTGTTTAACCCAATATAACCAAACTATTGCATTTCAACATGTGGCCAATCTCTTTAAATGTATTAATGAGATATTTTACACTCTTATTTTTTCTACTAAGTCAGAAATCTGGTGTGCAATTCATACTTACAGCACATCTCATTTCAGATCAGCCATGTTTCATGTGTTCAGCCGCCACATATGGCTAGCGACTACCATATTGGTCAGCCCAGCTCTAAAGGGATGTTTCAGTCCTAGTGAACCTGTAACATGTGGGATCTTAATAAAATCACTGAGGAAGCAGGGGAGTTTCCAAATTTAAAGAACAAAAAGTAATGGAAAGGGCTTTCCTGGTGGTGCAGTGGTTGAGAGTCCGCCTGCCGATGCAGGGGACACGGGGTCGTGCCCTGGTCCGGGAAGATCCCACATGCCACGGAGCAGCTGGGCCTGTGAGCCATGGCCGCTGAGCCTGCGCGTCCGGAGCCTGTGCTCCGCAACGGTAGAGGCCACAGCAATGAGAGGCCCGCGTACCGCAAAAATAAAATAAAATAAAATAAAATAAATAATGGAAAGAATAAAACAGGAGAAAGGTGAAGAAGTAAAGAAGAAAAGTAAAGGCAATTTGGGAAGACAGTAGATACCCAAAAAGCACTTAGTAGCTCAACAGACAGAAGTGTCAGGGAGGCAAGGACATGGAAAGAAAACTCTGGGGACTGAAAATCAAAGGATGAGATAAGAGAGTTTTGAATTACGAAGCTGAGCCAATGACAAGTCTAAAGATTTAACCTCATTCACCAGCAAAATGGTGTCTGCCACATTTACAAAAAGAAGGACGGCTGGTGGATTTCTGGAGAGGGACCGTGGTACACAAATGCAGGGCACTGTCTGGGTCACATAGTCAGCTTTTCAGCACCAGGATCTTATTTTGTTCACTCACCCAGAGCTGTTCAAAGCTCCACAAGGCAGACAAATGCTAAACAGACTCAAGAAAGAGTGCAGCGGAAAGTCAGAATGCTGGTTTATTGACACACAGGAATAGCCCTTTCCAGGGACTGAAATAGGTATAGCGCCTTATTCAGATCACCCGCTGGCTAGTTTTCAAGTTTGTTGTAAAACCGAATTCGTAAGCAGGTTTTTTTTGGTAAGCATAAAATTAAAGCAAGGAGAATTGGGTAATCTCTGAAGAATGTTCACAGAGTGCCTTACAGTAGAACTCACCTCCCTTGTGACACGAATGGGAAACATGCCACACCTCGGCCCAGTGGTGCCTTTGGTGGCTTGTTACTGACCAATGCCTGCATTATTTACTATATAGCAGAGGTTCCTGGTGGTCCACAAACACAGTTTTGTGGTTTTTTTCAGGTTTGTTTGTTTTGTGTTGGGCTTACAGTGACTTCTGGACTCTAGAAAAACCTGCCTGAACTGGGTCCACATTCTCAAGTGACACCAATCTGTTGGCGCTGAGGCCGACCTGCCCATTTGAGCGTGGCCTGTTGTCATAGCCCAAACAGACCAGCTCCCCTCTGAAGGTGGCTTACCTGCCTGGCTCCTGTAGCTCGTGAGAGCGAGATCCCTATTCTATGGGGACGTCTACTAACCAGGCCTAAATTCAGACTTTCCTGTTGAGAGAGACACACAGAGAGGCACATACAGAAAGAGAGATTCATTTTCAGTGACGTGATCCTTCGGTTACTGCTTTCTTATTGTTCATTAGTCAAAGTTCCAGTCTTCATCGTCTCTTAGTTTCAGATTACTACTCATCTGTTAGGATGGTTAACATCTGATGAAAGTGAATCTTACAAACCTATATTTATTAATGATGAAATATTTCAGTTCTCCGAGAATTATTTCTTTTCCCAGTTCTAGGGACATCCTCCTGTACTTCCTTATATACCTGCTGCAGTCACACAGAGCAAGACAACATGGAAAATGTATTCAGTGGCAGAATCTGTATATTACACCGGATATCTTGACACATTGAAATGATGAACTAAATGAACAGGATCAAATCTGATATAAGAACAAACTCTTCCTCCATCTACTGGATGTATTAAAGACAGTTTGGTACCTACTATTTCAAAGTTTAAATTCTAAGCAATAAAAAATAAATGCTGCCAACTCTTTGGTCTCATTTGGGGAATAGTAGTACACAGATCAATTACATGAATCCTTTATATAATAGCATTTTTTAATTAATATTGCTAAACCATTGCCCAACATTCTCACCACTGTGCCTCTTTCCAAAGCTGTTAACAAATAGTAAAATTTAGCAATTTGATTTTCATCTTCCTTCATTTCTTCTGCTCACCCTCTGACAGAGCTGCTGTCAGTCAGCCAAAAAATGTCAGCAAGAAGATGGAAGAAAAGAAGCAGAATTCCTGCTCAGACTTCAAACCGGAAAACAAGGGCTTGACTAATCTAGAAGTAACCACAAATGATTAGATAAAGTCAATGGCTCAGGCTGCTCCTCCTGCCTCCCCAGTGTACTTAAACTTGGTCCTCAGCAATTCTCCTTCTCTCCTCTCATCCGTACTTGCTAGTCTCTACTCTCGTCTTCCAGTGGTCTGGGCCAGTTCATCCCTAAATCTGTACGGAGACCTTCCTGGATCTGGATCCAGAGCCTAGAGCATTCGTGAATCCTGAATAAGCAGGTGGAATTAAATCACATACTGGCTCAGTGATCCCCACTAGGCCAAGCCAGTAGATCTTTGGCTGCATCCATTTGGGAAGAGTTATGATCAAGAAACTCCATTTGCTTAACACATGTTTATTGAGTAACTATTATGTACCATGTACTCTATAAATGCTGGGGATACAACAATGATATGACTGAGTAGATTACACTTCCAGAATATAGAAGAGACAGATAAGGAAACAACCACACAAACTAGTATAAAATTGCAACTGTGACAAGATCTTCAAGGAGAAGGACACGAGTTCTGAGGTTCTGGAAGGGGGATTTCCCATGGAAGAAATGCTTGTGTTGAGATCTAAAAATTGAATAGGCGTTAACTGGGCAAAAAGGAGGGAAGAATGCTTTAAGTAGGAACAGCATATGCAAAGACCCTGTGGCTAGTAGGGCTGAAAGAAGGCCAGTATGCCTGGACAGGGGAAAGAGAGGAGAGTCTGGTGTGAAGTGAGGCTGGGAGGTGGAGAGGACCACAAAGAACAGTGTAAGTTATTGAGGAGTTCTGTCTTTCTCCAATAGGAAATGGGAAGCTACTTAATGGTTTTAAGCAGAATTGTGTCACAATCAGATTTATATGGTGAAGAGATCACTTTGTCTGCAACATAGAACCTATATTGGAAGGGAAGTGGTCAGAGTAGAAGGGGGTGGACCAGTTAGTAGATAATTGCAAGCTCCAGGAGGAAATGATGGTTGTTTCCATCAGGCTGACAGTGGTAGTGGTGGAGATAAGTGAGCAGATTTGAGTGATATTTGAGAAATAAACTGAAAGAATTTAGTTATGATCACATATGGAGTGTGAGATGGAAGAGATAGTCCAGAATGATTCCTAGGTTTCTGGGTTGCTGAACAGGATTGATGGAGGTGTCAGTCACTGAGAAAGAGAAACTGGGAGGAGAGCCCTGTTTCTGGTGCTGGGGATAGGGTGGTAGGTACAGCAAGAGTTTAATTTTGGACACGATGAATATGAGGTCACGTGGTAGGCAGCCTCTGAAATGACTCCCAATGATACCTGACTCTTGGTATTCACATCCTTATATAATCCCTTTCTCATGTGTGGCTAGACCTGGTGGTTTGCTTCTAAAGAACAGAATAAGGCAAAAGTGATGGGATATCACTTCTGAAATTAAGTTACAAAGAGACCCTGACTGCTATCTTCCCCTCCCTCTCCCTCTCCTCTCTCTCTCTCTCTCTGAATCCTCGCTCTGGGGAAAGCCAGCTGTCATACTATAAGCAGCCTTATGAAGAGGCCCCAGGGTAAGAGAGTGATGTCTGTGAGCAACAGCCAGTGTGGATCTGAGACCCACCAACAGCCACGTGAGTGGGCTTAGAAGTGGGTCCTCCCCTATTTGAGCCATGAGCTGACCGCATCCCTGGCCAACACCTTGATTTCAGCCACCTGAGAGACTCTGAGACAGAGGATCTCACTAGCCTACACCTGGATTCCTGACCCACAAAAACTGTGAGATAATAAACATGTGTGGTTTTAAGTGGTTTGTGGTTTAGGGATAATTTGTTACACAGCAATAGATATTTAATACAAATGACTTAAACAGATAAGTACTTTATATAAAAAAATATGTTAAGTTGTGGGATTTCCCTGGTGGTCCAGTGGTTAAGAATCTGCGTTTCCACTGCAGGGGGCACAGGTTCAATCCCTGGTTGGGGAACTAGGATCCCGCATGCCACATGGTGTGGCCAAAAAAAGGAAAAAAATACGTTAAGTTGAAAATTCGTTGCTATAGGTCAGGAGCACAGAAAACTCTGGACTAAAGATATAAACTTGATATTCATGCACACTGAGAGAATATGAAATGAAGGAGGAGAGCTTATTGAAACAAGTCTTGAGGATCTCCATAATGTACTGGCAAGTAGAGAGAGATGAGCTTGCAAAGGAACTAGAAAAGGAACAGCTGCAGAGGTGGGAAGACAGCCAGGAGAAAGTTGAATCATGTAAGTCAGTAGCAGACATTGTTCCCCCAAAGTAGGGAATGGTCAAGTAAGAGAAATACTGAAACACTGTTTTTAGTATGAAAGTAGTTCACAATTCCAGCAAAAGCTTATGGTAGGACCGGAAGACAGAATGGTATGGATTGAGGTTGGGTGATACAGAAATAGAGAAAGAAAATTCTCTACAGAATTTGACCTCTGAAGGTGAGAAGGGAGATCAATTAGCAGCTGGAAGTGGATTATGATTGTTATTTTGTTTCTAAATGAGAAGACGTATAAAGAAAATAGGAAAGATTCAGGCCAGAGAAAAGGGAAAATACAGGAAAGAAAAAAGAAATAGTAGATAGTGTAAGCTTCCTAGAAGGCAGAAGGGGATTCTCCTCAGATGGGAGGTGAAATAGCTCTGCTATTTCAGAGGTGAGAAGGACCCACAGGACAGCTACAGAAATACTCAGGATTAAGAAAGTTTCTATGTGAGAGCTCCTACTTTCTCTCTAATATAGTACGAGGAGGTCATCTGCTCAGGGAAGAAAAGAAGGAAGGTTGGAGGCTTCAGGAAAGGAGAAAGGTTTGAGACAGTCACTGTGGAAAACAGGAAAAAGATAGATCTATAGTAAGTTTTTTGCGTAGTGTGAGGACTTGTTAGAAGTGAATGACCTTGAACTTATAGTAGAATCAATCTGCCTCACTGGGTGATGCTCAGCTGCTTGGATGCAGGCACAGAGAAACAGACAGTTGGGTTCAGAAGTGTAGAGACAAATGGAGGCAACAGAGGGACAAGGAAGTCTGGGGAGTAGAGATGTAGGGCAGAGATGGGAGTCTAGAAATATTGTTCATGAACTCCCATCATAAGGGAAGTAAAGAAAGAGGAATGTTGATGAATTGAGAGACAGCAGAGGACAGACAGTGCCAATGATGCTAAAGAAGGACTGGTGCGAGAGCAGTAGAATAAACACTGAGAAGCGGGGGAGGTTATAGTCAAGTAGAGGAGTGCTCAGATTGATAATTCTGGAGGAGTAGCATTACAGGTAATGATAATATCCAGGGACTTTCCATGGGAGTGGGTGGCCAAAGCGGAGAGGAAATCACTGGAGGTGAAAGGAAGGTGAGCACCTGAGAGACCACAGTGTTGGATAGGCCACCCACCTGGACCCTGTTGTCATGCAGACTGATCAAGGCTTGGGGGTAGGGAAAAGCAACTGGTTTGTCCCATGGAGCTGTGGGCTTTTTGCCCATTGCCAAGGTAGAGAATGAATGAGGGGACCCATCCCACCCCCACAGTGGATAACAGCAACAGCAGTGGTTGAAGCAGAAAATCTAAATGGCATGAGTGCAAAGAAGCAGGGTTTTAACAAGAGAGTGGAAATACAATATTGGGGAGTAAGAGAGAAACTGTGGAAGACACTGCTTGTTCTCTGCCTGATATCTTTATCCCTTTTCTTCCTTGCTAACAGAGTCCTGATTTTTTCTGGTGTGTAATATGCCAGCAAATATAGATTCCCTTCCTAGATTCCCTTGTATCAAACAGTGGCCACGTGGCACACTTCTAGCCAGTGAGACCTAAACTTAATTTCACTAGGGAATCTGTGCATGTTTTTGCTTTCCTGATGCAGGCACCATCCCTTAGCTCCTTCTCTCTTCATGCATGGCATTCAAACGTGATGGCTGGGCTGCAGCAGCCATGTTGTGTCCAAGAGGTTATAAATATGCGGAAAAGGCAAAGATAATCACGGAGCTATAAGCCCAGGTTTTGACTGGCCACCAAACTAATACCAGCATCCACCTACATCCAGATTTCTTATATTATGAAGAAAGATGAACCCTATTTCATTAAGCCAGTGTTAGTTGAGTTTCTATTATTTGTAATAAATTACGGAAGAAAACAGTAACCACATGAGAGGGCTCTCAGGGATGAGGACAGCTTCAGCCAAAGAAGAGCCAGGAGGTGAGGGAGTCTTATAAAAGAAATTGTGCAGGTAGGGCAATTTGTTAGTTATGGAGAAAGGATTCAAGAGGCCAAGGTGGAAGAGAATGAGAAAGAGGGGAGGACTGCAAGCCTGGGACAGAAGGATGTACAAAGGTTCGTGAGAATGATGGTGGAAGTGGATCAATTGACCATGTAGGCATGGAGGTGGAGGTTGCACTTTGGACCTTGACCTATGAAGACAGAAATGAAAAGGCATAATGGATTTGATCTCCTAGACTCTTTGAGGGCAAAAACCTGTGTTACCTTCCTGGAGGGATCACCAGGTGTGTGAGTGGGGCTATCATCTTTCCGCATCCTGAGTTAAGCAAGAAAAGAGACGTGTCATCCTTTTGGCCTCTCTAGAGAATCCACGTGCAGATTCAAAGCTGCATAATGAAACCTGGCAATTTCTCTGGATTCCCTCCGAATCTCCCTGGGGGCAGGAACAGAAGCAGCCCTGGGGAGGGGGAGGGAGTGTGGTCCACGGGGCCTGCCAGGGCTGGGTGAGGGAGGCATTCTGCCCTCTCCTCTGGTAATTGGCCCACAAAGGCGGTTATCTCCCTCAGGAGGGTGGTGTTCCCCTTGCCGAGCTCTCAGAGTCCCGAAGCAGAGTGACAGCACGTGCCTGGTGGACCATCCACGTTGCTATAGCAGCAGGCTTGCCCCTGGAGCCATGGGTTCATGGCAAAATGATCAGGCCTCTCTTAAAGGTTTCTGATGTGGGTTTGACCAGGCTGCAGGCCAGGTGGGCAGACATGAAAGCCTGGAGTCAAGAATAATCAGGGTAGGAACTTTGACCCAAACAGTCAAAAGCCTAAAAAGTCTGAGAATGAGTATAAACTAAATGCAACAGGGACCCAGGGGTCAAACAGAAGAAGCATAATCCGGTCACCAAGACTAAGGGACATTCCTGTGATGGATTTGAGGGGAGACGGGGCTGGTAGTGAAAGTAAGGGAAGAACCCAAAGCAAAAGGGGCTGCGTGTGTGTGATTCCTCTTCACTGGCTGCTGGCTGCAGGGTGTGCTGGCTGAATTGCACTAATATTCAGGGACTCTGGGAGGACAGGGACCCCCAACCCTGGTCAGCCATGGACAGCTTGCCTTCCAGATTCTCTGCAGACTATACCCGATTCTTGCTCTGAGTTAATGAAAACTGATTCCAATGGTGTTAGGACTGCATCCTCACCTCCTGCCTCGATTCTTTTATCTAGACGGAGTTCTCAGCATCTCTCTGTGGGACCATACAACTGCAGCTACTACCCAGGATATCTGGCCAGTGTCTACCACCAGACTTGGTTCATAATTTACAACATGGTTCTCAGTTAGGACTAGAATCTACAGCTCTCTAGGCTGAGACCTAGTGGGATATGAGCTCCATTAGGAAAGGGTCTTTGAGAGTTTATCACTGTATTCCTAACACGTAGCACAGAGCCTGTCATACAATAGGAACTTAATAAATATTCATTGAATCATGGGTCACTGACAACCTTTCCAGCCCTTGCCTACATTCCAGGCTACTGGACGCTCCTGTGGGTGCCTGCCATTGGCACGGTCCTGCTTCTTCCAGGATGGACCCTCGTAGAACCGAGACCTTTCGCCCCCTTGTCACTGAGAGCACCTGTGACCAGAGATTCTCGGTGTTATCCACTTGCAAAGACTTTTGGACACCAGTGCCAGCCTGGACTAGTACAAGATTTCAAATGTCCCTTTAGCCATTGCAGTAGCAGCAACTGTATCCCTTCCTTGGTGACGACAGCATTAGTCCCCTGGCCTAGACCTGCTCCGACCCAGCCTACTTCCCCCTCTCCATCAGCTGAGGACTTGTCATCCTTCACAGTCAAGGCCTGTGGAGTCTGTGAGAGTTTGGGCAATACTACAGATGACCTTGAAGATCTCCCAGCTGCAAAAGCCTAGGGGTAAAAATTAGGATTACAGTAATGTAATTTTACTCTGATTCACAATTGAAGAAATATAGTCTCTCACCTAATACACTATCTAAAATCATATAGGAAATAGGAAATAGTGTATGTATATATATGTTTTTACACTATTTGAAATTATATATTTGTTAACCTATTTATATATTTGTCAAAAATTTTTTTTTTTTTGGTCAGTATCTCCCATTGGAATATAAACTCCATCATGTCAGGAACTCTGTTTATTTTGTTTACTACCTAACTAGTAGGTGTCCAGTAACTATTAAAATAGATGAGTAAATTACTTCCAGATGTTCTCAGAACCCAGTTCTCTGGCTGCCTGTGGAACGCCCATTTTCCTCTTCACCTTCTCCATCTTCCCCTTGGCATGTGTGTGTAGACATCACCTCTGCCCTCCACCACCACCGTCAAGGCGGGGGTGCCTCATTTGCTATCAAAACGCCCAGTGCCACCTCCCACTCATATCTGCCCAAACCACACTGCACCAGGTTTGTTCATCTGGGCCCAAGCCTGCCCTACCAATGATCCTGATAACACACCAGTGCAAAGATGCCTGGCTGAGTCTCCCACTGGGGAGGAGACAGTCCCTTTCCCCACCCTTTATGTCACCCACATCCCAAACAAGGCTGCCTTGAGCTTCCAGATGTTTTGTAAAAATAACTTTTGTTTTTCTTTTGCGGTACGCGGGCCTCTCACTGTTGTGGCCTCTCCCGCTGCGGAGCACAGGCTCCGGACACGCAGGCTCAGCGGCCATGGCTCACGGGCCCAGCCGCTCCGCGGCATGTGGGATCTTCCCGGACCGGGGCAAGAACCCGCGTCCCCTGCATCGGCAGGCGGACTCTCAAACACTGCGCCACCAGGGAAGCCCCAAATAACTCTTTTGATCTTTGCAGCCAACCCCCTGGCCTAGAAATCTGGCCTAAGCCCATCTCATGACAAGCTTAGTACTGTACCGAGGTGTTGGTATTGGACCAAGCTGGCACGCGTTGTTTTTTTTCCACTGTCTGACTTTTATCCACTCAGGTCCCTCAATGTCTCTTCTTATAGTCCTTAGCACCAAGGGCTCTGTCCCACTAGCATGACCGCCACCTGTTCCCCTAGCATGACCTATGATCCTCCTGTAGGCACAGTTAGAGCAGCAGCTAGACTGGCCACAACACAAGGCATTGGGATTTTATCCTGTGGGTGATGAAGAGCAAGGGAAGACTTTGGAATTGGAGGTTATCTTGAAGAACCAGTACCTTAGAGATAGACATTTATTGTCATGTACAGAATGAGACATGAGGGAAGACTCTAGGATATCTTGGGTCATTGTAATTCATTCCCCAAAGATCCTGATTGAACAGAATTCTACTTCCCTGCCACATCCCTATGGGAGCCAGTGGTTCCTTCTGAATATTTCTGGCTTTCTGAGCACCTGGTATGATATCAGTTTATGGTCCTCTGTGGTTAGGTGGCATCGTATGACCAGTGTGGCCAATGAATTGTAGTGACAGGTGACAAGTAATTGCAGATGTGAGACCCTTCAGGACTCTTTCCTTCTGGGGTGATGATTGAACGTGGGAGGAAACAACACAACCGTGAGGAAGTAGTGGTGGGTGGCAGGTGGGCTGATCCCACTGGGGCCGTTGCTATAACCATCACCACATCCGGCAACCCCGAGATGGTGGCTACTCACTCCATCAGCCTGGACTCTTTTTTTTTTTTTTTTTTTTTTTGCGGTACGTGGGCCTCTCACTGCTGTGGCCTCTCCCGTTGCAGAGCACAGGCTCCGGACGCACAGGCCCAGCGGCCATGGCTCACGGGCCCAGCCGCTCCACGGCATGTGGGATCCTCCCGGACCGGGGCACAAACCCGTGTCCCCTGCATCGGCAGGCAGACTCCCAACCACTGTGCCACCAGGGAAGACCCCCAGCCTGGACTCTTGAGAGACCTCGAGGAGCAGAGCCCTCCCCAGTGTCTTGTGAAGGACAAGGAGATTGAATGAGATAGAAATCTAGTTTTAGGCCACTGAATTTGGAGGTTCTCGCCAGAGCTCAGCCTAACATATCCTGACCAGTACATCTCTTTCCCTCCTTTCTTCTCTGTTTTTCTTAACCAGTAATTGATAACTTCCAGGCGGCCTTAAAACCTTCCTTCCTGGCCAGGAGCCTTTGGGGGTTCCAGGGCCAGGAAAAATGCTAAGAAGTATCACAAGGGCAACCCTTCAAATCAGACACAGTCATAGGGCTACATCTTCACCAGTGTAACAACTGGACATTAGAATCAGGCAACCATCCATTTAAACAGTACCAATTTCCTGTAAAGCACAAAAACCCTCTAGAAATGCTATGTTCCAGCATGACACAGAAGAACACAGCATCCTTCTCTCTCCTCAGCAGTACAGCTTATTAGCTCCTCTTCCAGGGGAGGAACCAGTGATCTAGTCAGCATTCCAGGGCATTCCTGGGCCACGTTATGAAGGCATATGCACAGATTTCCCTTCACTTTGGCTTGCCTTTCTTAACTTCTTTTCTCAGTGTGTTAAGCAGAGCTGGACAAGGCCTGGCCCTTACGGCAGCTGAGTGGTCCATGGACTTGAGGCCTCTCCTACTCCCTCTTTTTCTCTGTCTCTATCTTCTTCTTCCTCTAAGGTTCCTAGGATTTCGATTCAGAGGTACATGATGGAGAGACAGAAAGAAAGCCCACTTAAGCCACCAGCTTTCTACGCGAGCGCAAAAATGTTGGCAACAAGTGTGGCGATTTGGATTGTGTCAACTTAGCTAAACTGGAACTGGGATGCCCAGATTCCCCCGTGTACTTCCGCGTCGACGTGGACCTAAAGAGGCACTCTGTGCAAGATTTAGAAGGTGGAAGTGAAGCATCTATGCATCCTCAGAACATCAGTGCAGGAGCCCCGGGCACCTTGTGGGCGTCTTGCCCACCCAGAGCAACTCCAGCTGCCCCTTCTGCTTCTCTGACTCCTGAGTCAGAGCTTGTTTGGCTCTGTGACAGGCATCAGCTGCTCCTACAGCTGTCATCAAAGCTGGACACCTAGGGGCATCGGGGAACAACCCGGGCTCCAGCTCATCCTCGCTTCCCCCGCTTCACATCCAACTTCCCTTCCCGACTGCCTGCCCTGCAGAGTCTGTGTCCCAGCACGAGAACCAGAGCCAACAGCCTGATCCCCAGCTCCCACTGCTGGGTCCGGTCAAGCCCCTTCAGTCAGTCCCTTACTAGGTAGCACTCTTCATGCTTCTGCTTCTCTGATCCAACCCTGACCAATGCACACAGATGCTGCTAAAAGGGCTCGTTGATTTTTCTCTCCCAGTTTTCCCAGCTTCCTCAGAAATCACAGCACGGGGGATGGGGATAATTAGCAAGCCGGCCAGGCATTCCTGGGCTCTCTCGCTATAACCTCATCCACATTTCTTCAAGTACCCCTCGCATATCAATAAAAATAGAAATACGGACGTCCTTAAAATGACCAAAATAGCTCATGTTAACTCAATAACCACGGGATATGCAAGGTCCAAAACACTGTATGAAAACTTAATGAAACAAGATCAGTGAGGAGCACACAGGCTAATCCGAGGGATGAGAAGACCACCTTCCCTGCACATGTGCTTTATCCCTCATTTATTAAATACTTAATATGTGTTAGGAAGCCAGCTGTTAAATGAGGTAATAAAACTAGCTGACATTTGAGGGTTTCTTTTATATGATGCAGTTTTCTAAGGTCAAAGCCCTTACAACAATACCTGGTTTAAGCACTCAATACACATTACCTGTTCTTCCTGTTCCAAGTGCTTTTTGTATAACATCATGTTTAACCCTTACCATGACTTAGTGAGGTGGTGACTGTAGTAGTTGCTGTTGGTACCCCCATCCCTTTGACCAGGTGGGCACACCCACCTCCCAGCTGCTGTGGAGGAGGGCTGCTAAAGGTTTGCAGCTCTCCCTTCTCTCCAGAGCCTTGCCTTCCCATCTAACAGGAGCTGCCCCAGGAAGTTACATCGCAAACCAACCCTGGGTGACTTTCGGCAGCCAATGACTGAGGGACACAGGGCACAAAAACCTAGTCCCTTGCCTTAGGGTGGAACTAACTTTGTGGTCCAATTCATTAGCTCCCTGTGGATCAGACTGAAGCTAGACCCCCACTGAGACCACACCTTGGCTTGGCGCTCCCCTAGCCCACTGTTCCCTTTCTGTCTGTTCAGAGTACTCCTTCAATAAACCATGTGCCCCCGAAAACTTTTTTTCAATTCTGCTGCAAAAGAAGCTAACCAGGAGTGTGCTATAGATGTGCCCATTTCCAATGAGGAAATAGAAGCCAGGGAGGCCAAGGAACTTCCCCAGGAACTGTCTCAGACCTCACAGTAAGCTGTGCGAGCAGGATTTGAACCCAGGTAGTCTGAGCCTATGCTCGTTGCCACTGCTCTTCATATGGAAAGAACTTGTATGTGCCAATAAAAGTTATGTCTCAATAAACATTAGTTCTAGCCTCTTTGCTCAGATGCTGAGAATTGAAAGGCAATCAGACATGATCCTTGTACTTCTAGGAGGTTTTTAGCTCATGGAAGAGACAAACAGTCACCAGTAGGAGGCAGCGGTTATAGGAATAAACACACACACACACACAGAGCCATGTGCATACACAAGCACACACAGATATAAGCCTCCTACTGAAGCCAGGTACTGAAGGGTTAAGCTGAAGTGAGAGGCTCCAAAGTAACTTCTTAAAAGTTGTGTTCGTGAGTCAAAGGGTAAATAAATATTTTGGTAGATTTTGATGCATTTTTTTCCATAGGGGTTTATCATTCTGCATTTCCACCAACAATATATGAGAGTACCCTGTTATTATCTTAAAACCTCTACAGCAAAGTGTGTTGCCAAGCTTTTCACTTTTTGTCAATATGATAATTGTGACATCTTACCTCATTGCTATTTTAATTTGAATTTATTTTATTAGCAGTGAAGTTGAACATCTTTTTATATGTTGAGTCATTTTTATCTTTTTTCGGGGGGGTAAATGGTTTATGTCTTTTGTCCATTTTTCTGTTAGGTTATAAAATAAGTTCTTAAGTAACTTAGAGCAGGGGAAAAAAAGCCAGGTTAGCTACAACTGCAAATTACTTGTGAAGAAACAGTTTTGTAGGGCTTTTTGTTGTTGTGGTTTACTCTTATGTGAGAGACCAAAGTTCAAATCTAAGTTTAGTTTATATCAATATTTACTGAGTCCTCCCTGTGGACCAGGCACCAGAGTCAGAGTAAGAAACAGTTCTTGCTGTTAAGTAGCTTACATCTTAGTGGGAAAATGGACTGTGAAATAATCTGGGAGACAGTAGAAGACAGTGATTCAAATATGGATTTGGAGTTATGTGGGCTCGAGTTCAAATTCTGACATTGCCATTTCAACAATGAGCTGTGTAACATTGGGTGGGTCACTCATCTTTCTGCCTAAGTTTCTTAAGATGAAAATAATAATAAGCACCTCATAGAGTTATTATAGAACTACGTTAGTTATTACATGAAAACCACTAACATACTGCCTGGTAAACAGTAAACATACAATAAACAGTAGCTAATAATACTAATAAACAAAAATGATTATAATGATAGTAACAAAAGTGACAGAGGAATTTACAGAGTGCCGTTGTACCGTATATATGCTCATTAAATTTTAGTTGAATTTAAATGTATTATGACTAAGTTATCAAAAATGTTTAAACCATATGCAGTATATTGATGAAATAAAAGTAAATGTTTAAGAAATAGTAAAATCACAGATATAGAAACAACAACTCTGGTATTCTGAATTGTTAATTGTATAAATAAATAGTAGTATAAAATGCAAAACAGTAGAATTCACACATTATTGTCATCCATTGATGCTTTTAAAGACAATTCAGGGAATTACACTTCAATTGATTGAGTCATTTACTAATTTTCTTTCTGTGTATCACCTAATATATACTGCTAAATAAAAGATGAATTCAAAGCTCATGTCTAATTTAAAATATAAAAATATAAGATTTAAAATATTTAAACATAATCAATAAAGATGCTCAATTCATTATGATACAATATAATCTACCTCCTCTAGTTCAAAAAAGTTAGCAAAAATGTCCTAGGAACTATGATCTGGAATGCAGCTCTGTACAAAGCTGTAAGGAAACACATTGGTTTTATTTTACCTGATTACAAACGTCCCAGCTATACCTTGAGGGACATTCATAGAATACAGAAAAGCAAAAAAGGAGAAAAGTCACATGTTATCCTACCACCCTGGAGATAAATTGTATTTGGGTTGTATCATACTCAAAAAAATTCAACAGATGTTTAGGGACCACCAACTATGTGCCAGGTCTAGCTTTTTCTTGTTGCCCTTGTTGTTGTTTGTTTTTGGCCGCACCGCGCAGCATGTGGGATCTCAGTTCCCCAACCAGAGATGGCACCCGCACGCCCTGCAGTGGAAGTGTGGAGTCTTAACCACTGGACTGTCAGGGAATTCCCAAGCCAGGTCTAGTTTTAAGCACTGGGACTGCTTGTACCCCAGGGATGTGGGAAGCATCTTTGCGGTGTAGTCTCCATCCTCCTGAACGGGCAATAGCTTCTGTTCCCTGGGATCAAGACATGGCCTGAAAAATCTACTCGCATTCCAGGGACCTAGATGACCGTGCACAGCACTGTTTAAAACACAGACTGTACATTCTAGAACACACATGCGAATATCACTTTTTCCAAAGGCTTTCATCTTTGCTTGAGCAAGGGACGCTAAAGGCCAGGAAAAATTTGACAGGACTTAAAGCCCAGCCTTGCTTTAAAGAAACCTGAAGTACAAAGCCGAACTCTCAAAACCTGAATTATCAGGTGATTATTCTTGTTTAAAAAGTGATCTTCTTCACTAAAGGATTTGCTGCAATCACTTTTCAATTTTACTGCATTAACCTGAACAGAAGCTACTAGGAATTCTTTTCATTTGAGTCCCAGGGTGTATTTAAATTTTCAACTTAATTTACCAGAAGTTTATTCCAAGTATGAATTTTTGAGAACATGTTAACTGTATACACCTCTAAATATGGCAAATTTTGTCTCTTGCTGGGGACTGTGGAGGAACCCAGCTCAGTGGCTTAGCCGTGTGTTGTTTCTGCTAACATTAGTTCCATTAGAATGCACTCAATAGATGGGGCTTCAAAACTTTGCTAAAATTGCATTGGTTTGCAGAATAGCTATGTTGTGTTAAGATTCATATCTTCCATAAAAGCTTCTAATATTAATCTTTAAAGATCCTAAATTGAGTTAGATTTCTTGATAGGTTCTTAGATGGGTCTCTTCCTTGTCATCCTTTCTCCTGTGGCCCCATGTCATTACTGGTATCAAAATCATCTCAGAGACTTCTTCAAAAATCAAAATACGAGAATATACAAGTCTAAGATGTGTCTGTCACCTTGCAGGCTCATCTTCCAAGGACATTTTCTTCTGGTATAAATTTAATTAAATAAAAGGCATAGTGCCCAGCCATTGCCATTTTGACACCTTCTAGTTAAGGATCGACTGCATTTTCTAACATTTGTGAATGATACTACTATTCGAAAAAAGAATCACAAGGGAGCATCTGGAGTTGGACAGAAAGCAAGTGTTCAACGAATGACTCTCAGAAAAACCGCCCAATGGTTTTACATGTTGCTGCTGAGAGTGTAATTGGTAGAACCTTTCTGGAAAGCAATTTTGCGTTCCATAACTTGATTTACTAATTCCATCTGGGAACTTATCATAAGGAAATAATAAGAGATATAAAGATGTTTGTGCAAATATGTTTACTGTGGCAATTGGTATAATGGTGAAAACTAGAAAAACTACTAAATATTCCTCTATAGGAAATTGGTTTAATAAAATATTACACCATATGATGCTGTGGCAGAGATAGCTTAGCTGCCCAATTTCCATCCTCCTCTTTGTTATTAACAAGACCCTCTATTATTGTGGCCAGCAATGTGCTTAGTTAAAAATACTACATTTCACAGACTTCCTTGCAGACAAGGGGGCCAATAAGATATAAGTAGAAGTCCTTACATGAGACTTCCAAGCGCCTGGATTGCTGCCGAGACCCAGCTGTCTTGATCCCTGAGATGATCGCTCAAGCTCCACCAGCCATTTGGGGAGCACGCGATAAAAGCCAGGAGAATTCTAGTGACTGCAACTCTGACACCCTTGAACCACTGTAATAAAGCCAGTGACTGGCTCCTTCCAGACGTCTCATTATATGACAAAAAATAAACCATTATATGTTTATGCTAGTCAAACCCTGTTCATGGCAGCCAAACACAATTCCTTACTGATACAGATGAAACATTCTGCAACCAGTTAAAATTATCTTTCTGAAAAGTGAAATATAATATTAAAGGAGAAAGGCAGAATATAAAACCCTATATGTGGTATGCCCTACTTTATTCTTAAACTGTACATATATATTATATATGAGTGAACAAACTATAAAATATATTAAAATATTAATGGATGTCTCAGGATTGCCGGTTGTTTGTTATTGTTATGATTTACTTTCCCATGCTTCCTAAATTTTCAACATTGAGAATTTTTTAAAAGTGTTTTTAAGATTGCTTAAGACACACACATGGGTGGTGAATGTATCCATTGATTACATCTACTCTTTGTGGAAAGCAGTGGGTCAAGATGGATCAAAAGCTTTTAGTTTTCATACTTTTTAACTCTACTTCCACTTGACTTATATTGATAAAATAATATGAGACCCAGACAAAGAACTAGGCACAATGATGTTTGCTATAACATTATTTTTGATACTGAAAGAATGGAAACAAACTAAACGTCCAACATCGGAAAAGTTTATAATTAAATAAATTATGGTATATCCATCCTATATTATGAGCACTTACGAATCACAATTAAAAGTAAGAGAAAGAACATTTTGGAACTTGTTTTAGAGCTATTTCCATATCCCTAAATCCCCCCACCCACTGGTGCAATGATGGGCATCAGTGAAACACGGAGGCACCCTCGATCTAGAAGACATTTCTGCCTCAATTGAAATTAGATTTTTATCTGAGTCCACGGCAAGAAATTAGCTTTGTTGAGAAAGACAGAAGATTTTTCTAAATGATGTTTACGTGCCAAGAGCCAAGCCTGGAGGAGTTCATTCTTCAGGTTCTGCCTGTCTGCCATGGCAGCAAGACCGTGAGATTGGCGGCCCAGGTAGGAGGAAGAATGATGTACTGGGTGCAGAAGCCTGAAGTTTCCCCCTCTCCAATCGAGGAAGCAGCAGCTGCTTTTCTGTGCTCTGCATCCCATGCTCCTGGTTCACTCATGTTTCAGTGGAGGCTGTGAGGAAGCTTCTACGCATGATGATAGCCCCCCATCCAGGTACCCACCTTTTGTCTCTCCATTTTTCTGCAGTCAGGTGGGGAAGTAGGTTGGACACCCTCAACCAACGAAGATAAACTTTCCAGCCTCCCACCCTCTGGAGGAAGCATTCTGAGGGCTTTCTTTCCATTCCTCAGGGGTTCTCCAGTGGGTTGAGTCCCAGTTGCCGATGGCAGCAGCTAGCTCCGTAACATACCTTGATTCAACCTATCCTTCTTCTCACTTCTGTTTCCTGATATCACCTTCCAAATAAATAACCCGCGTCCCATTCCAATCCTTACCTCAAGCTCTACTTCTAGGGAAGAACCAAGCAAGGCAGATGGAGTATGGGAGGAAAGAAGAGAAAGAGAAGTAACAGCTCTGATTTATCCAACTTTGGGAATCCAAGAACATTAAGCGTAGTAACCCATTTCCCCTGGTATATTTGACCAACAATTTTGGAAAAACAAAAACATTAAATAGAAAAGAATGTATCAGAGTATATAGCATGTAGTAGGGGTAAGTACTGTTTCATGAGACTTCTGTTTCATGGGTGTGTGTGTAAGTACTGGGTCACAGTGTATAACATATTTCTTTGGTGGACTGTGGTCCAAAAAGCTGGAAAGCCATTGGTCAAGAGGGTACCATATGAGCCCAAGGAATCCCTGCTCTGCTGCAGCAAAATTGTCTAAACATTTATGAAAAAATTTTAATGACATGGAAAACTACTTTTATTTGGGACTGGGAGTGAAGGGGGAAAAAATGACAAAATGTTGGATACATTATAACTACAACTATGTAAGAGAAAAACTATGAAGTAAAAAACAAGGGCCATTTATCTATTTCCAAGTTTATCCAATGGGTGTATATTCCTAAAACACCATTAGTAATGAAAAGGCACTTAATTTAAAACAAGTGTTTTCAAAGACTTCCCTGGTGGTCCAGTGGTTAAAACTATGCCTTCCAGTGCCAGGGGTGCAGGTTTGATCCCTGGTTGGGGAGCTGAGATCCCACATGCCTCACAGCCAAAAAACCAAAACATAAACAGAAGCAATATTGTAACAAACTCAATAAAGACTTTTTAAAAAATGGTCCACACACAAAAAAACTTTAAAACAAGTGTTTGCATATAAAATAAGGGAAAAGCAGGAGACACAGGGCAGGGATTCCATGGGTCTTGTTCCAAGTTCCTAAAATCATGTTTGCTACCCAGAAGCTAAGAACTACTTGTGGGATGAAAGAGTGAAAATTAAGGGGGCCCATGTTCAAAGACCTTAATCTTAGAAGCACACTGTCCAGCCCCAGGGGAGAGGGGGAAGCTGAGTGATGACACTGACCACGTGGCTATAACAGCTGTAAACCTTCCAGCATTTGCTGTGGCCTCCCAGAGTTTCAGATACTGCAGTTGTCACAGATCCTGCTGTTACCACCCATTTGGGAGACAATTCTGTATGTTGGTTTTGAAAAAGGTTTTAATTTTTTCAGTGTTTTATTGAAAAAGCAGTGTAAATGAATTGTTAATAAATTGAGTGGAAGGCATATCTGACAAAACGTTAATCATGGTTTCTTCTGGATAATGGGGTTATAAGAGGCACCAAGATTAGTGAGGATTTAAGGACCAAGACCTGTGGCAAACTCTGTATCTACTAGACCTGTATTTTGTTTTCACAGCCATGCGATGAAACAGGTACTGTTATCCTTATATGACAGAAAAGGAAAATGCTTAATATTAATAACAGCTAATAGTTACTGAGCAATAACTATGTACCAAAAATAATGCTGAAAGCTTTACGTGCATAGTATCGTTTAATTCTCACAATGACCCTATGAACCCTATGAATTTATTTTCCCATTTTACAGATGAGGAAAAGAGAGGATTTAGAGAGGGGTGAGGAAAGAGTGAAACAGCAGGTATAACTGCTTACTCCTTACTGTCTCCAAGGGAGCCGTGATTGACCCTTGGCCAATCCCTGGGAATGTGGCCCTCAGAGAGCTCTTCATATTAGTGATGAATGATTTTGTTATATACACCTGGAGCAGTGGACCATGTCCTACTGGCTTGTCGGGTTGCTTTTGCAATAACATCAGACTTATGATATGTACTTGGTTTCATTGTTGGGTCCCGATTTTTGATTGCCATGGCAGATGGTACAGCAGGAAATACCTATGTTACCAGCCCCCACATAAAAGCCTTGGATCCAGAGACTCAAAGAGTCCTTCCTGGGCAGAGAGAGACATTCCAGACATGTCCCTATGCGTCTCTGTTAGAGAGAAAGCACATCCTGTGTGGCCTCTGATGAGGAAGAGCTTTGGAAGTCTTTGCCTGATCTCTCTGGACTTAGAAGATGTACATCTTTTTCCCTGATGCTTTTTCTCTGTATCCTTTGCTACCAAAAATCCTACTCAAATTGCTATTGGATCTTGTACGTTTTCCCTGAGTGAAACACTACCCAAGACCATGCAACCAGAAAGGTGGTAGAAATAGAATTCAAGCTTAGGAAGCCTGACTTCCAGGCTTGATCTCTTAATCATCATGTCTTACCACCCTATAGCTGGCATATATGTTAGGCACTGCACTTGAAATTGGTGCTATTATTATGATGATTACTGCACTTCTTTGTTTTCTAAATCTTCTTTAATGAACATGCATTGTTTGATCATCAAAGGGAGAAAAATTTGGAAATGTCCACGATTAAGAGGCAGGAAGAAGAGAAGTCAGAAAGGAAATAGACTCCAAGGAAATGTTAGGATGGTACAAATCACCACGTGGAGGAATAGCAAGGTTAAATACAAGGCAGGTTTTTTTTTTTTTTTTTGCGGTACGCGGGTCTGTCACTGTTGCGGCCTCTCCCGTTGCGGAGCACAGGCTCCGGACGCGCAGGCTCAGCGGCCATGGCTCACGGGCCCAGCCGCTCCGCAGCGTGTGGGATCTCCCCGGACCGGGGCACGAACCCGCGTCCCCTGCATCGGCAGGCAGACTCTCAACCACTGCGCCACCAGGGAAGCCCTACAAGGCAGTTTTATTATTATATAGGAGAAAACCTCCTCAGTCTTGGAGTAGGCAAAGATTTATTAGATAGGACACACAAAATACAAATCATAAAAGGAAAAACTGATAAATTGGGCCCCATCAATATTAAACATTTCTACTATGTTAAGACATTGTTAAGTAAGTGAAAAGGTAACTCATGCATTGGAAGCAAATATTTGTTATAGATGTATCTGACAAAGGACTGGTATCCCAAATATACAAAGAATTCTCACAACTTAAGTATATATTAGACGTGGGTTAAGTATCTGAATAGATACTTCACAAAAGAAGATGTAGGAATGGAAAATAAACACAGAAAAAGACTGTCAATATGATGAATCATTAGAGAAATGCAAATGAGAATCACAAAGAGATATGACTGCACACCCATCAGAATGGCTAAAATTAAAGACTGACAACACATAACAACTAGAATTCTTTTACTTTGCTCTTAGGAATGCAACCGGTTTGGAAAGTTCTTTAAAAGTGTACTTACCAGATAGAGGAGTATTTCTAAATATTTACTCCCTCCAAATAATATATGTCCACCCAAATATTTGTATATTAATGTTCATAGCAGTTTTATTCATGAAAGCTAAAACCTGAAAGCAAACTCAAATGTCTGTCAGCAGATGAATGGATAAAGAAATTGTGGATCCTCAATTCAATGGAAAACGAACTAGTTAGCAATGAAAGAGAACACACTTGATACATACAGCAACATGGATGAATCTCAAGAACATCATGTTAAGCAAAAGAAGTTGACACAAAAGAATGCTTTTGATTATATTTTTTTTTTTTTTTTTTTTTTTTTTTTTTTTTTTTTGTGGTACGCGGGCCTCTCACTGTTGTGGCCTCTCCCGTGTGGAGCACAGGCTCCGGACGTGCAGGCTCAGCGGCCATGGCTCACGGGCCCAGCCGCTCCGCGGCATGTGGGATCTTCCCGGACCGGGGCACGAACCCGTGTCCCCTGCATTGGCAGGCGGACTCTCAACCACTGCGCCACCAGGGAAGCCCTGATTATATTTTTGATTATATTTATATGATTATATTTATATGAAATTCCTGTGGTTGTCTTGGGATCTTTTGGAATGATGAAAGTGTTCTTTATCTTTTTTTTTTTTTTTTTTTTTGCGGTACGCGGGTCTCTCACTGTTATGGCCTCTCCCGTTGCAGAGCACAGGCTCCGGACGCGCAGGCTCAGTGGCCATGGCTCACGGGCCCAGCTGCTCCGCGGCATGTGGGATCTTCCCGGACCGGGGCACGAACCCGCGTCCCCTGCATCCGCAGGCGGACTCCCAACCACTGCGCCACCAGGGAAGCCCGTTCTCTATCTTAATTGTGGTGGTGGTTATATAAGTATATACATTTGTAAAAATCCAAGAAACGACACACTAAAAATGGGTGAATTTATTGAATATAAGTTATACCTCAATACTGTTCACTTAAAAATATATAAGGCAAAAATATATATATATATAAATATATAAGGCAGTTTTCATTTGCAGCAACATGGATGGACCTAGAGATTATCATACTAAGTGAAGTAAGTCAGAAAGAGAAAGACAAATACCATATGAGATCACTTTTATGTGGAATCTAACATATGACACAAATGAACCTATCTACGAAAAAGAAATGGACTCACAGACATAGAGAACAGACTTGTGGTTGCCAAGGGGGAGGGATTTGGGGGAGGGATGTTGTGGTAGGTTGGGGTTAGCAGATGTAAACTAATATATATATAGGATGGATAAACAACAAGGTGCTACTGTATAGTACAGGGAACTATATTCAATATCCTGCGATAAACCATAATAGAAAAGAATATGAAAAAGAATGTATAGGGCTTCCCTGGTGGCGCAGTGGTTAAGAATCCGTCTGCCAGTGCAGGGGACACAGGTTCGAGCCCTGGTCCGGGAAGATCCCACATGCTGCGGAACAACTAAGCCCATGCACCACAAGTACTGAGCCTGCACTCTAGAGCCTGTGAACCACAACTACTGAAGCCCGTGCGCCTAGAGCCCGTGCTCCACAGCAAGAGAAGCCACCGCAATGAGAAGCCCGCGCACCACAACGAAGAGTATCCCTGCTCGCTGCAACTAGAGAAAGCCAGCGCACAGCAACGAAGACCCAACGCAGCCAAAAATTTTTTTAAATTTTTGAAAAGAATGTATATATATATGTATATCTGAATCACTTTGCTGTGCAGCAGAAATGAACTCAACCTTATAAATCAACTATACTTCAATAAATAAGTATATATATAGGCAGTTTTATTGAACGGGGACTGGTCAATACTTTCAAATGTTGCAGAAAGGCAAGGAGAAGGTAAATGGGAAAAAGCCATTAGATCTGTCCGATTGGGCGTGACTCGAAGTTTCAAGATTACAAATTCAATAGACTCGGGGGTCAGAAACCTAACTGTTGGGATGTGAGAAGGGTATACTTGACATGTAGAACAACTTGGATGCACAGAGCACCAGATGCTGTCTCACACATGACATACGCCAACCATAGAGCAATAGCTCCCAACCTGCTGAAATCCCAAACCCAGACATCTAATCAAGTACCCAGTTATACTGTTTATTAAAGATACTTTGTAACCTCAAGTAGAGAAATGTAATGATCATCTTCATCACTATAAGAGGTTTTTTTAAAAGAGTAAAACATGAATTTTTCAGCCTTCTCTGCGTTCTCCTATCCGTTCTCAGCAGGAGGTTCCCCTCCTTCTGAACTTAGAAGACTTCCTCTTACATTGGCATAAGTTTCTCCATCTATCTTCTCATCATCCACAGCCCCTCTCCTCTGTGCCAGGAAGATGTCTCCTCCCCCAATTAAGGACTCTCCCCTACCTGTACTGCGAATTCTACCACCACCCTCTTAAGTACTGGAAAGGTTCCTCTTCAGTAAGCATATCCCATCACTCCCTTACCTCTGCCTTCCCTTTGCCTTGACCAGGGGCTCCTAACCCCCAAAGCATTTCTCCCACCTCTTTTCAACACCACAGCTGTCAAACTTCTCAAGCAAGGCAAACCCTTCAGTCACTATTTCCTGATCATATTTCTCACAATCGGGCTTCTCTTTTGCCACAAGAAGCTCTCTCATGCCAAAACCAGTTGGATTCTACAGACATACCCTCCCTAATCCTTCCATAATATTTAACCTGAGGGTCCAGCCCTTTCCTTATTCAATGTCCCTTTTCGGCTTCTGAGAAATGTTTTCTCCCACTTACCAAGCTAGTTCCATTCATTCCTTCCTCCACTAAATCTTCCTACCAAAGAGTTTGGACGTTCCCTCAGAATTTCTGCAACATTCCCTCCACCTCCCCGCCCCACCTCAGGGCAACACTTCTCAAACTCGAATGTGCATGCGACTCCCCTGGGAATCCTGTTAAAAGGCAGATTCTGATTTAGCAGGGTTGGAGTGGGGCCTGAGATTTTGCATATCTAACCAGCTCCCGGGAGACGCTGATGCTGCCAGCTCCGTCCAGGGCAACGCTGAGTAGTAAGATCTCAGAGAAGAGAGCCTGCAGCCAGATTGAAACAGGTTCCACCCCAACGACTCTAAATGTGTCCAACACGAAATGCTCGTGAGCCACAATTTAAGAGCCACACAGTTGAACATTCAGTGAGGATCACCCGTAACTTTAATTCTTTAAGGGAAAGCAGTTTCCCTCAATATATTAGAGATGGATAGGAAGCACAACTCCAGATGTTGCAAAAACACAGTGTCCGTTTTTCATTAGCAGCAGCTGGAATAAGAAGGTGACATTATATGAGAGAGAGGGTTCTGCTGAATCCTCAGGCTGGAAGGCACCTGAAACATAAGAGTTTTCCCTAGAATATGTATTGAATGCCTAGTGACAAGAAGATTCAGTCACTCTCAATTCTGAATAAACCAAACTTCCATCCCCTCACATATGATTGTCCAATTGCACGCACTGCCTTTCTCCATAGATTGTGCCCTTCAACCGGCATTTGATTTTAGATTCATCCTCCCAGACCTATTCAGCTAAGCCAGTAATTCAGCCTTGATGGGATGTCAATGATCCCCCAGGAAGATAACAGTCCCGGTCCTCCTGTGGCACGAAGCTTTGAAAGGCTGGTTTCTTTCATCTCCTTTCCTCCCGTGTATTAGAAAGATTTCTCCCGCAGTTGGAGAATGCATTCAATAGCGTGATTTGGGCCTGACGATTATGAGGTGTCTCAGCTGCACTTTGTTATTTAATCACCTACCAAAAAAAGGGGCCATTTATTGTTCCTGGTACTTCAGCGGTAGACAGACTTCGGATTTCAAATCTTCTATGAGTTCACTAAAACTCCGCTCTGAAGAAAATAAGGTGGCATCAGAACACAGAACATTTGAGAGCAATTTCCTGATGAAAGGCTTCACCTACCGAGGATATTATTTCAGGCAACCAGAAAATAAAGACTGAATTATAAAGCAATTTGTGTCAAGATGCAAGTAATAACTACGAAGAGCAAATGAACGTTATATTATCACTGCTACTGAAATGAGTCAAAATTAATTCACGGTGAACCATTTTTCTAAAGATGGAAAGAATTTGTGGGTTTACTATCATGAACACCCAACAGTAGATGTTAGCATTTGTCAAATACTAAATGCAAATATTCAGATAATTAAATAAGGTCAGAAGAGGATGGGGAACAGAAATGTTGCTTTTGAGTTCACTGAGCAAAATCTGTTATCTGATTGACAATAATTAATTAAAGACAGAAATGAAGTCAGACCTGATCTTACAGTCCCTGCACAGACAGGACACTTCACTTCCTGTCCCTGAATTCTGAGCAATTTATCCTAGGAGAGTTTCCAGGCTTGGGAGAGACACTGTTTAAAGCACACGATGAGAAGAAGTATATATCTCTTTTCATCACTAAATCTCTGCTTGATTCACAACATGACAGGTCTGCTTTTTCGTATTTCAGTGACCCAAGGGTATGAGCTGCAAACGGTCTGGTGTTATCCTGTCCACGCTTCCTGTCACCACCAATGAATCTCCAAGGGAGACACCATGGCATAGTGGGAGGCATGGGAATTGGAGTAAAACACGCCAGGGTGCAAGTCTTGCCTAGGCTGTTTGCTAACTGTGTGATCCTAAATAATTCCCTTAGCCTCTTAGAGAGTCAGTTAACGCAGATGGAATTAATATTACCTAATCCTTAGAATGATGAGGATTAAACAAGTTAACACACACAAAGGACTTAGTCCAGTCAATAAAGGGCTGCTGCTATTGTCCTCAGGGTCACTTCAACACTTCATAATTACCATGCTGAAAATCTGTCATGTTTCTCCATTCCATGCTGGAGAAAGTCCAGTGTAGACTGACAAACAACCACCACCTCCTGATTAGTCCCGCTTCCAGCCCAGACTAGTTAATTCGCTAACCCCTGAGTATCCTTTGGGCTTTCCTATTTGTTTATTCACTCATTCAATCTTTCATTAATTTATCAAGTATATACTGAGTACCCATGATGAGTGTACTGGGATAAGTTCTGGGGTTCCAAAGAAAAGTAAGACACAGCCTCTACGCTCAAAGTGGGTCTAAAAGAAGAGACAGCTATCTATATCAGTATTTATAATGCAATGGGAAATCTGCTGTAAAAGACAGAAAGTGCTACGAGAGCACCAAGAAGGAAGCATTTAATTCAGACCTTGTTTTCCTCCTTCAATGTCTTCCTCCATCTCTGTTATATAAAGTATATTCATCTGTCAAAACTAAACAATTCTAAGCATTGACCCTTTCAATAGGCATTTATCGTGTGCTCGCTTAATGCTCGGCTTCATAGTTAGTGCTGAGCAACCATTAAAAGGGCATTTTCCAGTAGGGGGGTTCCTCAAAAAACTAAAAATAGAGTTGCCATGTGATCCAGCAATCCCACTCCTGGGCATATATCCAGACAAAACTATAATTCAAAAAGATACGTGCACCCCTATATTTCATAGCGGCACTATTCACAATAGCCAGGACATGGGAATAACCTATGTCCACTGACAGATGAATGGATAAAGTAGATGGGGTACAGATACACAATGGAATATTGCTCAGCCATAAAAAAGAATGAAATAATGTCCTTTTCAGCAACATGGGTGGACCTAGAGATTATCACACTAAGTGAAGTAAGTCAGAAAGAGGAAGACAAATACCATATGATATAACTTATATGTGGAATCTAAAAATATGACACAGATGAAACTATCTACAAAACAGAAACAGACTCACAGAATATAGAGAACAGACAAGTGGTTGCCAAGGGGGAGTGCAGGTGGGGGAGGGATGAAGTGGGAGTTTGAGATTAGCAGAAGCAAACTGGTATCCATAGGATGGATAAACAAAAAGGTCCTACTGTATAGCACAGGAAACTATATTCAATATCCTGTGATAAACCATAATGGAAAAGAATGTATATATATGTATAACTGAGTCACTCTGATGTACAGCAGAAATTAACACAACCTTGTACATCAACTATACTTCAATAAAAAAGGGCGTTTTCACAACTCAGTTGCTGTTCATTTATCATCTATCATATACTCTCTTGTATTCCCAACGATGCCATCGTGTGTCTCTATTCTCCAATTTGCTTTTGAGTTCCTTGAAATCAAGGATTGGGTCTTCCTGGATGGATGCCCACAGCTGCTAACACAGCAGAAGCAGATAGTAGATGATCAATAAGTGTTTGTTTATTGCTTCTAAGTCTAAATGCCAAGCTGAGTTTGAGATTCAAAGTAATTTCTACAGAATGTTTATAAGAACTAAATGGATTTAAAATGATGTATAACATAGGCTATTGGCAGCGGATATCTGAACAAAAAGAGGGGAATGGATTCTGAGTAGATAACCAACAAGCTCAGCCGTATCTCCGCCATGATATTTTTAATACAGGATGATTGGCTTCCACTATTTGACACTGAGAATGTTTTGTCTCCGAATATCTGAATAAGATATTGTCATCAGAATGACATTCACATGAATGAATTTTCATCTTGAAAGGACTAGTACACATTTTCCAAGGCAGATGCCATTGTGCTAATTTAAATCCTTGATCAATTTTCTATACATTACAGTGAAAACATTTCCATTTTTGTATTATACTCCCACTTTTACTTTACTGAAATTATTGATATTTTCATTGGGATCAGTTCTCCTTAGGTAAAATTTTCCAACAGAGGTTTGATGTACCATTCAAGTTTTTGTCCACATCAAACTTTACTGATTATATCTTTGCCACCTTATGTTTTCTTTTGTTGCCCTCATTTTTACTAATTCCAATTTTATCTCGGTCAAATTAGACAAACCTAAATGTTATTAAGAAGGTCTCACTCCTGGAGTTTGAATTTTGTGTTGATAATTTCTGAGTCTAATTTTCCACATCAAATTCTAGTTTTCAGTATCACTTAGATGATCTCATTCCACAGCCAGGTTTGTGCTTTTCTAATAAATGTTGTTTGTGAACAGCATTAGCCACTGTCAGTTGGTTATTTCTCCCAAGTCTAGTGTTTGTAGTGATCTGGTCAAATTGTCCTTGGGGTCAAAACAGCAGAGTCCAAATGGTCCTGTCAATGGAGAAGGATCACAGTTTTCCGCTTCAGAAGACACACGTTAGAGATGCAATCGTTTTTCCTTTCTACTCTTATAATACAAACACCCTCTGGAAGAATAAGACTTTAAAATATCAATTGGTGAGAAGCAAGTAATTTAATTAAGAATATACACTCTGCAGAACTGTCAGGGTTCATACCTCACCTCTACCATTTACTACCTGTGTGACTTTTACAGGTTTCGTACTAAATTGTGCCTCAGTTTCCTCACTTTAAAATAGGACTGTTTTGAAGATTAAATGAGTTAATCAGCCCAGAACAATCATTGGTACATAATGACCTCTCAATAAAAGTTAGGTTCCACTAAATGTCCATAAAGAGATGAATGGATAAAGCAGATGTGGTATTTATATACAATGGAATATTACTCAGCCATAAAAAAGAATGAAATAATGTCATTTGTAGCTACATGGATAGACCTAGAAGTGATCATACTAAGTGAGGTAAGTCAGACAAAAACAAATATCATATGATATCGCCTATATGTGGAATCTAAAAAACAGTACAAATGAAGTTATTTACAAAACAGAAATAGACTCACAGTCATAGAAAACAAACTTATGGTTACCAAAGGGGAAAGGGAGGAGGGGTAAATTGAGAGTATGGGATTAACAGATGCACACTACTATGTAGAAAATATTATAGATAACAAGAATTTATTGTATAGCACAGGGAACTACGTTCAGTATCTTATAAAAACTATAATGGAAAATGACTGAAAAAAAAAGAATATAGATATATACACATATGTATAACCAAATCACTTTGCTGTACACCTGAAACTAACACAGTATTGTAAATCAGCTATGCTTCAATAAAAAAACAATAAACAAACAAACTGGATGGAACAAAAACAAAGTTAGTTTCCATTATTACTATCAGCCAGAACAATTCCATCAATGTCCTTCAAATATATTGCTTTACATCTTTGTTCAACTGTGCCGTGCCTCAGTTTTCTCTTCTGAAAAATGGGGCTGTTAATAGTATCTACCTCATGGGGTGGTTGTGCCATTTGAATGTGTAATACAGTGCTTAGAATGATGTGTGGTACAAGGTTAAGTGTGGTTCAAGTGCTGTGTTAGCTGCTATTATTTTTTCACATTAGAGTGAGTGAGTTTACTGCATCCTAAGAGCTAGTTTCCATACAGAATATTGTAGAGGCAACACATGGAGCCTAGGGCCCTGAGGCCAAAGGGTGCCACTAATGAGTATGAAAATACATCGAAAGCAAAAGGGAATCATGCAGCTATGTGAAATGATAATTCATAATAATGTAAGCTCCATGATAGACATTTTTGCCTTTTTGTTCTCTGTTATATACCCAGCACCTGGAACAGTGCCTGGAACATCTTAGGCAGTCAATAAATATTTGTTGATTGAATGCATAAATGAATGAATGAATGTAAAGATTGTGTGGCAATATTGAATATGCTTCTTTTTTTTATTTTATTTTTTATTTATTTATTTATTTTTTTTTGCGGTACGCGGTCCTCTCAGTGTTGTGGCCTCTCCCGTTGCGGAGCACAGGCTCCAGATGCGCAGGCTCAGCGGCCACGGCCCACGGGCCCAGCCGCTCCGCGGCATGTGGGATCTTCCCGGATCGGGGCACGAACCCATGTGCCCTTCATCAGCAGGCGGACTCTCAACCACTGCGCCACCAGGGAAGCCCGAATATGCTTCTTATATAGTATTAAGTAAATAAAGCAAGGTATAAATTTACAGTAAGTCCCCTACATACAAACCTTCAAGTTGCGAACTTTCAAAGATGCGAACGTGCATTCGCATGTCCAATCATGTTAGTTAGTTCATGTGTCTGGCGTACATTGTCACATGCGTGCATCCTGTACAAGTGGTTATGCTTTTGTGTACTTTACTGTACAGTACTGTATAGAATACAGTAGTACAGTATCTTTGTTTCAGGCCCAGGATGTCTGGAAGCAAGTGTAAAAAGCAATGGTGGGCTTCCCTGGTGGCGCAGTGGTTGAGAGTCCGCCTGCCGATGCAGGGGACACGGGTTCGTGCCCCGGTCCGGGAAGATCCCACATGCCGCGGAGCGGCTGGGCCCGTGAGCCATGGCCGCTGAGCCTGCGCGTCCGGAGCCTGTGCTCCGCAACGGGAGAGACCACAACAGTGAGAGGCCCGTGTATCGCAAAAAAAAAAAAAAAAAAAAAAATATATATATATATATATATATATATATATATATATATATATAAAAACAATGGTGATGTAGCTGGTACTACTGAGAAGCGCCAAGAGATAACAATGGAAACTAAAGTGAAAATAATTGAGAGAGTGGAGCGAGGTGAAAAGGTGGTAGGTGTAACTCGTTCTTATAAGTATTATAAACCTATTACAGTACAGTACTATATAGCCAATTGTGTTAGCGGGGTACCTAGGCTAACTGTGTTGAGCTTATGAACAAATTGGACTTACGAATGCACTCTTGGAACTGAACGAATTCGTGTGTAGGGGACTTACTTGTATATTACACTATGATCACAACTTTGTGGAAATATACATGCAAATGATGAAGACCAGAAAGTAATGTGTAGAACTGAAAATAATTGTACTGCTATGCTGTCTGTAATATTGTTATATTGTCTTTTTATACAGCAAAACAAAGAAGGTGAAGGTAAAACGTTTCAAGAGAAAAATTAAAGCCATGTCATAACTTTATATAACGTGGGACACTGCACCCATATCCTTTTCAAGTTAGTCCCGAGAAATCAAATTACAATCATACAGAAAGAAAATTTGACTTAAATCAAATAACTGGGACACTTGATTAGTGGGATTAATTTTTATTTCTGATTTCAAGAGGAAAGCACAAAGGTACACAGACATAAATGGAATACATGTGATATGTAACATACACACACACACACACACACACACACACACACACACACACACACTTCCTTTCAGGTCATATCTTGAGCTGATTATCCATTCAACACAATCTCCTCGACTGGCTCCATCAATCATAGAATACAATGAGTATTTACGTTCATAATGATCTTTCTGGGGCACTGCAAGGACTTCAATCATCAAACAAAGATTCCATTACGTTTACCACCCTATACTTCCTAAGGCATTAAAGGGGCTAATGCATTTTAGAAAGATTTTTCTATGAAAAGATTTGAACAAAGGGTGTCAGGTTAATTTTTAGTTAACCAGAAAATTTAATTAACCAGAATGACTCGTCCCCTGAACTTTCCCATTAAATGAGGTTTGATTGTACTTTGGTTTCTGAAATCCTTGTCTAGCCTCTTCCTATTAATAGGGCCTGGTGGAAAAGACATAGTCCTGGAGTCACCTGCTTAGGGAAGACTAGGCTGTTTTCAGTCTTGAAAACAAAAAGACAACAAGTGAAAAAAATACATATCCTCTTTTTTGAATGCTTCTGACTAGGTTTGCCTTTGACCCTTAGATATGCTGCATGAATCAGCCCAGTTAGAAAACACGAGTTCAAGGTCTTATGGTTTCTATTTAAAACCCTATTAATGTTGTAAGTCTCATTTTGAGAAAATATACATTAGCCATTAAAAATTAATTTATTTTTATTTGTTTTCCAGATTAGCGGTCTTTCTAAAACAGAAAATTAAGGACTTAGTGATTTCATTGGCAGAAGCTAATTGAAGCACATATTTGTGAAATTAGACATGGAGAAGTGAAGCACCACCACTCACTCAACCACAGTGAGAATCATTTTTAACTTATGAGACAGAATAAAAGAAGAGAAATTAATATGCGTGTGATAAGTCCTCCATCTTCCTTCTCATCCTGCTGTGTCTATTAAGGAGGAGTCTGGGTCTTTTGTGATGATAATGGCGACAAGGGCAGAGTTGAAAATCTCAGGGAGTTGGGAGGCAGATGAAAGGAGAGGTCCCGGGCACTGGATTTTGTGCTTTTTAAAATATTAAGTCTTAAATTTATCAATGTTTCCGTGAGAACAGAATAAAAGGACAGTTATTTCTAAAGAGTTGATAATCAACCTGTAGCCCCTCAGGTCTCCCCCCATCCATCCAGCAGCAGGCTTCCTCACAGGGTGTCAGCAGCATTTCAACAAGGCAAACCCCAAAGCACAAGGTCTCATCAAGTCTGTGCTTTGTACCACATGTGCTGGTTTCTCGTTGGCCAAATCAAGTCACGTGGCCAAGCCCACCGCCAATGTGGGAGGGGAACTACACAGGGCACAAATAGGGAGAGGTGTCATTCAGTTAGCATAATAATCTCCAACACATGTTGAAACAATATGACTGTCTCTTCTTGGTAATAATGTCCATCCTCCTAACTCAAAGATGAAATTCACAGATCTGAGTATTTTTTTAAATTAATTTAATTTATTTATTTATTTTTGGCTGCATTGCGTCTTCGTTGCTGTGCATGGGCTTTCTCTAGTTGTGGCAAGCAGGGGTTACTCTTCCTTGCGGAGCGTGGGCTTCTCATTGCAGTGGCTTCTCTTGTTGCGGAGCACAGGCTCTAGGCGCATGGGCTTCAGTAGTTGTGGCACGTGGGCTCAGTAGTTGTGGCTCACGGGCTCTAGAGCACAGTCTCAGTAGTTGTGGCACATGGGCTTAGTTGCTCCGTGGCATGTGGGATCTTCCTGGACTAGGGCTCGAACCCGTGTCCCCTGCATTGGCAGGTGGATTCTTAACCACTGCACCACCAGGGAAGCCCAGAGCTGAGGATTTTTATGGCTCATTCCACATTAAGTGAAGCCTTCCCAGGAATACCCAAGTGGTTCTCTGTTCACAATATACAGCAAATGTTCCTAGTGTCCACTCTTCCCATCTTTCCTTCTGCCTCTTTCACGGGCACTGCAGCAATCTCCCTGTATTTGTTTTCTGTTGTTTCCGTAACAAATGACCATAAAACTAGCGACTTTTTAAAGTCACCACTTCTTATCTGAAAGCCCAAAGTCCAGCAGGCTTGACTGGGTATTCTGTTGGGAACCAGGCTGAAATCAAGGTGTCAGCTGGCCTGGATCTTATCAGGAAGCTCCGGGGCAGAATCTGCTTCCAGGTTCATTCAGGTTGTTCGCAGCATTCTGTGCCAGAGCTATCAGAGGGAGGTCCCTGTTTCCTTGTTGTCTGTTGACATGGGATTGTTCTCAGCTTCTAGAGGCGGATCGCATTCCCTGACTCCTGGACTGCTATGTCTCAAAGCCAACGGTTGAGCACTGAGTCCTTCTCAAGCTTCATATCTCTCTGATCTCTCCTTCTGTTTCATCTCTCCTTCTCTCCTGCCACGTCTCTCTGACTCCTTTGACATCAAGGGCTCAGGGGATTACATTGGGCCCATCTAGAAGATCCAGGATAATCTCCTTATCAGTAGCCTTAATTCCATTTGCAAGATTCCTTCACAGCAATCCTTAGATTAGTGTTTGATTGAGTGAACAGAGAACAAGAACCTTGGGAGGACATCTTTGGAATTCTACCTACCATACCCCAAAGTCTCTTTCTTATCTTATACCTCTCACAAAAACGTCTCTAAAATTCAGTTCTAGGTGGCGGTATAAAGATGTTTCTCCCCTCTTTCCTCTTTAAAATTACTCCCAAACTACAAGAAGAAGAATAAACTGAAACGCCAACTCCATCTTTTATTAAACTAGAAAACATCTTTCCTACCACAATATACAGGTGGAGAAAGTAGATGGAGGAATTATAAATGACTTAACAGAGAGGGGGAAATTCAAACTTAGTGCTTGTGAGAAACAAGCCAATTTGTCTCATGGAAGTCCCAGAAAATCTCAGGAATTCAAGATAACTGAGGGTGAAAAACACTACAGTTACTGATATTTAGGGTTCTCCAATAAAAATTCCAGCTCACCTCCTGACCCATCTATAGGAAGCTCACCAGTGGTCATGCCCCACTCATGCACAAGAGGTTCTAGTCAGCTTTCTATTGTTTGACTCTTTAATATAAAACAGAGAGCCATGGATCGTCAGACATTTGTACAGACAAAGACCAAAACAAACAAAGCAAAAAAAAAGAACCTAAAGGAAACTCAAAGGAGAAGAAAACTCAAAAGTAAATATAATTAACATTCTCAGAGAGATACAAGAAACACTTGCTTCCATAAAATAAGAAGAGTATGCTATAAAAAGAAGTAACCAGAAAATAAGAACCTTTTATAAGTTAAAGACATATTAATAGAAATGAAAAAATTAACATATGGTTTGAAAGATGGAGTCTAGGAAATCTCTCAGAAAATATTTTAAAAGAATGGTGCAATACGAAAGAGAAGGTAAGAGCATTCAAAGATCATTATAAGACAGGGCTTCCCTGGTGGCGCAGTGGTTGGGAATCTGCCTGCCAATGCAGGGGACATGGGTTCGAGCCCTGGTCCAGGAAGATCCCACAGGCCGTGGAACAACTAAGCCTGTGCGCCACAACTACTGAGCCCACGTGCCACAACTACTGAAGCCCACGTGCCTAGAGCCCGTGCTCCACCACAAGAGAAGCCACCACAATGAGAAGCCTGTGCACCGCAATGAAGAGTTGCCCCTGCTCGCCGCAACTAGAGAAAGCCTGCACACAGCAACGAAGACCCAACGCAGCCAAAAATAAAAATAAATAAATAAATTTATTTTAAAAATATTATAAGACATTGAATATCTGAATAATAGGAGTTCCAGAAAAAGAAAAAAGAGAAAAGGAAGGTGGGGATATTATCAAAAGAAGAGTACAAGTTTTTTGGACTTAAGGACTAGAAAAGCCCCACCCATGTGCCCAGTACAACAAATGGGAAAAAGACCTGTACTAATGCATGTTACTGGGAAATTTCAGAAACCAGAATTAAGAAAGGATCCTGGTAAAAATAGCCCACATTCAAAGGGTCAGGAATCAGGGCATTATTGTTTCTCTCAAATGTAAGAGCAGAAAGCTCTCAAAGAGTAGAGCAATGGCTTTAAATTACTGAGGCAAAAACAATTTCCAACCTGGAAGTCTGCACCCAGACAATCAAATCGAAGGATGGAATAAAAACATTTTACGATTTACAGTTTCCAAACCAAAAATCTCTTGTTCACCTTTCCTCAGAGTGTTATTGGGGTATATCTCCACTCCACCCCCAGCTCCCCACAGACACCTCCGTGCCATGAGGAAATAAGCAAGAAGGAGGGACCCAGGAGGCAGGAAATGCAACAAAGAAGCATAGGAAATTCCCAAAACACTGGCAAGGGAGGTTCCTGGACTACAGCTGGGCAACAGACCCAAAGGGCAATCAGTCCAACCTAGAGCAGAACAGAGGGCTTTTGGAAGAAGTTCTTCAATAAAAACCAAAGCAAAATAGGGGAGGAAGAACGAGAAATTTTCTGACAGATTTGACTGTGTAGAAAACGGTTACTAAAGGGGTATTTTATCAAGTGGTTACAGAATGTAGGAAGACATCAACTATGTAAAAACAAAACAAAACAAAACCTAATTTAAAAATAAGATAATTTTTATATTTTAGGGAAAAAAGTAAAGAAAGGAAGTACAATCAGTAAAATACTTGGCTCAAGAGCTAACAATACAAATAAAAACTCTATACGTGGCTTTAATAAAAAAATAGAGGTATGATTATGAGGGTGGTGGTGAGCATGTTCAGAACTGTGGGGAACCACAAGACAAGGCTAACAGTTGAAAGTAGTTGCCTCCAGGGAGCTGGATGGCTGCTGGGGAAAGGAGGGACTGAGGGGCTATAGGGTTATTATAAACTTACTAGAAATAATTATCTTCTAAAATCTATGTGCATGTACACATTGATAAACTTAAAATTAATACTTTAAAAAGCATAAAATCCAGTCCACAGGGTCTCTCCTTTCATCGACCTCCTAGCTCCCTGGGATTTTCTCTTCCTTTTCCCCCCTGAGATTTTTCAACTTCTGCCATGGAGAAGAGAACTAGCCATCCCAGCTGAGCACAGCCCCAGCTGACCCTCCAGCTGAATGCAGCCTCATGAATAGCCCAGGTGAAACACAGAAATGCCCAGCCAACCCAAGAACTGTGAGCTATTGCAGACAGTTGTTGTTTTGAGCCACCCAGTTTTGCGGTGGTTTGTTACACAGCAATAGATGAGTGATACAACATGTAACTAAAACCAATGGATTTCTCCTCCACGTGTACACGCCATTGAGAAACACACTGCAGACTGATTAAGTGTGTAGATTAGCCATTTTCTACATGTGAGACCCCCGGTGGATTATTTATCTCTCATTTTTCTCATCTGTAGAACGGGGATAATAATAATGAACTACCTTATAGGGTTGTTGTGAAGATTAAATGAGTTGATAGATGCAAAGCAACTCAGAAGCGTTCTGAAGTCCATGTGCATTCTCAGTGTTAGCTATTATTTCACCATTCTTCTTTTTTTTTTTTACATCTTTATTGGAGTATAATTGCTTTACAATGGTGTGTTAGTTTCTGCTTTATAACAAGTAGATAAACATGCTTGAAATCTAAATACGTTAGTTATAAATCTCGGTAGCTGTTAGTTCCTAGGAATAAGATGAGACTCCAGTCCTGACTTTCAGACCAACTGCTTGATCAGGCAGGTCTTGTCTGTTTGTTTAACATTTTGTAGTGGACAGTTTTAAACATACACAAAAGTAGAGAAAGTTTGATAAACTCCTATGTACTCAGCTTCAGCAGTTATCAACTTATGGTCAAACTTGTTTCATCTAAATTTCACCTTCTTGTCTCACATGGGATTATTTGAAGCAAATGCCAGATACCATGTCATTTCATCTTTAAATATTTTGAAGAGATGAGACTCTTCCTTGTAAACATAACCCAATATCCATATCACTCCCAAAAGTTTAATATCCTTTTAGTACCATCAAATATTAGAGTCAAACTGCCCTGATTTTTTCTTTATACTTTGCTCAAATCAGGATCTAAACAAGATCTATATATTGCAACTGGTTCATAGATATGCCTGAGGTGTGGTTTATATAGTAAAAGCAGGATAAATGCCTGATTCTTTCTGCTTATTTACCACTTTTCAGCATAAGATTTGGAATCTCAGATCCTCCAAAGCGGAGCAATCTCTTCATCCTCTCTGGTCCTCGTGTAAAATCAGAGGGTGGGATTAGGTAATATCTAAGCTCCTTCCACCTCTATGATTCTAGTATTTTGTCTCCATTATCCCTCAGAATTGTGCAAGCTTGCACATTGAAGTGGCCTTTTCTTGAACCACTTTCTCCCCTCTGAATGCACTTTCTCCTCTCCATTGCCTAGTCAACTCCTATTCATCCTGTAAAGCCCAGCTAGGATGTCACCTTATGCAAGATACATTTAATGGAACAAATGTTAATTGGGTGCTCATTCCTCCTGCTGCCTCTCTACTCACACCACTCTCTTCTGTCTACTCTCCTTCCATAGCACTCTGCACTCACCTCTCTTGGAGTCCTTATTATGGTGCATCTTAATTATTCAACCACATATCTGTTTCCTATGATCATATGTGGATTCCCTGAGTCAGTGAGATCACAAATAAAATGTAGGTCTTATTGGAGTGACCCAATACTGTCTTCATGCTTCAGAGATAATCATGAATTTCCAGAACTGACCAAGTTGGTGAACTCTCAAAGGCCTCTTGACCTTCTGTTATCTCCATTCAACTTCCTATGTACAGGATACTAAATGTGCCTAGGTTCACTTTTGAATTGCCTGTAGAGATGGTCTTTATCTGAGTCTGCATCCTAGAGTATATGGTAGCCAGCATCTCCTAGGAGTTCTCATCAGCCTCTAAAATAGGTGTAGCTTAAAATATAGCACTGGGATACGACTGCTAACACAACATTTTGAGGTATTCAACCACAGTGAACCCAAGAGAAGAAGTCCGATTAGTTTTCCTCCTCTGTGTGTCTGTGTGCGTGTGTTTGTGTGTGTGCACTTTTGTCATTTGCCCTCAGCTCATTTGATTTCAGAGCACAGGCTGCCAAATAACAAGAATAAGAATGAATTGATAGCTAATCTTGTAAACACACTTTGAATAGTGTTGCAGGGCGGGAACCACAAAGGATGGGTTCCAAACTCTCCTAATAGAATGAAGCTGGTCCTCTTGGACTGCTGGTTTGCTGCATGGAAAAACGATGACAAGGGCGCAAAATGGCTTGGCCAGAATGTGATGTTTTAAGCAGATATGTGGTTCTACGCAAAAAATACAGTGAAATATGGAGCCAGTATGCCTTTTGAAGTGTTTCTTAAAATCTTGGAAAATATCTTAGAAATTATTTTGGCAATGATTTGAAACACTACCATTCCTGTGACCCAGGGAGAGTTTGATACTTTAGGTGCTATAATTCCACAATATAAGGATGCTCAGGAAAAACATATGCTTATTAACCGTGCAGAGAGGTCTTGTTCTTTACTCTCTATCTTTGCATATATTCCCTAATGGTTTAAAGAGAGGGATGACACAAAAATGACATCACTGTTGAGGTGAGGTTGAGGTTTCTTGTTGTCAGAAGCCACATAAACATCGTGATTCAATGAGTATTTTTGCCAAGGATCCTTAAATCTGTTCTAGGCCTTTTGGAAAGTTATTTCCAACTCCAAAGGTTGCTCCCCAGGGCCAGTGGAAAGTAGGCAGAGACAGCAGGCACTTAAGCATGGTGTTAGGACTCAGGGGCTACTGAAGTACTTCTCTGCTCTCTATGTCCTCTCCCAAAAAACAAAACAAAACAATACAACTACACCAAGTATACTTCCTTTAAACCAATGCTTTAAAAATGCATTAGTGACGACTTAAAATTTATGTAACACACTGATATAAATTCTGTCTTGTTCCCCCATCCCCATCTCTCCCCCAAAGGACATTTTAGCATAGGATGAGGGGTCTAGTTGCTCCACATCCCACCCACTAAGATTACTTTAGGTATAAAGGACACTTTGCAAACACAGTCTTGTTTATTCCTTTCAATAGCAAGCAGTATAGTTATCTCCATCCAGAGGTGGTGAAGGCTTTGGAGTTAGATTCACGTTGCCTAAATTCTCTAGCGACACACACACACACACACACATGCACACACACACACACACACATACACACACACACCAGATAGCCAAGTTGTTAATTTGAGAACTTGTTAATTTGAGATATTTGTTAATCTGAGAACTAAAACTACCAGGAGGCTGAACTGGTCAGGACATCCTCTCCCTTTTGAATCAAAGCCCCTGGGGAAAGCCAGGGCACTCATAGAAGGCTACTTGGTGTAATCACAACCAAGTCAACCCAAGGCTCTTCCTGGGGAGAGTCAGGAAGCTAGGGAGCCAGGTGTACACAGCCCAACAGGCTTGTGAACAGAGGTTGCCCACCCTCCAACATGCTCACACTTTCGATACTCCTATTCTAGAATCAGCTCATTCAACTGAAATATTAACTGATGACAAGTACTGTTGTAGGTCCTGGGAAGAGAAGCTAACCCAAGTCGTCTAGCAACTTCCTGCTCAGTAGGGGAGCATGAGTGTGAACAACCACCATTTGGGAAAGCTATCAAATCAGTCCATCAGTTACAGAAGTGTTACTGAAAAGGGAATCCATGGGTGCACTCTCTGGGATGGGACCTTTCTCTTGAAAATTTTTTCATGTGTGTTTTCATTTCGATGATAATCTAATAAAAACCATGGAATGTGAGCATATGCTATTTCATCTGAGTGGCCACCTTATAAGTGACATTGTGGAAGAACTGAATCATATACAGGGTAGAAAAGGCAGGCCAAACACCAAGGCTTCTCTGCAGTAGCAGTAAGATAGTCACACGGTGAAAAGCAATTTCGTTTCAGCCACCACTTCAAATTAATGCTATTAACTTGAATTTTATTGGTTTTGCAATTTTGTTTGTATTTTTATTTGTTTGTTTTGGTTTATAATAATATAAGCTCTATAAGTATAAGGCATTTATATATAGTTTTACACATATTCAAGAAACATAATAAAGGGCTTCCCTGGTGGCGCAGTGGTTGAGAGTCCGCCTGCCGATGCAGGGGACACGGGGTCGTGCCCTGGTCCAGGAAGATCCCATATGCCGCGAAGCGGCTGGGCCCGTGAGCCATGGCCGCCGAGCCTGCGCGTCCGGAGCCTGTGCGTCCGGAGCCTGTGCTCCGCAACGGAAGAGGCCGCAGCGGTGAGAGGCCCGCGTACCGCAAAAAAAAAAAGAAACATAATAAAAACTATATAAATCAACCCTGGGGTCCATCAGAAAGTTTTTATTTTTTAAAGGGCTCCACGTATTACTCAACTTGACAAACACTGGGTAGAGCTGACTTCAACTGCATTCTAAGCATGATTGCCTTGATTCGGTTCTCTACTAGCAACACATTTGGGCTACCTGTGCAGGTAGATAAATTATCCCTTTTGCATTGAATTTTAGCTCTCAGGAAGCTACACCACAAACTCAGTAAACTGCACTGCAAAAGCCATGTTCATTTCACATATCATTCTCTCTCTTTCTTCCTCCCGTCTTTCTATCAACACACGCAGGTACTGCACTTGGATATGTAATAGATACAAATGTATCTATTGTAATAGATGTAATAGATACAAATGTAATAGATGTAATAGATACAATGTATCTATTGTATCTGTAATAGATACAAATGTATGTAGATGTAATAGATACAAATGTATAGATACAAATGTATCTATGTAATATGTAATAGATACAAATGTAATAGATACAAATATGGAAGGGATAGGAACGATCCCTGCCTTCACGGAGCTTATAAGCCTAGCAGTGTTTTCCAAAAGCTCGTGACAATCAGCAATACATGGCAGGCATGTTAATACACATTTCTGAGCACCATCACAAGTTCACTGAACCAGAATCTCCAAACAGGTCCAAGAAGCTGTCAATTTAGCAAGTATCCCAGGTAAGTGTTATCAGGAGAATTTTTATGAATTTTTCTACAGATTTTGCTTCTCAGAGTCTGGAGTGGGGTCTAGGAACTGACTATGGTCCTCAGGGATGGAGGAAGTCAGCAAAACATTTTACGTGTGGACAGGAGATGACTGTGTTCGCATTTGAGATGGCAATCGCTCTACCATGTGGATGATGGATGATTAAGGGGCAAAATGAGAGCCCTAAGGCTAGTTAGAAAGGTGCTGGGCCACTGGGACAGGACATAATGGTGACCGGAGTAGAGCAGTGGCAGTGGGAGCTGCAATAGGTGACCAGACTCGAGAGTAATTTAAGAGGAGAATCTACAGGGCCAACTAATGGATGGACACGGGGGTTGAGGGAGAGAGGAGAGTCAAGGCTGACTCCTGAATTTCTGGGCTCAGCTCCTGAGTTGACGGAGAGGCCTTTTTGCTAGGATAGAAGCAGCAGCAGAAGAAGGCTGTGGGGCATGGAAAGGGTAGGTCATGAGTTTAACTTTGGAAAATTTGAGATTAAAGTGCCACAGGTACATCCAAGTGGAGACAGATGTTTCACATGAAGTATCTATGTGAACCTGCTATAGACTGAATGTCCCCCCTCCAAACTTTATCTGTTGAAATCCTCACCCCCATTATAATGGTATTGGGAAGTGGGGGCTTTGGGGGGGATTAGGCAGAGCCCTGATGCATGGGATTGGTGCCCTTATAAAAGAGACTGGAGAGAGCTCCCTTACCTCTTCTGCCGTGTGAGATCACGCAAGAAGATGGCTGTCTATGAGCCAGGAAGAGGGCTCTCACCAGACAGAGTCTGCTGGTGCCTTGACCTTAGACTATAAGCCCCCAGAGCTGTGAGAATAAATGTGGGTTGTCTAAAAACAACCCAGTCTACGGTATGTTCGTTGTAACAGCCCACATGGATTAAGGCAAATCCCTAGCTCGGGAGAAGAGTTTAGGATGGATATTTTCACTTAGGAACCAACAGATAAAAGATTCCTTGAAGATATTGCAGTGGATAAGATTGCCAAGGGAGTGTACACATAGAGAGACGTAAGAATGCTTAAGGCAAAAAAACCTCCGAGGAACATTTAAAGAAAGAAGATGCCAAATGGAGACGTAAAAGGAAAACCAGAAGAGTAAGAAGTCACTGCACCCAAGGGAAAGATTGTTTCAAAGGGGAGAAATGGCCTGCACTGTGGAATGCCGCCAAGGGGTCAGTAAGATAAGAACTGAGACGTGTCCACTGATATGAACAAGTAAGTCATGGGTGATGTCAATCAGAACAATTTCACTGACACAGTGAAGGCAGATCTCAGCCGGCAGAGGAGTGGCAGTCGAGGAAGGGGAGGTGGCAAGGGAGGGCACTCTTTCAGGAAGTTTATCTGAAAGGATAAGGAGAGAGCCATAAAGAACAGGATAGTAAGAGTGAGGGAAGGTGAGCATGTTCAATGCTACCAGGGAGGAACCTACAGAGGAGGAATATTTGTAGCTACAGAGGAAGGACACTGCAGAGGAATAGGTGTCTGGAAGGCTGGAGGACAGGAAAGACAGCAACAGTGAAGGGACTGGCCCTTGATGGAGGTGGTTCAGCTCTTCCATGGAGGTGCTGGTGAGTGGGAAGCACAAGGACGGGAGGAAGACACCATGTGGTCTGGGTGGTGCACCGCCGGGCTGGGATGGGGCACAGAGTCAGAGGTTTGAGGAGAGCAGAGCACAGGAGAGGTGACTAACAAAACACAGCAGGACTCTGGTGGCGCTGAAGCCTGCTCGGGTTACTGCCCACAAAACAATCCGCATGTGGGGTGACTTTCTTCAGCTGCACCACCCCCTGGGGAGAAAGGCAGAAGAGGTGGGTAACTGGACTCAGGCTAGAGGCTTTTCCAAATGTGTTTAGTGGGGAAAAAAAAGTAAAAGGAGTTGAAGAATATATGCACTACCAAATGTAACATTGATAGCTGCGGGAAGCAGCTGCGTAGCACAGGGAGATCAGCTCAGTGCTTTGTGACCACCTGGAGGGGTGGGCTAGGGAGGGTGGGAGGGAGCCGCAAGAGGGAGGAGATATGGGGATATATGTATACGTATAGCTGATTCACTTTGTTACACAGCAGAAACTAACACACCATTGTAAAGCAATTATATACTCCCATAAAGATGTTTTTAAAAAAAAAAGGAGTTGAAAATATTGGTAAGAGAGTGGTTGAGGTGAAGGGGGACATTTGTGATTTGTGACCATGAGGGTGGGTGGCTAAAGTGGAGGGAAGGTTATCTGAGATGAGGGATATTTTAAGGCAACAGCTAACTGCTGTCACAAACTCCAAAAGCTCATTGGCTTCACACAGCAAGAAGTGTCCTTTTCATTCACATAAGAGGCTGATGTGGGGCTTCCCTGGTGGCACAGTGGTTGAGAGGCCGCCTGCCGATGCAGGGGACACGGGTTCGTGCCCTGGTCCGGGAAGATCCCACATGCCGCAGAGCGGCTGGGCCCGTGAGCCATGGCCACTGAGCCTGCGCATCTGGAGCCTATGCTCCGCAACGGGAGAGGCCACAACAGTGAGAGGCCCGCGTACCACAAAAAAAAAAAAAACCAAAAACAAACAAAGAGGCTGATGTGGATGTTCCTCATTGGGCAACAGTTTTCACTCAAGACCCCACGCTGCTTTCACCCTGTGCCTCTGACATCTTCTACAAGCGGGTCCCAAGGCCATCCTGAGCTTCTCCACTCTCGTCAGCAAGAAGGGGAAGAGGCGTGGGCATAATGGGTGAAAGGTTTTTGCATCCCAAGCCAGAAAGTGGCATATATCACTTATGCCCAAGTCACATAGGGTAAAACTCAGGCACATGGACACACTCATGTACCAGGGAACAGGGAAGTGAGTGCCCGGGAAGAATGGGAAGTAGGCTGGGTGATCAACCAGAAGACTTTGTGACAGAGACCAGAGCGTTAGCCGTCCATTTGGATGTGAAGCCACCCAGGTTGCATAGATGCTGAGAGGTGGAAATAAAACCCTGTTTGGGTGAAACATTCTTTAGTGAGGCATAGAGTGGCTGCTAAAGTGGTAAAGTGGGGCCAGAGGGTAAAGGCCAAGAAGCTCAAAGGTATAGCGTGGGCCCATCCTCCCTGGGAGTGGAGGTGAATGGTGTCGAGGCTCTGGGTACTTGGAGGATGGGCAACCTCCACTAGAAGGGCTGCAGCTTGGGGGTAAGTAGCATCCTTTAGAATGAGGCTATCTCAAGGCCAAAGGATGAAGTCTTTATGGAAGCAGCTGAAGACATGGGGCTGGGGGTTGTTAACTGTGGAACAGAGTTGCAGCAGGAGGCAGGAAGGAAGTAGGAGGGAGAAGTCCAGAGCAGGACGGATGGAAGAGAGGTGACCGGAAGGAATTACACCTGAGTAGTCAGCAAGGATTATAGGGGTGTGTGGAAAGGGAGATTTAGCTGGCCCCAAAGTGGCCAAGATAATTGATGTCTGCTATTCCCTGCGGTCAGGAGCATTCAAGGGTCCTGGTTACAACCTGGGCATGTTACTCTTCCCACAGAATTCAAGTCTCTGGTGGGTCAGAAGACGTTCATCCCTCTGGAAGGAGTTAGCAGAGATGTGGCTTTGCGTGTGAAGAGACAGAAGACAGGCTCAGTCAGGGCTCAGGGCTGAGGCAACAGGAATGGGGTTTTCCAATGCAATGGAGGCTCTAACCCTGAGCAGGGAAACGGCTCCCTGTGAATCCCTGGCGCAGAGCAGGCACACTGGTTGACATGAATTCCAATGTAACATCTGATTTTTCGAGATGAATAGAAACTGCCGAGCCATTGCTCTCTGTTAAGTGTTTCAGAGGTGGGAGGGCTCTGAGATTACAGTCTGGATACGGAAACTGCATGCTCCCATCTCGAAAGCTTAGTAGTGAGTATACCACTCTGGCTTGCTATGATGCGCGATGAGGTAGCTCGGTTTGAGAAAAACATCTTGTTGGTTTTGGAGCCAAAAAAAATCAAAGCTGTAAAGACCATATGATCTGTGGCAGCAGTTTCTCTTCAATGACAGGTTTTATAAGTAATCAGAGTAGGAGGCCCTGTCGGGTAAGGCACGAATCTTTCCAAATGCTGTTAACTGGCACAGAAGGATGCCAAATTCATTCCACTTTAACACTTACTCTGTTACCCTGATATGAACAAAAGAGTTACACTAATGGTTATGATTAGTGGAGTACTTTAAGATACCTACATTCCAATGAAGTATTTCCTTTCCCTCTATTTCACAGAGATATGTTCTGATCTACCCCAGATATTCAGTGGAATGTGTGTGAGCCAGAAATTACAATAATAGGAAGGTAGAAGGAAGAGCATTAGAGATGCAAGAAGAGAAGAGAGACAGTTTATCAAGACCTGTATTTTACAATATGAATAATGTTACCTCATTTTTTTGTTTTTTTGGAGCAGAGAAAGGTTTATTGCAGGGCCAAGCAAGGAGAATGGGAGGCTCATGCCCCCCAAACCCTGAACTCTTCCAAGGGTTTGAGCAAAGCAATTTTAAAGGCAAGGTGAGGGAGGGGAGTCTCAGGGTAAGTGATCAGCCCGTGCAAAATCCTCTGATTGTTTGATGTTGAAGTAACAGGGAGGTTAACATTATCAACCCTTAGGCACCAGTAGGTCCAGGGCTACGTGCTCGTGATCATCAAGTAGTTAATTTCCTCCATTTGGTGGTTATCTCATTTTTTTTTAACAATAGGAAGTACTATATAGTATGACAGTGCATTGAGATGAGCAGAGTATGTTAAGAGATGCCAGTACCTCATCCTTCTATTTCCACAGTGCTAGTGTCACTGATAGAGTTTGATCTGCAAGCTGCTTTATTATTTAGCATCTATATACAAACCTCAGGAAGAGGTGTGGATTTTATATATGACCTTGTCTTTACAAACTAAAGAAAAGAAAAAAGAAACTATAGCATACCTCACTACTTTGGAACTACTCTATATAAATAACTACCTGCACTTTATATGAAAGTGGCTTTGACCTTTAGGGAAAGACCTTTTCTACAAGGCAATCGATTTTTGCCATTCCCTGGAGTGTTTACTTAAGAAAGGCTTTCCTGTGATCAAGCTTCCATGGAAAAGACATTATTTCTAACAAACACCGGTTCCTATATGAAAATCGTATGGTCTAAAGTCCATGCTTAGGGTGTGCTGTGATATCCTCTTATGGTACAGAGGCATCATGACTTGAATGGGTTATTTCAGATCAGGCTTCAGAAACTATATGGAGCCGTTGTGCTCTAAAAAGGAGTTTTTTCTATCACAAATTGTTTTGACAGTTCTACCATCCATTGCAGACCTCTTGATATTGCAAAAAGGAATTTTTAAAAAAGAACATGGGCCCTTCTTTCTGAATCAATACTAGACTGGAGATATTTTGGGGAAAAGAGACCTTACAAGACTTGGAGGAAGAGCATCAACAGAATATTTATTATTCTCTCCACTTCCTTCTTCAAAGTGTTGTGATTGAGGTCATTATAAATCTTTGAAAGTAACACTGCTCTTGTATATGCTATACCCACTACCAGAAGATATTTATAGAGATAAAATAGTATCTCACATCCCTTCAGTAAAGTTCCATGAAGCTGTTTCCAAATAAAAATGAATAAATAATGTTTATCTAGGCCCTGCAGATAATGTTAAAAAGCAAAAAATTGATTAGTCCATCAGTTCTTTTATGTGCTGACACTAACACCCTAGAGTTTGGGAGGCTGGCTTATTTTAAGAGAAAATGGTTTAGAAGAGGCAAGGAAAAAATAAAAGACAAACCCATTAATAGATACTGATTTTGTTGTTAACGTTAATTTGATAACTTTGCAATTGCATTTTAACAGTGGTACATTCTTTGAGTTAGCATGATTTGGTGAAAAAAAAAACCCAACATATATTGGGTTGGCCGAAAAGTTCATTCGGGTGTTTCCATAACATCTTACGGAAAATGAAATTTTTGGCCAACACAATATATATAATATAATATGTATATGTACGTTAAGTTTATCATTTCTATTTCAGGGTCAGAAAAAAGATTTGAGATTTGAAAATAAACTGTAATGATGTTGACATGCATTAGAAATCAATTCTCAACCATGGCAATTCAGACTGCTTATTCATGAGAGCCAACGAATAAGTGTGAATCTTAATCAAGTTGCAAGAATCGCCTTTCTCTCCTGCTTTTCAAAGGAGAAGATTCCTCTATATTGAAGGTATATGTTTGAAGTAATAAGGCTCTAATTGTAGTACTTTCTTTAAGTACCTGCATTAAGACATCACATTTAAGCTTAGATTACTCCTAAGATTTCTTTAACACATACACATTTTATAAGCCTAGAAAGCTGCCAACTTGTATTTTTTTTCAATTTCTGAGTTTCAAGGAAGCAATCTTACTGTGTTTGTTTTTATATCCCTGATTCCATGCATGATATCAACACACATTGGGTCTTCTATAAATGTCGGTTGGATGAAAGAGTAAATGAATGTCTTAATGAGGCTTTAGGATGAGGGGAAACACTGTAGAAAGTCACTTCCCTTCCATTAAGATTCAACCTGAAGCATTCTGCAGCCTCTTTAATTGGAATCAATGGATTTTCACATTCGTATTCTGGTGTGGATGCAGCCCTGGCCTCTTAAATTTCTTCACCAGGAGGCATATTACCACTCATCACATCATTTTATGGTTTGTTGAATGTGTTTATCTCTCTTAGGAAACTCTGAACTCTATTACCTTTTCCAGTTTTATGCTCCTGGTGCCTAGCACAGCATGTGATACAGGATAGATTTTCAGTAAGTATTCCATGAATGAATTGGAAGACTTTTGGAATTGCATCCTGTCTTCTGTGGCTTCCCCTTGGCCAACTCACTGCACCCCTGTGGGTCACAGTTTCCTCATCCATAGAATGAACGCTTTTTAAAAATCATCCTGTGACTGCTGCTTAACAGACTAGAAAGGAGTACTTGACTGCACAGTGGTATTAAAGATAGGGTAACTCATGGAAAATGTTCTCCTACACAGAATTTCTTAGAAAGGAGAAGGGGGAAGGAATGCTAGTTTATTTATTACAGTGGACCCTTGGGTTTGATCTGCATGGATCCACTTACATGGGGGTTATTTTCAATAGTAAATATTGCAATACTACACTACCTACGTTGGTTGAATCCTCAGATGTGGAAGCACAGTATGAGTGAAGCTGGGATAGGGAGGAACCACAGATAAGGAGAAACCATGTATCAGGGCAACTGTAAATTATATGCGGATTTTTGCCTGCGTGGAAGGTCAGTGCCCCTAACCTCCCAACACCACTGCATTGTTCCAGGGTCAGCTCTGTATGACTTAATCAACTTTGCAGCCACCCTGTGAGATAGGATGTTCTTATTCCAACAATAAGAAAAATTAAGAAAAGATAAGAAAAATTAGCTTCAGAAAGGTTCATAATTTGCCTAGGATCACACAGTCAGTCAATGTTCAGGCCAGGATTCAAATCCAGTTCTAATGACTTCAAAGTCTATTTACTTTCTTTTAGGCAAATGAGTCCACTTGCTTAAATTCTGATAAAAAAAGAGAACCAGTTTTTAATGAGGGTAGGATATACTCTTTTCATTTTTGCTTCTTCCTTTTACAATTTGAGTCAAGGAAAAATATGGGAGATTCTTGCCAGGAACATACTTCCTAATTCTATTTCATCTGCTTAAGCTCCATGAAGAAAGTGGAAACTGAGGGCATATCAAATAAGGGAAAGAAGCCGTGTATCAAAGCATGAAAAAGGTGGCTCTACCAACTGGATAATATCAATAACATGAGAAGGACTGGTAGAAAAACAAGATAATGACAGGACAGGCCTGATGGGGTGGAGGGAGAGCAAAGAGTGTTTGCCTGATAAGAGCAAAAAGCCCAGGTTATGAGGATCGACATAGGAAATGACAAGTTTGTCGTGGCTTCACAGGAAAAGTCCCATAAGGATCTCTGCACCCTGTGGTGTGTTAGATGATTAGATACCGTGATGGGCACAGGCCACTGCAGTAGATTGTGCATTTCCAAACTAATATCAGACCTATCATAGTTTTAAGGGCTATTCTTTAAATCTTTTGCTGCTTGATTTTGTTTTAACAGGTTAACTTTCATTTTAACAACTTTAGGTGTTATAAGCAGAATAATTCTAGGGATTTGTACATGAATGAGGTCCAACTGCCCCTACACAATCACAGGAGCAATGTGGGATGGATTTGTGTCTGCTCTCAATAGAAAATCTGAAGCAAGTTGATGATATCTTTGACAGGAAATGTAAACGGATTTCTGTAGTGTCCAATGTTCTTCCTGATAACTTAGGTTTTCTCAAAAGTTATACATTGGGCTTCCCTGGTGGTGTACTGTTTGAGAGTCCATCTGCCGATGTAGGGGACACGGGTTCGTGCCCCAGTCTGGGAGGATCCCACATGCCACAGAGCGGCTGAGCCCATGAGCCATGGCCACTGGGCCTGCGCGTCCGGAGCCTGTGCTCCTCAACGGGAGAGGCCACAACAGTGAGAGGCCCGCGTACCACACACACACACAAAAAGTCATACATTAACTCACGATACTCCAGTAAACTTCTAAACTTCTAACGTAAGTTTTCTCCAAATGGAAGCTGTAAGGATCTAAATTTGATGGGAAGAAAGGCAGAGAAAAAGCTCCTATAGAGTGTACACGTGCAAGAAGCCAGGTGCCTGACGGTCAGCCAGTCAACATTGGTTAGGTGGGGGTTGGCTCAGCCTGGGATAAACCAAATTAAGCTGGGGGACTTTTCTTTACACGTTAGAAAAGAACATTCATCATCAAGATCTTTGTTTCTAACAGCAGTCTCCAATAAAAGAAACCAGGGCTACTGGGAGAAGTGGGTGATTCTAAGACTGGGACAGAAAATATGCAAGATGAGCCTGGAGCCTACCGAAGTACCAGAGAGTAAGGAGGTGACCAAACAAAGAAACAAAGAAAATAAAACCATCGCTGGAAGTATGTCAAAGGAACGCAGGAGCCACTGGAAAGAGGTCCCAGTGGGCAAAACTAGAACAATTTGAGCAAATAAGTAAAATAGTATTGGATTATAAACCAAAGTACAGAATAAATATCTATGAATCCATACTGATACAAATGATTTAATAGATAAATAAATGGAAGAAAGTAGACAAATCTCTTAGGCAGAATAATTCCAAATAACTTATGTAACACTCTCCTCTCTAGGAGGTGGAGCATAACCCCCCTCTCCTTAAGAGTGGGCTGTGCAGAAACAGAACACATAATCCTAAAATTTATATGGAACCATAAAAGACCCAGAATTGCCAAAGCAATCCTGAAGAAAAAGAACAAACCAGGAGGCATAACTCTCCCAGACTTTAGACAATACTACAAAGCTATGGTAATCAAAACAGCATGGTATTGGCACAAAAACAAACATATGGATCAATGGAACAGAATAGAGAACACAGAAATAAACCCACACACCTAAGGTCAATTAATCTTCGACAAAGGAGGCAGGAATATACAATGGGAAAAAGTCTCTTCGGCAAGTGGTGTTGGGAACGTTGAACAGCTCCATGTAAATCAATGAAGTTAGAGCACACCCCCACCCCATACACAAAAATAAACTCAAATGGCTTAAAGACTTAAACATAAGACATGACACCATAAAACTCTTAGGAGAGAGCATAGGCAAAACATTTTCTGATATAAATCGTACCAGTGTTTTCTTAGGTCAGTCTCCCAAGGCAATAGAAATAAAAACAAAAGTAGACAAATGGGGCCTAATCAAACTTACAAGCTTTGCACAGCAAAGGAAATCATAAACAAAACAAAAAGATAACCTACAGAATGGGAGAAAATATTTGCAAATGATGTGGCCGACAAGGGCTTAATTTCCAAAATATACAAACAGCCCATACAACTCAATAACAAAAAAACAAACAACTCAATCGAAACATGGGCAGAACAGCTAAATAGACATTTCTTCAAAGAAGACATACAGATGGCCAACAGGCATGTGAAAATATGCTCAACATTGCTAATTATTAGAGAAATATAAATCAAAACTACAATGAGATATCACTTCATGCCAGTCAGAATGGCCAACATTAAAAAGTCTACAAATAACAAATGCTGGAGAGGGTGTGGAGAAAAGAGAACCCTCTTACACTGTTGCTGTGAATGCTAGTTGGTGAAGCCGTTACGGAAAACAGTATGGAGGTTCCTCGGAAAACTAAAAATAGAATTACCATGTGATCCAGCAATCCTACTCCTGGGCATATATCTGGATAAAACTATAATTCAAAAAGATACATGCACCCCAATGTTCATAGCAGCACTATTCACAATAAGCAAGGCATGAAAATAACCTAAATATCCATCGACAGATGAATGGATAAAGAAGATGTGGTACATATACAATGCAATACTGCTAAGCCATATAAAAGAATGAAACAAGGCCATTTGCAGCAACACGGATGCAACTAGAGATTACCATACTAAGTGAAGTAAGTCAGAAAGAAAAATATCATATGATATCACTTATATGTGGAATCTAAAATATGACACAAACAAACCTATCTACAAAACAGACTCATGGACGTAGAGAACAAACTTGTGGTTGCCAAGGGGGAGGGAGTTGGGTGAGGGATGGAGTGGGAGTTTGGGGTTAGCCGATGTAAGAGTTTATATATAGAACGGATAAACGACAAGGTCCTGCTGTGTAGCACAGGGAACTATATTCAATACCCTATGATAAAATATAATGGAAAAAAATATGAAAAAATAATGTATATATATTTATAGCTGAATCACTTTGTTGTACAGCAGAAATTAACACAATATTGTAAAACAACTATGCTTCAATTAAAAAAAAAAAAAAGACTGGGCTGTGCAGAGTGGCTTCTTTCCAGAAAGCACAGTATGGAAAGGGGTGGGAGGAGAATAGTAACTTGACAGGAGGAACCTGACAAGCGCTACCTCAGGCAGGTGATCAAGGTCAACACCAACATCAATCTGTCATGCTTATTACAGGTACCCTTGATGTGACTTAAGGAAAATGGCACTTTACTTCTGTGGTTTTTCTCCCCAAAACCCACACCCAGTAAGAACGACATCAGACAAATCCCAGTACAGAGCTTCTTACAAAATACCTGACTTCTCAAAGCTGTCGAGATCACCAAAAACAAAGAAAGCCTGAGAAACTGTCATAGTACCAGTTCGATGGGCACTCAGATCTATCTCTGTGTGTGTGTGTGTATAAAATGTTTTGGACTCCTTGTGTGGTGGCTGCTAAGAATGTCCCTTTCTTCGAGAATGTCTCCAGATACACAGACATGGGTCTGTGGAATATTCTACATATTTTCTGCCCTTCCAGGTCATGGCTGATTGATCTAAGAATAGATACCATAAGCCAAGATAATTGCATGATCTTCATCCCGTGGAGTATCAGGGAGACTGGGGCTTGGGAGCTGGGCCAGTTCACTGGTAGTGCTCTAAAGAGTTCTGTGTCCTGAGGCCTCGATGTTGCCCTGGTTCTTTCCCACCCCATTCCTGAATCTTGATGGTCCGACATTTGCCATCTATTCATTAGCTATCTCAATATTCATTCAAAAAAAATTTCATTTTACTTTTGCTGAACTAGCTTTTGCTGCTTACAATCACAAAGCCTAAGTGTATATACACACACATAAAATATTTCTAAAATGGGGTCACAGAATTCATTATATCCTGAAGCATCTTTTTCCCATTGTGCTATGTATCTTTTTTTTTTTTTTCTTGCGGTACACGGGCCTCTCACTGTTGTGGCCTCTCTTGTTGTGGAGCACAGGCTCCGGACGCGCAGGCTCAGCGGCCATGGCTCACGGGCCCAGCTGCTCCGCAGCATGTGGGATCCTCCCGGACCGGGGCACGAACCCGTGTCCCCTGCATCGGCAGGCGGACTCTCAACCCCTGCGCCACCAGGGAAGCCCCTGTGCTATGTATCTTGAACATCATTCTACATACTTCTTTTAGTGACTGTACAGCATTTTACGTATGGATGTACTATAATCTATTTAGCCATCTCCCTTCTGATAGGTTATTTTCAGTATTTTTGCCATAGAAAAACAATGCTGAGTGCAGAGGAGGATTATGAGAAGCTGAAGGAAGAGGACATGGCTCCTTTCTCTCTGCTCCTAACTCTAACCTGTCTGCCCCTCCTGAGACAAATAGCTTTATGAGGCTCTAGGCTCTGTAAAGGTTCCAACAAAGAACACTTCGTACTTGGTGGACTGGGAAAGCCAGCTGAGGATCCTTTCTGCCCACAGTCCCCAGCCCTGGAAGCTTTTCACAAAGCAAGGAATCCAGTGAAGACCTTGTCTCAGAGATCTGTGGCCCTCAGGGACAATGACCTCAGTCCCACATCAGCGTGCCACATCTCCTTGGCTCCCAGGAGACCTAGAGGAAATTGACCCAGTGGGCAGAGTCCTCTCGCTCCTGAAGCTGGGAGAGCGGAGGACACTGGGGAACAAGCAAGCTTCCTCCAGGTGACCCAGGAGGGACCTGGCAGCCTGCTGGCTTCTCTACTGCAGCTTCATGGGAGAGAAGACGGCTCTATCTTCCTCCTGGAGGATGCAGGAATGTCACCCTGAAGACTACTCTAGTAAACAGACACTGCCCCAAGGAGTAACCAAGAGCAAGAGACACACCTCTAAGATAGTCTCGCAGTCAAAGAGAGGAAGACCGTTCAGTTCACACAGAACACATGTCCACTTAAGTCAAGCTTCTGGAACAGACAGATGGAAAATTGATTAAAGAAAGAGAACTTAAGGAGATGCAAGTAATCACACACATACACACTCACACACACAGACTTTCCAGCTCTAAAAACACGATTTCCCATCTATACAATTCAGTTGATAAACTGAAGGAGATTTACCGATGGTCTGGTAAATCAAATTAAAGAGTCATCTCAAAACACAGAGCAAAAATTAAAGAGAGGGAATCATCAGGGAAGAGGTGAGAGACTTGGAGGATGCATCAGGGGTGTGTAACCAGCAACTACTAGGCGTTCCAGAGGAGTTAAAGGAACAGATGGAGAAGACGAAGTCATTAAACAAATTAGAAGAACATTTCCCTGCAGTGAGTGAAAGTCTGAGTTTGCAAATTGAAAGGGCTCACTAAGTCCCAGGAATGACTGATGAGAAAACATACACCTTTAGGCAAACCCTGCTAAAGTCTTGAATTCTAAGGATAAAAAGAATAATGGTACATGTTTCTAGGGCAGAACAAAAAAGTTACCTACAAAAGAAAAAGAGTAAGACTCTCATAGTATTTCTCGCTGGCCATGTAGACAACTAAGAGAAAAAAAAGCAGCCCAAGAATTCCATCTCACCAAGTTCTCATTCACCTGTCTGGGAGGGCAAAGGTGTTTACGGATACGCCAGAATTCATAGCGTACAGATGCCATGTCATCCACCAACCCCCGCGATGGCAAAGAACAGCAGTTCTCAACTTTACTGTGAAATCAGCTGAGGAGCTTGTTCAAATGCAGATTCCAGTTCAGCAGGTCTTAGATGGAAAGAGGAGATTCTGCATTTCTAACAAGCTCCCAGGTATGGATCACAGGCAAGGACTCCCAGGCGACCTTTTGGGTTTGGATCCTTGGCTCTACCTCTTTCCAGTTGTGTGAACTTGTTCTTTAACTTTTCTCTGCTTCAGTTTCTTCATCTGTAAAGGGAGGATAATCATAGTAACCACCTCATAGAGTTGTAAACATTAAGTGAGATCACACATGTGAACTTAAACTGAGCCTGGCACATAGTAAGTATTCGATAAATATTGGCTATCACCATAATGAAAGACTCTCTGGCAAAGTGTAATAGGAGTGTTACACTAGAAGTTTTAGAACAGATGTAGATGCTGCGAAGACCATTTTATTATGGTAACTGAAGGTACTGAATGACCTCAGCAAGTCCTGACAGTGGAGAGTACGGAGGCGGGAGTATCATCACTGCCAAGGTTCCATCTGAGAAAGACAGAGGGGAGAGGAGAGAACAAGTGCATTCAGAACCATTTCAGGGTCATCTTGTGGGAAAGATGGCCAGCTTGTTTTCAGATAGTAGAGAAAATGTCTTATCATGAGCACAGGAGTAGAGAAGGTGTCTGTTAACAGGATATAAAAGAATATTAGAATTTCCATGTTAACAGAAGAAAATGAAATGGACTGAACAGAAAATTTATCAAACTAGCAAGAAAAAAAGAATAAACTCAAGTATTACTCTTAAGAATCTTGCAAGAAAATCTAGGAAATTAAAAGTACAATCTAGGGACTTCCCTGGTGGCACAGTGGTTAAGAATCTCCCTGCCAATGCAGCGGACACAGGTTCAAGCCCTGGTCTGGGAAGATACCACATGCCATGGAGCAACTAAGCCCGTGCACCACAACTACTGAGCCTGCGCTCTGGAGCCCACGTGCCACAACTACTGAGTCTGAGAGCCACAACTGCTGAAGGCTGCACACCTAGAGCCCGTGCTCCACAACAAGAGAAGCCACTGCAATGAGAAGCCCGAGCACCGCAATGAAGAGCAGCCTCCGCTCGTCCCAACTAGAGAAAGCCCGCACGCAGCAACGAAGAACCAACACAGCCAAAAATAATAAAATTTGAAAAAATTTTTTTTAAATACAATCTAGTGTCAAGATAGACTTTCTTGACCAATCCTGATAAGCCAGACACTTCGCCGCTGCCACCCCAACAGATCTATCTGACTGTAAAAAATGGCAAATTGGGGAGAATATATATATATAATTAATGAAAGATTGGCTAGCTGTTCACAAAACTGATTCCTTTTCCTCAAGGGATGTACTTTTTCCCCATTATATTTTTACAGCTTATTGAGATACAACTGAGGTACAGTAGCCACGTTTAACGTGTACAGTAGAATGAGTCTTGCCATATGTATAACACCTGTGAAATCATCACCATAATCAAGGTAAAGAACATTCATCACCCCCAAAAGTTTCTTGGTGCCCCTTTATAATCCATCCCTCACTCTCCACTCCATCCCCATGGGCTTACACGTAGCCTACATTTCCTAACTTTCCTATAGGGTCATGGCCGAGTGCCTAGGCGCCGGCCAGAGGGATGTGAGTGGGCCACAGCGTCCTCCAGGCCTAGTCTCCCACACATGACCATTTCTCTCTTCCCCTAGGTCTCGGCTGTCTGTTGACAGCCACGGTGACCAAGGAAGCCGCTGTTGAAGATGGCAGAGTGCTCATCAGGCTGGATCTCTGAATGACTGTGGAGCAGAGTACCCATCCCATTGACAATAAATCTCTATTGTGTTAAACCATTACTTGGGTGTTTGTTGCAGCAACGAGTATTGCCTTAGCTAATACAATAATATTCACAGAACACTTACAAATTGACAAGAAATGACCAAACAACCCAATGGAAAAAGGTTAACGAGAGTCAGTTCACAGGAGGGCAAATCCAAATTATGAACATATGAAACATATGGAAAGATGTTCATATACTAGTAAGTGTGAATATTCAAATTAAAGGAACATACTGAACTAGTAACCATTAAAGAGACAGTACTATCAGGGATGAAGTGGAAAGGGTACTCAAACACTGGTGGTAAAAATGTGAGTTGTTACAAACATTTTGGAAAATTAATCTGGCAACATATACTAAAATAATAAATACACATATTCTTTGCTTTAGTAGTTCCACTCCTGGGAACACATTTCAGACAATAAAGGCACTAGGATACAAGGATATCTTTGTAAGAGAATGTTTATTGCAGGTCGTACATATGACAAAAACAAAAACAATTGAAACATAACTGGAAACAAAAATTATAACTATCAGTAAATGAATGGTTGAATAAATGATAAAATAACCATTCCATGGAAAGTAATGCAGCAAATATGAAAAAATAAATGAGAGCTAAATCAGATAACATGTAGGGATTTCCATGAGGTTTCACTGATTAAGAAAAGAAAAATGCAGAAAAGTGTATATAACACAAACTTATTTTCATTAAACAAAACCTTCCAGTATATGTGTACAAAAATATGTTTATATGTATATATGTGTGTGTGTAAACTTAAAAGAGCATGGAGGGATTCCCTGGTGGCGCAGTGGTTGAGAGTCCGCCTGCCGATGCAGGGCACACGTGTTCGTGTCCCGGTCTGGGAAGATCCCACATGCCGCGGAGCGGCTGGGCCCGTGAGCCATGGCCACTGAGCCTGCACGTCCGGGGCCTGTGCTCCGCAACGGGAGAGACCACAACGGTGAGAGGCCCGCGTACCGCCAAAAAAAAAAGAGCATGGAAAACTATTTAGAGATAACATAGGACATTAAAACACGAATCATAAGTATGGTTGGGGAGGAAGGTATGAGAGGTTAAATAATGGCTCCCCAAGATGTCCATGTTCTAATCCTCAGAACCTGTGAATATTACCTTTTATGGCAAAAGGAACTTCACAGGTGTGATTAAATTAAGAACCTCAAACTGGGGAAATTATCCTAGATAATTTAGGAAATTATCCTAGGAAATTATCCTAGAGTGGGCCCAGTATCACTGCAGGGGTTTTTATAAGAGGGAGGCAGGTGAGGATAGAAAAGAAAGGAGAGAGAGGAAAAGGCAGTGGGACAACATTGGCAGCCACAAGCCAAGGGATGCAGCCACCAAGAGCTGGAAAGCACAGGGAACAAACAGATTCTCCCCTGGAGCCTCTGAAAGGAATCAGCCCTGGCCACACCTTGATTTTAGCCCTGTAAGACTCGTTTCAACTTCTGGCCTCTGGAACTATCAGAGAAATAAATGTCTGCTTTAAGCTACTACGTATGTGGATACTTGTTACAACAGCAACAGGAAACTAACGCAGGGGTGATATTGGTAAAGGGAGTGGTAAGTGAAAATCTTAGATGAGTCCCTAATGACCTTCATCTGTGTGTCATCTTCTCCTCTCGGGTGTGGGTGGAATCAGTGAATATGATGGGATATCCCTCCTGTGATTAGGTTAGATGGTGAAAGTGAAGGGATTTTTGAAGATGTAATTAGGTTTGACTTTGAATTCATCAAAAACATTGTCCTGGGTGATCCTGATTTAATCAAGTAAACTCTTTAAAAGAGGGCTTAGGCCTTCCCTGAGATCAGAAATGCTGGCTTTGCAGAAATCGGTCACCACGAGTTCTACAGCCCCAGTGGATGAATTCTGCCAACAACCGCATGAGCTTAGAAGGGGATGCCGAGCTTCAGATGAAACTGCAACCCCAAAGACACCTTAATGCAGCCTGTGAGACCCTGATCAGAGGACCCAGCTGAGCCATGCCCAAACGCTTGACCCAAAGAAACGGGGAGATCATAAATGGGTGTTATTTTAAGCCTTTGAGTTGGGAGTAATTTCTTACACAATAGAAAACTAATACAGAGGGTGAAAATAGAGGACAAAGGAAAGATGAGGTAGAAGAAAGAAATTACTGCACTCAAAAATGATACTGATTATATTTATAATCAATATAAAACCGTAGAGATTGATATAAAGTAAAAATGAATATTTTAAAGGGAAAAAATAAACCTCACAAACATGTGGAAATGTAAAGAACAATTGTTGATTGAATTTCGAAGAATTTGGGGGAATGGTATGTGAGAAAGCGAGAAGGATGAAGGTACCTGTGCTGCTATAAAGTGAGAAATGAGAGAGAGATGGCGGAAAGGACTTTAAGAAGTTTAGCTGTATGTTTTAAGTGGAATGCCCTTTGGTACACATTGGGGTGGTTTCAGTGGAGTTTTTCACTGTAGTCAATGTGGGGATGTTGACGATATTTCTTTTGGCTACAAGGTAATGCTAAGGCTGTCTAGAACGTGGCCCCTCTTTCTATGGATTATGGTCCCCCAAATTCCCTGTGGCCCCCCCATAGCCCTTGGGCGAAAGCCCACGCTTCTTAGCAGGACTCCCGAGCCTCGTACCTTTGGCCCAACCTGTCTATGTACAGAGCTTTCGTTCTTTCCATTTAAATCACAGAGGCACATAGCCCTCCTTTATATATATATGGAGCCATCTTATGCGGTTATATCAGTAGGACAGGTTCTTACAGTGGAATTGCTGGGTGAAAGGATATGCACATTAAATTATGATTAAATCTTTATGTTTTCAAAGTTTGTCTCCATAAGAAACCTGTATCGAGGGGCTTCCCTGGTGGCGCAGTGGTTGAGAGTCCGCCTGCCGATGCAGGGGACGCGGGTTCGTGCCCCGGTCCAGGAGGATCCCACATACTGCGGAGCGGCTGGGCCCGTGAGCCATGGCCGCTGAGCCTGCGCGTCCAGAGCCTGTGCTCCGCAGCGGGAGAGACCGCAACAGTGAGAGGCCCGCGTCCCGCAAAAAAAAAAAAAAAAAAAAACAAACCTGTATCGAGCTATAGCCTCCTCCACATAGGGCATGAGAGGGCCCATTTCCCCATATCTTGCCTGCTGCAATAGTATAAATATTGATAATACCATTTATCAGAAATCTTAAAAATTTTTGCCTATCGGGCAAAAAACGATAAAGCTTGTTTCTCTGATATGCATCAGCCATTTGCATTATTTCTCTGAACTGCCCATTCATAACCTTCCAGTCTGAAATGACTGTTGCCAAATGAAAGGCAAACCACCTTCTGTGGGACACAGTGACAGAAAAACTTCCCCCTTCCAACAGTATCACCATGGAGTGGTGAAGGACTGAGTATCTCACCATCTAAGCTATTCTGTTACTCACAAAAAGCTGCTTTGGGAAAACATTCTGGTGAGTAAAACAGTAAAAATATTCCTGCCTACTAAGGTATGTGATACAACACAAATGAATCATTAAAATCATTGTAAGAATAGCTCTCATTTAAGTATAAAAGTCAGCAGGGAAAGTTTTTTCAGGGTTTGCTACAATAATCTACTCTGACTTAATGTCTTCTCTCTTACAAGGTTCTAAAGCGTTGCCAAATTTATCTTGTTCACCTGCTTCGCTCTGCTAACTTTCAAAGGAGCTGGATCTACATTGTTGAAACTCCATAGGGTAATATTTAGTTACCATTTTACTAAAGATCCCTGGCTGAGTCAACAAGCATAACTCACTTCATTCATTCATCCACTCATTCATTCATTCAAAAAAATATTTAACATGGATTACACACTAGGCTTCTGGTAAGACTGAGGAAACGGTGATGAACATAACTGACATATACCCTGTCTTCATGGATGTATAGTTTAGTGGGAGAAGTCAGTTCAATAAACAGAGCATTATTTTATAGTGTGATGATTAAGGAAGTTCAGTAAGCAGTCGTGGCTGGTTTGGGGTGGGCATGGGGAAGAGTGCTCCAAGCAGAGGAAACTGCATGTCTTTTATCAAAAACTATCATCATGATCGTGTGATATTCCCTAAGCATGCATGATGTTAGCTAGACATGGAATCAACAACTGTGAAAATTTTAAGAACCTTGATACATCCACTAGAGTCTCTGCCTCTGCCAGACAGGGAAGGGTCTCCCTAGAGTCGCTGGAACCTCTTGCCTGCTCTACAATCATTCAGCTGACATCTGTGGGGCATCTTCTCCATGCCGAGCTATGTGTTGGACATTGTGAATACCTAGCTGAATAAGACACCATTGCTAGCCTCAAGGGTCAATAGTCTCATAGGGATGGGAGGAGATAGACAAATAAGTAACTATTACCATAATTCCACATGATAAATACTGTGGAAGAGGAAGTATGGACATTATGAGATGAGAATAAAAGGAAGGAATGAACTTACTCCACCAGGGAGCGGGGAAGGAATCACAGATCTTGATGAGTGGATATTTACCAGAAAGTCAAACGGGGAAAGATGTTTTTTGTCGTTGTTAAACAGAAGGAACACCAAGGCTGAAAAGGAAACATGTACATCCAGATGGTGAAGGCCTTGACTGGTGAGTGAGCAATGATGTCTGGACTGTTAACCCCAGGAGAGGATGGGTGAAGGTGTTATACAGGAAGTGTCATGGCAACCATCCATCTATGCAATGGAGGATTTATTTTCAGAGCCCACTCTGAACAGGAAGTAATCTTTTACACCCCCTAAAATTTAAGCCACTCTTTCCTCACCCTCCGCCATTACAGCTCCAAATAATGCAATCCCATAGGGGTACTGCCTATTCCAGGAAGTCCAGAGACAGATTTGCCTAAGACCAACCATTCCTGTGGCTAATGTTCAGAAGCTGAGAACTACTAGCAAAAGTAATAAAAACCTGAGATAAAAAAGTGAGCATCACAGTACAGGTACCCCAGGAATCAAACAGTGAGAAGCACACAGAGGGATACTGTTAAGGGTTATTACCAGTTTCTTAGGAAAGATCCACTGGAGACAAATGAAACCACCCATTACGTATCCTCTTTATGGTTAGCTGAATATAACTGTGTATGATAAACTTGAGAGTGTTCTCATTTCAGAGTGTGGCTTCAGTCATCATCTTTTGCCGTCTTCATAAATTCCCTAGTTAAAGAACCCTTCTGTATAGGGTTCTGTATGCAGATGTCTGTGCTGAGCAGACAGTCAAGAGTTCAGTGTCCAGGGTGGACAAAACCAGCTAACAAGGCCCCCATTTAGACTGCTGCCTGGACGTGTCACCTGCGACACAGCTTAAGGTGTTTGGACTTCATTCTGTAGGCCAGAAATTCCTAGTGTCTGAGCAGTGAAAGAGCTGTACAGATCCTCTTAGACCTTCGGGTAACCAGGCAGGACCCGAGGCAATCATAGTCCTAAGCTCTTGGCCTTCAGCCACAAATAATCTCTTCCATTTAGCCCAATGGAAGCCTAAAACTATTACAGTTTCCTATGTGTAGATAAGTGAAAAGACCAGACTGCAAGGGGCAGCTGTAATGAACTGTGGTTATTGTTCTGAAACACGGGCACCTCCAACTCAAAGCTTTGGATGCCTCTCTGGGTGTGCCAAGGAAATAGGCTTGTAGGATAGAAGACCTGGGTAGGACGTCCACACTGGGATAATGAAGGCAAATTAGCAGGAAGGATTGAGAGCAGAGGTAAAGTCATCATTAAATTACCCTTTGAGATGCAATTACACGAAAGATAGTAAACAGCTGCTATCCATCTCTTTCTAGAAATGAGACAGAACTGGGTTTTAACTGCAGCCTGAGGAATTGATGTTAGATAAAAGGATGCAACAGGACCACTTCCACGCTCTCAAGTCACTCGTGTTTATACTACGAGAGCTTTCCTTGTATAAGTATCATAGTCTGCTTTGATATGGAGTCACCAGTGTATTCATCTGCCATGTTCATTCATTTTTATATCCACAATACAGAGTGGGCTTTCAATAAATGTCGCATTCCATTAACTTGTCAAGTGATGGTGATCAGGAGAGACAGGATGAAATTACCTGAAATTCATTAAATACAGAACAAATTTCCTCACTTGGAATGTCTTAGGAATCATGGACCATGGAGCCATGATGTATCCTTTTGTTATGCCTTTTTATTTCTCACACCCCTGTCTCCCAAGTTCTAAACTGAGAAACTCATACTCTCTTCTATGGAGGTAGTTGACTTACTGAATTTTCAAGAGTGAAATGTCATTGGTTATGTTCCTTTGGAACTTAAATCTATGAGATGTTCTTTAGCATAAATACATTCTATAGTTGAAGATTTACTGCTCTGTTCGCCGCATGTTCTGAATTCATTATGTAGTTCCTGATTCTTCAGTTGCCAGTTTTTCACATCCCTGTATTGTCATCTTGCTCCCTCCCTGACTACATGCCCTGCCTGGGGACAGACAAAGAACCAATTAATGTATTGGGTTTTTCCTGCTCTATGAACTCTACTATCTTGAAACAGGAAGGGGGAATAAAAGGAAAACCTTGTTTTTGCTACTTGTCTGAATTTAAACAATCTCAGAGCTTTACTAAGACTTCTGTAAAAAGGAGTCATCAGGCTTCCCTGTTGGCACAGTGGTTGAGAATCCACCTGCCAATACAGGGGACACGGGTTCAAGCCCCGGTCTGGGAAGATCCCACAGGCTGCAAAGCAACTAAGCCCGTGCGCCACAACTACTGAGCCTGTGCTCTAGAGCCTGCGAGCCACAACTACTGAAGCCCGCGCGCCTAAAGCCCTTGCTCTGCAACAAGAGAAGCCACCGCGATGAGAAGCCCACACAACGCTTCGAAGAGTAGCCCCCACTCGCCGCAACTAGAGAAAGCCACGCGCAGCAACGAAGACCATAAGTTAATTAATTTTTTAAAAAATGAATCATTGCAGTGAATAAAACTCCAATCTGCATAAGTCTTAAAACCCACTATAGCAGTCGGGGTCCTGGCAGGGAATAATTGACACACTCAATTACCTCGGGAGTAAATGAGGAGAGTTTAAGAATTATTTCATGAAGATGGGTCAGAGTTAAGGGAACCAACCAGAAATGGTGAAGCACCCAAGAATGAGCCACATTAGGGAGCTATTAACATCCATAGAGTTGGAAGGGCAAAGTGATGGCCCCGGTCATTGCTGAGGCCTGGGAGAGGGCCTGCCTGGCTGGAGCTATGGTCTGAAGTAGAACACAACTGCCAAGTCAAAACCTGGCAGGGAATAAATAACCCATCCTCTCTCCTCCAGCCCTCAGACCTCCTGATGGTGGTTCCCATTGGCCAATCCAACGTGAGGTCTCCAGAGATCTGCCTCTGGAGATACAGAACATGGGGAGAAAGGGTAAGTATTTTGGGGGTGTCAAACAAAGAACATGGAGCTACTCACGGTATCAGTCGGGCTCCAACAGGGACAAATGGTAACCCTTAGTTAGAATAATACATCAAGAGCTCCCCCACAAGGCATCTCTTTACAAAAGTGTGGGCAGGACATGGGGGAACCACAGAGGTCCATGCAGTAACCTGGAATTAGTAGCAATGGAGGTATTACCACCTAATGATTCTAATACCAATTCTAACGTGTGAGGTTTTTTTCCCCCATACCACCCAGCAATTCCAACACCAGCTGGGCGTCCTACAATTTAACTCAGTTCTGACGCTGTCCACCTGGAGAAGAAATCAGATCCCACCACTTAAGGGCTCAGCCCCACAAGACTGCCCTCCACTTTGGATGCCAATCAGAAGTCCAGATTTTTATCTGTGCTACTGACCAACTGGCTATAAATTAGAGGTTCCCACGACCCCCTTCTCAGTTAATTTGCTAGAGAAGCTCACAGAACTCAGGATTACTGACTTATTACAAAAGATATTGAAGGATACAATGCAACAGCCAGATGAAGAGATACATAGGGCAAGATCCTAAACAAAGGAGCTTCTGTCCTCATGGAGTTTGGGGCCTGGCACAGTGGCACATGGAAGTATTCTGGTTCACCAACCTGGAAGCTCTCCAAACCCCATCCTTGTCCGTTTTTATGGAGGCTTCATTACGTAGGCACGACTGATTAAGTCAATGGCCATTGGTGGTTGAATTCACTCTCCAGCCCCTCTCCTCTCCCTGGAGGTCAGGGAGGTGGGACTGACAGTTCCAACCCTCCAATCACATGGTAGTTTCCCCTGGCAACCAGTTTCCATTCTTTGGTTATCTGGGGGTTTTCCAAAGGTTGCCTCATTAACAAAAGACCCGCCCCCCATCATTTAGGGAATTCCAAGGGTTTTAGGAGCTATGTGCCAGGATTGGAGCAAAGACCAAATATATATATATATAGTTTTTATTATAAAGTACAATATTATACCTCCCCAGCCCCAAAGAGGCAAGGGGAGAACACTGATACCAGAACCCGGAAGGAGAGTGTGTGGAGGAGGCTGCCTTGAGAGGAGCAGTGGCGTTTGATGAAGAAACACAAACAGCCTAAGGGAGAACCAGGGTGTAAATACCCTGACCTCCCCCTTATTCCACCCTCTAGAGTCCCACCAGGGCCTCCAGTTAGCCAAAATGCACTGGAGGCCAAGGCAAATGGACCTCTGGTAATATGCCCATATAGGTCAGCCTCCCGACAGGGAGTAGGGTGGAGAAGAGTGAAAGGTGAACCTAGAGAGCCCAAAGATACCTAGCACACCTGCTTTTAAGTCTCTCTTTTCCTTCCTTCCCTCCTTCTTTCCTTCCTTCTTTCCTTCCTTCCTTCCTTCCTTCCTTCCTCCCTCCCTCCCTTCCACTAAATTTTACTAACCTTGATACCAGTGGTCCCCAACATTTTGGGCACCAGGGACCGTGGAAGACAATTTTTCCACGGACAGGGCGGCGGTGGGGGAAATGGTTCAGGAAGTAATGCGAGCTCTGGGGAGCCACGGGGGAGCGGCGGATGAAGCTTCGCTCGCTCGCTCACCTCCTGCTGTGCAGCACTGTGGTTCTCACACAAATTATTTCATTTAACCCTTAAGATTTCTCTCTAAGGCAGGAAATATTGCTTTTCCCCCCAGCAAGCGTCCTCCACCATGTTGACCTCTCAGCCATTTCAACCTTTTTAATAGAAGAGCTCTTTTTAAAAAATGAAACCTCACTGGAACTCTAATATATGAAACCAGTCAAGGAGTATATATTAATGGAAAGTTTAAAATGTAAATTTACATTTCCTTATAATTAGGTTAACCAAGGAGAACAGGATTTTTTTTTTTTTTTTTTTTTTTTTTTGCTGCACCTAGAGGCTTGTGGGATCTTAGTTCCCCGACCAGGGATCGAACCCGGGCCCTCAGCAGTGAGAGTGCAGAGTCCTAACCACTGGACCACCAGGGAAGTCCCTGAGAACAGGATTTTTGGTTAATGCAAAAGTTTGACATTGGTTTCACTAGCTTCCATTAACATCAGCAACCGCAAATGTTGATAGACTCCCTGAAACAGAGTTTGATGACCACTGAAATAAGTGACTGTGGAAACAGGAAATTTCAGTTTTTTCGACCTAAAATTTCCCGGCAATGCCTCCCTTTTGTAATCAGAATCTGACTACTAGAACACGTGAGATACAACTGACAGCTACACTTTTCCGGTCACCTGGTCAGGAAATCTCATCCCTCTGAAAACTCATCCTTTATACCTCAGTTATCGAACACTTTGGAGCAGCTTAGCCCAGGAAATGAAGGCTCTTGTTAAAAACACGGAGATTTAGGAAGCCGGGACGCGATTAACCATGTTGGCATTTGGCCAAATGACCAGTTAACAACCAGGGCCAGGAAAATAAGTGCTGATTAGTAATCCCTGGGTTTAGACCCAATCCTAACAATCCACTGTGACAGACCAGAAAATTCCTAACCTATTGTAGCTGCAACCACGCTGCCTTGAACAAAAAAGTATTAGTCTAATCAAAATTTATTCACCAGTGCTCTACTCATAAAGAAAAAAAATCCTGTAAGATTATTTATATTTAAATCTAGCAGACTGGAAATCACCTAGGTGCTCTCCAGGAAACATAAAATTAAACTTTGAACCTACACGTGAGGTTTCTAATGTTTGTTTAAAAAATGTTTGGATGTTGAATTTAGTCTTCATTCATTCATTCATTTAACAAATATTTGAATGCAGGTCATGCTCCAGGAGCTATTCTAAATTCCCCATAAGTCTCAGCGAGCGATATACCAGAAAGAACACTGGTTCCGAAGTCGATTGGAATTGGTGTACCGGTTTTGAATGCATTTTATCAAGTAACAGAATACCAAACTTACACCGGCTCAAACTAACCTTTTACATTTTTGTCCAATTCCTAGAAGTCTGGAGGGAAGCAGCTGCTGCCAGTTGTTCAGAGGCTTGACCACAAGGGGCTGCATCTCTGCAGTGCTGCTGGTCTTTCTCTCATACTCATCCCTCTGTGGTGACCAGATGGCTGTGAGGGAAGGAGGACATGAGGACATGGGTTGGTGATGGCGATCTTGGAGGAGGGTTGTGATGAAGGTAAGTCCCATTAGGGGCATGTTGTCAGGGGACTTGGTGATGCCATGACACTTAGCATATGTGTCCTATAGGCCAGTAGAGATACAGAACTGGATTTGAAGTCAGAGTTGAGGAGGACGTCTAAGGAGGCAAGAAGGCAGGAAGAGTCAAAATCGAGAGGTTAGGGGAAGAGTGAATTCTTAGAACTGAGAGATATACCCCTTCTGTAAACAGGGATTGGTCTGAAAGGGAGGTGAGTGTAGATGGGACAGCTGAAATATGGTAGCCTCAACAAAGAGGGAGGTAATGTCCTCTGGGAGGGGGATTGGGGCCATATTGAGTGATTGGATTGGAAACAGCCAGTGTGGGGATGTGTAAGGGCTGAAGAAAACTGGCTCAGCTGGTAGCATGATAAAACTTGTAGTGATTCAGGTCTGCAGATTTCCAGTTTCCCCAGCAGCAGTTCAGGGCCTAAGAGAGGAAACACAGCCAGAGGACACGAATGACACAAGGATGGTGATGGCCACGGATGATGAGGGCTTCAGGAGTGTCCATGGTGACCAGGTAGAAGAGGCTGACTAGAATCCCAGCTAAGCAAGGAGAGCATTCAGGGAGTCCCCCATCTACGAGGAAGTCCCCTGGCGCCATGTCTCAGGCTCCTTCTCCTGGAGAAGGAAGAACTTTGGGATTCCTTTCCCTACAAGACCAGCTGCAGAGCACCAGTGGTAGATAAGTTTTCCAAGAAAAAACAGAGAAGGGACAACTGGAATCAAACGATGAAGAGGTTAGCCAGGCTCCAGGTTCTAGCAAACTCTGGTGTAATAGAACTTTATCTCCAGATCCCGGATCACTTCTGAGGGGCTAACTCTAAATCCTGCTGAACTGACATACTTTCTCTTATGTTTATACTTTGCTTCTTATCCTTGTATTTTTGAGTGGGGTTCTCCAAACCTCCTTCCCCTATGGAGGGCTTTCTTTTTTTTAAGATTTTTTTGTTGCGGACCATTTTTAAAGTCTTTATTGAATTTATTACAATGTTACTTCTGTTTTCTGTTTTGGTTTTTTGGCCATGAGGCATGCGGATCTTAGCTCCCTGACCAGGGGTTGAACCCGCACCCCCTGCATTGGAAGGCAAAGTCTTAATCACTGGACCGCCAGGTGAAGTGAAGTCCCCTGCTATGGAGGGTTCTAACTCTGAAGAACATGCTGGTATATCCTTTAAGAAGACTCCTCCGTAGCACAGGGAGATCAGCTCCATGCTTTTTGTCCACCTAGAGGGGTGGGATAGGGAGGGCGGGAGGGAGATGAAAGAGGGAGGGGATATGGGGATATATGTATACATATAGCTGATTCAGTTTGTTATATAGCAGAAACTAACACACCATTGTAAAACAATTATGCTCTAATAAAGATGTTAAAAAAAAAAAAAAGACTCCTCCTACCAAGTTCTGACCAGTAGAGGCACTGATGCAGAATTAGCCACTCTCTCGTCACAGGATGGTCATCTACACTTCTGTGGCCCTCCAGGATCATTCCTGGTTCCTGGGGAAGTTCCTTGTACTCATGTAGCAACACAGGAAGGGGGTGAGTATTAGGCGAATTGGGAGTGATTGAAGGATCTATCGTAGATAGAGCTCCAAGTCTGAGGAAAGTAGAAGGATGTGACTGGAGAGCACCAAGAATGCCAAATGTGAAATCTTTCCAGGGGAAGAAAGAGTACCATGATGGTTTCTGAACTGGTGAAATCAAATGACAGCTCTTGTTTCTCTCCACTTCTTCGCCTCAGAACTGTAACCTTCCCTTTAGGAAAGAAAGATGGTTTCTCTAGTCTCACAGAATTCTAGGCTCTTAGTATTGGGAGGTCATCTACTGGTCATCTAGTCCAGGCTACCACCAAAGCAGCAGGCGCTTCTGAAATTGCCTTGGTAGCTGGCTGGTTAGCATTTCCTCAAACCTTCCTGGGGCTGCGAGCTGTTCACTGCTGGTGAAGAAGTCCATTACTTTCTGGAAACTCCTGATTTCTTAGACAACTGTCCCTGACGTGGGATTGTCATTTACAACACTTCCCTGTAGCTCTCATTTATTTGTCCCAGTTTCATCCTCTGGTGCCTCATGAGGTAGAGATTTTCCCTTTCTCAAATGAGGGTGCTTCCAATGTTTCAGTGCTTCTCTCAGGTTGCCACTAATACTTTTTCTTGAGACCAAACACCCCCAGTCCTTTAACTTCCCCTTCAGTGGCATGGCTTTGGGACTCCTCACCACGCTGGTCTTCATCTCTCAGTTGGTCATGCAAGAATGACACACCCAGACCTGGACACCACATTTAGGCTGCAGGCTGACCAGGATGAGGAACAGTGGAACTATTCCCTCCTCTAAACTGGACACGCATGATACAACTACTCTAGCCTAAGATTGCATTCGTCTCTTTAGTCTGATGAGGCTATAACCCCATCTTCTGGGATTTCAGTGTACTACCACTTAGCTCTGCTTTCTTCCTGTGGTTTCGGAACCAAAATTATGTACGAAACTTGTCCTGAATCCTCTTTCTCCAAAGTCTTGGGCTAAATTCCACACCTCATTCGGATCCCTGGGAAATTTCTCATTACCAAGTGTCATGATTGTTGCTTCCATTTCCCCAACTGAGATGTTACTTCAGTTTCGTTTAGCGATATTTGTTGAGTCATTGCCGTGTGCCAGGAACTGTACTGGATGCTAAAGTCGGAGGAGAGGATACAAATGAATCAGGGTATGCTTTCTACCCTAGCACAGCTTGCAACACAAAAACACAGCATAATAATGCGATACAGGAAGAATTGTAACATATAAACACAGTGTTTATGGGGGTCCAGATGAGCGACTCTTGGCCCAAAATGGAAATTCAGGGAAGGGTTCCCAGAAAGAGAAGTATCTTGACTGTTGGGTAAGAATTAGAGGGCACTGGGAACTATGTGGGAAGACAGCAAGGACAGAAAGAGTGAAGTCAAGGAGGCAGAAAGCATGCTGGTGTATGTGAGGAGCTACAGGCTCTTTGGAAGTACTAGAGCATCAAGGACCAGAAAAGGAGGGGTGAGGTCACCGAAAACCTTAATCTCCACCTTGGGCTTGACTCAGTAGGCATTGGCGAGCTCTCAAAATGTTTCAAGAGGATGGGAGAGTGATCAAATTTGCCTTTATCACTTTGGTCTCAATATAAAAAATAGATTTCAAGAAGGTTAATCTGGAGGCAGGCAAATGGGTCGGGAGTACTTAAAAGTCTAATGTGATAATTTAAGCAAGAGATGTTGAGGACCTTAACGAAGACAGTGGTAGTAGGATTAGACAGATCAAGCAATATAATGGGTACAATGGACAGGCCTTGGTTTTGGAGAGCTATGAATGACAGAGAATAACAATAACAACAAAAATTCAGATTAGCTCCCCAAAATCTGGATTGAATGGCTAGGAGAATGGTGATACAACCAGCTGAGAGGGTAGCGAGATGTCTGGGGAACGATGAGTTCAAGTTTGAACATGTGGAACTTGAATTGCTTATCGAACATGCAATTATAATGTCCAACAAGTAATTGGGTTTATGTACCTGAGTGTCACAGGAGAGACCAGACTGGGAGATGAGGGGCTTCGGTTCCTTGGTGGGAGTTAAAATCATGAGAATAGTTGAGCCAGTATAAGGAGAGTATGTAAAGAGATAGCCATGGGGCCAGAACACAACTGTGAGGTACACCAATATTTAAGGTAGATTTTACAAACAAGTTCAGCATGTTTTCTTTGATTCTGTGGCCAACATTTAACATCAGAAATTTCATCTGAAAATGAGAATTTCCAGATTCTCTTAAAGTCAGGGGCTCTGGACCCCCTGGACTTGCATTTTCACACAGCAACATTCTACCAAAACTGAGCAGCAGCTTCCCGTTTTGAATGGGATACATGTTCTCCAACTGTTTACAGCCCCCACCACTCACCGCTGTCTTTCTAACGCCAAGGCTAATGTCAACTCCCATTAATTATTACTATGGTGCTGCTGTTTCATATACTTGCTTCATTTATTTATATTACTTCCCTGGTCCTGGTAGATACTTGAGTTTTTAATTCCCAGCTTAAAAGGTGAGTAAAGGAAGAGGAGGCCCCTAGAGAGATCAAGAAGCACAGTCAGAAATGGCAAGGAACCAGGAGATAAATATTCTAGTTGCCAAGAAATTTCAAGAATGAGAAGATCAATAGTGTCAAGTACTACAGAGAGGTCTAATAAGATAAAGATTAAAAGTGACTATTGGTTTTGTCAATATGAAGACCATTCGAAATCTTTGCCAGAGTAGAGATCTTGGCCAGAATCATTTTCAGCAGAAGGACGGGTGAAGGAAGTGAGATCTCAGGGATGTGAGGACTGAACGCAAGGTGAGCAAGTGGAAAAACAAGTGAATTTTCTTCTTTCCAGAAACTTGACTAGAAAAGGAAGCTTGACTAGAAAGATTTGGGCAGCGGCCAGAGGCATTGGAAGGTGGAGAGGGTCAAAAGAGATTGTTTCTTTCCAAAAGAAGTCTTTGAACATATTTACGGATTGTATGCAAAGAGCCAGTAGAAAGGAGAACAACTGGTGATGTGTAGGAGAGATGATAGGCATAGAAGACGATGCCAGAGATGAGAGGAAAAGGATCAAGAATACAGGTGAAGGGGCTGGCTTTGAACTAAAAAGGGAACTCTTTATCCCCATGAATGGTGGAGAGGAGAAAGTTATGGGAAAAGGGAAGTTTGTAAGGTCAAACTGTTTATGGATAATCACTTTCTTGATAAAGTAGAGGGAGGGTCATCTGCTGAATGTGAGAACTATTGGTTGGAAGGGCTGTCAGAATTCCTGGGTGGGAAGGGGAGTAGGGGCTCACTGAGAATCATCACAAGGGTTGTTGAAAGGTCCCAAGGGCCCAGCTGAGGCTGGAGGTCAGTAATTCCCAGTGACGCCAGTGGTTTGAGTGGTTGAGTGATCTTCTCTAGCACCTGAGGGACACGCTCAGCTACGCAGCGTATTTACTACAGCACATGGCAGTGCTATCTTTAGGGGTGGCAAATACTATGGCTAAAAATACAGACCTAGTGAAAAAGCATGGATGACTGTCATCTTCAAAGCAGGAACTGTTCAAGAAACCTCAGCTGAACTCTTGGTATCATCTTTGACACATTCCCCAAGTTTTAGCATCAGGAGGAAGGTAATACTTGGCTCAAGAAGGCTCTTACTACAATTGTTTTTTCCAATTTTCAGCTGACTGAAGGTGCTCATTCTCATCCAGGGTAAGTGGACCATGTTTCAGGGAACTTCAAGACAGAAGACAGAAGCAGAGTCCGGAACCTAGCCAAGGGGCGGGTTAAAACTTGAACGGAGAAGACGGCATCAAGAAAGAGCCAGAGGGCTTCCCTGGTGGTACAGTGGTTGAGAGTCCGCCTGCCGATGCAGGGGACATGGGTTCGTGTCCCAGTCTGGGAAGATCCCACGTGCCATGCAGCAGCTGGACCCGTGAGCCATGGCGGCTGAGCCTGTGCGTCCGGAGCCTGTGCTCCACAACGGGAGAGGCCACGACAGCGAGAGGCCTGCATACCGCAAAAAAAAAAAAAAAAAAAAGAAAGAGCCAGAGAGAAGGCAGTAAAAATTAAGGGACAAAGACTGAGGTGGAGAAGGGTTAGGGACAGAGGGGACAAAAGAAAGTGAGAAAACAAAGAAAGAAGGGGGGAAGGGAGAAGTCTGAAAAGACAGAGAGACGGAGAGGTACTCCAAAGAAAAGTGAGGAATGAAGCAAGAAGGAAGAGGCTAACTCCGACTCTGGAACCAAGAAGGCTGCCTGGGAACCAGCCGCTCCCATCCATCTGCCTTGGGATTTGGGTCTGGGGCCTCACCTGCAAAGCTCTCCTGTTGGTACCACAGATGCACACCCCTTCCCACCCATGGCCTCCACCTACTGCTCAAAGTCCAGGCCTTTTTCTTTTAAGGTCTCTGTCAATTAAATGGACAGTGGTGTCCAAGAAGCTACAAGTATATAACTCAGCAGAAATTTCTCCCCTTTTTATTTTTTAACCTCCATGTAACCATAATAGGACCCCGCTAAGCCTCAAAACCAGTCTATTTTGCTGACAAAAGTTAAAACAAATTGAGAGTTATAAAACTTCCTTCAGGGCTTCCCTGGTGGCACAGTGGTTGAGAGTCCGCCTGCCGATGCAGGGTACACGGGTTCGTGCCCCGGTCCGGGAAAATTCCACATGCCGCGGAGCGGCTGGGCCCGTGAGCCATGGCCGCTGGGCCTGCGTGTCCGGAGCCTGTGGCCACAGCAGTGAGAGGCCCACGTACCACAAAAAAAAAAAGAAAAAAAAAACTTTCTTCAGCCATTGGCTGGTTAGGTAATCCTGGGTCCTCCACTTAAACTCTGAGTCCCTGTAAACTTTTTTTTAAAAGTCTGTAAATCCATTCATCTCATCAGTCTACAAAATGACCTTCTCTGAGTATGAAGGTACAAAGACCTTGTAACACCCTGTTTTCAAGGAGCTTATTAATCCGTAGAGGGTGAACATATGTGTGGCCACAATTTTTTTAGGTTATGTCACCCTCAGGGTGTCTCTTATTCAAGGAGCTGTTAGCTTCCTCTAAATATCCCTTAGGTGTTACTCCAGTTTTTTTAATTGTTATTTTGTATTTGTTTTAAATAACAGCTTTATTGAGACCCACACTAGCTTTTTATGTGGTGTCCTAAGCTACACCACCACCATCTTCCAAATGGTTTGCCTTCTTAATCCCCTTGTTCTAGAAATTCCGGAGTTCCCAACTGTGTCATAGGTCCCCAAGACCACACCCAGTTTTGGTGATTCACTAGGACTCACAGGACTCAGCAAATAATCATATTCATGGCTGCGATTGATTATGGAGAAAGGATATAAAGCAATCAGCAAAGGGAAGAGGCACATGGGTGGAAATCTGGAGGAAACCAGCATAGGCTTCTAAGAGGCCTCTCCCAATGGAGTCACACAGGATGTGCTTAGTTCCTCCCACAATAAATTGTGACGTCACAGGCTTCCCAGGTGGCGCAGTGGTTGAGAATCTGCCTGCCAATGCAGGGGACACAGGTTCGAGCCCTGGTCTGGGAAGATCCCAAGTGCCACGGAGCAACTAGGCCCATGAGCCACAACTACTGAGCCTGCGCATCTGGAGCCTGTGCTCCACAACAAGAGAGGCCGCGACAGTGAGAGGCCCGTGCACCGCGAGGAAGAGTGGCCCCCGCTCGCCGCAACTAGAGAAAGCCCTCGCACAGAAACGAAGACCCAACACAGCCATAAATAAATAAAAATTAAAAAAAAAAATTGTGACATCACATGTGAAATGTTGTTTCCCAGGGAAGCTCACTGAAGATTCAGTGCCAGGGTTTTTACTGGGGGCTGGTCACACAGACATCCTCTGCCCAGCACATACCAAAATTCCAGACTCCCAGAAGGAAAGCAGCTGTTCAGACAGTTTAGGCAAGTAAGCCACTCTTACCGCTCGATTTTCTTCCAGTGTAGAGAACGGTTTACCATTCAAGTTCCCAGATACCAGCCAAGGACCAACCTGGCAAGCGGCCTTTTTAGGCATAGCAGCCTCAGCCTTGCTAGTTCATTATTTTCTGCACACCAACATTATTGAGATATTTATTGGTTATAATAAATTCACTCTGCAATACTACCTTGGAATACCTGTCACTAACTAAAATCATAATATATTGTATATGTTATTCAGTTGCCTACTTGTTTATTTTCTGCCTCCCCTACTAGAACGTAAGCCTTGGGAAGGTAAGGACATTGTCACGTTCACTGCAGTATCTTTCACACCTTGAACAGGGCCTCCCCCACCATAGGCACTCAACAAATAATGGCTGAAGGAATAAAAGGAGAGATCAACAGTCCAGCCTGGGCCAGATTCAGGTGTGAGCTTCCCGGGAACATCTGGGGAGTAAAACTCCTTCATGGGTGACAGTGACCATCAGATAAGACATGGGCCTAAGGAGTACTTTTCAAAGGCAGTTTTGTCGCAGAGATCCCTGGTCTGGTAGGCATCTAAAGTCAGAGTCTCTGCCATGCAAGCAACGTAAATGTCCATCAACAGATGAATGGACAAAGAAGATGTGGTATATATATACACAATGGAATATTACTCAGCCATTAAAAAGAATGAAATTATGCCATTTGCAGCAATATGGATGGACCTGGAGATTATCATACTAAGTGAAGTAAGTCAGACAGAGAAAGACAAATCTCATATGATATCGCTTATATGAGAAATCTAAAAAGAAAAAAGACACAAATAAACTTATTTACGAAACAGAAACAGACTCACAGACATAGGAAACAAACTTATGATTACCGAAGGGGAAAGGTCGGGGGGAGGGATAAGTTGGGAGTTTGGGATTGACATATGCACACTACTACATGTAAAATAGATAACCAACAAGGACCTACTATATAGCACAGGGAACTCTGCTCAGTAATCTGTAATAACCTAAATGGGAAAAGAATTTGAAAAAGAATAGATATTTATGTATATGTATAACTGAATCACTTTGCTGTACATCTGAAACTAACACAACATTTTAAATCAGCTATAGTCCAATATAAAATACAATTTAAAGAAATAAATTAATTAAATTAAAAACATAAAAATAAATAAAGGTCAGGTCGACTGTCAAAAAATAAATAAAGTCAGAGTCTCTGGGATCTCACCTGCAGCTGAGTCAAGAACAAAATATAAGAATGTTCTGTATCTGCTTATTCCTTTCCCTCTCTTACAAAAGATAAACACGGCGCCAGTGAGGTTTTCACGTGTTCCTCCCCGCTCTCGGAAACATTTCCAATGCCCAGATTACGTAGCTCCTGGGGGTAGGAAAAACCATGTTCCTTGCAAAAAATGGCAATCTGTGCAGCCTTGGAGAAACCCTCAAGGACTCATGAATGGAAAGGGATCTCCGGACCGAAAATCAGTTCTCACTTAATGTCTCCTCTCGCTGTTGCTCTGACAGTTGAATGGGGTCAGTCTTTCATCTTATGTAATATGATGGGACAATTCAGCTTCCAATGAGTGTAGCAAATTTCCCTAGAGCTACACAGGACGGAGCGAAGCAGTTACATAAACACATATGGAGACTTCGAAATTTTAAAGAGAGGCCAGATACTCGGAGGGACGTGTTGCCCGCGGGGGAAATTAACAGCTGGGTCAACAAGCAGAACCCTCCAAGTTCCACGCGGATCTGGACACTTTACGACTGCACCTCAAGAAGAGGAAATGGCTTTAGGTACACATTCTTTGCGCTCACTCTGAGAAGAAGAAAATAAACAACAACATTTTATCTCAGGACACCAGGAGGAAGAAAAAGTAATACTGCCAGAAATGACCACCAGGTGAAGGATTTGGGGTCAGAACAATGTATCAGTTGGGGAAACACACACTCAGAAGGACTGGCTGAAAGAATTGAATGAAGGGACTTGTTACAGGGGTGTGGACAGGTTAAGTGAACAAGGAGTGGTCAGGCACCTAGGCACTAACAGCAGCCGGAAGCTTATACTACGTTTAGGCCTGATGAGAGCAAAGGGCAGAAGGGGCGTCATTGGAGCCAGCAAGCTCCGTAGTCCTGGAAGAGGAGCCACCCATTAGAGCTGCAGCTGGACGCCGACAGGGTCGGAACCATAAGAAAATTTGGGGGAGCAGGGAAGGGGGATGATAAGTATCCCAGTCTCTTTTTCCTCCTACTCGTCAATCTCCCACTGATGCCTCCCACTGGCCAAAGGCAACGGGAAGCCAGGGGCAAGGAACTCTGTGTGAGACAGAACACAGAGGTCAGCTTCCTTGGGCTCAATCAAGTCAGAGAAGGGATGAGCAAGCCGGAGAGCGCATGTGCACAAAAGTCAGCACAAGTGAGCTCTGCTACCCTCACCAGCCCTCAGCTGCCAACAATGGTTGACATCTGTGGAATGGGTTAGGCACTGTCCTGTGTCCTTTACACGGATAATCCTACTGCCTACTCGTGAAGTGATTTACCATGAAACGAACCAGCTTGAAGCTTCAGGGCCTCTCACTTGCACAGACATCTTTGAAGATCTGTAGCGGGATCCTAAAAATGAGTTCACACAGTCACATTTTTAGAAAGTGTGTAAGCGGAAGACATATTTACCTTAATCAAGATGACTGACCAGGCTTCCCTTCTTGTCAGGGGGCATTAAGTATCTGTGGGAATTTTTTGGATCTGACTAATGAGAAGTTGAGTTGGGATGACACTTAATTTGGATGCAGTGGAATCTTTTGAGGTGGTTTATAATCATCCCAGTGTAGGGATGGCTTCTAGGAATGCTCCTTCTGTCCACTCTGCTGATTCATCATAAAACAAAGCTCAGGATGAGGGATCATATCCTGAGATGAAACTGACCTACAGCACATGGTAGTGGATATGTGGGTGTGGAAGAGAAGCAAGATTTGAAAGAAACAGAGCCAGAAGCTAGTCTTTGGAAAATTCTTCCAATCATCAGACGTGAATTCTCATTGATGCCTAGACAAGATGGAAGTTCTCTCTTGGCAAGAATGATTCAGTGCATACAGTTGTAACTTCATTGTACTTTTCCCTCCATTTTTGATGGGAATTGTGTGAAATAATAGAGTTCCTGTGCCTGTGGGGCATAAACCAATATCACCACCAATTATACGCAAGTTATATAAGTTATTCTATATCTTACTATGTATTTTGTAAATTATATAAATAAAACTAGAGAAAAATATGTAAATATATTCTAAAATAATGTATAATAATAACAGCTAATATTTACAGAAACTATACGATGTGTCTGGAACTGTATTAAGCACTTGATAGATAATTCATTTAATCTTCACAAGAAATTTCTGAGGTAGGTATTGCCGTTATCCTCTTCCTGGCTTTTATTTTCAAAAGCCGAAACCCATTGTGGAGACCAAAATTAAAGGTGAGAGATGAGTACTTTTCCGAGAAGCACGATCAAAGAAGGACTTTTCTAGAACAAAGCCCCAGGGACTGGACCTCAGTGGCTGGGCCCCAGGCTGTAGCCATGATGTGCTATAAGGATCAGCGAGGCCAAAGTGTGGTATGGAAATAGCTATAAATTAAAACAGGATAACCATTAAAACATTGTACAATGGATAACCATGTTTTATGAATTCAACGAGTACATGGAATATTTTCATGTCTGTCCTAAACAGTACTTTAAACACACGTAAGAATACTCAGTGGTCATCAAGATCAAATGAAATCAGCCACCATCCCATGTAAAATAGTAACATTTAGCAAATACTAATGTATGTGTGTGTGTATATAAATATATATGTATATTTTTTATACAAGACATGCATTAGCAAATAACACTAATACTTGCAGACCCTAAGGAAACACTTGGTCTGGAACAATGAGGACTTCAGCAGAAATTAGTCGAACATCTAACAGGACAGAGGCCTGAAATTGTGATAAAGTTGCTTTATGAACATTTTAAAAATGAATTTTTTTAGACCTCTGAGTTTCAGGACTAAGATGTATATCTGCTATCTAAGTTTAACGCTGAAAGCTGAGTCGAAAGAATTATACAGCTTAGCTTCACCTCCTTTAGTATCTGGGTTAACTGACAAAAAGAACATTGGCTTTGAGCCAAAAATAACTAGCTTCAAATCCCAGTTCTGCTATTTATCAGGTAAGTGACCTTGGAAAATTTACAAAGTCTCCCTGAGCCTCAGTTTCCTCAACTGTAAAATGGGCGTCATTGTAGGAAATCACTTAGGTAGTACCTTTAAAACTCCCAGCTAGCTACTATGTAACAGGCACTTAAAGATCGGTTCCCCTTTTAAAAGAAAATAAAATCAACACATTTTCCGGAGGAAAGTGTTACAGAAGCACAAATTACATAGTCCTGTTCCAACACCACCTAGCTAATATGTTTTATGAAGAAACCCAACTGTAATTAAAAGAAATTTTGACTCACCCAACATTTTCCCCCTGCTTTCTAAAACTGGAAACCAAGGAGGTAACATGTATCCATCTGGGCACCCACACCCTTCTGAATATGAAATTTACATAAAAGCCTTCTCAGTCTGTTTATCCAGCCCTCCTTGGCTTTGAGGCAGATATATCTGCTTCAATTAGAACCTAATCCTGCTCACCTCATACTAAAACCAGTGAGAAAGAAAAACAATAGTCCATTTAATTAAATTATGCTAAAGCCTGAATTCAATCCATCGGTGTATTAAGAAGGAAGATTTTGAATATTGATTACTGTTCCCTGCATAAAAGCCCCACTACCTGCTCCCCACTCTCCCCCTAGTAAACAGTGATGTTTCCCCTCCCCCCCAACCCCGCCCTCTACCCTGGCAGATTTTATTTTATTTAAAAACAAATTAAATAGGTCCAGTTGTAGACAAAAAAAGAATGAGAGCTTCCCCTTCTCCCTTCTTTCAACAGTCTGTTTCTGGTTTCTGGGACTTTCTGTCTGTCCTTATCCCAACCACACGATGCTGGGGGAGGAGGGGCACCGTCCTCCTGGTGCCCACTGTGACTTTTCATTCCTTGGACAGCACCCTGGCCTACTAGGGTCTCTTTCCTCTCTGCCTGCCCTGTTTGTTCTGCTAACTACCCTTAAAGAGAGGCTTGGCTCTGCTTGGGCCCAGACCCTGAGCTACACCAGGCATCTCCCTTTTTTGTTTGCCTACAAGTTACGCAAACGGTTGTGCATAGAAACCTTGAGTTAACTGATGTCCTGCTTCTCACCTGTTTGGGATGATTTGGAGGCTCATACAGAATCTGCACCCCAACCCAGCTCTGAAGGAAGGTGCACAATAAACTTCAGATTCCATACTGCTCTGTGTGAAAGAGGAAGGGGCTCCCCCTTGCAGGAATTGGCTAAGGAGGAAGAATTGCACAAACAGATTGGATTCCGGATTAGAGATTAGGGCAGTTACTTGCAAATCTGATTGTACCATGGAATCATTCTGGGAACTTTTAAATAACATTGAAGTCCTAGCCCCATTTCACCCGATTTAATTCATCTGGTTGGGACTTAGGATGTTATATATATATTTTTTAATTGTGGTAAAAAAAAACTCCACATAACATTTCCACCATAACCATTTTAAAGTGTATACGTTCATTAGTGCTGTGAAAGAGATCACCAGTTCTCTTTTATCTTGCGGCTCTGAACTCTAACCCCACTAAATATCAATTCCTCTTTTTCCCCCCTCTCTCCAGACCCTGGTAACCACCATACCACTTTCTGTCTCTATGAATTGACTACTTTAGACATTTCATTTAAGTGGACTCATGCAGTATTTGTCCTTTTGTGACTGGCATATTTCACTTAGTATAATGTCCTCAAGTTTCATCCATGTTGTAGCATGTGACTAGTTTCCCCCTTTTTTTTTTAAAGGCTGAATAATATTCCTTTGTATGTTTGCACCATATCTTGTTTATCCATCTGTCTTTTGATGGATATTTGGTTTGCTTCCACCTCTTGGCTATTGTGAATAATGCTGCTTATGAACACGAGTGTGCAAATCTCTCTTCAAGACCCTACTTTAGATTCTTTTGGATACACATCCAGAAGTAGGATTGCTGGACCGTATGATAGTTCTATTTTTAAGTTGTTGAGAAACCTCCATACTGTTTTCCATGATGGCTGCACAATTTTACATTCTTATCAATGGTGTACAAGAGTTCTAATCTCTTCACATCCTTGCCCACATTTGCTATCTTGTGGGGTGTTTTTTGGTTTGGTTTGTAATAGCCATCTTAATGGGCGTGAGGAATGATGGTGATATCTCATTGTGATTTTGATATGAATTTCTCTAATTAGTGATATTGAGCATCTTTTGATATGCCTGTTGGCCATTTATATATCACCTTCGGAGAAATATCTATTCAAGTCCTTTAGCCAATTTTTAATCAGGTTATTTAATTTTCTGTTGTTTTCGAGTTGTAGGAGTTCATTATATATTCTGGATATCAATCGCTTATCAGATATTATGATTTGCAAATATTTTCTTCCATTCCATAGATTGCTTTTTCACTCTGTTGATTGCATGCTTTGATGCACAAAAGTTTTAAGTTTGACGTATTCCCATTTGTCTATTTTTGCTTTTGTTGTCTGTGCTTTTGATGTCATATCCAAGACACCATTGTCAAATCCAATGTCATTAAGGTTTTCCCCTATGTTTTCTTCTAGGAGGTTTATAGTTTTGGTTCTTACATTTAGGTCTTTACTGTATTTAGAGTTGACTTTTATATGTGGTAAGGGTCCAACCTCATTTTTTTTTTTTTTTTTTTTTTGCATATGGTTATCCAATTTTCCCAACACCTTTTTTTTTTTTTTGGCTGCGTTGGGTCTTTGTTGCTGTGGGCTTTTCTCTAGTTGTGGCAAGCGGGGGATACTCTTCGTTGAGGTGCATGATCTTCTCATTGCGGTGGCTTCTCTTGTTGCGGATCACGGGCTCTAGGTGCTCGGGCTTCAGTAGTTGTGGCTTGCGGGCTCTAGAGTGCAGGCTCAGTAGTTGTGGCACACGGGCTTAGTTGCTCCGCGGCATGTGGGATCTTCCCGGACCAGGGCTCGAACCCATGTCCCCTGCATTGGCAGGCGGACTCTCAACCACTGTGCCACCAGGGAAGCCCCCAACACCATTTGTTGAAGAGACTTTCCTTTGTCCATCGAGTGGTCTTTGTACTTTTGTTGAAGATCATGTGACCATATAGGTAAGGGTTTATTTCTCTATTCTATTCCACTGGTCTATATGTCTGCCATTATGCCAGTTTCACATTGTTTGGATCACTGTAGCTTCATAATATGTTTTGAGATCAGGAGTGTGAGTCCTCCAACTTTGTTCTTCTTTTTCAAATTGTTTGGACTATTTGGGATCACTTGAGATTTTATGTAAGGTTTAGGATGAATTTTTCTGTTTCTGAAAAAAACTGCCAATGGGATTTTGATAGGAATTACATTAAATATGTAGATTATTTTGCGCAGTATGGACATCTTAATAATATTAAGTCTTCCAATCCATGAACACGATGTCTTTCCATTTATTTCTGCTTGTATTTTCCCCAGCCTCAGCAATTTCTTCAGAGATGGGTTCATTGCCCCTTCAGAGCCAATGAGACACAAGGAGAATGTTATTGAGATTTCTGAAACAAAAGCAAGCTCTAGTCCCATGTGCCTTGAACCTGAGGGGATAAAGAGACTAAATATGTTGTTACCATCAAGCCATGAAACCGGAGATGGATGTCAACACAGTAAAAGGCTGCGATAAGAGACGGAGTGATATTGAGCCTGGATGATTTCCTCTGAGCCCTGAAGGCATCACTACTCCTGATCTTTTCAGTTATATGAGCCCAAACAGTTCCCTTTCTGCTTAAACAAGTTTTCAGGGAATTCCCTGGTGGTCCAGCGGTTAGGACTCCATGCTCTCACTTCCTAGGGCCCGGGTTCAATCCCTGGTCGGGGAACTAAGATCCCACAAGCCGTGCAGCCAAAAATAAATAAATAAAAATAAAATAGTTTTCGGTTGGCATTTCTGTCACTTGCAACCAAGATCCTCACTGATTTATAAAACAAGATAGCTGTCAAAGAGTGGGTGACCAGGCAGCCGGAACCCAGGCCAGCAGTCCTGGGCAAGAGCTTTCAACGATCAGAATAATGCCGCCCTTGAACAGAACTTGATCACTGGTTGAGGCCAGTCTGCAATTCGAAAAGGTAGCCCAGCTTGCCAACCTTGCAAGAATCTCCAGAGTCCCCAAGCTCATCACATCTGACTGATTCTTGCAGATTGCTCCTCTCTTCCTCCCAGCACTAATCTATTCTGCCCATCAACACTGCTCTCAGGGAAAGATGTCATTAATTCATTCACACTAAGGTTTACATGACTCATATGTTCCTACCCGTTAGAATATCTACATTTCAAAAGGGGGGAAAATATCCCAGTAACGAATAACATTTCTAGTGATGGAATGTTTTAACATGAGAGTAGTTACTTATTTAAAATTTTAAACTGTCTTGGTTCACTGTACCATCTTTGAAGCACAATTCATTGCAGACAAATGAATTTGTCTGTGCCTCTATATCTCTATACTGATCATATAACTCAGTGATACGGTACTTTATTAATCATTATAGAATACAGCAATTCACAGTAGGCTCAGTTTACTCTCCTCCTATGCAGAAAAGTGGAAAGTACCCTCAAAAACATCAAGGAAACCTCAGCATCATTGATACTTATTGAACACTTATTACACGTTCTGCATGCTAGGCACTGTTCTAAGAACTTTACGTAGGTTACCTGGCCTAATCCTCACTGGCACTCCATGAGGCAACTACCTTACGAATCACATATCGCAGCTGAGGAAATTAAGGCACAGAGATGTTAAGCAACTTGTTCAAAGCGGCACAGTTACTTTTTAAGAAAACTACAGAGCAAAAAATTAGAGGCTCCAGGGTGGAGATGGCCTCCAGGGTTCCTCTGAGGTCCCCCAGGATTCACAACCTGGAATCTAATGAAACTGTGAACTGAAAAAAATTATTTTAGGATCACAGAAAACAGGAGCGTCCAATGTGCCATTAAAAATACAAGAAAAATGAGATCCAGCCCGAATATCAGAAATAAGATGAGATCACAAAGCTGGTGCTTCCTAGTCTGTGCTCTTTGCATTCATTCATTCACTTATTCATTCCTTCAGCATAAACATCCCATAGAAAATGTTCATTCACTGCACATGGAAAATGCTGGGGGGGCCAAATTTTAAAATGTAAATATATAAGAAAAATAAATAAATAAGCTCTTTGTCCTCAAAGAAATAATAGTGTTGGGGGAAAAGTGTGAAATTGTTGCCGCAAAGTGTGATGATGCACTGATCAGCCGCTTGGAAGGGAGGATGAAGCCAAGACAGGGAAGGGCCGTCCAGAGAGGGAACCACAGAGGCCAGGAGACAGGGTGGGAGACAGCGCGGGAAGTGTTTGGGGAGCTACAGGGGCCTTGTTGCTGAAAGTGAGGCTGGGAAGATGGGCAGACAGGGTGGTGAGAATTCTTACAGCAGGCTGAGAATTAACTCTTTTGGGGGGGCCATGGGTGTTCTTGGTCACATTTGCAATTGGAAACAGATAAAAGTCTGGGATTAACATATACACACTATTATATATAAAACAGGTAAACAACCAGGATCTACTATATAGCACAGGGAACAATACTCAGTATCTTGTAATGACCTATAATGGAAAAGAATCTGAAAAAGAATCACTCGCTGTACACTTGAAACGAACACAACATTGTAAATTAACTACACTTCGATAAGAAAATTTCTGTGAAGTAGAGGTTAGAGCTGGGTAGGTGTGCTGAGCGGGGGATTTTGAGCATGGAAGTGACCTGGTTAGGTTTGTTCTTAGGTTTGGGGTGAGGTGGGGAGGCTTCTGAGGAGCTGGGAAGAAAATGGATGAAGTTGCAGGGGGTCGGGTTCAGAGGCCGTTGCCTTAGTCAGACGAGAGCTCACGAGCTCTCGCGAGGGCTGCAGAGATCGGGGTAGGGGTGCACTGAGAAATACATAGGAAGTAAACTCACAGGGCTTGGTTACTGAGCATATCAGGTATGGGGGCAAAAGGGAAAAAGGCAAGTCTGCCTCCTGGTTTCTGAGCTGGGAGATGGAGCAGATGGTAAGGCCTCAGGCTTCTTTTCTGCATTAGTACACGCAGGCTGTAAACAATTCAACCAGGCAGACCTGGAAGAAGCAACAAGTAACAGCTCCCTTCTCTTCTTCCTGCCTCATCTCCAGTGCCACTCGCAAAGGCAGAACCATTGTTAGTGCTATCTTCGTGTATTCCTTCAGATGTTTTTCTATGCCCATGCTGAACTCAGATAATTTTTTTGTGTGTGTGATACGCAGGCCTCTCACTGCCGTGGCCTTTCCCGTTGCGGAGCACAGGCTCCGGACGCGCAGGCTCAGCGGCCATGGCCCACGGGCCCAGCCGCTCCACGGCATGTGGGATCCTCCCGGACCGGGGCACGAACCCGTGTCCCCTGCATCGGCAGGCGGACTCTCAACCACTGCGCCACCAGGGAAGCCCTGAACTCAGATAATTTTTTAAACACAAAGAACGATTCTGCTACAAAGACATCTTGCTAAATTGTTGAAGTTTCTGGAGAGAATGTTTGCAATCAACTATGCATATCACAGTGTTGGGCAAAGTTTCAGGAAAGGGGGCAGTGTCAGAGATGACACTTCTGGGAACCACATCGCTGAGAGTTTATTTGGGGCTATGACACAGATTCACCCCGTGTGACAGCACAGTCCTTCAGAGGACTAAAAAACTGTCACACGATGCCCAGGTGTAATGCACCAGTAATGCAATTAATAAACCTTCTTTTTTAACGATTCTCCTATAATATAGGTATATTCATCTCCAAAAATTAAATATAAAAATATATCCTCTTTGGTATTCAATGCCCTGGAAATGCCAGCAGAATTGTTTGTAGGTACATCAGCTTTCAATTGGAGAATTGGCTTTGGAAATTTTTCTTTCCCCTGTGACCGAGATAATATTACTTCTACAAATTAAAAGTAAGGTAAATGTCATAAGGATGTGAAGAGATGATTTTGATAGCATATGCAACTGCAGTTAAGTGGGATCTCTCTCTCTCTGTATCTCTCTCTCTCTCTCTCTCTCTCTCTCCACACACACACACACACACACACACACTACATAAAAGTTGCTCAAATTTTCAGAGGAAAAACAAAGTCTACCCTTTTTATGGAGCTAAAATAAATCCTATTGCACACACTAAATTGTGCATGTTCCTATAGGGAATTCACTGGTTGGGAGCCGCTATCAAGAACTAAAATGGAACAAAATAGCCCCATTTAAGAACTCTAAATCTTTCTAAAATTACGTTTCAGAGAGAACCTGTAACAACAGTTATAGTAGAATGGTAACTAAGAATATTAGGGCATTGGGCAAGAAAAATTTAAGTCTTATGCTTAATATTTTTAACTTGATGTAAAAATAGAAACTAATGTGTAGCAAGTGTTAATTCTTGGTCCCTTGGTTTTCTTCAAATGTGCTTACGATTTTAGCTATTTCCAGTGAGGCATCTCCCCAGTTCAGGAAGTAATTATAATATGTTATAATATAACATCTGTTACTATGATAAAGAATAGATAACATTCACTGAGCATTTATTAGGTGCCAGGTACTATTTTAAGGTGTTTGTATCATTATTCTATTCACCCTTGCAATCCATTATTATCCCCCATTTTAGACATATGACCATTCCTGACTTCTAGTATTGGGTAATATAGACTTGAGGGCTGCTTAATCAGGGTATTGTTTTGGGGTGACAAAACATTAAAATGGTTTCAAAAACATTCGTGCAAGGAACCCTGTCCAAATCAGGTATTTGGGGCTGCTTCACAGCTGAGAGTAAATTGCCCAGGTTGGTAACGGCAATAAAACGGAACTTAAAGCATTTGGTTCCACCCTTGGCACACAGAGAGTCCAAACTCAGAAACATTACCCTTTTGCATCTTGGACTACGGGTTGCCAGGATAGGGCATTCAACATGAATCCAGAAGAGAACTGCTTCCAGATCTCAAATTAGGGAGAGGGTGTGTATATCCTGGGAGGTTGCAGTGGGAAGCTGTGGATACGTGCATGGACAGGGTGCATACTTCATCAATGAGATCCCACCACAGAGTCAGTAAAAGTTTGTTGCTGTCAAAACAATCAGACCAACCAACCAAAACAATCATATATATGTTCCCATTAGAATGTTCGTGAAGACATTTTATTAAACGAAAAAGCCAGATGTAGAAGAGTCTGCGTGGTACATTATCAATTGTTTAGAAAGCAGGCGGTGGAGAGAGGATGTATTTACATCTACGCTAAGATGGTCAGTGAATATAACAGGAAAGTTTCACAAGAAATCACCTCGGGGGAGAGAGCTTGGGAAACTGAAGGTCAAGGATAGAAGACGACTTAGTTTTCACTGTTTACATTTTTAAATTTTGTAAACCATGTGTATATATTACTACTTCAGTTAGATAGATAGATAATAGAAGGATGGATGGATGGTGGTTGGTTGGATAGATAGAAAGATAGATATTTATAGTCAGCAAGATTTCTTACATTTCCCCCTTCATATCCATTTCCCCTACATATCAATTTTCCACTCTTCTCCACCATGCCCGATGCCCTGAGAGACTGACTTTTGGTTTCCAGTTAGGTTTGGCCAATGGGAACACCAGTAGCAGATCAGAGGAGAGGAAAAGGAAGTGGCTCTCTCCACACAGCCTTCTTTATCTATAGATTCTGAGAACTGTGCCCTCTCCAGTCCCCTTCACTTCTCATAGAGGATGACATCATCCCTTGTGATTCCTCGAAACTCTGCCCACACCTTTGTAAACTGTCCCTTTATAAACTCTCCTGCTCAGATTACCACGTTTGAGTGAGCCGAAATTTCCAGCTGGGACGCTAAGACAGACAGAGATGGTAGACTGAGATAGATAGATAGATCGAAGGAAGGAAAGGAGAAAGGAAGGAGGGAGGGAGGAATGAGGGAAGGGGAAAGAAAATAACTTTGAAAGAGGGTGGTTTAGATGTGTTGGTTCACCAGGGCACCCCATTGCAGAGTCAGGCACTCAGCATTTCAGACGCATTAACTTCATTCTGCTAGGGCTCTGAGAATGGTTCTCTTCTTGGGGGTAGACTCCCACTAGCAAAGGTCACAAAAGACTGAAGAATAAATCAGAACACAGGTTCCTTATTTAAGGCACAAACCAGAACTCCCAAAGGGACTGGCCGTTTATCTGCTCTGGACAGCACCTTCCTCCCAGGAGAGGAATCCAAGGGTAAAGCCAGATTACCCTCTGGGAGCAGACAACTAGGGTCAGAGCAGTGGAGCTCAGCGAGTCTCGTGTTTAAAGGATCAGGGTGTCATCATCTTTTTGTGTCCATCTCTGTTGCAGGAACGTCTTTCTATCAGGAACACAACATATCAGGTTTAAAGGCCAAAACCTCCCTCTCCCAACAACTGAAGGCACGTTGCTAACTTTTTCTCTCTCTGACATTCTCTTTTATATTTTCTCTGCTGATTCTGATTGACCTTTTTTTTTTTTTTTTTGGCTGCATTGGGTCTTCATGGCTGCACGGGCTTTCTCTAGTTGTGGCGAGCTGGGGCTGCTCTTTGTTGCAGTGCGCGGGCTTCTCATTGCGGTGGCTTCTTTTGTTGCGGAGCACGGGGTCTAGGTACGCAGGCTTCAGTAGTTGTGGCATACTGGCTCAGTAGTTGTGGCTCACGTGCTCTAGAGCACAGTGTCAGTAGTTGTGGCTCACGGGCTTAGCTGCTCTGCAGCATGTGGGATCTTTCTGGACCAGGGCTTGAACCTGTGTCCCCTGCATTGGCAGGCGGATTCTTAACCACTATACCACCAGGTAAGTCCCTGATTGGCTCATTTTTCTCTTTAGACATGCTAATACCATTTACTCTGCAAAGATTTTAGACAGGCTATTATTGTCAGATTTTGCTTGTCCTTCCCGCTTCTGATCTGGAGAAACATTTTGCCTACACATGCACCCATTTATTCAGTTAATGGTATTTATTTCGGGTCCTCCCTGTGTCAGAAGATATGTGTTCCATGCCCTGGAGACATAGTGGAGAACAAGAAAATTTCCCTGTCCTCATGGAAATCTTATTTTAATGGGAGAAACAGACAATAGTCAAGTTGACCAACAAACAAATTATATAATACAATTTTAGGTGGCAATATGAAGAAAATAAAACAGAGCAATGGGACAGAGTGGTTGGCCAAGGGGTGCTTTCAAGGAGGGTGATCCAGGAAAGACCTTCTGAGAAGGCAATGTTTGGGCTGAGATCTGCAATGGAAAGATGGGACCAGCTATTGGGAGGTCTAGGGGATAATCATTCCCAGCACAGGGAAGGACAAGAGCAAAGTCCCTGGGGCCCACACAGCACTGACTGTCCCAGGACGAGAAAGCAGACAGGTGCTGAGCCCAAGGAGAGCGGGAAAGGGTGGTAAGAAGAGATTTCATGGGGTAGATAGGCTGGAGCCCAGAGGAGCTTGTAGGTCCCAGTAGAGTCCAGATTATATTACGAGTGAGATGGGATGTCACCACAAAGCATCCATCAGGTGTGTGATGGGATCTGATTTACATTTATAAAGAATCATTGTGTTGGCCAAATTGAGAATAAATTGTACAAGGGAGAGAACCTAAGAGGTAATTGCAAGAGCCCAGGCTAGAGCCAATGGTGACTAAGACGAGCATGATAACAACACCCAGTCAGTATCAGGATATAATTTGGAGACAGAGATGGAAGAATGTACTGATAGATTGAATGTTGCAGAGTAGAAGATGGTGGCAAAAATCAAGAACAACTCTGGGGTTTGACCTGAGCTGAGGGGAGACAGGGATGCCATTAAGAGTATGGGAAAGGATCAGGATTAGGGAGTGGGGAGGAAGCGTTCTGTTTTGGTTTTGTTAAATGATTCTTCCAATCATTATCATCTGATGGTTCACGTCTCAGAGTTCTGGGGGGAGACCTGGCTCACATTCTTACTCTTGGAATTCCTTGCTCCCTCTTTTATCCCCCCATAATACAAGCAAGCAGAAAAGACAAATAACTGGATTTTTTTCCCCTTCCTTCTATTTCTATGAAAAAGAAACACATGACAAATAAACCCAAATCGATTTATTTAAAATAGAACTTGCAGAGTGTCATAGGGTCAGCACAGTTTCAGCCTAGTGCTCTGTACCATCTGTACTCTCTGCTCTGCTTGGGGGGAGCTGATGGTCCAAGTGACAGTGGTGATGATCCCGGGACACTGCAGGGTATGTGTGTCTTCTGAATCGTCACAGAAAGATGAACTTCTGTGCAGCCTCAAGTTAGTGTTAGGTAGACACTGTTTTACCCACATTATGCTCTCAGCCAAATCCCAGAATGAACTAAAAGGCTTCATGGGGATTATTTAATATAATAAATTTTCAAACAAGTAGAGGGTGACTCCCTCAACAAGTTCAGAGGTGTGAGAGCTTTTAAAATGTCTCATTACCGGGACATCCCTGGTGGTCCAGTGGGTAAGACTCTGAGCTCCCAATGCAGGGGGCCTGGGTTCGATCCCTGGTCGGGGAACTAGATCCCTCATGCATGCCGCAACTAAGCGTCTGCATGCCGCAACTAAAGATCCCACGTGATGCAACTAAGACCCAGCACAGCCTAAATAAATTAATTAATTAAATATTTTTTTAAATGCCTCATCACCCCCCAAAGATACTAAAATGACCCCTTGAGGGTTATTTTCTCCCTTGGCTGCTTCCCCTAACCTGTTGGAAACCACTATCTGTGATGAAAACTCCCCCCAATGACAGTGGATTTTATCTGCTGCTTCTGCATAGGCAGAAAAAAAGGTTGAGAACTATGAATCATGTCAAATTTACTAGTGTGACGTAGGAAAAAACAAAAGCCAAAGAGGAAAATTACTTGTCCATGGTCATTGGATAAGATAGTGTCAAGACCTTTAGTTGAACCCAGGTCTCCTGACTATGCCACTTCTAAAACAGCTTGAAGGTTTATAGAACAAATTTTGAAAGAAGTATTTCTTGAATTATAATTCCTTTGGAAGCAATGCTTCCTGTTAAACAAAATATTGGGTTGACGAATATATCCTGTTTCCCTATTCTAAGAAAAAGGTTAATTCATGTTTAACTTTTTTTAAAATTAATTAATTAATTAATTTATTTAGGCTGCATTGGGTCTTCATTGCTGTGCACGGACTTTCTCTCTAGTTGTGGCGAGCGGGGGCTACTCTTCATTGCCGTGCGTGGGCTTCTCACTGCGGTGGCTTCTCTTGTTGCAGAGCATGAGCTCTAGGCACGCGGGCTTCAGTAGTTGTGGCTCTTGGGCTCAGTAGTTGTGGCTTGTGGGCTCTAGAGCGCAGGCTCAGTAGTTGTGGCCCAGGGGCTTAAGTTGCTCCGTGGCATGTGGGATTTTCCTGGACCAGGGCTCGAACCCGTGTCCCCTGCATTGGCAGGCGGATTCTTAACCACTGCGCCACCAGGGATGTCCCATGTTTAACTTCTTGCACGAGGAAATATACGGAGAGCTATATGTCGAGTGGTGGCATGTCAAGATATTTTCTTTTTTTTCCCTTTTGGGGGATATAATTTCAACATAGTAGAATTCTCCCTCTAAAGGAGAATTAGGTATGCAGTTCTAGAAATGTTGACAAGAGTTTTCAGGTATGTAACCCCACCACAGTCATCACCCAAATTTCCCTTCTGCCTCTTAATAGTCGATACCTGCCAGCCCCAGATTCTGACAATCACTGGTGTAATTTTTGTCCCAATAGTTTTGCCCTTTCCAGACATCGTATAAGTGAAATCATACAATTGAGTCTGACTTCTTTCACTTGGCAAAAAACATTTGAGATTTATCCATTTTGGTGTGTGTGTCGGTAGTTTGTTTCTCTTTGATCCTGAGTGGTATTTCATTGCTTAGATGTACCACAGTTTATCCATTCACAGTTGGTGGACATTTAGGTTGTTTCCATTTGGGGGCAATTATGAATTAAACCACTATAAACATTTGAGTACAGGTTTTTATGTGGCCATATGCTTTCGTTTCTCTTTGGTAAATATCTAGAGTAGATTACTGAGTCATACTGAAAGTGTATGTTTAATTTTTCAAGGAACTACTAAACTTTTTCCCCAAGCGGCTGTACCATTTTGCCTTCGCACCAACATGCATTAGAGTTCCATTTGCTCTGCATCTTTGCCAGGACTTGGTGTTGTCAGGTTTTTTGTTGGTTTTTTTTGTTTGTATGTTTTATTTTATCTTGTTTTAATCATTTTATAAGTGGATTATAGTATCCCATTGTGGTTTTATTTTGACCAATGATATGCAGCATCTTTTCAAGGGCTCATCTGCCACTCACATCTCTTCTTTGGTGAAATGTCTGTTAAAAATTTTTTCCCGCTTTCTTTCCTTAGGATGTTTATTTTCCTATTGTCGAGAGTTCTTTATATATTCTATATATGAGTCCTTTATCACGTACATATTTTTCATATATTTTCTCCCATTCTGTGACTTACCTTTTCATTTTTTTTACAGTGTCTTTCAAAGAGTAGACACTTGTATCAATTTTTTAATTTTATGGTTCATATTATTTTGTCTAAGAAATCTTTACCTAACTTAAGGTTACAAAGATTTTGTCCTAGAAGCTTTAGATTTTAGGCCTCATATTTAGACCTATCATACATTTCTATTTAATTTTTAATAGGATATGGTTCTCCTTTTAAAATATCTTTGTTAAAGGAATCTTCTTCATAATGATAAAACATTTCTTGTGTCATCATTGATATGAAAACGTCATTGGCTAGCGTAGCTTTCATTCCAACAGAAGTGAAGACACAGAGTGAAGTGTGGTTCTCTTTCATAAGCCTCCCAGGTTCACTGAATTTATATCTATTCTCTGTAGTGCCCACAGCTCAGTGCCCAGGGCTTTGACATCATTTAAAGACACAGCATCATGTCTGATCTGACTAGCTGGTCATTTTCAGCACATGACGAGTCAAAGAGTTTTGGCTCCTAAGTATGGTAATTCCATAGGCTCTTCCCAGACCAGCTTGGGTTTCCCAGCACTCACCACCCCTTTATCCAACCGTGGGTGCTCATCTTGGAAAGAGCCTTTAAAGATAAGGCATCTGTAGCCTTCTAGGTTGCTTTGTCTACAATTTGCTTTTATTATTTTTTCATATAAGGACTATGCACAGAGAAGTCAGATAATTAATAAAGATCTCATGTCCATTTCGATCTGAATTTCCTGGTAAGGGCCTCTTAACCTAGAAGTTTTGCCTTGCTTTACAAGAGCTTAATGAAGCTATCTTGGCCACCAGGTTTAAACTGTTCAGTTTTAACACTTTGATGTCCTAGTGACTAGCTTATGTTTTACCATCCAAGAGGACAGTATTGTTTTACAAAGGTGAATAAATATGCACTTGGGCAAGATCTTCTCACGGGTGAACAAAGTATTTATTTTTCTAATTAAGCTGAGGAAGAGAGGGGTGGAGAGGCGGGGAGAGAATGGTTATGGTAGAAGGAAAGATATGTGAAGATTAATTCAGGTGTGATCCGCCCTGAGGGTGGGCGGAAAAGATCAGATCTGAGTAGGGCATGCCTTGTTGCTTGCAGATTTGCTAAAGGATATTACAATCTGGGAAGGCAAAGAAGAGGAAGGGACCCAGTATTCAGCAGAGAGTGTAGAGGGAAACTGAGTTTGAGCTAGGGCTGGGCGTGCAGGTCAAGTCCCAGATTGCCATACCTAACTGCACTGTTTTGGGGGGTTTTTTTAGTAACCATTTTTAAAATTTAAGTACAGTTAATTTACAGTGTTGTGTTAGTTTCATGTGTACAGCCAAGTGATTCAGATATATAGATATAGATGTATGTACACACACGCATACATATGTTTGTACTCTTTTTCAGATTCTTTTCCATGATAGGTTATTACAAGATATTGAGTAGAGTTCCCTGTGCTATACAGTAGGTCTTTGTTGTTTATCTATTTATATACAGTAGTGTATATATGTTAACCCCATACTCCTAATTTATCCCCCATCCCCTCTGGTAAGTTTGTTTTCTATGTCTGTGAGCCTATTTCTGTTTTGTAAATAAGTTCATTGTATCATTTTTTTAGATTCCACATATAAGTGATAGCATATGATATTTGTCTTTCTCCGGCTGACCCTAACCGCACTGTTATACAATCCGTCTCAGGACCAGCTAGTGAGGCCCCACGCTGAAGGGCAGCCAACACACTGCCAGCTACAGAGCCGCAGCAGGGTTGCTTGTGTGTGCCCAGGACTCAGTTCAGCCCTACCTGCGCCCTTCTGTTCTTCTCCATAAAGTTAATCCCAGGAAGGTCAGCAGCCCAGGACTCTTGTGGTTCCTCCAGGATTGGAGCGGGGGGTCCTGGACACCTATGGGGGTAGGGACAGCATGAGAGGGAAATGCTCCTGCTTGATGAAGGAGGGACCAACTAAGACCAGCCTGAGCAAAAGTTCCCATGAGCTAAGGCAGGGCGGGACACAGGGCCTTCATGCACTGCACATGGGGTCCAAGGTTGATACCACACACCCTTCACTCAGGTGACCCTCCCAGCCAGTTCCACCTGGTGCAACAAACCAAGTACCAGACTTGGTGGGAAGAGCTGAAATCTGTGCTTCTCAGGAAAACAAACAAACAGATAAAAGACTTAAGAAAACTTGGGCAGGGGAGACTTACATTTGACTTCTGGGAAGAAGGGTGACAGCTGGCAGAAAAACGGAGCAATCAGCTAGAGCAGTAGAGGACACTTCAAGGCCCTCTTTGTGGGGCAAGACTGCTTCCTTCTTTCTGCAGACTGGCCTCCAAAGCTTTGACCTTGTGCCTCTCAATTCACCTCCAAGTTTCCAGGAGACGGACTCTGAGTGATCCAGATGTCTATTCCTAACCAATGTAGGCGAGAAACGGTGGGTCACACAGTACAAATGTGGTAGTCACAGAGTTGATATCTGTGTGTATTGAAGGAATTTCTCAAAGGAAGTGCTGGGGGCCGGGCAGACACCCCAAAGGCACACGTGTTACACTGCAGTAGCACCTGCAGTAGTCATTTCACGCTGTTGGCTCCGCGGGTATCATTGTCTGGTTAATTGTCTTTTCCCGTGAAGCCCTGTCAACCCAGATTTCCCCAGGCAATTAACGTTTTCAAACCTGAAGATATCTTGTGGCTTTGGTCCCATCCTTAGAAACTCTTAAGACAATATCGAGTCTCCATTTGGCCATCTACTACTTTTAGCCCTCTCTGCCCATAGTCAGTACTCAGGTAAAGGTTTGATATGAAGCTAACATTTTGAATGAGAGACTAGTCTATGTTTTTAAGGAAGTCACTCATAAAAATGTATGTCTATGTACACACTGCTATATTTAAAAGGACCTACTGTATAGTACAGGGAACTCTGCTCAATACTCTGTAATAACCTAAATAGGAAAAGAATTTGAAAAAGTGTAGATGCGTGTATATGTATAGCTGAATCGCTTTGCTGCACACCTGAAACTAACACAACATTGGTAATCAACTCTACTCCAATATAAAATTAAAAAAATTTTAAATGTCTTAAGTTTAGAATTAACACAACATTGTTAATCAACTATACTTCAATAAAAAATAAATATATTTAAAAAGAATATGGTAAATATGTAGAAAATATTAAAAATCACTCATTTTTAATAAGCCACGTTTATTAATTTTGCTTTAAGCAAAATAATATAAATAATAGTGTATTATGGAGTTTATAACAAATGTAGAAATAAAATATACAACAACAACAAAAATAAAATTTAGAGTTAGTCTAAATCTCTCTCTAGCTAGCACAGCTCCATAAGTCAACACTCCTTGTTTCTACAGATTTGACAAGATATAAATCCACCTAATTGTACTATCATTCAATTCTCCAAGTTGAGAATATTTTAGGAGACTTTGTGATCTGCCTGACTGAAGATTAAGCTATCCTACTACTTGGAACATCTTAACCAGAGAAGGGGTAGGAAATCTAATAATTGCCCCAGTGTGTCTGAAAAGAAATGAGTTAATACGTAGAATAACAGCTGAAACAGAGTAAGCCCCACTATGTATTACATTTTTGTTAATATTTTGTTAATATTATTTTGATGCAAATCATCAAGGAAACTGTCAGGATTTTAAGTGTCACACACCCACACAAAAGAAAACATTTATACAATAATAATAGCTGGTAATGACAGATTCAAACTACTCCAAAGTTTACCATCTCAACACACCTACCCTGGGTTATATCAACGAGGAAAATTATTACTATTTCCCTGTACTGGAAACTGGTTCATCTATTCTTATTAAAGGAGGTACCTCAGACTGTGTCTTCCTTCTGTAATAGCTTGGGCATCCTGCTCGGTTGAGGTTTACGAATCAACCTATCCTTGTAATGAGATACCAACAAGAAACCCAGAAATATCAGGGGTATCACACATCTTATCTGACACAGGCAGCAATCTTCCTCCACTCCCGGCTCTCTGGCTGTTCTGTATAAGAAGCCCAACTCTTATACTTATCCCACAGTCGTCACCAACCCTGAAAATCCCACACTGAATTCTCCCTCCAGTCCAAGTCCACAGAGGCTTCATCTGTATTCTGAGAGAACTTTGTTTTCTTTTCCTTCTCTTCCCTCAACCCTTTTAATCCTCTAGTTCAAGCAATTAGCTCTACGAATATGAGCTCTCATCAAGGTCTAGCACATGCGGTAATTTTCCCCCTAATAAATCAATCAGCTCTTTCTGTGGAGTGGTTTCTTTTCCCCTTACAGTCATTAGAGAATGACAATGCTACTTCAGGATCCCCGGCAACTTGAATTAGTCGAGGAACGTCAATCAAATTTGCCAGATTTTGCTTTAAAGATGAGAAAAAGGGGATAGATTCACAAAGGCCTCTTGTCTCAGAATAGGAAGCTGGATAAACCCTTGCTGAATCTCTCTGAGAGACGCCTTGGAGTATAATGATCCATTTGGAAGAAAATCGAAATCACTCTTACTTGTGACAAATCAGACAAAACCCAGAAAGGCTCACCAAATAATCTAACAAATAATAATTGGAATAATCAACCATCCGGTGTTTCTCAGCCGTGCCATGTTCTATGATACATAACAGGTTAGTACGGCAGATAAAGAGAGAGAAATAATCTAGCAAATGGACACATTTTAATACTATAACTTGTGAGAAAAATGTTTTGTAGTTAGAAGGGAATTAAACGATCATGTGGTCCATGCTTATCACACTTTAGGGTTGGGATGGGGGGGTCTTAGGGAATAAGGAGCGAGGGGGGTGCCCAGTGACAAAGCTCCTGGGTCCCCACCTCTCCCCATATAAAAGCTCGATTTTTATCTCTTATTACACCCAAGAGTTCAGTTGAGGAAACGGTTTCTCCAGTTGAAAATAATTTGAGAATTGCTATACATATAGCCAAGACCACTCTTTTCATAAATGACTAAAACAAATGCCAGAGAAATTAAAGAATTCTTAATTTAGTGACGGACCTGGAGCCAGACCCTGGAGCACATCTTTCTCCCCAGCTCTCTCTCCACACCCCACCATGCCGTGCTATCTCTTACTCTCAGGGGACAAGTCAGGTGAGAATCTCTATGCCTTTGGATTGGAGCCTTTTTTTTCTTTTTTTTGAATGACCATAAGGAAAAACCAATGAAGCCAAATTAGCGTGAGAAGAGACACAAATACTATATTGGAAGTAAAAACATCGACTGCGGTTGTACTCCTTTCTTGATATTGTTTCCAGTCACACTGGGGAATTATATCATCATCCAGCACCGGAAAGGGGTCACTGGGGAGGGTGGAAAGACTTAGCTCCCTTTTCTTATGTCACCAAATGTATTGCTATTAAGATTGAGAGAAGTAAAGAATACTTGGTGAAAACTTGCTGACATTAATGACTCACGTTCTCAGAGAGGCTGCAAGGAAAATGGTGTCATCACTGTCATTCAAGACACTTAAGATGGAATTTCAAAAGAAGGCTGTCAGGCATAATGACTGCCGGGTTCTATTATATCATTCTCAGAGGGTGGATCACACACACTACTATGCAGCTTGTGGGTGGTTGATATTGAAGTTTGAAAGGGAGCTGCGCAGAGAGGAGGGGAGACGGGCGTAGGACCCGAGGTGGGCCCTTCACAACCGGGAGACATCACCACTAACGCTCGTGTGGTGACTTGGGGTAAAGCTATGATCCATGACCTGGTCTTTCATCTTGGATAGGCTGAAACTTGACCTCATCAGGACAATTCGACAAGATGATGCTCTTGGTGCTGAACAGAATTCAGGAAAGTCTGAGCTGTAAGTGGTTGTGCCAGTTTATTAATTTATAATGAGAAACTTTCTCTCAAGTGACCAGATGGCCATGCCTGATACATTCCACCGCTGAGATATCTGCAAAGCCCAGTCAGTCATCAGAAGGCAGCCGTTTAGAATGGGGTCTGAACCCTGGCTCCGAACCTTGACCGCACAGTGCAATTACCTGGTGTGATTCGCCATGAAGGCCATACTCGAATATCAAACAAATCTGAATTTCAGGGATTAGAACCCAGACATCAGCAGTTTTTAAAAATCTCCTCAAGTGATTCCAATGAGCAGCTGAGAACCACTGGCTTAGGGCAAAGAGACCAGCCAGGTCACCAGGAGGTTTTAGGCCTCCTTGTTTCCACAAGGGGATCCGTAATTTGTATGTCATAGACAAGTAGTTTTTTTTTTTAACAGGGAACAGATATAGTTTTGTCAATTTTTTAGCTTGCCAGGTAAGATGTTAAAAATTCAACTACTATTATTCCATTAAAGAAAGGAAATCTTAACAAAAATTAGGAAAGACAAATTTCAGAATGAAAGGTGAACTCACTACGCTGTATTTATTTTTCTCACGTTTCTACAGATCAGGGAAAACTTCGCTATAGACTGATGCAAACTTAAGAACTGACGTGATCTAACTGCTGTCCACACACATAGCCAGGGCTTTTCTTCTTGGACAGCTTTAGGTACATTTGACAGGGTTTTGTTCATGAAACCAACATCCTACGCTAACTACCCCTCTCTTACTGTGTCCTTTCTGTAGAGGTATTCATTGTATTGATTAAGTTGTAGGTGACTTCTGCTTCTAGGATTGGACATGTTCTGTCTCCTCCAATTACAGAATATGTTGATTTAATTAACTTAGCTCTCCTTAGACATCTTAAAGTTTCTGGAATGGGTGTGGCATATGGATCCTCACATAACGGCTTACTAGGGGCACTGGTGCCCCCTTGTTTTGCTAGTAGACAATCATGGCAATTATTCTAAATCCACTGGAGAATTCATTGGGAAGCCAAATGAGTCGTTTATTCTGTGTGTCAAGTTACATGAAATAAATAGGCTTACTTATATTGTAAACCTAATTTTGAGTGACTCTTCGGAATCTTGTGTGTGCCCTGTCCTGTGGCCATGGTTTATGTTCCCCCCTCCTCCCCTGAAGGGACATTGGAATGATTGAATTGGTTCTATACTTAGTTGTCTATCTCCAACAAGACAGCCTCTGGCAACTACGAAAAGAGGGTAGCCGTGCCAAGAAGTCCAAGAGTATACCTTAAAGTCCCCCTCAAAGAGCTATTAACCTAAGACTCATTTATGCTGCCAGTGGTGTGGAATCTTCACAGATTAATTTCTTCTAAGCTGCCATGCTTAAAAGTGCATCAAGAGACTAGAAGCTAGCGCCAACAGGTGCTTCTGACCAACTGGGAAAGTTCTATTTGCAGATGTCTGTGTTTTCCAGGCACCCAAGATGTATAACAGATGATGGGCTACCCTGCCGTTACTCCCAGCCCAACCCAACCCAAACTGAAGAGCCGGCCATCTCTTCAAGGTCAAGGGCTGCTACGAATAGCAAATAAAGCTCAGGAAGCCTGGATTTGAATCCAGTTCCACTACGCTCTTGGGCAAGTTGTTTGCTTGTTCTGAGCCTCAGTTTCGTTATCTGTGAAATGGGGATATCATCGTGATCTTCTTCCTCATCACTTTATACACTAATCGTGAGAATTAGATAATTTAGATAAAATACTTAGCAAGGCGCCAGATGTAATAAGTTCTTACTAAAAGTTCAGTTTGTAGGTCAGAGCCTAGCACAATAATGTGGCATAAATAGACATTCATTAAACACTTACACACACACACACACACACACACACACACAAACAAGTACTATATCTGTTTGCAGAAAGAGGAATCTCACTGGAAATGCGGTTAAAAAGTTGTCACTGAATTCTGAACTTTAGTTTTCAGATCTCGACAATTTAACCAAACTCACTTTGCTATTTAGTATTGCTCACACCTTGGTCTCTTGTCTCTCTGACCAGTTACCTCTGCTGGGACCTGTGCTTTTCAGTGATGAATTCTCAGTGCCTTCCATCTGACTACAATCCATTATTTCCATGACAATGCCTTCGTCTTCTTTCCAGATTCTTGTGTTTCTCAGATCCAGAACCACATTCCCTTGCCATTGTCCCAAAGCAGCCAAATGTTTTAAAGGAAAACATTTAGAAATCTAGATATTTGCACCTGCCTCTCCATATTTTTGTGTGCCAGGAAAAAACTGAATCAAACTCTCTATTGACACACTGGTTCTAAATCACTGATCTGGGAGAAAAGGAGCTAGGAGCCCCGGTGGCTGGTCTACGGTGCTTCAGATCCATACAGAATCCCCTTCCGTCCATTATTTTATCCTGCTACAATGAACATTTTCCAAAATCAATTAATTGCCAATATATGTGTGTGTGTGTGTGTGTGTGTGTGTGTGTGTATTCTTCCTACCTCTAATGACACTCCTCTTCTCTCCCCACCAAAAGCAAAAACAAAAATAAAAACACATCAATAAATGAACTTCTCAAGTTGCTGAAAATTTACCATAGGAGCCAAGCCCGTTTCTGAAAGTTTCAACTCACCCAATCAGACAAAAGGCAGAGGAGAGGGGAGGCATTCATCAAGTTACACGGAGGACTCCATCTGTTATCTTAGACCTCTGTTACCAAGGGACACAAGAGGAGCTACTTGAAGGCAGTTTGAAAGAGTTTTATTTTACAGATTCTTAGTCCAAAGATTTCAAATTAGAAGCGGCGGCAGAAAAGGAGAAAAAAAACAAGTAAGCGTGATGAAGCCACCTTCATCCTGGCATTCTGACATTTAACCTGGTGAGAAACACCATCGATGGTGAAGTTGCCTTTTCAGCGGGGTTCTGTCTGTTCACCTTCCATAATAAATGCAGTCAAAGGGGCAGTCACTTCTCATCGGTCACAAAGGTCTGGTTTTTGAACCTCACCCTCACAAGAGCCATTTCTCATCATGCCAAGCCAACAGAAGAAAGTCATTTTTTGCATGGCTGGGATGTTAAGCTTTGTGTGTGCCCTCGGAGCTGTGGCAGCCCTGGGGACACCTTTGTGGATCAAAGCCACCTTCTTCTGCAAAACTGGGGCTCTGCTCGTCAATGCCTCGGGGCAGGAGCTGGACAAGTTCATGGGCGAGATGCAGTACGGGCTTTTCCATGGAGAGGGCGTGAGGCAATGCGGGCTGGGAGCAAGGCCCTTTCGGTTCTCATGTAAGTAACTATTGCATTTGAATTATTTAATACTTTAGGCAAACTCTTCCAAGTGTTGCAAGAAATTATTTTTAAGAGCCTGGCCCTGTCTATTGCAGGATGTTTTAAACGGGTATGAACTACTTGAAATACCCAGGTCTCTTCTGGACGGTTTCTTCTTCCTAGTTTTTATTATTCCATTCTTGCTATTTTTCTTATGACAATTTATAGTTCGTGAGTTGCCAGGGAATTAAACTTTTTGAAAAGAAAAGCAATTAAAATTCTTAAATATTAATATTTATGTAAGAAATTATGGGCTCCGTTTTTAAAAGGGAGGAACTTGTGCGACAGGAAAGCTGTAAGAGATGATCTTGGTTTTGTTCTTTAAAAAAGAACCAGTGTCATGGGCTCCTTAACCAACTCTAGCTGCTTTCCCCCCTTGCACAGAACTTTGTTTCCTGTCTACACCCTTATTTTCCCTCCTAGGAGCTTTGCTGTTGAAAAATATTCTTTTTTTTTTTTTTCCTTACCCAATTTGGATCATTTGACTATAGAAATTTAAAATGATATGCTGTGCTAACTGAGAAAGAATTAGAAGCCTGTTTAGGATAGAAAATTTGCCACTGATTAACCTTCGAATCACGTACAGAATGTGAGACAGATTTTCCTGTCGCGATATTTGTGAAATGGAAGTGTTACCTGTAGTATTTACAACCTGTTTATCTTAAGAAGAGAATTTTTTAAAAATTACCATGTGAATAGGCAACTCATTAAATGAAAATTAATAAAAAGTCATTTGTTATATCTCTCCTAGTGCACATTCAGAAATTATTATTATTTCAAAAGGGCTGGTTTGGAACAATCTTATGAAGACACAGCCAGGAAATTACTGCATAAATCACTCTTCAGGAAAGGAGGTTACCAAGTGAGGCATTTAAAATGAATTATTATGTTGCCTGGGTATTTTTTTTCTAGCATAGGTAGAAGGCTAAATTAATTGAATTTATTATTAACGTATGCAGTGTCTAATTAAATTTCAGTGCTGGCCTATTTATATTTCTGCAACATTCCTGACAATTTCTTAGCAGTCATTGGACACCAACCTTCAACTCACAAAGGCTGTTAAGTGATATGAATTTGCATAGGGCTCCAGAAAATCCCCAAGAATTAGTCTTCAGCTTTTCAAGAAATTATCATCTACTAGATTTGATGAAGTGGATACCCACCCTTTTCACTGCATGGCTTTAGTTCATTAAGGTAATGGGGCTCTTAGAGTTGCTTAGCTTCCCTTAGGGGGGAAAAAAAGAACAAAGCAGAATGTCACGTGATTTGCAACTGTATTAAAAAACAAAAAAGGAAAAAAGATGAGTGAACCGATTTAACCATGAGTCATTGGCAGCTAAAGTGTGAGTAACGCTTCTCACAAATGAACTTAGACAAAAGCAGGGAGCCTACAGGGGATTTTTCTGGAGCTTCTGCATTTTGTACAGTGAAATGAAGATAAGCTTCACTCATAGCACAGGACATGTTCCAAAACGATATGTCTTCTAAACACTTACTTCACGGTAAGTGCTATGCATATCTTGTCTCATGTAATCCTCACAGGGCCACAGTCCTCTCTGGTTCAATGAAGGATTTTTTGTGGCTGTGTCCCACGCCGGCCCTGTCTGTAATGAAGCTGTTCTAATCAGGTGCCCCTTTGCCTTCTGTGAAGCCTCACAGAGCTGGTGGGGTTTAAACAGTACCCTACCCTATCTCACAGGATTGCATTAGTCCCCATGATACTCTTAACATCTTCCCCAGCCTAGTGAAGAAAATCTTGCATTGGACGGTGCAGATTTAGTTGGAGGTTTACTCTGAATAAATTGGGCATTGACAGTGTCCTTATTCTACATGAATTTTTGCTTGGTTCTGCTGTACAAGTTGATGTGTGTTATTTTTATGTGCAATGTATGTGTCCCTCTTAAAACCCAGATGTATGGTACAATGTGAGGATGAAGAATGGACCAGAAAAATAGTTAGGTGATGTTGTCATATTTGTTCCTATTAAATGTTCCCTATTGACCATTCTATCTCTTTTAATTATAACAAACATCTTCCCTGCCAGCATGCACAATTATGCTGGGAAAACTTCTGCCTCGTTTACTCTGGCTGATTCTCATCCATTTATGGGTCAGTGATTCATCTTCTAGAGGTCACTAGCCTTCCTACCTAGCACACAACTTCATTCATTATAATGAAGGACTGTTTTTCTTTCTAGGCAACACAACTTGGTCGGCTTAGTTTTTCCTGATATGTCACCCGTAAAATTTTAATGATGATGTTTCAACTCTAAATGTAGTCATCAAGACAAAAAGTACTGGTTTTTGAGCGCAGGGTGTGTGGGTGTGTTTCTGTTTTGGTTTGAAACAGTGCAGAGCGTCATCAAAATATGATACCCAAGAATCATATGGTGTCAATCATTCCTAGATACGCTGATCTCTTCATTGCCAAGACAGTTCAATGAGCTGGGGAAAACATATGGAATTTTTTTTTGACATGCGAAAAATAAAATTTAACCAATCACGTATCACAGCTCGCAACTTGAGTCATACTTTCTAAAGCATCTTGGACCTTATGATGGAAAATTTGGAAAAAGCTTAGAAGAAATTTAGCTGACTTCACGTTTTAGAGAAGCAGAGTTTCTTGACCAAATGAGGCATATGACCCAGACAGCAGAGGGAATGTTGAAACTACTTCGGTGAGCAAGCAGGTGGCTTCTCAAACATATTTTGGCGTAGAATAGTTGGGATTCAGGGTCTCTGTGACCAACACTGAGAGTTGGCACTCTGTCTCCATGGTCCCCTGCAGGTGTGACTCCTGTCTCCTGCTGTTCCCACCTGTTCCAGGTGATCAACTTGCATCTCTCCCATCACCCTACCTACACATGGCAGAGCTGCAAAGGTCTTTGATGTACCTCCTTCTAGTAACAATGCCTATCTCTCCCCTCTTCCTTAGCGCACCGCCTGTGTGGAAGCAGGCACAGCGCAGGTAGGAGGGACACCTATTGAGTTTGAGGAAGACTACCTGGTAGGAGGGAGGGGGGCAAGGAAGCCACCTGTACTGTGTCACCCAGCATGCAGGGCCCCTCTGGCCTTTTAGCTCGGGGTGTGGGGGAGGGGCTACTGTCTAGTCTCACTCACCCATTGAAACAGTCCAGCTAATAGTGATGTTGTTTTCCTCCCATTGGGGGGAAAAAGTGATTAGTGGGATAGCAGATCGTAATGTTTAGGAAACACTAGCATGAAGGGGAAAGCCAAATTCTCACAGTTATATCCTTTCCAGACCTTAATGTTCACTCTGTTATTTCAAATCACCTTGTACTAAAAGTGTCTGAGGATGTGTGTTTCACTGCAAGGAGAACCGGAGCCCCAAGAAGGCAAGGGGATGTGTATCCCTCAAACCATCCCGTTTCTCCCTCAAACCAGGACCTAGCATGACGTCTGTCACAAAGGGATACTTAGTAAATGTTTAAGCAATTTGCGATGCAATTTGCCACTCGCTGGAGGTTAGACTTCCAGCAAATTATTTCACTTCGTTGGTTTTCAGTTCTTGCATCTACAAAATGGGAGGTGAAACTAGGCTATTTCTAATGTCTCTTCCAGTTCAAACACTCTATGATCTGTATAACAAGGGGCTGGCTGTTCTAGACAAGGCCCTTCCAGCTTTAAATTTGCATGACTCTTCTAGCTTCAGTTGCTTGAAACCCCCACTGACAGATTTTCGCCACCATCATTAGAAGTGGTGAGTTTTGTGTGCCTTTGCTCTTTCATTTTCAAAGCTCCTGATTTTTAAAGTGAAGTATTCTGAGATACCTACCATTTATTAGGACCCAGATGAATTTCATTATCAAAGTGAATGCTTCTCTTTTTTCCCCCCCCTGTCATAACCTTTTACTTTTTGTGTAGAAAATTGCAGGTTAAAGAAGGAGAAAATGAAAAATGGGGAATTCTGGAATTCTAAGGAAATGGGTTAGTGGGTTCCAAAGAGCAGGAACAGCCATAAACACTCAAGTAATTAAGAGAGAATTATTGAGAAAGCAAAAAAAGGAGAAAATCAAAAGGCAGGGAGAGACGGCCCTACTTGCTTCCGTTTTTTTCTTTCATTTTTCCTAAAACTCCTCTTCCATTCTCACTGAAAAACTCCTCTTTCCTGAATCTGATTTCATGAACTGGTAATGGCAAGAAATGAGGAGTGACTAGTATATTTAACACTCCACAGGTAGTCTTTACCCAAAGGCAGAACTTAAGCAGAAATTATCCTCAAATTAGCGAGAAATATAGAAAAGGTGTTTTTGAGAAAAGGCACTTCTGGCTCTCCTTGGCTAGTACAGGACAAGAACGTTTATTTCTCTCTCCTCCCTAACAACTATCTCTAATATCCTTATCAGAAAAATAATCCACAAAATCAGCCTTCTTTGACAATTGTAATTTTGCATATATGTGTACACACACACACACACACACACACACACACACACACACCTTCCTTCCCTTTAAATTACCCTCCACTCTAACAGCCAGTAAAGCCATTGACCTGGGCTTTCCTGAGAGATGAAGTAGAGGCTGACATGACGGGGCTGCTTCTGAGGTTCTATGTGGCAGGTCCTCAGTGGAACTTCCAGAACTTAACCCTGGAGTGTGAACTTTACCTGTTGGAGGATGACTCCTAAATTGTCCTCACAATTTGCTGCTCTGCCTTCTCTTTTGGTCTCTGAGGGTGACTCATCGTCCCCAAGGACTTTCAGACAATCCAAAAGAAAAAAATACTAATTTCAGCTGCCCGATTATTGGGTGTCTCACGGGTGCCAGGCATTTTGCAGATATGAACTCCAACCCTTACACGGGAGATGTTATGATGCTACTTCTCTTGAACAAATATAGAAACTGGAAACTCAGAGAGATCACAAAACCTTCCCAAAGACACAGACCTAGTAGGTAGCAGACCTAGGATTGAAATTCTTGATCTGCTCATTCCTCTGCCACATTCTGTCTCCTTACGATACGCAAAAAAGGATGCAAAGAGTTGAGGAAAATGTAAGAGTAGGACTCAGTTTCACCACCTATTTAAAATATTATGTTGGGTTGGTGAGGGTGTGGAGAAAAAGGAACCTTTGTGCACTGTTGGTGGGAATGTAAATTGGTATACCCACTACCCAGTATACTATGGAGGTTCCTCAAAAAATTAAAAATAGGACTACCACACGATCCAGCAATTCCACACCGAGATATTTATCCAAGAAAGCAAAAACACTAATTCAAAAAGATATACACATCCCTATGTTCATAGCAGCATCATTTATAACAGCCAAGATATAGAAACAAAGTATCCATCAACAGATGAATGGATAAAAAAGATACGTTTTATATATACAATGGAATATTACTCAGCCATAAAAAGAATGAAATCTTGCCACTTGTGACAATGTGGATCAAACTGGAGGGTGTTATACTTAGTAAAATGTCACACAGAGAAAGACAAATACCGTGTGTTTTCAATTATATGCAGTGAATTACAAAATACAAACATAACAAAACAGAAACAGACCTACAGATACAGAGAACAAACTAGTGGTTAGCAGACGGGAGTTGGGTGGGGCAGGCAAAGTAGGGGAAGGGGATGAAGGGGTACAAATTCCCAGTTATGAAATAAATAGTTATAAGGATGTAATATACAACACAGGAAATATAGTCAATATTTGTAACTTTGCAGTATAATCTATAAAAAGATCAAATTACTATGTTGTACACATGAAATTAATATAATATTGTAAGTCAACTATACTTCAATTAAAATAAAACCTCAAAGATGAGAAACAATTATGTTGGTGCTTCACAAGAGCTAGTTCTCATATGACCAGGTGATGGTACTTGGCCTTAAGATTTGAATTCATTCATTTCCTCTTTATTTCACATTTCAGTGGCCCTGATATCTCAGTCCCAATCTTTGACCTTTGGAAAGTAAAACTGTCAAGCCAAGCCTGTTTAAGAATCTAGGTTGAGCAGGTCACATGGGTTACGTAAGTATATCACCTTGACGTTGATAGTTTACGTTGAAGGCAGAGATATCTGACCGCACATGTGGTTAGCTGAGTTAAAATCTGCCAGCGAAAATCTACACGGTACGATCTTCAAACTTAGCTACTTGGACTACAATAAATATTTCACCACAGCAATGACGAATATGGCAGGCTCCTTCCTGAGGTGACATGAACAGTTTCAAAACAGAGGCAGGGATGGAAAAAAAAAACAAAACAAAAAGCAGGTACATTTGATTCACTACAAAAAACTGATACTTTTTAAATGAGGAATCAGTGGGATAGATGGGATAGAATGAGTATAAATCCAGATCTCTTTTTCAAAAGATGAAAAATAAAAACTCATTTTAATCTCTGAACTCTATCAGGGTTTTCATAAAGCTAACGGCATATTTCTTTTAAAAACAAAACTCATCTAAATTAAACAATGACAAATGTGCCTTTCGTCTAGTCGTGCAGCTGAACACCCAGACTGGTTGTGGTGTGATGCTCTCTTATTACAGGTATGATAGCACTGACGAATAGCTGACTGTACCTGGCAGACGAATGTATGCAGGATTCGTATTCCGCTCCCTCTCAGCATGTTATAACTGCGGCAAAGCCATTCTTGGGAGTTATTACCCCAATATAATCACACCCCATGGATTCAGAGCAGTTAAGTGGGTTCTGTTATCAGAGACACAGATGCACCAAAGCATCTGCTGTCCCTCAGCCACTGTGGGTGATTAAGACTCACTCATGGGGCTGCTTCCAATAGGCTGGAGTCAGGTAGATACAGTTCAGCTGAGAGAAATTCAGGCGCGGTACCAAGAAAACTGTATTTTAAATGCTTCTATCATATCATCATGTCTCCTCCTTTTAAGCGCTGGGGTCATGGATTTCATTCTCCCTGACCACGTAGCCATCAGAAGCCTGGCTCAATACCTGGGTGTGCGACTAGGGGTGATATTAAGGGAGATGAATGCATTGAGTTTATGTCAGGGAATGTCTTTTACTGGATTTTCATAATGACTAGCGGCAGATGGGCTGAGGGGAAAGTCAGATCAAGAGCATTTCTGTCAGAAGAAAAGAAATCTTCCTCCTTATTCCCTTTCAAGAAAATGAATAGCTGAGCACCAAGGGGCCAAATACAACTTCTTTTTGAAACCTACCTTTTATGTGAAGGACAAGTTGAGAAGAAAAACAGGACCTCTGAAGCTACCATCACGGCTTTAATCTGGGAAGAAGTGGCGGTACCATTGCTAACATCATTATCAGAGGGGCTGCTTTCATTCTGAGAGCTTCACAGATGGCGTTACCTGCAGTTTACATCTAGCCAGATGAAGACAAATAGGGTCGATGCGACCTAAACCATTAGATCAGTGGTCTGTAACCCTGGCTGTGATTTAGAATCACCCAGGGAGTCTTGAAAACTACTGACGCCAAGGCTCCACCCCAGACCAACTGAATCAGGATCTCTGGAGGTGGGACCTGAGCACCGGATGGTTTAGAAGCTCCCCAAGTGATTCTAATGTGTAGCCACGGTTGAGAACTATTGCGGTGGATGACGGCAAAACAGGTAGAATCAGGTGAGGCCAAGAGTCAGAAGCCCTCAGTGTTAGGGCTGGGCAGGTCACCAGAATGAGGGCAGTGAGGAGAAGCAGTATTTAGTATTGTTTCCACACAGCTGGGAGGTTTTCTGGTCAAATTTGAGTTGGGATGCTTGCCTTCCATTCCTTTAGCTGCATGTTTCTGTGAAGGGTCTCACGCTTCATCCACACCTACCTGGCCTCGGAGGGAATGGGAGATCTGATTGATGGGTTTGCAGTAAGCAACTGAGCATACTTGGCTCCCAGCCCCAGAGGCTTCAAAGGCTTCCCCTCTTTCCAAATCTGCCCACCAGTTACCGGAGTCTGCTCTTCCCCTGGCCAGCCTGTGGCTGGCTGAGAGTGGGGGAGAGGCTCCTAACTCAGCGGAACTGGGCGGACGATCTAAACCACATTCCTCAGCACTGTATCAGAAATAAAGCGAACGTCTTGGCTCCACCTGCGTGTCTCCTGCGGAAGGGCTCTGCTCCTTCTAAGAGTCAGGAGCCCTCTTTGGAGGTGTGTCATCAGCCCAAGCATCATTTTAGAAAACCATTACAGAGAATGTGCACGCAAGTGCACAAGGGAAACAGAAGCGAGAATGGGGACAGTAGCTCAGACACTGAGGGGAGTGTGTGACAGGGAGCAGATCAGTGATTAACTCTAAACCCAAAGCTCTTGGATTACGGACAGCAATAGTCACCCACCAGGTCAGAAAAAAAAAAACAAAACAAAAAACTCTGAGCTACAAGATAGTTTGCCTGACTTCCATGTAATCTAAGGGCTCCTCTGGGAGGATCTTAGGTCCTAATGTACAGATATGACCCCACCTGTGGGCCAAGTAACTCCTTTCCCTCCCAGTGATCAAGGCTGAGACTTGAAAATGCCAGCACTCACTGCACTGAGTTCTTACATCCACCGCTCCTGGTGGAACTATAACTCTTCGGCCATTCTTGTCACGTTAAAAAATATTTAAGTGATTACGTACAATTTACAAAGAGCTCCCACATAAATGATCTCACTGTGTCTCTCAAAAATTCTGTGACTTATTTCTGTTACCACCCACGTTTACAGGTAAGGGAGCTGAGGTAGCAGAGGCCCCCATGAGCAGTAAATGGAAAAAACAGATTAATCTCAGACTTTCCTAGTGCCAAAAGCTGTGCTTTTCCAGACCTGCCATTTTGTCCTTTGGTTAATGCCTGACTATTTTTCTCTCTTCCCACCGGCTCCCCGCCCTTCTTGCTTTGGTCATGCATGATATTCTAACCATCTCATAGTCTTGGTTAGTGCCTAAACATAGGTTTAGACCGGGTTTACTGATTCCTGTTTTAAGAACTGCAGGATGAAAGATACGACTGCTAGACTGGAATCAGTAAGAGATAAAAAGAGAAGATAGTTTCAGGATAAAATATAACAGAAGAACCCAGGAGATAGAAATAAAATAAATTGTAAGGCAAGTGAAATGAAACCCATACATTTATAGCAATCAAATAAAACATGGATTAATGGCAAGTAATAAAAGAACATACTTAGCAGTTAGTAAAAACAGTTTTTTTTTATCTTATTACTTTCCAATGACCTACTGAAAACAGTGTAACCTCACATGTAAAACACAAATGCTTTGTAAGTTAGAGTACATGTGCCCTCATTCCTCTCACCCCCCACAAAAAGATCATTGGTGCTTATGTGCTCAAGTGTTCTTCTAGACTCTGAGGACACACAGGCAATAAGAGAAACAACTAAGAATCTAGCAGAAGTGTTTTTAAATAACCGACCACTTATAAGAGCTGTACAGGTTCCTCAGTCAAGAAGGGCTAGGTTGTGTTTTAATAACAAACACGCCCAAATGTTATAGGTCTAAATCGACAAAGAATGGGAGTTCCCTGGCGGCCTAGTGGTTAGGATTCCAGGCTTTCACTGCCATGGCCCGGGTTCAATCCCTGGTCGGGGAACTGAGATCCCACAAGCTGTGCAGTGCGGCCAAAAAAAAAAAAAAAAAAAAACCAACAAAGATTGATTTCTTGCTCACAGTACGTATTCGTCAGAGATTAGCTATAGGTGTGTTTCAGGATGCAGCCACCGTCCGGAATGTCACCAGCTGTTGCAACAAAGAGCTGTGGAGGCTCTCACACTGGTAACTAAATTCTCCGACCCGGAACTGACACATGCCGCTTCCACTTATATTTTCTTGGCCAAGGTTGTTACCTGGGGCCTCCAAAGGGGCCAAAACGTGCAATCCTATCATGAGAACAGAATGGGGAAGAACCAGAACTATGGATGGGGGAATAGCACCCTTTACCATCACCATGAATGTTGTTGTTCAGAAAGCTCAAAGAAGGAGAATTACTCTCTGTCAGGCCAAGGCACAGAGAAATCAGAGGAAAGGAAAGATTAGAGTGAGATTTCACTAACTGGCATTGAAGAGGCCAATCTGAGCAAAGGAACAGCATGGGCCAAGGTATGAAGAGCCTGCTGTGGCCAGAGTGCAGAGGGTGCCTGAGAGACAGGTGGAAGAGGAAGGTAAGGCTGGAGAGGGAGCAGGGACCAGGACGTGAGGGACTTCGCGGAACGGAAGCAGTTAGCTTTATCCTGTGGGCATTGGGAGACCCTTTAAGGATGTTTAGCAGGTATGTGTCAGGACAGAAGATGGATTGGAAGACCAAAAGAGAGGTGGGAAGGATAGTCAGAAGGCTCCTCCAAGATCTGGAGGTCCAAACCAAAGCACTGTCAGAGGGCTGGAAAGGGGAGCAAATATTTCCAAGATAATCAGAAGAAAAATCAACAGGACTGCAGTGGTTGGGAGTCCGCCTGCCGATGCAGGGGACTCGGGTTCGTGCCTCGGTCCGGGAAGATCCCACATGCCGCAGAGCGGCTAGGCCCGTGAGCCATGGCCACTGAGCCTGCGCATCCGGAGCCTGTGCTCCGCCACGGGAGAGGCCACAACAGTGAGAGGCCCGCGTACCGCAAAAAAAAAAAAAAAAACCAAAAACAAATCAACAGGACTTAGTGGCAGAGGATGAACCCCAGATTTCCTCTGGAGGGACGGTTGTGATCGTCCACCAAGCTAAATACAGAAGGGGAACATTCAGAGAGAAGATGAACTTACTTTGTGTCATGTTTAATGAGGTTCACTTATGGGCCAGCAACAAGAGACATCCATCAGTTACGCAGATCTGGAGGTCATGAGCGAGGCTGCGGCGGAGGCACAGTGCCGGGAATTGGCAGATTGGAGGTGGCAGGTGGAGCTACGGCTGAAGAGGAGGCTTCCCAGAGAGGGGGATCGAATGAGAAGGCGAAAGAAGATGTGTTCTGGAAAAGAGCAATATTTCCGGGTAGAAGAGGAGGGACTTGAGAAGGAGACTGAGAGGGGATGATCAGTGAGCTGGGAGGGAACTGGCTGAGGGGGAACCGTGGGAGGAGCAACCTTCCACCAGGAAGCGATGGTCAACAGTCCTGACCACCACAGAGGCATCGCGTGCGGGACAACGAAGATAGCCCTGGGACTCTTATAGACGATCATGGGGGACCTTTGCTAAAGCAGTCCTGATGGAGTGGTCCTCCTTTAAGAAGGGAGGTCCTTGGGGCTTCCCTGGTGGCGCCGTGGTTGAGGGTCCGCCTGCCGATGCAGGGGACACGGGTTTGTGCCCCGGTCCGGGAAGATCCCACATGCTGCGGCTCCGTGAGCCATGGCCGCTGAGCCTGTGCGTCCGGAGCCTGTGTGTGTGTGTGTGTGTGTGTGTGTGTGTGTGTGTGTGTGTGTGTACAATGGGAGAATCTTGAGAATCTTGAGTATGCTTCTATGCTGAGGGGACAGACCAGGAGGGAGGAAAAAGCTGAAGACAGATAGGACACGTAGATAATTAATGGATTTAGGAAGGACCCTGTGTAGCAAAAAAGGGTCTGAGAGCTGAGAGCACAGGGAGGACGCCAAGCCTTGGACAGGAGAAAAAATTTTTTCATTAAGAATGGAGGGGGCTTCCCTGGTGGCGCAGTGGTTGAGAGTCCGCCTGCCGACGCAGGGGACACGGGTTTGTGCCCCGGTCTGGGAAGATCCCACATGCTGCGGAGCGGCTGGGCCCGTGAGCCATGGCCGCTGAGCCTGCGCTTCTGGAGCCTGTGCTCCGCAACGGGAGAGGCCACAGCAGTGAGAGGCCCACGTACCACAAAAAAAAAAAAAAAAAAAAAAAAGAATGGAGGTAAGGTTGGCCTGGACCAAAAAGAAGGGTGGCCCTGGGGTACTGAAAAGTTGAGGTAATTCCTCTGATAGCCTCTGTTTTCTCTGTGAAATGGAACAGTTCGGTTCGCTAGATATTTTCGAGCCTTTTGTAGGCCAGGCAGACAAGACTAAGGGAAATGGAGTGGGGATGTGACAGTTGCTTAAAAGCGGGGGGAGGTTTGGAATATCTGACGAGGGACAGAAGAGGGAAAGACTGGAAAAGGCTTTGCAGAAATGGGGGTGCCACAGATCAGAGGCTCAAGGAGAGTGGGAGTCCAGAGGCAAGACATACAGCCCAAGGAATAGAGCCTCCCCCCACCCCGGCCAAATGACAGCAGGAGAGTAAACTTCCTAAAGAGAGCATCCCTGTGACTGCGTTTTTACTCCCGGTCATTAACCTGTGACTTCCTCAGCTCTGTTTCATAATAGTAGACTGTAGTCATGAGGGTACCACAGCCTTCCTCTGTGCTGAGCAAGCTATGTGATATGGGTTCCCTTTCTCTCCTCTCCCTCCTGTGACGTGGCTGCCTTCTATTCTATTGGTAGAGTCAGTCCAATGACTAGTTTCTTCTAGCTGTGTTTCTGACTCGATATCTTGTCAGAAATCTCCACTTTCCAGACTTCACAGAGGGGAAATTGAGCTGTGAACCAGGAGTTTAACATGTATGTTACAGACTGTAACTCAACATCTTTAGGTTCCCTCGACCTTTACATATCTAGATAGCGTTCTCTTAGAAAGCATGCTGGCCCAAGTAAGTCTTTTCCTGGGAATTCATCCAGAAAGGTTATTCCTGCTCATCACCCACCCTCATAATAAGAGAGAAAAAGGTATGTGCTTGAAAACGTTCATGGAAGCATTAGCTATAATACCGAGATAATGGAAGGCTACCTAATGGACAATACTGCATCAGTTTGATGGAAAATTCATGTAGTTATCTAAATGGTAGTTATGAAGACAATCTGTATGACATGGGAAATGCTTATATTCTGAATAAAAAGAACAGAATGTGGCCTTAAAACTTCATTATGATTATAGTAATGTACGAAATAAATATTAAGATGGACTAAAGGTTTGAAAGGAACAAAAATAAAGGAAAAGCTTTGCTTTTTATGTTGGTGAGACTGTGAGTGAAATTTGTATCTTAATTTCCATTTCACTCTTATAATGTTGTTCAATTATAAGATCCCTCCATAAACAGTTGGACCTTTGCTCAAACTAACAGAAATATGGAGAGAACAAGTCCATCTTCCCCCATCCTCCTGCCCTGCTAACAAAAAAGAGCTGTGTCATGTTCAAGTCTGAGATGGATTCTTTCACAAATCCCAAACTTTAAACCTTATTATTAAACAGCCATCAGTTTCCATCTAACATGTTGACAATCTCCCAAGTATGTCGGATTAAAATTTTTCTTTTAATAAAGAGATTTGAAATTCCACTCCAGTTGCCAGCCAGGTCTTTCAACTTCTTAAAAGGAAAAAAAAAAAAAAAACACAAAAACCCACACTGGCTCCTATCATCCCTTTGGCAAACTATTCTATTTTATTTCCGCATTGTCCCAGATTCTCTCCAAAAACTCAATTCAGCTTCTATTACCACCAACCCCAGAAACAGCTTATATCAAGGTCACCAGTGACTGCCTGACTCAAAGGACAAATTCTGGTTCTCAACCAGAAACTCCCAACATACTTAAAACTGCCAACCCCCTTCTTCTTCTCCTTTGGCCCTGAGGTCGCTATCTGTACGGTCCTCTCCTCTCCTTCCTTCCCTCCTCACCGATGTGGCACTAACTCCTTTCCATCAGAATCACTGGCTTCCACCAAGAAACCCCAAATCTGCTAACCAGACTCCGTCCCTGCGTCCTACTCCAAGGAAAACGTATCCATCCAACATATCTGTGTCCAGAAGCTACATTATGCATTCTCCACAGCAGCAGGACCCCCTAAGAAGGTGAAAATGGATTCTTGGGGGCAAGAAAATATCCCTTACTCCTTAGAAAGTACGTATTATATGTGTATAAAGTACATATACAAATACAATACAGAAACCAATATACAATGTATCTGTGGTATTAAAATTTCATGAGTGGAGGGTGATTAGGAGGAATGTCTAAAAAGACTCCTTGGGTAAGGAGCAACAGTGAAAACAAAAGGCTGAGAAATACTGTTTGGCCAGCATTTTTAGGTGCTAGGAATACAGCAGTGGATAAACCAGACCAATGCACCTGTCCTCATGTTACAGGGGAAACAAAGAAACAAATAAGTAAAAATATGCCACTTATCAAACGGTGATAATTGCTATGGAGAAAAATAAAAACAACACAAGGTGCTGGGAATTCGGGGGTGGGGGGGTGACTGGGCAGGGGGTTGCAACTTTAAAAAAAGAAGGCCTCCCCAAGAAAGTGGCATCTAAGTAAATACACGGAGGTAAAGGAGCAAGCCATGAGTTATCTAGGGAAATAATACAGGCTGAGGGAACAGTATGTGCAAAGGCCCTGAGGTAGCAATCTTCTTGGCTCGTTTGAAGTACAGTAAGGAGACTAGTGGCTGGAGCACACCAAGCAAGGAAGCGGGTAGCAGATGAAGTCAGAGGTCTGACAAGAAGTCCAATCATGTACTGCCTAGTAGGCCATTGTATTGACTTGGCTTTTACTCTGGGTGAGATTAGAATTTTCTAGAAGGGTTTGAGCAGGGGACTGAAATAACCCAATTCACTTTTAAAAGATTCCACTGGCTACTGGGTTGAGAGCAGATTGCAGGATGGAGGGGTGGAAACAGGGAGACCAGTTAGGAAGCCCTTGCAGTCCTCCAAGTGAGAGATGGTGGTGGCTTAGACCAGGTGGAGCAGTGAAGACAGGGAGATGTGGTCAGGCTCTGAAGATGGTGCCAGGAGGTTTTCCTGATGGATTAAACATGAAATGTGAGAGTTAGAGAAGAATCAAGGGTGAGGTCAAGGAAGGATCGGACTGCCAGCAACTGAAGGCTTTTGCTAAAGGAAGAAGGCTAAAGGAAGCAAGGGTGAGAAGAGGAGATTATGAGTTCAGTTTGGGACACATTGAGATGCCTATTCAATATCCCAGTCAAGATGTTCAATAGGTAATTGGACGACATGCAAGGGTGGAATTCAGGGAGAAGTCTGGGCTGGAAACATCTGCTTGAGAGTACTTCCAGTTAAAGCCAGGATACTGCATAGAGCACCAGGGGAGTACGGGAAGAGGACGAAGTGGTCAAGGAACTGAGTTGTCCCCTGGGTGGCTCAGGAGATGAGGTAAACCAACAAAGTAGTTCAAGATGGTAGCCAGGGAGGTAGCAAACCCAGGAGAGTGCAGTTTCTGCAAGCCAGGGGGAAGAAAGCGTTTCCAGGAGGAGGGAATGAGCCACTGTGTCAAACGTAGACTAGGTGAGATGAGGAGAAAGATGGACCATTGGGTTTGGCAGCTTGAAGCTCTTTGGTGCCCTGGGAAATGTAGCATTAGTGCAATGGGTTCAAGAGAGAAAGTGGAGAGAGGAATGAGATGCTGAGAGTGTAGGCAACTCCCTGAGAGCGTTTGCTGTAAGGGAAACTGAGAAAGAGGGTAATAGCTGGAGAAGGACTTAAGTGAGATTTTTTGTTTTAAGATGAGAAAATGATAGCATGTTTGTGTGATGATGGAACTGATCCAACAGACGGGGAAAACTGATGCTGTGGCAGAGAGAGGAGAGAATTCCTCAGCAGTGTCTTTGAGGAAGTGGGAAGGGTGGACTGTGGTGGAATTGGCCTTAGGGGCGCACCACAGCAGACCTCTACTAAACACCTACCATGCACTAGGTTCTCCGTACGCTGATGTCATTGAATCCTCACAGATGGGAGAGAAAGGTGGGATTAGTCTTATTTTTCAGATAAGGAAATCAAGGTTTAGGGAGTTCAGAGAGTTCGAAAAGAAGCTGAAACATGAACTTCCTTTGTCAAATTTCAAATGACTGGGGCTTCCCTGGTGGCGCAGTGGTTGAGAGTCCACCTGCCGATGCAGGGGACGCGGGTTCGTGCCCCGGTCTGGGAAGATCCCACATGCCGCGGAGCGCCTGGGCCCGTGAGCCATGGCCGCTGAGTCTGCGCGTCCGGAGCCTGTGCTCCGCAACGGGAGAGGCCACAGCAGTGAGAGGCCCGCGTACCGCAAAAAAAAAAAAAAAAAAAAAAAAAAAAAAAAAAATTCAAATGCCTGGTCATTGGCTGCCCATGGAACACTCTCATTTTACAGAGAGAAAGAGAGACCAATTAACCTGCTCAGGGTCCCATAGTGGACCAGAACCTGGGCGCCTGACTCTTGGCCCAGTAATCCTTTTCTTCTCTCTGACTAAGCTCTTCCTTCCTCCATGCCAAACGGTCACCTTTGCTGAGGCTATCACTCACGTCTGGAGGACCCTGCTCATTCTAGACCTTGTTCCTCCTGCTTTTTTTGGTTTTCAGTAAGGCTTATAGAGGTAAAACTGCATACAATACACCTCACCCTTTTTAGGTGTACAGGTCTATGAATTTTGACTGATGCATAGAGGCATGTAAATACCACCACAATCAAGATATAGAACACTTCCGTTACCCCCCAGATATCCCTTGTGCCTCTTTGTGGTCAATATCCTTCCCTACCCTCCAACCCCGGGCAACCACTGATCTGTTTTCTGTCCTTATCATTTTGCTTTTTCTAGAATGTCACATATATGGAATCATACGCAGCCTTTTGAATTCACTTACTTTCAGTTAGCATAATGCATTTCAGTACACCCAACCTGCTGTATGCACCAACAGTCCGTTCCTTTGTATTACTAAGTAGTATTTTGTTGTATGGACAGGTCACAGCTTGTTTGTCCATTCACCAGTTGATGAATATTTAAGATGTGTTTCAGTTTTTAGCAAATATGAATAAAGCCACTGTAAACATTTACATACAGATTTGTGTGTAGACATATGTTTTTAATGCTATTAGGCAAATATCTAGGAGTGGGATTGCTGGGTCATATGTTAAGTCTATGGGCTTTTAAGTACTAAAACAATTGGATATTCATATGCAAAAAAAAATTTAACCTTGGCCATGTACAAAAAATAACTCAAAATGGATCACAGACTTAAAGGTAAACCTAAAGCCAAAAAATGTCTAGAAGAAAAACATACAGGAAATTATTTGTGACCTTGCATTAGGGAAAGACTTCTTAGATTTGACCTCTAAACGTGATACATAAAAGAAAAAAACTCATAAATTGGAATTCATAAAAATAAGGACTGCTCTTCAAAAGATACTGATAAGAGAATGAAAAGACAAGTCACAAACTCAGAGAAAATATTTGTGAATTACTTATCTGATAAAGGGCTTGTATCCAGCATGCATAAACAATTCTCAAAACTCAATAATAATAGTAATAAACAATTCAATAAAAAACGCACAGAAGGGCTTCCCTGGTGGCGCAGTGGTTGAGAGTCTGCCTGCCAATGCAGGGGACGCAAGTTCGTGCCCCGTTCCGGGAAGATCCCACATGCCGCGGAGCGGCTGGGCCCGTGAGCCATGGCCGCTGAGCCTGAGCGTCCGGAGCCTGTGCTCCGCAACGGGAGAGGCCTCAACAGTGAGAGGCCTGCGTACCGAAAAAAAAAAAAATGCACAGAAGATGTGAATAGACACTTCAACAAAAAAGATATATGGGGTCTTCCCCGGTGGCGCAGTGGTTGAGAGTCCGCCTGCCGATGCAGGGGACACAGGTTCGTGCCCCGGTCCGGGAAGATCCCACATGCCGCGGAGCGGCTGGGCCCGTGAGCCATGGCCGCTGAGCCTGCGCGTCCGGAGCCTGTGCTCCGCAATGGGAGAGGCCACAACGGTGAGAGGCCTGCATACTGCAAAAAAAAAAAAAAAAAAAAAAAAGATATATGGAAGGCAAGTAAACTCACAAAAGGATGCTCAACATCATTAGTCATTTGGCAAATGCAAATTAAAGCTACAAGATAAACTACACTTCTATTAAATGACTACAATTTTTAAAAACCTGACAAGGGCCAGTAAGAATGCAGAACACCTGGGACCCTCATACATTGCAAGGGGGAAGGTGAAATGGTACAGCCACTGTGGAAAATACTTGGCAGTCTCTTATAAAGTCACACATATAGGAGCTGGGGCTGGAGGACGGGTTGACTACAAAGGGGGAACAGGAAGCTTTGGGAAATGTGGAATAGTTCCATAACTTGATTGTGGTGGTGGTCACATGATCGTAAGCATTTGTCAAAACTCACAGAACTGTACGCTAAAAAGAGAATTCTTTTTACTGTGTTAATTTTACTTTGGTCTTAACAATAGGGGGAGAAAGTAAAAGCCAAGGCAGCAATGCCACTGTGTGACTTTACACAAATTACTCAACTTCTCTGCGCTTTTTTTTTTAACCTATACACTGAGGATAAAATAGTACTTTCCTTATATTGTTGTAAGAATTAAGTGTGTTGATTTATGCAATATACCTAAAGCACATGGTACATAGCAAATGCCATATAATTAGTGGCTGTTATTTTTATTCGTATTATTATTACCCACATATTTCTCTTTGAGGAAGTCTGGTAATGAAATAATGAAGAGAAAAGAAGGGTAATTAGGGGTTTGGGGTGGTTGAGGATGAGGAGGATGAAGGATGAGGAGACCTAGACACACGGACTCATAGACAGAATGGAGGAAATCAGTGATAAGGGAATGAAAGAGAGAGAGAGTAACGCTGAACCCACAGACCAAGCCTGTGCTGCTAACGTGGCATTGGCTGCCCGTTTTCATAAATAACTCCCTTTCCCTTGTCAACAGCTAATCAAGTAATTTCTCAAGGCCAGAAGCAACGCTGGATTAATGACAGTCCCTCCACAGATCAAAATGTTCAAATCCTTTTCCTGTGTTGTAATCCTACACCTCAAAGAATGGAAAGGACCGGACAAATCTACCTCCTAGATACACAATATCCAATATCATTAAAGTGACACCTCCCAATATTTATTTGAATGGTCTGCTCTCATCTTCTGCAAAGGAAAACTCATATTAGTGTTGGCTGGAAAATGGAGGGTTGTTATCAGAGTTCTGATTGGTCATTACAGACTCAGGGAATTTTCATCAAACAAAGAAACCTGATAAAATGTAAGCATAACATGCAGGGATTAGTGCACTCCTGGGTGACTTTGTCACAAGAGTAGGAATTTTAAGAGACTTCATAAGAATTAATATGCTCCACATGAAATTTATTTTAGCTTCTGGCTTTTCTTTCCAGGAGGCAAATCAGTGCAGTTTCTTCTGCCTTTGTTTCAATTCGGTAACAAACCTCAATTTTCAGAGGGGCTTCACCTAGCTGCCCCATCACACACAGAGGTGGCTACATTTTCTACAAGTGGGGAGATGGAAGGAAGCAAGGTTTTTGATAACTGCTAGTCAAAACCAAGTCAACAGCTACCCAAGTGTAAGAATAACAGGTTGGATTGATTGAGCTATCTCAGCAGTTGGAATCTCTGGAGGGCTGGTGATCATAGACCAGCTGCTTCGCTCTGCGCCCCCAGAGCACAGGGTAGCGTGGACCAGTAGAATCACTGACAGCCAAGGCTCAGCCCCTGTGCGCTTCCACACCCCGTGTGCCTCTGCACCCTCTTCCAAACAAAGCAGAGGCATTTTCTTGTTTTATATTTATCCATCCATCCATCCATCCATCCATCTATCCATCCATCTGATTTCTAATTGATAAGGACTTTTCAAAACACAATCACAACACCTTTAACATAACCAACAAAATCAATAATAGTTATGTAATATCATCTAAAACTCAGTCCATGTTCAATTTTCCTTGGTTATCTCAAAATGTCTTTCATAAAGTTTTGTTCAGATCCCAAATAATACCTATACGTTGCATTTGGTTAGTACCTCTCCTAAGTGTCTTTTAATCTAGAACCGTCGTGGGAATTTTTTGTCTTCATTTATCCTTTTGTTTTTTTAAAGTATTCATGTATTTATTGAATAGATAATGCTTGCAGAGTGGTAAAAATTTTTTTCCAAACTGTACTAAAAGGTACATAATGAAATATCCCTCAGTCTCCTCCCCCAGAAGCAGTGTTACCAGTTTCATGTGTAATCCTCTAGAAATAGTCTCTACCTAGACAAGCATGCCTGTCCCCAGGCTGTAGCCTGGTAGATAAGAGTGAGGACATGAGTTCAAGTCTGTACTCTGCCACTTACTAAGCAAAAATCTTGGGCACATCGCCTCTGAGTCCCAGTTTTTTCCTCTGGTAAATAGAACTAATAACAGTACCGATCTCATGGCATTGCTGAGAGAATTAAATCAGATAAGTTAAGTACCTAAATAATTACTTGTTATTATATACATTCTCCTTTGGCTTTTACCCAAATGATAGAATGAGGCATTTTTCTTTGTTTGATGTGTTTTTTTCATCTAACATCGCATTTTGATGATAATTCCATACCTGTTCTTAAAGATTTGCTTCATTGTTTGAAATCATTGACTTAATTCTACTGTATGGATGCCATACTGATAGACACGCAAGTTATTTCCAACCTTTTGTTTTTACCAAAAAAATGCTGCCATGAACACCCTTGTAATATTTTATTGGATTCATATGCAAAATATCCATAGGATAAACTCCTGGCAGTAAAATTGCTGAGCTAAAGGATATGTGCATTTTAATTCTTTATAGGTAGCGCCCAGCTGCCCCAAGGAAGCTGTACCAATTTACCCTCCCAAGAAAAGTGCACAAGGATCTCCATTTCCCTACACCTTAGCTCACACAGGACAACACTGAACGTTTTCATCTTTGTCAATATGATTTGTGGAAAATGGTATCTCATAGATTTAGTGTGCATTTCTCTTATGGGAAGGTAAAAGAAGTATAGCGCAAGTAAACCTCAGTAGTCAAATGACCGGCAGGGCACAAACAAATGACCTTGTCGGTACTCGTGGAGAGGATGTTCCCTAGCTGATAGCGCTAAGCATGTTTTATGCACGTCTGTAGGTAGTTAGTTATATCTAGCAGTGGTGAAAGGTTTGTTCTGAACCCTTCAACCGGGTTGCAGCTCCTTCACCTGGTTGCTTTCTGACACGTGGTCAGGAGCACAGCGTTGTGGCCTTAGGACATGTATTTGCACAGCCGACCACTTCCTCCTTGAAACATTTTCTTCCCTTGGCTTCCTGCTGTCCAATCCATGGATTTGCTCCTAACTCACAAGCTCTCTTTCTCTCCTGGGCCCTTCTCTCCTCTAGCTACAGCTTCTCCACAGGTGATAGCCATTCCCTTGGCTTTAAATACGAGCTCCAGAACCAGGGTGAGGCCACGGAGGCACCTAGGTCATAAAAGTTAAGGAGACATTTACTCTTGGGCTTGTGCAAGGGCAGGCTTGGCCCCAGAGCGTGACTGTCTCCTTAAGTTTCCCTATTTGCTCTAGGTACCTTGCTTTCCTCACCCTAGTTTCACCTCCTTAAATACCTCCACCCTCTCCCTGGACCTGCAGACAAATCCTACTTGTCGTCTCTACTTGGATATCCGAAACACAGCTCAAACTTAAAATATCTAAAACAGAACTCTTGCATCACTTCCCCCTCCCCTGGCCAAACCTGCTCCTTCTACTTATCTGTCTCAATAGCATCACCATTTATTCAGTTACTCTAGTAGGAGTTATCCTCGATTTCTTTCTTTCAACAAGTTCTATCTTCCATCTCCACATCTGACAAGCTCTCACCACTTCTACTGCTACACCTTAGGCCAGGCCTCCATCTCTTATCACTGTAAATACCTGCCACCTCCCCACACCCACCCCCAGTATCCCCGCTTCCACCCTTGGCCTCTCCCTCCCCCTCCCCTCCCCTCCACTCCCCCCTCTCCATCCCCTCCCCCTCCCCCTTCCCCCTCCCTTGTGTACTCATTACTCAGCAGGCAGAGCGATCTTTTCACATCCTGAAGTAGATTAGGTCACTCTCCTACTTAAAACCCTCTAGTGGGAAATAAGAGATACGGGAACATATGTGTATGTATGACTGATTCACTTCGTTATAAAGCAGAAACTAACACAACATTGTAAAGCAATTATACTCCAATAAAGATGTTTAAAAAAAAAACCTCTAGTGGCTTCCAAATGAATTCAGCCTAAAGGCAGACCACCCCCCCCACCCCCGCCACCACGTCAACAGACCAGGATCTAGCAGGAGCCGAGAATCTGATCCCAGCCTACAGAAACCCACTTCTTCCTCCACCTCATTCACCAGGAACCGCGGCCCACACCGGCACACCGCTGCCTCAGCTGCGTTCCCCTTCCCTGAAACGCTCTGCCCCAGACCTTTATACAGGCACTTCCTTCTCAACATTCAGGTGTCAGCTCAGGTGTCACCTTCCTGACCACCCCCATCCACTCATCCAGTCACTCAAAACCCCATCACCCTGTTTTCTTTCTCCACAGCATTATCACACTCTGAAAGTGTCTTGTTATCAGTGGGTAACAGCCGCTCAAAACTCAGGGGCTTGAAACAGAAATTTACCAGTTCGGCTGGGCAGTTCTTGATTGGGACTTTCCCTGTTGCAGTTAAACAGCAGCTGGGGTTGGAGTCATCTGGAGGCTTCTCTGGGCTGGATGTCTAAGGTTCTTCCCTCCCTTGTCTGGTGCCCCCGTGCTCCTCTGGGTGGCCTCCTTTTCCAGCAGAGAACTGGACTTCCTGCATGGCAGCTCAAGTCTCCAAGAGAAAAGAAGTGGAAATGGTTGGTCCTCTTATAAGCCAGGCCTGAAAGTGGCACCATGTATTTCTGCTGCCATATTCAAATGGTCAGAGCAGTCATAAGCCAGCCCAGGTTCAAGGGGACTGAGGAATAACTTCTACCTCTTAAAGCAGAAGTGACATGTTTGTAAAAGGAGGAAAGGAATTGATGGTGGCCTTCTTTGGCAATCAACTATCACATTCATTTGTTTACCTGTTATTTGTCTATCAACTCCCATTAGGTTATATATACTCCATAAGACAACAGGGACCTTGTCTATCTTATTTTATGGCTCTATTTCCAGCGCCTAGAACAATGTCTGGCACACAGTAGGTGCTCAATAAATAAAGTCTGGGAAACTAAAATGGACTAAACTAAACTTCTCCAGTTTGGTTTTTCCAGATTCACTGACGCTAAGCATGCTGACGACTCACCAGATAAGAGAAATCCTACATTTATAAAGTATTTCATCTCTTCTGCAAACAAGAAAAACTTGCCCTGAACGCAAAATCTAGAAATAGATTTGGCATGTTTTCTAAATGGAAAATATTTCTTGTATCCCCAGAAATTATTTTCCCACAGCTTGTGCTACATCAAAATATTGAAGTTGACTGAAAATACCCCATTCTTTAATCTTGGTGTGGACAGGAAACAATTTTTGTTTTTGTATCAAAGGAAATATAGAAACCTCCTGACGTTTGAACTCCCCCAGTTCTGAAAATGTCATTACAAGTTAAGATAGACCTTTTTTTTTTAAAGACTAATGAGAAATGTCATTAAAAGTTTGGTCATCAAAATGTATAGATTTTGATTATAAAGCCAGCACTTGTTTATTTAAGTAATTACATATGAGCGAGGGCAAAAAAAAAAAAAAAAAAGCCCTCAAATCTCCCCCTTTGCTAGTTTTTACTGGTGAGTTCTATAAAATAATCCCATGTTTAAACCTTTTTGTAAATCCCTTGTAAATTAGTAAGTGAGAATGTATTCCTCTGAAGGATTTTAGTGATTTTTGAAGTTAAAAAAAAAGGATTTCATTTTTTTAAATTACACTTGCAGATGACCGCTGACGAAATTTCCTCTAATCTTTGTTTTATCTTCAGTTTTCCCAGATTTGCTCAAAGCCATCCCAGTGAGTATCCACGTCAATGTCATTCTTTTCTCCACGATCCTCATCGTTTTAACCCTGGTGGGGACGGCCTTCTTCATGTACAATGCTTTCGGCAAGCCCTTTGAAACCCTGCATGGTCCACTGGGGTTGTATCTATTGAGCTTCATTTCCGGTGAGTACAGAATCCTATCTCTGAAGATAAATGCGCTTTTCAATGTGCAAAAGACAGAGCTACTCAAATGTAAAGTGACAGTACATATACGTGGATGTCCACGGTGGCACTATCTATGAGAGCAAAGAGTGGAGGTAACTATACTTATCCAACAATAGGGAGTTCAATAAATTCATTCCGGGGATCTATTTGACTAGAGGCATTGAACTATATTTTTGAAGATGAAATCAAAAGGACAAGTGCTTGTATCAAAAAGTTAAGTGAAAAAAGCCGTATGTAAGATTTTATAAACATGAACCTAATTTGATTTTATATATAAATATAGAGAATATATACATATATTGTATATAGACTCTCCATATATATAGCCTCCATATATAGATACATAAATACACACACGTATATATATATATATATACATAAATACACACACATATATATATATACATAAATACACACGTATATATATACATAAATACACACACACATATATATATACATAAATACACACACATATATATATATACATAAATACACACACACATATATATATACATAAATACACACACACATATATATATACATAAATACACACACACATATATATATACATAAATACACACGTATATATATATATACATAAATACACACACACATATATATATACATAAATACACACACATATATATATATACATAAATACACACACACATATATAGATACATAAATACACACACATATATATATATACATAAATACACACACACATATATATATACATAAATACACACACATATATATATACATAAATACACACGTATATACATAAATACACACACACATTATATACATAAATACACACACATATATATATATACATAAATACACACACACATATATATATACATAAATACACACACATATATATATATACATAAATACACACACACATATATATATACATAAATACACACACATATATATATACATAAATACACACGTATATATATATACATAAATACACACACACATTATATACATAAATACACACACATATATATATATACATAAATACACACACACATATATATATACATAAATACACACACATATATATATACATAAATACACACACATATATATATATACATAAATACACACACACATATATATATACATAAATACACACACATATATATATACATAAATACACACGTATATATATATACATAAATACACACACACATATATAGATACATAAATACACACACATATATATATACATAAATACACACACACATATATATATACATAAATACACACACATATATATATATACATAAATACACACACATATATATATATACACACGCACACATAGAGAGAGAGAGAGAGAAAGAGAATGTATTCTGTTGGTAGTAGTTATCTCTGAGCAGTAAAATTATGGGTGATTTTCATTTTTTCTCATACTTTTTACTATTTCCAAACATTCAGTAATGTGCCTTTATTTATTCCTAATCAGAAGAATAAATAAAAGCCATGAGAAAAGAGTAAAGAGCCAGTGTTCCACCCACACATGAGTTGCCATATTCAGGCCTATAGGGTCTTTGTGTAGCCTACGTAGGTGTATCTGGGCAAGGAGAAAACTCTAAACCCCAAAATTAGTTCATTAATGAACACCTCCTGCTCAGTAACTAGGGCTGATGGGAAACAATATAAAACCCAGGCAGTGCCACAGGGTGCTTAGGATATATTTACAAGAAAGAGAAAGAGATGAGAAAGTCGAAAGTGTCTACATAACTCACATGCACCATCCTTCAGTGGGAGGTCTCTGATTTCACCCCACTCCAAACTTGCAAAAAAGACTCAATGCTTTGTCATAGCCCCAGGAAGCAAGTCATCGTATTAATGATTTCATGGAGAGATGAGAGAGAACGTAACTCACACCAGCAAACAGTGTATTGAAGATCCGTATCAGACTCTCTGCTTCTCTGCAGCTGCCCTTTGGCTGCCAGCCCCCATGCCACCAGGCCCCTTCCCTCTCTTGACACCACTCCCTTCTCCCTGCACAATTCAACTCCAGCCACAAACTCTCGTAGCTCCCTCTCTATCAAACAAAGCCTTGTAGTTAACGGGTGCTCCCTTGTCTTAGAAAGCAGTATATGAGCCTCTATTCACGATCACTTGAGCACCCTTTGTTACCAACCTGGGTTCTTGGGCTCCTTAATCAATAGAAATTGGTAAAATGCGGAATTCAGGCAAGGCTTTACGGGGACTTGTGCTGAAGCACAAGGGAGTAACACCAAGTAACAGGTGCCCTAGCTTGCTCGCTGAGGTGGGGGGAGCCGGTTCCTTAAATGGGGTGAGGGTGGGAGCAGATCGGTGGGTCAGGCTGGAGGGGTGACAGGTGGTCTGCTCACCCCCTTGGTGGTGCTGTGTGAAGGGATCCTGCGCAGTACCCCGCTTTTGCTCCCCGCAACTCAGAAGTGGCAGCTGCGCTCTGACCTTTTTGTATCTTATTGTTCATAATTTGCCCCACGTGCACATGCGTGCAGTGATTTTTAGTCCCTTGTAGTTTCTTTGTATTCTTTTGCTCGAGGAGACAAAGGGGCCCAGGTCTCAGCCTGTCTCAACCTCTTGGGGTCTTCCACCATCTACATCTTGCTATTCAAATTATTTACCCAACCAAAATAGTTCTGTCTCTAGCGGAGGTTCTGCTAATATTTTCTCCATATTTTTCACAAGCAAATAATACAGTTTCAATTGTGCAGAAATGATTACCCTATGACGGCAGTGTCTAAGTCCTTCTCATCTTTGGATCGCTAGGGAAAGTATCCAGCATGGTCCTCTGCACACAATAAACGATTCAATACGTATTCACTGACTTGCGAAAGCAAGCCCAGAAGGAGATGTTAGGCCGGTCACTTAAACAGCACAGGATGCGAATGGGATGGAATTAGCAGAGTAGACCTGCAGAGGCGGTGGGACAAGATCCAAAGAGAGGGAACAGAATAATGTAAAGGAAGGCCAAGAGCTTTGCAATCAGGGCAGAGGAGCTAGAACGCAAATACAGGGTGCACACAGACAGACAGAGGCAGCGGTTCAATCTCAAGGGAAGGTCAGGTTAGAAGTGGGTATTGGGATTACTTCACCCCACCCACGACAGCAAACCAAACTGGAGGATCTGGGTGGTGTGCCGTTTCAGTGAAGGCCCTTGAAGCAACCAGGGACCAACTAGACAACAGGATACACACTATTTTAACAGAGGGAATATAATGTTCAGGAGTGGTTCTTCAAGGGGAGTCCCCAGACCAGCAGCACCTGCATCACCTGGGATCTTGATAGAAAAGCAAATTCTCCAGCTTCACCCCAGACCGCCTGAATCAGAAACTCTCGAGTAGGGCCCAGCCGTCTGTGTTTCACCAAGCCCTCCAGGTAATTCTGATGCAAGTTCAGGTTTGAGAACCAGGGCCATAGGGAGTTGATTAAATAGACGTTGGAGGACTGAAAAACAAGGAGACGCTGAGGTAACTCAGAGATGGCCATGTCACAAAGCAGTGGCCAGCCCTAGGGCTAGGGAACCCAGGGAAGCGTTTAGTGTTACCAGAACCTAGAGGCTTAAGGAGAGGCCTCGGGGCACTGGGTCTCAGACCTCTGAGGAGGTGGCACTGTCATGTGACAGCAGCAGGCAGCTCTGGCAATGTGGAAAGGGCTTGGGAACTCCTCAGCTGAGGCCCAGAGAAGTGCTACCCAGTGGCAAGGCCAGCCAGACCTTCCTCCCCTGCCCTGGTATCCTCCCTGTTGGTAGGACTGGGGCAGGTGACAAGGCAGAACCAGAGTGGGGGGAGTCTGCACCCTGCATCACAAAGCACAGAAAAGAAGAGCTGGTTTGATGCCAAGACACCACCGCTTATTAAGTGGCACAGCCATCTCACACTCTGGCTTCTGGATGAAACTGAGAACAGCCCATTTGGAAGACAAATTATTTGACCATTCTAACGGACGACCAAACTAACGGTATTTGAAAAGCAGGATGACTCAGAGAATGCAGACTTTAATCCAAGTCCCAGATCTTATCTCGGCTTTTGGCCAAGTCTAGTGCAGAGAAAACCTGAGCACAGAAATATATGCGGGAACACAGGCCCTGGGCTCACACTGTACTGTATTTATCCTTGAACTTGTTGCAAAAGCAGGTGCTCAATAAAGGTCTGTGGACGAGGGAAGGAAGAGAGAGGGAGAAAGGAAAGAAGGAGCCAGCTCCAGATCTGCGTCTCACAGAGGATAAAGGCCCAGTGTTTCCAGATTATCTGTTTCTTTTAAAAATTCTTTTTTTTTTTTTTTTTTGCGGTACGCGGGCCTCTCACTGTTGTGGCCTCTCCCGTTGCGGAGCACAGGCTCCGGACGCGCAGGCTCAGCGGCCATGGCTCATGGGCCCAGCCGCTCCACGGCATGTGGGATCTTCCCGGACCGGGGCATGAACCCGTGTCCCCGGCATCGGCAGGCGGACTCTCAACCACTGCGCCACCAGGGAAGCCCTAACATTCTTATTTTTAAAATAAGAATTCTTATTTTTAAAAACCAGAATTTTCAACAATTTTTAAAAAACTGTGCCTGACAACGAAACATGTTTGAAGGTCAGATGGACCGACAGTTTGTGACCTCTAGAGGTAACAGGTCACTCTTGAATCACAGACTAACTACTTCATTCCCTTTGATCTACATATAGTACCCGTAAGCCCCTGGAGGCTTGGAAAAGTTTATCGAAAGTTGTAATATTCACAGAGACCCCAGCTGTAAACCCCACTCGTGGAAAGGTGGGAATTTCACGGCCCTTATCACAAACACTCGGAATGTGAGGCAATGAATCACACACTCAGAGGCCAGAGCCTGTATTGGGGGGGGGGGGTGTCCCTTAATGCCCGTGGGAGTCACACTTCACTAGAGACCTCCTTCCCCTGGGGCAGCTCTCTTCTGCTGAGTTTCCTCCCCCGTTTCTCTACCCCGGCGGCCTCCCTCATAGCCAGCAGAGAAAACCTCCTTCCTCCCTTTTCTTCTTCTCCTCCTACTCAGCCCTGGGTTCCCCAAGATGCCACCTTTCCTTGTGCTGATGTCACACCAGGGCTCTTTCTTCAGCTGTCTACCTCCCTGCTGGATGGGACCCCCAGGCTTGGCATCCTCCTTGGGGGGGAAGAGAAGGGAAAGGAGCTCTTCCGGCTTGTCTGTCTGGGACCTTGCATGCTTGCCTAGAGTAACAATGCTGTGGGCATCTCCTTGAGTTCCCTGATGCACTGCAAGCCAGACCTCAGAGGGAGAAAAGGAAAAAGGGCGCCAACTTCTGGATGAGGTCAGCAACGGTTTGTCACCACAGCCTGCTTGTCCTTGCAGCCCAATATCCTGTGGCCCTCCTGGACCAGAAAAGTGCCTCTTCCACTTCTCACGGCCTTCAGTCTGGTTCACATTCCTCAGCCTTCTTCATGTAACTTTTCTTCCCACTATCATTGTTCCATGAAACCCACCCAAGTCAGTTAATTTGCTCTTTCTCATCTTGTCAATCATAACCCGGGCCTGAGAAGTCTTTCCCTGAGTTAGGATTTTAGTAATATCTTAAGGATCTCCCATGGTTCATTTTGGACAGTGATTCTCTTCCCGGACCACGCATTAGAATCACCAGAAGTAAGTTCCAAAAATACTGATGCTGGTCCCACATCACAAATTGGAGTCTCTGGGGGTGGAGCCTGGGCACTGGTCTTTTTTCTTTTTTTTTAAGGTTTCGTAGGTAATAATTCTAATGTGTGACCAGTGTCAAGAACCACTGATACAGGTGCACTCATTTCATTTATTCAACAAACGCTGACTGAGTGCCACCACGTAGCAGCCATTACGAGAGGTACTGGTGTTACCACAACCCATCAGGCACACAGTCCTGCCTTCGTGGAGGCTAAAATCTAGAGGGAGAGTCAACAGAAGTTTACACAGGGAATTAAAGATCACAATAATGGTGATGAACAGGCTGTCATGACAGAGAATGAAGGGAAGGGAAGATCGGGTCTTGATATGGCGGTCGGCAAAGGCTACTCCAGGTAGCTGAGTTCTAAAGATACAAAAGAGCTAAGGATCCTCAGAGAACTTCCCAAGGAGAGGAAAAAACACACATGAGGATGCTAGGGAAAGAGGCCAGCTTGTTGTAGGCACTGAAAGAAGGCCCATGTGGCTAGAGAACAGGCAGTGAGGGGAAAATGGCCAAAAAAAAAAAAAATTAGATCAGTTGACGTCAGTTAATGTCAGACCTCAAAAGCCACGGCAAGTCTTTCAGAATGGATTCTAATTGCAATGAGACACTTCTGAAAGTCCTTAAGAAGCTGTCTGATAGCTGATTTACCTTTTAATTTTTTATAAATTTATTTATTTATGGCTGCATTGGGTCTTCATTACTGCGCATGGGCTTTCTCTAGTTGCGGCGAACGGGGTCTACTCTTCGTTGTGGTGCACGGGCTTCTCATTGCTGTGGCTTCTCTTGTTGTGGAGCACGGGCTCCTCATTGCTGTGGCTTCTCTTGTTGTGGAGCACGGGCTCTAGGCGCGTGGGTTTCAGTAGTTGTGGCACATGGGCTCAGTAGTTGTGGCTCTCAGGCTCTAGAGCGCAAGCTCAGTAGTTACGGCACATGGGCTTCGTAGCTCCCTGGCATGTGGGATCTTCCCGGACCAGGGCTCGAACCCGTGTCCCCTGCATTGGCAGGCAGATTCTTAACCACTGCACCGCCAGGGAAGTCCAACTGATTTCCCTTTTAAGAAATGTCTGGTGAAAGACTAGGCTATTGCATTGGAGATGGAGAGAGATGAATGTATTCTAAAATGTATTCTAAAAGCAAAATGTTTTGTAAGTAGCTTAAGCAATTAGTAGACAGTGGTGGCATTAACCCAGCTGAATAAGACAGGGGAGGAACAGGCTTAGAGTTTAGGGCAAAAAAGAAGTGAGGAGAGGAGCTTAGCATTAGAAATCAAGTGTTCCATTTAGGGCATGTCAAGTTTGAGATCCTATGAGATGTTCAAGAGGACATTTCAAGTAGACAGTCAGATATATGAGTCTGGAGCTCAGAGAAGAGGTCTAGACAAAAAACATAAATTTAAGAGTTGTCAGGATATAGATATCACTCAAAGCAATGAACATGGGTGAGATCATCTAGGAAGAGAATGTAGATAGAGAAAAATTGGCCTAGGACCAATCCCTGAATAACACCATCAGTTAATTTTGGGGTTGAGAAGAAAGAGGAGAAGGAGGCAGCAAAGGACACTGACTAGGTGTGTCTGGAGAGGATGAAGGAAAATCAAGAGACGTGGTGTCCCAGAGGCTACAAGAGGGGGATGGTTCAAGAGTACAGGCCAACAATAGAAAACAAATTTATGGTTACCAAAGGGGGAAGGGGGTAGGGAAGGGATAAATTAGGAGTCTGGGATTAGCAGATACTGACAACTAGATATAAAACAGATAAACAGGGCTTCCCTGGTGGGGCAGTGGTTGAGAGTCCGCCTGCCGATGCAGGGGACGCAGGTTTGTGCCCCGGTCCGGGAAGATCCTACATGCCGCGGAGCGGCTGGGCCCGTGAGCCGTGGCCGCTGAGCCTGTGCGTCCGGAGCCTGTGCTCCGCAACGGGAGAGGCTGCAAGATTGAGAGGCCCGCGTACCACAAAAACAAACAAACAAACAAACAGATAAACAGCAAGGCCTACTGTAGAGCACAGGGAACCATAGTCAGTATCCTGTAATAAACCATAATGGAAAAGAATATGAAAAAGAATATATATACATACATACATATATATATAAATAACTGAATCATTTTGCTGTACACCAGACACTAACACGACATTGTAAATCAACTCTACTCCAATTAAAAGTTAAAAAAAAAAAAGAGTACAGATCAACAATGAAGTATGGGAAAGGGAGGCCACCTGAGAGAGTCAATGAGAGGGAGGGAAGGGTGGCAGGGGAAGGCAGAATGGGGAAAACAGGGAGAAAAACACTTTCCTCAAGGTTTATAACACAGTAGGAGAGAGAGAGGCCCTCAAATTAAGGAGGTGGAGAAAGAGCAGGTGCCCAAATAGGAGGAGCTGAGTATAGCAGCAGCTAGACCCATAGTTTCACGCTGGAGCACTGATATATGCCTTTTACACATTCCATTCGAGAAGGTTCCCAATTGATGATAGAGAGTCTACCCCACATATGCATGTAAGAGGGCAGGTTACGTGGAAGACTTGCCATGGATCCTTAGTGGGACATCCTAGACAGTTCAGGGAATATTCCCTGAGGATGCTATGAAATGTATCGGTTCAGGCCTTTTAGAGGCGATGGAAAGCACCGAAATGTGGACTTATTGCAAAGCGTATTTATTATGCCTTGTCTTACATGTAGCATCATGTTTGAGTTACACCAAGCAAGGCAAACAAAGAAAACAACGGCCTTTCTTTAAAAAGGGGATACTCCTAATGTGGACATAATTAATTACGACAATTACAGCCGTGGCATGGAACATACATAAGCTCAGTCATACGTAAAACAAGAAGACAGGAAAATAAAGAGCAGCACAGGGACAGAAGGGTGCTTCACGTCATACATCAGTTTCAGTATTAATCACACCCTGGCCTCTGTAATAAGTCTAGGGCATATTATTCTGCAACTGTTGGTGAAAAACCATCTGCAACTTAGTTCCACTTCAGTCCTTATGGAGGAGCTGTTGTTCAGAGTCTGAGAAAGATCCAGGGACACCTGGGCATTAAAGCCACAGAGCCTGAGGAAGGATAGGATTGGTCGTAGGAAAAGTCAGCAACAAAAAGACTAGTTTCTCAGCATAAACTTTGGAAGGAGGCCACAGAAGGAAGAGAAGTAATATTAGCCAGCCCGTGATGGTCAATGGACAAGGAATTTTGTTTTGAGATACAGGGCAGCATCTGAAGGGGCAGAACCGTAGTGACGGGATTGCATTCAAGTCATTCACGGCAAGGACGCGACAGAAGGACTGTTGAACTCACTTTGCACGGGGCCCGGCCGTGCATGATCTGGTGCAAGGAGACGCTCAATCTTGTCCTGTCACAACTGCAAAGAGACTCCTGTCCTGTTCAGAACATGCACAAGTGTCTCCCCTGTGTTTCATTTAGAGTCACAACCCAAGTCCTTGCTACAACCACCAAAGTAGCACTTGCTGTGCCCACCCTAGAAACCCGCACACATACCTCACCTCTTACTCCCCTCCGCCTGGTTCTCTTCTTCTCTCTGCTCAAATCCCCTGGTTCCCTTTGCACTCTCTGTTCCCTCAGCTTGAAATGCTCTTCCCCTCCAATACCTACCTTCTCACCCCCGACTTCTTCAAGAGGCACTAAAGTGTCATCTTCCCCAGGCCATCCCTCTTCCCTGCTTTATTTTATTCTCCTTAGTACACATCACACTCTGATAAACTACAGAATGGAATTACTTATGTTGTTATAGCCTCTCTCTCCACTCTCTCTACCACTGAGAGCTCCATGAAGATAGGGATTTTTGTCTGCTTCATTCAGTGCTGTATCCCCAGTGCCCAGAATAGTTCAGTCAGCATCCAATAAGTATTTGTTGGTAAATGAATAAAACAGAAGCAGCTCTACATATTTTCTAGTAACACGTGACAATCTCCTTTTCTGAAAATCAGTTCCAATGAGAAAAAGATCTTTGCATGAATCACTCTTCTCACTAACATGACATCTGTAAAACTTAAGTTAGATATGGGCTCTTCAACTCTCCATTACAGAAGACATTATATCACAGAAGAAGGGGAAAAGCTGAACCCAGCTGGTGTTATAACTTCCTCCTCACCTGCTCTTTGGAAATACAGGACCAAATTGCTCTCCATTATGACCTCAAAATCTACTCTTAGATATTAGCTTGCTTTACTAGTCTAGATGGTAGCCATTGGTCTCTAAAGCAGTTTGGAATTGGAGCAGCTTCCATTTGGGGAAGAAATCATTGCTGGAGATCTCACCAATGATAACTGACTTTCTAGTGAGATTACATAATTTCACAGAAAATTAGCACTTACACCTGAAGTGGCCTTTTCAACCCCATGTATCGTCTCTCAAGACTCCTTAAAGAAGGAAATCTTCAACTTATCATTCTGTGGAGGAAATGGAATGCCTCTAACAGTTGTCATTGTAGGGGAGAAAAAGTTTTCACTCTTCCCTTCCAGGTTCTTTGGCTGCCTCGTAATTAAATTGACATAAGACAGGTTAACAGGAGAAGAACAAATTTCGTTTCATACGTACAGGAGCTCATAAAATATGAGACTCAAAGAACTGACCCAAGCAGGCCGCGTTTATACCTTTCAGACAAAGAAACAATAAATTTGTGAAAAACTGACCAAAGTAGTTTGGGCTTGGGGTAGTAAATTAGTGAAGAAGTAGCAAGGTTTGTTTATACAGCCATCTCGGCCCTGAATTCCCTATCTCTGGTGTTAAGGATGCCTTCTACCCTCCAGGTGCAGGGAGGGTACGCTTCATATGGGAAATTTATTTCCTGATTTCAGGGAGACAGAGGAAGGTCAGAGTGTCCTTCTTGCACTAGTTGTTTCTTAAGTAACTTTAATTCAAAATAATCAATCTGTTGAAGTGGTATATTTGGGAGGGGCAAATCTTTCTTCCACTCATCATCTCTAAGAGAGTTTAAAGATGACATGTTAGCTTTCTGGAAATCTTGGCCATTACTTTAAATGGAATAGAAATTCTAATTTACTATTTCCCAGATGCAATCTTAGTGATAATAGGAGAAAGTTTCAGAGGTGTTTTTCACCTTTGAGAACACATGTCTACTGAAACCCATGGTACCCTAGACTCCCATGGACCCTGGCAGGATCTTCCCACCCATAAAGTATAGTCACTCTCAGGGGTCACCGAGGGATAAAGAAGCAGCTTTCTTGTTGGCTGTGAGCTTCATTCCCTATATTGTAAGGGACTGGGGGGGAGAGGTGACCGATTCTGTAGTCTCAGCTGCCAGAGGAGAGCCCTGAGTGTGTAGTGTCTAGTACATGACACATGTTTGTTAATTGACTTATAATTCATGGTGTGACAGCCCTATAACTCAGCTCTCCTATTCAGTCAGAAATTAACTCAGTAATCAAAGTCATTAAAAGGAGAAGGGGGAAAAAAAAAAAAAAAACACTACGGTACCAGCCAGATGGTGGGGAAATCAAACACATGAAAGGAAAATGGCTCGTCTTTGAGTAAGACACCCGGCAGCAAAACCTCGTATGCCCGGTTATATTCCAAATTCTAGCTTGAGCAAGGTTTGTCAGGTTTCCCTAAATTTGGTGTAAACTTTAACCTTTCTTATGAGCTGCAGCAGTGTTGGTCAGATAGACAGACAAGGGGGAAATCTGTCCAAATGGCCCCAGCTGAGTTTGGGCTCTTGGGGGACATGGGTAACTGGGAGGAAGCATGCAGGCTTGATCCTCCTAACCCTTGGGCAAGATCACGAATGAAAGCCCACATACCACGCGTCTCATCATTTAAAAGTTATAAGCTAATAGACTGTTCAGTGAAACATGTTTATCCTTCACCCTTGACACACGTCTCTCTAGGACCTGGACCTGGAGGCCAGATTCAGATTTAGACTTCTTGAGCCCTGGGAATTCTGCAGCTGATGTGGTGATGAGAGGAGGGCCGAGCCCTGTCTATTCGTCTCTCTTCCCGTGGCTGGTTCCATCCACGCCGTAAAGGGCCTCGAGCATAAGTGTGTGGACACTCCACCGCGTATCTGAGCTCTGACCATGCCCCCCAAACAGCCGTTCCTTGGCCACCCTCAGGCCTACAGCAGAAGCCACAAAATCCACCCCTGTGTAAATGGACCCAGGGAAGATGCTCGTGCCAGCCCAGGAAGTGTGCTCAGGGCTGTTTGTGGAGGAAATTCCTGGGTCCCAGGGGTACCATCTGGCATGGGGTCAGGGACTCCAGATGGCCCCATCCCACTGACATCAAGCATTCCTCACCCTGTGGGGAGGGGTGTCAACAGGAGAGAGAGCAGGACCCTCTAAATGTGGGACCCATAGCAGGAGCCCCCTTGCTGGAAGCGAAGGGCCAGACCGGAAAACGTGCTGAGCCCTGTTCCCACCACCACTCACATCCCTTACACACCTCTCTTCATGTCCCCAGCAGCCAGGCCACAAACAGAAACTCTTTCTGGGTATCTTTTTTTTTTTTTTTTTTTGCGGTACGCGGGCCTTTCACTGTTGTGGCCTCTCCCGTTGCGGAGCACAGGCTCTGGACGCGCAGGCTCAGCGGCCATGGCTCACGGGCCCAGCCGCTCCGTGGCATGTGGGATCTTCCCGGACCGGGGCATGAACCCGCGTCCCCTGCATCGGCAGGCGGACTCTCAACCACTGCGCCACCAGGGAAGCCCCTTCTTGGGTATCTTTTGGTCCATAATCCATAAATAGGTATTGGTGGTCCCACGTTTCATTTAGAGCCAGGGACAGAGAGAGGCAAAAATATCCTAAATTCACACTGAGTTGTTTCCCTCCGCGTGTCCTAGCGTCACTGAGGTGTTGGCAGAGACTCAGGCTGGGTTTCCATGCTCTGACTCTGAAATGACCAAGTTGACCTCACGGACAACCCCAGACTCCAAGAGCAGAACCTCAGACCGTCCTCTTAACAACTATATCGTGTTTGGGGAGCTTGCATGCTTGAAGTATTAGCTCCAGTGAAGGGCTATGGGTCTTAGATACCCAAGCAACTTTTACTTTAAGAATTTGAAATGCAGTCTCAGTGTGATGCTTTCTCCTTAACAAAGCAGTACCTTTAAAATATTTAACAACTTGAAAAAGAGAACCGAGCTTGAATTTTCCTTTCAAGCACCAGGGAAATACAGTGTTTCGCTTCTGTCTGAAATTCACCATCTCCTCACACAAAGAGGTTCTCATGGTAAAAGCGATGGCATTTTCTCCACAATTTTCAAATAAAAGATAAAGAGAAAACAGCATCTCAGCCTTTTTGTTGGATCTAACAATAAAGGAATAATACAGTATTGCCAGGGGAGAGCTCTGGTTTTAAGCTCAGAATACAAAAATAGGCTGACAATTTTTACAAAGGAATATTCTCCAAGGCTGGTGGGAAGTGACGTTTCAAGAAAATTATATCACTTAATTACTTGGGGATGTATGATGGTGGCGGGAGCCAGTCCCAGGTGAAATTCTCACAGAAGAAATAGAATTTCACCTTTCCTCCTCACCCCCAAACCAACCCCACCCCCATCTTACCAACCCAAACCCAGCCTTCGGAAAAGGAATGGGAACATCGTTTGCATGGTAGCACCTCATGTCTGGAGCGTTCTCCCCACACGGCCCAACCTCCCTTTGCTAACTTTTCCTACAGCTACTTCCAAAGGACCTTCTAGGATGCTGCCCACCTACTCAGTAATAGCTACCTGCACCTCCCTTACTATGACACCCACTGCAATTGGTTTACAACTGTTTTATCTGAGTTCCCTGCCCGATTATACTCTCTGTTACAGCAGAAACCATCTGCATTTTCTTTAATGTTGAAATCTCCACCACTATTCCCATGCTTGGCCCGTAATAAGTCTCATGGAATAAATGAATGAGTGAATTAATGAATGGGAACTTAAGCCACTATGTTGCTGCTCCCAGGGCATTTGAATTAACTGTAATTGAAGGCAAAAGCACTTACCCCTCCTCAAGGAGTCATAAACCTAATGGGAGAGCATGTGGAGGAACGAGGCGCTATAGTGTCAGTACGTTCTCTGGCGTGGCCTATCTGATGGATTCAGGGGTTTTTTTGGCGTGTGGTGGAACGAAGACTTGCAAGATGAAAAAATACATAAAAACCAGAGGAACAGCTACCAGTTAGTGAGCACTTCTATGTGCCAATTCTAATACCAAATGTTAATCTTGAATCATCTTTATTGTCCACATTTTATAGACAAGGAAGTGGAGGCTTGGAGGTTAAAATTGGCGACTTTCACAAAGCTACTAGCGGAATCAGGGTTTGAACCCAAATTGGTTTGACCAAAGTCTGAAAACCATCTCAGCAAGTTTCCTGTTAACTAGCACCCCACTGTGATGGCCTAGGATGCAGATGTAGCCGTGGGAGCCCTGGGAGCCCCGGCTCTCCTCAATGCCCCTGACTCTGCCCCTCTTGCCACCTGCTTCTGCCCCCGTGCCATCCACCCATCTGGGGGGCTCTCATTCTCCATCCTCACGGGAGAGGGACTATTAGAGTTTCCAGGCACCACTCAATATGACGTGCTCCTGTCCTGCAGAGATCTCATCCAGGCCACAGCCACACCACTTAAGATTAGAGTAGGTTACCAATGAGTGATAAATAAGGGGAAAATAATAATAATAATAATAATAGGGCTTCCCTGGTGGCACAGTGGTTAAGAATCCGCTTGCCAGTGCAGGGGACACGGGTTCGAGCCCTGGCCGGGAAGATCCCACATGCTGCGGAGCAACTCAGCCCGTGCGCCACAACTACTGAGCCTGAGGTCTAGAGCCCACAAGCCACAACTACTGAGCCCACGTGCCACAACTACTGAAGCCCGCGCACCTGGACCCTGTGCTCCGCAACAAGAGAAGCCACCGCAATAAGAAGCCCACGCACCACAACGAAGAGTAGCCCCCGCTCGCCCAACTAGAGAAAGCCCATGCGCAGCAACGAAGACCCAACACAGCCAAAAATAAATTAATTAATTAAATAATAATGGGTTAAAAAAATACATGTTTATTATTCTCTCACACAAAAATCTAGAGGTTAAAGTCCACTGAAGACACTGGTGGCTCCCAATGTCTGATATCCAAAATTCCTCCCTTCCTGTTTTTCCATAATATATGTCTTCCATTTCTAAGGCCACCTTGTCCAAAACGTCTGCTGGTGCTCCAGCCATTGCATCCATATTTCAGCTACAGGAAGGAGGACAGGGGAAAGAGAGTGCAGGCTCCTAATACTGCACACTTCAAGGAAACTTTCTGGCCCCTACATCCCAGCCCCCCTCAACCAATGTAGCCCTCATTCAAGTCAGCCACATGCCCAGGTAAAAATCCTGAGTTCTATTACAAACAAGGAGAACAGATACTCTCCGCCTTGACACCTTATCCATGGCTGCCTTTGCTCAGGTACACATCTGGGCAGCTGTGGCCAGGTGGGAGCCCAAGGAGGGGGAGAAGCCATGTAAGCCTTCTGAAGGAAACCCTCAGCCCTTTCACAAGGGGGCTGGATGACTGCCATTTATTCTGCATGACCTGTGAAGTACAGAGAAATTGTTCTTTTGAAGCCACACCATAGCAGTGGCTGCTTTATAGCCTGATTCCACCACTGTGCTTTTAAGGTGCCCAGCAATTCAGCCTTCTCCTCGCGCAAAGTGGAACGTCTCCCGGTCGCTGTAAGATCGGCATGATTCTACTCACACCACCCCCGAAAGTCTTCTCACGCAGAACCATAACCCGGGCACTACCAGCCATTGGTTGGAGAACCAGGCTCGGGATTAAAAATTTGAAATATATTTTTGCAGAAGAATGCACATGAGGATAACGGGAAAAGGCTTTCTTTAGTTTGCACACAAACCGTCTTTCCTGTCCCTTACAATCAGGAAATATTTGTCCCAACATGCTGTTTGTTCTTTCTCTTGCAGGCTCCTGCGGCTGTCTTGTCATGATACTGTTTGCCTCTGAAGTGAAAATCCACCGCCTCTCAGAAAAAATTGCAAATTACAAAGAAGGGACTTATGCCTACAAAACACAAAGTGAAAAGTACACCACGTCGTTCTGGGTGGTTTTCATTTGCTTTTTTGTTCACTTTTTGAACGGGCTTCTGATACGATTTGCTGGATTTCAGTTCCCTTTTGCAAAATCTAAAGACCCAGAGACAACTAACGTAGCTGCAGATCTAATGTACTGAAGGGCAGACATGGTTAATTCTGTCCAACCTTTTAGATGCACAAATTAAAGTACCAAACCCTCTGTGATAATGTTTACAAACTACGTACTAAGGATACAGGCCAGGAAGTCAGGGGAGCAGAAAGAAGGCTTTGGAAGGTTGTTTAACCTGGTGGGAAATTGCTTCGCCCGTGTAGTCAAGACAGTTGACTAGAATGGACAAATTGTTACTCCGTATCCACACCAGAGTGCAAAATGCCTGCTCCGTCAGGTAGGAATTGGAAGGCACGGGGAATATATTTTAATACAAACAAATACTATTTCTGATATATCTGCACATTTGTTGCCACAGGTACCAGAAAATAGAGCTGGAATCATTTTCCTAAAATGATAGTGCATTAAATGAGCATTGATAAAGTGTATCAATGCACTTTTTTAAAGTCATTTAAAGCACACTCTTACTATCCATGCCTATTGGTCAAAATGTATAAACTTCTAAGAGGAAAAAAGAAGAAACACAGTACTTTCAACAGACGTAATTGCTGGGACCACTGAGAAATCGTGAAAAATGATTCTTCCTAGTAAACTTGACGCAGAATGACTCATTGGGGCTGTTGCTTCTAAGTTTTTAGTGTTTTCAAGCACTAATTCCCAATTATGAAATTATATTACATTCTGGGATTACAGCGATATCACTGTCATCTTGGGTTTTGGTCTGTCACAAAAGCATGACTCAAGTCAATTTTTTTTTTTCCTGAATTACCCATGAAATTGATCTGCCGCTAACCAAAGGCCACAAGTGAGCCTAGAACTGACCGTTCCTCTATCCTCCACCTGCTGCCCTCGAGAAAGCGCTCAGGAAGAGGCAGAGAATGACAGAGAACACACCGCCAGGCCCCTCACCACAGCTGCTCGGTACTCAGCCGCCATACAAGAGGTTTTGACAGTGCTGGTTTTAAAAAATACTTTTTTCTCTTTGGGAACAATTTACAAGAAAAAAACAACTGTCTGTCTACCTGAGAAATAACTTGCTCTGATGGTGACCTGCAACCCACAGGCTGACATCAGAACACTCCCTTCATTTCCAGATGTTAGTCTCTCTACCTTCATTCAGGAAATATAGCTGGAGAATTTCTAGAAGACTACAAGTCAGTCTAGTGACGAAGAGGATGCTTATTTCAGTAACGGGCTAGTGGAGCCTAGTTCTGGAAGTCGTCACGAAACAGTTAAATACAGAAGCATCTCGTGGTCCCGTCTGCTTCTTCAGAGCAGCTCCTCTAGGAGTGAGCAGGAAAGCACAAGGAACTTCACCGCCAAGGGTAACTGGCCTGAGGCCCTGGAAGTCCCCAGAGTCCCACTGGATCCCTCTCTCTCTTCTCAGAGTTTTGAAAAACTTCTAACACGAAGCTTTCTTCTTTAGAAAACAACTCCCTGGTTGTTCTCTGTTCTGTAAACAGAGATGACTCAGAGTGGCAACTGAAACCTCAGTGACAACCTAATAGGCAAACTAACAATCTTCCTGATGGGAAGTAGAGGAGGACTGCTGACCCCCGCAAACTGGGTGGAACACAAAAATACAAGAAGATGCAACCTGGACCCTCAGAGGACAGCACTTAAGCTGTCCCCTTCTCTTCTCTCAGATGAAACATTTGTGACACATGGCCTGAGAGTAACACTTCCAAGAGGGATATGGCCAGGACGTTCTCTGTGGGGATCAGAGGCCCCGGGAAAACAATCATCGCACTGTGTCCGACCTCCCACCCCAGGTGGCAGCCACTGTCTCACATTCCCTCTGGGACTCGGGGCCGCCTGCTGGCTGCAGAGCGGCAAACACAACACCACGGTTGGGGGCTCCTTTCCCGGTGTCCGTACACACCCTCAGCCCCCAGAACATTGGTGCTTGTTATGCTGTGGGAGAGAACGGCAAGAAGCTGTGAAAGCTGGGTCCTTTGGGGCAGAGCTGGCAGTGGACACGGAACAGGAGGGTACCTTCCCTCTGTGCTCACTTTACAGTTTACGCGTCTTGTGCTCTGGAGGTCCCGTCTACTCCTTCAGAGCAGCTGCCCTCATGTCACTTGACAAGCATTCAAGGTTGATCGCTTTGGCTGGTGACTCACACAGCACACAACCCCGGGGCAATGCCTCTCCTCTCTGGGGGCCCATTTGCAGGGAGGGAGGTGAGATGGGGAGGTCTGCCCGTCTCAGCCCTGGTGGAGGGAGGAGGGGTCCACACTGGCGGCAGCGCCAGCATGAACCAGCTAGGAGGAATACACTAGCCTGCCATTACAGTGGGTATTGTCCCGATCATGTACCTAATGGAAACCCAAACAACTGGCCGGGGAGAGGCTGGGGAGCAGAGAGCTTAACCTCTCTCAATTTTCCTCAACCTTTCCCCTTCCAACAAGACCCAGTATAAGTAAAAAGGGTGATGGTTTAGAGAAATGCTGCTTCAAGAGCAGTCCCAAGCCATCAGCCCTGTTTTTCTAACTGCCTTGCTGCCCCTGACCCCTTCTATTTAGATGTTAGGAGCCTGTGCTATTTGGGTGCTCGGGGTGTGATCTGGTGGTCCTCCCATTCTCAACCCCCTTCATCATGGCTCATGGCAGTCGTTCATGGCTCAGGGCAGATGTCTGCTTCAGCAGATAAGCCCCCTCCTCCAAGTGACAAGGGACAGAGCAGTGCTGGTCAATGTAGAGAAGAGGTACCTGTTCCTTGAAGCTAAAGGACAGAGAGAAAGGCTGGGCAGGCCTGGGGCCCTGGCTTCCAGGAGAAAATTCCCACTCAGGAAAACACCCTCTTGCTGATAAAAATGCAAACTCAATAAACTTACACTTTGATTTACAGACTCTGTGATTCCCCCGTACCCCCTTAGATAACCAGACACCCCTGCCGTGTCATGCCCAGAGCTGGGACTCACTGGCCTGTTTGGAAAGTCCAAAGGAGCCCAAGGCCAACTGGATGACCCTGTCAGAAACCTCCAGAAAGTGTCCCCTGTGGGTCCTACAGGACAGTATCACACAATGGCGGTAGAGACCCTGGGGAATAGCTATGGTGCTCTGAAAGCCACCCAACAATTAAAAGGCACACAGTATTGTAAATCAACTACACTTCAATAATTTTTTAAAAGGCACATGTCTTAAAAGGTAATTTCTCTTTACTAGAGTCTTGGTTGGAGGGACTTCGACTCACTCGCAAAGAACAGGATGAGTCGCAAGCTGGGTGTGTCCCTCCCTTGGCACAAGTTCTCTTCTCCCTGTGGGCCAGCAATCCAATCTTGGAGGAGGGGGAGAGTCTCAGGGGCTCCTGATATAGCCTCTGTTCCCTCTCTCCTCCAGTCTGGTTTGTAAGGGGGAGCACAGAGAAGGTGTCTGGACCCTCAAGCAATTCAAGCCCTTGCCCCAACAGAGACACACAGTCTCAGGGCACACAAGCCGCTCGCCTGTCGTTACAGCCTCCTCAGGTTCCAGTTTGTCACGGACTTTACCTAGTGCAAAAAAGGGTATCACAACTAATTCACAGGTATGCATTCTAAGATGCCCCAGCTCACTAATTGCACTTAACTTGCCATCCTTTCATTTAGCCAAGGAAAAGGAAGAGTATGGCCTTCACGTGGGGAAGGACCATGTTTGATGCACATTCCTGCCAGACACCCCAGGAGAAGCTGGTGTAGACACTCATCTGCTCCCACACAGGTGCTGCCTTCACGCTGATCTTTGGCTGTCACCCCCTCCCCACTGGCCCTCTGTGGCAGACACTGCTATGCACTCCCCACCCCGTTCCTCTTAGGAACACAGTTAAGGCACGTTTCCCAGCTCCTTTGCAGCTGGGGCCATGGGAGTGAGTCTGGATTGATGGGATACAGGCTCAAGTGACCCAGGCCATTTTCGGGGCTGGTCCTGAAGACCCTCCCATGCGATGCTCCAGCTCTGCCTTCCCCTGGCACTGCAGGCTTGGAGGTCGTGGGATCCAAGTGGCGAGGCTACAAAGCAGAGGCAGTCTTCGTGACCTGCCCTGGAGCGTGACAAGAGTGGTAAATAAACTTTCTGTAGAGCCGCTGAGTTTGGGTGGTTGTTACTACTTAGCCTCGACAACAAAGCCCTGCTCTCCAGGAAAGTTCTGCTTCATGACAGTGAGAAGCTCTTTAAGTCCCTTGAGATACAGCCTGAGGCCAGGTACACCCTCTACCACCACCACTGAGTGGCTCCCCATGCCTTCGTCCTCCGCAAAGCCATGGCCCTCTGGCCACATTACTCATCACGCCCCACCCACGAAATGAAGACCAGAGAGTGAATTTTCTGCATAAATATCTAACGAGTAAATAAAATACTTTTGCTTTTTCTGGTATCCTTCAGGATTCTTTCCAATGGACAATTAATAAACCCCTTTTCATTCATTCAGAAAGGTTTTATCTTGCACCTACAGTGGATCTAGCTGCGGGTAAGGCATTGAAGATGGGGGGAGGAAATGTAGAGTGAGAAAAACATTCTTTCTTGATCTGTGGTTGAGAGCAGAGAAGAATATCTGTCGATATCCTTATTTCCTTTTTAAAGCTTCAATTTATTATTAAAGACAGAGCTTTAAAATTTGTGCAGTAAAAACTCCACCTAATCAGATGCGATTCCTTAACTACATAAATCCCCCCCCAAATCAACAATTATCCTAGAGTTTCATTTTTCACAAAATATTGTAAGAACTGTGAAATTAATTAAATAATGCCAAGGAAGGTTTTTTAATGTATCTGAAAGAGCCAGGAGGGAGGGGGGAGGCTTCCATCACTGCCCAGGTTTGGGCTGTCACCTGGGTCGTGCCTAGGCAGGCAGCCATTTTCCCTTCCACAGTACCACTTGCCCTTACTTCCCCCTCCTGAGGGGTCAGGGCATTTGGAGGAGGTATTTTTCCACAGTTCTGGGTCAGACAAGCCCTGAGTGAGGCCTCGGGGCCCTGAGCAGAGTCCTTCCTGCAAGGACACTGATGGGAAACCCTCTCCCTGCTGTCAGCTGAGGCTTCACCTGGATGGCAATGAGGGTGACACCCAGGCACTGCCTTCATTTCCCCAACATTCTCTGGTGCTGGAAAAAGATGGTACTTAGTCTAGCAGAGATTCTAGGTTTAATCTAGGTGGACCTCTCCCCCTCCTGCCCATCCCCAGCCCTAGGAATTTTCTAGCTAGTTTGGAGACAAAAGCAAACTTTTTCTTCAAGAATGTATCTGACTCTGTTTCACACCTAAATTAGTGACTACTGAACTTAACATCAGTTTTTAAGTCCACCATTGTCACCCCCTTCTCCCCAAAACTTATGTGTAGCTACCTGGACTGGGCAGAGGTATCTGGAATACAGGTGAAGAAATGAAACTGACATAGGAGAGCAGAAAAGCAAATAGAACCAGTGAAATATTTCACCCTCCACCCAACACACACACATTAACATGAAACTGGCAACAAGGACCTACTGTATAGCACTGGAAACTATCCTCAATATTTTGTAATAACCTACAAGGGAAAGAAATTTTAAAAAGAATACATATATATATATATATATATAAAACTGCATCACTGTGCTGTATACCTGAAACTAACATGACATTGTAAATCAACTATACTTCAATTTTAAAAAAAAAGAACTGGGAGCTCTTTCCTTCACGGTTTTTTTTTTTTTCCCACTTTCTAGCAAACTTCACAACTGTCCTCCCACCTGCACAAATATGCTATTTCCTTTTTAAAATTCATAAATATATAAATACATAAAGTATATTTATGCTATACCAATTAATCCTCTATTCTTTACCCCCAAAGAAAGAAAACTTCCTATTTCACTTAATATCTTGGTCAGTGAATATTTAATATAGAAAAAAAAAGCCCACTTAAAACATCTTAACCATCACCATCACACTAGTACACGAGGACGGCCCCAGGGAGAGGCGGATCTCGTGGAAAGCCAGTAGGACCAAGGTTGCCCTTCCCCTCCCTTCTCTTCTCTCCTACACCCTCCTCTGTGTGTATTTGTGTGTGTGTGTGTGTGTGTGTGTGTGTGTGTGTGTGTCTAAGGCCACACGCCTCTGGCCCGTTTCTCCCTGTACCTCTAATTCACTTTCCTCTCTCTCTCTCTGCATACCAGCTTTCTTTGTTTTTCAAAACAGGAGGGGGAGAAGTCCAGCTCTCCATTATCTGCAGGATCTACATTATCCCCAAGATCCAGAACCAATGAGTGAGAGGGAGTGGGGGAGGGAGGGAAGGAGGGGGAGAGAGAGAGAGAGAGAATGAGTATCAGAATGATGCAGCCCAACCTCTGCACCAGATGCCCTTGGTCACGTGCCCATCCTTACTCCACGCAACTGAAGAAAGAGAGAGATGAGTCACAGAGGCAGGGAGGGGCTGGGCCCAGAGGATGAGTGTGTGTGTGTGTGTGTGTGTGTGTGTGTGTGTGTGTGTGTGTGTGTGTGCGAGGGGAGGTCTCCTAGAAGAGGATATGAGTTTGGCAGGTACCCCAAAACTACCCATCACGGTCGGTTATGTGATTCTGCGTCCCATACATTCATCTTTATTCCTTGTTATCTTTTAGTGTCATTTCTTGCCTTGTAATGACTGATCAAACTTCCTTCACAATTTCTTTCCCATTTTACTGTTTTCTAAAATCAGAGGGAGAAAGACATGGAGATACATTGAGAGAAAGACGTGGAGACACAGCTTCACTTTTTCTCTGTGCATCTCATTCACAGATATCCCAGCTGACGGAACAGTAAGTGCTTCCTTAAAGGGGGGGAGGGGGAGGGGCTCTCTAGATGATTTCTATGGAAAAGGCAAAGCAGTTTCGTTTCTAGATGTATTCATTCTACTCTAACGTGACAGCCTTTTCCCATCCTTTCTCTGGCCTTCTTCACCCACTCCATAGCACATCTATGGCCAAACCCACGTGTACGTAACGAGCCAGGTGAGCCAGAGGGCCTGAGCGGAGATTGTTCTGATCATGTTTACAAACCCACATTTCTCTGCAAGAAGCTCACTTCAAGCCTTCTTATCTCCCTCCTGCCTTGCTTCCAGCTATTCTGTGAATCACATTAAAGTTCTTTATCTCATGAAACACATGCAGGATCAATAGCCATGCTTTCCCGCGTGTGTAATGTCTGCTGAAGAAAGCGGCAGGGCCTGACTCACTATGGGCACGCTTGCCCCCGCCTTGTTGCAGGAGATGCCATAGGAAGCCACGAAGCCCTGGCCATTGGGTTCAAGGTGGGAGCTCTCCCAGCCTCACCTGAGGCTCATAGGACATCCACAGAGCGTCCTGTTTTCTGGAGGATTCTCAAAGGAATTTCCTTCCGGTCTTGGTATTAGGATTTGTTGTTCTTCTTCCAAAGAACCATAGTTGGTTGGTTGTTTCAATGGTGGTATCACCACCCCCGCAAACCCCCAAGTTGTTCAGTCACCGAAAAGCCTAAAGCCGCATCTGTGGCTCACTTGTGGCATCTAGGACTTCAAAGATACATGTTGTGTCCTAGTAACTAGCCTTATTCCTGGCTGGATTCGGGTTCCAATGATTTTTAAATTTTTTGAACTGTATTTACCTATTACTTCTACTTCTATTTTATGATATCTTCATGAATTGCATACTACTTTAGAAGTTGCTGTAAGTTTTTTTGAACAAGCTGGGATATAAATTTTACAAATCCAAGTCCTTCCATCATGCTAGGACTACAAGGGCTTAAGGAAAGGTGTAAATAAAATATAACCCAATCCTCAAAATGCTTTCTCCGTAAATCAATTCTGTTTCATCCACTGTTGAAGCCCTAGAACAATGCCTGATGTGTGCTAAGCACTCGGTAAATTTTTGTTGAATGATAATGGCCGATTTTCAACCCTTCCTTCTGTCCCAGAAACCTGACTGCTTCTAATCTTTACTGAAGTCCCGAAACTCAGTCCCCTCCCTACCATCTTGCATGTACCCTTCCCCTTGGTTTCTGTCTAACCATAAATCTACCAGGGCTTTCACGCCTTCATTTTGGAGGGGGTGGTGACGTTGAGATATAAGGTCTACTGTACTGCCACATCTGCCCAATCTTTTGCCAATAACTACCTACAACACCCCAGAGAAGATGCTGGTACCGATTCTAGTGAATGAATCAAATGACTCGCAAGATATTGATTAAGCTTCAACCACATGCCCTACAGGAAAGACGTACAAGGCCTTGGCCCCTGCTCTTAGAACTTAAATCAGTTTCCTAAAATCACTGAAACTACGCTGCCACTGAAATACAGACTATCTTCTCAGTAAGTAAATTCAAATTGAACCAGCTTGTTGAAGCAGGAAAGAGACTTGGTTTAAGCCCAAACTCTTGCTCTCGCCAGTTCTGTAAGGTTGGGGCATCATCTAACTCTTCCTGACCTTTGTTGACCCATCTGAAACCAATCTAAATATCCCTGGACTTCCCCAGTAGATGAACGGAAATAACAATCATACGAGATTTAATTTCCAAATTTCGATGGCTCTTAATAGTCAGCCCCCTGCCAAAAAGAGAACCAAGGCATTGCTTCCCACCCTGCCCTCCCACCCAAGTCCCTCCTACTTCATTCTGGAAGTTTCTAAGTCCTCCTGTTTCCTCTGCTATCCCAGCTCCCACACCAAGGCAGCTCACAGCCTACCTGCCTCTGAGGCTTCTATGACAAGACTGCTTTCCCAAGGCAAAGGAATTGTTCCCCAGGGACACTCTGCAACCCTAGGGTTCTAGAATGCATGGAGTCTGTGATAGAGAGAGGGCATGGGTGGAGAAGAGCACACTCTGTCACCTGTACCCCCCACTAGCCTCGTTTGTGCCTGGGATGTCACATACCTTTCAGGAAAGCCCAAAACCAGACCTGTAGGCTGAGCGCAACCCAAATGCCACACATGGGATGGCATTCTCTCCCGTCACAAGTGCCTCTTCTCTCCTCTCCAGACACCCAGCTACAAAATTTCCTTCTCTGACCCAACAGATCACGCTTATCAGCTCTTGTCGATGTCTTATAAATGCATACAGAAAGGACCCTAGCCTACGATCTGTCAAGTCAGGGCTGGATCCAAAGCTGCATTATACATGAAAGACGACCCACTCATAAAACCTCTACAGTCCCTCTCGACTAAAGCAGCTAATGATTTGAAGGAATCCAGCACTTCCTGGAGGGTACAGCAGGGCCAGGCAGGACAGCACGTCACTGGGAGCACTGACTTTGACTGTGCAGGGGTGAGGAGGTGGTACCAGGACCTGCCCTAACCTGGCAGCCCCACATCAGAGGCATTCGCGAGTCTGTCCTGCACAGGGACTATGTTGGCTCAGCAAGGTCACAGAGCCAGAGCAATGCAATGCTGATTTAGGTCTACAGGCCGGCCGTGGAGAGATGCTTAGGGACCTGGGGAGGCCATATCTGTGGAGGCGGCCTGGAGGAAGCAAGAACCCATCCTGGGGAGGGGACCTTGTGTGCAGTCGTTTCACAGCAAATTATCGAAAGGAAATGGCATAGTTGGGTTTACGTTATAGAAGGACATGCTGGGGCCTGTTGAGGAGGGGTAGGAACAGAGACTGGTCAACCAACAAGGACATTTTATAGAAACTCACCCAGGAGATGATGAGAGTCTGACTCAGGCAGTAAAGGGATGCAGAAATGTTTATGAGGCCAAATCGTCAGGGTCTGATGATTGACCAAATGTGAGGGGTAGAGGTGAGTTCAGTTCTAAACCAAAGTCTCTCTCCTCTACTGCAGTAGCTTGAATCAAATCTCTCTTGCCATTTTTAATAAGTGTCTGGTGAACATTTTTTCTGTTAAACCAAAGACAAGCTACCCAAATATGAAGTGGGTGAGGAGTGAGAAGACAGAATGTAGGACTAGAGCCTCAGAGGTCGCGCCCCCAGTTCAGTGAGAGCTAAATGCTTGGGAGGTGTCTTGGGGGCAAGAAGAAATAGCCAGATAAACATAGGAGAAGCCAGGTCTTCTGCCTTCAAATCCAGTGTAGCTAAGCTTGCTTGTGATTGCACAGAGTGTGGTGCGGATGCATACAAATGTGGAAACGTCCACATGTGGGCACACACACAGGCAAACTAGGCAGCCACCTGTGCAGTACAGTGTTAAATGGGGGTGGAGAGGGTCGAAAGCTCTTCCCTTTTGCCAGAAAGGCCACCGTTTCATTTCTGTTCTGACACCTAAAATTCTTTTATTAGAAAAAAATATGTTTTATTATGTGATTAGAATTAAGGCTGATTTGATCAGCCTGGGAGAGGTGTATATTTACAAATTCACATTTTTTACAGTGTCCATAATTGTTGTTGGATCCTTTTCTAATGGCCAGTTTTGATTGGGAAGGAACATGGAAACAGAAGAAACCACAGTTTACCTTTCGCTTTGAGAGGGTGAAAGGACACAGGTTTATAAGATGAGGGTACCAAATGTTAAACACTGCCAAGTTTGCCAATAACAGAGTTTAGTTGAGGTTCTTGTACGGAAAAGAAACTAACCTAATAAACTGAAGCAAAGAAATGGAATTTATTGAAGGCATAAGGCATCTCACAGAATACAAAGACTTGCTGACCTCTAGCACCGTGGAAAGACTCTAGGATCCCACGGTTTGTGATTGGCCCCTACAGATCTCAACCACTAGTAGGATTCTCTCACCATCATCTGTCCCTCCAGTCCAAATGCATATTCCCCAAATAAAAAAATCAAGCCTGTTTGGGACAAGATTCTATGCCTGAATCAACCAGCTGGAACTGGGATGGGGTCACGTGCAGACGCAGGGCTCCTGGGGGCTCCCTCTGTGAGAAGGACAGTGTGATCAGATTCGGGAAAGGTGCGGTGTACCTGGGGTCCCTCCATACATTACTTCCCAGCCATGTGGCTCTTCACCCTTTATAAAGCCCAAGCACTTCCCCACGACTATTCTCATCCTCACAGTATCACATATGTAGGCTAAGCAGGGACTGTTTCAGACGCAAGGATGCCTTCTTTCAGGTGAGGAAGATGAGGCTGACAAAGCTTAGTGGACTTACCCAAGGTCACAGATAGACTAAGTAGAGGAGGCAGGACTTAAACCTATGTCCCCTGTGCTGCAAAGCCAAGTATGTGAGTGTGGGTGTGGGAGAGACAAATGACTACATGGGTAGAAATGCACGAATAATAGGTAAGGGGGTGTCTGGATCAGAACAACCAGAACTGAAGGAACGTGGTCACTTGCACTCTCAAACTAAGCTATTTACAAGAGAGCAAGAAAAAGGGGAGGAGGGATCAGAATACAGATGGAGGAAAGGGAAGAGCAAGAAATAGACTCAGATCAAGAGGAAGACTTCTGGAATCCGCACGTAAAACATACCTATAATGTATCAATGGCAGAGGCTACTCATTGCCCCCGCAAGGGCTAGTCTCCCCTTACAATATAGTAAAAACAGTCTTAGTAGAATGAATGGCTGTCCAGCTAAGGGTTACATTTCCAATCTCCCTTCCAAGTAGTGGCCACATGGTTCTGGCTTTTGGGGTGTGAGCAAAAGTGACATGTACAAATTCCTTGTCATGCTCTTAAAGGGCATGTCTTTTACCCCTTCCCCCTTTCTACACTCTGGAATACAGAGTTAATGGCAGGAGGTAAAGCAGCCATATTGGACCATGAGGTACAAGCCAAGAATGAGGATGGCAGAGACACAAAATGGATAAAGCCTGGGTTCCTGACAATTACGAAGCCACCATACTAATCACTGCTAACCCAGACTTATTTTCAATTCCAAGAAATCATTTTATTATGATTTTGTTGAAGAAATAATATAACGCCATGCATCATGCAGTATTATAGTAGGCACTGGTAAATGCTAAATATTTACATGATTGATATGCAGGCTAAAAAAAAGTCAGTGTATTTGGCTAGGGAATTAGTGGTAAGTTCTATGTCTTCTTTATCTACTTTAAGATTTAAAATGATTATATATCAATAGTGAAATTATTAATAAACTATATTCCATCAATTGAAATTTTTTGAATGCTTACAACTTTTAATACAATTATTCCTCTTCAAGGAATTTTTTTTCTCATAGGGAAACTTTTTACCAGAAATTTCTATCAAAAACACAATGACGGTAATTATATGCTTTTGGCTCTTGTGTGAGATTTTTCATAGACTAAATTCCTTTAAAATACAAATTTTAAATCACTGGTTATGAACATTAAATATTTTAAACTTTTTACTGTGGAAAATTTCAAATATATACATGATTAGAGAAAGTAATATAATGAACCCCTGTATACGTATTACACATCTTCAACTACTAACTCCTGACCAATTTTGTTTCATCTGTATGGCCTCATCCACTTCCAATCCTCCCCAAGTGGATTATTTTGAGGCAAATCACAGACATCACACCATTTCATCCATAAATATTTTAGCATATATCTCAGAATAAGGACTCTTTTAAAAACATGATCATCATACCATTCTTTGTTATTATCATTAAACATACAGTGTTTAATTTCCCCAATTATCTCATAACCTTTTTTGCAGGATCCAAATAAATTCCATACATTGCAATAAGTTGATATGTCTCTGTTAGTGTATAGGTTACTTGGACTTTTATGGAAAAGACCAACGATCTTCTGGCTTGTTTAAGCCACTGTTACGTGGAGTCTCTCTGTCACGACAAGGACATCCTAACACCCCATCACTCCACTAGACCTGCAGGGGCCTTGGCCTAGAACCACTGCAGGCTCTGGTCCTCAGGGCAGGCATGTGGCTCACTACCCTGGTCCCCAGGCCTGGACCGACCCAGACAAGGGCAGGACCAGAATCCAGCACCCAAACCTGTCTTGGGCTGAGATATTTCTAGTCCTTATCAGGCCACCCATATGATCTCTGTTGCAACTACTCAACTCTGCTGTTGAGTCTGAAAGCAGCCATAGACAGCATGTAAACAAGTGAGTGTGGCTGTATTCCAACAAAACTTTATTTATGGACACAAACCGGGATTTCATATAATTTTCATAAATATTATAATGTACATTATTACAAATTATAGTTATGTATTGTCAAATTATACTATGAAATAGTAAAATATTTTATGTCATGAAATAGTATTCTTTTGATTTTAACCATTTAAAAATGTAAAAACCATTCTTAGCTTGCTGGCTGCACATAAACAGATGGCAGACCAGATTTGTTGGTCTGTGGGCTGTCATTTGTTAAGCCCTGATCTAGTCGAACCTTCTCATCGCTTTTACTGAGAATTAAACTGAGGACCAGAGAGGTGAATTAATTCACCCAAAGTCACACAGCAAGTTGATGACAGAGGCCAAATTAGAACCCCAAATGTACCAAAGAGTAGAATACTCTAATATACAAGAATAGTGTACTCAGGAACCATTTGAAAGGCCAAAGACAGAGAACCAGAGCTTATATTCAATGCCATATGGATACATAATGACAATAGACAGCTTGACTGCAGTGCCCGTTTCCTAGTAACCACAGTCTCTCTGATGAAAGATTGTTCCCACTTGTTATTTATAACTTATTTCCCAATTGGGAGGGTGAGTGATTGGTTTATATTTAGTTACAAGAGCCAGGGAAATCCTGATCTACCATCTTAGGATAGACACAAACCTTATAGCCACAGCTGCCAGGAGATGGGAGAAAGCAAAGAAAGCTGCAGTGTACAGTGTTGTCCCTGTTACCAACAACAAGGGTCACATATAGCAATTACTGACTGCCTGACACAAATAACAGATGGTGTGAGGGGAGACGGGAGGAAAGGGATGCATTCCTATTTATGCTCTACGGAAGCAGTCATTATGAAAAACCTCTCTGCACCTTGGTCATTACTGGGAGCATCTGTTAATTTTGCCTGCCTTTTGACTTTGTTAGCATTACTTTGCTTCTGGCTCCTAGAATTATTATTCATTTCTGAGAATGAATTCTGCTGTCTCTGAAGGGGCTTTCTTGATTCCATTGAAAATTAGATGATCTAAAGTCCAGGAAGAGAGCACAAAGCATTAGAAACCATGAACAGCCTATAAAAAGAAAAGAGTTCATGGGTCTGAGTCAAGAGATTCCAAGTGGAGTTGGGTAGAATTGACAAATTAAGCCAAAATCAGAGAAGGTATGCACTGAAGGGGTCATCTGGAGATTAGCTAGTGCTGTCCAACCCCTTATTTTACTTCTACAGGCTCAGAGAGGGTGAGTGACTTTCATAAGATCACACAGCAACTTAAGTGCATTCATATCTCTTTATTTGCTGCCCTGTGACCTTTTTGTTGCCTGAGCAGCTGCTAAAACAAGGCAGAAAATATCTCAGAGCAGGCAGATGTGAAGCGCCAACATGATGAATAGATGCAGAGCCTTCACTTCCTTCCATGCACAAATGTAAAGAGACAATTATGTGTCGTTGCAAAATATACAGGAAAGTAGTCAAAAAGCAACATTTGTTAAAAGAGTGAGGAAGATAAGCCTTAAAACAATAACCCATCCCCATTTGTGTGGTGCTTTTTAGTTAACAGAGACCTTGCAACCCCGAGTTGTTTTGTAACAATTCTAAGAGGTTGACAGTGCAGGAAATGTCCCTATTTTAAAGAGAAACTGCTAAAAGTCATAAACACCTGCTGTGTTCCACTGTTCTGAATGCTTCTTAGGTATTAATAAATCCTCATAGTGATCCAATGATGTGGTTAAAATTATTATCCCCATTTTTCAAGGGTAGAAACTAAAGTGCAGAAAGGTGAAACGATTGGTCCAAGATCACTGCCCGTATCTAGATATGGTGGACACACTCTAGGTTGACCCCCCAACAAGTCACGGTTCTGTGTAAAAATCTCCCCTTGAGTGTTGGCAGGACTTGTGACTTGCTTCTTATCAACAGAATTTGGGATAAAGAAGGATATTACACAATGATAAGGGGTCAATTCTCCAAGAACACATAGTAATTCTTAAAATGTATGTGCCTAACAACAGAGCATGAAACTTCATGAGGCAAAAACTGATAGAACTGCAAGGGGAAAATAGATGAATCCACTATCATAGTGCGAGACTTCAACACCCTCTCCCAGAAATGGGCAGATCCAGCAGGTGGAAAATCAGTTAGGACATAGTTCAATTCAACAATGCCATCAATCAACTGGATATAATTGACATATAGAATATTTCATCCAACTAATAATATATATTCTTCTCAAGCTCACACGGAACATTCACCAAGATAGACGACATTCTGGGCAATAAAACACACCTAACATACCATAAGATGTTAGGTTGGTGCCCACATCCTGGGCCATGAAACACATCTACCTGGTTCACTAGTTGAACTCTTAGAGTTGTTACAAAACCTAACAAATTTAAAGAATAGAAATTATGCAATGTTTATTCTTAGACCACAATGGAATTAAACTAGGAATCGATAATAGAAAGATAACAGGGAAATCCCCAAATATGTGGAGATTAAACAACACACTTCTAAATAGCACATGGGTCAAAGAAGAAATATCAAGATAAAAGTTAAAATATTTTAAACTAAAAGAAAATAAACCACAACTTATCAAAATTTGTGGAATGCAGCAAAAGCAGTGCTTAGAGGGAAATTTATAGCATTGAATGCATATATTAGTAAAGAAGATCTAAAATCAATCATCTAAATTTCCACCTTAGGAAACTAGAAAAAGAAGAGTAAATTCAATCCAAAGTAAGGCAAAGAAAATAAATAATAAAAATTAGACCAGATATCAATAAAATTAAGAACAGGAAATCAATAGAGAAAATCTATGGAACCAAGAGCTAGTTCTTTGAAAAGATCAATAAGCTCAATAAAGCTCTAGCTGGGCTAAGAAAAGAAGAGAGAACAAGACTAATATCAGAAATTAAAGAGGGGGAGAGACCTTCAAGATGGCAGAGGAGTAACATGTGGAGATCACCTTCCTCCCCACAAATACATCAGAAATACATCTACATGTGGAACAACTCCTACAGAACACCTACTGAACAGTGGCAGAAGACCTCAGACTTCCCAAGAGACAAAAAACTCCCCACATACCTGGGTAGGGCAAAAGAAAAAAGAAAAGACAGAGACAAAAGATTAGGGATGGGACCTGCACCAGTGGGAGGGAGCTGTGAAGGAGGAAAGGTTTCCACACACTAGGAAACCCCTCTGCAGGCAGAGACTGTGGGGGGAGGAGGGGGAAAACTTCGGAACTGTGGAGGAGAGCGCAGCAACAGGGATACAGAGGGCAAAATGGAGATTCCTGCACAGAAGATAGGTGCCTCCCAGCACTCACCAGCCCGAGGCTAGTCTGCTCACACACCAGGGCAGGCGGGGGCTGGGAGCTGAGGCTCGGGCTTCGGAGGTCAGATCCCAGGGAGAGGACTGGGGTTGGTTGCGTGGACACAGCCTGAAGGGGGCTAGTGCACCACAGCTAGCTGGGAGGGAGTCCAGGAAAGAGTCGAACTGCCTAAGAGGCAAGAGACCATTGTTTCGGGGTGCGCGAGGAGAGGGGATTCAGAGTACCGCCTAAATGAACTCAAGAGACAGGTGTGAGCTGCGGCTATCAGCGCAGATCCCAGAGATGGGCATGAGATGCTCAGGCTGCTGCTGCATCCACCAAGAAACCTGTGTGCAAGAACAGGTCACTATCCACACCTCCCCTCCTGGGAGCCTGTGCAGCCCGCCACTGCCAGGGTCCCAAGATCCAGGGACAACGTCCCCAGGAGAACACATGGTGCACCTCAAGCTGTTGCAATGTCACGCCGGCCTCTTCTGCCACAGTCTCGCCCCGCATTCCATACCCCTCCCTCAGCCCAGCCTGAGTGAGCCAGAGCCCCCAAATCAGTTGCTCCTTTAAACCTGTCCTGTCTGGGCAAGGAACAGATGCCCTCAGGTGACCTACATGCAGAGGTGGGGCCAAATCCAAAGCTGAACCCCAGGAGCTGTGCAAACAAAGAAGAGAAAGAGAAATTTCTCCATGCAGCCTCAGGAGCAGCAGATTAAATCTCCACAATCAACTTGATGTACCCTGCATCTGTGGAATACCTGAATAGACAATGAATCATCCCAAAATTGAGGCGGTGGACTTTGGGAGGAACGATATATATATTTCCTCCCTTTTTCTCTTTTTGTTAGTGTGTATGTGTATGCTTCTTTGTGTGATTTTGTCTGTTTAGCTTTGCTTTTAACATTTGTCCTAGGGATCTGTCTGTCCGTTTTTTTGTTGGTTTTGTTTTGTTTTGTTTTTGTATACTTTTTTTTTTTTGTGGTACGCGGGCCTCTCACTGTTGTGGCCTCTCCCATTGTGGAGCACAGGCTCCGGACGCGCAGGCTCAGTGGCCATGGCTCACTGGCCCAGCTGCTCCGCACCATGTGGGATCTTCCCGGACCAGGGCACGAACCTGTGTCCCCTGCATCGTCAGGCGGACTCTCAACCACTGTGCCACCAGGGAAGTCCCTGTTTTTGTATACTTTTTAACACTTGTTACCATTGGTGGATTTGTTTTTTGGCTTGGTTACTATCTTCTTTCTTTCTTTCTTTTTTTATTACTTTTTAATTTTTTAAATTTTTAATATTTTTTAACAACTTTATTTTATTTATTTTCTTTCCTGTGGCTGACAGGGTCTTGCTGCTCTGGTCGGGTGTCAGGCCTGTGCCTCTGGGTTGAGGGAGAACCGAGTTCAGGACATTGGACCACCAGAGACCTCCCAGCTTCCACATAAAATCAAACGGCAAAAGCTCTCCCAGAGATCTCCATCTCAATGCTAACACCCAGCTCCACTCAACGACCAGCAAGCTACAGTGATGGATACCCTATGCCAAACAACTAGCAAGACAGGAACACAACCCCACCCATTAGTAGAGAGGCTGCCTAAAATAATAATAATGTAACAGATGCCCCAAAACTCACCACCGGATGTGGTCCTGCCCACCAGAAAGACAAGATCCAGCCTCATCCACCTGAACACGTGCACCAGTCCCCTCCACCAGGAAGCCTACACAACCCACTGAACCAAATTTAGTTACTGGGGGCAGACACCAAAAACAAATGGGAACTACAAACCTGCAGCCTGTGAAAAGGAGACCCCAAACACAGTAAGTTAAGCAAAGTGAGAAGACAGAGAAACACACAGCAGACGAGGAAGTTAGGTTAAAACCCACCAGACTAAAAAAGTGAAGAGGAAATAGGCAGTCTACCTGAAAAAGAATTCAGAGTAATGATAGTAAAGATGATCCAAAATCTTGGAAACAGAATGGAGAAAATACAAGAAACGTTTAACAAGGACCTAGAAGAAATAAAGAGCAAACAAACAGTGATGAACAACACAATAAATGAAATTAAAAATTCTCTAGAAGGAATCAATAGCAAAATAACTGAGGCAGAAGAACGAATAAGTGACCTGAAGATGAAATAGTGGAAATAACTACCACAGAGCAGAACAAAGAAAAAAGAATGAAAAGAATTGAGGACAATCTCAGACATCTCTGGGACAACATTAAACACACCAACATTCGAATTATAGGGTTTCCCAGAAGAAGAAGAGAAAAAGAAAGGGACTGAGAAAATATTTGAAGAGATTATAGTTGAAAATTTCCCTAATATGGGAAAGGAAATAGTCAGTCAAGTCCAGGAAGCAGAGAGACTCCCATACAGGATAAATCCAAGGAGAAACACACCAAGACACATATTAATCAAACTACCAAAATTAAATACAAAGAAAAAAACATTAAAAGCAGCAAGGGAAAAGCAACAAATAACATACAAGGAAATTCCCATAAGGTTAACAGCTGATCTTTCAGCAGAAACTCTGCAAGCCAGAAGGGAGTGGCAGGACATATTTAAAGTGATGAAAGAGAAAAACCTACAACAAAGATTACTCTACCCAGCAAGGATCTCATTCAGATTCGACAGAGAAATTAAAAGCTTTACAGACGAGCAAAAGCTAAGAGAATTCAGCACCACAAAACCAGTTTTACAACAAATGCTAAAGGAACTTCTCTAGGCAGGAAACACAAGACAAGGAAAAGACCTACAATAACAAACTCCAAACAATTAAGAAAATGGTAATAGGAACATACATATTGAACATTACCTTAACTGTAAATGGATTAAATGCTCCTACCAAAAGGCATAGACTGGCAAAATGGATACAAAAACAAGATCTGTATATATGTTGTCTACAAGAGACCCACTTCAGACCTAAGGGCACACATAGACTGAAAGTGAGGGGATGGAAAAAGATATTCCATGCAAATGGAAATCAAAAGAAAGCTGGAGTAGCAATTTTCATATCAGACAAAATAGACTTTAAAACAAAGACTATTAGAAGAGACAAGGAAGGACACTACATAATGATCAAGGGATCAATCCAAGAAGAAGATATAACAATTGTAAATATTCATGCACCCAACATAGGAACACCTTAATACATAAGGCAAATACTAACAGCCATAAAAGGGGAAATAGACAGTAACACAATAACAGTAGGGGACTTTAACACCCCACTTTCACCAAAAGACAGATCAACCAAAATGAAAATAAATAAGGAAACACAAGCTTTAAATGATACATTAAACAAGATGGACTTAATTGATATTTATAGGACAACCATCCAAAAACAACAGAATACACTTTCTTCTCAAGTGCTCATGGAACTTTCTCCAGGATAGATCATATCTTGGGTCACAAATCAAGCCTCAGTAAATTTAAGAAAATTGAAATCATATCAAGTATCTTTTCCAACCACAACGCTATCAGACTAGATATCAATTACAGGAAAAAATCTGTAAAAAATACAAACACATGGAAGCTAAACAATACACTACTAAATAACCAAGGGATCACTGAAGAAATCAAAGAGGAAATCATCATATACCTAGAAACGAATGACAATGAAAACACAAAGACAAAAAAGTTCTGGGATGCAGCAAAAGCAGTTCTAAGAGGGAAGTATATAGTAATACAATCCTACCTCAAGAAACAAGAAACATCTCAAATAAGCAACCTAACCTTACACCTAAAGCAATTAGAGAAAGAAGAACAAAACCCCCCCAAAGTTAGCAGAAGGAAAAAAATCATAAAGATCAGATCAGAAATAAATGAAAAAGAAATGAAGGAAACAATAGCAAAGATAAATAAAACTAAAAGCTGATTCTTTGAGAAGATAAACAAAATTGAAAACCATTAGCCAGACACATCAAGAAAAAAAGGGAGAAGACACAAATCAATAGAATTAGTAATGAAGAAGTAACAACTGACACTGCAGAAATACAAAGGATCATGAGAGATTACTACAAGCAAGTATATGCCAATAGAATGGACAATCTGGAAGAAATGGACAAATTCTTAGAAAAGCACAACCTTCCGAGACTGAACCAGGAAGAAATAAAATATAAACAGACCATTCACAAGCACTGAAATTGAGACTGTGATAAAAAATCTTCCAACAAATAAAAGCCCAGGACCAGATGGCTTCACAGGCGAATTCTATCAAACATTTAGAGAAGAGCTAACACCTATCCTTCTCAAACTCTTCCAAAATATAGCAGAGGGAGGAACACTCCCAAACTCATTTTATGAGGCCACCATCACTCTGATACCAAAACCAGACAACGATGTCACAAAGAAAGAAAACTACAGGCCAATATCACTGATGAACATAGATGCAAAATTTCTCAACAAAATACAAGCAAACAGAATCCTACAGCACATTAAAAGGATCATACACCATGATCAAGTGGGGTTTATTCCAGGAATGCAAGGATTCTTCAATATATGCAAATCAATCAATGTGATAAACCATATTAACAAATTGAAGGAGAAGAACCATATGATCTTCTCAATAGATGCAGAAAAAGCTTTTGACAAAATTCAACACCAATTTATGATAAAAACCCTCCAGAAAGTAGGCCAGAGGGACTTACTTCAACATAATAGAGGCTATATATGACAAACCCAGAGCCAACATCGTTCTCAGTGGTGAAAAATTGAAACCATTTCCTCTAAGATCAGGAAAAAGACAAGGTTATCCACTCTCACCACTATTATTCAAGATAGTTTTGGAAGTTTTAGCCACAGCAATCAGAGAAGAAAAAGAAATAAAAGGAATCCAAATTGGAAAAAAAGAAGTAAAGCTGTCGCTGTTTGCAGATGACATGATATTATACTAGAGAATCCTAAAGATGGTACCAGAAAACTACTAGAGCTAATCAATGAATTTGGTAAAGTAGCAGGATACAAAATTAATGCACAGAAATCTCTTGCATTCCTATACACTAATGATGAAAAATCTGAAAGAGAAATTAAGGAAACAATCCCATTTACCATTGCAACAAAAAGAATAAAATACCTAGGAAAAAACCTACCTAAGGAGACAAAAGACCTGTGTGCAGAAAACTATAAGACACTGATGAAAGAAATTAAAGATGATACAAGCAGATGGAGAGATATACCACGTTCTTGGATTGGAAGAATCAACATTGTGAAAATGACTATACTACCCAAAGCAATCTACAGATTCAGTGCAATCCCTATCAAACTACCAACAGCATTTTTCACAGAACTAGAACAAATTTTCACAATTTGTATGGAAACACAGAAGACCCCGAATAGCCAAAGCAATCTTGAGAAAGAAAAATGGAGCTGGAAGAATCAGGCTCCCAGGTCTCAGACTATACTACGAAGCTACAGTAATCAAGACAGTATGGTACTGGCACAAAAACAGAAATATAGATGAATGGAACAGGTAGAAAGCCCAGAGATAAACCCACACACATATGGTCACCTTATTTTTGATAAAGGAGGCAAGAATATACAATGGAGAAAAGACAGCCTCTTTAATAAGTGGTTCTGGGAAAACTGGACAGCTATATGTAAAAGAATGAAATTAGAACACTCCCTAACACCATCCACAAAGATAAACTCAAAATGGATTAAAGACCTCAAAGTAAGGCCAGACACTATAAAATACTTAGAGGAAAACATAGGCAGAACACTCTATGACATAAATCACAGCAAGATCCTTTTTGACCCACCTCCTAGAGAAATAGAAATAAAAACAAAAATAAACAAATGGAACGTAATGAAACTTAAAAGATTTTGCACAGCAAAGGAAAACATAAACAAGACGAAAAGACAACCCTCAGAATGGGAGAAATTATTTGCAAATGAAGCAACTGACAAAGGATTAATCTCCAAAATTTACAAGTGGCTCATGCAGCTCAATATTAAAAAAACAAACAGCCCAATCCAAAAATGGGCAGAAGACTTAAATAGACATTTCTCCAAAGAAGATATACAGATTGCCAACAAACACATGAAAGGATGCTCAACATCACTAATCATCAGAGAAATGCAAATCAAAACTACAATGAGGTATCACCTCACACCAGTCAGAATTGCCATCATCAAAAAATCTACAAATAATAAATGCTGGAGAGGGTGTGGAGAAAAGGGAACCCTCTTGCACTGTTGGTGGGAATGTAAATTGATACAGCCACTATGGAGAACAGTATGGAGGTTCCTTAGAAAAGCAAACATAGAACTACCATATGACCCAGGAATCCCACTGCTGGGCATATACCCTGAGAAAACCATAATTCAAAAAGAGTCATGTACCACAATGTTCATTGCAGCTCTATTTACAATAGCCAGGACATGGAAGCAACCTGAGTGTCCATCAACAGATGAATGGATAAAGAAGATGTGCCACATATATATATAATGGAATATTACTCAGCCATAAAAAGAAAAGAAATTGAGTTATTTGTAGTAAGGTGGTTGGACCTAGAGTCTGTCATACAGAGTGAAGTAAGTCAGAAGGAGAAAAACAAATACCGTATGCTAACACATATATATGGAATCTAAAGAATAAATAAATAAATAAATAGGTTCTGAAGAACCTAGGTGCAGGACAGGAATAAAGACGCTGATGTAGAGAATGGACTTGAGGACATGAGTGGGGGGGAGCGTAAGCTGGGACAAAGTGATAGAGTGGCATGGACATATATACACTACCAAATGTGAAATAGATAGCTAGTGGGAAGCAGCTGCATAGCTCAGGGAGATCAGCTTTGTGTTTTGTGACCACCTAGAGGGGTGGGAAAGAGATGGTGGGAGGGAGACACAAGAGGGAGGAGGTATGGGGATATATGTATATGTATAGCTGATTCACTGTCTTATGAAGCAGAAACTAACACACCATTGTAAAGCAATTATACTCCAATAAAGATGTTAAAAAAAAAAGAAGTGAGTAGATAATATATAATAGCTAAGGGCTTTTAAAATTCTGCTTGGTTACTTTTTACATATGATGATATAAGCCATATATAATAATTAACATAAATCAAAATAAAAAAATGAAATTAAAGAGGGGACATCACTACAGATCTCATGGACATTAAAAGGATAATAAAGGAATACTATAAACAACTCTATGATCACAAATTTGGTAACTTAAATAAAATTGACCAATTCCTTGAAAGACACAACTCACACAAGAAAGAGACCATCTGAAAAAGCCAACAGACTATGGCAAAGATGGTGGGATATCACTCCCATGATTACGTTACCTCATATGGCAAAGGTTAAGGAATTTTGCAGATGTAATTAAGGTCCCTAATCAGTTTGACTTCCAATTAATCAAAAGGGAGACGTTTCTGGGTGGACCTGGCCTAATCAAGTTAGTCCTTTATAAGAGACCTTAGGCTTTTCCCAAGATCAGAGACTTGAAGCAGCAGAGCCTCCCTTTTTCCTGCTGGTCTTGAAGAAATAAGTTCTATAGTCACAAGGAAATGAGTTCTGCCAACAACTATGTGAGCTTAGAAGAGGACTCTGAGTCTAGATGAGAGCTCAAGGCCTGGCAAACACCTTAATTGCAGCCTTGTGAGACCTTGAGCAGAGGATGCTAGACCATGTCTGGACTCCTGAGTGGGGGAAACTGTGACATAGTATATAGGTACTGTTTTAAACTGCTAAGTTTGTGGTAATTTCTTGTGCAGCAATAGATAACTAATATAGCAGAGGAGCAAAGATTCCTACCCAATCTGACTCCAGGATCTGTGCTTTAAATACTGGTTCTCAGATTCTTTCTGACACCAGATGAGAGATTTTTTTTTCCCCAAACCAACAAATTCGCTATTTCTCCAACACCACCTAGGTGTTCTACAATTGAAATTCCAACAGTTTGACAGGAACTGGGGACAAAGACAAATATGTATATCCCATTACACCACACTGGTCTTTAAGACCTTTTGGAGGAGGACTGCGGCCCATACCAGTGACTAAGTGACCAACCAACGACCTCATGGCCACTGACTGAGGGACAAATGCCCCAGTCTTCATACTTTAGGACTTTTTGACTTCTAGCTCTATCCCGATCCTGGGCTATCACCCCTAGAACGCGTAAAGGCAGGTAAAAGTAAAACTTTTAAAGGAGAATTTTTAATATATAAGAGGCAAGAGAACATTGGCTAAAGGTTAGTAGTTTTCGCATAGGTCATATTCATTATGATTCTGTGAGGTAAGTCAAAGGAGATACGGAAAGTGAAACTCAGAGAAACTAAATAACTTCTCCAAGGTTACGGTCATGGGAGAGGCCCTGGGATTTGACCCTGGACCTGACACCCTCTTTCTCTTCCTTACAACACCACCAAAGAACAAAAGGGGAATATATCAACTATCTTCTAGTTTCCAGTGGATTGGCAGAATTCTTTAAGGAAGGACTACAATCAGGAAATTTCCATCTCCACAGAAAGAACTAAAGAAAATGAATGATAATTAAACCATAAAGGATTTAACTTAATCCTAAGGAAGAGCTTTCCAGGGGTAAGGTTAATTAAACACTAACAAGATTTTATTTCAGAAAAAAAATCGAAAGGCTCTAAAATTCTGCCTCCAGATTTCTGTTTATAAAGTCTCATGTAAAAACAGCAAGAAGAAAGGTTGGGGATAATTTTTCAAGCCGGTCAAAATGCTTGCAAGCCCAAGGTCTTCAAATTTGACCCTAAGGATGAACTGAGTAAATCCTGTAATGATCAGTCATAGTTTTCTGGGAACCTATAGCAAATGTTAATAACATTAAATGTTTACATGTTAATTTCCAAGTTTGAAATAAAAACTAGCTTTTCTCATGAAATCATTGGTATTATTTTTCAAAATTATCAAGAAAGAAAGCACATGGATTCAGGCACAGGTTTCTGCACTTACATAGTGTATTTCCTTTATAGGTGAAGGATTTCAGACCCTGCACCATCCCCCTGGCCCTCTGCAGGGCTGCAAAACTTCCCTTCTCCCCCATGGCCCCTGCTTTGTACTCTTTCCTTTTGCTGCTGCAGATCCATTGCTGCATGAGACCCTGTATTCAGCCCCAATCCTCTGATGTATCATGGGCAGTCTTGGGACAGGAGATTTAGGTGACCTCATGTGCCATGGGGTGGGGGCAAAGGTATTAGAAAGTGACGGGGATAACCCCAAATTCTACATATTTGTGTACACCTTTCCTGCCCTATCTCTCCAGATCTGGCCTGAGATGCCCCCATCCCATCCTTTCTTTCTACCCTACTTCTTACACCCAGCTCCTACTCTAAGTCTTTTGACGAAATGCCCGAGAGAGGGGTGGCTTCCTCTGGATGTAGCTGAGTCTTAACTCCTGGTGTAGTCCAGAGGCCAGCCCTTTCCATTTATAGAACTCTTATCAACATGTAACTGAAAAGAAAAAGAAAGGAAGGGTAGTAAAGACAGCACTTTCTTGATTGAAAAGAATGGGACCATGAATTCCAACTTAGAAATAAAAGGAGCAAAAGGGGTTGGGCAAGGAATGCTCCAATAACAAAATTTGGCAGTAGCAAAACTCTTTAAGATAACCATATCGTTTGGTTCAGGCATTCTACTTTTAAGGATTAAACAATGGAAAGATAAATAAGATCTACATAAGTAGAGTGATATACCATTTTCATCTATTAGAAGTCTCAACATGGTAAAGATATGGAACTATCCCCATTTCATAGATGAATAGACTGGGCACAGATAGGTTAAATAACTTGCCCAAGGCCACACAGCTAGCAAGTGGTGAAACCATGATTCAAAACTAAGCAGCTGGGGCCCAGAGACCATGCCCTTTACCACTCTGCTTTCCTACCCGCCCCCTGTGCTCCCACAGCCCCGAGCCACTGTTCTCACAGCATTTTCCCCTCCCTGTGTGCCTGTTTCCTCTGCTAGAAAGAGCAAGAACCGTATCTTACTCAACTTGGCATCTCCAAGTGCCTGACACACAGGAAGTACTCAAAATATTTTTATTGAACCCAACAAAATGGTACATTAGTAAGTTGTCTAGTCAATGGGGCTTATGCTTCTACCTTTATAGAATCCTCTGTAAACCAGGACACAGACATAGTTCCAAATATACAGACTTAATAATGATTCTTAAGAAAAATAGTTTTCTCAGCTACTCCTCTTTCTTGGTTTAGGGTTGTTAAATTATTTAAATGGTAGATCCAGAATTAATTTTTTAATATGACTTTCTAAATTGGAAATTCCAAGACATTTCTCACCTTTATATTATTTGAGAGCAAGGATCAAGTATTTTCATTGTTATTCTATAGCGGGAGTTAGGGGGTGCCCAATAAATATTAAATACTGATGCCCCCATTAAAACTATAAAATTATAAAGAGGAAAGCAGAGGAAAGCTTTTTTTAAAGGAGGATGTATGGTTAGAGGAGGGAGATAAGAAAGGATTTCTTTATGCCTCTTATGTTTACAATAAAAGTTCTGAACCTGGTGGAAGTTGATGAGACCTGTGAATATGAAATGGTTAAACAATCACTAAAAGTTAGTTTAAGAAACTGGAAGTAGAGCGTTCCCAAGCAAAACTGCGGACAGTTAAATCTGCCTCTGGTTGATGTGGTGACTTGCTGTGTTTCAAGATATAACCGGTCCCCTCAGCCCTGACTACTCTAGTCATCATAAATCCACATAGCCTCTTTGCTTTGACCTCTTAGTATTACCAGAATTTTACAAAACTCATGATCAGATATGTCATAGAGAAAGTGACCTCCGGCTGAAGAGGTCCAATTTAGGTCAGAAAAGACAGGAACCCTTTTCTGGTCATCATTATTTGTTTTGATAAAACCATTGTATTTCTCAGAGTTCTCCAGAGAAACAGAACCAATAGGACATGTGGATCTCTCTCTCTCTCTCTCTCTCTCTCTCTCTCTCTCTCTCTCTCTCTCTCTCTCTCTCTCTCTCTATATATATATATATATATATATATATATATATATTTCCTTAAACTAATTGGCCACATGATTGTGGGGACTGGCAAGTCTGAAATATGCACGGCAAGCTGGCAGGCTGGGGGCCCAGGGAAGAGTTGATGTTGCAGGCTCAGGTCTAAAGGCAGTTTAGAGGCCAAATTCCTTCTTTCTCTGCGGACCTTGGTCTTTTCTCTTAAGGCCTTCAACTGATTGGATAAGACTCACCCACATTACAAAGGATAATCTGCTTTACTCAAAATCACTAATTTAAATTTTTTTGAATTTTATTTATTTTTTATACAGCAGGTTCTTGTTAGTTATCCATTTTATACACATTAGTGTATATATGTCAATCCCAATCTTCAATTCATCACACCACCACACCATCTCCCACCCCCGCTTCCTCCCCTTGGTGTCCATACATTTGTTCTCTATATCTATGTCTCTATTTCTGCCCTGCAAACCGGTTCATCTGTACCATTTTCCTAGGTTCCACATTTATGCGTTAATATACGATATTTGTTTTTCTCTTTCTGACTTACTTCACTCTGTATGACAGTCTCTTGATCCATCCATGTCTCTACAAATGACCCAATTTCATTCCTTTTTATGGCTGAGCAATATTCCATTGTATATTCTTTATCCATTCATCTGTCACACCTGTCAGAATGGCCGTCATCAAAAAAATCTACAAACAATAAATGCTGGAGAGGGTGTGGAGAAAAGGGAACCCTCTTGCACTGCTGGTGGGAATGTAAATTGGTACAGCCACTCTGGAGAACAGTATGGAGGTTCCTTAAAAAACCAAAAATAGAACTACCATACGACCCAGCAATCCCACTACTGGGCATATACCCAGAGAAACCATAATTCTACCATTTAAATGTTAATCATATCTAAAAAATATCTTTACAGCAACATCTGGACTGGTATTTGACCAAAAACTCGGTACCATAGTCTAGCAAGTTGACACATAAAATTAACCAACACAACCATCAATATTCTTTTTTGTTAATGCCAGTTATTACAGCTACAATTCATTCAGCCAATAGGAAGAGACATACCTTTAAATTTCTCCCCAAAACAAATCAAACCAGTCCCTCTTCAAATTGTGTAATATTTCTGTGGACTAAAATCTATCCTTTGGCCAGATTCTTCCTTGGCCTACGTATTACCCAATAGTAGTTGCTATCATTTTTCAATATCAGCATGATGGCTTTTATCCTCTTTGACTACGTATTTCCAAGGAGGTACCACAGAATAAGGTGCTATCACATTCCACCAGCATGGTATCTCTCATCGATTAAATTATCCCAGTTGCTCTGATACAGGTAAGTAATTGCAGTCCCTTTGTTTATAAATCTGTGTCTTGGATTAAACATTCATGGCGTCCATACAGTGAAGAAAAACACAGAAGTATTCTACCTCTAATGAAAGTTTAATCATTATCTGATAGCGGGGGCTTACAAAACGCCCAAAGCTGCAACTGGGTGGCGTGATCTCCTTGCTGGTCAAAAAGTAGGGGCTGCACACACTTCACCTGGGCATCTATGCCAGCCATCTCACTTCACTGCCAGCTCTCTCTCTCCCACCTGAACAACTTCCTTCTTCTAATTCCTTACATTATCTAAACAGCCATGGAGCCCTCGGACGGGGAACAGAGCTCCCAAGAGCTGGATTTAGAGGAGATAACTAGGAAGATTTCATTTCTGGACAAGTGGAGGGAAATCTTTAGTTATCACCGGTAAGATGTTCTCATTTTCTCATTTCTCGAGAACCAGAGGGATTTTAGGTGTTTAAGTAATCAGCTTTTATGCTTGCCACGTGAGAAGTGTCCGTTACAGATTTACATTTTAAATGCTTCAGGTATGATTGTTTGCAGAAAGAGCCATCCTTAGCAAGGTTGAAGTTGAAGAGGTTTGAGGGTATAAGGGTTGAACATACTGAGTAATTTTCTTGATGTTTTCTCTTTCATTTATAGGTTGGGAACCAATAATACAACTTCTCAGGTAATTGTTTTTCTCAGAGCCAGTGTGTTTTCCTCTAGCTGCTTCTTCAAAACAATCACATTAACAGCATAATCTGCATTTATTCTGTGCACATAATGTCACTCAGGCACCCAGCATTTAACGTGTGAAAACACAAAACTAGAAACCTTGTTGAAGATCTTTTCTTGCGCCTTCTTTTTTCATAAAAACCTCTTCCTACTTTTTCTTTTTAATTGGGGTATAGTTGCTTTACAATGTTGTGTTAGTTTCTGCCGTACAATGAAGTGAATCAGCTATATGTATACATATGTCCCCTCCCTCTTGGACCTCCCTCCCGCCCCACCCGATCCCACCCATCTAGGTCACCACAGAGCACCGAGCTGATCTCCTCTTCATCATTAAAAGCACCATGTGGTTATTATTTTAGAAAAAAAAAATATGAGAATCTAGAGTTCCTACACTTGTGAAATAACACTAGATTCTGACACCCAAGTGCTTCAGTGATCCTGAAGAAAAGTAGTTCTGAAAATAGTTATTGTCTTGTTTCAGCTTCTGAAAAATTGTTTTCCTTACCATCTTCAAATAAGGAAAAGATGACTGAATTCAGGTGTTAACATGTATTTTAAAATCTGTTATACAGTATAAGATGAAAGATGTTTTTCTCTCATATCACCTGAAAAGGTTAGAAGGTAATGGACTTTGTGTTTCAGATATTAATTCAATCACTGAACAAACACAGCATAAAATATTAAGGTGATTTTCTTGGCACTAATATATGACACAATCAAACAACTGAATGATTAATATTTTAACTATTACCACTAAAGCACCTTGCTCCAAGTAACCTGTGATCAAAAGCCTTATTATATGTGCTGAAACTCTCTGACCCAGTCTGTTAGAATTGGGGAGATAATACTTCTGTTTTAGTCCTGAAAGTATTAAATGGAGGTAGCTATCATTTGGGGGAACAGAATAGTCAAAAGATAAAACAATCTTTACAAGGAAAAAAAATAAATGTCAAGTTATGCTTTACACAAGGTGGGGGAAACCCCCTGCCAAAAATGTAAAGATTTTCCATGTGATTTGCGAAATGCATCTTATCCCACCAGTAGTCTGTGACTTGGATGCTGTGTTTCTGAGATAAGAAAGCATCTTAGCCTCTAGGAATCCAGAAAAACTAGGAAAGCAGTTTCCTTCATGTTTCAGCTACCAACTGGGCAAATTTGTTTCATGAAATTAGGATAGAAGTAAATTGGAAGAAGAATCAATGCTAACTTATATTTAAATGCCGTAAGAATCAGTTAAGAAAAGTAAAAATAGATGTTTTTCTTAAAGGTAGGGAGGGGGTGGATTTTTTTAAGGAAGAAAATTATTATATTCACTTGCTAGGCAACAGGAATCTGAGAGAATTAAAAGGAGGTAACCTGACTTTGTTTACTGGCCAGTTAACAACGTAATGAGAAATACCTCATATAGACTGGAAAGATTCACTCATTGTTTATAAAATGTTGCCTTCTCAAAACAAGAGACAGTGACATTTACATTCTTCTATAAACATAATTTCAAGTCAAGGTCTTGATAGCGTTAATTACGTTTCCATAGTTACACTTAACCTCTCCGAGTCACATAAAACTTAGGAGAAACCCTTTTGACACAGACACTGGGATTTTTCTGCCTCTTTTATTGCTATTTATGAAAATTTTCAGACAGCTTTAAAAGGGAGACAACATTTTCTGAACACTGATATTTCAGAGAGAAAGAGAGAAAAGAGAGGAAAAAAGGTCATCACCAGCTCTGTTTGCTTGGTTTTTTGGTGGTGGCACTTTACACAGAATCGTGAAGGCAACCATATATCTGCCGGTGAAACTGAAGATGGAACAGGAATACCTCAGCCAAAAGGACACGGACATTGGCCATCGAGTAGCCTTTGTTCTATTCCCAAACCCTCTATCATCTCTTCAAAATCGGGCGGCCTTCCTATCTCCCTAGCAGCGGCCACGGTAAGTATAGCTTGTCAATTAAACATGAAATGAAACGTAATCTTCCCCAAACAACAAGGCAGGGGAATCTTATCTGCTGTCATGTGAGAGTATTATGGAAGATAAGACTACAGACGGTGGTTACTGGTAAAAGGCGAATATAATTAAAATGACTTATTTATGGTATTTTTCAAGGACACCGGTGACGTTACAGGTTTTCCTCCCAAACTCTCAGTCTCTCTTTATTTACTCCCTCAGTGTGACAGTCAAGTGTGAAGCCATGAGGGAGTTAAATTCAAATAATTTACATATAAGGTAGGACAGGGCAGCCGGTGAGGACTGCAAAGGTGGAAGACGAGGTAGATGTGGGAGACAGGACCCCTGTCCTGTGTGGGCAGGAAGGAGGGAGATGGGGACACATGTCCAGGCCCAGTCTTGGGGCAAAGAGATGATCTCAAGAAAGAAACGTTCCCTGGGGCTACCAACAAATAAGCAGATTTGAAAAGAACCCGATGTTCAAGAATCCAAGTGGACCTGGAAGCTACTGTTCCCAGGGACTGTTTGTTCCATTCAAAACTTGACCAGGGCTGGGGAGAGGGGCTGAGGCAGAGACCCAGACACACCTCACTGCATGGGCTGGGGGCAATGCCTTGGCGAATGGCCAAAGGACCAGCTGTCATGGTCAAAGAGGCATGATCGGGAATTGGGGAAGTAAAGCCAGGGGTCGAGGCAGGGAAAAAGCACCAGAGAGGGTGAGAGATCCCGCCAACAGGATTGTCCTGTAATATGGCCCTTTCAATCATAGTGAAAATCAGGGCTTTTAGGGACAGTTTTCCCACATTCACCCCATTTCCTCAGCCTCCAGACCACATTCTAGATACTTAGGCAGAAACCTCTCCTTGGGGCCCTAAGGACAAAAGTCGGAAGAAGCACTTCCTTTCTGAGGACACGCGGCCCTGCACCTGGGCACGCTTGCAGAACCCACCTGGGACCAGCCTGGTCTTCTGGGTAAAGACCAGCAAGGCCTACGGTCAGACCTGCCATGGACATAAAGCTCTGTAGTCTGTGCCCTGCAGGCAGGGTCCCTGATGAGAGGCAGGAGTGGGGGCCAGACCCCCTCTGGGGAAACCTCACAGTCTCCCCCTGCTTGTCAAGCCCAGAGGCCAGGCTGGCCCCGACTGCAGTATTTCTAACCCTCAGTGTAGCTGTTCCTGAGGCTCCCCAGGTGGAACATCATCGTACACAGGGACTACAGCCCCCGTGTTCTTTTTCATCACGTACATCCGCACAGGCTTCACAGAGCAACTCTCTCCATTGCTGAGGCTGCGGCACAAACGTGCTGGGAGGCCCACGTGCTCTTTCTTATCTTCACAGATCTTTCTGCCTCAATCCACCTTCCCTCTTGTGCTCCAGTGCCAGATGTCACAGGAAGACAGGCCAGCAGGGCTCTCTTGAGATGCTGCACGTTGCTCGTTGGCCTCACAGTTCCTGGATGGTGCCTTAACTTGTGTCTTAGGTGTCTAGTTCATCACTCTCCTTTTGAGGAATGAAGACAGGTGACGTGTAATCCTATTAGCATCTCCAGGCTCAGTGGTTATTCTGCCTACACTGTGCTGTAGAAACAGTAGTTAGAGCAACTACAGTGCCCCTCAATATCCTCGGGAGATTGGTTTCAGGACCCCCCAGAGGAAACCAAAATCCTCTGATGCTCGAGTCCCTTATAGAAAATGGCCTAATACCATTGCCCCCCCCCCATATCCGCAGATACAGAGGGCCGAGTGTATCCACATTTTACTGTAAAAGGTTTTTAATGAACACTTTAATAAAAAAGTATTATTGGCTACTAATGAATTTCTATGAAGAATGTCATTTTAAAATTTACACATATCAGGAAATAGGCTACCTTTTGTACGGAAAATAGAGAAAACTGATTCTACACTGATACCGTATTTGCCTGTATATGCACACAGAAATTCCAGAAGACTTCCTAAAATGTGACAGTAGGCGGAGGGAGAGGGGCAAGGGCCCTGGGTCGGGGGGAGTCTTCTCAGCATAGCTTTTTGTACTCTCTGGATTTTGAACCATGTGAATGGACAATCTATTTCTAAAAACACCGTCGTGCCTTTTAAAAACAGGGGAAAAAAAAGGCATTCACAGGTGTTTCCAAAGTCTTCTAGTTCCTCTCTCTATTGTGGAGGCAGGAGAGTCTGGGTCTGAATTCTCCCACTTGCCTACAAACACAGACATGATGCAATTGGAGACCTCCTCAGTGACTTTTCCAAGGTAATTCTCTCCCTTTGGAAAAGGCTGGGAGACGAAAGAATCAGACCTGATGGAGGGTTCAGGAAGTCCCAGAAGCAAAGAGAATTGATTTTTCTTCAAAAAAAAAAAAAAAAAACAAATTTGGACGTATTCCCATTATGAGGACCAGATGATAAGGTATCCTTTAAATAACAGTAGCGTTAATTAAACACACCCTGGGATTTCAAGATGATGAGCCTTGCGGTTCTGAATACTCGTGTCCAGGGAGGCAGTTTGGAAGCCTGACCAATTCTAATCGACATTTCGGCCGTGCAGCCGCCTGGCAAATTATTAGAGCGATTGGACCCTAGCACTCACATGAGAGTGTTTTTCGTTGTCATTCTGCTGTTCTCATTTCCCGCCTCCATTTGGAATTGCGATTCATAGGATTTCCTGACACTGGCACACACTTTTTGCTGGGAATCTGCTGAGAAAGTAGGGAGTGGGCAAAACAGCCAATGCCCCTTTGCTTTCCCCAGCTCTCCTGTTTCTCGCCTTTTGTTGCCCTATTTCCAGTACCACAGGGTTCTTCCTTCCCCCAGCCGCACGTCTTATAGTGTATGTGGTGTAATGAACGGCGGGCAAGGCTGCTGGCCCAGGTGGCATCATCGGAGAAGGTGAGAGTCCTCCTCTGGGCTCTTCCACAGCAACATCCCCTCCCCCGCTGTGCTTCCCACCAGCAGAAGTTTTTCATCCTCCTTCACAGTCAGGCCCTTCTGCGGGACCCAGCCTGGAATACATTCCTATTGCCTCTTTTATCAGCAGCCAATAAACAAACCCCTAGTGTATTTGCAATATCACCCAGCAGGATCATATTAAAACTGTAATACTGGGAGATCAAAATATTCTGGGGGAGAACCAGAAAAATGAAGCTCTAATCGAGGGTAACAGGCAATGGGCTGGCTTTAGGGGAGCAGGAAGCACAGCCTGGTAACCCCAACATAGGTCTGGCTGATAGATGGTCCTCAGTAGATGTTTCATTCATTCATTCATTGCCTCTTGGGTGATCCCCAAGAGAGGCATCGCTGTACAGGGTAGTGGGTGTCATTTGTGTGCCCCTTCAGAAGCATACTCTACCCCTGTCCGCCCTGCTTTCTGCACTGCAGACTGAGCTGTACTCACCCCATCAGTAGGGCTCCCTCCTCTGACTTCCTGTTGAGTTTGACCAATGGGAGCCCTGGAGGGAGCCTGGAGGGACGGAAGGGAATGAAGTCAGGTGTGCAAAGCTGGCTGAATCCCTCTCCTCAGAAGGCAGTCCTCTCCCAGGACTCTCTCATCCCTTCCACCCCTCCAGGTGTCAGCGACATAAAAACTTCTCACTCTTGCTAACCCTGGGGCCCTGCATTAGCCACTCTTGCTGCCCCACATGCAGCCCACATCTTTGTAAATGGTCCCTGAATTAAAGTTTCCTCAAGTTAATTATCCTGACTCGAGTGCCATCTGTTTCCTGCTGGGACCCTGACTGGTACCAGTTGAAAGGCTTGCATTTGATTCCTGGCACTACCATTTACTATCTACGTGACCCTGGGCATACCACTTCACTGCTCTGGGCCCCAAGTCCTTTAACTGTAAAATGAGAGCCGAATCCGATTTTTAAAAATTCAACAACTACTTCTTGCGAGCCTGCTAGGTACCAGGTACTGCACCAGATGCTGAGAAATTGATGGTGAACGCAACCAGGTAAAGAGACTACCACTCTATTTGATGGGCTAGTTTAGAAATGTCTTCTTAGGACGCAGTAATTCTAACCTCTCTGATTCCATGATGGTCCAGTAATTTCTAAAGCAGGAAAAGATTTAGGGAAGGAGCTTCAAAGCAAATTATTCTACTTCAAATTGTGGGCAGGGAGCATGTGGGAGAGGACTGGACGGGGACAGGTGGTCACAAGAGGTCCCTCTAAGACCAGGGACAATGGACAAGGCAGTCAGGGTAAGGAAATGAAATCTGTTGGGAAGAATGATCCAGGACGTGTGTGTGTGTATGTGTGTGTGTGAGAGAGAGAGAGAGCGAGAGAGAGACAGACAGAGAGACAGAGAGACAGAGAAACAGAGAGAGAGAGAGAATGATCACCATCGTTATCATCACCACAGCAATCAGGGAAGAGAGGTATTCCTGGAAAACTAACAAAGTGAAGAGAGAAAAACCGTGCCTGATTGTGTTAAGTAATAACAATCATTATAGTCATTTATTAGGACCATTTGCCATTTGTGTCTAGTTACCAGGCAGCACAACAACATACATGTATCACTGACTATGTGTCAGGTTAATCTTGTTATAAATTATACTGATATGAAAGTCAGTGTTGGGAGGAGGGATAAATTGGGAGATTGGGATTGACATATACACACTACTATATATAAAATAGATAACTAATAAGGACCTACTGAACAGCACAGGGAACTCTACTCGGTACTCTGTAATGGCCTATATGGGAAAAGAATCTTAAAAAGAGTGGGTATATGTATACGTATAACTGATTCACTTTTGCCGTACAGCAGAAACTAACACAACATTCTAAATCAACTATACTCCAATAAAAATTTAAAAAAAAAAAGAAAAGAGGGCTTCCCTGGTGGCGCAGTGGTTGAGAGTCCGCCTGCCGATGCAGGGGACACGGGTTCGTGTCCTGGTCCGGGAGGATCCCACATGCCGCAGAGCGGCTGGGCCCGTGAGCCATGGCTGCTGAGCCTGCGCGTCCGGAGCCTGTGCTCCGCAACGGGAGAGGCCACAACAGTGAGAGGCCCGCATACAGCAAAAAAATTAAATTAAATTAAATTAATAAAATTTAAAAAAGAAAAGAAAAGAAAGTCAGTGTTACATAAGTAAGGTGAGTCATCTCTGTTGCCACCCTGGACACTGGGGGCTCCCTGAGAAGCCTGCAGCCCCCCTGTTCTAGGCCTTCCCGAGGTGAAGCTGGACAGTGGCTCTCCCTAAGTTGGAGGGGGCAGCTGGCAACAGAAACGGGAGTTTGATCTGGCTTACTGAGCTTTTTAAATTGAATTTGAATTCTCAGCTTTCTCAGCCACAATTGTCTTAGGCTGTCACATTATCCATGGCTTCTCCTCCCTTACCCCTGCCAGTGTCTGGGCTTTTTCCATCTGGGCTGGGACTTTCTTCCATGCAACATGAGAGGTTCCAGTGTAGACAGGCTGTGTTTTCACAAAGGTAATAACAGCACTTATGGTTCCCACAGTCCTTTCCATACTTCTCCTCTTGCAGTGGTAGCTTTCAATTTCAGTGATGGGGACAGAGCAGGGGTTATCCCCGTTTCAGGATAAGCAAAGAAAGCCTTAGAGAGGTTTGACAATCTGTCCCCGTTCATGTGGTCGGCATGTCCAAGCAGAGCTGGGGCTTCTCAACCCTGGAGTCAGGAGTGAGCAGTTTTCTTCTGTGCAGTCTTGATGTCAGGGAGACACTTTCTGTCCATATTCAGGGCTCTGCTGGGGATGTCCTGGGTTGGTGGCCCTCTTTGGTTGTGGTGCACACCGAGTCTGTGTCTCCCAAGAGCAGCCTTCTCCTCCCTCTCCTTGATGGCCACCGGACAGATAATTTTCCTTCAGGTGCAATTCTAGGCTCTTGCTTATTCTGAAATGCACCTGTCTCTATTTCTCTGTAGAGGCAATCTTTTCTTTTGAGGGTGGGTGCAGAGGTGGCCAGGAAATAAACTCCAGCCGTGGAACCAGACCCTGGTTTGAGATGGGGAAGACCATTCCAGATGCTTGCTTCTCCTGCATCTGTCCTTCTTGGAAACCATTAGAGCCCACGCTATGCACAGCTGGGAAGAGGTACCCTGGCTCTGACCGGTTGGGCTCCATGTTCCTTTTGTCCACACTCTTCAGCTGGCTCCAAATGCCTGAGTGTGATATTCAAAGCCCTCCAGGATCAGACCCAAGGTACTTTCCATTCTGAGCTTCCACTGACTTCCTGCCTGGTGGCCCCAGAACACACAGTGTTCTAGACCCAGTGAACCACTCACTGTCCCTGGATACCCTGGTACCATGTGTGTGCGTTTGCAGATCTCTCTCTCTACCCAGCCTCCCCGCCTTTACAGGCGACAGACCACTGTGTGGTCTGTCACAGAGTGTGGGACATGTGCCTGTGCTGGAGCATGGGGTGCTTTGGGGATATGGCAGTAAGCGACACGGAATAGCACTGAGTTACCTCGTGGGAAAGTCAGCCCCTTCTCCACTCTGGCAGGCCAGGGAGAAGACCCGGTAAAGGGCAGCACACATTCACACCTCTTTAACACCTCTTATCTCCCTTTTAATTACAAAGAGCGCAGGGCTCAGTCAGAGCTTTCACAGGCAACAGTTTCTAGCATAATCTAATAACATCGTTATATCTCTATATTTTTTATTATGGCAAGTGATTTTGATTCTCATTTAAGGATGTGGTATAAAGTGTCCTTTTAAATAAACGCTTTATTTATTTATTTAAATGAATGTTTCCTTGTAAAATGGGGATTAAATGAGATAATGCACATATCTGACCCTTTGTAAGCTCTTAATGACGGTGAACTGATTTGAAATAAATGAGAAACTGCCAACTTCCCCACCAAGAAAGAAGGAAAGAAAGAAAGAAAGAAAGAAAGAAAGAAAGAAAGAAAGAAAGAAAGAAAGAAAGAAAGAAAGAAATGCTTTAAATAAATGTTTTCTAAGTTATAAAAGAATGTCCCAAGCTAATGAGAAATATTAATTCAATAATTATTGGCATACAAAAATGACAGCAGTTATAAGGATGGTACATACACGATTAAAGCTGGGGAGGCAGATCAGTGGTGTTAGCATGGGTACGAATACCAGCCCTGCCTGACTTGCTGGGTGACCTTAGGCAAATACTTTCCTGTAAAAGGAGGATGATAACAGTACCTTTCTCAAGGAATTGAATTAACATAATGAATGCAAAGCACTTAGCCCAGTGCCTGGTGCGTAGAAAATACTCAATAAATGCTAGACACCATCTGCCAGCCTAGTTTAAATGCCACCTCTTCCACGAAGCCCTCCTGAGTACTTCAGTCGGAAGTTCTCTCTCCATACCCATACCCCACACAGGACCTAGCACAAGCCGAATGATTAATATGCCTCTGATTATAAAGGGATTCCCTTTTTGTCACGGGTTTGGTTTACAAAGGCTTGTACCCAATTTTCTGGGATTTTCTAAAAGACCCTCTCCAATCTTAACATGCTGCAGAGTATCCAGAAAAAAACTTAAAGATTCTAGGGCAAAAAAACAGAGGCTGCTTGTTTAATACCAATTTACACCACTATTGTACTCAGACTGCTGGAATCAGAGTCCTGCCTATTCCTTTTTTCTGGAGCAAGAGAGAAAGACCCTAACGTGGGAGAGATAGGAGTTACAGAGTCATGGTTAGAGGAATGCGAGGCATAAGGAGAGCGTAGTCACCCGTCATGGATCTTAAGGGGGTACAGGGAAGATGGCTGGCAATGGAGGGTGAGACAGACGCAGAGACAGAACTCGGATGGGGATAAAAAGGTGCACAGTTGACACTCTCAGCCTTCAGGATAAAATGTCCTAAGTGAACCCTATGCAAACCTTTTGCACAGAGCTGGACAATTACAATCAGGGAATAGAGTAATGTGTGAACCTGACTCTAGGAAGGGGACAGGCCCTCCTCCATGGTTTCACCACCTTGCTTAAGTCTGTTTGCTGAGGGCTTGTGTCTTGTTTGAACCATTTATTTCCCGTCTTTTCAGAAACTGCGCCAGATCCTCTTTGGAAATACAGCCCAGGTCTTCAGCTCTGACTGGACAAAGGCCTATTTCCGGTTTCATGATCCTTTTTCTGACCTGGCTTTCGCTTTGGAAGTGGGAAAGGTAATAGCAGGTGATAATTTTTTTTTTTTTTTTTTTGGTGGTACGTGGGCCTCTCACTGTCACGGCCTCTCCCGTTGGGGAGCATGGGCTCCGGACGCGCAGGCTCAGCGGCCATGGCTCACAGGCCCAGCCGCTCCACGGCATGGCATGTGGGATCTTCCAGGACCGGGGCACGAACCCGTGTCCCCTGCATCGGCAGGCGGACTCCCAACCACTGCGCCACCAGGGAAGCCCAGGTGATAATTTTTTAAAGTCCTAATCCCATGCTCCCTGTCTGTGTTTCCTTCCATCCTCCTCCATACGAGGCATGTTTTCATTATCATCATATGTAGAAACATATCGACGATTTAAAATGTAACCTTAAATGATAACAGACTGTTGAAAATTATGACACGCTATCTAGGATGTCACAAAGTCTCAAACTCCTCCCCACTCTCTTCCAAATTTTCGTTTTCCTGGCACTTTTCTCCAGGTCCTAAGCATTCCTAAGAATCTAGAGGCTGGAAGGGATCTAGGAGTTTCTTTCTGGCTTGTTTAAAACCTCAATAATTCAAACCATTGATCCCTAGCCAGGCAGAATTTCAAGAGCTAGCCGACTGGTTCCTTACCTCCTGCAAATCTAACGGTTGGACATGAGGCACGAGCCCAATGAAGGTGGGGCGGAGGGGGACAGGCATCCCGGGGTGCCCGTCTATGGGGCTCCACAGAGAAGCTGGTCATTGCAGATTCTAGCCCGGCCACAGCCCATGGGGAGCGGTGGCACATGTAGAGAACAGTGGCCCTTCACTAAGCCTAGGGGATGCTGTGTCCCAGAAGGGAAAAGGCTGCCGAGAAGAATAAATAATGACATCCATTTCCAAGACTTCTCTTTTATAACGTGGGCCCTGAGGGTTCCACCACCATTGTAAACTCCTCACTGTTGCCCCTCCGCTTTTCAGGGAGGTGCCCGAAGCATTCAGATGGCTGTACAAGGATGCATCATCAAATATTTGTTGTTTACAAGGAAGGGAAAAGACTGTAACTTTCTCAGGTAAGAGGCCTATGAAAAGTATTTGCAAAGAATTACCCATTTCCCGAGAACCTTTGTAGGCTAGATTACCACCAGGGAAAATTCCCCAGGTTGCCTCAGGAAGGAGACTTGCCTCATAAGAGGACTTGCCTCGTAAGACAGAAATGGCTCTGGCTCTCCCAGAGGGACTGAATTTCGTGAGTAGGTAGAGCTCTTCCAGAGTCCCTTTCAGTGTTCAGTGGCAGGGGTAACACTGACAGTTTTTATGCTCCACTGCAGAGCCCCCTGACAGAGGAGACGAAGCACCAGGTCTCCAGACAGGCTTACCTGACAACATTTGATAGGAAGTCCCAAACTAACAGTTCCAGAGAGAGAACAAAAGGGGTGATGACAAACCTAATAAATGAAGGATTCGTCCTCCTCTTTAATCACGCTGACAAAGTACAGTGTTTGGTAGTTGCCTATTTAAAAAATCAGTTCAAATTATTTTGTTCTTAGATGCTAATAAACCCCTATCAAACTCTATGATATTAGAGGAAACAGAAATAATTAAAAGGCATCTACCTACCCTCAGGCAGGGTAACTTATCACCCAGAACAGGAACTGAACGTCTCATCTATTCTAAGAACGTGAATTACCAGCTTCCTTAGAAGCAGAGCCAGAGATGGGAATTCTTCATGCAGGTGATTTATTAAGGGAATGCATGCCCTCAGGAGAAACCCCTAAGAGAGCAGGGGAGCAGGCTAGGGAAGGAGGAGAAGCAGAGGAGGACTGTGGCTGCCAGTGATGTCTAGCCTCCGCCTGAGCCATGGGAGCTCTGGGGGGCAACTGCTCCATCTGCAGATAAGGGGGCGGGGCCTTCTCACCTCCCACCCTCATCAGGCATCCGCTATGGACCCTCCTATGGGAAGGTGGCACAACTCCCAGTCACTTCCAGGGAAGGTGGCTCCAATTCATCAGAGAAAGTTGAGAAGTATGAGCCCCTGGCAGCAGTGCCCAAAGCAATGGGGGGGGGGGGGGGGGGGCGTGTCCACCAACTGAGCAAAAGGGATCCCAAGGGATCCAGATGGAACACATACAGCATTTGCTCCCTGAATAGCAAGCACTTAGCACAGTACCTGGCTTGTGGCAGGTGTCACATAAATGCTAATGAGTAATTGCTATTATCGACCTGCTCCATGAAGCCTTCCTGAACCTTCCCAATCACAAGTTCTCCCTCCTGCCCCTGTAGTCTCACAGCACTTTGTTTGACTCTCATTCTACCTTGGACAAGGGTTTTGGAGTGTGAGGGTCCTGCTACTGATTTCGATATCACCATAGAGCTAGATGGATTCTATAAATCAGGAGTCCCCAACCACCGGGCCACAGACTGGTAGCAGTCCGTGGCCTGTTAGGAACCGGGCCACACAGCAGGAGGTGAGTGGCAGGCGAGCGAGCGAAGCTTCATCTGTATTTACAGCCGCTCCCCATTGCTCGCGTTACTGCCTGAGCTCCACCTCCAGTCAGCATTATGGTGAGCTGTATAATTACTTCATTCTATATTACAATGTAATAATAATAGAAATAAAGTGCACAATGAATGTAATGTGCTTGAACCATCCCCAAGCCACCCCCCCACCCGTTCGTGGAAAAATTGTCTTCCACGAAACCGGTCCCCGGTGCCAGAAAGGTTGGGGACCGCTGCTATAAATCATGGCTGAGTTCATTCACTAACCTCTGTCATGTGTTTCTTCACCAGGAAGACAGTTGTCAATGTTAAACATTTAGAAAATGAGCATAGGAAAGGTCTGTGATGTAAAGATTGGCTCCCATTTCTGGGGAATTCTCACCCACTGGGATTATTTGATGGAATCTAATGGTTAAGAACAATCTAATGGTTAAGTCAGGAGGCACACTGCCCGCATTCAAATCACTGCTCTACTGCTTTAAAGGTGAATGACCAGGGGCAGAGTACTCAACCTCCCTGTCTTACTTTCCTCATCTCTAAAATGGGACTAATAATATTGATAGCATCCACCTCACAGGTTGTCATAAGGATTAAATGAGGTAATATGTGTTAGGTGCTTAGAACAATTCTGGGCCCAGTGAGTACCAGATGAGTGTAAACTATAAGTTAGTAAGGGGGAAGTGGGCCTCAAATGATTCGTAGGACGTGATCAGTCAGGAAGAACAGACAGAACTTGCATATTAAAGGCAGACAAGTACATGAGAAAAAGCATGGAGGTAGAATGCAGAAACTATGTCTAGGGAACTAGTCCATCTGGGGCAGAGGGTTTGCAAAATGGAAACCTGGGAGATAAAACTGGAAGGATTGTTTGGGGTTGCACTCGGGAAGGGCCTGTGTTATCAGGTGAGAGAGTTTGGATGGAGCCTAGCTGGAGTTCAGGAGAGAAGACAGTGTTGAGATTCAGCAGGGGCAGTAATGCACAGGGAGGGATCAGTGGAGAAACCAGAGGATTAATGCTCTGGGGTGAGGATGCCCGTTCAGTGCGGGCAGAGAGGATGAGGCCCTCCACAATGTTCTCACAGTGTAGGTTGACGAAGGAACCAAACTGACCCATCCTATACTCAGAAGGGTCCATGAAAGTGGAGGCCCAGGCCCTCAGCTAGGGGGCACTCATTGCAATGCGTTCCTACCCTCCCCCCGCCCCGGGCTGAAGTTTGTGCGCGATGAGCAAGCAGGGGCAGAAGCACGCGCTGGCCGCGGCGCTCGCGGGCATCCTGTGGGCCGCAGGAGCAGCTCGGAAAGCCACCATCTGCCTTGTCACCGAGGACACTTACGTCGCCCCGACTCCTGACTACTCTGGGGACGGTTTCACTGAACGGGTGAGTGCACTCCTGCCCGTCCTGTCCTACCAGATAAAGGATGGTGAAGCCTGGGTGAGTGTTAGACTCGCCATGGAACTGGAGGTGGAACTGAGGCTCCTGGGTGGACCTCCACGATGTAAGCATCTGATGTGGCCAAAGGTACCTGCCAAAGAGGCCAGGATCAAGGGCATAAGTAATCCAAGCAGCCAAAATAGAGATGCCTGCTGTGAATTTCTCCTTCCAGAATTCACCATGATCAAGAATACTCCATACCCAACAGAAAGAAGCAGATTCACAGACATAGAGAACAAAGTAGTAGTTATCAGTGGGGAGAGGGAAAGGGGAGGGGCAACACAGGGGGAGGGGATTAAGAGGTGCACACTATTATATATAAAATAAGCTACAAGCATGTTGTACAACACAGGAAATAGAGCCAATATTTTATAATAACTATAAATGAAGTATTACCTTTAAAAATTGTGAACCACTATATTGTACACCTGTAACTTATATAATATTGTATATCAACTATACTTCAACAACAAAAAAATTTTTTAAAGAATATCCCATGCCTGAAATTATCATAAACTCCATTTCCATAGCCACTCTTCTAAACGTGGCTGAATTCTACCTATTAGGGAAAAAATCTGTTTACAGTTTTCCTGCTCAAGACACCATATTGGTTTAAAACTGAGGAATGTAAAAGTGAGGCCGGTGGCCACCCAATCTTACCATGTATGTTTTACAGGGCCTTGTGTATATGTCAGTTTCTAGCCATGTGATTTTGCAATGAAACAAAGAACTCCCTTGAGGTACTAACAGTGAGTTGACATCTTCTAGCTATAACTTTCATCTTCCTTTTCATTTTTATCTTCTATTTCTGATTTATAGCTCCAGCTGTTTGAACTTTTAGAGAAAGAAGCCACGGAGAAATTCATCTATGATCACGTACAGTGTGTAAGTATTTAAGGGTTGAGATAATTCCTTTATGTTGAACTGATCGTACAGGAATCTTCTTCCTTTTATAAAGTGTATTTCTAATGATGCTTGTTAAGAAAAGCAGGTCATTTTGAGGACTAAGAGAGGGCAGAATGAGGGAAAGAGAAACCTGTCTCTCCCTCCCCACAATCTAGAAAGAGGCCAGATCACACACAGGCCCACTCACAAATGCCTCTTTCTCCTTGGCTAATCAAACGCAGAGAATAATACTATAGAGGGCATATACAATAAGATTGCTTTTATGGGAAGAGAAAATATTAGAGCAGCCTTGTCTCATCTAAGGGATAAAACACAAAAATGGTAGTCTAAATTGCCAAAACGGCCTTTCACATTGGCTCAGAAAAATGACTGCCAGTCTGAAAAAGGTGGCCCCCTTGCACGTCTTCTATCAGCACCTTCCACACAATGCCCTCCCCTGCAATGAATCTCCCCCACCTCCTGTGTGGGAAGGACACAAAATAGGGGATAGGGATGGTGGAAAACGGAAGGTGCTTTTTTTTTTTTTTTTTTTTCCTTTTGCGGTACGCGGGCCTCTCACTGTTGTGGCCTCTCCCATTGCGGAGCACAGGCTCCGGACGCGCAGGCTCAGCGGCCATGGCTCACGGGCCCAGCCGCTCCGTGGCATGTGGGATCTTCCCGGACCCGGGCAAGAACCCGTGTCGCCTGCATCGGCAGGCGGACTCTCAACCACTGCGCCACCAGGGAAGCCCCGGGAAGGTGCTTTTTTAAGTTTCCTCTGTGGATAAAGAAATGAAAGTTGATTTTCTAAAGAATCAGAACCTTACAATGTAGCAGAGGAAAATTAGAGTAACCATGAAGCCATATAAATGTGGCTTGTATGGAAAGGGAAAATTTGATTCATGAAACTCACAACCCCATTCCTTTCAAAGGTCATAGGGACAGAAAACTTGGGCATGAGTTCTCAGTCACACACTAGCTACATGGTCTTGCTTAAACTAGTTACCCCAGACCGTCCTCCCCCACCCTCTCTTGGGTCTATGTGGTAGGCAGAAGAATGGTCCCCTGAAAGATGTCCATACCCTACCCCCTAGAACCTGTGAATGTTTCATTACATGGTAAAGAGGAATTAAGCTCGTTAATCAGATGACTCTAAAATAGGGAGATTACCCTGGATTATCCGGGTGGGCCCAGTGTAATCTCAAGGGACTTTAAATGTGGATGAGGAAGGCGTAAGACAGGGGAAGACTGATGTGATGTGAAAAGAGTACCACCCACTGTTGTTGGCATCGAAGGTCAAAGGTGGGGGCCATGAACCAAGGAACGTGAGCAGGGCTGCTAGAACCTGGAAAGGGCAAGGAAACAGATTCTCCCCTAGAGCCTCCAGAAAGAACGCAGGGCTGCTAACATCTTGATTTTAGGCCAGTAAGACCCATTTCAGTCTTCTAACCTCTAGAACTGTTAAGATAATAAACCTGTATTATTTAAGCTACTAAATGTATGGTAATTTGTTACAGCAGCAATATGAAACTAATGGAAGCTATATGATAGATTTTAAATATCTGACATGAAATGTTAAGCTAGAAGCCTGCTTAGGGACTTTTTGTGGTAGAGGGAGATGTTTAATGGGGCTACACGGAGAGGAACCATGTAAGAAATGACTCTGCCAGCAAACAGAGGCAAACCCTTTCCTCTCTGTCTTCCATCTCTTCAACTCAGACCTGGGAGAGTCTGATTCAATAAGAAAGTCTTTCACATCTGCAAGGGCTTCTTAAGTGTAGCCAGAGTTGAGAATAAGATGATTAGAGCTAGAGCTATACATAGGTTTTCCCCCTCAAGGACAAAGAGTTGATAATGGGGACCTACTGTACAGCACAGAGAACTCAATACTCTGTAATGACCTATATGGGAAAAGAATCTTAAAAAGAGGGCATATATGTATATGTATAACGGATTCACTTTGCTGTAAAGCAGAAACTAACACAACATTGTAAATCAACTCTACTTAATTTTTAAACTAATGTTTAATTAATAAAAATTAATTTAAAAATAAAATTTAAAAAAAGACTAAGAGTTGAGCTGGAATAAGTAATGAAAGGAAGCAGAATCAGACTGCATGGTGCAGGTGGGCTTTGCACAAGAGTGGTGTCAAGCGGACCCAAGCTGACCATTACCATAGCCGTGCGGGGAAAGGGTTGGCACCATTTCCTGAGTGAGGGGGCATCTGGATGCATAGATACTCCTCTGAAGGGCACTCCCTAACCGGGGCTGCGTGTGTGATCAGCCCCCATCCAGACCTTTACCAAACACCATTCACTATCAAAATGAAGCAGTTCTGTGCCCTGTCTTCAGGCAGAGATCACAAGCTAGAGGTCTGAGGGTTACATGTGGGCAGCAGGCCTATTGTTATTATGGGTTGAATTGCATCTCCCCTCTCCCCAGAAAAGGGATATGTTTAAGCCCTAACCCCCAGTACCTGTGAATGTGTTCTTATTTGGAAAGAGTTTCTTTGCAGATGTAATCATGTTAAGATCAGGTCATGCTGGATTAGGGTGGGCCTTAATCCAATGACTGGTATCTTTATAAGGAGACAGAAATTTGGTCATAGACACCGACACATGCAGGGAGAATGCCATGTGATAATGAAGGCAGACTGTCCCAAACCAAGGACACCAAGGACTGCCAGCAGCCACTGGAAGCTAGGAAGATACAAGGAAGGATCCTCCCCTAAGGCCTTCAGAGAGAGCATGACCCGCCTCTGACACCTTGATTTCAGACTTCTAGCTTTCAGAACTGTGAAACAATAAATTCCTACTGTTTCAAGCCATTCAAATTTCTGGCCATTTGTAGGGTAGGTCTAGGAAACTAATACATCTATTACATAGGATCTGCAGCATTAGCTCATATGGTGGTGTATTTTTAAAAACTCGACTTGGTGAACTTCAAAAATAATCAGAGGGCTTCCCTGGTGGCGCAGTGGTTGACAGTCCGCCTGCCGATGCAGGGGACGCGGGTTCGTGCCCCGGCCCAGGAGGATCCCACATGCCGTGGAGCGGCTGGTCCCGTGAGCCATGGCCGCTGAGCCTGCGCGTCCGGAGCCTGTGCTCCGCAGCGGGAGAGGCCACAACAATGAGAGGCCTGCATACCGCAAAAAAAAAAAAAAATCAGAAAATTCCACGTAAAAACCTAAATGTTCGGGCATTCCCTGGTGGTCCAGTGGTTAGGACTCCTCACTTTCGCTGCTGAGGGCACAGGTTCAGTCCTCAGTCGGGGAACTAAGGTGAAGCCACCCCTCAATCTGCACAGAGCAGCAAAAAAAAAAAAAAAAAAAAAAAACAACAACAAAAAAAACACACAAAAACTAAATGTTTAGGTCCTCCCCACTCCCACCCAAAATCAGAAACTCTGACAGCACTAGGCCTGTATTCTAGCATGTCTTCAATCAGCTGATAAAGGGAGCAGTGACTCCCATTAGACAAGTTGTGATAGACTGAATGATGTTACCTAACTGGTAAAAAGGACTCTGCAGATGTGATTAAGTTCAAGATCTCAGATGGGGAGATTATTCTGAATTTTTCTGATGGGCCCAATGAATCATAAGGGTTTTATAAGAGAAAGAGGATGGCAGGAGATTCAGAAAAAGGGATGTGATGAGGGAAGCAGAGGAGAAGAGGCTATGTGATGTGGAGTCATGAACCAAGGAATAAGGACAGCTTCTAGAAGCTGGAAAAGGCTAGGAGACATCATAGCCTCCAGAAGGAGCACAGGCCAACCAGTAGTGTGAATGGAGTCCAGTGACACCAGGGCTGGACGTCTAACCTCCAGAACTGTGAGATGATGGATTCCTGTGGTTTTAAGCCAACACGTCTGTGGTCGTCTGTTAAGGCAGCAACAGGAAACTGACACACAAGTGCTGTCCCTTGCCTCGGGCCCCACCTCTCTCGGTTTCCCTCACGTCCTGGCGTACACCCATTTGGGTTCCCATCTGGCTTCTGTGGGCACTGAAATTTCTTCTCCTGCCTGAAGATCCAGCCCCTGCAAGGGCATAGATAGTGAAGGGGACAAATTAATCTACAAAAGGAAAAGTGCATGCATTTTAGCAGAAGGCTTCCTGCTATAATGACTTTAAAGAAGAGGCTTTAACCCTGGGCACCTTGAAAGCCAGCCAAGGAGCTTCTTTTCTGCAGGTAGAGTATTGACACAAAGCTAAGATAAGGCCAACCAGTGAGAGGCCCTGAATGAGGATGGATTTTATCCTGGAGCTCACAGGGCACCTTTGGAAAGTTCGGAGCAGAAAAGTAACCTGGCCAAGAAAAGAGACAGGGAGAAGTGCCTTAGAGAGGGATAGACAGTAATTTTGCTGTGGTTCTAGCATGTTCTAAGAACTACGGTAGGTCCTGTGCATTATTTCATTTAACTTTTGCAACAATCCTAGGAAAAGGGTCTTTTTATCTACATTTGCAGATGAGAATGAAACTTAAAGAAGCTGGAGTTAATCTAGTAGAACTGGTTTTGAACTCAGGTTTGTATAACTCCAAAACTATTTCTAGAAAGCTTCTCTGCTCCCCCTGAGTTTAACAGGATGATGAGGAAGGATGCTCTGATGGAGGGAGGCTGGATAAGGGCCAGCCAGAGCAGCTCTGAGGAACTGAGCTAGGATAGACGCTGGAAAATGGAGAGGAAGTATACACTATGTCTTAGCCATGATTCGAAGAGAATCACATGATAGAAGTGGAGGAAAGATGGGTTGAAAACCAAGAGAATGATGGTGCCATTGGCACACCTGAAGCAAGGAAAGAGGATGCATCTGAGGGTGGAGGTGACCTAGAGAAGCAGAGAGAGCTCCCATGGTCCTTTCGGCAGCTAGAAAAAAATCTCTCAGGTGTAAATCCTTGAATTCATGCCCACAGATACACAGAGATGCACTGTGTTTATGCAAACGTGTTTTTCCTTTGTTTTTCAAATAGTTCAAAGGAGAAGGAAGCCATGGTGTCATCTTGTTTCTTTACAGCCTGATCTTCTCCAGAACATTTGAAAGGTAAATTCTACAAATATTTGCACAGGTATTTCCTATAGCTCTGGGGTCACATAAACAATGCTCTCGTGTTGGAAAATATTTTCATGCCTTATTGGAGACATGAGTGCAATTTTTTTCTAGTGGACACTCTTCTGTTGATTCATCCTTTTCTGTAGTCAGTTTGGCCATATTCGTGGGAGAGTGGATGTCATCAGAAAAGTCTGAATCTACTTTTCTAGCACAGTAGTAGGTTCCTTTTTCTTGTGGTTATAAATATTGGCAGATACCACTCAGGCTTATTTGTACAGTTTTCATAAATGAAAATATTTTATGATTTCTATGTACAATAAAATATATATCCACAAATATTGATTTTGTCCCTATGAAATGCAAAGCCCTTGGCACTGTGGGAAATACAGTTCTTGGCACTGTGGGAAATACCAATAAAAGAGAATATGGCCCTGACCTCCTTGCAGGTTCCAATTTGGGAAAAACCAGGGGTACACAGAGAGACTGAGCAGTCCCAGGTGGTACTTAACGTGCCAAATGAAGTACAGAGACAATGAATCTTAACGGATTCCAGAGGAGGGAGGGGCCCCAACAGATAAGGTGGCCAAGGAAGGCTTCTGGGAAGAAACAGACTTTCTTCTGGACCCTGAGAAAAGGGTAAGCTTTTGAGAGTCAGAGAGAGAGAAACAGAGGGCCCCCAGAAAGGAAGGATTTCAAGCCTTGAAGCAGTTCCTGAAAACCTGTCTTTTGCATATCATACTTTTATGATCTATATTATTATTTGCTTAACAATGTCCTTAAATCAACACACACTTGGGACTTCCCTGGTGGTCCAGTGGTTAAGATTCTGTGCTTCCACTGCAGGGGAGGCACGGTTTCAATCCCTGGTCAGGGAACTAAGACCCTGCATGCTGTGTGGCACGGCCAAAAAAAAATGAAAAAATTCAAAATCAACACACATTTAAATATCATCCTCTTCTTAAACATTAATATCCTCTAAATCACGTAGTTGCTGTGCTAAAGAAAAAATGTATTAAACACATTACTGTAAATTTTTTTAATGCTCATATCTATACCACCTAACATCATGCCATCATTTAGGAAACACTGCCCTGAATTACATCTGATGCTTGATCCACGTCTTTAGGTCTTATTCACAGAAGTGCTTGACCTTCCAGTCCTGTGAACAGGTTCGTTCAAGAACACATACAGCTCCTACAGCTCAGCATCTCCCTCCGGGCGACAACACGAGCTACTTTCCACCTCGATATTATGCTGTCCTGGGTGGAACCCTGACCCCTTGGCCCTGGTGAAACAGTAGAGGCTTCAGCCGAGACATGGGCTTAACTCCCCAGCTGGTGGTTTCCACTTGAGCAGTCTGGTCAACTCTGCCTTGGGCCAGCACTCTCTGGAGGGGTCACGTGTCACCGCCCTAAGTCAAGCGTCCCTTGGCACTCAGCACAAGCAGTTTTGCTACACAGCCCAGCACCCACACGGAGCCCACACCCAGGGATTCTAACGTGTGAGGTCTGCCGCTTCGTCCTCCTCCCTGACCACTTATCACTGGCTTCCCCCAACGGCATCCAGAGCTTGCCCCGTCACCTCTGCAGCCCCAGTCCTAGAAGCTTTCCCAGTGACAGATGGAAACGTGCCAGGCACATGGGAAGGACAGTGACCAGGCAAGCCCAAGTCACTGCTGCTCTGCGTTGGGGGGGCGGAGGGAGGAGAGGCTGCATGTCCCTGGAGCATCACCGGCCGTGAGTGCTGATGGCTTCTCCCACTCTGCAGGCTTCAGAAGGACCTGGACGTCTCCACCACTCATCTGCTACGACCAAATGCTGGAGGTTTCCTGTGCAGGCAGGTGGGTTGGAAGACCTTGCCTTTTTATTGTAGCATCTCAATTAGGCTTTTTTTTTTTTTTTTTTTTTTTTTTTTTGGCGGTACGCGGGCCTCTCACTGTTGTGGCCTCTCCCGTTGCGGAGTACAGGCTCCGGACGTGCAGGCTCAGCGGTCATGGCTCAGCCGCTCCGTGGCATGTGGGATCTTCCCAGACCAGGGCACGAACCTGCAGCCCCTACATGGCAGGCGGACTCTCAACCACTGCACCACCAAGGAAGCCCTAGGCCTTTTTTTTTTTTCCTTTCAACTAAGCATATTCTCTCCTTAAGTGAAGAGTGATCAAATTATCTTTGAAAAACTAAGATGCTCCCCTGAGTTTGTTATCAGATTCTATCTTCCCACTTTCCATTACAGTCCTTTCTAGTTTACCTCTGACAGCCTGCCATCCCTGAGATTCTAGAAACATTAGAAAATATCTTGACAAGACCGCCCAGGAGTCCCTAATAACTGAAAGAAAAGCACTATGAAAACTTCTTAGCTTCATGCAGCTTCAATCACAACTATGGAAACCTAAGTTTAAAAAAAATATGAAGGGAGGAAGGTCCCATGGGGAGTTACGGGGCATGGCTCAAGAAAAAAAAATCAATAAACTCCTGTTTTAACACTACCAAACATTCATGACATACATTTTCCCAGAATTATATATTGTGGGATTTCATTCTTTTCACTACAAATGATACATTTTATGATGATTAAAAGAAAAAAGAAATTAAGTCCTTGTGTCATCGCTACCTGAAATGTAAATATTTGTAAAATGTGTCATCTAGGCAGTTCTGAACATGATTTTAACTGGAAGAGCCAGTCCACACGTCTTTAACGGCTATCAGAAAGGAAAGTCTCAGGAAACGTTATGTGGGGTCCTGACCCGCAGTGACGTCGGCTATTTGCAGTGGCATAAGGACACCTCAGAGGATGATAGACTTTCACAGGTGAGTGTGTTCCAATTCTCAACCACACCACCAGAGTGTCACTATCTGGACAAGGCAATTCAAATCGGAGCTTACTTTTTCCTTTACTACTTTCCTGCATGCCTTCCACTTGCACATATAGACACACGTGGAGATTTTTCAGCGACTAAATGGAAATATCCAAGTCTACTTGCTTCCTATTTTACTTTATATATTTTTATGTATACAGAGTATAGGTAATACGAGTAATATGCAAATAATTTTTAAACAATACTTGAAATATACAAATAAAGTCTCCTGGCCTCCCCACTCATCAGAAATCAATACTGTCAGCAGAGAATGGTTACCTTCCCAACCGTGTATTATGCAAACATGAATGCATATATTCTATCTATCGCTCAAAGCTTTAAAAAGAATAACTGAAAAAAAAAGGGAATCCCACTTACGAAACACCTCTCAAAAAGCTTTCTAGCTCAGGGGATGTACAACCTCTGACAACCAGAAAGTAGACTGTGCTGTTGAAAACACAGCCAGAGAATTAAGTTAAGATGTGGTTCTGTAAAAACAACCAGGAGAGAGAGTGAGGAAGCAGGTATACCCACTCGAACCACAAATCAAAGATGCTTCTGTGATATTTTCACCAAAATGCCATTACAAAACCCAGGGAAGGCAAGGCAGATTCTATGAAAAGCCAACACTTCCTTGGAGCGGCCCTAACGCTAGCTGGGATGGAATTCAATGTGACGGTGACAACCCCCCCCAGGCTCACCGCCCCCCAGCACCAAATGAGGCCCCATTACTCAGAGCCTGTCCTTCACTCTCCTGGTTCCAGCTCAAAATCCCTTTCAACGTACAGGGCTTTACACTTTATAATGTCCTTTTATATCCATAGCTTCATCTGTCTTTCCTCCTACTGTTGGCTCCAGCTACAATGTGTTAATCATGAAATCAGCAGCTCACAACACATACAAATCACATCTGATAGCACTGGGAACGTAGCGTCTGACTTTCGCAGAATTAGTATATTTTGTGTACAAGTGTGTCTTAAAAGTTTACCTAGTATTCCCTGAGTTTGAAATCTAGTCCATCATAGAAAAATGACACCAGAAACTAACATAACATTGTAAATCAACTATACTTCAATTTAAAAAAAGAAAAAGAAAAAAATGAGAAGTGACAGATAAGCTAAAAGCAAAAGAAATGAACCCAATCCCATCACCCAAGGTCAATCCTCTCAGAAATGCTTCCTTCTCTTTCTCATATAAATATGTTCTATCCTACTCCTCTGAACCCTGCATTTAACACTAACGTCCTTATATGCCAATGAATATATATCTTTCATCACATTTAATGGATACAATGATTTTCACTGTATGAATGTGAAGACTGTACTTTGAATATGCCCTAGAGAGAATGGATTTATTATTATTATAAAGTTCCTAATCGTTTGTTCCAGACAATTTGGGAATTCATCTTAGAATTTGATATATATATATATATATATATATATATATATAATGACAAGGAAAACTAAGCCAGAAATAGGGGACTTACAGATTTCATTTTACGTATTTTTCTTTTCTTTCAACCATGCATGGTCACTTGAGGTCCATGGTAAAGCATTCTGTACCAATCAGAGCCCAGTAACAGGCCAAGACTCAGTCTGGTAGGATACACTGGGGGCAAATTTCAAGGAGTGAGGGTGCAAAAATCACAACAATTTTAGTGCTTTGCCTACTATTACAAAGCTCTTTCACAATATTATTTCACTGTATCCTCATTTTAAACTACAAAGATTTAAGGTGTTTCTCATAGTTCTGTCATTTAAGTAGGTAATTCAAAAGCTCTGTTATATCTTTACACCACCTCTGCTGTTATTTGCTTAATATTTTCCTTTAAATCAACTCACTTTTACAATTTGAATCTAACGTTTTCTGCAGCAGTAATACAAACTATGGACTTGATATGCTATTTTTTTCTAATACATATTAAATAAATAAGGAAACGTGTTTTGTTTTCAAGTTCACCCCTTGTGCCCTGACTTCCACGCCACATGCCACCAAGGGGCACGTGCACCATACTTTAGAAACCTGGTGTAAAAGTGAGAAGGTTCCCATAACACGTGGAAAACAGCCCTGTCCTGGGAACCAGGAGACTTGGCTGGAGGCCTTGCCCTGCCACTCACAGGAGTGTGACTTGGGCCAGTCACTTACCTGCTCTGAGCCTGCTTCCTCATCCACAGACTAATGTCCTAACACTTGCCCTGCAACCACATGACTGATGTGAACAGCAAACAAAACCATGAACGCTGAAGCCTGTTTGGAAAGCCTGAATGACCTCTCCACACATAAGGCTTCATAATAGATGATAAGGAATAACAGTAGAGTGTTTTATTCAGCCATGTTCATTCAGCATCTATTGATTGTGAGATTCTGTGTCCGATACAAAGAGGAGTTATACATGGGCCAATGCCACGGACATAAACTGAGTGCTGTAGGAAGGATAGGCAATAAAAACTAAATAACAGCGATCCTGACACTGGCTGCACATTGAAATCACCTGGAGAGTTTTGTTTTCTCAAGCGACTTTATTCTTTCAAAGCAGCTTTAGGCTCACGGCAACGTGGAAAGTATTTACAAAGGTTTCCATGTATCCCCCGTCCCTACACAGGCATGGCCTCCACATTACCAGTGTCCATCACCAGAGTGGTAGATTTGTTACAACTGATGGACCTACACTGACATATCGTTATCATCCAAAGTCCATCGTTTACATTAGGGTTCACTCTTGGTGTTTACGTTCTCTGGGTTTGGACAAAGGTACAATGACACGTATCCACAATTATAGCATTATACAGAGGAGTTTCACGGCCCTAAAAATCCTCTGTGCCCTGCTGTGCAACCCTCCGTCCCCCCCAACCCCAGTCACCAATGATCTTTTTACTGTCTTCATAGTTTTGCCTTTTCCAGAAGGTTACCTAGTTGGAATCATAGAGTATGTAGCCTTTTTAGATTGGCTTCTTTCACTTAATACTATGCATTTAAATTTCCTCCATGTATTTTCAGTTTGATATCTCATTTCTTTATAGCACTGAATAATATTCCATTGGAATATTGTGAGTGACATTTCATTGAACAGATATTATTCCACTGATAAACCATGGTTTATTTATCCATTCACTTACAAAAGGTATCTTGGCTGCTTCCAAGTTTTGGTAATTACGAATAAAGCTGCTATAAACATCCATGTGCAGGTTTTTTGTGTGGATGTACATTTTCACCTCCTTTGGGTAAATACCAAGCAGGGCAAATGCTAGATCATATGGTATGTTTAGTTTTGTAAGAAACTACCAAGTTGCCTTCCAAAGGGGCTATGCCATTTTACATTCCTACCAGCAATGGATGAGATGTCCTGTTGCCCTACATTCTTGTCAGCATTTGGTATTGTCAGTGTTCTAGATTTCGGCCATTCTAATAGGTATGTAGTGGTATCTCAATTATTGGGGTATTTTTGGCATCGCCCTGATACTATTAGAGTATATGATGTGGAACATCTTTGCATATACTTATTTGCCATCTGTCTGTCTTCTTTGGTGAGGTGTCTGTCAGTCTTTGGTCCACTTGTAGAGCTTTTAAAACTATCAATGCCCAGGTCACCCTCCAGAACAGTGTCAACTACACGTGTGTAGGACCTGTGTGCTCACACTCAGCCCCACACTTACAAGGTGCTGCACTTGGTTTGATGCTCTGTTGTCACTGCCTTAACATCCTTAACACTTTTTCAACAAAGGCCCCCACTTTTTCATTTTGTACTGGACCCGACAAATTGTATAGCCTTGTCCTACCCAATGATTCTGTTTATCTGGGCTGGAGAGCACCTGGGCATTGAATTTTTTTTTAAGTCTTCAGGTGATTCTAATGTGCACCCAAGGTTAGAAACCTCTGTTCTGGAACAGGGCTGCTTAACCTCAGCACTACTGATATTTTGGACTAGATAATTCTCTGTGATGGGGGCTGTCCTGTGCATTATGGGATGTTTAGCAGCATCCTGGCTTTTACCCACTATGCCCCCCGCCCAGTGTGACAACGAAAAATGTCTTCAGACATTGCCAAATGTCCCCTGGGGGACAAAACTGCCCTGCCTGAATCACTGCTCTAAAAAACAGAAAAAAAAAAATCTTGTTAGACTTAGCTGATTAAATCCATGGCATGCAGAATTGGAAAACTAGCTATTTCAACTGAAATTACAAGAAAGAGTATCTTCTTTCAATCAGTATCAGAAAGGTTGACAGCTTTCTATTCCTTTTTACCGTTTGCAAGGCTTTCGGGGCAAGTTTCAAACCTTATCTTAAATTACAATTAAACAGGTGTTTGCTAAATAGCTACTAAGCTGCTCGAACACAAGAAACTATATCGAAGGCTACGCACCCCACCACCACCACCCCTGCCCTTGCTCCAAGAAAGAGAGATTGAAAGAGAGAGAGAGAGAGCCTCAGAGAGTCAAGAATTCACAGCCGTCCAGTGCTACCATTTTCCATGCATTTCTTTTGATACAAGTCAGCTCTGACCAATAGTGCTATTAAATCATGCTCTAAAGACAAATACCTGCAGAGCCTAAAATATCTTCCAATAATAAAGTGGATGTTTGCTGGGACCTTAAAGTCAATCAAGAGACCGAGGCCTAAGGTAAAAAAATAAATAAGAGCTTTCCTGCTGGGAAGAGGGCAAAATGTACCCGACCTCAGGACCACCGTCCAAAGGCCCGCTCGCAGATTGGAAGTAGGGCAAAGGATGGCGACAGGCCAGGTTAGCTTTTAAATCTACATAGAAATCACATGTAGGAATCAAAGCTTCCATCTTTTCGAAAAGTGACTAATGTGGCTTTTCGTCCTTTCTTCTTAGAGTCAGTGTTCTCTCCCCAGGGAGACGCCTATGAACCCTACCCGCGGTAAAAATTGCCTGAAATTGTACACTAATGGCTTGAAACCCGGAGGACGTTTATTATGTTGTCTCTCACGTGCGCTTCAAGTTTGGTTTCAGAACAAATGTATTAAAGAGCAGATATAGGCTGGTGGGTAGTATTCTTACTTGAACTGCTGAGATATATGACTATTCGGCAGCCACATGTGTACATATAAGGTTTATTTAATCTGAAGGTGCTTTTTTAGTTTCTATAGCAGCTCATTATATTCCAGGATAAGAGCAATCCTCAACTCATCTATTATTATTAAAATAATTTTTACATAGAATGATTTTATGGATATAAGAATTTTATATTTTCTCATCATCCCTGAAGATGGCATTTTTTAAAGCTCATTTAGTCATTATAGTGCCAACGGCCACTTGTGTAGAGCACGTACTGTGTGCCAAGCTCTCTCTAAGCCACTGGTAATGATATATTCTTTCATTTCCTCCTCACTTCCACTCAAAGGTATAATCAGTGTTAGTTCAAGTACACTGGCTGTTGTTTGGTCATTCATTTTAGAGATGAGAAAATCCAGACTGAGAAAAGTATAGGAAGTTGCCCTAGGCCACCAGCTAGGGAAGTGTCAGAGCCAGGGTTCTGACCCCAGACCCAGCTACATTCCAAGGCCCCTTCAGCCCACTGTGCCACGTTGCCTGTCATGATCATCTTGGCTTGTTTTCTGATAAAGTGGTAAATACAAAATGTCACCCTGGCATTATATCATCAGAAGTACTTTCGTAATCGATCACATCAATGTATGGACATAGAGATGTAGATCTGTATTACATCATCTATGAGATCAATCACAGGTCCAGTGATGCTGAACTACAACAGTTAGATGGTGGCAAGATCACGGCTCCGTTTTAGAATGCATGACGGTCGTGCTCAACATCTAGAACTTTCTCCACTGACTTCTAGGTTAAAGCAGTGGTGAGTTTGAGTTGCTCATGAACTGCAGGTACTGGTAGCACGCACCCTTTCAAGCACCTGTTACCCTTCACCTGTGCTTTGTCAGCCCACAACTCTCGCTTACATGCTAGAAGGACAAGCTCAGTGGCACTCAGAGACATGCTAACCAGAAGCCCCATCTGACTGCCGTGCATACAGATGTCTAGTATTTCACAACATTTTATCATAGAACTTCTTGCAGAGCAACAATTTGCTCAGAAAAGAACCAGATGTGGGTCTAGGACAATGCTTTAAGCATCACTGGATTGAGGATCTCACAATCGCTCCCCTCCCTTTCTGCTCTGAGGAATGGTGACTCTGCACAGGACACGTGAATATGCCAAAAGCATCTAGGTTTAAGCATTTTATGGGTACTTAGGGACTCCTGCCTGGGGTGGATGCTCTAAATCAGAAGATTCTGTGTAGGCACTGGTAATAGAAACCTAATATAAGAAGGTTTCTGAGTTCAAAAGAAAACCAACGTGCTGCCTGACAGATTCTGCTGTCGAGGTGAAACCCCTCCTGTACCACTGCATCTGTCTTCCCGAAGTGAATCTCTTCTTACTCGGTGACAAAATTGCAGAGATTGCAAAAACACACGTCTTTCAGTCCCAATGTCACAGCCCAGCGGGTGAGATTAAAAAATGAAAAAGGAGCTCTCATTAGATGACATGGCAAGGCCCCCAGAGCCCAGCAGACGGCGGGTTCCTGCAGCACACAGCCAGCTCCCCTCAGGACGAGGCACTATTTTGAAGCCTCCCGTCACTTTTCTATTTGAAGGTACAGGTTTGAGTGTGAGGTTCCAATACCTAAGTGAGAACATAAAGCAGTTGGAATCTAACACCATCTGGAAAGCCTTAGGAGGTTTACATTACCTTCGCACCTGCCACAGAGAAGAAAAATCAACTCTGGTTTTTAGAAGGGACTGAAGCCATTTATATCTTGCTGGATTTATTCCCCCGGCAGCCCTGGCAGAGCACATCACCACCCGAGTCCTACCCTCTTCCCTTTTTACACTTTCCCTTTAAAGAGACTGATAGGAAGATAGCCAACCCTCAAAGTACCAGATGAAGCTCCACCCACTGTTCTCTACCACTGAGTCACTGAGGTAGTGCCCCGCAAACATGACAACATCCCTGCAAACTCACTGAGAGAATTTACATCAACTCAGGTTCCAGGTGGCAGAGATGAGAGTCCAACCACGAGCACTCATGCACACAAATTGTCACCAGGAATCAGCGAAAAACGCACAACACTTCCAACACCTTTCTCTGGTTCAGATCACCGGCTGGGGGCCTTGGGACTTCAACATCAAGCTCGCTGTGCAAAGGCGTACTGTAAGAGCCATTGTTCTAGACGGCAGCATAGGAAAGCATTACGTGGACGCCATCCTCACCCTCTGGTGCTTAGAATTGTCCCGTCCTTCTTCCTATCTTCATAACTTTACATTAAAGGATACATGTTATGGAAGGCTTGACTGCTGCATGTAAGGCTGAACACATTGGGCTTATTACACGATGAGTGAATTTAAGGAGAAAGGTATTTTATTTATAGCACCACTGTATCACAATTTAATTTCCTTCTTACCATGGCAACATGAGGCAACACGCACCAATTCTGCATTGGTGGAATCTCACCAATAAAACATATTTAGAATCCTCCTTTGGGGGAGCTTGGCTGATAAACTGTGTCTACCCCAAAGCAATACAAATTCTTTTTTTTTTTAATTTAATTTTATTTATTTTTTTATACAGCAGGTTCTTATTAGTCATCCATTTTATACACATCAGTGTATACATGTCAATCCCAAACTCCCAATTCATCACACCACCACCCCACCCCTCTGCCACTTTCCCCGCTTGGTGTCCATACGTTTGTTCTCTACATCTGTGTCTCTATTTTTGTCCTGTAAACCGGTTCATCTGCACCATTTTTCTAGGTTCCACATATATGCGTTAATATACGATATTTGTTTTTCTCTTTCTGACTTACTTCACTCTGTATGACAGTCTCTAGATCCATCCATGTCTCTACAAATGACCCAATTTCGTTCCTTTCTATGGCTGAGTAATATTCCATTGTATATATGGACCACATCTTCTTTAACCATTCGTCTTTTGGTGGGCATTTAGGCTGCTTCCATGACCTGGCTATTGTAAATAGTGCTGCAATGAACATTGGAGTGCATGTGTCTTTTTGAATTATGGTTTTCTCTGGGTATATGCCCAGTAGTGGGATTGCTGGGTCATATGGTAAATCTATTTTTAGTTTTTTGTTTGTTTTTTTGTTTTCCGTACGTGAGCCTCTCACTGTTGTGTCCTCTCCCGTTGCGGAGCACAGGCTCCGGACGCACAGGCTCAGCGGCCATGGCTCATGGGTCCAGCCGCTCCGCTGCATGTGGGATCTTCCCAGACCGGGGCATGAACCCGTGTCCCCTGCATTGGCAAGCGGACTCTCAACCACTGCGCCACCAGGGAAGCCCTATTTTTAGTTTTTTAAGGAACCTCCATACTTTTCTCCATAGTGGCTGTATCAATTTACATTTCCACCAACAGTGCAAGAGGGTTACCTTTTCTCCAAACCCTCTCGAGCATTTGTTGCTTGTAGATTTTCTGATGATACCCATTCTAACTGGTGTGAGGTGATACCGCATTGTAGTTTTGATGTGTATTTCTCTAAAAATTAGTGATGTTAGCAGCTTTTCATGTGTCTCTTGGGCATCTGTATGTCTTCGTTGGAGAAATGTCTATTTAGGTCTTCTGCCAATTTTTTGATTGGGTTGTTTGTTTTTTTAATATTGAGCTGCATGAGCTACTTGTAAATTTTGGAGATTAATCCTTTGTCCGTTGATTCGTTTGCAAATATTTTCTCCCATTCTGAGGGTTGTCTTTTTGTCTTGTTTGTAGTTTCCTTTGTTTTGCAAAGGCTTTTAAGTTTCATTAGGTCCCATTTGTTTATTTTTGTTTTTATTTCCATTACAATAGGAAGTGCATCAAAAAAGATCTTGCTGTGATTTATGTCAGAGAGTGTCCTTCCTATGTTTTCCTCTAAGAGTTTTATAGTGTCCGGTCTTATATTTAGGTCTCTAATCCATTTTGAGTTTATTTTTGTGTATGGTGTTAGGGAGTGTTCTAATTTCATTCTTTTAGATGTAGCTGTCCAGTTTTCCCAGCACCACTTATTGAAGAGACTGTCTTTTCTCCATTGTGTATCCTTGCTTCCTTTGTCATAGATTAGTTGATCATAGGTGCGCGGGTTTATCTCTGGGCTTTCTATCCTGTTCCATTGATCTATATTTCTGTTTTTGTGCCAGTACCATACTGTCTTCATTACTGTAGACTTGTAGTATAGTGTGAAGTCAGGGAGTCTGATTCCTCCAGCTTCGTTTTTTTTTCCCTCAAGACTGCTTTGCCGATTCGGGGTCTTTGGTGTCTCCAAACAAATTTTAAGATTTTTTGTTCTACTTCTGTAAAAAATGCCATTGGTAATTTGATAGGGATTGCACTGATTCTGTAGATTGCTCTGGGTAGTATAGTCACTTTCACAATATTGATTCTTCTAATCTAAGAACATGGTATATCTCTCCATCTGTTTGTATCATCTTTAATTTCTTTCATCAGTGTCTTATAGTTTTCTGCATACAGGTCTTTTGTCTCCTTAGGTAGGTTTATTCCTAGGTGTTTTATTCTTTTTGTTGCAATGGTAAATGGTAGTGTTTCCTTAATTTCTCTTTCAGGTTTTTCATCGTCAGTGTATAGGAATGCAAGAGATTTCTGTGCATTAACTTTGTATCCTGCAACTTTACCAAATTCATTGATTAGCTCTAGTAGTTTTCCAGTGGCATCTTTAGGATTCTCTATGTATAGTATCATGTCATCTGAAAACAGTGACAGTTTTACTTCTTCTTTTCCAATGTGTATTCCTTTTATTTCTTTTTCGTCTCTGATTGCAATGGCTAGGACTTCCAAAACTATGCTGAATAATAATGGCTAGAGTGGACATCCTTGTCTTGTTCCTGATCTTAGAGGAAATGTTTTCAGTTTTTCACCATTGAGAATGATGTTTGCTGTGGGTTTGTCGTATATGGCCTTTATTACGTTGAGGTAGGTTCCCTCTATGCCCACTTTCTGGAGAGTTTTTATCATAAATCGGTGTTGAATTTTGTCAAAAGCTTTTTCTGCACCTATTGAGATGATTGTATGGTTTTTATTCTTCAATTTGTTAATATGGTGTATCACATTGATTGATTTGCATATATTGAAGAATCCTTGCATCCCTGGGATAAATCCCACTTGAACATGGTGTATGATCCTTTTAATGTGTTGTTGAATTCTGTTTACTAGTATTTTGTTGAGATTTTTGCATCTATATTCATGAGTGATACTGGTCTGTAATATTCTTTTTTTCGTAGCATCTTTGTCTGGTTTTGGTATCAGGGTGATGGTGGCCTCATAGAATGAGTTTGGGAGTGTTCCTTCCTCTGCAATTTTTTGGAAGAGTTTGAGAAGGATGGGTGTTAGCTCTTCTCTAAATGTTTGATAGAATTCACCTGTGAAGCCATCTGGTCCTGGACTTTTGTTTGTTGGAAGATTTTTAATCAATTTCAATATCAGTGCTTGTGATTGGTCTGTTCATATTTTCTATTTCTTCCTGGTTCAGTCTTGGAAGGTTATACCTTTCTAAGAATTTGTCCATTTCTTCCAGGTTGTTCATTTTATTGGCATAGAGTTGTTTGTAGTAGTCTCTTAGCATGCTTTGTATTTCTGCTGTGTCAGTTGTTACTTCTCCTTTTTCATTTCTAATTTTGTTGATTTGAGTCCTCTCCCTCTTTTTCTTGATGAGTCTGGCTAATGGTTTATCAATTTTTTTTATCTTCTCAAAGAACCAGCTTTTAGTTTTATTGATCTTTGCTACTGTTTTCTTTGTTTCTATTTCATTTATTTCTCCTCTGATATTTATGATTTCTTTCCTTCTACTAACTTTGGGTTTTGTTTGTTCTTCTTTCTCTAGTTACTTTAGGTGTAAGGTTAGATTATTTATTTGAGATTTTTCTTGTTTCTTGAGGTAGGCTTGTATAGCTATAAACTTCCCTCTTAGAACTGCTTTTGCTGCATCCCATAGGTTTTGGATAGTCGTGTTTTCCTTGTCATTTGTCTCTAGGTATTTTTTGATTTCCTCTTTGCTCTCTTCAGTGGTCTCTTGGTTATTTAGTAGCGTATTATTTAGCTTCCATGCATTTGTGCTTTTTACATTTTTTTCCCTGTAATTGATTTCTAATCTCATAGCGTTGTGGTCAGAAAAGATGCTTGATATGATTTCAATTTTCTTAAATTTACCGAGGCTTGATTTGTGACCCAAGATGTGAACTATCCTGGAGAATGTTCCGTGTACACTTGAGAAGAAAGTATAATCTGCTGTTTTTGGATGGAATGTCCTATAAATATCAATTAAATCTATCTGGTCTATTGTGTCATTTAAAACTTGTGTTTCCTTATTAATTTTCTGTTTGGATGATCTGTCCTTTGGTGTAAATGAGGTGTTAAAGTCCCCCACTATTATTGTGTTACTGTCGATTTCCTATTTTAGAGCCGTTAGCAGTTGCCTTACGTATTGAGGTGCCTCCTAAGTTGGGTGCATACATATTTATAATTGTATGTTCTTCTTGGATTGATTCCTTAATCATTATTTAGTGTCCTCCCTTGTCTCTTGTAACATTCTTTATTTTAAAGTCTATTTTAGCTGGTACGAGTATTGTTACTCCAGCTTTCTTTTGATTTCCATTTGCATGGAATATCTTTTTCCATCCCCTCACTTTCAGCCTGTATGTGTCCCTAGGTCTGAAGTGGGTCTCTTGTAGACAGCATATATATGGGTCTTGTTTTTGTATCCATTCAGTGAGCCTGTGTCTTTGGTTGGAGCATTTATTCCACTCACGTTTAAGGTAATTATCGATATGTATGTTCCTATTACCATTTTCTTAATTGTTATGGGTGTGTTTTTGTAGGTCCTTTTCTTCTCTTGCATTTCCCACTTACAGAAGTTCCTTTAACATTTGTTGTAGAGCTGGTTTAGTGGTGCTGAATTCTCTTAGCTTTTGCTTGTCTGTAAAGCTTTTGATTTCTCCATCGAATCTGAATGAGACCCTTGCCAGGTAGAGTAATCTTGGTTGTAGGTTCTTCCCTTTCATCACTTTAAGTATATCATGCCACTCCCTTCTGGCTTGTAGAGTTTCTGCCTAGAAATCAGTTGTTAACCTTATGGGAGTTCCCTTGTATGTTATTTTTTGTTTTTCCCTTGTTGCTTTCAATAATTATACTTTGTCTTTAATTTTTGTCAATTTGATTACTATGTTTCTTGGCGTGTTTCTCCTTGGGTTTATCCTGCCTGGGACTCTCTGCACTTCCTGGACTTGGGTGGTTATTTCCTTTCCCATGTTAGGGAAGTTTTCAACTATAACCTCTTCAAATATTTTCTGGGGTCCTTTCTCTCTCTCTTCTCCTTCTGGGACCCCTATAATGCAAATGTTGTTGTGTTTAATGTTGTCCCAGAGGTCTCTTAGGCTGTCTTCATTTCTTTTCATTCTTTTTTCTTTATTCTGTTCCGCAGCAGTGAATTCCACCATTCTGTCTTCCAGGTCACTTACCCGTTCTTCTGCCTCAGTTATTCTGCTATTGATTCCTTCTAGTGTATTTTTCATTTCAGTTATTGTATTGTTTATCTCTGTTTGTTTGTTCTTTAATTCTTCCAGGTGTTTGTTCTTTAATTCTTCTAGGTCTTTGTTAAACATTTCTTGCATCTTCTCGATCTTTGCCTCCATTCTTTTTCCGAGGTTCTGGATCATCTTCACTATCATTATTCTGAATTCTTTTCCTGGAAAGTTGCCTATCTCCACTTCATTTAGCTGTTCTTCTGGGGTTTTATCTTGTTCCTTCATCTGGTACATAGCCCTCTGCCTTTTCATCTTGTCTATCTTTCTGTGAATGTGGTTTTTGTTCCACAGACTGCAGGATTGTAGTTCTTTCTTCTGCTGTCTTCTCTCTGGTGATGAGGCTATCTAAGAGGCTTGTACAAGCTTCCTGATGGGTGGGGCTCAGTTCCCTCCCTGTTGGTTGTTTGGTCTGAGGCAACCCAACACTGGAGCCTACCTGGCTCTTTGGTGGGGCTAATGGCAGACTCTGGGAGGGCTCATGCCAAGGAGTACTTCCCAGAACTGCTGCTGCCAGTGTCCTTGTCCCGTGGTGAGCCACAGCCACCCCCCGCCTCTACAGGAGACCCTCCAACACTAGCAGGTAGGTCTGGTTCAGTCTCCTGTGGGGTCACTGCTCCTTCCCTTGGGTCCCGATGCACACACTACTTTGTGTGTGCCCTCCAAGAGTGGAGTCTCTGTTTCCCCCAGTCCTGTCAAAGTCCTGCAATCAAATCCCGCTAGCCTTCAAAGTTTGATTCTCTAGGAATTCCTCTGCCCATTGCCAGACCCCCAGGTTGGGAAGTCTGACGTGGGGCTCAGAACCTTCACTCAGGTGACTGGACTTCTGTGGTATAAGTGTTCTCCAGTCTGTGAGTCACCCACCCATCAGCTATGGGGTTTGATTTTATTGTGATTGCGCCCCTCCTACCATCTCACTGTGGCTTCTCCTTTGTCTTTGGATGTGGGGTATCTTTTTGTTGAGTTCCAGTGTCTTCCTGTCGATGACTGTTCAGCATTTAGTTGTGATACCCGTGCTCTCGCAAGAGGGAGTGAGCACACGTCCTTCTACTCCGCCATCTTGAACTCGCAATACAAATTCTTAACAGAAGATTCCAGTCAAACAGATTACATGGTGCTCAGAGGAATGAAAGGGGCATGATATTTGGCTGGGTTCCATTGGGAGGTGCTCAGTTTTGGTTTTGTGGGACTCCCTTTAAACCAGGTATGTTCTCAGCTGTAATCCGAAGGCTCACCCCTCAGAGTTAAAACCCAGAGTGCTGTGACAGACATTTTCCTCTTGACCAGAATCTCTCAAGGCAAGCGGGCCTCTGCCTGTTTAGTGTGGGGTCTCTGGGTGATCACTTTGGGTGTTGGAGATTGTTATATTTATAACTACTTCATTTTCCTCCTACTTTAATAAAATCTTGAGTAGTTTTGAGTTCAGGAAAGAAAACCATTGCATTGTTGCATAAAATCACTACAGTGTGGTGTCAGCCCTTTGCAGAGTATGAATCTGAGTGCCTGTTGAATTTTGCCTACATTACAAAGATTCCATGAAACAATATCATATATGCCTACAGTCTATTACATCCACCCACACATAATTTACAGGAAATTTTGTTTGTTTAAAATCAGCCAGAACATCGACCTGAAGTTCAAATGGAGTGACTTTTGATTACAAACAGCCCTCAGTTTCCTAATTGGTTGATCCATGTGTTCCAACCTTAACAATCCCAAGTCATATGGATCATATTTTGATTACACATAACCTTAGCACAGGAGGCACCATCGCAAGAAGGTCTGGGAAAGAAAGAGCTTATTTTATAACTATGAATGGCGACAGTGTTCTTTGGAACTTGGGGGCGGCTCCTGGAACTTAAACACATAGGACTGCTTCAACGGCACATCCTCTGTGTTTTATTTCCGACGTAGCCAGTGGGCGACTTGCCCCACGTTTGGTGTGTGAGAGGCTCATGTTATACTCAGCCCAGAGGGGCCAGTGCTGGTGTGGTACCACCTGCACCCACTATGAGCGTATCCAGACTGGGGTGCTGGGTTTGCACCCCTTTTTCCAACTGTCAACTAAAACTGAGGTCATTTCTTTTGAACACAGTAATATAATTTTTCTCCAGTAGCTGAAGAGAAAAGCTTAAAGACAAAAGCACCTCTGATTCACCCACTCACCCACAACTGAAGAATTTAAACTCTAGAAAAAGGAAGAGATTTGAATAGAGCTATTGAGAAATCAGAATGTCAAGTTATTAGCCTTTAGTACTTGGGTTTACAAAACACGTGACCATTTTCTGAAAGCTGGATTTCCCACACAAAAGAATTTGCTCCTGAGCACACAGGACAACTTGAAGGACTGAGAAGAAAAGAAACAGAACTGAATCCTTTTGTCATGGGAAGACGTGCCAGGGCTGAGGGTCCAGAGCTCTCCCTGGCATCGTGGGAAAATGCTGGGGGTTTCCATGTAGCTCATGTTTATCTCTTTAAGTAGAAAAAAAAAATTTTTTTTAACATTAATGAGTTTCAATGGCATTTAACAAAATGTGCTTCCCTGCCTCTTCAAACAATAGGGGAGACACCATTAAGAAAAATACACTATAATATCGAGATACCCTCAGGGGCTACTGCAGTGTGCAGGACCCTTTGTTACAGCACCTCCCAGAGTGGGGTTTTTGTGAATCTAATGCACTAACTTGAAAATTCAAGGCTGAATTGACAGTTGCCTGGAAAAAACAGATAACAAGCTGATTAAATCAGTGAACTTAAAATTATAGGTAATATTAAACTAGTACACTCAGCTCCAAGTACCTCTTCACAATTGATCTACACGTTAACACGCAGATATAGGTATATCTGTGTGAGTGAGGGTGTGTGTGTTCCCCTTATTTCCCAGAAGCTTTTTTTTTGTATTCAAAATATTCACTACTTCCATATTCTAAATAGTCTCTTTTTCCTATATTCTAAATGGTTAGTGCTGCCTGAATGACCACCTGCTGAATGAAATACTGTCCTACCTTGGGAACGGGGGTAAATACACTAGTCAACAACAAAGACCACTTGACGTTCTCTTGTTCCACCCCTACATTTCTATTTCAGTTTATCTATTTATTCTCCACCTCACTTCCAAACTGAACTGAGATGGTTCCACCTCCTCCGTGAGCCCATCCCCAAAATGTTTTAAAATACAATCCATGCAGAGAAAAACTGCAGCGTCACCACCACACCATTCATAAATGCAAATTCATTCATGATGAAGCTTTCGTTTGAAATCTTCCTTCACACACTGCACCCTGCGCAGCTCCCAGCGCAACGCCGAGCCTCCAAGCTGCTTTTTGATCCTGATGCCATATCAGCATCTTTCACAATGTGGCCAAATCTCTATGTTCATCTGCATTCCCCTCTCCCCTTGCAGGTGGGCAGCATGCTGAAGACTCCCAAGTTACCTATTTGGCTGTGCAACATCAACGGAAATTACAGCGTCCTTTTTAGCACAGACAGGCAGCTGTTATCAGACTGGAAAGTGGAGCGCCTCTTTGATCTGTACTTCTACAGTGGCCAGCCCGCACAGAACAAGCCTGCGCACCTTACCGTAGGTGAGCATTCCAGATCCCAAGCGCCCTGACCTTTAACGCGCTCGGAGAGATGCGGCTACTGCCGGTTCACAGCTCATGCTAGCTCTACAGGAAGAGGTAGAAGTGTGATCTCTGAGATGAAACCTAGGCATCAATCCCATGGGCCTAACCTAAGCATTGTAACGTGGAAATTCTAAACCTGCTTTAAATAAGGGCAGGGGGTCCGGAAGTAGCACAGAGGAACCAACAACTTTTAGGTAAGAGAAAAAACAAAAGGTTGAGAGTCAGATTTCCAAAAAAGTCTTCCCTGGAGTCTTCTATCTGTGAGCACAAGGCATGTAATGCCCAAGGAAAGAACTAGAAAAAGAAAGGGATGGGGCAGGGGGGTTCCAACTGGTCTATTCTATCCCAAGAACAAACATCAGATGATCAATCATCCTGGGACATAGTAACGAAACTGAGAGGGCATTTGTGTTCAGATTAGTTCAAAAAGCATTTTGGAGGCCTACTAACAGCCAGCCACTAGGAAAGCAACGATAATGAAGGTACAGTCCCAGCAAACCTTAGAGGTTCTGCTCCAAGGGCGACCACACAATCCACTTCAATTCCCACCATATTTTTTTAAACACATGAGGAAAAAAGACTAATCTTAAGATGTCTTTAAACATTGGCCTTTTGGACAAGGGAAAAACCATGATGAGACTGGGAGGCTGTATCTGGTACCTCGGCACCATAGGCGGAGCCTTGCTGATTTGATGTCTGACTCTTTGCATTCAGTATCACAGGTCTGGTGTTAAGCAACTTGTCATTATTATGACTAAATTTGGAAAAGTATCTTAGTGACTGCTTTATCTGTGTGACTCCTAATTCTTTTTCTCTACTTATGAGAAATATCTATATAGATATATAGATATACATGAGCCCATTTCATTTAGTGGGACATTGGCAATACATTCCTTAAAATATATCATTGTTTCTACTTTACTCTCTTCTTTGAGGAAAGCACCGTTTTTTGTTTTTGTTTTTATTAGCTCACATGCACGGCAAACGTTTTGTTCCGGGTGCTGTGTTGAAAACTTTACATACATTATCCCATTAAATTCTCCCAACAGTCATCTGAGGTAGATACTATGATATTTATTTTACACAGAGGAAACTGAAGTGGCCAAAAAATGATTTCTAACTGAGTAAATGAGGCTGAGAGATGTTAAGTACCCTCTCAAATGTCATTTGAGACCAACCTGGGCCTGGAACTCAGTTCTTGACTACTCATGAGAATACTTTGCCCTTCACCCCCAAATGCAAAGGTACTCTTAGAAGCATTGAGAAGTGGTAAGCTCTCTCTTTTCTTGTTTTTCCTGACAACATCTGGTGACCTACACCTGGCTCTATGTGTCCCATCTGGTGCTGGACCATGCCATTCCATGTCATCAATATTCCATTTCCAAACTCTACAACAAACCAGGTTATCATGGTCGTGTTTTGTATGGGGCGAGTCTAAATACCATCATCTACTAGAATCCCCCTCTGCTTACCCAGTTCTAGGAACACAGCTTCCTGAGCCCAACTCCTGCCCACCCATCCTACCTTCCTTCCTTCCTGGCTTCCTCCAAAACCGTATACTATATGTAGGCTGGGGTCTAAATGCTGGCTGTTTCCCCCCTCAGATACTCATTCCCATCACTGGGAAAGAGTCCGACATGAAGATGAACACAGGCCAGGAAGACGGTTTTCTCCAGTGGAGGCAGCAATCAGAACTAGGTGGGGAGAGGCCACCGTCAGCTGGAATGGAACCGTTCCCCTTTACTAAAGAGAAAGCCAGGATGTGCAATGAAGTCTGAAGTGTCAGCACCGCTGGGATACAAAGCCTAATTGGGGGAGAGACCATTTCACATCCACATTCCTCATTCCGAAGCCCCACCAAACCCCGCCCGCTGTGAGCAGTCTGTTCTTTCTTTGGTCCTCTATGAACTGTCTGCAGTTGCTATATCAGTGCTGTAGGAGACGTGCAGGCCACTTCCTGCAGCATCTGGAAGGTGTGTCCTCTATACTCACCTAGACTGGTGCCTTCATTTTCATTCAAAAGAGAAACTGAAGTCTCTTTCCTTCACGTTCTCTCCAAATTCCTCTCTTCTCGGTGTGATTCTCCCCGGGGATTATGGAAGCAGGGAGCTAGCTTTCATTTGGGGATGAAGTTATCAGTAATACATCATCAGATTTTTAGCTATGGCAAGAACTCAAGCCTTCTCAAAGATTTCCTGGTATGAAGAGCATTCCCTTCCAAGGTTACATTTTGAGTGCCCACATTAGCAAGTTCTTGTCATTAAAATAGTAAATGGGCTTGAAGTGGGGTCTATTCCTGGTAGGCTGGCTATTGCAACTGGCTGGGAGTTCAAGCCATCAAGGAGAGCACACAGAAGGAGAGATTCTTTCTACCAGTGCTATGTTTGCTTCGTTTCTTTATAAGCTGGATATAAATACATAGACGGACAAACAGATAAACTGAAAAAGAAGTCTGATTCCTAGACAAAATAAAATTAGATACAAAAGTAAAACGTCTTCTTATGTCACTGTTCAAGGGGGAAAACAATTCTTTTTAGAATATGATCTTTCCCTGTCCTGTTGCATGCTTACACTTTTTCTGTAGAAATACACAGAGCAAGACACATATTCTTTCTAAAAGAAGCACATGGGGACCATCTAGACCTTTTTCCTACCCACCTCACCGGTCTACCGACTCATAGAATTAGGGCTTTGTAGTCATAAGCCAAAGGTTCGTTTGCAAAGAACAACTTGTCTGCACCCGTTGTCCAAATTAATTTGTTAAGTGCATTTTCTTTTGGCTCGAAGAATAATGTTTCAACTTGAGAAGCATATAGAAAATGAAACTTCAAGGTGAATAATGAATTATGTCAAAAGAAAAAGGCAATATGGCTTGGATTGCCGATTACAGCATCCTTATCATTGATGCTTTCATTCGGGATTTTAAATACATTGGACAAGTGAGTGGATCCCTACAGACCCTCAGCATACTGCTTAGTCTTAGCAATATTGTGCTTTTCCTGAGGTGCGAGCCTGTTTTTGTTTTACGGACACTGCCTTATTTCTAACCAAATCTCCCTTTTGGTGTGGACTGCTGGAAAGCTTAGAGCCTAATGAGAACCACAGCAAGTGCATCGGTCAGAAACCTCCCAGCCACAAGTAAGAGATCTCACTAAAAGTCTCACACAGCAAGGACATTCCTTTCTAACAAAATGGTCCAGATAGGGGCCCGTGACTCTCTTAGATCAACCACGGTTCATCCTCCAGGACTGAGCACAGGATACTCGATATCAGAACAGAATCAGGACTCTGTAGAAGGAAGAAGGGCAGGACAACCTGTTGTGCAGACAACCAGCAATGTTGCCTTGCAGTATATTAGTCCTTACAAAGGCATTTTTTAATTGGCCTCATTTCTGAATCTATTTTCTATCCTACCCTATTTTTCTTTTGAATTCTTAATTGATTTATAATTTATGTTACTTTGCTGTATTTTATGTGCTGTTATACTATCTTCAATTATTCCTGGAACAAATGTATTAATAAGTAAAATAATAGAGGAAAGATTAAGAACATGTTTTATACACAGTTGTATAATAATTTTGACATAGAGAGGCATTAATCACTTTGTATGTCAATATCCAGTGAAAATGAGTGTTTATTTCATCTTAGGAACACGGCACCCAATAATGTTTGATTCTTTTTGTAACGTGGAAACATGTTATTGAAAAGCAGCTAGAAATTTCCTAGGACTGGCAGTTCACCTTTGAACTTTCTGTGTTTTGAGATAAATGACTTTAATTGTCCTGTCAGCTTCGAAAACAAAAAGCAGGAAAAACCTATTTGTGTGAAGATAGAGATAATAATTTTTCTGAACAGTTACCTAAACTGAATGTGTTTTTAGTGACACCATGCCCCTGAGAAGACGGCATATACTTTTGGTATGTCCCTCAAAATCATTGTTTGTTCTTAGCGAAGATGCCCGTATCATTTTTGTCAAGGGTATGCTCACCAATGTCACAAGACCAGGCGGGACCAGGCCAGGGGGCAGGCGGGCCTGAGTTTCCCTGGCCAGGTTTGGCATCTGAAGGTTATGTTCAACCTTCCATCACACCTGGACCTGATTTTATTTACAAGTTCGTAACACAAACTATGGATATACACTGTGGACTGTTGTAATTGCCTCGTCAGGGCCTCAGAGACACAGCAGTTCACTCATTCATTCAGGGAGCTTTTTATTTATTTATTTATTTTTTGCGGTACGCGGGCCTCTCACTGTCGTGGCCTCTCCCGTCGCGGAGCACAGGCTCTGGACACGAAGGCTCAGCGGCCATGGCTCACGGGCCCAGCCGCTCCGCGGCACATGGGATCCTCCCGGACCGGGGCACGAACCCGTGTCGCCTGCATCGGCAGGCGGACTCCCAACTACTGCGCCACCAGGGAAGCCCACAGGGAGCTTTTTAAACATCACCTATGTGCAGGCACGTGGCTGCGTGCTGGAGAGATACAGTGAGCAAACTCAGCCGTGGGCCCTCTTCCCTCTGGAGCTCTTTTGAAGCAAAGGCTTTCATCAAGAAACCACTTTCGTGAATATAAGCTTGGAAACTGAGATAAGTGTTCAGAGGGAAGGTATTTCTGATGTGTAATAGCTTCTAATAAAGGCTGGAAGTTCAGGAAAAGGCACCTCTGAGGAACAGAGGGCTAAGCTGAGGTAGGAAGGCTGAGTGGAGATAAGCATGGGACGGGCAGAGCGACGAGCAGGTGCCAATCCCTGCAGTGGACACGCTTGAGGAACAGAGAAGCAGCGGGTCTGCCAGAGCGTGGCGTGGAGCGTGGCTGAGAAGCAGCTGGAGGGGCAGGGAAGGACCCACCACAAGGCACTGTAGACTAGGAGGCATGGGTTTGGAAGGTTTGCAGTGGCCTGAGAAGATGTGCATTTTGAGAAAATGCCTCAGTGTGGAGAATGGATTAGAGAGCCCACGGTGGACACGGAGACTACTTAGAAGCCTACAGCAGGGGTCTAGACAAGAAATGACCAGAGCAGAGTGGTGGCAATAAAGGTCGGCCAAAGTGGGCCACTCAGGAGAAACTACGTGGTGGGTAAAGCAGACAAGGCCAAGAGATCGATTGCTGGGGCGGGGGTGTGGGGGGAGGTGAGGGTGAAGGAGGCATCAGGAATAGCTTCTAAGCTTCTGGTTTGAAAGTTGGATGGAAGTTTTTTGTCTTCATTGGATTTAAAAACACTAAAAGAATAGCCATTTTGGAGGGGAGGAAATCCCAAGTTCAGTCTTGGATGTGAAACATTCACATGCACAGGCAGAACAGTGGGTTAGAAATAAAGATCTGGACCTCAGAGGAGAGGTTTGAACCACATAAATACATTTGGGAGGTACCAGTGGTGAGGAACATGGTGGTCGGGAATAAATTTGCCTGAGGAGAATATGATGTAAGAAGAGAACTGGGCCTGAATCTGAGCCCCGAGGAGTTCCACTGTTAGTGGTCATGCAAGTTGTGATGAGCCTGGAAAAGAGACAGAGAAGGAGCAGACAGAGATATAGGAGGTGGCCCTCAGATGACATCTGAATAAAAGGTATTTTCAGTCAGTGACTCTTTATGTCAAAACTCAACCAGAGAGAATGGACTTCGAATAAATACAGCCTGTCAGTTTCAGGATAGCCGGAAATTAATTCTGTTGAATGTATTCATATCCCCTCTCTTTCCAAGAAGGACCTGGGGTGGCTGATAACTGGTAAACTTTCTGGAGAACTTGGTGTGTCTTTTTTTTTTTTTCCTCCAGTTATTAAACCCAATTTTTAAAACTTCTCACTGCTGTCCACAAGGTGGTGCTATGAGAGTGACTTTTTCAATCTCATCAAAAATAATTAAATGTGGTCAGTTCAATCACACACACAAAAATAAGCAAATAATTATAAAATTGATGCGACGGATATTTAATTTTTGTGATACTTAGAACTGGTGTCACTAAGCATGGCGGGTAGTACTGCTCTCCTTGGAGTCTTTCTCTCTCTTCAGCTCCAATGGCGGTGAGGGGGGAGGGGTGTGGAGGGGGTGCAGCAAGAACTATAAATGTTAGCTCTAAAATACTTCCATCCGCATTGCCGCCTTCCTGGTGCAGACACCACTGGACTATTAAAATAGCTGCCCGGGGCTTCCCTGGTGGCGCAGTGGTTGAGAGTCCGCCTGCCGATGCAGGGTACACGGGTTCGTTCCCCCATCCGGAAGGATCCCACATGCCGCGGAGCGGCTGGGCCTGTGAGCCATTGCCGCTGAACCTGCGCGTCCGGAGCCTGTGCTCCGCAACGGGAGAGGCCACAACAGTGAGAGGCCCGCGTACCGGAAGAAAAAAAAAAAAAGCTGGCCAGGTACTCCTCTCCCTTTCTCTCTTGGCCTCTTCTGTTTTCAACACAACAGTTATCTTTTAAAACTTTGAATCTGATCATATTACATAGTAGAGTCATGCTTATGGACTTTGAACAAAATGCTGAAATCTTAACATGATCTCCAAGAGCCTGTGGGATTTAACTTCTGATTCATCTCATGCCCCTCTCTTGCTAACCACCATGCTCCACCCAAGCCAAACTCACCCCCATCTCAGGAGCTTGGCGCACATCCCCCTCCCTCTGCCAACAGGATGCTCAGCCCTATCTCACTCTTCAGATCTCTGCTTAAAAACCACTTCCTCATATGGACCTTCTCCGACACTATCCCCCATCTAATAGCTCTCCCAGGTTTGTCTCTCTTAGCACCTTGTTCTCCTTTATACACTCACTGTGGTGGTTAATAATTACATACCTATTTGTATGCTTATGTGTGGAATGCCTAACTACCCACTAGCCCGGTGGTTCTCAAACTTCTTGGTCTCAGGACGTCTTTATGCCCTGAAAATTATCAATGACCCCGAAAACTTTTTGTTTATCAGGGTTATTCTGTTAATATTTATCCTGTTAGAAATTAAAGCTGAAAATTTGTTTAAATATTTATCTATTCATTCATTTAAAATAACAATAGGGCTTCCCTGGTGGCGCAGTGGTTGAGAGTCCACCTGCCGATGCAGGCGGCACAGGTTCGTGCCCCGGTCCGGCAAGATCCCACATGCCGTGGAGCGGCTGGGCCCGTGAGCCATGGCCGCTGAGCCTGCGCGTCCGGAGCCTGTGCTCCGCAACGGGAGAGGCCACAACAGTGAGAGGCCCGCGTACCGCAAAAAATAAATAAATAAATAAAATTAAAATAACAATAATAAACCTGTCACATGTTAGCCTATCTTATGAAAAACAACTGTATTTTCCAAAGGAAGCAGAGGCATTACTTTACATTTCCGTAAGTCTCTTTCAAGGCCAGCTTAACATGAGATGGCTATATATTCTCATATCTGCCTCTTATTTCAATCTGTTGTGATACAATTTTAGGCTGAAATACATGAAGAAAATCTGGCCTCACATAGATATTTAGCTGGAAAACAAAGGAGAAATGGAATAGCTTTGTGGCTATTCTTCTTTGATACTACACCAGAACTCTACAAGTAGTCATTTCTGAAAGGTTAGTTGCAATGCAGAAAGTGAAACCGTATCAACGAGCTTTTCAAACTCTATTATATTAAAATTCATTGGTGTACCTTGCACTTTCAATGCATCTTTCCCATGCACTAGTCATTTGGAAAATATTGCTTTGTTGAATTATGTAGATCATTAAATGTTGTCGTATTTTATAATGCCATATCAAAAACTCGTATGAGTTACTAATGAACTCTTGCTCCATGAAACAACATGGATGGAGCTCATAAACATAATGTTGAAGGAAAGAAGCCAGACAGGAAATGCTACGTGCTACACAGCTCCATTTATATATAGTTCAAAAATAGACAGAACTGGGGCTTCCCTGGTGGCGCAGTGGTTGAGAGTCTGCCTGCCAGTGCAGGGAACACGGGTTCGGGCCCTGGTCCGGGAAGATCCCACATGCTATGGAGCAACTAAGCTTCGCCACAACTACTGAGCCTGTGCTCTAGAGCCCACGAACCAAACCTACTGCAGCCTGCACGCCTGGAGCCCGTGCTCCACAGCAGGAGAGGCCACCGCAATGAGAGGCCCACGCACAGCAGCCAAGAGTGGCCCCCGCTCGCCGCGGCTGAAGAAGGCCTGTGCACAGCAACGAAGACCCAACACAGCCAAAAATGAAATAAATAAAAAATTCATTAATTAACTAAAAAAATAAATAGGCAGATCTGCGGTAATAAAGGTCAGGAGAGCGATAAGCTGTGGAAGTAGTGACTAGCGGGGGTACAAGAGCATTGTGGGGTGCTAGTAATGTTACATTTCCAAGTCTGAGCACTGGTGACACAGCTGTGTTCACTTGCAAAAATTAATCAGAATTATACATTTAAATGTATGCTCTTTTCTATATGCATATTATAATTAATAAAAAGATTTTTCTGAACTAGGACATTTGAGGATAGACATATAGATCAATGGAAGGGAATTAAGAGTCCAGAAATAAACCCTAAATTTCACGGTCAGTTGATTTTTGACCAAGAGGACAAAACAATTAAATGGGAGAAAGAATAGTCTTTTCAATAAATGGTGGTGGGGTAACTAGATATTCACATGCAACAGATGAAGTTGGACCCTTATCTCACACAATACACAAAATTTAACTCAAAGTGGGTCATATATTTAAATGTAAAAGTTGAAACTATAGGAGTCTTAGAAGAAAACATAGGAATAAATCTGAGATTTTGTATTAGGCAAAGGTATCTTAGATACAATACCAAAGGCACAAGCAGTAGAAGAAAAGATTGATAAGCTGAACCTCTCAAAATTAGAGACACTTGTTCTTCAAAGAACACCATCAACAAAAGACAACCATAGACTGGGAGAAAATATTTGAGAATCATGCATCTGGTAAGAGACTTGTACCCAGAATATGTAAAGAACATGTATAACTCAATAATAGTTCAGTTTTAAATGTGCAGGTGATTTGAATAGAGATTTCTCCAAAGAAGATCTACAAATGGCTAAAAAAAACACACAAAAAGATCTTCAACATCATTATCCATTAGGGAAATGCAAATTAACACCCTAAGAAATATTACTTCACACCCACTAGGATGGCTGTAATCAAAAAGACAAGTGTTGGTAAGGATGCTGATTGCTTCATTGCCTGTGGAAATGTAGAATGGTACAGCCACTTTGGAAACCAGTTTGGTAGTTCCTCAAAATGTTAAGCATGAAGTTACCACATTAGCCAGCAATTCACTCCTAGATATGTACCCCAGAAAACAAAAGCCTATGTCCACACAAAAACTTTCATGCAAATGTTTGTATCAGCATTATATTATAAATGACTATTTATAATAGTCAAAGAGTAGAAACAACCCAAAGGTCCATCAACTGATAAATAAACAACATATTGTATATCCATACGATGGAATATTATTCAGCCATAAAAAGGAGTGGCCCACACAGATGACCACATCACAGTTGACTATAACATAGATGAACTTCAAAAAATTGTGCGAAGTGAAAGAAGTTTGTCACAAAAGACCACATACTATATGATTCCATTTATATAAAATGACCAGAAAAGACAAATCTATAGAGGCAGAAAGTAGATTCGTGGTTGCCTAGGGCTGGGAGGAGAGGGTAGGCAGGGAGGATGGGTGGAGAGTGACTGCTAAAGGGTACAAGGTTTCTTTTCTGGATGATGAAAATGTTCTAAAATTACATCATAGAATTGAATACACACTCTGTACATACACTAAAGAACATGTAAACAGATGAACTTTATGGAACATAAATTATATCTCAATAAAGCTGTTTGTAAAAAATTGCTATTTATAAGGGGTACTAACACCATTTGTTTGAAAGGGGCCATAGTAAAATAATAAGGATCTGATAGATTTGCAAAGACAAGAAGTCTTTGCCTCTGACCAACGTGTCTTGAGAGGCATGACTGTTTATGGTGGAGGGAGAGCCATGGCCACTGAGCCTGCGCGTCCGGAGCCTGTGCTCCGCAACGGGAGAGGCCACAAGAGTGAGACGCCCGCATACCGCCAAAAAAAAAAAAAAAAAAGAAGCTGGTACTTTGGTCTATTTCAAACACTGAAATCAGACCCTCCCCTACTTGATTAAGCCCCTTCACCTCTAATTAGCTTTTGTTTTGCATGAGATTGTAACCCAACGAGGAGGGGGGCAGCAATGCAAATGGCCCCTTCCTCTCCCAGAAGCCCCAGCTTCCCTGGACTCTTTCCCCTTTCTCCCCTGGGTGCCTGAATGGCTGACCACCATCCACGAGAGATGTGCTGCGGGGAACACACAGGTTACCCCTCGGCAGCAGCCCAAGAAGCCACGATGTGCAAGAATTAATCAGACTTGACCAGGCAGAAAGACAGGGCAGCCCTGACGGGCAGAACCAAAGTAGAAGGTGAGCAACCTGCTTGAATGCTACTTAAAAGTAAGACAGATTCACTAACTGAGCAATTGAAAGCCACCGGGGAGGAAAGAGCTGTGCAAATGAGCTGGCTAAGTGAACTCAACTGTCACCATAGAAAGTAAAACAGCCCCTGGCTGATGGGCAGTTCACAGGACAGTCTCACAGCACAGTCAGTACCAGGTCTCGGGGGATGTGAGGGCAAGCGTGCCCACTATGAGTCATTTCCGAACGGTGAGTCCAGCTCCGGGTAACATCAGATACACTCCAGAGCCTGAATTTCCAGGGTAACCAAAAGGCAGAAAGTTGTTCCATGCACAGAGCTGTAATCACTGCTTAAAGCCGTTTGTAGCTGCCTCGGCTATTAGAGTGTAAAATGAAAAACCAATTTGGAGTCTTTTCCATAGAATGAGATTTCCCATTTCAAAAAAGGAAGAGTACACCATAGAAAATACTTTGCTCCTTGGAATGATCTAGGTCACTTTGCCCTGCATACTCAGGTTGCAGCTGCTAGCGTAATGGAAAGGATGAAATCATCGTCCAAGAATTTAAGAGATCCAGCTATGTAAGGTGTGACGGATCTCCTTGCTCTGCCCCTCAAAGTGCTACCCCTTCCCGGGAACAACCGAAGAAATGTGTGTGAACAGCTGCCATTCCAACATACAGGCCATACCCAGGCTGGGTTTTTTCCTACTTTCTTCCCATATACATATATATACACACACTTTTTCAGATTCTTTTCCATTATAGGTTATTATAAGACGTTGAATACAGTTCCTGTGCTATACCGTAGGTGCTTGTTGTTTATCTATTTTATACATAATAGTGTGTGTATGTTAATCCCAAATTCCTAACTTACCTCTCCCACTCCCTGCTAACGCTCTGGTAACCATAAATTTGTTTTCCATTTCTGTGAGTCAGTAAGTCTTAAAGCCATCTAGTCCCTTCTATTCTTCTCAGTACCTCCTTCTCACCCATTCATTGCCTTATAAGTCATTTATTGATCTGAGAGATACATTTTTTTTTTTTTTTTTTTTTTTTTTTTTTGCGGTATGCAGGTCTCTCACTGTTGTGGCCTTTCCCGTTGCGGAGCACAGGCTCCGGACACACAGGCTCAGCGGCCATGGCTCACGGGCCCAGCCGCTCCGCGGCATGTGGGATCTTCCCGGACCGGGGCACAAACCCGTGTCCCCTGCATCGGCAGGCAGACTCTCAGCCACTGCGCCACCAGGGAAGCCCTGAGAGATACATTTAATCAGTCATTTGATGTTGATTAAAAGGTATCTTTTGGTGATCTAATCAAGACAGGTGCCTTTACTGATGAAAAGAATAGGGAGTGTGAGAGAAAGAGAAAGGAAGAAAGGAAGGAAGGAAGGGAGGAAGGGAGGGAGGGAGGGAGGGTGGGAGGGTGGGAGGGAGGGAGGGAGGGAGGCAGGGAGGGAGGGAGGCAGGGAGGGTGGGAGGGAGGCAGGGAGGGTGGGAGGGAGGAAGAACCTCCAGAGGTCTCAAGACAGACTGGTAAGGGACAAGCTGCCCAGAGAGCTAAACTGAGAAGAAAAAGAACACTACAGCCCAGTAATTGTGCACGTTTTATGGAAAAGACATAACAGGTACCTGTTTAGTCAGAAAAGCTGACTTCTTGTCATTAGTCTGCCTTGATATTTTGCACCAGAAGAAAATAGCATTCCCTTCTTGAGCTCCAATTTTCTCATCTTTAAATAACTACAACCCACAATCTGTTTCCAAAATTATTAGGATGACAGCAGTTACATTAACTACTTTAGGCTCCTTCAGACAATAGTGAAACAATCATCAAGGAAAGAAAAAACATGCTTCATGCTTTAGTGGAACTTTAATAGTGAAGAACTTCACTTACGTTTTTAAACACAATGTGTCCGTGTACTTTAAAGACATGGTATTGAAGGCTATAGATAATGTTTCCTAACACTGACTTAGGTCCACATTCTGCCAATTGCTATTACCAAATTTTAAAAGTGACCATTTCATTCATGCAAATGCCTTGACATAAATTGGATGTTTTTAGAGCAACAGTGAACATGCTGAGCTGCCTATGAAATGATAGTAGCATTGTGGTATCAGGCAAATAATGACCCAAAATTAAGTTTGTTGTTAAGTTACAACAAGGGCCACCTTGTGTGTGCAATTTACAACTGTAGGAAACGGCTTTTCCCTTAAACTCCACAGAATGGAATTTAACGCAAGACGGCAGGAAGGTTGAGAGGTGTAAAGCGGCCACTGTCCACATGGACTGGGTCTTTCCGCCAACACTCTTGCACCTGAACATTATGTCAGCCCATACATCTCACCTCCACCCGAGTCTCACACCATGGGAACCTCTCCCTTCCTTCCAGCATCCAGGAACAAGGAAGCACCCGCTGCAACCTTCCAATTAGGTCAAATCCCAAGAGCCCTCTGCTACAGCAGAGGAGTTTCACACTTAATCAGAAGTCTCACACTCCCACCGGCTACCATCCATGCTTCTTTAATCTCTGCTTTAAATCCCTACTTGAAAATAGCTTCAGAATCTAGTATTGTATTGGAAATGCTGTTTACATAGCAAGAGAGAGAATCACAAAGAAAGCACATGACCAATTTCCAGCCTAACTCACCTGTCACTATATTTTTAGCTCGTAATCAAAAGGATATGAAATAGATGGCATTTAAATTGTGTTAGGTTTGCAATATGCTTTCCCGTGTATCAGATGCTATTGTAAGCTTCACAACGACCTTGAAGTTGGATTTAGTAACCTGTTTTCCAGGCGAGGAAGTAGATTCAGAGAAGGTAAGCGAGCTGCCCAGTGTGTTACATCTAGTGAACTACAAGGCCACTGGTTTCCTCCAGGACTCCTTCCCCCACCCCTCCCTCTGCTCGCTAATTAGTTCAAGGCTCACTGGGTAAGCGGGGGGCACAGGGGAGGGGGGCCAGCCCATCTTTTCCCAGGGCCCTTGGACCAGGGTCCCTGGTACTGCTCTCAAGTCATTGAGTCTGAGTCTTGAGGGTTGATAGAAAGGGAGACATCAAAGCTGAATGCTGTTCTGCTATCTCCCTGACCTCACACAGGGCCCTTCAAGAGTCCACAGCAGCTTAACCAACGTTTGGAATCTTTCTGAAAGGTGCCAAGACTCCTGTTTCCTCCAGCAAAAAGTGAATTCTGCCCCAGCATGCCACTGGTCCTTGTTGCCAGCACTGATTCATTCATTCATTCATTCATTGTCTGCCTCTCCTCGCTAGGATGTTAGCTCCACGAGGACAGGAATTTTGTCTGTTTTGTCCACTGATAAATCTCAGCACCGAAAAACAGTGCCTGGCACACCATAAGTTCTGAATAAAAATATGTTGAATCAATACACAGATCCTATAAGGTTTTCCTATTTTAACTAAATCACATCTTACCACAATGTATGTTTAAGGCCATGGACAAAATCCCCAGAAAACAAGGGAAACGTGGTGGAGGGAGCTGCCCCAGAAGGGGGTGCTCTCTGCACTAGGGGCCCTACTAAGTTATGGGCAGGGGGAGGTGCTTCGAGTGATGGGCACAGGTTTTTAAACCTGATAATTAAACAAAATAATCAACCTCCTCTAAGATATTTGATAAGTCAAAAAAAAAACAACTGGATACCAGAAGGCTTATTTCAATGTTAAAAGAATATATTGTTTGGTATGATCTCAGTTTTTAGGTATGTAATGTGGTATACTTTAGTTACTTATGCACTTACTTAGAAAATGCTTCTAGCAGTTCTCTGTAGGCAAAGATGAAAGGTGCACTCAGAGCAGATCTCCGTCCTGCCCAGTCACGTGAGGCAGCGGTGTCCTGCAGCTGGCTGGACTCCCAGGGCAGAGTGTGCCAACGGTGTTCATCAACACCCAACTCCAAGTCCTGTGGCATCACCTGGATAGGTTGAAATTGGTACGAATATTTCCGTCACAAGAATTGGCAAACGAAAACTCAGGGCTTTTTATCTTTTCAGAGATCTGCCGGTTAAACACTGACCGATATACCATTGCTTGAGGAGTCCTGTTAATTATAGAAGTGTAGGTGGCGGCCACCCATGACCCTGGAGAGAAGGGTGTGACTGGTCTCTACCTTTCGTGGAGCTTAGCAAAAACTCCCCTCCCCCTAGTAGGGAGGACTGGAGAATTGTGGGGATGGGTAGATCTCTGAGCATACAGTGCCCAGGCTCCTTCTGGATAAGAAGGTACTGTAATGCCCCAGCCCTGCTTACTGAAATTCAAGTTAGGGAAACTTGTTAGGAGAATCATGGCATCCTAAGCAAGATCCAGTACTATCAGCAAAGGGCAATGATGCCATGATACAAAATTACCCTGAGGAAAAGGGGGTAGTTTTTTTTAATTTTTATTGAAATATAGTTGATTGACAATGTTGTATTCATTTCAGGTATACGGCAAAGTGATTCAGTCATATATATATATATATATACATATATCAATATATATACTTTTTTAGATTCTTTTCTATTATAAATTACAAGATATTGAGTAAAATTCCCTGTGCTACACAGTAGGTCTTTGATATTTATCTATTTTACATATAGTAGTGTATATATTTTAATCCCAAACTCCTAATTTATCCCTCCCCCCTACCTTTCCCCTTTGGTAACCATGTTTGCTTCCTATGTCTGTGGGTCTGTTTCTGTTTTGTAAGTAAGCTCATTTGTATCAATTTTGTAGATCCCACGTATAAGCGATATTATATGATACTTGTCTCTGTCTGACTTACTTCACTTAGTATGATAATCTCTAGGTTCACTCATGTTGCTACAAATGGCATTATTTCATTCTTTTTTATGGCTGAGTATTCCGTTGTGTATATATACCATAACTTCTTCATCCATTCCTTTGTCGATGGACACTTAGGGTGCTTCCATGTCTTGGCTCTTGTAAATAGTGCTGCTGTGAATACTGGGGGGAGTTTAGAGTTGGTCCGGACTCAACACAAAGGCCTTGGGATGGGCTACTTCCCAGCTGTGCCATTCCTCAGCTGTTTCATGCTTTGGGACTCCATGACTCTGACCTTGAAGCTAACATGTGAAGCACCTCTGTAATGCTTCAGAGAGTACCAAGGTCATCTGTCCAATAGCACAGAATCGGTCTTCAAGAGCAATTCTATGATGCAATGAGTGGGAGAGGAATGATCACGTTTTCTGAGGGTACTCACACCTGGCATCTGGAAACAGGACTAAGCTACTCTATCCCAAGTAAGCTCCTGGAGTTTTTCAACAAATAAGCATGGGGAGTGGGGCATCCTATAGAACAGAATTCCAGGGGGAGATTCTGGGCTTCTTGTTAACAAGGTAGCATGGAGGCTCAAGCAATCACGTGATGAGCAGAGAACATTCTATATGTACATATACAAGAAAATATATTCAGATAGTAAGAATGATTATCAGGAGATGATGGAATTGTGGATGATTCCCTTTACACTTTATTTTTTACGATTCTATAAGAAAAGTAAATCATAAGCCCATGTGATTTGCTGTTGTGTCAAAAACATTCAAGTTCTTCCCAATGGCAGGAAGATGCCTCCACACCCAGAGGGTTGCCCCTGTAGGGCTAATAAGGGAACCACCTGGATCGTACCCTCCAGTTCAGACCTTTCCAGGATCCGCTCCACTCCAGGCACAGGGGAGAATGGCAGTGTGGGGGCCCTGCTGGGGCCGACTGGGGGGCTCGCGAAGGTGATGGGTTGTCACCAGCCTCACCAGGACAGGGAAGAGAAGCACAATCACAGTCAAGACCCAGAGGCTCCTGGATGCAGATGACACCATGAAGATCACCTACCACAGCTGCTCCCTGGCATTGTATTCGGTGAGAGGGACTGTGGCTGACCTTTGATCTTTTTTCTCAAATTTCTTTAATGTCATACTCTCACAATTAAACACATAAAAGGCAAAAACAAGACTGGTCAACGGGTGAAACTTTACAAGATTTCCTCTGGGTTTTATGTAAAGTAGGAACTCTAAGGACCTACTGTGTGTGTGTTTGTGTGTGTGTGTGTATGTATACATACATAGAGACATATGACTGAATCACTTTGCTGTACACCTGAAACTAACACAACATTGTAAATCAACTATACTTCGATAAAAAATAAAAATTAAAGCAACTTTTTTAAAAAGTAGGGACTCCACAGTCGAGGTGAGACTCTTGTGCCTTGCTGAGTCTCTGTGGGAGATTTTTTGTGGGTATGGGGTTGGGGAGAGGGACTTTCATCCTAACATTAGTTTGACTCTGGAGAAATCTGTCTCCACTCTTGAAGGCCGTGAGGGACGCTGATGCTGGCAGGTCCACCTCCCCGCCTTCCCCCCTCCCCGACCCCATGCCAATGACAGCTCCTCTGTGAGAGACAGAGGCCAGGGTAGGAACCACTCAACCGTAGTCTTTAATAACTCTGTCTCCCCATGCTAACATGGGATCAATGAGATCTAAATTGAAATGTGTGGTTGAATGACTTTCTGAAAATGTCCTGTGCCTCTGAGTCTTTGCAGAAGTTCCGCTCTCTTTCAGGGCAAGTTGGGGTGGGTACTCATGTGGGCGGTTATTGTGCACCTTACCCCTTTCACAGAGATAGCACAGAGGAGAATGGCTTCCTGCTGCTGACGGAATGGGAAACGGGATTTGAGGAAACAAGGTGTTCTCCAGCAAGCAGAGTCTGAGAGGTGAAGGCTTCCGTGCTTCTCCTTTATTTAGGGGTGGAAATCCCACGAAGCAGGAGCAAGGGACACGGGGAGGGAGACAGGGAAGGAGGAGTACCACGTGAGGGTGAGATGCATGGAGGGCGCTAGAAGCTTGACCTCCTGCCACTCCTTTGAGAAGCCTTTTTTTTTTTTTTTTTTGCCACGCCCTGCAGCATGTGGGATCTTAATTCCGTGACCAGGGATGAACCTGTGACCCCTGCAATGGAAGCGCAGAGTCTTAACCACTGGACCGCCCGGGAAATCCTGAGAAGCCATTTAAAATGTGCCTCAGGACTGTTCAGCTGGGTGAGAAAGGGGAAAAAATGTATCTAGCAGCTCTCCTCTCAGGTTGAAGGTTTATTCCAGGGGGTGTTTTCTGCCCTGCATTTCCGGTTGTGTATGTATGGGGGTTTCATAACTTCCCATGCATCGGTGTCAACAGGGAGGCCCCAGAACAGAAGGCAAGAAGTCTGAGGGGCAAGCGTGAAGCTGGGGGTGGGCCAGGCATAGCTGGTCACCACTGCAGCCCCTGGACCTGGAGACATGGGTTGGTCATCAGCTGGCTTAACTCCTACACATGCGTCAAATATCAGATCGGATGCTTCTCCTCCAGGAAACCTTCCCCGACAGGCCACTCCTCCATCGTTCCACTAAATTGATTCACTAATCCTATGTTCACTGACAAATGATTCCAGCCAGAAAACTGTTAAAGGCTTTAGACTCTATAAAATAAATTACTGTTTAGTAAACTAAAAATTCAAACACTCCACCTGCTGTTTTAACTTAACATGCCCAAAATAGACTCTCCGGTGGTTTTTAAATTCTTGTTCACTGTGGCAGAAATTGACAGTTATCCCCAAATATTCATTACCCTCCTTCTACAGTAATACAGTTACACTGATAGCTTTTATCTGGGCAGATGGCCTCCCAGAATACATTTCCCAGGCTTCCTAGCAGCGAGATGCAGCCACGTAACTCAGTTCCAGCCAATGGTGTGTGAGCAGAAGTCAGGAGTGCAAATACCAGGTTGGGTCCTTAAAGGGAAAGAGTGAGGGCTTCGTCATTCCCTTCACTCTTCCCACTTGTTTAAATGTGGGTGGACACTGTGGAGATGGTCCATCTAGGCCCACGTGGACGACAGCAGCACCTTCAGGACAGTGAATCAAAAAGATAGGAAACTGGGACCCTTCACCCTAGAGCTGCTACCCCCACCCTGGACCCTCATATCCAGACTGTTTGGAGAGAAAAAGGTACACGTCACGCATTCATTGCCTAAAAGAAAAAACTGTATTGACTGTCTTACTAGGACTTTCTTAGGACTTCCTAAGTTCTGGGAACTCAGAGTAGGACTGTGGAGATCAAAGATGTCATTCTTACCTAAAAGAAGCTGTTGGCCTAGTGACAAGGGAGACTATAAAAAATATCACGTACACAAGTGTGACAAGGGCTATGACAATTAAGTACAGGTGCTGGGAGAGTGCATGTGAGAAGGCTTCCTGAAGGAGGTGATGTCCATATTATTTCTAAACAAGGAAAGGAATCCATGAGGAAGAAAAACAAAAAGAACAGCATAAACAAAGACAGTGAGGCGGGAGAGCATGGTGCCTTCAGGTTAGAAGGCGGTGGAGCCCAGCAGTGACGGGAATGGGCTCGGTGGTCAAACTGCTCAGATTCAAATCCTGCTTCAGCACTTATTAACTACTGGACCTCAGGTGAGTCACTTAACCTCTGTGTGCCTACCTCGTAGAGTTGCCATCAGGACTACGTGAGCTAACCCATGTAAAACTCCTTAGCACAGTGTTTGACTTGTAGTACAGAACAGGCTCGGTAAGTATTAGATTAAAAAAAAGAAAAAAGTAGGTAGGACCGGCACCCAGAGAGCAGAGTGAAGAGTTATCAGAGAAGATGCTAAAGGGATAGCCCGTGACCAGATCTTCAAAGAGTGTGGGTATCATCCGGAAGCCTAAGGGATTTTAAGCAGGAAGTTCACGTGGTCAGAAAGATTTCTGCCTTCCAAGAGCTCAGTTGGATGGCAGAGGGGCACAGAAGTCACCAGGGGTCAGTCCTCCTTTCTAAATGAATCTTGGCTTTGCACAGAGAAAAGCATTTACTCCACACATCGCACCCCCTAGGCGAATATTTTTTGTGAACTGTAGACTGAGAAAATGAGTGGACCAAATACAGATGACCACCCTGGTAATGACAATTCAGCACGCCTTCTGGCGGAGCCTCACTGCCTTGTCCCTGTCTCAGAGGAAGACTTTTATTGCTTTTTACCACTATTATTTGATAACAAACTAAATTTCCACTTCCTGTCTTGCTAAGAAAAATTTCCACGGTCAGATGACCAAGAATATCATTTTCCACCTGAATGGGGTTGTCATTACAGGGGGCTCCCTTGCAGTCAGCGATAAATTCACTGAAGCTTTTCTCAAGGTGGAGCCTGACTTACTTTCTTAGTCTGATTTTTCCATACAAGCATACCCAAAAAATACTCCGAAGTTGGCCCGGCCGTTTACATCCCTCAGACGACCCAAGTGTATTCGCGCTCTGAACAGCGCTCTGGGAGCAGTGCGCTCTGGTGGCGGCTTTCTCTGAAATTTCTCCACCTGGTATTGGATGGCCCAGCTCCTGTCATGTAATGACTTTCCTCCCTGAAGAAACGGTGAGTGGCAACAAAATAGTGATTCTTTTCCTTAAATAAAGAATGCCAAATAAGGTCTGCACAGTTTCCTATAAAATATCTGCACTAAGGGGGAATAAATAGCATATGCAAATCCTTGCTGGAAGGTGGGAAGAGAGCCTTCTTTCCCAAATAAAATCAAATCACCCTGAAGCAAGATTTAATGGGATTTTTCTGTGAGTATGAGTGTAAGCAAATTCACCGAAATCCTGAAAGCTTCCCAGGAAAGACAATAAAAAGCACTGGAAATACCACCTCCATTTTCTGGAAGGGTAACCAGTTAAGTCTGCAGAGCCTCAGCTACAAAGGCATAGGTGACCCCTTGGTCTTTGGATTATCCCTTCTATAAATAATGGTGATCAGACACTGAAGCAGGAGAAAATTACGTGAAACACACCAGGAGACACACTGGGAATTCTCTGCCTCTGTAAAGGGTACATTCGCCCATCATAGGCTCACTTCTGATATCCCAGTCCCCTCCTACCTGGAAGTCTCACTTTTCAGATGGGACTTCACTGTGCAGTCTCTGAATTACTGGAGACTGGGTCTTCTCTCCTCATTAGCAGGGGCAATCTCCTGTTGTGTCATATGCATGGCTAATGTCCCATTATGCCTTCTCCATTACTTAGCCCTAATTACTCCAAATTAGTGATTTCCCATGGCACACCAAGGAGGGAGGAGCAAAACCTCTCCTCATTCTTTGAATGTCTCATCTATTCCTCACCCTCAAAACATTCCAGAGACAGGTGGCAGAGCTCCCCAGGACTCTGACAAAACAGAGTGTTGGTAGAATGACCTTTCAGAGGTGGGGAACAATGAAAATGAGACAAATTCCATTGATCCCGACATCCCTTCGTCATGCGCATACCAAACTTTTCAATGATTTCTACATTTGAAAAGCAGAAGTTGTTCATTCACAGATCAGGGGAAGCTCCAAGACTATTGTTATAGTTCTTCAATGTCAGCTACTAGAACAGGAAAATGCCCAGAATATGCATGTGTAGATTCATCCCATCTCCAAGTTATCTCTGAGGAATTCATGATTTATTCTATGCTGCCACTGTATTGAAATTAATTATGTACATGTATTATTTCTTCTACTAGATTGGAAAGTCTGGGAGGGCAGAGATAACATCTATTGCCTCTTTACTTTGGGGAACAGGCCGGAAAATATAATCATGCCTATATGAGCTCTCACACACACACACACACACACACTGTATACCCTACAGCCGAGCACAGTGCCTTTCCTAGTACACTCTTTAATTATTTTTTAACAAATTGTTTAAAGACTTAATGACAAAACCAAGATGTAAAACTGTTAATACACGTCATTCTTAATATTGTCAAATAGAGCTACATAGACATCTATGCATGAAAAGTAGATAATTAGAAAATGTTAATACTTATTCTGAACGGTAGAACTTTTTGTCTCCATTCAAAAAATTTCCAAGATTTTTTTATGATGAACAGGTATAATTTTTATAATCAGGAAAATGCTATTCTAAAAATATTTCTGTAGCAAGCACTGTATATCTAAATTGTTAAAAGGATCCGTGTATAATTTTCAAGATGCTGAAAGCATCTGATTTTGCAGTGAGGGAGTAAGGGTTTAAAGGAGAAAAGGGAGGATACGATGAAGATTACTTTACAGTCTGCGTGTCCCTGAGACTCCAAGATCTACTGTCCTCTGAACATGACTGAGTAGATGATATAAGAAAGACCCCCCCCCCACTTCTACAATCAACACAAAGCCACTGAAACGCCAAAATGAAGATGATTTGGGGTTCCTACCCTTGAGGCCTAAAGCCCTGATACTGGGAAGACGATGGAACCGGGAGAATGTTAGGGATGGGCACCCAGCGCCTGGGTCTCCACTAGCACAGATGTCACCTCTGCACAGGTTACAGAAAACTCCCCAGAAGATGAGGTACCTGAAGGCCCTTCCTTGCCAGGCTGCAAGCCTGGCGAGCCTGGGGCTGGACTTCCTCCCTCCTCTTGCACTCTGGCTCCTTTGTACAGGGCACGAGCTGCCACCCTGCACTGAGACCTGGTCAGAGAAGCAGGACATCAGGGGATGCTGAGGACCCACGCCAAGCTGTAGATGAGCAGTCTTCACATGAGAGCCTGCACCTCTGCAGATAAACAAAGACCTTCCCAGAGAAACTAGAGCAGGGATTATTTTAAGGTGCCGGCTTTCTAGACCCTATGCTTCCTTAGGTACTCTGCTCAAACTGATCCACCTAGGAGAGGGGGCTGCACCACAATAGTCCCCTCCCACACTAGCCCTCACCTATTCCAGATCTTACGGTTGCATTGCCACAGGGAATAAAAACCTCTCCTTTTGTTAATTAATCAATCAGGAACCCATAACTCCTGCCTTTCTCTGTCTTATACACCTCTAAGGTTAAAGGCAGAGCTCAAACTTTAAGCGGGCCAACTGGTGTTGGGGTGCACAAAATGCAGAACGGTGAAAGCCAATGGATTAGGGATTCTGTCAAATAGAACTATAATTGTGAAATGCAACTGAGTAGTTTGGCTTGTGTTGGGATGTTGTGAATTAAAATACAGAGTCAAGGGCTTCCCTGGTGGCGCAGTGGTTGAGAGTCCGCCTGCCGATGCAGGGGACACGGGTTCGTGCCCTGGTCCGGGAGGATCCCACATGCCACGGAGCGGCTGGGCCCGTGAGCCATGGCCGCTGAGCCTGTGCATCTGGAGCCTGTGCTCCGCAACGGGAGAGGCCACAACAGTGAGAGGCCTGTGTACCGCAAAAAGAAAAACAAAAAACTAAAATTGGAACTACCATATGACCCAGCAATCCCACTACTGGGCATATACCCTGAGAAAACCATAATTCAAAAAGAGACATGCACTCCAATGTTCATTGCAGCACTATTTACAATAGCCAGGTCATGGAAACAACCTAAATGTCCACTGACAGATGAATGGATAAAGAAGATGTGGCACATATATACAATGGAATATTACTCAGCCATAAAGAGGAATGAAACTGAGTTATTTGTAGTGAGGTGGATGGACCTAGAGTCTGTCATACAGAGTGAAGTACGTCAGAAAGAGAAAAACAAATACCATATGCTAATGCATATAGATGGAATCTAAACATTATGGTAATGTTGAACCCAGTGGCAGGGCAGGAATAAAGACACAGACGTAGAAAACGGACTTGAGGACACAGAACCAATAGGATAGATGTAGATACAGATATATAGACAGCTATACATATAGATCAAAGGAGATTTATTATAGGAATTGCCCATGCAGTTATGGAGGCTGAGAAATCAGTCCCACAACTGCCATCAGCAAACTGGAGAGCCAGGAAATCCAGTGGTATAATCTAGCCTGAGTCCAAAGGCCTGAGAATCAAGGGCTAATGGTGTAAATCCTAACCGAAGTCCAAAAACCTGAGAACCAGAAGTACCAACTTACCAGGGCAGGAGAACATGAATGTCTCAGCTCAGGCAAAGAGAGAGTGAATTCGCCCTTCTGCCACCTTTGTGTTTTATTCAGGCCCTCAGTGGATTGGATGATGCCCACGCGCACGGGCGAGGGCGGGCTGCTTTACTCAGTTCACCTGTTCGAATGCTGGTCTCTTCCAGAAGCCACAGGCTTCCCACTCCCCACCCCCGGGGAAATAATATTTTCCCAGCTATCTGGGCATCCCTTAGCTGAGCTAAATTGACACATAAAATTAGTTACCACAGTCAGGGCTTGTCTTCCTGACTGATGATGGACAGGGGGGGTCAAGAAGAGAAGATGGTTGTAGAGTCGGGTAGAGCAAGAACAAGCTGGAACCCACAAAGGCAGACCAAAACCTATGTCAGCTCTTGTTGCCTCTGACCTTAATGGTGTCCTGCAAAAGCCAGGGCCTTTCTTCACGTAGCTGAACACACATCCCCGCCCAGGAGTCAGAAAAGCTAAAGTAGACCCAGCTGCCGCCTCTTGCCAATGAGCTGAACCACAGCTCAATCAAAATCCCACTAATCCCTTCCCCAAGAGGAGACGCCAAGTCCCTTTTTTTGTTCTTGGGTGCTGTTCATTCTTCTAGCTGACTCACATGCCCCTTTTGCTATCCTGTAACTTACATACTGAGATATAAAATTAAATACTATTGACACATTTTAAAATGTGATAAAAGGATGATAAGGGAAGAAAAACAAAACTATATGGCTGATATATATCAAAATAAGAAAGAGGGCTTCCCTGGAGGCGCAGTGGTTGAGAGTCCGCCTGCCGATGCAGGGGACGCGGGTTCGTGTCCCGGTCCGTAAAGATCCCACATGCCGCAGAGCGGCTGGGCCCGTGAGCCATGGCCGCTGAGCCTGCGCGTCCGGAGCCTGTGCTCCACAACGGGAGAGGCCACGGCAGTGAGAGGCCCGCGTACCGAAAAAAAAAGAAAGAAAGAAATACCCTGTTAGATTTTTTCAACTGAGCATGAGTTTTTAGTTCTTACCTTTACTGTTGCCCTCAGCAAACACCTCAGCTGATTGTGGTTCCTTGCCCAGGTGGGGTGGATAAATCAATTCTACCAGGTCCACGTGATCTAAACAACAACGTCACTGCTTTCATAATCTACTTTACAAGCTAATTCTCAGGGGTTGTTATAATATCCCTTAAAATATACAGAGTTCAAAGAATTAAATGTCATTGCTGGAGCAAGAGTCCTTCCATGCCCAACTTCCTGTATACATGAATAAATGTCCTCATTTCTCATATCAATAAAAATAAAAATGGGAAAGTATTTGGGAAAATGGGAAAGGTTTCGGTCTGCCTTTGTGGGTTCCAGCTTGTTCTTGCTCTCCCCGACTCCTGTCTCCTTCTAGAAATAAACAGTATTCAGATACATGAATTAGTTGAAAAAATCATTTTATTAAGTTTATTTCTAATACAAGCTTACTTTTTCTTTGGCACATGTTTATCAAAATGTATCACACATTTGGGGCTTCTCTGGTGGTGCAGTGGTTGAGAGTCCGCCTGCCGACGCAGGGGACTCGGGTTCGTGCCCCGGTCCGGGAAAATCCCACATGCCGCGGAGCGGCTGGGCCCGTGAGCCATGGCCGCTGAGCCTGTGCATCCGGAGCCTGTGCTCCGCAACGGGAGAGGCCACAACAGTGAGAGGCCCGCGTACCGGAAAAAAAAAAAAAAAAGTATCATACGTTTGTTATTCTGATCAACTCTACACAAAAAAATAACTATAATGACAACCCAAGCTAAATGTTTTTAACATTTGGAGCCCTGAGGTAACAGGAAATAATTACAAACCTTTTTTTACATACACATATTTGTTGCAGAAAATACAATAGCGTGATCAATAAAAGACTTTCAAGCATAAAAGTATATTATGTTAGAATAAAATTCTGTAGGGTAAGTGAAATGGAAATGTAAATTCAAGGAGAAAAAGTAAAGAAATAAAATGTTCTACTTTAAATATCACAGAAGAGGTTTTACAAGAAAGAAAAGCTTGTTCATGTGTTTTTAAAATAGGGATAGCTGGCACCTAATCATTGTATTTAGATTCCATTGGATATATTTAAAGGATTGATACAACAGTTTTAATTTAAAATGTTAATAATTACTACATGTCAGAAATTAAATCCTTTGCTATTATAAAAATCTGTAATGAAAAATTTTAGATGTCAACTTCGAAGTGTTCAATGGGTACATAATTTCTTTAAAAAGTTTGCTTGGGGGCTTCCCTGGTGGCGCAGTGGTTGAGAATCTGCCTGCTGATGCAGGGGACACGGGTTCGAGCCCTGGTCTGGGAGGATCCCACATGCCGCGGAGCAACTGGGCCCGTGAGCCACAACTACTGAGCCTGCGCGTCTGGAGCCCGTGCTCCACAACAAGAGAGGCCGTGATAGTGACAGCCTCGCGCACCGCGATGAAGAGTGGCCCCCACTCGCCGCAACTAGAGAAAGCCCTCGCACAGAACGAAGACCCAACACAGCCAAAATAAATTAATTAATTAATAAACTCCTACCCCCAACATCTTTAAAAAAAAAAAGTTTGCTTGGGTGTATCTAAGCAAAAAATAACAATATCACTAACACTTTCTGAGCCGCTACTATTTACCAGGCACTATAGTAAGCTTTCTCATAATTTAACAGTCCTGTGTCAACCATGTGAGGTAGGTTTTATTACCCTCATTTTGAGGAAGAGGAAGCCAGGGTGTGAGCGGTCTCATGTCATCTGTAGTTTGCTTTCAAATATTTCAACATAAACAGTGTGCTGTAAATATATACACCCTTGTGACAGTCATGCCCTAATCAGGAATATACACTCCAGGGGTGGTGCGCTGGCCTTTAATCAAAAGGCCCCACTCCAGAGGGAGCTGCTATAAGCTCCTCGGGTATTTTTATCTCTCACCAGCACTTGAAGTTTTTTCATTAGCCTAATGGATACTAAACATGACTTTCCATTGGTAAAGTTAACAGCTTGTTCAACATATATAGATGAATAACACAATTTAAAGAACCCACTGGCATCAGTGGTACCTAAGAAACTTAACCCTTATCAATGACCCCCAAGGCTGATCAACCCTTGTAAAAGGTCTGGTGTGCACCTGCTGATTCCAGAGGACTGTTGACTCCAACAAAACAGCCCACAGAATCCTGCCACTAAAATATAGCTGCATTATGGTTTTCTCAGGGTATATGCCCAGTAGTGGGATTGCTGGGTCATACGGTAACTCTACTTTTAGTTTTTTAAGGAAGCTCCGTACTGTTCTCCATAGTGGCTGTATCAATTTACATTCCCATCAACAGTGCAAGAGGGTTCCCTTTTCTCCACACTCTCTCCAGCATTTATTGTTTGGAGATTTTTCTGATGATGTCCATTCTGACCAGTATGACAGATGAATGGATAAAGAAGATGTGGCACATATATACAATGGAATATTACTCAGCCATAAAAAGAAATTGAGTTATTTGTAGTGATGTGGATGGACCTAGAGTCTGTCATACAAAGTGAAGTAAGTCAGAAAGAGAGAGACAAATACCGTATGCTAACACATATATATGGAATCCAAAAAAAAAAGATGGTTCTGAAGAACCCAGGGGCAGGACAGGAATAAAGATGCAGACGTAGAGAATGGACTTGAGGACACGGGGAGGGGGAAGGGTAAGCTGGGACGAAGTTTGAGTGGCATGGACATATATACACTACCAAATGTAAAATAGATAGCTAGTGGGAAGCAGCTGCATAGCACAGGGAGATCAGCTCGGTGCTTTGTGACCACCTAGAGGGGTGGGATAGGGAGGGTGGGAGGGAGACGCAAGAGGGAGGAGATATGGGGATATATGGATGCATATAGCTGATTCACTTTGTTATAAAGCAGAAACTAACACACCATTGTAAAGCAATTATACTCCAATAAAGATGTTAATATACATATGTATACATATATATTATATATATATACATATATAGCTGCATTTCCCTCAGAGGTGACTTTTATGCAAGAAGAACTATGGGGAATCAATAGCTGGGACTCCATCAAGCTTACTAACAGGGACTATGCATGTTTCGTACCTACTTGCTAGTAAATGTCTGTGTGTAGCAGAAGTCAGCCTGAGACCTCTTTTCCTTGAAACTCAAGGGTGGGTTTGCAGCAGTTCACATAATGTGACCCCACCACCCCAGATACTGAAGAGTGCCCAAAATCCACCAAGAAAAGGTTGTGCTTTGCCTATCTGGACTAGGTATGTTGGATTAAAAGGTTCAGAAACCTGCTTAAGGTCACACACCTGGAAGTGATAAACTAGGATTAGAACGTGGGATTGTCTGCCCTGCTACCCGCCTTGTTCCACTGCCTCCCATGGAACAGTTGCAGGAATGGAATATTGCAGAATGGTGCTATTGCAGGAGGGTGATAGGTAATCTTCAAATGCCTCCTTCCAGGCAAGTTTGAGGCTCAGTTGTGGGTCACTCCAGAAAAACAACCATTTAAGAAGTTTACCTGAGGACTTCTAAATTGAAAATCCTTTCCTCTAACTCAGCTAGAAGTGGGCCTCCACGCTATTCAACTACACAGATAACCACACATAACTATGGCAAGTGTGGACCCAGAGGGAAAACGCTCGTTCTTGGGGTGTTGCAAGTGGCACTTAAGCAAAGATAGCTGCTGTGACTTAGTCTTTTTAAGATTCTTCCTTCTCTCCTTGGAGTCCCAGCCCTGATATGAAGAAATATAACTGGTTTATTGAAGAGCCTGCCCTTGCTAGTAACACAAACATGAAATAACTGTTGTTTTTCTTTTTTCTTCACTGAACCCCAACTGTCAAATGTTGACTCTTCTTTCCCTACTGGCTAGCATGACATCTCGGGCAAATCTAGCTTTCTGGTTATCAAAAGTTATTAAGGGCTTCCCTGGTGACACAGTGGTTGAGAGTCCGCCTGCCGATGCAGGGGACACGGGTTCATGTCCTGGCCCGGGAAGTTCCCACATGCCACGGAGCGGCTGGGCCCGTGAGCCATGGCCGCTGAGTCTGCGTGTCCAGAGCCTGTGCTCCGCAACGGGAGAGGCCACAACAGTGAGAGGCCCGCGTATCACAAAATGAAAAAAAAAAAAAGTTATTAAAAAGCCCATGCAGTTTATACCTCCCCATCTTATGTTTGATGCAACATTTTCTCTTCCAAATAACCAACCAGACTGTGACTGCGGGGCCTGATGTGGGGAGAGGTGGTGGTCTGCTTTCTCTCCTGCTCCCGCATCGAGTTGGGAGATCTGGCTCAAGCCCACTTCATCCAATCCTAATCCCTCACTTCCTGCACCTAGCAGTCCTACCCAGAGCTACTTTCTCCCAGGATCCCCGTCGCCAAGTGAAGGCCGCTCTCTGGATGCCCTGGGTACTCTCACATCCTTATCTAACCGGCCAGTGACATCTGCCCCATGGCCATCCCCCCTCAATTCCACATCCCTCTCCAATTCGCTTTTGCCCTACTCAGGTAAGCGGAGGGCAGTTCAACAAGTCCAGTGCCAAAGGTGATTCCGATCAAAGCACTATGACTGTGATTGGCTGAATAATGGCCTCCCAAGATGTCCATGTTCTAACCCATGGAACCAGTGAATATGTTATCTTATATGGTAGGTAAGTCTCTCTGACTTTGCAGATGTAGTTCAATGAAGGATCTTGAGATAGTGAGATTAGCCTGGATTATCCAGGTAGCTCCAAGATAATCACATGGGTCCTAATGGGAGGGAAGAAGGTCGAAGTTAGCAGAAGGCTGTGTGATGATAGAACCAGAGCGAGAGAACGAGCACGTCAGCACCTTGACTTTAGCTCACGGAGACTGATTTGACTTCCAAAGCTGTAAAATCATAAACTTGCATTGTTTTAAGATACTAAATTTGTAGTAATGTTATAATGGTAATAGAAAACCAATACAGTGGCCACCCACCCTTCCTGCAGGTTACTTTACAAGTAACCCTGGGGACCCCTTCGCTTGAGTTTAAGTTTGCATAGAAATAACCACAACACCCTCCCACCCCCATAAATTGACAGCTCACAACTCCAACACTTCACTTTCTCCCCTGGCTCCGCACCTCTCACCCTCACTCCTACCCCCTGCCAGCTGTCTTTGGCTTATACATAGAAGCACGGGGGCGATGGCTGAGGTGGGCCGCTGATTAGCCCCAATTTTTAGAGGCTCCTTGATACCTTTCTCTGTAGAATCCTCTGTTTTCGCCTTTGTCTCTGGCCATCAATTCCCAGGCCAAGGAAAAGTCCCACTCAGTATCTTGTTCCCTTGGGGGTCTGGTCCTGAAACAGTAGAGGCCACAGCACTTTTCTCTGAGGAATCTGATGTTCTGCAGGGTTAGATCCCAATTCCCTCACTCTGTATCTGGTGCCCTTCTCAGGAATTCAGGACTCTTCATTATGAGAAAGAATTAAAATGCCTGTTAACAGTGCATCATGTTAACTCATTCCTTGTCATCAGATTCTAAGGGTCAACAAAAAGGCCTGGTTTCCTTTTGTGCTTCCGGTACTTGGCTTCACCTCACGTCCAGCCCACTGCAATTAAATCTATCAGTTAGAACCAAGATCACCCAAAGCTATGCAATGTGTGTGCCTGGTGAAATTCATCCTACCGCTAAAGTGGTTTCCTAGGGCTTCCCCCTCACCCTCTGCCCTTTACTGACCAGCGTATCACTTAGGATGTATTTGACCTCGAATAATTAAAAAAAAAACCTGTCAAACAGTAGCATCCATCAATAGGGAACTAGTGGGACTTTCCTGGTGGTCCAGTGGTTAAGACTTCGCCTTCCAATACAGGCGGTGTGGGTTTGACCCCTGGTTGGGGAGCTAAGATCCCACATGCCGTGCAGCCAAAAACCAAAACATAAAACAGAAGCAATACTGTGACAAATTCAATGACGATTTTAAAAATGGTCCACATCAAAAAAAAAAAAAGAAAAACTAGGAAACTGGTTAAATAAATTGAGGTACATCCACTGCTATGATCTAAATGTGTCCCCCCTCAAATTCATATGTTGAAATCCTAATGCCCAGTTACCTGCCAAACTATGCAAGGGACACTGTTTGAGAAGGTAAGACTGGAGCCTTTGCCGCGGGATTTGACTGTGCCTTTCGGTTGGAAGCACTTAGCACGGGCTGCCTCAGCTGGCACGATTCACAGGCTTCTCTCCGCAGGAGGGATCGTGCACGTTAAATCCTCACGCTGCAGGTCAACAAAAATAAAAGCCTTTCCTGCAGGTAATGTGTTTGCCAACCCCCGTTCCTGGACACCAGAAGCCTCAGCTCATGGCTACAGCAGTGGGGGAGAAACCCCTGGGAGTTTTATTGAGGGAAGCCTGCAGTGCAGCTCGCCCAGGGTAGGGCTGATCTCAACATTCTCAAAACTTCTGTGTACAGAAATGGAAGAAAATAAAGGAGACTATATTATAATCTTGGAAGAGAGAAGGCCTTCAGGAAAAAAAAAAAAAAAAAAACTTCTGTGTGCACAGCAATTACACTACCCCAGGTCCTAGCCTAAGAGTCTAAGGGAGTCCCCAGAAGTGTGGCTGTGATAATAGTCCCAGCATCCAGCCAGTAGGAACTGAAAGTAGAAAGAGTTTGCTACGCTGACACCTTGTTTTCAGATCTGCTTCTTTAGAACTAACCCTCAAAGCAATCGTCTAGATTTCATGTGGGGTCATTTTTTCCAAAGAAAACTTGATATGGTTGTATTTCTCTTCTTCGAAACTTGGGTGGCAAAGTTGGGTTCTACGGGCAGGATCTTTAGAGACTTATGCATATGTTCTGTACTAAGTAATAACTTATATGTGTTTAATACTATGTTGTACTGCTATTTATTGAACGCTTACTGAGTTCTTTGCACTCAGTCTTATTTAATCTTCATAACAACCATAAAAGTACTTCAGTCCCCAAAGCAAAGAGGAAAAAGGTGAGGTTTGAAGGGTGTAAGTCATTGCCCAAGACCACTCAGCCATGGTAAGTATTTCATCAAATCTAAGATGCCACTACTGGGGCTTCCCTGGTGGCGAAATGGTTAAGAATCCCCCTGCCAATGCAGGGGACACGGATCCGAGCCCTGGTCTGGGAAGATCCCACATGCCGCAGAGCAACAAAGCCCATGTGCCACAACTACTGAGCCTGCGCTCTAGAGCCCACGAGCCACAACTACCGAAACCTGCACGCCTAGAGCCCGTGCTCTGCAATGAAGAGTAGCCCCCACTCGCCACAACTAAAAGAAAGCCCGCACGCAGCAACGAGGACCCAACACAGCCAAAAATAAATAAATAAATACATATATTTAAAAAAAAAAAGATGCCACTATTTTAAATACCATTAAGGAAGAAAAAAATGTTGCCAATTAAACTATGATGCACCATCCATTGCAAGGCTTTTCCCAAGTCAGAGATGTTAAATGTGATAAGACATGGGTCTAGATCCTGCATGCAACAGTGAGTAGAGGACCATTCTGCAGCACTCCTGCTTACAGGGCATTTTCACAGTTGTTATTGAGCTTCTTCCTCAGAACAATCCTGAAAAAAGCAGGAATAATAATCCCCATTTTCAGATGAGGAAATCGGTTCAGAGTAGGTAAGCAATTTGCCCAAAGTCACAGGGATTGCTGTTATAACAGAATTCCTGGCTCCTATCTTAGTGTTTCCTCTGCTATATCCCGCAGCCTCCACTCACCTCAAGAAATGCCTGAGCTACTGGTTATTTATCAGTGGAATTGTCTGAAAAAGGATGGAGGAAGATGAGGAGAAGATTCTTATTATTAGAACCCTGGCCACATTATCTTGCTGACAACTTTGGCTGTGAGTGAAATGCTGCCATTTGTCCAATTTAAGTCATGCAACACTGACTGAGTGTATGTTATGAGCCAGCAGACACTGTGCCAGGCAGGAGATCGGGGCCACTTTAATTCATGAATTTTACTATGAAAACTTTCAGGCAAATAGAAAAATTGAAAGAATAAGACAGTGAACCCTCATATACTCTCCATCTACATTGCACAAGTATTAACCTTTTGCCATTTGTTCTCTCCATATATATATTTTGTAAACTGAGCATAAATTGCAGACATCATGATACTTCAGCTTAAATACTTCAACATATATCTTCTAAGAACAAAGATGTTTTTGTACCTACCCATAATACCATCATACTTGTGACCATCAGTTTTATGTGTCAATTTGGCTATGCTACAGTCTCCAGTTACTCAGTCAAACACTAATATGGGTGCTACTGTGAAGACAGTTTGCAGTTATGATTAAAATCCATAGTCAGGGGAGTTCCCTGGTGGCCTAGTGGTTAGGAGTCCAAGTTTTCACTGCCGAGGCCCGGGCTCAATCCCTGGTCAGGAAAGTGAGATCCCACAAGCCTTGTGGCACAGCCAACAATAGCAATAACAACAACAACAACAACAGCAAAGATTTAGTAAAATCCAAAGTCAGTATTTACAATAGCCAAGATATGAAAACAGCCTAAATGCCTATCGACAGATAAATGGATAAGGAAGATGTGGTGGATATATATCAATGGAATACTATACAGCCGTAAAAAAGAATGAAATAATGCCATTTGCAGCAACATGGATGGACCTAGAGATTATCACACTAAGTGACGTAAATCAGACAGAGAAAGAAAAACATCATATGGTATCATGTATATGTGGAATCTAAAATATGACACAAATGAACTTATCTATGAAACAGAAGCAGACTCACAGACATAGAGAACAGACTTGTGGTTGTCAAAGGGGAGAGGGGTCAGGGAAGGGTGTTTTGGGTGTTTGGGGTTAGCAGATGAAAACTATTATATATAGAATGGATAAAAACAAGGTCCTACTGTATAGTACAGGGAACTATAATCAATATCCTGTAATAAACCATAATGGAAAAGAATATGAAAAAGAATATATATATATGTATAACTGAATCACTTTGCTGTGCAGTAGAAACTAACATAACATTGTAAATCAGCTACTCTTCAATAAAATAAATTTAAAAAAATAATATAATAAAAAAAATCCACAGTCTATTGACTTTTTTTTACTTTGCATCCTGCTTTGTTTATTTAACTTTTATCATAAACATTTGTCCAAATTGCTACATGATCTTCATAGCTATATATATATATATATATATATATATATATATTTTTTTTTTTTTTTTTTTTTTGCATTAAGCGGGCCTCTCACTGCTGTGGCCTCTGCCACTGCGGAGCACAGGCTCCGGACGCACAGGCTCAGCGGCCATGGCTCTCGAGCCAGCCGCTTTGCGGCATGTGGGATCTTCCTGGACCGGGGCACGAACCCGTGTCCCCTGCATCGGCAGGCGAACCCTCAACCACTGCGCCACCACGGAAGCCCCATAGCTATCTTTTTTTTTTAACATCTTTATTAGAGTATAATTGCTTTACAATGGTGTGTTAGTTTCTGCTTTATAACACAGTGAATCAGTTATACATACACATATGTCCCCAAATCTCTTCCCTCTTGCATCTCCCTCCCTCCCACCCTCACTATCCCACCCCTCTAGGTGGTCACAAAGCACCAAGCTGATCTCTGTGTGCTATGTGGCTGCTTCCCACTAGCTATCTATTTTACGTTTTGTAGTGTATATATGTCCATGCAACTCTCTCACTTTGTCCCAGCTTACCCTTCCCTGTCCCCGTATCCTCAAGTCCATTCTCTAGTACACCTGTATCTTTATTCCCGTCTTGCCCCTAGGTTCTTCTGATCATTTTTTTTTCTTTTTTTAGATTCCATATACGTGTGTTAGCATATTTTTTTTTTCTCTTTCTGACTTACTTCACTCTGTATGACAGTCTCTAGGTGCATCCATCTCACTACAAATAACTCAGTTTCGTTCCTTTTGATGGCTGAGTAATATTCCATTGTATATATGAGCCACATCTTCTTTATCCATTCATCTGTCAATGGACACTTAGGTGGCTTCCATGTCCTGGCTATTGTAAACGACATGCAATGCACATTTTGGTACATGACTCTTTTTGAATTATGGTTTTCTCAGGTTATATGTCCAGTAGTGGGATTGCTGGGTCGTATGGTAGTTCTATTTTTAATTTTTTAAGGAACCTCCAACTGTTCTCCATAGTGGCTGTATCAACTTACATTCCCACCAAGAGTGCAAGAGGGTTCCCTTTTCTCCACATCCTCTCCAGCATTTATTGTTTCTAGATTTTTTGATGATGGCCATTCTGACCGGTGTGAGATGATATCTCATTGTAGTTTTGATTTGCATTTCTCTAATGATTAATGATGTTGAGCATTCTTTCATGTGTTTGTTGGCAACTGTATATCTTCTTTGGAGAAATGTCTATTTAGGTCTTCTGCCCATTTTTGGATTGGATTGTTTGTTATTTTCTTATTGAGCTGCATGAGCTGCTTATAAATTTTGGAGATTAATCCTTTGTCAGTTGCTTCATTTGCAAATATTTTCTTCCATGCTGAGGGTTGTCTTTTCATCTTGTTTATGGTTTCCTTTGCTGTGCAAAAGCTTTGAAGTTTCATTAAGTCCCATTTGTTTATTTTTGGTTTTACTTCCATTTCTCTAGGAGGTGGGTCAAAAAGGATCTTGCTGTGATTTATTTCATAGAGTGTTCTGCCTATGTTTTCCTCTAAGAGTTTGATGGTGTCTGGACTTACATTTAGGTCTTTAATCCATTTTGAGTTTATTTTTTGTGTATGGTGTTAGGGAGTGTTGTCATTTCATTCTTTTCCATGTAGCTGTCCAGTTTTCCCAGCACCACTTATTGAAGAGGCTGTCTTTTCTCCACTGTATATTCTTGCCTCCTTTATCAAAGATAAGGTGACCATATGTGCGTAGGTTTATCTCTGGGTTTTCTATCCTGTTCCATTGATCTATATTTCTGTTTTTGTGCCAGTACCATACTGTCTTGATTACTGTAGCTTTGTGGTATACTCTGAAGTCAGGGAGCCTGATTCCTCCAGCTCCGCTTTTCATTCTCAAGATTGCTTTGGCTATTCAGGGTCTTTTGTGTTTCCATACAAATTGTGAAATTTTTTGTTCTAGTTCTGTGAAAAATGCCCTTGGTAGTTTGATAGGGATTGCACTGAATCTGTAGATTGCTTTGGGTAGTAGAGTCATTTTCACAATGTTGATTCCCCCAATCCAAGAACATGGTATATCTCTCCTTCTATTTGTTTCAACTTTAATTTCTTTCATCTCTCCATCTATTTGTTTCAACTTTAATTTCTTTCATCAGTGTCTTATAATTTTCTGCATACAGGTCTTTTGTCTCCTTAGGTAGGTTTAGTCCTAGATATTTTATTCTTTTAGTTGCAATGGTAAATTGGAGTGTTTTTTAAATTTCACTTTCAGATTTTTCATCATTAGTGTATAGGAATGCAAGAGATTTCTGTGCATTAATTTTGTATCCTGCTACTTTACCAAGTTCATTGATTAACTCTAGGAGCTTTCTGGTAGCATCGTTAGTATTCTCTATATATAGTATCATGTCATCTGCAAACAGTGACAGCTTTACTTCTTCTTTTCCAATTTGGATTCCTTTTATTTCCTTTTCTTCTCTAACTGCTGTGGCTAAAACTTCCAAAACTATGTTGAATAATAATGGTGAGAGTGGGTAACCTTGTCTTGCTCCTGATCTTAGTGGAAATGGTTTCAGTTTTTCACCATTGAGGACGATGTTGGCTGTGGGTTTGTCATATACAGCCTTTATTATGTTGAGGAAGGTTCCTTCTATGCCTACTCTCTGCAGGGTTTTTATCATAAATCGGTGTTGAATTTTGTCAAAAGATTTCTCTGCATCTATTAGGATGATCATATGGGTTTTCTCCTTCAATTTGTTAATACTTTTTTGATATTGAGCTGCATGAGTTGCTTGTATGTTTTGATTCATTTGCATATATTGAAGAATCCTTGCATTCCTGGGATAAACCCCAACTGATCATAGTGTATGATCCTTTTAATGTGCTGTCGGATTCTGTTTGCTAGTATTTTGCTGAGGATTTTTGCATCTATGTTCCTCAGTGATATTGGCCTGTAGTCTTCTTTCTTTGTGACATCTTTGTCTGGTTTTGGTATCAGAGTGATGGTGGTCTCGTAAAATGAGTTTGGGAGTGTTCCTCCCTCTGCTATATTTTGGAAGAATTTGAGAAGGATAGGTATTAGCTCTTCTCTAAATGTTTGATAGAATTTGCCTGTGAAGCCATCTGGTCCTGGGCTTTGCTGGAAGATTTTTTTTATCACAGTTTCAATTTCAGTGCTTGTGACTGGTCTGTTCATATTTTATACTTCTCCCTGGTTCAGTCTTGGAAGGTTGTGCATTTCTAAGAAACTGTCCCTTTCTTCCAGGTTGTCCATTTTATTGGCATATAGTTGCTTGTAGTAATCTCTCATGATCCTTTGTGTTTCTGCAGTGCCAGTTGTTACTTCTCCTTTTTCAATTCTAATTCTATTGATTTGAGTCTTCTTCCTTTTTTTCTTGATAAATCTGGCTAATGTTTTATCAATTTTGTTTAGCTTCTCAAAGAACCAGCTTTTAGTTTTATTGATCTTTGCTATCATTTCCTTCATTTCTTTTACATTTATTTCTGACCTGATCTTTATGATTTCTTTCCTTCTGCTAACTTTGGGGGGGTTTTGTTCTTCTTTCTCTAATTGCTTTAGGTGTAAGTTTAGGTTGTTTATTTGAGATGTTTCTTGTTTCTTAAGGTAGGTTTGTATAGCTATAAACTTCCCTCTTAGAACTGCTTTTGCTGCATCCCATAAGTTTTGGGTCATTGTGTTTTCATTGTCATTTGTTTCTAGGTATTTTTTGATTTCCTCTTTGATTTCTTCAGTGATCTCTTGGTTATTAAGTAGTGTGTTGTTTAGCCTCCATGTGTTCGTATTTCTTACAGATTTTTTCCTGTAATTGATATCTTGTCTCATGGTGCTGTGGTCAGAAAAGATACTTGATGGGATTTCAATTTTCTTAAATTTACCAAGGCTTGATTTGTGACCCAAGATATGATCTATCCTGGAGAATGTTCCATGAGCACTTGAGAAGAATGTGTATTCTGTTGTTTTTGGATGGAATGTCCTATAAATATCAATTAAGTCCATCTTGTTTAATGTATCATTTAAAGCTTGTGTTTCCTTATTTATTTTCATTTTGGATGATCTTTCCATTGGTGAAAGTGGGGTGTTAAAGTCCCCTACTATGGTTGTGTTACTGTCGATTGCCCCTTTTATGGCTGTTAGTATTTGCCTTATGTATTGAGGTACTCCTATGTTGGGTGCATAAATATTTACAACTGTTATATCTTCTTCTTGGTTTGATCCCTTTATCATTATGTAGTGTCCTTCTTTGTCTCTTGTAATAGTCTTTGTTTTAAAGTCTATTTTGTCTGATATGAGAATTGCTACTCCAGCTTTCTTTTGATGTCCATTTTCATGGAGTACCTTTTTCCATCCCCTCACTTTCTGTCTGTATGTGTCCCTAGGTCTCAAGATGTTTCCTGTAGGCAGCATATATACGGGTCTTGTTTTTGTATCCATTCAGCCAGTCTAAGTCTTTTGGTGGGAGCATTTAATCCATTTACATTTAAGGTAATTATCAATATGTAGGCTCCTATTACCATTTTCTTAATTGTTTTGGGTTTGTTATTGTAGATCTTTTCTTTCTCTTGTGTTTCCTGCCTAGAGAAGTTCCTTTAGCATTTGTTGTACAGCTGGTTTGTTGATGCTGAATTCTCTTAGCTTTTGCTTGTCTGTAAAGCTTTTAATTTCTCTGTCAAATGTGAATGAGATCCTTGTTGGGTAGAGTAATCCTGGTTGTAGGTTTTTCTCCTTTATCACTTTAAATATGTCCTGCCACTCCCTTCTGGCTTGCAGAGTTTCTGCTGAAAGATCAGCTGTTAACCTTATGGGGATTCCCTTGTGTGTTATTTGTTGTTTTTCCCTTGCTGCTTTTAATATGTTTTCTTTGTATTTAATTTTTGATATTTTGATTAATATGTTTCTTGGCGTATTTCTCCTTGGATTTATCCTGTATGGGACTCTCTGTGCTTCCTGGACTGATTATTTCCTTTCCCATATTAAGGAAGTTTTCAACTATAATCTCTTCAAATATTTTCTCAGTCCCTTTCTTTTTCTCTTCTTCTTCTGGGACCCCTATAATTCGAATGTTGGTGTATTTAATGTTGTTCCAGAGGTCTCTGAGACTGCCCTCAATTTTTTTCATTCTTTTTTCTTTATTCTGCTCTGCAGTAGTTATTTCCACTATTTTATCTTCCAGATCAATTATCCATTCTTCTGCCTCAGTTATTCTGCTATTGATCCCTTCTAGAGTATTTTTAATTTCATTTATTGTGTTGTTCATCACTGTTTGATTGCTCCTTAGTTCTTCTAGGTCCTTGTTAAACCTTTCTTGTATTTTCTCCATTCTATTTCCAAGATTTTGGATCATCTTTACTATCATTACTCTGAATTCTTTTTCAGGTAGACTGCCTATTTCCTCTTCATTTGTTAGGCCTTGCTCCTTCATCTGCTGTGTGTTTGTCTTCTCATTTTGCTTAACTTACTGTGTTTGGTGTCTCCTTTTTGCAGGCTGCAGGTTCATAGTTTCTGTTGTTTTTGGTGTCTGGCTAAGGTTGGTTCAGTGGGTTGTGTAGGCTTCTTGGTGGAGGGGACTAGTGCCTGTGTTTTGGTGCATGAGGCCGCATCTTGTCTTTCTGGTGGGCAGGTCCACGTCTGGTGGTGTGTTTTGGGGTGTCTGTGGCGTTATTATGATTTTAGGCAGCCTCTCTGCTAATGGATGGGGCTGTGTTCCTGTCTCGCTAGTTGTTTGGCATAGGGTATCCAGCACTGTAGCTTGCTGGTCATTGAGTGGAGCTGGGTTCTGGTGCTGAGATGGAGATCTCTGGGAGATTTTTGCCGTTTGATATTACGTGGAGCTGGGAGGTCTCTTGTGGACCAGTGTCCTGAAATTGGCTCTCCCACCTCAGAGGCACAGCAGTGATTCCTGGCTGCAGCACCAAGAGCCTGTCCTCCACACGGCTCAGAATAAAAGGGAGAAATAAAAGAAAGAATGAAAGAAAGAAGAAGATAAATAAAATAAAGTTATTAAAATAAAAAATAAATATTAAGAAAAAAGGTTTTTAAGTAAAAAAAAAAAAAAAAAACAAACCGGACAGACAGAACCCTAGGACAAATGGTAAAAGCAAAGCTATACAGACAATATCACACACTTAAGCATACACATACACACTCACAAAAAGAGGAAAAGGGGGAAATATACATATATTGTTGCTCTCAAAGTCCACCTCCTCAATTTGGGATGATTCGTTGTCTCTTCATGTATTCCACAGATGCAGGTACATTAAGTTGATTGTAGAGATTTCATCCGCTGCTTCTGAGGCTGCTGGGAGAGATTTCCTTTTCTCTTCTTTGTTCTCACAGCTCCCAGGGGCTCAGCTTTGGATTTGGCCCCGCCTCTGCGTGTAGGTCGCCGGAGGGCGTCTGTTCTTCTCTCAGACAGGACGGGGTTAAAGGAGCCGCTGATTCGGGGGGCTCTGGCTCACTCAGGCCGGGGTGGGGAGGGAGGGGCGTGGAGTGCGGGGCGGGCCTGCGGCGGCAGAGGCCAACATGACGTTGCACCAGCCTGAGGCGCACCGTGCGTTCTCCCAGGGAAGTTGTCCCTGGATCCCGGGACCCTGGCAGTGGCGGGCTGCACAGGCTCCCCGGAAGGGGGGTGTGGATAGTAACCTGTGCTCGCACACAGGCTTCTTGGTGGCGGCAGCAGCAGCCTTAGCGTCTCATGTCCGTCTCTGGGGTCCACGCTGGTAGCCGCGGCTCGCACCCGTCTCTGGAGCTCCTTTAAGTGGAGCTCTTAATCCCCTCTCCTCGCGCACCAGGAAACAAAGAGGCAAGAAAAAGTCTCTTGCCTCTTCGGGAGGTGCAGACTTTTCCCCGGAGTCCCTCCCTGCTAGCCGTGGCACACAAACCCCCTGCAGGCTGTGTTTACGCCGCGTGTTTACGCCGCCAACCCCAGTCCTCTCTGTGCTCCGACCGAAGCCCGAGCCTCAGCTCCCAGCCTCACCCGCCCCGGCGGGTGAGCAGACAAGCCTCTTGGGCTGGTGAGTGCTGGTCGGCACCAATCCTCTGTGCGGGAATCTCCCTGCTTTGGCCTCCGCACCCCTGTTGCTGTGCTCTCCTCTGCGGATTCGAAGCTTCCCCCCTCCGCCACCTGCAGTCTCCACCCGCGAAGGGGCTTCTAGTGTGTGGAAACCTTTCCTCCTTCACAGCTCCCTCCCACTGGTGCAGGTCCCGTCCCTATTCTTTTGTCTCTGTTTATTCTTTTTTCTTTTGCCCTACCCAGGTACGTGGGGAGTTTCTTGCCTTTTGGGAGGTCTGAGGTCTTCTGCCAGCGTTCAGTAGGTGTTCTGTAGGAGTTGTTCCACGTGTACATGTATTTCTGATGTATCTGTGGGGAGGAAGGTGATCTCTGCATCTTACTCTTCCGCCATCTTGAAGCTCCTCACATAGTCTATTTATTTTAAGGAAGGGAGATCATCCTAGATAATACTCTGGGCTCGATTCAATCAGTTGAAAGGCCTTACACACAGAGCTAAGGCTTCCTGGAAGAAGATATTCCACCTGTAGACATCAGTCTTACCTGTGTCCAAGAGTGACAGCCTGCCCTATAATTTCAGACCTGTGGACTTAGTCTGTTTAGGCTGTTGTAATAAAAATACCATAGACTGGCTGGCCTAAACAACAGACACTTCTCGCAGTTCTGGAGACTGGGAAGTGCAAGATCAAGGCCCCAGTAGACTTGATGTCTGGTGAAGCTCACTTCCTGGTTCCTAGATGGCCATCTTCTTGCTGTGTCTTCGCGTGGCCAAAGGGACAAGAGGGATCTCTGGGGTCTCTTTTATAAGGGCTCTAATCCCATTCACGAGGGCTTTACTATCATGACCTAATCACCTCCCAAAGGCCCCACCTCCAAAATCCATCATCACCTTGGGGGTTTCAACACATGAATTTTGGAGGGACACCCATATTCGGTTGAGAGCACTTGCTTAGCTAGCCTCCACAATCACAGAAGCCAATTCTGTGTAATAAATGTCTTAACATGTATCTCCAACCCTTCCGTCTCTCTAATTAACCCTAAGTGACACATAAACTAGGAAAATTAACATTATGCCCATAGTCTCATTCTTTATTAACGATTCTTAACCTGAGGTCACAGGATGGGTTTCAATAATCAGGGAAGAGCCTGAAACTGCAGGCAGCATTCAGAATGTTCATACATTTTGTGAACTTTCCTGGGGAAAGACTAACTTTCATCAAATCCTCAAAAAGTGCATTACACTCAAAATGACCAAAGTCGTTGCATTACACACATCTTTCTAGCTCCATTAAATCTGATAGCAGTGACAACAGAAGGAATGGAGGCCCACTGGCTTTAAATAAGACTCAAGTGAATCCCTATTTTGAGAGAAATCTGATTGTGATGGGCGACAGCCAGCAACCCAGGGGTGGTTCCAGAGTTTCATTCTCTTTAGCTGACGGTGGCTCAAGGTATTTACAATGTTTCAAACCTCTTAAAGACAAGGATGAAGGGAGTGCCTGCAAGTTTCATTGGTAGTGGCTCCAAGCACAGAAGAATTGAAATTTCGCCATCCTAGTAGAGGCAAGTATGGAGGCAAAGAAGCACGTAAGGTTTTGCATATCATTTTGATCACATCCGTTTTAAAATAAATATTTGGCTTAAAAAGCTGAATAATAAGCTAGTCCTTTGGCCAACATTCCTTCTTGCCAAGATTAAAAAGTAGACGATAACAAAAAAGAAAAAAATGTTACCAACGGTGGGAAAGAGGGGAGCAGATGTTGACTCAGCAAGTTGGAAGGAGGTGCCGAGGAATGTCAGTCAAGATTACCGAGAGCAGAAAACCCTTTTTAAAGGCTTTTCAGCCAAAGTAGCGCATTCTCACCGAAGGACTTTTTCCCCCTATTTTTAGTTTTGTTAAGTCTCTATAAGAGACCAGTGTCTCACACACAGGCATGTCTCTTATTTACACAGTCTAACATGCAAGCAGCCCATCCCCTTCTTGTCATGCTTTGGGTAGTCACTGCCCATGGCAAGGCAGAAAAGTCAGGGCAGGATCACCCCATGGAAATGTGCCCCTCTCTGAGCAGGGAGGGGGTAAGCGTCTCTCCCTCTGTTGGCTCCTTTACCCACAGGCTAAACCAGGTGCAGGCCCTGGGCCAATGCATGTTTGAGGAAACAGCCTACAGCTCCTGGTGCTCTGTCCCGTGGAAGCTGGCCTTGGTCAGAGGGCCAGAAAGCTAATGTCTGATATTGCTGGAATGTGCCCTGGGCCCGGGTGTAACCTCCCCACTGCTTCTTTGCCCCAGTGAGCTGGCCAGTTCCATGGCGCCAACTTCTTCCTTTTGTTTCCTTACTTATGACTTGAATTCCCACCTGGGACTGCAACTCTCTCTCACATACCAAAGTTAATCTCACATAAAGGGAATGCAGGGTGCTTGATCTGAGAAGGAAATTCTATTCCAGATTGATATGCATTTATACCAATCTTCATTATTGGGGTTAGGGAGGAATTAGTGAGCTACCTGAATTCTTAGATCAAAGTTTAAAAGGGGCCAGTGTTAAGACTGCCAAGGGGAATTCCAAAATTCTTCAGGGTCAAGATGCCTCAGTGCCACTGCTTCCTGCTTGCCAATGAGTAAGCCAAGAGTTGAAACTTAACAATTAAAAAATAGAAGTAAAGAGAAATTTAAAGATAGTTAAAATCATAAAAATGGAGGAAAAAAACTATATTTAATGGACGGGGAAAACAAAAATAAAAGGGCTTCCCTGGTGACACAGTGGTTAAGAATCCACCTGCCACGCAGTGGTTAAGAATCCACCTGCCAATGCAGGGGACACAGGTTCGAGCCCTGGTCTGGGAAGATCCCACATGCCGTGGAGCAACTAAGCCCGTGCGCCACAACTACTGAAGCCCACATGCCTAGAGCCCATGCTCCGCAACAAGAGAAGCCACCGCGGTGAGAAGCCCACGCACCACAATGAAGAGTAGCCCCCTCTCGCCGCAACTAGAGAAAGACCACGTGCAGCAACAAAGACACAACTCAGCCAAAAATAAATAAATAAACAAATTTATTTTTTTAAAAAAAGAATCCGCCTGCCAGTGCAGGGGACACGGGTTCGAGCCCTGGTCCGGGAAGATCTCACATGCCGCAGAGCAACTAAGCCCGTGTGCCACAACTACAGAGCCTGCGCTTCAGAGTCCGCAGTCCAGAGCCCGCGAGCCACAACTCCTGAAGCCCGGGCACTTACAGCCCGTGCTCCGTAACCAGAGAAGCCACACAATGAGAAGCCCACGCACCGCAACGAAGAGTAGCCCCCGCTCACCGCAACTAGAGAAAGCCCACTCACAGCAACAAAGACCCAACGCAGCCAAAAATAAAATAAATAAAATAATAAGAAGATTTTTTAAATAAATAAAAGCAATAAGACAAAATGAGATTAATACATATAAGGTAGAAAAAATGTCAAAGTGAACTAAAAGAAAGTCACATAAAAAAAGAAAAGTGTAGGAGAGGAAAAATGGAACTTTTTTCCTCTATCTTCCTAGGTTTTATGGGTAAGGCCTGCAAGTAAGTCTGACAAAAGACTGATTAACAAGAGAAAAACAAGAAGTTTATGAACACATGCATGCTGCATACACATGTGAGAATTCAGTGATAAGTAACTCAAAACAGTGGTTAGAACTTGGGCTTACATAACACCTCAGCAAAAGAACAATGTATTTTTAGAGAAATGACAAGATAAAGGAATAAGACTTAGAGTTTCTAGGGCAGCAAATTACGGGAGGGTAAATGTATGGGGGAACTAATGGTAGGTAAGGACTAGTTAGTAAGGTTTGTTATGTAGATTCCCCTGGTACCATCTCTGGGCTGTTAACTGAGTAGAGTTGTCTCCAGTGATAGTAATTAACTTCTGTCCTTCATGGTAGAGAAAGGAGAGGGGATCCCTTTACAAATTACATCCCGCTTTTGGCAAATAGGGGGAGGGCAGAGAGCTTTTCTTATACCTGCTTCTTCTCAGTCGCCTTCAGCTCAAAATAATCCTGTGCCAATGTGGCATATTTGGGGGTAGCCTAGTCTGGTGCCCTTCAGAAGCAGTCATGGCTATTGAGACACAGATAGAATAAGAGGGCTCAAATACGTAAAAGAGAACACCATAAAATAAACTGCAACCTGAATAAAATCGGGCCTCCGAGTTCTGACATTAGGGTTGAACAGTATGGACTTGCATCCAGAAGGAACCCAAGTTTGCCTGTAGATGGAATAAGAAGAAAGTAGAAGGCATTGCAGAAGGTCTTGCGAGGAGGCAAGATAAGGGGAGTTACAGTGCACAGGACAGCAGGACTAGTCTCTAAAAGCCTTCTTCGGATGCATTGCATTGCCAAAGAACCCACCTCTGAGTTGTCCGGAATCTCATTACCGCCCTCCACGTGGTCGCCACAACACCAAGCTGCTGTCCTGTTTCCTCCTTCGCTGAGGTCCACTGCCCGTGCACTGCCTTTGTCCAAAAGCCATGCAGCTTGATAACTGACCACTCTTTCCCTGGGACCTGCCACAATGTCTCCTGCTAATTTTCTGGAAAGGAGCAATAGTCTTCCAATCTGGAATTCTAGTGAATTATATTCCCTTTATAAAATATAAATGATACTACAAAAATGTAAAGTATTTAAGCGGCTAGGAGTAGGGAAATTGTCCCTAGGGACTATTTTAAACTAAAATGACAGAGCAGCGGAGGTTCAAGTTTTAACCCTAACCGTCTAAGTCCCGGTACCCGGCCTGGCTACCTACAGACTGTGCCAAAGGCAGGTTTAGAGAAATACGGAGATAGACGAGGGAGGGAGGCCTGAGAGTTGTAATCGGTTGCCATCGCAATAGGAACTGACAAGGTAAAGCAACTACTTAAAAAGAAAAAAAAAGACGATGTCTAGTTATGCCTGGGTCCATCCTCTGCACCAGCTCCAATCGGCCAGACGTGGCTGCCTGGAGTGCGGTGTTGAACATCGTGAGGCCACGTGTGGACTCAGCAAGAAGGAGGGCTGGGATCAGCGAGTAATACCAGCAGGGAGTGCAGGGCTGGGGAGAGGCGCTGGGCACTCAGTGCACGGCTGGCCCTGGGCCTGGGAGCCAGTTCTCAGGAGGAAAGCTGTGTCTTACTGTATACCGTCGGCTTCAGAAAGCCATAAACCGAAAGGCCTGTGAGAGCCAGGCAGGTACCAGGAAAGAAAAGAGTAGGCAGGAGGGGCCTGTGTGTGGCTAGCAGAATATCTTTGGAGGCAAGTGATAGAGAAAGCAAGCCAGCTCAGCCTGCTTGAGCAATGTGGAACTGTAGGAGACCACAGTTCACGAGTACAGCTAGGTGAATAATATGTCACCTCACAAGACTTTGAGAGGCAGGGTAAGCCAAACGTGCTACGATGAAGATTCTAGCCTGACCTTTCGTCATCCCTCAGCTCCTCCCTCTTCTATGTGGATGCCCATCACCGCCACCTTATCCCCCCTGCTTTAGGAACCCAGGCTTAACCCATCAGTAGCCGGCACTCCTGGGGCTGGTCCAGGGGTGGGCCTGTGATCCAATCGGTCTAATCAAACTACAGGGAATATCTTATTTCATGCTGGAGGCAGAGGCTTCTTTTTTCACCCGTGGATGTGAAAAGAAAGTTTTTTGTCCAGTCACTGCTGATCACCGTCTTGCTACCACGGGGGAAAGTCATCCTGAGGTCATTTCCACACAGAGGAGGAAAAAGTTGAGAGAAGAGTGGGAAACAGAGACAGAACCTGCAACTATAGCACATCTGGTTTACCGTGACTCTCAAGTCCGACGTGGGTCTCGCTGGGTTCAAATCAGAATGTTGGCAGGGCTGCGTTCCTTCTGGAGGCTCTAGAGGAGAACGGTTTTACTGATATTTCCTTTTCCAGCTGCTGGAAGCCTCCTGCCTTCCTTGGCTTATAGCCGCCTCCTCCATCTTCAAAGCCAGCAATGTTGCATCTCTCTGACCATTTTCCACGGTCCCACCTTCCGACTATAGCCAGGAAAGGGCATGTGCTTTTAAAGACCCATGCCATTATATTAGGCCCACCTCCATAATAAATAATCTCCCCATCTCAAAACCCTTAACTGAATCATAGCTGCAAAGTCCCTTTTGCCATGCAAGAAAATATAGTCACAAATCCCAGGGGTTAGATAATTTCTTCGGGCCCAGATTCACACTTTGTGGCTGCATATTTCCAAACTGTACATAGAGATCAAGAATGTTAGCGGGGGGGAAGAAAAGGATTTCCCAGGAAAAAAAGAAAGAAAATGAGTGAATACAGCAATATGTTCTACTTGACAAGTAACAATCTCTCTCTGGATTAAATGATGAACTATTGAAAAGGGTCCACAGGTTAACTTTAACCAAAAGAAAGCTGAGCAAAACCCAAATTAAACTGCATAGGTTCCATGAAGTCTTTGGAGAGCTTACAGTAGGAAAGGGAGGTCACAGGTGAGATTATATTTCTTATAACCCCCAAGGACACAATCACTTTTATGTCGAGCTGGAAATGAAATAAAATGCTGGCTTCTGAAAAATTGTCAGATCAAGGAGAACATCTTGACTGGACAATGAGAATATATATAACTCTTCAGTCACCCCCTCAATCCTTTGAACCCTGGGGATTGTCATTCAATAGCTAACCCAGTCATGGAAATTAACTTATCCAGTCAAAAGGAAAGTGTCTGCCTGAGGATGAACAGCAGAGGATCCAGCTGCAATTAAAAGTGCTAGCTCCTTCTCAGCTCAGCGGCTCAATAGAGAAGGAGGGGAGGGGCGAAAACATCAAATAAAGGAGCAGTAAGGAGTTTTGCCACTTAATAGCAACGTGTACAAGGGATTGAACACAGGGAACCTGGGCTCAGCAGACCTGCATCATAGCCCCTGCTTGGCCATCAACCAGTCGTGAAGACTTTGGTCGATGGCCTTAACTCTTTAGGGGCCGTGTTTCCTCATCCGATTTTTTTTATTCTAAAAGTATGTGTAGGCATCCTATTTTTTTTTTTTTTTTTTTTTTGCGGTACGCGGGCCTCTCACTGTTGTGGCCTCTCCTGTTGCAGAGCACAGGCTCCGGACGCGCAGGCTCAGCGGCCATGGCTCACGGGCCCAGCCGTTCCGCGGCATGTGGGATCTTCCCGGACTGGGGCACGAACCTGCGTCCCCTGCATCAGCAGGTGGACTCTCAACCACTGCGCCACCAGGGAAGCCCTAGGCATCCTCTTTTTTAAATTCATTAAAGAAAAACTTCATAATACTCCCACTCCATACAAGTATACACATCCCTCCTCTTATCCCACTCCCCAAAGGTCGAAAGCCTAGTGGGTACCCTCCCATAACTTTCATCATGCTTGTGTACAAACATTTATTCCTAATAGAGAGTCTGAATTTTTTGTTCTTATAAAAACTGAATTATACTGTGTTTAAGACTCCACAATTTCCATTTTTCTCATTTACCATAGATACCCTCCAGAACAATTCATACAAACCTAATTCATTCATTTACACTCACTTGAATTGAAATTATGAATACACCAAATTATGTTTATGCCAAATATATCCTATTGAGGGACATTCAGGAGGTGTCTCAATTATGCTTTGTTTTGCCACTAAAAAGTGTGCAACAAACATCGTTGATTAGTTATTACATTCCCCCACTTTCATATCTGAAGACTATATACTCCAAAATGAGATGTGAGGCAGTAATATGTATTTCATATTTTAATAGATATTATTACACTACATTCCCAAAGATAGTAACAATTTACAATCTTAGCTACAAGTTATGAGGAGGCCTGGTTTTCCCTCCCCACCAGCACTGTAAATTATTAGCCTTTTTTCATTTTGCCACTTGATGAGGAAAAAATGACATTTCACATTATTTAATTTGCATTTCTGAATGCTGGTAAGGTGAGTCACCTCACTCTTTAGTAAACTTTAGTTAGTAGATCAGACTTTTATTCTGGACAGACAATATGCTCCTGGGAAAAAAGGAGGAGTTGGACTAAATCTCTAGCAAAATAATGTGGAATAACCATTTTAGCCAGAAACCAATCCGTGCCTGAAACTAGTCCAAGGTTTGGCCATTGTGCAAAAGACCTTGACCACATTTGAAGGAAGACTCTCAAAAAGCTTGCAGAGACGTCTAAATTGCAAACAACACGACCACAGAGGCAGGAGAGATGACTGCCAAGTTCAACATAAACTTGTTTTTGACTCCTAAGCATTGCCAGACCTGGAACAGAGGCAAAGCTGATCTTGACTGCCTGAAGCACTCAACTGAGAAGCGTTCTGAAGCCATCAGGGCTCAGGAGAAAAGGGAGACTGAGGAGCCACGTGTGCTACAGGTACCACTGGCACAGGAATCTAGAGGGGCCGTATCCCAGGTGGGGAATCCTGATCCTGTCCCCCTGTGGGAAGAGAGTAGGATTGGCCCCTGCAGCTCAGAGGTGGCTGGACCCCTTTGATCTGGGTGGGAGGAAGGACAGCACCCCCATCACCAGCTCCCTCATCCCTCCTCCTCACAGAGGCTGCAGGGCTCAGTGCGGTCCTACTCCTTCCCCACCAGCCCTCCCCTTCCTTGATCCTTTCTCATTTTATCCAGAAGTCACCTGAATAAATGTGTTGAGGGTAGTGGAGAGGACACGGAGATTTTCTGCACCCTAAGTCCACCAGGAATGGCCAGACAGTGCAGGTAAGGGGGAAATTAAATGATATTCGAAAATCTGCAGAGAAGAGAAATTGTAGGCAAGATGACAGACGTCCAATCTATGGTTCTCTTCAGAGAATTAGCTTTCAAACCAGAAAAACAACAACCACCTCTTATTGCTGAAGCTTAGAATACCTGTATTTCAGCTGCATCCAGGATGGTGTACATCCCTCTCTCTAGCCTCTCCTCCCCGGGCTCCCCACTCCTTTCTCCCTAGAACTGCGCCACCCTTATCAGGACACTGCCTGACCCCTAGTGGCCACACTGCCTTCAGCTGCACCAGCTGAGCTGCCTTTATCTGCTAGCTTGTCAAAATTCTAATTTGCTGACCGGTAAGCGGCATTTCCTTTGAAAAACTGATGTTTGTAAACCGCCACAGTAATGGGTCTCTGACTTTAAGAGGGTCTTCAAAACAAGTAAATTTCAGAGAAAGTACCAGAGAGGCCTAAACACCAAAGAACACAAGCAATCCTTTGTCGTGTAACAGCGCTACTTGGCATTTCTCCTGAATCGATTTTCTCTGTGACCGTAAACTCAGGTTCCAGAGCCCTGAGGTCCGTCTTTTTAAAAAGGAGTAAAGAATTGCACTGAGTGGAAGGAAGTGTCCAGGGGTCCACACAGCCATCGGAACCCACCCTGCTCAAGGCTTGGTGAAATAGGAAAGCCTGGAAAACAGAATATTTTCAGACCTGTGAAACGTTTGTGTCTTGGGGCTGAACTACCTAAATTAGTTCTGAACAGTGGGGAAAGGCAATGGGAGTTCGTGGGGCTGTGAAATAATTTAGTTTCTAGTCTATTTCGTGAAGCATTCAGCAAGGGGTGGAAAGCAACTGAAAACTGAAGCAAATGGTTTTGACTGAACCACAACGAGGTCTAGTCCAGAGCCAACTCCAAACCCCACCCTGCTCTGGTCAGATCTGACTTAGGATCAGCCGGGCTGAGCCTCCAGAAGGAAAGTCTCAGAAGCCACAGCTGAGGAAATCTAGGGTCGGCAGGGTTTCACAGTCCACACACATACAAGCGCGTGCGCACGCGCACACACACACACACACACACACACACACACACACACACACACAACTGGCCTCCAGTCCCAGATGGCTCTCAAAATAGAGTGACCCCATTTTAAAAAGGGCAAGAGATCTGAACAGACATTGGACCAAAGACAACACTTGGAGGTCAAATAAGTATACGAAAAGATGCTCAGTACCATTTATCATTAGGGAATTGCAACACAATAAATAAAGTAGTATTGGACTATAGCCCCAAGTATAAAATAAATATCCACGAGTCCACACTGATATAAATAAGTGGTGGAATAAATAAATTGGAAAGTACAGACAAATCTCCCATGATGGAGAATTCCAAATAATTTATGTAAATGCCCCCTGATTAAGGAGACCGAGCACAACAACCTCCCACTTCTTAAGTGTGGGCTGTACGTAGGGAATTCCTTCCAAAGAGCACAGTGTGGAAAGGGAGAGAAAGGACGTGTGACATTACAGTGGAGAAACCTGACCAACCTACCTAGAACAGATGGTGAAGTCTGGCATCCTCAGTGATAGGTCGTGTGGACAGTACACACCCTTGATAGGATGTGATGAGAATGACACTTTAACCTCTGTGATCTTCCTCCCCCAAACCCATAAGCCCGGTCTAATCACAAGAAGAACAAATCCTAGCTGAAGGACAGTCTACAGAATACCTGACCAGCACTACCCAAATCTGTCAAAGTCATCGAAAACAAGGGAAGTGTGAGGGACTGTCATGGCCGAGGGGAGCCTAGTGAGGCGTGACAGCTAATTGTAATGTGGTCCCCTGGACGGAATCCTGGAACAGAAAAAGGACATTAGATAGAAACTAAGGAAATGTGAATAAAACATGGACTTTAATGAATAATAATAATGCATTAATATTGGCCCATTAATTGAGACAAATCTTTCAAACTAATATATTGATAGTAGGGGAAACTGGGTTTAGGGTATATGGAAACTCTCTATTCTATCTTTGCGATTTTTCTTTAAATTCAAAACTATTCTATAACTAAAATGTTTATTCAAAAAAAAAGTAGATGAGCAACTCATCCTGGTTTGGCCAGGACTTTCCTGGTTTTGGTACTGAAAGTATGGCATCTTTGGAAACCCCTCAGTAAGGGCAAAACAAGAGGGTTGGTCACCCTATGATACTCCAGCCCACTCCACAATAGAAATTCCTGGGAGGCACTAAGAAAGCATTAGCAAACTACCCTAGCTTTCCCTTCCTGAGGTTTTGGTTATTTGTTGCCTAAATTCTTTTAGCACTGAAATGCTTGTGACTTCTCATAACTGACCTAAAACCCAGCAAGGCACAAACAGTAAGGATTTTACTTCAGTGGAAATGTCCATGGTGAGAAAAGAAAACATTCTCAGACATAATCAAGTTCACACCTCAACGTTTCCCATGCTCAACGTCTGTGGCTTGACAAATCATGAGTAATTCATAGAAACAGCTATGGCAGCTCTGATGGCTTCTTACAGTATGAGACACAATTTCAGCGATGAATCACCTATACGGGCAAAACAAGTCGTGTCTGTTATCTGACATCCTATGAGAAACTGAAGTACAGTATGGTCAGAGCTGGCTTGGGGACAGTTCAGCTGGAAAACCATCCAGGACACATCTATAGTGCTAAATATCATGAAGACGCTAAAATGCCACTGGAAATATAACAAGGTGGAAAAGATGGAATTTTCCAGAACTCCTTTTAGGGAGGTCACTGTCCATGGCTGGAAGAAATACAAATACTACTCAGCTCTAAATCTTTCCTAGATACATAGAAACAAAGGAAAGTCACCCCACTGATGGTGGTGTGAGGGCATGTCTCATGAATGCTAGTTGGACTTACACACATGGATTTCGGAACTACCTTTCAAACCTAAACCACTGTAAATAGAGAAGGATCTGCCATGAGATAAGCCACGAGGTTGGAAAGGTGTGGAGCTCCCCCACTCCCCCCACCCTCAAAATCCACCCCTGATCCCCCATCCCCAGCCAGGCACCAAACTCCAGAGGTGAGCCAGTGAATTGCATCCTCAAGAAGGGTGGGTCCAGTTACCCTGAGGCCTTCAGTTGCCCTGAGATGCCTGTGCAGGTTTGGGACTCTGCCCTTCCTGCACACAGAACTCAACCCTTCCTCCAAAAAAACCTGGAATAAATTTCAAACACGTGTAGGTTTGAAGAGTAAACAAATTATTAGCCTGCCAAGGCCTCCGCTAGTCGGATCCAGGGCAGGGAGGGCACCGTATTGAGGGCATAGGGCCCAGGCTTTAAGGATTCTAGGTTTAAATCCTGCCCGGGGCTCTTACAAATTATGGAACTTTGAGCAGAATCTTGACCTCTGGAACCCTGGATTTCTCATCCGTAAAATAAGGATAATTTTATGCATTCGATTATTTTCAATAGTGTTTGTGAAACACCTGCAATCGTCTGGCTCACCGTGGGGTCTGCATTCCCATTCCCTCCACAGCCTGCGTTACTCAGGGAGAGTGTCCCTACACTCCTCCGCTCTGTGACAGGGTGTCCTCCACCTGCATGCCCCTGGTCTCTGCAGATGGCCTCTCCTTCTCTCACAGAGAAAGGAAGTAGCCAGAGAGAGGCAGCTCCCTCGGCCCCAGGTATCCGTACCCCGTCTTCGCCTTCCTTCCTCCTGGACGAGGCCCACCTCTTGACCACTGCAGTGGAGTCCTCAACGCTGACCTGGGAGACTGGGCTCTACTGATTATTCCCTCCCTCTTTCTAATCGGCCCCTTTCTAATTGGCCCTTAGGCTTGCTCAAGTATCTCATGATTTATCGTTTTGTTTTAAAAAAAAAAAAGATTCTTCATTGACTCCACTCCAGGTTCTGCTTGGGAATATCAGTCTTCCCACCAAGCCAAATTCCTTATAAGGCATGTCTAGCTCACCGTCTTCTACTCCTCAACCCCCAGAGTCTGCCGTCCTCCCATCACTCCCCTAGAGGGGCCTAGGTACCCCCCTCTCTTCTCTACCCACACACTGTGGGCTACCCCATCCTCTTGGAGCTTCAATTAGTTCAAATGCTGAGGACTTCAAAGCTCTGACTTTAGGCCCTCTCTGCAGACCTTTATATCCAGCTATGGGTATCTCCATTTAAAGAGGATTCACTGGAAGGGGAGATAAATTATGAACTTGTCTAAGGCATTGTATTAGTCTGCTCAGGGTGGCATAACAAAATACCACAGACTCGATGGCTTGAACAATGGAAATTTATTTCTCATAGTTCTGGAGGCTGGAAGTCCAAGATCAAGGTGTCGGTGGGTTTGGCTTCTTCTGAGGCCTCTCTCTTTGGCTGGCAGATGGTCACCTGCCACTGTGTCCTCACATGGTCTCTCCTGTGTACACACCCCAGGTGTCTCTCTGTGTGTCCAGATTTCCTCTTCTTGTAAGAACACCAGTCAGATTGGATCAGGCCACCCTTCAGCCTCGTTTTAACTTAATTACTGCTTTAAAGGCCCTGTCTTCAAATACAGTAACACTCTCAGGTACTAGAGTGTTAGGGCTTCAACATATGAATTTGAGGAGAATGCAATTCAGCCCCACAGGAATGTACTTGGTATGTCAACTTAAGTTGCATGAGTGAGTCCAAAAGTCACTTCAGAATCAACATGTCCACCACTGTCTCCATCTTTACCCCTCAAACCTCATGCTCTGAGCTATGGGCTCTTCCCAGGACATGCCACCCATTTGGCTCACCACCTACCCTGGTCAACCCATCACAAGCACACCTCTGCAATCTGCTCACTTCTTTCAATCCCCTTAGCAAAAAACCTGGTCCAAGCCACCACCCTCTCTCATCTGGGCTATCACAAGGATCTCCTAATTGGTCTCTCATCCAGTGGTCTGGCTCATCCACAACCCATTCTCCACGTGGCAGTGAGAATGAGCCTTCTCAAATGTGATTCTGATCATGTTAAAACCTTACTTAAACCTTTCAGCAGATCCCCACTGCCTCAGAATGAAGTCTGCATTCTTCACTATGGCCCACAAGGACTTATCTGATCTCAGTCCCTGCTTACTTCCCTCACTCTGAATTTCTTTCAGTTCTTCAAATGCACTACTCTTTTTTGCATGTATTCTTTACTCCTTCTGGGACACCCTCCATGTTTTCTCTAGCAAACTCTTACTTGTTCATCAGTTTTTAGATTAAACATCACTTCCTCCAGAAAGTTCTCCCTGATCTCCCCCACCAAGGGGGTTGGGTACCTCCCTTTGCACTGCACTGCATGGTTAATTAGCTGTCTCCTCTACTAGACATCATAAGAATAGGAAATATGTCTGTGTTGCTCTTCTCCCAATGCCTAGCACTGTGTCTAAAATACAATAGATACTCAATAAATGTTGAATGAAAAATATTAGTGAATGCAAGCATAGAATATGGCAAGAGTAAAGGACACAGTGAGAGAAGACCTGGGTCCTTGTCTCAGCTCTGCCATTAACCAGCTACATCACAGTGTCTGTAGGCCAAATTTGACTGGGCTAGAAGCTCATCTCTCAATGTCTCTCTTCATGCTAAACCACTATAATTCTTCATCTCTGATCCCAGGTAGAATAGACTGTGTTGCGTATCCAAGAAAGAGACCTTCTGCCTGCTATTGATTCAGACAGAATGCCAATAGCTTGATGGAAACGTAAGAGGCCCAGGAAAGGCCAGCAGAAGACAGAAGTAATAAAAAAGACTGTTCCCTGACACTGAAAGTCTTCTGAATCAAGATGATTATACAAATCATTCTTGACAACAACCCAAAGAGAAAACAGACACTGAATGCAATGACTTTTGCCGTCCCCTCCCCAACGTGTTTCTCTCTCTTCCTCTGTCACCCTCCCTACACAAACTCACAGATTCTCATTCTTAATAAGATGTGTGTGTGTATGGTGGGGGGCTGGCAGCTCTTCAATTAAGATGATTATGGATCAAGTTCCCAAACATCCTCTTAGCTTGAGGAGATTGTTGTCTATTTCCAACAAGGAAAACACAATTTGTTTTAAGTTATAAAGGCTCCTTCCTGGTTTGCAAGAACTAGGAAGGGGGGAGGCTGGTGAAAAAATTTAATTAAGAAGCCACATCTGGAAGATTTTTAGTCAGTCATGGAAAATAGTGGGTGCGTGTGCTACAGACCTGAAGACAACCTGGCAGCCTGCCTTTCTCTTGTTTTGTTTCTCCTCTTCTATTTGAGTCAGAAGAAGCAACTCCTTCTCCTGTATGCTTGGTGTCAGCAATACCAAACAATAAATGTGACTAGGGCAGGAATACATGTTCACAACAGAAGAAAACTTCAGAGGTCTGCCAGTACATTTGCCTTATAGTGAAAACAGGCCTAGCTACAGAGTTGCAAAATTTATGTAGAAATAAAATGAACCCAACACGGAGGAATTCCACTCAACACGAGTGCTGTGATGCAATTTGCCAAAGTGCTGTGGAGACAAAGGTGAATAAAATAGAGCCTTGTCCTTGAGGAGGTCAGTCTATCACCAGGGTCCTCAACCTTGGTTGTCCACTGAAATCACTAAGGAGCTTTAAAAAACACTGATGCACTGTTGGTGGGAACGTAAAATGGTGCAACCACTGTGGAAATCCATATGGTGGTTCCTCAAAAAATAAAAAATAGAATTACCATGATCCAGCAATTTCATTTCTGGATATATACCTAAAAGAATTGAAAGCAGGGTCACCCATGTTCATAGTAGCATTATTCACAAAGCCAAAAGGTGGAATTAAACCAAGTGTCCATCAACAATGAATGGATAAACAAAATGTGGTGTAAAAATACAAGGGGATATTAGTTGGTCTGAAAAAGGAAGGAAATTTTGACACATGGTATAACAAGGATGAACTCTGAGGACATTATCCTAAGTCAAATAAGCTAGTCACAAAAAAGACAAACACTATAACTCTAATTATATAAGGTACATAAAGTAGCCAAATTCATAAAGAAAGAAAGTAGACTGATGGTTGCCAGGGGCTGGGGGCAGGAGGTAATGGGGAGTTATTGTTTAATCGGTACGGAATTTCGATTTTACAAGATGAAAAGTTCTGTGGATGGAACTTCCCTGGCAGTTCAGTGGTTAAGACTCTTAGCTTCCACTGCAGGGGGCACGGGTTCCATCCTTGGTTGGGGAACTAAGATCCAGGATGCCGCTAGGCGTGGCCGAGAGAAAAAATTGTCTAAAAAAAAAAAAAGAAAGGAACAAAAAGAAAAGTTCTGTGGATGGGTAGCGGCAATGGGCGATGGTAGCATTGACATACAATGTCAATGTATTTTATGCCACTGAACGTTAGATTTAAAAATGGCTAAGAGAGGGCTTCCCTGGTGGCGCAGTGGTTGAGAGTCCGCCTGCTGATGCAGGGGACGCGGGTTCGTGCCCCGGTCTGGGAAGATCCCACATGCCGCGGAGCGGCTGGGCCCGTGAGCCATGGCCGCTGAGCCTGCGCGTCCGGAGCCTGTGCTCTGCAACGGGAGAGGCCACAACAGTGAGGGGCCCGCGTACCGCAAAATTAAAAAAAAAAAAAAAAAAATGGCTAAGAGGATGAAGTTTACATTACTGGTATTTTACCACAATTTTAAAATAATTAGTTAATTAATTGATTTTAAAACACACACACACACACACTGATGCCAGGGTCCCACCACCAGAGAGCCTGATTTAACTGGTCTGGAGTACAGCCTGGACTTGGTGATTTTTAAAACCTCCCAGGAGATTCTAATGTGCAGCCTCATTTGAGAAGCACTGCTGTGGACCATAAAAACCACTGTTCTACAGAGACAGATCCAAACCTGGTGTTAGAATACCTGGGTTCTTCATCAATTGAAGCCACATGAGTGCTTGAAACTTTGCTGAACCTCAGTTTACCTCTTTAAGTGTAAATTTACATGATAACCCACCCCATGGTGGTGTTGTGAGGATTCATTTCAGTTAGACTAGGTGAAAAGATTTTATACTTTAACAATCATAAGACATAACTAAATAAAAGAAAAATAAGCACAAACAGAGATAATTTGCTTTTCTCCCTGACATCTAAATGCCTTTATTCAACCCCCAAAGTGAAATGGATTTCTCCTTCCCTCCTTCAAAAGTCCCAAAGAAACTTGTCAGCATCTTTATTGTAGTACCAACCCTGCCTCCAAGTGACCTAGGTATATGTCTGCTACCCCACAGATCTTGGTTCCATAAAGGCAGGCCACGACTGATGCATGGCCACAGGCCTCACCGTGCCCAGCACATAGCAGGCATTCAATAAATATTTGCTAAATTGGGTTGAACTGCATTATTTCACATCATGTAAACCTGAGGCATTCAGTGCATTTCAAGCAGTATGTCCCCGTCACCAGCAGACTCATTACTCCAAGGACAAGCTCTACTTCCATAAATAATAAGATACGTATGCACAGAGTAGGAGTGGTGGCCCGAAAAACAAAGAGATGTTGTGACGCATACATGGGATCACAATCCAAACAAGGGTTCTACCATCCCTGACACCCAAGCCACCCAACCATAGTCTTCTACTTTGGTACAAATATTGGTGGTATTATTATCAACTTGAAGGGTCAGCCAATATGAGACTAAGATGATAACACATTTTTATAAAATGTAAAGGTATTTTTCCTTGAGTCCTTAGGAGATATTAAAGCAGTGAGCTGGGTCAACCCTCCCAACACACAAGACGATCCACTGCTGAAATATAAGGAGAAAGAGACAACATTTACTGCCCCTACCTATTATTTAGTCATCCCTCTCTTAATCAGGGTATTAGTTCAAAAATATAAGTCGCGGGCTTCCCTGGTGGCGCAGTGGTTGAGAGTCCGCCTGCCGATGCAGGGGACACGGGTTCGTGCCCCCGTCCGGGAAGATCCCACATGCTGCGGAGCGGCTGGGCCCGTGAGACATGGCCGCTGAGTCTGCGCGCCCGGAGCCTGTGCTCCGCAACGGGAGGGGCCACAACAGTGAGAGGCCCGAGTACCGCAAAAAAAAATAAATAAATAAATATATATATATAAGTCGCTCAGAAAGGGCTAATTTGGACATATAATATACAAAGGTATTATGTAATCTCATTTGGCCTTCCATAAACTCTAACTGGGAAAACTAATTTGGGAAGAGATGGGGGGAAAGAAAATTACTATTTTTTGCACATTTGTTATATGCTAGGCCCTTTATTTTCTCATTATATTCTCACAACAACTCTATCAGATAGTAATGTGTTCAGCTGCAAATAACAGAAACACTGATCTAAAATGACTTAAGCAAATAGGATTTATTTTTCTCACATATAAAAGTTTGGAGATAGGAACTACTGTCACTGGCTCTAGGACTCTCTTGGCCTTTCCTTTATGTCTATTTCCTCTTGACCACAAAATGGGAGCTCTAGCTCCAGACGTCACAGCCATGTTCAAGGTGAGAAGGGGGAGGGGCCATGCCCACTGCATTTGTTCCTCTTTCTCTTTTTTTAATCTAGAAAGCAAATGCACTCCCACTGACTTCTCCTCATGTCTGTCTTAGGCTGGGTTCTCTAAAATTCTTGTGCAAGTGACGTATTGAGGGAGTGTTTTCAGAGAAGCTCTTAAGGGAGTAAAGAGAGCAGGCAAAGATGTGGGTTCAGCTGAAATCTCACCTCAGCCTGATCCCACCACAGAGCCATCTCATATTGAGGCTAGGGGTTCTGGCTTTCAAATCGTGTTAGTCAGCCATTAGCTGCAGGCTGCCAAGGGTGTAAGGTATAATCTCCTAGTCATTTCCCAGCAAGGACGCTTCCTGTTGCTGAAGGCAATTCACAGCAGGGGGGAACGGGTACATTGTCCCAGTAAAGGAGAGCTGAACAGGCCACCAAAGCATCTTCTACCATCTTATGGTCTAAAACTAGGTCACATGGCTGCCTCTGAGTACAATGGATATTTGGAAAGTAAGTATCTGGATTTTCAGCCTCTACTGTGAGATATGAATGACTCAGTTGGCCAATCAACAACGTCTTCGAAAACACCTCCTGACATAGGACCCTCACTTGTTAAAGAGAGAAATCTTTTTTCCTATTCCTGATATTTCCTTCCATGTGACATGAATTCCACTAAAACAGTTATCTCAAACTTTTTGGCCTCAGGACCCCTTTAAATTCTTAAAAATTATTGAGGATTTTTAAAAGCTTTTATTAATCTAGGTTATGTCTATGGTTATTTACCACATTAGAATTTAAAACTGATAAAATTTTAAATATTTATGGGAACTCCCTGGTGGTCCAGTGGTTAGAACTTGGTGCTTTCACTGCCAGGGGCCTGGGTTCTTGGGAAACTAAGATCCTGCAAGGCATGTGGCACGACCAAAAAGAAAAAGAAAAATTTTAAATCTTTATGTATTAATTCATTTTTAAACAATAATAAATCCATTATCATAAATAACATTATCAAAAATAATTATATTTTCCAGAAAAAAATTTTAATTAAAACTATAATTGTTACATATTTTTACGACCTTAGTGTCTGGCTTAATAGAAGACAGCTGAATTCTCACAGCAGCTTCTACACTGAGTTTGTTTTGCAATATGTTTTATTTGAAGTATATCAAGAAAATCCAGCCTCACAAGTATTTAGAATTGGAAAAGGGAAGAGTAGTTTAATATTTTCAGATAATTATAGATATTCTGCTTTGATACTACACCAAAATTCAGTAAGTGGTAGTTTCTCAAATGTTAATTGCAACGTGGAATATAAAACTAAATCAATGAACTTTACAAACCCTGATAAATTAAAATTCTCTGACCTACCTTGCAGTTTGAATGGATTTTTGTAACATTATGCATTGAATATTTTTAAAGTTTCGTTTCACTGAGTCAATTTGATCTTCCAAATGCTGCCTCATTTCATTATACGGTATCCAAAACCACATTAATATCATCACCAATAACAAAAGAAAAGTCTTTATTTTTTTTTAATTTTATATTTTTTTTATACAGCAGGTTCTTATTAGTCATCCATTTTATACACATCAGTGTATACATGTCAATCCCAAACTCCCAATTCATCACACCACCACCCCACCCCTCCACCACTTTCCCCGCTTGGTGACCATACGTTTGTTCTCTACATCTGTGCCTCAACTTCTGCCCTGCAAACCGGTTCATCTGTACCATTTTTCTAGGTTCCACATATATGCGTTAACATACGATATTTGTTTTTCTCTTTCTGACTGACTTCACTCTGTATGACAGTCTCTGGATCCATCCACGTCTCAACAAATGACCCAATTTCATTCCTTTTTAGGGCTGAGTAATATTCCATTGTATATATGTACCTCATCTTCTTCATCCATTTGTCTGTCGATGGGCATTTAGGTCGCTTCCATGACCTGGCTATTGTAAATAGTGCTGCAATGAACATTGGGGTGCATGTGCCTTTTTGAATTATGGTTTTCTCTGGGAATATGCCCAGTAGTGGGATTGCTGGGTCATATGGTAATTCTATTTTTAGTTTTTTAAGGAACCTCCATACTGTTCTCCATAGTGGCTGCATCAATTTACATTCCCACTAACAGGACAAGAGGGTTCCATTTTCTCCACACTCTCTCCAGCATTTGTTGTTTGTAGATTTTCTGATGATGCCCGTTCTGACTGGTGTGAGGTGATAGCTCATTGTAGTTTTGATTTGCATTTCTCTAATAATTAGTGATATTGAGCAGCTTTTCATGTGCTTTTTGGCCATCTGTATGTCTTCATTGGAGAAATGTCTATTTAGGTCTTCTGCCCATTTTTGGATTGGGTTGTTCATTTTTTTAATATTGAGCTGCATGAGCTGCTTGTAAATTTTGGAGATTAATCCTTTGTCCGTTGATTCGTTTGCAAATATTTTCTCCCATTCTGAGGGTTGTCTTTTTGTCTTGTTTGTAGTTTCCTTTGCTTTGCAAAGGCTTTTAAGTTTCATTAGGTCCCATTTGTTTATTTTTGGGTTTTTTCCCATTACTCTAGGAGGTGGATCAAAAAAGATCTTGCTGTGATTTATGTGAAAGAGTGTTCTTCCTATGTTTTCCTCTAAGAGTTTTATAGTGCCCGGTCTTATATTTAGGTCTCTAATCCATTTTGAGTTTATTTTTGTGTATGGTGTTAGGGAGTGTTCTAATTTCATTCTTTTACGTGTAGCTGTCCAGTTTTCCCAGCACCACTTATTGAAGAGACTGTCTTTTCTCCATTGTATGCCCTTGTCTCCTTTGTCATAGATTAGTTGATCATAGGTGCATCGGTTTATCTCTGGGCTTTCTATCCTGTTCCATTGATCTATATTTCTGTTTTTGTGCCAGTACCATATTGTCTTGATTACTGTACCTTTGTAGTATACTCTGAAGTCAGGGAGTCTGATTCCTACAGCTCCGTTTTTTTCCCTCAGGACTGCTTTGGCTATTCAGGGTCTTTTGTGTCTCCATACAAATTTTAAGATTTTATTTTCTAGTTCTGTAAAAAATGCCATTGGTAATTTGATAGGAATTGCATTGAATCTGTAGATTGCTTTGGGTAGTATAGTCATTTTCACAATATTGATTCTTCCAATCCAAGAACATGGTACATCTCTCCATCTGTTGGTATCATCTTTAATTTCTTTCAACGGTGTCTTATAGTTTTCTGCATACAGGTCTTTTGTCTCCTTAGGTAGGTTTATTCCTAGGTATTTTATTCTTTTTGTTGCAATGATAAATGGGAGTGTTTCCTTAATTTCTCTTTCAGGTTTTTCATCGTCAGTGTGTAGGAATGCAAGAGATTTCTGTGCATTAATTTTGTATCCTGCAACTTTACCAAATTCATTGATTAGCTCTAGTAGTTTTCCGGTGGCATCTTTAGGATTCTCTATGTATAGTATCATGTCATCTGAAAACAGTGACAGTTTTACTTCTTCTTTTTCAATGTGTATTCCTTTTATTTCTTTTTCTTCTCTGATTGCAATGGCTAGGACTTCCAAAACTATGCTGAATAATAATGGCGAGAGTGGACATCCTTGTCTTGTTCCTGATCTTAGAGGAAATGTTTTCAGTTTTTCACCATTGAGAATGATGTTTGCTGTGGGTTTGTCTTATATGGCCTTTATTACGTTGAGGTAGGTTCCCTCTATGCCCACTTTCTGGAGAGTTTTTATCATAAATGGGTGTTGAATTTTGTCAAAAGCTTTTTCTGCATCTACTGAGATGATTGTATGGTTTTTATTCTTCAATTTGTTAATATGGTGTATCACATTGATTGATTTGCATATATTGAAGAATCCTTGCATCCCTGGGATGAATCCCACTTGACCATGGTGTATGATCCTTTTAATGTGTTGCTGGATTCTGTTCACTAGTATTTTGTTGAGGATTTTTGTATCTATGTTCATCAGTGATATGGGTCTGTAATTTTCTTTTTTTGTAGTATCTTTGTCTGGTTTTGGTATCAGGGTGATGGTGGCCTCACAGAATGAGTTTAGGAGTGCTCCTTTCTCTGCAATTTTTTGGAAGAGTTTGAGAAGGATGGGTGTTAGCTCTTCTCTAAATGTTTGTTAGAATTCACCTTGAAGCCATCTGGTCCTGGACTTTTGTTTGTTGGAAGATTTTTAATCACAGTTTCAATTTCATTACTTGGGATTGGTCTGTTCACATTTTCTGTTTCTTCCTGGTTCAGTCTCAGAAGGTTATACCTTTCTAAGAATTAGTCCACTTCTTCCAGGTTGTTCATTTTATTGGCATAGAGTTGCTCGTAGTAGTCTCTTAGGATGCTTTGTATTTCTACGGTGTCTGTTGTAACTTCTCCTTTTTCATTTCTAAATTTATTGGTTTGAGTCCTCTCCCTCTTTTTCTTGATGAGTCTGGCTAATGGTTTATCAATTTTGTTTATCTTCTCAAAGAACCAGCTTTTAGTTTTATTGATCTTTGCTACTGTTTTCTTTGTTTCTATTTCATTTATTTCTGCTCTGATCTTTATGATTTCTTTCCTTCTGCTAACTTTCGGTTTTGTTTATTCCTCTTTCTCTAGTTCCTTAAGGTGTAAGGTTAGATTGTTTATTTGAGATTTTTCTTGTTTCTTGAGGTAGGCTTGTATAGCTATAAACTTCCCTCTTCGAACTGCTTTTGCTGCATCTCATAGGTAGAAAAGTCTTTAAGTATTAGAAAGCTGTAAAGCCTATGGTGGCAGATACAAGTTTCCTAAAATTCTAATTTTTGCTTGTAAACACAGTTTTATCATTAGCAACAAATACTGTCAGTTACCTTGAAGTGACTGTCACTTCATAAGAGAAAATGTTTGCCAAATGCCCAAGTCTGAATAATCATAGTTTGTCAGTAATGTGTGGCAAGTAAAATGATGTTCTGGAGGGGAAATCTAGTTCAGCTCACAACTCAAACAATAGCACAAATGCTTTTCCTCTAGAAAACCACTGTGTTCCTGGATGCAGCAAAAGTACACTCAACCATCGGTGTGAGAAAATTAACTATGTTCATCAAAGTCATTCTTAAATGAAACCCTTTGGGTTTTTTTTTTCTTTCTTTCTTTTTTCCTGGGTGTGTGGCAGGAAAGAACATAATGACTACTAGGACAGTTTGGTGTCTCTGCCCTGATTCATGCTAAGGCACAAGCAGCTTCACCCACCTTTGTGTTTGCACCATCAGTGCAAATGTCAACACAGTGAAAAAGGCAAATAACCTCTTAGCGCTGTTATGAAAATACATCTGATCTTGCTGACCCCCTGAGAGGGTCTTGGGGACCCCTAGTGTTCTGAGGACTGTACTTTAAGAACCTCTGCACTAGAAAGCAATGCCAGATTCACCTTGGCTTCCTGTCTGCCAACTGGCTTCCAGAGAGAAAGAGGAGGCTGAACTCTGCATCCCCAGACCCTTCTCAATCTCAACAATCAGAACTCATTTTTCCTCCCCTCCACGGGAGTGAATTAGAGTTCCTGCCATTACTGAAAATCCTCTCAGTTAATTACCATTTACAAAATCTTGCTCAAAGCTTTTAATCACTCAGTTTACCTCTTAAGGTAACAAGCTGCTTACAGCAGAGTCCCTGAACCAAGAGGGGGCATCTGACCCAGTCTTAGACAGTTCGATGCTCTTTCCTGGGAATTTGACCCAGGTCTGCTTGAATCCCATCCCCTAAACAGTAGGTATCTGTCTTAGTCTTTTAACCAATAGGTCTGGGGAAGTAGTCCCTCTTGGAACAAAGGGAAGATGGCTTCTTGGCATTGTGCCCTCATCTTTTGGAATCAGCATCAGAACTTGATTTTGACTATGCAAACCCATGGCAGGCAGTCACCGTGAGACTGCCAATCAAAGTGCACTTCCTCGCAGGCATGAGTGAGAGACCCGTTAGAAAACCAAACATGCTTCCCTTGAATCCAAACCTTGAGCTGAGTGACTCTGAGGCTGAAGATGAATGATCATTCCCCCTAAAAGCAGTCCCAAAGAGACTGTCTGGTAGCTCTTGCTCCCTGTTTCCTAGTTCTATCAAAGGGCACAGTCCACGCATCTTTATTCCTGTTCTCTAAGCTAACCCATAGCCTCCCCAACAAAAACCCTTTTGCTAAATCAGCCAAAGTCTGTTTCTGTTGCTTGCACCAGATGACTCTAACTGATTCAGCCCCAAAGACAAATTGCAAACTCTGCCCTAGGAAGCACAAACTACTTACAACCCCCCAAACCACAATTTTCCAGGCTTGATAATGTTAATATCCACCAGGCGCCCATTATATTTCATTGAGGCCCAGGAGCTGGGACTTGTGCATATTTTCACGGCCACTGCATTCATTTCCATACCGCCTACTGTCAAGCCACACTGGGAAGTCTTTCCACAGCCATTTCCTGGGGAAGCCATGATATTTCCCAAAGCCCTGAAACAGAACCTTTTAATTACTATTTGATAGAGGAAACACTATTTGCTGGATTTTTATACCATGCTTTTAGCACAGAATATGCTAGGGAAATTAGCATTTATGCTTTAGTGCCATGGCTGAAACTGAAGCCATATAAAACCACGAGGTTGAATGTACTATTATCCTGATCGCACTGTCCAGTCTCTGGACAGGTATGATGTCTCTATTGATTCTCCACAGTCAGTGTTATCAAGCTTCTTATCACTGAACAGTTTGATGAAGAAGGGATTGGAAATATGGCAGTCAGAGTCACTATATGACATTCAGGGTCAGGTGCATATCCTATATGCTGGGCTCACAAACTGAGATGGCTAAGGAATCAGGCATGTACCAAAACTGAAAATAGCAGGTGGGGACAAGGGCCAACTGAAGAACTCATGCCTCGTTGCAAGGGAGGAGGCTGGCATTCCTCTCCAGACAGTGGGAGGCTTCCCTACAAAGAGATTTGTGAACTTTGTAACCACAGGTAAGTCTAGTTTCTTCACTGCATCTCACTCTTCACATCATGAAGTGGCGATGGAAATAGGGTCGCTTTGAAGTTCCAATGAGATAGGAATATTGAAATGTACTTGTAAAACTTTGAAAAGGATGGGTTACTATAATCTGTCTAGTATTGTGTTTAATGGCAAAGTTTACATGCTCTCAATGTCATTATTTAGTAATGCAGAGATGAAAGTTGCCATGGGATTCTGCTCTTTAAACAGAAGACACTCTGACTTTGATGCAACAAAGAATTAAGAAAGTAAAATGTATTAGCAGTTCCACACGCAGGCACAGAGACAGAGGACAAAGTCTTCAACATACTGACATCAGGATTAAAATAATGGCCCAATGGCAATGCCTGTCTTTTAGGTGTATCATAGTAGCTGCTTGCAGTTTTGCTAAGTAATCTATTATTATTATTTCATTCAAATGCTATACTACTGGCTAGAGTTACAATGAATTGATGGGCTTCCCTGGTGGCGCAGCGGCTAAGAATCTGCCTGCCAATACAGGGGACACAGGTTTGAGCCTGGCCCGGGAAGATCTCACATGCCGCGGAGCAACTAAGCCCGTGCACCACAACTACTGAGCCTGTGCTCTAGAGTCCGCAAGCCACAACTACTGAGCCCACATGCCACAACTACTGAAGCCTGTGCGACTAGAGCCCGTGCTCCGCAACAAGAGAAGCCACAACAATGAGAAGCCTGTGAACCGCAACAAAGAGTAGCCCCCGCCTGCCACAACTAGAGAAAGCCTGCGCGCAGCAGCGAAGACCCAACACAGCCAAAAATTAATTAATTAATTAATTCAAAAAAAAACCAAACAATGAATTGACAACCTGAATTGACATGATCACGCCAGATCATAGTGAGCAAAGAAGAGAAGACTGAAGTTCCTCTGGGCAAACTACTCTGTCTATGCTCAGTCTTGAGAGTAAGCAGAATGGTGGAGGGCATGCTGAAACCCAGGAGAAAAAATATCACACACAAAAAATTTGTTCAAATATTTGTGTCTTAAAACTTCTCCTCACAAGAAAAAAAAAAATCTATAACTACGTGTGGTAATAGATGTTAACTAGGGTTACTGCGGTGATCAGTTCACAAAACATACAAATACCAAATTGTTCGGTTGTATACCTAAAACTAATACAATGCTATATATTAATTATATATTAATTTTTTTAAAAAGGATTTGTGGGCTGGATTTGACCTATGAGCACCCAGTTTATATCCATTGACCTAAAGGGTGTCTGAAAAGAACAAACACAATTATCTCTTTAATTGAATTAAATGCCAGGTGTATTTGCATTCCTTGTCAAATACCTTCTCTCATTCAACGTTCACAATAACCCTACTAAATAGGTAAAGAATTCCTCATCTGTACTTATCAGAAAAATAAGATTCGTATATCTTAAATACCTACCCCATGTTACATAGCCAATAAGTGATTTTGCTGAACTTTTTTCCCGAGTGTGTCTAAAACCCTTATTTTTTCCAGGAAAAACCAACGGCTTAAATGTCCACATTGCACAGACGGATGTTTTGTTCAGTCTAGGAAGCTTTAAAAATGTTGAATTCATTACAAACACTCAACAATCAAGAAATGTCACATAAAAATCTGGATTTCCAGCTTTAGGGAAAGACAAAATATTGCGCCTTTGGCAACTCTGGACATGCTGGAACATCTGGCAACCTTGGATGGACAGCTGCCATTGGCACTGCCCACAGGGGCTGGTTGGTAGCCTTACCCCTTTGATGGGGCCAGGTCTGCCCCTTTGTATCCCACTGACTCATATCACCTGGGTACATCTGCTGACTTTAGTTGCCTGGCCTTTTGTGGACACTGCAGTTTGTCCCATCCCCCGCTTCTGTTCAGCATGTGTTTTCATCCCAGACAAAGGGAAGCAGCTACATCCTCCATTACCCTCCCTGGGCAGGAAGTCTGGGAATTGCGATGAAGCCCACTCCATCCAATGAAGTACAGCTAATTTGCCTGTGGACTTCACTTGAATTCCCTGCCTATGGCAATGTTTAGGATTTGAATGCTTTAATCAAGGTATTTTCATATGAAATCAGTATGCTCTTCCCTGTTCTTACTGACCAGAAAGGAATGTGCATCTTTGTTTAGACTTTAGTTGTGTAAATAGCCATTTTACTCCAAGTGGCACTAGAGAAGGTACAGAGCTTAACTGGTAGGACACATGAGTGTTTTGAGTTGAAGCGGGCATGCAGATCTGCATGAAAACACTTGTCAACTTCAAGCAAGCAAAACCAGCACTCTGCTTCCTCACCAAGCACAAATGCTAAAAGCTAACAAAGTCACCTTAAATGATATCTAATATCCCAAGTCTGAGTTGTAGAGTACCAAGAATCATTTTGACCTACACAGGTCAATGGGCTTATTATAGGTAAAAAGAAAAGAAAAGAAAAGAAAAGGAAAGAAAGAAAGAAAGAAAAGAAAGGAAGAAAAAATACACACATACGTGTATACACACACACACACGCACACACTGTCAAATGAAATAATTCACTAGTAACTGGTTTTGCCTTACTTCCCCAAAAAGTCTTCCTTGACTAATTCAATCTCACCTTTATACAATTTCCCTGAGCAGTCGTGTATTCAGTCTACATTATATTATTTTATATTTATTGAATTATTAGTTCTTGGAACTGAATTGTCTAATTTAAGTGCCGAAGGGAACTTAAAGGATCATTTAATCCAGGCCTTCCATTTTATAGATGAAGAGAACTGAAACCCAGCAAATTTAAATCATTCGCTCAAGGTCACAAATATTGCTGATCAAGGGCACACCTGACCGAGTTCCATGGTCTTTATACTCCAAGGGGCACTCATTTATTATGCATCCTCCCAAGCACCTTCTGAAAATGGTGTGGCCAGGTTATGATGTCTGTAATTTACCTTAAACACTTCAGCTCAGACTGTGTTTGCTAGTCTCCATGCACACTCTTAGGACAGTTGGTTGCCCTAATCAAGAATTCACAGCTGCCATTTAATCAAAATGCCACACACCAAAGAGGAGTATCACAAGGCTTCAGCTACCTTCAATCAACACCAGAGACGTGGCTGATTTTAATAAATGTTATTAATAGTCTTTCACTGGTGAAATTAGTGACTCGTTTAGTAACATAATGGATACTATAAATGAACTGCCATTGGTAAAACCGTTGCTGCTCAAGAGAAAATGTTTTAGAGACACTCCTCACCTTTTCACAAGCAAGGTCAACCCCTCACCTTTGCCCATAAGGATGGCGCTCAGAGCTAGAATAAGAAATGGTCCTACGTCCAGCCCTGATTTCAGAGGATTCTGGTTGGCTGCTACCATTATAAGGTTAACTGAATCCTGCCTCTAGCTGGGGCATCTGTCTCAGCTGAATCCTTCAAACAAGATGTGGCTAGAGGCCCAAGAAAGAAGAGAACTGAGACTTCCTGAGATTATAGAACATGTTGTGTGAACTGTTTCTCCTTATTGATACGTGTTTTTAAAATAAATGTCCATATGTGCACAGAATCAGGCTAAAGGCTCACTTTGAATATAAACAAGTTATAGTGAGATTGTCAAGAAGCATCCACTGTTACTGAACCCTAAGATGGGTGGCTACCAATACCCACCAGAAAGACTTTGATAGTTGTGAATGACTGTTATGAGTTGAACTGTATCCTATGTTGAAGTCCTAACCCTCAGTACCTCAGAATGTGACCTTATTTGGAGACAGGATCGTCACAAAGGTAATCAAGTTAAAATGAAGTCATTAGGATGGGCTCTCATCCAGTATAACTGGTGTCCTTATAAAAAGGGGAGATTTGGAGGTAGACACAGACAACAGAAAGAACCCACATGGAATGAAGGCAAAGATCAGGGTAATGTGTCTAAAAGTAAACAACACACAGATGGCCATCAAGCCTCCAGAAGCTAGGGGTGAGGAATGGAACAGATCTGTCTCATAGCCCTCAGAAGGAACCAACCCTGCCAGTACCTTGGTCTTGGACTTCTACCCTCCTGAGCTGCAAGACAATGAGACTGTTATTTAAGCCACCCAGAGTTTGGTCCTTTTTTACAGTGGCGCCAACAAACTAACACAATGAGCAGATAGGCTTAGGTCTATTTGTAAAAAGGTTTCAAAAATTGGTTGGACTGATAAAAAGTCCAGTGTCACAAGGGTTACCAATAGCTACTAACTGTGTAATTCCCAAAACATCTAATTGCATTAAGTTGTACCCCTGCTTAAAAATCTAGTGAACAACCTTAGTAATGATAGAAATGATAATGGAAGGATGAGGTTGACACTACCTAGACCCACTGTCGATGCTCTCTAGCCAAAGTCTATTGAAAACACACCTGCATTCAAAGAAAGTTGTGTTTACTGTCTCACTGTAACAAGGGAGAACACACACCAAAGGGAGTCATGGAGGTCTTAAGAAAAGGGTGTCAGAAAGGACTGATAGGATCTGGACTTGATAATGATTTGGGAGATAGTTCAAGGAAACAGGCTTTGCTCTTAATTGGATGCTGTCAGGAACAGGGTGATTCTATTATTGGGTATTTTAAATAATTCTCATATAAAAGGCAAAGGAAAAAAGTGAAGCTAAAACTGTAACTGGTAAGGAAGCAGCAGCCACTCATATTAGCCCATAGGGAAGGGAGTTTTGTGGTCTGGACAATGCTCTTCTTGTTATATGGGCTCACACAGGATTAAGGAGTCCTCATATTTTTCCCTCGTTCCGTTACTGTCACAGAATGATCCTGCATATGCTTGTGTTCTGTAAAATTTTTGATGCTCAACAAAACACCCAAGTTTTAGGCATGAATGCTAGGCCCACTCCTGTCAGGACCTGTTTCTCTCTTTCTCACCACTGATCAATCTTAACATCATTAAAAGTAGGATAGCTGGATAATCTGTATCTCCAGGTGTGATGCAAGAAGCAGTATACCATATGACCTCAGAAGTACTCTTGTCGTATTAAGCCTCTAGACCAGCACTGCCCAATGGAAAGAAAATACAAGCGACATATGTGATTTAAAATTTTCTAGTAGCCACATTTTAAAAAAACAACAATAAAGATGGGAAATTAATTTTTTTTTTTTTTTTTTTGCGGTACGTGGGCCTCTCACTGTTGTGGCCTCTCCCATTGTGGAGCACAGGCTCCGGATGCACAGGCTCAGCGGCCATGGCTCACGGGCCCAGCCACTCCACGGCATGTGGGATCTTCCCGGACAGGGGCACGAACCCGTGTCCCCTGCATCAGCAGGCGGACTCTCAACCACTGCACCACCAGGGAAGCCCGGGAAATTAATTTTTAAGTGTATTTTATTTAGCTAATATATCCTAAATATTATCATTTTAATATGTAATCAATATAAAAATATTAATAAATTGTTCAACATTCTCTTTTTTCATAGTCTTTGAAATCTGCTGTGTATTTTACACTTACAGCACGTTTCAATTCAGATTAACCATAATGAATACGCCTAATCGCCACACATGGCTAGTGGTTGCCATATGGACAGTGCAGCTCTAGACCCAACTCCCAGTTTAGTGGAAATATGAGGAATAGAGGAATACCTCTCTCCATCGAAGGAAGAATACAATTAACCTAATCTAATTTGTGAAATTCTACGTGAAGGATTCAGTTCCTGCAACAAAAAAATGGTAAGGGAAAATAAACGGGAGGAGAGATGTTTATAGATTAAAGGATTCTCAAGGGACATATTATCTGTGTAAATGCAATCTGCGGACCCTGTTTGAATTTTGATTTCAAAAATCAAACCGTATAAAGATATTTTTGAAGTCATTTGGGGAAACTGAATACCAGAGATTGTCTTTTGGATGGTATTTAAAAAATATTGTTAAGGGACTTCCCTGGTGGCTCAGTGGTTAAGAATCTGCCTGCCAATGCAGGGGACATGGGTTCGATCCCTGGTCCGAGAAGATCCCATAGGCCGCGGAGCAACTAAGCCCATGTGCCACAACTACTGAGCCTGCGCTCTAGAGCCCGTGCACCGCAACTACTGAGCCCATGTGCTGCAACTACTGAAGCCCGTGCACCTAGAGCCTGCGCTCCGCAACAAGAGAAGCCACCACAAGGAGAAGCCTGCTTATGGCAATGAAGAGTAGCCCCCGCTCGCCACAACTAGAGAAAGTCCGCGCGCAGCAACGAAGACCCAACGCAGCCAAAAATAAATAAATACATTTATTTAAAAATATATATATTGTTAATTTTGTTGGCTGTGATAATGCTACTGTGGTTATATTAAAGAAAAGTGTTCTTATCTGTTAAAGCTATAGGCTGAACTATCTGTGTGTAAAATAGTATCATATCTGGAATTTGCTTTAAAATATTCCAGCAACATTTTTAAAAGTAGGAAGGAGGTAAATGAAACAAAAGTGGCAGAAGGTTGACATGATGTGTGATAGGTACCTGGGAGTTTATTATACTGTTTTCTCTACTGTTATGTGTGTTTTAATATCTCCATAGTAAAAGTGTTAAAAATAAGTGTGATAAGAGGAAAAATCATCTATCTTTAGGTTGTGGTGAAGTTTCACTGGTGCATACCTAGGTCAAAACGTATCAAATTGTACACTTTAAATATGTGTGGCTTATTGTATGTCAATTAAACTTCAATAAAGTTGTTTAGTAAAACAATCTATCATAGGACTACACATACCTGGGAGCCCAGTATAAATGAAATCTCAACTGAAGTGGGAGACAATTTGTTAGAACTTTTTGTTGCAAGTGACAAAATCTCAATATTTTTCTGCCTTAAAAACAAAAATAAGGAGAGGTTTACTGTCAGGTCTAGTATTTAATTTTACCCTACTTACAAGCTAATAAGTTAGACTGTTACTACTCCAGAGATGCTGGCAGAAGACACAAGACTCCTGGATCAGAGACAAAGGACTTGACTACTCGTGGCACAACAAGCAGCATGTGCGTGAGCATATTTACTTTGGTTCCCTTGACCCCTGAGTCCTTGAGGGTGACATGATACGGCTCAGATGGGTGCTCTGTGCACAGGAGGTTTGCATCACAGCTGAGGAATACTACGCTTGGGGAATCCATCACTTTTCTAGCAAGCAATAAGAAAGCCTCCTGTTTGTCCCGGAGGCAGACATCACCTCATCCTTCAAGGTTATCTGCTGCAAACATAACTGTGAAGAATGGCCCTTGGGTTCTTGGCACACTCAGCCATATATATATATATATATAGAGAGAGAGAGAGAGAGAGAGAGAGAGCGCGAGAGAGAGAGAGGGAGAGAGAGAGAGAGAGCGCGTGAGGGATCCATGGAGAACCGTCTCTCTAAACAATTTTTAGATAATGTGACTGATAAATTCTAGTAGTAACTCTATAGCTTCAGGCATAGCTGGATCAAGGAGTACACATGATACATTTATGTCTCTCTCTGTCGCTCAGCTCTTTTCTCTGCTGTGTTGGCATTACTCCCAGACAGATTCTTTATGTGATACAATTACCTCCCATTGGTTGGGCTTGGGTCACTCCCTTTTCCCTGATCTATGGCCAGGGGATAGACTGCTTTAGCTGGCCAGGATCAGAGCAACTTTGTGCAGGTGGGTTATGTAGTACGTAAAGCACCACATATAGGTGGCACCATTCATACCAGATATCATAGATCTGTAGTATACGAATTACAATAATTTCCAAAAGATGGAAGTATAGGTGCTACATGGGTAGCCCTGGACAGAATCATCATCAGTTCATCACCAAGACGGGAGATGGGGTCAATCCTATCCAAACCACAGAGTGGTTCCCCAAAGTGACACCAAGGAGCATTTATCAGCAGTGGGAATGGATGCTGGACATACAAAAATAACAGATTCCCACTACAGGCTGGTACAATTATCCCTGTTTTCTAGATGAGGATAGTGAGATTCTATAGTAAGGAATCTGCCCAAATCACATAAACTACAAGATGAGACAGACTCAGATGCAGAGGTGTCTGATTCCAGAACACACCCAGTTTCCACTTAACCACCCCAATTCACTGTCCTTAATGGGGTAAGTCTGAGCTTATTTATTTGGTGTTCAAAGCCCTCCATTGAATGTTCCCACTTTACCCACCTAATCTCAACCTTCACCGTTCAAAACTGAATCTGCCCTAGGAAGGAGTCTTTACTACCCTCACTCATTCTTGTTAGGAACCCATGACCCTTCTATTCTTCTCATTTGAAATAACCATTCTTTCCAAAACTCAAAGACCTGTACTTCCTTGACGTCAGCACTTCCACCATAATCTCCAAGTTCTTTCATAAAATCAAATATTCCACATTTGTTTGAAGTAACCCCAACTCACTACTCAATTTCCCCAATGGAGCTTAAGTGCTGAGAAGCTAGAGGTCATGTCCTTCCTTACAGACAATAGACAACAGACAACTTTAGGAGTATCTGGCCAGCCCCAAACTCCCCTTCTCAGAATTCTTTCCACCCGGACAAGGGTGGACAACTAGTGGCCAAGTTCGCATTGAGCAAGGCTGCCAACCTGGCCTTAGCGATTGGAAAGGGAATGGTCAGCTGCCCGACGTGGAGCCAATCAGATTCTCTCCTGAGACCTGGGCTTGAAACTGAGATCTCGCAGTGACTCATCTTCCAGGATGAGTAGCAGGATGGCTACATTTGATCCTGTGCTCTGGGAAGCAGTGAGAGCCATTTTGCAGAAAGAGGAATAAAAACAAACACTAGACTGTGAGCAAGAATTGGAGAGCACAAGTTGCCTCTTCCAGGAGGCTTTCGAGTTTCTGATTCCAATGTCAAGGCCTGCTAGCACTGTCTACCCCTTTGTTTTCCACGTGAGACCCCTGGATTAGTCTGAAATAAGTTCCATGCAATCGAAAGAGCCCAGGCAGACTTAACCCAAGACAGGGCACACCCCAAGCACTTACTTTTATACTTGGTGAATACAATGATAAGGTAAATGATTTACATGTTATTACATGGTATCCAGCCATTCATTTACCAGTTATTTCCATCTGTGCTTTAGAGGTGGCAAAGAGGTGCTGGAGGAGGGAAGCCAGTGACAGAGCAGCAGGATGCAGAGTCCCCAGCTGACTTCTGCAGGGCTGCAGGGATGGCACGGAGCGCAGATTGTGGGATGCTGTGGAGAGAATTAGGCTGAGCTGGTAGGAGGGAGAAGCGAGCACAACTCGGCGAGTCCCAGGCAGGCAAACAGAGGCATAATGCGGCCGCGCACCAAGTCCAAGAAAACAGAAGGGGAAGGACGGTGTGGGGCGGGGGGGAGTCAGGAGAACTGGGGAGAAAGATACATGCACAGGCTCTTCTGCCTTTTGTGCATTTCTGTAGCACAGACGGCTGGAGAAACTAATTTTAAAAATCACCTGCTTTCCATTACGGAATCAGATTCTCCTTTTCATTACCATCTCTTTTCTCAGACTCAATGACAGCCTGTTATTGGATTTTTAATCTGATGAAATTGATGTTGAAGGAGAGGAATGTATTATTTGAGGCCTCAAGGTTATGTCAATTTTGCTGGTTCTCAATGATTCATGTTCTGTGTTGGGCCCTACATGGAAGAGCCTCTCTGGGGAATCCTAGATCAAGCCTAGGGATGCAGGGAGAACAGGGGCAGTACTGGGGACCCTTTCCGCTCTGCCTTTCTTCACTTCAAAGGCCTAAATGTTGTTTGTCTCATGAAGGGAGAGACCTAGGAGTAAACACTCCTGGGAGAGCTGCCTGGTATGCAACTCTACCTCATCAGCTAGTTCAGAAAAAGGAGGAAAGCAGGGGTCTGATTAGGGTGTACATAAAGGAGAGTGGACAGGAGACTCCCAGGGACAGTAAAAGTTTTAAGAGCTCCACACCTTCATGTATACTGTTCCTTCTCTATGGGCTGCATTCTTTTTGTTTTGTTTTTTGTTTGTTTTTTTTTTTGCGGTACGCGGGCCTCTCACTGCTGTGGCCTCTCCCGTTGCGGAGCCAAGGCTCCGGACGCGCAGGCTCAGCGGCCATGGCTCACGGGCCCAGCCGCTCCGCGGCATGTGGGATCTTCCCGGACCGGAGCACGAACCCGCGTCCCCTGCATCGGCAGGCGGACTCTCAACCACTGCGCCACCAGGGAAGCCCCTATGGGCTGCATTCTTAACCGCCTTCTTTGCTTGTCACACTCTTACTTCGAGACCCAAACGATGTCCTTTCTTCTTGTCTTCATACTTGTCCAGGAAGCACCAGTTTCACCCTCCTCTCTTTCCCCAACTCTATTATGGCATTTACCACACTGTACTAGAGTTTCCAAAGAATTTCTGGAAGGACAGCTTAGTAGTTAAGAGCACAGAGACTGGAGTTGAAACCACCTGCCAAATCCAGGTTCTGTCACATACCAGCTGTATGACTAAGACAAAATATTAAACCTCCAAGGTCCTTACTGTCTTCATCTATGAAATAGGATCATAGCACATGCCTCATAGGGTTCTTCTGAGGATTAAACATTATGTGCTTAAAAGGGTGTCAGATGTACAGCGGCACTGTGTAAGAGTGAGCTCTCACTAATATCATTCCCCTCTGGGCTACTAACTCCCCAGGAAGTCAAGCCTGGGTTTGATTTTATCCTTGGCCTCCAAACGTGACACTATTGACTTAAATAAATCTTTGCACTTGGTCAGCTGACCGAGAGCCACAACTACTTGGCACACAGCTCCACCCTCACCTCTGCCCAGGACTGAATTTCCGCTTGTCCCAGGAAGCCTCCCTTGGAGCACCAGGCCCCCCAGCCTGTCTATTTCTTCCTCTCCCGGATCTCCAAGTTCTATGCACACACTGCCTTTGAGTTCCTCTTATTAAAACACCAAAATTTCAGCAAGTCATCTCCCAGACCCAAGACCCTGACCAAAGCTCCTGGTCCTTCCCATGGCAGCGCAGGAACTACCTCTTCGGACTGGCTGACTGATCTTCTGTGTATCACTCATTTTGGCACCAACCCTACAGCTAAATAAATTCTACACTGAAATAACCTTAGAAGACAAAGACAACACTTTTTTTTTAATTACACATGGAACACATGAATAAATCCTCACTGCAAAAAAAGGGGGGAAGAATAGAGAAAGATAAAAAAGACGAAAGAAAAAAAGAAACTACAGAAATATAGAAAATACAAAGCAAAGCTCCTCTACACCCATTCACACTCTTTCCCCAGAACGCATCACCGTCATCAGTTCACCGTCTCCTTCCAAAGCTTTCTATGCCCTTTTGCACATGTAAAGAAACAGCAGCTTTGTTTTGCTTGGTTCTATTTACATAAATGGGATCATCTGGGGGCTTCTAGGCTGCAGCTTGCTTTTTTCATATAGAAGTCTCCCTTAGAGATCTTTCCCGAATTTCAGAGGTTTCTGTAAGATGTCTTTACATAGGCTGTTCTCCTGCTGATGGGTACTGAAGTTGTTCCAAACTAAATGACTTCATTTTAGCGTATCTTCCATCACATGAAGTTATCATTTTAAAAATATAAATTTAAATAAAAATGACTTCTAGATTTTTTTCAGTATTCCAGTTTTTAAATTTCTGTAGCTGTATATAAAAATAATCATAAAAACCTTATTCCTAGGTTTGTTTCTATATACCTAAGTAGCATTATGATAAAAACAATGTAAGACAAACAAAGTAGAGGATCTATACTTTGCATTTCTTCTGACACACAAGCTTTTGACGTTGGACAAGTGTATTAGTTACATATTGCTGCTGTATAACAAATTGCCCCAAACTCAGTGACTTAAAACAACAGGCATTCATTGTCTCACAGTTTCTGTGCATTAGCTCAGCTGGATCCTCTGGTTCAGGCTCTCACAAGTGCAATCAAACTGTCAGGCAGGCCTGGAGTCTTTGCTGGCTGTTGCCCAGAGACATCAGTTCCTTGTGGTGTGAGGCTTTTCATAGGGCTGCTCGTATGCGGCAGCTGGCTTCACCCACAGAGAGGGCTCGGAGGCAGAAAGACAGAGAGAGAGCACTAAACAGAAGTCTTAGTCTTTTGTAACCTAATCTCAGAAGTACCATTCTATCACTTTGGCCACATCTATTCATTTAAAGGGTGGGTGGGGGGCATAAATTAGGAGATTGAGATTACCAGATACACATTACTATATATAAAATAGATAAACAACAAGGTCCTATGGTATAGCACAGGGAACTAGAGTCAACACCTTGTAATAACCAATAATGGAAAAGAACCTGAAAAAGAATATATATATATGTATATATATATACATACGTATGTACAACTGAATGACTTTGCTGTACACCTGAAACTAACACAACATTGTAAATCAACTATATTTCAATTATAAATAAATAAAGTGAGTCAGCACCTCTGGCTGTCAGCTGAAGGGAGGGGATGACACAGAGGGCAGACACCAGGAAGAGGGATCATCGGAGCCATCTTAATTAAAGGCTATTTACTCCAGGTAACTTGGCTTCTCTGTACTTCAGTTCTGTCATCTGTAAACATCTACCTTATAGGAGACATTATGAGAATTAAGAGAATTAAAACATGTAAAGTGCTGAGAACAGTGGCCGGCACACGACGAACACTAGAGAAATATTAGCTAAGTATGGATACAAGAATAATGCAAATGCATATGCCTACTTTGTACAACGCACAGTACTAAGTCTGCAGTGGTTGTTCAAGAAACACTTGCCTTAAAAGACCCCTAATTATTCAAAAGAAGTTTGAGCACGTGGAAATTACCCCAGAAACAAAAGTACTTTCTAAAGGTAAAAGTACCTACCATAATTACCAGGGGGGCCTCATAGTCACCTCCAAATTTCCCACAATCTCTCCCCTTATCGGAATTTCCAGCCAGCAAGCTCCAATGCACTCCTGAGTCACCTCTACCTCTAAACAGAAAAAGCCACACTTCACTCTGAAAATGCACACCAGTTACCTGACTGCAGAAGCTGCCTCATTTGCAAAACCACACAATTTGTAAGTTACAGAAAGAAGATCCGAGAGCCTGTCTGCCTAGCTGAAGCATTTCTCACCGGCTGCTCAGCGGTTTAGGTGAGATTAGGGGTCCCCTGTGAGTTTTTTTTTTTTTTTTTTTTTGTGGTACGCGGGCCTCTCACTGCTGCGGACTCTCCCGCTGCGGAGCACAGGCTCCGGACGCGCAGGCTCAGCGGCCATGGCCCACGGGCCCAGCCGTTCCGCGGCATGTGGGATCCTCCCAGACCGGGGCACGAACCCGCGTCCCCCGCATCGGCAGGCGGACTCCCAACCACTGCGCCACCAGGGAAACCCCCCTGTGAGTTTTTACAAACAAGACCCACCCTGATATTGTTACTTATTATACCCCTAGTCTTTATTTATTTTTTTAAAATATTTATTTATGGGCTGCGTCAGGTCTTAGTTGCAGCACATGGGATTTTTCGTTGCAGCTCGCAGGCTTAGTTGCCCTGCAGTATGTGGGATCTTCGTTCCCCGACCAGGAATCAAACCAGCGCCCCCTGCATTGCAAGACGGGTTCTCAACCACTGGACCACCAGGGAAGTCCCTACCCCTAGTCTTTAAAGGGTAGTACAGAGAGGGAGATGGGTTAAGGAGCAGTGTCCTACTTCACACATGTCCCTTTTGTGCAATCCAGGACTCAGTGGGTGGGGGAGGGAAGCCAACCTGTCCTCCAGCAGATGTGGTAAATGGGTCATGAATTAGGCGACAACAAAAGGCTGGACCTTTCCCCCTGCCCTCCCCAGGCCACAAGTCACCCAGCAGTAGCAGCAACTCCCAAGGGCAAATAAACACAACTCAGCACATGGGCCCTCCTGATAGAGGGCTCTAGCTCACAGCGCCCAGTGTGCAAAGCCACTTCTTTCTGATTCAAAAGCCCCAAGGAAGCAGGAAGACGGAAGAAGGACTAGAAAGGCCAGCCTGGCACCCTGGAAAGGTCACTGATGTGGGTGAGCAGTCAGCCTGTGCGTGCTCACCCCACTCACCCTTAGCCACTGCCCAGAGATTTTTTTTTTTTAATTAACCAGGTCAACGTAATCAGAAGTGCAATGATGTGAAGGAGGAAGCAAGAAGAAATGTCTCCATATCACAGGAGGCGTCTGCCAGGGTACGAGTGGATGGATTCGTTGTATTTTTGGAAAAGTAAACCAAATTCTCCCTGCAGAGAATTGCTTTTCTGTCCTTTATTTCAACACCTCTAAAACCAAATTGCTTTTAGAACACCCAGGGCCTAGCTGGCTGGAATACTGAAATCTCATATCAACATGACAAGGGTAGGGACCCACTTCTCCAGAGAGTGCCAGTAGGATCTGAGAATGGTGGCCACCTGCTCTGAGAGGCCAGAGCTGGAGAGAAAGAAAACAAATTCTAGTAATAAATTCCACTTGCTTGGGTTTTCAATGAAAAGTGGAAAATATTCTATCTTCTCCAAGAAAAGTGAAACTGGGTGATTTATTTTTTCTGTTGTTGTCACTATTGTGTTCTTTATGCTATAAAAAGGTAAAAATGAAACAAACAGAATATGATTAAATTTTTTCCTCTCATGGCCAGCTAAGGAAAGAATTTATGTAAAGTGTACCCACAAAATTCAGTGCTTTATTACAGCTGTGTAACTGTTTTGTGTTGAGTGTGCTAACCTTGACTCCTTAACCAGACTGTAAGTAGTTGTCGGGTATAACTGAAAGGGATGTAGGCTAGTAGTTAAGAAGGAGGGCTCTGAAGCTTTTCCAATATGATCACCTGTGTGATCTCGAGCAAATTAATCTCCCTGTGTCTCAACTGTAAAATGGAGATGATGACAATAATATCCATCATGTAAGATTATTGCAAAGTCCTTAGAACCATCTATGCCTGGCACATAGTGGACACGCAATAAATATCAGTTATTTTCTTGTATTCCCCAAAGTACCCTTCCAAAAACTCAGATTCAGCCATGTTATTGTGCCTTTCAAAACCTACAGTGGCTACCCCTTCACATTGACATAAAGGTCCTATCAGGCCAATTGAGGCTCCCATGCTCCATCTCCACACTCCCAAGTCCCAATGCATTCCCTCACTGTGCTTTAGCTGCTGCTACAGTATCTTCACCCCCGCCTATTCATCTGAAAACCTCTTCCATGAGTGTTTGGTTACCGGCATTGCTCCCTTACTATAACAGAGACTAAACTGGAAGCATTCTCAGAGCCCAAACAGTGGCTGGTACATAATAAATGCTCCGGAAACATTTACTGAATGACTGAATGACATCACATCTATTATTTTTCAAGATTTAGATCAAATTCCACCAATTCCATGCATGTAGTCTTTCTAGATGCCCTGTATAAGATTAAGCTTTCTTTCTTCCGGCCTCTAACAGTATATTTCTTGGACAGATTTTATTCACTGATACTCATTAATATTATTAAACATTCACTAAGTATTTTTTTTAAATAACAGCTAATGTTAAGCAGTGCTTATGATGGGCCAGGTTCTCGGCATATATCAAACTCACTTAATCCTCACTATCCCACCTATAAAATAGGGGCTCTTTTTATTCCACTTTCTCAAATGAGGAAATTGAGGCACAGAGAAATTAAAGAACTTGTCCAAAGTCACACAGATGGTAAGCGGAGGCCACCGTTCTTCACCCAGTCCTTACCACCGTCTCTCCTACACCTTGCACCAAAGTCTTGGACTTTGAAGGGATCTCAAAGATGAGAATGCGTTGTATTGGAGGATCACCCACTGTCCTCCGGGGGCTTCAGGACCCAAGCCACATTTCTGACATTCTTAGATTTTGGAGATCTCGAACTCTCCTTTTAGCCAACTCTGTCCACGAACTCCCTCCCCGGCCTGCTAGCAAGTCAAAGGCGCTCGATTCAACGAAGGCTTCGGCAGGTCCGATGAGAAAGGAGTAGTTTACCTCCTCTCCATCTTGGGAAGCAGGACAAAGGAGTGACCCAAACACACCCCTAACAGCCCAGCACTAGGTCCCGCGCCCGCTGCAGACCCAACCCCAGACCCTTGCCCTGCTCTCGCCCAAAGCTCCGGGTCCTGACCCCGCGCTCCAGACTAAAAGCTGGCCTGGCCGAGCGGCACGCCTCCCCCGCGCGCTGCTGACTCAACCCAGGGAAGTGAAACGTCTCGGTTTTTTCCGACCTGTTGTAGTCGGGCGCCCGCGTCCTGCCCCGCCCACCATCCAAGGCCCCGCCCCGCCTAAAGTTGTCCTGGATTGCGCCCGCGGGAAGCGTCGGCGTGACTCCCCGGGGTGCGGCCAGAGGGCTTGGGCAACGCCTTCCCAAAGAGCGGCCCCCGCCTCCGCAGCCCGGAAAATCAAGACCCCGCGCGCGGCGGCTACAGCGGCGACCGGACATGCTCACTGGCGCGGGTCGGGCCCTCAGCCCCGGCAGGAAGCGCCCGCGCTAGGCGGTTCCCCGTGCTGCCAGCTGGAGTCGGGCGGAGCCGGCGCTCCAGCGCAGGGTGGCTCTGCCAGTCCCCGCGCGCCTGGGCGGCCGCACACGTATCCAAGCGTCACGTCCGCGCGCGCCCCCGGGGCTTGCGTCAGCTGCCGCTCCAGGAGCGAGTGGGCCGTGGTTCTGCGCACCGCTAGGCTTCGGGGCTGCGACGCCTCCGGGAGGAGGAGTCTGGGGGCGCGGAGGGGTGTTCGGAGCGCCGGGGACCGCGGAGATCGTCAGCGCGGTTCGGCCCCCCTCCCCCGCCTGCCCGGCGCCGACCGCCTCCGCTGCTCGGTCCCGGGCTGGGCGCGGTGGCGTTGCCCAGGAGCCCGCCGCCCGCGGGGCGCGCACCGCCTTGACCCCGGCGGCCCCGCGGCAGGCAGGCGCCCGCAGTTCCATGGTTGGTTCGGAACGCGATGAGCCGCCCGTCCTCCACCGGCCCCAGCGCTAACAAACCCTGCAGCAAGCAGCCGCCGCCGCAGCCCCAGCACGCTCAGTCCCCGACTGCGCCCCCGGCCGCCGCCACCATCTCGGCTGCGGGCCCCGGCTCGTCCGCGGTGCCCGCCGCGGCGGCGGTGATCTCGGGCCCCGGCGGCGGCGGGGCTGGCCCGGTGTCCCCGCAACACCACGAGCTGACCTCGCTCTTCGAGTGCCCGGTCTGCTTTGACTATGTCCTGCCCCCCATCCTGCAGTGCCAGGCCGGGCACTTGGTGTGTAACCAATGCCGCCAGAAGTTGAGCTGCTGCCCGACGTGCAGGGGCGCCCTGACGCCCAGCATCAGGAACCTGGCTATGGAGAAGGTGGCCTCGGCAGTCCTGTTTCCCTGCAAGGTAAGCCCAGGTGCCAGCCGCGCACCTCCACCCGGCGACCTCCCGGAACTCCTGTGTCCTCCAGCCCACTCTCAGGCGCTGAGAGGCAGGTGGCATCTCTCTTATTAAAAAAAAAAAAAAAAAATGTTTACACCTTGTCGACGCTCCCCCATGCCCACCTGTCCACTTTGAGAGTAGCTCTGGGCTGACAGCTGCCCGATCACTGACCCCAGCCTAATTGGCACGCGATCGTTGTTAGAACACTTCACGCTCTCCCCACCCGGAGCCTGCGTACTCTGCAGACGTGTACTCAGGCAGGGTAGAGCTGGGCCGCCCAAGTAAAACTTGGACCGGGAAGCTGACTATCTTTGGGGGATTGAGGAGGGGGGGGAAGGGCGAACCAAACGCACCCTTTACCAGCGCTGGGCTTGGAAGAATTGCTACTGTATTCCTCCTGCACCCCGCGCCTGCTTTCAGCGCACCCCTGACACGTGGGAGCCCTCGGGAGGGTAGCTAAAAAAAGGGTGCCTACAGCCTGTTTTCCTCCAGCAACAAGAGAACCCTGTAAGCCACGCCTTTCCCTCTCCCAGGCTTCCAAGAACTGGGGAGTTGTGTTTTTTTCACTAAGTGGGGTGAAAGCAAGAGTTGATGGGAATTTAACAGGAAGGGCACGCAGGAGCGGTTGTTACAGTTCTTTAAAGCCCATCACTTTATTTTTTATTTAGTTAAAAAATTATCGATGATCTTGCAAAAAAAAAAGCACATCACTGAGACAAGAAGTCAAGTGGAAGAGCAAGTTGTCGCACCTCCTTTCCCACCAATGTTAGGTTTAGTATGCATCTGCATAGGGTTTTTTCTAACCATATATAAATATGCTCTTCCGCAGCTGAATATAGAATCGTAGATGTCAGTGTCAGAAAGGTTTATATATGCACACATAAGTTTTTCTCCAAAAATGGCTTCTGCAACTTGCTGTCTTAAATTCGTTTCATCACACGTATTTTTCTATATCTGCAACCTAGCTCTACCTCCTTGTATTTTAAATGACTGCATAATATTGCATTGTGTGGTCATATTGTAGCATCTGTTTACCTACATCTGTTATTTAAATATCTTCAGGAGCAGTTTCAGAGACATACCTCTCTATGTTACCTTATTATAAGCTAGAATTTTACTATAAAGTTCACTCTCTGAACTTAGAAATAACGTCATTAATATTTCTGTGTTTTTTTGTAAAAGTAACTACTGTCTCTTGGGCCATTTAGGCTGTCTTGCATTGCTGCTGCTTACTTTTATAGGGCAAGAGCTTATTTTTAAATTAAAAATAGTCCAGCAGAGAATTGAAGCTTGGGACTCAAGTCAGTAAAATGAGTGATTTAATTTGGTCTGTGCCGTACCGCAAATCAAGTCTAAAATAGCGTATTCAAATAAGGGTTTGAAGCCGTGTCTGGGCTGTGGGTTTTCAGTCAACCTTAATAAATGACTCCGCTTTCAACTACTCCTCATGTAGTGCTTCCTAATTCACCCAGCCCAGTAGTAGGTTGTTATAAAATTTAGACAAAATAGTTCCAAAATTTTCTTAGGGTCGTGAAGAAGGTGGCAGCCTAGTGATCAAGGGAAGGTTTGGCGATAGGTGACATAAGAGTGGATATTTGAGGTTTGAGATATTTTGTGGGGCCTGGGTGAGGAGGTGGTGGATGCCCCACAGGGTTTCTGGGGAGCCATCTTCTCAGCCTTTCACTTTCCCCCAAACCTTCAGTGGCTGATAAAAGAAATTATTTTAGATGAATTGCAGGTCACAAATGAGCATTGGATATCAGTCAGCTATCCCTAATTTATTTTTAAAAAGCAGTATCATAAAAGCATTATGTTGCTCCCTAGAGAAAGGGAAAGGGACAGTTACAACATGCTGTCTGAAGTATGAAGTTTCACTTTCAGGATCCAAGATTCTGGTTCCTATTGAAGCATGTGTTCTTTCCTAATGTGAGGTCTCTCTTGAAGAAGAGTTCTCCTGGGAATCAAGGGTATCCAGCGTTTCTGTACATGTCAGTGATTTTTCAAGTTCCCATTCTGTAAGACTGCACTTGGACAAAGCCATCGCTTTGCAAGCTGAAATTAGACAGGGTCAACCATCGCCCTGCAGACCAGGAACCGAGCTTAGAAAGTGACCTGGGGGCTCACTTTTGTGCGCATGCATATGTGTGAGATTTGCAGAGCTGGAGTATGCATGCCTCAACTCTGGGTGATCAGTAATCCAGACTGTCGACAGGGCAGCTCAGCCAGCTGGTTTGGAGCAACCAAACTTGGCTGGATACAGAGGCTCAGCAAGCAGCTGCGATAATGTTTGTTGGGGAGGCCGAGAGCAATAGGGAATGGTGAGGTCTGTGGCAAACTTCAGCAAACTAGGTCTGCCTAGCAGGCCCTATGCCTCACACTTGCCCCTGCAAATCATAGGGACTGCCTTGTCACTTGTCCCTACCTGCTCTGAGTCTGTCTCATGGGCTGGCTCATGGGAAAAAACGGATGTTGGGTAAAATACCAGAAGCCAGGTCTCAGGAGTTGCCTAGCACTGCCATTGTTTGCCTGCGAGACCACCTCTGGGGGCCTTGATGTCCTCATCTGTAATGAGGAGATTGGACTGTTCAACTTCTGAGGACCTGTAGCTTCCAGAATTCCATGACAAGAAGGGAGGCTCTGTGGAATGCTTGTTGGATGCCCTTTGCGTGCCAGCTCCTCTGCATGGGTCATCTTTTATGAGTTTGCTTTTCTTTTCCGCAGGTGAGGAAACAAGCGCCTATAGAGAGGTTAAGTGTTAAGTGACTTGTCGAGATCACACAGTGGACCAGCCCATAAACCTGCATTCGGAAGGCACACATCCTTTGTACTACTCACTCTGTAGGGATTTGAATCTGAGCTTATACTCCAAGGCTCCAAAGCATAACTTGAGGTTGACACCGGTAACAAAATCATCCGACTGGATGAGTTCACCAGATGGACACGTCCCAATGAGACAACATAGATGCTGACTCTAAAATTCATTGGCAGGAATGTGGTAGGGCTTGTGGAGTGAGAAGATCCGGCGGGGTGGCGGGGAGAGGAGGGAGGGAACCGCCGACAGACCTAATATTTGGGGGGATTTCAACCCAGCTCTGAACTGCTTGTGCTTCAGTTGCCCCCAAAATGGATGCGTTGTCAAATAGCTTCCTTATGCAGGTGTGGGGTCACATAATTAAAGGCTAGAGTCCTGCCAGCACCTCTGATAGAGGGCACCATATGCGCTATTAGCTCAGGTCTCCTTTTAAAAAAAGGATCTCTATCAGAGCATGGCTGTCTGCCACCTGTGGTATTTTTAGTCCATTCTATGGCCTGTGCCACGCCTGAGAAGTTTAGGCATCCTATCCCCTTATCTCAAACCCACCGCCACCTCCGGGGAGCGTGGGTGTAGGGGGAGAAGTGAAGGTTGACACATTGGCGCCCCCCACTCAACAGTGTATTTTCATATTAGCCAAGTATTTCTCTTCGCAGCCGTGGGAAATGTTCAACCATCGAAGCCCACTTACACTGTGAGACGTTTTCTTTCCACTTTTTCTCTGGCTGCTCTAAAAGTTTCTAACAGCATTATCACCAAATAATTATGGAACTGGAAAGCCTCTGTCAGATTAAGTCTTCCCTGCAGTTGGATTGTGACAGTGTTGTTAGTGTCGCTCAAAAAAAAAAAGTCAAATTAGATAATCCAGCTGAAAGTTAAAAGCTCCTCAGTGTGGACTCATCTAGTCATCTAGACTCATCTAGGGACAAATTGTAAATACCAGCAGGGACAGGTAATGCAAGGTACAGAGGCATCTGACACGTGGCCTCAGGTTCGGGTGACGTCAGGGGCAGTGGGGGTGGTTGGGAGTTGGACCACACATGCCACCTTCAAAGAGGGCAACTTTTGCCTGAGTCTGGCCGGTTGGCAGGGATGGGAATGTGGATGCAGCCATGCCAGACGTTTGGATTTTTTCAAGAAAAGCCAGAAATCTGGATTTTTTGAATGTTACATATCTCAATTTGGGCTTCCCTGGTGGCGCAGTGGTTAAGAATCCGCCTGCCAATGTAGGCGACACGGGTTTGAGCACTGGTCTGGGAAGATCCCACATGCCGCGGAGCAACTAAGCCCGTGTGCCACAACTACAGAACCTGCGTGCTAGAGCCCACGAGCCACCACTGCTGAGCCCGTGTGTCACAACTACTGAAGCCCGCGCGCCTAGAGCCCATGCTCCGCAGCAAGAGAAGCCACCGCGATGAGAAGCCCGCGCACCCCAATGAAGAGTAGCCCCCGCTCGCCGCAACTAGAGAAAGCCTGCGCGCAGCAACGAAGACCCAACGCAGCCATAAATAAATAAATTTTTTTTAAAATCTCAATTTTTTTTTCTTTAACATTGGCCAAATTCAAATGTAAAGCCAGTACTTGCAGGCCCAACCAACCATGTCTGCAGACCAAATTCCAGCTGCCAGTGTGCAACCTCTGACCTGGTTCTCTTCTAGAAAGCATCCATTGAGACTGGACGTTCTCATTTAACTCTGAGCATGCATGAACTTTGAAACTCTGATAGGCCCCAACTGTTACAGCTTATTCCCTTTTCGTCTTTGTTTTGCCCAGAGAGAATGCTCAACCTTCTGGCCTTTGGGAGACCTGAACTGTTGTCCCATTGACTAGATGTTTGACTTTGTACAAGGCACCTGAGTGCCTTTAAGAGAAAGAGTTGAACTAAATGATTATACCAAGGATCTTTTTTTGCCCTAAAATTTGGGAATCTAGCGAGCTGTCCAAGGGAAAAGGGCACTACGCAGGAGACAGGACTGGGTTCTCCTCCTGGCTTTCTGTGACCTCAGTCCAGTCACTTCTTCCTTGAACCTTTTTGTTCGTCAGTTTAAAAGAACGGAGCTAACCCCTAGCTGGTGGGCGCTCTCAGATCAGAAGTGCTGCAGAGGGCTTCTGCTTCACCAAATCAGATGGAAGATGGGTGGGATCACAGTGGTTGCTAGGTGATGGGCGATCAGTCACCTAAAATTCTGAGGGTATAAGCTGATTTGCCAAAACAATTTCAAAGATCTCTTCTGAGCCTCAGTAATTCCCCTAAGACAAAATCCTTTACTTTGGAAATCGTCCCTGCCGTCCTCACTCCCGGCTGAAGTTGACCAGGTTGCCTCCTAAAAGCCTGTGCTGGCAGGCACTGGGGTCCATGTGCATTTCTGGAGAGGCTCAAGATTTTCAAGAACAAAGTTGACAGCTTTTGAATATAAAATCAAGAACAGAAGCCCCAACTAGGAAAGAGTACCAACGTTTAATGCTGATTCTCCACAGAGTTGGCCAAAGATGTTTCACAGGTCGCCACCGCCTGGAACTAGACTAAATCATTGTTACTTAGAGGTGATCTTTAGTACAAGCAGAGCCAAAAGGTACAGCAGGTCTGACCTATAAAGTCCCCAGCCTAGGAATGGATTAGAGTTGCCCTATTTTTGTGAAGCCGCATGTAAAGTGCTGTATACAAATGACTACAGTAAGACCTCAGTGTAAAATGTCTTCAGAGCCAGACTTGCACATCTGATGAAATTTGTGAACTGTGGCATTTCTCATTCCCGCCCGTAAGGTCCTCCTCACTCCTTGAAAGGGGCACAGAGTCGGTACACATTTGCCAGAGTGAACACCAGCCTTCAGAGCCATTGTGTGTTGCTGGTGAGTCACACAGAAAGGCTTCCTGAGCAAATGTGGTTTTGGGGGGTTCTTTTTAAATTTTTTAAAAAATTATTTTATTTTACTTTTTTTAAAAAAAAATAAATTTATTTATTTATTTTTGGCTGTGTTGGGTCTTCGTTTCTGTGCGAGGGCTTTCTCTAGTTGTGGCGAGCAGGGGCCACTCTTCATCACGGTGCACCTCTCACTGTCGTGGCCTCTCTTGTTGCGGAGCACAGGCTCCAGACGCGCAGGCTCAGTAGTTGTGGCTCACGGGCCCAGTTGCTCCGCGGCATGTGGGATCCTCCCAGACCAGGGCTCGAACCCGTGTCCCCTGCACTGGCAGGCAGACTCTCAACCAGTGTGCCACCAGGGAAGCCCGCAAATGTGTTTTTATATTAAACCCGAGTGTACTTTCTGATGCTTGTGAGAGATACAGAAAATTCCCTAGCAGAGTTTCATCAACTTTGCCCCACGTGTGCATCTTTCTCCATTCGTTTCTTAAAAATCGGGAAGCTGTCATTCTCATTTCCAGTTGGGTAAAGGCTTTATTGTAATGAATTTTACACTGTACAGTGTCTGTGAGTAAAAGGTTATCCCCTTCCCAGTTTTCAGCCACAGACACTGTCGAGATGGTTGGAAGGTAACCTGTGTTAAATGTGTGGACCTGGGCCCTGTTTTATAACTTTCAATCAATAAAGGTAGTGTCTTTGGCTCACTCCTTCTTCCCCAGGCTACCTCTTACTCTGGTTGGTTTTTTTGGGTTTTTTTTTGTTTTGTTTTTTTTGCGGCATGCGGGCCTCTCACTGCTGTGGCCTCTCCCGTTGCGGAGCACAGGCTCCGGACGCACAGGCTCAGCGGCCACGGCTCACAGGCCCAGCCGCTCCGCAGCATGTGGGATCTTCCCGGACCGGGGCACAAACCCGTGTCCCCTGCATCGGCAGGCGGACTCTCAACCCCTGCGCCACCAGGGAAGCCCATGATCGTTATTTTTAATGTAGAACATATGGGAGATTTCAATTTGATATTATTTTCCGTAATCCCCACCACCTAAAATAGCCACTGCACCATTTTTGCACAGGTCCTTGCAAACTTACCGCTACATCAAAATATACAAACAAACAACAAAAAACAAGTCAGATGGGAAATCCACATACTATTTCATAACCTGGTTTTTCATCTAACACGTTGTGACTGCTTTTCCACACTGATAAATATTCCTTAAGATCCTGTTTAATGGCTGCATAGTATTGCAGCTCCATAACTCTGGAATGTTATGGAATGGAATGTTGATTATGAATGTATCAGTTATTTAATCCAACTCCAGTTTGTGGTCATTTAAATCATTCTGTTTTCTTACTGTGTTTAAAACGAAAAGAAAGAAAAGTACTGCTATAACTGAATCCCTGTGCATAAGAAAATAATTATTTCCTAATGATAAATTCCTAGATGTTGAACGATAGGGCCAAAGGGTAGGTGCAGAAATCAGAAGCTATTGCTCATACAGCCACATTGCCTTCTCACGTAGAATCATTTACAATCAAGTGCCCACTTCTCTCCAGCGTCACCAGCAATGGGTGTTATCCTTTTGCTTTTCTTAATGCTGCTGCCTGCTTTTTCTCCCTCATGTAACATCAGGTGAGAGTTGGCCCCTCCTGATGACCCACTAACTTTTCATCAGACCCACCCCTGCCTTGGAATCCCCTGCAGCCCCAAGCCCTCTCTTCCTACAAACCATCTGCCTAGCCAGCCATCGCCCCACCCCTCCCACCCCATCCTTCTGAAACTCTGAGTCTAACTCTGGAGATGGATGTGCCAACAGGGCCCTTCTGAAGTAGTAGGAGCAGAGGAGTCTGGAGGCCTCCCTCAGTGGTGGTGTTGGAGCTGCATTAAAAAGGATGAGCAGGACTTCCCTGCTGGCGCAGTGGTTAAGAATCCGCCTGCCAATGCAGGGGACACGGGTTCGAGCCCTGGTCCGGGAAGATCCCACATGCCGGGGAGCAACTAAGCCTGTGCGCCACAACTACTGAGCCTGCGCTCTAGAGCCCGTGAGCCGCAACTACTGAGCCCATGTGCCACAACTACTGAAGCCCGTACACCTAGAGCCAGTGCTGTGCAACAAGAGAAGCCACCGCAATGAGAAGCCCGCGCACCGCAACGAAGAGTAGCCCCCGCTCACTGCAACTAGAGAAAGCCCGCGCGCAGCAATGAAGACCCAACGCAGCCAAAAATAAATAAAAATGTTTTTTAAAATTAAAAAGGATGAGCAGCGGCATGCCCACAGAGAAGGAAGGGATGGAAGATCCTGATGGGGCTGTATGGAAGGCCAGTGCTTGTAGAAATGTTGTTTACCTGGTCCGAGCTGGGTGCATTACCTCACGTTATCCTCCTAATTACTTTGTAAAGGAAGTAGGACACGGTTAGCATCCCCCCTAAGAGATCTGCCCAAAGTTTGTTAGTTTGGGGAGCAGAAACTCCAGAATGTGCCTTATAATTAGACATAGCCTCCTGCCCTTTCTGCTACCAACTCCACCAGCTGAGGAACAGGGATCCCAGCCTCACGTGGTGGCTTTTGGAGGGATGGCAGTAGTGGTACCAGAAGGGGCCTTTTATTTAACTGGGCATACAGGATGCCCAGTTAAATTTGAGTTTCAAATAAATAACTTTTTGATATAAGTATAACCCAAACGTTGTCTGTAACGTACTGAGCTGCGTGTATCTTCATTTGCTACATCTGGCAACCCTACCACTTCAGCCTTCTTGTGAATTCAGTTGCATTCACTGAGAAAAACGTCCAGAGGGATCGTAGCGCCGTTGGAAGGGTGGGCAGGGCAGTGAACGTGATCATGCAGGTGGGAGCTTGGCGGGAAGGGTGTATTGAGAAAGTCTGGACAAGGCCCATACCGCCTCTCACTCCAGCTCCTACTTTACGATGCTTTTGTTTGCTTGAACAGAGACTCTGAAGGGACCTTACGAAACTGGTTCTCCAAGCCATTGTGGGGTTGCCTGCTAGCTCGAGCTATGGTCAGATGAGAGGTATATTTGGTCAAAAGTCAACTTTTGTTTAACATTTCCAAGATTAAAAAGAACCCCCTGCCAGCCCAAGGAGTCCTTGTAAGGCCAAACGCACACACACCCCTCCCCAAGAGTAGGATGTTCTCAGATGACTGCAATAATAAGATGCCAGACTCTTCCACCAAGTCCCCTTCAGTAAGAAAACTCTGCCCCGTGAGGCTCGTCGACTTTTTCTTAGGCAAAAAGGAGGAATTTTTGAGCCTAAGATGTGAATTAGCATTGCCTTCTCCGGAAGAAAGTTTTATAAAGTTAAATGTCAGTATTTTCTTAGCCTCACCACTGTTTGACAGCTCAAGTACTGAGTGACACTGTCTTCTCTGTGAAACTGTTACTGCACTATGGGTAGATAATTATGTCTTTGCACTACCTCATAGCAGAGGTGAGGAATATACCGTTTGAGTTAAGTGAAAATCCGCTGAAGTTCTTAGAGGAAGGATGCTAGACAGACAGATGCAGGGTGAGTATGATTATTATACTAAAGAAGAGATGTCACTTTCTCCTGTTGCCCACGTCTGAAATTCTCCACTGGTAATAACAGCTAAGGGCTGAGTAGTAGGTAGCTTTATGGACCCACTCAGAGGTGACTTGGTAGGTAGGTAGGCTCAATCCAAGGTTACACAGGACACTGGGTACTTGAGTTCTAATCACACCCACTCTACCAGTGGTTGTAAACACATTTTAAGCAAGAGGGACATATAGCCATCAAAACGACGAAAGCATCATGTTTCCCCATCTATGTAAGGTTTCAGAAAAGCTATAAACACCCCCGGACAAATAGTTTATGTAAATAAGGTGATAATGTGATATGCAGTAGATATTCTTATCTAATCTATAGTCCATATTCAAATTTCAGTGGTTGCCCCAGCAATGCCCTTTGTAGCAATTTTGGTTTCCCAGTCCAGGGTCAGACATTGCATTTGGCTGTCAGTGTGCATTCTGTGATGATGACAGCTTATTTAGATGGAAAGAAAGTGCACTTTGCTTTTGCTTACGCTTACTCCAAGACAAGGTCGTTTCTTGGATTTAATTTAAAAGTTTATAAGCATCAGCAGCACAATATATATTGTACTTTGTTTCTCTTGAGCCATTCTCGTTTGAGGCGCTGGCAGACACTCTGCGAATACATTTCACTGTTTCCTAGGAGGTAAGCAGGGGAGGCGAGGCGGTTACCTCACAGTCCCCAGGAGGGACCTGCTTCTGTGCACGGCGCCTCCAGTGTCATAGACTGTTGATTGTGGGAGTCCAGCAAGTCGTTCTTGAATCGCGTGGACTCAGATTTGATTAAATAGGTGAAAAGACTTATTCTAAACCAGCCACAGGATCCATGACCTTAACTAGCATGCAAGCTAAGAATTCTGTTTATGTACCCATTCCATAAACAAATACAATATGCCTGCATTTCTTAGGTAAATAACAGGTGTCTAGTGTTTGACTACGTTTCTGACACACCTCGTCGTGTATATTTGAGTGTCAAGGTGTCTCTATGCCAAAAAGGGAAAAAAACCTTGTCTAAATTCCAGCCTAAGTAAAACAACCTTCAAACCCCACGTCCAGAAAACAATTGGCACTATTTACTGCTCTCTGCAAAGACATCAGAATGAGGCACCGGGTCACATGTTGCCCTTTTCATGGCAGAACGTGTTTGCACAAGACTTTTGAGCCATCGCAACGTGCAGAGTTTCTAAAAGAGAAGTCAGAAATGTTATTTCAACATCGCTTTGTTTCTCACTCTGCTGGGCCATCTCCCCCATGCCACACACATTCTTCTTTAGCTTTGAGCTCCTGTGTGTGTCCGTGTCTCCCCTAACCTCCCGTTAAAGAGGTTCACTTAAAGCACATCCCACTCAGCCCCGGAAGAGACAAGCAGATACTTGCCGGTGGAGAAATCTCATTTATAACCATGGATGTGTCCCAGGCTGCAGACAGCCCTCTGCGAAGCAGCCCAGGTGCTTTATCTCAGGAACAAGAGTGTGCAGTGAAGAAGCCGGCGTCTCAAGGAAAGCGGGCATCCTTTGAACCCTCCCCTTGGGTGGGCAGGCCCCAGCCAGACTGAGAGAAGGGAAGCCTCAGGACTTTCTTGCCAGAGGCCAGGGAAGGCTGGGAGGGCCTAATTACCGGTTACTTGTTTGTGAGGTACCGCCACCTCATTCCTTAGGGTGGGCTGCTATCAGGGCTGTTTTATCTCCTTGCCACCCAAGGAAGAAGTTCGTATTCGAACCTGCTTCCAGAAGCAGCGTATCTGTGGACGCTGGGTGTTGTGTGTGTGTTCCGTGGAGGGTACGGGGCATCAAGGCAGATGGAAATTGTCTCTTTTTCTCGAGAGTGGTTCTTAGACTGTCTGACTCCTAAGCTGTCGTGTGCCGAAAAAGAGCAGCAGAGGACCCGGAAACAGAGCTCTGACCCTGGTGTGGCCACCAGTGACGACGTGGCCAGGATGAGTCAGTCAGTCTGTGAAACGGGTGGAACCAGTGCCCCAGGCTCCCTCCACGCTGCACAGGCCATCAAGGTCTAGTCGTGCGTCAGGGCTGGCGTTCCTGAGCTGCCCTGGGTAGCGCCCGCTGGCTGGGCCGGTGACCCGCCCGACGGCTTCCTGGTGTGGCCCCTCCTCGCGGCTGCGAGTGTGGCAGCCCCGCCAGGCTGTCACTCATTGGAGATCAGTGGCTCTCCACTGGGGTGATTTTGCCGCCCAGGAGACATTTGGCCAGGCCTGGTGACATTTCTGGTTGTCAGAAAGTGGTGGGTGGGGGTAGAGGGGTAGAGGCCAGGGATGCTGCTAAACGGCCTCCAGTGCACAGCCCCCCAAACCCAGACTCATCTGCTCTTTGTCAATAGTGCCGTAGAGAAATCCAGAAAGTAAACTAAACTATCAGTGATGTCCCTGACGGAGCCTGGGCCCTCCTCCTCACTTAGGTTTTATCCCCACTGTTTGCTCCACTAACCCTCTGCTAAAACTGGATGGACCTGCACCATCCACAGTCCGCTTCATCCACAGTGAGGCTTCCCATCCGCCCTCTTCCTCCACCTCTCCCCACTTTGAAATCACCTATCACCGCCCCCCACCCCGTCTTCCTTTGCATAGTTACCCGTTCTTCTGATGTATTTGAGTTGTTTATTGTTGCATGATGTGGCCCCTCTGACAGCAAACACCACAGGGGGCGGGATCTGCGCCACAGAGGTTGGCAGCCCTTAGAAATCCTTGGAGCTTGTCGAGAAAACACAAGCCCAGGGACCAGTGCCGTTTGGGTTTGCTCCTCAGTGGCACCTAGACCATTTTATAGACAGTCTCGGGGAATTCCCAGACCCTGAAGCCTGCCCTCCGATCCCTGGAGGAGTGCCCCTAATGTAGGTGACAAGAACGTCATTCGAGAACAATGGCGAGACTGTCACAAGTATGCAGTGTGGCACGAGAGCGCACGTGTGTGTGTGCGTGTGAGTGCACACACGTTGAAAGTTTAGATCTTTCCTTTTGAGAGATAACCTCTAATCTAGTCGTCCTAACAGTGGTGCCAATGGTCACGAAGACACACCCTCGCCCGTGATGGAAAAGAGAAGGAATAGATCGGCATTCATGTTCAGCTTGTTCACGAAAAGCAGAGTAAGCACATTAACACTTTAAAATTATATTTATTTAAGTTAATAGAGGCCGTAGCAAGATCTTTTCTCATAAGGTCACTGTCCGCACAGATGCTAAGTAATGCCTGGTCTATTCGTGTAATCTGGGGAGGTCCCCTGTTCTCTGTATTTGGGTCGAAGGAAGAGTGTGTGACTTGTAAGGCAAACCAGTAATTCAGAATATAAATATTCCTACTTGAGTTATGCAAGAAAAAGTTCTAAAATGATTGCTAGGTGATAAATATTTGTTGTACGTTTGGCTTCGTGAACCTGGAGTGGTTTGGGGCTTTGGGCTGGGGAAGAGGGGCAGGTGGTACTTTTCTGTACACTCTGTGCCAGAGTGCATCTCATTCCTGGAATTATTCCTAGGCAGCTGTGGTAAACAGCCAATGCTGAAAGGTCTTCAGAACCAAGTATTGAGGGCTTGTTTCAGCCAGGGAATCTGCCAGGCTCTGGGCCAATTCTTGCTATTTTTATTGTGTGGATGTGTGTTTTTAAACACCCGGCAGAAGCGCCTCACCCATCACTCACAGAAAACCATCAGAAGGCTCTGTGTTCCGAGCCTCACCCTAGATTTAAAACACAGTTGATAGAGGTGTGTCTTTTAGGGCCTTACACTATTAGGAACACAAACTATAAATATATATGGATAAATAAATTTGTTTCTCCTGATTAAGTTTCTTATACCTGTGCTTTTAAAATTAGTCTGTGGTTTTTTGTTTTGTTTTGTTTTTTGCGGTACGCAGGCCTCTTACTGCTGTGGCCTCTCCAGCTGTGGAGCACAGGCTCCGGATGCGCAGGCCCAGCGGCCATGGCTCACGGGCCCAGCCGCTCTGCGGCATGTGGGATCTTCCCGGACCGGGGCACGAACCCGCGTCCCCTGCATCGGCAGGCACACTCTCAACCACTGCGCCACCAGGGAAGCCCTAGTCTGTGGTTTTAAAAGATGAATACACAATTCCTATGGGCAAAGTAAGTAACTGGTCAACTACTTCTGCCAATTTCTACTGAAGACTGTTATAATTCACTTTAGGCACAGAGGAGGAAGGACCTGCATCTCTCTCTTTAAGCCACCCTCTTCTTCCGTATCAGGGGAGACTCATCTCCCTAAGGGTGGTAGCTGCCTTCTCCGCTCTGTATCCACTCAGTGACTACAGCTTAGGGTCTTGTAAAGGAGAAGATGCTCAATGTCTGCTTATTGCTAGTGATGAATTCAGCTGTAAAGATGAGAATGTGACCTATTTAAAGTTTATAAGGGGTTTATTCCCTAAAGCAGGGTAGGGAGAAGCAAAAACAGCTGTGGGGTTTCCTTTTGTTTTTTGAGCATTGGACATAGCATCTTGGAAACATGACACGGGGGACTTCCCTGGCCGTCCAGTGGCTAGGACTTGGCTCTTTCACTGCTGTGGTCCTAGGTTCAGTCCCTGGTTGGGGAACTAAGATCCTGCAAGCCGCCTGGCACGGCCGAAAAAAAAAAGAAGAAGAAAAATGACGTGGCTCTTCACTTATTTGGTGTCTTCATGTCTCAACAGGGGGCAGGGGAATCCAAGTGGGGGAACCCAGATGGCATACCTGCCACCCTGGGCTCGAGGGGGATGGAGCTAACTTCTGGTTTCCCCTGAAAAGTTCATTCAGGTTTCGTCATCCTCGGCAAAACAACAGCATAGTACTCTGGGCAAGTGTCTGCTTGTGAGCTGATTCTCCATCTGGTATCTGGGAATTAACGTGGTCATTCTTATGAAGGTTGGGTATAGAAATCTAATTCCTTTTGGCGTGGTCTTGTCTCATGATGGATGTGATTTATCCATCAGGAATGTCATCCTGAGTGCAGGGAGAAAAAGGTTTTGTTCCCACCCTATTAAGGCAGCGTTGGAGGGAGAGACTGTCAGAAAACTCATCTAGGACGAGCGGCCACTCCAGGACCCACTTTAGTTCCCCTTCTTACAGGGCCTGTCACGAGGACCTGACCCACCGGGTCATGAAGAGATGTGCAGTGCACATGGACTTGAGGAAGGGGTCTGGGGAAAGTCCAGCGGGCTCTCTTCTGCCCTGGGCTGGTCACTCTAGCAGCAAGAGCAGGGAACCACAGGGCAGCCTTCCCACAGGCTGCCTGCTGGTCACAATTTGAGCCAGGAAGAAGTGGACAGGGACAATGGAGGGGAATTATACTCTCTGCAAAATTGTCTGTAGGGGAAAACTAGTCTGGAGATAACATATATTCCTTATCCTACCCCTAAGCAATTCTAAATTCTTTTAAAAAATTCTTTAAATTCACAGAAAATAAGGAAAAGGCCAGATTTTCTAGGGCTGGCTTCACAATTTCGTTTGAGACATTTATAGTCAGAGCACTTGAGTTCTCATGTTTTTAAGTGTTGGCACAGGGGCAGGAATGCAGTTCATTCCTGGTTTGGGATGTGCCCCTGATTTTACGCACAGCAGTACTGAGGATGAATAGGCACTGAGACTCTGAAGTCTTCGAGGTTTAACTCCCCTCGAGCAAAAGTAGTTGAAATAAGAATGCGGTTTAAGTCTTGGAAACCTGAGCGGGTGAAGGCTCTTCGAGGTTTGCCCCCATAGAGGTTGAGGAGGCCCGAGGTTTCACTCTGACTCTTTCTGTCCCCGCAGTACGCCACCACGGGCTGTTCCCTGACCCTACACCACACGGAGAAGCCGGAGCACGAAGACATCTGTGAATACCGTCCCTACTCTTGCCCTTGTCCCGGCGCTTCCTGCAAGTGGCAGGGGTCCCTGGAAGCCGTGATGTCCCATCTCATGCACGCCCACAAGAGCATCACCACCCTTCAGGGAGAAGACATCGTCTTCCTGGCCACAGACATTAACCTGCCGGGGGCTGTGGACTGGGTGATGATGCAGTCGTGTTTCGGCCATCACTTCATGCTGGTGCTGGAGAAACAAGAGAAGTACGAGGGCCACCAGCAGTTCTTCGCCATCGTTCTGCTCATCGGCACCCGCAAGCAGGCTGAGAACTTCGCCTACAGACTGGAATTGAACGGGAACCGGAGGAGACTGACCTGGGAGGCCACGCCCCGGTCCATCCACGACGGCGTGTCCTCGGCCATCATGAACAGCGACTGCCTGGTGTTCGACACAGCCATAGCACATCTTTTCGCAGATAACGGGAACCTTGGAATCAATGTGACTATTTCTACGTGTTGTCCGTGATGTACTGAAACGATTTGGGTATAGTGCTTTATGGTTAATAAAGGTTTTTATAGATGTTTTATTCACTGTGTCTTCACAAGTCAAGACCCACAGTTACCCCGTGTTCTGTGTGAACGGCAGCTTCCCATCTGGCATTGGTTCAACAAAGTTCATTAAACTGGGACGGAGGAGGTTGGCCTGTTAGTCATTTGGAGGCCGCTCTGTGACCTAAAATCAACTTTATTATTCAATTCTATTTACTTCCTGAACAGCACCTGACAGGTCGTTCGGGCTCCTCTCGACCCGTATGTTAGGAATCGGGGGCCCTTTCCTGCCTGCCTCCCCGCCTTTGTCCCTGCAAGTTGACAAAAGCACAGTGACTGTCAGCAGATTCCTTAAGTTTACTCTTATCTCGTGTTTAAGGGGGTGTGAATTGTTTCAATGCAATTTAAACAGTGTTTCTCAAACCAGATGGCTAACCAATGTGCATAGAGTCACCTGGAGGGCTCACCTGAAACATGCAGTCTGGGGAGCCTGCGAATTTAACAATCTCATCAGGGGATTCTTTCCAACAGTAAAGTTTGAGAATTAATGGGTTAAATTGTGGGAAAGGGTCCAGATTTTAAAGGTGCTTTAAGATTGCCCTCTGCTGATACCGCTTGTCTTTCTACTATTTCATCCACACACACCCCCCACCCCAAAATTAAAACTAGAACTACAGACCCCCATGAACACAGTCCTGAGAGCTGGTCACGGTCTCGTGTTCGGGGTGGATTGCCTAGGAAAGCAAGTCAGATGGCTTTTGATGGCTCTCACGTCGTTTTTGCTCATCACTAGTCCAGAAGACCTGTTTACACGTGGCTTCCTTCAGTGGCCCTCCTTGACTTAGATGGTGGGAAAGACTAGATGAGTAGAGTTGGAAACGCTTTATAACCAGTGTCATCTGCTTGCTGTTTAAAGGAATGTGTTGGGTTCGTTTGTTTGTTTTTGCCACGTTCACTTTAGTTTTTTAATAAATATTTTTCAAAAATGAATATCCTGCTTCATCTTCTGAGTGGAATAATGCATATTTATCGGGTACCTGCTAGGTGCAGGTGCCGTGAAGCTTCACCCCTGCCCTGGGCTCGGAGCTCTCGCTGTTTCCATGTGAAGAAACCGTCATTCGTCCAAGATCATGGCACGGATTGGTGGTACCACTGGGGTCCAAACTCACTTCTCTGAACCACAGAGTGTCATTGGTGCGGCAGGTCTCCTCCTTGGAGCGGTTCTTTCTGCCTGACAGTGCCAGAGCTTGTGGAAGGAGAGTATTCCTCCTGCTTTACAGGATCAGAAGGAAGAGGCTTGGCTAGAGCTGACGTCCAGAATACTGGGTTCGAAGCCAGGGTGACCCAGTCCCTACGTCCCAACCCTAAACCCTCAGAGGAATTCACAATATTAGCCCTGAATGCCTGGTGAGGATTGACTGCTTACCTTGGTGGCCCGATGGCATTAGAGAAGCACCAGGTGGGAAGGATGGCTTTAGAGTTGTTTTGCTTTTTAGATGAGACTGAGTTTTTAGCCAGGAAAAGAGTTTTGGCAGTTAAGGAATTGCTAAAGCAACTTATCTCCAAGGCTATTCTTCATATAAAGGTGAAAAACAGTGTCGTGAATAAAAGAACGTGCTTATCACATGTTTAGTAAATGAATGAAAACCACAATCCTTGTCACCAAGAAAGTCACATTTCAAGCCAGTACATAGAGGGATGCCTGGAGGTGAAACTAGAATCCAGGAGCAGGTGGACTTTGACCCTCGGGGGGCAGAGCTGGTCCAGAGATGGCAGTCTAGGGCACGTATGACACCCAGGCAATGTGTTTTGTACATAAACTAGCCTAGCTTGTCATCATCCTGTGGTGTCCATAGCTCACCCTTCTTGTTATATGTGGTGGAGGAAATCAGGACCAGTTGGTCAATGAGGTACCAAAGGGTAAAACTACAATCAAAGACTGTAATGGAGCAGACAGTGGAATCAAACTACTCCAAAAGCATAAAATGTTAGATTATCAGCCTCAAGAGGTAAAGGGATGGGCCAGCAGTCATACAGCACATTAGTGGCAGCGCAGATTCTAGAATTCAGACTTCCTGACTCCCCATTCAAACACGTTTCTAGAACTTAACAATACAGTTGTAGGCAACAAAACGGAACTTTCACTTTCCATGGTTTTCTAGCTCTCTTTAATCTGTCACTGGAAATCTGTAAACTTAACTTTTACTCTGACTTTTTTTTTAAACGTAAGCATTTTCTGCCAGAAAACAAACAAAAATCCCCAGGTTATTCCCTGTATTAAGTGGAAGTGAAAACAGCAAAAAAGATTATGTAAATTAAAATCTTTTTTGTAGTTCCAATTGCAAAATGCAATTTAAAACACAGTGATAGGCATTTGTCAAAACTCATCACATGGTACACTTATGTACCATATAAAAAAAAGGTCTTTCTCTTTTCTGCCTTAGTTCTATATACTAATTTGATAGAAATCTGGCTGATTAAGATGGTAGATTCAGCTGGTATCTTACATGCCTAAGCCATTCTAAAGGAAAAAAAGATTCTCAAAATACCTTGAAGGAAATGTTAATAGTTATTAATTCTGGGTTGCAGGAACCTGGTGTATGTTATGTTAGTATTTACATTATTCTCTATTTTTTTTTAATTGTTTTAAGCTAACCAACCTTGAGATCAGGGGTTCCCAACTTTTCCGCAAGGCAGAACTGGCCTTGGTTTCCCTGGATCCTTAGGATTTAGAGGATTAAGAGGATGGAGTCCTCACAGCAAACCGTCCAGTGCAAATGATGGGAAACTTCAGAGAAGAGGCCGTGGAGGCATCAACCATGGTGGAATGCACGTGAGTAGAATCTGAAACTCCACTCTCAGATTCAAACAAATGGCTGAGTATCTCTGTCTTAGCAGCAGAATCCTGCAACTCCCATACAAAACCATCCCCAAGAAGGTCTCCTTGTCTCTAACTTCAGGCTCTTGGGGCTGGCCAGATAGCCTGCTGTGTGACCTTAGGTCCATGAGTTGACCTCTCTGGTCCCGAATGTCCTGACCTGCACCATTTGAAGTTCTATTTTCTAAATGTTTTTACTCTAATACTAATTTCGTGAGACAACTGAGCTATTTAAATTTAAGGTGTGTAAGTCATTCCAGCGGGCCCTGAACAAGGTGGTTCAGGGATAATTGTGACCCAGCGTGTGTCGTTCAGAGTTAGTAGGTGAGTCACACTCCAGCTGCCTCTCAATTCCCATGGTTTAGAGCCGGGGATGGTGCCTGGGCATTGAAATCAATTTTGCTTTGTAGTTCTGGCTTGAGGGGACTGCGGCCTTGACCTTTCCTGACTCATGCATCCTGTGCTTGAAGTATGATTATAATTTCACTGACCTGTGCTGGCCCAGAGGAAAGGGAGTCAAGAGTTCTTAAAGAATAGGAAATCTCGTACTCAGTATTAATTTGTCTTGGAATCCCCAAATGACAGGGCAAGAAAGAACATTAGACCCTGTTGATACAAACACCTGCTACCACTACCACTATTTTAGAGAATGAATGGATGGATGGATGGAGACATACAGAGGGGAAACCACTAGCCTAAAAACCACACAACTAGTTAGAATTTCCCGTGGTGATGACATGGTGTCTTATGTATTGAATAAAAGGGGGAAAATTATAACACTATTCAAACTACAAGCTGACATTTTATGATAATTAAGACAAATGAAGGGAATTCGCCCCCAGTCTTGATACCACCAAATTCTCCCCACTCCATTGCCACCACCATCTGGGCTTGGACTACTGTCAGAGCTCCTAACTGCCTGTCCTCCCTCTTGCCCTGCTTCAACCCAGTCTACACATAGGAAATCACAAGGCTTTTTTTAAGTGAAAACTGACGGCGCTACAAGCTCTTCGGTATTTTCTTTCAGGAAGCCTTGTTCTTTCCTTTCATAGCACTTTCCACAATGGCAACTGTACATTTTATTTGTTCAACATCTGCCTGCACCCCGTCGACAAACTCCAGGGTGAAAGAGATTGTGAGGTTTTTGTTTGTCCTTGTATCCCTGGCACCTGGGCAACCAATTAATACTGATTGAATAAATTACTACTAACGATTAGTCTGAGCGCAGCATTGAACCAATACGTTAAGAGCTAACGTTCTCTGTTTTTATACCAAAAATCACCAGGGAATGTCCACAGGTAGGCAGGGAACAGTAATCTAACAGTCCAGAGAAGGAAGGAAACAAAAGGTTTCTCTGCTCTGTCATTCTCTAGGCGAGGACACGGGCCCGAAGGTCCTGTGCCTTGAGATGTCATGTCATCGTGTCACCTGACATTCAGATCAAAGGCAGACTCTGCTTTGTGCAGAGGACACAGATCAAGCTTCCTCTGACTTGCAGGGAGCTCTATCACAAGATTAGATCAACTTGGAAAGTCCACCAAGATAACAGCGGTTGCCATTTGATGGGCACCTATTGGTACAAAGTGCTTTGTCTATATTAACCCATTTGATCCTTCCCACATCCCAATGCAATAAGGGTTTATTATCCTGAATTTGGAGTTGAGGAAATTAAGACTCAGAGAGATTAAGTAACTTGCCCGAACTCACACAGCTGGTAAACAAGAGAACTGGGATATAAACCCATGCATAGTCTCCGCGCCCCTTCATTACGTCCCATTGTCCATCAGCGTTGGTGTTCGGCTTTCACACATTTTGACCACCAAGAGAAATACTGCTCATTTGTAACAGGTGAGGATGACAGGATATAGAGGTGCAGGAAGCTTGGTGGATACAGAACACCTGTGCTTTAGAACTGCTTTCTCCACTGTCACAGCATATTAGAAGGGGACAGAAACTTAGGATCGTTAAGACCCTCACTATTCGAAGAGTGGTCCATGTACCAGCAGCATCAGTATCACCTGGGAGCTGCTTAGAAATGTAGCATCTCAGCCCACACCAAGGCTTGCTGGATCAGAACCTGCATTTTTTGTTTGTTTGTTTGTTTTGTTGTTTTTGCGGTACACGGGCTTCTCACTGTTGTGGCCTCTCCTGTTGCAGAGCACAGGCTCTGGACGCGCAGGCTCAGCGGCCGTGGCTCACGGGCCCAGCCGCTCCGCGGCATGCGGGATCCTCCCGGACCGGGGCACGAACCCACATCCCCTGCATCGGCAGGCGGACTCTCAACCACTGCGCCACCAGGGAAGCCCCAGAATCTGCATTTTAACGCAAACCCAAGTGGACTGGATACAGTTCAAGTTTGACAAGCACTGGTGTAGACCAGGAGTTCTCAACCTACTCGCCCTTTAGAATCACCCGGGGAATTTAAAGCATACCAGGACCTGAGTTGGAATCCCTGGCAGTAGGGCAGGGATTCTGAGCTCTTTTTCACGCTTCCCAGAAGAGTCCAATAGGCAGCCAGAGTTGGGAAACACCAATCTAGCTCCACTCCAGTGTCTTCTTTTCTTTTCTTTTCCCCTTGTTTTTATATTACAATTAAAACAAGTGAAGTGACCTACCAAGCGTGATGAAGAGAGCGTGGACTTGAGAGCTTAAACAGAGCAAGGTTTGGATCCTGATTCTGCCACTTATTACCAGTGAGGCTTCAGGCAAAACACTAGCCTCCCTGGATCTGTTTCCACATTTATAAAATGCGAATAATAATGCCCACCTCAGAGGGTCCCTGTGAGAAATACAGGCACAGCACAAAGGATGGAATGTTTGCGCTTGTGCGTAGTAGGACCTGATGACAGGCAGCTACTCTGACCACCCGAGTCAGATCAACCCAGGCAGCAGCAGATGGCTGTCTGAGGAGTTAAGAGCTGAAACATTGCAATTCCTTCCCCCGGCATATTCTCCAAGTGTGGAGCCAAACTTTCATTAAGCAAGCGATGATGAAAAGATGCGGAAGAAGTGGTTGAAAGTGAGGTCCACAGGAAAGGAAGTCAAAGGCGGTCTCCTTTTCCACATGCCTCCACTGTCCCCATCCCCCACCCCAGCCCCTGCATCTAGTCCCACTCTGTCCCTTCCTGCCCCAGCTTGCTACCCTGACTGGAGAACCAGCTTGTACCAGTGGTCAAAGATATATAATCACTGACGGTTTTTTTAAATATACAAACAAAAAAACATTTTTCATACTGCATGTTGATCTATATTTACTGGAACGGTTGAATTAACACAGGAAGAAATAGCCCCTTTGACTGAAACTCTATAAGAAAATACAAAATGTGGCTTTGCATCTTCACCTGAGAAAGTCCAGGGCTCAAAGGGTGTGAGAAAGAAAAGAGGTGTTCTCAATCTTCTTTTAGCAGTTTTTCTTTTTTAAACGTTTTTTGGTGTGGTACAATTAGTTAACATAAAATTACCATTCCAACCATTTTGAAGTGCACAATTCGGTGGTATTAAGTACACTCGCATAGTTATGAATCCTTTAACAGTTTTATACTTCCTTTTCTTCCTGCACACACCTACACACATGCATACACAGTATCTGCATAATTTTGTGGCTCTGAAACCTTTCACATGTAAAATTAGAAATGATCTGCAAAGGGATTTCAGGGCAACATGCATTTTCTTCTCCTTGGGAGGAAATTGATTTAGTGAGTGACAACCATGTGTCAGGTGCTTTCACATACTTTATTCATAACAACCTCATAAGGGAGGGAGGGGGTCTTACACATCTGTTCTTTACAGATGAGGAAATGAGGAAACTGAGGCTCAAGGAGGTAAACTAGTGTGTGCACAGTCAGGGAGAGAGAAAGGACTACAGCCAGCCTTCACACCCATGTCTGTGGAATTCCAAAGGCTATGCTCTTTTTCTTAAGAAAACTGTTTTCTTCTTAGAGAAGTAATATATGAGTTATTATTTTAAGAAAACAGAAAAATGTAAAGAAAAAATAAAAATCACTAACAAACTCCTCTCCCAGAAATAGTCACTGATGCATATTGAGGTCTTCTTGTCCGATTCTTTCCATATTCCAGGTCATTTACTTCCATGATGTCCCATTTAAAGTGAGACAGGAGAGCGGGGTGGCACAGGGACATGACAGAGAACTTTCATGTGTTTTGTCTCTAGAGATGTATGTGTTGCTTGGATCTATTACAACAAAATGGATTCACATATTAGTTACATAGTAAAAGAACAGAAAATAACTGGAAGTAAAATCCAGAGAAAGAAAAAGAATGTGTTGATCAAAAAGGGAGAATTGTCAACCCTAGAAATATTTAAAAAGGAGAGTCCAAGAGGCAACAATTGGCTCATAATAAGAACGATAAGGCTCGGGCTTCCCTGGTGGCGCAGTGGTTGAGAGTCCACCTGCCGATGCAGGGGACACGGGTTCGTGCCCCGGTCCGGGAAGATCCCACATGCCGCGGAGGAACTAAGCCCGTGTGCCACAACTACTGAGCCCACGTGCCACAACTACTGAAGCCCGTGTGCCTAGAGCCCGTACTCCGCGACAAGAGAAGCCACCGCAATGAGAAGCCCGCGCACCGCAACGAAGAGTAGCCCCTGCTTGCCGCAACTAGAGAGAGCCCGCGGACAGCAGTGAAGACCCAACATAGCCAAAAATAAATAAATAAAATAAATTTATAAATAATAAATTAAAAAATTTTTTAAATGTTTAAAAAAAAAAAAGAACGATAAGGCTCAGGCTGGCAGGAATGTTTCTAATATGAACACAGATACATCAGGCTTTCAGAGCAGGATGCCATTAACCCTCCCTGTCACCTGGCCGGCTCCTTGTAGCTTGGGGTCTAATTCTGTGCCTGCCAGACCACTTTCTGAATAGAATTTAACTTCCCATGTAGTTTGCTTACGGGGTAAGAACGTTCTGGGTAGACTACTGTCAATATCCCAACTATCTGACAGGCCTTTCTGCTAACTAAATTAATTGGTTTTCAAATATTTCTTTATTCTCTGAGAGCTCTATTGGTCAATCAGCATCACTAAATTATGTCAAGTCAGGAAACTGCCTGGGTTCCAAGTTCCAAAATTTAGAAATTTGAGATTTCTGAATCCGTAAGTCTGGACGCTGGATCACGGGAACGGACAATGTAATGCCATTTCACAGAGGACTTTCTAGGGTGAGAAGCAAGAGCGCTACAGCAGCCACCCCTGCTCTTACACGCCCAGTACGTACCAGAGAATGCCATGACGGCACCATTGTTAACATGCCTCGTGCCACGTGCTGGGATAGGGTCAACCTTGCGACATTTAACAGCAGTGCGGGGCTTCCCTGGTGGCGCAGTGGTTGAGAGTCCGCCTGCCGATGCAGGGGACACGGGTTCGTGCCCCGGTCTGGGAAGATCCCACATGCCGCGGAGCGGCTGGGCCCGTGAGCCATGGCCGCTGAGCCTGCGCGTCCGGAGCCTGTGCTCCGCAACGGGAGAGGCCACAACAGTGAGAGGCCCGCGTACCGCAGAAAAAACAAAACAAACAAACAAACAAAAAACACAGCACTGCGATGTGGCAGTGGGATGGGGAGATCCTGGGGAGAGAGCCAGCCACAGACACTAGGGGGAATCGCCATCCAGCAAGCAAAAGGTCGTATCTGGCTCAGGCGGTAGCAGAAGATGCTACCAGTCTCAGCAAACAGTCAGCCACAGTGAATGCGGGTAGGAGTGAGGCGTGGTGAGGGCTGAGAAGAGCAGTGGTAGACGGATCTCTGCCTCTCACTTTTCAGAGTAAGTGAGAGGCAGGGATCCAGGCAGGTACTGACTTCAGGTGAGCCCATCTGCAGGCATCAGCTCCTGGTACCTAGTCACTAGGCCAGGTTTCTTTCACTCATTCATTCAACAAACGTTTACCACATTCTTCCATGGGACTCACGCACCTATACACCTAGCTGTGTGTGCCAAGGATACAAGGACTGACTGCTCTTTACTTGGCCCATTTCTCAGGGTTGTGTCGTCAGCAAGAAACCTTGAGAGATGAGGTCATGTTTCCCTTGGGACAAAGAACAGGCTTGCGTACTGCTGACTATCAAAGTCATGAATTTCCCAAGCTCCGTGTCCTTCACCTAGAGCACAGCTCACTGTGCATGTCCTCTCCATCTGGCCCAGGTCATGTCTCCCCCTTGAGAACACAGGGCAAGGAAAACCTGGTGCAAACATGCTGCTTGCTGTGCTGGGAGGAATAAAGTCCTTTGCTTCCGACCTTGGTGTCTCAGGTCTCCCGCCAGCACCCATGGAAGAGTAAAAGGCTAACTTGCTAGCTTGTAAGCGGGCTAGAATCAAATTCCAGACCTGACAGCACCTAGGGTGTGCTGGGCCCCAGGCTGGGTCTTGAGGTCAAAGCAGTGCACAAAACCAGCCTGGCGCCTGTTGTCATGGAATGTACGTGAAACGGCAGGGGCGGGGGGTGGTGTGTGTGTGTGTGTGTGTGTGTGTGGAGACGAACAACAGATGAGAAACCAAACAAGAAAATATGAGACGCATTCAGCGGAGAACAGGAATGGGGTAATGTGCTAAATATGACCAAATGGCTGCTTTAGATCAAATGGCCAAGGAATGCAAATGAATGCAAAACCACCTGGAGGGAAGCACCACAGCAAGAAGAGAACGGCAGGTGCAGACGGCCTGAGGTAGAACCAGCCAGCGAGGCCGAGCAAGGTGGATGTGGGGAGGGGGTTGAGGGGAGGTCAGTGGGGAGCTAGATTCTTGCCCCATGGGGCCAAAGCTAGGGGTTGGATTTCTTTCCAGGTGCAAGAGGAAGCCACTGGAGAATTTTAAGAAGGATTTAGATTTTTAAAACTAGCTCTAGCTACTTAGCGAAGAAACATGAGTGTAGTGGGCAGGAACGGAAGCATTTAGGAAGCTATCGCATTAGTCCAGGGGCAACGTGATTTTGGCTTGGACAAGGATGGGAGAGCTAAAGAGAAGTGGGCACATGGGGGGCCATGTTTTAAAGGTAGAGTTGACAGGAATTGCTAAAGGACTGGATGCAGAGACGGGGTGGGAAGGCGGTTATAGGAATAAGAAAACAGGAAGAGCCAAGGTGGTCACTTCTAGGTTTTTACCCTGAGTAGCTAGGGAAGTTCCATTTATCGAGATGAAAGAGATGGAGGAAAGAGCCGGTTCAGGGGAGAAATCCAGAAAGAGCGCATGGCTGAAGGCCGCAAGCAGACAGTTGTTTATCTGAATCTGGAGTTGTGAGGGAGGCCAGGCTGGAGGTACCATTTGGGGCCATCCCCATCTCTAGGGTATCTGAGCTGCAGGGCAGGGTGAGAAGACCTGGGGGAATAATATGGAAGGAAAAGAGAGACAGACTCAGGCCCCTATCCCAGGACTGCCAACCTCATAAGAGGTGACGTGAGGAACCAGAGCGCGGAAATGAGACTTCTAGGAGTGGCTGTCAAAGTGAGGGGAAATCCAAGAGAATGTGGTGTCACAAACCCCCCAGGAGAATACTGGGTTCAGGAAGAACAGAGGAGTCGGCTGTGGAACGCTGCTGAGAAGACTGTGCGACTGCCTCTCCCTGAGAGCCAAGCCCTACGTCCTGCTCTAGTTACTGGCGACCCGGGTCCTGGGACAGTGATATCAAGGAAGGAGCGCCATGCAGCTCAGAAGGCAGAGTTTCCATTACACCAGACAAGGGCGTGGCTGCTGCGGACACCAGGAAGAGCTGTCCCGTCCACAGTGTGGCACGCTGGCTGTCCCTCCACCTAGCCAACCCACCCTGTCCCCTGTCCCCTGAGGGCCTGGAGGGAGGGCGAGCCACTAGATATGCACTTTTCTTTCCCTTACCTTTCTCATCTTTCCAGCTATGCTAACGCCCCTCACCCTTCGAGGCCTAACTTATTGCTCCTCATTCAAGACACATCCATAAATGGCTCTGTGCTCGGTCCTGGGCTTCTACATCCTTGATAGAATTTAATCCTCACAAAACACTCTTAGGTGAGTATTATCATTCTCATTAACAAATAAAGAGATGCTCAGAGAGGCTAAGTAACTTGCTCAAAGTCACAAGCTTGCAAGTGGTGAAAATGAGATTCACACCCAGGACTCTAGCCCTTCCAACAGCCTGGCCAGCCTGCAGATGAGGCTAAGATACAGACTCTGCAGTCTAGCAGAAATCTGAGAGCAAAAGACGAAGAGGCAAATTACAATAACAGAAAATACGCAACTACAGCTCCATAAACTATATCATGACAATGCAGATTAAGGTAAGAAGGACATACGAATTGCTATGGAGCTCAAAGGGGGATCAGAAAATGCTTCTTGGGGAGGAGGTAGTGTGTGCAATGGGCCTTGAGAATTGGACAGGACTTTGCAGGGCTGAGGCTATCGGGAGGATGTGAAAGGAGAAAGGGGCAGTCTCTCCCTGACCAGGCCCAATCAACTCAGTGCCTGGATCCAGCCTTGCCCACCTCACCATCCCCTTTGCACGGTTTTCCATCTCTTACACTTCATTTCTCCCAACATCTCCAGCACCTAACCCAAGGCCACACACGTAGAAAGTGCCCAGTGAGTATTTGTTGAGTTCAACAGTATCCTGTCTGGTCTCCTAATTCTAGTCTCTCCTTTCCCCAATACATCCCCATACTTGCTAAGTTTCATGGCCAGCCCACAGTTAAACCTACTCCTTCTAGAGAATTTCCTGGCCCATAGTTCCTGGAAATCTCCATTTGAATCCGCAATAACTCACACACACACAGAGTAACAAAAGGGGCCACAGCTGACATGACCCAATCCAAGGCAGGCGGTTCACTGGCTGAGCTCAATCAGCTAGATTCTCTTGATAGAATGGAAGGCAGTCAGTGGTGGGCCCTGGAACCACATGGCCCTGGGATCCCAGTCGGGGCTCCACCAGGTTGAGGGAACAGGCACCAGCAAGGAAAGCACAAACGTGGAAGCAAGAGGCCCTGGGACGTGGAGGGAGGCAGGTTCTTTTCAAAACCTTTTATTATGTAATTTTCAAAAGAAGGAAGGGTGACTAATGACCCATCACCAACTTCAACAATTATCAACTCTTGGTCAGTGTTGCTTCATCTACACCCTCACCTCCATCCACATGTGTATTTTTCAAATCAAATCCCAGGCATTATGTCATTTCATCTCTCTATGCATATTTCAGTATAGAATAACTAAAGATGAGGACTTTAAAGTATATGACAATGGCTTTAAACTATAGGACAATACTGATATCACACCTATAAAAAGTAGTAATAAGTCCTTAATATAATCAAATGTCCAATTAATGTTTATATTTCTCTGATTGATGTACACTCTGAATTGGGATGCTTTGTTTGAATTAGGATCCATGTAAGATCCTTACATTGCTACCGACGAAAAGTTACAACTCTTTTAATCTATAGATTCTTCTTCCATCTCTTTTCTTTCCATGAATTTATTCAAGAACCCAGGTTTCCATAAACAAGAGGAAAAGACAACCCTCAGAATGGGAGAAAATATTTGCAAACGAAACAACTGACAAAGGATTAATCTCCAAAATATGCAAGCAGTTCATGCAGCTCAATATCAAAAAAACAAACAACCCAATCCAAAAATGGGCAGAAGACCTAAATAGACATTTCTCCAAAGAAGATATACAGATCGCCAACAGACACATGAAAGAATGCTCAACATCACTAATCATTAGAGAAATGCAAATCAAAACTACAATGAGGTATCACCTCACACTGGTCAGAACGGCCATCTTCAAAAAATCTACAAACAATAAATGTTGGAGTGGGTGTGGAGAAAAGGGAACCCTCTTGCACTGCTGGTAGGAATGTGAATTGGTTCAGCCACTATGGAGAACAGTATGGATGTTCCTTAAAAAACTACAAATAGAACTACCATATGACCCAGCAATCCCACTACTGGGCATATACCCTGAGAAAACCAAAATTCAAAAAGAGTCATGTATCAAAATGTTCATTGCAGTTCTATTTACAATAGCCAGGATATGGAAGCAACCTAACTGTCCATCATCGGATGAATGGATAAAGAAAATGTGGTACATATATACAATGGAATATTACTCAGCCATAAAAAGAAACGAAACTGAGCTATTTGTAATGAGGTGGATAGACCTAGAGTCTGTCATACAGAGTGAAGTAAGTCAGAAAGAAAAAGACAAATACCGTATGCTAACACATATATATGGAATTTAAGAAAAAAAAATGTCATGAAGAACCTAGGGGTAAGGCAGGAATAAAGACGCAGACCTCCTAGAGAACGGACTTGAGGTTATGGGGAGGGGGAAGGGTGAGCTGTGACAGGGCAAGAGAGAGTCATGGACATATACACACTAACAAACGTAGTAAGGTAGATAGCTAGTGGGAAGCAGCCGCATGGCACAGGGATATTGGCTCGGTGCTTTGTGACAGCCTGGAGGGGTGGGATAGGGAGGGTGGGAGGGAGGGAGACGCAAGAGGGAAGAGATATGGGAACATATGTATATGTATAACTGATTCACTTTGTTATAAAGCAGAAAGTAACACACCATTGTAAAGCAATTATACCCCAATAAAGATGTTAAAAAAAAAAAAAGAAGATGTGGTATATATATACAATGGAATATTATTCAGCCATGAAGAAGAGTAAAATTTTGCCATTTGTGAAAACGTGGATAGACCTAGAAGGCATTATGGTAAGTAAAATAAGTCAGACAGAGAAAGACAAATACTATATGATCTCACTTATGATGTGGAATCTAAAAAAGAAAACAAAAATACAAAAACTAAGCTCAAAGATACAGAGAACAGATTTGTGGTTCCCAGATGCAGGGGTTGGGGATGGGCAAAATGTGTGAAGGGGGTCAAAAGTCACAAAATAAATAAGTCATGGGAAGTAATCTACAGCACAGCGACTATAGTTAATAATACTGTATTACATATTTGAAGGTTACTAAGAGAGTAAATCTTAAAACGTCTCATCAAAAGAAAAACAATTTTTATAACTATGGTGACGAATGTCAAATAGAATTATTGCAGTGATCATTTTGCAATATCAAAACATTACTTTATATATCTAAAACTAATATAATGTTATATGTAATTATACCTCAATTTCCAAAAAAAAAGCTAAAACATTTTGAAAAAATCACAGTCTAGGCATTAGGAGCATTCCCTTTATTCTTGAACCAGTTTGAAAGGATTTCCTGCCTCATACCTAAATAGACTTTAACTAGACTTCTCAATGCTTCCACCAAAGTAAATCACAAAGAAGCAAATCTAATCACAAAAATCTTATTTAAAATCTCCCCTTGTTTTAGACAGGGGTGCCAAAACAATTCAATGGGGGAAAATAGCTTTTTCAACGAATGGTGCTGGGACCATTGGATATGTATGTGCAAAATAATTAAGTTGGATCCCTACCTCACACCATGCATTAAAGTTAACTCAAGATGGATCAAAGACCTAAATGTAAGAGTGAAAATTATAAAATTCTTAGAAGAAAACCTAGGTGTAAATCCTTATAACCTTGGGTTAGGTGACTGTTTCTTAGCTATGACAGCAAAAGCACAAGCCACAAAAGAAAACTGAGGTAAACTGGACACCATCAAAATTTAAAACATTTGTGGGACTTCCCTGGTGGTCCAGTGGTAAACAGTCCGCCTTCCAATGCAGGGGACACGGGTTTGACCCCTAGTCAGGAAACTAAGATCCCACATGCCACAGGGCAACTAAGCCCACGCGCCACAACTAGAGAGAGAAAACCTCATGCCACGACTAGAGAGAAGCCCACGCACCTCAACAAAGAGCCCCCATGAGGCAACAACAACAACAAAAGATCCTGCATGCCACAACAAGGACCCGACGCAGCCAAAATAATAATTTAAAAAAATTTTTTTAAGTTAAAACATTTGTGCTTCAAAGAACACCATCAAGAAGAGAGTGAAAGACAGCCCACAAGTTTTTGTAAATCATATATCTAATAAGCGTCTAGTATTCAAAATATATAAAGAATTCTTACAACTCAAAAAGACAACCCAAATTTAAAAATTGACAGTCATTTCTCCAAAGAAGATAGACACATAGCCTATAAGCACGTGAAAAGATGCTCAGCATTAGCCATCAAAGAAATGTAGACCAGCACTATTTATAACAGCCAAGACACAGACGCAACCTAAGTGTCCATCACGTATATATACACATATATATGTATACATATATAATGGAATATTACTCAGGCGTAAAAAAAGAATGAAATATTGCCATATGCACCAACATGGATGGACCTAGAGAATATCAAACTAAGTGAAGTAAGTCAGAGAAAGACAAATATTATATATCATCTATATGTAGAGTCTAAAAAGTAATACAAATGAATTTATTTACAAAACAGAAACAGACTCACAGACATAGAAAACTAACTTACGGTTACCAAAGGGGGAAGGGGGGAAGGGTTAAATTAGGAGTATAGGATTAAAGATATACACTGTTATATATAAAATAGATAAACAGCAAGGATTTACTGTATAACACAGGGAACTATTTTCAATATCTTGTAACAAACTATAATAGAAAAGAATCTGGAAATATATATGTATATATAGATATATATAACTGAATCACTTTGCTGTACATCTGAAACTAACACAAAATTGTAAATCAACTATACTTCAATTAAAAAAAAGAAAGGAATGCAAACCAAATTCACAAATCATTTCACACCTCCTAAGATGGCTATAATAAAAATGACAGATACTAACAAGTATTGATGAGGATGTGAAGAAGTTGGAAATCTCATACACGGATGATGGGCAGTTCTCCAAAATAAACATAGAGTATCACATGACCCAGCAATTCTATTCCTAGGTATATAACCAAGAGAAATGAAAACATATATCCACACAAAAACTTGTACGTGAATGTTCATAGTAGCATTATCCATTAGAGTGAAAAAATGGAACAAACCTAAACATACATCAACTGATGAATGAATAAATAAAATCTGGTATATCCACATAGTGGACTATTATTCATCAATGTAAAGAAATACAGTACTAACACAAGCCATAACATAGATGAACCTTGAAAACACTATGCTAAGTGAAAGAAGCCAGATATAAAAGGTCACATATTATACAATTCCATAGATATATATAGAGAGAGAATAGGCAAATCTACAGACACAGAAATAAATTAACATTTGATTAGGGCTGGGGGGATTCAGAGGCAATGGACAGTGACCACTAATGGGCATGAGGTGCTTTCTGGAGTGATATAAATGTTCTAAAATTGATATTAGTGATGATCTCAAAACTCTGAATACATCAAAAACCATTGAACTGTATACATCAAGTGGGTGAACTGTATGGAATATGAATTATATCTCAATAAAGCTGGTATATATATAGTTTTTAAATCTCTTCCTGATAATCTGATGCCTCCAGAACTTGAGGCAACATTCATTCATTCATTTATCTGTTTATTCAATACATATTTATTGGGCTTCTACTATTCAAGCATTTATTTACTCAACAAATATGTATTGACCACATACCCTGTGCTAGGCACTGTTCTATACACGGAGGATCCCACAAAACATATTAAAAGAGCTGCTTACATTCTTGTGGATGGGCCATAAACAAAATAGGAGGGTCTTATACAGTGCAATACATTGAAAGTAATTGATGCTAGGGAGAAAGATAAAGCCAGGAAGAGGGATGGTCAGCAGGGGAATAGAGAGGAGGGGTCGCAGTTATAAGCAAGGTGGGCAGGGAGAACCTCACTGAGAAGGTGACATTTGAGCAAAGATCTGAAGGAGGGAAGGGAGTGAACCACGCAGATAGCTGGAGGAAGAACATTCTAGGCAGGGAAAATAGCAAGTACCGAGGCCCTGAGGTGGACGTGCCTGGTGCATCTGAGGAATCTCTAGGGAGCAGCGTCAGTAAGAAGGAAAGTAGAGGATTCGAAATTAGAGAAGTAAGGGGAGAGACAAACTCCGTTATCCTGTTGAGGTAGGGCATAGTGGAGTGTGTACATCTGAAAACAGCAGAAATTATTCTGGCCCCTGGCTCCAAGCTTCATGCACATACAATACGCCCAGTTTCAAGATAAGGCTGCGATCACTGGTGTCCTGGAGCTGACACACACCAGTGGCGACAGAATTTTTGAGGAATCTGGAGGTTCAGTTGATAAACACAGCTCTTATTAAAAATTAAGTTATAGAAATTTATAATTAAATAAATTATATTAAAAACAAAAGTATTAAATACTGGCAACTTCCAAATTATTTTGCTACATCTAACTACTATCTAGGCTGTTACGGTTATTTATGTCTTTTGTATCTGTACAGTGGGAATACTATAAAAGGTGAGCTCTACCCTTCTATTCCCAAATCTGCATCACGCTCAGTGGTGACACACTGGTAATTTGAAACGGGCCATGGTAGGAGTAGTTACACCACAGAAATCGGCAAATGCTACAAATTGGGGCTTGATTTATTGTCTTATTATCCAGACATAAGAAAGTGAAGGAAAAGGTGTTAATAGTGCAGCTTTCACTTAAAAGTTTGTCACATTTGGGAATGCATTACATTGCAAATAGAACAAAAAAAGTGAGGAAATATTTTCCCAGGATTCAAAAACTCTTACCCATTTCAGCAAAGAAGTCACTCATATCATTGATGACAATGAATGGACTAAGTGAAATTCTGACAGATGTCTTTGTTGCTTCACTTTAACCTTGACGATATCAACCAACATCCATGTCTTAACACACTCATTCGTCAATTCCAACCACAGGTTGGCCACAGATGGAAGAGTTCAGCAAAAAGCAATGAAAGCATTCTGAAGGAATCAAACGGCTATACAGAATTTACAATAGAGTTCTGTGGGTTTTCTTAATTTGTAAATTGTGTGATATACAGGTCTTTGACATCAGTAAGATTTATACTATGTGTGCGTAATACATTTTCGGAAAGCAGGTTATTAAACATTTCCTGGCTACTAGCACACAGTCCAATTTCTTTTTTTTGGGCTGTGTCGGGTCTTCATTGCTGCGCACGGGCTTTCTCTAGGTGTGGCGAATGGGGGCTACTCTTCGTTGCGGTGCACGGGCGTCTCATCACGGTGGCTTCTCTTGTTGCGGAGCACGGTCTCTAGGTACGTGGGCTTCAGTAGTTGTGGCGCATGGGCTTAGCTGCTCTGTGGCATGTGGGATCTTCCTGGACCAGGAATCGAACCCATGTCCCCTGAGCTGGCAGGTGGACTCTTAACCAGTGCAACACCAGGCAAGTCCCACACTATCCAATTTCGAATCAGCTTTTACAGAACTTAGGGACCAGACAGAGGGGAGAGAGGCTGCTCAGCCAACCCTCAGAAAGGGATGGAGTTAATTCAAAATCATTCTGCTCTAGAATTCAGAGTCAGCCAGGCTGGAAACCAGGAATTCCTTTGTATTTATATGGATGGTCACCTTATTATTTATTTATTTATTTATTTATAAATTTATTTGTTTTATTTATTTATTTTTGGCTGCGTTGGGTCTTCGTTGCTGCGCGCGGGCTTTCTCTCATGGTGGCGAGCGGGAGCCACTCTTCGTTACAGTGCGCGGGCTTCTCATCGCGGTGACTTCTCTTACTGCGGAGCATGGGCTCTAGGCGCGCGGGCTTCAGCAGTTGCGGCGCGCGGGCTCTAGAGCGCAGGCTCAGTCGCTGTGGCACACGGGTCCAGTTGCTCCACGGCATGTGGGATCTTCCCGGACCAGGGCTCGAAGTCGTGTCCCCTGCATTGGCAGGTGGATTCTTAACCACTGCGCCGCTGGGGATGCCCGGTCACCTTATTTAAGGTAGGTGAGTCTAGCTCTCCGTTCACGGTAGTGATCCAGCTTCCTTTTCAAACAAAATTGCTTACCGTACCAAAAAAAGGTCATTTTCAATAAAATATTAAGTAAATGATAATACAGGTAACACACAGAAAGGGTCAAAATTCAGCCTGAACGACAGAGAACCCAGGCTCTGGAGGTGTACACCTGGGCTCAAATACAGACATCCCTGGTGAATGGCTTTGCCCTCGTCTGGCCCACGGGGGCGACACCTACTCCACAGGGATGTTGTGACAGTCAGTGAGCTCAGGGAAGCCCAGGGGCTGGCACAACCCGGCTGAGTCAAGATGGGCCCCAGGGAGGAGCCTGGTCCGGGCCTGGCCTCCTCCCTGATCCAAAGCAGGCACCGCCTTCAACTCACCCCCGCCCTCCTCCACCCCCACCCCGCCCCCCCTCAATGTGTGTCAAACGTAAACATTCACACGCACGCAGCATTCTTCCTTCTGTAATCACCTCCCCACGGCAGCCAGCACCTGCTCTCCATGACTCAGCATTCCGAGCCTCAAGTTGCTTTTTTGCTCCTGTCCCTGGAGTTTCAGCTGCTTCCTGTAGCAGGCCAGCTGCCCTGAGAGCGGGGGAAGAAAAACCCACCAGCACAGTTCGTATATGAGTTTTGCTCTTTTATCTTGTTTTAAACTTCCGGGGTGGGGGGCGGCCTCTTGGTAAAATAACCTTCAATAGATAAACACAGTGCGGCATTGGTTGCGAGAGTCCTCATCCCTAAGTACAGCTCCAGGGGGCATCCAACAGCTCGCGATGTAAACAAAAAGGCCCGATGCTTCTCCCGGGGGCGCAGGACAGAAAGCAGGAGCGGCCTCTGTCCTCCCTGCACCAACGGTTGCCCCGCGAGTGAGGGAGACCAGCTGTCGCAGCGCAGCACACTGTGTGCTCTGTGGCTGTCCTTGCAAGGGATGAAGATTTGTCAAGTCTTCAAGTGACAGGCATTCATTGTCACAACAGTCACAGCCACCCTAGCCGGCACTGGTGCTGGACAGACGCCAAGGGCCGCCCTTCCACTCCCCACCCTTCCGCAACTGCCCTGGGCCCTGGCGGGCCGCCCTCTGGGTTCTGCATCCTCCTAAACGCCTTGCCCTTTGTCCCCCAGTTGGACTGGCCTTTGCGGGGCAGGGGCAGGAGACCAGAGCGGGCGAGGAGAGGGGCTCGGGGGTATGCATCCCCTCCACTCCTGCCCTGCAGGGCGGGCTGGCCCAGCGGCACTCCTGGCCAGAGCCCACAGTTGCTGTCCTGCCACCCTCGCCTGAGTCTGCCAGCTGGCTCGTGACTGCCCCTTCCCCTCGCCCCATCAGGCCCAGGAATGGAACCGGCTTCCTGCAGGTACCATTCTGTCGGCGTCCCTGCCCCTGAACCACACCTGTGTAAATGATCCCTTACACCCACCTCAGTTACCCAGCTGAGTGTTCCCCCCAGACCCGGGCGGCCACCTGGTCACAGAGCGCTTCACACGTGCCCGCCTCTTCTCTGCATATTATATGCATTCACTCACCCAGTCCTCACAACAGCCCTCTGAGGCAGACACCAGTATTAGCCCTGTTTACAGAGGCGGAAACTGAGGCACAGAGAGGTCAATTACTTGCCCAGCTTCACACAGTAGTAAGCAATGGGGCAACATTCAGACCCAGGCAGGGCAGCGCCTGACGCCACTCTGTTAGGATGTGTAAGGGACCAGGGAAGTGGGTGTGTCTATTTTTGCTCCAGGGAGCACAGGTCCAGCCCTACAAAGTTTCTGGAGTCTGGGGTGTAGTTCCAAAACAAAAAGACCCTCCAGGCCCCTCCGGGGATCCCTTACTACCTCACAGCTTCTGATATGGCCACATCATCGGGACTCAGGCACGATCTCTCCACTCGTCCTGCCACCAGCAGCCCTGCTTCTCTCTGCTCACCTTTTCTCGTCCTCATTGCTTCTGTCTGCTGCCTTCCCTGTGTGTCCTTTAAAGTCCCCCAAAAAGGGTCTGATTGATGGGGAAGCCACCAGTGAGCCCTGAGTCACCAGCCCGTCCCTGAGTCAGGAGCTGCATGTTTACCACAGCGGGACGGGCTCAGGGGAAAGACCTCCACAGCCCCAGGGCAGGATTGTTTCATGGCAAAGAAAACAGAGCCACACACAAGCAGGAGATCACACAGCCTGCTCCAGGGTGTTCTTGTGGTGGGTGAAGGACGGTCCCTCCCCGGCCTCCCAGCTATTCCAGAGCCTCTCCCCGGGGCAGGACACAGGGGCAGGATGGCCTGGGTGAGGGGATACTCAGCTTCCCGGGGACCCCTGCAGAGGCTCAGGCTCAGGGCCATGCCAAGGCCACCCCTGCAGGCGCCCACCCCTGGTCAGCCACAGCCAGGGTGGGACCTCCCAGAACAGAAGGACAGAACCGGGCCGGGGACATGTAAGGAGCCACGCAGGGCCCTCTCTGCCCTCGTGGGGCATGGCAGATCCCTCGGTGCACTCCTTGGGTGCCCCCCACTCCAGTCTCGCTCAGCTTCCAGGTCCCCAAACACACCGTGTTCACCACCTGCCATCTCCGCCCAAACCATTCCCTCTGCCCAGAAAGTCTTCCTCCACTGTCTCCCAGCAAACTCATTCCCACTCATCCTTTAAAAGGCATTCTGGAGAAAACCTCCCCAGAGAGCCCAAACTATCTCAGATGTCCTATCGCCTCAAGAGCAAGGCCTGGGTCCGATTCCTTTTTCTATTTGGGGCCCTTCCCCAGACGAGGAACATTCTAGACGTTCCCTGCGTGAGTATTAAAGAAATGAAGAGATGAGACCAAAGAACATGATCAGAAAAAAGGACGGGTACTGTTGTCCGCCCCCCTCCCCCAGCAAGCAGAGCACGAGAAGAGGCTTCAGTGCCATGTGTTTGGGGAAATGATCCCAGGGAACAGGGGTGAGGTGCGGGGAGAGGGGAACAAGCAAGGAGGGAAGGCCAGCACGCGGGTGGAGGGTGGGCTAGCAGCTGCTCACCACTGTGGGCGTCTGGGGCACAGTGCCACGGGCACTTCTGAGGAGCTGTGTGAAGGGACCTCGGAACTGCCCAGCTGACAGATGGGGCAGGCGGGGGGTGGTCCTCACCCTCCAGTTCCCATCCCCCAGTCATCGGAGGCTGCCCTGCAGCAGGGTCAGTCCCTCACACGTCCAGAAGGCAACCAGGTGACCAGCGTGTCCACACTGCAGAGTCAGGGAGATGTCAGGCAGAAAATGAAAGAGGCTCTGTGCAGCTCAAGTGAGAGCTGTCGGGCCACAAGCTGGCTGTCACAGCAGCGGCGAGAGAAAGGAGCTGGGCCAGAAGATGTGGAGCATCCACACAGGTCTGTACAAGGAGTAGGGGATGTTAAGGCTGGAGAAGTAGGGTGAAGGTTATGTTGTAGACGGCCTTGAACATCAGCCCAAGCAGTACAGCTTTATTTGGTAGGCTACCGAGAGCCACTGAGGATTTCTTTGCGATACGGCAATAACATGGCCGCACCAATGGGTGGCTTGAGTTAGTTTCAGCCCCCTTCCTCCATAAAATAACAGCTCTTCACCAAGACCTCACCAAATAAACATATAATCATAGTAAAAACCAGTGCAGGTCCTCTACCCTACTGCCATCAATCAAGAGCCACACCTAATCCCCTCCATAAAGAAACACTAAGCCCCAGTTGGGTGCTGCCGTCTCTCTCTACCCGTCCATGAAGAAATCCCTATAAATACATTTTGAAATGTTCAGTTCTTTATTTAAGCATATCTTTCAGATCTAAAGAAAGAGAAGCTTGGGAACCTTCAAGGAAGAAACCAGTTAAGAGAGCCTTCCTTGTTGCAACCCAGAAGGGGTCTTCAGATGATGGGGAACCAGCCAATTCCATCCAAATTTCAAAAAAAAAAAAAAAAAAGCAACTTAGAAAAATGATAGGTGAAAAAAAAAAACCTTCAAATTGGAAAAGCATCAAGAGAGTTGCACCTGGAGAGTGCATGAGGTGCGATGACATGGCTTTTTAAATAATTTTATCAGTATACATACACTGAAAGCTCTGCGGCCCCCTAACACATGCTCTGATGTGTTCCCTGCTCCACTGTAGGAAGCATTTCTTTATCTTACCTCCTGACCCTGGTGGCACATTTATGTGAATATCCTCCAGGGTTGCTTTCTTTGTCTTTTTGTGGTAAATCAGATTTTCCTGAGTAGTCCAAGATCAAAGGCAAGATGAGGGATTAAGATTTATTTTCTTGTGTGAGTCACAGCCTGGATCACCAAACACAGAGTTCACTAATGTTTTGAGTGGTGGTGACACTACCAAGACAAGATTATAGAGTTCTGTGTGATGTTTAATTAAAACTTTTCATCTGATCAAGGGCACCGTCACTGTTGGTGACAATGTAAATTACCCATCACCCAGCAATTCTGCTTCTGGGAATTTATCCTAAGGAACTAACAAAAAATGTGGGATAAGATTTTGCTACAAGGTTATTCACTAGGCTGCTCTCTAAAAGACCAAAAATTTAGAAATAACCTGAATTCCCAAAGGGCGGTGGGATTAGTTAAACAAAGATAATACCATCATGTAATGGAATCCTATGTTCCATGCTGCCATAAATATAAACACTCTATATATGTATATACACACACACACACACACACATATATTTATATTTTATGCTTTGAGGCAAGGTAAAAGGAATCTGTGGTATCCCAGGGTTTGGGTAGATGCGATTGTGAGTAATTTGTGTTCTTTTCGCTTGCTTTTTCCTTACGAGCATGAACTGCTTTTTGTTTGGTTTTGTTTTGTTTTGTGGCCGTACCACGTGGCATGTGGGACCCTAGTTCCTCGACAAGGGATCAAACCCACAACCCCTGCATTGGAAGTTTGGAGTCTTAACCACTGGACATCCAGGGAAGTCTGAGCATGAACTGCTTTTATAGCATAGAAAAAATAATTAAAGAAACTTCACTGGAGGGAGTCCCATTGCTCATGCATAAGGTGGTCCTCATTTCCCTCTTTTTCGAGCTTCAGCTCATGGAGCAGTTTGGTCCAGGAGACACTTACCCAGCTTCAGTGGGACATGCCAAGCACTGCAAACTTCTGAGGACACAAAGATGAAGAGGGGATATGGTCCCTGCCCTTGCAGGACTCATCTCAAGTGGGGACACATACACCTCAACAGAAACTCATCAGCAATCTCAGGGAAGTCTAGGATTTGAAGCACAGCTGGGCCTCCCAGAGACCAGATATTATGTTAAAGTGCTTTGAAAGGCAGCACTATAGTAATGTGGGCTCTCAAATACTTCCCATAAGCAGGACCAACTCACAAGAGAAGCTAAGTGTCCTCAAGAGAACTGATACACGGCGTGTAGCATGTGAGGAAATGGTTGTACACCCTCTTTATGCAGGCGCACATAGGTAGAATCTGAGTAATGCTGCAGCCATCCTTCCGGAAGCAACACCCCTCTGATATAATAATAATAACCTTTTTCTCCTATAGAAGAGTACCATAAGATACTATATTAAAGGAAGACATTTCACTTTCCTTTGACACTAGACAGCTTAGGTCTTTTTATGGTCTGAGTTTCAAGTGTGATTTTTAACTGCAATTGCATGTCTCCCCCTAGTGTTCATCCACATTATTGCACCCTGTTGTAACAGGGTGAGGAAAGGGTGAGGATAGGGTGGAGGTAGGTCTGGGTCCCTCAACTTCCCAGAAGGAAAAAATAAGTGTATCGGACGTGTGATAGAACCGTCAAAAGCACTCAAAGAACCGCCACTTCAATTGCAAAACATAAGTCATGGCTCTATATTTTCTGTAACCACATAAAATTTGCTAGTTTTTGGTTGGGATAATAATAACAATTAATATATATTGTACACTTCCCATGTGCGAGGCACAATGCTAAGTGCATTGCATATATTAACCCATTTAGTCCTCATAATAATCCTAAGGGCGAGAACAAGTTGTCACTCTGAGCTCGTGCAGTGTCTTGAATTCAAGGGAGGGGACGGACATAAGATGTCCTGTCAAAACAAAGCAAAGGGGCGGGGGCTTCCCTGGTGGCGCAGTGGTTGAGAATCTGCCTGCCAATGAAGGGGACACGGGTTCGAGACCTGGTCTGGGAAGATCCCACATGCCACGGGGCAACTGGGCCCGTGAGCCACAACTACTGAGCCTGCGTGTCTGGAGCCTGTGCTCTGCACCAAGAGAGGCCACGACAGTGAGAGGCCCGCGCACCGCGATGAAGAGTGGCCCCCGCTCGCCACAACTAGAGAAAGCCCTCACACAGAAACGAAGACCCAGCACAGCCAAAAATAAATAAATAAAAATAAATAAAAAAACAAAGCGAAGGGGCACATGATATACAGAGCAAGGACACTGGAGTGAAAAACCACATGCAGAAGGCGTGGTCAGCGCTCCATACTGTTGTTTAATTGTTAGTAATGTCTGGGTGGTGTGCTTTCAGTTTACCCTCAAAAGTAAACCATCTTTTTTTCTTTTAGCAGCTTTATTGAGATATAATTCACATCCCATATAATTCTCCCACTTAAAGGGTACAATTCAATGGCTTTTAGTAAGTTCACAGAGACGTGCAACACCGTAATTAATTTTAGATCATTTCCATCACTCCTTAAAGAAACCACATACGCACAGGCAGTCACTCCCCATTTCCCCAAACCCTACTGATCCTAGACGACCACTCATCTACTAACGATCTCTGTACATTTGTCTATTTAGCCTATGCTACATTTCATAAAGATGGAATCACACAACACATGGGCCTTTGTGACGGGCTTCTTTCACTGGGCGTAATGTTTTCAAGGTTCATCCATGTTGTAGCATGTGTAAGTACTGTATTTCTTTATATTGCTGAATAATATTCCATTGTATAGATATGCCACATTTTAGTTACCCATTTATCAGTATATGAACACTTAGGTTGTTTCCACTTTTTGACTCTTATGAAGAGTCAAAAATATATTATGAATAATGTTGATATGAACATTCATATACAAGTTTTTATGTGAACATATGCTTTCATTTCTCTTGGGCACATACCTAGGAGTGGAATTTCTGGGTCATATGGTGACTCCGCGTTTAACATATCAAGGAACTGCCAGACTGTTTTCCAAAGTGGCTGCACCGCTTTTCATTCCCATAAGTGCATCTGAGAGTTCGATTTCTGCATATTCTTCCCAACACAATTTTTTTTTTTTTTTTTTTTTTTTTTAGCGGTATGGGGGCCTCTCACTGCTGTGGCCTCTCCCGTTGCGGAGCACAGGCTCCGGACGCGCAGGCTCAGTGGCCATGGCTCACGGGCCCAGCCACTCCGCGGCATGTGGGATCCTCCCGGACCGGGGTACGAACCCATGTACCCTGCATCGGCAGGCGGACTCTCAACCACTGCGCCACCAGGGAAGCCCAACACATGTCTTTTTTTTTTACTATCGTCAGCTTAGTGAATGTGAAGTAGTGTCTCACTGTGGTTTTGGTTTGCGTGTCTCTGATGGCTAATGATGCTGAGTGTATAAAATCACTTTTTCTGATACTAGTAATACAGTAGCCACAAAGGCCAAATTAATCTAGTTTTACTTTTATTAATAGTCTAAACACCCCAGATAAAATATGAGTAAGGAATAATCAGAGGAGATGGAGTTGAAAATTCTGAAGATGGCAAGTCATTCATTTATTCTTTTATTTGAGTCCCTGTTAGAGGGAAGAGACTGCTCTGGGTGCTGGGAATGAGGCGGACAGCCACACAGGGGCAGTTTCTGTCCTCCTGGAGTTTAACAGTCTATCAGGGGAGACCGACTAAGCAACTATTTACATAATGAAATCATTACAGTCATGAAAATCTCTGTGAAAGAGAGGTAACGGAGGCTGTGAGACATATAACACAGGGTCCTGACTTCGTCGGGCTCTCCCCCTTCATCACTTTAAATATGTCATGCCACTCCCTTCTGGCTTGTAGTTTCCTCCGAAAAATCAGCTGTTAACCTTACAGGAGTTCCCTTGCATGTTATTTGCCGTTTTTCCCTCGCTGCTTTCAATAATTTTTCTTTGTCTTTAATTTTTGCCAATTTGATTACTGTGTGTCTCGGTGTGAAGACTGGGTGCAGACACTGAATGAGGAGAGGCTGGCAAAGCAAGCCAGGTCACGCAAAGCACTACGACTAGTGTTCAGGGTTTCAACCTTTTCCCCAAGAACAACAAGAAGTCATTTTTTGTTTGTTTGTTTGTTTTGTGGTACGCGGGCCTCTCTCTGCCGTGGCCTCTCCTGTTGCGGAGCACAGGCTCCGGACGCGCAGGCTCAGCGGCCATGGCTCACGGGCCCAGTCGCTCCGTGGCATGTGGGATCCTCCCGGATCGGGGCACGAACCCTTGTCCCCTGCATCGGCAGACCTTTCAGGAAGCGATTTTGACTATTCCAGGCCAGAGAGAAAGGTAACTTAAGTCTAGGGCTGGAAACAGTAGAGAGACGTGAGAGATAATTAGGAGAAATGTTAAAGAAACTTGGTGAATAATTAGATCGGGGGGCTAGGAAGTGGCACAGTCAAGGATGACTCTGCAGTTGGATAGAAGATGGAGCCATAGACTTGATCATGGAAACCCCAGGGAGGGAGCAGGGTGGGGATGAGAGAGATCATGAGTTCATCGCTGAGAAGCTAAAGTTAGGTGCCCAGGAAACACCAGAGGAACTCAGAGGAAAGAGCCAAGCTAGAGGTACCCATGTGGGATACTCAGGGTGTTGATGGTAAATGCGGCCTTGGGTGGAGATGAGCTTTTTTTTATATATATAAATTTATTTACTTATTTATTTATTGGCTGCACTGGGTCTTCGTTGCTGCATGCGGGCTTTCTCTAGTTGCGACGAGTGGGGCTACTCTTCATTGCGGTGCGCGGGCTTCTCATTGCGGTGGCTTCTCTTGTTGCGGAGCACGGGCTCTAGGCGTGCGGGCTTCAGTAGTTGTGATATGTGGGCTCAGTAGTTGCGGCTTGCAGGCTTAGGTGCTCCGCGGCCTGTGGGATCTTCCCGGACCAGGGCTCGAACCCATGTCCCCTGCATTGGCAGGCAGATTCTTAACCACTATGCCACCAGGGAAGCCCAAGATGAGCTTTTTAAGGGTAAAGGTATAGAATTAGAAGAGAAGGGAGCCCAGGGATGAGGGAGCCCATGTATTACTGCAATATTTAAAGGTCATACAGGAAGAGGATTTGCCAGCAGAAGAGGGAGGCTGTGGAGAGAGTAAACCGGTAGGATGAGAAATGGGAAAGTTATTCAAGTCAAGAGATAAGACAGTTTCGAGGAGCTAGTGATCAACAATATTGGAAACTACCGAGATGTATAACATGACATGCATTGAATTTAGCTACAGAGGTCATTGCTGACCTCAGCAAGATCTAACATGGCTGGGCAGTAGGGGCTGAAGCCAGGCTGGAGTGAGGTGAGGGGTGTGTGGGAGGTGAGGAAACAGAGATGATGCTAGTAGGCAACTCCTTCAAGAACTATGGAGGTAAAGAGCAGAAGAGGGGGAGTAGCTGGAAGGAGATGTGAGGTCAAGGGAGAGTTGAATTTAAGATGGTAAGATGAGGCATATTTAAATGTGAATGAGAAGAATCCATCCTACTGGTAGAGATGGGAAGATGAAGATACAGAAAGGCAACAAAGCTGAGAGACAACCCAAGTGGTCTGGCTTCTAGAGCTAGACCACTTGGGTTCAATTCTGGCTTCTCCATTTGCTGCCTGTGTGGCTTGGCCTCTTTATGCCTCAGTTTTCTCATCTGTAAAATGGAGAGAAAATGGAACTTCCATTGGGAGTGTTAAATAAAAGAAGAGCTGAGGTTTGGATTGAGTTACTTTGCCAGTGCAGGATTCCAAAGCCACATTGACTATTTTCACCCCTCACCTGAGCTTTGCCATTAGAGACACCCATTTGCTGCCTTTTAATTCTTCACAGCACCTACCATATAATTCCTGACTCAAAGAGGATGTTGGCGATGGTAAACTATTTCTACAATTAAAATAAAGTGCCTGGGACGTCCCTGGTGGTCCAATGGCTAAGACTCTGCTCTCCCAATGCAGTGGGCCCGGGTTCGATCCCTGCTCAGGGACCTAGATCCCACCTGCCGCAACGAAGATCCCACACGTGGCAATGAAGATCCTGCGTGCCACAACTAAGACCCGGTGCAGCCAGATAAATAAATAAATAAATATTTTTAAAAATAAATAAATAAAATGCCAAGGGAAGGGGGAAGGATAAATTGGGAGATTGGGATTGACATATACACATTACTATATATAAAATAGATAACTAATAAGAAACCTGCTGTATAGCACAGGGAACTCTACTCAATACTCTGTAATGACCTATATGTGAATAGAATCATAAAAAGAGTGGTGGACTTCCCTGGTGGTCCAGTGGATAATACTCCACATTGCCAATGCAGGGGGCCCGGGTTCGACCCCTGGTCGGGGAACTAGATCCCGCATGCATGCCGCAACTAAGAGTCCACATGCCACAACTAAGAAGTCTGCCACAACTAAGAACCAGCACAGCCAAACTAAATAAATAATAACTATTTTTTAAAATTTAAAAAATAAATAAGAGTGGATATATGTATAACTGATTCACTTTGCTGTACAGCAGAAACTAACACAACATTGTAAATCAACTATACTCCAATAAAAGTTAATTTTAAAAAAAGTACCAACAGAACGTGAACATGTGCTTACCAAAAGTCATAAACTAGAAAGTTCACAGCAGCGTGACTCATAATAGCCTCAAATTGGAAGCTACCTCAAAATCCATCCACAGAATAATCAGTAAACAAACTGGTATATGCAGACAATGAATACTTACAGCAATGAGAATATACAACCCACAACTACACAGTGATAAAAATGAAAGAAGCCAGATACAAAAGAGTATATGTTCTGTGATTCTACTTATATAAAGGACAAAACTGACAAAACTAATCAATGCTGTTAGATATCAAGACAGGGATTCCCCTTGGGGGTGAGTAGTGACTGGAAGTAGGGGAGGGCTGGACAAAAGGGGCGTTTCCTGGGGAGGTCACGAATATGTACTTTAATAATAATTTTTAAAAGAACATTCTATAAAGGACATATATATTTGGAAAAAATACTTCCCACAGCCATCTTTCAAGTTCAAGTTCCTTTATCAGGTTAGTGAAGTAAGTACATACATTCTGAGATGCAAAGCAGCAATAGGTTTTTGCATTGTTCCTACAAAGGCAATAACCCCAGACTCTAAGGAAGGCGTTTAAGAGGCACCGCTTTTCAGAGGAAAAGACTTTTGAGTCTTCTCAGGATTTGAGGTCTTCCGTTTAGTTAAGACATTTGAATAGGTAGCTTTAAAGAAAGCACCTTCCTGATTCAGCCTGGGTATCCAAAAAAACCTCAGCCCCAGGGAGAGTCACTTGGTCAGCCCAGGCAGTGTTTGAAACGGCCAAGAAACTGTTCCGATCTTCTCTACAACGTGCTTGCCCAGAAAACGAGTGGATTGACAGTTACTTCTCCGCATGATATCTAAATGCCTGAATGTTTCAGAGACACTGTTGGGTGGTGGCCATAGTCCTACCTGACCTCCTGCATAGGTCTCTTGACGTTTTCTCTCCATTCCGGGTTTTTGCCTGGATTTCTGACAGAATGACTGCAGTAATCTAGCTCTGAAACTAACATAAGGATCTTTACCAACTTTTCTTTCAAACCGTACCTCCAGCTTGTTCCCACCATATTAGATTTGCGAAAGTGAGAACTGCCCTGGGTGAGCCGCGTGCTGCTTGGGAGTTGACCTGAATGGTGGCCTCCTCCCTGGCCTTGCTTCCCACACTTCTTATTCTCTTCATACTTGGGATCCTTCCCATTTTCCCAGTTGTGTCCCCTAATGTCCCGCTCAGGGTCAACGGCCATACTGCGGGGTTAAAGATCACCCTTCTCTCTTTTCCCCACCTGCCTGCTAAATGCCGTTTGGAATTTGAAATAAAACCACCCAAAGCTCAGCCAATTGGTGGAAATCAATAATAAAAAATGAAGCCGGGAAATAGATTCCATCCATTCCATCCAGTCTTTGGTAATTTCCTCAGGAAACAATTATTTTCAAATTGATCTGTCCTTGTTTTCAATTCTTTTTTTTTTCTTTTTTTGGCCGTGCTGCCAGGGATTGGACCCGGGCCCCGGCAGTGAAAGCGCTGAGTCCTAACCACTGGACTGCCAGGGCATTCCCTCAATTCCATTCTATAAAGAGTATACAGAAACTCAGGTCCCTCACTTAGTAAATACAATCTTTCCTAATTTTTTTTAAAGAGGAGGAAGCAACTAAATAAACCACTCTGTGACGACCTAGGTGGGTGGGATGGAGGGGGGGATGGGAGGGAGGTCCAAGAGGGAGGGGATACAGGTATACATATAGCTGATTCACTTCATTATACAGCAGAAGCTTACACAACATTGTAAAGCAACTTTATTCCAATAAAAAATAAATATATCATGTTTCATTTTGTCCTGAAGAACCAAGACCTATATTCATAAAATTCTCATTGAAATATAAATAAAAAGCTGCAAAAATAATATGCTGCACATATCTTAGTGAAGTTACCACCCAGTGAAATCTGCGTATCAGAGGTGCTTCAAGTGAAGAGCTCTAAGTGGCTTTCCAGGATATTCTATTGGAATTAGCAGGGAGAGAGAAACTGGGGATTAGGAAGTCAAAAGTAAAATGGTTATGCTCGTCTATGTTAAGGAGTTTACCTAGTCTGGACTGAATAATCCCGTCCATAATACCATGGTGAAGGATTCCAGAACTTTACAACTGAAAACTTGGTGCTCAATTATATTATTACTGTTATACACACCCCTTTTTGTCAACTCTCAGAAACAAAGCCGGTCTAAGCTAGTCCTGCCCAAGATGCGGTGTTCTCAAAGTTTGATCCCTGGACCAGTACCATCAACATCAGATAATTGTTAGAAATGAAAAGTCGCAGATCTACCCCAGACTCACAGATCAAAACTCTGGGAAGGCACTAACAAGCAACCTATATTTTAACAAGCCTTTTAGACAATTCTGACGCATGCGCAAATCTGAAAACTGCCACTCGAATTCATCCTCCCTAACACACGGAGACATCAGGCGCCCTTAATTTTTTTTTTTTTTTTTTTTGTGGTACGTGGGTCTCTTCTCACTGTTGTGGCCTCTCCCGTTGCGGAGCACAGGCTCCGGATGCACAGGCTCAGCAGCCATGGCTCACAGGCCCAGCCGCTCCACGGCACGTGGGACCCTCCCGGACCGGGGCACGAATCCGTGTCCCCTGCATGGGCAGGTGGACTCTCAACCACTGCGCCACCAGGGAAGCCCAGGTGCCCTTATTTTTGTGTGAAGTCATACTGGTGTCTCTCCTCCTTGTCCCATTAGCCCATCCTGGGTATGAGATGTCATTCTTCCTCTCTTATCCAGGACCCACGACAGAGACTATGAATTGTTCAGGATCCATTCCACTCTTCTCTCTCCTACTAATACAAGCGGGAAACTACATATCTAATCCTCTCTTGCCTCTAGATACGGCTCTGCAAATAATTAGTTTGGACCAAGAGTATATGAATGAAAGTGATGCATGCGACCTCCAGATTATATCTTTAAAAAACAAGCAAACCTGGTTGCCTTCCTCTTCTTTCTCCCCTCCTCCCCAACTGGAATGCTAATATGATATTTGGCTATGAGGATGAGGACGACATTGCTTTGGGGCAGCAACAGGACAGACGTAACCTGGGTCCTTAGATACTCCTCGATCAGAGCTGCCTCAAGAACCTAACCTACCTTCTTCTGAAGTATTATGTGAGAGAGAAATAAACGCACTGTGACGTTGTTTGAACTACTGTATTTCTCTTTGTCGTAACCTAGCCTGTACCTTCTTTAGAGAGCAGAGCTTCCTTCCTAGAGTTATAATCCTATTTCCTTTCCTAAGGCTGAGATTTCATGCATTTGTCCCCATAAATCCACCTTTTATATATGTTCCCATCCAAAACAAGTTGCCACTTTACATAAAGGACTTCTACTTCCACTACTGATGGGCTAGGTAATTTGGACCAACTTGCCCACTGAGGACCTCTACGAAAGCCAGGTGCAATTAATTTTAAAAATCTACTTACAGGCATTGAAGAGCTAGCAAGGCAGGTAAAATAAACTAAGAAAATGGAGAAGGGGGAAATCCAGAGATGCATTTGGACTTGCTACTTTCCTGGGTACTTGCCAATTCTAGAAGAGGCAACTGAGAGGCCAAGCAAGATTTCTGACAGCCTTAAATGGGCTAAGGGAATAAAAAAAAAAAAATAAGAGTCTAAGCCCACCAAGTCTGGGAGAGAGGTGCCGGTAACCCCACACTTGAGACTGGGACGCTGAAGGCTGCATTCTAAGCACAGGTTGAAGTGGAAATAGATTAACCCTCATAGGGATGCAATCTAGCATTAAATCATGGCAATCACTGAAATTGGATTAAGGTGATCCTGCATTACGAGCTCTTCTAGGTTCCTTCCTACAGCAAATGTAATTCCTCTCCAGAGACAGATTACATAATCCTAAACCTCAAATTACTTCTACAATTTTTTCAAATAACAATGTCTGGCATGCAATAAAAAATAACCAAGTGACAAGATTACATGAACAATAACAACAACAAGTGAGCAGAAAAAGAAACAATAGAAACAGACCTAGAGGATTCTGGATATGGGAGCTCTCAGACATAGGCTTAAACATAACTATGCCTACAATGTTAAAGGAGACAAAAAACGGGCTTCCCTGGTGGCGCAGTGTTGAGAGTCCGCCTGCCGATACAGGGTTCGTGCCCTGGTCCGGGAAGATCCCACATGCCGCAGAGCAGCTGGGCCCATAAGCCATGGCCGCTGAGCCTGTGCGTCCAGAGCCTGTGCTCCACAACGGGAGAGGCCACAACAGTGAGAGGCCTGTGTACCACAAAAAAAAAAAAAAAAAAGGAGACAAAAGACAAGTCTGAAAATTTCAATTCAAAAATATTAAAATATGAAGGACAGAGAAGATTTTTTAATGTATATTTAAAAATATACATTAAAAATGAATTAGGAAATTCATTTTTAGAATTAGGAAACCATGTGCCAACCCCTGATTATGGCGAGAGGTTTCGAGAGATCCTCCTCATGGAAATCCCATGAAATGGGGTCTCCACAAGGAAGGAGTAGAGAGAAGAAATCTCAGCAATCACTGTCCACCAAAAGGCTTTATAACCACGAGTACCAGATGGAGAGCAGACAGATCGTGAAATTAAACCAAGGGAAACGTGACCTTTCATAATGTTTCCATATCAAACTCACCCCTAGTATAAAACTTCAGCTATCAGATTTTCCTCTCTGCTCAAGCCATGTTCTTTTCCTACACAAACCCCTGCTTTTTCTTTTGTCTCCGGAAGCCCAGACACTGTTTGCAACTTTTCTGTTCTGCATTTGAAACCTAAGCTCCCACAGCTTTTCTACTGCACCATCCAGTGAGATTTGGAAGGAGCTTCTGGGTCAGCAAATGCGATGACGGGACAGACCAGAACAAGGCCCTAGGCACTGCCCTCAAAGACCTGAGGTTATTTCTTCGCATCTGGAAACAGCAGAACACATTTCTACTTCCTCCTCCATCCCCTTCTCCCCAACCCACCGCTCACCCCAGCTTCCACCAGTGCCCACAGCAGGTGAAAGGGGAGCAGAGAGCTTCCCAGCTGCTGCGAGGCCTCCCATACTGAGCCAGGTTTGGGCATGGTTCCTCTCACCTCCTGAGGGAAAGGCAACCCCACAGGGCTATGGCTGAGAGGGAAGGGGACTTTAGTCCTCCAGGCCACAAGTTGGGGACATCATGAAAGCTCCTCAGCATGATTACGGGTATGTACTTACTTTTCAAAATAACTCGGGTAATATTGTAAATACACATGTGTTGCAAAATATCTATACACAGGTATACATAGAGCTGAAGTTAAAGGACTTCTTCACTCTCCCACCCCACCCCCATTCATTCCTGCTTCCTAGAGGAATTTGTTTTTAACATTTAAAACAAAAAGCCAGCCCTCTCCTGCATGAACGTGTATGCGTGTGTGTTTATCTCCATCTGTACCTAGGGTGCTGCCTGCCGTACCTGAGGGGCATCACACGTGTGTTTGTTCCTTTCTTTAGAGAAGTTTCAGCTACTGAACTCTCTAGGCTAGAAGAGAAAATCACTTTTAACTCCGTCATCTATCGCCATATAACAAACCATCCCCAAACGTAATGACTTTAAAAACAAACCAGGACACTCACCATTTTACTTCGTTTACAGTTCTGGAGTTCAGCTGTGCGGTCCTGACCTAGGCCAGCTGGTTCTTCCCTGTGGTCAGCTGGTGGGTAGGCTGGAATGCCCATTCACAGGCAGCTGGCTGGCCGACTGACTGGTGGAGGCAGGGCCCACAGCTGCAATAGCTGGGCCGGGCCCCAGCAGCCTAGCCCAGGCTTCAGCCTACGGAGACTTCGGGGTTCCCAACAACAGAAACAGGCAAGCCTCCCAAGGCAGGAGTGCTTTTGTACTTCTGCTTACGTCACGTGTGCTAATGCTCCATTGGCCACAGCAAATCACGTGACCAGAACCAACTTCAAAGAGTGGAGAAATGGACTCCACCTGTTGAGGGGAGAAGCCGCAAAGTTACAGCTACATTACAGAGGAGGGGAGGGAAGGAATTTGTAGCCACCTATTCAAGACCAGACTCCCTAAGGGCATATGTAGGGCAGCTGGGAATTCCTAGGGATGTCTCTCTGAGATGCTATTTCACCTGGTCAGAAGGGCAAGAAGTTCAGTGTCTAGGGGAAAGGCACACCTCCTTTTCAGATTCTTCGTGCTCTGAGTGTTTAAGGGAAAACTCCTCCCCCAAGGGCAGAGCCTGGGAGAGAAGGCAGACAGTGGTTCTGGGTCTGAGAGGGGTGGGTACTGGGGCCTGGTCTGGGGCAGCTATGATGGGAACCGAATGGGATAAGAGCTGTAAGTTTGTGAACCCAAGCGAGGGGCACTCAGCAACCAGGATGTGGCTTATCCTCTCTGGAAAACTCAGGGCAGCAGCCTGCGCGGTTGAGATAGTGCCAGTCAGGCAGGTAAGGGCTTAAGTGATTAACTTGGAAAAGAGAGTGAGTGTGACCACTTTCACACCAAGTTTATGGAGAGGATTATATTAATTATACATATTTTAGTTAATGTTTAGTCACTGAAACTTGTCCTAATGTGTTTACGTCATGAAATTTGTCAAGCTGTACACTTATAATTTATACACTTTTCTGCATGTGTATTTTATTTTATTTTTTCTTTCAATAGTTTTATTTTTTTTACATTTTTATTGGAGTATAGTTGCTTTACAAGGTTGTGTTAGTTTCTACAGTACAGCAAAGTGAAACAGCTATACGTATACATATATCCCCTCGTTTTTGGATTTCCTTCCCATTTAGGTCAACCCAGAACATTGCGTAGAGATCCCTGTGCTATACAGTAGGTTCTCATTAGTTATCTATTTTATACATAGTATCAATAGTGTTTATATGTCAATCCCAATATCCCAATTCGTCCCACCTCCCCCCTTTCCCCCTTGGTATCCATACGTTTGCTCTCTACGACTGTAGACTGCATGTGTATTTTAACTAAAAGTTTGCATTTTTAAAAATTGCCCCAGGTTGATCATAAAAGTGCCAAGGACATGAAGTTTTTCTGGTTTTGTGAAAATAGCATTGCCCTGGGAACCAGGTGACTTGAGTTTTAGTTCCCATGCAGCCACTAACTAGTTTTGGGCTAAGATAAACCATCAAGTATCTTTGAGTCAGAGTTGTTCACCTGTGAGGTTAGGGGTTATTTTAAATTATACCTAAAACCTATTTACTTTTATGTGATCCATCTACTTTTATTAAGTATCTACTAGGCCCTCTGAACACAGTGGAGGACAAAATAGATACATTTCCTGCCCTGGTGGGACTTAGAAACTAGTAAGTGCAAATAGACAAATACACAAGCAGAAATGCCTGTGATCTGTGCAATCTCTGAAGGGAGTAGCATCAGGGGCGATGGGGGAGGGGGCACCTCCTGGAAACCCTGAAAGACGAGTAGGTGTTAGCCAGGTGAGGCAAGGGGAAGAGCACACAGGAGTAGGAACACATGCTGCAAGCCCTGAGGGGAGAGGCACACGGTGGATTCAAGGACTGCAAAGACATCAGTAGGACCTGAACACAGGAGTGGGTGAGAGTTTAATGAGACATCACTGGAGAAATAGGGCCACAGCTTATTAAATCAGCCCCTAACCAAACCCTGGCTGCCCTGTTCACTGATACCATCATTGATGGGACAAGGTAAACATAGAAACACGACCCAGACTCCTGAGACACCCTCAGAGGGCCTCTCCTGAACCAACAGGCTGTACACCTTACCCTCCTCATTAAAGCTGCACTAGGAAATAAAGCAAGACTTTTAACCCCGTGGCCAGCTGCTCTCGGATGTCCAAGGCCTAGTGGGTTGTCAGCACTTACTGGAATGTAAGGATGAAAATAAAAACTATAATCCAGAAAATAGAGTAAAGAGCAAACCTGTGCATATCTCCCTGCTCACAGACGTTGCACCTCTATGCTCTTCCCACATGTAACATTCCTACAGGGTCAGCCATCATTTATTCAGTTACTCATTTGCTAAAAAATTCCAGACAGTAGGGAGCTAACGAGTGGAGGAGAATCCGACTTGGCAAGGAATTTCCAATCAATCTGCCGCTTCCTTCTCAGCCTATAAATACACTTGGGTATTTATCATCTATGCCTATTTAAATCTCTCTCTTCTTAACCTTCTCACTTATTTTTTGGATCCATGACAAGCTTTGAAAGGGGCCTCCACATGGCTGCCTCTGGCCACAAACTTTAATTTCATTCTCATTGCCAGACAATGAACACCCTAAAATGTGAACAGATAATGCAATATGTACAGTGTGCCAGGAGCTGTTCTAACTTATTATGTATATCAACTCATTGAACCCTCGTGAGCAGCCTATAAACCAGTTTCAAAGAACATTAGTGCCCACTTCATGCGCTTGTCAGGAAGATTAAAATATTATTTTCATTTTGCAGATGTGGAGACTGAGGCCTTGAGAAGTCAGGTATCTTAGCCAGGTAGTGCAGCTGGTCAGTTTGGAGGCCAGGATTTAAACCCACGTCGTCTTGCTCCTCCAATCCATGTCCTTCATCATGTCACTGTTGTCCTTCTCAATAACACCACCTGCTAGGTGCTTGGATGGAGTGACAAAGAGTCCTCTGGGAAGACCACAGTTAAGTTCCAGGAGAGGAATCAGAGACTGCAAGGAGGAAGGTGGCTTTGAGGAGGTTGTGGCCGCCATGAAAATAAACACTTGTACCCTTGCTTTCTCCCAGCCCACATCCTGATTCCCATTCTGCTGAGGACTCTGGAAACAAACAAACTTGCCTCTCCTCAAACAAGCCACTTCCTTTAAGTAGAAGTGGCCAGCTGAGTTTCATGACTTTTAGGATCCCTTCCAGCATCAAAATGTTTTTATTGCCCAGAAAAGGGTTGGGTAATTTTTCAATCCATTTATCTTAATTGTATCTTGACATCTCCACCCATACTTCCCTGCGCTGGCCCCCTTTCCTACCCTGGGGGAGCTGGAATGCTTTTGACTGGGTTTCACTCTCCTCTCCAAACACCCACATTTTCCTCTTCCTTCCAAAGCAGCTCAAATATCCTCTCATCTGTGTTGACTGCTCCAATAGCCTGCAAGAGCTCTTCTTCCAACAATATTCTGTGTGTTTTCTCTCTGACTCCCTGAAGTGCACGGCAATTTTGTGCCTCTCACCTGCCATGTTCTGTCCCAGTGCCTGAGAGCTTGCCGGACCCTTGCCCCATGCTCAGGTACTGCTGGCAGGTAGTGAGGGCAGGACACACTTCTCCTACTCACTCATGGCCCAGCACCCAGCAGAGAGCTGGCTTATAGTACTCAATAAATATTAGTTTGATCCGATAATCATAAAATATTGCTTAGTGATTCTCGACTCTTAACTTTTCACTTTCTGCTTCCTTGAAAGCCCTGTATTCGTCTCCACATACATCTTAGGGGTAAGTATTATTATTCCCAATTTACTCCCAGGGAAACTGAGGCTGGACAATGTAGGGTTATTTAGCAGAGATTATACAAGGGGACTTCTAGGCCTAACCCTGGTCACTTAATATAAGGATCAATCCAGACCCTTTTCACAACATCCAGATGTCCTCAGCCACACAGAATCTCAGTTGGCATCCTTTCCTTAGAGCTGAAGTCAAACAGCAACAACAGAATCCCTCCCACCAGGAACCCTTCTCAGTCTTAACAGGCTTTTCAAAAGAAGCTGAACTGGACGGTGAAGTCATAGCTTCCAGTCTGAGTAGTAGGTAAACAGATGTCCATTATATTATTCTGCATACTTTTTTGTGTGTATACAAATACCTTACACAAATTTTAGCAAGTATGAAACCAAGCAGGATCCTGCGGGACCCTCCCAGGTACAACAGTTCTTCTGTGTCCCCTGTTTCTTGTTTGTAGAAGAAGGCTTTAGTCTCCTAGGAGCCTCCCCTGAGTCACAAAAGCCTGGTTCAAGAATTAATGATTGAAAGGATGTAGACATGTAGTGACAAAAATAGCAATTAGACCTAGAGAACTGGTAACAATTTAAACAGGAAATCGGGACTTCCCTGGTGGTGCAGTGGTTAAGAATCTGCCTGCCAATGCAGGGGACACAGATTCGATCCCTGGTCTGGGAAGATCCCACAAGCCATGGAGCAACTAAGCCCGTGCGCCACAACTACTGAGCCGGCGCTCTAGGGCCTAGTGCCACAGCTACTGAGCCCGCATGCTGCAACTACTGAAGCCCGCATGCCTAGAGCCTGTGCTCCTCAACAAGAGAAGCCACCAGAGTGAGAAGCCCGTGCACCGCAACGAAGAGTAGCCCCCGCTCGCCACAACTAGAGAAAGCCCGTGCGCAGCAACGAAGACCCAACGCAGCCAAAAATAAATAAATAAATAAACAGGAAATCAGCCAAAGAGCAGTCACAGAATCTTTAGTTCTCCCTGAAGGACATAGATAACAATATCTGAGACACATTCCTGAGTTGTTTTGCAGATACTATAACCACCAAAAGAGGGAAAAAGCTAACTGCATGATGACCAGACTGTAGTCATAATATAAGCTGCTCCGTTCTGAGCAGTACTGAACCTATGGCTAGCACCATTCCAGGGACTGGCCTCAAGAAAATGGCAACACACCGATCCTGGAGCTGAAGATATACTGTGCTTAAAACAATCAAGATGACGCTGACCAGACCACCGCATGACCAGTTTCAAGATGATGGTCAGAGCTGACTGTGCTGCTCTGCACATAGCCCCGGCCTGCACATCCTTGGAGCTTTCCTTTAAAGGCTCTTGCACTCTGATCTGGCCATTGCGGGATGGTTTGGGGGACACTAGTTCGCCACCTCCCCAGGTTGCCAGCTTCCTGAACAAAGCCCCTTTCTTTTTCCACCTACCCTTGCTTCTTGACCATCAACTTCTGAGCAATGAGCAGCCAAACCTGAGCTGGTTTCTGGCTCCGGGGGTAACAAGTACAATAAGCTGAATGAACAAAGCCCCAGAAAGACGCAGGAGATGCCTTGGTGGCCAGATGCCTCAAGCTTTTTCCACCTCCTGGATGGATGGATGAAACAAGCATCAATCAGGCCCTGGACTAGAGCAAGGCACTCACCTCGGTCGCAAAAGGTAAGCGGCATCAAAAATCTCACTAATCAAGATAAACAATATTTAAGGCAGTGTTTTAAAAAACCAAGCCAGCAAACTACGACCAAGGACCAGTGCCAGCTTTTGTAAATAAAGTTTTATTGTAAGCTCCAGCAAGCACCCAAACGCCGGCATCAGCACTACCAAGAGGCCTTACGGGTGCCCATAGCTAGTAGCCACGCCCCCTCCCCAGTCCAAAAAGAAAAAGACTGGCTCCCCAATATTTTATAATAAAATTAAATGGAGTATGGTCTACAAAAATATTGAAATCATTATGTTGTACACTAGAAACTAATACAATATTGTAAGTCGACCATACCTCCATTTTTTAAATTTTAAAAAATTTTGAAAGGGTTTCCCTGGTGGCGCAGTGGTTGGGAGTCCGCCTGCCGATGCAGGGGACACGGGTTCGTGCCCCGGTCCGGGAAGATCCCACATGCCGCGGAGCGGCTGGGCCCGTGAGCCATGGCCGCTGAGCCTGCGCGTCCGGAGCCTGTGCTCCGCAACGGGAGAGGCCACAGCGGTGAGAGGCCCGCGTACCGCAAAAAAAAAAAAAAAAAAATTTCGAAAGACTGTCTCCAAAGGAGCTGAGAGAGATTGGAAAGGAAGATCAGTTCACGGCAGGCCGCTAGGGTTCTCCGAGACTCCGGAGAGCAGGTGCGAAAGGAGCTTTCAGTGGTCCTAGTTCCCCCCATGGTCGCTCCGTGCCTCTCCGCCCCTCTCCCCGCAGCGCCAGTCCTCCGGGCTGAAGGGTCCTGCGACTTTAATCTCCAGACTCGGGGGCCGCGCGGCCGGCCGTTGCCCAGGGAGACGGACGCACAGGAGGCCTTGCGCGCCCCAGGCCTAGACCCGCCGGTGTCCCCTGCGCTGGCCGCGATCCCGCTTCCCTCCCGCCGCGGCCAAAATGCACTCTAATCACAGCTTCAGAAAGCCCGAGGAGGAGGACGAGGAGGACGAGGAGGACGCGGCGGCGGCGGCGGCGGCGGCGGACCAGGATGGGGGGTTCAGCGAGGAGTACTTATGGAAGCTTTTGGCCTTCGGAGATGGCAATGAGGAAGAATGGAAAGCCTTTCGTCCCCGCTCAGCCAGCGTAGTCAGCCCCAGCCTGAGCCCGACGCCGACGCTCAGCCGAACGCCGAGCCTGAAGTGGAGCCAGACGCCGGTGGCCAGCGAGAGTGCACCCTCCAGCACCTCCTCCCCAAAAAGTACCGTTCCCCGGCCCGCCCAACCCGTTCCTCGAAGGCTTCCCTGTCCCTAGGGGAGGGCAGGTCCAACTCCTCTAGAGCCTCCGTCTACCCGGCAGTCTGTTTCCAAATACACACAAGACTTCACACACACCCTTATCTCAGTCCCTCAAGACACTGAAATCTTGGCTGAGCGGTTGTGATGGTCCACAGTTGAGCCTCGTCAAACTGGAAACAGGCAGTGCTGTACGGAGTGCTCATTTTATAACACTTCGTGCCTTCAGTGACCGCGTCCTCTTACATTCATTCTCTCCCCCCGCCGCCCCCCTCAAACACGAGCGCGCGCGCGCGCGCGCGCGCGCGCGCACACACACACACACACACACACACACACACACACACACACGCGCGCGCCCCACTCCTGAAGAAGTAGTGCTTTAAGGGCGCTCTGCTACTGAAACAGCCCAGCCAAAAATAATTCACTTTTGTGCTTAACTTCCTGGACTGAAACCACTCCAGCCACTTCCTTAAAAAGAGAGGCACAGCAGTTACTTACAGTAGATTTGTCCATCTCCCAGCATTGACATTTTGGTCAGGATCATTCTTTGCTGGGGCCGCGTGGGTTGAGGGCAGTTGGATGGACTACACATTACAGGATGTTTAGCAGCATCCCTGGCCTCCACTTCTGACCATGCCAGTTAGCCCCTACCGGGCTCTGTGACAATCAAAAATGTCTTTAGACGTTGCTAAATGTTTCCTGGGGGGCAAAACTGTCCTTTTGAGAGCCACTGATTTAAAGGGAATGGCTAAATTGTTTAATGTTTCATTCAACAGGTTTTCCTAAAATACTTCAGACATTTAAAAAAGACATGTCTGAAACGAATTTAGATAGGTAAGAAATTGTTTTCAGTGTTCTATATTATTATTTTTTTGAAGCTGATGATGTTTACTTTTAGAATAAACATGTCAGGAAGTAGAGTAAAATCATCCAGGGCATTTACAACCAATTTATTCAAAAAGGTGTTTTTTTAATCTACACTGTTAGACACTTTGGAGGAGATAGATAGGGTCCCTGCCCATCACCGGCTTATTATCTACCTGTAGAGATGACATGTCTACTTACTAATATAGCATGAAATCATAAATGTCATGTGCACAACAGTAAGTGCTATGAGGCTGTAGGACATAAGTCTCTATTGGCTAAATTTAGGAGTGATCAGGGACACCTGTGGTGGAGAGTGGAACGTACGGTTTCTTTTTCTTGTTGTTATTGCTATTAGCCTCCAAGCACTTCTAACTATAATAGGAAGACACCAGAGAAACACATTTGGAACATCTTTATCAGTCTTCCCTGAAACCTCACACCAAACATGGGTCCACAATCTCACATTATTGTTCACCTAAGTTTTGCTTTTATAAGCAAATTTCCATTTTTAAGCAGAAAGAGAATTGTTCTGCCCCACTAATATGTTTTTATTTATCCAAGTCAACATTTTAATAAAATATATGTACATGGTTAAAACATTAAAGTAGACAAAGCTATAAAATTTAAAATTTCTGTACCCTTCTCTGCTCCCACTTCCACTCACCCGAGTTAACATATTGTTAACAGTTTGTTTTGTTTCCAGTATAATTTAAATAGCATATTTTCATTCCTTGATTTATTAATCTTTGACATAGCTACTGACTTCCCACCATGAAAGCTGAGGAACGTAACACACTACTTCCCTCCTCTCCATTTTCAGTAGTTAGATTATTTTTATACTTTCTAACCTTTAGGACTTTAAAGTATTTAAACCTCTACTTCTTGATTTATCAATTTTAGTAACTATTAACTCTATTTTGAAAAATTAACACCTTAATGCACTTCTACTTCCTTCTCTCTCTCACCCTTTCCTCTCCCAATTAACAACAAATTATGTAACAGACTTTATTAAAATATATAATATATAGTCCTATAAAGTCATATTACTTTACCAAGTTTTATAGTGTTTGCATATTTTGTAATTATAATTAGCTAGCTCTTAGTGCTTTGGGTACAAGTTGATTCTAAACGTTGAAGACCAATAACCAATACTCACAATTTCCTGCTAAGAACCCAATGATGTGACTGAATTCATGCACAAGAAAATGAAATCCTATGTCTGTAAAACTTGGCTCCTAAAAGAAGAACTTCTCAACTCTCAGTTGTTTTTAGTTGTCTTCAGTTTTTCTGAGTTGGGCTCAACGGCCATACTTTCTTGTTTTCCATATTGTTTTCTTTCTTTTATTCCTTTTCTTTTTGCTGGAGAAACTCCCCAGGTAATTATTTCTTATTGATCTCATGCATAGTCAAATTTCTGAGTTCTCGCCTGTCTTGAAATTTCTTCCTTTTGCTCTCATACTTTATTAATAATATAACCTGGAATAAAAGAATAGGTTTAAAACCATTTCCCCTCAGAGCTCCGAAGACATTGCTTCATTGCCTTCTAGTATCCAGTATTGCTGATCAGTCTGATTTTCAAACCCTTCTAATATTTATTTCCTCCCCTTCATTTTCTCTAGTCTTTCCTTTGGAACTGCTACTAGCTGGCTGTTGGACTTCTTGGATATCTTCAAGATTCTTGGTGTTTACATACTATGATGTAGCCTTTGTACAGAATTTTTTATTGGGGGATTCATATAATTTCCAAGAACCGATTCTTACTCTCTGAAGAGGTGTGTGTGTGTGTGTTTAAATCTCTTTGAGGGTACTGTTATAAAATACTAAAGTTCTCATTTGTTCTTTGTATTTCTTCTTTTTTCTTTCAAGATCACTTGTTCTATTTGTTTTTCTTGGTCCTTCTATTCCATGCTATGGATTGTCCTTCAGTGACTGGTAATCCTTGGTTATCCAATTGTATTTATCAATGAATGACTGACAGGTAGCTGAAACAGGATAGGAGTCCTGCAGCCAAGTAGTTCTGTTTCTTGACTGGGCTGGCAGGGGAAGGTTGACTGTGAGTCCTGCGTGGGTGGGTAGGGCAGTCACAGCCAGCTTCCTGTGGGGTGTCAGCAGGGAGCAGGCAAGGTGGGTAAGCCCACTATTACTAGTTATGATAAGGACACTTTACTGTGTGGCTGGAGTTCCTCATGCATTTCTTTCATGGGACTCTCCCTTCCTCCTCTTTCACCCAAGCCTATTGGGTAGGTCCTGAGTAACTCATCCTGCACTCTGCTTCTCTTTCAGACCTAAACTTCCCCAGGCAGGCTTTTTAGAAACCAGTTCTTTGGGCTTCATCCGGAAATAAACACAACTGCTGCCAACTGCCCCGTGTAAGAGGAGAGGAAGGGGTCTGACTGGCCAGCTGTCCCATGTTCACTCCTTGAACTACCCTGATGACCATCTCCAGCCCCCTCCCCTGTGCATTTGGTCGAGTCTGGGCTAGGAGCTTCTCAGGAGTTCCCTTTGGAAGAACTTTACTTATGTCTCTTATCTTGAGCTGTGGCGGTCTCTGCTCTAGTTTTCCATCAACCTGAGGTCATTTATTTTCTTTCTTTCAAGGACTTCTTCAATATTACTTGGCTACTGACGACACCGCTCTTGTTTTCCAGGGCTATTGCTTGTTTGTGGGTTTGAAGTGTTAGTTCAATAAGATCTTGGAAGGAAGGGGAGAATTGTGTGTTCAGGTGCCATCTTGACCTGGACTTTCTATCATATGGGAACTTCTCTTTCCTAAATCAAATTCTTAATTTCTCCTCATAAATCTTCCTAAGAAGATGCTTCTTCTGTACTTCAAAGCATTCTCTGGTGAATTTGGTGAGATTGTGTTTTTAAGGAAATCTGTCCTTAAAAGAAACAGAAATGCAACCAATATTGGCTCAATTTCTACTTTTAATTGCCCTATTACTATTCTGGGGCAAACTTTAGGAGGCAGATGAATCTGAAGAAACACAGGTTTTGGAACCAAATAGGTCTGGGCCCCATCTGCCTCTGCCATGCTTGATTTTGAGAAGGCCCCCCAGAGCCTCGATTTCCTTGCCTATAGAAAAGGAATACTACCTGCTGTATAGCACAGGGGACTCTACTCAATACTCTGTAATGGCCTATATGGAGAAAGAATCTAAAAAAAAAAAAAGTGGAAATATGTATATATATAACTGATTGACTTTGTTGTACACCTGAAACTAACACAACATTGTAGATCAACTATACTCCAATAAAAATTTTTAAAAAAAGGAAAGGGTATACTAATTCCTACCTTGATTGGTTTTTGTAAAGATAAATGAAGTAATGTAAGTAAAGCAACTACTATGTATCTACTACAACACAGTAAGTTCTCAGGAAATGTTAATTTTGTTCTTATCCTCCAATGTCTGCCATCTTTACACAGAATTTCAGAAACAATCTTTCATGTTGGTTCAAGGGAGGCAGAGACCTAGATGAGTTATGTATTGATTTTGTTAACTACTGTATTGGGAAAACACTGAAATGTAAAATGTTGTCTAGGGATTGCTCGTCAATGTTCCTTTACTCTTGGTCCCATAACTTCTTTCCATGGGAACTTAGACAATCAGGACTCCCCCAGACACTTGTTCAGGTGGCTTCTGCAGAGGAGTTCTCAACACACAATGTTTCAAGGAACAAAGCACCAAAAAAGGAAGGTGGAGACATAAGAGAACTGAGAAAGGTGAAAAAGTGACAATCCTAAAGTTGACTAAATTATTTGGGAAATTTTGTTTGATAATTTTAGAAGAGCCAGCAAATTATGGCAAAAAAAATTGAAATTCAAAGAGGCAAAGGAACTTGAAAAGCAATAGGTATTGTTTACTTGTTACCAGTAACAGTCATTTTAGCTAGTAAAAGTCAATAAATTCCTGCTTCCTATCATGCAGATGGTAACTAACTGGTTAAACTGCTTGTGGAAAGAATACAGATTGCTTAATTACAACGCATTTAACTTCAGCCCTTTAAAAAGAGCTATTTTAAAATGAACAACACGTTCTAATTTAAATTCAAGTAAATGTTTAAACACACATACCATCATCGCCACCACCACCAGCAACACACAGCACAGATAGAGGGGTAGTAATTTACTCCGTGAGAGAAATACTACGGTATTGGGAGCCTCCAGGATTGAGAGAGGAGTGCTTTGCAAAGAACAGATATGATGCAAACACACTGTGCCTGACTTTACTGAAGACACAGAACGGAAGAAAATATTTCAAAGGAAAAAGAAATCAGGATCTTCTAAGAACATCTGTTATTTGATTGTTAAATGTACTAGATTTAGAAGAACTGCTAACAACTCTATAGGTATACTGAAAACTAACATTTTGTCTAAATTTCAGGGCTGTCTATCACAATCTGTATCCAAGAATTTCAACATCAGTACAAACAGAAGAAAGTTGGCTTCAAGAATTGTCAGGCATGCAGCAGCTGAGTGAGTAGTTCGGTTTTTTAGCTTTTGCTGGGAGATGGGATTGTACACGGGAAAGGGCACTGGTGTAGATGGCCAGGAGAGCTAGGATTGAATCCCAGCCCCAAAACAAACTAACACCATGACAACTGGGCAAGTCACTTAACCTCATTGACTCTGTTTCTTTCTCTGTTGGCCTTAATAATCCTTCTGCAACAGGACTGTTATGGAGATCAAAATGAAACTCAACATTTAAACTCCTTGGCACTGAGCCTTTAATAAATGGTAGCACCTGTGTTCACATCAAGAAATAACCTGCCATCATATTTTGAAACACATCTTTATTTTTTATTATAGAAGTAACAGGCGTGCCGTTTTTAAAACATCAAACCGTTAAGAAAAATATAATGTAAACATTAAGTTTTTAACTTATCCCAGTATATTCCTCAGAAGTGATCATTATGAATAGCCTTTCCTTTCAATTTTATTGTTTTATGTTATATCACTTATTCATGAGATGTTTATTGAGCACACACCAAGCACCTGTCATAGGTCAGTTTCCTGTTCTAAGGTAACAGCAATGAATAGAGCAGACAAACCCTCTGTCTCAATGGTCTTCTATTAAAGTGTGGGAGGTGGAAGTAATAGTGAGATAAATGATACACAAAGTAAGGAAATACACAATATCTTACATAATGTAAGTGCTAAGGAGGAAAATAAAGCAGGGAGAGGGATGGGAAATGTTGGGTAGATGGGTACAAGCTTACCCAGGATGCTGAGAGAAATCTTCACTGAGAAGCTGAAATATTTGAGTAAAGACCTCAAGGAGGAGAGAGAGTGATAATGATCTCTGGGGGAAGAGTGTTCCAGGCACAGGGAAGAACAAGTGCTTCCTTCTGGAACAAGGAGGCAGCCAGCTTGGCTGCAGTGGGGTAAGTAAGGAGGTGAGCCCTACGGGATAAAATGAGAGACAATGAGGACCAAATCTTACTCAATGAGAATGAAGTGGGAAGTCACTGGAGGGTCTGCACAGAGGAGTGACACAATCTAACATAAAAATTAAAAATTTGGGCTTCCCTGGTGGCACAGTGGTTGAGAATCTGCCTGCCAACGCAGGGGACACGGGTTAGAGCCCTGGTCTGGGAAGATCCCACATGCCACGGAGCAACTAGGCCCGTGAGCCACAACTACTGAGCCTGCGCGTCTGGAGCCTGTGCTCTGCAACAAGAGAGGCAGCGATAGTGAGAGGCCTGTGCACTGCGATGAACAGTGGCCCCCGCTCGCTGCAACTAGAGTAAGCCCTCGCACAGAAATGAAGACCCAACACAGCCAAAAATAAATAAATAATTTTTTTAAAAAATCAGACGTATAATTAATATTAATATATTAAACCTAATATTAAAACATGTTAATTATTCCCAAATTAATCTATATATTCAATGTAATTGTGATGAAGTTTTTCAATAGAGTTTGACAAGTTGATTCTTTGGTCCTGCTCTGCAGCGTTCAAAGATAAGTTGAGGCATTTTCAAATTTTTAAGAGTTTATTTGAGCAGATGTGGATTGGAAACAGGTAGTGCCAAACCAGAAGTGGTTATGTCCACAGACAAGACCTAAGGAGAGGTTTTTATAGAGAAGTCGTGGGAGCAAAGCAAGGAAATCATTTGGCTGTTGCTCAAGGTTGCATTACAGTAGGTCACCTACATACGAACGAGTTCCATTCCGACAGTGTGTTCGTAAGTCCAATTTGGTCGAAGTCCAACGAAGTTAGCCTAGGTACCCAACTAACACAATCAGCTATATAGTACTTTACTGTAATAGGTTTATAATACTTTTCACACAAATAATACATAAAAAACAAAAAAATTAAGAAAACATTTTTAATCTTACAGTACAGTACCTTGAAAAGTACAGTAGTACAGTACAACAGCTGGCATCCAGGGGCTGGCATCAAGTGAACAGGCAAGAAGAGTTACTGATTGGAGAAGGGAGATGAGGTGGGAGGTGGTAGAGCTGAAGGATCGTCAGCAATAGGAGACGGAGGGCAAACTACAATTTCACTCATGCCTGACGCTGATGGCACAGGCTCTGGTTCCTTGCCAGATTCAGTTCTATCTACCCTCTTGAAAAAAGGATCCAGCGATGTCTGGGTAGTAGCTCTTTTTTTCTTGTCATAGATGACATGGTAGCACTGGATTGCATTCTGAGCGGCTGCTGCAACCTTCGTGTACCATCCTATGCCTCAAAAGCTAACAGCACCTCCTCAAATAAAGAAAATCCCCTTGCCATTTCCTGCATCGTCAATCTCTTCGGTTCTTCAGTTACTTCTTCCTCTTGTCTCTCTTCGTCCTTTCTCTGGGCCTCCAATTCCATCAGGTCTTCATCAGTCAGCTCCTCGTGTTGCACAGCCAACAGTACTGTACAGTAAAGTACACAAAAGCACAACCACTTGTAGAGGATGCATTCACGTGACAATGTACGCCAGACACATGAACTAATTTATGTGATTGGACGTGGGAACGCACGTTCATATCTTTGAAAGTTCGCAATTTGAAGGTTCGTGTGTAGAGGACTTAACTGTATTTGGGAAAGCCCGGTTGGCTGTTTGCTATGAGCTGTTCTTAACCTTGAGGAACTGACTCTGGCTTAGGTTTCACTTTGCTTACAATTGGCTACCAAGGCATTAGAGCCCCCTCACCTAATGGCTTCCTTGTTTGATTAGTTTAACAGCGGGAACCTAATGTACCTTTTCAATTTTTTCATATCTTTTTTTGTAGGTTTTTTTAATAGAGAACTGATATGCACCTCTTATTAGTTTATGCCTAGGTGTTTTACAGTTGTCTTTTATTGATGTAATAATTGGAATCTTTTTTTCCTATTATATTTTCTAATTGGTTATTGTCAATGTATAGGAAAACTATTGATTTCAATGCATTAATTTTGTATCTGATTCCCTTGCTGAACTTTCTTATTCTAATATTTTATCAGTTAAAAGTCCACTAGACAATTACATTTCCTGTGAATAACAGCAGTTTTATCTCTTCTTTAATTTTTTTTACTTAGCAGTGTATCAGGGACACCTTTCCATGTCAGGAAATATTGATCTAATTCCTTGAAATGACTATGTAGTATTGCCTTATATACCTACAGTTACTGTGACTTATGAATACATCTGATTGTTAGATGTTGCAGGGTTGTTTGGTTTGGTTTGGTTTTGTGTTTTGACCTCTTCCCTATGACAAATAATGCCTTAATGAAAGTCTGGTTCATTCGTTTGTTTGTTTTTTAATACCTGTGCTGGTATTCCTGTTGGGCAAAATGCCCAAAACATATTTTTAAATTGTTCAGGTACTCAGCATATGAAGTATGTCATTTTCTGAAGCCCATCTCTTTCTCCAGCACCAGCCCTGGCTATACAGGGAAAATGGGTCTGCCCTCTCCCTTTACCTCTGTTTCATTGTAGGTTGTTCTGATTGGTTTTTCATCATCCCAGTCCTGTCTGCTTACCTTTCCAGATATTTACTCCAAGCGGCTCGTGTGTTGATAGATGGCTGTCTTCCCCATTTCCAGTATTGCCCTGGAATCTGCAGAGGGAATTATTCTGGTGGTTTAGTTCACTGTCTTGAACTGGGAACTGCCCTCTCACCCAACGCCAGCACTCTTCTCCCTGAAAAACCTTTTGCAGAATAACAGTCATAAATTAGACAGAATAGTAATTTTAAAAGGCAGAACACAAAAGGATCTGCAAACCATGATTATAATCAAATAAAATATGCATTCGTGTAACATTCTAAGACTAAAAAGAAGCAAGGAAGCATTTTTTAATGTGATTCATTAGTGGTGAGCCTTCTCTGTTTTTTACTTACTGTTGACAAAATGTTATTTGGGAAAAGGCAAAAAAAAATTAAAAATAAAACACAAAAAGGGCACTTATTTTTCCAAGAGGCATATTTTCTTTTCTATTAGACTTCTTTCATCCTCTGTCAGTATTGATGACAAATGTACACTCTTTTTACAGAGAAGGAAGTGCCCTCTGTAGAGAAGGAAGATGAATCTGAAAATCTAGCTTCTAAATTAAGAGGTAACTGGATGTTTGGCGTCATCCCCTCTGCTGGCAAAGGCAAACTGCCCTTAGGAAACCAGCCTTAACTTGGACGGTGTCCAACCCCTTTAGAAAAGAGCTCCCCTAGGAGTATATGCAAGAAGGTGGTGAAGGTAGGGTTTCAGGGCATTTAGACAGCACGTGTGTGTGTGTGTGTGTGTGTGTGTGTGTGTGTGTATGTGAGTGAGTGTGTGTCATGGGCTAGGATCTTCAAACTAGAGAAAATGGAATACACTGCACAAAGTTTTCAAACATTCCTTCTAAATCTGTCTTTTTGTCTTCAGCAAAATGGGTAATTAACCCAGAAGAGCCAAAACTAAATATTTTATGTGAGCTGGAGGTAAGAAATGTTTATCAGTCCAACTAGTACACTGAACTCATGGTAAAAATCACTTATTCAATCTTCAATTTTTTTCTTTCTCCCTCTTTTTAAAATTTAGTTTAAGGAAGACTTCATAACACTTTTTGAGCCCTCTCTGAGAACACTACCCAGCATCGGACCACCATCTATTTTCACATTCAAACAAGAGAGTTCCAATTTAGGCATTAAGTTCAAGGTAATTTTCATCTATAGTTCTTTTTGCTTTTACTGTAATAAATGGTATAAAAAGCCCCATGATGATCTGCACAAAAGACAGTGAACATACTTTTACAAAAAAAAAGGCAAGGAGCTCATTTACTTGGAATAGCACTTAGGGTGGCTCTATTCGTTTCCTAGGGCTGCTGGAACAAAATACCAGAAACTAGGTGGCTTACAGCGACAGAAAAGTATTGTTTCACAGTTCTGAAGGCTGGAAGTCCAAAATCAAGGTGTCAGCAAGTCTAACCTGGAGGGGAGAGTCCCTCCTTGCCTCTTCTGAGCTTCTGGTGGTGGCCGTCAATCCTTGGCATTCCTTGGCTTTCGGCTGCATCACTCCAATCTCTGCCTTGGTTGTCCCAGCACACTCTGTGTGTCTCTGTCCAAATGTCCCTCTTCTCCAAGGACACCAGTCATATTGGATTAGCGCCCACTAATGACCTCATCTTAACTTGATTATATCTGCAGAGACCCCATTTCTAAATCAGGCCACATTCACAGGTACCAGGGGTCAGAAATTCAACAGAGCCTTTGGGGGAGCACGACTCAACCTATAACAGTGGTCATAAAGCCAGGCAGCACAGGTGAACGTGAGCTGTATTTGATCACATTAAATGACCAATTAATGTCTGCATTCAATGGGCAAGGGAGAGGTCACCTTAGTAATTCCAACAGGACACCAACCACCCTGCCTTGCCACAGACGTAAGGGACTGACCGGTGGTATGATTATTTCCAAACTTGCACGGCATGGTCATGTGGAGAGAGCTGCACACTCCCCAGACTGGAACCTCCTTGATTACTTCTTTTGGGGTACACTAAAGGTACAGGCTTATTCACAGAAATCAGAGATACCAATCACGTGAGGCAGGACGGCACAGATGCGTGTGCAGGAGTTGACGGGAATGCCGTGTGGATGCCTGGTGTTCACTGTCATTTTGTGCAGCACGTTGAACTATGCAATCTAATGCATGGTCATACATTAAATACATCACGTAACGTAATATGAGTCAACATTTACTGTTCATATTTGCCAGGTTTCTAAATTTTATGGTCACCTTATAGACTCTTCAGGCTGAAATTCTTTCTTCAAACATAGCACCTTCCTTTTTCTGAAGCACAAAGGCTTGTATCCAGGAAGTTTCTTGAGCTCTCTTCCCCTGACACCCAGAGATGCGCCTGAACATGAGGAAGGCCTTGGGGACTTCCTTCCACAGAGCTGTCCCTACACCGGCCCCTGGACAGGGCTGGCTCCCCCTGCATCCCTGGGCCAACCTTTCAGGTCTTCTGAGATGGGCCTGGACACTGGTCTAGTTCAGGGGCAGCAGCAGCTGGTTGGCCAGCTCTCCTCTTCAGCCACACCCTCTTGAGGTGGAAATTCCAACCCCACTCATGTCTTTTGAAGCATCTTTACTTACTTCGCCCCCAGGTGAAGGAGTGAAGGGGTGAAGGGGCCATGGGCAGAGGAGTTCACTACCGAGATGCTGGCAGCACAGTCTGTAGCTGGCCTGGCGTTGCCAAGCTCTTCCTGCCCATTCCATCATTTGGTAGCTGTCCTGGATTCGTCACCACCATCTCTCTCTTACAAGGCTTTCCTCCCTGAGTGTTCTGCTTTCAGCGATGTGCAGTGCTTATTATCGGGTACTTTCCATGTCCTAATTATACTGGACTGTACTCTACGGTCCCTGGCTGCACCGGCCATCTCAGTCACCCTTTGGCCCCATGGCGGTCATTTTGCCAGGCTCGGAGAATGGTTTCCATGGCAACTACAGGTGCCCTGGTGGTTTCATGACATGCAAGTCATGATCTGGGTCTTTTCCTGGAGGCCTGTGCCGAGGCTTGGCTGCTCACCTGCCAGGAGGCTCTGTAGTCACAGCCATGACCTCAGATCACTAAGAGGGCCATAGTGCATCCACCCCTCACTGAGTCACCTGCGCCCGTAACTCCCAGCCTCCTCTTGCGTTCCCTAGCCTCCCCTCCCCTCCTGGATTACCTTCACAGCACAGACAGGAGAATGTGGTGCCCCAACTGGGGCTTCCCTTGAGAAAGGACTCTAATTTATTTTAGAAAGTTGAGCATTGTAAACAGTGGCCTACATAGTAATGTCAAGACTTTTTCTTAGCTGACACTTCTTTTTTAATTTTTATTTATTTATTTATCTTTGCGGTACGCGGGCCTCTCACCGCTGTGGCCTCTCCCGTTGCGGAGCACAGGCTCCGGACGCGCAGGCCCAGTGGCCATGGCTCACGGGCCCAGCCTCTCCGCGGCATATGGGATCTTCCCGGACCGGGGCACGAACCCGTGTCCCCTGCATCGGCAGGCGGACTCTCAACCACTGCGCCACCAGGGAAGCCCTTAGCCGACACGTCTTGAAAGAGTTTATGGTATTTAAACACCTTAGACCATTTACACAAAATCAAATATGTGTTATCCTTTGTGTCCCGCATCTAGTCACACACTGTACCTCCCCCTGCTCGACAAGGGACACTGATGTCAACAGTAAAATCATTTCTGCAACTTTCTTCTTACACTGAGGAGGCATCCCAAGGACCCACAGAGCTCCTGATGGGCTCAGCTGCACCCCAACGAACTGCACCAGACAGAGGCCTCCAAAACACCACTTCCACCTCCCCAGCCCTTAAGAGCCCTTGAATAGAAATGGTGTCTCATTTCTGGAATACACAGATCCTGCTGGCTTCGTGCCTTCTGATATAGGATCTCAGACCCCTGAAAGTTCCCTACGAACCACCGCTGGGAGCCCTCATGTTGTCTGACAGGAGTTCTCAAGCAGGTTTGTACATCCCTCATCAACCTGTTGTCTGACTGGACATTCGCTGGCCCCGTCCAGGGCTCTGGCTCCGCCTGCTCTGAGAGGCTCTGGGCCTCCTTGTGGGCATGTCTTCATTTTTTTTTCTCCTCTCTGAAGAGAGAAGAGGAGGAGGTATCGCCCACGTGTGAGTTCTGTGGGAGCGATCTAAGACCATTTCTCTCCAATGTGGATCTTTCCTGTGACTACAATCGCTCTGAACTAGTAGAACAGGTAAGTTCTAAAGCAGGTTCATGGAGGAAATAGTGTTACTTTTAGACACTAATTTAAGCATAAGTAGTATTTTCTTCTGCATCTTTCCAATGCATTGCCTTTCTTTTTCTTTTTTTTTTCCTTTTTTTGGTTGCACTGCGTGGCTTGTGGGATCGTAGTTCCCTCATCAGGGATCGAACCTGGGACCCTGGCAGTGAAAGCCCAGAATCCTAACCACTGCACTGCCAGAGGACTCCCTGCATTGCCATTCTTAAGAGAGTTACGTGTTAGCCGTCAGGGCAACGCAAATCATAACCACAATGGGATACAATTTCACACCCACTAGGATGGCTATAACCCAAAAGACAGATAATAACAAGGATGTAGAGACACTGGAACCCTCATACACTGCTGAAGGGGAATATAAAATGATGCAGCCGCTTTGGAAAACAGTCGGGCAATCTCTCAAAAAGTTAAACATACAGATGCCATATAACCCAACAAACAATTCCATTCCTAAGTATATACCCAAGAATATTAACACCATATGTCCACCCAGAAACGTGTATACAAATGTTCACAGCAGCATGATTCATAACAGCCAAAAAGTGAAAATAACCCAGACATTTAGCAACAGATGAAAGGGTAAATAAATGTGGGGTATCCATACAATGAAATATTATGCAGCCATAAAAAAGGAATGAAGTACTTATACATGCTACGACATAAATGAAAATATTTGCTATGTGAAAGAAGCAAGTCACAAAGTACCACATGTTGTATGCAAATCTATAAAGACAGCAAATAGATTAGTGGCTGCCAGGGGCTGAGACGAGAGGAGAATAAGGAGTAACTGTTAATGGGTACAGGTTTCAGTTTCTAAAATTGATTGTTGTGATGGTTGCAAAATTCTGTGACTATATTGGATTGGCCAAAAAGTTCGTTCGGGTTTTTCCTACAATGTTATGGAAAAACCTGAGCGAATGTTTTGGCCAACCCAACACTAAAAACCATTGACTTGTACACTTTAAATGGGTGAACTGTATGATATGTGAATTATATCTCAATAAAACTGTTACCAAAAAAATGTTATGATAGATTGTTATCCAAAACCCCATTAACATTTTTGGGGTTTTTTTCCCTCCTGTAATTATCATCTAGGACTGATGAGATGAAAATGAACTCTGTTTTTCAGACCTCCTGTTGTAGTTATTTCCAAAACCTGATTGACTACATCTATGAGGGAAAACAAAAAATCCAAAGCTCTAAAGCTGAATTAATCTGTATTGACCCTCATGCCGCCCACGGCAGTGAAGTCGACAGACTCAAAGCAAAGGAAAAAGCTTTGCGGAGGTAACAGTGAGCCTTTGATATTGAAACTCAGATAGGCCCACTTAGTTAGTTTTTTGTAAAATGAACCTCATTTTCTCAAAATAGATAATTTTGAAGATGCATTCCCAGTGAAGAAACAAAAATTGGCCAAAGCAAACCTATTGCAATTCCTGGTGGACACTGTAAGAGTCAGAAGATTTCAGAAACTCAGTGAACTCACTGACTTAGATTAGAAATTTGCCAATCCCAAATTCTCAGGGCAATTCGGAATTCCTATATTGGAGAAATCTGTCCACTAAATATAGTAGAAACACACGCACACTGATTAAATGACTTGATTCACAAGTAGTAACAGATAAAAATAACAAGGAATAGCGTTTAAACAGTAAAAATTTATAGTATACTGTTTTAAACTTCCAACATATTTCAGACTTATGCATCATCTTTTGATTTTGTAGAAAACTGGAGCGACGAATGGCCCAACACTATGCAATGTTTACAAAAGAACAGACTCCTTTCTCTGAAGAAGGTAAGTTCCTTAACACTGATGTTATAGATCAGAAAGCTCACATGTTTGACCAAGAGCAAAAATTGACATATTCTAAAAATAACATTTAAATTTTTCATCTTGGTCAATACATCAGTCAAAATGGCTCAGAAAATCCCGCTTTTCCGTCATCTGGCTTTTGAAGCTTTTAGTCTTCAGCTCACTGTTGTTATTGATTGAAATAAATTAGCAACATCTATAGAGCACTTTACAGATAGCTAGAAAGAGCTTTTGAGTTCATTGTCTCTCATTTTATCAAACATACATTCCATTTTGTTTCAAGCTAGGATATGGAAAATCTGTCAAAAACAAATCAGATTCCTTTCTTATAGGCAGGCCCCATCGGTCAGCTGGCCAGTATAGCTGTAGTACTGGTACGACTGAAGGGGCACCGATTTTAGAATCAGAAGTTCTGGATTTATGTCCTTGCTTTTCTCCTCATAGGCTGCCCAATTGGGGATAATTATTTAATATTTCTGAGCATCAGGCTCCTCCTCTGTGACTCAGAGCCATTGAAAAGATACTTAGAGAAGATTTTTTTTTTCAACGAAACCCCTAGTATAAAATTCCTTGGTATTCAACTGTTTTCTACTAAACCTAAGGCCAGAAAATTCCACGTAATGAAAATCATCATTATTTTTCTTTCAACCAAATGAGAATTTCTCATTTTTTTAAACAAAAGAAGGAGGTCCTCATTTTTCTTCCATTAAAAAAATGTCCAATGAATCAATGCATCCGTAACAGAGTTTGCAATTTCATTTTAGAAGAGAGGTTTTGGAAAGTTTTAAACATCGTATATGTATTTCATGTGATTCTTTTCCCATTAGATGCAAAGCAGTTTAAAACAATTTCTTATCAACTTTCCATGGATATTCCAGAAGTAGAGTCAGCTAAGGAAGAACTAACTGATTATCAACTAGACGAAAGAAATATATCCATTGTTTGTTGTGATTCTAGGATAGCATGTGGAAAGGTAATTAGCTTGTAATTTTTTTTATTTGCTACTCTTTAAAAATCAGTTTTACCTAAAATTATAAAAGCTGTCATGATGAATATGGCAGCGTGGCTACATGACACATTTAACTATTTGTCAAGAAGAATTGGTACGGACTTGGCCTTTTAACTTATACTAGACTTTATAACAATGCTTTACATATGTTTTATGAGGGGGTATTTTGGTTAAAGCTTTTTTACTTTAAAATGTGATCAGTGTATAGTAAGGAACATTTGGAACCCTTTAGAAAACTAAAAAGAATGGGAGAAAATCATCAGAAGTCTCACCCACATCCCCCAAATCATTATTAGTATTTCAATATTATCTAGATCTGCACTGCCCAATATGGTAACAAATACTCCACATGGCTATCCAAATTTAAAATAATTAAAATTAAATAACTCATTTAAAATCATTTAAATTAAATAAGTAAATAAAATGTAATTCTTCAGTCATGCTAGCCACATTTCAAGTGTTAAATAGCTGTGTGTGACTAAAGGCAACCATACTGCAGGGCAGATATAGAAAATTTTTATGGTCACTACAAGTTCTATTAGACAGCACTGTTCTACAGTTTTTAAGCATAGGTTTCTGTTAAAACACTTGTAATTATATTACACATGTAATTTTTATCCTTTTAACTTAATTATCAACAATTTTTCCATGATATTACATAGCTTACATTAACATCATTTTAATATCTATGTGCCTTTTCATATAGTTTAACCATTGCTTTCAATATCTTTGTGTATAAATTTACACTATACTAAATACAGTTCCCCAGAATAGATCCCTAGAAATTAAACTCCTGAGACCAGTTTTGTTTCTCCTGGGTGATATAGAATTTAAGGCATGGCAGTGAACTGAGGTTCTGACAGAATCAAATCCAAACCCTGTCTGAAGGAAGGTCGCTTATCTAGCCCTGAAATCACTCCTACAAATTATCTTTCAAGTTCAATTACCAGCACACAGTGAAAAATAATTAAGAACACAAGGAAACTCAACACCACAAATGAAAACTCAGAGGATTAGTATCAATAAGAGAAGATCTACAAAGACTTCGAAAACTGAAGTAATCTAACTATGTTTATGAAAACAAAAGATCAGCTTGAAGATATATGGAGGGAACAGAAAACTATAAAGGGACATACAATTGAAAAGAAAAAAATGAACTTTAGAAATGAAAAATACAAAAACTGAAATTAAAAACTTAAAAGATGAGAGTTAAATGCAGGTTAGAACCAACTAAAGAAAGAACTAATGACCTGAAAGAAAGGTTAAAAGAAAACTATCAAAATTTACATGGGGGCAAAAAAAAGGTAAGGAATACACAAAAGTGTGTATAATATGAAAATAGAATGAAGGGTCTAAAATGTATTTGTTCAGAATCCCAGAAGGAGAGGAAAAAGATAATCAGGCAGAGGCAGTATTTGAAGAGAGAATGGATGATAATTTTCCAAAACTGATAAAAGAGACCTATTCACAGATTTAAGAATCCCAAGCAGGATGAATTAAAAAAATAAAATAAAGTAAAATAAAAATAAATCCTAGACACAGTACAGTGAAACTGCACAAAGACAAAAAGAAAATCTAAAGATTAGCAGAGAAAAAGAAGTCTGTTTACATTTAAAAGAGAACAGTTAGAAATCAGATAACCTCCCAACAGCAACAATGGAAGCCAGTATAATGTCTTCTGTGTGCTGAAAGAAAATAACAGTCAGTCTAGAAGCCTATACCCAGTTAAAATATCTTTCATTAAAATATGCCCCCAAGGGCTTCCCTGGTGGCGCAGTGGTTGAGAGTCCGCCTGCCGATGCAGGGGACGCGGGTTCGTGCCCCGGTCCGGGAAGATCCCACATGCTGCGGAGCGGCTGTGCCCGTGAGCCATGGCCGCTGAGCCTGCGCGTCCGTAGCCTGTGCTCCGCAACGGGAGAGGCCACAGCAGTGAGAGGCCCGCGTACCGCAAAAAAAAAAACACACACAAAAAAAAAAAAAAAAAAAATATGCCCCCAAAAGACATGGTCTGGCAAAACAGAGTTTGTCACTAGTAGCCTCTGACTAAAAGGAATTCTAAAGAATGTACTTTGTGTAGTTGGATAGTATGAGATTCAAGAAAGATGAAGAGCAAAGAAAACTGTTCATGGGATATATGTATAAAACTAAAAGTTGACTGATAAAACAATAATAATAATAATAATGGCTCAAGGACTTTCAAGAAACGGTATAGAGTAAAAATACTTGAAAAAATAGTACATGATTTGGCAAGAAAGCTAAATGCAATTATAGTGTTATAAAAGTCCTTGGTTTGGGAGAAGGGCAAACATAGTTTAAACTCAGACTTTGATAAATTAACTTTGCTTGCTGAAATTTCTGGGGTAGCCAGAAAAATAACAAGTAGAGAGTATAACTTCCAAGCTATCAGAGGCAGAGCAAAAAAATTAGAATAATTCACTTTAAATGCCCCCCAAAAGATAAGAAAGGATAAGGGAAAAGAAAAACACATAACAGAGGACAAATAGAACACGTCAAGGAATGTCAGTAGTTATATGTAAATAGAGTAAATGCTTCAGTTAATAAACAAAGACTGCCTGACAACTTTTTTAAGGAAAAATTCCAACCATATACTGATTACAAGAGACTATATCTAAAATATAAGGATAGGGGCTTCCCTGGTGGCGCAGTGGTTGAGAATCCACCTGCCAGCACAGGGAACACAGGTTTGATCCCTGGTCTGGGAAGATCCCACAACTAAGCCCATGCAACTAAGCCCATGCACCACAATTACTGAGCCTGCACTCTAGAGCCCACGAGGCACAACTACTGAACCCGTGTGCTGCAACTACTGAAGCCTGTGCGCCTAAAGCCCGTGCTCCACAAGAGAAGCCGCTGCAATGAGAAGCCCACACACCGCAACGAAGAGTAGCCCCCGCTCGCTGCAACTAGAGAAAGCCTGTGAGCAGCAACAAAGACCCAACACAGCCAAAAGTGAAATAAAATAAATAAAAAATAAAATAAAAGGATACAAAAAGATTAAATATAAATAAACAAAAATGACGTATCATGAAAATATTAAAGAACATCAGTGAGATAGAGGACCACTTCACAGTGACAGAAGTTTTAATCCACCAGGAAGGTATAATGTTACAAAATATGTTTCCCCTATTAACATAGCCTCAAAAAATATAAAGCAAAATTTCACGGAAGTAAAACGGGAAAAAATTTAATCCATAATCATAATGGGATACTTTAGCCTGCTTCTCTCAATAATTGAGAGGACTATTAGACCAAAAAAAAAAAAAAAAAAGCAGTAGTACGATAGAATATTTGAACAACCCATTTAACAAATTTGACCTAATATTCATGGATTGGAAAAGTATTTTAATACGACATTCTTCCCAAATTGATCTATAGATCCAATGCAACTGTAATTCAAATTCTAACAAGGTTGTATATTTGCGTGTGCAGGGGGAAGGAAGGTCTTGACAAGTTGATGCTAAGATTTACATGGAAATATAAAGAACCTAGAAGAGCCAAGACTTTCTTGAAGAAGAAGCCTGGGAGGGAGGGGAACACGCTCTATCAGATACTGAGATCTATTACAAAATATAGTAATTAAGACAGTGTAGTGTTGGGGCAGGATAAACAAATAAATCTATGATACAGAATAGTTCAGAATCGGATTTATGCACACACAGACTTCTGATCTATGCCAGCAGTGGCACTGCACAGTAATGGAGAAAGGAAAATCTTTCCAATACATACTGTTGGGACAATTGGATATCCATATTTTTTAATGAAATTGGAATCATACCTCACATCATATAAAAATCAGTTCCAGTGGATTAAAGACCTAAATGTGAAATGCAAAACTACAATGATTTTTTTTTTAATAGGAGACTAGCTTTATTACTTAAGGTTAGGGAAAGATTTACTAACCAATTTTAAAAAAGCAGTATCCATAAAGTAGTTGATAAATTAAACTTAAAATTTGGGGGACTTCCCTGGTGGCGCAGTGGTTAAGACTCTGCGCTCCCAATGCACGGGGCCTGGATTCAATCCCAGGTCAGGGAACTAGATCCCACATGCACACCACAACTAAGAGTTTGCATGCCACAACTAAGGAGCCAGTGAGCTGCAACTAAGGAGCAGGTGAGCCAGAACTAAGGAGCCCACCTGCTGCAACTAAGACCTGGTGCAACCAAATAAATAAATAAAATATTTTAAAAAATTAAAATTTGGAAGACAAGCCAAGGGAGATATTTTGCAGCACATAGGATATACAAAGGGCTTTTATCCTAAATGTATAAAGAACTTCTATAAATCCACATGAAAAAAAAGTCTACCTAATAGAAAAATGAACTTAAAAAACTTGACCACTTCTCCAAGGAGAAAATTCAAATAATCAATAAACATATGAAAAGGTGTTCAACCTCATTAGTAACCTGGGAGAGGAAAATTGAAACCACAATTAGAGATCAGTATATACGTATAATATTGGCAAAAAAAAAAATTGTGAAGTCTGATACTACTGAGTGTTGGAAAGGATATAGAGTAACAGTCCCTATTATTTGCCTCTAGTGTGAATGCAAATTGGTACAACTTGAAAATCATTTTGGCAGTACCTTGTGAAGTGGGAGACAGGCATATCTTGGGGTTCAGCAATTCTACCTCTGGGTATAAGATCTGAGAGTAACTGGGTACCAGCATACATGCAAAAGACGGTTCAGAGTATCATTGTTTATAAGCCAAAAACTGGGAACAACCGAGATATCCATTAACAATAGAATGGATAAGTAAATAATGATGAAGTCATACAATACAATCCTACACACAAATGGAAGTAATTGGACTACAACTACACACTGGGACGTGTATGAATCTTACAAACATAATGTTGCCTAAAAGAAACAAAGTATTAAAAATTCATAATGTTCGATTCCATTTATGTAAAATTCAAAATGGGAAAAGTTAAACTATATTGTTTAGAGATTACAGAACACTGACTTTGGGGTAGCACAGAGGGAACTTCCAGAGTATCAGCATTGTTCTATATCTTGACCCAGATGGTGATAACATGGGTGTTCACATTATAATTGCTCATTAACAAAATAGCATATTTTAGTGCTTATCTGAATCTATTTTATATTTCATAAAAGTGAAAAGTGTATTATCTTTCAAAATAAATGGCAACATTTACATGAAAATTTAGATTGTTTCATTGTTTAGCCCTAGGAATTCTTGTATGCATTTTATTACAATTCAAGATTAGGAAGAAACAGAATTCAACTGAAGCTTTAGTTCATTTTAAAACATTGTTGGGGGCTTCCCTGGTGGCACACTGGTTAAGAATCCGCCTGCCAATGCTGGGGACACGGGTTCAAGCCCTGGTCCGGGAAGATCCCACATGCCACGGAGCAACTAAGCCTGTGCGCCACAACTACTAAACCTGCGCTCTAGAGTCCGCGAGCCACAACTACTGAAGCCCACGTGCCTAGAGCCCGTGCTCCGCAACAAGAGAAGCCACTGCAATGAGAAGCCCGCGCACTGCAACAAAGAGTAACCCCCGCTCGCCGCAACTAGAGAAAGCCCGCCCGCAGCAATGAAGACCCAATGCAGCCAAAATAAGTTAATTTTTTTAAAAAGACATGTCTATAAAAAATAAAATATTGTTGGCTACAAATTCATTCCCCTATTGAGTATTACATAGAAAGTAAAATAGTTAAGCTTACAGGTACAACAAGGAATATCTTTTGTATTTCTTTCTTCATCTTCCCATATTCCACTAGTGTTTTTCTCAAATGAACTTCAAGAGCAACCTTGAAAAGACACCAGATGCTGCAGCTTACACTGGAGTGTAAAGTCAGTTTATTGAAGTATAATTTATTGTAAAACTCACCTTCTTATATGTACAGCTCCATTAATTTTGACAGTTATGTAATCACCACTACAACCAGGACACAGAATATCTCCACTGTGCTAGGGCTGGGTTTTTTTTTTTTAATCTTCTTTTGTTTTTATAACAATATGCATATAAAGTAAAAGTAAATAAATAAAAAATAAACCTGATTGAAAAATTGGCATAAGACCTGAATAGGCATTCTTTTAAAGAAGACATACAGATGGCCAACATCATTAATCATCAGGGAAATGCAAATTAAAACCACAATGAGATATCACCTCACACCTGTCAGAATGGCTGTCATCCAAAAGAACACAAATAACAAATGTTGACAAGGGTGTGGAGAAAAGGGAACCCTTGTGCACCGTTAGTGGGAATGTACATTGGTGTAGCCACTGTAGAAAACAGTATGGAGGTTCCTAAAAAACTAAAAATAGAACTACTGTATGACCCAGCAATTCCACTCTTGGGTGTATAACTGAAAAAAAATGAAAACACTAATTCGAAAAGATACACACACTCCAATGTTCATAGCAGCATTTTTTACAGTAGCCAAGATATGGAAGCAACCTAAGTGTCCATCAACAGATAGATAAAGAAGATGTGGGGGGGGGGTGTTTTATATATATATATATATATATATATAAAACACACATACACACATATATATATGGGAATACTACTCAGCCATAAAAAAGAATGAAATTTTGCCATTTGCAACAACATGGATGGAGGGTATTTGGCTAAGTGAAATAAGTCAGAGAAAGACAAATACTGCATTATATCATTTATATGTAGAATCTAAAAGAAAACAAACTAATGAATATAACAAAAAAGTAAACAGACCCACAGACATGGAGAACAAACTAGTATTTTCTAGTGGGGAGAGGGAAGTGGGGAGGGGCAAGATAGGGGTAGGGGTTTAAGAGGTACAAACTGCTATGTATAAAATAGATAAGCTACAAGTATATATTGTACAGCACAGAGAATATAGCCAATATTTTATAATAACTATAAATGAAGTATAACCTTTAAAAATTGTGAATCACTATGTTGTTCGCCTGAAACTTTATAACATTGCACATCAACTATACTTCAATTAAAAAAAATACCTACCATATAAGTTCTTTTTAAGTGTTTGCTGTTATGATGATGACGATTACTTAAAATATAATTCTGACTGAAGCCTGAGCACTCTCTTCTATCTTGTTCTATTGAATAAAAATTGTTTTTAATTTTTTAAAAAAGACAAAAAACAAAAAACACTCTTCAAACAGATAAGTAATGTCAGATTCCTGCCAGAAAGGTTTAATCAGGTTATCTGCAGGGGTTAGGGACAATCTTTAATGATTCCTAAGGATTGTTCCCTGTTGCTGATTTAGGATCAAAAATTTAAGTTAAGAAATGGTTTGTGTGAGTGTCTAGCAAGCAAAGGATGTCTGTTGTCATCATGTAACTGTGCTTTTGTTTTCTACGGTGTATAGATCATGACAAATGAGCTCTTTGAAAAGCACTACAAACATGGGAGCAAATTTCTGACTTCATTTCCAGACGGGACAACACAAATATTGTATCCTTTCTTTCAACAACTTATTTTCGTTAGCTTTATTTCTTCACAAAAAGAAAGATAAAGAAAAAACAGATTGAAAAATATGAAGAAAAAAATAGTTATTACCAAATCCTACCACCCAGAGCAAAGCTGTTAACATCTTTTTATACATCTTGCCTTACTTTTTTCCTATGAGTAATTATATGATTCTTTAAAAATTAATTCAACTAGTTATTCATATTTTGTAACTTGCGCCCTTTACATAATATTATACAATACTCATAAATGTTATGAGTATATAATATGCAATAAATATAGAGATAACAACACCATCTTTATAAGCACATGGCATTCCATCACAGTGATGTACTGTAATTCCTTTCATCTATCCCCTATCACTAATCAAAGGTGGTTTCACAATTTTTGGCTGTTTTATACAACAGCTACATGAACAGCTTTGTGCATCCTTCGCTGCACACTTATCACTTACTTCCTTGAATTAAATACCTAGGGATAGAAATTCTGGGTAAGAAATTATGGACATTTTAAAGGTTTAATAGATTTTGCCCCTCAGAAAATGTGTACCAGTTTACACATCCATGAGCAGCATGTTATTTTTTAAAACAAAAATTCAGTATCCATTTTATGCAACACTCAGTTATTGAGTGTTCAAGTTATTGATCACTTGAACTTCTGCCTGATGATCAGACCATTTGCTATTTTGACGCAAAGGCCATTTAATATCTCAAGGAAAGTAAAACAAAACTATGAAACGAGAAGGACTTTTTGGCGAACTAAGGGCCTCATTTTGTAGGAGAAAGTCATTTTTAGTCACAGTTGCCTAAATGTTTAGTCAAACCCCAGTAAGAAACCATAAAAATGGCTTTCATGGCATAGAAGTGTAATGAAGTTTTAGTTCCCTAGGCCCTTTGAGAAAGAGTGTAGGTTTTTTGTTTTAATTATATCAAAAAATTTTAAATAACTTCCCCAGCTTGTATCATTAGTTATCATTTCCTGCCCTGGCTTTAATTCGTTTTCACTCCTTTGAAGGCTATGGCTGATTTTCAAAATGATTCAGAATCAATTTTGTGTTTACTTCATCTCTGGACTTCCGATCAGCTGAGATAGGACTGAATATTAACAGTTAGTGAATTATCCTCAGTATATTTTATACTTTTTGATGCTATTGTTAAGTGGAATTATTTTAATTTCATTTTCAAAATGTTCACTGCTAGTGTATAGAAATACAACTTATTTTTATACATTGATCTTTTAGCCTACAACCCTACTGAACTCTTTTGTTAGTTCTAACATTATTTTGTGGATTCCTTAGGATTTTCTATATACAAGAGCATGTTATCTGCAAATAGAGATAGTTTTACTTCTTCCATTTCCAGTCTGAATGTCTTCATTTCTTTTTCTTTCACAAAATTTTCCTGACTGGAACCTCCAGCGTGAGGTTGAACAGCAATGGAAAGAGGGAACATTTTTGTTTAGTTCCTGATCTTAGGGAGAAAACACCTAGTCTTTCATCATTAAGTATGATGTTAGCTCTGGGGTTTTGTTAGACATTCTTTATCAGGTTGAGGAGCCTCCCTTCTATTCCTAGTTCATTGAATCATTTATCATGAAAGGTATTGGATTTTGTCAGATGCTTTTTCTGCATCTATTGAGATAATCATCTGTTTTTTGCTCTTTATTCTATCAATATAGTATGTTTCATTAATTTATTTTTAGATGGTAAACCAACCTTGCATCCCTGGGACAAACTCCACTTTGTCGTGGTACACAATCCTTTTAATATGTTGCTAGATTCCATTTGCTGGTATTTTTGTTGAGGATTTTTGTGTCTCATAAGTATATTTTGATCCACATAAAAAGCATGAAATTATTTTGTAATAACCCTCCCATTTTCAGAATGCTTTATAGTTTCAAAGGGCTCTCTTATAAATTGAATTTATTCCCAGTATAAAGACCATTAGCATAACTCAAATGACCTTATCTGATCTCAGCTACCCATCTGGAAACCTAGCCATCATCCGAGTGCCCAATGAGATAAATGGCTTCACTTGCATAATCCAAGAAGACATGCCCACTAACCCTGCAATCCTGGCAGTGCTAGATTCTTCGGGTCGAAGTTCCTGCTATCATCCCAACGGAAATGTCTGGTAGGCTTCTAGGTTCCTCCTGCTGTCATTTTGTTTCCCAGGTTTTGTGAAATTTTATTTTTCCTTTTCTTTTTCCGACTTTATTGAGATATAATTGACATATACTGTGTAAGTTAAAAGTGTACTGCGTGTCGATTTGATACACTTATATGGTGCAAAATGATTACCTCTATAGCATTAGCTAACACAGGCAACATGTCACATAATTACCATTTCTTTTTTGTGTTGAGAACATTTAAGATATACTCTCTTAGCAACTTTCAAGTTTATAATACAGTGTTAACTATAATCACTATGCTACACATTAGATCCCCAGATCTTATTCATCTTATAACTAGAAGGACAAAAATAGCTTTAAGAAGATTTATTTATATTAGTGGTCTTTAGATAGTAATGTTCAACTCAGATAAATTTTTGATTTATGTCATTCCATATGCTGCTTAGTGGAAAAATCCCAGGCAACTACATAAAACAAAGCTCATCATATTTTTTCTATAAACAGAAAGAAAATATAAACTATACAATTTTAATATTAGAAAAACATCTCTAAATAAATTGTATGGCCATCCTAGGGATCTGAGATATGAACCCAGGCAGTCTCTCTAGATGCTATGCCCTGATAATGTTATCCTGGCTTCATCTATGGAAATAATTCGCAATGGACAGCTGCCATACTGTGTTGTTACTGTTTGAGATATATCCCTAACAAGTAGGCTTCCCATAGCCACAACCAACAATAATATACAAACAAAATCTCTAGAGAAATGAAGGTCCTAATGCCTTCGATCTACTAACTTACACACTCTGTGATTTCATATTATTTCATTTAGTCTGAGAAAGTGAAATTTGGGTTCTAACTTCAAATACAATTTAATCTTTTGAAGCTTTTCAGAAAGAGATATTCTCTCCCTTTAACTTATTTACAGGTATAACAATCTTATCTTGAGACACTCTGCCAATAATTGACAGAAATTTGAACACTCTGCCAGTACTTGAGAAAGTTAGGACACAGGGAGGTATTTGTACTTTTAGTTCAAAGCAGTAGTCAATCCATTACCTCCAAGTCTATTGGAGACTTTCTCCTTATCCTTCAGGGTTCAGTAGCAGCTCTGCATCACATCTGGTGGGGCACTATATCAACTGTCACCAGATATTCACTGGCTTCTAGGACTTCTCCCTTTACCAGTAAAGACCTCCCAGCCACCGACTGAACTCCTGGGCCCACTGACATGACTCCTTGACACTCTCATAGCCCCTCTCGCTGCTTCTTGTGTAGCAAGCCCACCTCCCCTGTGGGACTGAAGTCCCTTGAAGGCACACCCTGCACCTTTGCCACTACATAACATTTATCTGTACATGGCATAGACTCAAAGAAAGTTTATTAAATAAACAATTTATCTAGATAATTTTAGCCAAATGTTATTTTCACCCACGTACCAAGATAAAACTAAATCTCCCTCCTCCCAGATACAAAGATAATCACCTCAATTTCTCAGTTGTACTTTTGTTATCAGATTACTGCCACTCATCAAAGCTGGGAAAATACTATGTGAGTTATCTTACTCTAGGGAGCCCTCCTGGCCAATTCATCTGGTTTAAAAAAAAATAATTTATTATCAAATTAAGCCAGCTAAGTACCCAGAACTCTACCTATCCTCTCTCCTTGAGAAAGAGATGGTGACCCCAGATGGAAGAAAGTGAGAGGGTATGCAAAGGAGCTCATAGAGTAGGATGGCAGTCACTAGTGCCACTAGATCTCAGATTGTGCAGGGCTACATCTGTAGGTAATGTGGTAAAATGTGGCATTAACAACTCTAAGAGATTGGGGAGGCCCTGCTGGCCTCAGTTCCCCCTTCTGCTCCATTACCAAACTCTTCTAAACCACAGTGATCTCAGAGATGATCCCTGAGCCTCTCCTGCCCACACTGGCCCTGATGAGAGGCCTCCTAGAAGGACTCCTGGCCCCCAGTTGCTGGGCACTGTTAGGAAACAGGTCTCTGTACTGAGGCCAATTTGGCCTTTCCCAGAACTTACACTCACTGATCTTCATTTTGACACAGGGAAAATCTAAGTACGAGTCTTTTCTCCTCTTCCATGTAGAGCCTGCTCTCCTGTATTTCTTCTTATCCAAACTAAACCTTCTGTGCTCCCTCTTCATCCTCCCCAGCACATCATTTTCCAGATCCCTTTACCATCCCGGTTCCAGCCTTTGGATCCATTTTGGTTTATTACTACATCTTAAATCATACCCAGTACTTCAAATTAGTATAGAAGTCGGTCACAGTATTATTGCTCCTAAGATTACCTGAGGTTTTCCACTATTCATATGCTATTGGCTAGTATAAACTGCTATTCCCTTTGGTTAGCAAGTGAGCAGGCTAATTCAAGGTTGAATTATAATGTAACTGTTTATGATTTTTAATTTCCTTTCTGCCCAGGGTATACATCAATATCTTGGGCGGTCAATGTTCAGATCAAGCTGGCAACAGAGTAAGGGCTTGGAACTGGTCAAGTTCCGTCACTTCCTCACCCTTCGTTTCATTTAAACCTGTCTTTCTGGCTTTGAACCGTTATGTTGGAATCCGCATCTTAGAACAAGACAAGATTTCAATCACTTTTCTAGCAATGGGCCAACAGGCAAGAATCAGTGTCGGAACCAAAGTGAAGGTAGGTACATTTTTATAAACAGTTGAAAGCATTTAGAATAATAAGAGTAAAGCAATGTTTGTTAGTGTTATTACTGATAGATTATACTTGTGTGTAATCCACTGTGCACTACTGTGAATTTTGGAGTTCAATGAAAAAACATATAGTGAAAGTTTCATATGGATTGAGGCAACCTTACTGTTTTTTCTTCTTCAGAAATTCCTTTTAGTTCAGACTTGATTCCAAATAACATTTACTGAGTGTTTACTCTCTGACTGAGGTACTGCAGCTTTGGGGGTTTGGTTTTGGGATTTTGTATTGGGTTTGCTTTTCTCTGTGCTCTAGCAGAAAGCGCCTGGCTGAGTCAGGAGACCTGTGTTCTGACCACGTTCAAGACCCAGCACAAGCCCCATCTTCTTGGAAACACTTCCCAGAGCTCCTAGCCCTTTGTCCAATCAGGGCCGAAAATGTCCTTCTCTGGGTTGTCCGTGTACTCACCTCTGTCCATGCACTTGCTGAACCATGTGCCTTACTCGCCTTCATGGCTGTCTTTCCTACTGGATGGTGAGCTCCTGCAGGACAGAATCTGTCTTACTGATTCCTTTATCCTGCCCGGGGCATGGCCCAGAGTACACTCTCAGTGACCAGAAATGCTGCACAACGGTTAAGAACACAGACTTCATGTTACAGAGACGTAGTTTCAAACCTCAGCTCTGCCACTTAGCTAAGTAGCTGAACTTGAACTTCAGTTCCCTCCTCTACAAAATGGGGATAATGATTCCCCTCTTACAGATTGCTGTGAAGATTCAATGAGAATGCAAAGTACTTAGCATGGTGCTTGGAACTAAGTACTTAGCAAATGACAGCTCAGTAGAGATACAGAGTTTGTCAGGTATACCTCAGTAAAGCTGAAATATATACAGGCATGTAGAGAAAGATATAGATAGAGATCTAGGTCACATATAGAGCATATATAGTATGTGACTTTGAATAAGTCCTCTAAGCTCTGAGGACCTTGTTTCATCAATTATTCAAGGAAGAGATTGTTCCAAACTTCAAAGACATCTTCAGCTTCTAAAAAGTCTATACGTTTAATCGAGTGGAAATACGACTTCAGGATTCCACACAGGCAGAGATATTTCATAAACACCAAACAAAAAGGAGACTCCAGATTCAGCCAACACAGAGCAAGGGTCTACAATGTGCTAAGCACTATTTGAGCTACTTCCAGTCAGTCTAGCTACTGCAGTCAGCTGTCATGCTCCAAACAAGCTTCTTCCTTGGTTAGAAATTTACAAGATAGCCTTTTTTTGGTTCATTACATTCATGGTAAATATACATTTTTACCAAAAATGTCTAAAATGCTCTTTCTCCTCACCTCCCTCCTTCGAAATGAATTTTAATCAGAAAAGAGAGTTGGTGCAAAAGAAAGAATTTGATGTTAAAAGTGATTGCTTTTCTCATCATCCTCATGAACACCCTTTCATTTTTTTAAAATTCCAAAAGTGATATGTGGATACATTCTCATATTTGAAGATTCAAATAATATAGAAATATAGAGAGTAACAAAATGAGATACCCCCCTTCATCCTTTCTTCTATTCTAATTCTCTTCCCAAAGGTAATCACCACTGAAAATTTGGTGTGTACTTCTCTTTCCTATGTACTTATAAATTATTCACATACATCTTTTTAAAATAAAAATTGGATCAGACTACACTGATTGTATTATTAGGCTTGTTCTATTTTTGTTTTCCATTTAACATGTGTTAAAGATCCTTTCATGTCTACATATCCAAGCATATTTGTCTATTCTGTTGCTACCTAATATTTCATATGTACTATAGTTAATTTATGTTGAATCTAATGCCTTCTCAGTGGCATTGGGCACAGTTGCTCACTTCCTCCTCCTAGAAGAATTTCCTCCCTTGCTTCCAGGACCTACTCTCCCTTGATTTTACTTCTACCTCAAGGGTTACTCCTTCTCATTTTTCTTTGCCTATCTTCTTCACCCCTGCCTTTTTCTAAATATTGAGGGGCTCCAGGGCTTGTCGTTGGGCTCATCTTTTCTCTAGCTATACTCACTCCCTAGGTGATCTCATTAGTTTTCTGTCCTGTAATACCATCTGCTTGCTGATGACCCCTCCATTTATCTCCAGGTGGATCTCCCAGGAACTCTAAACTTGCAGATCTGATTCCAACCCTCCATCTCCATCTGGTGTCTAAAGGGCTTTAGAAACTTCACAGAGCAAAATGACATTTGAAAGCGTGCTCTACCTTGGGTCTTCTCCATCTTAGGAAATGGCAACTGCTTTCTTTCAGTTGCTCAGACCCAGAACTTGGGGGTTGCTACCCTCCTCTCTGTTTCACAACCCCACATCTTTCATCTGCAAGTCCTATAAACTCTACCGCCAACATATCTCCAGACTCTATCACTCCTGGCATCCTTCAAGACTACCACCCTTATCTGCCTCATGTACCTAATCCATCTGTTGTTTAAATTATTACAGTAGCCTCCTCCTAAGTCTCCCTGCTTCCGGTCTTCCCAAAGTCAATTCTGCCATGATCCCAAAGTCAATTCTGCCATGATAGTGGAGGTGATATTTTGAAAACAAAAGTCTGGTCAAAACTGGAGACTTCTAACCTTACTCACAGTAAAAGCCAAGATCCTATAACTGCAATACTGTATGTGATCTGGACTTCCTTCTATTAACATTCCCTCTGTAGTCCTCTTTTCCTACCCACTCTGTTTCAGCCACCCTGGCCTTTTTGCTGTTGCTAGACAATACCAGGCATGTCGCTGCCACAGGGCTTTTGCACTCGCTATTCACTCAACTTAAAATATTCCTCCCCCCCTTTAGCACATAGCTGCTGCACTTCCCTCACGTTTCTGCTCTCGGAGTCCTTTCCTGACCACCCCGTGTAAACTCGCACGACCCCCACCCCTACCCTGGCACTCTGAGTGCCCCTTTGGGCACATATATATGCCACAGGTTCTAATATGTAGGGCTTCCATTTTCTTTCACCTATAAAGGGTTTATGATTTGTATTCTGATTTCTTCAACTCAGTAGTTATTGAATTTTCAAAGAGTTCTTAAATTTTCTCTTTTTCTTGTTAACTTCTAAATGGTCAAGGAATATGGCTTGCATTTTTTCCCTGCTGTTCAAAATGTACTGATATTTTCTTGGTGGTTGATGACATAACTTATGACTGTTCCATGTATATTTGACCCCCCCAAAAGGTTTACTAGCACAAAACTGTATATGTCTAAATGTTCTATTTACACTTCTCTCTATATCCTTTTCTTTTTATTATGGTTGGTTGATTTCTGAGAGATGTATGAATGTCTCCCAATATGACTGAATTAGTACATTTTTCCTACAATTTCTATCAGGTTTTGCTTTATCTGTCCTAAAGCTCTATGGTTAGGAAATTAAAGGTGTCGACTGTCTTCATGGTGAGTTATACTTTTCACCCCTGGGCCACCTCATTTATTTGCCTTTCAGCTGTGCCCATTACATGACTCAGCATATCACTGAGGGTTTTTGTTTCTATTTTGACAAAAAAATTTAATGTCATCAATATGTATTATTCCCAGTTTCCCTCTTAATGGTCTTTGCCTTAAATGCTACTTCATATGATGTTAAATTGCTACACCTGCTTTCTTTTAGTTTGCACTGGCTTCATACATCTTTTTTTCATCCTTTGATTTGCAACCTTTTTATGTAGTTTTGAGTTAGATGTGTCCCTGCAAACACATCTAACTTTTGTTGCTTTCCTCAACTTAACAGACTTGATCTTTTAATACGTTATATTTTAATGGTTATTCTAAAAGTAACGTATCTTTTTTTTCTATGTGCATAGAACTAAGTTCCAAATCCTCTATTTTCCTTGACAACAATAATTCTCCCAAATCCCTCAGAAAATATTAACTATACACACACACACACACACACACACACACATATATATGTATGTATATATATATATTCTAAGGTCTGTTTCCCTGAATATTAGCATCTCTGACAGGTAAATCTGGTGCCTCTCATTGAGAAGCCCTGTTTTCCTGCATGTTCTCCTTACCGAAGTGTCCTTCTGCTAACTGTGGAGGAGTGGCATGTGCTGCTGAGGGGTGGAAGGCGAGCTCCAGCGCCAGGCTTCCAGCCTCAGCCTGGGGGCACCGCGGCTCAACACAAAGGGGAGGCCAGGGGACCATGGCAATATTTACCTCAAGGCCTCTCCTCCTCCCATTGCTGTTGACTTTGATCTCAGAATGTGTGTGTTTGGGATTAGTGGTTCCATCTGGTCATTTATCTCTGTACGGATGTGGTCCCAGCTGCTTCTTGATTTTCAGGAATTCCTTAAGATTATTCCTGCAGATAAAAAAAATCTTTCCTATTTCCTATTGATTTACTCTCTGAAAATGTTTTCTGCCATTTTATGGGATTTGGGATCGAAGGAAAACTAAAAATGGAGATCTATCCTCATTACTCAGGCATCTCATCCTCCTTCCCCCCTCCCTCCCTCCCTCCTCCCTTCCAAAGAGGGGAGGGATAAAAATGCAGGAAGATGCTGCGAGTTCTCACATCTCTGGCAGGTAAGAGGTCACTCAGCTTTGCAGGAGGTAGTAGGTGGGCTTGCATTTAGCCCCGCCCCGCCCCGCCGAGGCTATACAGCCCTCCTGCGCTGCCTCAGAAGCCGCAGCCGGGAAACACCTCAGGCGAGGCTGCCCTAACAGACCCTTGACCTTCCCGCAGCTGCGAGGAGACAGCATCAGCCTGAATCACTCAAGGCCGTAAGGAAGTGGGGAGGGTGGAGGGCAAGGAGGGTCGTGTGGAAGGGCCTCCTGGAGATTGGGGCGCGCTTTAGAAGGAAAGGTGCCTTAGTCATCCCGGCTCCTTCTGGAAAGCCCAGCTCAGGGCCTTCCCAGCCTCTAGGCCCGCACCCACCACGCTCTCCGCACTGGGCGTGTCCCAGGGACGGGGTGCCTGCAGCATCTCTGTGCTTCCCCCAGCAGATGCCGGTAAATGACTTGAACACATTGTAAGCATTTGAAAGAAAGTATCCGATTTCTATGTGGTCTGGCCTGCTGTAGTCTCTCAAATCTCCAGAGCATCTCAACTCATTCCTGTTCAGACTAGAATTAACACCACTGCCCCTATTTATAGATAATTAGACTCAAGAGGGAATCCAGCCCCAGATTAGTGTCGCCTCTCGCCTCCTCCCACCCCCTGCTTCTGCAGTCACCATTTCCACCCCGGACCCTGAACTTCCCTTCTCTCTTTCCTGAAAAGCTACCAAACCCTGAAGAGATTCCAGCACTCCGACACCTGAACGGGGACGACCTTCTTCTGCTAGCCAGTTTAATAAAGATCCGACGCCTGTTTCATAAACTGGAAGGATGTGTGAATTTCCCCTCCAGCCAGGTCCGGGAAAAATTAAAGCAACCTTCCTACCTTTCTTCACTTTCTCTAAAACTAATTGCCCTTTGTCACAATTCTGGTATGAAGCAAGATACAATAACAACAATAGCAGCTTTGATAAATGAAAAGATTTAACGATAGTGATGGTGCTTTCCTTTGTTTTCTTGAGTCTTTCCGGGAGGGGGTGTCGGAGATTTCAAGAAAAGTGTATAAAATGACTAGGAAATACCAAGGAATGTGCTTAATTACAAATTTAGAGCACATCCAGAGTCATCACTGGTTTGCATTCTTGGTGGGAAAACTAACAACTCACTCTGAGGACAGCAGAGAACAAGCAAGTCAGCCAAAGTGCCCCTATCAGCCAGAGTTCCACCAGGAAAACCGAAAGCAGGGAGGGAGCAGGTGCTTCCACAACCTTCCCCTTCCTAAAGGCTGGGAAAGTGAAGGTCAAGGAACTGCCCTGAGGTCGCTGGGGAAATGAGGGAATCTCAGGAAGCCAAGAAGCCAACAGCACCGAGGAAGAGCTGCAGCCTCACATCCTGGCCGGTGCAAGACAAACAGCTACCCCCTCCCCAAGTCCACCCTCCTGCCAGAGGTGAAGGATGGCTGCTGCTCCTCTCCCGCCTCCCACACCTCAGGCAGCTGCCTCCCCCTGGGGAAACATAATGGTTCCCGCCCGGCAAAGGGTTATGGAACAATATGTATCTCCCCTTCTGAGGGGAGGGAGGAGGGATGTTGCTGGATCTGCAATGATGGCCCAGCACAGCATCCTCTGCTCAGTGATGAAGATGCTTCAGAGCAGAAAGCAGAGTTGAGAGTCGGATGTGGAGAACCCTAAAGACTGGACCGCCCAACCCTGCCCTCTCCTGAACTTCTCTGACTTCTCAGTTCCCTGTTCTTTGGGAGAGGGAGGAATGTAGTTGGAGGGGCCATTCCTTCTAGTGAATAACGCATTTGGTGCTAAGGTGTAGCAAGAGAGATTAAGCCTATCCACCGGTGATTGATCAGTTAGCGTGAGGTACTAAATCATACTGTTTTCCTACTAAGAGCCCGCTGAGGAAGCATGGGGAGGAGAAGGAAGGGACAGGAAGAGTGGAAGGATGCTGTGTCCCAGGGAGGGCCGAGTGCTGGGCAGCACGAAGCAGGTGAGCTACTGGGAGACTAGGGGCTGGTCTTGGTATTAATCCATTCACCACCTTTTTGTTTAAAGCTGCCTTTAACAAATTTACGGTTACCAAAGGGGGAAGTGGGTGGGGGAGGGATGAATTAGGAGTTTGGAATTAGTAGATACAAACTACTATGTACAAAACAGATAAACAACAGGGCCCCACTGTATAGCACAGGGAACTATATTCAATATCCTGTAATAAACCATAATGGAAAATATGAAAAAGAAAATATGTATAACCGAATCACTTTGCTATACACCAGAAACTAACACAACATTGTGAATCAACTGTACTTCAATTAAAAAAAATTTTTTTTATTAAAGCTGCCTTTAGGGGACTTGTCTGGTGTCACAGGGTTAAGAATCTGCCTTCCAATGCAGGGGACACGGGTTCGATCCCTGGTCAGGAACTAGATTCCACATGCATGCTACAACTAACAGTTCTCATGCCACAACTAAGGGGCCCACAGGCCACAACTAAGGAGCACGTGCCACCAACTAAAGGAGCCAGAGAGCCACAACTAAGGAGCCCACCTGCTGCAACTAAGACCAGGCGCAACCAAAATTTAAAAATTAAAATAGAAAAAAAAATGTTTTAAAGCTGCCTTTGGGCTTCCCTGGTGGTGCAGTGGTTGGGAGTCCACCTGCCAATGCAGGGGACACGGGTTGGAGCCCTGGTCCAGGAGGATCCCACATGCCGCGGAGCAACTAAGCCTGCGTGCCACAACTATTGAAGCCTGTGCGCCTGGAGCCCGTGCTCCGCAACAGGAGAGGTCACCGCAATGAGAGGCCCATGCGCCACGGTGAAGAGTGGCCCACGCTCACCCCAACCAGAGAAATCCCGTGCACAGCAATGAAGACCCAGTGCAGCCAAAAATAAAATAATTTTTTTTAAAAAGCTGCTTGTAATTATCTTACTTTTTAGGAACTGTGTCAACACTGAGAATTCAATTTTCTTATTTTTTCATTTCCATTCTTGCTAATCTCCACTGCTTTCTGAAAAAGAGGTTCCGAGGCTTACGTCTTGATCAATGCTAAATGTCTCTTTCTCTTTCTTTTTTTTGCCTTTTGCCTCTTCCTTTTCACTGATAAGTGAAATTTTATTTTCTATAAAGTGAGACAGAAATATTAATTGAGCTAATATGTTTCAATATAGCTCTGAAAAATAGCATATAACAGTATAACGTGTAACAATCACAACAAAGCCTTAACTGGATCTGTTTTTGTACATCATTAAACACTATTTTTGGGTGTGCTGAGCCCTAGTAGATACTGAATAAGGCCTTGATTAACTGGAGATTGGCAGGATAATGAGACAACATCTTTCAACAATTTTGCTTCATGTTTAATAATAAAATGTTATTTATTTAAAATAATTTATGTGTAATAAAGCAATTTATGCTGCTTCTTTAAAATGTATTAAAAATGAACATGTTTATATCTACTTCTAGCTATCTTTTACGGTCATATTTCAAGGCAACTGTATTTACTGAAGGGACTGAGTTGTTAAAAATAACAATAATGATAAATTTTATTTTGAGTATCTATGTATACCAAAAGTGCATTGGGATATGCCACAGATTTTATTTATCATTGTCCATTTTTCCACTTCTCTGTTTCAGGTAATCTTGGTTTTGAATCTATTCTGTTAATTCATGGGGTGTGTTTTTTTTTCTCATTTTTCACAATAAAAACCTCTTCAAAAAAATTAATCTCGTCTAGGAAACCATAAACAAAACAAAAAGACAACCTACTGACTGGGAGAAAATATTTGCAAATGATGTGCCTAACAAGTGCTTAATTTCCAAAATATACAAACAGCTCATGCAGTTCAATATCAAAAAAACAAACAACCTAATCAAAAAATGGGCAGAAGATCTAAAGAGACATTTCTCCAAAGAAGATATACATTGCCAACAAACACATGAAAGAATGCTCAACATCATTAATCATTAGAGAAATGCAAATCAAAACTACAACGAGGTGTCACCTCACACGGTCACTAATAGTAAGTCCACAAATAATAAATGCTGCTGAAGAGGGTGGGGCGAAAAGGGAACCCCCTTACACTGTTGGTGGGAATGCAAATTGGTGCAGCCACTATGGAGGACAGTATGGAGGTTCTTTAAAAAACTAAAAATAGAGTTACCATATGATCCAACAATCCCACTCCTGGGCATATATCTGCAAAAGACGAAAACTCTAACTTGAAAAGATAAATGCACCTCAGTGTTCACAGAAGCACTATTTACAACAGCCCAAGACATGGAAGCAACCTAAATGTCCATCAACAGGTGAATGGATAAAGAGAATGTGGTACATATATACAACAGAATATTACTCATCCATAAAAAAGAATGAAATAATGCCATTTGCAGCAATGTGTATGGACCTAGAGATTATCATATTAAGTAAAGTAAGTCAGACAAAGACAAATATCATATGGTATCACTTATATGTGGAATGAACTTATTTACAAAACAGAAACAAACTCACAGACATAGAAAATAAACTTATGATTACCAAAGGGAAAGGGGATGGAGGGATTAACAGAAACACACTACCATATATAAAATAAACAAGGATTTACTGTAGAGCACAAGGAACTATATTCAATATCTTGTAATAACCTATAATGGAAAAGAATTTTTAAAAAGTATACACTTAAATATATAGATATGTATAACCGAATCACTTTGTACCTGAAACTTAACACAATATTGTAAATCAACTATACTTCAGTAAAAGAAAAATTAAACTCTTCTAGCCATACACCTGAAAACTAACACAATACACCTGCAATTAACACAATATTGTAAATCAACTATATTTCAATAAAAGAAAAAAAATTAAACTCTTCTAGCCATAAAGTTGTCATATAGTAATATTGCATAAATTGAGGGAGAAGAAAACACTCTAAATATGTAGGTTTTTCCAGATGTAAATTTCAGAAGAATTATTGATGTACTTAAAGCTTAAAGCAGGACTACAAATCCTTGTCTCCATTTATTCCTGATCTCAGGATTTTCACTTTTTTATTTTGTTCATGCATATTTTACATTTTATGTGTACCATTTTGAACAGATAAAATGATCATCTTTGAGAAGATACATATATGCACTTCAATGTAACTGATAAGAAATGAAAACTTTCTGCTTCAGGTAAAGCTGGCAGCAAAGCATGTCAGCAAAGCCTTGGAGAACTGAAACGTAAGAGCACATCCAGTGTATGGGCCTCTGCGTAGTTCTAATAGTGTGTGAGCAACATACACCAAAGTGAGTTTCATTGGTAGCTATTCCTGCTAATAAAAGTCATACTAGGGAATTCCCTGGAGGTCCAGTGGTTGCAACTCCACGCTTTCACTGCCGAGAGGTCTGATAATAAATAAAATTAATAAAAAAAAACAGATTATAGACATAGGTCACATAGACTAAAAATTAACAGGAACTGGAGGCTGGTATCAGAGTGAATGATTTAATTATTGCTGTGACATAAGCTATATTGATAAGTACTGACAACAGCAAAAGTAACTTTGTACTATACAGACATATTTGTCTTTCACAGACAGAGAATGGATAGAAAATGCCGTGCACATACAAAACACATCCACGTAATTTCCATAAGCACACTTTTTTTTGCAGAGTTTATTAGTTATCAGTCCTAATACAGATGAAGTTGTGAAGTATGAATCAACTTCTGCTTCATTAAACTATGAAGAAAAGGTTTAAAATAAATTACCTTCTAGTGAATGGTCCTTGGCCCTCCAGAAGGAAACGAAGCAATCCATCTAGAGCAGTGATCTTCACTTTTCCCTTCTCAAGCCCTTAAAAAAATTTTTTTAATGCATGTTCTCCCTTGTACATTTTTCAGTTGACATCTATAATGATTCATCACAAGTTTAAGCAATTGCAAAGAATCTAATTTCCAATGTATTATAAATCTTAACATTTTGAAATAAAACGTTACTTTCTGAAATGAATCCAGTGGAATCTAAATACCATAGCAATATGATACCCGTCATTATCCATTAAAAATATATTTTTTTAAAATTTTATTTATTTTTGGCTGCATTGGGTCTTCATTGCTGCGTGCAGGCTTTCTCTAGTTGCGGCAAGCAGAGGCTAGTCTTCGTTGCGACGCACGGGCTTCTCATTGAGGTGGCCTCTCTTGTTGCACAGCACAGGCTCTAGGCGTGTGAGCTTCAGTAGTTGTGGCACGTGGGCTCAGTAGTTGTGGCTCGGGGGGCTCTAGAGCACAGGCTCAGTAGTTGTGGCGCTCGGGCTGCTGCTCCGCAGCATGTGGAATCTTCCTGGACCAGGGCTCAAACCCATGTCCCCTGCATTGGCAGGCGGATTCTTAACCACTGCGCCACCAGGGAAGTCCCTGACTAACTCTTCTTAACATCATTCTTTTTTTTTTCTTTTTGAACTTACACTTTCACCCTACTTCCTTCAAAGAAGTTTATTGGACTGTGATATATTTTTATGCTTGAAGATCTACTACTGATCATCTGCTCATACTTCTTGACTACAAAAGTATTTGACTACAAAAGTATTTTATTTTAAAAAATTTTAAACTTCACTTCTTATGATCTTAAAGCTGTAAATGTTCAAAAAAATTATTTTGATTGAGTTAACATTACCATTACTAGTAACACATAATTGATCAAAACATGACAAATTTTAAGTGAAAGTAAAACTTTAGTGGAAATTTATACTCACCCTTTTAAAATTTCATTTAAAGCAAAGAATTGCAAACCCCTTGACAGTGATCTTCAAACTGGCGGCTGTCAATTAATACACAGGCCCCAAGCACTAGGACCTAAGGTGACAAAAGAAAATTTTTCCTCCCAACAGTGTTTGTGCGTTTATGTGTAATAGTATCTGTTTCATGACCAAGAACCATCTCCATTTTGCACCCCATATGGTGGGGAAACTGGACAAAGCATATTTGGGGTGTCAATTTTACCCTGGATATTCAGCTAAAGCTGATCCCCTGGAGAATCCTTCACCCCTGGGTGTCCTCATATCCCCAGTTTAAAGATCACTATTCTCACCATTTCAGTATATATTTAAAAATTTTCACGTTAAGTGAAAAAACCACAACATACATATATATACATACATATAAAATATACATATATATTTTATATTTATATATACACAAAATACACATATTTATATACACACATACATATATTTTATATTTAGACAGACACACACACACCTCAGATGGCTGGCTCCACCAGCTGATTCTAAATTTAAGTTGGTCTAGGATGGAGATGGGCTTCAGTAGTTTTTTAAAGCTTCCCAGCTGATTCTAATGTGCAGCTGAGGCTGATAATGACTGGATTAGGGCTAAAAGAAGGGAGAAAAAAAATTCCCTAAAAGCATCATAATCAGCACAGACTCCTGCCTACACTCAGCAGGGCCTGCTTTTTTTTTCTTGTTTTTTCCTTTTGTACTGGAAGGAAAAACCATCACCTCCACCATGAAGAACTCTGGGACATGGTATTGTCTGGGAATTCGGGGACAGGGAAAGGGTTCTTCCCTGCAAAGCATACTGTCTCATGCAGAGATCAAACTGACAGTATTCAGACTCAAAGGAAATGTGCTTTTTTTTTTTAAAACCAAATTTTTACAAGAAATTCAATGCATCCATTTTAAGTGTAGTGTCCTTATCTTCTGTATTGGAAGGCTTCCTCTTCCTCTATAAGCAATGTGTCTTGTTTTCCTCCGGCTGCTTTATAAGGTTTTTCTCTTTATTATTGGTTTTCAGCAGATAGAAAAACAACAGAAAAAAAAAATCAATAAACCAAAAGTGGTTTCCTTGAAAATATCAACAGAATTGACAAGCCTTTAGACCGGCCAAGGGAAAAAAGAGAAAAGACTCAAATTACCTAAAACAGGAACAAAAGAGGAGACACGAAACTTACAGATATGAAAAGGATTATAAGCGAATACTATGGACTATACTAACAAAATAGATAAATGAAATGCACAAATTCCCAGGAATACACAAAATACTGAAACTGATATAAGAAGAAATGGAAAATATGACTTGGCCTATAAGATATAAAATTAGTAATTTTTAAATTTCCACAAAGAAAAGCTGAGGTCCAGATGGCTTCACTAGTGAATTTTACCAAACGTCCAGAAAAGAAATGATATAAATTCTTCACAAATTGTTCTGAAAAACAGAAGAGGAGCAGACACCTCCCAACACATTCTATGAGGCCAGTATTACCCTGATACCAAATCAAAGATAGCACAAGAAAAGAAACTAAAGATCTATATTGCTTATGAATATTGATGCAAAAACTCTCAATAAATACTAGCAAACCAAATCTAGTAACATATAAATAAGATTATACACCACACCATGGCCACATGAAATTTATCCCAGGAATATGAGGTTGGTTTAACATCTGGAAATCAATTAATATAATAGTGTAGAATAAGGGGGGAGGGAGAGACATGATTAAATAAATGCAGAAAAAGCAGGGAACTTCCTAACCCTGATAAAGGACATCTATGAAAACTTCACAGCTTTAAGTAACATCATACTTAATGGTAAAAGCCTGGATGCTTTCCACCAAAATCAAGAACATGCAAGATGTCTGCTCTGGCCACTCCTGCTTAGCACTGTACGAGAGGTTCTCGTCAGGACAAGAGAAAGAAATAAAAGGCATCCAGATCTGAAAGAAAAGAAGTAAAACTATCTCTATTTGCAGATGGAATGATTTTATACATAGAAAACCCTACGTAATCCACACACACACACAAATATTAGAACCAATAAACGAGTTCAGCAAAGTTACAGAATACAGGATTAATGTACAAAAATAAATTGTATTTCTACACACTAGCAATGAACATTCTAAGAATGAAATTAAGAAAACAATTCCATTTATGATACCATCAATAAAATATCTGGGTACAATTTTAACAAAAGAATTCAAGACCTGTACACTGAAAACTACAAAAACATTGTTGAAAAAAATTAAAGACCTAAATAAATGGAATGACACCCATGTTCTCAGATCAGAAGACTTGATATTGTTAAGATGACAATACTCTTCAAACTGATTTAACATAATCTACAGATTAACAATCTCTATCAGAATCCTTGCTAGTTTCTTTGCAGAAACTGACAAGTTGATCCTAAAGCTCATATGGAAATGCCAAGGGACCCAGAATAGCCCAAACGATCTTGAAAAGGAAGAACAAAGGTGGAAGACTCATCAAACCCTATTTCAAAACATACTATAAAGCTACAGTAATCAAGATAGTGCCCTAATGGTATAAGGCTAGACAATGGAATAGAATTGAGAATGGTCAATGGATTTTGACAAGGTGACAACACAATTCAATGAGGAAACAATAGTCTTTTCAGCAAATGTATTCCACATGCAAAAACTGTACTTGGAACCCTCCTTAAACCCTATACAAAAATAATGCAAAATGGATCAAAGACCCAACTGTAAGAACTAAAACTATAAAACTCTTACCAAAAAAAATAGGCATAAATCTTGATGATCTTGAAGTAGGCAATGGTTTTTCAGATATGATGCCAAAAGCAAAAATAACAACAAAAAAAGATAAACTGAACTTCACCAATATTAAAAATTTTTGTGCTTCAAAGGACACCACTGTTAAGTAAAAAAGACAACCCACAAAAAAAAGAAAACCTGCAAATCATATATCTGACAGAAGTCTAGCATGCAGAATATATAAACAACTCTTATAACTTAATGAGTAACAACCCAATTAAAAAAGGGCAAAAGATACGAATAGACATTTCAAGTAAGATATACAATGGCCAATAAGCACATGAAAATATGCTCAACATCATTAGTTATCAAAATTTCAGATAAAACCACAATGAAATACCACTTCAGACACTAGGATGGCTATAATCAAAAAGTCAGATAAAATAACAAGTGTTGGTGAAGATGTAGATAAATTGGAACACTGCTGGTGAGAATGTAAACTGGTGTAGCCACTTTGGATTTTTCTCTTTCTTCAGTTTACTTTCTTTTGCTATGTCTTCAAGTTCATTGATCTTTTTCATCAGTGTCTAATCTTCTTTTAAGCCCCTCCAGGGAATTATTCATATAAGATATTGTATGGTTTCATTGCTAGAAGTTCCATTTGGTTCCATTTCTGTATCTCCAATTCCTCTTATCATTGTATTCATGTTTCTCTTTAAATATCTGAGCATATGTATAAAACCTATTTTAAAATCTTTGTCTGCTAATCCTATCGTTAGTCATTTCTCGGTGCTTTCTATTTATTGGTTTTTCTGCTGACTATAGTTCACATTTTCCAGCTTCTATGTACAGTAAATTTTTAATGGATTAACACTGCAAATTCTGCATTGGGGAGTGTTGAATTTTGTGAATTCCTTCAAAAGGTGTAAGACTGTTCAGTGAGGCAGCTTGGTTACTTTTGGATCATGCTGAACCTTTCAAGGCTTGTTATTAAATTCATGAGTGTGAGTTTAAGATAATCTTTACTCTGGGCAGTTCAGCCCTACTGCCAAGATGTGACCCTTCTGAGGTCTCTACTGAATGGCCTAAATGTATAACTCTCCATTCTAGCAGCTCAGAACATGAATGTTTCCCAGCCTTTTTGAGCTCAGGTAATTTGTTCAGCTTGCCAACTACCCATTCTTTGCCCAGCCTTATGAAGTTTCAGCAATACACTCAATGAAACTCCTATGGAGACTTTTGTGGCCGTTTCCTTTTTTTTTTTTTGTGGTACACAGGCCTCTCACTGCTGTGGCCTCCCCCGTTGCAGACCACAGGCTCCAGACGCACAGACTCAGCAGCCATGGCTCACAGGCCCAGCCGCTCCGCAGCATGTGGGATCTTCCCGGACCGGGTCACCAACCCGTGTCCCCTGCATCGGCAGGCGGACTCTCAACCACTGCGCCACCAGGGAAGCCCTTGTGGCCGTTTCTTTGCATAGCTCCTTCTTCTATGGCTGTCTGCCCTACAAATTCTAGCCCCCTCCATGAATTCCAATCTGCCTCAACTTAGTAACATGACTATGCTTTGATGGGGATCCCCCTTCTCTGCATCTTAGCCTGGAAAGTGCCTTTGTTATGAACTGAATTGTCTTCCCCCGAAATTCATATGTTGAAGCCCTAACCCTCACTGTGACTATACATCAGAGACAGGGCTTTCAGGGAGGTAAAGTTAAACAAATTCATAAATGTAGAGCCCCAATCCTATAGGCTTGGTGTCCTTATAATAGACAACAGATCTGTCTCTCCACTATGTCTTGAAAACATAGTGAGAAGACAGCTACCTACAAGCCTCACCAGAAACCAACCCTGATAGCACCTTGTTTATTTCTTTCTCGTCTCCAGAACTATGAGAACATAAATTCCTGTTGCTCAAGCCACCCAGTCTGTGGGATTTGGTTATGGCAGCCCGAGCTAAGATAGCCTCCCAAGCGAAAGCCTGAAAGTGGTGGTTGTATGTGGTTCATTGCTATTTTCCTTTCTCTTCAGGATCAGAGTCCTGCACTGCCTGGTGTCCAATTTCTGAAAGTAGTTGTTTCACAAATTTCATCTACTTCTAGTTATCTATTCAGGAAGGTTAGTTAGGTCTCAGTTACTCCATCATGGCCAGAAGCACGAATGCCCTTGCAACATGTTTATCTTTTAACTCAATTATTTTCAGAAATTTCAAGATGGAAAGGTACAACCCCATCATGAGTGACCCTTGAGAAATCTTCAGTCACTGCCCACTATTCTCCAGAGAAAAACAAGTGTATTATGCCATCTTGACTGCTGAGGGAGTGAGGATCCTATATATATCTGGCAGCTCAGTATAGGCTAATCAAGGTTTTAGATTTCAGCAAGACAAGACTTTTAGGTCCTACTCATATTTGTAGTAACATGGAGTTCTCATTCAGTCCAAGAAAATAATCAGTTTAATATCCATCATACAACTTTCCTTACAGTAAGAAAAATTAATCCTCTACAGAAATATCTAGCTGTGTCCTTCCTGAAATCAATACTCACTGGACATACAGAGTACTTCCCCTGGAGACTGAAGCCAAGATTATGTCCTGTACTGGATCACAAAGGGCAAAGATGGATTCTCAAAAACACACAACAGGGTTGTTTGGCCTGAGGCGACCCAGCACTGGAGGCTACAGGCTCCTTGGTGCGGCTAATGGCTGACTCCGGGAGGGCTCATGCCAAGGAGTACTTCCCAGAACTGCTACCAGTGTCCTTGTCCTCACCGTGAGGCACAGCCAATCCCCACCTCTTCAGGAGGCCCTGCAACACTAGCAGATCACTGGTTCTCAAACTTTGTCTAGCGTGTATCAGAAACCCCAGGAGGACATGTGAAAACACAGATGACTGGGTTCCAGCCCCAGAGTTCCTGATTCAAAAGACAGTTTGAGACCATGTAAAAATCCTCTTCCCCCAGAGATGGGCATGAGACGATAAGGCTGCTGCTGCCACCACCAAGAAGCCTGTGGACGAGCACAGATCACTATCCACACCTCCCTTCCGGGAGCCTGGTGAAGCCCGCCACTGCCAGGGTCCCGTGGTCCAGGGACAACTTCCCCGGGAGAACGCACGGAGCGCCTCAGGCTGGTGCAACGTTACGCCGGCCTCTGCCGCCGCAGGCTCGCCCCGCACTCCATGCCCCTCCCACCCCGCGGCCTGAGTGAGCCGGAGCCTCCGAATCAGCGGCTCCTTTAACCCCGTCCTGTCTGAGCGAAGAACAGACGCCCTCCGGCGACCTACACGCAGAGGCGGGGCCAAATCCAAAGCTGAGCCCCGGGAGCTGTGCGAACAAAGAAGAGAAAGGGAAATCTCTCCCAGCAGCCTCAGAAGCAGCGGATGAAATCTCCACAATCAACCTGATGTACCTGCATCTGCAGAATACATGAATAGACAACGAATCATCCCAAATTGAGGAGGTGGACTTTGAGAGCAAGATTTATGATTTTTTCCCCTTTTCCTCTTTTTGTGAGTGTGTATGTGTATGCTTCTCCATGAGATTTTGTCTGTATATACAGCTTTGCTTTCACCATTTGTCCTAGGGTTCTAACCCTCCGGGATTTTTTTCTTTTACTTAAAAAAATTTTTTTTCTTAATAATTATTTCTTACTTTTTATTGTAATAACTTTATTTTATCTTACTTAATTTTATTTTATCCTCTTTCTTTCTTTCTTTCTATTTTATCTCCCTTTTATTCTGAGTCGTGTGGAGGACAGGCTCTTGGTGCTCCAGCCAGGAGTCACTGCTGTGCCTCTGAGGTGGGAGAGCCAATTTCAGGACACTGGTCCACAAGAGACCTCCGAGCTCCACGTAATATCAAACGGCAAAAACCTCCCAGAGATCTCCATCTCAACGCCAAGACCCAGCTTCACTCAACGACCACCAAGCTACACTGCTGGACACCCCATGCCAAACAACTAGCAAGACAGGAACACAGCCCCATCCATTAGCAGAGAGGCTGCCTAAAATCATAACAAGGCTACAGACACCCCAAAACACACCACCAGTCGTGGACCTGCCCACCAGAAAGACAAGATCCAGCCTCATCCACCAGAACACAGGCACTAGTCCCCTCCACCAAGAAACCTACACAACCCACCGAACCAACCTTAGCCACTGGGGACAGACACCAAAAACAACGGAAGCTACGAACCTGCAGCCTGCAAAAAGGAGACCCCAAACACAGTAAGATAAGCAAAATGAAAAGACAGAAAAACACACAGCAGATGAAGGAGCAAGATAAAAACCCACCAGACCTAACAAATGAAGAGGAAATAGGCAGTCTACCTGAAAAAGAATTCAGAATAATGATAGTAAAGATGATCCAAAATCTTGGAAATAGAATAGACAAAATGCAAGAAACATTTAACAAGGACCTAGAAGAACTAAAGAGAAAACAAACAATGATGAACAACACAATAAATGAAATTAAAAATACTCTAGAAGGGATCAATAGCAGAATAACTGAGGCAGAAGAACGGATACGTGACCTGGAAGATAAAATAGTGGAAATAATTACTGCAGAGCAGAATAAAGAAAAAAGAATGAAAAGAACTGAGGACAGTCTCAGAGACCTCTGGGACAACATTAAATGCACCAGCAGTCGAATTATAGTGGTCCCAGAAGAAGAAGAGAAAAAGAAAGGGACTGAGAAAATATTTGAAGAGATTATAGTTGAAAACTTCCCTAATATGGGAAAGGAAATAGTTAATCAAGTCCAGGAAGCACAGAGAGTCCCATACAGGATAAATCCAAGGAGAAACACGCCAAGACATGTATTAATCAAACTATCAAAAATTAAATACAAAGAAAACATATTAAAAGCAGCAAGGGAAAAACAACAAATAACACAAAAGGGAATCCCCATAAGGTTAACCACTGATCTTTCAGCAGAAACTCTGCAAGCCAGAAGGGAGTGGCAGGACATATTTAAAGTGATGAAGGAGAAAAATCTACCACCAAGATTACTCTACCCAGCAAAGATCTCATTCACATTTGATGGAGAAATTTAAACCTTTACAGACAAGCAAAAGCTGAGAGAGTTCAGCACCACCAAACCAGCTTTACAACAAATGCTAGGCAAGAAACACAAGAGAAGGAAAAGACCTACAATAACAAACCCAAAACAATTAAGAAAATGGGAATAGGAACATACATATCGATAATTACCTTAAATGTAAATGGATTAAATGCTCCCACCAAAAGACAAAGACTGGCTGAATGGATACAAAAACAAGACCCGGCGCTTCCATGGTGACCCAGTGGTTGAGAGTCTGCCTGCCGATGCAGGGGACACGGGTTCGTGCTCCAGTCCGGGAAGATCCCAACATGCCGCGGAGCGGCTGGGCCCATGAGCCATGGCCAGTGAGCCGGCACCTCCGGAGCCTGTGCTCCGCAACGGGAGAGGCCACAACAGTGAGAGGCCCGCGTACCGCAAAAAAAAAAACCAAAAAACAAGACCCGTATATATGCTGTCTACAAGAGACCCACGTCAGACCTAGGGACACATACAGACTGAAAGTGAGGGGACGGAAAAAGATATTCCATGCAAATGGACATCAAAAGAAAGCTGGAGTAGCAATTCTCATATCAGACAAAATAGACTTTAAAACAAAGACTATTACAAGAGACAAAGAAGGACACTACATAATGATCAAGGGATTGATCCAAGAAGAAGATATAACAATTGTAAATATTTATGCACCCAACATAAGAGCACCTCAATACATAAGGCAAATACTAACAGCCATAAAAGGGGAAATCGACAGTAACACAATCATAGTAGGGGACTTAAACACCCCACTTTCACCAATGGACAGATCATCCAAAATGAAAATCAATAAGGAAACACAAGCTTTAAATGATACATTAAACAAGATGGACTTAATTGATATTTATAGGACATTCCATCCAAAAACAACAGAATACACATTTTTCTCTAGTGCTCATGGAACATTTTCCAGGATAGATCATATCTTGGGTCACAAATCTAGACTTGGTAAATTTAAGAAAATTGAAATCGTATGAAGTATCTTTTCCGACCACAACGCTATGAGACTAGATATCAATTACAGGAAAAGATCTGTAAGAAAAACAAACACATGGAGGCTAAACAATACACTACTCAGTAACGAAGTGATCACTGAAGAATCAAAGAAGAAATCAAAAAATACCTAGAAACAAATGACAATGGAGACACGACGACCCGAAACCTATGGGATGCAGCAAAAGCAGTTCTAAGACGAAGTTTATAGCAATACAATCCTACCTTAAGAAACAGGAAACATCTCGAATAAACAACTTAACCTTGCACCTAAAGCAATTAGAGAAAGAACAAAAAAACCCCAAATTAAGCAGAAGGAAAGAAATCATAAAGATCAGATCAGAAATAAATGAAAAGGAAACGATAGCAAAGATCAATAAAACTAAAAGCTGGTTCTTTGAGAAGATAAACAAAATTGATAAACTATTAGCCAGACTCATCAAGAAAAAAAGGAAGACTCAAATCAATAGAATTAGAAATGAAAAAGGAGAAGTAACAACTGACACTGCAGAAATACAAAAGATCATGAGAGATTACTACAAGCAACTCTATGCCAATAAAATGGACAATCTGGAAGAAATGGACAAATTCTTAGAAATGCACAACCTGCTGAGACTGAACCAAGAAAAAATAGAAAATATGAACAGACCAATCACAAGCACTGAAATTGAAACTGTGATTAAAAATCTTTCAACAAACAAAAGCCCAGGACCAGATGGCTTCACAGGCGAATTCTATCAAACATTTAGAGAAGAGCTAACACCTATCATTCTCAAACTCTTCCAAAATATAGCAGAGGGAGGAACACTCCCAATCTCATTCTACGAGGCCACCATCACCCTGATACCAAAACCAGACAAAGATGTCACAAAGAAAGAAAACTACAGGCCATCTATGATGAACGCAGATGCAAAACTCCTCAACAAAATACTAGCAAACAGAATCCAACAGCACATTAAACGGATCATACACCACGATCAAGTGGAGTTTATTCCAGGAATGCAAGGATTCTTCAATATACGCAAATCAATCAACGTGATACACCATATTAACAAACTGAAGGAGAAAAACCATATGATCAGAGAAAGCTTGACAAAATTCACCACCCATTTATGATAAAAACCCTGCAAAAAGTAGGCATAGAGGGAACTTTCGTCAACATAATAAAGGCCATATATGACAAACCCACAGCCAACATTGTCCTCAATGGTGAAAACCTGAAACCATTTCTACTAAGATCAGGAACAAGACAAGGTTGCCCACCCTCACCACTCTTATTCAACATAGTTTTGGAAGTTCTAGCCACAGCAATCAGAGAAGAAAAAGAAATAAAAGGAATCCACATCAGAAAAGAACAAGTAAAGCTGTCACTGTTTGCAGATGACATGATACTACACATAGAGAATCCTAAAAATGCTACCAGAAAACTACTAGAGCTAATCAATGAATTTGGTAAAGGATACAAAATTAATGCACAGAAATCTCCGGCATTCTTATACACTAATGATGAAAAATCTTAAAGTGAAATTAAGAAAACACTCCCATTTACCACTGCAACAAAAAGAATAAAACATCTAGGAATAAATCTACCTAAGGAGACAAAAGACCTGTATGTAGAAAATTATAAGACACTGATGCAAGAAATTAAAGATGATACAAATAGATTGAGAGATATACCATGTTCTTGGATTGGAAGAATCAACATTGTGAAAATGACTCTACTACCCAAAGCAATCTACAGATTCAATGCAATCCCTATCAAACTACCACTGACATTTTTCACAGAACTAGAACAAAAAATTTCACAATTTGTATGGAAACACAAAAGACCCCGAACAGCCAAAGCAATCTTGAGAACAAAAAAATGGAGCTGGAGGAATCAGGCTCCCTGACTTCAGACTATACTACAAAGCTACAGTAATCAAGACAGTATGGTACTGGCACAAAAACAGAAATACAGATCAATGGAACAGGATAGAAAACCCAGAGATAAATCCACACACATATGGTCACCTTATCTTTCATAAAGGAGGCAAGAATATACAGTGGAGAAAAGACAGCCTCTTCATAAGTGGTGCTGGGAAAACTGGACAGGTACATGTAAAAGTATGAAATTAGAACACCCCCTAACACCATACAGGAAAAGAAACTCAAAATGGATTAAAGACCTAAATGTAAGGCCAGACACTATAAAACTCTTAGAGGAAAACATAGGCAGAACACTCTATGACATAAATCACAGCAAGATCCTTTTTGACCCTCCTCCTAGGGAAATGGAAATAAAGTCAAAAATAAAGAAATGGGGCCTAATGAAACTTCAAAGCTTTTGCACAGCAAAGGAAACCATAAACAAGACCAAAAGACAACCCTCAGAATGGGAGAAATTATTTGCAAATGAAGCAACTGACAAAGGATTAATCTCCAAACTTTACAAGCAGCTCATGCAGCTCAATAACAAAAAAACAAACAACCCAATCCAAAAATGGACAAAAGACCTAAAGAGACGTTTTTCCAAAGAAGATATACAGATTGCCAAGAAACACATGAACGAATGCTCGACATCATTAATCATTAGAAAAATGCAAATCAAAACTACAATGAGATATCATCTCACACCAGTCAGAATGGCCATCATCAAAAAATCGACAAACAATAAATGCTGGAGAGGGTGTGGGGAAAAGGGAACACTCTTGCACTGTTGGTGGGAATATAAATTGATACAGCCACTATGGAGAACAGTATGGAGGTTCCTTAAAAAACTACAAATAGAACTACCATACGACCCAGCAATCCCACTACTGGGCATATACCCAGAGAAAACCATAATTCAAAGAGTCATGTCAGGCTTCCCTGGTGGCGCAGTGGTTGAGAGTCCGCCTGCCGATGCAGGGGACACGGGTTCGTGCCCCCGTCCGGGAAGATCCCACATGCCGCGGAGCGGCTGGGCCCGTGAGCCATGGCCGCTGAGCCTGCGTGTCCGGAGCCTGTGCTCCGCAACGGGAGAGGCCACAACAGTGAGAGGCCTGCTTACCGCAAAAAAAAAAAAAAGAGTCATATACCAAAATGTTCATTGCAGCTCTATTTACAATAGCCAGGACATGGAAGCAACCTAAGTGTCCATCAACAGATGAATGGATAAAGAAGATGTGGTACATATATACAATGGAATATTACTCAGCCATAAAAAGAAACGAAATTGATTTATTTGTAGTGAGGTAGATAGACCTAGAGTCTGTCATACAAAGTGAAGTAAGTCAGAAGGAGAAAAACAAATACCGTATGCTAACTCATATATATGGAATCTAAGAAAAAAAAGGTCATGAAGAACCTAGGGGTAATACGGGAATAAAGACAGACCTACTAGAGCATGGACTTGAGGATATGGGGAGGGGGCAGGGTAAGCTGTGACAAAGTGAGAGAGTGGCATGGACATACATACACTACCAAACGTAAGGTAGATAGCTAGTGGGAAGCAGCCACATAGCACAGGGAGATCAGCTAGGTGGTTTGTGACCATCTAGAGGGGTGGGATAGGGAGGGTGGGAGGGAGGGAGACGCAAGAGGGAAGTGATATGGGAACATATGTATATGTATAACTGATTCACTTTGTTATAAAGCAGAAAGTAACACACCATTGTAAAGCAATTATACCCCAATAAAGATGTTAAAAAAAATAAAATAAAATAAAACCAAAAAAAAACCCACACCGTTGTAAAGCAATTATACTCCAATAAAGATGTTTAAAAAAAAAAACCACAATAATCACACTAATCCACTAGACACTTTAATTACAGTGAATTTCATGCTCTCAGGACAAAAAGGGAGGCTCCTTAGTCAATAAGCAGAAAATAGATACAAAGAGATATTTAAATGATACCCAAGGGTTAAAAGTTAAATTGTAAACATGAGACTTTAGATTTAAGGAGGGTAATTCTAAGGGAATGTAAATTTTATCATGAACCCAAACCTTAAAGTAAAAGAAAACTCCCGAATATAAAGGGACTATGACCACAGAAGCTGACACTGATTTTTAATTGAATAAATCAGTGTGTGTGTGTGCGTGCGCGCGAGGATGCCAGAATAATATTTTTGTTACAGCCTCTGCCTCCCCTCCACTCCAGCCCTCCGTATCCTCTCTACAGCCAAATCACCTCAAAACCCAGATCTGATCCTACTACTCATCTGCACAAAAACCTTCCTTGGCTATCATCCATAGAATGCAGCCCAATTCCTCAGCTCTCAGTGCCCTCAATCATCTTTCCCCAACCTACCTTTCCAGCCTATTTCCCACCACATCACCCACCCCTCTTTCACCCACCCCCTCCCAGACACTTCTCCTCTATGGTCCTTCCCTTACAGGAATTATCACAAAGACCCTGTGCCTCTGTGCTCTTTTCCACCTCTAAAATGCTCTTTGTTCCTCTGTGCCTTCCCAACCCCCCTCCCCCATCTATCAAAAATTCTATATTTAAGGGCTTAGAGCCACTGCCCCACCCTCTGCTTCTGTAGCCCGCTTTGTTAGGCTTCTTTTACGAGGTCTTATTATGTTGTGCTGTGTTTAACTAAACTGTAAGCTTGAATGCAGCAACTGTATTAGACGTCTTCACAACTGTTATCCTCCACATTACCTGGCACAAAGAAACCTCTCAAAACATGCAGGGCTTCCCTTGTGGCGCAGTGGTTAAGAATCACCTGCCAATGCAGGGCACACAGGTTCGAGCCCTGGTCCGGGAAGATCCCACATGCCGCAGAGCAACTAAGCCCGTGCACCACAACAACTGAGCCTGCACTCTAGAGCCCACGAGACACAACTGCTGGAGCCCATGTGCCACAACTACTGAAGCCCGCACCCCTGAGCCTGTGCTCTGCCACGAGAAGCCACTGCAATGAGAAGCCCACGCACTACAAGGAAGAGTAGCCCCCACTCACCACAACTGGAGAAAGCCCACACACAGCAACGAAGACCCAACACAGCCATAAATAAATAAATTTATATATATATATATATAAAAACATGCTTGTAAGAAGCTAAATGGAAACATTATTCTGAAGTTGGAATATTCCAAGAACACGACTGACTTTCAAGTTGTGGATCTGCTTGTCCCTCGGTACAGACTCCAAAGCTATTTTTCCCCCCTCAGTCAGCCTAAGGATAGGTGGAAGCCTGGAGAATTTAAACATAGGTTATTTTAATCGTTGGAAGCCACTGCTGGACTCTACCAGTCTGTAATGTTAATCATCTTTTACCATCCAACTCATTAATACAAATGTCTCAAGGGGAAAAAATATTCCTACACCAATGCCACTTTTTTAAAGTTATTTCAAAGTTGCTTCTGATCATGTAGCTTCACTTTCCCACACAAGTTTCAAGAGAATAGGAACTTCCCTAGGAAACACTGTGAAGTCTCTTCTTTATGTACCCTTCTGTGCTCTGCTCTGACCCACTACCAACCTCAAGCCCTCAAAGTTCTTCTCTCCTTTCCCTAATCAAAAACAGGATTTAATAAGAGCCATTTCTCTTTGTTGGCCTGTTACATTTGACGGTTCTTTCCCACAAATATATGTCACCTTCAGTTTAGCTTTTTATTTCATTACTGGAATGAAAGGCTTCCTCTGTTGAAGTAATTTGAAATTTAAATATGGAAAAACTACTCAGGGGGGCAAAGGAGACCCTTTGAAACCACATCAGGCCTCCTTAATAGCAAATCCTTTCAAGCCTGGCTAGAAAAGAGCTGCCCTCTCCCACCTCCCGGAGGCTGATCAGTTTTTCCACCCTCCTTCCCCTCCAGGTCCCAGCTAAAGGCTATGTATGGTTCCCAGGCTCCATTCCAGGACCCTCTCTGCATGATGTGTTGGTCCACTGGTCTCTGTCTCTCAGTCTTTTTCTTCTCCTTTCCCACCACCCTCCTCCAACTCTCCTAACCCAGAGTTCTCAACAGCTGCCCTACTAACATTTTGGACCAGATTATCCTTTGTTGTAGCAAGCTGTCTTGGACACTGTGGGATGTTTCACAACATCTCTGGCTCTACCAGCTACATGCCAGGAGCAACACACCCTACGCTCCCAGGAGTAACAGTCAAAAATGTCTCATCACCACGTAGAGAATGGACTTGAGGACACGGGGAGTAAGAAGGGTAAACCGGGACGAAGTGAGAGAGTAACACTGACATATATACACTACCGAATGTAAAACAGCTAGCTAGTGGGAAGCAGCTGCATAGCACAGGGTGATCAGCTCGATGCTTTGTGACCACCTAGAAGGGTGGGATAGGGAGGGTGGGAGGGGAGACACAAGAGGGAGGGGATATGGGGATATATGTATACGTATAGCTGAATCACTTTGTTATACAGCAGAAACTAACCCACCATTGTAAAGCAATTATACTCCAATAAAGATGTTTAAAAAATAATAATAAAGCAAATAAAACAGAGGCTTAAAAAAAAAGTCTCATCACCAGTGTCTAGAGGGTAAAACCCCCAGCTGCGAACCACTGCCTTAACCAAATCCATTCATTCATCCATCCATCCACTCATTCATAGGCAACATTTATAAAACCACCATTTTAGCCTTCCTCAAGACTTCCAGAGGCTTATGTTATCAGCATGTCTGTCGTTACTTTACTCCAGACAGTATTTAGTTTTTTGGTATTGTAACTCTATTTAACACTTTAAAACTCACAGTTATGCTTCTCACATTATCTTCCCACATGCATCTTCTGGATACAAATTTCCTGGAACACATCCTCTTCAGTTATTGTAATAAGTCCTAAGTGCAAAGCTTTAGTGCAGATTATATATAAACTTTATGTACATTTAAAGAAAATGGCTATAATGTAGATCACTCCATGTTTCCTAAGATGGTGTGTACAAACAAGCACACTCACACACCAACACCAAGAAAAATAAGCAATGGAGCAGGGATTACACAGTCTCAGGAGAAACGGTTTCCTGGAATATGAATTTTGCTTGAAGATTTAGGGAGTTATTAAAACAGAATTTTTATGTTAAAAGCAACATGAACAATTTGGAGCGAATTTCTTGCATGAATTTTAAAATAAGTATTTGGCAAAACTGTATTTTGTAAAGGATCACATCAAGCCGTAGTCCCAGGCAGACCTGTGCTTCAGCAAAAACGTTGAGAAGCCCTACTTCAGTGGAACTTGCCTTCTCTTCTTCTGGGGTACCCTGCACTGTGTCGCCTTTTATTTTCAGTTTAGTTGAAGTGAAAAATTCCACACCATAGCTAAAGTAAAAGTAAATAAACAGTTGTGAAGTGAAACTGAGATTAAATTTTTAAGTTTGCTTTGTTACTGGTCTCTTCTCTTCCCACCAGGAGTAATTTCTGACGAAGCTCTCTTTGCTTTTCTACTCCTTCCCCAAGCCCCACCAACAGTATAGGGTTTTGTTTTCCTTTCATTTTAGCATTGCCACAAGCTATAGAAATCAGGGCAAGATACTTAACTCCTAGTCTTTTCTTTAGAATTCTGAAGTAAATCTCAAAATCTTTTGTAACACCAAATTTCCACGGCTCTGAATAATATAGAATTTTACTAGCAGAATCACACTGATTAACTTACCTATTGTTTAAATACATTATATATTTTAATACCTTTAAAATAGTCTCATCATGAAAGCCTATGGACTATTAAAAGATGAAATGCAACCGCATTTTCTAATACATTAAAAAATATATATTTAGAAGGAAATGTCATCAGTACACTTCCCTGCAAACAGACCTGCTCTTAGCAACTCAAGAATAAACAAGAACAGTAATTGTTTTTTCCTCTAGTAAGAGTTGCTAGTACACAAAGTCATGAGTATAGCCAGTGGCCCCAGGGAGTACTGGTAGCAACCTGCCTGCCAGGTTCTAACACTTTACTAACCAAGCCAAGCGACCCAGTGCTGGCTCCTGATAATTCCCAGATAGCTAAGCACTTGGTCTCAGCAGCTTATAACCACAAAGCCATAAACTTGTCTTAAACAGTTATGATCCTGAATAGGAAGGAGGTTGGGTGGAGGGAGTAAAGTCAATAATTAGAGAAAAGGAAGAACTAACATGACAAAATTATTCGTGGATATCAAGTGAGAAACAGAATCCAAAGATACGAATGTAACCCCAAGTTACACCAAAGTGCTCTCTAGGACTTTATCAATGTTCTCATTCCTCTCCCATCCTCCCCAGCCCCCCACACTCCTCTCCCCAATTATGGTGGAGGCTCATGGAGAAATGAGGCCAACTTTACCTTGGATTTTTCAGTTAAGTGAAAGTAAATCCTTTACTTTTGGGGGGCTTAATTAAGTTCAGATTGGATTTCCCCAGTGATATAAAGAATTCTATTATGGTTGCTAAAATAAAACTAAAAGTATGCATTTTCCCTACTGAGAACAGTAAAAATTTAAATAATTTGTTTGACGTGAAAATCAAGATCAGTTGTCATTATAAAGATTAATGCAGGCATATTGCCCACTTTGAGAAAACCTGGCGATTCAAATCAGTTATTTTATACTCAAAGATTTAACATTTCCTTTTAACATACCCACTCCAAAAGTTTTAACATACTAACCCAACAAAGGATAACAAATATGTTGCACTGATACAACAGATTAATTGGGACAATTAAGTCCTCAATTTGTTTTCTTGGAAATAATCTCCCTCTCATCTCATTCTGTTTCTTCTTTTGGGTTCTCATTTTACTGAATTTCTTGTTGTTAAGTCATTCCATAAATGTGAAGCAAATATGCAAAATTTTCTTCTGTTCCACGACCTGTGTTTCCTTCCAGAGTGTCCTGGGTCTTTTGCACTCTGACCTGCGATGGTGCAGTGCTCCTCAGTGTGGACCTCAAACTGACAGCACCAGCATTATCTGGAAGCTGGGCTAAAGTGCAAATTATATGGACCCCTCTCAGACCAAATGAATCAGAATCTCTAGGGATGGGATCCAGTAATTTATCCTAATGATTCTTAGGCACACTAAACTTTTAAAACCACTACTGTTACACGTTTGCCTAGATATCATGTTGTTTCTTTTTATTTTGCTCATGCTTAACAAAGGCAACAGAAGACATTCTACAAGCCTGGACAAAGAATGGGTGACTTAACACTCTTCCCACTGTACATGAGACCAATTTCAATTTTTCTTCAAGATACAGTTCAGATCTGGGTCTAATTCTATTTGCTTTTTTAAGCCTAGGGAAAAGGAGCCTGGGACTGTGAGGGAAAAGGCTCAGCTGGATTTAAGAAAAGTATCTGAACTTTTGCTTTCTCTTCTGAGATTGTTAAACTGTCTATATCAGTCAAGAGAAGTCCTCATCTTATTTCTATCCAGATTTTGGGATGCTAGTATGACTTTTCTCAGCGATTCTGGAGGTTGGGGGTAAAGAAGATCAGTAATGTAAACTGCTCGTCTTTGCTCCACCCCAGCACAGAACACACCACAGAACTGTTGAAATTTCAGGTAACAATGAAGCACACGAAACTGGACCATAAGGCTCAAGAAGTAGTTTAAGGTCCCAGAGTGGTAATACTGGGAGTGCCAGACTGGGAGAGGGAGAGGGGGGTGTAGCACTGGTTGGGTTAAGAAACCATTAGAAAACATTACTTGATGACAACAATTTTTACAACATAAAATTTCCTAAATACAGTTATCATATCAAGTGCTCTAGCACAGATTCAGTTCCAGAAAGGAGGGGTTCCTTTCATATCAGCTTAATAAAAGTTTATTTTCACAATGCTTTAAAGCCCCCAGACTCTACAATTCCTGTTTCTCTCAAAAAAGATTTTTTAAAGTCTTAGTATGAAATATTAAATCATGCTTTAAAATTCTGTAGGCTATTTCTTTTTCATCTAAATTAGTTAAAATCATGACAATAAAATGCCAACCAATCAAGGTCCCCAGCTAATAACATTCAAAATAAGAATCATCATTAGGATCCTGTTATGTCTTGATAGTGGTAAAGGGTGATCAACTGCTGCCATTGATCTTAGTGCCGTTAAGTTAATAACGCATTTATATTCTGAAAGCGTATGTGTCTTGCACACTTTGATGCTGAGGTATAAAGCCATGTTTTGCCAACATTTTTAAATTAATCTAACATGTAATCTCTTCCACAATAGCAACTATGGTAAAAACCCCAATAACAGTAGCCAACCTGCTGTCATGTTCTATGGTCTTGCAATTAACAGAGTACATAAACATTTATAAACTACACAACCACACCAATTTGTAAGCAACTATGTAATAAATTTTGAAATGTTAGGAATATAATAAAGCCACATTCTAAATACCTTTCTAACTTTCCGTTTTTTCATGTTTTTTTTTACATTCACACTTCCCACTAATTTTTTCACTAGACTACATTAAATCTTAGATTTAAATATGGCCAAACATAAAATAATATTGAAATGGGTGTGACCAAAATAGTTGAGTTTTATCAATGACCTAGCCACTTAAAGCTACTCTCCAAAGGATAAGTTATTCACCCAAGGCAAACATGGAAAAAATTAGAATTAAATCTTAAATTCTTCATGGTTGGCCTGTCAGATACATGGGAATATCCAAGACAAGTTTGGAAGGTCTAAATGTCAAAAGGTTAACTGTCACTGAAGAAAGACCCTACACACATTCAGCAGTGTGTTCAACTTGCAGAAGGAAGTTTGGGCTGGTACAAGTCAAGTTAACAAAGTTGTAAGCCCTAGTCAAAGACAACAAAATGTTATTACACCTGAATAACAATCTCTAAGTAACCTCTAGCTTAAATTGTATAGACTCTTGCTACTGTACGATCTTAGGTGAACAGTTCTGCAGCCTTAATTAAAAGGATAAGGCATTTAATCAATTTTCTGCAGTGAATTATTAGGCTAACTTCTTTTCAGCTAGAGACTACAGTATGTTCCACCTTGAGGCTGTCACAATCATAATTACCAGACATGCATTTCAACAAATATTCACTGACAAATGAAGTATAAGATTGTGCTAAGTGTTTGGTGGACTCAATATTGAATTATCTCATTATTTTTCCATAAATCCCTTTACTTCCACTAACAAATCTAGACCTACCACTTTTATTCCTACAGGGAAGATGAAGTATGTTACAACTGTTGCTATATGACTATTTTTCTACATTATGGTCCTATTTCTGCTAAATTACTCTTATAGTCTTTATCAATTTAAGCTTTAAAAAAAAAACTACCTTTTAGAACTCTGGAAAGATATTAAATTCACTGAATAAAAAACCTTTCAATTTTGTCCCTCAAATATAATAAAATTCTGATATGATGTTAGACAAGTTAAATTATTAGACAAGTGATCTCCATTTACCTAATATTAATGTTGTAAAGAGGTTCAACTAACCTTTCTTTAGTGAGGCAAGTTTCAATTATCCTAAAAATGGTAAATGACCTATTATTTGTGTGTGAATCTAAAGTGTGTCCCATAGGAAATTCTCTGTGAGTCAAAAACAAAACTTTGCAGACAACTGTTAAATATAATGTTAATAGGTACGCTGGGCAATAAACTCAAGCTTTTTATTTAACTTACATCTGCTTAGTTTTTTATTGAGTTAAGTATAAAGGCCCAGTTAATCAACTCATTAAATTGGTCAAGGCAGGACACTTGAACTACATTAACAGGATTTAAAAAGTGGTTGGTCTTTTAGTAGTTCTCTGGTAATCACACACGCACACACACACATACACAAATTGGTAGAGTACTCTGGATATAGGATTTCCCCCCTTAATCTTATATAATGTGCTGTTCACAATCCGCAGTATTTTGAAAACTATATAAATTGGACATGACCAAATTACAGATGTCTGATAAACTCTTATAAAGTATTTGGGAACTACAGCTCTAGTCCCAAAAGGATCAATTTTAAACTATAAAAAAGGAAAATTCATATAAAATCACAACAGACTTAACAGACATCTTTGAAAAAAAAATCAAATTGCAACTCAATTTTCTACTTTTTCAAATATGACCGAGAAAAAAGAAGTGCAAGTAGTAATGTCTGCATTTTTTTAAAAAACTATTAACCGAGTGGACTTGGGGAAGAAAAAAAAAACTATACAGTATTATTGCACTCCACGAATGTGCAGAATTCCAAAATGTGCCAGCACTGAAAAACTGCCTTGCATTGAGGTTTTCCAAGAGGTACAACGAGCCTGCCAAGAAAGCATCTGGTCTGTACTAACAGCTTGCTGTCTTCAGTACAGGCCTTCATAATGTCAGTCACGCTGCTCTTGCAAAAATCCCTTAATGTCTGAAAGACACACAGAAAAAATATTTTGTTTCAAAATTCACTCTTGTAAAATCCACTCATTGATCAGAAAAGAACTGAGAACATCTCTGTTAAACAAAATTAACTAACTTTCACCTCTCTATGTTCACCCACATTTGCTTATAAATTTTCTATCTTGAGCATGTGAAAAGAATTTGCATAGTTTTAGGAACTAGTTATTTGAAGGTAAGGGGAGGGTATATATGTACAATATATGTACAGTATATGAATTCTGGCCATTAGAAGTTCACAAGTCAAAAAAATGATGTTACAGGCCCAATTATTAAGCCTTAAACATAAAATTAATAGTACAACCTTACTTTATTTTAGCAGATCCAAACTCTCTTGGTCATTTATAAATTTTAATGAAGAAGACAACCATCTGTTAAACCTTAAGTTGGAAACTCAATTGACAATATATGCAATATTTATTATTATATATATCTATATCTATTATGCTAATATATGAAATATCTTGCTGATTCATTACAATTAACTGATACTTATACATAGTTACTGTATTTTTAAACTACTTACAGAAGAGTTTTCAGTGCTGATAGGTGGGGCTATGATCGATGGTGTGGGATTGAATCCATATGCACATTGAGCTTCATTTCATTGTCAAGAATTTGAACAAGCTGTTGCATGGATGGAAGGTGACCAGATTCCAGCTTAGACCACACAGGTACATCTATAAAAATAAATGGTACCACCCCTTCCACATTAAAGATGATTCTATAATAGACATTCATTCTATAAACATGTATTGTCTATGCACACAGCTGGAGATAGAATTCAGCTTCTTGCTTTCATGGAGTTTACATTCTAGTAGGGGAAATATAAAAAGAACTATATAAATAGCTACAAAATCACATTTGTACACTAAAAATCAAAACTAGAAGATGCTATGAGAGGGACATATGAGAGGCTGGGAAGGAGCCTTTGTACTTACTATCATTAAAAGAGAGAGATTATTAAAATTGGTAGATATTATTAAACGTGAAAGCTGAAATATAGAAGAGTGGTACAAGGGAGGCTGGAAAGGTTGGCAGGGATTAGATCAGGGATCAAGAAACTATAAAGTAAGCATTTTCAGCTCAAGAAGATGTACAGTCTGTCCCAGCTACTTAACATTCATTGTAGCCTGAAAGCAGATAAATGAATGGGCATGGCTGTGTTCCAATAAAACTTTATTTACCAAGCAGGTAGCAGAGGACATGGTCCACAGGGCTATGGTTTGCCCATGCCCAGGCTACATCATTCAGGGCCTTTTGTCCATGTTAAATGTTCTGGTCTTTATCTTGAGAACAAAATAAAGCCATTTAATAAACTTGAGGGAGTGAAGCAACAAGATGAAATGTGCATTAAAAAAATTTTCTTTTAAATGACTCAAGTATTGGAGCAGATGTCAGCAAATTTTTCTGTAAGAAGCCAGATAGTATATATTTTAGGCTTTACATACCAAGAGGCAAAATCAAGGATACTATATAGGTACTTATAAAACCAGGGAGATATATTTCCACCAATTTTTCAATGATGAAATCAAAACTCTAGGTATGAATACTGAAGTCTGAATGTCATATAATTTCCACATCACAAAGTATTTTTAATTTTTTTAGCCATTAAAAAATATAAGAGGGAATTCCCTGGCGGTCCAGTGGTTAGGACTTGGTGCTTTCACTGCTGGAGCCCAGGTTCAATCCCTGGTCGGGGAACTAAGATCAAGAAAGCTGCGTGGCTTGGCCAAAAAAAAAAAGTAAGAGCCACCAAGCAAGATGGATGTACCTAGAGATTATCGTACTAAGTGAAGTAAGCCAGACAGAGAAAGACAAATACCATATGATATCGCTTATATGTGGAATCTTAAAAAATAAAGACACAAATGAACTTATTTCCAAAACAGAAAGAGACTCACAGACACCGAAAACAAACTTATGGTTACCAAAGGGGAAAGGGGGGTGGGAAGAATAAATTAGGAGGCTGGGATTAACATATACATACTGCTTTCTATAAAATAAATAACCAACAAGGACCTACTATATACAGCACAGGGAACTATACTCAATATTATGTAATAACCTATAAGGAAAAAGAACCTGAAAAGAATCTGAATCACTGTGCTGTATACCTGAAACCTATATGACATTATAAATAAACTATATCTGAATTAAAAAAATTTTAATATAAAGAAATTTTAAAATTGTAAAGCCACTGTTAGCTCATAGGCCATATTTGCCAACCTCTGGTTTAGAGAGTATGTTAGAGGATAGCAAGATAATTGTGGCTTGGATTAGGGTGGTTAGCAATGAAGATAAATAGAAGATTTTTGAAAACTGTAAAAAGTAGAATTGAGAAAAATTGGTAATCCATTAGATATGGAGAGTAAGGGAGAAATCCAGGATGTTATCCTAGGTTTCTGACATGGGCAACTGGGTAGAATGATAATGGTGCCCTTAAATAAGTGAGAAATGTCAGGGAAGGAGCAAACTGGAGTATAAAACAATTGCAGGAAGCTGAGGTAATCAACAGTTTGGGAGTAGGTAATGTTCAGGATTCCTGGCTATAACACCTAGAAGAGAGGTCTAGAGCTCTCCAGAGCTATACATTTAAGGGTCATCATATAGATGTTATTCTAAAGCCATGGGAGTAGGTGAGGACCATGTAAAGAGATAATTTAGCATATTATGAAAAATGGAAAAGCCTGATGCTTATTATAAATCATTTATCACAGAATGCAAACTATTCAGAACCTACCATTCAAAGTTATCTCAAATGCACCTGTTGACATACACTGGTTCTCAATCATGTTGCTCAAGAAAAAGACCATCATACATGCATAGACCTAAAAGAAAATACAATTAAGTACAACAGGTAAACTCATTTTCAAATCAAAACAACATCACAAATTAAGTAAGCTTTTAAATAGTCTCACTTTTATTTGGAAATTGCTCTTTTTAAATCTACTTTAAGTTTCTATACAAAGTATTACTGCTACTCCATATATTCAGATAGTGTACACAGAAAATTGCAACATTAATTCACAGCTCTATACATTCTGAAGAAATTACGTTATTCCTAATGTAAAGATAAAATTTCTAGAAATCTCATAATAGCCTTAATAAGTTAAACAAAAGAATACCAGCATAAGAAGGGTTCATTTTAGAATTTTTATAATATAATGTATGAACTCACAAGAGACTAGTGATGCAACTAGTCAGCAACTCCCTGTATTCCGTGTTCCAAACAAATCATTTTAAGTCAAACTAAAAAAAAGTTGGTTAGAAAGCACTAGCATATTAAGTTACATTCATTCACCTTTTGAAGGCAAATCTATACTGTCCCAAAAGATCAGAGGCTCCTGTTGAACAGAAAAGTTTCAATTTAACAAAATCACCTAAAAGCAGGTTGTAGTGAGGATGTCAATTCACAGCCAGCTGTTTCAGAAAAATAAATCAAAATGCCTATAGCAGATGAGAAGGAGATTTCCCCTAACCCCACTTGAGCTAGGTGGGCTTTGATTTCACAGAAGTTATCCTAGCATTTGGGCACAAAGTCTACTTTCATGAGAACAATACACAAGTTAAGTGTCACGAAAGCTACAGCCTTCAAGTATCCTCTTCCACAGTAGACTGACAATGTTATAAGCCTAAAGAAGTAAAATGCACTAAAGACAATTTAGAATCAACAGAATGAACAAATACAGCACAAAACATTATCAGTAAGTACTTAATTTCTAATTCTTAATCCTATGTAAATCAATATTTTGTTAATAACAAAGTAGAGACACATCTGAATTAGAGGTAGCACCTGAGGATGTTTATGTTAAGAAGCCTTGCTGCGACTGGAAATAAGTGATTCCCTAAGAAGTAGAGCTATGTTAGGAGTTGGCTACAGGTAGTCTCAGCCTAGAACTAAAGGATAAGACCAGAGGACTCCAAAAGAGAATACTTATTAGAAGGAAACCTAAGTAATCTCATTCAAAGGAGAAATTATTCCCATTTCTCACAGCAGAAAGGTACACCCTCCAGAAAAGATGGTTTTAAGTAAAACAGATGAGAGATCTGGAAAGAGTATATGATGCAGCAAGACCCCAAAGAATAAAATAAACAGCACAAGATTCTTATGTATATGTATATTGATTGTTTCAGGTAATCTGCTTTAGGTTACCCATGAACAGAGAAGTCAAAGAACAAATAATAAAAACAGAATTTTGATAAGAATAAATTGGTGGAAATCCCATTTTTAACATTAATAAACCTATTAATACCCATATTAGTTGGTATAAAAGGCCTATATTATGTATATATTATGTTTTGCTGTATGATTTGGCCCAACTTGTATAATCAAAATCAAAATCAGGTATTAAATTATTTTGTGCCCAGGTTCTATTAAAGTAACACCTCTCTGTCCTTCAAATAATAAAAAGGTAATACTTAATCATTCTTAATGTATAAATATGGAGACTAAGGCTAAAGGAGGTTAAGTGCTTTGCCCAGAAATAAAAAGTGGTTTAAGTTGAAATGGCAAAAAGTACTTAAAAAAAAAAAAAAGAAAGAAAAAGAAGAATCCATTAAAATATCTCACTGACAACTAAGAACCTACAGCTACCAAAGCTATTACATTACATACCTTGTTTTCTTGGCCCCACTGCCAGATGCTAGGCGCTTGCATGCCAAAGAAAGCAAAAGGATCCTTGCCAACAATTATTAAGCCTATTAACACTAGCTTGAAGACTGACAGGAAAGATGCTATGTGTCTATTAAAAGAAAAGAAAGAAATTCATCAGAAGTTGCAATTTCTCATCTACTTCAAAATTTCTTTAACTCAAGTCTATGTGTATACACATTTTCTAAACACCAAATCTAAAAATTGCCAATTATACTAGGAAAAAACTAGTAACTAAATTTTATGGTGCAGTTTTAAAACAAAAATGTTTAACATCTTTTGAATCAATCAAAAATTAATTTATAAAACTATAGAGCACTGGCCTTTAAAAATACTATTTTAACAGTACAGAATTTTGTACCACTGACTTTCTATAAAATTGTAGGAGTTCTCGGGCTTCCCTGGTGGCGCAGTGGTTGAGAGTCTGCCTGCCAATGCAGGGGACACGGGTTCGTACCCCGGTACGGGAAGATCCCACATGCCGCGGAGCAGCTGGGCCCGTGAGCCATGGCCGCTAAGCATGTGCGTCCGGAGCCTGTGCTCCGCAACGGGAGGGGCCACAACAGTGAGAGGCCCACATACCGCAAAAAAAAAAAAAAAAAAATTGTAGGAGTTCTTGATCTACGGCCACAATAAAAATTACATAAGAAAACACATCTTTAGAAGGGCTGCCATCTCTGAAATGATCTTCCTCTATTCCTTGTTACAGAAAAATTCTTCCATATTTGGATCAAATAAACTTGCCATTTATAAAACTGTTCTCTGTAAATTATAACCAACTAAGAAATTATAATAACCAAGGAAAGTTAACTGAACCAATTCACAAAAGTTTATTTACAAATGTAAAAGAATTCACTTAAAAAACTCGTTTATAAACTACAGAAATTTACTTACCTATATATTGGTTGAGGGAGGTAATTCTCTCCTTCAATGCGGATGTCCGGGTACCGCTGGCTAATAACCCGCATGTACTCCTCAAACACCCGCCTATAACCTCAGGAAACACTGCAGAAAAATGAAAGTGCTTCCAATTAAGTTGTTTAGAATATGACTAGATTTATTTTGTAGTTATACAAAGCCTAAAAATTATTACCAAGATTAAAAATGTTTCTCAAGAACAGTCACAAACTAATAATGACTGATGCTGGATACATGAACTTTTTTCATAGATTTCACATATTTACGTTATCGTCCCTTCAAGTAAATCCTTCTATTAGAACATTAAACTTTATAGATCTGGGTTACTGTTGGAGAGGAACAAATACCTATTCAGAGAATCCGCCATATTCTGAGCTCTCAAATCATTTTGCCTTTTTTTCTGTTGTTGTTGTTGGTATCAACAACTGTATAAACACTGAAATGAAAACAACTCTTATTTATCTGAAATAGGGACTTTCAACATTTGGGCACAGGAAGCTTAAAAAAATACCAAGGCACGAGACATGACACCCTGTTTCTTACTCCCACTCTACCCTTAACTAGGCAAACATGCCTGCTCAATCACAATAAAAGAAACTTGAAAAATTCTTAGAAAAAAAAATTCTTATATCCTTTCTGACTCTAAGATTTGATTCTATTTTGCAAAGATTGGGAAGATACTTTTCAGCAATATGACAGTAATCTATGTCATTACTCCGGAAATTAAGTCAACAGCATCCCATCACCTTCATTAAAATCTCTGAAAAACTAGGCTATATGATATTTGTTGCCCCAGCAAGAAAAGGGAGATATGCCACCAGAATGAATATACAGGGGGAAAAAAGTACACTGAAAACTTTAGTAAGACATTGATGAAAGAAACTGAAGACACAAATAAATGAAAACATATCTCATGTTCGTGAATCAGAAGAATTTATATTTTTAAAATGTCTATACTACCCAAAGCAATTTACAGATTCAATGCAATCCATATCAAAATTGCAATGACATTATTCACAGAAATAGAACAAACAACCTAAAATGTGTATAAAACCAGAAAAGACCCCAAACAGCCAAAGCAATCTTGAGAAAGAAGAACAAAGCTGGAGGCACCATGCTTCCTTATTTCAAACTATATTACAAAGTTACAGTAATCAAAACAGTATGTATGGTAGTTGCATAAAGACAGAAACACAGATCAACTAGAAACCAGAAATAAACCCACACATACATGGTCAATTAATTTTTAACAAAGAAGCCAAGAATATACAATGGGAAAAGGATAGTCTCTTTAATAAATGGTGTTGGGAAAAGTGGACATGCAAAGAATGAAACTGAACCACCATCTTACACCACACACAGAAAGCAACCCAAAACAGTTTAAACAGTTGAACAGAAGACCCGAAACCATAAAACTCCTAGAAGAAAACATAGGGAGTAAGCTCCTTGACACTGGTCCTGACAATGATTTTTTTTTGGCCTTGACACCAAAAGCAAAGGCATCAAAAGCAAAAAATAAACAAGTGGGACTATGACAAACTAAAAAGCTTCTGCACATCAAAGGAAACCATCAACAAAATGAAATGAAGGGCAACCTACACAATGGGAGAAAATACTTGCAAATATAACCTCTGATAAGGGGTTACTATCTAAAACATATAAGAAACTCATACAACTCAATAGCCAAAAAATTAATAACCTAATTAAAAAATGGGAAAAGGCGGGGCTTCCCTGGTGGCGCAGTGGTTGAGAGTCCGCCTGCCGATGCAGGGGACGCGGGTTCGTGCCCCGGTCCGGGAAGATCCCACATGCCACGGAGCGGCTGGGCCCGTGAGCCATGGCCACTGAGCCTGCGCGTCCAGAGCCTGTGCTCTGCAACGGGAGAGGCCACAACAGTGAGAGGCCTGCGTACCGCAAAAAAAAAAAAAAAAAAAAAAAAAAAAAAAGGGAAAAGGGGGGAATTCCCTGGCAGTGCAATGGTTAGGACTCAGTGCTTTCAACTGCAGGGGCCTGGGTTCAATCCCCGGTTGGGGAACTAAGGTCCTGCAAGCTGGGTGCATCCAAAAAAAAAAAAGGCAAGGAAAGCTGAATAGACATTTTCACAAAGATGACATACAAATGGCCAACAGGTAGATGAAAAGGTGCTCAACATCCCTAATCAACAGTGAAATGCGAATCAAAACCACAATGAATTATCATCTCATACCTGTTACGATGTCTATCATTAAAAACACAATATAAAGCAATGAAGGTACCACTTGGTAGGAGGGATAAGAGATAGTAGGGTGAAACCCGAGATGCCAACTTTGTCAATCATACAATCATCAAGGAAAAAAATACCACAATCATCAAGGAAAAAAATATCGACCACCACCAGGACCAACTCAAGGGATCAGCAACAAGTTTATATCTGATAGGGAGAACCAGTCCAAATATTAATAGATCTCAATGTAAGAAATCTCACTTTTCAAAAAAAAAAGAGAAATTCACCACTCTTTCTTTGCAAGTAATACTTCTTTTACATTTAGAATGAAAATTTCACACAAGATTAAGTCCCTAAAAGTATGAAATTTTTGCAAAGGGAGACAAGTCTCTATTAACTAAATACTTAAAAGAACTTAATCTCCAGACACCTTATCTTTCCTAAACATTCACCTTATCCAATATTTTATTATTACTGTTGTCAGATTCACAACTGCTTTCTATATAAGAAAATTTTAATGTTGCTTTTGTTTTGAAGATAGTACCAAAAAAAATGTAAAGCACTTATATGCCTAACTACCTTGAAAAATGTAAAGCACTTATATGCCTACCTTGAAACCAAGAAATGCCACCTGATTTCAATGCCTAAGTTTGCATCGGTGTTTACAATGGAGTTGATGATCTAAAATGATAGTAGATAACTTTTAATGCATTAATTGAGAGCTGGAGACTTACTTGAGTTGAAATTTCCTTGAGTTGAAATTTCCTTTTTTATAGATGAAGGGGAAAAAATTGAAAGCCAGAGAGATCAAGTGACTTCAGATATGGTCCCTGCCCTTAGTCAGGGCTGAGACCAGAACACAGACTTTGTGATTTGAGATCCTAGGCCCTTTCCATTAAACCTCAATAAAAGTTAGATGATGTAAGAGCTAACCTTCCCTGTGTCCACAAAGCCACAATCAAGTAGCCATAAAATAGCAGATATCTCTTGAGGTTCTTCCATGATGAAGATATAGATTCTCCCTCTGGGTGAACTAAGCCTGTGGACCCCAACAGTCGTCATATTTGCTCTGGGACTTCCAACCCTTCGTAAAGGAAAGTATGTCTATATACAGGCCACACTTTAGGTCAGAGTCCTCCTAGTCACCCAGTTTCCTGGCTATTATGCTCAGAAGCCTAACTCTACCCTTGGTTCTTCAGGTCTCAAGTCCTCAGTTAAGTCACAAATCTTTTTATCAAATTTCAAACAGAATCAATCCATAATCTTGAAATATAAAAAGGACTTTAAACCTTGTAAGTTTCTTCAAATTTCCAGTTATAAAATGATAAAGTCGTGGGGATATATAATGTACAGCATGGTGACTGTAATTAATAATACTGTATTTCATATTTGAAAGTAGCTAGGAGAAGAGATCTTGAAAGTTCTCATCACAAGAAAAAAATTAATGTAACTGTATGGTGATGGACATTAACTGGACTTATCGTGGTGATCGTTTTGCAATATATACAAATATCAAGTCACTACATTGTACACCTGAAACTAATGTGTTATACCTCAAAACAAACTGTACATTTCTTATTTCTGAAAAATGAAGTAGTTTACAAGACTGACACAACCTATTTTTTAGGCAAGTTTACTTATGCATTAGTAAACTTTCCTCCCTATATTTGCTTTGAGACTTGTGAAGAAAAAACAAGTAACTTTTTCCCTATGTAATAATTTTCCCCAAATGTTCAAATTGTTTTGAAATAGCCATCTCTACTGGTGACAGATGTTTTCCAAAATAAAACATACCTACTGTTTATCAAGGTGGGCAAAATTTTAAGTTAAAGGCACACATGGTAAGGAGCCAGTAATCATTCCACCTCTACCACCACACTCAGTTCTTTCAACTTTTCACTCTTTCTGGGTCAGTGAGTAAAACTATATAACTCATAGTATACCTTCAACGAATAAATATGTAAACATGCTAAAAATATGTTGTAGCTGCTGCCTATTTCTTCTGCCCCTGGACCAAAGGCCCTTAAATAAATTAAACTGTGAAAAGAAATCTTAATTTAAGTCCTAATCACCTTGCAAATCTCCTTCTTGCAATACAAAAATATCTTACTATATGGAGTCAACTTCTGCAGTTGTTTAATTTAAAATATTTTACACAATACTTTACTAAGATTAATTTTCTAAAAGAAAGAACCTGCATACAAATTAGATCGTCTTTCTGTAATGAACAGAAAGGAAATTTAGGCAATTTGTCCATGCTATTTCAAATAGATTCTGTGCTTTTTTAAGTCCATCAAGTTTCAGTCTCCTAATCCATGATGCCAACCATCCCACTTTTCCTTTTCTATACTAACATCTGCCCCTAATTGTAGTCAAATGCCTACTTATATCAACTTGAGTCTGTCACAAACCCCAACCTCTCCTATCTCCTTATTAAAGGAAAATGGGGGCAAAAACTCAGATATTTACTGTTATGAAGTAAATACTTGTGATTTCTATTTTTCACATCTCTTGAACTCACCTTCCCCTTTTATTTACGATAACCTCCCCTCCAATTATCCTCCCACCCACACACAGGACTGGATCCTGTTTATACAATAACATCCAACCCCTTGCCAATATCTAATGTTCCAGAAATGCAAACCTGTCATGAAGGCTTGAGTTTCCTCCCTAAAAATGAAGAACTGGAATTTTAAAAAGTAACTATCTCCAGACAGGTAAACATTTAATCAGAGCTATTGTAGGTAGAGGAGAGTGGTAATCTTTCAAAAGTACTGAGGAAGACTTCCCTGGTGGCACAGTGGTGGAGAACCCGCCTGCCAATGCAGGGGACACAGGTTCTATCCCTGGCCCGGGAAGATCCTACATGCCGCAGAGCAACTAAGCCCATGTACAACTACTGAGCCCACGCGTCGCAACTACTGAGCCCACATGCCCTACAGCCTGTGTGCCACAAGAGAAGCCACTGTAATGAGAAGTCCACAAACCTCAATGAAGAATAGCCCTCCACGTGCCACAACTAGAGCGAGCCCATGTGCAGCAATGAAGACCCAGCACAGCCATAAATAAATAAATTTTTTAATAGTAAAAAAAAAAAAAAGACTGAGGAGATAAATCAATCTTCAAAGAGAAAAAGAAAAACGAAATATATTTTACTGAGAAGAATACAGATGTAAGCCAGAGCAAGAGTGTATGAAGTCAAAAAAAAAAAAAAAAAAAGAGTGTATGAAGTCCTCTCAGACCTTTCAGTTTTCTATTTCAGGCCATCTTCAGGCACTGATGCATTCCTGCCTTTGGATTCTATACTATTCTTTTAGTAGTTTTAAACAGATTTCCAAATGTGTTGTTTAAAGCAGTTCAAAACTGGTTTCTCTACTTGCATTCTAAGAATGTCAACTAATATTTCTCCCATGGTGTATGCAGAAAATCAGGAAGGTATTTTTACCATGCTTTCTAATTGTCAACAGCATTGACCAATGCAATGAACACTGGGTTTTTAGAGGTAATCTTTACTTCTCCTTGCTCTGTTTAGTAGAAGCACTAATAGACATTCGTCTGGTACGTTACCTGCTCTAAGTGTTTTAAGCAATGAAATCTGAACAAGGGGCTCTATAAACCATACAAGAAACAAGATATTCAGGAGTGAACAGACTAACCTTATAAATGCTTTTTTTAAAAATTATAAACAAGAGTGCTCACACAATGTTCACAGCAGCACTATTTACAACAGCCAAGGCATGGAAGCAACGTAAACGTTCATCAACAGATGAATGGATAAAGAAGATGTGGTACATATATACGGTGGAATATTACTCAGCCACAAAAAGGAATGAAATAATTCCATTTGCAGCAACATGGATGGACCTAGAGATTATCATAGTAAGTGAATAAGCCAGACAAAGACAAATAGCATATATCACTTATATGTGGAATCTAAAAAAGATACAAATGAACTTATGTACAAAACAGAAATAGACCCACAGACATAGAAAACAAACTTATGGTTACCGCAGGGGTGGGGGGAGGGATAAATTAGGAACTTGGGATTAACAAATACCCACTACTATATATAAAATAGATAAAAGACAAGGTCCTACTGTATAGCACAGGGAACTATATTCAATATCTTGTAATAAGCTATAATGGAAAAGAATCTGAAAAACTAACTGAATCACCTTGCTGTACACCTGAAACACTAAATCAACTATACTACACTTCAATTAAAAAAAAAAGGACTTTGAATGAAGTCCTTTGAATGAAGATCAAAATGTACATCAGAACTTGCTCAGCTTTTTGTTTTGTTTTGTTTTAATTGCGGTGTAGTTGTTTTACAATGTTGTGTTAAGTTTCTGCTGTACAAGGAAGTGAATCAGCTATATGTATACATATGTCCCCTCCCTCTTGGACCTCCCTCCCGCCCCACCCGACCTGCCACTCTACCCCTCTAGGTCATCACAGAGCACCAAGCTGAGCTCCCTGCGCTTATACAGCAGGTTGGCACTAGCTATGTTTTACACATGGTAGTGTATATATGTCAATCCCAATCTCCCACTTCATTCTCCCCCTCCCCCTTGTCCACACGTTTGTTCTCTACATCTGTCTCTATTCCTGCCCTGCAAATAGGTTCATCTGTACCGCTTTTTAAAGTTTCATATAAATGCATTAGCATACGATATTTGTTTTTCTAACTTACTTCACTCTGTATTACAGACCCTAGCATTTTTAAAAGTTGAAAAACAGCACTAAACAGGTATGAGCTTATCAGGTTTAAGAACTGTATTATATGAAATCAAGTGATTTCCCTTCCAGCTGCCTCACTCTAGGAGCACCGCAGTGGCCACCACAGTAAAAACGCATACGAATACAAAATATGCCTAACATGGCTTCTAAGATTCCAGGATTCCTGGGACTTCCCTACCGCTCCAGTGGTTAAGACTCTGAGTTACCACTGCAGGGAGCTCGGTTCGATCCCTGGTCAGGGAACTAAGATTCCACATACTATGTGGTATGGCCAAAATTTAAAAAAAATAAATAAATTTCAGGCTTCCTTAGCGTTTTTTCCAAAGATTTGATAAACCTAAAATTCAATTAATGATCTGTTTTTATTCTCTTCCTTCTTTGTGTCTTATTCTTGAGATCACTAGTTTCTAGTTTTCCTATGCCTTTGGCATAACATTTCAGGAAATATTTTGCTGCAGACTATTCCACAAAGAATTTATAAATTGTGGTCTTCCCTGGTGGCGCTGTGGTTGAGAGTCCGCCTGCCGATGCAGGGGACACAGGTTCGTGCCCCGGTCCGGGAAGATCCCACATGCCGCAGAGCGGCTGGACCCGTGAGCCATGGCCGCTGAGCCTGCGCGTCCGGAGCCTGTGCTCCACAACGGGAGGGGCCACAACGGTGAGAGGTCCGCGTACCGAAAAAAAAAAAAAAAAAAGAATTTATAAATTGTGTAAGTTCCTCAGCTCTTTGTGGGGAAGGAATTTTATCTCTTTACTCTGGAAAGCATTTCTCATCAACAGATTTATAAGGTATGGCAGCCACTCAGTAAAAGTGACTTGATAAAAGCATTCAATAAATGGTGACTTACCCGCATTTTGCAGGAATTTTTGCCTCATCTTAAATTATTTCATACATAACTTGATGCTTCTGTTAGAGGAAACACTGACTGAAACCGCCCGCCCAGGCCAGGCAAAGACAGTAACAATGTGCATGAGTTATTTTATGACAGGAGATTCTGGTAAGGAACACGAACTAACAAGCCACCACCAAAGGGAAGAATTCGGGAAAGGTCAAAAAGAGAGAAGAGGGGCTTCCTTGGTGGCTCAGTGGTGGAGAGTCTGCCTGCCGATGCAAGGGGACGCGGGTTCGTGCCCCGGTACCGGAAGATCCCACATGCCGCGGAGCAGCTGGGCCCAGTGAACCATGGCCGCTGAGTCTACGCATCCGGAGCCTGTGCTCCGCAACAGGAGACGACACAACAGTGAGAGGCCCACGTACCGCAAAAAAAAAAAGAGAGAGAGAGGAGATGCCACATGTCCACCTCCCAGAATCCTCCTCGCTGGAATCCATCTTGGCTGAGCAGTTGCACGCGCCACCAGGAAGGACCCTGAGTCAGAATGACTGGCCAGAGACAACCCAGAAACTAACCCATCACCATAAAACCCAAGACTGCGAGTCACGTGGCAGAGCAGTCCTCCTGGATTCCCTGACCCTCCTGCTCTGCGCCCAGGCGCCCCTTCCAAAATAAAGTCTCTTGCTTTGTCAGCATGTGTGTCTCCTTGGACAATTCATTTCTAAGTGTTAGACAAGAGCCCACTCTCAGGAAGGGGTCCCCGTTCCTACAACACTTTTATTCTTTTCAATACATTTTAAAAAATTGAGATATAATTCACACACCATAAAATTCATGCTCGGTGCATTTTTATCATTTGTTAGAGAGACTGATAAAAAAAATATATTGTGTTCTATGCTAATTCAATGGCAAAACTGGATTTGTCTCTTGTCTACTTTACTGCTTTCCTGTTTGTCTTATACTTTTACCTGTTGGTTGCAGACTGACTTCAGACATTAGAATAAACTCGATTAAAAAACCTAGGGATCTAAGAAAGAAAACCACCAACAGGATAAGCAGTAAGGGTGTGTTGGCCAATAAGAGCAGCAGGAAGATGACTGACAATAACACAATGAATTCTGGAAGTTTAGCCCCATCAGCAGAGATGGAGGCCAGGTCGAGAAGGTTACTGAGTGAAGAGTATGTTCAAAACTGAAGTTTTACATGTATCACATTCTATGCCTAAAAGCTACCAAACTGAAGCAGAGGTCAACCAAGTAGAAATCCACCTGAAAGGAACAGTATCAGAAAACATTGATCTATACTCCAGTTAAGAATTTTTAAAGGGAAGCGAGGAGGAAGAAGATAGGTTATGTCAGAACCAAACACAGTGGACTACCACGAGATTGTACTCACTTTTTCAATAAATATTGCCTGATGACAGGTACTGTTTTAGGCTCTAAAGATATATGGCAGCAAGCAAAACAGACAAAAATCTATGCCTTTCTGATGCTGGCAACATTCTAATGAAGAAGAGAGAGTAAGCTGTAACAGTCTAATGGAGAAGATACAGTTCACCAATTGATAATATCCGAAGTTGTTTCCCTTGTCTTGCTTGAGAAACAGGAACGAAAAAACAAAACACCCGAGGGACTATGGAAAAAGTGTCACAAATTGAAAGAGCAAAAACATCAAACAAAGATTCAAAACAAGAACTGACACCCAAAAATATTCTGCAAGGAGCGGAAGAAAAGAATGATAAAAGAGGTAAGGAAGGACTGTAAGAAACCTCAAAATCAAAAGCAGAATTTAAAAAAATATTTTAAGGCCCTGAAGAAGAAAACTGATTGGTGGAAAACTGAATCAGTGTTAGAAGATGAATAAAAAAAAGTACAGAAGATCTGAATAGTATCATCAATAAATGGAATCCACAGATACATCCGTTTTTTCCTATAGAAAACACCCTGAGAGACCACAGAATATTTACAACAATTGACCATCTATGTTAGGTCACAAAGAAAGCCTAATAAGTAGGTGGATGAAGAATGTCACCAACTATCAGTAAACAAAGGATGCTGCAACCATCAAGCCACTGCAGACACCCCCAGCTGTGCACCCTGAGGAGATTCAGGATGGAAAAAGACTCTTGCATCTTCCTATACACAGAAAAGCACTAAATTCATTAACTTGAGATGTCTGGTTTTCTTTAATGAACAGTAATCTTTTGATGTTCCGATAACCTGCAGTTTTTTTTTTTTAAACTTCTATACATTCTGGCTCCTCCCTTCTTCAGAATAGTTCCTCAGAGTTGAGAGGCTGTCTCCTGGGCCTAAGGCCTCAGTATGTCCGCAGAATAAAACATAACAGCAAATGTCACATTCTCTAATTACAGTGCAATAAACTAGAGAATTTTAAAAACCCAACCCACTTTAAGATCTTCTGGTAGGAATATTAACTAGTTTAATTACGTCAAAATTTTAAATGTGATACCCATTAACTTAATCATAATATTTTACTTCTATGGATTTAGTTTATGGAAATAATTGGACAAGCACACATGATATCTGAGGACAGTCATCTTAACAAAGTAATTTTATGAAAAATTAGGACCAACATTGTAAGGTCGGATCTTAACAAACGGCACCGCGAAACAGAGGAAAGCTTCAAGTGAGCTTTATTAGGGAGCGCTCCCGGGCGAGGTTCACTGGTTCACTGGTCTGAGAGAAAGGGGCCAGAGAAGTCGCACCCGGGCGAGGGTTGGGCAAGATTTTATAGGGGAAGAAGGGAAAGGGGTGTGGTGAATCTGGGAGGGCGCAGGGTATTCCTTATTTGGTGGTCTTTTCGGGTATCCTGGGAGGCCGTTAGTCCCGCCCCTCGAAAGGCGGGAAGGCTGGGCCGGGTGCAAAGTCCCCAGGTCAGTTCCTAGAACTGGGTGGTCCGGAATGTCTCCAGGGCAGTTTCTGGAACTGGGTGGTCCCTAGAATTTCAGTCTGATGCAACCTGTGAATCTGATTGTGTTCCCCTGCCTCGGGCCAGTTGGCATTACAAACATAAATATTAAAGAAACAGATTCAGTGGCTTAAATAAATTAAAGAATACCCATCTTATGGAGTACTGTGCCTGTTGATACAGAACAGTACCTGCCGATATGAAAAGATAAGTGATGAGGGGAAGGCAAATTTCAAAAAAAGCATACAACTATAAACTCACTAATATAAAATTATATAGCATTATGTTTCTGCGCGAAGAGTCGGCTTGAAGGAGGTTCTTCAAAATGTTATTAAAGAGTTACAAGGATATTTCACTTTCTTCCATATACTTTTTTTAAAATTATTTTTACAGTTAACATGTTATTTTCACAGTGAAACCGAGAAGGATCCTGTGGGGCTCCAGGGCATGGAAGACTTTTTGTCCCCCATTTCTTATAGGCAAGACTCCAGCCTCCATGAACAGTTGCTAATCAAGGGAGGAGCAGCCAAGAAACCACCTGAGGGAAGATTAAAGGGACCAGCGAAGCTCATCAAGATTAAGAGACCCTGCACACACCCTAACCTTGTCTGCGACCCCACCCTTGAATTATTGCTGTAAGACTCCTCCTCAAATCCTCCTGGGTTGGGACACATAGCTTTTCAAGGCAGGAGCCCGCTGTGTTCCCCTTTGCCTGGCAAAGCAATAAAGCTATCCTTTTCTACTTCACCCAAAACTTTGTCTCCGAGATTCAATTCCGCACCAGTGTACAAAGAAGCTGAGCTTTCGGCATCAAGAGCCAGAGAGCTATTTTCACATTTTTAAGCTGAAAGTCAATAAGTAAAGCTTTCAAAGGTTTATTTACTGCAGGTCTTATTACAACATTAAAGACAATACAAATAATAAGTTACGATAATGAGCACTTGATAAATGGTAGTAGCAGGTACACTGTGCTAGGTGTTTTTAACTGATTAGCTTACTCCAGCTCTCCCCATTTCCTGTCTCCTCCTCCCCCTCTATGCTGAGTCAGGCTTCATTTGCAAGTGTTCTTCTTTTAGCTAGTAAAGCTCATTCTCTGTATCTCCTGGTGGAGTTCCCCATACCCTTGCAAAATTTCATTTCCTCCTCTGCAAAGCCTCCCAACTCTCCCTGAATAAGTAATACTTCTTCTCTCTGGGTTTTTAAGACTTCTTTTAGAACACTCAGAACAGAGTGGTTTACTGTTATATTGTTTACATGTCTGTCTCTCCCACCAGACAACTGGTCTTCAAATGTTACTGTGAAGAACAAATTTGTATTTTCCTAAAAATTGGACAAAACAGGAAAACAAGTGGCATGAAAAAGGGGACATTAAAAACAAGGGCCTCGGCTTCCCTGGTGGTGCAGTAGTTGAGAGTCCGCCTGCGTCCGTGCCCGGTCCGGGAAGATCCCACATGCCGCGGAGCGGCTGGGGACCCATGGCCGCTGAGCCTGTGCGTCCGCAGCCTCAACAGGAGAGGCCCGCATACCACAAAAATAAAACAAAAAAACAAGGGCCTGATAACACAACACTGTAAATCAACTATACTCCAATAAAAATTAAAACAAAACAAAACAAGGGCTTGATTATGAGCACTTCGTGCTAAAATCTGTGACCAAGATTTCTTCCTTATCACTCCCAAGCTACACCCCAATCAAGATAAAGTATGTGAAAACATGATTTTCCTTTTTGAAAAGCAGGGACGGTGACAAAAATCAAATGAACCAGAGGACTCCAACTACACTCTTAAGTGACAAAGATGGAAATGAATCATACATGCATGCTTTTACTTTTTTCCTTCAAGCTTCTTTACAGTACCTAATAATAGAATATTAGAGGTAACTGGAATGCAACCAACACCCTTATTTTACAGATGAACAAGTTGAGAGCTAGAGATTAAATATTTCCCCAAAGTCATTCAGAAGATAAAAGGCAGATGGAGTTAAGAACTAGGCCTCCAAACTGCTAGTCCAGTAAATGCTCACCTTCCCAGTACCTATACCATTCAAAATCTACGAGGTTATTTATGAGATTTCCGAATAATATATTAAATTTGATCTCTACCACTTACGTTAATGGCAAACTGTAAGGAAACAATGTTCCCATTTTCTGTAAGAGAAGATAAAACCTTAAACCATTCATATTTTACTTACATCTAAAAGCTTTGAACTAAGGTACTTCATTCATTATTAAGAAGAAACAACTATTTTGTGCACGGTATTCAGTTAACTCCTGAGCTATTTATTGCTTAAAATGGTAAAAAAAAAAAACCAAAACAAAACAAAACAGGGCTTCCCTGGTGGCGCAGTGGTTGAGAGTCCGCCTGCCAATGCAGGGGACACGGGTTCACGTCCCGGTCCGGGAAGATCCCACATGCCATGCCGTGGAGTGGCTGGGCCCGTGAGCCATGGCCGCTGAGCCTGCGCGTCCGGAGCCTGTGCTCCGCAGCGGGAGAGGCCACAACAGTGAGAGGCCGCGTACCGCAAAAAACAAACAAACAAAATTGGTGACTAAATTCTATGTAACTTTAAAAATCTAACATAGTGGCAGGTGCAGCAGCCACCATTTTATTTGTTCTCTAGAGCACTCTGTACTACTCTACAATCTGAATCAACTCCTTATCTTATTACTCCTTTACTTCACTGTTTCCAAGTAGTACATTCTTCCTATTTAGCATCTTTTTAAAAACCAAGATTTATCTTATAACCATTAGTGTGTCACAGTTTAAATGGCCACAGTTTTTTCCTTCTGAGTGGTATACAGAATAATGGTGTATCTTACAACCTATCATATTGTAGGTTTGGAGATATATAATAACTGTTATTTAAATTTTTAGTTTCAGTTACTGTGACTATTTTGGGGAGATGAAAATTTCTTCGTAGGATTTTCCCCTGGCTACTCTGTTTTTAGTTTTAAAAACTCAGCAACAAAGCAAAACAAACTTATGGTTACCAAACAGGATAGGGGTGGGGGGAATAAATTAAGAGTTTAGGATTAACATATACACACTACTATATATAAAACAGGTAAACAACAGGGACCTACTATATAGCACAGGAAACTACACTTAACATCTTGTAATAACCTATAATGGAAATGAATCTGAAAAAATATATATATATAGTATATATATATATATACTATATATACTTACATATATCTATAAGTAAAAATATATACTGTATATATATCTATAACAAGCGCTTTGCCGTACACTTGAAATTAACACAACATTGTAACCTATGCAAATTTTTTTTAAATTCAGGATTCATCCCCTTCGGTCCCCCCCACCCCCCGCCCTGCAAAAAAAACCATAAAAATTGTCTTCTTTATCACTACAGTGAATGGCACAGCATCGCTCCAGAACTCAGGAGTCACCGTGACACCTCTCATTGCATGCCACCTCTCCGGCCCCTCAAATAATGTAATCACCAAGAACTGCTAAATTTATCTGCAAAAAAATCTCTTAAACCTGTCCCTTTACTCCTACCACCACCCTTCTATTTCAAGCTCCATTGTCTCTTGCCTGGGCAACTCCAAGAGTCCCCTAAAATGGTCTCCCCACATCTGTTTTTGTGTTCTTTGCAATGTCTTTTCCACAATACTTACTGGTTTTTCCTTAACATAGCCATCCAGACCTTCCAGGGTCTGTGCTACCTTCTCTTTGGTCTTTAAGGTCAGCAGCCTTGGCCTCAAGAAATTATGTTCCCTTCTTGGATTGGAAGAATCAATATTGTGAAAATGACTATAGTACCCAAAGCAACCTACAGATTCAATGAAATCCCTATCAAATTACCAACGGAATTTTTTACAGAACTAGAACAAAAAGTCTTAAAATTTGTACGGAGACACAAAAGACCCCAAATAGCCAAAGCAGTCATGAGGGAAAAATACGGAGCTGTAGGAATCAGGCTCCCTGACTTCAGAGTATACTACAAAGGTACAGTAATCAAGACAATATGGTACTGGCACAAAAACAGAAATATAGATCAATGGAACAGGATAGAAAGCCCAGAGATAAACCCACATGGTCAACTAATCTATGACAAAGGAGGTAAGGATATACAGTGGAGAAAAGACAGTCTCTTGGTGCTGGGCAAACTGGACAGCTACATGTGAAAGAATGAAGTTAGAACACTCCCTAACACCACACACAAAAATAAACTCAAAATGGATTAGAGACCTAAATGTAAGACTGGACACTATAAACCTCTTAGAGGAAAACATAGGAAGAACACCCTTCAACATAAATCACAGCAAGATCTTTTTTGATCCACCTCCTAGAGTAATGGAAATAAAAACAAAAATAAACAAATGGGACCTAATGAAACAAAAGCTTTTGCCAAGCAAAAGAAACTACAAACAAGACGAAAAGACAACCCTCAGAATGGGAGAAAATATTTGCAAACAAATCAACGGACAAAGGATTAATCTCCAAAATACATGAACAGCTGATGCAGTTCAATATTAAAAAAACAAACAACCCAATCCAAAAATGGGCAGAAGACCTAAACAGACATGTCTCCAAAGAAGACATACAGATGGCCAAGAAGCACATGAAAAGCTGCTCAACATCACTAATTATTAAAGAAATGAAAATCAAAACTACAGTGAGGTATCACCTCACACCAGTTAGAATGGGCATCATCAGAAAATTTACAAACAACAAATGCTGGAGAGGGTGTGGAGAAAAGGGAACCCTCTTGCACTGTTGGTGGGAATGTAAATTGATACAGCCACTATGGAGAACAGTATGGAGGTTCCTTAAAAACTAAAAATAGAATTACCATATGACCCAGCAATCCCACTGCTGGGCATATACCCAGAGAAAACCATAATTCAAAAAGACACATGCACCCCAATGTTCACTGCAGCACTATTTACAATATCCAGGTCATGGAAGCAACCTAAATGCCCATCGACAGATGAATGAATAAAGAAGATGTGGTACATATATACAATGGAATATTACTCAGCCATAAAAGGGAACAAAATTGGGTCACTTGTAGAGACATGGATGGATCTAGAGACTGTCATACAGAGTGAAGTCAGTCAGAAAGAGAAAAACAAATATCGTATTAATGCATATATGTGGAACCCAGAAAAATAGTACAGATGAACCAGTGTGCAGGGCTGAAACAGAGACACAGATGTAGAGAACAAACGTATGGACACCAACGGGGGAAAGTGGCCGGGGGGTGGTGGTGGTGGTGTGATGAACTGGGAGATTGGGATTGACATGTATACACTAATATGTATAAAATGGATAACTAATAAGAACCTGCTGTATAAAAAAATAAAATTCAGAAAAAAAAGTACAATTGATATAATAGCAAAAAAAAAAAAATTATGTTCTCTCCTACTGTAAGGTCACTGAACGTGCTATTTCCATTGCCCAACAGTGCTCTCTAAATACATTTTATCCTTCAAGCCTCAGTTCAAAGTTCATTTTCTCATGGAAACCTTCCCTGACCCTGTGACTAGGTCTCTTTCATATCATTACTTTCCTACAGCAATTAACACAACTGTAATTTTATGTGTTGTCCATGGATTAACGACTGCCTTCTACTCTTGCCTTTAACATCTGAGAGCACTGAATGGAATTCCCAGCACCAAGCAAAGCACCTTCACACAGTCGGTGCACAAATATTTGTTAAATATACAAATGTTGTCTAAGTAACTAACATGATCTCTATAACTCCCAATTTCTCAGATTTCTTCAATTCAGCATTTTACTAATCTTGATCAGTATCAACACCCAAATCAGACTTATGTCTTTATTTTCTTGCCTCCATACCATCAAAGCAAAGGCTAAGTTGGTATGTTCTTCTAGTAGTTGCTTCATTTACCTCTTAAAACTCCATTTAGAAGTTGGTTGTCCTAAAATTATAGCAGTGGATTCTTAAATTAACAAAAACTGGAAAATTCTCCTGTATTCTGCTTATGTTTTGATATATTAACTTTAACCCACTATTCTTAGTAAATCAACTGTCAAATGTTCAAATAAGTGTTAACCATAAAGAGCTGTAGATAGTAATCTCTTTAAACTCCAGCAACTGATAAAATGCTGTAAATCTGATGACATGTTAATTCACATGTATGGGAGGAAAAAAGCATGCATACAAACATGCCAAACAGTACCTGTCAGAATACATTTACACAAAAAAAATCACAAGAAAGGAAAATGTGACGAGGGAACTTTATTTTAAGCTCTCATTAGAGAACTTCCTTTTTTATGTTTAATACTTAAACGTCCAAGTAAGCAGTACAAATTTTTTCCCCAAATATGCAATCAATGTCATCAAACTTATCTAATTCAATTGCTCAATCAACGGATGTAATAAATCAAACACTCAGGTACATAAAGTAAGTCTGTGCTTCTCTGTAGGCTTCCAGAGGAGCCACATTTGTCTTGTTCACCAAGGTATCTTTAGCCCTTGGCACAAGCAGGTACTGAATGAGGATTTACTGAGAAAATACATCAACACAAAATAGGAAAGTTTGTTTTAAGCTATTTTGCATGCTTGATCTCTCTCCCTTCAACTCCATTTATGTGTTGGGTTATTTTTTTCTATTAGCAATTATAAAAGTGCCACAATTAACAGATGCTATATTGAGCTAAAGTTAAAGAAAGAGTACTCATAATAAATATAAAATAATAAGGGACAAAAGCAATGGAAAGGAAGGTAAAAACTGTTTTCTCCTTTGTTAACACTGGTAATTAATGAAAAGTTGCATTTTATAGCACTCCGATTTCAAATGGAATTAAAAGAATTTTCACATATTTACCCTCAATTGTCTTCGCTTCCTCTCCTTTCCCAAACAAACTTGCAAATAAATGCCCAAGAAACTCTACCAAAATCAGAAACCAAATATTCACTTTCCTATATACACATTAATCTCTGGGGGAAAAAGTAACAAACAAGCTAAATCTACCTGTAATGGTTATGGCATAGGGCATATTAATAGTTATTTCCCATATACAGATTAAAAAACAAAAGGGAAGGATTTTTGTATGTAACATGCTCAAGATGACTGCAAAAGAAAATACTTAACAGACTTTTGTAATTCTCTACTTAAAGAAAAAAAAGGAAAGGAAACAAAAATTAAGTATCAAAAGTTTAACTGAAGTACTTAGACTTTTTTAAAAGTTTAATTTGAAGGACTAAATGCCGTTCCCCCTACATTTGTTTACACATTTTCAAAACTTTATAAGGTACATTTGTTAAATTATTGTGACAAGTATTCCAATACAAGCAACTGTAAAAGAAGAGTATTTTGGAAAAGCCCAAGTGAAACCAAGACATACAAAATAGAAAAATTACATAACTTGGAAAATGCAGTCTTTTTTTTAACTACTTAAATCCGAAGTATCACACTTAATCCTTAACAATATTTATAAGTTAGTAAGACGACTGCCACTTTCTAATGAAAAAAAATAAATATGGAGAAAAAAGTCAGAATAATCAAGCCATAACTCCCCCTTACAGTATCATATATGAAAGATGATATGATGATATATGCCAAGCACACAGTAAACACTACAGAGAGCTTTTTTTTAATCAGAAGGAAGTTGCAAGGTTTTTAGTTTTCACTCCAAAAATAAAGACTTACCATCTTATTTTCTGACTCTCTTTAAACAGCACTTAAATTGATTTAATATTAAAGATTTGCTTAGTCTTTAAAGTTAAAGCAAAAAAACTAGGTGGGTAAGTAGAAAATCTAAACTTTAGTACACTTATATTAATACATGAAGTTTGAAAAAGCTGATTTTAAATGCATTATGGGCAACACCAATGTTCCAAAGTATCAGGACTCTGAAGACTTACTAATCCAACCATCCTATGCTGAAAAAACGTCACCTTTTGAGATATGGGATTCTAATTTCCACAACTTTACAATTTTGTTTGTTTTTAATCTGAGCCTTTCAAACCTTCCCCGACACCACTTACCTCATCACATGCATTACTGCTCTGCTTCTAATACTTAACTAGGTAACAACAAAATCACTTACAGAACATTGTCGAAAAATGCCGGGTGTGGGGGGAAAAGGGTTGTTTTTTTCTATTTCTCTGAATGCTCAAGAGATTTAAAAGGCAGAACTCACGGGAGTAAGGGGAGTGGGGGAGAAGATGCAGTTGTCTGGGAGCGTCTCTTCTCCCAGAAGAGCAACGTGCTCCTTTACAAAAACACTTTAGACATTGCAAACGGAGAATCAGCCTCCCCGTCCAAGCTTATCAGCTGTCAAAATCCCTACGCTCTCACCCAACAGTCACCCCGGCGGATCCTGGAGAAAAAGGCGTCTGTCCCTCGCGGGTCTCCTTCAACGACCCGAGGTGACCTTCGCCTAGCGGGGCAGCGAGGCCGCCTGGCGTACCCCGCGGAAGCCGAGAGGAAGTTAACCGGAAAACAAATGCTGGAGCTCCTCCGCCGACCCTGCGCCGACTCATGCCCACCTCCGCAGGCAGCCGGGTGGCCATGGCGTGACGCCGCCGACCCGTCCTCCGTACTGACAAGTGTCCCCGCGTCTTCGCCTTTCAGTATTTAACCTTCTCGTGCCCTCCTTCCCCATTCCCGCCATTATAGGAACCAAAAAAGAAGTGAGCGGTTGTGTCTGGAGGCAAAGAAGGCGGCCTGGCCATCCCCGGGAAGAGCCCCGGAGAAGGCAGGCAGCGGAAGGCTGCTGGCACCGTTCTTCCGGGACAGGGAAGGTTCAGCTCTCTAGGCCGCGAAGCCGCGGCCTCGAGTAGTGAGAGGCGCCGAGCGAAGGCGCGGCGGGGCGCCGGCGCACATACTCACCAAATCTGGAACTTGAGCAGCGGCCCCGTGGCGTACTGCATCTTTAATCTCTTGCCAGGCACGCCACCCAGGTTGGCCGAGGCATCGCTCCGGACCACCGCTGACGCCGCCACCAGGAGAAATAGCAGAAGCCTCATCTTCAACGAGCAAACCACTTCGGCCGCCCTCAGACTCAGACTGCAGCCGGCCCAAGGTAGAGCCGGAGCCGCGAGCTGCTTCCCACCGCGCAGGCGCGATCCGCCAAGGTCGTGAGGGAAGCTGGAATGCGCCTGCGTATCCCGGCCCCTGCGCGCGCTCTGGGAGGGAGAGCTGACCTGTTTCACGGTCCTGACCCACCATCTTGGATGTGCGCGGAGACTCTTGGGATGGAGTGAGATAGGTAGAGAACAAGCAGCAGCTGATGGGATAGTAGAGGAGCCTGCTAATTAAAGCTTCTGGCACACCTGGGTTCTACATACAATTTCACGTAGTTCAGACTTTTATCTCCCCGAGACACTTAGGAACACCTGTTTAACAGCCTTGATTCAGGTGTGGGAGATAAAAGAGAAAGCCCCCGCCTTCCAAACCGGAATGCTTCACTCTTTCTGGGTGCATGCTATGGCCTTTTCTTTGAACTTGGAATATTGCGCTCTCCTAAAGGAGTCTTTTTTAAAAAGACCTTTGGAAAACTTCGACATATACAAGAACAGAATAATTACCTAACTCATTAACGACCTTTAACAATTACTGGTATTTTGGCAATCTTAATTGTCTATAGTACAGCTCTAACCACTTCTCCCCCAAGGAAGCAAATACCAGACATATCACTTCATCTATGGATTTTTAAGCATGTATCTCTAAAACATAACTTTTCTTTGGGGAGAAGAAAACTGACCACAATACCATTATCCCACCTTGAAAAATAAATTATTGCTTAATACCAAAATATCCAGTGTTCAAATTTCTCGTATCTTAAAGAATATTTATTTATTTTTATTGTTAATTTGTTCAAATTGTTACGGAACCAAACTTGGGTCTGCTCACCTGTGGGCAGTAAACCAATTTACTGACACTGGACTGTAGTGAAGGAAAATGCAGCATTTACTGTAAAGGCGCCAATACAAGGACGATGGGTGGCTCGTGCTCTAAAACCCTGAAACCCCTGGTGGTTTTGCCTATAAAAGTCTTTATAGGCAAAATTTGGCGCGAGGGATGCAGAGTGTGCAGCTTTCTTCTGGTTGGTTGGTGGTGAGGTGCTCAGCTTGAAGTTACCATCCTCCACCAGGGTAGGGGCCTTAGTTCCTGTAGAAGAACTCAAAGATATTGTTATGTATATTCCCAGGGCTGCACTATTGTTTCCTGACTGCTCCTCCCTTGTTTCTGTCCCTTCCCTGATTAGCAACTGTTTGAATCTGCCCTTTGGAATTCAGGGACGGTCAAGGAGTCTGAATGAAGCCTATTTGCTACAAACAAGAAACCAGAGACACAGAAAGGATTTGTACCCAGGAGAGCCCCACAGGGGCCCCACAGTTCCATTTCAAAATCAGGACCAAAATAAAAAGTAATCCTTTGCCATTGGTTGATACGTCTTTTAGATCCCACCAAACAAAGCCTTTAAGATCAAGATTACGCCAGGAATTGAAAAAGTTTCATGTATTATTCATTACAGCAAAGGGAACACACACCACAGGGAATCAAGGGGAGTCTCAGTAAGAGGGTGTTAGGAAGATTATTATAGCATCTGGGCTTTGGATGATTTGGGAAGAGTATTGGGAGTGCCAATGGAAAATTTGGTCATATTTTTTAAATAAAGCCTCAGAATGAATAAACATCAATCATTTTGGATTATTTAGCCCAGGTATTGCAGTTATGAAATACATCAGGTGTGAATTCAAGAAATAGTTGAATAGGAAGTTCTCAATAAATGTGTCTGCCCATAGTTTCTCATATCCAATAGTTTGAATGAAGCACATGATCAAAAATTGTTTCCTAATTTAAGGATGCAGTGAAAGTCTGAAAACATTTCACAATATTTGATTTCAACTCAAAGTGACTAAAACAAGTCTTATATATCTTAGTGAGATAGGAAGGGGGCAGGGCACAACCTTTAAAAGAATGACATAGCTGTTGAGGACATGACATAAACTGGTTAGAACCAACTAGGTCCAAGATCGTGGACGAGTAGACTTCCACTAGACCTTGAGCCTCAGTATATGCTCATCTACTGACAAACTCTGAGTACAGCAAGGTTGCTGGATATAAGCTCATTTTACAAAAATCAATAATTATCTTTCACCAACAATTTAAAAATGTATTTTTAAAAAAATGTATCCTTTACCAATACTTCCTAGAATAAATCTAAAATGAAATGTGCAAAACTTTTATAAAGAAAAATATAAACCTTTCTACTTACTCTTCAAGGCCAATTCACTGTTTGTTCAGTGAAGTCTATCTTCAGCCCTTCCTGCACTATGCCCCTGAGGCACTCAGCACTGACCTCCTACCTAGTCATTATATAACACTGTAATCGGTTATTACTATGTCAGACTCTTCTGCTTTTAGCTGAGACTGGCAAGGTTAAGGACTGTCATTCTTCCTTGTAGTCCAGGTGACCATGGACTTCTTGAAATAACAATGAGAATAAAATGAGAACAAATAATATCAGCTACTATCTATCGAGTGCCTACTATATACAAGGTGCTATTAAGGGCTTTACCTATATTATTTTTATTTATTAATTACTGACACAGAGCAAATAATGTTTGAATGTGTGCATGTCATGGATGGTTAAGATTTTAAACAGTGAAGAAGAAAAGAGAACGTAAGCAAAAGCCAGGAGAGGGGTCGTTGCAGGACTGCTGTGCTAGAGGGGGGTTCCACTAGGGGATGAATGGGAAACCAGATCGGGAATGTAGGTGGGGCAGGTTGTGGAAGTCCTTGAATGCCAGGCTAAGCAGTTTAAATTTTTTTCCTATAGAAAATGGGAGCTATTGAAGATTGGCAGCATTATCAAAGCACTGTCTTAGGAAGACTGATGTAGTAACTGTGTCCATAGTGATTGAATTAAGAAGTGTCTAAAGGTAGGAACTCAGATACAACAGGGAGTAGTTAATGCAGAACAATCATTATAAACCACTTTGACATAGCACAAAACCAGGGCACAAGGAATAACTAGACTTGCTGGGTTCTTGAGGAACGACTTCTTAAAGAAGATCACTATAGGGTAAGAAAGTATTTCAACTGGGAACAATAAGATGTGCAAAAGTGGACAAGTGGAAAATCTCATTAAGCCTAGAAGGTTTCCACTGCTGGGGCCCAGACATGTGTGGTGTGGCTGGCAGGTAGACACATGTGTATGTGGGTTAGGGTGGGGGCACATGGAATTAATCCTTCTGGGAAACAATGTATTTTATGAGAAGGAACCAAACAACAAGAGCCCAGGCAGCGACAGAGCACAGGTCTTTGGGGGAAAGATGATTCCAAATCCAGCATAAGGACTGTTGCTCAGATTGTATCCCCATCCCAGCCCAACTCAATTCAAAAAAAGTGACAAGTCTAAAAGCCTAAAAATGCAGCACAACATTGGAACCCCAGAAGCACAACTTTTAACAACTCTCCCCCAAAAGAATATAATGTAAAGGGAAGAGAGACATTCTCCATCTTATCCAGGGACACAAGCTATGGCATGAGGAAGCTCTAGCATATCAGGCTTATGATATGCTAAATATGCCCAGATGTTGAGAGAGACCCCAGGGCCCAGTGGAGCAACCTCAGGTGCCAGCAGAGGGTGGGGTATGCAGCAGTACAGATGTAGCAGTTATCAGAAAGAAGTATGGTGCAATTAGGGGCAGTGGCAACACCTGATAAGAGTGAATTCATTTACTGAATATAAATCAGACATCCCCTGGAGCCTCCCAGACATACTTGGAAGTGGGGCAGGGGTGACAGGCATTAAATGGATTTGCATGTAGGACCAATGAGTCTGTGACATGTGAGCTGGTATTATTATTTTTTTTTTAATAAATTTATTTTATTTATTTTTGACTGTGTTGGGTCTTCGTTGCTGCGTGCAGGCTTTCTCTACTTGCGGCCAGCGGAGGCTGCTCTTCGTTGCGGTGCGCAGGCTTCTCACTGCAGTGGCTGATCTTGTTGCAGAGCACAGGCTCTAGGTGTGTGGGCTTCAGTAGTTGTAGCACGCGGGCTCAGTAGTTGTGGCTCACGGACTCTAGAGCGCAGGCTCAGTAGTTGTGGCTCACGGGCTTAGTTGCTCCGCAGCATGTGGGATCTTCCCTGACCAGGGCTCAAACCTGTGTCCCCTGCATTGGCAGCTGTCTTCTAGCCAGGAAGAGGGCCCTCACCAAGAACCAAGCTGGCCAGCACCTTGATATTGCACTGCCCAGTCCCCAGACCTGTGCAAAATAAATGTCTCTTGTTCAAGCCACACAGTCTATGGTATTTTATTATAACAGCCTGAGTTAAGACAGTGAAGAAGCAATAATCATGTCTCTAGCTCAGGTGTTCTTCTGGTTTAATTGGTCTAGGATGAAGCCTGGGCACCGATGTATTTAAGTTTCCCCAGACTATGAAGCCAAGTTTAGTGTACTAGACTTGAGGTCTCTTAGGGTATAGACTCAGGTCTTATTTGTCTTCAAATCTCCAGAGAACCCAGCAAATTACTATGAACATGGAAGTTACGTGAACTTTGATTGCAGTGAATGGTAATGGAAAATGTGGCAAGTGGTAAAAGAAGATAATTTGTCAACGTGTTAAATTTCAACTTTTGACTAGATAGTCAAGTAAACTTATGATGGAGATAACTAGTAATATGGTACTAGAAAGAGACAGAATGTACACGTATGTATTTGGGGATAATTTAAGTGCACGTGGTAGCTAAAATTATGAAAGAACATCCATATGTAGTAAACACATAATAGTTTTGAGGCCTCAATTAAAAGCATTTGATACAAAGTAAATTAATATAATCATCTGGAATTGAACTTAAAAACAGTATCTAGAGAACATAGGCTGTATGGGAAAATATTATTTGAACCGAATGTACCCATTTCAAGATCGAAAGTAAGAAAGAAATAAAGAACGCTGTACAAAATTTGAGCAGCAAGTTACCTTGTGGGGACTTCTTCATAATATTAATAAGGTGCATATTGTAGGAAGGCTCCCCAGCATTGACTCCTCCTCTTCTGGTAATGGCACTTCAGTTTCTCTTTGGAGGACTGGCCGGAACCCATTGCACACAATCTTGTTGGGACTGTCAATTAAGATGCCCAGGGCTTCCCTGGTGGCGCAGTGGTTGAGAGTCCGCCTGCCGATGCAGGGGACACGGGTTCGTGCCCCGGTCCGGGAAGATACCACATGCCGCGGAGCAGCTGGGCCCATGAGCCATGGCCGCTGAGCCTGCGCGTCCGGAGCCTGTGCTCCGCAACGGGAGAGACCGCAACAGTGAGAGGCCCGCGTACGGCCAAAAAAAAAAAAAAAAGATTCGCAAAGCTTTCCCAGCCAGAGCTGTGACCATGTCCCAAGCCAAAAACTATTGAAGCCAGTTAATTCTGGTAGAAGAACCCTGAGGAGCATTCTAGACCCCAAACTACTCTGGTTCCTGTCATCTCCTGGGCCTCATTGTTTTTCTTTTCACTTGAATCTGTGAGCTATAACATATTCTGTTACTACTCTTTTCCTCTTAAGTTAGAGAAAGACCATTTCTGTTGCTTGCAAACTAAGAACCCTAACCTAGAGCCATGTTAAGCTCTTTCTTTCCTTAAGCCTGGTTTCAGGTTTTAAACTCTTGCCACTCCCATCTCCAACTCTTAAACATAGAATTGTCGGCAGACAATACTTAGAAGTTCAGACAGTAGACTATCAGTGTCTAGGAGGCCATTACACAGATGGGATAACCCGGGCCCAGCAAGCTGTTCAGGCCAGCAAGCTCAGAATCAAGGCCAGACCTCAGTACCAGGAAGGGGCTGGAGCAAGAGCCTAAGATTAAAGGCGTACAATAAAAACTATGTTCACACAAACACCTGCACATAGATGTTTATAGCAGTTGTATTCACATTGTCAAAACCTGGAAGCAACCAAGATGTCCTTCAGTAGGTGAATGGTTGAATGGTTAAATAAACTATGGTCCATCCAGACAATGGAACACTATTCAGCGCTAAAAAGAAATGAGCTATCAAGTCACGAAAATACATGGCGAAACATTAAATGCATTATTGCTAAGTGTAAGAAGCCAATCTGAAAAGGCTGCATACTGTATGATTCCAACTACGTGACATTCTGGAAAAGGCAAAACTACAGAGACAGTAAGATCAGTGGTTGCCAGGGAGAGAGTAGGGAGATGAATAGGTGGAGAACAGAGGATTTTCCCATCAGTGAAATGACTCTGGACGCTACTATAATGGTGGATACACGTGATTGCACCTGAGACCAAACCCATAGAATGTGCAACACCAAGAGTGAAACTTAATGTAAACTATGGACTTTGGATGATTATGATGCATCAAGATAGGCTCACCAGTTGTAACCAATGTCCCACTCTGGTAGGGGATGTTGATAATGCGGGAGGCTGTGCGTAAGTGGAAGAAGGGGGTATACAGGTAATCTCTGTACCTTCACCTCAATTTTGCTGAGAACCTAAAAACTCATCTAAAAAAAAAAATCTGAAAAAAAACCCCACCACCTTCGCTTCCTCTGCAGCAGTCTTGCTAGGGTCAGCCACTACCTCTTTCTCCTCCAGGGAACAGGGGGATGTTCAGAAACAGCCAAGTCTCTTCATTTCGATTGGAGGGAGTTCAGATTCTCACAGCTTCTGTGCGGTTGGCTTCATGGCTGTGTGACCTGTGTGGTTACACAGGGCCCAGGACTTAAAAACGCCCTGCACTTGGTTTAATGCTTTGCTGTTACTGCCATGAAATTCTTAGTTTTTGAACAGGAACTCCACATTTTCATTTTGCACTGGGCCCCTGCTACTTCTGTGCCCAAGGCTGATCACTTCTCTGTTCCGGTCAATATTACCAAACTCTCTATCTAAATTCCCAAGTCTTTCATTGCCAGTGTTTAAATGCAAATGCCTGCTTGAGTTTTGTGGTCCAGATGTATTATTTCAATCAATAAGTATGCATGAATTGTCTCTATTATATGACTGGGGGCTTGGGAGAGGAAGCACAAGCCAAGGACTTTAGACTCCTTAAGAGGGTACCATGGGCCCTTGCTGGGAAGAAGAGGGGGAGAGAACACAAAAGCAAAGCAGGCTGGGCGCAATAAAAGGTTCTCTCTGGTGATATCACAATTCTAGGATTTGACCTGTTTAGCTTCAACTGAACATAGACAAATAAACAAAACTGTGCTCAGAAGTAATTTTGCCCAAGGATGTGAATGCAAGCAGCTCTGCTTTGCCTATTCTTTTAAGCCTTTAAAAACACAGCTGGGGGCTTCCCTGGTGGCGCAGTGGTTGAGAGTCTGCCTGCCGATGCAGGGGACACGGGTTCATGCCCCGGTCTGGGAAGATCCCACATGCCGCGGAGCGGCTGGGCCCGTGAGCCATGGCCGTTGAGCCTGCGCGTCTGGAACCTGCGCGTCTGGACCCTGTGCTCTGCAACGGGAGAGGCCACAACAGAGAGGCCCGCCACCGGAAAACAAAAACAAAAACAAAAACAACAACAACAACAAAACACAGCTGACTTTTGTTTTTTGACTTTTCTTTTGAAAGGAGCTTAATTCCTAAGAGATTTGTGGAGGTATTCCCAAGTCACACAGTTCCTGATTCGCAGCTATACCTGGCTTACACAGCACCTATTTCCTCTTCCAAGGGTGCTCACCATCACTCCCAGCTCAGAAAAGAACCAGAGATGGTGTCCTGGGTGTGATGGCTCTGACCCAATTCCAGGGTCTCTTCGCTTCACTTCTCCCTTGCTTTCTGTCTTTCTCTGTCCATCTCATGTATATCTTTTTCTCTGTAATGTCTTTTTCACTTTCCCTCCTGCTTCCATTTTTTGCTTAGTGATCTTAGGAAAAATCTCAATTGTAGTTGAATTTGGAAATAGTGAAAATTTAAATGAAGGAAAAGAGAACATAAGTTTATATGTATGTAGCAAAGAACCAGTATCTAAAGCACACAAAAATGACCAAAAGCATCTATAGGAATCTCCTAAAAATTATTTTCTTCTACTTTTTCCATTTAAATCTGCTTAAAAAAAAAGTTAGCATTCAAACTTTCAAAAAGAATTCTCAATGGGCTTCCCTGGTGGCGCAGTGGTTGAGAGTCTGCCTGCTAGTGCAGGGGACACGGGTTCGAGCCCTGGTCTGGGAGGATCCCACATGCTGCGGAGCAACTGGGCCCGTGAGCCACAACTACTGAGCCTGCGCGTCTGGAGCCTGTGCTGCGCAACGAGAGAGGCCACAACAGTGAGAGGCCCGCGCACCGCGATGAAGAGTGGCCCCCGCTTGCTGCAACTGGAGGAAGCCCTCGCACAGAAACTAAGACCCAACGCAGCAAAAATAAATTAATTAATAAACTCCTACCCCCAACATCTTCTTAAAAAAAAAAGAATTCTCATTCTATTATTGGCCTTACATTTTAAAAATTAATTTGTAAACAGCTTTTTTGTTTTAATGAATCTATACTCAGTTCTTCCATGTAAAGTTTTCATGAACTCACCTCAGCACCAATAACCACTTATATTATTATCCTCTATAGGAAAACATATGCAAATTCCATTTGCAAACATTTGACCTACAAACAAACTCTTGAGACACGATTCATTTGCAGCCAATAGGAGATTACTGACAGAACTCAGGGGAAGGTAGGAGTTAAGTCTGACGGCAAGGGGCTAAAGAGGGTTAATTCAAGGAGTTTGTCAATATAAAAAGAGCAGGGACTTCCCTGATGGCCCAGTGGTTAAGACTCCATGCCTCTAATGCAGGAGGCATGGATTCAATCCCTGGTGGTCAGGGAACTAAGATACCACATGCTGCGCAGCCAAAAAAAAAAAAAAAAAGGAGCAGCACCCCAAGCTATTACGTTTTCATTTGCATATTTCTAGTACGGAACATATTTCCATAAATTCTAATTCCTTAATTCCCCAATTCTCTGATCTTTGAAACCCTCTAGTGAACATAACAGGAATTGTGTTTTGGGTGAAATGAAAAAAATGCTTTTGATTTTCAAATTCACTTAAAATATAAAGATATTATAAAATATATTTTTAAAAACCTTTAGAAGTATGCTTTTCTGACTTCCGCTTTAAGATAACAAAATAAGCACATGCATTTGCCTCTCTCCTTTCTCAGGGTCTTAGAGAAATGACAGTAAAGAGGTACAGCAATAAATCCATGGCAACGCTGGAAAGAAGGCAGTGGTCTAGAAACTGTAAAAACTCCAGACAGGGAAGTGTAATTCTCCCACACGACCAGAAGATGAGAACAAGAAATACCGGTAAACCACAGTAGTATCTCCCATCTCTTTATATCGATATACAATGTATGCTTGTTTTATGTATTTTTGCCTAGGTGCTATATAGACTGAATGTGTGTGTCCCTTCAAAATTCCTACGTTGAACCTAGTCCCCAGCATGATGGTGTTTGGAGGTGAGGCCTCTGGGAAGTGGTTAGGTCATGAGGGCAGGGCCCTCATAAATGGGACTAGTGCCTTTATAAAAGTGGCCCCAAGAGCTCCCTCACACCTTCCACCACGTGAGGAGATGGTAAGAAGACAGAACCGGGAAGCAGATTTGTCAGAAATAAATGTCTCTTATTTATAAGCAACCCAGTCTATGGTATTTTGTTACAGCAGTCCTGACGGATTAAGACACCTGGCTACATCTTTTGGTACCAGGTCTTGAATCTTCAAGTGTCCTTCACTTCATTTCAATGTCAATCTTAACATTTCTAAATACATTGTATTTCCTTTGTAACCTGCACTTTACACAGTAAACACTTGATGAATTGACCTATGCACCTCTCTAAAAAGCACGAAGTTTATTCCTCCTCAATCTGGTTTGATTTTATGGTCTTGGGGGCAAAGATGACCCAGAAAAGTAGGCACTTGGTGTGGCTTATTCCACTATTCCTCCTTCCTTCCAGGAATAAAGAAAACACTTAACTTTGGCAAGATTGGAACAGCAACGCTGTCACTGTAATTTCTGTCATTTTACTACTTATAAATTCATATCACTTTGCCTTGCTCTGGACATTAATATATTTACATAGGTGGATGAATCCAAGAACTGCTTTGAAACCTCACTTGAATAAAGACTTTTAATAGTCCTAGCTGTCCTTTCTAATATCTCACTAACTCAAAGAAATATACTGCAAAAATGACCACCAGTTAAACTGAGCATCCACAGAACAAATTTAATTTCTCAAAACATCCAGCTTAATCCCAGAATACAGATAAACATCTATACTTGTTATTTTAAAGCATGTGTATATGTGTGTTTAACTGACATTTTATAACCTAAATGTACATCAGTATGAGCTGGTTAAACTATCTTACCTCCACACAATGTGGTCATTAAAAAGATATATGTATAAATTTTAAAAGAGCTATGTACTGATATGGAATGATTTCCAAAATATGTTAAGGGAAAAAAGGAATAAAGAACAGTGTATATGCTTTTTTTTTTTTAACGGAAGTGTATGTATACTTGAATATAAATATGCAATGTATCTTTAGAAAGATACATAAGGAAGTGGAAATTGCTGCATCTAGAACAGAGGTATTTTTCACTGTGTGCCTTTTGTACTGCTTGAATTAAAAAAAAAAATCCTGTTCATGTACTTCCTATTTAAAATTTAAAAAAAGAGGATTTTATGTGTTACTATATATGATATTCTTACAGATCAGTAAGATGAAAGCCAAATAGAGAAATGGGCCAAGGAAAAGATAAAAACAATTCACTAAAAAAATATGAACAACCATCAAATGTGGAAAAGTACATAACCCATTACTAATAAAAAGAAATAACAAAACCAAAAAGTATTATTTCCCTTCCCTCGATTTGGTAAAAATTCAAAAGCCTTATAGATTTGAAAAGAATATGGGAAAATTTCACTGGTAGAAGTATAAACCTTTAAAGAAGGAAGGACTTCCCTGGTGGTCCAGTGGTTAAGAATCCGCCTTCCAACGCAGGGGACTCGGGTTCGATCCCTGGTCAGGGAACTAAGATCCCACACGCTGTGAGGCAATTAAACCCGCATGCCACAACTAGAGAGCCCGCATGCTGCAACTACAGAGCCCACGTGCTGGAGCCCGAGCACCCCAACTAGAGGAAGCCCGCGCACTGCAATGAAGAGTAGCTCCTGCTCGCCGCAACTACAGACAGCCCGTGCGCAGCAACGAAGACCCAACGCAGCCAAAATAAATAGATAGAAAAAAGTTAAACATTACAAATAAGGTTAAAGTTCCTTTTGACTACCGCCCATCCTAGTAGTCAATGTTATCAGTCCAGTGCATACCCTGTCCAAAGTTTTTTCTGTAAGTTTACATACTTAAATGTAGCCATAAAAAACATAGTATTGTTTCAAAAATATTCTGTATTATTTGGCAACATATATGTTTTGACGTAAATTGTATCTCTATTCCTTTTCTAAGAGAATTCCTCTTTTCCAGCTACAAAAGTTGGGTTTTGCCCCTTTTTCTCTTCTCGCACTGGGAAGCTTGTGTAACGCATGCACGAGCCTTTGTGTCTACTGCAGTTATCTCCCCTCAAGCTTACAATGGTATTCACAGATGCTTATGGTAAATGCCAAATACATTTCAGAGATGATTAAGGAAAGGAGATTTTTATGAGAATACAGGATTTATAGATTTTCCTTTATAATGAATACACAGCAGTGTATTTAAAATTTCATTTTCAAGCACACGTTTATCACCTTACACTCTTCTATCACCTTACTCTTACTCCCTGAGGACAATGTATTTAAAATAAAAATCAAACAAAATATGTAGTCAAAGAACACGTCAGTGATTTTTATATTGCTATGTGCTCAGAAATAAAACATTTCTTTGGAAAAAATTAAATGGATTAAATTACACAAATAAAGACAATTCTAAAAAAACGAGTCCAAGCAATCTAATTTTGGTCAAAACAGTCACCTTGGAGCAATTAAAAAGCATCTGACTAAAACAAAAGGTTCAATGATACTACCTCTAAAATAAACATTTTATTTTATTTTTCTTAATTTTTTTTGGCCACGTGGCATATGGGATCTTAGTTCCCAGACCAGGGATCCAATCCATGCCCCTGTAGTGGAAGTGTGGAGTCCTAACCACTGGGCCGCCAGGGAATTCACTTAACATTTTAAAAATGATGAATATATTTGCTGTAAACTGTGTAAACTGGTAATTCATTTTAAAAATTTAAAATTAAAAAAAATTATTAGGCTGCCAGGCCAAAAAACATTACACTGTCTCAGGATGAATTATTTAACATTTTATTAGAAAAACAATTTTTAAATATATTATAAAAGCAATATATTACTTTAAAAAAGCTTAAGTTTCTATTAACAGAAATAAATTAATGTTGAAAGTAATTATATGTACATGAGTGTGTGTATGTTCACACTCACTTCACACACAAAACATTTAAAATAGCACTCAAATTTTAATGCATTAGGTCTTTACCAAATCTTATTTGCAGCTTTGGGGCATCAGAGAACTCAGTTATCTGTTTGTGTATATCTCTCAAAGTATTCCTAGATTCTTTTGCTTTACTTAAATACTAGCTCTAGATAATGAAAACCTGTATCAATGCAAATGAAATAAAAATAACTTCAAATGTAAATCAGATGAAAAAAATTAACAGTAATAGATTCTAAAACCAAATAGAAATTAGTTTTGATAGCTGAGTATCTTGGATTATCAGTACATCTTTTATTCTTCATATGAGTGAACGATCAAAACAATCAAGATGACTATAGCAAAATGATCACAGTTCATGTTTAGAAAATATTTACCTCATCATTAAATGATCAGGTTTATTATTTGAAATATCAAAATAAAATGTTTTGCTATTTTCTATTTTTATTCTATACTTACTTTTTAGAACTAGTCAGAAAAACTTTACTTCAAATACTACAAATAATATAAACAATTTAATATATTTATCTTATTATTTTTTAAAAATTTATTTATTTATTTATTTTTGGCTGCATTGGGCCTTCATTGCTATGCGTGGGCTTTCTCTAGTTGCAGCGAACAGGGGCTACTCTTTGTTGCGGTGCGCTTCTCTTGATGAGCAACACGGGCTCCAGGCGCGTGGGCTTCTGGAGTTGCGGCGCTCGGGCTCTAGAGTGCAGGCTCAGTAGTTGTGGTACACGGGCTTAGTTGCTCCACAGCATGTGGTATCTTCTGGACCAGGGATCAAACCTGTGTCCCCTGCATTGGCAGGCAGATTCTTAACCACTGCGTCACCAGGGAAGTCCCAACAATTTAATATATTCAGTACAACCTGATTTTAAGGTGTTTCTTTAACGTTTGATAATACAGTGTTTAGGATCAAGATAGCCACGTTATATATTCAAAGGAAATATTTCTCAAACTTGCCTTGTAAATTAATAAAGAATCCGTTAATTGACGAAAAGTCAACAATGATCAAATTTAAAACGTCTTTATTCATTTATATGGTAAATACTGTCCCTACAGTAAAAAACAGTGACATTGGTCTTTCAATCTGTCAAGCTTAGCTTAAAAGAAAAATCTTATGTCTCTTTTCTATATCATGTGTTGACAAGATACAGGATGCAGGAGGTAAAAATCAATTTAACAGACATTATTAAATAATTCCACACATATGCAGAATCTTGGATAAATGGTTAAAATTATAAGTGAACATTAAATGTGGGCACATGAATATTCCATGTACACCAATGGGTTTAACAGAAAATATGTTTGCATTGATTTCTGGTAACCAACTTGCTTTCTTTGAATCTTTAAATACCCAGTTCCAAATCTTCCAGCTCCTGGAGAAGGGCTTTCTCTTTCTGAATTTTCTCCAACTAGAAAAGTTTAAAACAATAAAGTTATTAAATAGGAAATAAAATAATTATTGGATCTATAGCCATATAGCAAAAGAGAAAAAATTTAGAGAAAGAATATTTCTGAGACTTTACCAGATCTACTGGTAAACATAGATTTAAAAATACAGATTAGAAACAAGTTCTAATTTGTTATTTGGTATGAATTAAGGTAGCAAAAACCGGAGCTGTCTTACTGCATGCATCTTTAGGTCTAATAAATCTTCCATTCTACACTTAGGCTTCAAAGTGTTGAGGGAAGGAGGAGGGAGAGGGGCAAACGGGACAGTGTGACCTGAGACACAGGAAAGAAGAGAATCTTCCATTTGTCTAACATAATATAAACTGCCTTTATTTTCAGCAGCAATGGCATTAGTATGCCTCAGAGGAAATAGGGACTTCCTCATTCACCACTATCCACATCATGTCTTCCCCTACCCTTGCCTATTTAAGACTAAAAATGTTAAAAAAAAAAAAAATGGCACATGGTTTTCAAAAGAAGTTTTAAAATCTATACGCTCTTTTACCTGATTAAATAATTGCTTATAATAAAAAGGGAAGGGTGGTAGTGACTGTGAGCCCAAATGAAAAATGCAGAAAAGACCTGATTTTTTTCTAGCTGTTTTCCAGTTGCTGCTTGTTCTTTCAGTTGTTCAATTGCTTTCAGTTTCTGCAAACATCAAATATATTATGAGTCAAAAGGAAGAATAAGTAATTTTAGAATGCAAATTTTCTTATTAACAATTCAATCATATAGATGTGAAGCCTGAATAAGGAAAATCAATTATCTTACATTTGTATCAGGAACAGACTGCTAAAATGCTAAGGTAAACTACTTTTTAAAATTAAATGTAAAATTGGCTATGTTAAGAACATGGAATTTAGCGAAGTATTTTTCAAGATTTTAATTAATATTATCATATATGTACATCTATGTGTACACATGTACATGTATATGTATTTAAATACATCACCATTTTCACCATTTATTTCAGAACCTCATTGTACCTGGACGATGTCTTTGGCTTTAAGAGAAACTCCATAATGTAGCCTGGGAAGGGCTCTAGAAACCTGGATTTTACCTCCAAGGCCGCCATCACAAACTGGTTGCAATTTGACAAGTTAATAAACTTCCTTTTGTTTCTCTTTCTTCATCTTTAAAAATGGGATAAATATCTGCTCTTACCTGTCTCACAAGTGTCTAATGAAAAAGTGAGTATAAAAGTGTTCAAATGTACATTATTTCTTATTACTCCAAAAATCAATAATAAAGACTAATATCCTTTAGACAACTGTGAACAGAACTAAACTAGGTGCCATTCCTAAGTTACAGTATTTCATGGTGAAAAAGCAACAATGAGGACTGTACAAACCTCTCGGATGCCTGTCTTTAGGCATCTAAGCATTACTTTCTTTGTATAATTCTCATGTATTCTTTCAATAAACACATGTGCTTTTCACTTAAGCCTCCCACCTTCTTCAGGTTCTTGATTTTTTTGTCTATCTCAGGGTCTCCAGAAGTTGACTGAGAGATAGTGTTTCGTGGTGCGCTCTGTGGGGCAGGGGTAGGCGCCATATCTGAACTCTTATCACTTCTTGCTTCCTACAGGAAATAGTTTCAAAAATTCAATTTTCAAAAATGAAATCATTAAAGTATTTCAACAAACACAGCCTTGGTACATGAAATTCACAAACCAATATATGATTTTATCTTTTGCACATTTTATATGAAGAAAGCATCTGAATTGCTGGTCTCATGAAGTATGCTATATTGTCTCATAACAGATAATTACAATGACGCGTTCAAAAAAGTCACAGTATAATAAACTACCCAAAAGGTTTTCACTATATAATTGTCATAGGGAACACTTTGCTAGATCTAGGATTTAAAGTTAGGGAATTCCCTGGCAGTCCCATGCTTAAGACTCTGCACTTCCAATGCAGGGGGTACGGGTTTGATCCCCGGTCAGGGAACTAAGATCCCACATGCTGTGACGTGTGGGCCGCCCACCCACCCCCCAAAATTAAAGTAACATAATAATAAAATAAAAAATAATAGTATATTAGTAATATAATATTATATTAGTAATATGATAAAATATTATGTTAGTAATATAAAATATATAATTAGTAATATAATAACAAATGGAAATAAATGAAATAACCTTAGCAGAGTAAACTAGGAGGTTTCTGTATCAGCAAATAAGCATTCCAAATTTTTGGATATTTTGGTAAGTGCCACTATGTGGATGGTTGGAAATGTGAGAGGGCTTTTCTAATTAAGGTGTTTGAAGTTTCACTCTTGGAATATCCTCAAAAACTATTACACATATATCAAGTACATGTAATAGATGATGCTACAGGATAAGTTCCATAGAGATTTATTTATAATCAGATCAATTCAGCTCTGCAAGAAAGTGCCACGGAAAACTTTGTTCCCTGAAAGGGACAGTATATTGCTCCCAATGTGATCAGATCTCTGATGACCTTTCTAGCTTCATCCCTTCTCACCGAGTAACCACTGATTCTGAACCATTTTTATTTCCCCTAAGGTGCCATATATTCTTATTTCCTGGCCTTCATGTGTACTGTTCCTTGTGCCTAGAACACCTTCAGGTCACCTGGCTAACACTACTTATCCTTTAGGCCTCTGGAAAATTCCCCCACCCCCCAAGAGACCAGATTAGTTGCACAACACATCGTATGTTTCCTTACTGTAACTGCACTGTACTATCCCCCATGAGACTGTACCTGAGGTTTCTTTGTTCACTTGTGCCCTCAGCATAATGTGAGCTCGACTGTACATGCTAAATAAATGAAAGAGCAGAAGACCGACTCTCCTTTGTAATTATGACAAGACATATGTTTTGACAAGAGGAGGGAAAAGTTATGAAAGTCTTTCTTTATTGGACCAAAGGTAGGGTTTCTACTTCTTCCTTATAGAGTTCCCAGTGGAACGCACAGACCCTGCAAGACTCTAAAACCTCTTAAGAGTTCTGGATGGAATACTCCGAACTACCAAAGCATCCCAGGGGAACATGGGACAGGCTATCACTCCTAGATCTCCAAATTTAAAAATGTCTGCCTGAGAGTTTTTAGAGAGTGCAGAATTGGAGTATTTTTTTCTCTTTAGAGTCATGTTGGTTGTATTTTGTACATTACAATCAACAAACATTAATTCCTAACCTTCTATGTGAGAACATTACTGAGCACTTTAACAGAGTATTCAGAAAGAAATTATTTACTTTCCACTCTTAAGGAGCCTATAGGTTCTGATAATATACAGTTTGGTATTTTTCATAATATAAAATTAAAGGAGAAGAGTGGATAAAAGGAGAAGAGACACACTTTGCCTATCAAAATTCATTTTTGACATCAGATACAAAATTTTTTAATTTAGTTGTCTGTAATCAGCTGAGAATATTAATTTTCTAGGAAGATAAATGTTATAAATATGAAAAACTATTAAAGTTAAGTGAGGGACTTCCCTGGTGGCGCAGTGGTTAAGAATCCACCTGCCAATACAGGGGACACAGGTTCGATCCCTGGTCTGGGAAGATCCCATGTGCCGTGGAACAAGCCCGTGCGCCACAAATACTGAAGCCTGCGCATCTAGATCCCGTGCTCCGCGACAACAGAAGCCACAGCAATGAGAAGCCTGTGCACCACAACGAAGAGTAGCCCCTGCTCACCAAAACTAGAGAAAGCCCGCGCACAGCAACAAAGACCCAACGCAGCCAAAAAAATAAAAATATATTTAAAATAAATAAGTAAAGTTAAGTGAAATGACGATTTTCCTCCATATTTTAAAAAACCAAGAATAAGTTAAAATGTTTGTGTTAATATACCTGAATTCTGGTCATTCTCTAAAAAAGGTTATGTACATGGTAAGATTAAACTCTTTGTTTCAATTATTTTTGGTAAAGCTGATAAGCTTACAAAGTCATCACCAGTTAATAAAAGTACTTGGTTAGATTATGTACATCTGACTCCTTTATCTTTGGTTCCTTAATTCAGTCAGGGATGAGATCCTGTCATAGATCATTTACCTTTGTTCTATCACACAGTCATAACTTTTACTAACTCCAGCCAGTTGTCTCAAAAATACATACTGAAAGGATTATCTTGCAAGTAGAAAACTCTTTGTCATCACTGAGAAAACACGCAGAATAACTCCAAAATGACGGATTAGTAGTGTCATCTTTAGTAAATAACATGTGTGGGTGATTATATGGTTGTATGAGGTGGGGTGTGTGGGGGGGGTTGTTTTTGTAATTATTATGTTTTACATTCATAGCACTGATTGTTTTTTCAAAAGAACCACAGAGTTATCTTTAAGAAAGTCACATTGGGACTTCTCTGGTGATCCAGTGGTTAGGACTCCGCGCTTCCATGACAGAGGGTGTGGGTTCCCTGGTTGGGGAACTAAGATCCCACATGCCGTGCGGTGTACGCAAAAAGAAAAAGAAGTCAGACTATTTTAATATTAATTTTTCTAAACAAGACATACTGATTCTATGACCCTCCTCCCCAAATTTTATGTGCTCAAATACCAGAATAACACACAAAAATAAACAACTAATGGGACTTCCCTGGTGGTCCAGTGGGTAAGACTCCATGCTCCCAATTCATGGGGCCTGGGTTCGATCCCTGGTCGGGAACTAGATCTCACATGCATGCCACAACTAAGAAGTCTGCATGCCACAACTAAGAGTCCGCATGCCTCAACTAAGACCCAGCACAGCCAAAATAAATAGTAAATAAATATTTTTTAAAAATAAACTAATATTTTATTACAAAGGGACCTTAGCTCAGTACCACCAACGGTCATATTAAAAATATCTTCTGATAAAGAGGAAGAAACATCACTTATAAAAGTGGGATTCTACGTTGAGGGGGTTTCTGAAGGCCCTTAAATCTCAGTTAGAAGGAATCTTATACAGTCATTATAAAAAACAGTATGGCGGTTCCTCAAGAAATTAAAAATATGTGATCCAGCAATCTCACTTCTGGGTATATATCCAAAGGAAACAAAACTCATTATCCTAAAGAGACAGCGGTACTCCCATGTTCACTGCAACATTATTTATAATAGCCAAGGTATGGAAACAATCTATGTGCCCTTCAACGAAAGAATGGATATAGAAAATGTGATATGTAAACATACCTACATATTTACACAGAGCAGAACATTATCCAGTCATAAAAAAAGGAAATCCTACCATCTGCAACAACATGCATGAAACTGGAGGGCATTATGCTATGTGAAATAAGCCCGAAAGAGAAGGAGAAATACTGCATGGTAACACTTATATGTGGAATCTAAAAAAAAAGAAAAGTCAAACTCATAGAAACAGAGAGTAGAATGTGGTGGTTGCCAGGAGCTGGGGGGTAGTGGGAGAAATGGCGAGAGGTTGGTAAAAGGGTACAAATCGTCAGTTATAAGATGAATAAGGTCTGAGGATCTCATGTATAACATGGTGACTGTAGCTGATAATACTATATTGTACTGAATACAGTAAATGAAATTTGCTAAGAAAGCAGAATTTAAGTGCTTCATCCCCCAGAAGTAAATATGTAAGTTGATGAATGTGTTAATTAACTTGATTGTAGGAATCCTTTCACAATGTATACCTATATCATATCATCACATTGAACACTTTAAAATTTTTATTTGTCAATTATACCTGTAATTATTAGCTGGAAAACCAACAACAACAAAAAAGGAATCTTAGCTACCAGTTTGTAATATTCGGGGCCAGCAGAGGTGTCTACCCACTCTGATGAAAGGCCAAGTCCTCCTTTTTACACAAGTCTAATACATGGACTAGATCATTTTACTTGGAAGGACCTAAGCCTGAGTTATTTAAAGACATTTCTGGAGATGAAATATATTAACTACAAAAGAGCACACCGATTTTTTTAGGCCCAGATTTTAAGAGAATATGGCTGCATAATGAAATTCTATACCTTAAAATAGTAACTGCCTGTCAAAACACACAAGTAACCCAGAACTGTCAAAATTCAAGCATTAATAGGCAAGATGGAATTGTCTCAATCTCAAAAATGTGGTTACCATGACTTTACTAACCACAAATTTCCAGCCCAGCAGATCTCACTATCACCGTAAGCCACACACCATCACAATTTACTTGTCAATTATTATGCTGGTGTGGTTTTTCAACTACCAAATCATATAAACAATTATTTTAGAACAATTCCATTGTTTGGGTACTCTAGTGTTTAGATTCCCAGCTGAACAATTCCTATAGTAATATACTGAGTGACAAAATGGCCTTATAGTCATGTAATTTCTGGTTTCTCTTAAACATATGCTTTCAAAAAAGCAAACTATACCACTTCACACAGGCTCCTCCAAAAGGGTCTGTTGCAAGTAACACACTACATAATCCCATGAGGGTTTCAGGTTTTAATGTCAGTTCCAGTTTCCTAGGTCCCACATTATATATAAAGGACTACTGAGAAATTCATAGGCAAACACAAAAGAGACATTCTGGCTACTTAAGTCTAACTCCAACTACATTTTATAACCTGTCAAGTTTTTAGGACTACAGTTCTTTAAACTTTAAGGCACATAGCTAATTTAACTGGTTTCATTTGTTTGTTTTGTTTGAAAAGATAAGCGCCCCAAGTACCTGCTTTGCAGCTTTCTTAGCCTCATGCTTCCTTTGATTTTTAAGAGCTGTTTTTGACAATGGCTTCTCATTTCCTGGTTGTGGTTTCATATTCTGAGGTGGTTCCTCCTCATGCTATAGAAAATGTAAAATAAATGACTTTGAAATGCAGTCCACGTATTTACAAACATATACAACAAATTATACAATTTGGCTAGTACAGGACAAACTTACTTTACCAAATTTATCATAAGTTCACTGGCAAAGAATATTTCAAAACTCTTGTTGTAGGCACACTTCAACGGTCAAGATGGATTTAATAAGGATCTTCCTACTAGTTGATATATGATATCTTTCAGTTATATAAGAGCCAGAAAAATTCACTTTATTTTTGTTTAAACAATGGAATTTTTCTTAGTACTACCACTGACACATGATTTTTATGAAATTAGATACTAACAATAGTTTCTTCTGGGGTCCTTTTGGATTTGACTACTGCCAACAGAAACAGTTGCCTCATTTGTTTTCTTTGCACAAAGAGTCACTTGCTAGATCTTGCAAAATCAGAGATTAGAAGATTAAAAATAAAAGCAAATGAAAAAACTAAAACAGACAATAAAAAATTAAATCAAATATGAAGGGGGTAACTACATAGTTATAAATCCAGAATTAACATAATGAAGAGGTTTTAAAACACTAAATAACTTGTCAGACTATACTGTGAAAACACGCAATCATTTTCATCATCAGATATTTATATAACTATCAACCACATTCAACAACAACAGAATTACATACAGGATCAAGAAGGATCTAATGTAAAACACAGTGACTATACTTGATAGCACTGTATTGTATAATTGTATAACTGAAATTTCCTGAGGGTAGAATTCAAATGTTCTCACCAAAAAAAAAACAAACAAAAAACAAAAAAAGAAGATAAATATGTGAGGTGATGGATATGTTAATTAACCAGATGAGGGGAAACCTTTCACAATGTGTATTAAATCACCATGATGTACACTTTTGAAGTTTCTTGAGTACTAGATCTCAGAGCTGTATTGTACTTATAAGTGCTATAATCAAATGTGCAGCGCTCAAACATTTAAGATATAGAGGAATAAGTAAAAAACCATAAAGTGATTTTTATCTTAGCAGCTGCATTAACTATTGCAGGCATCGAAGTTCTGTGTGTGAACATACCCTACTTGAAGCAACTGAATATATGAGAACCCACATTTGGAGAACAGACACGTTTGCATGGCAAGCCTCTTGCACTTCTTTGATCCCCACTGCACATAATGTTAGTTAAGATATACTAATCCTTGAACATTTGTTTTATATTCTTTCAATAGTGAGTTCTTCTATAGTATCTTGCTTTGGCTGAAAAAGTTTCTACTCATGAGAACTTTAAAAAAAAAGAGAAAGCAATTAAGAATGATGCAAGAAGAAAGGATGAGTTACAAGTCTCTTCCACACTGTGAGCATCATGTAGCCACTGACAGACTTTCATTTTATTTATTTATTTTTAGCTGTGTTGGGTCTTTGTTGCTGCACGTGGGCTTCTCACTGGGGTGGCTTCTCTTGCTGCGGAGCACGGGCTCTAGGTGCGCGGGCTTCAGCAGTTGCGGTGTGTGGGCTTAGTTGCTCTGCCACATGTGGGATCTTCCCGTATCAGGGATTGAAACCATGTCCTCTGCGCCGGCAGGCGGATTCTTAACTACTGCACCACCAGGGAAGTCCCCTGACAGACTTTTATTTTAGATGAAAAAAATCCACACAGCTACTATGGATCATGAGCTTTTCTGGCTTCAGCAATATGTGTCTACTGTACACAATTTCATCCTCATTGATAAAGTTTGTTTCTTCAATTACATCAATTATAAGATTGTCTTGATAAACACATTATAAAAGTGAAGGGTTTTTTTGAAAGCCAAGAAATACTTCTTTAAGTATAATTTATATATGAATTTTTACTTATAAAAAAAGTTATTTTTTCCTTCAGGGGGAAGAATCCAAACACCTTTTTTCCCCTCTGCTATGTAACCTTCTTCCTTTGTGAAGTTATTGACCAGACTACCTTTGTTTCTAGTAATTTCCTGACAATGTTTTCTTTGCCATTTAGTTTTCTGGAATTAGATACAAAAAATAATTTCTCATTCATAGGCATATAGTTCCTTCAAATAAAATGATGTGATAGGATCACATAATCACCAGGTTATATACAAAAGCAAGAATTTAATAGAAATCTTAAATGTCAAAAAAGTTTGGTTTGGGGACTTCCCTGGTGGTCCAGTGGTTAAGAATCCTCCTTCCAATGCAGGGGGCGCACGTTCGATCCCTGGTCGGGGAACAAAGATCCCATATGCCGCGGGACAACTAAGCCTGCGTGCCATAACTACTGAGCCTGAGCGCCACAATTAGAGAGAAGCCTGCATGACACAATGAAAGACCCCACATGCTGCAACAAAGATCCTGCGTGCTGCTACTAAGACCCGGCACAGCCAAAAAAAAGAGTAAAACAAAAAGTTTGGTTTTAAGAAGTTCTTACCTAGGTTTTTTTTTCACTGTTTTCAAAATATATTCTTTCTATATTAATTTTTCTCCCTCCATCAACCAAATCAGTTTTATGAGTCAGAGAATAAAAATATACACTAATTCAGAAGTTCTTCCTCTTGTGCTATCTTACACAGATTTAGAAAGCAGGATGTGTTAACGTCACTTCTTTTTTTTTAATCTCAGGTAGGGAAAATTTCAATAAAGAGACAAAACAAATCCTAAGACTATTATATCCTTTTAAAAAAAATCTAAATACAAAAATAATAAACAGGGCTTAATTTGTTATATGTTTCTATATATTTTTACTAAATAACTTAATGCAAGAAAAATGTTTCAACAACATTTCATTGAAGTCAAAATGCTACATTTTGTGGAGGAAGAAGGCTTGTTCTTTTGTTTTTCAGAGGGTTAGGAGCACAATGGAGGCACAGAAATATTTATCCTTTGAAAAAGTGTCTACTTCCCTGAGTGCCTTAATAATTAAGTGACTATATATTCCCATTTACTTGGAACAGTCCCAGTTTATACCTATTGTATGGTCATCATTCTATTAATATGAATAATATTGTTCATTCTTATAGAGCAACTTTATTCCTTAACGTCATCACAGAAACTCAGGATATTAATAAATGCTTTCCCCTGAGCTCTGAAATGCTAACATTTTAAAGCAGATCAGAATCTGACCAATACTCCAGTCATAACTTTACAACAGAGGTCTGGAACTGATGGCCTAAGGACAACAAGTGTGTTTTGTTTGAATAGCAGTGTTTTAAAAATTGAGAAATTTCATACAAGCATCCAGACTTGTCTTGAAATATCAAGCTTTTGGCAAACTGGGCCTAAAATCTCCTGTGGAAACAATGGGCTACTGCTGTGTAGTTGCTATGGCCTTGAAAGAGGGCATGCTCTCTCCCTTTCACCATTCTCTCCCACTCACCATTGCCTTATACTAGCAGCCTAGCCTGACAGGCATTTGAATTTGAGCCCACAATCTACACCCAGTAAGTCACACCCAGTTATCTTTCCCAGAGATTTTACATTAATTACTTTGTCAACTTAACAATAATTCACTGGAACTTCCGTGTCAGTCCAGTGGTTAGGACTCCTCGCTTCCACTACAGGGGGCCCAGGTTCAATCCCTGGTCAGGGAACTAATCCCGTAAGCCGCAGTGCACGGCCAAAAAAACAAACAAACAAAAAAACAAAACCCAAAACGACCATTCACCATCTTCAGCAGCAGGTCCTCCACAATTTCTACCCTAGAGTTTATATCTTCTAATCAGATACTAAGTAACACAAGAACATGCATAAGAGAAGGATCTAGGGAACGCTACACACTGAAAAACCTTTTCCTACCAAAGTAGTAAAACTTTACTTACCAGTTTGGAATTGGTGACTGGTTTATTTCTTAAAGCTGGGGGTCTATAAGCTGTTGCAACTTTAGGTTCTTCACTAGGTACATCACTTGGAACTGCTTGGTAAGTTATCGCTTTTTCTGGAAATATTCCATCTAAGAATGGCTGCCAAGAAACCTGCCATAACTCTGCATTTGATGGTACATCATACTTGTGTAGGACAGAGCCGGTATAATGCCAAATCTTGTACCCATTATTAACACGTAACCTGGGAGCACATGTGGCTGTTAAAATATGCTCACCATCTGGGCACCAAGCAAAATATGTAGAATCAGAGGCCACCGGTTTAGAAATAAGTTTGTAGTTTTTAACATCCCACACTTCCATTTGCCCCCTCAGATTTCCAAATCCAGCTAGTACTAATATATGTCCATGAGGGCTGTAGTAGGCTGCATTACGAGGGCCAGTTCCAAAGTCAAACACAGGATCACACTTCAAGTTGAAAACTGTTGCTTTGGCAGGCATGAAACCATAAACAGCACAAAACTCAGTAGAACTAGAATTCCAAACTACATCATAAATGGGGCCATTTTTTGCTAGAAAAAGAATATAAAATCCAAGTTAGTGATAAAGAAATACGTATAGTATTATAATATTTAATAGCACAAATTACAATCATAACACTCATAAACACAACAAACACTAAAAAAAAAAATCCAAAAATTTCATGGTATGTTAAAATATTTTTACATGATATACTATGGGGATTAATGTATGATCATAAATTTATTTAAGAACCCTTAATGAATCTTAATTTCTTTTATTTTTTTATAATTGTTTTACGATTTTGTATATTATTATTTGTCTTTAGTACTTTTATTTAAATTTTTTTTTGGCCATGCCGCGTAGCACATGGGATCTTAGTTCCCTGACCAGGGATCAAATCCGTGCTCCCCTGCAGTGGAAGCACGGAGTCTTAACCACTGGACCACCAGGGAAGTCCCTTAATTTCTTGTAAACGTTCTGGCAATGTGGGCTCATAGAAGCATAGGTTATTATTACTATTAAAAAACTAGTTTTTCTTGGAAGAGGTAATATATGCATACAGTAATAAAGATACAAACTATATAAAAAGACATGCCACAAAAATAAGTCCCTCTACGCAAAGGCAGCCCTCTGTTATACTTCTTGCATATCCTTTCAGAGTATTTTTGTTGAAATTAAGCATCTCTCTCTTAAGCACTTAACACACACACAAAAAGTTCTAAACCTTTGTTGTTTTCATTTAATACTCTTGGAAATTTTTCCATGTAAGCACACTGAGCTCTGCCTCATTCAGTTGCACTGTATTCCATTACAAATCTCGCTGTTTATACTCCACTGTAAATGTACACAAATACATCTGTAGGAGAGAAACTGCCTGGTCAAAGGGCACATACATTTACTTCATAATGTACCACCACAAGGCCCTTCAAAGAACTTGTACCAGTTTACACTACCAGTAGTGTTTTTTTTTTTTATTACTAAATTTATTTATTTTTGGCTGCGTTGGATCTTTGTTGCTGTGCATGGGCTCTCTCTAGTTGCGGCGAGTGGGGGCCACTCTTCGTTGCGATGGCTTTTCTTGTTGCGGAGCACGGGCTGTAGAGCACAGGCTCAGTAGTTGTGACGCACGGGCTTAGCTGCTCCGCGACATGTGGGATCTTCCCGGACCAGGGCTCGAACCCGTGTCCCCTGAATTGACAGGCAGATTCCCAACCACTGCACCACCAGGGAAGCCCTACCAGTAGTTTTTGATAGCAAAGATTCTCCCCTCACTCTCACTCATACTGTTTCATATTTTTATCTTTGCCAACCTACTAAGTGAAAAATTGTATCTTGTTTTCCTTTATTATAAATGAAGCACCTTTTAGTATACTTATATATAATTTTATTTCTTTTTTGTGGACTATTTTTTAATGTCCTATACCTATTTTTCTCTCCTGTTATTGGTCTTTTATTGTTACACTTGAGATATTAACAAAATTCACCTTTTCTCATATTTATCCCTTGTCTAAAACTTTTTTTCCCTAATTTTTTGTTTGTTTTAATTTATGGACTCTTTTCTTCTCCCAGTGTAGATATCTGTAACTTCATATACTAAAATTTATCACTTTCCCCATACGACTTCTACTTTGTTTAAAGTCTTTTTCTACTTTAAGATTAGAAAAATATACGTATAGCTGATTCACTTTGCTGTAGCTGTATAGCAGAAACTAACAACATTGTAAAGTAACTATACTCCAATAAAAATTAAAAAAAAAATTAGAAAAAAATTCTCCCACATTTTCTTCTAGTTCTGTAGTTTTAGATACAATTTTTTGGCCCAATTGGAACTTATTTTGGTAAAGAATTAGCAATAGTAACTTTCTGTTCCAAATAGCTAGCCAACTGTCCCCAAACCATATATTAAATGATCAATATTTTCCTGCATTGATTCAAATGCTGACTTTATTGTATGTCAATGGCTTTGGAAGTATGGATCTCTTTGTGGATCCTATTGTGTTCCACTGATTTATCTGCTTATCCATAAGCCAGAGCCAAAATGTCTTAATTACAATTGCTTTACATTTTAATATCTAATAGTATCAGAATCCCTCCTTCGCTACTCTTTTTTTCGCAAAGTTTTCAAAACATTCTTGCATGTTTATTTTTCAATATCAACTTTAGAACCAGCTTATCTAGTTGTAAAAAAGAAAATCTACTGGCATTTTAGTTTAATTTTTAGATCAATTTGGAGAGAAATGACATCTTGGTAAAGTTATTAAAGCTTATAGTTTGCCCCTCAGAAGTTTTAAAGTTTTCTTCCCATCAGTCCTATATATTTCTTTTTTGTTGCTGTATATGGAATCTTTCCTTCCATTTTGCTTTTTAAGAGGCTGTTGTTTATGCTGTAACTTCATCTGATGAGCAGAGATGATTCGATTTTCACCTTTCAAAACTGTATACTTATTCTCTTGATCAGGTACACTGACTAGGTCTTTCAGAATGTTAAATAATAAATGGAAGGGAGGCGGGTCATCCTTGTTTTGTTCCTGATTTGAATGGGAATACACAGTTTTTGAAAGAAAGGTTACCTTACCCTTACATGTTCAATTTAAAATAAAAAAGATTAGGGAGTTGCCAGAATTTTAAAACTAGTTTTTCACAGTTAACTCATCAAAACAAAATATGAAGTGGTTAAAACTCTTCAGTTCTGAAGATAGTGCTAAACATGCTACACCAGCTTGCTGTCATAATTAATTAAACAAGTCCCCAAAGAGCTATTACAATGGAATTATCTCACTCAGCAAGTTCCCTACTAAACTGCTGGCATAACTAAATTAACTAATTGGATTCTGTCAAAATAAGGTATGTTTGGGGATGATAAGAGGAATTTTATCTTAAAGGTTATTAAAATATGTGAGTTCTATCACTTGATCAAGAACTTAGATGATATCATCTTTATGGCACTGTAGTTTTTACTATCATTTATTCTATTAAAGGAAGACTGCTGGAACACTCACGTAATTGCACCACAGCACTTTCTCCATTTGTGGCAATGTAATGCAGCGTCTGTTCCCCATAGTAGGAAGCTCCTGTCTTGTCAACTTCAGTACTAGCTATTACCAACACAGCAGTAGCTGTAAGGGTAAAAACTTTAATTAGATTTAAAACACAAATTAAACTAATGGTGATTGTAACAAAGCACATGTAAATTTTCACTGAATAAGCACTGATACTCTTTTCTTTTTCTATACACATAGGAATATAAGTCTAAATTAATGCTTGATAAACAAAATGGGAGATAAAATATATTTATCATACCTTTTTTATTCCATAGCATTGTAACCTTATCAGCCTTAAAGAAACTTTTATTGGCTAAAGCTGCATGAGGTCCATCAAAGTTGGGGTACTGATATAATCTAACAAATGAAGGTGCACCCTTACTTCCTGGAACATAGACAGCCACCTAAGATACACAGACATAAATAATGACTTAAATTTTTTGAAGCATATAAACTAAGATGGACATGTTTTTAAAGTCACTAAAAACTAGGAAAAGGTTTAATCTCATAATATTCCACATGAACAAACAAAAACATTAGCAGTTACCTTGTACGGCTGGGGTCCAGGTGATAACACAAAATCATTAATTTTTTTCAAATGCAACTTACTTGCAAATGTATCTAAAAAAAAGTAAATGGTATTAGATTAATGAGAGAAGCTAATAGAAATATCTCAAACTCTGAATGCATTATAAAAGGTTAACGTAACTATACACAAAACGGCTCACTGTAGTCTCATGTCGGTCAGGCAGAGTAACAGAGTGGAAAAAGCATGGGTGAGTGAGACAGACCTATGCTTGAATTCCTACTCAGTCACTGTGTGACCTTGGGCAAGTAATGGGATTACATACCTAATTCCTAGTGTGCAGTGCCAGGCACACAGTAGGTATTAAATAAATATCAGTTCTCTTCTCTTAAATCTCTGAACTAAAGTAGTCTTAGAGCCCATTTGATGGGACAGATGACCCTAGCTTGCTACTGTAGAACGTGGAAATGAAAATTCTGTAACTAATGTGATAAGCAGATCCACAACAATGATAATCAACAATAGCAACTATAACGATGGCCGATATTTGTTGAGTGCTTACTCTGTGCCAGGCAGTAAGAAACCATGTTATGAACACTACACTCTCCTAGTTAATGGGATCAAGAGCTATTACTCTTTCTTTGTTCAAATATAGAGACCAACAGCTATTCAAAAGTAGCATACCAAACTGCTAATCTGGCAGCCCCCTTCTTCTGGCATGCTCATAAAGAGGCAAGGAAGATAAGCGAGGAAGCTAACCCCAAATTAGTGGGGAAAGGATTAAGCCTCAAAAGCAGGAAATTGAAGGGTAATGCTAAATGACTGTGTAGATGGTGTCAAAATCAGCCTGCATGCCATCTTCTGTACATGTGAACATTTGCCAATTCCCATTCTACTTTCTCGACTTATGATGGGGTTATGTCCTGATAAACCCATGGTAAGTTGAAAATATCGTAAGTTGAAAATGCATTTAATAAACCTTATGTACTGAACATCATAGCTTAACTTAGACTACCTTAAATATTAAGTGCTCAGAACACTTAATATTAGTCTACAGTTGAGCAAAATCATTAAACACAAAGGCTATTTTATAATAAAGTGTTGAATATCTCATGTAATCTATTGAATAATCAACTGAAAGTGAAAAACATAATGTCTGTACAGGTCCAAAAGAGTTCTAAGTGTATCAATTGTTGACCCTTGTGATCATGTGGCTGACTGGGAGCTGTGGCTCACTGCTGCTGCCCAGCATCACGAGAGGGTACCATTCCACATGGCGCTAGCCCAGGAAGAGATTGAAATTCAAAGTACAATTTCTACTGAATACATAGCACTTTCACACCATCATGAAGTTGAAAAATCTTAACTCAAACTATTGTAAGTCAGTGACTGTACTAAAAAGTGTTCAGTCACCAATGGAATATTCTAAGGACAAAAGGAACTGCAAAACTTTCTTCTTTAAATTATTTTTCAGTAACCATGTTATAGGTGTTACTATTGGTATTGCTATTCTAAGAATGCTATGTGGTCAATGAAGAATAAAGCAAATGAATAATTATGTGGATGTGATATTCTCAAACTATCACCCCTGTTATCCCAGAGAAACACATTCTTGGTGTTGGCAAAAGGCAATACAGATATAAGATTAAAAAAAAAAAAAAAAAAAAAGGCCTAGAAACAATGATCAATCAACACAGTAGCAATGAGAATCCTCTACACCCAGACTGTGGTCTCTAAATACCATTTTCCACTAAAAGGGAGCAGAGTATATTGGAGAATTGGCTGATTCTAGGTGTATAGCAAGAAATATACAAGATAATCCTAGAATGATTTGTCCTACCATATAGCAAAAAAGTCATTAAAGACTAATTGACCAATGATGGGACAATTTGAAAATCAATAAGAATAGTAATTAAAATGGACTGAAACACATCATGTTTAAATCCATAGTTCATTAGGTTGGGGGTGGGGACTAATCGGTTGCAATGGAGATTGCTAGAGAAAGAACTCATTTTATTAAAAGTGATAAAGGAGAAGAATATTTATTTTGCCTTTCCCATATAAATGGTCCACTAGGTAACCAAATAGTAGAAAGGGGAATTTCTCCTTATAGAGGTAGTACAGCTAATAAATGATAGGGGAAGGAGGGAAACTATAGTATCACCAATTTTTAACCACGCATTGAACATTAACGCCAATTAACCATACAAAATTAAAGACAATGAGACATTATGTGCTTCTTGATAAAAGAATTGAACACGGCCTTATGATGTAGTCTTGCCCTCAGCTCCCCAAAAAAGAACTTGAAGCTGATCAACTCTAGATCCAAATAGTTATTTACAGGAAACAGATGAACATGTTAACTTACAGAATGGGATACAAGAGCAAAACTCAAATATGGGAGTATATATAAGACAAGTAACTTTGTTTCTTAAATAATAAATTGCAAGGGGGAAAAAAGAATGGAGAGGGAACTTATAGCTTAAAGAAACTTAAAAGATATATAAATCAATTGCAATGTGAAGGACCTTATTTGGATCCTGAGTTTTAAAAAAATTATCACATTTTCAATTATTAGAAATTTGAACACTGACCAGATATTCTATAATCTGTGATAATGGTATTATGACTAAGTTTGAAAAAAATATTAAGAGCCCTAATCTTCAGAATACATACTGAAATAGTTATAGGTAAAATTATATGATGTCTACAATTTTCTTTAGCAGAGTAGAAGAGATGGTAGGTGGACAGATGCATGGATGAAGAAGGTTTGGCAATGGGCTGATGGCTATGGGACTAGGTGTCTACTTTTGTATTTGAAATTCTACACAACAAAATATTTTAAAAATTTGTATCACAGAATTTCAATAGCAACTAAACTCAGAAAGAGGTACTCAAATGTCTTAATAGTAATTATTAGATAGTAAAAGTTTATTATAAAAGAATGTTTGTGTTATAAAGTTTTACTAGCAATTACACATGGAGTTATTCAAATGAATTACTATAACAGCAACTGTTAATATATTAATAGTATTTAGGAGAACCCTATGATACCATATAAGGCAATAAAAACTGTACATATTTATAGCAAATAATAAAATTATTTCATAAATCTTTCCATACTAAAATTGTTGTTTTCAAAGAAGTGAACTTCATTGTTAACATTTCGGGCACAAAGAGTTTCATCTTCTGACCAGGATGGACACCTACATTGAAAAGAAAGAATATTAAAAAATTTTAAATAGAATGTAACATCATATGTTAACATGTTAAAGTTTATGATATTGTTTACTATTTAAGGAAAAATACTTATAAATATGATGTCAAGTCAGTTACTAATAGTTTTAGTCAGCATATATAATAGAAAAATATTATTCCTTTTGATTCAAATACTAAATAAAAGATCAAGTTTTTACTCTATTACATTCTCACATACAAAATCCTTAAAGATCTAGATTTTGATCTGAGAAGTTATTTTCTAAATCAATACCAGAGAAAAAAATAACATACAACAAAGATATTTAAAATATTTAAAAATAATTAGTATTTTAAAGCATTTATTTACCAATTTTGCATTTTTTTCTGGATGAAAGACTTCAAACACGTCCCAGTTTTCACATCATAAAGTTGTAGGTTAGGTATCCCAGCTGTATCATCTTTAGAAGCTGCCATAAAAACAAAAATTTTTGCAGTAATTGTCTCCTAACACTAGTAAAAAGATTTCATTCTTAGAAAAAATTTGAACAAGATTATAAAGATCGGGTAAGAGCTGCTTTAAATCAACTTTCCCCTTTAGCTTTAATTATAGATTTAATCATCCATTCCTAAAGCTATGACAATATGACGGCTGTCTGAGCAGAAGTTTGTTATTTCTGAAATGAGTTAATTACTACAGTTTTTAAGAATACTTAAGAGATTAAGTGTGACATAGCTTGCTGTTAAACAGATTAAACTGTCTTATCACGAAAGCTGTGTCTGTAAGTCACACACATGAAAAAAAGTTATATAAAACCACTCACAGTCTTCAACTGATTCTCAATTTCCCTTTTACTTACTTGGAAAAATAATATTCATTAGAGTCCATGCCTCTTGGAAGAACGAACTCAGGAAGTTCATAACCCAACAATGAGCTACTATCATATATTTATTCAACAATATCCACATTATTACAAAATGCTTCTTAAAATAAGCCCTATACCGGGACCCAATATTTTATCACTGATCTATGAAGCACAGCTATATATTGGGTTGGCTAAAAAGTTCATTTGGATTTTTCTGTAAGATGTTATGGAAAAACCCAACGAACTGTTGGCCAAGCCAATAAAATGTTCATATAATGTATATTAGATCTTTAAATGCATTAGAAAATGACACACCATTTCCTACCTTTGTCACACCATAAACATTTCTCAGATGTTGTGTCTACTGTACTTCCTCTTTCATTTATAATTATATAAAACGATTTTTATTTTAAAGGTCATTATTCTTAATTTTTGCGATCTTCTCTATCCATTGGTTATTTACTTTATAAATTTTCCCTTGAGCTTTTTTCTTTTCCTCTATCTCATGATGGATCTTCTCACTAACTTACTATACCTTGAAATTACTTAAAGTACATTCTATTTGGGGAATACAAGATTCATTGTCAATTAAAAATATTCTCAAACACTATTTACTATCATAAATATTAATTACTTTCCTATAAGTTTATAAACCTCCTTTTTTTTCCTCACTGAGTTGGTCCTGTCAGAATATTTTTACAATTGGAAAATACTTACTAGTGTAAGGCTGCCACGTTGCCAGGACAGTGTTTTTTGGCGAGAACTCAAGGCAAACTGTCTTTGGAAGGTCGAAGGAGTGCAGTTGTCCCTTGTTAGTGACATTGATAACATTTATTCTGGTTTCAAAAGAAATTACTTCAGCAATGAAACACTGTTTCACAATAGCCAGCACTATCCAAAACATTCATACTTCTTTTTAAGTACAGATCACTCTAAAGTGTTCATTCCTCATAAAAATCAATTTTCAGTCAGTTCTAGAAAATATCCAATAAACACTTTAACGTAAAAGAGTGTACATTTTACCAAAAGGCCCCTATTTAAGGCTGGTGTTGGGAAGTAGTATAGAATTTGCACAAAGATACAATAGATACCACCTTCAACCAAAAAGGAAAAAACAGGCCTTTAAGCGAACACAGAACAAATCTACAGACAAGCTGACGAATTTCAAATCCAAGAGAAAATGAAAAGTATCTATTTTTTAATTTGAGTAAATGGAAACTGCAGCGGCTAGGGAAATCAGCAAGGATACTTTTGATGTCTATAAAAATCTCAGAAGCAGTCTACAAAAGATATTACTGTAAGAATTATCGTGGTACAATGACAAAAAAGACAATAATTGTAAAAAAAAAAAAGCAGTTTCCACTTTTGGGGACACTTTCTATGAACCATGTTCTGGTTTAACCACTTTATGTACATTTTCTCATTTAATCCTCACAACAATCTCATAAAACAGGTATTATCATCTCCATTTTACAAATGGTAAAACTGAAGGTTAGAAAAATGAAATGATCTGATGATTTGCCCAAGAGCATACTCCTAATAAATGCCAGAGCAATGCTCTGAAACCTGTTTGGCCTGACTTGCTCTTACGTAGTCCTTGTGGTGAAAGAAAGAAAGAAAAAAAAAAAGATACTCCATCTCATTGCAGAAGTTCCTTAAAGTTACTTTGTTCAACTCAAGTTTGAGGACGCTGGGTTAGGATAAGTGGCAACTGGTAAGAATAAACAATTACCATATATTATTTAAACACAGAAACAAACACACACACTTATGACTGTAGATTCTTTACAACTTACTGTAAATTACATATTTTAGAATTACATGAAGCTTTCTTTTTTGTTGTTGTTAATAAACTTTAAAGTTATTCTTAGTTTAATGAAGGGTGTTTATTTTAATTTAATAAGCACACATTTAAGGAAAAATCAGTTATAGCTCCTGACTTAGTTAACCGTGAACCCAGCAAAGACTACAATCAATACACTATATCTGTTTCTCTTGACCCAGGAACAATATGTATTGTTGTGGCTGCAGCACCTTAAGGAAATAAATGCCAGAAGCAGGTATAAAAAAATCTATTAAAAAGATGGACACAACATGTGGGGACATATTAAGAGGATTGAGTTGAATCCAACAGAAAACAAAGTGGAGATCTGACATATAAAAAATTAATAATAATTGCCAAAGTGAAAATAGACTTACTCAATAAACTGTAAGCTAGTAGAATAAGGGATACCTCAAAAAGATAATAGGCAATGAAAAGATGTATGATATGTCCCATCAGATAGTAAATTTCTATCAACTCATTACTCAAATATTGTAAACTAAAATATGGATTTAGGGACTTCCCTGGCGCAGTGGTTAAGACTGCACTCCCAATGCAGGGGGCCTGGGCTCGATCCCTGGTGGGGAACTAGATCCCACATGCATGTCGCAACTAAGAGTTCCCATGCCACAGCTAAGACTCAGCGCAACCAAATAAAAATAAATAAATATATATATAAATATTAGAAAAATAATAAAATATGGATTGAAAAAAAACCCCCAAATACCCACAATAGGTTACACCTAAAGAAATAAGAAAAGTTGAGAGTACGTCCTTTCTTTGAGGCTGAGAGTAAGACTGTCTGTTAACACTGTGAATAAGACCCAATATAATTATATTCTTAATAATTTTAGAGTAGTAGTTTGTTGGTTGGATTCAATAACTTAAAAAAAAATAAAATACTGATGAACATTTTTAATTATAAAAGCTAATTCTGCCAGCTACTTATAGTCATAGAAATGAATCAACTAATTCAACACAATCATTTTAGCATTTTTAAAAATCATGTGTTAATCCAATCTGACCTGATAGCTGAAAGACCTCAGAATATAGTACCACTGTGTAAGAAACATTTAAAATATACTTTTCAAAAGGATGCAATCATTTTTCCCCCTTTAAAAAACCTAAGATATTATATCTGGCTAAAAACAACAAAAATAACTTTAAACCAAGCAACAAATATTCAGGCATTTTCCTGCTGTGAACTGAAATACAGTGACTATGGAAAATTGAAAAGAATTGGTTTTCTAAGTAAAATTATGAACACTGAACCAAAATACTTTTTTTTTTGCAAGATCAATTTTGTAATCTGATTATTTTATGTAATACAGACTATACCAAACATACTTTTGAATAACTTATATTTAGATGACATGCTGTTATACACAATAAAACTAACAGTAATAAATATAGACAGTTGTTAATAAGTTAACAGCAAAGATATAAGGTATCTACCATGAACAAGCAAAGAGAGTTACTCTCTAAATGTTAGTGCAGAACTTAAGAAACCCTAACCAATCACTTAGAGCACTATTTAAAACAACCTCTCAGGGCTTCCCTGGTGGCGCAGTGGTTGAGCGTCCGCCCCCCGATGCGGGGGACACGGGTTCGTGCCCCGGTCTGGGAAGATCCCACATGCCGCAGAGCGGCTGGGCCCGTGAGCCATGGATGCTGAGCCTGCGCGTCCAGAGCCTGTGCTCCGCAACGGAAGAGGCCACAACAGTGAGAGGCCCGCGTACCGCAAAAAAAAAATAAATAAATAAAATAAAATAAAATAAAACAACCTCTCAGCTTCTTCTGCATTGAATTAATTGCCCTTTTTTTTTTTTTTTTTTGCGGTACGCGGGCCTCTCACTGTTGTGGCCTCTCCCGTTGCAGAGCACGGGCTCCGGACGCGCAGGCTCAGCGGCCATGGCTCACGGGCCCAGCCGCTCCGCAGCATGTGGGATCTTCCCGGACCGGGGCACGAACCCATGTCCACTGCATCGGCAGGCGGACTCTCAACCACTGCGCCACCGGGGAAGTCCCATATGTTACTTTTTAATTCTAAGTAACTAGAGAACTCAAAGAAGTCCTGGCACATAAATAGAAACTAACAACTTTGTAGATGTTCTATGGATGTTCTATTGGAGATAATACCTAACAGCACCAACACATTAAAAGATGGACTTTATAAATGACATCCAAATACATGTTATTCACATAAAACAATTATGTTTTATATTCACAACACACACATAAAATGTTATATAAATGAACACTCACTTTTCTCCGTTGCCCCAGGCAAACAAGGTCCCATCCTTACTAAAGGTACAGGTTTTGCAATTTTTCCCAGATTCTCTGAAAATAGTAAGAAAAAAAGCTTAAATTCATAAGCGTTAATACTTTTTTTAAAAATCTGATTAAAAATCCACAATCTTACCACAAATTTAATGACTAAGAACTTACATAAATTTTAGAAAATAATTCCAAAATGCTTTAGTCTACCAAAAATACTTTCTCGCTTAAAATGCAGTGCCAACTACCACTGTAAGGCTGGAAATTGATTTTATACCAACAGACCAATGTTAAGTAAGAAATAGAGCCCTTTTGGGTAAATAACTAGTTGGTACGAAAACCCAAAAACGTAGGTGTATGTGTAAGCTACCAGCTGTCAGCCCTTATCTTGAGAGAGCTGAAGGATTTCAACACGGAGGTTTTGTGAAGAATTTCCCAAACTACCTGCATAACAAAACAATGGTGGATAAAATATCCTCAAGCGGCCAAGAGGTGACCCTGGATTTCAAGGACAAAGACCTTCCACCAATTTCTCACGTGCAGAGACAGAAAGTATAACAACGATAAGAGGATCTTCACATTAAAAAAATATGGATGCAGGATTCTGTACAAAAACTAACCTGTGGAACTCGAACTTCTTGGCAACCTTCTATCAAACGATCAAAACTTTATGTACTGTATTTCTCAACTGGAGATGGCTACTGTGAGTACATCTCCCAGTGATAATGAAGACCCAAACAGAAATGTGTGCATGTGTGTACAGTAGATGTCCATATGTGTAGTCACAACATTAGATCAGAACTTTGTGGCTAACAAATATTTGAATTGTCAAATAACGACACACACAGAACTGACCAGTACACCCCTTCTAAACCGGACAATGTCTTTGTTTCTGTTGTTGTTGTTTTAAATAAATTTATTTATTTTATTTATTTTTCATTTTTGGCTGCGTTGGGTGTTCGTTGATGTGTGCGGGCTTTCTCTAGTTGCCGCAAGTAGGGGCTACTCTTGGTTGCGGTGCGCGGGCTTCTCATGGCAGTGGCTTCTCTTACTGTGGAGCACGGGCTCTAGGCACACGGGCTTCAGTAGTTGTGGCTCGCGGGCTCTAGAGTGCAGGCTCAGTAGTTGTGGCGCACGGGCTTAGTTGCTCCGTGGCATGTGGGATCTTCCTGGACCAGGGCTCGAACCCATGTCCCCTGCATTGGCAGGCGGATTCTTAACCACTGCGCCACCAGGGAAGTCCTGGACACTGTCTTTGCATTAATTCATCTGAAGATGACATTTGTGTTTCTGCAATCATACAATAATGGTAGCTTATCCTCAGTGTATAGTTACTAAAACATTTTTTTCTCACTCCCTTACATAAATAGCTATGACCAAGATGTCCTCCATTCTATACTTGTGCAACTTATTTCTGAACCTTAAGGCAGAATTTTACAATTATTCTTTTTAAATCTTACCCAACTTTTGGTCTATTATTCCAGCCTACTGATATCTACTTATATCTTCATTTTCCCTTGTAAAAGCATTAGTCATTCCTCACAGATTTAAGTAAAATATAAGTTATAAAACATAATTCTAAGCTATCATCTACATTAATTATGAGAATATTGGATGACTTTTTAACAAGCTCCTGTGGCTCACCAATAGTCCTTCCCTCAAACTAAATCAACTTATTAGTCAGCTGACTTCACAGCTCTTAACCAATGACAACTCTGTCACTAACATCATTCAACCAAAAGACTTTCTCATTTCTCACATACTTTGCTAAAATCATGTTTATAGTTCTATTCTGATGTGTCTGGAAATTCTACTCAGAAAGGAAATGAGATAAACGGGAAACAATTTATTCTTAGCAAGCTCATTTTGACTCCAATAATTACCTCCTTAATGTAATGATTATAAATTGTCTTTTTAATAACTCATTCTAGAATTCTGTTTAAGAATGAAGGCAAGCTTCCTAGACTATAGTATCCAGACTTCAATTCTTTTCTTAATTTTGGCACTTGGAAAATTTTGTCTATTTCCTTCTGGAACAACCTTTTAAATGAAAAATTTCAAATATATACAAAAATAGAGCAAAAGTATGATAACCCCCCTACACACTTATCACCAAGCTTAAATAATTATTAACTCATGGTCAGTTTTCTTTAATCTACTCCCTACTTTCATATTTAATGCCAGAATATTTTAAAGCAAAACCAGATGTCATATCATTTTACTCTATACTTCAGTATGCATCTCTAACTGACGAGGGCATTTTTAAAAAAGAGAACCACCACCATGCCACTTTAACTCATGAAATTAACAATAATTCCTTACTATCATTTAATAGCCAGTATTTGGATATCCGGTTTTTTAAAAGCTCCCCAAGTCATTCTAATGTGCAGCCAAATTCAAGGACCATTCATCTAAAAGCTTGATTAGAAGCAGATTTTTAATAATCTTCATAGAAGGTAAGTACCTCATAGTTCCTATTGCAACTTACCAGGAGACACATAATGTCTCCTTGTTCTGCTCTTAGTGATGCTGCGATTGTACTGGACTCATTATGCGCCTGCTCAGACTCACCTAATCCTTCCTGCTCCCAGGCACCAGCTATTCAACGAAGAGACCTGGCCACCTCATCTCCTAACACCACTGGTTGTCTCAGACTCTCCAAGAATGAAGGCCCCATTTCAGCACGGCTTCCATTATGCCTATTGCAGTAGCAGGAAGAGAAGCACGGGCACTCAGATTCAACCCGAACAGATCAAAAGAAGATTCTGGCTGCAGACCAATTTCGTACCCATCCTCTTCAAAACAGATTGTTCTAAGGCACAGTGGTTCTATACAACCTCTCTGGAGAAATTCTGCATGACCAAGCAACTTGGATGGATTTTGTGAATCTGTGGTCAGTTCAGTGCACCTCACTCTGTATTTGCTTTCACTTCTTCCTTGTCTCATTTCCTTCCCCCCTCACTCCTGCTGCCTTGGGATTGCACACCCCAATGAAGCGCAGCACAAAAGCTTTAACACAGACTCTTATTTTCTAAAGTGGTGCTTTTCAAATATTAATGTGCATACAAATCACTGAGGAGCTGGTTAAAATACAGACTTTGATTCAGTAAGCTGCGAAGGGCCTGAGATGTTCTGATGTTTGATTTCTGCACTGGCTCAAGGTGATGCCAGTATGGCTGATCTTGGGCCCATACTTCCTGTAACAAGGTTCTAGAGAACTGAGTCTAGTAAAAAACAATGGTCAATAGAGTCAGATGATGGCAGCCTGATTATAAAGTTCCCTATCAACAGTTCATCTAACAGCATCTTTTAATGATCATTTGCGTAGATCAGTCGTTCTCAAAGTGTGGACCCTAGACTTGCAGTGTCAGCATTACCTAGGAACTTGTTAAAAATTCTAATTCTTGGGCCCCTGCCCCAGATCTAATGAATCAGAAAATCTGAAGAGGGAACAGTATCCTGTGTTTTAACAAGCTCTTCAGATGACTGTGATGCATGCAAAAGTTTGAGAACCACCGATACATGACTTCTTTAGGATAACGAAATGGTGATTATCTAATCCCATCATTCTTTTTAAATTTATTACTGTTCTATAAAGAAGTTTTCCTCATCAACAATTTGGTTACTGAAAAATAGTTTGTACAGGAAAGGCAACATAAATGCTTGATTTTTTTCTTTCTTTATCAATTTTCAAAGTAATGAACAAGGATCCCATCAATTTCTAATGCTGACCAATAAGATTTGGAGGGAGGAGGAGTTTTTTACAGACTACTTATATACTTAACACATCTTAATTCTTAGAGTCATTATTCTTCTTAATGCTCAAATTGTCCCATCTAAGGTTGGTATAAACCCCTTCATGTTGACTCCTGTGACAGTTTAGCAAAACCCCATTAGCCTTTTATAACTTCCTTGCTTTCTGGCACAAGATATGTATGGCTCAACTCATACATTTTTTGTCCTATGCCTGGAGTTGACCACTCCCCCAAGGAACTGGTTCCTTTTAGTGAAGAATGGCATTTAGAAATCATAATCTGTGACGTATTTACTGCTACCAGGTTATCACTGGCTCTAGCCCTTTAGAGTGGACAGAACTACGAAATACAAATGTTTTTATGAAAAGAAATCATGAATTCACATTGATACATGCAAGTCTATCTCCCCACTTCACTCTTATGCTGAAACTTTGGTTCCTAATGACATTAATATAATTATTTATTTGTTTTACCCTACAATAGATTTAAAAGGATAACATCAATTTTCTATTAATAATAAAACTATTGAATGCATTTAAGAATATTGTACATCATCATATGGTTATGTCACCAACTTAATATAAAGCTAGGTTCACTTGTTCCCATTTTCCATTTAAATATTTTTTTAAATTTAAAACAATTACGTGGTCCAAAGTCGAAACTATATATACCAAAGTTCATTTACAGACATGTCCCCTGGATCTTGCAATTCTCTCTCCTCCTATAGATAATGACTTTTGTTAGTTTTTGGTTTACCTTTCCATTATTTCTTTTTGGGAAAAATGTCTCTCTATTTATCTAGCTATATATTTATATGTATATATTTTTTGTATATTTCTTATACTTTTTCATTCTATAATTTATCGAAGATTATAGGCAGTGGTTTGGCTATCACATTTACTGGTTTTTCCTCAGTCCCTAAGATAAAAGTCTTCTAAGCCAGAGGCATGAACTGAATTACACTATTGCCTACACCTTTTCTTTTAAACATGCTTAAGCTATTATTTTCAAATCTAAAGATCATTTTTCTTGATAGAGAATATGTATTCTTTCATTCTTTCCATCTTCTGTTAATATTATATAATATGTCCCAAGAAACTAGCTTATCTGTTCTTTTTCTTTTTTGTTCAGAATATAACAACAAAAATACTTTAGAGTGCATTGTATAGTTCTCTGTAACATTACTCGACAAAATAAACCATACCTTGGAAACACTGTGCTTTCTGTAAAATGTGGTGGTCCATTCACCATGTATAGTCCTTCTGACCCTCGGACTAAAGAAAAAAAAGGGAAAGAACCACCATTACTTTGTTAATAAATACTCAGTTATCACAAATGTTTAAAAAAAAAGAAGCTTTCAGTCAAAATACTAATGAAATCATTAAACATTTCATAGAACTATCAAACATCAGCATTAAAAGGGCACACTTTTCTTCCTCTTGCATAAAAATCATATAATCGCTGAGAAATAAATAGGTAATGCAATGGACTGAATGTGTCGCCACAAAAATCCTCATGTTGAAACCCTAATCCCAATGTGATGGGATTGGAAGGTGGAGCCTTTTAGGGGGTTATTAGATCACAAAGGTGGAGTCCTCATGAATGGGTTTAGTACCTTTACAAGAAAAACACAGAGGATACAATAAGTTGGCAGTCAACGAACAAGAGGGTCCTCACCAGACCTGACCATGCTGGCACCCTGGTCTCAGACTTCCAGCCTCTAGAACTGTAAGAAATAAATTTCTGTTGTTTATAAGCTACCCAGTATGTGGTACTTTGTTACAGCAGCCTGAACTGACTAAGACAGGTAATATCCCTCTTACTTCTTTTCCTATAGAGCAAATTCATTTGGTCTCTAAGGAGACTACTTCAATAAATCCACTTTTATCTATCTTACAAGAAATCTATGCATTTGCATTGAGATACAGCATTCATACTTATATTCCTTCATTCAAATGGAAAAAAGTGATCTTAGTATTATGTTTTCACATTATTTTCTAATCTCATTTTCAAAATGTATGGATGTTGGAAACAGAATTAGGAGCTGAGTCTAAGTTAAATCTTCTTTGTATCAGCTTACTCTCTCAAGTAACTTTTATCATTAAAAACTCAAAATTGTAACTGTCACCAGTGAAAGGCAGTTGTACTATAGTAGAAAGGACATGAACTCAAAGGTAGACCTCAGTTCCTATCTGATTGTGGAATCTTAGATCCTCCCCACCTCTGAATCTGTGCCCCAATCAGCAAAATATAAACTTTAAAATACTGTGTGCTTTATGTAAAATAATAACATAAAAATATAGTATAAATTCATTCAAAGTTCTTAAAAAATATGACATTATTAATATATTTACAATTTCTCAAGCTAAGAGAACAAGCAGGATGAGATACATTCATTTACTAAACTCCCAATGATAGTAATATTCGAAAAAATTAAGTGGGAACAAAGTTCAAGATTAAACAAGCAGAAACATCTACAGAACTAGATTATACTTTTTTAAAATGACTGAATTAGAAGCTTCTAAAGCTGAACCAAATAAAATGATTCATTCATTCAGCAAATGCTTACTGGAGGAAAAAGAAACTACCACCAAAACCTTATGTTGAGTGCTGCAGATACAATAGGGAGGAAAATCAGCCTGTCCCTGACCTCACTAATCAGATAATTAGTCAAATATATGGAAATCTATAACTGCATTTAGTGCTACAAAGGAAAGATATAATAGGCTACTACAGTGAATAATATAGAGTTTTAATCTAAAAATGGAAGGTTAGGGAAAGCATCCTTGAGTAAGTGATTTGTGTGCTGAGATCTGAAAGATGAACAGCAGTTAACAAGCAAGGAGAACAGTAACAGTCACAGAAACTCCGTGACAAGAGAGATGACAGCGTCACAGGAATGGAAAGGAGGCCTGCGTGGCTGGAAGGAGGTGGATCTGGAGAAGAAAACAGGGCTCAGACCAAGCAGGATCCTGTGGCTTAAGTTAGGCAACGTTGGACTGCAGCCTAAGAATGTTGGGAAACTTCAAAAAAGTTTTAGGCAGATTTTTAAAACCAGACTTGCAATTTGAAAAGCTCAACTTGGTACAGTGTAGACAGTGAACCAGAAGGCAGTAAGATGTGAAGAAACTACTCAAGATGGTCTGCAGTAGTCCTACAGAAGAGATAATAGAAACTTTGGGAATTCCCTGGTGGTCCAGTGGTTAGGACTCCAAGCTTCCACTGCCAGGGGCCTGGGATCCATCCCTGGTGGAGGGAACTAAGATCCTGCAAGCCGAGCAGCACGGCCACAAAAAAAACAAAACAATACAAAACTTGGACTAGGGTAGGGCAGTGGAAATGGAAAGTGGAGAATAAGTGTTCAATATTCAAGAGAGAAAACTGACAGGACTTGGTGATGAGTAACTATTTTATCAGCTAGAACTCCTGCTAGCAGCAACAGTATAAGAGCTGAAGAAAGGAAAAAGTTTTACTGAAGTCCATGGCTACAATTTCACTTCCTTCCTTTTCTGCCAGCTATTCACAAATCTCCCACTCTTCAGCAGCAAAGTTGGTAGCGAGGGGCCACTCTTGGCTCCAACTCTGATCCCTATATCCTTTCCCTTCTCAAGGGACAGTTCTCATAACATCAATTTTCTACCTGTAAATTAACTAGCTCAATCTTCAGATATTGAAAATAATATAATCTACCTTCCCAAAGTAAATAATTTAAAGTTAGACTGAGGGAATTCCCTGGTGGTCCAGTGGGTAAGACTCCACACTCCCAATGCAAGGGGCCCGGGTTCAATCCCTGGTCAGGGAACTAGATCCTGCACGCATGCCACAACTGAGTTCGCACGCCACAACTAAGATCCCGCGTGCCGCAACTAAGACCTGGCGCAGCCAAAATGAATGAATGAATAAATAAATAAATAATTTTTTTGTTTTTAAGTTAGAATGAAAGTAAAAGGACCACTGACAAACAAGATAAAAATCTATGTACTCACAGAGCTTCCATTCTAGTGGAAATGATGAAAAATAAGGGAGTAAACACGTAATTGAATAATGAGTTTCTGGTCAGATATCCACAAGTATACAACTGGATACCATGTTTCCTCATATACTAAACTGAGTTGCCAAACTGCTGTGGGTAGTTTGCCCTTGAATAGAATGGAGTCTAGCAAAGTGTTCTACATATATCAAAATCTAAACTCCTCACACTACTGCCTACAAGGCTCTATACCTGGCCCCTGCACAGCTCCATGTGCTAGGCATTAGGGATCTTAAAAAATGAGTCCATCACTACACTCAAAATGATGATTTCAAAAGGAGCTCAGTCTACTGCCACACCTTGAATGAAACACTGACGATATCTATTCTAAAAATCTCTAATACATTTAGTAAACATTTTGTGCCAGGAAATGTTTTCCTAGAAGACTTGAAAACTACGAAGTTTAATTCTTTAGCATCAGAAATTCTCAACTGCTTCTTGGCGTTCTGGCTAAAATCAAGTATTGCATCAAAATTCTCTTACTACACAGGCAAAGCTGTGTTGTTTCTTGTCACCAAATCAATCGTCTGCTGCAATATAATGTATGATACATTATGATTTAGAAGAAAACAAGCCATTCTTTTCTTAATACTACAGTTAAGGTTTTAATAAACATTTATTTGAGGGATTAATAAAAAGTGAATTTCCCAAACTAGGGGGTTTGAAGTTGTCAGATTACATGTTATCACTAGGTTGCATAAAATTCTGTCAGCCTAATGAGGTCCCTCCCACAAGCTGCAGTGACAATTTAACTCACTAATCGCTCATTCAAAATTCTCATACTTATCTAGGAAAACAAAACAGTACATTATCAGTGTATACCCAATGAAGCCGTAATACTTTTAAAATGTACCATATGATGATGCAATCAAACCATGCTCTATTGCCTTAACACATGCCTGAAGTGATTGGCAAAAAAGAAAAAAAGCTTTCCCTAGCTCATCTCAGCTTCCTGTGTTCTCATGACACTTGTACCTAGTGACCTTGGTCCTCTGTATCTGTTGACTTTGCTGTTATTACCGACCACAATGTTTACTTGGTGAAAATCCAAAGTTTTCGTACGTTATATTAAAGTGGCAGCTGTACCTCAAAACCCATGAAGGTAGCCTTCTGGCCACAGCAGTGGGAACTTTCAGGGTATTCAGGGCAACCAGTATGGGTACAAGGTTTTCCTTTTCCAAAATTTCTATTTCATACTTACATCCCAAACTAAGACATGTAGAAGATCCCAAAAGAGTTGCTAAGACTGAATGTTTATGTACCCCTACCCCAAATCCATATGTTGAAACTTAATCCCTAATGATATTTGGAATGGCTTTGGGGAGGTAATTAGATCATGAAGGAAGAACCCTTATGAATGGGATGACTGCCCTCATGAAAGAGGCCCCAAAGAGGTCCCTTGTCTCTTCCACCATGTGAGGACACAGTGCAGAATGGCTGTCTATGAGCCAGGCACCAGACACTGAATCTGCCAGTGCCCTGATCTTGGATTTGCCAGCCTCCGGAACTGTAAGAAATAAATTTCTGTTGTTTACCACCCAGTCTATGATATTTTTGTTACAGGAGCCAGAATGGACTAAGACAGGAGTGGGGGAGCAAAACTCCCACTTAACTTAATAATGTAGATTATTAACCCAAAATCTCAGAAGGCAACACCGACAGAAATGTCAGTGTGAAAAGTGCCATGTCTTTCTTGCTCAAGTAGCATTCAGTCTCATGTGGCTTTCAATTACTGGTTTTAGTATGTTTCTGGAGAAGCAAAATCTTGAGTCAAATCAATCAACTGCTTTTCAACATGCGTATGTTCACATTCTAAATAAAGAACACTTTGAAAACAAAAATTAAAAGGTTACATAGTCTATGACTCCATTTATAAAACTTTTTTTTTTAAGGAAAATACATTTGTATTTTACATAGAGATGGAGGAAAAAAAGGCAAACTGTTGTTGTTTGAAATTTAGAAGTACATTTCAATTGTCCCTTGAATAATAATCAAGATAATTTCACTAGGTAGTCTCAATAATTTTGTATTATATTAAGGCTGCTATTCAATATTTATCACAAATCATTATGTTCGGCCATGCTATAAAAACTTACTAAAAAAAAAATGGTTGGCTTTTCACCAGGATATATAACACTCATGAAATGACAAAATTATCATGATACAGGACAGATCAGTGGTTGCCAATGGTTAGAGTTGGAAGGAGGGTCCAATGATAAACGGGTAACATCTTTGTGGTGACAGAGCATTTCTATATTCTGATAGTGGTGGCTACATGAATCTACACGTGATAAAATATAGATATGCACAAACTAGTAAAATCCAAAAAAGGAGAGCAGTTTAGTAAATACGACTGTACCAGTGTCAATTTCCTGGTTTGGCTAAGATACTATAAGATATTATCATTGGGGAAAGCTAGATGAAGGATATGCAGGAACTTTCTTTATTCTCTCTGCAACTTCTTTCAAGTCTTAATTTATATCAAAATAAAAAGGCTTTTTAAAAGCCCATCCCTTTTTGGTAATACTTTGTTCACAAAACGGCAAGAAATAAAACCAATCAAAAGTCTGTCAACATTTCTCAAGAACTGATTTGCCTGGGAATACAGCACAGAGGTGTTAAGTTAAAATTAAAAATCGAATAGACCAAGATTTTTGTACTAAGATAAAAACATATTCTGCAAGACAAAAGTACATATCAAAGCTACTTCATACACTGATGATACTGTTGATTCCCATTAAATTAGACAACCTTTGTACATAATGCTTTACAATAGATATGTCTGTTATATGTGAACTAATTATCAATTAAATTCATCACAAAAGTCATATTGAGTCATTATAGTTTTGTTCATACATGTAAACCACTATTTAAAACAAATATTTTCTTTCACACTTCCCTACATAGAAGCATAACTATGAGAAAGTGCTGTAAGATATTTTGGAACCACTAAGATACTATACTGGATTTGTTAGTTTGAGCAACTTCTTATACAAACTTGAATACGTGGATATACAAAGTTTATCAGAAGAAACACAAAATCAGGTTCATAACAGAACATAAACTGCATTATAAGTTAATAAAAGCAAAAATAAATATGGACTCAAACTCTTTTCAATAACTGAAACAATTTTTTTCTACATATGAATTTCTAATGAGGAATTCATTTTAATTAGAAGCGACTAAATGTAAAACACTGAGTAAAATGTGGGGATAGCTTAACAAAGTGTATTGACACTTGATATGATTCCTTATTTTTAGTGATTCTCCCCTTAATCAAAAAGGATCAGCAATATGTTCTACTGGAAAGAAAAATCTGGAATGCTAACAGTTCTTTTCATTAAAGCAACAAATAAATGCCAGAGTTTCACACAGAATAACTGTTTAAAAACAACAATTACATTAAATACTGTACCTACATGTTTTTAAAACTTACTAGCCTTTCTAGATACTCACATACTATTTATTGCTCTAGGCCTGAGTTAATATGAGAAAACTACTGGACTTCAACAAACAAGGGTCCTATGCCAGGGATATGGTGATCATTATAGTATGATACTTTTTCCAATGCTTACATCCCCTGAAGTATATATCAATTTAAGAAAATGCCTCAGTCTTGATTATCTCAATGGCTTCAACTAGGCAAGCTGACTGGACAATATGGGCTTCATGTAAAGGCTATTGTTTTACATGCCTAGCATCCAGGCCCCCCTTTTAGGAGACTTTAGTTTTCCTTTGGGAAATATCCAGGGGTGAGAATATAATTTGGTCCTGGTGATCTGATTAAAAATTGACTGATTCAAAGATGAGCATGAGCCAAGCCAAAGACAGCCAGCCTTGAGACTGGCACAGATGTGCACTTTCCTCTGGGGCCGTTGAGCTGCTTGACTGTAAACCTGGAGCTCCCGATTAGAATGTCAGCCTGACAATAAGTTTAATCGGAAAGAAAGCAAGAGCTGAAGGAGGAAGAAAAACAGATTTTTGGAGTCATGTGAATACCTGGATGTAACAGTAGAAGCTTTAAGGTTACATGAGCTTTTTCTTAAAAAAAAAAAATCCCCTTTTCGGGGCTTCTCTGGTGGTGCAGTGGTTAAGAATCCACCTGCCAATGCAGGGGACACGGATTCAAAGCCCTGGTCTGGGAAGATCCCACATGCCACAGAGCCACAACTACTGAGCCTGCGCTCTAGACCCTACAAACCACAACTACTGAGCCTGCGTGCAACAACTACTGAAGCCCACGCGCCTAGAGCCTGGGCTCCACAACAACAGAAGCCACTGCAATGAGAAGCCCACGCACCACAACGAAGAGTAAGCCCCGCTCGCACAACTTGAGAAAGCCCACGCACAGCAACGAAGACCCAACGCAGCCAAAAATAAATAATTTTTAAAATATCCCCTTTTTACCTGCTTTAGCTTTTTGTCATTTCCAATTAAAAGTCATAACTAATAAAATTTACTGGATAATCTTTAAATTATTCACAACTCCAAAGTCCCATAAGTCTATATTTAAAAAAAGGTTTTGGAAGTAAAAGAATCTATTATTGACTGAAATACCTATACTAAGAATGTTTAAAAGATTAATCAGTGTGTTCCAGTGAAAGAAAAATGGGCCATGGACTTGAATGACTGAATATAATCCTGACTCTGCCAATTTGCAATGTGAATTTCCCTGAGCTGCTATAAATATGAGAATATTTGGAGCACACAGACTAGATAACCCTTAAGCTCTTACGAAATCCTTGACCTTAAGCACTGTAAGAAAACTGTCACTCTTGGTTAATCTGACTACAAATAAAGTGGTTATCATTCATTAATTTATTCTTCCATTAAACACTTAGTGTCGGGCTTCCCTGGTGGCGCAGTGGTTAAGAATCTACCCGCCAATGCAGGAGACACGGGTTCGAGCCCTGGTCTGGGAAGATCCCACATGCCGCGGAGCAACTAAGCTTGTGCGCCACAACTACTGAGCCTGAACTCTAGAGCCTGCGAGCCACAACTACTGAGCCCATGTGCCACAACTACTGAAGCCCGTGTGGCTAGAGCCCGTGCTCTGCAACAAGAGAAGCCACCGCAATGAGAAGCCTGTGCACCACAACGAAGAGTAGCCCCTGCTCGCCTCATCCAGAGAAAACCCCGCGTGCACAGCCAAAAATAAAAAAACAAAACAAAAACAAAAAAAACCACTTAGTGTCTATTGTTTACCAAGCATTGTACTTGGTACTGAGAAGACAGGGATGAATAAGGCTCTGCCCCTGCCATTAAGAAATTCACAGTCTAGCAAAGGAGAAAAGCATCTAAACAACTAGATAATTACCCTATGTGATAAGTGGGAAAAAAAACCCCAAAAACCTCAAGTATATATGAGGTACCAAAATAGGCTGGGGAAAGACTATCTGGGAAGAGTAAGGAAAGACTTCACAAAGTAATGATGTCTAAAATGAAATTTAAAAGATAAAAAGACGTCAGCCAAATCAAGAAGAAGAGAGTAGTGTTAGACTGAGGAAATAGGTTGTTCAAGGGTTTTATGAGCAGTTCAGTATTGATGGAGAACAAAATAGGATAGGATGGCAAGGAGTAAAATGAATGACAAGAGCTACTCAAGGATTATAAAGGGTTCTATATGCTATGCTAAACAGGATGGAATTTACCCTGCAAGCAGTCACTGTAAGGATTTTAAAAGGGAAAAAATAATGATCAAATTTTAAAATGTACCAGTTTTTAAAGTTCAAAAAAAGCATTTAGTATTCCAAAATTATAAGTAACATACAAGCTACCTTTATGAAGCTACAGAAATAAATTCATTTAGTTACTTTTTAAGCAGTATCTGCCTGGTATGTTATCTAACAAATTAGTTTTTGATAAATGTGTGGTGAATGAACTGTGGTAGCCAGATTGAATATGAATGGGCAGGGTGCTTAATAACAAAGATTTCAAAATGTAGAATGGTGAAAAGTGCAAAAGCTTATTTTCCCCCCAAGTCTCAGGGGGAAATAACCCCTTTCCTCAAAAGTAGACAACCTTTCTCTCAATGGCTTCTTTTTCCTTAATGTTATTAAGTTATTGGTAACTTATAGCCTTCTTTTCCCTCCCAACTCCCCTCTCCTTACTTGATGCTCATATATGAGACTCCAGCCATTAATCCAAAGTCATCGCCGACATTGTCTAAGTTTATTATCTTCTCCAACATTATAAACTCTGCCTCAGCTTCGAAACCTCAGGAATCCTGTAATGTTCTAACGTTGCTACTTTATCTTTATAATGTTCATTATATGCTACCATCCCAGACCACACTCTCATCCTCTTAAAACCTACACTACTGCAGCTCCACTCGCCCTACTCAGTCCCACAAATTTCATTAAAGCAAGGAGTGCAGGATTCGGTATCACTTAAATTCAGGTGTATTTAATGTGCGTGGTTATTCTAGTAGACCGAGTCATACGTTTACGTTTTTTTCTTATTACAGAGCTAGCTAAATGACTTCACCCGGTCAACAGGGCCTGTCACCAAGTAAGCGTTAGTGTAACACCAGTATTGCAGACCCAGAGTAACAAATCCCACTAGCACTCTTCGTTTTTATGCCCCTTCCTCTATTCCTGTAGAACTTGAAGTGTCAGGAAAGAATGATGGACGAGCAAAAGGGAAGGGGAATGCTGGAGCTCCGAGGCTAGAGCCTAACTTCCGACTGCCACGCTACACCAAGAAATCCAAAAGGCCCTCCGGCTCTCCTACAATCCACAAGAAAAGGCGGATCAGACTCCAAGGCTTCTCGGGTGGTGCCCAAGATTAGAGACACAAAAATTACTGCTCTAAAGAAATAATCCCTTGCTCGTTCAGAGCTCACCTGTAAGGAGCGGCGTGGACGGCGCCATCTTGTTCCGGAAAGAGAAACTCATATGCTTGGGTCAGAGTTCACGAGAGCCGAACCCGGCCCCAACACGTCTCCTCCGGCGTGAGGCGGCGAACTGGTGTTTCCGGGGTCGCCAGCCTCGGGGCCAATTCACTTCCGGTCGGAGAGAGACATGAAAAAGGAGGCCGAACGCGCACGCGCAGCTCTGGGTCAACACTTTACGGAGCGTGGAGGGGCGGAGCTAAGGTTGGAGTGCCGGCCTTCGCCCTCCCTCTCCCTCTTCCTCAGCAGGCGGAGCGTGCACTTCCGCGGGGCGGAGTCGGCCCAATGCTGACGTTGGCAGCCGAACCCGAAGTAGTTCGAGGCGACGGCTTGCACCGTCCGGTTGTTGCGTTGTGTAGCGTTGCGTTCTCTTCCTCTCTCACTCCACGCTCCCGGCGGAGGCCCCAGCGGGGACGCGAGAATATCACGGCGGCCTGCTCTCCCCCTCCCGCTTGCCCGTCTCGCTCGGCCGGACGGTCCGGCGTCGTCAGTCAGCCGGCGGCCCGCGCCCAGCTAAGGGCTCAGCCCCCGCGCCCGCCGCGCCCAGGCCCAGCGGCCGGAGCTAGCGCCCCACCTGAGAGCCTCCTCGCTCCGGCGACGCGGGCACCGGGAGTGGAGCGTTGGTCGCAGAGGCCCGAGGAGAAGCGAGCGAGCGAGGCCCAGCGGTGGCCGGGGCAGGTGGTTGCGCTGCGAAGATGGTCGCCAAGCAGCGGATCCGTATGGCCAACGAGAAGCACAGCAAGAACATCACCCAGCGCGGCAACGTCGCCAAGACCTCGGTAAGGGAAAAGCGGGCGCCCCTGTTGGTTCCGCAGCCGGGTATGAGGCCCGGGCCCCGGGGCCGCGCCGAGCTCTCTTCCCCAGACCCGGGCGACTCAAGGGCCCGAGGTCGCGAGCCGGACGCTAAGTTGGGAGCTCAGGGAGGTGGGTGCCGGGGCTGGGCGGCTCGGGAACGCAGGGGAGACCAGTGAGGTGCAGGGACCCGGCGACCTGGCCCGGGGTGCAGGGTGAGAGCCCGGGGTCTGAGTGGTTTTTTTGCATTGGAGACCGTGCATTTTCCTTTTTGCAGAGAAATGCTCCCGAAGAGAAGGCGTCTGTAGGACCCTGGTTATTGGCTCTCTTCATTTTTGTTGTTTGTGGTTCTGGTAAGTGCTTTGGGGGCGATCATCGGGTAGGGTGTTGGATGACGGGTTGGGGATGACGTGGTGATCCATCAGTGGTGAATCCTGCCCGCATAGTTCTCAATCCACCTGCCGGGAGCTCCTCATAATTCTGTTTTATCTGAACCCAGTTACTTGTCCCACATATGCACAGAGGGTGGTGCTCTAGAAACTTCTCCCCGCTTGATTTGAGCTCACAGGAGAGCAGAAAAGGAGGTCAGGTCCTTAGTAATGATCGAGTTGACAAATATTAGACCAAAACAAAAAACAAAAACACCTCCCAGAATGAGAATTTAGAATATTTTGAAACCTTTGTGAAAGTGAAGCTTATGAACAACATGTACATGCGGATGTTCGAACTTAATTTAACATGTTCCGAAATCTAATGTCTTTATGTCAAAATTGTATATATTTTATAAAGTAAAGCTAGTGCAAAGAATTGGCTCATTGTAGAGGAACTTGTACCTGATTGGCAATTTAACGTGCGAGACAAATGTTTTTAGTTTAATAAAAGAAATGTTTGACATATGGTAGGAAAAAATAGTTATCAGGGCAGACTGCTGTTAGAGTAGTAGACTCTTGCCCAAGGAGATGGATTACAGAATGCCTTCTTCTCTTCATCTTATTATGCAAGCTGTTAATATGGAAATACTTGTTTCTGTTTTACGTGTTCTGACATCTTAAAGTTACTGAGGTTTCTTTTAAACATTTCACTTTGCCTGTCTCCTAAACATACCAATTGGAAGCTTTCCTGATAAATGGCCAAGAGCCAAGCAATTTATGTAACCTAAAGATTATTGAATTTCAGCCTTGTGAGAATGAGGAACTGTGCGTATGTTACAGGCCAAGTACACCTAATGTTTAGGGTTAAACCAAAATAATTGTATGCTAGAAAAACCTTTTTGCTTTGGTGCTTTAATTTCTTTCTAAAAATCATTGCTTATTTGGTAACTCTCTAGACATTTTGGCATAAAATTCAAGGAAGCTGAGGCATAAAATATTGTATTATTACGGTAGGCCTGTGTTCATATTACTATGAAGTTACATAGTACTTGCAAGTAATTGTAAGGGTATTCTTGGATTCTTGAACTACCTTAATGTTTGTCAGTTGTCAGGCCTGTTTTATTCCAAGCATGTTTTAATACTTGCTCTTTCTCTTTACAGCAATTTTCCAGATTATTCAAAGTATCAGGATGGGCATGTGAAGTGACTGACCTTAAGATGTTTCCATTCTCCTGTGAATTTTAACTTGAACTCATTCCTGATGTTTGATACCCTGGTTAAAAACAATTCAGTAAAGCATCCTGCCTCAGAATGACTTTTCATATCATCCTTCATGTGTCATTCCAAGGTTTCTTCACAAGTCATTCCAAGTTTTCTAGTCCATACCACAGTGCCTTGCAAAAGCACCACATGAATAAAGCAATAAAATTTGTTAAGCTACAGTAGTGGACCCTACTTATTCAGTCAGTAAAGAGTAAGTTTTTTTTTTAATGTGGTTATTAGAACAGTATACAATATAGGTAATTAGATTGAATCTGTGTAGACAGGGTCTAGATTTTGTTAGCCCTAATGTGTAAATGCAATTAGCTTAATTTAAAATTTGGAATCCTACGGTTTTTATATAGCTAGGCACTTTATTACTATTTCTTGAAAGCACACTCCCATAGAGGGTCATGTAACCGTCCTGTAATAAGGTGCTTATAAATGGAACAACTACACGGTTAGCCTAGTTTCCCCGAAATCTTTAGCACCTGAAAATTTTAAAAAGCTTCTAAATGCCTAATATAAAGGGAGATGCTTATAGCCACAACGTCTATTTTAACAATATTATTTCTATTACACTACCTTGGATTTTGCATGAGTGAATATACTAACGTAAGAGGCCATAAGAAAACAACTTGGTTGAGCATTTTCTAACTTAGTCACTTCGGTTTCACTATAAGCAGCCATGGTGGAGTAAAGTCAGGGAAGGTTTTTTATATCACCATTGATTTCACCAGAATTACTTTAATATATGAAAGGGGCCTATTATGCTCACAACACTTTAGGGAAAAATAGTACTAAAAATGGATGCCTCATCAGGACATACTGTTGAGTCCAGTGTGCCGTAGGACAGCATGTTAATAGCACTTTTAATACCAAAAAGGCACATCAACTGCAAATTAGTTTGGAAATGCTTTTTCTTGATTTATGATTAAAATTCTGTTAGGGTACTGGATACATCAGACTAAAGTGTCATGTGAAATTAAATGGATTTACTGATACGGATCAGTCTTCAGTCTTCCCTTTGTTGTATGATTTTACAGGTTATGATTGATCAAACTTTCTTTTTACTAATGGTAAGGGTGAGTGATAAGGCAGGTTTTGAGTTTTCTGGTACTGTTGAAAATTTCAAGTATTGGCTATTTAAATTCTTAGCCATAATGATGAAAAAAAGCCTGAGAGGTGTCTATGTGGTAGTGAATTGGAAAGAAAGCTGCTTGTTTGCTATGTTAATTGCCTCAGGATACCTCTTGAAAATAAGCTGTTTTAAGAGGAACAGAAGGGAAATCTACTACCTAGTCTATATACAGTGTGAACCTCAGAGCTTCCCATACGCCTAAGTATGGGGAGAATAAAGGAGAGGAGTGGTTAAGGACGTTTAGGAACTTGACTACAATAGGAAAGGAATCTGCTGACCTTAGGCCAGCAGGTTTTTATCTGCATTGTTACCTGCCTTTCTCACCCAGGAAATCAACCCCTGTACTTGTTTCCCTCTTGGAAACAAGTGTCTTGGTTAACTAATTCTATTTTGTTGTAACTTAAAAAATGAAAGTTATTGTTCTAAATTCATAGCAGGTGCCTTATTCTTTGCTTTGAGTCAAACTATTCCATATCAGAATTTCCCTTGGTTTCCTATAGATAACTGGCTTTAAGACATTGAGGGTTTTTGTTTTGTTTTGTTTTTGATGTACAATGTCTGTTAATTTGTTAACTTGCCATAGTGAGCAATCATTTTACATATGTAAAGTTGCATTCCCTTTGTATATCGTGTCATCACCAATTGGGTGCATTTTTAAGGATGGATTATGCATGTTTGGGTCAATGAAAGCTATGTCATTTCATTAACCCTTTAAAAATAAAGATCCCTGAATATTTGATGCCTTCTAAAAGGAAATGATTTTCTAGAGTTCTTATCTGAGTATACTTTTTATACTTAATAGAAAATGATTTTAAGGAACGCCTGGTATGTTGTACTTGAGTTAAAATAGTACCCAGAGGCACAAATTTAAGGTTTTAACTGGGAATAGGTAGCAAGAAAAATATATAAAAGCACAATGAATTAAATACTTTCCCAACTGGGGTTTACCCTCATCTCATTATTTGAGTCTGGTTCAAGGAAAAGCACAATTTTTTTTCTTTTTTTTGATTTCCCTTTCCCAGTTGAATTTTATATGTCATCTAATATTGAGCACAATGTGAGAATAAATACTTTATCGGGGTTGTCTACATTATCCAATTACTCTTTGTAATTTAGCTATAACGTTTCAAGGAGTTGTCAGTGATTGAATTGTATCTGTTGGGTTGTATATAATGTTGCTCAAAATGATTGAGTGAGCTTCCAAAATAAGTGAAGATTTTCATTGTAACAGAATGCATTGTAATAGGCTTTGATTTACATTAAAGAAATGTATATACTCAACTGCAAGGCCATGGCTATTGTCACTGAGGTTCCTGGCGTTTCGTTGGCACAAAGGACTACCATGTAGTGCTGGATCATATTCTTGGGAGGTTCAGCAACAAAATTTTATTACACTTTTAGCATCTGTAAAATTTAGGACATCATCAGATTTTCCATTTAGAAATTGTTCTGAAGTTTGGTTCACATTTACCTATGTATTAGTTTTTTTAACTTGTCATTTTAGATGCAAACCACAACTTTAAGAGGTAGGAGTTGGGTTCAATAACAAATTCTATGACACTCCCACAGAGAATCCTTTCCTGTCTAAACACAGTCCCACTCTAGCTGCTTGTACCACTTTATCTTCAAGTTAGAACAAAAATGGCCAAATCTGGAAAGAGTGCTAACGAGCAATAAAATGCTAGAAATCAAGCTGAAGGGAAAAATTCAACTGTCTGGACTTAAATAATTCAAAGTAAATTCATATCAAAGAATCAAAGATAGAAATGCCATAGAGGGCTTCCCTGGTGGTGCAGTGGTTAAGAATACACCTGCCAATGCAGGGTACACGGGTTTGAGCCCTGGCCGGGGAAGATCCCACATGCTGCGGAGCAGCTAAGCCCATGTGCCACAACTACTGAGCCTGTGAGCTACAACTACTGAGCCCACATACCACAACTACTGAAGCCCACGTGCCTAGAGCCCATGCTCCGCAGCTATAGAAGCCACTGCAATGAGAAGCCCGCGCACTGCACCCACCCGAAGAGTGGCCCCCACTCGCTGCAAGCAGAGAAAGCCGCGCACAGCAATGAAGAACCAAAGACAGCCAAAAATAAATTATTTTTTTAAATGACGGGAAATTTAGTACAACTGCCTCCATTTACAGATAAGTAAAAAATTCATTTATTCAGTGAATATTGAGTAAGTTGTGTGCCAGATCTGGATAGATATGTGAATACAGAATCTCAGCACTCAGGTATCTTTCAGTCCAGTAGTGAGGAAAAAGACAATACAATGAAAACGACCATAATTGTGATAAGTCTTTCAAAGGAGAAGTAAAACCAGATAAATGGTGGATTTGCCCTCACAGAACTAGTTGAGGTAGAGTAGAAACTAGAGCCAAGATTTCCTGACTCACTCAACCATCTAGAAACCATAAGAGTGACTGCAAAATACCCACACAGCACACTTCTGTTTTCATGAGCTCTTTGCTTCTGCTTTTAGAAAGCTAAATTTTTTTTCATGTTGCCAATTTAAAGAAGAAAGAGAAAAAGTGTGTCCTTTTATGGATGCAACTTTTTTTTGAAAATGAACTTGTGACAAATTTACTATTGGTGTTTCCTGTACAGCACAAAATTAACAAAGATCAAATCAGTAATGTTATTCACTTTCACATATTCCAGAGTACATTTTTAAAAGTAGTTTTGCTAAAGTTTTTTTTGTTTAATTTCTTTTTTATCTGTGATGTTGAAAAATAATTTTTGATAGCCCAGTAGTCAAAAAAATACACATATGTGCTCTCCACAGATACAAGTTTCAGTGAATAATGCATATGTGACTTCTTTTCCAGTGTAAAAAAATTAAAACCATGATTTCAATATCATTAAATGGGTTAGTAACAGGTTTTTCTTCTTTTCTCACTGTTACGGAGAAAGTCAAACAGGAGAATGAGAATAATTGAGTTTGGAGCTAAAAGGAACTTTTCAAATGATCTTGATTTACACTTGAGGAAATTATGGCCTGGAGAAGTTATCTTTCCCATCAGTGAACCAGTAGCAGAGCAAGCATTAGAAAACTGGATTTGGGATGACCAAATTGGCTCTTTAGTATGTTGAGTGCCAAGGAATTACAATTCTTTAGGAATGTTTCCTCTTACCTGAGAAGATTATATATGAATCGCATGAACCCCCTTGAGTGTTTGATAAAGGTAAAGTCTGAGGATTAACTAAACTTCAGTGGCTTCCTACTGCCATTGGGTTGCATTAACTCTTTAGCTTTGATTTTTAGGACATTTCACAACATGGCCCAACCTAGCCTTGTCCCAACATCTTCCTGTCATAAACTCGGCTCTAGCCCAAAGACTCTACTTTCATTCTTCAGATGCCTTGTGCCTTGTGCTTTTTTTTTCAATGCTTACTTCCTTTATTTGTATAATTCACAATAAGTTTCTTGTACCTCAATTTTTTCAGATTCAGCATTCCAGACATGGTAACAAACACAGAATTGACCTTAAATAGAGACATAAAATGGTGATTTGCCTACACACTCTGACTTGAGGGAGGTTATAAAAGTGAAAACAACTAAAAAGTATTCCTTAACTCTTGGTTTTGGGCTCAAAATTTTACCATTTTGAGTACTGTCTTCTCCCTGGGGTTCTGTTAAAATCACAAATACATGAAAGGCTCATATTATCTAGGTTCAACGTACATGAGCTCTATTGCATTACTTTTATTTTGACTAGTGGAATTGGTTAGCATTAAAATCACTTTTCTTTCCTCTAGAAGGAAGAATGAACTTCAAGAGAAAACTGATCCCCATATACAGGCAAACCTCAGAGATAACGTGGGTTCAGTTCCAGACCACCACAATAAAGTGAATATCACAATAAAGCGAGTCACAGGAATTGTCCGATTTCCCAGTGCATATGAAAGTTATGTTTACACTACACTGTAGTCTATTAAGTGTGCAATAGCATTAGGTCTTCAAAAGATGAATATACCTTAATTAAAAAATACTTTATTGGGACTTCCCTGGTGGTCCAATGGCTAAGACTCTGAGCTCCCAATGCAGGTGGCCTGGGTTCAATCCCTGGTCAGGGAACTAGATCTCACATGCCTCAACTAAGAGTTCACATGCCACAACTAAAGATGCCACGTGCCGCAACTAACACCCGGTGCAGCAAAATAAATATTTTTAAAAATAACAATCATCTAACAATGCAGGGTTGCCACAAAAACTCAATCTGTCTTAAAAAAAAAAAAAAAAAAAGTGGGCTTCCCTAATGGTGCAGTGGTTAAGAATCCGCCTGCCAATGCAGGGGACACGAGTTTGAGCCCTGGTCTGGGAAGATCCCACATGCCACAGAGCAACTAAGCCCACGAGCCACAACTACTAAGCTGGCGCACCACAACTACTGAGCCTGCACTCTAAAGCCTGTGAGCCACAACTACTGAGCCCATGTGCCACTACTGAAGCCCACGCGCCTAGAGCCTGTGCTCCGCAACAAGAGAAGCCACTGCAACGAGAAGCCCGTGCACTGCAATGAAGAGTAAGCCCCGCTCGCACAACTAGAGAAAGCCCACGCGTAGCAACGAAGACCCAACACAGCCAAAAATAAATAAATAAATAAATTTATTTTTTTAAAAAATAAAGCAATATCTGCTTAGGCATATCTTACTTTATTGTTCTTCACAGATACTGCATTTTTTACAAATTAAAGGTTGCAGCAACCCAGTGTCAACCATAAGCACCATTTTTCCAACAGCATTTGTTCACTTTACTGTTTTTTTCTAGTTTCATTAAGATATAATTGACATATAGCACTGTGTAAATTTAAGATGTAGAGCATAGTGATTTAACCTACATCCTTCATGAAATGATCACAATAAGTTTAGTGATCATCCATCATCTCGTATAGATACAAAATTAAAGAAATAGAAAAAAAATTTTTCCTTGTGATGAAAACTCTTAGGATTTCCTCTCTTAATAACGTTCATATATAACATACAGCAGTGTTCATTGTATTTATCGGTTGTACATTACATCTAATACTTATTTTTCTTATAACTGGAAGTTGTACCTTTTGATTGCCTTCATCCAATTCCCCCTCCCCCCAGCTCCACCACTGCCTCAAATCTCATCTCTTTTTCTCTGAGTTAGTTGATTTGTTTTTGAAGTATAGTTGACCTACAACACTATGTCAGTTCCTGGTACCCAACATAGTGATTCAATATTTCTATACACTTCAAAATGATCATCATGATAAGTCTAGTTATGATCTGTCACCATACAAAGACATTACATAACCATTGACTATTTTCCCCACATTTCACCTCTGTGACTCATTTATTTTGCAGCTGGAATTTTGTACCGCCTCACCTGTCACCTACTTCTCTCCTCCCCCTAGTCCCTTCCCCTCTGGCAACCACCTGTTTGTTCTCTAGATAATCTGCACTTCAAATGTTTTTGCTCATTTTTCCTACGTTACAATACTACACAGCCTTCAAAGTCTAGCTTAAATTTTACCTCCTCTGTGAAGTTTTCCCTTGCTATGGGCGTCAGAAACACTCTCTTTGGAACTGATGACTCTGGACCAGTTAGTGTTTATTATGTTCCCATAATTCTTGGTTTTGTTTCTTAGTTTCTCAGCTAGTGTACGCAGTCCTTAAGAACAAATGCCAGGGGCTTCCCTGGTGGTGCAGTGGTTAAGAATCTGCCTGCCAATGCAGGGGACACGGGTTTGAGCCCTGGCCTGGGAAGATCCCACATGCTGTGGAGCAAACAAGCCCGTGCGCCACAACTACTGAGCCTGTGCTCTAGAGCCCGTGAGCCCGCGCACAGCAACGAAGACCCAATGCAGCCAAAAATAAATTTAAAAATTTATTAAAAAAAAAAGAACAAATGCCATATTTTTCTTTTTCATTCTTTTTCATTTACTCTCACCACCACAAAAGCTAGTGTGAAACTTTACATACATAGGGGGAACTCAACATTTTATTTATTTTTAAATATTTATTTATCTTTGGCTGCATTGATTCTTAGTTGCGGCACGAGGGATTTTTGATGCGGTGCAGGAGCTTCTCTCTAGCTGTGGCGCATGGGCTTCAGAGCAGGCGGGCTCAGTAGTTGTGTCACTTGGGCTTAGTTGCCTGGCGGCATGTGGGATATTAAGCTCCCAGACCAGGGATCGAACCCACTTCCCCTGCATTGGAAGGTGGATCCTTAACCACTGGACCACCAGGGAAGTCCTGAGCCCAACATTTGAGTTGAGTGATAAAGTGAAGGAGAGCAATGAGAACGCTGTTATATCAGAATCATCTTTAAAGTAAGAACGTGTCTTGTAAGATCATCTAACTCCAAAATAACATGCATCCCAGATACTTCCAATCCTGGCCACCTCTGCTTAATGGCGGAGCTCAGCATTAGAATTCAGACTACCTTAGAAACAAACTCTCCCAAGAGAAGCTTGATATTTGGAAATATATCAATAGCCGTATTTGTCCTTTAGTCACATTTGAGAACCGTTCATAATAATAGTAATTGAGAAAACCAAAAAATGCTTCACAAAGAAAGCTGATACCTCACTATACCAGTCTGTCCAGTTATAAGGAATGAGTCAAACCACCGCACCTGCTGTTTAGGACAGGTGCCTATGGGCTGTCAGCTGCCCTCTGTCCCCAGCCCCATTCTAGGGCACAGGAAGGGGCAAGGATGCCACACTGGGGCGCCCTTCTCCACACCAGACTGGGAACCCAGAATGGCTCTGTACCCCCCAAACCAGATCCAGTCCCTGGGAGAATAGCTGCTTCTCTTCACAGAGGAATTCCCTACCGCAAGGCCGTACCACATTGTTAAGCATTTGGGGTGTGGTGTGGTTACCAAATCAGATCTCATACTCTGGGCAGAGGAGACTCACAGGGCCCCTCTGGGTAAATGCCGGTCGCGCTCCCACTCAGAGCTCCTGAACAGCACTTAGTTCCTGACACCCAGGAGTGCTGGGGAACCAGGGTGAACCACGAAGGTGCTGCAGGTTTGTTTTCTGTTTGACACACTGAGCGTCAGTTAATAAACAATTGTAGATTCTAAGGTGGAAAGGCATCCAGGACTGAGACAGACTATAATTTCTGACAAAGCCTGAATCATAAAGATAAATCAACACTGGAAGTACCCAAGCATGTTTCTGCCTAGCTCCAGTCTCGGTTACCCGTGCATGGCCCACCTATTAATTACAAATGGATTACACAAAGAAGGAAGGTACCAGAGAGAATGAAAACATGAAATCTTAAAGTCATTTCTGCTTGCTTGAGAACAACATCAGGATTTTTTCAAGGTGAGATCCCTTTCTTTTGCTAAACATTACGTTTAAATCCATCTGCACTGCGAAGGACAGACAGGGAAAGTGGATCAGTGGAGTTTAATATCCAGCCTGTGTCAATGGTCTAATCTCCCACTGCTCAAGAGTGTGGCCAGGGGACCCACAGTAACCTGGAAACTTCTTAGGAATGCAGAATCTCGGGCCTCACCCAAGGCCCACTGAAAGGTAATTTGCATTTTCACAGGACCACCATCTGATTTGTATGAAAATTAAACTTTGAGAAGTTTTAAAGCAGGCTCTGAGTTCTCAATCTATGGCCTTAAATCCCCTAAGTTTCTTGGCCTAAGGAAAAGGAAACACTTACCCTCTTGTCACACGCAACTGTTCTGAAACCTAATGATGGTAAAAGCACTTTGAAAACTTAAAAATACTCTATGCAAAAAACATTCCCCTGCTCTGTGAACCACAAAAACAAAGAGATCTCTGATAGGGTAAGGGGCCTTCCTCATCGAAAACAAAAAGAAGGCAGCTTCCATATTTAACGTGGCAGGAAGTCACCAGCTTTCTTTTTCTCAATATTTGTAGGGCTGTAAAGAACGTGGATGTTTATACGTTGTTTCCTTGTACAGATGTATATAGAATTTCTCTAGTCCTGAAGTGGAACTTCTGGGTATGAGGTATGTACATCTTCAAATGTATTAAGTATGGTGAAATCATTATCCAAAATAGGTTCTAAAAAATTAAATTTACACCAGCAATGTGTAGGAGTTCCTATATCCTCAACTTTTGCCCTTCTAATAAGAAAATAGTCTCAGTGTTGTTGTAATATGCATTTGTCTGATTCCTAGCAAGGTTGAGCAACTTTTCAAATGCTGGCTCTGAAGCCTGGGTTTGTACCTATTTTTTATCGCTTTGTATCTGTGTAACCTTGGGCAATCTATTTAAAGTCTCAGTTTCGCAACTATAAAATGAAATTAAATGAGCTAATGCATGTTGCATGATCAGGCCACCCAAGATGGATATTCTCTTGCTCTCTGTACATCCCCTGCCCAACCAGTGCCTGCTTTGCCTCTGCCCTACCCGTATGACTGACCTTCCTAGTACTTGCCCCTGGCCCCAGCTAGTGAAAGCTTATCAGAGTCGTAACCACTGGACCTCCAGGGAACTCCCAGTGATGGCTGATCAAAGGTGTGATGAAGGGTGTGCTCCTCTGCTCCTCTGTTCCCTGTGCTCCTCTGTTTCCCTAGTAACTAATGAGCCTACCTGATGTCAATTCCCCTATAACTGGTAATTTTGCCCCCACCCCCAGCCCAGCAAAGACTGCCACCATGTCCTGCTCACTGTCTGCCACACATGGTGGGATGTCGTTCCAGGACCTTGCTTCAGACGTGTAAGCTCCCCCTTATCCATTAAACCATTGATGTCTCTGTTGCTGACTCCAGGCTCTAGGCCTGAGAGGTACAGCCCAACACATGTAGAGCACATAGAAAAGAGACTGGCATAACAAGATGCCCAAGATTCAGCTGATATATTTCCTGCCCTAGATATGGAATCAGCCATTTTCTCAGAGTTCTTTGTACCAGGATATGGTATTTAGAGATCACAACCTAAAGTCTATGGATGCTAATTGCCCATGTGTTTTCATTGCTTCAAAGACTTTTAGTGAACAAAGATAGAAAATATGATAAAACAAAGATAACAAAAGATAGAAAACAAAAGAGAAAATACAACATGAATTTATATCAATAATTCCAACTAAAATTTAAGATGACAGGTTTTCACATATTTCTTAAATTTTATATTTGATCCTTTTTTTCTTAAATTGAAAACCTTGGCTCCTGAGAACATTAATATAATTATTTAGTTACTTTATCCCATAAATCTACACTAGCTTCAAGATACAGTAATAATTTTATTAACACTATGATTACTGAAAACAATGTTTTAAAAAATTTCTTTGCAAAAAAAAATTTTAAAAAGAAAAAACAAACAAACAAAAAGAATAAAAAATTTCTTTGCAGTTCTTTTTGTCCTTGGGCAATATTTCATGAGGGAGATAGAGTCAATTGGGTTTTCAACAAGGACACCAAGGCGATTCAATAGGAGAACAATAGTCTTTTCAACAAATGGTGCTGGGACAACAATAGCCACAAACAAACGGATAAAATTGGACCCTTGCCTTATATCATATATAAAAATAAACTCAAAATTGATAAAGACCTAAATGCAAGAGCCAAAACTATAAAACCCTTTGAAGAAAACATGGGCATAAATCTCCATGACCTTAGATTTGGCAATGAATTCTTAGATATGACACCAAAAGCACAAGCAACAAAAGAAGTAGATTAATCGTACTTCATCTAAATTTAAAACTTGTGTGCTTCAAAAGGCACTATCAAGAAAGTTAAAAACACAATTCATAGACTGGGAGAAAATATTTGCAAATCATATATCTGATAAAGGACTTGTATCTAGAATTATATCAAGATCTCTTACAAATAATAGTAAGAAATAAATATTTTTTTAAATGGGCAAAAAGAGATCTCATATTAAATGTTCTTTGACGGATGGTTACCGGAGGCAGGGGGTGGTGGGTGGGGTGCGTGAAACGGGTGAACAGAGTCAAAAGGTACAAACTTCCAGTTATAAAATAAATTAGTCATGGGGATGTAATGCAGAGCATGGCCACTATAATTAATAATACTGTATTACATATTTGAAAGTTGCTAAGAAAGTAAATCTTAAAAGTTTCCATCGTAAAGAAAAAAAAGTCTGTAACTATGTATGGGGATGGATGTTAACTAGAATTATTGTGGTGATCATTTTGCAGCATATATACAAGTATTGAATCATTATGTTGCACACCTGGACTAATATAGTGTTGTATGTCAATTATACCTCAATTTTTTAAATGTTCTTACTAAAATAAAATAAAATAAAAATAAGCACAGGATCTGCATAGATATTTCACCAAAGTAGATACACGCTCAGCCAATAAGCACATGAAAATCATTCGCCACCAGGGAAATTCAAACTTAAACCACAGTGAGATACCGCTTCACACCCACTAGGAGGGCTGGAATCAAAAAGACAATAATAACAAATGTTGACAAGGATTTAGAGAAATTGGAACCCTCATACACTGGTGGGGATGTAAAGCTGCTTTGGAAAACAATCTGGCAGTCCTCAAAAAAGTTAAACAAAGACTTAACAATTTGACCAAGCAATTCTACTCCTAGGTATATATCCAAGAGAAATGGAAACGTACGTCCACTCAAAAACTTGTACACAAATGTTTATAGCAGCATCATCCACAATAGTCAAAGGTAGAAACAACCCAAATCTCCATCAGTTCATGAGTGGATTCACAAAACATGGTATATCCCTATAATGGAATATTGTTCAGCTGTAAGAAGGAATGAAGTGTTTATAACTGCCACAACATGGATGAAGCCAGTCACAAAATACCACTATCAAATGATTCCATTTATATGCAATGTCCACAATGGGCAAATACATAGAAACAGAAAGTATATTAGTGATTGCTTTAGGCTATAAAGCGAGGGGGGATAATTGAGTGATAATTGCCAAAGGGTGCTAGATTTCTTTTTGAGGTGATAAAAATGTTGTGATTGTGGTGATGGTTGTACAGCTCTGAATATCCTCAAAACTGCTTAATTTTTCACTTTAATAAAATCGGTGAGTTGTATGGTATGTGAATTATATCTTAATAAAGCTGTTAGGAAAAGAAAGAAAGAAAGAAAGAAAAGGCTGAAAATCAAAATCAAATGGAACAAATGAACCTAACTGTGTAACAAATTAGTGGCATAATCACAGAGAGGAATTTCAGGTGATTGATTGATTATTTTTTTGGCCACACCGTGGGCATGGGGGATCTTGGTTCCTGACCAGGGATTGAACCCGTGTCCCCTGCATTGGGTTAGGGTTAAGGTTAACACTGGACTGCCAGGGAAGTCCCTCAGGTGGTTTATATATATATATGTTTATTTCTGAACTTTCAGTTCTCTTCCATTGATCTATATGACTAGCTTTACACCAGTCCCAGAATGTAGATTACTCTTGTTATGTAGTAAGTTTTGAAATCAGGAGGTGTGAGTCATTTAACCTTGTTCTTTTTCAAGATTATTTTGGGTATTCTGTGTTCCTTGAGTTTTTATATGAATTTTAGAATCTGGTTGTTAATTTCTACAAAGAAGTCAGCTGGCATCCTAGTAGGGATAGTGTTGAATCTGTAGCTTGGGAAGCATTGCCATTTTAACAATATTAAGTCTTCCAATCCATGAACATGAGATAACCGTTCATTTATTAGGTTTTCTTTCATTTCTTTCAACAATGTTTTGTAGTTTTCAAAGTATATGTTTTGCACTTATGTTAAATTTATTCCTAAGCACTTTATTCTCTTTGATTCCATTATAAATGAAATTGTTTTCTTTCTTTCTTTTTTTTTTTTTTTTTTATCGCACCCCAGGGCTTGCAGGATCTTAGTTCCTCGACCAGGGATTGAACCTGCACCCTTGGCAGTGAAAGTGCAGAGTCCTAATCACTGGACTGCCAGGGAATTCCTGAAATTGTTTCCTTAATTTCAATTTTTTGTTTGCTCAGTGCTACTATATAGAAAAATGATTTGTTTCTGTATATTGCCTTGTGTCCTGCAAACTTACTAAACTCATTTATTAGTTCTAACAGTTTTTTTGCGGGGGGGTGATTCCTTAGGATTTTCCACATACAAGATTGTTTTCTGCAAATAAAAATAATCTTAGTTCTTTCCTTTCCAATATGAATGTCTTTTCTTTTTTTGTCTAATTACTCTGGTTAGAACCTCCAGTAGAGTATTGACTAGAAGTGGCAACAGTGGACATCATTATCTTGTTTCTGATCTTAGGAGAAAGGCATTCAGCCTTTTACCATTAAGTATGATGTTAGCTGTGGGTTTTTGTAATGCATTTGTTGAGGATTTCTGCATCTAAATTCGTAAGAGATCTGGGTGGAGTTTTCATTTCTTGAGATGTATTTGTCTTGTTTTGGTATAACCAGGATAGGATAATACTAGCTTTATAGAATGAAATGGGAAGAGTTCCTTCCTCTTCTATTTCCTGGAAGAGTTTATGAAGAACTGGTGTTAATTCTTTAAATGTTTGGTAGAATTCACCAGTGAATGGTAATCCTTTTGCAATTTATACATATATGAAATCATTACATTGTACACCTTAAACTTACACAATGTTATATGCCAATTACATCTCAATAAAGCTACAGGGAAGGGACATCCCTGGTGGTGTACTGGTTAAGAATCCGCCTGCCAATGCAGGGGACATGGGTTTGAGCCCCGGTCCGGGATGATCCCACATGCCACAGAGCAACTAAGCCTGTGAGCCACAACTACTGAGCCAGCATGCCACAACTACTGAAGCCCGAGTGCCGAGAGCCTGTGCTCCACAACAAGAGAAGCCACCGCAATGAGAAGCCTGCACACCACAACAAAGAGTAGCCCCCGCTCGCCGCAATGAGAGAAAGCCCGCATGCAAGGACCCAACGCAGCCAAAAATAAATAAATAAATAAATAAATATTTTTAAAAAGCTGCGGGGAGAAAAGAATTCACCCAGGCCATCTGGGTCTGGATTTTTCTTTATTGATAGTTTTTTAAAATTACAAATTCTATCTATTTACTTGTTAGCTTTTCTGTCTTCTTGACTCAGTTTATGTCTTTTAAGAAATGTGTCCATTTTATCTGTTACCTAATTTATTGGCATACAATTGTTCATAATATTCTTTCACAATCCTTTTTATTTCTGTAAGATGAGTAATAATGTCCCTCTTACATTTGAGCCTTCTCTCTTTTTCTTGATCAATCTAGCTAAAGGTTGGTCAACTTGATTGTTCTTTTCAAAGAAGCAACTTTAAAAAATATTTATTTATTTATTTATTTATTTATGGCTGTGTTGGGTCTTCATTGCTTCTCTTGCTGCAGAGCATGGGCTCTAGGTGTGTGGGCTTCAGTAGTGGTGGCACGCAGACTCAGTAGTTGTGGCTTGCGGACTCTAGAGTGCAGGCTCAGTAGTTGTGGTGCACGGGCTTATTTGCTCTGCAGCATGTGGGATCTTCCTGGACCAGGGATCAAACCCATGTCCCCTGTATTGGCAGGCGGATTCTTAACGACTTTGCCTCCAGGGAAGTCCCCAACTTTCAAGTTTATTTTTGCTATTGTTTTTCTATTTTCTACTCCTTTAATTTCTGCTGTATAGCCATTGGTATTCTTGGCTTGCTTGTCTGAGCATGGAACCTTTGCTTTATGAATGAGCTAGAGCGAGGGGAATCAGACCTTAGTATTCTCAGTGTGCCAGCCCCAAGGTAGAGCCTCTGTCCCATGAGTGGGAGGTGGGTGGAAGATGGGAGCCTTATGTCTTGGCAGCATCCATCTGGAGTGAAGGTTCCATCACCCTGAGTTGGGAGAAGGGAGGAAGTGGGTTCAGAGGCCACAGATTCTCATTGCTCTTACCAAATTTTAGTACGTTTTCCTGAATAAATGTTTTTGCATTTGCTACACGGCCTAAAGACGATCTCTAGAGAATTGAATATTTTAAGTGATTTTCACCAGTTTTACTGTGGAGTGAAACCATGAAGATCCTCACATTACCATGCCAGAAATAGACCCCTGGGGGTTGCTTTCTAATTTTTTAGTTTGATTTTATAACTATATGGCACATTTACATGATTCTAAAGTCAAATCTATTGAACAATGTATATTCAGAGAAATCCAGTGTCTATTCTTATCCTTTCTACTCTGTTGCCTCTTCCTACTGATAAGACTAAAACATTTAAAAATATTAGATACAATTAATACACGATAACATTCACCCTTTAAAGTGTACAATTCAGTGGTTTTTAGTATATTTACAAAGTTGACAACTATCATCACTATCTAATTTCAGAATATTTTATCTTCCCCCAAAGAAATCCCATAGCAGTTAGCAGCCACTCCCCATTTTCCCTTCCCCCTAACTCTGGCAAACACTAATCTACTTTCTTTCTCGCTGGACTTGCCTATTCTGGACTTTTCATATCAATGGAATAATATAATATATGGCCTTCTGTGACTGACTACTTTCACTCGCACAATGTATTCAGGGTTCATTTATTTTGTAGTATGAATCAATATGTTTTCTTCTTCTTTTTTTATTCAAACAGAAAGTCACAGAAATTATAATCATCCTCATCAGTTCACTCAATATGTCTTCTTTTTTAACGACTAAATAATATTCCATTGTTTGTACATAACACAATTTGTTTACTCATTCATCAGTTGATGGGTTTTTTCCATTTTTTGGCTATTATGAATAGTGCTGCTATGAACATTCATGTTGAAGTTTCTGTGTGGACATACGTGTTTTCTTTTCTTTTGGGTATATGTCTAGGAGTGGAATTGCTCGGTTATAGATAACATTTCTGAAAAAGTTTTTGTTTTGTTCTTCCATAGACAGATAGAGGTAGAGATATAAATATTATACATATATCATCACTTTCTTAGGCAAGCACTTTCTTATGGTAGCACTGCATACATATTTTTTTCTTCTCTTTGCTTTTTTCACTTAAAATATATCCTGCAAAACAAAATAAAAATTTCATATGCTAGGCATCAGTCCATTTCAGTATACAGATACTCCTTGCTTCTTTTTACCGTTGCATAATCAGGATGTGCCATGATTATTCAACCAGTAACATATTCACGGACATTTGGGTTGTTTCACAGTCTCTTGCTATTTCAAAGTGAACTGGAATAAATTCCCTTATGTATATATCTTTAATTTTTTAAAAAAAATTTTTTGGCCACACTATGCAGCTTGTGGAATCTTAGTTCCCCGACCAGAGATCAAATCCATGCCCCAGCAGAGAAAGCACTGAGTCCTAACCACTGGACCACCAGGGAATTCCCTATCGTTTCATATTTTTGCACATGTATTTTTGAGATAAATTCTTGGAACTGAGATTTCGGGGTTAATGGATAAATGCAGTCTTCTCAAATTCCTTTCCACTGAGGTTTCCCTACATTATATTCCTAGCCAGTATCCCTATGTGGTTGCTTTTTATAATGTACTATATATGATTAAAAAAAATAATGTGTATTTTTTAGTTTGTGGCGCCAGTTCTGTGTTTGTTACCTTGATCAAATTGTTAATTATGCTGTTTAAATCTAGATTCTTATTAATTTTCAAACTTCTTGATAGAAGTTTATGGGTTTGTAAGTTTCTAAGTTTCTTCTAATATTTCTACATGTTTTTGCTTTAAACATTTTGAGACTATGTTTAGGTGTATTCAAATTATACCTTTTTTTTTTTACTTTTTTAAACTTTATTTATTTTTTACTTTTTTTTTGCTTTTTTTTAATTGGAGTATAGTTGCTTTACAATATTGTGTTAGTTTCTGCTGTACAGCAAAGTATATAAGTTATACATATACATATTCAAATTATACCCTTTCTGATAGCTTTTTTCCGCTATGTAGTGTCTATTCTAATCTCTGATAATGCTTTCTGACTTTATTATATTTCATGTGGAATATATATTTATATATATATGTATTCACCTTTCTTTTGGGTGCTGTTTATGTGGTGTCTTTTTATAAAAAATTATTTATTTATTTATTTATTTATTTATGTCTCCGTTGGGTCTTTGTTGCTGTGCGCAGGCTTCCTCTAGTTGTGGCGAGCAGGGCTACTCTTCATTGCTGTATGCTGGCTTCTCATTGTGGTGGCTTCTCTTGTTGCAGAGCACAGGCTTTAGGCGCGCGGGCTTCAGTAGCTGTGGCACATGGGCTTAGTTGCTCTGAGGCATGTGGGATCTTCCCGTACCAGGGCTTGAACCCGTGTCCCCTGAAATGGCAGGTGGATTCTTAACCACTGTGCCACCAGGGAAGTCCTGGTATCTTTTTCTATCTCTTTATGTTCAATCTTTCTATGTTATTATGTTTCAAGTATCTATTTTAAACACCATATACTTGAAATTTGAATATGTTTTTATGTAGTTAAAAAACTATGCTTAGTACATTTATATATATTATTATTAGTGATGTTTTGGAATTTATTTCTACTATCATATTTATCGTTTTCTGTTTACCATGTATTTTAAATTTTATCATTTTTTAATTATTTTATTTTGCTTATATTTACCTCCTATTCCTGCCTTCTACTGGACTGTTGGGTTATGAAATTTCTGAGCTTTTTTATGGAAAATATGGAAAAAATCTATCTCAGCAGCATGATATTTTCTTTAGTATAATTTTTACCATTTTTTTTCTTCAGAAATTGGAGACCATCTTTCCATTTAGTTTTTTCCTTTCCTCCCAGGTTAGGGATAACTTGAGAGGAGCTTATTTTGTAGAAGTTAGTATAAAATTATTTTTATTTCTAAACCATAATTTAAGTACATGTAAAGCACACAAAACTGTAGCTTACAATGTATGAAGCTTTTGGAAAAAAATTTATCTTGATCTTTTGTACTGTAAAAATATTTTCTAAATATCATCAAAAGAGAGACTCTTTCGAATATCCCTATTATCAGGAAATACACACTAAAATATTTAGGGGTGAAGACTCCTTATGTATGTAACTTTTCTGCAAATGGTTCAGGAAAATAATTATAGATAGAAAGAGTTATTAGAAAGAAAGAGAGAGAATGATAAAAGTGAATGATATAAAATGTTCATATTAGGTAAATCAGGGTAAAGGGTATATGACTGTTTTGGTACTATTTTTATATTTGCAACATTCTATAACTTTGAAATTATTTTAAAGAAAAAATATTTAAAACTATATTTGGAGAACTCTAAATAGAAAGAAAAATTTTAAAACTCTATATTTAGCAAAATATTTAAAAGAAAGTTTCTTTTTGTATGAAAATTTCCATTCATATTAAGTTAAAAAAAGTGAATACATTAATATTTTTGATGATGATTCAGTGCCACCCAGTGTTCAATTTCTGCAACTGCTAATCTTACAAATTTAAACCCAACTGTATTTGGAAATGACTTTTTGTTGATTTCTTTATGCTGGCAACATAAGACTATAAAAACAATGTATGTGATCAAAATTAGTAAAAAGAAATCTATTAAATATGAAAAAAGAGTCATGCATTGTGATATCAAATGCAGATTTCTGCCTCCCTTGAACTTTTAAAAAAATATATATATTTATTTATTTGGCTGCACTGGGTCTTAGTTGAGTTATGTGGGATCTAGTTCCCAGACCAGGGATTGAACCCGGGCCCCCTGCATTGGGAGCTCAGCATCTTAGACACTGGACCACCAGGGAAGTCCCTGCCTCCCTTGAATTTTAGCAAAAATGTGAGAGGACATCAAAGTAGCTGGAGCATACAAGAAGCCTCTGATCAGTCACAGACTAGTCAAAACTAGGGATTTACACATAATCCATAATAATTACAGGGCATAAAATTTATTATTCAGAACATCCATATACTGGAGTGAATTGCTCACAGCAGAAAACTAGTAGCTTTTTTTTCTTTTTCTCTAAACAACAGATGTAGTTTTTTTTTTAAAGCAAATTAAATTCCATTATAACAAAAGAACAAAGTGGATTTAACATTTGACTTAAGATAATTCAGTATCATACTTTTTTTTTTTTTTAGTATCATACTTTTTTTAAAATTTTATAAGTTTATTTATTTATTTATTTTTGGCTGCATTGGGTCTTTGTTGCTGCGCGTGGGTTTTCTCTAGTTGCGGCGAGCAAGGGCTACTCTTCGTTGCAGTGCGCGGGGTTCCTATTGCAGTGGCTTCTGTTGTTGCGGAGACTGGGCTCTAGGCACGTGGGCTTCTGTAGTTGTGGCACGCAGGCTCAGTAGTTGTGGCTCATGGGCTTGGTTGCTCTGTGACATGTGGGATCTTCCCAGACCAGGGCTCGAACCCGTGTCCCCTACAATGGCAGGCAGATTCTTAACCACTGCGCCACCAGTGAAGTCCCTTAGTATCATACATTTTTAAAGAAATATAATACTTCAGGGATTTCCCTGGTGGTTCAGGGATTAAGACTCCATGCTCCCAATGCAAGGGGCCCGGGTTCAGTCTTGGTCAGGGAACTAGATCTTGCATACCGCAACTAAAGAACCCACACGCCACAACGAAGATTCTGCGTGCAGCAGCTAAGATCCAGTGTAGCCAAATAAATAAATATTATTTAGAAAGAGAAATATAATACTTTAAAACAAATATCAAAAATTTATCTGCTTTAACACACCACTCATGCTAATGATGTTTTAGTCTTCTTCACGGGTTGTGGCTAAGATCCAGATTGTGCAAGAATCCTCAGAAAAATCAGGATGTTAAACATTGAGTTCAATTTAGATATCCTCAGTGTCTTCATCATCTCCAACATTTAACTGGATTTTGGCATCATCTCTGGGAAAAAATGTAACTGCCTTTGACTGTAGCTTGTCTTGGAAGCTCAACATATGCCTGCAGATGCCTTTATGTGTGAGATGTAATGAAAAATTATGTAGCTTTGCTGTCCAGTAGTCTTGCAAGCCCAACAATATAGTGTCTTAAGTTCTTATTGAAACTTTTTTCCCTCAATTTCTTCTGACCATCAAAACACATTGCTTCTAATTGTGCATTTCCCAACATTTACTTACCTGGGCTACAGGCCCATTCTTTTTTTTTGCGGTGCGCGGACTTCTCACTGTTGTGGCCTCTCCCGTTGCAGAGCACAGGCTCTGGAGGCACAGGCTCTGGAGGCACAGGCCCAGCGGCCATGGCTCACGGGCCCAGCCGCTCCGCGGCACGTGGGATCTTCCCAGACTGGGGCACGAACCCGTGTCCCCTGCATTGGCAGGCAGACTCCCAACCACTGCGCCACCAGGGAAGCCCTACAGGCCCATTCTTGAACACTAGTTCTTTGTTTCAGATTCATTCTCATTCTTACCTCTGTACCTATTTTTACCTTTATTCTTGGGCATGGCTGCCACGGGGATCTGGGTTTGTGTCTCCTTCCCTGGTGCATGGGACACAGCAGTCCTGGGAGACTGGGTGCCGTGTGTGGGAGAGCGTCCAATTGAGGCTTCTTTATCACCCCCCACCCACCATCTTTTTTCATAGTTATACATTCTATACCTATTCTCTCAATGAACACTTTTAAAACTTAACTAGGTATGTTTGATGAAGTCTAAAATTAACGTTTATTTCTACCTTCTTGAACAAAGACTTTAACATGCTTTGATTTCAATCATCTCTTCTTCCATAATGTATGTTAATGTTGTCTTGTATTTTTCTTTGCCCAAATTAGCTATTATTGTTGTCTTTTATGAGCCTGTGTTGTTTTTACATTGCTCCATGTTTACCAATTTATTTATTCACCATTTCTTCTTGCATCTCATTCCTTCTGGGTTCCATTTCCTTCTTCCAGAAGTACATCCCTTAGTACTTCTTTCAGCAACTAACAGTGAGTGATAATTGCTCTCAGTCTTTTTGTTTGTTTGTATGAAAATGTTTTTATTCTGTCTTCTGTCTTGAATGGCTTGCATATTGATTTCCAGATTGACAGTTATTTCCCCTCAGGAATCAGATGTTATTCTATTACCTCCTGGTTTCTCCATTATTGCTGTTAGAAAGTCAGCTATCAATTTACTGTCCTTTCTTTGTGCATTATATGTATTTTCTCTCAGGGTTCTTAAGTCTTAGAAGATTTTCTCTTTGTTTCTTGGTTTCACTAAGGTGTTTGGGACAGTGAGTCTATCTTAACTTTTCCTGATTTCCAGATCATAGTGATCCTTGAATCTGGGGATTTATGTCTTTCATCAAGACTGAAAAATTTTATGCCATTTATCTCTTCAAATTTCTCTCTCTTTTCTCTTTCCTTCCAGAATTCCTATTCTAAGTATGGCTAACCTTCTCATACTGCCTTCTATGTCTCCTAATCTCTTGGCCATAACCCTTTCTCTTTATCTCTCTTTAGTATTTTGGATCATTTTCTCATATCTACTAGCCTGATAATTATCTTTAGTTTTGTTTAATGGGTTTTGACTCATCCATTGTGTGTGTGTGTGTGCTTGTTTTAATTTCAAATAACTCCTTTTTACTTCTGAAGTTTCTATTTAATTCTTTTTCAAATTTTCTCCTCAAATTTGCCTTTAAAAATTGGGTTTTGTGGTTTTCTTTGGTTGGTTTTGATTATTTTAAAAATATTTTAAATAATTTTAATAATTATTTTATTCCTTCAGTTTATCACTTTTTTTTTTTTTTTAGCCACGCCATGAAGCATGTGGGATCTTTAGTTCCCCAACCAGGGATTGAACCCACACCCTCTGTGGTGGAAGTGTGGAGTCCTAACCACTGGACTGCCAGGGAAGTCCCAGTTTATCTTTTTAATTACCTCAAGTTCAGGTACTTGTGTTCACTGAATCACTTATGGTGGAATATTTCCTCATGCTTTAACAATTTTTTAGAGTTAACTCACTTTAGTGGGGGTTGTGTTTTCTGTGAAAATAGTTAGTGGCCTGAGCTGTGGAAACATTCTTCCACAGAAGAGTACTGGACTTTTCACAAAGCTGGAATATATCACTAATCTCACAGTATTTTATATTAATTTATCACCTGGGGGGGGGGTGGGGATGGAGTTCCTGAATCATGAAATTCTTATACCAAAACTGAGTGAGGTATTAGGCCCAGGGTTTAAACCTTATAAACAAACAAACAAAACAAAAAACAAAACCTGTTTTTAACCAGAGTCTAGAACAGAGACAGACAAGCTTCCTTGACATCTCCCTGACTTGGTGGACACATTTCATTCCGATCTACCCTGTCACTGAGGTCATAGACCTTCCAAGGGCTCAATTTATTCACTTCCACCTCCCCTAACCCTTGTGGAACCAAAGTTTGTCTCTAGTCCCTTTGTCACTTCTAGGACAGCCACAGGATTATCTCTTGTACTTCCCACCTTGGTTTTCCATTCCTTCTTTACTCTGGCACTTGGGGATTCTCCTTTATAATCTGCAAGTTTAGCCACTCACTTAAGGAGATAATTGTTATACTTTATTTAGCAATTCTTTGAATGGAAGACTAGATTTTTCTAGTACTCTTATTGGAATTGGGAGGTTTGATCTTGTTAAAGGATGATTTTCAAAAAAGGCTAAAATCATAATTCTCAATTAGATATATGAACATGTATTAAATATTTATTTAATTCATTATTAATGAAGGAACCTGTAAGATGTTAACCAGTTCAAACAGGAAGTCAAGAAACACAAACTTATATGAAATAAAGGAATGTTGAAATGAATTTACAAATGAATAGGGAAATTGGCTTTTCCATGGGGAGGAGAAAAGTCAATTAAACATCCATCAGACAGTATATTTGCATGTTTATAGACAAGACTTTCCTTGCATTGCTATCATTTATCCATAATTTACAGAGTTGTAAAATACCTAAAAAGCAATGAAAGGCTAGAATCAGGTAACCTGAAAAGGTGGGCTCTAAATAGTGCCAGTTTTGGGCTTCCCTGGTGGCACAGTGGTTGGCAGTCCACCTGCCAATGCAGGGGACACGGGTTTGAGCCTTGGTCCGGGAACATTCCACATGCCGCAGAGCAACTAAGCCCGTGCGCCACAACTACTGAGCCTGCGTTCTAGAGCCCACAAGCCACAACTACTGAGCCCACGTGCCGCAACTACTGAGGCCCACACGCCTAGAGCCCGTGCTCTGCAACAAGAGAAGACACTGCAGTGAGAGGCCTGCAACCACAACGAAGAGTAGCCCCTGCCCCGTGTGCAGCAACGAGGACCCAATGCAGCCTAAATAAATAAATAAATAGTGCCTAATTTGGGGATGTGAGTAGGGGATAAAGAAAGAAAAGGAATTACTTTAGTATCGTCTCCCCCATTTCCTCCTTAAATGTTGAGAAACTATAAGGGGCCATAAATGAACATTTGATTCTAGTCCCCCTTGGGACCTTAGTCTAATCAGATTCTTTACTGGTGGAGGAGTGGGTGACGGGAGGAGGGGAGCCATTGCCGATTTGTGGAATATGCACAGGGTGTAGATGCTTTGGACTCCAGGGATAGAAAATCCATTCTCCTTCCTCCTAGTACTCCAAACCATTACCTGTGAAGCATATTTTGAAAACCACTGCAGGAGTTTGAAAGGTGAAGTTGCATTCAGGATTTCCCTTTAGATTTCAGGGTTGCACCTTAGCACTTTTGTTTCTAGGAAGGAAGACTGAGCAGATTTTGTTCATATATTATCATAGGTCTGAAAGCACTTTGGGGATAGCCCCGCATGCCTAGCCTGGGGAACTCTAAGGGAGTTAGACAAAAAGTCTTTCTCGGTTGGGATAAAAGGTAGGAAAGATGACCTCTTCCTCCAGCCGTGGGTAAGCAGCTGGCTCTGCTTGTCACTCATGTTATGTCTTTCTCTGTGAGGCAACAACAGTGTCTTACACAGAGGCACCTGACTGAGGCAGTTGCTGTTTCATGTAGGAGAGATTAAGGGGATGGAGTAAAATGTGGAAGCATTCTATTTTGTCCCATGTGGGGAGGAATGAGAAATTTACAAGGAAGAAAAGATTGATAAGTTTGCTCTGAACACTTGTGTTAAGTAGAATTCGGAGTGAAATTACTAGGTTGAAGGATTTAGGCATATTTTAATCAGTTTTACGTAGCTCCTATATATTCATTTAATAAAGTTTGTCTAGTAACATGGAAATCTTTAATAATAATTGAGAAGGGCAGGATATAAAGTAATAGGTGTACTGATATATGCAGGAGAAAATGGGAAAGGAATATGGGTAATATTAATTTGGTGGGTTTTTTTTTAACCATTGTAGGGTCATGTGTGTGTTTTTAAAATTGTTTAGATTTTTATCATTGTGTCCAAAATACTTGGATAATTTTAAAAAGCAAAAGTATAGGAACTCCCTGGCAGTCCAGGGTTTGATCACTGGTCAGGGGAAGTAAGATCCTGCAAGCCCAGGGGCACGGCAAAAAAAAAAAAAAAAAAAAAAAAGGAAAAGTAAAGCAAGAGGAAAAAACAATGCAATTGCTTATTGTTATTACGACTTAATTGCAAACGTTCACATTTTACCCTTATGTATAGCCTTGAAGTGGAACAAATAATACATATCAGATTATTTAAGGGATACTGGGAAATACCTATGGCTAGATAACTTATGGAATTTAAAATTTGTGTTTGCTCTCCCTGCATTTTAGGTCCTAAGGGCTTTGAGGCTTCAGGGATTCTTGCAGGATTAAACGCAGAAACAACCAGAAGTCAAATGTTCTCCCGGGCCTTAAAAGCCAGAGAAGAGATAAAGCTGGGTGTCGTGGAGTGTGAGAGATCTGAGAGGCACAGCGGGTCCCCTGGGGCTGGAGGTGACTTGGGTAGGTGCTGGAAGGGACCTGTGGAGGAGATTGCCTGACCCCTTGCAGGGTTTGGAGGCTGAGCGCTCCTGGCAAGCGAGGACCCCAAGGGAGCGAGACCCATTTTCCTGTTCCATGCATGCCTCCCTGGAGCTGCATAGCTTGGGCGCGGAAAAGAGCACGTCTCGACCGAAATGGGTCTCCCTCCACTCTAGGACGGGCTGTTCAAATTAAGGTGATAGAAAATAAAATAAGCTCCAGTCTGTGCCCTGAGATTCATACTGCTAAGCAAATAACCCCGGCAAAGAGAGAAATGTGTTAAAATCGGAGTCTACATCCAGTGTTTGGGAGCTAAAGCCAGGTGTTTGAAATGTTAATCATCTGTAAAGTCCGTGCCTACACAAAGTACTTGGGCACAGCGGTAGCTCTCAAACCCGAGCGCACCCAGAATCATCCAAACCCTCCCTGAACATGCCTTCCTGGGCCCCTGTCCCATTGCTTCTGATCTGATTCCAGCAGGTCTGGGTTGGGGCCTGAGAATTTGCACTTCTTTTTTTTTTTTGCGGTATGTGGGCCTCTCACGTTGCGGAGCACAGGCTCCGGACGCGCAGGCTCAGCGGCCATGGCTCACGGGCCCAGGCGCTCCGCGGCATGTGGGATCCTCCCGGACCGGGGCACGAACCCGTGTCCCCTGCATCGGCAGGCGGACTCTCAACCACTGCGCCACCAGGGAAGCCCAGAATTTGCGTTTCTAACAAATTCCCAAGTGAGGCTGCTGCTGGTTCTCAGACAATACTTTGGTAATTGGCAGTAAAATGTGTTTTCCAGATACTTTATTATCAAGTGTCTGTTTTAAAAAAAATAAATTTATTTATTTTATTTTTGGCTGCGTTGGGTCTTCGTTGCTGCATTCGGGCTTTCTATATTTGTGGCAAGTGGGGGCTGCTCTTCGTAGCGGTGTGCGGGCTTCTCATAGCAGTGGCTTCTCTTGTTCCAGAGCACAGGCCCTAGGTGGGCAGGCTTCAGTAGTTGTGGTGCACGGGCTTCAGCAATTGTGGCATGCAGGCTCTAGAGCGCAGGCTCAGTAGTTGTGGTGCACGGGCTTAGTTGCTCTGTGGCATGTGGGATCTTCCCGGACCAGGGCTCGAACCATGTCCCCTGCATTGGCAGGCGGATTCTTAACTACTGAGCCACCAGGGAAGCCCTATCAAGTGTCTTGATGTCCACTCCCCCCCATCTAACGTGGTGTGATGTCAGTTTCACCAACATTACCATCCCCTTGACTTTGGCTTCGTTTATTTTCAGATTTAGGAATGGAGCCTTTGGAATTTGTTAGGCTCATTTCAAAGGCCCCTTAGGCAGAAGTTGTCCCAATGCTTTCACTTACTTTATAGAAGACTGTAATTTTTTAGAAGACTTCCATAATAGAAGTAAAAGGATCATTTGTGTAACCTCTATCAGTTTAGAAAGTTTTCACATATATTATCTGATCAGGGTATTTCTCTTAATGTAAATATTCAAAAATATGTCTTTGGATCTTTTAGCAGGAGTCCTGTGAGGTAAACAGGAATATTTTTTCTGTTTTCTGTTGTTAGTCACAGAACTGGGATTAACTCCACACTGTCTCCTAGCAGGTATGTGTAGGTGTAACACCTATGATGTTACAAAGGGGTGTGATTAGGGAATAATGAAGGGAAAACCCCTAAACAGCAAAGGAATGTTAATCATCTGACTCTGTAATGAGAATTCATACACAAAGGCTTGTCTCCTCCCAAACTCCTTCCCAATAAGCCTTCAATTGGAAAGAGATGGAGCCCTCCACCACAGAGGAAAAGCTTCTGACACCTAAAGGACCATATTCCAAAACTGAGTGGGACCCACCACTATTTCTGTAAATCAGTGCATTCCCTGAGGCCACAGGGCACCCTATTTCCTGCCCCAGGTCTCTCATATCTTAACTTTTGCCTCCTCACCGGCTGGAGTGGTAGAAACAGAAGCCTACACTCCAGTCCTGGAGTGGACAAAAACATACAATGTTTGGCCTTCTCTACAAGTGCAGGGAAAGAGCATATGTGGGGAAAGGGGGGCCAGCAAGCGTGAAAAAGTTGAGATTTGATTGACAGGAAACTGCATGTCTCAGCCTCAGGAGAAAGCAATTCTACAATTTCATACACTGTCTGAGCTCTGAAATATGAAGAGAAATGACTTGAAAGGAAGGAAAAACAAAACTTGGCAACTAGAGAGCAGCTGGGCTCGGGGCATAGAGATATTTCAACTTCCAGGGTCTCTTCTTCCTTCTCTTCTCCTCCCCTCCTTTCCCTTCCCGTCCTTCTCCCTATCACCTCTATTTTATCTACTTGAAATCAGTTATAACTGACAACTGAAGGCAGCCTTGAAGGGGGAAAAGTTAAAAATACACAGAGCAGAAAAGCATTATGACCCAGTTTGATTTAGTGATAAGAAATTTCTCAGGCTAACTAGACTGGTGGGATTGTGCTTTCAATTTCATTTATCTAATTCTTCACAGTTTTTTAAAATTGTGGTTTAGGGGCTTCCCTCATGGCGCAGTGGTTAAGAATCCGCCTGCCAACACAGGGGACACAGGTTCGAGCCCTGGTCCAGGAATATTTCACATGCTGGGGAGCAACTAAGCCCATGTGCCACAACTACTGAGGCTGTGCTCTAGAGCCTATGCTCTGCAACAAGAGAAGCCACCGCAAGGAGAAGCCTGCGCACCGCAACGAAGAGTAGCCCCCGCTCGCCGCAGCTAGAGAAAACCTGCGTGCAGCAACAAAGACCCAACACAGCCAAAAATAAAAATAAATAGAATAAATAAATTTATATAAAAAAATTGTGATTTAACTTACATAAAGTGAACAAATATTTGTTGTACAGCTGAATGAGATTTCACATATATATCCATCCACACACACTCTTGTACCCATCTTTCAGATCAAGATATGGAGCATTTCTTTTTTTTTTAAATTTAATTTAATTTATTTTTTATATAGCACGTTCCTATTAGTTATCTATTTTATACATATTGTATATATATGTGTATATCTGTCAATCCCAATCTCCCAGTTCATCCCACCTCTCCCTGCCTTGCCACTTTCCCCCCTTGGTGTTCATACGTTTGTTCTCAACATCTGTGTCTCTATTTCTGTCCTGCAAACTGGTTCATTTGTACCATCTTTCTAGGTTCCACGTATACGTGTTAATATACGATATTTGTTTTTCTCTTTCTGACTTACTTCACTCTGTATAAGATATAGAGCATTTCTAATATCTCAAAAGTCTGCCTCATGCCTGTTCCCGGGAAATACCCCAAAGGCAACCACTGCTGACTTCTATTGCCACTGAATGGAATCATACAACATGTACTGTTTATTGTCTGGTTTCTTCTTCTTTCTTTTTTCTTGGCCGTGCCATGCAGCATGCAGGATCTTCCCTGACCAAAGGTCAAACCGTGCCCCTGCACTGGGAGCATGGAGTCTTAACCACTGGACCACCAGGGAAGTCCTGCCTGGTTTCTTTTTTAAAAAAATTTTATTGATGAGTTTGATCAGCCAAGATGGCAGAATAGAAAGACCCTGAGCTCACCTCTCACGAGCACACCAAAATCACAACTATCTGCAGAACAACCATTGATGAAAAAGACTAGAACCTACCAGAAAAGATCTACAGCCAAAGACATAAAGAAGGATGGGTAGGAGGGGCAGACTCACGGTATAATCGAGTGTCACTCACAAACTGGAGAATAGAGTGCAGAGGTTCTCCCATAGGAGTGAGAGTTCTGAGCCCCACGTAGGGTTCCCCAGCCTGGGGGTCCTGCACTGGGAAGACGAGCCCTCAGAGCATTTGGCTTTGAAGGCCAGCAGGGCTTAATTTCAGGAGTCCCAAAGGACTATGGGAAATAGAGACTTCACTCTTAGAGTGCACACACAAAATCTCATGTGCACTGGGACCCAGGGCAAAAGCAATAATTTAATAGGAGCCTTGGCCAGACCTACCTGCTGGTTTTGGAAAGACTCCCAGAGAAGCGGGGGTGAGGGGGTGGCCGAAATTCATGCTGGGGACATAGACTCTGGTGGAAGCCATATTTGGGAGCATTCTACGGTGTGGACACTGCTACTAGTGGCCACCATCTTGGAATCCTTCCTCTAGCTCATTAGTGCCAAGACCTGGCCCCACCCAACAACCTGTAGGTACCAGTGCTGGGCTGCTTCAGGCCAAACAACTAACTGGGTGGGGACAAAGCCCCACCCATCAGCAGAATGACTGCCTAAAGACTTCCTGGACCCTCTAGACACAGCTGTGCCCACCAGAGGGCCAAGAACAAGCTTTACCTACCAGCGGGTGGGCACCAGCCTGGCCCTCCAGGAAGCCTACACTAGCCTCTAGACTAGCCTCTCCCACCAGGGAGCAGACACCAGATGCAAGAAAACTACAATTGTGCAGCCTTCAGACCCAGACTGCGCATTGCAGGCCAGACTGTACCTTGGGACCAGCTGGGTCCCAGCCCTGCCCACTAGCAGGCAAACACAAGTTTCATGACATGCTGGACCCCATACCCTACTGCATCAGGATCTGCCACTGCTCTTTCCCCCCACCTCCGCCCCCCCCACCCACAGAAATCTGAAACCAGCTCTGGGTCCCTGGGTCCTGAATCCAGACTCCAGGACCTGGCTCTGCCTGCCAGGAGTCCAGCACCAACCCCAGGACCTGGCTTCACCCACCAGTGTGGAGGCAAGAGCCCTGGAGTCTTTGGACCCTAACTCTGCCCACTGGTGAGCCAGCACTAGCCTTGGAATCCTCTGGGGTTCTGCAGTCAGCCACCTTGTGGCCAGGACACACTAACCAGCAGCCAGGGCCAGACAACCAACACACAAGCATTCACACAAGGCAGGGCTAGACAACCAACTGGGCTAGGGGCCAATCAATTCTACCAGACCACCAACATAGTCAGCCAGCCACAACAGAAGGGCCTGTGCAGCCCTCTTAGGGGGAACCCCTACAGCACATAGCTTGCGTGATGAGAAGGGAGTGCACTGCTGGGACACATAGGACATCTCCTGTGGAAGGCCACTTTTCCAAGGTTGAGAAATGTAACTAACCTACCACAAACATAAAAATACAAATAGCAACTTAGACAAAATGAGACAGCAGGGGAACATGTTTCAGATGAAGGAACAAGATAAAACCCCAGAAAAGGAACTAAGGGAAGTGGAGATAGACATCTACCTGAGAAAGAGTTCAGAGTAATAATGGTAAAGATTATGAAAGAACTCAGGAGAAGAATGGATGTGCAGAGCAAAAAGTAGAGGGTTTTAACAGAGTTAGAAAATATACAGAACAACCAAACAGAGATGGAGAATACAATAACTGAAATGAAAAATACACTAGAAGGAATCAATGGTGACTAAATGATACAGAAGAACAGATCAGTAATCTGGAAGACAGACTAGTGGAAATCACTGCCGCTGAACAAAGAAGAAAAAAGAATGAAAAGAAATGAGGACAGTTTAAGAGACCTCTGGGACAACATTGAGTGCACTAATACTTGCATTACAGGGGTCTCAGGAGGAGAAGAGAGAGAGAGAAAGGAGCTGAGAACATATTTGAAAACATAATAGCTGAAAACTTCCCTAACATGGGAAAGGAAACAGTCACCCAAGTCCAGGAAGTGCAGAGAATCCCATACAGGATGAACCCAAAGAGGAACACACCAAGACACATTGTAATTAAAATGACAAAAATTAAAGATAAAAGAAAGAATATTAAAAGCAGCAAGGGAAAAGCAACAAATAACATCAAGGGAGCTCCCATAATACCATCAGTTAATTTTTCAGTAGAAACTCTGTAGGCCAGAAGGGAGTGGTACAATGTATTTAAAATGATGAACGGGAAAAACCTACAACCAAGAATACTCTACCAGCAAGGCTCTTGTTCAGATTTGTTGGAGAGATCAAAAGCTTAACAGGCGATCAAAAGCTAAAAGAGGGACTTCCTGGTGGCGCAGTGGCTGGGAATCTGCCTGCCAATGCAGGGGACACGGGTTTGATCCCTGGTCCAGAAAGATCCCACATGCCGCGGGGCAACTATGCCTGTGTGTCACAACTACTGAGCCTGTGCTCTAGAGCCTGCAAGCCACAACTACTGAAGCCCGTGTGCCTAGAGCCTGTGCTCTGCAACAAGAGAAGCAACCGCCGTGAGAGGCCCATGCACTGCAGTGAAGAGTAGCACCATGGCTAGAGAAAGCCCATGCACAGCAACAAAGACCCAACGCAGCCAAAAAAATAAAAATTAAATTAAATCTTTAAAAGAGTTCAGCACCACTAAACCAGCTTTACAACAAACGTTAAAGGAACTTCTCTAGGTGAAAAAGAAAAGGCCACAGCTAGAAACAAGAAAATTACAAATGAAAAACTCACCGGTAAAGGCAAACATACAGTAAAGGTAGGAAATAATCCACACACAAAGCTAGTAGGGAGGTTAAAAGACGAAAGTAATAAAATCATCTATTTATATCCACAATAAGCAGTTAAGGGATACACAAAACTAAATATAAAATATGATATCAGAAACAGTAATCATGAGGGGAGGAGAGTACATATGCAGGGTTTTAAAATGCATTTGAAATTAAGAGATCAGCAATTAAAACAATCATTTTTATATATAGGCTACTATACAAAAACCCCATGGTAACCACAAACCAAAAATCTATAATAGATATACACACAAAAAAGAAAAAGAGGACTTCCCTGGTGGCTCAGTGGTTAAGGATCCACCTGCCAATGCAGGGGATACGGGTTCAATCCCTGGTCTTGGAAGATCCGGCATGCCATGGAGCAACTAAGCCCGTGCACCACAACTACTGAACCTGTACTCTCTCCCAAGATTGGACCAGGAAGAAATAGAAAATATGAACAGACCAACCACAGCATTGAAATTGAAACTGTAATTTAAAAAACTTCCAACAGGGCTTCCCTGGTGGTGCAGTGGTTGAGAGTCCGCCTGCCGACACAGGGGACTCGGGTTCGTGCCCCGGTCCGGGAAGATCCCACATGCCGCGGAGCGGCTGGGCCCGTGAGCCATGGCCGCTGAGCCTGCGCGTCCGGAGCCTGTGCTCCACAACAGGATAGGCCACAGCAGTGAGAGGCCCGCGTATCGCAAAAAAACAAACAAAACAAAACAAAAAAACCTTCCAACAAACAAAAGTCTATGACCAGATGGTTTCAAGGGAAAATCCTATAAAATTTAGAGAAGAGTTAACATCTATCCTTTTGAAACTATTCCAAAAAATTTCAGAGGAAGGAACACTCCCTAGCTCATTCTACAAGGCCACCATCACCCTGATACCAGAACCAAAGATACCACACAAAAAAAGAAAATTACAGGTCAATATCATGATGAACATAAATGGAAAAATCCTCAGCAAAATGTTAGCAAACCCAATGCAACAATACATTAAAAGGATCATACACCACGATCAAGTGGGACTTATCCGAGGGATGCAAGGATTTCTCAATATCCACAAGTCAATCAGTGTGATACACCACATTGACAAATTGAAGAATAAAAACCACATGATCATCTCAGTAGAGGCAGAAAAATCTTTTGACAAAATTCAACATCTATTTATGATAAAAACTATCCAGAAAGTAGGGGTAGAGGTAACATACCTCAACATAATAAAGGCCACATATGACAAACCCAAAGCTATCATACTCAATGTTGAAAAGCTGAAAGCATTTCCTCTAAGATCAGGAACAAGGTAAAGATGCCCAGTCTCGCCACTTTTATTCAACATAGTTTTGGAAGCTTTAGCCACAGCAATCAGAAGAAAAAAGGAATCCAAATTGCAAAGGAAGAAGTAAAACTGTCACTGTTTGCAGATGACATGATACTATACATAGAAAATCCTAAAGATGCCACCAGAAATCTACTAGAGCTCATCAATAAATTAGGTAAAGTTGCAGGATACAAAATTAATATACAGAAATCTGCTGCATTTCTATACACTAACAACAAACTATCAGAAAGAGAAATAAAGGAAACAATCCCATTTATCATTACATCAAAAAGAATAAAATACTTAGGAATAAACCTAGCTAAGGAGGTAAAATACCTGTACTAGGAAAACTATGACACTGATGAAAAAAATTGAAGGAATAGGTGGAAAGATATACCATGTTGTTGAATTGGAAGAATTAATATTGTTAAAATGACCATACTACCCAAGGCAATCTACAGAGTCAATGTAATTCCTATCAAAACACCAATGGCATTTTTCACAGAACTAGAGCAAATAATCTTAAAATTTGGAAACACAAAACACATGGAAACACAAAAGACCTCAAATAGCCAAAACAATCTTGAGAAAGAAGAACAGAGCTAGAAGAATCATGCTGCCTGGCTTTAGACTCTACTATAAAGTTATAGTCATCAAAACAGTATGGCACAAAAAACAGACAGAAAGATGAATGGTATAGAATAGAGAGCCCAGATATAAACCCATACACTTATGGCCAATTAATCTGTGACAAAGCAGGCAAGAATAACAATGGAGAAAGACAGTCTCTTCAATAAATGGTGCTGGGAAAACTGGACAGCTACATGTAAAAGAATGTATTCTCTAGCACCATATATAAAAATAGACTCAGAATGGATTAAAGACCTAAATGTAAGAGCAGAAACCACGAAACTCCTAGAGGAAAACATAGGCAGAACACTATTTGACATAAATCGTAGCAATATTTTTTTGATCTGCTTCCTAAAACAAAGGAGATAAAAGCAAAAGTAAACAAATGGGACCTAATTAGACTTCAAAGCTTTTGCACAGCAAAGGAAATCATTAAAAAGACGAAAAGACAACTAGGGACTGGGAGAAAAATATTTGCAAATGATATGACCGATAAGGGGTTAATATCCAACAATTCAAACAACTCAACATCAAAGAAACAAACAACCCGATTAAAAAATGGGCAGAAATTTTGAATAGGCATTTTTTCAAAGAGGAAATGCAGGTGGCCAACAGGCATATGAGAAGATGTTAAACATTGATAACTGTCAGGGGAAGGCAAATGAAAACCACAATGAGATATCACCTCACACCAGTTAGAATGGCTCTCATCAAGAAGAACACAAATAACAAATGTTGGCAAGAATGTGGAGAAAAGGGAACCCTCCTACACTGTTGGTGGGAATGTAAACTGGTGCAGCCACTGTGGAAAACAGTATGGAGGTTTCTCAAAAAACTAAAAGTAGAACTATGATGTGATCCAGCAATTCCACTCCTGGGTATATACCCCAAAAAAGTTGAAACACTAATTCAAAAAGATGTATGAACCCCAATGTTCATAGCAGCATTATTTACAACTGCCAAGACATGGAAACAACCTAAGTGTCCATCAACAGATGAATGGATAAAGAAGCTGTGGTATGTATATCCAATGGAATACTACTCAGCCATAAAAAGGAACAAAATTTTGCCACTTGCAGCAACATGGATGGACTAGGAGGGCATTACGCTAAGTAAAATAAGTCAGAGAAAGACAAATACTGTATGATATCACTTACATGTGGAGTCTAAAAAATACAACAAACTAGTGAATATAACAAAAAAGAAGCAGATTCACAGATACAGGGAATAGCCAAAAGAAACTAGTGGTTGCCAGTAGGGAGAGGGAAGGGGGGAGGAGCAATAAAGGGGGTATGAGATTAAGAGGTACAAACTATTTGGTATAAAATAAGCTACAAGGATCTATTGTACAATATGGGGAATATAGCAATATTTTATAATAACTATAAATGGAATATAACTTTAAAAATTGTGAATGACTATATTGTACACCTGTAACATATAATATTACTGTACATCAACTATACTTCAGTTAAGGAAAAGAAATTTTAAAAATTTTATTGCAGTAAAATTGGTATGTAACATCACATACATTTCAGGTGTACATTATGATTTGACATCTTGTGTTTAATACAAAGTGATCATCACCAAAAGTCTAGTTACCATCCGTCACTATACACTTGATCGCTTTCACCCTATGTCTGGCTTATTTCACTCAACTTTATGTCTGTTAAATTCACCTACATTCTTGCATATAGCAAGAGTTTATTCTTTTAAATTGTTATGTATTATTCTACTGTGTGAGTACAGTACAATTTCTATTTATCCATTGTACTGTCAGTAGACACTTGGGTTATTTCCAGTTTTTTGCTATTACGAATAAAGTTGCTATGAACATTCTTTTAAAAAAACAGTTTTACTGAGATATAATTCACATATCTTATACTTTACCCATTTAAAGTGTACAATTGTTTTTAGCATGTTCATACAGTTGTGCATATAGCACCACAATCAATTTAGAACATTTTCATTATCCCAAAAAAGAAACCTTGACCTCTCAGCCTTTACCCCCAGTCATTCCATTCTCCTAGCCCTAGGAAACCACTAATCTAATTTCTGTCTCTATAGCTTTGCCTATTTCAAACATTTCATCTAAATGAAATCACACAATATGTGGTCCTTTGTGATTAGTTTCTTTCATGTTTTCAAGATTCATCTGTGTTGTAGCGTATATCAATTGTTCATTTCTTTTAATTGCCAAAAAAATATTCGACTGTATCGATATACTACATTTTATTTATCCATTCATCAGTTGATGGACATTGGGTTGTTTTTATCTTTTGGCCATTGTGAATAACACTGCTATGAACATTTGTGTACAAGTTTTGTATGAACAGTGGACATAAGTTTTCATTTCTCTTGGGCATATACCTAGGAGTGGAATTAACTGAATCATATGGTAACTCTACATTTAACTGTTTGAAGAATTGCCAGACTGTTTTCCGAAGAAAATGAACCATTTTACATGTCCACCAGCAGTGTATGAGGGTTCTAATTTCTCCACATCTTCACCAACCCTTGTTATTATTTGCCTTTTTGATTCTAGCCAACCTGGTGGGTGTGAAAGGGTATCTCATTCTGGTTTTAACTGACATTTCCCTGATGGCTAAAAACGTTGAGCATTTTTTCATGTACTGGTTGGTCATTTATATATCTTCTTTGGAGAAACGTGTATTCAGATCCTTTGCCTATTTTAAAAACATGAGTTGTCTTTTTATTGTTGAGTTGTAATAGTTCCTTTAATATTCTACATATAGGTCCCTTATCAGACATACGGTTTGTCAAAAATTTTCCAGAACCACTGTTTATCTTGGTGGTTTTTCATTTTTATGGATGTAGAGCTGCCAGTTGCTTTTCTAGGATTTGGAGCATTGGTGTCATGTTAAGAAAGGCCTTTCTCATCTAGAGGTATACAAATATTCTATATTTTTCCTGGTATTCCTCTCTGTGTGTTTTTAAACATGTTTTCTTTAATGTAACCGAAATTGATTTTCATGCATGGAGTGAAGTGGAGATTTAATTTTATTTTTCTTTAATATGGTGCTAAAATAAAGTACATTTAGACAAGGGAAAGACTATACAAGCCTGTGACTCTTCATCCACTTTGACAGGGGCCATGTTCTTCTCCACTCTGTTATTACTTATAAGATTATTTGGAAGGGTTTTTTCTCTCCTGATTAAGGTGGTAATACTTGTTCATTGTGGGAAATTTGGAACCATAGTCATATCTAAAACCTAAAGTTAAAAGGGGGTATTATATTTGCCTTTACTTTAGCCTAGTCTCAGGCCTGGCTCCACTCCTGTGTGTTACACACACACACACACACACACACATACACACACACACACATACTGTGGTAAATTTTCTTGACCACAACTTCACCTCTTCTTCCTTGCTCTCAGGTGAGTTGGTAACCACAGGGGATCCTTTTGACCTCAGCTTCAACTCCTGAGAATGTGAATCATCTTAGTTTAAAGAATCACGGAGTTAAACGAGCCCTGGATGAATGGTTTTCCCTCATCCTTTCACCTTGCACAGGATTGCACCAACAACATTCCAGAAAAACCATCCCAGAGAATTCTACCATCTCCTTCCAGAACCCTCACCGTGTTAATTCTGCAGACAGAAATTTCTTGTATTTAGCCCAAATCCTTCTGATGAAATTCAAGCCCATCTCTCCTTGTCCCCTTCTCAGATCTAACAGGCAGCAGCTGCTTACCATGTCTCACAGGATAATCTTGTTCACACGTCCAGACATTAGATGTACTCATGGGGACAGTGGCAGTGCCTCCCTTGATCTGCAGGACAGCAGTGGTGTCCCTGGATTGACAAGGAGATTTTTCTTCTTAAACTCTTCTCTTTCTGTTGAAAGAAAGCTGTTTAGTTCAGCATTTACGAAAGCAGATGCTGAGGCAGACTACCTAGTTTTTATTTTGGGTGATCTTGTAACCCAGCAAAACCCTACGGGGCCTTCCTTCCCAGGGCAGACCCCTTCCCCATATCCTCTGCTTTAGCTCGTCTCTGAAGTACCTAGATAATACATCTGCTGCACATTTCCTGAGTTGTTTTACAGATGTGAAAACCTCCACCGAATGGAAGATGTTAACTACTTGATGACCATGAGCACATTGCCCCAGGCCTACTGGAGCGTAAGGATGGAAAATGTTAACCCTTGTAACACCACCCTGTTACCTCACCATCAACCAATCAGAGAATTGTACAGGAGCTGATCACATACCCTGAGGACCCCCAACACCCCCGTCCTTCACCTGGCCTTTAAAAATGCTTTGCTGAAACCCCTCGGGGATCTGGGGGTTTTAGAGCATGAGCCACCGGTTCTCCTTGCATTGGCTCCTTTACAATAAACGCTGCACATTTCCTTCACTACAATCCAGTGTTAGTATATTGGCTTTCTGTGTGCAGGCGAGCGGACCCAAGTTTGGTTTGGTAACAACCTCAGGCAGGTCAACTACTCTTTCTGGGCTTTGTTTTTTCCTCAGCAAAATTAAAACAGTATTATTTCATTAATAGCCACTGTCCAACATGTTTTAGGTGCCAAATATAAAGAAAAAAATGTAGGGTTCTTATGTGAGTGACACTTTAGCCTTTTGGATTGTTTCTATAATTTTTGCATTTCTTTTTTATTTTTAATTGAGGTAAAATACACATAATAACATAATTTACCATTTAGCCATTCAACATAAATTTACCATCTTTACCATTTTTAAGTGTACAGTTCAGTAAGTATATTCACATTGTTGTGAAAATTTTTCATCTTGCAAAACTGAAAATCTATCCTATTAAATAATAACTCCTCATTTCCCTCTCCCCCCAGGTCCTGGCAACCACCATTCTACTTTCAGTTTCTATAAATTTGACAAATTTAGATATCTCATACAAGTGGAATCATTATAGCATTTGTCTTTTGTGACTGGTTTATTTCACTTAACATAATGTCCTCAATGTTCATCCATGTTGTAGCATGTGCCAGAATTTCCTTCCTTTTTAAGGATGAATAATATTCCACTGTGTGTATATACCACATTTTTTAAAATCCATTTATCCATTGACAGACACCTGGGTTGTTTCCACCTTTTGACTTTTTGGATTATTTTTGCTATATTAAATATTTTTGTGACTTGAAGACAACATATATTTTGAAGAAGTAAATAGACAAGGGATTATGGGCCACTTCAGGTATTTGTGTATTTATTCTAAGCAGCTATACGGTCTTAGAAGAAAGTCTTTCCTAGTACATTGTGTCAGATTCTGTAACCCTCTGATCACTTGCATTAGCCTCCTTGTATGCCCCCCAGTTCTTCTGTGCCTACTATCTATCTCAATATGAATTACTTGGCTAGTTTACTTGAGAACAGAGTAGGGGGTTATGGGGTAGCATCAAATATAGCCACTTATCAGAGATACAATTTCTTTCTAGTTGAGATTTTATGGAACATTACATGTTTGCAAAGTATTGTGTGATCAATTTAATCACGCATTTTTTTTTTTGCGGTACGCGGGCCTCTCACTGTTGGGGCCCCTCCCGTTGCGGAGCACAGGCTCCGGACACGCAGGCTCAGCAGCCATGGCTCACGGGCCCAGCCGCTCCGCGGCATATGGGATCTTCCCGGACCGGAGCACGAACCCGTGTCCCCTGCATCGGCAGGCGGACTCTCAACCACTGCGCCACCAGGAAAGCCCCCAGGTAAGCATTTTAATAGTCCTCGGGGATTTATGTTTTAATCAGGGAAATATCCAGATCTAATAGGAGATAAGGAAAGAGGGTTATTCCTGGCCTGGGGGCAGTGAGAGGGGAAGAGAGAAAAGGGGTGGGAGAGGCTTTTCACTTCTTTTAGTGAAACTGACATGCTACAAAGCAAAATTTTCTCTAAGACTACAAAAAATGAAAAAGCAGCATTTGGACATGTGACTTTGAGTTTCTAATCTACTCCTCAGCAACGTCTAAAGTTCGGTAAACCATACCTTACTGCTTTAAAGCACTTCTAGTGGTCATGCTTCATCATTGCCAAGAGGAGCACATAAAGATCAGACGCATCAAAAGAATGGGAGCCAAGGCCAGGCATCCCTGGTCAAATAGCCAAGAAAACTAGCTCCAAATTACCAGGGGGGAATTCAACCCCAGAAGGTAACAAATGCAGCTGGCCTTAGCAGTTAGCTACAGACCTCGTCAATATCTTGATTGTCAGTAACCTAGATTTTAAAGGCACCCGTCCCCAAGCAATAACTAAACAGAATTCACAGTAGCTCTCAGTGTCTCACTGCACCCAAGTGAAGCGTGATATTTTGCAACTCAGCCACCTTGTCATCTCTGGCCATTTCATCTTTTCTCTGGCACATTTTCCCTTCTTGTTCCTAACTGATTATTTGCTGTAGCAGGTGCCCTATGCTCATGTGTTAGATCTTGCCATCCAAGCTTCTCCTCTAGCTGTGATTTGAGCACCTCGTCCAGGACTTTGCTTTCCTGTTCATTTGGCTTCTCTTCTTTGTGTAGCCTGATCCTTACTACGACGTGTTCTTCAATCTCTCACTCATTCCAATTTAAGTACAGTGTTACAAGCCTTCAGAGTGGACCCGCACAAGAGTATAAATAGACTCGGTGCCTCCATTGGCTCTTTCCATAACAGCTAAAGAGTCAGGAACCCAAACTTCAGATCGTGGCTACTAAAGAGCAGGTGTTTTCAAACTGTAGCCCATGTCAAATCACCTGAAGGGCATGTTGAAACAAAGTATTGCAGGCATGACTCCCAGAGTTTCTGATTACGTAGGCCTGAGTCGGGCTTAGAATTTGCATTTCTAACAAATTCCCAGGTGATGCCATTGCTGCTGGTCTAGGGACTACACTTTGAGAATTAAAGCTCAATGGTAATACTATTAATGTCAGAACCACATCTCATAATTATTGGCCATGTATTATATCTAACAAGACACTATTCTCAGTGCTTTACTCCTTATGTTTTTAAAGCAGCTTTTGTTTTTCCTATTTTCAAATGAGGAAACTGAGTCCCAGAGAAATTATCTTTCCCCAAGTCACACTGAGAGTAAGTGTTGGTGCTGGTATGAACCTTGATAGCTTCAGAGCCCATGCATTTAAATTAACCCCTATAACATCAAGTAACATATTTAACGGCTTGAAATGAGTATACTGGCATACATTTTACAATTACTTATGGATGCACATATAAAAGCTCAGAGATGCTTAAGAAAAACAATCCTTGTTGTTAACATTGAGCCAGTTGTTGCATTTCTCCCCAGTTCTATTCATTTTTACTTACTGTCCCCATTGTGGACCAGAATGATGAAGAATGAGTAATATCAACAATTTTTAGCTGAAAAGTATAAAGAAGACTTACCTCTCAAAATGAAGAGTATTCTTGCATATCATTTCTCTTCTAGCTCCCTTCCTTTTGAATCCCTGCATCAATCTCCAGCCATTGTATTTTTTCACTCACTTTGATCACCTGTGAAGATGTGGCTTATTACTGTTCTTCTCCCAAAGAAGGGCCCTTTGTCTCTCTCTCTCTGCTCCACCGATGCTTTAATCTGGGCTTTCCCAAGAGCTGAAACTGAAAAACATGATTGATTTGAGGTTGCTGCTAGAATGACTGTAAATTGTGACAAATGCGCTCCTCTTGGGTCTCCACACCCGTGACCACCATAATTTAGAGCAAAAGAAAGGTCTTGAACCAATACGACTGTATTTCATCAAGTCCAAGATGCCCCAATTGTAGGAAGAACCATTACATTATGTATCACTAAGAACGAAAAAGAATGCTGCCAATTAAACTATGACACAGTGTCTCCGCTGAAGTCCTTATGCAGTAATTGGTTACACTAATCTCTCATGTCTTTGGCAATTCTTTCATCTCTTCTGAAGGTTTTGGCAAGGTCTCCAGATTCATGCAGGTGCCCTTCCTGGAGTGTGATATGGCAGGCAGTACTTCTCAAACTTGACTGGGCACATGAATCACCTGGGGCTCTTGTTAAAATGTAGAACCTGATTCAGTAGGTCTGCGATGGGGCTAACGTTCTACATTTCTAATAAGCTTCCAGAGGCTGCTGACACTGCTGGTTGCACACCACTTCTTGAGTAGCAAGGTGACAGGCAATCTTTTACATATATCTCCTTAACAAAATGTAAATTCCTCTTCATCTACTCTTGGCAGCAACATGGATGGACCTAGAGATTATCATACTAAGTGAAGTAAGTCAGACAAAGACAAATATCATATCTCTTTTATGTGGAATCTAAAGAAATGATACAAATGAACTTATTTACAAAACAGAAATAGACTCACAGACACAGAAATAGTTCTCTCACAGAGAACACACTTACGGTTACCAAAGGGGAAGGGGGGAGAGATAGTAAGGCGCTTGTTGCTTTGCAAAAAAATTAGTTGCAATAATTCCTTCAACAACTTATATTTGCTTTACAAATATCAAACTTAAGTACCACACCTTTGCTACTAGGGCTTTCTTTGTATACGATGACTTCTTGTTTCAATATTGAATCATACTGTAAACATTTTGAAGACATTTTAAAGGGCAATAAAGCTTAATACATCCAATAGGACAAAGCACACAACTCAGCAGAAGAGATCATATGGACAGCCATCACCAAGTACACGGATGCACAGGCAATGACAACCCTGTCGCAGCTGCCTCCTGGGTGACAGTGAACACAGGACACCAAGTTGAATGATTCATCTGGATTTCTCTGCAATATTAAAATATGAAAAAAGAGTATACGAAAAGCGTAATTATGGTATATTAAAAGAACGAGAGCAATAGGAGGGCCAGTAAAGACATTGGAAGTTAAACTATATCAAGTGCTTTTCACTTATTGGTTTGTTCATGATCTATTTATTGAGGATTTTACTGTAGGTAAGGCCCTGTGCTCTGAGGAAATAGCAGTGAACAAGCAGAGCCACAGTTCTTGTCCTCATGTAGCTTACAATTCATCAGGGAGACCGACACTGAAGAAACACAGTCAATGCTTATTATTTGTGGATTCTGTACTTGCAGGGAGGAACTGAAATGAGTACTTTTTTCCAGTTCCATTAAGGGTTTGTGTTCTGCTTTCCAACCACCAGGTGGAGACCACACAAAACTAATTAAAGTGTTCCCTAAGTCCGCTTTATACTGAATTTGCACAATTCCTTAAGCTCAATCAGGGGCACGGAGAATTCTTTTTCTCTTGTGAGTGAACCACTGACCTTCTAGGGCACAAAACCATAGATCAAAGACCACATGCAAATTCAAAACAAACACAATTTTCACAAGAGAACCTACTGCGTTCAGATCAATGACTTTAAAAATTAATATTGGGAAACCTGTATATTTTATTTTATTTTATTCTGGCTGCACCGCTCAGCATGCGGAATCTTAGTTCCCTGACCAGGGATTGAACCTATGTCCCCTGCAGCAGAAGCGTGGAGTCTTAACCACTGGACTGCCAGGGAAGTTCCAAAACCTGTATATGTTAAATAAGTTTAACAAAAGTAAATATATTTTCGTGTTACCTTATGGCCAGTTAGAGGGTGAGTGAGACGAACTAGAAAAAAACAGCAGCCAAAAAAAGAAAAAAAAAAAAAAAAAAAGAGGAAGAAAGAAAAAGCAGACACGGAGAGGCCTACACAGAGTGAAACACCAGTGGTTGAAAGTTGGGCTGGAGTGTGGGAGAGAAACAAAGAGGGAGCCTAGTCTGATTGTCTGTCCTGAGGCAAGCGCCCGTTTTGCTACTCCTTCTCCCTGTGCCCCGAGGCTAGCAATCCCACAGAGCTCTTTCCAAGGCTGATTAGCCTCCAAGCATCCCCCTTTCTTTTTTTTTTTTTTTTACGTTTTTTTTTTTTTTTTATTTTTTTTTTATTTTTTTAACATCTTTATTAGGGTATAATTACTTTACAATGGTGTGTTAGTTTCTGCCCCATAACAAAGTGAATCAGCTATACATATACATATGTTCCCACATCTCTTCCCTCCTGCGTCTCCCCCCCCCCACCCTCCCCATCCCACCCTTCCAGGCTGTCACAGAGCACCGAGCCAATATCCCTGTGCCATGCGGCTGCTTCCCACCTAGAGTCTGTCATACACAGTGAAGTGGGTCAGAAGGAAAAGGACAAATACAGTATGCTGACACATATATATGGAATTTAATAATAAAAAAAAAAAAAAAAAAAATGGCATCCCCCTTTCTGAACTAGGAACTGGGTCTGCTTTTATTTGCAAAATTCCAAGGTTAATATTAAAACGAAGATTTCTTTTTCCATCCAACTTGAAAATTTTTTCCACCCCACGTAAAGCAATCACTTGTGTTTTTTTGTTTGTTTTTGCGATACGCGGGGCTCTCACTGTTGTGGCCTCTCCCGTCGCGGAGCACAGGCTCCGGACGCACAGGCTCAGCGGCCATGGCTCACGGGCCCAGCCGCTCTGCGGCATGCAGGATCTTCCTGGACCGGGGCACGAACCCGTGTCCCCTGCATCGGCAGGCTGACTCTCAACCACTGCACCACCAGGGAAGCCCCTCACTTGTGTTTTTAAAGTTTCTTTTTTGTAATTTTACAAGTGCTGTCTTTGGGGGCGAGATATTTACTATTCAGAAGCAGTCAGCTAGCCTTATGTCTTTTTTTTAAGTTAGGGGTTTCTCATTCTATAGTATTTGGAAGTTATAATCATTCTAGTGGCCATATAATTGTTCTGAACCTTGTTGCCAATCAAACCTCTGTCTATGTGTGCGTGAGAGCCATAGTGGGTCACAGGCCTGCTGCCTAATTGAGCCTTGTGATGATGTTCTGTGGTAGGAACAGAGACAAAATTGCCCTCTGGGGAACAGCAGACCCTGTTTCCTGCCTCTTTGGGGATCCAAAAATTTCAGTCACTACAGCTCACCACAAAGAGGGGGAAATAGCCCTGTGTCTGTTGCTCACTTCTCCTTATTTACCAGGAACTGGACGCAATGAAATTAGCAGCAGAACTTCTCCCTGAGGGTCTTGTTGTGCAGACTGTCTGGCATAGCTGTCATTGTAACTAGAAAGTCATGGGGATATTGGAACCAGTTTCCTTGTTCAAGAAAAGCCCGTCTCATAGGTACTGTGAATCACCACCGTTTTGAGGCTTCTGTGAAATTACATCATTGGAAAGTTGGTTACCTTTTGACAAAAATGTGACAGTATTCATATTTCTTCTTTTTTTTTGGGGGGGGGTGCCACACCATGTGGCTTGCGGGATCTTAGTTCCCCAACCAAGGACTGAACCCAGGCTACGTCAGTGAAAGCGCTGAGTCCTAACCACTGGACCACCACGGAACTCCCCATATTTCTTCCTATACCACTTGGGGATTAAAAAAAGTGGATCACAAAAAAAAAAAAAAAAGTGGATCACAAAAGAAAGCTAATGTTGTCCTGCTATTTCACAAGTATCTACCTACTTTTTAAGAACTTTAATCCGCCTGCCAATGCAGGGGACACAGGTTCGAGCTCTGATGTGGGAAGATCCCACATGCCGTGGAGCAACTAAGCCCGTGCGCCACAACTACTGAGCCTGTGAGTCACAACTACTGAAGCCCGCATGCCTAGAGCCCGTGCTCCGCAACAAGAGAAGCCACCGCAATGAGAAGCCTGTGCACCGCAAAAAGAGTAGCCCCCGCTCCCCGCAACTAGAGAAAGCCTGTGTGCAGCAACGAAGACCCAAAGCAGCCAAAATAAAACAAACAAACAAGCAAAAACCCCAAAATTGCCTCACTGGAGCCAGCCGTGTGACCTTGGGCTGTTCATTCCACCTCTCGGGGTGCCTTGAAGGTGGAGCATGCCCTCCTGAAGCCTGGGTTAAGATGATCCATTAGGGAGCTGGAAGAAATGTTAGAAGCTTTATTTACATTTTTCCATCTGAAATGTAAAAAAAAAATATGAAGTTTTACTAATATTTGATATATGGATCAAGAGAGCACAAGTATATAATTTATAAATGTACAAAAGTGGGGAGTGCATGCTCAAAAATGTTTCACTCAGTGGCATATGAACAAAGAAGTGTGGAGATTACTGACCTTCACCTTTCCAAGATGGGGCTACATTCAGTGTTTTTTTAAATTGCTGGTTGCAACCTGTCATTGGATTGTACAATCCATTTAGGGAATTTCAAAAAAGTAAAATAAAATAAAGTATAAAATATCAGAGTGCATTGCTTGTAGTAAGAATTAAGTATTGTTCCGTGAAACTCTTCAGATGAACACGTGTGAGTCCTGGATTCAGATGTAAAATGTATGTCCTACTGTGTGGCTTGTGCTTAAAAGAAAATTGAAAGCAACTGGACTAGAACACTAACGTTTCATCCTCGGACCAGCAGCAGTATCATATGAGAACTTATTAGCAAGGCAATTTCTTCAATCCCACCCCAGATTTACTGTAGCAGAAAGTCAGGGTGGAGCCCGGCAATCGGGGTTTAAAGAGTGTTCTAGGTGATTCTGCTGAACCCTAGAGTTTAGAGCCACTGGCCTAGAACATCTCTACGACTCATCTGGTTACAAAACTTTAAGACTCTGTTGGAGTTATTCATTTAACTAAGGCAATGTTTTCCAAAATTACCTGGTCATAATACTCACTTGGTGATTTCAGAGTAAGCAGGTCTGGGGTGGCGCCTTGGAATCTTATTTTTAACAAACATCTCTGGTGACTCTTGTGATCAGACAAGTTTGGGAGCTACTTTACCAAGAGATATGGAGAAGGAGTCTGGAGGAGCTTCCCTGGTGGTGCAGTGGTTGGGAATCCACCTGCCAATGCAGGGGACACGGGTTCGAGCCCTGGTCCAGGAAGATCCCACGTGCTACAGAGAAACTAAGCCCGTGAGCCACAACTACTGAGCCTGCAAGCCACAACTACTGAGCCCACATGCCACAACTACTGAAGCCCGCGCGCCTAGAGCCCACGCTCCACAAGAGAAGCCACCACAATGAGAAGCACGTGCACCATAACGAAGAGTAGCCCCCGCTCGCCGCAACTAGAGAAAGCCCGCAGCAACGAAGACCCAGTGCAGCCAAAAATAAATAAATAAATAATAAAATAAATTAAAAAAAAAAAAAAAGAGTCTGGAGAAGGTAACTATTTTCCTGAGCAGAAACAGTGTTACAGAGAAACCAAGTCTAAGGCAAGGGAAATCAGCCCTTCAAACCGGAACCCAAAAGGCTAAAATTATTTAAACATTCATAAACGGAATGACCTTCCTTTCATTTTGCCTCAGCTGAGATTGTGAGTCTCTTCTGAAAACCTAGCTCTGGAGTCCTGCATGGCCCTTCCACACTAGCACATAGTAGGTGCTCAAGAAGCGCTAATTGAATGAGCCTTGCATGCCTACAATAATTAGCCCTGGGGTGGGCGTGAAGGGCAGTTCCTGGATTCAGGGAGTTTGGGGCAGATGTTGGAGGAGATGTTCTCAAATTCCTTTACAGCTGGACCAGGCCAATTTCAAACACCTTGGTGGGGTAGAGACCCCACTTTCAAAAATTAACTACTGAATTAAAAAAAAAAAAAAAGAAAAGAAAATGGTCAGAAGAACCTAGGGGCAAGACAGGAATAAAGATGCAGACCTACTAGAGAATGGAGTTGAGGATATGGGGACGGGGAAGGGTAAGCTGGGACAAAGTGAGAGAGTGGCATGGACATATATACACTACCAAACGTAAAATAGATAGCTAGTGCGAAGCAGCGCATAGCACAGGGAGATCAGCTCGGTGCTTTGCAACCACCTAGAGGTGTGGGATAGAGAGGGTGGGAGGGAGGGAGACGCAAGAGGGAAGAGATATGGGGATATATGTATATGTATAGCTGATTCACTTTGTTATAAAGCAGAAACTGACACACCATTGTAAAGCAATTATACTCTAATAAAGATGTTAAAAAATATTAACTATCAAAGTCGACTTAGTTTTGCTACTGCTAAAACTACATTCCCAGTTGATTGTAATTATAAATAAAATCTTTATAAGTTAGAAAAATAATGTCTGCATATTATAAATATATTCAATAAAAATGTGTATAAAAATCTGAAAATCCTCTGACACCCACCTCCCATTCTCAGCCCTAAATGCCCCCGTCATCATTGCTAACAATTTGGAGAATATTTTCTGACTTTTTGATATACATACATGTAACCTTTAAACAACAAAATTATTACTGATGTTATTCTGTAATTTTTCAGTAGATAATAGATCATGGCTATTTTTCTGTGTCATCATGTATCTAGCCAATTCTTTAGAACACAAGCAGGTTTTAAATGTTTAATCTTTATGAAACGTATTTGACCTCAGAACACTTAAAATTAGAATGTATTTTGACTGGGGGCTTCCCTGGTGGTCCAGTGGTAAAGAATCCGCCCCCCAATGCAGGGGACCCGGGTTCGATCCCTGGTCAGGGAACTAAGATCCTACATGCCACAGGGCAACTAAGTCCGTGTGCCACAACTACTGAGACCGCATGCCTCAACTAGAGAGCCCATGTGCCACAAACTACAGAGCCCATGCACTCTGGAGCCCCGTGTGCCACAACTACAGAGCCCACACGCCCTGGAGCCCACATGCCACAACGAGAGAGAAAACCCGCACGCCACAACTAGAGAGCGCTGCAACAAAAGATCCCGTGTACCTCAGCTAAGACCTGATGCAGCCAAAAAATTAAAAAATTAAAAAAAAGAATGTATTTTGACTGAATATCCACAAGTACTCAAGGCAGACAATGTGTGCTTGGATTAAAGTAGACAGCAAAACAATGTCTCTCGAACAGCTTATACTGCAAGAAATGATATAAATTTAATTTATGGCATTGAAAAATCTTTATAACAGGAAGAATAATGAGTGAAAAAATTAAATCATCATATTTTACAAAGAGAAAATTATGTTGAGATTAAGTAAAATGTTTTCATTTTATATTTTGTTATAAAATGTGACATAAAAGCAAACTCAAAATAAAAATAGCATTTGGGGTTATTTTATCACATAGTTTAATAGCTGCAATACTCTTGTGGAGGTAAACATCTTATATGTAGTAAATTATCAGATCTGTTGCTATATGTTGACTCATAGCACAATATTTTTAAAAATCCCATTTTTAATATAAGAACACTGTAACAAAAGAAAGAAGTACACAAACCATACAAACATTTTATGGTCTTCATGTATTCTTGACTTAGATCCTCTAAAAATACTTAATTATATCCTGTTTGATAGCTCTCTGCTGATTTTTCTGGAAACTGACGGGTACGATCATTCATTTTTATGTTGACTTGTTCAATAATTCTGCTCTTTTAATTTGCACAAAGCTTTTGAACTACAGGACTGTTTTTCTTTGGAAACTTTTTTCTTTTAGGCTTCAGTCTATGAGGAGCAAGTTTGTATATTATATGTTTAATAAACATCAAATAATAGCCTCAAATGTATGTGTCAGTTATGAGATAAGACACTTGGCATGAAGAGCAGTCATCATCCAAAAGAGGATGTGTGGTGAGGTGGTCAGAGGAGTGAGTTTCCCAGGCATAGACTTACACACTAGATATTTTTCTCCTGCAATTTCCTCGCATTCTGAGGTAGGAAGCAACCTTAAAATTTGATGAAGCTTTATGGTTTAAGACCCAATTGTTATATTTAGCAAGGGAGTAAATAAATGCTAAAAATATGCTATAGATTTAACTTCGGGGTCATTTTTTTCTAATATCAGAATAAAACTCCTGAATCTGAATTCTTCAGCCCAAGACTCAGGCCTAAGAGAGGATATTTCTCTAGTGAGACATCTGCCATTAATTCAATTAATATTGAGGGTGAGGAGGAAAGGAAACACCCTTCCATCACTTTCATCGAGGCTTTATAACTTTCTTTTATAGTCTACAAAGCATTGTGTATAGATTATTTCATTTAACCCTTAGAAACACACTGTGAAACAGTGTATTACTGCCATTTTACAGATTAAGAAACTGAGGCTCAGAGTGGTAAAGCGACTTGTGCAAGGTCCCTAGAAATCAAATTTGTGTTTGGTGTCAAAGCTTATGTTTTATCCACCGTGGCAAGATTCCCAGTGCTTCAGTCATGTACCCACCATTAACATTTTTGCCCCCTGTACCGCTGCTTTACTTCTTGATTAAGATTTATTTTTAAATTGACTCATTTGGGGGGGGTTTGCTTTTTACATCAGGATATTATAAAAGGAAATTTTATAATGGTGATCTTCAAAGTGGGGAGTGAAGACGTTATGAAAGGAACCAGGCAAGGATTTGTAAAAAAATCATGGCCGTGCCTTGTGGCTTGCGAGATCTTAGTTCCTCAACAGGGATTGAACTCAGGCCACGGCAGTGAAAACATGACTCCTAACCACTGGACCGTCAGGGAACTCTCCCAAAGATAGTTTTAAAGCAATCGTTGTCAGATCCTCAACTTCAATGGGTCCTCTTTACTCTGCCTGAGAACATGCTCTTCCCTTCTCCCCTCCCCCATCCTGTTCTTACTGGGTGGCCTTACCCTGGAGGATAAAAATCTGTGGGGTCCAAACAAACAGATATTTTGAAATATCCTTTTTTTTTTTTTAACATCTTTATTGGGGTATAATTGCTTTACAATGGTGTGTTAGTTTCTGCTTTATAACAAAGTGAATCAGTTATACATACACATATGTTCCCATATCTCTTCCCTCTTGCGTCTCCCTGAAATATCCTTTTGATTTCAGCAAAATTAAAGAAAGACTTGATGGTGTTTTCAGCTTATTGATCAGTAAGGGTAATATGTGAGGAAAGATCACTCTTTGGATTTTGGGATAGAACTCAAATGAATTCAAAGATTGATGCTGCTGTAACAAAACTCCCTTTCCCATTTATTTATGTCAACAGGGTTTTTCAGAGCTGACATCCATAAAAATGAAAAAAAAAGAAATAGAGTTGAAGCTAAATCTGTTCATTCAACTGGTATGTAATATTCATCAGTTAACTTAAAAAATTAATGATCTGAAAGTGAAATCAAGAAAACACTCCCATTTACCATTGCAACAAAAAGAATAAAATATCTAGGAATAAACCTACCTAAGGAGACAAAAGACCTGTATGCAGAAAATTATAAGACACTGATGAAAGAAATGAAAGATGATACAAATAGATGGAGAGATATACCATATTCTTGGATTGGAAGAATCAACATTGTGAAAATGACTCTACTACCCAAAGCAATCTACAGATTCAATGCAATCCCTATCAAACTAAAACTGGCATTTTTCACAGGACTAGAACAAAAAATTTCACAATTTGTATGGAAACACAAAAGACCCTGAATAGCCAAAGCAATCTTGAGAACGAAAAACGGAGCTGGAGGAATCAGGCTCCCTGACTTCAGACTATACTACAAAGCTACAGTAATCAAGACAGTATGGTACTGGCACAAAAACAGAAAGATAGATCAATGGAACAGGATAGAAAGTCCAGAGATAAACCCATACACATATGGTCACCTTATCTTTCATAAAGGAGGCAGGAATGTACAGTGGAGAAAGGACAGCCTCTTCAATAAGTGGTGCTGGGAAAACTGGACAGGTACATGTAAAAGTATGAGATTAGATCACTCCCTAACACCATACACAAATATAAGCTCAAAATGGATTAAAGACCTAAATGTAAGGCCAGAAACTATCAAACTCTTAGAGGAAAACATAGGCAGAACACTCTATGACATAAATCACAGCAAGATCCTTTTTGACCACCTCCCAGAGAAATGGAAATAAAAACAAAAATAAACAAATGGGACCTAATGAAACTTCAAAGCTTTTGCACAGCAAAGGAAACCATAAACAAGACCAAAAGACAACCCTCAGAATGGGAGAAAATATTTGCAAATGAAGCAACTGACAAAGGATTAATCTCCAAACTTTACAAGCAGCTCATGCAGCTCAATAACAAAGAAACAAACAACCCAATCCAAAAATGGGCAGAAGACCTAAATAGACATTTCTCCAAAGAAGATATACAGACTGCCAACAAACACATGAAAGAATGCTCAACGTCATTAATCATTAGAGAAATGCAAATCAAAAGTACAATGAGATATCATCTCACACCAGTCAGAATGGCCATCATCAAAAAATCTAGAAACAATAAATGCTGGAGAGGGTGTGGAGAAAAGGGAACCCTCTTGCACTGCTGGTGGGAATGTGAATTGGTACAGCCACTGTGGAGAACAGTATGGAGGTTCCTTAAAAACTACAAATAGAACTACCATATGACCCAGCAATCCCACTACTGGGCATATACCCTGAGAAAACCATAATTCAAAAAGAGTCATGTAAAATGTTCATTGCAGCTCTATTTACAATAGCCTGGAGATGGAAACAACCTAAGTGTCCATCATCGGATGAATGGATAAAGAAGATGTGGCACATATATACAATGGAATATTACTCAGCCCTAAAAAGAAACAAAATTGAGCTATTTGTAATGAGGTAGATGGACCTAGAGTCTGTCATACAGAGTGAAGTAAGTCAGAAAGAGAAAGACAAATACCGTATGCTAACACATATATATGGAATTTAAGAAAAAAAAAATGTCATGAAGAACCTAGGGGTAAGACAGGAATAAAGACACAGACCTACTAGAGAATGGACTTGAGGATATGGGGAGGGGGAAGGGTAAGCTGTGACAAAGCGAGAGAGAGGCATGGACATATATACACTACCAAACGTAAGGTAGATATCTAGTGGGAAGCAGCAGCATAGCACAGGGAGATCAGCTCGGTGCTTTGCGACCACCTAGAGGGGTGGGATAGAGAGGGTGGGAGGGAGGGAGACGCAAGAGGGAAGAGAGATGGGAACATATGTATGTGTATAACTGATTCACTTTGTTATAAAGCAGAAACTATCACACCATTGTTAAGCAATTATACTCCAATAAAGATGTAAAAAAAAAAAGAAATTATCGGCCATATTCATCTTGTTAAGATGTGTTTTTTTCAATTCAGCTTCTCTTTTTAAGTTTGAAATTCATCATGAATTTTAACATATTTAGGTTTTTTGATCAATGTGTACTGATATAATTATAACTTAATTGAGGAAAAAAAAGTTTAACACCTAGAACTTTATGGTCATGGGTAATGAAAATCGCTGTAGTCTGTTCAGGCTGCTATAACAAAAATACCTTAGATTAGACGGCTTACAAACAACAGAAATTTATTTCCCACAGTTCTGGAGACTGGGAAGTCCAAGATCAATGTGCTGGCAGATTCAGAGTCTGCGGAAGACCCACTTCCTGGGTCACAGAGGGCCATCTTCTTGCTGTGTCCTTACATGGTGGAAGGCGCGAGGGATCTCCCTGAAGTCTCTTTTATAAGAACATGAGGCTCCACTCTCATGACCTTAATCACTTCCCAAAGCCTTCACCCCCTAATAGCATCACATCGGAAATTAGGATTTCAACATAGAAATTTTGGGGTGATTAAAAACATTCCGTCTATAGCAAAAACGTACGTTCGTTCTTTTTTTTTTAACAGTATTATTATTTTAAAAAATTAAGTAATTAGTTTATTTTTGGCTGCGTTGGGTCTTTGTTGCTGCGCACAGCCTTTTCTCTAGTTGCGGTGAGTGGGGGCTACTCTTCGTTGTGGTGAGTGGGCTTCTCATGGCAGTGGCTTCTCTTGTTGCAGAGCAGGGGCTCTAGACGCACGGGCTTCAGTAGTTGCGGCACATGGGCTTAGTTGCTCTGCGGCATGTGGGATCTTCCCGGACTAGGGCTCGAACCCGTGTCCCCTGCATTGGCAGGTGGATTCTCAACCACTGCATCACCAGGGAAGCCCTGTATGTTGGTTCTTATAAACATATTTTTATTGCAGTAGGTAGAATAGTGTTATAAAGGCTTTTAGGCTTAAGAATGTATTATATGGGGTCAGGGTTTCTTAACCACAATACATTATGGGGCAGTTAATTCTCTGTTGTTGTTTCAGGGAGTGCTTTCCTGTGTTCTTAAGAATAATTAGCAGCATTCCTGGCTTCTACCAACTAGATACCAGTAGCACACTCCCCCCACGGCCCCAAGTTATGACAACCAAAAATGATCTAGATATTGCCAAAAGTCTCTTGTGGAGCAAAATCACCTGCAGTTGAGAACCACTACATTAGGCTATAATTCCGTGGGGGAGTTAATAGAAAATGGAAATTCAAGGAGAAAAGGAATTGTGCAATTCTGCTTGTTAAAGAAGAGCCTGTTCATTTTTAGTTGTAGTCACTAAGGGACTTTGATTCTACTGCTCTGTATCACCATACAAATAGAAACGAAATTTTCTTTGCTGTTATGGGTTGAATTGTGTCCCCCTCCCAAAAGATATATTGAAATTCTAGTTCCTGCCACCCCAAAATATGACACTAATTGGAAATAGAGTCATTACAGAGATTATCAAGTTAAAATGGGGGTTATTAGGGTGCATCCTAATCCAGTCTGGCTGGTGTCCTTATAAAAAGGGGGAACTTGGACACAGACACAGACATGCACAAAAGGCAGACAGTGTGGACATGGCCACGTGTTGATGAAGACAGAGATTGCACTGATGCTGCTGCAAATCAGGGAATGTCAGGGATTGCTGGTCAGCACAGGAAGCTAGGAAGAGGCAAAGAAGGATTCTATCCAGAGTCCCAGAGGGACACAGCCCTGCCAACACCTTGATTTTGGACTTTTAGCCTCCAAAACCATAAGGTAATAATTTTTTTTTAAGTCATCCAGCTTGTTATAGCACCCCTTGTAAACTAGTATTCTTGCCATAAATATAAAACCATAGAAACAAATACAGTAAAAACAAGACGATGCTCTTAAATGTTATTAAATGCCAGCTAAAGGCTTAGGAATCTACTAAAGACAGGCTTGAGCCTTATCTTTTTATTAAAAGGAAGAACAGTCAATGTCACACCCATGTTCACAGCAGCATTTTTGGCGATAAACAAAAGGTGGAAGCAACCTGAGTGTCCATTGATCAATGAATGAACAAACAAAATATGGTGCTAACACACAATGGAATATTATTCATACTTTAAAAGGAAGGAAATTCTGACACATGCTACAACACTGATGAACCCTGAGGGCATTATGCTAAGTGAAATAAGCCAGACACAAAGAGACAAATACTGTAAATGATTTCAATTATATTATGTACTTAGAGTAGTCAAATTCATAGAGATAGACAGTAGAATGGTGGTTGCCAGGGGCTGGGGGGAAGGCAGAATGTGGACTTACTCTTCCGTGGGTATGGAGGTTTAGTCTTTCAATATGAAAAGAATTCTGTGGATGGATGGTGGCGATGGTGGCACAACAATATGAATGTATTTAATGCAACTGAAACGTACACTTAAGAAACAGTTAAAATGGCCCATTTTATAATGTGTATTTTACCACAATTAAAAAGAAATAAAGAATAGCTAATGTTAAAAGAGGTCGCAAAGGCACAATAACACAAATTGGACATTAATTGAAATTTGAATAACTTTCCATGTGAGTCAATATAATTTTTTTGCTGGATAAATGTCTGCCCAAGGTCATCTCACAGGGTGGGAAACTCTATCCTACGACATGTTAACTTCCCTAAAAAGATTTAAGACATACAGAGCCAGTGCTGGATCCAGGGCTTGAACTCAGCCCTTTGACTCAGTCCAGCACACTTTCCTTGTAACACAAAGGATGTTTATTTTGAAATAATAACACCTGGTCCTTAGGTGTTGGACCAGGGGATAAACTGTGAGCCTGGTGCCCTCTGTTAGGTTGGTGGTTGGCAGGGAAGCATTCTGAGGTGAAGGAGAGAGAAAGAAGAAACTCTTGGATGGCTGAGTTTCCAGGGGGAGGTCAGGGAGCTTTGAAGCAAAAGTAAAGAGCTGAGGAGAGAGAGACAGTGACCAGAAAAAATAAATACAGTCTCATTACAGTGCAATTGAGGGGGAAAAGTGAAGATCCATACTGGAAAATTGCATAATGTAGGCCTCTTGGAAAACTGCAGTTATTTGATAGTTGTCTACTTTATTTCTGTTTTGTTTGATCGTTCTGGGGAACTGCAGCATGGGTGATTCAGTGATAACTGGAGACAGAAGCTTAGAGGCGTTTAATCCAGAGTTAGAAGCAAGAAAGGTGAGAACAATTTTGTTAAGTGTGAAGGGGAATAGTGGAATATTTTCAGACCAAATATTATTTGAAACACTGTTTTTATGGGTGGATTGGAAGACATTTTAAATGTGGGTTTAAAATTAGTTTGGAAATTGTCTTTAAGCACGGATTGCATAAGTTATTTTAAAAGCTGGGCCTCATTAAAAATGCATTAAGGAACAATCAGATACTGTGTGTCTGCCAATGTGATGCAGTCTGAGGCACAGAGCACCTCCTAGGAAGCTTCTAGCCAGTAACGAGGACTTGAGTCTAAGGAGGCCTCTGGAGGTGCACTCCTATTTGCAGGAAATGGGGGAGGGGGGAGAAAAGAAAAGGTTAAATGATAACATTTGAGCTGAGATTTGCTGTAAAATACTACAGTAAGGAAAAAAAAGTGAAAGAAATGTGCATTAGTTTCCTGTTGCTGCCATAACAAATTATCACAAACTTGGTGGCTTTAAATAACAGAGATGCTTTCTCTGTAAGTTTGGAGGCCAAAAGTCCAAAATCAAGGTGTTGGGAAAGCTGCACTCCCCTCAAAGGCTCCCGGGGAGGAGTCATTCCCTGCCCCTTCCAGCTTCCACTGACTCCACCTTTTCCTTGGCCTTGTGGCTGCATCACTCCAATCTCGGCCTCCACGGTCATATTGCCTCCCCTTCTTCTATGTCAAAACTCCCTATATCTCTTTCTTATAAGGATACATGCAGTTGCATTTAGACCCGCCCGGATGATTCAGGATAAGTACCTCCTCTCAATATCCTTAACTTAATTACATCTTTTGCCATATAAGATACCATCCACTCCTTTGCCATGTAAGGCAATATTATCTTTTATGGCAAAAGATGTGATTAGGGCTTCCCTGGTGGCGCAGTGCTTAAGAATCTGCCTGCCAATGCAGGGGACATGAGTTCTAGCCCTGGTCCGGGAAGATCCCACATGCTGTGGAGCAACTAAGCCCATGCGCCGCGACTACTGAGCCTGCACTCTAGAGCCTGTGAGCCACAACTACTGAGCCTGCGTGCCACAACTACTGAACCCACGTGCCACAACTAATGAAGCTCGTGTGCCTAGAGCCTGTGCTCCACAACAAGAGAAGCCACTGTAATGAGAAGCCCGTGCAACATGACGAAGAGTAGTCCCTGCTTGCCACAACTACAGAAAGTCTGCGTGCAGCAACAAAGACCCAATGCAGCCAAAAATAAATAAATTAAATAAATAAATTTAAGATGCATGCTTTTTCTTCTCTAGCTCAACAGACCAAAGACAAAGTAGTTCTCTGAAAGTAGAATCAGAGGACTTTAGACTTAATTAAAAACAACAAAAAAAGATGTGATTAAGTTAAGGATATTAGAATGCGGGCATATCTTTTGCAGGTCCACCATTCAGCCCACAAAATCTTGATAATCACTAAAACTTATTTATTTATTTATCCAATGTTATTGAGGAAAATTTAACAAATATAATTATACATATTTAAAGTGTAGAACATGATGATTTGATATACCTGTATGTTGTGGAATCATTACAAGATCAAGAAAATGAACACATCCAATGCTTTGCATAGTTAACTTTTTTCTTTTTTTTGTGGAGAGAACGCTAAAGATCTACTCTTATCAATTTTAAGGGTTTTTGTTTGTTCGTTTTTTCTGCTTTATAACAAAATGAATCAGTTATATATATACATATGTTCCCATATCTCTTCCCTCTTGCATCTCCCTCAATCCCACCCTCCCTATCCCACCCCTCCAGGCGGTCACAAAGCACCGAGCTGATCTCCCTGTGCTATGCTGCTGCTTCCCACTAGATATCTACCTTACGTTTGGTAGTGTATATATAACCATGCCTCTCTCTCGCTTTGTCACAGCTTACCCTTCCCCCTCCCCATATCCTCAAGTCCATTCTCTAGTAGGTCTGTGTATTTATTCCTGTTTTACCGCTAGGTTCTTCATGACATTTTTTTTTTCTTAAATTCCATATATATGTGTTAGCATACGGTATTTGTCTCTCTCTTTCTGACTTACTTCACTCTGTATGACAGACTCTAGGTCCATCTACCTCATTACAAATAGCTCAATTTCATTTCTTTTTAGGGCTGAGTAATATTCCATTGTTTATATGTGCCACATCTTCTTTATCCACTCATCCAATGATGGACACTTAGGTTGTTTCCATCTCCGGGCTATTGTAAATAGAGCTGAAATGAACATTTTGGTACATGACTCTTTTTGAATTATGGTTTTCTCAGGGTATATGCCCAGTAGTGGGACTGCTGGGTCATATGGTAGTTCTATTTGTAGTTTTTTAAGGAACCTCCATACTGTTCTCCACAGTGGCTGTATAAATTTACATTCCCACCAGCAGTGCAAGAGGGTTCCCTTTTCTCCACACCCTCTCCAGCATTTATTGTTTCTAGATTTTTTGATGATGGCCATTCTGACTGGTGTGAGATGATATCTCATTGTACTTTTGATTTGCATTTCTCTAATGATTAGTGATGTTGAACATTCTTTCATGTGTTTATTGGCAGTCTGTATATCTTCTTTGGAGAAATGTCTATTTAGGTCTTCTGTCCATTTTTGGATTGGGTTGTTTTTTTTTTGTTATTAAGCTGCATGAGCTGCTTGCATATTTTGGAGATTACTCCTTTGTCAGTTGCTTCATTTGCAAATATTTTCTCCCATTCTGAGGGTTGTCTTTTGGTCTTGTTTGTGGTTTCCTTTGCTGTGCAAAAGCTTTGAAGTTTCATTAGGTCCCATTTGTTTATTTTTGTTTTTATTTCCATTTCTCTGGGAGGTGGGTCAAAAAGGATCTTGCTGTGATTTATGTCATAGAGTGTTCTGCCTATGTTTTCCTCTAAGAGTTTGATAGTTTCTGGCCTTACATTTAGGTCTTTAATCCATTTTGAGTTTATTTTTGTGTATGGTGTTAGGGAGTGATGTAATCTCATACTTTTACATGTACCTGTCCAGTTTTCCCAGCACTACTTATTGAAGAGGCTGTCCTTTCTCCACTGTACATTCCTGCCTCCTTTATCAAAAATAAGGTGACCATATGTGCGTGGGTTTATCTCTGGGCTTTCTATCCTGTTCCATTGATCTATCTTTCTGTTTTTGTGCCAGTACCATACTGTCTTGATTACTGTAGCTTTGTAGTATAGTCTGAAGTCAGGGAGCCTGATTCCTCCAGCTCCGTTTTTCGTTCTCAAGATTGCTTTGGCTATTCAGGGTCTTTTGTGTTTCCATACAAATTGTGAAATTTTTTGTTCTAGTCCTGTGAAAAATGTCAGTGGTAGTTTGATAGAGATTGCATTGAATCTGTAGACTGCTTTGGGTAGTAGGGTCATTTTCACAACGTTGATTCTTCCAATCCAAGAATATGGTATATCTCTCCATCTATTTGTATCATCTTTAATTTCTTTCATCAGTGTCTTATAATTTTCTACATACAGGTTTTTTGTCTCCTTAGGTAGGTTTATTCGTAGATATTTTATTCTTTTTGTTGCAATGGTAAATGGGAGTGTTTTCTTGATTTCACTTTCAGATTTTTCATCATTAGTGTATAGGAATGCCAGAGATTTCTGTGCATTAATTTTGTATCCTGGTACTTTCCCAAATTCATTGATTAGCTCTAGTAGTTTTCTGGTAGCATCTTTAGGATTCTCTATGTATAGTATCATGTCATCTGCAAATAGTGACAGCTTTACTTCTTCTCTTCCAATTTGGATTCCTTTTATTTCCTTTTCTTTTCTGATTGCTGTAGCTAAAACTTCCAAAACTATGTTGAATAAGAGTGGTGAGAGTGGGCAACCTTGTCTTGTTCCTGATCTTAGTGGAAATGCTTTCAGTTTTTCACCATTGAAGACCAATGTTGGCTGTGGGTTTGTCATATATGGCCTTTATTGTGTTGAGGAAAGTTCCCTCTACGCCTTTCTTTTTAAATCATAAATGGGTGTCGAATTTTGTCAAAAGATTTCTCTGCATCTATTGAGATGATCATATGGTTTTTCTCCTTCAATTTGTTAATATGGTGTATCACGTTGATTGATTTGCATATATTGAAGAAACCTTGCATTCCTGGAATAAACCTCGCTTGATCATGGTGTATGATCCGTTTAATGTGCTGTTGGATTCTGTTTGCTAGTATTTTGTTGAGGATTTTTGCATCTATGTTCATCAGTGATATTGGCCTGTAGTTTTCTTGCTTTGTGACATCTTTGTCTGGTTTTGGTATCAGTGTGATTGTGGCCTCGTAGAATGAGTTTGGGAGTGTTCCTCCCTCTGCTATATTTTGGAAGAGTTTGAGAAGGATAGGTGTTAACTCTTCTCTAAATGTTTGATAGAATTCGCCTGTGAAGCCATCTGGTCCTGGGCTTTTGTTTGTTGGAAGATTTTTAATCAGTTTCAATTTCAGTGCTTGTAATTGGTCTGTTCATATTTTCTATTTCTTCCTGATTCAGTCTTGGCAGGTTGTGCCTTTCTAAGCATTTTTCCATTTCTTCCAGGTTGTCCATTTTATTGGCATAGAGTTGCTTGTAGTAATCTCTCATGATCTTTTGTATTTCTGCAGTGTCAGTTGTTACCTCTTCTCTTTCATTTCTAATTCTATTGATTTGAGTGTTCTCCCTTTTTTTCTTGATGAATCTGGCTAATGGTTTATCAATTTTGTTTATCTTCTCAAAGAACCAGATTTTAGTTTTATTGATCTTTGCTATTGTTTCCTTCATTTCTTTTTCATCTATTTCTGATCTGATTTTTATGATTTCTTTCCTTCTGCTAACTTTGGGATTTTTTTGTTCTTCCTTCTCTAATTGCTTTAGGTGCAAGGTTAGGTTGTTTATTTGAGATGTTTCCTGTTTCTTAAGGTAGGATTGTATTGCTATAAACTTCCGTCTTAGAACTGCTTTTGCTGCATTCCATAGATTTTGGGCCGTCGTGTCTACATTGTCATTTGTTTCTAGGTATTTTTTTATTTCCTCTTTGATTTCTTCAGTGATCACTTCGTTATTAAGTAGTGTATTGTTTAGCCTCCATATGTTTGTATTTTTTACAGATCTTCCTGTAATTGATATCTAGTCTCATAGCGTTGTGGTCGGAAAAGATACTTGATACAATTTCATTTTCTTAAATTTACCAAGGCTTGATTTGTGACCCAAGATATGATCTATCCTGGAAAATGTTCCATGAGCACTAGAGCAAAATGTGTATTCTGTTGTTTTTGGATGGAATGTCCTATAAATATCAATTAAGTCCCTCTTGTTTAATGTATCATTTAAAGCTTGTGTTTCCTTATTTATTTTCATTTTGGATGATCTTTCCATTGGTGAAAGTGGGGTGTTAAAGTCCTCTACTATGATTCTGTTACTGTCAATTTCCCCTTTTATGGCTGTTAATATTTGCCTTATGTATTGAGGTGCTCTTATGTTGGGTGCATAAATATTTACAATTGTTATATCTTCTTGGATCAATCCCTTGATCATTATGTAGTGTCCTTCTTTGTCTCTTGTAATAGTCTTTATTTTAAAGTCTATTTTGTCTGATATGAGAATTGTTACTCCAGCTTTCTTTTGGTTTCCATTTGCATGAAATATCTTTTTCTATCCCCTTACTTTCAGTCTGTATATGTCTCTAGGTCTGAAGTGGGTCTCTTGTAGACAGCAAATATATGGGTCTTGTCTTTGTATCCATTCAGCCAATCTGTGTCTTTTGGTGGGAGCATTTAGTCCATTTACATTTAAGGTAATTATCGATATGTGTGTTCCTATTCCCATTTTCTTAATTGTTTTGGGTTCGTTATTGTAGGTCTTTTCCTTCTCTTGTGTTTCTTGCCTAGAGAAGTTCCTTTAGCAGTTGTTGTAGAGCTGGTTTGGTGGTGCTGAACTCTCTCAGCTTTTGCTTGTCTGTAAAGGTTTTAATTTATCCATAAAATCTGAATGACATCCTTGCTGGGTAGAGTAATCTTGGTTGCAGGTTTTTCTCCTTCATCACTTTAAATATGTCCTGCCAGTCCCTTCTGGCTTGCAGAGTTTCTGCTGAAAGATCAGCTGTTAACCTTATGGGGATTCCCTTTTGTGTTATTGGTTGTTTTTCCCTTGCTGCTTTTAATATGTTTTCTTTGTATTTAATTTTTGACAGTTTGATTAATATGTGTCTTGGCATATTTCTCATTGGATTTATCCTGTATGGGACTCTCTGTGCTTCCTGGACTTCCTCTCCCATATTAGGGAAGTTTTCAACTATAATCTCTTCAAATATTTTCTCAGTCCCTTTCTTTTTCTCTTCTTCTTCTGGAACCCCTATAATTCGAATGTTGGTGCATTTAATGTTGTCCCAGAGGTCTCTGAGACTGTCCTCAGTTCTTTTCATTCTTTTTTCTTTATTCTGCTCTGCAGTAGTTATTTCCACTATTTTATCTTCCAGGTCACGTATCCGTTCTTCTGCCTCAGTTATTCTGCTATTGATCCCATCTAGAGTATTTTTCACTTCATTTATTGTGTTGTTCATCATTGTTTGTTTCATCTTTAGTTCTTCTAGGTCCTTGTTAAATGTTTCTTGCATTTTGTCTATTCTATTTCCAAGATTTTGGATCATCTTTACTATCATTATTCTGAATTCTTTTTCTGGTAGACTGCCTACCTATTTCCTCTTCATTTGTTAGGTCTGGTCGGTTTTTATCTTGCTCCTTCATCTGCTGTGTGTTTTTCTGTCTTCTCATTTTGCTTATCTTACTGTGTTTGGGGTCTCCTTTTTGCAGACTGCAGGTTCATAGTTCCCGTTGTTTTTGGTGTCTGTCCCCAGTGGCTAAGGTTGGTTCAGTGGGTTGTGTAGGCTTCCTGGTGGAGGGGACTAGTGCCTGTGTTCTGGTGGATGAGGCTGGATCTTGTCTTTCTGGTGGGCAGGTCCACGTCTGGTGGTGTGTTTTGGGGTGTCTGTGGACGTAGTATGATTTGGGGCAGCCTCTCTGCTAATGGGTGTGGTTGTGTTCCTGTCTTGCTAGTTGTTTGGCATAGGATGTCCAGCACTGTAGCTTGCTGGTCGTTGAGTGAAGCTGGGTGCTGGTGTTGATATGGAGATCTCTGGGAGATTTTCGCCGTTTGATATTATGTGGAGCTGGGAGGTCTCTTGTGGTCCAGTGTCCTGAAGTTGGCTCTCCCACCTCAGAGGCACAGCACTAACTCCTGGCTGCAGCACCAAGAGCCTTTCATCCACACAGCTCAGAAGAAAAGGGAGAAAAAGTAGAAAGAAAGAATTAGTAGAAGTAGAAAGAAAGAAAGAAAGAAGGAAAGAAAGAAAGAAAGAAAGAAAGAAAGAAAGAAAGAAAGAAGGGAGGGAGGGAGGGAGGGAGGAAGGAAAAAAAGAAAGAAGATAAAGTAAAATAAAATAAAGTAAGATAAAATATAATAAAGTTATTAAAATAAAAAAATAATTATAGAGAAAAAAACCCCAAAAAACAAAAAACAATAAAACGGACGGATAGACCCCTGGGACAAATGGTGGAAGCAAAGCTATACAGACAAACTCTCACACAGAAGCATACACATACACACAAAAAGAGGAAAAGGGGAAAAAAGCATAAATCTTGCTGTCAAAGTCCACCTTCTTAATTTGGGATGATTCGTTGTCTATTCATGTATTCCACAGATGCAGGGTACATCAAGTTGATTGTGGAGTTTTAATCCGCTGCTTCTGAGGCTGCTGGGAGAGATTTCCCTTTCTCTTCTTTGTTCGCACGGCTCCCGGGGCTCAGCTTTGGATTTGGCCCCGCCTCTGCGTGTAGGTCTCCGGAGGGCGTCTGTTCTTCGCTCAGACAGGACGGGGTTAAAGGAGCCGCTGATCCGGGGCCTCTGGCTCACTCAGGCCGCGGGGGAGGGAGGGGCATGGAGTGCGGGTCGAGCCTGCGGCGGCAGAGGCCGGCGTGACGTTGCACCAGCCTGAGGCGCGCAGTGAGCTCTCCCGGGGATGTTGTCCCTGTATCCCGGGAACCTGGCAGTGGTGGGCTGCACAGGCTCCCCGGAAGTGGGGTGTGGATAGTGACCTGTGCTCGCACACAGGCTTCTTGGTGGCGGCAGCAGCAGCCTTAGCGTCTCATGCCCGTCTCTGGGGTCCACGCTTTTAGCCGCGGCTCGCGCCCGTCTCTGGAGCTCCTTTAAGCAGCGCTCTTAATCCCCTCTCCTCGCGCACCAGGAAACAAAGAGGCAAGAAAAAGTCTCTTGCCTCTTCCGCAGGTCCAGACTTTTCCCTGACTCCCTTCCGGCTAGGCGTGGCGCACTAACCCCTTCAGGCTGTGTTCACGCTGCCAGCCCCAGTCCTCTCTCTGCGCTCCAACCGAAGCCCGAGCCTCAACTCCCAGCCCCGCCCGCCCCGGCGGGTGAGCAGACAAGCCTCTCGGGCTGGTGAGTGCCGGTCGGCCCTGACCCTCTGTGCGGGAATCTCTCCGCTTTGCCTTCTACACCCCTGTTGCTGTGCTCTCCTCCGCGGCTCCGAAGCTTCCCCCTCCGCCACCCGCAGTCTCTGCCCGCGAAGGGGGTTCCTAGTGTGTGGAAACATTTCCTCCTTCACAGCTCCCTCCCATGGTGCAGGTCCCGTCCCTATCCTTTTGTCTCTGTTTATTCTTTTTTCTTTTGCCCTACCCAGGTACGTGGGGGGTTTCTTGCCTTTTGGGAGGTCTGAGGTCTTCTGCCAGCGTTCAGTAGGTGTTCTGTACGAGTTGTTCCACGTGTAGATGTATTTCTGGTGTATCTGTGGGGAGGAAGGTGATTTCCGCGTTTTACTCTTCCGCCATCTTCCCGGAAGTCCTCTAAGATCAATTTTCAGTTTTAAGGTATATAATACGGTATTGTTAACTATAGTCACCATGCTGTACATTAGATTCTCTGAACTTATTCATCTTGACAACTGAGAAATTTGAGTAATGGGCCTATACAGGTTTTAGTTTTGGATAAACTTGTAAATTTTCAAAATTAAAAAAAATTGGATTTCTACCAATGGCAATGATGGAGTAACAGACCGGATTATGAAACAACTGTTTCCAAACACTGGACAAAAAACAATGCAAAACTGTGATCCCTGACAAGAGGAAAACAAATGAGATGAGCCCTACAGTCACCCTAGATTTCTGCATAGAGGTAATTTCTAGTTCACTGCACAGGGAGGGAAAACTCAAATAGGGCACAGTAGTGTCACTGAATTGAGAAGACTGAGATGGGAGTTTGGGAAAGCCGAGGAGGTTGGAATTTACAGGGCAGAGTGCTGCAGAGGAAGGAGCTGAATGGAGACATAGCTCCAGAAAATTGCATAGGGTTCCCAGTGAGTATATTGCTCAATACCCAATTGTTCATGTATATGTAGGGTAAAATTATATGGGACTAGGCAAAGAACCACCAGAGGGTTGAAAGATGGACGTCTCAGAGCTTATTTGAATTTCAATCAGCCAGAGTGTGAAATCCTCAGTGAACACCCAGGCCTTCTGTAGAGTCCACACACACCTTTTAAGGAGTCACACCTTAAAAGCAGGGGCTAAACTAGCTCCAGAGGAACAGCTACTCTTGGGCTGCCCTTTCAAAAGGTTAAAAATCAGCCTCAGAAAGATTAAGCTTATCCTCAGCTTGCTTAACTAACTGTCAGAACAAAGTCTGACACTCTTTTAAGGAAGTCAACAAAATTCAGTAATCAAGAATGTAAAATTTACAATATCTAGCATCTAGTCAAATATTACTAGATGTGAAAAAGGAGGAAAATGTGACCCTTAATTAGGAGAAAAATAAGTAAATAGAAACAAACCCAGGGCTTCCCTGGTGGCACAATTGTTAAGAATCCGCCTGCCAATGCAGGCGACATGAGTTCGAGCCCTGGTCCGGGAAGGTCCCACTAAGCCCGAGTGCCACAACTACTGAGCCTGTGCTCTAGAGCCCACGAGCCACAACTACTGAGCCCGTGTGCCACAACTACTGAAGCCTGTGCACCTAGAGCCCATGCTCCACAACAAGAGAAGCCACTGCAATGAGAAGCCCGCGCACCGCAACGAAGAGTAGCCCCGCTTGCAAAACTAGAGAAAGCCCGCGCGCAGCAACGAAGACCCAACACAGCCAAAACTAAATAAATTAATTAATTTAAAAAAAAAGTGAATAAAAAAAAAAAGAATCAAACCCAGAAAGGATGAACAATGGAAATAGCAGGCAAGCACTTTAGCTATTACAAATATGCACAAGGATTGCCGAGAATGTTAATATAATGAAGAGGGAAATAGAAAATATAAAGGGCTTTTTTTTTTTTTAAGAAAAAAGGACGTCTACAAAAAAAGTCACAGGTAACAATATACTTAATCATGAAAGACTGAAAGTTTCTCCCCTATGATCAGAAATAAGACAAAGATATCCTCTTCTCTTCAACATTTTACTAGATGTTCTGGTCAGTGCAATAAATGAAATAATTAATTAATGGCATTCAGACTGTAAAAGAAGAAGTAAAACTGTCTGTATTTGCAGATGACATAGGCCTGTATGTAGAAAATCCTAAGAAACCCACCCACCTCCCAAACACATACACACACACTGCTAAAACTAATGAGTTCAACAAGGTTACAAGGTATAAGATCAATAAACAAAAATTAATTATATTTCTATATAGTAGAGAGCAATCTGAAATTGATCTTGAAAAAAATTCCATTCACAAAAGCCTCAGAAAGAGTAATTAGGAATAAATTTTTCAAGAGAAGCATAAGAACTGTACACTGAGAAGTACAAAATATTGGTAAGATGAAGATTTAAATAAATGGAGAGGAATTCCATGTTCATAGATGGTATTTCTCCCTAACTTGATCTACATGTTTAATAAAGCCCATCAAAATCTCATCAGACTTGTTTTTTGGGTAGAAATTGACAAACTGATTCTGAATTTTAAATGGAAATGTAAAGAACTCAGAATAGCCAAAATGATTTTTTTTAAAAAAAGAAGAAATTTGAGAACTTAAATTATCCTATTTTAAAACTTGCAAACAACAAGGTCCTATTGTATAGCACAGAGAACTATATTTAATATCCTATGATAAACCATAATGGAAAAGAATATATATGTAAAAAGAATGTATACATATGCATAATTGAATCATTTTGCTATACAGAGCAATTAACACATTATAAATCAACAATACAAGGATGGCCTTTGGAAAAAAAAAACTTGCTGTAAAGCTACAGAAATCGAGAGTACAGTACTTGCAAAAAGATAGATACATAGGTCGATGGAACAGAATTAAGGGTTATATTTACATTGTAAGGGTTTTACATCTATAGTCAACCAATTTTTGACTAAGATGCTGAGATTCTACAGGGAAAGGATAATGTTTTCAATTGGAATCCATATGCAAAAGGGTAAATTCAAGCTCTTACCTCTTACTATATACAAAAATTAAATCAAAATGGATCACTGACCTAAATATAAAAGCTAAATATATAAAAATTCTAGAAGAGAACAAAGGAGAAAATCTTCATGACTATGGGGTAGGCAAAGATTTCTTAGCTTAGACTGAAAGAACATGAAACATAAAAGAAAATTTTGATAAACTGTACTTCATCAAATTAAAATATTCTGCTCAAAATGAAAAGACAAGTCACAGGCTGGGAGAAAATATTTGCAATACCTATATCTAACAAAAGATTGTATACAGAATATACAAAGATATCTTACAACTTAAATGATAAGAAATCAAACAAGCTAGTAAAAATGGGCAAAAGATTTGCAGAGATACTTCACAAAAGATATATTCATGGCCAATAAACACATGAAAAGATGCTCAGCATCATTAGTTATAAGGGAAATGCAAATTAAAATCACAATGAAATACCACTACATACTTCTTTGAAGTCTAAAATTAAAGAGTGTCAGTACTAAGTCCTCTCAAGGATGTGGAGAACTGGAACGCTCAGTGAGAAAGTAAAACATGTAAACACTTTGGAAAACATTTTGCCGTTTTAAAAATCAAGAGAACTATATATTCACCATATGAAACATTCCTGGGTATTTATCCAAGAGAAATGGAAACAATATATCCGTACGAAGACTTCGACACAAATGTTCATGCAGCTTTATTCATAACAGCTCCAAATAGGAAGCAGCCCAATTACTCATTATCACTGAATGGATGCACTGTGTTGTATGCACTCAGTGATGCAAAGGAATGAATTACTGATAGAGCAACGCATATGAATTTCCAAAAACATTGCAATGAGCAAAAGAAACCAGGTTCAAAAGATTAATTCTGCATAACTCCATTTATATGAAGTTTAACATAACGGAAATCTAAAATTTCAAAAAACCAAAACCAAACCACAACAACAACAAAAACAACCTTCCTAAAACCCAAACAACAAGAAACAGCTCAGGGGCAGGGGATGGGTAGGACTCAACTGCAAGGGGACAGGAAGGAATTTTTATGGTGAGAGAACCACTCTTCATCTTGACTGTGGTTGTGGTTACATGACGATGTATACTTGTCAAAACTCATCAAACTCTTTATTTAAGAGGGTGTATTTTATTGTACAGGTTACACTTCAGTATAGTTGGTTAAAAGGTGTTAAAGTTAGAACTATTTTAAATGCTTTGAGTAGTCTCCCGGGAGCACCGAGATTCTCGCTATTTTTGCTTTTTTATCCACTCAGTTTTTCACCTGGAGGCATGTGGTTGTGTAGCTAAGTGGAATAGAGGGGAAGGGGTTGAAATAAAAGAAATATAGCCTTTTGATATCTTATCATTAGAATATCAATATATTTGGAGCCTAAAGGAAATCTGGGCTTTGGTGTTAGGGAACTGAGTTTCTGTTCTAATAACACATCAAATAGCTGTAGTTAATAATACTGTAATGCATATTTGCAAGTTACTAAGAGAGTAGTAGATCTTAAAAGTCATCATCACAAGAATAAAAATTTTGTAACTATGTATGGTGATGGGTGTTAACTAGACTTATTATGGTGGTAACTTTGCAATATATACAAATACTGAATCAGTGAAATATAATGTTATATATCAATTACAGCTCAATTAAAAATAAATAAAGAATCACATAAAAAGGTATTTTATGATGTTTGACTCCCACCATAAATAAATGAAGATGATTATTTACCATATCTGTGCTAGGTTTGATAGTTACTACTTATAAAATGCTTCTTTGTTGAAGAAGAGTATATTTAGTATGATCCCATTTATGTTTAGAAAACCCCACAAAATGTGTGTACGCATATGTATCTTAATTATATGCAGAGAAAACTGTTAGCAAAGATTAACTCTGCAGAGTGGGGTTGAGGATGAGTAGGGAGAGGGTATTTTGGCTTTTTTTTTTTTTTAAAGGTAAGCTTCTTCATTGGAATTTTTTTAATGAGTATGTGCTACATAAGAAAATTCACACTTCAAACAAATAAACAATAGTCAGCACCCCTCTGCTGCACTGAGGCTGAACAAATCAGCTATCAGTAAGCCGATTGCAGAGTGGTTGGTATTCTATGGATGGTGACTTACCTTTCTTCATCTAAGGAGGATATATCGTCATATATTGTTCATTTTACCCATCCCACGTGGCCATCTTTTGAATCACAGATGTGATCACAGAGCTGCCTCAATGAAATCAAATAGATGAATCAATGAATAGCAATAATTTGTGTAAATCTTCAACATAATTCGTTCTAGAAAAGTTTTTTCTTCCTGTGACCTCTAACTCACTTGAGTACAATGGGGAGAAAAACATGGGATATGGTTTTGCTCCAGAGCCTGGAATCCAGTTCTACCACTAACCAGATCTGAGATCTTGGGCAGATTACAAGCTCTCTGGATTCTCTAAACCTGTTTCCCTATCTGTCAAATGAGAAAAATATTTGCTTTCCCCAAACTTACAAGGATAGTTGTGAGGATCTAATGAGATAAAGGGGGGAAAAGATTTTGGAGGAGATGGTTTAACTTATCTAGGTGACCTCTATTATCATAGGTGCTATTCCCAGGTCCTAAAAATCACCCAATCTTTTCCTAGAGCTGTTGGTCAAGAAGTGATGAGGAAAGACAGCATGGCCTAGGAAGAGGAAAAAATGAAAACGAGAGTAAGCATTTACTGCATGCTCACTATGGGCCAGGTCCCAGTTAAGCAATGTACATATTTCATCTTGTTTTATCCTCACAACACACCTATGACTTGGTATCTCAGGCTACATTTACAGATCAGAAAACTCAAGAAGAAAGAATGTGTAACCTAAGTGCGAACCCTCATTCATTCATCCATTTAGTGATAGTATTAGGTACCAGGAGTACAACTGTGAATAAAAAAGCAGAAGACCCTGCTCTCACAGATCTTACCTTTGAGGGCAACCGGGTTTGAAGGTCCCCAGCTATCAAAGGCAAAGGAGGGATTCTCATTCAGTTATATACCAGTCAGCTTCTGGCTCTAAGCAATGGTACCCTCCTGCCCCACGTGTTTTGGACTATTTACTTTATGTCTCATATGTTGGTCCCAGAACCCTGATGTCCTTTCTCCTCCTCCCCTGAGACTCCTCCCCCTGTGCCAACATTCTTGAATATCCAGCGGTAGAAGACTCTGTTAACCAGTTTTTTTCTCCCAAGGTGTGATTATCTGAGCAGAGGAAACCTCCAGGAAAACTGCATTCCCAGATGAGTCAGCTGTCATCACAGCCATTACCTAATGCTGAACTGGATGGGTTCAGGAAGCTGCAGGCAGGGAAAAAGCCAAGACTCACAGGTTTGGAACTCAAGGCCGCTGGAAGCCAGGGACTGGCCGTGTTTCTGCAGCTGCTGCTGTTTTCACTTGTTCATTCTCTCTGGAGAGCAGGACAGGGTAGACTTCAAGAGTCCAATTTTTAAAAAGGCTGATATTCCTGGGAAGAGGTTCCTTCTCAATCTTTCCCAATGAGTGTTTACCAAGGACAGTCAACAGGGGGCAAGGTGGGGTGGGGAGAGGGGCGAGGAAGGTGGGCTGAAGAAAGGTAGATGGGAGGAGTGGTTACTAGGAGGTTCTTAAGCTCATGTCTCAACACTGAAGCCTTTTCTTGTGTCGGGGGCAAGACCATAAAAATGATAAAGAAGCTGATCTTCGAGAAGAGTCAAGACACGGTTAACGAAGGCGATAAATAGAACACTTGGGTACCAGTGTTTTGGATCTTCATTGCCTTGTTTAGAAGTAGTGCTGCATAAGCTAAGTGTTACCCATCCCATGCTGTGTTTCTTAGGAAACTTCCTGGCTTGTTGTCAGCTTGTAAGAGGAGTATCTCCAGTCTCCATTTGGCAGAGACTAAGCACACAATAATCCATTGCTCGTTTGTGTAACTCTTTACTCCCTGGATCCTCAGGGCACCCTGACCTGCTTTTTCTGGTTGCTGTTGCTGCTTCTGAACCAGCCCCGTCTCTGCCCAGATATAGGCTTCCTTCCCGCATTCCCTCAAGGTACTCTTGACTCAGAAGTTACTTCCAGACTCAGCTGTAAACAGACAAGTCTTCAGGTTGCCATTTCCCATCCTCAACTTTTTGGGGTTATTATTTCCTGGTTTCTCCCTACCAACACCTGAAATATACCATCCCAAATCAACTCACTTTATTTTCCCTTCCTTCTTCTCAGAATAAAATATCTAAGGAAGTCTTCCTCGATCACTCCTTATTTATTTTTATTCCTTTCTAGACACTCAGCTTATTATTTTGAAAACTGAGAAATAAAAGGAAAGAATTAAGTCCCTGTATTCCTTATACGAACTGTACCTCAGGGTCACTGAATAACTGAAAAGGGCAATTTTCTCTTTAGAGAAGTGTTTTGCTAATGAGTGAGAAGGAATGAGAGAATTAATAGGCTAATGGGTCTAGGTACTGCTTATCAAGGCTGCCGAAATCACAAAATAGAGACAGCCAGACTTTATGTGATGGAAGTATACACCACCACTGATGAATTAATCTTGACAAAATATGAACCCAAATCTGATTAAGCTCCTAGATCTTACTAATTTATTGGAAATACAGGGGTAGATGTCTCTACAAGAACGCAATCAGGAAAACTTGGACTTGGGGAAAGCTGCTGGACAAAAAACTCTGATTTTTAAAGAATTTCAAGAGAAAAAGAGGGGAGTGAGGAGTCTGTAGGTTAAAAGAGACTTAAAAGGCATACAAACCAATTGCAATGTATGGACATTATTTTGATTAGAATTCAAACAAATGCACTATGAAAAAATTTAAGACAAGTGGGGAAAACAGACATTAACTCTATTTTTAATGATATTAATGAATTATTGTCAATTTTGTAGTGGGATAATACTATTATGGTTATTTCTTTTTAAAAAGAAACCTTATGTTTTAGAAATGTTATATTTTAGAAATATGTTAAGTGTTACGATATCTTGAATTTCTTTCAATATAATCCAGAGGATCATGGGGGAAATGGGTGCAAGTGTAAATAATACAAGATTAGATAACTGTTTAAGCTGGGTGATAGGTATGTAGGAATTCATTATACTCTTTACTTTTGTACATAACTGAAAATTTCCACAAAACAATGATAAAAAAATGTAAGATAAACCACCGGAAGAATGGACATAGAATGTATAACTCCCAACCATTAGAGGAGATAAAAAATGAATAAGAAAACAATCAATTAAAAGACAGGAAAAGGGAAAAAAGGAGGGGGGGGGAATCTAAAAAGCATTTCAAGGAGAAAACACAAAACAAGATGGCAGAAATATATCCAAATGTACCAGTAATGATAATAGATGGGATCAGATAATTAATCTATTAAAAGACGGATTGGGGACTTCCCTGGTGGTCCAGTGGTTAGGACTCCACACTTCCACTGCAGGGGGCCCCGGTTTGATCCCTGGTCAGGGAACCAAGATCCTGCAAGCTGTGCAGAGCGGGCCCCACCTCCCCCGCCAAAAAAAAACCAAAAACAAAGACAGATTGGGTTAAAAAAAATTCAGCCATATATATATACAAGAGAAACCCCTACAAAAATGCAAAGGAGGAAAACGAAGAGGTAGAAAATATCTACTAGACTAAACAAGTGATAAGAAACTGAAATTAGGTCAAACAGTTCAATAAGATAAGAATGAAACGTATTGAATGGAATGACTGTAGTAGAAAAGTGACCATTGGTGACCATGACAAGAATGGTTGGGGTCACAATGGGGACCCCAACCAGATTGCATGTGACATGTGGTGAGCAGAAGAGAACGAAGTAGAAAGGCAGAAGGAACAGAAAAAGCAAGTGGAGGGGGCACATTCCCAGCCTCTGTGCGCACTGATGTGATGAAGCCAGAAGAGAGCCAAGTAGAAGGAATGGGAGAGAGGGGGATAAACAATCGTGGGGAGGAGAGAAGGCTGAAGATGATAAGATCCAGAGTACCACGGGAGACTTTAGCAGCGACAAGAAGAGAACACCTTCTATTTGATTTTATTTCTAATTTATTAATTTGTCATTACACAAACAATACATGAATGCATACTCAAAAACATCAGACATTACAGGTAAAGCTAATGCACTGCACCAAACTACTGTGAACAGTTTGGTTAGTACCCTTCCAGAGCTTCTCTGTACATTTTTATAATACACAATTAGGTACTTAAGATGTACACTATACAGTATTTGTGTATGTGAATGGATGTGGTATGTTTTTTAACATCAATGGTATCTTGTGGATTTCATGTATTGTCCTTCCATTTCCCCCTAAACTTTAAAAAAATTTAACATTGTATCTTAGAGATCATCTCATGTCAGTGCATGTAGGACTCTCCTTTTTCATTGATGCCTAGTATTTTATAACATGTACCATGCTCTGTCCCCTTGAGGCATATTTTGGTTTTTCCAATTTTATATTACAACCAAAGGTACAACAGTCATCATTATACAAGCCACCTTGTGAACAAAAATGTGTAAAGTGTGTTTCATTAAAAATTGGAATTATTGGGTCACAGGGCATGTGAATTTACCATTGTAATGGGTACCACTCAGCTGCCTTTAAAAGTGGCCATGCTAATTTATATGCTCACCAGCAATGTAGGATTCCTGTTTCCCCACACTCTTGATTCATATTTATCTTAAATACTTGCCAATTGGATCTGAGACAGTTTCTTGGGTTTTAATGTGCATTTCCCTTATTTTGCTAAAGTTGGGCATCTCTTCATAACCTATTTGTAAAACTTTTTGCTCAAGTGCGTTTTCACAAGGATATTTCTAAAAGGAGTATGTGACCAAAAAGCATAAGGCTCACTGCTAGTCTGGCTGGAATTTAATTTTTGTGAGTTAGAGATCTAAAATTGTTTTTCCCAAGTGGTTATGTGGTCTTAATACTAGTTGTTGAATAATCCATTCTTCCCTTATTGATTTGAAATGTCACTTTCATCATTTGCTCAATATATATTTGTGTTCGTTTCTGGATTCTCAGCTTTATCAGATTTAATTTTGGCATCAGGTACCTGAGTTATTCTTAACTTGGTTCATTGAACGGTAGCTGATTTTATCAGCCAAGATAATGAATGTATTCCTCATGAGACAGTCGATGATGTAATTCATAACACACAAATTCTATTCAATTAAATCAGTTCTGTTATCTACAAACAGAGTATTAAGAAATGTGTAAACTTCTCTTTAAGATTAGTTCTTTTTTTTTTAGGGGACACCTCACAGGCTAAACATAGAGATGGAATCCTTTTTACCAGCTCCCCTCTTTCTAGAAGTATTTGATGTTAAAGCTTTTTGGTGATTTAAAGTTTTTTCCTGGCAATGTCAAATGGTATCACGTGGCACGGCAATATTACTGTTCATTTATAAGAACCTTTCATTCAACAAATGATCTGAGGTCCACAAACGGTGACATATACTTTGTAAAAAACAATGTGACACTCTAGCTTTTACTTTTACATTGGACCATGAGCTCCTGGAGTGCACAAATCATGTCTCATTCATCTTTCTATCCCCAAACATCCAGTACAGGGTGCACACCCTGAACTGAAATAGAATTGAACTGCGTTTCAACAATGTTTCTATAAAATAAAAAATAAAACTCAAGCTTCTCAAAAACAAAACCTTTACTTCAGGGGCATCACGAAATTATACATATTTATTTTTTTCTGCCCATCTGATTAAATTTTATATATATATATATTTTTTTCTTTTTTAAAAGTAGGAACGCTAGATTTAGACACTGACCTGATAATCCATGCCCAAGTGTGAGAAAAATGTTCCTTTGCTGTTCGTGGACTTCCTCAGGTATGATCTATGTATAGGTATGTTGCTTGCCTGTTAAATGACAGTAAGAACTGTGATCTGGAAAACATTCTGGATTGCAGTGGGCAAGCATACTTTACAGTTGTTATACAGAAATATCTCAGACATGCAAAAGAAGGAAATAAAGAAGGTAAACTTAACTTTTTTTATAGGAAAGTAGAAGTGTGACATTTGCCGCACTTTAAAATTCAGTTATTTTTATGATGTGAGTTAGCACACCTTTTCCTTCCTTCTTTCAAAGGGGTAGCTTTGGCTTTCATGGGTAATGCCTTAGCCCATAAACTTCCTGCTCTGTTTTACAGCTCAACACAAGACATTATACTATGGGAAAATTCCCCAAACTACTTAAACTCTCAGTTCCCCTGGTGAGGAGAAGGAAAAATAAAGCTAGCTCACCACCCAAGTGTGGTGAACATATTCTGTGACCAAGTAAATTGTGCCAGTGCAAAATACCAGCTCCTTACCTTACCATTATCAATCCTGAAAGACTGTCTTGCTTTTCTTTTTGATGATTCTCTTAAAAAAAGAGGATGTCTCTGACCTTTAACTTACTTTGTATAGTGCCTCACTTAGCATTTTTATTTGTGAACACAGCACGTCCGCCTAATTGTAGACCACTAAGGAAATCGTTAAACTACACTTTACAGTAATCTCTCTACTGACGAAAGGAATACTTGCATTTAAAGAACAGATTTTACCATTAAAAATTCTGTGAACTGGTAGAGAAATATATGAAACAGGAATGCATACTGGAACTTCAAAAAGGGAAAAATAGGATGCAAATACACATCACTAAATAATACACTATTAGTATTGCTAGAAAATAAAAACATGGATTACCAGGCAGGAGGAGGTGGGAGAAAAGGTCCAGTTTTGTTTACGCAGGGGGCTTATAGGGCAGAAAGAAACCTTCTGAATTGTGTCAAAGAATGAAAGGTTAAAGCCTAGCAAAACCTGTTCTGACGGGCTGTCAATGTCTGCAGCGGGGCTAGAACCCGTATTATCCTTTCTTGGGAGGAAGGGCTAGCTCTGAGGGGCAGACTTTGAATTCATGCTTCTGGGCCATTCTAATCCTAATCCACTATAAAAGGACTAAATTTGGTTTACCTTTAGGGCTGGATTTACACAGAGGCATAAAGGGACAGCTAAGCCTCCTCTAGTCCCCCCTACCCCTTTGCTAAATTCTTGAAATTCCTTTAACAGGAAACAAAGGCTTTCGTTTCATAGAGATATATGGCTGTTGGAAGGAAAAGTCTTAAACTTTCTAAGACTTGGAGTTCTCTGATCTTTCCTTGGAGCAAGAAGTAACAGGTACCTGATGCTGGGAATGGAATGTTCACCGTGGAGAGAAAAATGGTACAGAAGAACTCAAGACAAACTTCCTTCATGAACCAAGATTGCCTATATAATTTTGCCTATCCATCATTTCTGTTCTGGTTTGTCTCTCCCAAATTATTTCTCAGTTTCTAGTTTTAGCTCTCCAACTACCTCTCATGTGCCACTGGAATGATTAATTTTTCTGAAATGCAATTCTGATTACAATCCCATTGCTTAAAATCATTCAATAAATCATTCCTGTTTTCCGAATTGATGCCAAACTACTCAGGTGAGTGAGACAGTCATTGCCTGCATGCCTCCTGTGGAACAGTTCTGTGGCTTCTCAAGGAGCTTTGCTTATGCTCTCCTTTAAGCCTCTGAGCACTTTTACTTTTGCGACCTTCAAGACTCACGTGTCACCTCCTTGAAGAAACCTTCCCTAACAAAGCCATCCTTGACTGTGTATAACAAGCCTTTATTATTGCATCATATCTATTCATTTGTCTATATCCTTAATTAAACTCTGAAACTTGAGGGCTGGGCTTTGTCCTTTTAAAGGATTATTGAAGAGAATTGAGTCATGTCACTAAATGCCTGCCACTGAGCTATAAATCTTCCTTTAAAATATGTGACTTCAGACCATCTTAGAAATTGGTTTCTAGAAAATTAGGTGGTATTTTATTTCTGGCTCTACAAGGATGAATTCTCATGAACAGGTATTTTGGTTACTTTAATTGGAAGGATACTGCGCCCACCCTCCCCACTTCCCGTTTTTTTAAACGTCCAGAAGTGACTATGGTTTGGAACTTGGAGAAATACTCTAATCTCTGACCTGTGACAATTCTTTGTGAATAATCGAAGTTTTAATTACCCATCGCTGAGGGCTTGATGGTAAAGCATTCCTGTTTTTATACTTATTTATGCTTAGCTCAGCACATCGGAAATATCCAGCTATTTTTGAACAAAAAATTATGAGAGGAACCATATATTTAATATCTCACAATCGCTCTATTTCTTGGGGGGAGGGAGGTGTATATCAAGCTATAAAATCACATTGTAGCTACTTGAAATGATTTTTCTTTGGGGAAAATTAGGTTTGTACTGAAGACACATTGCCGCATCAGAAATATTTTCTACCTATGATCTTGTGGTTGGTTGAAGTAAACCAACAGAACACTTATGTGGCACCTTGGTCTATGAGCATTTCACTGAGAAAATTACAGATGGCATTCATACAAGACTGTGCTCCCAAATTGGCATCTCAATAAATTAGTATTCCAGCTAACTAGAGACCCTAAATATCTGAGGAAAAACTGAAATTTACTTAAGATCCTAAACTAATCATTTGGAGGAATGCTTGATGTTGTTTTCAAATATACAGTATATCTGATGCTGAAATGCACATAGCTTTCCCACCCTTAAGTTTGTTCCTGACTTTGGATTGGGGGCATGCCTCATGAGAGTAGGTTTGGATGTACAGGCTTCCTTTCACAGCTATTTTTGGGGTTGTATGGTGGGGGATGGGTCATACAAGAGAAGCGGCGGTGGGGGGGGGGGAGTTGGGAAAGCAGAGGACAGGCACTACTATAGTTTTGCATTTTTTGAACATGGCACCAGTAGTTGAGTATCTTCTCATGTCATTAAGTTGAAAAGTTTTTTAAGGCTCGATGCATTTTGCCATCTTACTTTCTAGAAGTTCACAGGAAAGCTTGCCTTTCTACATTAGGTCCTGCTATTTAAAGGACAAATAATTTGTTAAATGTGAACTTGTATTTCTTAGGTTACTAGAGGGTGAAGCTTTAGAAACTGCCGTTTATTTCTTCTGTGAACTATTCATGTTTTCTCTTCTATTGTGATTTTTTAAAATGTAGAAGTAGTAATAATTGCTTTTAATTACCATTTAAAGCATATTAATCACTTCCTTTGTGACTATTACTTTAGCATTTATAATGTTTTTCTACCCCCAACACCAAAATTTATATTTTCACATAAACCCCAACCTTTTCTAATACATTTTTTTCCACCTGTATTATATATCACACTGTTCGCACTTGAGGGGTGCACCCGGTGAGCCTTTTGGTTAACATTCCAACGTGGAAGTTTCACTTTCTAGCTCACCTGGGATGGCTCTATTAAAAAATCTTACTTCGTATCTTTAGGTTGCTTCTTCAAGCCTAAGTACTTAGTTCCTTTAGTTAGTTCTATTAACATTAAAATTGTGTTTTTAGTGAATATATCCTGCAGCATAACTAGAATATAAAATAACTGGAAATCCCATGTACACTCTGATTTTATGCATTTAGTTTGTGACTTAAGTTTTAATTTTAGATAGATAAAGAACACTTATTTACCTTCTTTTAATGCAAAGACCTAACTATTGATTCTTATTAACTCCTGATTAGCTAGTTGGCTATAGATACAGAGCATGTTAATTTCTACAGGCACCTTTCTGAATTCAAGTAAAAGTTCTGGTAGACAAGGATTTCCTACTTAAATGTCATTGACATAATATGAATATTGAGTACAAATATTGCTCACCATTCTTGCATTCTTTAAATTATTTTACTTGGAAAATTTAAGAACCATCATTAAGTCATTAATAACATAGGTTTTCATTGAAGGAATATTTGGAACTCTGAAAATACAAATCTAATCAAATTAAATTTTGAACACATATGAGAGCCAAATATTTCAACAAAACTGCAGTTTAATTTCAGAAAATGTGTTAAAATATATATTTATACATCAATTTCTGACATATACTTAATGTGTTAGTATACACAAAATGATGCTTTCTCTTGAAACTGTATTTATGAAATGTACATTTTAATTTAAATACTCAGTATACACTGCACTTAATCTGCATGTTGCATTTATTAAATACATTAAAATCTGCAATGTAACAAAACGTTTTCTGCATACGAAATTCAAAACACCATTTTAAATGAACAAAAAGATGGCTCACTTCATTATTTTTTTTTTTTTTTTTTTTTTTTACAACTAGTGTATAGTACACTAGCTCAGCTCCACCATACTACCTGTTCGTTCTTTTTTATTTGACATTGTTCACAGACTAGTACATATTACAATAAGAGTGCTGGATAAAAACATGAGGTACGAAAGTGGTTCAAAGATTATAGGTCATGCAGATCATGCTAGACAGCAAAGAAAATTGTGACCGAGAGAACACTAAATAAAAATACATAAAGAATGTGCATTATAAAAAAAAAAACAAACAAAAAAAAACAAAACTCCATTACACAGCTTTGCTTCTTTGGTTACAAAGTAGGTTGAACAATTTCACAGCTTTTTATTCCCACCCGAAAAAAAAGTCATACGAAATGTCAAAAAGCAGAGGAATCGTGGCAATTTCTCTATTAGAAAGTAGAAACAAATGAACAAAGTTTTCTTCATCAAAATAGCCCAATTATTTATTATATCACAATAACTGGTGACTACCTGTACAGTTGCACTATGTTCTTCATACTTACACTATACAAAATTTACATTCAAGCTGGGTCTTTACTACTGAAAATAAATACCGAAGGTAAATTGCCATTAGTGTTAGAAATATGCCAGGATTCTTTTGTTCAATTATTGCCTAAACGTTTCGTCTATTAAATGCAATCCTGCCTTTCAATTCCTTTACTGATACTTATAATTATTCAAAAAAATTAAAAAAGTTCTGTGACATTGTTCATGTACATTATGAAAATAGCAGCCCTGTAATAAATAAAACACAAATAAATGAAAACTTATGTAGGCAAATGTTACTGATATTGAAAGAAAAGTGGCTCTTTAGATGAACTGTTATTTATAATGCGATAGGAAGGCTCAGGGTAAATCCATGGATAATAGGAAACATGGGAGAGCCACCAAAGCTCTTAAAAGACCCCACTCGTGCGCACCAGGTAAAATGCTAACTTTGCTCTCTTTAATACACCCCATCTATTATTCTCCTTGTGTACTGATGACATAAACTGGACATCAACAGCACTGCATGACATCTCAAAGAGAGGAAAAGCTCTTGTAGAATGATTGTCTAATACTGAAAAGGCCAAACACACAACTGAAGCATGGCTACTTGCTTTCGTATAAAGTGGAAAGAACACCAGTGGCACACAAGGATAGATTGCTTTCAGTTTTTTTCTTAATGAGGCAAGAAAGCTTTATGCTGAGGACACATTCGGCTGCTGCGGAGGCTGCGTTGGCTGCGGAGGCTGTGCTATCACTGCTTGCTGTTGAGAAGTGCTACCAGCATTGGCCTGTTGGGCTGGGAGTTGGGATAACTGATCATTGTTTGAAAGAGATTTTAACAGTGCATTTTCTCGTTCAAGTAAAGAGTTTCTTTCGACTAATTCTTTTATTTGTTCCTTTAGAACTTCCACTTCTTCTCTTACTGCATACATCAAATGGCTTTTCACCAGATCCTGTGAAGAACAAAATTAGGAATGTCAAAAAGAGTGAAACGGAAAGGAGTTGCTATTTGGCTCTAGCCTACCTGGTGCCTTATAAACATTAGGCAGTTTTATATTTATATAGTTTTATATATTTATATTTATACTATAAATATAGTTTATTTAAACTACATTTATATAGTTTTCCTGCTCTTGCTTTTAATGTTTCTACTGTTTCTTGATTGACACTAAGGAAGATGGGGTGGAAAAAATCTAGCTCCCAACTAGGGCAGCAAGCCCAGGATTTTATTTTCAAAGTTTGGAGTGATTTCAAAAAATACCAGCTCCTTAAATTGTCAATTAATATAAGATTAGAATTTAAAAAAAGGTTTAAAATCATATATTTAGACGTCAGACGAAGAGAACAAAGGATATTAAACTGTCTGATAATAAACTAGTTATAGTACTGCTTTAAGAGATGAAGTGACCTGCAATTTCCAACTTTAAAACCTCAGGATTAAAAAACAAAATAGTTTGAGACCAATGGCCTTTATTTATAATCTATCTATGGTTTTAATAACTTGAATCAAAATATTTTAAATAATATGAGTAGAATATCTTTAAGAAAACCAAAAAATTGATAGTAATAGCAGAAATCAGAATCAGAATCAACAGAAACAAGTCTATTTATTAAAGCTGAGTAAAAGAGTCACTGTAAATAACCAAAGGATGGAAAAGATTTCCAGCTGAAGTTTTCATTTTATTAGTCTTTTGTCTCTAAATTATTTTTGATGCTGAGATATTTAGGGGATCAAATGCATGTTGATTATGTATATTCCCCAAAATGGCATGAAATGTAACATGTTCAAGTAGGGGAAATATCTATTCCACTGGTGTTTATAGACTAAAAATTCTCAACATTCTAGCATTTTCAACCAAATCTCATTATCAAAAAATACACTTTGGTCATCTTGGTTTAAAGAAATTAGGTATTTGTTTTTTATAACTGATGAAACCCAACAATCTCTGAAATGAGAGGACTATAAATTTTTACTTACCATTGCTTGTTCTATTTTGTTGTCAATGGCTACACCACCTCCCCCAGATGCACTGGAAAAAATTAGAATATTTCATTAAATTATTCTAAAAAATGTAAGCTCCCTTCCAACTCTTAAAATAGTTGTGTTTTACTTAAAACCAAAAATAGTAATTTAAAATAGATTATTAGTCTATTCTCAGAATTTCATACTCAGAGCTCTCATTTTGAAAATGATCTCAATAAACAGATGGCTTGTAAAAATCTTTGTAGTTTCAATACTTCTAATTTGCCAATGACATATATATGCTACTTTAAAAAGTAACTCCCAATTCTATCCAGGAGTTCTCAATTCAGTGAACTTAAGATACATTTTGAATGAACAGTACCCCCTCCACATCTCTTCATTTACCAACTATATATTCTAATTGCCTTTCATGTAGAAATTCCAGTGGTTACTTATTGCATTAAATTCAGATGATGATTTTTCTACTACAGATTTTATATTTTAATGTCTGGTTTTTAAATTTTAAAAACTGGCTTGTAAAAATGATTCAGAGGGCTTTTGGGCAAGGAGTACTTGCAGGGTTGGTTAACAAGGAACTCAACATTCTGGCAGACCTGTATGCTTTGACTGTAGTTTACTAGCTGGCAAAAATCACCTACTAAGGTATGTGGTTTAGACCAATTTTTCCTAGAAATAATTGGAAATCGTCTAGCTGGTAAGTACATCCCAAGTTTAAATATCACCTTATCATTTCTGTGATAATGACACAGGAGGTTGAATAATTGTCCTCTTTGGCAGTTTATATTTTCCCATGTATGTAGTGAGGATCTATATCCTTTTCTTGGTGTTTTTGTAAACTTTAAAGAATAGTTATTAGATTTTCTTGTAAATATAAATCGGATATATTAATCTACTGTATCAATACAAAAAGAGGTCTTTAAACCACTTTTATACAAAACTTTTACTACATACTCTTCATTTAGTGTGTAGTGCTAAATTTAGGTGCTAATATATCTGAAGACTATTTTGCTTTGGATGATGTGGACCCTCAATGTTCTATCAGACTGAGCCTCAGAAATATCCTGTCTGATGTAGTGGTGCCTTTTTTTATTATAATCTAAGTAGATCTGGTTATAATCCTGGTTCTGCTACTCACTACCTATATGACCATCAGTAATCAACTATTTAACTTCCCTGGACCTCAGTTTCCTCATCTGTAAAATGAAGGGGCTGGTGTCAATGCCTCAGTGGACTTTGAACTTTTAAATCCTGAGTCAATGCGTGGAAAACACTAAGCTTGTTTATCTGTGCATTAAGCACATTAATTACAGCATACTACTTCACTTCTTGCTGCTGTTGCTAAGATGAAAAGGGGCTTCTGTATACCTAATAACTGGAAAGGATATATAGATCATTAATAAATACTTATATATGTTAGGCTTTAACTGCTTGTAGACAGCAAAGTATGGCTTCATGTAACTAAAAACTACAGAACTACATAAACTTTAATGTAAAGTTCAATTCAGACACCACATAGATAAATTCACCAAACACTGGTCATGATTTGGCAAAAAAGATAGTGATAGGCATTTAGATCAGAATTTGCCTGAGAATCCTAGATTATACTTTATTTTTTACTTCTATGTCAAGGAAAAAATGAAATAGTTTTAGTCATTTCATGACTTAAATACATTCAATTCTTTTAACACATCAGTTTTAAATAGGATATCTTAAATGCTAACTTTAACACCAGTTTTACATATTAATGAGCAAACAAAAAATCCAAATAAACCTCAAAAACCTTTAAAAAAGGTTTACTTCTTCTTCTTTTTTGATAATTAAAACAAAACCTAGTCAGTTTCCAAACCATTCCCTCAGCTAAGGAACAATAATTAGCATCCCATTCTTTGCTGATATAATAACCTCTAGTCCTGACTCAGATCTCTTTTACTGCTATGGAGGAACAGGTTTGCAAAGTATAAATGGATCATGTTGAAGATATGTTTCCCTTAAAAGGTATTACTATTCCAATTTTGTTAAACACTGTACTTTAACAGAATCAAATCAGTCACAGATACAATTACTATCACTATAGTCACCTTTGGCCACTCTGAAGGCTGTTATCAAGAATCCTACAACCTACTGCAGAGGTTCTCAAACTTTAGCATGTACCAGAGTCATCTAGATGTTTTATTAAAACACAGATTGCTGGGCTCCACCCTTCAGATTCAGTAGGTCTGGGGTCAGGCCCAGGAACCTGAATTTCTAACAAGTTTCCAGGTGATGCCAATTCTGCTGCCAGACAAATCATACTTTGAGAACCACTGGCTTAGAGATGAAAATTAGAAGAGTAATAATAAAAAAACCCTAACTACTTAAAAAATTTCTTAGCCTTGTATACAAAACCCTTTACGACCTTGACCTCAGCTTTCTATGGTCTCCTTTCCTCTCACACCCCATGTGGTATATTGTGTTATGGTCTTACATAGCTATTTGCAGTCTGTGGAACATATGTTCTCTCAGGTTTCCATGGCTTTGCAGAAACTGTTCCCTCAGCTGGAAATGCTCACAGTTCCAATTCATCTGGCTATCTTTAACTTGTTCCTTAAGATGCTCAGTGCCACCTCTTCTGCAACACCTTCTGATTTCCTAAGGTAGAACCAAATATTCCATCCCTTTTGTGGCCCACTAAAATCATCACAAACTTTTTATAGTGCATAACCAGGAAATTCTGGCTCCTCCATGTAATCACTGTGAATTCTAGGAAATTATTTTACCTTTCTAGACCTCATTTTATTTTTTTTAACCTAAAATAAGGATTATATACCCCAATCCACAAGACTCCTGTGAGGATTAAGTGAGTCTAAATAATACTACCACTGTTAACTCTATTAGACTGAGCTCCTTGAGGGAGGTGGCTTATCTTCTTCACCTCTGTGAAGAAGTGAACAGTGCTTGGCACATAGGAACTCAAATGCATACTGAAAGAGTCAATATGATAGTAATTGGATTAGAAACAATTACTGGTTCATGTTAGGAAGCCATTACATTTTTCTGAGTTTGAATAAATCAGTAGCTCTCCATGTGTGGTCCCTGGACCAGGAGCCATCATCAGCATCATCTGGGTACCTGTTAGAAATGTAAATATTCAGGTCTACTCAGACCTACTGAATTAGATACTTTTGAGGTGGGACCCAAGAAATCTATTTTAATAACTCCTCCAGGTGATTTGAAAGAAACTAAAGTTTGAGAACCACTGCCTTAAACAGCCTGATTTTTAATAGAGATACCAATATGGTAGTTTTAAATATAACCAAATAAGAGTGTATTCTATTTCAAGATCCCAGAACATGGTTTAAGAATATTGTTTCAATGAGGGAACCAAATTTTCCGTTGTGTTCAAAGTCAACATAGTGGTTTGGGCTTTATGCTCTTTTAAAATGAGAATGATCAGCTGAAGCAGAATGAATAATTTCCTTTCATTTGTTTCCCTGACCTAATGTTATAGTATTAGGCCTTGTTTTCTTTCTTATTATTGTATTCACCACGCTATAACCAGTTTCTGAACTTAAGTTCCTTAAGGGAAGGCTTCCTAAGACTTTGTAACTATTCTGTTAAACTACAGAGTGCTATATAAAAAGGGATAATTCTGTTACTATGGGTCTCTCTTTTAGAATAAAATCGTAACTGGATTAGCATTTACTAGATGAATAAAAAACTGTGGGTATGGAGGGAACGGACAGAAATACAGAACTATGGGAAAAAAAGAATGACTAAATGACTTTTTATATAATGAATTTTCATTTACCGGAACTGCGGCTCCCAAAAGAACCAAATGAGCTTGAATTTAGTGTTTAAATAAAGTAAATTACAATCACATTCATAAGAAAAGTAAACCTTAAAAGTATCAATGGCACACCAAGCTAGATTGGATTTCCATGCTGTTCATCTTTTAGTTCATCCCAACTGGCTCCCCACCACAGCTTTTCTTCCCAGGCCTGCTTGCTCTTATCACAATAGATTACTTGCAACCTCACTGAGAAGACAAGAGGCCAGATAGGAACCTCTGCTGCGGCATCACAAGTTTCTTACATTTGCAGCCGCCTTTTTTTTTTTTTTTTTTTTTTGCAGTACGCGGGCCTCTCACTGTTGTGGCCTCTCCCGTTGTGGAGCACAGGCTTCGGATGAGCAGGCTCAGCGGCCATGGCTTACGGGCCCAGCCGCTCCGCGGCATGTGGGATCTTCCCGGACCAGGGCACGAACCCGTGTCCCCTGCATCGGCAGGCGGACTCTCAACCACTGCGCCACCAGGGAAGCCCGCATCCTTCTTAATAGGCTAACTGTTTCATCCATGCTCTCAGCTCAGTGACTCTGCAAATCATCCCGTCTTGCCTCTCTAAAAATTAAAACCAGTGACACAGTTAGGCTAACTTGATCTCACATTTAAGAAAATTTTTTTATGAGAAATCAACTTTTTTCTTTATTAATGTGGACAGAGACATCATGGCTACTGTTTAAGAAAAAAATGGTGCAAATTTCTTCTCTATTACATTTTGGCTACGCTGTTTCTTCTCCTTTCTCAATACAAATGCTTATTTAAAATTTTTTTTAAAAATTTATTTATTGGCCACAACCACACAGCTTGTGGGATCTTAGTTCCCTGACCAGGGATCCAACCTGTGCCCCCTGCAGTGGAAGCACTGAGTCTTAACCACTGGACCGCCAGGGAAATCCCACAAATGCTTATTAACAAAGCAACAGGGTAGAGGAAAAGAACACAAATGACTGCCCACTTCATGGCAGCACACGCTGTTTAAGTGAGTCCTTACTACAAGCCTGAGCAACACTCTCACTTTACAGCTGAGGAAACTGAAGCCAAGTAAGTTATTCAGACACAACCCTAGGGAGAGGATTAAAACCTAACCTAATTAATGTCAAAACATATGCTTTTCCTATCATAACAGTCAGATTGTGAAACGAAGAAAGCAACTATCTATAATGACCTAAAAGAAATCCAGCGTTGTGTACATTGTGAAAAGTGCTTTAACCAAGTACCACATGTTAGTTGTCAAACCATAACTGTGGATCCAAAGATTAAACTATGTCCATAATATGCCATTTATCTTATCTAGCATATTCCTAGGAGAGGTTCAGCTCTGAAAACAAGGGAGGTCACTTCTTAGAAAAGGGACTTGCTCAGTGATCTTTAGACAGCCAGTATAGTTCACCTATTTGCTAAGGACTAAAACGTTCTTTTGGTTTGTTAGAAAGATGAAGATATCTTAAGATTATATGGATCTATATGCAGAATATTATAAAAAAAATTTACCTTGGTTTACTCCAAGACCCTCCTAACTTTCTCTGTTGAATCACAACACAATTAAAAATCCACTACAGGAATTCCCCAAATTACAAAATAAAATGTTTTGTGATGAGAACTTATTTGAGTTGGCAAATCTCGTATATCAATACTTATGTTAAAGCCCCCTTACCCAAACCAGGTAAAATCAATTCTTCTTAAACTTACAAGTTGAAGCTACAATCTTTCTTGGAGGCCAGTCCTCAGGAATCAGGTACTGTTTCCAGTAAATCACCTACAACCTTAATCCCCTTGCCCCACTGCAATAAGCTCTATAACATCATTAGTGCTAAAAATGCTTTAATTCTAATCTGGGCAACATTTTGCCTCTTCTCTAAGAAAGGTATGTTTTGCTTTTTAGAAAGAAACTGTTAAGTCACTGATTGCAAAAAAATAAATCTAATGAATCTACAGCTCAGCAAGCCTATCAAGGTTAAAAAGAAAAAAACCCCATCACCCTTCTGTAAGACGAATTTAAAGAACATTTACACTCTAACACAATTTAAGGGCAAATAACAATCCTCCTTCCAAAAAAGAGCCTAAATAGATAAAATTCATGTAGACAATCTCTGGCCAAATGCAAACCTCTGTGGTTAAGAATAAAACTATTAGACAAAGTTAACAGTAAATTAAGCTAAGAACTCAAAACTGCACATATTCTAATTATTAACCATAAGTTCTACCAATGTAAAAACAACCTGTTTAATTTCATGATTTAAAAAACTCACAAAAAGGCCCCATGGAGATTTTTATTATCGGTAACACAAAATAAGTGATTTTTGTGGATGATAAAAGCTACTATTCATGCTAAACAAGCAGAGAAAATGGCTACTCACAAAACTAAATGTTATTATTTTCTCAAGTAACCAATCTTACTGTGAAAAAAAGCTTTTACCAAGGAACTACTAAAAACTGAGCTAAAGGGCTTCCCTGGTGGCGCAGTGGTTGAGAGTCCGCCTGCCGATGCAGGGGACACGGGTTTGTGCCCTGGTCCGGGAAGATCCCACATGCCACGGATCGGCTAGGCCCATGAGCCATGGCCGCTGAGCCTGCGCGTCCGGAGCGTGTGCTCCGCAACAGGAGAGGCCACAACAGTGAGAGGCCCGCGTACCGCAAAAACAAACAAAAAAACCCCAAAAAACAAAAAACTGAGCTAAATACTTATATGAAGATTGATATTTGTTTTTATCATCTATAAAATCTTTGCTCACCAATGCCCTCAGCATATTTCACATTCTTTTAATTAATTTCAGGTCAAAATCCTGACCAGAAAAGAATATTTAAAAAGAGGAAAAAAGGATTGTACCTGTGGATTATACCAATGTCAATTTCCTGGCTTCAGGTATTATACTATAGCCATGCAAGATGTTATCACTGGGGGAGAACTGGGTAAAGGGGTACCTGAGACCTCCCTGCACTTTTTTTTTTGCAACTTATTAATCTATAATTACTCAAAATAAAAGTTTTTAAAAATATACATATACATGGTAAAGAATAAATTCAGAGAGTATACACAAAAAAGTATACCATCAATACAAAGTTCCCCTCCTACCTCAGACCCCCTTTGTCCAGAGTCAACCATAACATCTGTATTAATGACCTTAAAAAGGCCTATTTAGGAAGAATTTCTTTACTATTTTGGAGAGGAGTAGGAGAGGACTTTCTAACTATATGCCTCAAAATATAGTTTTTTTAAAGCTTCTTTAATAATTTCCCTAAAATATAAAGTACTTCTAGGAATCTGTAAGACAAGAAGCCCAAATAGAAACATGGGTAGAATTCACACGAACATTCACAAGACATGAAAAAATACTCAACATCTCATTCATAATAAAAATAGAGATTAAAACTATAATGTGATATTATTTCCCTAACAGACTGGCAAATATACTAAAATATAATACACAGTCAGTGAGGCTGTGGGAAAATGGGCCTTCTCTTACAGTGCTGGTACAAAGTGGTATAATGGTATAACCCGTATAGAGAGCAATTTGGTTATATCTAATAAATTTTATACAACACACTCTTTGAGCCAGCAATCCTACAAGTTTCCTATGTATGCAAAAATACATGTATATAGTTTCCTATGTATACATTTCCTATGTATGCAAAAATATCTATAGTAATTTATCCTATAGATATTTTTGCATACATAGGAAATAATGTATTTACAAAACTACTCATTACAATACTTTATAACAGCAGGCTTTTGATTAGCAATAGGGAAGGGGTTAAATAAATCACAGTATAGTCATCCATTCAATTTAATATTAGCCATTTATTAAAAAAAACCACAAGGATGCTTTTCTGTGTACTGAGATGGAAGCAATGTATCTTGAAGATCCTTAAAGGTAAAGGTACAGATGTGTGTATATTATCATTCGTGTGAAGAGGGAGATAATACACATTGTATTTGCTTGTGTATACAATAAAGAGACTAGAAGGACACACACACACTAAGAAAGTGCTTATCTGTTTAGGTAAGTGCTTATCTGGAAGGCAGGCAGAAGGGAAACAGGGATAGAAGACTACTTTCTCTACACTGTGAAGAATACTGAAAAACACATTCCAAAATGAAAATGACTCATGAAGGAGTTATTTCCCTGTACAGTGTGAACTCAAGACATGAACAAATGGCAGACAGGAAACAAGAAAGGAAAAAAGGGAAGAGGACCAACAGCTCCACTTGTATTTGGAACTATTTCCTTCTGAAAGATTAGGTACTATGTTTAACATACAAAAAAACAATCAATATAAATAACATTTCTGATTTGTAAAATTTACTTCCTTGGCTTAGGGTGAATTAAAATCACTTAAAAATATAGTATAAATAATGTTTATAACTCCCAGTATATTGTTATTTTTGTTCAAAGTGATGCTAGTAAGTAAACAGTAAAAGTCTCTCCAATAAATATCTAAGATACAATAGGCTACATAACCTTACACAATGTTGCATTAAAAATGAATTCCAAAGAAGGTACAGATAAGATTAATACTAACTTTACCTTCTTCTTCCAGATCTCTTTACACTTCAAAGTTATGATATTTTGGCAGAATTATTTTAGTATTTGGTAGTAAAATTCTGATATAATTATTATTATTTTTTTTCTTGAAGAGCTACTCCAAGGAAACAACTTAAAAACTAGCCAAACTAAACATTTTTTTCTGTTAAAACAGTCAAGATGGAAGATGTAAAAATTTAGTCTGGAAAGACTGGAGACTTATACAAAAGTAAAATAGCAGCAATTTTACCACTACAGGCCAAACAGTCCAATAAACTAAGGAAGTTTGTTTAATACTCTATTATCTCAAGTTAAATACTTAAATGGAATAAGAACATGGAATCATATCTACTTAAGATAAATGAGCTTATACACTAGTTAGTTATTTCTTATTAGGCTAACATTAGACAAGGTTTGACACAATGAAAGTTATTTCCTTCTTCTGAGTCAGACTGCAAAAGAAAACGGTGTGAGAAAGGGGTAGGAGGAGGGTGGCATTTTCCCCAATGTTGGAGTGCTTACATTTAGAGCAGACTCTCTTGAAAGAGATTTCATTTTACTGTTTACATAGCAGCAACAGGTAATTTGATGATATCATAATTAGGGGGAGTGAAGGATACATAACCAAGGGGCTTAAGTCCAAATTAAAAATTTGACACTATAGTCTTGGCTACTTTAATTTACTTCCTGGAGACTGGGAAAACAGTATTATGATTGACAATTATCTAGGCTGAGATGTACACTGGTACCTGAGATTAAAAAAAAAGGAGAGGGATTAGAAAGGAATTTTGCCAACTGATGTCTAGTTCAGAATAACTGACGAAAACCTAAATAACATAGTTATACTGAAAAGTAATATAGTGGATGTATTGATAGTTTCATATATTCATTCTAGATATTCTAAAACCACTCCTTTAGTCTGCTGGGATAGAAGCTGATGGTTAACCAACTTCTAAAAACATCAGAATTTATGGGACCTCCCTGATTGTACAGTGGTTAAGACTCCACCCTTTCAATGCAGGGGGCGAGAACTCACATGCCACGTGGCACAGCCATAAAATAAAATTAAAAATAAGTAAATAAAAACATCAGAATTTAGTGATTAAAGTACTGTATACTTTAGTAAAAGATCTATGGTTTTCAATACTGATTTTAAGGACTATCTGTCCTACAAAGTACAAAAGTTTAATAAAAGAGAAAAATTCAATGAAAATCCTTAATGTGAATGAAGACATTAAAAACACATGAGTTCAAATTTCTCCAGCTGTGTTAGGAAAAGGATAAAGATTAAGAAAAAGCCTTCCAGGGAAAGGACTATGTTTAACAGCCATTTTGTAGTTAAGATCAGTTGTCCTTTAAAAGGTTAACAATATAGTATTCTTTCCCTTTGACTATGAGGAAATCACAGCACTTTCCCCACCTAAGGAAATGTTCATGGTGTAAGTATATGAAAATGAACAAAACTGGAGAAAGAACATAATAAAAAAGAATGTCAAAGGACACCAAGGGGGGAAAGCAGCAGGGGGTGGTGGTGGTGGTGGGATGAATTGGGCGACTGGGATTGACATGTATACACTGATGTGTATAAAATGGATGACTAATAAGAACCTGCTGTATAAAAAAATAAGTAAAATAAAATTCAAAAAGAAAAAAAAAGAATGTCAAGGGAAATAAAAACAAAAACGTAAAGCTCTTAAGATTTGCATTTCATTTCAGAGACCAACAAGCACTGAATAAATTTTCACTTGGCAGTGGGCCTATTATAAAAACAACCTACGTAGCTAAATTCATCTAACATTTCTAAAGTAACTCAGAATTCTTCAGCAATGACATACAACTGGGGCAAAGGGGGGAAAAATCAGGAACTAGTTTAGTATAAATTTCTAATGCTAACCTTTACATTATCCCACCCCACTTCCTCCCAGTTCCAAATGCCTGCTCAACTTTTGAACTGGATAGCCTAAACTCCTTTAAGACCCTCCATGGTTTACTTTTACTCTCCTTGTTCATACTGTTTCTCACTCTCTAAGTACTGTAGAAACTCTACCATTCTTTTATAGATTTCAGCTCAAATACTTTCTCTTCTGTAAAGGCTTCTCTAACCCTTCCAGAAGTCGTATAGTAAGCCATGTTCCACACTACGCTTACGGCACTAACCACACAGGCTATGTTTTAACGGTTGCATCTATCTCCTACCAGACAAAGCTCTACTGGCCGTACAAACATCTATCATGAGGCTGGCAGCCATTTAATAAAGAATGTCACAGATACTTGGACTCAAAAACTGTATACTTGGAATCTGAGTCCTAAATATATCACTCGCTACTCTGGGGTCCCTTTTTTAAAAAAATTTTTTTTTTAGCTATAACATGAGGTAGCTGTATTAGATCAAAGCCACTTCCTACACTTAACGGCAAAACTGACTTTTTCCAAGCACTCCTTGGTATTTAATAAACATGGGTAATGCTATTATTTTAACTAAACTCAATAAATAATTGGGGAAACATTCCTTAATCTCATTCTTCATTTTCAGTCTGAAACTACACTTGCCATATGTTCTTGCTGCCTAATATTAACATCTAATCCATATACCGAGGTAATCCAAATTCCTTTGGAGGTAACAGGTCATAAATCCTAAACAAACTTTTGCTTCTTATTTCCTAATAGCCAAATCTCAGTAACATTTACCTTTCTAGGTGACACTTTTGTTAAAAAAAAAAGTTCCAATCTGTCGCCTCTGCACATGCCCAATACTCAACAAATACTGGGTGGAAGAACATGAAGTTAGATAGTGTCCACCAGTGGGAAGATCACTAGATGTGGAATTAGCAAATACACATTGCAACTTGGCCTCACCTCAGATTTGCTGTGTCCGGAGGTAAGTTATTCTCATTGGGCTTTTTTTCTTTCATCATTAGTTTTAGAGACTTTTTATGAAACTTACTGTAACCAAATGTGGTGTTTTGTGTATGTGTGTGTGTGGGGGGCAGGGTTAGTGAGAAGGAAGGATAGTAACACTCAAGACAGGTCTTAAAAAAGTTACCTAAGCAAGCAAAGGGGAATAAGGGATAGCAGGACACTGCCAAATGCTTGGTCACAGGGATTAAGCAAGGGAAAATGAAAGTTTTTATAACTGAAGCACAGAGAGTCTGTGAGAAATCAGAGGGATGATAAATGAAAGAGACTCATCTATAACAAAGAAAATGCCAAGGATGACTGCAATTTTTAGCATGGAGCAACTAAGGAATGGGGAAATAGTTAATGTGTCACAGGAAGATGGTTAGATTTTTTTGAGGGATGGGGAGTGAGTGGCAGAGAAACCTGAGATGAAAATGAGAAATTTGAAGTTACATTTGGGACTTTTGAATTTTGAGACATCTGGGATATAGATCATGGTGGAGAAATAAAGAAAGAAGGTTGAGAAATAAGGAAAGGTTGCTAGAAATAGGCATCTAGAACTCTAGAGTAATCTCTGGTGACGAGTCTAGATTTGAGAGTTATCAGAATGTGGTAGGTAGCTCAAATTGTGAGAGATGAGTTTGGTTAAACAGTGAAGACAAATAAGGGCCAAAGCACTGGAGGAGACTAGCAGGTAAAGAGTTGTAGAAGATGGGATGGGAAGAAACTGCCCTTCTTGAGAAAGCTAATTATTTCTTTTGCTGAATGGCCTCACATTTGCCTCTTCTTTCTCAAGCATTCCACGTACTATTTTTTTCCAACTCAGGAGGTATTCTTGAACAAATCCTCTCAATCCCATTTCCACGATGAGGCCTAACCAAATGAGTCAAAATGAGACTATCCCCTTGAATATTAAATGCCAAATACCAGTGAAGAGCACAGAGATAATTTTTCCTCATGTTATAGCTAATCTCTTCATTTATGTCCATTTCTTGAAGATGCAGAGATATTATTTAAAATAGCTTTACAGAAAAAACATAATTCTATGGACAATATATTTGACAAAGCAAAATTAGCCACTAGAGTTATCTGACTAAAACCCAGCTTTTGTTCCTAGGTTAATAATTAATCTTTCTTTGCCACCTTATGTCCCTTCCTAATCTGTCCCCAAAGTCCCCCAAAGGATAGTAATAAATGAAAATGGAGGTTATCAAGGAACTGTTTCAAAATAGGGATAAACCCAGAAGAATAAAAGTATCATGAGGTTTTTTAAAGAGATAGTTGCTTCATTAAGGGACAGCACCAAAGCACGGTCATTACCCTTCAATAAAATGAAGAGAATAGGGACTTCCCTGGTGGTTCAGTGGTAAAGAATCCGCCTTCCAATGTAGGGGACTTGGGTTCGATCCCTGGTCAGGGAACTAAGATCCCACATGCCATGGGGCAACTAGGCCTGCGTGCACGCCACAACTGCAGAGAAGAACTAGAGAGAAGCCCACATGCCACAGTGAAAGATCCTGCATGCTGCAACTAAGACCCTATGCAGCCAAAAATAAAAAATAAATAAAATATTTTTTAAAAAATGAAGAGAATATTCTAACAGGGAAAAAGTCTGGTCTATTTTACTTTTAATAAATCAATGAATGTTTTGCATTTGCGATGTTTTAAAAATTTAGGTCGGTTTGGGTTTGAGCAAAGAATTGCTGATCTTCAACAAATACAAGAAAAGTACTGTGAAGAAATGCCCTAAAGAGTTAAAACTGTCTAGGTTATCACTTTACTACCACTTGGCCTAACTCTCTTTTGCTCTCCACTTCACTGTGGGGGTGAGACAGCTTACCTCTCAGCAGCTGCCGAAACAAAACGCTGAATTCTCAAAGAGTAATAAAGTGGTTTAAGAATACAGACTTTAGAATTAGACAAGCTGGTTTTAAAATCCCAACTCCACTACTTACTAATGAGGTGATCCTACCAAGTTAACATACTGAAACCAGTTTCCTCATCTGTAAAATGGGGTCATGGTTGTACTACCTTAAAGGATTACTGTGAGGATTATATGAGACTTTTTACAATAGTAGACACTTAAAAAATTTTTGTTCCTTCAATTGTTTGGATCAATTTGGATTTTGACACTATATAAGGTCTACTATTCCAGTGTATCTTGGATTACAAATGAAGCAGTGACGTACAAATAAAAATTATGATTAGTATTAGGAAACAACCTTTGTATTTATGTCTCACCCAAATAAAGAAATAATCCTAGTTATGCTTTAAATTTACTTGATTTCTTTGTACTCAATCAAATGTTAAAGGTTCAATGCAGTCACAAAATATATGCTAATAAAAATTGACTTGAGATTTAAACTTACATCGATATTTATTAAGCACAGCATTATGTGGATTGAACATTAGTAAAATTCTTATTGATCCTCGATAGAATCTCAGAATTTCATTGTTCAGAATATAAATAATCTTAACTTACTGGGGGAAATTTTTCCAAAGGCCACTGAGATATAACTGAATTGGTTTAATTCAACATAAAACTTCCAAAAAACTGTTTAACTAAAACTATCTCATGCCTTTTTTTAGTGTTACATGACATTACAACAATAAATATTACTAAAAACAACTCATAGGAGAGAGATAAAGTGTTGTTTTGCTTCTAAACCACATTTACTCTAGTTGAGAATCACTGCTTTAGAATTACCTAAGTCAAAAAGGAATTCTGGTATAGGACAATAAAGAAAAGTATAAAGTAGCAGTTATTATAAAATCTAAAGGGTTATAAGGTTTTTTTACTCAAGGAGAACTATACTCAGATATGTACATTTTCAGTGGCAAAAAGTTTTTAACAGCTAACTACTTTTTCTTACTTCTTTCTTTATTTTTTTTTTGGCTGCTCGGCTTGAGGGATCTTAGTTCCCTAACCAGGGATTGAACCCGGGCCCCCCCGGCAGTGAAAGCACCAAGTCCTAACTACCGGACCACCAAGGAATTCCCTACTTCTTCTCATTTCAATCTAGATCCACATCCTGGAATTATTCCAGGCAATAACAATTCTGTAAGATAGACGTGGTTAATGGCAGAACTTTACAATAGTTTGTAGGCATCAATTTATGTAAAAAATTTATGATTTCTAGACTTACATCATGACTTGAAATTTGTTAAATCAATTTAGATTCTAGAGATAAGAATGAAATGAAATGGGATGCTTTACCAACATAATCTTTGCTCTCTTCATTTCTTGCTGGTAGGCCCCATCCCTCTGACTCTTCCATAAATAATTCTGTTTTTGTTGTTTTCACTGAATGTTCTTCTCCCTTGAATTAAACCTTAAAGGCAGGAATTGTGTCCATCTCAAGGGTCTACTTATTGCAACACTCTGCATATAATTGATACTGAACATTTAATTGAAGAAAAAGATGGAATAAAACATACAGTATTTAATATATTATCTAATTATATTTTGTAAATTCAACATGAACTTATGTCAAGTTGAGCTTACTGTGCCAGGAAAAAGAGTTCAGAAATTAACCGGCTACTTAAACTATTAGAAACTAATTAAGGGTATCACTGTAACACAGTGAAAATGGGAAGACCTCCTGAGAATTTGTTTTTTTCCTCTCCCTGACAAACTCAGCTTAAATAAAAAGCCAATAAACCTTTTTATGATGAAAGCATCTGATTGACTGTTTCTCACTGAGAAGGAATAAAGTATAACATTTTTTTATATAATATAGGCAACTGAAGTAAGTAGAGAAACTGTCTAAGTTTGAGGAAAAGAAAAGTCAGAGCTCTATGGATTTTCAGGTTACTTCTGACAAAATTATGCCACTGAAACTTAGCAGTTCCATGTATGGAACATGGTGATGACAAAGTCATAGTAGACTTTGTGGAAAATAAAGCGGACTTTAAAAACTCAATGATCTTTTGGATAAAAATCTTGACAAACGTCTTTTTACATTAGAATCATGGATTCAGGGGAAAATCTTTTTGTAAATCTAGTGAAGGCTTAATTATATAATCACACTTCATAAATATCCATCTATGGGGTATTCCCCAATATCATTCTCTATAGACAGACAGAACTGAATCTAGGGAAAAAGTAAAAGAAACCAACAGCTATCCTGAAAGTGGAAAGAGGAGACCAAAGACTTGCCGGTTTGGTCAAGTCAGAGAAAGAAGACAACTCAAACTGTCATGCCTTTGAGTATGTGTCATGAACAAGTAAAAGTTCTAAGTGAACTAGATCCAGGATTCTGAAGAAATTCAGAAGTACTTCACTCTTTTTACACTGGTGGATCAAAGCACATATAAAGGAGTCCCATGAAACTCTTACATCATCACTAGAATCAATAATTTCGAAGAGGGGAAACATCCTTGCGATCTCTAAGATGTTAAGCAATGTCTCCTTATCCATTTTGAAAAAGAGCTTTAGAACTAAAACCGATGACTTAAGGCCATGAACTAGAACCCATATTCTTGATTATAGCAGATATGAAAACTAACAGAGTAACTAGAGAATATGCTCGGTTCAGTGTTTCCATAGACTGTACTGCAGCTTACATTTTTACATGAACCTAATCTCTTTCCTAAATCTTTAAGTGATGGCAAGATATTTTTCTGCTTCACATTTTAGATTCTCTGCTGTACAGGAAGGGTTTATAAAAGGTTTAAACATGAAATGGAAAAAGAAAGAAGACCAGGATGCTAAGATAAACATCACTGGAGGTGTTCAAAGGCTAGATGAAAACTTGGAAGGTGTGTTGCAGACATGATTCAAGTATGAGACAAGTGGTTGGAATAAATGACCATTAAATTCCCCTCCAACTCAGATTTATAATTCTAGACTCAGAGGATAAACTCGGAGGTGGTATCAAATAAAAGCGCTTTGGCTCTGGAGTCATACCCAGGTTTGAATCCCAACTCCATCATTTTTACGATATGACCTCACACAAGTTATTTAGCCTCTTCAAAGGATAATAATAGGACCAGATGCTAGGATTCAGTGAGATAACACATGAATGTCTGGCACATGGTAAGCACTTAATACGTTAACTATGTAATCTGTATTAGTTAGGTATAGCGGCCTAAATCTGAATGTCATAAAATACTCAAAGAATATTGACTTAGGAGTTAGGTGACTTACTTTTTACAGCTGACTCTTGCTTTTTAAGGAATACACTATCAAATAAACATAATCCCAGAGTTTACAATTTAATGAAAGAGACAGACAAGTCAGAGATGTGATAAATGCTCAGACAGGGCAAGATTATAGAGGGTGTTTTGGGAGCATATAATCAAGATCTAGGGTCAAGGAAAAATGTTTAGTAGAGGAAGTGCCACAGTTGGGTGGAGAAGAAAAGGATACACACACACAAATGTTCCAAGTAAAAAGAACAGCAGGAAAACTCAAATAATGAACACCAGTTAGAAGTTTGTTGCAATTCCAATTAATAAAGGACTGTGCCCTGAACAGATGATGAGAGAGATGAATATGCTGAAGAAATACTCAGGAGGTAGACATGGCAGCACTTTGTCATTAACTGGTTATGAAAGATCAGATAGCTATGAAAGTTGGCTGTGAAAAATCAGGGAAATTTGAACGTAAGGACAGATGCACAGGTAATGAGTTTGAGTGCCAGGTGCATATACATGGCTTCCTACAGCATACAGAGGACATCCAAAGCCATCTATATGCTCTTAGCATGATAAAGAATGTGAAGAGTGGGTCTGGACACCATCCTGAGTACACCAATAATACTTGAAAGGACAAAAAGAAAGGAAAAGTCTGCCAAGGGGACTGAGAAGAAACAACCAGAGAGATAGGAAGAAAAACTGGAAAGGACGGTTTCACAGTTGTCGAAATATCAGTCCAAAATTCAAAACTTATATATATCAGTATAAGCTTTGTACAAATGGACAAATATCTGGAACACTAAAAACTATTTAAAAGCTACTTAACCATGATTGCAACTATTAATATCCATGCATATGTGCTCAAAATCTGGAAGGGAATATGTAAACACTGAGACAGCAATTGTGCTAAAACATGGATTAGGTGTAGCTGTTCTTATTCTATTTCCCAAACTTCCATAGCTTAATTTTGAAAGGGTACATATATTACTACTAAAAAAGCTGGGGTACAAATATGTTATCTGAAAGGGGACTTTTAATACAGGATTCTCATATTCTGATGACCTATTATGTTGTTTGTATATTTTCAATCAAGTTTATACTTGACCTGCAGTCTACTTCAATTTAACTGAAGAAAAAAAATTCTTATAGTTTTACTTGTTTTTGTTTTAAGCAGTACTTTTATTGTAGATTTACCTTTAAGCCATATTTAGACTCAGGAACTTTATTATAAACACTTAAAAACAGGGAAAAGGTTATAAGGTTTGGAGCTCATCTGAGGATAAAATTAAACCAATGAAAAGGATTTGCACAAAGTAGGTGCTCAATAAAATCCATCCCCCCCCCCCCAAATAAATTTTGCTGCAAAAATGTTTTAAAAGTAGACATAAAAGAGGTTTCTTTATAGAATTATTCACAACTAAGGGCAAATGTGATGTGGTTTAGTAGGGGGTTTTTCATGTGATTCATGTCCCTATCCCAAGAAACATTCGCGGCTTGAAGTAGCTTTTTAAACTGCTTCCAGTGTTTGCTATTTATAAATCCTAAATATTAAAGGGTGAATTCCTTAATGGTTACAGTTAGTACAATACTATTCTAGTAAGTACTAAAACTTTCCTAATACATATATACTTGCTTATAATTATAAGCATTAAATTTGAATGGGTTATTTTACAATACAATAAATGATTTTAGACAGTAAGCAACTTACCAAATTTATTTTTTGGCAAGTGCTTTAAAAGATGGTTTTATAATGAGGATGACCCACTGCTATTAATACTTAAGTTCAAAGGAAATCAAATTTATGTATTCACATCTTCATACAACATGAAATTTTCCCTTATCTTATCCTTCAAGTTTTCCAGGGTTACTCTCTATACCTGCATATCAATTGAGAGCCCAGGCTCCACTTAGAAAGCTAGATTTGAATCCTAGTTCTACCACTTAATGGCTATGTGACCCGAAAAAGTTACTTAATCTCTCCAGGCTTTCAATTTTCTTCTCTATAAACTGAGGCTATTGATAGTATCTATACAACTGCTGTGAACATTAAATGAGATAACATGTCAAAAATACTTACTATGGTATCATGCTAAGTATTTCTACTTAGCAGTCCCTGACACACAGTAACCACTAAGTAGCAAAAAAAAGCAACTACTCTGTGGAGAAATCCAATCAACACTTGAGCACAGAGACGGACAGAATGCAAGTTCTAAACTAAAAGAAATTAGGCTCTGATTTGTTCTATCAGTCTAATGGTCACTTATAATAAACTAGCCTTGGAAAAATATCAGTAGGAGTTAACAGATCAGTGTATTCATTAAAAACTTTCTTCATAAGTCACATACTTGGGTGTCTAACAAGGCTTGTCCTTTAGACACAAACATTCACTAGCAATGTTACTCAACTGTTTTTGAAAACCTGGCAAATACTCTGAACTTTCCACTGAAAACATACATAAAGTTCTATCCAAAATTCCACAGGCTTCAGGATCCCCTGAAGGCCACCCACTGACTACTAAATATGGATATCCTACTAAAGAAATCAGAACGTATTTTCCTAACTACCAAAGTTTTACGGATATATTGTACAAAATAAAAAAATAAAAATGAAAAATATATATAGAATAAGGGACAACAGTTTTGTTGTATTTCCTTCCAAAATACCATTGATTGTTATTACTGGTTTAAGAACCTTAAGTTTATATACAGAATATGATCAACACGAAGTCATGGAATACTATTATCTGAAACAATTTAGAATATTATTCAAAAGACAGAACGGGTATGTGTGTGTATAAGAGAATAACATATCTCTGGTTAAGAATAAGGTCAGAAATAGATATTGTAGCCTATTTAGATGATACTTTCAAATAACTTTGATAGACTTGTAGGATATGTGCACCATATTTTAATGAAAATATTAATTCTAATATTTTCTGTGTAACCTTGGAAGTATAACTTAACCCAGATTCTTTTTCTTCATACACAAAATATGATGATCAGGTTGAAGATTATGATATCCTAATCTAAACAGTATTATCCTAATCTAAACTGTATTATTTTGAGAGTCACCCTACAAAATACAGCTGTGTAAAACAAAGCAAAATAAGAAGGTATACAAAACAAATTTGAAAATTTTTGCTTTCTAAGCAGAATACAGTTCTGAAAGGAAATGTTTTTTCAGGGCACACAAAAAATGTATATTGACTTCAAATATATCATTTTCATTTGATATTGTCATCTTAGGTGTTCTCAACTAGGAATTGAGACAATTTCTTTGGCTTTTATTTTTAGAGACGGCAGGAAAAATGTCTTTTATTGAGAAAAATAAAATCTCACAAGTAATAAAACTATTTAAATTATATTTCATGGAGAAAATGGATGAAAATTTTTTTATAAAAATAAAAGATTAATATATTATTTCTCAAATATCTCTTGGGATATTAACTAGAAGGTATATGGGGCCCCTAACTATACTGTAAGCATCTACAGCAGATGCAATAGCAATATTTAAATAATCTTACTATAATATAGGATGTCACTTTATTTTTTAAACTGATTATTAAACACCACTGCAAAGACAGGGTCTTGAGCCTCATGAGACTCTGAAAGAATTACATACTCCAAGTATTTAAAACTCCAAGTTTTAACTTATATATTTAATACTATACTCTTAAATTATACAATGTGCTCAGTTTGCTCATAAATATTCATCTCAATACAATAACATCAGGTATAATACATAAAATCTAATCCATTAAGTCTTACCAATTTATGACCTGATGAGACACTCTTGTGGACAACATTCAGTCCTTAGAAGCTAGAATAACCCTCCAACCATGTGAGGGCATCACAACTTTTAAACTTTCGGCTTTCGATCATTATTATGTCACATTCCTCCTCCGATGCTGAATTCTAAAAAAAATTCTAGCAAAGAGTTTAAGTAAATAAGTGTTTTAATCAAATAGCCTTTAGAAATCTTTTATAGCAAAGTTGTATGTTTTACCATGATTACACAACTGATATTTTGTACTTAAGTATTTTAATGTAAAATAATTTCATATTTGATATGGATACTTCAAACTTTAAATAACATGGACTTTGAGGCCATCAGAATACTTGTTAGTAAAGAGTCAAGTAGAAATGGAACCAATCAAAGGTTTAAGATCATGATCCAGAAATTATGATTTAACACCATAACTTGGTATAGACAGCTTTGTAGTCCTGCAGAATGGCACTTGAGTTCTACTGTTTGGTCCACATCCATATATGAATTTCTAGACTTATACAGCACAGGTGGCTGGATCAGTAATAATCTATATCATTCATTTAAATGCTCAAGACAGCATTCAATTTTTACACCTAAATCCTAGTCTATCTCTATCATCCCCAATTTTAAAATCAGAGAACATGATGGAAAGAATGAAATTTTATTATGTGTTTTATATAATAGATATAACAATGTGTCCTATTCAGGAGTAATCCTACTGCTCATCTGCGTATGGGCATGGAAGAAAACTGGGGGTAGGAGGATTTAATAATGGTAAAACTTACTTCCTTAAGAATATAATCTTACATTTATTAAATTTTTTTTACAAAGCTTTCAATTGGGCACCTATTTTAATCGCTGGAAGGTAATATTAATAACATTTTCTGTTTGATAAGAATGCTGATTTATATTTTTAGTTGCCAGTAATCCACAGAAAAGGCAACCCTCATATTTATGGGCATATTTTTACCTACATTAACCCCCTAAATAAAATGGCATAATGGGGTAAGGGGGAAGGGGAAAGCAGGAGGCCCTTATTCAAGAAGACTAATATGTGCAAACCGATAGAAAACTCAAAGACAGCATTGTAAAGGAAACTCTGCAGCCATCTCTCCAGAGATATTTGACCCAAATACAGGGGGATGGAGTTACGTTGTTATACATTTTAACTTTTAATGGAAATTTTCTATTAAACACACACGGTCATTTAAAAGTCTTCTATACAATCCGAAGATCTATTAGAATTTTTCCAATTTACAAATATAATCTTTCCAAATGTAATCTCACAACACATTTGACTTCAATAAAACCACACAACTACATTATAAGGCTGGGCTATGAAAAGACAATAATCACCTGGTGAAGGCAAAAATCCATATTTATTTGGATAAATAATAGTTTAGGGTTGTGGTGATTTCATCAACATTATTACCAAAATGTTTTTAGAAAGTTTTTATGCAACTCTTGTCTCCTATCAACCAAAATACTACCATAATTTAAAAAACAAAAGAAGACACTTTAATGATTTACTCTTTTGAGGGACAAGTCTCATGAGAAGATACAATATTTATTTAGCAAAGTAAATGCTTCCTGAGATATATCTATCAGTAATGCTGGTAATTTGCTTGTCTGTAAGGCTTTGATGAACTAGTCATTTAAAGGGCAGACTACTTGGTCCTTTGTTAAAGGACCAGCCAACAACAAGCACTGTTATGATAAATGCCTGGAAAAAAAAATCTTTGGAAGACAGAATTAAACCAGCCATATAAAGCAGACTTAGTTATTTTACTGTGATGCTTATAAAAAAGATAATTTTAAGGGTGTGTGCACCATACAAATGTATAGGAAATTTAGGACGTAAGAGCTGTATACACTGAAAGTATGTAAAACTTCTGTATCAAATTTTTCCCGAGCATGCATTTTCAAAATTAGCTGTTACCGAGTAAAAGGCTCACAACTGAAGAGTTTCAGTCACTAAATTCCAACATGTAGGAAATCCTTATTAAAAATCTGAAATAAAACTGAGTAACTGAAGTGCTTGTGGATGAGTAACAGAGTTAAGATTAATTAGATATCCTTTAAAATTTAACTTAAAATTAGAATTCTCCTAAAAATGAATATTTATTTAGAAAGCTGTTCTAATATATCAATCATAATCTTGAATCTCTGGCAAGATTGCTATCAAAAACAAATCTTGAACATTTCCTATAGATATCATTTCATTCTTCTTTAATTGCTGAGGAAAAAAAATCCCATTTAACTGAGAATGTGCTATTGAAAGTTCTTATAGTATAGTCCAGCAATAACTAGGCTTAAGTTTACCATTATTTAGCTTATTTTATGGCAAACTTATATTAATAGAACAAAAGAGTGAGCACAGGGGCAAAGAGGTAGATGACTTGCAATTTCCAAGTCATTATTTGAAAACAGATATGTGAAATCAGACAAACCTATACCTAAGAGTTCCTAAAGGAACTTGCTATTTGAATGAATGTGCTTAGCTTCTTTTGGTACAAAATTTCACTTTCAAAGCGTAAAACACATTTCTTTAATAAGTTTACTACACTGTTTTGAGAATTCTTAGACATCATATAGATCAATGCTTGCTTCTGTAAAAGTCAGAAAAACTTATTGTTTAATGGTGAAAAGGGGAAAATGGGGCAACCCTGCATGCCCCTGATAATTACATATAGTCTTTCCATATGTATTGGAGAAATGAGGCTAGAAATATCAAAGATAAACTTATGGGAAAAAATTAGCCCAAACGTACCTAACAGAATAAGAACACTGACACAGTGTTCCAAGAAACTCACATATAAAAAGACATACACAATTACAGGAAACTTGTACCTGTGGTTGAGCCAAGATATAATTTAAGACAATGATCAGTTATGTTAAAAACTTAAAAAAAAAGATGTTTAGCATTTTATGTATTGTATCAAATGCACCTACTGGTGAAAGATAGGCAAGAATTTCATTAATGCAGCTTTGAAAAAGAGCTCTAACAAGATAGTGATAGATATTTTTTAACAGATCATGTTTATTCACAAATGATTCATACTCTTCTTTCTTTCAAAAGGAGTAGAAACAGCTTATAGAGAGGAGACCAAAAAAAAGAAGAAAAAAAAAGGAAATTGAAATTGGGGGTGGGAGAAGATAAAAATGGAAAAACAAAGTAAGCAGAAGCAAGTTGTGTGTTACTCAAATATATGCAATAAGGTCCTGCAGGCTTTGTTAATAACACAGAGCTATATATTTGACCTCGAGCTCTTGTTATAACAACAGTTAACATAAAAGAAATGTAACTGTTCTTAAAATTTTAAATATCAACACGTGTTACGCCTAAGAGTTAACGTCTAATTTCTTGAAACAAACTACGCTATGACCATCCCAGACATACATTTAGCAGCATTTTCTGGACTAAGTTAGCAATATCTAAGAAACAGCTGCTGTAAATAAAGACAGAAATTTTCTGAAGATTAATGGTTAATAGTCACTGTGAACATGAGTGGGATTAGTCAGACACAACAACTCTTTTTCCCTTCCTGTTCTCCTTCTAATAGTGTGTAGGTCTAGAAAGAGAATACCTTCTTTATCTTGATATTACCACTAGTAGACATGTATTAATAGAAAGATGTTTTTGGCTTCCAGGATACAGGTTACAGCACCACTATTTCTGGGCCAAATATTACAACTAAAAACTGAAAAAAGGGCTTCCCTGGTGGCGCAGTGGTTGAGAGTCCGCCTGCCGATGCAGGGGACACGGGTTCGTGCCCTGGTCCGGGAAGATCCCACATGCTGGGGAGCGGCTGTGCTCCGCAGCGGGAGAGGCCACAACAGTGAGAGGCCCATATACCGCAAAAAAAAAAAAAAAAAAAAAAAAAAACCGAAAAAAATACAATGAGCACCTTCCAAATTTTTTAGTATTTATCACCGAGGATCTTCAAACTTTGACAATAACCAGGAAACAAAACAGCATAAAAACGTTATTTCTTGAGGATATTTATCAATGAATACACATTCTAAATTATTACCACCTATTTAAATTTACTTGTCAAATGTGGAAAAAATTTTAGAAGTTGTCAAGTGAAGCCTAAACACAGAAGCTAATTTCTGGTAAGCAAATGCATTTAAATGCTCTATATCCATCACAAAAATCTAACACATTTCCTGATTTGCGTGATTTAGAATACTAGTACAAGTGCACACACACACAGAAAGAATGTCAGCTAGAATACAGTCAGTCATTTCGCTCATCTAACTACCTATCAACCCAAATCTTAATGAAAACAAAATATTAAAATAATTCCACTTAATATTTCTTTCTTCTCAATAGGCTGCCAAAACTATCTGCAGGTTTAAATACATAGAAGAGGTATGAGTTCATACTTTTAAATTGTTGAAGAACTAGAATGGAAAAAAACCCCAAACAGATGTTATATGTTTGTTCTGGTTCAATAATTTCAGGCTATATTTAAATTTCCTTCTCATCTGAACAAGTTCAGTAAGAGTCTTCTCTTAAAAAGCTTTGCTTGAGTTCTAGATTCTTCAGGAAAAAAATAAGATGGGTTTAGCAAATTATACACACACGTTTCTGTTCTGTTCAAAAGCTTGGTTTACTTAAAACCCATCTGGTGAAAAGTTAAAATACAACAATAACAAAGAGACCTTATTTCCGAGTTTTTTAATTGTTTCTCAAATTTCATCCTGAAAATAATTATCAAGATCTCTCAGAGTAGGTAGGCTGTGGTGACTTATGTAGAGAAAATTTACTAACTAAAGAAGAAGGTGGTAAGCACATGAACAGAAGCATGTAACAGTGGATGAGCAGTTAATAATTTCTCATCACCAATTCTGAAGCCCAGTCATGTGCTGAAAATAATATCAGCATGTCAGGTGTCCCATTTCAGCTAGCCACAGAAAAGCTAAGAGGAGAAGAAATGCTTAGGATCCACTGAAACACCACTTCAAACAATGAGATACAGATCTATGGTTAGAAATCTGGCAGCAGACAATCCACCTTAGGCAACTATCACAATAAAACTAGGAGGATACAACAAACCATAAAGGATAGCAGTCACATACTTTGTGAACCCAAGTGGTGAGTAAAAATGTCTTTAAGTTATACTACTTTTTCTCAACTCAAGATAATTAAAATCCCAATTTAATACATATGTATAAAAATCACAGTACAGAAAAAACTAGTACAAGAATATACCTCAATTTCTGTTCTAAGGGATATACCCACATTAATATCCACATGTTCTTCTCTTGCCACCCCCCTACTAAACTTTGAGAAATAAAAGACTCCTCTTAAAAACTTCTCTAATCCCAGTAGTTGTTTTAGCTGGATTTCAGGCAGTACTTCCTTTCCTCTCTCTTCTCCCCAGCCCCTATAATACAGACTAGTTAAGCAGATGCATTTTTTCCCAGTATTTCATCCAGAACATTAGCACTTCCTTTATTGGTGAATATTTAAACAATCTTACAGGAGGCTAATAGAAGTGAAGTACTTATTTATTTATATAAGACAGGAGGAAAAAAGATAGGTGTTTCATAATTAAATGTAATCTGTGATCTTGTTTAGGCTCTTGGATCAGGTAAAAAATGGTCATGAATGACATTATTGGGACAACTGGCAAAAATGTGAATATGAACTGTATGTTACATATTAGATAATAGTCTAACAAATCTGAATTTGGTAATTATACTACTTTTTACGTGATAGGAAACATATGCTAAAGTATTTTGGGGTTAATAGACATGCTATCTGAAGTTACTCTTAAATGGTTCCTAAATAATGTTAGGATGATAAAGCAAGTATGACTAAATGTTAACAAATGTTGAACTTGGTAAGATTATTGAAAATTTAAAATTTTTTCAAAACAGAGATTCAAAGATTTTCCCTTCTTTTTGGTTAGGAAATAATATTCTTAGAATCTTCTAGTCTCTAAGACCACTTATCTTCTTCAAAGTTTCTGCTGTTCTCTAAATGTAGGTAGTGCTGCCCAAGGTCCTGGCTTGACCCTTTTTCCCTACTCTGTTCCTAGGAAATGTTAGCCTTTCCTAAAGCTTGAACTCTAAAATAAAATAATATAAACAAACAAACAAATAAATAAAAGATTCTTCAATCTCTTCTAGCCTTAACTTCTCTACCAAGCTGCAAGTCTGCAGCTAAAGCTGTACCCTGAGTATTTACTTCCACCTTGACTTTCCACTGGCTCTTCGACTCAAAACAAAATCTCATCACTATTTTCTCCTTCCCAAACCAACTATTTCACTAATACTTCCTAATGGTACCACCATTCCCTCAATTAGGTCTGACACGTTGGAGTCAAATTTGACTGCTTCCCTATCATATCCAATCAGTAGCAAAATTCTTTAATTCTAACCTTCTGATAACCATTCTTTCCTTATCTCCATTGCCTAATTCAGGCCTTCATTACCCTTCTAATATCTTTGATCTCTACCCAATCCACCATTTCTTCTCTGTTGTCTTCAAATGTTTTATGCACCAATCAAATTTAACCATCCTTATCACATATGCCCTGTACTTCCACAGTAGTTCACACTATTTCCTCTAACTGGAAGGTGCCTTTTCCTTGGTCCTTTCACTCTGCACGACCAAATTCTACCCAACCATTGGTTTCCCAATTTGTGGCCACCGCTTAATTGTCTCTGACATGGGAATTCTTCCCTAATAGAGAATAGTTTGTTAGCCTTCCATTCCTTAAGCAAATTCACAGCTCTTTGAGGTTTTCTTAAAACCATGGGCAACAAAGACAAAACAGAAGTAAAGTAGATCAATTTCAAAACTTTTCTTACCTCTTTTCTTTTTTCCTTTAGAATTAAGTGGTGGGGCAATAAAACTCCACACATAGGGATTTTGAAAGTAATTGGCTCTAAACCTCTAAGTCAAACATTCCTGATTAATAGGATGACAGCTTTATTATTTCTAGTGATTGGCAAGACTATTTCCCTGGGGGCCCATCTCCTTTCAGAAAGTAAGCTCAAGCCTGCCTCTTGAAACACCCACCTGGCTGTCCAGGTGGAATATAAAGAAAGTAGATTTTCTAGTTAGCTTTGTATTTAGAGTAACTATCCTATAGAAATGGAGTACAATAGGTCTGTCACCATCTTTTCCTATTCATTTTAGTTAGATAAATATTGCCTCAAATTACATTAGCTTTTGTAGCAGGCTTGTCACTTGCTAACCAATTACTGTAAAATGCAGCCAACCAGTATCTAGGTACTTTTTACTTTACCTATTCAACTTAAGTTTCAACCTCCCTGAATTTACATACACGTTCTTTCACTTTCTCAATTGCTGCACATACTTTAGACTGTTAAATTCACAAATGCTTTCATCCAATAATAGCTATGACTTCCTGCTTTAACGTCATCTGAACATTTTATAAGCATGTTCTTAGGTTTTCATCTAAATCTGAGATCCAGTCCTAAAAAGATGACAGGCCATTAAAAACTTTTCCTCTAATTTTTAGCATCTCTGATTACCCTCTACTAGATACCCTTAACTGAAATTGGTCAAAATATAATCAGATAATAAGTTATGTAAGTACTAGGTACAAATTGTTAGGAAATATATTTGGTGTGGTTACATAACAGTTTGGGCTTATATCCTCAAGGTACTTAGAGTATAATTATTAGGAGACAACATTTAACCAGTAAAAATCTCTAACAAGTAACCCACCATGGTGATTCTTAAAATTATGTAGTTCAGATCCACTATGCAGAAACATATAGATGAACCTCAAACATAATACTGGATAAAAGAGGATAGACACAAAATATATAGTGTATGATTCTACTTACTGCAAATTAAGATAGAGGAGGGAAATAATAGGAAGGGGGCACGAAGGGGTCATGAAGAGCTTATACTACTGTATCTTGATCTGGGTGCTAGTCACACAGATGTGTTCAGTTTGAGCTGTACAATTATGAATGGTGGACTTTTCTGATACAAAATATACTTCAATAAAAAGATTTTTAAAAAGTCATTAGCACCGAGCATTCAAAAACTAGATTATCCAAATTCTGAAACCTGAGTTTTTACAATTTGGGTTAACAAGTGGATGTTAATGATATATCCAAGCTTCCTGGAGTATGAGCGAAACAAAACAAATCGTGTCATAGGAGTAGTTTAGTTCTGATTTACTCCTAACTTCAAAAATGAAATCTCACAATGACAGGAAATATTGGATGCCTTTTCTAACACAAAATACTTGAGGTTATTTAACAAGAACGTTTTAATGCAACAACTGTGAAACTAGATGTAAATAGATGTAAGTAATCACTATAAAGACTTAATTTAACTGAAATCATCAAGTAGCTAGAAAAAGACATAAACTTACTCAGACATCCATTTTAAGTTAATAATTCATGTATACTACTTTCCTTATTCATTTCTCTTTAAATATTGGTGCTATCATGAGGAAGGACAAGCTGACTCAAGGAGATGGTGCACCTAGCAACTGTTACTCTCATTTGTTAACTACATTTAAGTATTTTCTTCATTGAGGCAGAAACACTTTTAAGTGTTTATCAATAAGGGTAAATCCTTACGAGCTACCTGATTTCTTCCTTTAGGCTACCTGAGGTAAAGTTTCTTCCCTCTAGTACTCCTTTACCTTACTGACCTGATATTTACAAGAGAGTAAAGTTGTTTGCTATAAATTCTTACCCTTAGCTTTTACAGACAAAGGACTCCCAACGAGAGCCTGCTCCCCAGTGATCATCAGGATAGGTTTCTAAACTAATTCTGTCGATTTAACAAAGTAATGCCAATAATGATTAAGTCTGGGAAGCTGTTTTTTAAAGAAGAAAAAACAGGAAGTCAAATTTTCAAGTTACTATTCTGAAATGCCAATAGGCTAGGCTATCACTAAAAATTGGCACAGGGCTTAAAAGCTTTCTGGAGAGTAAGGTAATCTCCAGAAAGCTACATTATTCATTTTAATAAACAGTCAATGCAAATAATCTGGGCTCCCTGTATTATTTTAGCTATCAGTATCTATGGTGATGATTTCAGCCTACTGATTCCCTGATGACAATGCAGAAGACAGAAAATGATGGCACCTACAGGAAAAGGGAAAGGAAGGCTTGACAGGAGCTTCGACTTTAGTATAATAACTGAATAAAACATTGGGTATCAATGGAAAGAGAGAATATCTAAATATAGGCAGAAGCAGACTGAGGGAAAGCTTCTCAACTTGCTAACTCTAATTTAAATAGTGGAGAAAACAAACGGGCCATTAGAGAGCTCTAAGTCAATGTGAGGAAGGTATACTAGTTACTTATATTTTGATTAAAAGATAGTCTGCTGAAAGAATTCTGGGGAAAAAAATATACCAGTCTTTCAAGTAAGGCAAAAACCAAGAATCTTCACATATCTAGGGCAGGTTTAATAAAAATTGGCACAGAGCTTAAAAGCTGCCCCTACTGAAAATGATTTCTAAGATTTCATAAACAGGAGCCTGAAATATGGTATATATCCACATTGATAGGCAAATTTATACCTCTTAAGTAGATAATGTAAGGAATTTATAGTCCCTTAAATCTCTGAATGGTTCTATTTAATAGAATCATCCTTGAAAAATACTGATAATTGCCAAATTATTAATAATATTAAAAAGTCTTAAATTTATAATAGTCAAAAATGAACAAGGCAGCTTGGTGAGATATTTTTCAAAGCTTAACACACATTAATCTTCAACCCCTGTCTGCGAAGAAAATGAATAAACAGTCCCACAATACTTTATTAGCTCATAGCCTATTAAAAAGTTTGCAGATACCTGCCAACTGAAGTTGTAGATGGTTAGAACTAATAAGGCCAGACACTACTGCTCTTCTCAACTGAAAATTAATTAAGCTAGTTGAAAAGCTAAAAGGAAGCCACTAGTCAGTTTCTACTGCGTTAGGCTTGTCACCTTGGTACCAACATGCCAACTTACAGTGAAGAATGGCTGATATAGAATATAAGTTTTGATTATATTTTGGCACTAACACACTATAGACAAGTATCCAAGTATCTCTTAAAATTCTTTGGTTCTGGACAAGAGGCTCCAAGAAGAAGAGAAAATATTTTCAACCCATGAGAAACTATAGATAAAGCAGCCTGCCTGATTTCTGATACCTTAAATGTTTCTGGTATCTAAAAAAGAAAACAGATAAGGAGTATTTAGCTGTAACAAATGATGAGCAGGCAACTTCTACAGCTGCTTTATAATGAAAAGAAATCTTTTAATTAGATCCAAATTATAAAAGATAAAGCTCAAAACTTTCTACATTGTTTTGATGAAAATAATAGGTATTATTCATATTGATGTCACGGTAGCTCATGAAAGTTAGCTATTTGAAATAAATTACCATATATCTAAAAACTATTTTATAACATTTCTAAAGAGTACTATTTTTCCTTTTTCTAAGGGAAAAGTATAAAGTACGCCCCAAAGTACTCACCCTGGCTACATCTGGTAAGCCATTTGAATGATTAAAACTTCATGCTTGTTTCATGCCACAATTTACATTTATGTCTCAATTTATATTGCTACAGCTATACAATTTAAAAATTGAATTTATAAACATAGCACTATACATTTTAAAACTTCTTGTTCTACAAGTAACCATTTAAAAACATTTTTAAGTTAAGTAAGGAACACATCACCAAAAAGACAGTTTGTTAGAAAATTTCTTGAGTGATACGGTAAATCAAGCATAAGAATTAAGACACTGTTATCATTTCTGAGCAATGTAGACCATGTCTTCACATGACATGTACATGCACATAGCAATACTCTATTCTAATGAAAGAGATGCAGTTGAGTCTAGGAGTGTTATCTAAAATATGCCAAAGGACACAAATGCACTGCCAAGCAGAGTTAAAAGAATCTAACAAAGCTTTGTGTGAGTTTTAAAAACATTGTTTGCACTCAACTTCTATTAATTAGACACAGAATGATGGAGTGCTAATAAATATTCAGCAAAATAAGTGAACAGAGCATATACTACTTAAAATGTGTATTAAGCAGAAAGATAAACCAAAGTATCTGCTGCCATACATGAACTCCAAGACTTCAGTCTATATTTTAAAAAGTTAAAAATAAAATTTATACAACATTTCTGTGAGAAAACAAACTGTTTTAGGGGTTTATAAAACAGTAATGCAGATCTGGTGAATTCTAGCAAACAAGCTTAAGGTTAAATTTTCTTGCCGAGAATTAAACAATGACTACTACTTTGATACCTTAGTCTTTTCCTTCCTCCAATTTCTTAATATGAAATAACATTTTGCTTTGAGTTACTAAGGCTTTTACAGAGAAATCATATAAAATGGCACAAAATTAAAATAACTGTAGGTAGTTTATTTTATAAAATATGTTTTTACATTAAATACACATGGGTAAGGGGATATTTCATGTAATAAAATCCAATAGAAAAAGCCCTTCAAAAAATACACTTTTAAGTGCAGTAAAAAGGAAAGTATGTCTATATTCTATTTAAAATATAGTTTGTCCTTTTGGTTTATTTTGCTGCTTTGTCCCATGCTAGATACCATGTGATTTTCCCCCCTCCTAAAATAATAAACATCAGTTTTAATGATGAGAAACCATTACAGTACAAAGCAGTTCATGCATACACTTTTGCATGTATGCATTCCATATGAAAGTATTCATACCTATCCCAGAGGTTCTTTGATTCCTGAATCGTGTTCAAATGGAACGCTTGGAAGAAAGCAGTTGAAGGATTCCTGTGAGATCCAAGAATCAAATGGAAATGAAGTTGAGAAAGTACAGTAAAATCACTTACTTTTCAAAAAAAGATGGAAAACTAATGAGAACCTACTGTATAGCACAGGGAACTCTACTCAATGCTCTGTGGTGACCTAAACGGGAAGGAAATCCAAAAGAGGGGATATATGTATACGTATAGCTGATTCACTTTGCTGTACAGTAGAAACTAACACAACATTGTAAAGCAAATACACTCCAATAAAAATTAAAAAAATAAAATAAACTCATTTCCCAAAAAATTAAAAACAACGATTTTAGATTTCTAATACCATGCAACTGCTTTAATAAAAAGAAAAACCCACATAAGCTTGATTAAAAACATTTCGAAAGAAATTTTAAAACTGGACAAAATCCAGCAGACCCTAACAATTCAGGATCACAGTTCTAAAAAAAAAGGCGTAATACAGATAAAATGAAATACTAACTAGCACCCAGTTGTGTGTGTATATATTTACATACATATGAATGTGACCAGTTCATAGCCAAAATCAACAACTACTCTGTATCAGATCCCTTTATAAATCCCTATACATTTAACAGTTTAACAAAGCTGTTCTCAGGTACAGTATTCATGTAAAATTAGTTAAACAATAGCTTCATGATATGAAAATTCTTCATAGGACCTATTTGACAGGATTTGATGGTGACCAATGAGTCCTTTTCTGGGTTGGACTTGACACAATTTCCACCTTCAGAATTCATTTATTTATGGGTGGTTTCTCTGGGTTAAGGCAAAAAATGGTGCTGCAATTGGAGGGCAGCCTTCTAACTTCCTGCCTTTGTACAGTGCCCCTTTAAGGGGTAAGAACTTATACACCATTATCACCATCCACTTCTACTATTCCCTGGAGACACATTCCCTAGGGCTATAACTATAGAATCTTAATGGGGCAAGCTCTCAGCATGCTGGTTTCACCTCACATCTCAGAAGTTCTCAGGAGACTAACCTTTGACAAACCTGCTCTCTAACAGTTCTGTCCCCACCTCAGCATATTTCCATGGTCTCCGCCACTCCCAACCCATACAATAGGGAGCCAACAAAAACTTGCCACATCACTTCTAAAATTCCTGACCGGTGCTGTAGCAGAATAACAGTAGCAAGCTAAGAATACTGTATACCAGACACTATTCTAAGTGCTTTACATTTATTAACTCAATACTACAACAGCCCTAAGAGCTAGGTGCTGTTATTATTCCCATCTCACAGATAAGGAAACTGGGTCAGACAGAGGTAACTTGCCCAATGTCACAGAGCTAGTTAAATGGCAATCTGGTCCCAGGGTTTATGCTCTTAAACCACTATGCTAAACATATAACAGAGTTAAATTTTAACCTCTCTAGGTCTGTCTCCATCAGTTAAATGGTGGTATTACCATCTAGCCTTGCAGGGTAATAGGTAACTAGTGCTCCTGGCATTTAGTCAATGCTCAATAAATGACAGTTATTATCTTTATCTTCAAAATGAGGTTCAGATACAACATGGCAATTCTGAGACCCTAACTAGTGCCTTAGGAGAATCTGCAGTATTATTAGTACAATAAGAAAACTATTTCCAACTTCTACTGGAATAGCAATCAAGTATCAATGATCATCAAATAAAATACTCAATAGAATTCCATGACTTCAAAACTCACAGGACATCAAGACATATATTATCACATATATACACTAACAAACGTAAGGTAGATAGCTAGTGGGAAGCAGCCACATGGCACAGGGATATCGGCTCGGTGCTTTGTGACCACATGGAGGGGTGGGATAGGGAGGGTGGGAGGGAGGGAGAGGCAAGAGGGAAGAGATATGTGAACATATGTATATGTATAACTGATTCACTTTGTTATAAAGCAGAAACTACACACCGTTGTAAAGCAATTATACCCCAATAAAGATGTTAAAAAAAAAAAAAGACATATATTATCAGGACTTCCCTGGTGGCACAGTGCTTCAGAATCCGCCTGCCAATGCAGGGGACACGGGTTCGAGCCCTGGTCCTGGAAGATCCCACATGCCGCGGAGCAACTAAGCCCGTGCGCCACAACTACTGAGCCTGTGCTCTAGAGCCCACGAGCCACAACTACTGAGCCCGAGTTCAACTACTGAAGCCCACATGCCTAGAGACCATGCTCAGCAACAAGAGAAGACACTGCAATAAGGCCATGCACTGCAATGAAGAGTAGCCCTGGCTCTCCACAACCAGACAAAGCCCGCCCACAGGAATGAAGACACAACACAGCCAAAACTAAATAAATACATAAACAAACAAACAAAACAAAACTTAAAAGACACATACTGGGGACTTCCCTGGTGGTGCAGTGGTTAAGAATCTGCCTGCCAATGCAGGGGACACGGGTTCGAGCCCTGGTCTGGGAAGATCCCACATGCCATGGAGCAACTAAGCCCGTGCACCATAACTACTGAAGCCTGTGTGCCTAGAGCCCATGCTCCGCAACAAAGAGTAGCCCCCGCTCGCCACAACTAGAGAAAGCCTGTATGGAGCAATGAAGACCTAACGCAACCAAAAATAAATAAAATTTTAAGAAGACATATATTAATCTACTGAATTGTAAAAAAAAAATATTTTCTAGAAGGCATTTTAAATTTTAATCAGTAGGGTATCTTTTAGATGATCCAAATCTGGGAAAGGCAGATAGACACTAGATGCCAGTGTGTCACCAAAGCAACTGTTTGATTAACTAGGAGTCTCCAGTGTGTGTACTTCTTTTTGCTTCCCCTACTTCAACTCCTTTCTGTTCTTTTAACTGTTTCTCTACTTTTCTCCTGACTAGGTCTAAGGCAATTAAAGGCACTGATTGGACCTACTAATATCAAGAAAGAATTAAGAGGTTGCTGACTACTGTTTATTTAACAGCTTGTATCCTCTCAAGATCTATTTGCCAGGCCCCTTTTTTTCACTGTACTTAGAAAATCAGTCTGCCAAATTAAATGAAAGCCAACTAAACCAACTGAAAACTCAATTTGGCTTTTTTACCAGCTCACCCAAGACCATATGGGAATAAGTCTGCTATTCACACAGGTCTGTTTGGAGACTTTGGGTTTAAAATAAACAGAGTGACACAAAGAGGAAGGTAGTAAATACAAGAAAATAACAAAGAGTAAACTTGGAAGTTATTCTGCAAGTTTGGAATTCAAAATTCATTAAAGAACATTTACTATATATATATGTGTATATATATATATATACATATATATATATATATATCTTTTTTTTTGCGGTATGCAGGCCTCTCACTGTTGTGGCCTCTCACTGTTGCGGAGCATAGGCTCCGGACGCGCAGGCTCAGCGGCCATGGCTCACGGGCCCAGCCGCTCTGCATCATGTGGGATCTTCCCGGACCAGTGCACGAACCCGTGTCCCCTGCATCGGCAGGCGGACTCTCAACCACTGCGCCACCAGGGAAGCCCTACAATATATATACATATATATATATATTTTTTTTTTTTGCGGTACGCGGGCCTCCGCGGCATGTGGGATCCTCCCAGACCGGGGCACGAACCTGTGTCCCCTGCATCGGCAGGCGGACTCTCAACCACTGCGCCACCAGGGAAGCCCCCTACAATATATTTTTAAGGGAGATATTCTTTAGAAGAACTTCAGATCCCCTGATCTTGGAAAAATATATACATATATATTTAATTTGAATCAAGTTCAAATGCCAAATAAATTGGTTTTAAATAAAGTCACATGACTTCAGTTATGAAATTCCAGTATTTTTACAGCATGGATACTAATAACGAAATGTTTCTCATAGGTCAAATATAGAAGTGAAAAGAGAACATATCTGCAGTTAGTCGTGTATCTTGGGGGCAAGAAAAATAACTGTGAAATAAAATACAGCACTATAAATGGACTTAAAAGTCTTTAGAACATGTCAACAAATACACTTAGGTTGCAAAAGCTGGCAGTTAACAATTCCTTTTTACATATATATTCAAAATGAATAAGCCATATGGAGTTATACAATCTATGTAGTGTAAAAAATTTTAAATACTTGAGATTCCACGGATAAACATTTAGTCTTACTATAAAATATGAAATTTCTGGTTTCTGGAATACTTAAGCTGGGATGTTATCCATAAACTGATTTTTCGCAAATAGCAACAATTAGTCTCAAAACATTGATTAGCAGCACAGATTAAAGGAGTCATGTCTGTGAAACATAGTTGATCAAGAACTTCAAAAGAGCCATCTATAAGTACTGAAGGGCCTGATCATCAAAGACTTCTGTTTTGGAATGGCATAAAATTGAGGAAATTAAGAGTTCATGGAAAACACTGTTAATGGGGATCATTTCAAGTTTACAGTCTATGAAATCTGAAGGCACCAAGAGGCAAATGATATTAAAAATGTGTTAGAAATATTGAATTTTATGCAGCTTTGGTCACAAATTCTCTTCTGCTCAAGAAATAAAATTTGAAAACAGTTCTCTAACAACATATTTGATGTCAACGTAAGCTACTGAACTCAATATAAAGCCAATCAAGCACTTCTTAGGAAGACTCACCTAAAACACTGTTTTCCTATTTGTAGAAAATTTTCCAAACCAACGAACAAAATACTTCTTGACTTTATATACTGAACAGTCTGTCATGATAATCACCAAGTACATAAAGTAGTACATGAGAAAGTAACTTAAATGTGACATATGTCTACCTGCTAAACTAAGATACTATCTTTGTAGGGTAACTAACATAATAAAGAGGAGAAACATCCGTATATATTCTACCTCAAAACTAAGCTAAAAAACTCTTGACGCTTAAGGAATGAGGTACATGAGCCCTCTCCTCAGCAAATACCTTCTCCTTCTCTTATGTCAAAGCTCAACTTCAGAAATCTCTAAATAGAAACCAGGGAAATACAGTAAGCCGAGGAACAAGGGCCATCTCCAACGTTATCATCTAGGGATTTTAAATGATTTAAAAAATATCCTTTAGGTAAAGGGTTACAACACAACAGATCAGGGCAACAGAAGCTTTTCCTTCATCCTATCTTACAGTCAGTAAAGTAATAAAACAAAACTAACTCCGGGAATATCCAAGAGCACTGGCTTTGGAGTCAGAAGGCCTGAATCTGACCTTATGCCTTGTGTGACTTAATAGCTGTGTGACTCAAATCCTCAGTGACTCAGTTTCCGTAATCCATAAAAAAGGGAAGAAAAACACTCATTACAGTTACTGAAAAGATAAAATGAGATTATGTATACATACGGTCTGAAACAATTAAGCCTGGTCTATGTTTAACATAGGGTTATGATTTCCAAATATGCTGTATAAAGATCAACTTTTGGTACAGTATCTTAACATATACCAAATATTTCATCATTATTAAGGTACTACTGAGGCAAACAGAACACTTAAGGCAAACAGAATTCATAAACTTAGAGCCAGGTATACCAAGCTATTTAGTACATTCCATTGGAGAATTCCACCTCTAGGATTCAGAGCTCCCCCAGGATTTCCTTATACACAACTTTGCCACAAGATTTTAATTAAAAATACAATAATCACTAAAAAGCGTATTGAAATGGTTCCAAGATACATACTACTTTAACAATAAAAGCTTCAAGAAACACCTTAACAGCAACCATAGACTTAAACGATAAAAATTTCCATTTCTCTCCGTGACATTTAAACCCTTCACTCTGATTACTGTCAAATTAATCACATCATGTTCCAAATCTGACATATTCTCACTCTTCCATATTGTTACACAAAACTGCCTTCTACTTGGAAAATCATCTGCTTCTCTCATCAGTGACCTAATCTGAATGACTCTTAAGATTCAACTCTAGAGTTAGCTTCAGAAGAAAGCAAAAGTAATAATGGGTTGCTTCTGAGAACAGAAATTGGGTGGCTGGAAGACAGAGGTAGCAGAATGGCTTTCAATTTATAGTCATATATTTTGAATTTTGAACTGTATAAATGTATTGCCTATGCAGAGAATAAGTTGATTTTAAACAGAAATCAGTCTAACTACTTCATCCCCACACAAATCTGACTTGATGTCCTAAATTGTTCCCATTAATAACTTAAATTTACTCCATCACAGCCTATAACGTATATCAAAGTATGCAACTTCACATCGTAATTATTTTCACATAGCCTGAGATCTTGGAGGGCAGGATAGTTTTATTTCTGTATCCCAGTACTTACTACTCAGAAACCACAAAGAAAAGTTGAATGATTCACATATTGCCACTTTAAATGTTTTCCTGGGCATTCAACCTACTTAACGAGTATCTGCAAACTTCATTTTTTGTCACATAATAGTCTGGGGGCATGAAAAGGGTTTGACCAAGAGGAAGGTTTAAGTTGGCAGCTCTCTCATGAAACATGTCTATGTATGGACTCATACTCAGGGAATCTTAAAATCTGACCAAAGGCTCAAATTCTAATTTTACCAATGAGGAAAACCAAGAAAGTTAAATGACTTGACCAAAGAAATCAGCTAAATGGTGGAAGAGCCAGGATTAGAACACAATTTGCTGTACCACTTAACTACATCATGAGTTTTCTGGCCTGAAACAATGTCTCCTTTTCTCTGATTATATCCATGCCATCCAATTACATTTTTGGATCAAAACTAAACATTCTTGGTATGGTTTGTAGCATGTCAAGAGTTGATCTGGAAAAACAGTGTAGACACTGAAACACTGATGTTTCTGTGATGTATGTTTGCCACTCATACTGTTTTAGGTTATGCATGATTGTTCACAAATCACTTGCATACCTCATTTAATCCTCTCAAACTCTCCAAGGTAGGTATTATCCCCATTTTTCATATGGGAAAACAAGGCTTAGAGGGCTAAATAATTAGCTCAACGTCAAATGTCTCAAGTATGCAGCACAGTTGAATTTCAGCCCAGGCATGCCTGACTCCATTGGCTATAATGGTTACTCATATGATACGCTATAGTACATAATTAAACACACTATTGATTTATTTGATCAGGAGCCCCCTCTCCTTTTTTTGCTTTTGTTTTGTTTTCAAAAGTTAGGTAGACCACATAACATGGATTTGTTTTGGTTTAACTTACAAAACCTGTTAGTAAAACTGAATTCTAATTCTACTTAAGAAATTAGTCAGCCTTAAACTTTGTTTTGGGTATCCTTCATGCACAGATTAAACAATTTACTTGTGTAGTAATGAAGATGGATAGCCTAAACCTTTACAAAGAACATTTAAAACACACCAGCATTATTTATAATAATTGACACATTAATCGTAGTTTCTCTTCTATACATCAATACTCTTTAGTCAAATTACAGTGAGAGCTTATAGGAAAGGAGGCTTTAAGTAATTTAACATTCAGACTTCACTTATTTGTCTTGCCTACTCTGATGAGTATAAATCATCAAGACATTTACTAATCGTATATGTCCGAGGTGAACACTATTAAAATTATTAACTCAATCATCTACAGAATTTTCACATACCTGTCATATACAAATGTACAACTTAAAGAATGTGAGTTCATTCTTTTTAACAAAGGGTAGCTTGAGTACAAAGATATAAAACGAAATACTTTTATCTGATTTGGGGCTTTAAATTTGAGAGATAAGCAATCCAGAGTAGCATATATGAAATTTAATTTACCTGATTTAAAAGTAGAACTTATGCACATACTTTTTAGAGGTAAAGCAGATAATCAATATACCTTTAATATTACCAGCCAAATTTGAAGTGTATAAATTATATCATGAAAGTCACATAATGATGTATAGGAATGATACAAATTGGTTACTGTTCCTAAATCTTTACGGAGGAGTCCCAATTTTTACCCTAAGCAACGCCAGATAAAGAATATAACAAATAGAGTAATCTCAATCTGGTATGTTCAAGAATTGCTGTGGGAGGGCTTCCCTGGTGGTGCAGTGGTTCGGAGTCCGCCTGCCAATGCTGGGGACGTGGGTTCGAGCCCTGGTCTGGGAGGATTGCACATGCCACGGAGCAGCTGGGCTCCTGCGCCACAGCTGCTGAGCCTGCGCTCTGGAGCCCTCAGGCCACAGCTACTGAGTCTGTGTGTCGTAACTGCTGAGGCCCGCGCACCTGGAGCTCGTGTTCCTTGACGGGAGAGGCCGCGCCAGGGCACCGTGGTGAGGAGTGGCCTCTGCTCGAAGCAGCTGGAGAGGGCCCCAGAGCAGCAACGAAGACCCAATGCAGCCAAAAAAAAAAACCACAAAAAAACAACAAAAAAAACAACAACAGAATTGCTGTGGGAAAGGCCTAAATTATACCAATGATTCAGGCATGCATATTCTTTGTGATGCGGTAATTCGTATTACACCATTTAAAAGAACAGGTTCAAATCACAAGTCTACTGGTTTAGTATAGAGAAAAAACAAACTTAAAGGATTTATTCCAATTCAGGAAATTTGCTACACAGACCCCTTAAATATTGTCATCAATTAAGATTTCTTATTAAAAATCTGCTCTTCCCATTAATAAAAAATTACTTAGAAACATCATGGTTCAGGCTACATTTAACCAGACACACCTGTTTTTGTAAAGCCTCTCGTATTTCAAGAGTAATGCAATTAAGAAATAAATGTATCTGTTTGGAAGAGGAAATACATACTGGTCTAAAACAATTATTAAAAGAAGGAATTAGACCACTACTCCTCACTATTAACATGTGTTCCTATTCCTTCTGAGACCATATTTCATGTCATTTCACTACCTTTACTTCTGTGTTGGTTACCTGCCATTACTTCCTACTTCCACAACGCCCCAGCTTCTACCATTTCAGGAGAGAAAAGTCAAGATCCTTTTATACTCCCCTATCAACCATTCCTCAGGGAAGAGATTCACTGGTTTCTTTACCATCTGATTGGTGGGGCTGCTCTTTGTTACTAGAGGACTCTATAGAGCATGACTGCTTCCAACCTCTTTTGGTGCTGAGAAAGACTAAACTCTATTCTAAATGACCAAGTACCAGATCCATAAATCCAGTATCATGTTTTATCATTTCCAAATTAGTGCTATCAGAATTCTCAAAGAACAAATAGATTGGTATTACATTTATTCTCATAAAGGAGAAAGCATATATCCCACTACTAGTACTGTGAAAAAACAAAAATGACTTCTCATAAAGGCAATTTAGTTCAAGATACCCTCCCCATCCCTTACAAGAAAAAGACACTGTTAATAAATTAGTTACTTGGAGTGTGTCTTCTCTACACACATAAAAACCCTTATATTTTCTAAAAAGTTAACCAATGTTCAGCCTATACAATTTAGTTCACACAAAATTTTAAACAATGGTGTATCACTGTGAATAAAAAAGGCCATGCTCCCACTTATACAACTCTTGGTTTTAGGAATTTCAGGCACTTTTGGATCATCGGCCTTTCTGGAAATCTATGATAATTTCCTTAACTTAGAGCCACGTTTATGACTAAAGCATATCAACATGGCACTCTGATGAATGCATCAGTATCATTTTTCTACTAAATAATGATGTCACTCATACACAGGAGATACTACACTTTGATTACAAAATCCTTACTTACTTAGATAGGCCTAAGATGGTACCTGGCATGTGATTTAAACATCAACTGTAAAGCTGCAAGACAAAAGTACCTCCACACTTCAATACTGATAAAGAACCAGAAGCTCCCAAAGAAACACAGATTCAAGTTAAGGAGCTTTCATTTTTAAAGACTAAATGCACTAAGACTTTTTCAGAGTTCTAAAAAGTTCCCTATAGATTTTTGAAACAAAGTAAGAGTGACAGTTCTGCCTCCTCATATACATTTACATAATCCTCTCTTAAATGTCACGTTAAAAAAAAAAAAAACTCCATTAAAAGAAGTGTGTATATATGTATATCTCATACATACATCTATATAGATATATATGAAGTGTACAAACAAAATCTATATTTATAGCACATACCAGGACACACTATTTAACACTCAGAATTTATAATATTTTATCAGTCATTAGCAAACTACACAAATAAAACTATTAACAAGATATAAAGATATTTGCCACTAGAGGATCCTTACAATCAGGTTTTCAACAGTCTTTTGGTTGCAGTTGACAGTTCACAATTGCAGCCATTCATAAGAGTTCCTGGCATGTGGCCTACAGAGTTCACATTGGTCAGCTATCTATGGAAAATGATCTGTACCGTGTTCCTTTTCCAAAAGGGCCAGTAATATTTTGCACCTCCCCCTATTTACCAAATAGGAGTCTGTTAAGCATGTAGGTAGTTTAAACAAATTTTGTAACGTTCACTGTAAAAGTGTCTATGCATTTTTTTATGAACTATATTTTTAACCATTATTATATCCTCCAGTTTAAAGAATCTCAACAACTGACCATAAACTAGAATGATATATAAACTTCATGCTAATTAATACCATATGGTCAATCGGCAATGTTAACTCCCAAATTTAACACTTTTCTTATTTTGTATATACAACCATCAGCTCTTTTAAAGGTATGATAGTATATAAGGTCTGATTCTTTAAAATAAATGGTCTCAGAATGAGCCAATACAGATCCTTGTATTAAGTAATGCAAACAAAATCACAAGACAGAGTGCTTAATATATCAACTTAAACCACCTGATCTTTTTGTTAATCTTCCATTTTCCTTCCTTTTCTCAACGAAATAGACTGTTTACTAACGTCTTAATGGTTTTTAAAAAGGCAAACATCTTTTTTTACAAATATTTTCTAAGGATCTGAAATTCGTCAACCTATTAATAATTACTCAAGACCTCTCACTCCAATATGTTTTACTTTACATCTGAATGACTGCAAATAAAATTGTACGAAGATTTTAATTTAAGAAGGCAACCGAAAATCACATTAAAATCACGATTTTGTTAGTACTATCTCCTCAAAAGTAGTCATCTCAGTAATTTAAACATACGCCTGGAAAAACTGTGTTACTTAATTTCAAGGATACAACTTTAAAAATGCCCTCTCTTTTACAAAGGCTTTCCATTAAAAAACAAATTTAAAAAGACCCCCAAACTATTTCTACTTAATGGATTTATTCCTTCACCAGGTGTGTTGGTCCAGTGACAAAAACAGTCAAATGTGTAAGATTACATCTTGGAAACTGGCATGTTAAATTAGAAACCAATGAAAAGGCTATAACAAAAATTAGAAATGCACATTTGATAAGCAGTGAAGATTTTAAAAGATTGGGTGGGGGAGGGAAGCACCACATTTAAAATAGGACTATACACAAATGAAAACCCCTGCACTGGATTAACTGTTACAATTGATAAGAACACTAATACAGTCGTATCTGTAGTTCAAATAGTCACAAGTTTGGAAATGAGATTCTTGAAATTCAACTTTTTTAATAAAGTAAGAGAAGAAATAAATGCATCTTTGTGGTCATACCCTAAAGAATACATCCCAGAGTTTCCATTTATCAACAGATCTTTCTGCTTCATACCATATCGTCACCAAAAAGTTCTGGGGAATGTAATTACAAATGCTGTAAACTGAGAGGTGTGAAGAGGAGAGAAAACACATTTTTCATTCATAGGTGTGCATGTGTTTTTGGGGTAGTGAGGGGTTGAGAAAACCAGTCATCATTTCTTGAAGAGATACAGTGTACAACAGGAACAGAGAGGTAGTAAGCAAATGGTTATTTACCAACCCATCACAAAAAAACTGGCTTCTGGCAGCTAGAAAAGGGAAGATGCCTGTTGACTATTACCAAAGGTGAACAAATAAACTCAAGTGGCATTTCAGGTGTGCCCCTACGTGTGAAAAGTGAAACATGGCAGAAAATGTAAAGAGGGGTATTTGAGTGGCTTGTGGAATCAGTGTCTTTACTTGGTAGTCCCATCCATATAAAATCTCTCCATGACTAGCTAGCTGAGCTCACTCATGGACACGTGGTACTCTCTAAGAGTTCTTAAATGGAAGAAAGACTCCCCACAAGCAAGTCACCTACAAAAAAAAGATGAACTTTGAATTATAAAAGGCAAAGAAGATGAATTTCAGTGAGCATTTTTCAAACGAAAAGAAGTATATAACAAAAATACAAAGCTAATTCGAAATGAAAAAGAAAAGAATGTGAAGGAACTCAGAAGAAAATAGGAAGAAAAAGCTTTAACAGCTCTCATTGTAGTCTACATACCAATTATTCAAGAAATCTATAAAAATAGTTCTGCTCTTTCAACACATCTAAAATTAACCTCTCTCAAAACAAAAACCTCAGAAAATAAATTTCCAACTGTAAAGTACCTGAAACTTTCTCTGTAATTTTTAAATGTAATATCTGGTAATAAGTCAGTTTTTAAACATTTGCATTATACACACTACATCAAATTTTCATGTGACATTTCCTCAAAACCACTTAAAATCCTCATTAAACCATAACCAAACATCAATTGTAGTAGAATTGGTATAGTAATACACCAATTTTCCCTTAAACTATTTAAAAGCATCCCCCCTAAATACAGGGAGCCAATTGTTAACGTTTATACTTTTACTATAAAATTACTCTAATTTCAAGAACTACAGCTTTCATTACTGTCAAGAGTCTCCCACCTCCCTTGACTGTAGTAAAAAGATTGATGGAAGATAAGAACATCTTTCCAATACACTTTTTGCGTTTAAAAAAAAAAAAAAAAAGCATCTTAAAGAAGTCACTGGGAAGCCTCCAGACCTTCTATCCTCTTTTATTAAAGGGCTGAAGAAGATATGATCTTCAAAGCCGGATTTGACATTTCACCATTATCTCTCCAGCCTTTCCAGATACACTGGAGGAGATACCTTACGTGGCTCTTTCTCTACTAGAGGGCTTTCTGTTTTTCCAGAATGGGAAATGTTTAACTAATTTTATCTCTGTCTCAAAACTCACACTGACAAAACACTCTGCCATTAAGTGTTCAAGTGTGATTGATACCTAATAAAGGGACAAACCTACACGGCATAACCTACTAGCCACCACTTCTAAACTGAGAGGATTAAACTAAAATCCGCCCTTCTGAATGAACAATGTTGCATTCCTATCCAATTTAGTGCTTCTGAACAACTGTGACACCAATTCTCTCCTTACACATCTTTTTTAGCATCAGTAATCTAAAATTAATGTCTTTTCAAGAACCGATGAATCAATTTTACTAAACACAAACTAATTTTTATATTTAGAAACATTAAGGGCCTCAAATTGAGAAAAGAACCTCCCACAGTTGCATCCTAAACTACAATGTGCGGTCAAGCATTCCCATCAAATATTTCAAATAAGATTTCCATACCTGTCTTCATCACCATCAACAGGAATAGCTATGCTGAATACAGAGGTGGAGAGACTGTTCATAGGTGTTAACTGAAGGGGGTTTGCCAGGGCATCTGCAACAGGAGGCTTCACAACAGGCTTAATTTCAGCAATGAGAGAAAGTGGTGGTTGAGGTAGGGGTTCGGATTTTCTTCTAGTATCGTCAACTTGCCCGACTAAAGGCTGGGTCTGAGTCTGAAACTGGCTTAGGTCAGACTGCGGTAGACTCGTCGGTGCACTGGCCGTGCCTGGCGCTAAGGGCAGCCCCACGTGCTGGATGATGCTGCCGCTCCTGCTGACTGGAGGATGGCTGCCCAGCTGCTGCGCCTGGGCCAAGGGCGCGGGTACATTTGGCATAGTAACAGAAGTGGTAGACACACTAGGCACGCTGGGAGCGGGCGCGGCTGCAGGCACGTTCGGAACTCCGGGCACCACGGCGTGAGGGCCGCCGGGCACTGCCGATGGCGCGCCGCTGCCACCCATCTGCGGCGGAGGCGCGGGCTGAGGCTGCCCGGCCCCGGCGGGAACCAGGCCCGACGGCGCCGCGCCTCCCACGGCAGCCGGGGGCACTCCGGCCGGCTGACCGGGCGCGGCCGGTCCACCCTGCGCGGGGCCCGGCCCCGGGGCCACGGCTTCGCCAGGCAGGGAGGCCGCGGCCATCATCTGCGCGCCCGTGGAGGAGGCGTTCTGGCCGGGGCCCGCTCCGGCGCCCGCGGACGAGGGCTGCGCCGGGCTGGGCGGCTGCAGGCCGGCCACGTGCGGCTGCAGGTACTCACTCTGGCCGGCGGGCTGGACGGGCAGCAGATGGCCCGGCGGAATCTGAGCCTGGGGATACGCGAACTGCTGGGGCGGCGGCGCGGCAGAAGCGCCCACGGCCGGGCCGGGCTGCGGAGGCAGGGCCAGGCCGGGCTGCGCCAGGGTTACATTCGTCAGCGGCAGCCCCTGTCCGTTGGGTCCCGGGGGGACGGAGCCAGGCGCGGCGCCCTGGGGCTGGCTGGGCGGCGGGGCTGCCATCATCTGCGGCGGCCCGGCCGCGGCTCCCGGGAACGGCGGCAGCGGAGCCGAGCTCGGAGCCACAGCCCCACCTACGGGCGGCGGCTGCGGCTGCGGCTGCCCAACGCCAAAACTCTGCGGCGGGGCCGGGGCGGGCTGGCTCATTTTCTCCGACGGGGGTAGCTGTGACACAGCAGTCAAGGAACTGTCAGTTCCCGAGTCGGGCCCGTGCGCCCCCGGCATGGAGGCCACCACCACCACCACGGACCCTCCGGTGGCGCCCAGGCCGCTGTCCCGATCCGCAGTCTGATCAAAAGTATTGCTGTGCCTAATGCAATCCCCGGACCGGGTCAGGACGCTGCTGTCGGAATCCCGCTCATAGTATTCCATGCACGTCCATCGGCCGCGTCTATACGGCTCCCCGCTGCCGTGGTCCAGCTTGATCACGCGGAAACGGGAACTACAAGTGGTGGGGGGCTGCGAGGGGGCGGCAGTCCCTGGCCCGGCGGAGGGGCCCGCGACCGGGGGGGCTCCGGGGGCCCCTGAGGAGGGGGCCGAGGGGGCGGCCGCCGCTAGGGTACTGGCCAGCGCCCCAGCCACGCTGCGGGCCGAAGCGGCTCCTCCTCCGTTGGCGGGAGTGGCCGCCGCGGCCGCCAGCTGCCCGTCCAGGACGAGGTTGGGGGAGACGGTACCGGGAGTCTCCGCATCCCCAACATTGTTGAGCGTCTCTTCGGAGGAGCTGCGCTCGCAGACCTCCTCGGGGCCGTAGTCCGTGGCCCGAGAAACGTCGAATATCTCGGAGGAGACGTCCTCTGTGCGTGACTCGTCCGGATCGTCCAGGCTCTCGGTGTCCTCGGTGATGCTAGTGGCCACCTGGGCTGTGGTGACACTGGTGATCTGGAAGCAGCTCTTCTTCTTGGCCGGCATCTTGGACATGGTGAGGAAGGCTGGAGGGCAGAGAGGCACGCCGCCTCCTCTGCGATCTTGCCGGAAACCAGGAAGGGCAGAGCAGGGCCCCCAAAGACAAAGTCCGCGTCCGCGCTGGGGTCTGAGGCCCGCCGCTGTAAGAGTCACGGGTTGATCCGTGCGTCGGTCGCTCCGCGAGACATCCTCCTCCCGTTTCCTTCTCCGTGTCGGTCTCTTCGGCTCTGCCCCCGTCTCACTCGCGCGCCGGCTCCTCCTTCCTTCTCGCCTCCCGCAGTCGCGGTGCCTCAATTCAATACCCCCAGTGGCGGCGAAAGCGCGATCCCAGGGGCGGGCCGGCTGCTTCCTCCTCGCGTCTCCGGGCCGCCGTGGTCAGTCCAGCTCGGCGCCCCGCGCGGTCAGCAGGCCTAGGCTGGGGGTGGGAGTGGGAGGGCGAAGGGGAGGAGGCGGCGGCGGCGTGAGGGGCGGTGCTGTCCCGCTCCTCGAGCCAGTGCCGGCGTCAGCTCCGGGCTCTCGGACGCCGAGAGGGAAGAAGGAGGAGTGGCGAGTCCGGAGCCGGGGATTCCTGATTCAGCCAGGAGCCGCGGGCGGGCGGCGGAGCTTCGGTGCGGCCGGGCGGCCCTCCCTCCCCGGCTCTAGCCGGAGCTCAGCCCCAGGGACATGTCGACTGTCTCTGGCGGAAACCCGCTCCGGGGGAGGGGAAAGCCGGCTCGGTCCTCCCCTTACAGGGGGAGCCACCCCCGCGGGCTGGCGGGCGGCGGCGGCGGTCTCGGCCTCCCCTCGCGGCTCTTGAGAGAATGAGGGGCGGCGGCCGGCGGGCCGGCAAGCGGCGGCGGTCTGGCTGTGTGAGGTAGCGGCGGTAGCTTCTTCGGCTCCTCCTCGGTGCGGCCGGTTTGCAGGCTCTGGAGAAACTGAAATTCAAACTGCTGAAGCGGTGGCTGCAGCTCCCTCCCCTCAGCCAAGATGGGGCTGAAATGGCCGCGCCAGGGATGCTGGGAGGAGCAGCAGCCCGGCTACCGCCGCCGCTGCTGACTAAAATGCCGCCGCTGCCGCAGCCGTCGCCAGCGCCGCAGCCGCCGCCGTTCCGTGACGCACCGGCGTCGTGACGTCACCGTCCCGCCCCCTCCGGTTTCCTGCAGTTTTCGCGTGGAGGCTGGGGGGGGCGATGGGCGGGGCTAAAGGTTAAAAAAGGGGAGCGGTTTTTTTTTTTTAATTTAAAAATATTTTAAATTTAAATTTTGCGCTATAGGTCTTTAAGAGTTGAAGAACTAAAGGCTCTTAAATTCCAAGCCTAGAAAAACTTACAGCCGCGCCAATCGAATGTTTTTATATCGGTTTATTCCGAGACACTGGAAGACTGGAGGTCATGTGCTTGCTGTGTCTAATGTTTAGCAAAATCTTAGTGAAACAAGGCGATAGGAATGGGGGTTGGGGGGGGGTTAGCTAGGATAAGGAGGGAGACGGCTGGAGGAACCGAATCACTTAAAAAAGTCTTTCCTGATAATAAATGTTATCCACTATAGTCAGAGGAGTGAAACGTTGAGAGAAATGGGGATGATTAACCAAGAATAGCAAGCCAGATTGAGTCAGAAAAAGGATCTTATAGCCAGAAATTCTGTCTCCAACAATGGCATCAGGAGATGGTTTCTTGCCCAGGGTGAGGTCAGTTTAAAAAAAGATTGGAGGTTACCAACATATTCCTAATTTTCCTGAGTTTGTTGTGATTCCAGCATCGAAGAGTTCATTTAAACATCTTGAGATTGTTTTTACTTTCAGCGTGAAATCAGCTTATGGGCTCCATAAATGTAGAACCTACTGCGTTAAATAGTTGTAGCTCTTTCTTTTGTTTATTCTAAAACTCCTAGTTGGAGCCAGAGTGTTAGATGTTTTGGATTGGGCCATGAACAATCAGAACAAGTTAGAAAGCACCCTTTCCTGTCCAGAAAGCAGCTATGAAAGTACTGGAGAATTTATCATTTAGTTGCCTTCTGGTGAAAGAAAATGGTAAGGCCATTCTTTTAAACAGTTAAAAAAAAAAAAAGAGGAAGGTGGCTCTTGAACTTTGACATACTAATACATCATTTAGGTAAAATCTAAAATGTCTTGATGGAATTCAAAATTTCATATCTATTACAGCTTTAGCAGTCATACCATGATGGGTGACATAAATCAGTTAATCACTGTACTCAGTTCTCTAATCTTTGAAGAATAGAAATACTTTTTATCCCAAAGGATGTTTTGGTAATTAAAATTTACAGAGAATTTTTTAGGTCCTTAGTTGTAAATAATATACAGAGATTTGTCGTTTAACTTTAGTAGAACCCATGTCCTCCATACCCAAGTGACTGAGGTCAGGATGTGAAATAAGACCACATAATAACATCCCTGTTTCTTAAGGGGGTGGGAGAGAGTAAAGTAACAAAGTGTAACATTATGCTGCTATTGTGGCAGAGATAGCTAATGGAATGTTTCAGTTCTAAATCTGTAATTTCAGTAATTGTTAGAGACAGTTTTCCATCAGTAAGGTAGATCAACTGGTTACATCCAATATGAATTTATAAAAACTTAATTTCATTTTGGATTAATTTCCCAGATTGTTAAAAGGGGTGACCATTGGGTGATGTTGACTGTGCGGCTTTTGGAAAAATAAGTATTGTATGCCTGCTTGTCCCATTACATTATTTTATAACATCAACCTCTTGATTACTTGTTATGATACTCTTAAGTCGCACATTTAAAGGAATCATCTTAAAGTAATCTGTAAGACCGTTTCTCCTTAAAGAACATGTAAAGAATTTATTATGAAATGAAAATGATGACAAAGATAATTTAGAAGACATCAGTAATGGGCTATATTTCTGGTAAGGACGGGGTTAAAGATGTTAAAAGACATCTAGCAAAAAGATAAGATTTATAAAGTTAAAATGTTTTATTTATCTGTTTAAGGATTTGTGTGTGTTTAAACGAATAAAATAGTTCTCTTGAAAGTAAGTTTTCCAAAAGCTTTAAAGGCCCTAGCTTCTTTTATACATTTGCTCTTTAAAAATGTAAGGAACTTATTGCATAAAACTTCTATTAAGAAATGATAAGAATTCTGGTTGTTGCAAATAAGTGTGAAATCATTTTATAGAGAGCAAAAAATCATATAACTGCAAAAAGCTATGTAATTTCTGGTTGTTCCACAAAAAATTAAAAGCTGTCACGTAACTAATTAAAATGATAGAAAGCAGGATATACATGCAAGTATGTGTGTGTGGAGAGTTCATAATAAGTAACTCGTAGCTCTGTAGTCTAACACACTGGAACTGGGGAGATCCCTGGAGTTCCATACCTCAAGACTAGGGGTCTTACTGCAACTATCCTGGCTTCATGTCTGCACCCAGAAACTTTAGGTGGAAACTGTGGGAATCCTTGGTTACTGCTCAAGGACCTCCAACTTGACTGTTCTACACTTTCTTCTTCCCTCAAAGATTTAATTTGAAGCAATGTATGAGAAGCATATTTAGGAAGAACAATGCAGGGGGGAAAATGACTTAGAAACTAAGGACTGTTTCCGCTGATTGGAAAAAGACAAAACAAAACAAAGCAAGAAACAACTATGGCAGCAAGATCTTTTCATCATTTGAGAGAATCCTATCCCCAAATTCTGCTAGGTTATCATCTAACCATATCAGTTACCAGATGGAAAACTGTTTCATAGTCACAACATCCTGGAATGTAAACTACAGAAATACTCAAGAAAACCTGACTTTTTATTTTTCCAATGAATGTGTATCATATTTAAATTAGTAATGGTACATTAATCCAAACACTCTGGGATAGAGTAAAGAAAATCATATTTTCAGTAGAAATGAAGCAACTGTCTAGGTTAAGAGAAGTAACCTTTAGAATTAGTACTGTCAGTCAGACGGTGACATTTATTGAGCGTTCCCTTGTGTGCATTAGGAATTGGATAGCTTGTATCCCAGCCAACAAATTTTTCTGGGATTTAGAAATAACATATTTATTTTCTATATTTTTATCACTAAATTGTTAGAGAAATACAAAGTGGAGGACTAGTTTTCAGGTTCCAAAAAGCGTTTGCTGGAAATAAATATCAGTTGTCTGAACAAGTAGTACTGGACTTATTACTATGTTTTACCTGGGGTTCCATTTCTGGAACAATATCTTATTAATAACCCCCTGCAGTGAAGCCGTTGTGTAATATTATCCAAAAAGGGGGAAAAAAAAGGTAACAAAAGAGGACAAAGGCTAATGAAATTCCATGAATACTCTTATAAAGAAAAACATAATCTGATTGAGATGTACAAACTTTGAGAATGAAGTGTGTAAAGTTTTCACATGTATGAAAAATTCTATTAGCTACTCTTCTAGAGTTCAATATGCTATCAAACAATGATGTCTTTTTTTAATAGTGAAGATTTCCTTGAGTTCCAAAGACCTTTGAAGTTCAGGCAAAATAGAGCAATTTGGTGGAAGAAAAGGGTGAATTTTGAACTAATAATAAATACAATGTCCTATTAAAGCTTTTTTTCTTTTATTATGGAACTTAACTTAGAATCTAAAACATTAGTTCTATGGTTTTGAAATCTAGCTTAAATGCTGCAGTGTAGGGCAACTTCAATAGAAAATCTATTAATGACTATATTCTTTTTTTTTTTTTTTTAACATTATATGTTACCATTTGGGATAAAAGAAATCTGTGTTGCCTAACTGGAGAGAACTTGAGATCAAGAGTAAGCTCCAGGGCTTCCCGGGTGGCGCAGTGGTTGAGAGTCCGCCTGCCGATGCAGGGGACACGGGTTCGTGCCCCAGTCCGGGAAGATCCCACATGCCGCAGAGCGGCTGGGCCCATGAGCCATGGCCGCTGAGCCTGCGCGTCCAGAGCCTGTGCTCCACAACGGGAGAGGCAACAACAGTGAGAGGCCCGCGTACCACAAAAAAAAAAAAAAAAAAAAAAAAAGAGTAAGCTCCAGTTTTGCTATGGACTTGTTTTCTGACTGGTGACAAGTCTATATTAATCCCTCAGTTTCCCCATTACTAAAAAGAAGCAACATTTTGGTAAAGAGGCGTTAAACCACCAACCCCAGAGAAAGAATGGATGGAAAAAAATAACATGTGGCAGTGTTTTGGCATCTTTGGAAAGATAGAACTCAATGTGATGCTATTGGCAGTAATGTTTTCAATACAATTTGTTAATTAAAAAGAAAGTTATAAAGTGTACATGATTTTAGGAAGAAGCCATATTCTGTCGTAGATGAACTAGTTATTTACAGACATTTAATGGCTTATCATTGGTAATGTGAAATCATCACCATCTATTCTGTCCTTGTGTATATGAATTTGGTATATGCACAGATGTGATTATGTATCATTTCAAGTGATGACATACCTTTACTTTTAAGTTGTAACTTTAACACTCACAGAAGAGCATTGAAGGACATTGCCAATTTCTAGACTTCTGGGTTATAGTTCCCTATGTATGTTACTATTATCATCTTACAAAGTTTTTAAAAAGCGTGTTTGAGTGTAGAAACTTGTATAAGCTTTATATGGACACGAAGGTGGTCTAAGTGTTGTTGACTGATAATCTGTTGGTCATTCTAACCTGGCTAATTGGACTACTTTTAATTCATAGGAACAAAGGGTTGAAAGGCACAGATAGAATCTTGACTACTTGGTATTTGAAGTTACATTTTAATTCAAAACTAGTTCTTTCATCACTGGAAACAAAACACTTTTAGCATTTAACTTTAGAATACTTGAAATCCTACTTTGACAGCATTCATTCTCATTAAAATCTCAACTCATGATCCATGTTTGCACAAGGATTTGGGTATTACTTAAGATGTCCGTGTAATGAGCTGCTTCTCTGCAAATTAATACTCACTTCCCTTCCCCATCTGTTACCTGGGATCTTTGGAAAAGAAGGGAAATAAAGGAAAAATGCAAAATCAAGGTGAAATGTCAACCATAGGGTCGTTCCAGTTGCTGCCGTGAAATCCCTAATGAATAATCATAATAGTATTACTATGACATCCATTTTGTGGCACATACCTATTTTTAACCTAAATTGACTAGATACAAATATATTTTCATCTTCAAATATTTAGAATATTTTCTCCATTTTCACCCTGTCTTTTCTGGATTTTGATACTAATTTTTCTTTTTCTGCATACTCCAAATGTTTATTCACTGACTGATCTAATTCTAGATTTTTTGTTTATAAAAATTTCATTCTTACTTGCTGTATAGGTACTCCATCAATACAATGGTTCTACCCTCGAAGGAAAAAATATTCAACCCTTTCCACAGAAATGCATATTTTCAAGAAAGAAATTATGTGGTAATGATTCATTCACATTATCCAAATATTCTCTACTGAATTTCTTTCATCTTAACTACTGTGTTTAAAATAATTTTGCTTTTTAATATTTCATTTGAAATATTATATTTTGGTGAAAGAAAAAAATCTCCTAGTAGCACCAGCCTTATATTTTGAACAAACAGCTTTAAATATCTACTTGTTCCTTCATTCAAAACATATTTAGAAGCCCACTATATGTTGGCTTCTTTGCTAGACTTGGGGAAAACACTTATACCCTTGTTCTAATAGGTCTTATGTTTTAGTAGGGAAACAGACACCAAATAAAAAAGTTGTAATTTCACATATTCATAAGTGTTAAGAAGAAACAAAGCAGTCATGGAAGGTGGGAGCCAGGGCACCTTAGGTGTGTGCCAGGTGGGCCCTAGGAAAGCCTCTTTGAGCCAAGGGCAAGCTCGTTGTCAATAGCCAGCGTTTAAGGAGGAGAGACAGGTGCAGACAATGACCCTGAGGTAGAAACCAATGTGTGGTGGGGAGGGAGCTGGAGGCATCTGGAGGGAGCAGGGCCAAGTGAAAAAACCTGTATTTTATTTTAAGTATAATGGGAAGCCACAGGAGGGTTATAAGGAGAGGATTAACGATCTGATTTACATTTAAAAAGAACCCTTTTTGTTTTCTTAGTCTCTCATAGTTTAGACTATGTTGTGTGTTATGTTTAGACAGATCTAAACTTCTCATTATATAGTCAAAGATAAGTTTATAGGGCTATAATTTTGTCATACCAAAGTGGTAGAAATATCTAAGAGTCTACATGACAGTTCTTACATAGACATTTAATAACTTTATAGCAAAACAAAAGCTTAATACCTGTAAGAGAGAAATCTTTTTCTCAATGAAACCCTAAACTAAGTTAATGGCAGTGATTTTGATTACTCAAGAAGAACGTGAAATGCCCCATTTAAAAAGAAAAAGAAAGAGAAAAAACAGCTCTGAACAAGAGCAAAAAGGAAACCATTTTGCTTAAATGCAATTATTAGATAAGTGTGATAGAACCACCTGACAAGAAGAACTTCTAACAAGTAGAGCTAATTTTAGGGAGGCTCAGAGCTGAGCCTCATTTTCCCAGTGAGATAAAAATATACAGAGATAAATCTAGGGACACTTGGAAGCATTCAGTGAGTCGTAAAAGAGCCACAGAGGAGGAACCTTTATGGGAGAGGTAGGAGGCAAGGCCATACATTTTGGTATTGGTGGGTTAACTTCCTTTTAGAGATTACTACTTCGTATTTCCCTTTAAGGGAATTTTACTCGGTTTCATGGGCTATTTCTCTGTTAGCAAGAGAATGCTAAGATAGCATTATTTAGTTGAGGCTATACCCTGGTGGACCGGTGGTGACAACTGGCCACTGGTGACCTGGCCACTTTCTTCACCCCTTCCTTTATCTTCTCCCAATTCCAGGCCGTTGTATATGAAGGTTAAATTAGTTCTTACCGTGGTAAACTCCAAAGCAAGGCCATCAAGTCTGATAGCTTCAGCAGAGATAGACGCATAGGCCATTACTACTTTCTCTGGAGCACACAAAGTTCATTTATCTTCCTAGTTGAACATGGGAGAAGAAACACCTAGATGTTTTGTACCATAGGACTTTATGTAAATGTGAACGGACTGGTATAAGTTCCAAACAAAAAGGAAAAGGTTTGCTTACCTTATCCAATACTTTTGAAATATATTGTTTATTATTTGATGGTAGTTTTTGTTTTGTTTTGTTTTTTAAATTTAAGGTGTAGAGCATAATGATTTGACTTACATACATCATGAAATGATTACCACAATAAGTTTTGTGATCATCCATCATCTCATATAGAATTTGGTGGGTTTTAAAAAAAATTATTAATTATTTTAATTTAATTAAAATAAAATATTTAAATTAAATTAAAATAATTTTAAATTAATTATTTTAATTAATTTATTTTTGGCTGCATTGGGTCTTCTTTGCCGTGTGCGGGCTTTCTCTAGTTGTGCCGAGCGGGGGCTACTCTTCGTTGCGGTGCGCGGGCTTCTCATTGCGGTGGTTTCTCTTGTTGCAGAGCACGGGCTCTAGGCACGTGGGCTCAGTAGTTGTGGCTCGTGGGCTTAGTTGCTCCGTGGCATGTGGGATCTCCCTGCACCAGGTTTTAAGATTTTATAAATCTAGATTTCCAAAGGACAAGATTGGAGTTCTGGTTTTGTGTGCAACAGCCAACATATAAATGGGTCCACAAAACGTTTTAGCTTTAGCTTTGGTAAGACTCAAATATGCTAGTGGTTGCCTGATTCCCCCGAGGAACCCTCCTGCCTCAGGACCTTTGCACTTACTGTACGTGCTGCTCATTCCCTGAGATATTTGCATGCCTAATTCTCTCACCTTCAAATCTTTGCTCAGATGTCACCTTTTCAAGGTGACTACCCTGACTACACTATTTAAAACTACAAGCTCCTCCCACACCCATCCCTCTTTCCTGCTTTGTTTTTCTCTATCACACTTATTACCTTTTAATATATTATGTCTTTACTTCTTTTATCTGTCTATTTATTTATTTATTTATCTTCTGATACGCGGGCCTCTTACTGTTGTGGCCTCTCCCGTTGCGAAGCACAGGCTCTGGATGCGCAGGCTCAGCGGCCATGGCTCACGGGACCAGCCGCTTCGCGGCATGTGGGATCTTCCCGGACCGAGGCACGAACCCGTGTCCCCTGCATCGGCAGGCAGACTCTCAACCACTGCGCCACCAGGGAAGCCCTATTTGCTTCTCTTATTTGTTGTCTACCTTCCCACACTAAAATGGATTGTTCCAAAGAGGTCAAGGGCTTTTTACCTGTCTTGTTCATTCTTGTATTTCCAAGATCTGTAATAGAGCCTGACATATTAGATTCTCATTAGATATTGTATAAATAAATGAATTTTCCATTTTTTACAACATCTTACATTTTCATTCAATATTATGAAAGAAAAACAATAAATATGCCTAAAATCGTGGAACAGTGGGAAATTCCCTGCAAAAACATATATCTATAAAAGGAAAAAGGGGGCTTCCCTGGTGGCGCAGTGGTTGGGCGTCTGCCTGCCGATTCAGGGGACACGGGTTCGCACCCTGGTCCGGGAGGATCCCACGTGCTGCGGAGTGGCTGGGCCCGTGAGCCACGACCGCTGGGCCTGCGCATCCGGAGCCTGTGCTCCACAACGGGAGAGGCCACAGCAGTGAGAGACCCGCGTACCAAAAAAAAATAATAATAATAAAGGAAAAAGAAAATATTTAAATTATTAGACAAAGATTTTAAAAACATTTTTATTGAAGCAATTTTATTTTTTGCAGAAATTTCAGAAAATATGCAAGATGTATATTGGATCATATGCAGAAGTCCTTGAAAATACAGTATCTTTAGCATTCTGTAGAAACCATAAGATTGAAATTTTGATTAAGAATACACACTCTTTGACACTAGCCATTCTTAATCATATTTAATTCAAGGCACATTGAAATATTTTTAATATTTTGTATAATAGTCTAGTTTAAATAACACTTCCTTTACACAGGAAAATTTAATAAATAGAGCCACTCTAGGGGTTAAAAAGTCCTTATCATTTGTTTTTTTTTAAATGTAGGTCTTATAATATGTCACTATAGTAACAAACTTTGGAAAAAAGTCTCTGTTTTGAATTCACAGAGTCTAAGTGCTATGGATTAATGAATACCTAGGCTGAAAAATGTCTTTTATAGACTCCTTGGGCTTTGTTTTCTTCATGTTTGGTTTGGCTGCTCTCATTTACATACTTGTTCTCATTAGGGTTTGAATTTCAGAGCTGGCCTCACTCTGCAATGGGAACAAATGTCTTGCCATGTGATACCAACTTTCCATTACATCCTGAAGCACTTGCAGTCCCAGAGGCAAAGAATTTATGGTTGGTACATGAGAGATGGGACCATCACATAAAAGAAGCCAAATTTGAAAACATATTTTTTTCTTGGTGCCAATGTAGTTTCAAGATGATAAGAATTCAGAATAATCATTTAATGACTAAAAATGAATCATTGTTAAAACACTGTTTTTGGCATAAAATAGCTAATGTTTCTAGTTGGCTGATAATTTTCATAGCAACCATGGTATTTGGCATGTCCTAAACACCTTTCATTAGAAGTTTTCGGACCCCTTTGAAGCAGCTCATTATACTCTGAAACAGTTCTGAGAATAAGGGAGAATAATATACAAGTTCTGCTGATATTCTGTAGCTGTGTAGAGAGCATCGTGTAGCAAATACTGAAAATGCACTACAAGATTTCTCAGTAATTCTCTAATCAATTAGGAAATTGAGTAGATGCAGCAAGAGACATTCAGAAGTACTGAAAGTCAAGCCCCAAGTTAGAATTTGGTCAGAATTCCAAACTTAATTGTTTTATTCTTTTTTTAAAAAATTGAAGTATATTAATTGTTTTATTCTTAAAAAATAAATAGATGAATCATGGAGGCTATTTCAATAGCAGGGTCACTATTAATATCCACAAAAATAACATGGCACCCTATTTCCATGGAGTTCTGTATACTTCCCTGTTTCTCCTTATTCCTCACTATGTTTTAGAGATTTTTTGGTGGCAGGTATTATTTTAGTTTTGGCTAGAAAATCAAGGGAAAAGAGTATTGAGAATGGCAGTCAATAACTATAAGAACTCATTATGAATCTGTTCATATCTCTGATCATAACTTGCATTCATGTAACACTTTATGGTTGTCAAACTCTTGCCATGTGTCATATCATTTGACCCTTATAACCCTATATCTGTGTGACCCTGGACAAGTCACTCAGCCCATGGCCATGGTTCCTATTTGGTAAACTGCATTTAATAGATGCCCTTAACTAAGTCTACAGGAATGTTCCAGAATTAAAAATAGAGTAGTCCTATGCATTATGAACTCTTTAAAAGAAAGGTATTATTATAAATGTAAGGTATTATTATTTATCTAACTTGGGAAACTGAAATTTAGAGAGAACAAGTGAGTTGGCCCTAAGTATTTAACCACATTGTTCCCAAGAAACACATAGAACCATGGATTAAAATGTTTATATTTTATAGCTTAGATAAAAAGCATGAGCTTTTATCACAAAGGGTAAAATATTGCCTCTTAAGTGGAGAATAGTACTTTCCAAAAAATAAAAACAAATATTTCTTCTGAACCATGAACCCACTAATTTTATTTAAATGTATCAAACTGAATATGATTTTATCAGTTATTGATCAACATTCAGGCTACATACATATGACAACTAATGGCAAAACCAATTTGTTTGAAAAGATACCCAATTTGGGGGTAATTAATCCCATAATTATTCTGAATTACATAAACTGAAAGGAGAAATAGGTAATATATATATTTTTTAATTAATTCATTTATTTTTGGGTGTGTTGGGTCTTCCTTTCTGTGTGAGGGCTTTCTCTAGTTGCGGCGAGTGGGGGCCACTCTTCATCGCGGTGCACGGGCCTCTCACTGTCGCGGCCTCTCTTGTTGCGGAGCACAGGGTCCAGACGCGCAGGCTCAGTAGTTGTGGCTCATGGGCCCAGCTGCTCCATGGCATGTGGGATCTTCCCAGACCAGGGCCCAAACCCATGTCCCCTGCATTGGCAGGCAGATTCTCAACCACTGCGCCACCAGGGAAGCCCTGGTAATATTTTTGATAAAAATATTTTCCAAATATGTATACACATAATCAGAATAATATTTCATACATAATAGTTAACTTGGTTGGCTAATATAGCCTTACCATATAGCTTATATATTAGAATGAAACCTCCTTAAGAACATTGGATATTTTATAAGATGCCTCAGTTTGAATGACATGATATTCTCTAGCTTCTACATTATTGTTCTTTTTAAAATGTATTATTACCCAAATGTACATGACTGAAAGAGTATTTGTATTTACTAACATTGCTAACCTCCAAAAAAGATCATTTTAAATTATGTTATTAAAAACTTTTTTATAATGGAAAATTCCGATATACATAAAAGTAGAAAGAATTGTATAACGAATGACAATACTTGCATATTCAGCAGGGTTCCTTGAAAATGGAGAAGTGAGCAACAGAGAGAGATTGAAAAGAATGAGTGTTTAACATGTGCCAGGCAGTGTGGTAGATGCTTAAATGTGTCTTCATTGAATCACCTCTAGTTTGGAGATGAAGACAGTGAACCTGAGAGAGACTGAGGACTTCCTGAAGAGATTAGAATCAGAACCATGTTAGAACTGGATCTGAGTACTCCCCAGGTCCATGTTCCCGCCATGACTCCGTCTGATAATTTATGAACCACCAAGATTAGATGTTCCCAAACTCGTGAAGAGTAACTACTTTCTGGGTTTTTGTTTTGCTTTGAGATCTCATGACAGTGGAAGGAGAGGCCAAGAGAAAGGGGTTAAACCTGTTATGAATGAATTTGAGGAGAAAGGTTGCTGTTAGTGAGGTTCTTGAGTGGGGAAGAAAGCTGGCAGGAGGTAGTTCCTTGCCATGTGAAAGAAGCAATGGACCAGCGCAGGCTTTGGATTACGCCAGTCAATTAGGCCGATATGTTGAGAACCTCTGCTGTGGTTGAATAAGGCTCCCTGGAGGACTTTCTGTGTGCTTATATTAAGGAGTAGAGCATTTATGATACGAGATAGAGAATTTTATTTTTCTATTCTTAAACAAAACAACTGGAAGTGTTGGGTCTGTCATTCTATTTCAATTAAAATGAAGATGCATCTTTAGCTGGAATGTATGTGTAACTGTCTTGGAATTAGACTCTCCAGGGTCAAACTATCTCCACACAGCAGACAAGAAAATTCCCGGGATACCAGGCAATGTTTTCAGCAGGCTGCTGCTACTTCCTGTGCCAGAGAAGAGGAGACTTTGGTTCTAATCCCAGCTGTGCAACTGGCAAATCATCTTACCTCTCTGGGCCTCTGTTTTTCCTCCTCTGAAAAATAAGTAGGCTGAACCGGACAATTCCTAGACCCCCTTCCAGCCCTTCCACTGTGTGGTTCCATGAGAAGAACAGAAATCACAGTTTATCCCTTAGGCCTTTTGGGGGAATAAAGCCAATATGGAAGGAATTACCTTCCATGGTAAAACTCTCTGTCTGCTATACAAATTTTAGTATCCAAAGATTTAAAGTCCATTGATCCTGAAAACTTGCTGGGAAGCAGGTCAGTTGACATTTCCATACACTTATTTGAATGTGTTTTAGTGAAGTTAAAAATTTTTTCTGTAAGCTGAAACTTTGCTTGAGAGTCAAATTAAAAAAAATTTTTTAGTATTTCGTTTTGAAATTTAAAGTAATTGACTTGTTTTGAGTGTCCTATTTAGGTACTTTTAAAATCTCAAATAATTTTGTTAAACACCCCCGAAATTGCACTCCACCCTCAGAAATTATTTTAGGAAAAATTGCTTGCTATATGAAATGGAATAGATGAAAATTTAAATGTTACATTATTTCAGTTATTCAAACATATATACATTAATGATGAATACATGCTAAGTGGAAACATTTTACTATAAAATTACATTGTGCTTTTGAACTACATAAAGTTCATTAGTTCACAAACGGGTGGATAACCTTGGTGAGAAAATGAAAAGACCTGTAATTGCATGAAAATATAGATTCATCTTCTTTCGGAGTTGTCGTTTGCTCTGTACATGTGTTGAGTTCCTGCTAACTTGACAAGCACTGCCTACTTGCTGAGGTAACAAAGATGAGTAAGATATGCTCCCTGCCCCTAGGAAATCGTAGCTAGTAGATGTTTGTAGTTTGTCTGGAAAAAAAGAGAGCTAATAAAGTTTTTCTATTGCATTACCTCATTTGAACTGATGAGGTGGTACTATTATTTTCTTTATTTTACTCACGAGGAAACTGAGCCTCATAGAGGTTAAGTTATTGTAATGGTCAAGTTATTATTATTTGCTCAGTATCTGTGGTTCTATTTAGCAAAGGCTGGGATCATGTCCGTCCTTTTCACTCTGTAGCCCCCGTGCCTACCACAGTACCTGAACCTAATGGGTGCTCAATACACATTTGATGGATTAATAGATATTGGATTATTAGTACCTCCAACAAATATTGGATCATAAAAAAACACTAGTAACATTAGTCCTCTCACTCTTCAGGTAAGTGCTCTTTTACTATGCCTTGCTGCCTCTTTCATTATATCTGTTTAGTATTAACAGAATGAATGCTTCAGGTCTGGAAAAAGAATTATGTACCACCTAGTTTTTTAAATAAGGGAAGAGATTGCCTTTGAAAAGCAGAAGCTGAACACCATTGCAAAAATACCAGGATAAGTCCCCCAGATTTAAAACTCAACCATCAAAAAAAACAAACTCAACCATCAAAGTATTCTTTTCTTTATGAAGAAACAATTATGTCATATGTATCAAGCTTTGCCATTGTTTAATGGTTTGGAATCTTCTGGAATTAGCCATTAGAAGAGAAGGCAGCAAATCTGAGGGTCTAGAAGTACCGTGTGTACTTTATTAGTAATTTGAATGGTATTTATGAAGCTCAGTTTATGGCTGATGCGAAGTATCAGGGTTATTAACACTTCAGAATTTAAGAATGGAATTCAAAATGACCTTGGCAGAATTGAGAGTTGATAATCCTAAATAGGAACACATGTAGGCAGGAAGGACAAATGCATGATAACTGCAATGTGCAACTGCGGCAGAAAGGAATTTAGAGTACAAATTCAGGAATCAGAGAGTAATTCTTGCATTACATTCTCCAGACTGTTACTGGAATACTCCTGTCAGTCTTGGGCCTACCAGTTGAAGAGATTTTTAACAAAGTGGATGAGATTCAGAGGATCTAGAAAATAATTAAAGGTTAGAAATTTGGGAATGTAAAAACAGAAAACAAGTTGAACTTTAGTCATGTAAGTTCCAAAAAATGTTTACCACTCTTACACCCTTTCTCCGAAGCTACTCCAAACGTGCTCCACCAAAATGAGAGGACGAAGCAAGATAGGATAAGACAATGGATCCAGCATCCAGGCAAAGGAAGTTCCAGGAGATAGGGAAGGGACAACCTGGGTGGCCAGTGTGCACCTGGTCCAGGACCATCCATCTCGCTGATGCAGGTTACAAGATTCAAGGAGAGTCTTCTTTAAGAAGGGGAAAATCAAATTTCTAATGCATTTGAACATTTTCAGAAAAAAGGCTCAACAAATTGATGGAGAGTTTGAGGTTCAGTTTATGATAGTACACAGAATTTTTGACAAAACAAACAAAAACCAACTGCAAGGAAACAAGTTGGAGCCAAAAAGAAAGGAAGAAGAATTATAGTATATAAATGGTAGAACTTACCAATAAATAACCCTTATATACCGACTCTAACATAAACAGTAAGTATTAATCTAACCAAAATTATGATCTGGTGATATGGAATGATGAAGAGACGAGGAGGGGGAAGTTTGTGATGGGAAGGGAGAGGGTGGTGGAAGAAAGCTATGTATTATATTCCACAGTGAGAAGTCTTAGCATATGCCTGTACTTCAAAAAATCAAATTAGCAATATAGGCAAATATAGCATACTTAAAGTTATGGGAGTAGACATCAAAAACAGCAACCAACCAACTAATCAAACGAATAAAATAAAATAGCTAAAAACACTGAACATGGGTGCCTTTGATGTAGGGAGAAAGGTGCTGATGGGAGGCACAAGGGGCTGCTATTGGTTGCAGCAAACTGTATAAATTGGATTGTTCAAACCATGTGCATGTATCACTTTGATTAAAAGGAGCAAACAAAAAAGAAATCAAATTAACTATCAATACATAAAAATATAGTTAGGAGGTCACCTAATAATATCCAAACGTGGGGAAATTTGTCTTTTCTTAATAGTGATAACTAACTGCTTGTTGTATTTGTGAAGTCAGGATTTTGGCTAATGCTGTGTTCTAGTAAAGGTTGATCTAAAGGAGCTTCTAAACAAACGAGGTGTTTCCTTTCCGGGAGCTGCATGGGACTAACGATCCACACTCAACCGTCTGGCATGGCTTCTATGCAGTGATGGAGTAAGGCCTGAGTTGCATTGCCCTGGCTCATCCTCTGGGTTCCTTAGAACTCTGTGGGCCCCTGGCAGAGGTGTGGTGTGAAGGACAGAGCAATAATAATTCGAAACATGTTATGATGACACCTATTCAACTCTACTACAATCAAGTATAGAATTTAAAAATATACATATATATATATATATATATATATATATATACACACACACAAATATTCAAATTATTATTCCTCTGCACCTGTGAGGAGATTACTACCTCTGAGGGGAAGGAACTGACATGTTTTGAGTATCTGCCAAGTGCTTCACAAACATAATTTCATTTAGTCACTCAGTACTGCTATGAGGTGGGTATCACATAGCCCCATTTTACAGATGAGAAATTACAGTTCAGAGAGGTTAGGTAACTTTTCTGAGGTCACATAAGTAGCCTATGATTGAGCTGGAGTTGACCTTAGGTCTGTGTGTCTACAAAGCCAGTGCTTTGCCCTTCATACTGCACCTCTCCCAGAGACCCATAGAGCAATAAGGAACCCAGAAGATGAGCCAGGGCAATGCAACTCGGGCCTTACTCCATCACTGCATATAAGCCATGCCAGACTGTTGAATGTAGATTATTAGTCCCATGTATACACACACACACACACATACACGCTTGTTTTACCTTTAAAATGATGCAGAACAACCAGTTCTCCCATTCTTCATGGATATGCTTTGAAAATAACTGATTTGCTCAAATTATATAGCTATTTTGATGTCTTGTAGATACACCTTGAGTGTGTATGTGTTACATGTGATCTGGTACCGTGAGAAGACTTCAGAAATGCTCAAGGCCTGTAGGTGATGGAATAGTCAAAACTTGTCCCATCCAACCAATCTCCCAAATTGCTATGTAACCCCTGGAGAACATGTGAATCATAGTTTATAAACAACCATTCATAGATACAGGTATTTCCCTGACGGTATTATTTATGTGAGGCAGCTAAAGAGCAACTTTCTTTTTTTTTTTGCCTTGTTAAGTATTAACTCTAGCACCTGCCTCGCAAGGGCAGCAGGGTGGAATGGTGGAGAAGAACCCACTTGTGAAGAGAAGCTGAAGAAGCCCCTTATAGAGAGAGGATGGCAAAGAAAAGTCAGCCTTTGAAGAAAAGTCCTCCTAAGGAATAAGGACCACATGGTCCTGTGGTCCTCCTAATCCAGATGCCAAGAATAAATGATCCTGGCTGATGAAGAGCCACTTGCTGCTTCCTCAGCTTTGTGATTCTGCCTGAAATGGATTTCCAGTTGAAAGATTAAACAACAACAACAGCAATAACAACAACCATCTCTCAAATATGCTCTTAACAGATATTAACAGTTCATTATGACAGTAGTGCCTATTTTCACACTGTGATTCTTTCAGTCAATAAAAATATTTTCATCTTATATACATTTTAAAAAAAGCAGCCAGTAAGCATTTTAATCTTTCCAGAATTGGTTCACAGTAAAGTAGGTTTCTCACCTTTGAGCTAGGTGAAAGAGCATTGAGTTTCTCCTTTGTATTATTCCATTTGTCTCTACTTCAAACAGGAACAAAAATCCTTTCAATAATTTATCAACTAGATTCATTGGTTCCTTGAATTGAGAACCTGCTGCAATCTGAGGACACCCGATGACTGTGACAGGGTAGCTGGCCTGGAGGATCTCATTTTCTATTTAGGGATGATGGTGGAGGCAGAGGAACCTAGATTTGGAAATAGACAATGATGATAAGATGACAATAAAACAGTGTACAAAGGTTAAGACAGCACAAAAACGAGTAAGACTAACCCTGGGGCTCTCCAGAAAGGCTCCCACAGACGAGGTGAAGCTTTGGCTTGGTCTTGAAAGCCTTGTGAGAGTTTTCCAGTCAGGCAAAGGGGACCTTGAAGACATTTGTGAAGGATGACAGAAGAAAGGTATATGGTAAAGGAATAGAGTTAAGAACCAAAGTGTGTTCGGGGAATGGCATGAGGCTCCATGTGGCTAGGGTAAGGAGTAAAAATGGGAGGGTGGTGGAGATAAGAAACAAGAGGTAGGACATCCTATAGGTAAGTAACATGACTGACAGGCTCCAAGATGGATTGTCAAGAAAACACTGATGACAATGAGAATGGGCTAGAGTGAGGAGCGAGAATAGATAGTAGTCCAAGAGAGAGCTGTGGAGTTCTTTAACTGTGGCAATAAGCATTTCAAGGAGGGGATGGTAAGGAATCAGAAGTCATTTAAAAATGTAAAGCACTATATCATATTATATAAAGATATTAATTATTGGAATGATTATCTGTCATAACTTGGGGTGTGTTGTGACAAGCTATCCCTAGTTAAATGAAGATTCCCCGTGGCCAGTCTAATGCACAATACCATCTACAGTAGGTATGTGCTACCATCAGACGGTCCTCTCACGACTCCCCAGAATTGATCGTGTCAGCAATTTGTGGAACCAGCTCGTTTTAATCTCTTTAAACATCATAAGATAAACTTAGATTGCCCATTTGATTTTAAGTATCCTGCAGACGACAATTAACTTTACTTCTAGCGTGTACAATCATGTCTACATAACTTTTGTGGAATTGGTAAAATGGTGACATTTAAGGATGTGAAAATTAAGGCCTGTGATTTTGCAGGCTTTTCACTCAGATGAATGAATTGATAGCTTTGTCACAGCATTTCAGCATTCCAGGCTTGTGATAAAATGGAATCCAGTTCAAGTTTCTTTTAAGCTTCATTTTAAGGAACCAAGTGGCCCTTGTGATTAGATATATAAACATTGGTAAATATGCATGTTTGGATTTGACCATGATTTAACATTTTGACCAAACACCTATGCTAAATCCATCAATGAGACAGCTGAGGAAATAATTTCTGGAAGAATTTTTACTGTTCTTCAGTGTTCCTCAGGCAGGAAGCCACAGGAAATAATGTATTGTGGGACGTATTTTCCTGCAGGATTTGGTGTGTCATTCATTGTACACAATTTTGCTTTCCAGCTGCCTGTAGTTCACATTTTTGTACTTGCTTTTCCCTTCAGGATAATTTGATGAAGTCAGTTCCTCAGAGATAGAAAATGTCTTTTTATTTTTTTAAGGTCAGGTTTTTTTTTTTTTTTCCTTCCCAATTGAGAGATAAATTTGATTAAACAAAAAAGATTTAAGTAGCCTGAATTAATTATTTTGACATATGAAATAACCATGATTGCAATTTGAAATAGTCATCAGATAATTGTATTAATCTAATAGGATGAGTGTTCTGGGTTAAATGAAAATAAGGTCTGTCAAAATTGGAGCAGTTTAAGATGTAATAAATTAGAATCTGGGATATGGAAATGGAAATCACCCTTTTCTGAGAGAACCTCACTATTATTTTATTAGGTATGCTTTTTTACTTAAAAGTTTCTCTGCATTTCTTTTCTTCCCACTATCCTGTACCCTTTCTTTAATGTACAGTAAAATATTTTCCCCACTCTTAAATGGGAAGTAGTGAATAGAATGCTTTAAAATCAGAGCTAATATCTCACATTAAGCAACCATTTTTTTTTAAAACACCTATAGCATTGGTTTTTCCAACTCTGCCTATGCATTAGAATCACCTGGAGTACTTAAAAACCAAAAAAACCCAAAACAAACAAACGAAAAAAACCAAGCAAACCAACCTACAAACAAAAAACACAGACTGCACTCCAGAATTACTGATTTGCTTGGTATGGGGTTAGGCCTGGTTGTCCACCTTTCTTAAAGTCTCCCAGGCTCGCTCTAATGTACCGCAGGGTTGAGACCACTGACCTCTACTGTTCTCTGTACAGGTATCCCCAGGGTCATTTTCAATCTGCTAACCTTGACTTCCCTATCACCCACTCAAGGACTGCTCTTGGGAAAACTGACAGCCAAGTGCAGTGGTCTAAAAGGGAGAGGCCTAAGATGATTTGTTAGGCTATGGGAAAAATAGGAGAACATCTATCTTTATTTTTGAATCTCATCCTCTAACGATATCTGTTTTTAAAATATCTTATGGTGCACATGCTATTTTAATACAATAGACTTTTTTTTTTTTTTTTTTTTTTAGGTTGGGGATGCATCATCAAAATCTTCACAACCTTTGAGATAGGCAAAACAGAAAATACCCTTTTTCCCATTACTTCGGTCTCTTGATTCTTTATGGTCATCAAAACAGCTCAAATGTTGGCTTTTCATTTCTACTGATTTGCTGCAGAGTTTTCTAGAGCGATGTATGAAGTCCTGCAACATGTTTGTCTCCCATTTCACAGCCCCAGAAAACCATCAAATACAGTCTCTTTTGCTGGGTCTTTGCTGTTCCCAGGGTTCCTGCTACAGCTTCATCTCCTGGCCCCTTCTCTTGGTAAAATTTGTTCTCACTCTTCTAAGCTCTTCTGAAATGCACAAGTGCTTTTGCGTACAGCAACAGGAGAGAAGACTTTAATGTAGAAATGCCTTAGAAATATCTTCTGGTATTGGGACTTCCTTGGTGGCGCAGTGGTTAATAATCCGCCTGCCAGTGCAGGTGATGTGGATGGGTTCCAGCCCTGGCCCGGGAAGATCCCACATGCCACGGAGCAACTAAGCCCGTGTGCCACAACTACTGAAGCCCGCGCGCCTAGAGCTCATGCTCCGCAACAAGAGAAGCCACCGCAACGAGAAGTCCGCACACCACAACGAAGAGTAGCCCCCGCATGCTGCAAGTAGGGAAAGCCTGAGCACAGCAGTGAAGACCCAATGCAGCCAAAAATAAATTAAAAAAAAAAAAAAGAGAAAAAGGAAACATCTCCTGGTATTAAGAAATTGTTTTTAAGGTATAATGTTGATATTGTGGTTATTTTAAAAGAATAAAAGGAATCCTTGTGTTTTAGGGATACATAATGTAATATTTGTGGAATGTGCTTTAAACTAATATGACAGTATATTTAACCACAATAATTTAAAAAAAACCTATGTGAAGGGGGAAAATGGTTGGAAGTAGATGAGGCATGACTGGCCGGGATTTGGTAATTATTGATTCAGAGTAATGGGTACATGAAAGTCATTACTATATTCTGCTTGCTTTTTTCGCATGTTCAATTTTCTATAGTAAAAAGTTTACAAAAATCCTTTGGGTCATTTCTGGTTCATTTATTTAAAAAGAAAACTCTCTGCCCAGTATAACAAGGGCATCTCAAACCACAGCTCTTGGGCCTGAACAATTTCAGATACGGACCTCAGATTGTGTTCTGCAGTGAATTCTGTTCCTTCTGGGGAGGTTTTCCTCCTTCCCCTCTATCCTTCCACTCTTTTCCTTTACCCCTCAAAGTCTGTCTCTCAACCTGTTGACCGTCACCCCCCTGCAGTTGGCATCCTCTCTTCCACCTTGTCATTTTCATCTGCCTCCATGGTTTTCCTATCAAATTGTTTCGTTCTCTGCCTCACACCAAACCCCCCTCAGACATGAAATGCTTGGCCACAGCACAATCCTAGTCTACTGAGTTTCTGTTCTGGGGGGCTGGGGTGCCAGCAGAGCCAAAAAAGCAGCTCTCCTTGCTTCTTTTGTGAGCAGATTCTTGATCTCCTGGCTCTGGCCTGAAGTCTCATCCTGTGTGCTCTGCGTCTTCTAGCCTCATATCACAATCCTGAGTGGGGGGATTTCAGGTATTTGCAGATTGAGAGGAGGCGACCTTTCTGTTCCTTTCTCTGAGGCGCAGTGGAAACCACCGTACCTCCTTGTCTCTGTGAAATGGAAAGTCTAGGTGCAGCTTTCAGAGTTTCTGTTGGGGGAATTTCTGGGATGCCTATTTATTTTCCTGAGTTTTTACACTCTTTTTAAATATATGAGTTGCTCTGAAAGTCCCTAAAGCATTTATCTTCATCATTGTAATGAATCCCTGATATTTGGAGAATTTCAGGGTTTTCAGATAACTTAGATATATGTAATCTCACTTGTACAAGCATTTATTGTTTTTCTTTTTTTCTTTTTATAACCGTGCAGGGCACCTGCTTTTGCACCTTCTGTTGCTATAGTGGGAAGGGCCACTCTCAGCCACTTGGGTACAAGCTCCATCCCACTGCCTGCATCTTGTTTTCTTCTTAACTTTCTAGACCCCCACCCCTAGCATGGCCATTAGATATTGCATCACCACTTCCCTTTCCCCTACTGCTCTGTGACCTACCACGTGAAAAGTGTTGGGCCGTGTGAACAGCTAGCATCTCAGCGCTAGCAGCTGCATTCATCTCGCCCTATAGCAGGGCCTGGGTTGGGGAACTGAGGGGGAGGGGCTGGAGCTGGGAGAAGGGGAAGAAACCGATAATTGTTCACTTTCTCTTATCTCTTTGCACTTCCAATTTTAGAGCGACAGAGGCAAATCTCTCACTCAGCTGGTGTTTCAAGGACACTAGGAGAACTAAGCTTAGGACCCGTCAGTCCCATTTGCATCCACAGGACTGAGACCAAACTGGGCAAGGGAGGAAACAGAGGAGGCACCAGGGCAGAGCAAAGCAGTCCTAGGAGGATGAGAGGAGAGGGAGGGAGCCGTGAGAGAAGAGACAGCAGAGGGGGAGGAGGAAGACCGTGAGGAGGGGGAAACATTTACTTTTTCATCGAGTTCTTCTGTTAAAAGGCAGCTGGATTATCCTGTGCCTTTTTGCAATAAAAATGCATTTCACTGGACCTCTGGTGAGATATTTGAAATGCCCAAATGGTAGGGGAGCTATTGATGTGCTAGGATTTTATGGGCAAAATGAGGCAATTTTTCAGATACTTCCTAAAGAGAGAAGTTCCTGACGTTGAAGAGACAGTCATTTCTTGACCATGTTTATCCAAGTTTACTTCCCAGCTTCTCAATAATATATTTCATATAATACATATTTCCCATCAGGTTGATGTTTTGGCTCAATTTTCCAGGCCATTAATGGCAGTTGCTTAAAACTCCTGCTTTCGTCTATATAGATAAAGCCTATGTGTTGATAAATTTGGCTTATTCTTTTTGTATAAATCCTGGCAGGAGTGTACAGAGAACACTTATTTTTTTTAATTGCAATGGTGATATGTTCACTTAAGGAAACCCAGAAAAAGTACCAAAAATAAAAATAAGAGGACCAACGCTTAGAGAGAATTGCTCTTAATATTTGGTGCTCATCCAGCCACTGTCCACGCATGCATTTTCTTCCTTTCTCTTTCGCCCCCAACAGGGACCATAGTGTTATTCTACTCTGCACCCTTCTTTTTATTTAACATTATGCCATGGACCCATTCCTATGTACACAACAGGATTTTTAAAGTATACATTTTGTTGCAATATAGCATCCAGAAAATGCACAAATTCTAAGTGTGCAGCTTGATGAATGTTCATGAAGTGAACACACCCATGTAACCAAGAAAACACAACAGGCGCCCCAGAAACAAAACATACCAGCACCCCAAAGCCTCCCTCTTGCCCCCCTCCAAGTACTGTGCTCCATCTCAAGTGTTACCACTATCCTGACTTCTAAACCATAGATTCCTCTCTCACCCCAGCCCAGTTTTGAACTTTATACAAATGGTATATTTATAAAATATATGGTATTTATGAAAACTTCAGTATGTAGTTGTTTTTGGTTTTCATCTAGTTTTTCTCATCATTATGATTGTGAAATTCATTCCATTTTTGTGTATGGCTGTAGTTTGCTCATTTGAATTGTTGTGTAGTATTCCATTGTATGCCTATACCACAATTTATTGAACCATTCAATTTTTGATGGGCATTTGTGTCATTTGCCCCTCCCAAGCTGTTATAAATAGTGCTGCTTTGAACATCTTTGTACATATCTGTTGGTTGACATATGCCTCTTTTCTCTCCAAAAAATGGATCGTCGGGTTATAGGCGAGACATATGTTTAGCTTTACTAGATAATGCCAAGAGTTTTCCAAAGTGGCTCTTCCAATTTTACTCTCTCACCAGTAAAGTCTAAGAGGTCCACTTGTTTCATATCCTTGCTAATACTTGGTATTTTCATGTAAAAATTCCAGGCCATTGAATGTAATTTCTGGAGACTCTTCTTTTACCTAGACAGATAAGGCCCATGTATTTGTTCTTTTTGTATAAATTCTCCAGAAGCACATGCATAATAAGTATCTTTTTTTTTTTTTTTAATTACAATGGCGATATGTTCACTTAAAATAAATCCAAGAAAATTTTGGTCACTTGGATGGGAGGATAGTAATGTCATATTGTGGTTTTAATTTTCATTTCATATGTTTACCAGCCATTTGAATATTCTGTTTTATGAAATGATTATTCCAGTCTTTTGCCTATTTTTCTCTTGAGTTGTCTGTTTTTTCATACTGACTTGTAGGAGTTCCTTATATCTTTGGAAGTGTCCTTTGTTGGATATGTCCTACAAATATCTTCTCCTTCTCTGTGACTTACCTTTTCATTCTTAATGGTGACTTTTTATGGAACAGAAGTTCTTATTTTTAATGTAATCCAATTTATCAATATTTTCTTTTGTGGTTAGTGCTTTCTGTGTTCTGTTTGAGAAATCTTGGCCTATTTTAAGGTCATGAAGATATTCTCATATTTTCTTCTAAAAGTCGTATTATTATACCTTTCACATTTAGATCTATAATACATCTAAAGTTGATTTTTATGTGTAGTTTTAGGTGGAGGAACAAGACTATTTTTTCATTTTTTATCTATGTTTCTAATCGACCCAGTGTCATTTATTGAAGATACCATTCCTTCCCTAAACAATGTGAGTTTTACATGGGTTCACGCAGGCCATATGTAGATATGCTATTTAACCAGTTGAGAGAGCATTTTAATTGAGCATTTTCTTACATATTCTTCCTTGCCTGAGTCACTTCCAAAAAAAATTACTGGAATAAGTGCTAAAGTACTTTATTCTATAAAGAATAAATATCAAGATGCTGAAAACAGCCAAGCATTTGTTAAAATACGGTTTAAAAAAACCCTCTTAGTTCTAATTCTGAATTGACTATTACCAACCAAATAAAAGGTAGACTTTAGAAAGTGAATTTTGACTGGAAGCTTGTATAAATCAATATTTCAGGGGCCTTGGGTTAATTCTAGCTAACAATGTACTGATCTTATTAGATTAAATGTATTTTAATCAGCTGAATAATTAAGCTTCTCTTTTATATTTTGAAGACCAGTTTTGAGAATGCAACAACTTATTTGATATTTACCAGAGGAAACTTTGTTTCAGAATAAAGTATACTACTAATGTTTATTGTTATTACACTATTAGCATTCATTCCCTCAGTGACTTATTTTGACATGGAGACTTTTTATTTGAGATGACTCATAATTTTAAAGGTATTAGAAAATGGAAACTTATGAAGAGCTATTTGACAAAGATAGTGATAATAGTTAGGAAGTGGGTTCTGTATATTCTGATGATATATAGGTGAACTTTATGATTGAAATTTAACATTTTCAGATGTTTGGAACAACCATTTTGCACAATTAGATTTACTAGAAAAAAATCTAATCATGAAACAAATTCAGTTTCCCAAATGGACTTTAAATATCTTATAATACAGCCTGATATTGGAGGAACTTGCTTTTAGTCTTATTTTTAGCTACTGGGAGAGTGTCAGCATTGTTAATTAGCTTATGACATCAATTTCTTCCCTCTATTAAGTATCTATATTATTATGAAGTCTAATGTATTTGATTTTTAAAAATTAATCTTAAAGTGCTTAATAATTCTGCCATTTAAAATGGTTGTAATCAAAATAAGCAAGATGGGTTTGTGATGAGTAGACTTAATTTGTTTTGCACTTGGCTGAGCAGAAATTCATTTTAATTTAAAAAGTCTAACTAAGCTGCAGTGCATAAAAAAGCATTCAAACTGGATTTTAACCTTTAGTAATTAAACTTCCTATTCTACGTAGAACATATATTAGTATATATTACACGTATTTATCCTTACAAGTAATAACCATTTTTAAATTCTGTTGAAATTATTTTAAGGTGACTAAATGTAGTGAAATTTAAATTTACTGAGACTCTCATATTCTTTACTTTCACACTTGCAAACAAACTATCTATTGTATCTTTTGAAAAATCATATCCCCTTATTTATTTACTGCTTCCACTGCACAAAATGGAACTGGAAGCTAGAAATTACCACAGCAAGGCTTGTGGGTTGTGGAGAGTGATTTCGACTAGAGCTTCCCAAAATGTGTTTTACAAAAAATGGTCTGCAGGATTTAAGTAGTATTGTGTTAAAACAAAACAAAACAATTTTGTTTCTCAAAAACAATTTGAGAAATAAAAGTTAACCAGATTTTCCAAATGTTGAGTTATTCAGAGCCTTTAATATGCTAACGTACATTGTGAGTGCCCAGGTGGTGGGGACGTAGGGGGTGGGGAGAAGCAGTGTAAGAGAAGTGCTTACCAAACTGAGACTTCAGAGTGACTCTAGGGGGACTCCAGGGTCTAGTCCAATGTTTCTGGAACATTCTTCAGGAAATGTTGGTTTATAGAAACCTACTTCACCCTAAGGTCACCAGTTCAGCCAGCTCCTGACCACTCCTCCCTTACCCCCCAAAAAACCCCAAGTCTAAGATGGATCTGATAATTTTGGTGCTTTTGTCTGCCTTTTATTCCTCTACTGAAAAGTTAGTATATCCTGGTTTCTATACGGGAGGAGTTTGAGTACCCTTTACATCCTTGAACTTGATCTCAACCAATCCCTTCTTTCCTTCTACAAACATTGACAAGCTCTTACTCTTCCCTCAGCCTGGAACAATCTTACCTTTAATATACCCAGGGATGATTAGCTCCTCATTAGTTTTTTGCTCAAATGCCACGATTAGACCACTTTATCTTATGCTGTCTTTCCCCTCCCTTCTCACTCTGTAGCACATTATGCCATTTTATTATCTTCATAGCACCTGTCACTATCTGAAAATATTTATGTATTTGTGGTTTATTATTTTTTTCTTTTCTTGGCCATGCTGCACCGCTTGTGGGATCTTAGTTCCCTGAGCAGGGATCGAGCCTGTGTCCTTGGCAGTGAAAGTATGGAGTCCTAACCACTGGACCGCCAGAGAATTCCTTATGTATTTGTTAATTGTCTGATTTACCCCACTGAACTATGAACCCCAAGATATTGGGAACTTTCCCTCTCTTGTTCTTTGTAGTTCCAGTTCCTACAATGGTGCCTGACACACAGTGGGCTCTCCAAAGGGCCTAGCCTCTGTGGTCAGGGAACGTGCATTCTGAAGAGAAAGAAAAACAAATATAAAATCCCACGTGCTACCAGCTGTGCTTGACGTAAACATAGGCTGCTCTGGGATCTCCAGAAAGGAACTCTGCTCTTGGACAGCAGTGGTGAGGGTGGGCAAAGGATGTCATAGAAGACTTCCTACAGGCAACCTCTGAACTGAATCTTAAAGGCCGAGTAGGACATATAATGTTTGGGGCCAAGGAAATAGCCCATGCAAAGGGCTGAAGGTGACTCAGATGATGCAGATAATGCAAGTGATTGAGGGAAGGCAGTTGGCAGAGTGGAGGAATTGAGGCTGGCAAAGATGGCAGGAAGAGATGGTGACGGGACTGGAAAGCTGGGCTAAGGAGTTGGGTTTTTATTCTGAATTTGATGTACAGCAGTAAAATTGGAAGGATTATAATCAAGTTCAAATTAGTGTTTTATTTCTGGCAGCAGCAAGGTTGATGGATAGGAAGGCATGAAACTATAGGTGGGAGGTCAATTTGAAGCCTTTGAAACCAAATAGAATTAATTAGTGTTTGAGACCTTACCCTTTCCCTCCTTTGCTCAGAGTTGTTGCTTTGGTGGAAAACATCTTTTCTTTCATCTCTCATGTTCTAATGCTACCTTCTGTTTAATGCCCACCTTGAACGAATGAATATGGGCATTGTGGGCCAAAGAGAACAAAATATATAACCCTGCATTTGTTTTTGAGGGCACATGGCAGGAGATTATCCTGATCATTCATGCATTTGTTCTGAGCATTCAGCACTATCTAGAACCATTCAATGTTTCATTGTTTCCTATATGCCAGATAGTGTGTGAAATGCTATATTTATAAGGATTATCTATTTAATCCTCACAACTACCTGTACACTAGGTATTATGATTAGCTTTACATTATGGATTAATCAATTGAAACACAGTTTGTAAATAAGGTGTCCAAAGTCACACCACTATTAGTCAAGATTAAAAATGGAATCTTGGCACTAGAAACATAATAATTATCTTGTAAAGAGCATTGGACTAAAAGTCAATAGAGCAGGATTATAGTTGATAATTAATAACTACCATATATCCAGCTCAACAATCCAGTAAAACAAGTGTTATCATCCCCATGTTAATAGTAAGGATACTGTGGATTAGAGGGTTTAAATTAATTGTACAAGGCCACGCGGCTTGGGATTTGAACCCAGATCCATATGATTCCAAAGTCAACAATTTTTTTTAAGAGTTTTATTTGTTTATTTATTTTTTTACATCTTTATTGGAGTATAATTGCTTTACAATGGTGTGTTAGTTTCTGCTTTATAACAAAGTGAATCAGTTATACACATACATATGTTCCCATATCTCTTCCCTCTTGCGTCTTCCTCCCTCCCACCCTCCCTATCCCACCCCTCCAGCGGTCACATAGCACCGAGCTGATCTCCCTGTGCTATGTGGCTGCTTCCCACTAGCTATCTATTTTACGTTTGGTAGTGTATATATGTCCATGCCACTGTCTCACTTTGTCACAGCTTACCCTTCCCCCTCCCCATATCCTCAAGTCCATTCTCTAGTAGGTCTGTGTCTTTATTCCTGTCTTACCCCTAGGTTCTTCATGACTTTTTTTTTTCTTAAATTCCATATATATGTGTTAGCATACGGTATTTGTTTTTCTCTTTCTGACTTACTTCACTCTGTATGACAGACTCTAGGTCCATCCACCTCATTACAAATAGCTCAATTTCGTTTCTTTTTAGGGCTGAGTAATATTCCATTGTATATATGTGCCACATCTTCTTTATCCATTCATCTGATGATGGACACTTAGGTTGGTTCCATCTCCGGGCTATTGTAAATAGAGCTGCAATGAACATTTTGGTACATGACTCTTTTTGAATTATGGTTTTCTCAGGGTATATGCCCAGTAGTGGGATTGCTGGGTCATATGGTAGTTCTATTTGTAGTTTTTTAAGGAACCTCCATACTGTTCTCCATAGTGGCTGTACCAATTCACATTCTCACCAGCAGTGCAAGAGGGTTCCCTTTTCTCCACACCCTCTCCAGCATTTATTGTTTCTAGATTTTTTGATGATGGCCATTCTGACTGGTGTGAGATGATATCTCATTGTAGTTTTGATTTGCATTTCTCTAATGGTTAATGATGTTGAGCATTCTTTCATGTGTTTGTTGGCAGTCTGTATATCCAAAGTCAACAGTTTTATACACTTGGAAATGCTCTTCCTGGCAGCTCTCGTACTGATTCATTTGAATGATCTGTGATTTTAAACTCTGAGATCCCAGCCCTATCATGTGTTAAATGGCAGAATTGCACTAGATGGCAACTAGAATCGCTTCAACTCTATGATCTGTGATCTAAGAGCAACCTCGGGCCCCCTACGGATTTCTTCCCCTTTCCTCACTTTTACTGTTTTGAGTTGGATTTACTCTTTTGAGTAGTGAGGGAAATATGAATAAAGATGACCTGGATAGGTAGCTTGCAAGGTGAGCATGGCGCAGAGAGCACGAGGTAGTTTCCCAACGAACTGGAAACTAAAAATGGAATTGAGGAGATGAAAACCTGGAGCCAAGCTCCGTACAGGCAAAATATTGGAGGAGCACACTGGAGAAATGGCTACGAAATTTCAAGGTTACTCAGAGGCCCTGTGAAAATCATGAGGGAATAACACAAGGTACATTAACAACCAGTGTATGTGGCAGGTGTGGTGTAGGGAGAGAGGTGAGAATGGAATTCAGTGGAGAAAAACCAGGACTTAGTGGATAGTCTGTTGAGACAACATTGTGTCGAGAATAAAGGTGGAGAAAAGCAGGTCAGTTGGGTGACACCTGATCAAGGCAGCTTGTCTAAAATGGAAAGATCACATGCCATCTGGGGACATTTCCTAGGATATGTGTTTGGAGAAAATCTGAGCTTTAGGAGATAAATTGCTGGGAAAGCTTTCAGGAGAGAAGATGCAGGTCATGTTTGTGTGGCTAATTGCATTTATTTGGGGTTTTTGAGGGATGCAATTAGCAATTTGCCTTCTTAGAGTTTTCATGTCAGGGAAACAAAAGCGTAAAAGATGAGAAAGGGTGAGGTTTTAAGGGAGTAAAGAAAAAAAAAGGCTTCATTGGCACATGATACAGAAAAAAAGTAGGAAAATAGAAACCTTTGTTGTGCAAGCACTGTGTAATACAACTGCAATAGATCATTAGGAAGGAGGCCCCATTCCCAAGTCTTGCAGGCCTCTCTACAATTGCTTAACTGTCTCTGTCTGAAATATTGAAGCAAAGTTATAAAGAGAACAAGTTGTCATAGACCCAGAAACATTCTGGAATGCTTTTCTGCATTATAAATTTGATGAGATTCAGTTCTTTTTAGAAGGGTCAAGCTAGTCAAACTTTCAATACTAAGGCCTGATGATTAGAGATACCCATTTCACTATCTCTCTGTCTAATTTTCTCCATATAGAATCAGGCTCATTTAAGTAAGTCATGCTTAACATATATTCGAAGAACTGATTACAACAGATTAATGTAAAAAATAAAAATTGGAGACATTTTGACATGTAGGTGAAGTGATGGAAAAATGTAACTTACATTTCTAGGGTCCTAACTGCTACGGAATGAAGTTCTGAAAATGTGACCTGTGATAATGACATGACCAACCAAAGTTCTATGTCACAACTAGAAGTCTGGGAGATAAAAGTAGGAATAAAGAGGCTGCTTTAGGGTGAATGATGATATAATGGATGATAGTTCTCAAGCGGCAAAGGCATTAATAATAAGGTAGAAACTTGAGACTTCACAGATGTTTAAGCGTTTAGGAAAATACGGAGCCTTCCTTAAGCAAAGTAACATAGACAACGTGGTGTCTGATACTCAGTAGATCCTCAGTAAGTCTTCCTTTTTCTCCTTTTCTCTGCTCTTAACTAGTGAACACGGTAAAAGAGAGGCTTCCTTACTCTTCCAACACTTTTATTGACGTGAAACCAGGTTCACGTGAAACCACCGCAGAGAAGAGAACTAGTGTCTGTAGACCCAGGACAAATTCTCTAAGGGATGAGGCAAGCAAATTAGCATATAGTATTTGTTGAGCACCTATTTTGTTCCAGGCACTTTACTATGTGCAAGTGATTTCATTTTGTGCTCACAACAGTCCATTCTCCATTTTGAAGATGAGGAACCAGAGAATCAAAAGTGTGAAAATTTGCCCCAAATCACATAGCTGCTTATGAAGCAAAGTTGAGGATTGTCGCCAACCCAAATCGCACTCTTTCTTAAACTATCTCATCCTTAAAATCATCATGTAATTCCTTAAAGAGTAACATTAATGATGCAAGAGGTAGATGTTGGTACAGGAAAGTTGTCCTGGCTGACGTGCTTTAGGGATGAGTAGAGACATCCCTTGCTGTCCCACTACATGCCCTTAAGTAAAGCAACAATAGTTTTTTGGTTTTTTTTTTCTACTTGCAAAGATAATACAAGTTATTCACACCTATGGACAAGTAAAAAGAAGAAAATAAAAGTCACCCAAATCCTGCCACCCAGAGATAAATAGGGTTAATATTTTTATTTTATCTCTCTAATGTTTTTTTGTATGCTTATGTACAGTTGATCCTTGAACAACTCAGGGGTTAGGGGTCCGTTCCTCTGAGCAGTTGAAAATCCACCTATAACTTTATAGTCCACCCTCCATATGGAAGGTTCTGCATCTGTGGATTCAACCAACTTGGGATTGTGTAGTACTGTAGTATTTACTATTGAAAAAACTCTGCATATAAGTGGGCCAGCACAGTTCAAACTTGTGCTGTTCAAGAGTCAACTGAATTTATAAATATTATGTTTATACAAATATATATTTTACAAAAGGCGATCATAATGTACATACTTGATTTGCAACCTGATTTTTGCTCTTTCAACGGATGGCACATGAAAGAAGTTTCTTTACCTTAAAATTTTTAGGACGGATTATTATAACAATATTTTGATCAACAATTCCATTTGCATTAATGAAAGTGCTACATTTATTAAATTTATTAAGAGTGCCAGAGGAGAAGGAAAACGAATGAGTGTTAACGCTATTTATATCCTCTAAAATGACATTCATTATGTGAAGCATAATAGCCTAATCTCACAAAAATTTGATGTCTAATGCTAATAACAGTGCTGAAAGTTCTGGGTACACAAAATCTAACTGTATTTCCTTTGAAACTGGAATTTTTATGTACCCTCAATCAGCAATAAAGAACAGCAGAGTTAACTTCTTTTCAGACATTATGAGACCTCAAATTATATTATTACATGAGTCTGGCTGAGAAAGATAATATTCAGAGAACACTAAGTAATATACTATTCATCTTCTCTAAGGATACTCAAAGTTCTATCCTTGGATCCAATTACGTTTTTAGGCTATAATGTGTTTATATATCTTGAAACCCTTCACTGACTTTAATGAGGATTCTTATAAGAAGTCTGTATGTGAAATCCAGTCCTATATTTGCTGTAGAAATGCTGTTGAGTATTGAGTACAGTCTATCACCCCACTTGATGCCCCCAATATTAAACTCCTTGAGAGAATTTGTTTTAAATTTCAGCTCCAGGAAAAAATGTCTTGCTGAGCAACTCATATACTTCTTCCTTCCTCATAATAACAGCACTTTGAATGATTGTCATTCCTAACCTCCCCATGACTAACCAGGAAGCTTAGAGCCAAATTTGATGCCAAATCAAATAATTATGTTAATAATGTCAACATGTTTGCATTTTCCTCTTTTGTGGTATTGTTTTTTATTTCTATTTTATGACCCTCATTGTTATATTTGTATTTAAAGGACAATCCTTTATTTTTTTTCTCTCTTTAGCTCAGGGAGCTAAAGCAAATATCTTTTCGTTAAAGGAATATAATATAAATATTGTGTTTTGCCACCTTACTAGTTTATTTTGTTCATTTCAATTTGCTGTGTGTGTGTAGTCTCATCGGATTTTTCTCTCCTGATCCTTGGAATTTAGAAAGAATAACAGGATGTAGCTAAGTGTGGTTCTCTTTTCAATAAACTTACCTGGCTATTAGTGAACCCTCTTGACCTAAAGACTAAAACCTCTTTTACCCTAGAGAAATTTTCTTCTCTTATTTCTTTGCTGATTGCTTCCCCTTCATCTAATCTATTCTCTCATGAAGCTAACTTTTTCTTGGAATTAAACACTTGTAAGGTGGCCAATTCATCCTGGTTTGCCTGGGACTTTGCCAGGTTTAGTGCAAACCAGGACAGTTGGTTACCCTATACTTAGCTAAGCTACTGTGTCCCTGGGGACAGTAGTTTTCAAACTATTTATAGTGACAGAGGAGATTTACATTTTTAATTTCTAATCTATTGTGGACTGATTTTTAAAAAAAAATAAAAATAAATACAACAAAAGTGAAATAAAAAACACATGCAAAATACAGGACCAATTTAAAAAATTATTATTGGATTAAAAGGCATACAATGACTGTCAAATTGCTCCAAAAGTTTGACATGCCATCTTTCAGTTTCTGTAGGTAGCTTGTAATATCTGGTGTCACTTTGTGGACCACACTTTGAGTCACCCTGCTCTAGGGTTTCTCTAATCTGCTCTGATAATCCCTTCCATCACCCCCACTCCACATTCCGTTCTCTCCAGCATACACTAAATGTCTCTTTTGTGTTCAGGTACCCCATTACAGTAAGCTGTGTGCTTCTTAAGGGAGAGGGATTGAATCTTATTTATCTTTCTACATCCAGCACCTACCGCACTGCCAGGCAAGGAGTTTGTTAGGCTGTTGTATTCATCCTTTATTGAGACTGGAAGAAATGTATAGAGTCTTAGTTATGGCTGTTTTGGGGAGGGTGAGATTGTGGGGCCTTTTCTTCTTTTTTTGTACTTTTCAGTATTTCCTCAACTTTTTCTAACATGCATCTATTACTGTTTGAATGGGAAAATTTAAGCATTATTTTAACTGAATTATGAATAAGTGAATAATTTCAACTGAATTATGCAATAAGTGATACCTACCTTGCGGCTTGCGGTCAATAAAAAGTCCCTTTTCACAGCGTAGCTGGATTGTAGGACAGAAGCCAACTTGTGTTAGAACAGAAAACAACACTATATAATTCCTGTCATCATTGAGGAACAAGATCCTATTCTCATCCTATTTGGATTGGGGAAATCAAGAGATTGAAATGACTAATTTAGGATACAGTCAAGGAGATATTGTACAAATTTTCCCCTAAATATAGGGGATAGAAAGTGTTTCCTTTTTACATTGTGTTCCTTTTTAAGTGGCCTCTGATGTTGTGAAGTTTGATAACCACCTCATTTGCATTATTCAGACACTGGAATAACTGGATGTGATCATTTAAACTATGAGTGATGGGGCCCTGACTTCCCTCATTAAACAATGGTGCTGTTTGAACGGGCAGTTAATCACAGTTTAAAAGTGACTTATCGGTAATATACAATATGACTAATTTAGTAGCTAAGCAGTTTCATTGTGATCTTGGTGTCAGTGGAATTCCTGTCACCTCTCCAACAGTTAAGTCATATTGCATAATTGTTGAGTGACATCACCGGCCTACAAGATTACTGGCTGAAGAAACGAAATAAAAGTTTCCTGGACTGTCAGCCTTTCCGGTATCTGAACGAACAACTTGTACTGTGACTGCAGTACAGTCAGAGAGCGAAGTAAAAATGTGAGTTGAAGTGGCTGGCTTTTGGTGTGTCTTTGAAAATCAGTCTGTAGCACATGAGGAGATTCTCCAACTAGGCTAACTCTGGGGTCTTGTCCGTTTATGTGTACCAGTCATGACGGAGTGCAGTAAGAGAGCTGAGACCGTGGCACTCTTTTGTAATGGGGGCATTTAATTCTTCTGAGAACTTTACAGTCTTCTCTTTGGAAGGAATAGTTTAAAAAATGCAGCTCACCATCTGCTAGACGCATAGACACTGAAGAGATGGTCAGCTGGGACCCAGCTGAAAACCTTTTATGGTTAAAAGCCTGGCTTATTTCCAAGGGAACTAGTAGTTCAGGTTAATCACCGCAGAATACATAAACTTTTAAGTTTATTTAACTGTACAAAATATCGAGCTTTACAGTTACTCACAGACATGCATAAAAACTGGAGCTAAGGCTGATTGGAATTTATGCTAACAATGGCTCACGTTTATTGTTTACTAGGCACAAGCACTACGTACTTTGCATATAGGAATTTATTTCATCTTATGAACTATTATTATTCCCAATTTACAGATGAGGGAATGAAGACTCTGGGATCATGCAGCTGGTAGAGAGTAGAATGAGGATCTGAACCCAGGTCGGTCAGCACTAGAGTACACAGTCTTAACTGTGGCCCACCACTGCATCTTTTATAATAATAACAACAACAAAAACAACCACCACTACTACTTCCATCTACGGAATGCTTTTTATGTGATAGGCACTATATTATAACCTTCATTTCCTTTCATCAACTATGTGAGATAGAAACTATACTATTATTATCCCCATTTGATAGATTTGGCAACTGAGGCACAGAGAAAACAAATCACACTGAGAATAGGTAATGAAACAAGAATTCAAACCCAGATGGTCTAGATCCAGACTCTTTGCTTTTAACAACTGGGCTACACTGCTTTTCACAGCTGTTACTTATTGAGTACCTACTAATGTGTAAGTTTCACAACAATCCTGTGATACCTGTGATATCTGTGATCCACAATGATACCTGCATTGTAGGTAGTACTATTCCCAATTTATAGATGAGGAAATGGAGGCTTCAAGAGATTGGGTAACCTGTCAGCTTCTAAGTAGCAGAGCTAGGAGTTTTTCAAGTCCATCGGACTCCATCATACCACACTACCCCTCAAAAATCCGAAGCTACAAGTCTGATGCAGAGTGACAGATCACATGTCAGGGAAAGGGCTGGAATTTCAGGAGTCACTGTGTGTGAGGAGCTACAGCTTGGTCTGAGCATCCTCAAAGGGTGGGAGCTGGTAAAGAGATGCCACAAGGGGCCTGGAAGTCAGCAGTGCTCTGAGTAAGAGGTACCCTTCCTTCAATGCACTCTCTCCATTTGGGGGTTCTGGGGAAAATCTCCCAAATGTGGCCAAACTCCCCTCTCTCCCTTAAATTCCCTTTCTCTTTCCATTCCCCCCCCCCCCCCCCCCCCCCCCCGGTATTTCCAACACTGTACTTCTCTGCCCTCCTTCCCTTAGTGCAGAGCTTTGCACATGCTCAGTTCTCTTTTCTTGTAAGTGTTTCCTCCCTACCCCCAGCCTCCTTTCGTTTTGCAGCACATATTCAGTTCTCTGGAATGCGGCCACCCATAGGCATGACACATATTTTCAAAGGGCTTTAGAAATGAATGTGATTAGTGAGTTTAATTTTGTTAAAGGAGAAGTGTACCAACACTGCACATGTCTAATCTGTCCTGCCTTCAAGAGTCTAATAACTTCAAAAAATCTGAAATCACCACAAAAAGCAAAAATAAACAATCTAAAAAACAACAGAAGATTGAAAAAGAGTTTGAATATTACAAAAATATTTACCTTAGAGTTTTCAAGAGTAAAGAGATTTAAAAAAATGTTATTTTATTAAAGGAAATCAAATGTATCTATTTATTTATTTAAATAATAATGTGTGGGGGAACTAGAGATTAAAAGCATGTATGACATGTCCTGCATGTACCTAAATACTTACAAAACAAACTCAAGTGCCAGCCATAGAGTGAAACAAATTGTGAGATAGGGTCGGTACAATAAGGAAGTGAACTCTCTGGATGAGAATAATCAGGGAAACTTCTTGAAGGAGCAGAGACTTGGCTGGAACTAGAACCGGTAGAATTACAATAGGTTGATACGAGAAGTTAAAGAAAGGACAGTCCATATAGGGAGCTAGCGTGACACAAAAAGACAAGGTGAAGGTATAAGTTCATGAATCCTTCTTTAGGGTACACAGCTATTAAGTAATGTGAGACTCTTCTATAAAACTCTGCAGGGATGGCAGATTTTATACCAGAGATTAGGATTTAGTGGGAAAGTGTGTCTTATACCAAAATTAGAAAAGGAAAAATGTTAACATATTGATGTGCTATGAGTTGGCCATTTCTTGGACCCATGAATCACCTTTTACTGAAAACAGGAGAACACTCATCATTCTAAACAACTGGACAGCACCCAGAAGGTGTGATCATCTAAAACTCACGCTGGTCATTCTTAGTAGACAGGGAGTCTATTCCTGGGTCGCCTGACCTTCACAGCGACCTCAGGTCAATCACCGCATCTTTCCTGGTCTGAGTTCATTTTCCTGAAAAATGACAAGGTCTTTCTATTCAGAGAGGGGGTGAATTATACATGGGAACCTCTCTCAAGTGCTGTTTGTGGTCCTAGTCAGTACCTGGAGATGACTTTATTATAGCCAAGACTGCCTTAAGATAAATGAGTTCATTTTGCTTCTTCGATTACTAAGTGCTTTGGGATATGGTCCAGAGGAGGTCACTTCATTCATTCATTCATTCATCTCCTTAGATTGAGTAAGTACTACTGTGGCTGTCAGCCTCTAAGAGGGAACCCAGTGATCCCTGCCTCCTGGTATGCATGCCATGTGTAGTACTCTTCTACATTTACCAGTGTTGTTCTCTGTGACCAACAGAATGCAGCAACAGTGATAGTAGGTCACTTCTGAGATAGATTATTAAAAATATTGTGATATCGGCCTTCCTTTCTCTCTTGGGCTACTTTCTCTGGAGGAAGCCTGCTGCCATGTTATGAGGATAGTAAGTGGCCTGTGGAGAGGCCCATGTGATGAGGAATTGAGGCCTTTTGTCAACAGTTTTGTGAGTAGGCTATCTTGGAAGCAGATTCAACAGCTTCAGTCAAGTCTTTGGATGACTGAAGCCCTGCCTGACACCCTGATTTTAGCCTTGTGAGATCCTAAGCCTGAACCCACCCACCTAAGCTGCTCTTGGGCTTCTGACCCTTGGAAACTGTACGATAATAATAATGAAACTGTTGCTTTAAGATGCTAATTTTTAGAGTAATTTTTTACATAGCAGTAAACAACTAATAAGCCTACCATTTGTTTGTTTCTGTGCCAGGTGCTGGGAATGAATATAGCTTAGATTTTTGCCCTCTAGAAGCTAATAGTACTCAGAAGAACAGCACAGCAATGCCAATAGCAACAACAGATGCATAAACATCTACTTACAACACAATGTAACATGCTGCAAAGGAGATCCCTTACAAAGTGCCATAGGGGACAGGAGATATAACATTTACCTCTATTTGGAGAGAAAAAGAGTCCAAAAAAGCTTTCCAAACAGATATTTGGAGACTAATATACAAGAAAAAACAGGACTTTTCTAGCAAAGAAGAGGGAATAACATTCGCAAAGACCTGGAGGTGGGAGACCCTTGGCATGTCTTAGGGAGTGTGTTCAATTCCATATAGTTATGGCCAAGGATTTGTGTGAGGATTCCCTGCTAGGAAAGATGGATTTCTTGTAAGATATGAGAAGCCATTGACAGGGTTTAAGCAGAAAATTGACATGATCGGATATGTGTTTTAGAAAGGCAGCTGTTGTGGATTTCATCAGGAGGGCATTGTAAGACTAGAAACAGGGAGAGATAGAGGCCATATAGAAAATGACTGGTTCTTTTCAGTAGCCACTACTGTTAAAGATGAGTGAGCTTCTGATGGACAATATCACTTATATTGTTTTTCACTGATCCTTTATTGTATATATATTTGTTATAATAATTTTTAATTTTTGTTTTCATTTTGAAAGTATTTCAGATTTACCAAAAAGTTGCAAAATGAATACAAGGAATTCTTATATACTCTTCATCCAGCTTCCACAATTGTTACCATTTTATACAGCCACAGTACAATTATTAAAATCAGGACATTAACATTGACCTAATACTTTTCACTAATCTACCAACTTTATTCAAATTTCACCAATTGTCTGATTAGTGTATTTTTCTTTTCTGATTCAAAAATCACACCTTGCTTTTTGTTGTTATGTTTCCTTAGTTTCCTTTAATCTGGGGCAGTTTTTCAGCCCTTCTTTGTCTTTCATGACCTTGATACTATTGAAAAATACTATCCAGTTATTTTTGTAGAATGTTTGCCAACTTGGGTTTAGCTTATCTGATGTTCCCTCATGATTAAATTTAAGTTATGCATTTTTGGCAAGAATACCACTGAAAGTGCATCATATTGGAAGTCACATGATATGTCTCCTTATTGATGATGTTAAAGTTGATAACTTGGTCAAGGTCGCGTTTGCTAAGTCTTTCCACTGTAAAGTTATTATCATTTCCTTTGTAATTATTAAGTTGTCTTGTGAGAAGATACTTTGAAACTACACACATTTCTTGTTTGTTTGTTTGTTTGTTTGTTTTTTGGTGCACATCAAGGCTTACAGTATCTCAGTTCCCCAACCAGGGATTGAACCCTGGCCACGGCAGTGAAAACGCGGGATCCTAAACCACTTGACCACCAGAAAACTCCCTCTTGTTTGTTTTTTAAATCAAACTTTTACTCGGTTATTTTAACATTCATTGATGCCTGAAATAACAATTACTTTGGTACTTGCCAAATGGTGAAAGTCAAGAGATTTTAAATTGTGTTGTGTGGTGGTTTTAAAACATGTCCACAAGTTCTTTGGTATTTCATCCTTTACGAAATGGAGCCTGCTTCCCCTCTCCTTGTATATAAGCTATTCTTAGTGTCTCTCTTCTAATGAATACAAAGTGGCAGAAGTGACTTCAAGACCATTTCATAAAAGACATTGTGATTTCCTCTTTGCTCTTCCTCTCTCAGATCACTCACTTTGGGGGAAGTGAGCTGCCATGTTATGAAGACACTCGAGCAGCCCTATGGAGGCTCTATGTGGAGATGAACTGAGGTCCTCTGCGAATGGCCTTCATAACTTGCAAGGAATATGAGTGAGCACCTTAGAAGTGAGTCCTCCTGTCCCAGATAAGCCTTCAGATGACTGCAGCCCTGGTAGACACCTTGACTGCAACCACAGGAGAGACCCTAAGCCAGAGCCACCCAGCTAAGGCACTCCTGGATTCCTGAGCTACACAAGTGAGTGTGCGAGATAAAGTTTATTGTTTTAAGCCACTAATTTTGGGTATAATTTGCTACACAGGAACAGATAATGAATTCATGCTAGTAGATAGGAAAGAAATCATCAGAAAATGCTAAGGAAGAGCAAATACTAGGAAAGAAAATGTACCCCCCAAATGCGGTAGGAATGCATATTAAAATGATGGTGAGAACCTACTTCTCTCCAGATCAGCTAAAATTTTAAAGTCTGACAATACCAGACATTGGGAATTCTTTGCATTTTGTAAGGTCCAGCTGTCATTACTGGAGTGAGGTAGGCCATGAGGTATCCTTCGAACTCATATACAGTGGGAAAGAGAGGAAACCAGTTCTGTAGCAGGAGACCTGGTCCAGCAGTAGGAGTAGGGCTGGCCCTTGAAGGGGTGTAACTTGTAATCCAATATTGAATATCCAAAGGGCATTGACTGGAGCTGGTGTCAGTATTCAAGAGTTTCTAAGCTCTGTCAGTATTCAAGAGTTTCTAAGCTCAGAGGTCAAACACTCTTGGTCAGAAAGCAAATTGATAGTCATTTCAGAAGGTAGTTTGATATTACCTAATAAAGACATATGTGCAACAGATATAGGTGCACATGGACACTGAAAGACACGTACATGAATGTTCATAGCAGTATTACTCATAATAGCCTGAAACTGGAAACAAACCAAGTATCCATCCACAGTAGAATATATAAACAAATTATGGAGCATTCAATCACTAGAATACTACATTTAAATAAAAATCAAAAACTATAGCTACAGGCAATAATGTGAATAAATCCTAAAAACAATGTCAAGTGGAAGAGATCCCTCACAAAGTAACATATATTATATGATTCTCTTTATGGAGCATTCAAAAGCAGATAAAATTAAACTGCTTTAAAAAAAAAAATTAAACTGCTTTTAAGAGATGCATATTTAAGTGATAAATCCATTAAGAAAAGCAAGAAAAGTGAATACCATAAAAGTCAGAATAATGGTTTCTTTAGGGAAGAATGTAAGAGTTGTGATTAGAAAGGGACTATGGGTGGGGACTTTCTGAGGTGTCTACAATATATTATTTCATTTTGTTTTTCCTTTAAACATCATTCTTATTGAGGTTTAACTCACATTTAATAAAATTAATGTAACACTTTACATATGCATAATGTATATATATATGTATGTGATGTATAATGTAAAACGTATGTTACCTATGCAGATGTTGACTTTATAATAACCCATTAAACTGTACATTTGTGTTCTATGCAAAAAATGTGCTATATTTTACAGTTTAAAAAGGTAAAAATAGAGTTGGAGTACAGCAGAGGATCTTGGGAATCAGGCTGCATCAAAGGTGAACATGAACTAGCAATTAGGGCTCTGTTATAAACAATGAACACATGTAGGAAAATAAGAGTGAAGTAGACAAGAAATGTTTCCAGCTTATGTGTGGCAACATCACTGGGTGGGCCAGTGGTCAGATCCCCAATTGCCAAGGCAGATCCTAAACTTGGGCATTATGACATATGAGCTTTTCCCCTTGAGAGCAGAAAGCAGATGAGCCCAAGAGAAGGTAGGCTTGACTCCAACAAAACTACGAAGAAGATGAAGCCTTAAACACTTTATCCCATGTGTGCTTGTCCCCTGCTTGTGCTCTGCTTCTCCACAACTTCTTTGGACACTCAGCAGCCTGTGTACTTATTCCCCTTCCTGTCATATACCCATATCCAAAGTCAAGGCAGGTCTAAAGACCAGCTTTGTTGACTCCTGGTGAGTCAATGGTGTTTCTATCATATCACAGGGACCAAAGTTATTTGTACCTTAACATTTATCTCTGATTATCAATGAAAGGTTTTGTACCTTAACATTTATCCCTGATTATGAATGAAAGGTTTTGTATCCTATGAAAGAAATTTCTGTCACTAGTGACTGGTTGTATGAGGTGTATTTTGGGTGGAGTGGGCCTTCCTGCCCCTGAAATAGCACACTGTAAGCTCTGATAGAGAAGAGGCTCTGGAGAGAAGGAATCAGGTAACTTCAAAAAAAATCACCCCAGGTGATTCAGATATGACAACCTGTATCCTGTATGACAACATGCCTTCTCTCCACACCCCAGCCCTTGCTGAGAACCACCCACTTCCAGGAAGGCCACTCACTGGGCAGATATAATATCTATCCATGCATTCATTCATTCATTCATTCAACAACTATTTCTTAAGCTCTAACATGTGTCTGGCCCTGGGCTAGCACTGATGATTCAGGGTTGAATGAAAACAGGCATGGACCCTGCCTTCTTGGAATGGTTTAGTGCAAGACACACAGTAATGAAATCAAGCAGATAAATGTAAACTCACCAGTCAGGTAAGTGTTGTAAAGCTAGATTTACTCATCAAGAAGAGAGGTGAACTGAGAAGTAGCTTAATAACTATAATTTTCAAATATAAGCTGAGGAAATTATATGGAGATTGGCTAGCTAATTTACGTAAGAAAATACATAAAAATGATGTTAAAAAGGAGGTTTTATGTAGCATAAAGAATTTAATGTAATAACTATCATTATCAGAGGGCCTGCTCTATGCCTGGCATGGTGTTAAGTGATGTATAGATAAATATATGCATATATATAAATGTATATATACATATTACTTAAAATAGTGATTATATATGTATATGTATGCATAACTATGAGTGATTATATATCAATATTTATTAAACTCATATATATATTAATAACAGAACCCTACAGAACCCTACGGGGATAAGAAATTAAGACTCAGAGATTAGGACTTCCCTGTTGGTCTAGTGGCTAAGACTCCACGCTCCCAATGCCAGGGGCTCGTGTTCGATCCCTGGTCAGGGAACTAGATCCCACATGCCACAACTAAGAGTTCGCATGCCTCAACTAAAAGATCCCACAAGCTGCAACTAAGACCCGGCACAGCCAAATAAATAAATAAATATTAAAAAAAAAAAAACACCTCAGAGGTTATATCACCTAAGGTCATACAGCTAATATATATAGTTTAATAACACTTTATTGATATATAATTCACAAAGGATAAAATTCACCTTTTTAAAGTGCACAATTCAGTAGTTTTTAGTATATTTGCAGAGTCACAAACTCCTACTATCTAATTTTAGATCCTTTTCATCACCCCAGAAAGAAACCCTGTATACATTAGCTTTCACTCCTTATTCCTCCTCGTTCCAGCCAATCTGTACTTTCTTTCCATATAGATTTGCCTATTCTGGATGTTTCATATAAATGGGATCATACAGTATGCAGCCTTTTTGTGTCTGGCTTCTTTGCATATTATTTTCAAGAGCTATTCATTATAGCATATATCAGTATTTCATTTCTTTTTATTGTGAAAAAATATTCCTTTATATGGATATACCACATTTTAGTTAAACATTTATCAGTTTGACAGTCCAGTTGATGGACATTTGGGTTGTTTCCACCTTTTGGCTATTGTGAATAATGCTGCTATGAGCATTTGTGTACAAGTTTTGTGTGGACATATGTTTTGATTTCTCTTGAGTACAGCTTACAGGTGGAATTTCTGGGTCATATGACAACTCTACTTCAACCCTTTAAGGAAGTGTTAGACTATTTTCTACAGTGGATGTACCACTGTACCTTCCCACCAGCAGCATATAAGGGTTCTAACTTCTCTGCATCCATAATAGTATGTACTACTTTTGGTGATAGCCACTCTTCTGAGTGTGAAGTGGTATTTCACTGTGATTTTGATTTGCATTTTCTTAATGGCTAATGTTGCTGAATACCTTTTCACGTGCCTATTGACAGAATACTATGTATGATATGATAGATTTTTTAAAATGTAAGATACCAACGCTCATAAACAATTACATAAAAAGCACAAGACAACTGTGCACCAAACTTTTAGTGTGGGTATAGCTGAAGAATAGGATCATGGGAGATGTTCACTTCTTAAGTTCTATATTCTACATTGTTAATTTTTATAGCAACAGACATAGATTTCTTTTAGAATTAGAACAAAACACAGTTACTAAACAAACAAACAAATAAAGAGCACACAGAGAGAGATAGACCACCTCTAACCCTGAGGTGCCAGAAGCAATTCTCAGCCACTATGCTCCTTTCTTCTTGTGTTCAAAAGTGCAAGAAAGTGGGGAGGGAGGATGGTTAAAAGATTTCCTGAGCTGTGTTTTGGAATTCATTTCCTGTGGTAACAATGTTATAAATCATGGTGAATTTCCAAGGCTAGCCTATTCTGTTGTAGGTTAGATATAGGCTTCTGAGGCTATCTTGTATACCTACCTACCAAATTTAGTATTGATCCCAAGACTGTGTGTATATATGTATGTTTGTGTGTGTATATATATATATATATATATATATATATATATATATATATATTCCAGGGTCCAAATGCCCAGCTTTGGGGATGCATCCTTCCAATCAGTAGAGAACTGCCTAGACAAGTAAATCTTGAATAGATACAAGATTTTGACTGTGAATGTGGCATGTTATGGCAATATGGTCAATGTTTTTCATTTTCTTTCACCATAGAATGTTTCTTTGATTTCTCACTTGCTACCAGTGTAGCTCAAGAAGGCAACTATATTTCCATTTTAGTATCATGAGAAAATTGATAACAGAATGCATAAACCTTCTGAATGTATAATACTTTCTTTTTTTCGGTACGCGGGCCTCTCACTGTTGTGGCCTCTCCTGTTGCGGAGCACAGGCTCCGGACGCGCAGGCTCAGCGGCCATGGCTCACGGGCCCAGCCGCTCCGCGGCATGTGGGATCTTCCCGGACCGGGGCACGAACCCGTGTTCTGCATCGGCAGGCGGACTCTCAACCACTGCGCCACCAGGGAAACCCCTACTTTCTTATTTTTGTACACATCCATTTTTTAGAATATGAAGAAAATAAACAGTTGTTTTGCGAATGGACTTTTTTTCCCCCAGGTGTTTATCCTGAAGTGAGTATTTATGGTCTAGATAGAATCCCTTGAAAATAGAAATGTTGTCACATTCTTGTTTATATGTGACACTTTTTTAAAATTACAAATGGCAGGAAACGCTAATTTAAAACTAACTCTGAAACATAAGTTCAGAGAAGCTTAGTTTAGAATTTATTTATAGCTTGAAAACTTTGAGGGAATATTTCAGTCCATTTATTATTCACTGAGACTGTTGAAAATTTATATGATGATTATTTTGATTCCATCTCTAGGCAGAAGTTTACTTTGAATGGAAAAAAACCCCAACAATATCTAAGGTTATTAAAATGCCATGCATATAAGCATCCAGGCTCCATTTGCAATTTGCATATGTATATGGGGTATGATGTATGTGCATGTACACACACACACACACTCCTTATAATTACACGCATTGGGGGCTTCCCTGGTGGCGCAGTGGTTGAGAGTCCGCCTGCCGATGCAGGGGACACAGGTTTGTGCCCCGGTCCGGGAAGATCCCACATGCCGTGGAGCGGCTAGGCCGGTGAGCCATGGCCGCTGAGCTTGCACGTCCGGAGCCTGTGCTCCGCAATGGGAGAGGCCACAACAGTGAGAAGCCCGTGTACCGCAAAAAAAAAAAAAAAAAAAAAAATTACACGGATTATTTACAAATAATATCTTTCCCTTCCATGTTAGTGAAGTAATATTAGTCAGTTAGATGGTCGTTCTGTGAGACTCTGCAAGCATCTTGCTAATGACTAGTTTTATATCCTGACTCCACTGTTTGGGGCCCACAGCAGTTCGCCCACATTCAGACAGTGAGCTAGTGACAGGCTCTATGGAGAACAGAGTAGCTCTCTGTCCGAAGAATTCCGGCACCAGGAAGAACACATATGCACTGTATACTTTGAGTATTTTTCTATGACTCAGTATAAATGTGTACATTCATAGCCTCATGAGCGCATGTCCGTAAATAGGAGGTTCTCAATAGCCTCATGCATTTTGCTCACTAGCCAGTGAGTTCTCTGGTATATTTTACAAATCCTCTACTATTCCTGGATAGGAAGTGCTAAATTTCTGAGGTTTTGAAAAATATCATGTTTCATTTAAACAGTGTAGGAATTATCCCAGTGTTACGTATATTATTTTTTAAGGTTTTTGATTTTAACTTTTATTATTAAAAAAAATGACATAAGTAATGCATGCTCATAGTGAAAACATAAAATACAAGTAAGTAAAAAGAAAAAAATATCACACCTGATCCCAGCACCTGGAGATGATAACGACCATAATAAATTTGATGTATACGTCTTTGGATTTTTTATGTACCTCTGTATACATATGTAATTTTTTACAAAAATAGAGTATCAGGCAGATGTCTTAAAATCTTCAAACCCTGCTTTTAAAATTTAATATACCATAGATACCTTTCCATTTCCAACATAATATTTAATGACAGTGAGCCAGGGGGATTCTAGTTACATGGGACTGGGGATTCCTGGCCCCAAAGACCTCAGCTCACTCCAGGGCCTGATCTCCTGAGGGGAATGGGCTGCACCACTGTGGCATCGAAAGGTAGCCAAGGGCCAGTTGTTTCAGGTGGCTGGATGTCCACATGAATGTGTGTGTGTGTGACTTCATAGTGTGAAACTGAGCTGGGGGCAGAAAGAAGTACAGACTACAGGCCAGGGACCAGGGACCAAGGGTCAGGGTCTGGGGTTGGACATCTGCACACTACCATTGGCAGTTCTGAATGCAATCCTGTTTTCCAGATAACTTTGAAGCTACCTTTTTCAAGGTAGAAAGGTAGAATATATTTAATTTAATATTTGTTTGTTTGATTGCTTTTGTAACATCAAAATATTTTGTACATGGTAGGTATGTGGTCTTCCATTTGTACTCAAGGTGGGCCCCAAATCTGTTAACAGCAGGCCTGAATATGCATACTCTATGACTTCTAAGTTTCTAGAATGTATATTTTGTTTTGTGTAACAATTTACCTTTTCCTTATGAATGAAAGGTAGTAGTACCTATAAGTGCGTATTTATTGACTACTTAAGTTTCAACTTAATATGATATTTGTTAAAGCGTTACCATATTCTACACTCCACTGGGTACAGGGACAAGAGATAAGAATACATAGCCAGACCCTTGTAGCGCTCACAATCTCCTGGGATCTCAGACATGATGACGTGTGTGTGGACTCGGGCACAGAAGCCACAGAGAGAAAGAAGGAAACCCCTGCAGATCAGGGTCCTGGGATCAGTTGATTAACCTGGCCAACTATAACCCACAGAAATCTTCAAAAGCGTAGAAACCATTCCATCCAAGATAAATTGTTGTAAACTTTCTAAATAGTTTAGATTTTTTGATAAATTTGGGTAATTGGTCCCTCGAAAAAGTAATCATTCAGGAATTCCCTTTCAGCAAATGATTTTTAACTAGCTGGCTCACTTCCTTGAGGGGAGGCTCTGTTCAGGCTGAGATATAAAGAATGCATAGGAGTTTGAAAGGGAAGGAACGCGGAGAATTGATGAAAAAAGATATTCTGTGAAGAGGGAACAGCACATGGGTCATCTTGGAGGTATGGAGTGGAAAGGCATCTTCTGAGAATGATAAGTATTTAGAAGTGCTAAAACAAAAAGAGTGAGGTGGGGAAGCAAAAGTAGACAAAGCTGGAGAGAGAGAGCTGCTGTCTGGAGGGCTTTGTGGCCCTAGGTCCCATGGAGCCTTACCCTATAGAAAATGGAAGCCGTTGAAGGGCTTGAAGCCAGGAATGAGAACATTAGATTTGAATTTTGGATAGATCATTATGGCAACACAGGAAGAACTGGTGGTGAGTAGTCTGGAAGGAGGGAGTTCACTGCTGAGAAGGTAGAATACATTAGGGTCATGATGAGGGCAAGTTCTGAATTCAGACTGCTGGGATTCAGCACCTACTTCTCTGTCTCAGCAGCTGTGTGTTTGGGCAAGCCTTTTTAGCCCTCTGTTGACCTGGCTTCCTCATCTGTAGAATGCAAATCGTAATAGCTGTGAAGTTTAAAGGAAACAATACCTATAAAGCACTCTGGGCAGGGCCTGCCATATAGAAAGCTCTCAATACATGCTAGCTATTATGAAAATATAACAATGGTTATCTTTCAGTAGCTTATAAGAAAGATAAGGATGGTCTGAACCAAGGTACAGGCAGTGGAAATTGTGAGGAGGGGGATGTAGATGAGAAGGATAAAGAGTGGATTTGACAGTTTAATTAAGAAAGGAGGAGTGTATAACCAGCTTGAATGACTTAGTGGAGGGTGTTGGTATCAAAAATGTAGGGGAAGGTAGGAGCAGGGACAAGTTGGGTGGTGGAAGATAATGAAATGTGTTTCGGTAATGTTGAGTTTTAGATACTTGTGGGTCATGAAGGTGGAAATGTCTAGAAGGTGGATGGACATGCAGGTCTGGAGCTCAAAGGAGAGGTAAAAGCCACATGAGCTGATTGCTAGGGTAACAGACTCATTGACCAGAAGTAGCTGCACTGATGTACAAGAGTTATTTCATCTATTTGGCCCTTGATGCATGATTTCTTAGTGCCCAGAAGGGAGGGCACCTTAATAGTTATGTCAGGCACAACTTCCTTCATAAAGTCTTTGCTGATCAACCCATTGGGTAGGGTCTCTTTACTCTAAGACCCTTTGTTATAGACTGGATATTTATGTCCCCTCCAAATTCATATTTTGAAGTCCTAACCCCTAATGTGATGGTATTACAGATGGGGCCTTTGAGAGGTAATTAGAATTAGATGAGATCTTGAAGCTGGGGTGCTGGTCTGATGGGATCAGTGTCCTTATAAGAAGAGACACCAGGGAGCTTGCTCTCTCTCCATGTGTACTCAGGAAAGGCTATGTGAGTCCCCAGTAAGAAGGCAGCTATCTATAAACCAAGAAGAGAGCTCTCACCAGAAACCAACACTGCTGGACCCCGATCTGGGACTTCTAGCTTCCAGAACTGTGAGAAAGTAAATTTTTGATGTTTAAACCACCCAGTCTACTTTGTTACAGCAGCCTGAGCTGACTAAAACATTCTTGTATAAAGGAATCTTTGTATTTCCGTTACGGGTCGGCCCTTCTTTTCCTCTAATAATGTATGTTTTCTAGTACTTTTAGTTATAGGCAGCTTGAGGGCAAGTCCTTTGTCATACTTATGTTCCCTGCAGTGCCCTGTACAAGGTTTTGCTCCTGGTAGATGTTCAATAAACATCTGATGACCTGAGGTCAGCTTGGAAAGACTCAAGGTCAGACAGCAATTTGTGTGAAGAGGATCACAGAGAATGTGCTTGGCGCAGGGTAGTAGGCAGAATTCTGGGGCAAAATTCAAGACTGGAGTTTAGGTGGAAACTAAAGTTTCAATACGAAATTTGGAAATAAGAAAGAAAAGATTAGAGTTTCCCAAAGATCAGTGGGAAGAGCTAAATGGCCATCGTGTCCACATAATGCATATTTTTTCTTGAGCATTTTGCACTATGCAAGCCATTATATAATATTACATTTTGGCTTGGATGTTTGAAATTGACTTTGAAAAATCCTTACAGTTTTTGAGTTAGGACTTGTCTAAAGCAAATGTGTTTCAAGTTTAAAATCAACAATGGTTTAGGTCCCTCATAATATATATTAGGAAACAACCAACTAACCAAAGAAAAATCCAACAATAATTTCCCTGCAAAGTGATAAAACGAGAAAAGAAAACCAAAACAGATTCTGTTTACTGCACTTCAACTTCTCATCAACTCTAGTGGGAGTCATTTAAAGTTGACTGAATGTTCTTTTTTTTTTTAAAACTACCTTATTCTTTTATTATTTAAATTTATTTATTTATCGGCTGCGATGGGTCTTCGTTGCTGTGCGCGTGCTTTCTCTAGTTGTCACTAGCGGGGGCTACTCTTCTTTGCGGTGCGTGGGCTTCTCACTGCTGTCGCTTCTCTTGTTGTGGAGCTCTAGAGCTCAGGCTCAGTAGTTGTAGTGCACGGGCTTAGTTGCTCCGCGGCATGTGGGATCTTCCTGGACCAGGGTTTGAACCCGTGTTCCCTGCATTGGCAGGTGGATTCTTAACCACTGCGCCACCAGGGAAGTCCTGACTGCATGTTCTTAAATGGAGACTTGTGGGGGTAACACTGTGAGTTTGTGTGCTCTCTGTGGGATGTCATGATTCTGGAGATCATGGTAGAAAACACAGGGAACTTGCCCCCAAATGTCTCAAGACACCCCTCTGTGAGAATAGGAGAAGTGGGGAAGATTTATTTATTTTTTTCTGGAGCATTTTCCACTACCATCATGTCACTCTTCTGCTACCAGAAACAGGACTTTCTAGCGTCATCCTCTCTCAAGCCCAAGAATACAGAGGATAAATGTAGAATATATTTGTGTTGACCTATAACCTAAGAGAAACCAAAGTTACATGGATCAGCGGACATTACTTACAACCTGGAGCTGCAGGAGCTCTTAGACTTGAACTCTCCAGTATGGGAGCCACTTGCCACACGTAGCTGATGAGCACTTGAACCTTGGCTAGTCTGAATTGAGGTGTGTTGTGAGTACAAAACACACACCAGATTTCAGTGGCTTATTTAAAAAAAAAAAAAAAAAAAAGAGAAGAATGTAAAAGAACTCATTAGTACTTGCTTACATGGATTGCAGGTTGAAATGATGTTTTGGATATATTAGGCTAAATCAAATAGATTATTAAAATTATTTTTATGTGTTTTTAATTTGGCAATGAGAAAACCTAAGATTACATATGTGGGTCACATTATATTTCTGCTGGACAGAGCCTAAGCCCTACACCATCAAGGGGTAGATATGCATCCTGGCCTTGACAGGATGTAGCGCTTACAGGAATTTGTCTTTTCTCACGTGAATCACGCCCAGCTATGTATAGATGCAGTTTTATTGTTTGTGTAATAGCCCTCTGTACATCCAGAGAATCTTTCATCTGAGGATCTCAAGCATTAATTAATTTTCATTGAATGGCTGGGGACGACTGGTATTCTTAGTTCTATTTTACAGATGAGAAAACTGAGGCATGGGGAGATTTAAATGATTTGCCCAGGGCTACCCAGGGTAGAGTGGCAGAGCTCAGAATAGAAGTGTGAGTCATAATTAATCACACATCTAGCTAGCAAACAATATTTTTTTCTTCCTGATTAGGTAAAATTCTTCAAGGTAGAGGCTATGCTTTTAAAATGCTATTTCTTAGTGACATTTGCAGCAACATGGATGGACATGGAGATTATCATACTAAGTGAAGTCAGACAGAGAAAGACAAATACCACATGATATGACGTAGTTGTGATATCTAAAATATGATACAAATGAGCTTATTTACAAGACAGACTCACAGACATAGAAAACCAACTTATGGTTATCAAAGGGGAAAGGGAAGGATAAATTAGGAGTTTGGGATTGGCAGATACAAACTACTATATATAAAATAAACAACAAGGACCTACTGTATGGCACAGGGAACTATACTCAATATCCTGTAATAAACCATAATGGAAAAAAGAAAAAAATATATATCTGAGTCACTTTGCTTATATAAGAAACTAACGCAACATTATAAATCAACTATACTTCAGTTAAAAACATTCTATTTCCAGCTAGTAAAACACTGAATGCTCAGTGAACATCACACAACAGCAGTAGTCATTGCTACCAGATTTAACAAGTTGTGGCATTAACAATTAAGTAAAGTACAAAAGAAGTAAATAAATGTCCTTTTAAAATTGTTTGCAATGTTTCATACTCTGGGGGAAGGAACGGTTGTTACCCCTTACTCTGGAGGCAGATAAACAAATCTCACCTTTGATTAGATCATTCGTTTTTAAAACTAGGTTTCCTGTGTCTCACTTTGATATTTTGAAGAGAAGACACTTCAAGCAAGTGCATGTTGGTCTACATTTGGATTCCAGATGGGCAGAGGAGGGAAGAAGCTTTGGAACCCTTGGTGCTCCTACTAACTTTCTTCTGTCATCTTCCACCTGTGATATGTTCTCCTTTTACAAAGCTTAGGCATCAGAGCTCTGGAGAGTGAGTTTTCTCAAGAGTGTACCTTTGGGCTTCCCTGGTGGCGCAGTGGTTGAGAGTCCGCCTGCCGATGCAAGGGGACACGGGTTCGTGCCCCGGTCTGGGAAAATCCTACATGCCGCGGAGCGGCTGGGTCCGTGAGCCATGGCTGCTGAGCCTGCGCGTCCGGAGCCTGTGCTCCGCAACAGGAGAGGCCACAACAGTGAGAGGCATGCGTACCGCAAAAAAAAAAAAAAAAAAAAGTGTACCTTTAACAAACTTATTTTGGAGGGAAGACCGTCCAAAACAGGCATCAGGCTATTCAGGCAAAAACCTCATGAAGTGAACAGTATTTTTCCTAGTCTTCATATTAATTTTTCTTGTGCTAAGTAGGAGGGAAAAAAGAGAATAAAATCTATTACCACCTTGTGATTACATTCCCTTTGACGGAGAGTGATTTTCAAAGTCATTCTAAAATAATGCACCACTAGGGGCTTCCCTGGTGGCGCAGTGGTTGAGAGTCTGCCTGCTGATGCAGGGGACATGGGTTCATGCCCCGGTCCGGCAACGGGAGAGGCCACAGAGGTGAGAGGCCTGCGTACCGCAAAACAAAACAAAACAAAAAAAAGTAATGCACCACTAAAGTACATGAGTTTAAGAGTAAAATTAGAATTACAGAAATGATTGGTTCATTTGTTCAATAATACATACCCTCTATTATGTATTTCAAAAATATTTATTGTGAGTACATGAATGAAAGGTTTCTACATCCCCCAATTCTGTTCCTTGTAAAAATTATTTGAATAAAATGTAATATTTTTCAAGAATGGTTGAAGGACATTCATTTTTGCTGATACATATATACGTGGACAAGGGTGTGTTCATACAATGACCCCTCTACTTTCACTGCCTAAAGAGTTAAGCCCGATCAGTTCTCAGTGTGTCATCTTGCCCTACTGACAGGAAATATGACTGGAGTGCTGCAAGGTTTTTAATTATACTCGCAGTTGCCTCAAATAATGATAGCCTACTTGTGGGCACATGTCTTAGAGGAGAATCATAGTCTGTGCTTTGTGCATCAGACAGATTCCTTCATTTCCTTTGCCTTTTGTTTGAACCAGAAAAATGGCTTAGAGAAATTCATGCACACTTCCTTGCCGTCCCTACCCACGATGGTGAGGCTAAGTCAGTGAGAGAAGAGTTTTAAGACCTTTGGTGTCTTTGGTACTCCAAGCTCAGGATGGAAGGGGAGTGAGTGGGAGAAGTGGAGTGGAAAATGCTGCAGACTCCATCCTAGATGATCCTTTTGCACTTGGTGTTTCTCACTCCTTCAAAGCTGATGTATTCCACTTTGAGGGGATGAGGGTTAGAGGGAGGGGGACAGGTGAGGTAGAGGAGATGAAATGTGTATGTTGAATCCTTTACAAATTTTTCCCCAAAATGGCCTTTGCCAATCTCCCTGGTCACCATGTCCTGCCATTCAATTTGCCCAGATGTTTTCCTTTTTTTTTTTTGTTACAAAGCCATTCGGTACCTCGTTACCAGAACAGTGTGATGCTGGTTCTAGCACATCTCTGTTGGAAGAGAAATCAAGAAGACTTTTAAAAACAGTGATCATTTAACTTTTCAGTGTAATGGATGGTTCTGTAGACCTTCCTAGTTCACTCCGACGTTGAGATCTTTGACACAAATCTAGTTGTTATGCATTCATGCCAGTGAGAAAGCATGGAGAGGTGGGATTTCAATACCTGAAGGAAAGAGGGAATCCTTTCATGGACTGATGCCTCAGAACCCTCGAGTCTGGAAAAAAGTCTATAAAAAACAGAGTATCTTTATTCTTCCAGCAACTGGGCTAAAATCTATAGTAACTAACCCGCCGGGGAGTATTGTTTGAATGACAATCCAACAGACAATGGGAAGAATTGTTTGCAACTTAGATCTTTATCTGATAAAGCTTTATGCAAAAATAAATTTTCAAGTGATGATAAATGGAAGTGAGAATATAATCATACCGAAGTGGGGTTGATGCCCTGATGCTGTTTTGCAACAGGGGAGATAGGGAAGGCGGGGGGAAATAATAGACGAATGGAATTGGAGGGGGTTTTGAAGTCAGAAAACAAATGTTTTCCCCTTCTGATGGGCCCTCTCCAGACAATTCTTGGAACATGGCCCACCAAAGTTCTGCACAGTGGCAGCCCCCTCCGCTCCCCTGCAGCAGCAAGGCACGGTCGGGGTAAGAGCGAGCGTGGCGCTTTCGGCCCAGGCTCTAATTCATGCCTGCAGAATAACAATCTGCTCTTGGTGCACCAAGCACAATGAAGGCCCTCTAAGCTGCCACTCATTCGGGGCCGGCTAACACTCTGGGCCCTTGTTTCTGATTCTTGGCATTGTCAGGGCAGGGAGTGTGGGGAGAGCCACACACTTCCATGCTGGGAAAGGCAGGGCCCCTGGCGGCCCCAACCAGTCATCAGATGGCCTGGACGACAGCAGAGGCCAGACTAGCTAGAAGAGAGCTTACACCCGCTGGCAAACTTGCCAAACGTTCAGGAATCTGGGATTGTGGTTTCAAAAAGTCTAGTCTCTGCTCTCTCATCCCCCAACTCCAAAAAACGTCCCAAAACAAAACCCTCATTAAAAATTCTCTTGGCATGGCAGACGGCTAGGAAGTCTGATCCAGCGCAGGCATTTTTCTAACGCCCTTCAAACAGCAGGGCTGACAAATTTCCAACAGTACTGGGGCAGCCATCAGACTATATAATCTTTTTTTTTTTTTTGCTGGCTCCATCTTCCAAACTATATAATCTTGGCATGGCTGAATAAAAAGTGATGGTAGCAAAGGTGATTGGGGATTATGCTAGGCAGACGGATAACATGGGGAGTTATTGGAACTAGTAAGCTTATTGCTAATCTCTACAACTTTAGGCAAAAGAAGCGACAGGTCAAAAAACATCATGCATAGCATATATTCATTATAGGAGGGAGCAAAACATCCTTCAGCTCCCAGTGGAGGTGGACATCAGAGGTAAGCCTCAAAGCCTGTCTCATAGCAAAGACTGGTATTTGTTCCCAGCCAGTTTAAGGGGTGCAAGGGGCCATGAGACTATTTGAGGATAAAAATAATAGCTACTACTTTTTGAGCACTACATCCCAGGGATTTTAAACACAATAGCTAATTTAGACCTAATGGAAGTTTGTCAGATACATATCGTCTGTCAGTTTATATAAAACTGAGGATTCTGGAGCCCAGGGCAATTGGGAAAGTTCTGCTTGACCCCAAAGCCAGTGCTTTTGGATTCACTGTATTAAAATGCCTCTCTGGGGCTAAAAGGAGACAAAACGTCATGAAACAAATGGTTTTTTTCCTAAAGAATTCCAGTTTTCCTTGAACTTGGATTAGAGCTTTATCTTAAAGAAATAACCATAGTTGCTCATTGCAGACAAGAGAAGAAACATCTAATATTGAGAGAAGCAGTGAGCATTTCCATTTCTGCTGAATGAATCAAAATGGGACCAGTAAAGTCTAGTCTTTATGACAGTTCTTTGTCTCCTTCTTGGCCAAGAATGTCTGGACACACTGAGTCAGTCAGGGTGTCAGCATCCTTTTGACCTGGCACACAACTTACCATGAGTCAGTAGAAGGATTCAAAACTCAGGGCTAGGAAAAGCCACTGCCATTAAGTTGGTACAGCTAAAAATATTCAGGTGTCAACCTTGGATTGTAGCTTGTTCATTCATCTATTTGTTTATTCATTTAATAAATATCTATCCTAATCTACTCTATTAAATACAAAACCCAAGGTAAAAATTTCAATTAGTATAAACTAATAAACAGTGACAAGCAAGTTTCTCATCCCCAGTCTCCCAGTTCCTTTGCTTAGGGACCATCACTGTTACCAGTTTCTTAGGGATCCTTCTCGGGATATTCTAGGCATAAATGTACCTTTCTCTTGGTTTTCATAATTGTTATTGAATCCCTGCTACAGCTTGGGCACTGGTTTATATAAGCTTATGGCCAAGACTTGGCCCCTACCCCTGGGGCTGAAGTAGACACAGAAACCAATTGTTACCATACATATGATTGATAAGTGCCCAGTTGGAGGTACTTGTGGGAGGGGTGGTAGGCTGAGTGGATCAGGGCTGAAATATCTATGGGCCTGATTAGCCATCACAAGTAAATTGTTGTTACTAATAGTGAAGTGCTAGTGTTTGCAAATTATTTTTAAGAATAGATTAGAGCTTATTCCTGTGACAATTACCCTCATTTGCATTCTAATTTGCCTTTGGGAGTGAAAGCAAAGGTGTGGAGATCATGCTGGTTCACTGAGAATTGTGTGTGACCCTGGGCACATTCAGAGTGTGTCTTTTTGTGAATGTAATCTGGTGCACGTTCTGGGGAATTGAAAATTTCAGACATCCAGGAGGAAAGGGGGGCATTATTTCCTCATTTTTTTGGAGACCACTAGAAATCTTTCCCCGAACAGTATATGCATCCCATTCAGTCGGGATATTGGTCTCCTAGTTGCCTGGTTTCAAACTCTTCATACTTGTAATAGAAGGGAAGTCAGGAAGTAGTAAAGTCGCCCATCTGGATTGAATACACTTCGGGACAGTAGTTTTGTGCACTGTGAGGCAGATGACGTTTTGCAGGTTTAAGAGACAGCTGAATATGACGCACGTGGATGCAAGCTACTGGTGGAAGGCTTGGAGCGAATCCTTTCAACGCAGCTCGGATTTATGGGAACTACTCCGGAGCTTGTAGGCTTTGAAGAAGGGTGTACAGCGGTGATTTGGTTCACAAAGAGCCCATGTTTACTTTGGTTCACCTGGCTTCTCACCCCATATTGAATTTTACTTCCAGTATGATTGTAACCAGCTCCAGATTCGGATGCAACCTCTGCTCCCTGTCCAAAAGGGAGTTAAAGAGAGAAAATAAAAAATGGCATAAATAAGTTTCACATGATTTCCAATCAGAGCAATGAGTTGGCTCTGTTTCACTCAATCAGCCAGCGGCAGAGAGGATTTTGCAAACTTCAATGACCCTTTCAGAAAGCTTTGTCTACATCCTGCCTTCAGGAGAAAACCCAGAACCAGTCAAATGTGTCCTGTTTCATTTTCTATGGCAGCCTGCCTTGTAGCTGTCCTAGGAGAGAATGTGGCCTAAGCACATTCTCCTCTTGATCTTCCAAAAGTGCCACTCCAAGGGGCAAGAAGATTAGCTGGTTATTACAACACATGAGGCAGAAACGCATGTTGAAATGAAGCACAGCTGAATTGCTGAGGGCAGGACTCTAAAATACCTTTCCAAGGATTTCCTTCCTTGTGAGCTCAAATGGCAGCTCAGCTCGACAGCAGGATCTCCATGCTGACTTAAGTTTTCAAATCATGTCAGAAAACTCTAATTATATACAATTCTCCTCACTAAAGAAACCCATAACCCAAATTTGTACAATTAGTCAAATGTTAGTTGCAAAAATACTGAGATATGTTATTACCCTTTTAAAAGTCCACTGTGAATACTGTAATACAGGGTATAGGTTTTTTTTTCCCTTTCCTCCCCTTTTTCCTTCCTTTCCTCCTTCCTCCCTTCCTCCCTTTCTTCTTCTCTTCCTTCCTTCCCTCATTCCTAAAAGTAACAGGAAGCAGAGCTAGATCTGAGTGGAATCTTGCCTTTTCACTCAGTCTTTTCCCCCCTAGCTGAGTTAAATAAAGCACAACAAGAGTGCATTTTCCAAGTACCTTATGGGATCCTGTCAACCTATTTCTTCCCCTTGCTTTGAAAGTGACCCACAAAGAGATAAAATTACTTGCATTGATTCTTACAGACAAGCGGCCAAGGTTTTATTAAAAACACTGCCCTTCGTATTCTTGCATATTTTCTTTCCCTCTTTAATACGGGAGGATATCAAATATAAAAGCAATACAAACGTAAAACACTGCTCCTTTCATCTTTGTTCACTTTCCCAAATCTTCCAATACATCACTTATTTTTCTTCATTAAACTTTAGAGTGGAGAAAGTGGAATGCTGCATTTGAATTTTGAGGGCACGAGGGACTTGGGATGGGCTATCTGCATCGTGTCATTCATTAGATTCTAATAAGATCTTCTTACCCTGAGGATGTGGAGAAAAGGGAATCCTTGTTACACTGTTGGCGGGAATTTAAAGTGGTGCAGACATTGTGGAAAACAGTATGGAGGTTCCTCAAAAAACTGAAAATAGAACTGTCATATGGCCTAGCAATTCCACCCCTGGGTATATATCTGAAGAAAACAAAAACACTAATTCGAAAAGATACATGCACCCCAATGTTCATCACAGCATTATTTACAATAGCCAAGATACGGAACCAACCTGAGTGTCCATCAACAGATGAATGGATAAAGATGTGGTATGATACACACACACACACACACACACACACACACACACACACACGCACAATGGAATACTACTCAGCCATAAAAAATGAAATTTTGCCATTTGCAACAGCATGGATGGACTTGGAGGGTATTATGCTCAGTGAAATAAGTCGGACAGAAAAAGACAAATACTCTATGATATCACTTATATGCGGAATCTAAAAAATAAAACTAGTAAATATAACAAAAAAGAAACAGACTCACAGGCATAGAGAACAAACTAGTGGTTACCAGTGGGGGGAAAGGGAAGTGGGAAGGGGCAACATAGGGGTAGGGGATTAAGAGGTTCAGAATACTATGTATAAAATAAGCTACAAGGATGTATTGTACAACACAGGGAATATAACCAATAGTTTATAATAACTATAAATGGAGCATAACCTTTAAAAATTGTGACTCACTATGTTATACATCTGAAACTTATATTGTAAGTCAACTATACCTTAATAAAAAAAATTGGGACTGGCTAAACATTTTTATCCCTTGGGAAACACATTCAAACTAACTAGTTTCCTATAGAACTCAGAATTCTGGGAGTTCACCCTCCTTGATGTCACTGGATTCTTTAATTTCTAAGAAAAAAGATAAAAAAGTGGCATTGATACCTGGTTGAATAAATAAACTTTAAAACAAATTCAGGATTTCCCTTCAAATGTATACAATGTACTATCAAATATTGCTTGGAACTGCAATACTTTGAAATACACATGAAAAATAATTTGATGATGAACTGTAATGATGAAAAATAATGTAATGAAAAACGTGGGATGACCTGGATTTCTTTCTTTTCTTTTTTTGTAATTCCTAGGCTAAGTTTGTTCACTAAAACCTGTCCTTGTCAAAAGCCACCTCTATAAAACCTATGGTTATAAATGAAGCCAACTCTGTAGCAAAATGGGGGCAAAACACTTGTGATAACAGGTTAAATGAAAAAAAAAAAAGAATTCAAAGTGTTGTTTTTTTAAAAAACATACCAAAAGAATAGCCTAGAATAATTTGTTATATTTTTCTTCTGTTTTTGTTCTTTCTGTAATTTGGGAAATTACTTTTCTAACAACAACAATAACAAAAAGTTCAACCATAATGCTTGTGTTTTTTAGTGAGTCTGATTTATCCTGGACCACCTTGTACTTGCAGATGTAGAACTGTGACTTTTAAAAAATATGTACTTTAAACTCTGAAGAGCTCATCAGAAACTGTAATGGCGCCTGATAAAATCTCAACTCTAAAAAGGAAAAGTACTGGAGTAGTACAGTACGTGCTGGGATAAACATTTTGAAAGCAAGTGAATAATGAGACTACTAACTTGGTGATGAGCACACCTGAGTTTTGATAAGCATGACACCCTCGCACGTGGCGAAACCCTCAATCCACAGAGAGTGTCTCATCTTTACTGAACTCAGCGCAATGAACATTTAGTCCCTATAAAGCAATGTGCAATTAATCAGGGGAAAGCTGCAGAGCCCGTCAGACCTGCTTGCATTCCTTTCCTCTCAGTGATTCCTTAGTTCAAGAGGGTTCATCCTTTGGGAATGTTTTAACACCCTTTTAGAAGCAATGCCAAAATCCAGGGCTTTGACAGCTTGAGAAAACCTTATTTTATCCTGAGATAGAGAAAAACCTGACTCTGGGCAGGGCTAAATTATCAAAGGCAGTACCATGTAGTGGCAGTAAGTTAACTGGCAGATCCTGGGGAGCTGAGAACGCCTTTGAACTTGCTGGGAAGTTTAACAGCAAGAGCGCAGAGTCCTGGGAGAGAATCTGTTACTAAAAGAAGATGAACTAGTAAGTAGCTTTCCAGCTGAACAAAAAAGCAAGAGACAGAATCCATCAGCTCCAGAATCCATGTTCAATTCTCACAATAGCGGAAGAGGTATATGCAGAGAAATTTATGAGATGGTGTTGAAAATAGATGTCAAACCAAGAAGTTGGGCAGATTCATTTTCCTTTGGTATTATGGATGAGAATTATAAATATCAGTTTGAACAGGTATTCACTGGACTCGGTGGAATGACAAGTCAGGAGTCATCAGGGAATCTGGTAATTTACTGATGCCAAGGCCAGTTCCCTTCCTGGGGACTCTCTTTGAAGTCAAGCGATGTTGGGAACATGGGGCAAAGAGGGGAATGGGAATTAGGGTGAGAACTGGTTTTCTAGGGTGAGAACTGGCTTTGTAGTTGTATCATTTTCCCCCAATATTTATTGCTTTTCCCTTCCTCATTCATTCAGCAAATACTTCATGACCTCTCGGTGCCTGGCATTTTACTGGGCATTTGGGATTTGAAGATGAATACAGGAAAATTCCTGCTCTTAAGGAGTCTGGAGATATTTTCAAATACTGGCCAACGACCCGTCCCCATTCTCATTAGGAGGAGCAACTCTGAAGGAGGGATGCACTGCCCCATATTTCTATAACCTTACGTCTCTAATTTAAAGGCATTGCTCATTTCACAGCATTTTACTCTTTTAAATAAAGGTAATTCATTAAATTTATAAAAGTGGGTTTAATTTTTATGTTATTTATAAGGCTTTTTCACCTACATAAATTAACTCATTAGAAAAGAAAATCCCAAGTCAGACAGCCCTTCCATTCTGATTGTTGTTTTTTTAACAATATGGTTTCTCTGTTGATATCATGAGCCTCCTTTCCTACGTGTTGGAATCCATGGACAGTATTAGACATTTGATCTGATGAGGGAGATGGATTATTTTTTATCGGTTAGACATCTAGCCAGTCTCAAAACAACCACTATAGGGTTTTTATTTTATTGGTTTTGCCTATGAAAATATTAACTGACAGCCATACAACCAAAAAAATTTTTTTTGAAAAAAAAATCTCTGTTTTGTCCTACCCAATCTTCTCTGAAGGGAGGGGGGAAAACCTTCTGTAACCCTCCAGGAAGTGAAAACCAATGAACATTTTAAAAAGTCACATTACTCTTATTACCAGCAATACAGTAAGTTTTTAGAAGAACCATTTTTTTTTGTTTTTTTGTTTTTTTAATAGAATTTATTTACGTGTATGTTAATATAATTTAAGTTTTTCTTTTTTTAACATCTTTATTGGCATATAATTGCTTTACAATCGTGTGTTAGTTTCTGCTTTATAACAAAGTGAATCAGTTATACATATACATATATTCCCATATCTCTTCCCTCTTGCATCTCCCTCCCTCCCACCCTCCCTATCCCACCCCTCTAGGTAGTCACAAAGCACCGAAGCACCGAGCTGATCTCCCTGTGCTATGCGGCTGCTTCCCACTAGCTATCTATTTTACATTGGTAAAATAGATTCCATATATATGTGTTAGCATATGGTATTTGTTTTTCTCTTTCTGACTTACTTCACTCTGTATGACAGACTCTAGGTCCATCCACCTCATTACAAATAACTCAATTTTGTTTCTTTTTATGGTTGAGTAATATTCCATTGTATATATGTACCACATCTTCTTTATCCATTCATCTGTCGATGGACACTTAGGTTGCTGCCATGTCCTGGCTATTGTAAATAGAGCTGCAATGAACATTTTGGTACATGACTGTTTTTGAATTTTGGTTTTCTCAGGGTATATGCCCAGTAGTGGGATTGCTGGGTCGTACGGTACTTCTATTTGTAGTTTTTTAAGGAACCTCCATACTGTTCTCCACAGTGGCTGTATCAATTTACATTCCCACCAACAGTGCGGGAGAGTTCCCTTTTCTCCACACCCTCTCCAGCATTTATTGTTTCTAGATGTTTTGATGATGGCCATTCTGACTGGTGTGAGGTGATACCTCATTGTAGTTTTGATTTACATTTCTCTAATGATTAATGATGTTGAGCATTCTTTCATGTGTTTGTTGGTAATCTGTATATCTAGAAGAGCCATTTCTGATCAGACAGAATATAAAATTGGATTCAAGTACCTTTTTCCCTGATAAGCTTAAACTACTTTGACTAACAGTCTTGATATTTCTCACTGTATTGAACATTTTTAGTTTCTCAGGGATACCATGGGGAGGGGACAAATGTCCCCCAGTGTTCCCTGCCTCCGGGTATTTATGTCCTGTGTAGTCCCCTCCTATGCTGTATCAGGATTGGTCTGTGTGACAAAAGAATCTGGCAGAGGGCTTCCCTGGTGGTGCAGTGGTTAAGAATCTGCCTGCCAATGCAGGGAACACGGGTTCAAGCCCTGGTCCGGGAAGATCCCACATGATGTGGAACAACTAAGCCCTTTTGCCATAACTACTGAGCCTGCGCTTTAGAGCCTGCGAGTCACAACTACTGAGCCTGTGAGCCACAACTACTGAGCCCGTGTGCCCGCACAAGAAGCCCGCACACCTAGAGCCCGTGCTCTGCAACAAGAGAAGCCACCACAATAAGAAGCCTGCGCACCACAACGAAAAGTAGCCCCTGCTCGCTGCAACTAGAGAAAGCCCACGTGCAGCAACGAAGACCCAATGCAGCCAAAAATAAATTAAAAAAAAAAAAAAAGAATCTGGCAGAAGTGATGGTATGTCCTTCCCTGGGCTAGATCATAAAGACATTCTGGCTTCTGCCTTTCAATCTCTCTCTGATCATTCCCTCTGAGGGACACCAGCTGTTGTGTTGTGAGGACACTCAGGCAGCCCTGTGAATCATCATGTGGCAAGATACTGAGGCCTCCTACCTACAGCCATATGAATGAGCCATCTTGGAAGCAGATCTTCTGGCCCTCATAAGCCTCAGATGACTGCAGGCACTGTCAACAGCTTGACTGCAACCTCGTGACAGAACCTGAGCCAGAACCACTCAGCTGAGTCATACCCAGATTCCTAACCCATAGAAAGTGAGTGAAATAATAAATGTTCGTTGGGTTAAGCTGCTAAGTTTTGGGGTACTTTGTTATACAGCAATAGATGACTAATACAAGGTTCCTTTCAAACCTGGGATTCGTTGATTCTCTGATTCTCATATCACACTGGTAATATCTGCCATGGGAAATATTCTTACTGGGTGTCTTGGGAAGTTTTAAATCTCCTTAGTTCCCTGCACATTGCATGCATTAATTAATATAAATATCCATGTATATGCATATATAGACAAAGTTAATGCATTTTTTTCTAAACACTTTTTGAAGTTCATTTTCTATTTTAAAGACACTACATGCTTATTAAAGAAAATGTGGAGGGGAAAGTTAAAAAAAATTACCACTAGTTTTAACACCCAAAGAGAACTATTGTTAACATTTGAGTGTATTTCCCGCTGTCTTTCTTTCAGAGTATTTAAAAGCAGTTGTGACCATATGCTCTATGCCATGCTTTTGACAAACCAAATTCATTTTCCTTAATAAAATCCAATGACATGCCTTGTTCATTTTTGTCATTCAGCTCCCTGCTCGGGGTGACAATTTCTCAAGGAAATCAGATGTGACTGTGCCCTGAGTGTGCAGAAGAGTGTCCTGTGGTTGGAACCAGGCCCTGACAGGCAGTGATCAGTGACTGGGGGTGCCAGAGGCATGGAAGGTGATTTATACCAGCCAGCAGTTGTCTCTGTGAGTATTCTTTTTATTTCCAGTACTCACGTGTGTAAAGTGTCACTCCCTGCCCTCAACTCATATTTATATCCACCAACTTCCTAAGGGAATCTATACCCCTTTATTTTCTCTTCCTTTTCAAAGAAGGCTGCTTAGAGACGTGGATTTACTGGGATGCTGAGGAAGCATAAGCAACAGGATGCTTTCGAAGGCCCGGGAGAGGGATGCTAGCAATGTGTTCACATGGTCATACATTTTTACAAGCTTTGCAAAAGTAAGAAACTTTAATCACAATTGGCAAAGACTGCCATCTCCTTCCACTCCGCCCCCGCCCAGCAACACAAATACTTTCCTTCACGCAGGGTGGTGTCGACTGATGGTGGGCATTTTATTTTTCATACATTTTGTATTCTTTTTTTTGATGGCCCCCCAAATTATGTAGGTTTCAGGACCTGAAATGTTGGATCTATCTCTTGGTTTCTGAGTTGCAAAACATATACAGTTAAACAGTTTTTAAAAATTGCTTTGTACTCATATAATATTGTACATCAACTACACTTCAATAAAAAAATAAAATAAAACAATTGCTTTGTACCGCGAACCTAATTTATTTATTATGCGTTAGTCTTATCTGTTAAGTCATTGGGAAACTCAGAGCTGTGAAAATTACAGAATTAGAGGGTGTCCAGTGGCTCAATCTGTTCCACATAGTCGTATAGAATTTCTGGGGCTATTTCATCACAATCTATAGGTTCTCAAGAGGCTCTCCTTTTTGTGCTCAGGAACACTATTCCTTAACTTATGGACACTTTTTGGAGAAGACGACTGCCTCTCCAGCATCTACCCTGACCCCTCAATTAAGAGAGAATCAAATAAATTTAGTCTATTCAACACAACACTTTTGGGCAAAAAAGGAATGCAAAATCTATAGTACCAATCAGGTGGGTGATAGGCTCTATAAAGGACTGTGCTACTCTCTGAATGTTTATTCATTTCACCTGTTGATCAGAGGCATTTCTCCTTCTTTTAAAAGACTTTTTGAAATTTAAAAATCAAATCAGGGCTTCCCTGGTGGCGCAGTGGTTGAGAGTCCGCCTGCCGATGCAGGCGACACGGGTTCGTGCCCCGGTCCGGGAGGATCCCACATGCCGCGGAGCGGCTGGGTCCATGAGCCACGGCCGCTGAGCCTGCGCGTCTGGAGCCTGTGCTCCGCAACGGGAGGGGCCACAACAGTGAGAGGCCCGCGTACCAAAAAAAAAAAAAAAAAAAAAAAAAATCAAATCAATGCCTGCTGTGGGGACCTAGCAGAGTGACAAGCCCAGCTGCCACAAGTTTGGAACCATTGCATCACTCAGGCTGAGCCCCAGCCCCCTGGGCAGACAATGACTAAACGCTGCTGAGGTACCAGGGTGTGAGTGCTGATACACCCTGCCTGACATGGGATCCCTGGAATGGAGAACTTCTGCTGGGACACTCCCCACCAGCCCAGCAGGTCTTAGAACCTTCTGGATTCTGAGGCTCTTTCTCTCCAATTTTTTTCTTCCCTCTCTCCCTTCACAGGTGCAGACCTGATCACAGTCTGCCTGCTCTCCCATCTATTCCTCCTCCCTCTTCCCTCCACCCTTCACAGGCTTTCCTCCAATAAAACTCTCAAGTATCAAAGCCCATCTTAGCATCTGCTTCTGTGAGCATCTGAACGGGTGTACGTGTACATTCTTAAAAGTGAACTAATCCAGGAGGCTTTATATTTGAAACAACAGTTCCCTGCCCCCTCCCCTCGGTTAATCCTGTCCCTGTATTTCCTCACATGGGCAACAACTTTTAAGTTAATTTTTAGCTCTTTTGGCAGTTACCTCCATGTCTCTAAAATAATGTTTATGATTTATTTTTGTTATTTATTTGTTATATTTTTAGGTGTTATATGTATATGTAGATAACTCTATGTAACATAGTTATTTATTATTGTTTATTGTCATAATGTTTACACTGTAACTTTTTTTCCTTTTTAACCATTGAGGTATAACCGACATACTATAAAGTGCTTTTATTTATTTATTTATGGCCGCACTGCGCAGAACGCGGAATCATAGCTCCCAGACCAGGGATCAAACCAGAGCCCCCTGCAGTGGAAGTGCTGCATCCCAACCACTGGACCGCCAGGGAAGCCCCTAAACTGCTTATATTTAAAGTGAACAATTTGAAAAGTTTTGACATTTGTATACACCATGAAACAACCACCACAATCAAGATAGTGAACATATCCATCACCCCTGAAAGTTTCTTCATGCCCCTTTAAAATCATCCTTCCCCTCCTCTCTGCAGTCCCTGATCTGCTTCTGTCACTACAGATCAGTTTCATTTTTCTATAATTTTATTTTATTTATTTATAAAAATTATTTATTTATTTATGGTTGTGTCGGGTGTTCGTTGCTGCATGCGGGCTTTCTCTAGTTGCGGTGAGCTGGGGCTACTCTTCATTGCGGTGCGCAGGTTTCTCATTGCGGTGGCTTCTCGTTGCAGAGCATGGGCTCTAGGCGCACAGGCTTCAGTAGTTGTGACACATGGGCTCAGTAGTTGTGGCTCACGGGCTCTAGAGTGCAGGCTCAGTAGTTGTGGCACACGGGCTTAGTTGTTCCGTGGCATGTGGGATCTTCCTGGACCAGGGCTCGAACCCGTGTCCCCTGCATTGGCAGGCGGATTCTTAACCACTGCGCCACCAGGGAAGTCCCCATTTTTCTATAATTTTAGGTAAATAAAATTGTACAGTATGTACTAGTTTTTTGCTGGCTCTTTCACTCAGTATAATTAATTTGAGATTCACCCATGTAGTTGTGTGTATTTATTTAGAGTTCATTCTTTTTTATTGCTAAGTTGTGTATTCCATTGTATGAATGTAACATAATTTTGTTTATCCATTCATCTTTTGACGGACATTAGGGGCTATCACAAATAAAGTTGTTGTGAACATTTGTGTGCAATGCTTGTATGGACATATATTTTCTTCTCTTCCCTCTTTCAATGATCACTGTCCCTTATTGACTAATGTCCAATGCCTTGAGTGCCATTGTTTCATATATTTTGTCTGATATTTTAGTCCTTTCAGACAGGATAGTAAATCTGACCGCTTTAGTCCATTTGACTAGAAGCAGAAGTACTGTATATTTCTTTAACATGTTATAATCTTCCTTTAAGTGATGCAACACCACTTTATGTATGGTGTAAGACCTCCAGGATAGCTCCATTTGTTCCCTCCTGGCCTTCGTGCTATGGTCGTACATTTTGCTTCTACCTATTATAAATCCTTCAGTGCATTACTATTATTTTCCTATTTATTTAACAATTTTAGACATTATCTGTTGATTTCTCTGGTGATGGATATGAATTTAGCTCACCGATCTTTTATCTTCTGGCTTTCCTTTCTTCCACTTCAATAAGATTATGCCACTATTTTTAGATTCTTTCTATTAGTTGCCTCTGTAGCTATGTAAAATATAGTTTTATATACTCACATCCCCATTTTTAATTCCATCAACCATTGACAGTATCTCTTGACTCTTCACTTTGTGAGGTGAACACATGAATGTCCTTACCCTTCTCTTCATTGCTGTATGCTTTCTTATCACGATCAAATGCTTAATTTTAACTTATGATGTCAAGAAAGAAAAATGGATCTTGTTCTGCAACCAGATCCAAGTCTTCCTTTTGCGTGGCTTGTGTGTTGATTCCAGGAGCTAAAACTTGACCAACAGTGTTTACAACATTATGACTATGTAAAGATTGTTCACAGCTCAGCCACATAGTTTACTATGATTACATAGCCTTCTTACATAGTCTTGTGTGTTTCTTGGAATTTCTAATTGTTTCCTCCTCCCCACCCCATTTCCTGCATTGCTGAGTTTTCCACAACTTGATATTCAACTTCTTAAAGGTAGTATCAAATCTGTGAATTCTTTCTGCTCAAATACATTCTCTTCCCAGACAACTATCTTTTGGAGGCCTCCTTCCACAAGCTCTAAATTGAACCCTTGTGCTCTAGATTTGATGAAAAGCTGTCACCAAAGGTCTTCCTTCCATTTTTCTCCTGACTGGCTTAATTGTTTCTTGAACTTCTCATTTTTTGGTTTACTCTCTTACTTTGCTGGAACACATCCTTGAATCACTTTCATTGAAAGGGGATGTTGGAGGTAAACTTACTGAGTCCTTCCATGACTTAGAATATCTTTATTCTACTCTCAAATTTTCTCTTAGAATTTTGAAGGCACTGTTCCATTACTTATAGGATCCAGTATTGCTAAAGAGAAGTTTGATGCCAATCTGAATTTTTAAAAATACAATTTGTTTTTTCTCTCTGAAAAGTTTTTGGATTTTAAAATAATCTTTGATCTTCTGAAATTTTACCATTCTGTGACTGTCAGTCATTTTTCATTCACTGTATCTGGCATTGTAATATTTTTTCTTCCTTCCTTCTTCAGTCTAGAGACTCATGCTTTTCAGTAGAAAATCTTTATTGTTTCTTTGTTTATATTCCCCTCTCATTTTGTCTGTTCTTTCTGGAGCTTCTATTCATCAGACATTAGCCTCTTGGATTATACTTTATAATTTAGCCTTTCACATTTTCAATCTACTTGTATTTTCTACTTTCTTAAAGATTTCTTTGATTTTATCAAAGATTAAACAGATCTTTTAATCTGTGTATTGAAATTTCTGCTTAAACTATCATATTTTTAATTTCTAAGAACTCTTTATTTATTTATTTGTTAAAATTTATTTATTTTTGGCTACCTTGGGTCTTTGTTGCTGCACACGGGCTTTCTCTAGTTGTGGTGAGCAGGGGCTACTCTTCGTTGTAGTGCATGAGCTTCTCCTTGTGGTGGCTTCACTTGTCGCAGAGCACGGGCTCTAGGCACGCAGGCTTCAGTAGTTGTGGCTCGTGTGCTCTAGAGCGTAGGCTCAGTAGTTGTGGCGCACGGGCTTAGTTGCTCCGTGGCATGTGGGATCTTCCAGGACCAGGGCTCGAACCCGTGTCCCCTGCATTAGCAGGTGGATTCTTAACCACTGTGCCACCAGTGAAGCCCTATATTTCTTTTTTTTTAAAAAAAATACATATCTGTGTTTCTATATTTTCTGCAATAAGCACAATTACTTCTGTAATAAGAAAATAATTTATTTTTCAGTATATGTAAGGCTTTCTTTTGAATCTTCATTTACTGTATTAAAAGTCACAAAATAAATAAAACAAAGGAAAGTGAAAAAAAGACAAAAACAAAAACAATTTTAACCCCAGGGCTGATGGCTATACATAAGGTGAAAAACTGAATTCTACAGTTGGCTTGGTCCAGAATCCTTAGACAAAATATGTGATGAAGAAGTGAGTAGGGTGAGAATGTTGGGAGGATACAGGGAAGGAGGTGGGAACAGAGAGGAGAAGAGGCCTCAGGCGTACTCTTCGGCCTTTCTCAAAGCTCAAGAATTATGGAAGCATGTCTTTGGAAAAAAGTCTGGATTTGCAAATGGAATATAATTGAAATTCAACATCAGGACTTTGAGGATCGCTGTGGTGCATACTAATAAGCCAGTTTTCTTGATCTGGTATAATAATTCATAAGTAAGTTATCCATGTGACTGGATGGTATGTGCATCACTAACTGCTCATTTAAACAGGCAATATTAAGGTCACCCACACCACCCAAGCAGTCTCTGCTTTCAAGAGGGCTTTTGAGAGGAGGCTGACTTCTCCCTACTGAACATCTATTCAACTGTAAAGTCAACAAATGCAACGGGACCTGTACTGAAATTTTTACTCAGAGGCCAGACTTTTAAAATGCTGTCAAAATTGAACGGAATGTATAAACCACATCATCACAGAACTGCATTCATGAACGATCTAGGAGATGGACTAGAAGTAAAATTTTGGTGTATTCTCAAGAGAATGAGAGAAAACATTGGGACCTGGCTTTTTATGTTTTCCCCTTTGTTCAAAGAAGGATCAGTGTTATCCAACAGGGAGAGTTCTCTCTTTTGTGGGGATGCTTACAATTCAGGGATTTGCATTCCTGGGCATTATTAGAAAATTCTTACATTTATAAATCTTGTACGTTGAGTGGCTTGTTGGGCCATATTTCCATCTGTTTGAATCACACAACCATCAACTGGCCTCAGAGACTTATTTTAAAATTCTAACTCTAGACTATCTAAGAAGACTCTGAAACCAATCTCTGTTTAAGGGAGGTCAAATTCCAAAATTGCAAACTTCAAACTACAGTCTTTTATTGTACTTTTGATCTAGTGATTATTGAAAAAAATGAATTAATAATACCTAATAATAAATCAAAGGACAAATTCTAACTGTGGCATGCCTCTCAATGTGTGACATACCCCTCAAATTGAGTCATTTTCAAGCTTATGATGAGTGCAGTGATTTCCTATCTCTTGTCCTATCTTCTTTTGTGTTATCAATGTCAGGAACTGGTACTTCTTTCATTTTGCTGTATTCTAAGATCAAGAATGGAAATCATCCCTACCTCTCTTCAACTACTCCCCTAAAACATCTATCCTGGAATAGCAGAATTTTTACCGATGTATTTTTAAGGGTGGGTCACCTTGTTATAACAAAATTTTAAGATGCATAATACCATCAACTAATGTTTTTGAGGGCTTGTGGTGTGCCAGGGACTATTCTAAATGTTTTACCTGTATTAGCTAATTTAATCTTCACAACAATCTGATCAGGTAATATAGTTATGGGTTGAATTGTGTCCCGCTCCACAAAAAATGATACGTTGAAATCCTAACGCCCCTAATACCCCAAATGGGACCTTAGTTGGAGATAGCATCTTTGGAGAGGTTATCAAGTTAAAATGAAGTCTTTAGGGTGGGCCCTAACCCAATATGACTGGTATACTTAAAAAAGGGGACATTTGGACAGAGACAGACACACATAGAGAGAAGACAATGTGAAGAGACACAGGGAGAGGACAGCCATTTACAACCCAGGGAGAGATGCTGGGAACAGATCCTTCCCTCACAGCCTTCAGAGAAAACCAATCCTGACAACACCTTGATTGTAGGCTTTTCTAGCCTCCAGAACTGTTAGGCAATAAATTTGTGTTGTTTAAGCCACTCAGTTTGTGGCATGTTGTTATGGCAGCCCTAGCAAATGAATACACTAGCACGATTACTATTGCTCCCATTTTATGGTTAAGGAAACTGAGGGACAGAGAGGTTAAGTAACTAGCCCAAAGTTGTACAGCTGGTAAATGGAATAGGAGCCCAGGCAGTCTGGCTCCAGAGTCTGCTCTTCTAACTAGCTAAGATAGTCAATCTTTCCGAATTCAATTATTGCAGACAATGCTCTTGGTTCCTTGAGAACCTTTTTCCACACAATGCAGGGCACCATTATGATGAACCATTGTTTAAGGTGCACACAAAGTGAAACAAAACAACAATAAAATAACATAACAACCACAAAACAAATACTAAGCCCTTGTATTGAGCACTAATTATGAGTCAGGTGTCATTCCAGGAACTGATTCTATGAAGAGGAAAATGTTGTGGCCTCTTCAGGAGTTCAAACTTTGGAAGGGAAACATGTTCCTTCAGCAGGGCGAGAGAGCTGGAGTACATCGGGGAGAGGTGAGTGAATTTCGCCCGGGGAGAGGCAAAGACCTTTACGGAAAAGACTCCACAGACGAGATACCCTTTGAATTGGACTTTACTAAGTGGAAAGAATTTTGGCAGGTGGCTAAATAGAGAAACATTTAGAAATAGTTTTGTGTTGGTGAATGTAATTGTAGACATTATCAGGACTAATTTTAAGAATATGTGGGGACTTCTCTGGTGGTGCAGTGGTTAAGAATCCGCCTGCCAATACAGGGGACACGGGTTCGAGCTCTGGTCCGGGAAGATCCCACATGCCGCGGAGCAACACAGCCCGTGAGCCACGACTACTGAGCCTGCACTCTAGAGCCCGCGAGCCACAACTACTGAAGCCCACGTGCCACAACTACTGAAGCCTGCGCACCTAGAGCCTGTGCTCCGCAACAAGAGAAGCCACCGCAATGAGAAGCCTGCCCACCGCAACGAAGAGTAGCCCCCGCTTGCCTCAACTAGAGAAAGCGCGTGCACAGCAACGAAGACTCAATGCAGCCAGTAAATAAATAAAATAAATCTATTTAAAAAAAAGTTAAAAAAGAAAATAAAGAATATATGAACACAAGAGAAACACTGGAGATCCAGGTGAATGTTTGGCAAAATTACTTGTATCCAATGAGAGAATAGCTGTAGATAATAGGTGTTTTCCTCCTTTTCACAGTTATATTCCAAAGGCCATTGACTTAGAGTTTAATAAGCCCACATAACCAACTGAGTGGAAAGGATTGGAAACCTCCATTGGATTCTCAGGGACAGTTGAATCTGTACCTCAGGAGCCTGGGATCCGTGGGGAGGCTGCCTGAAGTCCCAGGATCAGAGAACCCAACTCTAATACTGAGGCAGAGGGGACAAACATGTAGTCCCTGGGATAGATCTGGATCTTAGTCATGTTTGACCTTCACAGTATTAGCTAACACTGATAATCAGCAGCTTTCTTATAATATAAGGCTTTCTGTCTTCTCTTTTAAACATGTCCAACCATCTGGCAGTACTAGGCCGATATTCCTACAGGGGCTGCCTTTGTGTATTAGGGGACGCTCTCCAATGTTGTGGTTACAATAGACCTGAGCATGTAAAGAATCAACCTGAGAAAACTTTGTTTCTTAGTCTCATGTCAAAATCTACATGTCAGTGTAATTTAGGCAGTTCTTCTCTAAGTGGTGACCCAGGGATCCAGCTTCTTCTATCCTATGGCTCTGTCATGTCCGTTGCGTCATGGCATGCCTCCCAAGATTTCCCTGGGCATCTTCACCACTTCAGTTTGGGGAAAAAAAGAGTGCATGATCAAACAGAAACTTTTTTCATGGGCCAGGCCTGGGTGTAGCATTCATTCCTTCTGTCCACATGATATTGGCCAGAACTCAGTCAAATGGCCCCAACTAATTATAAGGAAAGCTGAGAAATACGGTCTATCGGGAAGGAAGGGAAATCGTTTGGTAACCACATAGCAACCACAGATGTGTTCTCTAGTTCACTATAGTTCTCACCCAGACTTCTTCACTCATTTGTTATCTACCTAGCATGTGTAGGCATTGGGGTTTGCAGTCTCTGATTTAGGTATTGGGAGTTGTAGTGGAAATTACCCAAATTGGAATTAAACAGGCCTATGTTTGAAAATTTATTAGCCGCGGTATTACTTAAGATGGTGGTGCTTTAAAGAGATAGCAAAACACAGTGGCTTAAATGAGATATTTATCTCTCTCTCATTTAAAAGTCTAATTTGGTAGACGATCCCAGGATGTAGGGCAGCTCTAATTCATAAGGTCATTCAGGAACCCAGGTTCCTTCTACCTTGTTGCTCTGCCATCTCCTGAGTCATTACCCTGGTCCCTGTGATTGAAGATGGTTCATCATCACCACTGGTGGGGAGAAGGAAAAAGGAACTAGAGTGCATGACCTGGAAATTAATCACATGCCTCCCTTCCGCTCACATCCCACTAACAAAATTATAGTTATATGGTCCACGAAACTTCAAGGACGCCTGGAAAATGTGACCTTCTGCTGGTGTGCCCAGCTATAACCTTGGAAGTTAAGTTATTAAGAGAAGAATAGGGGGGTCAACTATCAGTCACTATCTGTGTGGCTTTGGGAAAATACTTAAATTAATCTCTTTGTGCCCCTTTAATCTATTTCTTTTTTTTTTTTTCTTTTCTTTTTTTTTGCGGTACATGGGCCTCTCACTGTTGTGGCGTCTCCCGTTGTGGAGCACAGGCTCCGGACAGGCAGGCTCAGCGGCCATGGCTCACGGGCTCAGCTGCTCCACGGCATGTGGGATCTTTCCGGACCAGGGCACGAACCCGTGTCCCCTGCATCGGCAGGCGGACTCTCAACCACTGCACCACCAGGGAAGCCCTAATCTATTTCTTAATCTGTAAGAAGGTGGTAACTGGACCTTCCTGTGTGAGTTAGGAATATGTTTAGCTACAATTAACAGAAAACCTACCCACAGCAGATTAAAGAAATAGAATTTTAATTTTCTTATATAACAGAAGATCTGAAGGTAGGTTTTTCTTTAGCAGGTTGATGTTTGGGAAAATATTTCTGACTTTTTCTTTTTTCTTTTTTCATCTTTCTTTCATGGTCCCAGGACAGCTGCTCAAAGGCAAGAAGAAGGGGAAAATGGACAGCACCATTTGCATCTTTCACCTTAACCAAGAACAGCAAAAATCTTTCCAAGCTCCCATGCATTCAGTGAGTGATAAATACATATGATCTCAAAAGAGTTACTTAATCACTCTGAACCTCAGTTTCCTCATTTATTTATATGGGAGGCTAATACCTGTCTCATGGGATAGTTGTGAGAATCAGTGAACTAATATTTTTAATATGTTTGGAACACTACGTGACATATGACAGGTGCTCAACCAAGGAAAGGAATTGTTATCTGAGGAAGTAGAAGGAGCATGGGCTTCGACAGTTTTGTGTTGGAATCCTGACTCTAATCCACATGACTTTAAGTTGATTACCCTCTTTGAATCTGTTTCCTCTTCCTGAAAAATGGGGATAATAGTACCTTCTTTACGGGGCTGTTGTGAAGATTAAGTGGAATTGTAGATACTAAGCGCCTGGCTCAGAGGAGCAATTCTTTCAAAGTTTAATCAGGAGCCACCCTGAATTTACCTGGGGTTGAGTAGGAGAAAACTGGAGATGTTGAGTGTGTATTGCTGAGCTAGCTTCTCCCGGCGCACGTATAGCAGCTTGGGGCTGTGTAACCTGATGAGGAGAGCAAAAACCCCAACACAGAGGTACGATGGGAAAATCAAACGCAGGTCAGGTCAGTAAAAGAAGCAGAAGTCTAACAGCCAGTTCACCCTCTGCTCTGCCTGAGTCAGAGACAGCTATCTAGGTGAGTCTGAACAGGACCGGTTACCTGCCTAGGCAGGAGGCTGGACCTTTCTCAACCAGAGAGCAGTGGTAAGCTCTGATGGCCTGGAGGTGACCGGCAAACCCTGACAGCATCTTGCAAGCAGAGCGCCCAGGGCAGGGCTCTGGGGGAAGCCTTTAGCAGGGTGGCTGAGCCGCTGTGATGGGGCAGGGGGATGTGACTGAGGCCAGCCTCAGGAATTACAAGGAGGTTGGAGGTCTTGACTGGGGGCAAATTTGACCAATTGAAGAAAGAGGGCCTTCCCTCCCCATAACTTCTGGGAGGGGCTTGTTGGGGAAAGATATATTGAGGGGACAAGATTAAACATAGTCAGTGTTTATCCCAACCAGTCTGCTTCCCTCCTTTCTTCCCTTCCTCCCTTCCTTTCTTCCTTCCTTCCTACACCTCTATTGATATATGATTTATGTACCATAAAATTTATCCATTAAAATATACAATTCAACAGTTTTTAGTATATTCAATTGTGCAACCAATACCACTATTTAATTCCAGAATATTTTCATCACTCCAGAAAGAAAACGTGTACCTGTCAGTAGCCACTCACCATTCTCCCACCCACCCCTTAGCCCCTGGCAACTATTAATCTACTCTTCGTATCTATGCCTCTTCTGGATAATTCATAGAAATGTAATCACACAACATGTGGTCTTCTGTGACTAGCTTTTTTCACTTATCATAATGCTTTCAAGGTTCATCTATGTTGTAGCATGTATCAGTATTTCATTCCTTTTTCTGGTTGAATAATTTCCCCTTGTATAAATATACCACATTTTATTTGTCCACTCAACAGTCGATGGACAGTTAGGGTCTTTCCACTCTTTTTTGGTGGTTATGAAGAACATTGTTGTGAGCATTATGTGTAAGTTTCTATGTGGACATATTTTCATTTCTCTTGGGAATATACCTAGGAATAGAAGTGCTGGGTAATATGGTACCTCTATGTTTAACTTTCTGAGGAAATGCCAGACTGTTTTGCACAATGGCTGCACCATTTTACATTCCCACCACTACATATGAGAATTTCAATTTCTCCACATCCCCTAGTCTTTTTTTTAAATTAATTTTTATTGGAATATAGTTGATTTACAATGTTGTGTTAGTTTCTGTTGTACAGGAAATATATCAGTTATACATATATCCACTCTTTTCAAGATTCTTTTCCCATATAGTTCATTACAGAATATTGAGAAGAGGTCCCTGCGCTATACACTAGGTCCTTATTCGTTATCTATTTTATATTTACTAGTGTGTATATGTCAATCCCAATCTCCCAGTTTATCCCTTTTCCCCCATTTTTCCCCTTGGTAACCATAAGTTTGTTTTCTACATCTGTTGACTTTATTTCTGTTTTGTAAATAAGTTCATTTGTACCATTTTTTTAGATTTTACATATAAGCGGTATCATGATATTTGTCTTTCTCTGTCTGACTTATTGTCTGTCTTTTTAGTTAGTGGTTCTGAAGTGGTACCTCCTCACTGGTTTTGATTTGCATTTCTCTGATGCCTAAAGATTTGAGCATCCCTACCTTTTCTTAAGAGCATGGAGTTTCTTCTTTAGGAAATGGCACGGAGATCAAGTAGCTACTAAGGGATGGGGGGGGGGGGGACAAGCCCTCCTGCATCCCAACATGGCTTTTTTTTTCTTTGCGGTACGCGGGCCTCTCACTGTTGTGGCCTCTCCCGTTGCGGAGCACAGGCTCTGGACGCGCAGGCTCAGCGGCCATGTCTCACGGGCCTAGCCGCTCTGCAGCATGTGGGATTTTCCCAGACCGGGGCACGAACCCATGTCCCCTGCATCGGCAGGCGGACTCTCAACCGCTGCGCCACCAGGGAATCCCGCCAACATGGCTTCTGAGACAGAGCTTGTGCTCAGTTATTCAGAGAAGGACCAAGAAGAATTGGAAAGGAGGTGTTCTGAGTCCACTGACAATTTGCTTCTGGTTTTCCAACTTGGGTAACAGAGATTGTTGTTGTCTCTCCCAGGGCTGAAGGATGGAGGCTCCTGCTCTAAGTGGAAAGTTGCTTTAAAAGGCAAGATGGTTAATATAGTCAAATATTCAAAACTGTTAAGGTTGCTCCATTTGACTTTGCTGGAAGCAAGTTTTATGAACAAGGTCAAGAATTCATCAGGTGCCCCAGCAAGCCTTAGGCAAAAGGATTTAGTGTTTAGAGCTCTGGTTCCCAGCCTCTTGCTGAGTTCTCCTTTTCTGTGAACACAGACTGGTAATTAAAGACCCCAGCTGGCTGGAAGTAAGTGAGCAAAGAGTTTCATGGCCATCTCTGTGCAACTAGATGGAACTGCTTCCTCTTCCTCCAGTACCCAGGCACCAAGGTCATCAAGAGACTGCCTCACTCCCTGCCCTGCCCCCACCCCCTTCCTGAAGGGGAGAAAATGATCTATTTCACTAGTGTGCTCTGTTTTTAATTTTTAATTAACTAATTAATGAATACATCTTTATTGGAGTATAATTGCTTCACAATGCCGTGTTAATTTCTGTTGTACAACAAAGTGAATCAGCTATATGCATACATATACCCCATATCCCCTCCCTCTTGCGTCTCCTTCCCACCCTCCCTATCCCACCCCTCTAGGTGGTCGCAAAGCACCGAGCTGATCTCCCTGCGCTATGCGGCTGCTTCCCACTAGCTAGCTATTTTACATTTGGTAGTGTATATATGTCCATGCCACTCTCTCATTTCGTCCCAGCTTACCCTTCCCCCTCCCGTGTCCTCAAGTCCATTCTCTACGTCTGCGTCTTTATTCCTGTCCTGCCCCTAGGTTCTTCAGAACCATTTTCTTTTTTTTTTTTAAGATTCCATATATATGTGTTAGCATACAGTATTTGTTTTTCTCTTTCTGACTTACTTCACTCTGTATGACGGACTCTAGGTCCATCCACCTCACTACAAATAACTCAATTTCGTTTCTTTTCATGGCTGAGTAATATTCCATTGTACATATGTGCCACATCTTCTTTATCCATCCATCTGTCAGTGGACACTTAGGTTGCTTCCATGTCCTGGCTATTGTAAATAGAGCTGCAGTGAACATTGTGGTACATGACGCTTTTGAATCATGGTTTTTTAAAAGCACTAAATTCACCACTGCCCTCCTGTCCCACAATTCCCACTTTTCCTCCTCTCTAACCATAAAACAAGGTCGTAGACCTGAGATCTTCTGAAATCTTGCTTTAAGTGCTCTTCACAAGGAATTCTCTTTGGGCTAGTTTAGAGAACTAGGAAGGAAAAAAATCCTCTCCTTCTGCCTGGGAAGAATAGGGAAAGATGAGAATGTCTCCTTACACTCTGGCAGGGAGAACTCCCCAGGAAGAAGCAATAACTCACGGCTCTGTTGGCTGTTCTTTGAAGTGGGGGAACCTGGTATTTTCTGGAAAACCACCACCATTTCAAACAGTATTCTAATAGCCCTCTGATGGGGAGGTGGTGGGGGAGGGATGGGAGCTGCTTTGCAGAGGGAGCAGCCAGTTGTCTGAAAGAACTGCTCCTTTGAAATGCCTGAAGCTTTTTTCTTCAAAGGATGGCTAAATGGAATCTGGTTTTCAGGTATTCTGAAAACCTCTCCAGATTTTCAGCAACTTTCCTAGCTTGTGTGGAGACCACTCATGTACTTATAAAAAAATAATAATCTGTAAGATCTATCCCATTCTGTGTCTGTTCCAGGTAAGTTCCCAGCCATGAAAGGCATGAGTCATGCTCTGTGGAGAAGGGAGTTGACTGTATCTCTCACTCTGTTGGTCAAAGATCAGGAATAAAGGTGGAAGGGATTATTTTAAAAGTCAGGAAAGGAAGTGGACACCCACATATGTTGCAATACAGGACCAAGAGATTTGCTGATATGCTCTTGTATGACTTGGGATGCAAATTCACTTGTAGTGAATAAAAGAGGACAGGAAAAGAACTTTCTTCTGGAGTGTTCTTGGGTGGGTGGGAGACGGGATGGGGAGAAGGACCAATGGTGTCAGGAGAACATATCTCTGTGCTAATGACTGGTATTCTGATGGAGAAATGAATGGTTCCATCCCCAGACTAACTCCAAAGCTATAAATTTTCCTAGACCCAAGAAGTTATTTTCAATCTGAAATTTAAAAAAAAAAACAAAAAACTGCTTGCTATTTTTTTTCCAAATGTGTTCCCCAAACACCAACAGTTGACTCTTAACTTCTCTCGTTGGGGTGAAGGGGTAGAAAAGTAAGGACAAGAGACAGTGGAGAAGCTGCAACCAATTTGTAATCCTGGTGTGGTCCAGGAATACAGAAATCAAAGACATTCCTGGTCATCACTTTATTATAATTAATCCTTTTGGATTCTTAGAAGGATTAAGATAATTTACATAAAAATTTTTCTTCATCATACTCACCTTGTTAATCTACTTGCTGGAGGGAATCCGTAGGCTCACTGAAAGTTAATGAGTTCTTAGACTGAAAATTGGAGTGTGTGTAATGGAATTGTAGCATTTAGCAGAACTATGTGGGAGGTTAGAATGCTGTAACTCTACAGATTATTTAAAAATAAAACTATTTACATGCCAAAATTGATACAAAAGCATTCCTCCGCATGAATAAGAAAATAAACACAGTATTCTGGAAGAGGCTGTATAATCGTCTGGGAAAGAAATGTTTCACTGAGGATAGAGACATTAATGTATATATTATGTCTTCTGTTGAAATCCAAGCCATTTTGTTTTGCAGATGAGATTTGGAAAATTAAATACATTTGCATAATTGCCAACATATAGACTTAAAAGTCAAAAAAAGATTTGTTAAGTTGCTTGTATATGCCCATTATAAAAATAGTCAGTGACCGTAGTTTTAAAATCCAAAGCAGAGCTCATAGTCTGCCAAACAGTATTATACAATCATTCATTTTGCATGCATTGCTTGAGTGCCACTGTGTGCCAGACACTGTACTAGTTTCTGGGTCTATAATGATGAACTAGAGAGTCATCCAGAGCGATCATAGAGCAGAACATTTAAAATGGAAACTGCCCCAGAAAATACAGATGACTGATTGCTATAATTACACATCATGACTTGTTGGATATTGCAAATTTTGCTACGTCCTTTGATTGAGTTTAATGAGTAACTTTTTTCATGTGACAAAATGTCAGTATTTATACATAGATTTCCACACGTGGTTTATGGGCTTTCATTAATGTTAAGTCCCTGAAGCCCGCAATTTAGAAATGGCTTACATTCCAGGAGTTTGTTTACAAGTCACTTTTTCGGTGGTTGGTTTCCAAAGCCAATCAGCTAAAACCTATTTAATCTAAAAAAGTAGCTGGAACAAAGCACTGGCCATATAATTAAAACTAACCACCAGGTTTAACACTGTGTCTAAGGTTGAGGGCATGCAAAGTTCAATTTGTGGTTCTAGAAGCACTTTTTTTCCTAGAAGCAGCAGGCAGATGGAGTGGGAACATTCCCCTAATTCCAAGATAATCAAGGGAATGATCACCCAAACAGGGGCAGGGCCAGGTTTTGTGGTGGCCAGAGGTTATAACATATGGGGGTCTTCTCTAAGAAGATGAATACACAATTAGGAAGACCAGATTAGACATGGGACCTCGGAAGGGAGCTGTGCGAGGATGCCTGGAGATTAAACTTCATTGGCGTCCCTGCAAATCTGCTCCTTCACCTCTGACAGGTCAGGCCAGGGGTAACAACTGATGGACGGGATATTGGACAGAGGAGGTGAAGATTAGTGGGGAGCAGTTAAAAGACTAAGAGAGATAGATACCAGGACCTTCACAGATGGGATGTTTAACAGCTGGGGTTGTTTGTTTCTATGTCAGGGATAGTGTCAGGGCTAAGGGCATCTTGTTGGAGGGACAGGGCTTTGGGGTGGCAGCATGGGGACATTAACAGGATCAGTGAAAGAACGGGTGGCACTGGCCCAAAGGCTAAAAGTCGAGGGATGGGCATGGGGACAGTTTCTACTGCTGAAGTGGGGTGAGGTGCAGGACTTCAGATTCGCTCCACAGTGATGTGATTGGGGGTAGAAGGATTGGGTCAGCATCAGGGAAGGGGACTGTGAGGGAAGAAGGGAAATACATTCTCACCTGCAGCAGGTGGAGGAAAGAAGCGACACATGCAGGGGTGGTGAGGAAGGGTCGGGTCCCACTGAGTCCAGAAGGGCGGTGATGTGGGAGCCATGAGTAAGTAAGAAGGCTTGAGTCAGGCCCTGCCTGTCATCATGAAGAATGATAAGGCTCGTACCAGGCCAGAACATAATTTGGATAACTTATGAATTGAGAAAACCCAGTCATTTACAACAATTTGTTAGCAAACTCTCATGAGCCTATAAATCATCTGTAGTAGTTAGGCTTAGGTTAAACTTTAGCAAGTGCCCTGTGGTGACAGAAGATAGACCCATGATCTCTAAATAAAGGCCACTGGCTTGGACAAGATTAATCGTCTTTCTGAGGAACAGGTGGAATGGGATTTTGATTTCTTATGCTAGAACAGCTTGAAACAAAGCCACCTGAGAAAGGAAGTGTCTGTATTTGAGCACCACGTTGTCATTTCCCCCTAAAATCTCTCTCAGGGAGAAGCTCTGAATCTGAGTTTCCATAGCTCAGCCAGAGCCTGAAGGAAAAGTCTGACCAGAGGAGTTTCCACATTTAATGCCCTAAGTGTTCTGGTTCTGAAAAGAACGCAGAGGCTGTTATTCTCAAATATGTATCTACTAAGAGTGCCATTGAAAAAGCCAATCTACAACATTGGGCAATGATAAAGAACAGCAGTTGTGAAACATAGGGGTGGAGTGCCAAACACGACATGCCCCGTGTGTTTGGAGTTCTGCAATCTGAACCCAAGATCGTATATTATATGAAAGAGTCCTGAGGGCAAGGGATTGTAAAGCAAGAACTAGAAAATGTGTACTTCTGAAGTAGATCTGTCAGGCTCTCTGACCAGAAAAACAGAAGCCATTCCGGGTTTTTCCAACAGAGGGAATTTAATATAGAGACTTGGTTCCCTAGGAAATGGAAGGACTGAGAAGCTGAACATGGAATCCAGAGGTTGCAACAGTAGGGAGCTGCTCCCAGCTTAGTGCCGGAGGGACGATAGGAAGGTGGCATTATCAGAGCCCAGAAATCAGGGTCTTCCAGTGAGACCCAGAACCATAGCTGAGGCTTCCCAGGTGGAGCTGAGACCATATAACTGGTGCTGGAAATAACCCAGGAAATAGAGAAAACTACCCTGCTTTCTTCCTTCCTTCCATCCTTCATTCTAGTGCCCTAGCCTTCCATGGGCTGAACCTAGGTGGAAACCAAAGGTCAAAGAAACCTGGGAGATGTAGTTCCCTACAACCAAAACAGACTGCTGGATTCATATGAGAGCATACTGAATGTTAAATTTTGTATAATGCAGGATGTTACCAACCACCTTGGAATTAGCAAGCTCTCATATCATCGACCCTGCATTATTTCTATAAGGTAACTAGAAAATGTTACCACATCCCCAGTGAAATGCCTTAACTTAACTTTCATTATTTTTAATATAAAAATTATTTGTGAATAGGTCATACAGGCACATGAAACAAAATTCAAAAGTTACATACGGGTAAGTGGTGAAAAATCTCAGTCACTCGTCACCAGCCCTAGCCATCTAATTCTCTTGCCCAGAGGCAACCCCCCTGACCAGTTATTTGTGTGTATCTTTCTATGTATCTGTACATCTATATCTACATTTATACCAAATGTCTACCTAGGTCTCTACCCATATCCATATCTTAACATATATCTATCCTTTTTTCTATATATGGAAGATATATATTTCCCCACATGCAAATGGTAACACACTATATGCACTGTTCTAATTATCTACATTTTAGCACCAACTGGCACCTACTAATTTAACACTGAAAATATTTCTTCCCTTTGGAAATAAAATGGGTGTGCCCATTGGGTCAGACGTGTGCCCAGATGATGAAGAGCTATAAAACATAAGGCTTACAGACATCCAATGTTCAACTAGTCATGCAAAGAATTCTCCAAGGCAGTAATTCAGCAGAAGTTTTGTCAGGTCTGTCAGAATGATTCAAGGGTTTGGAATGACTCACTGGGGCTTGAGTTAAATAATCTTGGCTTAATCATATCACTTGGAGCAAAGGTAAGTTGAAGATTTAAATCCTGGTAGCTCAGTATCTCCTCTGGACAGTGGCAGAGGAATTCTCTGCCCAGCAGCAGTGTCAGGGTAAAAAAAAAAATCCCTAGATGTCTCATACTGTACACCAAGATAATGTCCACGTGGGTTACAGGATTTGCATGTATGTGTATGTTTATGTGTATGTCTATATACACATACAAATACATATATTCATACATACTACATATATACACTGGAAGGAAAATTTCTCACATCTCTAGAGCAAGGATATCTTTATAAGCTTAGAAATGATAGAAGAAATTACAAAGACAAAAACAAACTGAATTTATTATAAGAATATTAATATGGGGCTTCCCTGGTGGCGCAGTGGTTGAGAGTCCGCCTGCCGATGCAGGGGACATGGGTTCGTGCCCCGGTCCGGGAGAATCCCGCATGCCGCGGAGCGGCTGGGCCCGTGAGCCATGGCCCATGAGCCATGGCCGCTGAGCCTGCGCGTCCGGAGCCTGTGGTCCGCAACAGGAGAGGTCACGACAGTGAGAGGCCCGCGTACCGCAAAAAAAAAAAAGAATATTAATATGTTCTGCACATAAAAACAAGAGAACACAAAAAATGCAAGACACTGGGAAAATACTTTTAACAAATGTGGCAGATAAAAGGATGATATCTTAATTAACACATTGATATGAGGTCATACAGTGTGGTGAGAACAAGAGCCTTAGCCCTGCTGTTGGACCTCCTATGATGTGAAACTATTTAGGTCTTAATTTCTTCATCTGTAAAATAGTGGCAACAGTAATACTTACCGGGGCTTTGTGAACTTAAAATGTGAGCTGCCTGTATAGTACTTACAAAACGCCACTTGATAAACCCTCAGTAGGATTTGTTATTATTTTTACTAATAAAACAATTTTTAGATAAATAAATGGAAAAAAGACCTGAATGGTCAATTCACCAGGTACAATTAACAAATCAGCACAAGGGAAATTCAAATTTATAATTTATTCCAAAAATATATTGTTCAACTTTTTCCAAAATAGTTTTAAAATTTAATACCTAGATGATCATGTACAGACATTCTTATATAATTTTGCATGTTTTACACATATTTAGGCCCATAATAAAAGCCTGGAAAACAGTACACAAAAATAAAAATAGTTGTGTTTGGGTGATCCAATTACAAGTGATCATTTTTCTTTCTTTCTTTTTTAGTCCTTTAAAGTTTCTTTAAAGTGACTTTTAAATCACAAAAACAATGCATGCTAATTGTTTAAAAAAAAGGTAAACATTTCAGAGGTATATAAAGAGGAAGTAAATGTTCCAGTAATCCCCTTCTCCAATTTTCTACTCTCCTATCTCTATTCCCGCCCATCAGATCCTATTTCTTTTCTCAGAGATGATCATTTAGGGATATGTCCTCCCAGATACCTCTGTCAGCTTTTACACACACATGTGCATTTGCACATGCAGTACACACATTTCTTATGTTAATGGGATTCCTACTATTCTATAACTTGTTGTTTTGGTTTCATCAATATATAAATATATATGTATTTCATCTAATTCCTTGTCAGTTCAATAGAACTGTCTTACTATTTTTAATGAATGGCTACATTGTATCCCGTAATGTGGGCAGACCACAATTTGTTAACCAACCCATTATTAATGATTTTTTTGTGTAGTTTCCAATTTTTTGCTGTTGGAGACATTGCTGCAATCCTTGTACAGTTCATAGGTATATGTGAGTATTTCTTTAGGATAGATTCCAAGAATGAAATTGCTGGGTCAAAGATTCAACATCCTTTGAATTTGCACACTCAAATTTCTGACTGTTACTGCCAAATCATATTGTGAGATGACTTTATCAACTTATATCTCCATGAGATTTTTTTTTTTTAAAGAAAGTAGTCAAAAACAGGAGTCCCATGAAACTAATATAAGACACAATCAATGTGCCTATACCCAATTGGTCTTCACCCCAGAAGTGTGTCGTTTAATTTTGGCTTTACCCTTTCAGATATCCTCATGAGTTTGGCTCACTCATGATTCCACCATCTCCTATGCCCCCCCCTTTTTTTTTTTTTGTGAGAATACTTGTGATAATCATCTGTTCAGAATGCCCATTTCTGGGCTAGGTCCTAGAAATGGATATGAACTGGATGGAGCACATTAAAGATCAATAGTTTTGTAAATTGAGCTAATTTTTACACCCTGTTCCTGGGCTTGGTTGTGCAGTTGCCTGGGCAAGTGGGTACTGACATCTAGTCTGTTTCCACTTGCCGAAGAACCTGTGCCCTGGGTCCAAGCAGGGCAGGGCAGAGTTCACCCAGAGGAAATAGTTCCTTTACAAGCTCAAAATGCCTTATGGGATTTCAGCTGCCCTGATAATTCAGAGTTAAACATTTCTTTATATAACTGATTCTTCAGTCCTTTATTTAACTGATATCATTGCTAGAGCTCATCATATTAAAAGGATAATGAAAAATGTATATTGATAATTAGCCCTCGGTTTAAACTATAAGTACAGTTCAAGCATAGTTGAGCATTTGGCTATCATGAGAAAAAGTTTTGGTGAGCTAAGCCCAATGAGCATACAAACCATTAGATAAAGAAATATAATTGAAAATACAGTCTGATCATTTCCATATCATTGATAGATTTTGGAAAACTATAAAACTTAACTCTGACATATATACTTCCAAGTAATGAAATAAAATGGGTTTAGGATACATCCAGCATAAAATTGCTATAGTCACTGAGTGTGGTTGCACTGTAAACTTATTTTTTTCTCAAGTCCAAATCGAGATATTTTCAAGCAGATGTAATTATTGCTGTACAATGGATGTTAAACAAGACATTTCACTTCATCTGTAAGCAGGCACAAGTAATAACAATTTCAGTAGTTAGCTATCTTATAAGTTGTGGATCATCTAATTCAAGAAGACATCTATACAGCACTTCACATTTTTTAAACTGGAACTACACAGCGTGTCTGTAAAAGCAGCCAATAGTGAGTAATTAAAGGAAAATACTGAGCTGAGACGAGGGAATGATGTACATAGACTGGGTAAGGATCTCACAAACTCTTAGCGTGGGTTAATCTCATCTGTCTAAATAGCATCAAGAAAGGTTAAGTTAGATCAAAAGGAAGGAAGGAAGGAAGGAAGGGAAGGAGGGAAAGAAGGAGAGAGAGGGTTTGAGCAAAGGTGGGAGGAATGAAGAAGGAAGAGGTAAGGAAAATCTTACTGAGAGAAGGAGTGGTTACCTGGAGTTTCCAGGGTAAGTACATCATCTTTGGGGAATATCTTTATGAACAAGACACATGAGTTTATGAAAGTAGGCTTTTTTTGTTTTTGTTTTTGGTGATGGCAAGGAAGGAAGTTTTGGAAGAGAATGAGAGAGACAAACTCTTGATTAGAGATTCTAAAATCCCACAAAATAATTCCGGACTCTGACAGTTGGCAGGCATACATTTGGTGGTTCCAATACAGATAGTGATCAGTATTTAACAAGGAGAATTACTCTTGCTTGGCTTTCTGTGACTTTCCCATTAAGAGGGAAAGTGAGGGCTTCCCTGGTGGCGCAGTGGTTGAGAGTCCGCCTGCCGATGCAGGGGACCCGGGTTCGTGCCCCGGTTTGGGAAGATCCCACATGCCGCGGAGCGGCTGGGCCCGTGAGCCATGGCCGCTGAGCCTGCGCGTCCGGAGCCTGTGCTCCGCAACGGGAGAGACCACAACAGTGAGAGGCCCGCGTACGGCAAAAAAAAAAAAAAAAAAAAAAAAAAAAAGGGAAAGTGAGAACTGAGTGCCTGTGGATCCCAGCTCTCAGGCTCCTTCTGACAGCTCCAGACTCTTCAGAGTCTGCGAGGACTCCTATCCTGAGCTGCTTGCAGGGGTTGGATCTATGAATGCGAAGTTGCCAAGTCACGATAACACTAGTCCAGCCTGGGCCCAGCTGTTGAGTCCATGAAGGTCTCAGGCAAAATAAGACCTCGTAGGGCTGGTAGGAACAGAGAGTCAGGTGGAAGGGCACACATGTGCTAGAAGGTGGATAACGGGGGAGGTACATGGCGGCCACAACTCTTTGCCAAATTCTCTGCTGATGGCGGCAGCTTTGGGGCAAGCTATGTTACTGCGGCAACATAAAGTGGTAACGTCAAGCCACAGAAAGCCCCTGTGATTTTCAAAGTTTGTTTAAGCTTCACAATCTAGCATCTTTGTGAAACTACTAAACTGAGTCAGTTTACAAATAACATTAGACTGATCTCAATTACTTCATCAGTTCTTTCCTTTTTTTTTCACAAGAGTATTTCCTGTCATAGACACTGCTCTCTCCCTCCCACCCTCCAATACCTCAAAATGGATTAAGACCAGTATGTCTGTGGGATGATTCCCTGGTTGACTGAGTGTAGTCTCCATGGTTTTATCTCGAAGATATAGACCCTGAGGTTAAATCCCAGATCACGATAAGACACATCACTTACCCTTATACAAGACTGGAGCTCAATTGCAATAACAATACAAATAGTTAACATTCACGAAGTCATTACAGTGAACTGGAAACTGCTAAGTGCCTGTGCACATTGCCTAATGCAATCTGCACAACATGCCCTTTGAAACTGATGTAGACTTGTAATTATTATCTGTATTACCAGTTGAAGAACATGAATGATTGAGAAGTCAAAGAACTTGCCTATGGTCACCTAGCTAGGAAATGGCGGCAACCGAGACATTTTGACTCCCAGGCAGAATTATTATACTGCCTCCCCAACTAAGGAAATAAAATCCTAACCCTTCATAGACTCAAGGAGCGAGCTGGATCCATTTACCTATTGTAGCTTCCTTTTGGTATCTTTATCCATGAATATAAATTATTCTTGAACATCACCTTGCAAGGAGAGCTTTGACTTGGAAGGTTATGCACCCCTTCTGTGCAGATGGCAGCCTGCTTAGCATTCTGTAGCCTCTGAGTCCCCTTGCAGGAACTTCAAAGCAGATTTAGTGCTCCTGGCAAAGAACAATCCTTCCTCGATCACAGAGGTCAGTGGAAACACTGTGAGTCTATAATCCATGACACAGAGTGAGGGAGGAAATGACTTTACTTGTGGGGCTCAGGCCCAGTGATAAGGGACAGTACGAGTGGGTTTTTTCTTTCCTCGTGGTTGGCAGGAGACCAGTCAAGCTGCCGTCAGCTCCTCCCATGGCCAGAGGCTTAAAAAAAACCCCAGCAAGCTATGTCACCCAGCAGGCAGCACAAGACAGGTGACCTATCTACACACACTTCTGCCGTGTACTACGTTCACAGACTGGCTGCAGCGGTCCCTTTTGCTGGGGGTTGTGTATTTTACTCTCTTAGCTTAATATTTTTGGATGGGACAGAAAAGTGTTAATGTAGTGTCATGCAGCTTCACAGAGAGGGGATAATTCTGGATGGTCTCTCCTCCTTCCCTAAGCTAGGACGCCTGTGGGTCAGCATTTGAGATACAGTTAGACTGCATCCAACTGAACAAGGGAATACCTTGCAACTTGTTAGTGATCTGGAAAATGTCCATGGCGCCTTGTTAAGTGAAAACAGCAGCTTATAAAACAGCAATACACTGGAAATAGGCACAGAAAAGGCTGGGAGGACAGATACCGCAAAGTTAGCAGTGGTTACCTCTGGCTTGTGGGAATATGAGTGATTTCTTTCTCATTTTCTTTTTCGTTTGAACATTATTTATTGAGTGGTTAGCGTGATTGAGGCATAATAAATTCTCAATCAGTCTTTTCTTTTATGTTTTAAAACACACATGATATAGGAACATCTGTTTCTTCTGTAGTAAGAAATAAGCTACTTTTCAAAGTCTACCTCATACCTATTAAGAAAACTTTTACCTTCTTGGAAGGAAATCCAATGCACAAAAATCCCAAACTTACATCCAAATAAACTAGGAAGTGACCATTCGCTCTACAAATGAGTTCACCACATGGTTCATTTAAATAGAATGCTCTCTAACACTCAATACCTGATTCAGTTCGCAATAATTTGCCCCGATCATGAGGAAGAAGTAAATTCAAACTTTATAAATTGGGCTAAAATTATTTACAGTCCTTTAGGTTTAGCTGGAACCAAGAAATGAGGAAAGTAAACGCTGCTGATGAAACGTTGCCGTCCGTGGAATACAGAGACACAGATCCCGTGCTTCTAGCAGAGGTGCTCTCCTGCCCACCGACAGGTTCGGCAAGCTGAGCTGGCTGCAGGGCCTCTGGGTCCTACCCCAACTGCACCCCATCTCCCGCTCCTGTAAGCCTTGCTACTTTCCCTCGGTTTTTAGGTACGTTGGCCACATCAGAGGCTGGTGCACTGCGAGGGGTGCGTGGAAAGAGGAACGACGCTGTGCAGCCTGGCGGCATGGCCTAATGTTAGTGCACCAACAATAGAATAAAATGACCTCACCATTTTCAGAGGTAATCATAGGACTCGAGCATTAATCAGGGGGGATTTTATGTGGTCCAAGAGGCGGCAGGAGGCCTTGGGGGGAGTGAGGGGTGTGTTGGGTGCTGAGACCCCATACTCCTGTGGGAATGGAAACAGTAAGGGGTGGAAGGATAGAAACATGGGTCCCCCTATAACCAAGAGCAGTAGAGAGGAGAGGTAGACCAGGACTAGCGTGCCTTGAAGAGTGACTTGGTATTCCCATTAGAGGTCATTTCTATTCGTTTCTTAGCACGGGACGGGCACTGGGCTAGCATGGGAGGTGCAAGGGTTGTGCCCCTCAAGCAGCTTCCAGGGCAGGGCAAGGTAAAGCTTATACAGGTACACAAATCCCATGATGCCGGAGGGAGTAAGCTGAAGGCGGTGAGAGAGAGAAGGGTGATCAGAGAGTTTGAACATACAGAGGAGCCTTCCTAGGGGAGGAAAATGTTTCCTGGATTGGGTGGCATTCAAAGGGGTCACAGATTTTGACAGGCAGAGAAGGGGAGAGGGCTACCAGTGGACGTACCAGCCTCAGCAAAAGCCCAGAGCTGGGAAACGTTATGTGCGCCTATCTGGTTGGAGTGTAGGGTAGCGATGACCACAGTGATGCCATCTGTGCCCGTGCAGGGGAAGAGCCAACTACAGAACGAATAGTTGGTTTTGTCTTGTTTTGTTTTTTTAAACAACAGAAAGAGATATATGTCCCATGGGCATCTTTTTTGGTTTTAGTTTTTTTTTTTTTTAAGCGTACAAGTCAGTAAATTTTTATTCACTAAGTTGGGCAACCATCACCAGTATCTAACTGCAGAATGCTTTCAACACCCTCAGAAGAAAAGCCATACTCACTCCTCTCTTTCCAACCTATGGCAATTGCTAATCTACTTTCTGTCTCTATGAATTTGTCTATTCTGGACATTTTATCTAAATGGAATCACATAATATGTGGCCTTTTGTGTCAGGCTTCTTTCACTTAACTTTTTTTTTTTTTTTTTGCGGTACGCGGGCCTCTCACTGCTGTGGCCTCTCCCGCTGCGGAGCACAGGCTCCGGACGTGCAGACTCAACTCCCATGGCTCACGGGCCCAGCCGCTCTGTGGCATGTGGGATCTTCCCAGACCGGGGCACGAACCTGTGTCCCCTGCATCGGCAGGCGGACTCTCAACCACTGCGCCACCAGGGAAGTCCTAACATAATATTTTTAAGGTTCATTCATTTTCTAGCATCTATCAGAACTTCATTCCTTTTTATGGTCAAATAATATACCACTGTATGGATCTACCATCAGTTGATGGGCATTTGGGTTGTTTCCACCTTTTGGCTATTGTGAATAACACTGCTGTGAACATTTGTTTAACCACCAGGCATTTGTCTTAGTTAGTTCAGGCTGCTATGTTAAAAACTATATACTGGTTAGCTTATAAGCAACAGAAATTTATTTCTCATAGTTCTGGAGTCTAGCGGTCCAAGATCAGGATGGCAGCATGTTTGGGTTTTGGTGAGGACCTCTTCTGGGTTGCAGAGTGCCGTCTTCTTGCTGTGTCCTCAGATGACAGAAAGAGAATCAGAGAGCTCTCCAGGGTCTCTTTTATGTGGGCACTAATCCCATTCACCCATTCAACTCCATCCTCATGATCTAAACACCTTCCAAACACCCCACCTCCTAACCATCACATTGTGAAGGCTAGGAATTCAACATATTAATTTTGGTGGTGGGGGACACAGACATTCAGTTCATAACAGCATCTTAAATAAATACATGAGAGCACTCACTTGAGTGACCGAAGTTCCAAGTATTTTCTTCTCTGCCAAAGAACCCGGAGGTCTTCCTAGGTCTTCCCTCTGGCTTGGCCTTCAAGAACTTATATAATTTTTTTTTTAAAAACAAGGATCCCTTTCGTTTAGTTTTTAAACATTATATTTTATTTTATTTTTTTCTTTGGCTGCGTTGGGTCTTTGTTGCTGCGTGCGGGCTTTCTCTAGTTGCAGTGAGTGGGGGGCTACTCTTCATTGCGGTGCATGGGCTTCTCCTTGTGGTGGCTTCTCTTGTTGTGGAGCATGGGCTCTAGGTGTGCGGGCTTCAATAGTTGTGGAGTGAGGGCTCAGTAGTTGTGGCTCACGGGCTCTAGAGCGCAGGCTCAGTAGTTGTGGCACACGGGCTTAGTTGCTCCGCGGCATGTGGGATCTTCGGGAGTAGATCTTAACCACTGTGTCACCAGGGAAGTCCAGGAACTTACATAAATTTTTGAGGGCCAACTTCTTGGTTTGTTCTTTTTGCAAGCTCTGGAGTGAATCCATTTCTGAGTTCCTACTTGGTAGTTTCTTAACGTAAGACCAGATATTTCATTCTCATTCCATGTACAAACAAGGCTCAGGCTGCCACCTCTCTGTGTCCAGCTGGGTTGTTATTTGACAGGTGTGATCCCAGCTCTAGTGCATACTGCTCTGCCTGCATGGTTGTCTTTAAAGAGGCAGAGTTTCCACCCGGCCACTACAGAGGAGAAAAAATTCAAATCCTGTGGCATTCTTAAACCATCATTAATGCAAGAGAATGTTACCTAAACACTTATTTTAAACGAGGAAACATTCAAAGTTATTGTTTTAAAAAAACCCAAAAACTCGTAACTTCCCTGGTGGCGCAGTGGTTAAGAATCCGCCTGCCAATGCAGAGGACACGGGTTCAAGCCCTGGTCCTGGAAGATGCCACATGCCACGGAGCAACTAAGCCCATGCTCCACAATTACTGAGCCTGTGCTCTAGAGCCCGTGAGTGCCACAACTACTGAGCCCGCGAGCCACAACTACTGAAGCCCATGTGCCTAGGGCCCGTGCTCCACAACAAGAGAAGACACCACAATCAGAAGCTTGCGCACTGCAACGAAGAGTAGCCCCCACTCGGCACAACTAGAGAAAGCCCGCTCACAGCAACGAAGACCCAACGCAGCCAAAAGTCAACTAAAAAGAAAAAAACAAAAAAAAAACTCCAAAAAACAAAACTTACTGCATAATACCCAAAACTGTACTTTTGTTCTTTTAGGTATTCTTTTGAAATGTATCTAATTGTAAACTTGAGTCTAAGATAAGTAACTCTTGGCCTGAGTCCACAGATCACTTCTTAAAACTACTCTTCTTTCTCCTATCTTTTCTTTTAACCCCCTTGTCCTAACCACATACCTCTTCCCCCTACTCCCTTCTCAATAACTATAGACCCTCCTCTCAAAATGTTCCTAAATCATAGCCTCCCTTCTTAACACGTTTTTTCCAAACCACAGCCCCTGGCCCTTTCTTTCTAGTTACCTCATCCCCCCAAACCACAGCCCTCCTTTTCAAGACTTCTCTTTAAACTCGTTTCCCAAACACTGTCTCTTTCCCAAAATCTACATCCCTGAGCTGCAGTCCACTCCCTGAAACCCAAAGACACACATGTCCTCTCATTCACCAATGGGGCTGAGACTCTCTCTGGGAGAGAAGTATCAGCGTGTTATGACCTGTGGAGGATGTGGAGAAAGGTGAGGAAGTTGCTGTGGAGAGAAATGTGAGAGCCATGATTTAGTGCCCCCTGAGTACGCCCCAGGCTGTGGGCAGCTCCCTTCACTTGGCTGGCCTTTGATTTTCTTATCTGGCATGTACTCAGCCTCTGGCTCATAGGAGGCTCTCAGCAATAATACTTATTGGCTCGATTAAGTGGTCGGATGAAGGACTAGAGGATGAAGTGACCTCCAAGCTGCTTTTGATTCTGTGTAGAATGCTAATGTGCACGTGGTCAAGATGGAGAAGATCAGTAGAACTTTGGAAATTTGAATTACCTGACCAATTACTTCTGTTTTGTTTTTCACTTTGTGTAGTTAGAGTCTTTTTGTGTCAAGGAGAAAAATAAATGGAATTTTACTCGGGAGAGATATAAGACAGTTACTTTCCCCTTTGGACTCTGACTCCTTGATATCTGTCAGTGGGCTGCTAATGAAAATAGCTTCAGTTCTATGGGAATAGCAGTGAGAACGATGAAATCCAGAGATATGACCTCAGAGCACAGGATGTCCAACCAGGATCGTTCTAAATTGCTCAGAAGGCACCAATGAAAGCGAAATGCCATTATTAATAAATATTTGTTGATTGCTTAAAGAACATGAATACTGGGTCTACCTCTAATAAAGATATCTTGTAGCTCTAAGCTTATATACCAGGGACCAAATGTAAATAAGCATGGTGGTTTCCATGAACAAGTAACCCCTTCCAAAAAGTTCTAAAAAATTTTTAACTCAAAATGGATCATATATAGATATGTAAAAAGTGAAACTATACAACTTTTAGAAGAAACCATAAGAGAAGGTCTTCATGACTTTGGATTGGGCAAGGAGTTCCTAGATAAAACACCAAAAGCGTGATCCACAAAAGAAAAAAATGACATATTCGTATTCAAAAAAATATAAAACTTTGTTCTTTAAAAGACGTGCTAAAGAGAATGAAAAGACAAGTTACAGACTGGGACAAAATCTTTAGAAATCACATATCCATCAAAGAACTTGTATCCAGAATATATAAAGAACTCTTAAAATTTAGCAATAAGAAAACAAACAACCCAATAAAACTAGGCAAAAGATTTTGACAGATTCTTCACCAAAAAAAGATAGATATATAGGTAGAGAATAAGTACATGAAAATATGCTCAAAAATATATTGGTCATCAGGGAAATGTAAATTAAAACTACAAGGTAGTTTATTAGAATGGCTAAGAATAAAAACAAAACTGACACTTCCAAGTGCTGGCAAGGATGTGGACAAACTGGAACTTTCAGACATTGCTGATAAGAATGTAAGATGGTATAGCTATTCTCCAAAACAGTATGGCAATTTCCTATGAAATAAACATACACAAACCATATGACTAGGAGTCCCAGTCCTAGTTACTTTTACCCTAGAAAGATGAAACTCAAGTTCGCATAAAAACCTATATCCAAATGTTTATAGAAACGTTTATGATTATTGATAATTGCCAACAACTGGAAACTACAATATCAATGATTTTCAAATGCATTACACTAAGTGAAAGATGCAGAACCAAAAGGTTACATAATATGTAATTCAACTTACATGACATTCTGGAAAAGTCCAAACTATAATATGGAGTTACTACAGCCTGAGGGCAGGTGGATTTTTCCAAAGGGGAAGAATTAAGGACATTTTGGGGGTGAGGAAATTGTTCTGCATCCTGACTATGGTAATAGTTCCATGACTTTGTGCACTTGTTAAAACTTACAGAATTGTACACCAAAAAAAAAAAAAAAAAAAAAAAAAAAAAAAAAGAAATGGGGTTGGGGGTAGTTAATTTACTGTATGTAAAGTGAAAAAAAAAAAAAGTTCTGCGAGTAATGAAGGTGAAAAAAAAACTGGTCAGGAACAACCCTTGGTTAATCATGAAGCTTTAATTTTTACCCAGAATAATCCTGTTTTTGGTGCTTAACTAATAGCATAATGAATACAAATGAACATTTTCCTGATACTATATTTACATAGCAGCTAAGGTGACCCTTAAAGACATTCCCAGACAAGGGGCAGCTCTATCTCCTTGCCTTTCCCAACCAAGTTATCTGACACTGAAGATCCTATGACCTCGGGAGAATTATGACTGCCCAGCCGAACAAAGCGTTGATAACACCATGGCCTGCACTTTTCACCTGAGCAAATGTCACCAAGACCTCACACCTGTCATCTGCCTCGGTGAGTGTGCTGGCCTGAACGCTGAGTTCACAGGAGGCATCCACAACCTCCTCCCCAAATCCTCCCTGGCCTTGCCCCACGGATTAGCCCCTACTGTGATGACAGATGAGACCCAACCCGGGTGCTGCCTCTGGGCTGGGCTCAGCTGGGACAAGCTGGATTTAGCGCTCCATTTCTTTCCCTCACAAAGCCTATCTGTAACTCCGTGACCATTTATTGTTTAGGAATTAAAGGTCTCCTTGAGAGTCTTTTGTGTCCTTGCTAGGCCCTTGCCAGGCTACTGCTACTGCTCTTCCTCTGCCAGCCTAGGGCCTCATTCTGAGGCTCTAGGGAAGTGACGGAGAACTTCAGTGCTCACATCCCAGACTTAGCCTCTATTAGTTCTTCAAGGACCACCCTCCTGAAAAATTATCGGAGTCCCAGGGGAACATCTTGGAGTCTTGGCCGCCCAGGAGAGATTCTGTGTTTTGGTAGTCTTCTGAAGTTTATTATATGAATTATTAGTCCTCCATTGGAGTCTGTCCTATGTCTGGATAATGAATAAGTTTCAAAAAAATGTAACTACCAGGGGCTCCAGTTGGATTTCCAAGGCTAATAGAATTGTGTTCTTTCTCTCCCCTTCCCGCCCCCGCATCTGCCACCGAATATATTAAAAGCTGACCCGCCAAAATTGCTTTCCTGCAGAAATTACCTCGGAAATGGAGCTGAGATTCCAGGGGTCCTGGCCTTGGAGAGAATCTAATCCAACAAGACAGGCAGAACGGAGAAGCCTAGGAAGACTTAAAGTTGGCAGGCAAAAACTTCACAGCTAATTTGGAGGGTAAACAGAAAAGTCGTTCCGCAAAACGTTATGGCAGAGGAAGGGGCCTGGGGAGATTTGCGGAAAGGAGCTGCCCTTGCCACCTACACTTTCCTCTCTTGTGCTTAGCATTCAAGGACAACAAAACATCCACCGAAAGAGAGCTAGTCCCTGCCCCAGGATTCACGTAGCTTCGCTCTGTTCATACCAGATCTCCAACAATACCGTGGCTTCCTACCAAGTTTTTAAAACTTTATTTTGATTCCCCCTGATTCCTTTTTACTACTTTACTCAGCTTTGGGTCCTGAAATTTCACTTTGCCTGGCAGGGCCTCCCTCTGCCAGAGCTAAGAGAGAACCCACATGGGCTTTCTCTCAGGAGTGGGACAAGACCAGCCATCTGGGGTAGTATCGATTTCTTCTTGTGCTAATCATTCTATCGGTTTTTAAACACTGCTCTTTTAAAGGAAATGTAATCCTTATGTTTTTATATCTCATTTACACTCAATTTAAGAAAGCTCTCTTTTGGAAAGAGTCACGTGAGTCATGTGATGTCCAAACAGCCTTCTTCTTTTTTTTTTTTTTTAAGGTTATTAGCCATAGCTTGACCTTCCCTGAAATCACCTGCTCAAGCCTAAGCACTATTTCTTTTTTTATTTTAAATTTTTTGGCCTTGCCATGTGGCATACGGGAACTCAGTTCCTTGATCAGGGATCGAACCTGTGCCCCCTGCATTGAGACTGTGGAGTTTTAATTGCTGGACCACTAGAGGAATCCTCCAAATAGCCTTCTTGAGCCTCTAGAACTCTTCTCCTGGAAGATGTGTCATTTCATGAGCTTTATCATGAGCTTCTAGAAGTCTTCTGTTTCCGAAGTGGGAAGCAATGTTTTCTCACTCTAAATTGAAAATCCAATTGAACACACACGCACATACATACATATGTACACAACTTGCAATTTAGGTGAATGCCAAGGAAGTTTAGCCCTGAATTTTCAGCTAACGCCTTCTCTCACACAAGCATGGGAGAGCATTGAAATTTTGGAATCTAGAAGGAGTCTGTGGTGTGTGCTAACCCTTCATTTCTCTAGCATCAATAAGCTCTGACTCTGTAGCAAGTCACATCACCTGGAAGCCACTCATTTGAATGGCTGAACTCACGGGCTGTGTGGCAGACACCCTGTGTTTGAATCCTGTCGTTACCCTCTTAAGGTGGTGTAAATATTAACTGAGTTAAAACAGGCAAAACAATTAATGCAACGCCTGATTGTCACCACTGAGAACACATTAGCTGTCACCACTGAGAACACATTAGCTGTCACCTCTAGGCTTTTGCACACTGCTCTTAGCACTTTTGGGGAACAATAAAAGAAACTGCTTTATCACAGGAAGATGTTCTCGCCATTATTGTAAAAACTGATTTTGGAAATACCACTTGCTTTGCCTTTCCATGTCCCTTATGGAAAATACTCTTTTGTTAAATTCATGTGACATCATTCAAGCTGGAAAAACAAATTTATGTCTCATGATGAACTGGCAGTCTTCCTTTAGTGAGGTAAATGCAGGTGAATGACTGATTTTTAATTCTTATTTTATTTTTTGCTTTGGAGGCCAGGAAGTCATGGTTTATATTCAGTTGCAGTAGTAATCCTGAGTTTCATAATAATAATGGCTAAATAATAACGCTCATTAAAAAAAGCTAAAGTTTAAGCATTTTTGAGTGTTATTGTCTGATAATTTGTACTAGCTCCAAAATGAAAATGAAAGAAGGGCTATTATTGCTAATATACCTGTAATTAATAGACAGGGTCTTTTAGAGCTACTTGCTTTATTTCTGCCCTATGACGTATATTATATCCTCCTGATATAAACTGGATGAAAGTACAGTCTAATGTTACCGATTTCAGCAGCTGTTAAAATTACACAGTAATTGTCCATTCACACTGTAGAGTTACACCATGGTGAATTTCCTGCTAGTGTACAGGAAGAAAATCAACATTTAGGCACTAATGAATACGCATGAAATCAGATACACAAACACAAAATATTCTGATTGACATTTCCTTTTTTTGCCTGTACCCCAGTGCTCTTTAAAAACATAGCCAATGGACTTCCCTGTGGCTCAGTGGTTAAGAATCCCTGCCAAAAAAAAAAAAAAAGAATCCCTGCCAATGCCAGGGACACAGGTTCAAGCCCTGGTCCAGGAAGATACCGCATGCCACAGAACAACAAAGCCTGTGCACCACAACTACTAAGCCTGCCTGCCACTACTACTGAAGCCCGTGCGCCTACGGCCCGTGCTCCACTGCAAGAGAAGCCACTGCAGTGAGATGCCTGCACACCACAACAAAGAGTAGCCCCTGCCCTCCGCAACTAGAGAAAAGCCCACGCGTAGCAACGAAGACACAATGCAGCCAAAAATAAATAAATAAGTTTATGAAAAAACAAAACAAACAAAACATAGTCAAGGCTTTATGGGAAAGTTCTTGATTCTCTATTTCTTCAGCATCCCTGTCTGTACCCAATAGTTACTAGTTACTCCAGACACCCCAGACCAGAGGACAGTAAAGGAGGGCCCAAACAAACTGGGCTTATAGTTCCTGTAGACTCCAGATGGGCTTTATTTATAATTTATTTTCTGAACTGGGATATCTTTGAAAGTGAAAGGGGGCACAATGAATAGTTTTGCTGGGACCATAGGTGTAAACATATCCTAAATAAATCAAGATGTATGATCACTGTACTTAATAGGATGGGATTAGTAGGAACCCACTAGCAATGGTTCCTGGGGCACTGGGAAGGCCTCTGAATCAAAATATCTCTGTACCTCCCTTTCCTCATTGGTGACTTAAATTTCATCAATACTGATTCATTCATTTTGATTAGACGTCCTCAGTGAGGGGTTAACCCCATTCCCCACCCAAGGGGACATTTACTAATATGATATTTTTCACTGTCACAACTGGGAGGGGTGCGGCTACTGGCGTCTAGTGGGTAGAGATCAGGTTGCTGCTAAACATTCTACAACGCATAGGATAGGCTCCCATGACAAAGAATTATCCAGCCCCAAATGTCAATAGTACTGAGGTTAAGAAATTCTGCTTTGGATTAAGCACTGTCTGTCCTCTGGTTTCCATTTGAAGACACCTGAGGGTCAAGAGAATGAAAAGACAAACTACAGACCGGAAGGAAATATTTGCAAAAAATGCATCCTATAAAGGATTATTATCCAAAACATATATTAAGAAAACCCCTCAACAGTAAGAAAACAAACAACCTGATTAAAAATTGGGCAGGAGATCTGAACGCACATCTCACCAAAGAAGATATACAGATGAGAAATATGCATATGGGAGGATGCGTGGCATCATTTGTCGCTAGGGAATCGCATATTAAAGCAGCGAGATACTACCACACACCTATTAGAATTGTAAAAATCCAAAATACTGACAACGTGAAACGCTGGCAAGAATGTGGAGCAATGGGAACTCTAACATTCATTTCTGGTGGGAATGCAAAATGGTACAGACACTTTGGAAGAGAGCTTGGCAATTTCTTACAAAGATAAACATTATTCTTACCATACGATCTAGCAATCACACCCCTTGGTATTTACCTAAGTGAGTTGAAAACTTACGTCCACACAAAAACTTGTACATAGATGTTTATGAAACTTTATTTCAGTTGCCAAAACTTGGAAGCAACCGAGATTATCTTTCAGTAGGTGAAAGGATAAATAAACTGGTACATCTACACAGTAGAATATTATTCAGCACTAAAAAGCAATGAGTTATCAAATCATGAAGAGACAGGGAGAAACCTCAGATGCATGTAACTAGGTGAAAGAAATCAATTCGCAATGGTTATGTATTGTAGGATTCCAATTACATGACATTCTTTGCAAGGCAGAATTTTGGAGACAGTGAAAGGATCAGGGGTTGCCAGGTTTAGGGAGGAGAGAGAGGAATAGGCGGAGCACAGAGGATTTGTAGGGCAGGGAAATGTTTCCATATGATGCTACAATGGTAGATATAGATACACGTCATTTCACATTGTCAAAACCCTTAGACTGGACAACACCAAGAGTGAACCCTAATGTCAACTATGGACTTTAGGTGATAATAACATGTCCATGTTTGTTTGTCAATTATAACAAACGTACAGCTCAGTGGGAGATATCGATACGGGGGCAGGGGTGTATAGGAAATCTCTGTACGTTCTGTTCAATATTGCTGTGAACCTAAAACTGCTCTACAAAGATACATGAGGGGAAACTCATAAGTCCCTCATCCTTTGTACTGAATGATTTTATCAAATGGTAAGAGAAAGTGACAGCTTTTAAAGGGGGTGTCGATGTCAAAGTATCACCAGCTTTAGACTTTTGCCTACATCGACTCTACTATATTGAACCGGAAGGTGGTCAGGAAATGAGGAGGTGACTGCAACTCCCTGATGCTTTCAGAGAAGTTAGCACAATCATTTATTCATTTTATAATCTGCCCTAATCTGGCCTAATCTAATTAACAGGATGGACAAAACCAAAACCAGATGATAAGAACGATTGGGCTAAGATCATTAACCACAGTTATTTGCGTTTGTTAGAGGACCTACTCTCCCCTTTCATTTGTGGGGTTGGAAAGTTGGCTCTCAGAGCTTCTCTTCCTGGATGTCCTCTGCAAATGTACTTCTCTCCCCGCCTGGATGACATGTGCATTGGAGGAGTTTCTGGAATAGACATTTAATAGCCTCTAATGATTTGTGAAGGAAATTAGACAGTGTTGCCAAAAACATCAGAGAACCAATCGTGCAGCAGTCTGGGTCGAAGGGTAAGGATGTCACAGAGAGAGGGTTAAGGAACTGAGAAACAAAGAAGGAGCTGAAATATCCTACTGGTTAAGGAAATCTAAGTCCGAGTGAAAAACACAGGGGCCATGTCTTCAAGTTCCCTAATAGCTGTGTTAAATGACGTCTCACACTCCTTTGACGAATTACTATTTTACTGTAGAGAAGCCACATCACACTGTCCACATGGGTCAAGCTTCCCTTTATAAAACCTGGCCCCAGGTCCCCAGACACCTAGTGTCCTAACGAAGCGCAGCAGGAACTTTAATTTGTGCCTAGGCATTTACAATCCACATATTCTCTATGGCACGCTGCCAATACACTTAAAAAAAATCACGTAGACGTTACACAATTTCAAGTATTTCTTGAAATAGGTAGGCCACTGACTCGGTATGGAAGCATTCCTTTTTGTATTGCTTATTTGGAAGAGAATTTGCCTGTACCAACAAGACTGCAAATTGGCATGTAATATAAATTTATTGAGGGTTAGAGGTGTGTCTTTTAACAACCGAATATCCCCACCGAACCTAGCACAGAGGTCTGTATATTGTCAGCACTTAAATATTTCTTGAATCAGTGCACAAAGGAATTAACCCAAATTTCAGTGAAGCTGGAAGGGACCCTGAGTGATCTGCATGCTTCCCCTTCTGGAATGAGCTAACGGGACACGCGCACATGAAGGGTTCTTTCTTCCTGGACTTGCTTTTAATATAGGAACAACAGGGTCAGTCCCTAATTCCTGAGGATCCATGGGGAATGGACGCTCACAAGCAAGCTCCCAGGTTACAGAATGCTCCCAAACAGCAAACTCGCTAAGGACAAAAGTGTATCTCTTATCAAGGGCCTTCAGCAGTCAAGCCAGCCATTCAGCACAGTCCTGGGTCAGTAACCATATAGGCGAGGCAGCACAGGAGGTTCAAACAAAATCAGATACAAAGGGAGTAAAATCACTCCTTCTGAGAATTTGTGTTCCCGAATTGACATACAGATCTGATTAGAAACAAAACCATTCTTCCCCCACCCCCCCCATCCCCCGTCCAGTCAGGGACTATAAGGCTAAACCAAAAGACTTCCTCTTTTTCATGATTGGATAAATGGGGAGTTTCTGAAAGGTGAAGGGGGCAAAATGAAAATACGACACAGGTATTGTTAGAGAATTTACAGCATGAGCAAGCAGTTCATTTTTCCTTTTGACTTATGTAGCCTGTGACTGATGACTGGTCAGTGACTAAGCAAGCACAGACAAGTGTAAGGAAATGAGGATTAGTTCTTATCAACTGGGATAATCATATCAGTTGAATAGTGATTAAGTGTGCTGTGTGTCGGCACAACTGTAATTGAAAGTAGTATTTCTACAATACGGACCTTGGGATTGCTTTTAGCACGTTCCCCACCTGGAACAAGACTTCGGCCCTCTTCATCACACACACATTTAGCGGGCAATACCAAGGACCAAGCACTAGGTACTGGAGAAAAAGAAAGAAAGGATGAAGCAACTGCCTTGTGGAAGGAGGATTTTGTGATGCCATCACAACCTAAGGGAAACAAAGAAATTCAATCCTACAATGATCTTTTTTTTTGTCCCTGAAGGGATAACACATGTGTTGGTTGGTCTAATCTCCTTCTCCCACCCCTGACCTCACTCCACCACAGCCTCTTCGAATAGACCCATGATTCAGACGTGATGATGTAGTGGTCTCCAACATGATGGTATATTTTTTGAAGATCCTTAAGTGATATAAGTTCACTCTAAGTCTCTATGTTGGAAACTGCAATTTCATATGCACTTTTCTTGATAAGTTTTTATTATTTAATTAAGTATGGTAGTACCTGATAGCTACACAGTATTTATTATACCTCCTAATTGAGCCTCACTCACATACAAATTTTAATTAAATCTTTAACATACTGTATCATGACTGAATTGAGATGTTATGTATTGAGGTAGAGCATTGATTTGTTTAACAAGCACTGTCAAATAGATTGTCTAATTTACTCTCAATATCACTTAATCGTTGGTTTTTCTTCTTTCTATTCTAGTTATATTTTAAAAGAACTGTTTCCTGTCTTAGAAGTAACATACAGCAGAAAACTTGGAAAACAAAGAAAAACTCCAAGGAAGCAGGTCTATAAGTCATCCTAAATCCTTTCACACAGAGACAGTCCGTGTCATGTTTGGTGAGGCCTTGTGATTTTTTTTTCACATAGATTCATTGTGTGTTGCTTGATAAAAATTGTATACATTATACCCGTAGCTTTGCATATATTTTTCTCACTTAATTTATTGGGGCTGTTTTCTCACATCAACAAAGATTTTGTTCAATGGTAGAATAGCATCAAAGTCCAAGTCGTAAGCTGCTGCATGCTGCCTTGCCATGGTCCAGTGAAGATCCAGCCCCACGAGCCAGGGTTTGTTCCAGATCAAGCAGCCATTTTCTGCATTCTCGGTAAAGGGTCGTCCCCTTAGGAATGTGGAGCTCATGATAAGTGCGTCCTTGACCTTCTGGGCAGGATGGAGAGCTCTTCTATTTTCTCAGGCTTCTGCCTGATAAGGGTGATCAAACAGCAAGATTCAAGATTTTTTACTCAGGAATCTAGTTTATTTGCAGTTGCTTAGACCTCTCATTTGTGTCCTGATTGATCCCTTTACCCAGTTGCCACCTTATTTTAGACACTCACCAACTGAAAACAATACCAATTAACAAAACCCCAAACGCTTCAGTTGGCCCCCTATTTACCATTCTCAATCAGTTTCTTTTCTTTTTTTGTTGTTGTTTCTCTTCCCTTGCCATTGCTACTACAGTGATCAATATCAATATTTCAAATTTGCTGAGGCCTTCATTTCTGTAAAATGCATCTAAAACATGATTATTAGTCTTTAAAAAAATGTAAAGCAAATTTATCTCGAAATCTGCAACGTGTACATGAATGGGTGTGTATATCTGTAACTCTTGTATTTTTATATGTGTAATCTTCAATAAGGCAAACCCAGTTTTTAAACATTTTTTCCCCAACGTATCGGTTAACAGTCCCTGAAGTTATTAGCAAGGTGATTTGGCATCTTGCATTTGAGAGTCTGCTGCATTTGAAAGTCTAGGTTTGTTTGTTTGTTTGTTTGTGGTTTTTTTGCGGTATGCAGGCCTCTCACTGTTGTGGCCTCTCCCATTGCGGAGCACAGGCTCCGAACGCGCAGGCTCAGAGGCCATGGCTCATGTGGGATCTTCCCGGACTGGGGCACGAACCCGTGTCCCCTGCATCGGCAGGCGGACTCTCAACCACTGCGCCACCAGGGAAGCCCGAAAGTCTAGGTTTTAGAAGTCCTAGAAAAGCCTAGATAACTGAAAACAATTTTTTTTCAAACTGTAAAATAATAATAATAACATAATTGCCTTCATACCAGGCCTGTTCTACCTAAGCAATTTTCATATTTTATTTCATTAACTTCTCAAAACCACTCTGCAGTATAATTACTCTTATAAGCCCTATTACTGCAGATGAGGAAAATATAAGTGAGAAATTCTTAAAAGCCTAATTTTGGACAATTTTCACTGCATTTCTCCTATAAGAAACTCAGTGTGAATCTCAACGCTAATTGCTCTCCTTTCAGAGTTAACAATGATACTATTAATAGTAACGTGAGTCATCATACATTGAGTGCACATCTTAAGGAAGTTACTTTATAAACATTATTCCTGATCCTCATGTGGTAGATTGTATTTGTAGCCACAATACATCTCCCTTCCTTCCACTTGCTCCTCCGCACTGTGACCTTGCTACTTCCCCATCAAGAGAAGTTAATTTCTCCATCCCCTTCGATCTACATGGGCCTTGTGACTGCTTTGACCAAGAGAATATGGCAGAAGTGACATTGTGCCAGTTTCGGGACCCAGGCCTTAAGAGCCCGGCTGCCTTCACTTCCTGTCTCTGGAACACTTGTTGCTGGAAGCCTGCCATTATATTAATATAAGAAGTGTGACCATGATGCGGCAAGAAGCCCAGGCTGTATATAAAGGCCCAGGTGTAGGGAGTCAGCAAACTATAGCCCATGGGCCAAATCTAGCCCACTGCCTATGTTGCAGGACCTCTGAGCTAAGATGGCTTTTACATTTTTTAATGGTTGGGGGAAAAAAACAAAAGAATAATATTTTGTGGTATATGAAAATTATACGAAGTTTAAATGTCAATGTCATAAATAAAGTTTATTGAAACACAGCCATTTCTTTACATTATTAGCTATGGCTGCTTTTACACTAATGGCAGAGTTGAATAGTTGTGACAGAGAACATGTGGCCCTCAAAGCCTAAAATATTCACTATCTGGCCCTTTACAGGAAAGGTTTGCCATCCACCACCCCCCAACCTTGAGGATGAGAGGGAAATGCCAGGAAGCACTAAGGCACTAATGCACACGAAGGTATACCTATACCTATGACATGCATCTCTGACCGCCAGCCCAGCAAACTCAACAGACGCCACGTGGAACAGAGGCAAATTGCCCAGCTGAGCCCTCCCCAAATTCCTGACCTACAATATTAAAAGCAAAATAAGTGGCTGTTTTAAAGCAGTAAGTTTTGGTAGCTGGTTACATGGAGATAAATAACTGAAACACCTCACAATCTTACCCTACAAAAGTAAGTATTATCCAACTATTTAAGATGAGGAAACAGAGGCGCAGAAAGATTGAATGACTCATTCAAGGTCACACAGCTGGTAAATAGGGAACTGGGATTTCACCCCAGGTCCTTTCACTTCCTAAGCTTTATTTATGACACAATTAACACTGTAATATTTGACCTTTTCTCTACTGCTATTCATTTTTTTTTAAGGGCAGATATTACTTTATGGAGAGCTGCTATTTCATTCATTTATTTTTATTTATTTATTTTTGGCTGTGTTGGGTCTTCGTTGCTGCACGCGGGCTTTCTCTAGTTGTGGTGATCGGGGGCTACTCTTCGTTGCAGTGCGCGGGCTTCTCATTGTGGTGGCTTCTCTTGTTGTGGAGCATGGGCTCTAGACGCACGGGCTTCAGTAGTTGTGTCTCGCGGGCTCTAGAGTGCAGGCTCTGCAGTCATGTGGGATCTTCCTGGACCGGGGCTTGAACCCGTGTCCCCTGCATTGGCAGGCGGATTCTTAACCACTGAGCCACCAGGGAAGTCCTCTACTGCTATTCATTGTATGCCCCGTGTCAGTCTTCATTCATTTAACAGATGTATTGCACGTAAGCTCTGCACTTAAGCTTTGTGGGGAAACGAGATGAATTCAGAAAATATCTGAAGATTTTACTTAATTTTTTACTTAGTTAAGAAGACCAAGAGTAATAACAATGTGATGATACATGAAACATTTCAAATTCAAATTCAGCATATTTGTTCTGAATCTCATGGACAACAGAATCCCATTCTAGGCAATCAAACTTTCAGAAAAGCTCTGCATTTGAGCCTAATGTCACAGTCTTAAGATTTATCTTTTAAAAAGAACAGGTCAGTGAATAGATAAAAAAAGAAAGCTGATTGAAAGCTCATTCCACCTACCCACAAGGTTAGTTACATGTCAGTTGTTTTTTTTTCATTTCAGATTAACTGTGTTCTTCCATGTTTAAAACATATGTAACGGCACCTGAATAGAAGTTACACAGCTGGAAACCATTAGGATTGAAAAGCAACAGAGAGTAGGAAGCAAAGCCTAGGGAAGGTGATTTTGAGGAACCAGGGGAAGGAATGTGAAAAGAAGTATAGAAGGATATTCCACGCTGTTTGCCAGTCTTTTTCTGAGGTCATTAGTAGAGACGGATTACTCAGTGAAGACCATCAGCTGGGAACACAGCTAGATGAAAACACTAAGGAGAAGATTAAGACAGCCATGGGTTTAAGGCTATTTCTTTGCTTATCAAAGACCTCTTTGCCACCCTACTTAAGTGTTGATGTCTTGAGGGCAGAGATATGACACCCAGTCCGTGGTGTGTGGCCACTGGCTCATACCAGCTTGCAAGAGCTATTGTTAAAGGGCTTACCTGGTGGCGCAGTGGTTAAGAATCTGCCTGCCAATGCAGGGGATTCAAGCCCTGGTCGGGGAAGATCCCACAGGCCGTGGAGCAACTAGGCCCGTGTGCCACAACTACTGAGCCTGCGCTCTAGAGCCCGCAAGCCACAACTACTGAGCCAGCATGCTGCAGCTACTGAAGCCCGTGCACCTAGAGCCTGTGCTCCACAACAAGAGAAGCCACTGCAACGAGAAGCCCGTGCACCGCAACGAAGAGGAGCCCCCACCCGCCACAACTAGAGAAAAGCCCGCGCACAGCAATGAAGACCCAACACAGCCAAAAATAAATTAAATTAAAATTTTAAAAAAAGCTATTGTTAAAATTTCAGAAATGTCTGGGAGTCATTTGTTAAATCTTGGTAGCTTGAAATCAGTCATAGGAGTAGTATTTACACCATGGAAATTGGCAAATGCTGCAAATCAGGGCTCTTTTCCCAGAAAGCCAGTTTACCAGTACTCCACTAAGACAGAGTCCATTATAATGATTAACCAGGAGTCAGCAATCCTTTCAATATGGAGTTTATAATAAAATACAAGCAATAGTTACAATTATGCTTTAAATTATTTTTAGTGACATGAGAAAAAAAGCTGGAATTAAAACCTTATCTCTAAGATAGTCTCAAGAATATTAAAACGGAGCTATGTATTGAAAAAATATTAGAAAGAAAATAGATCAATATCTTCACAGGGGTTATCTTTGTGATGTGGATTTAGAGATGATTTTTGTCTTATTCATTATGATTGTATCTTTCAAGTATTCTACAAGAATTAGGTGTTAATTTCTTAATTTAAAAATCCATTAAAATGATGTGCCTAGGTATTAACCCTTTTAAAATTTTGTTTACAGAGGGGACAGAGAGAAGGGACACAGGAAGAAAGAATGGAAGGGGAGGGCGTTCCCTTTCTCCTCCTTTCAGTCCCGTGAGAATGGGGTTGAAGAGTAATCGCAGTTTGATTTGGGCTAGGGGTTCTGTTAGGAGTGGGGAGGGGAAGAGTAAAGAGGTGGAAAGACAAATGGATAAAGAAAGGCAGCAAATGTAGTAGAAGGAACACTATAATGAGAATCAGAAGTTCTATTTCTAGCAGCTAAAGTAAGAAGCCACGTGATGATCATTTAACTTTGAAGGCATCAATTTCTTCACCTCTAAAGTGAGTAGGTTACACTAGAAAACAATGCATGAATTTCATTCTAATCAAGATCTTCTGTGTGACCTTCCTCTTGAGGACAGCCAGCTTTCAGGGTAGATGGGGGGCAGCATGCAGCTCCCCTGACAAGGGAAATGCAGTGCCAGAAGACTCCAGAGAAGGAATGTTTGCCGGAGAGGAAGGAAGTGAATTTTGGCGAGGTGAGCATAGGAAGGTGTTATTTAATGATGATGCTAGTAGGAAAATTTGTCCTAATTAAAAAACTTTTCAAAGGTATCATCAAAGGGATTTTTGGGGACAAAAATAAGATTTCAGTTTTGTTTTATTTTATACATAGATGAAGAGTTCATGCTTTCACAGATGTATTTTCAACTTCTACCAAGGAATTTCTGCATGTGGTCTGTATGCTAAGATCCCTGGTTATATGTTATAATGAGCAAATTGCGCATCTTCTAACATCTCATATATGCTATCGGTTTCCTGGAACTCAATAATTTCCATCTTGTAGTACTTTAGACATGTCTCTTAAAAATCCAGGTATTTTCTAGGATCACATTATAAAATAGACAAATCTCAAAAATACAGCAGAATTTTTACTGGTTAACTCTGATACCAGTTTAGTTAGATAGAGGTGGAAACTAATAATGCAGTGCATTGCTTTGTATATGGGTTCTAATTATGTATTAGTTATTATATATCTATAATATAGATATTAGTTATATTATATAGATAGATATTAGTTATATTAAGTTCTTGCTTATTTCTATAGATTGTTTTATGTTTATTACAGTTATTCTCAATCATTTGGAAGAAAAAATTGATGGAATAAGATATGACGGTTCCAGACTACATATTTTAAATAGTACATTTTAATCTTTTTATAAAACTTGATTCAAAACATGCCATGTTCATGCCTTTTCCTCAAAGAGCGCTGAGGTTTTTTAATGACTATCAGTGAGCTAGTCATATATGTATGTGAAGTGGGAGCTAGTTGCTTCTTTCTGTTTTAATTGTATTTTTGAGACATTGTAAGAAAAACGTCAATGTTGCCTTCCACTGAGTCCATCTTGCAAACAGACCTGGCCTGGTTTAGCTTCCCCAAGGCGGCCTTCTGTGCTGTGTGGGGCTGGGCGTTGAGGCCACGGACACATCTGTAACCAAACCAGCAAGCGTCAGTGGGAGCTGAGATTCATTTCTGTGGAATGAGAGCCTCTCATTCCTTTGTTCTCGATATTTCCTGGCAACGTGTCCACAAGCACATGCTATTAACAGATGGTGGAAGGCATAATTGGGATTTTTATCATAACATATCCCCCATGCGTCCATCATGCAGCAAAGAAGCAGAGATGTATGGGCTACCTCACTCTATCACAGCAGGATTAAACACATCTACTTCAAACTTCTAAAGGCTCTCACGACAGCCTCGACCGTTCAGTTGTATCTGGCTTTCTATCAGAAGAACAGAACTCCCTTCAGCAGACCAGTTCATATCAGATCCTTTAAAGATCAGTGGTTACTATGAGAGAGATTGGTTTCTGCAGAGCTGACCTGATCTGGTAAGTTGAGGCACATATCTGTGCTGCACAGCTGAGGCCTACGGGATGGTCACAGTCCTGAACTTTGTACAGACAACTGCGCCCCAAAACCCATGCAGATAACAAGTTCTCATTTGCTTAACCCTGTAATTATGTGCTGAGCCAGTTAAAAAAAAAAAAAAAAAGCAGGAGTAAGTATGGGAAAAACTTATGCAAAGAAGCTGAGAGGACTCATTTTGATTTTCTTTTCTTGTTGTTCAAATCTTGCGTGTGTCTTCTCAGTTCAGAATCAAAATTGTCGAGGTCGGCTTTATAAAAGCATGTATTTATTGCATGTTTTCTCAGAGAAAGTTAAAGCCTTCATGATTTATGTGTCTAAAGAAGTACCGTCCATGATGATGTTCACAAGACTCCTGTGCATTTACACAGCTTGCAGCATCCAAAGAATTTAAGGGGCTTTGTTAAAAGTATCTGCTAGTTGGGAATATTCACATTAAGCCCAAGATGATTAAAATTGCAAGACTGTCATCTTGGCAGATGCCTGAGCGCTGCAGTCAGTGAGGTTTATATTTGGCAATCAATGGCATAGCTAAAGAAGTAGCTCAGAAAGCTTGAAATCTAAGATGGCAGTGGTTACAGTTGGTGGTCAGGACCTGGGACGGACTCTGGAATCAGATGGCTTGGTTCAAGTCTGATTCTTTCTCCTACAAGCTAAGTGACTTGGATCAAGACACTCAACTTTTCAAGCCTTGATTTCCTTATTTCTAAGGGGGCATGAAAATAGGACCTACCTCATAGGGTTGTTGTCAAAATTAAATGGAATTATATATTAAAAGTGCCTAGCATTGTGCATGGTGCATAGTATGTGCTCAATAAACATTAGTTATTATTATTCATACAAAGTGATAAACAGGGCCAGGTACATAATTTTCAGGCCCCAAGGCAAAGTAAAAATGTCAGGTCCCTTGTTCAAAAACCAGGGAAAAATACTATTGAAGGTGTTAAAATATAAAGCATTTCTTTTATTTCCTGCCCTCTCTTTCTTGACTGGTTGTGATGTTGTTCTTGTTTTTAACTAGTAGATTTTATGTTTTTAGAGAAGTTTAGGTTTACAGAAAAATCTAGCAGAAAGTACAGAGAGTTCCCATATACCCCACCCCCAGTTTCCTCTTGTATTAATGTATTTATTTCCATTAGTGTGGTACGTTTGTTATCAGTAGGTACACATAATTGTTAATTAAGTCCATAGTTTACATTAGGGTCCACTCTTAGCATTGTACAGTTCTAGGGGTTTTGACAGATGCATAGCTACGTATCCACCATTAATATTCTCCACAGTAATTTCACTGCCCTAAAATTCCCTTGTGCGCCATCAATTCATTCCTCCTCCGTGCTCCCCCAAATCCCTGAAAACCACTTGATCTTTTTACTGTCTCCTTAGCTTGACCTTTTCCAGAATGTCATATAGTTGGAATCATACAGAATGAGTTTTTCAGTCGGCCTTCTTTTACTTATCAATAAGCATTTAAGATTCTTCCTCCAAGACTTCTTGTGGCTTTGATATATCACTTCCTTTTATCGCTGATTAATATTTCAATGTGTGAGAGTACCACAGTTTGTTTATCCATTCACTTATTGAAGGACACCTTGGTTGTTTCCAGTTTTGGGCAGCTATAAATAAAGTTTCTATAAACATTCATTTGCAGCATTTCATTGTGTGTGGACATAAGTTTTCAACTCATTTAGATAAATACCTAGAAGTGCAATTGCTGGATCCTATTGTAAGACTATGTTTAGCTTTGTAAGAAACCATCAAACTGTATTCAAAAGTGGCTGAACCATTTTGCATTCCCACTAGCAATGGATGAGAGTTCCCATTGCTGTACATCCTTGCCAGCATTTGATGCTGTTAGTATTCTGGATTTTTACCATTTCAATATGTATGTAGAGGTATCTCACTGTTGTTTTAAATTGCTGTTCCCTAACGACATAGGACATTGAGCATCTTTTCTTATGCTTATTTGCATCTGTATATCTTCTTTGGTGAGGTGTCTGTTTAGATATATATTTTTTAAATTTATATATTTATTTGGCTGCGTTGGGTCCTCGTTGCTGCGCACGGCCTTTCTCTAGTTTCGGTGAGCTGGGGCTACTCTTTGTTGCGGAGCACAGGCTCTAGGCTCGCGGGCTCAGTAGTTGTGGTTTGTGGGCTCTAGAGCGCAGGTTCAGTAGTTGTGGCGCAAAGGCTTAGTTGCTCCACGGCATGTGGGGTCTTCCCGGACCAGGGCTCGAACCTGTGTCTCCTGCATTGGCAGGCAGATTCTTAACCACTGCACCGAAAGGGAAGTCCCTCTGTTTAGATATTGTATGCACTTTTTAATCACGTTATTTTCTTATTGTTGGGTTTTAAGAGTTCTTTGAATATTTTGGATACAAGTCCTCTCTCAGATATGTTTTTTTTTTTTTTTTTTTCCCCAGTACGCGGGCCTCTCATTGTTGTGGCCTCTCCCGTTGCAGAGCACAGGCTCCGGACACGCAGGCTCAGCGGCCATGGCTCATGGGCCTAGCCGTTCCGCGGCATGTGGGATCCTCTCAGACCGGGGCACAAACCCGTGTCCCCTGCATCGGCAGGCGGACTCTCAACCACTGCGCCACCAGGGAAGCCCTCAGATGTTTTTTACAAATATTTTTCTCCTAGTCTGTGGCTTGTCTTTTCATTCTCTTGATGGTATCTTTCAGAGAGCAGAAGTTTTAAATTTTAATGAAATCCAACTTAACAATTATTTTTTCATCTCGTTTTGGCATTACATCTTAAAAACTCATTGTTGGGACTTCCCTGGTGGCACAGTGGTTAAGAATCCACCTGCCAGTACAGGGGACATGGGTTTGATCTCTGATCTGGGAAAATCCCACGTGCCGAAGAGTAGCTAAGCCCGTGCGCCACAACTAACTGAGCCTGTGCTCTAGAGCCCGCAAGCCACAACTACAAGACTGCACACTACAACTACTGAAGCCTGCGTGCTCTAGGGCCTGCATGCCCCAACTACTGAGCCCATGTGCTGCAACTACTGAAGCCCGTGCACCGAGAGCCAGTGCTCCACAAGAAAAGCCACTGCAATGAGAAGACTGCGCACTGCAACGAAGAGTAGCCCTTGCTCACCACAACTAGAGAAAGCCTGCTCCCAGTAAAGAAGACCCAAAACAGCCAAAAATAAAACAAAAACAAAAACAAAATTCACTGTCAAACCCAAGGTCATCTAGTGTGAAATAATAGAAAAATATATATACTCTGTGTGTATTCTTGGCAGCATTTTTTGCCATTTGAGCCAAGCTCAGATGCAGAAAGGACATGAAATTCAGAAGGGACTTCAGAGATAAACTCATCCAGCGGCTTCTTAACTGTGCTCTGTGGAAACGAGGGATCCCACAAAACTGCTTTCAGGGATCCACAAGCATTTGAGTGAATTTAATTTTAGTTATTTTTAAAACTAAAAATATGCATGCTATTCAAATGTATTATAGATCAAAGCTGGATGCAGTGGTGGTCACAAATTGTGATCTCTTCAGTTGTTTCATTAGGAAATGTTATACTTTTCAACTTATAAATAAAAGTGGTATTCCCCTTTTATCTGTTCTATGTATTGGGGAGCCATGTGAGACTTTATTTTAAGAAAGGGTTCCCTTGGGGGCTTCCCTGGTGGCGCAGCGGTTGAGAATTTACCTGCTAATGCAGGGGACACGAGTTCGAGCCCTGGTCTGGGAGGATCCCACATGCTGCGGAGCAACTAGGCCCGTGCGCCACAACTACTGAGCCTGCGCGTCTGGAGCCTGTGCTCGGCAACAAGAGAGGCCACGATAGTGAGAGGCCCGCGCACCGCGATGAAGAGTGGCCCCCGCTTGCCACAACTAGAGAAAGCCCTCTCACAGAAATGAAGACCCAACACAGCAAAAATAAATAAATAAAATTAATAAACTCCTACCCCACCCCCCCAAAAAAAGAGAAAGTATTCCCTTGAATAAAAGTAAAGTTTGAAAAACACCGACCTATTCATCCTCCTTCATTTAAACCTCTTAGGACAGTATCAGGAATCATAATAGATGCTCAACAAATATTAGCTATCATTATTTCTTACAGATGGAAAGATTGAGGCCCATGTTGACCAAGTGACTTGTACAGCACATCCTGATGTTTAGCAAAACTCCACCTTGTGTCCTGACTCCTAGATCATTCCTCTTTTCACTCTATTGCAGTTACCTCCACATCCTATCCCTGAGAAAGCAGCTAAAATTTTAAGTCTAGCAGGCATGGACTGTTTTTATGGTCCCTTTGGTCCTACCCTCTTCTTGGTCTTACAACTAGTTTGAGAGAGAGAAAGAAAGGAGGAAGAAGAGGAGTAGAAGAAAAGGAAAGGAAGGGAGGAGAACAGAGAAGAGAGGACTTCTCTAAAATATGTTTACAGCACTTATCCCAAAGTCTCCCTACCCAGGAGGTTAAAGGATGAGTTAAAAAGAGTCCCAGATCCCAATCAAAATTCCAGCAAGTTATTTTATGTGCATCAACAAACTGATTCTAAGGTTTTTATGAAGAGGAAAAGACCCAACACAATGTTGAAGTTGAACAAAGTTGGAGGACTGATGCTACTCAACTTCAAGACTTACTCTAAAACTATGGTAATCATGACTGTGTGGTATTGGTGAAAGAATAGACAAATAGAAACAGTAGAACAGAATAAAGAGCCTAGAAATAGACCCACATAAATGGAGTCAACTGATCTTTGACAAAGAATATAAGGCAATATAATAAGGCCATATAATAGAACAGAGATAGTCTTTTCAAGAAATGGTGCTGAAACAACTGGACATCTACATGCAAAAATATGAATCTAAACAAAACTTTACACCCTTTACAAAAATTAACTCAAAATGGATCATTGACCTAAATGTAAAATGCAAAGCCATAAAACTCCTAGAAGATAACATGGGAAAAGATAACATGGGAGAAAACCTAGATGACCTCAGGTTTGACAATGAGTTTTTAGGTAAAACACCAAAGTCAAGATGCATGAAAGAAATAATTGATAAGTTGGACTTCATTAAAATTAAAAACTTCTGCTCTGCAAAAGATACCATTAAGAGAATGGAAAGTTAAGCCACAGACTGGGAGAAAATATTTGCAGAAGATCCATCTGATAAAAAACTGTTATCCAAAATATACAAAGAACACAAAACTCAAAAATAAGAAAACAAACAGCTCAATTTTAAAATGGGCCAAAGACCTTACCAGACACCTCACCAAAGAAGATGTACAGATAGAAAATAAGGATATGAAAAGATACTCCACATCATATGTCATCAGGTAAATGCAAGTTAAAACAACAATGAGATACCACTACGTACATATTAGAATAGCCAAAATGCTGGCGAGAATGTAAAGAAAAATAACTCTCATATGCTGTTGGTGGGAATGCAAAATGCCACTTTGGAACACAGTTTGGTGGTTTCTTAACAAAACTAAACATAGTCTTACCATACGATCCAGCAGTCATGTTCCTTGTTACTTGCCCAAAGGAGCTGAAAACTTATGTCCACACAAAAACCTGCACAAGGATGTTTAAAGCAGCTTTATTCACAATTACCAAATCTTGGAAGCAACTAAGATGTCCTTCAGTAAGTGAATGGATAAACAAATTGTGGTACATCCATTCAACGGAATATTATTCAACACTAAAAAGAAATGAGCTGTCAAGCCATGAAAAGACATGGAGGAATCTTAAATGCATATTATTAGCAGAAAAAAGCCAATCTGAAAACTCTGCATACTTTTTGATTCCAACTGTAAGACATTCAGGAAAAGGCAAAAATTTGGAGACAATAAAATGATCACTGGTTGCCAGGGATGGGGTGGGTGTGCTGTTGTTGGTAGGAATGGTGGGGAGAGATAAATAGGCAGAGCACAGAGGATTTTTAGGGCAGTGAAAATACTCTGTACAATATTCTAATGAAGAATATATGTCATTATACATTTGTCCAAAGCCAAAGAAATAAAATACCAAGAGTGAACCCTAATGTAAACAATGGACTTTGGGTGATTATAATGTGTCAAGGTACCATTGGTAAAAAATGTACCATTCTGGCGAGTGATATGGTACATTTTGATAATGGGGGAGGTTATGGAAGCAAGGGGTATATGGGAAATCTCTGTACTTCCTTCTCAATTTGGTTGTAAACCTAAAACTGCTCTAAAAAGGTAAAGCCTTTAAAAAAAAAAAAGATTAAAAAAAAAAAAAAAGTCCAGGGCAGGATAGGAGGGAGGAAAGGAAGTTGTGGTGGAATTGTGCTCATTGAAACTCAAATCAGCAACTAATCCCTGACCTATGCAAGGGGCACTGTTCTAGGCACTAGAGGATTTCAAAGGGTTGTCTTCAGGAGGTTAAAAGCTTGTTACAGAGACAAGACAAAAAACATATGGAAAGTTAAGTAAAAACAAAACTGTGAGATAAGTAAATGGAATTAAATAAAAATCATTCACAAAGGAGTTAGAACAGGGCCTCTCCTCAAGCCCAATAACTTTTCAAGCCTAATAATGCTACACCAAAATATAAAAAGCATATTCCCCAACTCCCACCCAATTCCTAAGGAGGTGGTGAGCGTAGAGTGATGGTCAAAAGCATGCACTATGGAGCGAGGCTATCTTGGATGAAATCACACTATTCTACTGTCTGGGTGACATTGAGCAAGTTACCCAACTTCTCTGAGCCTTGATAACCTCAGCTGTTAAATCAGTAGTAACATACCCATCTATACAGTTGTTGTGACGGTTAAATGAAAGGCATTTTGGGGCTTCCCTGGTGGCGCTGTGGTTGAGCGTCCACCTGCCGATGCGGGGGATATGGGTTCGTGCCCTGGTCCGGGAGGATCCCGCATGCCGTGGAGCGGCTGGGCCCGTGAGCCATGGCCGCTGAGCCTGCGTGTCCGGAGCCTGTGCTTTTTTTCTTTTCTGTCATGAGAATTCAGAGCCAAAGTAGTACTTTTTTTTTTTTTTTTAATATTTTATTTATTTATTTAGGCTGCGTGGGGTCTTAGTTGCGGCATGCATGTGGGATTTATTTTCCCGGCCAGGGATCGAACCTGGGCCCCGTGCATTGGGAGCTCCGAGTCTTAGCCACTGGACCACCGGGGAGGTCCCGCCAAAGTAGTACTTACAGTGTTCTGATGTTCCTTCTGTGCTACCCCGGCTGGCTGTCATTTTACTGCCTAGTACAGCTTCTGTTCCGACATTTAGTCAATGTTGTAGACCAAAGAGAAGGAAAAATATCTCCCATATAGGTAAAGACACTTCCAAGAAATCAGCTGGGGACATAAACGAATTTGATCTTTGGAGATGATAGCCTGTCATTTTAAGGGAGAGAGGTGAGGTGAAGAGACTGCTTAGTCTTGGGGTGATATAAGAAAGGCAATGGCAGTCACTGAAAACACCAGGCTGTGGGAATGTGTCTTGAAGGAAATTAGGTCTGGCTGCAGACGCTGAGACAAATGTTAAATTTTTTGTCTTCTCTCATTGACCTTGGCTAACAGAGCCGCTGCCATCTTGAATGTAGTTGACCTCTGTGCCAAAAAGAAGAGTGATCTGAGGACTCTCAAAACATCAATTAAATGTTCTAATTTATTTCATTGTTTTCATCTTGTTTGTTAGAAATAGTCACATGGCCTGAACCAACGAAAAAGGGCCGAGAAAGTGCAATATGACCACATGTCAGATTGCGGAGAGTTGGAAATAGCTGGTGAATATTGCCTCTAGTACATGCTGGTGAAAATATAAATATTTGTAGACTGGGATAGATTAGAGAAAAACATGCAAAAGCAATTTCTAGATTTTCCAGCAACCAGAACTCTTTGCTAAGTCTTTATAATATTGTCTTAATGTGGTATCCATTGACACTGGAAAATTACTTTGCTCAGTTGAGCTTAATGAGTGCAACTGACAGGGAATCAGTTTGAACTATGTCTGAAGTGACCCAGTATTGATTCATAATTTTCTGTTTATCACATTTATTTTTAGGCCAAAGGACTTCCTTGCCCATGAGGAATGTTTTATTTTGTTTTGTTTTGACTTTTTGGCAGTGTCACTCGGTTAGCAGGATCTTAGTTCCCTGGCCAGGGATTGAACCTGGCCCTCGGCAGTGAAAGCGCTGAGTCCTAAACCCTGGACCACGAGGAAATTCCCGATTCTTTTCCCCCTCAGGAAGCCCATAGAATTTTGCTGGCCATTGCAACCATACACCCTGGATTTTCTGTGACAATCCTGACTTAAAATCTTCGACGCATTTTCCTCATATATTTGTCATACCATGGGTCCTAAATTTTGGTCAGAAATGAGGTTTCTCTTCCAGAGGTCCAGGAGATCGCCAATTGTTTAGAGTCTAGAGGACAGGGAAGAGCCCACAGCCTCCATAAATGAATAAATAAACTTCTGACACCACTCTCCAACTCTACACATTCTGACACTACACACAAATTTAAAATATCCAGAAATCCCACTTTTGGTAACTTTGTGTCACTTATGGCTGTTCTGAGGGTGTTCTGCAACCACTCTTCTTCTTGTCTTTCATCAATACTTAGTCTACTGGTCTCCTTCAATCCACAGGGCTCCGTCCTCTACATGCTGATCCACTCTTTTCCGTAGGGCAATATAATTTTCACAGTATCGTCCTGGAGTTCTTTGTGTAACTATCTTTCTAGACTAGGAATGCCTTCAAGGTAGGGGCCGGATAAACACATAAATAAATGGGGAAAATCCAAAGACCAAGACCCCTTTAAAAAGGTTTAAAAGTATGATTAAAATATCATTAAAAAATCGACATGGCAAATAACAGAAGCTCAATAAATGCTTGAATTAATGAAGTTGTGGTTTACATATTCTATCCTGAAGATTTCCTATTTTCTACCTACATGTCAAAGTGATTGTTGAAAAGAACACAGACTGATAAAATGAATAAGTCAGGAAGCAAACTGTCATTTATAGGAAGGTTCTGCCCATGTAAGCTGCTTGCTGGTAGTTTTTAGCAAGAATGATGAGTGATTTGCCCGAACCCAGCCATCTCTAATCTTCTCCCCCTTGTGGTCAGTGGGAGACTTGTTTTAAGTGGCTGGTTTGAGTTTCTTTCCCTTGATGGCTTTCACTCCTTTAGCACCATATTCTGACCTAGAGAAACAATCATTCACAGACAAAAATCAAACTCAGACTCCAAATATTTTAACAGTACATGTGGTCTGATGTGAATGCAGAAAGACCCGAGGAGCCAGTCCCTCTTCTTGTGATCTCTTCCTTTCTTGACCAGTTCCTTTACTTCCAGCTCAAAGCCCACCACATCCAGAAAGTTCTACCTGATTTCTTGCTCTTTGGGTCTTGGAGCTCGCCTTGCGGATTCCTCCAACAAGACGGCTATCACTCTGTATGTCTGCTTCCTAGATAGTCATCTCTGCTGGACTGTGAACCCCTTGGGCAGGGCAGGGAAGGTAGGGGCAGGAACTGTGGCTTGCATCTCTTTATTCCAAAACATCTCTAGCGCCAGCTATAGAACAGATGTTCAGTAAAGGTTTGTTGATATAAACAAGTGGCTTTTGCCATTACAACTTTAGGTAGACAGCATAATGCCCTCGGGTCCCAATTATCTCATTTATAAATGTAAGACTTTATAAACTATATAAACTGGACATTAAGTCCCTAAAGAGTCCATGAGTCTGGCATTATTTTTATCATCAGAATATTCTGCAAGGATTGCTCCCCTTTTGACTGCCAGGTCCTTCTCTGTAGGGCTTTTGAATACATTTTGATTTTATAAGGCTGCATGTTGCATGTCATGGTATGTCAATATTGGAGGTGGGAATGAAAAATAGCCCTGTAATTACTAGCAAAGATGGAATTAAAGAGATTTCTTTATGGTATAACTAATTGTATGAATAATTGTTTTTCAAAGAAAAACATCTATTTCATGAAGAGGTCAAAGAAGTTCATATTTACATATTTTTCAATCTGAAGATGTACCAACTCATGGAAAATTCTTGAAGTATTTCTTCCCCTTGACTTGGAGCTTCCTTTACTCAATTTTCTCAACATATCAAGTTTTAGTAACATTTGACTCAAGGACCACAAAACATTATTTAGTAAACATTCAGTTTGTGTTCAAGACATTTGAGGATGATGAAAATATATTATTTATAATATAAGTAAACTTTCCCCCCAAAAGTTTTAAATTTCTACTTTGGTTCCATGAATGAACACTGAAAAATGCTTATGATTGTGAATCTAAGAACTTTAACAGTTCATACAGATTCTGCCATAAAACAAAACTGTGTCCAAACTGTCTAAGATCTAGAAGACATCAGAACGGGTCTAATATGAGTTTCTCAGTGAGACCTCATGAGAATTCCTCGTCCCATCCCGTCTTGGTTTTGTGAGAATCTGCGTCTTGTCTGAGGCAGAGAGCTGTGCTCAGAGTTACTGAAAGCTGAAAGTTTGCTCTCCCTGAGGTAGGGAGCATTCAGAAGTGGGAATGTTTGGAGGAAACAGTTCTTTCAAAACTGAGGTAAATTTTTTTCAAGTTAAAGTAAACTTGGAAGTCCATGGATATTTTTAATGAGCCAGTTTAGGACAGGAGAAATCTTCAACTCATCAGAAAATAGAATATTGATATTGAAGAAAGGAAAGAAAAATAAATTTTTTAGATAAGAGAATCTTTATTCTTAAGCTTTTTTTTTTTTGAAAGAAAACCTCACTACTAGCTTGTAAAGATAGGCTGTTAGATTATAAAGAACTGCATCTTGAAATATAAAGTTGTCAAGTGGCCCCATAATGAGGCCTTTCTTCATCTTTACCTTTATTATTTATTTATTTTAAAGAAAGGTTTTTTTTAAAAAATTTTTATTTATTTTATTTTTGGCTGCATTGGGTCTTCATTGCTGTGCGCGGGCTTTCTCTAGTTGCAGCGAGTGGGGGCTACTCTTTGTTGTGGTGCACGAGCTTCTCATTGTGGTGTGTTCTCTTGTTGCAGAACACCGGCTCTAGGTGTGCGGGTTTCAGTAGTTGTGGCATGTGGGCTCAGTAGTTGTGGCTCGCGGGCTCTAGAGTGCAGGCTCAGTAGTTGTGGTGCACAGGCTTAGTTGCTCTGCAGCTTATGGGATCTTCCCAGAACAGGGTTTGAACCTGTGTCCCCTGCATTGGCAGGCAGATTCCTAACCACTGTACCACCAGGGAAGTCCCGTCTTTACCTCTATTGCACTCTTTCTAGGAATGTAGGTGCATGTAAGTCTGTGTGGACACGATTGCAATTGCTCCTGGCAGGCTAGCTGGGAAAAGGTAGCCCTATTAAAATCAGGAGGGCCTTGTCTTCTGAGGTATTTTATTTTTGCTAGATAAAAAATCTACCGAAAAACCTTACCAAATGTCTAAGCGTGATTTCAGATCTTCTATTTATTATCCCTGAGAATGTCTAATAAATTAAGTTCATGTTGTTTTTGAGTTCTAATAAATAATAAAAGCTTATTAACTTTGTGACCACAAAGACCTCTTTTCTTTAATGATGTGCATGTACTTCCACTTTTCACCCCCTTTGGTCTTTTCCTAGGAAAATAATTGTATATTCATATATCAGAGCCATTGGTCTTTTTTTTTTTTTTTTTTGGTGGCACGCGGGCCTCTCACTGTTGTGGCCTCTCCCGTTGCGGAGCACAGGCTCCGGACGCGCAGGCTCAGCGGCCATGGCTCACGGGCCCAGCCGCTCCGCAGCATGTGGGATCTTCCCAGACCGGGAACAAACCCGTGTCCCCTGCATCGGCAGGCGGCATTGGTCTTTTTTTTTTTTTAAGGCTTTGTGATATGACAGAACTGAAACAGGAGGGAAGGGAGCAGGGTACAACCTTTGAAAGAATGACATAGCCCAAGGACATGACATAAACTGATTAGAACCAAATGGGTCCAAGATGGCAGAGAAGTCAGCTTGCACTAGACCTTGAGCCTCAGTAGACGCTCACTGTAACACATCAGCAAGCTAAATGACACACCCACAGGCGCCATGACAGTTCCAAGACCAACCATAAGGATCAAAAAGTGGGCAGTGGCCCAATTCTTGGAAATCCCCACCCCTTCCTGAAATAGCTGGAATACTCCTCCCACTCATTAGCCTGTGAAATTACCCACCACTATAAACCCCATACCCTGGTGCCTTTCTCACCTTCTGAGATGGCCCACACACACTCTGTCTGTGGAGTGTGTTTCTCTCTAAATAAACCCACTTCTTACCTATCACTTTGTCTCTCACTGAACTCTTTCTGCAATGAGACAAAGAACCTGAGCTTCAGTAAGTCCTGAAACCAGGTGTGTGATCCCAGTTGGAAGACCGTGGGTTTTGGCCGGGTTCGAGTCCCAGAACATGAATTCAAGTCCCAATCTGAGGTGCATGGTTTCAGAACCAGGAACATAAGAGATACTCAGTAAATATGTGCTGACTGCCTGATGGTTAACAGACATCCATTTCTTGGATATAATGAAAACTCCACTTAGGTTATAACAAGGTTATATAATTTATTTTAATCACAGTCATAATTTTACCTAAAGTTTTCATTTTGCTTCCTTCATTTGGGATTTCCTGACCTCTGAAAAATGAAAGACTTAGAATTAAGTCATCAGGAAAAGTCATCTCTAAAATCTGTGAAATAATGTGATGTGTGAGATTTGCTTCAAAATAATCTGGGAGGGGGGCCGGTAGTGGGAAGGGTGGAGATGAACAAGACTGGCCAGGAGTTGACAATTGTTGAAGCTGAGTGATGGGTACAGGGGGAGCTTTATACTATTCTACTTTTGTATATTGAAAATTTTCAATATATAAACTTAAAAAAAAGATTGGTAAGGTGGAGATAGGGATCTATGTACTATGGTTCCTGTGTCTTTCCCAAGTTGTTGTTTTCTTTTTCTTCCTTTTTTTGCTTCTGGGTACCTTACTTCAAAGACAAATGGGAGTGGGGAAAACATCTCTAGGATCAGTAATGTGATAGTACTGTTTATCTCCCTAGCCCTAAGCCTCCTCTTGAGAAGTTTCTAGGCAGAAGTGAAGGCTTCTGGAAGCTTCTCAAAACTTACATTTGAGCTCCCTACCTTAGTTCCCTTTACCTTGTTTTCTAGATTGGAGGAAAATGACCTTTAGTTTCAGCAATCCATGGGAATGTGTGGGGAGGTGTTTCTTCATCGGAAACAAGATAATGGCAGCATTCTTGCCTGAGGAGAGGGCTGCAAGGATCTTTTTTCCTGTTGCCTCGAGGTACACGCTGGTCAACTCAAATCAGCTGCTGCTGACTGAGCAGGGTTTTCATTAATTATTTTGGGAATCATCTTGGCAACTTTTCCTTTTTTTGAGGCTTTGAAAAGAGCAAACACATCAAACTGTTTATATAGCTACTAGAAGAAAGATAAGATTCTTAACAACCGAACTACTGTACCTTGACCAAATTGTATTGTGTCCTGTGGGCGTGGGCTGCCACTGTCCTGACCATCTGATTTGTGAGTCTTTTCTGATCTTGCACATTTTACAGGTCACCTGTCTCAACCAAAGAGAGAAGAAATCCAAAGGTTGTCTTCGTTCTGGCCTTGTGAAATTTTCTCACACTCCTCCAGTGTCTTGGCTTTGCTTATTTAATAATTGAGCCAGTGTTAGCTTTCCTCTTTTTTCTCCCATTGACAAATGCTCAGATTTACATATAATACAATGAAATTCAATATATTTCTAAGAAGTCCACTCTAGGCAGCGTAAAAATAAGCTAATACATTTGTAGCACAACAATAATGTAAAAATTGGTTGTGTCAACTTGACGATTAAGTATTGGTTAACAGAATCAAAGCGTTTTTAGAGCTAGAAAGTTTAAAAAAAAAAAAGTCCTTGGAGTTTATTCTAGCTAACTTTCTTACTTTATACAGTGGAGGTTACTGAGGCCCCCCAAAAACAAAATGTCTTTTCCACCATCAGAGGTCCCTTCACAGAAAACTTGAGTTGTTTTTGCTGTCTCTGAAGAGCGGTTTCATGGAGCTGGACAAGAAGATGAACTGAGTATGTCCATAGTTCAAAAGTTACTGGTGACCTCTAGAAGTTACAGCAGAGTAGAAAAATGAAGTTGATATCCTCGGCTTTAGTTCATGCAAGCCACGTACCAAGGGGTCTTAAGCTTCAGCATTCTCTCGGAGGCAACGTCATGTTTCTATTACAGAAAAAAATAGAGAAAATTCAGCCACAAAAGGATCCAGTTCAAGAATTCAGTTAACGTGCATTTGGGAAATCAAAATATCCTTCTCATATTCAAAGAAAATAATTACTGTTAAAGTCCATTTTGAAAAAGTCTGCTTTTAATAATACTTTCTTTAGAGAATAGACACTCCAAAAAGAATTGGGAAAATAGATTCAACCTCAAGTAAAATATTCTCTGTGCCCCATACTGATAAGATGGAAATGGGGGGAAAAAAGCTTTTTTGAAAAGCACCACTAAATGGAGAATATATTACCAAGTGAAATGCGTTCAACATTTTAGTTCTGTTGAAAGATTAAAATATTTATAAGAATCAACTTTCTTCTTCTTATGAACTGTATATTATTTATAGCTATGTAAAGCTACCGAAAGAAAATTTAAAAAGGCAATTTAAAACTGTTTACATTCACTTATCTTTTTAAAAATTTTGACTTCTTCCAACTACTGCTAGTAGTTTTTTATACTCTAGAGGAGACAGAGCCCACTTTAAGCAACAGGAGTGGCCTTAACCACTTCTCTTGTGGTTTTGGGAGAGTGGGGGAAGAGAAGGAAAAGAAAGTCAGGAGGGTAGATGAAAGGGCTCCTTTCTAACAACCTTTTAAAAGTAAGATTCTTAGAAATATTTAACTCTTGTAAACTTTGCCTCCCGTATTTGCCAAGTGCCTGAGAAAAAGAAATAAGGGAGACTGTAATAGTGGGCTATTAAGATAGAAAGAAGAAAGGCAACAAAGTTAAATCCAGGGAAGGAAGGATGCCTGTGTGTAGACACCAGAGAAGGAAGCAGGTCATAAATGTCGGGACCCTTGGCGCTATGAAGCACTTGTCCTTCCGTTCATCTGCGGATGATGTAAAATAAATAACATCCTACACTTCTTATTTTCATTCCAGTTGGCTCAAGTGCGTGAACTTTGAGAACTGGGTCATCTGTTCTTCCTACTGCTGATAAAAAATTTTGAACTGAGTAATTTTACCATGTATAAGCCTGATTATCTATCAAAAGAATCTTCTGAGAAAATTGGATAGTGAGTGGACCTTTTAAGCCAGAGACATACTGTTGACATTATTTTAAGTGTCCTGGAACAGCCTGTAAACCAGTGGTTTTCAAAACTATTTTCCCTCATGATCCATTGTAAGAAATTTATTTTACATCACAACACATGTATATACACACATACACAGAAATCTAAATTACTAAAATAAAAGTTTTGTGAAAAGATACTTCGCCTTACTAGATATGATGCATTCTGATAGTTGCGATTTCACTCTTTTTTTTTTTTTCAAAAATTCTGGTTTGTAACCCATTACATTGATTTTACCACCAACTAAAGAGTTGAGACTCAGGGTGTGAAACACAGACATGAGCAAATCAGGGTACTGGATGGACTCAATGACATGAGATTCAAGAATATGTTATTCGAATCAGACAAGTTTTGTAGAATTCAGAAGTTACCAACTTTGTGATTTATTTGCCTTAATGTAAGACTTCAAACTTTTTGGAATCAAGAGTTTTTTGTTATCAATATGTGGCTTCCACTGGTAAAAGATGATTTGGCAGTATAGCTCTTTTAAAGATTATACATGGTACAGCAAAAAGAATGATTTCTTAGTTCCAGAAGGTCCAAGTATAAAGTTAGGGCCTGAAATTATAAAGAAAGTGAATAGTCTAAGCAGACAACTGAAAGAAAAAATGGACAGCTGTCTGGAGGTAGCAAAGAGTTCTGAAAAATTTCAAAACTGTCACTGTGACATTGCACTTTTACTACTGAATTTACTTTTCCAAGGGACAATGAACCCTTCCAAGAATTTCCCAGTTAAGAGATCTTAAACTTTCTGTATGCCCCTCTTGATAAATGCAAGTTTCCTCTCTGTGTTACTTCTTCATTCTTTAAAGATATATTTATTGAATGTTTACAATGTGTCCAGAAATCCAGAAACAGGCCAAAGGAAAAAACTTGTTCTCAGCATGATGACAATTCATTAGAGGAATTGAAAGATTAACGCGAGTACCCTATACAAAATAGACAATCTTCCCCAACAAGCAGTGAGATCCCTCTCCTGACTGTTTCTCCTCCCAGGGAACTCAATTCATCCAATGGTAGGCTATTTCCATTGGGCTGGCCAAAAAGTTCGTTCGGTTAATGAATACATTGTTCAATAAAATTCTTGGTGAAAATGAAAAATGTCTCTTATTTTTACTTAAAACCGAACAAACTTTTTGGCCAACCCAGTATATTGGACAACTCTGGTTGTTAGGAAGTTCTTTATATTAAATTGTCTACTCAGTGACATCCATCACCAAATCCTATTTCTGTTCTCACGCAGTTTCATAAGAAGCAAATTTGGAATAAACTCAACTTTACTGGATTGACATCCAGAAAGGATACACATTCCTAAGACACTATGGAAATCTGAGCGGGTCCCATTCATTGGCATCTCAGTTTGAGGGAGAGTACCTCCTGGACTGAATCCTAAAATAGAATCAGAACCATAGGCTATTTTAGTTGACAGAGACCCTGCAAAGATTAATCCGACTTCTATAACTTTTCAGATAGGAAAATGAGTTTTTCACCTGATCCACTGAAATATTTTCTGGGAAACATGATTCTGATTTCACTAAGGACATCAGTGTGAAACTGGGATTCACTTTTCAGAGGTTAATTGTCAAATTTGCTGCAATAGATTTTTCTTCCTGAAGCTGACATTTGATACGGTTCAGCCCCTGAAATAACCTTAAATCTAAAGCTCTTTGTTTGATGATGAAGAATATGTGTAGGTAATATCCCCAACTGAGCTGAAGTTGGGAAGAACTAGTACCAACAACTAATAAATTGTAGTGGAGGCTTTTTAAGGCTACGGATTATTATTGATATCATATAATAATATACTATACTATATTATAATATAATATAAAAGTTTACCAAGGACTTTTACAAACCTGCTTGTTTAAAGCCTCACAATAATCTTTGAGGAAGCTATTTTTAACCCCTTATTTCACAAAAGGAAACTAAGGAAGAATACTCTTTGACTCACAGCAAACTAGAACTGTAGATAGGTGTAATGATTTTCTAATCTAACTCCTTTATTGTACAGAACCTGAGGCATGAAAGGGTTAGGCGACATGGTAGAATCAGGACTAGAATTTAGGAATCAGACTCAGGAGATCTTATTGCCCAAGGTTCTGCACATGTTTGTCAAAATTCTATGAGAGTATTTTGTAAGTCTCTTTAGATGCTTCTAAACATTTATAAATGGAGCCATGCTATACATAGTGTCATTCCACTTTATTTCCTCGCTTGTATCTAACTTGGACATCTTTTCATGTTGATACCTATGTTTCGATCTCACTGTTATTTTTGAAGGGTGAAAAAATTGGTATTCACTACACACAGTCCAATGCAGCCATACCTATTGTTTGTGGCCAGCTTGAGTCCTCACTTGTCCTTGCCCATGCAGTACTGATTATTAAGTATTTTGAAGACTTATTCCTAGCGCTTTCTCTGCATTCCAAAAATAGGGCAACTGAATCTTTAAATTCTTGAATGCAGCCAATCATATTTCTCAAAAAACCTAGAACTCAACAAAGGCTAGAAATATGTGACGAGCCTGCAGATCTTCACAAAGCAAGGTAGACAGTCTAGTGCTCTGGAAGCAAGGCTGAGGTCTTCCTGCAGATGCCTTGGCCAGATTGGAGGGCTAATATTTGGCAACAAAAGTTAACTTTTGTTGGTGGATTTTCAGCAAGAATTCTGACGGTCGGAGCACTTTCCGCAGACATTCTTATCATTTTTACTTTAAGCCTTAATGATAGTCTCGCATAGTTCACAAAATCCAGCTGACCCTTGAACAAGGTGCGGGTTAGGGCAATGGAAAATCCAGTATAACTCCACAGTCGGCCCTCTGTATCCGTGGTTCCGAACCCCTGGATGCAACCAACCACAGATCATGTAGTACTGTAATCTGTAGTACTTACTTTTGAAAAAAAATCCATTATTAGTGGACCCATGCAGTTCAAACCCCTGTTGTCTAAGGATCCACTATAGAATTTTTTCCCTCCCCACCATCTTTGGACACATGAGCAAACAGTTGAACAGAACACCCTTTTGATGGAGCCATCAAAATGGCTGAAAAGGACAATGATTTGACTGAGGGCAAAAACTGATGTTCGTCATTTGATGGTAGAATTGGACAGGAAAATAATTTGGAATTTCTTCTTAATTTTCTCGCCAGCTATAATTTTGACAGAACACAGAATGTAAAATGGATTTTTTTTTTAACTTCTAACTTTCTAACTTTCACTACCCTTGTGACTTCCTTATTCAATTTCATGTGTTGCTGACACCAGTGACTTGAAGAAAAATAAACAACTTCATAGCATTTTATATTAGATTTGCATGATTTTGACTATCAAGATGATAGTCACACAGAGCTGTTGAGTGTTGGGATTTACAACACACTGGGGAAGTTGAATCTCTTTTTTTTTTGCAATAAATCAGAAACCATAATTGACATGAGTTTCTTTTTTTCTTCCTGTTGTCACAAACCACACTCCAATAATAGTAACAATGTAAAAAGGAGAAGGACTGAAGAGAAAGTATATAGTCAGCTTGGTTGAGTAATGAATGAGGCTGTTGGTGGTGATGGGTAGTGTAGTTGTTTTTTTTCAAAGACAATTTTTCTCAATCTACAAGAAATTGAATTTTTGTTGATTTTCCATTGATGCATTTGTTCACAGTATAATACCTGCCATCATTTACTTCGATAACCCCCACTTATTTCTTGCAACTTTCTCAATTTATGGGCAGGAAGAAATAGAATAAGAGACAGAAATACATTTTGAAGGCCTGAAAGCCTTATTTTCGTACTGTATTACTGTAATATCAAGGCAAACTTTAAAATAAAACTTACACTCATCTTGAAACAGAAAACATTCTGCTCACGTTATGACATAGAACAGTGTGTATTGTACCACACGGGTGCTAACATCACAAGTAACTAACAAACTTGTCCTACCCTGAAGGGCCAACTCTGAATACGTCCTCATTCTAACTTTAACACGTCGGACCAGTCAGTATGCTTTGGTTTAGGTTTTCTTATTTTAGATACTTTTATGAAAACAACAAGTATTGCTTTTGATTCTTCCCCTGCCCCTGACCCAGCACACAAATTATATTATAAAATTGTACATGATTTTTAAATGACAGCATAGCCCTCTCTAGAGGTTTTGTTATTCTACACTCAGTTTTCTGTACCAAGAAGCCTATCGTGGCATCTGCATATTTGCTCTTAGATATTCCTTTCTTTGATCTAAGGAACGGAATCCTGTTCAAATGAAAGCAAACACCGCTAAGAGGGGTAATGTATAAAGATGGTGCCAGCCATTAACACCATAGCATAAATTGTTGAATTCAGATAATTAACATTTATTGCAGGATCTCTGAGGGCCTGTGTCAGGCTCGGTGATAGTAAGGACATGTCCCTGAAGAGCATTTGACCCCTGTCATCATTTCATTGGGCAATGTTGGACAAGTTGATTCAGTTTGGGGCTCAAGATCGTCATCTGTGAATTGAAGAGACTGGATTAGGTTGGTAGTTTTCTAAGTCTGGGGATGTTCAGGTTCCCCTCTAGGAAAGGAGAGGGCTCTAGCAGCTCTTGACTATCTTATTTATATATTGATTTTTTTGTGTATATATTGCTTTTCTTTGATATATATTCATCATCTGTATTATTTGCTTTCTTCCTTTCAAGTTTTCTTTTGAAGAAAGAGTTTTGCAGCTAAAATATTACAAATGAACAACTCTGAAAATAATTCTACTAGATGACTTTTAGTGTTTTTAAAACTGTAAAACCTCCAATGACTTTCAATATTCTGTAATGCGATCCTATTTTCTCTGTTTACAGTAGGTAAGCCTCCTGAGGGGATATTGTCATAGAAAGGGGAGAAGGAAGGTGGGAGGTTTCTGGACATTGGCCAGACTAGGGTTTGTGGTGTTTGGTGTATGTCTGGGCCGTGGGTGTGTAGGAGGATTTGGCAAAGTCTAACTTTGCCAGTTACTCAGTTTTGTCAAAGGCTAGCCCTGGAACTCACCAGAGCATGGACCACCTGCTTTGTGGTCGATCCTTCTGAGTGAAAGAAAAATTCCCCCTGAGAGACTTAGGAATTTCCACAAATAGCTCCATTTCAGAGATGTCATCTCTCTCTAGGAAGTGCACTTTCTGCCCCTGGTAGGAAAGAAGTCTAGGGCTCAATAATTCTATGGGACACATCTCAGCAAAAAAAATGTGGTTTAAAAAATAAGCATATGAAAAAGAAATTCTCTATAAAATAATCTTATCTGATATGAAGAAACTCTGAATATAAAACGTATTATGCCTATCGCTTTTCTCCCACTCCCATCTTGGAATCTTTTCTAAAGTTGTTCCAAAACAACTCTTTTAACAAGGTCAAAAGAAATTTTAGGACTCTCTTTCAAAAGTCCTTTAAAGTATCAGGAAGTGCAAAATCACTACATCACTGACTTGAACTGACTGAAACAGAAAAGGGCTGTTGATATTATTTTATGATGCTCAGCTAAAATCTTGGATTGGGGGTAAGGATGGAAAAGAGTGGATGCTCTCTGGGATCAGTTGTCCCTGAAATCCTTTTGACTGAGGACCATAGGTTTTGAGGTTGACAGAAGGTACCTTCACCTTCCCCCCATTAAACTCTGGACACAAGATCAGAATAAAGTAAAATGGGCAAATCTATAATGGCCTCAGAGCAGCGCTTATAAAGCTGGAGGAGATGAGGGTTGATAGTTAGGCCTGGGCGTCCTAGCATCCTGGTGTTGGTCCTGACTGTGATAGCATATGTGGTTGGAGGTCTGAGACATGACATTCGCCTTATAGAGAACAGAGGGAGATCAGTAAAGTAGGAAGAGTTTCCCAGAGATTAGAGGGAAGTAGGCAAGCCAAGGTAAAGGGAACAGTGATGGTTAGCTTGAGGACTAAGGTACAAGGAAGATGGAATTGTCCATAGATGGATGTCAGTGATCTTTGAACTGCTCAGGCTTGTGAGTGACTTCTGGCCAAGAACAATCCTGGATTTTAGGTGTGTGGTAGAGGTAAATCTCGTTTTTAATTTCTCTTGAGATTTCTCCTTTGACCCATGTGTTATTTAGAAGTGTGTTGTTTAATTTCCATGTATTTTGGGATTTTCCAGTTATCTTTCTGTTATTGATTTCTAGTTAATTCCATTGTGGTCCAAGAGCAGATATTGTATGATTTCTATTCTTTTAAATTTGCTGAGGTGTGTGTTATAGCCCAGAATGTGGTCTACCCTGGGGAATGTTCCATGTGAGCTTGAGAAGAACATATATTTTGCTGTTGTTTTATGAAAGAGTCAATTATATCCAGTTGGTTGATAGCAGTATTGAGTTCAACTATATCCTTATTAATTTTCTGTCTGATAGGTATGTCCGTTTCTTCTAGAGGGGTGTTGAATCTCCAACTATGATAGTAGTTTCGTCTATTTCTCCTATCAGTTTTTGTCTCATGAGGTTTGATGCTCTGATTGTTACATCTTTTCAGAAACTTGGCCCCTACCATTATGAATGCCCCTCTTTATCCCTAATAAGTTTCCTCACTTTGATCTCTGTTCGGTCTAAAGTTAATATTGCTATTCCTCCTTTCTTTTCTTTTTATATAAATTTATTTATTTATTTAATTTTGGCCATGTTGGGTCTTTGTTGCTGTACGCAAGCTTTCTCTACTTGTGGTGAGCAAGGGCTACTCTTTGTTGTGGTGTGCGGGCTCCTCATTGAGGTGGCTTCTCTTGTTGTGGAGCACGGGCTCTAGGTGTGCAGGCTTCAGCAGTTGTGGAGCGAGGGCTCAGTAGTTGTGGCACATGGGCTTAGTTGCTCCACAGCATGTGGGATCTTCCCGGACCAGGGCTCGAACCCGTGTCCCCTGCATTGGCAGGTGGATTCTTAACCACTGTGCCACCAGGGAAGTCCAGCTACTCCTGCTTTCTATTGGTTAATGTTAGCATGGTATAGTTTTCTTTATCCTTTTACTTTTAATCTATATGCATCTTTACATTTAAAGTGGAATTTTTGTAGAAAACATATAGTTGAGTCCTGTTTTTGTATCCACTCTGACAATCTCTGTCTTTCAATTGGTGCATTTAGACTACTGACATTCAAAATGATTATTGATATAGTTGGATTAATATCTACTATATTAGTTACTGTGTTTTTTATTCGTTGCCCTTGTTCTTTGTTTCTATTTTTGTCTTCCACTTTTTTTCTGCCTTTTATGGTTTTATTGAGCATTTTATGTGATTTCATCTTCTCTTATTTCTTAGCATATCAGTTATGCTTTTTCTTTTCCATTTTCTTAATGATTGCCCTAGAGTTGCAATATACATTTACAACTAATCCAAGTCTACTTTCAGATAACACTCTACCACTTCATGGGTAGTGTGAGTACTTTATAATCACGAAATAATGCTAATTCCTCCCTCCCATCCCTTTTATCATTTCTGTCATTCATTTCATTTATATATACGCACCCATAAGCATATATACGCATGAGCAATATACACATGCGTACATAATTGAATTCATTGGTGCTATTATTATTTTGAACAGTTATTTGTTAGATCAATTAAAAATAAGTAAAATAAAGGGGTTTTTTTACCTTCACTTATTCCTTCTTCAATGATCTTCCTTTCTTTATGTAGATCTGAGTTTCTGACCTATATTATTTTTCTTCTCTCTAAAAATTACGTTCAACATTTCTTGTAAGGCAGGTCTATTAGCAACAAATTTTCTCAATTTTTGTTTGAGAAAGTCCTTATTTCTCCTTCGTTTTTGAAGGATAACTTCATAGGGTACAGAATTCTAGGTTGGTGTCTACTCTCTTCTTGCTTGCATGGCTTCTGAAGAGGTTGGATGTAGTTCTTATCTTTCTTTGTTCCTCTGTGGGCAAGGTTTTTTCTCTCTGGCTTCTTTCAAGACTTTTTTTCTTTGATTTCTGTAGTTTGAAAAATGATATGCCTAGGTATAGTTTTGGTTTTTTTTGTTTTTTGTTTGTTTGTTTGTTTGTTTTTAATCCTGCTTGGTGTTCTCTGAGCTTCCTGGATCTCTGGTTTGTGTTGACATTAATTTGGGGAAATTCTCAGTTTTTGAATTCTCAGTTTTGAATACCATTCATGAATTTCAGTAATTTGAAATTATTTTTTCAAATATTTTATCTGTCCCTATCTCTCTTTCTTTTCCTTCTGATATTCCCATTATGCATGTGTTATATCCTTTTTGGTTATCCTACAGTCCTTGGATATTCTGTTCTGTTTCTTTTCAGTCTTTGTTCTCTTTGCTTTTTAGTTTTCAAGATTTCTACTGAGATATCCTCAAGTTTAGAGATTCTTTCCTCAGCTGTGTCCAGTCTACTAATAAGCCCAGCAAAGGCATTCTTCATTTCTGTTGCAATTTTTTTTTTTTTTTTTTTTTTTTTTGCAGCACACGGGCCTCTCACAGCTGTAGCCTCTCCCGTTGCGGAGCACAGGCTCCGGACGTGCAGGCTCAGCGGCCATGGCTCACGGGCCCAGCCGCTCCACGGCATGTGGGATCTTCCCAGACCGGGACACGAACCCGTGTCCCCTGCATCGGCAGGCGGACTCTCAACCACTGCGCCACCAGGGAAGCCCTCTGTTGCAATATTTTTGATCTTCAGCATTTATTTTTGGTTCTTCTTTCAGGATTCACATCTTTCTGCTTACATTGCCCATCTGTTCTACTTTATCTATTAGAACCCTTAGCATATTAATCATAGTTGTTTTAAATTCCTGGTCTGATAATTCCAATACTGTTGCCACTTCCGGTTCTGATGATTGCTCTATCTCTTCAAATTTTTTGTCTTTTAGTATGCTTTGTATGTTTTTGTTGATAGCTAGGCATAATGTACTAGATAAAAGGAACTGCTGTAAATAAACCTTTAGTAATGTGACAGTGAGGTGTGGGGAGAGGGGAAGTGTTCTATACTCCTATGATTAGATCTCAGTCTTTCAGTGAGCCTATGCTTCTAGACTATGGACTTCACAAGTGTTTCTCTGTATTTTTCTCCTCTCTTAGGTGGAGCAGGATGGCTAGAGTGGGCTGGAGTTGGGTATTTCCCTTCCCCATGTCAGTTAGGTTGTGATAATACCCTAGCAGGTAGGGTCTGGTTAAATACTGCCCCCTGAGGGCAGGCCTTGTTAGGAACAAAATACTCTGGCATATTTCAAAATGGTTTATTTTCCCCTCCTCCTGCAGGGAGCTCAAGAGGATTTCCCCCCAAATTTACTGTGGGAAACTGGTCAAGCTCCTGGAGGTAAGTCTTACAATATTGTTGGGGTCCCCGTATGACTGGGTGCCCCTGGAGTTTTTAACTCTCAGATTTTTTCTCATTCAGCCTCCAGCAATTCATTAGTTACAGATCAGGTAATTTTCCTACCCAGACGTACTCCTGAGTCTGTTCTGGTAAGCAGCAGCTCCCTGTGTTTGCATGTCTCTCTCCTCAACCTTGGGAGCAGTGATTAGCCCTGTGTCCTCCCTGCTCTTAAGGATCCAAGAAGAACTGTTGATTTTTCAGTCTGTTCGGCTTTTTACTTGTTGTTAGGACACAGCGGCAACTTTCAGGCACCTTATATGCGGAACCAGCTGTACATCTTATTAAATGCCAGTGTCACCGAGAGAGCTTTTTATTGAAGGCGGAGGAATTTAAAATATACCAAGAGACTCCAGCTACCCAATGAGTTCTAATTATTAATATTTCGCTCCATCTAGGAGGATTGGAGCAAGTGTGAAGTGCTTGGTGAGAGTGAAGGATGGGCTGGGGTCTAAGAGAAAGTCTTGCTACAGTCACCAGGCTGCCCAAACAGGGGCTGGCCTTCCTTAAAACTCTACAATCCTTCTTAGAAAGGCAACAGTCACAATGAAAGGATCTAACTTGGCTCAGGCTTCATCCTCTATGAGGCAGTATCAGTAAAGTGGGTGTATTGCTGGTCAGTAAAGTTGCTCAGAGGATTTGCTCTGTGTATGTAACATGTTATTTTTTTTCTCCATAAATCCCAAGTAGGTATCAAGTGTCAGTTCTTTCTGTCAGTTCTAACTCACTGTTACTTTTTTGAATAGGAAGAGATAGCATATGATGTGTCCTATATACTGAGAATGTTTAAGGTAACGGGCTATTCTATTGTAGGGAAAAAGTCAAAACCACATTATATTTATATTTTTAAGTAAAAATCGGCCAAAGAAATAATACAATATTTTAGGTTGTTGATGATATCATAGTGTCTCTCTTTTTTTTTTAAATGTCTGCTGAAGTCCAGTAAAGGATCTACAAACCTGTGTTGAGAGAGCTGTGTTCTCGTAGAGAACAGAAGAGATAGAGTCTGATAAAATGCGCGTGTGCCTCCTAGTATAATAGAGGTGCCTTCTGATTTTGCAGTATCTCTAGTCAATGAAACCACAAGGTGAGATCATTTGGAACATTTTACATTAAATTAGGGGAGGCTAGATAAGGGAGAGAAGCACAACTTTAAAATACAATCTGGTTTAATCAAAACCAGGAAACCATGAACTCTTTGGGACTCAGAAGGAAAAAGGAGAACTTGAAAGCAACTGTAATATACAGGCGCCAATGCTGCTCTGTGACAGCTTCTACTTAATGGGAAAGCCGTGGTTTTTTCCAAGGTAAAGATAGTAAATCTGATTAGGGATCTGCCTAGAACAGGGAGTGTACTCTGATCTCTGGAAGAAGGTTTTGCCCTCAACAGGAAGCCTCACCACATCCTATGTGTACACTGGATGACTAATATTTATTATAGAGCCATGTGATGGAACAGTGAACAAAGGTTGCTCCTGGTCACCTTAGGTCCGTCACCACAATCACTCCTCTTATGGAACGTGACATATTGCCCGCCTCCTAGGACAGTTTTTGAGCCACCAACGAATGTTACTTTATAAATACAGCTCAGAACCCCCAGGAATGTGTTAGGACAACTTATCAAACATACTGTCTCTCACCTTGTCTCTCAGTTGCAAAAGGACTCTCCCAACACTTCCTTCGTCCTCGTGGCTGTGCTGTGATTGGCTGTGAATGATGTCATGACACTGTTTACTTTTCTTAGTTGAAGGCAAGGATTGGAGTGTGATAAGTGTGTCTACATTGTGTTAGGTAATAGGAGAAACTGTACACATAGATCTTGAGCCATGTTGTACTCATTTACTATGAGCCTATGATGTGGCAACTCAATGAAACACACATCATCTGTGTGTCTTTTGTTATTTACAACTTTTGGAAGTTTCTGTTTACCTTGGGTTCTTCCTCTTGGACTCTCTTTCTAAGTTTAGCTGTTGAGCCCTACTATTAACAAGCTGTGTCTTTCCACAAACACAAAGCAAATTACTAGGCACAATTTGAAAAGAGATTTGTGGACTGAGTTCTGCCCTGACCAAGTTTTAAGATAAGTAGGCTTTGTTTATAATTGAGAGTTGAATTGCCAGGTCTTTTGCAGCTCATTTCCACAAAGCAGAAAATGCCTGGAAAGGAGGAATTTGATTAGGTGGTTTTATATCTATCTATATATACTAAACTATCTATCTATATATACTAAACCCACGAGATATCTATATCTCGTGGGTTTAGTAGTATTTCTGGCATTTCTAGAGAGGTAGGAGAAGGCTCATCATAGAGTCTACAAATAACTCTTTAACAGATAAAGAAGAATGTAGGCAATGCTATTCAGCTAGATATCGTGGATTAGACCAAAAAGTTTTTAGGAGAGGTAAATTCTATCAAAATGTCTTCAAAGATTTTTAAAAAAATTTTTTAAAAAAAATAATTTCACCCTGCTCCATACAAAATGTACTGCAGAAATTTTGGTCACACAGTCAAAATAAGAACAATAATTTTCACAATTACTTTAATTATAATTTGGAGGTAGAATGTCCAGTGAAAAGTTATGAACTCCAATTAAGTAAAAATTGCACTTAAGAATCCCAGGGGCATCCTAAGGCAATGCCTTTGGACATTTAATGCCTTCATATCCTCAGTATTCCATCCACATGATAAGCCTCACAAATTGTTGATACTGATATTTCACATGAGATATTTCACATGATTTTAGCATACTCATTAGGAGCATTCGTATATTAAAATATCCCTCAAGGTTACTTCTTGTTTCATTGACAACTTTGGCTGCCTCCGTGGGATTTCCAGAAGTTGCATTATTCTTTAAAGCCATTCAGCACAACTCACTCACTTGAAACTGCTTTCGTGGACAAAATTCAAAATGTGCTATCTTTATTATACACATTCATATTCTAAAAGGTAAATTTATATAGGTAAACATGCTTTAGGATTCTCATTAGAGTATGTATTGGCCTGGAGACTATTAAACTTCTTTATATAAATATTATTTATAGATATTAACCAAAAATTCCCTAAAATCTTGAACTTGAGAGATAAAATCACTGTAAAATGTATTTAAAGTTAAGAACTTCTCTAAGGGATTGTAAATCACTTACCTGTACTGTGCTTTGTAGAATCACAGCTTGGACAAGACCACAAGAACCTAAGAATAACCAATGACCCACAACACCCAGCCTGTCTTCAGATACTTCCTACGATTGAGAGCTCACTTTTCATGATAACTCTTCCAACTTTCACAGGAAAAGTTTTCAGAAGAATTTTACCTGGTTGACTTTGGTCAACAGGTTTAAGCTTTCTGGGTCTCGGGGTCTTTTTACTTGTAAAAGTGTTCCATATTTGTTGCATTTCTACTGTGGATCAGGCAGCCCCAAATATTTTTTTGTCGGGGGGAACCAAGGCAGGGTATAAATGAACAGATTGATGAAATGAAAAAGTAAGCTGCACAGAAATTTTAGTCTTTGGGGATGTAAAGTTGAACAAGACAATAGTCTAAAGGGAGAGATGGGGACATAATCAAACACTTATGAGGACAATACAATGAGTAATTTATTAAGGTTCAGGAAATTCTGGGGACACTGGGAGCTGGGGACACTGCTTGCTATTTGCTCTTTCCCCAGCTCCCTCCCACGTGCAAGCTCAAAGTGTTGATTTCCTATAAAAACTGGATCAGGACTTCCCTCCAGGCGCCTCCTCTCCATGCCCTCCAAAGTCTCTTGCACTGTAAACCCCAGTGAAGGTAGGGACCCCACTGATTTTATTCATCCTTTTATCCATCTCACTGAGCCCAGATTCTGCCTTATGGAGACCCCAAGTAAGTATATATTGAATAAATGAATAAATGAGTCATATCCAGAAGCTAATGGGGAGCTACTCATGGAAGTTATTTAAAGTAATGACATGAGCTTTCTTTACCTTATTACTCCATCTGGAAACATACTTCTGGTAGCAATAGGGATATGGGTCAAAGGAGGCCATGTAGGGGGATATTACAATAATTCAAATAAGGAGTAATGAGGGGATGAAATAGGGTGATGCCGAGGATACTGGCAGGCGGTAGCCTTGATGATTGACTGAGTAATGGGGAGGGTGAAGAAGAGGTTATTTTCTGAGTTCTGGTTTTGTATTTTTCCAAATAAGGCACATGGGAGGAAGAGCAGTTTCTAGAAGCAGACCATGAGTTCCGCTTTGGACATGTTGCACCAAATATGACTGTGGATGGTAAGATTGGGAGATGCTTGCTGGGCACTTATCAGACCAGGTCTGGAGCTGAAATTGTAGACATTGTTGCTGACTCTGCAATACCCGTTCCACTCCTCTCTCAGTGATTTAGGAAATTGACCTCATCTCAAAGGTAGGCCTGATTGATCTAAAAGTATTGATCCCCAAATCATCCTACTTGCCAGAAGTTAGTTCAGGAATAGGCATGTGATCTAATTCCCATCAATGAGAGGCAAGGAGGCTTCTGGAAAGGCACGGGAAGCCAGGCTTTCTCTCTCAGTGGATTTGGATGAGGAAGCCTATAGCTCTGGTGCTGCTGACAACTTTCCTACAGACACAAAGGTACTAAGCCACAGGATGAGGCCAACACTGAAGACTGCAGAGTGGAGAGGGAAAACTCGTTTCCTTGACGATGTTGTTGAATCTGTGCATCCGCCATCTTGGAAGCTTACTCTACCGCTGGATGGCCTCTCACATGAGCGTTCTCATATCTTTTATGATCATTGGGTGAGGATCTTATTAGTGGCAGTTGAAAGCATCCTAACTGAAACGGCTGAAGCTATACATCTGGTGGTCACCAGCCATGGGGTGACAGCTAAAGCCGGAGATGTTAAAGAGATTACCTGGGAAGCGTAGGCTGAGAATGGAGTTCTGGGCACCTTACACTTATTTTTGCATCTAATCTGATTCTAACCTATGAATCAAGATTATTTTTTAGCCAAACTCAATCTCCGTAAGTCTATCCTTTAACAAGTAGCCCTGTGACTCTGAACAACCTACAAATCATTTAGCCTTTGTGTGTTTCAGTGAGCTGAACAGTGAATTGGGAGGACATTGTCTGTCCATACACCGACTGTACATATACACCTATACGAACAGGTTCAGGTTTTGTAGGGCTTGACGCATAGACCATCTTGAGAGACCCTCTTAAAAACTAGGCACGGAGGCTTGGAAGGAAGCAGAGCAAGTGAGGGGCCCTAAGGTTTCAAGGCACATCTTTGTCTGCTTAACTTTCAGGTTGTTGTGTGGAATGAGTGAGATAAAGCAGGTGGCGCGTTTAACGCATGGTAATTGGTCAATAATGGTTAGCTGGAGTGATTAGGGATGACACATAATTTCGATCTAGACTATGGTGAGGCACCGATATCTGTATTTATTTAATTTTTACATTGCTAGTTTAAACTCACTTCTGAGCAGAGTTCTTGCTAACTCCCTCTCCCTCACTCTACCTATAAGGCCCACTTCTCCACTAGGCAGAGGGGAAGGGTGCCTTGGGCCCCTAATAATTTAGAAGCACACAAAAATATTTTTATTTCTTTTAAAATCAGAAGAAAAAAATGACCTTTCAGGTCATTAAATTAAACAATTTAATACAAAGATCAGTATATTCACCTTTATTCCAACGCCGTAGTAAAATCTAAGTTTTAATATTTTCTTATGGAGAATGAAACCCATAAGGCAAAAGTTCCCAAGGCCCACAAAAGTCAGAATGCAGCCCTGCTATCTGCTTCTCCCCTTTGGTCACTTTTTCTGTTTTCCATTATTTTTTACACCTTCATCTCTTCCTTGCCTCTCCCCACTCTTTACTATTTTAAACCGATTATTCTCCTACCTCTAGCATTTTCTGGTCTATATCCGTATGACCATCTCGTGTAAAATGAAAAAATAAAAACAAGCATTTTCCTTGTGTTTCTTTCCTGTCTCAGCCTTTTAATTCCTCGGGTTATCAGCTTTCAGAGTGAAGACACATAATCCCTTTGAGAATGGAAGACTCAGAATAGAGAGTTTGAGACACACCTTCTGAAACTGCAGCCTCTTGAGAGACTGATTCCCAGCAAAGAGTGTTGCCGCTCTGCTCTTCACACTGGAACACAGTGTAGACGACTAACGTTAATTAGGATTACAGGGCCAGGGAGGCTTACCGCGCTGTGACAGCTCACGAGAAAGAGAATGCTGCTGCTTCTTTTGGGTGCAATTCTGAGTGTCATGTATGTATGTATTAATCCTTGGGCTCAAGCCAAGTTACATTGGGGTGAGATGCAATCTATTATTTTTAGGTCATATTGGGTAGGGGCGGAGGCTATTATTTTAGGTTAGTGAGAAGGTAGGTTGGGTTAATTTCAGATGATCAAGTTTCCTGTTATGAGCCTTCCTTCAAAAACTAATTTTGGAATGTTATCATTTATAGTTCACGCTTATGGAGAACTTAATGTTGGAAGCATTCCTTAGATCAAGGGGATTTCACGCCTGGGTAATTTTCAAGTTTTATTGTTTTCCAGCTTACTTGCCTGACTTAGAATTCCTACTGCTTCTTAAATTTCACAAATAAATGCCTTAAAGAAAAAAGCTTACACACTAAAAACAAACCAGTACTTAAACTCCTTCTTCCAAAACCCCACTGTCCTGAGGGAGATATACATAAAGTAAGAAATAAAGTGGCAAGTTTCCTGTTTCATGAATGCCTTGAATTCTAATTATTTCTTAAAGACAGATTGAAAACAAAGGTTTTTATGAATAATGATCATTAAGATTGTAATCTCTAAACTCTTGCATATAAGTCTCTGATTTACCATATAAGTTCACACTGATTACCCAAGATGATTTCCAGATGTTTACTCTCTGCATGTAATTAAATTTTGCTAAAAATTATAACTGGCTCAGTTGCTTTAAAAAAAGAACTGTCAACAGAAACATGAAAGAAGTTTTCACTGAGATATTTTTCCCTTCACGGTAGTCACTCCTCTCATGACAGAAATCTCCTTCCTCAAAAATCTCTGGCTCACTTAAACCCACTCCTGATTTTAACCGGAGAAGAGAAAAGTTGCTCTAAGACATGTGACGGATTGATCACTTCAAGTCCATCATTTGGGAGGAAACTGCCACAGAATTTGTATGACAGCATAGAAAATTGGCACAAGTAAATTATTGAGTCTGTATTCACAGGCGTAAAAGGGAATAGAAATATATGACAATGGGCAGTAAAATTAAAACTTCAGGGAGAATCAAAGTATCATGGAAAAACAGGTAAGAGCATTGTCTGTTTATGTACTGGGAACTGAAATGATAAGTTTGGGAAAACCTGTGTAATGTATCAGCTAGAATGTGGGTATAATGCACAACAGCAAATGAAGAGACAGATGCCACGTGATGGAAAAGGAACAAAAGTCAGGCAAGAAAATAGTTCAAAGATGCATATCAGGTAGAAATCATTTAAATATATTAGAAAGAAGGAGATGGTAAACTAATCAAATGCAGAGGAATGAAGCTGAGGGGAAACACAGAGAGAAGAAGAAGGAGGCCAAATAATTTGACAAGAGAGGAAGGATGAAAAGATAGAATGAGAGCAACCATCAGGCAATGGTTCTTAATGACCTGTTTCTCATGAAAAATGCATTATCCTGGAAGGGAATGATTTTTCTCCTCCCTCACACTACTTTGATTTGTGTGTCTACAACACACCGAGCCCACTGGGAGGCAGCCGATGGATTCAGAGCCTCCAGAATGATCAACAGGAGACTGCCATTCCAGACACCAAATGCAGTGTAAATAATTACATATCAATGCAAGTCCACTAACGTGGATGGGGTGTGTACTCTCAGGATGAAGCAGGCATCTGCACTGTGACAGAAGTCCGGGGTCTTGACAGAAATGCAAAACCCCACATGAAACACAATGGTGATCCAGGGGGAGGAAGACTCAAAAAGGGTAAATGTAACTTGACCCAGAAGTTCTTAATCTTATTCTGAATAACAGACTTTGCATATTTGATGAAAGTCTCAGGCTTTTACCCCAGAAAACGCACATTTGTGTGTACAAACAAAATTGTGTTTATGTCAAAAGGTTTATAGATCTCCTGAAGTCTGTGCTCCCCCTACTTTGAGATCTCAGAGTTCTGAAATTTTAATAGAGAACAACGCTTAATAGGCCACTATTTAAACTACTTACTGATTCACTTCAGTTACAACCTTAGGAATTACTGTAATTACTGAATTTAACTGAAGAGTGAGGCACAGGTGTTGTCCCTCTGGGAAATCTTTATTCAAACATGACTTCTTCAATCTTCCGGCAGGGCTGGATTTTTTGTTTATGTATTATTTATACGTTGCTGTGTTCTAGAAAAAAATTTTGACTTGTAAAATGCATATAATACAAAATAAAAAAATAAGTACTTGGAGGAATCGGGTGAAATAAAAACATGAGTAAAAAGCCCACAAAATTCAGAGACAAAAATTAGCAGAGTATATGTCATGGTAGATGTTAGTTACAATTTTGTAACTTTCTGGTAGCCAAAGCTAAGACAAAGACAGGCTTAATTACAAGACTTATAACATTTGATAAAACAAAAACTAATTATCTATTAGGCTGCGAGTAACAGAAAACACAGCTAATAATGCTTTACATGAATCAGGGGCTATTTTTCTCACTAACAGGAAGTCCAGAGGTGGACACTTGTTCAGTCATGTTATCAGAGACCCGGGCTTTTTCTATCTGTCTTCCCTACTGTCCTTAGGGTGTTGATTTTTATCACTCTGTAGCCTCACTGCCTCAAGTGGGCTGCTACAACTCCAGACATCACATCCATGACCAAGGTAGAGAGAAGAGGTAAGGACAGGCTAGAGATCTCTCCTCCCACATGTATTTTTCATCAGGAAAGTAATTGCCACCCCTTCCTTTTGCCAATTGCCATTGCTTCCTTGCAGACTTCCTTCTATGTTTCATGGCCACAACTGGATCATATGAATTCCCCCCACTACAAGAGAGACTGGAAAAGTGAGCATCTGACTTTTTGGCCTTTACAGAGAAAGGAGGGCAAGCAAGGGCCTTGGGAATGGCTTTGGGTTAGTGTCTTCTACAGACAATATGAACAGATTTTCCTGATGTAGAGCAGCCTCACTTCTGGGTGTCCTCAAAAGGAGGATACTGTGTGATTCCTCAGGTTATGCCCTAAACATCAATCCATGCAGAAAATGCAGCAGCAAGTACTATCATGTTCCATGAGACTTCATGTTTCTCTCTATAGGCTGATGGCTTAGGCTAAGGCACAAATTTAGAAAAGGGAGGTCTACAAGGAATCAAAACTCAAGTTCACAGCCCTGTTATGATCTCGTTTAATTCAAGGGCAACATTTAGCCTAGCTAGTGTAATGTATGGGCAGCAATGTCCTTGTACCACTTCTTTGTAAGTATTATTTCTCACAACTGGACTTTGAATTAGAATGAGACCACAGGGAGTTAGAGGTTGTAATCTCCAGCACAAACCTACCTGGAACATAAAAGCCTACATTGCTGATAAGAGCAGACATAGATGCTTTAACAACCGGCTAGTGAGAGGAGAGGATTAAGTGCTCCTTCTACAAATTCAGAAGCATAACCAACACGTATGCCTGATGGATAAATGTTCTCTGACTGGTGAAGATGAGTCCCAAGAAGAAGAGGTAATCATTCTTTCCACTCTATTCCCTTAGCGCTGCATCTCCGTCTCCATGATAGCGTGTATAGTCCAGATTTATGTAGCTCTATTACTGGTTATAAGCCTACTCATTTTGTAGCCCAAGACCATGCTATTTTTCATATAATAGACAGGTATGTTCTCAGAAATATCTAGAAAAAGTATTCTTTTATTGAACAGTGGGTAGAGGTTGCTTAGATAATATCTGGAGAGACAACTTTGCACAAAGAAATCAATGACAACTTCCTTCATGCTCTTTTTAGTAGTGATGGCTTGAAATAAGCATTATTTGAATTCTTATTGTTTAAAGACTGGAATACTAGATGCAGTGGGTTAGACACTAGAGGATAAAAGTTCAAGGGAAGGAAGATGTATTTTCCCTTGAAGAACCTGTGAACTAATTGTGGGGATGGGCATATTGTATCTGAGAAAGGAAACCAAAACATTTACAAATGCTGTTGTTTTAATAAAGGGTAAATTTGACGTAGGGCAGAAAAAAGGTACAATTAAATTATAATGCTTTTGTGTCTCATTCCATGTCTAAGGTCTTTTGTTTGATAAAAAAGATTAAGGCCTATGACTTGTTTTATAATTGGAGGTGTTTCATAAATAAAGAGTTGGTGAATAGAGTTACCTGACATGGAATTTTAAAATATATTGGTGAAATACATTCTTCATCATGTATAATCAAGCTACATCTTTTGCATTAATTGTTGGTATAGATTAGAAACACAATCTGCTAATTGTTTTATTTTATTGCTATAGACATTAAGGAGGCATTCCCATCTTATTTGGGGTTTAGGAGGAAATGGAAAATGACATCATATAAATTACACACTAAGTTGCAGGAATAACAGGAAATGAAAGATGAACAAGACATGTGAGGAGAACAAAAAAGCTTATTTATTGTCACTGAAAGTTAAAGAATTACGAGATAGGATGTCAGGGGTGTCATTTAGCTGGAGAGCATGAAATTCTGAGCAAAGAATTTCAGATTTCACATGCTAAGAAAAAGAGAGTGAAGGTACTTTAAAAAATATCTGACTGTTGGATTATAAAATCTTTGAGAATAATGACTGTCTTCCAGGTTTACATTTATTCACTCAACAAACTTTATGGCTCTGTGGGGGATCAAAAATAAATAAGAAATATAATCCTTGCTCCTCTATAGTCCATGGTCTACTAGAGAAGAAATTATGTTTATACAAAAAGCTGTAATACAAGGTGGACTGTTTTAAATTCCATGGCAGGAATATAGATCAAGTTCCATGGACTCTGCTATGTGAAGGAGTATCCCAGCTGTACGGCGTTGAGAAAGGCTTCCTCAGAGAGGTGACATCTGAGCTGGATACTAAGGGATCAGTGGTGCTTTGACCTAGAGAGACATCGGGAAGAAGGACATTCTAAGGAGGAGAAACAGTGTGGCTAAAGTGTTGGTGGCAGAAAAGAGAGGCATATGTATAGAGAATAGAAAACAATCCAGTTTATAGGCCCATAAGAGTTCATTAAGTGGAAAAATGAGAGATAAAAATGAAAACAAGCATTGAGGTTAGATTCTAGAGAGTCTGTTAGATTTAAATGAAGGCACTTGGACTTTATTTGGTAGATAATGAGAAACTATCGATGCTTCTTGAGTACCGGACAGAAATCGAACACATGTTTTTCAAGTGGAAGACGCTTCAGATGATAGGAACCAAGCTATCACTCTGTTCACTTTGAAGTGCCCAACATAGTCTTAGCATGTAATAAATAGATGACAATATTTTTAAATTGGCTATTAGAGAAGTACATGAGCAGGGAAGCCATCTAAGAATATTACTGAGAATGTCTGACATCTCCAGGGATGGATCAGGTATGCCGTGTCGGCACTCACTATTCACACCCATCCCCTTCTGCATGGCCCTTGTATCACAGGGGCTGGAAGGTTAACAGCTACATTTCTCAGGCTCCCTTGCTGCCAGTGTTTCAGATGCCTCCCATGAGATTTGGAAGGTGAAATGCAGGTGAAGGCCAATTTTATTTCTGCAGCAGTGACAGGTTCTGGCAGAACTGAGTTTTTGCTGTGGACAGACTTCACATCCCACTTTCTTCTGACCAGCCTCACGGATATGGGGCAACTGTAAAACTGGCAGCAGTTCCTCGACCCCTGGGTGTTGACAGTGATTTCCTGACCTCCGGTTCAGAGCTACAGGGTTATAACCTCAAAACCTAGCAGAGGCACGAGCTTTCCATCTGAGAGGTCTTCCTCACTTACATTTAGCTCTTCCGGTAATTTTGCAGCACTCAATTCCCTGTATTAAATTCCTTTCTACTTGAGATACCTAAAATGGTTTCTGTTTCCTGCACTGAATGCTGACAGGAGCAAGAGATGAAGAAACTTGCATAGCAGAGGGAAATAGTCATTCAAGGATAAGTCATTGTGAGATGGAAGAAAAGAAATTGAAGTTGGAAGTCCTTCGGCACTACTAAGGGCACCAATGTCCTTTGTTTCAAATGGTCACGTCTATTTGAAGAGGGAGGCAAGCAAGGTAATCTTTATTCTGCACGGTTGTATACTCAGCTAAAATAGGGAGTACCATTAAGGAAGGGGGCAAGGAAGGATATGGAAGACAGTTAGCGCTCCCAGTCACATCACTGTAACCATTCAGTCTTCCCTCCTATGGAGGCTGGCAGCTTCCCGTTTCTTGCTCCCTCAGGCCCCAACACCATCCCCATCCCAGGTTGTAATCTTAATGCTGCTGCTTTTGTCATTTTTTGTCACTTTACCCTCTCTCCCCTACCTGGAACATTTTGCTTGGAGTACTTCTCCTAGCATTAATTATTTTAAAATTCTTTCTCTATCAGCCTACCTCTGACCACCTGAATTTTCCCTCTTCTATGTCTACCAAAAAATGGAACACCCCACCAGACCCCTCAGGCCAAATTTCTATAATGCCTTCTTGTAGAGTCACCTTGACCTGGCTTCTAGAAGGGCTTCAGGTTGTATTGCCCTTCTCCTGACCCTCCATTCTATTTTTCCTTCCAAAAGTCCAGTAGTTCTTGAAAACAACTTCCTTGAAGCTTTTTTGGACTAACTGCAGCCCTCTGTACACCTCACATGAAGCCCCAACAAATCTCCCTTCTTCTGTGCCTTACCAGTACTGTAAACTATTTTCTGTAATGTAAATCACATCTCTTCCAGTTTTGCCAACATTCTTGCAGAGTTCTTTTTAATCTGTGAGTTTTCTCCAGCCATAGTTTTTCCTTTTCCACTTTTTCTACTCTTACATTCAAAGTGGCTCAGGGATTGAAGCCCTCTGACCATAGAAAGATATGAAAAGAGACACTTAGTTCATGCATTCCGTTGATAAAGTTTCTCTCTTGGCTCTGTTTGAGCTAAGTGAGACCCCAATGAACGTCTTTCTGCATCTTCTGGGACCTATCATGGCTCTTATCTACAACACCTTGGGCTTCCCAAGGTCAAGGCTTAGAGATGCATCCACAGACAACTGACTTGCAATGCCACTCCCTAGAGAAATACCCTGGCTGTGAAAGCTCCTATTGCCTAAATAAAGTGAGGATGCTTTCTCATGGAAGTCCAAGATCAGTTTGATACAATTCAATATCTAATCTCCACGTAACAGGACAAGGAAAGGAGCATCTTCTGTGCCTTTAGCAATTACAATAGTCCAGGTTATGTTGCAGTAGCCAACAGCTTTCAAATATTATGAGCGGCTTTAAACCAAAAGCGCTGATTTCTTGCTCATGCTACTTGTCCCTTGTAGGTTGGCAGGGGGACTCTGATATTATAGTTATTTAAAGGCTCAGGCTGAGGGAGAAACTACCATCTCAAATACTGGTGGTCCCCATTCCAGAGAGCCTTACATCAGTAATTCAATACTCCAGGCAGGAAGAGACCCATGTCACTTCTACTCACTGGCTAGAACTAGTCACATGGCCCTATCCAACCACAAGGAGACCAGGAAGTGCAACCCACTTTGCTTGAAAGGGTGGAGAACTGGAAATATTTAGAGAACAGTGCTAATATTATCCACAAAACCTAAGAGAAGTCTAGTCAATTGTGACTATTAATATTCACAAGCCACTATTTGATTGCAATTCATATTTCTAAACTTCTTTGTGTTCCAGTCAAAGGAAATCACTTTCAACGTTTTGCTGCTAATTACTCTGTATCTCTCTCAAATTGTTCCTACTTCAAGGTAAAATGTTTTGAGAGCTCTGGTACAAACTCCCAGGCTGTCTCAGCTTCCTTGTTAATATCCTTGGCACTTGGGCTCTCCTTGAGCGTCCTCCCCACCCCTCCCACCAGCCCCAGCCTCCCCCCTGCACTTGCCTGTCACCCTGGGAGCTGCTTGCATGCATCACTGTTTCAGTGGAAGGCAGCAATACACAAGGGCACCTCATTGTTGGAAAGGAACTGCCTTCTGCCTGCCAAGGACAAATGCAGACACACAAAGCAATATCAAGCAAGACTTCACATCAAAGGGAACCCTGCCTGGGCTTGCCAAGAGCAGGACTGCCTCTGAGCCTTTCCCTTCAGCCTTGTTAGTATTCTTGGGCCCACAGGGCTCCAGGTGCTCCTACCAGGCCCCCTCATTCACCCAGAACTCCTGTTTACTCTGACACCTGAAGCTCAGACTCTCCCTGAATGTGGCCCCGACCACTTGAATGGAGCAGAATGCCAAGTGTTTTAAAACGTTGGGCGATTAGGAAGGAAAATCCATGAGAAATATTTACTCCGTGAACTCTGTTTGAGTAGGAGAACAGAATACTTTACTCAGTTTGTTCACTGCAACAACACAGAGAGAGTTAAGTCCCTGCCTAGTGTTTCAGGGGAAAAAGCACAGAAGGGAAACTTACCTATTGAGGAAGGAAGGATGCTCTATGAGCAGTGGTTGGGGACCATTAGAACCGATGCTGACATGGAGACTGGCTGTCCTAGGTACTCAGACCTGGTGGGGAGAAGTGGTTTCCAGAGAAACTTCTAGTTCTACTTTAGAATCAACACAAGAGTTCAGGTTCCGTTGCTCTCAGGAACAGAAAAAGTCTCTGTTTTAGAAGGAGGATGAGGAAAAAATGGAAAAAGAGACTGACAGTGACAGATAAACTTTATTTTAGAAAACAGGTAAGGCTTTCTGTTCTGGATACTAAAGAACTCTTTTGGAAAGCTACGTTAATCATCAAAATACAATGGAAGTTTTGGAAAGTTTTAAAGTCAAAGATTGTGCGAGATGGAAGGGGAACTTAGAGACTGTATTTTCCAAATCTTTTTTTTTTTTTTTTTTTTTTTGAGTTAAGAAAACCTGAGGCTCAGGGATGTCAAAGGGCTTTTTCACAGTAACACACTGGTTAGTGGCAAAGCTGTAGCTGGAACCCTGAGCTCCTGGCTCCCAGGCTTGGTGGAGCAGTCCTAGACATGGCATGCGATCAGAGTGCAGGTCTGCAACTTCGTCAAGGACAGTATTTTTAACACATGGCTTCAACCCTTTGACTAAGATCTTCCACTGTGGCCAACCCTACTGCCCTGTTCCAACAGCTTCCCAGAACTGTAGTAATTAGAGCAAAAAAAATAATGGACAGGGCCCAGAGAAAATGTCACAGTTCTAGAAGTGGGAGGAGGTACAGATAATGCGTTTACATAATTTCCTACTTTCAGAACACTTCATGTAACCATGGATCCATGGAGAGAGCTCAGGCATTCCATGATGGGAAAAAAAAAATTACATCTTTTACTAACCTCTTATTGAAAGGCAACATTTCCTTCATCATGAATGTAGGCAACAAACCAAGAGAGTATTTGCAGAACTTGGACTTTGTCACTAATAGAAATAATAAATATTCTCATATTATATTAGTTTGGTAGATATCTTGGAATATCTTTACCCTCATTACCACTTTGCAATTACGGTAGTTATTCGATCTGCCACTAGAGTTTGTTATTTAGTGCTTAATACATAAGCACATATTTGGCTATGTTACAGATTTTTATAAATATTTTGAAAACAAAATTTCAATATAATTAGATTCCTTTATAATCCTTGGTATTTTATTTTATGCAGTTAAAGGCATTGTTCCGAGAAGGGATCTGTAGAATTCATCTGACTGTCGAAAGGGTCCTTGGCATGAAGATTGGGAATCCCTGACATATGAGGGGTGAACGAGTGTCAGGTTGCTGATGGGTACTCATGTCACTCGATCCCATGTGTCTGTTCCATCACCCTGTGGGCTCAGAGTGACAGACATGCTCACTTGTCATTCCGGATTGGAGAACCGCCAGTGTCTCTTGCTTGCAGTTCCAGGATGCACCAGCCTTTGAAAGCTGGTATGACTATATTACAAACGTGACAGGAAAGAATCCATTGTTTGGCATTATTATTAAAATGAAGGCTGATGGAGATTTGGTGATATTTATATTAAGAGGGTTGTATTCTCATGTCTCGTGGAAGTTTTTTCCCAGGGAGTTGGCATTCCAAAGTCCACTCAAAAGAAAATCAGATTTTTCAAAGGTGGCAAAAGTTGGTTTGGCATGGCAAATAAATGTTAAGAAAGAAAATGAAATTTGAAAATATCGAGGCACCATTTTCCACCCCTCAGATAGGCAAAGAGTTTTAAAGATGACAGTCTGCAGGAATGATGGGGTGTAATGAAATGAGTGTTTTCATAAGCTGCCCACAGGACCAAGAGTTGGCATAACTTTTCTAGATGACAGTTTGGATTCTATGTTTTAATTGCTTTTCACCCAGTCGTTTCACTTCTAGGAATTTATCCCTACAGACAGAAATACAAGATATTCTTTTAAGGAGCTTCCCTGGTGGTGCAGTGGTTAAGAATCCGCCTGCCAATGCAGGGGACATGGGTTCGAGCCCTGGTCCGGGAAGATCTCACATGCCTGGAGCAACTAAGCCCGTGCACGACAACTACTGAGCCTGCGCTCTAGAGCCCGCGAGCCACAACAGCTGAGCCCACGTGCCACAACTACTGAAGCCCGTGCACGTAGAGCCCATGCTCTGGAACAAGAGAAGCCACCGCGGTGAGAATCCCGCGCACCGCAACGAATAGTAGCCCCTGCTCGCTGCAACTAGAGAAAGCCCGCGTGTAGCAACGAAGACCCAACGCAGCCAAAGATAAATAAATTTTTTTTAAAAAAGATATTCTTTTAAGGATCTTCATCAAAATATTATTTGTAACAGTCAAAACTGGCAACAACATGAATGCCAACAATATGAGTTTGGTTAAATAAATTATGCTACTTCTGCAAGACAAGCTATTATGTAGCTAATTTTAAAAAATACCCATTCTGAAAATATTTAATGATATGGGAAATGCATAAATATAATGTTAGGCCTAAAATGCAAGACATAAAACTGCATGTGTAAAATAATCCTGGTTTTTAGTTTCAAAAATATTCATTGTGTTTCTTAGCAATCTTAACTTACATGCATATGCATGTAGAATATATACATGTTTAAAAAAAAAACTTGGGAGGAAATGTATCAAAGTGTCAGTATTGGCAGTCTTTGGGTAGCTGTATTTGAATACTTTTATTGACTTCTTTATACTTTGTGGTATATTCTGATATTAGATAAAGCAGTAAGACATTGTGTTTTAAATGATGAACTGGGCCATAGGGGCTGATCTCTGTTTGCAGTGCCTTCTTGTTGCTCCAGACAAAAGTTCGTTTTGCTAGTTGCTGCTGTTAGTTTTCTCCTAACCTTTGCTCTCTTTCCTCACCATGGGCTTCCAGATGTCCGATTTAACCAAGTTCAGGGCATTTAACTCACGTACATTTTCCCCCTCTAGCTTGTACAGAAAATTCAGAAACTACATGAGGGCTGCCAATCTGATAGAGTTAGCATCAGTGTGAATGTCAACCAGAAACCTCTAGGCATAATGAGAAATAGTTCAATGGGGGGGGGGGGGGGATTTGAAGCTTTTGTAAACAAAACTGAAGATGGAGCTTAAAATAGGGTGAGAATTTGAGGAGGCATCTGCCCCTCTTCTCCTTTTACCTCTGACTGTTTCTGCCTAGCTGCGCTTTGTGCATGTCAAGAGGCAGGAAGGGCGATGAAAAAGAATTCTTCTAGAGCCACTTAACCTTTTGCTCATATTTGCATTGAAAGTTGATACATTTTCAACTTTCAGCGATTATTTAGCAGGTAGTGTATAAATTGGCCGGAAAAAAATGTTTGGCTGGATGAAGCCATTATCTATTGATTTTACCTTGAAAGTGAGAATTATGAAGGCAGTTTTCTGTCTGTGAATGTTTGTTTTAAGCTCCTATTATTTGCAATTTAGAATTTTGAAAACACTAGAGCCTAGATTCCCTTCCTCCTCTCTTTCTGAAACTTGGATCGATTTTCTCCTGGGTGAAGTTTAAAATAATAAAAACTGAGAAACCATTTACTCAATGCTTCCTGTTGCATAGCAATCTAAACAAACAAGTCCCTTTCCTCTGTTAAGAACTTCCAATAAAACAATCACAATGGTTGTGTTTAAAAGAGATGATTTCCAAGTCTCCTTTTTTTTTTCTTTAAGAAAAAAATATTAGAGGCCAAAGATTGCAGGAAAAAAACTCAATTGACTTTTGAGTGTTTCACTTCTCATGCTTCTGCAGGGATTTGAAAACTTCTTCTTTTGTGGTGAGGCCAGAGGGGCTGAGCTGGACACATGAGTACCAAGCCAACCAAAGCAGGAAAAACAATAAGAAATAATACTAACCATCAAGTGTTGAGTATCCTCTGTGTGCCCGGCGCAGTGCCATGTCAATTACCTAATCCTGTAACAAATCTCTCGTGTTGGGTATCTTCCATCTGCATGCCCAAGTCTTCCCTCTACTCTTCTCCATCCTGTTCTCTGCTCAGGAACCATGATCTGTATGGACTGCAGCAAAGGGCTCCCTTGCCCAGGGGCACTGGCAAGAGAGAGGAGGGAGGAGACAAGGATGGGGTACTTATTTTCCTGGCGTCTGTCTGCTGCTTACGGCAGGTTGGCTGTGTCCCTCTGCCCAGAGCCACAGCTCCCGCCAGGCAGTCCTCCCCGTCCAGCTCCTCTCCCTGAGTCGAGGAATTGCTCTTTGCACTCAGCGCCTTCAGGCGTCCTGATGGAAAGAGCTCTTCCCTGTTGCTAGCTCGAGAGGATGACCCTATCCTTGATGGTAGAGTCCAGCCCTACCCGGCCCTCTGCCCCTCTGCAAAGAGCCTCTTTGTTCACCCCCTTCAGTCACCCCTTCTGAGGATGACATCTGTTTCCTGCTTACCTGTTACCCCTGTCACCATCCTCAGGCAGACCCTGGTAGTTCTTGCTAAGAGGACTGTGCTAACCCCCAACGTACTCTTACTTTCCAGATTATTTTGTATTCTCTTGTAAAGCAAACCTTTCTTTTTTTTTTTTTTTTTTTTTTTTTTTTTTTGGCGGTACACGGGTCTCTCACTCTCGTGGTCTCTCCCGTCGCGGAACACAGGCTCCGGACGCGCAGGCTCAGCGGCCATGGCTCACGGGCCCAGCCGCTCCGCGGCATGTGGGATCTTCCCGGACCAGGGCACGAATCCGTGTCCCCTGCATCGGCAGGCGAACTCTCAACCACTGCGCCACCAGGGAAGCCCAAACCTTTCTTTTTTTAAAAAAAAAAAAATTATATATATATGTATTATTGAAGTATAGTTGATTTACAATGTTGTGTTAGCTTCAGGTGTACAACACAGTGATTCATTTATACATACACACACGTATATATACATATATATATTCTTATTCAGATTCTTTTCCCTTATAGGTTATTGCAAAATATTGAGTAGAGTTCCTTGTGCTATACAGTAGACCCTTGTTGGTTATCTATTTTATTTGTATATAGTAGTGTGTATATGTTAATCCCAACCTCCTAATTTATCCCTCCCCCCACTTTTCCCTTTGGTAACCAAAAGTTTGATTTCTATGTCTGTGGAGCAAATCTTTCTAAAGCACTGCTAAGACACTCAGTTTGACCCCATCCCTCCATAGGAAAGTATTCAAACATGCCATCTTTAGACTTTCCAGAGCTCTCAGGTTTGGTCAAACCGGTTTGTGCTCCATTTCTTGAAAGATGGTGCAATTTTCTCCTTCCCTGTGATCGCTCACACAGTAAACGGGCCTCTGCTGCCCGCTTCCAAAATTACACTCATCCCTCAAGATTCTCTTCCAGCCCCACCTTTTCCAGTTAGTCTTTCCTCCCTGATGTTTTTGTTGGAATGTCTTTCTGTGCAAGTTATTGGGAAATCAATGACATATCACCTTGCCATACATCCTCTAGTATTTTGGAAACATTATTTACATTTTAAATCATTTGACTTTTCAAAATCACGGGCTTTGGCACCAAGTAGTTTTGGCCTTGACTGAAAGCTCTGTCAACAGTGGAAACTCACATAAGTTATTAACCTGGCAATCTCCCTTGACTCCAAAATGAAAGGGTAATAGTAATACCCACCTTACGTAGTATTGTGAGGATTAAGTTAACATCTATAAACTCCTATTACAGGGTATGGCAGATAAATATTATGTTACTTCTCTTGTTTTCTCTTTCCTCCAACTACGGCTCAAAACTAGCTAACATTTATTAAATGCTTATCACGTGTCATGTACTATTCTAAGCATTTTGCACACATTAATTTAATTACAGCCGTCCTATGTATTACTATTCTCCCTATTTTATGGATGGAGAAACTAAGGTACAGAGAGGTTAAGAAACTTGCCCAAAGACTAAGCTGGGAGCATTAATTCACACGCAGACTGTAGACTTTTTGAGACAAAGACCCATCTTTACACCAGATTTCTTTCTGTCTTTCACAGGGCCAAGCATGATGTCTTATATATAGTCGGTATTCAATAAACGTTGATTTCCTTCCAAGAGGCAAAGGCAATTAAGCTAGTGTCGCAATAGGCAGGGGGCTAGAAATGCACGTGGTCAAAGCAGCAGCTGCTTCCAGGAAGCAAGCGGTAAGTAACAGTGCAGCTGAGACGGAGCTAGGATGCGAGTTTCTGGCAACTGAGGAATGCGGCTGCTGCAGGAAGTCAGAGGGAAGCCAGCTGGGGGGAGGTAAGAAAGAGGAGAACCTGAGCGGGGGAGGCCAGCAATGGTGGAAACTTGTACCAACTAAGCCGGAACTCCTCTGCCAGCGATCCTCCAGGCCCCGAGGAGACAGTAAATCTTACTCCATCCTACGGTTATACCGCTGCAGCATCTTTAAAAACACTTAGCCCCAGACTAATGGGCCCTTTCCTGCTGCCCTTCTTACCTAAGCCAGCAACCTCAGAGCTTTCTGGGATTGCTATTAAAAACACCCAGATCCCAGGAATCGCTCTCCACCAACACAACTGTCACTCACGCCAAGCATGGGACATATGGCCGAGCATCTGGGAGGGGGCAGATCGGCCAGGAGTGCTGGCGGGCGGCACAGGCTTTCATTAGAATGGATGTGTCACAGTAAATCATTTTGTAAATGTTCCCTCCCTTCTCTCTGCATAGCGAAACATAAAGGAAGACGAATTACCCGCAGCTCCATAATGCTGTTGGAATATGCCAAAGCTTGTGCCTGAGACACTTACTGACATTGCCTTAAATATCTTTTTAATATCTTGGCCAGGTCAGGCATACCAATGGCATGACAGAGCTTGCAAATCAATGCCCCAGCTGTTTTGGTTTTTTAATAAAACTGAATGTGATCTCTTTTAAATGATCGCCTTCCATCCCCTAGTTTTCTACGGAGTTTTCAGAGAGCGGCACTGTGGGCAGCCTTGAAGTCAGGACTTGGCTCTGAAAGGAGAGTTGTTCCTTTGGGGTGGGAGTGGGGGTAGAAATGAAACATTTGCGGGGTTACCGTCGTCATCTTTTCCTAGTCCCCGGCCTCACAAATCTGGTGGCAGACGTAATTCACAAAACCAACGTGTGGCTCGCTGCTGTTTTAAAACATGGATTTACCAAAATGTTGCCAAAGAATCTAAAGGTTTCAACTTCTAAAAGTCACGTTGGGTTCTCCATCTGGGATCAGTCCAAGTGATTTATTCATCATTTTATGAGAGATCTTTTCCCAGGGAAATTCTCTGTATCTGATTATCAACATAATGGAAACTGAAAGAGCCCCTACCAAGAATTCAACCTATGCCTATGACTTTTGCCCCTGGAAAAAAAATGGAATATGTAAAACTGTCATCAACAGGAACCATCTTGACTGCAGGACATCCACGGTCCCCAGTTACGACAGGAATTCCTCATGCAAATAGGGAGGTGGTCCTGTCTAATTTGAGGTTCCAGTAGGAGGAAAAATCCAATGTAAGTGCTTATAAATCAGAGTTTTATAATGATATTAGTTGACGGCTACTTACGTGGGTCATAAATGTGACACCACGATAAATAGTCTAGTTGCTTTGAGGATGTATTTGAAGGACTCTTTTACTGGCTTTGAGATATTACAGTACCTCCATCAGGAAAGTCTCATCTGTTTATGCAGTTTATTGCTTTTACTTTCTATAGTTTGTACAAAATGTCTAAGCTTTGTTTCTTCCAATATTTTGCCTGGGCTACATTAGTGGAAGCCTGTGTTTTCCCTGGGCCTTCAGAACCACAAGCCAAATTAAGACAAATGGGGAGCTGGAGCCTCAGCTGGGCCCCCGGAGAGGCCTCCTCCCACTGCCTTCCTTCCCCTGACTTTTCATAAACCAACTTCGAAGCAACTAAAACTCCCCCCCCCCCTTTTTTTTCTGACCACAGGCAAAGTTCTGTCTCCTCGGTTCTCTGAAAGTTATCCATTCCTGAATTTTACCCTTAACCACAGTGGAGGAAAGGGAATAACTGAGGTCAGGAAATATGGAAAGAATGTTAACAATTTACCACTAAAATATACATTAAGAATATTTTCAGCAAGTATAATCTCCACGTTGAACTTCTAAATCTAGAATTCTCCTGTCATTATGACCATCTTCACATTTACGTGTGCCCCTTTCAGCTTCAATTCAGTCCTTCCTGAATGAACTCTTTGTAAAAGGTAGGGCTGAGTAAAAATAGACAAATAAGGTCTCCAAGTTTCCCTCCCTATTCAACATTTGGCTTCACTGATTATAAATGTTAAAGCGGTTAGGTTAAAATACTCGTCTTTCACATAAGCCAGTGCATGAATATCACCAGAGATTTGAATAGACATAAAAATAGAAGCAAAAGTACACTCACAGGTAGTGCCTTCAATTGAATAAGTTCCGTTAATAGAAATCCAAAGTCATAAATACTTTTGCTTTAAGATTGTCACAGAATGTTAGCATGAGACAGAGACTTAGAGATCCTTTTATTCCATCCCTCACTTTATACAGGACACCAGTACCAATAATCATCACTGCCAGTGTATATGGGTTATCTCATTTAATCCTAACAACCCTAGGGTTCGTCATCCCCATTTTGCAGATGGGAAACCGAGGCAGAGAGAGGCGAAGTAACTTGCTCAAGTTGAAGTGGCAGAGGTAGGATTCAAACTCGGGCACTCAGGTTCCTAATTCAAACACTGGGTTAGGGAACCTCCAGGGATTTGAACCCTTGTCTCCAACAGCTGGCCTCTTTGCCCTGCCCTGGGGCAAGTGAATGGCTGTGACCAGCCTGGCTTTTTCCTCTCCTTCCTGTGCCATGTCTCTTCCTCACACTGATCTCAGGTTGGCCTGGAATGGCTGTCATGATCCAAGATGAATCCGTCTTTGTCCCAAGAGCTGTAGCCAAGGCCTCCCCAGACACGCATGCTGGGCTGCATCTGTCGCTAATGGGATTTCCAGATTTCTTTGTCTTGATGAGTCCCCACTTGGCAGCCTTGCATATCCATGAATCTAATGTGTGCAGTCATGCTCTTCAGCTGTTCCAGTCTGGCAAAAAAGTGATGATGTCTGTGGTCAGGTTAACTCTGAAGGCAGACTCACTGTAGAAGAAATGACCCCCCTAGCAGGGTTAGGTTTCTGAGTCCATCTTTGCAGGGCTGAAGCTACCTTAAGAAGGCAATAAGTCATATGGTAATAATGGCTCTGAACACATCCAGCACTCATCTTCCTTAGATCCTGAGCACTTTATATATTATTTCCATGTACGTGAACTTTCCTTAGAGGTATTTTTTCCCTCTTTCCCCCTTTTTTTCTTAAGTGACGTATTGTAACTTGAAGGCCTCTCTCTTGTTCCACTTTGTTTTCTCTGTATATTACCTACCATAGGGCATTAAACTTGGAAAACCAACCAATGATTATTAAATGCAAAAAAGAACAGCCTGTACCAAAGCCCTATTGTCTCATTGACCTGTGTCATGGACTTCGGCATTTCTTGGCTGTCCACATCCATTCTATATCCCAACATACCCACTTTCCTTTTGGAGAATTCTCTCCCCTTCATGGTGTGACATCTTAGTGATCAATAAGTCCAAGTGCCCATTTCTCACTCTGGAAGCTGTAGGGGGAAGTCCCGATCTCATAGGGCTGTCATGTGTATTTACTGAGTTAATTCATCTGAAACATGTAGCAACTGCTCAGTCGTATTAGCTCGTCTACTTGCTATTATTGTTCTTCATCTTGTTCTAGTTTGCCTTCCCATTTTTGTTATTATTATTAGATTACTATCCTCCTATGGCAGCTGGGACAATGACATTTGGTCTGAACTTTGCCACTCACTCTTTCCCCTGAAATGTTGAATGTTGTATGGTGGACATGGGACAGAAGATGTGGTTGGATTTTTTTTTAAATTGTGAAATATAACGACACTTAGGGAACAGTGCATAAAACTACATGAAAGATTTATAAATAATTGAAAGCGAGAACCAATGTCAAGATTGTCAGCCTCCTAAGCCTTCCAGTGTGTCCCTCACCAATCGAAACCCTCTCGCTCATTCAGGGGTAGCTTCACGGGTATGCGACCTGTGCAGTGGCCCAGGGCTCCATGCTCAGAAGTGTCCCAGGCTTCGTTTCATGCTCTTGCAGTCGCCATCTCGAAATTCCTAATAACCTTTCACCAAGCAGTCATGCATTTTCATGTTGCGCTGGGCCCTGCAAATTAGGTAGCTGGTCCTGTCTTCACTTCTTGAGGTAACCATTATCCTGACTTTTATGAAGATGATTTTCCTGCTTTTCTTTATAATTTCATCACCTATGTGTGCATCTGGAGCTCTTCGTCCCAGTGGTATTCTCTGACATACTCTTTCTGCTACAAAGTCTACCAATCCTATGATTCCTGTCTCATAGCCTTCAGAGATGCCCTGTCTGTTACCTTCCAACATTCTCCCAATACATTTTATTTTGCTTAGGTTTGCCAGTGTCGATTTCTGTTGCTTGCAATCAAAGAAACACTACTGGTACAGTCTGTTACTAAAAGACCCTTGATTGAGAAAAAGACAGTATATAGTAGTTCTTCTTTGTTTTGTTTCTTTCTGCCCATACCCCAAAGCCTGATGGGTATTCTATAGATTGGAGATTTATTTAAAAAACTGACTACCGTCTAACCTGACAAATTCTTGTTCTCTAGCAGAAGAAATTGAAACTCGAAGTTGTGAAAGCAGTTACTATATTTAGAAAAATATCTTCAGGACAGGCCACAAAGCCCAAAGTACCTGCCAATGACACTTTTTTCTTTTCAGAAAAGTTGCTTTGGGCTGCTCATGGATTACCACTTTGTGCAGAACTCCTCCCCATGAGATGTAGTTGCGGTAGGGCCCCCAGTCCCCAGCTGCACATATATTCTTGCCCCCTAATTTCAGTGATTGGTGCAGGGATAGGGGTATGTGACCCAAAACGAACCACTAATAATCCTCCCTAGTAGTCTTCTGCTTGAACCATCAAGGAGGATGATCTCTGGCCTTTGGGGACCCTGGAATGATATTAAGCTAGGGCTGCCGAGGTGTGGGGAAAAAGCAGTAGAGACCGAGGCCAACACATTAAAGGCAGTAAGCAGAAGCCATGAGGTACCCAGGGAGTTGATATTATAGTTGATGGTGGAATAAAAGCAGAGGCAGAGAAATCCTGGCTACCAGACTGCTTTGAGCCTCTTGGGGGACTGTGGTGTCTTGAGGAACATTTTAGTGCTCCATGAAGCTTGGCTTCATCACAGTCAAGATGGTTCCCTCTGCTTCCCTGTTTCCCTGTGTGTCCTAAAACAAACATCCAACACCTGTCTCAGCCTCTCGCATCAGAATTGGCGCCTGAAATGAAACATAGTTACAAACACTTGGTGATTTCACTTGAGACCCTAAAAAAACCCTCTGCAGACTCACTGTGCTTAACCAACATTGGTTCTTACTAACTGTGGGCCTTCCTTATGCTCTCAGTGCCTGCAGCTCAGGGGTGAGTGAAACAGGGCAAGGCCAACATGGAAATGGTAACCCAACGAAGGGGACCAGCAGGAACTCCCTGCAACATTGGAATACTGACCTGGTGAGTCCTGAATTCTTTTTTCTTCATCTCCACTCCCTCTACTCTATTTAAGGCTGCTAGAACCCTTGGCCTGGATTGAGGCTGGCCTCCCTGCTTGCAATCTTGTTTCCCTCAACTCCATTCTCCACAGAGCAGCCAAAGCAAACGTTATAAAAGTAATATTTTATAATTGCTCTCTGGATATGACTCCAAACTCTTAGTATGCACTTGAGATTGTTTATGGTCTTGGCCCTTGCTTACTGCTCCAGCCGTGTTCTCACCACCTCCCCCCTACCTCCATCCCATCACTCACACACTCTGCTCCAGCCCCAACCCCTCTTCCTTGAACTCACTCTTTTGTCTTCTCACCTTTTACATGAGTTTCCTCAGCCCCTCCCCTTGCTGTCTCCTACTCTTCCTTAAGGGTTTAGTTTAAATGTCTTTTCCTCCAAGAGATTTTTTTGTGAGCCCCAAAGACTGAGGTTCTCAATCAGACACTGTAGACCTCTTTATTTTATTTTTAAAATTTATTTTATTTAAGTAGAGTTGATTTACAATGTTGGGTGAGTTTCCATACAGCAAAGTTTTATAAATATATATATACACACACATATATATACATATATACCCATATATATGTATATATATTCTTTTTCATATCCTTTTCCATTATGGTTTATCATAGGATATTGAATATAGTTCCCTGTGCTATACAGTAGGACCTTGTTGTTTATCCATTCTATATATATAATAGTTTGCATCTGCTAATCCAAACTTCCCAAGCCATCCCTCCCCCATGCCCTCTCCCCCTTGGCAACCACAAGTCTGTTCTCTATGTCTGTGAGTCTGTTTTGTAGATAAGTTCATTTGCGTCATATTTAAGATTCCACATATAAGTGATATCATATGGTATTTGTCTTTCTCTTTCTGATTTATCTCACTTAGTATGATAATTTCTAGGTCCATCCATGTTGCTGTAAATGGCATTATTTCATTCTTTTTTAGGGTTGAGTAATATTCCATTGTATATATGTAACACATCTTCTTTAACCATTCATCTGTTGATAAACACGTTTCCATATCTTGGCTATTGTAAATAGTGCTGCTATGAACATAAGGGTGTCACTGATGTGTATGAAATGGATGACTAATTAAAGAACCTGCTGTATAAAAAAATTAATTAAATTAAATTTAAAAAATTAAAAAATAAATAAATTAATTAAATGACAAAAACAACCTCCCCCCCAAAACATAACGGTGCATGTATCTTTTCAAATTAGAGTTTTGTCCAGATATATGCCCAGGAGTGGGATTGCTGGATCACATAGCAACTCTATTTTTATTTTTTTGAGGAACCTCCATACTGTTTTCCATAGTGGCTGTACCAATTTACATTCCCACCAACAGTGTAGTAGTGTTCCCTTTTGAGAGCTTTTTATTTTAAACTATAGAGTTTAAAGAACTGTAGAGTTCCTTATTTTAAATTGAATGACTCTTTAATTTGTCTGTTTCTGACTTGACTGTAAATTCCTTGAGGGTGACAAGCACATTGTTGGTGCACAAACAATGTATGTATGAGATTAGAAGAAACAATGGAACTCTACCACTTCTGCAGCCAGAGCTCACAGCTATGGGTAAAGGGAGATCAGAAAATTGGACTAGAATCTCGGTCAAAATATGGGCCAGGGCCCCAATCACTAGTCAAACAAGACTGCTAGGAACCATGAATTACTTGGGAAACTACCACCTTAATCAGGTTTGTCTGAGGCAATCTAGCAAATCCACCCATTTTCTTTCCTTGCATATTTTAACTAGAAGAAATTAATAGTCCTCCCCTTCCTGTCAATATTTACATGTCAGACAAATTGCCGATTTCATCATTTCTTAAACAAACAAGCAAAAACTAACCCAAATCACAGACAAGCTAGGATGCTTGGTGAGTTGTATTAGATGTATTATAATCTTGGCTTGAGAGTCCATTAATTGGAATCAGACTTGTGGAAGGACAAAGTGCAAATAGTTAAGCAGATTCCTTAAATTTTGCTAAAACAGGAGTAAAAATAAGAAAACCAGAAATCACCTTCATCCTGGCCGACGTGGGAAGCCTGGATAAGTAGATGACAGTATATTTTGAACCATAAAGGAATGTTGGATTGTCTTCTTTTCCTTTTGAAAAGACTTCCTTTATTTAGGAAACCCTAACCCTAACCATAACTGTAACCCTAATATATCAGGAGACCCTGATATCAGCAAGCAGAATGCTTCAAGGCAACATCTGTGGTTGAAAGAGCACTGAACTGATGATAGGATTCTGGGTAAGTCACCTGACTTCTTGGACCCTCAGTTTCTTCATCTGTGAAACAGGAATAACGATAACAACTGAGCCTTCCCTGCCTGCTGAGAGATGCCACAAGAGAGAGTGTTTTAGAAACAGCTTTGTAAAGTCCAAAGCCCTCTGTAAACACAGGGTGTGGCATTAACTCTGTCTAGCATGGTCTACAGGAAACAAAGCCAGGGAAACCGAGTCCATGAGCATCAGATTTGGAAGATGTGTTTCTGAGCAGAAGTCATGAGATCAAACTTTATGATACAAATAAGCAGTAGGAAAGCACAGGAATCACATTTTCTTTGATCAAATTAATTATCGTGAGTAAATTCTCCCTCATCAATTGTGCTAAAATGTTTTTTGGTTTCTCAGGCAGCTTTTTACAATGTCATGTTGTGTTTAATGGTCATCACTAAATTGTTCATCAATTTAAATCAATAAGTTGGCAAAATAGTTGCAGGAACTGAGGTTTCCCTTTCTCTTCAGCACAGAGAGGAGACATGGAAGGATTGTTTAAGAATGTATTTCTATGTGGGTCTCAAGTAAAGGTGGCCATTGGTACCAGTAAGGACTGGACTCAGGATAATCACAGGCATGCACATAGCTACATCCCTTTACCATAGCAGACATCAACAATCAATCACAGGCCCTCAAGCCTGGAGTTGGCCTCAGAACCCTTCCCAACATAATGGTAACTTGATCAGATAAGGGCAAAATCCATTTGTCATGCCTGGTCTAGGCACTGATCCGAGGCATGACTCTTCAAAATTGTGCTGTTAAGCAGCTATTAGGTGATGCCCCAATGTCCTACTGAGAAAATAAACTAGCAACTTACAGGCTTGTGACTTATTCTTTCATTTTCAGAACACTTATTAATTCAAAGCAAAGCAAACAGTGTAGTAGAGTGAAACCAAAACGCCTGGGTTGTAATCTCATAGAAGGTTCTCTCTCTTCTTCCAGCCACACAGGATATTTGATCCTTCTAATGCCATTAACTGTTGGCTTCAAACAACTGTGAAGAAGAAGAAGAAACCTGACACTTAGTCAGATGGTGTTTATACAGATGTAGCTTCTTCCTTAGCATTTTTGGTTAGGAGGAGCTCAGTGAGCTGGGGGCTGAATCTCAGGAATGTGTAAATAAAGTGACATCGACACAGACCTTTAGGAACATTTGCAAGCTCCATTCTAACCCCACTTAGAGCAGAGGGTCTTAATCTTTATTGGGTATGAGCTCCTTTGGCAGTCTGGTGAAGTTTATGAACCCTTCTCAGAATATTGTCTTTAAAGATGACAGTAAAAGAAAACATATTAGGTTATAAAGGAATCTGATTATATTGAAATAAATTATTGGAATATTTTTTAAAAATCTGTGATATAGTAATAATAGATGTGCTTCTTGACTAAGCATTAAATAAGAAGATCTAACTGCAGGTCAAATACCTACTATAATTTTGGGGTAAAGATGAGTGCAAATATCTGGGATAACTGTAATGTTCTATAGATTATCTGTGATTCTTACTGGTGACCAAGTCACAGGTACTGACTGAATAATACTACTGTGGTTCGTGAGCACATTTAAAACAGGAAACTTGCTAAATTTCAGAAAGGGATTAGTAAAAATAAAGGCAGAATTTTTTCCTGCATCCAGCTAGTTCATGAACCCTCTGAATTATGTCCTGGGACCCCAGTTACAAACCTCAGACTTAGACAAACTTGGGCATAAGGGTCTCTGACTAACAGGGCAACACCCCTTACCTCTAGTTTCTCATTTGGGGAATATCTTATGCAAAAGAAAATGGTCCTCTATGGATTGCTTTGCTTTGGTGTGAGACCACCATTCTCTTCTCTACTTTCAGAGCTTTTCCCTTGAGGGTGGTACCCAGCTTAAACACATTCTCTGCCATAAAAACTGCATAACCATTCTAGACGTGAGGAAATGGGAACATAAGTAGGTTAAGTGACCAGACCTCCAGAACCAAACAGCGGGAAAGACCATCAAACACCACAGCCTCTGATTTCTAGACTTGGGAGAAAGCTCTGTTACTTACGGTCATTTTCTATCCCTGGCAAGTTAAAGGGTTAAGAAGGCCAGAAGCTCTCACTAGATCTGACTTGAACCAGAGGTCCAGGAAAGGAATCTCAAGTATAATCAGGGACTCCTCGTCTAGGGGGGTCGATTTGATACAGCACCTCACCTAGAACTTTTCTGCAGGGGAGTCGCTAAAGAACTAGATGATCTAGTATTGGTGGGAAATCTTTAACATGATATCATTGAAGCATTGTTAGTGATACAGACTTCTGTTTTGTGGTTGGTTTTACATTGGATCAAATGAAATCTATTGATGTGTGGGTGGAAGTGGGAGATGGGTGAGAGGAACTATTTTAGAAAATACTGCTCTTGGGTACGATAACCTCTGACACAACATTATAATTGTTTTAATTGAGGTATAGTTGATTTACAACGTTGTGTTAGTTTCAGGTGTACAGCACAGTGATTCAGCCATATATATGTTAAATATATATTAAAATAAATAAGTTGATTAATGATTTATTTTCATGACATTTTCACTTCTTCATTTGTAGGTGATCACAAAAGGGCTCCCCAGAATTATTTAATACTAGAAAAATAACCCTGAGAGAGAATCAAATTAACCACCCCACCCTCTTCTAACAATGTGGAAGCTTGCAAACGAGTCAATGGCTCCTCGTACACTGACTCACTTTGGTTCTCTCACTTGGGCTTTATTTATGGTGAGAGCTGCAAAGCTGAGCTTCTGGGGCATCTCGGTCTCCCCTGGATTTAGGTGAGTGTCCAGAGTGCAGGAATGTGAGAGTGAAAGGCATGAACAAAGAAGACTTTGTGAGCACTCCTCTGAAGAACTTTGTCCTTCTATTCGATTGCTTTTTCCTCCACTGAAAAAAAATTACCCAAATAATACATGCTCAGGTAAAAATGTAAATAATACAGAAGTGAATTTAATAAGAAGTGAAAGTCCCTCTTTCTTTGCCATCCTCCAATCCGACTCCTTTCCCCAGAAGTTGAGTATCTTTCCAGAACTTTTTTTCTGTGTTTATATATGTATATGCATATAAACGCACAGAATGTAAATAAATTCAAATGAAGTGTTTATTTCTTTACAAAAATGGGAACATATTATACATATCCTTCTGTGACTTACTTTTTTTTTTTTTTTTGGTGGTACACGGGCCTCTCACTGTTGTGGCCTCTCCTGTTGCGGAGCACAGGCTCCGGACGTGCAGGCTCAGCGGCCATGGCTCACGGGCCCAGCCGCTCCGCGGCATGTGGGATCCTCCCGGACCGGGGCACGAACCCGTGTCCCCTGCATCGGCAGGCGGACTCTCAACCACTGCGCCACCAGGGAAGCCCCTATGACTTACTTTTTGAATCTTATTTTCTCTATGACTTACTTTTTTACTTAATAGTTCTTAGATATCTGTTTGTACATATAGATCTATCTTATTCCTTTTAATGTCTACATACTGTTCCATAATATAGACGGATGCACCATATATGTTTAACCATTTCCCTGTGCATGGACAGTCAAGTTGTTTGCAGGTTGGGTTTTTGTTAGTTGGTTTTGTTGCTATCAGAAACAGTACTCCAATATTATATCTTCTTTAAGCTGCAAAAACTCACCCCTCAATGTGATTTTTCTCTCTTCCTGCAGGGATAAGAGTGGAGGTGGGGAGAACAGAAAAAAGAGAGGATGCAATCCTTTTCTTCCCCCTGATCACTTCTTTCCCTTCTCCCACCTGAGTTCCCAACCACGATATACAAAAAGAGAGCTCCCTCTGCTGGGAATGCTCTTTCCTTCCTCCCTCTCACCTGGGTAACTTTTCATCCTGCAAGGCACACCTCACGTTTTGTCTCCCCAAGGCCCTGCCCTACCACCAAGAGAAGGAAAGGGGCCCGCTTCTGTGCTCCCATGGCCCTCTCTGCATCTCATGTCATTTTAAAGTCACCTGACTATATGCCTGGCCCCCGAGGGGAGGGAAGGATGGAGAGTGGAGTGTTCACCGTGTATCCTCAGCTCCTAGCAGCATGGTTAGCACGTGATAGGGGCCCCGTGACACAACTGGTGCCCTGAACTGAAGGGCCTGCAGATGAGTAGCTCCTGACTTAGTGTACACTTGGTCTAGTTACCTTTCAATGTGTGTTGAAGCCAACAACACTAGATTATGAATCATCTGGATAGCATCTGAGCATGGAACCAGGTGCATGGACCTCTTGCAGAAAGGTTAAAACAACACAAATCTCATGGCATTCACCAGTGCCTTCTCTGGTCTTCCCCCACACTCATCACATCCACGGGGATCACTTTGATCTTGGCAGTAGGCTCTAGCACCCCGAAAAAAGAACAAGACCTGTTCTGCAGGTTCTATTTTTAATTTTTATTAAAATCATTACCTGTGCCCTGCCTGATAGTTCTCAGGCAGGTAGCTCTGATAAAACCGGTTGGGTTATGCCCTTTCCTGGCCGCGGCTCTGCCCATCCCGAAGCCTCCGCTAGGTCTGGTAGGAGCTGATGAGTTTTCCAGGGCCTCCACTCTCCCTCCCATGTAAGACAGGGAGCGCCCAGCAGGGGACTGCATGTTTCCAGACTGCTGGAGCAGAAAAGAAGGGAAGATAAAGGAGCACAGAAGAGCTGAAGAGAGAGTCCATCTGAAGCAGCCAGAAGATCAGACCCCGGCGTTGAGGCTGACATTATGAATCCTGAAACTCTAGACTACCCTCAAGAAACTCTAGGTATCTTGGGGACCAGGTAGTTAGTATTGGAGCCAAAGAAGGCTTGGGGAACTGGATGCCTTCTTACGTAAAGCTCAATGCGTGCTAATTCCACCATTGCACCAAATGGCTACTCCCTAACTTGACCTATATAAACATTCTGGAGTCAACTGGCAGTAGGCCACGATTTTCCACTCTGGCTTACACAGGTGGCCAGTAAACTCTGATATCTACACGGTGACCCCAACAGTGAGGGAGAAGGAAGAGGGATGAGCAGAGGAGATGGAGAAGGACTGGTGTGACTGCATCTCCTTCCCATCTGTCATTCTCCAGAGAAGCAAACTGACACCCAGAGAGGTGAAGGGTCAGGCCCAAGCCACTGCGCTGGAGAGCCAGCAGCGGACCTCTGAGGATAACCCAGGTCTCCTCCAGGCTGGTCTCTGTACTTTTCTATGCCCTGAATTTTGGAGTAGGTAGAACAGATGTCTGCCACACTTCTGTTATAACCTATGTGTAAGGGAGGGATGGGTGTACTATACCTCCTCCACTTGACTTGCCAATTTCCCATCTCTATCAGTTTTCTCTTCGACCTCTAGTTTGGTTCTTCTATAAATGCAAATACCCCTCAGAGAGGCAACACAATCTCACTGAGAGCAACCTCATTAAATCTTCTCTGTAAAGCATATTGAGCAAAGTCGTGGGCTAATACGGGCTCGGGGAAGAGTCTGTGTGTGTGTTTGTTAAGGTTTCCAACCCTCCAGAGGGAATACGATGCCAAAAGGGAAGAGATGACTCTAGATTTACTTTTTGCCTAGAGACCAGGCTGACATCAGGGATTTTTTTCCTATGAGAGTGTGTTCCTGGTCACTTTGGCCACAGAGTGAGATATGGAATCACAGTAGTTCACATCCTGGCCTGGCTGCTCCTACAACCATAAACTTCCATTGACCCAGATTCTTCTTGTCAGCCCATAGGAAGATGAGTCTACACCGATCAGCAGATTAGTCCTTTAAAGTGGAAGACTGCCAGCGAGATGTGTCAGCCGCCCTCCTTGGCGGCAGAAGGTGGGAGAGCCTCCCTTTCGGGCAAGGTGTATCCTGGGTCAGTAAATCATTTCTGGCCCGAAGTCACCTGCTTATTCCCATGCATTAAATAAAGTAAGAAGCCTCCTATGCTCTCTCACAGGTGGATTGCCAATGTCATTGCCTAGCTACGAAAGCAGGGGTGCCTCTAGTGCCTGACAACTGCCCCCGTTCTGGAGGCTCTACCTTTAGTAGTTATTTTAGGGTTTCTTCTAAACCTTGTTAAGTCTTCACATTTCTCCTTAGTTGGAGGAGCCCAGAATGAAAATGAAGGAATGTGGTCCTATAGCAGCTGAGCATGCCGGGAGGATGGGTTAATGCCCTGTGGCCCCCTCTCTCTCTTCGCGTCCCTTGTGAGGATAAGTAAAAGAAAGCAATGCCTGCAAAGCTCTCTGAGCTCCCTGGGGAGAGGGATTATGAATGCCCAGATTCTGTGGTTTACACAGGGCATTCAACAGTACCACGAACAGTTAGACTTTCCCCTCCCTGACAGAATTTGATGACATGAATCTCCCAAAAGTTTTCTCTGAAATAGGATTTTCTAAAAGTGAACAAGAGAGAAAACATCTCAGTCTTCCAATAATGACTGACCCCAGGCAAGGTTCTGCTAAACCTGGGGGAGGGGCTGCATTTCCCATGGGACAAGCGGATTCTTCCTTTCTGGAACGTCTCAAAGACGGAGCGGTAATGGGAAACACAAGAGCGAGTTTGACTACTGAGATTTAATAAGGCCTGTCGTTTCTGTGCCTAATCCTCATATATATTCCATTATGGTGATTTTTCAAGACAGACCACGAAAACCAGACCCTCTTCTGTACATGGGGTGGGGTAAAGGGCAGAAAGCAAAAGGCGCAAGAGGGTCTATAATGAGAGCAATGACGAATAATCCCAACAAAACTTCTGGAAAAACCAGCCTGACTTCTATTTCTCAGGAAATTCTCCCTTTGAATAATCTGCCAGGCTCCAGTGAAATCCCAAACTAAGTTCTTCGGGATGCTTAAAATACGAAATCTGATGTAAAAGTAAATATTTTAGAAATAGATACATGAAATGACATTGTGGAAAGCTGAGAGAAAGAGAAGGTTTGGTAAGTCAACTCTTTCTAAACTATTTCAGCCTGCCTGGATCTAGACAAGGGAGGAATTTAGAACCCAGCTGCCCAGATTCTCTCTGTGGTTGCTCAGACATTCTTCAGTGGCTTTGGTGGTTAAAAAAAAAAAAAAGACACAAAGAACAAAAAAAAACTTTATAACTTGCTTCAGAAAGACAAGTGCCTCCCATTCATGACCGTTAGAACTCATAGAAAGTCGACTGAATTCACACCGACCGAATCAGCGAAAGACTGCACGTCTCATATAAAGGCTGCAGTACCATCCGCCCTCCAATAGAATGAGTAATTTTATGCTATTTTTGGATGGTGTGGTTCTTTAAAACAAAGTGATAAATTAAAGTGGCCCCAGTAATGCCGCAAAAATGTTAAGCTGTCTTAAAGCAAATGGAAAATGTGGTCTTCCCGTACAAAGAAGGAGACAGCAGATGGAAAGGTCTGGAGTTGGCTTTCAACTGAGTTCAGAAGAATTTCAGCCAATCGGTCCATCTGGTATTGAACTTTGGAAACTGCCCTGTGTGCAGTATTGTGCCTGGGCATGAAGAATATTTCTTTTCTTCTTAAAGGAAGAAAAAACTAGTCTTTTTTTTTTTTAATTTCTGAATTTTATTTTATTAATTTTTGTACACAGCAGGATCTTATTAGTTATCCATTTTATACATATTAGGGTATATATGTCAATCCCAATCTCCCAATTCATCCCACCACCCGCCCCACTGCTTTCCCCCCTTGGTGTCCGTGAGTTTGTTCTCTACATCTGTGTACCTATCTGCCCTGCAAACCGGTTCATCTGTACCATTTTTCTAGGTTCCACATATATGTGTTAATATATGATATTAGTTTTTGTCTTTTTGACTTACTTCACTCTGTATGACAGTCTCTACATTCATCCATGTCTCTACAAAAGACCCAATTTCGTTCCTTTTTATGGCTGAGTAATATTCCATTGTATATATGTACCACATCTTCTTTATCCATTCACCTGTCAATGGGCATTTAGGTTGCTTCCATGACCTGGCTATTGTAAATAGTGCTGCAGTGAACATTGGGGTACATGTGTCTTTTTGAATTATGGTTTTCTCAGGTATATGCCCAGGAGTGGGATTGTTGGGTCATACGGTAATTCTATTTTTAGTTTTTTAAGGAACCTCCATACTGTCCTCCATAGTGGCTGTATCAATTTACATTCCAACCAACAGTGCAAGAGAGATCCCTTTTCTCCACAGCCTCTCCACCATTTCATGTTTGTAGATTTTCTGATGTTGTCCATTCTAACTGGTGTGAGGTGATACGTCATTGTAGTTTTGATTTGCATTTCTCTAATGATTAGTGATGTTGAGCAGCTTTTCATGTGCTTCTTGGCCACGTGTATGTCTTCTTTGGAGAAATGTCTATTTAGGTCTTCTGCCCATTTTTGGATTGGGTTGTTTGTTTTTTTTAGTATTGAGCTGCATGAGCTGTCTATATATTTTGGAGATTAATCCTTTGTCCGTTGAGTCGTTTGCAAATATTTTCTCCCATTCTGAGGGTTGTCTTTTCATCTTGTTTATGGTTTCCTTTGCTGTGCAAAAGCTTTTAAGTTTCCTTAGGTCCCACTTCTTTATTTTTGTTTTTATTTCCATTACTCTAGGAGGTGGATCAAAAAAGATCTTGCTGTGATTTATGTCAGAGAGTGTCCTTCCTATGTTTTCCTCTAAGAGTTTCATAGTGTCCGGTCTTATATTTAGGTCTCAAATCCATTTTGAGTTTATTTTTGTGTATGGTGTTAGGGAGTGTTCTAATTTCATTCTTTTAGATGTAGCTGTCCAGCTTTCCCAGCACCACTTATTGAAGAGACTGTCTTTTCTCCCTTGTATATCCTTGCCTCCATCCTTGCCCCTTTGTCATAGATTAGTTGACCATAGGTGTGTGGGTTTATCTCTGGGCTTTCTATCCTGTTCCATTGATCTATATTTCTGTTTTTGTGCCAGTACCATATTGTCTTGATTACTGTAGCTTTGTAGTATAGTCTGAAGTCAGAGGGTCTGATTCCTTCAGCTCCATTTTTTCCCCTCAAGACTGCTTTGGCTATTCAGGGTCTTTTGTGTCACCAAACAAATTTTAAGATTTTTTGTTCTAGTTCTGTAAAAAATGCCATTGGTAATTTGATAGGGATTGCACTGAATCTGTAGATTGCTTTGAGTAGTATAGTCATTTTCACAATATTGATTCTTCCAATCCAAGAACATGGTATATCTCTCCATCTCTTGGTATCATCTTTAATTTCTTTCATCAGTGTCTTATAGTTTTCTGCATACAGGTCTTTTGTCTCTCTAGGTAGGTTTATTCCTAGGTATTTTTTTCATTTTGTTGCAATGGTAAATGGGAGTGTTTCCTTAATTTCTCTTTCAGATTTTTCATCATTAGTGTATAGGAATGAAAGATATTTCTGTGCATTAATTTTGTATCCTGCAACTTTACCAGATTCATTGATTAACTCTAGTAGTTTTCTGGTGGCATCTTTAGGATTCTTTATGTATAGTATCATGTCATCTGCAAACAGTGACAGTTTTACTTCTTCTTTTCCAATTTGTGTTCCTTTTGCTTCTTTTTCTTCTCTGATTGCCGTGGCTCGGACTTCCAAAGCTATGTTGAATAATAGTGGTGAGAGTGGACATCCTTGTCTTGTTCCTGATCTTAGAGTAAATGCTTTCAGTTTTTCACCATTGAGAATGATGTTTGCTGTGGATTTGTCGTATATGGCCTTTATTTTGTTTAGGTAGGTTCCCTCTGTGCCCTCTTTCTGGAGAGTTTTTATCATACATGGGTGTTGAATTTTGTCAAAAGCTTTTTCTTCATCTATTGAGGTGATCATATGGTTTTTATTCTTCAATTTGTTAATATGGTGTATCACATTGATTGACTTGCATATATTGAAGAATCCTTGCATCCTTGGGATAAATCCCACTTGATCACGGTGTATGATCCTTTTAATGTGCTGTTGGATTCTGTTTGCTAGTATTTTGTTGAGGATTTTTGCATCTATACTCATCAGTGATATTGGTCTGTAATTTTCTTTTTTTGTAGTATCTTTGTCTGGTTTTGGTATCAGGGTGATGGTGGACTCATAGTATGAATTTGGGAGTGTTCCTTCCTCTGCAATTTTTTGGAAGATTTTGAGAAGGGTGGGTGTTAGCTCTTCTCTAAATGTTTGATAGAATTCACCTGTGAAGCCATCTGGTCCTGGACTTCCGTTTGTTGGAAGATTTTTAATCACAGTTTCAATTTCATTACTTGTGATTGGTCTGTTCATATTTTCTGCTTCTTTCTGGTTCAGTCTTGGAAGGTTATACCTTTCTAAGAATTCATCTCTTTCTTCCTGGTTGTCTATTTTATTGACATAGAGTTGTTGTAGTAGTCCCTTAGGATGCTTTGTATTTCTGCAGTGTCTGTTGTAACTTCTCCTTTTTCATTTCTAATTTTATTGATTTGAGTCCTCTTCTTTTTCTTGATGAGTTTGGCTAATGGTTCATTAATTTTGCTTATCTTCTCAAAGAACCAGCTTTTAGTTTTATTGATCTTTGCTATTGTTTTCTTTTTTTCTATTTCATTTATTTCTGCTCTGATCTTCATGATTTCTTTCCTTCTGCTAACTTTGGGTTTTGTTTGTTTTTCTTTCTCTAGTTCCTTTAGGTGTAAGGTTAGATTGTTTATTTGAGATTTTTCTTGTTTCTTGAAGTAGGCTTGTACTGCTCTAAACTTCCCTTTTAGAAGTACTTTTGCTGCATCCCATAGGGTTTGGATCGTCATGTTTTCATTGTCATTTGTCTCTAGGTATTTTTTGATTTCCTCCTTGATTTCTTCAGTTATATCTTAGTTATTTAGTAACGGATTGTTTAGCCTCCATGTGTTTGTGTTTTTATGTTTATTTTCCCTGTAATTCATTTCTAATCTCATAGTGCTGTGGTCAGAAAAGATCCTTGATATGATTTCAATTTTCTTAAATTTACTGAGGCTGATTTGTGACCCAAGATGTAATCTATCCTGGAGAATGTTCCTTGCGCACTTGAGAAGAAAGTGTAATCTACTGTTTTTGGATGGAATGTCCTATAAATATCAATTAAATCTATCTGGTCTATTGTGTCATTTAAAGCTTCTGTTTCCTTATTAATTTTCATTGGTGTAAGTGCTAAAGTCCATTGGTGTAAGTGCTAAAGTCCCCCACTATTATTGTGTTACTGTCGATTTCCTCTTTTAGAGCTGTTAGCAGTTGCCTTATGTACTGAGGTACTCCTTTGTTGGGTGCATATATATTCATAATTGTTATATCTTCTTCTTGGATTGATCCCTTGCTCATTATGTAGTGTTCTTCCTTGTCTCTTGTAACATTCTTTATTTTAAAGTCTATTTTATCTGATATGAGTATTGCTACTCCAGCTTTCTTTTGATTTCCATTTGCATGGAATATCTTATTCCATCCCTTCACTTTCAGTGTGTATGTGTCCCTAGGTCCGAAGTGGGTCTCTTGTAGACAGCATATATATGGGTCTTGTTTTTGTATCCATTCAGCAAGCCTGTGTCTTTTGGTTGTAGTATTTAATCCATTCACATTTAAGGTAATTATCGATATGTATGTTCCTATGACAATTTTCTTAATTGTTTTGGGTTTGTTTTTGTAGGTCCTTTTCTTGTCTTGTGTTTCCCACTTAGAGAAGTTCCTTTAGCATTTGTTGTAGATCTGGTTTGGTGGTGCTGAATTCTCTTAGCTTTTTCTTGTCTGTAAAGCTTTTGATTTCTCCATCAAATCTGAATGAGATCCTTGCTGGGTAGAGTAATCTTGGTTGTACGTTCTTCCATTTCATCACTTTAAATATGTCATGCCACTTCCTTCTGGCTTGTAGAGTTTCTGCTGAGAAATCAGCTGTTAACCTTATGGGAGTTCCCTTGTGTATTGTTTGTCATTTTCCCTTGCTGCTTTCAATAATTTTTCTTTGTCTTAATTTTTGCCAATTTGATTACTATGTGTCTTGGTGTGTTTCTCCTTGGGTTTATCCTGTATGGGACTTTCTTCTCTTCCTGGACTTGTGTGGCTATTTCCTTTCCCATGTTAAGGAAGTTTTCGACTATAATCTCTTCAAATATTTTCTCGGGTTCTTTCTCTCTCTCTTCTCCTTCTGGGACCCCTGTAATGCGAATGTCGTTACATTTAATGTTGTCCCAGAGGTCTCTTAGGCTGTCTTCATTTCTTTTCATTCTTTTTTCTTTATTCTGTTCTGCAGCAGTGAATTCCACTATTCTGTCTTCCAGGTCACTCATCCGTTCTTCTGCCTCAGTTATTCTGCTATTGATTCCTTCTAGTGTAGTTTTCATTTCAGTTATTTTATTGTTCATCTCTGTTGGTTCGTTCTTTAATTCTTTTAGGTCTTTGTTAAACATTTCTTGCCTCTTCTTGATCTTTGCCTCCATTCTGTTTCCAAGGTCCTGGATCATCTTCACTATCATTATTCTGAATTCTTTTTCTGGAAGGTTGCCTATCTCCACTTCATTTAGTTGTTTTTCTGGGGCTTTATCTTTTTCCTTCATCTGGTACATAACCCTTGCCTTTTCATCTTGTCTATCTTTCTGTGAATGTGGTTTTTTTCCCACAGGTTGCAGGATTGTAGTTCTTCTTGCTTCTGCTGTCTGCCCTCTGGGCATGAAGAATTATTACAGAGCAATTATTTGGGGGGGGGGGGTTTCTGGATCCCCAGTTAATAGAGAATTTCTTGAGGGTAGGCACATTTTTTGTTTTTCCATAATACGACCCCACCCAGCCAAGTTCATGTCCCACCTTCTATAGTTCTCCCAGGCTACTCAAAACAACATATAATTGGTCACTGGAGCCATCCATCACCTCTCCCCAGTGTTCTCCAAGTCCAGGCTCTATTTCTCCACATTTCAGTTAATTAAATCCTACATCCCACACATCCTACAAGGTCCAGCATAAACCCCCTGTTGTTCCTTAATGACTCAGCCAGTGATGGTGGCTCCTTTTTCTCCTCTCTTATTGCACTTAGGGTGGACCACACAGAGGTGTTTAGATGAGCAGCAGGGAGAAGGGGAACATCCCAGGAACAGTATGGACAAAGGCAGACTGAGGGCACCCCAGTGATGCTGGGGAAGGGGGAGAGTGGGAGAGAGTTTGGGGAGCTGGAAAGAGAAAGAAGTTGGTTCCAAGTTCAGACCCAGGTCCCTTTACTCCTGAGCTCAGCAACACTGGGCAAATCATGTCCTGTCTGGAAACCTCGGTTCCTCCAGTGCCAAAGACGTCCCTTGAAAGCTTTCGTGAGTGAGTGCCTGTAGTGTCTGTCAAACAAATGAATGAATTTATGCTAAACGTATTTAACATATATCAAAGTGGCTTACTGGGATGAGGAGGGTATGAGTAAAGGCAGTTTGGGGAAGGCTTTCTGAATTAGGTCTCCCCAGCAATCCCTTCCACAGTTCCAAGATCTTTTTTGTTGTTGCCCTGTATCAGTTTAGGCTTGGGGAGGTGTATGTATGTGAAGGTGTCTGGCTCCCTAACAGACTATGTGCTCCCATGACAGGAATGTGGCATCTATATGATTTTAATATTTATTTATTTATTTGGCTGTGTCAGGTCTTAGTTGTGGCATGCGGGATCTTTAGTTGCGGCATGCGAACTCTTAGTTGCGCATGTGGGATCTAGTTCCCTGAGTAGGGATCGAATCCGAGCCCCCTGCATTGGGAGCGTGGAGTCTTAGCCACCAGATAACCAGGGAAGTCCCAAGGGACATGGTATTTTCATATACTGTTGTGTCCCCAGAACTGAGCCCAGTGCCTCAATAAATACCTGTGGGAGAAATGAATGAGTTCATCCTCAAGGCGTTGGTAGCATTTTAAAAAGTGCTTTAGAAAGAGTGTCCTGGCAATGGTGTGCTGCACAGATTAGAGAGGGTGAGGCTGAGGACCAGAGCTTCAACGGCTTCTGAACTTGAGAAATTTTGGGAACTTATTGTGGGCACATTTTATGTTTTGCCAGTGAGGACACCCCTCTTCTGAATCTTAGCAACAGTTTCTGCATGGAGTGTCACCACCAAAGATCTTCTGAGGGAGCCCTCCATTCAGCAGTAACGAGATTTGTCCTGTTTGATAAACATGATGATTGATTCAACATGACGTATCTTAATACCAAGATTTATTGAGTGCTAAGTATGTGCTAGACACTGTTCTAAGAACTTGACACGTTGTATTAGTCAGGGTTGTCTGGAGAAACAGAAACAATAGGAGATATACATACCTATGTGTAAAGAGATTTAGTATAAGGAGTTGGATGGTGTGAAGGTCAGAAATCCCAAGGTCTGCTGTTGGCAAGCTGGAGACCCAGGAAAGCTGAGGGTATAGTTCTAGTTCAAGTCCCAATCTGAAGGGACTTCCCTGGTGGCGCAGTGGTTGAGAGTCCGCCTGCCGATGCAGGGGACCCAGGTTCCTGTCCAAAAAAAAAAAAAAAAAACAAAGAGAGAGAGAGAATTCTCCTTTTCTCAGCCTTTTTGTTCTATTCAGGCCTTCAATGGACTGGCTGAGGCCCACCCACATTGGGAAGGGCACTGTGCTTTACTCAGACTACTGATTCAAATGCTAATCTCACCCAGAAACACCCTCACAGACACACCCAGAAAAATGTTTAATCAAATGTCTGGGCACTTCATGGCCCAGTCAAGTTGACACATAAAATTACTCATCATACATGTGTTAATTCAATTAATCCTCACAGTGATTTTGTAGGCAGGTAGCACTATTATCCTCTTCATTTGGGCGAGCCAGGATTTGGGCCAGTCTGACTTCAGAACCAATAAGTCTAGCCAGTACAGTATGCTACACTGCTCCACCCTGCCTTGGAAAGCCATCCTAGGGCTTCCCTTCACATGTGCAAGTGATGTTTATTTTATTTTGTTGAATAAGATAATTTCAAAACATCAAATAAAGTTTTAAAAAATAGTTTATTATTTTTATGTGTTACCTTCTGGTCCTTATTCACATTTACATATAACTTCACAAAAGGTCCTGGTTTGCCTCAATTCTATATGCAGACTTAGAAGTAATGTTGGCATAAATAGTGTCACGCTCACCTGGCCTTGGTTAGTTGCTCAGTAACAATAATAATGGTAATAATCATAACATGAAATTATTATTACCAATTAACTTTATTAAGTAATTATCATCTAATGAATTTTTAATATATCTCATTCTTCTGGGTCGTGGTTTACTTTCCTGAACATGACCAAAAAAAAAAAAGTAAATCTACTACTTATTAAAGAAGACATTTACATCAAATTCTCTTTATAACAAGGAAATACAACAAGATGTCAAATGTTGGATCCAAGTGATAGGAGTATAGACAATTTTCCTTTGGTTTCTTTTTTCTGCCCTTTTAAATATATCACAATGGAAAAATATATAAATCACCTTATTTATTTAAAAGTCTGTACAATTACAACATTAATTAAGGCAAAACTGGGCCAAACTGCCCATAAGAAACACTTTCTGTGGCTGCAGGACCATTAGGGCTGGTCCATATGCCATCCTGACTTCAAAGACTCTTTGGTGGCCTTCCTTATCACACCTCAAACCATAACAGATGCTAGATCATAGTGTTACCGAACCAAACAAGAGTCTGCTTGCCCAACATGTAGCAGAGCCAATCTGCTGACACTAGGTTGTGGTGAAGAAAAGTACAGAGTTTATGTGCAGGGCACCAAGCAAGGAGAGCGGGCAGCTCAGCTCATGCTCATAAGATCCAAACTCCTCAATGGTTTCAGACAAGTGTTGTTGTTTTTTTAAAAATAAATTTATTTATTTATTGGCTGCATTGGGTCTTCATTGCTGCGCGTGGGCTTTCTCTAGTTGCAGCGAGTGGGAGCTACTCTTTGTTGCAGTGCGTGGGCTTCTCATCTAGGTGGCTTCTCTTGTTGTGGAACATGGGCTCTAGGCATGCGGGCTTCAGCAGTTGGGGCGCATGGGCTTAGTTGCTCTGTGGCATGTGGGATCTTCCCAAACCAAGACTCGAACCTGTGTCCCTGCATTGACAGGTAGATTCTCAACCGCTGTGCCACCAGGGAAGTCCCCAGAGAAGGGTTTTTAAAGGCAGCATTGGGAGTGAGGGTCTCAGGGTGATCAGCTCATGGACATTTTTCTGATTGGTTGGTGGTGAGGTAATAGGGTGATGTGTCAGGAACCTTAATCATCAACCTTCTGGTTCGAACCACTCTGGCATCTACATGCTGTGGTCACCACATAGTCACCATCCTCCACCTGGTGGAGATCTTAATTTCTGCAGAAAAACTCAGAGATATGCATCAGATTGTTACGTCTATCCCTTCAGGAGGAACTAGGAGACAAGTGACTCCATTTTTCTAATCACTAACTGCTTGAGTCTGCTCTTTGGAATGCAGGGAAGGTTAAATGAGATGCAGGGACTTGGAGGGGATTGTACCCAGGAGGGTCCCACAGGGTCCTGCTCAGCTTCAATACCCCCTTTTCTTTCATACTCCTCAATCCTGAGGGGAACAGAGGCAGGACAAGAAAGGGAATGAAGTTTTGGTAGGACAAGTTAATCATAAACTTGACAGGAGAACTCGGTTTTAGGGGGACTTGGTTTCAATAGGGCTCCCAACCTGTTACTGATTTCCTCCAAGATTATTAGCTATTTAGTGACAGACCAAAGAACAGAACCCAGGCTTCATGATTCCCCGCTCTCTTATCCCAAATGAGCCAGCTTCGTGAAATTTTCTTTCTAAGATTTCATCACGTGCATTTTCCTACTTTGCGTTGGGTCCATGGGTTCATGGCTACAGGAGCATAAATGTAGAAACTGGGTGCAGGAGTAATAAAAACATGGTGAACCTCCCCCCATTCTGTCCCCTTCTCACCTCTGGCAGACATCATTAATGGATCAGAGAACACTCTTCCCTGAGCTCAGCCTTAGTTCAGATCCTTCCCAACACATTGCTCCAGGCAGCCACTACAAAGAACTGGCTCTGAGGATGAACCTACTTGCTCTCCCTGGATGGAGTAGCGATGGCAATCTTGATCCTTCCTTTGCCTTCCTTAGTATCTGGCCTTGGTTCTATGATTATATCTCCAACATTGCACTGATTTTTCATTCTTCTTGAGCGAATCTATTCTGAAAATGGTAACTCAGCTTGGAAGCTACTTTCATTCCCAAACAGATTCCCAAAACACGAGACCTGGGGGAATCACATTGAACCTGTTTATTTTGCATGCTTAGAAACCTCTGAATGATTGGCTCCAGCTTACACAGGCGTGTTCACGACGGAACAGAAACCAGTCCCAAGCTAGCTGACTCTTTGTCCAGTGCTCTTTTTACCACTCTGCCCATCTGACTCTGGGCTTTATCAGACAGAACAGCAAAAAATGTTCCTGGGGCCTGACACGTGTAAACACTCCTCCATCACCCTGGCCACGGCAGCTTGCCAAGACAGGAATGAGGCCAAATTTAGTGGGTCCTTCAGCCCGGTGACCCCGGTGGAAACAGTCTCCTGATATAGAACAGAGAGAGCCAGAGAAAAATGTGCCGTCCCACAAAGAACAAAGCCTGGGATGATTCATTGTCCTGATCCTGGTGATTTATCACTGGATGTGGTCATTCATACGTGGCTGTCAGCAACTTTGCAGGAATTCTAATCTGGACGCTCGTCCTGAACACATAATTCCCTACTTACTTCCTCCTGGTTCCCAAACATTCAGAAGTTTCCTGGGCATGCTTCCCTGGCTGCCCTCTTGGTATATAGCCAGATAGTCTGGGGGCCTTGGGTAACTCTTTTAGCTTCTCTGAACCTCAGCTTTCTCATCCTTAAAAGCCAGAAATTGAAGGAGTTGTTCTCGAAGATCCCTTCTGGACCGAAAATCCTATGACAAGACAGATTTAGGAAACCCTTTTAAATAAGAAAAACATATTTGATTTCCTATATCTTACAGCTTGGCTGGTTACCTACGTACGGATGGGACCAGGTGAGGAGTGTGGGCCAGGGCCTGGCGGGAGGCCGTAGCCTTTGAGGAAGGACCACCACCCTCCCAGTCCACTGTGGTCCGTCTCCTTCTGCACCATGGAAACTTCTCGTGGTCAGATCACTAACGATTTATTTGTTAGTGATTCAATGTTCAAATACTTTATAAAGTAAAAGAAAATTATACAAGCACTATGAGGGTATTCTTATGAAAAATCAAGAAAGCAGAATACGTATATATATGAAGTCATGTATATGTGTAAACATTTACAAAGATGCCATTTTTTAGGGGGACTTATTCTAGGTATTTTAGTTTAGATTTATTTTTACAGACACGAGATCAAACGGAACATCTTTCTTTGTATCATGCTTTTTTCACTTGACAACATGTCCTAGAACTCTTAACCATGCCAGCCCATGTAGTCCTTTTTATTAATTGCTGCGGAGGGTCCCTATATTGTGTTTTAACTACTTCTTTTTGTTAACCACTTCTCCATTGATGGATATTTGGTTTGCTTCTTAAGGTGCTGCTATTTCAAAAAAATATTGCAGTAAACTAATATTCTTGTCCACACATTTGACCATTTCTCTAAGATTGGTATATTTAGAAGCAAAACTGTTAGGTTTACAGAAATGCACATTTTAAATTTTGAAGAATTCTGCCAACTAATCCTTTAATGTGGTAGTACCAATGGGAATACTCATTTTCCCATATTCTCATTGATTCTCCACTGCTTTTTAATATATATGTATTTTTTAATTTATTTGTTTTTGGCTGCATTGGGTCTTTGGTGCTGCACGCAGGCTTGCTCTAGTTGTGTCAAGCTGGGGCTACTCTTCGTTGCAGTGCACGCATTTATGGTGGTGGCTTCTCTTTTTGCAGAGTACGGGCTCTAGGGCATGTGGGCTCAGTAGTTGTGGCGCACGGGCTTAGTTGCTCCGCAGCATGTGGGATCTTCCCGGACGAGGGCTCGAACTCGTGTCTCCTGCGTCGGCAGGCAGGTTCTTAACCACTGCGCCACTGGGGAAGCCCTGCTTTTTAATATTTGTCATTTCTCCATTATTAGCAAGGTTGAGCACATTTACATGTGTGTGTTGGCCGTGTATATTCTTTCATGAATTGCCTATTTATAAGCTTTGCTTATTTTTCGGTTAGGTTGCCTTTTTTTCTTATCAGTTTGTAGGAGTGTTAAAAATTTTTTTTTAAATGAACTCAAGTACTCATCACCTAGTTGCAATATTATCAACTCATGGCCAACATATTCTCCCATCCCCATGCAAGGATTATTTTGAAGAAAATCTCCAACATCATACCGTTCCATTTGTTAATCTTTTAGTTAGTAAATCTAAAAACTCAAAGCTCTTAGAAATATCCACATTATCATCATATCTAATAAGAAAAATAATTCCCTTATGTTGTCAATTATTCAGGGTTCAAAGTTCCTCCATTAGCTTTTATATTTTTAAAAAAATAATTACCTCGGTGTCATCAAATAACCAGTAAGTGTTTACATTTCCTCCATTGCCTCATAAGTCTTTTTTAAACAATCTGTGTGAACCCAGGTCCAAAGAATGTCTATGAATTTTAATTGGTTAATATGCTTTTTAAATCTCTTTTAATTTATAGGTTCTTCCGCTCATGTGTTGAAGACTTCTGGTTATTTTTCCTATGGACTTTCTCTCAGCCTGGGTTTTGCTGATTGCCTCTGATGATATCATTTAACATGTTCCTGTGTCCTGTATATTTCTGGAATGCTTGTAGTTAGATCTAAGGCTTGATGGGATTGTTGTTTTGACAAGAACAGTTTATAGGTGTGTTGTATATTTCCAACAAGACCACCTATACAATCCTGAATGGTTACTAACCTCTGGCTGTCTCTTTGTGAGGTTAGCAGCCATTCATGATTGTGTTGGTCTGGGCACACTCAGGAAACAGAAACCACACAATAATTCAAATAGGGGACACTTAATATAAAGAATTATTAATTCTGATAGGAAAGTAACTGTGAAGATGTAAAGAGACCCCTACTGGGTATCCTCTATCTAAGGGAGAGTACTCAAGGAAAGATAAGCTTGGCGAGAGGGTCTCCCCACAAGGCTGGGTCTCCCAATCAGTTGGAGAAGGTATGGCTGGGCACACTAGAAGTTGGCAGTTAAGTTCACAGGGCTGCTCGGTCAGTCACAACCACCAGGTGAGCAAGAAAGAATCCACGGATGCAGGCACGCTGAGGCTGGTGGGTACCGCGATGGGTAGAAGGCCTGGTGTGTGACATTCACGTTGGGAGGGTGGTGGGAAACAGCATCTTGGGGTGCAGGCCAGCTGACACTGGAGAACAGCTCACAGGAGGAGGTGGGGCTCCACTGCAGGTGTGAGGCCTGGGGTACACAGTGTCTACAGCACAGGGCTGAGGCAAGGCGGTCACTGGGCCCAGGCTGGGCGTCCGCGGTCTCCGAGGTCTCTGATGGACCACACATTCTAGGCATGTGGCTGAGGCGGGGCAGGCACTGTTGACAGGCTATGCAGCCAGTGCAAGGGAAACAAGAAAGAGAGAGGGAGAGAGAGAAAGAGAGAGAGAGAGAGAGAGAGACTGGGACCTAGAAGAAGAGCCCCCTTTGTCCTGCGATGTCCATCTAGCGCCCTCTACCGATAAAGCTTAACATTGCACTCTTTGTAAAAGAGTCCAATTCATTATCACAGAGCAGGTACTGAAAGGGGCATTGGGGGCTGAGAAGCCATAAATTGATAAGGGACACAATGCTCATTGGCTAGGTCCATTATTTCACTAGGGGTTGTGATTCTAGCTACCTTCGTATTAGTAGTTGGACTGATCCCAGAGGGAGAATCTTCCTACATCTCTGGCTGCCCTGAGACACAGTGTGTACCAGAACCTGGCTCTTTCCCCTGCGCCACCATTTTTCCACCTCTCACACGGTCTAGGTCTTTAGCGTCACAGCACTTTTTGCTCATTCACCAGGTCTAATCTAAACTCCCTCTACTTTGGGCCTCCTGGCATCTCCTTTTCTCTCTGGTCCAACGCCTGACTTCGGGACAAAACTACCTTCTCATCACCTCCTGAATCTTGCCTGTAAATCCCCTGAACAGAATACTTGGGAAGTGGAACTTTTCATTCACACCTTGTGTAATCCTCACTTGTGGAATGCATGTTATTGTCCTGATCTTACAGATGGGAAACCCGAGGTTTAGAGAGGTGAAGCAAGTGCGTCCAGGTACTTCCAGAAGCAAGTTCCAGGTGGTAATGGGCAGAGATGGCATTAGAACCTGAGTCTGCTTTACTCTGACTCATGACAGCTTGCCAACCCCCCGCCCCGGGGGGGCACTCACAGCCTTCTGCCTATTTCTCTTCAGGTAACTTCAAACTCAGTTGTCTCCTGGCTTCTCACCAGTTCTGTTTTCTTCTGAATTTCCAGGTCATTAAAGTGTTCTCCCAGAATCATCATTGAAAAACTCTCTTCCAGGATCACCTCCTAAAATATCCAATCCAGGTCTTTATTTTTTAACTGGGTTTTTTTCTCTAACAGTTCCCTAATACCATCTCATTGCATTTAGCTCCATGCAATTCAATTGCAGTTTATTTTCTCTGGCCTCAGGTTGATGAGACCGACACCTATATCCTCTTTAGTGTGAAGATGCTGGGTTTTTTTGTTTGTTTTTTTTGCGGTACGTGGTCCTCTCACTGTTGTGGCCTCTCCCGTTGCGGAGCACAGGCTCCGGACGCGCAGGCTCAGCGGCCATGGCTCACGGGTCCAGCCGCTCCGCGGCATGTGGGATCTTCCCGGACCGGGGCACGATCTCGTGTCCCCTGCATCGGCAGGCGGACTCTCAACCACTGCGCCACCAGGGAAGCCCACCAGCTGTGAAGTCTTGACCATTCCAGCTGTGCAGAGATGGCTGCAAAGCATACTGCAATCTTTCTTTTCCTCTCTTCCTCCTGCAGTTCATCCTCCCTCCTTCAACGAGTCACCTGCCAGTTTTCCTTTTCTCCTGAGTCATCTCCTCCATCCCATAGTTATCACTCCCGCCTCCTGGTCTTCCTTAGCCCCCTCCCCTCCATCCCTTCCTTTTGGTCCATGGCCCCCTCTCTACCTCCTTCCTTCCTCCTACCCAAGCTTTACTGGCAAAATCAAACAAAATAACAAAAGAATGGGGAATAAGTAAACAGCTGCCTACCCTCACATGGAAATCCCTGGAAGCAGCTCCCTTCACCTCCACTGAGAGAGTGTCTCTGCATTTCAAAGTGCTTGGCGCTTGTTCAAGGCCAGTCCCAGCGGCCATGGAGTCATTGTGTTGAGATGAAGGTGCATCTAGGCAGTTTCTATATTTAGGTGCAATTGTGTTTCTGGAAAAGGCTGCACATCACATAATAGGAAATCCTGAGAGTGTGAAGACTGTTTCCTGCCAGTTGAAGCATTGTTGTCTTTGGCTGTTCTGACAATAGCAGAAGCCTGCGAGTAAGTGGGCAAAGGTGGAGGGGCAGCGAGAGGCAGGAACCCGGACGCGCTGGGTAGCTGAGAAGCAGTGAAGTGTGGGCGCAGGGGAAGTGGGGACGGCTGGGGAAGATGATTTAAAACTATAAGTGAAAGCAAGTAAGTTACAGAACCCTGTCAGAGGATGAAAAAAGAAAACACCTCATTCCTCTGTAAAAATGTCTGTGGAAATGATGTCAGCTAGGCCCAGGCATTGTCTGCTCAGCGTAGGCTTCTATAAAAATGGTCCTTGATTATGTGGAGATGCAATGGACACCGCTCGATGGGGGTACTGATGACAGTCAGTGGTGATGACATTGATGGGGGTGGTGATGATGGTGATGGAGAAAGTCACAGCTATTTTCCTCAGGCGTAAGGAGCTGAACACTCTTTCTGCTGGGAGTCTCTGGAGGGTTCTGAGGCAGTGCTTCTCAGCCTTAAATGTACATATGAATCACTTGGGATCTCATTCGAACGCCGATTCAGATCCAGTAAGTCTCGGACAAGCCTGAGATTCTGCATTTCTAACAAACTTCCGGGTGAGAGAGGCATGGGAGAACATATTAGGGGATGGATACTTAGAGTGTTGAGTCAGGGTTGGGAGATAGAAAATAAGGCAGAGTGGATTGATATAGGGCACTTTCTCATGACTCAGGATTCCTACCCTGGTGAGGACACAGAAGACGTTCTCTTTACCAGAGTAACAAGGAATCCATTACTTACGGCTGGGGAGGCACCAACATCCGCGGAAGCACGGCAGTGGCTGTCTTCCGCAGGCCAAGATTGACTGTAGGAGATGCTGCGTTAGACTTGGGCTCCATGGTCAATGGGGTTGGTACAATTCTGGAAGACCAAAGGCGAAGTGGAGGCAATCATCAGAGGCAAGCCGGAAGTAATTGTCATAGTGAGGGGCAAGGCAGAAGGACAGCCTAAGGGCTTTGACCTGCAAGGGCCTCTGGTGATGACTGATAGACCACAGTGTGTCTAAGGATGAGGTCATAGGCAGCCCACGGGGGTGCTGCTTGACCCATGTATACGAAAAGGTCAAGAGCAAACGAGCAGAAGGCTGGTACCAGCTGCCACCGTGAAAAATCACGATCCCTTATCCAGTTTTTAGGCGTGAGTCGGTTCTCAGACCAAGAGCACATTACGGAAGGAGAGGCCAGTTCCTTTTCAGGAAGGATCCTGCAACATTCCACACCAAACATATTCGGTAGCTCTTCCCCTAACCCTGCCCTCCAAACCCCATCGCCATTTACCCCAGTAATTCTACACTGGGGAACGGGGAATACCCAGCTCTTTCAAGGATCTGAGTTGTTACTGATAACAGGGGACCCAAATCACCACCATGGCTCCCTGGTCGAGTGGCGTACAGAGAACGGTGTGATAAATGGCCCAAGTCAGTCTCAAAATGGGTCCAAGACAGGTCCATGAACCACACTGGGGTCTCTTCCTCATTCCCATGGTATCCCGTAAACCAGCTTCCCCAAAGAAGGAGGAAGGAGAGCAGGAAGGGGAGGAAGGGGAGAAAAGAAAAAAGCCTCACCCGGACGTGTGGCCCTGGCAGATTTTCATGTTGTACATGCTCCCGCCAAGGCCGGTTTCCAGCCACCAACAGGAAGTCATTGAACATGAACTTGGGAAAAGATGCCTGAGTCCCTCTGCGTAGAATCAGGACGGGTGCACGGAAGAGCTGGCAGAACTCACCTGGAGCCCGTTAGCACTCAGGCCAGGTCCTGTGGCTGTTTGGGTGAATGATCCCTTTCCTCCCAAAGCAGGGACACTACTCACCACCCAAGCCTCACTGACACTTGACTCTAATTGTTGATCTAGCAGCCGTGAGGAGACGCAAGAGCAGGTCTTCAGGACAGTGAACACAGCCTAGCAAGGTTTCTGGCTCGGAGGAGGCCTTTGTCTAACCTCCAGGTGAGGGGCAGCTGGTCTCCTCTAGCAAGTGGGAGGAGGGGGTGACTGCTGCCATCCCAGAGCTTCTAGGAAACCGGAGGCTTCATGGATCTCAGGCTCACCTCCCTCAAGTTCCAGGTCCCACTCTTTCTTCTCAGGGCCCTCAATTCCGCATAGGAGACATGCCAAGGCTGTGGTGCAGCCTCCTCTGTTACTGCAACACTCTGACAATCGGGTCCTAGACCTGGTTTTCTTCCTGACCCGCCCTCCAGCTGCAGGAGACGAGGATTTTAAAAAATGTTGCCGTGGAAGCCCTATGGCTTTCGCACTGTGTTCTAAGTTGATGGCTGGCTGCACTGAGCCTGTCGTTTTCTTCCTTCAGGGTTTCAGTTATAGTTAACAACAACTCAGCAACTCTCCAGTCTTTGCCACCGAATCTCTAACGGGCCGGAGCTATTGCATGAGCTGATGCATCTCCTTCCGGCAGATTCCATCTCAACTCACTGCCGATGAGAATCTTAGAGAACTCATCCACAGCTGAGTGAGATGGGAATCTTACAGAATCTTTCAGAACTCCACTCAGCACCAACAATGGGGTCTTGCAAACATTGGGCTGCGGAATGACCCTATTCCACAATTCCATCCTGAGGCTCTGCCTCAAGACAACTTCCAACACCAGTTGTCTTAGGTTGAGTTCTCCCAAATCAGACCCTGACACAAGGATTTGAGTGTAAGTAGTTTATTTTCACAAGGATCCCAGGAAGTACCAGTAGAGACAGGGAAGGGCAGGTAGCTAATAAAGGGTGTGTTATCCAGCAGTCGTCCTCTTGGGAACACTGGGGCTTAATGGCACTGGGAAATACTCTGGAACATTCCTCAGAGTTACCCACTGCCCTGAGGGATGAGGAAGCTGATGTGCTTCTCCACCCACACCTCAGCTGTCATTGCTTGAGGGCTGTGTCTGGAGAACATCAACTCCCTGGTAGCCCAAAACAGCCCTCAGCAGACAAAAATCAGGTTTTCACAAAAGTAGCCATTGGAATTTCAAGGCAAGTGCTAAGGAGATGTGGGCTGGGCATGTCAGCCTCTGCTACAACCTTGTGTCATAGAATTGAGTTAATGGTCACCTCACCATGGCCTCAGCAGCAACACCAAAAACAAAAAAAAAATCCAGAGTAGAGCCAGCCCAAACGCAGATGGTGCTTGGAAACTCTTGGGGAAAGGAACACGGAATGATCTCGGTGCTGGAACCACTGATGACATGATGGTCAGGAACTACAGTTCCAGCTGAAGATTGGAATACCGCACTGCCGTGTGGGGTGAGTCACCTAGCCGGTTCTTGTGAGACTCTCCACAGCGGTGTCAGGAGGTGTGGTCCATGGATGGGTTAATCTGACCAATTAACACCGTGCCCTCAGGTAACAACACATGATCCCTGTGAAAAAGACCCCTGAAAGAGTGACTCCTTGGGTGAGAATTTCAGGCATAGGCTGTAGGGAAGTGATAGATATACAGGTTTTTTTGGTAAAGCCCTTCTCATATTGAAAATACTAACAGCATCTACTTGCATTTGTATGGAGTTCTCAGAGCACTTTCATAAATTAATTAGTTCAGTCGACTTACTCATAACAACCCCAGGAAGACAAATGAGGGGGGCATTTGTCCTCATTTTAGAGATGAGAGCATTGAGACGCAGTGAGGTTAAGTGACTCGCTGCAAGGTCCCGGTGCCAGGTAGTGGTGGAGAAGAGGCTCTACCTCAGATCTTCTGATGCCGTGTCATTCAGAGCTTGTTCCTGTTTCCCATGAGCTGTCTCTCCCATTTGCTGTAAGAGAGCACCTTGGTTGCAGCAATGTATCTGGTTCGCTTTGGCAGCCCCAGTGCTGGCGTATTCTGAGTGCTTAATATCTGTATGTTAAGCAAATGAATTTTGAAGTCCCACCAGAAGACTTGTAAGGTGAGGTAGCAGCTTTTGTCAAGCCCCCTTTCTTGGTCTCTCCTCCCGACTACACCTGCACACACACACACACACACACAACCACACTCTTCTCTCACACATACACTTCAACTCTGCAGGCTATACTCCCCGGCCCCCCAGCTTTGCTGAGATAGAGTTGACACATACAGTTGTAAAATATTTAAAGTGTACCTCGTGGTGATTTGATATACATATACATGGTGAAAGTATTCCCCATTTAGTTAAGTAACACATCCATCGCCTCATTTTCTATCTATCTATTTATTTAGTGAGAACTTTCAAGTTCTAGTCTTGTAGCAAATTTCAATTAAACAGTGCAGTGTTCGGGCTATGCTCTTCTGATAATTCTTGGAAAGCCTAGGACAGCTTGAGAAATCTAGGGATCGAGAGGCAATCAGAGGTGACCTCACATTTATTAGGAGACCAAGACCGCTCTCTGGACATGTCTTTAGAGTTAGTTAGACAGTGGAGTCTTGGCTGAGTCCTGATAGTATTCAGAACCGTTCAGCTCACCATCCTATGCAGGATCTGCTCTCCCAAGGTCAGGCCTCCCTTCCGTGGTATGCAGTGCCCTTCTAGAGCCACAAGAGGGAGCCAGTGGAGCGGAGAGCCCGCCTTAAAAGAGCCGCCTGCACCAGGAATGATCCTTCAGAGGCTGGACCGAACCCACAAAAGAAATCTGGACGGAGCGCCAAAGTGGGAGAAGGAGGAGGCCTTGGGGAGTGGGAAGCAGAACAGAGGGAACGTGAGAAAAGCGAGAACTGTAGAATAAAACAGAGGGGGAGGGTGTCAAAATTGTAATTAATCATATTTCATGTAAAAAAAATAAATCGGGGGGGCTTCCCTGGTGGCGCAGTGGTTGAGAGTCCGCCTGCCGATGCAGGGGATACGGGTTCGTGCCCCGGTCCGGGAAGATCCCACATGCCGCGGAGCGGCTGGGCCCGTGAGCCATGGCCGCTGAGCCTGCGTGTCCGGAGCCTGTGCTCCGCAACGACAGTGAGAGGCTCGCGTGCCGCAAAAAAAAAAAAAAAAAAAATCGGGGAATTTTCATCTTTTACTTTGCACTATTCTGATTTTTCTTTTTCGGAACAAAAAGACATTATTTTCATAATTAACAGCGAATAAACATATATTTAAAACAAATGGAAAAATAGAACAAACTGAGCAAAATGATGGAAAAATCCTGTAGTTGCTCTGGAGTTCTGGGAAAAATCAGTGTCGGTCCAGGTTTTCTGTTTTGTTACCAGGGACTGCCCGGAGGCCTCCACATCTGTATTTACATCCATTGTCTCCTTTTCCTTCACTCATTCTCTTATGAATTGTAATTGTCTTCTGAGCAAACCACCTTTAGTCTGAAATTAATATAAATAATTAACATTAATGTTTTGCAATCATTCTTAACTGACGCTTTTATCATTTCTACTTCTTTATGAAGATAAACCCCCGAATGAAATTGTTAAAACTTCACTGGAAACAATAGTAAAGCTATTTTATCGCCTCTTGGAAGCCTCTATTTTGAGAGTTTGTTTTGTGTATCTTGAGAGGCACAGCTATAAAGCAATGGGAATGATTTTAATTATACATCTTGGACCTGATGTATCTAATTGACACTTTTCCTGCAAATCACAGGAACCAATATGATTATTACAGGCATCAAAGCCTTTGGCTTAGGAAATTGCCCTCTGAGTCCATTTAGAAAACATATTAAAAAAATCAATTTATATCATGCTTCTTTGGGACTCCAAATGTTATTATCCATCTTAAAATGCGTTTTTTTTGTTTGTTGTTTTTTTGGGGGGTACGCAGGCCCCTCACTGCTGTGGCCCCTCCCGTTGCGGAGCACAGACTCCGGACGCGCAGGCTCAGCGGCCATGGCTCACGGGACCAGCCGCTTCGCGGCACGTGGGATCTTCGCGGACCGGGGCACGATCCCGTGTCTCCTGCATCGGCAAGCAGACTCTCAACCACTGCGCCACCAGGGAAGCCCTTTAAAATGTGTTCTATTCATTTGAATGTAGCTGCCGGTGACTCAGATCTTTTCGGGAAATTAATTCACCCTCAGAGGATGAAGACTCACCACCTGCATTAGAGTATCCGGAGAAGTATCGGGGAGAAGGAGGGAGCAGCAAACAGAGTCTGGCCTTGGTGGTGGGGCCGGAGCTCTCTTTTTGGTGGGAGAGGAGGTGGCAAGGTCTAGCTGTCTGTGTAGAATGCCTTCTTAGCCTCTCACCGGTACCCACACCGCTGAGAGGAGCTCAGCACACAGCCTCGGCTCACTTTCCCCACCTCCAAAGGTGGGTCTGAACTGGTGTGGGCCCTGCGGCAGTGGGGCTTCTTCTGTCCCAAAGCTTCCCAATCATTTGCATATCATAAATACATAGAAAGGGCTAATGCTAAAACTGGAGGCTATCTGGAGACATCTATGTAGGGGATGGTGAAAAAAATGCATCACATTTTTCTTATATTATGTAATAGGAAGTAGTGAATTTTTATGAAACTTCCAAGTAAAATCTTTGAACATATTTATTTATTTTGGCTGCATTGGGTCTTTGTTGCGGAGCACAGGCTTTCTTTAGTCGCGGCGAGCGGGGGCTACTCTTGGTTGTGGTGCACGGGCTTCTCATTGCAGTGGCTTCTCTTGTTGCAGAGCATGGGCTCTAGGTGCGCAGGCTTCACTAGTTGCCGCCCGTGGGCTCAGTAGTTGTGGCGTGCGGACTTAGTTGCTCTGCAGCATGTGGAATCTTCCTGGACCAGGGATCAAACACATGTCCCCTGCTTTGGCAGGCGGATTCTTAACCACTGCACCACCAGGGAAGTCCCTGAATATTTTTAATAAGAAGCTTGAGTTTGCTTCCATCTATATAATTTTCTAAAATCAGATTTATGCTTAAAATGGCTCCTTGAGGGACTTCCCTGGGGGTCCAGTGGTTAAGACTATGTGCTTCTACTGCACGGGGTGCAGGGAACTAAGATCCTGTGTGCAAAAAAAAAAAAAGACTCCTAGCAATAATTCCTCAAGACTTTTTAATAATAACCTCTTCAGAATTTTGACAGTCACCATCAATGACTTCATTTGCAAAAGAAAGTGATACGATTTTTAAGACCCGTTTCGCAGCCATTCCAAAATTTACAACATTTGAAATTATAACAAAAGAGAAATCAAGTGTTCTTACTCTTCTTTCAAGACAGAGGGAATGTAGGCATTTCCTATGATGAGGAGAATAGATTTTGATTTCAATGAAACATTTTCAGATCAAGTATTTCAAAATCAGGGGCTCTGATTTGCAGAGGGTACATGCACGCATGGTTAGAGTGCTTATCTTGCAGCAAGTAGCCAGACGTATGCCACGGATACAAAGAGGGAGACTGGAGAGCTGTGAAGGCCAGAGGCCCTTTGCTTCTTGGGTCCCTGGAGCCAGACTCTTCTGGCAGCTGCATAGGCCCCTCATCCAGGCAGTCACTGCTACCCTCTACAGGGGATGGAGCTGCCCGGGTGCCAGTGGCAGGGCACATCCTTTACTGCTCGCCCTCAGCTCACCCCTGCACAGCAACCAACAAGAGGCCCACAGTGATGCCCCAGCCTCTCTGGCCTGGAGGCCTCAGCAAATCAGGATCGTGGACTCACTAGTAACCCACTCGGAGCACCCCACTACAAACCACTGTGGGAAAGCTCTCTTCCACTTTGGACCCAAGGAATCTTCTCCACTCACATCCTGGTCAGCCAGTTCCTCAGGGGGAGAAACAGAAGGGGATCTCGGGCCAAAGCTCGACAGGTATCAGAATGCCCTAGGCTGACTTTGCCCCTGGAACCGAGCTCTCTTGGAGCTCACCAGGGTTAGCATAGCCACAGGAAGATATTTTAGGGTTCCCATCTTAGGGTATCTGTTACTATTGAGATGTGACCAACAACCTCTTTGCTCTTCATGGTGGAATATCTAAGAGTTGTTCCAGATGTGTTTGGAAAAATGGTTTTACTGGATTAAGTGTCCCCTCATCCAAGGTGATTGCTTTTGAAGGAACGGCACTCATTTGGATATTGTTTCTGCCGATGGAATAAGTTGCCTCTTCCTATCCTTACACATGGTTTTCTTTTATCTATAGATCAAGAATTCTGCTGCATTTCAGAAGCAGTAGTTTAATGCTCAGGTGTGTCAGCATGTAATTAGCTTTGTGAATGGGCCTCACCTGATTTTAATCAGTTGTAGCTTTGGCGCTCTCCTTTGTTTATAGCCTCTCACTAAATAACAAATTACTCCCAAAATTTAGCAGCTTAAAATAACACACATTTATTATCTCATAGTTTCTGTGGGTCAGAAGTCAAGGAGGGGGACTTCCCTGGTGGTCCAGTGGGTAAGACTCCATGCTTCCAATGCAGGGGGCCCAGTTTTGATCCCTGGTTGAGGAACTAGATCCTGCATGCATGCCACAGCTAAGACTTCGCATGCCGCAACTAAGAAGTCCACATGCCACAGCTAAAGACCCCACGTGCTGCAACAAAGATCCCATGTGCCACAACTAAGACCTGGCATGGCCGAAATAAATAAATATTAAAAAAAGAAAAAGGAATCAAGTAGGGCTCAGCTGGATGCGTCTGGCTTTAGAGCCCTCATGTAGTTGCTGTCAAGCTGTCAGCTGGGGGCTGCAGTCTCATCTGAAGACTCGGTTGGGGGAGAATCGGTTTCTAAACTCTCTCACATGGCTGTTGGAAGGATTTAGTTCCTTGTGGGCTGTGGGACTGAAGACCTTGGTTCCTGGCTGGCTCTTGGCTGGAGCTGCCGCTCAGTTTCTTGCCACATGAGTCTTTCCATAGGGTGGCTTATACAACACAGCAGCTGGCTTCTGTCAGAGTGAGCAAGCAAGAGAGAGAAAAAGCCCCAAGATAGAAGGCACTAGATCTGAAACTGAGCAGGACCCTGCGGGACCTTCCTGGTGACAGACTCCTCTGTGTCCCTGCTTACTGTTGACTGGGAAAAGCAGCTATGGAAATATACTGTGACCTCCCAGGCCCTCCATGTATAACAAAGAACAGGCCCTAGCAGTTAATGTTTGGAGAAGTAAGGAATGCAGAAACAAAGATAGGACAGTCAGACAGGAAAGTATCCATAACTTAAACATTAAATCAGTCACAAGGACACCCAGTTCTGTTTCGAAGGTAAAGATAAGTCTGACACACATGTCTAAGTAGTTTTGCAGATACTAAAACCCTCACCACGTGGAAGAAGTTAACTGCATGTTGACCACCAGGATGTAGCCCCTAGTCCAGTTGGAGCCAAAAAACTGATGATTGAGATTCTCCAAACATCACCCTGTTACCTCACCATCAACCTATCAGAGAACTGAGCACAAGCTGATCATGTACCTCACAACCTTCTCCCTTGCTCTGTCTTTGAACACCCTTTCCCTGACAGCCATCAGGGATTTCAGTCTTTTGAACATGAACCACCCATTCTCCTTGCTAGCACCTGCAATAAACATCGTACTTTTCTTCACCAAAACCTGGTGTCAGTAGACTGGCCTTACTGCATGCTGGGTGAGCAGACCCAACTTTGGTTCGGTAACAGATTTGTGACCTAATCTTGGGTAGGATATCCCATTACGTCCAGCTCTCCCTCAAGAGGAGGGGATTACACTTAAACTTAAATAACGGGAGTCAGAGGTCAGTGTTGGTTATCGTGGAAGCTACCCACCAGCCTCTGCCAAACATCCACACTTATTCCCTTTCTCTGAGGCTCTGTCTGAAGGATGGGCTGGTTTCCCCATCCTTTAAGGACAGGAGCACAGCTTGATTCTTGTTAGCACCTCTTTCCTACCCATTCACTCACCTCTTCATTCAACAAGCATATATATTGAGGCTACTATAGGCCAGATTCCATGCTACACACTTGGAGGCTGGTAGAAAAGAGGACCCCTCTGTATGCACAGAGTTTCTGACCTTCTGACCTCTTATGTAGAACCTGTGGCCTGTTGCAGTCCTCTCAGAGGCCAACTGATGTCCTGATGACCCACATGGATGGCTTGGGTCAGAGACACTGTGCCACCTGCGTGCTGACAGGGCTCCTCCTGCTACCATCTCCCTCTGGGGCACCATGCTCCACCTCCAGCCTCGTCACCTCATTCGCCCCTTTCCAGCAGCCAGACTTTGTTTCTCCATCCTGAGCCTTCCCAGGTCAGTGCATCCTGCTGCCTTCTGAGTGAGGAAACTCTCCATGCCTCAGTTTCCTCCCTGGGTAATGACTTGTATAGTAAACAAAGATAATACAGGAAAGAACCTAGAACAGAGACTGGCAACAGTAAACACTTAAACTGTAGCCTTCCCAATGTTGTTATTATTCTGCACACCTGTTCAGGCAGCCACAAAATTAGTCACATTGCCACAGAGTCATACCCACATGGATGTATGAGTGGGAACGTCGATAAAAAGGTTATGCTCGTTTCCTCCAGTTTAATATCACTTTGAAGCTCTTTTCTTAAAGCTCTGATCTCATCCTGGAAACCTGAATTCTTTCACCAGCACTGCTGCTTTTCTCAGAGGTTCCCACGTTGCTTCCATCCCCTCCCCACCCACATCTCGTATTGGATGACTAATGTGGCCCCTTGCCGCTGGCTCTCACATCGCCTGGCTGCCTGGATGGAACCATCTTCATCCTCTCTTGTGTCATCCTTGGCTGAAGTGGGCTTCAGGTAGGAGGATTTGGGCCAAGGTTTCATTTGCCAGCTCACGGGGGCAACCTGTCTATACACGCCGCATGGTAAATTGCACACCAGCTGTTTGGAAAACATCCTACAGCAGCCAGTGACTGTGTTGAAGTTGGGGTCCCCTCCCTGAGATACTGGTGAGCTTTAAGGCAGGAAGGGGTCCCTGGAACTGTTGAGCCCCGCCCACACCCCCAAGTTCCCGGAGATCTGGCGTAGATCACACGCCGCTAAACTTAGCTCCCTCTCCGCCTCTGTCAGCAATGCTTCCTGACACAAGGCAGGTGTTGCTGGGATATAGTGAGATTTGCCCTCTCTGCATTGCTGTCCCAGCCATGTCCCCAACTGCCAGAGGCCAGGCTCACTTCTTGGTGTGGAACTGTTTGCCTTATCGTGGCCCCCTACCTGTGGCCTGATGAACAAACAATTAAGGAAGCTGGAATGCTTATTGCTCACCACAAGCTAAGACTACCGCCAGCCAGAGAGGAGGGGAGTATGAGACGGCGCGGTGTGAAGTTAGGAGCGTCGTCATTAAATCGTAGAGTTTTGCTGCCCTCTAATCGGCACGCGGGCTTCCGGGAAGCCTTTCTCCCTGGATCTGGCGACAACCGCCTGCTCTTTTCTGATATTTGCCCCTCATCCTTTCCTGATTTTCTTTCTTATCCCCTCACATCCTCACGCCCATCCCCTGTGGTCATTTCTCCCACAAGCTTATCTTCTCATCCCAGGTTTCACCGCCTCAGCCCTGGATCTTGCCTGTGAGGAGGGGTACCCCCCACATGACAGGTGCTCTGGTCTTCCTCCTCACACCCACACCCCCCTCCTTCCTCCAGTCTCTCTGCTGCAGCTGTGGTTTTGGATGGAGGGCAGTGGAACCTGGGTTGAAGGGTCCCCCACTCTTGTGCTAGGCAGGTTGACAGAGCCTCTGTGGATGAGAGTAACAAGCATTGAGAAGCAGAATGCACAGCTCTTTTCTTAACGGGCGCGGGTGGCTGGCTTTAGAGCAGGGTAGGTGGCTATAGAGCAGTAGATGATGTTTCAGGTCCCTCATCTCCCACTCTCTTCTGCATCCTGCTTCATGTCTCTTATTAAAGGCATGCTTGTGTCCACCTGGATCTCTGAGACTTTCTGACAGGTGAGTGGTTGAGGATCAACAGTTATCAGTCAAGCAATCTCCAGTATATGTAAAGAACTACATCTCAACAGCAAAGGAGGCAAACAACCCAAATAAAAAATGGGAAAAGGACTGGAATAGACATTTCTTTAAAGAATACATACAAGGGCTTCCCTGGTGGCGCAGTGGTTGAGCGTCCGCCTGCCGATGCAGGGGACACGGGTTCGTGCCCCGGTCCGGGAAGATCCCACATGCCGTGGAGCGGCTGGGCCCGTGAGCCATGGCTGCTGAGCCTGCGCGTCCGGAGCCTGTGCTCCGCAGCGGGAGAGGCCACAACAGTGAGAGGCCCGCGTACCGCAAAAAAAAAAAAAAAAGAATACATACAAATGGCCGATAAACATGGGAAAAAATGCTCAATATCATTAGTCATTTAAGGAAATGCAAATCCAAACTACAGTGAGATACGACTTCACATCTACCAGGATGACTATAATAAAAAAAGGAAAAATAACAAGTGTAGGCAAGGATGTGGAGAAATCAGAACCCTGGTACATTGCTAGTGGGGATATAAAATTGTACAGATACCGCAGAAAATAGTTTGGCAACTTATCAAAATCTAAACGTACAATTACCATAAGGTCTAGCAATTCCATTCCTCAGTGTATATACCCCAAAGAATTGAAAACAGGACTCCATCAGATCCTTGTATGCCAATGTTCATAGCAGCACTATTCACAATAGCCAAAAGGTGGAAACAATCTGTGTCCATCAGCAGATGAATGGATAAACAAAATGTGGTATACGCATACAATGGAATACTATATTTTAAAAAAAATCTTCTATTTATTTATTTTTGGCTGTGCTGGGCCTTCGTTGCTGCATGCGGGCTTTCTCTAGTTGCAGCGAGTGGGGGCTACTCTTCGCTGCAGTGTGCGGACTTCTCATTGCAGTGACTTCTCTTGTCGCGGAGCACGGGCTCTAGATGTGTGGGCTTCAGTAGTTGTGGCACGTGGGCTCAGCAGTTGTGGCTCATGGGCTCTAGAGCACAAGCTCAGTAGTTATGGCGCATGGGCTTAGTTGCTCCGTGACATATGGGATCTTCTCAGATCAGGGCTTGAACCCATGTCCCATGCACTGGCAGGTGGATTCTTAACCACTGCGCCACCAGGGAAGTCCCTATAATGGAGTACTATTGAGCCATAAAAGGAATGAAATTCTGATATGTGCTACAACATGGATGAGCCTTGAAAACGAGCTACAAGAAACGTCAGTCACGGGCTTCCCTGGTGGTCCAGTGGTTGAGAGTCCGCCTGCCGATGCAGGGGACACGGGTTCGTGCCCCGGTCCGGGAGGGTCCCACATGCCGCGGAGCTGCTGAGCCTGCGCGCCCAGAGCCTATGCTCCACAATGGGAGAGGCCACAGCAATGAGAAGCCCACGTACCCAAAAAAAAAAAAAAAAATTAAAAAAAAAAAAAAAAGAAACGTCAGTCACAAAAGGACACATATTGTATTTTTGTGTTTGCACTGTATTTATCATACATGTGTGATTTCAAATATGTGAAATATCTAGAATGGACAAACTCATAGAGATAAAAAGTAGAGTAGAAGTTACTAGGGGCTGAGGGAGGTGAGGAGTTACTGTTTAATGGGTACAATGTTTCTGCTTGGGTTGACACCAAAAGCTTTGGAAATGGATAGTGGTAATGCTTGCACAACACTGTGAATGTGATTAATGTCACTGAATTATACACTTAAAAATGGTTCAAATGGCACATTTTACGTTACATATATCTTACCACAATAAAAAATTTTCAAAGCAAAATAAATGAAAGAGAGCTCCAAAGGACAGGTATGTAAACAAAGGCTCTGGAGGTGGGAGGGTTGGAGGTTGAAATTTGTGGGCTGTGTACTAAGAGAGTGACTGTGGGCAAGACTTGACATCTTGGACAAATCCTCCTAGAGTCTCTCGGGTTTCTCAGCAGAAGGCAGCAGAGTGAAACGCATAAGAGCATAGGCTCTGACTGCCTGGGTCCAGTTCCCATTTTGACACCTGTGTGACCTTGGATGAGTTACTGAGCCCTCTTGCTCTGTTCTCCCCACCTGTAAAATGGAGACAGTACAACTTACCTCACTGGGTTTTTGTTCGAATTTGATAAGTTAATTTGTGCCAAGGTTTTCAAAATAGTGCCGGCCACATAAGAAGTGCTAAATAAACATTAGCTGTAAAATGGAACCAGGGTGGAATTACTTACAGTTCGTTAGCAAAGAGATTTTTTTAATTAAACAGTTAAAAATGTAAAATACTAAAAGAAAAAACATTCCTGCCTGCTCTCGTTATATTTAAGAGCTTTATTCCCTCTAAATTTTTAGACTTTGCAAATTCCAGATAAGTTTTATCAAAGCTTAAACTTTTCTTCTCTTTCTTCTTCTATCCTGCTGTGCTGGTGCTCTAAGCATTTTTAAAGCAGCCTAAGCAGTATTTCACACTGGCTGTGGGGAGAGTCGCCAGAAAAATAATGTCTACCTCAAGAGGTGGTTTTGAGGCTTAAGTAAGATAAATGTATGTGAAAAACTCCCTTTCATGGCATGTAATGTTCTTCAGCTCTGTGAGACCCAATGCCCCCTTTTTAATAACAGATGTTTGTTTACGGAATTATAAGCAGAATTATAAGATTCATACCCCAAGGTACACACCTTGTATAATCTCCTATCCAAGAGTACGGGCTGGACCAGTGAATATAATGGAATGTCACTCCCATGATAAGGTTACTAACCAATTGACTGTGAGTTAATAGAAAAGAAGATTGTCTCTAGTGGGCCTGACCTTTAAAAGAAGGTGAAATATTAGATGTTCTCAAACAAATTGCCACATTGTTAGAGGGTCTGCAGCAGGAACCACCTGGCAAGGATCTGAGCGCAGCTTCTAGATGCTAACAGCAACCCTGGCAGATGGCCAGCAGGGAAACAGGGACCTCAGTCCTACAAACACAGGGAACTGACTTTTGCCGACAACCCAAGTGAGCTTAGAATGGATCTTGTCCTAGTTGACTCTCCCGGTGAGAACAGAGCCAGCGAACACCCTCCTTTATCTCAGTCTTGTGAGGTCCTGAGCAGAAGACTCAGCTGAGGCTGTGCTGGACCTCTGTCCAAGGAAACTGGAGAGAATAAATTTGTGTGGTGTTAAGTGACTAAATGTGTCTTAAATTTTTACACTGAAATAGAAAACTAATACCCCCTTTTCCATCTTGAAATAAAATTCATGGATAATATAGTCTACTTATAAGCATAATTTTAAAATTTCAGTGTAAGATCCTAACTATATTATTAGGAGAAGTAAAAGGAAGGTAATATCTAAGAGTAGAATAATATATATATTTAAACAAGGGAGAGCCCAGCCACACTCACAATGGAAGATATGAAAGAGCCAGATCTTTGCACCTGTACGTAAACCCACGAAGAATGTCACAGGTGCAAATGCAGACGGACCCAGTGTTCAAACACTGCATGTGATTTTTCCAAAATAGTGAACAATCCTGGTGAAATTTTGTACAAAACAAAGCCCATCCTTCTGTCCATTTGTACTCTAGTTACATTCCCCCAAATCTCAGTGTATATTAAAACCTTGCAAAAAATACTGTGTGATCGAGTTAGATTGATGCACGTATAACTATAAACAGATCTCTCATTCACACTCCTGTCCAGTGGGACAGTCATCCAGGATGCAGAAAAATATCTCTTGTTTGGAAAAGGAGCCTATCCGCTAAAAAAGTCAGGAGCCCCCTTTCCCCCATCATGGTAAAATAAAAAACTCTCTCGGCAGGACTTCCCTGGTGGCGCAGTGGTTGAGAATCTGCCTGCTAATGCAGGGGACACGGGCTCGAGCCCTGGTCTGGGAGGATCCCACATGCCGCGGAGCAACTAGGCCCGTGAGCCACAGCTACTGAGCCTGTGTGTCTGGAGCCTGTGCTCTGCAACAAGAGAGGCCGCGATAGTGAGAGGCTCGCGCACCGCGATGGAGTGGCCCCCGCTTGCCACAACTAGAGAAAGCCCTCGCACAGAAACGAAGACGCAACACAGCAAAAATAAATAAATTAATTAATAAACTCCTACCCCCAACATCTTAAAAAAACAAAACATAACGGAAAAAAAAACCTCTCTTGCAGAATTCTAAATTGACCTCCAGCGGAGGTGCTGCTGCAGGCTGCAGTGTAGCATCCGACTGCTATTATTACTGTGTGGTTCCTCCCCCACTACCCCATGCTCTCCCGGATTTGTCTTTTGGGGCTGTCAGGTGGAGAAAACGTACATTGCTAAACAGTTAAAACACTTCTGGCATAGGCTTTTTTGCTTCTTTGGCAAAATGACAACATTAAAATTAGAAATACAAAACCCCCGGTGGCGATGGCCAAGAAACAAGCCACTGCCGTGGCCCCTCGCCTCGCACGTGGGCAGCTTCCCGGCTGGGACATGTGTGGAGGCAGAGCTGCGAGTCCCGGTGGGGAAGCACGAGGAAGCAAACGCACTGCCCGCCCACGGATCTCTGTAGCTGCCAGTTTCGCTGGTGACGAGGTCCCTCTGGCTGGCTCACAACATGCGGGGCTCGGCTTGCAGGGGTCACCGATGCTCGTTTCTGCTGCCCCCAAGGGTGAAATGGTGAAGTGGGGGGTGCTTCTCAATTAAAAAGCAAAAGGCACTGGGAGAGAGCGCCGCCACCCAAGCAGAGAGCTTGAGAAGCCTGACTGCCCCCAGTCCCTGCAGGTGCTGCAGGCGGGGACGTTTCGCACTCCAAGGAGGGGGCCAGAGCATCGGGGATGGAAGGTCCTTGGCTCCGCCGGAGCACTGCCACACAGCACCAACTGGATCTTTCTGTGAGAGACTCTGGAAGGAGAGATGCTCAAAGATCACCTGCTTCCGAGCCTCCCAGCCCAGCGACCGGAGCGCAGCTGCAGAGGGTTTCCTCTTGCGAACCCCAGCTGCCTAGGGCCTCTGCAGGGAGACTGAGAATAGAACAGCTCTCCAGCAAACCCAGAGGCTGCCTTGGTGCCTCGGGGCTCAGAATCCTGAGTTGGTTTTTCACAAGGTATTAGAGGAAAACAACACAGGAACCCTCACTGCTTTGCCATCACCCTCAGAATGTATCCACTTCCTCCCATGACCCAGAGCCCCTGACGATCTGTTAATCTGGGTGCTGGGCTTCTGTGTTAGTTCCTGGCCAAGAGAATCCGGGGGAAAATGCTGCTTCAGAACTCAGTTCTGGTGTGGACTTGTTCCAAAATGTGTGTGATATATTCGAGTCCCAGGCTGGTTCCCATTCCTTATGAATCGCCTTATCTCCATGATTTCCAGACCTGTTCTTTTGTAGTCTACCCACAAGGGAACACTTCTGCTTCAAGCCAGGAATGGGAAGGGCCCCATTTCATTAAAGTCACTGGTCAGATACAGACAGATCTCATGACATCTTTTTGCCCAGGCAGCAAAAAAAGCACCTGGTTGAACCTTCATCGGTCAACACTTGGATGGCTGAGCGACAATCTTTTCCCCAGCAGGTGGGGATAGCGAAGTGATCTCTGCTCCATTAGCACCCCTGAGGAAAGAGCTACTCTCTGAATGTGGACCTCGAGAAAGGAGCTCAGAGTAAGACCGGGACTCTCAGCTCTAAGACCCATCCCACTGTCTGAAAATGCTTGGTTCTGTTGCCCTCCTAGAGCCACACCTGGTGCTCAGGGCCACTGTGGTCCTCGATTACAAAACACTTCTTAACCTTTCCACCCCTTTAAAACTGGATGTGTCTTGTACCTCTCTCAACGTTCTGACATCGGGCAGTTTCTTTTATTCTCATACTACACAAAACAATGGGGTGTTTTATAATGAATAGCATCATGGATTCTATGAAATAAAACAAAAAGACAAGGCAGCCATATAGAGAACGTTTCCTGAAATTCAAATCAATGGGAAATGCACTGTGAAGGAATCTCAGGTTGCACCTGTTGATGGGGTTATCAGATTACAAATGACCTAGACATAGGAAAATATTTCCTGTGTCAAAGGATACTGTCTTAGTCAGCTCAGGCTGCCACAGCAGAATACTACAGACTGGGTGGGTTACATGACAGACGTTTATTTCTCACAGCTCTGGAGGCCGTGAAGCCCAAGATCAAGGTGCCGGCAGATCTGATTCTTGGCGAGGGCTCTATTCCTGGCTTGCAGACAGCCACCTTCTCCCTGTCCTCACATGGTAGTGACAGGGATGGAGAGGAGGGAGAGAGAGCCAGACAGACACACAGAGGGCTCTCTGGTCTCTTCTTATAAAGGCAGGAATCTCATCGTGAGGACCCCACCCTTATAACCTCATATAAACTTAATTATTTCTTATCTTAGTCTGTTCCAGATGCTATCATAAAAATACCACAAACTGTGTGGCCTATAAGCAGAGGACATTTACTGCTGGAAGGACAATATCAGGGTGCCAGCATGGTCAGGCTCTGGTGAGAGCTCTTTTTTGGTCCGCAGACTGTCGACTTACTATGCTATTGCCACAAGGTGGAAAGCGCAAAGGAGCTTTCTCTAGCCTTTTTTTTTTTTTTAAGATTTAATTGTGTTTATTTTTGGCTGTGTTGGGTCTTCGTTGCTGCGCACGGGCTTCCTCTAGTTGCGGCGAGCGGAGGCTACTCTTCGTTGCGGTGCGCAGGCTTCTCATTGCGGTGGCTTCTCTTGTTGTGGAGCACGGGCTCTAGGCGTGCGGGCTCAGTAGTTGAGGTGCACGCGCTTGGTTGCTCCGCAGCACGGGGGATCTTCCCGGACCAGGGCTTGAATCCGTGTCCCCTGCATTGGCAGGCAGATTCTTAACCACTGCGCCACCAGGGAAGTCCCTCTCCGGCCTTTTTTATAAGGGCATGAAACACATTCACGAGGGCTCCACCTTCATGACCTTATCACCTCCCCAAAGCCCCACCTCCTAATACCATCAGAATGAGCATCAGTGTTTCAACATATGAATTTTGGGGAGACACAAACATTCAGACCATAGTACCTCCCAGAGGTTCCATCTCCAAGTATCATCACACTGAGTGTTAGGGCTTTGGCGTATAAATTGGGGCAGGATACAATTTAGTCCATAGAAGATATCGTTGTCAGTGAGATGGCATGACCATTTGGATGACTGTTTGCCCAAGTCATTTCTGGTTGAACACAGCACGTTCAATGTAGTGACTCATATCTGTGTCCAGCTGAGGGTTATTTTTGACATGCCACGAAACACACAACCTTGGCCCCATGCTGGTCAATGATTTTCTATCAATAGTTTTAACAAAGGTAACATAAAGTTGCTTATTCAAAGGAAGGATAAACAACTTATATCCTGCATGGAAAATAACTCCCATCGAATGGAGTCGGCAATGTGGAATTTAACAAAGCAAAGGAAGTTTTCATTTGCGTTCAAAGAATCAATGGTATATATGTAAGATGAAGGAGGAGGTGGGATCATTCCTTACGGAGGAATGTTTTCTTCAGCATCAGTTTGATGTGAAGCAAGAGTGCGACAGAGTTATGAAAATGGGTAGCAAAATGAATTGCAGTTCTGAAAGTGTCCTGACCTTAAAAGGTAATGCATCTACTGGACTCTGGATACACATTAATGTAAAACAGTTTCTCAACTTGGGCACTGTTGGCCCATTGGGCCAGATAATTCTTTGTAGTGGAGGTTGTCCTGTGCATTGGAGGGTGTCAAGCAGCATCTCTGGCTTCTACCCACTAGATGCCCATGGCAACCACACACCTTCCCGATCCCTCCCCAGGTCCTGACCATCAAAAATGTCTCCAGATGTGGCCAAATGTCCTCTGAGAGGCAAGATCACCCTCAGTTGAGAACACTGATGTAAAGTGTTACATTCAATTTTTGGAATCACAATTTAAGAGGGAAGCAGCCAAGCTAGAAGAACATTCTGTGAGAAAGGCAATGATTACATTAAAGCATCTGTCAAAAATGCACAGCATACAGAGCACATGTTGATAAGGAGCTTTTGCAAGTTAAGTCCTTGGACCTCAAGTGTCCATTAAAGGCTCCTCATTCAATATGGGTTCCTTAATAATCTTCAATTATTTGAAGAGCTCTTGATTGAAGATGGAATAGATCAAGGGTGTGAGGGTTACAGAGAGGTAGATTTCAGAATACAAAGAAAGCTTTTCTTTTAGTTGTTCTTTAAAAAAAGAAAAAAATCGGATATTACATTAGTGTACAAAGTAAAAAGTCAGAGTTTCTCCCCTTTACCCCAATTTGATCCCTAGTAACCACAGATAATGGTTTGGGAAGATTTCCTAGACACCCCTCAGGTAAAATGCACTAAGGTCAGAATGGTCACAAATGTCCTCCTCTCCTGGCTTTGTAGAGTACATGAAATGGCCAGGTCAAATGCTTCCCTCCTGCTTCTCCTCTGCCCCCCTCCCACTTTGTGGAGAGTCTTTCTGCTGCACTGGTCCAAAACTTAAGATATTTTTTTAATTGTGAAAAATTTCTCACCTCCACAAAGAAGAGACAATAATTAAAAACAAAAAACCACCCATGTTCCCATCAACCAGATTTAACAATTATCAAGATTTTGCCACATTTATTTCCTTTATCCTTTTTTTCTTTTCTGAAGAATTTTAAAACAGATCTCAAACATCATGTTATTTCACTCCCACATACTTCAGTGTGTTTCTTAAAATATATATACATATATATATAATTCCAAAACTTTTATGCTGTAAAATCAGAGGATGGACAGGGAAGGATGGAGCTAAAAAAAAAAAAAAAAACTGGAGGAGGAGGGAAAGAAGTAGGAGTAGGGGTGGGGAGAGGAGGAGGGTTTTGGGGGGAGCGAGCTGAAAGGCTGGGAAACTCTGAGGTTCATCAAAAACAGGAAGAAGAGGGCTTCCCTGTGGCGCAGTGGTTGAGAGTCTGCCTGCCGGTGCAGGGGACACGGGTTCGTGTCCCGGTCTGGGGAAGGTCCCACATGCCGCGGAGCGGCTGGGCCCGTGAGCCATGGCCGCTGAGCCTGCACGTCCGGAGCCCGTGCTCCGCAATGCGAGAGGCCACAGCAGTGGGAGGCCCGCGTACCGAAAAAAAAAAAAAAAAAAAAAAAAAACAGGAAGAAGAGACAAGGGGATACTAGACAGGTTATTAAGGATTATATTTGATCACTTGTTCCTTCAAAAGACTTGAGTGCTAATTTTTAACTGGATTTTTTAAATCTATTTTTTTCGTATTTAGATGTTAAAAATATGACTCTCTTCTCAGTTTGAACCATGTGTGACTTGGCTCCACTAGAGTACATACATTAAATGTGTTAGTTTATCTTATGATGAAAATGGAACACATGATTTTCACTTAATGTAATAGACATTTTAGAAAGAGTGTTTTTCCTAAGAGTCTCTCACAATGTGCCAGGTTCTCAGTCCTTCACGTGAGCTACGTTGCTTAAATTCACAGTAACTTTACGCTTTAGGGGCTATAATTATCCCTATGTTACAGTTGGGGGGTTAAATGTCTTGTCCAAGCTCACTGCTTTTGGGGGCAGAGGCAGGTATTGAACCCAAGTCTACCTCATTCCAAAGTGTGGCTCTCAGCCTCTCCTCCACAGTAACTGTGCTAGGAGGCTGTGGATCACAGCTGTGAGGGGATGCCCATCCGATAGGTGTGGAGAGTTCCATGGCTCTGTGCTGTTAGAAATGCCACCCCTGCAAATGTGCCTTCCTTACTCAGAGGTTCCTATCTTTATAAATTCCTGTAAAAAATGCAAACTCTTCCTGGGAAAGTGGAACCAGTCAGATAAATTCAATGCTCATGAAACATGATGAGCTGGAAGGGAATTGTCTTAGTCTGTTCAGGCTGCTATAACAAATTACCATACACCGGGTAGCTTATAAACAACAGAAATTTATTTCTCAGGATTCTGGGGACTGAAAGTCCAAGATCAGGATCCCAACATGGTGGGGTTCTGGTGAGAGCCCTATTCCTGTTGCAGTAGGCTTACTTCTTGTTGTAACCTCACATGGTGGAGAGAGAGCAAGCTAGCACTCTGGAACCTCTTTTATAAGGGCACTAATTCCACTCATGAGGGCTCCACCCTCATGATCTAAGCACCTTCCAAAGGCTTCACCTCCTAACACCATCATAGTGGGGGTTAGGATTTCAACATATGAATTTTTTTTGTATTACAAACATTCAGTGCAGAGCAGGAGTAGGGTGGTTAGGATCAGGAACTCTAGGCTCAGACAAACCTGGTCTCACATCCTGCCCCTGCACTTACAAGCCCTGAGACCTTGGGCAAATTGCTTAACTTCTCCAGATCTCCATTTTCTCTCTGGTAAAGTAGCAGTTATTACATGATAAGTTTCACCTGTTTGGCTGGTCGTATTGGCCTTTTGTTCTGCCTGTATTGGAGGGTTTCAGTCTATGCCCGACAAAGTATATGTCATAGTTTCTGAGCAGTGTCCCTGACATTGACGTCACCCCTTTGGGTTAGACGCTGTGGGTGGAAAGCACTTTTTGACATGGAGAGGCATGGCCTAGTGGGATGGCACATGGAGCCAGAACCATCACACTGACAGAACAGCATGCTAATGCAGGTTTGTAAAGAGTCAAGGTTGTGCTCTGCCCTCTTCATCATTGTTCAATATTGTAAAGCACAGCCAGGCCTTCTGCATTACATGTAAAGTGACCAACAGCAGAGGTGGAACTTTCGGTGCTAAAACTGGGACCACCCAGGGCAAACCGGGGTGAACTGGTCATCCTCCTTGCACATCTCCGGGGAATCTTCATGAAGTTGCCCTCTTGTGCAAGGCACAGTTTGTGTAACTATATACCAGTCCCAAAAAGGGTTATTCACCAAAAAAAAAAGCTTTCTGCTTAAAGTTAAGATTATTGTGGACAGTTTGTATTCTCAATGGTTAACTGCAAATGCCTCCACAAATGAGAAAAGGCTAGAGAAATAAATAACAAAGTTATTTGGGTTCTATTTGGAGAAAAGTTCAATCATTTCTGGCTCTAAAAATAAATAAAATTACTTGGTCCCCATTTGAAGTAGGAGGCCAATTTTCCGTTCCTTAACCATTTATTCCCTTAACAGTTTTATTCCCTCAACATTTTCACACATATGGAAAAGGTGAACTAGTAAAAAAAAACCATACACACTCCACCTAGTTCTTAATAATTGTTAACATATTGCTATATATATATACACTCACTCTCGCCTCTCTCTCTCTAAGTATGTACATGTTTGAGTTCCTTCTCTCTATATGTGTGTGCATGAAAATATTTATATATTTTTTTATTCTTGTTGATTTGAAGAAAAGTTGCAGATATCATATTTCATCCCTAAATCCTTCATCTCCCATCTCCAAATGCCATTATTTCACTTAAGAAAATGAACAATTCCATACAATCATTACTTTCAATGTTCCCCAGTTGTACCCAAATTGATATTTTAGAAAATTACATTATTGTCATTCATTAATAGATTTAATTTTTGCCTATTTCCTTTAAGTCTTTATCTTGTTGAATGCTATACCCCATAACGGCACTGGAATTAAGTGTCAATAAGACAAAGTTGAGTTGATTACTTGCTGTGGTAAGGGAGGATGATACCTGGACAGAGCCTAATAGTATCTCAGAGGAGGAAGGTCAGTTGGGATATTCACTGAGACTCTGAGGTCTGGTTTAAGGTGGGTCTTTCCACTGGAGGTGGGGGATTAGAGGATGGGGGCCTTGGGCAGGACTGAGTAAGGATCAAGATATAATAATTTAAGATTCATGGCTCCAGAAGATCTCTAAGGTCTAACAATCTGTGAGTCATTATGTCATATTTTCTTATTTAAAAGCACAAAGCAGAGTCTTCTGGGTCAACCCTGCATCGGAGGATGCTGAAAAGCTTACCCATCCCCTGATCCTACCCCCAAATCTGCAGAGTCTCAGGGGTTTCACTGAGGGGTTAACTCTGAACTCCTGACTTCTAAGATGCTATGACTTCCACTGGGGATATTGAATGTCTTCAGGTTCTTTTTTCAGCCCATAAAACTTAGATTTTAGCTTGGGAGGGATCAAGGCATCAGTCAGGGATTGAGGGAATGCCATCCCAGGGCTTGTATAGAAAAAGAAGGAAAGGAATGACTCTGCAAGTCCCACACCCGAGATCAGAAGTTCAATATTTAAAAAAGGAATTTGTAACACAATCAACATAAAAATCAATTATATTTCCATACACTAGCAACGAACAATCTGAAAATGAAATTAAGAAAAGAATTCTATTATAACAAAAAAGGTAAGATAGGGGTAGGGGAACAAGAGCTACAAACTATTGGGTATAAAATAAGCTACAAAGTTATATTGTACAACACGAGGAATAGAGCCAATATTTTATAATAACTATAAATGCAGTGTAACCTTTCAAATTATGACTCACTTGTAACTTATATAGTATTGTACATCAACTATACTTCAATTAAAAAAATCCATTAACAATAGGGGCAAAAATAATAAAAGAAAACGGTATGGCTGTTCTTCAAAATAATTAAACATAGAATTACTATAAGATCCAGCAATTCCACTTCTAGGTATATACCCCAAAGAATTGAAAACAGAAACTCTAACAGAGATTCGTACACCCATGTTTGTAGCAGCATTAATCACTATAGCCAAAAGGTGGAAGCAACCCAAGTGTCCACTGATGGGTGAATAGGTAAACAAAATGTGGTATATATTTGCGAAGGAATATTATTTGGCAAATGAAGTACTGATATGTTCAACAACATGGATGAACCTTGAAAACATTACGGTAAGTGAAAGAAGTCAGACGCAAAAGGCTATATACTGTGTAATTCTATTTCTATAAAATGTAGAGAATTGACAAAATCACAGAGACCGAAAATGGATTAGTGGTTCCAGAGCCTCCGAGTAGGGAGCAGTGGGGTGTGAGTACTAATGGTGTGGAGCTACTTTTTCAGGTGATAAACTGTCCTAGAATTAGATAGTGGTGATGGTTTCACCGTTCTGCGTAAATGCTAAAATGCACTCAATTGTACAGTTTCAAATGGTGACTTTTATAGTATATGAATATCTTATTTTTTGAAAAAAGGAAACTTGGAACAGTCATGTGGCTCCTGTTTCCAAATGATCAATGGATTGGAGGGAAGCGATGTGTGCTCTCTGGATTTGTCCTACTTGAACACAACCGTGATATCTGTAGAGTAGATGCCCAAAGCATCATCCTTAAAATTGTTACCTCTGGATTGGGATTGGCCATCGAAGAAAGCTGTCACACTGAAACTGTGATTTCTTTCTTTCTTTTTATTTTTTGTGGTACGCGGGCCTCTGACTGCCGCGGCCTCTCCCGTTGCGGAGCACAGGCTCCGGACGCGCAGGCCCAGCGGCCATGGGCCACGGGCCCAGCCGCTCCGCGGCATGTGGGATCTTCCCGGACCAGGGCACGAACCCGCGTCCCCTGCATCGGCAGACGGACTCTCAACCTCTGTGCCACCAGGGAAGCCCCGAAACTGTGATTTCTTAGTATAAACTTAAAATTGCTGGAAAAGGGACTTGATTGCAACAGCTTGCATTAGGTACCCAACCCCTGAGCCAAACAAACAACTGAGGGGCAGATGGTGGTTAAGGGTAGAAGGAGGAACTGCTACTGCCCCACCCCTGGGCCAGTCAGCTGTGGGCAGGGGTCACCAGGTACGGTTATGCTTGTTCTGACTGCATGCATGTCCACAGGAGTGGAGAAGGGGAGAAGGGTCGAGCCCAAGTGCTGGGCAGACAAAAATAGTGCCTGGGTGCTTTCCTGGTGGAGCAGTGGTTGAGGGTCCGCCTGCCGGTGCAGGGGACACGGGTTCATGCCCCAGTCCAGGAAGATCCCACGTGCCGCGGAGTGGCTGGGCCCGTGAGCCATGGCCGCTGAGCCTGCGCGTCCGGAGCCTGTGGTCCACAACGGGAGAGGCTGCGGCAGTGAGAGGCCCGCGTACCGCAAAAAAAAAAAAAAAAAAAAAAAAAAAAAGATGTTAATTCCAGGGAGTTAACCTAGGCCTGGCCTACCACCAGCCATAGGGATCTGCCCTCCCTCCCTTCCTCCAGAGAGAAAGAAGATACTGTCTGTCTCAGCTCTGCCCTGGGCAAAAGAGAAAAAGAGGAGGAAGAATAACCCCTTCACGAGCCCACTTGATCCCATCCACCAGCTCTGGACTAAGAGGAATTGTGGTCTTTTTAGTCGCTCCGAATAAAACTGGTTCCAGTTAGTGAGGAAGAAGGGAAGAATGAAGATTGGAGAAGCAATTGACAGCCTCTGCCAAACCATTCAAACCAGCTTATGTCATAATGGAAAGATCCGAGGAAGCGCCAGGGGACCAAAGGCAGGAAGTGCGGTTGGGTCTCATGGTGGGGGGGGAGGGGCAGGAAATACCCAGGAACTATAGGGTATTTGGGAACCCAGGCGGCCACTCTGGGAGTCTCTTTCTGGGGCCCATTGGTTTTTAGTCTGGTCTTTACTCGCCATAATTACCTCTTACTTTTTCTTTCTCTCCCATCTGGCTCTTTGTGTCTCTGTGCACACAGCGGAAGATGGTCACTCTCTAGATCCCAAGTTCCCCTGTCCTTTGCTCAAGGAGACTGATGGAGATCACAGGGCTTTCTCTGAATATTTGCCTCCAACTTCCCAGGAAAGAGAATCTGATTATCTCCCTTTGGTCAGGGGTTACTCCTGGTCCAATGATCTGCGGTCAGAGGGCCACTCAATTCAAACACATCTGCTAGATCCACGTGTGTGTGTGTGTGTGTGTGTGTGTGTGTGTGTGTGTGTGTTGGGGTTAGGAGAGTAATTCTCAAAGGAGCACTTCTCAGCCAGAATCAAGGCTCTCTCCTGTAAGTAACCATAATATAGTAAAATGAACTTCTGTTAATAAAAATACAGAATCAGAAAGTCCAAATTAAAAAGTACCTCCCTGATCATATGAAATCATTGAGGCCCTGCCAGACCCTGAAATGCCATCTGCATCACCACATCAAGAGAAGGGTAGGTTAGATCCTATATCCTTCTTCAGTTAGGGGCTTTCTGTATTATCCGGGAGTCTTTACAAAAATCTGTCCCTTATTTCTGAGCTGGGGATGACCAGCTAACCCGAATATCCCATTCTCAGGCCTGCCAAATAAATAGGGGTTTACTGTCTTCCTTGGAGTCTGGAATGGATTCAGTCAAATAGGCTCCACATTTCCATGAGTTTTAAGATGCTGAATATCGGCCAGCTCCACCCCACCAAGGGTAATTGTTGACAGCTGTGTCTTGAAAAGGGTTTCTTTTGTTGCCCATCCAGCTGAGTGAGGCAAATTGCTTCATTAACATTTAGGCCATGTTACACGTTCAAGCGCTTGTGAGGTATTTGGATTTCAGATGAGGTTGTTTTTTTAAAAAAATTTTTGTTCCCAACATGACGAGCCTCCATTTCTGTAATGAGTTTTTGTGTATATGGGTGCTATTGAAAGCCGATTTGCATCTTTGTTCATTTGTCATGCAAAGATGTACAGAAATGATTGTTATGGGTTGCCCTAGTTATTAAGGCCTTTTATATTGGGGATGAGCAAATTTCAAATCATTCCTTGGAGCAGCCATGGCTGTTGGTGTTTCCCCGCCCAAGAAGATAATGTCAGTTCCAAAAGGTGGTTGGCAGTGGGAGCGGACACTCTCCTCTGAAAAATTCATAGGATTCCTTAAGCCATCCCAAATGAATGTACAGATGAATTTAACTGAAAGAAAAAAAAAACCCTACAAGAAACCAACCAAACAAACCAACCAAACAAACAGTGAACTTGCTATGAAAATTCAGCTTCAAGACAAGTCCCCTCACCTACATTTCTAAGGAAATTTATGCTTTAAACCCTTTCTCTGTAGGAGTTCAGGGTCTATAGGAGCAAGCAGCCCCTTCTCAGTTTGCAGCCCCAGGACCGGAAGAATTCCTTGTGACATACACTGATTGCTTCTACAGTACCTATTCTTTCTTGCTAACCTCAGTCATTATGAGGGTCAAATGTGCTGTATTAAAAGTTCTTGCCTTCCAGACTCCCTTGCAGCTAGAGGTAGTCCATGTGAACCGAGTTATAGCCAGTGAATTGTAAGGGAAAGTCATTAAAAATGAGACTTCCAGAAAAACGCCTCAAAAGAAGCAGATTTGCCTGCTGATCTCCCAGGCCTTTGTTCCCTTACCTACTGTTACTGTCTTGGAACACTGGTGCAGTGGCAGCAGAGGCAGTGGTTGTCCTGTGTGGAGCAGGAAGCTAGAAGGAGCCCGGGTCCCTGCTAGCAGCCTGGAGAAGCTGTGCCATTCCAGGATGCCCAGCTCTCAACTTCTGTTATTGGTTTAAGCCACTAAACAGGGTTTTCTGTTATTTACAGCCAAACATATTATTTTTTATATTTTTTTTGCGGTACGCGGGCCTCCCACTGCTGTGGCCTCTCCCGTTGCGGAGCACAGGCTCTGGACGCGCAGGCTCAGTGGCCATGGCTCACGGGCCCAGCTGCTCCGCGGTATGTGGGATCTTCCCGGACCGGGACACAAACCTGCGTCCCCTGCATCGGCAGGCGGACTCTCAACCGCTGCGCCACCAGGGAAGCCCAAGCCAAACATATTCTTAATTAAACCTTCCATAAAGGCACAGAGAGGGTTTCTGTTTTTTTTGGTAGGGCCTCTTCTGGTTACCTATTACAGTATAACAGATTACTCCAAAACATATGGCTTAAAGCAATGACGATTTTATTATCTCTCTTATTCAGGCAGTGTTAGCTGGACAATGTTTCTGCTCCATATGGCATTGACTGAGGTCACTGGGTGGTACTCAGCTGGTTGATGGGCTGGTCTGGAGGGTCCAAGACAGCTTCACCCACATGTCTGGTGCCTTGGCAGAGTAGCCTGTAAAGCAGGGCTCAGTGGGGTCTCAGATAAAGCACTTATACATAGTTTCTCCATCAGGATGGTCTCTGGTTGGTCAGATATTCTATGGTCGTTCAGGGCACCCAGAAAGAAAAAGTTCCAAATAGAAGTTTCCAGTTTCTCAAAACTGAGCCTGGAAATAGATACTGCATCACTTCCAATGTATTATACTGGTCAAAGCAGTTACAGAGCTCAGCTAGATTCTGGAGCAAGGGGACTTAGACCTACCTCCCGATTGGAATATTGTCAAAGAATGTGTGGCCATTTTAATCTGCCAAAGGGCAATGCGCTAAAAGATTACATTGACAAAGTTTGATCCACAGGCCTAGAATAGGCAGGTATACCTCTGAGAGTAGGCTTAATATTCACTCTCTGTGATGTCTATCAGGTCTACAGATTGTCTACTGGGTATCAGGAACTAGTCTAGGCACTGGATGTAATGATAAACACAGCAAACAAGGCACCCTTTTGTTAAGTTTGAGGTTCTTATTGGATTTACAAGAGGAGATACAAGACATAGTTAAAAACAAGACATATTTATGGTGACTGTGATGGCTAATTTTTTTTTTTTTTTTTTGCAGTACGCGGACCTCTCAACATTGTGGCCTCTCCCGTTGCGGAGCACAGGCTCCGGACGCGCAGGCTCAGCGGCCATGGCTCACGGGCCCAGCCGCTCTGCGGCATGTGGGATCTTCCTGGACCGGGGCACGAACCCGTGTCCCCTGCATCGGCAGGAGGACTCTCAACCACTGCATGACCAGGGAAGCCCCTGTGATGGTTAATTTTATGTGTCAACTTGCTTGAGCTAAGGGATGCCCAGATGGCTGATAAGACATTATTTCTGGTTGTGTTTGTGAGGATGTTTCTGGAAGACATTAGCCTTTGAATCAGTAGACAAGTAAAGAAGATCACCCTTGTCAATGGGAGTGGGCATCATCCAATCCATTGAGGGGCCCGAATAGAACAAAAACGATGAAGGAAGGGTGAATTTGCTCTGTCTGCTTGAGCTGGGATGTTTGTCTTCTTCTGCCCTTGGATGTGCTCCTGGTTCTAGGGCTTTCAGACTCCAACTGGGAATTATACCATTGGCTCCCCTGGTTCTTAAGCCTTCAGATTTAGACTGGAACCACACTACAAGCCTTCCTGGGCCTCCAGCTGTACACAGCAGATCGTGGGATTTCTCAGTCTCCAATCATGTGAGCCAATCCCTCATGATAAATTCCTTTCTGTATATCTGTATGTACCCTATTGGTTCTGTTCCTCTGGGGAACCCTGACTAATACAGCGATCTAAGTGGCTACTCTTTCCATAAAGATCCTGGCCCACAGATGAGGTGTCCTGGGTTTTCACCTTCAGCTTGGCGCTAAGGATCTGTGTGACTGTGAGAACATTCAGTCACACCTTCAGATTTCATTCTCATCCATAAAATGATGGGACTGGATTTTATATAATCTCTGAGGTCTCTCCCACTGTAGATTTTATGGGTCTAGGCAATGACTATTTATGATTATGAAAAGAGCTGGAGTCATGATTTCTTTCCTTAATTTTTAAAAATAACATGCCTTTTCTGTCATCAAATTCCACTGCACTTTTCTTCCATAGACTTAGTTCATTTATAGAGCAGACCTCAGAGAGAGCTCGGGGTAGAGGCAATATTTTTGTGAAAATTAAATCTTCCCAGTTAATTTGATTTCCCTGACTTTCCCTGAGAACTGTTCTTTCCAAACTTTCCCCGCTGTTCTCTTTTTGAAATTATAGTATAAGCTGTTTCCATTGCCATTGGAACATGACAGCAGACTCAGTACAGCCAAATGTTCCAGGGTTCACTGGGTTCCTGAACCACGAGGGAATCTGAGAAGTCTTAATAACAAAGTGAATGAACAAGAGCCTGAGAGGGAGTCATTTGGGGTTCAGTTAAGAAAAGGGGACCCGCTGATGACTGAAAGATGAATGCCTAGGAGGGTAACATTGAACTTGGTGGTGGGAGAACAACCATAGTTACTTCTTTCAGGAAATTTATTCTTTTTTTTTCCATTTCAAAGATTTGTAGTAATAATATGTAATTTAATCCCACAAAAGTTTGGGGATATTTAGTGAATTCATGGAATACCTACATGACTCGGACTCTTGGGATTTGAGAATGTCAAAGAAAAACCAGAGCTGGACTGTAGTTAGAGCAGTACAAAGTGATTTTATTCAGGGCTATTACAAGAGTGGGGAAGAGACCTCAGTACTGAACTGGGCTCAGTTCTGAATACAGCACGGGCAAGTGGGAATGTATAGCCAAGGAGCAGAGTGGGAGTGAACGGATAAAAAAATCACTTAGAAGAAACCTCAGGGGTAAAGGAAGTTCTAGCTAAATGGACCTAACAGGATTGTTGTTGAAGACAAGCCAGGGTGATCAGACATCATTTGGGGGACGGTGGAGGATAAGGAACCTGATCAGATATTCAGAGCAGTCAGATGTGAAGGATGGGGGTTCTTGGTAAAATGTCTTGGCAGAGTTCTTGCTAAAACTGGATTTTGAAAGAAGGTGCACAGATGGGCCCAGGAGAAGGCTCAGGAGACTGACTGAAGTTTGGTCAAGTAAAGAATCTTTGTCAAGAAGTGGAGAAACCTGGGTTTTTTTCTGAGGGACAAAAATATGTATGATTTTTGCCTTGACTTCCTGTAGTATTCTGGGTAAATCTATTAACTATTTCATGATTATGTTGTGGCTATGTTATTTGGATTTCTAGGAGAAAAAAATGATCTGCAGTATATGATTTCTATGATATTAATACAATGTACTACTATGTAAGGTTTGCAATTTGTTTGGGGAAATAAATGCTGTAAGACCTCCTTGTAACTCTATCCTTGGGATCCACTGCAGGAGACAGTCTTATAAAATAAGATTGTTTTGGATGGAGGTCTTTGTGATTTATCAGTAACTAGTCTCCTTTGGATTAGCCCAAGAAAGAGTCACACGAGAAAGTGGGCACACAAAAGAACACTTTATAGTGAATGGTGTTATACTGAAGACTCACTCATTATCAATAACAATGTAAGAATCAGGATATTTATCAATGGCCATATGCCAACAGTGTGCCAGGCACTGTACTAGACGCTTCTCCATATATTGCTTGTAATCCTCACAACAGCCCTGGAAGGTCTCCATCTGAAAAGACTGAGGTTCAGGGAACTTGAGTCTTCAGACTGGTGAGTGGTGAGGCTGGAATTCTAACCCAGTTATGTCTGTTACCCAAGCTTTTCCCATTTTTGTCTTTATCCAATTATCCCTTTGAGGGTAATGCAAATATTTTTAGAACACCATAGAACCATCGCAAACAAACAATTTGTATTTTTCTCACTTGGTAACAAAAGACAAGACAATCAGGCAGCAATTACATTGTTGCAACAGGATATTTTCCCTTTAAGATTTATATGGTAAATACACATTGTCAAATATTTCTGGATCCTACGGAGCTTTTTTTCACCTCAACAAATACTATTCAGAGGTTCATGGAAACCACAACAGAGACTCACTATGTCTGTCTGGTGGGTGAGAAATTAAAATGCCCCATAATTTTATCAAGTACTGCCTCTTCAGATCATTTTCAGTTTTGAATTTATAGCCTCCTCCACTCACCTTGTCTTTTGGGTGAGTTCTTCTTTTCTAAACTCTTCTTGTTACCCTCACTCTTTATTGCCTCCAGGGGTTCCCCTCCTGCCCTTTCACTTGTAGACACCCCCTCTATAAGACTGCCTGCCTTGCCCTGACTCCCGTTTACTCAAGATCATTAAGAAAATCAACACCTTGGGGCTTCCCTGGTGGCGCAGTGGTTGGGAGTCTGCCTGCCGATGTAGGGGACGTGGGTTCGTGCCCCGGTCCGGGAGGATCCCACGTGCCGCGGGGCGGCTGGGCCTGTGGGCCATGGCCGCTGAGCCTGCGCGTCCGGAGCCTGTGCTCCGCAACGGGAGAGGCCACAACAGTGAGAGGCCCGCGTACCGCAAAAACAAACAAACAAACAAAAAAAAACCAACACCTTGAAAAAAAACATCCCTTTCAGGAACGATTGTACATACTGCTTCCCTGTTCTAGCCCAAATTCTTGATTTCCTCCCCGCTTCCTCTGCCAGGTGGCTATGCAGATATTTCATTTCAATTCAGGGTCCCTGTCATCAAGCTGTGAAGAATACATAGTACAAATGTAAATCACCCCAATTTGCCACTTGTTGGCATCCTCTGTAAAGATTTTGAAGAAAGAGTAAAACCAGTACCAAAATGTAGTTTTAAAAAAAACCTTTTCTAAACAACAAGGTCCTACTGTATAGTACAGGGAACTATATTCAATATCCTGAGATAAACCATAATGGGAAAGAATACAAAAAAGAAAGTATGTATAACGGAATCACTTTGTTGTAGAGCAGAAATTAACACGATATTGTAAATCAACTATATTTCAATTAAAAAAAAAAACCTTTTCATTCTGGATCATTATAGATTCACAGGAAGTTGCAAAAGTAGTTTAGAGGTCCTGTGTACCTTTCACCAAGTTTTCCCCAATGATAATACAGCACAATATCAAAACTAGGAAATGGACATTGGTACAATGCACAGACCTATTCAGATTTAACCAGTTTTACATGCATCAGTTGTGTGTGTGTGTGTGTGTGTGTGTGTGCAATCGATAAAATTTTATCACATGTGTAGACTCATATATCCACTACCACAATCAAGGTACAGAACTATTTCATTACCACAAAGTTTCCTCATGCCAGCCTCACACCCATCCTCCTCTCCTATCATCTTCTAACCCTTGGTAATCTGTTGTCTATCTCTACAATTTTCACATTTTGAGACTGTTGAATAAATGGAGTTATATGGTACATTTTACAATTGGCCTTTTTTACTTAGCATAATTCCATTGAGATCCTTTTTGGTGAAATGTCTATTCATTACTTTTGCCAATTTTCTAATTGAGTTGTTTGTTTGTTTTTTACTGTTGAGTTTAAATATATATACATATATTCTAGATATGTCTTTGTCAGATACGTGGTTTGCAAATATTTTCTCCCAGTTTGTATCTAGTGCATTTATTTTCTTAGCTGAATCCTATACAAAGTTCTTAATTTTCATGAACTACAATTGGCCTTTTTTTTTTTATGGATCGTGCTTTGGTATCATGTCTAAGAACTCCTCATCTAGCCCTAGATCCTGAAGATCTTCTCCTTTGCTTTCTTCTAAAAGTTTTATGGTTTTATATTTTAAAATATGATGTATTTTGAGATGATTTTTTTTTACAAAGTATGAGGTTTAGATTAAGGTTCTTTTTTTTATTATTTTGCCTATACATATTCAATTGTTCCAGCATCATTTATTAAAAGAATATCTTTTCTCTTTGAATTGCTTTTGCACCTTTGTCAAAAATCAGCCAGCCATACTGTGCACAGGTTCTACTTCTGAATTACCTATTTTGTTCCATTAATCCTTGTGTGTATCACTTTGCCGATTCCACACTGTCTTGATAACTGTAGCTATATACTAAGTCTAAAAATCAGGTAGAGCAATTCAGTCCACTTTAGTCTTTTTCAAAATTGTTTTAGCTATTCCAGTTTCTTGGCCTCTCCATATATATTTGAGAGCAAGTTTGCCCATATCTGCAAGAATTCTTATTGGGATTTTGTTAGGAATTGAACTAAAACTATAGTTCAATTTGGGGAGAATTGACATCTTCACTATGTTGAAGATGAACATGGTACATTCCTCTATTTTTGTAAGGTCTTTATTTATTTTTCAGCAGAATTTTTAGCATACAAGTCCAGTACATGGCTTATTAGATTTACCTAAGTATTTAATTTTTTAGTGATTATAAATGGTATTGTGGTTTTAATTTTGATTTCCATATACTCATTGGAGTATATAGAGCTACAACTGATTTTTGCATGTTAATCTTGTATCGTCTATGATATAATCATAGATGTAGAAAATCAGAAAGAATTGAGAAAAGAACTCCTGGAAAAAATAAGTGATTATAGAAAGGTTGCAGGATGCAAGGTTAATATACAAAAGTGAACTACTTTTCTAGTACCAGCAATGAACAAGTGGAATTTAAAATTTAAAATGCCATATTGTTTACATTAGTACCCCCAAAAATGAAATACTTAGGCATAAATCTAACAAGATAAGTACAAGATCTACATGAGGAAAACTACAAAGTTCTGATAAATGAAATCAAAGAACTAAATGAATGTAAAGATAATCTATATTGTGGATAGGAAGATTCAATATTGTCAAGATGTCAATTCTTTTTAACTTGATCTATAGATACAATGCAATCCAAATCAAAATCTGTTATTATGTTGATATTGGAAAACTGATTCTAAAGTTTACATGAAGAGGAAAATACCCTGCACAATTTTGAAGGAGTGGTCAATATAGTCAAGTGGTCTTTGACAAAGAAGCAAAGGCAATGCAATGGAACAAAGATAGTTCCCTTCAACAAATGGCTGTAATAATGGACATCTGTATGCAAAAAAAAAAAAAAAAAAAAAAAATCTAGACACACACCTTATGCCCTTCACAAAAAATAACTCAAAATGGATCATAGATTTGAAGGTAAAACACAAAACTATGACTCCTAGAAGATAACATAGGAGGAAATCTAGATGACCTTAGGTTGGTTGATGACTTTTTAGATGCAACTACAAAGGCATAATCCATGAGAGAAATAACTGATAACCCGGGCTTCATTAAAATTAAAATATATTACTCTGCTAAAGACACTCTCAAGAGAATTAGAAGACAAGTCACAGACTAGGAGAAAATATTTGCAAAAGACACATAAAGGGATATTATTTAAAACACACAAAGAAGACTTAAAACTCAATGATAAAATGAACAACCTGATTTTAAAGTGGGCAAAAAATCTGAACAGACACCTCATCAAAAATGAAATACAGATGGTAAATAAACATATGAAAAGGTGGTCAATGTCATATATCATTAAGGCACTGCAAATTAAAACAACAGAGAGATATCACTATATACCTATTAGAATGGTCAAAATCTGGAAGACTGACAACACCAACTGCTATCAAAGATGTGGAGCAACAGGAACTCTCATTCATTGCTGGTGAATGAGCAGCAACATCAGCTATGGTATTCCTGCTTTTGAGGACAATTTGGCAGTTTCTTATAAAACTAAACATATTCTTACCCATCACCCAATCCTTCCATCAGGAAACTTGCACAGCCTCTTAGATAGCCTCATCCACCAGAGGGCAGACAGCAGAAGCAAGAAGAACTACAATCCTGCAGCCTGTGGAACAAAAACCACACTTACAGAAAGATAGACAAGATGAAAAGGCAGAGGGCTATGTACAAGATGAAGGAACAAGATAAAACCCCAGAAAAACAACTGAATGAAGTGGAGAAAGGCAACCTTCTAGAAAAAGAATTCAGAATAATGATAGTGAAGATGATCCAGGACCTCGGAAAAACAATGGAGGCAAAGAACTAGAAGATGCAAGAAATGTTTTAAAAAGACCTAGAAGAATTAAAGAACAAACAAATAGAGATGAACAATACAATAACTGAAATGAAAACTACACTAGAAGGAATCAATAGCAGAATAACTGAGGCAGAAAAACGGATAAGTGACCTGGAAGACAGAATGGTAGAATTCACTGTTATGGAACAGAATGAAGAAAAAAGAATGAAAAGAAATGAAGACAGCCTAAGAGACCTCTGGGACAACATTAAACACAACAACATTCACATTATAGGGGTCCCAGAAGGAGAAGAGAGAGAGAAAGGACCCAAGAAAATATTTGAAGAGTTTATAGTTGAAAACTTCCCTAACATGGGAAAGGAAATAGCACCCAAGTCCAGGAAGCACAGAGAGTCCCATACAGGATAAACCCAAGAAGAAACACGCCGAGAAACATAGTAATCAAATTGGCAAAAAGAAAAGGCAAAGAAAAATTATTGAAAGCAGCAAGGGAACGAGGACAAATAACATACAAGGGAACTCCCATAAGGTTAACAGCTGATTTCTCAGCAGAAACTCTACAAGCCAGAAGGAAGTGGCATGATATACGTAAAGTGAAGAAAGGGAAGAACCTACAACCAAGATTACTCTACCCAGCAAGGATCTCATTCAGATTCGATGGAGAAATCAAAAGCTTTGCAGACAAGCAAAAGCTAAGAGAATTCAGCACCACAAAACCAGCTCTACAACAAATGCTAAAGGAACTTCTCTAAGTGGGAAACACAAGAGAAGAAAAGGACCTACAAAAACAAGCTCAAAACAGTTAAGATAATGGTCATAGGAACATACATATTGATAATTACCTTAAATGTGAATGGATTAAATGCTCCAACCAAAAGACACAGGCTCGCGTAATGGATACAAAAACAAGACCCATCTATATTCTGTCTACAAGAGGCCCACTTCAGACCTAGGGACACATACAGACTGACAGTGAGGGAATGGAATAAAATATCCCATGCAAATGGAAATCAAAAGAAAGTTGGAGTAGCAATACTCATATCAGATAAAATAGAATTTAAAATAAAGAGACAAGGAAGGACACTACATAATGATCAAGGGATCAATCCAAGAAGAAGATATAACAATTATAAATATATATGCACCCAACATAGGAGCACCTCAGTACATAAGGCAACTGCTAACAGCTCTAAAAGAGGAAATCGACAGTAACACAATAATAGTGGGGGACTTTAGCACTTCACTGACACCAATGGACAGATCATCCAAAATGAAAATTAATAAGGAAACAGAAGCTTTAAATGACACAATAGACCAGATAGATTTAATTGATATTTATAGGACATTCCATCCAAAAAGAGCAGATTACACTTTCTTCTCAAGTGTGCACAGAACATTCTCCAGGATAGATCACATCTTGGGTCACAAATCAAGCCTCAGTAAATTTAAGAAAATTGAAATCATATCAAGCATCTTTTCTGACCACAACACTACGAGATTAGAGATGAATTACAGGAAAAAAAACATAAAAACGCAAACACATGGAGGCTAAACAATACGTTACTAAATAACCAAGATATCACTGAAGAAATCAAAGAGGAAATCAAAAAATACCTAGAGACAAATGACAATGAAAACATGACGATACAAACCCTATAGGATGCAGCAAAAGTACTTCTAAAAGGGAAGTTTACAGCAATACAAGCCTACCTCAAGACACAAGAAAAATCTCAAATAAACAATCTAACCTTACACCTAAAGGAACTAGAGAAAGAAAAACAAACAAAACCCAAAGTTAGCAGAAGGAAAGAAATCATGAAGATCAGAGCAGAAATAAATGAAATAGAAAAAAAGAAAACAATAGCAAAGATCAATAAAACTAAAAGCTGGTTCTTTGAGAAGATAAACAAAATTGATGAACCATTAGCCAAACTCATCAAGAAAAAGAAGAGGATTCAAATCAATAAGATTAGAAATGAAAAAGGAGAAGTTACAACAGACACTGCAGAAATACAAAGCATCCTAAGGGACTACTACAAACAACTCTATGTCAATAAAATAGACAACCAGGAAGAAACAGACAAATTTTTATAAAGGTATAACCTTCCAAGAATGAACGAGGAAGAAGCAGAAAATATGAACAGACCAATCACAAGTAATGAAATTGAAACTGTGATTAAAAATCTTCCAACAAATGGAAGTCCAGGACCAGATGGCTTCACAGGTGAATTCTATCAAACATTTAGAGAAGAGCTAACACCCACCCTTCTCAAAGTCTTCCAAAAAATTGCAGAGGAAGGAACACTCCCAAACTCATTCTATGTTGCCACCATCACCCTGGTACCAAAACCAGACAACAATACTACAAAGAAAGAAAATTACAGACCAATATCACTGATGAGAATAGATGCAAAAATCATCAACAAAATACTAGCAAACAGAATCCAACAACACATTAAAAGGATCATACACCATGATCAAGTGGGATTTATCCCAGGGATGCAAGGATTCTTCAATATACGCAAATCAATCAATGTGATACACCATATTAACAAATTGAAGAATAAAAACCATATGATCGTCTCAATAGATGCAGAAAAAGCTTCTGACAAAATTCAACACCCATTTATGATAAAAGCTCTCCAGAAAGTGGGCATAGAGGGAACCTACCTCAACGTAATAAAGGCCATATACGACAAACCCACAGCAAACCTCATTCTCAATGGTGAAAACCTGAAAGCATTTCCTCTAAGATCAGGAACAAGACAAGGATGTCCACTCTCACCACTATTATTCAACATAGTTTTGGAAGTCCTAGCCATGGCAATCAGAGAAGAAAAAGAAATAAAAGGAATACAAATTGGAAAAGAAGAAGTAAAACTGTCACTGTTTGCAGATGACATCATACTATACGTAAAGAATCCTAAAGATGTCACCAGAGAACTACTAGAGCTAATCAATGAATTTGGTAAAGTTGCAGGATACAAAATTAATGCACAGAAATATCTTTCATTCCTATACACTAATGATGAAAAATCTGAAAGAGAAATTAAGGAAACACTCCCATTTCCCATTGCAACAAAAAGAAAAAAATACCTAGGAATAAACCTACCTAGGGAGACAAAAGACCTTTATGCAGAAAACTATAAGACAGTGATGAAAGAAATTAAATATGATACCAACAGATGGAGAGATATACCATGTTCTTGGATTGGAAGAATCAATATTGTGAAAATGACTCTACTACCAAAGCAATCTACAGATGCAGTGCAATCCCTATCAAATTGCCAGTGGCATTTTTTTACAGAACTAGAACAAAAACCCTTAAAATTTGTATGGAGACACAAAAGACCCCAAATGGCCAAAGCAGTCTTGAGGGAAAAAAGCAGAGCTGGAGGAATCAGACTCCCTGACTTCAGACTATACTACAAAGCTACCGTAATCAAGACAATATGGTACTGGCACAAAAACAGAAATATAGTTCAATGGAACAGGATAGAAAGCCCAGAGATAAACCCATGCACCTATGATCAACTAATGTATGATAGAGGAGGCAAGGATATACAATGGAGAAAAGACTGTCTCTTCAATATGTGCTGCTGGGAAAACTGGACAGCTACATGTAAAAGAATGAAATTAAAACATACCCTAACACCATATACAAAAACAAACTCAAAACATATTAGAGACCTAAATGTAAGACTGGACACTCTAAAACTTTTAGAGGAAAACATAGGAAGAACACTCTTTGACATAAATCACAACAAGATCTTTTTTGACCCACCTCCTAGAGTAATGGAAATAAAAACAAAAATAAACAAATGGGACCTAATGAAAGTTAAAAGCCTTGCGCAGCAAAGGAAACCATAAACAAGAGGAAAAGACAATCCTCAGAATGGGAGAAAATATTTGCAAATGAATCAACGGACAAAGGATTAAACTCCAAAATATATAAACAGCTCATGCAGCTCAATATGAAAAAAACAAAGAACCCAATCCACAATTGGACAGAAGACCTAAATAGACATTTCTCCAAAGAAGACATATAGATGGCCAAGAAGCACATGAAAAGCTGCTCAACATCACTAATTATTAGAGAAATGCAAATCAAAACTGCAATGAGGTATCACGTCACACCAGTTAGAATGGGCATCATCAGAAAATCTACAAACAACAAATGCTGGACAGGATGTGGAGAAAAGGGAACCTTCTCGCACAGTTGGTGGGAATATAACTTGATACAACCACTATAGAGAACAGTATGGAGGTTCCTTAAAAAACTAAAAATATAATTGCCATATGATCCAGCAATCTCACCGCTGGGCATATACCCAGGCAAAATCATAATTCAAAAAGACACATGCACCCCAATGTTCACTGCAGCACTATTTACAATAGCCAGGTCATGGAAGCAACCTAAATGCCCGTCGACAGATGAATGGATAAAGAAGTTGTGGTACATATATACAATGGAATATTACTCAGCCATAGAAAGGAACAAAATTGGGTTATTTGTAGAGACATGGATGAATCTAGAGACTGTCATACAGAGGGAAGTAAGTCAGAAAAACAAATAACGTATATTAATGCATATTTGTGGAACCTAGAAAAATCATACAGAGGAACCGGTTTGCAGGGCAGAAATTGAGACACAGATGTAGAGAACAAACATATGGACACCAAGGGGGGAATGCGGGTGGTGATGGGGTGGTGGTGTGATGAATTGGGCGATTGGGATTGACATGTATACACAGATGTGTATAAAATAGATGCCTAATAAGAACCTGCTGTATAAAAATGTAAATTAAATAAAATTCAAAAAAAAAAGGAAAAGAACTAAACTAAACATAATCTTACCATGGATTCAGCAATCACACTGCTTGTTATTTACCCAAAGGAGATGAAAACTTATGCCTACACAAAAACCTGTACATGAATGTTTATAGCAGCTTTATTCAAAATTGCCAAAACTTAGAGGCAACCAAAATGATTTCCAGTAAGTGAGTAGATAAATAATCTATGGTAAACCCGGACAATAAAATATTATTCAGAGCCAAAAAGAAATGAGCTATTAAGCCATGAAAAGATATAGAGGAACTTTAAATGCATATTACTAAGTGAAAGAAGCCAATCTGAAAAGGCTACCTATGGTATGATTCCAACTATATGACATATTGGAAAAGGAAAAACTATGGAGACAGTAAAAGGATCAGTGGTTGTCAGAGGTTAGAGTAGAGGGAGGGATGAACAGATGGAGCAAGGAGGATTTTGGTGACAGTGAAACTACTTTGTGTGATACTGTAATGGTGGATACATAACTATGCATCTGTCAAAACCCAAAGAACTGTACAACACTAAGAGGGAACACTAATGTCAATTATGGACTTTAGGTAATAATTATGTATCAATATTGGTTTGTAAATTGTAACATAGGTACCACACTAATGCAAGATGTTAATTAAAGGGGAAACTGGGATTTGGGGGTGGGGGAGGCAGGAATATGGAAACTCTCTGTACTTTCGGCTCAATTTTGCTGTGAAGCTAAACAAAAGCTCCAAAAAATAAAATCTATTTTAAAAAAAAGAACATTTACGGAAGGATAAAACATCAAACACCCAAAAATAAATCTAACAAAAAATGTCCAAGACTTCTAGGTGGAATATTAAAAAGTATCATTGAGAGAAATTTTTAAAGACCTATACAAATAGCCCTATTTATTGATGGCATATTTAATATTATAAAAATGTCAATTCTCCAGTAGCCTACAGACTTAATGCAATCTTGTGATTCTAAATTTTATGCAAAAATACGAAGTTTTAATAAGGACCAAGACACTTGAAGATTTGGCGAGAGGACTAGCTAGCTCTTCAGGATATGAAGGCATAATATAGTTCCAGTAATTAGGACAGTTTGATATTGGGAGAAGGTAGAACAATGGAACAGAATAGATCATTCTAAAACATAAACACAAATGAACACTTGATTTATGAACACTGTAGAAGAGTGGGATGAGGATGGTCTTTCCAAAAAATAGACCTAAGACAACTGGATACCCATATGGAAGGAAAAAACATGAGTACTACCTCCTACCAACAAAATTTCAGTTTCAGGAGATTGCAGGATTAAATGCAAAAGGCAATGTAATAAAACATTTGAAAGATAACATAAGACAGTATCTTCTTGTCATCAGGGTAGGGGAATTTTTTTTTTTTTTTTTTTTTTTTTTTTTTTTTCGGTACGCCGGCCTCTCACTGCTGTGGCCCCTCCCGTTGTGGAGCACAGGCTCCGGAGGCGCAGGCTCAGCAGCCATGGCTCACGGGCCCAGCCGCTCCGCGGCATGTGGGATCCTCCCGGACTAGGGCACGAACCCGTGTCCCCTGCATCGGCAGGCGAACTCTCAACCACTGCGCCACCAGGGAATATTTTTTAAAAAGGACACAGAAAACAAACCATAAAAGAAAAGATTTATAAATTAGATTCCATTAAAATTAAGAACATTTTTTTATCCAGAGACACCATGAAGAGAACGAAAAAGCAGACCCTGAGAGGGGAATATATATCAATGTATATAACTAATAAATATCTCTTAATCAGAATATCTTAAAAACTGGTAAAAATAATAAAGAAAAAGTTCGTGGAAAAATGGCCAATAGACTTGAACAGGTAACTCACAAAGAAGGATATCCAAATAGAAAAAAATATGTATGGAAAGTTCTTAGCTTCACTACTAATTAGGAAAATGCAAATTCAAACACCATTGAGGTATCATGACCATACCCATCAGAATGACAAAAATGAGAATGATTGACAATATCACGTTTTGGAGATCGTAAATAAATTGTTATATTCCACTTTGGAAAGCAGTTTGTCATTATTAGCTAAAGTTGAAGATATGCAAACCCTATGACCCATCAATTACAAATACTTGTACAAAGGCTCCAAAAATCATTAAGTACGGGACCCAGTTTGTGTGGTTCCCCAGATTCCTCTGGACGTTGTCGAGTCCCCAGATCTTGATTTTATAACAGATGAGTTTGCATGTAGCAGTGGGGTCTGCCCTTCTAGGGGGAAACACTGATAAGCAAGAGGGTAAGACAATTTAGTTTTCTTTCCATTGCCGGGTCCATCCCCAGCCAGTGGTGAAGTCCGGCTTCTGCTTTACACTAAGCTCCCACAACCTAGCGGCTCTGGCTTTTTTGGGGTACTCTTTTCTTTTCAGAAGACAGGATGTGTTTGTTCACCTAATAAACCGGTCAGAATGTCTTTGGTCTTGTTTTGTAACAACACTAGATGGAGCCCCTTCTTTTCGTTGCCGAGACTCTGGCAGGCAGCTCGGCAGCCAGCGTGGGCTCAGCAGTTTCTCCGAACCAGAGCTGGTGCCCTTGCGCTGCCTGCTTCGCAAGGATGTCATTCTCCGCCTACCGGGAAGTGTGCCCTCTGGGGGAGGGTGGAGTGCATCTTTCCCTCGGAACAGCTGAGGAGCTTAAGGGGTCTTCTAGTTAGCTTTATTCTTCTGACTCTAGGCAAGCGTGGGATCAAATCATTTCAAACTGGCAGTTCACCGCCTTTTCCTTAGGGACCTGAGGGAAGCGGGATCCATGAAACCCTCGTTCAGTGACAACCTTGATTTCATCCTCTGAGAAGCAAACGTCTCTCCGTGGCATACGAAGAAGGGCTCAAGACGTGTTTATTGTCCGTTGAAAAAGAACATACCTCCCTGAGGAGAGGAGGGAGAGGATTAAGCAAGAGAAATGAGTAAGGGATTGGTCTGTAACCCACGTGTACTGGGGTCACTCTGCTCCTGGAAGACCCGGATCTCCACCGCCTAAGATGTTCGCAAATCCTGATGGGAACAGTCTGTTTCAACATCGCCTCTGCAAGGTCCATTCTCAAGTCCATTCACCACCACACCCCCCACCCCCACGCTTTGTTTTCTCATTTGTTTATTTGGTCAGTTATGTATTGTCTGTCACTCCACTAGACTGTGAGTTCTCAGGGATCTTATCTATTTTGTTCAAGGCATTGTCCTCCTGTCCTAGAATAGTGCCCGGCCGATGTTAGGTGCTCAGTCGTTGTAGAATGGATGGCCACCTAGGATTCCAAACTCGACTGGATCAGTTTTGTCTACAGGTCATCTCCCACCCTGCACAATGTTGTCCCCGATCCTCAGTTTGCCAGCTCATTTGTGGAACTCTAGCCCTTCCCTGGGCACCCCTGAAAAACCTCCCGCAGAAGGTGTCTTTGGTGTGAAAGTCCACTAAAAATATGAGAAGAGAGAGGGACTTACATAGGCGTGACCAGATCGTTTAACACTGAACAGTAGTGTTTCATGGGTGTAGTCTTCCATCTCCCTCCCATAATAGAACATCCCTAACGCTCTCGCCCCACAAACCTTCCTGACGTCTCAGGATTTTGCTGTCTCTCTTCTCTTTCTCACCTCTCTTACTGTTTTCAACTCTCTTTCTCACATTTTCATGCAGAATAACTCAACTCAGCTCTTCCCTAGCAACTTGTCCCAAACTGAACTCTAAGCCCAGCTTTACCCACCTAAGACCCATTGACATATTAGCCTAATTAAAGAACTACCTCACTTAGCAAACATGAAGGTCCGAGATTCGACAATGTTTTCTTAGCATAGCACTGCCCTTTTCTTTACAACTAAGATTTTCCCCTGTTTATCTGATTCTGTTCCTCTATCCCCTCTTTCCCCACAAAAAGTTAGGTTAAAACACACCGTGTCCTTCCTATCCTCCAACATTTTTGTCTAGAATAAAAGTGGTTTCAAAGATGACGGAGGGAATTCCCTGGCGATCCCATGGTTACGACTCTGCACTTTCACTGTGGAGAACGTGGGTTCAATCCCTGCTTGGGGAACTAAGATCTGGCAAGCCCCACGGCAGGCCAAAAGAAAAAAAAAAAAAAAAAAGGAACCCTTAAGGAAGATAAATAAATCCTCTAAAAGTCTGAGCCTGAAACCTAGGGTAGCAGTAAGGAGGAGAGGGAAGCTTCCCTTTACTTGACCTTGGTGACTGCCTAAAGAGACATGGGGGGCAGCTGTATTTATCAGCCTTCGGTCTTTTATTTATCGAGGAGAAGAGTTCAAAGGGGTCATCACCTTGATTCTTGAGTTGCCTCTGATCCCCATACACCTCCTCTGACCTTTTATATGTGTTAAGTAAAACTAGCTGCTGCAATAGATCAATTCTGAAATCTCAGAGACTTCAAACCACAGAGTTTCTTTCCCATTCCCATTGCAGTCCAACGCAGGTTGTATGGCTTCCAGGGCATCCTTCGGAGGCCCTTTCACCTTGTGGCTCCTTCTTCCTCTTCATCCTCTTAGCAGCTGGCAAATGGAGAAAACAGACTCTATGGAGATCCATGTGCATCTTGGCCTTCTGGTTCATCTGACCTTTTACAAAAGTCTTCTGCTTGCCCTCCATTGGTGAGCACCAAACACGGAGCCCATCTCTGTGTAAGAGGTAGGGAGGTTACGAAACGTAGCCTCCGGCTGGTCAGGAGGAACGTGGATCTTTTGTGGTCAACCATCCATGCTTGTTACACCAAATGGAAGCTCCAATTTCCATCGGGGGTTAGTCACATATACTTGGCCTCCTTAACTTCTAGCCAAATTCTTCATCTCTGCGCTCAGTCCCTTATAAGCTCCCCAACTGCTTTCCCTCTCCTCTTCTCTCAGACTGGTACCCTAGCTTATCCACTTTCTTGTCCCTGAAAAAGCTCATTTATTTGGGGCATCTGTACGTTGACCTGTTTCTTGACTTTAGTGCATTCTCTCGCTGGCTAAGCCCGTGTCTCTCTGTTTCTGACTCCTCTTTGTGAATGTGCTGTCACATTTTCAGGAGCCCTCAAGACTCAGAGTCTTGAGTCCCCTTATCCAGCTAGGGGTTATATTTCTCAGCCTTCCCCACCTACCGACTTATGTCTAGATGGGCCAAGGGACTGATTCTCACCAAAGAAGTTTGAGCACCAGAGTTCGGTAAAGAGCCAGGTGGTTAAGAAACAGAGGAACCTTCCCCACAGTCTCTTTCACCGTCTGCCAACTGTTGTGAGGAAGAGGTGCAGTTAAGGGAGAGGAGGCCTGGGCTCTGAATGATCACGTAGATAGGCCATACCAGCTGCCTTGGGCCACTGGCCCACTTTCAGGAGGACAGCTTCTACAGTAATCATGTTGGATATATGAGAATTGGCCTCTGACTCCACCTCAACTCCTGTCTGACTTCTGTCCTTCCATGGGGTCACTGTCCCCTATTTTTCTTCTCCTTCTTCCTAGACTATTAAAAGCTGAAGGCGTGTGTCTTTCAAAATAGTTTCTTCAATAAAAGTCTTTCCCAATAAGACTTCAAAACTCAGTTAAGGAATTATAGGCACTGTTATAGGCAGAGAGGGAGTGATACTTTTGAAAGCGGAACTTGCCCACAGCCCTTTAAATCTCCTACAATTATTAATATCCATCATTTATTAATGATTATCACATGCTGTGCTAAGGACTATATACGTGCTTTCACTGAATTTTTTCTGCAAACTTGTGAGGTTGAAATTCATATTTGTCTTCTCCAAGACATCTTGGACATCTAAACTAGGGACCATTTCTGGGAAATCTGCCAAGCTGTCTCCTTCTTCTTTCCTAAATTGGTTTAAAACATCTGCTCATTTTCCCCTGGCATGATAGTTCTATTCTATTCTTCGCATCCCTCTGGACTGTAAACTCATGTTTGAGAACATCCCTGTCTGTCACCTACCTGCCTTCCTAGCTAGTCCTCTGCTCATGCTCAAAGGGATTGGAGGCAGCCTATGTCTTATACATATTTATAAATCCCACAGAACTTAACTGAGCAACTTTTTCATAGAAGATGCTTAATAGCCACATTTTTGAATAATGGATGAATTCCAGTGATTTAAGCGTTACATTCCAACTACTCCTGTAGTTCCCAAACCTAACTGCGTATCAGACTCAAACGGGAGAATTTGTTACTATATCAACATTTCTGAGGATGGGTTTCCGAAATGTCTATTTTTAACAAGTTCCCCAAGTGATTCTGAAGCAGCCAGCTTGATCCCAGCCTGCAGACTGGCATTTGAAAACCCACGGAGCATTCTATCTTTCTTCACCCCAGAATCCTATAATATCGCCCCTTCCCCCCACCATCCATGCTGCCCTAACCATTTTCTCTTAACAGACACACACCAGCAATCAAGTTGGTCCATCCTGAGAGTCTCACCATGAGGCAGAGATATGCCCTGAAGTCTAGAAAATGGTAAGCTCTACTAGACATCAAAACTTTCCCCTACCAATCAGCTCCTACCTACAAACGGGTGACCATTTCTACAACCCCCTCCCCCCCAAAGAAAACACCAGAGCCACATTTCCTGCGTGTGTTTTACCATGTTGCCTATTTCACCCAGCAATAGACCCTTGAAAGTGTCCGCAGTGAGTTTGGCCTTTAAATTCTTTTCTCATCATCTTGGTATTTGGGGATCCCGTGTTCTCAGATGACCCGAATCCACGGTTTTCTCATGCTGACCCTACCTGCAGCATACTCTTTGGGTTAACTTTTTGCAAAGAGGCTATTAAAGTAGAACAGGCAGATTCAAGAAAACCGCCATCTGGTTTCCACACGGCAGATGCCCACACGAGCCTTGAAAAACCTAGCTCGGGGGGAGGTGGAAGATCCTGTGGGCTGGCTGATAAAGGAAGAAATGAGAAGGTTACTTTTTTTCCTTAATGTTCCTACAATTGATCCTAATCACTGTAATGTGAGAGAGAGAGGAAACTGTCATCACCATTAGGTAGAGAGTCTGGAGTATCTAAGGCTTAAGAAACAACCTGAATTTTGTGTTCTGTATTCTAGCGGCACATTATATGGCCACCCTGGTAGCTCTTCGGTGCTGCCAAGAATGCACCTCTTATCTAATCGATTCCATTTCTTCTCTTGCTTGTACTTTCTGGCCAAATCCCTCTTGTGACAAAAGGAATAAGAAGACGTTCCACCTATATCTATATATGTGTATACCTTTTCATTACCTGTGTATCTATAACTTAGGTAATGAAAATCATTTTCTCCATCTCTCCATTTGCTAAAGACAAGGTAGAAGTCTGGCTCTGAAAAATTGATTTTGATTTGAAAAATTCAGAATTTTAGAGCTGAAGGAAACCCAACCCAACCTTTTGTAGGAGATAAAGTTGAAACCCAGAGGGAAAAAGTAAGCTGCCCAAGTGCACACAGTCAGTTAGAACCAGCTTCATAGCGATGTCACTGATGGGCCCCCCCATCTCTCTTAAAGGAAGGATATGTTGCGTCTGCTGCTGGGAGGGCAGTTGGCAGTCAGCCTCTGTAGGGTGAACCTCGGCTGCAAAGAGCCGCCTCTCCCGGGGACAGACCCTTCCTAGGGCGGCTTATATCCAGTGACTGACTGAGGTGGAAGTAGAAAAGCCCAGCCTTTTGACCTAACAATGGGACACCTTGAAGGGCCATTTTAGCTCCAGAGCTCCCTGGAGGGTTGGCTGAGGCTGTCAGGCGGCCAGTGGCGCTAGTTTCTCCCAACGCTTTCTTTCCCCCTTTTCACAAATGTTGATCCTAAAACCACTACTGAATGAACATCCAGCACGCTAACCTTCATTTCAGAGAGTGCTTCCCAGAGAACACAACCTTGAATAAGACCTAAAATAAAAATTGTGTTTCAAATAAAAGCTGGTTCCTGCTAAAATGTCCATTTTAGAAGTACGTGTGTGAGCATGCGTGTGTGTGTGTCCCTGAGTGTAAACACACGTATATGCACATATGGATACATGTCTGTGTGCATCCAATGTCTCCTCATTTTCTAAAAACGTATCCATTTTGGGGGTGGAAAAACACCTCCTAATTTTTTTCATCATGCGCTGTCGGGCTTTCGCCTCTCTGGAGAGATGGTAATCATCTGGTCTAAGTGAATAATGGGTCTGGCATTGGCGTGGCCTGGCTTAGCGTGTGCAAGATTGTCTCATACTGACCTCACATCCTAGCAGCCAATGAGGGACTGGTTGAGAAAGCAAAGATCACAGGAATAGAACCACTAGGACCCCTGCAATTTTCCACCTCACCTACTGACAGCGGCCCCAGAAAACCAACCTATAGTCACCCTAGTTAAAGCCAGAGCGATCTATCACACATCAGAAAAAAATGCTGTATCTCTTCATATTTTCCCCATCCCCACCCCCTTCATGGTTTCGAGATTGCACTTCTAGATGCTGTTGGACACTCCGTTGGCTGAGGCCGTGGTCGCCCCTTTGTGCCGTCTCAGCTCCAGACTCTTTCCTGGCTTCTTAGCTGCCCCCGCCTCACCCCTTACCTGTCTTGCCTTCAACAAGCCCGACTGTGAGTCAAAGACCCTCACACCCCCCATCCTCCACCCACCCTGGACAATACTTCTTCCTTTTCTTGCGCCTTTCCCATCTCACTGGGTCTCATATGCTAGCTGAATGACCTTGGATAACTCTCAGTGTCCTCATGTAGAAATGAGGTCATGGTTCCTACCTCACAGGGTGTGGTGAGGACCGAGTGGGATTGTGTTGTGAGGGCTTTAGCCATAGTGCACTTCCTAACAGGAAGTCAGTCTCCTCATCCAGTCCCTCAACGCTGATTCACTTCTCCTTCAACCACTGGCCTATCCCTGTCCATACACCTCCTCTCAGCAAAGGAGGGGTTCATTCATAACGCCTGCCAGGCTCCGGCCGCGCAGGCTCAGCGGCCATGGCTCATGGGCCCAGCCGCTCCGCGGCACGTGGGATCTTCCCGGACCGGGGCACGAACCCGTGTCCCCTGCATCGGCAGGCGGACTCTCAACCACTGCGCCACCAGGGAAGCCCCTGCTCCATTTTTAAGACATGATGAGGTTATATGACTTCAATCAGGCCCCAACTTAACACCCCAGAATTTATCTGCTGTTCCTCAGGGTATCTTTATCAATTATTATGCATATATAAAATAGCCATGCATTCAAAAATATTCTCACAAACTTGACATTTGAAAGGGAATTCTAAATGGATACCACATTTCAACCACTTTGCAAATAACTTAGTTCTTTTTTCAGGTCTTTCTGGCTCCTTCTACTTATATCCCATGAACATCACATTGTAAAGTCTTGACACACTGACATTTTACAGTGCTTTCATTTTAAGCCGTTCCTCTTCGAAGATTTCTCGCCACCATCTCCTGTCTACTCCGTCTTAAGAATGAAAATATCAGAGGGATAAGGGAACAAATATTATAACTAAAAACAGAGTGAGGTGCATGTTCGACAAACAGATTGCATTGTTGGGTTGTAGAAAGGACAGACTGCTGCTCTTATAAAACCTTAGAAGCCCCTAAATTTGTTTTCAGTGGGGAATAATCAGGATGGAAAAGAAGAGAAAAAAAATAGAGGAAGTTATTATGTTCAAGAATATTGTATATGTTTTTGGAGAAAACCATTATAAAGCCGAAAGTTGATAAATACGGTAAAACAAAACAAAACAGATTATCAAGGGTTTCTCTATGCCCTTGGTAATGCCATCTACCTTATAAAACATATTTAATGCTGTGACATTTAAAATTTTTTAAATTATTATTATTATTATATTTTATGTGAATTTATCAGTATCATGATTTGGGGCCTAATCCTATCCTTCAAATTTCTAACAGAAACTCCATAGAATAAAGAAATGTAAAAGTTTCCACAAAATTCACACAGTGACAATATAAGGCATCCTTTCCCTACAATATGGGTCTTCAGTACTTCTGCTAACAATAAACTAACACTTATGGAATGCTACTTTGTGCCAGACACTGTTCTAAGGACTTACCATATTAACTCACTTATCTTTCTCAATCCTGTTGTGAGCCCTGTACTTCACTTCATGGTTGTGTAACACTTTGCACTTCGCAGTTGAAGAAACCAAGGTAGAGATGACTCTGGTCTGAGACGCGGCTGTCTCTGCTTCCGGTTTGAACTCTGCCACTACTCGTAACAAGACCTCGAGTCTCCCGGTTTCAGACTGTCAGTTTCTACTCTGTAAAACGGGGCCACCCCATGGCATCATCTCAAAGGATTCTGCTTCTTCTAAAATACCCTGGTTTCGTGCTTCTATGTTTCGTTCCTAGAAAGCTGGATTTGGAACTCCTAAAACATCTTTTTTTAAACAGAAAACAAGACTATTTTAATGAAAGTCTCAGCATTCGTCTGAAGGTATAGAGCTGTGTTGCCTGCAGAGTTTGTCTTGGGAGTGACCAGTTTATACTTCAAGCAAAAAAAGAATAAGAAATTATGGTTGAGGGGGGTCACCACATCAAAAGAAAAATATCTGTATACATGTAAGCTTAGAAGAGAGTAGGATGTGAAAAAGACTTCAAGGGTAGGTAAGTGAGGGATGTAAGAGGGGAACTGAACACCGCAACATATTTTTCCTTTTAGAAGACCATCTGTTGAAGCTGTGAGCATGAGAACAATGTGGGATTTGAAGGATCTGGAATAAATGAAGTGAAAGAAATGCTGAGAAATCTTTTGACGGAGCAATTTCCAGACAAGCAAGGGAAGTCATGTGACTTGCCCTTCTGGTCCCACAAAAGTATGCAGGTTCTTGGAGGGCAAACTGTGTCGAGTGTTCTCTGGCTGAAAGAATGTGATTCAAGGCCCACGATAACAGAGCCCGCAGCAGGGGGAAGGCGGAAGCGGGGAGTGCAGGCATTCAGGCACTCGGGAACTGTGGTAGGAGAAAGAGTATGGATTCTATCAGAATAAAGAAGGAGCATTTAAATGGGGAAACTACAGAACATTAAAACTCTTGAGACCTTATACATCTTTTACCTCTCCTACTTCCTCTCAGGATACAGACACTGAGACCCAGGGAAGTGAACGGACTTTACAAAGATGGCCGCTCTCGAAATCGATGCATGGAGGATTAAAAAGAGCATGAATTTTAAAAACAAGATTGACAGAAAATATTCTCTTTTACTCTCTTAAAATATGGGAATAACACCAAGAAGGAAAAAAACAAACAAACAAAAGCAACCTTTCTCAACGAAGGCACTAAGTGGTAATCCTTGGGCCCTTCAGCAATCTGTTTTGAAGGTTATACTGTAGTATTAATTTATCATGTCTTTTAAAACTACTGATATGCTTTTTTTTAGGTAAGAAATTATGAATCAGCTGAATGAACAAGCTTATCTACTGTTTCTATAATGTCTCATTTAGGGTAACATTAATAACAGAAGATGCTCAAAATGCAACAATGAAAGCAAGAGAAAATATATTCTTTTAAAACTTACCAAACAATCCTCCTTACAGGAAAGCAGCTGTGATACAAGAGCTCGAGAAACAGAAGAAAAGGAATGGAAAATCTACCCATGGTTATTTTTAGCAGTTGTAATTTTAAAATTTTATGTGTTAAAAGTGAAAAAGAATTCCTCAGAATGGAAATTAAGATTCATCACCGAGAAGGAAAAATAATGGTGTGAGTTTTCACTGTCTTAAAGAGTGTTTTAATCTAGCTGCCAGACCTATGACCTACTACAGTTCTCCATGCCTCACGTTTTTTAAAAAAATGGAAAACTATGCACATAATAAAGTGCCTTGGAAGTATTTTTTATGATTAGAAACTGGGGTTCTGAGCAGTAAGCCAGGCCTCAGGCTCTTTCTCCTGGAGTCAGTATTAAGCCCATTGCATAGACCTAAGGGATGGAGCTGTGGCATCCTTTGTTTCCTCTTCTATCTTAAATCAGATTGTCACTAACATTTGGTCCCTGCCTTTCTAAGAGGAACCAATTTCTATCCCTGTTTTCTGGCTCCTGATTCTTCCTGTGAAATTATGACCCCACGTGCTGTAAGGAGACCAGGAATGAAGGGCATCAGAACAGAAAGGGCCTTCACCTTCTTTTCCTTTAATTAAAAAACTGAACAGCCCATGGACCTCTGACATGCAGAATCTTGTGGGCAGATTCATGCAGCAGGCAAGAGGGGGAAGGGGCAGTGACTGACACACCGCTCTTCTGAGAGGCTGCCCTCCGCTGCCCTGAGATTTCCCCAAATGAGGCCCAAAGCACCCCAGAGCTGAGCGCAACCACCAAAACAGCCTGCTTTCAGAAAGGGAGTCTCTCCTGGTGGCTTTGAGGACCTAACTGGCACGAAGATCTTAGGTAAATGCTTGAGCTGGGATTGGAGGCATTTCAGCAAGTCTGATACCTCTTGGTAAATATCCTTTCTGAGAGTAGCCTGACACGCCAGCTTATACCGTCTGTGGCTGCCAGGTGGCTCGTGGGCCCTTTGGGGCAATAGCTATCCCTGTACCGTCAAGCTCTTTCCTATCTGAGAAGAGGTCACTCTTCTCAGATGGGACTGACGTAGTTCTGAGTTCAGTAACACTGAAGAGTAGTTTTATGTCCCTCCTTTGCAGAGCTTACTCTGAACTTAAAAATTATTTGGGAACTGTTTTGGAGGGTTTCGAGCTAGCATTTTTAGTGATGATTTCTCCCTCAAATTAATTTCTTCGTCTCCTTTTTCACTTCGTTTGGCCACCACGATTTCTCCCCTGGATTACCGTGACTGGTCTAAATGAGGCTCGCTCCCTCGTGTCTGTCCTCTTCCCCACCATCTAAAGAATCTTCTCAAATCACACATCTGACCGTGAGCCTCCCATGCTCACAGCCCTTCACTGTCTCCCCTTATCCTCTGATGGACATCAAGGACCACTACAGTCTGGCTCTCCCTGTCTGTCCTCTCCCTTCAACACCTTCCTCCTCCCACCATGTAGAGTTTCATACACTTCCTGCTTGGGCCAGCCTTTCCCCATTCTGATTTGCCGGTGCCCAGTGCGAACTCATTTTTAGACATCAAGTCCAATGCCCCGCCATGGGAACCCTTCTCTGGCTCCCTTCGCCTGGGTCAAGCATCCCTCTGCTAGCTCCTCCAACCTTTCACTTCTGCGTACGGAGGACTTGACTGTGTACACGTCCATCAACCTCACCAGACTGTGAGCTCCTAGAGGCCAGAAGCTGGGTCTCATTCTCGAGTCCCCAGAGCCTGGTCCAAGGCTTGACACTTGCCAGAGCATCTTGACATATGTCTGGGGAATGAATGAAGGGTTTCATCGACCCCGAGAACCAGGGGGAGGAGCTGCTGACCACTAGGAGGGAACATGGCTGCTTCTTCCATTTTCCTTTCCTCACCGAGGCCAAGAGGGTGCCAAGACTCCCCAGTCTCCCCTCGGCAGCCGGGGAGAGGGTGAGGAGAGGGGCCTTTGTTCCTCCTCCAGATGGCTGGAGCTGGGATAGAGCCCAGCAGCTGTGTTTGGGTGGAAGGCGAGAGGACAGATGGCCTGGTGTCTGTTTGCAGACAGCCTGAGAGACTGCAGCCCTGGTGCAAGGCATTCTCCGAGGTGGACTCCACAAGACAGTGGTGAAGTAGGGAAAACGCCAGGGCGGACCGCTGTGTTAGCATTCACTGCTCAAACACTGGCCGGAGTGACTGCTGGGCAGCAAAAAGGGAAGCCTTTATGCACAAGACCCTTGTGTTTCTGGCGGTGGCTTTTAACTTTTCAATCTAAACAAAGCCTTCCCTATATAAAAACTCTCTTAATTACTATCATTTAAAAATTGGTTTAACACAAGCTAGCCTCATTCGGTTTCAGTTTGGCCTTCTGCAATTTTGGCAGCCGGTGAATTATTCATTGGTGGTAGGGGGGGAGTGAGCAGGGGTGGGGGACTTCTTCTGCTCAAAATATTTAGAATCAGAACATGATACAAGGTCTAGTAATTTGTACCAGGGAAGCAGTCACGTGTTTACAGACTTAGATGGAAATGCGCTCACTGCTATCCTTATATCATCAGAAAATTATTTATTAAAAAAAAAAATGGGTAAGATCCCCAGAGGACTAGGCTGAGAGCTGAGGGCAGTGCTATCACCACCTGGCTGACCGCTCCTCTCCGGATCCAAAGCCAGTCAGTCCAAAAAGCAAGGCACAGTGTCACACTTGTGTCCCAGGGATGTGTGTGTAGCTTCCCTAAGATGCCAGTTTGTAATGGACATGCTTATGAGACAGCCCCTTCCAAGTCTATGATACTTTGATCATCCATTTTGATGATCTTTTTCTTAATTAATCATTCAAGCCACAACTTGAAATCACTTTTTAGTTTCTGCATATAGTAAAACAGAGCATTGGAAAGATGGAATGCCATGGCGCTTTACATAGTGTGGGTATAAACTATCCCTCCCCAAATAATCTTTTTAAATAAATTTATTTATTTATTTATTCACTTTTTCTTGGTTAAAAATGTGGTGCGCAGGCTTCTCACTATGGGGGCATCTCTTGTTGCAGAGCACGGGCTTTAGGCGTGTGGGCTTCAGTAGTTGTGGCACTCGGGCTCAGTAGTTGTGGTGCGCAGGCTTGGTTGCTCCACGCATGTGGGATCTTCCAGGACCAGGGTTTGAACCTGTGTCTCCTGCATCGGCAGGTGGATCCTTAACTACTGCGCCACCAGGGAAGCCCCTACCACCATATAATTTTTAACAGTAATAAGGAATCTAGTTCTACCCAGAATCAATTGGGGGTATCCCAGTGAGGAAAGTGGAATTGTCTTCTTTCTTCCCACCACCTTGCCCCTCACCCTTAAAAATTCCACATCCCCACTTAATAGACGAAGGGAATCCTTTGAAGTCTGAGCATTCTAATACCCATGATTCTTTAAGGCACCTGTAACAAAACAGAGTTGTGGCCACAGGAGCTTCCAACTCCCTTTCTTGTTCCTGGCACTTTCGAGTTCTCTTACCAAGTGTTCTTGGCTACCAGATAGGCCTTAGCCTGAGTGATCCAATATGGTAGCCACCAGCCACATGTGGCTATTAAGTTAGAAAACTAAAGTAAGTAAAATTAAATACAGTAAAATAGTCCCTCAGTCACACTAATCATATTTCCAGTGCTCGATGGGGACATGCCGCTAGTGGCTACCTTATTGGACAGCACAGATATAGAGCATTTCCATCATCACAGAACGTTCTGTTGGATAGCACTGCTTGAGACTATTTAACTAGGCAATTCATTTCAGCATCAGTTCAGGCTTGTTTGATTTTATGACTGAATTGACCCATTGTTTGAATTTATTAATAGGTTCAGTTGTGCTAACTGTGCACTCCGGCAGCTGTTGAGGAGATGGCAAGAGTGATTCGTTCCATAAAATGGCAGTGGTAAGAGTAAAAGTATGAATGATGGTAATAGCTGACATTTACTGGCACTTACGATCCAGGCACTGTGCTAAGCACTTAATCTGTGTTATCTCATGATCTTCACAACTCTATTATTATCCCAGTTTAACAAGAGAGAAAATTAATAGCAGGGATGGGAAGAGTCTTTAACATTCGTCTAATCCGACCCTCTCCGTTGACAGAGCTCAGACTCTGGAGTCAGACTGCCTGGGTTTACTTGAGTGACCTTGAGCGAGTAACCCTCTTTGTGCCTCAGGTTCCTCATCTGTAAAATGGAGGAAATGACAGGATCTATCATAAACTGTAGTGAAAATTCTACTACATGAATAGTTCACATAAACTATTAAGAACTGAGTGCGTGTTAACTGCTTTGATTGTTTATTACAGGTAGGGAAAACCCAGGGAGGTTAAAGCCATGCCCAAAGTCACACAGCTAACACCAGCTTAGCACCCTTTCTGTTATACTTGCATATAAATCCCCTTGGCCCTCCCTTCCACCTATCCACATGCTTTCAACTAGCCTGCCCCCTTTTATCATGACCACTCGGCAGCCAACTGCTAGTATCAGAGTGACATCAGCACTTTTCCATTGGCAAAGGGCGCAGTGACTGTTCCATGAAGCAGCCAATTTCCAGGGCTTTTTGGCTTGGTGATAATTGGAGAATAACCTAGATGATTGCCAAGGTCCCTGTCACTCCCGAGAGGATCTGAACCAAGGAAGTAAAGACAGGATCCCCTGTTAGGTAAAAGAGAATAAATCTTTTTTTTTTTTTTTTTTGCAGTACGGGGCCTCTCACTGTGGGATGAGAGGATGTGGGATCCTCCCAGACTGGGGCACGAACCCGTGTCCCCTGCATCGGCAGGCGGACTCCCAACCACTGCGCCACCAGGGAAGCCCCGAGAATAAATCTTTTGACACAGTTGTATGGATCCAAGTTAAGACACCTGAAATTTTTCTCTAGTAGGATAATAGTTGAAGAAGAAAAAAGAGGAAGGGAAAAAAATGTAGTTCACAAGACTGGCCCAATCCATGTGGCCACCTATCTAGGGCATAAACATTTCAGGACTTAGTTAACCGCTTGTAGGTGTGTTAGTGTGGTTCCCGGTCCCAGGCCCGGCCTGAGATATTCTCTTTGGTTTACTCCTGTGCTGATCCAAGATGCTCATGTTAGAGGACATCAACTCACTGAGGGTTTGTTTGTTTGGGTCTGTCTGCCCTTACCTGGAAATTTGAGGACAGGAGAAGAAAATTCTCTTATGCATCATCATAAGTGCATACAGATCACTGGAATTCTTATTAAAATGATTCAGGAGGTCTGGGGTGAGATTTTGTATTTTTAATAAGCTCTCAGGTGATGTAGGTGCTTCTGGTTCAAGGTCCACACTTTGAATAGCAAAGATGTATAGGACTTTTATGGCAGCAGCTGGTAACTGGAAATCTCTGGACACAGAATCTTCCTGGTCAATGTCATCTCTTCCGGTCTTGCTGGTGTAGATATCTGAGGCTTAAACTCAGTTCCCTTCCAAGCATTCGCACAGGCCCCAAAATGCTTCTTGAGAACAGCCTTGTCCCAGCCTGCCCCCACATAGGTAGGCCACCTCCAGATCTTACAAGGCAAGGTAATCCTTAAGTAGGATAGCATTCACACCTACTTCTTGCTCTTTCTTGTAATTGCTAATTTAGGTGGTAAGGGCTACCCTCTGGAGGGAAGGGAAGGGAAAGCCTTGTATCCATGTATATAAAGAACTCTTACAATTCAACAATAAAATTAAAACATTCTCAACACCATTGGTTTTTCAGGGAAATACAAATCAAAACCACAGTGAGACACTACGTCATACCCACTAAGGTGGCTATAAAAAAGAGAGAATATCAAGTGTTGGCAAGGATGTAGAGAAATTGTAACCTTCATACATTGCATAAGGTAAAATCATGCAGCCACTTTGAAAAACAGTCTGGCGGTTCCTTAGAATGTCAAACATAGAGTTACCATTTAACCCAGAAATTCTACTCCTAGATATATACCCAAGCGAAATGAAAACATATGTCCACAAATAAACCTGTACACAAATGCTTATAGCTATATTATTATTCATAACAGTCAAAAAGTAGGAGCAATCCAAATGTCCACAAACCAATGAATGGATAAAAATATGGAATATTCATACAAGAGAATTGTTTTAGCCCATTCAAGCTGCTATTACAAAGTACCATAGACTAGGTGGCTTCAACAACAGACTTCTATTTCCCACAGTTCTGGAGGCTGGGAAGTCCAAGATTAAAGCACTGGCAAATTCAGTGTCTGGTGAAAGCCCACTTTCTGCTTCACAGATGGCTATCATCTTCCTGTGTCCTCACATGGAAGAGGGGCAAGGAAGCTCTCTGGGGTCTCTTTTATAAGGGCACTAATTCCATTCGTGAGGGCTTCATTCTCATGAACTATTTACCTCTCAAAGGCTCCACCTCTTAGTACCATCACATGGAGGGTTAGGATTTCAACAAATGAATTTGCGGTGGGCGGGGGGGGGGACAGAAATATTCATTCCATGGCAGGAATATAATTTGGCAGTAAAAAGGAATGAAAAACTGATACAGGTCACAACATGGATGAACCTTGAAAACGTTATACTAACTGAAGGAAGTCAGTCACAAAAGGCCACATATTGTATGATTTCGTTTATATGAAATACCCCAAACAAGCAAAGCCATAGAGACAGAAAACAGATTAGCATGTTGCCAGGAGCTGGGGAGAGGGAGATGGGGAGTGACTGCTACCGTCCAGGGGTTCTTTGGAGGAGGATGAACATGTTCTAAAATTAGATTGTAGTGATGGTTGTACAACTCTGTGAATCTACTAAAAACCACTGATTTGTACACTATAAAGGATGAATTTTATCATATATGAATTATATCTCAATAAAGTTGATAAAACTCTCATAGGGGTGGAGGCTTGGGGAGCACATCTTGAGAAAGCCCTACATCCACTGCCTCCATCCAGGGGTGATACTCTGCTCCCACAAGGGGGTTGTGCTTCCTCTTCTCTTTGCTGGAAAACTTACCCTCCATTATGTGCTCTCTCAGGTCTTGGTAATATGTCTATATTTAAAGCAATCTCACTGCAGATTTTTGAGTGTGCTGATATATTGAGTTTTTTCATAAGTTGTGAAACCCTAGAAAAATTTCCAGACCAAATCTGATTAAATGAGCTTTCCATCTGATGCTGTGAGAGACTGCTCTGTGTAGTGTCTGTAGTGTGACGACAAGCCTGCTAGATTTGAGTTAAAGAAGTTATACGAGCTCAGGTCAATTGGCATTTTCCATTCTGCTTTTGAACAATTCAATTCTCACTTAGAGTCCATGGACCTCTGCGAAGCCAAACCAGAAAGAGGTTCACACAAACTTTCCTTCTAGAGAATGAGGGCTTTCTTTCATTTAATAAAAATGGGCACCTACTTCTCTGTATCTATTCACAAAGAGCTGACAGCTATAATTTGCTGCTAAATAAGACTAAAGTCCATGTCAGGTCTAGATGGCTATCAGTCTCCTTAAAAAGATGAATATTCTGTCCCAAACACAAAATTTTAAATGTAAAAAGAATTAACAATGTGCGCCTGCGATTGAACTGCTCTACCACAATGTGAAAAATCCTAGCTAATGGATTTGTTTCACCAAAGCTGGCTTTCTGTGTGGACAGAGACACGGATTACTTACAAGGAATGATTTGCACCTGGCCAGCTGTGTCCTCTCAACCCTCTACTCCTGGCCCTTCCCTGACTCAGTCTCCATCAGCTGTGTCTGTGTTACACAGTTAAAGTTTAAGTTATTGGGACTTTACCTGTGGTCCAGTGGGTAAAAGGCCATGCTCCAAATGCAGGGGGCCCAGGTTCGATACCTAGTCAGGGAAGTAGATCCCACATGCAGGCTGCAACTAAGAGGTCACATGCCACAACTAAAAAGCCCACATGCAGCAACTAAGTCCGCATGCTACAACTAAAAGTTCACGCATAGCACAACTAAGGCCCAGAGCAGCCAAAATAGACAAATAAACAATAAATAAATGTCTAAAAAAATTTAAAGGAAGGTTAAGTAATTGCTCTATTTCTTTTTCTTTAAAATACAAACACCCTCGGGACGAGAAGCGTATTTAGCACTTTAGAATCACCGACACCTCGGCCAGCTAGATTCCCTGAATTGGTCTATCAGATCCCTTTTGTCTCCCTGATAATACAGAGCAGCGCCCAGAAAGAAAAAGGAGGGTGGGAATTCTGACTGGGGATAAAGAAACACAGAATAAAGAGCAAAGGGCTGGGTGTCAGAAGGTCTGGCTGAGCTCCTGGGATCAACAGTTACTTACTTCTAAGCCTTAGTTTCCTTATTTATAAAAAGAGACTAATGGTGGTAATGACATCTGCCCGCCAGCCTCACAGCTCAGTGCTGGGGTCATTGCGGTTGTGAAAGGCAAAGGCATTTGTAACCACTAAACCAGCCTTTGCAAATGTGCAGTCCAGGCAGCACCTGATGCACCCCGCGCTCTGTGCTGGACAGTGCTGAGGGGCCCAAACAGATCACCAAATTGCACACAGACCTGGAAGGTCCTATTTCCTACATACTTCCAGTGGAAAACACTAAATAGATCTTTTAAAGATTTTTTTCCCCAATATCTTGCTAAGAAAATTTTCAATCCTATGTAAAAGTTGTAAGAAATTTAGAGTGAGCCCACATATACCCACCACCTAGATTCTATAATTAACATTGTACTATATTTGCTTTATCCCACATTTCTCCATTTTTTCAGGATTATCTTTAAAATTGGGTTTGCCTTGCATGTCACTTATTAGGATAATTTATCTGGCAACCAACACGTACCAAGGGGGAACCAAATAAAGCTTTTTTTTTGGCATCCCACTCGGAGCTGTTATGTCTAAGAGCCTCAACTGCCAAATCCTCTTATTCCTTTCCAAAAAAAAAAAAAAAATACAGGAAAGATAGATTTGGTAAAACCAGTAATATCTTAATGGTTCCCATCGTCCATCCTAGGTAAACTATGAAGGTCTTTATATTTGGGCAAGAACACAAAGGAAGGAAACAAAAGGATTTTTTTTTTTTTTAATAAATTTATTTATTTATTTTTGGCTGTGTTTGGTCTTCGTTGCTGGGCTCAGGCTTTCTCTAGTTGTGGCAAACTGGGGCTACTTTTCATTGCAGTGCACGGGCTTCTCATTGCAGTGGCTTCTCTTGTTGCAGAGCATGGGCTCTAGGCAGGCGGACTTCAGTAGTTGTGGCACGCGGGCTTAGTTGCTCCGTGGCATGTGGAATCTTCCTGGACAAGGGCTCGAACCTGTGTCCCCTGCATTGGCAGGCGGATTCTTTCTTTTTTTTCTATATTTTATTTTTTTTTAATATCTTTATTGGAGTGTAATTGCTTTACAATGGTGTGTTAGTTTCTGCTTTATAACAAAGTAAATCATCTATACATATACATATATCCCCATATCTCCTCCCTCTTGCGTCTCCCTCCGACCCTCCCTATCCCACCCCTCTAGGTGGTCACAAAGCACCGAGCTGATCTTCCTGTGCTACGTGGCTGCTTCCCACTAGCTATCTATTTAACATTTGGTAGTGTATATATGTCCATGCCACTCTCTCACTTCGTCCCAGCTTCCCCTTCCCCTTCCCCGTGTCCTCAAGTCCATTGTCTACGTCTGGCAGGTGGATTCTTAACCACTGTGCCACCAGGGAAGTCCCTTTGTTTTTGTTGTAAGTGTCATTGATGTGAACAGAGAAGAAGGATGTATTTTTTCAGAAAAAAAAGGAAAAGAAAAGAGAAAGACTTGGGGACTTCCCTGGTGGTCCAGTGGGTAAGACTTCATGCTCGCTATGCAGGGGACCTGGGTTTGATCCTTGGTTGGGGAACTAGATCGGCATGCATGCTGCAACTGAGTTCACATGTTGCAACTAAGGAGTCTGCATACCTCAACTAACAAGTCCACATGCTGCAACTAAAAGATCCCGCATGCCACAACTGAAGATCCCTCATGCCGCAACGAAGATCCTGCGTGCTGCAACCAAGACCCGGTGCAGCCAAAATAAATAAATAAATACATAGATATGTAAATAAATATTTAAGAAAAAAGAAAAGAGAAAGACTTGTCTATTATTAAAAGTCCTGAAATAAAACCAAAAACTACAAAAAAAAATTAAACAGCCCTGAATATTGGTTTAAACTGTATGCTCTGCACCTGAAGAAATGTGCAAGGAAAAACACTATCTTAAAACGAAGTAAAGCATTGTCTGCCCAACAATGGTTTCTGTATCAAAGAAAGAGAAGGTTCTGGAACACTATAAACTGGAACAGAAACTTTTTGGTAGATAACTATAAATACCTCACAATAATATTGAGCTGTGTTTCCCAAACTTAGTCTTTTAAGTATCCTTTCACTATGCTTGCCACAGCTGATTACCTCCTGTGCTCTTATACATTTTTCTTTAAACTGACTTGGTTCTTACCTAAATATATATTTTTTCAAAAGAAACCTTACATTATTTCCATACATGGAAAACCAATATTATTTGCCGTAAACTGACAGCTACTTCAAAAATAAGAGCCATGAAAACCAAACAGTGTTATTAACTTCTAGCTCGATCTTTTTCTTTGACAAAAGCTCTGAACTTGGGCTTTTTCTCTTTTTTTCAACTTTTTATTTTTATACAACTTTTAAAGGTCACTTTCCATTTACAGTTATTACAAAACATTGGCTATATTTCCTGTGTTGTACAATCCATCCTTGAGTCTATCTTATACCCAATAGTTGAGGGGGGGAGGGGCAACGTAGGGGTGGGGGAGTGGGAGAGGTCTGTTCTTATTAGAGAGTTGTTAAGATATTCAAGTGGAAACTTTCTTCTTGATTTAATCAGAAGCACTGAGGGATAATTAAAACGAGAATTAATTTCTCAGTGTGTGATTCAACGTCCTATAATACTGAGTCCTTGTACTATTTTGTATACTGCTGTGGGTACACTTCCCACACTGAGGTCAGTGTTTAACAGTGTGTAATACACTGTCTTGGTAATACCTTCTGTGATCATTCAAATCCTACTTTTCTTTGGAATGGAGTTAAAGAGCGTTTGATCTCTGATTCCCCCAGTTACCAGAGTGCCTTTCTTTACAAATGTCCAATAGGCAACAACCCTAGCAATTCAGGGCAGAGTTATGTCATAGCCACTGAACATCTCCTGTGCTTGTTGTTCTCTAATCGTTTCCCCCAGCCCCTCATTCTCCACCCTTCTTTGACCAGTTCTCTGTCCTGGAGATCACCACCTAAAGACTGGCTTGGATTCAGCTAAAAAGAAGCAATAGCAGAAGATGGAAGCACAGGAGGAGAGTAGCCAGGAGATATCTCATCCCACTCCCTATTTTCTTGGTGAAATAGTTCTGACAGTATCCTCACCTCTCTGTAACTGTGGTACCTGCAGAGGGCCCTACCTTCATGGTTCTAACTTTTACCAGCTTCTGTGAGCACCGTTTCCTAATTTTGTTCCTTCAGGCCTAAAAGTGATAATGACATCCTGTTGATGATGAATTAACAATAATTTAAATCCCTTGTTTGATCCCTCAGTCTTATTGATACTTTTGTAATAATTTCTTATTACATTATCTTCATATGAACCATCTAAGTGGGGGAAATGTTTGTTTCTTGCCAGATTCCAAGTGAAACAGATGGAAACTTTTCACTGCATATACTTGTGTACATGTTTCTATGTGCTTGCATTACCTATTCAAAAAATAAAAACAAGTTTTTAAAAATCAAAGAAATAACAATATTACACATCAAAATTTGAGACAGAGCTAAAGCAGTGCCTAGAGGGAAATTTTTAGCTTTAGTTTGACAATTAATGATCTAAGCTTCCATCCCAAGAAGCTAGAAAAAGAAAAGCAAATTTTAAAAAAGACAGGAAATAAAGACAGGAACAAAAATTAAAGAAATAAAAATAGAGATAGAAATAAAACAGAAATAAAGTTAAAAATTGGTTTTTTGAAAAGATCAATAAAATTGATAAACACTAAGCATAGATCAAGAAACAAAAAACACAAATTACCAATTCCAGGAATAAAAAAGGGGGCATAATTACAGATCCTAAATATTTTTAAAAATTTAAGATGGTAATGTAACAACTTTACAACAAAAAATTTGACGATATAGTTGAAATGGAAAAATTTCTTGAGAAACACAAATTACTTAAACTGACACAAAGGAAATAGGAAAAATAGATAGTCCAATACTGATTAAAGAGTGAATCTGGGGCTTCCCTTGTGGTGCAGTGGTTGAGAGTCCGCCTGCTGATGCAGGGGACACGGGTTCGTGCCCTGGTCCGGGAAGATCCCACATGCCGTGGAGCGGCTGGGCCCGTGAGCCATGGCCGCTGAGCCTGCGCGTCTGGAGCCTGTGCTCCGCAACGGGAGAGGCCACAACAGTGAGAGGCCCGTGTACCGCAAAAAAAAAAAAAAAAAAGCTGGGACCCTGAAGAGGTACCCTATGCCTTGTCTTCCCTGGGCTGCATCCTGGGAGTGGAAGCCAAGGGAATGATAGATACCCCAGAAAGTTTAGAGGAATTCGGGTGCAGAAGGTGTCTCTTCTTATCTTCTAGCTGGAACCTGAGGGGTGATAAGCCACCCCAACTTATCCTGCACTGGTCAGAGCAGAGGTAAGGAGGGGAAATGGTTATGTGGTGTGTCTAGGTCAATGGCCCACAGCAGCCTCCTAGAATTCCCTCATGCTCCCAAGCGGAAAAGGGAGACGCACCAAAAAGTGGACTCCAGAGTGGGCTGAGAGAATCAAAACGAGCCACACTTGGAGAGCCCCAGAGGTCTGCAATGGGGATGAGATAACCTCACACATGAGGACCAGGAGAGGGAATGCTGCACATCCAAGCAGGAGCCAGCCTAGTAGATGGTTATGAAGAGCCAGATGGCCCTTCCCAAAGCTGTGCGGTAACATAGCCTCCTGGAGCTCAGACTCAATCTCAGTGAGAATGGGGAACCTCAAATTGACTGAGATTAAGTTTCTGCCACCAGACAGGCAAATAGGAGATGGCTGCCACCTCTGTCGGTAGGAACCAGGGAGAGAGAGGAAGGTGATTTTTTTGTTTGTTTTTTTAAAAAATAACTTTAGAGACAAAATTAATCAATGTTCATTCTAGAAAACTATAGTACACATAAGCAAAAAAGTAAAACATAGATCGCCTATAATCTCACTACCTAGAGACAATAGTTATTATTATATGAACCTTTTATTTTCTTTTACAAAAATAAGATTTTAGGGGCTTCCCTGGTGGCGCAGAGGTTGGGAGTCCGCCTGCCGATGCAGGGGACATGGGTTTGTGCCCCGGTCCGGGAGGATCCCACATGCCGTGGAGCGGCTGGGCCCGTGGGCCATGGCCGCTGGGCCTGCACGTCTGGAGCCTGTGCTCCACAGCGGGGGAGGCCACAGCAGTGAGAGGCCCGCATACCCCCAAAAAAACAAAAAAAAAAAAACAAAAAAAATGATGTTATTGTGCCCATCAATTTAGAAGCTTGGTGGGGTTTTTTTTGACGTTATGATACAGCACAATCTGCTTGAGTGGTCATTACCCATTCTTCCTCGTCATCATTTTCAATAATCGTAGTAGTGAGTGTTACAGGTGTTCTATAATATTTTTTAAACACTTTACTAATTGGTGGGCATTCTTACTACTGTAATCAACACTGTAATGAACAATTTTATCCTGAATCCTTGCTCACTTCCTTGGCTATTTCATTGTTAACCTGGGGTTTTTCCACTTCCTTTAGCTCCTTGTGTTGGAGCCGGGCATACACGGCAAAGAAAACCTGGCTGGTCATGCTAGTCAATCAGCCATGCAGATTGGAACTGGTGAAACAGGTTGGGTGTACTGCTGTAAAAACCAGCCAACCCTAGTTTTGACTCTTAAAATTATTCCTGTTCCCCGGAGATTATGTCCCCAACTCAAACATCCTCTGGCATACCGAGGGAGGGAACTGCCTCATGCATTATCTAATATTCTTAAGAGAATACACTGTCATCCTTGCCTGACAAAAGGAGCCCCTGGCAGCATGGCCTACGTTCCTATTTATACAGCATTGCTTTATACGTGCTAGTGGGTACCAAATATATTAAGTCAATGAGAGTCATTTGCACGCTGCAAATGGGATCAGGATATAAAATGATTTGGAGTCCTTGTTTTGTACGATGAACCTTCTTATATAAAATCTACAGATCAGCTTCCAAACAGAATTTTTAAATATCTGGCAGAGAAGTTTCATAAGAACTACTCCTCTTCTGTTGGATCTTGTTTTATGCTCATCTCTGGTTAAACAGGGCTCAGACAGAGGTTAGTAAAGCTCCTAAATGATTGTGCCATCCCCTGTTGTTTTTTTGGGTTTTTTTTGTTTTGTTTGCGGTACACGGGCCTCTCACTGTCGTGGCCTCTCCCGTCACGGAGCACAGGCTCCGGATGCACAGGCTCAGCGGCCATGGCTCACGGGCCCAGCCGCTCCGCGGCATGTGGGATCTTCCCAGACCGGGGCACGAACCCGAGTCCCCTGCATCGGCAGGCGGGATCTCAACCACTGCGCCACCAGGGAAGCCCCCATCCCCTGTTTTTAAGATGCCCCAGCTCCTTGATTGCCTACACAGGATGAAGTTCCAACCCCTTAGCACAGAAGATTTCCTTGTCCTGCCGTATATGGCCCCAAACCTTCCTCTGTAGCTTTATCTCCTGCCTGTCACTCCTTTCTTAGTGAACCACTGTGGAATATAACACTTTATATCATAAGTGGTTTAAATATCTGTCTCCCCGTTCGCATAACTTATCTCTTTAACCACAAGATCCTGTCCCTCTCCTCTGCCTACATCTAAGAACCTAGTACATGGTATACAGTAGAAAATCCGTAAATATATCAGTAAATCAGTTTGTCATAAAATAAATAGCTAACGTATGATAAGAAGGGCTAGCACTTATTATGTTCCAAGAGCTTTACCTGTGTTATCTCACTTAATCCTCACAACAACCCATCGGCTTGGCACTCTTATCATCTCCATTTCATAGGTGAGGAAATGAAGGCACAGAGATTAAGAAACTCGTCCAACATTACAGTGATCAATAGATGGCAAAACAGGATTTGAATCCAGGCAGTAAGGTTCCAAAAGTCCTGGTTCTTCATCTACAATGAATGAAATTTATTGTAGAATGAATGGTGTTAACCATGTCACTGGGACAGAGATCACATGTGGGGAAGCGGTTCAGTTTTCTTGATAGGTGCAGGGGTTCCATAGACGGATGACTTCTATTAAAATTCTGTTTTCGCTATTTAGTAGCATGGTGAGTTTGGAAAAGTTATTTAAATTTTCTAGGCCTCTGTTTTCCCGTCCACAAAATGTGGATAAAAGTGGCCCCATAGGGATGAGATTACAGTGAACGTTAAATGATATCATCCTTATTAAGTGCTCGGCACATCCTAGGAGCTCAGTAAATACTGTGTACACACAGCTATTATTTCCAGACTGCTATTTGCTGTCCTGGAGAGAAGATTGCAAATGCCTTGGTAAAAAGGCCATCCGTTCTCCAGTCACCTGCTTTGCACACGAGTCTGTGGGTGTATGTGTACTGATCACACAACGTGAATATGAAATGACAAGGTCCCTAATCCACCTAGAAGGCCTCCCACAGTGAGTTCCGCATCAGCATTGGTGTTACAGTTTTCCAAGGTAGCACCAAACAGGGCTTCAGGGTCACACTGCCCAACAGCTCTCGGGGACCCTCTAGTTCCAACATCCCATCAGTCAAAGATTAAGGCCTCTTCCAGACCTCAGGCAGTCAGTCACAGGAACTTGGGAGTTGAGCAAAGGCAGCTGATGGGCAGCTCCACCCATCACCCAGAAAAGAGCTCTCCCCTTCAACCCATCGCTGATAAGACACCAGCATACAGCAAGCACCCACAAAACTCTTTGGACTCTACCTTCCAGAGATTAAATTCTCACTGGGTTCTTCTCCCACCAGGAGGGAGCAGGGTGGGATTTGCCCATGATCTCAATCTCATAGATACCTACCTCTTGGATTTTTTCGGCTGTGTAGCTTGCGGAATCGACCAGGGAGAGAACCCAGACCCCCTGCACTGGAAGCGTGGAGCCCTAAGAACCGGACCGCCAGGGAATTCCCCCCCCCTCTTATTTCTCATGGGTCTAGGCAGCTGTGCCCTGAAAATAGCTCTGGGTGGAGGAAATATTGTCTCCTTTCTTTCAGCACCAAAGCTCCAAGTTAAAGTCAAAAGCAAACTGAACTTATGAAAAGTAAATGGAGAAATCAGCCAGCACAGTTCCGCAGGGTGCTGGGAGAAAGAGGCAGCGTTAACAGCATGAAAGTCTCTCAGAGATGAGGCAGCAACTGCCCAGGACAACGAAGACAACAAAATCCCAGTCTGTACAAGTGGGAGCTCAGGTCCTCTGCTCCCAACTCCAGCCTAAATTCAGCCTTGAGTATTAGTCAGACTAACTGGTAAAGAAAAGGTTTGAGGGACATTGCAATCTGCCTGGGATAACATGAGTCAATGGAGGGCTATCAGGACCTGCAGTGTTTCCTCTGTCTTTTCATAATTGGTTGCCGGGAGGGGTGCAATGACTCATAGAATGTTAGTGGTAGAAGGAATCTACCCAGCCGTGTCCCCTCATTTTACCTGGAGAGGAACTAAGGGTCAGAGTGAATCCATTTGCCCAAGGTCACAAGGCATGACTGCTTGTCCAGCATTCTATTTTGTCCCCTGACACTTTCTGCCTCCTGCATCTGACTCACCCGTAGCCCTTCCATCCCACCCACTATTCATGCCTAACATGAGGCAGGGTGCGTGTTGAAGCTGTAATCCCCTTGTGTGTTGCAGAGTGGGAAAGAGCATACGACAGAGTCTCATAGGAAATATCATGGCGTCTGTTTTTCTGCCCACTTGTGGAAATCATCTTCATTTTGGACCCCACACATAGAGTTAATTTTCCACCCAAAGGAGAGACCACAGATCTCCCAGACCAGAGAGAGAAACTTCCAGGGCTATGTCACCCAGGTTATCAAACAGGGTGGGGGGGGGGCAATCAAGTTGCCAAACACTTGATACAGCCATTCTTCGGCTACACAAGGCTAAGAATTATCATCATTTTCTTAGCAAGAAATGAAAAAGCATCATTATCAAAATGTTTCTAGTAGCTTCTACTGAGTACTTACCATACACAGGTAGTATTCCTTAATCCTCAGCAACAGCAGGAAGTTATTGTTATCCCTATTTTAAAAAAGAGGAAATTGAGGCACAGAAAAGTTAAGCAACTTGCAAATAGTAAAGAATCTGACTTCAGAACCTGACTCATCATCATGCTTTTGTCAGCTCTCTTGTAAAACTGTGCATATTTCTTGCTTCACAGCCTGGGTTCAGTCATTCTCATCAAGTTCTGTTCTCCTTATCAAGTTCTAAATGAAAGTACCCCTCCAGGTTATTATTCCTGATCAACACCTAAACCAAATCTGTTTGCAACAGTAGAGATGCTGGTGTTCAGTTAATTTGCAGTCCTTACAAAATGTTGCTTTGACAAGACTTTTTTCTGTTTGAATGTGCTCTATGTTACATAAAATATACATGCTGGTATATTTCCTTTCTGCCATTTTCCTTTTTATTTAACGTGTGTGGAGGAGGAAAAAGTTTCTCCTTGACCCTCTTATGTTTAGTGTCTGGGGCTCTGCAAATTAAAAGGACAGATTAACAGGAAAATAAAAGAGAGTTTGTTTATGTGTGCAGTGCTCATACACACTGGAGAACCCAGTAGTGAGTAATTCTGAGGGGTGGTTAGAATTTGGGGCAAATATACCATTTTAACAAAGGGTGATAAATTTGTAGGGAAGCGCAAGACAAAGGAAAAGGGGGTTGGGCTCCTGGCAGTGGTAAATTGTAGGAAAGTAAATATATGGGGAAACTAATGGAAGATAAGTTATTTCAGTAAGATTTGTTTGTGCAGACTCATCTCAGGGCCGGCTTTCTGTCTCCCGTGATAATGGTGGTTTTCCTCCCGGTCCAGGAGCGAGGAGGGGGAACATCTTCGCAAAGCAAAATTTATATCCTGCTTTTAGGCAAACAAAGGAAGGGCAGAGAGCTCTTTCTGTATTTGCTGCTTTTTTTATTGCCTTCAGCTCATCGCAATACTATGCCAAAATGGCATATTTTGGGGTGGCATATTCTGATCCTCTTCACGTAATAAAAACTGCAGGGCACATTCAATTTCTTAACTGCTTCGTCCCCCCTCATTATATAATATATTGTTTGTTGTGGCTATGTAGTCTTTATAACTACCATTTTTCAATGAATAAATAACATTTCATTGCGTAGATCTATCATTATTTGCTCATGATGATAAACAAATAGGACGTATAAGGCCCTACTGTGAGATATTTGGGCTGTTTCCAAATTCCTCATGTTATCAACAACTGTAGTACACTTCATCTTTTCTATACTTACCAGATATATTTTATTCTAGGTTAGCAGAGTTTTAATTCTCTTAACGAAACTCAAAGCATGGTTTATATCTTTGTGAGTTTAGATAAGAAGAGTTTAAGAAAACGTAGATGGGCCATGAGCCAATCCAGAGTCTCAGCCAGTTCAGTGAACACCATGAAAAATCAGTAGCAACAAGAGGAGAGAGTTGTCACGTCAACCAAGAGAATATGTACAAGTGATTTAGGAAGGTTAGAGACATCACCAGGGCTCAGTGTCCCAGCTGGAGAGACAGCTCTCATATCACAGTGAACACTGGCTACCCATCTACACTGGAACAGTTTTTCTAACATGACACGTTAATCATGATTCCCAGATCACTTGGGGGAATTCTCAGTTCTTTACAATAACCACAGTGCACAGTGTGTGCGCGCGCACGCGCACATACACACGCACACACACACACACAGTCTAGAAATGTCCATCTTTTCTGCTCATTCACGTAGCAAAGGTGGGAGACCTTGGGATTAGGAGGTAGGAAGACCTTGATTAGGATCTTGGCCTCAACCCTTCCCACCAAGTTGACTGTTATCCAACGTGACTATTTCCCAGTCTTCTCACACGTGAAATGGGAATTACATTTAAGGGAGTAATTAAATGGATTTTTTTTAAAAAGTACTTTAAAAACCACAAAACTGTACATAAATGTTATCTCTTATGTATTGTTAGGGCATTTAGAAATGCTGGCTTTGGGGACTTCCCTGGTGGTCCAGTGGTTAAGACTCTGTGCTTCCACTACAAGGGGCATGGGTTCGATCCCAGGTTGGGGAACTAAGATCCTGCATGCCCTACAGTGTGGCCAAAAAAAAAAAAAAAATGCTGGCTTTATTATATAATTAATACCCATTTTAGGGGCTGAAGGTAGAAGTGATTACATAGCCACAGTCTGGTATTTTATACTTCCTTAACAGGAAGTATAGTTTGAGATTTTTAAAATGGGAGATATCGGTAAATGGTTTATGTCTTCTGCTATAGAAGATTCAAAAGAAGGAGCGGTATTTTCTCCTCCTTTTTGCCCAGTCGTGTTCAGAATCTGAGCTACATGCCTCCATGGGCCTAAACTGCTTTCCTGATGCTCGGCACCCAGAAGACCCCCACCTACTTCCTTGCCTTCTTTTGGGGAGGTGGGAGTGCATTTTGCTCAATTACTTATCTATTGGACCCTTGGGATCCCTGTAGACATTTGAGTTTGTGAACCCCCATTCTGAGAAGTGATGATCAAACTTTGGCAATCTCTCTCACCTCCTTGCCCATATGCATGATAAATTCAGTTGTCAAATTCTCTGGTCCTATTCTTTCAGTTGAGTGTCTCTGCCCTAGTCCTCCCACTGCTGTCCTAAACTGTCCACATTACATTACCTCTTGCTTGTCTAATGTGATCATCTAACTGGCCTCCCTACTTCTAGTTTTTCCTCATTTCGATCCATCTTACACATCACTGCCAGAGATTGATTATATCCCTAAAATAATGTTCCTTTCTGCCTCAAAATAAGCTACTGTCTCCAAATTGCTTGAAAAATTAAGTACAAACTATTCTAACATGATATTCAAGGCCCTCTACAGAATGTCCATGTGTCAGAGATTGTCAATTTGTCCTCTCCCTCCTTCTTAATAAGAGACAATCTTTTCCTACTGAATATTAGCCAGCATAGGGCTGTTCTGAATAAGGACTACATTTCCCAGCCTCCCTTTAAGTTAGGGAGCCATGTGACTTAATTCTGCCAATGAGATGTGAGGTGTGATGTGTGCAACCTCTGGGAAGTACCTTAGGTAAAAGACCCATACCTTTTTGCCCTCCCCTTCCTCCTTCCTGCTGGCTGGGATGCAGATGTGGTGGCTGAAACTCAAGAAGCCATCTTAAACCATGGATGGAAGCTGCATGCTGAGGATGACAGAGCCTGGTTCCCTGACCCCTTGGAGCACCACATCAGTCCTGAATTGACTATCTTGGGGCTTGTTTTCTATAGGAGAGAAATAAACTTCTATCTTGGTTGTTGTATTTTATTATATTTTCCCAAATATTCATTTTTAGCAGTTTTATTTTGGTATAATTGGTATACAAAAACTGCACATATTTAATGTATACAACTTAATGAATTTAATATATACAATTTAATAAACTGTATACAATTTAATATGCATACACTTGTGAAACACTCGCTACAGTCAAGGTAATAGACATGTCATCATCCCCAGCAGTTTCCTTTTACCTCTTTGTTGCTATTATTGTTGTTGTCATTGTAAGAACACAACATGAAATCCATCCTCAACACATTTTTAAGTGCACAATACAGTATTCTTAACTATAGGCACAATGCTTTTCATAGATTGCTATAACTTATTCACCTTGCATAACTGAAACTTTATACTAATTGAACAACTCCCCATTTTCCCCTTCCCCAACCCCTGGCAACCACCATTTTATTCTCTACTTCTATGAATTTGATGATTTTAGATACCTCTTATAAGTGGAATCATATAGTGTTTGTCCTGGCTTTTACCACTTAGCATAATATCCTCCAGGTTCATTTATGTTGTCACATACAATAGGATTTCCTTCTTTTGTTTTTCAAGGCTGAATAATATTCCATTGCATGAATATACCATAGTTTCTTTATCCATTCATTTGTTGAAGGACATTTCGGTTATTTCTGTATCTCAGCTATTGTGAATACTGCTGCAATGGACATGGGAGTGCATATACCTCTTTGAGATCTCGATTTCAACTCCTCTGGATATATACCCAGAAGTGGTATTGGGGTCCAAATATACATTTTAATAAGAGATTTATTGAGATATAATTCACATACCATAATTTTCACTTTTTAAAGGTGCATCTTCTCCTGTAATTGTTCCCTCTCCTTTGGACCCATAACTTTTTTGTTGTTTATTTGTTATGGTTGACCTTATTTTATAATTATTACACCCCTGTCACATCCCTTCTACCCATATCCTACAGTACTTGGCATTTTTAGTAGCTCAATTGTTTGTTAACTTAAGAATTTGTATGCTATTTGTGAACTTATGAAAGCACTGGTTAAGTTCAAATTCCAAGATGAACAAAAATCAAATATATTTGAGAAACCTATACGTACTTTGACGTATTCCTAGAGACTGGGTATTTTATTCAAGGCAACACATTGAATTTAAAGAAGTTTAGCAATGTTAACACAATATAGTTCAAAACAGGATCTTAATTCATAAATTTGTCAATTGTTCTTTCATCGTGCAGATTTTAGTCAGGGTCCTGCCATTATGGTTAATAAATCTTATCGATCCCATTTTGCAAATGAGGAAAATAAAGCCCGGAACTAAAAAGTGTTATTTCAGGAAATGGTATCTCATTATTTGCTATTATCTAAAGACTTTAATCATAACCAGTTTCCTGCAGCTCTGAGAATATTACTTCCCCTACTTCAATCAGCACTTCTCAAAATGTTAGCTATAGAAGACTATAGATGCTTAATCAGCATGTGGACTCTGGGGCTCCACCTTATTCCTCTGAATTAGAATCTCTGGGGCTCTGGAATCTGCATTTTTAATAAGCTCCTCAGAAGACTTTTTATGTACATCGGAGTTTGAGAACCTCAACTCTGCATAATTAATAATACATTAAACCAAATATCTCAGCCCTGGTTGAGCATCAGAAGCCCCATGGAACTTGAATTATCTTATTTCTAGGCTCCAGTTCCAGATATTCTGAGTCAGCCAGCTTTGAATCCTACTCTATTCTGCTCTCACTTCACCAAGGCTCAACTACCCAGAGGTTTGGAATAATTGTTTTGCGGACAATGCATTTAGATGAAAAATCGATCGTCTATAAGATCATCTAGGGCACTGAAGAGTATCTGGAAATAGATAAAATTCCTTTATGTTCATACTAAGCCATCCCTGCTATGGAAGAAAGTTGGAATACTATATAGATAGATAGATATAGATATAGATATATAGATATACATATACATATATATATAGACATACTTATATACAGATAGAGAGATTTTCAACAATACTGTGTCAACTTCCTTATTTTTAACCAGAAAAACCTGTTAATTAGGAAAAACTAAGCTTTACTTAGCTTTATTGTAATAAGAGAGAACATCACCTTGACAGACAAGATTGTGTCTCAAAAGGGGAAACTCAAGGGGGGGATATTTAGAGGATTTTAAGAGGGATAAATGACTTGGGGATAAAAGCCTTGGAAGGCAGGAAACGGATTGGGCAGAGCTTACAACACAATAGCTTTGGGTTGTTGGGCACAGGGAGGACAGGGTCTTAAAGAGTCTTGATGGGCAAGTTGTTAACGCTTAGTAAGTCATTTTCACTGGCCCTCAGTCTTATTTTCCAGGAGCAAATACTTCCTGGAGCAAGCAGGTAAATTATTTGGTCTGGTCCCAGGATCAGAAAGGAGGAAAGTGTGTTTGTTTCCACTCTAATTGAAATGAAAATATTTACACTGAAGCCTCAATTGTCCCTAAAAACCCACTTTCCAGAATTTTACATTCTGTGATCACTGTGGTAGAAATCCATCAATTAACATTTGTATTTTGTTTCACAGTTTACAGAAAGTGTTCCCACACATGGTGTCTTTTGATACAATAACTTGTGAAGTAGTTAAGCCAGGTCATTTAATATTCTCATTTTACAGATAAGGAAATGAAAACTCAGGGAAGTTATGTAATTTATCCTAAAAGTGAAGTGCCTTAGCTAGGAATTAAGCCCCGCTATTCAGACTCCAAAATCCATACTCCTCAATAGCACCACAAACAGGTTTTACAATGTTACATTGGAGGCTTTAAAAAAAAAGAAAGAAAGAAAGAAAGTGCTGAGGAATCTGGAGTTAGCCCTTGAAGTTTATTTAATGTAATTTGGTTATAAGAATATTGGAAGGACCTCATTATAACTTGGCCACAACTCTAACCTCCCAGAATCATGGACCCTAGAGAAGGAGCTATAATGGTCAACAGCAGAGCGCTAATTTAGCCAAGTATACATCAACTGAGAAACAGGAAAAAAAAAAAAAAAAGATGGCTTCCCGAGTGCAAAAAGCACTGCATAGCACTTTTGCCCTGGTTGCTATTAGCTCCTTAAAGCAGACAACTTAGAAGCAAGTTCTGTCGGTTCCAAATTATAAATTCTTATAGTGAAATGTGCTTTTCAAGGACACAAAGCCCCACAAGCCTGACCAGGAAGTTACCCAGTTTTCAAGTGGAAACTTACTGGTGGGACTTAATGAGCCATGTCACTTCCATTAATGAAATGAAATATACCACATGTTCCAATGTCCCTTTAAATGGTGGATTCGTCTTAATCAGATAAACAAATATCACAATCCCCTCTGCACTAGAAAAGCACAGTCTATGATGATCTGAAAAAAAAAAAATCACAAAGTCAAATAAGGAAATAAATCCCAGATATGGTAGTTCATTATATGAACTATCTCTTGGAAAGTGAATGTCCAAATAGCTTAAGTAATTATCTATGGCTGCTTGAAGAGTGGAAGAAATCAATTGTCCCATGTGCTTTTCTCAGGCAGGGCCCGTACTCTAAATTGGGGGCTCTCAACACTCACTGTACCGTGTAATCATCTGGGGAGCTTTGAAAATTCCTGATTTTCAAGCCTCACGCCGGACCACATGAGTTTTTTAATTTCCCCAGGTGATTCCAAAGTGCAGCCAGAACTTAGAAACAGTGCTCAACACCAGTGGTTCCCGAAATATGGTCCCCGGGTCAGCAGCAGCATCTGGGAACTTGTTAAGCATGCAGATTCTCCTACCCCACCCCTGACTCTCTGAAACAGAAATTCTGGGTGTGGGACCTAGCGATCCATGTTGCCACATGGATCTAGTATAATCCATGTTGCCACGTGATTCTAGTATAAGCTACAGCACTATTCAGAAACACTGATTCACTATTCTAAATATAAGGGCTGTGGCCCTCTACCTGCAGCTTAAGGGAACACAAGCTTGACCTGCCCCAAACACTGCTTGAGACCTGTGGCTTTTTGTCTAAAGACAGAAGCCACTGTTGACAAAACACCCAGGCCTCTGGCTTTAGGTAAACTGTGAAGTACCGTGTAAGTGTAAACTGTGGGGCTTTAAGGTAGAAGGGAACAACAAGTCCCAAGGCCCAACTCCAGGGCTGGTCCCATAAGGCAGGCTGGTCTCACACAGAGCGCTACTGAGGACCACAGTCAATAACCCATGGCCAACATTTGGGGATTTCCTCCCAGGATGCATTACACCTTCTTCCGACTGCCAAGATTTTTGTTCAGGGATTCACCTGTTCCCCTTTTAGTCCCTGAGTGGAGTCTCACTTCTCAGGAACCGGGCCAGTCACCTAAAGGCTTTGGCACTGAGGACCTTGGCCCCACCTTCCTCTCCGCTCTATCTCCTCCCATCCTCCTGGCTACATGGGCATCACCCTGCAGGATCATTCAGTTCCTCGGCCACGCACTTCCTGAACTTCATTTCCAATGACCTTTCCCTAGACGCAAGCTCACCCATCCCTGCCCACACATCTTTTTTTTTTTTTTTTTTTTTTTCGCTGTACGCGGGCCTCTCACCGCCGTGGCCTCTCCCGTTGCAAAGCACAGGCTCCGGACGCGCAGGCTCTGTGGCCATGGCTCACGGGCCCAGCCGCTCCACGGCACGTGGGATCTTCCTGGACCGGGGCACGAACCCGTGTCTCCTGCATCGGCAGGCGGACTCGCAACCACTGCACCACCAGGGAAGCCCCCACAAATCTTTTAAAATCAGTAATTCAAGCATCCCATCTCCCGCCCTCAGCCTCCTCTCCTTCCAGTGCCTTTGCTTGAATGCTTTGTTGACCTCACCTGCCTTTCTCCTTCTCTCCCTCTTTTGCTCCTCCTGAGACAATGAATGCCCCTCCCTCAAGGTCAGGGAATAAAAAATGCACATGTTTCCCATCTCCAAACACTCTTTCTGTCACTGCTGTTTGAATTTCCCCATTTTCCTCAAATCTCTGCCACTCTAATATGATGGAAGGAGTCCCTTCTGCTTGCAAAGGCAAATCTCTAATTGCATCCAGGTCCCTCCCTCCACCCCTTTTCTCAGAAATTTCACGTTACTCAGTATCTGCCCTTATTTTTTTCTACTCTTTCAATCTTATTCTCAAACCTGGATCCTTCCTGTCATCTGTTAAACATGTACCAATCACTCCTGACCGAAGTCTTCCCCGTAAGAAGATACATGCAGGCACTGTTCTATTCCCACCCTTCTTGCTCATTCTTCCCACAGGAGTTGTCCACGTTTCCTCTCTTGATGGGTTCATCATTTGTTCCTTAGCCCTTCTGGTCTGGTTTCTGTCCCCCACACTAATGCTTCCTATGAACTCGGCTCCATGTGGTTAAACCCTGTGGCTACTCTTCAGTCCTCATTGTTATTGAATCCTTAGAAGCATTTCACACCCTTGACCACTCCCTTCCTCTCCTCCTTCCTTACTATCTCCACCAGTTAATCCCCCCTAGAAGATAAACCATGAAAACACAGGCCTTGTCTGTTTTGTACCTGCTGTATCTACATCCTAGAACAGTTTGGGCACATAGTAGGTGCTCATTTAATATTTATTCAATGAACAAATGAATCGATTGCATAAACTGTCATCTCATTATAGTACAGGAAGGAAAGTACAACTAGAAACGAACATATTATGGGGAGTGGGGTCTACCCTCATATTAGGTCTGGAAGTCTTCTGGTTTCCATGAAGCCACACTCTCACACTCTCTACCTCTCTTACCTCCCTTCCCAATCTCCTCTGCCAGATGCATTCCCCTTCTCTCACCCTGATGTTGTGTCATTCTTCAGGAATTGTTCCTAGACCCTATTTTCTTCTTACCTTACATCCCCTCCCCATGTAACGTCAGCAGTGTCATTTACCATCTTCATACCCATACCACCTTCACTTAGATATCCTCAGCCTGGTCCTCTCTTCTGAGCTCCAGACCAGTATATCCAGTATATCCCTTCCTGCTCAACATCTCCACCTGTGTGAACTATAAGCACCTCAAATGCAACATGTCCAGAATTAAGCAGAAAAACTAGTGTTTCCCCATATCTGCTTATTTTCCATTGCTCTGTCTCAGCAAGGGACATCACCTTCTGCCTAGTTACTCATGCTTCCTTCTCCCTTAATTCTCCTCCCCAGAATCAAGGATAATGATTTTAGACATTGTTATAATAAATGGGATTCTGTCTCTCTTAGGCCCCTCCTTCTTTTTTCCCCTTATCTACTAGATGCAGGTAAATCCCAGTTATAGTACACACACACAACTTTCCTTTACAAACTTGCTTTATCTGGAGTTACTAAGTGTCTCTTTTTCTGTTTGTTCATTTCATTTGTTTACTAGCTAGATCTTCCCTCACCTCTTCCCATACCTCGAATAGCTCTGTAAGACATTTCTCGGTTCAATGCCCCACTTTGTCAAACTTGATCCATAGTGCATTCAATCGATTTTCCTCCCAGGGATATTTCTTTCAGAGTCCTCTCTTCTCTCTTTCTCTTCTCTCCCTGTTCCCCTGTTTCCTGGACCCCATGTCTTCTTCTTTTCTTGGTTGACTCTCTCATTCTAATGAAGCATTTCCTTTAGTAGCTTCTGAGAAGCATCAAAAGTAAATTTTTGAGACAACATGTCTGAAATGTCCTTAGCTTATCCTCATATTAAGACACTAATTTGCGTGAGTATAGAATTCCAGGTTGACGATAATTTTCCATCAAAATTTTGAACTTGTTTTATTGTCCTTTATTTTTAAATTCTGTGGTTGAGACATCTGATGTCATTCTGACCTCCAATTCTTATATGTGACATGCTTTCTCTCTGGAAGATTTAGAGTGCCTCTCTTTAGCATTGGAGACCCTTAATTTTGTGATGGGCTTTGATACATAGCTCTTTTTCATTCATTCCTTAGACCTTTACAATCTGAAAACTCGTGTCCTTCAGTTCTGATAAGTTTTCTTATATTATTATTAGTTTTTAATACATCATTTCCTTTCCAGTATTTTCTTTTTCTATTCTCTCTTTCTGGATTTAAAGTTTTATTCTGTTTTTTTTGTATCATCTCTTTATCCTCTAACTTTTGGCTTCATATTTAATTTTGATTTTTCCCTTTCATACCAGAGGCTTTCCTTAAAGGGCTGTCATCCTTGGATATGGTAATTCAGCTTAAGCTACACTGTGTGTTTGAATGAAGCTTGTTGGTTGGTGGGCTTTACTGTGGGGCAATTGTATGGCCGTCTGGCTTTTTCACAGCGACCCTAAAATGTCAGTTTCTGGATATCTTTATTCTGTGGTGGTTCAGTTTCTCCACAGAAGATCCTCTGATCTTCAGCTTGCTGGGAACTTCCAAGGTCTCACTTTTCAGTTAGCTGACTTTCACTTAATCCCTCACTTTCCCCAAATCTGCATCTTGGTTCCTGAATCCTTCTGGTTCAATTTCTTCATAGGCTCTTTCTCATGGACCTCTGAGCTTGACGGAGTGACAATATGTAAAGAGCATTAAAATGAATTTATCTAGGCAGAAATTTTGGAATCTGACCTTTCTTAGGTACTGACACCATCTCCTCAGAGAGAGATGGCTGTGAATGGCTGGATACTTGCAGGATTTCATGGATATCATGTCCTTCCATTGCCTCCAGGTTTAGAGTCTCTTTACTAATTCCTGTGTTCCTTTTGCCCATAGTATTTTATGTCTGAAAGGAATCCAGCCCTATTGGTATGTAAAATTTTGGTATAACTCTTAGACAATTATTTATGTGTGTCAGACCTGTGCAGTGGGGCTCAGACAAACCTCCATTTTGTGCATTGTTGGGGTGATGGCAGGTGGAGAAGTGGAAAGAGGTTGGTGAAGAAAATGTAATGTTTGACTGAAAACATCTTTGTGGGACTGTCCCTTTGACCAATGTTTCTTTCCTGGTTTCCTAGCGCAAATCTACTGAGTAGTCATAGCCCATTTTAAAAGTCACTGGAGGGCTTCCCTGGTGGCGCAGTGGTTGAGAGTCCGCCTGCCGATGCAGGGGACACGGGTTCGTGCCCCGGTCTGGGAAAATCCTACATGCCGCGGAGCGGCTGGGCCCGTGAGCCATGGCAGCTGAGCCTGCGCGTCCGGAGCCTGTGCTCCGCAACAGGAGAGGCCGCAACAGTGAGAGGCCCGCGTACCGCAAAAACGAAAAAAAAAAAAGTCACTGGATTTTGAAAGTTGTCACTAATTCTGGCAACAAAAAAAGCTTGGTATTTCACTAAAAGGACTTCAAAATCATCCCAAAAGAAGATTTTTGACGGGGTGTGGGAAATGGAGCTGATGACTCTTTACACACTTGAAATGAAGCCATTAACAATGTGCTATCCATTATAATGCACATAAGTGACTTTAAATTTTTATGAGCCTCATTAAAATGGATTAAAAGAAACAGGTGAAACTAATTTTAATAATATACTTGATCTAATTCACTCTTGCCAAAACATTATCACTTCAACTTCTAATTGATATAAAACATCATTGAGTTATGCAACATTTTCAGGTGTGTCCTGAGTCTTTGAAACCCGGTGTGTGTATTGTATTCCTCCAGCACATGGCAGCTGGGACTTAGTCACATTTCAAGTCCTTAACGTGGCCACTGGTCACTGTATGGGACAGCACCGCTCTTAAATCATTCATTACCAATGGGAGGCAATGGGTTGTGACTATAATCTGTAAGCTTCCGGTGAAAAATTGCTGCATCAGAACCATTCAAATGTAAAGCAGGTGTGTCTGTCAACAAGCATTGCTCCGTTGAGCTGAGAAAATTCTGGGCCTGCTGAACATAAGGTCTTGGGAGCCACTGAATGGAAACAGGCTTTCTGTCTGGAGGACCAGCTCCCATTAGCTTAGGAAGTCCTGGGCATTTTCCTTTCCTGAGGCGTCCAGTATTTTTCCTCAGTTTACAAATTAAGACACTTATTTTCCCATTTTCCAGCGTGTCCTGTGTAGCAACTAAGGTATATTTTATGAGTCTCTTGGGAATTTCTGGAATTCAGATGGAATTCCATCAATGGTGTGCTAATGAGCGAAGCAGAACAGACTCCATCTTCTGTCTGGGGTGGATGGGCCTGAACCCAGCTACAATTAATTTCTGCATTAATTGAACAAGCGTGAATGCAAATAATATGCTCCTTTGCCTCACAATATATTAAGCTTCTGGGGATCCCAAATGTATTATCAAGATGACCTAATTCATTCGCACTCTACAGACCGGCTGTTTGGGTTGGTAAATACCCCATTTTATCTGTCTGCTTCATTCCATGAGCTATTGTTTATTGCTCCTAAGAGAGACAAGGCTGGGGGAGGAGAGTGGGGTTACCCCCTTTCTAGACCAGCTGGGCCCTCCCGTCCCAGGTTCTAAGACTACCTTTGCTGCTCCGCCCTCCATGCTTCTCACACACAGGACTGAGAGACGTTCATGGAGACGGAAGTGCACACAGAAACCCCTGTTTGACTTTCAGAGGATCAGCAGGGTTTTTTGCTTTTGTTTTGTTTTGTTTTTTCTGTCTGCGTGAAAGATGGTACCTTGACATTTTCCAGTGCTGGCCAACTCGTCAGACAAACAGCCTGCTTGTTGTCAAATCGCCAACTCAGGCCAAGGCACCTCCTGCCCCTGGTGTGCCTGACTGCCAGCAGTCCTCCGCAACAAGCCGCTCGCACTTCTAAAAAGGTGACATTTTAGCAGTCTGTTTATAAAACGGCCAAAGGAATATTTATCTTGAGGTGCAAACAAAAGAGGCACTGGAGAGAAATGTTTTTCGCCAGGTTTTCCAGAACCCTGAAACCTGCCTCCCAGCCTCCCGGACACCTCTTGTTTCCCCGAGCAGCCCCACAAATATCAGAAGAACACAATTCAGCAGAACCGTGGCCCTGGAAGGCGCACACACGCTGTGTGAACACTCAGGCCGGGCAGTCTGTGATGGTTAGACGTGTCAGAATCTGCCACGACTGTGTCCAAGGGATTATTAAAAGAATATGCTGAGGGGAAATTTTTCTGATTACAGCAAGAGTCCAAAAGGTTAAGGAATTGCTGAGTTAAAATATCCCTGACTGACTGGAGTTGCCCCTGGCATTATATTCCATTTTGACAGGCCGCCCATGTTGGAAAACAAACAGACACTTCCTTCAACAAGATGGTGATAAATCAATTATTCTACAGGAACAGCGGCCACTGGAGCATAGATTTAAGAGTATTATGCAGTTTTCTCTAGTGACTTATCCAGCTTGCTGTCTGCGAACTTGTTTGAACCTCTTTGGGGAAATAGCAGAATCAGAAGTTAATGTCCTGAAAAGAAGCTACCATCAGAACATTACTCATTAACTGAGAAAACCTGAAAATAACCAGAAAGATCTGGCTGCAGTCACTGATGCCAGACCAATATGGAGCCGCTGTCTCTTTCCTCCAGAGGTCACCAGCCAGGCCATCCACGACGCACTTGGAAAACCAGGGAAATAAACTCTGATGGACCACCTAGCCTGTGTTATGCTGTTCAAGCTCAGAAGGGTGCAAAGTTCCAACGGGTTCCCAGCACCACAGGATTCCCCCAACACTAACCTCAGTCAGATGTTTACGGCCAAGGTACAATCCACCCCGGATCCAAACAGCTCTGGCTGGACTAGACGCCTCTCTCTCCCTCCTCTCTCTCTTTCTTCTCTCCACTTTTGCTCTTTCTCTCTCTCTCAACCAGCAAATGGAAATGGAGATTTAAGGAGTGGGGGCAGAGACGGGAGTCAGACGAATTTCACGGTGTCCTGGGCAAGGAGAAAGACAAACCCCTTTGCCCCTAACAATTAAAAGGAGGAGCCACTTTCTGGCTGGAGCAGCAGGTGTGCAAGGGACTGAGGTAAGTCCCATACTGACATATTTGTTTACCTGACTCCTTCTTTCCTGGGCTGTGGGCACCTTGAAGGCAAGATCTATGTCTTAAGGTCTTCCTTTAAAACAATGTGTATTTTCTTCTAACTATGGAAGAAATCCATGCTCATTATAGAAAAACTGAAAAATACAAAAAGATATTTTTATATAGCTTTAGAATAGTACTTGGAACATAACAGGCACTCAATAAAATTGTGTGGGAAGAAAGGAAGGAAAGGAGAAGTCAAGGATTCAGATAACTGTGACGTCAATCTCCTCATTAAAGTGTACATAATTCAGCAGTGGTCACGTGGGGCACTGAGTCAGGAAGTGCTAAAGCCCAGAGCTGTTCAGGGTGGCACTCAGGCTCACAAGCTGCCTGTGGCTCTCGCTGCCACGCCTGTCTTTGGTCTCAGGAGTTTATCAGGAGGTATAAAGTGAATTTATTGGATTGCGAGGAACTGAGATTACTTAGCTTGGAGAGGAGAAGCCTTGGGAACCACTTAAGAATTACTACGGCACTATTATCTCTATTATAAAAAGTAGTAAAGTTTATTAGAGACAAATTGGAAAGTATAAATAAACCCCTTGGAGTTGCAAGCCTGTTGACAGTTTGGCACGTTCTCCCCAAGCATGTTTTCTAGACATACGTTTTTGTCATTCGTTCTTTTTCCATCTTTGGGATCATGCTCAATCCGTGAAGGGTCACGAGCCGTCATTGGTGATGAAACCCATGTGGTGGGTCTAACTAAGAACTGGAAAAGACCCAATGGAAGCTCATATAAAATACCAAAATGCATGACACCCAGCATTGGCAAGCGTTGCTTCCTGCAGCCGTTGTGTTAGTAATAAAAGTATGTATAAGATGTCCTGGGTCAAGAGGCAAAATGAACTGTGTGGAGATAGAGGGTTGCCTGTCATTCCAGTAAACAACAAAAGTTGGTTGCCATCAAGCCATCCACTACGGCACTACCGCCAACCACGGTGGGTGTGCCCTGCTGGGAGTTCAGGACTCAAGATGGAGGAAAAAGAGGATACTGACCCTAGATAGTTAAGATGCATATCAAAGGAATAGTTTCAATGAGCCCAGTCTCTTTCATCTTCCCATAGGTAGAAAAGCACTAAAATCATTAACTTGAGATGTCTGTGTTTTGTGATTATCAGGGATCTTTTGATGTTCCACTACTGTTCTCCCCTCCCACCCCCACCCCCACGCAAAACCTCCTGTATATCCCGGCTCCTCCCTTACCTCTTTGGAACAGTTCCTCAGAGCTATCTGAGAGGCTGCCTCCCCAATTACTGTCCTCAGTAAGGTCCCTCAATAAAACATAGCTAGCCACTTTTAGATTGGGCATTTTTTTTTTTCAGTTAACTGTTTACTCTGGGTTGTGGTCAAAAGGTTTAAAAAATGCTGTACGATATTTCTTTCTGCATGTTCCACCGACCAATTTAATAGAGAAGTGGTTATATGCCATTGCATTGTTAGTGGAGACACCATTGTAATTAGTAGTCTAATATGCCAACAAGTGGATGTACTATAACTTACCTAATCTTCTCCTACTGTTGGGCATTTAGGTCACTTCATTATTATAAAATATATAGAAATTTAAAATATTTCTGCATAGTTGTTTTGTACTTTTAAGATTAGATTCCCCCAAATAAAATGATTATATGAAAGGATATGACATAGGAAATGCTCAGAGAGCTCCATGCTTAACGCCAGAGGCACAGACACTATTTTGATAAGTCATTCTTCCCCCATCCCCAGCCCACACTTTCAAAGACTCCTATGGGAGTTGAAGTGCAGCTGGCAACGTGCACTTCGGATTTTCTTATTGAGAAAAGTTATCAAGAAGTAAACGTAAGTCAAGCATAGCCTATTGAAGCTTTGTTTCTGTTAAGCCATCAATCTCTCCCGACCTAGGACAAATACTTCCCAAGTGAGGGTTGTATGCCATTAAGATAACCTTATTTGATGGATATACATGCCATTAGACGACCTCGAATCAATACGGATATCACTCCTTTACCGTTTCTCTCCCAATCCTCAAGTCTCTGTCAGGTGCTAGTATATCTTTAAACACTTGCTTTTCCCCCTGTATTAGGATGTGATTGGTTGCTAAAAACAGAAAACCCAACTCAGGATGTTCTCAAGGACTGAAATAGCCTAGAGGGCAGGAGGGAGGAGTCCTGGCTGGCCTGCTGAGCTGCATCTGGGGCCTCTAGTATCTGGCCTCACTCTCGGGCTGGCAGCAGCCCTTCCCATGACTGAGGCTGCCCCAGGGAGGGCATTTGTACTCAACATTGGCCCCAGTCGGCACCTAGAGGAAGAGATGCATTATCTTTCAGGGTCTCTCAAAAGAGAGAAAAAAATTTTTTTTCCCAAAAGCCTCCAGGAAATTTCCTCCTCATGTTTCATCAGGACAAACTGGCTCACACTGCCTTTTCTGAACAATCCTAATGGCCAAGAGTAGCCCTAAGCCTTAGACCTAGGTCTGAGGCAAGGGGTCAGTGTGCTAGGTGACTAGACAAGACTCTCCAATCCCTTGTTAACAGAGAGCAGTCCTCTGTCTGGATACCTTTAGGCAAACAACAGTGTCTGGCTTACTTTGAATAATACAAGGGTGTTTGTTTTTGCTTTTCTTTTTTCTCCCCCATTGCCTTCTCTTGATGGCAAATACTACTGATTTCTTATTTACGGTTGTAATAAAAATTTTTGTTTTTAATTATCATTCGGTTTTAAAATGTAGTTTAGGAGATGTGGATGCCTATCTGGAGCGTGGAGTCAAAAGTACCTCTCTGAGTGGGGGATGGGAATGTCCGTGGCTCAGTCACTGCGGGAGAACGGGCCAGGGTTGCTGGGGCCATGCTTAGATCTCGTGATGTTTCGGCAGCTCCAGACTAGAAGTGGAGGCAGCTTCTCGCGAGAGCCCGTGCTGAGGACTCTGTGCGGCGCCGTGTGTGTTGGTGAATGTGAGCGTGGGGTAGCAGCCGCTGCCATTTCAGAGGGCTTTCTGCTGCTGTATCCTGAGCTGCCGAAGCTGCCGTCCTGAACTGCCCTGCGGGCTCCTCTGATCCCATTGTTTCTTGTAGATTCACTGGGGCCTGTCCGCTCTCAAGAGCCCAAAATTTGGGGTGGGCGGTTCCACGGCCTGGGGCCTAGAGACCGAACAGTAGCAACAGCCAGTGGCCGCCCTCCTCTTTCCGAGTACAAGCGCCGCAGGGACCCAAAAGCCTGCCCAGGTATGTAGAGAAAATGGCAGACGATATTGATTTTGAAGCAATGCTTAAGGCATGTCAGAAGAAGACTTGCCTAACAATATCTCACCTCTACTCTCGTGAATTCACCTTTGATGCCAGTGTGAACTGTCAGAAAGATGAGAACAAGTTGAGCAGTGCTAACGGCCATGAAGAACATAGCCCAAAAGTACTTTGCGTTAAAATTTAGATCTTCTTACATGGAAGAGGTCAAATCCAGTTATAGCAAAGTACCTTTACATTAGAGGCCATATAAGCAAAAAGTCCACACGTTACCGGAAAGGGGGGACCTGCTTCTAGGGCCCAAGAGTGGTCTCTTTAACTCTTGGAAGTGAATTGCCCGAGGAGACACACATAATGACAAAGCGAAAGACTTCATTGGAAAGAGGTGCTCGAGGTTAGAGCAGCAGGGTAAGGGAACCCAGGAGAACTGCTCTGCCCCGTGGCTCGCAGTCTCAGGTTTTATGGTAAGGGGGTTAGCTTCCAGGCTGTCTCTGGCCAGTCATCTTGCTTGTGCCCATATTTGGTCTAACTCACGGTCCTTCCTGGTGGTGCCTGTGCATCTCTCAGCCAAGATGGATTCCAGGGTGAGGGTTTCTGGGAGGTTGGGCTGGTGTCTCCTCCCTCCTTTTGACCCCTCCCGAATTCTCCCAGTTAGTTTTCCGAGGCAGCACCGTGTTCCTTATCGGGACCTCCTGTTGTGAGACAAAAGGTGCAAGCAGTTATTATTGTTGCCTGGCCAAGGTGGGTGGTTTCCGTCAATGGTCCCCTAAAACAAAGGCCCAGCCCAGTGGACTACTTACTTCAATGATGTTCAGTACAAAATTCCACTGCCACTAAAGACTTTGGAAAGTCCCTTTTAAGTTGCAACAGAACTTGTCTATTCGTGTGGATTTTGATGACATTTCTTTAGTTAACTTATTAAATGTTTATGGAGCTTCAAAAAAAATAAAATGTGATTTAATTTAGAGAAAAAGTTTAATTCAAGACTAGGACACGTGATAGATCCATGAATGTGGTAAAAATTATGAAGGTGATAAGAAAATGAGAACTTTGAGGCACATCATCAAGCTATTACTTCCAGGCTAACAGATGTTTGGGCCTTCTAAATAAAGAAAGTTAGATGTAACAGGCATTATCGGATCAGCTTCTCAGTTCCTATGGTTGTAGCCTGATGGGTTCTCAACCCCAGCTGGATGGCTCAGTCTGTGCGGGCTGCTGTGACAAAATACCACAGACCAGGTGGCTTACAAACAACAGATATTTATTTCTCACAGTTCTGGAGGCTGGCAGTCTAAGATGAAGGTTGGGTGAGGACTCTCTTCCAGGTTGCAGACTTCTCTTTGTATACTTATGTGGTGGAAAGGGCAGGGCAGCTGTCTCGGGCCTCAGTTATAAGGGCATTAATCTCATCCATGAGAACTTTGCATTCTCACCTACTCACCTCCCAAAGGTCCCACCTCCTAATACCATCACATTGGACATTAGGATTTCAACATATGTATTTGAGGGGGACAAAAGATTTAGACCATGGCACTGGATTAGAATCATATAGGAGTTTTGGTAAAGCAAATTTCTGGGCTCCACACTCCAAAGATTACAGAGGGTCTCTATTGGGGTCTGAGTATCTGTATTTTTTTTAAAGCCTCACAGACTATTTTAGTGTACAGCCAAAGTAAGGACAACTGCTGAGAACTTTGGTGAATCCTTTTGAAACTGGAAGTTTAAGGGCAACGTGAATTTGGTTTGGTTTGGTTTGGTCTGCTGTCTCCACCCCAGAAATGTCATGTTTGTATCCACTATTAATCCAGTCAGAAGGAGCATAAAGATGTGCACTGTCGGCCAGAGAGCAAAGGGGACAAAAGCTCTTCTAGAGACGATAAAACTCATTTTGAAAATACTGCTTCCCAATTAGGGTTCTCACAATAAATTTGCAAGGATAGTTATAAATGCAGGAAGATATTAATGTTAGTTTGTGATGTTTTCAATGTGTGCTTTGGAAAAAAGTGTACATTAAAGCTTGGAGTGGGCTTCCCTGGTGGCGCAGTGGTTGAGAGTCCGCCTGCCGATGCAGGGCACACGGCTTCGTGCCCCGGTCCGGGAAGATCCCACATGCCGCGGAGCGGCTGGGCCCGTGAGCCATGGCCGCTGAGCCTGCGGATTCGGAGCCTGTGCTCCGCAACGGGAGAGGCCACAACAGTGAGAGGCCCGCGTACCGCAAAAAAAGCTTGGAGTATTTGAAAGTGTTTTTAAAAAAATCAGTGTCCCTTTTGTTATTGTTTTCTTGGTGATATAAAATATTAACCTAAGGTGTTCAGCTTCAAACTTCAGGTGTTTATCTGCTCCAGAGTTTAGTTAGGTGTTTGAAGATGAGTGTTGTTCCTGAGAGGCCAGGGTTACTACATTTTCAAAATGCACTCATTGTCAAATTTATTTGAAAGGCCATATATTTATACATGGGTGTTTTTCTGCTGCTTGTGGCATTTACAAAATTAGGTACCTCACTCTTCACTAGTCAACAGTAAGATCAATGTAATTTAAGAGGTTACTAATCTTCTTCTTCCACACTTCCTCCCCATGAAATTACACTTGTACCTTTGGTCTTCCTTCTGTATCATGAGAGTGTTGACATTTTTAATCTAACTACCTTGTAGCATAAATGAATGTTAACGAAGGGGCTTTGAGTTCCTATGTAAGAGCTGTTTGAAAATGATTAAAGAAGACAATTTAGATGATAGAAACCGAACTTTATTTAACACATCGTGAAGCTGACAGTGTTTTTTTGTAGAACTGCAAAATGAGGCGGAAAGCAGGAAGCTTTTATAGGATAAAGAATAAAGAGCAAGTAAGAGAAAAACAGAAACTCTCTGATTGGCTGGTACCACACAGCCCGCCACATAGTCTATTGATGTCTGGGGTGAGAAGGCCCAGAGTTGGCTTGTGTTTGGGGATTGGCTGACTGGATATATTACGTTTCTGGTTGAGTGGAGCACTTATAGGGACACAAAAGTTATCTGAGATTCCATTTTTCTGCTCATGTTTTATTAATTCAAAATTCATTTATTCAACAAATATTTAAGCACCTATATGTGCCAACCTCGGGCACTGAGGTAACAGATGTGAATATGGAGACCACCCTTGGAGGTCAAAGTCAGGCTGGTAGGCAAGACCTTTGTCCCCAGCTAGAGAATTCTTAGAAGAATGAGGCTGACATTCAGCCCCAGAAGGACTAAACTTCTATTGGAGATAGTAACAAGCAAGGAGACCTTAGGTTGGAAAGATAGAAGTCCTTCAGAGGGTGTCAGAGAAATTTGTCCCCTGGCATGCTCTCATGTATCTGGACTGCCTCTGACCCAGCAGGCAAGACCCTGTCTCACATTTTGTCCTCTGACCCAGCAGGCAAGACCCTGTCTCACATTTTGTTTCCTCTCCTTGCCCCCCTGACCACCACTGTTCACGCCATCCGCTGGCCCAGCTTGGCCCACCTTGGCCTGGCCTCACTAAATTACCATCTGCACCTGACTGTCTGCCCTTCCTGGACCTCTGTTCCAGGAGCCCATACCCTTGGTGTGGTCCTCAAAATTTATATCTTTATTAGAATCCGTTAACATTGAAATGTTATTTAATATTCCAGAATCATATCTGAATATCACTTTTTCACTCATAATACACATTGAAACAAATTTTCACCAAAAAATTTTCTTTAAGAATTAAAAAACTGGAAGATCATTTATAACCTAGATCAGTTGTGTTCCTTGATGCAACCGTAAGTCCATGTTTGGTCTTATACCATGATACACACAAATACTTGGACATTGAAACTAACAAATAATATGACTGTAGAGCATCGAGTATTCCTACTGCAGAGGTACCAGAAGGATGTATTATATGTATTAACATTTTTTTCAAGTTGTAAAGAAAGTATTTGAACTCAGCATCATTTGAAGTGTGATAGCACATAAACAGGATATTTAATTCCAGAGAAAAAGCATGCATTGGCACCTAACTAGCCAAATTGTGGTGTGTGTTTAATAAACTGTTCCTTATATTCCAGTTTTACTTTTTGACCCGTGTGCATTTAAATGCATGTCTTAACTAGATGTTTTTTAATACAATATTTATTTGCTACTCAGCAAAGACAATATCCCTTGAAACTCAGCATGGAAAGTGACAGAGAGGCTGAGAAGTGGGTAAGTTGTCAGTACTGATGACTTTACGGTTAGGGTTGTGGGCAGAGGAAAAAACAGGAGAAAGTCATGCAAAACAAACTATTACCTGTCAAATTCTTTCTTTCTTTTTTTAAAAAATTTAACATTAGAGATCAGAGCCCCCCCAAAATGAATTTTTTTTTTCCTTTCTGCTTTAAAGCACTCTCCCCTAGTTGATGTTTAATGCTTACAGTGACCACAAGGGACACCTTTGTTTGCATCCGTGTAAGCGGCCTTCATTTAAGTTTAATGTTACAGCCCTGGAGGGCAATTCATTTATTTAGTTGCCTCTGGTCAAAATGGTTCCTGGGCACTTTAGAGGAGTATTGATCATTCAGCCGCTAAATTACTTGCAGAAAGGTAGATGAAACCACTTTGTGTCTTTCATAAAAATCATTTCAATGACAGTTGAAAGAGTTTTTTTTACACCTGCCAATGCTGCCTTTTATGTCTATGTTCTACTTTCTGCAGAGTTTATCTATCTTCACTCCATCATATATTTAAATAGCATAGGTCTCAGTGATTACGGTAAAACTCACGAGGAAATGTGGGACTCCCATGGGGGAAATTTTCAGTTGCTTTTTGAGGTAGTTATTAGAGCTGTTCCCAAATATTCCAGCCTCCCTCCTTCCCGACTCACCATAGGACTGTACTTCCCTGCAATGGGAGGTTGGGAGTGGTCAGGAGACTTGTTCTGATGCACAGATGGATGTGGAAGTTGTGTGTGTCACTTCCAGACAGAAGGTTTAAAAGCCAGTGTGTGCCTTTATACATTCTCTCTCCCCACTGCCATCACAACCAGTCTCAATCCAGAGACTGGCTTACTTTTCAGCCTGAGTCCCAGACAGAGGACCATGAAAAGGCCCCTCTGACAAAGCTCCTGCTGACATTTGATAGACACGTGGCATAATTATAAACCTGAGCTGTTTCAAACTACCGAGATTTGGGGGCTGTTTGTTATGGGAGCATAACCCACACTCTCCTATTTCATCTTTGTTTTTTAAGCCTCAAAGAGAAACTATCTTGTAAGTGCCAATTAAAAGGCAATTTTGTTTCACAATAACCAAATGAGAGCATTAGCTCTTATCTAAATTGAGCAAATTAAATAAAGTTCTGTATTTATATAATGACTCAGTTGCTTCTCCCTATCAGTAATCTTTTCATTCTTAAATAGAAGGAGAAATCAGGGAAGATTTGGGGCCACAAACTGTCATTGCCACTTTCATTTTGAAATTTTTTTCCATGCCATTTTATTACTAAAGAACACATGTCCCTGAGTAAGTCACTTCATTTTTCTAGACCTCGGTTTCCCTATTATGGAGAAGGAAGGTGTTGGAGGAGACTTACTGGATGATCCTGAGGTATCTGGCGGCAGTAACATTCTGTGCTTAATGCACAGTTCACAGAAATCAATAGGAAAATTAAGTGGAAACTAGAACTCAGATCTTTCAGCTCTTCTTCTAGTTTCTGAAAAGTGTTATTAAAGCTTAAAATAATTTTGCTATGAGACTATATCCTTTTATGAGAGAGAGGCCTAAAGTGAAAGAAAGAGGATTTTCAAAGAAATAAAAATGTTGGAAATTTCTGGGGTTTTTTTTTTAAACGTTTTATTTTTTGTTTGATTTTTTTTTAGTGAATGTTTACATATAATCTACATCCGGAAAAATGCACAAGTCGTAAATGAAGAGCTTGGTGAATTTTCACAAAGTGAACATGCTCTTTTTCTTTTCATTGCAGTATAGTTAATTTACAATGTTGTGTCAATTTCAAGTATACAGCAAAGTGATTCAGTTACACATACATACATACATACATACATATGTATGTGTGTATTCTTTTCCATTATAGGTTACTACAACATACTGAGTATAGTTCCCTGTGCTATACAGTAGGTTCTTGTTGTTTATCTATTTTATATATAGTAGTGTGTATCTGTTAATCCCAAATTCCTAATTTATCCCCCACCACACACCTTTCCTCTTTGGTAACCATAAATTTGTTTTCGAAATCTGTTTCTGTTTTGTAAATAAGTTCATTTGTATAATTTTTAAGATTCCACATATAAGTGATATCATATGATATTTGTCTTTCTCTGTCTAACTTACTTCACTGAGTATGATAATTTCTAGGTCCATCCATGTTGCTGTAATTGGCATTCTTTCATTCTTTTTATGGCTGAGTAATATTCCATTGTATATATGTACCACATCTTCTTTATCCATTCATCTGTCGATGGACACTTAGGTTGCTTCCATGTCCTGGCTATTGTAAATAGTGCTGCAATGAACATTGGGGTGCATGTGTCTTTTTGAATTATGTTTTTCTCTGGGTATATGCCCAGTAGTGAGATTGCTGGGTCATATGGTAATTATATTTTTAGTTTTTTAAGGAACCTCCGTACTGTTTCTCCATAGTGGCTGTATCAATTTACATTCCCACCAACAGTGCAAGAGGGTTCCCTTTTCTCCACACCCTCTCCAGCATTTGTTGTTTGTAGATTTTCTGATGACGAATGGATAAAGAAGGTGTGGTACATATATACGATGGAACATTACTCAGCCATAAAAAGGAACGAAATTGGGTCATTTGTAGAGATGTGGATGGATCTAGAGACTGTCATACAGAGTAAAGTAAGTCAGAAAGAGAAAAACAAGTATCGTATATTAACGCATATATGTGGAACCTAGAAAAATGGTACAGATGAACTGGTTTTCAGGGCAGAAACAGAGACACAGATGTAGAGAACAAATGCACGGACACCAAGGGGGAAAAGTGGCAGGGAGTGGTGTGGTGGGATGAATTGGGAGATTGCGATTGACATGTATACACTAATATGTATAAAATAAATAACTACTAAGAACCTGCTGTATAACAAAATAAATAAAATTCAAAACAAAAGAGAAACTGTTCTCCACAAAGTGAACACACTCTTGTAACCAGCCCCCAGAAGCCCTCCCTGTCACTACCCCTGACACAGGGTTACCACCTTCCTGACTTTCACTAGGCTGACTTCTAACGGCAGAGATTAGTCTTGCTGCTTTTTAACATCACCGAAGAGCACCACATGCACTCTTTAGTGCCTCCCCTCCTTAGTTAATGGTAGATTCATCGGTGTCTTTGCATGAAGTTGTACTCTGTTCATGCTCATTGCTCTGTAGTGTTCTACTGTGTGGATTTACCGCAGTCCGTCCATTCCACTGTGATGGATACTTGGGATGTTTCCAGGTTTGGGCCAGTATTTTTTTTTTTAACATCTTTATGGAGTATAATTGCTTTACAATGGTGTGTTAGTTTCTGCTTTATAACAAAGTGAATCAGTTATACGTATACGTATGTTCCCATATCTCTTCCCTCTTGCGTCTCCCTCCCTCCCACCCTCCATATCCCACTCCTCTAGGTGGTCACAAAGCACCGAGCTGATCTCCCTGTGCTATGCGGCTGCTTCCCACTAGCTATCTGTTTTACGTTTGGTAGTGTATATATGTCCATGCCACTCTCTCACTTTGTCACAGCTTACCCTTCCCCCTCCCCATATCCTCAAGTCCATTCTGTAGCAGGTCTGTGTCTTTATTCCCATCTTGCCCCTAGGTTCTTCATGACATTTTTTTTTCTTAGATTCCATATATATGTGTTAGCATATGGTATTTGTCTTTTTCTTTCTGACTTACTTCACTCTGTATGACAGACTCTAGGTATTAATAGTGGACATTTTAATGCGTGGCTTTTGGTGGATATTATTTCCTTATATCTTCAAGTTTAGGGTTCAGGAGGTAGACATCCTTAGACCTAAGTAAGAGCATCTAGCTCTGTTGCAGAAGATTGCATTTTGGAGCATCTCACTAGGAATAGAGGGGAGTAAGCAATTCTGGAGTCCCAGGCAGGAGAAGGGAGAGAGGGAGGGGGTGGAGGTTCTGTGGAGTTAGAGGATTGAGTTCTACTGTTCCCAGCAGGAATGCTATATCCCTTTAGTTTAATCCTTTGAACCCTCAGGCAGTGACACCATGTGGAATTCCCTAAAAAGCATTTTCCGGAGCAGCATTGTTGTGTCAAAGTAGGAAGTCAGCAAAAAATGGTAGATGCTTAGAAGAAAAATATTTTTTCTAGACTTGCTATTCAAAATGGAAGGAATCTGTAAACAAACACAGTATGTCAAATACTAAATAAAAATGCGTTAAAATTCATAAAGGAGAGGGAGAATGTGAGCAGCTGCTGAGCACCTCATTCCCCTTCTGATAGATCTTGAAACTTGCAGCCTCCCCAAGTCCAACACCAATCCAATCTGGGGTGTGTAATCATATTAAAAAATGGTAACATACCATTAAGTATGATTTTTTTATTTTCTCCATAAAACCATGAAATTATGAGAGAATAAGTAACAGGCAGCAGGCCCATAAGCTTGTTCAAATGTCATTCTTGTTTTCATTCCTGAAACTTGGGTTTTTTTCTTGGCCTCCCAGAATGCAAAAGCCTTCTGCCATCAAACCTATCCCAGTTCACCCTGAATTTCTAACTCCTCTCTTTCGTCATGTTTTCTTTATGCATGTTTGGGTGAATTGACGCACTAGCTATTGGCCCAAAGAAAGCAGTGGTTTAGTTAAATTAATGTAACTTACTGAGTTCTTTATGTACCTTCTCCCTAATTCTCCCTGCAATCTTGAGTGTAATGGTCTCAGTTTTGCACAGGAGAAAAATGAGGCTCAGTGACCTGTGGCTTAAAAGATGCAAGATCGAGGTTTGGACATGAATCTGCACTTGACTTGCATCTTTCCACCGGGGCGGGGGTATGTCTGTGCTGCGACTTATATTCTCAACGCAAAGCTGTAGAGATTTAACAGCTTGTGCCTGGTATCCTTAGAACACTGTTTTTTATCTGAAGGCTATTTTGGCCCCCACGGGACATTTGGCAATGTCTGGAGACAAGCAGGAGGGGGATACTACTAGCATCTAGTGGTTGGGACACTGCTGAACATCTTCCAATGTGTAGGACAGCCCCACGACAAAGAATTATCTGGCCCCAAATGCCAATAGTGCTAAGGTTGAGATACCTGCCTTACAGGGGTTTTGTGCATCACAATGATGTTTATTAAGCTTAAAAGAGTGATAAATTGCATTTAAAGGGGGCAATGAGGGATAGTTGAAAATACACTAAGCGTCAGAAGATCTGTGTTCTGGTCCCAGGTCCACTGTTAACTAGCCTAACTTTATGAAAATAGACTCTGTAAACCTCAGTTACCCTATGACTGAATGATGATAATAGTATCTGTCTCATCTGTTTATTTATTTATTAATCCAACAAACTTGAATTTATTACCCACTATGTGCCAGGCACTGTATTAGACACTGAATATGCAGAAAGGAACAAAATGGTCACTGTCCCTACCTTTATATAACTTAGTGGAAAACAGAGATAAGAATTATGAGGTGCTCTGGTAATCTAGAGAAGGGACACATAATCTAGTCCCGGGCAATCAGAGATGTGACATGTAAGCTGACAACTGGAGAAGAAGAAGTTAGGTAGGCAAAAGAGAAGGGAAGAAAGTAGTGGGTACAGTGTTTGCAAAAGCCCAGAAGTGAGAAAATGCATGGGACCATCAAAACCCTGAGAAATGTTCAGTATGACTAGAGTATAGAATTCGATGGGAAGAAAGAGGCATGCCTGGGGAGGGAACCCCTGGTCAGCTCTTGGAGGATTCTGTGGGCCAGGCTAAGGAATAGCAACTTCAGCCTGGGGCAGAGGGGAGAAAATGAAAGGTTTTAAAAGCAAGGGGATGACATGATTACATTTGAGTTTTAGGAAGATCATTCAGGCTGCAGAGTGGAAAATGGATTCTAATCATGCTAGGGACTGGGAGAGTAGGTGGAAGTTTGCTGCTGCTGTCCCAGCAAGAGATCATGGTGGCCCCAACTGGGGTAGAGGCAATGGGATTGACAGCTGCGAGTGCATTTAAGAGATGATAAACCAGTTCCCGCTACTGAGGGGTTGACAGGATACCTCTGTCATGGAGCAGCAAAGCTTCCAGAATGAGGCATGACTGCCAGTGCTATGTCTAGAAGCTGGAAATATCGATTGGACTCTATGAGGACCTGTATCTTTGTCTCACTAATGTGAAGTCTTTGTGGTGTCTGATTGGCAGAGCCTAGATCACATGTCTGCATTCAAACTACAAGGGATGCTGGGAAAGTGAGTATCTGGCTTCTCCCTGAGGAGAAAGCCATTAACTTAGGAAGGATGTTTAAGAAAGAAAGACAAATATGCCCTACAGTAGCAGTGGAAAGTGATTTGTTAGAGCCTGTTTAAAAGCAAACCTGAAAATATCTTTCAAATTAAAAATAGTCTTCCTCTTACAAACCCCACTTCTCAGAATCTATTCCATAGAAGTAAAATTCCCCATACATAGCGAATATATGCATAAGGATATTATAGGAACAAAATGTTTTGCTATTCTTAGTGGCAAAAATTTTGTAACGAAGTGGGTTAGAGCTAAACCCCCTGGGACTGGGATTCTATGAAAGGCTGAGAGGGACACGCTAGGGTACCTCAAATAGTAACCTCCTCATATTTCACACAGCTCTTGATTCATACCATCTTCCAAGGAAGGAGAGGAGGAAGGTTTTTTCTTAGTTCCACTGACTCGCCCGTTTTTCTTCATCAGCCCTGTCCAGCTCCAAATCACTGAATATTTTTCTCATAACAGCAGCTTCACTCAGGAATGAAGTGACCACTGATAGCTGGGAAGGTACCGAGCTTTAGTTTACGCAGCTTCCCACAAAAGTCTAACTCCTGGTCTTGGATCAACCTTACGTCACCCTTGGGCCAAGCGATTCTCTGTGACCTATCCTGCAGGAAGCAAGGTACTCACAGCGAAGCCCCTGAAATAAATCCCTGGGTCTCAGCTGAAACTCTCCTGCCTACAATTCCTTGACTCCGTGGGTAACAGCTTGGTTGTAATAGCTTTGCGGACTTACTCTTCTTGGGCTGCTGTAACACAATACCAGAGACTGGCTGACTTAAACAACAGAAATTTAAGGAATTCCCTGGTGGCTCAGTGATTAGGACTCTGTGCTTTCACTGCAAGAGTGTGGGTTCAATCCCTGGTCAGGGAACAAAGATCCCGCAACTCAAGAGAAAAGAATTAAAAAAGAAAATTTATTTTCTCACCGTTCCGCCCCTCACTGTGTCCTCACATGGTGGAGAGAGGGAAGTGTGGTGTCCCTTTCTCTTTTGATAAGGGCAGTAATTTCAGCGTGGGGCTCCACCCTCATGACCTCATCTATACCTCCTAAAAATCCCACCTTCAAATACCATCACATAGGGGAGTTAGGACTTCCACATATGAATATTGGGGGGACACAAACATTCAGTTCCTAACATGGTCTCTGAGTGTGGTCATCAAGAACACAAGCTTTGGGGTCAGACTGAATCCTGGTTCTGCCACTTATACCAGCTATATGTCCTTGAGCAAGTTAGTTAGCCTTTCTGTGCTCCAGTCTCCTCATCTATAAAATGGATTAGGTACCGTATCGATTTCATAAGGTTGTTATGAGGATAACTTAGCTAACACATGTGATATGATATAGAGCAATGTCTCAAATGTACAAAGAGCTCAAAAATGTGATCACTGTCATTCCCTTCTCAATCCAGGTATGTACTAAGTTAGTATCTTCCCCAAGTACTCAGCCTGGTCGAAGTACTCCAGCAGCTTTCTTTCTCTCCCAACCTTTGTTTGATCCTTTGGTTTAAAAACAAAACAAAGCTGTATTTATTACATAAGCAATATTATAATAATGGGGATTCATAAAGGACACATGGCTAAACTTCTTGAGGGAAGGAGGAATTTCAGGAATTCTCTAGATCCAGCCCAGTTTGGGAATGGTATGGAGGGTGTTCTACCCCAGTACTCTTCTGTACTTGCAATGTTGCTATTTTCCATTTTCTAAAGCTCTATTTAACCATCGTAATTTGTGGCTTTCTTCAAAGCTAAGTATAGAGCAAGACATAATAATGCAGAGTGGTTCCTGCTGAGCTGAAATGAGTAGTGTTCTCTCCCCAGATTCTCTTGCGAGCTTTAATAACTTCTTTAATTTCTCTGTTATTTTCCAATAGTGTATACCTGTTCCAGAAGTACTCATTTTGGCTTTCCTAAACTGGCTTTCCCCTGCTGGGAAAACGACCAAATTATTCTGCTCCCGTCCTGCTGCCACATCTCTATTTTTTGGTTTTCAGCTCTCATTCTGGGTTTATAATCAATTTAGCAGTTGTTGATCATGGTAAGAGGCTATAATTGAGTCAGCACTGGAGATTGAATGACTTGTCAGGACCATCCATATGCATGGTACTTGCTTAGGAAGTAACAGAGTAGATTGCAAAGTAAAGTTAGCTTGGGTCATGTTCTTTGTTTTTTGGGTTTTTTTTAAACTTTTAATTTTATATTGGGGTATAGCCAATTAAAGATGTTGTGATAGTTTCAGGTGCACAGCAAAGAGACTCAACCATACATATACAGGTATCCATTCTCCCCCAAACTCCCCCCCATCAGGCTGCCACGTAACACTGAGCAGAGCTCCCTGTGCTATACATTAGGTCCTTGTTGTATCCATCTTAAATAGAGCAGTGTGTACATGTCAGGGTCATGTTCTTTGACTCCATGACACACTTCCTTTTTTTGTTGGTTTGTTTTAAAATTTAAGATTACCCTCTAACAGAAGGGAGGAAAATTTCCCTGTCTGGGTTGTGGCATGGACACTATGTTTAGACTGTGAGCCCTCAGAAAGAGCAAAATACTAATGCTCAGCATGTCATGGGAACTCAGAAAACATGAATTCAAATCTACAGGCAGAAAGAAAGTACCATGCTTGAAAAAGACAGTGGGTTGGTCAGTGGTTACCATATGGCTGCTTTTATAGATAATGTGTGGCTATGTCTCTTTCTATATTCGGATTCCTACGAGAAGAAGAATGTCTGGCCATTTCAAAGTACCAGTGTACGAAGGGTAAGGAACTGGAGCTGAAGTTTAGGATGAAAGTGGCCAGAGAGAACTGCCTCCTTGCTGGAATGTGTGGGGCTCTGGAGTACTTTCCGGGAAAGTCTGAGATACTCTTCTACCCACATTCCCTCTGGACCCAATTGCCTACAATTCCCTGAGCGCGTTGTGTTCTTCAACACCATCGTGCCCTTGTTTGCTCTGCCTGAAGCATCTCTTCCCACAGGTGCACTCATTGCCCCCACCTAGACCACATTCAAACGATGCCAAGTCTTCTCCAGCTAGAATTAATCCCCTCCCCCTCTGCATTCTCATAGCTCTCTGTTCATACCTCTCGTACTTATCACACTCCAGTGTCCATGCTTCTTCTAATATCAGACCCAGAGTGATGGATTTGGGGAGAATAATTTATTTGGGAAGAGATCCCAGGAAGCACTGTGACAGAGTAGGAAGTGAGACCAAGAAAGGAGAAAAGCTAATAAAGGGTATCTTAATGAGCAGGTTACTACTGTGAGCATCTGGTCTCAGCTCCATTGGGGACCCCCTGAGAGTCTGAGTGGCATGTACTCAAGAGTGTTCTACTGAAGGGCAAGGAACTGCCACCTTCATTTGATGTGAGTTGTTCTGGAGATGTTATTTCTCTGATCATTCCAGCCTGCCTCTAAGGTGCTGAGCTACTCCAAGGCTAAAGAATGCCTTCATGTGAAGTGATGCTGGAAGCCATAATTCCTGATGGAACTATCCAGAGTGGGAGGAGGGGGAGCCCGAGGGGATATGGACTTGACAAAGACAGGCTGCTACAACGATTGACAGTTGTGTAAGCTCTTGGAAGGCAGGGAATGAACTACACTCATCTTCATACACCCCAAATACCCAGTATGCAGCCTTGTACCTAGTAGGTGCTTAATCACTGTTACACAAATGAAGTTAATTAATATTTAACATATCTGATGAGCCAATGATTCATTCAACCAATATATATTGAAATACTGACCATGTGCCAGAGAGTGATCAGTCAGGCCTTGTCCCTGCCTTTGGGGAGCTGACAGTCTCACAGAAAAGACAGGCAACAAATAGTTACCGTGAGGGTGATGAGTATATTGACTGACATCATCAGTGTACTTATCACTCCTTGGTACCCCCTCTATCACCCATTGGTACAAAGCCTAACATTTGAGTCTCAGCAGATTAGATTTTTATCTTCTAAGTTTATTTTTCAGATAGAGGGTAGGAACAGAGACTAATTTTGATAGAGCTTTTTCGATGTGATTCCACATTCTGGGTTGATGGACTTGGACTTGGATTTGAAATAGACATAAAAGGACATGATAAATGGAAATGTAGAAATACAAATTCCTGATTCCTTTCCATTTTTTACTTGAAAAGTGATCTGTTAAAATAGCAAAGTAGATTCTTGATTCAAGAAACCAGAAGAAAAAGGTTATTTTCTTGCCTTGCCTGATAAATAATACTCAGTGAATGCTGAAAAGAAGCTCAGAAAAGGAAGGAAAACGTGTGCCCCAAAGTGGGCTTATCTGTTCTGATTTCAATTTGAGATGAGGAGGCTGAACAATATAACCAGCAGAACTTTTGACCATAGTATTGTAGTTTTCTAGAAATTTAAAAAATAATGCCTTTGAGGACTTCCAGTTTCCAGCCTGGTGTGTAAGGGCCTTGGTGTTTACCCAGATGAAATGAAAACTTATGTCCACACAGAAGCCTGTGCACAGATATTTATAGCAGTTTTATTCATAACTGCCCAAACTTAGAAGCAGCCAAGATGTCTTTCAGTAGGTGAATGGATACAGAACTGTGGTACGTCCAGATGATGGAATATTATTCAGGCTAAAATAAAATAAGCTATCAAGTCAATAAAACGACACAGGGAAACAAATGAATATTGCTAAGTGAAAGAAGCTGATCTGAAAAAGCTTTATACTGTATGATTTGAACTAAATGATTTTCTGGAAAAGGTAAAACTATGGAGACAGTAAAAAAAAAAAAAAAAAAAAAAAAAATCACTGGTTTCCAGGGGTTGTAAGGGAGGGAGGGAGAGATGAATAGGAAGAGCACAGAGGACTTTTAGGGCAGTAAAACTATTCTGTATGATACTACAATGGCGGAATTAGATACATGTCCTTATAAATTTGTCAAAACCCGTAGAACGTACAGCACCATGAGCGAACCCTAATGCAAACTATGGACATTAGGTGAAATGATGTTTTAGTGTAGGTTCACTGATTACAACGAATGTACCACGGTGGTTTGGGATGTTGATCGTGGGGAGGTTGTGCATGTGTGGGGATACGGAGTATATGGGAACTCTCTGTACCTTCTGCTCAATTTTGCTGTGAACCTAAAAATTAAATTTTATTAATTAAAAAATGATTGAATTGTTAGAAATACAAACCTGTATTCCGCCAAATTAAAAAGAATTCTTTTTTTGAATCATGGTACAACTAATTAACTTCTGGGTGACATAATTTGACATGAGAATTCATGGTGCCTTTTTACATTTATATTTAAACTAAATATAATTCAATAAAGTACTTATTATGGATTCTACTGCCACTCACTTTGACAAGTACTATTGAGAAATATTAATCTTAAAATACATAGTTCAGAGATGCTAGATCATCTTTATTCATGAAATTATGTTCCCAGAAACAGTCCAGATTTCATTTACACAATTTGTGCTTCCCTGCATCTCATTCCCACATTTGTATTCTCTGCCTCTCTTCATAAGCATAAGGGCTCCACATAATGGGACGTGATTTGAAATATACATTTAGAGAATGGTCCTAAATTGCTTTGGATAGTCAGCTCAGAGTATATACTGGTGGGTAATTGTTAAACTATTATATATTATTCTAAATACAGATGATAACTGTTTTACCAGTCTTATCTATCAACAAAGAAATTTTATCCACAGGGAGATTAGGCAACTGAATGATCATCTTGTGTCAGACTTTGCAAGAATAAAAGAATGCAGCGAACTTGGGGGCCAGCTCTTGCCTAATTTTCCCTTAGATTCAGAGAACATTTCATTAGGTCTGATGACTTACCCTGAATAACACACACGTTTTTAAGTGAGATCACCAAGACTTTTGTTTTTGTTTATCTTTTCTCTCATTACTTTGTCTTTGATGAGCATGCATTAAGGATGTAATAAAAACATTTTTAAAGGGGCAGAATTTTTATTTGTTTGTTTGAAGAGCTTATGAATGAGAGATTTCACTCAGGAATTCTTAACAACTTTTGCTCCATGCTCCCCCTAGGCAGTCTGGGGAAGGTTATGGACACCTTCCCAGAGTTAGAACTGGAAGAAGAAATGTTTACTGATTTGAATAGAATGTAAGCCTGGGATCATACCCTAAGCTGAGTCAGGCAATGAATGAATGAATGAATCACAAACAAGGGAAAGGAAGCTGGTAAAGGATTTTCCTGAAGCTCATGGAAAGCTTCTGATGGAATTCCTGCTGCTTTGTTACAACAAATGTTTTTTTAGGAAGCCAAGCTTATGTTTTTCATCATATGTACATTCCAATCAAGACATTTTAAATATGAAACATCCCCATTTTCAATAAGGCTGGTTTAATTTGCAGACATTCACAGAAAAGAGGTTAGACCCTGACAGATGACATTGCTCCAAGTGCATCCCTCCCAGTTGGAGTTGCGCAGGACTCCAAGCTGAGCACCATCAAAGGTCCTGCCAGGGGTTTATGCCTTAAGTACATGAGAATGACCTGGCCCTGGTATTTGGCAGGGCCTCAGGGTATCTGGGGGCAAGACAGGAATTCACAGTGAGAAAGTTACTTGGGGTCTGTGTTTGAGATCCTTTCAATTAAAGCTTTTAACATTTTTCACAAGCAACCTCTGGGGATTCAGTCACTCTCATCACCGGCTTTGACGGATGGCAGGCTAACACAGCAAATGGCTCACCCAGGTCACTGGCAAATACCATCAAACTCGGATACTCTGACTTCTCTAGAAATCTCCCCACGCTTCTGCTAGGGACATAGGTCAAGAAGCTTTAAGAAATGTTGATTTCACTTAAATAAGTGCATAAATGCAGTTTTCAACAGAAATTATTCCTGTGGCTTGTTTTGGTCAGAACAATGTTCATTCATCTTGTGGTCTCTTCATAAACTGGGCAGCAACCTGGTATCAGGAGCAGAACAGCCCAGCTACTTATTTTGTGACTCTAGGCAAATCACTCACCTTCTCGAAGCCACTTTCCCTCATCTCTGTATTTACTCTGGAGTAAAATACCCAGCTCATAGTTTTCATTCTGATTCAAACGAGGGTCCTAGTCAGTACCTAAGTCACTATCATTTATGAGTCTAACTCGAAGGAGCCGTATGTATGAATGGAGGTATCTGTGTTTCTATATGTGTATACATTTGTTAAGTACATTATCTATCTCTCTATCTCTCATCTATTTATCTATACATATACATGAGCCAACGTTTAAGAACTGAAAAATTGCATACAAAAAGTGCAGATTTCCTGTTTCTTTTGAAAGTAAAATCAGAAAATCTGGCGACATTGGGTAAGTGGGGACGACTCCCTGAGCCGTGGCAAGTACACACAGTCCCCCCACTTCCTGGGCCACGCCCCTTCCTCTGTCACCAGCTCTTTGGTCATTTGACGGTGCCATTTTCTATCGGTGCCTGCCACCACCCCGCCCCCTACCACAGGTCCTGGGGCAAGAATTCTTCAGAAAGGCAGAAGCAGACTCCAGCTTAAATAGAGCGGGGATGGGTATTTACTTTCAGTGATGGACCTCCTTGGTCTATCAACTTGGTTAGTTAAACCTAGAAGAGAGGGATTCGGAGGAGATGAGTCAATTCTTTAAGTTAAAAGTTACCTCTGGGGCTTCCCTGGTGGTGCAGTGGTTGAGAGTCCGCCTGCCGATGCAGGGGACGCGGGTTCGTGCCCCGGACCAGGAAGATCCCACATGCTGCGGAGCGGCTGGGCCCGTGAGCCATGGCCGCTGAGCCTGCGCGTCCGGAGCCTGTGCTCCGCAATGCGAGAGGCCACAGCAGTGAGAGGCCCGCGTACCGCAAAAAAAAAAATAAAAAAGTTACCTTTGGCCTAACCCTGTTCAAGCAGGCCCTCTGCTTTTCTTCATAGCTGCCCGGCTGAGCAAATGGTGTTGCTGGAGATGGGGATGAAGCGATGGGTCCCTGGGCATATTTCAGCTCTGACACTGCTTCTCCAACAGGGCAACTCCATCCTTAGGGAGTGTGTTGGTAACTTGTGAGGCTTTTTATTTTGGTTGTCACATGATTGGAGGGTACCACTTGCCTTCAGAGGACAGGGCCAGGGTAGTAGATGCCCTGCAATGTACAGGAAAATGCCCCACAATAAAGGATTTGCTCTATCTCCCACAGCTTTGGAGTGCTCTGCCAGATATTCGTATAGGTGAAAAACATAATGATCTTAACCTAGAACCCACCTCCATTATACACACTAATACAAAGTGTTCTCAAATGATTTTAATAAGCACCTCCTTTTCTAGGAGCTCAGGTACCATACAAATTGAGGGAAGAGTGTACTTTCTTTGTTCAGAAATTTACCAAGTATTGGTCTCCATTTCAGAAACTATCTGAAAGCATCACTGTTCAATGTGTTTGAGGTGACAATTCAACCAACTGAGTCACTCTGTGGGTATAGATGCTTTATTCAGGGTGTTTTTACCTATAGTGGTGAATGTCTGATTACTTCATTAAGGATAGTGTAGGCAAAAATTTGTACTTTGATGAAAAACTGTGTGCTATCTATAGCACACCGCTCTGCGTTATCTGATTCCATGGGAACAATTCTACAACTCTGTAAAATGTAGATAAGTGATAACAATGCAAGATAATTTTTGTCTGTAGACATCTGTGTTCTGTCCTGTCTGGTAGAGGTTCAGTTAACCTCTCTTCCCCACTGCTGACAAAACTAGTTTTTCCTCCATTTATACATCATTTCAATATTCCCAATTTATAAATATATCCATTCTTTCTCTCTTGAATGGGTTATAACATTTGCCTGGTTCCTCTTTATGAGTTAATTACCATAAATACATTTTTTATCTGGGTGAGGGTCATGATTTTATCTGTTTGTTTGGTTTTTTAAATTATCTTTTAACAGTTGCCTTGTCTGAGTATTTGTGAATTGAGAAACATCTCTTATTGAAAATTACTTTCCTTAGTTCTCCTTTTATAACAAAGTGTTTTATTTTTTAATGTGTAATATTTAAATTTCATTTCAGGATAATAAAAAGAGCATTCAAATATGTGTTATAAAAGGGAGCATGGGGTCTGAAAGGATTGCAATCACAGATTCCATCAGAAATTCTCTGAACAAGCCCATATGTAACTGATCAACTGGGTCATTATTTTTCCCAGTCAGACAGAAAGTTCTAGAGCTCCAAGCTATTTAGAGAAAGCAGTAAGCTGTAAATTGTTTTGGGAACCACTCTCCTTCCCCCAAACTCCAGCTTGGTTTGGAGAGATAGAACAGTTATAAAGTAGCCATTTATGGGTACCAATGACCCAAGTTTCTTTTTTCAATATTTTTCCCCAGATCATGAAAAGCGAAGAGTATTCCCGACAAACTGCATTGTCTGGCTATCTTAGGTAATATCAAAAAATATTAAATAAAGGCACTTTCCCTTATTCACCCTTCCTTGATTCATATTTTTTCATCCCAAAATGGGAACACCCCATGAGTGCTTTCCCCACATCACCTCCAGGGAATTCTGATTCTGACTTGCAGCCCTGCAGTAAGTCTTAGGCCCAACTATTGTACTACCTGTATCTGGTGTCACATTTTAGAATCCAGAAAGGGTGGAATTTCAGGCTGAAATTTCTTTAAGCTCAAGAAGAAACAGTGAAGTGGCTCACCCATCTAGACGCCATCAATTTCACCCCTAGCTGCAGGCTGAGAATGTCTTCAGCTGACAATGATGAATGAAAGAGAAAAAAGATCCACTCCTGGCTGTTTACTACTAAGATATCCTTATTTCAAGATATCACTTTTCTTTTTATTAAATAAACACTTATCCCCCCCAAAATACAGAAGAGCTTGGCAAATAAAAATAAACTTTAGAAAATTTATGAGCCTGGTTTATATATTGCTTTATTTAGAGGATAATTCTCATGTATTTTTTTCTTCCACCTACTGAAAGGAACATGCATAATAAATGAAACTAAGCTTGGCAGGAAATCCGTCAATAAGGTTAATTTAAAGTGTAGGCAGGATTGCAAGTCTCCATATGGATATCGAGGGGTTTGTTCTTGTTTCAAAAACCAATTGACTCCCAGACATCTGAACATACCTCTCTGAGGAACCACCAGATAGAAGGAAATTCCAGCAACTTAAACATCCACGTCCACATCCTGACGGTACGTTCTCTGAGAATTCATTTTTAGGATCACTTAAAACACAAAAGTAAGGCTTAGGCTAGATATTGGGCCATTTGCGATAAGCAGGCACTCAGGACTTGGGCTGCCGGGGTTCTAAATCTGGCACCATTACTCACAAGCTCTATGACTTTGGATAAGATGTAAAAATTTTCTGGGCCTCAATTTCCTCATCTGAAAAATAATGACAGCATACAGTGCTGTATAACATCATATATCATATATATGGTTGAAATGACTGTATTGGAATCCATAAAAAATTCTTAGCATTGGCTGTGCATTCTAACAATTATGAAATATTTAAGACAATTTTTAAAGTATCATAACTGGTGAGGGGGGATATGTGCAGAAATATGGGAGAGTCTAATTTTAGAGATTATTTTAAAAGAGCAGCTCTTTTTAGAGGAGGTAAGGACATAAGGCCTCAGAAAATGGTAGAAATAATTTGTTTTTCAGAATGAACAAACTAAGTCCTCCACCAGAGAGGACTTAGGACCAGGCAGGACTCTGACCCCTGGGTAAAAGACAGCTTTCCTGCTGATTCCATCGAGATTAAGTGTGTGCATAAAACATGAAAAACAAGAATCTTGGGAAATGAAGGTCTTAAATGTGTGCAGTAGTAAGACATTTCCTAACACCTTAATGTTTTAATCCACAAACTGAAGAGCATTAAAGCCAGAGCACTAAGGCAAGGGAAAGAAATAAAACACATCTAAATTGAAAAGGAAGAAAAAAAGAATCTCTTCACAGATGACATGATCTTATATGTACAAAGCCCTAAAAATTCCACACACAAAAAAAACCCCTGTTAGAACTAATAAGCAAATTTGTCAAAGTTGAAGGACACGAAATCAAGACACAAAAATCAGTTGTGTGTCTGTACACTAACAATGAACAACGTAAAGAGGAAGTAAAGAAACAATTCTGTTTATAATAGCATCAGGAAGAATAAAATACTTAGGAATAAACCTAACCAAGGAGGTGAAAGACTTGTACACTGAAAACCACAAAATATTTCTGAAAAAATTAAAGAAGACACAAACAAATGGAAAGACATCCCGTGTTCATTGATTAGAAAACTTAATATTTTAAGATGGCCACACCACCCAAAGCAATCTACAGATTCAACACAATCCCTGTCAAAATTCTGACAGTGTATTTTGCAGAAATAGATAAATTCATCCTAAAATTCATATGTAATCTCAAGGGATCCTGGATAGTCAAAACAATTGTGAGGAAGAAGAACAAAGTTGAAGGACTCACACTTCCTGATTTCAAAATATATTATGGAGCCACAGTAATCAAACAGTTTTGTACTGTCATAAAGACAGACAAATAGACTAATGGAATAGAACAGAGAGCCAAGATATAAACCTTTGCATAAATGGTCAAATGACCTTTGACAATAGTGCCAAGAGGTGTCCTCTTCCCAATGGGGAAAAGACAGCCTCTTCAGCAAATGGTGTTGGAAAAACTGGAAAACTACATGTAAAACAATGAAGTTGGATCCTTATCTTACACTATACACAAAAATTAACTCAAAATATAAGACCTAATATAAGACCTAAAACAATAAAACTGAGGAAAAACCAAAGGGGGAAATTTTCATGACATTGGGTTGGCAGTGATTTCTTGAATATGACACAAAAAGCACAGGTAACAAAAGCAAAAATAGACAAATGGGGCTACATCAAATCTTAAAACGTTTATGTATCAAAAGACACAGTCAACAGAGTGAAATGGCAACAGCAGAACAGAAGAAAATATTTGCAAGTCATGTATCTGATAAGGAGTTAGTATCCAGAATATATAAAGACCTCCTACAGCTCAGCAACAAAACATCAGATAACCTGATTTTAAATGTGCAAAGAACTTGAATAGTTGTTTCTCCAAAGATGAAATGTAAATGGTCAGCAAGCATATGGAATGATGCATAATGATGACTAATCATCAGAGAAACACAAATCAAAGCCACAATGAGATATTACCTCAAACCCATTAGGATGGGTACAGAAAGAAAGAAAGAAAGAGAGAAAGAAAGAAAGAAAGAAACAAAGAGAGAAAGGAAAAAAGAAAAGTTTTGATCTTCATGTGGACAAATTGGAACCCTTGTGCACTGTTGGTAGGATTGTAAAATGGTGCAACCACTATGGAAAACAGTTTAGAGGCTTCAAAAAATTAAAAATAAAACTACCATATGATCTAGCAATCCTACTTCTGGTTATACATCAAAAAGAACAGAAAATGGGGTCTTGAAGAAATATTTTCACACCCATGTTCATAGAAGCACTATTCATAATAACCAAGAGGTGGAAGCAAACCAAAAGTCCATCGACAGATAAATACATAAACAAAATGTACTATATACACATAATGGCATATTATTAAACCTTAAAAAGGAAGAAAATCCTGTCATATGCTGCAAAATGGATGAAGCTTGAGGACATTATGCTAAGTGAAACAAGCCAGTCACAAACATAATTCCACTTATATAAGGTATCTTAAAATAGTGAAATTAATAGAAACAAAGTAAAATGCTGGTTATTACTGCCTGGGGGAAGTGGGAAAAAAGGAGTTGTTATATAATTGGGTATAGTTTCAGATTTGCAAGATGAAAAAGTTCTGGATATCTGTTTCACAACAATGAAAATACATTGCTGAACTATACACTTAAAAATGATTAAGATGGGGCTTCCCTGGTGGCGCAGTGGTTGAGAGTCCGCGTGCCGATGCAGGGGACGCAGGTTCGTGCCCCGGTCGGGGAAGATCCCACAAGCCGTGGAGCGGCTAGGCCCGTGAGCCATGGCCGCTGAGCCTACGCGTCCGGAGCCTGTGCTCCGCAATGGGAGAGGCCACAACAGTGAGAGGCCCGTGTACCGCAAAAAAAAAAAAAAAGGTTAAGATGGTAAGTCTTATTTTTTTAACACAATAAAAAAATGAAGAGAGTTAAATGAGATGCATATGAAGGATTTGTGAGGGTGCTTGGCATGTAACAAATGCACATTAAATACTAGCTATTAGCTATTAATGGGGTTATCAAATGCAAGTTCTCCAACATGGTTCTTTCTGTACCACCCCCTCTTCAGCCTTTTCTCCATAGGTACAATGTGTTCTTTCTCAATCTGCACTTGTATTCTGTCCTGTTTCATAGCTACGTTTATACCTTCGTACTGTCAAAGACAGGAGCAATGAATTGTTGAACACTGGGTTCCCTGCTGAGTTCTACCCACTGCTAGGAATATAGTAGATACACATGTTTTTAAAAGCTAAGATTTAGTTTGAAGTCGGGGAGCCTGATTCCTCCAGCTCTGTTTTTCTTTCTCAAGATTGCTTTGACTATTTGGGGTCTTTTGTGTTTCCAACGAACTGTAAAACTTTTTGTTCTAATTCTGTGAAGAATGCCATTGGTAGTTTGATAGGAATTGCATTGAATCTGTAGATTGCTTTGGGTAGTACAGTCATTTTCACAATATTGATTCTTCCAATCCAAGGACATGGTATATTTCTCCATCTGTTTATGGCATCTTTGATTTCTTTCATCAATGTTTTATAGTTTTCTGAGTACAGGTCTTTCCCCTCCTTAGGCAGGTTTATTCCTAGGTATTTTATTCTTTTCATTACAATGGTAAGTGGGATTGTTTCCTTAATTTCTCTTTCAGATTTTTCATCATTAGTGTACAGGAATGCAAGAGATTTCTGTGCATTAATTTTCTATTCTACAATCTTACCAAATTCACTGATTAGTTCTAGTAGTTTTCTAGTGGCATCTTTAGGATTTTCTATGTATAGTGTCATGTCATCTGCAAAGAGTGACAGTTTTACTTCTTCTTTTCCAATTTGTATTCCTTTTATTTCTTTTTCTTCTCTGATTGCTGTGGCTAGGACTTCCAAAACTACATTGAATAAGAGTGGAGAGTATGGACATCCTTATCTTTTTCCTGATCTTAGAGGAAATGCTTTCAGTTTTTCACCATTGAGTAATGAGGTTTGCTGTGGGTTTGTCATATATGACCTTTATTATGTTGAGGTAGGTTCCCTCTATGCCCACTTTCTGGAGAGTTTTTGTCATAAATAGGTGTTGAATTTTGTCAAAAGCCTTTCCTGCATCTATTGAGACAATCGTATGGTTTTTATTCCTTAATTTGTTAATGTGGTGTATCACATTGATTGATTTGCATATATTGAAGAATCCTTGCATCTCTGGGATAAATCCCACTTGACCATGGTGTATGATCTTATTAATGTGTTGTTGGATTCTGTTTGCTAGTATTTCGTTCATGATTTTTGCTTCTATGTTCATCAGTGATATTGGTCTATAATTTTCTTTTTTTTTTTTTTTTTTTTTTTTTTGGCGGTACGCGGGCCTCTCACTGTTGTGGCCTCTCCCGTTGCGGAGCACAGGCTCCGGACGCGCAGGTTCAGTGGCCATGGCTCACGGGCCCAGCCGCTCTGCGGCATGTGGGATCTTCCCGGACCGGGGCACAAACCCGTGTCCCCTGCATCAGCAGGCGGACTGTCAACCACTGCGCCACCAGGGAAGCCCCCTTTGATTTTCTTTTTCTGTGATATCTTTTTCTGGTTTTGGTATCAGGGTGATGGTGGCTTCATAGAGTGAATTTGGGAGTGTTTCTCCCTCTGCAATTATTTGGAAGAGTTTGAGAAGGATCGACTGCAAACTATGAGCAATCTAAAGTGTAGAAAGTCATGTCATTTACCCACGGTTATATGGCTGATAAGGTGGCAAAGCCAGACAGGGTTTCTCTGACCAGTCTAAATGCCAAACAGGAGTGTCTCCCTGGCTCTGGGCTTGGTGAGGGTGGAGGGAAGGGAGTTTTGCCATGAAATGGAGAGTGACTCCCTCTTGATTCTGAAGTTCCTACCAGGGCTTATAAGAATCACGCTGGAGGGTGACTGAAATGATCTGAAGATGAAAGAAAGTGAACCACTGGGTCCTCGCCTTAGAAAACCAAAGGGTAATGAACGCTGGACACAGAGTCCACAAGAATTCAGATTTGCTTCTGGAGCCAAATGCCAGCATCATCCTCAAAGCCTAACTGAGGAAACGCTTGGAGCTTTCGGAGGGAAGCGCTCCAAGTGCGCTATAACATTAGTATTACTGGGCACTTTCTGAATTACTAGTTACACTAGTTACAATTGAATAAATGCTCCTAAATGCAATTAAGAATGTATTGTATGTTAACTTCCTGGATGAGCTAAGAAAAATACTCATTGTCTTGTCTCTCAGGGAAATACTACACATTCTTAGAGGATTGATCTTCTTGCCACAATTGTAGGGGACAAAAAAAAGAGCGGAGAGCTAGAGCTCCCCAGCCCAGCTGAGGGTGCCACTTCAGTCCCCCCTACCGCCCCACTCCCCCCGCCCCCCCCCCCCACACACACACATAGAGCTCGTCACCCCAGCTCTCTTCCTCAGCTTGGAAGTTTCACTGAGAAAGCCCAGTGTGGTGAGGTTGGGAAACACAGCTTCCTGCCCGGTGCCAAATGCACTCCCCGAAGCAGATGGCCTTCAGGGACCTCCAGGTAATGGCTACCTGGGAGCATGTGGCCCCAGAAAAAGGAAGAGGCCTCAGAAAGGGCATGGTTGGAAATCCTCGCCTCCCAGGGGAGCCCCTCAAACCAACCCTCATCCTTTCCTCAGGTGAGTGGGATAAGCCCACCTGCTGATTTCACAGTTGCAAGGTGCTTCCATAGTGGACTGAGTGTAGTGGGTTTCAGCTCCCCTCTGCAGAGTTTTGCCTTTTGTTTGACAACTAGTTGTGCCAGGTACTGTGCTGCTTGGAAGTCCTCACCCTTGGTGTAGTCATTCAGAGACAACTCTGCAGCCTCCTTACCAGACAGAGGTCCCTGCCTCAGCCGTGTCAGCATCGCCTGGGGGCTTGTCAGATAGGCAGAACCCCAGCCCTGGTCAAAGTCTACTGAAACCAACTCTGCACTTTAACTGGACAACCCCCCACCCCCGCCGATCCCACCGCCTGCCGGGTGATTTGTGTGTGTCTTAGTTTGGGAAGCACTGATCTAAAGTTCAACAGATCCGAGATCACAACCCAGCTCCACCACTTACAGGCAAGTTACTTCACTTTTCTGAGCCTGAGTTGTTGCTCTGTAAAACAGAAAAGTAGGTCCCACCTCACAGTCAAGGAGGCAGTGTGATCCTGTACATAAGCCATGATACCTAGCACAAAGTAAGTGCTCAGAAAATGTCTGGGAGTCATGTGGCATTCCCCCCACAGATAGCCTGCACTGCCACATTTGTGTACTAAAGGTGGTCCCAACCTTCCTGGCATCTTCTGTTTTCAGCCTAAATTCACAAAAGGCTGATTAATAATATAATACTTTATCTGGGGGTGAGAGCAAGAGGTAGCTTTGGTACATCTCAAAGACCACCAATGGGATTCACCGACCATTTTCTCTCCAGAAGTGAAGAAAACAAAATTCAGTCTTTGGCGAGTCAACCACTTTGGTAGTCAGCCTCTAAGATGGCCCTAATTAGCCCCTAATTATCTCCCAGTCTTCATGCACCTGTATGTCTCCTCGCACTTGAAAAGGCCTGACTGTTTAACTAATAAGACATTGCAGAAATGACAAAGTGCAGCTTCCAAAGGTAGGTCATAAAAGACATTGCAGCTTCTGCTTTGCTTTCTGCTAGATCACTCATCCTGGAGTAAGCCAGCTGCCATGTCATGCGGATACTCAAGCAGCCCTAAGGAGAGACCCACGTGGCAAGGAACTGAGGCCTCCTCCCTGCAGCCACTTGAGTGAGTCATCTCAGAAGTGGATTTCCAGCTCTAGTCAGGCTTCAAAAGACTACAGCCCTGCAGCCCCAGGCAGCATTTTAATGACAATCTCGTGAGAGATCCTGAGCCAGAACCACCGACCTAGGCTACTCCCAAATTCTTGACCTGCAGAAACTATGTAAGATAATATTTATTGCTGTTTTAAGTCACTGCGTTCAGAGTAACTTGTTATGCAAGAATAGATAACCAATACATCCACTATATGTCTGTCGATGGGCATTTAGGTTGCTTCCATGACCTGGCTATTGTAAAAGTGCTGCAGTGAACATTGGGGTGCATGTGTCTTTTTGAATTATGGTTTTCTCTGGGTATATGCCCAGTAGTGGAATTGCTGGGTCGTATAGTAATTCTATTTTTAGTTTTTTAAGGAACCTCCATACTGTTTCTCCATAGTGGCTGTATCAATTTACATTCCCACCAAAAATGCAAGAGGGTTCCCTTTTCTCCACACCCTCTCCAGCATTTGTTGTTTGTAGATTTTCTGATGACGAATGGATAAAGAATGTGTGGTATATATATATGCAATGGAATATTACTCAGCCATAAAAAGGAATGAAATTGGGTCATTTGTATAGATGTGGATGGATCTAGAGACTCTCATACAGAGTGAAGTAAGTCAGAAAAAGAAAAACAAATATCGTATATTAACGCATATATGTGGAATCTAGAAAAATGGTACAGATGAACTGGTTTGCAGGGCAGAAATAGAGACACAGATGTAGAGAACAAACGAATGGACACCAAGGGGGGAAAGCGGGGGCAGGGGGGATGAATTGGGAGATTGGGATTGACATATATACACTAATATGTATAAAATAGATAACTAATAAAAAAAGAAAAAAAATTGAATTGAGAGACGGGAAGAGAGACCCTCATATCCTGCCATGATAGTAGAGCCCAACAGGAAAAAAACTCCTCTTCTTCCTTGGCAATAACTCAACCAGTGAAAACCCATGGACTCTTTATTTACTCCAGCCCTCCCAACTTCCTTTCCCCTTGATAAGAGTTCTCCTTTCTTCACTGTGCTGGCACTTGCATGTGACTCACCATGGTTACAGACCCCAAATTAAAATTCTCTGCTGATCCCAAATAAACCCATTTTTGCTGGAAAACTACCTGGCCATCTATTTATTTTAGGTCAGCATTTCAAAGCAATTTTCTTCAGTATTGAGATCCTATAAATTATTTAAAATAAAAATTTGGGAGAAAAAAAAGCCTGTTAAAAAAAATACATCCGGGGCTTCCCTGGTGGCGCAGTGGTTGAGAGTCCGCCTGCCGATGCAGGGGACACGGGTTCGTGCCCCGGTCCGGGAAGATCCCACATGCTGTGGAGTGGCTGGGCCCGTAAGCCATGGCCACTGAGCCTGCACGTTTGGAGCCTGTGCTCCGCAATGAGAGAGGCCACAACAATGAGAGGCCCGCATATCGCAAAAAAAAAAAAAAAAAAAAAAAAAAAAAATACATCCACTATAGTAGTCAAGTATCTATACATCTATATCTACCTATCTGTCATCTATCTATATATCTTTCTGTGTGTATAGGCTTTACCTACAAATTTCTCATATCTAAGATCAATTGAAAGGAATAAAAAGCAGAGAATAAAATTCTCTTTCACCCTCATTTGGTAAAACATTCCAACAGTTCCAGGCAAGCATAAAGCATGAAGATCCAAGATAAGAAATGTTAGCTGGGGGGCCCACTTCCTCCCCACCTCCCCTTAGGTTTCCATAGAAGGAAAGGATTAACCACTCCATTTCCCAGGAGGAGAGAGGAGGGGAAAAAATGTTTGAGAGTTTCCCTTCCAGGAGCTTCTTTTGTCCCTCACTCTCTCTTCCCTGGGCTACCAGACTTATCTGAATGGTACATTTGGGAGAAGGAACTCAGCCCAGTGCCCCCACTACAGGGGAAGAGGCTGACTCTGCAACTCCACAAGTGAGCTTAGAAAAGCGGGTCCTTGTGGGGATGGCCCACGGTGGTGCAGCCCTTCTGAGGGAGCTGTGCGGAGTCTTAAATTAGGTGCCATGTTCCGTGTGCTTAATCTCTGCCCTCCAAGCCAGCTTTATGAGTAGCAAAGTCTCAATTTGATCTCCATGTATGTGACTTTGTGTCTACCTCTCAGTGGGTTCCAAATTTGGAACAGGAAGGAAGGGGTGTTATCAGCCTCCGAAACCTCAGCGCGAAGCATACACTCAACATCGCTATGTTATTCTAAATTAGTTTTTCTTCCTCAGTCGTCCTCAACATCTTCCGAGCTATCACTTCCCCATGCCATCACCTATATAAGAAACCTGTGGTACCTCCTAATTCTGGTCTCACTTTCTCAACATAATTCCTTATCTTCAAATTCTAAGTAGTGCACAGTAGAGGGAGAATCTAGGTGGCTGAGGAAGTCAGACCATCTCATTAATCATAATAACGATAATGACACCTACTAGCACTACCGTACTATTTATATTTAGAGTCTCTCCTTTAATCCTCACAGTAACTCTCTGATATAACTATCACTTATTTTCATTTTATTGAGGAGGAACCTGAGGCTCAAAGTGATGGTTCACATGGGAAGTGGCAGAACATCCTATGGTTTGTATGCATGTCTGGCTGGCTCTCAAGCCTCTGTTGTTTCTAATATACAATATTACATTGTAAGCCCTGCTTTGGAGCCCAGTCCTTAATTTAAGAAACATTATTTTAGATGGCTTGGAAAATTTTCTTTAAGTTTTATACCTTGTTAATGGTAAGGTGAAGTACATTTTTAGGATCGTTATCAAATTTGGGAAGTTCTCTCCCAAGTTTCTTTCATATATAAGCTATAAAATTTCAGAACATTTCAAGTTTTCTTGGGTAGTGACTAGTCTTAAATACTCTTTAAATTAATGACCCCTCTTAACTAGTTTGTTACTGATGCCCAGGATGTAGTGGCATATTATTAGTTTTTGTTATCTTAGTTGATGTCAGTATTTTGTATGAAACTGGCAAGAAATTTAAATCTTTTTCAACGTGGTCAGATATTTTAGTTTTTATTAATTTCATGTTCAAGCTGTCCAAGAATCCATTTCTACTTTTATCTGAAATTTATGTCTTTCTCTTAATCATTTACTGCTCTTGGTATAATCTAAAAACTTTTTTGCTGCTACTTGCTTCTTTAAAAAAAAAAAAAATTTCTATCACCCATACTAGAGTGGAGACTAAATATCTTTATGTTCCCCATATAGAAAGTTACATTACAAAATCACTGTCATATAAAAAGCCAAAAAAATTGGGGGAAATGGTTCTATTGAACCAGTCTTTTAATAAATAAAAATAACTTATTTTTCTGAAAAAAAAAAGAAATATTATTTTAAATTCTGACCTAAAGAGTCAATTCAGTCAGTAGAGTTTCAGAGAAGCATGGAATTTCTGGACTGGAAAGGTCTCTGGGTATCATCAAGTCCTACCCCCATACCCCTTCATTTACAGATGAGGAAACTCTCAGAAAGATTAGATCACTTCCCAATAGTTTAAGGGCAATTTGTAAAAACTATGGGTAGTCCCAACTGCTTATATGATTACGAAGTTAACTGTGCAGAGATTTTCTTCCCCAAGGTCTCTTATTTGACTATCCAGTTGTTGAAATATGCCCTGGATGACCAACTCAAATGTATGGCTTGAGCCCAGGAGAAACAAACAAACTGAATTTATAACCCAAAAATGTGCTATTCCCCCCACTCCTGCCCAACTGCTTTGGGAGATAGTTTTAAAGGGGACACATATAATTCTTTCATAGAAGAACAGAAACATTGGGTTTGTCTCCATCCAAGCTTTGGGTTTCACAGTTTATAGTTAGTTATGGGATGGTGGTATACACAATGAAAATTTATTTTCTAGACCCAAAGAGAATTGCATCCATGTCACAATTACAGATGTTCAAGAGGGCTAGTTTGTCTTGGACGCACACTCTGACATTTTGTAAGCATTTTGGATTTGGTTCACATGAGAAGCTGTCAATTACTGCCATAAAACCAATCTTTCTTAACTAGAAATACACTTAGAAACTCTATTTCTGACACTTTCAGGAATTTTCTTGGCATTTTGCCAAGAAATATCACATACTTGGAAAGGAAAACAACTCGCATATTTTCCGTTATAAATGACCCTTTGCCACGCGAGGAAGCACATGCCTACGCTGTCCAACGCTGTTGGGCGCTATGTGTACCACGGGGGCCAGTGAACCCACTGCAAGCCCAGGCTCAGCCCAATGGGGGACCAGTTGGAGATAAGGTGGGGCATTCTGGACTTCGCCTTTCTGTTCTGGTAATACTGCTATGCCTTGCCCCAGTGACCAAACTTCAGATGGTCCCTGGCGCCTTCCCTTGTCTCCTTCTTCTTGGCCCAATGCCCTCTTCTGATGCCCTTCTTACAGGATACTTCCAGATGTAGTGCAAAGCAGCGAAAAGAACGCTGGCCTCGAAGTCAGACGGTCCCAGGTTAGGTTTCCAGGCTAGGATCCATCACACTGGTTGGTGACCTTGGAGATGTTTCTTTATCCTCTGATCCTTGATTTCCTTACCTGTGAAATAGGGATAAAATACCTAATATGTAGAGTTGTTGTGAGGACTGAAGGAGATGGTATTTGTCTAACGTCGAACACAATACTTGGCATGTAATAGGTGTCCATAAGTCAGAGTTCTCCCTCTTGGTTACACTTTGGAATCACAGGGAGCAGTTTTTAAAAATACCCATGCTCAAGACCCATGACCCAGGATTTGACTTAATTGTCAATTTTTAGAAGCTCCCCATGTGAATCTAGTATACAGCCAGGATCATGCGCCCACTATTATAAATGTTTCTCTCTCTCTTCCTTGCTTCTCCAGTTCCTTATAGAAGTGAAAATTTAATCATGAATAATCTAGAACAGTTCTATTTCTGGAGTCTGACTCAGGACATGGTACCCCAGGTTCACAGTCTTTGTGAAGTATTTAAATTATTCCCTGGTACATGGTTACTATAACTGCACATGTTGAATTCCTTCCAGTGTGTCTAACATTTTAAAACATTTGTTAACATATTTAAATTTCAACTCATCTTAATTTATCCCTATAAGTTATATTATTGTCCCCATTATACAGAGTAAGAAACTGAGTCATGAATGTACATTCATTTTCTTCAACAAATATTTATTGCATGCCGTAATTATGTGCCAGCCACTGCCTCTAGGTGATACATCAAAGGGATACCTCTAGTTGAATGAGCTTGCCTGAGTCACAACATTTTAAGAAAGAAAGGAAGCCCAGACTTAACCCCAGACTGCGTGACTCAAAGTGCACTTTCCACTACAGCTCTTTGCCACACGGTGGAATTTCTCAGCCCAGTAGCAGGTACCAGAGGGATTCTTATTTATTCATTCATTCATCCCTCACCCTCCAGGTGGTGCTGCTCACATCGTACTCTGCCTGAATGATGCTCCTGGGAGTTGTGCAAGCCAGCGGCTTCTATCACTGCCATTCTACAGATAGGGAACCAAGGCACACTGAGGGTCTTAGAATCACAGTGCTAATAAGTGCCTCCCAAGCCTCAGGCTGGTTTGCAAGCTTCCAAAGGACAAGGTGTCCATCTTCTGTGTGGGCCATTGCCTTATATGCTGTAAGTGTTTGAGCCACATTAAACAGCTGAGCAATGCCTGGCTGGGCCCACCTGACAGAGTCAGTGCCCTGAGGGACTAGGACAGGTAGTGAGTCTCATTGTGGATTCCGAGCGGATGCCAGCCCTAAGCGTGTGGTGACTGTACGTCTCCATGATTATATTTAGCTTGTATTGCGTCACATACTCAACCAAACATATGAAAACAGTACCTGCACCCAAAGAACTAAATATACAAAAAGACAGAGAGAAAAGGGAATGTGTCGGGAGGAAGAGTGAGTCTCTTCTTTCCATGCTGGTTTGGAGTTCTGGTTTGTACTGAGAGTTGAGATCAGGTACTGAATCAATACTTAATGCTTTTTGTTTTTCTTACTGGTAGGTACAGTGGAAAGACACAGCCTTGAGAGGCTGATAAGGTGGTTCTCTGTTCACTGATTTCTCAGGTACATTGACCTGGGGGCAGCCAGCAGCCTTGATCGGGTGAGGCCAGCCTCATTCAGAAAGGCTAGAACGCTGGTTCTCCAACTGTAGTGTGCATCGGAATGATCCAGAGAGCTTGTTAAGACACATATTGCTGGGCCTCATTCCCAGAGTTTGTAACTTATTTGCATTTCTAACAAGTTCCCAGGTGACGCTTTTGCTGCCTGTCTGGGGACCGCACTCTTAGAACTTCTGGTCTCCGAGAACAAGATAGTTCCATGGATGCTAGAAGGGGTCCAATCTAAGACTAAAAGGCAAGGGGAAGCAGGGGAAGGGTTCACTACTATTTATGTAGAAAATGAGCTGGCATGTACATAGACTATTTCTGGATGGTTATAAAATACCACGAACAATTGTTGCCAGGGGTCGGGGGGCAGGGCACTGAGGGTCAGGGGTGTTATGTTGATTGTTCTCTGGGTCTGTCCCCAACCCCAAGAACACCTCAGCTCATTTTCCTTTCTCTACTCTGTTCCTTTCAGAGAGCCTGTCCTCCACAGCCGCCATCATCCAGTTCACCTTGATGGTTGACTTCCTCTTGGATTTGGCCGGTGGGAGGCACCAGCAGGAGATCTGAGGCTGGGAAGAGAGAAAGAGCGATTTCTTCCATGCTCTCTCCCCGCTTTGTTGCAGTGTCTGGAACACAGCTAGTCGAGCTCTCACTGGGCTCCACTGACAACGTTTCCTTCTTAGGCTGTGGCTAGTCTGCACGTCCCTTTTTGAATCCCCTTAACCCTACCCACACCTCTGTGAGCGGCCCCTCTATTAACGTCTCTGAATTTGAGTCTTCTGAAGGTAAATTTTGTTTCCTGACTCCGAAAAATGGGAAACTTACTAGTTACTGGGTATCTTTTTCTATCCTTTAAATATTTTGCCACGTGCCTATAATATCTGTTCAAAAAATACAAATATTAAAAGAATAAATCATAGAAATGAAAATTCAATCTTGAATAACCTAGATCAGTAGGTTCCAAAGAGAACCACAGAAGAATTGGTCTACCTCAGTGCCTAATGTTCTCTCATCTTTTTTTTCTTTTTTTTTTTTTTTGCGGTACGCAGGCCTCTCACCGTTGTGGCCTCTCCCGTTGCGGAGCACAGGCTCCAGACGCACAGGCTCAGCGGCCATGGCTCACGGGCCCAGCCGCTCCACGGCATGTGAGATCTTCCCGGACCGGGGCATGAACCCGCGTCCCCTGCATCGGCAGGCGGACTCTCAACCACTGTGCCACCAGGGAAGCCCTATTATTTATATTCTTATACATTCCAGCCCTGTCAGTATAGCTAAGCTGAAAGCTATACTGGACAGGGACTGCAGCTGACGTCTCTGCAATGCGCGTGGTATCTGAGTAGCCAGGGTATAATACGGTTGCAAGAAACTTTTAGCTTGGGAATCACATGCGCTAAATTCATATCACGTCTCTATGCTACTCGGTTGTTTTGATTCCATGAGTCTCCTGTCCCTCCTAGGTCCCTAAAGGGGACTCATCACATCACTCAAAGGGTCTGTACTGTTTGGACATGGCCTCCTGGATGCCATAAACATTAATACTTTTACATTCTCTCATGAACCTGAGAAGCAGAACATTAAACCCTTAGCTGTCTTCATTCCCATACATGTACACAGCGTACCCTTACCCCATGCCCAAGTCACAGCCCTACTGGCTGGAGGAGGGGTGGCCCAGGGGTCAAGCATGCGAAAAGGCTTGGACCTAAGGCACTGCGACTTAGAGGGCACAACAATCGTAAATAATGATTTTGAAAGCGTAACATCTAGTTAGCAAGAGTAATGGTTTAAAGTGGAAAGCCGCCAGATGGTGTGCACTGTTAATAATGCCCATCTGTTTGTCCCAGGTGACAAAATGTCTCCTTATAGCTCTGGGGGTCAGGTATGGGGTGAGGCAGGTTGAGGTGCATGTTGCTGAAAATAATACTGTATAACATTTTTATATAACCATATTAAGAAAACCTTGAATGCTAATTTATTTTAGGTTACAGACTATCTGTCGCATCCAGAAGACCATGTCAGAACTTCCTGCCTCACACATAAGCATGCCTCTAGGAGCACGGACATGCCTTGCTGTAGGCAGGGCTGCCTGTCTCCAGTGTTGCACTGGGTCACTCCTGACCTTCTGCTCTGGTTCTGGTGACCTTGGCTTGTGAGCCTCTTCACCTTGACCTGACTTCCTGACAAGGGCATCAGGTGCTCTTGCATTAGAGGTCAGTTTGCCTCTGCTTCTCCACCTCGACCCTGCAAACTCTCCCCACCGGTGTCACAGCTGCAGATTAACAGGGGTTCCCTCCTTCCTCCTCGGGCCCTCAAGACCAGGTCACCTGGATGCCTTGCCTGAATGCTCTGGCGGAGGGGAGACTACACACCGAGCAGCTTCCTAAAATCTCTGAGGTGCAGTTTCTTCACCTGTAATGATACTTCACCGAGGGGTTCCAGTGAAGACTGATGTAAAGCATCGGTGGAGGGTGGTGATGAGGGCAGAGTAGGGCAACCCGCAACCACAGCCCTGGTGCAGTCTGCTCACTATTTTCATACCCCAAGCACACTCCTTCCCTTGCTTTCTGTCTCACCTGCAATGAACACCCTCCCCTTGCTCACCACAAAGCTCCAACTCAACGCACCCCCTGTAGGAAGCCTCTTTACTATCCATACCCACAGGGGTTTCCAGAATCCTTATAGGCGTAGCATCCACCTAACTATGCTTTGCCTTACGCGGCACTCAGTTATCTTCACTTGTGCTTGTCTCTCAGATAGGATAGAAAACTCTGGAGAGCCATGTCTTCTGTGTCTTTACACCTTCTCGCATGGTGTGTCTGACCCAGAGTTGAGAGGACAGAGCGAGTTTAATTATTTCTACTCACTGTGTAATGCATCTTGCCCTATTATTTCAGTCGTCCTCAACCCTCACAATGCACTAGAATCACCCGGGAAACTTTAAAATACGCAGATTCTCAAGCTCATTTCACTAGGTCTAGAAAGGAGCCAGCTTTGGATGTATGTTTAAAACCTCCCCCAGCGGGCTTCCCTGGTGGCGCAGTGGTTAAGAATCCGCCTGCCAATGCAGGGGACACGGGTTCGAGCTCTGGTCCGGGAAGATCCCACATGCCGTGGAGCAACTAAGCCCGTGCGCCACAACTACTGATCCTGCGCTCTAGAGCCCTCGAGCCACAACTACTGAGCCCGCGTGCTACAACTACTGAAGCCCACACACCTAGAGCTTGTACTCCGCAACAAGAGAAGCCACCGCAGTGAGAAGCCCGCGCACCGCAACGAAGAGTAGCCCCCGCTCGCCACAACTAGAGAAAGCCCGCCCGCAGCAACAAAGACACAGTGCAGCCAAAAAAAAAAAAAAAGAAAGAAAGAAAGAAAGGAAGAAAAACCCTCCCCCAGTGAGTTTAACTAAGGTGCAGCTGAGAGCACTGTGTGAACAAGGATGAGTTTGTCCTCGGCTGTACTTACTTCCCCTGCCACTTCAATTTGTCTGCTGGCTGCACTTCCTCCATTTTAATATTTCAAATTATATCTTACAAGTTAAATTGCAACCCTCAGCTCCTTTTTGATATAATATACAAGGAGTCATCTTTAAGGCAAGTGAAAACTTTCTGCCATTACCTCATTGGGCAGAGAGTCAAGCTGTAAAAATCCAGCCGAGTAATTTCTTCAAACTGAGACTTTCATTAATCAGTGAGCCGTCCTCCAAGCACCTGTGTGAAGCCAGGCGGTCACCATTTGTAACATTCTGCTTCCTTCCCCCAAACAAACCAGACAGGAGAGCTAGCAATCAACAAAGACCGAAGGTACTTTTACCTATTGGGGGGGGCGGTCACCAATAAGTAATGACAAAAGAATAGGTAAAGAGGGAAAAAACAAGAATGATGAATTAATGAGGCTATTATGACAAAATGATTTACTGGCAAATATGTGAAAGTGAATTAATGAGGCTTTGATGGCATTTACAAGTTTCGTTTCCCTTGAGTATCTCAGTGAATTCAATACCTCCTGAAAAACTTTAAGAATATTCTATTCTGAAGACTTTCTGCTAACAAGACAGGAACAACAGCCCAGAGAAATATTTTGCTCATTCACTTCTTCCTGGTTTACTGCAGTTTTAATTACTGGTAAAATGAAACAATGAGGTGAAAAGAAAACAAAGGTATAATCCACAGAACTCTTAAGGAGCCAACGTGATTTAAAATGAATATTTTTGTAAGATGGTTAAAAAAAAGAAAAAACGGAAACTGTGAGGCAGTGTACACTATATTAATGGAACTGTCTCTAAGTTATGTTTTTCAAAAATTTCCATCAGGCATCAATAAGTTTTTAAATATCCTGTCAGATGAATTTTCTTAACAGTTGCTTTAAAGGGAACTCTGTTTATCTGTTCAGAACTAAGAGAGCCGTTACACATTTTATAAACTGTGGAGCTGATTTACTGGGGATTTATTACTTCAACTTTGTCTCTGCAATATACAGTTAAACTAGGCTCTAGAATTAAATAATTTCCTTCTGCATCTACCCAGTTATTTTTTTCATGAGCAAAATTTTCATTATTCATGAATCTTTGGTATTGAATGGGTTACTTTTTCCTTGGAAATCATTGCAGGACATTGTTTCTATTAAAATTTGCCATTTTTCTTCTACAGAGAAGGCCACTAGGTGACACACACTCTGCTCATACACACAGAACCGCCACACGTCTTAATTCTTCCTCTAAAAGATGAACAGAGGCCAAGGATAGCCAACAGTGAACAAATCATCCAGTATGAAGGAAAGTGACCCCCAAACAAATATACAGCCTCAAGGAACGTAGATCAATGAGAGATGATGAAGAGAGCAGAAGAAAATGTTGAAACAATTAGAATTCACAGCCTCTAGGAGAAGAGAGGAGCTATTGCACACATAAAAAAAAAAAAAAAAAATCAAACCTGGAAAAAAGGAAGAAGACCAGGGGAAAGAAACATGGGCTAGAATGGTTGGCTTCGAGGAAGAAATGGGTCTTAAAGCTTCTTTACATGTTAGGGGTGAGCATTCCATAGTGCAGGGACTGTATAATCAAAGGTGTGGAATCAGGAATAAGCGGTGTGTCTCAAGGACAGAAAAGTCACTCTGAGATTAGACTGAGAGTAAAGATAAATGTCGACCAGTTGTGGGAAATAAGAATGGATAAGTAAGATGAAGCCACACGGATGAGGGCTTTGACATGGGGATTTTGGATTTGGTTCCATAGGCAATAGGTACACTGTAGCTGGGAGTGAGGAGATGGGGTGGATGTGAGGTTGGGAGCTGGGCTATCGAAATGCAGTTTCCATAGGCTTCTTCAGTTTAGTGAGGGGGTAGAGAGAGAGAAGTCAGAAAGATAGCTTAAAGTTTATAGGAAACATCCAAAAGCTAAGTGATGTTATCTTAAAATAAAAATTTACATCTAATACAATTCTTAAAAGAAACAGAAAACTGGGTATTTGCCTCCATAGTCTCTTGTTTGATTCTCACTAATACCCTGAGTTAATTTTTTTTTTTTTTTTTTTTTTTCTGGTACGTGGGCCTCTCACTGTTGCGGCCTCTCCCGTTGCGGAGCACAGGCTCCAGACACTCAGGCTCAGCGGCCATGGCTCACGGGCCCAGCCGCTCCGCGGCATGTGGGATCTTCCCGGACCGGGGCATGAATCCGTGTCCCCTGCATGGGCAGGCGGACTCGCAACCACTGCGCCACCAGGGAAGCCCCTGAGTTAATTTTTTAAATAGCATTTCAAAAAAAAAGCATCATGACAATAATTATTGCGAGATCACTGATGAGCGTTGTCTCTAGAAAAAACTCCTCTCTACACAGGAATGGTTATGATTCTGCCACTGTTTGGGAAAAAATTTAAACAGCACTTTTATGCTTTACTTACATAGAGAAGCATTAGAACATAGTGGTCTGGGTTCAAATTCTACCTATGCCATGTTAGAGAAGTCATTTAACCTTCCTAAACCTCAGTTTCTTTATCTGTAAAATGGGGATAATGATGATTAGAAAAATATCTGTCGCATAATCAATGTTAACTGTTATTATCCTGTGAGGTAAGTGTTATGTTTATAGACTCATTAGCATATTGGCTGATTAGAGCTAATTTATATTAGAAAGAATATCGTCATTTATTGTGGTGGTAAACGAAGAGTTAAAGGATGTTGTAAGTAACAATTAAGTAATGAACAATGGGAAACGTAATCAAAGGCACCATCTAAGGACAAAGCGCCATTCTTTGGTTTTGCATCTATTGTAACTGTAGTATTATTAATAGTAATAAAGTGCTTGGCTTCTATAGAACCCAGGACTTGGAAACAAAGCCAAGTGACATATGTATATATTTATTTAATGGTGGGAGACCCGGCACATTTGGCGACAGGCATGGTGTTCCACTCAGCGGGATGAAATGTGTGCCTCACGCCAGCTTCTTTAGAAGGACTGTTATTCATCACAGCTGTAATGTTCCCTTCAGAAAGCTCCCGCCAGAATGGAAAAGAAGCATTGGCAATTTATACACAAAAGCCAACCCACGTTTGGCTTTGCAGATTCACTGGGAAAACTGTATGCAGCCTGTTAGTTATTCATGGACATGCTCTGGTTTCTGATGGAAGTGCTGTGGTTTCGTTTGTTATCATCACAGTAAAATTAGAAAGCAGCAAAGAAAAATTAAAGGACTGGCATGTAGACATCTTCTAGCCGACAAATCGCTATGCGTAAGTTTTCATGGTTCAGTTGCCATGTAAAAATAGTCATAATTCACACAGCCCTGTGTCTGGAGTGTGCAAACTGGTCTTTGTCCTGACTGTTCGGCCCTGTCCCGAACAGTCATCCTCTGCCTTAGGAATACTCAGCATGCCCTGAAGAGCTACTAAGGGTTTGGGTCGCACTAACACCCTGCCTCTCTTTAACAGCTAATGAAATGGTGTGACTGAAAATATAAATGTGCAAATTGCTTCACAGCTGAACCTTGATTCAAAAGGAATATTATCTCCAGTTAACCTTTCAACCAGAATAGTTTCCCACCCCTTGCTTAGACAGGTGCCTAAATCTAGACACCAAGATTTCTCCCCAAATAACATACGATTTAACATCCGCAGAGGGATGAGATTCTGTTCTAAAAGCACATTCACATCTACCGTCACGACTGATCTGCACAAGAAGTGTGAGAGGGAGACAGGCATCACAATGCCCATTTTACAGATACAAACACCGAAGTCCAGGAAAGTGAACTACTTTGCCCCACATTTCCCAGCTACTAGGAGGGGCAGAAGTAGGGTTTGAATCCAGGGCTCAGTAAAGGGTCCAACGCTTATGCCACTTTCCTGAAATGTGTTTTGCAAGGGAAATAGGACTTTGTCTCCTATTATGATGAGTTAAATCTGAATTTATGTAAATGATAAAGAGTAAGAATACATAGTTTCTTTAAGTCCCAGTCAGAAAAGCAAGCATAATACTGGAATGCTTAAGTATGGAACATATAAGAAATGTGATGCTGTCATTTTGTTGACTGATTTTTTTCCCATGGGATCAGTCCTGTACTCATTTTAGTTCAACCAACCTAGAACTGGGCAACCGCTATGTAGCAAGCAATGTGCTAGACATTGAAGACACAAAGGGTTAAATTCCAGCCTTTGTCTCGATAGTCCTTTGTGGAGACAGACAAACAAACAGGTAATACCCCACAGTACTCTGAATGCTGTGATAGAGAGGTACACACAGGCAGCTAGGGGAGGGGTTGGGTGTGTCAATTAAGAAAGATTTTCTGCAGAAGGAAACATCTAAGATTAGTTTTGAAGGATGAATAGGAGTTCTCCAAGCAGAAAAGAGGGGAAAGGCATTCCAGTAATGTTCAGAGACATAGAAGACAACAGGAGTAAATACAGTTTCTGCTGACAGACACAGGGGCACTTTAAAGCAGAATAGCATGTAATCATAAAGTTCGCATTGTGCTTGCCACGTGCCAGGCTTCTACGCGCTTTACATGTACAAACACATTTAGTCCTCACACCCACCCTGGGAGGTATGTGAATGTGTCATCCCCAGTTTTGCAAACAGACAACTGAAGCAAAAAATATTAAGCAACCTGGCCGATAGTCCACGGCCCATGCTTTCAACACTGTGCTATACTGCCTTTCAAAAAGGTGGGCATATAGCAGAGAGAGGGGGAAAGGCAGAGGGAGAGGGAGAACACAGGAAGCTTCCAGACGAACAGAGATGAGAAAATTTTTGGAAAATTTATAAATTTTAGAAAAAAATTAAACCAATAGAGGGGTTTTATTCTGGAAAAGTGGGCCGAGAAGGCAGATGAAGAAAATGAAACTCAGTATTATTAAGGAGCCTACAAATTAAATTCAAGTAAGAATTTTCTAAGCCACATCAGACCTGCATCACGTAGGGGGCTTGTCAACGAACCTTCCTGCAGGTTCTGCTCCCCATAAATGTCTTGAGTAGTTAGAATCCTGCCAGGTTATTAGGGCAGCACATGAGGAAGGTACATGAGTTTATTGGAATGCGTGAGCCCTTTGAGTACAGATGTTCGATAAATATTGGTAACAAATCATAGTTAACGCTACAACTAAGGTTAGTAAGATTAATTGGAAACACCTTTAATGTTACCATAGTTGTTATGACTCATGGCTAACAGGTGAAAATTCAACAAGTAAAGTTTTACCCTTTTTCTCACTTTTAAGAACGTTAGTGTAGATAAGCTGTCACTAGCTAATAAGAAGTTCAAATTTGCAGTCTACTTCTGTCGAGGAAGAAAGAACTTTGTGATATGTATTCTAATTGCTAATCTTGCCATCATTTTATCGTAGTTTTTCAATGCTAATTTCCTCTCCATATTCACTATTTCCCTTTAAACAATTTTACTGCACTCTATGTATCTTTGAAAATGCCCACAAATTCTTTTGCAATGAGGTAAGGTATAATTAAATACATACATAAACCAGATGTTACTTGAAGACCCCTTGGAGGGTTAGTTAAAATTAGTTTACCCCTGATTGGAGGACCTCAAAGAATTCCCATGATTTCCACACTCTTGTGGCCCACATCAATTCAGGCCCACTTATTCACTTTTCTACTCATTCTTTCAACAAGCATTTTACTGACCATCTACTACATCCCAGGCATTATTGCAGGCAATAGCATCACAGCCACAGGCAAGCCCCTGTCCCAGAGGAACTTACATCCTAGTAGGTGAGAGGCAGCCAAAGAAGTAAACAAAAATAAAAGAATAACGTGCAAGAAAAGATAGTTTCAGGGAGTGAAAAAGTTTGATGAAGAAAATGAGACAGGGCGGTGTGAGGCCCTGTGAGGCAGTGAATTTCCCCTGGGAGGTCAGGGAAGTCCTCCCTGAAAGGTGACCTCTGACTGGGACCCAAATGGCTAGCTGGATGGCCTGCAGATCCTGGGGAGGAATTGCGGGCAAAGACAACCACCAAGCCCAAGGCTCTGAGGTCGGGCCGAGCTGGACGTGTTGAGGCAGATGCAGGGAGGCTGTGTAGCTTAGGTTCGCTGCGCTCGGGAGAGGGGCTGGTGATGAAGATGCGTGGCCAGCTGGGGCCAGGTCACGACAGGCTTTGTGAAAGACAAAGGGAGACGAGCGTTTATTCTTAGTCGGGGTCGGAAGGCATCTGCTTTATGGTTTTTAAAGACCACTGTTTCTGTTTTGTGGAAAGAAGATTGCAGAGAAGCAGGAGACCCATTAGGGGGCCCTTGCAATTGTCCAGGGGACAGAGAGTGGCCCTGGAACTACGAGGTACTGGGCGCCAAGATAGAAGTACAGTGGATTCTTGAACAACAGGGGCTTGAACTGTGCAGGTTCACTCGTGTGTGGATTATTTTCAGAAGTAAATACTGCAGTACTACGTGATCTGCGGTTAGTTGAATCCGTGGATGCAGAAGCATGGATGTGGAAGAATCTCGTATACAGAGGGCTGACTACAAATTATATGTGAATTTTCTGCTGCGTGGAGGGTGGGTGTCCCTAACCTAGGTACTGTCAACTGTAGATGGAGGTGGATTCAGTTTTAGAGATGCTGAGAGAGAGGCAAACCTCCCTCCTCAATCCCCCACCCACTCCCCTTGCTGACTTCTGCAAGAAATTCAATTGCACCAAAACTGTAACTTTTGGAATTTTACTTAAGATTCAAGGAGCCAGAGGGAAGGCCTCACTTTGGGGAACGTAGGGGCATCTTTGATAGGGCCCCCTTTGTCTCACTCTGCCCCCCTTTAAGGGTCTGTGGTGCCCACCCATGAGCCCTCCTCTCTATGCAAATCCTCTGGCACTTGTAATCCTATCCCCACTGCCAGCTGCCACAGAGGGAGCAAGCCCCTTTGCCTCAGTGCTGGTCGAAGATCCTTGCAAACGTATTAAATCAGATGGAAATCCACCCACAGTCCACATTAAATACTAGTTACATGTGAGTTGATTTGTGGCTGACTAGGTGATATGCTCTTACGGTTTGTAAGCATTTCATTAGACATTTATTTTTAATTTCTGGTTTTATTTTTCCGTAATCGATTTTCTTTTCAGGCCTTGAACATTCTGTGGGCCATTACAAAGCTCACGTCCTCTGTGCCCGTGGAGCTTCGTGATTCAAACGGCCGTGACCTGACCTGTCTGGCTGGCCAGGCTCACCGGCAGTGTGGTGAGTGACTATCTCCTCGTGACTGCACACGCACACGGAAGTACAGACTGCAGCGTCAGCCGGCTTCCGGGACCCCGCCCGTGACGTCAACACACGTTTCCCCACACACCTGTTACAACAGGACTTCCTGAGCCATCCACCTTCCTCTTACTCACAGGTTCGTCTCCACTCCACACTCTTCGACTCCCTGGACTTTGGGCGTAGAAAGGTCAACTCAGAGCTTGAGGTAGTAGAAATTCTGGGCCTTGAATTTTCCATGGCTCACTAAGGGTGACAGCATGGCCTCCACTCAAAGGCCCTGAGGCCAGAGACGGGAGCTGAGGGTGGAGCGCAGGCTGGGAAGAGAGAGGAAGAGGATTCAGGCCCCCCCCAGGTGCAGGAGTCTTGGGGCAAAGAGATGGAGACAAAGCCGGGAGGAGAGGGAGAGAGTGGAGGGGGCAGGACCACAGTGCAGGGCCGAGGCTGGGAAGTTGCGGGGAGGACAGGCCGGCTCCTGGTGGATTCTAGAAGGCAGCCTCATCTCCTCGGCTCCAGTAGGCACTGCAGTTTGTGTTTCAGCACTCACACAGCTCACCTGGGCCCACCCTTCCCGGCATCATTCCCACGCCTGTCCTCCCCAACTTCTTTGTCCAGCTCCTCTGGGAGATACAAGAGGTGTCCTCCCCACGTGTGGAGACTTTCAGACATGAAAATCACAGCAGATTTGGGGGCTGAACGTGTTAGCTCTGGAGCCAGACTGCCTGGGCTCAAACCCCGACTCTGTGCTCGATCACCTGTGGGTGTTGCCGAAACTCGGCCTCTGTTCCCCAGGGCTGAATAGAAACACGGAGCCAGAGTTTGGGGCGAAGTAGAAAAGAGTAGCTTTTATTGCTTTGCCAGGCGAAGGGGGCCACAGCAGGCTCATGCCCTCAAAACTGTGTGTCCCCCCTGAAGGGGGTAGTGGGGAGACTTACAGTGTCCAAGGAGCAGGGTGTGATCATCTCGTGGGCATTCTTCTGACTGGCTGGTGGTGAGGTCATTGGAAGTCGGCATCATCAAGCCTGTCTGGGGTCTACGTGCTTGTGGGCAGCGTACAGTTACCTTCTTCCACCCGGGGGGTTTCAGTATCTGCAAAACGGCTCAAGAGACATGGCTCAGAATATTATCTATAGTCCTTGAGGATGAACTAAAGGTCCATGACTTTGTTTAATGGCTAAAGTATTATTATTTTGCCTTGCTTGACTGTTTTCCTTTCTTTCTGCATTTTCTCACTTCTCTGATTAAATTTATTCTCTGACTAAAGTTTTTCTACAGACAAAAGGCAGGCAGAGGACGTGGGTGGGGATCTATTCTGAGAAGGCCTCGTAGGGTCCTGCTCGGTTACATGGGCCCTGGGCCTACTTCTCATCAGGCCTCAGTTTCCTCAGTTGTAAATGGGATAAATGGAACGGGAATACTTCCCACTTCACCAGCTTGTCGTGATGTCACCTGCAAAGTGCCTAGCATATAAGGACTCCACAAGTGCTTCGTTATTGTTACTTTAAAGTATTGTCGAAACAGGATCACAAAATTGTGGCATATATTAACGTTTACACTAACAAGTTATGATTTTAACTCAAAAACCACAATGGTATATAACTGTGCTATTCTCAGGTAATTACAAGTTCGTTTGTTTTTCTTTAATTAATTCGCAGCACCTGAGAGGTGGTGTGGGCACATAATGGGACACAGATCAGAGGTGAATGAGAAGCATCTGTGTCCTTGACTCTATAGTAAGCCTCATCTGGAGATAATGTCATAAATCTAAATTTGAGATCCTTTGTGAATGTTTGTCTCCAGGCCAAACGCTTTTCCTTGTCCCTCTGTGACCCCCATTGCCACTCCCATTCATATCTTAAAATGACTACAGCAGGTAAGTGTGGGAGTTGGATTAGACTCCACTTCCTAGGTCTCTGATTTCAAAATTAGATTAACAGGGTACGAAGAGATATATTCTATTATATTCTATAATTGGGAGATATATATATATATCTTAAGATGCAAATGTAGAGGGAGAAATGATGCAAGGCTAAAACTCATATGTCCTATAAACAACTGAAGTCAGACCAGTCTTTGAGGAGGTGAAGGCCCACAGGTCCCGGCCACAAGAGAACTGTGGGAGGAAAGGCAAGCTCTCTCGACCGCACAATTTTGTTATAACTCATCTTGTTTGTGTGCCCAGCAGAAGCTGTGTGTAAGACTAGCGAGGAGTGGACGATTTTCAACCAAACGGTACTTCAGGGCTACAACATGACTCTAAATTACAGCAGCCCACAAAGTAGGAGCCTGAGGGGGACGCAAAGTGAACCCCGCCCCACGGTTTCCCCTGGAAACACCAGTGCGTGAAGGGCTTTGCGGCTGCTACCCAGGGAATGTTGCTTGCAGATCTTTAAAAACAGGAGCCTTGGCAGCTCTCTGGGCAGCTGAGATGAAAGCCTACCTAGACTGGAGCAGACTGGCTGACCTTTCAAAGGCCCTTTTATCCTTGAGCGCCTGCTTTTGATGTGGTGCTGAGTATATTTCAACTTCCTATCAAGAAGAGTCAGAGATCATATGAAAAATAATGTCGGGCTGTACACTCATTCCCTCATGCATTTTTAAAAGGTTTTATAAATGGATAAATATTAGAGTCCGTTGATAAATCATAATTTCAACAAGATGAGAAATTTAAATGTGTCTGTTTTGCAAATCTAAGAGTTCAAAATTCCTATGAAGGAATACCTGAGGGGGGAAATGCCATTTTTTAAAGGGGGGAGACAAGTCATTGTTGATCCCCCCCATAGTAGGAACAAAACACATTTTTGTTGCGTGAATGAGCTATTAAGGAGCACAGCTTTTCATGTCTTAATGTTTATTATTTTGGAGGAAATAAAGTCAATGGATAATGATGACAACTTTAAAAAATTAGCTGACATTTATCGAATGCACTTTATCTCAGTTACCTATTGTTGTGTTAAAAACCGCTAGGAAATGTAGTGGCTTAAAAGACTATTTTATTATTTCTTAGGAGTCTATGGGTTGATTGGGCTCAGCTGGGTGTACTTCTGCTCCACACGGTGTCTTTTGGGGCTGGAATGTCCAAGATGGCTATCTGGAGCCTTGGCCGGGATGGCTGGAATGGAACAGCTAGGGTTTCAGTGGGCATTTATCTTTCTCTCCGGGGATGGGGGGGGTCTCTCCAACAGGATCGCCTAACTTCTTCATATGGTGGCTCAGGGCTCCAAGAGCAAATGTCTCAAGGGGACAAACCCCTATGTGCAAGCACTAATTAAGACTCTGCTTCCATACCACTTGCTAGTAACCCATTGGGCAAAGCAAGTTATCCAGCCACGTCCAGAGTCAGTGTGGGAGGGCATTACACACAGGCTTAGTACTGGGAGGCGTGGTTCACTTGAGGCCACCAGTGTAAGTCAACCACACAACCCACTTGCCATACCTGTGTTGGACATTTTACATTAATTTATCCTCTTTAAAAAATAAAATACCCTATAAAGTGGATACTACTTATAATCTTCATTCTAAGATGAGAAAACAAAGGCACACAGAGGTTATTGACTTCATTACCCAAAGTCACACTGGTGAGAACTGACAGAGCTGGCATTGAATTCAAGCCATCTAACCCCAAAACCTGAACTCACAAGTCTTAAAGCAGAAGCACAAGAATAGGAAATTATTAACTTCCAAAAGTAAATAATATCTCAGAAATATTTAGGTAATATTTGATTTAGAAGTTTATACATTCAGTAGCATGTATGAGAATTTTGTCCTCCTTTTTTTTTTTTTTTTTGCGGTACGCAGGTCTCTCACTGTTGTGGCCTCTTCCGTTGCGGAGCACAGGCTCCGGACGCGCAGGCTCAGCGGCCGTGGCTCACGGGCCCAGCCGCTCCGCGGCACGTGGGATCTTCCCGGACCGGGGCACGAACCCGTGTCCCCTGCATCAGCAGGTGGACTCTCAACCACTGCGCCACCAGGGAAGCCCTGTCCTCCTTTTTCTAACAGAGGTCATATGCATCTTATCTCCTAAAAGAACTGTGAACCAGGAGAGGTAAGAGCACTGGCTTGATGAGTTCCATTGACCTGGGTTAGAAATTTTCTTCTCCTTACTCACTGAGTCACTTGATGACTTAATTTCCTCAGCTATTAATTGGGAATGCTAATCTCTAACTTGCAGAGCTGCAGTGAGGATTAAATGAGATAATATAGTGAGCACAAAGTACCTAGAATGTTCTTGATGTATAGAAGGTGTTCATACCTATGTATAGCATACTGGACGGAGCTAAGTGTGATGGGACACATGGGGAGCAGATTTTAGGGGATTCATGCTCTCCTACATGGGCTCACTGGAGAGTAATCAGGGCGGTGAGTTTTAACCATAGCATAGGCTGTTACGCTCACCCACAGCTGAGAGGCATGGACCAAAACAGAGTGGGAGAAATTACAGGTCTGAACATCCCAGCCAGAAACAAAAGAAAAATAGACGCCACACTCCCCAGAAGACTCATGGCTGGTATCCTCACAGAACGAGTCTAACTGATCCAACCCAACTTGACCAGGCTCTATGATCTGCAAATTTAATCCGGTTCTAAGAATCTTTGGGGGCATCCCCCAAATTTGGAGAGTCAGGTACTAGCTGAGTACAGATCAATGATCTAGTCCTGGTCACCTTCCAATACAGAAAACTATTTTGGCTCTAGTGAAGATGTGGAAAAGGGGAGAAAGAAAACACAGTTCATCACGGGTAACTTTCCAAACCTTAGTTTCCATTGTCTGGCTATGCCCACAGCTGTCTGCAGGTTTTGAGGCAATTTACAGCTGGAAGAAACAGGACTCCACATTTCTTCCCTCGGGGTTTGAATGATGACTTTTTCCATGGTATTATGGTCACAGTTCTTCACATGAGTTATGGCAGCTTTAAATTACAGCCACAATATTATGGGAAAAAGGATAAATCCCTCACTGCCTTCTTTTATCTCCAAAGCAGTTGGGAAATGGGGAGGAGGCCACTTACCCAAAAGGAATAAAATGATGTTGGGGGATGTGTCTCTGTCAGAAGAGGCAGCTGGCAGCCGGCTTTGCTGAAATGCTCTCAAATGCTAACACGTTATTATACAAATCTCTCTTTCCCAGCTGCAAGAGGAAGGACAAAGTAAAAGAGGATAAGTGAGGAAGATGAGACCAGGGCAAACCCTCTTAAAATCTGCTCATTCCATTTAGGTCACTGGCGGTAACTGCGCAAATACTGCTCTCCAAGGACTCAGGGATACTCTCTTCCCAAAGCAACTTTTTGGTTTTTTAAAGGTAGTTTCCGATAATCCCTTAAATGTGTTTCTCACTATCTTACATGTCTGAGTAATCGCCGAGCGTGGTGCCTCACTACCATGGTATGATTTCCAGCATATTAACTAGGAAACTCGTGTGAGTTAATTTAACCTCATTAGGCTCAGTTTTGCCATCTGTGAAATGGACACCACAGCACATACATCGCTGTGTTATTGGGGAAGAGCCAGAAGAAGTTGTTTGCACCTTCCTTTCTCTCACCTTCCAGACTATTCACTCTGCATCCCACGTGCCCCTGAGATGGATTCTCTCCTCTCCATCATCTTACTGACGCATTCTCTCTCTCCTGAACCATGGCAGGGTCCCCTAACAGGTTTCCCTACCTTGGACAATAGAGAGATCTCCAGAATGCATACTGACCGTCCTTTGCTCGTTCCTGTTGGCTGTAGCATAAGGTCCAGACTCCAGAGCAGAGCGCCCAAGTCCCCGAGATCTGGCTGTGTGGATCCCCCTATTCTGCCTCCTCCCTCACCTCATTCTCTGCACACAGGTTCCAACTTAGTGAGATGATTGGCAGGTAGCATGGCCTTTGAGAGAGGAACAAAATCTATTTGTCAGATGGCAGGATCGAGAATCCAAAAGATTCTTGCAACCGTGTGGTCGAATGAGCACTGGCCAAAGCTGAAGTTTGGGGTTGTAGTTTTTGTACGGATTTGTGTTTGGACTACATATCATTGTCCTTCGAAGACCTTTAGCAGCCAAGGTTTCTTTCTGAACACGGTACATTCCCTTGTATTCTTCCCCCAGCTTAAGAATGTGTCTGCTAATTATAATTTAAAAGAAAAAGCAAGCAGTATTCCCTTGCTTTGATTAAAAAATTCCAAGGGGGCTTCCCTGGTGGCGCAGTGGTTGAGAGTCCGCCTGCCGATGCAGGGGACACAGGTTTGTGCCCCGGTCCGGGAAGATCCCACATGCCACGGAGCGGCTGGGCCCGTGAGCCATGGCCGCTGAGCCTGTGCGTCTGGAGCCTGTGCTCCGCAACGGGAGAGGCCACAACAGTGAGAGGCCCGCGTACCGCAAAAAAAAAAAAAAAAAAATTCCAAGGAATTCTAGTCCTGGGATGAGTCGGAGGTACTTTGAGGTGAGGGGAGCCAGTTCAGTGAGTGACAGCTCCGATGTAGCAGTGTGGCACACTGATGACACTTCTGGGGTCAAACAACCTCCCTCCACGTGTGCTCCTTCACTGGCATTACCAGTATTTCAAGGAAGAAGGAAAATTATCTGAATGGAAGGCTTCATGTGCTATGCAGAAAAGAATCAGAAGCTGAAGGGCAACTCTGAAAACCACACAAGAACAAGAGACTTCTACTCAGCAATAAAAAGGAACAAGTTACTGATGTGTGCAAAACCATGGATGACTCTCCAAAGCATTAGGCTGAATGGGAGAAGCCAGACACCAAAGGTTACATACAGCATGACTCCATTCATACGATGTTCTGGAAGAGGCAGAACTTTAGGGCCAGAAATCAGATCAGTGGTTTCTGGGAATGGAGGTGGGGGGAAGGGACTGACTCCGAAGGAACGGGAGGGAATCTGGGGAGTGATGGAGCTGTTCTGGGTCTGGACTGTGGTGTTATTACAAGACTGTGTCAAAACTCATCTAACTGTATACCGAAAAAGGGTGAATTTCTGAATGCAAATTCAAACAATTTGAATGCAAATTATACCCCAGTAAGCCTCGCTTACACATATGCACACACAGGAAGACTGATCAGCTGGCTAGAATCAGGGCTACCGGGGTGTCTAGGAAATGGCCACTGGGATGTCGCCTGTGTCATACATTATGATTTTGTGGCAGATTTTGTTTATAAAAAGAGTGGTGCTGCTAAAAACATTTAGAAACCCCTGGATGAGATTCATGTCAGTGGGGGCAGCTGAGGCTTCCTAAGAAAGCAATGCCCTGTTGTTTTTTTCAGATGTATCTTACTACAAGACAGAAACCAGGAGAGGGGGGAGAAAAGGCTATATATACTTACTTTCTCCGAGAAAACCCCCAGAGTGTTTTCTTTCCCTGGAATTGAGTCTCACTAAGAACTCTGTGCTTCTCTGCACTAAGGAGTAGAGGGTTGGAAGCCATCTGTCTTTGCCAGCCTGGACCAGCCAGTTGACAAGTGCCCCTTGGTGTGAGCAGGTGCAAGGGAGTGAGGCCTCTGTTCAGCCCAAACCAGCACCCGACGGGCTTTCATGGGGTGATGGGAACACAGCAGTAAAAGGACTTTGGAAAGTTTGTCGAGCCTGGGAAGCTGGCTGAACAAACCATCCCTGAAGCTGGGGTTTGGCTCCAGGTACCAGACGGCTCTCGTGCGTTCACCTCCATAACTCCTCAGTGGGAAAGCCCTTCCGTGGGCTGGCATCCCCCCTTACCTCAGTCCCCACATCTTGTTCTTGGCTTCCCCCGAAACTCCCAGTTCCCTGACCCAGCCCTGAAGGTGTTCACGTTTAAGTAAACTGTTAGGATTTGCTGAGACATTCTGGGACTAAGGGTAATCATCGGAAGATGAAATTCCTTCTTCCCAGCCTCTCTACTTCACATCACAGGTGCAGGCGGCTGGGTGCCCAGTGGTCCTTGAAGTCCAGACCTCCTGTGTCACCCACCCTCCCCAGGACTCAGCCCCCAGGGCTCAGGATGTGCCCTAATCCGACTTCATCTCCACCCTCCAAACCTTCCTAACAGCCTGGGGGAGTCGCCAGCCGATGCAGCTCCCATCAGCGGCCCCTCTTTCACGGCTCCTTCTCTCCCCAGATGCCATGCCAGTGACGGCTCCCCTTCCTTGTCCCCTCCAGGTGTAGGGCTGCTAACAGCTTCTCTCTAATGCCAGTTCCCACAAGCTTCACCCCTTTATTAGTTCCCTAGCCCTGACCACACCTACGTGAATAGTCCTTTTATCACGTTCTCTTCAGCTAAACCCTTTCATGGTTTAATCTGATTTCTATTAGGACTGTGGCGCTTACAACTCCCTGTCCCAAATTCTATGATGACTTCTCAGTGGCCTTAGGATAAAACCCAAACCCCCTCGTGCCCTCCCTCCCTGACCCCTTCTACTACTACTCTCCTCTGGTCTGCTAGGTTCCATGCTATTCAAACACTTCTCCATTTGGGGCCCTTTGCATCTGCAGTTCTGGAATGTTCTTCCTCCATATGTTGGTGCGATTGCCTCATTCTCATCATTATGGTGTTCATCAGGGGTCCCCTCTTCAGAAAGGCCTTTCCAGGCCTCTCTAGGATACAGCCTTTCTCCCCTAGATGTCGGTCAGGTCGTGCTCCTTTTTGTTTTTTGAAGAAAATAATTTATTCATTTTAAAACCAGGGAATTGACATGAAAGTAGCAATGTGGATACATGATCTAAAAAAAAAACAAAAGACAGGAGGAAGGAGGTGCTCTGCTGAATACGGCTGTTAAGCGCAGGGAGTGGCACAGAGTCAGGTGATGACTCCATCCCATTACCCCATTTTACTTTTTTAGCTTTATCGCTATCTAAAATCATATAACGTATATTTGCAGATGTGTTTGCCGCCTGTCTCTTCTCCATGCTAGTGTTAGTTCTGCCTTATTTACCGCTGCGTCGGTCAGGATTCCAGCGAGAAATCAATGATGACACGCTCGAACTGAGTCACCATTAAGAGAGTTTCCTAGAGGAACCATTTAGAAAGATGAGGGTGACAAGGGATAGCGCAATCCCCTGGGGCTTGTGACGCCGGGGTAATCAGAGTGCTCGCCAGAACTCTGAGAAGGAAGGTGACTGATTGGAGAGGGCTGGGCTGCCTGACAGGAGCTGCAGCCCTTGGTTGCAAACCCACAGCAACCTGGCAGCGAAGCGGGTTTGCTGGTACTTCCCTCCTCCCAATCTCCTGCCAGTGGGAAGCTGGAGGGCAGAGGTGTTGAAGCCATGCATACGGGTCTGTTTCCTGGGTCACAGAGCAGGGTGGGAAGCTCAGAGAGGGCCTCTGAAGGAGCAAAGACATGCAGCACAGCCAGTGGCCTTGCTGGGTGCAAGACAGGGCTTGGTATCAGGCCTACCACATTTCACGGCCCCAGGAAGCACCGTTTACCTGGTGCAATGTGGCAGCCCTGCCTGGCGGTAGCATCTCTGAGCAGGAGACATGGAATGCATCCATGAATTCCCGTGGGTTTGGCTCTAGGTTCCGGGGACTGAATAGGGAATGTTTAATCCCTCCATCACACAGGGCCATCAGGACAGGGAAAGGATCAGTGCGTCTTGGGCTTCCTGAACACAATTACCAAGTTCTCAGCCCTGGCCCTGTAAGATGGAGAGAGAGAATTCCTGTGACTGGTAGGCTCGGACATTCCGTGCCAAGGACATTTCTGAAGTTGGAGAACAATATCTATTTATGTGCAGCATGGAAACGGGAGCTTGTTTTGTATTGCGTTTGGAGGCAGAGAGGAATCAGGTAGCAAGCTGGCAACATTTCTGATTTTTCTTAGGCTTGGTGGGGGGTAGGAACAAAATCATCCATCTACAGGATTAGTGGCTGAATGGGGACGAAGCCAAGTCATTACACACTGCTGCCATCAACTTTTGGCAAGGTGGGGAGCTACTGCTGTGACATGTGGGCAGTAGATATATTTAAGTGGGTTTTAATCAGAAATCCCCCTCGAGTGCCTACTAGGTATGGGACGGGGCAAGAATTTGCAATGAAGTGAAGAAAGAGAGTTTGCCTTTAACAACAAACAGCAAGAGGAGCTGTAGGTACATGATTGAGACCCAATTACAAGAGGACATATTCCATCACTAAGGATGGAGTGGGAGATGCTTGTCCAAAGGGTTTAAACATTAAGCTAGAGAATATGATGGGATGAAAACTGCTGCCGAAATAGATTTCCCCATTTCCTCAGTGTAGGACAGATGGAAAGAGGAGGTGACCTGGGATGCTTGTGAAAATAGAGAAGCAGGGTCAAACAGGAAAGACTGCAACTCGGTCATCCTGCTTATGCCTGAGGGTTGCACTGTTGTGTGAACACAACGAGTGGCAAAACAGCTGTGAGCTCTGTGCTACTGCCTTTATCTGGTACTTTCAATTTCCCAACACACCTTTTTGTTTGATCCGTCCTATACCACTTGCATGAAATAACGCATCATTGCCTTCGTCGCTTTGCATTAGCTTTGTGACAAAAGGAAACCAATCGCAGACGCGTGTTAATTTCGAGTGGGAATTCTGCACCTCCCCCCCCACCCCGCCCCACAGGGGAAGCTGCAGCAGGCTTGTTGACTGATGACACACTGATCCAGCAAGAAAAGAATAGAGCAAGGAAGTACGTGTCCTCTGGAGATGGTAACTTCAAACTCATAATGCTGAAACTTGTTCTTTCTTGCCATTAGCCACCCTGAGGCATCAGCTGATAATAGATGGAGAAATTACTCTCTATGTGAAATCGGCATTTGATCAGGGGGCTCCTTATTCGCTCAATATGGATGGAGCCCTTAGCACGTGCTAGGCATGGAAGACACCAAGATGCATAAGATGTGGCCGATGCCCCCCACGGAGCTCACAGTCTAGTGTGTGTGGGGATGTGGGAGCCTGAGTAATGCTGTGATGGTGAGACTCACAGGGTGTTGTGGGACCTAATGGGAGAGGCTGCTGCTAGAGGCTGGGGCTGGGGCTGGTCAGGGTGTCTTCCAGGCCCACTCTCCACCCTGCTCTGTGCCCTGGGGCTGGCTCGTCGGGACTGCAGCAGTAGGCCCCCACGCCTGCTGTGTCCGCTTGGCTTCAGCCAATGGAGAGATAAAGCAAAAGATGAGTGGAAAGGAGGAAAGTCTGGGGTGCCAATTCTCTCTGGGATTTCTCCTCTCAGGATCATTGCAGACTGGCTGCCTCTGTTCCTGAAAGATGCAGCCCCTGACAGGTAGCCCTTGCCACACAACTCTTTCCTTGGGGTTCTAGAAACCGTCTCCTCCCTGGTCCTTTCTAGCCTCTGGGATGGTAACAGTACGACTAGCCATGGGGTACGGCACCATCAATTTCTGGTTTCCTTAAACCCCCCTCACACCTTTATAACTAGTCCCTTTACTAATTCCCCCTAAGTGCTCAGTGATAACGTGCTCTCTCCTTCCGGCTAGATCCTGACAGATAGGGAGGGTTTCCAGAAAGAGGTGATGCCTGAGTTCAGTGGCAATGGTGAGCAGAATCATTTGGGTGAAAAGGGAGAAAAGGTCCAATCAGAAGCAACAAGCAACCACTGCAAAGACACGGAGGGCAGTGAGATCACAGTGTTCCAGAAGCCAGGGAATGATCACTGCACTCTTTTCCCTTCATGCTGGCACCAAGTCCTGGACTTTCTACTTCCTCACCATCTCTCCAACCTGCCCGCTTCTCTCCATATCCACCACCTCCATTACTATACCAGCTTTGGCCTCATTCTCATATGCATGCTAACAACCCTCCTCACAGCCTTCAGGGTAAATGCAAACCCCTGCGCAGGGACCCCGGCCCCTTCTCGAGGATCTGGTCCCTGCCTACCTGTCACCTGCCCCAGCCAGACTGAACCTGCTGCCTTGGCCCCCAGGGCGGAGCACCCTCTGCCTTCACCACTCCACCTCCCCCCATTTGTTCTCTAGGCTCACCGTCCTCATCCCAAGGGAAGCCTCTGGCTTTACCCACCTGCCCTCAGGGACGAGCTCTCCTCCCTGTGGGGTTAGGTATCATTGCCGTGTCCTGGGCTCCCATAGTACTGCATGCTTTTCTGTATTTTCGTCCTACTCACAGAATGCACAATGTTCCGTTTGCTCTTCTGTCTCAAGCTGTAGGCATCTAAAGATCAGGGACTGGGTCATCTTCTTTATACTCTGGCATGTTACACAGAGCACGGCATATAGTAGGTGCTCAATTAATGCTTGTTGACTAATGAAGAATGACAGTTAGTTCATTCACTAGGAATGGAAAGTGGTGAGCAAGGGAGCGAAAAGAGAAGGAAAATGAGGTGAGGATGGAGGCAAGCCAGAGCCACATGAGAACAGGCCTGACAGGCCAGGTTGGAGAATATGGGCTTTATCCTGAGGGCAATTGGGAGCCATGGAGGGTCTTAAACAGGGGTGAGGACCAGACCAGATGGGCATCTCCGGCAGCACCTTTGAGTTAGACAATCGTGGAAGACTAAGATGACAACACTGGGGACAGGAGGCATGCCGGTCTTTGCCGAGGCAGGGCAGGGTGAATGGAAGAGGGATCCCCAATGGAAGAGCCTTTGAGTCCATGGGAATGAGTAGCTGTGCCTTAATTTCATATGCAGAGGCAGAGAGGTAGGTGAAATTCTGGCCAGGGTCTTGACCGTCCATTCACAAAACATAGAGCCCCTCACCGCTTGTAAAACTTCAGCCCACAGAATAGGAGAAGCCTACAAGCTTGACCTGGGGCACAGGAGTCAAGTGCACAGGCTTTGGGATCAGGCTGAGTATGAGGCTTCACAAGGGCAGGGACTTTGGTTTGCTCATTTCCTAGTGTCCAGGACAGCGCCTGGCACACAGCAGATGCTCAAGAAGTATTTGTGCAATGAATGAAATCCCAGCCCCACCATTTATTAACCGTATGAGTTTGGCTTTAATTTTGTCCCAGGATGCCTGGGTTACTTTTTCTGTAAAATGAGAAATAATTGTAGTAATTAACACAGAGGGCTGGTGTGGTGATTACATAAGAGTAATTCACATAAGCGGATTCCTCGGACTATAGCAAACTCTCAATGAATAGCACAAAAGTAAAAACCTGGCCAATTCCAGAAGGGGAATTTCCCTCTAGCATCACATTTCTTTTAACTTTCAAAACTCAGATGGGCACCTTATCCATCAGGCACAGTTCCTACAAAAAGATTTTATTTCTTTTAAAATCAGAAGGGAAAGTAATAAAATAATGATGAATATGTAATAATAAATCCAGCCTGGATTAAATTAATTTTTCTATCAATGCAGTTTGTAAAATATAGTTTTAAGTCTTTTCTTTAAAGTGGAGGAAAGCCCCAGGAAGGCAAAAATGCCTAATGGCCAGGAAAGTCATCTGTTCCTATTTCTCTCATCATCCTGCTCTTACTAATCCGGTGGATAATTTGCTTCAAAACTTGATTATTTAAGCAGCTACTATAAGGCAGATACAGTGCTATGCAGAGTGAAGTCTAAAGAAGAGGGAGAGAGGCTCTTTGAACTCAGGGTTCTCACCAGGCACAGTCCTGGGTGACGGAGAGGCATAGGAGGAGAAGAATAAAACGATGGAATAACCCAGAGAGAAGTACTCTTTCCTCAAAAAGCTGATGATGTGGATGAGTGGGAAGTTCCTACCACATGATCCGAGCAGGCTGAACTCTGTGTGTCTGGAGGAAGGTGACACAGCATTGTGGCACCGTATCCAGTTTCCAAGGCAGGAGCCAGAAGCTAAAAAAAAAAAAAAAAAATTAAATATATAGTTGATAGGACACAGCAGTAGAGGTATAACTTTCCCTCTTGATACATTTGTAATGTATCATGTCAGAATTAATCTTTTTTTTAATAAATTTATTTTTTTTTTTATTTTTGGCTGTGTTGGGTCTTCGTTTCTGTGCGAGGGATTTCTCTAGTTGCGGCGAGCGGGGGCCACTCTTCATCGCGGTACGCGGGCCTCTCACTGTCGCAGCCTCTCTTGTTGCGGAGCACAGGCTCCAGACGCGCAGGCTCAGTAGTTGTGGCGCACGGGCTTAGTTGCTCCGCGGCACGTGGGATCTTCCCAGACCAGGGCTCGAACCCGTGTCCCCTGCATTGGCAGGCAGATCCTCAACCACTGTGCCACCAGGGAAGCCCCCAGAATTAATCTTGATTTTGCTGAGACACCTAACGTATAAGCTCGAAAGAAAAACAGTAATAATGTGTAAAGTGTAAAGACATCAATGACTATCCAGATAAAATTTCAACCACTTGGGCAAACAGGAAAATAGAAGGAAATGATCAGAATAATACAGTAAATGTTCCATCATCTCCAGGATGGAGTGCTATGGAAACCTAGCTATAGTTTATCGCTAGGGGATGGAATTGTGAGTTATTTTATCTTTGTTTTGCTAATCTCTCTATTTTCTTCTATTTTCACAATGAACACCTGCAAATTTTGTCTCTAAAAATCAATACAATTTTCCAAACTCAACTATACAAACTATTATGTCCCACATTGAGGAATTTCTTTGAAGAGAATAATTAGAGGTACATGATGAGGTCGTTTACAGAACTGAAAAGTTGAAATAAGCTAAATATTCATCAGTATAGGATTGATTACATACATTTTAGTTTACCCTTACGTGGTCATTAAAAATTATTATTTAGAGCTATGTTCATTGCTGTGGAAGACATTCACAATATATTGTTGAATATAATGTATAAAAATGTCTGAAAAGAGTATGTGTGACATCATTTCTTTTTAAAACATTTAAAATGCTCTTTTAATTTTTTTTTTTTTTTGGGCTGCGCCTGTGCAGCAGGTGGAATCTTAGTTCCCAGACCAGGGATCGAACCCGTGCCCCTTGCAGTAGAAGCTTGGGGTCTTAACCACTGGACCGCCAGGAAAGTTCCTCTTTTTTTCTAGTCTTTTTAAACTTTATCCTTTTATTCTTTATTCTTTTCTAACTAGAAAAAAAACAATCAAACTATTTCTACTTTTAAAATTAGAGTAAAAGAAGATTGTCAGTTTTAAGAAACATTTCCCCTGAACAACATTTCTCTCATTGAAATCCAATGTGATTTTGAAAGAATACCCCCAAAATGCCATTGCCACAGATTTGACATCTCCAAGGTTTACCAAATCATTCCCCCATCAAACCTGCTTCCCCTCCCAGCTTCACTTATTGTAACCATTCTTAAGCTCAGAAATTCAGGCACTTGTTTCCCAGACCAATGAGATGCAACGGCTGTAACAACCGCATGGCAAAAATGAGGGTGTGTTTAGGATGGGCTGAAGGGAAAGGTGTGCTGGGCAGGAGGAAGGACATGGACCAAGGCTAGGAGTTGAGAATATGCACATCGTCTTTGGAAAATAGTGGTGAGAACTTGGTGGATGAGTGAAGAGTTTGTGAGGGGAATGATGGGAAGTAAGATAAAGTGGGCCAGATAGGAGGGTCTTGTATATCAGACCGAGGGGTCTTCAGTTTATCTAGGTGATGGGGCCATTGAGTTTTTGAGTAGCAAAAAGACAAGAGGTAATTGGAATTTTAGAAAGACTCATCTGAGGGCTGAAAGCAGAAAGATCAGTTTTGCTACTGTTCATATTCTGGGATGAGAAGCCTCTGGATTAAGACAGAAGCAGTGAGAGAGGAAAGAGTGACAAATGAGAGACTTTCTGTACTAGTCAGGGTTCTCCAGAGAAACAGAGCCAGTAGGAGAGAGAAAGAGAGAGAGAGAGAGAGAGAGAGAGAGAGAGAGAGAGGTGAAAGACTTATTATAAAGAATTGGCTCATGTGGTTATGGAGGCAAACTGGAGACCCAGGAGAGCAGATGGAGTACGTTCCAGCCTGAAGGCCAGTAGGAATCAAGACCCAGAAAGAACTGATGTGTCCGCTCAAGTCCAAAGGCAGGAAAAGACCAATGTCCCAGCTCAGAGACACTCAGGCAGGAGGAATCCCCTCTTACTCCCTTGAGGTTTGGCCTTTTATTTCTGTTCAGACCTTCCTTGGATGGAACGCAGCCCATCACACTTGGGCGGGGCGATCTGCTTTACTCACTCTACCCACCCCCATTCAAATGTTAATCTCATGTAGAAACAACCTGACAGACATCTTAGAATAATGTCTGGGCATCCTGTGGTTCAACCAAGTTGACACATAAAAATTAACCATCACGCTTTACAAAGGAAAAGCAATTTACTATTTGCCTTTAGGAGGTCCACCTGCGAGGAGTATGCCCTCAGGCTTGTCCCACCTCTGGGGAGACGCACGCTCTGACCCCTTTCAAACATAAGCCAGACACTCTTGCATCCCATAAGGGCAATGGCTGTGAGGTCAGCCCCTGAGCCCCTGGTCAGGTCTCACAGGGGTGGCCATCGCCCATAACCACAGGTACATGTGTCCGGACACCTCAGACCATCCCAGTGAGCAAGCATTATTGTTGTGTTCTCCTTCTACCCAATTTAAAGATAAGGAAGACTGATGCCAGAAACATTTAAATGACTTGCTAAAAGTCTCCCAGCTATTCAACTGTAAAGCCAGGACCAGGAAGGGAAATAATCTCTTGAGCACCTACAATGGATTAGGCGATAGGCCAGCTACTCATTATGCTTTATTGTGGTTAATCTTCACAGTAACCCTGGATGCTATTATTATCCCATTTTACAGATGAAAACACTGAGGCTTATAGAGATTAGGAATCTCACCCAAAGTAGGCAGGGAGATTTAGGATTGGAGCTCATGTCTGTCTGATTCTAAAGCCCTATGCTGTGATTCACTGGTATATGACAAGTCACACGAGAACAGAGGAAAAAAGTTAAAGACGACCAAGGGCAATAAGCCAACCCAGTCCAGATGATGGGAGTAAATGAGCCAAGAAATTCCGATTCACTCTTCAGTGCCTAAAAGGGTAAGCCCCGTTCTCCCACGACCCAGCCCTGCAGTTTAGCCCAGACCTGTCTCCTAGCAAGTTTCCTCGTCCATCCCACACACAGGCCTGTGTTCAAATCCTCAGTGCTACGCAGAACCACAGAAGGGCTGGACTTTTTTGATCACACCGGAGAGGAACTCAGTTGGGATTTCTGCTTTCAAAGGAACTGAAAGCAGAAATCCCAGCTGTCAGAGATGCTTACACTTTGTACGATTCCTATTCCCTTAAAAACCAAGCAGCCCTAACTCACCGGCTGTCTGACTAATTAGCAGAATATTCTTTGGACTGACAGAGCACGGAAGCCTCCAACAAAAAGGTGAGATCAGCTCTTTGGAACGGCTTTTTGTCTCTCTTACAGGACAAAAGGTCTGAAAGGAATGCTTTGCGGCGGAATTTCACCAGGGTCCTAAATATAATTTCTTCAAGGTGGAGAGATGAGTAGATGAAGAAAAACAAAAGAACTAGAAACTCCCTTGGGAATTTTGTTCATCTTTTCTGCTGGTTTCTCTCCTGTGCTGCAGAGGAGGGACGAGAAACTAAAAATCAATAGGTTTTGTTGGGACCACATTGTTCAGGTTTACGTTGAAATTAGACATCTGTTCCACCCCTCACCTGCATTTATCTAGTTTCCTGAAGGTTCCATTTATAATCCTAGGATCTAGCTACCCCAAAATTTGAAAATTAAAAACAAAAAACTCGGCTAACATTTGTATGACATAAAAATGAATCAGACCAACCATAATGAAAGGTATTCTGTCCCAGTAGATGAGGCTTTCCTATACCCTATACACCCAGGTCATGTGTACATTACCTACATTGGTCTACACTTTTCCCAAAAATGTGAACAGAAGGCTCTCTATGAGCCCCACAAGAAGCGATATTTTATTTTCCTGAATCGTACCTCTGAATCGGCACTTACGTCCACACAGGCAAGAGGAGAAGGCCTCTCAGTGAGACTAGGGGACAGAGAACTGTGTGCCTTAAGAGGGGGTTAAGTGCATATTCCTCTCTCTCCAGCGGATTTGCCTCGTCCCTACGTGCCGGCCCCTTTTGAGACGCCCCAAATAGAGTGCAGTTTATGGTAGACCTCCAATGGATAGGTTAGAGTCAGAGCCCGAGAGAGAGGTCGGGGAGATCGCTAGGATGGCAGCAGAGAAAAAAAAGCCAAATACGGAGGAACATCTAAACCCCGAGAACAGGCTGCTTCTGCAGTCCCCATGATAACGCTGACTTGGATCTGATTTTGCCACCGAGTTCCAGTAGGGCGGGAACAAAGCCCAAAGCGGTGTCAGGTGGCTGCAGTGGGAGAGGAGGCCGCAGCCTGCTGCCAGCTAATGAACTGGCCGGAGCGGAAAGAGAGAGCGTTCAAAGAAAGCAGAGAGTGGCGCCCACCACATCCTGCCAAGGCCTGATACGCCTGGGAGACAATGGGCGAAGTTGCAACAATTACCAGCAGCCCTCAGCCCCTGGGCGGTGGGTGGCACCGACCTATGACACAGCTAAGCTGTGAGTGCTTCTTTATGATGTTCCTCTGTAGTTGACACTCTACGTCGTAAAAGACACTTTTCTGTTCTTTGCCTCAAGAAGTCACCCACCTGGATATGACTCCATGGTAATGATTATAAAGCAGAATATACGTATTTAATGTATAGGTAAGCAAGAAGCCAGGGCCACTAATCTTCATGCTTGTTGCATGTTTGTTGCATGCTTGTTTGCATGGTTGCAAAAACCGTGCAGCAGTTTACAGAATGCTTAGTGCTAAGGCGACTCCAGAATTTCCAAACAGAAGGGGGCCAGGGGGCCAGTATGTTTGGAGTCTGGAAGCTGCATCTTCATGGCTCCTTTCACAGTACCGAGCAAACCTCAGTTGTCCGTATCAAAGAGCGAGTGGGGACTTTAGTCCTAACTACGATCCCCATCCCCCCAGCCGTCCTGCTTAGCTTAATCCTTCATTTCATCAGGATCCCCAATCTTATCCCACTCCCCGCAAGGAAAGCCTTGTTTGGTGTTAGCATTATACTCTCAAATCAACTTTGCTGATTTTCAATATGTTTACTTCAACCTCCAATTTAAATAGCAATACAAGTCAGCTTTAGCTCCTCTCTTTTGAGCCCACCCTCTCCTTTCCATCCCCTGCAGTCCCAGCTTAACATCAGGTCCCCCTCAGCTCCCTCCTAGACTATTGTAAAATCCTCCCACCTTCCTCCCATTCATCCTGATGTCTGAAGGGACTCTCTTAAGGTATATTTGAGACAGTCACTCCCCTTCTGGAACAGCTCTCTGCAGTATCCGGTCTGAATTCCCTAGCGTGACAATGTGACCCCTACCTACCATTCTTAGAAATGTGAATATAGTTCTTTCAATTTTTGTGGAGGTTAACAATGTAATGAAGGCCTTTGTAAAGGACCTCCAGAATGAGGGCCTGCTGAACACTCTTCAGCATTTTGCAGCTGCCCAGACTACTTCCTTTTCCAGGGAGCAATCTCCGCCCAAGAAACAATGAACTCCCTTAGGATCTTCCCAAGGTCAGTCCTACAAGGGGGTGTGGCTTCAAATCAGGGCAGGTCACAAAGACATTCCTTTCCCAGGTAAAATACCTTTACCCTGGCAGCATTTGCATTTTAACATTGGAGAAAATACAAGCCATGAAAGAGGAATAGAAATACTGGGGAGCTTCCGTCTCTTGGTAACGTCAGGCCACTGAAGGAGACTGCTTACCTGTGCAGTTTTCCTTTGCAGGTGACTTTTTCCCTGGGATGAGTGAGTGCTTTTTTGAACCCTAACCAAAGAGTTCTTTGGAAGAGCAGCCTCAGTGCCCCCGGGGACTGAGAGCCTGAGGCTGCAGGGTGGGTCCTGGTCCCAGGAGCACATTTCTTCCGAAAGATCACGCTGGGGGGCCTTCTACCAGGAACACTTCTGTGCCTTCTCCTGGCACCACCCACGCTCAGCCAGCTGTCTTACTTTCTCAGAAGCTAGAGAACAATCTGGAAGGGCCAATTTTGTGAGTTTTCTCCAACCTCACAGATGAATTCAACAAAACCTTTAGCAGAGTACAAGAAATTCTGACCCACCTCCCATCTTTTTTAGGGAAGCTCAAAAAACAAATCAAACATAAAGTAATGGCATTCTTACCATTCACCTTCCGGACATGGTTACTGGCCTTGCATAACTTATGTTCGGTTTTTGGTATGAGCTGCTGCTTCCAAAGGGATGCCCTCACTCCAGGGGACTGCTCTTAAGTAATATTCAAAACCACCATCCCTAGAGAAGCCAGTAGGATTTATTTTCTAGAAGACCCAGTTCCTGAAATGAGAGGCCTGTGTAGCCCATCATAACTCCTCCTATAGGCTTTGCTCCCTTCACCCTTCCCTAAGGCATCAATTAAAACCATGTCAAAAAATAAAAGCAGAAAATCCCATTCAGTTTGGCAATAATAACAATAATAATAATAAATGTATTTTTCATGTATCTGAAATCCAGTAGTAATTGGTGTTGCAGGTCAGGTTTGATCCAGCTGCTAAGACAATGCCACTAAAGTCATCACTCTTGCCTTCTCACAACATGGGCTCCACATGACACAAGCTGCAGCCCACCTGGTCTCATACCCTCCACCCCATGGATACAGCCAAGGTGAGGAATGGGTGCACAGCCTCAGTTACTCTAATAACTTAGCATAAACATAAACCATCCCAGTCTGTTCCAGACCATCCCCCTTTGGTCCCTTCCAGTTAGCTGCCTGGCTTCCAGCTCCAGCCCGTAACGAAGGGAAACACTGGTAATGAACGTGATATCTGCTTTTCCACTGAGGGCTTCTCCAAGCAAGTCACCTCTTTGCATTTCTCTCTAGGCAGCCCATGCAGAGACGAGCTCTAACCAGGATAGGATGAGAATAAGCCCCTGAAAGCAGGGCAAAGACCTGTTTTCCTGTTCAAGTTCCCCAGACGCTCATGTGGACTCCCTTCCTTCTTTGTAGGCATCTGGATTCATGAGCCTCTTCATGTCCCCTTGGGGCCCACTGCCCATCCCTGTGTGATGTGCCCTAGTCTGGGCACCATCTCACCCCACTTCACTCATAGGCCACATCAGAGCTCAGCCTGACAAGCCCACAACTAAGGCTTCCTCTGACCCTCAGTAACAGCTCAGCCAACCCTGGGAACAGCTCCCATGTTTGTGCTACTTCTGTGAGCTGCATGACTGATGGGTCAATCAAGGTGCAGGTGCTCCACGTACCTGCCTGAAAATCTGCCCGTCCTCCCCAGCTCTGTCGCTGGAAAATCTCAATCGGCACACATGAGTCCTTTCCTACTGGAGCCCCGTATCCACTCCTTGACTTTTTTAAAAATTTATTTTATTTATTTATTTTTTTGGCTGTGTTGGGTCTTCGTTGCTGCCCGCGGACTTTCTCTAGTTGCGGTGAGCAGGGGCTACTCTTTGTTGTGGTGTGCGGGCTTCTCATTGCGGTGGCTTCTCTTGTTGCGGAGCATGGACTCTAGGCGTTCAAGCTTCAGTAGTTGTGGCACGTGGGCTCAGTAGTTGTAGCTCTCAGGCTCTAGGGCACAGGCTCAGTAGTTGTGGCACACAGGCTTAGTTGCTCTGCGGCACGTGGGATCTTCCTGGACCAGGGCTTGAACCCGTGTTCATTGGCAGGAGGATTCTTAACCACTGCGCCACCAGGGAAGCCCCACTCCTTGACTTTGAAGCATATGCAGCATCCCCAGGCACAGTGGTACCCCAGGATTCTGGCCCATGAAATTCCCTAAACCAGCCTCCTGTCTATTCTAATCCTAAAACCACTCCTCTTAGATTGACCTCTAGCTCCGTTCAGTATATCCTGCTTTCCTTCCAGCCCTCTTCATTTGCTTTTCCTCCTAAAAGCCAGAATATTTCATTAAAATTTCACACTCTACTGTCTTCTCCTATATTCCCATCCCAAAATTGCTGAAGAACAATATTTCGCCCCTCCCTTTTAATGTTTAATGTACAAGTAGTATTCTTTCCTCTGATCATTAACATGTTTGAAAATCCGGCTTTATATTTTTCACTGCATCTCATTGCTCTGTGGTGCCCGGCACTAGAGAGTATAAGGCTGACTCGTGATCTGATCCCCATGGTTCTACTTTGCACAAAAGATGTTCGAGACTTTAGAAGGGCCTAAAAAATAAATTTCCTTCCTTTGCATTGAGTCCTTGGGTAACCTTTGTACACACCCGTGTTATTATAGGTGAGCATCAATGCAGGGATTTTCTGAAGGAGATATTTGGATGAAAACAAATATAGTGAGGAAAGGGGGGAATTCCCTGGTGGTCCAGTGGTTAGGACTTCGTGCTTTCACTGCTGAGGGTGCGGGTTCAATCCCTGGTCAGGAAAATAAGATCCCACAAGCCACGCAGCGAGGCCAAAAATAAATAAAATAAAATAAAGGAAAAAAGGGATAAAATATTGCAAGCAGCCTCTTATTTTAAAAAAAAGAAAGAAAAGGAAAGGGAACCCTTGTACACTGTTAATGGGAATGTAAACTGGTGCAGCCACTGTGGAAAACAGTATGGAATTTTCTCAAAAAACTAAAAATAGACCCAGCAATTCCACTCCTGGTATATATCCCAAAAAACCGAAGACACTGATGCAACTGATACATGCACCCCAATGTTCATAGCAGCATTATTTACAATTGTCAAGACATGGAAACAACCTAAGTGTCCAACAATAGGTGAATGGATAAAGAAGATGTGGTATATATATATATATATATATATATATATAGTGAAATAATAGTCATAAAAAAGAATGAAATTTTGCCACTTTCAGCAACATGGATGGACTTGGAGGGCATTATGCTATGTAAAATAAGTCAGATAGAGAAAGACAAATACTGTGTGGTATCGTTTATATGTGGAATCTAAAAAATACAACAAACTAGTAAATATGGAAAAAAAGAAGCAGACTCACAGATCTAGAGAACAAACTTGTTACCAGTGGTGGGGGGAACATAGGGGCGGGGGAGTGGGAGGTAGGAGCTATTGGGTGTAAGATAGACTCAAGGATGGATGGAAAAACATGGGGAGTATAGCCAATATTTTTTAATAACTGTAAATGGAAAGTAACCTTTAAAAATTGTATAAGAATAAAAATTTTTTTTAAAAACATAGCGGACACTACCCTTTCTGAAGCTCCAGTCCTGGAAGTGGCTCTTGCAGTAGAACTCTAGGCTGGGGAAGAGACTCTTAGCACAGTGTAATTCAGGAGACAGCCTAGCAGGAAGGGATGGTGGTAACATAAGGACTGAGGGCTTGAGGTGGGCGAGGAAAGAGAGTGGGTGTGAGGGAGAGAGTCTATGGAGGATGCTGCCTGCCCACCAGGGGTGGTCACGAATGTGCCTGATGCCTGTGACCATGGCCAGGATCCGTGGCAGTGACTCGACCGGTGCCACCACTCCTGAACCTTCTCCCCCTGGTGCTCTCTGGATGGACTGGAAACGTCCTTGAACCTGAAGTGAACAACTGTTTGACCCTCCTCTGAGTCCCACCTCCCTTCTCTAAGAATGGCCAGGATGTAAGAATCAAGGCAGAGAAGTTTTACTAGCCTTGAAAAGAGTCAAAAAAGTCTGCCAGCCAGAAATGATGTCCAATTATCTCTCAGCCTGTTTGTCAGTCAGCATTTACACAGCTCTCCATAGTCACAGCGTGGGGAGCTGATGGCAGTCAGCAGTTAGCAGTCGGAACAGAGAACAAGACTAGGGTCATGGGTCCAGTTTTCAATTCTTCTTAAGATCCTGATTCATAGCCTGAATGGATCAGCCCCGAGCCCATTGCCTACAGGTCCAGGCCTCCTGCACAGTTGCAGGGCCGAATCCAAAACTTGACATCAGCTCCTCCTGGCCTATCAGGCTTGAGTCTGCAGCTCAACGATTTCTCCTTTCCTCTCATGAGTCCTGGCAGACACAACAAACAAATCAAATCCTAAACAAATGAGAATGCCAAAGCTTACTTGACCATTCAAAGGTCAATGCAATTATAAACATCTCTGTACTTTCGACTGACTGCTTCATTATTAATATGAAAGTAAAACTTGTTCTGAGCTCTCAGTGTGGTAAGTGTTCTGTAATGGCATTTACTGATATGGCCCTGATATAGAACACTTGGGAACAGATATAATAAATAAAGCATGTTACAAGTATGCTTACTTTAGGTTTGATTACTTTCCAGTCGGACAAGCATGGGTTTGAACGCTGCTTTGCCACTTGTTTGAAACGCTTCAATTCTCTGAGCCTCAGCTTCTGCATCAGAAAAACAAGGATATTACAACAACACCTAGGATTGTTGCAAAGATTAAATGAAATAAGATTTGAAACAGGCCTAACAGAACATTTGAAAATGTAACACGTGAAAATATAACATTCGAAAATATAAATAGTAGCTATTATTTATGCTGTGTTAAATAAAAGTTGCAGCATGATGTAATCAGAAGATCCAGATAAACAGAGGGACTCTTAAAAAGTTTTTTTCTTCCTTTTTGCAGTCAACAGTGTTCAGTGGGTACATACGCTGTACCAGACACCATTCTAGAAGCAGGAAATACAGTAAGGAACAAGACAGGTAAGGTCCCAGCTCTCCTGGAGGTTACCTGAGAACGGCAGGGAGACAACAGAAAAATAAATAATTCATAAAGAAGATAATTTCAGATATTAAACAGGGTGATACAATAAATAGACAGCAATTGGTGGGTTATCAGGGTCTAATTAGGGAATAAAGTTCATAATTGAGGTGACACCTCACAGAAGGAGGAGCCACAGGAATGTGTGTGGGGGGGGGAAGATAGAGGAAATGTCAAGTGCCGAGGCTTGAAGGGGGATCAAGCCTGGTCTGGTTGGAGAGAATGGAGACGACTTTTCTTAGAGTGTAAGGAGGGAGAAGGAGAATGGTGTGAGATGAAGTTGGAGAGCTAGGCAGCACTTTTGAATTCCTAGCTCAGCTCTGCCACCAGCAAGCTGTTATGTCTTCGATAGAGAGCTTGAGCTCTTGGAGCCTCGGTTTTGCCATCTGTAAACTGGGGGGAAGTGGTGGACCTTGGTATTGTTAAGGTCATTTCAACTCTATGATTTGCACAGTATATAGGTTGAATGCTGTGTTACTCTTTCTATGATGACAACACTGGGGTCAGTTATAACTCTTGCAAACTGCCTGGTTTTGTTTGTTTGTTAGTATTTTGATCTTTAGGAAAGGCTTACCCTGTAAAACCAACCAGGCCCCAAGATGTGGAACGCTTTACTCCCCTGATCTCAAAGCATCCTTTGAATTAGTTGTGGCCAAAAGACTAACTGACCACAGATGGTTTTTGGTTCCTGGTTTTGTTTTCGGCAAACCACTAGCAGCTTACAGACAGTACCAGGAACCTAGTTTTCAATTTTTTATTTTAATTGTTCTGTACTGTGTCTTCTTGACATGTTTCCAAACAACTGGGGAGCATGTATTAAGACACACAACTGAGTTTAGGAAAACTTTAAGACAGTTTCTGTTTTGTTCAATAGCATTAACTCACATGGAAAATCATCCTGAATGGTCACATGAGTGTTGAAATGCTCTTTGTAAATCTTCATCATCTGGAATACGAAGAAAACTTTAATGATATTCTAGTAGCAGTCTCTTCTCTGGGGATTGCATATGCAGTTGGTCCACCACCAGGACAAATTTAGCTTTAGGAAATGACAAACCATTCACCATCATCACCAGCGACATTGCTAATTTAAAGTCAGAAGAGACAACTAAATAAAATTCCAAGCCATCCAGATCAAGATGGTTGGCACTCATCTGAGATGCCTCTAGGGTAACAAATTTACACCAAAACTATGCTGATCAAATTAGTAACTAACTACCCTGCTTAAGAGGCATTTTTCAAGTCCTGGTAACTTCTTTGGTGAACTACTCCAGAACTTAAAAAACAACAACAAAAACTTTCCAAGTTCTTCCTTATGCCTAACCTGAATCCGTTATATTGATTTCCAGGTTGTTCCCTCCAATTCTGCCTATGTGGTGGAAGGTAAGTTGGTGATCTTGGCCTGTTAACCTTTTACAATAAATAGCAATAAAAAGCAACACACATAATGTTTACTAATCTAGGTTCTTGACAGAGTACTCATTTAATACTCACAACAATCCCGTGAGGTAAGTACCATTATAAACCCTACTTTACAAGGAGGAACACTGAGGTGCAGAGGCCAAACTGAGGCAGAGCTGAGATTTGAATCCATGGCATTTGACTCCAGGGTCCGTGCTTTCAGCCACTCCACCATTTTGCCTCTCTCATAACCTACCTAGGTTGCTCTTCACAAATCTACCTCTTTTTTAATTTAAGTGATTCATGAAGAGAAACCAGAAACATTCTTCTTTTTTCTCTCATAATTTGATAAATAAATGTATCATTTCCTTCTTCCTGAATGGAAGCCTAAGATCTGTGCTTTGTCTCAAAACGTTCAGAAAGTGTGTTTGATTTATTCATGCTTTGTCCTTAATGGAGAAAAAACCTTGCTGGGTCAAACTAAGCCCATGCATCTCCCACCATCTGACTGTTTCAGAAAGTGCGATCCAGCACTGGAGTTACAGTCGGAATTCTGCCTGTCCTCTGGGAGAGCACAAGAGGCCACAAGATTAAATGCACAGCTGAGGCTGGCAAAGTGGATTGAAGAAACCTGATGTGTTGTTCAGGTTTATACAAAAGCTTTAGAGACAATCTGGCTTTTCCTCTTCATTAAAATAACTGCTCTAGGCAAAGAGGTGGTAGCTTAATATTTCTGTTTATGTGTCTATCTACACCACACACACACATGCACACGCACACGCACACAAACACACACATCTTCATTTTTGTTTTCCTTATTGTAACTACAGTTATATTGTGATAATTTCCCGTTTAGTCTCCCAAGTGTCCATCATAAATAGAAGAGCCCACTCTCCTCATTGTCTGTGTCCTCAGCAAAATTCCAAACTAGAAACCTAAAATAGAGAATGTATATAATTTAAGTATATGAAAGATTATATTTGATATCTATCTATCTATCTATAATGGAACTGTATTTCAGGCCACAAACTTAGTGGCATAAAATATATAACTTTGTTTAGTCGCTTTATAACCATACTTGGTATATCTTATGTGGAAACACCTCAGTCGAGGGAAGTTTCCCTCTCCTTCCTAAGTTGCTGGGCCCAGGTATTGGGTAGCAGGAGGCATCTGGTCTGGGTCATTGTCTATCCAATGATGGCTATTCCTCCAATGAATAAAATCCTCATTCCTGTCTGCTATCCCATTGCCCATGCAGGGAGGCTGCAAGGCTCCCAGGGTTTGGCGCTGTCAGAGGTCAGGGCATAGCTCTGTGAGGCTGCCTGGGGCCATGTACCCAGCACTCCGGCACATGCAGGTGTTCCAGGTGACCCTGTGTCTGGCTGCCTCCCCAGCCTTCGAGTGGGTTGGAGGGGCAAGGGAGTACAGATGCTCACCACTTTCAGTGCCTATGATCTCATCCGTTTTTTTTTTTTCCACCCTTTTCTTCACCTTTTGCCCCGGTCTCAGCCTGGAGGAGGGAGCAGCCCTTGGTAACCCCCTGTCAAGGCACACTAGAGTTTAGTTAACCCCCCCTCACCTCCTCTCCAGTTCTCTTCCTTTTGCTCGCTCCCTAAACTGTGGATCTTTGGGGAAATGATGAGTTGCAGGGAAGACTCATTCTCTAGGTTTTTTTTATGATAGAGCACTTGCACTTTTGAGAGGCAAAAGACTTTCTCTGCTATAGGAGCTTTAAGCTGAGGTCTGTGTCTCATTGACGGCAACAGGCAAAAGGAAATGGAATGTGAGATACATTGGTCTTTTCATCCAGTCATGTGTACTCATTTAGGAGTATGTGATAAAGGCCTACTATATGTATCCCAACATGATATATACATATATGTATGTAATACGCAAGAAGTGTATTTACACATATAGGCATGATTCACCCATGTGGTTTTAGTCTAGGGATTGTAGCTTTTGGGAAAAATTAAACCGTGCATAAATACTTCTATCCAGTTTTTTTTTAATTAATTAATTTATTTATTTTGGGCTGTGTTGGGTCTTCGTTTCTGTGCGAGGGCTTTCTCTAGTTGGGGCGAGCGGGGGCCACTCTTCATCGCGGTGCGCGGGCCTCTCACTGTCGCGGCCTTCTCTTGTTGCGGAACACAGGCTCCAGACACGCAGGCTCAGTAGCTGTGGCGCACGGGCTTAGTTGCTCTGCGGCATGTGGGATCTTCCCAGATCAGGGCTCGAACCCGTGGCCCCTGCATTGGCAGGCAGATTCTCAACCACTGCACCACCAGGGAAGCCCTTCTATCCAGTTTTTAAATATTTAAGTCACAGCATTTTTTATTTATGTTTTTAATTTAGGGTTTGTAGGATGTTGGGAGAAATGGAGAACCAGAAGAGTAGAAAGATGATAGATAGATAGATAGAGATGTAGAGGTAGATATCTCATCACCAATTGCAGAAGCAAGTTTCTGACTCAAGCATGCTGTGATAATCAATGTATATAACCCTAGTCATGTCATTTAGCTTAACAGTCTCATTTTCATCATTAAGAGTTTAAAAGGGCTTCCCTGGTGGCGCAGTGGTTGCGAGTCCTCCTGCCGATGCAGGCGACACGGGTTCGTGCCCCGGTCCGGGAAGATCCCACATGCCGCGGAGCTGCTGGGCCCGTGAGCCATGGCCGCTGAGCCTGCGCGTCCGGAGCCTGTGCTCCGCAACGGGAGAGGCCACAACAGTGAGAGGCCCGCGTACCGAAAAAAAAAAAAAAAAAAAAAAAAAGAGTTTAAAAGTGTTCAAATACATGGCAAATATAAGATCACAGATTTCAAGTAATGAAGTTGACTGTGCTTGAAGTTTAAAATATTGGCTTATTCATGAATAAGACATTTTAGAACACTAATCAGACATAAAGAATTCCCAGTCCTTGCACCAGATGCCACAATTCAGTATGTTTTTCTTGGTATGAAATTGCCTTCGAGATGACTCAGACACACTTAGCAAAAAGTCAGATCATATAAGATCTTTCTAACAAACTGTGTGAAAGGAGTTATTGAAAAGGAAGCAAATCAATCTTTGATTGGATTGGGCACACCTTTAACTTATCACTACTAGTCTAAGGCGAGAATTTAATTTTTATTTCTCCCTAAACATGCAAAGAGAAGTATTCCTCCTGTGGTAGTTTTTGATTCCCGTGTGGAGGAGACAGCTGCTTAGAGAAAAGAGACCCGCATCTTTCTACATAGCCTGAACCGTGAAGGGACAATATTCCTCTTCCAGGTTGTTGGACAGGAGCCTGTTTTTGTTCCTGGATGTGTAAACATATTGTCACTGTAAACCCTAAGTGATAAGATTCATGGAAAAGATATTCTCAGGGGTTACCTGGGACAGACAGTAGGTGGAATCCTAGGGGAAGTGGCCTGAGGTAAGTGTGGCCACATTTAACAAGTAAAAATACAGGATGCCCAGTTAACTTTAAAATGCAGATAAATGGTGTAAGTCCCAAATATTGCATGGAACACCCCTACCAAGGTGGAATCATGTGAAGACAGGAAATGGCCCCTGGGCAAGGACTCAACAACCAAAAGAGTAAACAAGTGATCACTGAGGCCATTCTAGCCTCAGAAAAAAGCGGAGAGCCAAATTCCACCAAATTCCCGCCCCCACACACAGGATGCTGGCAAACTGAAACAGTAATGCTAACATGAGCCTACCTTGGAATTAACCTGAGCAGGTCGGCACGGCATCCAAGCAAGACCAAAGTGGGACAGAAAAGGAACAAGGGGCCTGTGTACCTAGGTTGCTGCGTCTGTCATGCCAATCTGTGTCTTTTCATTAAGTTTTCTTTAAACCATGGTTTATAACCATGAATTCAATTTCTTTAATAGTTATAGGACTATTCAAATATTTCATATTGGATGAGCTGTGGTAGTTTTATACTTTTCAAGGAGTTGGTCCATTTCATCGAAGTTGTCAAATTTATGCACGTAGAATCCTTCATAGTGTTCCCTTATTGTCTTTTTGATGTCTGCAAGGTCTGTAGTGATATCTCCCTCTTCATTCTTGATATTGGTGATTTGTTTCGGCTCTTTTTACTTTGTCAATCTTGCTGGAGGTTTGCCAATATTGATTTTTTTTTTTTCAGAGAACTGGTTTTTTGTTTCAATTATTTTCTCTATTGTTTTGCCATTTTAAATCTCATTGATTTCTGCTGTTCTCATAAATATTTTCTTCTTTCTGCTTGCTCTGGGTTTAATTTACTCTTCTTTTTCTAGTGTCTTAAACTGAAAGCTTAGAGACATTTCTTCTTTCCTAATATGTCTCTAATTCTATAATTTTCCCTTGAAGCACTGTTTTAGCTGATATGCTATGTTTCATTTTCATTCCATTAAAACTATTTTGTAATTTACCTGTGATTTCCTCTTTGACTGGTGGGTTTTTTAGGACTGCGTTTTAGCAGAAGCCTACATCATTGTCTACGCAGGCAAAGGTGAATGGAGAGGTGAAACGAGGGGTCTCCACAATCCCTGTGCAATGCCGGAATCCCACTCCATTGAGGAAAATCCTCCCTCTTTTGTGTTGGGGCGCTTCTGAAGGAACTTTACCCCTTTCCCATGGCCGGCTGGGTCCAGCCATCCAGGGCCAGCAGCCCTCTCAGTGGTCTGTTATGTCCCAGGCCCTGGGATATTTATTGTAGCTAAAGGCAATGAGGTTGGGGTGGGAGAGGAGGGTCCAGGTCAGGGACTGGAGAGGCGGGGATGGGCCAGGGCACATCCTGTGGGTCCTGTAATTATGTGTAAATATCTGTACAGTGGGCTGCTATCTGCTTTCTCTGTCCACTGGGTGTGCACTGATTTAGACTTCTCCACTTGGGGAGACTCTGTGAAACCGTCTGATGGTTTGTGTGGAAGAAAAGATAACCTGTCTCCCCGCACACTCCCCATTGGTGTCAATTGAATAAATGTACTTAACTCCAAAAAAAAAACAAAACATTAATTTTCAAATATTTAAGGATTTTCCAGATACCTTTCTGTTACTAAGTTTTAGTTTAAATCAATTGTGGACAGAGACCATAATTTGTATGATTTTAATACTTTTTAATTTGTTGAGGTTTGTACTATGGCCAAGAATATCGTCTATATTAGTGAATGTTTCATGTATACTTGACAAGCATGTGTATTCTGCTGTTATATCAAGTGTCCTAAAATTACCAATTAGGTAAAATATATTGATAGTGTTTTTAGGCCTTCTATATTCTTTTTAGTTTAAAACCTTACTTAATTTTTTAACTGAAATACAATTTAATACCATAAAATTCACCATTTTAATGTATACATTTCAGTAGTTATTAGTATATTCACAAAGTTATACAACAATCATCACTATCTAATTCTAGAACATTTTAATCACACCAAAAAAAAAATCCCATATCTCTAGCAGAGTCATTCCCCATTTACCCTACTGGCAACCACTAATCTACTTTCTGCCTCTGTCACTTTGCCAGTTCTGGACATTTCATATAAGTGGGATCATACAGTATGTGGCCTTTTGTGTTTAGCTTCTTTCACTTAGCATGTTTTCGAGGTTCGTTCATGTTGTAGCAGGTACCAGCACTTCATTCTTTTTTATGGCAAATGAGATTCCATTGTATGATATACAGTTAATCCTCACTATTCCCAGATTCCACATTTGCTGATGCATCTACTCACTAAAATTTATTTGTAACCCCAAAATCAATACTCACAGTGCCTTCATGGTCATATGCAAACATGACAGAGTAACAAAAATTTGGAGTTACCCTATGCTTTAGCTCTCATACTAAAAAGATGTGTCCTTTTCATAGTCTACTTAGTGCCATGTTTTTTTGTTTTTTGTGGGGTTTTTTTGCTTTTTTGTTGATGATTTTACTGTTTAAAATGGCCAAATGGGCAGAAGACCTAAATAGACATTTCTCCAAAGAAGATATACAGATTGCCAACAAACACATGAAAGAATGCTCAACATCATTAATCATTAGAGAAATGAAAATCAAAACTACAATGAGATATCATCTCACACCGGTCAGAATGGCCATCATCAAAAAATCTAGAAACAATAAATGCTGGAGAGGGTGTGGAGAAAAGGGAACACTCTTGCACTGTTGGTGGGAATGTAAATGGATACAGCCACTATGGAGAACAGTATGGAGGTTCCTTAAAAAACTAAAAATAGAACTACCATATGACCCAGCAATCCCACTACTGGGCATATACCCTGAGAAAACCATAATTCAGAAAAAGTCATGTACCAAAATGTTCATTGCGGCTCTCTTTACAATAGCCAGGACATGGCAGCAACCTATGTGTCCATCAACAGATGAATGGATAAAGAAGATTTGACACATATATACAGTGGAATATTACTCAGCCATAAAAAGATCTCTTCACCTCTTGGCGCTTTGCTCCACAGGCAGTTTTTCCCACACTGCTGGGGAGATTGCCTGCAGCAACTCCAGCCTTACACAATCCCTACAACTAGAAATCCTAGAATAAAATAGATACCTTCTCTCTCCCAGTGTCTGTGAGTCATGTCACAGGGAAGGCTAGTGCCCTGAAGGATTAATACTTCTGATTGGTCAGATAGTATCATAGGGAGGTGGGGAAGATCATGGGAGAACTTAGCCCTTCCAGGACCACATGGAATGTGAGAGGCATAGTGCCCCAAAAGGAAAGGAGAAAGAATACCAATCAGGTGAAATCAGCCAACATCCATGCCATCCTGAAATGCTCTGCTCTCCCTCCTGATGCTAACCCAGAAATCCCTCTTATTCACGCTATTCAAAAACTACCATCTCACGTGCCAACCACCCTGCATCAGTCTACCCAGAGCTCTCAACAGATCACATGTCTGTTTTGCTATTCCCCATTTTCATCGCCTCCTTCTGATTTAGAAGAACATATCAATCATTTACATTTTAATGTGATTTTTTCCACTAATGTACCATCTCCAAATAATATTTGGATTGAAAGCCTAAGCGAGTCATTCAAGCCTTTATTCCCAGCTTAAATTAATTTTAGCATAGGCAAACGGGGAAGGAGGCCCTTCCTTGTAACACACCGAAGTCCGGCAGTTGTCCATTTTTCCGTAGGCAAGCCATTGTCACACAGAGCCACTGATGTTAAACCCTTCTGCGGATCACACACCAGATCACCAAGGTAGGAAAACAGAATCTGACAGCAGCCTATGCCCAGAGAATTCCTTCCACAAACAGTCATAAGGTTTCTTTTAGGCCTGGGACACAGAGGCAGTCACTTTCCACAAGGGGATTTTCTAGGACTCAGAATGATCTTACCTTCTCTGTTTACCCAAACCAAATAGTTGGCTGGACCACATTTCATCTCATGTTGCCATATCTGAGCAGCCCTCTTAAATATCCTTGCACAATTCTTTTTTTTTTTGTTTACTTCCTCTCTCAGTCTTAGCAAAAACACTTTCTAAGCCCTCACCTTAGTCATTTTTGACCACTTAATGCCTCTTCTTTTATCTGCAAAGCAAATCTTTTGGACAAGGGCTGCCTACAGCTATGAAAGAGGGGAGAATTATATTGGCAGGATGATGGAGCAGTATCCCAGATGCTACAAACAGCAAGAATAAATGGAACACGACATTTCTTTCCCAGCACTGGGCAGAGGAGGCTATTATTAAATTGACTAAGAATTCATGCCTGGAGCAGCAGCCACGCACGAGATCTCCACTGCTGGGCCAACCTTTGTTTTTTAAATACATTCTGCCCACAGGTGGCCCAGTGTTTCCTCCAAATTGTTTCTTGTCCACAAAGGAGCTCACCCCTCACCCTCCCACTTTCCACCCCAAAGTGTTGCAAGTTCTACTTTGACCCTACAAGTAAGAAAAAAGTGTGGTTTTCTAGCAGAAGGAAATGCACTATGTATTCCTCTATTTCTTCCACATGCTTCTGGTTGTATTGGCATTGATTCATGTAGAGAACTTATTCCCCAGGGGAAAGACTTTGCTAATACAGGAATGCTAAACAATACACACATCAAGAGTTTATTTTCTTCATTCCGTTGGTGACATTGGCCCCCATGGGCCCATAATCAATAGGTGCTTGCTATTTCCTTGCTGTAAAACACTTTGCCATAAAATATTGCCTTCCCATCCTTAGGGCAATGTTTCTCTGTCAACCAATACCATTGTAGCTGGGGTCCCAAGGCAGCTTACGTTGTGTTTCCAGGAAAATTCAGGCCTGTCCAGGGACCTCTGGAACACTGTGGTTAAATAAGAGGAGCCCATTTGTAGGTCGTTTTGCCTGTGGGTCCAAGAAGCTAACAGGAGGAAACTCCTAAAAGAAGAATTGGCGTGTGCACTAATGTTGAGTGGGGGGTGATTTTGCGTACAGTGGAGGGCGCAGCGCTCACATTGCCCTCCGCATCGGTCTTCCTGATGCCCTCCACGCTTAGCTTTCCCCTATACCCCCTCTCCCCAGTCTGGCTAGAGCTGGGGAAGTTGAAGCACAAAAATAAAGGAGAGGCTGTATTGTTGGACCACTCAAGATGGCTGCTCTCTTGCTCTCTGTACATCCCCTGCTTGATCAGTCCCTGCTTCACTCACATGACTATCCAATCCTCTTAATTATAAGGCTTAATTGGCCCTGGTAACTTCTGTGCCCACCTGCCGTCAATTCCCCCTATAAAGGGCAGCCTCCTTCTCCCCTGCGTAATGAAGGTTTCTGCCACATCCTGCCTACGTTCTGCTGCACACTGGTGTGGTGTCGCTCCAGGACCCTTTGGGTAAGATGCCCCTGTCCAATTAACCCTTGAAGTGTCTCTCACTGTCTCTGGGCTCTTTCTTTGGTCCCAAGTCTGGGCAACTAAAACAGTTGTGGGCCTGTGGGGTGCAGCACAACAGAGATGTTTCACTAAAATTTCTGGAGAGCAGAAAGACGCACTCCCTCGTGGCCCGTGTTACAGGCCGTAACACAATTGGACAACAGTGTATTTTCCCCACTTCAAAGGGGACAACCTGGGAGCCCCCATTGCCATCCGGAGCAGTAGAAAGCCAAGGCCACCCGGCATAGCCCAGTGCTACCTGGATGGAGAAGTCTAGGAGGACATCGCAGGGAACAGTCGCAGGGAGCAAAGCCATGGAGAGAGGCTATGATCATGTCTCACTGAGGTTGCCATGATCCTGCATTATTTGGGAACAATTTAGTGGGGAGTCGGGAATGGGAAGGATGTGTATCTAGAATTCCTGGAATTCTGTGATTAGAGGCTCAGTCAATAAAAAATAACTTTATTACTAATTCTGTAACCCTATTTTCCCCTATGTTTGGTGTGGGGAAATGAGATGCACAGTTATGATAAAAATGCATTTGTTCGATCGTTTGTACTTCTTTTCCCCCAAAGATAATTTTGACTTTAAGTTACTTCATTTTCTAGGTCCTAAATGATCTGCCGTTTGGGATCGGTCTGGGTTTTCGTTGGTCCTGTAATGTACACCATTTCCAAGAGTCCCCTAGAAGTGTGGAAAGTCAAGGTAGGTTCAGAGATTATAATATTGGTTTCAAATAACAAATATACTTCCACTGGGAAAAAAAGAGAGCGGCCAAGTCTTCAGCCAAGCTTCTACTGGGTGTCCCTTTTATAAAACTGCAATTCGGATGCCTGCAATTATTTGCATTTTTGTTCCTAATTGCTCCTACCATTGGTGCAGCCAACCACTTTGGGGTGCAATTACCCCCTCGTGGGAGCAATTACAGATGAAAACAGTTCTGCACGTGCAGCTAATTGTGACAAAACAAAAGGCGGCTGGGGAGGACAATGTGCCTCATTAAGTCACAACTCCAGCTTCAAACGCGTGCCAGCCCCCAAAAGGCAGAACAGTGGGACGGGTACGAACACCTACTCTGGGTGTTATAAGCTGGAGCATTCCTTCCACTGTTTACTAATGTATTTTGGGAGGGTTAGATTGTACGGGTACGAACACCTACTCTGGGTGTTATAAGCTGGAGCATTCCTTCCACTGTTTACTAATGTATTTTGGGAGGGTTAGACTGTAGACTTCTTTAATTAGAAAAGAAGAGCTCAGCTCGGCTACACATTGGCCTTGGGCTAAAATGGGTTCTAGATACCAAATCAAGCCCAAGAGCCCTCTGACTAAGCACTCAGACTCTCAGATAATGCCAGCTTCTAATGAAATTCTTTTTTTTTTTTAACAAAGAACACTGACATATCCGTCCCACTGAACTATAATACACATCCAGGTGTCCCTCCCCACACCAACATAACGGCTTCAGCTCTAGTATTGGGAGTGAGTGATGGTTTAATGAGCTGACACATGCGGTCCGATGACCAGGGGCAGCGACTCTGATTGGCCAACTGTATCAAGCATTCTACCCAAACCATTCTAGGGTTTCCAGGCAGCCCTCACAGCACACAGTTGTTAGATCTCATTGCCTGATTCAAAATTTAGATTAGAAACGAAACATGGGAGTGTATCTAAGTCCACCATCACCCTGCGTCCCTTCTTCTGTCCAATTTACAAACGCACACGTATCCTACTGGACCCTCAGCTGTTTTTTCACGGGAGGCAGTGAAGCACACAGGTTCTGGAGACAGACTAGCTCAGTTTCCTGCTCTATAAAATGAGAACAGCAATAGCTCCTGCCTCGAAGGTTTAAGACAGTGACTAAAAGAGCTAATACAAGAAAAAACAGAGACCGGTGACTAGCACCCCACACACGTTAGTTGTTTTTATCATTACCGATGATATTTTCTTTTCCCCAAAGGGATTTTTTAAAATATATCTTTATTGGAGTATAAATGCTTCACAATACTGTGCTAGCCTCTGTCGCCCAACAAAGTGAATCAGCCATATGCACACATATATCCCCATATCCCCTCCCTCTTGCGTCTCCCCCACACCCTCCCTATCCCACCCCTCAACGCGGTCACAAAGCACTGAGCTGATCTCCCTGTGCTATGCGGCTCCTTCCCACTAGCTATCTATTTTACATTTGGTGGTGTATATATGTCCACGCCACGCTCTCACTTTGTCCCAGCTTACCCTTCCCCCTCCCTGTGTCCTCAAGTCCATTCTCTATGTCTACGTCTTTATTCCTGCCCTGCCACTGGGTTCATCAGTACTTTTTTTTTTTTTAAGATTCCATATATATTCGTCAGCATACGGTATTTCTTTTTCTCTTTCTGACTTACTTCACTCTGTATGACAGACTCTAGTTCCATCCACCTCACTACAAATAACTCAATTTCATTTCTTTTTATGCCTGAGTAATATTCCATTGTATATATGTGCCACATCTTCTTTACCATTCATCTGTCGATGGACACTTAGGTTGCTTCCATGTCCTGGCTATTGTAAATAGAGCTGCAATGAACATTGTGGTACATGTGTTTTTGAATTATGGTTTTCTCAGGGTATATGTCCAGTAGTGGGATTGCTGGGTCATATGGTAGTTCTATTTGTAGTTTTTTAAGGAACCTCCATACGGTTCTCCATAGTGGTTGTATCAATTTATATTCCCACCAACAATGCATGGGGGTTCCCTTTTCACCACACCCTTTCCAGCATTTATTGTTTCTAGATTTTTTGATAATGGCCATTCTCACTGATGTGAGGTGATACCTCATTGTAGTTTGGATTTGCTTTTCTCTAATAATTAGTGATGTTGAGCATCTTTTCATGTGCCTCTTGGCCATCTGTATGGCCATCACCATTCCTTGGTGAAATGTCTACTTAGGTCTTCTGTCCATTTTTTTTTTTTTTTTTTTTTTTTGCGGTACACGGGCCTCTCACTGCCACGACCTCTCCCGTTGCGGAACACAGGCTCTGGACCTGCAGGCCCAGTGGCCATGGCTCATGGGCCCAGCCGCTCCGTGGCATGTGGGATCCTCCCGGACCGGGGCACGAACCCATGTCCCCTGCACCGGCAGGAGGACTCTCAACCACTGCGCCACCAGGGAAACCCCATTCTGCCCATTTTTTATTGGATTGTTTGGTTTTTTGGTATTGAGCTCCATGAGCTGTTTATATATTTTGGAGATTAATCCTTTGTCTGTTTTTTCATTTGGAAATATTTCTCCCATTCTGAGGGTTGTCTTTTTGTCTTGTTTATGGTTTCCTTTGCTGTACAAAAGCTTTTAAGTTTAAGTCCCATTTGCTATTTTTTGTTTTTATTTCCATTATTCTAGGAGGTGGATCAGAAAAGATATTGCTGTGGTTTATGTCAAAGAGTGTTTTTCATATGTATTCCTCTAAGAGTTTTATAGTGTCTGGTGTTACATTTAGGTCTTTAATCCACTTGGAGTTTATTTTTGTGTATGGTGTTACGTAGTGTTCTAATTTCATTCTTTTACATGCAGCTATCCAGTTTTCCCAGCACTACTTATTTTTATTTTTATTTTTTTCGGTACGCGGGCCTCTCACTGCTGTGGCTTCTCCCGTTGCGGAGCACAGGTTCCAGGCACACAGGCTCAGCGGCCATGGCTCACGGGCCCAGCTGCTCCGTGGCATGTGGGATCCTCCCGGACTGGGGCACGAACCCGCGTCCCCTGCATTGGCAGGCAGACTCTCAGCCACTGTGCCACCAGGGAAGCCCCCCAGCACTACTTATTGAAGAGGCTGTCTTTTCTCCATTGTATGTTCTTGCCTCCTTTGTCATAAATTAGGTGACCATATGTGCATGGGTTTATCTCTGGGCATTCTATCCGGTACTATTGATTTATATTTCTGTTTCTGTTCTACTACCATAGTGGCTTGATTACTGTAGCTTTGTAGTATAGTTTGAAGTCAGGGAGCCTGATTCCTTCAGCTCTGTTTCTCAAGATTGCTTTGGCTATTTGGGGTCTTTTATATTTCCATACGAATTGTAAAACTTTTTGTTCTAGTTTCGTAAAAAATGACGTTGGTAATTTGATAGGGATTGCATTGAATCTGTAGATTGCTTTGGGTAGTATAGTCATTTTCACAATATTGATTCTTCCAATCCAAGAACATGGTATATCTCTCCATCTGTTGGTATCACCTTTAATTTCTTTCAACAGTGTCTTATAGTTTTCTGCATATAGGTCTTTTGTCTCCTTAGGTAGGTTTATTCCTCGGTATTTTATTCTTTTTGTTGCAGTGGTAAATGGGAGTGTTTCATTAATTTCTCTTTCAGATTTTTCATCATTAATGAACAGGAATGCAAGAGATTTCTGTGCATTAATTTTGTATCCTGCAACTTTACCAAATTCATTGATTAGCTCTAGTAGTTTTCTGGTGGCATCTTTAGGATTCTCTATGTATAGTATGATGTCATCTGCAAACAGTGACAGTTTTACTTCTTCTTTTCCAAGTTGTATTCCATTTATTTCTTTTTCTTCTATGATTGCCATGGCTAGGATTTCCAAAACTATGTGAATAAGTGTGGTGAGAGAGGACATCCTTGTCTTGTTCCTGATCTTAGAGGAAATGCTTTCAGTTTTTCACCATTGAGAATGATGTTTGCTACGGGTTTGTCATATATGGCCTTTATTATGTTGAGGTAGGTTCCCTCTATGCCCACTTTCTGGAGAGTTTTTACCAAAAACGGTGTTGAACTTTGTCATAAGCTTTTTCTGCATCTATTGAGATGATCATATGATTTTTATTCCTTAATTTGTTAATGTGGTGTATCACATTGATTGATTTGTGTATATTGAAGAATCCTTGCATCTCTGGGATCTAACTCACTTGATCATGGTGTATGATCCTTTGTTGGATGTTGTTGGATTCTGTTTGCTAGTATTTTGTTCAGGATTTTTGAATCTATGTTCATCAGTGATATTGGTCTATAATTTTCTTTTTTTGTGATATCTTTTCCTGGTTTTTGTATCAGGGTGATGGTGGCTTCGTAGAATGTATTTGGGAGTTTTCCTCCCTCTGCAATTTCTTGGAAGAGTTTGAGAAGGATCAGTGTTAGCTCTTCTCTAAATGTTTGATAGAATTCGCCTGTGAAGCCGTCTGGTCCTGGACTTTTGTTTGTTGGAAGATTTTTAATTACAGTTTCAATTTCATTACTTGTGATAGGTCTGTTTATATTATCTAATTCTTCCTGGTTCAGTCTTGGAAAATTGTACCTTTCCAAGAATTTGTCCATTTCTTCATGGTTGTCCATGTTATTGGCATATAGTTGTTTGTAGTAGTCTCTTATAATCCTTTGTATTTCTGTGGTGTCAGTTGTGATTTCTCCTTTTTCATTTCTAATTTTATTCATTTGTGTCCTCTCCCTTTTTTCCTTGATGAGTCTAAGGGTTTATTAATTTTGTTTATCTTCTCAAAGAACCAGCTTTTAGTTTTATTGATCTTTGCTATTGTTTTCTTTGTTTCTATTTCATTTTTTTCTGATCTGATCTTTATGATTTCTTTCCTTCTACTGACTGGGTTTTCTTTGTTCTTCTTTCTCTAGTTGCTTTAGGTGTATGGTTAGATTGTTTATTTGAGATGTTTCTTGTTTCTTGAGGTAGGATTGTACTGCTATAAACTTCCCTCTTAGAACTGTTTTTGCTGCGTCTCATAGGTTTTGGGTTGTCGTGTTTTCATTGTCACTTATTTCTATGTATTTTTTAATTTCTTCTTTGATTTCTTCAGTGATTTCTTGGTTATTTAGTAGTGCACTGTTTAGCCTCCATATATTTGTGTTTTTTACAGTGTTTTTTCCTGTAATTGATTTCCAATCTCATAACATTGTGGTCAGAAAAGGTGCTTGATATGATTTCAGTTTTCTTAAATTCTCCAAGGCTTGATTTGTGTCCCAAGATGTGATCCATCCTGGAGAATGTTCCATGTATACTTGGGAAGAAAGTGTATTCTGCCACTTTTGGGTGGAATGTTCTATAAGTATCAATTAAATCTAACTGGTCTACTGTGTCATTTAAAGCTTGTGTTTCCTTATTTATTTTCTGTGTGGATGATCTGTCCATTGGTATACGTGAGGGGTTAATGTCCCCTACTATTATTTTGTTACTGTCGAATTCCCCTTTCACAGTTGTTGGCATTTGCCTTTATGTATTGAGGTGCTCCTATGTTGGGTGCATAAGCATTTATAATTGTTATATCTTCTCCTGGATTGATCCCTTGATCATGTGTCTAATTTTAGACCTAAAATGATCTAAAATTAGACCTAAAATGATCTAAAATTAGATCATTCCTTATCTCTTGTAACAGTCTTTATTTTAAAGTCTATTTTGTATGAGACAAGTATTGCTACTCCAGCTTTCTTTTGATTTCCATTTGCATGGTATATCTCTTTCCATCCCTTCACTTTCAGTCTGTATGTGTCCCTAGTTCTGAAGTGGGTCTCTTGTAGACAGCATATATATGGGTCTTGTTTTTGTATCCATTCAGCCAGTCTGTGTCTTTTGGTTGGGACATTTAATCCATTTACATTCAATGTTATTATCAATATGCATGTTCCTATTACCATTTTCTTAATTGTTTTGGGTTTGTTTTTGTGGGTCTTTTTCTTCTCTTGTGTTTCCCGCCTAGAGAAGTTTCTTTAGCATTTGTTGTAAAGCTGGTTTGCTTGTGCTGTATTCTCTTAGCTTTTGCTTGTATGAAAAGCTTTTAATTTCTCCATTGAATCTGAATGTGATCCTTTCTGGGCAGAATAATCTTGGTTGTAGGTTTTTCTCTTTCAACACTTTAAGTATATCCTGCCATTGCTTTCTGGCCTGCAGAGTTTCTGCTGAAAAGTCAGATGATAACCTTATGGGGTTTCCTTTTATGTTATTTTTTGTTTTTCCCTTGCTGCTTTTAATATTTTTTCTTTGAATTTAATTTTTGTTAGTCTGATTAATATGTGTCTTGATGTGTTTCTCCTGGGGTTTATCCTGGATGGGACTCTCTGTTCTTCCTGGACTTGGGTGACTCTTTCCTTTCCCACGTTAGGGAAAATTTCCACTATAATCTCTTCAAATATTTTCTCAGACCCTTTCTTTTTCTCTTCTTCTTCTGGGACCCCTATAATTCAAATGTTGGTGCATTTAGTGTTGTCCCAGAGGTCTCTGAGATTGTCTTCGATGCTTTTCATTCTTTTTTTTTAATTCTGCTTCTTGGCAGTTATTTCCACCATTCTGTCTTCCAGCTCACTTATTCGTTCTTCTGCCTCAGTTATTCTGTTATTGATTCCTTCTAGTGTATTTTTCATTTCAGTTATTGTGTTGTTCATCTCTGTTTGTTTGTTGTTTAGTTCTCCTAGATCTTTCATAAACATTTCTTGTATTTTCTCAGTCCATGCCTCCATTCTATTTCTGAGATTCTGGATCATCTTTACTATCATTACTCTGAATTCTTTTTCAGGTAGATTACCTATTTCCTCTTCATTTATTTGGTCTTGTAGGTTTTTACCTTACTCCTTCATCTGTGACATATTTTTTTTGCTGTCTCATTTTTTCTTTCCTTTTTTTTATGGGTGGGGTTTTGTTCCTATCTTACTGGTTGTTTGACCTGAGGCTTCCAACACTGGAGTTTGTAGGCTGCTGGGTAGAGCGGGGTCTTGGTGCTGAGATGAGGACCTCCAGGAGACCTCACTCTGATGAGTATTCCCTGGGGCCTGAGGTTCTCTCTTAGTCCAGTAGTTTGGACTCAGAGCTCCCACCACAGGAGCTTCAGTCTGACCCCTGGCTTGTGAACCAAGATCCCACAAGCCATGCAGAGAGGCAAAAAAAAAAAAAAAAGGGGTGGGAGAACAATAACAAAGCAAAAAATAAAATTAGACTAGGAAACTAACAAATATATTAGAAAAAATATAAAAATAAAAATATAGATGAAACAACAACTGGAAGGTAAACAGAGCCACAATAGTAAAAAAGAGGAGGAGGAAAAATAAAGGTGGAAAAGTCCTTGGCTGTGGAAGGCGGGGCCTAAGCAAGGGTGAGGTTTGGGCAGTGAGCAGGGCCTGTGCTTAGGACCCACAGGGCTGGAAAAGGCCCTGGGTGTGTGGATGGTGGGGCTTAGGCTCAACAGAACAGAAGGGGCCCAGACGTGCCTCCCGCCTCTGGTCTCAGAGAGTGGGGGACCCCACGTGAGAGCTCAGTAAGTTTCCTGGGCTCAAGTGGGTGGGACCAATGCCCTCCGCTCCTCTCCCACTCCTCCTGTCCTGGAGGGTCCCTCCTGCCTACCTTTCCTGTTCTCCTTCTCCCCCCAGTCTCCCTCCTATGCTCCCAGGATGCACACAGCCCAGAGGGGGCCTCTGAGGGTGTAGGACCTGGCCTGAGAGCTGGGCAGACTTCTCCAGCTGAATGGGCAAGGGGCACGCTGGGTGTGCTCCCTGCTGATCCGAGCCCCCAAGGGTCCCTTCAGGTGTGGGAACCCCTCCCCCATCTCAGCCACCCCCTCAGAGGCACCAGTCCTATCAGCCCTCCACTTTCCTCCCCCCTCAGTCCCCCCACATCCTACCAGTTTGCTTGGGGGTTCCTCCCAACACCTTGGACATTGAGGTCCCCCACCAGCGTCCTGCAGGTGCCCTAGTCATGGGGAGACACGAACTCCATGTCTTCCCACATAGCCATCTTGATTCCACTCCCTACCTATGATATTTTATTGCAATTATTGATTTCTCAATCTATCTCCTCTCTGAATTTTTAAGAAATTATCCCAAACTTAAGATAACCATCTAGCCTTTCAGGTAACACTCAAGCATTATCTGATATGCAGGCCTAAAGGGAAAGTAACTTTTTTTGACTTATTACTTTCTTTTATTTTTTTTTTAATTTATTTATCTATTTTTGTCTGTGTTGGGCTTCATTGCTGTGCGCGGGCTTTCTCTAGTTGCCGCGAGTGGGGGCTACTCTTCATTGAGCAAGTGCGTGGGCTTCTTCTTATTGTGGTGGCTTCTCTTGTTGCAGAGCACGGGCTCTAGGCACGTGGGCTTCAGTAGTTGTGGCTCACAGGCTCTAGAGCGCAGGCTCAGTAGTTGTGGCACATGGGCTTAGCTGCTCCGCAGCACGTGGGATCTTCCCGGACCAGGGCTCGAACCCGTGTCTCCTGCATCGGCAGGCGGATTCTTAACCACTGCACCACCAGGGAAGTCCCTATTACTTTCTATTGATTAGAGACCAGGTTCAGGAAAGTTAGATGTTAATTTGTAGAAGACTGATAATTTGCAAATGATTTGTATCTCAGTAAAGGGGCAAACTATTTCTTTCCAATCAAAAAATAAACACACAGTGGTATGGGATTAAGAGATACAAACTACTGTGTCTAAACAGATAGGCAACAAGGATATATTGCACAAAAAATGAAATATAGCAATTATTTTATAATAACTTTAAATGGAATATAATCTATAAAAATACTAAATCACTATGCTGTGCACCTGAAACTAATAATATTGTAAATCAAATATACTTCAGTATAAATATGTTATAATAAATAAATAAACTCAAAGGTTAAGGTTTTTAGGTTGCTGTAGGACATTAACAGGTTTTATACTGGACTTTGCAATCTTATTCCAGCATTTTCTTTTTCCCATTGACAAAATTTAGCAGTTTTTCCTATCCTCTTTTGAACCAGTTTTGCCATTTTGTCAATCTCATGGTTAATGTCTTAAATCTTTGGCACATCCTCATTATATTTTTCCAAGATCATGTTTTTACTGTTTTTCAAAGTGAATGAAAGATTCTTTAAATTCCATAGTGCTTTATAATTTTCAAAAGTTTCATACACATGATTTCATATAATATCATAATAACACTTTTTTCCCCCTACCCCTATATTGCCCCTCCCTGCTTCTCTCTCCCCATTGGTAACCACTAGTTTTTTCTCTATATGTGGAAATCCATTCTTTATTCATTAGTTTGTTTTATCTTTTAGATTCCACATATAAGTGATAGCATACAGCATTTGTCTTTCTGTCACACTTATTTCACATAGCAAAATACCCTCCAAGTCCATCCGTGTTTTTTCAAATGGCAACGTTTTTTCTTTTTTTATGGCTGAGTAGTACTCTGTTGTATGTATATGTATGTGTGTGTGTGTGTGTGTGTGTGTGTGTGTGTGTATAATGTCACAGTTTCTTTATTCATTCATCTATTGATGGACATTTAACATGTGTTGGTTGCTTCCATGTCTTGGCTATAACAGTGCTGCTATAAACATTGGGGTGCGTGTATCTTTTCAAATTAGATCATGTTTTTACCTTTTTAAAAAAAAGTATTCTTTGCCAGAAGCCAGGAGCTCCTTACAGATAGCCATCTTTGAGTCCTTGTCCTGTGTTTCTCAAACTTAAACGTGCATCCAAGTCAACTGAGGATTCTATAAGTCTAGGGATGAGGGGATCCTGAAATTTAGAATTTCTAGCAGCTGCTGTTGGCCTTAACCCTGAGCACAATGCCGGGACTTGAAAAATGCAGGTGCTTAGAAAATGTTACTGTAAACATCAACCTGTATGGGTAGATGACATGTCTTACTCCTCATGCTGCCTCCCTCCAATACCTATCCTTTATTTTCACAACTTATATGCAATAATACAGAGGATCTAATTTTGGTGGGGACACAGTTGGTACACCTTGCTTATCACAATGACCAGAGTTTAGTGAGAGGGTGAGGGAAAATGGAAGAGGGCTCACCAACAATTGGAAAACGTAGTCAATTTGGATGTCAACTAGGGCACCTAGGATGGTGAGGGTGCTCCCATCCCTACAGAGTACGTCACCACAGGACCCTCAGCAAGAGGGTAACACCAGCAGCATTGCACAACCTCATTCCCCACAGGCCAACTGCATCTCCCCCTAGGCAATTTGGGCTGCAGAGAAGTGAATCATGGCCGCCGCACCTACACTTCGGGGGCTTCTGACCTACAGAGTGGACAGTGTCCAGCTCCTGTTGTCTTTGGGCCTCTCACCTTCACGTGCCATCATGTTTATACAGTTATGGGCAGTAAACTCTCTACGACTAGAAAAATAAAATAATCGAGTGCCTCCTCTGTGGATTCAGGAGGGATTATGAGTGTCTTCCACAGCGGTTCTCAACCCTGGAGGTACGTCAGAATTGGAAGCTTGAGTAAAAACACGCTTGTGCTAGGGTCCCACCTCCAGAGAGCCTGCTGTCATCAATCTGGGGTAGGACCCGAACAAGAGTATTTTTAATATCTCACTGCGTCTTTAGGGGAAATAACAGCCACATTAGCTGCCCTGTCATTTAGAAAACTGGGAAGTTGTTGGCTATCGACTTCTTTAATCATCCCAGCGGCACTAAGGCCAAGTGTCTCTAGTCATCTTAAGAGCATTGCAAGATTTCAAAGAAAGTGGTCTTACTTCTCTGTGCTTTATAATGGGAATGTGTTAAAACTGCTTTTGAGAAGAAAGCACTAGGTGGTACAAAAGGTGACATGCGATGTAGATGACATGTGAAGCCTGGCAAAGGTGTGACTTCCCCAAGCACCTGGGAAAAAAAAGGAAGGATGTTCCACCTGAGGCTGAATCTAAAAATCCACACATAATGGAAACAATGAAACGACTAAGAAATTGTAAATCGAAGATTATGAAGTTTTCTTTGGTATTTTTTATAAAATACTTATGTATTGAAAGAAAATACTTCTAAAAATAAATTACTTTGGAAAAGTTATATGAAGTAAGAACATAAAGTTTCACACTTCTGCACCCTCGTTCCCTCCGTGTCACTGCTTCTCATCCTTTACGTGGAATCCGACTGCTGGCTTAGAAAGGAATGAAGGAGAATTCAGCCTGAAAGATGACCTGCATCAGTACCTCTGTTCATGAAGAGGATGCCTTTGGACTTTGCCCATCCTCATCCAGAAGGTTTCTTCCAGAGGCCAAAACAATTGGGAAGGCATGAGGGGCATTGAGAAATAAGATCTAACACTATGGGAAATGTCATTAAATACCAACACAAATGTTAAATACAGATACCTATTTGTAAAGTCTAGAAGAAGGAGGAGGAAAAGGAACAGAAGAAAAGCTAAAATACAGAAGACAAATGTAAACAAGCCATGACAAGTGAATAGTGGCCGCCATGTGTTTGTACTGTGTGCCGGGTACCTTATATGTGCTATTTTGTGGAATTCTCAAAAGAGCCCAATGAGGCGGAGTCATTATCTCCATCTCTCAGATAAGGTCTCTTTTCTGTAGTGGCGGCTGAATCAGCATCTTTCCCCTCTTGGACAATTTTAAATCATTTCCAAATTTGATGTCAGGAAGGGAAGGGCACATCAGGGGCCTCAGGCTAGCTGCTACTGGGGGGATGGAGAGGACCCTGAGCATCTCAAGGAGAGCAGAGCCCTGAGAAGGAAGGAGGCTGGGACCCTGAACGGGCCCAGGGAAAACCAACAGACCAGGAGCACCCACACTGGACAATGAGAAAGAGTGAGCTTTTTTTTTTTTTTTTTTTTTGCGGTACGTGGGCCTCTCACTGCTGTGGCCTCTCCAGTTGCAGAGCACAGGCCCCGGACGCGCAGGCTCAGCGGCCATGGCTCACGGGCCCAGCCGCTCCGCGGCATGTGGGATCCTCCCGGACCGGGGCACGAACCCGCGTCCCCTGCATCGGCAGGCAGACTCTCAACCACTGCGCCACCAGGGAAGCCCAAGAATGAGCATTTTGATTCATTCATTTGCTTATACATTTATTCGTTCATCCATTCAACAACCACTTACACAGGTTACTATGTGCCAGACACTGTTAGAAGTGTTCTACAAATATCAGCTCACTTAATACACAAAACAATATTGTGAGGCACGTGCTAATACGATTCCCATTTTACAGATGAGGAAATTGAAACACAAGCTAAATAACTTCCCAAAATATTGTTATTAAGCCACTGATTAGGAGTTTTATTTGTTACAGCAGTGAGGTTGCCTTGACTAATACAGTATCACTACATAGATATTTTCTGTTCAGACTTAAAGATATTGGACTTCAAAGGTATTGGAAAGGAAGTTCGAAAGACATCTCACATTTTGATGTGCCTCAGTTCAAAACATTGATGAGAAGGATGAGTTTATTTGGATGGTGTAGGGGGCATTAACACCTTGACTGTTAATGATCTTTTTGAAAGTATCTATACAAGTTTATCTACAAAATCTCTTGTGAAATGCACTGTCTTTTAAATAAAATAAGTAAGTTTATCTCTCAGATTCAGGTGCCTGTGTGTTCTCATCTGTTAAATGAAGGGTAGGGACGGATAAGCTTGGAAGTACCTTCCAGCAACCTTCAGCAACAGCATTAAATTCCCCATGTTGAGGCCATCCCAATATGAGAAATTTAACTTAAACTAGGAGTAATTGCTTTTCATAACCAGTTCATAAACTCAAGGCTGAATCCAAGCCATTGATCCCAGTCTTTTAACTCTGAGCCAGGAGCAGAAGGCATGAAGAGTCTGTGTAAGAACGTGAGCATTTACAGACACCGGCTAATATAAAAGAACTGTAACTACACTTCAATTTGGCTATCCTTTGTTCGAAAATCACACGGTGTATGATTCTACGATAAATAAAGTGATAAGTAAAGCACTTTCCTCGGAGGCATGGATACAGCACTGCCACATCCTGGAAAGGTTTCTCTGAGAAAATGTCAGATCAACGGAGACGATTTGACCTCCTCTCCTTTCCATCATTTTCTACTCCCTATTGTTCTCTGTCCCTTTACTTCCTCCTCATTAGAGCCTCTGGATCTCTCATTTTGCGCTTCCATCATTTGACATTGAATTCACCTTTCCTTTTGACAGGACCTGCTGCTTTATATTTTTTTTTTTTTTGCAACTCTGCAAAGATAAAAATCTCATTTCTTAATGAAAACTGAGACTCAGATACAAAGTATACTCAGGAATTGGTTGAATTGGCAAAGAAAAAAGGAAATTATTGAAAGAGCTGATAACTGACCCGAGCCCAAACCCAATGTTAAATCTGGCGTAACTATTCTCTTTTTTCAAACCCAGAGCTGAACCAAAATCACTCCTTTTGGAAGGTTTTGTGAAACTTAATCAACACTGCCGTGGGGTATGTGAATGATGACATTTACAACATCAATGAAACAACCTGCACTGTCACTGCCCTGAACCTAAACCAAACTGGAACAACCCTGGGTGTAACTAGAAGCTAAAACCCAAGTGGAACGTTTTAAAGTTCTGCTCCATGTAGGGCTAGGGCAGCAACCACCGTTAATTTTATCGGGTTGACTTAGTCGTCTCTAAAAATAGACAGATCTGCACATTTGATTTTACCCTTCAGGCAAGTGGGTTCTTACTTATGCCACAAGCTACGGTTATGTTCCCAAACACAAGTTCATGTGCCCGACACACAGTGAGGCCAAACAAACCTAAACGTCGAAGTTTGGGGCAGAGAAAGATTTATTGCAGGGCCTGGCAACGAGAATGAGTGGCTTGTGCCCAAGAAAACCCCGAACTGCCCGAAGGGTTTCAGCAAAGCATTTCTAAAGGCCAGGGGTGCGGGGTGGAGGGAGGGAGTGCTCAGGGTATGTGATCAGCTTGTGAAGAGTTCTCTGGTTGACGTTGAGGTAACAGGGCGGTTAACGTTATCCATCCTTAGGTGCCAGTAGGTCAGGGGGCCATGTGCTCATGGTCATCAAGTAGTTAATCTCTTCCATTTGGTGGGGGGGTTAGCATCTGAAAAACTCAGGAAATATGCACGAGATACTATTACCTAGGTACTTCCGAGAGGAGCTAAAGCAGAGGCTATGAGGGAGGGGTCTGTCCCAGGAAGGCACCGTAGGGTCCTGCTCAGTTGCACTTAGATACCAAATCCTCTCTCTCTCTCTCTCTCTCTCTGTCTCTCTGTCTCTCTCTCTCTCTCTCTCTTCTCTTCCTCCCTCCCTGCCTCCCCCTCTCCCTCTGCACCCCCTTTCCCTCTATCCTTCCCCCTTCCTCTTTACCACTCTCTCTCCCTCATTCCTCTTCTCTCTTCTTTACCTTTGATGAGTGGAGAGGGGTGAGCAAAGATGTCCTCCAAGTTTCAACCTTCTTACAATTTCTCCCTTAAGGGACCTAATTCATCTCACGAATTCAACTCCTTATCTCTGTCTATGATTTCTACTTTCTGTCTCTAGTTCTATCCTTTCACCTAAATTCCAGGTCTACGGGACACATTCATATAGAGGATGTTGTACATTGTCTCCAAGAAAACTGCATCAGTTCTTTCCCCCTTTGAGCGGTACAGCCTGTTCCTTCACCCCCGGTGAATCTGGGGGGCCTGTGACTGCTTTGATAACAATAATGGGTGTGATGCTGTGAGACTTCGAAGACTAGGTTTTAAGTAACCTTGCAGCTTCCACCTGGGCCTCTTAGAACACTAATTCTAGGAGAAGCCAGCCCTGGGGGAAGCCAGCCACCATGAAAGAATCCGACTACCCTGAGACTGCCATGTTGTGAGGAAGACCACACCAGCCACAAGGAGAAGCCATATGGAGAGAGCGATGCCCAGCCAGTCCCCGGTGGCCCAGACACTGCAGCTCAAGCACCAGACAAACATGAATTAAGAAGCCATAAGGGGCTTCCCTGGCGGCGCAGTGGTTGAGGGTCCCCCTGCCGATGCAGGGGACATGGGTTCGTGCCCCAGTCTGGGAGGATCCCACATGCTGCGGAGCGGCTGGGCCCGTGAGGCATGGCCGCTGAGCCTGCGCGTCCGGAGCCTGTGCTCCACAACGGGAGGAATCAATCCCAAGGGAACACTAGCCAGTAGAGCTTATCAGGACCACAGAATTGTGAGAGATACGAAGAAATGTCTGCTTTAAGCCACAGAGTTTCAAGGTGGTTTGTTATGCAGTAATAAATAACCAGAAGAGACATCTAACTTTCATTCAGTTGCTGATTCTTTCATCTAGCAATTGTCCATTGAACAATTACTTCATGTGCAACAACTTGCAAGGTACCAGGCATAAGCAACGAATAAGACAGATCCAATTCTTACTTCCATGTGGCTGACAGTCCTTCCGAAGGAGAGATGTTGAACAATCATTGATCCATCATTTCAAACTTCTAATACCTCCTCCTCTGCTCTTGTGCTCAGCTGGTTAAATTTTCTCATTTTTCATTGAGATAACAGAAATAATCAGGGAGGGACCCCTTCACTTAGGGACCTAGGATGTAGACTCCTAACATACCAGCATCTCTGTGGAACTCTCCACCCACCTTCTCTCTTGTTTCTCGGAATGAAGTGTCCCCGGAGATCACCACAACCACTTGAGCCCTGGATTCCATCTCCTTCGCGATGACTTCTCCATCACATTCGTCAGAAAGCAAACAAGCTACAGATGATCTCGACCAAGTCCTTGGCTTGAAATACCATCTTTCGGCTGATGGCCCAGGGATCTGTATCTCTGGCCTGAATCCCTGCCCAGAACTACAGACTGGTACATATCCAATAGATACACCACCTGCTTGGTCCCTCCACTTAGACATCACCTGAGGTATCTTAATAAGCTTCTCAAACTTAACATGATGCCCACAGAACTCTAGATGTCCTCCCTCCCCTCTCTCACATTCTTCTCTGTCCCAGTAAATGGCTTCCTCACAATTCCATCCCTAAGATAGGTTAGTGGTCCTTGATTCCTCTCCTTTTTTCACTCCCGCCTCCAATCCAGCTGGGACCCCTAGTGTCTCTACCTCCAAAACATACCCTGAGCCTACCCTTCACCTTCAGCCTCTCCATCTCAGTTCAGGCCCCCATCCTCTCTCAGCAGACCGCTGACATTTCAAGCCTCCTTATTTCCACCCTCATCCCTCCACCACGCATTTTCCTTACAGCATCCAGGGTATCTGTTAGAAATATAAATCGTGTCACGTGATTCCTCTGTTTAAGGGCTTCCATTGTGCTTAGAAAGCTTGTGTCTTCGTACCCTTGTTTCTAAACTCTGTGTCCTTATTTCCGTGATCTGGCCTCTCAGACTTCATTTCATGTGACTCTCACCTTCATCCACCACATCCTAGCCGCAGGTCTTATTTCCCTCGTCGGGACAGGCTGAGCTCACTCACCCCAGGGCCTTTGCACCAGCTCTTGGCTGGGCTGACTTGCTAGTCAGCCTTCAGCTTCAACGTCTCCTTCTCAGACTACCCAGCCTAGTATGCTTTCTGACATTGTTCATGATTATGTATTTTTTAACTTATTTTTTCCATCGCCCTGCACCTAGAGAGTAAGCTCTGTGAGTGTAGGTGTTTTGTCTTGTGCGCTGCCACCTCCTCAGCTCCCAGAACAGTGCTTGGCCTATAGTAGGTGCTGAGTAAATGTTTGTTGACTAAATGAATGAAACGATCACTAGTGTGATGAGAATGATGAAGAAGAGTGCCAGCTACTATGGGAGCAAACGGTGAATGGACTAACTTAGTTTCAGGGGTGCGGAATGGGAACCATCTTCCTGAGAAGGTAGCAGTTTAGCGAAGACCAAAGGAGAAAGAGGAGAAAGTCAGATATCAGGGGGGCAGGGAAGAGGGCAGAAGACCATGCAGAAGATCCCTGAGGGCAGGAAATGCCTGGCTCCTGGGGAATCTGAGAGAAGTTCTCAGGGAAGGGGCTGGCAGACAAGGCTCTGGGAAGGGTTTCCATGCTTTCAGGTCACTCATCTCCATCTCGCCTAGACCTGGCTCATCTTTTTGCCAATCCAGAGTCTTCATGAATGTGCCTCTTCCGGGGGTTCCCCTATTCTCCCACAGGGTCCTGGAACCCTGAGGTTGCCTCTGCTTCCTCTCACTCAGAACTTCATGTCCCTTGGCGGCTGGCGGGGGGGGGATCCCTGTCCAGTTGACCACCCTCTCAAATCTCTCTCACATCTGCTCTGTGGTCGCCGTTCTCACCACCCACGTGGCAGAGAGGAAGAGCTTTGCCTCGTGCCGGTCCTCAGGCCTCTGTCTCAAAACCTCAGCAGCCTTTCAGGGACCCCCTGATTCTAGCCCCACCCACACAAGTCCTACCAAGCTGTAGCCCGCACACTAAATCTTCCTGGGAAGTGGGCTTCTTCACAGCACTTCTCCACCCAAAGACTTCAGTGGCCCCTTAACTCCGGCAACACCCTCTCTCAACCCCATCACCAGGCTCCACACCTCCCATCCAGCCCGATTTCCCAGCACCCCTTCTAAGACTCCTTCTTCACAGGGCAGTGAACACACCCACATCCTTCCCTCCCGCATGTTTGCACACGCCCCGGCATGACCTCCTTTCTTCTCTCAGCACCTTGAGCCCTCTTCCTCCTTCATAAGACATCTGCCCATCACTCAGTATGTGGCCGGTAAAGAGCTCAGAGTCTAGAATCAGATGGCCCAGCTCCACCTCGCACCTGCCGTGGAACCGTGGGCAAGCGAGCCACTTCGCCTCTCTGTGCTTTGTCTTCCTCATCTGCAAAATGGGAACAATAATAGTAACCAATTCATCAGGCTCTTGTGCAGATTATACGAGTTAATATATGTAAAGTACTGAGAACAGGGCCCGGTACGTTGAAAGCACTAAAAAGCGTTTACTATTGTTGTTGTTGTTACCATCACTCCATCTTTTCTGTCCTGAACTCATAAAGATAATCCATGTCACAAAGTTAATGCTTAATTTTATACCAAATTGTATTCTTCCCTTTTGTTTCCGGAGACCCCTGGTAGGATCCTCGTTTCTTTGAAGACAGAGAAACAACTAAGGCTGTGTTACGTGCCAGCAGCCCCAGGGAAGGCTGAGATGAATCAGACAGAGTCCTGGCCCTCAAGTTGCTCACAGGCTAATAGAAGGAGACCAGCCTGTAATCATCATTCAATACCATGGGGCATGGGGGTGTGATAACAAGAAATGCATGGGAACTCTGGCAGCACCAAGAAGGGGCTTTCTGGAAGCAAGGCTGCCCGAGCTGTAGGTTGAAAGAATGAGAATCAGATCTGTAAAGTAGGGAGCGGAGGAGACTGGAAGCATTTCACACTGACCCACACCAGCTGAGTCTCCTTTCCTTTCTATGGAAGTACTAGCTCAACATCCAAAAAGCACTGAAAAGGATTTTAAACTCCACTGAAGTTTTAAAAGCAGGGCCTAAATCAAACTACATTGCATAACGCACAGCAACTTATCCTAAAATCCCTCCTCAGCCATCCGTGCCCGTCTCCACAGCAGCCACTTAGAAATCTCCCCTGGCTCCTTTCCACACTCTCTCTTTGCAAACTTTCTCCACAAGTTCCTCCAGGGTTGGCTGGTTCCCTCTCCCCTCCCCACTTCTGCTCAGCTCTTCAGTAAGGAGACACATTTAGCTTTCCTAGGCCTCCTTCAATTCATCTTTTCTTCTCAGCAGCAACAGAAAGCCAGGCTCCAAGACCTCCCTGGCAAGGAAGGAGGAGACTGCAAACATTTATTGCACTATACTTTCTCTTCTGCCCCGTCACAATCCTCCCTAGTGAAAGGTTTGCTCTCCTCTCAGAAGAGGATGTCTCGCATCCAGGTCACCTTCCAAACTCATAACCCACCCAGCAAAGTCCCCCAACCCTTGTCTCCTGTTGGACTGAGCCAGATTCTCCTCTGCCATCCGTGAGGTGGGGTGGGAGAGGATGCTGAGGCTGCCTGTGAGGACTGGGTCCTTCAGAGTTTCTTCTAGAGCAATGACTATTGAGCTTTTCTGAGACTCATTGTAGGAAATACATTTTACATTGCAGCCAAGTGTACGCATATGCACACAGACACACACACAGCTGAAACGAAAGCTTAATAAAACATTACTTAACCTTCCCGTGCTATTTTCTAGTCCATGTATGTCATTTTAAAGTGGGAATAAGCATCAGCTTTTAGGGATACAAAGTATTTACAGCTAACATGACATGAGGTCTGGAACTTGCTTCAAAATAGTTGAGACAGAGGGCTGGGGTGTAGATGAAACAAGATTGACCACAAGCTGATAATTGTTGAAACTCGGTGAGACGCACGTGGTACATGGCGGTTCATTATACTGTTCTCTCTAATATTTCATATATTTGATATCTTCCATAATAAAAATTTAAAACAGAACAAAAATATTGGTCATGCCCCACTAAATTGATTTCACAATCCACGAATAGACCAAGAACTACAGTTTGTAAAATACCTTCTAGAAAATCCAGGAGTTTGAAACTAGATGGCAGGGGAGAATGTCAACATCTAAATTTGATCTAATACACACACACCCCAACCCCCAAACCAGGTCTACTTCTTCTTCTAAGATTGGGAGGTGGGGTGTTTGCTGAGTTTTGTTTCTCCTCAGGGTACCGTCGTTTTCAGATGTCTCTCTTTGACAAACAGGAAACCTACATGGCAGTTATCTCCACCCACCAAGATTCAAGTCCGTTTCTCATTAGCTGAGATCTCCTGGACACGGGAGGATTTTGCCCAAGGCCCTCAGCAATCCTGTCTAGGACCAACCCAGTCGTATTAGGAGCAAATTAGGGGACACTGTCTGTGAGCAAAGCCCTGCAGAGACTCAGAGAGCATCCTGGACGGGGCATGGAAACCTGCTCATCCCTCCTCCACGACCAGCTTGTCACCACTTCTGGCTCCTCAGGTGCACCTTGGTGCCTCCCTGGTATTCTCTGAGGAACTCCATGGTCACTCTATCCTCTTCTTCCTTTTTACTTAGTTTAGTAAAGTGAGATTTCAGACGACCCTTTGGTTCGTGGCCAAGTGTAAGGTTGTTTATTATCTGTTGGTCACAAGACACTCTGAACTAGCTTCAGCTCTGCTTCTCCAAATCTCTCCATCACACTGTGCTGAGTGGACGCTGCAGACACCCCTCGTGTCTGAGAGCACACGTGTGCCATTTCCTGTTCCCTTTGGTCTGCAGCTATGAACTCTATATGTTACCAAACCAAACTTGGGCCCACCCGCTTGTGCACAGTAAAGCCAACCTACCAACACCAGCTGTGGTGAAGGAAAGTGCAGCGTGTGTCGTAAGGCGCCAGACAAGGAGACCAGGGCAGCTCGTGCTCAAAAACCCTGAACGCCTTGATGGTTTTCGGGGAACAGTTTTTATAGGCAAAATATATGGGGGGAGGACTGAGGGTGTGTGACCTTCCTCAGATTGGTTGGTGGTGAAGTAATGGGGTGGTGCTCCAGGAATCTCAGTCATCGGCCGTTTGGTTCCAACCAGTCTGGGGTCCACGACTTGTGGCCATCCCCCACCTGCATGGGGGCCTTTGTTCCTGTAGAAGAACTCAGAGATGTGTATCAGACTGTTATGTATATCCCTGGAGGGGGAACCAGGACCCTGCCCCATCACTGCGCTGTTGTTTCCTGACTGTCTTTCCTTTGTTTCTGCATTCCCTCACTCCTCTAATTAGTAACTGAATCTGCCCTTTGGAACTCAGGGAATGTCGAGGAGGCTGAAACCTTTTCTCTACAAACAAGAAACGGGGGACATGGAAAGGCTTTTGTACTTGGGAGGGTCCCCACAGTGTCCTGCTCAGTTTCATATCTAGAAACCACACTTTGGTGAAAAATCTTTCCATAGCTGAAGCAATTCTGCCACACAGAAAAACAGAGGCTTCTAGGGTTTGAATCCACAGTGTTGACCCTGAAAGCCCGCATTTCTCTCCACCAGAGTCCTGTCATCTTTATAACTCAAGATTCTCTTCTCCCATCCTGCCCACAATTCCTCACGTTTTTAATAGTAAATAATCCCTACTAGTAGTTTCTAAGCCTTTATCACTTGAACCACTGCAGGAACCCAACACTACTAGTATCTGTACGCATTAAAAAACTAATATGGCAGTGTAGGGAAAACACATTGAAAAGTTGGTAGAGACAGCCATAGCAGTCCTGTAGGGTGTCTGCTTCAAGTAAACAGAAAGGAAGGTGATTGTTACATTCAATCTAGACAGTGAGCATAACCAGAAGTAGTGCCAGTGTGCTCATCAGTTGGTGTTCCCTGAATGCTTTATAATGTTTATATTTGATGTCAAGTTGCCAGCCTCTCGTGTTATGGTCTCCATTGTGGAGGTTACTGCCTTTATGAAAGCTCCTGGTTGAGGAAGGGTGGGTGATGCCTATTGCCTATAATATAGAGAGTGTGGTTTCATGTCCTGTCTAGACCAGATGGCTGATGAGCTTATTCTAAGGCTCCCTCTACCCACCTCCTTGGCTCTCCTGAATGGCATTTTCTGGGCACTGGTAGACCTGCCTCAGGTGGGTCCTGGCTGTGCGGGGCCTGACTGTATAACTGCAGTACCAGTTGACCTCTTAGATCTGCTGGGTGGGGGCTGGCACGTGACCCCAGCATCATCATTCCTAGAAGCCATCAGCAAAAAGGTCCAGTCTCAAGTCCTCCAAACTCTAACCAGTACGTGGAAGAGGAGGCCCCAAAATACACTATTGAATTATTCTGGGATTATTTAAACAAGATTTCAGAACAGTACTCCTGGCTATAAATGCATAGACTACCTTCTAGAAGAAATTACACACCATCTCCATTCCCATAAAGTGGACTCCATTCCCATAAAGCTGACTTTCTTCCTAATAACGTACGTACGGCGGTTAGAGATTTGGGTGGTGACCTTCATCAGCACGTTGGGAAATGTGGCAGCCCACCATGGTGGGATGACAGTGAACCCTCTTTTACTCTTTACTGTGACTCCTTGCAGGTACCTATTCCCTATAACCAGCCCTTGAGCCACCACTGCCAGCTTTCTTGGAGATGCCCCCTATTGCAGAACCCTCGTGGAGTGTCTGTTCCTCCATCTGGCTAAGAGAAGGAGAACTGACCCATTCATGATGGCTCTGAGGATTAAAATTCCACACTCCAGTCCAAAAAAAAAGAAAAAAAAATCACACCCACGTACACACACTCATGAAGATACTTCTACAAGCTGTGACACGGCTGCTTCTGTTGCTTTAAGGGGATACTAGTCCAGCCTTGCTGGGTCAGATACTGGGCCTCTGGGGTCTCTATACCCTAGAGGAGGGGACTAGGTCTGGTCTAGGACAAGGTCATGGTACAGTCCCATGGCTTCAGGAAACCCTGCTGTCCGAGTCTGCGATCACTATGGCAGACACTTGCCAGGTGGGGTTGCTAGGTAACGCCGCAGAGTGGGATGAGTAGCTCGCTGAGCAACTGGGTACAGGCATCCTCTGCACTGTGTACACTACTCGTACTACCCATCCCTGATAGCTACCTCTGACTTCCTTTCTCTTCTGGAATGGATCTGCATTTCAGAAACTGTTCATGGGGGCTCAGATCAAAACAAAACAAAACAATAAAATTGCCTGCAGCCTGTAAGCCAACGAGGGAGTGGACCCTCTCAGTCTCGGGCAGTGGCCATGGGCAAGCTGGATTGTTTATCAGTGCAGCCAGCCCTGGGTTAGACATTTCCCCAAAGGTTGGTTCCACAGCTTGGAGTGCTTCAGAATGGGTTCCAGCATTTCCCTAGGATTCTGAGGTGCTGCTCCGCAGAGAGAGTTTGCTATACTGAGTCCATGCCATCTACTTGGCGCGCTAACTCCATCATTAGATGCACTTGGTGACGGTGCCCTTGAAGCTCAGTTTGGGGGGATATTTAACTCAGTGGATTGCTGGACCTCAGGGCCAAAGTCTAGGACAGCTTCTCCCTCTTTTGCTGGCTTGGCCACAGAGTGGCTAAAACCAAAGGAATAAGGCTGGGAAGGACTAAGAGTTTAGAACCTATGTTTTCTCCTTTTCCTTTGCAGCTCATGACAGAGAGTCGAGGACCTAAAGAGCAGGGCCCCACGATAACTTTCGAGAGCCCTAGGTACTTCTATCTTCATGGGCCTCTTCCTCCATAAAAAACATTTTAAATTGTATTTTACTGATGGATTGCTATAAAGGACAAATATGTTAGTATAATATACGAAAATATTTTCTTCAACCTAAAAATTAAGTTTCTCTTTTGATTTTAGGAGAAATTAAAACATTTTTATGGACCTTTAAAAATATTGTGGGTCCTGGGTACCGTGCCTGTTTTGGGCTTAATGGATGTCAAGTCTGGTAAGAGGTCCACTGAGTACCTGTAGATTGATAGGAAGATGAAGGGCAAGAACACGATATTCAGGAGGGAGGTTTGCAGAAAATCCTTCACTGTGTCTCCTTCCATCTGCTTCCTGCTCTCAGCCGTGATGATTTCGGAATCTCCAATTCACTCTGAAGGGTGGGAGAGAGTATGTGGAGGGAAGCATCATTTCCCACACACAAGTCACCACAACACTGTAGTAACAGAGGATTACAGTTTCCAATTTTAAAGAAAAATTTATTTAAGCACACTAACAGAAATATCAAGAATAAATTTTGTCCTTCACTACAAACATCCCTGCCGAAGTCCTAGCATTAGTCGTGAGAAAGACTGTTTTAAAAGATGTTTACAGGGCTTCCCTGGTGGCGCAGTGGTTGAGAGTCCGCCTGCCGATGCAGGGGACACGGATTCATGCCCCGGTCCGGGAAGACCCCACATGCCGCGGAGCGGCTGGGCCCATGACCCATGGCCGCTGAGCCTGCGCGTCCGGAGCCTGGGCTCCGCAACGGGAGAGGCCACAACAGTCAGAGGCCCGCATACCGCAAAAGAAAAAAAAAAAAAAAAAGATGTTTACAAAGCTACCTTCAGAAACTTGGGCTTTGCTGTCATAATATTTTTCAGCTGTCGATGAACTGAGTCTCCATACTTACGATCCACCGAGTCACAAATAGAAGGACATAAGATTGGCAATTTCTCCTACAATATTTCACACTTGTCAATTTCAGAACTTATCACCTAGAGACAATGTATTACAATTTTCTTAGTCCGTGTGGTTCTAATTCACTTTCCCCTACCTTATTCTACAGGTCTGCAGATGGCCAGAATCTCAGATGGAATTGTGAAATTTTCCTATTCTTTTCAAAAGATATTTTTAGTTCACTTTCCCCTAACACAGAAATGCCAGGCGGCACATTTAGCAATAGACTGTGTGTGTCCTCGAACGAGAATGGAGTGTTACAAAACTAGAGATTGAGAAATGCTCTTAATATTGCCAAGCGAACTGAATTATTATTGTTGGAGAGGAAAAGTAATTTTCCCTCTACCCTTTTAGGTTCTCGGCCAAGACTCCCTGTAATTAAAAGACAGATTAACAAGAGAAAAACAAATTTAATTACATACCTAGGGGAGCACCACAAAGATATAAGGCCCAAAGCCACCCAAGCAATTGAGCCTTGTGTACCAGCCTGAGCTAAGGAATGAGATAGGAGCCTGGGGCTTCAAAAGGGGAGGAGGGGAATTCACAGGAGGATGCGAAGAGCAGGTGTTCGGTAAACAAACGTTGCCCTGCCACACAGACAGAAGTCTCTCAGATGATGAAGTTCTCTCTTGTAGTAGCTCTCTTCCTGGTACAGGCTCCCTTTCTAATTTCTTTTAGGCAGTTAAGGGGGAGGCGGGGAGGGTATAAAGCTTTTCCTGAGTCTGCTGGGTCTTGAATGTCTTCAGCTTAAAATAATCCACCTGCCAAAGTGGCACGTTCTGGGGTGGCTTATTCTGAAGCCCCCTCATTATCTTAGAGTAGCAGTAGGCGAACTACAACCTGTCAGCCAAATCCAACCCACCACCTGTTTTTATAAAGCCCAGGAGATAAGAATGGTTTTCATATTTTTAAATGGTTGAAAAAAAGACAAAAGAAGAATATTTAGTGACGTGAAAATTATGTGAAATTCAAATTCCAGTGTCCATAAATAAAGTTTTATTGGAACACAGCCATGTGAATTCATTTACAGATCGCCTATGGCTGTTTTCATGCTAGAGGGCAGAGTTGAGTATTTCCGGCAAAGACCATTTGTCCCACAAAACTTAAATGTTTACTCTGGGGCTTTTTATAGAAAATGTTTGTATGTCCCTGAATTAGAGCCTAAGAATTCTTACATAGGATCACAGCCACCACATTCCTTCTAGTAATCACAGTACAGGAACTCTTAGTCATGACTAATATTACTACTTAACCTCTGTTGACCTCTTACTGTGTGCCTGGCCCTGCGCTGCGTGTTTTTATCCGTTATCTCATTTAATCCTCACAACAATCCAGTGAGATGGACAATGTCATGGCCTCCACTCTATAGATGAGAAATGTGAAGCTCAGGGAGACCAACTAACTCACCTAAAGTCTTAGCAAATCTCCTGACTGGGATCCAGATCCAAGACCTTCTAGCACCAAAGTTCATACCTTTACCTCTGGTGTCATTGTCACTCCCAAGCCTCTCCTGGCGTCATGGATGTTTGCCACTAGTACTCCATTTCTTTTTTTTTTTTAATTGAAGTATAGTTGATTTACAACGTTGTGTTAGATTCAGGTGTACAACAAAGTGATTCAGTTATACATATATATTTTTATTCAGATTATTTTTCCTTATAGATTATTACAAAATATTGAGTACAGTTCCCTGTGCTATACAGTAGGTCCTTGTAGATTATCTATCTTATATATGATAGTGGGTATATGTTAATCCCAAATTCCTAATTTATCCCTCCCCCACCCCTTCGGTAACGATAAGTTTGTTTTCTATGTCTGTGGGTCTATTTCTGTTTTGTATATGAGTTCATTTGTATCATTTTTGTTTTAGATTCCACGTATGAGCGATATCATATGATATTTGTCTTTCTCTGTCTGATTTACTTCACTTAGTATGATAATCTCTAGGTCCATCCATGTTGTTGAGTGCCCTATTTCTGAGTAAAGACTTCCATAAAACTTCACTGCTTACTGCAAAGTAAGGCTTCCTTTTATTTGTCCTAATTTGCACCTTTTCCACCTTCACAAGGGAGCTCCGGGTCTGGTAAACTTGCTCTTGGTGAGTGTGCGTTGATACAGCCGTAGCCTCTCCTGTTATGTGTATTTGACTCCCATCTGCCTCGAAACCTTTTTTGGGGGCAGGGGGGTGTCTCTGATCTCTGCATATGGGAATGTCCTCTGCTCTTCTTCAAGCCTGCTACTGTTTTCTTTAACTGCAAAAACCAGAGCAACATATGATATTCCCAGGTTCAATAAACTGGCAGGATAGGGCTTCCCTGGTGGCGCAGTGGTTGAGAGTCCACCTGCCGATGCAGGGGACACAGGTTCGTGCCCAGGTCCGGGAAGATCCCACATGCCGCGGAGCGGCTGGGCCCATGAGCCATGGCCGCTGAGCCTGCGCGTCCAGAGCCTGTGCTCCGCAACGGGAGAGGCCCGCGTACCGCAAAAAAAAAAAAAAAAAAAACTGGCAGGATAATGTTTCTTTTCTTTTCTCATGTCTTCCTTAATGATTCCCACCATTTCTTTGTTGTTTTGTTTCATCTTCTTGGGGCCACGGAAGCAAGAGAGGGCAATGTTTTCAGTTTACGGTACCTTCCCAAGCACATTCCTGGAACATAACTTTGTTTGTCCTGCGCTAAGGATTCTATACATTGTTCACATTAGTTTTCTCTGAATAGTTTGAATATCATTTTCCTGCATAGTTCACATTCTTTTAGTTCTCATTCTAAAGGGAAAGAGAGGCACAGGACAAGGTGTGTGTATGTGTGTGTGTGTGTGTGTGTGTGTGTGTGTGTGTGTGTGTGTGTGTGTGTGTGTCTGCAGTGGAGACGGCTGCCCAGTGAGGTGGAAGGCCTACATTCCTTTACAGGAACTGGAGCTTCCAAACATCTTTCCAAGAATACCAGATATGATCTAATCTCTAAATTGGAAGTCAGCAGACTGTTCCCATGACTCATGACTCCAGATACATCTTTCAACAATCAGGCCTTCACTTCATGGCGGTGGGAGTATCTATACCTAAGCAGTGTGGATAAAGCAGATCTTTATGAAATGCTCCCATTTCTTCCAAAGAGTAGGAACAGATATATTTATATTTATTTATTTATTTATTAACATCTTTATTGGAGTATAATTGCTTTACAATGGTGTGTTAGTTTCTGCTTTACAACAAAATGAATCAGTTATATATATACATATGTTCCCATACCTCTTCCCTCTTGCGTCTCTCTCCCTCCCACTTCCCTATCCCACCTCTCCCTCCCTCCCACCCTCCCTATCCCACCCCTCCAGATGGTCACAAAGCACTGAGCTGATCTCCCTGTGCTATGCGGATGCTTCCCACTAGCTATCTACCTTACGTTTGGTAGTGTATATATGTCCATGCCACTCTCTCACTTTGTCCCAGCTTACCCTTCCCCCTCAACGTATCCTCAAGTCCATTCTCTAGTAGGTCTGTGTCTTTATTCCTGTCTTACCCCTAGGTTCTTCATGACTTTTCTTTTTTTTTTAATTCCATATATATGTGTTAGCATACGGTATTTGTCTCTCTCTTTCTGACTTACTTCACTCTGTATGACAGACTCTAGGTCCATCCACCTCATTACAAATAGCTCAATTTCGTTTCTTTTTAGGGCTGAGTAATATTCCATTGTATATAAGTGCCACATCTTCTTTATCCATTCATCCGATGATGGACACTTAGGTTGTTTCCATCTCCGGGCTATTGTAAATAGAGCTGCAATGAACATTTTGATACATGACTGGAAAATATATTTAAGAAGATAGGACCAAAATATATTTAGATTTAGATATATTTTTGTCCTATCTTCTTAAATATATTTTCCAAAACATATATTTCTGCCAGGCTTATAGGTAAATGTTCATGTAAGCATTATTTCAAACACCTCGGCATAATTGCCACTTGGTAGTAGGGGGCTTGACCCAGACACAGTGCCTGACAGTGCATTTCTAGGTTCTCCAGGGTCATCAGTTTCACAGGTTGTGTGATTTGAGATGTCATTCATCAAGCTGGATGAGAAAGATGGTATAATTACTGCCTGGCAATTTTTCTAAAGAATGAAAGATTCTGGGCTTCCCTGGTGGTGCAGTCGTTGAGAATCCGCCTGCCAATGCAGGGGACACGGGTTCAAGCCCTGGTCTGGGAAGATCCTACATGCTGCGGAGCAACTAAGCCTGTGCTTCACAACTACTGAGCCTGCACTCTAGAGCCTGCGAGCCACAACTACTGAGCCAATGTACCACAACTACTGAAGCCCGTGCACCTAGAGCCCATGCTCCGCAGCAAGACAAGCCACCGCAATGAGAAGCCTGCGCACTGCAAGCAAGAGTAGGCCCCACTCGCCACAACTATAGAAAGCCCGTGCGCAGCAACAAAGACCCAATGCAGCCCAAAATAAATTAATTAATTAATTTTTTAAAAAAAGAATGAAAGATTCTTTCTGAACATTCATGCAACTTTTTCAAAGTTTGCGTGAATGTTTCTCATTACTTCTCTGTGATACTCATGCTTATTCTGTCTAATCAGCTAGTGCCTTCTGAACTAACTCCTCTCAGTTCCTTTGGAGAACCTCACAGAAATTTCATTCACCTTCACTATCCAACACAATTCCTAGTCTATATTTGTTTTTGTTTTTTTCATTTTCTTTCTTCCTCCTTTCCTTCCTTCTTCCCTTCCTTCCTCCCTCCCTTCCTTCCTCCCTTTCTTTCTTTCTTTTTTTTTTTTTTTTTGAGAAAACCAAGTCAGAAATACATAGAACTGAAGGCAAGAAAATACTTTTGGGATAAGCCTCCCCAAGTGTGTGTTATCTCTGTCAGATGTGCTTGGCACCCTTGCTCAGCTCCGATGAGCATCAACACTGTGCTGGGTTCTCCCATGTTCCCAACACCTCAAGGCAACTAATAAAGAAAGGTGGTGCCCTTTTGTCCCCGCATAATAGAAATAAATTATAAAAGATTAATAGTTAGGACATTGCCTCAGGATTTAATTTTATAACCATTGTAATAAACAAATATAATAAATTCATGTATGAAGATAAACAAACTACAAACAGAACACATTTTACTTGCTAATCAAGAATCTTAAAGAGTAGAATCTTATCTTACCTAGAACAAAGATTCTAAAATCAATATGTAATTTTAAAAACCACATATAATCTAACATACTCTTTTATCTTTTTTTAAATTGAAGTATAGTTGATGTACAATGTTTCAGGTATACAGCAAAGTGATTCAATTCTACATTTTTATATATATTCTTTTTCAGATTCTTTACCATTATAAGTTATTACAAGATACTGAATATGGTTCCCTGTGCTATACAGTAGGTCCCTGTTGTTTATGTATTTTATACACAGTAGTGTGTATATGTTAATCCCAAATTCCTAATTTATCCCTTCCCGCACCCCTTTGGTAACCATAAGTTTATTTTCTATGTCTGTGGGTCTATTTCTGTTTTGTATATGAGTTCATTTGTATCATTTTTGTCTTAGGTTCTGCATAGGAGTGATATCATATGATATTTGTCTTTCTCTGACTTACTTCACTTAGTATGATAATCTCTAGATCCATCCTTGTTGCTGTAAATGGCATTATTTCATTCTTTTTTATGGCTGAGTAGTATTCCATTGTATATATGTACCACATCTTCTTTATCCATTCATCTGTCAATAGACATTTAGGTTGCTTCCACGTCTTGGCTATTGTAAATAGTGCTGCTATGAACATTGGGGTGCAGGTGTCTTTCCAAATTAGAGTTTTCATCTTTTCTGGGTATATGCCAAGGAGTGAGATTGCTGGATCATATGGTAACTCTATTTTTAGTTTTTTAAGGAACCACTATACTGTTCTCCATAGTGGCTGCACCAACTTACATTCCAACTAACAGTGTGGAAAAATTCCCTTTTCTTCACACTCTCTTTAGCATTTATTATTTGTAGACATCTTGATGATGGCCATGCTGCCTGATGTGAGGTGATACCTCATTGTGGTTTTGATTTGCATTTCTCTAGTAATTAGTGATGTTGAGCATCTTTTTATGTGCCTGTTGGCCATCTGCATGTCTTCTTTGGAAAAATGTCTATTCAGATTTTCTACCCATTTTTTGATTGGGCTGTTTGTTTTTTGATATTGAGCTGTGTGAGCTGTTTGTATATTTTGGAAATTAAGCCCTCCTCAGTCACATCATTTGCAAATATTTTCTCCCATTCCATAGGTTGCCTTTTTGCTCTGTTTATGGTTTCCTTTGCTGTGCAAGAGCTTTTAAGCTTAATTAGGTCTCATTTATTTATTAATCTAATATACTTTTGAAAATAAATCATATATCCCATAAAATACACAGCATACATAGCTTTGTGCCTACAACTCTTTGCAACATGTGCAGGAAAGTAGAGAATAACATAAAGAGTACGTGTGCCAAATGTGTTTACAGAATTTTAATTCCATGAGAAGGAGATAGTTGAATTGGATTCACAAAATGTACATATACTATATCTTCTCTGATTAAAAGATAATAATAATGTTAAAAATCTGCACGTGGCCATTGGTGGACACTAAAGTCACAGCCCTGCTCAAATACCCTGCCATGTGGAGTCAACCTTAACCAAGGACAAAATGGTAGTTTAAGCATATTTCAAAGGTCTGAAGGTAATGGCCAACCCAAACTTTGGGTACCTCTAGTCCATTGATTTTCCAGCATTCCACATAATTTTCTGAGATTGGCCAGCCCCCTTGGTCATCTCCACATCTCATCAATTGTCTGAGACAGGACTGTGCACAGACTGGAGAAGCCGCTTCCTTCAGCACTTTTCCCTGTAGCCTCCCCTTCCCAGTGCACACTTCCATTCGCAGGGCCTGCTTCTCCTGCTGCCTGCAGCTGAGGTGTTAACCTCAGCTCAGCTTCCTGTGTGCTTTGTGAGTACAGATTCCTCATTCCACCCACCCCCCCACAAGAGATTAGGTAATTTTGGAATTATTAACTCCTATTCCTTACTTTTTATTAGCTGAGCCAGAAAGAGGAAAACTAGAATTAAGTATTTATATTCCTAATTCACACACAAGTCGCTGGGTTAGACTCTCTAGGAGACACAGTTCAAATCTGGATTGCTGAGGACCAGCTTGCACGTCTCTCAGGAGGTCAGGATTCCACAAAAAGGGGCTTGCCTCACCTGGCTTTTGAGAACTGGTACAATTTCGTCAATAAAATGGCACATATTGACAATCGGTTTATTCAAATTTGGTGCAGATATCGTGTCTCAGAGCCAGGCTCAAAACAGGTCCTACAGGAGATAGCCTGAAACTGGACTAAAGCCTGGTGAAAGTAAGAACAACCAGCCACATCTGAAACTTGTGTCAGGGTAGAGAGGCTGTAAACCTGGCCAAGCTGGAAAAGGCAAATTAATGCTTTTAGCCGGGTCAAAAATAATTGAGGAACGTGAGTCTCTAATCTTGGAATTACCTATACTGAATAAAATTCTCTGGAACTGGATAAATGAGAGTATGTGCTCCTGAGCTGTCTGCACATGCAGAATGTGCAGTTAGATGACTGTGAAGGAAAAGAAAGGATGAAAGGTTATGAATCCCAGGGTTGTATCATTTAGAGAAGACCTTCGTATCCCTTTTAAGAATCACAGAATGTTAGCTGTCACCTGTAGACACAATGTGGATGGGGAGCTTCAAACATATTAAGAACCCAGGGAACCAGACAATCTTACATTAGAACAGTCGAATTGCAGAGAGCCATTGGAACAAAGAATTTCTACCATCAATGTTGGTAGCACCCTGTTTAATTAAAATGCAGTATACATTTGAACACTTATAGGTTTAAAAAATTCTCAACTACAAAATACCACAATAAAAAGGGTAGAAAGAAGAGGTTAAAAATGCAACCCTGTGTTTTGTCATATAGTCATTCTGGTTTCTACAAACAACTGGATAAGAAACGAATTGAAATTTATCAAAGATACTTACACATTTCCAAAATTTCTATTTCTTATTAAAAGTGTTTGTTTTTTAACAAAAAAGAAGAGGACTCACAGATATAGAAAACAAAGTAGTGGTTACCACTGGGGAGTGGGGAGGAGCAATGCAGAGGTAGGTGAGCGGGAGGTACAAACTACTGGGTGTAAGATAGGCTTAAGGATGTATTGTACATCATGGGGAATATAGCTAATATTTTGTAATAACTGTAAATGGAAAGTAACCTTTAAAGTTATAAAACATAAAATAAAAATGTTTGTTTTTATATCCTCATTAACTGATTCCCTAGATCAACCTCATTGTTGATAGTACTATGGTATACAGACAGGATAATGTAGTCATAAATATGTAACAGTTGTACCTAAAAACCTGGTCCAAACCATAACATTTTCATACAGTATGCTCATCAAAATGTAGTATCACATGTCATAATCTGCCCAGTTTTAGAAAGAAGACTGTTTTTGTCAAATTGCAACAACCCTTTTTTCCTAGTTGAAATCTTATTTTTAAAACATTTGATACTTAACATATTTCACACAATCTGTTGATTGTTCAGTAAGGCACTTCAAGGGCAAACTTAATATCCAGAATTTAGTGTTGTATAACATAATCAAAATTAGACATTTTCTTTAAAAAATGACTGAATCAAAAATTAACTTGCTACTTTAATATCAAAAATTCACTCAGAGATATGGTTTCTCTGATTTTTGTTTAGCAAAATCCTTTCCAGTATTAATATTACTAACACCTCTATCAATTACTTATTTGGATAATGTCTTAATAAAATGCAATTTAGAGTTCTGGTCCTGGTAATGGCAGAAAGCTTGTATCAGACTAATCTTCCTGCATATAACAGTAAACTTTAGACAAAATATAAAAAACTGCTTATTGGGCTTCCCTGGTGGCGCAGTGGTTGAGAGTCCGCCTGCCGATGCAGGGCACACGGGTTCGTGCCCCGGTCCGGGAAGATCCCACATGTCGCGGAGCGGCTGGGCCCGTGAGCCATGGCCGCTGAGCCTGTGCGTCCGGAGCCTGCGCTCCGCAGGGGGAGAGGCCACAACAGTGAGAGGCCCGCGTACCACAAAAAAACCAAAGAAACAAACAAACAAAAAACTGCTTATCATAAGGCATCAAAGCAACCAAACTCTGGCAGACACTGAAGAGGTTAAGGAGAGAGCCACATTTATACGGATTTGCCCTGAAAGCACACCCCAGCCTAAACTCTGAGAGTGGCTAGAATTCCAAAGGAAAACTGCAATTTTGTTGGCTTGAACTGTCAAAGAATGGAGCTCAAAGCTGCTAAAACATCTGGAAAGTAAGGAAGGAAATCTCAGGAAGGAGAGAGACAGAGGGGGAATGCTAAAATCTGTGTAAAAACTTCCCTCAAATCCGTGGCTGATTTCTGAACTCTGCATGTATGGGAGAGACTTCAAGGAGCCCAGAGGAAAGCAACAGCCAGAAGGTCATGGAGCTAAGCACGTATTTCTTCTGCTGCTCAGCGTAGGGAGGCTGGATTTAAAATTTGAGTCCTGCAAAATTGGAAGAACTTGGAAAATACCTTAACCTTTCCATTGAAATTCCAGAATTACTTTATGAAAAAAGTAATGAAAAATGAAAAATGACTATGTCACAGTACTGGGGGATTTGCCTAGAATACAGGCAAAGCCGAAAGAGAACTGTGCTCACCAAGTATAAAACCAAGTCTATAGAAATTCAAGGTGATGAGTCAATAATTAAACTGGTGACTAGAACAAAAATCAATACTATCAGAGGAAAACAACACAATCCAGAGTCTCTATATCATGTCAGTAATAAGGTCCAATATACAATTTAAAAGTTACTAGATAGGTTGTTTCAGTCTGGGTCTAATCAGGGGATAGAAACCACACAGTAATTGTGACAAAAAAGTTTAATATAAAGAATTATTAAATTATGACAGAAGAGTAATTATGAAGATGTAAGGAGAACTAAAAAGGGTACTCTGGGGCTGAAGGAGAGTGCTCAAGGAAGAACAAACTTGGAGGGGTTTTCCTACCTAAGACTGGGGTTCAGACCTCCTTGGAGAAGGAGTGGTTTCGAGACAAGAGATGGCAGAGAATCTTACTGGTGGCTCAGTCCAGAGCTTGTCCACATCAGCAGGCAGCAGAAAGCAGCCTTCCAGTACACAGGCAAGCTGATACTGGCAGATGGGAACACAGAAGGAGTCAGTGTTAGAAGGCTGCTTGCTGGCAGAGTGAGGCAGGCTGTGTGCAGCGTCCATGTTTAGAGGATCTTGGGAAACAACTCTGAGGTACAGGCAAGCCAAGGCAGTCGGAGCACCACTGCCAGCACAAGGTCTGAATCACGGTGGTGTCTGCATCAGGAAGACAACAGGAACCAATTCTTGGGGATGCAGGCAAACTGACACTAGTGGGCGGCAGCACAAAGAGAATTGGGGTACCTTTCCCAGTACAAGGCCTGAAGTGTGCTATTGTCCACATCAGGAAGGCTGCAGCGTGGTGGTTACCAGGCCTGGGATAGGACTGCCAGGTCACCAAAGGACTATGTGCTCTAGGCACACACTTGGGACAGTGCATCACTAGATATTCTCACACACACACACACACACACACACACACACACACACACACACACACACACACACACAATACTGCTGGACTCTGCAGCAGGAGCAAGTGAAAACAATGCAGCATAGCAGAACCAGGAAGAGAATTGCTCTTTAGCCTGCAATGTGCCTCTAGCCTCCTCCACTAATAAATCTTAACATCGGGCTTCCCTGGTGGCGCAGTGGTTGAGAGTCCACCTGCCGATGCAGGGGACGCGGGTTCGTGTCCCGGTCCGGGAAGATCCCACATGCCGCGGAGCGGCTAGGCCCGTGAGCCATGGCCGCTGAGCCTGCACGGCTGGAGCCTGTGCTCCGCAATGGGAGAGGCCACAACAGTAAGAGGCCCGCGTACCGCAAAAAAAAATAAAATAAAATAAAGCTTAACATCATACTAACTATATAAAGAAGTGCTTAAAGAGGCAGTCCATTTTCACAGAGCAAGTACAAAGAGTGAATTTGGAATTACGAGACAATAAATTGATAGGCATGCATGCAAAGAAACAGGAAAATGTGATCTAAAGCTAAGAAGAAAAGCCATCAATAGAAATCAACCCTGGGATTAAATGTTGGAATTAGCAGACAAGGACTTTGCTGCAGCTATTATAAATATGTTCGAGGGCTTAAAGGACAAAATGTCACGGTGACTGAATATCTGGGAAATACCAGCAAAGAACCAAATAGAAATTCTAGACCTGAAAATGAAACATCAGAAATGAAAAAATTACTTAACAGCGTATTTGGAAGTAGGAGAAGAAGGGCTAATAGAAATCATCAAATCTGAAGAATAGAGAGGAAGACTTTGAAAAAAAATTAAAAAGCCTCAGTGACCTATGGGAAATATCAAGGGGTCTAATATATGTGTAATTTGGAGTGTCAGAAAAAGAGGAGATAGAAATGAGGCAGAAAAATATATTTAAGGAAATCATGATGTAAAGCATCAGTTTAGAGATCCAAGAGTCTCAGCAAACTCCCACATCTAGTAATATCATAATCAAATGAAAACTAAAGATAAAGAGAAAATCCTGAAATCAGCTAGAGAAAAAAGACATATTACGTACCGGAGGAAATCAACACAAATGACAGCTCGCTTCTGATAAAAAGAGAGAGAGAGAGAGAGACAGAGACCAGAAGACAATGAAATAGTATCTTTGAAGTGCTGAAAGAAAATAAAAACTGCCAATGCAGACATTTTTAGATGAACAAAAGGTTGTTACTAACAGACTTGTACTACAAGAAATATTAAAGGACGTTTTTCTGGCTGAAGTGAAGCCACACTAAACAGAAATTTGAATCTATGAGAAGGAATGAAGAACGTGGGAAACAGTAAATATTTGGATAAATATAAAATACCACTTTTTCTTCTCTTTATTTAAAAGACAATTAATTTTAAGGCAAAAATTTATAACATTGTAAGGTTTATAATCTATGTAAATGTAAAATATATGACAATAATAACACAAAGAATGGGGTGGCATAAATGGAATCATACTGTTGCAAATTCTTATATTTTAAATGAAGTGGTATGGTATTAACTCTAAGTAGACTGAGAAGTTAAGATGCAGTAATCCCTAGAGCAACCAATAAAAAATTACAGAGGTATATCTTAAAAATGGAGGAATCTAAATGGAATACTCAAGTAGACTTGATTAAGTCACATAAAGGTGGAAAAGGAGGAACAGAGGATGGGACAAACAGAAAACAGCTAGCAAAATATAGACCTATATCCAACTATATCAGTAAGTACATTAATCTTAGCTGGATTAATACACTCCGATTAAAGGCACAGAACTATTAGGCTGGATTTTTAAAAAGCAAGACCCAACAATATGCTCTCTACAAGAGATAGGTTAACATCCAATTTATCACTGAATAGATGTTTCTAATTTGTATATCATGAAATTAGAAGTAGTCCTGGTTTTAACTAAACAGGCTTAAAGTATTTGGTAGTTCAATTAAACTGTTCCTCTAAGAGTCACAACCCACTGAATGTATGGAATTTGGGGATTTCATGAGATAATTTTGTTTCAGCTCCTGCCACTTGATCATTTTGTTACATAACTTCCTGTTCCTTCTATAACTATATGTTCCTTCTATAACCTGTTCCTTCTATAACTACATGATGTAACTAAATACATCATGTTTAAATATTAGACATGATCTAATATTTAAAACCACTTCTTAAGCATATAAAATCACAGTTTGAAATTCTAATTGTCTTTAATGAAGACAAAAATGATCAGTTAAAGATACAAGACAAATGCTCTGAGATTATATTCATTCAATGAGAATCCAGTGTTCCACAGCGGCACTGTTTGCTAATAAATTAGAGAGGCAATGTGGAGTGGTCAGAGACAAAGGGGCACTGGAGTGCAACAGACCTTGCATTTGACCCCTGTCTCCTCCACGTACTGGCTGGGAGACAAGTTAGCTAAGTTTTCATTTTCTCACCTGCTTCCTCTTCTCCTTAGGAGGTTGATCAGGGGCCAGACTGTTGAGGTTCTAACCAAACCAACTTCTTCTCACTAAGTAACTCTGGGCAAGTTACTTAACTTCTCTAGGCCTTAGTTTTCTCATTTGTAAAATGAGTATAATAACGGCACCAACCTTATACAGTTTCTGAGGATTGACTGAGTGAATATTTGTAGAGCACTTAGGAGAGTGTCTGGCACATAGAAAGCATTGCATAACTGCTTGCTAAATAAAATAAATACCTCCTTGTTGGGTTCTTATAACAATGAATTAAGATGAGTTAAATAAATCACTTAGACCACTGTGTCTGACAAACTGAGTATCAATCAACAGTGGTTGCCATTACTGTTACTGGAGGTCCTAAGGGTGATCGTTGCTAAACATTAGCAATTATCTCACTAGTACAGGTCTTACCAGGCGCTGGGGAGAAGTCTTGGTTTGCTAATTAATAATGAGTTGATGACCTTTATAAATAGTTTATAGACTATATAATCAAGTATAAAAAGGGTGGTAAGGAAAAATTTGTTTACAAAGAGACCCCCTAAGAAGTTAAAAAATAAAACTTGGGGAGGGGGTAGATAATGCTAATAGATATAAAGTTGTAACTGTCAAGACTGTTCAAAGCTGATGAAAATGTTAGTGAAGAATTAAAGCTTTAGAAACTGTTACCTTTGGAGTGGGTATAATTTTTTTTTTAACATCTTTATTGGGGTATAATTGCTTTACAATGGTGTGTTAGTTTCTGCTTTATAACAAAGTGAATCAGTTATACATATACATATGTTCCCATATGTCTTCCCTCTTGCGTCTCCCTCCCTCCCACCCTCCCTATCCCACCCCTCCAGGCTGTCACAAAGCACCGAGCCAATATCCCTGTGCCATGCGGCTGCTTCCCACTAGCTATCTACCTTACTACATTTGTTAGTGTGTATATGTCCATGACTCTCTCTCGCCCTGTCACAGCTCACCCTTCCCCCTCCCCATATCCTCAAGTCCGTTTTCCAGTAGGTCTGTGTCTTTATTCCTGTCTTACCCCTAGGTTCTTCATGACATTTTTTTTTCTTAAATTCCATATATATGTGTTAGCATACGGTATTTGTCTTTTTCTTTCTGACTTACTCCACTCTGTATGACAGACTCTAGGTCTATCCACCTCATTACAAATAGCTCAGTTTCATTTCTTTTTATGGCTGAGTAATATTCCATTGTATATATGTGCCACATCTTCTTTATCCATTCATCCGATGATGGGCACTTAGGTTGTTTCCGTCTCCGGGCTATTGTAAATAGAGCTGCAATGAACATTTTGGTACATGACTCTTTTTGAATTTTGGTTTTCTCAGGGTATATGCCCAGTAGTGGTATTGCTGGGTCATATGGTAGTTCTATTTGTAGTTTTTTAAGGAACCTCCATACTGTTCTCCATAGTGGCTGAACCAATTCACATTCCCACCAGCAGTGCAAGAGTGTTCCCTTTTCTCCACATGGAGTGGGTATAATTAATGGAAGCGGAAATCGAGCTTTCAAAGACCTTGGTCTACTGACTGGCAGCAGCGACATCCCCGGAGAGCCTTTCTAGAAATGCAGAATCTTAGGCTCTACCAGAATCAGAATTTATAAGATCTCCAGTTGATTCTGAAGCATTGTTGTAGAATATTTTCACTTTCCAGTTTTTCCCTGGAGTTTAAGTATACCATATTAATAATATTGAGATTGGGGTAATATTATGTCTCTTTAGAGTGATACATTTTTCTCTGATGATACGACTTTACAATTTGGCTACATACCTGATTTTATTATGTCCTGGGGACAAATTTTTCTAATCAAAAGCCACTTGTGGTTTTATAATGCAAATCTATGTGAAAGGAGTCACCAAGCAGGTTTTATAGTAAATGTCACTGGAATTTCTCAGTTTCATTACCTCAGGGATGCATGTTTTTGAAAACTCATCTCTAAATCAGTAGAGTTTGGAATTTTATCACTTTTCACAGTTCACCCTTGCTTAGCCTGAAGATGAGAAATGAAAGATGAAAACAGGGCCCTGATTCACGCCTCATCTCCTGTAATGTAGTCACAAATCACTGACTTTTAAAATAGAAAGTTTCAAAACCAAATATTTTATTTGGATGTATCTGGAGAGCTAAAATATTTCTACTGAAACTCTCCGTGAGAAAACATTCTAGATATGAAACATCTGGTTTTGGTCATTTCAGTTAAAGACTAATATTTGCACAGGTCAGGGAGGCCCGTGGTGATATTGTGCTGTTCTAAGTACAATATTTCCATGATGCAGTATTCTTGAAGGATTGGGTAGCAGTATTCACCCTGCTAACATAGTTCAAACATTCCCAACATATTTGCGAATATGTATATCTGCAAATATCAAAAAATAGCTTCCTCACTTCCTTCTTTCTTCTTGGAAATAGATGGTGAGGGTCGGGGGCTGGACACAGCTATGGAAACACACTGGGGGCTCAACATCAGGGGCAAAGTGCCTGGGAAGAGTCAAGGGAGAGCCGAGTATTGGCCTTAGCGTTTGTTAGGAGGGATCATTCCAAGCAGTGGCCCTTTCGTAGAATCCCCCGGCCCAGAGTGAAGATGACCAAGGGATCTGCCATTAACTTTGAGTGGGGCTGGGGGCCATCAGTCTGAAAGTGACACCTTAGAGGGTATAACTAATGTGGCTTGTGTGAGTACTGGAGCTCTCAAGAGCTCCAGTGATCAAATCTTTAGGCTTTCAACCTGGGTTACACAATGGGAATCACCTGGGAAGCTTTACAATTTATTGGTGTCCAAGTCTCACCCCCAGACATTCTGATTTAATGGTTCTGAGGTATGACCTGGGCATTGAGATGTTTTAAAGCACCTTGGTGGGAGCTTCCCTGGTGGCACAGTGGTTAAGAATCTGCCTGCCAATGCAGGGGACACGGGTTTGAGCCCTCTTCCGGGAAGATCCCACACGTCACGGAGCAACTAAGCCCGTGCGCCACAACTACTGAGCCTGTGCTCTAGAGCCCGCGAGCCACAACTACTGAGCCTGCGTGTCACAACTACTGAAGGCCATGCACCTAGATCCCGTGCTCCGCAGCAAGAGAAGTCACTGCCATGAGAAGCCAGTGCACCAAAACGAAGAGTAGCCCCCACTCGCTGCAACTAGAGAAAGCCTGCGTGCAGCAACGAAGACCCAACACAGCCAAAAATAAATTATTTAATTTTTAAAAAATAATAAAAATAAAGCACCCTGGAGACCTATGTGCAGTGAGGGGTCTCTATGCCACAACCTTTAGGACTCAATACTCTCTCCCTCCAAACACCCCATCCTGCCCGATTCCAGCTCCTCTGATCATTCAATTCCTTCTCTCCCTCCCCCAAAGTTGCCACCTCAGCAACTTTCCAAGGCTGGGTCCTTCTGCCTGCACTGAATGAGCCCCAGACTCTGGAATTTTAGAAATTATGGGCTGAATTTTGTCCTTCCAAAATTCATTTGCTGAAGTACCTCAGAATGAGACTATTTGGAGATGTGGCCTTTAAGAGGTAATTAAGGTGAAATGAGTGCATATGGGTGAACCCCCAACCAATATGGCGAATTTACAAGGAGAAGATTAGGACGCAGGTAGGCATAGAGGGAAAACCACATGAAGACAGAGGGAGAACAGTGCCATCTACGAGCCAAGGAGAGAGGCCCTCAGAAGAAATCAACACTGCTGACACCTTGATCTCGGATTTCTCACCTCCAGAACTGTAAGGAAGCAAATTTCTGCTGTTTAAGCCCCCCGGTCTGTGGTACTTGTTTTGGCGGCCTGAGCTAATGAAAACAGAAACCTTTCAGTGCCCAGGGTGCCTTGTGAGTCATGGTCCTTCTCTCGCCAGAGGTTGATTATGCTGGGCACGCGGATTAGTCTTTCGTATCTGAGAGGTTTTTGCACACAGAGGAACACTCACAGTGATTTGAACTTTACTTAAGTTTCCACAGCTTGAGCATTTAAGCAATGATATAAAATTTGATTAAATTACCTTAATTTAAACTGAAATTGCAAATCCAACACCTTAAATAGCAGAGAAAATACACACATATGATAGCAAAACTTACTACAATATTTAACTTAAAACTATTCTAAATATCAAATACCATGTGTTGCATTGATTTCTTCATTAAGGTTGTTTCATATCTCCCTAGGATTATGGATGAATTTATTTTGACATCTTCCTAATGTTCCAGTAATATCAGTTTGATACCCTGTAGGTTACAATTCTCACCAGACCCCGAAACTCACTGAAGTTCTGGATTTTTTTATCTTTTCTTGGTTGGGGCACAGAATTGTTTTTTCCCCCTAGGTGACTCAAAGCCAACCCAATAGTTACAAAGCTGAGCATCTTTTTCTTGTAAAAGTAAGTCCACTCCTTTTTCTAGATTTGAGTTTGTCACCAGAACTTGATGTTTGCCTCTGAAAATAATGTCTTTTAAGACTTGGCCAAGATTATACAATGAATTGCCCTATATAGGTTGATCTGGTCTATTAAGTTTATATACAACATATGTGTCTTTATTGGTGTTTTTATTACCATTAGTGGAACCACTGGGATTTCATTCCCTGGAAGTTGAGTCTCTGCTCAGCAAACCCTTGCAGGGTATTTGGGGAATTGATCACCTTGGAATATACCACCAAGGCCTCTTTTTACCTGGCTATTGTGACGGACCCCTGGTGCTGATTAACTATTAGGCCTCCTTTCCATCTAATTATTCTACACTTTCTGTTAACTCATTAATTAGATGCTCATACCCCTTCATAGACTCCACATGTTTCAATTAACCTTAATTATATCTATACTTGAATCATCACATCATGACTGGTGCCTGAGCTTGAGTCACATGAAAAGTATCTTCCAATTAGTTAAACTTGGAAGGTGCCTTCTTCAAAGACTCCAACCAACCCAGGGCTTCTTTTCATCCTCACTCCAGGGAGAAGGGCAGTCCCCGCCACACATGCATGAGGTTGTTTGCGATGAGCAGATGAATAGATCTTTTGTGATGAGCAGACAGGATGACTTCTCTTCTCCCTTGACTGATTTTCGAACACTCTGGTGGGGTTAAAAACAAATACAGGGGCTTCCCTGGTGGCGCAGTGGTTGAGAGTCCGCCTGCCGATGCAGGGGACGCGGGTTCGTGCCCCGGTCCTGAAAGATCCCACATGCCGCGGAGCGGCTGGGCCCGTGAGCCATGGCCGCTGAGCCTGCGCGTCCGGAGCCTGTGCTCCGCAACGGGAGAGGCCACAATAGTGAGAGGCCTGCAAACCGCAAAAAAAAAAAAAAAAAAAAAAAAATGCAGGTAGTCAAGAGGCACTTTGTGAGACCAGACCCAAGCTGAGATGCTCTGGAGGTTCATGAAACAAAGCCTGGCTGGGAACTGGGAGGAAGGCTCCCCCTGCCCATGGTAATGAGGAAGATAATGACAGCAACGTTGATAACAGCCTTATATTATCTATTTACTTGTGCCAGACCCTGTGTTCTTACTCTCTCTATATTATATACGGTATCTCATTAAATAGTCCTCAAATTAATCTTTTGAACAAGTATCATTTATCTTTATCATATAGATCAGGAAACCTCAGCCCAGTGAGATTAGGTAATATCCAGCAAGTGGTATGGCAGGGATTTTATCTAACTGCCACTTTTTTTTGGTTTGTTTGTTTTTTTAAACGCCCCTCCTGCCGCCTCTCAGCCTCCTTGCTATAGGGTCCCAGCCGGGCTCCGTCATGGATGCCAGCCCCTGCCCTCCCCCGCAGCGAGCAGCTCTGCCTCAGAGTTGTTTTATAACGTTAAAAAGTCATTAGAGTAAAATGCACATACCAAAAGTGTTATTTATCACAAGAGTGCAGACTGACGAATTATCGCAAAGCGAATAACTTGTTATAAATAACCACTGTGTGGAACAGGGAGACAGAAATTTCCAGCAGTCCAGAAGTCTTCCTCATTCCCCCCTCTTGATTACAAACCCTCTCCCACAAGTTTAGCTGCTACTCTGACTACTAACACCATAGATTAATTTTGTCTAATTTTTAAACTTTAGATAATTGAAGTCACATAGTACATACTCTTTTGTGCCTAGCTTCTTTTACTAAACATTACGTTGTGAACTTCTATTGCTAGTGTTGTGTGTAGCAAAATTTCACTTATTATCATTACTCTATAGCATCCCATTGTTTGAGTATAACACAATTTTTCTATTCTTCTATTTTTAAAAAAATTTGTTTTTTTAATTTATTTATTTTTGGCTGCGTTGGGTCTTCGTCGTTTCTCTAGTTGCGGTGAGCAGGGGCTACTCTTTGTTGAGGTGCACGGGCTTCTCATTGCGGTGGTTTGTCTTGCTGTGGAGCACGGGCGCTAGGCCCACAGGCTTCAGTAGTTGTGACATGTGGGCTCAGTGTGGCACGTGGGCTCAGTAGTTGTGGCTCGCGGGCTCTAGAGCGCAGGCTCAGTATTTGTGGCGCACGGGCTTACTTGCTCTGCGGCATGTGGGATCTTCCCGGACCAGGGCTCGAACCCGTGTCCCCTGAACTGGCAGGCGGATTCTTAACCACTGCACCACCAGGGAAGCCCCTCTATTCTTCTATTGATGGGCATTTGGTCTGTTATAAAAATGACACTCTTTTAAAGGTCTTTTGGTGCAAAATGAGAACATGCTTTGTCGGATGTAAACAAATGGATGGAATGGATCAGTCCTAGGATATGGGCTCAGCTTCAAATGTTTCACATACATCATACATATCATATCAGGGAGCACATGGTATCAACATGACTTACTATTTTTAAAAAAATTATTTATTTATTTGGCAGCTGTGGTGTGCAGGATCTTTACTTGCAGCGTGTGGGATCTAGCTCCTGGACCAGGGATCCAACCGGGGCCCCCTGCATTGGGAGCACAGAGTCTTAACCACAGGACCGCCAGGGAAGTCCCCAATGACATGACTTACTGCTAGTGATACTAACTTCGACCAGTTCTTAAGGTCATGTCTGCCAGTTTTCTTCACTGTGAAGTTGCTATTTTTTACCCTTTCCATACTCTCTTCAGTAAAAGCAAGTCACTAAGTCCAGACCATACTCAAGGAAGGGAGGGAATTAAGCTTCACCTCTTGGAAGAAGGAGTGTGAAAGACTTCGTAGACTGATGTTAAAACCCCGGGAATTAATTAGTAAATGTTTGGGGGGAGATACTTTGAGGCTATGAAAATATCTTGTTTCTCTTAAGAGTTTCATCCACTAATTTTAGCATTCATCAGTGGATTTTGTATGTAGTAATTATTATTGTGGTTTTAATGGTAATTAAACATTTTGGTGTGTTTTAATGGTAATTTTCTATTTCCCTCATTTCTTCTACATTTAGTACCTGAAATTCTTCCATAAGGAAGATTTGTCCCCTCTTCTGTATGTATGTATGTATGTGTATATGATGTATTTATGTATTTCAGTATGGAAGCATGAATATTTTATTTGGGAGGTTATAATACAATACTATCATTATTTAATTTTTTGCTCAAATTGTTCCAACTTTGGCCATTGGGTACTCTTTCAGTTGGTTCCTGTGTGCCTTTGACATACCCCATCCTTTTTCTTTTCTTTCTTTCTTTCTTTTTTTTTGAGCACTTTCTTCTTTCTCTCTCTCTTCTTAAGCAGCTTTATTGCGATATAATTTACATGCCATAAAATTTACCTGTTTTTAAGGTTATGTGCATGTTCAGTTTTAGGAGATTTCATGCTCATCACATCATCCCAGGGGGTACATGATATCAGTATAATTTTTAGTATATTTACAGAATTGTGCAACCGTTAAGAGAATTTAATTTTTAAGTATTTCCATCACCCCTCACAGAAACCTCATGTCCATCTGCAGTCATTCCCCACCACTCTCCGCACTAGGCAATCACTAGTCTCCCTTGTCTCCGTAGTTTTGTCTTTTCTGAATACTTCCTTACTTTCTGACACTAAGATGCTCCAGGCTCATATTGTATTTTCCCTGCCCTAATCCTAGAAATAACCATTTCTTCAAGGAGCACTTGTTCTGTTTGTTGGAGAATGGTATTTAGACACCAAGATTTGGGTACTCAGTGTGCTTGTTGCTCCTTGAGAGTCATTGTTTCTGGCCTCTCTCAGTGGACAGAGGTAGGAAATGTATGTATGTATTTATTTCTGTTATCTCTGCATACATAGTGATATAAATATAAGGTCATGCTGATACCTGCAACTCTAATCTAGCACCACAGAGTTCATTCTAGCTGTTCCCCCTTGCTTATTTTTTTCTCTGACAGTGAGAAACCTGGCTCTCTTTATTTACAATATATTTTCTTATTCAATTTTTATATACATAAGTATTGGGTTGATTGGTGCCCTCAAAAAGACATGTTCCTGTTCTAACAACTGGAAGCTGTGAATGTAACCTTATTTGGCAGAAGGGTCTTTGCAGATATAATTAAGTTAAGGACCTCAAGACCCTTACCCTGGGTTATCAGGGTGGGTCTTAAATCCAATGACAAATGTGCTTAAGAGAGACACACGGAGGAGAGACACATAGAGAAAAGAGGAGAAAGCCATGAGAAGACAGAGTTTAGAGTGATGAATCCATAAGCTAAGGAACACGCAGAGTCACCCGAAACTTAAAGAGGCTAGGAAGGATTCTCCTGGAGAGATTTCAGAGACTTTGGTCTTGACAACACCTTGATTTTGGACTTTGGTCTCCAGAGTAGTGAGAGAATAAATTTCTATCATTTTAAGCCACCAAGTCTGTGGTAATTTGCAGCAACAGCCCTAGAAAACTAATACAACGTGTGGAAATAGTTTCAAAATTGCTAACCGTACCCCTATGAGAAAAACATTTACCAGCTAAAGAATAGTGTTTGTATATTGCTTTCTTTGTTTGCCTTACGCTATCCAATTAAACCATTGTTTTTCTAAGCTACTTAAGTCAACTCCATTAGTATGTACTCTTTTTTTTTTCTTTTTTGGTCTGGTTTCTACCATTTCGCATAATGATTTGAGATTCATTGTTGAATGTGTTGAATGTATTTATTGTTGAATGTGTTGAATGTATCAACAATGTATGTGTTCCCTTTTATTGCTGAATAGTATTCCATTATATGGCTATACCACAATTTGCTAATCCATACACCTGCTGATGGACATTTGGGGGTTTTGTTAGTTTTTTGGTTTTGTTTTTAATTTTTGGCTATTACAAATAAAGCTGAACCCGGGCCCCAGCAGTGAAAGTGCCAAGTCCTAACTACTGGACCACCCACCAGGGAATTCCCAAACTTGAATTCTTATGCAAGTCTTTGTGTAGATACATATTTTTAATTTAATTCTCTTACTTAAATACCTAGGAGAATTGCTGGGTCATGAGGTAGGTATATGCTTAAATTTTTAATAAATTGTCAAGTTGTTTTTCAAAGTGGTTATAGTAATTTATTATCAGTATATGAGATTTCCATTTATAAAGAGAAGAAATTTAAAACTTTATAATAAAGTCCAATGTATCATTTTTTTCTTTTTTTCTTTTTTTTTTTTAATTTTATTTATTTATTTATTTTTGGGTGTGTTGGGTCTTCGTTTCTGTATGTAGGCTTTCTCTAGTTGCGGCGAGCGGGGGCCACTCTTCATCGCGGTGCGCGGGCCTCTCACTGTCGCAGCCTCCCTTGTTGCGGAGCCCAAGCTCCAGACGCGCAGGCTCAGTAGTTGTGGCTCACGGGCCTAGTCGCTCCGCGGCATGTGGGATCTTCCCAGACCAGGGCTCGAACCCGTGTCCCCTGCACTGGCAGGCAGACTCTCAACCACTGTGCCACCAGAGAAGCCCCATTTTTTTCTTTTATAGTTCATGCTCTTTGTGTTCTAAGAATTATTTGCCTAATTCAAGGTCACATAGATTTTCTCTTGTTTTCTTCTAGAAATTTTATACTTTTAGCTCTTACGTTTTGGTTTGGGATCCATTTCAAATTAATTTTTTCAGAGAGTAAGATTAAGGGTAGAGGTTCTTTTCTTTTCTTTCTTTTTTTTTTTTTGCATATCGATAATCAATTATTCCAGCAATATTTGTTGAAAAGACACTCTCTTCCCCCACCCATTAGCTTAATTACCTTGACATCTATGTTGAAAAATTGAATACATGGGTCTATTTCTGTAGTCTCGATTCTGTCCTATTGACATTTATGTACCTGCACCAATATCACACATAGTGTAGTCTTGATGGCCAAGAGTAAACATTCTCCAGTCTTGTTCTTCTTCAAGACTATCTTGATTCTTTGCATTTCCATATAAATCTTATAATCAATTTATCAATTCTCTCTCTCTCTCACCGCCCCCACCCCCCCATACACACACACACAACTGCTGGGTTTTTAAAAAACTTTTGTTGTTGTTGTATGACAAAAATACAGAAAAGTACATCAATCATAGGTATACAGCTTGATGAATTTTCAGAGTTAACACACCTGTACAATCAGCACCCAGATCAAGAAATAGGACTATAACAGCACCCCAGGGCAATCTTCAAGTAATCCGTACCCAAAGGATACACGTTTTCTGGCTTCTTTTGCTTACCTGTGTGTTTGTAAGGTTTACCTATATTGTTGAAAATAGTTGTAGTTTTGTTCATTGTCATTGCTGTACAATATTCCATTGTGCAAGTATAACGTAATTCACTCATCCATTCTACTGTCACAGGCATTTGGGTAGTTTCTAGTGTGTGACTACTGTGAATTGTGCTGTGAACATTCTTGTAGTCTTTAGGAAAAGGCGTGTAAGCATTTTCACTTGGATATATGCCTAGGAGTAGAATTGTGAGGTCTTAAGGTTTGTATATGTTCAGTTTTAGTAGACACTGCAAATAGCATTCTGAAATGATTGTACTATTTTACACCCCTAATAGCAGTATATGTATAGTTTTGTTGGTAATGCTTGATAGTTTCTATCTTTTTTATTTTTGCCACTCTGGTAGGTTTGTAGTGGCATTGTGGGGTTTTTTTGCTTTTTTTTTTTTTCCAGTTTAAAAAAAATTGTGGTAAAATACACATATCATAAAATTTGCCATCTTAACCATTTTCAATTTTACAGTTCAGTGGTATTAAGTGCATTCACAGTGTTGCACTACCATCACCACCATCCTTCCACAGAATTCTTTTCATCTTGCAAAACCAAAACTCTGTACTGATTAAATAATAGCTTCCCATTTTCCCTCCCCCACGGCCCTGGTCAACCACTATCCTGTTTACTGTCTCTATGAATTTGACTACTCTAGGTACCTCATGTGAATGGAATCATACATTATTCATCTTTTTATAACTGGCTTATTTTACTTAGCATAGTATCCTCAAAGTTCATTGGTGTTGTAAGATGTGTCAGAATTTCCTTCCTTTTCAAGGCTGAATAATATTCCCTTATATGTATATACCACATATTGTTTATCCATTCAATCATTAATGGACAGTTGGATTGCTTCCACCTTTTGGTTACTGTGAATATTACTACTACGAACATAGGTGCACAAAATATCTGTTTGAGTTCCTTTCAGTTCTTTTGAGTACATATCCAGAAGTGGAGTTCCTGGATCACATGATAATTCTATTTTTAATTTTTTGAGGAACTGCCATACTATTTTCCATAGTGGCTACACATTTTACATTCCCATCAACAGTGCACAAGGGTTCCAATTTCTCTACAACCTTGCTAACATTTGTTTTGTTTTGTTTTTTAATATTAGCCATCCAAATGGGTGTAAGATGGTGCATTGTAGTTTTAATTTGCTTTTTCCTGGTGACCAAAGCAGTTGAGCACCTTTTCCTGTGGTTATTGGCCTTGAGAACCCCTTTTGTAAAATGCACTTCAAACCTTTGCTAACTTTTCTTACAGGTGTCACTGTTTTTCTTATTGGTTTAACTATATATATATATATATATATATATATATATACTGAATAAATATTTTGCTTAATATATGCTTTGCAAATACTTCTCTTACTCTGTGGGCTGCTTTTTCTAGTAGGAGGGGAAACCTGTAGCTTCTGTGCTTTCCATGATTTTGAAAATCAAACCTCACTCCTACCCATTCTTTAAGGTTTAACAATTGAACACTTTCTATGAAACACCCTTTTATTACTTTTCCACAACTCCATCCTCCATTAATTTTCTCCATCTCTGCCCTTCTAGAGTACTTAACGGTCTGATTTTGTGGTCTAATAGTATACAATCCTATCCTTATTTGTCTCTTACATATCCTCTAGCCAGACCATATTGCTTAACTTCTTTGTATATATTACTTCCCTGACTAGACTTTAAATCAGAGGACAGGGACCCTTTTTTAAATATATATATTATACTTAGCACATACCAATATATACAGCTATGGCAAGAGCTCAATACGTGATTTGAAAAATACTAACACTGTAAGGAATATCTGCTCTCCACTAAGAAGAATTGATAGCAAATAAATTGTCCAAATTAAATACATTGTGTTACACAGTTCTTAAAAACAGAGACACAGAAGTATCCCTCAGATGGGTTTAATCTCTACAACATAAAGGAAAAGTATTGGGAGAGTTTCACTTTACCCTAGATATTATTTGGAACTCCAGTCTTTAACAGTTCTGAATCTAGTCATGTTTACTTATTCACCACTGAAATCACTTCCTTTTCACCTAGAGTTGGAATAATTATCCTACTCCCCATTCATGTGTTTCTTTATGCTTTTGTTTTGCTGTTGGTTTCTTTGGTCAATGTACATCCATCCAGGAGTCTGGAGAAGCCTGAAATGGTAAGGCAATGTAGGGAATCAACATGGTCTTTGAGAGTCTTCTTATGCCCATAATTAGCTACCTACTATATGTTTCTCTATAAAGATGAGTGTGCTGCAGGTGGTGGTGGTGATGATAATGTTCTTCAAATATGAAAAGATATTTTAAAAACACATATATTTGGGCTTCCCTGGTGGCGCAGTGGTTGAGAGTCCGCCTGCCGATGCAGGGGACGCGGGTTCGTGTCCCGGTCTGGGAAGATCCCACATGCCGCGGAGCGGCTGGGCCCGTGAGCCATGGCCGCTGAGCCTGTGCGTCCAGAGCCTGTACTCCGCAACGGGAAAGGCCACAACAGTGAGAGGCCCGCGTACCGCAAAAAGAAACAAACAAATCAAAACAAACAAAAAAAAAACCCACATATATTTATCTGTGGACTTCTGGAAAAACATTAAACGCACCAACATTTGCATTATAGGGGTCCCAGAAGGAGAAGAGAGAGAGAAAGGACCCGAGAAAATATTTGAAGAGATTATAGTCGAAAACTTCCCTAACATGGGAAAGGAAATAGCGATACAAGTCCAGGAAGTGCAGAGAGTCCTATACAATATAAACCCAAGGAGAAACACACTGAGACACATAGTAATCAAATTGGCAAAAATTAAAGACAAAGAAAAATTATTGAAAGCAGCAAGGGAAAAATGACAAATAACATACAAGGGATTTCCCATAAGGTTACAACTGATTTCTCAGCAGAAACTCTACAAGCCAGAAGAGAGTGGCATGTTATACTTAAAGTGATGAAAGGGAAGAACCTACAGCCAAGATTACTCTACCCAGCAAGGATCTCATTCAGATTCAATGGAGAAATCAAAAGCTTTACAGACAAGCAAAAGCTAAGAGAATTCAGCACCACCAAACCAGCTCTACAACAAATGCTAAAGGAACTTCTCTAAGTGGGAAACACAAGACAAGAAAAGAACCTACAAGAACAAACCCAAAACAATTAAGAAAATGGTAATAGGAACATATATATCGATAATTACCTTAAACGTGAATGGATTAAATGCTCCAACCAAAAGACGCAGGCTCACTGAATGGATACAAAAACAAGACCCATATAGATGCTGTCTACAAGAGACCCAATTCAGACCTAGGGACACAGTCAGACTGAAATTGAGGGGATGGAAAAATATATTCCATGCAAATGGAAATCAAAAGAAAGCTGGAGTAGCAATACTCATATCAGATAAAAAAGACTTTAAAATAAAGAATGTTACAAGAGACAAGGAAGGGCACTACATAATGATCAAGGGATCAATCCAAGAAGAAGATATAACAATCATAAATATATAAGCACCCAACATAGGAGCACTTCAATCCATAGGCAGCTGTTAACAGCTCTAAAAGAGGAAATAGACAGTAACACAATAATAGTGGTGGCCTTTAACACCACACTTACACCAATGGACAGATCATCCAACCAGAAAATTAATAAGGGAACAGAAGCTTTAAATGACACAATAGACCAGATAGATTTAACTGATATTTATAGGACATTCCATCCAAAAACAGCAGATTACACTTTCTTCTCAAGTGCTCACGGAACATTCTCCAGGATAGATCACATCTTGGGTCACAAATCAAGCCTCAGTAAATTTAAGTAAATTGAAATCTTATCAAGCATCTTTTCTGACCACAATGCTATGAGATTAGAAATCAATTACAGGGAAAAAACGTAAAAAACACAAACACATGGAGGCTAAACAGTACGTTACTAAATAACCAAGATATCACTGAAGAAATCAAAGTGGAAATCAAAAAATACCTAGAGACGAATGACAGGGAAAACATGATGATTGGGGCTTCCCTGGTGGCGCGGTCGTTGAGAGTCTGCCTGATGATGCGGGGGACGCAGGTTCGTGCCCCAGTCCGGGAGGATCCCACCTGCCGCAGAGCGGCTGGGTCCGTGAGCCATGGCCACTGGGCCTGCGCGTCCGGAGCCTGTGCTTCACGGCCACAGCAGTGAGAGGCCCGTGTACCGCAAAAAAAAAAAAAAAAAAAATGTTGATCCAAAACCTATGGGATACTTATATATTCTAAGAGGGAATATATAAGCATCCCATAGGGAATATATAAGCATCCCATAGGTTTTGGTTCTAAGAGGGTTCTAAGAGGGAAGTTTATAGCAATACAAGCCTACCTCAAGACACAAGAAAAATCTGAAATAAACAATCTAACCTTACACCTAAAGGAACTAGAGAAAGAAGAACAAACAAAACCCAAAGTTAGCAGAAGGAAAGAAATCATAAAGACCAGAGCAGAAATATATGAAATAGAAACAAAGAAAACAATAGCAAATATCAATAAAACTAAAAACTGGTTCTTTGAGAAGATAAACAAAATTGATAAACCATTAGCCAGACTCATCAAGAAAAAGAGGGAGAGGACTCAAATCAATAAAATTAGAAATGAAAAAGAAGTTACAACGGACACTGTAGAAATACAAAGCATCCTAAGGGACTACTACAAACAACACTATGCCAATAAAATGGACAACTTGGAAGAAATGGACAAATTCTTAAAAAGGTATAACCTTCCAAGACTGAACCAGGAAGAAAGAGAAAATATGAACAGACCAGTCACAAGTAATGAAATTGAAACTGTGATTAAAAATCTTCCAACAAACAGAAGTCCAGGACCAGATGGCTTCACAGGTGAATTCTATCAAACATTTAGAGAAGCGCTAACACCCATCCTTCTCAAACTCTTCCAAAAAATTGCAGAGGAAGGAACACTCCCACACTCATTCTATGATGCCACCATCACCCTGACACCAAAACCAGACAAAGATACTACAAAAAAAGAATATTACAGACCAGTATCACTGATGAGAATAGATGCAAAAATCCTCAACAAAATACTAGCAAACAGAATCCAACAACACATTAAAAGGATCATACACCATGATCAAGTGGGACTTAACCCAGGGATGCAAGGATTCTTCAATATATGCAAATCAATCAATGTGATACACCATATTAACAAATTGAAGAATAAAAACCATATGATCATCTCAATAGATGCAGAAAAAGCTTCTGACAAAATTCAACACCCATTTATGATAAAAAAAAAACTCTCCAGAAAGCGGGCATAGAGGGAACCTACCTCAACATGATAAAGGCCATATACGACATACCCACAGCAAATGGCATTCTCAATGGTGAAAAACTGAAAGCATTTCCTCTAAGATCAGGAAAAAGACAAGGATGTCCACTCTCGCCACTATTATTCAACATAGCTTTGAAAGTCTTAGCCATGGCAATCAGAGAAGAAAAAGAAATAAAAGGAATCCAAATTGGAAAAGAAGTAAAGCTGTCACTGTTTGCAGATGACATCATACTATACATAGAAAATCCTAGAGATGCCACCAGAAAACTACTAGAGCTAATCAATGAATCTGGTAAAGTTGTAGGATACAAAATTAATGCACAGAAATATCTTGCATTCCTATAAACTAATGATGAAAAATCTGAAAGAGAAATTAAGAAAACAGTCCCATTTACCATTGCAACAAAAAGAATGAAATACCTAGGAATAAACCTATCTAAGGAGACAAAAGACCTGTATGCAGAAAACTATAAGACACTGTTGAAAGAAATTAAAGCTGATACCAACAGATGGAGAGATATACCATGTTCTTGGATTGGAAGAATCAATATTGTGAAAATGATTATACTACCCAAAGCAATCTACGGATTCAATGCAATCCCTATCAAATTACCAATTGCATGTTTTACAGAACTTGAACAAAAAAAATCTTAAAATTTGTATGGAGACACAAAAGACCTTGAATAGCCAAAGCAGTCTTCAGAGAAAAAAAACGGAGCTGGAGAAATCAGACTCGCTGACTTCAGACTATACTACAAAGCTACAGTAAATAAGACAATATGGTACTGACACAAAAACAGAAATATAGATCAATGGAACAGGATAGAAAGCCCAGAGATAAACCCACGCGCCTATGGTCAACTAATCTATGACAGAGGAGGCAAGGATATACAATGGAGAAAAGACAGTCCCTTCAATAAGTGGTGCTGGGAAAACTGGACAGCTACATGTAAAAGAATGAAATTAGAACTCTCACTAACACCATATGCAAAAATAAACTCAAAATGGATTTGAGACCTAAATGTAAGACCAGACACCATAAAACTTTTAGAGGAAAACATAGGAAGAACACCCTTGGACATAAATCACAGCAAGATCTTTTTTGATGCACCTCCTAGAGTAATGGAAATAAAAACAAAAATAAACAAATGGGACCTAATGAAAGTTAAAAGCTTTTGCACAGCAAAGGAAACCATAAACAAAACGAAAAGACAACCCTCAGAATGGGAAAATATATTTCCAAACGAATCAATGGACAAAGGATTAATCTCCAAAATATATAAACAGCTCTTGCAGCTCAATATTAAAAAAACAAATAACCCAATCCTAAAATAGGCAGAAGATCTAAATAGACATTTCTCCAAAGAGGACATATAGATAGCCAAGAAGCACATGAAAAGGTGCTCAACATCACTAATTATTATAGAAATGCAAATCAAAACTACAATGAGGTATCCCCTCATACCAGTTAGAATGGGCATCATCAGAAAATCTACAAACAGCAAATGCTGGAGAGGGTGTGGAGAAAACGGAACCCTCTTGCACTGTTGGTGGGAATGTAAATTGATACAGCCACTATGGGGAACAGTATGGAGGTTCCTTAAAAAACTAAAAATAGAATTACCACATGACCCAGCAATCCCACTACTGGGCATATACCCAGAGGAAACCATAATTCAAAAAGACACATGCACCCCAATATTCACTGCAGCACTATTTACAATAGCCAGGTCATGGAAGCAACCTAAATGCCCATCGACAGACAAGTGGATAAAGAAGATGTGGTACATATTTACCGTAGAATATTACTCAGCTATAAAAAGGAACGAAATTGGGTCATTTGTAGAGACGTGGATAAATCTAGAGACTGTCATACAGAGTGAAGTAAGTCAGAAAGAGAAAAACAAATATTGTATATTAACGCATATGTGTGGAATCATACAGATGAACCAGTTTGCAGGACAGAAATTGAGACACAGATGTAGAGAGCAAACATATGGACACCAAGGGGGGAAAGTGGCGGGGTGGTGATGGTGGTAGTGTGATGAATTGGGAGATTGGTATTGACCTGTATACACTGATGTGTATAAAATGGATGACTAATAAGAACCTGCTGTATAAAAAAATTAATTAAATAAAATTCAAAAAAAATTTTATTGATTTATAGTTGATTTATAATATTGTATTAGTTTCAGGTGTACAGCAAACTGATTCAGTTATATACACACACACATATATATTCTTTCAGATTCATATATATATATATATATTCACATATGTATATATTCTTTTTTAGATTCTGTTCCGTTATAGGTTGTTACAAGATATTGAATAATAGTTCCCTGTGCTGTACAGTAGCACCTTGTTGTTTATATATAGTAGTATGTATTTGTTAATCCCAAACTCCTAATTTGTCCCCTCCATATTTTAATATTCACTTTAAAAGTTACTTTTAAATGCAATGCATCATTGTTCAGTTTACACTTTTAGTTCTCTACTCTTCGGTATGTTTGGAGACCCAGAAACATTTCCCCTAGAAGTGAAATCTGAGCTTTATTAGAGAAAAACAACAACAACAAAATTTTAAAGCCTCCTTTTAAAACTTTTTTGGAAGACTGTTTAATGAAATTAAATTTCATTGCTTGCCTTCTGGGACTGAGATCAAGAAAAATTAGATGTGTTATCTCTTTGGGGAGTGTTGTGCTAGAGTGGCTGCATTTCTCTCATAGATCAGATAATGAGATGGCCAGTGCTTTTACAGGCTTTGTCCTCTTCCTTCCCCTGAGAATTCTACAACAAACCCCTCAACTTCAAGCACAACTTGCTTGGAATGAAATGTTTCACCTATGATTCAAGAATCCTCTTTGTGCATGTGGTAAATCAGAGAAAATAAGTCAAAACTCATAGGGAATTCTCCATCAGCTGGTGTGACATTTAGGAAGGGACATGAAATCCTTGAAGCCTCTAGGGCACTATTTAATGTATTACTGCAACAAAACTGGAAGAGCAATTTTCCGTGATATGGTCAATTCAGTCATTGTTACAATAGGGATGCAATAACTGTAAAGCATTTCCTCAAGTGCTTAACTCATTATGGAAAAACAACACTGGATAAAAACCTTAGGGACCTGAGGTGGGGTAGGAAAATGGATGTTCTGGTTAGTACAGGGTTTGGTGGCACTTAACAGAGGCTGATTGTATTAGCTTAACCAACTAAGGAGTTTATGTAACAAGAGTCTGGGGTAGGCTGTGCAAAGATGGTGAAGCACTTGAGAAAGCAGGTCCCTTCTCCCTTCCTGCTCTACCATCCTCAGTATAGTCACAGATGGCTGCTCTGTCTCAACACTGCATCATCACGGTCTGGACAAGGGGGAGGAGGACAGGTTAAAGGCAGAAAGCTTACACTGGCCGTGTTTTTTTTTTTATGTATCAGGGGGAAAGTAGCTTGCCATGAAGTAACTTTTGGCCACCGGAGGACTAGATGCTCACCCTAGCTTTTGGAAGTATTTTAAATTCAATTGTTACACGGCCCCCTCCAAATGCATTTATGATTCTGTTAGCAAGGAAAAACAGTTGAAACTGGTAATGTCTAGCCCATTTGATTAACTGAGTTAAGTACCATGCTTTAAATTTTGCTGTTAGACATTTTTCTAAAAATATGTTTCTATTTCTATGCCTTTGAAAGCTTACCGCCACACAGATCACGACTAAATTTTCTTTTATTATTTCTCAACTTACTGGATTTTTCAAAAAGAAAGGACAACTTAAGATTTTTTCAAAAAGGAAGGACAACTTAAGATACACCCACTTGATGAACTGCTACGCTGTCAGTACTACTGCAAGCACTTCACAAAAAAGTGTCCAAATGACTAAGAAACATGAAAAAGATACTCACTGATAAAGATTTGCCATTGGAGATATACAGATTAGAGCCATAATAAATTGTCATTACATTCCCAGCAAAATGTTTAAAATTAAAAAGAGATCATACCAAATGTTGGTGAAAATGTGGAGTAACTGAAACTTTCCTACATTGCCAGCACCTGGGTAAAATCTCTTCAGAAGGTTGTTTCATAGTTATCTACTGACCCTAAACCTATGAGCAATCCCGTTCCTAGGAATGTGCTCACCTCTGCTCACCAAAACACATGCGCTGAAGTGTTTATATTCATAACGGCAAAAACCTAGGAACTCACCGAATATGCACCACAAGTGGAAGGAATAAACTATGCTTTAGTCACATAATGGAATTCTATACAGCAACGAGAATGAGCAAACTACAATTACATGCAAAAATATGTATGACTCTCACAAATAATTGAGGGAAAGAAGCCAGAAAGCATCACAAAAAAAGAACAACTGTGTGAGGAGAAATTTATATAAAGTTCAAAAATAGGCAAAATTATCCTATGAGTTCTAAGAAGTCAGAAAAGTAGTTAAAACCCTGAGAAGAATAGTTGACTTAACATGGGCAAGAAGAGATCTCTTGGGCTCCTGATATCATCCTGTTTCTTGATCTGGGTGTTGGTTAACCGGGTGAGTTCACTTTGTGAAATTCATCATGGTATATATTTATGATTGATACTCTTTTCTGTATATATCTTATACTGCAGTAAAAAGGTGAAAAAGCGACAATTATATATACTGCTGTTAAAATGAAGTTGTCCCATCTTTTGTCTAAGGCCAATTCTATCCAACTGTACTTTTTTAAGTCTTTAAGGCATTTATTTCATCCATGGATTTTGGGATGTAATTTATGAAGTTGAGAATCATTACAGTACAGTGTATTGGGTTGGCCAAAAAGTTTGTTCGGTTTTAAGTAAAAATAAGACATTTTTCATTTTCACGAAGAACTTTTGATTTTATTCACTAAGTAAAGGAAATTTTTGGCCAACCCAATATTTCTTTTATTTTTTACATTAAAAAAATTGAAGTGTAACTGATTTATCATGTTGTGATAGTTTCAGGTGTACAGCAAAGTGATTCTGTTAGACATATATATATCTATTCTTTTCCAGATTCTTTTCCATTATAGGTTATTACATGATATTGAATATAGTTCCCTGTGCCATACAGTAGGACCTTGTTTATCTATTTTATGTATAATGGTGTGTATCTATTAATCCCAGATTCCCAATTTATCCTTCCCCCATCCCCCTTTGGTAACCATAAGTTCGTTTTCTATGTCTGTGTCTATTTGTCTTGTAAATAAGTCCGTTTGTAGCATTTTTTTTTTATATTCCATATTTAAGTGGTCTCATATGATATTTGAGCACCTTTCAATCCTCCTCTTATTTGACTTCTCGGCATTATTTGCTACTCTCGTCCATTCCTACAATTTAGAGAAACTCTCTTCCTTGTGCATTTATGATTTACTGGCTCCTGATTTCCCACCTGACTTCTCTGGCCACTCATTCTGTTTTCATGGTGAACATCTCTTCCTTTACTCATTTTTGAAATGTTATCTTGAGTCCAGACCCCTCTTCTGAACTACAGGGTTCTATATCTAACTGCCAAGCAACATTTTCACTAGACATCGCACAAGTACAGAAAAGTCAACTAAGCTTAATATCTCCCTCCTTAGTGTTGTTCATCTTTCCAAATTCCTTGTCTCAGTAAATAGCACCAACCAGTACCCAACCCAGAAACCTATGTTCAATTTATAGTTATTGAATGAAACACAGAAGATGCAAAATTGTGGGTACGACTTTTGCTTCTCATCACAGTGGACTAGATATAGTGAAGGAATCATCCTGCTACAAAACTACATGTGAATCAAAAACAGTTTTTGATGTTTTGTTTGGCTCTCAGAAATTAGAAAAGTCTTCAAAGACCTTCTTCCTACCAAATAAAGAGAAATAAGTCTTGAGCAGAAATTAGAGCAGGGTTCTTTATGCATGCTGGAGAGATGGAGTTGGTCTGACTGCAAATGCCAATAGCAGTTCTGTGTGAGGAGGTAAATCTGATACTCCTGCATTTAGGACAGGGGTCTCCAACACCTGGGCCACAGACCGGTACCGGTCCACAGCCCGTTAGGAACCGGGCCGCACAGCAGGAGGTGAGCGGAGGGTGAGCGAGCAAAGCTTCATCTGCCGCTCTCCGTTGCTCGCATTACCGCCTGAACCATCACTCGCGTTACCGCCTGAACACCCCCCCACCTCCGTCCGTGGAAAAGTTGTCTTCCACGAAACCCGTCCCTAATGCCAAAAAGGTTGGGGACTGCTGATTTAGGGAACACCTGCTTTAGGGGACACCATAGAGAGGTTTAAAGTGGCCCCAGGTTGCTGGCACTCCTGGACATGCAGCAGCAGATGAAAATCATCTTTGAAATGAAGTGTCTTCAATTTAAGCCATTTGAATTCCCAATTATGTAAGATCCAGAAAATATAAATTCATAATCTAAGATCACCAAGTACACAAGGAGGCAAGACACCATGCGTGAGAGAAAAAAATAACACAACTTATTTAGATATTGGGATTGTCATATACAGAGTATAGAATAACTAGGTAAGAAATGTTTAAAGAAATTTAGTATGGAACCACAAAGTTGGGCAAACAATGAGACTATCAGGAACAATGAGATCTATGTGACAATAAAGTGGAATTTCTAAAAATAAAAAATAGATTTTTTAGGAATTAATAAAACTCAATGTAGGGGTTTGCCAACAGATGAAACATAGTCGAAGAATGAACTGGAACATGTGACTGAAGAAATTTCCCAGAATGCAGCACTGAGAGGTAAGAAGATGGAAAATATAAAACAAGCTAAGAGATATGGAGAACAGAAGAGGAAAAGGAAACATTTATTTGAACCCTAAAAGAACAGAGTAGAGAGAACTGAGGAAAAGGAATAATTGAGGAGGTGATGACTGAGAATTTTCCAGAAGTGATCATAGATATAAATCTATGTTTCCAAGTAGAAGAAAAGAAACCCAGGTATAGATACATCATAGTGGAACTGTGGAACAGCAAAGACAAAAAGATTCCAAAAGTAGAGAAAAAGAACAGATCATAAAGTACAGCAGCAATGATGAACACCAGAATGAATGAAATAATACCATCTTCAAGGTGTCAGTCTTGCATTGGAGATCCAACCTATTTTTTTTAAGAATGAAAGTCATACAAGGATATTTTCAGATGAACAAAAAGAGAGTTTACCATCAAGAGACCTCCACTAAAAGAACTTCTAAATATTTATTTTAGAAAGAAGAAAAGGATCATAAAGTAATGGTCTGAGATATGAGAAGGAATGGTAAGTAAATAAAATAGGAAACATATAAATACATGTATATAAATACCTGTGTAAAAAGTCTGGAGAGGCGTGACCAGACTTAAAGTGTTCTAAGGTTCTTGGATTGTCTGGTTGGAGGGTTTAAGATATTATTTAATTTAAAGCTTTGTTCTATTAAATATGCATGGTAAAATTTCCAGGGTAACACTAAAACAATAGAAATTGAACATACAAGTTCCACATGAATAAAAAATTAAAGGATAAACGCTACTCCCAAGCCCTCTATTTAGGAGCCAAGGCCATTCAGCTGAACAGTAATAGTGTTCAAGCTTTGCTACTTAAGGGAGCAGCATTTAGAAACATGGGCAGAGTCCAAGAAGCAATAATCCACTTTCGGGAGGCTATACGTCTTGCACCTTGTCGCTTAGATTGTTATGAAGGTCTCATCGAATGTTACTTAGCCTCCAACAGTATTCATGAAGCAACGGTAATGGGTAACTATGTTTACAAAACTCTAGGAGCCAACGCACAGACCCTTACCCTTTCGGCCACCATTTGTCTTGAAGACCCAGTGACACAGGAGAAAGCAAAACTTTATTAGATAAAGCCCTGACCCAAAGGCTGAACTACATTAAGGCTGCGGAGAAAAAAGCAGAGCTACTTACCAGAGAACAGAAATACGAAGTTGGAATTGCTTTGCTGCGGAACACGCTAGCTAATCAGAGTGACTGTGTCCTGCCTCGGACCCTAGATTTCCTTGTAGCTGTCAGTGAGTATCAGGAAGCAATGGACCAGTACAGTATAGCACTAAGTGGTGGACTCCCTCAATCCTGCCTATGGAACTGGAGTTGTTTGGAGAGGCCAGGCATTAGCAGTTTCTCTGTGACTGGGTGGTCATTTCACTGCTGTGCCAGGGAGATGACGCATTAGCCAGGAAGAAGCAAGGCAGAGATTCAGGCCTTTCCTTTGTTTGGTTGTCCCCTAGTTTGGACCCCAGTGACCAGAAGTCTCTAGAGGGGATGCAGAAGGTGGAGAAGGAGAAGAGTCCCGCGGATGCCACTCAGGAGGAAGACGTGGACGACATGGAAGGGAGTGGGGAAGAAGGGGACCTGGGGGGCAGCGACAGTGAGGCGGCCCAGTGGGCTGGTCAGGAGCAGTGGCTTGGCATGCAGTGAGGCAGGCACAGCTCCGTGGCCACCCTGGCCCGCCCCGCTCTGAGCACTTCCATGGACTGAAGGAACCTGTAAGGCGCCTGCTCTCTGGGAAGTCAATGATTCAGCATGTGATTGCACCAGGGGTCTCTGCCCCTTGCTCCATTTTTCTAGTAGTGACTTCATTTTTAAAAACTGAGACTGACCAACCTTCCATATATCTCCATCCTCCTCTGCTCCAGCCAGGGAGCACAAAGGGAGCGCTCTGAGAGGCCCGTAGACGTGTCGGGGCTTCTGGGACAGAGTGCTAATTTGCAAGCTCGAGGAATAGACAGTCGGACTGGCTCTATCAGAGGGTTTCCTGTCCCAGAAATCATTATCCTGGGGTGTCCACACTTCCCTAGTAACCTTGCTTCCTTCGGCAATGTTAGTAATGTCTTAAGCTGACAGTTGCTGTTTTGCAGAACAGTTCTCCTATTTGCTAATCTGGTAACTTGCCTATGAGCCTGGGTCGAATCTGAGAAACAAGTGTGACCTAGAGCATGAACAGAGGTGCAGTTGGGGTAATAAAACCGTTTTTTGTACAGTAAAGGAAAAAAAATTAGACTGCATATTAGACAGAAAGCCAAAATCCAGCTAACTGAAGAGACATGTAAAATTTAAGGACAGAGAAAGTGAGAGAGAGAGAGAGAGAGAGAGAGAGAGAGATGGAAGAGAAGGGAGGAGGGGAGAAGGAGGAGGGGGAGAAAGGGAGGGGGAAGGGGAGGGAGACAGGAAAGATATATCAGATAAATATCCATAAAAAGAGAACTGGGATAATTACCTTAATATTTGACAAAATAGATTTTAAGACACACACAAAAACAACAACAACAAAAAAACAGTACTAGTGATAAAGAGGGCCTCTACTTAAAAGTTAAATTTATCAGAAAAAAAAATATAACAATTTTAACTTGTATTAAATAAACTTAAGCTATAAAAATCAAAAATTCATAGTTTCAGGGTAAAATTGACAAATCCAGAATTGTAGGTACTCCTTGTTTTTTTACTGTGAAAATCACAAAACAATGGGTAAATACATTTAAAAGATAACATGTTTATTGCTTGTGGCATTAAGGGTGATTTTGCTCCATTTTCTAAACTTTCTTGATTGTTGTGACAATTGCTTTTATAATTAAAACACCTTTTTTTTTCAAAAAAATGAAGTATGGAAGTTAAAATTTTAGTTAATTGAGGACTTGAGGTGGGCTTAGTTAATTAGTGTTTTACTGTTTTGGGGCTAATTATATAGTTTTAGTTCTTACCCCAATGTTTATCAGGTTGAGTACATCTTAATTACAACTTGTTTCTTTGTATTTTGCTAGAATGTCAAATGATTTACACATGGACTTAAAATTGCTCAGGCAATCCTTGACTGATACATTAAAGAATCTTAATTTACCACAGTTACTGTTTTCCTAAATAAGAATAAAAGATTTTGCAAAGAATGCATAATAATGCATTCCACATTTAAACATGCTACGACTGATTGTTGTTAGCTACATCTGGATATCTGTATCAACAACAGAGCTTTGATTTTTCTCTGCTTCTGCCCAGACATCATTATTATCACTGTAGGGGATCAGTTACTCTGAAAAAAAGGAAAGATACAAATTGGTATTTTTTTCTCATATTGATACTCTCTTAGACTTAACTTTCCAGTTCCTAAAACTCAGTGTTCTACTTCTACATACGCCTTTTGAAACACTTTGTGGTAAGCACTAGTTACAGGAAATAGGAACAGATCACTGTATACAAATAAAAAGTAAGGCAGCATGCTCTGAGTCTGGTTCTAAAGAAAACAGGCACAGGATTTTTTTTTTTTTTTATTACAGGACTGAAAAGAGACAGTAAATAGACTCTCTTTGAATGTATCATCTCAAAATCTAAACCTAGTTAGTCTATTATACAGATTTTTTTCATAGTTGATTAAATTTTACTGTGCAATTCTGGGAAAGAAATAACACCATGTTGGAAAAGTATAACAGTAATTTTAAAATACTGTTATATTTTGAAGGATATTTAAAAAATAGTGATAGGAATTCTAAATTCTTATGTTTTACCCAATCAATGTGATTTAGAATCTTTTGAGATTTGAATACCAGAATATTCAGTTAATGCAATCCTTTTGCTGTTTAGACAACAATAAAAGAATAAGAATGGAATGCATTATTTGCATCTCTTTGCTATTGAAGATAATAGTGTCAAAATTGAATCTTAAAAACTTCAGAGTAGATTAATAAATAAGTCCATTTCAAGCTATCATTATTTTTCTTTTTTAGTTTATTGAATTATAACGTGTACAAACAGCACAAATCAAGAAGTGTACAGCTTGATGAATTCCTACAATGACACTTTGTGCTATCAGCACATTGTGATCATTAACTTTTAAGTTGATAAACTGGTAAGAATGAAGGATTAAAACCATCAACAACTACCACAAAAAAGCAGAGTACTAAAACAAGAACCAGTAAGTGTGACTAAACCAGGTGGGAGGCACACCTGCAAAAATGAAACACGTTTTGTCACATTTTATACCACACAGGTTTTCTGTATCATCAGAACATGGGAGAATACATTGTCTCAACCTGATAGGAGCCAGACTTGGAGTTTCTCTTACTGTGCTTTTCTTCCCTTGCTTGCAGGAGTTGTACATTTCAAAGCAAACTGCAGAAAAAACAGAAAACTTCAGAACCAATTAGATTGCTTAGCAACGTTTTTGTCTTCTTTCCTGAGCTACTTCTGTGTAATCCTCCTGTCACAAACTGTGACCTTACACAGTAACTTTAAAGTTGAAAATCAACTTTTCAACGTTTTGAGACGCTCTCTTCCCTTGACTGACAGATCGTTTTGTTCACTTGAAAGTGTTGGACGTCTCCTAATTCCCGGTCTAGTCATAACGCCCAGAGGTTACTAAAGAACACTCAAGATTCACAGGGACTCCACCCATGGTTTAACTTGTAAATACAAGCCATTCTGAGATCTGGGTCCTGAAATTATTTCACCCTTCGAGAGCAGAAATATTACCATGTTCATACAGTGAACTCTTAGATCTTAAAATTCTTTACATATTCAGCGACTTCTTCGACCCACCAGTAACTTTCCCAGTTACCAACCAATAATTTTACATAGGTTGCTATCTGTTTTGTTCGCAATTTACGAGCAATTTAGCCACACGTAAGCAACCTTAAGGGGAAGAGGGGTTCTTCCTGTCAAAGAATCCACACAATGAGAGGCCCGTGGTACCCAAATGAAACAATAATGAAAGATCGGCAAAGCTCAGAAATGTTCCTTAAAGCCACGAACGCCAGCTCTGATTTCAGGTTGTCGGAGCGCGCCCGCTCGGTAGCCTTTGTGGCCAAGAGGCAGAGGGGTCCAGGGAAGAGGGTCCCACTGGGGACGCTTAAGATGAGAGTGGGTGACCCTACTACCAGCCCGGCCCCACCACAAAGAGGAGTAGACGCTCCGCATCCCCGTCACCAGGGCAACTCTGCAATCCGACACCTAGGCGCAAGATTCCGCATCCCCAGCCACCGGACGCAGAACAGAGGCGTTTCACAGCCCGGACGCAGGGACTCCGAGGCTTCCCACAAGCCGCCGTCCCTGGGATGCGGAGTGCGACGAGGGAGACGCCCTCTATGCAGGCCCGGGGTCCGAAACTCAGCCACCCACAGCGACGCCGCCGCTCCCAGGTCTAGCTGTCCGCACGTGGCGGCTGTGATTGCCCCGGACGGTATCCCTCCGCGCCCCTCCCGCTCAGTCTCCCTCTCCCTCGCCGGGACCCTCCGAGTCGGCGCGCCGCGGAAGGATCGCACGCACGCGCTCGCGCACGCCCCGCCGAAACGGCGGAGAGCTGCGGAAACCGCGGTAAGGAGCAGTCGCCGCTGTAGTCGGTGGCACAGCAGCTCCGCAGCCTCCCGCCGTTGGTTAGTCAGTCCCGCGGTTGCGGGCGGGAGGGCGGCCGGCCGGGCGCGCCCCGCAGCTTGTCCCTCACCACCGTCCCAGCGTCCTCCCGCCGCAGCTCCTCGGGGAGGGGGGCGGTCGGTGCCTGCGCAGAGCCGCCTCCTCCCCGCCCCCGCCCCGCCTCCACCCGCGCCGCCGCCGCCGCCGCCGCCCGCGACCGCCGCCGCCGCCGCTGCGCCTGCTGCTCCTCGCCGTCCCCGCTGCAGTGCGAAGGGCTCGAAGATGGCCGGTTGGCAGAGCTACGTGGATAACCTGATGTGCGATGGCTGCTGCCAGGAGGCCGCCATTGTCGGCTACTGCGACGCCAAATACGTATGGGCAGCCACAGCCGGGGGCGTCTTCCAGAGCATTACGGTGAGAACCGGCGGTGGCCCGGGGACCCGAACCCGAGCGGGGCCGGCCGTGGGGGCGCCGCCGCGCGGAGCCGGGCCACCGGGAGGGCCGCGCCGGCAGGTGTGCGGGGCGGCCGGCGCCAAGGATGCGGCTGCCGGGCGGGCGGAGAGCCGGAGGCCCGGGGACGCCCCCTCTGCGGGGCTGCGCTGACTGGCGGGGGCGGCGGCCCGGCTCCCCGGCGTTCCCAGTGCCTGTCCGGGTGAGGCTGGGGGAGGGGGCACTCGCCGGCTCGGGGGTGGGGGCCCTTTTCCCCTTGTTCGGTCCTCCTGGGTCCCCTGGAAGCCCTGAGGCTCGCTTTGTACGTCCCGGGGTGGAAGCGGGGACCGGAGGGGCCGAGCCGGGGCGCGCTGGGCCCGGGCGGGGGTCCTCCGGCGGCCGGGCCGCCCCTCGCTCCGGGGACAGCGCGCCGCCCGCGCCGCGGGCTGTGAGAGGCGGCGGTTGCCCGGCCCCCGGGATCCTCGCGGCGACTTGGCGGAGGTTTGCCGGTGTCCAGGCCTCCGAGGCTTGCGAGAAATATACACCGACAACGTAGGTGGATTCGTGAATCTCGACTACAGCTCAGGCTCCATAGGATTTTTTTTTTTTTAATTCTCCAAGATGGCGAACTGCCATTGATTTCTCTCCTTCTCCTATGGAGATTCATCGATACACCGTTATCCCCAGTTACGCAACATAGCTCCAAAAAAGGGGGTGCTTAAAGGGGCTTTTAGTAATCTGCGAAGACCAAGGGGACACTTAAGTTCTCCAAGTCCCTCCCTCTTTAGTAATGGTAGTAAAGGCACTAATGCAGATTTATGCTTCACGGTGCCTGATTTTTTTGTGACTTGGTGGTTTGACTCGGTTGCCACATGTCTGGGGGATAATTGTCACTAAGCGTCCAGTGCTGCTTTATTGTTTTGCCTCTTTCTAAACAAGGCTCTTTCTATAATTGTGACGATTATATCAAATACAGCACCATTCTCTTAATTTCTTAAGCTTCACGCCCCCTTCCTATCAAACGCCCAAATCCAGGCCCCCTATTATGGGTGCTACTAATTATTCTTGTACTGCTTAGCATGGTTTAAGATCTAGCAGTGTAGAACTCAGTTCTTGATACAAGTACTTTCAGGTTTCCTATTACCGCAGTGGGCTACAATTCTTACAGAGAATTGGCATCTGGTGATCAACTTTTTTTCTGCGGTCCTCTTGTCTTTGTGTGAGTTCCCGCTGTCTGGCCGGGAAGATTGCAGGAGTGTGCTTGGAAATGGCTGGGGCCTGCTATGACTCTGCAGTTCTGATGGGGGCGACGCCTTCCTTCTTATTCATGGAATGTTAGAATGCACGTTTTCTCCTTTCCGGTTCTGGTCGCTACCTCAGTTTCTTTCCCAGTCTCCCTCCATTTTCTCTGTTCTTTTACCGTTGCCTACTGCAGTGCTGCGGACAGAATCCTCTTTGCGTTTGCCCAGAAAGAAAACTGATTACTGAGGTGGTAGGGTAAGGGAAGTTGCAGAGAAAAAGGAGTCAGCGGCTAGAATAATAGAGAGGAGGGAAATATGAATTTGGGGATGCGCTGAAGTCTAGGGCTTGAAGTTCATATTAATACTATGGGGGATATTACAAGCTGTTTGAAGCGAGTAGAAGTGAACAGGTCTGCCAAGCATGGGCGTTATTTTAGGAGACTTTCAAACAACTTTAAATTTGACGCTACATGACTGTAACGTGACTGATTATGATAGATAAGCTTCTGTTGAAAGTTTTTAGGTGGATCTTTACCATTACGTAAGTACTTCAGGTACCACCTGATTTGAAACAGTTTATAAATAACTCTTAAGTTTGCAGTTTATCTAGTGTCAACTAACAACTAGAGATTCTTTGCGTAGACTGGTTTTAGTTACCAGACTACACTCTTAACTGTGAAATCTAATTAACTGACTGACATAAAACATGTCACCATGTAGGATTAAGTAATTTTTTAGAAAAGACTGAAACTTGATTTTACATTGTTGAAACGTGTATGTCTTGTAGTGGTAGTACAAACTTGGCAGTCTTTGCTGTTATACCAAGGCAAGGAATTAACTACAACTTTTTTCTTTTTTCTCTTTTTCTTTTCCTTTTTTTTTTTTTTTTGGTTGGGGGCTGGGTGGGGGGTGGTGGGGGGACAGCCAGTAGAAATAGATATGATTGTAGGAAAAGACCGGGAAGGTTTCTTTACCAGTGGTTTGACTCTTGGCGCAAAGAAGTGCTCAGTGATCAGAGATAGCCTATACGTGGATGGTGACTGCACAATGGACATCCGGACAAAGAGTCAAGGTGGGGAGCCAACATACAACGTTGCCGTCGGCAGAGCTGGTAGAGGTAAGCAAGGCACACTTTTGGTTGAAAGTTGCATGCCACGTTACAAGTGATTAAGCAGTCTCTTTAACATTTTGAATAAAGTGTTAAAAGAGTCCATAATGGCTCTTAAGGTGGTTTTTGTGAACTGCTCAGCACTGAAGGAGGCACTGCTGTAGATATACTTCCTCTACAGCAGCTGCATACACAACCTAACCTCTGAGATCCTGACTTTCTTCTCAAATAGAATGTTCATATCATCTTTTCAGTTTCAACTTTAGTAAACTGAACATCTAAATTTGCCTCTTCTATATGGATAACTTGAGTCACTTTGCTGTACACCTGAAACTAACACAACATTGTTAATCAACTATACTACTCCAATATAAAATAAAAAGTTAAAAAAAATCAATTTGTCTCTTCAGCTGTTAGTTATTCAGATTGTTAAATCATTCAGATTGGTTACTTTAGTCCCTTTGGGTCTTTGACCTTTGGATCTCTTCCTTTCTTGCTCACATTTTAGTCATTCACTATTCAGCATAAAAAAGGAAGAGTTAATATTGGCTCATATTTCTATTAGAAACATTGCTGGGGAAGAGAGAAATAATTAGAATGAGGGTTTTGAAGTAAGTTTTCCACTTACTAAAATATTTTCAAAGACTAAGTGTGTCTGATTTATTCAAAAAGTAGGAAATTATATTTCATTTATATACTGGTCCAGAAATTCTGGTGTTTCCTGACTATTGTCAACATTGCAGAAATTCTTACTGTACTAAATAAATCTCACTACTTTTTTGAAAGCAACTTTTAAAACTGAGGTTTATTATGACATCTAGTTGATTTACAGATACATTTAAATGTGTTAACCTGTGTAAATGTTTTGTAAATAAAGAGGGCTTATGTAGCCTCATATAGCAGACTTGGCACATCTAATTTTAAGACCACATCTACCATGGGAAGAAACTTGAAGCTACTCTGAGCCATAATTTACTGCAGTGGTCCTACCAACTCCCTGTGACTGTCCTAAAGGTTCCTCTTGTTCTGATGTGAGTTGATGCTTATGAGTATTTCTCTATAGGAAAATTAGATGACTGTGAAATAGTAGACAAATCTCTAAAACATTACCGGAGCTCAGATAAATATATTAAAAAGAAGCATCAACCATGTGACGTAAAAACGAGAATGTTTTCATACCATACAGCACTACTGACATCTAGTGGCAGTGAATATAACATCTGACATATGTACATATGTTAATATTTTCACGATAGACCTTTGAACTACATCATAGAAGAACCTGTTTTTGGAAATACTAAATCTATTTTAGGATTTTAGACTCAATTAGAAACAAAGCTAACACAGAGAGGATATAGTAAGCACAGGCCTTTGGTACTTTTAATTTGTCCTTTCATGAATGGCACTGAAAATGCTATTTAAAATTTGGTCTTGGTTTTCCTCTGGAAATAATAGATACATTTAGCCCCACTAGTAAGACTTAATAGTTGGTACTTAATCAAGCAGTTAAATATGGGGAGAATTTTATAAGTAAATAATTACCTAATTTTTTTTTTAAGTTTATTTTTTGGGGGCCAGTTTAATATGTATTTGTCAGACTAATCAGAAGTTTTTTGCCCTATATAAAAGATAAATGTCCATTAAAAGGAACGAAATAATGCCATTTGCAGCAACATGGATGGACCTAAAGATTATCATACTAAGTGGAGTAAGAGAAAGAAAAATATCATATGATATCACTTATATGTGGAATCTAAAAAATATGATATAAAGGACTTATTTACAAAACAAGCAGACTCACAGACTTAGAAAACAAACTTATGGTCACCAAAGGGGAAAGGTGGTGGGGGAGGGATAAATTAAGAGTTTGGGATTGAGAGATACACACTACTATATAGAAAATAAATAATCAACAAGGACCTACTGTATAGCACAGGGAACTCTACTCAGTATAATAACCTAAAAGGAAAAAGAATCTGCAAAAGAATAGGTGTATCTATATGTATAACTGAATCATTTGCTGTACACCTGAAACTAAAACAACACTGTAAGTCAGCTATACTCCAATATAAAATAAAAATTAAAAAAGATAAATGATCACACTTCTTTTTCCCTAGCTAGTATAAAGATATCTTTATAGAGCATTGCAGCTGCACTGATTGGACTTCCAAGATACAGTTAATAGTCAAAATGTTTTCAGCACATTACTAGTTTGAAAGTTCTCCTTTTTGGAGACCTGGCTGACTTCAGTGCTTCGTTGTTCATGGAAAACTAACTTAATGTAACTTACTAATGGGGTTCTGTCTGCTAAAACTTATGGGACTCTCTTGATTAACACTTCTTTTGAAACACTTTTCTTCTTTCTCTTTCAGTCTTGGTCTTTGTAATGGGAAAAGAAGGGGTCCATGGAGGCGGATTGAATAAGAAGGCATACTCAATGGCAAAATACTTGAGAGACTCTGGGTTCTAGCTGCTAGGCAGACTGTTAAGTATTAGGGAAAAATTGCTCTTAAACTTTCCTAGCTGTAAGCTTGAGTCTTAATTCTGGAAATTTTATTAGCAATGCAGGGTGATGGGGTATGAACCTGTGTCTCCTTTGTATCCCTCTGTTGGTGGGGAAAGGTGTCTTTCTTTCTGCCCTCCCCCCCTTAAATAATTCTGTTCACTTTTGTTTTGTTTCCTTGTGTACTCCAGCATTGGTTATAGTCATGGGAAAGGAAGGTGTCCACGGAGGCACACTTAACAAGAAAGCATATGAACTCGCTTTATACCTGAGGAGGTCTGATGTGTAAGCAGCCTCTCCCCATCTACCTAGCAACTGTCTTCATCACCACCCCAATTATGGTCACAGTGCTACCAGACTATAGATGGTAGCTAATTTTTCTTTACCTATTTTCTAATGTCACGATTCCTTTTTGCCCAATGGATCATTTGTATGTTAACCACTGTATGTAACCAACCTTATCTGGCAACATAATTGCAGCACAGTAATGATTTGCATGATACCTTGAAATTTGGGGGGAGGGGGCATTGCAAGTTGGGCATCACTTTGTCTTAGCAATTAATGGGATATTGATTACTAAAATAAGTTAATATTAAGCAAGGTGCCGGTTGTACAATCTCTAATTTGATCAGTGTCTTTCAGCACTTTGAGCATTTACTTAGCTCATTTAGTCTTCCTTTTGTAGCGCATGGTTGGGAGGAAAAAGTGCATGCATCTTTCCTTCACTCCTCTTTTCCCACCCCCTCCCTTCGCACATAGGTATTTGGTTTGCTTCCACCTTCTTTTATGCAGTGCCTGGTTTATTTAACCAATTAATATTCCTTTTGTTGATGAGCTATTGAGAGCTGCAGTAGTTTGCTTTTAGTATTGCTGTTGCACTTGAGTAAAGACAAATCTTTTTTCATAGTGTCTACAGGACATAATGACAAGTGCAACTGCAAAACAAGAGCAAAGGCACTTCCTCCCATGACCTTACAGTAACCATACTGATTGAATCCCCAGGGACATTCCATCATTGCAATAGCTCACATTTTTGTTCCTGTCTTTTTCTTTGCACACCAGCTCTACTCTTTAGTAAAATTGTAAAAGGCTGCCATTATGGACATCTGGTATCCCAACATAACCATCTGGAGTGTGTCCAGTTTGTTCTTCATAGGACCAATTTTTATTTGCAGCTTGAGTTTTTATATGAAGTTGCATTATTGTGGACTTGGCTGTCTTGTGATGAATTTTTTTTCATATGTATTCTGTGCCATACTATTGTTAAAATGAACTGTTGCTATTGTGAGATGGATTTTAAATGACCTCTTAAAGGTTTCTTTCGAATGGCACTACTTTAGGGACATTCTAGTATTTGCTTCTATTGTTTGGGCCTTGTGGATAATGTACAGATTTAAAAACAAATCTTGTTGCTGATTTGTCCATTTCTTTCCCTGCACTTTGTTACATCTGGGATACAGTCTAACTCATCTGATTTAATATGCATTTAAAAAAATGCCATAACTATTAAACACCTTGTTTACAGACAGATGAAATAAATTTATTCCAACCAAATATTCTGGACTCCTGTTCTTTATATAAATTGTTAGCTTACTGTTACAGTTGATTTTTGATACAATGGGAATATACTCTGCTACAAGCATAAAATTTAAAAAAAAATTCAGCTAATGGCCTACTCCATTTCCTTTAGTATTTATCATAAAATGAGTACCTGGGAATTTATTTTCAGTAGGCTTTGCTTTATTAAAAATGGCTTGTAGTTATTTCAGGCTCATTTTCAGGCTTATGAGGCAAAAATTGACTTAACCACTAGAAATTAAATATTTTTGTCTTGTTGCTGGTCTCTTGATGTGAAATCTAATGGAGCAGTAAGGGGCCCAATTCCAAGAAGGGTTTCTGCATTGTGGATTCTTCTGTGTTGAACTGTCACATGACTTACTTCAATTTGGAGGCTATGTTGGCAGGCCGAAGTCAGCCAGCTGGGACTCTCACATAAGGGAAGACATTCCTTAAAAAGCATAAAAGATAATTGGGATGTCTTGCCGTTTCTGTCTGTGGAGTGACATGTTAACTATGACTAGGTAATAGTTTAATCCCAGATGTTGTAAGGTCCCTGAGATGTACTGAAATTTAGTAAATATGTTTAATACTATTCAGATAAATGATTATCACGAACTGTCAAGCAGAAGCTCCAAGTTCAAAAGCTGGTGGGTCTAAGCAAAACTGGGGGAGCTGGTTATCATGCAGATTCTGGGCTCTGGATTTCTACCCTGGAGATGAAGATTCCAGAAGTCCCTTTAGAAACAGTAGATCGGCCTTGATCCATTTTAAGTGAACTGTATGCTACCCCTTTGGGAAAGGGTGGGTTAGGGAATGGGAGTTAATCTCTTTGCCTTACTTAAAATACACTGTGCATAATTAAATTTTTTTTCTTTGACAGTGTTGTCAATTCTGAATTTGATTGTCCATACAGGGATGTAAAGATATGGAAGATATGGATTTGGGGCTACTTTGACAGCTGGGCATACCTTAGAATTGTAAAACAACAATAAAACTTCTTGACCTGTTACAAGATCCTTGTTAGGAACAGGAGGTGGGTCAAATGAAAATCTGGTGGTTGGGTTGTGATGATTTATGATTTTATGGTAATATATACATTTATACTTTAGTTGTAAAGAACTGTTAGGGTAACTAATTAGAAAGCAGTGACCACACTTGTGAAACCCTTACTGAATGAACCTGTAGTAAGTAGGTGAGGGGACTGTGTATGATGCTGGAGGTGTGGGTAGGGGAGTAGAAGATGGTAGAGGGCAACTGTATCATTAAAATAATGAATGAAACTAGTCATTGGCCCCCTTCCCACAATTTCACTTGAAGGACACTTATGAAAATATATACATGTGTCTTTGCTTTGTGTATTTAGTTCTAGGAATTTAACCTAAGGAAGTGGAGCTATATAAATTCGTATAGCAGAATGTTGCTACCACAGCATTACTTAGAATAACTAAACTTGGAAAACTACAAGATTTAACTTGCAGGGTTATGGGTCGAATAAATGACTGTATGTCCAAAAGATAAAATAGTCATTAAAGAATTACATAAGAAAATGCTCACCAATGAATTTTATATAATAGGATAAATGTATACAGTATATAATGTATTTTACATATGCATTTCTGAAGGCAAAATATAAACTTTTCTCTCAGGTAAGTTTCCAGGTGACTATACTTCTAAAATCGGAAAAATTTTAAATTAAGAATATATTTTTTAATAGAAGTGGGATTTTAATTTTATTCAACATCTTATTTAAAAAGCTGTATAGTTATACCAGAGAAATTATAAGAGATTTCAAATGACTATTAAGAGAACTAGTAACAGTCCTAGACAGTGCTGTTAAGTATATATATTTTTAACAATTAAGAGTTTGGAGTTTCCAAAAAAAAAATTATTTTTGCCTCAGAAAAACTCGTAACTTAAATTTGAAGGAACCAAGTCCTTGATTTGAACTGTGGATTAAAGAGTGAGGGAATAGAACATCTGATACACGTTACACTGACTTTTAACTTTTTCCCTCTTAAAAAAAAATAGTATGATGTTTTTATTATTTACTTTAATAATTATAAAAACTATTACTTATATTTATGTGCCAGGCACTGAGCTCAGTGTTTTGTCCTGACACCCTACTTTAGGATAAATGAAATTAACACAAATGACCAAACAGGTTTAGAAAAGTTAGGATCATACAAGTGTGTCAAATTCCATAGCTTTCGTTTAACTACCATAGTAAACTAAAACTCTGTTTCTCAGGCGTGTTTTTATTTCTGTGGAGCAGGGTGGGCGTGGGAGTATGATGAAGAATTCAACTTTTGATTTTCCTAAGTGGAAATAACTCATTTTTTGTTGTTGCTTATAAGAATTTTTTTAAAAAGTTCAAAAAGTGAAATTGCCCCAAATAGTGTTACACTTTTTAAAAATTTATTAAAATTTTTCTTTTTACAACAAAAGGCTAATATAACTAGTATACTTAACTATTCTCGAATATGCTTTTGTTCACTATCAATCAATCAGTCAGTTTCCCATGTCAATACAAATACATCTAGATGTTTACCTTTTACTGTAAGGGATGTATCATTGCAAGAAGGTACCGTAATACACGCTATTGTTGGAATGATTTTGGCTGCAGTTTTAACTTTTGGGGGGATTACCTAATTGCTTGTGAGCAGTTCCTTTGTAGAAAATTCTAAGGTGATGTGCATTTATCTAACCTAAATTACCTTAATCATTATACCGTTCAAAAGTGTTGTGCATATAAATACGGTTAATTTTGGTAATACTATAGCAGAACAAATATTTGCCAGTTCTTAAAGTGGAAAACGTGTTTATTAACATTCAAACTCCCTTCATACAAGGCCATATAAAAATTCTTAACATTTTGATTATACATAAGTCTATATTTTCTACATAGTTACAATAATGTATAATTTAGCTTTTCATAATACATTGTTTAAATACATCATTAGTTCTGTTAAAATTAAGCAATATTTGCAAATCCAATACTTGAACAATTTCCTCTGTACATAGTTTAGCAGGGCTAATTAGCATAAGATGCTCTTTATTAAGAGGTATATGATCTGAGTATTAACAGTTACTGAAGTCTGGTATTTTTATACAGCATTTTCTTTTTCCTTTGATCACAACAACACAAAATCTCTAAGGATACTGAAATTCAGTAAGTAAAGTCCAGAGGCATTAGCCAATAAGTCAAGTTCATACATAACACTATAGTATTAAAAACCTTAAAAAAAAAAAAAAAAAACCTTTTGCAATCTGCCCTAGTACAGACTGTTCCTATCAGGATAAGACTACTTGGCAATAGAAAGGAAAAAGACAGCTTTGCGTCTCCGTGGTGCTGATTGATAGGAAGAAAAATGCTAACTTACCTTGTCGCCTCTCACTTAATGACGGCAGAAACGCCAGAACAAGCATATTCCAGCTCAACAGCTTTAGGTAACTCTATGGAGATCGGGGTTGGCTTAGCTCATGCTAGGTGGTCACAGCACTGACCTTGTGTGTAAAAACATGAAACAGTTGCATACTGTGATCTAGGTTTTAATTGTAAGCTATAGTGAGGAATTTTTTTTAATGTTTTGGCTATATTTCATTCCAAAAGAAGAGTTGATTTGATGCTTGACTTACAGCACCAGTCTATATTAGTTATTAGTGAAACGAAGTACACTCCTGCAGGTAAATACCAGATCAAAAAAACCTGTTTCAGTAATTTGATTAACCTGTAGAATACTAAAAAATAAGTTATTGCTACAGAAATCTCTGAAGGGAGCAAAAACACTATATGCCTAAATAAACATTTTAAAGGGAAATAACGCAATACCCTCTGAAGGTCAAACAGTGTTTGCCATGTTGTAATCCTGTTCACCATCAGGCTGCAGTTGGACCACAACACTCTGTTCATTGATTTCATTTTCTGCATCACTACTGTCGGTATCTTCATTGTCCTCTTCCTCATAGTCTGAAGATTCTGTCATGTTCTGATGTGAGCGGGATTCCGACAAAGCCCCAAATGACTGGGTGCTGACAGAAGCCAAAGGTCTGAGTAAAGGGGTATGTTCTGACACTTCATTTTCTTCTTGACTACTGTCTGTGTCAGAGTCTGAATCGCCTTGAGAAGGAACAACTTTTTGCTTGCAGACTGGACAGGTTTTTTTGGTTTTAGTTAGCCAAGGATCTACACACTTGCAATGATAAGCTGTTGAAGCAAAATATACATCTTTTAGGTAGTATACTGTAGTTGAGAACATTATTTTTAATGTTTATTCATGTTCTGATCTATATGTATCATAGGAACAAGAGAAGAAAAGCTTGTAAATTTTTATAAACTGCTCCATCCCTTAATGAGATCACTGATTAGTACAGGGCCTGGCTTATGGTGTGCTAATAACTATCTCCTGTCTCTCTAATACTGAACCGAAGTATAAATTACTCTATACAGAAATTCAAAGCAGTATGTAATTATTCATACCATGGGAACACGGAAGGATTCTGAGCTTGTCTCCATCTTCATATTCATCCAAACAAATGGCACATACATCATACTCATCTCCTATGACAGAAAATAGTAAAACTAATTAAAACATGTAGAGAAGTATTCTTAACTTTTCAAGTTCTTCCTCAGTCACTTATATTAAATGCCTTCTGATTTATCTTTTAAATGATACCTCTTTGTTTTCTCTCAGATCAGGGAGCTGCTTCAAGTTCAAGTTCAGGAACCTGAAGTTTTAAATTAAATAATTAACCTTTTACCTACAATAAGAAATTAAAAATGGATGTCAAATTTGTTTACCTTGATTACCTCTGCAAAAGATTTTAATAATTCATTAGTTTTACATAACTATTAAGATGCTAGTGTGGAAATATTTTATGCCAAAGATGACAAAATTTCACTATTTAGATATCTTAAGGTCTCTGAGTCGTTTAAGTAAAAATGGAAGCATATTAGAACATACTCAAATTAAAAAATACATATTAGTGAATAAAAACGTTTAGAATGAGATATACTGAGCTTCAAATCTCTTCCAACATTTATGAGTTTTGTGGTGCTTGGCAAGTTACTTAGCCTGTAACATACAATTGTTTTATCGGTAGACAGTTTCCATCTACCTTGCAGAATTGTGAGGATAAAATGAGATAAAGGGCCAAGCACAGAGGTATTCACTAAATGGTGTTGTTTTGTTTTGTTTTGTTTTTCGGTACGCGGACCTCTCACTGTTGTGGCCTCTCCCGTTGCGGAGCACAGGCTCCGGACGCGCAGGCTCAGCGGCCATGGCTCACGGGCCCAGCCGCTCTGCGGCATGTGGGATCTTCCCTGACCGGGGCACGAACCGGTGTCCCCTGCATTGGCAGGCGGACTCTCAACCACTGCACCACCAGGGAAGCCCTGGTGTTTGTTATTAATATCACTGCCTTTTTAATTCCTTATTGTTGAGCTGATCACCTTTATAAACAAAAGACAGTTAAAGTCATTGCCTATCCCACACTCAGGGCAACCACATTGGAGGCTTGTCAGAAATAAAGCACTGTCTGGATACATAGGCTGGATGAACATAACGCATTCCCTGGTGGTGCAGTGGTAAAGAAAATGTGCCTGCCAGACAAAGACTTAGCTAATTCACTAGTGGACAGATGTTCAGAAGCTGCAGGAAGGGTGAGATTCATGTCTGTTATGTGCAACAATATGGAAATGCTTCTATCTGGAACGTTATTCATATTATTGTTATTTGAATACTGTTTCAGAAAATTTTCATCAAGACACTTAAGTCTCATCAATCTAGGAATGTTATAATATGTAAGTGGACAGAACTTTGATATTCCCCTGTAAACCTGCTCCTCCCTCGTTTTTCCCCAAAACCTTGGGTCGTCAGATACAGCAAAGGCACCAACCCATCAGAATAGGAAGCACTCAAGACTTAAGGCAGCCACTGCAGTAGCATGAACTGACTATCAGGCCTGGGCATGTCCTTGATGCTTCTTTCCCTTAGAGTTTACATTCAGCATCACCAAGTCCTGTAAACTTTTATCTGTAAAACATCCTCAATCTGTCCCCTTTTCTCTTGTTTCCTCAATTATGCTGGTCCAGTAGCCTGGATTACTGTTAAGAGCCTCCTCTGTTCCTACCCTTCTATTCCTGCCCCATATGGTTTTTCTCCATAGCAGCCAGGGTGATATTTTTAAAACTTCAGTCACATCACATCAGTCCTACTTAAATGGTCCCCCATCTCACTTAGAATAAAATCTGAGCTCCTTGTCGCGGCCTTCATATAGCTGAATATGATCTGATATACAGATCACCCATCTCATCGCACACCACTCTTACCCCCTCCCCTTCACTCATGCTTCAGCCACACTGGCTTTCTTTCAGTCTTGAACAAACTAATATGAAAGTCAGGTGTGCACCTGCATTTAGCCATGTTATGACAAAAAATTGCACATAAAAATAGGTATAGAAAGAGAAATCACTATTTCCAAAGATGACTTAAGAAAGGAACTAGACTTCAAAAATGAAGAAAACGAAAAGACAACTACTGAATGGGAGAAAATACGGGCAAGTGTTATGAGTGATAAGGGGTTGATATCCAAAATACATAAACAACTCATATAACTCAGCATCAAAAAAAAAACACGATTTTAAAAAATGGGCAGAAGACCTGAATAGACATTTTTCCAAAGAAGACATACAGATGACCAACAGGCACATGAAAAGATGCTCACCATCGCTAATCATCAGAGAAATGCAAATGAAAACCACAGTTAGCTATCACTTCACACCTGTCAGAATGGCCATCATCAAAAAGAACACAAATAACAAATGTTGGCAAAGATGTGGAGGAAAAAACCCTCCTACACTGTTGGTGGGAATGTAAGTTGGTGCAGCCACTGTGAAAAACAGTACGGAGGTTTCTCAAAAAACTAAAAATAGAACTACCAAATGATCTAGCAGTTCCAGTCCTGGGTATATATCCAAAGAAAACAAAAACATTAACTCAAAAAGATATATGCACCCCAGTGTTCATAGCAGCATTATTTACAATAGCCAGGATATGGAAGCAACCTAACTTCATCAAGAGATGAATGGATTAAGAAGATGCAGTACATATATACAATGGAATACTACTCAGTCATAAAGAATGGAAATTTGCCATTTGCAACAACATGGATGGACTTGGAGGATATTATACTTAGTGAACTAAGAGAAAGGCAAACACTGTGTGATATCACTTATATGTAGAATCTAAAAAATTAAAACAAATATAACAAAAAAGGAAACAGACTCATGGATATAGAGAACAAACCAGTGGTTACCAGTGGGGAGAGGGAAGGAGTGAGGGGAAGATAGGGGTAGAGGATTAAGAGGTACACACTACTAGGTATAAAATAAATAAGCTACAAGGATATATTGTACAGCACAGGGAATACAGCCAATATTTTATAGTAACAAATCGAGTATAACCTTTAAAAAGGTGAGTCACTGTATTGTACACCTGAAAATTATATAATATTGTAAATCAAATATACCTCAATTAAAAAAATAAGCTACTTTGAAATAATGTAGTAGTAGTGTATACAAATTGATGTAAAGCTTAATTCAGTTTTTTTTTTTTGCAGTACGCGGGTACCACTGTTGTGGCCTCTCCCGTTGCGGAGCACAGGCTCCGGACGCGCAGGCTCAGCGGCCATGGCTCACGGGCGCAGCCGCTCCGCGGCATGTGGGATCTTCCCGGACCGGGGCACGAACCCGTGTCCCCTGCATCGGCAGGTGGACTCTCAACCACTGCGCCACCAGGGAAGCCCCCCTGATTATTTTTAAACCCTGAGCAAAGGAACTAATATTTACTTTTAAGGTTAAAGGCAGTTAAATGCAATAATAAAAATTAGGCATGTCTTCATAGATAGATTTAAGAAATAAAAAATTATAAAAATTAAATATTGCCCCATTTTTCTGTAATCTGCTATAAAATGTTATATTCCTTTTTTCAATCTCTGAAATGAAAATCGTTCTCCTACACATATTATCTTGGAAAACCTCAATGATTAAGCTGTAAAAGAAAAAAGCTGGTAACTTAAAACTTCAAATACAAAACCCCACTTTTTTATCATTTACATCTCAGGGATCTGGCTCCTTCACATACTAATGGGGTAGGGAGACAGCTCCCACAGAGACTACCTTAAATACTCAGTTGGGGGACTATTAAGTGAAAACATAAGGATTTTTCATCTGCTATGAAACATGGTATGTGGTAACCAGTCCTTAGGGTTATAGACTTGGAGAAATGCGTTAGCTGGTACAGGAAGCTCAGGAAACCACAATTTCAACTGAAGAGCTATTTTTGAGGACCATAACGAGTGATGAATAAATTTATAACGAAGTTGGTGGCTTCAAAAGCAAGAAAATAACTAAAAGGCTATTCCTATTTTATATGTGCTAGAAATGGCTAAATCAGTATTTAAAACATTTAAGTGTTAATCAGCACAACCATTTCTGAACAAGTTGCAAAGATGAGGATCACTAAGACAGGAAGATTTAAGATGATCCCGTTCCCACAGTACGGTAAATGAATAAGAGTGCCAGCTAGCCTTTACAGATATTTCACTTGTGCCAGGGCCTCAAGTTGCTGACTTCTGTGGGTCTGATTACAGACTATGCCTATGAAAGACTTCCAAATGCCAAATTCTTTTTGGTTTGTTGGTAAATATTTCCAAAATGTTACAGATTCCCCTAACATAAACATTAACTTTTCCACTATATTCTAAACCTGTAAGAATTCTTTTAGGACTTCACGGTTTGGTGCTATGACTCACTGGGAGTGATGAGTACCCACAGAAATATTCTACACTTCCCTTCATGTTTTCAATCATAGTTGTGTCTACAACTATGAAAAGCTGCAGTAATTAATTGAGATTTTTTTTTCTTTCTAACATCTACGCATACTTTGTCAAAACCATTAGAGTACACTAAAATGCATAACAAATATACCTCTTTCTTTTTACTTTAGATGTCAAGTCTCATGATAACCAAAATACTCTAAAACAAAAATACAACTGGCTCAAATTTATGGTTACTGGGAAGAAATTTCAAGAGTAATATAAAGTTACATACTTTTAAGCTGCTTCATTATTCTGGCAATCTTCTACTTTTTCATCATAAAAGAAATGTTTATGGACTAAATATTGATGGCACTAATATTTTATTTATGATTGTTACTTAAGGGGTTGTTTTGTTTTTATAATAATTGCTATCATTTGTTGAGCTGTAGCAATGCTGAGCTGTTGCTATGTGCCAGGCACTGTTATAAGCATATTTCACATATTGATTTATATCTCCTCACCCACCTTACGAAGTAAGTTTTTAGTCACATTTACACATGAAGGGATGTATGGAGAGGTTAAGTAACTTGTACTAGGTCACACAGCCAATAAAATGGATGATCTAGAATTCCAGCCCATGTCTGTCAGACTCTACTGCTGGTAGACCTGAACCTTTAGGAAATTATTTTTTTCTCAAAAATGTTCTTTCTCTTTGACATAGTGAATTGAGAAGGAGAGGGTAAGTGCAGGTGGCGGTGGGGAGAGGAGGATTAGAGAAGGGGAATGGTAAGGATTAAATCTAGGAGGTAACTGATTTCATTTTGAAATGGTAGTGACTGAAGAGGAAAGACAGGGTTGGGTAATATTTACAAGCCCAATGTTTGGAGTCGAGAGCCCTGCTACTTACCTAGCTATGCACCCTCAGGTAATTTACTTGACTTTTTTTTTGGTCATGCCCCATGCATGGGATCTCAGTTCCCAAACCAGTGATCGAACCCGCACCCCCTGCATTGGAAGCGCAGAGTCTTAACCAACGGACCACCAGGGAAGTCCCTACTTGACATTTCTGAGTCTCACTTTCTTTTTCTATAAAATGGTCATGACAATACTTTTCTAATTGTGCTGCTCTGAGAACTAAATGAGATCATTTATGCAAGGTGCATGGTTTGCTTTTATACTAAATAATAGGTGTGTTATATGCTTATAAGATTATCAGGTTTTTTTAGTTGGGTGCAATGTCCATTCCAATCCAATCTAATACCGATTAATTCATTTAGTATAAATTACACTGACTTCTTCAGTGAGAAGTTAGTTAGGAGACTGAAGGTACAGTTCTCTATAGAAATCACAGCTACAGGCAAATGATAAAGGTCAAGAGTGCCATGATACCAACCAACCTAAGGATCAACTCTCTCAATCCCCTTCAGTCCATCTCAAGACTACAGTGCAGACCTCGGGCATGAAATAATAAAATAGTTCATCTTCAAGTAACTCAGGAATACCGTGATCTCACAGGAGCCACAGCCGTAACAGTAACTTCTACCCAACTTGCAACCTCATTTTACTGCTTTGTGGCCATTATAAAAAGTACTCCTTTAGAGGAACTGAGGATATTCCCTTTTCTGATTTGCTTTTTAAGAGTAAATTCAGAACATTTTCCCTTGAAATAGTTCAACAAAGAACGAACATCAACTACCGCTGGTTGGACTGAACTCTGGTTATAGATTCTTAGTGTATGAGGAGACCGACTATGTCCTTTACTCACCATTATGTCCCTAGTATTTAACACTGTGCCCAGTATAGAGTAGGCTCCCAATAAATACAAGCAGAATAACAAATGCCGCAAAGCATTTGTTCATTTCCTGATGGAGAGTTAACAAGCATCTACCTCTCACGTGGAACCTGCCACATGGACTCTTCCCTGCTTCACTGTCAACCCCTAGTCTGCTCTCCATTCACCAGCGTGAGGGATCCGTTTCCACAGTAATCTTAGCATGTCATTCTTCTGCACAAAACCCATCCAAGTTTTACCAAGACACGATAAAATCACAAGTACTTACCATGGCACGATCTAGCTCCCCATGTGTCTCTCCGATCTCATCTCTTAACAACTCTCTCTCTAGACCACTACATATATTCTAGTTACGTGCTCTTTTTACTGCTCCCTGAATAAATCAAACGCACTGTTGCCTTCAAGCCTCTGTACTTGCGGTTCCCTCCTCTGCCTGCAGTGTTCTCCCCTCCCCCTTCCCCCCACTGTTTAATCTCTCACTTCATTTGGATCTCTGTTCAGTGTCCTTCTCAGAGAGGTCTTCTTCCTGGTCTTATCTAAAACAGCATCCCGCCCCTCCCCCGTCACTCATCATTTGTTTTCCTCGTTGCATTTATTGCTGTGTGACGTTACTGCTTTCCTTGTCTGTCTGCCCCGCAAAGCTCCACAAAGGCACGAGGTCTTTTTTTCCGTTTTATTTACTGCTGTTTCCCTACCACCTAGAACAGTGCCTAGCACACAGTAAAAGTACTCAGTAAATATTTGTTGACGTAATTAATGTATGAATAACTACATAAGTTATTCCCAGGAAATCCTGACTTCTGCCTCCAACTGCTAATCAGAGGACCTAATCAGACAGATCTAAGTACAAAAAGCTAATAATGTAGATAAATTCTATATAGATCCTGACTGATTGGCCTCAATCAGTCTGGCCTCAGCCTTCCTAGTTCAATGTTGAATATTCTGGCCAACTCTCAGGACACCAGAAGACCATATACAACAAAGTACTATAAGGAGTATAATGTTTGCACAGTGGCAATATTCGATACTGTGTCTACTGATAAGCAGAAGATATCCAAGAAAAGAAGAGGAGTTCACTGTACCAGGAGATACTGGAGAAGAGTGCTTAGAGAAGAACTAGGATCAAGTCTTAAACTGAATTTAGAAAAACTAAGGAGGAAAAGACACTATTGGGGGGGCTTCCCTGGTGGTGCAGTGGTTGAGAGTCCGCCTGCCAATGCAGGGGACATGGGTTCGTGCCTCGGTCCGGGAAGATCCCACATGCCGAGGAGCCTGCGCGTCCGGAGCCTGTGCTCCGCAACGGGAGAGGCCACAGCAGAGATAGGCCCGCGTACCACAAAAAAAAAAAAAAAAAAAAAAAGACACTATTGGGAAGGTAAATGATTGAAAGACTTTTGCAAGGGGAAATAAACATGGCAAAATCAAAGTTACGCAAAGCTAGAAACACAGAGCAGTGGAAAGTAAGGGTGGATGAGTTTGGTGGAGCCAAATGATGAAAAGCTTTGAATACCAAGATGCAGACTCTGATCTTGGAATAACTGATGTATGAAAACCACATCTTAGAAATTTTTCATCAGGTGCTGAAGGGACCCGGGCCTGTGATGTAGAGGTGAGCCTAGAGACTGTTAAACTGACCTGATGTTTAGCACTCCCAAAACTCAAGTAATAAACTGAGGTTGGCTTGCATGATAAAGTGACCACAAGAATGGAAAGAAATTATTAGATCCAATAATCATTTTGAAAGAACAACTCATTGCATTTGGAGACTAGACACTGGCAACAGAAGAGGTGAATCAAAGATAATGCATGTAATCTTATGGGATGGCTATTTTCATTTAATAGAAGTTTAAAAACTTAAGTGTTTTGCTTGACATTATTAAGATACAACATGTAAAAAGCGTAGGAGAGGGACTGGGAGCAAATTAACTATATATAAGCTGCTGATTTTTTTTTTTAACTAAGAATTGGTAAGTTAATTCTAAATGTTAAAGAGATGGTTAGTGTTTTGTGACTATATTTTATCCTGAAATAATGTAACTATTACCAAAGACTAATTATAGTCTGAACAATATGTGCACTTTATTTAGACTACAGTGTGTCAGAATGTAATGTCTCTCCAAAGAAGGAGTGCTGGGCTTCCCTGTGGCGCAGTGGTTGAGAGTCCGCCTGCCGACGCAGGGGACACGGGTTCGTGCCCCGGTCTGGGAAGATCCCACATGCCGCGGAGCGGCTGGACCCGTGAGCCATGGCCGCTGAGCCTGCGCGTCCGGAGCCTGTGCTACGCAACGGGAGAGGCCACAACAGTGAGAGGCCCGCGTACCGCAAAAAAAAAAAAAAAAAAAAAAAAAAAGATGGAGTACTCTTTCCGGACCACACACTTTACTGTAACACAAGAAATACAGTACAGGTTTCCCCTGCTATCTGAAAGTAGAGTTTTATGAAAACTTTCATAAGCCAAAGTGGCATAAAGAAGCAGTTACCTTAGGACACATTTTGCTAACGGATGCACATAAGTTGAGATAAAGCACAGATGCTCACAGAGACAGTTCACACTGGCTTGATGCTGAGATGTTGAGTGTAGTTCCAGGGGAAGGCGCTGGGGGTACCATTCTCAATGCTCGGAGTGCATGCTGCCCTCTACAACAGCTCGTTGCAAAACAGGTTGAACACTAGTTTTGCTTTTCACCCTTTTTTTATAAAAGCGAAAATCCTCTTTGGATTTCTTTCAGTTAGCAAAAACAGATACTAACATAGGTCTTTCAAAGAAGCAAAGTGGCATTAAGCAAACTTTCAAAAAGCGGGGGATACCTGTTTTGTGATGGAAAGTCATACTTCTATGGAAATATATATAAATTACATTTGCCCTATCTCCACTGGATTGGAAATTCCTTGAGAATGAGGGTCACATTTCTTTGTAAGTTTTCTAAAATGTCCATTACAATAACAGATACATATTGACATTTACTTGGCAAATACCATGAACTATACTAAGGCAGAGCTTAGACGAAGAACTGGGACTTCAAAGTTAACAAAGCAGGGAAAGGAATTAAAACTCCAAAAAAGCTACACAGAAGTATGTGGGTGGGGGAACAGGAGGCAGTTCCTCAGGCTAGAATGTAAGATGCAAGGAAGCAAACAGAGGGTGAGGCTGGGGGTGGAAGCAGGGGTCAGACCATGAGGTCCCTAGGCCGTGCTAAAGTGTAAGTCTGACTTTATTCTTACATATAAATGAGGCTCAGAACAAACCACAGAAGTTCTCTTACTGTATATAATTATGGACAGTAAGCTGCTATCTCTAACGCCAAGCACAATGGCTGGTCAAATACATGCTGACGAAATGCGAAAAGGAAAAGCAGTTCTGGACATACTGAATTTGAAGACTGTGTATCCAGGCAGAGATGTCTATTAGTTAACTGGATATGTGGAACTGGAGCTTAGGAGAAAGGTCTAGGCGGGATATAAAGTATGCAAGCCGCCAGGAAATAGCTCACTAGGAAAAGGCAAGGGCTAAGGAGATAATAACCTGAGATAAAACCCATAGATCTGTGCCTGACACACAGAAAGCTCTCAAACGTGTGCTATCATTTTAAGCAAGCAGTGATCCAAAGGGTAAATGGCAGCAAAGGAGATTCCTACTTCACGGAAGAAGAGGACTGAAAAGACTGGTGACTGACTGTAGCTGCGCTCCTGAGTGCCTACCCTACCCACAGGCATCCAGGGTTGGAAACACGGCGCAGAAGAAGAGGGGTTACTGAGGGCAGTGAGTTGCACGTGTCAGTTCCAGGGAGGCAGAAAGCAGAAAAAAGCTGAGACTATCTGAACCACAACACACCTTTTTTTTTTGAGGGCAGAGACTGTAACCTAACTTTATAAAATAATTCTTTATTGCTTCTTTCAGAGCGTAGCCACCATGAAACCGTTTAATAAACATTTCTAAATTAGTAAAATACGTCTTAGAGGATGATCAGCCTATGAAAATTTGTTAATATAATACCATTTGGGAGAAAACATCTTTAAATAAAAAGTCATACAATAGGTCATGGATAAAGAAGCCAAATGAGGCAATACATGTGAAAACATTTCCCATAACACGGAGTATTAAAAAAATGTAATTTTACAGTTAGAAAAAGTATAATTCAGAGTAACTGTAAGAAATAATCCAGTAGGACACAAAGGAGACACTTATATAACAACTTCAGATTTCTTTTTCTTCAGAAGTTAAGGCATCCTGAACATCTAAGCTGGCCGGTGAAACTGCGTAGATTTTATGGCTAGCATGCGACTACACTTGCTTAGTTTGGGTCCATAATAATTTGTATTTGAAAAGACATGATTTTGCATTACTTTCTTCTCATATCTTAGTGAGGTACTTTCAGCAGGTATTATCAGAGAGGTAGGTTAAGTGCTCAAGTCACACATTTAATCACTAATAGAACCAAGTCTTTTGGTTCCATATCCTGTATTCTTTCCACTGTATCATTTTGCTGATCCTCTAAAAGTTAACTTCCTCACTGCTGTGGGGTTCGTAAGAACTACTTACATCACTTACATAAACCCACCCCTCCAACTAGTATAGCTTTGATACGAATTGCTAAAGTTTACCTGGGGTAGAAGGAAGCCTAGGAACCAGCTATAGGAAAGGAAATGACTTGTGATTCTAGTGGAGTTTTAGAGCTGTCTATAATTCCTAAAATGGAATGATTTCTACCGGGAGAAGAGGTAAAATAATTAACATTCCTCACTGACTTCTACTGGATTTCCCTTTGGACATAAGATCCAGTGAGAGTAGGTAGTTTCTTTCTTTCTTTTACTTTTTTTAAATTAGAAAAGTTTCAAACATACACAAAAGTATAATGATATATACCATTATACCACCTCATCACTGAGTTTCAACAGTTTTCAATATTCTACTATTTTTGTTAGCTCTGATAACTTCCTCTGCTTTTTTCCCTGAAGTGTCAACATTTAAAGCAAATTCTGAGACATATCATGTTACCAACACATACTTTAGTATGTATGTCTAAAAGATAAGGATTTTTAGAATTTGTAATCACAATACTATTACACACCTAACAAAATGAACAGTAATTTCTTAATATCATCCAATACCCAAGGCATATTCAAATGTCCTCAGTTGTCTTAAAACTGTCCTTTTGCAGATAATTTATTCAAACTAGGATCCAAACAGGGTCCAAACATTGCATCTGGCCGATGACTTGTAAGTCTCTTTTAATCTAAAACTGCCCTGCCCTCTTTGTACACCTTATTTGTAAAGAAATGGATCATTCGTCCTGTAAATGTGTCTGCATTTGGGATTTGGGTGATTGCATAGCAGATTGTTAAGATGGCTACAGCACTACATCAATCATTCTATGTTCACACCAAAAATTCTACTGGCCTCAATGACACCCTGAAGCAAATCAGGAAAAAAGCAACACTTCCTCAAGGTACTTTATTGCTCTTTGCCCCTCAAATAATTGTTATCACAAATATAAAAATCTCTGATAATGAAGAATGAATGAAAACCTCCCAGAGTTGTGCAATGTACAACCTGTACAATCGTATGTTGCAGCCTGGATTGAGAGTTCTTGGTGAGATAACTTCCGACAAGTAAGAAAAAGTGGGTGGGATATCTTTTGGATAAACTGGATTATTTCAGTCTTTACACTTGAAAGGCATAGAGAACATCAGTGTTCAACACTATCATTATCCTTTGACAGTGATGAACTTGACAGGCTTTTCATACTTTCAAACTGTGTAGTGCCAAGCATCTGGACTAAGAAAAAAAATTCAAGGTTAAGGCTTTTGGCAAAGGATTAACTTTTTAAAAAAATTTAAATGGTCTCCAATGCTATGTTCATGTGGAAACCATTTGATTTTATCCTTTTCATAATTATGACAAAATAGTTGGACTTTTTCCCAGACAATAACAACGATCAAAATGTGTTTAGTCTGCCACTTCTAAAAAATTCATCCAGTGATTGGTTCTAAATTTCTCATAATTTGCCTTACAATGAAATGATCATAGGTATGCTGAGAACAAAGTTCTACACTGTCAAGTCTTTTGTGCAAATTGAAAACTACTGTCAGTGGATACAAAAGAGGGCATATTAGCAAAGGTTTGGAACTCTACCAGCTGCTGGAAAAGTTTAATATTTTTAGGACTAGGATAACTGAATTTAAATGGTTTGTGACTTAATTATAATTTGGAGCAAGTAGCAAATATCTGAATTCCTACTAAGTAAGTGCCATGCTAGGTATGAATGTTTCTTAAAAGTTAAAAAATAATACAACCTATGCAAAGAAAAATATCTTCAAGATGTAGACTAATAACAAATAATTTAAAAATGTGAGACCCAACTCATTTATGTATTAGGAATTCACAAAAAGATGCATTAAGTCAAAATGTTTTCTAAACTATTAATTCAATAGTTAAAGAAACCAGTGTGAGATCTTTTGTTAAAACTTGGAATGACAGTTCCTTTTTGACTTATGCTCACTACTGCATCCCCAATGTTTAGGTAGAACAGTGTGTCCAGAGCACAGCAAGTGCCCAGTACATATTTACTGAATGCATGAATAGATATTTAAATCTGGAATTTACCATACAAGTTAAGGTATAAGTTACTTAAGGGCAGTATTTCTTAAAATACTTAAAAGTATTAATACTTTAATACTTAAAAGTATTTCTTAAAAGCAGCTTTATATATCAAAAATAATATTAACAAATAATTTTGTTGGCACTAAACTAAATGAAAGCCTCATGAAAGACAGGTAGATCTCATCAGGCCTAAACATTTCTAAGAATACTGGACTGACCTGGAAATGTGTAAAGTAACAGGAATTCTCATTTACCTCTTGTAGGATGGCAAATTGGTATAAACACTTTGGAGATTAACTTGGCACTATGCAGTAAATTTGATGATATACATACTCTATGACTCAGCTGTTTCACTCCTAGGTAAATAAATGATCTAGAAACACACCTACAACCAAGGTGGTATGAAGCAGAAGTAGTAGTAGAACTAGAAGGGCAAAGGGGAGACTTCCAGTTTCTGGTGTGGCACCTAAGGATCTCGGAAAAAGCTCACAACAAGGAAAACGCTAAAAAAAAAACCTGAAAATCAACAGCTCTTTTTAGATCTATTGAAGGACTAAGGTCACAGAGAAAACTGCCTCCTCCCGAATTGGACAGACAGATTAGCAGATATAGAGAATCACACCCTACTAGAGCAGAAGCCCAGGAGCAAAAGACTGGAAAACAGCACCAGGTAGAAAATCGTAAACTGTAACTGATAAATTGCTGGAGGCTCAGTGTAGATGAGTTTGAGAGCTTAAAACTCTAGGGGAAGTTTTCTGGTCTCGCATGTGAGAAGCAGAAGTCATGATTCTGCCATAACAAGTAAAAAACTGAGCAAACTGAAACATCAATAATTCTTCTTAGATCCATCAGAGAAATGAACTCACAGGGCAAACTACTGCCCCCTACACTGGAGATGCAGACAGGTAGATACAGAGAATCACAACTTATCAGAGCAGAAACCCCTGAGCAGAAACTTCACAGGAACCAGTACCAGGGTAGGAAAAACTGAACTGTAATTGATGAACTGCTAGAGGCTCAGTGTGTACAAGTCTGAGAGTTTAAAACTCCAGCGGAGCCTGAACATTTTTTGTGAGTTTTATCTTGTGGTGCTCTACCAGGTTCTCACAGTGAATGGTGGAGAAAAATCCCCTTGGGCTTCTGGAAGGGGAGGAGAAAAGCAGCCACTTTAAACTATGCCAGGGCATTCTGTTCTTAGTAAGCCTGCCCTCAAGGATAAACTATCACAACCTATTAGGGTTTTTATCAGAGTCTAACCAACATGGAGGAAGGGAAAAACCCAACTCCAACCTCTCCAGCCATCAGGTCACACTAAAGGCTGGGAAAAAACCGAAAGGCACTTGTGAAGTTCACAGCCCAAAGCCGACAGGCTCACAAAAAGATTGAGACCTACTCACAGGATTATAGAATGCTTCCTGTCCCCCACATCTCACCACCACACCACCAATGGCCTACTTAATGGAATTCCTTTCACTCAGAATATCATGTCCCACTTTTCCAACAAAAAATTACAAGGGATACTAAAAGGCAAAAAACACAGTTTAAAGAGAAAGAGCAAGCATCAGAACCAACCTCAGATTCGGCAGGGAGGTCAGGATTATCAGATCATAAATTCAAAACAACTCTGATTAATACGATCAGGACTCGAATGAATAAAGCAGACAATATGCAAGAACAGATCGAGGTAAAGTAAACAGAGAGATGGAAAATCTATGAAAGAATTAAAAAGAAATGCTACAGATCAAAAACATAAACAGAAATGAAACTTGCCTTTGATGGGCGCATTAGTAGACTGGACACAGGTGAGTAAAGAATCGCTGAGCTTGAAGATATGTCAATAGAAACCTCCAAAACTGAAAAGCAAAAGAGTGGAACAAAACAAAACCCAATATACCCAAGAACTGCAGAACAACTAAAAAAGAAAGGTGTAGCATGTGTGTAATGGGAATACCAGAAGGAGAAGAAAGAGAGAGGGAACAGAAGCAATATTTGAAGAAATGACTGAGAATTTCCCCGTTAATGTAGGACAAAAACCCACAAATCCAGGAAGATGAGAGAGCACCAAGCAGGGAAATGTCCAAAAATATGAAACCTAAGCATATCATATTTAAACTGTAGAGGATCAAAGATTAAAAAAAAATTATCTTGAAAGAAGCCAGAGGGAAAAAAACACCTTACCTTTACAGGAACAAAGATAAGAATTACACCTGACTCTCCTCAGAAACCAGACAAGCAAGAAGAGAGTGAAGTAAAATATTTAATGTATTGAGGGGAAAACCCCCCCACCAACCTAGAATCCTGTACCCTGCAAAATTATCCTTCAAAAGTGAAGGAGAGGAGTGATGTCAGCAAGATGGCAGAACAGGAAGCCTGCCCTGGGTCTGCCTGCCACCATGGAGACTTAACATTAACAAACAGACCAAATGCCTCTCCGAGAAATCCAGAAAACAGTTAAAAGGTTCCTGCAACAAAGGCAAGGGTGAAGCCAACAACATCAAAGCCCGCTAAGAAAATTCATTACACTGTCCACTCTCTTACACCAGAACTTCTCTCCCCTGGGAGGTAACCCCCAACTCCTGTGTTCTACCTGGTAAGGGAAAGGTATAGAATGTATGCCTAATGTCAGAATTTTAGAAGGGCTGCCCAAGGGAGCAGTTTCTATCTTGATGTATCCAAGTACTGACAAGAATGGGGTGCCAGACTGGGGGTCTCTGAGAATAAAGATGATAAACTATGCACTAGGGTCTGCAGTACCACAGACACACACTAGATAGAAGCTCCAGTATCACAATTTACTACAGCTCCAGAGAGGCTGCAGTCTTACATGCAGACACCGGGGGAGTTCCTGAGTAGACCCTAACCCTCCTCACTTGAATACTTAACTATAAGGCTACCACAGTCACAATATGGAACTGGTGAAAAACATACAGATAAATGGGGCAGAATAAAAAGCCCAGAAATAGAGCCACATAAATACAGTCAACTGCTCTTTGACAACAGAGCAAGAAAGGATAATCTTTTTAAAAATGGTGCCAGAACAACGAGGCATACCAAAAAAATTCATCTAGATAAAAGAGAACTTTAGGGCTTCCCTGGTGGCGCAGTGGTTGAGAGTCCGCCTGCCAATGCAGGGGACACAGGTTTGTGCCCTGGTCTGGGAAGATCCCACATGCTGCAGAGCGGCTGGGCCCGTGAGCCATGGCCGCTGAGCCTGCGCGTCCGGAGCCTGTGCTCCGCAATGGAAGAAGAGGCCACAACAGTGAGAGGCCTGTGTACCGCGAAAAAAAAAAAAAAAAAAAAAAAAGAATCCACCTGCCAATGCAGGGGACACAGGTTCGATCCCTGGTCCAGTAAGATCCCACATGCTGTGGAACAACTAAGCCCGTGCACCACAACTACTGAGCCTGAGCTCTAGAGCCCATGAGCCACAACTACTGAACCCGTGTGCCACAACTATGGAAGCCCGCATGCCACAACTACTGAAGCCCGTGCACCTAGAGCCCATGCTCTGCAACAAGAGAAGCCACGGCAATGAGAAGTCCGTGCACCGCAAAGAAGAGTAGCCCCCACTCGCCACAACTAGAGAAAGCCTGCACGCAGCAACAAAGACCCAACACAGCCAAAAAAAATAAAATTTTAAAAATTCACCTTTAAAAAAATAAGAGAGAACTTTATCATTGTGATAAATGGCATTTTTTCATTTTTCTCATACTGAATATAGTTCCCTATGTTATACAGTAAATCCTTGTTGCTTATCTATTTTATGTACAGTAGTTTGTATCCGATAATCCCATACTCCTAATTCCCTCCCTCCTCTCCCTTTGGTAACCAGAAGTATGCTTTTTATGTCTGTGACTCTGTTTTGTATATAGATTCATTTGTATTATTTTTTAGATTCCACATATAAGTGATATCATATGATATTTGTCTTTCTCTGCCTTACTTCACTTAGTATGATATTCTCTAGGTCCATCCATGTTGCTGCAAATGGCAATAGTTCATTGTTTTTTCATGGCTCAGTAATATTCCATTGTATACATACACCACATCTTCTTTATCCATTCATCTGCTGAAGGACACTTAAGTTACTTCCATATCTTGGTTATTGTAAATAGTGCTGCTATGAACACTGAGGTACATGTACATTTTTGAATTAGAGTCTTCGTCTTTTCTAGATATATGCCCAGGAGTGGGATTGCTGGATCATATGGTAGCTCTATTTTTAGTTTTTTAAGGAATCTCCATACTGTTTTCCATAGTGGTTGTACCAATTTACCTTCCCACCAACAGTGTAGGAGGGTTCCTTTTTCTCCCCTGCCAGCATTTATTATTTGTAGACTTTTTGATGATGGCCATTCTGACTGGTGTGAGGTGATAACTCATTGTGGTTTTGATTTGCATTTCTCTAATAATCAGCGATGTTGAGTATCTTTTCATGTGCCTGTTGGTCATCTGTTATATCTTCTTTGGAGAAATGTCTATTTAGGTCTTCTGCCCATTTTTTCATTGGATAAATGGCATTTTTGAAAATTATACAACTAACATCATACTCAATGGTGAAAAACTGAAAGCTTTCCTCCTAAGATCTGGAACAAGATAAGGGCGCATGATTTCACCACTGCTATTCAACACTGTACTGGAGGTTCTACCCAGAGAAATTCACAATGAAAGGAAATAAAAGGAATCCAAAATTGTAAAGGAAAAAGTAAAACTATGTATATTCGCAGACGACATAATCCTATGTATGGAAAATCTCAATGAATCCACAAGAAACCTACTAGAGCTAATAAATTCAGCTAAGTTGCAGGTTACAAAATCAACATATCAGTTGGGTTTCTATACACCAGCAATATACAATCCAAAAAGAAAATTAAGAAATTAATTCCATTTGCAATAGCATCTAAAAGAATAAAATACGTAGGAAAAAAATCTATTAACAAAGGAGGTGATAAGACTTATATACTGAAAACTGTAAGACACTGACGGAAGCCACTAAAGAAGACCTAAATAAATAGAAAGACATCCCATTTTCATGGATTGGAAGATGTAATATTGTTAAAGTTTCAATCCTACCCTAAGCAATCTACAAGTTCAACACAATCCCTGTCAAAATTCCTACAGCCTTTTTTGCAGAAATGGAAAGCTCAAACCTCAAATTCAGATGGAATTCGCAAGGGATCCTAAATAGCCAAAACAATCTTGGAAAATAAAGAACAAGGTTGGAAAACTCATACTTGCCAATTTCAAAATGTAGTGCAAATCCAGAGTAATCAAAACAGCATGGTACTGGCATAAGGACAGACATAGAGATCAATGGAACAGATTTGAGAGTCTAGAAATAAACCCATTCATCTATGGCCAATATTTTTGACAAGGGTAAAAGACCATTCAATGAAGAAAGAATAGTCATTTCAACAAATGGGGCTTGGACAATTGCATTTCCACATGCAAAAGAATAAAGTTGAAGCCCTACCTCACACTATATATTAAAATTAACTCAAAACTGATCAAAGACCTAGTATGGGCTAAAACCATAAAACTCTTAAAAGAAAACATAGGGGTAAATCTTCATGAGCTTGGAATTGGCAATGTATTCTTTTTTTTATTTTCTTTTATTTTATATACAGCAGGTTCTTATTATCTATTTTATGGCAATGTCTTTTTTTTTTAACAGATCTTTATTGGAGTATAACTGCTTCACAATACTGTGTTAGTTTCTGTTGCACAACAAAGCAAATCAGCCATATGCATACACATGTCCCTATATCACCTCGCTCTTCAGCCTCCTTCCCACCCTCCCTATCCCACCCCTCTAGGTGGTCACACAGCACTGAGCTGGTCTCCCTGTGCTATGCTGCTGCTTCCCACCAGCCAACTATTTTACATTCGGTAGTGTATATATTGTCGATGCTACTCTCACTTTGCCCCAGCCTTCCCCTCCCAGCCCATGTCAGGTCCATTTTCTATGTCTATCTCTTTATTCCTGCCCTGCAACTAGGTTCGTCAGTACCATGTTTTGGGGGTTTTTTTTAGATTCCATATATATGTGTTAGCATAGGGTATTTGTTTTCTCTTTCTGACTTACTTCACTCTGTATGACAGACTCTAGGCCCATCCACCTCACTACAAATAACTCAGTTTCGTTCCTTTTTATGGCTGAGTAATATTCCATTGTATATATGTGCCACATCTTCTTTATCCATTCATCTGTCGATGGACACTTAGGTTGCTTCCATGTCCTGGCTACTGTAAATAGTGCTGCAATGAACATTGTGGTACATGTCTCTTTTTGAATTATGGTTTTCTCAGGGTATATGCCCAGTAGTGGGATTGCTGGGTCATAAGGTAGTTCTATTTTTAGTTTTTTAAGGAACCTCCATACTGTTTTCCACTGTTCACAGCCATTGCACTGTCTTACATTCCCAGCAACAATGCACAAGGGTTCTTATTCTTCCACATCGTTGTCAATGTTCTTTGAAGCACAAAACCTTTTAATTATGATGAAGTCCAAATTCTCTATTCTTTTTTTGTTCATGCTCTTGGTGTCATAATTAAGAATACACTGTGGAACAGTATGGCAGTTTCTCAAAAAGTTAAACACAGAATTGCCATATGATCCAGCAATAGCTCTCTTAGGTACTTACTCAAAAAATGAATGCAGGAACTCAAATATACTTCTACACCAATTTTCAGTGTTATTCACAATGGCCAAAAGGTGGAAGTAACTCAAGTGTCCATCAGCAGATAAATGGATATACAAAATGTGGTAAATTCATACAATGGAATATTATTCAGTCATAAAAAGCAATGAAGTTCTGATACATGCTACAACATGGGTAATCCTTGAAAACATTATGCTAAATGATATAAACTAGACATAAAAGGACAAATATTGCATGATTCCACTTACAAGAAATATCTAGAATAGGCAAATTTGTAGTGACAGAAAGTAGACTAGAGGTTATCAGAGACTGGTGGGAGGTGGGAACAGGAAGAAATTGTTTCAGAGGTACAGAGTTTCCAGAATGATGAAAAAGTTTTAGAAATAGATAGTGGTGATATCTGCAAAAACACTGTGATTGTAATTAATACCATTGAATTGTACCCTTAAGATGGTTAAAATGACAAATTTTATGTTATATACATACTTTACCAGAATAAAAAGAAATATCAAAAAAAGAATCTGGACATAGATGTTACACCATTCCCAAAAATTAACTCAAAATGGATCATAGACCTAAACGGAAAAGGCAAAACTCTAAAACTTCTAGAACATAACAGAAAATCTAGGTGACCTTGAATTTGACAGTGAGTTTTCTTTTAAAATATTTTTCAACTTTATTGAGGTATAATCTACATACAAGAAACTGCACCCATTTAAAGTATACAATTCTATGAATTTTCACAGATATGTACACCTGAGAAACCATGTCCACAATCAAGATACAGAACATTTCCATCACCCCCCAAAAGTTTCCTTGTACTCCCTGTGCAATCAATCAATCTCTCTCTCCACCCCTGGGCTCCAGGTAACCAGTGATCTGCTTTCTGTCACCATAGATTAGTTTGCATTTTTTGGAATTTTATATAAATGGAATCATGCAGTATGTGCTTTTTGTGTCTGGTACATAATCATCTGATTGTTTCTTCTTAGACCTATTAACATAGAGAATTATGCTGATGATTTTTCCTAATATCAAGCCATACTTCTATTCCCAGAACGAGTCCCATTTGGTCACTGACAGTGAGTTTTTAGGTACAACACCAGAAGAATGAACCATGAAAGAAAAAAGCCGATAGGAGGGACTTCATTAAAATCAAAAACTTCTTTGAGAAAGACATTGTTCGAGATTGAAAAAACAAGCCACACACTGGGAAAAAATGTTTGCAAAATACATATCGGATAAAGACTTGGTATCCAAAATATACAAAGAATTCTTAAAACTCAAACAAGAAAACAACCTGTCTTAGTCCATTTGGGCTGCCGTAACAGATACCATGGACTGGGTGGTTTAAACAACAAACATTGACTCCCCACAGTTCTGAAGGCTAGGGAATCCAAGATTAAGGGGTTGGCCAATTTGGTTCCTGGTGATCGCTCTCTTCCTGATTTGCAGATGTCTGCCTTCTTGCTGTATCCTCACATGAGGGAGAGATCATGTCTCTTGTGTCTCTTCAAGTACGAAGGCACTTAATCCCATGCATGAGGGCCTCATCCTCATGACCTAATGACTTCCCAAAGGCCCCTACCTCCAAATATCATCACACTGGGGATTATGGCTCTAACATATGAATCTTGGAGGAATACAAACATTCAGTCAAGTGTACAACCCAATTAAAACGTGAGTAAAAGATCTCATCAAAGAAGATATACAGATGGCAAACACAAATAAGCATATGAAAAGCTGCACAACATTGTATGTATGAGATACCACTACACACCTACTAGAATGGCTACAATACAAAACACTGACCACACCAAACGCTGGGGAGGATGTGCAGCAACAGAACTCTCAGTTATTTCTGGTGGGAGAGCAAAATGGTACAGCTACTTCGGAAGACAGTTTAGCGTTTTCTTACAAAGCCACACAGTGTCTTACCTCATGATCCAGCTATCATGCTCCTTGCTGTTTACCCAAATGTGTTGAAAACTTATGTCCACACAAAAACATGCACACAAAAGTTTACTGCAGCTTGATTCTTAACAGCCAAAACCTGGAAGCAACTAAGATGTTCTTCCATAGACAATATGGAATAAACATACTTTGGTACAGACATACAATGAAGTATTATTCAGCAACAAAAAGAAATAACCTATCAAGCTACAAAAAGTCACGGAGGAGCCTTAAATGCATATTTGCTATTCCAACTATATGACAGTCTGCAACAGGTAAAACTATAGAGACAGTAAAAGATGAGCGGTCGCCAGTGGTTTGTGGGAAGGAAAGAGAAAGGGATGAATAGATGGGGCACAGGGGATTTTCAGAGCAGTGAAACTATTCTATATGATATGGCAGATACATGACATTACACATTTGTGAAAATGCACAGAATTGTACAATGCAAAGAGGGAACTCTAATGCAGATTATGTACTTTAGTTAATAATATTTCAATATTTATTCATCATTTGTAACAAATGTACCACACAAGTGAAAGATGATAATATTAGGAGTATTTTAAGAGGGGAGGGGCATATAAAAGCTCTCTATACTTTCTGCTCAATTTTTCTGTAAACCTAAAACTGCTCTAAAAATAAAATCTGTTAAAAAACAAAAATGTTTTTTAACAAAAGGCAGGGGCACTGTGTTATTCTAAATGTCAATGTCACAAAAGACAAAGGCTGAATAAAAAGTCCAGATTAAAGAAATCCAAAGAAATATGATAACTACATGCAATAAGTGATACTAGATTGGATACTATACTGGAAGAAAAATTATTATAAAGGAACCTATTGGAACAACTGACAAAACTAGAAAAAGGAATGAATTAGATTAAAATCGTCCATCAACAAATTTCCTGAAGTTGGTGACTTACGTGCAGTACCACAAAAGAATCTCATTATTCTTAAGAAATACACATGAAAATATTTAGACATAAAGGATCATGATGCATATAACTTACTCTCAAATTATTTAGACGAAAAATTTTATATACATACATACATACGTAAAGAAGGAGAGCAAAAATGATAAAGCAATAGGTTGCCTCCAAAAACTCATGTCCACTTGGAACCTGTGAATGTACCTTATTTGGATATAGGTTCCTTCCAGATGTAATCAAGTTAAGATGAGGTTACAATGGATTTGGGTGTTCTTATAAGAAATGGAAATTTAGACACACATATATATACAGGGAAAAAAGCCATGTGAAGATGGAGGCAGAGATTGGAGTTACGCTGCCACAAGTCAAGGAAAGCCAAGGATTGCCAGCAACCACCAGAAACAAGGAAGAGGCAAGGAAGACTCCTTCCCTAGATTAGGAACAAAACAACCCTGCCAACACCTTGAGTTTGGAATTCTAGCTTCTAGAAATGTGAGAAAATAAATTTCTATTGTTTTAAGCCACCTAGTTTGTGGTACTTTGTTATAGCAACCCTATGGAAGCTAATATAGTAAGTAATAGGTAAATCTGGGTAAAGGGTATATGGGTGTTTTTGGACAATTCATGCAAAGTTTTTTTGTCCTCTTAACAAACTCTTTCTCAGAACAAAAGTTTTTTAACTTTGAAGCAAAGTTTTTCTAAGTTTGAAATTATTTCCCAAAAGGTTAAAGACAAATACAACCAAGGACTTGAACAGACATTTCTACAAAGAAGACAAATGGCCAATAAGCACATGAAAACATGCTTAACATCATTAATCATTAGGGAGATTCAAAGCAAAACCACAATGAGATACCATTGGCAAGGATGTAGAAAAACTGGAACTCTTGTGCAGTGCTGGTGGGAATGTAAAATGATGCAGCCACTATGGAAAATGGTATGGTGTTCCTCAAAAAATTAAACAGAGAATTACCATTTAATCCAGCAATTCCACTTCTGGATATATACCCAAAAGAATTGAAAGCAGAGACTCAGACAGATATTTGTACCTCTATGTTTATAGCAGCATTATTCACAATAGCACCCAGGTATCTAGCAACACATGAATGGATAAACAGTATGTGGTATATGCATAGAATATTATGAATATTACTCAGCCTTAAGGAAAGAAATTCTGACACATAATACAACACGGATAAACCTTGAGGACACTATGCTAAGTGAAATAAGCCAATCACTTATTATTTTACTTACATAACATACCTATAAAAGTCAAATTCATAGAGATAGAAAGCAGAATGATAGTTGCCATGGGCTGGTGGGAGGGGAAAATGGAGTTATTGTTTACTGGGTGCAGAGTTTCAGTTTGGGAGGGTGGAAAAGTTCTGGAGATGGATGGTGGTGATGACTGCACAACAATATGAATATAGTTAATGTCACTGAACTTTACACTTAAAAATGGTTACAGTAGTAACTTTTATGTTATGTCTATTGTACTACAACAAATACAATAGTTGTATGTATATGTTTAGAGGTATGGTGGCCTTGACAAGCTGATTTTAAATTTACATGGAAATTCAAAGTGTCAAAAATAACTAAAAATTGTTGAAGAAGAGCAAGGGGGGAGGACTAACTTGATCAGATATCAACATTTACCATAAACCTACAGTAACTGAGATAGTGTGGTATTGGTATAAGGACAAACAACAAGACCAACAGAAGTCCAGAAACAAACTCACACACAAGACCAACAGAAGTCCAGAAACAAACTCACACACCTCTGACTGCGTCAGAGGTGACCAACACTGTGAACAGTTTATTTTTAATACTTAGCTCTGGGACAACTGGATATCCTTATACAAAATATCAAATTGGAAATAACTTAAATTGGGCCTCCATTTTACATAATCAATTTAGGTAGACTAAATACCCAAACATGAAAGGCAAAACTATAAAGCTTTCAGAAGATAATATAATATCTATGTGACCTTAGCGTATGGAAGAAGTTCTTTTAAAACATGCAAAAACACTACCATAAAAGAACTTTAGGGGACTTCCCTGGTCGTGCAGTGGTTAAGAATCTGCTTGCCAATGCAGGGGACACAGGTTCGATCCCTGGTCCAGGAACATCCCACATGCCGCAGAGCAACTAAGCCCGTGCACCACAACTACAGAGCCTGCACTCTAGACCCCGCAAGCCACAACTACTGAGACCACGTGCCACAACTACTGACGCCCGCGCACCTAGATCCCATGCTCTGCAACAAGAGAAGCCATCGCAACGAGAAGCCCGCGCACACCAACAAAGACTAGCCCTCGCTTGCCGCAACTAGAGAAAGCCTGCACACAGCAACAAACACCCAACGCAGCCAAAAATAAATAAATATATATATTAAAAAAGAACTTTAGTCCTATGAAAACATAAGCGACAAACTAGAAGACAGTTAAGACACAAAAAATCAGTGAAGAACTGATTCACCACACACCACAACTCCAGGGTGGGTTTGTGAGAACATCTGAAGAATTCCTCCTACATGTAAAAAGCAGGGGAGGATAACCCAACAGGAAAATGACATGAAAGGTGCTTCACGGAAGTGAAAATCTAGCTAGTAAATAAAAATATAAACAGGCACGTTATAACCTCACAGACGAGAAGGGAAATGTAAATTAAAACCACTATGAGCTATCTTTATAAACCCATTGGATTGACTAAAATTTAAAGGGCTGTCAGTACAAAATATTGGTACATATGTGGGACAACAGGAACTCCTATACACTATTGATGGGAATATAAACTGGTACCATCATCACTTTGAAAAAAACTTGGTATTATCCAATAAAACTGAAGACATGTATATCCTAAGCCAGCTAATCTACTTCTAGGTATATACTCTAAAGAAATTCATGCTCATATACACCAGAATATATGTACAAGAATGTTCTTAAAAGTATGGTCTGTAATGGCCCCAAACTGGGGAAACAAAACAGAACATTGAATATCAACTATACTTCAATAAAAAATAAATAAAAAACAAAACAAAAAACCCCAATGTGTATTAATAGTAAAAAGGATAAATAATATATTTATACAAAGAAATAAAAGTGAATGAACTACATATACATGTAATAAAGTGGGTTAATTTCACCAAAAAAACTGTTAATAAAACAGGTAAGGGGCTTCCCTGGTGGTGCAGTGGTTGAGAGTCCGCCTGCCGATGCAGGGGACATGGGTTGGACCAGGGGACATGCCCTGGTCCAAGAAGATCCCACATGCCGCGGAGCAGCTGGGCCCGTGAGCCATGGCCGCTGAGCCTGCGTGTCTGGAGCCTGTGCTCCGCAACGGGAGAGGCCACAACAGTGAGAGGCCCGTGTACCGAAAAAAAAAAAAAAAAAAAAGAGGTAAGGCCAAAAACACAATTCAAAAATAGGAAAAATTAAATCATATTGTTTTGGAATCCATACATAGGTGACAAAACTTAAGATAAAGGCAATGAAATGATTGTCATAAGCCAGCATAGTGATTACTTCCAGTGAGGAGGAAAGGATTACAATCTAGAAGGGGACACAGTAGTTTCTGCGATGTTAGTAATGTTCTGTTTCTTGAATTGGATGGTTCCAGAAAAATGTCTTATGTACTTTTCTGTATACATGTCATACTTCACATTTTTTAAAAAATGTGAAGGTATGGTAAGGATAAACACCATACAGATGAACATGGCTAGAGAAAAACACACAGTTATGCTGATTGGTTCATAACTATGAACCTGAAAGGGAGGTTCAGGCTCCCAGGCAATGTTTTATATTTCCCTAGTCCATCTGCCCATCTACTCTCCCAGAATAACATTTTATACCTTTCTGTTCTTAAACCTCCAAAATCTCCTCCCCCATCCTCAGCTTTCAGTTGATGATTGTGTTTCCTACTTCATTGAGAACAACGGAAGTAAAGAATATTTCCACAGCCTGACCACCATAAACACTACCAGGATGTTGCACCCACATATTCTACTTTCCCTTAGCTCAACTCTCCATGCTCCTATCTAAGGCCAATCCACCTATTTGTACACCAGATCCCATGCCTTCTTGCCTTCACAAAGACATTATTATAGCAATTCTCCCATCTATCACCTACGTCATCAATTTCCTTCAGCAATATGCTATTATTTCTTAATGAAACTTCCCTTACCAGCTACTACACTATTTCTTTACTCCCCTTTGTAGTTAAGTTTCTTGAAAAAGTTGTCTATAGTTACTGTTCCTCTCCTTCCATTCTCAAACCCACCACAATCAGGTTTTTGGACGGACCACTCTGTCAAAACTGTACATCATGATAATAACTTCTAATGGTCAATTAGTTCTCATCTTACTTATCTATCAGGAACATTTGACACAAGTTATCTATCACTCCTTGCTCCTTAGAGATTTGCATCACTTGGTTTCTGGTAAACCACTCCTTCTGATTTTCCTCTGTATAACTTAGTCACCCCTTCTCAGTCTCCACTGCTGATTCCTCTTCTTCCTTACTCCATGTTGGGATGCCCCAATATGTCTTTAGTATTCTGTCCATCCATACTCATTCTCTTGGTAATCTTACCCAGTCTTATGATTTAAATACATCTTTTTATATCAATACTTCCAGTTCAGACCTCTCTCTTAAACTCCAGTCTCATTTAAATGTCTAGTGAACATGTGAAATTCCACATGTCCAACACTGATTTCCCAAATTTCCTCCCCAAACCTGCTCCACCATCCTTATTTCTATTTAAGGCAATGCCATCCTTCCAGTCACTGAGACCACAAAATCTGGAGTCATCCTTGTTTCCTCTCCCCATAACTAGTCCATCAATAAATCCAGTACATTCCATCTTACAAATGTATCTAGAATCTAAGATTTCTTCACTCCCTCTACTGTTGCCACTCCAGTCCAAGCCACATGCATCTTTCACTTGGATTACTGTGACGGCCCCCATCTGGTCTCTGCTTACACCCCGACCCTCTGCATCCTATTCTTAACATAGCAGCAAGAAAGGCCCACTCAACTTTTAATTTAGATCTTATCTTTTCTCTGCTCAAAATCCTACAACGGCTACTTACCTTACTCAGAAGAAAAGCCAACTATGCACGCCCTTTTTAGCCTAGGACAATATCAACATCATTTATTTTACTCTTTTTTTCCCCCTGGTTTTAGGAAACATAAAAATTAACATACAAAATGGAGCCTAAAAAAGTGATTCCTAAAGCCAGTCCTCAAATTGGTTTATGAATAACTTTTACTTAATCCGCACTGTATGATGATAGCACACTGCATTTTTACGAATGTTGTTATTTATTTTTTAACGTGTGATTTTCCTATTTATTTGTTTTTATATTTTTCATAAAATATGGTTATTATAAATGGTAGGTTTTTTAAACATTTTGTTACTTGGAAAAATAAAAAATTTGCAGAACTAAGTTTTTTTTATTGAAGTATATTGAAGTATATATTGAAGTTTATTGAAGTATATTTTATTGAAGTTACAGAATTAAGTTTTAATGCCTTCTCTACTTCTCCTTTCCACTCTCTATGCATTTTCTCTGCTGAATTAAAAAACAGAACATTTTTACTTGTATAGAAATTGAAAATTCTGGGGACTACTGGCCAAAAAGATTTAATAAGCATGTACCTACACTAAAAGCTCACCAAGCATAAGCAGGAGAAACTACATTGGCTAAAGTATTAGACCCATGCCCCTCCCCAGCTCTGTTAGTGCTGGCTGTGAGACATTAAATTTTTTGCCTTTCTGACCCACTATTTCCTCATATATAATGCCCATTATAGTACCCATTTCACAGAAATATGAAAATTAAATGAGATGATACATTTACAATATATTGACACATAATAGCTATCTACTGTGTTTAGTTAACACAACACTATAAACTATGTGTTTAATTACTGCAATGTTAATACAGTGGTGGTGTAGGATGGGAGAGAGAGTGGGAGCAGACCACCCTGGTGGAGATAAGTATTTTACCTACTGATGTTTAGAACTTCTGGCACATGGGGATAATAAAAAGCATTTTGGTCAGTTTCACTATTGTTTTTAAATTCTCTGAAGACCATGTACCCCCTTCTTGCCTTCACCAGGATAAACCACAGCAAAAGACCATCTTCCACATTCACTCATTCATTATTAACTGAGTGTTAGGCATAGGGTATGGCAAGGACTCAGAAGGTTGCATTAGAGTATAATCACCATGTACTATTAAATAAACTAAGGGTTTTTATTTAGAAAATAAAAATATTCACTTACCTTTTTTGAATTTATGTATAGGGAGTTTCTTAAGTTGATCTTTACGAAGTCTGTTTCTTCTAGCTCTATGTCTATCCTGGACAAATTTTGTGATCTAAAAATAAAAGAGAAAAAAAAGGGAGTCAGATATTAAACATGCAAATAGAAAATGACCATTAAAATAACAAATGTCTTTTATGTTTCTAGATAGCTGCTACAAATCAATTCAATTTATTTAAACCCTAGTCATGAGACTATTAATTAAAATATCCATGATTAGTTATCATTAGTGATTAGTTAGCCCATAAATTACCCTTTGAATTTTTATTCAATGACCTAAATTATCTTTAATTTACTCTGACAAAAACATTATAAATAACATGTAACTATTTGTTGGAAAAATATAAATGGTAGATTCCAGGTTACAAAGATCAAAAATGGGGGGGTTGGAATTTCTGTAAGTTACAAACTGATAAAATTTTCAAACATAACATGCACTAAAGCTGCACTTTCAGTGGTTCTAGCAGCAAAATGGACATAACTAATACAGAACACCTGTACTATAAATATTCAGAAATATCAGATAAAATATACAAAATATTTTAAAGTATAAATTGCTATCCTTGCAAGAATAAAAAGGAAGTCCATGGGACCAGAACCAAATGCCACAAACGAAGTCCATAAAAGAAAATCTTGACAAATTTGACTACATCAATGTTAAGGACTTCTGTCCCCAAAAGATACTGTTTAAAGATAAAAGACAGTTCACAGACTGGCAGAAAATATCTGCAAATTGCATATCTCATAAGGGATTTCTATCCAGAATACATAATGAATTCAAAATTCAATAATAAGAAAACAAGCAACCCAAGAGAAAAAAATGGGCAGAATATCTGAATATACACTTTGCTACTGAAGATATACAGATGGCAAATAAGCACATGAAGAGATGTTCAACATAATTAGTCAGGAGAAAAATGAAAATTCAAATCACAAATACCACTATATACCTATTAAAATGATTAAAATGAAAAAGACTGACTATACCAAGTGTTGGCAGGGAAGTAGAAGAACTGGCACTCTGATACACTACTGAAAGGATTGTAAAATGGTACAACCACTTTGGAAAATAGTTTGGTGGTTTCTTATAAATTTAAACACATATTTACCAAAAGACCTAATCATCCCACTCCTACTTATATTTAGTGAATAGAAATGAAAGTGTATATCCATATAACAACTTATATACAAATGTACAAAAAAGTCTATGTCAGCTTTATTTGTAATAGCCAAAAACGAGACACAACCCAAATGTTCATCAGCGGGTATGTGTATAAACAAAACGGTGGTATAGTCATACAATGGAATACAATTTGGCAATAAAAAGTAATGAATATCAATATATTCAATAACATATATGAATCTCAAAATAATTATTCTGAGAGAAGGAAGGCAGACACAAAAGAGTATGTAATTTATGATTCCCTGTATATAAAGTGGTAGAAAATGCACATTAATCTACAGTGACCAAAACCAGAGCTGTGGTTGCCCAGCAATGGTGTGGGGGGAGACATGAAGGAAAAATTTGGAAGAGGTGAAAGGGAGTGATTATCACAGAGTATGAGGAAACTTTTTGAGTTGATCCGATATTTTATTATCTTAATTGCGGTGGTGGTTTCTCAGGTATACATACGTATGTTAAAACTTACCAAACTGTACAATTTAAATGTGCAGTTTATTAATATATTAATCAGTAGATGTTTATTTTAAAAATTTAATAGTAACCACCAGAAAAAAACAATATAAGCTTTCAAACTAGTAGGAAAAAGGGAGAAAGGGAGACAGAAAGAGAAAAAAAGTTGAGTAATCCAAATCTGTATAGTAGAAAAAAAAATAGAATAAGAAGTAAACAATAGAAATTAGTCCAAATCACAAAAATGCAAATGGGGTAAATTCACCAGTTTTTTTTTAAAAGAGTATATCATATTGGATAAAGAAAAAATTCCAACCATTCACAACACACAAGATTAAAACTTAATGACACATTAAGACAAAAGTAAAGGTAAAAAATACAGGGACAGATAAAATTATATCATGACAGTACTAAGTAAAAGTTGGCATATAAAGTAAAACAGGATATAAGACGAAAATCATTAGGAAATAGTTATCACAATGATAAAAAGGACACTTCACCTAAAAAATAACAAAATTACGGGAGAAATACACAAATTCACAAGCTCAGTAATTTCTAGATTAAGCAGACCAAAAAAAAAAAAGTAAAGACCACAGACCTATGATGCCCAATATGGTAGCCATTATATACATGTAGCTACTGAGCACTTGAAATGCGGCTGGTCTCAATTGAGATTTGCTGTAAAAGTATAAAATACACACCAGTTTGCAAAGACTTAGTACAAAAAGAATAAAACATATTTTATAATTATTTATATTAACTGAATGTTGAAATACATTTTAGATTTATTAAGTTAAATAAATACAGTATTTAAGTTAACCTCACCGAAATATCTCCTTTTACCGTTTTTAATTTGGCTACCAGAAAACTTTAAATTACAGTAAATGTGGCTCACAACATCGTTCTATTGCACAGCACTGCTTTAGAAAACAGAGGAGTGCGAAAAACCATGGACAATTGCAATTGAACAGTTCTGTGAATATACTGAAAACCACTGAACTATATCATTTAAATGGGTCAATTTTATATTATGTGAATTATATCTCAATAAAAATGTCTTTAAAATAATATAAAAGAAAGAAAAAAAAGACTGAACAAGACAAATACCCAAGCTCAAACTAATGGACATATATAAAACTTTGGACCCTTGTCACATATATGGTAGGGAATGTTTACAAAATTTAACCACAATTACCATGTCTCTTCACCACCTGGATTCTAAATAACTTGAAAATAAGATCATGAACTGGCAGATGGAAGCAGGTGGAGCACCTAACTCGGTGAAGAAAGAAACAGAACCTTCTCCTTAACCACTGAATTAGACTGCCTTACCCACCCAGATATAGACAAAGACAACCAGGAATGGCGTAGGCCTTTCCCTCACCCTCCCCTAGCACTGCAGGACCAGTCCTGGAGGAGCTGAAGACAGGTTCACCTCAAGAGAAAGATGAAGCTGAGCCAGCATGCCCTAATTTATTCTTCCCAAATGTACCACACAGATAAGGTACTTCATCTCTCCTAAGACCAACTGAGTAGAAGAGTAGGGAAGGGCTAGGAGTATTAGTAGCTGAGTTTCCCATTCACATGGATGGATACATCAAAAGTGGTAAAGAAATATCCCATATAACTGAAAAAAATTTTCTCAATTTAAACCAAATTAAAATAAAAATATTCCTTAACAAAAGTAATGAGTTACATACAGCTAAAGTGATTGTTAAAGAGAAATTTATAACCTAAAGGCATATACTATAAAGAAAAATGAATAAGTATTTAGCTGATCAAGCTAGAAAAAGAAAAGCATCGTATCCAAAACAAGTAGATGAAAGAAAATAATACTGCCAAGAGCAGAAATTCATGAGATAGATTAAAAAGGAGAGTAAATACATTAGAATATAAGTCCTACTGGAATATAAAATACTTGACATCAGGGATGTTTCCCCATTTTGTTCACTGAGGAAACTTAACACCCTAGAGCAGTGCCTAGGTTCAGAGGTGCAGAATAAATATTTGTTGAATGAAAGAAAAAAAAGAAAATCTCAAAGTCCACTTCTCTGAAAGACAAACTTTATTTTATGAATTTTATTTTATTTTTATACAGCAGGTTCTTACTAGTCATCAATTTTATACACATCAGTGTATACATGTCAATCTCAATTGCCCAATTCATCACACCACAATCCCCACTGCGCCGTGGCTTTCCCCCCTTGGTGTCCATACATTTGTTCTCTACATCTGTTACTCAACCTCTGCCCTGAAAACCGGTTCATCTGTACCATTTTTCTAGGTTCCACATACATGCGTTAATATACGATATTTGTCTTTCTCTTTCTGACTTACTTCACTCTGTGTGACAGTCTCTAGATCCATCCACGTCTCAACAAATGACTCAGTTTCGTTCCTTTTTATGGCTGAGTAACTTCTTTATCCATTTATCCACAACTTCTTTATCCATTCATATGTCAAGGTGCATTCAGGTTACTTCCATGACCTGGCTATTGTAAATAGTGCTGCAATGAACACTGGGGTGCATGTGTCTTTCTGAATTATGGTTTTCTCTGGATATATGCCCAGTAGTGGGACTGCTGGATCATATGGTAATTCTATTTTCAGTTTTTTAAGAAACCTCCATACTGTTCTCCATAGTGACTGTATCAATTTACATTCCCAGCAACACTGCAAGAGAGTTCCCTTTTCTCCACACCCTCTCCAGCATTTGTTGTTTGTAGATTTTCTGATGACGCCCATTCTAACTGGTGTGAGGTGATACCTCACTGTAGTTTTGATTTGCATTTCTCTAATGATTAGTGATGTTGAGCTTTTCATGTGCTTCTTGGCCATCTTATGTCTCTCTGGAGATTTTCTACTTAGCTCTTCTGCCCACTTTTGGATTGGGTTGTTTGTTTTTTTAATATTGAGCTGCATGAGCTGTTTATATATTTTGGAGATTAATCCTATGTCCGTTGATTCGTTTGCAAATATTTTCTCCCATTCTGAGGGTTGTCTTTTCGTCTTGTTTACGGCTTCCTTTGCTGTGCAAAAGTTTTGAAGTTTCATTAGGTCCCATTTGTTTATCTTTGTTTTTATTTCTATTACCCTAGGAGGTGGATCAAAAAATATCTTGCTGTGATTTATGTCAAAGAGTTTCCTTCCTATGTTTTCCTCTAAGAGTTTTAGAGTGTCTGGTCTTACATTTAGGTCTCGAATCCATTTTGAGTTTATTTTTGTGTATTGTGTTAGAGAGTGTTCTAATTTCATTCTTTTACATGTAGCTGTCCAGTTTTCCCAGCACCATTATTGAAGAGGCTGTCTATTCTCCATTGTATATCCTTGCCTCCTCTGTCATAGATTAGTTGACCATAGGTTCGTGGGTTTATCTCTGGGCTTTTTATCTTGTTCCATTGATCTATGTTTCTGTTTTTGTGCCAGTATGGTATCGTCTTGATTACTGCAGCTTTGTAGTATAGTCTGAAGTCAGGGAGTCTGATTCCTCCAGCTCCGTTTTTTTCCAATACTGCTTTGGCTATTCTGGGTCTTTTGTGTCTCCATACAAATTTTAAGAGTTTTGTTCTAGTTCCGTAAAAAATGCCATTGGTAATTTGATAGGGATTGCATTGAATCTGTAGATTGCTTTGGGTAGTATAGTCACTTTCACAATATTGATTCTTCCAATCCAACAACATAGTATATCTCTCCATCTGTTGGTATCATATTTAATTTCTTTCAACAGTGTCTTATAGTTTTCTGCATACAGGTCTTTTGTCTCCTTAGGTAGGTTTATTCCTAGGTATTTTATTCTTTTTGTTGCAATGGTAAATGGGAGTGTTTTCTTAATTTGTCTTTCAGATTTTTCATCATTAGTGTATAAGAATGCAAGATATTTCTGTGAATTAATTTTGTGTCCTGCAACTTTACCAGATTCATTGATTAGCTCTAGTAGTTTCCTGGTGGCATCTTTAGGATTCTCTATGTATAGTATCATGTCACCTGCAAACAGTGACAGTTTTACATCTTCTTTTCCAATTTGTGTTCCTTTTGCTTCTTTTTCTTCTCTGATTGCTGTGGCTAGGACTTCCAAAACTATGTTGAATAATAGTGGTGAGAGTGGACATCCTTGTCTTGTTCCTGATCTTAGAGGAAATGCTTTCAGTTTTTCACCACTGAGAATGATGTTTGCTGTGGGTTTATCGTATATAGCCTTTATTATGTTGAGGTAGGCTCCCTCTATGCCCACTCTCTGGAGAGTTTTTATGATGAATCGGTGTTGAATTTTGTCAAAAGCTTTTTCTGCATCTACTGAGATGATCATATGGTTTTTATTCTTCAATTTGTTAATATCATGTATCACATTGATTGATTTGCATATATTGAAGAATCCTTGCATCCCTGGGTTAAATCCCACTTGATCATGGTGTATGATGCTTTTAATGTGTTGTTGGATTCTGTTTGCTAGTATTTTGTTGAGGATTTTTGCATCTATATTCATGAGTGATACTGGTCTGTAGCTTTCTTTGTTTGTAGTATCTTTGTCTGGTATTGGTATCAGGGTGATGGTGGCCTCATAGAATGAGTTTGGGAGTGTTCCTTCCTCTGCAATTTTTTGGAAGAGTTTGAGAAGGATGGGTGTTAGCTCTTCTCTAAATGTTTGATAGAATTCACCTGTGAAGCCATCTGGTCCTGGATTTTTGTTTGTTGGAAGATTTTTAATCACAGTTTCAATTTCATTACTTGTGACTGGTCTGTTCATATTTTCTCTTCCTTCCTTGGTCATTCTTGGAAGGTTATACCTTTCTAAGAATTTGTCCATATCTTCCAGGTTGTCCATTTTATTGGCACAGAATTGCTTGTAGTAGTCTCTTAGGATGCTTTGTATTTCTTCAGTGTCTGTTGTAACTTATCCTTTTTCATTTCTAATTTTATTGATTTGAGTCCTCTCCCTCTTTTTCTTGATGAGTCTGGCTAATGGTTTATTAATTTTGTTTATCATCTTAAAGAACCAGCTTTTAGTTTTATTGATCTTTGCTACTGTTTTGTTTCTGTTTCATTTTTTTCTGCTCTGATCTTTATGATTTCTTTCCTTCTGCTAACTTTGGGTTTTGTTTGTTCTTTCTCTAGTTCCTTTAGGTGCAAGATTAGATTGTTTGAGACTTTTCTTGTTTCTTGAGGTAGGCTTGTATAGCTGTAAACTTCCCTCTTAGAACTGCTTTTGCTGCATCCCATAGGTTTTGGATCGTCGTGTTTTCATTGTCATTTGTCTCTAGGTATTTTCTGACTTCCTCTTTGATTTCCTCAGTGCTCTCTTGGTTATTTATTGACGTATTGTTTAGCCTCCATGTGCTTGTGGTTTTTTTATGTTTTTCTCCCTGTAATTCATTTCTAATCTCATAGTGTTGTGGTCAGAAAAGATGCTTGGTATGATTTCAATTTTCTTAAATTTACTGAGGCTTGATTTGTGACCCAAGATGTGGTCTATCCTGGAGAATGTTCTGTGCGCACTTGAAAAGAAAGTGTAATCTGCTGTCTTTGGATGGAATGTCCTATAAATATCAATTAACTCTATCTGGTCTGTTGTGTCATTTAAAGCTTCTATTTCCTTATTTATTTTCATTTTGGATGATCTGTCCATGGGTGTAAGTGAGGTGTTAAAGTCCCCCACTATTACTGTGTTACTGTCGATTTCCTCTTTTAGAGCTGTTAGCAGTTGCCTTACGTATTAAGGTCCTCCTATGTTGGGTGCATATAAATTTATCATTGTTATATCTTCTTCTTGGATTGATCCCTTGATCATTATGCAGTGTCCTTCCTTGTCTCTTGTAGCATTGTTTATTTTAAAGTCTATTTTATCTGATATGAGTATTTCTACTCCAGCTTTCTTTTGATTTCCATGTGCATGGAATATATTTTTTCCATCGCCTCATTTTCAGTCTGTATGTGTCCCTAGGTCTGACGTGGGTCTCTTTTAGACAGCATACATATAGGTCTTGTTTTTGTATCCATTCAGCAAGCCTGTGTCTTTTGGTTAGAGCATTTAATGCATTCACGTTTAAGGTAATTATCGATATGTATGTTCCTATGACCATTTTCTTGTTTTGGGTTTGTTTTTGTAGGTCCTTTTCTTGTCCTGTGTTTCCCACTTAGAGAAGTTCCTTTAGCATTTGTTGTAGAGCTGGTTTGGTGGTGCTAAATTCTCTTTGATTTTGCTTGTCTGTAAAGCTTTTGATTTCTCCATCGAATCTGAATGAGATCCATGAAGGGTAGAGTAATCTTGGTTGTAGGTCTTCCCTTTCATCACTTTAAGTATATCATGCCACTCCCTTCTGGCTTGTAGAGTTTCTGCTGAGAAATCAGCTGTTAACCTTATGGTTTTCCCTTGTATGTTATTTTTCGTCTTTCCCTTGGCTGCTTTCAATAATTTTTCTTTGTCTTTAATTTTTGCCAGTTTGATTACTGTGTGTCTCGGCATGTTTCTCCTTGGGTTTATCCTGTATGGGACTCTCTGCCCTTCCTGGGCTTGGGTGGCTATTTCCTTTCCCATGTTAGGGAAGTTTTTGACTATAATCTCTTCAAATATTTTCTCTGGTCCTTTCTCTCTCCCTTCTCCTTCTGGGTCCCCTAAAATGTGAATGTTGTTGCATTTAATGTTGTCCCAGAGGTCTCTTAAGCTGTCTTCTTTTCTTTTCATTCTGTTTTCTTTATTCTGTTCCGCAGCAGTGAATTCCACCATTCTGTCTTCCAGGTCACTTATCTGTTCTTCTGCCTCAGTTATTCTGCTATTGATTCCTTCTAGTGTAGTTTTCATTTCAGTTACTGTATTGTTCATCTCTGTTTGTTTGTTCTTTAATTCTTCTAGGTCTTTGTTAAACATTTCTTGCATCTTCTCGATCTTTGCCTCCATTCTTTTTCCGAGGTCCTGGATCTTCTTCACTATCATTCTTCTGAATTCTTTTTCTGTAAGGCTGCCTATCTCCACTTCATTTAGTTGTTTTTCTGCAGTTTTATCTTGTTCATTCATCTGGTACATAGCCCTCTGCCTTTTCATCTTGTCTATCTTTCTGTGAATGTGGTTTTTGTTCCACAGACTGCAGGACTGTAGTTCTTCTTGCTTCTGCTGTCTTCCCTCTGGTGGATGAGGCTATCTAAGAGGCTTGTGCAAGTCTCCTGATGGGAGGGACTGGTGGTGGGTAGAGCTGGGTGTTGCTCTGGTGGGCAGAGCTCAGTAAAACTTCAATCGCTTGACTGCTGATGGGTGGAGCTGAATTCCCTCCCTGTTGGTTGTTTGGCCTGAGGCAACCCAACACTGGAGCCCACCTGGGATCTTTGGTGGGGCTAATGAGAGACTCTGGGAGGGCTCATGCCAAGGAGTACTTCCCAGAACTTCTGCTGCCAGTGTCCTTGTCCCCACAGTGAGCCACAGCCACCCCCCGCCTCTGCAGGAGACCCTCCAACACTAGCAGGTAGGTCTGGTTCAGTCTCCCCTCGGGTCACTGCTCCTTCCCCTGGGTCCCGATGCGCACACTACTTTGTGTGTGCCCTCCAGGAGTGAAATCTCTGTTTCCCCCAGTCCTGTCAAAGTCCTGCAATCAAATCCCACTAGGCTTCAAAGTCTGATTCTCTAGGAATTCCTCCTCCTGTTGCCGGACCCCCAGGTTGGGAAGCCTGACGTGGGGCTCAGAACCTTCACTCCAGTGGGTGGACTTCTGTGGTATAAGTGTTCTGCAGCCCACCCAGCAGTTACGGGATTTGATTTTACTGTGATTGCGCCCCTCCTACCGTCTTATTGTGGCTTCTCCTTTGTCTTTGGATGTGGGGTATGTTTTTTGGTGAGTTCCAGTGTCTTCCTGTTGATGATTGTCCAGCAGCTAGTTGTGATTCTGGTGTTCTCGCAAGAAGGAGAACACATCCTTTTACTCTGCCATCTTGGCTCCTCAAGATAAACTTCTGACAACATTGTGCAAGGCATGGATGGATATGAATAAATAGAACTCATCCCACATATAGTAGGAATTCTCTTTAAATTGTTATTTGAATATATAAATATTATAAATCACTTTATACAATACTTGAAAACAGTCAAAATAGACAATTTCTTCGAAATATAATTTAGTATTATGAAGTAGACAAGCATTTATACGTCCAAGTAATTATGAAAAAGATCAGCAGATCTAGATGATTTTACAGGCAACCTTCACCAGAAATTCAAGTAAACAATAATCCCAATTTCATTTAAAAAAACTATTTTCGATAGTAGAAAATAAAAGAAAGCTTTAATTTTTTTATGGGGCTAGCTTTATCTTGTCTAATTATTTTAAACTGTCGTAAAATATACATTTAACATCAAATTTACTATCTTAACCATTTTTAAGTACACAGGTATGTGGCAGTAAGTACATTCACGTTGTTGTGCTACCATCACCACCATCCATCCACCAAACTCTTTCCATGTCCCAAAACTGAAACTCTGTATGCATTAAACAGTAATTCCCCATTCTCCCCTCTCCACAGCCCGTGGCAACCACCATTCTACCTTCTGTCTCAATCTGACTACTCTAGGTACCACATGTAAATAGACTCATACAGTATATGTCCTTTTGTGACTGGTTTATTTCAGTTAGCATAATGTCTTCAAGATTCATCCATGTTGTAGCATCTGTCAGAATTCCCTTCCTTTTTAAGGCTGAATAATATTCCATTGCATGTATATGCCACATTTGGTTTATCTACTCATCCATCAATGGACAATTGGGTTGCTTCTACCTTTGGCTTATTGAAAATAATGCTGTTATGAACATAAGCATACAAATATCTGACTCCCTGCTTTCAATTCTTTTGGGTATATACCCAGAAGTGGAATTGTCGGATCATATGATAAATTTATGTTTAACTTTTTTGAAGAGTTGCTGTACTGTTTTCTATAGTGACTGCTCCATTTAACATTCCTACCAACAGTGCTCAAGGGATTGTCTAGTTTTGATGTCAAGATTATTCTAGCCCCATAAAACTAAAATTTTCCCCTTACCTGGACATTCAGATTGCTAATATTTTATTTAGGATTTTTGCACCTATGTCCAAGTGTAAAACTGGCAGATCATATTAGAGAAATTTGAATAACCCAAAATGCAAAGACAAACTTCATATATCATAATCAAAGAGAGTTTATACCCAAAATACAAGGATTTTTAGAATTTACAAAACAAATTCATGTAATCCAGCATAACAATAGAGTAAAAGAAAAAACAATGATTATTACAACAGATAGAAAAAAAGACATATAATGCAGTACCCGTTCATTATTTTAAAAGAAAAAAGGCAAATAAAAATTTATTTTATCTCTAATTCTTATACCATTTTTTTTGTTTTACCAGAAAATATAGCACAACGTTAAACAGGAGGTACAACAGGCATCCTTTGTTTTTTGTTCCTGACTTTCATGGAAAGGCTTCTGATAATTCAGTATTTTATGATGTTCATTTTAAGTTTTTAGTCATTAATCTTTATTGGCTTAAGGGTATTTACTTTTAATTTGCCAAGGGTACTTTTTGCTTGTTGTTTGTTGTTCTAACTGTCCATCCTTGCTTCTACACTGAAAACCCAGGAGAATCAACAAATTCAAATTACTAGAATAGGAGAACTCAGTAAGTTTGCAGAGATAAGATTAATATATAAAAATCAATAATGTCCAGTGTCCAAATGTTGGTCTCTAAATACTACTCTTCAATTAAAAAAAGCAGAACTCCTTGGAGAAATATCTGATTCCAGGGCTGGGGCAGAAAAATAAACAATGAGCCTGGAGTTTCTTATAGTACCAAACACTAAAGAAGTACTTACAAAACAAAAGGATGGGTCGAATCAAAGGAACCCAAGACCCAGCCTGCAGAGCTCCCAATCGCCAAAGCTCAAACAATTTAAACAACAAAAATAATGTAGTATTGGATTATTACCCAAAGTATAAAATAAATATACAGGGTACAAACTAATATAAATAAATGACTGAACAAATAAATGCCAAGAAGAGACAAATCTTTCTTACAAAAGAATTCTAAATAATAAATGTAGATACTTCCCTACTCCCAGGAAGTGGAGCTTAATTCCTGCCCCTCCCCACTTTTAGGACAGGCTATACTTAATGCCTCACTTCCAAAGGAAGAATAGAATAGAGAAAGAGAAAAAATATTAACTTTAGAGTGGAAAAACCTGGCAAACATTACCTAAACCAAGGGATGAAGGTTATCATCATCGGTGATGTCATGCAAATATCATGTACCCCCCTGGCATGTTAGGATGAGAAGGGCACTTGACTTTGCTGATACTCTTTTTAAAAACCTATAACCAACCCAGTCTACTAATCATAAGAAAAATATCAGATTAAGGGACATTCTACAGGATACCTGGCCAAGACTCTTCAAGGCTGTCAAGGTCATGAAAAACAAGGAGAGATTAAGAAACTGTTCAGAGATCAGAGGAGATTGGGAATACATGATAATTTAAAACAATGTGGTAACCTGGACTGGGTCCTGGAACAGAAAGAAAACATAATGGAAAAACGTAAAATCTATCCAGTCTGGAATTTAGTAATAGTAATGTTACCACTGTCAGTTTCTTAATTTTGACAAATGTATCATGGTAAAGTAAAATGTTAACAATGGGGGCAACTAGGTAAGGAATGTACAGGAACTCTCTTCTTTGCAATTTCTCTGTAAATCTTAACACTATTCCAAAATTAAAAGTTTATTTTAAAAAATCAACAATGTTCTTATACCCTAGTAATAACCAATTAGAAAATGAAATTCCAAAAAGGTCTAACAAAATACATGCAAAATGTTTACAGAAAAAAATTATTGAACTGATGTATATGAAAAACCAAAACAAATTAAAAGAAAGACCACAACATCATAGGAAGACTAAATATTTCAAAGACAGTGTTTAATCTTTAATCTATGAATTCAATACAATAATAAACTCACTGGATGTTAATATACTCTTTATGAAAAATAAAAAGGTTAGAGACAAAAATGGGATTGTTTCGTATCTTTGTAAATCTCTTTTAATATCTATCTTAATAGAATACAGAGGGATTCTCATATCTGCTTCTGCATTCAGTTTGTTTTGATATCACACACCATGTAGCCTCTAGCAACCTCTTCTATAAACCCTAAGAGAATCCCACTGTCTACCCATCAATACATCTTTTTCTCTTTATTTTTTACAATGCATTTCAAAGTAAGCTGCAGATATCAGTATACTTCCCCTCAAATACTTCAGCATATAAACTCATTACTTAAGAGTTTAGCATTTTTTATTAGTTCTTTTTTTCTTTTTATGTAAAATTTACATACAATGAAATGCACAAAATTTAAGTATGAATTTGGTGATTCGGACATTGCGCAACCCAAACGTCTCTCAAGATACAGAACGTGACTCTCACTCCCCAGGAAATTCCCTTATACCCTTCTGAGTAAATTCCCCATCCCTCTCTAGCCCCCCAAAGCAATCACTGTTTTGATTTTTTTTCTACCCAGATTATCTTTGCCTTTTCCAGAACCGGTCATATAAATGGACTCATACAATACGTACTCTTTTACGTAAGTCTTCTATACAGTGTGTTTTAGAGCCATTCATACTATTTTTTAAAAAGTATTTAAAATTATTTTACCTACCATGAAAATGACTATCAAGATGAGACAGATGCCCACTATGATAAGGAAGGGGATTAAGTAGTATTCCAGAGGAAGGCTAAATTCTGGAACTAAGATAATGTGGCCCCTGGAAGAAAAGAAAAATTAATAGTTGGGAAGTATTAAAAGTTGCCAAATTATGATGTTAATTGAAAACAAAAATATTTTAAAAAGGCATTTAGACATTATAATTCAATCCACTAGACACATCTCATTTTCTAACATATGATTTCTAATAATTTAAGGGATGCTTTTTCCAATGTTAAGTCAAGTTTACATACCGGCCAAAATAATTTGCCTATATAATTAAAAGAAACTTTTAGACTGGGTAGAGGAAATCAGCCAATCAATACTTACTGTGTCCATCCTGGAAACACGTCTTTACTGAGTTTAGTAACCTGAGTAAAAGTTAGCATATTTTACATGCAAAATCAGCATTTAAATAATGGCAGTGCCTCGGGCAGCATGCCAGCAAGAACCCCCTCCCCAACCAAATCACTGTTCATCAGTTCCTCCCATGAAAAAAATCTCTGGAGCCACTATTGACGAAAATATACTCCCCGTTCCCTTTATGCGTCACATGAGCTTGTTGTACCAAGTACAACAGATAGAACCCCTGTATTCCACATTCATCTGTGAGATATGGAATGAAAGAACCGGCAACAGAATTCTCAGGAGTTGTAGCTTCTCTCTTCTCAAACTTCTCCACAGCTTGAATGAAAAAAAAAAACAAAACAAAAAACCTACAAAATTGTGTATGTTGCGTGCGGGGACAGGGGGGTAGAGAGTACCACAAGATTTATTCTACTCTGTTACTAACCATGGTTAATACGGTTATATGGTTATTAACCATACAATACTGCTATTATAAAAATTCACCGGGACTCATGAAATGAAACGGAACAGAATAAGCACACTATCTGTGTTGCGTGAGCAAATTTTACATGGCAGCAAAATCCTGCAATAGAAAATACCCTCAGTCTAGGGAAGGGTCTGTAAATGGTCAGTGAGATGACTGATTTCTCCATAATATTCCTGTGCAACTCAACTAGTATGGTGCTAGCAACACTACTTCGTTACCCACTGCTGGCTGGTTTTTTAAGTAGTGACTCCAGGTACTTCATAACACAAGGGTTAAATGCAAAACAAAACTTCTCAACGTAAAAGGAAATGAAAACAAGTTGACTCCTTCCCCCATGTAGAAATGCTTAGGATGCCCTAGTACTCAAGAAAAATAACATGAAAACAAATTATTTCTATTCCCAAGCAATTTTTAAGTCTTCATGCTATTAACAATTTTATTCACATCCAAAGAGCTCCATCAATCTTTAACAAAAAGAAGAACAAAAAAACGAAATACCAGGAATTTCCCCCAATAATTTAAATATTTTCCAAAAACTGCTAACATTGCTAAAAGTAGCTTTTTACTTCACTTTCCAGCAGAATGACAAAAGATTTATATGCATTTTTGTAACTTTATATAAAATACTGAAGTGACTGATATATCATCAGTATAAAAAAGAGAAAAGCAAGCCTGGGCTGCTCTATTTGATACCATCTCTTCCAGCATGAGGTCAGCTCTGTAAACAATGTCCCTGTTCTTGGTACAAACCCTCTGAAACTGCCCCAGGGCCACGGCTGAGTTACAGTAACAAATGGTGCCACTTTTAAGTAGAAGAGCCTTTCAATGAGATGCTGATCCTCTGCAACCTCCCTAACTACTTCCACCAAACTGCTATAAATTAACACTGTTAGGGTTTAGAAGCCAGATTAAACTATATATAGATAGAGATATGGACACTGAGCTTTTAAGATACTTAGAGCCGTCTATCAACCGCAGACCCTTTAAAGATCTTCACAATATATCTTGACAGTAAACTAAAATGGTTTGAGATATAGCAGGCTATATAAACGAGACAGTTTATAGTTTACTGCATTTTCTTAACCAAATTGCTAATGGTGAAGGTGGTGACGGCGATGATACAGGGTGGAGAACTACAACAGAATATCAGTCTCCCAGCTTTATTTCTATTCCCTCTGCCCAGGTTCCCACAGCTGAGGCTGCAGACTCATCCCTGTCCTAATCCCAGATCAATCTGTACTTGAAGGAGGAGATATTTAAACAGCTTTTAGTAAGAATCTTCCCATACTACCTCCATGTCCACCCCTCAATATAGTACATTCCATGTGCTCTGCAGCTAAGACTCCATCATTGAAGCAGAGTCCTAGGCAACCTAGGAAATAGTGTCTCATTCTCCTTTGCATGAGTTCCCAGGTTATTTTCAAACCAGGTGTTAGGCCTAAACTCTAACTTCAATAATAATCTAACAGTAACAGTAATCTCTAATTTCCCAACCCCTCTGTTGACACAGGAGGTCTTGCCTTGTCTGTTTTGTTATCCAACCCCCATCATGAATTGGGAGATGGGGATTGACATATATACACTAATATGTATAAAATGGATAACTAATAAGAACCTGCTGTATAAAAAAATAAAATTCAAAAATTCAAAAAAAAATACTTTAAATATATATATTCAATCATCTTTGGAAGATGCTAGCAAACCAAATCATTTTAAAAACAGTAAATAAAGGGAAAGAATCAAATGTTTATCCTATCTTTCCTAAACAGACTGTACATCAAGGTAATCAAATAATTGATAAGGTGTGAGTCCTCTTTATAGAAGTATTTCAGCTAATAAATGAAGAAGGAATTATAAAATTAGATTACTTGCAAATCCTAAAGAGCTAAATGGATCTAGACAATGATCATTAATGATTGCTGCCCTCGCAAAGAGAGAACCAAATATTATGTCTCCTGATGGAAATACATAATAACACACATAAATTACTCCTGCCTCACCTATCCTCCTGGCCCCCCAAGCACACCTGAATTTGAACAAACCTCTAGGTCTAATGAGCAATTTACAGGGAAAATAAATAACAAAGGAATACTCTAGGCAATACACCAAGGATGCAGTCAGGAAAGTTTGGACTGTGGTTAAAAACTGTACAGGACAAATGACCCTGTTGCTTCAATAAATAAATGACTAGGAAAAAAAAAGAGTCATAGCAAGTGTATGGATTAAAAATAGGGTGATCACATGCCCTGATTTGCTCAGAAACAAATCTAAAGACTGAAATATGGGTTGATATTGAATTAATGTTTACTTTAAAAATAAAAGGTAAAATAATGATAATATCATTATATTTTTTATATATAACCTATCTTCTAGTGATATATTCTGAGATATTTACAGTTGAGATGATAGGATATATAGTACTTGCTTTAAAATAATCACGGTGTGGGGAAGAAAAGTGGCGGGTGGTGCTTCAGACCGGACAGTCCAAACAAAATTGGCCATGAGTTGATAATTCTGAAACTGAAGGATCAGATTCATTCTACTCACCTCCCTACTTTTAAACAGTATAATAAATTAATGGGTAGGTAGGCAGGCAGGCAGGCAGACCAACCAGCCAGCCAGCCAGCAGATGGATGAGGCAAATCAGTATGAACAGGTCCACAATCCGTTAAGCACAATTCTGAAACCTAAAAAGCTTTAAAAAGTAATGTTTGCAATTCATTTGCTAGTCAACCTGAACCTAACTGACATGATAAAATACTCATACATTTATTGCAGATATATATGTGATGTGATTATGGGATGCTGCCTCAAATCCTATTTGGATGTTACATAACTTAAAAATCTGAAAATGTTAAAATTCCATGTTACATCTGTCCCCAACAGTTGGGATAAGGGATTTTGTGGCCTTGCATTAACACGGGAAGGGTCTAAATATTAAGTAAATAAAGTATGTTACAAAATACTAAGTATTGTATGGTACTATTTTACGAGCACATTATCCCTAATTAATGTCAGTATTCAAACATGCAGAAAAAAAATTAAAAGCTTTTTAAAAAACAGTAGCTGTTGTTAGAGAATAGCATCATAGGGACTTTTGTTTAAATGCTTTATATTTCTGAATTTTTCCACATTTTACCAGCAGGTATGTATTACTTTTTTAATGTAAAAAGATATGACTTTACTATTAAAAACAAAAAAAGACTCTTTAAAATACATATTAAAATATACAGACTTTTTCTAAATGAAGCAATAATACTGAGGTAGAAGCAAGTAGTAGTTCTCCACCTCCCATTAACTACATAAATATGGCTGACAAAATAGCATCTTGCCTAACTATTTTTAATACAACATCCAAAACTATATTCCCTAACTTAATAAAATTTTTCTGAGCGCAGAATATGTGAACAGTATTTTAAATATCAAAACTGTATAGGGAAAATGACAAAAATCATAAACAAAAAATCTTTCCCTCTCTTTCTTTTATTCATATCCAAACTCAAATATTCCTGGATTTCTTCCCCCCTAAATAATTAGAATTCCATTTCATTGTGCCAGTTTCCTCTTTTGGCAAATGCAGATAGTAAGAGATAATAATAACCTCTAGAGGGTTGTTGTGAGAATTATAAATGTAAAGGTCTCGTTTCATGAGTGCCTGGCACTTGCTAATTCCTCAATAACTACTACTGCTTTTATTATTAATACTGTTGTTATTGCTCCTCTTAGTCAAAAGGCTGTTCCTGTCCACTATGCTTTGGGGAGCTGTTTCATGGAAGAAGCTCTGAAGTGTTAATTTAATTGCACTATTTCTATATAAGATAAGACAGTTGTGCCTTAAGTTAGTTTCAGTCTATTTGTTACCATGGTAATGAGATTTGGGGGAGATGTTCCATAAGAAGTTTCTAATTCCAAATCAAACTTTTTAAACTTGAAAACAAACTTTCTGTGTTTGTAAAAGTTAGTCACTTAACACACTGTGTTTTGGATTCTTTGTTTATAAAATAACATTTCTTTTTAATAAAATACAAACATGTCTTAATGAAAAGTATCATATAAATGTAAATCAGGGACTTCCCTGATGGTCCAGTGGTTAACAATCTGCCTTCCAATGCAGGGGACAGATGCGGGTTTGATCCCTGGTCGGGGAACTAAGATCCCACATGCTGCGGGGCAAATAAGGCCACGTGCCGCAACTACAGAGCCCACACGCCCCAACGAAAGATCCTGCGTGCTGCAGCTAAGACCCAACACAGCCGAAAAAAAGAAAGTAAATCACATTGCTTCTAAATACCAATAGTTTGATTAAACTATAAAAGGGAAAGTTTTTTTATCTTTTTAGTAACATGGGTGGCTTAATCTCTCTAGCATAAATGTATTTGCAATATGCAATCCTACACAGAACAAACAGTACAATACAGTAAGTCTTAAAATCATGACATAAGAAGATATAGTTTAGCACGATAGAGTACATTCTAAAACAGAACTTTGATTACAACTAATCTTACATAATTCTACCCTAATAAAGACAATAATTTTTAGCTACATGATTATTTCTTATATCCATTACTTACCCTTTTTCATATGTGAACTCATCTTTCAGGGAATTAGCTGATGATTCGCCAATAAAGACAGATGGAATGTCAATTTTCTTTAGTACCTCAACTGTATAAAACAATAATAAAATTATTCTTCAAAGCCCATACTTAGTGTAAAATCAACTTAACCTTCTTCATAATAACAGCAAATACAACTGGAAATAATTACAATCAACTTGAATTATCTATTAGTTGATTTTCCAGATTGCACATTTATACCATCATCAAAATGGTTGAGAAACATTACTACATTTACAGTAATAAAAGCTAACATTTTGCATATAACATTACCACACTACCTCAATAGTCCTGAGATTGAAATATAACTCCTATTTTGATTATTTCCATTTGATTTATTTGATTTATTCCTCTACAAACATAATTAACTATTAGAAAAGGAAGAAGAGGAAGAAATGTAAAGTGTTTTTTCCACTCATAACTTAATTCCTAAATGAAAAAGTGAAAAAAGCTTTTTGTTTACATACCCATTCCCACGAGAGGTGTAAGCCAAAGAATGTAAGAAGAGACCATTTTACAACAGTCTGAAAAATGACACCACACATCTAAGGCTTTACAGAGTGAAGGGCTGACAGTTCCAAAAGGGCACAGGATAGGGAAGCTGGGTAAAGTTCTACTTCCTCCTAAGCCTGGAGTTCATGATAAAGTATTGTGTTTTGATTCGTGTCCTACGAAAGTTTACTTTTATATCTATGGTAAAAAAAAAAAAAAACTAAAATCAAATGCCAACAAAAAAAGAACTTTGCAAAAATTACCCAGTACTCGAGAAATAAAAAAAATCATCTTACTCTTCCTATAGAAAACGCAGCCATATTTTTAACTGTGAGTTATTTTAACAGATTTGGCTTTAGAGGAAGTCCATTTGCCTGCTTTTGTTACATTTTTTGCAACAACTTTGTTCTACATTTCTTTTAAAAATGTATATTAATTATTTATTTAAAAGAGGGGGGTGGATACAAGTAAAGAAGAACAGAACACAGCCATAATCCTTCCCACCCAAAGACAAGGCTTTCATTTGAAGCAATATAAACAGTTCTTTAAGTTTCGACAAATGCATACAATTATGTGAGCACCACCACGATCAAGATAAAAAAATGTTTTATCATCCCTCCAAATTCCCTCATGCCCATTTACAGTCAACCCTCACCACAACTTCGGCAACCACTAACGTATTTTTCTTTAATTCTTATAAAGACAAGTTTTAAAGTTTTAAAATCTTGGTATCCTTAGTAGAGTACATTTTTTTTTTCGTTTTCAGATTGTTTGGATATATGCAAATAAAATCATTCATTCCGTACGTTCTCTCTCTTTCTGTCTCTCTCTCACACACATACCTACATACATGCCCATATCATATAAACCCTAAGAGGGAAGGAACGAAAGTGGTTAGCAGAGGAACACTTAATCACTATCTTTATATTACTAAGATCAATAAATATTTAAATTTTTGTATTAATGGGATCATCTAATAATGGGGAAAAAGTATAGGCTTTTTCCACTCAATGGTATACCTCAGATATCCTGTCATGTCAATAAATAAACATCTACCTCATAATTTTTAATAGCTACAGAGGTACTGTTATATAACCATATATATTTTAGGGAGATATTTTCTGTCATGCTAAGAGATCTTTCTCTTTCACATAAGTTTAAATTTTAATTTATTTGATAATTAAAACTTGGAATTGTATACCCTTTGTAAAATGCTTTACTCTTTCATGAAGATACTCTGATAAACTCGAGAAGGAATTTTTGGCTTGTAACTACTGGCTTAGAATTATTGGAAGCAACATAACTTCCCTGAGTTATGATATCTAATGAGATGTTAAAAGCTCCTCACTTTAGTCAGAAGATTAAGAAGGGGGAAATGATGTACACAAATATAAACAGCCATCCTGGAGACTCTGCAACATCAGTTATCTACTGAAAACAAAACCAAATGTTTTAGTTCACAAAATACTTTAAAAACACGAAATCTTAATTCTGATCAACAAAACAACTCTGTGAAGTATGCGTGCCAAGTAGTATTATCGTATCACAGACAGATTATAATTGAAGCAGCCAGCCCCAACCTCTCCAGACGCACATGTCCAACTGCCGGTTCAGTTTTCCCATTTGACTGCCTAGCAGATGTTTCAACCTTAATGTTTCTCAAACGGAATCCTCAATATCTCTTTTCCACTAATCAGTTTTACTTCTGCTCTTTCTCATCTCTGTAACTAACTATTCACCTAGTTTCTCAAGTTAAACATCTTGGAGTTTTCCTTGTCTCCTCCCCTTCTTTTATGCCTTATATCAAACCCTATCAACCTCAAAATATATCCATAATCCTATCACTTCCCATCACAGTCACCGCTAATACTCCAAACTGCCATCGCCTCTTGCCCGGCTGCTGCACCGATGTTCTAACTGGTCTCTCAGTTGGCACTCTTGCCCATCTCTCACCTTCAGTCTATTCTCCAAAGAACAACCAAAGTGATCCTTTAAAATCTGTCAGATCACCTCACACCTCTGCTTAAAACCCATGTAAAACAAATCCCAAAGTCCCACAAGACCCAACATGATCTAGTCCCTGGCTCCCTCTCCAACTTCATCCCCTGCAACTCTCTCCCTCCCTTGTTCATTCTACTCCAGCCACTGTGATTTTCTGCCACACCTTGAAAACACCAAGTATGCTTTATCTTTGAGCATTTGCATTTGCCTGCCGTTCCCTTTCCTCGGAATATCCTCCTCCAAAAATCTGCATGGCTCAGCCTCTCACTTTAGACCTATGCTCAAATGTCAAAGCCTCATAGCAACCTTCTCTGATCACCCTATCTAGAATAGCTATCCTCCTCTCATCCCTGTCACTATGTATCCCTTTAACCTGGCATGTTTTTCTTCATAGCACTTACCACTACTTGACATATACCATACCTCTTTGATTATCTGTTCATTTCCTCTCTTCCACCCTAGAATGCAATAATAACAATAACTGCAGCAATAATAATAGCAGCTAAATAACCATTAAATAATTACTAAGAACCAGGCAGTCTTCTAGATGTTTTATATGTCATAAGCAACAAACCAGTGAGTTGAGTACTATTATCATCCCCATTTAACATATCAGAAAAGTGAGGCACAGAGATGTTAGGTAATGTTCCCAAGGTCACAGAGCTGGTAAGTGGTGGAGCTGGGATTCAAACCTTGTAAGGCAATACTCAGAAACCATACTCTTTAACTACTGCATTCTGCTACCTCAATGAAAAGTATGAGCAAAGCCTTGAAACTGTATCATTTCCTGCTGTAGTCATGATGCCTAAAAGACTGCTTGATGCAGAGTAGCCTGTCAAAAAATATTTGTTGAAGGCAGAAAGCAAGGAAAAAAGGAGAAGAAACAAACCCATACTGGTAACTTGCCCTATTTATACAGCTAGAAATTTGCACAGCCTAGACCCAAACTTGAGGCTGAGACTCCTAATGTAGATTCCTTCCACTCTGCTATGGCATGGGTTTTCTCATATACCTTCTTTCATGTGATCTTCAAAACTTTGTCAGGTCAAATAAAAATTAAAATTATTCACACTTTTACAGATGAAAATAAAGGGCCTGGAAAGGTTAGTAACTTTTCCAGCAGCACAGGTCAGTTCATATATCAACTAACTTGGAATAAACCCACATTTCCTGGTCTTGAAGTTTGTATTCTTCCCCACCACATTCTGCTGCTGCCTCCTGAAGATGACAAATGTGATTGACTCACTGAGCTAACCCATCCTATGTCATAGTTGAAATAAGAAACAGATACATTCCTGTATGAAATGTTGGCAAGAGGCCTTTAAAACTTCCTTTTGTGTCCAGATATTAGAACCTCTGCTCTTAGGGGAACACATGTGGCTATGATCTAAGCCTAAAAAAGAGCGATAGATACATGCTTCTTTTAATAAATCTGTGCTTTCCTTTCCTCTACCAAGTAACAGCAAAGATGAAAATGGTAAAGATCTTTACAACATGTTGGATATATGAAATGTTCAAACACATACACACTCAAGGACAGAGCAAAATGTCATGGAAAGTAATCCAAGCAATGAAGTCAAGAACCAAAATTCTGAACAATCTTTGAAATATAATAACTCAGTTGGAACATTTCCATAGCAACAACAGGATTATATGGTCATGTGCTACTTCTAATATTTAGCACACTTCCCTTAGGAACTGATATGATAATCACAAAAAGGTTTTAGTACAAAGACAAAACAGGTGTTATGGGGAACTGACACTTTCATCTTGCAAATTTTTTATTAAAAGCGTGTCAAAAGAGTAAATAGTTTACAAATACTAATCATTGTATTCAACCCAGAACCCTTGAGAAGGTCTTGAGGGTTGCTAAAACCTAGGCCCAGGCCTTCAGCAAAACACACAAAGAGTAGGTAACTTGCTCGAAATTATACATTCAAAACAAGTAGGAGCTCACATTTGAATTCAGGCCTATTTTCAGAGTGTGTACACTTTCTGTTTTGCCAGTAATGTATACAGGTCACAAAAGTGACTAGCCTGGGAGGTACTGTGTAGGATAATAATTGTTTTTTATGGGAGGTGATTAAAGGAAGAGAAGACAACTGTGTCAAATCTGTAGTAAAACAGTACTAGTTTATTTGATAAGTAAAATCCCTTCATCAAGTCCTCTAATTCCTAAACAGTGGTTATCAAACCTTTCGTGAAATGCTAGAACCTCTTAAGGGTACTTCATGCATTCTACAGTTATGATTTAATCAGCTAGAAGATTAAAATAATAATTTAAAATATAAAGAAACTAATGGACTTATCGCTAAGTTTTACTTTTTATATATTGTAATTTTGCCCCAGATTAAACTAGGGGTAAGAAGGAAAAGAGTTCAACTCAACAACAACAAAAAATACTGTCTCATGTTATAAAAAGATTTTTTTGGTCAAGGAATCCAAAATATTTCCTATTGAGGATGCAGTTATTTAAAGTCCTAAATACATTCCAATGGAGTATATCAGTCCATAGCTTTAGGGCTGCTCTTTGCTGCAAACTCTTTCTTGCATATATGACTCAATTCAACTTAATAACAAGAGGTATTATTGTTATATACTAAAAGGAAAACAAAAACAAAATATTTAATCCTGAATGTTGGCAGTGTATTTATTTAGTGTATTCTGGGCTCTGAACCCAATTGCCAATGTGTGTGTGGATCTTCCCACACCATCAAACAACTCAACTCAATTCTGACATTGTCTACCTGGAGATATAGCATCAGATTCCACAGGGTAAGGGTTCGGTCTCACAAGAATCCCCATCCCCCACTTCAGACACCAGCCACAAGTCCAAGCTGTTACCCGTGCTTCTGACCCACCCACCAGCTATGGACTGGAGGTTCCAACAACCCTTACTCCATGGGTTCAATTAATTTGCGAAAGCAGCTCACAGAACTCAAAGAAACATTTTATTTACTAGATTACCAGTTTGTTATAAAAGGATATAATTCAGGAACAACCAGATGAAAGAGATGTATAGGGCAAGGTGTATGGGAAGGGGTGCAGAGGTTCCATGGTCTCTCCAGGAGTGCAACTTTCCCAGCATCTCCACGCTTCCACCAACCCAAAAGCTCTCTGAACCTGTCCTTTCAGGTTTTTACAGAGGCTTCATTACATAGGCATGACTGATTAAACCACTGGCCACTGAGGTCAGGGGGTGTGACTGAAAGTTCCAACCTTCTAATCACCTGGTTAGTTCTCCTAGCAACCAGCCCCATCCTTTGGTGGAGTCCAAAAGTAGTCTCATTAACATAAAAAGACACCTTTAACACTCTCACTAAATTAAGTGAAAGGATATAGCTTAAAAATCAGTCTGATTAAAGCCAGTTATTTCATTAAAATTGGCTCATTTTCCCTACGAGCTAATATTTAGTAAAGAATAAGGAAAGACATTCCCATTTTGAATGGAAAGCTACAGGCATGCCAATATATGTTAAGGGAGTAATAATAACCAACTGGCATTAAGAGAGCACAAGTATGTGGCTTTGAAATTCCATAAGAATACAGTAGCTACTTAGTATTTCTGCATATCCTAAAATTTAACGTTGTGAATCTCTAAATAAATCACAAAAATTCTCCTATGGCATCCTTAACTCAATATGCTTATCTTTATTTAAAGCTTTGGCTTTCCTTTGGTTTTTTACCAAAATAGCAATACATCCTATAAAATGAAACACATAGGTTAAAAAACAACAACGACAAACTTCAGAAAAGAACAAGTCAATTCCACTTATATTGTGAACAAAATTATCTCAAGAGGATTATAAACTGGAAATTATCTTTCTGATGGAGAAGAAATTTTGCTTTTTAAACAGAAAAGAAAAGAAAAGAAATTCTGGTAAGTTTTAGTTTCGAATGATTGGTCAAACAGGAGAGAAGAAAAGTGATACCTGTACTTACTGTCGTTGGATCCCATGCTAATGAGGTCATCAGAATCAACATTGTGAACTATGGCTGCTTTGTATCCTGCTCTCTGTGCATTTAAAACCTGCAAGTCAGAAAACAGTTATGATATGAGCAAGAAAGTGCTTCGTCATAAGGCCCCTCAACTTCAGCAAACATAAATCAACGAGCCCATAACATACAACTAGAACTAGATTATGTATATATACAAGAACAGATCTCAAGTGTGTTCTTGAAACATAATGTGTTTTACAATTGATTATCAAGGACTTCTTTAGATATCTTCTTGATTTCACTCATGGTACTAAATGAAATGAGAGGCAAATAAAGGACAGAGACACAAGCTACCAAACCAAAAGGATCCAAAGCAATAAACCTGTCTGGCTCTAAAGAGGTAGAGACTTGTGATCAGGCTCTTGAGAGTCGTCAGCCCTTGAGAAGTCAAATCTACCTCTGCTACTTACAAGTGCATTAAACTTGGGCAAATTCTTTTTCTTCCTTAATCCTCAGTTTCCCCAACTTTAAAATGAGAATGGCAACAATATTTTTCACATATGTAAAACAATTTTTTAAATGTTTAATACCATGCCTGATACATAGAAATGAATCAAATAAAAGCTATTCTTATTATTAGCATGATCATCAACGATTTTCTTTAAAAGTCCTTACTAAAACTTTGAAAAAATTAAAAATAACTCCAGCTTGAAGTTGCTTACTTTGGTTCTACTAGCTATATAATCTTTCCTAAAACTAGTCTCCAAAATAGTAAGCTTCGCACCATAAGAATATGGCTAGATGTGTGGAAGGATTTTCTTACATGAAAGATCTGAAAAGTATCCACACATGTTACCACACCTCACTTTTAAAATAACAATCTGTTTTAAATAAAAATAAACCCAGACCTAACTCCTTTGGACTGTTTGGTAAAAATGAAGGATCAGATCATTATTTGCATACTGGTTAAATAAAATGAAAATTGGGTATGCAAATATATATATATATATATATATATATATATAATAGTTTTGAATGCTTGAAATACTTTTGAATACTCTGAAAACTATATACATATAATTCTGGATACTTAATATGGTAAGAAACCCTTGAAACTCTGTTTTAGTTATCAGCATAATAATGATTCAAAATTCTACCGTAATTCAATAAAGATAAGACCTGAGTCAAGCTCCAAAGAGGAAGGGAAAGCCCAAAACGTCGAGTTCCTGAAAGTAAAAGGAATGCCCAAGTGTTCAGCAGACTGGATTTGAATGCTAAGTAAGAAAAATGAGGCTCATGTATTCAACCCCAATCAGGTAAGAGTAAAATTCTCTTCTACATTACCACTGACTTCTCTACAACTACCTCATAAATGAAAGCTGGAATTCTCAAAGAGACAATAATGTGCATTAATCAGGATATTTTTATCCTACCACCAAAACCCCTGAATCTGCAGTGCCTCAAAGAATTAATATTTTGTTCAACTTTATAGTCTCTACAGGACCTATGAAATAATATCCTGACAGAACAGGCACTCATGACATATTACTAGAATGAGAAAATTTATAAAATATGTGGTTAAATAGCTCATATTATAACATTACAAACACAAGAGAGAAAATAAGGCAGTTTTTTTTTAATGAATTAAAATAGCATAAATAGTTCACCAACATAGGACCTACTGCTCTAATGTTGGGAATAACAGCAAGAAAACCAACCAGCCAACAAAATTGTTACAAGGAATGTTTTGCAGTCATGCAAAGAAAAGTCAATAATCAAAAAAGTAAGTTTACTATCTTTTGCCTATGTGTACATGTTTTATTTTTAGGTGGATTTTGTTATACAACTAAAATTTAAGAAAATGCCAGCCTCCACAGCCTCTTCTCCGTAGATTTTACTGCTTTCCAAGGGGAGGGGGAAAAAAAATCTCTCAAGAAGAATAGAATAGCTTCTAAACTTTATTTCTTATTTATTACTTATATATTAACCTATTATTTATTCATTATATTATCATAGTAGAACAGACTCCACTTAGCTTTTACTGAAACAAAAGTATACTTGGTTGGGGTTGCTATTAGTTTATCTGATGCTTTAATGACCATTTAACTGTTCCCAAAAAAAGCTAATGAAGTAACTAAGGAGAAATGTTTCTTTCACAAATCCAGAAAACAACTGTTTCCAGAGATACAATTTAAGAAATATAAAACTTATATCGAAAGTTGTTCTCTCCTAATATAAAACTTAAGTTTTACATTTCTTTTTAAAGCCAACTAATACACAAAGTCATTGAAATTACATGATTTAACTTGTTTCCCTGAAAAATATATATTTGTGAGCAAAGATACATGTTAAGATACAGGGTAGGTGGTCTCAGGAACCATGATAAAGTGTATGTAAAGAAACATAGTTCAATTCAGTAAGTGTTTGCTGAATTTACATAACAAGTAAAGTATTGTGTGTTGGGCACAATGCAGAACTCAAAGGTGAATCAGAAACAATCACTATCCTCAGAGATCTGGACACTCATGGATATCCAAACAGATCCGGTGCTTTCTAACCTATCTGCTCATGCTATCATCTCTGCTTGGAATAGGCTTTGTCTTCTGAACGCTTAATCAGCCCTTTAAATTCCATTACCTCCATGAAGCCTGCCTGTCCTGTTCCATGCCCTGTTCCACATGCTGTCCCAAGCACCCATATAACTGCTTCCTGCTTAGTATTTATATCAATTTGTTATCTTATATAGTGCCTTACAGTTGTTAGGGGAAGCACTGACAGAAACCGCCCATCCTAGCCAGGCAAGGTAATAGCCACTTGCATGAGTTATCTCACAACAGGAGATTCTGGTTAGGAACACGGAACTAACAAGCTACCACCAACAGGAAGAATTCGGGAAAGGTCAAAAGGACAGAAGAGACGCCAGTCCACATGTCCTACCAACCTCCCAGAATCCTTCTTGATGGAATTCATCTTGGCTGAGTGATGCATGTGCCACCAGGAAGGACCCTGAGTCAGAATGACTGGCCGGAGACAACCCAGAAACTAACCCCATCACCATAAAACCCGAGACTGTGAGCCACACGGCAGAGCAGTCCTCCTGGATTCCCTGACCCTGCTGCTCTCCTCCCAGGCACTCCCCCCCCAACCCCACGAAAAAGTCTCTTGCTTTGTCAGCACGTGTCTCTTCAGACAATTCATTTCTAAGTGTTAGACAAGAGCCCACTCTTGGTCCCTGGAAGGGGTCCCCCTTCCTACAACATACTTACGCATTATATGTACCTTCCCATTTACAAAACAGGCCTTCATGGGGTCCTTAAATATTCTGCAGTCTATGTGTGAATTTTTCCAGTAAGAAGGGACAAAATAATCATCAATTTTACAAGAGGCTTTCTGAACTGCAAATTGTTAAGAATGTAAATTAATGGATTTACAACAATCTGCTATGTAACTAAATCTAGTCATTATATTCTTAAAACTGCATTGAGCAGCTGAGGAAAACTGTTTCTTTCACACATCCAAAATGCAATTGGTTCCATAAATATGATATAAAATTATATCAATATCAAAAGCTGTTCTCTAATAAAATAATAAAATTACTTAAATAGAAAATGACTAAAATAGGAAGGAATTCTGTAAGCACAAATGTGAATTACAAAAAATAGAAACATGTTTTCAAAATTTTAACAAGAAGGCTTCCCCAAGGTTTTTGTTGTTGTTATTGATTTTTTAAATAATGAAATTAAATAAAAGAAACACATTAACATATGGATCAACAGGCTTATGAATACAAACAAGGAAAATATATCCATGTTATGAACTATAAAAATCATGTGTCAGTCAAATTAAATTACATTTTTAACTAAGCAGCAGCTGGTATTTTCAAAAACACATGAGGCAGAAATAAGACCTAAATCATTCAGTATGCATGTGCAAGGTTTCACATTCATAAAATGCAACCTCAAACACGTTGTCAGATGGAGGCAAAGAACTCAAAGATTCATAAATAAAAAGCGGGCACAGTTAACAAACCTAAATTCTAAAACAGCCATCAACACTGAAAATTGCATGAAAAGGCCTTCTGAATTGAACTACAAATCTGCCTTTTTAAGGAAACTGATTAGGGAGCCATTAGCTCAAATTGTGGTAAATGTACTAGTTTACATCTAATCAACAAATTAGCTGCAATTAAATTACGTAGACCAGGTAGCACCTAACCAAGAGTTTTAAAGAAATATGGGACTGCTGTCTTGTTATTGTAAATAGCCAGTATGCCAGAAGATAGCGGACTGCTAATGGAAGAGGCTTCAATAAGACATGTTCTAAAAGGAACCCTGGGAATGACACAATAATTCATCTTATTTCCAGACTGGACGAATTGGTAAAACACTAATAAAAGAGGCATTGTAAGAAGAAAAAACTGATTGCACTGTCAAGATGTGCATAGTTCATTAATGACATAAATGTACACTAATCTATCCTTGTTCTCAAAAAGATAATAAAACCAAAATCCTGCTGCCTTAATGGAAATCACAATACTAGAAATCTAAATTTATATTTTAAAGTATTGCCTTAAAAATTAACAAAAGATAATTTTTTCATGCATCTCAGTAAAAATGGTAATTATCAGAAAACTAAGCCTGACATCATCTTGAAAAAAGAGGTGTGAAAAATAACATTTAGAGCATTATGAATGCCAGACTTCATGTTTCTTAAGGAACTACCTTGTTTATTGGTATATATCTCAAGCCTACAAGAATCTCTCTCATATAAATACTTGTTTAATCAAACTAAACTACAACTAAGATAACTATTACCCAGTCTTACCCAGAAAGATATATGCCACAAAAATGAAATTTCCTTATATTTATTGCTTAGTTCCCCCTTAAAAACATGCCAAAAATTTTACTTCAGTCATTGTAGATAAAAATTTTTCTAAAACATTTTCCATTTTCCTAGCTGTCTCAATTAAAAGACACCAAATGCGATTTGACCTTTTCCAGTGACTTGGGGATCATCATGAACATGCTTTACTGGACCCTAGCGGGTTTTTCTCCTTCATGTTAAGTGTCAATGTCACTTCCTCTCTCTCTGTGCTTAGACTACCAGTAGTCATTCTAACCTTGCTCCACCCTTATATTCTTTTTTTTTTTTTGCGGTACGCGGGCCTCTCACTGTTGTGGCCGCTCCCGCTGCGGAGCACAGGCTCCGGACACGCAGGCTCAGCGGCCATGGCTCATGGGCCCAGCCGCTCCGCGGCATGTGGGATCTTACCGCACCGGGGCACGAACCCGTGTCCCCTGCATCGGCAGGCGGACTCTCAACCACTGCGCCACCAGGGAAGCCCCACCCTTATATTCTTTTCTATAATAGAGAAACAAAGAAGTAAACCTGATAAGAATTCTATTCTTTAAACAAAAAATTAAGTACATAAAAAGTTCCAAGAAAAATCGGGAAAAGTATATGGTTTCAAAGCTGAAATTTTGTGACATTTGTTATGGTGGTACAAAGGCATGTTTCCGTCTCTTATTTTAGGTTATGTTCGAGAGCGTTGACCTTTTGATTTATGGCATATTACAAATGTACATGTTTATTTATTATTTAGGCTTAAAGATAAGTTGTATTTATTTCGTTAGAAATTCTGGTGGTAGGGCTGGTAAAATCTGTGTTTGTATGCAAAGCCATACTTACCTGTTTCAAGTAGAACAGAAAACAGAAGCCAGAATCCTTGGAACTTTAAAAATTAATTAAAGATTTTATGTTATGTCCCAGTGGCAGCATTTTAAAGTCAATCTTAGTACATGGGAAAGCAATTTTTAAATATCGAGGGTATTGAAAACTGTAGGTAATAAAACAATTTAGTGGACCTGGGTGAACTTTTTTAATAAAAGGAAATTTCATTTACCAGAGTATCATAGCTAATACAGGTAAGGACTGTTTCATGAAACTTTATTACAGGCTGCATGTTGTATATGTACTGAGGCATGAATAAAAATAAATTTCTTAATGTGGGTTGCAGTCAAAAAAGTTTGAAACCCATATAGTGAGTTTTTAATGTTCTGTAGGTTGTCTGCAATCAGAAAAGAGATTTGTGCTTTTCCACTCATTGCAACAATATTATTCTGTAACATACCATCACAAAATCAAGGTCATTAACTTTCAGGTCTTTGAATGTGGCTGTTTCTAATGAAGTTTTAATATTATATCTAGTACATGGTTAATACTAAAGATTAAAACCAAAAATGATACTTTTTTCTTAGTGACATTAAGAAAACCCAAATAAACCTTTATGTGTAGCTATTTCTGATGTTTGCTATTGATTTAAAGATGTTTTTCTTAAAAAGAAAAACTTTTACTTTTATATAAAGAACTAAACCAGTTAAACTATATCAGTTAAAAGCTGTCTAGATTTTTACTTTTGAGAATTGCAATTTAAATTTAACAAAGGTATCCATAAAATATTCTCTAGTTACCTATGTACTGACTATATTAAAGTGCAAATTAAAATGAAGGATCCAACCTAAGTTCATATTTTTGGATACTGATAGGATTCATATTCCAATCAAATCTTAATTATTTCTCATCCTAACACAGCAGAAGCTCCATTTTAACCCACCCACCACTGTTAATAAAGCTTTTTGGAAGAAACTGTTGTGCAACAAAAGGATAAATCGAAACTTGCTATCAGCCTACTAGGAATTTCCAAGTAATGACAAGGATTCATACTGCACTTGAAAAACAACTGATGAGGCAATGAGACTTTGATGCTCAGCGCCACCCAGTGACAGATCTCTGAGCATACTTCTCCCTTTACTGCCTACTCATTTTGATGTTCTAAGCACTATACTGTAAGCTCAGCACACAGAACTGCATAAAACATTAAGTCCTACTCCCAAGAAACTGAAGTGAGAAAAGATACACCCATGGTGTTTTTTTAGGCTAGAATCAAGCGAGAGAAAGAAAATATTACAGGGCAAAAAGAAAGAATCTATAGTAAAGAAATAGGAAATGCATAGTACTGTTGGCTGGGGTTTGCCCTGGCCTCAGCAAAGAATCTTTCCTATCACAAGCTTTTCAAACACAAGACAGAAAACGAGCAGCTTTAGTTAGCGATCACTTTGTGGTACACTTGACATCACTTTATTAAAACATTTGAAATTATTGTAAAAATATCCCAAATAGGAAGCTCCTTCATGAAAATAAGATATTAATACTAGTTTAACACAATCTGTAAATAAAATAAAATCTAAAAGATTTACCTAACAAAGTCTTCAATGAAGTCTGGTTAAAGTAATTAACAACATTAACTAATTAACATTAGAAACAGGTCTCTCTTAAGCTGAAGAGTACTCAGATATTTATTTTACTATTTAAATTGTACATACATACATTATGAATACCTTTTCTGTGAATGCTATGTTTTAAAACACAAAGGTAAAAAGCCAAAACAAAAAAGCATAACACAGATACTGATGGTTTTGGAGCCTGGCCTCTTCTGTCCATCTTGGCTATACAGTGGGTTTTGGCACTTCCAGCAATCTGAAAACTGAAGCTTCACTTTACTGTCCAACCTCTATGGATCCTCTGCAGAAAATGTAGTATAACTCTGCTTCTAAATCTTTCCAAATGCCAACTGAAAAAAATTCTCTGGAAAACATTTTCTTTACTTTCAGAACTGGCAACAGAAAGCAACCATGACTCAACCATCAGCCTGGGCACAAACTACCCTTTTTCCCAACTTGGATATCTAACACAGAAAGAAAGTTGTTTTCCCTATAAGGGAAAGAGATGAATTAACGAAATTAATGGGGGACTTAGAGAATAGAGATAATTTTCAAAACCTAGCTATGATCTTCTTTCATCTGAAGTAAGAAGAAATTAAGAAGTAAAATCTCTTTCTCAAATGATCAAAGCAAGGCAGATGAGAATGGAACAACAGTAGAGAATTCAGAGTGTGAATGTAAAAACTGTTAATTCTATCTACAGGATAAAAATTCCTGGAAACATTACAGTACAGTAGGGAATAATCAATTGTTGAAATAAGATCCAGAACTGTGGCAAGCAATCCTGCCAAGATTAAATCCAACATAATTCTTTCCTACAGGTTATTTTAGGATCACTACAGGCCATGTTGGGAAGAGCTACTCTATGGAAGACGGTATTAGACCCTAATGACGTTTTCACTCTCATTAATAGGACTTCAATGACATAAGCCATCTTTCCCTCTTTCTTTAGATCCCATCTTTCTTCCTTAACTAGACATTCTTCATTTAATGTGTATCTGAGTAATATGAATAACTTGATTTTGAAGCAAAACAATGTGTGTGGAATCTATGACAAAGGAGGTAAGAACGTACAATGGAGAAAAGACAGTCTCATAAATAAATGGTGCCGGGAAAACTGGACAGCTACATGTAAAACAATGAGATTAGAACATTCCCTCGTACCATATACTAAAATAAACTCAAAATGTATTTGAGACCTAAATTTAAGAACCGAAACCATAAAACTCCTAGAAGAGCACACAAGCAGAACACTCTTTGACATAAATCAGACCAGTATTTTTTGGCTCTGTCTCCTAAGGCAAAAAAAATAAAAGCAAAAATAAACAAATGGGACTGAATTAAGCTTAAGGCTTTTGTACAGCAAAGGAAATCACTGATAAAACAAAAAGACAACTCACTGAGTGGGAGAAAATATTTGCAAATGATATGATTGATAAGGGGTTAATATCCAAAACATATGAACAGCTCATACAACTCAAAATCAAAAACAAACAACCCAATTTAAAAGTGGGCAGAAGACCTGAATAGACATTTTTCAAAGAAGACATACAGATGGCTAACAGGTACATGAAAAAATGCTCAACATTGCTAATTTTCAGGGAAATGCAAACGAAAACCACAATGAGATATCACCAAACACCTGTCAGAATGGCTATCGTCAAAAAGCCTACAAATAACAAATGTTGACAAGGACATGGAGAAAAGGGAACGCTCCTGCACTGTTGGTGGGAATGTAAATTGGTGCAGCCACTATGGAAAACACTATTGAGGTTCCTCAAAAAACTAAAAACAGAACTACCATATCATCCAGCAATTCCACTCCTGGGAATATACCCAAAGAAAACGAAAACACTAATTTGAAAAGATATGTGCATCCCGATGTTCACAGCAGCATTATTTACAATAGCTAAGGTATATAAGCAACCTAAACGTCCGTCAATAGATGAATGGTTAAAGAAGATGCGCTATATAACTGAATATTATTCAGCCATAAAAAAGAATGAAATTCTGCCATTTGCAACAACATGGATGGACCAAGAAAGTATAAAGCTTAGTGAAATAAGTCAGACAGAGAAAGACAAATACTCTATGTTATCACTTATGCATGGAATCTAAGAAAATAAAACAAATGTATATAACAAAACAGACAGATTCACAAATATAGAGAACAAGCTAGTGGTTACCATTGGGGACAGAGAAGGGGCAAGATAGGAGTATAGGATTAAAATAGATAAGCAACAAAGATATATTGTACAGCACAGGGAAACAAAGCCAATGTTTTATAATAACATTATGAAGTATAATCCTTAAAAGTTTTGAATCACTATGTTGTACACCTGAAACTAATATAATATTGTAAATCAACAATACTTAAAAAAAAAAGAATGTGTGTTGAAGAGCTATGTAAATTAAGTTACTGGCATTACATTCTTTCATGAGGTTAGGGTAAAGTACATGTAATTTACTGTTTTTCATCTTTTTTATTTATTGAATGTTACTTTCCCAGTAAAAGAAGAGAATTTGCTTTGTTGTTTTAATACTGAATAAATTTGTATATAAAGGAATCTAATTATTAAAACACAGATATTTTTATCAAAGGGTAGAAGAAAGGAATAAATGAATAAATTAAAGAACTAGTAGCACAAAGCTGTCTGAACCATATATGGGTAGAAATGTTTCCATCCACCGAGTATTATTTAATTAATGAAAACTTTGATACAGGATTCTGAAGTAGATTAGTAACAAATGCTATAAGTTACTTTGTAGAAATACAGAAAAGAGTAAGAAAACTTAAATAATTATATTAGATGATTCTGAGATATTTGAGAATTTAATTTCTACTCAAGCTCGTATCTACTTGCTTATTAATACTACTGAAATAAAAGTGCAGTTCTGAGAATACCATGTAATGTATCAGCCTGGAGGCCTGAGAGAGAATAATGAAAGGTAAGCCTAGAAAGAAAAACTGGATGCCTATTTTGTAAGATGATAAAATTTCACTCCAAAAATTTTATTCCTTGTTATTATGATAATAAAGTCACATAAATAATCCAAAAAATGTTTACTTTAACTTTTTAATTCTCATAAAAATTGGGACCTAGAGAAAAATGTTTGTGGAATAAATGAATATCTAGGTTTAGAAATATTTCCAAGAGCATTAAGTGAAATGAACATGAAGCCAATAAAAGGTTCCAATAATACTGTTTATTCCCTAATCCAGTTAAATTTAATTGTAAGCCCTTAGGATTTTCTTAATTAGTTCATTCAGCAAATATTTATTAATCATCTACCAAGAGCCATACAATGTATTAAGCATCTGAGTTGTAGAATCTAAAACACTCTCTTTTCCCTCACAGAGACTGACATGGGATTAAATAAGTAATATATAAAGGAAGAAGTGATCTATTCTGCCTTGAAGAAAATCAGGGAAGGTTTCAGATAGGAGATGAAACTTCATCTTAGACCTAAAACAAAGTCAGATTTCCCAGACAGACAAGCAGAGGGGAGATATTCCAGATGAAGGACATGGTAGAAACCAAGACAGACAGGGAGAGACTGCTCAGCACATAAGGGGATTTGTAAAGTCTTGACAATTAAGGTAAGGGGACAGGCAAAGTACAGATGTGACTTTAGACAGAGACAGAAGTCAGGTCAAGTAGGGGTTTGTACCCCAGCTAAGTTTGGTAAAAGTCACATTCCAACAGAAAATGAGTACCAATATATTCCTTATCATCTTTAATCCAAATGTAACTCCATCTAAGCCCCCCCTCAAAAAAATGTAGAGGGAATAATATCTAAGTCCTTTCAGCCTCCTGCAGCTATATTTTTCAAAAATAATCACTAGGAAAAAAAAAATAATCACTAGAAAATGGTAACATAGAAGTAAAGAGGTCAGTTTTAAATGTTGGTGAGTCACATTGATTAAAGAAAAGGGCCAATTTGCAGATAGTCATACAAAGAGAAGACTATTGAAATGATTACTCAACAGCACATTTACTCTAAAACGTAACCTCACGTGAGTTGAATTTTTAAGATCAGAGTATCATAATTTTGATCAAAATTTTATACCTTAGGTAACTTAGAGCCAGGTTTAACATCATGTGGCTTTGTCTCTACTACCAACATGTGGAACTGTAACCAAATATATTGTTCTTTAAAAAGTAACTTTCGCTTGTTGATTGCAAAATACAGTTCCATAAACAAAACCCATATATATATATATATATATATATAAATGTTAATTTTATTGCATAAGTTTGGAGATTATAATGACAGCATTTAATTTAAGTTTGAGTCTGTGTTGGACAAATAAGCACTATGCTTTACAAATGATTGGAAAATCAGTTTTATTTGCCTCCTTTTTTGACATTGGTTTGATTTTTTGTTTGTTTGTTTAAGTAAAAATCACTAAACTTGTGCAATGGTAGCATGGAAATTACCTGAGGTGTCTTGTATGATTGTGCTTTGACAAAGGTGGACATAGCTTAAATTATAAAAACTAAAGATTAAAGAAAAAGGAAGTATAAGTTTATGCTGCCTATTTAGAAGAGAACTTTCATTCTTCATAACTATATAACCTTATAATGCCACTGATTCATAAGGGCTTTAAATTAATTCTGTAGGGTAGGACACCGGCATTATTAGTGTTCATTTTATATCTCTAATGTTCTTGGTCTTACTGAAACATTTCAGTATACAAAAATACTGCAATATTAATACCCAAGAGAAAAGCCATCATAATGTGTATGCTGCTCATTATGATCAGTGTGGTACAATTTTTTAAAATAAACTATCATGCCCTTCAAAAAAACAATCACTAGAGCGTAAAGTGGTAATAAAATTCAGCAGAAGTACATGCATTGCACCATTTCTGTTTACCAAGCTTCCCTTGAGTTCAGTTAAAATAAAGTAAATTGACTATTTGAAGAAGTTGTTGACTTAGCATTAAAACCATAAGGTAGAAATATCTTGGACTACAATGACAGATTTCTGATAACTAATGTTTATTTGGCTATAAACACAGAACTCTGTATAGTTTAGAAAAGTTCTAAGTGATTATTTTAATGTTCTTGAAATAACCAGGTATTTTTACAAAATTTAAAAAAATTTTACTTCCCACTGGGATGCCAATTCAAGTCTTCTGAGAACTCTCTGCCTCAGAATGCTACAAAGTCATTTTTATAACTAAAAGATTTAATGAAGCCTTGACTTATTTACCAAAGAGCCAGCAATGTTTTCTTAATTTCAAATACTCACCAAAAACTAACATTTCCAAACAATTATATTTTGGCACAGTGAAGAACAACTGCACAAAGATAAACAAAATAACATCGCTTTGCTTTTCCTCTAAAGCCAGCGGTCCCCAACCTTTTTGGCACCAGGGACCAGTTTTGTGGAAGACAACTTTTTCACGGCTGGGGAAAGGCGGGGTGGAGGGGCTCAGGCGGTAATGCAGCGCTGGGGAGCGGCAGATGAAGCTTCACTCCCTCGTCCTCTGCTCACCTCTTGCCGTGCGGCATGGTTCCTAACAGGCCTGGGACCCTGTCCACAGCCCAGGGCCCTTGGGGACCCCTGTTCTGAAGAGCTGTATTTTTCAGAAGATATAGTTTTTGTCAGTGTGAGTAAAAGTGACTGTTTTCAGATTAAGCAGCTGGCATGTAATCAACAGTTCTTCTTACTGGCCTTCTGGACATTCCACATATCCAAATACTGACTCTGAGTATGAGTTTTGCTGTATCTCTCCAAGGCAAGACAGATTAAAAGGTTCAAATGTGCTTCTCTTGACAAAAGGTAAAAAAATTAAAACAGTATTCTATCTTAAAATGTTACAAATGATTCAATTTCCTACCCTCCAAAAACTGTTAATTGCATTTCAGCTGTATTATTGGCTACCCTGAGTCACAAACCACTTGGGATAGTTTGTATATAGAAAATCTGCCATTTCCTTTATTGTTAACACATAACTTTCACTTCATCATTTACTTTTAAGAAAGAATAAGAGAAGTCTAAGTTTCTTTAATTACAGCATAATATTCGTCTTCAAAAAAATCTAAAGAATTATAAAAAGTAAACCCTGAAATGTCCATCACCATTAATCATTTGAAATATCTTGATACAATTTTATTTCGTACTTCTTTTCCCTTCTGCTATCTACAACGGAAAGAGTTCCCTTCTCCAAGGAAAGCTCTGTAAAACAGGGCCAATTCTTATTTGTCTGAGATAATCTGGGTATCACTTTGGATAGCAGGCATGACAAAAAAAACAACCTTGCAACTACTCTCAACTGTAGCACACAGTATGGTGCTGAATTAAGCTTTTCTCAGTACTCAGTCTCAGGATGCTACATCAGGAATAAGAAAATGAGCTATTTTCTTAAGTCAGTGTATTCACATAAAACTGTGGCTAAATACATGAATGAACCACTACTGATTATCTACAAAGAGCTATTTATTTGCAATTCAGAAGAGAAGCACCATACATAAATTGTAAACAGTTAGGTTCCGTAACATACTTAATACAAAACTTAATCATCAATTTAGCCCCAAAAAATACAGTCATAGATTTCTGATCTGAAGATTATATCTCATAAAGCTAAGAGCCAATCCACCAGTAACCACCCGTAGAAAGGAAATTTTCTTTGGGATGAGACTCCAGATGTTTCTCCAGTAATCATGATGAATTTATCCTTATCCATTCACCCTACACTTGATAGGTGATTCATAATTCTTATCCTTGTATATTTATGAAACTTATTTTGTATACATTACACACTGGCATGATTAAACTGTCCTTTATAAGCTAAATTAAAAATTTTACACATCAACTGACATGAGTTACTATATCACAGGGTGACTTATCAGCCAATGATTTCGTTTCTGAAAGGTTCGAACTAAATTTATGTCTCAATTTGACTGGGCTAAGAGATGTCCAGATAGCTGGTAAAATATTATTTGGGGGTGTGTCTGTGAGGGGCTTTTGGAAGTGATTGGCATTTCATTCAGTAGACTGAGTAAAGAAGATCCACCCTCACCAATGTGAGTGGGCATCATCAAATTCCTTGAGGTTCCAAACAGAACAAAACGTGAAGGGAGGGCAAATTCCCTCTCTCTCTTCTTGACATCCACCCTCTCCCGCCCTTGGACGTCAAAGCTCTTGGTTCTTGGGCCTCAGGACTCCAGGACTTAACACCATCAAATACCCGGGTCCTCAGGCCTTCAGACTCTAACTGAATTATACCACTGGCTTTCCTGATGCTCCAGCTTGCAGACAGTAGATTATGGGACTTCTCAGCCTAATACAGTCAGCATCTTTGCCATCTTTACCCTCATTCTATTTTACACCAGTAATGAAAAAAATCACTAAAACATTAATAGCTAATATCTACTGCCTATTTACTGTGTGCAAGGCACTGTTTGATAAGCATTTAACAGTGATTATTTCATTTGATTCTCATAACAATCCTCTGATGTAGGGAACATTTAAAATTCTATTTTACAGATAAAGAAATTGAGGCATACAGAGATAAAACAACTTGCCTAAGATCACACTGCTAATGAATGATAAAGATAGGATTCAAATGTATGCAGCCTGTTTCCAGACCTTGATTAAAACCAATGTCTCTCTTGTAAATTAATGTCTTGTAAACTTAATATAACTGAGACAAAGACAGAAATCATTAGGAACAACATGAATGAAATCTTTACCCTTAAATGGCTATAACAGACCGTGCTGTATATTTGTGAAGGAAAAATAACAAAGTTAAAGAAAATGTATAGAATAGAACTTTATCCATTAAGACTACGTCTACATGGTCAGTTATAATAAGAAAATTTTTAACATTTTCCTTTCTAAGATGAGAATTCTCAATCTAAACATTTTTACATATTTTTTACATGTACATACTTTTAAAGAATGCAATATACATGTAAGTAGAAGGCTTACTACACTACATAGTTTGATTTAACAAACCTTTACTGCTCTCCTACTATGCACTATGATACAAATTAGATATTTAAATATAATTCAAACATGAACTCTAAACACAGTAAGCTCGCATATAAGTGAAATATATATAATAAAAAATAATATTGTGATAAAGAGATACAAAGGAGGTATTTACGAAGTGGAGGGTGGCACATTGAACTGGAATCATTCATTCTGCCAGAGAGAGGGTAGAAAGAAAAGTAAGGCTTCCAGAAGAGGTAACTTTCTCAGCTAGCACTTAAATGATGAAACAGTCAGAAATATAGGTGATAAAGGTCATCTTGGACAGAGAAAATAATGTGTGTAAAGGCACAAAGACACAGCAAGTTGAGAGATTTCAGTAGGTTCTACGGCTACAGCATAAAATTCAAGGCAGGAAGTGGAAAGAGATGAGCTGGAGTAATAGCTAAATCAGGAAATTCCATTAGAAGTACTCAAACTCATGATGAGGATCCAATAAAGGGACAAGAGAACAAACCAACCCTCCTATTCATTCCTGGGTTGGGTTTTCACCCTCAAAAATAAATATTCAATGGCAGTATTTCCCTAAATTTTACAGTGAACCACCTCCCTTCCCCACCTAAAAGAAGAAAGTTATTTAAAAAAAAAAAAAAAAAGAGGTATATTCTAGTTTCTAGTTACCAAAGACTTGACTGAGACGAAAATTACATACCTTAATGATGCAATAAACCTTGAAATCAGCAGAATTAGCTTACTTTTAGTTTCTTAGTGGCATGAAATTAATGAAATATTACAATAATATTTCATTTTTGTTGGAACAACCTGTAATTATTATAGTTTAGGTCTGGATCAAATCTTAAAATGGTTTAAATTCAAAAGACATAACAACCCTGAAGAGAAGGAAATCTAATACATTTGACTTCAAGCTCTATTTTCCCATTTAAAGGCAATTGAGAGTTTAAATTTGGAATTAATATACAATAGTAACAATACTTATTATTTACAAAGTGCTCTACATTTTCAAACCCTTTTACAGTTATTACTTTATTAATTTAGTAAGTTTATTATGGAGGTGTCATTTCTTTCATGAAATGAAAGGAGCAGAGACAAAAATTCAGGCACAGCAGGAGTCAGGGCAGCCTTTCCTAGTTAATAGACAAATCATCTAAGATCAAGCATGGAAAGTACATGAAATAATATCCCACATCTGTTCTCTAAGATACATGCGAGACACTCAGGTTTGAGATAGTCAGGTAAAAGTAACAGGCCTCAATCTGGCTCTCCTAACAAGGCCAATCCAAAAACAGAATTGTAAAGACAGTACTAAAAGTATCAAAAAAAAAAAAACCCAAAACTAAAAACCCATACCTTCAGAGTGGCACTGATGATAGTGAGGGAAGTTCTATGGCAAACTTTGTTTTACTATCTGAAATGCCAGCTTAACCCACTCCATGGAGACAAACTTTATACAAGTGACAGAGTCAGCTTATTACAAGAGAGAAATCCCAATATCAACAAAGATACAGATACAGATGCAGTAATTATACTGGAAGGGTGAAGGCATGAAACTATAGATTAACATTTCCATTCCTAGGTTAGATCAAGCAAGACCACTATTAAACCACAGTTCAAGATGCCCAACCACCACATGAAAATTCTTAGAACCAATAGTAATTATTTATGTCCTAGTCTATTTATTTATTTTCAGTCTTACTAAAACTGCGAATCATAAAACTGATGGCGTTTTCCTCTTTGTACTGGCAGCTAAAAGCTTAGAGTAAATTTTATAGCAAATGAATAAGAATTAAGTAAACTCACTGCTGTCTTTCTTGCCTTCACCATCTCCTCATTTTTTTTGTCCTTACTCGTTTATTTTTTTTAATCTGAATGAATTGTGTAAACTTTCTTAAAGGCTTTCTGAAATAAGGGAGTATTTAAACTAGCTAACTAAACAAACAGTAACAGAAAAATGAAAAAAGAAACATTACCTTTTCATCAAAATTACAATCAAGTCTTCTAATCAACACGATGAAAGTGCCAGATGAATTGTCTCTTAGTGGCGGAGGCACTATGGGTTCACAGGCATTCTCTGGTTTTGAGTTAATCAAAAAGCCCTAAAAAAAGAATGAACAGTAAGTTTTCTCTCTGTTAAACTCAAAAAAATGAATTCAACTTACTTCTATAAACACCTTTTGAATCTGTTCCATGTGTTTTGCATTATGCTAGATGAATTATCTGGCAACTACAACAGTTCCTACCCTCCAATTGCTCACAATCCCAGAACTTCTAAAGTAGTATTTGGCTTCCTAAGCAATTTTTTTTTTAAGTAAGTTCCATTTTTACTATTAAAGTTAAAAAAAAATCACACATAAGCCCATCACCCCGGAGACAACCACTGTTAGCATGTTGGTATATTTTCCAACAATGACTGACATTTCTAAACCAAGCGAACACTTCTTAAACATTAACTTTTAAACTTCTTTCCTCAGGGGCTTCCCTGGTGGAGCAGTGGTTGAGAGTCTGCCTGCCAATGCAGGGGACAGGGGTTCGTGCCCCGGCCCGGGAAGATCCCACGTGCCGCGGAGCGGCTGGGCCTGTGAGCCATGGCCGCTGAGCCTGCGCGTCCAGAGCCTGTGCTCCGCAATCGGAGGCCACAACAGTAAGAGGCCCGCGTAACGCAAAAAATTAATTAATTAATTAATTTCCTCAAATAATGAAAATGCACAGCATTTCTAGTAAGTTATTATATAGAAACATTAGCCTAGGTATATAAAGGTATATGTAGAAAGATGTCCCCTGCTACATCATTTTTAATAGCAAAAACTGGAAATCATGCACATCGATAAGGCAGCCATTTAAAAAATTATAGTATATTCATACAATAGAAAAATAATAGAATCATTAAAAAGAATAAGATAAATCCTTACATAATAAACTGAAAAGACGTCCACAAGATAACTACTAATTTAAAATGAAATAGCAAGCTGCTTTCCCAGAAATATAGGATGGTTTGACATCTGAAAATGTATTAATAGTTTAAAACAGAAAAACCAAATGACTATCTCAATAGGTGTAAAACACTGAATAAACACATAAAAAGATTATCAAAATCATTAAATTCATTTATAAGGAGGAGTGAGCAATTAAAGTTATGACACAGTGCCCAACAATAGTCCTGTATGGCGCATGAATTGGTCACACCAACCATCTATTTCACAGGATTTGGCAATTTTGTCAAGTTGCATTGCTTGGCTTGTGATAGGGAATGCTTTCGCGCATGTTTCAGGAATAAAATGCAGCATATCTTCACTTACTCAAAGAATAGCTCCCATTCTTGATTCCATAAAGCGCTTGGTTTTTACTTTGCAAGGAAACAGAACTGTGGTTATCCTTCCAATAATGAATATTTGCTTCACTCATATTAAATTTACTCCTTGCTGCCTTTTCTGTGCCTTTCTGCACACAAACTAACTTTTTGCCTTAAAGCCAAGTCACATAGTGCAGTTCTTTTCAAGACACTTATAACAGCAATTAAATTCAAGCCATGTAGTACCAACAAGGTATATAACTCAACTGAAGTGAAGACAATACGAACAGCTATGACCAAATTTCCCATGTCCAGGAGATGACAACTCCATCATGACTGCCACCTAGCGGATAGCTAGGGAAAGACACATCCCAATTTCAGATATGTTAAAATATGGGATAATAAAATGCATCTTCGAATCAATAAATTTATGGTATGTACAGACACAAAAAAGGGTCTACAAGTGGAACCAGAAAAAGCTTTTTGTTTTTTAATCCTTTCTGTATTGATGAATCTGTTATGACAAGCATGTATTATTTTTAGACATAAGAAAATTTATAAAAATTAAATACACATAAGCTTAAAGTTAAAAAAAAATCTATTTGCATTAATGGAAATTGAAGCCTAAAAAAAACAGGTCTTTTTTTTGTTTTCCCCGGCCACGCCACACAGCTTATAGGATCTCAGTTCCCCAAGCAGGGATCGAACCCGCACCCTCGGCAGTTGAAAGCGCAGAGTCTTAACCACTGGTCCGCCAGGGGATTCCTAAAAACAGGTCTTAAATTCTTAAATATTATCTTTCCTGTGGACTATGCTAAAAAGAATAACTTGATAAAACAGCCTACTAATTCCTATCCTTCCCCCAGATGTAAGTCAGTTAAAACAGTGCAAATTTACTTTGTTTCATCCACAAAGTCTACAGAGTAGTGTAATGGGTTTTGTCAATTAATTTGGCAGAACTCTCTGGTCCCTTAAATAAGAGTGACCAAGAAGGTGCTGCCTTAAGCCAGGCCCACATGCCTCATGTCACCCTCCAGGGCCAATCCTTTTTATTAAAAAGGATTTTAAAAGGATTTTTATTAATCCTTTTTATTAAAAGGATGCTTGCTCTGCGATCAAGGATCCTCCTCATCCCTATTTACTGACAGGGGCAATTTATGCCAATAAGTAGGAAGCTCAAGAAAACTACCAACGTCCAGGAGACTCAGAAAGGATGCCCACCTTTCTGCCCTTTGTTGTTATAATTCTCTGATGATTAAACAAGGATGCTGGGGACTTCCCTGGTGGTCCAGTGGCTCAGGATCTGCGCTCCCAATGCAGGGGGCCTGGGTTCCATCCCTGGTCAGGGAACTAGCTCCCACATTCTGCAACTAAAGTTCCCGCTTGCTGCAACTAAGACCCGGAGTAGTCAAATAAACAAAAAAATATTAAAGTGTTTAAAAAAATAATAAAATAAACATAACAGATAAATAGGGGTATGGGAAATTAAGAAAAAAAACAGCTCATCTAAATTAAGAATTCATCTGTGACTATTAGATTTCCACAACTGTATTCAATTATGTTCAAGTCAAATTTATTAAAAACAAAACAAAACAAGGATGCTGGACAAAAATAGTGTATGCAGACTGGTACCTCAATATCATCGAATGTATAATGCAATAGGTTTGTGGTATATATATTTGTGGATTTTTAAAAAACTTTTATGACTATACATGAAGCAAAGTACACAAAATATAATTTTTCAGCTTGATGAGTTTTCCCAAACTGAACACACCTGTATCAGGAAACAGACTATTAACAGCACTGCAGGAGTTCCCTTCATCCTCCCTGCCAGTCACTACTCCCCCACCCTATCAGCAATGTCACTACATGGACTTCTAACAGCTTAAATTAGATTTTGCCTAATTTTATAACTGACATAAACAGAACCAGACATACAGCAAATTCTCTTTTAGACTTCTTTCTCTCAATACTGTATTTGTGAGAATCATTCCTACTATTCAGCAACCATACTGTGGAGATATACTTGGCAGATCTTTCAATTTTCATTTCTCTATAGTATTACATTGTGTGAATATACCAAAATTTATTCTACTGTTGGTGAGCATTTGGGTAATTTCTAGTAGGCACTATTACAAATAGTGCTGTTATAAACTTTCCAGTACAAGTCTTTTCATGAACATATGCATGATGTTTATGTACATAGAAGGAGACCCATAGGATATCAAGCTGGATCATAGAGTATCAAGCTTTAGTAAATACCACCAAGCAGTTTTCCAAAGTGGTTTGGGTTACCACTTTTTAACTGGAATATTCAAATAATCTAAACTTAAAAATCACACTGAGGGCTTCCCTGGTGGCGCAGTGGTTGAGAGTCAGCCTGCCGATGCAGGGGACACGGGTTCGTGCCCCGGTCCGGGAAGATCCCACATGCCGCAGAGTGGCTGGGCCCGTGAGCCATGGCCGCTGAGCCTGCGCATCTGGAGCCTGCGCTCCGCAACGGGAGAGGCCACAACAGTGAGAGGCCTGCGTACCGCAAAAAAAAAAAAAAAAAAAAAGAAGAAGAATATATGCAGTGATAATGTCAACAAAAATGCTGAAAGCAAGGCAGCAGTGCCTTTTTCCCTTTGTAAGAATATAAAAGTAAAAGCAGGAAGAGAGAGAGAAAAGTGGTAAGTTGTTTTATTAGTGGATACCTGAAGTTATTAATAATTAATAACTGCAGCAACAGCAAGCAGTTGACATTTGTTGAGCCATAGCACTTAGCACTGCGTGTTAGGCACTATGCCCTTTAAATGCGCTAATTCAGTTAATCTTTGCAATAATCCTATGAGGTTAACTACTATTGTTATTATCCCTATTTTAAAGAGGAGGAAACTAAGTCTCAAAAGAGTTAGGTAACTTGCCTAAAGTTATACATAGCACGCATGTAATCCCAGGAAGTCTAACTCCAGACCCTACATTCTCAACCACTATGCTACACTGCCTCTGCCAGATAAAAAAAAACACAGGTGAAGAACAAAATGGGCAACAAGAAGAGAAATGGACATCTACAAAAATGAACAAACCAAAATGTTAGTCTAAAAGGCAGTTAAGGTTGATTCCAAAATTTGATACAAATATTTCAAATGATAAGTTGTCAATGGAATCTGTCATAATTTTTACATTCAAACATAGACCAAAAAGAGTTACACTGATAAATCAGACTTTACCAGCTAACATTCTCCTAATGTGTGACAGATTCATTTGTTTATATCAACAACTTTCTAGAATGTTAAAAAATATCCACTGCCCTTTTCTCTAATGCTTTGTTAGATCATTCTTCTAAAATCTACCAGTAACTTTCACATACAGGCCACATTTAATTCCTTTTTCACAAACAGTTGGAGATTACTCTCCTCTTATGCAATAAAACATCCTTACCATTCATTACTCATTATTTTAAGTTCCTTTAACATTCTGCTCTGAATACACTTGTCTCATTTCATGTGGGGTCTGTTTAAGTACTAGGATGGATAAATAAGAACTGAGTCCCCACTCAAGTAATTAATATCTGGAAAGAACTAACTGATCCAATTAAGACAAGAGAAAACAGAGTAAAAACAACATGCAGTACAAATGCACAGAACAGAGAAAATTATCCTATGTGAGGCAGTAACAGAAAAGGTGATGTTTGTCTTGGTTCTTAAACTTTACTATACTTCACTTTGGTGCCAAAAATTAAACATACGACTGTAAGTGATCTGACCAATATAACAACAGATAGGAACAATCACACTTTAACCTGTTCTAGATATTATATGTCTATTGGTGCACTGTAAAACTAAATTAGGTTTCTAGTGAACACATTACAGTCATTTCAACAAATTTTTGACATGTTGCTACTAAGCTATATTTCTCCTCTTTTCAGTACCTATCTTTTAAGACTGAAGGGCAAGGGACTTCCCTGGTGGCACAGTGGTTAAGAATCCGTCTGCCAGTGCAGGGGACACGGGTTCTAGCCCTGGTCCGGGAAGATCCCACATGCCACGGAGCAACTAAGTCTGTGTGCCACAACTACTGAGCCTATGCTCTAGAGCCCGTGAGCCACAACTACTGAGCCCGGGCGCCACAGAACCCGTGCTCCACAACAAGAGAAGCCACCACAATGAGAAGCCCACACACCACAATGAAGAGTAGCCTCTGCTCGCCACAACTAGAGAAAGCCTGCTTCCAGCAACGAAGACCCGACACAGCCAAAAATTAATTAATTAATTTAAATTAAAAAAAAAAAAGACTCGAGGACAAAACATTAGTATATTAACCATTCCAAACTTCAGGACATCTGCCAATTTGATAGCCAAACCTTGCATGTCTTTCTGCACATCACTGAGAGTTATATACTAATTAAAAGTTAAGCCTTTAACTGGATTAAAAGGAAAGGTTTTTAAAATCCTCCTCACAAATTAGCTATTACATCTATAGCATTATTCAGAGCAGTAACTAAATATCCTTCATCTCAAAGTTACATCTCACTCTGTACACTCTGCTAGAATTCTCCCCAATAACCTTTTCTGGTTATATATTTTATCAGTGACTTAGATTTTAGATTTAATAAAATCTGATTAAAAGATGTCATAAAAATATAATAAGCTCATTAATAAATAAAAATGTTAAAAGAATACTTAAAAGTGCTAAGTCAGCAATGTAATAGTTTAGACCAACTTTTTTTTTTTTGGGGGGCTGCATTGGGTCTTCGTTGCTGCGCCAGGGCTTTCTCTAGTTGTGGCGAGCGGGGGCTACACTTCGTTGCGATGCACGGGCTTCTCATTGCGGTGGCTTTTCTCTAGGCATGCAGGCTTCAGTAGTTGTGGCTCGCGGGCTCTAGAGCACAGGCTCAGTAGTTGTGGTGCACGGGCTTAGTTGCTCCGCAGCATGTGGGATCTTCCCAGACCAGAGCTAGAACCTGTGTCCCCTGACATTGGCAGGCAGATTCTTAACCGAGACACCAGGGAAGTCCCAAGACCAACTATTTTTAAAACATTATTTCTGAAAAAGGTCACAAGCATTAGAAACAAAATTTAACTCATTTTAATATTCTAAAACTGTCAAAGTTTTAATTTTAAAAAGTCCCAGACTACTATACTTGTTTATTAATTGCACTGTGATTAAAAGTGAACAAAAGAAAGCACATTTACACAATGTTGATACATAGTTCTAAAATCACTCATCTTAATAATTTCCTCAAATGAGAATTTTTGAGTGATTTGTTTTAATGGATTTGATAATTAACCTTTATCAATTACCTACTAGATGCTAAGCTGAACTTCCACTTCCCAGCCATGATGGAATAACACGGGCTAGTTTTAACCTCTTGCTTTAATTAACTAGAGAACCAAAAAAAAAAAAGATATGAAACATCAGCTTTCAAACACTGGACAACAAACAGCACAACAGTGATTCCTGAGAAAAGGAAACAAATGAGATGAGCCCTATAAAATCCTTAGCTCACTGCCTGGAGAGATTCCAGGCCTCAGGACAGGGCAGGGGAACACAACAGAGTCTGGTAGTCTCAATAAGTTGAGGAGACAATTCATAATTTGGGGAGGTCAACACAGCTGGATTTTGTGGGACACAACATTGGGGAGGAGCGAACTGCAAAGAGAGCTCCAGATATATGTAGAGGCATCCACTCAAGTCGTTGGCTGAGTAGTAATCTGCACACGTATGTGAGGGAACTACCAAAACTAAGAAAGAACCATGAGAAAGGAGTAAACAGAACAATCTCCGGAGTTCACACAGGGCTGGGAATAGTTTTACACATAGCATGAAATAGAGTCCTCAGAAGACTGCTGCCTCAGAAGTAAGCCACATTAGCCCTAAACATTTGAAGCAAATGAAAATAAAGATACAACTTACCAAAATTTGTGGGACACAGCTAAAATAATACTTAGAGCAAAATTTATAGATCTAAATACCCATATTAGAAAAGAGGAAAGGTTTCAAATTAATGACCTCAATGTTCATCTAAAGAAACTGGAAAAAATAAGCGCAAATTAAACCCAAAATAAGAGAAGGAAGGAAATAATAAGTAGCCACTTTCCTCACACTAGTCTACTGGATATGTTCTATTACAGACAAATAGGTAGACCTAAAGAAGTTGAATAACTTGCCCAGTGATAGAACCAGAATTTGAAGTCCAGTAACTCTGACCCGAAAGTCCAGCTTCTTCCCATTTTAGTACACTGCTCATCGTCACAAAGATATGAATTAAACCAAAACTAAGTTCCAAGCTTCCCTATTCTCAGCACAGCACTCTATAATTTTGGCATTGTGCTAATATTATCACCACTTCTATGACAGAACTTATGTGCTTATTAAAAGCATTAGCACTCTGTTTATATTTTTTTCTTCTTTTTCTTATACCTTCCTATTTTCTCCTATAATCCCAGCATCTTTCATGAGACTGTATAAGTCCACAAGGTAGTTTATAGACAACTGGTGTTCCAAGTTATTTGTTCCTGTTGTTAACTATCATTACTAAACTGAAGTCCCAGAATACACAGATAGCTTTACAGTTACAACTGAGGATCACAGATCACAAAGGCATTATCATTCCCATTTTAGAGAAGAAACTTAAGCATCAAAGAAGATAACATACCCAATTAACATTCCACTGTTAATTTGAGTCAAACCCAGAGCTGACTCAAATGATGGTCCTTTTCTTCAAAACATTGTCTTTCAAATTTAATATAAACACAAAAAGAAAATGATTTTGGTGAGATTAGTGGGACTACAGATTATTCCTTAAAGTTATTATTTCCATTATGATATTTGTGCTACACAAATATACTTGGAAAAGAAAAAAAGCTCAAACCATTTAAAGAGGAAAATACCAGGTGTCAAGAAGGGAAATGGTAGCATCGAACCATTTCGATATAACTAAAGTACCTGTTACTCTCGAGTACATCCTAGTGTAACATTCCCCTTCCTGGTTTTATATTTATCAACTTTTCAATTTATAAATACTGAATATAACTCATATCTACTCATATTAAAATTGTTCAGATAGGACTGAGAAAAAAAACTCTCACAAAACTGCAATGATTTTGAGTGTACATACTTCCACAGTATTTGATATGGTTGGTAATCACTCAATTTTTATAAGGTGAATCACATAAAGGCTCAAATTAGAAATCCTCTTAACTAATGGGACCTAATCAAACTTAAAAGCTTTTGCACAGCAAAGGAAACCATAAACAAAACACAAAAACAACGTACAGAATGGGAGAAAATATTTGCAAATGATGCAACTGACAAAGGATTAACCTCCAAAATACACGAACAGCTCGTACAGCTCAATATCAAAAACAAACAACCTAATCAAAAAATGGGCAGAAGACCTAAATAAACATTTCTCCAAAGAAGACTACAGATGGCCAAAAGGCACATGAAAAGATGTTCAACATCGCTAATTATTAGAGAAATGCAAATGAAAACTACAATGAGGTATCATCTCATACCGGTCAGAATGGCCATCATCAAAAAGTCTACAAATAATAAATGCTGGAGAGGGTGTGGAAAAGAGGGAACCCTCCTACACTGTTGGTGGGAATGTAAACTGGTACAGTCAGTATGTAAACTGAAAAACAGTATGGCGGTCCCTTAAAAAACTAAAATTACAACTACCACATGACCCAGTAGTCCCACTCCTGAGCATATACCCGGAGAAAACCATAATTCGAAAAGATGCATGCACCCCAATGTTCATTGCAGCACTATTTACAATAGCCAAGACATGGAAGCAACCTAAATGTCCATCAACAGAGGAATGGATAAAGAAGATGTGGTACATATATAATATACAATGGAATATTACTCAGCCATAAAAAAGAACAAAATAATGCTACTTGCAGCAAATGCGTGGACCTAGAGATTGTCATACTGAGGAAGTTAAGTGAGACAGAGAAAGACAAATATCATACGATATCACTTATATGTGGAATCTAAAAAAAAGGGTACAAATGAAACTTACTTACAATATAAAAACAGAAACAGACTCATAGACATAGAAAACAAACAAGGTTACCAAAGGGGAAAGAGGGGGAGGGATAAATTAGGAGCTTGGAATTAACAGATACACACTACTTTCTACAAAATAGATAAACAACAAGGTCCTACTGTATAACACAGGGAACTATATTCAATATCTTGTAATAACCTATAATGGAAAAGAATCTAGAAAAGAATACACACATACATATGTATGTATCTATGTGTAACTGAATCACTTTGCTGTACACCAGAAACTAACACAACATTGTAAATCAACTATACTGCAATTAAAAAAAAGTAAAAATACAAAATAAATTAAAAAAATAAAAAACAAAAAGGTACTGGCAGTTCTTTTCAGGGTAGTGAGGGGGAAAAAGGAAAAGGCATCCAAATTGGAAAGGAAGAAGTAAAATTATCTCTATTTGCAGATGGTATGATCTTACACATAGAAAATCCTAAGAAATCCACTTAAGAATAATTAGAACTAAAAATCAAGTTCAGCAAGGTTGCAGAATACAAGATCAATATAAAAAATCCATTGTATTTCTATATACTTACAATGAGCCATCTGAAAAGCAAACTAGGAACACAATATCATTTATAATAGTATTAAAAATAATAAAATACTTAGTAATAAATTTAATAAAAGAAATGCAAGACCTGTATACTAAAAGTTACAAACCTTGTTAAAAGATATTAAAGAAGATCTAAATAAATGGAAAGGGTTCATGTTCATAGATCAGAAGACAATATTGTTAGGATGACAATACTCCGTGAATCCACAATTTCGATGCAATCTGTATCACAATCCCAGCTGGATTTTTTTTTTTGCAGAAATTGACAAGGTGATCCTAAAGTTCAAATGGAAATCCAGGGTACCCAGAAAGGCCAAAATAATGTTGAAAAGGAGAACAAATTGGAGGACCCACACTTTCCAGTTTCAAACTTACTAGTATATAGCTATGTAATCAAAACAGTATGGTGCTGGCATATAGACAGACATATAGATGAACGGAGCAGAATACAGACTCCAGAAATAAACCTTCATATTTATGATCAACTGACTTGTTTTCTACCAGGGTGTCACGATAATTCAATGGAAAAAAATAGTTTTTTCAACAAGTGGTGGCGAGGCAACTGGATATACACATGCAAAAGAATTACATATGTAATTATATACTATATATAATTATATACTATATAAAAAAGAAGTACTATATATAAAAGAACTATATACTATATATAAAAATTAAATCAAAATGAATTAAAGATATAAATCTGAGAACTAAGACAATAAAAGTCCTGGAAGAAAACATGCATAAATCTTCATGACTTTGGATTAGGCACTGGTTTTTTAGACATGATACTACCAAAATCATAAACAGTAAAAGAAACAACAGACAAACTGAATTTAATCAAAATTTAAAACTTTTGTACTTCAGAGGACACCATCAAAAGCCACTGAAACAAACTAAATGGATGAATTGTATGGTATGTGAACTATATCTCAATAAAATTGTTACTTAGAAAACATGAGGACGTGAGGCTGGTCACTGAATCAGACGGCTTTTAGTATGACTTATGATTGTACCTTAAATACTCCTTTTTTTACTATTAATGTTGTTTGTTAAATTCTTACCCAAAAAAGTAATATCTGTTGAATATATATATCACCTAATATAAGGTCATCTAGAAACACATGTCTCATGAACATGAATGCTCTTGAAGTGGACAGCCCCTTTGCACAGGCTCCGGTCCACTGTAACCCGTGATAGCTACTGTTTTTGCAGATAACAAGACATTTTTATCTGATGGAGATGCGTTCCTCTTTTTTCTTTTTTGTTTCCTAGATCACACTGGGTAAGTAGAAATATATTCCAAACGCTTAATCGATCACCTCTTGGTTTTAGAGTATTGGCCATCCTATCTAAATATAATTTATCTTGCTAAACATCTACTATATCTTTCCTTATATCATCAAAATAACATTAACTTGATTGTAAGAATTTCACATTTAATGTAAATTAACAAATATCTTCTCCCAAAGTTTACTACTTCAAACTAATCTGCAGACTTAAATAATTTGCTAGTGATCTTATCGTTAAAAAGAAAAAAAGGAGAGGAGGGGCAATAAATCATGGTGTCTAGCATAAAGCTAGGAAATAAGATCAACAATGCCTTTTTCACTCAAACTGATGTTGAAAGATTTAAATAAAGAGAAATCATAAGAGATCTGGTTGACAATCCTTTGGTTTTTCTATTATCAAATTTAAATCTTAAAAATTACAACATAACTGATAAAAATTTAGACTAGAGCCTTGAGTTTTACTTAACATAGTTGTCAGGATTTTGATTTTACAATATTCAAGCTCTATGAAGAAAAGTCCATCTGGTACATGCTTCTCATTCAGCATATACAGATACTGCTTCACTCAGTGGATATTATCCTGACATTTTAGAAAACAAAATACGCCCTCTGGTGGACAATACCTTTTAGTTAATATGTTACATACGGCTCCACCAGCATACCCACACACACCATTATCATTCTTAAGAAAAAAAAAAAAAAATCAAGAATTCTCGCTTCAGTCTGAACCAACAGGCTGAAACTTAGAAGATCAAAACACTGGTATACTTGTAGGACTTGCTACATCCAACAAGATAGTATCTTTAAAAACAAGAGGAATTTTAAGTGGATTGAGCTTACACTGTAATTACATGTCCTTTACGATGGCCTTCTAGACTGCCATATAATCAATACACGCCAGTAAGGAATATTTATTAGTATTTTGTATTCTGTAGTGCTTGGCAGATCCTCTAAGAACATAAAAGCTTTAAATGTGTTAATCAGTTACAGAATTCTTAACAAAATCTTTGATAACAAAAAAGTTCGGAAACAAATACATAAAGTAAATCTGTGAAAACTTAAGAGACAGTAAAGAAATTCTCCTTCTGTTTTGCAAACAAAAGTGAAACCTGAGTAAAAGGAATTCTTTTGTAATGAAGCCAAAAACACACTGTTTTCTAAAAAAAGAAACAAAGACCTTGGAGCATTCATTACTCACTATATCATCTGCTGTTTTCAATTTGTTATAATCATAACTCAGTCATAGTTGAGCACAATCTATTGACAGTTAACTAAAGTTGAATATAATCTGGTTATCAATCTGATTAAGGGGGTCAGGACTTAAAATTACTGATGGAAATGGTCAGATCCTAACTACAGAAATTATTTCAATATTCGGTATTCAAAGAGAATGGCAAATAGCACGAAGGGGTAGTGCAGGTAAACAATAAAAGTAGGGAGAACAATACAAAATAGTAAGTGTTAGTACTGGTATTAGTTTTTCTGTTAATTTCAAAGGTGATGATCACTGACTTATTTATTAAATGAAATAAGAAATATATTAAATGTGGGAAAAATAAATTATTTCATCATGGCAAACTCTCACTTAGAGAAGAAGGAATATACTATCAAAATCTCCAAATTGGTCAGAAACTCATATACCAGCCATATACAAGAATACTTGGTTTCCCATTTCCTTGCTAGCCACTGAAAGGCTTTTTTTTTTTCACTAACCTGATGAGTGTGAAATGGCATTTAGTTATACTGTACACAAGGTCACATTTTTAAGGACGTTCACTGCAACACTATATAGCAAAAAACTGACATGTTACATATCTACCAACAAAAGAATAAAAAAATAAATTGTGGCATATTCATAAAATGGAGTACTATTCTTTAAAATGAATTAAGACTATGTAACAACATAAATTTCAAATATAGTGTTAGATGAAAAAAGCAAGTTTAAAAGCCAGACCAGGGCTTCCCTGGTGGCGCAGTGGTTGAGAGTCTGCCTGCAGATGCAGGTGACACGGGTTCGTGCCCCAGTGCGGGAAGATCCCACATGCCGCGGAGCGGCTGGGCCCGTGAGCCATGGCCACTGAGCCTGCGCGTCTGGAGCCTGTGCTCCGCAACAGGAGAGGCCACGACAGTGAGAGGCCTGCGTACCGCAAAAAAAAAAAAAAAAAAGCCTGACCAAACAAAGTTTAAAAGCAAGCACAATAGTGTTTATAGATGCTTATATAAGGTAACACGTTTTATAACATTAAATGGAAAATATATACATAAATATCAGGGTAATGATTATCTATGAGGGGGAAGATAAGGGAATGGAATTGGAAGGATAAAAATAATGTTCCAATGGAATTGGTAACATTTTATTTCCTCTTTAAAAACTGGTAAAATATTAACATTTAAGTATCAATAGTAGATATATTGGATGTTCTATTATTCCCTTACTCTATTCTATGTTTGCAATATTTCATAATTTTTAAAAATTAAAAGCAATCCAAATGTCCAATGACACAGGGAATTGGTTACAGTATGGTAAAATTCAAGTGTTACAATAAATTGCAGAATTTCTACTGATGATATGAATACATATATTTTTACACGAAAAGATATCCATGATATTGGATATGCCATGATATTGCCAAATTTTAAAAAGTTGCAAAATAACATATATAAATGCATAAAATAAAGTCATAAATGTATCTATGAAAACTCACATAGTTGGACTATAATCTCTTGGTTGTGGAATTATGTATGATTTTCATATTCTTCTTTATACATGTCCTATATCATCTTAATTTTTATAGTGACCATATATTACTTTTATAATCAGAAAAATATTTTTTCATGGGCAAAAGAATTCAAAAATTACCTTTTTACTGTATCAGACTGAGAAAGCCAGCAAGAAAATCTAATGAAAACTACTAAGTGAACAAACAACAAAAATGCCCAGTAATGAAACAGGGATGTATGCAGGGGAGCTGTGCTGATTTATGGTATCAGATACCTAAGCCTCTGCTGACTTCCAAGGTGATAGGAGAGTAAACAGAAAAAAGCGGGTAGGTCCAAGGATGGTGGAAGAGACTAGGGACCAAACTGTGGAACAAAGGAAAAGAAGCAAGGTTGGATTTTGGGAATTCCAGATAAGATGGGTGGGATACGTGTAGATTTTCCCATCCATTCTTTTCAGGCCCTCCACTTTATGCTCTCTCCCTACCTCCCCACTTCTAAGTGACAAACTGTCATAATGAAATAATTCATTATTTTCTATATCTCTGATTCATAATAAATGAATGAGCAAACATCACTTTTGAAATTAACAGGAAAAGGTTTATTTTATAAGTTCAAAAGTCACTGAAGAAGCATTATTTGAATATGATCTAAGTTGATACATTTGAAAATGTCTTTATATTTTAGAATTCTCATTTTATATATAGCCAGCTGGTTTACTCCTTATTTTGATGGTGCTATTTCCTTATTTTTCCTTTGAAAAGGAGACTCTGACCTCTGTTTTAGTCTACAAATAGAAGGTGACACTGCAATAGTTAATAGTTCCTAGGAGTGAGGAAGCCAAGCACATTCACCCTTAACCAAGACTTCTTTCTATCACAAAACTGTCAAGGGTTCTGGGAGGGAAAATACAGTAGCTGGTACTGAACATCTTCCCTACAAAGAACGCAAAGGGAGTCTCACAAATAAGGCACCCAATCAACCACTTTTCCTTGCAATATTTGCATTTTCCTTCATAGCAAAAAAAAAAATCTCTCTTCTAACCTCAAGCCTTTGCATTAAACAAAATCATTTCTTATAAAATAATTCTTTAACTAGTAAATTAACTTTCAAAGAATAATACAGTTTGTGAAAAATTAACTGGTGATGATATAGGGTATTAATTTAAGAATAATGATGAGGAAAAATAAATCATTTATCATATAAGGAACCTTTTATTTGTACCTTTGTTCTGTATATTAGGAATGATAGTCAAGGACAAATCTACATGTCATGACCTTTATCCTCTATGCCTTCTCATCCACATGAAGAACTTAGGCTGAGTACCAGATTACAAAAACACTGTATACAATGATCATGGTAAGTCTAGCCCAAAGGGTATTTTGCTGAAAACAAGATTTACCATTGATAGGAATACTCAGGAAATCTGATACTAGTCTTACTTATCAGAGATAAACCTTGGTTTGAATTTTTAATAATCATTATTATTCCTTCTACCTATCAAGGCACTTCTTAAAAGTACAGAAACAAGAAACCTAGAAAAGCTTTATCTTCCTGAGACTGGTCTTCAATGTATAACTGAATTACTCCATAATATTGATAATACACACAGAGTCTAGCAAGAAACCTTGCTAGCATTACAAATCTACATAGTAAAATCTTGACTATGCAATAATGATGCTTTAGTAGTTGGTTATTCATTTCAAAAAGGTAAAAATAGAGGCCTATTTTACACTATACAATAAAATAATTCTGGGTACATTAAAGACCTCCTAAGCAAGGAGTCGGGGGCATGGGAAAAACTTACAAATTTTGGACTAAACAGAGGAAAATATTTCAAGACCTCAGGGTAGGAAAGGATTACTTAAGATACAGAAAATGCAAAACATCAAAAAGATGTCTACATTAAAATTTAAACTTCGGCATAATTTTAAAAGGCAATTTAAAGTTAAAAGGCACAGCGCTTCCCTGGTGGCATAGTGGTTAAGAATCCACCTAGCTGGGCTTCCCTGGTGGCGCAGTGGTTGAAAGTCCGCCTGCCGATGCAGGGGATACGGGTTTGTGCCCCGGTCTGGGAAGATCCCACATGCCGCGGAGCAGCTGGGCCCGTGAGCCACGGCCGCTGAGCCTGCGCGTCCGGAGCCTGTGCTCTGCAACGGGAGAGGCCACGACAGTGAGAGGCCCGCATACCACAAAAAAAAAAAAAGAAAAAGAATCCACCTAGCTAATGCAGGGGAGACGGGTTCGATCCCTGGTCCGGGAAGATCCCACAAGCCGCGGACTAACGAAGCCTGTGCGCCACAACTACTGAGCCTGTGCTCTAGAGCCCGTGAGCCACAACTACTGAAGCCCACGTGCCGCAACTACTGAAGCCCAAGCACCTAGAGTCCGTGTTCTGCAACAAGAGAAGCCACCACAATGAAAAGCCTGCGCACCATAATGAAGAGTAGCCCTGCTCGCCACAACTAAAGCCTGTGCACAGCAACAAAGACCCAATGCAGCCAAAAATGAATAAATAAATAAAATTTTAAAAAATACATTAACCAATTTAAAAAAATATGAGCTGTTATTTAAAAAAAAGTTAAAAGGCCCAAAGAAGAAAATATTTATAAGGAAATATAAATAAAGGATTAGTGTCTGGTTTCCTACAAATCAGTACTTTAAAAATTAACAAACCAATACAAAAATGAGTTAAAAAAAAAGACAATTCAAACTAAAAGAAACCTGATTGACCAATAATACTATAAAAAAAAGCTTGATCTCACTAATAATTCAGGAAATCCCAAGTAAAAGCAGTAAGATACCACTTCATATCCATCAAGTTGATAAACAATTCTGACAATACCAAGTCTTGGCAAGGATGTGGCAAAAGAGTAACACTTACATGTAGGTTTTTCCTTTAGTGAGGGAGGAGAGGGAATGGGGTTACATCACCAAACCTAGAGGTTAAAGACCTTCTGAAGTGTCTCTTCAGTCCTTCTGAAGTGGACTCTCAGTAACGAACTCCTTGTGAGTATCTAACTCTGGACAATGGCCACAGTATACGACCGTATCATATTTCATTGCCAGGTCTCTTATAAGGTATTTAGATTTAAAGGAACATACTGATGCCATACATCTTCCCTTTTGACCTGAGCCATTTTTAAAGGAAAAAAAAAAAAGGTTTTCTGGAAAAGGTACCTGCCAAAACATCCAATTAAAATGTATAACTGAAAACAAAGAGCTTCCCTCAGGTAAAAATATCAAATCTTTCTTTTAAAACTTCTACAACACTAACATGCTGTATTTTAATTCTTGCAAGATTCACATTTTTACATTAAATCTCAAATAGCTAAAATTTTCTTTGCTTACTATTAGCTTAATACTGGGGCATATGTAAATGGAATGTAAACACAGAATTTCAACTGATATGTGTTATATATATCTGATCTCTTATAAATGGTGGAATCCAGTGATACTCTAAAACCTACAGAATACAGAACATAAGCCTACAAAAACCATCCCAACTAAACACTCTGGCCAAAGTTTAAAAGTTAAAATATTTCTCAGCTATGTCTCTTAATAACCATATAATATTTTTAAATTAACTTGGTTATATTTTTAACACAGTCATTTAATTAGTTTTATAGACATTACACTACAGTAAGCCATTCCCACTTTATCATCAAGTCCTCCTTTTAACGATAAGAAGTGGGCTAGTATTTGTGAATTCTGATTCTGGGCAATGGCAAGCCAGTCACATAAATATAAAAGCTACCCATAATGATCCAACAATTTGTTAGAATACTCTCTTTACTATCACTGTATTTTACCTCCTGGGCTCACCCTATATTGTCACAGTACAATAGCAGGCAGATATTTAACACTATTTTTTCTCAGGCAGTGAATAAATACAGTTGACAAAATTCCTTTTAAATGTAAACTAAATTTACAATAACACAGAGGAGCAACAATAAGAATATGGTTATCAGGAGTTTATGGAACTCTTTAAAACAAGCTTACTAAGCAGAAAGTTTCTTCAGTGAAAAGGGATTGTCTGACTCCTTACGCTGAATGGAAGAAAGGATGCCAGTTCAAAATCACTGGTAATCAGAGAAATGCAAATTAAAAGAAGATAATCCTTTTTGCCCATCAGATTGGCAAAAGTTAAAAAGACTGATAATATCCAGTGTTGGCAAGGGTGTAGGGAAATAGGTATTCTCATACCCATTAGTACAGCTTTCTAGAAAAGTAATTTAGTGTATCTAAGAAAATTTTAGATATACATACCCATGGAATCATCAATTACACTTCCAAACCTCTATCCTAGAGAAATAACTGGACTTTGGATAAGAAACCGAAATATCTGTTAATAGAAAATGACTAATAAACTATAGTCATGCATATTACAGAATACCATACAGTGCTCAACAGGAACATTCTTTTTTTTTTTTTTTTTTTTTTTTTTTTTTGGCGGTACGCAGGCCTCTCACCGTTGTGGCCTCTCCCGTTGCGGAGCACAGGCTCCAGACGCGCAGGCTCAGCAGCCATGGCTCACAGGCCCAGCCGCTCCGCGGCATGTGGGATCTTCCCGGACCGGGGCACGAACCCGTGTCCCCTGCATCGGCAGGTGGACTCTCAACCACTGCGCCACCAGGGAAGCCCAAGGAACATTCTTTCCACAGCTGTGGAAAACTCCCTAAGACACAATGCTAATGTGGGGAGTGCGGGGTGTCAGATGCAAAGTAATGCCGTAGTGGATACCTTCCATTCACAGTACCCACATCTTTCCCCATGCTAGGAACCCCACCTTCCCAAAGCAGACTAAAACAACAAAAATAACAACAACTACTACTATGTATTGCCCACCCTCCCTCATAGCCAGGTATTTCACTAAAGTATATGGCTAACTATGGAGAACAGTATGGAGGTTCCTTAGAAAAGTAAAAGTGGAACTACCATAAGACCCAGCAATCCCACTACTGGGCATATACCCTGAGAAAACCATAATTCAAAAACAGACATGTACCACAATGTTCACTGCAGCACTATTTACAGTAGCCAGGACAACCTAAGTGTCCATCGACAGATGAATGGATAAAGAAGATGAGGCACATATATATACAATGGAGTATTACTCAGCCATAAAAAGGAATGAAATTGAGTTACTTGTAATGAGGTGGATGGACCTAGAGTCTATCATACAGAGTGAAGTAAGTCAGAAAGAGAAAACAAATACCGGATGCTAACGCACATATATGGAATCAAAAAAACAAAAACAGTACTGATGAACCTAGTGGCAGGGCAGAAATAAAGATGCAGACATAGGGCTTCCCTGGTGGCACAGTGGTTGAGAGTCCACCTGCTGATGCAGGGGATGCGGGTTCGTGCCCTGGTCCTGGAGGATCCCACATGCCGCAGAGAGGCTGGGCCCGTGAGCCGTGGCCACTGGGCCTGCGCATCCGGAGCCTGTGCTCCACAATGGGAGAGGCCACAACAGTGAGAGGTCTGCGTACCGCAAAAAAAAAAAAAGATGCAGACGTAGAGAATGGACTTGAGGACACAGCAGGGTAAGGGGAAGCTGGGACAAAGTGAGAGAATAGTACTGACATATATACACTACCAAATGTAAAATGGATGGCTAGTGGGAAGTGGCTGCATTGCACAGGGAGATCAGCTCTGTGCTTTGTGACCTCCTAGAGGGGTGGGATAGGGAGGGTGGGAGGGAGGCTGAAGAAGGAGGGGATATGGGGATATATGTATACATATAGCTGATTCACTCTGTTGTAGAGCAGAAACTAACACAACATTGTAAAGAAATTATACTCCAATAAAGATATTTTTTAAAAATGGGTGAAGAAAGGAAAGAAAGGAAGGAAGGAAGGAAGGAAGGAAGGAAGGAAGGAACGAACGAACGAACGGAGAAAGGAAGAAAGGAAGAAAGAAAGAAAGAATATGGCTAGTAACTATGTGGTCTAGAGTCTGTCAATTAGAAAAATCCAGGTGTTAGATCTGAGGAAAACAGTTTGGCAAAGGGTATCTCTTTGATTAACTTGGGTAGCAATAGAGACAGATTGTTTTAAGACCACAGAGGCTTCCTGATCAGAGACAAGGTGATGTGTTTTTCTCTGGGAGTCACTGGCTGCCATCAATCTTTTATCAAGCCAGTTCTACAAGGTGCTTCTGGGTTTTATTCCTGAAACAGTTTGGAAAATGCTTCTCCAGGCTATGATACTCTGAACATCTTTATCCTTTCATAAATCCCCTTCTAGATAAATTAGCTAGAATGGGTTTCCTTATAAAAATTAAGAAACCTTTCTTATTCACAAATGATAACCATTTATGAACTTCACAAGTTCATAAATTTATGAACTAAAAAGCACTACATATTTATAAAAGGATCTAAGAACACATTTAACACCCTGATGCTGAACTCTGAAGAGGAAGTGGTATTAATATGTATAGATGAGGAAGGGGTATAGGAAGGTTTTTTCCTTTTTCCTCTGTATACTTCTTTTCTGTTTAAATATTTTTACAGGGGACTTCCCTGGCGGTCCAGTGGTAGAGAATCCGCCTTCCAATGAAGGGGATGTGGGTTCGATCCCTGATCAGGGAACTAAGATCCCACATGACGCAGAGCAACTGAGCCCACGTGCCACAATTAGAGAGAAGCCCGTGCACTGCAATGAAAGATCCCGCGTGTTGCAGCAACTAAGACCCAACACAGCCAAAAATAAATAAATAAATGTTTTTTAAAAATTTACAATGACAAATAGTTATACAACGTTGGGAATTTTTTTAATAATTTAAAATCTTTAAAAAATTAACAACTGATATGTCCCTCTCGGAGACGCCTGCTATCCTAAATGAGAATAACAGTTTTATAGTACTTAAATAAGGAATTCTAAGAAAGTTAGAATAGGAATCCATCTTGGCTGAGAGATACATGTGTCACCGGGAAGGACCCTGAGTCAGACCAAATATGGGCCAAGCAAGATGACTGGCCAGAGACAATCCTGAAACTAACCCCATTACCATAAAACCTGAGACCTCGAGCCAAGTGGTTGAGCAGTTCTCCTGGGTTCCCTTATCCTGCTGCTCTCTACCCGGGCGCCCCTTCCCAATAAAGTCTTTTGCTTTGTCAGTTAAAAAATAAAGAAAGAACAAACTGAAAACTTTCTGTGGTACATATATACACAATTTCATGTATTCTAACTTACATAACATAAAAATCTTATATTATCTTAGAATAGGGAAGGAACTTCTAAGCATGACTCCAGAGGTAGAAGGGAAAGATAACAATATTTAACTACATAAACAAAACTTCTGACACTTTAAAATTAAAAGATGGAGGACAAACTGAGAGAAATGATCTGAGGCATATATGGCAAACAATAGATTGGCACTTTTAATATATAAAGTATTCTTACAAATCAATAAGAATGGACATCTTAATTTAAAAATGGGCAAACTGTATTAGCAAAAACTGGACAAGCTAAATATCCACTGTAAAAAAAGTTAAACAAACCAATGTTCAAAAATATACAGTATTTCATGATACGGCAAAACCATGCAGCCACAGCAAATAAAAATGCAGATCCTTGTCTATTAGCATGAAAAGATGTTCTAGATTTACAATAAAGTAAAAAAGGCAGGTAACGAAGTGGCATATTTCTATTAGTATTAAATACAGATTCATTATATATGTACATAAATATATATGCACATAAATATATAAGCACATATATTTGTACCTATATATGCACATGTGTATCTACAAACACACACATGGCACATATTCTAGCAAACAGGTCTGAAATATCATATACCAAATGTTAACAGCAGCTAGTTCAGAATAATACAATCATAGGTGATTTTCACTTTCTTCTTCATACCTTTTGAATAGTCTTTACGAATGAACATGTATAAGTTTTATGATAAGTAATAGAAATATTTTCATTCTTTAAACAAATAAAGAGAAATAAAGATCACTTTATTAAATATCCTGTACCTTTAATTATATATTACTATTTTCTTACCTTTAAACCTTCAGCTGGAAGTCTATAACCAAATCTTGCTGGAAGGTCATCAAATGTCTGAGACACGTTTTCAAAATTATACTAAATATAAAATTAAAAACAATCAAGTTACAACCAATGTACACATAACATTAAAAACAAAAAGTCTGTCAAACTATTTAAGTTGTAATTTCCACGATTTTGATTTACTATCACAGCTTATCATAATAAAATCAACTTTGTAAATGCACATCCACTAAAATAGAAAGGAATGTATACAATTTACTGCATAAACAACTGCTTAAATTGGATTCTGATTTCATGTATTATTAAACAGAAGCAATAATTCTATAACATTAAACCACCTACTGTTTATCTGAGCTTTTCCCCATAGACAATTCCCTAACAAGAAATTTTCTAGACAGATTATTTTCCAGCAGGAGTTCCATTTTATTTTCTCTCTAAGGGTCTGATTTAATAGAAGAGATTTACAGGATTTCTGACAATAGCTTTGAAAGATGCCTTTCCCCCAGAGAAAGAAGGAGTATCAAATCATACTTTTAAGATACTGCCATTTTTTAAGTAATCTGAACACTTTTATCCAGGGCTGAACAATGAAAGGACTAAACTCAATGAAATACATACATAGAGAGAGCTGAAGGTATCCAAACTCTTTAACAACTTTCCCCTTCCTTACAGATACAGATTCCTATGCTACAATATTTATCAGTCCTCCACCTCTGCTGTGCTTTTAGAAGATAATATAATAATTGTGAAGTGAGCTTGCTGTATTATTTAAGATGCTATATTCAATGTGCTTTAAAGAAAACAAGAGAAACAAGGAAGATAGATGAACTAAGCAAACATAGTAAACAAGTAACTTTTGAAACACAGGTGAAATTTATATGATATATCAGAAGTTAAGATACTTGTCAGTAAACTATAGGCCAAAGACAGAAAAACAAGAACTCATTTGTTTTGAATATAGATTAAAAGGATGGAACAAAGCAAGAATGTTATGTATAGACAGCAAAAGATAGAAGGATGAAGCAAACCTTAAATATTCACAAAGCATGGATTAGGTCACACATCCAGATAGATAGCTATGTGGTCCTTAAATCAAACACCCACTGCTGATCCTTATTCTAGCCTCATGTGCCATCTGCCTGAGACACCCGGATAAACAGCCCTGTAGGTTAACAGCCAACTACAGCTGCGTTCAGATGTAAGTACCTCAAGCCTCTCCAACAGAGCAAGCAAACACTGGATCCAGACACCTTCCATCTGTCAAGTCCCCTTGCTCATCCTCAACTCAGATCCTGGTAACCACACTGTCACCAGGGAAAACTGATGCAGCAAAGAGACTAGACAAACTAAAAACAGAAAATACAGGATTCAGGTAGTGTGGCTCTTGCCTCCCACTTGCATCCTAACCTGAGTGTATTAACATACCCATCTTTTACCTATGCTTCTCACTGTATGTTTGTAATTAATTCAATAAATCGTATGATTCAAGCATCTGAATTTGATTGTTGAAACTAGCCATTCTTTTACCTCTGGGATAATCAGCCTGGCAGTATACCTGGAGGCCAGCAATGCTTCGGAGTAATTTCCTACTTTAAAAATAATTCATATTTGCAGAGTGCTCTATGGTTTACAAAATGCTTTAGAGTCAAAAAGTGCTTTCATATTCATTACCACATGTATCATTTAAACTCTTAATTAAAACATCTTTCTTAATTGATTCAATTAAATTATGATCAGCTTTGAACTTGACAAAGTCATTTAACTCCTCCAAGGCCAAAGACAACACTGTAAAATAAGTAAATAGATCTAGATCAACATAGACAAACCAAAAAAAAAAAAAAAATACAGATGTGTACAGGCAGTACTTTTTTAAAAATGTACTTTTAAAATTTGGAAATGGATAGGACCTGCGGGTGGAAGGGGAGAGGCAGCACATCTGAATGGGGGCCCCTGGAGTATGGAGTTCCGGAGTTTGGAAGTTGATAAATAATTCATATGGTCTTTGCGGAAACTTCTCCAGGTGACAAACCCAGATTGCACGCAAGCAGTCACTTTGGTTGTGGAAAGCTGTGTGGCTGACAGGGTATTGGTGCTCTGGCCGGGTGTCAGGCCTCAGCCTCTGATGTGGGAGAGCCAAGTTCAGGACTTTGGACCACCAGAGACCTCCCAGCCCCATGTAACATCAATCGGTGAGAGCTCTCCCAGAGATCTCTGTCTCAAAGCTAAGACCCAGCTCTACTCAACAGCTAGCAAGCTCCAGTGCTGGACACCCCATGCTGAACAACTAGCAGGACAGGAACACAACCCCACCCATTAGCAGAGAGGCTGCCTAAAATCATAATAAGTTCACAGACACCCCAAAACACACCACCAGATGCGGTCCTACCCACCAGAAAGACAAGATCCAGCCTCATCCACCAGAACACAGGCACCAGTCCCCTCCACCACGAAGCCTACACAACCCACTGAACCAGCCTTACCCAATGGGGGCAGACACCAAAAACAATGAGAACTGGGAACCTGCAGCCTGTGAAAAGGAAAAGGAGACCCCAAACATAGTAAGTTAAGCAAAATGAGAAGACAGAAAAATACACAGCACATGAAGGAGCAAGGTAAAAACACACCAGACCAAACAAATGAAGAGGAAGTAAGCAGTCTACCTGAAAAAGAATTCAGAGTAATGATAGTAAAGATGATCCAAAATCTTGGAGAAAGAATGGAGAAAATACAAGAAATGTTTAACAAGGACCTAGAAGAACTAAAGAGCAAACAAATGATGAACACCACAATAAATGAAATTTAAAATTCTCTAGAAGGAATCAATAGCAGAATAACTGAAGCAGAAGAATGGATAAGTGACCTGGAAGATAAAATAGTGGAAATAATTACCGCAGGGCTTCCCTGGTGGTGCAGTGGTTGAGAATCTGCCTGCCAATGCAGGGGACACGGGTTCAAGCCATGGTCTGGGAGGATCCCACATGCCGTGGAGCAACTAGGCCCGTGAGCCACAACTACTGAGCCTGCGCGTCTGGAGCCTGTGCTCCGCAACAAGAGAGGCCGAGATAGCGAGAGGCCTGCGAACCATGATGAAGAGTGGCCCCCACTTGCCACAACTAGTGAAAGCCCTCGCACAGAAACGAAGACCCAACACAGCAAAAATAAATTGATTAATGAACTCCTACCCCCAACATCTTAAACAAAAAAAGTCACTGGAATCAGGACAAAAATATAATAATAATAATAACTACCGCAGAGCAGAATAAAGAAAAAAGAATGAAAAGAATTAAGGACAATCTCAGAGACCTCTGGGACAACATTAAACGCACCAACATTCAAATTATAGGGGTCCCAGAAGAAGAAGAGAAGAAGAAAGGGATTGAGAAAATATTTAAAGAGATTATAGTTGAAAACTTCCCTAATATGGGAAAGGAAATAATCAAGTCCAGGAGTGCAGAGAGGCCCATACAGGATAAATCCAAGAAGAAACACACCAAGACACATATTGATCAAAATATCAAAAATTAAATACAAAGAAAAAATATTAAAAGCAGCAAGGGAAAAGCAGCAAATAACACACAAGGGAATCCCCATATGGTTAACAGCTGATCTTTCAGCAGAAACTCTGCAAGCCAGAAGGGACTGGCAGGACATATTTAAAGTGATGAAAAGGGAAAACCTACAACCAAGATTACTCTACCCAGCAAGGATCTCATCCAGATTTGACAGAGAAATTAAAACCTTTACAGAGAAGCAAAAGCTAAGAGAATTGAGCAGCACAAAACCAGCTTTACAACAAATGCTAAAGGAACTTCTCTAGGCAGGAAACCAAGAGAAGGAAAAGATCTACAATAACAAACCCAAAACAATTAAGAAAATGGTAATAGGGACATACATATCAATAATGACCTTAAATATAAATGGATTAAATGCTCCAACCAAAAGATACAAACTGGCTGGATGGATACAAAAACAAGACCCGTATATATGCTGTCTACAAGAGACCCACTTCAGACCTAGGGATACACAGAGACTGAAAGTGAGGGGATGGAAAAAGATATTCCATGCAAATAGAAATCAAAAGAAAGCTGGAGTAGCAATTCTCATATCAGACTAAATAGACTTTAAAATAAAGACTATTACAAGAGACAAAGAAGGACACTACATAATGATCAAGGGATCAATCCAAGAAGAAGATATAACAATTGGAAATATTTATGCACCCAACATAGGAGCACCTCAATACATAAGGCAAATGCTAACAGCCATAAAAGGGGAAAACAACAGTAACACAATAACAGTAGGGGACTTTAACACCCCACTTTCACCAATGGACAGATCATCAAAAATGTAAATCAATAAGCAAACACAGGCTTTAAATGACACATTAAACAAGATGGACTTAATTGATATTTACAGAACATACCATCCAAAAACAACAGAATACACTTTCTTCTCAAGTGCTCATGGAACATTCTCCAGGATAGATCATATATTGGGTCACATATCAAGCCTTGATAAATTTAAGAAAACTGAAATCGTATTAAGTATCTCTTCTGACCACAATGCTATAAGACTAGATATCAATTACAGAGAAAAAAATTGTAAAAAATACAAACACATGGAAGCTAATCAATATACTACTAAATAACCAAGAGATCACTGAAGAAAGCAAAGAGGAGGGCTTCCCTGGTGGCACAGTGGTTGAGAGTCCGCCTGCCAATGTAGGGGACACGGGTTCGTGCCCTGGTCCGGGAAGATCCCACATGCCGTGGAGCGGCTGGGTCCATGAGCCATGGCCGCTGAGCCTGCGCGTCTGGAGCCTGTGCTCCTCTGAGAGGCCGCAACAGTGAGAGGCCCGCGTACCACAAAAAAATAATAATAAAATAAAGAAAGCAAAGAGGAAATTTTAAAAAAACCTAGAAACAAATGACAATGAAAACAGGATGACCCAAAACCTATGGGATGCAGCAAAAGCAGTTCTAAGAGGGACGTCTATAGCAATACAATCCTACCTCAAGAAACAAGAAAAATCTCAAAAAACCAACCTAACCTTACACCTAAAGCAATTAGAGAAAGAAGAACAAAAAAACCCCAAAGTTAGCAGAGGAAAGAAATCATAAAGATCAGATCAGAAATAAATGAAAAAGAAATGAAGGAAATGATACCAAAGATCAATAAAACCAAAAGCTGGTTCTTTGAGAACATAAACAAAATTGGTAAACCATTAGCCAGATTCATCAGGAAAAAAAGGGAAAAGACTCAAATCAATAGACTTAGAAATGAAAAAGAAGTAACAACCGACACTGCAGAAATACAAAGGATCATGAGAGATTACTACAAGCAACTATATGCCAATCAAATGGACAACCTGGAAGAAATGGACAAATTCTTAGAAAAACAAAACCTTCTGAGACTGAACCAGGAAGAAATAGAAAATATAAACAGACCAATCACAAGCACTGAAATAGAAACTGTCATTAAAAATCTTCCAACAAACAAAAGCCCAGGACCAGATGGCTTCACAAGAAAATTCTATCAAACATTTAAAGAAGAGCTAACACCTATCCTTCTCAAGCTCTTCCAAAATATAGCAGAGGGAGGAACACTCGCAAACTCATTTTATGAGTTTGAATGCACAGAAATCTCTTGCATTCCTATACACTAATGATGCAAAATCTGAAAGGGAAATTAAGGAAACACTTTCATTTACCATTGCAACAAAAAGAATAAGATATCTAGGAATAAACCTACCTAAGGAGACAAAAGACCTGTATGCAGAAAACTATATGATGCTGATGAAAGAAATTAAAGACGATACAAACATATGGAGAGATATACCATGTTCTTGGATTGAAAGAATCAACATTGAGAAAATGACTATACTACCCAAAGCAATCTACAGATTCAATGCAATCCCTATCAAACTACCAATGGCATTTTTCTCAGAACTAGAACAAAAAATTTCACAATTTGTATGGAAACACAAAAGACCCCGAATAGCCAAAGCAATCTTGAGAAAGAAAAATGGAGCTGGAGGAATCAGGCTCCCTGACTTCAGACTATACTACAAAGCTACAGTAATCAAGATAGTATGGTACTGGCACAAAAACAGATATATAAAACAATGGAACAGGATAGAAAGCCCAGAGATAAACCCACACGCACATGGTCACCTTATCTTTGAGAACGGAGGCAAGAATATACAATGGAGAAAAGACAGCCTCTTCAATAAGTGGTGCTGGGAAAACTGGACAGCTACACGTAAAAGAATGAAATTAGAACACTCCCTAACACCATACACAAAAATAAACTCAAAATGGATTAAAGACCCAATGTAAGGCCAGACACTATAAAACTCTTAGAGGAAAACATAGGCAGAACACTCTATGACATAAATCACAGCAAGATCCTTTTTTCACCTACCTTTTTTGATAGGGAGCGTGGGAGGGAGCCGCAAGAGGGAGGGGATATGGGGATATATGTATACATATAGCTGATTCACTTTGTTATACAGCAGAAACGAACACAATATTGTAAAGCAATTATACTCCAATAAAGATGTTTAAAAAAAAGGTGTACATAATATATATTTTTTTAATTTTAAGTTTTGGAAATAAAAACTAAGAAAACTAAAAAGAGTTCTTCCCACTTTCCTTGCTTTATTGATAGAGAAAGAATCTATGGGTGGGTTTTATAAACTTATGAGCTTTAGGTCTCTTTTTGGTGATGGAACTAACTCCTTTTCCATGTCGATGTTTCCCTGAGTTGCTGAATTTGACTGACTTTTTACTGCACCTGAGGATGGATCAAGGGAGGTCGTTTGGTGGGAAGGACAGCCTATAGATCACAGGACATAGAGCAATGATTTTAAGTGAGTCTACTAGAAACATTTCTAATTGTGTGGGGTAAAGTTATCTTTTTCATTTTGGTTTCAATGGATTGAATGACTTTTCACACTTACTATTGATTTGAAATTAGGTCAGAGAATGTTAACTAGATTCTTATGTAGATTGCTGGTTTGGGTTATAGCTCGAGAATTAGTACTAATGCATTTGTTTGATTATCATGATAATTATACTCTTTCTTCCCATTTTAGGAAATTATTCCAGAGACAAGAGCATAATAAATTATGTTTAAGTTGAAAAATAAACAAATTAGGAAATGGAAAATCTACAACTGTACTAAAGTACTCTTTTATCACTTCCTATTACTTTTATTACTTCTTATTACTGAGTTCACTTTTTTGGTTAGAATTTCAGAAATAAAATATCTAGCTTGAACTACAGTACTTGTAACACTGACTTGGAACAAGTTTTGTTATCGAGTGAGACTCATTTTGAAACTGCTTTGCCTTTCCTCAGGAAGGCAGTTGTTAACTTTGCTCACACTGCTTTTTACAATCACATTGTTTAAATTAAAAAAAATAAATGTTTCTATCATGAACAAGACAAACAGAAACATCTTTAATACAAAAGTGCTTTCTTTTTTAGTATGGTGGGGGGCAGGAGGAACGCTGCTGCTCATGAAATTAAAGCACACTCATTGTTAAAATTTTTGAAACAGAAAAAAAATTATTCCTCTCTGGAATCCCACTCTCAAAGATTACCATGTTGCGACTTTACTTATTTTGAAGAGGTCTTCTCTTAACCAGTTCTCCTCTTTGACAGCAGCCTTAACAGAAGATTTAATTCAATTCAGAAAGTAACAAATAGCTAACAATTATGGAGCATTTATGACATCATGCTAAACACCTGACAGGTATTCACTTATTTAAACCTTATGACAATCCTATAAAGTCAGCCACTATTATCATCATCCTCATTTTACAGATTGACTACAGAATAAAAATACTCCGCTTGAAAATAACTTGCTCTAGTAAATAAGAACCAGGATTCTAATCCAGGCAGTCTGGCCTCAGATCCCTGGCTCTTAACCCATTGCCCTACACTCTCTCTCCTCCAATCTCATTTTCATAAGTAAACTGAAATTTAAGAGATGTTAGGTAATTTGCCCAAGGTCATGGAGCTACAGAGTGGTAGAACTGGAATTCGACCCAGACTGTAACTCCCATTGCTGGAGCTCTTAACTACTTTGCTATATAATCCAATCCATTCACACCACCAACCACTGGGTGCTTCTCTCCTAACTCTGCCCACTGACCCCCACAAACACCTACCAAGCAACGAAATCTCTAACAAATCCCTACAACAGAATCAAACATGCCCCTGCCAATTCTAAAGCTCCATGTTTCTAAATATGAACCTATATAATTAATAATTTCATATTTCCTTTAAGGGTTAAAGAAAAGAGAAGCAATAAGAGATGAAAAGAGAATGAATTGCTAATTTAAAAAACCCAATAATCTAAAGTTCCAAGGAATAAATGCTATTAAAAGAAAATATGAAGGACTTCCCTGGTGGTCCAGTGGTTAAGGCTCTGCACTTCCACTGCAGGGTGCACAGGTTCGATCCCTGGTCAAGGAACTAAGATCCTGCATGCTGTGAGGCACAGCCAAAAAAATTTTTAAAAAAAGAAAAGAAAAGAAAATATGAAAGAACTAAATCTCCAAGAAAAAGCTATTAATCAACTCAAATATTTATTGAATTCCTACTGTGTAACTCTTACTAGGTACCGGAAACAAAGTTTAGTAAGACACAGTCCTGCCTTCCAGGTACCCATGATCTAAGGGGCTTACTGACTAGTCAGCAACACACTATACAGTAGCATCTCCATATCCTCTTAAAACTCACCAACCAGTTGGACAAATACTGTTGTCAGGGAATTAACAGTCAAGTGGGAGAATTCAACTGCCAAAAATAAAAACATTTGGCATACCAATAGCATGACTGAAACTGACTTTATCTTTTCAAAAGCAACATCCTAATACCTGTCCAAAATAGAACTAGAATCAACCTGATATCCAACATACTTAAATTTTATTATTACAAACCCAGATTTCAGGGGTGTTCTTATTCAGCTAAAAGAAAGAGCTAATATTTTCTACCTCTTGACTCACTTCCTTTGAATGACTGTGTTACCACATCTAGTTCCTCTGCCTCAATTTTTAGTTCGCTTTTTTCCTAGTTACATGACTCCACAGCTCACTTCCCACCAGCTATCTCTGCATTCCTGTCAGCCTCTATCTTTAGTGTCAACATAAAGACCAGATTTAAGCAGCTCTCAGGGATAGTTCCTTTCACTGGATGACAACATACATTCCACACCTACCTGCCTGAGGCACAGGGAACACTGCTGGCAGGGACTGATTATTCTTCTATATCTTTTTGTTTTGTATCTACGTTAAAAAATACAACTTAGGCAGTCACATACACTGCTCAAGTGAGTGAGTGAAAGATGATGAGAATGTTAATTATAAAGAAGATAACAAAGATAAAACATTTACTATGTGTCAGATACTGTTCTAAGCAGTTTACCTTATTTAATCATCACTACAACACTACAAATTAAAACACTACAAATTAAAAAACGGAGGTATTTATAGTGGCTAAGTAATTTGATCCATATCACATAGCTAGTCAAGTTCCCAGAGCAGTCCACTGAAAATCATTTAACCCATCACGTAGCTGAACCACAGAATAACAGTTCACTTCAGGTGAAAAAGAAAGAAGACAAGGAGTGGCAGATGTTAGAATCAACAGAGGAAAAAAAGAGAGAGAGAGAATGAAAGAAAACAAAGGAGAAAAGAGAAACAAGGAGAACTCCATTCCCTGTTCAGTCTATAAATCCTCTACCTCATTTCAAAAGTCATCCTAAGACTATTCTAAGGACTTCGGGGACCAATTTGAAGAAGAGATCTGAATAGCAATGGACTCAGTCCTTTAAAGGTTCTACTTCCACTCCATCTCAAAAAGATCCAGACTATTCTAGAAAAATCTAATCAACCAGTTTCCTACTAAAGAGGGTAACACAGGGTGAGAAATCTCACAGGGATTAGATTTGCTATGCCCTCAAAAAGCTACGGTATAGAAAACAGCCTGGCTCTCTCAAGTTCTACAATGATTCTAGGCCCTTCCACAAGAGCTACAGTATGAAAAAGCATGGCTGAGGACCACATTAAGCTTTGGTCAGCAACAATTCTGGCCCTTCTATTTCTCACTTAATGTCATTAAGCAAATCGCTTGCACCCAGAAAGAAAAACCAGTAAATCCTTTGCATGGCACCTAGAGTATAGGCGTACACACACACACATCACACGTACAGATACAGTTAATTCTTCTTTTCTAGCTTCACATAAATGAGAAATAGGAAATATATACACTTTCTAGTGTAGAGGACAGTAAGACAGTAGCCCAGAAAGGACTACAACGGTTTTGAGGAGCAATCTTCTTCTCTAAAAACTCTGCTATCCACCATCAAACATAAGGCCATTATGCTGCCTGCATCTGCCTCACAAGATGTGGTGTTGCTCCAGGACCTTGCTTCAGACATACATCATGGGAGACTTACAGAGGAATACCCAAGCCCCAACTCTCCTACCCTTTCCCCAAGTTCAGAGGACTTGGCTTAAGTACCTACTGTTAAGGACTGAATGCTTGTGTCCCCCCAAAATTCATATATTGAAGCCCTAAGGAAATGTGATAGTCCTAGGAAGTGAGGTCTTTGGGAGGTAATTAGGTTTAGGTGAGGTTATGAGGGTGGAGTCACCATGATGGTATTTGTGTCCTTATAAGAAGAGGAATATAGATTAGAGCTTCCTGCTTCTGTCACCACATGAGGACACAGCAGCAAGGTGGCCATCTGTAAGCCAGGAAGAGGGCCTTCACCAAGAACTGAATCTGCTGGCACCTGGATCTCGGACTTCCCAGGTTCCAGAACTGACCATATGGAGGAAATGTCTGAGGAAATGGTGAAATGAAAGAGATAATTTGTGAACTTGGCTGAAAGGCTACACAATTGGTCTGAAAGTTTTTTCAAACTGTCACAAATCTAAAAAAAAAAAAAAATTCCAATATATTCACTGGAAAAAATTTGCATGTAAGTGGAACCACGCAGTTCAAACCTGTGCTGTTCAAGGGTCGACTGTATAAAGAAAACTCCAGGTTCAGAGTGGATTGATGGCAGAAAACCAGAGTGAACAGTCTAGATGCAAGCCAAGCTCTCAAGATTAAAAAGTCAAGATGGAAGGAAAAACTCATCAGGTTTTTGGTGACCCTCAGCAGAATTCGTCCAAATGGAAGCCTGTCCAATAAGAAGAGCAAATCTACGGGTCTGTGAGGAACCATTACACCAGTTTCCATAGTGGCTGCACCATTTTATATTCACACCAACAATACCAAGGGTTCCAGTTTCTCCACATGTTTGTCAACACTTATTTTCTGGGTTTTGATAACAGCCATCCTAATGGTTATGATAACAGCCATCCTAATGGTTATGATATGATATCTCATTGTGGTTTTGATTTGCATTTCTCTAATAATTAGTGATTTGAACATTTTTTCCTGTGCTTACTGGCCATTTGTACATCTTCTTTGGAGAACTGACTATTCAATTTTTTTGTCCATGTTTAAATCTAGTTGTTTATTTTTTTTGTTGTTAAACAGTAGGAGTTCTTTATATATTCTAGATGTTACCCCCTAATTAGATATATGATTTGCAAATATTTTCTCCCATTCCATGGGTTTCCTCTTCACTCTCTTGATACGTTCTTTGAATGCACAAATGTTTTAAATTTTGATGTAGTCCAATTTATCTATTTTTTTTCTTTTTATACCTGTGTTTTTGGTGTTATAGCCAAGAAATCATTGCCAAATCCAAACTCATGAAGTTTTTCCCATATGTTTTCTCCTAAGTGTTTTTTTAGTATTAGCTCAGCTCTTATGTTTAGGTCTTTGATTCACTTTAAGTTAATCTTTTGTATATGGTGTAAGGTACGAGCTCAACTTCATTCTTTTGCATGTGAATATTCAATTTTCCTGGCACCATTTGCTGAAAAAAGATGGAACACTTTACAAATTTCCATGTTATACTTGTGCAGAGGCCATGCTAATCTTCTCTATATCATTCCAATTTTAGTTTATGGGCTGCCAAAATGAGCATTAGATGTCTTTCAAAGTCAAAATTTTCTTTTGGATTTCTCAAAGAGCCCCTGGAAAATCACAATGATTTATACATTTATTTTACAAAAAGAGAGACGCCAGAAATATTTTAGGTTATTTTGATATACTTTATACTCCTGAACTAGCTCATCACTATGTAAGGAATTCATGAGAATTATCAAATGAAAAGATAATTTTGTACAGATTAAATGTTATTCATATAAAATTTTCTGAGATTGTACATCGTGCAAAATAAACTGACAGGATCAAGAGATTTGTTAATGCCTTCGTTGTCCATGATGTAATCTAAACCAAGGAAAAGTATTAATAAAACTCTTAAGAATGGAAAAGAAAAGAGATAAGACCATTATGCTTCTCTTCTGACTCATTAATGTTAACTTCAGGTTGAAATTTTCTATGGACATCTTGTACAATTTTTTAAAATATCACTATCAAAGTCATTACAGATACACCAATTACCAAGAAAAACAGTAAGATTCTACATAAAACACACAGCATTTAAATACATGTGCTCATCAGCACTCAAGACAGCACACACTCTCAAGAGCAACAACATTTATCACGTACTTATTGTACATGAGACCTTATTAAACATCAAGCAATAAAATAATGAGCAAGGTCCCCCACTTTCAAGTAATAGCTATGCACGTGCACCTGTATGTTTGTAAACACTTTGTAAGATTCCATTATTTTGTTATTGTATAACACTCCATTATTTAGGTCTTTTTAAAAACTTTTAAGAGATGTTTTTAGGCATGAATAAATTTTACTGTTTAAATTTACTTACTGCTAAAATGTCCGCTTCTACAGGCAGTAGGTTTAGGAATGCAAAGAGCTGGACAGTCAAGATGGTATAGACTTGCGTGGCCGACAGCATGAGCATCCCGATGGAGAGCAGCATCTCGCTGTAAAATCACCTGGAAGACAAGTAGATGAATAACAGTAAGTTCTGGTGCATTGTCCTTGAAAATAAGTTATTTGATATATTAGTTCCTGATGTCCAAAAATATCTCTTAATTACAAACATGGATTAAGATTAAAATGAAACTTGTATTTCAAAAGCACAATTGTTTACACAGATTTGGACATTTAGGTAAATACCCAGTGTTAGTCAATACCTACATAACTCATGGTGACTAAGTTCTATATTTTAGCCACAAAATAAAGATCCTCCCACAGTTCTCAGTTTATAGTACAGCTTGTCTACCAACTCAATTATGGGACAAGCAAGATTTCAATCAAAATAATGATTAAAAATGCACAAGCACCTTTGATTTAAAATTTTTTAGAAAGAATTTTATAATTTGTAAATTTACTTTTTGTTTATTCTTGAATATTGTACCCACATTAGCGTACTTTTTTTAAATGGCCGTTTATTATAAAGTAATACTTTTTGCCCTTTTCCTCCTAGCAATATATACATACCTTTCTGCCTCTCTACATCCCAATGGCCATAGTGCAGCTACCTCTCCCAACCTCACCCAATTCTCTACATGAATCCCTATCTATCTTACAGCAAAAAGGCACCATGAAAGAACTCAATGTTAACCAAGTAAGTAACAAAATTCTCATTGGTAAGCCTCAACCAATTGTATAACATACTTCTTAAGTGGTGAGAATGAAGTTTACAAAGACAAGAGCCTTTATAATAAATTATTTCATTAAATACCACAAATTCATGTAATAGCAATTTTGATGATGATTGCTGTTGGTAAAGCTCTGGACTTAGAGACTACCAGAGAGACTCACAATGACTCTTTGACACACACTGAAAGAGAGATACCTTGAATAATTTTTGAACTACCATCTTACAAAGCCATTAATAACAGAGATGAAATAAAGGTGAAAATACGTTAAACATATAGATCTATCCCAGAGACAGAAAGTAAATTAGTGGTTGCCTGGGGATGGGAGTAAGAATCAGGCAGAGAGGGGGGACAAATAGAAATGGGAATGACCACTCATGGAAATGGGGTTTCTTTTCGGGATGATGAAAATGTTCTAAAATTAGATTGCGCCGATGATTGCACAACTCTACAAATAAACTAAAAATCACTGCACTTTTTACTTTAAATGGGTAAATTTTATGGTGTATCATATCTCAATAAAGCTGTTTTTAAAATGCACAGATTTGCTGGTATTAGTTTCTTAAGTAAAATACATTTTATAATATAGCTCTGTTGAGAAAAGAGTTAACACAGCAGGTCTGAGACTGCTATCCTTAGAAAGGCCTGCTTACAAGGTTGGCCCTTTGCTGGCATCTGAGGACTTAAGATTTCAGGAGGGTTCCCATCATTCTCTGATAAGAACAGCTCATTGTGCCTGAATTCTGCAAACAATGTGGTTTATGTTGAATACCTACTTTCTTTCTGGGAGTCTGAAATTTTGGTATATGCTAGGTGGAGGGTGCCTACCTGAATAGCCCCCAATATAAACCCTGGGCACTGAATCTCTAATGAGCTCCCCTGGTAGACATTTCACATGTGTCATCATAACTCACTGCTGAGAAGTTAAGCGTATCCCCTGAGACTCCACTGAGAGAGACTCTTAAAAGCTCACACCCGGTTTTCTCTGGATTTTACCCCATGGGCCTTTTCCCTTTGCCAACTCTGCTTTGTATCCTTTCACTGTAATAAATCATAGTCATGAGTACAATCATATGCTGAGTCTTGTAAGTCCTTCTAGTGAATCACTGAACTTGGGGGTGGTCTTGGGGACCCCCATCATAACCACATTATACAATTTCTAGGCAGAAATCATACCATAAAAACATATAAATCCTTATAAAATAAGGTATAGTTGCTACTAAATTTTGCTAGAAAAAATAAATACACAGTATTTTGACCACTGACCTGTTTGGGAAACTTAACCTGAATAAGAACTATGACTTCCCTTGTAAAGTTTTGGAATTCCCAGCTAACTTTAGGGGAGCGAGATGAACTGAGAGTTTAGAGGTGAAATAGCTCTTAAGGATAGGAATGATAATAAGCACAACAACTATAACTCACCACTTACTAACCGGACATTGCTCTAAGCATGTTATTGAATTTAAGTCTTCTAATCCTAACAACACCCTATAAGGTATCATTTCATAGTTGGGGAAAACTTAGGCCCTATTAGGGAACTTGTCCAAGATCAAATAATGAATAATAGCAGAGCCAGTATTCAAACCCAGGCAGTTGATGTCCACAAGGTAGAGTAATGGATCTATGCTTCCACGGGTACTCAAGGGCTTCAAACCAATGTTCATGGCACAGCAGCCACTGGAGTATTTACTTCTTTTGCTGTGTGTGTGTGTGTGTGTGTGTGTGTGTGTGTGTGTGTGTGTGTGTGTGTGTGTGTGTGTGTACTTAATAATATGCAGTGGGTTTTGGTTATACTTTTTATTGCCTTTTTTAAAATAACACATTCAGGACTTTTTAAAGTCTCTATTTACAAAACTAATTCTTGTTCATTGTAGAAAATGTGTGAAAAATTAAAATCACTCATAATCACCAAATAAAAGAATAACCAGTGTCCATATTTTGATGTATAACCTCCTATTCTTTTAGTTACGTGTAAATTCAAATATATATTTAGCAAAGTTGGGATACACTATAGATGTTTTGTTAACTATTCTCTTCACTTACTGTATTATGAATATTTTCCTAATTCATTACTATATTTGAAAAAATTAAAACTTTCAAACCCTGTACCATAACATTCCCTCAAGAACCCTTACAGACAGCAGTGAGACCCGCTAGGGCTTCCACCCCTTTCAAACACTACTTTTTTAAAAAATCTATCTCATATACTGGGTTCCCATATATGACTTTGATATACAAAATGAAAACTACTGGTCTAAAACAGGATGTATAATGACCACATGATATTTCGTATAAATGTTCTATAATGGATTTAATGGAATCCATATTGTTGGAGATTGAATTTGCTTCTTCTTATAAACTCTGCAGTAAATATTCTTATAGTTAAACCTTACAGGTACAGTAGTAGTATAACTGTGGTAAGGAATATGAGATCTAGTATTAGACAGACCTAAGTTTATATCTCAGCACTGCCACATGCTAACAGTGTGACTCTGAGGCAAAATTATTAAATTGCTTCATCTGTAAAAGGAGATTATTTAGGATTTAAAAGACAACTGTGGTGAATAAATACAAAAATGCATATAAGGACTTAACACAACAGTGAAATACAGGAGGAAAAGAGTTTGGGTGGTGATGCCAGTAGATGAGAGAGAAAATACAGAAGGAGAACTACAGTTAGTGGAAGTGAGAGCAATTTGGTAATTTTTTCACTTAATGTTTATAAAACATTCTAGTGGACATGTAAACAGTGATAAATAGAAGTCAGGAGCTCTACCCAAGGCATAAGAGAGATTTAGGAATCATCAACAAACAGGTGATAACTAAAGTGATCTTAATGTAAAAGTAAAAATTAAAAAGAGAAGACGGCTAAAGAAAACCGTCTAAATTTAGGTAGAAACAGAAAGCAGAGAAAAGAAAGAGAGAAAGACATTGATTTCACAAAAGACTAGAAAAAAAAAGAACTTTAAAATGAATGTGGGGGAAGGCAGGCAGTTAGTCAACAGAAGTAAATGTTGGAGAAGAGGCAAAAAGGTCTACAATTTTCACATTTTAAGAGTCTGTCCAGGGAATTCCCTCGCGGTCAGCGGTCAGGACTCCGTGCTTTCACTGCTGAGGGCCCGGGTTTGATCACTGGTCGGGGAACTAAGATCCCACACGCCGCGCAGTGTGGCCAAAAAGAAAAATTGTTTAAAAAAAAAAAAGACTCTGTCCAAACTAAACAATTTAAGTTTCCAGTAATCAAACAGGTGCCCTTGCTCTTGCTCTGATCAGCTCACTGTTTCAAGAATGCACCCTGCTGTTGCCAGCACTAAATCTTTATTCGTGTATTATCCAGAAACTAAAATATACTCTACCTACAAAGGAAAAACTATGAATCCTATAAAATCGCATGCAAAATTTTATGTATGTATAGATACATGCAGTTTCTTGGAAAAGGTCCATGGTTGTTAATGCAGTCTCCAAAAAAAAGCACAATAGGGTTTTTTTGTTGTTAAATCTTCCCTTCTCCAAGAAGTTTTCTGCAAGGAAAGGTTAAACAAGCTTAAATCCTTTGTTACTTTCTCCCAGCACTTAAACTACTGGGTTGGGATAAATATAGACTGTCAACTGTATCACTAGGCAACATTATTTATTGTAAAAATGACTTTCTAATTGGTGAAAACTGTAAAGACTGTATGTAGGTTAACTGTAAAAATCCTTGAGAGACACCAAACAGGTTTCTAGAGATGTATCCATTCCCACCATCTCTGATCATACCTAATTTTGCCTTCTATTTGACAAAATTGTACTACTAATTATAAACAAACATTTTATCTTAAATTAGCTACTTGACTCTGTCTAAAGGGTTTTCCAACTGGCAAATTCTCATTCTACTTTTCGTCAGTCTATATCACCTAAGATGTATTCTTGCCAAAATTATTTTAACCCAGTTCTAACAAGCCTTTAGCTCTAACTTCAAGTTTACAAGAAATACATGGAATAGAATTAAATAAGTAAAATAAAATGGATGTGTTACTTGAGGGCACTGCACCAATTCCTATAAAATTAAATGGAATAAACAAAACAGTGTAGGGGGACAGAATGGGAGAACAGCATGAGACTGTTGTACATTAAAAGAGATAAAAAACATTACATCCAAATGCCAAACACAGGTTCAAGCAAACCAACAATAAAAATACAATTTAGGAAGAAGAGGGACAATGTGAATGTAGTCTAGATATTAGATAAATTTTTTTAAATAATTGTTGATTTTCTAGGTATGATGACAGTATTGTGGTCATATGAGAAAGTCCCTATTTCTAGAGCTGCCTACTGAAATGCTTAGGAATGAAATGTCATGATATCTGTAATTTACTTTAAAATTCTCCAGCCAAAAAAAATAAATAAACCAAAACACTAATCAACGTTAAATCTAGGAGAAAATTATATTGAGGTTCATTATACTATTTCTCTACTTTTCTATATGTTTGGTAATTTGTATAATAAGTTTTATTAATTCAGTGAATAAATAACTGTTTTAACTCTTCAGTGACCTTTTTATAGAAGGCCTTCAGCCTCAATTTTTTAATATGGTATAATACACACAACATAAAATTTACCATTTTAAACATTTTTAGGTGTAAGGTTTAGGTTAGTGACATTAACTACATTCAAATTGTTGTGCAACCATCGCCACCATCCATCTCCAGAACTTTTCCCTCTTCCCAAAGTGAAACTCTGTACTCATTAAATACTGATTTCCCATTCCCCCTCCCCCTAGCCTCCAAGCAACCACTATTCTACTTTCTATCTCTATGAATTTTACTACTCTATATCAGGTTAACTGATATAAGTGGAATCACTTTATGTCTATTTATGTCTGGCTTATTTCACTTAGCATGTCTTTAAGATTCGTCCACGGGCTTCCCTGGTGGAGCAGTGGTTGAGAGTCCGCCTGCTGATGCAGGGAACATGGGTTTGTGCCCTGGTCCGGGAAGATCCCTCATGCCGCGGAGCGGCTAGGCCCGTGGCCCATGGCCGCTGAGCCTACGCGTCCGGAGCCTGTTCTCCACAACAGGAGAGGCCCGCATACCACAAAAAAAAAAAAAAAGATTCATCCACATTGTAGAATATGTCAGAATTTCCTTCTCTTTTCAGGCTGAATAATATTCCATTATATGTATTTACATTTTGTTTATCCATTTATCTATCAATGGATGCTTTGGTTGATGCCACCTTTTGGCTACTGTGAACAATGCTGCTTTGAACATGGCTGTACAAATATCTGAGCCCCTGCTTCTTTTGGGTATATATCCAGAAGTGAAATTGCTGGATTATATGGCAATTCTATATTCAATTTATTTGAGGAATCACATACCATTTTCCACAACAGCTGCACCATTTTACATTCCCACCAGCAATACATAAGGGTTCCAACTTCTTCATATCCTCGACAGCACTTATTTTCTGTTCGATAACAGCCACAGTAATGGATATAAAGTGGTATCTCATTGTGGCTTTGATTTGCACTTCTCTAATGATTAGTGATGTTGACCTCTTTTCATATGCTTATTGGCCTTCTGTATATCTTCAATGGAGAAATAATTATTCAAATCCATTGCCCATTTTTTAAATTGAAGTATACCTGATTTACACTGTTGTGTTAGTTTCTAGTACACCAAAGTGATTCGGATATATGTGTGTGTGTGTATGTATATTCTTTTTCAGATTATTTTACATTATAGGTTATTACAAGCTAGTGAATATAGTTTGCTGTATAGCCCTATACCGTAGGACCTTGTTGTTTATCTATGTTATATATAGTAGTGTGTGTATGTTAATCCCAAACTCCTAAGTTATCCCTCCCCCTCTACCTTTCCCTTCTGGTAACCATAAGTTTGTTTTCTATGTCTTTGAGTCTATTTCTGTTTTGTAAATAAGTTCATTTGTATCATTTTGTTTTTTAGATTCCACATATAAGTGATATCATATGATATTTGTCTTTCTTTGACTTACTTCACTTAGTATGATAATCTCTAGGTCCATCCATGTTGCTGCAAATGGCATTATTTCATTCTTTTTCTTGCTGAGTAATATTCCATTGTGTGTGTGTGTGTGTGTGTGTGTGTGTGTGTGTATACACACATATATATACACACCACATCTTCATTATCCATTCATCTGTCGATGACACTTAGGTTGCTTCCATGTCTTGTCCTTTGCCCATTTTTAATTGGGTGGTGGTTGTTGTTGAGTTTTGAAAGTTCTTTATATATTCTGCGTATATTTCCCTTATGATATATATGATTGAAATATATTTTCACCAATTCCATGGGTTGTCTTTTCACTCTGCATAGTTTCCTTTATATACCCAAGTTTTTAATTTTGAGGAACCAACTCTTGATTTTGTTACTTTTCTACTGGCCTTGTGAATTTGAGAACCTTTGAACTGGGGCTGGTACATGTGGTTATCCACAAGGCTTAAGAGCACAGATGCCAGTTACTCATCTAATGCTGTTCTGGTAGTTGCAAAATTTAAAAACTTCCCCAAGCAGCAGAGTAATCCTAACCTCACATTTAAGTTTGTGACAATACCATGCAACTCATCTACACAAAACTATATTCTAAACTTCATTTTACAGATGGGGATGCATTTAATAAGTGTTTAAGACCAACATTACTTTCAGGAATTTGCTTTCCAAATAATCTTTAATTCTGAAGATGACTCACATTCTGACATCAACTAGTTCAGTAACAAATAACACTCATAAAACAGCTAACCATCGCCATAAGAAAGCCTCTGAATAAGCTCATATTCCATTGGTTCTCAAGCTACTCTTGTGTATCAATGGGATTTCAAAAACTTGACCAAAATGCCCCACTGATAAAATAATGGTAATCTTTTCCTAATTTGAAAAAAGATTTAATAGGTAGTAATTTCAATTTATTTTTCTCCATAAATGTATCTTATACTACAAAACGCATCAAAAAGATATGTACTATAGAAAGCACTAACAGAAAAAAATACCTGAATAGCTAGTTAACTATTTTAGTGTAAAATTTATAATAGCCAAATCACACTGCATTAAATAGATGGTTTTTTTTTTTTTTACAAATGTGCTCATGGTCATGTATGTTTATTATATATATATGGTACTATAAAATTTCCTCAAAAACAGTGTTCTCAATTCATACAAGTGTATATAACAATAACTTCATAGTATTCCTTAAAAAGCATCATGACTTCCAAGAGTTCAACTGAGAACTACTAATATATACTACAATTAAGTTTCCATAAAGCATAGTTTTTAATGCTTTTAATGAAACGGTTGAGAATCTGTCATGAGAAAAAGTAAAAAAAACGACAACAGGGCTTAACTTTTTAAGCAAAAATAAAATACCCAATAGTTCTTTGCAAGGAAACTGAAGGTTGCCCAGCTAATTTCTCTAACATGAAGCCATCTAAACTAAAAGCAAGCCTCATCTAAGATGTTTTACTTTTACTGTCAACCAATGTTTTTCAGATTCCACGACAATTTGATTTTTCCAACAAATGAAACAAAATAAGCAAAATTTTAATTTTAAAAGGTTAGCAAACAGGTTTCTCCAAAACATCAATTCTTTCCAACCTCTGAGACTCACACAAACTATTCCCAATGTTTAGTGTGTACCCTGATCCCCAAACCAGACAAGGACAACACACACGCAAAAAAAATTATAGGCCAGTATCTCTGATGAACATAGATGCAAAATCCTCAACAAAATACTAGCAAACTGAATACAACAACACTTTAAAGGATAATCATAATCAAGTAGAATTTATTTCAGGGATGCAAGGATAGTTCAACATTCACAAATCAATGGGATACATGACATTAACAAATGAAAGTTAAAAATCATTTGATCATTTCAACAGATGCAGAAAAAGCATTTGACAAGATTCAACACTCATTTATGTAAAAACTCTCAATTAAGTGGGTATAGAAGCAATGTACCTCAACATAATAAAGGCCATATACAACAAACCCACAACTAACATCACACTCAAAAGTGAAAAACTGAAAGCTATCCCTCTAAATTGAGGAATAAGACAAGGATGCCCACTCTTGCCACTCTTATTCAACATATCACTGGCAGTCCTAGCCATAGCAATTAGGCAAGAAAAAGAAATAAAAGGCATCCAAATTGGAAGAAGTAAAACTGTCACTATGTGCAGATGACATGCTTTTATATATAAAAAACCCTAGGGGACTCCTCTGGCAGTCCAGTGGTTAAGACTTCACCTTCCAATGCATGGGGTGCAGGTTCAATCCTGGTCAGGGAGCTAAGATCCCACATGCCTCATGGCCAAAAAAGCAAATCATAAAACAGAAGCCATACTGTAACAAATTCAATAAAGACTTAAACAATGGTCCACATCAAAAAAAAGAAAATCTTAAAAAAAAAACCCTAAAGACTCCAACAAAAAGCTGATAGAAATAATGAACTAATACATAATACAGTAAAGTTGCAGAGCACAAAATTAATATGCAAAAATCTACTGCATTTGTATACACTAAAAACAAATTAGCAGAAAGAGAAATTAAGAGCACAATCCAATTTACAATCACAACAAAAAGAATAAAATACCTAGGAATAAATTTAATCAAGAAAGTGAAAGACCTGTACACTGAAAGACACTGCTAAATGAAACTGTAGACACAAAGAAATGAATATATATTCTATGCTCATGGACTGAAAGAATTAACATTGTTAAAAGGTTCATATCATCTAAAGCAGCCTACAGATTCAATGCAATCTCTATCAAAATCCCAAGGACATTTTTCACAGAAATAGAACAAAAAATCTTAAAATTATATGGAACCACAAAAGACCGCAAATAGCCAAAGCAATCCTAAGTAAAAGAACAAAGCGGGAGCTTCCCTGGTGGCGCAGTGGTTGAAAGCCCGCCTGCCGATGCAGGGAACACGGGTTTGTGCCCCGGTCCGGGAAGATCCCACATGCCGCGGAGCGGCTAGGCCCGTGAGCCACGGCTGCTAAGCCTGCGCGTCCGGAGCCTGTGCTCCACAACGGGAGAGGCCACAACAGTGAGAGGCCCACATACCGCAAAAAACAACAACAACCAAAAAAAAAAACAGAACAAAGCTGGAGACATCACACTCCCTAACTTCAAATTATAATACAAAGCTATAGTAACCAAACAGCACAGTATTGAAAGAAAAACAGACATAGATTAATGGAACACAGCTGAGAGCCCAAGAACAAATCCATACCTACATGGACAATTAATTTATGACAAAGGAGCAGAAAACCACAATGGAGAAAGGATAGTCTCTTCAATAAATGTTGGGAAAACCAGACAGTCATATGGAAAAAAATGAAACTAGACCACTATCTCATACCATACATAAAAATCAACTAAAAATAGATTAAGGACTTAATGTAAGACCTAAAACCATAAAACTCAATAGAAGAAACCATAGGTAGTGCACTCTTTAATATCACCCTTAGGAATACGTTTCTGAGTATGTCTCATCAGGCAAAGGAAACAAACAAAAAGAAATGGGACTACATCAAACTAAAAAGCTTCTGCACAGCAAAGGAAATCACCTATAAAATGAAAAGACAACCTACTGAATGGGAAAAGATATTTGCAAATCATACATCTGATAAGAGGTTAATATACAAAACATATAAAGAACTCATAAAACTCAATAGCAAAAAACCAAACAACCCAATGTAAAAATGAGCACAGGACCAGAAACGTCAATTTTCCAAAGAAGACACACAGATGGACAAAAGGCACTGAAAACATAATCAACATCACTATTACAGAAGTGCAAATCAAAACCACAATGAGAAGAGTAGGAACCAAGATGGCAGAGTAAAAGGACGTGTTCTCACTCCCTCCTGTGAGAACACCAGAATCACACCTAGCTGCTGGACAATCATCAACAGAAAGACACTGGAACTCACCAAAAAAGATAACCCACATCCAAAGACAAAGGAGAAGCCACAATGAGATGGTAGGAGGGGTGCAATCACAGTAAAATCAAATCCCATAACTGCTGGATGGGTAACTCACAGACTGCAGAACACTTATAACACAGAAGTCCACCCACTGGAGTGAAGGTTCTGAGCCCCACGTCCAGCTTCCCAACCTGGGGGTCCAGCAACAGGAGGAGGATTTCCTAGAGAATCAGACTTTGAAGCCTAGTGGGATTTGATTGCAGAACTTTGACAGGACTGGGGAAAACAGAGACTCCACTCTTGAAGGGCACACACAAAGTAGTGTGGGCATCAGGACCCAGGAGAAGCAGTGACCCCGGGGAAGACTGAACCACACCTACCTGCTAGTGTTGGAGGGTTTCCTGCAGAGGCGGGCGGTGGCTGTGGCTCACCCTGGAGACAAGGACACTGGCAGCAGAAGTTCTGGGAAGTACTCTTTGGCGGGAGCCCTCCCAGAGTCCGCCATTAGCCCCACCGAAGAGCACAGGTAGGCTGCAGTGTTGGGTTGCCTCAGGCCAAACAACCAACAGGGAGTGAACCCAGCCCCACCCATCAGCAGTCAAGCAGATTAAAGTTTTACTGAGCTCTGCCCACCAGAGCAACACCCAGCTCTACCCACCACCAGTCCCTTCCAACAGGAAACTTGCACAAGGCTCTTAGATAGCCTCATCCACCAGAGGGAAGACAGCAGAAGCAAGAACTACAATCCTGCAGCCTGTGTAACAAAAACCACATTCACAGAAAGACAGACAAGATGAAAAGGCAGAGGGCTATGTACCAGATAAAGGAACAAGATAAAACTGCAGAAAAACAACTAAATGAAGTGGAGATAGGCAACCTTACAGAAAAAGAATTCAGAAGAATGATAGTGAAGAAGATCCAGGACCTCGGAAAAAGAATGGAGGCAAAGATCGAGAAGATGCAAGAAATGTTTAACAAAGACCTAGAACAATTAAAGAACAAACAAACAGAGATGAACAATACAATAACTGAAATGAAAACTACACTAGAAGGAATCAATAGCAGAATAACGGAGGCAGAAGAACAGATAAGTGACCTGGAAGACAGAATGGTGGAATTCACTGCTGCGGAACAGAATAAAGAAAACAGAATGAAAAGAAAAGAAGACAGCCTAAGAGACCTCTCGGACAACATTAAACGTGACAACATTCACATTATAGGGGTCCCAGAAGGAGAAGAGAGAGAGAAAGGACCAGAGAAAATATTTGAAGAGATTATAGTCAAAAACTTCCCTAACATGGGAAAGGAAATAGCCACCCAAGTCCAGGAAGCTCAGCGAGTCCCATACAGGATAAACCCAAGGAGAAACATGCCGAGACACACAGTAATCAAATTGGCAAAAATTAAAGACAAAGAAAAATTATTGAAAGCAGCCAAGGAAAAAACGAAAAATAACATACAAGGGAACCCCCATAAGGTTAACAGCTGATTTCTCAGCAGAAACACTACAAGCCAGAAGAGAGTGGCATAATATACTTAAAGTGATGAAAGGGAAGAACCTACAACCAAGATTACTCTACCCAACAAGGATCTCATTCAGGTTCGATGGAAAAATCAAAAGCTTTACAGATAAGCAAAAGCTAAGACAATTCAGCACCACCAAACCAGTTTTACAATGAATGCTAAAGGAACTTCTCTAAGTGGGAAACACAAGAGAAGAAAAGGACCTACAAAACCAAACCCAAAACAATTAAGAAAATGGTCATAGGAACATACATATCGATAATTACCTTAAACGTGAATGCATTAAATGCTCCAACCAAAAGACACAGGCTCACCAAATGAAAACAAAAACAAGACCCACCTATATGCTGCCTACAATAGACCCACTTCAGACCTAGGAACACATACAGACTTAAAGTGAGGGGAGGGAAAAAGATATTCCATGCAAATAGAAATCAAAAGCTGGAGTAGCAATACTCATATCAGATAAAATAGACTTGAAAATAATGAATGTTACAATAGACGAGCAAGGACACTACAAAATGATCAAGGGATCAATCCAAGGGGAAGATATAACAATTATAAATATATATGCACCCAACACAGGAGCACGTCAATACATAAGGCAACTGCTAACAGCTCTAAGAGGAAATCAACAGTAACACAATAATATTGGGGGACTTTAACACCTCACTTACAGCAATGGACAGATAATCCAAAATGAAAATAAATAAGGTAACAGAAGTTTTAATGACACAACAGACCAGACAGATTTAATTGATATTTACAGGACATTCCATTCAAAAACAGCAGATTACACTTTATTCTCAAGTACAAACAGAACATTCTCCAGGATAGATCACATCTTGGGTCACAAATCAAGCCTCAGTAAATTTAAGAAAATTGAAATCATATCAAGCATCTTTTCTGACCACAATGCTATGAGATCAGAAATGAAATACAGGGAAAAAAAGTAAAAACCACAAGCACATGGAGGCTAAACAATACGTTACTAAATAACCAAGAGATCACTGAAGAAGGCAAAGAGGAAATCAATAAATATCTAGAGACAAATGACAATGAAAACACGATGATCCAAAACCTACGGGATGCAGCAAAAGCAGTCCTAAGAGGGAAGTTTATAGCTATATAAGCCTACCTCAAGAAACAAGAAAAATCTCAAATAAACAATCCAACCTTACACCTAAAGGAACTAGAGAAAGAAGAACAAACAAAACCCAAAGTTAGCAGAAGGAAAGAAACCATAAAGACCAGAGCAGAAATAAATGAAATAGAAACAAAGAAAACAATAGCAAAATTCAATAAAACTAAAAGCTTGTTCTTTGAGAAGATAAACAAAATTGATAAACCATTAGCCAGACTCATCAAGAAAAAGAGGGAGAGGACTCAAATCAATGAAATTAGAAATGAAAAAGGAGAAGTTACAACAGACACTGCAGAAATACAAAGCATCCTAAGAGACTACTACAAGCAACTCTATACCAATAAAATGGACAACCTGGAAGAAATGGACAAATCCTTAGAAAGGTATAACCTTCCAAGACTGAACCAGGAAGAAATAGAAAATATAAACAGACCAATCACAAGTAATGAAATTGAAACTGTGATTGAAAATCTTCCAACAAACAAAAGTCCAGGACCAGATGGCTTCACAGGTGAATTCTATCAAACATTTAGAAAAGAGCTAACACCCATCCTTCTCAAACTTCCAAAAAATTGCAGAGGAAGGAACACTCCCAAACTCATTCTATGAGGCCACCATCACCCTGATACCAAAACCAGACAAAGATATTACAAAAAAAGAAAATTACAGACCAATATCATTGATGAACATAGATGCAAAAATCGTCAACAAAATACTAGCAAACAGAATCCAACAACACATTAAAAGGATCATACACCATGAACAAGTGGGATTTATCCCAGGGATGCAAGGATTCTTCAATATACACAAATCAATCAATGTGACACACCATATTAACAAATTGAAGAATAAAAACCATATGATCATCTCAATAGATGCAGAAAAATCTTCTGACCAAATTCAACACCCATTTATGATAAAAACTCTCCAGAAAGTGGGCATAAAGGGAACCTACCTCAACATAATAAAGGCCATATACGACAAACCCACAGCAAACCTCAGCCTCAATGGTGAAAAACTGAAGGCATTTCCTCTAAGATCAGGAACAAGACAAGGATGTCCACTCTCACCACTATTATTCAACATAGTTTTGGAAGTCCTAGCCACGGCAATCAGAGAAGAAAAAGAAATAAAAGGAATACAAATTTGGAAAAGAAGAATTAAAGCTGTCACTGTTTGCAGATGACATGATACTATACATAGAGAATCCTAAAGATGCCACCAGAAAACTACTAGAGCTAATCAATGAATCTGGTAAAGTTGCAGGATACAAAATAAATACACAGAAATATCTTGCACTCCTATACACTAATGATGAAAAATCTGAAAGAGAAATTATGGAAACACTCCCATTTACCATTACAACAAAAAGAATAAAATACCTAAGAATAAACCTACCTAGGGAGACAAAAGACATATACACAGAAAACTATAAGACACTGATGAAAGAAATTAAAGATGATACCAACAGATGGAGAGATATACCATGTTCTTGGTTGGAAGAATCAATATTGTAAAAATGACTATACTACCCAAAGCAATCTACAGATTCAATGCAATCCCTATCAAATTACCAATGGCATTTTTTACGGAACTGGAACAAAAAATCTTAAAATTTGTATGGAGACACAAAAGACCCCGAATAGCCAAAGCAGTCTTGAGGGAAAAAAACGGAGCTGGAGGAATCAGACTCCCTGACTTCAGACTATACTACAAAGCTACAGTAATCAAGACAACATGGTACTGGCACAAAAGCAGAAACACAGATCAATAGAAGATAGAAAGCCCAGAGATAAACCCACAGACCTATGGTCAACTAATCTATGACAAAGGAGGCAAGGATATACAATGGAGAAAAGACAGTCTCTTCAATAAGTGGTGCTGGGAAAACTGGACAGCTACATGTAAAAGAATGAAATTAGAACACTCCCTAATACCATACACAAAAATAAACTCAAAATGGATTCGAGACCTAAATGTAAGACTGGACACTCTAAAACTCTTAGAGGAAAACATAGGAAGAACAGTCTTTGATGTAAATCACAGCAAGATCCTTTTTTGACCTACCTCCTAGAAAAATGGAAATAAAAACAAAAATAAACAAATGAGACCTAATGAAACTTCAAAGCTTTTGCACAGCAAAGGAAACCATAAACAACATGAAAAGACAACCCCCAGAATGAGAGAAAATATTTGCAAACGAATCAACAGACAAAGGATTAATCTCCAAAATATATAAACAGCTCATGCAGCTCAATATTAAAAAAACAAACAACCCAATCCAAAAATGGGCAGAAGAGCTAAATAGACATTTCTCCAAAGAAGACATATAGATGGCCAAGAAGCACATGAAAAGGTGCTCAACATCACTAGTAATTAGAGAAATGCAAATCAAAACTACAATGAGGTATCACCTCACACCAGTTAGAATGCGCATCATCAGAAAATCTACAAACAAGAAATGCTGGAGAGGGTGTGGAGAAAATGGAACCCTCTTGCACTGTTGGTGGGAATGTAAATTGATACTGCCACTATGGAGAACAGTATGGAGGTTCCTTGAAACACTAAAAATAGAATTACCATATGATCCAGCAATCCCACTACGGGCACATACCCAGAGAAAACCATAATTCAAAAAGACACATGCACCCCAATGTTCACTGCAGCACTATTTACTATAGCCAGGTCATTAAAGCAACCGAAATGCCCATCGACAGACGAATGGATAAAGAAGATGAAGTACATATATACAATGGAATATTACTCAGCCGTAAAAAGGAACGAAACTGGGTCATTTGTTGAGACGTGGATGGATCTAGAGACTGTCATACAAAGTGAGAAGTCAGAAAGAGAAAAACAAATATCGTATGTTAACGCATGTATGTGGAACCTAGAAAAATGGTACAGATGAACCGGTATGCAGGGCAGAAGTTGAGATACAGATGTAGAGAGCAAACGTATGGACACCAATGGAGGAAAGCCCTGGGGGGGTGGAGATGGTGGTGTGATGAATTGGGCGATTGGGATTGACATGTATACACTGATGTGTATAAAACTGATGACTAATAAGAACCTGCTGTATAAAAAAATAAAATTAAATTTAAAAATTAAAAAAAAACTAATACTAAACTTTCTTTGGTTATTTGTATGGAAATATGTTAATATAAATGTTTCAGACATTATATGAAATTCCTAAAAATCTTATATGTTCTGGTATAATGTTATAAGTCATAATTCTAGTTATTTTTTTTAAATGTATATCTCAGAAATAACTCAATTTCCTTGTCAATTGCATTATTATGAACTTTCATCAAATCTTTAACCGTGGTCATTTTTAAGTCTTTTGTCATTTACAGACAGTTCTGGATGTACTCTGATGCTTTTGCAAAAATGCTCCTATAAAAGGGTTTCATCTTCAAGTAATTCATGGAAAAGACTCTGACAAGCACAGGTTTCTGGTAACTGACTATACTGCTGAACTGAATGAATAAGCATTTTCAGAACTCTAATGGAAAACTGATGAATTCATATAAGTGCTAACAAAAGATCAAGATTAAAAAAATTAATTACATGGGACTGAGTGAACTGATGAGGATGATTATAATTTTTGTGACTGTTTGAATAGAAAAAAAAAGACTATGCAAAAAAAAAAAAAGACTATGCAGTAGCTGGAAACCATAAAAATAGAAAGTCCTGCATAAATATTTTTGCTTTATCTTAATACTGAATAAAATATTATAAAGCATTTCATTCAGGAGGAAAAAATACCACAATGACGTAACAACTCACACCCATTAGAATGGCTATTATCAAAAAGGCAAGAAATACTCAGTGTTGGTGAGGATGTGGAGAAAAGTGAACCTTCAAACACTGTTACTGGGAATGTAAATTGATGCAGCCACTATGGAAAACAGTATGGAGAGGGCTCAAAAAATTAAGAAGAGAACTACCACATGATCCAGCTACTCTACTTCTGTATGTTTATCCAAAGAATATGAAAACACTAGCTCAAAAAGATATATGCACCTTTATGTTCATTGCAGCATTATTTACAATAACCAAGCTATGAAACAACTTAAATGTCTATCAACAGATGGATAAAAAACATGCAGTAAACATGCAGAATATTGCTTGGCCATAAAAGAATGATGAAATCTTGCCATTTACGTGACACACCTAGACCTTGAGGGTATTATGCTAAGTGAAATAAGTCAGATGGAGAAAGACAAATACCATATGCTTTCATTCATATGTGATTAAAAAACTAAATAAATAAATAAAGGAACAAACCAAACCAAACAAAAACACGTAGATATGGAGAACAGATTAGTGGTTACCAGAGTGGAAGGGGGTTAAATACACAGTGACAGACGGAAACCAAACTTTCAGTGGTGAGCATGCTGTAGTGTATACAGAGATTGAAACATAATGTATACATGAAACTTAAATGTTATAAACCAATGTTACCTCAATTTAAAAATACATATATCAAACATAATTGAATCAAGGATATTTCTACTGTTAAGTGGCAAAGGTCATGCCCTGTTCTTCCCCAAAATATAGCCTCCCTTGTCCTTATGCAGACATAGGCAATGAGTTACCCTTTTTGATATTAAACTTTATTGAGCATTATGCATTAAAGTAGAATTAATATATTTTTGCATGTGCATATAATGTAATTCTCTACAACAATGAAAACAAATGACAGCTATGTGACCAATATACATGAATTTCCCAAGAATAACCCTAAGCAAAAGAAGCAAGTCACAAAGAATGCAAACACTACGATTCCACATACATAAAGCTCTTAAAAAGGCAAAACAGATATTATGTAGAGATTCACAATTAAGAGGTAAAAATGTAAAGAAAAATGAGGAAGTTATCATCATAAAAATCAAGATAGTGATTACCTTGAGGGTAAGAAAGGTAAGGAAGGGGAGTGTGACCAGGGAAAAGGTGCTTCTGGGATGCCAGCAATATTCCACATCTTGACCTGAGCTGTGATGAGATGGGAGTTTGCATTATAATTGTTCTTTAAACCATACACAAATGTTTTATGCATTTTCCTGCATCTATGATAGCTAACTATTTTCAAAAGAAAAAAAAAGAATAAAGCAACCTGTCACTCAAAACAAGATTTTTTTGTTTTGTTTTTCTGACTACATGGAGATATTATGAAAGGTTGCAAGCAGGAGCCTGCCAAGATCAAACACAACACACTAAGCGAGTCAACAAATAAGCAACTATTAAAAACCAGACTCATGTTCAATGCCAGAGTTCTATCTTCTCATTCAGTCGACATGAGATGGGATCTAGCAATAGGTATTAAGTATATAGCACATACCCAGGGGCTTGCGGTAAAAATACATGTTCCCAGGTCCCTCCCCTGGAGATTCAGACAGGAAGCCTATAACTTTACTTTTTAAAAATGTCCCCTAGTCACTATGATCAAGCCAAATTTGGAAAACACTGCTCTCGACCATAGATTGGCAAATGGTATACCAAGTGATTATTCATAAACATTTTATAAGTCAAAGAGGGGTAGGGTAGAGGGTCAAATTAGAGCAAGGAAAAAAAGAGAGAGAGAGAAATAGGAATGTTAACAAAAATACACATCATAATCCTCTCAAATACCACTGCTGTCACCAGTGCCATAGGTTGTCAACCTCAGCAAGAAGTCATGCAGCAAACAAGGAAAAGACAATTGACAATGAATTGCTTTCATAATATTAGAATCTTAAGCATCATTTAGGGAAACATGCCAGAAAATTCTGTTTTTCTAGGTTATCAAAAATATCATGCCCAATGTACTTCAAAGTATCAATCTCCTGAACCAGAATTTTTTTTATGATGCTTCACACAAAAATCAGTACCACCACTATAAATAAATTGGTACAGAACTTATCAATTTGGAGCCAGGCACTCTGTTATGCATTTGATGTGAATGTTGCTCCGTCTAATCCTCAGAACAACCTTACCAAGTAAAACAAAAACAATGCAGGGAAAAACTTTTTCCCATATCATTCCAGTTTTTCTATTTTAGGGGACTCAATTTCTGTGTGTAAGTACCAGAATAAATGAACCAATTCCCTTATTCCCTTACCCATTATCCCTACCCCCATCCCTTTTTCTTTAATTTATGCATAATTTGTGAACAAAAAGCTGAGCATGTCCAATGCCTCATACATAGTTTGGGTGTTAAGCATGACATTTAGCCTACTATATTAATGGTGGAACAGTATGGGGTGCTAGATCAAGTTATGCCATTCCCACTGATGATTACAACTGTTTCTTTAAAGTATCACCCCAAGACTCTGTTCCTGGCCTCTTTTCTGTATAGTAACATTAAAAATATTTCACGTATACATTAAAAAGATGCATAGATATTCTGAAACAAAACAATTTGTTAACATGTACATGTAAACTCTGGGTGGGGGACTCTATATGATTTTTTAAAAATATTTATCTGCATATTTCAGAATAAACAATTAAAACTTTCTAAAGCCTATTTCATTTTATATAACATATACCAAACAAAAACCTAGAAGAAAACACACAGAAATCGTAACAGAAATCTGTTCCACCTATATAAGTTCTCTAAGCATGCATTACTCTCATACAAACAAAACAAAACAACAACAACAAAAAAAACCAATGTTTTCTTAATGAGCAAGACACAAGGTTTTATAATTCACAAGTCTATTCACAATCTGGAGAAGATGAAATTATTTCTTCTTAAGTGAAGTGTGCAATAAAAAACTAGTGAAAAAAAGGGCAGATCTTCAGCTATGAGTTAAATCCAAGCCATCATTTTCTCTCTTTAAGCACTCAATTACACTCAAAAGATTCCGTCCTACACTACAGTCCTTATACTTATCATTATTGCTGTAAAGGTCAAATGTAGCAGCCATGTGGGCTCCCAGGCATTTGGGTCAATTGGCAATATATCACAATCTGTCAGAGATGATACCTTTATTAATTATGATGCCATGGATTACTAGCATTCCCTTTCCATTGGTAAAGAACTCAGCACTGTGCTCAGGTCCAAAGGCATGACCAAAGCAATACCAAAACCTCAAATTTTTAGGTCTATTTCCTGGAACCACTCCAGGCACCAACTCTACATCAACAGTTCAATCAGGAGAGAGAAACTATAGTAAATTAAACAGTGTTTAACACAAATAATAATTAAACTATGATAAGATAGTAACTATAAAGATATAATGAGGGGTGGCAAGAGGCAAGAGAGAGGGATTCCAAAGAGGCATGAGGAAACCTCTGGGAGCAACAGATATGTTCATTAACTTCATTATGGTGATGGTTTCAGAGTTATATAAATATGTCAAAGCTAATAAGCATAAACTTTAAATATGTACAGTCTGGGACTTCTCTGGTGGTCCAGTGGTAAAAAATCTGCCTTCCAATGCAAGGGACACGGGTTTGAACCCTGCATTGGACACGGGTTTGAACCCTGGTCAGGGAACTAAGACCTCACATGCCACGGGGCAACTAAGCCCGCACACCACAACTACAGAGCCCACAAGCGCTGGAGCCTGCGTGCCACAACTAGAGAGAGAAAACCTGTATGCCACAACTAGAGAGAAGCCCGCGTGCCTCAACGAAGAGCCCACGTGCTGTAACTAAGACCCGATGCAGCCAAAAATAAATAAATAACTATGTACAGTTTATTATATGCCAGTTATAAGTCAATAAAGCTGTTTTTAATTTTTTTAAGATAAATAATTATTAAACTCTGATGGGAAAAATAAGGCTGAGGGAGAGGACCCAAAAAGGATAAACTTCGAAGAAGGGTCCCCTCTCCTCAAGGCTGGAGTTTCTCATTGGAGAAGCTATGGTTGTAGCACGCTAGATAACAGAGAATTTCACTGGATTGTCCAAACCAGAGCAGGTCCAACGTTGCCAGACTAGCAGGAAACAATTCTCTGGAGTGCAGCTGTTGAGGCTGGTGAGCAGGTGTGCAGAGGTAGTCAGGACACTGCTGCAGGCACAAGGCCTAGAATGCACAGTATCCATGTCAAGAGAACTGCAGGAAACAGCTCCTTGGGGTATAGGCAAGCCAAGGTTGGTGGGCAGGCACGTAGAGGTCCAGCCAGGCACTGGAGGCATGAGGCCTGAGGTACGTGGTGTCCACTTCAGAAGGGCAGTGGCAAGGTGGTCACCAGGTCTAGACTGGGACTGCAGGATCAGTGAAGGCCTATTTACCCTGGGCACATGGCTGAGGCAGAGCACCACCAGATGTCCCCAATGTCCCTAGAAGTGGGGGGGAGTGTGTGGAGGAGGGGGGGACCCTGGTCAAGGAACTGAGATCCCACAAGCCACACAGCGCAGCCAAAAAGAAAAAAAAAAAAAGAAAACTAAATATTGTTAAGATGGCAATACTACCCAAAGTAATCTACAGATTCAATACATTCCCTATCAAAATTCCAATAGCCTTTTATGCAAAAATGGTGAAGTCAATCCTCAAATTCATATGGAATTGCAAGGGGCCCTGAACAGTCAACACAATTTTAAAAAAGAAGAACAGAGCTGGAGGACTCACACTTCCCAATTTCAAAATCTTACTATAAAGTTACAGTAATCAAAACAATGTGGTATGGGCATAAGGATAGACATATAGGCCAAAGGAATAGAATTGAGAGTCCAAAAAATCAACCTATATTTCTATGGCCAATTGATTTTCAATAAAGGTACCAAAATCAGTCAATGAGGAAATAATATTATACTTTCTTCAACAAGTGGTAATGGAACAACTGTATACCACATGCAGAACAATGAAGTTGTACCCATAAACTCACACTATATGCAAAAATTAACTCAAAATAGTTCAATGACCTAAATATAAGAGCTAAAATGATAAAACTCTTAGAAGAAAACATAAGAATAAATCCCCATGACCTTGGATTCCACAATGGATTCTTAGATATGAAACCAAAAGCATGAGCAACGAAAATAAATAAATAAATTGAGCTTCTTCAAAATTTAAAACCTTTATGCATCAATGGATATTATTAAGAAAGTGAAAAAACAACCCACAAAATGGAAGAAAATATCGGCAAATCATACGTCTGATAAGGGTCTAGTATCCAGAATACATAAAAACACTTACAACCCAATAATAAAAATTTTCCAACTTAAATGTTTCCAACTTAAACATGGGCAAAAAATCTGAATAGACGTTTCCACAAAGAAGATATACAAATGGCCAAACCACCACATAAAAAGATGTTCAACATCATCAGTTATTAGGGAAATGCAAATCAAAACCACAGTGAGATATCACCTCATCGTGACACAAGGATAGCAACAGCATTAATTTTTTTTTTTTTTTTTACTGGAAAAGAACAAGTGTTGGTGACAATGAAGAGAAATTGGAACACTAGTACATTGTCAGTAGGAATGTAAAATGGTTCAGCCACTATGGAAAACACTTTTGTAAGTCCTCAAAAAGCTAAACATAGGATTACCATATGATCCAACAATTCCACTCCTTATATATACCCAAAAGAAATGAAAACTGGGACTCAGAAAAACCCTTGTAAACCAATGTTCAGGGCAACAATATTCACAATAGCCAAAGAATGGAACGAAACCAAATGTCCTTCAACAGATGAATGGATAAAGTCCGGTGTATACATACAATAAAATTATTTAGCTGTAAAAAGGAAGAAGTATTCATACATACAATAATGTACCTTGCAACAACATTGCAGAACCTCGAAAACATTATGCTAAGTGAAAGAAGCCAGATGCTAAAGTTCACATATTGTATGATTCCATTTATATGAGATTTCCAGAATAAGTGAGATATCCAGTAAATCCATAGAAACAGAAAGCAAATTAGTGCTGCCAGGGGCTGGGGGCAGCAGAGAATGGTGAATAGGTATGGATGGGGTTTTAGTTTTGAGTGATAAAAATGTTTTGGAACTAGACAGAAGTGGTGGTTGCACAGCACTGTGATTTACTAAATGCCACCCAATTATTCACTTTAAAATTGTTAATTTTATGCTGTATGTATTTCGCCTCAAAAATTTTAAGCAATTAATATTTATAATACATGTTATGTAAATGTATAAATTACAAGCACAGTTCTTCCTTTTTGAAGGTCAAACATGTAAATTACAAGCACATTAATTAGGCAAATAAACTACTCTTCATATTTAATGAGTTGTTTTACATCTAAGCAAAGTAGAAATTCAACTCCTACTCTCTTATGACTTGATTTAGAAATATTCACCTATCATCAGCTGGGATTATTTCCCCTTATTGCCTCTAAAAGTTTAACTGGATATCTTGATCATTAGAAAATGAGCCTGGGGCTTCCCTGGTGGCGCATTGGTTGACAGTCCGCCTGCCGATGCAGGGGACACGGGTTCGTGCCCCGGTCCGGGAAGATCCCACATGCCGCGGAGAGGCTGGGCCCGTGAGCCGTGGCCGCTGGGCCTGCGCGTCCGGAGCCTGCGCTCCGCAGCTGGAGAGGCCACAGCAGTGAGAGGCCCGCGTGCCGCAAAAAAAAAAAAAAAGAAAGAAAAAGAAAATGAGCCTGAACTAGAGTCATATTCAATCAATTAAACTTCGACAAATTTCTAGCCCCTCAGAAATGATTCTAAATCATAATTCTTGTATCTGACTGGAAGCTCTCTCATTTCAATAAGCAGAATACCCTAAATTTTCAGTTGTCTTCTCAATTTACATTAATGTGGCTGTGAACATATAAATGTTTTAATGTCCAAATATTTCAAGGTTACTGATACCCTAAAACCACAAAATTAACACTGTTCCTCAGACTTTGTATTTCAGAGTTAAAAGACAGATTTCCTCAAGCAGGACTACACAGTTGAAATAACTGGAAATAACATAAGTATCTTCCTCATGGATCGTTCTCTTAAAAGGAATGTAAAGGTAGATATAAAAATGCCTGATCAGGACTTCCCTGGTGGTACAGTGGTTAAGAGTCCACCTGCCAATGGCGAGGACACGGGTTTGATCCCCAGTCCGGGAAGATCCCACATCTTCCTGCGCAGAGCAGCTAAGCCCGTGCGCCACCAACTACTGAGCCCGCGCACCTAGAGCCCGAGGTCCACAACAAAAGAAGCCACTGCAATCAGAAGCCCGTGCACCACAATGAAGAACAGCCCCCGCTCGCCACAACTACAGGAAGCCCGCGCGCAGCAACGAAGACCCAACGCAGCTAAAAATAAATAAATAAAATTTTTTTAAAAAGCCTGATCATGTTACTCCCTGCATAAAATTCCTTAACAGATTATACAACTTTCAGAATAAAGTTCAAAACTAAATTGTGACTTAAACTGTCTCTGCCTATGTCTCCAGCTTTGTCCCTTGCCAAGTTCATAAACTGTCTCTGCCTATGTCTCCAGCTTTGTCCCTTGCCATTCCTCCTTAGTCTTTCTTCTCTAACCAGTTGAACTTTCTTTTCTGTCAGCCTCTCATTACGTGCCTTCTCTGTGCCACCGCGGTGTAACAAAACGTTTAACTTGTTCATCACTCCTTGAAGTTAGGGACCATACAGTTTCAGGTTTGGTATACTCAGCACCTAGCACAATAATCAAAGGCTGTTGTAAAATTAAAGTATGAAAGTATGGACAACTGGTAAGATCCATTACTGGGGTCTAAAATACTGTGGCTTATTTTTCCTTCATAATGGCAAAAGGGGAAACTACATATTAGGTTATATTTTGCTTTATTTTTTAAAATTACAATGTAGTCTTATTAGTAAATAACATCAAATAGATAACATTAATTTTGTAGACATTTTTTAAACATCTAGTTTGTTAACCAAAAGCATAAATTTAGTCTGATTATTATTCAATGGAAGCTCATGATCAGCTCTGTTTTGTCTACATTAGTAAAGTGAAACTGCAATAGACATTTTGTAAGTCTTAAAAGACTTTTTTAACAGGAAAATTCCTCATTTTACAAATGAGGAAATGAACTGAGAGGTTGAGTTATTCATGCAAAGTCACACAGCTAATTATTGGGCAAGTTGGGGAACACCGAGATACCCAGATTCCCTTAATGGTGATGCTTTCAGCTACAATATAACCTTATTTCCACTTCAACCTCATAGGCAAGCCATGCACTGCAATTCACAGCACACTTCTCTTTCTTCCTACCCTCAATCTAGTGAGGACATGAGCCCTTAATACTTGTTACATTTAACTGATTTCTTTATCTTTAAGATCTGGCCCTTGCCTTAACACAACTTTCTTCTTTCCATTATAAATATTTAATGAGTACCTACATTTGCTGAATATTAAATGCATCTAAGTCATTTCATTGGGAAAAGGGTAAATAGGGAGACATACATGAGTCAATGATATAGTCCCTTCCTTTAAAGTGCTCTACAAAATTAGTTACAATCTGGTATAGTACTCTTATTGTTATCTGTTTAGAATTGTGGTTTTATAAATACATAGTATAAGAAAAATCTAATTACTTTCCACTATTAAAATAAACCTTGGGCTTCCCTGGTGGCGCAGTGGTTAAGAACCCGCCTGCCAATGCAGGGGACACAGGTTCGAGCCCTGGTCCGGGAAGATCCCATATGTCGTGGAGCTACTAAGCCCGTGTGCTACAACTACTGAGCCTACGCTCTAGAACCCGTGAGCCACAACCACTCAGCCCACAAGCCACAACTACTGAAGCCTGCGCGCCTATAGCCCGTGCTCCGCAACAAGAGAAGCCACTGCAATGAGAAGCTCGCGCACCACAACGAAGAGGAGCCCCCAGTCGCTGCAACTAGAGAAAGACCGCGCGCAGCAACGAAGACCCAACACAGCCAAAAATAAATAAATAAGTAAATTTATTAAAAAATAAAATAAAATAAACCTTATTTCTCTCACTAGAAAATAAGCTCTATGACGGCAAGGATTTTGTTTTTTGTTGTTGTTGACTAATGTAGTCTGCATGCCTAGAACAGTGCCTGACATAGAAAATACTTAATAAATATTTGTTGAGTGAAGAATGTTATAGAAAAATGTGTAAGTAGTAGAATCTAAGTAACATTTCCAACAATGGTGTGACAGATGACAGAATATGTAAACCTTCCTTGTCCTAATGCTTGTGCCTAAGATCCAATTTTTTATTTGATTGGTCATCATTATCATTTTACAGAATGAGGAAACAAGCCAGAGAACGGGTGGCACAAGGATTCAGTCATAGAATCTCTATTCTTCCTACCACACCTTCTCCTCTCATCCTCTGAGGTTCTTCTCCCACAGTCTCAGCTATAAGTAAAATACAATCTATCTAGGTCGCCTCTTCACTGCTGCCCCATAACAAGCACACAGACTCTCTGGTTTTAAAAGTTATCCTATTAATCAATTCAGGGTAACAAAGGGGATGACACAAATAAAAACTCTGGAGACGTTCCAACAATTCAACATTCAACATGTGTGTTTAAATGTCTGGCACTGTATAAAAATCACAGCGTCTTTCCAAGTTCTTAATGTGAGAATCCCTAGGCTCCAATTTACTGGCTCTCTTTTGAAATAATAAATGGGAGGTTTGCTAGGTTTCCAAAATTTTCCCTCCCCACTACCATATTCCTATCCTCCCAGGAATATGTTACAGGGAAAAATAGTGGATATAACCCTATCAAGTAAGAAATCTGCATTTCTGAGGACCTTCTGGAGTCACATCCTTCCTGTGAAACTTTGACCCACAGGGGGATGACTGCTTTAGATCATTTCCTCACCATGTGAGCAATTGGTCTCTTACCTTTTTATGGAATACACAGAGCTCCCACCTTCCATCTTACATTTCCAAACATCTGAACAAACCCTCTGCTCCCAAACCAAAGACTGTTATCATAAATCCTTCTCCTAAATCCCCTTCCACCAACATCTGTTCTTCATCATAATATCCTCCCCAAAATAAGGCCCATACTTATGTCATTTCACAATGTCAATGTTAACATTTCTCAATTCTATACCCTTTACAACAATCCCACCATCATTACTTCCTGCCTCAACCAGCCTCGACTGTAATTAAACTCCACGACATTCCCACCTCCAGGCTTCCACTCCTTCACTGGACTTAGTTCCAGATTAATATTTATAAGGAGGGGTTCTTCTCAAGTAAGAATCAGGTACAAAATTCTTAACCTGGTTCCTTTAAGTATTCCTGTAATCTGTATCCATCTACCTTTACCAGCCTGTTCCTTAAACATATTACCTTGGCAAACATCCTCTGCTTTTGCTTTAGCAGTGTCCTGAGGTTAAAATCTTCTCCCATCCTCCTCTAGTTGCTAACAGATTTTCCAAATGGCCACATCCTCAGTATGAAAGGAAAAAGGCTGAGGCATATGATTTATTGAACACATATTCTGTCTAGGGCCTTACAAATTATCCTTATCCCCACAAAAATATAATGGCTTAATACTGTATTTTTGAGGAAGGAGTTGAGGAACCCAAGGACCAAAGGAGCTCACCCCAGGTCATCCACATCAGCAAGTAAAGAAACCAAAATAACCCCACAGTATTCTGTATTTTTAAATAAAACATGATACAAGACAGGCTTTATAGTCAAGATGCCTAGGTTCAAATTCCAGTTGCTCCACTAACCACCTGTGTGAACTCAAAAAGTTATGTATTTTCGATGCCTTCATTTCCCCATCTATAAAAAGAGGATTACAAGACAATATTAAGTGCTTAGAACTGTTTGGCCTATAGTAAACAATCAATGTTAGTTATTATGTCTGTTATTGTTATCTATGTACTATGATATGTAAACTGACAATACCAATTATATGTTCTCACTGTTCCTAAATTAACTTTTCTGTAAAAGGATTATAAAAACTTCATATTTTTTTATATATGCTTAGTAAATATTTGCAGAATACATGAATTTTTAAACAATGATTACCCACGATGCTCTAATTAAAAGAAATGTCTATTAATTCTGTTTCTTCTTTTGAGAAAACTAACAATGCTTACTTTCTTCCCTTTTTTATGTCATGTGAAACTACTACGTGCAATACCATATGGTAGTAATATGTCAAACAGTACAAAATACTATTTTGATCTGAACTCATTTTGACTTCTGCTAAACATTCCCAGATTTTAAAATGTCCAAAATCATACTTTTTACTTAAACACCAACCGTTTTCAGGTCATACCAACATGAAGTAAGCATACCACGATACTTGACCAAGCCATTTCATTTCATACATCTTTATGGCAAAAACTATAAAACATAAAATGCCTTCCTATCCAATTTAGTTCGAAGAGATAAACCTATCATTCCCTTAGTCCTGCCCTTACTTTGCTAAAATTAGTGTCTGAAAAACTTCTGATAGGGCTTCCCTGGTGGTGCAGTGGTTAAGAATCCACCTGCCAATGCAGGGGACACGGGTTCGATCACTGGTCCGGAAAGATCCCACATGCTGTGGGGCAACTAAGCCCACACACTGCAACTACTGAGCCCGCACGCCTAGAGCCCGTGCTCCACAACAAGAGAAGCCACCGCAATGAGAAGCCCAAGTACCGCAACGAAGGATAGCCCCCGCTCGCTGCAACTAGAGAAAGCCCGCGCGCAGCAACGAAGACCCAACGCAGCCAAAAATAAATAAATAAAATAAAATAAAACCAAAAAAACCTATCATTTAATACCTTGTTCACCCTTGGCAAAATCTTGATTAAAAAAGCAGGCAAGATGGCAACCAAATATTTAAAAAAAAAAAAACTTCTGATAAATCTATGTTATTCTGGGATGCAGAAAAATATCAAAGGAAGGGTGCTGAATGCTAATAACAGTTTAGGCCCCTGCGAAATGTGTGAGAGAAATGAGCTTTAAACAAGGATAGATGAGAACTTACTCCAAATCCTTCAATATTAAACCCTGCAAATTAACATTTTTGTCCACATGATTTACTATTACACATGGAGACATGAAGCTGCTGGCTTCAAATAAAGGGAGAGATAAAAAATATATTATTAAACCAGTTGTTATTCCTGACACAGAGAGAAATAACTGGGCTTCTAGCCAAACATTTCCAAAAATCAACAACAACAAAAACAACTACTTTGAGGCTTAACTATGTAAACAGACATATTTTATTTCAATTAATTCTTACACTTCTTCCCTTATTTACAGATAATATCACAGAATTAGTAAGTGGCAGAGCTGAAAGGTGAACCCGGCCTGACTCCCAAATTCAGGATACAGTGTTTTGCCATAATCCACAATGATATGGTATACATTTACATCTTCCTCTTCACACTCATATATTCTTTTTAAAAACCTGAAACAAAAGCTTCATGAAATAATATTTACTCTTACTCCATAGGATATTCTCTGATATTTTTTTCTTTCTTTCTAATGTGAATGCCAATGCACTAAATTGATTCCCAAATCCCCATGGGCCCTGCACGACACTTCCTACCTCCTGTTTAAAGTTCTTTTAAACTGCTACCACAGTCCAGTTTTGCTACTCTGAAGTGGAGCTAATCTCCTCGACCCATTAAAATTTGTCCTTAAATAGATTAAATCCTTGAAAGCCCTTCCTTAAACCTTGAATTGATGTTTCTCTAACTAGAACTCTTCGGTGGCACACCCATCTTAGCTATTTATATTGTATCGAAAACTGCAGATGTTCTCCTTGGAGAACAACAGATCATTGTTGAAAGGAATGCATTAGTTTTCACTGTTCCTGCTGCATCACTGACAAGAGTTGACAAGTGTGGGGCAACAACACTGGACCTGAGCAGCTGCCCACGGTGCTGAAACTGAAGATGAAACGATAGTTTTGGAGATATACCATTGCCAGATTAGGACAAAGTGCAGGAATTTACCAAAACGCTGGCAGAGAACACTCAGTGGCTGCCACCAAATACGCGTGAGTGCTTCTGGGATCGCTTGGCTTCGGTGTCGATCCACTCCCTCTCTGGGACAGAGTTCTTTTATCAGTGCGGGTCAACTCAATAAGGGAGAGCTTCCAGCTTTAAGGGGGCAGGGACGCGGTATCTGTCCCTAAGAGAGTCACGTCCCACCTTCTATCCAGCTTCCGGGGTGGGGGTGGGGGGAGGTTAGAAAGAAAGGAGGCGCCTGCCCTCTTTTTTCCAAAAACTAAAGAGTTCCCCCAACTAAAGTCGAGCGACTTCGCCCGGGGACGCTGCGGCAAGTGCTGGACCAAGAGAAGCCCTCCGAACGTCTTCCCAGGTTCCAGCCACCTCAAGAGGGGAATGTAAGAAGCAAAACGAATAACCGAACAACTTCAGATATACACAAACTCATGGGGTGGGAATGCAAGGGGAACTCGGCCCTCCAAGAGCAGGGCTTTTTATTTTACCTTTTGCAAAAAAAAACACCTAGTTTCTTCCGCGCCCAGCCTGGGGAGGAGCAGCCAAGAGCTCAGCGGCGGAGCCGCCTCGGAGCTCCATGGCCGGAGAGGGGGTGTGTTCTCTCGGCCAGGCCCCACGGGGAACAACCCGCCGCCCGGCCGCCGCGACGCGGGAGAGGCTCTTACCTGGAAGCCTGACCCCGCAACACAAATACGCTCGCCAGCCGCGTCGCTGCGGGAGAAGTCCCTACCGCGACTTCATGATTGAATCTCCTCACAGACCCCCACTGCCTGGAGTCGGAGCACAAACGACAACACCGAGGCGAGGCGGAAGTCCCGCCCCGCGCGCCTCATTGGTCCGCACCCGAAGGTAGAGGGAAGCCATTGGGCCACAGAGGTGCTCGCTAAGGCTCCTTCCCAGTCTCACGCCGGGTCTAGCTGCTTGCTCAGGTCCAACTCGGAGAGATGTCCAGTCCGCGGAGTCGCGTTCTTGGCCTCGTGACCGGTCCTTTCTGGAAGGGAAGGGCAGGGCAGGGTGGGGCGGGCTTCTGGAGCGAGGCTGAAGGATCTGCTTTTGGCGGGGAAAGGGGTATGATGGCTGAGGGGATTGGCTGTGGAATACTGCCGCCTGCCGTGTGCCCCACAGGAGTGGAGGCCGTGGGGTCAGAAGGGGATCGGACCGAGAGGCCAGAGCTAGCTGGCCTACCCCGTTCTGGCTGTTGGGCCGAAGCATCCCGAGGCCCAGCAGGCGGGCTACCCCTCGGCGGGCCTGGCTTTGGCGTCGTCTCGCCGCTTTCCTGCACCGCACTCACCCGACCCGCAGAAGAGGTGAGGACGAGGCCTCATCCCTTCCGCACCGTGTCCAGGCGGAGATCGAGATGGATGGGGCCAAGGCCAACGCCTTAAAGTCCGAGTCGCGTTGTTAGAGGTGCGAGCAGCCCGAGCGCTGAACACTAGTTCCCCGACGCCTGAGTGGGTCCCGTGCCGACGTCAGCACTCTGGGCCTGACACGTGCGCGCCATCCCCTAGACTCAGCAAAAGTCAAACAGTGTGATTAAACCCTAGGTCAGCCTTTTAAAACCCTTGCATCCTTTAATGAACCAAAAAATCTCGTTCCCTACCGCCTTTCTGGTAAGACCTCCGCACCCCTGGTATTCCAATTTCAAACCAAGCTACTTTTAAACTTAAATTACCCGGAGTGGAACATCCATACTGATAAACCAGTTACCAACTAAAACTTTTAAAGAGGTAATGTGGCTTACTGCAAAGATTACAAAGACTTATGAACTAGAATGTCAGGAAACCTAGATTCTGGCCCTGCTTCTGCTTCAAAATAAGGCGCCTTTAAGAGCCCACTACAGGCTTCACATCCTTCAACCTCATCTTTTAGACAAAGGAGCGACAGGAAGCGATCACTTAGAACACCTGTAGAATACGCTTGGCTGTAACTTGTAACCTTGACTGATCTGGGGAGACCTGAGGAATAGGAAGAAGACTCCCTATGGTGTATCTTTTTGTGCCTTTAGAATTTTAAGCCTTTTGAATATTACCTACTCAAAATTTAAATACAAAAAAACTTTAAATCAAATTACACTAAAATAAGTAAAGGCCATCAAAGGTACTTTCCTATTCTGTGTATCCTTTGACTATATATTCTATATATCCTTAGACTTTCATTAGTTGTAAAGATAGTCAATACTTAATACAGTCCTGCCTTTAAGAAAGTCATAAGTAAAAGTCAGAATTGGGAATATTACTATGAAGGCTAGTGTAAGCATAGTTAGAATATCTCTATAAGCATTTCTTCATTAAATTATCTGAAATTGGCTTTATATTAAATCAGAGATTTCTTGCATGACATTGAAAAAAGTAAAAAGTAACATCCACATTTTACAGGTTAAAAAAAAAAGTTTTGTTCATTCCTTAAATAAAGACATGTTGAGTACGGAACATTTTAATCTGACTTTATTCTGCTCTTCAGATCACAATAGGTATAGTTCTTTCAGTTACAAACAAGGTAATGTGTTATTTGTACTGCATTTAGGCAGAAGAATTGTGCTACACCCTGCAGAAGCATTTATTCTCCCCACTGTGATGAATGAAGTCAAACGGAAAGAAAACAGATTGGGAAAATGTACTAATTTTTTTTAAGTAGGTTAGACAGTAAGGTTGATAGACATCTTAATTATGGTTTTCAAGAGCATGAAGGGTTAATATGGCACATGATACTAATAGCCACTAATTATCTCCTTGGAAAGACGAAAGAAAATTAGGACTTTGTGTCTGACAGTTTTTTATTTTTTATATCCTCCTAAAAGTACAAATAGCATATAAAATTGTAGAATTTCCTACCTCCAATATATTGTAAGACAGCAACAACAACTAAAAAGACAAGACACCCAATTACCTAATTGTCTAAAATGGTTTAGAAGTAGTTTTCCCTGAATAATGAAAAGAATGCAGGCAGTTTCTTTAATCACTGAGATCAACTAGAGACATTAAAATTACTCTAGGCATTATTATATTTAGAACCAGAAAAAAGTAATTTTAGACAGATAAAACGATAGTTTCATTTTGAAAAGAAAAAAATAAAATTATTACTGTGAAAAAGAAGAAATAGAATCCATAAAGAATCCATAGGAATCCATATATGTATGGAATACACACATTTGAAAAAGTACTAAACAGAACTTCTAAAAATTGTCTCAGGGAATTTTTGGCCGAAGATTAGAAAGTCTCCCATTTCTTTACCACATTCTAAGTTAATGAATAAATTCATCTTGTAAGAAAATAAGTGAAAAGTTCAGAACACACAAAAAAAGATATCAAAAGGATTTTTCAACAAAGTTTAAGGAATTGAGAAAGGTCAGACCAAAAAAACAAACAAAAGAAGTTCTGTTTAAGTCTAAATGCCTTAAAAAATGACCTGGTCACTGTTTCCCTTGAGATGAGTTGCTTCCCAGTCTTATATATAAAATGACTAACATACAATTTCAACTTTTCCTTTCTTATTTGGTTCACTGAGAAGCAGTCTCACTCTATTTGCTTACAAAGTTATTACAAAATAAGCATGCAGAAATTCAGATGACATAATGTAATATAAAGATGTAAGAACTCAGGAATGTGGATCAAGACAGTCATTTTGGGAAACAATTTGGCATTATCTGAAAAGGCTGGAAAATAACATTTTCTATGACATAGCAATTCCCATCCAGGAATATACCCTAAAGAAACAAAAAATAAATTCATAACTAGTTACATTGTAGTGAAATTTAAAGAAGATCAAAGAAAAACAGAAGTTCTTAAATAAACAAAGAAAAATAAAATACAAAGGAATGGCAGCTGACTTCTCAATAGCCACAACAGAAACTAGGAGTCAATGAAATATCTTCAAATACTAAAATAAAATAATTGCAATTGTCAACCTAGAATTTGTGCCAAGTTAAGCTACCATTTAAAAGTGAAGGCAAAATGAAGACATTTTCAGAGGAAAAACAGCATTTATTCCTAAGACACTTTTATTGAAAGAACTTCTAAAGGATGTTTTCAACAAGTTGAAAATTGAACCCAGGGATAAGGGGTGAGATGCAAGGAAGTATGGGGAGCAAAGAAGTTGAATATAATTTTCAAACAAATAGATGTAAAAAGGGGAATGAAGAAAACATAATTATTCAATAGAAAACAAGGGAGTAGGGATGGGAAAGGAGCAAATTAAAGGTATTGTAAATGGCAAATACAAAATGAGATAGAGGAAATCATCAATAATCTCTAAAAGAGGTAAATGGGGTAAACTTGCCAATTAAAAGATTGTCCGTTGTATTCTTTTCAACAAAACATGATATAAAAACTTAAAGGACACCAAAAAGTGATAGTAAAATGAGGGGGAAAGATATGCAAAGGGAATAACAACCCAAAGAAAGCTAGTGTAGCTTATCCAGGGGGGGAAAAAAACAGACCTAAAGTCAAAAGCATTGTTAATCAGGATAAATAGAACTATAAAAGAATGATAAGTGGAAAAATCTGCAAAGAAGTTATAACCATCTTGAACCAGTATGCATCTAGAAACAGCCTCAAAATATTTAAAGCAAGAATTGACTAGCTTACAAAGAAAAGTTGGCAAATCACAATCAAAGTAGAACTTTATACTCCATTTTAAGTACCTAATAAATCCAGCAGACAAAACATTAGTAAGAATATAGAATATTTAGACAACACACAGAACATGTAGAGAACCCTGTAAATATTCTTTTCAAGCACATATGGAATCTTTCCCAAAATAGCAGCATATTATGCTATAATGCAAATCTCAACAAATGTAAAAGAATACGTGGCATACAGCCCATGTTATACGACCAAAATATAATATTAGGTATCAACTATTGATAGAGTATGTTTTTTAATTCTAAGAAAATACTATGAACAACTTTAAATAATAAATATGAAAAAATACCCCCCCAAAATACCAAATAAACAATTTCCTAGGAAAAAAGTTTTAATTTACCTAAACACCTGAGAAAATATAAGAAACCTAAGCAGGCTAGGGAAATTGAAGTAGCACTCAAAAAAACAAAACAAACAAACAAACAAAACTACAGGACTTCCCTGGTGGCGCAGTGGTTAAGAATCTGCCTGCCAATGCAGGGGACACGGGTTTGAGCCCTGGTCTGGGAAGATCCCACATGCCGCGGAGCAACTAAGCTCGTGTGCCACAACTACTGAGCCTGTGCTCTAGAGCCCATGATTCACAACTACTGAATCCTGCAGCGCCTAGAGCCCGTGCTCCACAGCAAGAGAAGCCACCGCAACGAGAAGCCCGCATACCACAACAAAGAGTAGCCCCCGCTCACCACAACTAAGAAAGCCCGCACGCAGCAACAAAGACCCAACGCAGCCCTAAATAAATTTATTCTTTTAAAAAAATCTACAACCCTTCCCTCAAAAAATCAACTCCAGAACGTTTTAAAGGTAAGTTCATCATACCTTCAAGGAATAGATAATAAAAGTTTTACAAACCATTTCATAGAATAAAAAGTGAAAACTATTCAACTAATTCCATGAGGGCAGTATACTGTTGATACTAAAACTGAACAAAGACAATACAGGTAAGAAAAATCATAGGCCAATCTCACTTTGAATGAATATGCAAAAATCCCAAATAAAACATTGGTAAACTAAAACTAGCAAAGCTTTAAAAAACAAAAAAACTATGACCAAACAATGTTGAATTTAAGATAACATTATAAAATCTATTAATATGATTCACCATATTAATATATTTAAACTAAAAGCTTATCTTAATATATGCAGAAAAATCATTTGAGAATTAAAGGAGGGACCTATATTATACATATTGTCAAAGAAACCTTTCTGAAAAGCTGACATAAGTTGAGACTTAAAGAAGAAGCTTCCCAGGTTGTGAGCCACAGGAACCAACTCTAGTCAATTTAGGTTAAAAAAGGCAATTTACTTGAAGAATATGATGATACTCCCAGCATTAAAAGGATGCCAGTAGTACAGTCTTGTAAAGGTCAATAATCGGTGACTCTTATTGTCCCACAGAACCAGTATTCTCATCCTGGCAGTACTACTCTGGCCATTTTCATCACTCTGCTCACAGTTCAAATTCCAGGGAGGGAGTCTTCCACTGGCTTATCTTCTGACACATGTTCATCCCTTGAGGCCTTAATTAACTGTTTCATCAGATCACACACCAAGGGAGAGAAGTAAGGAAATCAGGATGATGTCATCAAAAGAAGATAGAATAAATGCTAGTAAGGGCACCCAAAATGACTTGAAAAGCATGTTCAAAGGCCCTGAGACCATAACAAGCCTAGCATAATTGAGGATAAGGAAACCAGCGGGGCTGGAATGTAGTGAGGTAAGGGAAGGGTGGTAAGAGATGAGGTTTAATTGGGCATTACTATTCAAGGTGTGGTCCTTGACTAGCCAGACCAGCCTCATCTGGGAGCTTGTTAGAAATCTCTATTCTCAGCCCAGGCAGAGAATCAAATTTTCTGGGAGTCAGGCCTAGGAGTCTGCATTTTAACTCCAAGTGATTCTTAAAAATGCATAAGTTTGAGAATCACAGATGTAGAGGTTTGTAGAGCATAGTAAAGGTTCCAGTTCTTTTGCTGTTGTTTTGCTTGTTTGTTTGTTTGTTTGTGGCCACACCACATGGCTTGTGGGATCCTAGTTCCCCAACCAGGGATTGAACCCAGGCCCACGGCAGTGAAAGCGCTGAGTCCTAACCACTGGACCACCAGAGAATTCCCGAAAGGTTCTAGTTCTATCCTAAGGGCAATTAGGAATTTCAAGCCGGGAATGACATTATCTAATTTGCACTTTAAGAGAACCATCCTGCAATTATGTAGGAAACAGACTGAAGAAAGACATGAGTGAAAACAAGAAAGCCAGCCAGGAGATCGTTGCAATAATCCAAGAAGAAAAGAATGGCCAGGACCAAAGCCATGGCAGTAGGGATGGAAAGAAATGGTCAGAACGAAGATATATTTTGGAGTTCAAATAATAAGGATTTGATGATGGATGTGAAGGATGAGGGAAAAAGAAAGAACGATGACTGCCAGATTTCTGGTTTGAGCAGCTGGGTGACTGGTGGTATCATTTATGACGCAGAGAAAACTGGGTGATGAAGAAAGAGAAAAATTTGGAGAGAAAAAAGCACAAGTTCATTTTTGTATATTTTATGATTGAGGTATCTAAATGGAGCTGTCCAGGAAGCATCTAGATATAAAGAGGAGCGGTTATAACACGAGATATAAATTTAGGAATCTTTATTGTAAAAGTAGCATTAAATACACAGGAATGTATGAGATCGCTTACAAGCAGCCTCCTTTGTAGTATTTTAACTAAACAACTAAACTAATATTTAGAGCTAGCATTTAGCATAAATCAAGCAGGTGGCCATCTACATATTATGTTCTGAGGAATCCTTGGCTCCTGCCCCCCAGTTTTTTCCATATGGAACCCTTACAATGGTATCTTAAATTCCCACACTAATTATTTTCCTTAGATTCAAAAAGAAGGGCAGATATTAGAGATTTAATTGTCAGCCACTGACACCTCATATTTCAAAAATTCTCCCCTCCCCTGCCACTCTCTTGAAAATTGCAAGATCAAATACATTTTTCGGGCAGAGAAGGAAACTCTCCAGAACGGAAAATACAACAGAAAAGATGAGAACCTGAGAGGGCACTGTCCTAATCTGTGGGGCTTGAATGAAAATGTAAAAGTTTTCTCCACAATTTAGACACAATACAGGAGAAAAAACAACAGCATGTGCTAGCAGAAGGGAAGAGACAAGCATGATACGTTTAATTTTACTAAATGGGGCAGCGGTTAAAGTTAGAATTTAGTTTAAAAGATCCGTGTTCATATAAAACATTCCAGTCAACACAATGGTACTTAAACGGCACTTTAATTAGCCTACTGTTTGTTCTGTTTCAGTTAAGTTCACAATAAGCTGTGTTTTATAACTGCTATTTCCCCCACTATTGCTTGTTTTCCTAACTGTAGATTTCTCTTCTGTTCACTGCGTGTTATTTCCTGTTTCATGCATGAATTTATTCCAGCCATCAATCGCACAATTTCACTTCCTTGAAAAAGGCTTCGCATCTGGTGACGAGCTCTATAGTCTGGAAATTCTCCCAGCTTCCATCCTGATTATGGTAAAGTCTTATCTATCTTGGCAATTTAATGAAATGCCTCTGCCACTAGTTTGTTCATTTCCAAAAATAAAGATGTGGGGAAACTGCTGAATTACACTTGCATGTGTTCAGATGATAAAATTAAAGCACTAGGTTTGTCAGATAGTAATAATAACCAGTTAACGGAAAAAAAGACAGACATTGTATGAGAATTGCTAGAATTGATTGCTATTTTTAGACTCCCATTTTTACTTACAGTCTTCCTTCTCTGTCTTACCTCTCTGCTACTTCATAATTTTACTTTTTATCATGATCTCTTTACATTCAGTGCTAAGTAAAATGTTTAATTAGGCATACTTTACTCTCAAGCCTTTCCAATCTTTCCTTTCAACATTGTTATTTCCCATATCAGACTCTCTATCCCCAGGAGACCAGTGCTCTCAAAATATGCCCAGACTTTTCCTTGTTCCCCCTGCTCTCCTCACTACTAATAGTATCAATAGCAGTAGCAGCAACAACACTGTACTAAGCTCTTTTACACGTTATTTTATTAATCTTCATGACAACCTTAGGTCCTACTATTGTGTTTATTTTTACAGATCAGGAAACTATGGTTCCAAGAAATTAAATAACTCATCCAAACTCACACAGCTGGTGGGAAATGAAATAGACCTCTTGGGCTCTGGAATTGGGATTTGAATGCAAGTCCATCCATATCCAGAGCCTGAGCTTTGAACCAAGATGACAAACAATGAGTAGCCAGTATAACGAAAGAGAGGGCTCAAGTTGAAACCAAATGACCCTCTCCTGTATTATCTGGGGCAAGTAATGCAACCTCTTGTTCCTAGATTTCACCACATTCTATCTATGCCTGGTTGTCCTGCCTGAATTGTACCCTTTATCTGAGCCTACCCTTCGCTCTCCAACACCTAAAATTTACCTGTCTTAGACCTCCAAAGCTCTGCTTCCAGCTAACTGTCACTTAGAAAACTTTTTAGTAAATGAATACAAGAGTATTAGCCTTGTTAAAGATACATGTTTTATAGAGTAGCTTTCAAAACCATGAATGAAATTTTAGATACTGAAATGAATGAGTGAAAAACTTGGCGGTGAAGAGAAGTCTTCCTAGTATCCCTCAACTATGACATCATGTAGACCAGTGCTTCTTAAACTATTATACATAGGAACACCCGGGCACTTGTTAGAATGTAGATTCTGATTCAGTAGGCTGCAATGGAGCCTGAGATTCTACAGTTCCAGCAAGTGCCCAAGTGATACTGATGCTGCTGATCTCCAGACCAAACTTCTAAATCATCCATTCCTTTTAGAGTTAAGTCCATCTTCTTTAGTCTTTGATTCCGTTCCTGTTTTTCTTTGCTAAATAGCAAATATGGGAAACTGTAAGATCTGATTTTTAGTTTCCTCTTTGTTTGACCCAAGAGGATATCCCTTAATGTTTTGCAAGCTCTGCACTTATGAAGATGTATTATGTTTAACTAAATATCTCTAGGTGTTTTAGGATTGCCCAAACCTGCGTGATTGTTTTTCCAGTTAAAATAAAAATAGTAATAAATTACTTTCTTAAAAAAACTAAAACGGTACTTTAAAAGAATCAGGAATAATACAAAGACAGAAAGAATATTGAGAATTAAGAACTCTATTTCCTTTTTTCAAACTTGTTTTTATTCTCAAAAGGCTGGCCTATTGCAACATAAGGTCCAACCTGGCACTACAGACAAATGCTTTCTATGAAAGCCTTTTCCAGTTAACAAGAGTTACTCAGAAGAGGTAGCAGTACAGTAAATCATCATACCTATTCATAGTCAAAACAAAGACTACTAGTTCTTAAACTTTTCAGGGGTTGAGAAATGTGAAACAAGCTTTGTGGTCAAAATAAGCTTGCATCTTTTTTTGACAAAAAAATTATCTTTTAATAAACATGACTTTAAAAACTCATGAATTTTAAATTGAAGGTAGCTCATTTTACTTTTATTAATTTACAAATGAAAAATGCTTATTTGTATCAGTCATATCAAAATAGATTGTTTTATTTATATCTTTTATCATATTCAAGAAAATTAAGGAATGCAAGATTGAAGTCACTGTTTTGTAAGATTATTTTTAACGAAATTTTAAATAATAATTTTCTTTTGATTTTCTTTGTAGTTAATTGGGAGGCTGCTGAATCAAAATATGTTTTTCTTTATAATTACTTTTTAAAAAATGTCCATATAGTTTCTAGTTCCTGGCCATTTAAAGTATAGTCCAGGGAGTCTATTAGAACTGAAAATCTCAGGCCCACTTTAGAACTACTCAATGAGAATCCATATATTAAGAGGATTATCAGGTGATTCAAATACACATTTATGCTTTCTTAGATGAAATGGAACTCAGTGACAAATTTTAAAAGTAACAATCATAAAACCATAATTGTATATTAAAAAAAGATGCTATAAATTTTTCTCAACACATCAGCATTGAGCATTTTCAACCCAAAGCAGATACTCCTAAGGCAAAAATTATTGTAAAGGGCCACCAATCACTCAGCATTCCTTTACAATACTATTTACCATGTGACATTAAATTATATTTCTTGTTATTTTGGATATATCATATAACATGTATGACATGTATCAATATATCATAAATCAAAATATATTTTAAAGTCAATTCAAATATGTAATTATTTCAGAGCTTTAAAAGGAAACTAAAGTAAAGGGTTAAACGGTAACAGGGAGACTACCATAACTTTCAGTACAGAAATAAGACTGAAATCACTGATTTTCATCTTTGAAATATATGAGAGATCAGAGGACTAAAATATATTCGTCACTGATTGTGACATAGTTGTTTCTTTTTTACCCTAGTCCTCATCTTGTAACATTACTGTTCTCTTTCTCTTTCTCCCTTGGTATGTGTCATCTTTCTATTTACTTGTTTTCCCTGCATATAACCTAATTCTTTCCTACCATTATTACTAGCAAGCAATTCCTTTCCTATTTCTCTACATTTATTTTATCTTATTTATTTTTATATACTATCCCTACTACCTGATCATTCTCTTTAAACAAGCTTATTTATTTGTTGCTCCACTCTAAATACATGCACACATTCACACTAGACTGGAAGCTCCCTGTCTTGTTCACTGCAATAGTCCAGCACAGAACAGTGCCTGGCACATAGTAGGGCTTCAGTGTATATGTACTGAGTTAATAAACAGTTCATTTCAGATCAAATGTCTTTTCACTTTCATATCATTTATTTTGTTTGTGCTGCTTTTCACACTTCATCTTATGGTACAGTTTCTGGCCCAGGTATTTTAGACAACTACCATCTTCCTTACTCATGGCATATCCCTTAAGGTCACATTCATCATCAAATCTTCCAAAGACCTAGCATATCCCATTTGGGTACCAAAGACCTAGGTACCCAGTAGGATAACTAAATTAATTTAAAATTCCTAGAAAATGAAAAAACGAAAAACAAAAAGGGCCTCTAGACGCTAAAGCAAGCTGTTCCTAGATTTCAACTAAGAGTATTTTTAAGTCTAATTCTTATCATTTCAAGCTTTCCCTACATTCCTAAGAGAGTTTCAAGGCTACTTATCATTTCACTGTTACAAGGCAATTTTTAATGATATCAATCTACAATAACCTATGTTGTTTGTTCAATCACTGCAAGGCACTGAGCTATGCCACTGGGTATTCAAAGGTGATTAAGACACTGTCCCTCCATCAAAAAGCTCCTAGTCTAATGGGGAAGGCTGACACTGACATAATAAGTGGAATGCAGTATAAAAGGTTCTACGGGTAAAGAATATATGATGCAGTGGAAGAACAGATGTCAACTTTCCGGGGGAGATAAAGAAGGCTTCTTGAAAGGACTGAGTTGGGCTTTTTATTTTTGGATTTTATTTCTAACTTAATTTTTTGACTGGTTAATGCCTCCACATGGTTCAAAATTTTAAAAGAATTAAAAGATAATACAAGCATTGACAACACCAAATGCTGGTTAGGATGTGGAGCAAAATCATTGCTGGCAGAAATGCAAAATGGTACAGCCACTCTAGAGGACAATTGGCAGTTTCTTACAAAACTAAACATATTCTTACCATACCATCCAGCAATCACAATCCTTAGTATTTACCCCAATGAACTGAAAACTAATATCCACACAAAAACCTGCACATGTATGTTTATAGCAGCGTTATTCATAAGTGCCAAAACTTGGAAGCAACCAAGATGTCCTTCAGTAGGTGAATGGGTAAACAAACTGTAGTACATCCAGATGATGGAATATTATTCCCCACTAAGAAGGAATAAGCTATCAAGCCATGCAAAGACACATACATATTACTAAATATTACTAAATGAGAGCTTATCTGAAAAGGCTACATACTATATGATTCCAACTATATGACGTTCTGGAAAAGGCAAAATCATGGAGGCAGTGAAAAGATCAGTTGTTGCCAGGGGTTGGAACAGGAAAGGATGAATAGACAGAGTAGAAAGGATTTTTAGGGCAGTGAAACTATTCCATATCATAATATAATGTTGGATACATGTCATTACACATTTGTCAAAACCCATACAATGTACACCACTAAGTGTGCACCCTCATGTAAACTATGAACTTCGGGTGATGATGATGTATTAGTGTAGGCTCATTAATTGTAACAAACGTACTTCTCAGTTCAGGATTTTGATAGTGGGTAAGGCTGTCCTGTGTGATGGCAGTAGGTATGTGGGTACATGAGAACTCTATGTACTTTCTGCTCAATTTTGCTGTGAACCTAAAAGTTCTCTAAATTAAATCTATTTTTAAAAATGATAATACAGTGAAAAGTACTGTTCTCATCCTTGATCCCTGGCTGCTCAAGTCTCCTCTCCAGAGTCAACAGGGTGCTTTCTAGTTTCCTGAGTGTATTAGCAGAGATTTTGAGGTATATGCAAACTATATCATATATCGTATCTATAGATCTGATTTCCCCCTTTTTTCCTCAAATGGTAGTGTATTACATACTCTGTTTTGCACCTTACTTTTTGCCTTATTATAAAACTAACTTTTCATAGTTCTATTTTTTACATTTAAATCTTTGATGCATTTTTAATTTCTCATGATGCTAGGTAAAAAAGTAGAGCTCCAGTTTTTTTTATTTCAGGTAACTACTGGGTAATTCAACACTATCTTATTTCCCCACACCATCACCACTGATACAATATGCTACTTTTTTTTTATATTCTTTTTTCCTTCCATTTTTATTGAGATATAATTGACACACAGCACTGTGTAAGTTTAAGTTGTACAGCGTAATGATTTGACTTACATACATCATGAAATGTTTACAACAATAAGTTCAGTGAACATCCATCATCTCATATAGATACAAAATAAAGAAAAAATTATTTTTATCTTGTGTGATGAGCACTCTTAGGATTTCCTCTCTTAACAGCTTTCATATATAACATACAGCAGTGTTCATTATATTAATCATGTTGTACATTTCATCTCTAGTACTTATTTATCTTATAACTGGAAGTTTGAAACTTTTGACCATCTTCATCCAATTCCTCCACCCTATGGTAACCACAAATCTGATCTCTTTTTAAAAAGGAACCCTTTTACACTGTTGGTGGGAATGTAAATTGGTACAACCACTATGGAAAGCAGTATGGAGGTTCCTTACAACACTAAAAATAGAGCTACCATATGATCCTGCAATCCCACTCCTGGGCATATATCTGGAGAAAACCATAATTCAAAGAAGATACATGCACCCCAATGTTCATTGCAGCACTATTTACAATAGCCAAGAAATGGAAGCAACGTAAATGTCCACTGACAGATGAATGGATAAAGAAGATATGGTATGTGTATGTATACATACACATATGGTATGTGTATGTATGTATGTATGTATGTGTGTATACGTACACACATATATACAATGGAATATTACTCAGCCATAAAAAAGAATGAAATAATGCTATATGCAGCAACATGGAGGTTATCATACTAAGCGAATTAAGCCAGACAAAGACAGGTATCACATGATATCACTTATATGTGGGATCTAAAAAAAATGATACAAATGAGCTTATATACAAAAGAGAAATAGACCCACGGACATAGAAAAGAAACTTATGGTTACCAAAGGGGAAAAGCAGGGGGGAGGGATAAATTAGGAGTTTGGGATTAACATACACACACTACTGTATATATAATAGATAACCAACAAGGATCTATTGTATAGCACAGGCAACTATACTCAATATTTAGTAATACCCTATAAGGGAAAAGAATCTGAAAAAGAATACATATGTATGTATATATATATATGTACATGTGTGTTTATATATATACATATATATGTATATATATATGTATATATATACACACACATATATATATACATATAGAACTGAATCACTTTGCTGTACACCTGAAACTAACACAACATTGTAAATCAACTGTACTTAAATTAAAAAAATCTGATCTCTTTTTCTATGAGTTTGTTATTCGTTTTCTGAAGTATAATTAATTGACCTACAACGACTATATTAGTTCCTGGTGCACAACATAGTGATTCAATATTTCTATACGTTTCAAAATGATCACCGTGATGAATCTAGTTACCATCTGTCACTATACAAAGATATTACACTATTACTGACTATATTTCCCATGCTGTACATTTCATTCTTGTGACTCAAACTGGAAGTTTGTACCTCTTAATTTGCAAGATGCTACTTTTGTCATATAGTAAACTCTTGTGAGTCCATTTTTATGCTTTCTATTTTTCCATTGATTTTTCTGACTCTTCATATGCCAGGATCACACTGTTTTAACCTTATTGTAACATTATAATATATTTTAACATCTTGTAGGTGAGTGCTTTTCACTACTCTTCCAGAGCTTTTCTAGCTATACTTGCTTATTTTTCTACATTAATTTTAGAACATCTTGCCTAGTTTGGAAAAATCCTGTTGGTTAACAATTCTGTACTGTATAATTGAAAGTTGCTAAAAGTAGTTTTTTTTTTTTTTTTTTTTGCGGTACGCGGGCCTCTCACTGTTGTGGCCTCTCCCGTTGCGGAGCACAGGCTCCGGACGCGCAGGCTCAGCGGCCACGGCTCACGGGCCTAGCCACTCCACGGCATGTGGGATCTTCCCAGACCGGGGCACGAACCCGTGTCCCCTGTATCGGCAGGTGGACTCTCAACCACTGAGCCACCAGGGAAGCCCAAAGTAGATCTTAGATGTTCTCACTTCCAAAAAACAAGGTAACTGTGTGAGGTGATGGATGTGTTAACTAATCTTATTGTGGTAAGCATCTCACAATGTATACATATATCATCACATTGTACACCTTAAACTTACACAGTATATATGTCAATTATATCTCAATAAACCTGGAAAAAGATCCTGTTGGGATTTTTAAATTTATATATTAAATTTATATACTAACTTAGGAAGTTACTTTTATATTGACTTAAGAAGAATTGATGACTTAATCGTTTTGAACCTTCCTTCCAAAGTTACGGTATGCCAGCCTACTTGTTCAAGTCTTTTATGTTTTTTGGTTATGTTTTTACATTTATTTTATACATTTCTTACATGTTTCCTGCTAAGTTTACTCCTAACATATTATCTTTTTTCTCTTTTATAAATGGAGTATTTTCTTCCATTATATTCTATATCAGTCATTTGTTTCTAGAAAACTATTCATTTCTGTGTATTAATTATAAATACAGCCACCTAGTTGAATTATTTCATTATTTGTAGTAGTCTTAAAAATTTGATTGCCATGATTTATTGGTTTACAATTACGTCTCCTATGATAGGGATAATTTTACTTACCCTTTTCAACTTTTAATTCTCATGTCAGAACATTTTGGCTAGATGGTCAAGATGGTAGAGTAGGAAGACCCTGAGCTCACCTCCTCTCATGGGCACACCAAAACTAGAACTATTTACAGAGCAACTATTGATGAGAAAGACCAGAATCTAGCAGAAAAGATCTTCTACAACTAAAGATACGAAGAAGGAACCACAAGGAGATGGGTAGGAAGGCTAGAGATGCGATATAGTCAAGACCCATACCCCTGGGTGGGCGACCGACAAATGGGAAGATTATTACAATTGCAGAGGTTCTCCCCAGGGAGCAAGGGGTTCGAGTCCCACGTCAGGTTCCCCAGCCCGGGGATCCTGCACTGAGAAGACAAGCCCCCAAAATGTTTGGCTTTGAAGGCAGTGGGGCTTACTTTCAGGAGAGCCAGAGGGCTGTGAGAAATAGAGACTCCACTCTTAAAGGGCACACACAGAATCTCACACAGTCCAAGACCCAGAGCAGAAGCAGTAATTTGAAAGGAGGTTGGGTCAGACCCACCTGCTGATCCTGTAGAGTCTCCCAGAGAGGCAGCAGGCAACTGGAGCTAGCCCTGGTGGCAACCATTCTGGGGCACTCCGTTTGGCCAGGAGGACACTGGTGCTGGCAAGTGCCATTTTGGAATCCTCCCTCTAGCTTACCAAAACTGGGACCCAGCCCCACGCACCAGCCTGTGAGCACCAGTACTGGGACGCCTCAGGCCACACAGCTAGCCTAGCAGGAACACAGCCCCACCCACCAGTAGGCAGGCTGCCTTAAGGAACCCTTGAGCACCCAGCCACCCTGGGACACACCCTGTCCATCAGAGGGCTCAGGACCCAAACCCACACACAAGTGCACCGGCACTAACCCCGGGACCCCAAGGTCCCTACAGCCAGAGACCACAGGACTTGGCTCCACCTACCAGAGGGCCAGCATCAGCCCCAGGACCAGCATCACACAACAGTGGGCATTAGCCCCAGAAACCCCTGGGCCTCAGCTCTGTCCACCAGCAGGTTAACACCAGCTCCAAGACAGCTTGGACCCCTCAACCAGCTGCCCTGGGATCTAGCCCCACTCACCAGTGAGCCAGACCAGCTTTAGGACACCCCAGAACCCACAGGCAACCATTTCAGGAACGGACCCCACCCACCAGCATGCCGATACTAGATCCAGGAACCGTGGCCCCGCAACCAGTTACTCCAGAACCAGGTTCCACCCACCAGTGGGATAGCACTAGCCCTGGGACCCCCCTGGGGCTCTGCAGCCAGCCACCTCAGGACCCAGCCCACCACCCAGTAGCCGGCAGCTCCATACACGTCAGGACCCGGCAACCAACCAGACCAGGGGCCAGCCATGCCTACGAGAGACGGGCATTTACTCCAAAAGCCAAGTCTACTGCAGAATATAAAAATAGACATGTATAAGAAAATATGCAGCTCAGGAAGCTATAAAGCATTTGGTTGTGATTTCTTAATGTCTATGAGTTTCTTTGAAATCCTCTGCCCTAGGGGCTTCCCTGGTGGCGCAGTGGTTGAGAGGCCGCCTGCCGATGCAGGGGACGCGGGTTCGTGCCGCGTCCGCGAGGATGCCACGTGCCGCGGAGCAGCTGGGCCCGTGAGCCATGGCCGCTGAGCCTGCGCGTCCAGAGCCTGTGCTCCGCAACGGGAGAGGCCACAGCGGTGAGAGGCCCGCGTACCGCAAAAAAAAAAAAAAAAAAAAAAAAAAAAAAAAATCCTCTGCCCTAGGCTGGTTTCTCTAAAAGCAGAGCCTGAGAGAGGGATTGGGATGTATGCCAATTACTGAGGGAGCACTCTTCAAGAAAAACAGTAAGGAAGAGAGTTAAGCAGGATTCAGGAAAAGAAAGAGCTGAAGAAGGATGTAGTCTCAGGTAAAGTCCAGCTATGGCCTGCTCTACAGAGATCCTCTGAAGAATTTTCACCCCTTAATATAAGACAGTGGGCATTTTATAGCCCCTTTGCAGTCAGTTATTGAGGAGGGGTGCATAGCTTTCCTGGCAATGCAGCTCCCATCAGCTGAGGGCAATTCTTTGGAAAAGGGGGTGTAGCTATAAGCCTTTAGCAGTCAACAGTAAAGGCAGCTGGAGGGGGTGAGGGAGGGTGAGCAAGACACCAAAACAGCATTAACTATGTCCTATGGTAATGCTCTTTCTATCAAAATGCTGACAGCATAAGAAGGTATCATTGTGTTGCAACACTTGAAAAACATGAGGCCAAAAGTATTAGCTTTGCAGTGAAATCCTTTGCCTTTTTTATGTTTTCCATTTTCTCAAGTTTCTTATAGTTGGAACTCAGACTGTGAATGAATACAATCAGTTAACAGGTTAACATTTACTAAGCACCTATCATGTGGCTCACATTATGCTAAGTGCTGCTAAGAATAAAAAGCAATGAAAGATAGGGATTCTGTCCTAGGTCTATCTTCAGGAAGAAGACAAGATTTACAAACACTAAAAAAAGATCAGGGCTTCCCTGGTGGCGCAGTGGTTAAGAATCCGCCTGCCAATCTTCCCAGACATGGGTTCGAGCCCTGGTCCAGGAAGATCCCACATGCTGCAGAGCAACAAAGCCCATGCACCACAACTACTGAAGCCCGCATGTCACAACTACTGAAGCCCGCGCGCCTAGAGCCCGTGCTCCGCAACAAGAGAAGCCACCGCAATGAGAAACTCACGCACCACAACGAAGAGTAGCCCCCGCTCGCCACAACTAGAGAAAGCCCGCACACAGCAATGAAGACCCAATGCGGCCAAAAATAAAATAAATTAATTTTTAAAAATGATCAGACATAATAGCATTAGAACAAGTGTATAATACTGGGGATTTCAGAGGAGAGTCTTAGAATTAAGTTCCAGTAAAATATAAACTTGCGTAATGGTGATTAATATCTTTGCTCATTTTTTGAGGGTGGTTTGAAATATTTTCCACCAACACTAAGGGAAGTTGAAGGAAATAACAATGGTAAATTGTTCTAAATAACATAAGGGCAAGGACTAAAAGAAATACCAACTATACTGTGTTGTTATTGGGTAGATTCCATCATGCAGAGATGGGAAGGGAAAACCACAGAGTCATTTGCCTACACATTCCTCTCCCTAGTGCAAGTGGATATTGTTCTGTACCCCGTGGCAGGATTAGAAATACCGCCAGGGAACAAGTACACAAAGTTGCTATGGAAACCAGAATGCTTCAGCTCAGAGTTATTTACAGAGAACTTCCAGGATGATTGCATTCAATAAAATCAACTCTGTTTTGCTTCACTCTGTGCCAGTGCATCCCAATTCAAATATCTAGTTCTAAGGGTCCTTCCATGAGCTGTACTTGGATGACTATGGATTCAAGTATCAATGGATGGTGGTCACATTACAAAGTATAATTTATGTGTGGCAGTTTTGTATTATATGCTTGACGCTTGTTCACACTTGCCTCAACCATTGTCAAGTTTTCTGGTTTCCATAATAGAGCAACAGGTGGCTGTTGACTAATGCCACTGGCAGAGAAACATTTCCTCCAATGTAGCTGCTGTCAGTTTCACCGGATACTGTGGTACTGCGGGACTTCTCTCTCCACGTTCTCTCAACTCGCCTTTGAGGCTAGACAGTGACAGCTGCCTCTGGCCATCATTTTTGTCCTTAACTGTGAACTGGATTCTCCCAGCTATCCAATAGGATCTTTGAAAACAACTTCTTTCTTTCTTTTTTTGACAAAATGAGGATTTTCATAGCTTTTGAGGGATCTTTTGAACCATTTGATATTTCAGCAGATGAAACTGTGGAGGCTGTCAAGCTGATGATAAAGGTACATACTTTGTCCCTGAGCCACTAAGATGTGCATTAATTTTAAGTATGCAGTGAAGTTTAAACTGTACGTGGGTGCATTTTTAGCAAACAGGGGACTAAAACTATTTGAAAGTATCATTGTTTGCTTACATAATCGTTTGTTAGAAGATATTAACTCTGGAGGTGTTAGACAGGAAAATTCTCAGGGGAAAAAAAGTTTAGCTTATCTTTATGATATTTGTAGATTGTGTATTGGCCAGATAGTATTACTGAAATTCTTCACAAAAGGAGAAAAACAAGACACTAACTCTAGGCCAGGTAAGTGGAGCATACAGTTGTCAGATAGATGGCCTGTGTGATGAGCAAGCAACTATAAAGAACCAAAGGATTTTGGAGGTGGAGAGGACTTCTGGGCTACAGCCTCATTTTGCATTCAGGGAAAACTGAAGCTCAGATAGATTGACCATTTAACCTAGGATCACAGAGCCAGAATAAAAAATAATTTGGGTGCAGTACTTTTCTTACAAATTTCTTATAAATACTCACTATAAAATGGAAAATTAAGACAAATATTTAGGAACTGACCATCAAATGGTATTTAACTTGGAGATGATTTATTCCCATTTACTAAGGATCATTTACTGAATCATAGTTACATGATATATAGTAAATTACTATGATCCCTAAAATCTAGATCTTCTAACACAGAAGCTCTTAATCTTTATATATCATGGATCCCTTTGGCAGTCTGGTGAAGCCTATGGACTCCTTCTCAGAATGTCTTTAAATGCATAAAATAAAATACATGCTCCCAGAAAAAGAAACCAGTTATACTGAAATACAATTTCAAAAAATTAAAAAACAAATTGTGATATTGTGACCTGTGGGTTTCCTTATTAACACATTAACAAGTGTTTGCAGTGTATCTCATAACTATTACAATTTCAAAGGAGATCAGTATAAATAATATTTTGAGGTATCTGCAACAACAATGATGGGATATGAAAATATCTGTGATTTCTATTGGTGACAAAGTCACAGGAACAGTCAATTACTGCTACTTTAGCTTGTTGTCTATATACATAAGCAAAATCCCAATTTTATTTGAAGTTAATAAAAACCAAATGTAGTTTTTTGCCACCTAAGTTCTAACCATCAACTTTTGGGGATGTCTAAAGACTTCAGATTAAGAACCCGTGTCTAATACTTCCTCCTTCTGTCCCAATTTTATGATACTCAGTGGAAAATGTAAAAAATAAGAGATTACATTGCTGGTCTAGTAATGTAGAGATATGCTGTTTTCATAATATGCTATTGATTTTTAAGGATTATTTCCACATTCCTCTCTCTGAAGATGAACAAGCCAGGAGGTATCTGGAGCTGATGTACGCTGGAGCAGCCCTAAAGGACAGCTGGAGTCTTACTGATGTTGGAATATCTTTTTGTTCAACTCTCAAATGCTTTGTTAAGGTATGACAGATGATCAGAGTAACAATTTGTCCAAGATGTCTACCTCATTTCAGAAAAAGTTATGAAGAATTCAACCAAAGTAGTTCACAATGTAGGAAGAGGTTTTCTCTTCTTGCCTTCCCCTCTCTTCCACTTGCATAACTAGACTTAGGCACAATTTGTGCTGTAAGGGGAAATAAGGCATGGAGACTGGATAGAGCTCCCTTTGTTTACTCTTTCTCTCCCTTCCCATCTCTATCCCCCTTGTTGCCTGCCCCAAAACAGTCATCGCAGAGAAACCCATAAACCAATATAAGATCAAGGCCAAGGGGCTGATCTGGAATACTGATGTGGGAGAAAGAAGATTAGGTCACTTCCATGGCCTTACAATGGATTACGGGAATGAGGAAAGGGAAGAAATTCTCAGTAACAATAAGAATGAAATGGCAGGATCTACATTCAAATCCAACAACGCAGCCATTCATGAATTACCTGTACGTATAACAGAGACAGTATTTTCCATTTATACTGTCCTTAATCAGTGGTGCTTAATTTGGGGTCCATGGCTGGCTTTAAGAACAAAACCCTAAAACTGCAAAATATGCAAAATTATGTACCTGGAGACTTTCTGGGTGAAAGATCCTTAACTTTTGACAATTTCTCAAAGAGACAGGTAGCCTAAAGGGTATTAAGAGCTGTTCTCTAGGATAGAAATAGTATTCAGTACTGGTTCTCTACCCCATATGAAAACACGAGCCTCAAGGAACTTAGTAAAGTACATATTTTCTGCTAAACGGGACACTTATTTTCTCATGGTTAGCATTAAAAAAAGTTTATGGTAGCTAAAGCTAACTCTTTTTCTTTTCATATATTTTACTGATTGACTAAGTGGGAAGTCTATTTTTTAAAGGAATTTTCTAAAATATTTATTATTTATTAAGTAGTAAAGATAAGTCACAGAAAAAAAAACATTGTATGATCCCATTTATGTAAATAAAAAGGCCATATTTTATACATGTTTTTAATGTCTTATAAGCATTTATTCATGTATTTTTAAAATCTTTTTATTATGCTTTTTTAGATACATTTTTAAAGTTTATTTTTTATTGGGATAACATTGGTTTATAACACTACATTACATATCTTTCATGTGTACAGTATTATATTTCTACTTCTTTATACTCTACAACATGCTCACCACTAGAAATTTAGTTTCCAACCATCTCCATACAGTTGATCCCCTTTACCCATCTTGTCCTCCTCCCACCACCCCTTCCCCTCTGCTAACCACTACTCTGTTCTCTATATCAATGTTTTGGTTTGGTTTGTTCAATTTTTTGTGTTAGTTTACTTGTTTTTTATATTCCACGTATAAATGAAATCATATGGTATTTGTCTTTCTCCGTCTAACTTATTTCACTTAGCATAAATTCCTCTAGGTCCATCATGTTGTCACAAATGGCAAGATTTAATCATTTTTAAGCCTGAGTAGTTCCGTTGTGTATATATATATATACACGTTGTGTGTGTATATATACATACACATACACACCACATCTTCTTTATCCATTTGTTCATTGATGGGCATTTATGTTGTTTCCATATCTTGGCTATGGTAAATGATGCTGCAGTGAACATAGGGGTGCATATATCTTTTTGAATTACTGTTTTGCTCTGTGGAATCTTTTTAGTTTGTTGTAGTACCATTTGTTTTCCTTGCCTGAGGAGACATATCTAGAAAGATATTGCTAAGACCAATGTCAAAATGCATACTGCCTATGTTCTCTTCTATTGCATTTTATGGTTTCAGGTCTTACATTTAAGTCTTTAATCTATTTTGAGTTGATTTTTGTGTATGGTATGAGATATTGATCTAGTGTCTTTCCTTTTGCTTTCTTTTTTTTTAATGTGGCTATCCAGTTTTCTCAGCAACATTTATTGAAGAGACTATCCTTTCTCCATTGTACGTTCTTTGCTCCTTTCTTGTAAGTTAATTGTCCATGTATGTGTGGGTTTATTTTGGAGCTCTCAATTCTGTTCCATTAATCTATATATCTGTTGTTCTGCCAATACCATGCCATTTTTATTACTATGGCTTTGTAATATAGTTTGAAATCAGAGCGTGTGATACCTTCAGCTTTGTTCTTTTTTCTCAAAATTGCTTTGGCTATTCAGGGTCTTCTGTGGTTCCATATAAATTTTAGGGTTTTTTTGTTCTATTTCTGTGAAAAATGTCCTTGGGATCTTGATAAGGATTGCATTGAATCTGTAGATTGTTTTTATGGACATTTTAACAATGTTGCTTCTTACAGTCACTAAGCATGGCATATCTTTCCATTTCTTTGTGCCTTCTTCAGTTTCATTCAACAATGTCTTATAGTTTTCAGTGTACAGGTCTTTCACCTCCTTGGTTAAATTTATTCCTAGGTATTTTATTCTTTGCGTTGTGATTGTAAATGGGATTGTTTTCTTAATTTCTCTTTCTGCTAGCTCATTGTTACCATCTAGAAATGCAACAGATTTTTGAAGGTTGATTTTGTACCCTGCAATTTTGTTTATTATTTCTAATAGTTTTTTGGTGGAGTCTTTAGGGTTTTCTCTATATAAAATCATGTCATCCATAAATAGTGACAGCTTTACATCTTCCTTTCCAATTTGAATGCCTTTCCTTTCTTTTTCTTGCTTAATTGCTCTGGCTGGAACTTCCCAATATGTTGAATAAGAGTGGCAAGCGTGGGCATCCTTGTCTTGTTCCTGATTTTAGAGGTATTATTTTTAGGTTCCTGAAAAATGTCTAGTTATCAAAAAAGGAAATAAAAACAATTCTAATTTCTTCTGCTTTTCTCTCTCCGATACTCAGAAAATTGTAGTATAATACTTTTTTAAGCAGACCTAAATTCTATGTCATTTCTTAAATGTCTCATGTCTTTAAATATGTATATACATACTGTGTTTTTGTTACTGTACAGTATAAACCCTCTAAAATTTCCTGGAATTCTCCAACACCAATAATGATGTTCAAGACATTTTTGTTGCTTGCTTACTTGGAGATAGTGGTATAAGATCAATACTAATATTTGGCTTTTTTGGGTTTTTTTAAAATTAATACTAATCTTTTATTTGTTTATTTATTTTTATATTTATTTTTGGCTGTGTTGAGTCTTCATTTCTGTGTGAGGGCTTTCTCTAGTTGCGGGAAGCGGGGGCCACTCTTCATCATGGTGCGCGGGCCTCTTCACTATAGCGGCCTCTCTTGTTGCGGAGCACAGGCTCCAGATGCGCAGGCTCAGTAGTTGTGGCTCACGGGCCTAGTTGCTCCGCGGCATATGGGATCTTCCCAGACCAGGGCTCGAACCCGTGTCCCCTGCATTAGCAGGCAGATTCTCAACCACTGCGCCACCAGGGAAGCCCCAATACTAATACTTGAAATAGCTAGAGGAATCTAATTGAACCATAGCTATTCAGGGATGTAGACAAAGTGTGTTAAGAGTATGAATAGAATACTTTTACTCAACTAAGCACTGACTTCATTTTATTATTTAAAAATTTTTTAATTTATTTTTGAGCAGGTAGTACAGTCACATGGTGCTCAATTCCAGTGGCACAGCAGGATACACAGTAAAAAGCTCTCTCTCCTACCTCTGGCCCCCAATCTTCCTCCCCAAAGTAACCTGTGTTCATAGTTTTACTTACAAAAATATTTCATAACTTCTGCCAATTAAGCATCACCTGTCACAGTGATGCAAGCTGCCTTTGCACTGACCTCTAACCTTTCCCTGGAGTTCTAAACTGCTAATGACAGAACAGAATGTAGACGTAAAAGACTATTCCAGAAAGCCCAGGCAGAATATAATTATGAGTCACAGGGCTGGCCAACATGAAGGGTTTAATTAAAAACTCTCAAGTTCCATGGAATTTTTACCGATCTTCATCTTCACCTTCTCTGGCAGAATCACATTTAGTGAATTTCTTATCACTAGTTTTGGGAAGGAAAATAATATCTTGAATCTGAAGGAAGAGAATTACCTGCAAAGCCATAAATACTGGTTTCCATCCTAACTCAGTTCCTGTTAAATTAGATGATATAACAGGCCTATTTCAAAAGTCCACACTATTCACTGTTTATGTATGATAACGTCCAAACTGGGTTTGTAACAACAAAAATACTTTATGAAAATGTCTCTTGCCTCAAAGAATGAAGTCATATCAACTCTATACTGTTTGATCTATCTTAGGTAACCAAAGACTACCTTCCAAGTCATATTATTGCTTTATTGCATAATTAGATGCATACAAACTTAAGTAGTACTTTCCCTATCTAACTATGTTACTTCATGCAATTAGTTCCATTTTCTGAGAATCTAGGAAAGCTAGAGTCTCAATTTATTTTGGTACAAGTTAGAAATAGCATGATATAAACCAAAAACTTGGCAAGTAAGCAATTTTTTCTTTTTAAAAAGATGTAAGTAGATACCATGTGTCATGAAATCAATCCAGACTATTTGGTTTCTTAATTGCACTTATATTTTTGTATGGATTACAAGGTTTTGCTTGTGTGAAGAGCGGGAAAGACGTTAGATAAATGGAGGTGTTTTATTCTAAATAGTCAATAGGTTTTCCAGTTTCTCTGCTCATTACACTTTCTCCTTTAATGGTAATGTAGACACATTTGGAAAAGTGAATGGGGGATGACATAAGAATAGTAGGGAAAGAACATTGCCTTAATTTTTCTTTCTTTGGAAAAGAACTCCTACAGAAACCACAAGAAATATTTTCTCTGGCATGTATCGCCATGTTCTATTAGCACAGGTTTCAGCCCTGCCCATTCATTGCTGATGCTGTTGCAGTGTTCTGTAAACCACACATGAGGCATTGCAAAGGCCTGGGTCACTGTGTGGCATGCAGAGGTGCTATCGCCATTTACCTCCTTCATTCTAACCTGTGTAATTGTGGAAACTATTGCTTGAGTTTTGTTCATTGTTGTCACCAGTGCCTAGAATAATACCTGGCACACAGTAGGCTCTCCATAAATATGTGTTGAGTCAATGAGTTGATGAAGGCTTGAGGGATGAAGTAGGAAAATAAACAAGAAGGTATATGATTGTTGTGAGAAACGTCATAGGTATTGAGATGCATTTCAGGGTTTGGGTTCCCTCCCTTGCTGTGACATCTCTCCTCCCCTTCTACCTTCGAGGCAAAGTGCTCCAGTCTTAGTGCTTTTCCCTATCCAGCACCAGGGTTCTTAGGCTGCAAGCAGCAGAAAGGAACCTGGACAATTAAAGAGGAAAACAAACATATAAGAAAGGTTATTGTGTAGTTCACAGTCTTGACAGGAAGATTAGAGAATTGGGCTCAGAGATTATGCAGCCAGAAATAATTTCTAAATCATGACCCACAACTAGTCCAGGAAGGCCCCCGCTGCAGCCGCCCTAGAGCCCTCAAAGCAGACACTGGACGCAGCTGCCAGCCCTGTTGCCAGGCCAGCAGTGCTTCAGATCTGCCACTGCCAGGGAAGAGTCCCTGCGTCTGCTGCTTCTCTGCCTTCCTGGCTCCGAATTCAAAGTGGAGGTGGATGGGGTGGCTTGACTGGGCAGCACCCTGGTCACACATCTGGGTCGCACAGCAAAGGGGGCTGAGAAGCAACCATCTGGCAGGTTGTGTCTTCTAAAATGTGAGGAAGACTCAGTCTCCCTAACACTGTTGTTGTTTTTTTTCACCGCACTGCATGGCTTATGGGATCTCACCAGGGATTGAACCCGGGCCACAGCAGTGAAAGCCCGAAATCCTAACCACTAGGCCACCAGGGAACTCCCTCCCTAACACTCTTTATGGCTTCCCTGCCTCCTTCTATCACAATACTTCCACCAACCAAGGGCTGTGGTTAAAACTTAGTCAATTCTTTCTGGCATCCTTGGAAAGTTGTTTTATGGTGAAAGAGTGTGTTATTTGTGGCACCACTGAGTAGATGTCTATCAGACAAATTGGAGAAGTTTGAACTATACTAGTAGGTCTAAAATTGATTCAAAATCATATACATTTTAGCTTTCAAAAGGCACTTTTAAAACACCAAAATCTAGGGATGTCCCTGGTAGTGCAGTTGTTAAGAATCCAACTGCCAATGAGGACACGGGTTTGAACCCTGGTCCGGGAAGATCCCACATGCTGCAGAACAACTAAGCCCAAGAGCCACAACTACTGAGCTTGTGCTCTAGAGCCCACGAGCCACAACTACTGAGCCCACACGCCACAACAACTGAAGCCAGTGTGCCTACAGCCCGTGCTCCACAACAGGAGAAGCCAACGCAATGAGAAGCCCACGCACCACAGTAAAGAGTAGCCCCCACTCGCCGCAACTAAAGAAAGCCTGCACACAGCACCGAAGACCCAACGCAGCCAAATAAATAAATTTATAAAAAAATAAAACACCAAAATCTATGAGACGCATATGTGAACTTAGATTTTAAACACAACTTAAACACAAAAACATGTATAAACATGCTCCTTAAAATGTATAATTTACAAATAAAAACATGTTTCTAAATAAAATGGCTATTTTTTCCTAAACTTAAAGCCTTAAAGAATAGTATATAAAGAATTTGGTGGAGAATTCCCTGGCAGTCCAGTGGTTAGGACTCCATGTTCTTACTGCTGAGGGCCGGGGTTCAATCCCTGGTCAGAACCTGTGGGGAGCTAAGATCCTGCAAGTCATGAGGCATGGCCGGGGGTGAAAAAAAAATAAAAATTTGTTGAGGAAAGTTGTTTCAATTCACTGTCCTAGACTCCAAGTATAACTTCTCCAGAATGACAGTCATACAAAAGGAGAAGTTCATGAGGCTAAGATGTTTATGAAGACATCTCAACTTGCAGTTTAACAAAAACAAACATTATTTCCCCTTTTGGTCTACTCTGGAACAGTAGGGACATGTTTCTGCTTATTTGGTGCAGCAACTCCAAAATAGCAAAATATATTAAAAAAAAAAAAAAGAGGAACCAAGATGGCGGACTAGAAGGACGTGTTCTCACTCCCTCTTGTGAGAACACCAGAATCACAACTAGCTGCTGGACAATCATCAACAGGAAGACACTGGAACTCACCAAAAAAGATAACCCACATCCAAAGACAAAGGAGAAGCCACAATGAGATGGTAGGAGGGGTGCAATCACAGTAAAATCAAATCCCATAACTGCTGGATGGGTAACTCACAGACTGCAGAACACTTATACCACAGAAGTTCACCCACCGGAGTGAAGGTTCTGAGCCCCACATCAGGCTTCCCAATCTGGCATTCCGGCAATGGAAGGAATTCCTAGAGAATCAGACTTTGAAGGCTAGTGGGACTTCGACAGGGCTGGGGGAAACAGAGACTCCACTCTTGGAGGGCACACACAAAGTAGTGTGCACATCAGGACCCAGCAGAAGGAGCAGTGACCCCAGGGAAGACTGAACCACACCTACCTGCTAGGGTTGGAGGGTCTCCTGCAGTGGCAGACAGTGGCTGTGGCTGACCGTGGGGACAAGGACACTGGCAGCAGAAGTTCTGGGAAGTATTCCTTGGCGTGAGCCCTCCCAGTGTCCGCCACTAGCCCCACCAAAGAGCCCAGTTGGGTCCAGCATTGGGTTGCCTCAGGCCAAACAACCAACAGGGAGGGAAGCCAGCCCCACCCATCAGCAGTCAAGCAAATTAAAGTTTTACTGAGCTCTGCCCACCAGAGCAACAGTCAGCTCTACCCACCACCAGTCCCTCCCAACAGGAGACTTGCACAAGCCTCATAGATAGCCTCATCCACCAGAGGGCAGACAGCAGAAGCAAGAAGAACTACAATCCTGCAGCCTGTGTAACAAAAACCACATTCACAGAAAGACAGACAAGATGAAAAGGCAGAGGGCTATGTACCAGATGAAGGAACAAGATAAAACCCCAGAAAAACAACTAAATGAAGTGGAGATAGGCAAGCTTACAGAAAAAGAATTCAGAATAATGATAGTGAAGATGATCCAGGACCTCGGAAAAAAAATGGAGGCAAAGATCGAGAAGATGCAAGAAATGTTTAACAAAGACCTAGAAGAATTAAAAAACAAACAAACAGAGATGAACAATACAATAACTGAAATGAAAACTACACTAGAAGGAATCAATAGCAGAATAACTGAGGCAGAAGAACAGATAAGTGACCTGGAAGACAGAATGGTGGAATTCACTGCTGTGGAACAGAATAAAGAAAACAGAATGAAAAGAAAAGAAGACAGCTTAAGAGACCTCTGGGACAACATTAAATGCAACAACATTCACATTTTAGGGGACCCGGAAGGAGAAGGGAGAGAGAAAGGACCCGAGAAAATATTTGAAGAGATTATAGTCAAAAACTTCCCTAACATGGAAATGAAATAGCCACCCAAATCCAGGAAGGGCAGAGAGTCCCATACAGGATAAACCCAAGGAGAAACATGCCGAGACACATAGTAATCAAACTGGCAAAAATTAAAGACAAAGAAAAATTATTGAAAGCAGCCAAGGGAAAAACGAAAAATAACATACAAGGGAAAACCATAAGGTTAACAGCTGATTTCTCAGCAGAAACTCTACAAGCCAGAAGGGAGTGGCATGATATACTTAAAGTGATGAAAGGGAAGAACCTACAACCAAGATTACTCTACCCAACAAGGAACTCATTCAGGTTCGATGGAGAAATCAATAGCTTTACAGACAAGCAAAAGCTAAGAGAATTCAGCACCACCAAATCAGCTCTACAACAAATGCTAAAGGAACTTCTCTAAATGGGAAACACAAGAGAAGAAAAGGACTTACAAAAACAAACCCAAAACAATTAAGAAAATGGTCACAGGAACATACATATCGATAACTATCTTAAATGTGAATGGATTAAATGCTCCAACCAAGAGACACAGGCTTGCTGAATGGATACAAAAACAAGACCCATCTATATGCTGTATACAAGAGACCCACTTCAGACATAGGGACACATACAGACTTAAAGTGAGGGGATGGAAAAAGATATTCAATGCAAATAGAAATCAAAAGAAAGCTGGAGTAGCAATACTCATATCAGATAAAATAGACTTGAAAATAAAGAATGTTACAAGAGACAAGGAAGGACACTACATAATGATCAAGGGATCAATCCAAGAAGAAGATATAACAATTATAAATATATATGCACCTAACATAGGAGAATCTCAATCTCAAAAGGCAACTGCTAATAGCTCTAAAAGAGGAAATCGACAGTAACACTATAATAGTGGGGGACTTTAACACCTCACTCACAACAATGGACAGATCATTCAAAATGAAAATTAATAAGGAAACACAAGCTTTAAATGACACAATAGACCAGATAGGTTTAATTGATATTTATAGGACATTCCATCCAAAAACAGCAGATTACACTTTCTTCTCAAGTGCCCACGGAACATTCTCCAGGATAGATCACATCTTGGGTCACAAATCAAGCCTCAGTAAATTTAAGAAAATTGAAATCATATCAAGCATCTTTTCTGACCACAACGTTATGAGATTAGAAATGAATTACAGGGAGAAAAATGTGAAAAATACAAGCACATGGAGGCTAAACAATACATTACTAAATACCAAGAGATCACTGAAGAAATCAAAGAGGAAATCAATAAATATCTAGAGACAAATGACAGTGAAAACATGATGATCCAAAACCTATGGGATGCAACAAAAGCAGTTCTAAGAGGGAAGTTTATAGCTATGCAAACCTACCTCAAGAAACAAGAAAAATCTCAAATAAACAATCTAACCTTACACCTAAAGGAACTAGAGAAAGAAGAACAAACAAAACCCAAAGTTAGCAGTAGGAAAGAAATCATAAACAAGAGCAGAAAAAAATGAAATAGAAACAAAGAAAACAATAGCAAAATTCAATAAAACTAAAAGCTGGTTCTTTGAGAAGATAAACAAAATTGATAAACCATTGGCCAGACTCATCAAGAAAAAGAGGGAGAGGACTCAAATCAATAAAATTAGAAATAAAAAAGGAGAAGTTACAACAGACACCGCAGAATACAAAGCATCCTACAAGACTACTACAAGCAACTCTATACCAATAAAATGGACAACTCGGAAGAAATAGACAAATTCTTAGAAAGGTGTAACCTTCCAAGAATGAACCAGGAAGAAAGAGAAAATATGAACAGACCAGTCACAAGTAATGAAATTGAAACTGTGATTAAAAATCTTCCAACAAACAAAAGTCCAGGACCAGATGGCTTCACAGGTGAATTCTATCGAACATTTAGAGACGAGCTAACACCCATCCTTCTCAAACTCTTCCAAAAAATTGCAGAGGGAGGAACACTCCCAAACTCATTCTATGAGGCCACCATCACCCTGATACCAATACCAGACAAAGATACTACAAAAAAAGAAAACTACAGACCAGTATCACTCATGAATATAGATGCAAAAATCCTCAACAAAATACTAGCAAACAGAATCCAACAACACATTAAAAGGATCATACACCATGATCACGTGGGATTTATCCCAGGGATGCAAGGATTCTTCAATATACATAAATCAATCAATGTGATACAGCATATTAACAAATTGAAGAATAAAAACCATATGATCATCTCAATAGATGCAGAAAAATCTTCTGACCAAATTCAACACCCATATGATAAAAACTCTCCAGAAAGTGGGCATAGAGTGAGCCTACCTCAATATAATAAAGGCCATATACGACAAACCCACAGCAAACCTCATCCTCAATGGTGAAAACCTGAAAGCATTTCCTCTAAGATCAGGAACAAGACAAGGATGTCCACTCTCACCCGTATTATTCAACATAGTTTTGGAAGTCCTAGCCACGGCAATCAGAGAAGAAAAAGAAATAAAAGGAATACCAATTGGAAAAGAAGTAGTAAAATTGCCACTGTTTGCAGATGACATGATACTATACATAGAGAATCCTAAAGATGCCACCAGAAAAATACTAGAGCTAATCAATGAATTTAGTAAAGTTGCAGGATACAAAATTAATGCACAGAAAACTCTTGCATTCCTATACACTAATGATGAAAAATCTGAAAGAGAAATTATGGAAACACTCCCATTTACCATTGCAACAAAAAAGAATAAAATACTTAGGAATAAACCTACCGAGGGAGACAAAAGACCTGTATGCAGAAAACTATAAGACACTGATGAAAGAAATTAAAGATGATACCAACAGATGGAGAGATATACCATGTTCTTGGTTGGAAGAATCAATATTGTGAAAATGACTATACTACCCAAAGCAATCTACAGATTCAATGCAATCCCTATCAAATTACCAATGGCATTTTTTACAGATCTAGAACAAAAAATCTTAAAATTTGTATGGAGATACAAAAGACCCCGAATAGCCAAAGCAGTCTTGAGGGAAAAAAACGGAGCTGGAGGAATCAGACTCCCTGACTTCAGACTATACTACAAAGCTACAGTAATCAAGACAATATGGTACTGACACAAAAACAGAAACATAGATCAAGGGAACAAGATAGAAAGCCCAGAGGTAAACCCACGCACCTATGGTCAACTAATCTATGACAAAGGAGGCAAAGATATACAACGGAGAAAAGACAGTCTCTTCAATAAGTGGTGCTGGGAAAACTGGACAGCTACGTGTAAATGAATGAAATTGGAACAATCCCTAACACCATACACAAAAATAAACTCAAAATGGATTAGAGACCTAAATGTAAGACCGGACACTATAAAACTCTTAGAGGAAAACATAGGAAGAACACTCTTTGATATTAATCACAGCAAGATCTTTTTTTTTTTAATTTTTTTTTTTGTGGTACGTGGGCCTCTCACTGTTGTGGCCTCTCCCATTGTGGAGCACAGGCTCCAGACGCACAGGCTCAGCAGCCATGGCTCACGGGCCCAGCTGCTCAGTGGCATGTGGGATCCTCCCAGACCGGGGCACGAAGCCGTGTCCCCTGCATTGGCAGGTGGACCTTCAACCACTGTGCCACCAGGGAAGCCCAGCAAGATCTTTTTTGACCCACCTCCTAGAGAAATGGAAATGAAAACAAAAATAAATAAATGGGACCTAATGAAACTTCAAAGCTTTTGCACAGCAAAGGAAACCATAAACAAGACGAAAAGACAAACCTCAGAATGGGAGGAAATACTTGCCAACGGACAAAGGATTAATCTCCAAAATATATAAACAGCTCATGCAGCTCAATATTAAAAAAACAAACAATCCAATCCAAAAATGGGCAGAAAACCTAAATAGGCATTTCTCCAAAGAAGATATACAGATGGCCAAGAAGCACATGAAAAGCTGCTCAGCATCACTAATTATTAGAGAAATGCATATCAAATCTACAATGAGGTATCACCTCACACCGGTTAGAATGGGCATTATCAGAAAATCTACAACAACAAATTCTGGAGAGGGTGTGGAGAAAACGGAACCCTCTTGCACTGTTGGTGGGAATGTAAATTGATACTGCCACTATGGAGAACAGTATATGTAGGTTCCTTAGAAAACTAAAATAGAATTACCATATGATCCAGCAATCCCACTACTGGGCATGTACACAGAGAAAACCATAATTCAAAGAGACACATGCACCCCAATGTTCATTGCAGCACTGTTTACAATAGCCAGGTCATGGAAGCAACCGAAATGCCCATCGAAAGACAAATGGATAAAGAAGATGAGGTACATATATACAACGGAATATTACTCAGCCATAAAAAGAATGAAATTGGGTCATTTGTAGAGACGTGGATGGATCTAGAGACTGTCATACAGAGTGAAGTAAGTCAGAAAGAGAAAAACAAATATCGTATATTAACGCATATATGTGGAACCTAGAAAAATGGTACAGATGAACCGGTTTACAGGGCAGAAGTTGAGACACAGATGCAGAGAACAAACGTATGGACACCAAGGGGGGAAAGTGGCGGGGGTGATGGTGGTGGTGGTGTGATGAATTGGGCGTTTGGGATTGACAGGTATACACTGCTGTGTATAAAATTGATGACTAATAAGAACCTACTGTATAATAAAATAATAAAAGTTTTTAAAAAAGCATTTTTGAAAGATACTGTGGTTTTCAAAACTTGCATTACCTTCTCTTTTATGTCTCCTTAATTTTTCCTACTTAATGCACATGTATGTATTTACAGTGAGTTTGCATTTATTTTTTTTTTGTTTGTTTTAATTATTTTATTTGGCTGTGTCGGGTCTTAGTTGCAGCCTGCAGGATCTTCATTGTGGCATGCAGGATCTTTTTAGTTGCGACATGTGGGATTTGGTTCCCTGACCAGGGATCAAATCCAGGCTCCCTGATTTGGGAGTGGGGTGTCTTAGCCACTGGACCAGGAGGGAAGCCCCCTGCATTTATTTTTTGAAAACAAAAGTGGAATTATTACCATGCAATAGATCTATGTATTTTTTTTTAATTGAAAAGTCAGAAACTTTGTATGTATCTCCTACCATGGTGTCTTGGTTTGTTTGTAAAGCAGAAAATCTAATTTTACATTTGTCCAACAATGATTTGTTTATGGGATTGCTTATTTAATAGCATCTGACTGTCTTGGGTATAACTACCAGTGTTCCCCCATTCAGAACGTTTGGGGAGGGGTATCACATAGATAGATGCCTTTTTTTAAATAGATAAGGTGAGTTAGCAAGTTGCTGGTAATCAACAGCTATCTGCTCATTCTCTGTATAAGCAACAGGAAGAAGTGTCACCAACTGGTGTGCCACACTAGAACTTAAAATGGGTTTCCCACAAAAACAAGGTTTATAAAATGGTGAATATATAGCGTTAAAATAGTACAATGAGAACTATGTTCCAGATATGTTATGAATTATTTATTCGATACATATTTATGGACAGTCTGCTCTGTACCAGGTACTATTCTAGGCACTGGGTGACAACAATGAACAAAACTCAAGCAATAGCTTCCACAATAACACGGATTAGAATGAAGGCGGCAAACGTTTATTCATATTCTGGGAAGCATCTTTTCAACTTATTTTTCTAACATCAAATAGTAGTTAGTTAACTGTTGAGGGTGACTTGAGCCTTTGCTGCTTTGATTGCATGTTACACATTTAATTCTAAATATAAATTAGAACCTATACCAAGGGCTAACTTTAGGGAAATCAGAGTAATCATAATAGAAATAAGGAGCAACTATTACATAAAATATAATTTTTCTCTCGTCCTCACTATCTTTTTATTCACCTTTCATAGCAATTTCTTCCTGCCCATATATACCCCATGGATTAGGTCAGGCAGATACCTGCCTTAATGGAGCCACAGGAAAACATGAGCATGGTGAAAGGGAAAGGGTGAATCCTCACGTCCTTTCAATTTTTATTGAGTGGATTTACGAGAAGCTGTTGAGGAAAACTGTCCTAAGCACTTTAAATTCAGCCAGCAGCTCAGCTGGCTAATGGCTTTATGCTCAGCAGAAGATATGGGAACCTCTCCCAGTGACCTGAGTCACTGAAATGGACCCCAGGTCAGAGCACTGCAGCCTAAACTTTCATCAATAACACTACGTACTCCTTCAAAGCTCTTTCAAAGAGATCCGCATGTTGATCACATTCTGGCAATGTGTTATCTGGTAGGTGGGGGATGAATTTAATGTATTATAAACTTGAAGCAGGGAGGGGTCCCTGCAGAAACCCTAGACGAATTTGATGGGAGAAAAGGGGAGGGTAACGGGCGGGACAAGGGAGCCGTGACTGGCTGGAGTCCCCTGGAGGAACCTGGAGGCCAGGGCTCTGCTTCTCAGTTTTGCTCAAGGTCCCACGTTACTCTTACCGGAGCCCTCGGTGGCAGCTCTCGGCGCTCACATCTGCCACACGAGCAGCGCACTAAAGAAAAACATGATCGTCCTGAGTCCACTAAAGAGGAAGTAAAGCCAGTTTCTTTTTTGTTGTTGTTGTTAGAAAATTGAAAATTTTAATAACCTTCCCTCCCTTCCCATTCTCCCCCTTTGCTGTGTTTTTGGTTTTAGTTTGATTGCTTTAACTGTTAACAAAAGAAAAAATACTTTCCCAAACTTTTCTTCTTAACTCTTCCAGATATCTCAGTTCCACCTGCTTTCTTATTTAGATTCCAAAACAAAAGGAACAAAGGAACCTTTTTTCACTTACATCTAGTACTTCCCTTTTTAAATAGTAAAAGTAAATACACATGGTTATTAAAAAAAAAAAAGAAAAAAGTCAAACCATACAGACAAGGAAGACCATAAAATGATAAGCAAAACTCTCCTCCCACCCTGAGCTCAGTTCCACTCCCCAGAGATAACCTCATAGAAATAATTTTTTCAGTTGACTGAGGTTTAGAATCCACAGTATTGCCAAATTAAAGTGCAGCATGATGGAGGAGTTGTTTCTAAACTAACACCTCCGTAAGCACAGTGTGGATATAAATTCTCCCCACTCCTCTTGTGTATCTGGGTCCGTAGACTAAGAAGTAAGAAGGGACTCAAAGCCCTGCCATGTCTCCCTCACTTTTCTCAAAGAAGGAAGACTCATAAATTTCCTCAGGACAGAAGCGTGAGACTCAGACCAGAAGTCAGAGAACTTAACTGGCCTTTGCTTTCATCCTTAGCACCCATGTTGTGGGAGCTAGAGGCACTCAGAGCCACGTTCCAAGATGTTTGTCCCTTGTCCCAACCCCCAGACAGTGCTTATTTCTGAGTTCCCTTCTTTTCTCTTCCCTTAGGAAGAAGAAAAGCCCACTCTCTGCCTGTTCAGTGCTGTGACCCAAGAGACAATGCCCATAATGGAGAGCATTTCCCTTCTTGGTAAAAAAGTGTCTGGGAAAAAAAAAAAAAAAAAAGTGTCTGATCTGAGAACACTGATAGCTCTGAGATGTGGATTCCCTGTGAGTGTCTTCTGTCTTCGGACCCCAGAGGGACTGGAGATGTACGACTGCAACACGCTCAGGGACTACCAGACAGACCTCGGTACCGCCCACTATATGTGATAGCAGCTACTACTCAGCACTCAGGTTCTTTGATACCAGACTCACAACAGAAGGAGGAGTTGTTTCTAAACTAAAACCTCTGTAGGCGCAGTGTGGATGTAAATTATCAAAACCCCTCTTTGGTGTCTGGGTCTGTAGGCTAAGAAATAAGAATGGTCACATACCCCTGCCATGTCTTGTTCTCTCTGCTCAAAGCAAGAGGACTTGTTAATATCCTCAGGATAGAAGACCAGGACTCAGATCTGTTTATATTTTTCTCTTTCAAAATATATTTCGAGCATATATAGAAGCAAGTTCTAGTAGATATTCTTTTTCCTCTTTTTAATGCAAGTGGTAGCATATGATACATATTGTTTGAACCTTGCTTTATGCGAACTCATTTTGAAATATTGTCAGTTATATTAAACAATCTTTTAATTGAACAGTATGAAGCCAATACTGTGCAGGCCAAACAGGTGCCTCAGTGAGCACCCTTCATCCCTGATGGACAGATTACAGCCTCTCTTTAAATACTGTACTTCAGTCATGTCTGCTGCAGCCATACATTATTAAGCCAAACTCAAAGGACCGTCAGATTTGTTTTAACCATATTGGCAAATGGTTCAAACTTTATAGAGATTCTTGCTTGAGGTGAATAAGTTTTTGCTGACAGCACATCTTTAGGCAACATTGTGCTATAACATTTGCTGCAATGGAATTTGATTTCTCCCAACTTATAATCGGGCCTGTAGACATCCATGAATTAAGCAGTTTTGCTTTTTATAACTGCTAAATTTGCATTTATTGTTACTTTCCTGACTATTATGTTTGCTTATTCTTTCATGTTATTTTTAACTGAGGCTCTCAAAACTTTGGTATCAATTACCATCCCTGTTTTTTTTTTTTTTTTTTTTTTTTGCGGTACGCGGACCGCTCACTGTTGTGGTCTCTCCCGTTGCGGAGCACAGGCTCCGGACGTGCAGGCTCAGTGGCCATTGCTCACGGGCCCAGCCGCTCCGTGGCATGTGGGATCTTCCCGGAGCGGGGTACAAACCCGCGTCCCCTGCATCGGCAAGCGGACTCTCAACCACTGCGCCACCAGGGAAGCCCCACCATTCCTGTTTTTGATCAGAGGAAGTGATGTTCTAGCAGTCGTCCTCAGAGTATCTTACTGTAAACACATATCTGCTCTGTGTGCTTGCTGGGGGATCAGCCCTGCACAGAACATGGTGGCAGCTGATTTAAGTAAGGGTACACAAGTGGCATTTGTCTTCGAGCAACTTATGACCTAGTTATTTAATGAAATGCCAAAGGATAAATGAGAAAACGAAGGTGACTGTTCTTCAGGCCTGTGCTGCTCAGATCATGATGTGACATTTTAGAGCACGAAGAGAATTTAGAAATGGCTTGGCCCAACATCTAATTTTGGTTTCTGGTCGTGCGCACGCCATGTGGGATCTTAGCTCCCCCACCAGGGTGGAACCCATGCCCCCTGCAGTGGAAGTGTGGAGGCCTAACCACTGGACCGCCAGGGAAGTCCCCCAACCCCTAATTTTTACAGATATAAAGACAGCAAAAAGGTTCTGAATGGTTAAATGACTTGCTCAGGGTGTGTCAAGGATAACGCCCCTTAAAATGACCCTCTAGGAAAGAGGTTTTTCAGATGTAAGGTTAGAGGCTCCAGCATGACCTGGGTAGATGGCTTTGGTCACCATGAGAACATAGGGCATGGGAGGAGGGGCAAGGAAAGAGGGAACTCAAAGGAGAAGGAGGAAGAGCCTTTGACCTGCTTCACACCTTTGCCTAAAACACTCCTAGCAGTCTTTTTTTTTTTTTAATTTAATCCTTGTAAACATTTTATTTTATTTTTTTTTAACTTATTTATTTTATTTTTGGCTGCGGTGTCTTAGTTGCGGCATACGGGATCTTTCCTTGTGGCGCGTGGGCTTCTCTCTAGTTTTGGGCTTCTCTCTAGTTGTGACACATGGGCTCCAGAGCGCATGGGCTCTGTAGTTTGCGGCACACAGGCTCAATAGCTGTGGTGCATGGGCTTAGTTGCCCCACGGCATGTGGGGTCTTAGTTCCCTGACCAGGGATCGAATCCATGTCCCCTGCATTGGAAGGCAGATTCTTAACCACTGGACCACCAGGGAAGTCCCCCTAGCAGTCTTTAAGTAGCCAGCCTTTTTAAACTACAGGGTAAGGGAATCTGATCCGCCTGTCTTCCAGATTCTCCTCTTTCCAGTCAATGAGTCACCCCCGATGCTGTCAGGAGCTGAACCTTGACCCCTTTCCAAAGGCAGTGGAAAGTCAGGAGGTTTTGGAGAAGCAGTCAAAGAAAATCAAAGATTTAAGTAGCTCAATTAGTCCCTGCGCATACTAGCTCATACAGTAATATATAAAACTGCCTCTGCACTCTGGGCATTTATAGTAAAGTGGTAGAAATGAAGCAGGCACATTTCCTCAGTTATAATCCAATAAGCCAGATCCTTGTAGGCTGAAGGGCTCAAGGGAAGGCTTTTTGGAGAATGTTGGACTTGAGCACACAAAGATGCGAGAAATATGCATCATCTGAGAGGAGGAAGGGAAAACATTCCAGGCTTCTAGGCCAGGAGAAAAGCATGCGTCACAGGATCAAGAACATGGGCTTACATTTGCAGCAGCATGGATGGACCTAGAGATTGTCATACTGAGTGAAGCATGTCATACTGAGTGAAGCAAGGCAGACGGAGAAAGACAAACATCATATGATATCACTTATATGTGGAATCTTAAAAAACGGTACAAGTGAACTTATTTACAAAACAGAAATAGAATCACAGACATAGAAAACAAACTTATGGTTACCGGGGGGAAGTGGGGGTGGGGAGAGGGATAAATTGGGAGACTGGGAGTGATATATACATACTAGTATATATAAAATAGATAACTAATAAGGACCTACTGCATAGCTCAGGGAACTCTGCTCAATACTCTGTAATGACCTATATAGGAAAAGAATCTAAAAAAGAAGGGATTTATGTTTATGTATAACTGATACCCTTTGCTGTACAGTAGAAACTAACAGAACATTGTAAATCAACTATACTCTAATAAAATTTTTTAAAAATCAAAAAAAAAAAGAATGTGGGCTTAATCCAGGGAAGACAGAAAGCAGGAGACTGTTCTGAAGAGTGGAGGGGCCTCGTGGAGACCAATGGGAATCTCACAGCTGAGGTCATATTGAGGAGGGTCTTAGAGGTGAGGCAACAGAGTACAGGTTTCATGTGCTTGCAAACAGAGCCATGTACATCCTGGAACAGGAGTGTTTCAATAGAAGTTTAATCTGGTGGCAGGCAGCATGAAATATAGAAAGGAGTGAGGAGAGCCTGAAGTAGAGTGATATGCTCACTGGAGCTTTTGATAATCCCAGTATTAATTAATTCCACTAGGAATGGAAGCGACAAATCTGAGAAATTCATGAGAGAGAGACAGAGCATCGTGCTGGGTCACATCTAAGAAGAGGGAAATGCCAAGGCTCTGACGCTAGGACAGCAATGGTGAAATTGGGAAAAGGAGCTTATGCTTTGGGTCTTCAACTTTAGATATAAGGAAACTCAGAGAGTACATTTTTGTTTCCTGAAAATTACTCAGCTAGTTAGTGGCAAAGCTGTAAGTACAACTGAGTTCTTCTAATTCTACGCCATGACAAATATGGAGCTAGGGCTTGAGTGATGGGTTGGGTTAGCAGATATTGCTGTAGGCGTCCTGCCCATGGAGTTGGGGGTACAGCACGGTGAGAGGTGCTTTCCTTAGACAGTAAATACAGAGAGGGACATGTCAAGGGCCAAGGGCCTCGGTCAGATCAGATCCTGAAATCTAGGCGGGCTCCAGGGTCCCCCACCAGCCCTCAGGCCCCTTAGAGACCTACTGTGCCACTTTAATTCCTTTTATAAATGAGAAAACTGAGGCTCAGAGAAGTTAAGTGACTTGGTCAAGGTCATACTGGTAATAATTAGTCATCCTACACTCAGGATTGGGTTCTTTCCAACAACTTATACTGCCAGCCCAGTGTGTCTTTACTGATACCTATTTTTACTGTTGCTCTCTAAGTACTGATCAATATCTTGTTTTGATTCCTACTAGGGGAAACCCAAACCAGACAAATGGTTTCCACATTCAGAAAGAAAAAGTCCAAATCAGATAGGCAGATATTGATCCCAGAGTATGCATGAGGAATCCAGAAACTTGGGATATGGGGACCACAGCAGGAGAGGTTGGAGACGATTCCCTAGAATAGGCACTGTAGCTTGCACCTGCTTTCCTGCACAGCTTGGGCATGGTAGGTGGATTTGTAAGTAGAGAGTGGGTGAATCCAGGTTCTGTAGATATATACAATTTGGGGAGTCCACTTTAAAAAATTAAGAATAAAGAATTAGAAAGTTCATATAGAAAGAGGTCTTGAAGCATAATTCTCACTAATTTTACTTTCATTTCAGTTATAGATTTTAGTTGTATTTTCTGGAACAACATAGCATTTTTAAAATAAGTTTCTATTTTCTAGCAGAATGCCTAAGCTTATGAAGGAATGTAATGTGTGACAAAGGAGGCATTACAAAGCAATTGGAACGGAAGGATTATCCAATAAATGGTGCTGGTTAACTCACTTAGAAATTCTCTGGATATTCAAAAGTTGAGCATTAAGAGACAAGCCACCCATTGTTATCTTCGATCTTTGAGAAATTAAGACTGCTTCATTGCAAAAAACTGAAATTGATAGTTATAACACCTGTAACATTTGTTCACATAAAATACAGGGCTTGTTGGAGGTGCCCTAACTGATAAGAATTTAAATCACATAGTATTCTCTAGTTTTCAGGGCTCATCAGTAGTGGACAGGTTGAGCTAGGGAGAGCTGAGACCCTGAGGCTAGGCAACCACCTAGGGAAGTGCAGATGGGCCAGGAAGACCCCACCCGTAGACATCTAGCAAAAGGAGGTTAGCCTTAAATAGGTCCTGCTGGTGGGAGTCCTGGAACAGGCAGGTCAGTCTGCATTAGCAGTTGGTAAGATGGAGGAAGGCAGAGTGTGATCCAGGGAGATCCAGCAGGGACCCGGCAGGTGAACCATAGCATCAGAGCATCAAGGTAGCGAATGAATCAATGAATGAATGACATAAAAGGTGGGAAATGAGGCAAGCTGGTTGCTGACACAGGAGCCTCTGTCAACATGTAACAGAAATCTAACCCCAGAGACTGGGGTTCGGAATAGGAACTCTCTGAGTTCCAGGCTCGGAGAACAGAGATGGAGCCTCAGTTATGAAACCCAAAAGGTAGAGTAGGATACTGAGGCTTGTGCTCTGGGGCACAAGGTGCGGGCTTGGTCTCTTATTCCTGGAGGAATAAGGCAAGTTACTAGAACAGGAAAACACCTGAGCGGGCTGAACAGGAAGAGCAACTTCCCATCAAACTTCTGAGCAGCTGGCCTGGACTCTTAACAAATCCCCTACAACTGAAATTAAGACTGTTCCGCGGGGGCTTCCCTGGTGGCGCAGTGGCTGAGAGTCCGCCTGCCGATGCAGGGGACACGGGTTCGTGCCCCGGTCCGGGAAGATCCCACATGCTGCGGAGCGGCTGGGCCCGTGAGCCATGGCCGCTGAGCCTGCGCGTCCGGAGCCTGTGCTCCGCAACCGGAGAGGCCACAACAGTGAGAGGCCCGCGTACTGCAAAAAAACAAACAAACAAAAAAAGATATTGATGCCTAGACCCACTCCTAGCAATTCTGACTTAATTGGTTTGGGAGGGGGCTCAAGCAAGTATCAGCATTAAAAAAAAAAAAAAAAAGGCTGTTCCGTGGGCCTAAGACTGCTCTGGTCATTCAAATGGAGGCTATGCGGTCTCAGCTGTGGAGGACCAGGGAGGCTGGAGTATAGTGCTAGGCTAAAGCTTTCCAACGCTCATCTCTGAGTGATTTTCATAATAAACTAAAAACATAGTAAGTCACTTTAGGCAGGAGATGAAATAAATGCACTTGGAGCACTGTTTGAAGTCTTTTGTTTCCAGTGCTATTCATAGAAATCAAATATTTTACAAGAAAGTTTAAGTACAACAAGAAGTTTTAGAGAAACTAAATCTACTATGTCATGGATGATCCACATTCTGGAAGATGTTTATCTAGGCATTTCTAGAGTGTATTTGCAGAACTGCTACTTGGTCTCTACAGAATAACTCCGTAATTCTCCAGCAAAAAGAGTGAATTCTCCTAGCTGAGGCCAGACTTGTGAGAGTTAAGGTAGGTTAGGGCCTTGATGGCATTAATGCAGATCAGGCTCTGTGGGTAAACATGCACAGCAACTAGGAATCAACCCACGAAGGACAGTGAGGCCAAGGTCAAGAAATCCCAAACCAGAGTCAAGAGTAAGGGAAGAAGAGCTCCATTTCAAGATTACAGGTAGGACGTCCAAAAAGGGAGGGATCAGCAGAAAGAACATATACTCAGATGTGTGTCTGCCTGTGAAGTGGATGCAAGAAGGGCAAGAGGGCTTCCCTGGTGGCGCAGTGGTTAAGAATCTGCCTGCCAATGCAGGGGACACAGGTGTGAGCCCTTGTCTGGGAAGATCCCACATGCCACGGAGCAACTGAGCCCACACGCCACAACTATTGAAGCCCGGGCGCGCGCAACAAGAGAAGCCACCGCAATGAGAAGCTCGCGCGCTGCATCGAAGACTAGCCCCTGCTCGCCGAAACTAGAGAAAGCCCGCGTGCAGCAACGAAGGCTCAATGCATCCAAAAATATAAATAAATAAATTTTTAAAAAAGGCAAGAGCTGGGAAGCAGAAAGGAAAGCAAGAGAAAGGCAGCGGAAAAGAGGAGGCTTCTGAAGCACCAGAGAGAATTCTAGAGACAAAAATTCCAAGCCAAATTCTACTCCCAGCTTGCTGAGTAGCTTCAGGCAATTCCCCACGGGCCTCAGCTTCCTAGTCTATAAAAGGAGACAATGGAGTGGGCTGGTCTTTTAGGATCTTTTTATCTTCAGCATTCTGTGACTCTAAGATTACTGCTGTTATGTTATCCTTCCTTCCTTCTCACCTGCAGGTATTTATGATGAACCTGTCTGAGCCTGAGGATAGGTGTGGATAAGCCAAGTCACACACTGTCCCATCACAGCTTTGGCATGCAACCTCTGGGGCCGCCATATTGATTCAAAGGCAGCCAATCCACAAGCTGTCCAGTGACATCATCTCTCCTAGCTGAGACAATTAGAGTCTTGCTTGGAGATAAGTATAACACAGAGGACAGGCACATGGGCCCCGGCAGCCAGATTGTCCAGGTCCAACTCCTGGTTCCACTATTTACTGGTTATGTAGAAGCTGGGGAAGTTACTTCGTCTTACAGTGCCTCAGTTTCCTCAGATGTCAAATGGAAAAAATAATATAACCCATCACTTAGGGTTGTTGTGAATTTTAAATTATTAAATTGTTCATGTACTTAGAATAATCTAGAGCATATAGTAAGCACTCAATGAATATTAGCTATTCATATTCAATATATTACTGTTATTATTATTAATTATTAGTCTTGTGAATTCAAATTGGGAAATGTAGAGAGACAAAATTGGTTATCAGTAGGGTTGGAAAATGAAGAGTGTCAAGAAATAAGGTTGGGTCACGGCAAACGCATGTTGCATGCATGCCAAAGTTGTCATAGGACAGAAGCTGTAAGTAAGCAGGGCAGCCTGTCAGTAGAGAAAGGGAGAAGACACACAAAGAGACCTAAAGGGCATGAGAGAGAGTGAGAGAACCTGGGGCCCATGGGAGAGATGGGCAGTGGTCCATCTTGAGAGCTGTCTTGGTACCTAATGCATGCTAGACGTGGTCATTGTCTCAGTATAATAAGCCCCATTTTCTTGAGGGTCTCCTTGCAATCCAAGAGCATAACTAAAACAGAGCCCATAGACTGAATGAGACATAATGCTTGGGCTCAAAGAGTTCTTTTAGTGTTTGTCAACTGGCAATCCCAAAGCAGAAATGTATGTTCAATAATAAAGACTTTCAAAGTATACTTTGAAACCAGTTGAGCAGTCATTTACCCTATCTGGGGAGGTGAGAGGATGGTGTTGTCAAGGAGGGCTTCCTAGAGGAGGTGATGCCAGGATTGCATCATAAACTATTGGTAGGAGGATGGGGGAGTCAGAAGAATTCAGACAGAAGGGACAGTAAGAGAAGATGCCCCAAATCCAGAAAGAGCCTGGGGTACACACAGAAGTCCAGGCCAGCCTGCTGGGCTACTAAGGGTTAGGAGGGCAGCACATGGCCAGAACAGGTTTGAGGAGTGGCTTAGAACTTCATTTAACAAGTATTTACTGAGCACCTACTGTGAGCCAGGCACCATTGGGGAAAGCAAGCATAGAGCTGTGAGCAAGGGTAGCAAGGTCCCCACCCTCTTGAAGCTTGCATTTCAGTGGGTAAGGCAAGCATCATCCCATAAACAGAAAAATATCGAATTTTAAATAAAATTAAGGAATATGAAGTAAAACAAAGCAGGATAAGGGAATAGAGAGGGATGTGATGAGGTGGGGAAAGGCTATTGCAGATGGCTGGCCAGAAGAGGAGATGGCATCTGAACAGAGACGTGAATAAAGACAGGGGGAGGCTGTGGGGAGCTTCTCGAGGTAGCTTTAGGTGAGAGATTATCTAGGCCTGAAATAGGGCGGCGCTGGTTAAGATGGAGCTGAAGAAGCAGAGTTCTTCAACATTTGGGAAATAAACTTGTCAGGCCTTAGCGATTGTACAGATGTTGGGGGCATGAGAGAGAGGAAGGGATGAAGAACAACTCCCAGATTTCTAACTCAGGTAGCAAGGAAGGTAGTGGTGACACAACCTGAGACACAGAATACAGGAGGAAAAGCAGGTTGGGGATGAAAGGTGACAGGTTGTCCTTCAGAACAGTGGGGCCCTAGCATGATCCCTTAGATTGTGGTATCCCCAGCTGGGGAATCCAGAGCTGGAGCAGAGGCCTGGCTGGAATGTGGACTCAGGAGTGACTGGCCCATGGGTGATCAATGAAGCCATCAGCTGCACTGAGGCCGCCTGTCAGTCAGCCAACAAGTATGTAGTGAGCACTCGCAAACGGCAGGCAGTGTGGCAAGTCCTGAAGGAGCGTCGTTTGTAGTGGGTCGTGAACAACAGTCTCCAAACAAGTAAAATGATTTCAAGTACTGATGATAGGGGCTGTGAAGAAATTAAAATAAGGTCACGGCATAAAGAGTATTGGAGGGGAGAAGGGGGTGGTGGCAGAGATTGCTTTAGCCCTGGTGGCCAAGAAGGTCCTCTGTGAGGACACGATGCTTGAAGGGAAAGCCGAGTAAGAAGGACACTGCCCTGTGAACTCTGGATAAAGACCCTTTGAAGCAAAAGAAATTATGTTCAGATGGGTGTGGCTGAAGGACAGGTGAAAGGTCAGAGTGGCCAGAACAGAGTGAGTGAGGCAGGCTGGAGGGACAGAGGTCAGGGTGGGCCACATGGGGAGAAGACTGGGTTTTATCCTGAGGGAATGTGTAGAGTTAGAAGAGCAGAAGCCTGAGGAAAGATTCCTGGGAAACACCAGCCTGAAGGACGAAGGGAATGTAGTCACAAAACCAGGAGAGGGTAGGCTTTTGAGGAGCAAGTGAGAAATGCTCCAGCAGCAATGAATATATCCCTTTTATGTTCATAACACAGAACGGCTCCTGTTTTGTGAAGAATGGAATGAAAGGATCATTCAACTTCACCCACAGCCCACTTGTAAGCTAAAGGCCTGAGAAATGCATATGTCCTGCCACAGTTTCTTGAGGTTCTCTTCCAACATAACAGCTTTTGTTTACCTGGTGATGTGTAGATCAGCATGGAATCGATGTCCACAGAAATGTTTTAAGATAGCTGCAGAAAGTAGTTCAGCATTGTATGCTTCCACTGTGCAGATGAGAAAATGCAAGTGCACAGAAGCTAAAAGGCTTTTCCAAGTCAATATAGGCCTAAGATCAAGATAGCATCCCTGCCCCGCCTCTCTCTCTCTCTCTCTCTCTCTCTCTCTCTCTCTCAGCATCCCTGTCTACTTATTCAAAGGCTACTTTTCATTTGGCACCTAGCTCATGTCTGTTGGGAGAAAGCTATCATCAGAAGTTTTTGGACCACCAAACCCCAGGGATGGGCTGGAAGCATCGCCACCTCTCTTTATCCACAGGCACGACACTTCGCTTGGATGTCTGGGATGGATGGAAGGAATTTCTGATGGGCTGTCTCCTCGGACAAAAACTTGAAGTCCAACGCTATTTATCAAATGAAGGAACAGTACTCAAGTATGAGATAAAGCAAATGCTAAACTAATTAATTTTTGCTAAACTTTCATAGGAACTTGAGTCTGCAATTCACTCTAGCTGGGGTGCTGCTCCAAGGGAGTTCCCTTGAGACATTTTTACTGAGATATTTGCTCGAATAAGATAGCAGGGATGCCACCAGGGCTGACAGCCTTTGGTGATGTATTGTAATTCAGGTAGACTTTCATCAGGAAACACTATCTAAATGCACGACTTCAGTTTGGTTTGGATATTAGACTTTTATCGGCAGTTTTTAAAGGATATCAGAATAAGTGCCTTGCCACTCTCACATTCAATTATTCTAAAAACCACTAATTGCTTATTGATTGGCTGAAAATATTGCCTACCTCTTCCTAAGCTATCATGTAACTTTTCAAATCCCATCTAATTCACACATGCATACTTTTGCCATACATGAAGTGTAACACATGCTGCTGGGGCAGTGGAGGAGGGTAGGCTCAGAGAAGCAGGTGGACATTTTAACATATCTCTGCAGCCAGCAGCTTCCCAGGTGCATAAACTGCATTACCCTTTAGGTTTTAATTCAGTGGTATTTAGAACAGTGCCCCCTTGTGGTGATTTAGTCATACTTTACAGAAGCACACACGCTCAGCAGGAGCTCTAAGGGCTCTGTGAAGTGACAGATTGGAAAACCAGCTTTTGCAATTTTATAAAATATTTAAACATTTAAAATTAATTTATATTGGGGGATAATTATAATTCTCTCTTTTCTTTCTTTGCTCTGAATCCAAAGAAATAGCTGTTGCATTTTACTTTTAATAGTGCATACTTACTGAGTACTTTGTAGCATTGTGTTATATTTATTAACTAATTTTATACTTATAACACTTTTATGAGATGAATACTATTTTATCTTATTTTACAGATAAGGAAACTGACTTAGGAAATCTGCCCAATGTCACACAGCTAGCAAGGGCACAACTGGGTTTTAGATCCCCACAATTTAATAAACTCTAGTGCTCATGTACTTAACCATTTCCACTTAATCTTTAAATAAAATCTAAGAGCTCAGAGAATATAAACACGATATGCATATGATCAGAATGAAAAGCTCCTTTTATTCCTCCACCCAATCAACAATGTATGTACTATGTACTATGAAAGCAATAAACAAGATATGGTCCCTGTCTTTAGCAAATTTATAGTCCAGTAGGGGAAACAGAAAACAAGTAATCGATTCCTGGAGAAACAGAACTGCAAAATGTCTGGGAGTACAAACTCCAGTGCTTGTCTACCTAGGTTCAAAGCCCCACCCTCTCAGTGTTTAGTCGTGTAAACTTAAGCAAGTAGTCATCCTGTACCTCCGTTTCCTCTTCTATAAAATGGGGAAAATAATAGTACCTATCTCATAGAACTATGTTAGAGATTAAATGAGCTAGTATTATAAGGAACTTAGAGGGCCACCTGGCACATGGTAAGGAGGATACAAATGTTAGGTGTCGCTGTTACCATTCAGTGTGAAAATTGTTATGACATGGGCATTGTGCAAGAAGATATGGGAATGTGTAGTACGGACAACTGTAGGGGATCAGGTAAAGCACCCCGAGAAAGGGACTTGAAGGGCTGATACTCAGGTAAACAGTAGGGAGAAGAATAAAAATGTCTCAAAACAGATGGAACCACACGTACAAAGACCCAGGGGGCAAGAGAATGGATTCAAAGAACTGAAAGAAGTTCCACATGGTAGATGATAGAGTAAGAGGAAGCTAGTGGCCAGGGGCTGGAAAGATAAGAAGAGGCCAGCTCATGCAGGCCCCTGTAGGAATGTGAAGGATTTGCATTTTATCGTTTAAATGTTGGGAAGACATTGAAGGCCATGATGAGATCTGCATTTTAGAATATTGGCTCTGACTGCAATGTGGGGAATAGAGGCCGACAGGGAGACAGGAAAATAGTCCAAAGCAAACGGCAGCCTGAGCTAGGCTTATGACAGCAGAGGTGGGGCTAAGAGGACAGACTGGGAAAAGATCACTTAGGAGGCAGAATCAACCAGTCTTGGTAACAAGAGTGCTCTAGTTCCCACAACATGCGTGTTGAGGATGAAAGCAAAGTCCAGTTAGTCCATGCAGGAGGGGCTCTTCTCCCCAAATCAAATTCAGAGTTGCTGATCTGCACTAGTGAATTTCAGACGAAATTGATATGTGAACCAAAAGGCCAGCATATTAATGTATAACTCTAATTAGTTATAATCTGTCAGAGGGTCCTAGAAACCCACATGTTCTGGGCAGACCATCTCTCTTAAACAGGAAAATTACACGGGATGCCACATACACCTGAAAATTATGGTGTGGTGAGCACGCAGTCAGAGACGGGAGAGTTAGTTATACGCAGATTTTGGACGATACCAGCTAGCTGGCCTCCATCTCTACCATGGGGTCACAGAGAGCCTTGCCCAAGTAAATCCTGGACGAAACCTGATGGAACCCTGTCTAGCTTTGCCTCCCTAATTCTTATTTCTCTGTATAGTCTTCACCCATCATTCAATTTGTGCCTGATGGGGAATTGGAAGGATGGGGATGGCAGGAAGGCCAGTGTGGCTATAGTTCAGTGAAAGAGAAGGGGAGTGGTAGGAAGTGAGGCAGGAGCTGGGGCAGGGTCCAGGTGACAGGTGCCCTGAAGGCCAAGATGAGGAGTTAGAATTTCAATTACAGCCGGAAGCTACTAGAGGGTTTGGAAGAGAGCATAGGCCACCTCCAACATATGGAATAAAAAGACTGCTTAGCACTGCATGAGGAAAAGCCCGTAGGGGGATAAGAGGAGGTGTTAGAAAAGACGAAGCAAACAAACTTACAAAGCATTCAAATTTCTGAAATGTACTGAATTCCTTCCTGTGCTTCCCCAGTGAATATAAAGCTTGATATTTATCTTGAGCATTAGATTTTCGTAAGGAAAACACTGCTCCAAGGAAACCAGTTTGAATTATTTATATGTACACAACAGGACAATGTGTATAAGCAGGACCTGTGCAGTTTAACCTGTGTATTACTATAGACCTTTTCTGAAAATATTTTTTAAAGTTAGGAAGGTAAAAGTAAGGAAGAAATAAATATTTTAACTAGAATGTTTTGTGGGTATTTAGTGTAACTACCTTTGCCTGTTTGCTGACTTACTAAACAGCCCCATTCTCGCTTGTTTCATGCATTCAGGTATCAGAAAAGGGTTGCCCTGTACATCGCCGCCTTTTACAGGCACACTGAGCTCACTGAATGGGCCCTGAAGCAGGGTGTGCGGCCCCACGAGATGGTCGGCGTGCACCCCTACCGAGCTTGGTGCCATGAAGCCCTTCACGCAGATGTCTCTAAATGCCCCATTCATGCAGCCGCAGAAGCGGGCCAACTGTTGATTCTGAAGGCTTTTGTCAACTGCAGCGTGCTGTGCCTGGAATGCAAAAACGCAGCGGGACAAACTCCCCTTACCATTGCGTTCAAACACAAGCATGAAGACTGCGTATTATATTTACTGAGTAAAATGTGGTCCACTGTTTCTTTTCTGAAAATCTCAGTCCCCATGAGGATTTATATTAAATTAAAACAATGGGTACTCAGAGCTCAGAGTCACAACCTTAATAAAAGCCAGCTTTGCGGAGCAAGGGTCTTTGGAGCAAAAGTTGGAGACGTTGTGATGGTGGATGGTTTCACCAAACCCAAAATGACCTCCAAGAGCTGGCATAAGGCTGAGAACAAGGACTCACAAGGCACTGTGGGCAAACTACCGCCTCTCAGGGAGCAAACTGTAAGCAGGAAACGTGTCAATCCTGTGGCAACTTCACAGCAGGACACAAGAGAACAAACACTCAAATTTCCTCCGCTGGTAGATGCAAATACGTTCTTTGAATTACAAAAACAACAAAATCGGAAAAAAATTACTGCCACAGCTAGGAAAAAAGAAAAGCTCATAAAAAATACATATCTCCCCCAAGTCCCCCTCCCTCCAGTTTCAAGAGTGAGCTATTCACACCCATCTTTTTACTATGCAACACCCAGTGCCAACTTTTTACTCAGATCCTCCTTTGCATCTTTCTCAGAGCACAGTGGAAGGACTCCAAGGGAGAATGCCATCTACTACTTAGCCGTGGCCAGGTAAGGTTTTCTCATCAAACAAACAAGGATAAACCTTTAATAGGGCAGGTCTAGGGGAGGAATGGTCTATGAAGCCATTACACTACCATGCCACGTAGTATAACACAGGTTTTTCCTGTGCATCAGTACCCAGCTTCAAGGACCTAGCCTTGTTCTAGGACAAAATGAACTGATTTTATTGGCCAATCCATGTAGTATTCTACTTGTCAAATTTTCAGGAAGAAAGGAGTAGTATCAATTAACAAGGTCACTTGTTTTTTTTAAAAAAAAAGTAAAAGGAATTGTTAATTATAATTAAAGGGATAAGGGGGAAACTTGAAATCTGGGAGACATCAAAAGTGTCATGGAAGCCTGGATGGTAATGAAAGTGGAAGGAAAGAAAAGAACAATTTAATGACAAACTGAATCAAAAAAACTTCAGTTGATTTATAGACAAGAAATACAGGCCGGGGGAGAGCTGTATTGGATAGGGTGATAGAATTGATATTAATATTTAAGGTAAGTTTAAAAAGTAATATATTATCACATTTAAAGATATAAACAAGTGGGTTGGAAGTGGACTTTTTGGTCACATTCATTTCATAAAATAAAATTTTATATATTGGTCATCAGATTTCACTGAAAACACTACTCTGATTAGATCTCAAGATAAATACTTATGAGGTATTATTGGGTGCCAGCATTACAGTGAAAATATAGATTTATGAACGGTTTTTCCCCTTACTCGATATAATGAGAAGGAAAGAAACAATAAAGCTAGATTGTTTTAGTTGCCTTTCTGTATTGGTCTTTATTTCAGATCTACTTTATTTCAGCTAGGTTGCTGCCACCTAGTGGTGAGAATAATTGCCATGGTGGTGAGCTATAAAACGCAAACTTCAGCATACAGCATGATGAGGTTGAGAAAAGATGAAGAAACTGCTTAACAGCTTCAATCTTTGTAATTTATGAGATATCTCTGACTAGAATGTATAAAAAGATAATCTAAAATTATAGAAAAAGACCAGAAAATTATTAATTGAAAAATTATATAATCCATCTTAAAATCAGCCTGTAAACGTAAGGAAATACTGATCAGTTTTATCAAAAGATGCACATTCAAAATGATTTTATTTTTTAAACATCCAAAAAAATGCTTATTATGGCCCAGTGCAGTGCTAGGCACAATGGAAATGTGCAAAAGTATCTGTGGTTAAGGTGGCCATGTATGTGGTTTTGGGTGAAAGGCTGCCAGTGTCTATTGTGTGTGGTGCTTTCTTGGGGAGGAACTGAGTTGTGATATATAGAGTTAAATGCATAAAAAGCACTAATCTCACATGTATGGCTTTTTGAATTTTATTTTTTTAATTTATTTATTTTTTATTTATTTGGCTGTGTCAGGTCTTAGTTGCTCAGGCTGACTCTGTAGTTGTGGCTCGCAGGCTCCTTAGTTGTGGCTCGCCAGCTCCGTAATTGGGCATGTGGGCTCCTTAGTTGTGACACGCAAACTCTTAGTTGCAGCACGCGTGTGAGATCTAGTTCCCGGACCTGGGATCGAACCTGGGCCACCTGCATTGGGAGCATGGAGTCTTAACCACTGCTCCACCAGGGAAGTCCCTGAATTTTTATATTTGCATACATGCATGTAACAACCACTCAGATCAATTGCAAAATATTTCTAGCACCCCAAAAAAGTTCCTTCATGCTCCTTGCCAGTCAATGACCCCTCCCAGATATAACCATTATTCTGATCTCTATCAATGAGATTAGTTTTGCCCCTTCTTGACTTTCATATAAAGGGCACCATATGTTATGTATCTTTCATGTCTGGCTTTTTTGTGCAACAAATTGTCTATGAGATTCATTCATGTTTTTGCATGTATTGATTCTTCTTATTTCTGTGTAGCATTCCAATTCTATGTAGTATTCCACATCTCTATCCAATCTCCTATTGAGGGGCATTTGAGTTGTAACTAATTTGGGGCTATTTTGAATAACACTCTATGATTATTCTTGTATATAAGTTTGGTGGACATTTGCATTCATTTCACTTGACTCTATAACTAGGAATGGAATTGTTAGGTCATAGGGTTAGCTTTAGTAAACACTTCCACACAGTTTTCCCAAGAGGTTACATTAGTGTGCTGTTTTGCAGGTACACTTCATAAGTATTGGAGTTATCAAGGGGAAGCAATTTCAAGGTTGAGAAGGGACTTGGTGGGGAAAACATTTCATTCAACAAAGAGGTTAGTGCAGGGAATTCTCTGGCGGTCCAGTGGTTAGGACTCCCTGCTTCCACTGTAGCGGGCAAGGGTTTGCTCATAGGAGGAGGGGTGGTCAGTCTGATTGTTCACTTCCTCTGGCAAAGTTACTCCTAGCAAATCTTTCCAACTATATTGTTTCTCTTTTCCCAGTGCTTTTCTCTTCCCTCTATTTGTATTCTCTACTGCCTTCCCATCTGTTTTCTCCCCTTTCCACTGCATCTATCCCAGGATCTGTCCCACATCCCTCTACTGGTGGGCTGTGGAGGGATGGGGGGACCTGCACGCCTCATGGGCCTGCAGGGCTCTTTCTGACCTGGCTCATTGTCCCCTCAAAGGAGTCATGAAAGCACCCATGTCCACCTGAAGTCACCAGTCAAGCCAGGCAGCTAGGTGGTCTGAGCACTTACCACTAAAGGACCAGTACAGCTCTTGTGCCAAAACGTAAGGAGCGGACATGCGCTATCCTGAAGGCTGGGCCCACCATCATCAAGGTAGTATCATAGCCAGGAGATGGGGAAGGACCTAACTAATCCTTCCTGGTGCTAACCTGGGGGAATTGGGTCAGGGTGGATCCATCGGATGCTGCCGGTTGTGTGGGAAGGGTGACCTCCCAAACCAGGACCCCAGACGTCTCATCTGGTGTCACGTGAGAGCACTTGCTGGAACTCCACCTTTAGATTCACGAAAATATACCTGTGAGGGTTGACTCAGAGTATTGCTGCAGTTAGCTCAGATCCAGTGCTGGGTTGGTGCATGTGGCTGGTGTGGAGATGATAGTAACTCAGGCCAGATTGAGTCTCATTCCCCAGAAGATGGTGTCAGCTTTATACAGATCAAAGAATATTTACAAGGTGTGTCTAGAAAACTGTCGTCCTTACTGCTTATTGTCTGATTCCAGTGAGGCTGATGCAACTTGGAAGTCCAGCTTAGTAGAGATTCAGGTATGGAGGATTGGTCCAGAAGCTTCAGTGTCCTGAGTGCACTGAGAATAGGTGACAGTCCCCAGTGGTGACTCTGATGGGCTCCCACGCTCCTGATAAAAGTAGAGCTCTCTGTGTTGTTTTGTTTTGTTTCGCTTTGATGAAAAGTACCAAGGATGGGGCAGGGGACCCTTGCCACAAGTTTAAACCACTGTGGTTGATGAGGGTGTTTGCCTCAGCCTTGGAAGGTGAATACAGGGAATAAACCTGCTTGGCCTGGTCATGCCCCCAACCTCACTCTTGATACAGGAGTAACTCCTCCCCAAACTCCTTTTGATAAGCGCTCTATTTGTTGGGGATTGTAGGAGCAAAGGAGAGTCTGAGGGGAGATGAAAACAAATGAGGAGGCAGAGAAGAAGTCTGTTTGGCCTGAAGGCAGCGTTGGTGCAGAGCAGAAAGCTGGGCAATGTAATATTTTCCCTTAAAAAAAGAATTTTAAGGGACTTCCCTGGTGGCGTAGTGGATGAGACTCCACACTCCCAATGCAGGGTGCCCAGGTTCGATCCCTGGGCAGGGAACTAGATCCCACATGCATGCCACAACTAAGAGTTCACATGCCACAACTAAGGAGCCTGTGAGCCACAACTAAGGAGCAGGTGAGCCACAAGTAAGGAGCCCACCTGCCACAACTAAGGAGCCCAGGTGCTGCAACTAAGGAGCCCACCTGCCACAACTAAGACCCTATGCAACCAAATAAATATATTTTTAAAAAGAATTTTAATTAGAAAATACAGTAATATGTGCTTTCTGGGAAGCATCCGAACAACATGGGAATGTATAAAGTAACCATGAAAGTCTCCATCCATCCTCCAGCCCCACTCCTCTCCCCTCTCATGAATCCCATCCGTCTCCCCAGAAGGCATCATTATTACTATTTGTAGTCTCCTAGAACTTTTCCATGTATCTCAATATATGTATGTGAGATATGTATGTGTGCATGCCCTTTTCATCCTAAAAGGGATTTTACTGCATTTATGTTCCCAAATATATATATCTCTTAGACATAACCATCAAATCTTTCTATGCTAGGGAGAAGGAACTACCTTGTCCTTTTTAATGGCTGCCTAGTATTCCACTGCATCCATGTATAATAAGTTATTTAACCAGTCCTCTCTTGATTTACATTCAAGTTGTTTCCATTTTTCACCATGATAACAGTGGTGCAATATATCCTTTTATGTGTAATACTTAATCATTTATGGAAGTATTTCTACAGGACACTTTCACTGAAGTGAAATTGCTTATTCAAAGGACATATACATACTAAGTTAACTTCCTGAAAGGTTGTAGCAAATTGTACCCATCTATACAGTATGAGAGGCTACTTCTGAGTGAATTACATATCTACAGCTAGGAGGGGCCAAGGCTCAGAGGGAGTTGTAGTGAAGGAGTGAAGAAGAGGACCTGACAAAGTCTCTAAGGGTCAGCTTGTGTGCTACTGTGTTATAAATAACCCTTCCCTGAGAAGAAACTGCCAGTAGTACCCCTGCCCCCAAGAACAGTTTGGTACAATTCAGTTGCTGGCCCTTGTAGAAAAAGGCCTGCCCTGTACTTTCCAAGTTTACCTTGCAATGGGTATGGGGCAGGTATTTTCTCTCTTTGATTCCTCCGGGATATAAACTACCCTCTCCCTCTCCCTGTCTCTCCCCCAACCCCACCCCCTGCATAAGGTACTGGGGTACAGTGGAAGCAGGGGCTAAGGCTCTGCTGACCTCCCTTTACTGGCAAGCTTGCCATTTTGCACAGAGGAGCACGTGAGCCCTAGGAAAGCACAGGCACTGAGCAGGGCACTGTTCTTGTGCATTCCTGAGCACTGGGTTTAGGAGACCAGTTGCATCACATCATCTCCTCAGTTCTGCTTTGATGAGAGAGCCCACAAGAACAGCAAAGGGAGACATGAGCTGGACCTTCAGCTTACACGAGTCACAGAGTTGACTGAAACCTGAGGGTTCAGCTGCCCAGCCTAGCTTGTCCAATGCTGCATGCCCAGGCCTTGCCCTCCAGTTGAGGACCCTGAATCTGTGACCCATTCAGGTGGGCAAGAACCTTGTTTCCTCTATTCACTTTTATATCTTTAGCACAGCGCCCGGCATACAGTAAGGGCTCAATAAATAGGTGTTTAATGGATGCATAGAAGCCAGGGAGAGGTGGATATAGTTATACCATTCTTTCCTCCCTAAGCTGGGACTTCTATGCTGAAAAGAAACACTGAGATTCAGTTAGGTGGTTGGGCTGATGGCCCAGTTAGTGGTTACTAATGGTTATTCATTCAACCAACATTTATTGAGCTGGAGGTATGGTGGTAACTTCCCTAGTTTTAGCACTGAAAGTTCTGTTTCCTGAGAAATCCCTCAGGTCTGGGCAAATCAGGACAGTTGGTCACCCTATACAGTCAAGAGCAAATACAGATACAGTCTTGCTCTTTGTGAGGCAAACCGTTTAGTTGGTGTGATGGGCATTATCACCCAGGCTAACTGGGGAAAGTGCTATGAAGGAGAGGAACTTGGAGAGAGAGGTTCTATGGAAGTCTGACATAGACCTTGACCTCCCTAAGAAAATGTCTGAGCTGAGATCTGAAGGATGGGAAGGAAGAATGCAGTGCTCCAGGTAGAGGAAAGAGCTTGTGCAAAGGCCTTGTGGCTGGAGCTTATGGGGAAGTTATGAAATGGGAAGATATGCTAGAGCAAAGGGAGAGAAGAGAGGTACAAGACAAACATGGAGAGGTAGGCAGGGCTCCATAAGAAGACCTGGGCTATTTTACCCTAAAAACAAGGAGAGAGCATTGAATGGTTTGACCTGATCAGCTTTGGATTTTTTAAGACCACTTTGGCTTCAGTGTAGGAGAACAAGAATGGATTCTGGAAGTCCAGATAGGAGTCCAGGGCAGAGATGGTGGGAGACTGCATTGTAGGAGTCATGGAGAGAAGTAAATGGGTTGGAGACAAATATAAGAAAGAAATTGATAGGATGTGGTGGTAGATTGCATATGATAAGGAATGAGGGGCAGGGTGGATGGAAGGACTCTTGTCTTTGGAGATAATCAAAGCAGGGGTGAGGTTCTGGGCTCACAGAGACTCCCAGCCACTGCTGAAGCAGCACTGTCCATAGTGCTCTTTAGAGAGATATGGGCAGCTATAGGAAATCCCAGGTCTTCCCAGGAGCTTACAGACATATTTGCAGCAGGGCCTAGTGATCACAGAGTCCAAGCGAGAGCCCAGTTGATGGAAGCAAAATGATGCTGTAGCAAGGCAACCCTGTTGATGAGTATGCTTGTTGTCTTTGCATGCCAGACTGATGTAACCACATTTGGCTTTCCTGGGTACGTTCCAGGAACCCAGAAAATGATGACTCAAGGACAAAGTGCCTAAGTTAGGCCACTTTCACACACTCAGGGGGGTCTGGGCTGGCAAAGAGGCAGAGGCCGTTAGAGAAAAAACTGACCTGGGAGGTGCCGGCCTGTACCCCCTCCTGCCAACCCTGTCTTGTTTTTATTCACAGAGCCATCGCAGTATTATATTAGCCTTCTATTTGTGTATTTGCCTCCCCACTAGAATCTAAGTTCCATGAAGGCAGGGACCTTGTGTGTTTTGTTCACTCTTTGTTTCTTCAGCACATAGAACAGTGCTTGGTATTGTTAAAAAAAGAGACAATAGGCCCAAAATGGAGTCCCTTGTGCTAAGCCCCACATCAGCAAACCAAGACTTAATACCTAACCTAACTGCAATGTCAACCTCTCTCCTAGTCTTAAAATAGTCAATCTGGAACTTCCTGGTCAGCAGTAGTAAGGTAATCTATCCGATAAAACCCTGCCATCCCCCAAAGAAAGATGAGGTAATGGCTCTTTCCTTGTCCCTGACCCCTTCTACCTATAAAAGTCTCCCATATTATTCAGCTCTTCGGAGCTCCTTTCTGTTTCCCACATGGGATGCTGCCTGACTCACGAATCGTTGAATAAAGCAAGTTATATCTTGAAATTTACTCAGTTGAATTTTGTTTTTTAACAACATATAGTAAGTGCTCAATAAACAGTTTTTGAATAAACACAGAAAAGCCAGAGTTCAAATGCCAGGGAGAGAATCAAGACAAGCACTAAGCTTAGAGAGGAGCTAGATATGCAACAGAAAGGGAGAGAGAGGACTTTAAATCAATTCGGGTGGGATACGGAGAAAGGCTAAAGGTGTCTGAGTGATTTCCTTATGGCATAGGACGTGAATATATGGACAGCGTTGATGAGTTAACCCCATTTAGAGGGCCCAAGGAGACACAGTCATTGAGGGAAAGCAAGGAGTTAATCCAGAAGATTAAAGATGAATCAGCCAGACTTGGATCTAGTTCAAATGTTTGAAACACTAAGGTACTTTTACGCAAGGTTGCTCCTAATAGATGGAGTGAAGGCCCTTTAAATCTATGAGACTTTCCACACGAAAGGGGTGGTGGTCAGAAAAAGGAGCCAGGTAAAGGTGGCTACATGGTCTAAGACACTGTTTTGTGAAAGGGTAAGAAAGAAATTTAGTTTTCAGGAAAGTAAGTGGATTTGCAAAAGGCATTTGAGGGGATAGGGAGGAAGTGGCTGGAGATGAGACTGGCAAGGTAAATTACACCTACAGTAAGAGGCATTTTGTGGGTCCAAATGGACAGTTTGCTTCTTATATTTTTCCATGGGGAGGAAGTAGGTAGGAAGATCACAGAAGTTCTTTTTTACCAAACAAATCACATAATCAGTTCTTGTTTATTTTTGAAGACAAATCTGGTGGAGATGTGTAGAAGAGTCACTGGAAATAAGTAACACTAAGGGTGTGGAAGGACTACAATAGGGTTAGGAGACTCCGCAATAAGAGAAACAAGAGGCAATAAAGACCTGGACTGGAACAGCAGTAATTAGGGAAGAGGGGAAAGGCCAAATATGACAGATATTTCTGAGGAATAATCTACAAAATGTCATCGCTAATTGGGCTCAGTGGTGGACAGAGGAGGAATGAGTTTTGTTTCTGGCTTTGGAGATGGTGAGAAGAGTAACATCACTGTGTTAGAACAAGGATACTGAAAGGGACAAGTTTAGGAAGAAGATAAAAGACATGTAAATTGGAAGTGTGGGGGACGTCCAATTATCAAATGATTTTATTTGATAATTGGAGATATGCATCTTTTTGGAAAGGTTGTGATTTGGGAGTCATGAATATGGGAGTTGAAGCAGTTAGTAAATAAAGCCTCCCGGTGAGGGTGCAGAGAGAGAGGAGGACAAAGGATAAGACCTCAGAGGACCCCAACATTCAAGGAAATGCAAAACCCCTCTGTAGTAAATCACATTCGCATCCTACAAAGTAGGAGCAATCATATTCACATTTATGTTTTTGTTAGCATACAGCCAGAGAATAACTATCACAAAACGTTGTTGCATTGCATTTCAGTTAAAGGCTATCAAAATACCTAATATCTTACCAATGAAAAAATGTAGCTGTGGTGGGAAAGAAGGAGAGGGAGAATAGGCCAGTATGTATAGAGATGCCTGGGGGAATAGTTAGAAAAAGGTTTGGGAGTTTCCTGATGGCCTAGTGGTTAGGATTCTGGGCTTTCACTACTGTGGCCAGGGTTCAATCCCTGGTCGGGGAACTAAGATCTCACAAGCTGTGCAGCGCAGCCAAAAAAAAAAAGTTTCAACCCAGAGAATTCTATGACATTGAGTGGCTTTCTATTTCTAGCTGTGCGTGCTAAGCTTCCGGTATTGCCTTGGGGAAATATCATTCCCACTGCTTCACAAGGAACTGGATTTAGAAAGATTCCTCTTTCCTATTTTACTTCCTCATATGACAAGATAAATTAGCCACAGCTACAAAATCAACCTAAAGATTTCCATCATTTTAGCTATAAATGGGGACAAGAATGGACCTCCTTATAAATCATGTTCTGTTTTCTTACAGTGCCTTTAAAGAGAAACGACAGTTTCAGCAGTTAGGAATAGCAAGAGTTCTAGCGAAAAAGAGCATTTCTAACCTGACTACCCAAGGAGGCCTGACAGCGTGTGAAAATCCTCCGGAAATTTTGCTTTGAAAAGTCATGACAATCCCAGTTTGGGTGAAGACCTGGTCAAATAGAACTTCTAGTTCTAATGCTAACATTTCTAATAACAGTTCTAATGTTGGAATTTCTAATAACAGTTCTGACGCTACATGACTATCAACAGGTTATTTAATGTTTAACACCATGTTTCCTTGGACTCCATCACGCAAAGTGAAAATTTAGGGCATTTGTTTTTGCATAAAGAGTCTGAGGAAGAATTCATAAGAAACTAAGAATAGTAGTTGCCAACAGGGTAGGGCAACTGGGAAGGTGGGAAACGAGGACATGAGCAAGAATGTTTACTTTCTCTTATTTTTGCTTTCCTGGGATTTTTAAAAATACTTTTTGTTTCTTAAACCATATGAATGTAGTACATAGTAAAAAATTAACTTAAAAAAATTCTATATAGGGCAAGTCCCTAGGAGAGTTATAAATACCATCTAAGTCTAATACTGGCCTCAGACATCTTTTGAATTTCTGCTAAAACACTGCTTACTATTAATTTTTAAAAATTGAGGTAGAGGGTTTCCCTGGTGGCACAGTGGTTAAGAATCCACCTGTCAATGCAGGGGTCACGGGTTCGAGCCCTGGTCCGGGAAGATCCCACATGCTGCGGAGCAATTAAGCCCATGTGCCATGGCCGCTGAGCCTGTGCTCTAGAGCCCATGAGCCACAACTAATGAGCCCGTGTGCTGCAACTACTGAAGCCTGTGTGCCTAGAACCTGTGCTCCCACAAGAGAAGCCACCGCAACAAGAAGCCTGCATGCCACAACTACAGAAAGACTATGCACAGAAACAAAGACCCAATGCAGCCAAAAATAAATTTAAAAAATAAATTTATAAAAAAAAATTGAGGTAGAGTTTTCATACAGTAAATTGCAAAGATCTTAAATCAACGGCTTTAACTAATATATACATCTGTGTAACTAATAGCAATCAAGATGTGAACACTTCTATTACCCCAGAAAGTTCCTTCAGGCTCCTATCTAAGTCTATCTTAATCCATATAGACACCTGCTATTCTGATTTCTTTTTCTTTAATAAATTTATTTATTTTATTTATTTAGTTTTGGCTGCATTGGGTCTTCGTTGCTGCGCACGGCCTTTCTCTAGTTGCGGCGAGCAGGGGCTATTCTTTGTTGTGGTGCACGGGCTTCTCATCGCAGTGCCTTCTCTTGTTGTGGAGCACAGGCTCTAGGTGCGCGGTCTTCAGTAGTTGTGGCACGTGAGCTCAGTAGTTGTGGCTCACGGTCTCTAGAGCACAGGCTCAGTACTTGCGGTGCACGGGCTTAGTTGCTCTGCAGCATGTGGGATCTTCCTGGACCAGGGCTTGAACCCATGTCCCCTGTATTGGCAGGCGGATTCATAACCACTGCGCCACCAGGAATTCCTGCTATTCTGATTTCTACCTCCATGCATAACATTTCCCAATTAAAGGAATCATATAGTTGTTTACTTTTATGTCTGGGTTATTTTGCTCAACTTAATCTTTTGAGTCTCATTTACATTGTTGTATGTATTAGTAGTATATTGTTTTCCTTTTTCTCTATGTAGTAATATCCCTTTTTTCATTCCTGATATTTGTATCTTTTGCCCTCTCTATTTTATTTTTGTCACAAATAGTCAGTCTTGTAATGATTTTGTCAATTCTAATAGTTTTCTACAATGAATCTTTTGTTTATTCTTTACGTTGTATATATGCTTTCTAATTTGTTAATTTCTTGACAGTTTCTACTTCTCTGATTAAATACTTTATCTGTCATCTAATGTTTTGGACATATTATTCATAGTTATTTTAGAGTACAGGTCTAATAACTCCAATATCTGTACTTCCTCCATACGAGTCTTCCGTAGATCTTTTTTTACTATTGAGTAGTATTCCATTGTGTAGGCACACCATAATTTATTCAAATGTGTGTACCTTTGGGTTGCTTCAGTTTTGTGATATTGTGAATAAAGCTGCTTTAAACATTACTGTAAAGGTCTTTTTCTGGTCATATGCTTTCCTTTCTTTTGGGCAAGCACCTAGGTGTGGAATTGTTAGGTAATAGAGTAAATGTACATTTAACATTATAAGAAACTACCTAACAGTTCTCCAAAGTGGTATTATTGTTTTACACTTCCACTAACAATATACAAGTATTCTGGCTGCTTCACAGATCCACCAAAATTTGGTGTTATTAGTACTTTTGATTTTTAGTTATTCTAGTGGGTTTGAAATGACATTTCGTGGTTTTAATTTGCATTTCCTTAATAACTAATAATACTGAATGTTTTTTGTGTGCTTATTGGCCATTTGTACATTTTCTTTTGTGAAGTGTCAACTCAAGTTTTTTGTCCGTTTAAAAAATTGTGGTGCTTTCCTGGTGGTGCAGTGGCTAAAAATCCGCCTGCCAATGCAGGGGACACCGGTTCGAGCCCTGGTCCAGGAAGATACCACAGGCCGCGGAGCAACTAAGCCCGCGTGCCACAACTACTGAAGCCCATGCGCCTAGAGCCCGTGCTCTGCAACAAGAGAAGCCACCGCAATGAGAAGCCCGTGCAACAAAACGAAGAGTGGCCCCCGCTCACCCCAACTAGAGAAAGCCGTGCACAGCAAGGAAGACCCAACGCAGCCAAAAATAAATAAATAAATTTTTAAAAATTGTGTTGTTTATCTTTTAATTATTGGTTTATCAGAGATTCCAATATACTCATGATACAAGTTGGTTTATTTTTGGCTGCACTTGGGCTCAGTAGTTGGATTCTAGAGTGCAGGCTTCAGTAGTTGTGGCGCACGGGCTTAGTTGCTCCGCAGCATGTGGGATCTTCCTGGACCAGGGATCAAACCAGTGTCCCCTGTATTGGCAGGCAGATTCTTAACCACTGCACCACTGGGGAAGTCCCGCAAGTTCTTTGTCAGATACATGTATTGCAAATATATTTTCCCAATCTGTGGCTCTTTTTCATTTTATTAATGGTGTCTTTTGATAATGAAAGTTTTTAACTCTAATGAAGTACAATTTATCATTTTTTTCTTTTATGGTTCATGCTTTCTGCTTCCTCTCTAAGAAATCTCTGCCTACCCCAAATTCATGAAGATATTCTTGTTTTCTTCTAGAAGTTTCACAGTTTTAGCTCTTATGTTAGGTCTATAATCCATCCTTAATTATTTTTGTGTGTGTGATGTGAGGTGCGAGTCAATTCTTTTCCATAAGTTTATCAAATTGTTCTAGTACAAGTTGTTGAAAGTTCTTTCCCCTCATTGAATACCTTGGTACTTTTGTCAAAAATCAATTTACAATATATGTATGGATCTATTTCCAGACTCTCTATTCCATTCCATTGGCCTATTTATTTTTCCTTATATTAAAACCACACTGTCTTAATTACTATAGCTTTACTGTGGGCCTTGAAATCAGGTAGTATGAATAACTTTGTCCTTTTTCCTACTTTGTTTTGGCTATTCTCAGTCCTTTGAACTTCCAAGTAGATTTTGAAAATAAACCTGTCGGTCTCTATAAAAAAGCCTGTTGGGATTCTGATTGGTCACAACTGACATCTTAATAATAGTGAATATTACAGCCCATGATATATTTCTCTATCCATAGTATATGTCCCCATTTAAGTCTTCCATGATTTCTCTCATCAATGATTTTTAGTTTTTAGTGTAGAGGTCTTACAAATCACTTATTGTTTTCTTAAATATTGCATATTTTTGATGCTATTTGCTAGGAAGATTTTTAAGATAGATTCTGTTACAATAGTCAGAAGCACCTAAAATCTAAATCTCATTTAAAAAAATAACTTTAGGTTTGTAGTTTGATATTATGGGGTTGGGGCACATAGAAGGTTAATACAAAAGAAAATACAAAGATGATACCAAAGAGATGTTGTAAGGCAGCATGTACATAGGTATTAGTTCATAGTAGAGACAGCAAGAGGGGACAGTGAGTGGAACAGGGCACAGCAAAGGTTCTGGGGTACTGGTAACATTCTATTCCTTTTTTTTTTTTTTTTTTTTTTGCGGTACGCGGGCCTGTCACTGTTGTGGCCTCTCCCGTTGCGGAGCACAGGCTCCGGACACGCAGGCTCAGCGGCCATGGCTCTCGGGCCCAGCCGCTCCGCGGCATGTGGGATCTTCCCTGACCCGGGCACGAACCTGTGTCCCCTGCATCGGCAGGCGGACTCTCAGCCACTGCGCCACCAGGGAAACCCACATTCTATTTCTTGATCTGTGTTAACAGATGTGTTCAATTTGAGAAAATTCAACAAGAAGTACTTTTTAAGAATCTGTATCCTTTTCTGTATGCATTTTATCATCCAGTTGAAAAAGTTAACTAAAATAATGAAAAAAAATTCAGAAGCTAATTCATGCATTTGACGGCAGCCTCAGACTCATGAGAGGGCAATTCATGTGAGTGATGTGTGTCACCATGCTTCCTTCCCCTTTACAGCGTGCTGAATTGAACTGAGATTCCTTTCAAGAGAGGATACTATTTTATGTATCATTGAAAACACAACCAAGGAGGTGCCTGGTGCAAAGATGCTGGGGCAGGAGTTTCTATGAAGAAGAAAGAAATATGGGGAAATATGAGAGGAAAAAAAGGAGGTGGAGGATGATAAGGAGAAAATGTGAGAGGACAATTGATATGAAGCCTTGTTCCTTGGCAGAATCAACTGAAAAATTACAGAGTATTTATCCTTTCTTCACTTTAGCCCTAGTAAGATAGCATGAAGTGACATTAAGAGCTCATTTTCTTATAATATTATACAGTTGTAAAGCATTATTATTAGCATAGACAGGATACCATGGGACATTTATTCTAAACCTGAATCTTATTTAAATCAAAGTTAAGTGTCACCTTCTCTTTGCTCCAGGTCATTTTGTTCCTTCCTCGGGTACTACCACTCATCACACTGTATTCAGATTACTTGACTGTCTCCTTTACTTTACTATCATCTCCTAGAAGGCAAGGACAGTGTTTTACTCATCTCTAAGTTGCCAAGGCATAGCATATGCTTGAGCTTTGAGTCATTGCTCTATAAATATTTGTTATATTAAATGAATGGATTTTAGCATGATCATGCTCATGGAATTCCCAATGACCTGTGTACACAAAATCTGCTCCTATAAAATATAAATGTTTCAGTTAACAAATCATTTGTTAATGCTAATTTATTGTTTAAGTTGATCATCAAAATCAATTTCTTAATATGAATTTATTAATTCATCTGAGCATCATAGCAGCCCTGCATGACACAGAAGGACAGTCATCATTAAAATACCCATTTTACAAATGAAGAGCTTACATTTATAACATATATGAATAACTTGTTGGAGGCCCTACAGGTAGTGAGAGTCAGAGCCAGATCTGGAACCTAGACTTTTGACTTTTCACTCAGGTAATTACCTCTAAACAACTACATAACATTTGGTAACAGAAAGTCACTCTGTACCTCATCGTAGGAAGTTTTAACTCCCAGGCTGGTTCCCCCAGCTATAACTTGACTTTTTGACCACCTTCCTTGACCACCCCATTCTGTTAATCCTTATTTCCTACCTTCAACCCTGCCCCGCCCCCACCTTCACTCCCACTTCAGTCCCTGAGATCACAGGGAAGAAATGCTATTTTATATTGGCATAATATTACACCTATTTGTAAATTCATTTCGGCATTCCTTATTCCCTATATATAATGGACATTTTCTCAATAATGTATGTATAAAACCTTCTTCAGAAAATGCCATTTTTGCTGATCTGCAACATAGTCTAAGTAAGAATTGGGCTCTCTCTGCAAATGCTGCTTCAAGACCTAACTAACAAGTTTAAAAACCTGCCTTTCTGTGCCCCAGTATGGGAAACAATTTCAGTTTCAGTCAGATGCAAGGGATGAGGTAGATACAGAGAGCACAGCTGAAAAACTCTTCCAGTTTTCGCTTCTGCCCAGGAGACATGGAGTATAGAGAGCTTGACGTATAGACAGACAGCTTTCTATCTATATCCCTAGATATAACAACTGTAGATGTGAAGTCTCTCTCCGTCTCTCTCTCTCTTTTCCCCCATGCTTTCCCCCACCAAGACAGTGAGATTTGAAGACTATCAATTAGCCATTCTGTAGTCTCTTATATTTGCACCACAACAGGTGAGAAGAGTGAGTTGGTAAAGGAACCAAATTCTCACACTGCCCCCAACACATAAAAATAAAGACAAGCGTAGTCGTCGTCTTCCTCGTCCTCATTGTCTTTATCCTAATTTATAATCACTCACAGAATTTGTTACCAACCTTCAGCTTTCAGCCTCCTGTGCAGAATGATGGGTTTTGGAGCAGGTGATCAAGGGCTCTGACCTTCTCCTTCCAGCTCTGTCACTGGCTTATGACATAGTCTTTGGAGCTTGGATTCTTCATCTGTACAAACGATGGCCCGCACCGTACAAATGATGTCATGGCTATTGAGCATATTAAATAAGATAAATCAAGTAAGATAACATATACAACAGCTCTGTACAAACTAATACCTCTATAAAAGTTACTTTCAACTGCTTGACCTGTCTCTCAGTTTCATTGTCTCTAATGGGAACAATAATGGTACCTACCTCATAAAGTTCTTGTGAACTCTAAATAAGTTCACTGTATGAACAGTTCCTGACATAGTGCTTAATAAATGTTAGCTATTGATATTATTAATGTAAGCTCCACGGGGGGGGGGGGGGGGGGCGTGTCGAATTTTAAACTTCTTTTCATCTTCCTCAGAGCATAGCATTCTACACCCGGCAGGCTACAACTGACTGGCGAACGGAAGAATCTTCTCATCCCAGTCTGCGCCGCGGAAGGCATTTGAGTGTAGGATGGCGGTAAGTCGGACCCGAAAGCTCGAGACGCTGAGACGCCGGAGTCTTTTTACGCTTGGACTCAGGGCCCGGAAGTGGCGAGGGCGGGGTTAGCACTGCGGGGTGAAATCGGCTAGCCAGAGAAGATGCTGCTGGACCTGTCGGAGGAGCACAAGGAGCACCTGGCCTTCCTGCCGCAAGTGGACAGCGCGGGTCAGGGGGCCCGGCGGCGGAGGGTGGTGCTCTGCGGTCTGGGAGGGGATCGGTGGGAGCGCCCGGTGCTAAGGGTCTCCTGGCTTCCGTTGCAGTGGTCGCTGAGTTTGGGCGAATTGCGGTGGAGTTCCTGAGGCGTGGCTCTAACCCCAAGATCTACGAAGGCGCTGCGAGTAAGCAGGGGGGAGGCACAGCGCTGAAAACTGCGCGAAGTGCGTTCTTTGTCCCCCTGGAGGGGAAGGAGTTATTGGGACTCTAAAGGTCTTATTCCCATTGTGGCAGAATAAAAGCAGAAGGGCTCTTCAGTCAGAGTGCAAATCCTGCCCGTCCCCTAAGTATTGTGAGTTTTTAAAAGCCTGTATTAAGTCGATTTCCTGACGTGTTAATGGACATAATACCATCTGCCAGAATACTGTGATGCTTACCTGCATCCAAGTGTGTGGAATAGCTGGGTGAACCATAAATATACAAGTGTTTGGTTATTATTAGTTGTTCAGACATCTACTTTTGCTGAAGGATTTTTACCCCGATGGAGGAGGGACGGTATCTATTATTGTCCCTTCTGCCAGGCGTGAAGTAGCGGCGCACTCAAGAGAAGGACTGTGCGCCTGGTATTGTCTCCACGGGTCTGTTTTTGTAAAGGTTACATGGTGGGAAATACTGAAGGCATTTGGCTGGGAGTGGAGAATGAACCGGAGGCTATTACCAAGTAATTATTTTTTATAATAATTGCAGTGTTTGAAAACATGGAATAATAGATAACATTTACCCTTTAGAGTTTGAATAAAAGAATAAATACCACATAATTTATTTGCTCATTTTTCCTCTTTTTTCAGGAAAACTCAGCGTGAGTAGTGACACTGTCCAACATGGTGTGGAAGGATTAATACACCTCCTCACTGAAAGTTCAAAGCTCATGGTAAGGGCTTTTGTGGACTGTTTTGTATTAGCAGGACCTTAAGGAGGTTCAGTATACTCTACATCAGTCCTGGCAGGATCTGCTCATTTCAGTAATGTTGTTACTGGTTTATAATGGATTTAGTGAAGCCATGCCTAAGCAATCTGACTATAATGTGATCCGCTGGCATGAACACCTCTTGTCAGTATAAATTAGAATTGCCTCTAATTCTGCATGTTATTAAACCATATACTATAGTATGTATCCCAAGAGGAGGGAGAATGAAATGATATAATTTTTTGCATATTAGCAGTATATAGCTTATTGGAGAATTGAGAACATTTTTCCATTTTTTTTTAAGTGTTAGTTTCCCCTTCCTTAATACTAGCTGAGGGATCTTGTACCAGTATTTGTTTCTTCGTGCTCATAATAGAGAAAAATATTTGAAAAATTACAAGTGGCTGCATGGGGCTTAATTTACATATTATCCATTCTACTCTGTCTCAGATTTACCTTTCTGTAAGAATCACGCGTGACCCTTGTTAAGCAGATTCCCGGTTCCTACCTCAAACCTATTGAATCAGGCTTTCCAGAGGAGCAGCTTGAGAATTAATCTTTTCCCAAGGTGCTTCAAGTGATTCTTAAGATCAGGCGAATTTGGGAAACTACAGTAGGGGCTCAACATTTTGATAGTGAATCCTAATGCTGGAAGTGATAAAAGATGCAGTGTGGCTTACTTGAGTTGTTTTCACCCTAACAGTTAGATTATTTGAGTGGTTATGAGCAACTACATAAAAAATTTATTTTATAGATCCCTTTTGTCAGACTTTCTAAAATATTACACTTACAGGTGGTCCACAGCAAATGCCCTGTCCCATAAATCCATGTTCCATTAATTGATATGGGGAACTCATTTTTGCTGCCCTAAGCAATCCTTTCTGGCCCTATCCAGAGCTTTCCTGGCTGCTCCCCTCCTGAGAATAGATCTCTAGCTTCTTGCTCTTCTGTGTAGTCAAACTGAATCTTCTGACAGACCACCTGGTGTGATTGGTCAGCTAACCCAACCTGCCCGGCCCCAAGGACTATAATCTCCTCCACAAAGGCAATGAGCCTGTTTGTTTTGTTAAGCTCTGTCTTCGTAGCACAAGACCTATCCCACAGTAGGATCTCAGAAAATATTTGTTGAAGGGATAAAATACACAAGCCTATGCTATTATAAACAGAAACAAGTCTAGTGACATTAACAAACCTGAAAAAGAAAGGGTGGCATGCAGAAATTGGAAAAGAGCAAGGAAAGTAGAGTTAAAGTGACTGAGGTGAATACAACGAAAGGAAGAGGAGCAAAGAGAAAGACTGTGCTTTCTCTACCTTTTCTCTACCTTTCTATCCCCTCCTCACTTCAATCATCCAATAAGGGAGTAAAAGTAAGGCTGCTGTTGGCAGCTTCCTTATATCCTATTGAGGGTCAGTGCCACTATTAGGATTGGTCCCCAGTAATGCTGAACCATTGGACAGCAAAACTGTGTCTCCATGCCCTTCTCTCCCAGCTCCCTTTCCTGGTCAAATATATGATTTCTTTGTGTCCAGTCAGCATCTGAGTATCCCACTAGGACTTACCCAAACCAGGAGCCCTCATTCTCTCACTAAGCCTTTTTTTTTAAAAAAGACTTTGACACCATTCCACCTATTTCTCCCATCCCACCTCCTACTCCCTGCCTCTGGCAACCACCAATCTGTTCTCAGTATCTATGACCTTGGTGGGTTTTTTGGTTTTGTTTTTTAAGATTTGACATGTAAGAGAGCTCATACAGTATTCCTTTGTCTGACTTAATTCACTTAGCATAATGCCCTTGAGTTCCATCCATGTTGTTGCAAACGGCAAGATTTTATTCTTTCATTTTTTCTTATGGTGGATAATATTCCATTGTGTATATATGCTACAATTTCTTTATCCATTCTTCCATTGATGGACAATGAGTTTGTGTCCTTATCTTAGCTATTGTAAATAGTGATGCAGTGAACATGGTGGCACATGTATCTGTTCAAGTTAGTGTTTTTGTTTTCTTGGATAAATACCCAGAAGTAGAATTGCTGGATCATGTGGCAGTTCGATTTTTAATTTTTTGAGGACCCTCCATACTGTTCTCCATGGTGGCTGCACCAATTTACATTCCCACCAACAGTGCACGAGGGTTCCCTTTTCTCCACATCCTCACCAACACTTACCTCTTGTCTTTCTGATAAGAGCCATTCCAACAGGTGTGAGGTGACATCTCATTGTGATTTTGACTTGCATTTCCCTGATGATTAATGATGTTGAGCATCTTTTCATGTACCTGTTGGCCATCTGTATGTGTTCTTTGGAAAATGTGTATTCAGATCTGCCCATTTTTTAATCGAATTGTTTGGTTTTTTGGCTATTGAATTATATGAGTTCTTCATATTTTTTGGATATGAACCCTTTATCAGATATATAATTTGCAAATATTTTCTCTTATTCAGTAGGTTGCCTTTTTATTTTGTTGATGCTTTCCTTTGCCCTGCAGAAGCTTTTTATTTTTTAATTTTTTTATTATAAATTTATTTATTTATTTTTGGCTGCGTTGGGCCTTCATTGCTGCGCGCGGGCTTTCTCTAGTTGTGGTGAGTGGGGGCTACTCTTCATTGCGGTGTGCGGGCTTCTCATTGCGGTGGCTTCTCTTGTTGCGGAGCACGGGCTCTAGGCACGCAGGCTTCAGTAGTTGTGGCTTGTGGGCTCTAGAGGGCAGGCTCAGTAGTTGTGGCGCACGGGCTTGGTTGCTCTGCAGCATGTGGGGTCTTCCCGGACCAGGGATCGAACCTGTGTCCCCTGCATTGGCAGGCAGATTCTTATTCACTGCGCCACCAGGGAAGCCCCCAGAAGCTTTTTAATTTGAAATAGTCCCACTAGTTTATTTTTGTTTTTGTTGCTTATTTTTATGTATCAGAAACTCGGAATTTAGAATAGTGGGCAAGGGTTGCCTTTTACTAAGGAGTGTTATTTCTTTTATTAGACAGAAAGAATTAAGGGATTTCATATTCTTTTGCATGTATCCAGTATTTCAGCATTTCCTAGACAAAAATAAATTTTGATGTTCTGTTAAACTCGATTCACTTTTAGATTTCTGAGCTGGATTTCCAAGACTCGGTGTTTGTTCTTGGATTCTCTGAGGAACTGAACAAATTGTTGCTTCAGCTTTATCTGGACAACAGAAAAGAGATCAGAACTATCTTGAGTGAACTGGCACCAGACCTTCCCAGTTACCACAGCCTTGAGTGGCGACTAGATGTACAGGTATGACTATTTTTTTTTAAACCTGACATAGAATATAAGATTTATTTTAGGTTTATGTCCTGAGGCTTCTTTTGTTCTTTACCATCTTAACCAAACTCTGGTTTGAAACTTTAGTTTTTTAATGTTCATTTTTAGACCATTTCCCAAATAGTTCATTTTCTTATATTTTTAATGTGTTCACATTGGTTTAATTTGTGAAGTTTATAAGAAATAGGTTATTTGCAAAAGCAGATGGCTATCCATATTTTTAAAGTGGTGCTTAGCTTTTTAAGAACTTTCTGTCTAAATAAAACACATATGTAAAAAAGTACACAGGTCAATATACAGCCCAATGGATTATGTGGTGAAAACACTCATGAAACCAACACTTACCCATGACCAGCACCTCAGAAGCATCCTCCTTGCCTCCTACCAATTACTTCCCCTATCCTCCTTTTCAAAGGTAACTAGCGTCCGGACTCCTGATGCATAGATTACTTTTTCCTGCTCTTTAACTTTCTATACATGGAATGATTCAGTAAATATTCTTCTGTGTCTGCCTTCTTTTTGTGAGATTGAGTTGTTTTTAAAGCCACATAAATAACCAAAAGGGATATTTCAAACTATCACGTGAAGCCCTTTCTCAAGCAGTGACAGATAAGTTAGTTAATAGATGTTTGCTGAATGCCATCCACTCACTAATCAGCTGTAATCAGAGCTGTTCTGAATGCTTTGGGACACAAAAGAAGTGTAAGACACTTTCTCAGCTAGAAAAGATGTTATCTGGTTAGGGATATTAGTGTCCTCAAAATAACTAGTAATTAAAGATAGTTGTGAAATAAGGTTCTGGAGAGGAAAAAAAGAATAGAATTGTATAAATGAAGGTACAGCTGAGTATTTCAAAAAAACTATATAGCTCAGGTAGTTCAGTGTACACTGGCATGATCCAGAAAAGCTTCAAGAAAAGGAAGTGAAATTTCAGAAAAATGAATGGATAGAGAAAACCAGCGTAATATTCTTGACAGAGGAGACAGCATAAGTTGTAAAGGCCCACGTGGATATGGGAATGAACAAATGAATATGTGGGATAGCTCCCTAGTTCCCAAACCTGATTGCACACTGGAATAACCCAGGGAACTTTAAAAATTCTGATGTCTGTGTTCTACCCTAGAGGTTCTGATTTATTGGTGTGGAGTTTGGCCTGGGTATCAGGATTTTTTAAAGCTCCCCTGTCACCCAGGTAATTCTAATGTGCAATAAAGTTTGTAAACTGCTGTAATAGTGGATTCTTCCTCATTTGAATGGCCCAGATAGGTTATAGAAATTCAGTTAGAGTTTAGCAGTTATATCCCAGTGTGTTGAGTGCTTGAATATATATTAACACAGGAGAAAGTATAAATAGATTATAGGCTCCTTGACGGTAAGTGCTGTGTCTTGTTCACTACTGTGTCTCCGACACAATGCCTGACACATAATAGGCATTCAGTACTGAATATAAATAAGGAGAGGTGGTCAGCAGCTTCTTAACCGTGTTATTTATTAAATATTTCTTGTACACCTATCATGTGCCAAGTGGCGTGGCTACAGCAAAGAACTTGGCACAGTTTATGCTCTTGGAGACCTTAGAAGCAGCAGCTCCTGTGGGGCTCACGGGGAGGAAGAGATCACTGTGGTTATGCCTTTTTGTTTACGTCCTCTCATAATGACCAGGTGGAGGAGATTTGGGGATGGTCATGTTCATGAACTTCAGCACTAGTTTATCTTGTATCCCTCTCTTATGTGGAGATAGCATCTGACTTTTGGGTTCCAGTAGCCCTTAGAGGTTCTTTTTTCAGCTTTATTGATTTGCTTTGAGTTTTTCCATTATTAAGACATTTTTAGAAGTTAGAAACTTAGGCAATTGAAATTTCTAAAATTAGACTCAAGAGAGTTCATTTGCCCAGTAAAATGAGTTTAAATTGCTGTGTTACTGCAAGGACTAATACAGTTTAATGTTGAGGGTATATTGAATGAATATTGCCATGTGGTGAGGTGTATTTAAGGGCTGAAAAAGCTACTCAGAGAACTAATGGATTTACTGAGCTCAAGGAAGGAAGGAAAAGAAGTCTTGTCAGATGAAGACCAGATAAATGGCTAGGAAACTAGTAACAGGATATAGAACCTTTCATTTTTGAGTAGCTGACTCATCTCATGGAGACTGGTAGCAAATGGATAGTTACCAGCTAATTATTGTGCCGTTGCTGATGGGAAATAAATGAATCATCATAGGTTAGTTTCTAATAGAAGCATTTCCCATACTCCATAAGTTGCCAGCACTTGTTAAATAGCATCAGTACATTGAATGCATCTGAGACCGGTGCAGGAGCATGTTACCTTTAGGGCTGATCCTTTTAAAGTTGCTGCTGTTATTTTTAGAGGGAGAAGGACAGAATTTCATCCCCATTAAAAAAATAAGTCCATATCAAGAACTTTGTGGAAAGAAAAACTTTGTGGGCTACTGTTCTTTATCCTGTAGTACTGTCATTCAGTACCTTTGAATCACCCTCCCCAAATGACACCCCCCTCCGAGCCCCGTAAGGGTAATTATTATCCTGAATTCCTGAATTTTCTGTTAATCTTTTCTTTATAGTTTTTTTAATATATATATTTTCACTAGACTGTATAGTTTTTAGATTTTCATGTATTCTTCTGCAACTTGCTTTTTTTTTTTTGTCTTTTTTTATTTTTGGTGGTGTTGGGGTCTTCGTTGCTGCACACGGGCTTTCTCTAGTTGCGGCGAGCGGGGTCTACTCTTCGTTGCGGTGCTCAGGCGGCTTCTCTTGTTGTGGAGCATGGGCTCCAGGCACACGGGCTTCAGTAGTTGCGGCATGCGGGCTCAACAGATGTGGCTCATGGGCTTAGTTGCTCCGCGGCATGTGGGATCTTCCCGGACCAGGGCTTGAATCCGTGTCCCCTGCATTGGCAGGTGGATTCTTAACCACTGTGCCACCAGGGAAGCCCTGCAACTTGCTTTTTTGATTGAACGTTTTCTTTTTAGATTTATTCATGACAATTCATGTTGCTGTAGTTCACTTCTTTTTGCTGTCATTTAGTAAGCATTTCACTGTATGAATATTCTCAATTTATCCATTCTGTTGTTAAAGAATATTTGAGATTTGTCTAGTTTCGGACTCTTGGAAGCAAATACTATTATGAATATGTGTATATGTGTAAGAGTTTAAGGTAAATACCTAGGAGTGGAACTGCTGGTCATGTATACGTTTTCCAAAGTGATTCTGTCATCACTCTCACCAGCAGTGGATGAGAGTTTTCATTACCATCACTTTACAGTGCTCCGTATGGACAGGTTTCTAATTCTTGCAAGTCAGATAAACAGTATCTTACGATTTTATTGGCCATTTTACTGATTTGTAATAAAGTTGAACATATTTCCTATGTTTACTTGTGTTACTTCTGCAGAGTGCTTAGATAGGTCTCTGTACAATTTTTTCTTGGTTTTGTGGGGTTTGTATTAAATCAGAGCAGTTCTTCGTACATTCTTTTTTTTTTTTTTTTTTTTTTCGGTACGCGGGCCTCTCACTGCTGTGGCCTCTCCCGTTGCGGAGCACAGGCTCCGGACGCGCAGGCCCAGCGGCCATGGCTCACGGGCCCAGCCGCTCCGCGGCATGTGGGATCTTCCCGGACTGGGGCACAAACCCGTGGCCCCTTCGTACATTCTTGATACTAATTTTTTTTTTTTTTTTTTTGGTTGTATGTGTTACAAAATATCTTTTCTCAGTTTGTGGCTTGTTTTTCTACCATTTTTAGGTATCCTTCGAAGAAATTTTAATGATTGTTCAATGTATCAGTTTTTTTCCTTTATGGTTTTTTTTTGTATCATGTTTAAGAAACCCTTCCATGCTGACTATACATCCTGATTGACTATACATTCTGGTTTCTTTTTTTTTTCCCACAGGTTTTTTTTTTAATATAAACTTATTTTATTTATTTATCTTTGGCTGCCTTGGGTCTTTGTTGCTGCGTGTGGGCTTTCTCTAGTTGTGGCGAGCGGGGACTACTCTTCATTGCGGTGCACGGGCTTCTCATTGCGGTGGCTTCTCTTGTTGCAGAGCACGGGCTCTAGGCGCGCAGGCTTCAGTAGTTGTGGTGCACGGGCTTAGTTGCTCCGCGGCATGTGGGATCTTCCTGGACCAGGGCTCGAACCCGTGTTCCCTGTATTGGCAGGCGGATTCTTAACGACTGCGCCACCAGGGAAGTCCCTCTTTCCAAAGGTTTTAAAGTTTACTTTTCTTTTTGAAGTCTGTGATTCATCTGAAATTAGATTTTTATGTATGGCATAATGTAACTATTATATGTTTAGCATGATTATTAAATAGTCCTTATGCTCTTATTCCATTTAAAATCAAGCTTGCAAGCAGAAGCCTCAGGCAACAGATGAAACCATCAGTGACTATAAAGCTGCACCTTAATCAGAACGGAGATCACAACACCCAAGTGCTGCAGACAGACCCAGCCACCCTGCTTCATTTGGTTCAGCAATTGGAACAAGCCTTGGAAGAAATGAAAACAAACCACTGTAGGAGAGTTGTGCGCAATATCAAGTAGTCCCAAGTTGTTTCCTTCCCTTAGAATCACTTGTGAATTGATGATATGCAGCAGTTACTTTTCAAAATAAATTTTTTAATTGATAGTGATAAATCCATAGAGATTTATTTCATAACATTTCTTTTCCTGTGTGAAGATACTGAGGTCATGATCAAAGGCTAAGTAAATTTCCTTTCCTGGGGCTAAATGTGGTCAGCTTCTTGACAATTAAGATGTATTTTGGGGCTTCCCTGGTGGCGCAGTGGTTGGGAATCCGCCTGCCGATGCAGGGGACATGGGTTCATGCCCCGGTCCGGGAAGATCCCACATGCCGCGGAGCGGCTGGGCCCGTGAGCCATGGCCGCTGAGCCTGCACGTCCGGAGCCTGTGCTCCACAATGGGAGAGGCCACGGCCACGACAGTGAGAGGCCCGCGTACCGCAAAAAAAAAAAAAAAGATGTATTTTGTATTTTAAATGTGTAAATAGGATTGAATCAACTGGAAGTGAATCTATACTGTTCAAATCCTCTGTATATATAAATGACTGTACTTTTTTTGATACTTTTCTGACTACTTAACTTTATTATTTTCCTCCTTATTGGCCTAAATTTGACAGTAAAGTTCACAATGTAATGCTATTACTATTCAGAATATTCCTAGACAGTTTAATGTTTGTGACCTTTAAAAGCACCCCATGATGTTAACAGCCACAGAATAGTTGGAAGTGAATATAAATTTTTTTAATGCTATATTTAGGCAGTTCTTGCATTTTTCTTTGCCTGTGAATATAGTAAGTATTTACCATGTTGCTTAAGTTTAAGTTGCCATGGATAATAAGCTTAAATAGTACTCAAATTTGTGTGAATATATTGCATTTTATTAAGGACTACGTTTTTTCCCTATTATCCAAAGCATCTAAGAGATACACCGTCATTTACATTTATAAACAATGGATGCAGACATAATGTAATCAATTCTTAATTATCTGGATGTAAATTATAGTCACTTTTTATAATTCTGTTCGAATAAAGTATAAAGAGGGCAAAGAGAGGCCATGTTTACTACATTCCAAGCAAATATCCCTTCTTCCTTACAAACTTGATTTTTGTTTTGTTTTGCTTTTTAGTGGGTAACTGTAAGCTGTGAGCCTGAAAAATTCAGATGCTGATGTGTCAGGTCAGCCTCATAGAGTACAGGGACACAGGGAAACTTAAGGAGACACAAGGAGGCTTAAGGAGTAACAGACTTAAGGAGAAAGTCGTATGGAAGGGTAGAAACTGGGGTTCAGTCTTAAATATCTAGCCAAGACCTTATTCTGAGAATCTCATCCCATGCAGCAACTCAGGAAGGTCTTTAGAAACATCAGACTCTAAACTGTACTCTAAGCTCTATCAATACTTTGCCTTCTAAGTGTTAGAGATTTTCAGGTCAAAGTGACATCATGTTTCTTCTTTCTGTTAAAGTAGAGCCCAGCCGGAAACAGAGGCCAGTGGAAGAAAAGCACAATTGATATTGCCACCCATCATCCCCCTGCAGGCATCTGGGTCACCCCATACATACATGTTCTGCAGTTGCAAAATAACTATAATATCAGATATTAGCAAACTATAATCAGATAATTTTTAATTATAGTGATAACTTGATTAATCAAGCTTTCATATTAACAACCTCACAAACAAAAGGAAACTTTATATATTACATGAAATAGTAGCATATGTCATCAGGTTTAAAAGCAACATGCCTGCCCAGCTTATATGATGAAAATAGCCTCTGTGAGGCTTCTTATTTGTCCGCATTTGGTGGGAGATAAGCAGGGCTGACTCCAGCCAAGACTGAAATAATATCCCTGTGTCTCCTTAGGGCAACCTTTCTTCTTCCTCCGTATCCACTGTTCCTACCTCAAGCAAAACAACAAAGCACATGTTAGTCTTTTTTTATTTGTATCAAACTCCCCCGGTCTCCTTTGGCTGTACTTTGTTATTCTTTCTGATGTTCTGCCTTTTTTGCCTTTTTGGGCCAGAGTGAGTTGGGAGCAGTCTCCTAACTTCCTTTTGAATGTGGGACTCACGTTTTTTTTTACAGACCATCTAATGAGCCTCTTCCTTTTCTTGTTTGGACACTCCACACCCTTACGCATTCCTCTGCCTTGTTTGTTTTATGGCACATTTGATTTTTTTTGTAACTTGTACATGAACGTATTTTCTGCAGATGCAGTCACTATTCTACTCTCACATATGACCAGGTTTCTTGACTCTGGGATGTTCCTTTCCATCTGTAACTGTCTAAATGTTTGTTAAAACATTTTGGGTTATGAGTATGCTAATTTTTTAGGATTTGCTGATGCATGTTTAGACAAGTGTAATAGCTTTTATGTCTCAAAGCCAGAATAGTAACATCTCATGTCTCAGAACAGAACTGTGAGTAGGAAATAATCAATATGTATAATCACAAAGTTCTACCTATACTTCACCCATTGGAAGTCTCCTCTGTGTTTCACAAAATTCTATGAGCTTGTTTTGTTATTGATATTTCCAGGCTTAGGTAAATATAAAGCAGCCAACTAGAACAGTGGTGGGGATACCATAAGAAGAAAATATACTTCTTTGAAAAGTGAGAACCGGATACCAAGGAAAGTTTGAAAAATCATTAAGTGTGTGTAAGGGATGCACGTGTGGGAGCCCTTAACATTTATAGCAGTATGTGGCCCTTTAGTATATAACCCTATGAGAAGGTTAAGAGGTCAGTCTTTGGAACTGGACAAAAGGGTTTGAATTTTAGGCTCTGTGGCTTCTTTTGGGTCCTTGATAAATTCCCAAAGCCTTGTTTTCTTCATCTTTAAAATAGGAGTAATAACACCTATCTCACTGGCTTGTAGAGACCAAATGAGACCACATATATAGAATGTTTAGCATAGTATTGGGCTTTAGAAAATACTTGTGTAGACCTGAGGATCTCATTATTTTGTAGCCTTGAATTGTCTCATATACTCTATTTAAGAAACAGAAAATGCTACCTGATTTCTATACTGAGTTTGAATAACAAAAAAATGTTTTTGAAGTCTAAAGGAAGAAGAAAAAAGATCAGGGAATTTAAGTACATTTTTAGTAGTACCTTTATCGAAAATTTTAATTCTTAGAATGATATACATATAACTCTCCAGAAAACTCAACTATTCAAAACTGCCTAGTCCCCATAGGGCTCAGGTAGACAAGCTGAGGGTTTTACCTATAGGCTTGGTCTAGAGTCTCTTTTTTCCGTCTTTTTTTCTCCACACCAGTGAAAGAAGCATGGGAATCTCAAGATACTAGCTAAGCCAGGTCTCTTTTTCTAGGTAATATTATATCTAAGTGGAGTTTTTAATCTCCAGGAGAAAACACATAATACTTCTTTGTAGCTTCTCATAGCCTTCATGGTCAGGAAGATCTGTCAGCTGCTGTATAAAATCTTCCTGCTATAATGTATGCACTCTTCTCTGTACTTTTTTTTTTATATATATGTTTAAGTCTCTCTTTAGCTTACCCTTCCACAGTTTCCATAGTAATAGGTTACTGTCATCCCTTTTCCTTTCTTTCATTAATGGTAGAAAATATTTTGGTAAAAATGGTATCATACTACATTGCCTCTAGTTTAAATATATTCATTTTAAAACCACCATGACCGTTATGTTCAGACCTAAATACTTTCCTTAAAACAAGGAAGCCCAGCTTCACCATTAATGTGGTTACTTCAGTGAGCTTTACAAACTTCGACAGCAATGTTTTAATTATAAAAGCAGAAGAAACCCATTATTTCTCAGCTTTGCAAAATAGTATGTACTACTTCGAGATGAGAAAACGATGTACTTTATGGCAATAAAGTATATATATTTAGTGATTCAATCACTGAATACTAATGGCTCTTTGTTTTATGTTTGTATAGCTCCAGTCCTCTCTGCCTAGGAACTCAAATGACTTAATTATGCTTGGTAGCCACGAGTCCGTAAGATCCTACTTACCATAATGGGGAAATATAGGAAAAGTAATTTTATTTCCTTAATGGACCTAAAGTAAAAAGGAGCATCGGGAATACAAATATCTGCATTAATGTATTCTGAAACTTGGCTTCTATCAGGTTGTTGCCATTTTAAACCCAATTAACTTTCTATAAGATAAATGTTTTAATAATTATAGTGTAAATTATGTTATCATTAGAAATATTGCTAATTATGTGGCTATCAGAGTGGGAGGCCATGCACTTTTATTATACTTGCACCTAAATTGATATGTTTTAGTTGCAAAGACTACAATTTTCATTTTCCTCTCCTGCAGTTACCATATCTTCTGCAGAACAGTCTGCCCAACCATCAGCTAAAAAGAGGCAACGCCAAGAAAAGGATTTTTGCCCTTTCTCACAAACCACGTGACAGCTTTTACCTCTTTTCTTCTTAATTTTTCTTACTCTTTACTCTTTTACTTTGAGGTATAATCCACCCATTTATGTATGACATTGTGCTGATAGGAAAACAAAGCAAATTTTAAAATCTTTTCTAGCTCTTTTTTTTTTTTTTACAAAGGTACTGACTCCGCTGCATTAAATATTTATTAAATACTCAGAATAACCCAAGTTGTGTGTCGAACAAAGGGTGAAGTCCTAAAGTTTAGAATGCTCTCAGACCATTCCATCCTTGAAAATAGTTTAATTCATAAACTCATCAGGCTGCAGAAAGGAGTATCCTAAGGGGGCTATTCTGAAGAAGGGAAGGGAAGCTGTCTGTTGGAACCACTTTTCTTTGAAACTCCACCTTCTTCTGGAGAGCAAAACTTTTAATATGATTCAATGGCTAGAGCTGTAGAAATGTACAGAGGAAAGGACAGATCGCTACAGAATACTGTGGAGTACTTGCACATGGTTTAGATGACAGAAATTATCTTTACCCCTTTTCCACTGAAGAGGGGTTCCCTGAGGTAACCAGAGGTGTGATGGGAAAAGCAAATTGAGTTTTTTTAATACCTGCATGCCAATGTTGTGATTGTCATAAATCCAATGAGAAGTGGATGCCTGTGGTTTTGAAGGAATGTGCTTAGTTCACAGAACGAAAAGCCTTCTCAGTTAACTCAAAGGCTAAAAACACAGATTAAAATTCAGAGAATGAGGAAAAGAAAATCCAGGGAAGTCTGAGTTACATTGGAACAAGTATAGATGGTTAGGATGTGGTTTCCTGGCATGGTCTGCAAACCATAAGCTTTTATTCCAAATAAAAAGTTCTTACAAAGCTCAAGTGAGTGTAAGTGCTGCAACATAATAAAATTACCTGATTTGCAGCTAGGCTGTTGCAACAATGCATAGACTAAACTAAAAAAGCTTGTAGACGATGTTTTGAGTACCTAAAAAGATAAATGAGTGAGTCACCATATACTTCCCCAAAAAGGTGAAGATGATTTGTCTCACAATATAAGCAATGTAATTAAAAGGTTTTTTTTAATGTTTAGACCCTTAAGGGTGTAATTATGGGGTATTCTTTCCTATGCTTTTTTGTTCCACTCTTTGCTTAGACATAAAAACCAAATTCCGTGCCTTTCTTAGGCCCTTAGAACAATTTCTTTTCATGCCAAATCTCTTAAGCCTCCTCCCTCCCATTTAAAAAAATTTTTTTTGAGAAATAATTCACATAACATAAAATTCACGCTTGCAAAATGCAATTCAGTGGGTTTTAGAATATTCACAAAGTTGTGCAACTGTTACCAGTATCTGATGACAGAACGTTTTCATCACTCCAGAAAGAAACCCATATCCATTAGCAGTCCCTCTCCCTTTCCTCCTCCCTCCAGCCCCTGGCAACCACTCATCTCCTTTCTGTGCATTTGCCTCTTCTGAACACTTCATATAAGTCAAATTATACAATATATGGCTTTTTGTGTCTGGCTTCTTTCACTTAGCATAGTGTTTTCAAGGTTCATGTTGTATGTAGCATGTATCAGTACTTTATGCATTTTTTATGACTGAATAATATTTCATTGTATGGATACGCCCTTGCTTTTTCCAGTATTTGATTGAGTCCTATTCCTGGTCTCCCTATGGAATTAATCTGTTGCATTTTATTTTATAATGTTTGTAAAAGAACCTCTGACAGATTCAATAATGTATTTTCTACAATGATGGCTTTTTAAAATTACCTTCCCAGGTACAAGTTAGAAAAGTCTGAGAACAATTTCTTCCTAGCCAGTTATTAGTAGAGTTATTCTCCAGTGAACTGAGCATTTTATTTCTAGCCTAATTCAAAAGTTATACCAGGGGGCTTCCCTGGTGGCACAGTGGTTATGAATCTGCCTGCCAGTGCTAGGGACACGGGTTCGAACCCTGGTCCGGGAAGATCCCACATGCTGCGGAGGAACTCAGCCCATGCGCCACAACTACTGAGCCTGCGCTCTAGAGACTACAAGCCACAACTATTGAGCCCGTGTGCCACAACTACTGAACCCACGTGCCTGGAACCCGAGCTCCGCAACAAGAGAAGCCAACGCAATGAGAAGCCCATGCACCACAACCAAGAGTAGCCCCCGCTTGCCACAGCTAGAGAAGTAGAGAAAGCCTGTACACAGCAACGAAGACCCAATGCGGCCATAAATAAATAAATAAATATTTTTTTAAAAGACAGTGGATTTAAAAAAAAAAAAGTTATACCAGGTAGGGAGCTAGTTGGCCAAACTTGAAGGGACTCAGCCGAGTCAACTCCAAAGAAAATGAGATTCATATTATATCCTTTTTAATTGTAATTTAGAAGATTTCCTACTAAAATGAGGGATGTTCTGTGGGCATTTTACAGATTTAGAGAAGATAGGAAAGCAACTAAGGAGGATTTATGTCTTTCCATATTCATTTTGTATTTTTTTCACATTAGAAAGGTAAAACTATTAAAAATTTATAAAAATTGTCTATAATGGAATAGAGAAAAAGGCATTTACTTTCACTTAAGTTCACTCAGAATATTTTTTTACTAATTTTGAAATAGAGCACTGGGGGCCTCTAGGACAGCATTTTCTGGGTGATGCAGCTGCTGCAGCCACTGCCTTCTGGGCTTGTAAGCTAGTGGAGGAAAGGAAAATGTATGTAAACACCATCGATTCGATCAGAGTGTGATTAGGCATAGGAGAAGATACAACAATTGAGGAACTGTGCATACATAAATGAGGGAGGGGGTAATTCTTACTAGGGGCCTCAGGAAGGCACTTTTCTCCCCTTGATCGTTTTTTGCTGTTTTGGCAATTGTGCCCCAATTTACATTTGGAGAACAATTTCTTTCCAATTGAATACAGTTCGATGGGACGGTCAGACAAGAGACCATGTGCCCTCCGCTCCTCATGCTGAGCCCATACGTCTCTCTCCTGGGACTTTGCAACCTGAGGACTCAGAATGGTTGGCGCAAGTTCATTTTAGTGGCAGCCCCGCCAGTTGCTCGATGACTTGTTACATGGCCTCACAAAGATGCTCCTTTTCTTTTTTTTTTTTTTTTCTTTTGCGGTACGCGGGCCTCTCACTGTTGTGGCCTCTCCCGTTGCGGAGCACAGGCTCCGGACGCGCAGGCTCAGCGGCCATGGCTCACGGGCCCAGCTGCTCCGCGGCATGTGGGATCTTCCCGGACCGGGGCACGAACTTGTGTCCCCTGCATCGGCAGGCGGACTCTCAACCACTGCGCCACGAGGAAGCCCGATGCTCCTGTTCTTGTTCTTTAAGGACCTGGCGTCAGAGCTGACCCTTGATTCTGCAGGGTGCCTGCCTAATACAATTCCAATAAATTGATTCTCTGCTTCAGTTGGCATCTTAATAATTCTAAATGCTACAGAGGATACAAATTAGATTCATTTTGTAAAATTGCATACTTTATTTCATAAAATGGATCTTTGTAAAATAGCTCTTCAAACTGCATCTAAAACGTAGGCATTATTTTAGGATATAGATTGACTGCAATATAGGATCTCACAGTCTAATTAGAGAGACAAGATTCAAAACATAAAACCTTTTCCTTCTAACACTGTAGTTTTCCTTTTATCTGCTTTCCCTATTTCCTCTGTCGTGTCTATAAACTATTTCCTTAGAACTTGCAATAATCTTGTGGTTTCACTGTAATCGTTTTAGTTATTAGTATATTACAGTTTGCTTGTAGAAAATAAGATGAAAACAGGGACTTCCCTGGTGGTCCAGTCGTTAAGACTCTGTGCTCCCAAAGCAGGGGGCTCGGGTTCAATCCCTGGTTGGCAAACTAAGATCCCATGTGCCACATGGTGCCACAGTCAAAAAAAACCCGAAAAAGATAATAACAAAACAGTAATTGTCAAATGAAGCAGTACCTGGTACATCGTAGTTAAACAAATTAATGAACAAATGAATGAGTAAATAAGAGTGATGAGTGAATGGTATACATTATATTCTCTGTGGAATTTGAGGGTAGGGAAAAAGCATTTCAGCCTGGAGTGGTCAGAAGAAGACTGGCTCTGAGTTGTTGAGAGAAGGACAGGATTTGAGCAGATAGACAAGCAAGGTGGGCATTCTGAGCAGGAGATGAGGATGAACAAAGGCACAAAAGCAGAAAATCAGAAGCTGCACTTTTATAAGCTGGAGCTATGGAGTGGACCGTGGCTGCTGCTTTCGTGGGCCCCTGTGCAAGATGAGCCCCTGTCACTGCAACCTTAGATCTCCTTCTCCCCTTAGGACCTCATTTTCCTTTTGCCTTTTCGAGTGGGGTTGCCTTGGGTATCTTCAGGAATGGGACAGGGCAGGGGTTTGCCAGTGTCATTTACCGAATGTGTCTTTCAAACTTTCTCCTTTCACCCTTGTTTCATAGCCCTACTTCTGGGAATTCCCTGGTGGTCCAGCAGTTAGGACTCTACGCTCTCACTGCCCAGGGCCTGGGTTCAATCCCTGGTTAGGGAACTAAAATCCCACAGGCTGCGTGGTGTGGAAAAAAGAAAAAAAAAGAAAAAGAAAAAGCCTTACTTCATTAGAATTTATGCTGTTCAGCCATGCCATCTTTATCATTTATAGCTGCCTTTCATGTGCTTCCTTGATCCTTCCTCTTCTCTGTTCATCTCTCCATGCAACGAGTACTTATTGCGTACCTAGTGTATTCCAGAATCTGTTTAGATACTGAGAATACAGTGGGGACAAGAGAAAATCACTGCCCTCATTGAACTTTCAGTCTGGTGGGGCGATGGATAATTAAGAAAATACATGTGTACTATAACTTCAGGTGCTAAATGCTCTGAAGAAAACTAAAAAAAGATTAGAGGTTAAGAGTGAGGGGTCAGGGCTTCCCTGGTGGCGCAGTGGTTAAGAATCCACCTGTCAATGCAGGGGACACGGGTTCAAACCCTGGTCTGGGAAAATCTCACATGCCGCGGAGCAACTAAGCCCGTGCGCCACAACGGCTGAGCCTGCGCTCTAGAGCCTGCGAGCCACAACTACTGAAGCCGGTACACCTAGAGCCCATGCTCCACAACAAGAGAAGCCACCACAATGAGAAACCCATGCACCGCAATGAAGAGTAGCCCCCGCTCGCCGCAACTAGAGAAAAAGCCCGCATGCAGTAACAAAGACCCAACGCAGCCAAAAATAAAATAAATAATTTTTTTTTAAATTCTATTTTAAAGATCTATTTAAAAAAAAAGAGTGAGGGGTCAGAGGGATAAATTGAGAGATTAGGATTGACCTACACACACTACTATATATAAAATAGATAAGTAATAAGAACCTACTGTATAGCACAGGGAACTCTACTCAATACTCTGTAATGGCCTATGTGAGAAAAAATTCTAAAATAGGAGTGGGTATATGTATATGTATGGCTGATTCACTTTGCTGTACACCTGAAACTAACACAACATTGTAAATCAACTATACTCCAATAAAAGTTTTAAAAAAAAATGTCAAAGAGCATCTTAACCCTCTAAGGTGATATCAAAAGGATTACAATGACCTGATCCATATTCCTTAGGCCAGAAAGTTGAAAAAAAGTAAAATTACTTTTCAATCAAAGAAAAGAAAAGAAAAGAAGGAGGGGCTGAGAGCTGCTATTTTAGGTAGACTGGTCAGAGAAAGTTCTGAAGAGGTGATGTTAGAGCAGAAACCCGAATGAAATGAGGGTTGAGGATCACTAGATATCAGGAACTGGAATCACCAGAGTGTTTGTTTATTAGAAGGTGAAATGACTTGCCCTCTTCACTGACCTACGGGAACTGTGGTCTGGAAGGCGTCACACAAAGCTTTCTGGCATGAATCACATTTTGTGGAAGTGACGTAGGTTTGTCTGTGTTTAGTAACAGTAAAGAACCTCTACAGTTTTGAATAGGAAAAATGTATGCTATAGATTTACAGATTGGATTTAGGGATGTTTCGGTGAATCCTAGTAAAATAAGTCATCGTGATTTACAACAGCTATCAAGAACAAGTTCTTAGAAACCACTCATCTGTGATAGAAAATAATTTTACAGTATTAAATTGCTTGATTACGGTTTTAGAAGTGAACTACATTGGGAAAAAAAATGTGGACTATTTGGAAGAAGAGTATTCAAGACAGAAGGAAAAGTATATGCAAATGCCCTGAGGTGAGAATGAGCTTGACACATCTGAGAGTGTGCAAGGAGGGTGGTGTGGCTGGAGTTAAGTAAGGATAGGAGTGATCAGAGGAGTGGGCAGTGGCAAGATTATGCGGGGCCTTTAGCTTCCAAGTGTTCTGAAGTCCTCCCATCAAACTGGGGTATGTGGATGATCCATCCAACACCTTGGCTTCTTGTTTCCTTGATCTCATTTCCTAAGGCCTTCCATGTTTCTTTCAGCCACTTGCTTCCACTGCTACACCCTGGCCCTTGTCTCCACCTGAACAGTTCTATTTCTGAAATCACAATATCAAACATCCCAAGCTCTGAAACTGATCCCGCTCATTGGTCAGTTACCTCCAACACCCCAGTTCTTCAGCTTCGAAGAGACCTTCAGTTTTCTTACCCTAACCCTCTCCATTTAACAGCCTCTGCCTGTTGGTATTTCCCTCCCTCACCAGCTTGATTCACAACCCATCACTTCAAGCAACCTATCACTGCCAATATTCTAAATCCTTTCTTTTGCACCTTCCATTGCACCTATCTTGCCCGCCATATATGAATGCAGATGTCCATCTTTTTTCCTGCTAGTTCGTGGCCGCTGAGACCCACGGAAGAAATATGCTGAAGCACACAGGCTATCCCGGTTTTACATTAATGGTCATCAATCTCAATGAAGCCCTTACCACCGACCGACTAGCCTACTGTTTCCCTAGTTAGCTGTCTCCCATTTTCAACAACGATTTCAAAACGTCTCCACTCCCATTAAACCCCTCACCAACCCACCACCCCCTCTCATTCTCTGCTGATGACTGCCTCCTCCTCCACAGAACAAATAGAAGTGATCGGACAGGATTTCTCTCCACTTCTGGCCAACAAACCTACAATCCTCGCTGCTCTCTACACCAATACTGTTTCTCCTATTCCAGTCCAAAAGGCATCCCTCACGTGTCTGGATCCCATTCCTTCCAGTATCCTGACACTTTCGTATTTTCCACTTTATCCATTTTCCTGATTTCCTTCCATTAAAAAAAGAAAAAACAGCATTTTCCAGTCTATCGCATCTTTTTTTTTAATTTATTTAATTTATCTTATTTTTGGCTGCGTTGGGTTGTCGCTGCTGCGCGGGGGCTTTTCTCTAGTTGTGGAGAGCGGGGGCTACTTCATTGCGGTGCTTGGGCTTATTGCGGTGGCTTCTCTTGTTGCGGGGTGCGGGCTTTAGGCGCGTGGGCTTTAGTAGTTGTGGCATGCGGACTCAGTTGCTCTGTAGCATGTGGGATCTTCCCGGACCAGGGATCAAACCTGTATCCCCCACATTGGCAGGCAGATTCTTAACCACTGTGCCACCAGGGAAGTCCAAGTCCATCTCATCTTAATATCCCTTGACTCACATCCCTCTCCAGTTACCATACACTCTGTCTCTTCTCCATTTCAGCAACTTCTGAAAAATTTTACCTTCCCTTCTTAAGCCACTCATGGTTACATTTCCAGGAACTTCCATGTTGCTAAATCCAATGTACGTATGTTTTTCAGTCCTCATCTTACTAGATCTTACATCAGCATTTGACATGGTTGACAGCATTGGACTCCCTCTTTCTAAAAAATATACCCAGAGGGCTTCCCTGGTGGCGCAGTGGTTGAGAGTCCGCCTGCCGATGCAGGGGACACGGGTTTGTGCCCCGGTCTGGGAAGATCCCACCTGCCGCAGAGCGGCTAGGCCCGTGAGCCATGGCCGCTGAGCCTGCGCGTCCAGAGCCTGTGCTCCGCAACGGGAGAGGCCACGACAGTAAGAGGCCCGCGTACTGGGAAAAAAAAAAAAAATATATATATATATATACCCAGGACTTCCCTGGTGGTGCAGTGGTTAAGAATCCACCTGCCAAGACAGGGGACACGGGTTCGAGCCCTGGTCCAGGAAGATCCCACATGCCGTGGAGCAACTAAGCCCATAGCCACAACTACTGAGCCTGTGCACCACAACTACTGAAGCCCACGAGCTCTAGGGTCCATGCTCCACAATAAAAGAAGCCACTACAATGAGAAGCCTGTGCACCTCAACGAAGGGTATCCCCCTGCTCACCACAACTAGATAAAGCCCACGTGCATGCTGCAACTAAGAGTTCACATACCACAATTAAGGAGCCCACCTGCCGCAGCTAAGACCCAGCACAACCAAAATAAAAACACAGAAAATATACCCTTTTTCACCCTGTTTTTTTTCAAACACTCTCCTGTTTTGCCTCCTGTATCTCTATCAATGTGTTCTTGTTATTCTTTGCAAGACTCTGTCCTCCACTGTCCTTTTAGTTGTAGGTGGTCCACAGAGCTTTATCTTAAGTCATTTCTCTCTACAGACTTATACCAGGTAATTTAGTTCATTCTCTTGGCTTTATTACCATCAATTTGCTGATGGCTATCAACTGTAGATCTCTAACTCATACTGCTCTCCTGAATTTGAAACACATGTATCAGTTGTCTGTGCTTAGATGTCTAACAGGGACTTCAAACTCAAGATGGACAAAATTCAACTCATCTCTTACAAACTTGTTCTTTTCCAGTGTTCCTTATTCAACAAATGGCATTGCCATCCACACAGTTGCTTAAACAAGAGACATATGTCACTCTTGGCTTCTCTCTCTCCCCCTCACTCATCACAGCTGGTCAATTACTAAGTCCTATCAATTACACCTTCTTAAATGTCATTCAGATTAGCCCACTTCTCTCCATCCAATGGCCTCCTTGCTCTTGCCTGCCTGGGCTACTGTATCTGCCCCCAGTTAACTGGTCTCCCTGAGCCCCTCTTATTAAGTTCCCCTTTTCCCCACATGCGTCCCTCCCCTCCAATACATTTCCTACACAGCAGCCAGAATTATCTTCCAAAGAGAAATTACATCCTTTGACTGCTTAAAACCCTTCAGTTGGTTGGCACTACTTTGGGGGGGAAGTCCTGGCTCCTGCCTTTCTCTCTAGCCTCATCTCTCTCGCATTCTCCTCTGCCCCTGCTATGTTCTTTCAGTTCCTTTACTTCCACTGTCTGGATCCTCTTCCGTCATCATACAAAGGTAACTGATATGCATTCCTCTGGTTTCAGAGTAAACATTTCCTCCAGGAGGTCAGGAGCCCCCGTTCTGTTTACATGGCGCCCTGAGCTGACCTTATCATAGAGTCAGCAGGTTTTGTTGTAATTACTAGATTAATTACCTATTTTTCCTGGATTGTAGGAACTGTGTTTTTCCTTGTTTTCCTGTTGTCTGTCACTGTGACTGGACATGATAAGCTCCTATTAAATGTTGAAGGGAGAAAGGGAAAGAGAAGAAAGAATATAAAATGGAGTAGAGTACAAAATTTGCATACATTTTAAAGGTAAAACAAGACTTCAAATAAATTTTGCTTTTCTGTCATACTATTTGTATGGTTTGCATTAACCTTACAAGTTACATGTCAGCTTTTTTCTCCCCCTTTAGTGGAAAGACATATTTTGGACATTTAGTCTGCAGATACCATTAAATGGATAGAGCTAGATATTTACTTAGACTAGTGGTTCTCAGTGTAGACTGCCCTTTGGAATCCCTTGGAGGGGGTTTAAAAATTCTGTTTCCTGAGCCCCACCTTCATAGATTTTCATTTAATCCGCCTGAGATTTTTAAAAGCTCTCTACATAATTCTGATGTACAGCAAAAGTTAAGAACATGACAGTTACTGGAGTTTTTGTCTTTGTGACTTGCTTCACTGACTGACTTTTGAGCCTATCGGAAAATAAGAAATTCAAACAATCCAGGTTCAGCAGTGCCCTGATTCACCCACTAGTGCTTTCAACTACAACTAAAAATGGTTGAAACAGTGAAAAGAATTCGTTGGTACAAGTAACTGTCAAGTCCAGAGGTAGTGTTGGTTTCAGGCAAACTTGGTCCAGTGGCTCAGTGATGTCCCCAGTCACTCCATATCTTTCTGTTTCTCTTTCCTGTCTTGGTGTGGGCTTTCTCCTAATTTAGGCCCTCCTCATGGCCAAAGATGGCTGCTAAAGGCACCTGGAAAGTGAGCCCGGGGTTTCCCTGGTGGTGCAGTGGTTAAGAATCCACCTGCCAATGCAGGGGAGCCCTGGTCCGGGAAGATCCAACATGCCACGGAGCAAGTAAGCCCGTGCGCCACAACTACTGAGCCTGAGCTCTAGAGCCTCAGGCTCTAGACGCAACTACTGAGCCCACGTGCCACAACTACTGAAGCCCCCGTGCCTAGAGCCCATGCTTGCAACAAGAGAAGCTACTGCAATGAGAACCCCATGCACCGCAAGAAGAGTAGCCCCTGCTCACCACAACTAGAGAAAACCTGCGTGCCACAACGAAGACCCAACGCAACCTAAAAAAAAGAAAGAAAGAAAGTGAGCCCATCTTTGTCCAAGTATCATTATTTTTACAAAAAGTTCTCAGATTCACTCTCATTGGACTGGTTTAGGTTACAAACCAATTGCTGTGTTAAAGGGGTTGGAATGTGTTAGCACAAGACGGTACGGTAGCCCTCTTCCCAGGAATCGTAGCAAACCTCAGGTGAACAGAGGGCCTTTTGGAAAGGAGGAGGGGAGAAAAATCAATGCTGAGACCATCAGAAGTCTGCTGTAACCACACAGTGGTTTGGCCTAGCGGCAGAATTTGGTCTCAAAACTGTAGTAGTGGCTTCCCTGGTGGCGCAGTGGTTGAGAGTCCACCTGCCGATGCAGGGGACACAGGTTCGTGCCTCGGTCCGGGAAGATCCCACATGCCGCGGAGCGGCTGGGCCCGTGAGCCATGGCCACTGAGCCTGCGCGTCCGGAGCCTGTGCTCCGCAACGGGAGAGGCCGCAGCAGTGAGAGGCCCACGTACCACAAAAAAAAAAAAAAAAAAAAAAAAAAACTGTAGTAGTACTTTATAGTATTGTACTGTATGCTATACTATAAAGTACATACTACTGTTTAAGTAGCATAGATACATTTCCACATTGAGTCCCACAGTTAGTGACTAATAAGAAACTAAATAAGGTTATATTCATCACAAAACTGTTTAGTGAGATAAAAATTGAGAACAGAAAATTTGATTTGGGTCCCGCAAATGTAAGTGGCCTCATGCATGGCTTTTGCTTGGTGCCTCAGTGAACATATTTTCTTGCCTCATTTTGAAAAAACAAAAAATCTTAGACCCTCCAGAGAGTCTGATTTGTGGATTGCCACCCTCCAAGCTGACTGTCACCAGCCAAGAAGATTCTGTTGAGCTTTGCTTTTTATAATTGTCATTAGGAAAGCAATAGGGTTTACATTTCCCCCCTGAAATATATTATCGAATTATAATATTAGTTATGCCATTTCTAATGACATATGCTAAAAAAGAAAAAACAACAACAACTCACCACACACAAAAGTTTCCCTAAAAGCCCCCTTCCCTTTACCCATCCCCCAAGGGAAGTTAACTCTCCCTAGTTAAAAATTCACTGTTCTAGAACTTGCCCTCCCCAAACACTCTTCTGATTATAATTTGCTTTGCATAAAAAGTTTCCCATAGTAGAAATGTGCTAACCAGCAAACACGGGTTTGGGGTCTGCTCATAGCTGTGCTTCCCATTGCAAGTTAAGTTACTGGCATTCATCAGCCCTTAGAGTCTCACTGTGCCTACGTGTGCTAATAGTTAAGTTTCTGAGTTTATAAAACTGAGGATCACATTCCAGAACAAGGCCCCTGCCATAAACTTTACTAAGACCAGAGATGTTATCCTGTCCTGGTGGCCAGCCATTCTTTCAAGCCACCCTCACCAGACTCCTTTCCATTCACATTGTACCGGTAAAATGCATTTTTTTTTTAAGTGGAACAAAATGGCACAGGTAAAGTTTCTTTTACCATTTAGAAATACAGTGCCTGAATCCTTTGTCTATATACCTAGCGTGATGGTACACATCCCTAGACATGGTGAAAGGAGAACAAGATCTGCGGGTATCATCAACGTAGGGCTAATTATGAGAAGTTCCCTTGAAGGGAGTGCTTGTGATAAGGAAGACCTCAGTAGCTAGAACGTGAGCATTGAGTAATTAATGGCCCTAAAATCTCTGGACTCATCTGTGGAGAGGGGGAGAAGAAGCTTATTTGCAGGAGGTGGAGACTGAATTCATCTGCAGGGCTACAATTTCCGTTACGCTGGAAAACAACAAAGAGAGATCTTCCAGTGATGAAATATCATGGGCAAAGGACTTCCCTGGTGGTGCAGTGGTTAAGAATCTGCCTTCCAATTCAGGGGACATGGGTTCAAGCCCTTTTCCGGGAAGATCCCACATGCCGCAGAGCAGCTAAGCCCGTGCGCCGCAACTACTGAGCCTGCGCTCTAGAGCCCACGTGCCACAACTACTGAGCCCGCACCATGAGTACCGAAGCCCACACGCCTAGAGCCTGTGCTTCACAACAAGAGAAGCCACCACAATGGGAAGCCCGCACACCCCAATGAAGAGTAGCCCCCACTCTCCGCAACTAGAGAAAGCCCATGCACAGCAACGAAGACCCAACACAGCCAAAAATAAAAATAAATAAATAAATAAAATAAAATTTAAAAAAAGAAGAAAGAAACATCATGGGCAAATCCTCTGCAGAGATGCTGTTATTGTTTTTAACCATAGAAGATTTCAAGCATAAACAAAAGTAGATGAATAGTACAATGGAGCCTCGTGTATCCATCACTTAATTTCAATAACAATCAATTCACGGCCGATTTTGTTTCATCAAAACCCCTACCCACTTTGTGTCACCCAGTCCCGCTCCCATGTAATTTTGAGTCAAATCTCAGACATCATTTCTGAGATGGAGATTTTTCAGTTGAGGAGCAAAGTTGTTTAGGCTACTAATATGAAAATGATCACTGTGGTTAGAAGACATGTACTTCTTCAGATAATGATTCCCTAACAGTAAGGTGTCTTTGTAAATATGGGATTAGGCTGCATTATCCCGGTAAAATTTCACTTGTTCTTGGGGAAGTGTGATGTGTGCTGTTACTTAAAGGATTGTTCACAAGAAATCAAGAGCAAGACTGAGGACTCCAGGAAGGGTGCTCAGGCCAGAACTTCACCTTGAGCCTTAGGGAACTGGCCTGGGTTTGACTAGGTTTGACCCATAGTGAGCCACAGGAGACCCTTACTGCCACACATGGTTTTGTTCCAAGACTGAAGAATCCAAGCTGTGGAAAATGTCCTGAGTTCTGACTACCTTTGGGTCAAAAGCACACTTCCCTGAGTGAAAAGGGAAAGACATTCTCTGAAGGAAGTGAACATTCCCATTTCCATGTGGAGATGGACAGTCATGGTGGGCTTTGACTGAGGTTAAGACCTATTCCTTTCTCTCATGGCCTGAGGGAATCTGGGAGCCTGGATTCAGTTAGGAGAAACAGGCCCAAGGGCCACCTGCCAGAGGGAGGAGACTTGGCCCCTGCCTTACTACGACTGGCTGAGAGTTAGGCGGAGAGAGGCTGCCAGGCTCCGGGGCTGAACGTTCTGATATAGGCCACCTCTAGTAAGAATTATAAGTGGTCTTTTGTGCTGTATTTTCCTTCTGTTATCTCTGAAACTTCAACAAAACCTTATTAGAAGCTGTAGTCTGGTTTCACCAGTCTGGTGTGAGATTAAGAAAAGAGGTTGAGCACACACGTAAGAAATCAGTACCAGGGAGACTATCAGCGACCTGCTGTGAGAGGCCAGTCCTAACATCTCAGGAAGGTCTGCACAGAGGTTTACCCCCTGGAGCCACATGCAATGACCATGATGGTCCTATAGGACAGGAGAATGTTCCCAGGGCTTCTTGGGGCTATTTGGGAGGTAAACCTGGTAAAAGACTGGACTTCCTGTTTCCCTTCGGGTAGGAGGGAAGGAAAGGAAACATGTCTTTATGTTAATCTCCAAGACCTGTGAGTCCCGAGACTACCAGAGATAAATAAATATTGACATATATAAATGTTTGATGTGGATAGCAAATTTTTTGGTTACATAAGAAACTGTTAACAGAATTTTCTCTGGGATTTCACTTTTATTCTTTTATACAGTTAAAAAATGTTTATAGGGCTTCCCTGGTGGCGCAGTGGTTGAGAGTCCGCCTGCCGATGCAGGGGACACGGGTTTGCGCCCCGTTCCGGGAGGATCCCACATGCCGCGGAGCGGCTGGGCCCGTGAGCCATGGCCACTGAGCCTGCGCGTCCGGAGCCTGTGCTCCGCAACGGGAGAGGCCACAACAGTGAGAGGCCCGTGTACCCCCCAAAAAAAGTTTATAAAATATATGTATTACTTTTATAATATAAATTAATTAAAATAAGGTAAATATATATATTAAAAATATATTATGTACTACCTAAAACCTATATCCCAGATGAACCAAGAAGTTTATGCTACCTTAGGAATTAAATAGTGGAGAAAAACAGCATATTTTAAATATTACCCCAGGGTGGTTTACATTTGCCAAGTTCCTTCTAAATTTTCCTTCTGAAATTTTCCTGCCTTAAAAAAAAAAAAGACAAAAATATATCTGTTATTGAACTACAAGCTGTGGAACAACTTTAGTACTCTCCCAGGCTTCCAGCACTAATAATGATGTTACTTCCTTGCACATGGCATCACAGCAGGATTCTTATTCCCGGCTGCACACCCAGAAGCCTGACCCCAAAGGCACTAAACCTGGAGCAGGCTGATATGAGCCCACCTCTTTTCAGGATTTAAAAAACTCTATAGTCGATTCTGACGTATGGCCACGGTTGAGGTCCAGCACTAGAAGAAGAACTGGGGAGAATGATACAGGGAATAACAACCCAAACTTCTACGCAAGGTGAGGAAGCATTAGTTCACTGGTCCATCCCAAAGATTCTCCACAAATGAGAAAAGAGCAGAGCTGAACATAAATTGAACCCTGACAAAGAAGCATAGACACCTTTGCAGCTAAAATATACTTGTTAAAAAGTTGTTAAAAAAAAAAAAAAGTTGTTTTGGCCCTTCCCTGGTGGCGCAGTGGTTGAGAGTCCGCCTGCCGATGCAGGGGACACGGGTTTGCGCCCCGGCACGGGAGGATCCCGCGTGCCGCGGAGCGGCTGGGCCCGTGAACCATGGCCACTGAGCCTGCGCTTCCGGAGCCTGTGCTCCGCAACGGGAGGGGCCACGACAGTGAGAGGCCCACGTACCGGGAAAAAAAAAAAAAAAGTTGTTTTGAATTAATTTTTCAATTCCAATCTGGTTTCTGAGTCTGTTAGTATTTTTCCTCCTTGCATTTCATGAAAATCCAATGTCCCATGAATAAAGAGAAGGGAGGAGACAGAATGAGGTGCGCTGAAGAAGGTATTTTTAGAGTGGGTTTTAGGCCTATTTTGGAGTTGATATTAATTCATGTCAGAGGGGCAGGGAAGTATTCAGAGTTAGCATGAGGTTAGTGTGACAAATATTGGCAGAGCCTCTAGTTCTGTTGCTCACACTCCAGGATTTGTGGCCAGCACGTTAGTTCTTTATGTCTAGTAGCCACAGTAGCACAATAAAAAGGGGGTGGAACTGAATGCTTCCCGCCTTATAGTTCTGTGTATCTGTGGAAGAGAACTACATGAGAACGGCCAGGCAAGGAAGGGGGAATCACCGTTTAGAGTAGACAAAAACTGGGATTCTTAACCTGGGATCTTTGGAGAGCTTCAAGGTGTCCGTGAACCTCCTGAAATTGTATGTAAAATTATGTGTTTGTCTTTTTTTGGGGGGGGTAATTATCCATAATTTTCACCAGATTTTCAAGCCATTAAGAAGGATTAAATGCTGCTTTCTTTTTCCTTTTTGGTTTTCTTAAAAGGCATCTGGGGCATAGGGGTAGAGGGTATAAAAATTAGTCAAGTTAAGAAGATAGAAAAGAGGGCTTCCCTGGTGGCACAGTGGTTGAGAGTCCGCCTGCCGATGCAGGGGACACGGGTTCGTGCCCCGGTCAGGGAGGATCCCACATGCCGCGGAGCGGCTGGGCCCGTGAGCCATGGCCACTGAGCCTGCGCATCCAGAGCCTGTGCTCCGCAACGGGAGAGGCCACAACAGTGAGAGGCCCACGTACTGTAAAAAAAATAAAAAAATAAATAAATAAAATAATAAATAAAGGAGAGGATTCTGAGTTGATGGCAGAGTAAGAAGCACCAGAGACCTATCTCCTCACCTACACGACAGTTACACCGGCAGAATCTGTCTGATGAAATTATTTTACAATTCTCAAGTCGAAAGCTTGCAAATTCCAGGGAAATGGTTAGATGATAAACTGTGGTTAATTTTGGTCACTTTCAGCTTTTAGCAAGTAGCAGCTACCCATCTGTCACCCATCAGCCCTGTGGCAAGCAGTCACGTACTTGTTCCTGGATTAGCTTGTGCACAATTTGTGGGAGCAAGGGTGGGCATAAAGGACCCTATCCTCCAAATATCAGGGATCTGTGTTCTGATTGCTGATTGCTACCTCTGATCACAGAGGTGCAGACAAAAAGGTGGCACCCGTTTTTGCACCTCCCTCATGTTGCAAGCCCCTCCCCTCTAGCTGTAGCGACCTCCAGGAGATTTAAAGGGCCAGCACCTTCCTGCCCCCCCACCCTTCAGTTTTCTCTTTTCCCCCTTTTGGGAGCCAGACATTGAAGACTAGGACATTCAAAAGCAACTGCATATATGGGGAGACTAGAAAAATCACCACACATCCCCAGGGGGAGGTACAGGCTCAGAAAAGGCCTGAAAAGACCTTAAGTTTACCCCTCAGACTGACCCCCAACGATCAGCCTATAACAGAACAAAAGAGAACAGCCACAGAGACAACCTGCAACAAAAAACAAAAACAAAACCCAGCAAATCTTGGGGAAGGGGGAGAATCTGAATTCAATTACCACATTATTAGATTCAGGTGTCCAGTTTTCAACAACAAGAAACCACAAGGCATAGAAAGAAAAGTATGGCCCATTGAAAGGAAAAACAGAAACCAGCAGAAACTGTTCGTGAAAAGGACTGGTTGATGGATCTACTAGACAAAGGCTTTTAAACAACTGTTTTAAAGATGCTCAACAACTAAGGGAAGATGTAGAGAAACTCAAGGAAAGGATGTATGAACAAAATGGAAATATAAAGAGATGGAAAACCTAAAAAGAAAAATGAAATTCTGCAGAAAAGTACAATAATTAAAGTGAAAAATTCACTAGAGGGATTCAAAAGTAGATTTGAGCAGGCAAAAGAAAGAATCAGTAAACTAAATTGAAGATAAGACAATGGAATTTATAGCATATGAAGAACAGAAAGAAACGGGTATAAGAAAAGTGAACGAAGCCAAAGGGGCCTGTGGGACACCATCAGTGGACCAACATATGCATCGTCAAAGTCGCAGGAGGAGAAGAGAGAAAGAGGCAAAAAGAACATTTGAAGAAATAGTGGCCAAAACTCTCTAAGAATTTGGAAAATTCACAAATTCATGGAAATTAAACAATACATACCTTAAACAACCAATGGATCAGAAGAGAAATTAGAAAATACATAGAAATGAATGAAAATAAAACATAACATACCATAACTTATGGGATACCTTGAAAGCAATGCTAAGGGGGAAATTTATAGCTACAAATGCTTACATTAAAAAAAAGTATCTCAAATCAACATCCAAACTTTACAACTTAAGGAACCAGAATGAACAAAGTAAACCCAAAGCTAGCAGAAGGAAGGAAATAATAAAGATTAGGGCAGAGATAAACAAAATAGAGAATAGAAAAATAATAGGGACAGAAAGTAGAAAGGCGGTTGCCAGGGCCTGGGGGCAAGGAGGAAAGGGGAATTATTGTTTAGTGGGTACAGAATTTTGATTTTGCAACATGAAGAAAGAGTTCAGGAGATGGGTGATGATGATGGCTGCGCAACAGTGTGAATATAGTTAATGTCATTGAACTGTACTCTTAAAATGGTTAAGATAATAAACTTCGTTATGTTTTATTTTATTTATTTATTTATTTATTTTGCGGTACGCGGGCCTCTCACTGTCGTGGCCTCTCCCGCTGCGGAGCACAGGCTCCAGACACACAGGCTCAGCGGCCATGGCTCATCGGCCGAGCCGCTCCGCGGCATGTGGGATCTTCCCAGACCGGGGCACGAACCCGTGTCCCCTGCATCGGTAGGCGGACTCTCAACCACTGCGCCACAGGGAAGCCCTGTTATGTTTATTTCACCACAATAAAAAAAAATGAAAACATTTAAAATAAAGGACCCCAGGTGAGATAGCAAGAAGACCCTGAGAAAAAGTCCCTGGGAGCCACTGAGCTGGTGATGAGAGCTGAGGACGGTGGCCCATGGTACCCGATGGCTGAGTCAGTGGTTAGTAATGATCTCTCATTTCCTGCCATCTGCTTACTTTTCTTCCTCAATTCCCTTTTTCTGATCTGCTTCCGGAGAGAACAATCTCACTTCCTTGAGATCTTAAATTCCAAGTTTGATGTGATTATGAAAAAAAAAAAAAAGGAGGGGAGACTGTGAGGTTACTTTAGAAGGCCCTTTAATTTTCTGATGGCCACACAGACTTTTTAAAAAGTCTCTAGGGCCTGATAGCTTAGTAGTTTCAATACAGATGCATCAGGTTTAGTAGTTTCAATACAGATGCAAAAAGAGCAAGCAATTTTGTGATGTATTTGGGTTGATGGCCTATTTCTCCCGAGCATGCATTTCAGGGATGAAATTTTGTATAATTCCCCCATTCACTTATTTTTCAGTATAAATACAATCTTGACAATATGATAATTTCTGTTCTTTCCAAAATGAGGATAATAATGTTACTTGTTTTACTAACAGTAACATAAAATCTTGGGGAGAAACATAAATGCTTAGAAAATGTCTGAATACTCACAAGTTACTAATTTTTTTCTAAACCTTAAGTGAGATCTTCCAAATATGTGAATTTTTATGTCTTTACCTCAAACTGAGAGCATTCTCCTTCACTACTATCCCCTCCCCACACCTAATCAGGGAGGTAAAGTCCTTCACCGTTTTTCACATTTACAAATTGGTTACATTGGAATTGTCACCCTTGTCCTTCACCTCTTGGGCACCAGAGGGCAGACGTCTAAGTCTCACTTTATCTGGGACACAAATCCTTTTTCCCTCCACAGCAGTTTTCTCCTCTGGATTTGCTCCAGCACCTTGAAGAAGCTTAAAGGAACAATTAAACTTTGCTCTTCCTGATAATTAAAGTCTTCCCAATGGTTCAACACACCCACCAGAGACAAAAAGTAGTGATTACTCAGAAGACTGCCACCCTTTATCAATCAGCACAATCAAAAGAATTGTTCTTGTAAATAGTCTTTGTAAATAATCCGTTCATAATCTTTTTTTGTTGTTGTCCTTGTTAACTTTTCATTGTTTTTAGGCTAAAGACAATCTAAAATTCTATTCATTACTCTAGCCTTCAAAGCTTATAAAGTGAGATAATAGAAGTGAAACTGCTTTCAAAGGGAAAGAAACCCCATATAATTGCAAAGTAGACTTACCTTTAGGAGATAGTTAACAAGACCTGGCCATTTGCCAGACAAGTAATCAATAAACGGTCCATAATAATTGCTAGGGACACATTTTAAAATTATTTTATTTTTAAAATTTATTTCATTGAAGTATAGTTGATTTACAACATTGTGTTAATTTCTGCTGTACGGCAAAGTGATTCGGTTGTACATATATATACATTCTTTTTAATATTCTTTTCCATTGTGGTTTATCACAGGATATTGTATATAGTTCCCTGTGCTATACAGTAGGACCTTGCTGTTTATCCATTCTATATATAATAGTTTGTATCTGCTAGTCCCAAACTTGCAATCCATCCCTTGCCCACCTCCCCTCCCCCTTGGAAACCCCAAGTCTGTTCTCTGTGTCTGTGAGTCTGTTTCTGTTTCCTAAGTTCACTGGTAGGGACACATTTTTTAAAAAGAGAAAAGTTAATATTTGGTCTTTGTGAATGTAGTTCTCATAGTTTTATTTTTTCTTATGATTTCTCTGTCGAGCTTCCTTTAGGAAAAATTTTCATTTTCTAGACCAGTTAACTCTTGTGTGGACTTATCCTAAAAAGCACATTTAGAACCATCCAAATAGCCATCTGTACACGTTTAGGATGTTGTGGATATTAAGAAGTCTACAAATTAAAATTTAAAAATATGTGACTTTTTTGTTTACTGTGAGAAACCTGGTCTCAACCATCAATGAGTAAATGGTCCCAAGAGAAAATATAAATGTACAAATATGTATAAATACCTTTTTTTCCATCTAATGCCAAATAAGAATATTTTTATTTTCCTTTGGGCCATCCCTCAATCACAGTATGCTTAGTTTTCTAATTTCTTAGGATTCTTTTTATCTTGGTTGTCTCTTTGACAAACATAATTAGATTTAGCTGGAAGTGTCAGAGACTTCAGAGCATCAGAACAGTCCTGAGTTCAACACAAATAGCTTTCAGTGGTAAGGAACTTTTATGCTCAAAAATTTGTCAACATTTTCTTTTCTTTTAAATTTATTTTATTCAAGTATAGTTCATGTACAATGTTGTGTTCATTTCTGCTGCACAGCAAAGTGATTCAGTTAAACATATATATATATATATATGCTTTTTCATATTCTTTTCCATTATGGTTTATTACAGGATATTGAATATAGTTCCCTGTGCTCTACAGTAGGACCTTGTTGTTCCTCGTCAACGTTTTCTTTGTAAGCAAAGTTGGGACCAATATTCCTCGGAAGATGATGTTATAAATGTCGGTGGGGGCTCCCCAGCTCATTTCCACCAAAATAAAACACATTGAAACATTATAAGTACATTGTAGTTCCCTCAGGGATACACACCACCCTTTGCTATTGTCATTTTGACTGTTTCTGTGATAAGTATAAGTAATGGGGAAAGAAGTTAATATTTGTAGAGAGCTTTATTCACATGCACCAAGTTGTACTAATCATCTCCCAACTCCCACGTGAAATACATCCTGGAGATACTGTTATCTCCATTTTATGGGAGGGACAGCTGCCTCTGGGAAGCTAAATAAACTGATAAGATTTTAAAATTCAAGATGTACCTCATTACAGGAGAGAGTTCGTTTTTTTGTTTTATTTTTTAGGATAGGCACAGGTAGTCCTGAATTTCTAACCATTGATGGGTGGAGGTGTTTTTTTTTTAAGCCAAATATTTGAACTTGAAATACATTTTTATATTAATACTGAGTACATGGCAAAATAGATTCTGAACTTCAATTCCCCCAAATCCAGCCCAACCCCAGTCATAAGTTTCAGACCCCCTTCTCTTTTCCCAGTATTACCTTTCCTCTCCACCCACATACCCTGCTCACCAGGCATTGCCATTGCTGAAATGTTAAAGATGTACACCAAGAGTTCATTTTTGGACATATTAATTTTGAGATTCCTTTCAAATACCCAAATGCAGATGCCAAGCAGTCAGTTAAATACATGGTTCTGAAGCTCAGGAGAGAGAATAGAGCTGGAAATATAATGTGACATTTGTTGGCATGGAGATTGAATCATTTATTTTAAAAATTTATACTCAGTGCCTATAATGTATTAGTGGATATATTCTATACTGATGCTAGAGCAGTCAATTATGTAGTATCCTAGGAGGTGATGAATGTTAGAAAAAAGAGAAGAAAGAGGAGAATTAGCATTGTGAGGGATGGAATTGGCTTATGGTCTTAAATAGGGAGGTCAGGAAGGCCTTGCTGAGATTTCAAAGAAGTGAGGGAGTTAGCACTGTGGACACCCAGAATAGTGTTCCAGGCAGAGCCAATGCAAACTCCCAGAGATGAGGACATACCTGGCACACAAACAGAAAGCGGTGCAGCAGGGCTGTGAGCTATGTACTGCGGAAATCCCTGTGGGCCCTGGGGCCCTCCGTCTTTAAGAGGTCAGAGAGCTGGGAAGGGAAGCTGTCAAAGAAGAGCCCGAGTGATAGGTAGAAAATGTGGTGCCCAGAAGCCAAGAGAAGAAAGTGTTTCAAGAAAGAGACTAGTCAACTGATGCTGCTGAGAGGGCTCAAAACCACAGTGACTATGAGAGTAGGCCTTCGGTGACACGGGCAAAATCAGGGTCTGGGGGAGGCGGTGATCTGGATGGAAGCCCAGGGGTTGAAGGTTGAGGGAGGCGTCTGCAAAGGATGGAAACCAGTGGTCAGGCTGTGTGTGCCCAGAAGCAGAGGTAGATTTTTCTCTGTAAAACAGGATAGCAAGTTCCAGTGCTCCTCTCTCACAAAGCACACACATCTTGCAGCTCTCTTGAGTGTAACTGCACAGCCTTTTGTGACCCTCAGGGAAACATCTGGCCGGGCCGAAGCAACTTTCACTCAGCATGACCACACCACCAAATTTATCCATGAGCCCGTCTTCCTGGCAGCCTAGAGTGTAATACTAAGCTCTCTGAGCAGGTCACTTATCTTGTGTAAGTTCTCCACGCGATAAGCAGGATTACTGGAAAACTTGTTAGCGGTTTCTATGACTGTTGCAAGCGTTGCCGTAAAGAAAGATAAGTACTGAACTTAAGGGCGTGATTTAGTTGTAAAATATTATTGATTGAAGATGTTACACCTCCTTCTCCATTTTAGGCACTTATTTCTTATAAAAGTGGTCTTCCTATAAACCCCTAAGGAGAGAAGGGAGAGAGAATTAACTTTGTAGTGAATGTCAGATGGCTGATGAGCTGAGGGGAGCCAAGTTAAATAACATCCCACCTCCGCTTCCGGGCAACACACGCAGACTCTCACACCCTCACTCCTACTCACAGACACACATCCTAGAAGAAGCTGCTGACAGTTGGCAACTCAAAAATAAAACAGAGGTGAATCTACTTGGTTTCTATCACTTCTGATGTTGTGCTAGTAATGATAATAGAATTATTTGTTTCAGTTTTACTACTGATTTCATATACTTTTTTTTTAAGTACTTATTTTACTTCTTATTTATTTATTTATTTTTGGCTGCGTTGGGTCTTCCTTGTGGTGCGCTGGCTTCTCATTGCGGTGGCTTCTCATTGCGGTGGCTTCTTTTGTTGCGGAGCACGGGCTCTAGGCACACAGCCTTCAGTAGTTGTGGCACATGGGCTGAGTTTCTCCGTAGCATGTGGGATCTTCCCGGACCAGGGCTCGAACCCGTGTCCCCTGCATTGGCAGGTGGATTCTTAACCACTGCGTCACCAGGGAAGTCCCTGATTTCATATACTTTTTTTGTTTGCGTTCGAGGGCCTCTCACTGTTGTGGCCTCTCCCATTGTGGAGCACAGGCTCCGGACGCGCAGGCTCACGGGCCCAGCCACTCCGCGGCATGTGGGATCTTCCCGGACCGGGGCACGAACCCGCGTCCCCTGCATCGGCAGGCGGACTCTCAACCACTGCACCACCAGGGAAGCCCTTCATATACTTTTGACTGTTATAACAAGATTCTGATTTTTTTTTTCCAGGTATGTAAGACTTCCTCCCTTTCACTTCCCCCCATCTTCCTCCCAAACTGTGTGCATGTAATTGAATCAACACATAATCAACTTGGGTGGAATTCATCAAAGCTGGGGAGTGAAATCACTTTGGCACTGTGATAAAGAGAACAGACTTTGGCTATGAACCTGAATTTATATCCTGGCTCTGCTCTTTACTAGATATGTGAACTTGGGCAAGTTACTTAATTAAAATAATTATTTATTTATTTTTGGCTGTGTTGGGTCTTCGTTTCTGTGCGTGGGCTTTCTCTAGTTGCGGTGAGCAGGGGCCACTCTTCATCGCCGTGCGTGGGCCTCTCACTGTCACGGCCTCTCTTGTTGCGGAGCACAAGCTCCAGAGGCGCAGGCTCAGTAGTTGTGGGAGCAACAGGCCTAGTTGCTCCGCGGCATGTGGGATCTTCCCAGACCAGGGCTCGAACCCATGTCCCCTGCATTGGCAGGCAGATTCTCAACCACTGCGCCACCAGGGAAGCCCCTACTTAACTTCTTTATGCCTCAATTTCTTCCTGTGTTAAAAGGAGATAATGATAATGTTTTGTAAGTGTTTTGTGGGTATTAATTCATTGAATCTTCACAATGACCCTGTAAGTACTATAATTAAACCTACTTTACAGATGAGGAAACCAAAGCACAGATGTTAAGTAACCTACCCTAGGTTAAAATCTAGTAAAAATAGATTTACCGTATAATCCAGCAATTCTACTTCTGACTATATAAGAATTGAAAGCAAAATCTCAAAAGGATATTTGTACACCCATGTTCATAGTAGCGTTATTCACAGTAGCCAAAATGTGGAAGCAAGCAAAGTGTCCATCGACAGATGAGTAGAAAAACACCATGTGGTATATGCATACAATGGAGTCTGACTCATGCTATAACATATTAATAGATGAACCTTGAAGACATTATACTAAGTGAAATAAACTAGTCACAAAAGACATTGTTTGGGCTTCCCTGGTGGTGCAGTGGTTGAGAGTCCGCCTGCTGATGCAGGGGACACGGGTTCGTGCCCCGGTCCGGGAAGATCCCACATGCCGCGGAGCGGCTGGGCCGGTGAGCCATGGCCGCTGAGCCTGCGCGTCCGGATCCTGTGCTCCGCAGGGGGAGAGGCCACAGCAGTGAGAAGCCCGCGTGCCGCAAAAAAAAAAAAAAAAAAAAGACATTGTATGATCCTACTCATATGGGGTATTTGGAGTAGTCAAACTCAGAGAGACAGAAAGTAGAATGGTGATTGTAGAAAATAGAAGGGGCTGGGGGGGAGAGTGAAATGAAGAGTTGTTTAATGACTACAGAATTTCAGCTTCGCAACATGAAAAAGAGTTCTGGAGATTGTACAACAATGTGAACGGACTTATTTCTACTGAACTGTACATTTAAAACTGGTTAAGCTGGTAAATGCTATGCTACGTATATTTTACAACAATGAAAAACTAAACAAACAAAAAAGGAAAAAAAAAAAAACAGGAAAAAACCCACCAGCCTTGTTGAGAACATAGTGATTCTATACCATTGAGAGTGACAGAGAGTTAGGAAAAGGATGCCAACTGGGTGGGGAAGACACGAACTCAGTCATTGACAAGCCCAGGTACAGTGGTCTTTAGTGACCCAAATAGAAATATCCAGTCATTAGCTAGGGATGCGGGTCTGAGGTTGGTGATCTGTACTATGGAGGTTCTAGGAAGACAAAGCAGTAGCCCTTTACTACAAAGGTGGATTAGATGGGGGAGGATGGAAATGAAGACAAAGGAAACATGGAAGACGACTGTCATCATTCTTGTTTAGGAGAATGTTGATGGTACTGCCATACACCAGGAAGGGGAGGCTGGAACCTGAGGTGGAAGAGGCGACTGTGAGTCCAGGAATGGACGTGTGAGGTTCGGGGATGTGCAAAGCTGTTCTGTCGATGGTGAGTTTGAGGTCTGAGATGGTGATTGGGGCAGAGAAGCCTCTCGTCCTGCATTTCCTCAGGTGAGCTGTAGTCCTCTGAGAAACGGTTTCCTCCAATATTCATGATGCATGTGAACATTTCAGAGATGCTGGGAGTACTTTGGGAAAGGGAATTGCTTGACTTTGTTTAACCTGGGTTTTTCTAAACTCATTTGTCTGCCCAACCTTTTTTTTTTTTTTTTTTTCATAAAACATCTATTAATTAACTGAGGACTACACTTTGGGGAATTATTCTCTGGTCTATGCAGATATTTTCCCATTGACAAAGTAGAACAAAGGAGAAGCTGGTTAGAGGGTGGATAGATCTGTGGGTACTCAGTGTGTCCCTGTTAAGTCACCAAAATAGCGAGGAGGGTTCCAGAAACCCCAGCCTGACCTGGGAGCTGAGGACCCTGACCCCTCTGCGTGGGCAGCGGCGAGGAAGGCTGCTGGGGTTTTGATCAAAGCCAGCTTGCTGTTTGGCTTTCTACCTGCTCTACATGTGCCAGTAAAGCCCTGATCCAATCCCTCCCCTGGTTCCTTTTTATCCTCTACGTTGGCTTCTTGTCCTTGCTTTTCCATTTGCATAACTAATGCACACAACACAGAATTCCCGCAATTTTAAAGACAGCTGGCCAGCACATCTTGGATGCTGATGTCAGGAAACATCTGGAAAAGGGCTAAAGTTACTGCAGCCCAACTGAGAACAATGGAAACATTAATACGGAAAATTCAGTATGGGGGGGGGCTGGTGTACGTAAAAATGGCTGCCAGGATGACTTATAAAAGCCTTGTACAAAACTCTCTTGTTAGTTTGGGCATTGATGCCACTGAGTCACTGAGTGGTAGGCCAGCTAAAACGAATATATTGCTACTCACTTGGGGGACCCTTATCTTTGAGGCTTTCCTTTTCTTACAAGGTTTCCTAGAAATCCTGCCAGCTAACCAAGACATTCTTTTCCAAAAAATCATGAACTAGGATTTTTATTTTATAATACCTTTAAGCTAATCTCCCTTTTATACTATATCTCTCACAATACAAATATATAAAATAGAGTTCTCACATACATATTTTTGCTGTCTCTAAGCAGTCAGTATTGGCAGAAATATTGAGCTTTATAAAAGCTGTGATTGAAATATTTGAATATGAAGATTATGTCCCAAGGCTGCATGGCATAGTGGTTAAAAGAATGGGTTTTAGAGTTTGGATTCTAGCTTCTCCTCTTAACCAACTATGTGTGGCCTTGGTAAATTACTTAATGAACATAAACTAATCTGTAAAATTCCCTTAGTTATTTTTGCCTATTTGGATTGGCACGAGGAGGACACAAGCTAATGTGTGTTAGAAGTGCTTAGTGAGGAGTGTGGCCCAGGTTAGCTATTACAATTGTTGTTTTGTTGATACCCAAGGATTAAGAAGGAATCCCTGCTATAATCTATTTCTCAATTCAACTTTAAAACATTGAGCACTTGCTTCCGTTCCCTGTCCTACAGATGTATGTTTTGGAATTAGGGTTTCTCCGGCAAGCATTCCCGTAGAGTACCACCTACTGTTTCACTTTATTTTGTAGAAACTGAAGTGGTAGCCTGTCTCTTGTGTGGATTAATAATTACCATCTCATACTGTTTTCCAATCTTTGGATCCCTCCTGGTCCCTTGTATGACACCCACTTTTCCCCTCTAAAAGCTGGTTGGATTTTCTCCTATCTCCAGGGTTCTGAAATTTCTCAGTGATGTGTTTCGGTTTTGGTCGGTTTTAATCCATTGTGCCAGGGGTTTGTTGAACCCTATCGATCTGGCAGCTCATGTTCCTCAGTTTTGGAAATCTTCGTGAATTGTTCATTTATTATGAGTTCCTCCCCATTCTTAATTCTCTCCTCTCTTTTTGGAACTCCTATTCATTAGAATATTGGACCTTCCAGACTGATCCTCTGACTGTCTTCTCTCTTCTTTCCTATTTTCCTTTTGTCTTTTGACTTTATTTTCTGAGAGTTCCTCAACTTTATCATCTTACACCTCTGTTAAGTTTTAAAAATCTATTATCATATTTTAAATTTCCAGGAGTTCTTTTTTGTTTTCTAATGATTCTTTTTTTTTTCTTATAGCATCATATTTGTATAATATCTTTTTACTTCTCTGAGGATGTTAATAATAGCTTTGGGGGCAGGGGGAGCTTTTATTTCCCTGCATAGTCTGTTCCCTCTCTAGTTGGTTTTTTTCACCTTGTATGTCGTATCTCTATATTCTTTGGTAGAGGCTTGCTTTCTTCAGATGTATGGTAATCGTTACCCTTCACTCATGGTTTAAAGCTGATGGGAAACTCTGTGCCATGGGCAAAGCTCGTCGACTTCAGTCTCTACCCTAGGGGGAGCTGCCTGGGCCCTTTATATGAGGGGAAATGTCATTGCCCTTAGGTCTTTTTTTTCTTGGTCTGTTTAAGTTTTTCAGGGAGGAAACGTCTACTTTCCTGTCTAAAGGGCTTAATTATACCTGGCTGCCGCTGTTCTGAAAGTTGAATGTGAGCTGGGGAATTATAACACTTCATTATACAAACTTTTTTTTCAAATCTCTCTGCTTTCAGTATAGTATTCCCAATGTTAATCACGCCTAGTGCCCTGAATTCTGGCTTAGAGACCCTTATCCCCTGCAGAGGAAAACCTCAAGTCTTCTGCTGTTTTGGAGAGAGGCAGTTGACTAAGCTGCATTTGGGGCTTTGGGGTGGCCGATCCTGGGAATTGAGTTGCTTCTTAGTTTTCCTCTTTGCTAGTTTAGGATTTAGCTTTCTCAATTTGCTAACTCAGATAGCAATTCTCCTATTTCTCAGCTTCTAACGTTTTGTTGCTATTGTGATTTCCTCCTCTTTTTAATTTTTAAAAATCTCTTTATTTCCATTTTAATGGGGGGGTGTAAATGCATTTGTTCAGTCAGCCAACTTTAATCAGTATTTTTTTTAAAAAGATATTCTTAATGTAATGAAGTGTTCTGAAAAATTAGACTTTCTGTGCCAGAATTCCAAGTCAAAGAATGCTGATGAGATCAACTAATCTAGAATAGTTTTGTAAATGTATTCATTAATTTCTACCAGTTCTTAATATTCTGGCCATTATAACTGCTGCAGGGTAAATGTTTCTATTTGTTGGCAAAACTCGCTTGGGTTGTTCGTCACCTTTTATGTGGTTATAGATGTAAACAACATGTGTGCCCCAGATGGGCTCTGAAATCCAGGCTCCCACTTTGTGACAAACCTTCACAACACCAGAGGCTTCCAAACCCAAGTCCTTAAATCCACTCATTTCAGCTCACATCCTGGCAACTCGAAGAGAGAAATCTCTGAGTGACTAAAATCTCTATAGTGAGAAAACTTTTGCATTCAATATCTATTTTGGTGGGAGACTTTATATTCGACCTTCCTTCTGTAGAGTGAGGTGTGGAGGTAGATTTGGACTTAGCGTGGATGGAGGCAGGGGAAGTAACAAGATGAGTAACAGGACGAGCGAGGATTTAGGTCCCTGGTAAATGTCATGTGCCAGAGTGAGAATTCCTGCAACGGATACCCTCCTGGCAGAGCTGATTTCACGGGAGGCGACCCTGGCAGCAACTTGAGTGGGCCTGGGCTGGGTGGCATGTGGCCAGTCTAACGGCAAAACAGATTCAGCAGAGCCCTTGCGATCTCAGAAATGCCATGGCCAGCCTGGTAAGCAATAGTCAAAACTGAAGTTCCTTAAACTGATTTTTGCCCTCCATAGTTAAAGGAAGCCTAATCTTCCTTGTTATTTTATTAGTCAAACAGAACGTAGCCATACATTCTGTGCGGAGCTGTTGGATATTGAACTGCTTATGACATTGGGCAGAGCTCTTGGACAGAAATGCTTGTGACACTGCACGAGGCATTGTAACCTCTCTAAGTGTCAGTTTCCTCACTGGCAAAATGGAGTAAAAGATGGATCGAGCTTTTCGAGAGCAGTGACTGCATGCGTGGAGAGCAGCCCCAGGAGATGGAGCTGTCGTATCCCCTTCTCTTGCACACAATAAATGCCATTCGTGCTGTAGTAAAAACAAAAAATCTAAATGGAGGTAATATAGTATCTACCTCATAAGGTCATCGTAAGAATTAAAGAGAGAATTCCTGTAAAGACTTTAGTGTAATCCCCATATATACTAAACATTTAGAAAATGTCAAGGGAAACGGAAGAGCCAAGTACGTCTTCCTGGTTGCAACCTGAGTGGTCGGTGGTGCCAGTCTCTGAGTTGAGAAGCACAGGAAGGACATATTTGGGGGAGGGTGATAAATTCAGTCTGCATTTGTCTGGTTCCAAAGCCCATATCTCTTCACTACACCAGTCTCCTTACTGACACTGTCACTTCCTAGCTGCAAGATCTGGGTGAATCACTCAACTTCCTGTGCCTCGGTTTCCTGTTCTGCAAAATGGGAATTATAATAAATAGTCCCTTCCTCAGAGGATTGTTTTAAAAATTAAGTAAATTAACACATAAGTCTGGCACATAGCACCATTATTAGCTGCTGTAATTGTGTACAAAAGTGTGGAAGTACCTCACGGTATAAAATTTTTCTTCTATCCCTTTAATATTACATACAGCATCAGGCATGCCACTTCTTTTCAAATGGATGCGAAACTAAAAAAAAAAAATTTTTTTAAAGAGGAAATAAAAGATTACGTACTGTGGTTACATTACTAGACACACACGAGGAGATGCACTCTGCTTTATCTGCACATTGGATGTCTGGTTGTGATGTCTAAATCTCTGGCAGTCATCTTATAACCGGAAGGGCAGCTGGCCTGAAGATGGATGAAGAGAAAGAACAACCGGGGGTCTTCATCATGTTGTTCAGCCACCCGGCCTCCCAGTTTTTGAGCTCGTATCATCAAGAGGATAAAGGCACTGACCAGAGAAATGAGGAAGGCCAGAGGAAAGGAAGGATTTAGAGGAAGACGATGAATCTCTCAGTGTTATAAATGTTGAATGTGAAGAGTAGTGGTGTTTCTTGGTGGAAATGGCCAGCACCTAATTAGAGGCATGGAAATAGAGCCTGAAGGTGATATCGGAGCCCCAAATGTCAATGTGAAAGTTATTTGCAAAAACTGGTATGTGCAAGGGGAAGAGGTAAAGAAGAGTGTTGCCCCTGTCCTAATGTCCCATACTTCACTCCTGAAAAGTAAACAGTCTCATTCATCTTATTAAGAGCTGCATATTTAATGACATTCTACTTTTAATGTTTATCTTAATTTGTCATATATGTGGGTTATTTTGATCAATTTTATACTGCTAATAATTATAATGATAGATTTTTTTTTTTGACACTTCAGAGCCTGACCATGGTAGCATTGCTGAGCTGCCTCCGCAAATTTGTTCTCCCTGTTTTTTTTTGTTTTTGTTTTTGGCGGTGCCCTGCAGCATGCGGGATCTCAGTTTCCCGACCAGAGATCAAACCCGGGCCGCCTGCAGTGGAGCACCGAGTCCTAACCACTGGACCTCTAGGGAAGTCCCCCATGTTCTCCCCTTCCTGGATGCACAGCCAGCCTACATCTCCCTGTCTCCCTTGCTGCAAGGGGTGGCTACGTAATTGTTCTGGGCAACAGAATGTGAGTAGAAATGATGTGGGTCACTTCCAGGCCTGTTCCTAAAAACCAGTTCCTTGCACTCTTTGCTTCTCCTTCTGCAAGCTAGATATAGTCAAGAATAAGGCTCTAGGAGAAGGTTGGCAAACTTCAGCAAAGGACCAGACAATCACTATTTTAGTGATTGTGACAATCACTATTTTATAGGCCACACAAGGCCTCTGTCTCATATTCCGCTTTTTTTCTTAGTAGTCCTTTAAAAATGTAAATCTGAAAAAAAAAAGTAAATCTACTGTAAGCTCCCAGGACATCTAAAAATGGGCCCACAAGCTAGACCCTTGTTCTAGGGGATGGCAGAGCCATATGATGGAAGGCACCTGGGTCCCCTAATCACTCTTTGGAGGAGAGCACCTTGCTTATTTGATCACCTCACCCAGCACTATCATGAGAGAAAGGAAGAAACTTTGATTGTGCTGAGCTAAGACATTCTTGGGTCTATTTGTAACCACAGCTCAACCCAACAAAATTACAGGAGTTTTACAAATTTAACTTACAAACATTTATATTAACAGAATGAATTATAAGACCGTTGAGCATCCTAATATAGTATATTAGGATAAAAGTAGATAGGGGAGGGCTTCCCTGGCGGCACAGTGGTTGAGAGTCCTCCTGCCGATGCAGGGGACACGGGTTCGTGCCCCGGTCCGGGAAGATCCCACATGCCGTGGAGCGGCTGGGCCCGTGAGCCATGGCCGCTGGGCCTGCGCGTCCGGAGCCTGTGCTCCGCAACGGGAGAGGCCACACAGTGAGAGGCCCGCGTACTGCAAAAAAAAAAAAAAAAAAAAGTCTCTTCAAAGAACCTTTAAAAACTCAGAAACAAACGTCTTATGAAAGCTTCCTAGATTCATTGGGCTGGAAGAACGAGCAGGGTCTTTTCTGGTTCACCTCTGCCCTTTTCAAAATCCTGGGTCTAGGTCATCTTGGACAGTGTTCCAACACAGGAATGTCATTACAGGTCAGGAATCCTGCCAGTGGTGTCTCTCTGCTAGGTGCGGACTCTTTTCTTCTGACCTCAGATTTCGCATTGAATCATGAGGATGAGAGCTGCTTTCTTTCTTTCCTTTCAAAAGTTTTCCTTTCTTGGTTGTTCTGAGGATTCATAAGTTAAACATTTGTTAAGTCCTTTGTAATATTTGTCTGAAAGTATAAAGTCTTATTTATTATTGTTGGATGGGTGAAAGGTATACAAGTGCAAAGTATCATCTTCTTTCCTGAGCTCAGCACATTATCATGCTTAATCCCCAGGAAATTCATGACCCCATTCTCATGCAGTGCCTCCTCATTTACATAACCTGCCCCAAACCGAGCTAACAAAGGACTCCTGGGAGGGGATTTGCCGTTTCTTCTGTTCTTCAGAGAGTTTCTGTTTGCCTGACAGGTGTGATAACGTTTTTGTCTGGCTGGACTAACAGTCCTTACTGAGTCCTTCTTTAGCAGAAGTGAGTGGCAGGGAGGAAGACCCTGGGCGGTAAGGGAATCAGGAGGATTTGAATCAGGAGGAATTGAGCTCTTATTTTGATCTGTGCTTGTCTACTCATGTGACCCTGGACAAGCCACTTCACTTCTCTGAGGTTTATTTTCCTCATCTGAAAAATGAGGGAGTTGGAATAAGTAAGTTCTATGATTCCTTCATATTTAAAATCTCCTCTCAACATGTCAAAATGCTGAAAAACTGCCCTGAAAATTTCGGTGTATTGGTGTGTATCACTTGGTAATATGTGATATGCACCAAAAAAAGTACAAGTGAATTAAATGCGTAAGAGATACTATTTTCCAAATAACTTCAGGGTGAAGTTCTTTATGTAATTCCAGTTTGCACAGTCAGTGCTGTTAGATCCATGTGTTTGCTGAAGGTTGTGATAAAGGTGGTAAGTGTGGTGAGGGAGGTGTGGAGGTGGTGTTGATGGTGATGGTGGTGTTGATGGTGGAGGGAGGTGGGAGGTGGGAGGTGGTGGTGTAAGCTTCACAGTAACCTGGAATGAAAACACATATATTACTGCTTTCGTCACAGTCTGTTCATCTTCATGAGTCCCATATATCTTTAGCACATTGCCTTGCACTAAGCAGGTGCTCGATACTTGTTTGATGGAGAGTAGCTGACAGATAGCTACAGATGCGTCTTCTCTTAATATCTAGGGCCAAAACTAATGCTCCTGTAAAGGTCTCAGATTTAATTTCACTTGATTAACAGGCTTTCTAAGAAAGCTGTGAAAATACTCTCACTGAACTTATTTTAATTGATATTGCTCATGCTTAACTCTAGGGAAGGATGAAAGCTTACGCGGATTATAGGAGGACCTTTTCTCAAAAGTAGTGGGAAGAAAGCCATTGAAGTAAATCTACTCAACAAGGGATCAAAATTTCATGGCGGGGGGGGGGGCTTCCCTGGTGGCTCAGTGGTTGAGAATCTGCCTTCCAATGCAGGGGACACGGGTTCGAGCCCTGGCCTGGGAAGATCCCACATGCTGCGGAGCAACTGGGCCTGTGAGCCCCAACTACTGAGCCTGTGCGTCTTGGAGCCTGTACTCCGCAACAAGAGGCCGCGACAGTGAGAGGCCCGTGCACCGCGATGAACAGTGGCCCCCGCTCGCCGCAACTAGAGAAAGCCCACGCACAGAAACGAGGACCCAACACAGCCAAAAATAAATAAATTTATATTAAAAAAAAAAAAGTCACAGGACAAGGCAGCTCCCATTCTACCATTTAAGAGCTTAGAATACTATTCACAGGTCATGAAAATTGCTAAACATTTAAAAAGGGAAACACTTAAAAAAAAAAAAAAGGAATTTCATAGGAAGAAGTTTGACTTAGACTATATCTGAAAATGAAAACTAAAAACTATAAAAATAATTTAATCTTATATGTAACAAAATTTAGATTACTGTAGAAACTATGGGCTGGTCCTTGAAATGTACAAAGACTGAATCAAGTATTGTTTTTTTGTTGTTTGTTTGTTTGGAGGGCACGTAATTTTTTCAACAGAAGTTAGCGACACAGAACACTTATAACGTAGAAATACTCAAAGAGTTTCAATGATTTTTCCCTAATGCCTTTCTTTTTAAAAAAATTATTTATTTATTTATTTATGGCTGCATTGGGTCTTCACTGCTGGGCGCAGGCTTTCTCTAGTTGCGGCAAGCGGGGGCTACTCTTTGTTGTGCGCGGGCTTCTCATTGCGGTGGCTTCTCTTGTGGAGCACGGGCTCTAGGCACATGGGCTTCAGTAGTTGTGGCACACGGGCTTTGTTTTTCCACGGCATGTGGGGTCTTCCCAGACCAGGGCTTGAACCCGTGTCCTCTGCATTGGAAGGCAGATTCTTAACCACTGCGCCACCAGGGAAGTCCCCCTAATGCCTTTCTTAATCCTTGGATTTTTAAATAGTTCCATTGACACATGATCATCCTTACTGATTTTTTTCTTCTCTAGTTGTTAGCTACTCTACCAGTTACACAAGATTCCAAATATTCTCTAAAAATAGTTGACTTGGGACTTCCCTGGTGGCACAGCGGTTAAGAATCTACCTGCCAATGTAGGGGACACAGGTTGATCCCTGGTCTGGGAAGATCCCACATGCCGTAGTGTGAAGAGACCCAGGCCACGTGGAGAGGCCACTTGTAGGCGTTCCAGTTGACAGTCTCAGCTACGGCCTCAGACAACAGCCAGAATCAGTACCAGACATGTGAGTGAGGCAGCCTTTGAGATGACTCCAACCCCAGCCACCACCTGGCATCAATTATATGAGATCCCTTGAGAGATGACCACCAAGCTGAGCTCAGTCAACTCCCAGGACCATGAGAGATATAAACAAACAAACCACTTTGATCATTTTACACCACTAAGCTTGGGGTGGCTTGTTTTGCAGGAAGAGATAGCTGAAACACTTACTTTAATATCACTGGCCTTTTAAATGATTTTAATGTAAAAATGCTTTAAAATGATAACCCTGGAACCATAAGGATTCCAGAGTTCCTGTGCCCAGGTCTGCTGCCCAACCCTAAACACTCTTAGATTGGTGGTGAGAAGGCCAAGAAGTGGGTCTTCATTTTCCTGAATATCCAGACATTCCCATGAGGCTCTAAAAATGATAGCAAGGTGACAGGAGTGTGGTTAGTGCTATTAAGGTCTGTCTCCATCTAGAGACACTTCTAAGAGGGTGGGACTGAATAGGTAAGACTGAGATGCTCTGGCTATAAGGAAGTTAAGCCCTCCATGATTTTTATCAGGAAATATTCCATTTCTCATACTGTAGCCACTGGCTGCTGAGGGAAGCTTCCCTCCCATTTTCCAAGACTGGCCTCTAGACACAGGCCAAGACCTTGCCTCATTAGACTTTGTTCTTGGGCCCATTTTACTCCAGGTCAGGGACCTAGTAAGTGTGAAGGACCAGTACTAAAGAAAAGATCTATATCAGAAGGAAAGGAGTCACCATTGAAATACCAAACAGGATGAATGGTGAAAGAAAAATTAAACATGTTAGACAAAAGAAAACATACAGGGACTTCCCTGGTGGCCCAGTGGTTGAGAATCCGCCTGCCAATGAAGGGGACAAGGGTTCAAGCCCTGGTACGGGAAGATCCCACATGCCACGGAGTAACAAAGCCCGTGCGCCACAACTACTGAGCTTGCACACCTAGAACCTGTGCTCCACAACAAGAGAAGCCACTGCAGTGAGAAGCCAACTCAATGAGAAGCCCGTGCACCGCAATGAAGAGTAGTACCCTCTTGCCACAACTAGAGAAAGCCCGTGTGCAGCAATGAAGAAACAATGCAGCAAAAAATAAATAAATAAAATAAAATAAAGAAAACATACAGAGCAGAGGGGAGAATGGCCACCTGAGGTATAGCCATCTGTCATGTTCCTTCTGTTCCTATTAATTAGGCATGGATTTCTCCATAGTGGAGGAGTAGAGTGCAAGGATGATAAAATTCAGGAACTGAAAATGGCTGTGTGGCAATATGCTTGGGGTTTTTTATATTAAAAAGTACTTCCTTGAATATGCAGGGCCTCATTAAAATCCTTTTGTGTCACAGAGGAACTAAAGGACCATGGTGGGCCCCAAATAGAGGAAACAGGTAAGTTTATGGCTTTTTCTAAGCTTAAGGAAAGAGGGTAAAGAGGCATCTAAGCGTTTTGGTTTTTTTTTTTTTTTTTTTTTTTGGTTTGTTTTATTCTAGGTATTAGTCATCAGTTCAGTTTCAAGGAACAGAAATGGACTCACATCAGTTCATACAATAATAGGAATTTACTGGTCCTATAACTGTATAGTTGTGGATTTCAGGAATGGTTATATCCAGGAGCTCAAACAATATCTTTGGAGACCTATCTCTTGTCCTGTCCTTAATGTTCACTTGGCTCTAATTGTCTTTACTCTACACTGGCTTCTTGCATGTGGAGTACATGATTTATGCTACAGTGGCCAGACTTGTACCTTCCTTGCTTGTGGCTTCAGTGTAAAGAAGCTAAGTCTCTAGACATTGCAGGTAAAAAAGACCTAGGCAGAACTCTGATTGGCTAGGCCTAAGTTATAGTCCTACTCCTAAGGCTAGAGGGCTAGGGTGGGGGTCAGGCTCACCTAATCTCCTTGGAATGGGTCCTCCTTAGGAACAGAAGTGCTCTATTTTCAGAAGGAGGGGGAAATGCAAGACAGATGAAAACATCAGATGTCCATTAGAACTGTCCAGCTACTTTGACCAGGATTGGAAAGGGACTGAGACTAGGGTCAGGTGCTGTTCCCAGGAGTAAAGACCAAGCAGTTGGCTAGAACTTCCATATGCTGTATAATTTAGGAAGCACTCTGAAGTGGCCAGAGTGTAGGAGGCTAAGAAACCCAGGAATGCTTCTTTGACCATATTCTGCTGTGGATCGTGAAAACCCACCTAGTCAGCCTCACCCTGCTCCTGACACACTTAAATTACTGTTCTCTACCCCAGCGGTTCTATAGGTTGGGGAAAGGGTGACTGTGATGCTTCTCAACGTTTGGGAACTCCTGATTTACATTAAGAAATCCAAAAAGTTGTATTCTGAAGTTCTCCTTCGGTATCTTGTAGTTTTAAATATACATTTTGAACTTTTTTGTTGAAACATGATATACTACGTACAAAAAGTGCACATATCATGAGTGTACAGTTTGATTAACTTTCACAGGCTGAACATAACCATGGAACCAGTACCCAGATCAAGAAGCAAAACATTTCCAGTACCCAGAAGCACCCCACTCTCTGTAATCCCTTCCGGTCAGTCCTCTCCTGCCAAGGATGATCACTATCTTGACTTCAAACAGCACAGATTTGCTTTTCCTGTTTTTATAATTTATAGGAATGTAATTCTACACTATATATTCTTGAATGTTTACCTTCTTTTGTTCAGTATTATATATGTAAGATTTATCTGTGTTATGTTTGTAGTTGTAGTTGTTCAGTCTAAAATATTCTACATTCTATTGCTGCATAGTGCCTCATTGTTTATTTATTCAATCCACTCTTTAAGGATTTTGGGGTGTTTCCTATTTGAAGTTTTCACTGCTGTGAACAATGAATATTCTAGTTCATGTCTCTGAGTGAACATACATAAACATTTCTGTTTGGGTTGTATGTAAAAGTGGAAGTTCATGGCTTTAAATATTTTGGACTATTAAGTAAGATTGCCTTTTAAATAAGTCACCTTTGACATTTAATGATAGCATTTAAGGTATTTCATAGCCTTCTTCACATTCTAGGTGTTGTCCATGACCTGAGGGGTACTACTTAATATCTACAATCAGAATAAGACAAGAATGAAGGAGCAGGGGGCTGGGACTGGTTGCCCCCATAAAAAGTCACGATCTCTCGCTCAGTTCCTGGGTCTGAGCCAACTATTAATCAGTAATCCATTGCCTGAAGAGGTAGCCACGTCTTCAGGAACCCTGGAACACCATGGCAAGTAATGCTGTAAGGATTCTCAGTCATTTCCAAGGGAATCGATGGCTATTTTCTTGGAGAAAGGAGAATACTCAAACACTTCAAGGATTATTGGATACAGTTTCTGAGTTGGTATTGACGTTTGGAGACCTGAAGCATTGTCATGCCCCTTTTCCCACAGTTAGAATAAATAAATAAAATGGAGTTCTGGCAGTCTGACTTACAGTGGATTCCCTGGGTCTGCAGACCCATCGGATGGCCATTTCCTCTGTATTTGAGTATATAATTGGGATTGATCCTCTTGGCAGTTGGACTAATCTTCCCATTGGCTGTTGGCCTGTGGGGTAAGAGTTATCACAGTGGGGAAGGTCAAGTACAATCCTCTGAAATGGCACCCTGAGAAACTGTCCACTCCCAGCAAGACAGCAAATCAAAACCAATATTGCATCCTGAAGGTAAGAGTGGGAGAGGGGGTGGTAAAGATACGTGCTGTCATTAGAGATCTAAAGGATGCAGGGGAGCAGGTGGTCCTGATTATATTGCTGTTTAATTCACCATCTGGATCACAGAAAATGACTATTGATACTGTGTGCTCAATCAAGTCGTAGCCATGATTGCAGTTGCGGTGCAAGCCACGTATCCTTGCTACAGCAAATGAATAAGGACTCAGATACATGGTGTGAGGTGTTTGATTTGGCAAATGAGTTGTTTTGCATTCCAATCAGAAGAGAGGATCAGCAAGTGGGGTTTATCCCAGGAATGCAAGGATTCTTCAATAGACGCAAATCAATCAATGTGATAAACTATATAAACAAATTGATGGAGAAACACTATATGATCTTCTCAATAGATGCAGAGAAAGCTTTTGACAAAATTCAACACCAATTTATGATAAAAACCCTCCAGAAAGTAGGCATAGAGGGAACGTACCTCAACATAATAAAGGCCATACGTAATAAACCCACAGCCAGCGTTGTTCTCAATGGTGAAAAACTGAAACCATTTCCTCTAAGATCAGGAACAAGACAAGGTTGTCCACTCTCACCACTATTATTCAACATAGTTTTGGAAGTTTTAGCCCCAGCAATCAGAGAAGAAAAAGAAATAAAAGGAACCCAAATCTGAAGAGAAGAAGTAAAGCTGTCACTGTTTGCAAATGACATGATACTATACAGAGAATTCTAAAGATGCTACCAGAAAACTACTAGATCTAATCAATGAATTTGGTAAAGTAGCAGGATACAAAATTAATGCACAGAAATCTCTTGCATTCCTATACACTAATGATGAAAAATCTGAAAGAGAAATTAAGGAAACACTCCCATTTACCATTGCAACAACAAGAATAAAATACCTAGGAATAAACCTACCTAAGGAGACAAAAGACATGTATTCAGAAAACTATAAGACACTGGTGAAAGAAATTAAAGATGGTACAAACAGATGGAGAGATATACCATGTTCTTGCATTGGAAGAATCAACATTGTGAAAATGACTCTACTACCCAAAGCAATCTACAGATTCGATGCAAGCCCTATCAAACTACCAATGGCATTTTTCACAGAACTAGAAGAAAAAATTTCACAATTTTTATGGAAACACAAAAGACCCCGAATAGCCAAAGCAATCTTGAGAAAGAAAAATGGAGCTGGAGGAATCAGGCTCCTGGACTTCACACTATACTACAAAGCTACAGTAATCAAGACAGTATGGTACTGGCACAAAAACAGAAATATAGATCAGTGGAACAGGATAGAAAGCCCGAAGATAAACCCATGCACATATGGTCACCTTACTTTTGATAAAGGAGGCAAGAATATACAATGGAGAAAAGACAGCTTCTTCAATAAGTGGTGCTGGGAAAACTGGACAGCTACATGTAAAAGAATGAAATTAGAACACTCCCTAACTCCATACACAAAAATAAACTCAAAATGGATTAAAGACTTAAATGTAAGGCCAGACACTATAAAACTCTTAGAGGAAAACATAGGGAGAACACTCTTTGACATAAATCACAGCAGGATCCTTTTAGACCCACCTCCTAGAGAAATGGAATTAAAAACAAAATAAACAAATGGGACCTAATGAAACTTCAAAGCTTTTGCGCAGCAAAGGAAACCATAAACAAGATGAAAAGACAACCCTCTGAATGGGAGAAAATATTTGCAAATGAAGCAACTGACAAAGGATTAAACTCCAAAATTTACCAGCAGCTCGTGCAGCTCAATATCAAAAAATCAAACAACCCAATCCAAAAATAAGCAGAAGACCTAAATAGACATTTCTCCAAAGAAGATATACAGATTGCCAACAAACACATGAAAGAATGCTCAACATCATTAATCATTAGAGAAATGCAAATCAAAACTGCAATGAGATATCATCTCACACCGGTCAGAATGGCCATCATCAAAAAATCTACAAACAATAAATACTGGAGAGGGTGTGGAGAAAAGGGGACCCTCTTGCACTGTTGGTGGGAATGTAAATGGATACAGCCACTATGGAGAACAGTATGGAGGTTCCTTAAGAAACTAAAAATAGAACTACCATATGACTCAGCAATCTCACTACTGGGCATATACCCTGAGAAAACCATAATTCAAAAAGAGTCATGTACCATAATATTCATTGCAGCAGCATTTACAATAGCCAGGACATGGAAGCAACCTAAGTGTCCATCAACAGATGAATGGATAAAGATGTGGCAAATATATACAATGGAATATTACTCAACCATAAAAAATTAAGTTATTTGTAGTGAGGTGGATGGAAATTAAGTTATTTGTAGTGAGGTGGATGGACCTAGAGTCTGTCATACAGAGTGATGTAAGTCAGAAAGAGAAAAACAAATACCATATGCTAACACATATATATGGAATCTAAAAATGAAAATAAAAAGAAAATGGTCATGAAGAACCTAGGGGCAAGACAGGAATAAAGACGCAGACCTACTAGAGAATGGACTTGAGGATATGGAGAGGGGGAAGGGTAAGCTGGGACAAAGTGAGAGAGTGGCATGGACATATATACACTACCAAACGTAAGGTAGATAGCTAGTGGGAAGCAGCCGCATAGCGCAGGGAGATCAGCTCGGTGCTTTGTGAACACCTAAAGGGGTGGGATAGGGAGGATGGGAGGGAGGGAGACGCAAGAAGGAAGAGATATAGGAACATATGTATATGTATAGCTGATTCACTTTGTTATACAGCAGAAACTAACACTCCATTGTAAAGCAATTATACTCCAATAAAGATGTTAAAAAAAACAAAACAAAACAAAACTTATAAGTAAATAAATAAAATAAACTCTAACCAGAATAAAATGTTAGGTGCATATATATGAATAAAATCATTTAAAAAAAAAGAAAGAAAGAAAAGAGGATCAGGGCTTCCCTGGTGGCTCAGTGGTTAAGAATCCTCCTGCCAATACAGGGGACACAGGTTCGAGCCCTGGTCTGGGAAGATCCCACATGCCGTGGAGCAACTAAGCCCGTGTGCCACAACTACTGAGCCTGTGCTCTACAGCCTGCAAGTCAGAACTACTGAAGTCTGTGTACCTAGAGCCCATGCTCTGTAACAAGAGAAGCCACCGCAGTGAGAAGCCTGCGCACCGCAGTGAAGAGTAGCGCCCACTCGCCACAACTAGAGAAAGCCCGCGCACAGCAACAAAGACCCGATGCAGCCAAAAATAAATAAATAAATTTAAAAAACAAAAAAGAAAAGAGGATCAGAACCAGTTTGCATTCGTTTGGAATAGACAATATTTATTTATAATTTTGCCCCAGAGATATGTTAATTCTCCACCCTCTGTTATGTGTGGTTCAGATACAGAGCTGGACCATCTAAACGTCCCAGAGAACATCACATTGATCCATTACATCAGTGACAGTGTGCTGATTAGGCAAATGAGCATGATGTGGCTAGGGTGCTGGCAGCCTTGGTAGGAGACATGTACACCTGAGGATGGGGGACAAATCTATGAAGATTCAGGGATCTGAACCTCAGTGAGGTTTTTAAGGGTTCAGTAGTCAAGGGTATTCTGGGAAAACCTCTCCAAAGTAAAATACAAAATACTGCATCTTGCATCTCTTACTCTAAAGAAGGAACCACGATGCCTGATGGGCTTCTTCATGTACTGGGGGCAACATATTCCATATCTAAGAATGCTATTGCAGCCCAAATCCCAGGTGACATGGAAGGCGCTATCTTTGAGTGAGGCCCAGAGCAAGAAAGGGCTCTATAGCAAGTACAGGGTGTAAGCAGCCCCGTTACTTGACCATACTCCCTGGCAGAGCCTATAAGGTTGGAGGTGGGAAATGATACAGTGTGGAATTTATAGCAAGCCCCAGTAAGAGAATCACAGCACAGACTCTAAGATTTCTAGAGCTGGGCCATGCCATCTGCAGCAGAGAGTTTTACATCTTTTCAGAAATAGCTCACTGGTATGTTACCAGGCCCTGGTGGAGATGGAGCAGTTGGCCATGGGGTAACATGTGAGCATACATTTAGAATTGTCTATTATAAATTGGGTTCTATTTGGTCTACTGAGTTATAAAGTCGGACAGACCCAAGAGCAATCCATCATAAAATGGAAATGGTACATCCAGGATTGAGCCCGAGCAGGACCAGAGGGTGTGAGCAAACTGCATTAGCAGGTATCCCAGACACCCATGTCATCCGCTACGGACGCACCAGCTGCCTTCACGCTCTGTATGTTCCCAACCAGCTGAAGGGGGACGAAATATTCAAAGCTAGGGTTAGCTTATGGATAGGTTGGCTCTGTATGTGGGTGCAAGACAAAAATGGACAGTGGCTCATAAACTTCCCAGTGGGTAGAGCTTCGAGCATTGCAAGGTCATTCACTTTGTATGGAAGGAGAGGTAACTGCTTGAGATGTGAATACATATACTTTCCTGTGCAGTGACTCTGAAAGGGAAAGCACTGGAGGATTTTGACAAAGGTCAGAAGCAGAGGCATGTAGATGGATATATGAAAGTGGGCGTGAAGCATGAAGATTCTGTGTTACATATTAATGCCCACCCAAAAGTATTAACCACTGAAGAGGCACTAAAAAACCAAGTAGGCAGAATGGACTTGGCCAGTTGCCATTAGCCATTCTTTGCCCTCAACCACCCCAGAATGGACACGATGGACAAGTGAAAGGTGTTGGAGATAGAGACTATGGGCCCAACAGTACGGACTCCCATTTGCCAAAGCTGCTCTAGTTCCTGCTGCTTCTAAATGTCCAGTGTACCAAAAACAGAGACTAGCATCCAATGTGGCAGTATTCCCGGAAGAGTCCAGCCAGCCACTTGGCCAGTTGACTGCAGTGGGCCCCCTCCATCCAGCCTGCACAGGAATGTATACCTATTGGGGGTATGCATTTGCCTTCCCTGCCCACAGAGCCTCAGTCAGCACTGCTATCTGGAAACTTACAGAATGCCTGATTCATTGGCATAAAATCCCACGCAATATAGCATCCGATCACGAAACCCACTTTGCAGCAGAGGAGGCGCAGAAATTACCCCTTAGCTATAGAATCCACTGGTTATATTACATACTTCAATATGTAGAATTAGCTAAACTGGTAGACAGAAGGCACAGCTAAAGCACCAGCTTGTAAGCAAGACTCTGCAGGGATAAGTTGCCATCCTACAGAGTGCAATGTATACACACCAAACCAGAGACGTTTATTTGATATTATGTCACTTATAGGAAGAATGCACGGGTACAAGAATGAAGGGGTGGCAACAAGAGAAGGCCCATTTAACATCACTCCTAGTGACCCATTGGGGAATTTTGTGCTTCCCATCCTCACAACGTTGCGCTCTGTAGGGTTAGAGGTCCAGGTCCCCAAAGGGAGTGCGCTAGGTGACATAATGGTATGATTGAACTATAATCTATGAATGCCACACAGGCACTTTAGACTCCTGTGTCCAGGACCAACAGGAGAGAAGAGTTGCCATCATTCCAGCCGGAACCAATGACCCTGAGCAGTGGGAGGAGCTAAGGCTGATACTGCACTGGGAGGGCAAGGGGGAGGGAGAAATGTGCACAGCCAGGTGATCTACTTGGTACCTCTGTGGATTCGTTTTCTCAGTTATAACTGTGGATGGACTTACACAACATCCTCACTCTGAGAAGGGTCCGATTCCAAGGGCTTGGGCCCCCTAAGAATGAAGGTCTGAGTGGCACTACCAGATAAGGGAGCCATCAACTCCTGCAAAGGTGATAAGAGTAGGATGTGGAGTCTTCAGAGTGGATAGTTGAGGAGAGAGAAGATAAATGCCAGTTATGGCCTCAAGACCAACTGCAGCATGGGGGCTGTGGTTTGGGTCACTAAACTGCCTCTTCTAAGTTTCCCCTCAAGAGGAGAGGTCCACAGGAACTTGGGAAGAACTGTACCCTGAAAATGGATAGAGAAGTCTGCCCATGTGATGCAGTCTGTATAGACCAGGGTGAAAACCATGCGGGTTCACTGCTTAGGGCTCCCTTCAACAGAGAATCTCCTGTGAGGAGGGCAGGGAGCTAACAGCCGCAGCTGCTGCCTCTGTGAAATTCACTGCTGAAGGCCATGCTCTCCTCAACCTGCCAGTGACTGCACTCAGCAGGGTGCTAAAGCTGGGCCCTTCCTGCCCATGTGGGCCACCTGTCAGTCAAGGATTGCCTTGAAGTTCCCCATCAGCTGGGTCAGGACTTTCTCAGGGTTGCACTACAGTCTGAAGCTCTTCACACCCAATCCTCCTTCCTTCTTTCCTCCATTCACAGGTGTCATATCTGCATTGCCATCCTGCCTGCTTTTCTTCCTTCTCCCCTCCGTTCTTGAGAGGCTTTTCCTGCAATACATCTCTCGCTCCTCTAATTCCATCTTGGCATCTGCTTCCTGGTGGATCTGAACTGACCCACAAATCACACTTCTAAATAGTTCTTTTCCAAGTAACCAACTGTTTTTCTGGGTTTTTTTGCTTGATGAAGAGTTTAAACCTGAAGGTTAAACAGACACCTACCCTATCAATACAGGTATCTCTCTTGGCCAATTTACTGTCATTTAACTCTGCAGAGGAGTTACAGGTTATGTCAGTGTCTTCTAGAACTTGTACTAGGGAAACAGAGGTCTATTTTGTCTATTTACAGGAGGGCAAGTTCACCTCCAAACTTTCCCTGGATTACTTTTATGGTTGCCTCCCTTTTCCCTGCCATTGGACTCTAGTGGTAAGAATCCTGTTTGTCTCCTTTAAACCACAGAACTGCTAATTCAGATGAAATGACATTTCCAGAAGAACAGGAATTCCTGATTTAAGTGAGGCCCTTTTGAGTTCAGATGGATTTGTGATAAGTAAAAAAGAGCACTCTTGTTCCCAGACCAGCTACACACTGCCGCCCCAAGCTGCGGATTAATGGAACTGGCCCAGTAATAAACTTGGTTGGGATTTTCCTTGGTGAGATTTTGTGGCCACCAGAGAGGTTCCCTTGCAAGTAAATGAGTCTGGGTAGGAAAATACCCATATGTGGGGTTCTTATTGCCTCTCCTACAAAAACAAATCTCCTGGCAGTGATGAAACAGAAAAGACTGACTAAAGATAAACACTTGGATTCTGCACGAAGGCTTTTGGTAATTTTAGGGAAAATGGGCTGGGTCTCTCCCATACCAGCAAATTGCTTTGGAGGCTGTAAAGTTTGGTCTCCGAACTCATTTGGCCAAGCTGCGCAGAAAGTCAAAGGAAGATTCATTAGCAAGGATGAAATGTACCACCACATTATGTCTGTCTTTTCAACCAAACAGACTGAGACTTATTTCTTGTGACGTTCAAACACTAACACAAAATGTTTTGAAACCCCTGTGACATTTTTTGGTGAGTAGAGTGTCTAAGGGAGTTTATGTGGAAGAATCAATATAACTATTGCTCCAGAGTTGTCAGGGAATACACCCAAAGGGCCCCTCTCTATTAGTGACTAATTTTATTCTAAGAATGGGATCCATCACTTCTAATTTAAGACCTTGACTTGTGATGTAAAGTAATGAAGCATCAGCTCTTGGACACTTCAATATAACCTATCTCCAGGGCAGATAGAAGAGATAAATTTCTCACCTGAGACGTATTTAAATCAGAATCAGACAAAGAACTTTGTCATTCCTCGTTGAAAGGTTCAAGTTGCCATACTTAATTGAATAAGGCAGTCTTTTTTTTTTTTTTTTTAATATTTATTTATTTGGCTAAGCAGGGTGTTGGTTGCCCTGTGCAGGATCTTCATTGAGGCATGAGGGCCTTTTAGTTGCGGCACAAGGAATCTGTAGTTGTGCCATGTGAACTCTTAATTGTGGCATATGGGATCTAGTTCCCTGACCAGGGGTTGAACCCGGGACCCCTGCATTGGGAGCTCGGAGTCTTAGCTACTGGCCCACCAGGGAAGTCCCAAGTCTTTTAACAATTGCAAGAGAAAACTAAAACTGAAGTTTTTTCCCTTGAAAGCCATAACAAGTTTTATTTTTACAGATACTGATACAATGTCTACTAGCCAGGCTGAATTATATTATCATCTCTAACCTGGAGCTCCTGGCTGTACAATCAATACCAGAAAGAGCCTTGATGGCGGGTGGGAGGAAATTCACAGAATAAACAATAAAATGTCTCTTGCCTGAAATCTTTGCCTCCAAAATGGGAGATGATGATTCAGTAGAACTACAATGTGCAGCCACTAGGTTGGTACCCATGTAGTCCTAAAGTTGTTTGGCTGTAAGGGCATCATGTGATACCTCTAAGTATTTTGTTGGTGATTTGTTTCTAAAAGGTAAAGAGCTAAGAGATTTTTGTTCCTGCTAAGAAATGCCAAGCATATGAACACAGGCAGCTATTCCATCTCTGAGTTTCTCTGCCTGGGCCTTCTTTCTGAGAGCGTCCTGCCTTCCCTTGAGAATCATGCTTATTGTACTTATTCTTGACCTTGCTCTGCCTCCTACCCACCATTAAAGGTGATTAGTCCAGATGAACACCTGATTCAAGCTAAACCAATCAGACACCTTTCCCTGGGAATTTGGACTTGAGGCAAAAGTCCATTTCTCTTTCAAGAGAAACTATAATATGTGAAATTGTGAGGTGTAGACAACCACGTGCCATGTGGATTGAAGAGCAGAAAAAGCTGGGTGCAGAAAGAAGAGTGAAGAAGATATGCAGAGAGAAGTGGGGTAGGGGAGACAGAAAGAGAGAGAGAGAGAGAGAGAGAGAGAGAGAGAGAGATGTGGACTTTTTCAGGTTCTATGCAGTATCCTTGTAATTGCTCACTTTTGCTTAAGTGAACAAAACCTTTTACCTGCAGCCAAGAGGAGTCTTAACTTTTCCTCCCACTCCTGGCACGTGTATGATATAGAAAATATGAATTTGTCCAACAAGGTAATCCTGGACTCACAGGAAACACTTTGATCCTGTAGGAGACTCTTCTTGCTGCAGGAAGAAATCTGCCTGTTTTCTGAGCTCTTTCCCCACACCAGCCCTTGAAGGGTCTAGAAAGACTCAATCTGAGGGTCAGGACAGACTGAGGTTTGGGGGCCCCCAAGGATTTGGGGCTGTTAGAGCCCCTAGTTCAATGGCTAGGCTAGAGTGCCTAGTCATCATTTGTGATATACTTTTTCTGTAACAAAATGCATACTGAGTTCCAAATGACCAATTTAGAAAACGACTTAAGGACTACAATCCTTTAAAAAAAAAAAGCAGGGACTGCCTGCTCCATATTAATTAGTAGTGACGATTCACAACACAGAAGGGGTTCTTTAATACACACAAGCACTCCATTAATCAGGACCTGATTACACTTTAAGTTCCCTCCAACACATTTGACTTTTCATTTATTTAATGAGAGGGAAGAGACAACTAAACTTCAATCTTCTGTGCGTTGAATGGCCATTAGATGACAAAGCATTTGTGAAATGATACTGTAAGTCAGTGGAGGAGAAAAAACTTTAAAAATATCCTCTCTCTCTCTCTTTTTTTTTTTGAGGAACAGACAGAATTCTGTAATGCTCACAAAGGAAGAAGCAATTAAGACTCTGATTCAGTTAAGAAGATATAAGAGAAATATAATTTGAAAGCCTGGAGGCACTAGACAGTTTGAGTTCTGGCTCTTTTTTTTTTTTTTTTTTTTTTAATTTGAAAGCAGTCACTGTTTATTAACTGGCCAGATTACAGAAGTAATCATGGTAGATACCTTAGTTCATCCTTCTAATAAGCCTGTTGATCTGGTCTTCCCTGTTGCCAGCATCTCCACCTTCAACAAAATGGGTGGTCATTTTCTTCATTCCACCTCGTGAAGACAATTTGAAGGGCCACAGGAAGTCGTTTGCTTCTTTGAACCCAAACGTTTTCCAACAGTATAGATCTCATGAATCAGATCCTCCATGCAGATAATACCGTATTTGCCAAGAGATGGAGCAATCAACACGTTATCTGTCAGGGCAGTTCGCTTCTTGTTGATTTTGCCATAACCACGCTTGTAGATCAATTCATTTACTGACTTCAGGTTGGGTACCTCCATGCAATGTATGGTTCCACAATTCTCAGCATGTTAATTGAAGCCTTGTTGAGCTTCACAAAAGTGCCATTGAAAATCTGATGGAGTCGGAGAAGCTGCAACACCTTTCGAACCTTTGGGCTCACACCATTGATACCTCTGATCCTGATGACAAACGTCAATTTGGGTTCCGTGGCTACGTAGAAGTTGCCGGCTTTTCCTGCCATCCTAGCCATGCGAATTTCAGTTCTATACATCTGCCTGTATTCCTTGTGATCGTGCTTAGCTTTTTCATAGATAAGCTTCCTCCTTGCCTTTCGAAGCATCTTTTGGGCAAATTTCTTTCTCAGGCGCTTGATCTTAAGCTCTGAGAAATTCTTTCGCTTTTTCTTAAGGGTTTCTGGCACAGCAGGAACCTTCTTTTTCTTCTCTTCCGCACCCTCCATGGTTCCAGCCGGAAAGGGCTGAGTTCTGGCTCTTTTGTTACAAATCAATGACCTTCGGCAAGACACAAATTTATCTGAACCTTTGTTTTCTTATCTGTAAAATAGGTGTTCCAGTAAGGCTTGCCTGACAATTCTTACAGAGTTACTGTGAGATTCATGTGTGATTGTACATGTGAAATTGTTTTGTAGTCTGTAAAGTATTATACAAATATTATTCACTCTTATTGTGACAATTGAAATACTAATAACTTTTAATTATTTTGACTAGGGGGAAATGTCTACAGTCATATGGTCAAATTAGGAGTTACTGTATGGCAGACACTACATGAGAATAAATTCACCCTCTGATCCAAGATTATATGCAAATATATATTTTAATTTAATTAATTTATTTTTATAAGCCAATCTTTTTATTTATTTAGTTTTTTGCTGAGTTGGGTCTTTGTTGCTACGTGCGGGCTTGCGACGAGGGGGGCTACTCTTCGTTGTGGTGCGCGGGCTTCTCATTGCGGTGGCTTCTCTTGTGGAGCACGGGCTCTAGATGCGCGGGCTTCAGTAGCTGTGGCACGTGGGCTCAGTAGTTGTGGCGCACGGGCTTAGTTGCTCTGCGGCACAAGGGATCTTCCTAGGCTTGAACCCACGATCCCTGCATTAGCAGGCGGATTCTTAACCACTGTGCCACCAGGGAAGCCCTCAAATATATATTTGTAAAGGAAACTTTTGTTGTTTTTAAGCATGTATGAGTTGAACTCATGCCTGTAGGGTTAGCTCTTTCGTGGAGCAGCATTTGCCTCCTGGGCCCTCCCTCCACCCTGTCTTGGTTTGGCTGGTCCTCTCCTTGTCTCCTTGGCTCCAAACCACGGTTGACTTTTCTTTACCAGGCACGAAAAGTGACCTCACTTGAGTCTGGACAGTTCTGAGACAGAGAGATAACAGTGGAGCTTGTATATGCTTGGCTCCTGTCAACATGACAAATAAGACAGGGGAAGAGAGGTGGCTTGAACAGCTGGTGTAACCAGATCTGGGACTTATTTGGGTCGAGGGAGGAGTTGAATGACATCGTCAACCAATGAATGTCCTATCAGGTGGTAAACTCTTCCAAGCTCGGCTTGAAAGACCACTTTTGGTCCTGCACATAGTGGGGACCCCAATTTTTTTTCTTTAAAAAAAATTAAAATTTTTTTTCCAAATTTATGTACGTATATGTATAACACATATATATATATTTCTTGAATATATGAATAATACTGAGCACCTTGAAATTTCCCCCCAAACACTGGTAATTAGTTCTTTCATCACACCCAAAATAATATTAATAATATGGTTTAGGCTTCTGAGGGTGATGATTCAATTTCTCTATCATGTGACACATTTATAGATCTACACAGATCTAAGTACATAAAGAGAGACATTTATCTATGTATTTTATTTTTATATAGACATTTTATTTTTTGGTATTACTTTAGCATCGTATTTTTAATTCATTTCCCACCTGCCTCAATGTTTTTGAACAAAGTTGTAATTATGGTATTCATTAATACTTGCTTCTGGATTTTTTTCATCAAAAATTATTAAAAAAGACATTTTCACATTGATATATTATCTTCATAAGTACTACTTCAGATAGCTACCAAAAATTCACTGGATATATTGAGCCGTCACATATACTTAACCAATCTCATGTTAAGTGTTTAAGAAACTTCTAATTTTCCCCTACTATAGATTATGCTGCAACTGGCAACTTTCCAATACAGCTGCTAGTTAACCTCCAAACCATGCTTTACGTTGTTAAGCATTTTCTTTTTCTTTCCTTTTTTTTTGGGGGGGGGGGCAGAAGGGCATGCTACACGGCTTGCAGGATCTTAGTTCCCCAACCAGAGACTGAACCCACATGTTGGCAGTGAAGTGGAACCCTAACCACTGGACATCCAGGGAATTCCCGTGTTAAGCATTTCCAAAAGCATATTTTTCTTTTCTAAATATATATTAATTAATTAATTTTTCCATTTAAAATTATTTTCTCCAGTCCCCCCCCCAAATACATATGTATAGTAAAAATACTAAAGGATAAACAACTCGTGCACAGTACCCAAGTACAGACTGAATCTCAGAAATTCCTTCTTCCTCTTGTCCAACTGCATTGCTGAAGTAAGAGATAACATGAGGCAGACCACAGTCCCATCCATCATCACCGTCATCATCACCTTTATCAAAATTATCTTCCTTACGATCATACCAGTGATGCATTTTTTAGGAACACCAAAGTGAAGCCTGACAGTGAGACCCGCATGTGAGGAGAGTGAATGCAGAACTGGGTGGCAGCAGCCATCATTGGAAGTATTTGTAAACTTGCCATGTGCTGGACACTGTGGTAGACACTTGAGAAGTGGTAAATTATGAATACACACATACTATGTCAAGGAACTGGTCAACTCTTAGCCTCCTGTTGAAATAATCTTCTTCAACAGTTTTCTGGACTCTTGATTATTCAAACCCTTATCTATTCAAAGTCCTTGTCTGTTTTGCTCCCCTTCAGTTGCTAATGGTGATTCTGCTCTGGGAATTTTCTCCATACTGGTTCAGCAAGTCCAGGCAGGTTCTGCCCCAAGGGCTCCTGGGCTAGAGTCTTTTAACAACTCACTCACCCCACCAAGTTTCTGACCATTCACCTGAGCTGGAATCATCCACTCAGACCAAGTCAGTGATTCAGAGCTGAGAAAAGCGGCCTGTGGCTTTCCTCAGGCAGAATGGCAGGCAACGGCCACTGGGCTAGGCTAGTGTACTGGACACGCCTGTGTGGAGAACACCTTGTAAGGCACGGGGAAGAGAAAAAGGAAAATGAAGTCCTCTTAGACTTGTCCTCTAAGAGCTTGCAGTCCTTTTCAGGAGCTGAGTCCATATGTAGTGCCAGAATTACAGTGAATGGTGAGAGAGTGCCTTACAAACTGCTAAGAGGACACCAGTGGGTGCTGGAAGAGGAACAGGCAAAGTCATGTAAGGATCAGCATTCCCTCAGCAAGGAATTATGGCCTTCAGAGAAGCAATTCCATAAGGAAATGCAAGATGTGTCTAGCCCTGCAGCTATTTACAATCCAGTTGGCGAGGCAAGAGATACTGAGGTAAAAGTTGAAACAGAATATAAAGCAGTGTTACCTGTGATTACGTGTCAAGGGAGTGAAAAAGACAAGAACAGCCTGAATTTAAGGGAAAGGAGGGATGGATGAAGGTTTGACCATGGAGTATGGAGGGCAGTTTTGAGCAGGGTTCAAACAAAGAGATAGGTGTAGTGAAGGATTAGGCCAAATGTGCTTGGGTCAGAGCCTAGCTGGAGAGGATGAGGGACACATCTGTGTAAAAATTAAGGTCAGAATGCTGTGAAGATGGCAGTGTGTTGGGAGTCCTTGGGTGCTGGATTGATAGCTCTGACTTTTTTTCTTGTGGGTTGTTGTTCAAAGCTTGTGAGCCAGGGAATGACATGAAAATGGGAGGCCAGAAATGAGGGACTGGAGGGAGAGAAACCAATCAGGAAGCCACTGCAGGCTTTGAAGATAAGGTCCTGTTGTGGGAGTGGGAAAGGAAGGATGGGCTTGAGGGACATCAGAAGGAAGAATTGACAGTCCTTGCCGTTGATTGGATATGGACAGAGAGGGAGGAGAGAAAGTCTTTGCAAGTAGAGAGATTTACATATCGGCAGGAGTGTACTCTCAATTGATTATCTTATAAAAATTGTGGAGTTTCTTCTCTATGAGATAGGTAGGCAGTAGGTATCTCACTGATTAAAAATGACAAAACCAGAGAGCAACTCCTGGCTCAAAGGAGGGGAGAGTAGAAAAAAGCACTCCAATCTAGGATTACAAACCCTGGGCTATGTCCCAGCACTTTTTTTCCCCCCAAGAATTCATTTCACGTATTTGGACAAAATACAGGCATACCTCGGAGATATTGCCAGTTTAGTTCCAGTCGCTCGAATCTTTTTGGCTTCCCCATGCATATAAAAGTTACGTTTACACTGTACTGTAGTTTGTTACGTTTACACTGTACTGTAGTTAGTGCATATAAAAGTTACGTTTACACTGTACTGTAGTTTGCATTTTAAACATAATGCAATCGCATTATGTTTAAAAAAAAAAGACAATGTATATACCTTAATTAAAAAATACTTTATTGCTAAAAAATGCTAACCATCACCTGAGCCTTCAGTGAGTTGTAAACTTTTTGCAATAGTAACATCAAAGATCCCTAATCACAGATCACCTTTAGCAAATACTGTAAGAAAAAAGTCTGAAATATTGTGAGAATTACCAAACTATGATGGAGACACGATCTGAGCAAATGCTGTTGGGAAAATGGAGCCGGTAGTGTTGCGTGATGCAGGGTTGCCACAAACCTTCAATTTGTAAAAAAAACCCGCAGTATCTGTGAAGTGCTACAAAGTGAGATCTTCCTGTACTTTAAAACTCACTGGGCCAGTCTCCTTACCTGTAAAATATTTGTCTATTATCTATTTTATGGGTCTGAGCCCAAATCACAGCCATTATTTATTAAATACTTCAGCATGTAACAGAATTTGTGTTAAGAACTTTATTTGTAATTTCTTATTTAATCTTTAGAATGCCCATTCTGCATTTAAAAAAAAATTTGAAAATTTAGTAGCTTAAAACAATATTCATTTTATTTGTTCTACAATCTGGGCTGGGCTGGGCTGGGCTCTGGTTCTACTGGTCTTGATGCTAGTCACTGATGCCCTTGCAGTCAGCTGTTGGGCCGGCTGGGGGCTGGGCTCAGCTCCGGTGCTGGATGGCTGGAGTTCTCCCTGTCTCCACCTCTCTCAGGGCCTCTTCCTCTGCACGTGGTTTCCCCAGCATGGCTCAGATCTCCCAAAATTACAGAAGCAGAAACTTCCACACCTCCCTTGGGGTTAAAAGAGGGAACAAACACAGATGCAGGGCTGCATTTTCCAGGCGAAGGCAAGTCACTGGCCCAGTCCAGATTTAAGTGGGAGGGACTCCATAAGGGTGTGACCAAAAGAAGGGTGGTCCATTGAAGACCTGCAGTGTCACAGACTACCACACTATTATCTCCAATTTGTAAATGAATAATCTATGATTTAAGGGAGGTTAAATTACTTGCCCAATGTAGAGAGTAGAGCTAGGCATTTCAAAGCTTGTGTTCTAAATCAGTGGGAACAGATAAAATTTGTATATAGTCGTTCCTCAGTATCAGCAGGGGGTTGATTCTAGGACACCCCGCGCCCCCCAACCAAAATCTGAGGATGGTCAAGTCCCTTATATAAAATGGCGTAGTATTTAAATATAACCTACACACATCCTCCCATATACTTTAAATCAGCTCTACGTTTCTTATAATAACTAATACAATTAAATGCTATGTAAATAGTTGTCAGTGTGCCACAAATTCAAGTTTTGCTTTTTGGAACTTTCTGGATTTTTTTTTTTTTTAAATCCACAGTGGGTGTGGAACCCAAGGATACAAAGGGCCGACTGTAATTTGTTTTAATCTAAAATCCTGTGAGGTGGGTACGGTTATTGTTTCTAATTTACAAAGGAGAAAACTCAGGAATAGAGAGTTTCAGTATCTTGCCTCAGGTATTTTCCTCCAGAGATTCATTATACACTTACCTGTTACACCATACTGCCTCTTATGGGCAGTACCTGATATATACAAGGCACCTATAAATGTTATTTAATCTGAAACTATTGTTTGAGGCACTGAAGCAAATCTCTTTGGCCATCCACTATCATATCTTATAGACTGTTTGGGAACTGGGAGTTTTCCCTTTGAGCTATCACGTGATCAGAGCAGTTTCCATTTCAGGCATCTACTTTGTCCTCCACTATCTATGTCTTGAAGTTTGGCAAGGAATGACGGCATCCTTGCCCACCCAACCTCAATCCTGATTCTCCCTAACTGATTAATCTCATGGCTCCCTCAGCATCTTCCTCTGTGCAGCAGCCAGGAACTCTTTACAAAGCAAGACCTTCCTTCCTGGGTGAGGACCTTCCTGGAGTTGGGCTGCCCTCAAGGTTGCATCTGTTCATCAAGTGGCTTCTGAATTAGTAACCTTTCGGTCCCAGTCACTTCCTCTAGTTCCAGAGCTAATTTTCCCATTGTTGCAACTGTGGTGGCTTCTGACGATAGCTTGTAAAGATGCTATTTCCCATGGAGTGACCTGTAGCAGCTTCCCCTTCCCTCTGCTGGTCCTATGGGCAGAGGACCTGCTGATGGGAAATAGTTCCAGAGTCTCCTGAAAGAGCCATGCTCTGCTCACCTTTGACAGTGATCCACATGACTGTCTTTCTCTCTCAGGCAGTCTTGATTTTCCCATCTGTGGGGAGTTTGGAATCAGAGCACACCCTCAAACACAGATAATGGGGGGCGGGCTCACTTAGGTGGCCTCTGCTCTATTTTGGGCACTGACAGGGAGAAGCCATTCAGGGAATGTGCCCCCAATACTCTTACCTTTTCCAAAGCAAAACTATGGGGTGTGGGGCTTCCCTGGTGGCGCAGTGGTTGGGAGTCCGCCTGCCGATGCAGGGGACGTGGGTTTGTGCCCCGGTCCGGGAAGATCCCACATGCCGCGGAGCGGCTGGGCCCGTGAGCCATGGCCGCTGAGCCTGCGCGTCCGGAGCCTGTGCTCCGCAACGGGAGAGGCCACAACAGTGAGAGGCCCGCGTACCACAAAAAAAAATTAAATTAAAAAAATAAAAATAAACTATGGGGTGGCCTTGTCTTTCCCACAAACTTTCCTCCTTCAAAGCAACTCCAGATTTTAATTTTGACTTTGTTCCACCCTTATAAAACTGTGAAGGCACAATACTTGCACTTGATACAATTCTATTTTATTTAACAAAGAGGTATGTAGGCAGGTATGTCTTCAAAGTGCTTTACATATATCGCCTCATATGACTTATTTCATAAACTTATGTTTGAATCAAATGGGGTCGGGTAGGGACTTTCTGAAGCCTGACTTACCTCGCAGCCACTCTCCCATTCTCCCCAATGGAGAAGGGACAAGGAAAGAAGGAACTGAGCTGCTCCGGAGGACCAGGCCGCCTCCTACTTCCCGCAGCTGTCTTGCCAGTCTAGATCTAGCAGGGGGTCTCCACCCCTCGCCTAGATCCTGTCGGTGGGAGGGTGGGTGGTTTTTTCCGGGTCACTGGCGCACCCTCTCTGCTCCCAGCCACCTGTTCCGGTTCCATCCCGGCTCCAGGCTCTCTGGAGGGCGTCAGGGACATTCCAATCCTCCCACTACCCGCGCGGATGTCGCGGGAGAGGGGGGCACGATCGCTGTCCCTTTCCAGCGCCCAAGCTTTGACCAGGTTTCTTCTCAACCCCTAGTGACTTGAGTCACCCTGGAGAGGAAAACAAGGATTGATAAATGGTTTGAAGGTTGTTTACAATGAACCAGCTGGCGAAGCCGCATCCCTAGCGACAGAGGCACTTTCTGGGCACCGTCTGCGCACGAGCAGACAATTGAAAGCCAAACAGCCGAGATGCCTCCTCGCCAGACCAAATATGGTCACAAGCGCTAAGTAGCCTCCCGTGGAAAGGCTGGCCTCGCTGGTGTCTCCCCGCGCCGGAGCGCACCCGGGCCCGCCCTCAGGCAGAATCACGGATCAGTGCAGCGCTCCGGCGCTCCCGGCCTCGGCACCCGGCACTAAGGGAGGGCGCGGCGCCCAGGACCGGCCCTTACTCGGTCTGGGCCCCTCACCCGCGTGCCCTCCGCCGCCCCCAGCCTTGGTTTCGGTCCACAAGTCCTTGATTAAACAGGCTCGGGCCACTTTCCCTTTGATCCCGCCCCAAGTCCGTGGTAAACTCAAAGGAATGCAGATCCAGGGCTCCGCGGGAGAGGTCCGCGCGACCAGGAGGAGTGGGTGGAGGGCACCCGTCTCCTCTTACCCTGCAAAGTACCCAGCACGCCCAGGGTTTTCTGGAGCCGGGGGTGGGAGGAGGAGGAAGAGAAAGGGGAGAGACGAGCGGGGGCAGGCAGGCTGGGGACTTGGAGGTCATGCATAATTCAACAGCTCAACTTTCGGCCCCGCCTCTTTCCTGGGAGTGGGAGTTTGCTCCAAACTTTGTTTATGGGACAGTCCGGGAGCCGCGGCGGCCGCGCTGTCTGCTTCTCCTCAGCCTCCTCGCGGAGCGCGAGCGCCTGAGGCCAGTTCGGGGGATGTGAGAGCGGAAGGCCCTCTCGGCTGCTAGGCACCGAGTCGGGTCAGGATTTGCCAGCCGGGCCCCGGCTCTAGCCCTGCAAGCTCGGGACGCACCCTAGCGACCCAGGCCCGACAGCGAGTTCGGGCGGGACGGCGGCCGCCGCACGCCCAGACTCGGCTTCGCTGCGCGCCCAGGTAGTGCCCGCTGGCGCGCGCCCGCTCACCCGGCACCACGCCAGGGCGCCCGGCTCCTCGGGCTTCCGGAGTTGAGATGTCTTGGAGACTTAGGGGGGCTGACTGTCCTGGAAAGTTTCGACCTGTCCTTTGCCACCAGCAGTTCAGCAGCGTCTCCAGTGCAGTTAACTCCCAGCAGCCACCCCATCCCCCCTTTCCTGGTAACTTCTTGGCTTCAAGAAAGTTGCATAATTCTCGAGGCCAGGAGGGACCCCTCCCCCATCCGGCTGGTCTTAACTGCTGGGTGTCTGGGATCCCGAGGCTGACACCTATCTGTCTCTTTTGCTTTTTCTCTCTATTCTCCCCCCCGTATCACCCTCTCCAACCCTCAATAAAAGGCTAATCTGACCTCCTTTCTCCTTGCAGAAGATGAATCCGGCCTCGGCGCCCCCTCCGCTCCCGCCACCCGGGCAGCAAGTGATTCACGTCACTCAAGACCTAGACACGGACCTCGAAGCCCTCTTCAACTCGGTGATGAACCCCAAGCCCAGCTCGTGGCGGAAGAAGATCCTGCCCGAGTCGTTCTTCAAGGAGCCTGACTCCGGCTCGCACTCGCGCCAGTCGAGCACCGACTCGTCCGGTGGTCACCCTGGGCCCCGACTGGCCGGCGGCGCCCAGCACGTCCGCTCGCACTCGTCGCCCGCGTCTCTGCAGCTGGGCACCGGCGCGGGCGCTGCGGGCAGCCCGGCGCAGCAGCACGCGCACCTCCGACAGCAGTCCTACGACGTGACCGACGAGCTGCCTCTGCCCCCAGGCTGGGAGATGACCTTCACGGCCACTGGCCAGAGGTACTTCCTCAAGTAAGTCAGCCTGGAGCTAGGGGGGACACAGAGTCACGATACCCAGGGTGTGTGCACGCTTGTTCTTGAGTGTGTGTGTGTGTGTGTGTGTGTGTGTGTGAGACAGAGAGAGAGAGAGAGAGAGAGAGAGAGAGAGAGAGAGAGAGAGAGAGGGAGGGAGGGAGAGGTGATGTGTCACTTTCCACGGCTGTTTCCCAGAGATCTGGGAGGCTGGAAGTAGGGAGTGAGTCTCTGGGTGTTGGAATTGTAAGGGATCAGAAACTGAGTCTGGTGAAGTTCTTCCAGGGTTCTGGAAGTCACAAGAGATTCGGGACATGGAAACTCTTAGAGGTACAAGAAAAAAAAAAACTTTTGGGAGAATTCTCAATGAGACACATAGGTGACTATGCCCTGCAGCTGGAGTACTGATACAGACTCCTGGACCCAAACTCTTACTCCCTTCCCTGCCCACTCTAAGTCAGATAGTCAGAGCCTGATCCACTGAGATATGACATCAACATAAATGCTAGAGCAGATCTGAGGCTTGGGGAGGAGAGGGACACTTGGTAGTGTAGGTGGTCTCCAGTCTCTCCATTCTTGGGAAAAGCAGTCTGGAAAAGTGAACACTGCCTGGTAGGCCTTACTGGTGACGTGATGACCACACAGCACCTGTGATGTAATTAGTAACTGCCTGGTGAAGTAGTTGTAGGCTGGACAAATCAATTGTGTGGAAATTGGGTCGGAGTTTTATTATGTCGCCCTTGGTAACCTAAAATACCATCGAATCAGGAGCCTGCTTTGTCATTCTTCCCTTCCCTTTGTTCCAGCTTTTTGATGTAATGAAGTTTACATTTGAGTGGAATTAGACTGTATAGGAAAATATATTGATAGGCATAAAGAAGGTTGTTTCCATTGTGGTACCCTAAAATAATTGTATTCTGGAGGAGAAGCCAAGCTGGAACTTGCAATGTAATTAGTGAGGTCATGGGGGGTCAGGCTATCAATGGCCTGGATTGAAGTCGTGCCAGCTGGACCACTTGGTCCAGGATTGCCTGCCCTGGCGGGCTGTTCACTGCCATGGAGGGAAACACCTCCTCTAAGAACTTGCCTTGGAATTTATGTTAAAGCCCATATTTCTTTGATTGAGTAGCTTTAGTTTAGACGTTAAGATGTTATGTGCTATTTTAAAAAGATGATCAACCCTTTCTTTGGCACTAATATTTGATACTTTGATTGCTGTGAGAGGACCCTAATAACAAATACACAAGGATGGATGAGGCTTATAATAGCCAACCCTTTGACACATACTGGTGGCCAATTATTCCTTTCCCATCCCAAAGCTGTTGATGTCTTGTGCAAGGAGGAGTGCTTTATTTTTTTGCTGGGGTTGATGCATTGCTGAGAAGCCCTTGTCCTAAAACAGACTTGATGGTCATTTTAGTCCACAACTGGTCTTCTCCTGGGTTGTGAGTGACAGTGTGGACACGTACTCAGTGCTTTGATTTCTTTTTTTTAAAAAATTATTTATTTTTGGCTGCGTTGGGTCTTCGTTGCTGCGCGCAGGCTTTTCTCTAGTTGCAGTGAGCTGGGTCTACACTTCGTTGTGGTGCGCGGGCTTCTCGTTGCAGTGGCTTGTCTTTGTTGCTGGAGCACGGGCTCTAGGTGCGCGGGCTTCAGTAATTGTAGCATATAGGCTCAGTAGTTGTGGCTCATGGGCTTAGTTGCTCCGTGGCATGTGGGATCTTCCCAGACTAGGGACGGAACCTGTGTCCCCTGCATCGGCAGGAGGATTCTTAACCACTGCGCCACCTGGGAAGTCCAGTGCGGAAGTCCAGTGCTTTAATTTCTAAATAGTTGGTGGAATTCAAGTATGTGATGTAATAGCATGACATTTTTCTAAGTGTGATGATATTGTTCCAAAGGATGGCATTAGTTTGTATACTATATAAAGATCCAAAGTAGCATCTTGTATTGCTTTACTTAGGTAAATGCAGTTTTGAATATCTTACTGTGACTTTTATAGAAATGGACTTAGTAGTACCTACAAGTAGAAAAAGACCCAATAATTTCTAATAATTTTGGAGGCTATTTTTGGTCCCAAATGATTTTTGGACTGTGTTTATAAATATACACACACAAATATGTATATGATTGGTATAGCTGGTTGTTAAAAATGTGAAATAAGAGCTGGGCTTGCCTAATATCTGAGGAAAGCTAGAGGGAAAAGATCCCTAAACAGAAATAAAACAAAAGAGTTCCCTTTTATACAGGCTTTGAATGATTGGAGTAGCTCTAAAATATGTTTGTGAAACTAGGTTAAAAATGGAAGTAGGCCTTGGGTTTAGAGAAAGTTGATCTGCTCCATTTGCCTCATCCCCCCAACTAACAGTCACTCCTCAGTCCAAAGCAGGGTGCATCTTCATTTCACTTTGGACAGTCAATAAAGACAACAACTGGAAAAACGTGTAAGCAGGAGGCCTGTAGGCTTGATCTGATGCTATCCCTGGAAATTTTTTGGCCAAGTAGCTAAGGGAATTTAAGAAATTAAGTCACTGTGACTTTTGTTTTTTGAGATAAGCAATCTGCCAGGAGTTCTCTGAATTTCTTTCGGAGCTTTGTTTAAAGCTGGAATAAGATAAATGTTATATGCCACACTGTGTTCCACAGCCTCAAAAAGCAATGTATTTTGGTGGATTTAAGTAGAAGCTTGGAAAATGGTGGCAACTAACCCTGAATTAATTTTCATAAAATCTACCCATGACTTTGCCCCAACATCTGTGAAATGGGGCTAGCAGTAGAATCCTAGTCTTGATTTTGTCAGGAGTGGAGGGCTTTATAAATCAGAAATCAAAGTATTTTATAATTGACAAGGTCATTTTCTTGGGGGGAAGGTTAGAAAACTGAGGCCAGGGAAGGGTATTCACGTGACTTGGGGAATGCCATTTGTGGTTGTTTAATGGTGGACCCTGGACTGGCCCTCTAATCTGTTGTCATCTACTTAGGGAGCAGTTTTCCGTTTTCCCCACTCCCACCTTTATCCTCATGTCACTTCCCCAGCTGAACAATGAGCTTTATGGGATACAAAGCCTGGACATCTAAGAAGCTTTAAAAAACCTTTTTGTTATTTTCTCAGGCAAGATTGTTCCTAGGTATATGGTGTAATCACTTTCTGGTACCTGTTACAGGGCACCTTTTCTAAACATTCACACCTTCCCTGTGGTGTTAGGGTAGCATTTAACAATGGGGAGGATAGAATGTTAAAACGCATGGCCTCTGACAACTGCATTGTTCCTGCTGTTCTCTACAGCTCATAAATCAGGCTGGGGTGTGTAGGTGTTGGGCTCTTAGCAACTGGCACGCTGACTTTGAACACTGATCACATTAAAATTAAAAAAAAATTTCTGGTTATAAATGGAATACATGTTTGGTGTACATAGACCAGAAAATAGAGAATTATAAAGAAGAAAGTGATCTGGATTCAGTAGAACTTTCCATTCTTGTAGAAAATTTTTATTTGAATAACATATTCTGTAAGAAAAATTATCCCCACTCTTAAATATAATTCCAACTATAACGTTTGCTGGCACTCTCAATTTTTAGTAATAATTTTAGTGTTTTGCCTTTTCTGAAATGTGTGGTAGAAAATTATTTTTGTCAAAGTGATCTGTGCAGGTGGTACCAAACCCAATAGTATAAAAGGACTTTTGTTGAAACACAATGGTTTCCTTCACCTTCTCAAGGCTCACAGAGGGAACCTTTCAATTTTTATTTTATTTTTTAAAATAAATTTATTTATTTATTTATTTTTGCCTGCATTGGGTCTTTGTTACTGCTTGTGGGCTTTCTCTAGTTGCCATGAGTGGGGAGCTACTCTTTGTTGCAGTGTGCAGGCTTCTTACTGCGGTGGCTTCTCTCGTTGCGGAGCACGGGCTCTAGGCATGCAGGCTCAGTAGTTGTGGCGCACGGGCTTAGTTGCTCTGCCGTGTTTGGGATCTTCCCAGACCAGGGCTCAAACCCATGTCCCCTGCACTGACAAGTGGATTCTTAACCACTGAGCCACCAGGGAAGCCCCTTTACGGTATTTCTGATTCCCCATTTTGTAAGTCAAGGAGGTTTGGGTGGCTATCAGTTCCACAATTTGCTTTTTGTTAGTGACATCTTAATATTCCAAAGCTCTGAACCCATAACCAATAAAAGTTTTGTGCTTTGTCCCCAAATTGACTTTTTTATTCATAAATTATTCTTGAAGTTGAAAAACTGGAGGCAACATTTAATATAATTTATTGCCTTGTGTATTAACATTGGATCTTAGACTTGCACATTGTGTCTGGTGTCAGGACTCCTGGGACACTCAAAGGAGGATATATCCAGCCCCAAAGTCATAGGGATTCTTTCTTTTCACTCTTCATCAGTTGTTAAAATTTGTGTTACCTTTTAGTTTCTTCATCTTTGGATCTTGACTTTCTTAAACATTTTTTCCTATTATTTCTAATTGTCTTTTTATATGTTTATATACTATTTGCCTTTATTATGATCTCAAAATTTTCCAGGCTCTCAATCCCCTGGGTTCTGTCAGGTCTCCTTTCCTTAAGCTTTTATGTCAGATTCCCTCATCTTTCTGTTCCATTCTTGTTGCTCTCTAGCTCTACATCAGAGCTGTCATCCTTAGGGCTTCTCTTTACTTCTTTCCATGGCTAGGAGTGCTGTTTGTTTGTCTTCCTCTTTTTTGGTTTATGCCCTCATTTTGCTGGAGTACATACTTGAGAAACTGTTTTTATCAAATTAATTAATTTTTGGCTGCCTTGGGTCTTCATTGCTGCACATGGGCTTTCTCTAGTTGCGTCGAGTGGGGGCTACTCTTGGTTGTGGTATGTGGGCTTCTCATTGCGGTGGCTTCTCTTGTTGCGGAGCACAGGCTCTTGGCACGCGGGCTTCAGTAGTTGTGGCTTAGTTGCTCTGAGGCATGTGGGATCTTCCCCAACCAGAGATCGAACCCGTGTCCCCTGAATTGGCAGGCGGATTCTTTTTTTTTTTAAAGAGAGATTGCTTTTATTATTTATTTTATTTATTTATTTTTGGCTGCATTGGGTCTTTTGTTGCTGCAGGTGGGCTTTCTCTAGTTGCGGTGAGCAGGGTGTACCCTTGGTTGCGGTGCACGGGCTTCTCATTGCGGTGGCTTCTCTCATTGTGGAGCATGGGCTCTAGGTGCGCGGGCTTCAGTAGTTGTGGCACATGGGCTCAGTAGTTGTGGCTCTAGAGCAAAGGCTCAGTAGTTGTGGCGCACGGGCTTAGTTGCTCCGTGGTATGTGGGATCTTCCCAGACCAGGGACGGAACCTGTGTCCCCTGCATTGGCAGGAGGATTCTTAACTGCTGCGCCACCAGGGAAGTCCTATTTCACGGTATTTCTAAAGATTAGATAACATATTTGAAGTGTCTGGTACATAGTAGACTTTCAGTACAAGTTCGTTCTTGCTTCCCCTTGCCTCCCCACATGCATATGCTGTCTACCTGGCCAAAATCGGATGCAGAGACCTTGCTAGTAGGATAAACTAATTTTGACTCTCAGTTATTGTTTGGTGCTGAATGAAGCCTGGATCTGGAATTGCAAGCTGGTTTTTAAAATTGTAAATAAAGACTGAGAATCAATTTTCCTGTTAAAAAACCTAGGTAAGAATGCCCACCACAGATTCCCCTTTGCTACAGCATCTTGGGCAGAGGATGTCTAACCTCTTCTGAGGAGGATCTACTTTCTGATTTTTGGAATCTGGCTAGTAGCTACTCGTGGAGCCCCATTTGTGTGTGGGAGGGGGAGTGAGATTGAGAAGTGGGGTGAGAGGAAGAGGGGAGGGAATTGACATTGGTTGATTACCTGCTCTATTGCAGAGGAGGCAGGGAGCTATAAGTCAGTACTTCCCGGAGAGGCAGCGCCAGAATCACCCATGGAACACACTCCTGACACATGCGTAAGGAAACTTTATTCATAACCCTAGGTGCTTTTCACACGTTCTTTTAACTCTCACAGTGACCTGTGAACAGGTACATGTTATTTTCTCATTTTACTGTTGAGGAAACTGAGGCACAATAAGGTTGAGTAAATGGCCCAGGGTCACATAACAGGCGAGTGGCAGAGATGGGATTAGAATTATGTGATTCTCAAACCTGTACTTCTGCACTTGTACTGTACTGCCTCATGTCAGTTACATGCCCATAATTAGGCCCTGTAACTAGGTATCCTTGGTGACCAGATAACTTTGGAGTGGTGGATGGAGCATTAGAGTTCGCTTCTAAACTCAGTCTGGGTGATCCAATTTGGAGCCCTCAGTGCTGGAGAGAGAGAGAAATGATGAACCAAACCAGAAACGGATAGTATACCCACAATGACTATTTTTTCTTCTCATTGAGATTTTCACCATTAATAAATCCATATCATTTTACAGGGCACACAGATGTGACATGGAGGGCGGATGACCTAATGTATGTCAGGATTGGGTATGTTGCTGAGGACTTGTTGAGAGGGTTAGTTAGATGTTAGTAAAGTAGCTTACAGGAAAAAAAATTTACTTCTCCTTGTCTTTATAATTGCAGAGATTGATTCGAAATACATTGCTTAAAGGGTTGATTCAGTGTCAGTTTTTGTTTGTTGACAAATTAAGACGTGTAGGAATTACACCCTTACTTATCATCTCTGCCTTTCCCGTCCTCCCTCAATGAAATATCTAACCACAGGAGAGGATGGTGGAAGTAAATGAATCCACCAATCCAGGGGATAATTTTTTTTAAAGGGTGATTTGGAAGACTGAGGACTGCAGTAATAAACTTTTTATTGAAGGGGAAATTCTGAGGGGATGGCCCTTCTGCTGGTCTGTGGGGGACTGTGAATGTTTTAGTGCATTGAAATATCAGCAGAGCAATGTTTTCCAAAGTGTATTCCTTGAACCCTAGTCCACTCAGATACTTTGTGAACAAAAGGTTCCTGGACCAATAGACTTGGGATATGTTGCAGGCTCTGTCCCTCTCTTGGAATTTCACAATACACGTTCAAGACTCCGGAGTCACTTGTTACAAAACTAGTTTATTTTTAAGCCACTATTTCACAAGCATATTTGACTTTTGAACATTTTTATTCCAACTATTATCTCATACTGTCCACCTAGGAATGTCCTATGGACTCTGGGAAGCGTTTTTGTGACTTCCATTGTTATTTCTCTAGTTGAGAGTTTCATGTTTAAATCAAGTTACAGTTTTTCTTTTCAGTGTGCTTTGAGTAGATGTATTATGTTTTCATTTATATTTCTTGATTTAACAGTTAGTTACCAATGCTTAGAGATAAGAAATGGCCCTAAATATCAGACAAGTGGGATATAACACATAAATACCCAATAATTATGGTACATTGTGAAAGGGTCATAATCCTGATTTTATTTTAAAAAGTGTGTGTGTGTCTGTCTGATAGAGGGTTACGTACCAAACTGTGGTTGATGGTCATTTGTGGGATTATGGAGATTTTTCTTGTCTACTTTTTGCCTTTCTGTATGTTCCAAATGTCGCATAATAAACATATTTCTTTCTAAATTGGGGGAAGGGGGAAGTTAGGAAAACCACAGCAGAAAGCAAGCAGAGAGGCAGGGGAAGATGGAGTGGTAGATTTGGGTAGGTGTGTGGGACATGGGAGGGATCTTGTAGCCTTAGCTCAGTAACTGAAGCCTGGAGCTTACGTTACTAAGGAGATCCTCTTTGGGAACTGCTTGTGTTTTTCTTGTTTTGGGTTCTTTTTTTTTTCTTTCTTTTTTTAAAAAATTTTATTGAAGTATAGTTGATTTATAATGTTGTGTTTAATTTCTGCTGTACAGCAAATGACTCAGTTATACATATATATATTCTTTTTCATATTCTTTTCCATTATGGTTTATCACAGGATATTGAATATAGTTCCCTGTGCTCTACAGTAGGACCTTGTTGTTTATCCATTCTATAGATAGCAGTTTGCATCTGCTAATCTGTTTTGGGTTATTTTCTTTAGAAGTGAACACCGTAATTGCTAAAATCTTAACCAAAAATTCTCCAGAAAAGTCAGGATAAGAAGTAGACTTCATGGCAAATCTTCTGAATTTCCTTCAACATATTCTTTATTTGCATACACTTCTTCCTGGACTTCTAGATTTTATTGAATGTTCCATCTAGACCCAGCAGATGATAAAGGGATAAACGATGTTTGCTGTTAGATGAAGCGAAACCAGGAATATACGCGAAGTGCTTTGCTCTGCGCCTGGCACAGCGAGAAACCCTGAAAGTTTACTTACTCCTGTCTTGTTCCTGGTTGAGATGGTGGTGGGGGCAGTGCTCTCCCAGGGCCTTGCCTTTGTGCCATCTTAAAGGTCTTCAGCCATTTCAGCATTTACAACAAAAAATCATTGCACTCTTCTTGTGTGCCAACGCAGTGCACTGTGCCCGGGGGTGGGGGTGGGGAGAAATGTGGCAGCTTTTCGGACCTCAGGCAGCTGACAGTCTAGCTGGAGAGACATGGGGAATACAGACAAAACCAGGCTAAATAGCCTCCTTCTGACCTGTGCGCAGCTGCCCTCCTGGGTTGGAAGCACTTTGAGGTGTGTCACGATAAGGCTGTCATTTCTATTACGGTTATTAGGTCTGAAACTTGCAGCTGGGCTGACCGTCTTTTGGTTTCTCCCATTGGCTGTGCTCCTGGCCTCAGGAACTTGGCACAAGCTGCTACCTGTGCCTGGAATATTATTTCCCCGCTTTTTGCCCGGTTAATGCCTACACTACCTTTAGGCATCACCTTAGATGCCAGCCCTGCCGGGGTTTTCGCCTGACTCACAACCCCCGCACTGGCTTAGATGCTCCTGCCAGGTTCTCCCACAGCCCTCTGTGGCTCTGCAGACGTAGCACTGCTGCTATAATACTATCGTTGTGTGGTTGTTTTTCTTTTTTTGGCCACACCGTTCGGCATGTGGGATCTTGGTTCCCCGACCAGGGATCGAACCCACACCCCCTGCAGTGGAAGCCCAGAGTACTAACCACTGAACTGCCAGGGAATGCCCCATATTACTGTTGATTTATTTCTCTTTCTTACTACACTGTAACCTCCATGAGGGCAAGAATGATGTTTTTCTTGCTTGTCATTGTATAACCTGAGCACAGGGCCTGGCACAGAGGTAGGTGCTTGATAAGGAAAGAATCCCATAATATTTTCTTTTAAATCTTTGCAAGCTTGCACCCTGGAATTCTTCATAGGAATCTGCCGTGTTCAGGAATGGAGTTCCATCAGGTCTGTGCGCATCCTGGATTGAAAGTTTAGAATCCTAGCTCCACGTACTAAATGCAGTGGAGAGGAAGATAGATGAAGGCTGGGTGTTCAAAGAAGTCTCTGTAAAGGTGGTTGGGCATAAATGGAGTCTTGAAAAATGGGAAGAATGTGGGCAGGTGAGCAGAAGGGCCTTCCAGGAAAGAGGGGATAGGAAGAGAAGTGCAGAAGCAGAAATGCTAAGGGTCTATTTTTGAGGCCAAGAAGAACCTGGCCTGACTTAGCTTCAAGATAAGTATTGGTTGTTAGATGACCATGCATGCCATTGAGGCTTTAGAACCTCAGCTAGGATGGGTACACGGACCTTTTACTAGTCCGTGTGGCAGCTTCCTCATCCCTTCATTGAGATCCACCAATCCTAGAGTTATCTGAATGTAGCATAAGACCCCACCATTGTCCCTTATGTTGAGGTCTTCCTAGTTCTTTAGGGAACTAAGCACTTTATACTAACGTATGGGTCTGAAATGATAGTGCTTTCCTAGCAAAGCAGCCATTCCTCTGTCCATCCATAGATCCATTCGTTGGCCCTATATTTAATTTAGCCTGTGCAGTTCCACCGTAGCGGGTGGTCTTTGCTCTCCAAGTTAGTGGGGTACGGAGCTACCCTCGACTCAGGCCCATCCCCACTGAATCTGCCATCTCTGCTTGTAAATGAATAGCTTGCAGGTCTGGTTGTTCCCAGAATACTCTTGTAGTTTTGGATGAGGCTGGTCACCTGGACACAGACAAAATCGAGATTCTGCAACCACAGTTAATCCACGAAGCCCACCTAGGCCCTGAGCAGCCCGTGGCCTCCCTCTCAGGGGAATCCTTCCGAGACTCTTAGTGAAGCCCACTGGCGCCTTTTCACATTCACTCATGATGCTGAATCACATGTTAATGTTTTCAGATGACTTCAAATTAAAAAATATTTTTCCAATAGGTAATAAATACATGGAAATGACAAAATTTTCAATAGTACCAAAGCATGTACTGTGAGAAGTCTCTTTTACCCTCCCTCTAGTCCTCTGGTACCCTCCCCAGCATACCAGTTTCTTTTGTCTTTCCAGAGAAACTCTGTGTGAGTACAAGTATGCATATGTATATGTAAATTAAATGTGTATTCCCACCTAGACTATTTTCAATACAGTACAAATGGTACACAATACAGTACACACTCTTCTGTACCTTCCTTTTGTCATTTAGTATATCTTGGTGTTTATTCCTCTTCTGTACATAAATATCTGCTTTATTTCTTTAAGGACTACATAGTATTCCATTGTATGGATGTACAATGAATTTCTTAAACTGATCCCCTATTGATGGACACTTAGATTGTTTCTGATTTTATTTTTAAGTATAAAGATATTATATGCTCAGCCACTACTGGAGGGAGGAAAGTGGAAAATAGATTCTTCTGATTTTCCCTGGATCCCTATTTAGAGACAACCGTTGTTAACGCTTTATCTAGAGAATTATTTGCATAAAGAGCAGAGACTATCTGGCTCCTACCTAATTTATTAGATATCTAATAAATCTATTAGATATCTATTAGATATCTAGCTTATCTGTTATCTAATTTCTCTATCATCTACTGTTCTACCTATTAACCAATACACCTACCCTTCTTATACGAGGGTGATACATGGGCTGGCAAGTGCACTGGCCAGTTAGATGGATGCCCAACCAATCGGAATGAGTGGCATAGCAGTGTGAAGTAGCTGAGCCTGTATCTCAGTGCTACGCAAAGTGTAGTCCGTAGACTGACACCAGTGTGCTTATGTTACGGGCCTGTGATGAGCTAGATACAGAAGTCGAGAGTGTTTAGAAACTTTTATAGCAAAATAACATTGCTGTGACATCTAAGCACATGATCAATGGGATTGCCTTGTGGAACAGGGTAGTTTGGGTGCGTCAAACTTGTGTGGTAAGTCACATGTGGCCTGAGCTACACACAAGCCATCTACAATAGGACCACATACTTGGCTTGGCGGATTGAAAATAAAAAACACTAGTGCTTTACAACAGATAGTTTGAGAAGCACTAATCTATTCCTCTCTCCTTAATTCTATCTATCTATCTATCTATCTGTCAATCTATCTATCTATCTATCATCTATCCATCCATCCATTTACCTACCTATCATTTTATTTTTCCATCCACCCTTATAACTATCTTTTAGATATCAACCAACTAATCAATCAATTAATCACACCTTTCATTAACTTAAGAATAATCAACCAAAGATGTTGAATAACGAGTCTCAATATGGAAACAAATTCTATGGCACAAAGGTTGTATATGATGAATTTTTCAGTACATAATATATTTTATGTCTTTGTGGCCCCCTACACTAACTCTTTGTTTTAAAAATATACTTTGACACACTTCAATTCTGAACACTGAAGATAAATTCAAATTCTGTTCTTTTTGGTGACTAATTTACCTGTAAACATGGCTAGCTATAGACTCAGTAATTAAAACATGGTTCCTAAGCCAGGGATTGTGGGTTCGTGTCCTACCTGGGGTGCCAAAACAAAACAAAACAAACAAAACATGGTGACTGTGGAAAAATGCATATGCTGGATTGTTTATTAAAATATATTTTCCTTTGTGATGGCTTTTCTGCAAATACTGAGATATGAATATTTGTCTTTCTCCCAGTTTGCCCATGGAAAACCTTTCTGGGCTTAGGTGTTCACAGGTTGAGGAAGCAACTGTGATAGTCCATCAAAAGTAGAAAACACAAGCAAATGATAAATATAACCAAAATGAACAGACATACTTTTTTTTTTTTTTTTTGCGGTACACGGGCCTCTCACTGCTGTGGCCTCTCCCGCTGTGGAGCACAGGCTCCGGACGCGCAGGCTTAGCGGCCATGGCTCACGGGCCCAGCCGCTCCGCGGCATGCGGGATCTTCCCAGACTGGGGCACGAACCTGTGTCCCCTGCATCGGCAGGCGGACTCCCAACCACTGCGCCAACAGGGAAGCTCCCAGACATCACTTTTACTGACTTGATTTTATTTTTGGAATTCTTCTTAAAGATTGCTTTTTGGGAATGCCCTAGCAGTCCACTGGTTCGTACTCCGAGCTTCCACTGCTGGTGGCCCAGATTCGATCCCTGGTTGGGGAACTAGGATCCTGCAAGCCGCGTGGCCAAGAAAAAAAAAAAGACTGCTTTTTAACACACTCTCATCAAAAAATTTAAGCAGAGCTGAAGGATATAAAGTAAAAAAAGTACTCCACCCTCTAGTTTTACTCAGAGAGAACCACTGTTCACAATTGCTTGTGTATCTTTCAGGGATTTATTATGTATACACATGACCTCATTTATACTTGCATCAGTTGGATGTTTTGGGATCTTGGGAATCACAGCTTAGGTGGTCTTTGTTTCTGGTTGACCCTCACACAGCCTCAGGACTGAGAATAGATATGGGTTAAATTCTGGAGAAATTCATGTGTTGCCTGAGGGGGAGGTCTCAGGGTGAGAAACCTTGTTGAGGTAACTATAGTTCAGAGACTGGGATTTGGCTTTGTGGTTCAGAAAATTGCTGCCCTTGGTGCTCCAAAACTGATCAGGGTTTCCAGGGCTGTCTGATGTGGGCTGTACTGGGATGAAATGGGGATAGACACTGTAACTGCAGTTTCAGGATTCACAAGCCGTGACTTGAATATTCTGCCACTCTGGAATGAAGGTACTCGTATGAGTGATTTTTTTTTTTTACTATCTCTTTTTTTTTTATTTAAAGACTTTTAAGTTAGGCTCCATTCTAGATATTTTATATTGCCTCCTTCACAATCTTTTTTGGAACAAATGTGTTATCATTTCATTGGTGATATGCCATCCCTGCAGATAGAGCAAAGGAGTGATTTAATCACAGGGAAGTTGGTTTGGTGGTGCTGGAAAAGGGAAGAAGTGAAATCAATCATTTGAGGGATAGTGAAATCATTTCAGGGATATTAGAGAGGTATATTTTTTGTGTGTGTGTGTGTGTTACGTGGGCCTCTCACTGTTGTGGCCTCTCCCGTTGCGGAGCACAGGCTCCGGACACGCAGGCCCAGCAGCCATGGCTCACGGGCCCAGCCGCTCCGTGGCATGTGGGATCCTCCCAGACCGGGGCACAAACCCGTGTCCCCTGCATCGGCAGGCAGACTCTCAACCACTGCGCCACCAGGGAAGCCCTAGAGAGGTAAATTTGAAAGGGTTTGCTGATGAATTAGATAAGGACAGTGAGGAAAACAGGTGAAATGGAAAATTTGCAGGTTGCTGGCTATATAATGGCTTGAATGGTGGTGCTTCTAGTTGTAACAAGCAGTACTGGAAGGTTTAGAAGAGGTTGAGAAGTGTTTTAGCATGTTGAGTGTAAGGTGACTTTAAGATTTCCAAGGGAGAGATATATATATATATATATATTTTTTTCTTTTTCCAGGTGACTATATCTACCTATTAGATAGGTAGATATATTATCTATATAACTGTATTATCTACATATATTATCTATATAACTATAACCATATATATATTATTATTATTCAAATCCAGGTGTGGATGAGATTCCTTAGAGAGAGGTTACATATAGATTGAGAAGAAAGGAGAAGTGCCACTAGACTTGGTAAATGAGATGGAGAAGAAACAGCCGGAAATATATAGGAGGGAATCCAGAAAGTAATGCCCCAAATCCAGGGAAGCTCAAGGAGGAGGAAGGGTTCATTTCGTGGCATGTTTCTCAGAGGTCAAGGAAGATGAGAACTGAAAAATGTCCAGTGAATGGTTTTTCCACTGAGGCCACTTTCTTTCTCCAGGGTTGGGCCAGGTCAAGGGCCTGGGGCACTAATTCGGATAAGATAGCTTCTGAAGAGAGAAAAATGGTGAAAATAAGCATATGAATTAGGTAAGGCGTGTCCCACAAATTCCCACCTCGGCTGAGGTGTCCTGCTAAGGACCAAGGTGCTCTCCCTGTAGAGATCCGCTGGCTGTCTAGAAGGACCACACATTTGCTTATTTAAACATCTGGTTAAAATGAGGTCTGAAATCAGTGTTTTATAACTAACTGAGATAAGTTATGAGACTTGGGTAAAAATATTACTCTAACTGATATGATGATCACTTGCCACGAGGAAAGTTGCCATCTCCAGTCCTCGCTGTGGTCAAACTTTTGTCACAGTTTGTAGCTCACAGGACTGTCACTGCTGAGACGCGTCATACTTAATTGCAGCCATAAAAATAGCAGATTACGTTTGGAGAGTATCAGTTAAAAATTTATGAAAAAAAAATTTATGGTTCAGAATATTATGTAACTGTAGTTTCAGATAAACGTTTATCATTCCATCTTTGTTTCTCCATTTGCCGGAACTGATTTTGATAGCTGGCAAAGGGGATTCTGAAATGAATGCAGGTAAATGCCCTGGGTCAGTTTATCCTCTCACAGTATAAGTAAATGAAACATGCTTGATTTTATCAAACTGGTTTGAGTTTGAATACATTTTATAGTTAAAGCTGGGATTGTGGTTAAAAGCCTATTCTGTTGCATTTTGCTAATATGGGAGTATCTAGTGGCCCTGTTACTGGTTTGGGACTTGTGTGAACATGTGAATTTAGTAGGAGGGATTAAGAGTCATAAAAGAAGCAGTAAACTTCAGTGCTGCTTATAAAATGACTTATGTTTTCTGTAGACGCACTCTCTAGTGCAATTGTCACCACTTTTATGGGTCTTAGTTTTAGGTACTATGTGAAATATAAACCTTTGCATATAGGACTTTTGGCAAATATGAACTCTTGTTACATAACTATATCATCCAGAATATGTTTGGCTATTTGTGCGTTTTAGCATAAAATCCAACCATAAATATGTACTGTAGTAAAAACTTGTAGGAAGGAAAGACAGGAATGGGGAAAGAACACCTACTTAAAGGTCAAGCTGTACCCAGATGTGTTTTTATTTTTATTTTATTTTTTTTATAGGATTTACTCTTTTTTTTTTAAAATTTATTTATTTATTTAGGGCTGTGTTGGGTCTTCGTTTCTGTGCGAGGGCTTTCTCTAGTTGTGGCAAGCGGGGGCCACTCTTCATCGCGGTGCGCGGGCCTCTCACTATCGCGGCCTCTCTTGTTGCGGAGCACAGGCTCCAGACGCGCAGGCTCAGTAGTTGGGGCTCACGGGCCTAGTTGCTCCGCGGCATGTGGGATCTTCCCAGACCAGGGCTTGAACCCGTGTCCCCTGCATTGGCAGGCAGATTCTCAACCACTGCGCCACCAGGGAAGCCCCCCAGATGTGTTTATAAATTATGGTCCGTTTTTTCCATACGCTTTTAAAAAAGTTTAGTTATCTTATCTATGGACTGAAAAAAGTTAAACTTGCATTTATTGATCTGGCGTTTCTGTAAGCATGAAGATGGCAAGGGCTGTGTTTGGGGCTTTGGAAAGTTCTCAAGCAAAGGTCCAAGGGCCGTAACCCATACGGAACACAGTGGAGACATTGTTCTTTCTGTTTGTCCGTTGCTTACATTTTAATAACTATTGAGTAGTCGGTGATTATTAACAGATATTTAACAGTAGGAGCAGAGGAGAGTGTAGAGTCATTATGAACAATTTGGAGTGTCAACATTAAAGAAATGATTTTAAAGGTTAGACTCAGAATTGTTGAAACTTTTGCCTGAAACTTTGGCAGGTGGCTAGACCAACACAGCCTTTTTTAATTATTAGCCATAGTGAAATGAGTCAGGTTTTGCCACAGTGCTTTTCATTTAACCTAATAATTGGCCAGCCCTAGTTAATTGGTTGAAAACCATTACAGGACTTCGATTTTCCACTTGCTCATGCACTGGAATGTCCAGCTTACCTTATGTGTGTGAATAAAAAATCCCACGATCTAAGTGCATTGTCCATACTCGCCTTAAAGCTGAGTATCAGTAGCACGTTAAGTTTCAAGAGTTCTCGGAAGGTCCTTCTGAGGCCTGGTAAACACCTTGGTGACTGGTACATATCTCTTCGGAGTCTAGTTTTGAGAGCTGCTGAAAAAGAGTATTATAAACTTGCAAGTGATCATGGAGGTGTAAACTGATGCTGTGGAGTTGCTTCAGCTGAAGTGAAAGATTATATTTACTGACACTACAAATGGGTTTTTAGAACAATGTCTGTTTTGTACAGTGACAGTCGAGTCTGCCAAGAGTAGAACAAAAAAGTTGCATTGTGGAATAAGATAAAAGAACACTGCATAATAAATAATATCTAATACCATTAAAATATAAAGTTTCCTTTCCAAAATGTAAATAGGAGCTTCTAAATGAATGTTTTAAAAATCTGATTTTACTTTGATTTGTCCAGTGACTTGATGCATAAAGTGATTATGACTCAGAATATGTCCAGATCTAGACTATTACAGTAAATAATACATCCGTATAGCATGTAAAAGATAAATAAACCTTCAATGACATTGTGTTTTAGTGATAGCGTAGAAATTGTTTTTTATTAGAATAGGTCAAAAGTAGTTCATTGGCAATAAGCAAAATGTTATCATCCACCAGTTTCTAAGACTAGAATAACATCTGATCCAAACTCTACTGGTTCTAACCTTTATCCATAGACAACATCACTGGTCTCTGAAAATCAATGAGGGAACACAGGCAAAGGGGTAAGCTATAGAAACCTTTACTAAGTCTTTTAAGAAGCAAAGGTGGGGTGTACTTCCCTGGTGAAGCAGTGGTAAAGAATCCGCCTGCCAACGCAGGGGACACAGGTTCTGTCCCTGGTCTGGGAAGATCCCACATGTCGGGGAGCAACTAAGCCCGGGCGCCACAATAACCGAGCCTGCGCTCTAGAGCCTGTGAGCCACAACTACTGAAGCCTGCGCACCTAGAGCTCGTGCTCCGCAACAAGAGAAGCCACTGCAATGGGAAGCACGCGCACTGCAACCAAGAGTAGCCTCCGCTCGCCACAACTAGAGAAAACCCACACGCAGCAATGAAGACCCAACACAGCCAAAAATAAATAAATTTATTAAAAAAAAAAAGAAGCAAGTGTGGGGATATTTTAGACCCTTGTTGTAAAGATTGATTGGCTCTTGCCCTGAGTGGATTTTGAACACAAGGAGAGATTGCATGGAATTAAAAATTGTTCTTTAAAAAATGTCTTATCCTGGTGGAGAAGCATTTATCTGAATCCAGTGGGGAGGACCAAAAACGTTGCTTAAAAGGCTTTTAAGAAGGGTAGACACAACTCTTTTGCCAAGTGGGCTAGCTGAATAAGGGAGATCCAAAGATTCAGAGTCCTGTTAGTGTCTTGTGCAGTTATAAAATCGCAAAGGTGAACTTTTGGGGAGGTGGTTTGTTGAGAGGTGGGGAAGGTAATCGGATGAGTAACAAGTGTTTAGAAAGATAAGGTTTATAAAAGACCTCCGAGATGTTTGTAGATGTCCTTTGCTATAGGACAAGGCCAGAAATGTTACCTGAGTTGTTTATGGGAAGATGGAAAAGCTAACTTTAGTTTACTCAGAATAACAAAGAAGAATGATTTAAACAGTGGACTTTGGAGCCCATCACTAGGACTTTTTGGGATGGGCTGACTTGAAAGCAGAGAAAATATAACCAGGTGGCCCTTCAAGGCAGCCCAAATATAAAGTATCTGACTTCAAAAAAAAAAAAAAAATAGTATCTGACTTCATTTCTTCCTGGCTGGACGTGCGAAGATGCCCAGATCTCTGTTCAAGCCAGTGTTTCTGGTCTCAAGCCCGATGGTAGAGTGGCCGGCTTTGATTTGCTTCCTGCCCGAAGCTTGCTTTGGGTGAATTTAAAAACCTGTTTGTTTCACCCGTCATCTGGCTGGGCCTTACCCATAATTCCTGCACTTTGATTATGGGGGTTATTATAGGACAAGAGCTTCTTTGTAAAAGAGCATGTTTAATACTCTGGGGTGTAGCGTGACTAGCGGATATAAATTGTATGGAAGCAATTAAACTCGAAGGAAATGTCATGTGGGCTGAATTTAAACATACAGACTTGTGGCATTGATTTTTTTTTTTTTTAACTTACACCGAGAAGGGTGGAGAGGGAAAAATAAAGGAAGAAAGGAGAGAAATAGGCCAAGAGAGTGAGGGAGACAAGAGAAAACGAATCATTTTGAACACGTGGTTAAAACTCCGAAGTTCAGGGCCAGTTTTATGCTAATGCCATTGCCCTTCATATGAACTCTTTAAAAATACAAATGTCAGGGAATTATACTCTATTTGGGGACTTGTATCTCTTTTTGCAGTTGGTCCGTCCCTTTCGATTCAAGGCATGTGTGTATCTAACAGTGGAGTGATTTTGGGGGGAATATGTTAATAAACAGGACTGAGGGTAGCCAGCCCATAATGACTGTGAGGGTGCTTATCACTCCAGTTTTCTCTCCATTTTGTGCTCATGGCCTCTGTATATTTCATACAGAGTGTCTCGTCTTTGGACTTCTGATTAAGAGTAGTGTATTGGGGCTTCCCTGGTGGCGCAGTGGTTAAAGGTCCGCCTGCCGATGCAGGGGACACGGGTTCGTGCCCCGGTCCGGGAAGATCCCACATGTCGCGGAGCGGCTGGGCCCCTGAGCCATGGCCGCTGAGCCTGCGCGTCTGGAGCCTGTGCTCCGCAACGGGAGAGGCCACGACAGTGAGAAGCCTGCGTATCGCACACACACACACACACAAAAAGAGTAATGTATCATTTCTCTCACTGGCCTAGAATGTTCTCCATCTCCTGCTTGGTCTAGCCAACTCCATCTCCTCTCTGACACCTTATTGGACCAACCAGCTAGAAGGATCTCCTCCTCCTTCTCCAGACCCCATAGGAATTTGATCTGTATGGGTAATTTGACAATTGATCTTTTCTACTGTCCATTAAAATATTGTGTAAGGCTTGTTAAATGAATGGATTTATTTCACTTTACCCAGCATTTCAACTCTCGGGATATGGACCTGGTGTTGTGTTGTCCTTCATGCCTAGTGCCTGTTGATATGAAGGAATATTTTTTGAGATCAAGGCTAATGCTGAACATGTTTTGAAATGATCAACATGTTACTGAGTGGTCAGAGGCAGAAAAGGATGCTTTTCTTTTATTCAGCTGCACCATGCGGCATGCGGGACTTTAGTTCCTGGACCTGCACCCCTTGCGGTGGGAACGCGGAGTCTGAACCACTGGACCTCCAGGGAAGTCCCAGAAAAGGATGCTTTTAGATTAGATGTAACAGTACAACGAGTTGGATTTGAATTTGAGTGTTAGAAGTTATAGGCAAACTTGATTTTTTTGCACCAAGGGTGAGTGCTTATGCTTTATTTTCATTCTTTATATTAAGGACAAAGAACCGAATTTTATCCCATTTGTATCTCTCCAGCGCCCAGCCCAATGCCTGGCATGCATGATAGGAATTCAATTAATATTTGCTGAAAGAAATATAAATAATTAAAAATTTCTCCATTATTTAGATCATCTGATGCTTCTTCCTTATGCAGTAAGCCAATAGATATTTATTGAGCACATACTGTGTGCAGATACGGGTACTGTGCTTATTAGCATAATGGGCCCACATGAAGTGTACTACACTTTGGAATATATTTTATTCTTTGTATTTAATTATTAGTCTGACTATAAATTCCAAGAAATCACTTCCTCAAGCAGAACAATAATGAATTAGGAGAGGCAAAATTGCTGGCAATAAATCCAGTATATTCATCTGTTCCCAGATTATTTCCACATTCCACTCCATGCTGGAAATACAGCCCCCACTCCCAACCCCCTTTCAAAGGATCCTAAGATTGTAATCTTTCCAAACAGAGCTGGAGAGGTAGTAGACTGTTTAGATTTCAAAGGACTTTTCAGGATGCAAAGTAAATAAGGGGAATTTGAGATATCAACAGAACTGTAATTAAGCAGATTAACTGTGTCAATAGTGAACACAGAGAGATGTCAGAGGAGCTAGTTAGAGTAGCAAGTATTTAAACACAGCCTCAAGTTCATCCTCAGTGGTATCATCAGCTTCCATAAACAAACTTGAAAGGAAGTTTAGCCAGATCAACCCAGGAGAAATGGGATGTTCTGGGAACATCACCTTCGAAATCATATACCTATTATTAATATCTTTATTTTAAATTGTGGCTTGGGCTCTTTTATTCCTTACAAGTCCCTTAAAGTCACACACAACCAGGATTTAATTTTATCATCTCTTCAGATCTCCAAAGAGCAGGAATTGAACCCTCTTCTGATCAGAATAAAGGGAAGAAGAATTTAAAGTTATAAATTAGGTTTACTTTACCCATAGATGGTCATGTATTTAAATGCAACAGTATCTATTTATTTTTTATTTAAAAAAATTACCCAAGTTATATGTGAATGCATTTTGTTTTAAGAAATCCAGCCAGAGACAGTCTCTCTTGACTCCTTTGCTCCCAGTATCATCTCTGCGGAGGGTGAGCTACCTTCTCAGTTCACAGTCTGTCCAAGTGCACGTGCAAAGCTGTGATTCAGATTTTGTTTTTACGTGTTGTACCTTAATGTCCCATTTTTCTTTTCACTTAAAAGTATGCTTTTCCATGACAGTAGCTAGAGATCTACCTAAATATATGATTCCATCATAATATTCCATCATCATAAACTACTACAGTGTATTTACCCATTCTCCTAATAATGGGACTGTAATGTTATTTAAATCTCATCTGAAAGACCTGGTATAAATTAAATTCTTACTTCCTTTGAGTTTTTTGGGTTTTTGTTTGTTCCTCGTTTTTTTTTTTTTTTTTTTATCATTTTGAAGGGAGATTTTTTAGTAATTATCCAAAGATAGAAGACTCAAGTCCAATTACTAAAAATACACCGTGTTTGTATGGTAGTTTAACCTTCTTTTCAGTAGGGGCATGATACCCCAGCAGTCTTGTGAGTCTGCATGAGGGGGGTGGGCTGGGTGCGGGTGTGGGGAGACAGCAACGCATGATCACAACCATGTGAAGGTGAGGATAGGTCAGATGTCTGTCCTTCCCGGGCTCTTTGGTCAAGAGGCAAGGATCCCATCTCTCCTCTGTGGTCTACAAACTCTGCCCAGAGCTCGCTGGCCAGCATCCGTCGGTTCAAGGTTTGGCCTCAGAGTCTTTGATTTAAGCTGTGAGGGGACAGGCATGGTGGCGAGGTAGTGTGGCCAGGCCGGGAAGATGAGCTACTAGGAAGCAGGGCAGGGAAGAGGCTCAGTTGTTCTGGCTGGAAGGCGGTGCCTGGAAAGGGCAGCCCCGGGAGAGCAGGTGAGCAGTCCCTCAGGGCTGTTTAAACAGGAGCCCCAAAGGCCCGCCTGGTCCAGGCTCTTTCATTTGCTGCTTTGGGCTGCTCACCAAGCCTGTGGTTCAGCCATTGATTGTGCCTGGATCCTGGTGGAGAATAGTTATTGCTCTTTTTTTCTGTTCAATTTTTCCCAGAAGGCCCACCCTCAAGGGCAAGGAGCATGTTTTATTCTTCCTAGAACTTAGCACCTAGGGGTGAATGAATGGGGAAAAGAGAGTGAAAGAGGAAGCTTGATGGGAGATAATGAGGCTTTTCCTTGTTGCCGCTGCTGTCTTCAGAAAGTGAGGTCATGGAGATCTGAATACGCATTTACATGTATTTATTGAACAAACGGTACAGAGCACTTACTCAGTGCCAGGCATTGTTTTAAGCACTGTCTGTATTTAGTTCTCTCAACAACTGTTTGACAGACAGAAGCACAATTTTTATCCTCACTTTACTCAGGAAACTGAGGCGCAGAGCATTTAAGTAACTTGACCAATGTACACAGCTGGTAAGGATTTAAACCCAGGCAGTCTGGGCCCAGAGTCAGTGCCCTGGTTGTCCCTCTGTTCCCTCCCACAGGTCTTCATATGGTTGGATTTTGTTGTTTTTCTCCTCTGTGATCTCTCTTCCTTCCTTTGTCTCCATTCCTGTTGCCCCTACACTAGTACTTGATACTTCACTTGTAGATTGTAACACCCTGGCCTCCGACCTCAGTCCCTTGCACACGGCAGACAGACAAGACTTCTGTAGAGACAGCTTTTACCTTGTCCTTTCCCGCTCAGAACTCTCCCTGGCATCTTGTCCTGTCGGGGCTGAACTCTCGCCTGTTTACCCATTCTCCTAGTAATGGGACTATAATTTTCTTTTTTTCCACCGCGCCTTGTGGCTTGAGGGATCTTAGTTCCGCAACTAGGGATCGAACCCGCACCCCCTGCATTGGGAGCGGGGAGTCTTCACCCTGGAACGCCAGGGAAGTCCCAGGACTATAATGTTGTTTAAACCTCATCTGAAAGACATGGTGCAAATTGAGTACTTACTCCGCAGCGTCTGTCTCCCTTCCCAGGACTGCCCTCCCCTGTCTTCTCTGGGCCTTCATCCAGTTCATTCCTCTCGGAAAGCCCATCTCAGGCCTCACCTCCTGTCCATCTCCTCAGCTCCTATGGTCTTCCCCTCATCTTGATCCAGTGCTACAGACTGTTGAATGGATTTGTTGTTTCAGGCCTGAAAAAACCCAACTACATTTAAGCTCTTTAGGGGCAGTGGTGAGGGTCTCCCATTATCCATGGCCTGGCACTGAGCCGAGTGCCCAGGGACACTGAGTAGTGGGACCGGCAGACAGAGCACACTGGGACACTGATTTAGACTCTCATACTGGGCTCGTTGCTAGGGTTCCTCACCTTTAAAAACGAACTTGAATGAGATAGCCGAGGTCTCTTTGAGTTTGCTTAACTGACGTCACTTAATTTCTTAAACAGCGTATTGAGATATAATTTCTATGCCGTACATTTCACCCATTTAAAGTGTACAATTCAATGGTTTTTAGCATATTCACAGATACGTGCAACCATCGCCACAATCAATAATAGAACAATTTCATCATTACAGAGAGAATCCCTTGCTAGCTAGGTAGCTATTAGCTATCGTCCTCCCCTCGCCATAACCTCATCCCCCCAGCCTTAAGCTACTTTATGTCTCTATAGGTTTTCCTCTTCTGGACATTTCATGTAAGTGGAATCATATATTATATGCTCTTTTGTGACTGGTTTCTTTCACTTGGCTTAGTGTTTTCAAGGTTCCTCCGTATTGTAGCATGTATTGGAACTTCGTTCTTTATGGCTGAATAATAATCTATTGTATAGATATACCACATTCTGTTTATCCATTCATCTGTCAATGGGCGTTTGGGTTGTTTCCACCTTTTGGCTAATTCTACTTATTTTTGTGGGGAAAATGGCCTTTCCTCTTGTGGTTTCTGCAGTTGCCAAAAGTAGTTTCCCTCTGCTGCTTTAATAGAGTAGGACTCTGTGTTTGTGCAGTGGAGGTGCCCGGGGGTTGGATACTTGGTCATCAGCAGCGGGCAGTAGTTGTAGGGAGTACTCGTGAGCTCTGGAGTCAGACATTCTGGTTTGAATCACAGCTCTGCCGTTTAATGAGCTTGCACAACTTCAGCAAGCCCTAGTTTCCTCTTCTGTAAAATGGAAACTACCCCTGCTTGCTTCTGTACAGTCAGGGTCATGCTAGAAAGTGTGTGGAGCCTGGGGCAACTCAGCACAGAGAGACCTCATTATGGCTGTAAAAATAAATACGTAAATAAATAAAAATGAAGGTTGTAAAAAAATAGGTGCTTAACGTTGTCAATTTTAGTAAGGCGCAGTGACTCAAAGCATGGAGCCCAGGACCATCACCCCAGTTGCGGTCGCCAAGGTGGACCTGCTTAGTCTTACTGGGACAATTAAATGTCTCCTCTTGCATGTGTTAATGGTGTTGCTTGGTCTTGGGTCTAGATCTGTGCTCTGGTACTACTTCATCAGGCCATTTGAGAAGAATGACTATAGGGGGTAAGGCCTTTTTTCTGTCTTTGATAAAAAGATACAGAGGGAGTGAATTTCACTCTGTGGAAGAGGACAGGGAAGATGGAGTGTTTCCTTTGTAAGCTTTAGTCTCGGAGTGTAGCTGATACCCTGAGCTTTTTTACGGTTATTCAACATCTATTGGCTCTTATAGTTGGAGTCTGTACATGAAGACTGAAAAGCCTTTTTTGGTAAATAGGTGAAAGAGAGATGAAATGTTAATTCACTCCAACTTTACTTGGAGGGTGCGATCATAGCAATATCACTGATTTGGCGAGTATCGTTATTAAGAATCAAGGAACCCTACAATTGTGGATTTTAGGCAAAGCCTGCCTCCACACCCAAAATAAAAGCCTTTTTTATTGTTTAAAGTAAATAGGTTTTGGAAACATACAACTCTTACAGTAGCAGATCTTTTGAGAGAATGGAAAGTAAGCCACTGTCCTTGTCCAAACTTAGTTTCTGCCCCTGTAAACTTGGTGGGGCTACATGAATCTTCCCTCCCCTCTTCTATTCTGGCCTCAGGTGAGTGCGGACAGGTCTTGCCTGGCATCCTTCGCACTAGTCTGAACTGTGCACAGCAACTGTGAACAGGCCAACATGTCCAGACTGAGAGGATGACCAGATTTTGTGTGGGCGATCTCGACAAAAGAGTATTTGTTTCTGGAGGACTGACACTCATTTTTTTCCATTAAGTCTGACCTTTCCATCATTAGATTGTAGCTCTTTTCAGAATTAAATACAGCTTAGAAACAAGGAAGGAATGAGTAAAGGAGATGTGGTTTGCTGCATTCAGATACAATCTGTACAGAAACAAATGGATGGGATGAGAATAGACATTATTTCTGGGGTGACTTCAGGGCCTTGTGGTCCATACTGTGACTGTGGACACAGTCCACAGTCCAAAAGGACAGCTTATTACCTTAAGCATCATGACTCTGCTTCCTGTTGTTGGTCCTGGGGCTTGAGGGCGCTGACTTACATGTAAACTCCTGTTTGCCAGCCCACCAAGGGCAGAAAGGCTTGGACACGTGACTAGGGCCTCATGTGAAGCCACGAATCTTGGCCCTGTGTTTCTGGCTCACGGCTGACTGGAAAATACAGTGAGCTGAGCAGGCCTGAGCTGGTCTGGAGGAAGAGCAAGAAGAAATTCTGATCACCTGTCCCCAGATGGAGGTGTATCCTGCCTGTGAAGTGGCTAGAAGGGATCGTGGAGACAGTAAATGATCTCTGAAAATTTTAGATCTCTGTCTTTGTCTGTAGACTGGAGATAAGTTGCTAATTTTCTTTTGTCTGGAGATTTTCCTCTAAAAATCTCTTTCTGTTCATTGCTAGAGCCAGAGTCAGAAGCAAGATAATTTACAATGCTAATTAATTTTTTTTAAAAAAAAGCAAAGAAAGACCCACAGAAAATGTCATTATTATAACTTTATTTTTTCCCCATGTGCTTATATATATGCTTTTCATATCGCTATCTGCTTTCTTCTTCTTCTTCTTTTTTTTTTTTGGTCGTGCCTTTCACCTTGTGGGATCTTGGTTCCCCACCAGTGATTGAACCCGGACCCTAGGCAGTGAAAGTGCAGAGTCTTAACCACTGGACCGCCAGGGAATTCCCTGTTTTGTTTTGCTTTTTTCTTTTTTCGTTATCTGCTTTCATAATCAAATATTCCGGAGTAGATGGGTTGGTGACTTGAAAGTTTTTTTTGTTTTTAAATTCCTCTATTATGCGCTTTCACACAATTTAAAACTCATAGGGGCTTTTAGTGCGTTATTTAGGGCCAGTCATGTCTAAAACAAAAGATAATTATCACAGCTTATACTGTGGTGGAGAAGGATATCTTTACGGCTTTGTTTCAGAACTCACCAAGACTCTGGACAACAAGTTACTGGTATTTGGAAAATAGAAGAGATGATCTGCACGGTCATTTTTCCAGACCTCCAAAAGCTCACCTTGTGTTTCCTGTTGGCAGGGATACACACGCTCTATCATATGGAAAAAGAGACTTCCAGGGGAAGAATTAGCCCATCATAAAAAGCAATGGACAATACCAAGAACTAAGTAGTGTCAGTGGAAGCTACTTGTTGAAGCTAGTGTTTGCGTGTCTGGGTTTTCCTGTTGCAAAGCATGCAGCTCAGAGTGCCCCAAACTGGCTTAATAATGGTAGTTTTTTTTTTTTTTTTTTGCTGTACGCGGGCCTCTCACTGTTGTGGCCTCTCCCGTTGTGGAGCACAGGCTCCGGATGTGCAGGCTCAGCGGCCATGGCTCACGGTCCCAGCCGCTCCGCGGCAGGTGGGATCTTCCCGGACCGGGGCACGAACCCGTGTCCCCTGCATCGGCAGGCGGACTCTCAACCACTGTGCCACCAGGGAAGCCCTAATGGTAGTTTTTTATACCTTCAGAATTTTTTTAAAAAACAATACTTCCTTAAACAAACAAAAAAAGACCCTCACCGGTTACACTATACAAAGAAAGGGGGGAGACTCACCCTAGAGAGCTTTGTAAGTCTTCCCAATGGATAGAAAATCCTGTGGTTTCATGGGCCATGCAGCATGGATATCTCTGGCTGGTTTGGTACAAGTTTTAACCAGTTTGACTCGGGGATGCCAGCTGTAGCCACATCACACTCTCTTCAGCTGTTACCACCTATGCCCCCTTCTTGGCTTCTCTGGCGCTTCAGAGGCAGGCAGGGAAGCTCATGGTTTAAGGCAGCTGGCATATGTTCCTTTCTCTGAAGCCTTCTCACTTTTAGGAGAATAAAGAGTAGTTTCTTCCTAACAAAATTTGCGTTCCTCCTTCAATTTCATTGCCCAGCAGATATTCAGAGTTGACTTACTCCTTACAACACTGCACAAAGCCGAAAATAGGGGCAGGTGTTTCCCAGGACATTTGGCTTGTGGTTAGGAAGGCAGTGGGTATAGGTGATGGGTCGTCAACAACAGATGTTTATCCTAAGTGGGGCTGCCTGATAAAATACAGATGTCCAGTTAAATTTGAATTTCCCATAAAACAATGGATCGAGTTTTAGTATTAGTATATTCCAGATATTTCTTGAGCGTACTATACTAAACAAATTATTTGTTGCTTATCTGAAATCTAGATTTAACTGGGTATCCTCCATTTTTTTTTTTTTTTTGCGGTACGCAGGCCTCTCACTGTTGTGGCCTTTCCCGTTGCAGAGCACAGGCTCTGGATGCACAGGCTCAGCGGCCGTGGCTCACGGGCCCAGCCGCTCCGCAGAATGTGGGATCTTCCTGGACTGGGGCACGAACCTGTGTCCCCTGCATCGGCAGGCAGACTCTCAACCACTGCGCCACCAGGGAAGCCCATGTCCTCCATTTTTATTTGCTAAATCTGGCAACCCTAAGTCCCTAAGTTACTTCTCAAGTCTCATTTCACATTTTTTGTAGGCCTCTACCTTACCTGACCTTCTTTGAAGAGTTGCTGGGGAGTGGCACAATGAGCAGGCCATTACACTAGTGTGAACTAAGACAGGGCAGGGCAGGACATTAATAAAGCATTGGCCAAGCAGCTGCTTGGTGGCCTCAGGACAGAGTGGGTGTTCAACTACCTGTTCACGATATGCCAAGGTTGGGCAACACCTTGTTTTTGATACTATTCTTGGATGCAACCCTATGTTTAATGTATTTTATCGCCCCATCTGAGCACACATTCAAACATGGGCAATTATCCAGCTGATGCCCTCTTTTTTTTTTTTTTTTTTTTGCGGTACGCGGGCCTCTCACTGTCGTGGCCTCTCCCGTTGCGGAGCACAGGCTCCGGACGCGCAGGCTCAGCGGCCATGGCTCACGGGCCCAGCCGCTCCGCGGCATGTGGGATCCTCCCGGACCGGGGCACGAACCCGTATCCCCTGTATCGGCAGGCGGACTCTCAACCACTGCGCCACCAGGGAAGCCCCAGCTGATGCCCTTTTGTAGTCTTCATGGGCAAATCCCTGCAGTACCTTCTCTAGGAGTTTGGAAAAAGAGGAGTAGAATTTCATCTCTAACCAATAACACTGAGTGCGCTTTTAGGGTTTTAATGCAAATTATTTAAATAAAGTAAAAAATAATTTTTTTCATTTGTATGTTAACCATCACATTGGTTCGGGTCAATAGTATGTATGTATGTATTTGTTTACTTATGTATTTATTACACACTACAGAATATATATATATATATATATATATATATATATATGTATGTTTGCATACAAACATTCTTTTAACATTCTGGCTCAAGTAAGAGAAGTCATTAGCTTTGTTTTGTATAGTGACTGATTCCAACTGAATGTATTTTAGGGGAGAAAAAAACCCATGGGAAATACGGTCATGAGTCATAAAGGATGCTTATCTAACGTGGTCTGCCCCTGGATGCTGCATTACTGACTGTCTGCTGGGTTTGGAGGCATGCTTTTGGAGGCTCTGTTATAATTAGCAATGCAGTAATTACTCCAATAATGAACGCAGAGGATTGACATAGTGGGATTAATTTATTTACAATTGTTTACTGCTGAAATTTTCACACGGACAATTTTCCCAACTGAAGGCCTGTCCCTTGGACCTTGGTTAGACTCAGAAAGCCATCTCTGATGTTGTTCTTCTTGGGCCCTGTAGGAAAACTCATTGTTCGTGAGTGACAATTATTTTGTGGCCATTACTGTATGGTTGGAGCACATTCATCGCTTGGAATGGTTGATGCATGTCACCTTGATCTATGAGCTCAACTGGGTGTCAGACATTAGGAAGGGAGGGACTTGGTAGGTACTTGAATGGGAAACTCAGGGTGCTGTTTGGAGGTGTATTAGTGATTAAGGAAGTGGCATTTGGTTTGAGTCAGGGCTTTTAGTGCTGTGCTTAGAACAGCTCATGTCTTCCTTATGAGAAAACACTTATTTGCATGTGGTCCTAATTTCTGCTTCATTGAAAACAAACAAACCAGCCAAGTCACAGTAACTCTGTCATAGAAAGCAGGGATAACAAAAGGACAGAGTTGTCTATTTCATTGATAACCAACTTTTCCTGAGAAGAGACTTCCTATGAAGGTTGAGTGATTATTATTTATTTTTCTAATTTTTAGAAGAAACAGAATGAACCAGTTCTTTCTTCTTAGTACAAGCACTGGAACTTTAGAAAGATACAGCTAACTGGATCTTGTATGTTGCACACCTCCAAGGTGATGGGTAACCCAATTACCTGGAAGGGCTTGGATAGTAGAGATTGGACCTTTTGGCCATGAATACAGCACAGGATGTAGATTCTTGTCTTTGGCTTGTGTGAGTGAGAGTGGACCGGTCAGGACTGTTCCAGCTGAAACTGACAGATAGCTAACTCACACTAGCCCCAGCCAGGATATGTACCAGGTGAGGCCAAGGTTGACTGCACATCCAGGGACTGCATCAGTATCATTTGGACTCCCATGTATTTCCTTGACATCTCTCTTCCCCTTGGCCACCTTCTCTTCTCTGGTTGGCAGGAGTGTGGCCTTAGGCAGATCTGGGCTTGCTATATTCCAGGTAAGCCATGTCGAAGGGCTGAGAGGGCTTCCTTCTCCCCCCAGCTTCAGTGTATGCCAGTATCTGCTCATTTGCCCTTCCCTGAGCCCAGTGAAGCAAGGTACTGGGTTGGTCACCACCCAAGAATCACCTCGTTAGAATGGAGAGCCGTTGCTCAATGGAAGTGGTCATGGTGATGGTAGTGGTGGGGTGGGAGGTTCTCTGGTCAGAAGAGGGGAAGAGATGCAGGGCAGATAATAACCACATACCTTAACTACAGTGGGAGACAAAGACCCAGGCTTTGACCCTGTAGGCTGACTGGAGTGCTAACATGCATACATGGGAGAGAGCATGGCATTGCCCAGACTACGTAAGAGTAATGAGGAGATGCAGAGTTAAGTGCTATCAGTGTGAGTTGAGGTCATTCAGAGAGGGTTGTGAAGTTTTAGCATTATATGCAACTTCTCATCAGGATTTCACCTCTTTTCTCTATGGACACATAGCAGATGATTAGTCCTGAAAGCAATGATATCATTTCTATTTATACAGATCTACATTCACCCATAGAAATTATTATTTCTCTCCTGTTCAAGTAAGATCAGAATGCAAGTTCATGGAAGTGATGTTATTCAGTGGATGTAGGCTTTAATTCATAAAAAAGAGAGAACACATTTTGCAGACTTAAATGATTTGGGACGCCTTTCATAGCTAATGGCATCACAGCATGACTTTTAGTGGCTGCTTGACATTCCGTTTTATGGTTGTACCCTAATTTATTCATCCAGCCCCCATGACTGATTATTGAGGCTGCTCCCTGTTCTCACACTTTAAATAAGCCATGTGATAAACATTCTTGTAAATTTTTTAGATACATCCATGATTGCTTCATGAGAATTCATTCTTAGAAATTATTGGATCCAAGGCTATTACTACCATGGAGGATGGTGGGGGAAAGAATCACGATGAACTCAGAATCATTTTGGCTGGCTATTGAATCAAGTACATCAATTCTTTATTTTCTTTTACTCTGTGGGAAAATAGAATGTGGTAGTAAATACCAAATGATTGTTATTACTATTGTGTATGATTCATATATTATGTTGTTGGTATACATCCATTATTTAATGTCCCTAATAAATTGACAATTGATTGTATTGTCATGGTTTTTAAAAAGTAACTCTATTATTCAAATAATAACAACCTTGATAGAAAACATACTGGAACTTGGGAATATAGTAACAGCAACATCGTCCACAATGTGCCTTAATCAACCTGACTGTAACTAACACATTGTTGTCTGGGAAACATCTCATAAGACTGGGCTAAAACAACTCCCTTGCTGTTTCTGAGATGAACACTTTTATATTCATGAAGAAGTAGTTATTACCAATCATGTCAGAAGAGGGGGGTGAGAGGCAGTGAGTAGTAACAGATACAGGTATTATTTTTGCAGGGGAAAGGTGTGGCGTATGGACTCATGATTTCTATCAAAGTAGTTTTTATATAAAGGTGAGTGAGTGAGAGTTGAAAGAATAAAGATAGGGAAGGTGAAATGATGAAGACATTTTGGGACCGAGAGCAAACATCCTTACAGCACCAAAGAAAAACCACATACTGATTTTGAAACTGTGCCAACAACATGTTGAAATGATAGCAGAGGAATTCAGAGTTAACCATTAGGTCACTGGCCTGTCTGCCATGTAAAAGTTTTTGAGAACACCTGCAATGAGGAACATCAGACGATAGAATATGTGTAGTTCTTTAAAAATCGGTCTGAAATAAAATAAATGAATAAATAAAGGGACTTCCCTGGCGGTCCAGTGGTTAAGTCTCTGCAGTTCCACTGCAGTGGGCACGGGTTTGATCCCTGGTCGGGGAACTAAGATCCCACATGCTACGCGATGTGGCCAAAACCAACATAAATAAACAAAATAGATCTGTCATAGAACTGAGATAGGTACAGAATGACTCTGTCTTCTACTGAACTGAGCGTTGTACTTGAATTTCTTCCTCTCCTCCTTAGTTTTTCTTATTTATTTTTTTTCTTTCTATCATTTTTAGCAAAAGATTGCCAGGGAAAGGAGTTGCACCTGGTTACTTTGGTTAGCACTTCAAGAGAGCTGGACAATCTGGGTGCCAGTCTCCAAACAGTCGTGACCACAGCGACATACAACGGGCTACTGTGGTGCAGAGGTCTCTTTCTCTGTGGGGCCTTCTTTCTTCCAGCACTTGCTCCCAGCATTAGTCACTTCTGTTTGGGCCCTGTGGTCTTCTGCTTCCTTCCAATAACATTACTTGAGTTAAGAAAAAAAATCACAGAAATATAGTTTCACAAAGACTCCTGTGATTAGCATTCCCGTCTGGAAAAGTAGACAGGGAAGAAGCAAATTTAAGAAGCTTGAAAAGTTTAAAAACAAGGACTGTTTCTTCATAAGGGAGGCCTAGAAGCTTTTGGGTGCATGTTTTTTGCCCTTTAAAATGCCATATCTAGTATACCTCAAAACAGTTCAAGTGAGGTGAAAGCCAAGGTAGAGAAGCATGTCATTCTGTGACATTTTCAGGACCATAAAGTCAGAATGGCAGCCAATTTGTTTTTAGGGATCTGTGGTTCATTCAGCAAATTTAATCCCAGTATAGAATTGTTCCCACCGAGGGTGACACGGATTCTTTTACGATGCTCCACAATTCTGCGTTCTCTCTACTTGCGTCATTTTGAGCAAATAGAGTCGTTGGAATGCTCTATAGTCAAAGAGCTGGAGATTCTTAGGTAAAGGCTGTGGTCTCCGCAGTCTGGAGATATGGTTCAATCCTGGACGCGTGTGGGGCAGAACTAGTTGTAACATTTAGCAATGGAAATGCTGTTAATGGAATTGGACAGATTGGATCTGAGCTGGATCTTGAGGTGTAGATAGATGCGATCTAGATAAAAATGATCTAGACATTCATTTCAGCTCCTATAGAAACATTCTCTGTCTTGAGTAGATGAGTTACTCTGTGTTGTTTAAATGAAGTCTTTTACAAAGGTAGATGTTAGTGGGGGTGTGTGCAGGAGGGGTGAAGGAGAGCATGAAGTTCAGTTGTGTGAGATTCAGCTCCTCAAAGGGTCTTCCTTAAGGCACTTGGAACTCAACTTGAAGGCAACCGATCCCTGAATACTGTCCTTCATCCAGACTTGTCAGCCCAGCTGGGTTCTGCAGTCAGACTTACTATCGTCTTGGAAGGTGAATTCTGTTGCTTCAACGTGAGGACTGACCAAACAGGTTCAAAGGAGATCCAGTTACATCCTTGGGTCTCATACCACTGAGGTTAGGATGACCACACATGACCTTGAACCTGTTTATGTTCCACGTGCCCTGCTTCCATTTGTGAGTACCTCATCTAAAGCAGAAAGAAACCAAGTTACCATAAACCCTCTTTAGAGGAGGTGGTCTAGGGTAGGGGTTGAGAATATAGGTTCTACAGACAAAGTGTTGGAGTTCAGTTCTCAATTCTGCCTCTCTCTGCCACATTACATAATTCTCTGTGTCTCAGTTTCTTCATCTCTAAACAGAGATAACAAAAGCACCTATTAAACAAGGCTGTTTCCAGGATTAAGAGAGTCAGTCTATATAAAGTCCTTAGGTAAGTGCTTAAGAGTGTTGTATGCTAGAATCCAGGACCAAAAATAAGCTTAAAAATCAAAGTGTGTAGATGTTCAGGGGAGCCAAGTCCATAATCGGGCACCTAAAGGAAGGTGCAATGGTGGAATTCTAGGTGCTTCCAAAGGACCACCGTTTGGAAAACAACATGTAGAAACCGGTTCCCTGAGATCTTGAGAGAACCAGGCCATTGGTGTAATAAGATCCCCAGATTCAGCCTGTTTTTAGGATTAACTGGCAACCCAAGTGGGCAGTATTGCTGGGCCATCCCATCTTTGGGTAATAAAGGTATATTTGTGCGCCTCCTCTTGGCAGTCAATGAAAGCCTAAAGTAAGAAGCTTGAACAAAAGTACCTTTGTTGTGCTCCAGTGAAAAGAGTGTGGAGATTGAAGAAATTGTCAACTGTATACCTGATTTCTCTTTCAATAATACAGCTGACAAACACTGCCTCGTAGGAACTGCTGTCAGGTAGTGTGGAGAGTTTGAGGGGAGGCCGTGCTATTTTCCATCTTTTTTTTTTTTTTTTTTGCGATACGCGGGCCTCTCTTTTGTGGCCTCTCCCGTTGCGGAGCACAGGCTCCGGACGCGCAGGCTCAGCGGCCATGGCTCACGGGCCCAGCCGCTCCGCGGCATGTGGGATCTTCCCGGAGCGGGGCACGAACCCGCGTCCCCTGCATCAGCAGGCGGACTCTCAACCACTGCGCCACCAGGGAAGCCCTATTTTCCATCTTTTGAGAAGTTGCGGGAGCCCACTGGATTGCCTTCAGGAGAGTCCCTGCTCCCTGCTTCAGCACGTGGTACAGCCTCAATTGGGTGTGACTGATGGTGAGTTTCATCTCTTCCTGAAAGGTACCATGAAAACATAGCAGGGCTGTTCCTCTTTGCCATTGTCTCTGCCTGTCTGGCAGCAGGATGAGGTCATGACAGAATGGCAGGTTTATCTTGGATTTCCTTGTTTGGCCAGCAGCCTAAACATTAAACATCTCTGGGTTGAATGTCTCTGGATATCAATGTCAATGGCTTGGAGGTGGCGTTGGCTCCCGCATTGCCTCTTCTGGAGCCCGGAGGGAGGTGGGAGAAGGAGAGGGGACAGGTTTGCACTTGTGAGGTCACTGTCCTCTCAGTTGGCACTTCCTCTGCCTTCCCAGCCTCCTGAAGCTTGGATAGGCAGCCTACTACAGTGCAGAGCCCAGAGACTTTAGGTCTAGACAGAACTGGGTTCAGATTTCACCCCTGCCCTTTATAAGGTTTCTCCTCTCTGCATTCCCAAACCCTCCCTGCCCCTAACCCGTCACTGGTATTTCTCACACCTGACATTGCATAGCCCTCACTTTTTTCTCCATCAGTCTTTAAGCTCCAGGTGTGTGGGGACCACATCTTTGTATTCCATTGGTTCAGAGCACTTTCTGGAACCTGACTGACCTGGCTTCCCACTCTGGCTCTGCCATCTTCTGTCTGTGTAGCCTTGGGTAAGTTGCCTGCCTTGGGTGTCGTTGTGAGGATTAGAGATAAACACGTGGGGCATCCGGCACCGGGGCCGGCACAAATGGATGATCAGAGATGTTGGTCCACCCACCCCCAGCTTGGTACTAGCGCCTCAGTGTCTGCCCACACCCCCCAGCCGCCCGGACATATCTGTTAGCTGCCTGACATTGTAGCACCGGCTTGTGGCCAACTTGGGCAGGCAGCCTGTTGGCTCAGGGAGCCCCTCATACCATTCTTCAGTGTCCAAAAGAACATGCCTGCAGAGGGCACAGACTTATCTTTGGCATCTCTTGTTTCAGTCCATCCCTAAGAACTTGAGAGTAGCCTTTAAAAAGTAATTCTTAAAAATTATTTCAAAAGTAGATTTTTTGATGATGGACATTCTGACCACTGTGAGGTGATACCTCATTGTAGTTTTGATTTGCATTTCTCTAATGATTAGTAATGTTGTATCCATAGTTCTTTGTTAAATAAAAGGGGGAGAAATCTCCCATAATTCACCATTTGAATACCCACTGTCCACTATGGTATCTATCTTTCCAGGTTTCTGTGGGTGTGTGTACTTGAGCAGTTATTTTCTTTTATCCAGTGGTAGAATATACTACATTTTAATTTTGTATTCGTGGGAGAGGTTTTTAGAGTTCATGAGTAATATTGATATGCTATATGGGATTTTAAAGGGCTCCAAATAAATCCTTTGTTAGAGTGAGGTCAGCTAGAGATAATGAAAGCAGCTAATCCTTGGAAACCCATAAGCCTCCAGTAGTCGTGAACTTGAGGATGCACAGTGCAGTTACATTGCGTGTGATTGGATGCACCCATGTGAGCCCGGAGAGAGAGGGGGCCAGAGAGAAAGTGAAGATGGATTGCCTAATGCTCCACTCTAGCCCTCCCAGGGTATGCCCTGGAGGGAGTGTGAAATGAGAGGTGAGTCTGTTTTTCCTTCTGTGCATCTGGTTCCAGGGAGACCCTCAGGGTATGACTACAATATGACACCTAAGTGAAAACCAGTATCTCCCCAGCTGTCTGTCCTGAAGCTGGAGGGAAAACTGGGTATGCTGGTTTTATTAAGAGAGAGGATGTCTACAAATGGTACAGCAGTTTAATGTTCCGTTAGATTTCCAAGAGCAATTTTCCTGAATCAGTTTTGTCTCCACTTGATGGCTTTAGATCCTAACTCCCTTATTAGATTTATCTCTGGGCTGTGCATATAGAGCAGCATTTTCCTTTCTCCCTCCTCCTTTCTTCTCCTTCCACACTGAGCTTCTACTATGTGCTGGGACTGTGGGATGTAATACTAAATGAATGGCCTTTGGGCTAAGTAATCGGCAATGAGTTTTCGAGAGAAATATGAAAGTGGCTTATCATAATACACAGCGATGCAAGGAAATTTATTAAAGGAGACCACAGCCACTTTATTAGGAAAGTACAGAGAAAGAAACACTTAGTTCCAGCCGGGGGTGGGGGTTACATGGGGTCACAGAGGAGACTGCTCCCTGAGCTGGGTTTTTAAGGATAGGGTAGTTTCAAGAGGCAGAAAAGAGGGTGGGAGAGGCCTTCTCAGTTAAGGGGAAAAATAAGACGCATGAAAGTTTAAAGCTGGAGCCATTGGAGGGAATAGAGTTCATGGAATGAATCTGAGATGAGACGGGAAAAGCCTCCACAAACCAGTCAAAATTCCGGTTGGTGAGTACAGTGTAGCTTCCACTGAACGGTGTGGATGTCTGTGCCTATTTGAGCCCCATTGGAATATTCCTGGTTTGTTTTATGAAGGGATGTCTCTCACTGAGGATATTGCCTCAGGGACGTTTCCTTTTACAGTCAGGATGAACTCCATCAGACCAATATTGTTCTCCGGGCTTTTTTGTTTTGTTTTGTTATCTTGGATAAACAGAGAGGGGCTGATTCATTTTTCTAGAAAAACAGGATGCACTAAAATACTGCAAGTGACAATGAAACAGACATGCTCACGTACAATAATATTTAGAAAGGGACCAAACAATATGTGTAGCAGACACCTCCATGGTGTGGCTGTTCTCCTTCCCCCATCTCCATCGCCTTGAGTCCTTGGCCAAGCTGTTTGTTTCTTTGGGTCTCAGTTTCTTCACATACCAAATCGGGACCAGTAACACCCACCCAGCAGGCGGGTCATGAGGAATAGATGAGTACAACATGCTGGGGCCAGCACTGGGCATACTCCATACTGAAGCCACTCCAGTGAAGCTTAGTAATCTTTACCCTGGGTATGAAGGATTTGTTCACAACAGGAGCAATATATTCACAGTGATTAAAAACAAAACTAAACTAAACTTCATATTATGGAAATGTTCAGATATACATAAAAGCAGAGAGAATAGTATAATAAATTCCCACGTGCCCATCATTACCCACTTCAACATTCATCATTGATCCATTCTCTCTTTTAAAAATGTTGTAAGGGAATTCCCTGGTGGTCCAGTGGTTAGGACTTCATGCTTTCACTGCTGAGGGCATGGGTTCAATCCCTGGTCAGGGAACTAAGATCCCACAAGCCACGTGATGTGGCCAAAATACAAAAAAAAACCTGGGGCTAAAAATGTTTTAAAATTTGTAATGATTAATTGCTAGCTAAATTATTTTAAAGCAGATTCCACATGGCATGGAATTTTGTACACAGTTTTTCAGTCTGAAAAATCAGTTGGCCAAAGGAGAAACTCTTTTAAAAATGGCAGAAACCAATATTCTGAGCCCAGTTTTCACAGCTGAGTGTTAGCTGTTTCTGCATTAAATCAGAAGATGTTTGCAAATATTTTATTCAAGAGTAGCACTTTGAAAGTACAAAGTATTGTTTATTTTATTTAGTGAGTACTTCACATGTTGGTTTGCATGTAAATTAATACTGAGGTGCATGTGCAAAGCATTTTTTATAATGGAAGTTTTCAAACATATCCCAATACTAGTACAGTAGTATGATGAACCCCCACTGTACTCAACACCTAAGCTGTCACTCCAAAGTCACTTTTTGAAAGGTGTTCATGTTGTTCATAAAAGACTTCCTGGGTTCAAATGGCATTAATAATTTGGCAAAAGATATAGGATCAAACATTTATATTATACTAGATGCAAGGAAATCCTTAATCATCATGCCTTTGAGAAGTGTATCAGTAATAGCTTCTCAGAGGAACTGATTCTTTTCCAGATGGAAAAAAAGTAAAATCTGTTTGTTTGAAAGCAGTTCAGGAAAAGACCCCCTCAAAAGACATGTAAGCAATAACAAGTTTGGAAGGCAATACTAAAATGTTAGCAATAGATTCTCTGGGTGGAGAAATTGTGGATTTTCTTCTTTTTTCCACCCATGCATCTTTATGTTTCATTTTTGTTTATATGTATTTTACATGTTTTCCCCACCATGAACCTCGATTATCTGCTTGTTAAAAAAGTAATGAAAGAATGTAAGTCACCAGAATAAAAGAGGGCATGAGGGAGTAGAGATGGGCTATATTTAGGTGACCATGGCAGTGCAAGGCAGATACCTTTTCTTAACTACCAAGTTTTTACCTTTGGTCTTGCTGCTTATCTTCAGCCCTGTACTTGGTCCCTGGCTCTTGCCTCTGTTTCCTTGGTGCTGATGCTGGGGAGTGATGCTCACCTTCATGACGTCATTTTATTAGGCCAGGTTGGGAGACCCATTGACCATACTTCCTAGGCCAGGCCTGTAAGCTGTATTTAGGTTTCATACTTGATTCTGTTCTGTCCTCTGCCTTTACATGTCCTGATTTACCTTCTGAGGGTGCCCTGGCTTCAAGAGGTGGGTGTTGGGAAAAAGCTAGGAGATGATAGATGCTGGGAGACAGGACATTGGCAGGATGACTGGGACAGCGACCTCAGAGAGCAGGTGTAGTCCCTCCTCTGATCCTGAAAACATAAAAATGCCTCTGTGCTCTGCTGCCAGCCTGCCCACCTCTACTTTGGAAGAAGAGTTATTCTATTTTTCAAAATGGTTTTCAGACCTGCTTTGGAACCACTGTCTGTTCTGAAGTTAAATATAATGAAAATAGCTTAGTTATACAGGCCTCTAGATGGGCTTATGTTGAAGGAACACAAATTAAAAATTGTGCAGGGGGACTTCCCTGGTGGTGCAGTGGTTAAGACTCCACGCTCCTAATGCAGGGGGCCTGGGTTCGATCCCTGGTCAGGGAACTAGATCCCACATGCATGGCACAACTAAGAGTTCGCATGCCACAACTAAGGAGCCCGCCTGCCGCAACAAAGACCCAGCACAACCAAATAAATAAATAACAAATATCACAATAAAGCAAGTCAGACAAATCTTTAAAAAATAAAATAAAATAAAAAATAAAAATTGTGCAGGAAGAGATGTTTTGAGGAATTAGTGGAGGTGAGGTGTGAGTGGAGAGACAAGGGGAAGGGGTTGAGAAGAAACAGCTTCCGTGATTAAAGAAGCCATTTATGCCAACTTGGTGATTATGGAAAGTCTGACCTATGGAATGACAAATGGTGAGAGCAACTCCTGTTTTCCTTGCTAATTTACTCATCATGCGAATATCCTGCTGGTGGAGAAATTCAGCGCTGAAGCCTCATGTCCTGTTGCATAGGAAATACTTAGCGACCCAAGGTTTTAGAATCTCTTTCATGGCCCTTCCCTGAAAAGAAGATATTACTCAGTTGGCAGGCAACTGGGGTTTCTAAGGGACTCATTCAAATTCTGTTTATTGTGTACTTGCCAGTACAGAGGGACAGGGGAATTAATTATTAATGATGCCTTTCTTTTAAGGACTGTGAGTTTTCCAATGCAGAATAAAGTGATCCAACTGCCAAGACATATATTAGTAGGTGAGTTTCGTTTTCATCTCTAATGGATTCAAGTTAATCCATGTGAAGTTTGACCTAGTGCCCGTTGTAACAAAATGTGCATGTTGACCAGAGATGTTGAAGCATGGAGTGAACTTACCTCCAGCTCTTGGTCTTTGGTCTAGATTTTAAGTAGCACCGAGCACCAGCGAATGCAGGCCACAGTTCAAGTTTGGCAAGGGTGTGTCCGCAAAAATCATTTCCCTTTGATTATCTGGTATTTGATTATTGGAATTTCCAGTGTTGAATGTAGTCCATGTGGCAAGCCTTCCAACAGAGTGTTTTCCTAAAGTAAGCCGTGGGATGGAATGGGGAATCCAGGGTTCCAGGCCAGTCTCTTGGCCCCTGACTCCATAGGGGACATGCAGTAAGTCCAAGTTTTCCTCATTTGCCAAATGGAAGTAGTAATGTCTGCCATGATTGAGGATTAAACGGAAGTCTAAAATTCTGTAATAACCTATATGGCAAAAGAATCTAAAAAGGAATGGATATATGTATATGTATAAACTGATTCACTTTGCCATACACCCGAAACTAGCGCAACCCTGGAAATCAACTATACTCCAATAAAAATAAAATAAAATAAAAAGGTGTGAAGTCTTAAATAAACTAAAATAATCAGAAAGGCAATAATGTATACAAGTGTTTTTGAAATGAAACTCACATGCAAATTTATGATTGGATAAAATAATGATTCAGCAAACACACATTTTTTGGAACTTTCGTAATGCACTTTGGCTTCTACTAGGTTCTGATGAGGTTGCCATAAACGTCAAGGAAGCTAGAGGAAAGGGGAATAACACTGCCAGTGAGTTAGCAAACGTGCTGGAACTGCATTATTAGAGGTTAAACCGTGTAGTCTAGGTGAGTACAGTTGGCCGTGGTGACACAACGCCCGGCTCCTATTCTGTACCACGTTCAGGTTGGGTCCTTTGCTCACTCGAGACTCGTCTCATCTTGGCCGTTCTGTCCCTCACTATATCCTTTTCCCATTTCTTTTGAAACTCTCCGTATTCTTCAAGGCTCAGACCAAATACCAGCTCTTTCGTGTAGTCTCCTCCGATTACCCTCACTGGATGCCAGCTGTCTGCCTATTCAGGGGTTGGCAAACTTTTCCTGAAAAGGATCAGTTAGGAAGTATTTCGACTTTGTGGGCTACATGGTCTCTGTTGCATTCACTCAGCTCTGCCGTTATAGCATCAGAACAGCCGTGGATAATAAATGAGTGGGTGTAGCCATATGCCAATAAAATTTTATTTACGAAAACAGGCTGTCAGCTGGATTGGGCCTGCAGGCTGCATTTAGCCAACCCCTGGCGTATGTCACTGTCCTCCGGGTAGCTTTACTGGTTCTAGGCTATTCTCTCTTACCTGCATGTCAGTAGGCTTCTCGAGGGCAGAGTCTAGGCCTTTTTTGCCTTTGAATCCCCTGGATTTTGGATAAGTAGGAGGCTCTTCAGTTGATGTTCAGCCAACGAGTGAACAGTGACTGAATGGCAGCTGGTTTCAGGTTTTGACAACTTCAGTGCCACTCTGGGTGGCCAAGCTCTCCCAGCTTCTGATGTCCTGTGCTCACTCCTTGCCCTGCTGGAAAGGGGGTTGGGGGGAGGGCCCTGCAAACTTTGTGTCCATCTCTCGTTTCTATATTTCTCAGCCCGCTTTCCACTACTTTGAGCAACTACTATTTACAACTCAAAGAATTCTTTATTTATACAGTGTCGGAGACTGTTTACCCGTGTTGAACTAACATTAGGTTTCTTTAAATGTGCTCTTAAAATGAAGAGTGGCCATTTGTAACTTTAGGAACATAACAGCTGGGGTCATGATGTAAGTGAACACAGACACCTTTAAAGTTATTTCCAAAGGCCCCAGGAATGGGATTTTCCTAGTTGATGTGTTTGTTACAAGGCAGTACTTTGTACACTGGTAGAGGAAAGTAATATGGAACAAAATCAAACAAAAAACTTCTTGACATCTTAAAAGTCATTTTGCAACACTGAGCAGGTATGAATTCGGTACTCTGTTTTCATCTGGAAAACCGGCAAATTAAAAATTTTAGTGTGGATATTATAATTTTCAATTTTTAGAAGATGGATAGTACATAAGGATAGTTCACACATTTTGATATTAAAATAATAGCACATCAAAGGAAGAGAAAACTGCTTTCAGTTCCAGATAATAAATGTTCTTTTCTTTTCCCCCGTAGGGTAAATAAGTTCATCTTCACTAACCCGGCTACTTGTTGTTGTTTTTTCTGCCTGAGCTCTTCATTTTAAAAGTGAATCGTTGGAGTCTTCTGAATTCACTTGGGGAAAATGACACAGACCAACTTGTGAGTGAAGCATGGCTTTTTAATTTCACTGCAAGTGAGGCAGATGAGGACCTTGGAAAAGGAAGGTTATTATTTCCTCTGTGGAAACTTTTATCTTTGTTTTCTGAGTGACTGGTAAAAACAATAGTTTGCTGTGGAGTTTCAATAATCAAAGAAGAGGAAATAGCATGTGAGTGACTACAGCTGGTTGGCGGGGACAGGGCTGGCTCTTTCTGAAGGTGAAATTTACTGAAGTCCCATTAACTATCTCCTGGTGCGGGGGTCGCAGACATTTTCTGTAACAGGCCAGAGGATAAATATTTCAGACTCTGTGGGCCCTGTGGTCTCTGACGCAACTATTCAGCTCTGCCACAGACGATACCTAGACAAATGAGTGTGGCTGTGTTCCAATAAAACTTTGTTTGTGGACACAGAGATCTGAATTTTCATGGGTCACCAATATCATCGTACTTTTAGTTTGTTAAAGTTGAATATTTAAAAATGTAAAAACCATGCCTAGCTTGCTGGCTGTAGAAAAACAGGTGGTGGGTGGGATTCGGCTGCAGGGCATCATTTGCTGTCCCCTATCTATCCTAGTGAATTGGCATGACAATTTCTTGAAGAGGGGAAGGGTGTGGTGGTCTTCGGTATTCAGTACCTTTTAGTAGATAATCTGATTATGATTAGTTAACACAAATTTGCCAAGAAAATCCCTAGTGGAATTCGGATGACTTTAGGATCTGGTGCTTTTGTCCTTGCCCCATTAATACGGAAGTTGACTGGTGTATGATAGGGTCAGACTAGATGACTTCTAAGGCTTCATGTAGCTCTTCATGTTTTAGACCCTTTATCACTTATGCTTCCGTTCTTTTTCTGATGATCATTCTTGCAATTTACCTTCCTAAAAAGTATTTAGATATTTATTGGGAAACAAATATACCCTAACTGTACAGGGCTTGGTGGTGCGGTTGTGTGTGTGAAATGTGATGGTGGGGTAGTCAGAATACAGAAATGTACGTTTCAGTATTCCAAATGAAATTGTTTTCCACATTGTGAAAAACAGTCTTTCTTAGAGTTATAAAAATAATATGGTAATTATACATCTAAAATATATTTGTTAAAAATTATATGAATAATTCAAAATTTTCAATATCAGATTTCAATATTTGCATTGTTACTGTGGTTCCTCATTTGTTTATTTTTTTGTTCATCCAACACATCCAACACCTGCTATGTGCCAGGCACTCGTCTAGACACTGAAGACCAAACTGTTTGCCCTTATAAAGCTTGTATTCGAAATGGGAATCTTTTGTTGAAGGTGATGGGTGGGTAGTTTTATTTGTACTTTTCAGAAGAGGTCTGCTTACTCACTACTTGTTTTTCACACATGTATTTTTTGTTTCAGTTATCTTTTGGCAAATCTCTGAGTAATGTGTTTGAATTATTAGAGGAAATTTTATAGTCACACAGTTCTTTGTTGACTTTCCCAGTCTCCCAAAGTTGTTAATCATTGAAGATGACTCTGATTCTTCACTGACGGAGAATGAATTCACTCTTTTTAATTATGTCGGCTAATTTGGAAAGCATTTCATTCAACTCAGAGCTTTAAAGGTCAGTCAAGTAGGTCTTTTAGAAAATTACTATGTCAAGTTCTCAAAGGACATTTAAGTTAATTTATACTATCAGCCTTCTAAGCAATAATAGTGGATTTATATTTGCGTTACACAGTACTTCTTCTTTTTTTTTTTTTTTTTTTTGGGCCTCTCACTGTTGTGGCCTCTCGCGTTGCAGAGCACAGGCTTCGGACGCGCAGGCTCAGTGGCCATGGCTCACGGGCCCAGCTGCTCCGCGGCATGTGGGATCCTCCTGGACCGGGGCACGAACTCGTGTCCCCTGCATCGGCAGGCGGACTCTCAACCACTGCGCCACCAGGGAAGCCCATACAGTACTTCCTATAAAAATATTCCACAGGCATTTATAAACGAGTACTAAAAAAATCATAGGCAAAATAAAAGGAACTGAAATACTTAACAATACCTATTAAAGCTGTCACATAGCTTTGCCTTGATGTCACAAATTTTATTTTTGTAAAAGGGTGGCGTTCTTGGCCTTTACAACTAGAAAAATACCATTATGATAATAGTTTTATAACAATGACAGTAATAAATAATCCAACAATAGTGAAGGCTGTTGTGCTTTATCACTCCTCTCCAACCAATCCCACCTCTGCTCCACTTTTATTCAGGGTGGTCACCTCACAGCTTTTCTGATAAAATAAAGTTATATCTGGCCTCAGACACTTTTCAAAAAAATTTATTTATTTATTTATGGTTGCGTTGGGTCTTCATTGCTGTGCGTGGGCTTTCTCTAGTTGCGGCGAGCGGGGGCTACTCTTCGTTGTAGCGCACGGGCTTCTCATTGCGGTGGCTTCTCTTGTTGCGAAGCATGGGCTCTAGACACATTGGCTTCAGTAATTGTGGCTCGCGGGCTCAGTAGTTGTGGCTCACGGGCTTAGATGCTCTGCGGCACGTGGGATCTTCCCGGAACAGGGCTCGAACCCATGTCCTCTGCATCGGCAGGCGGTTTCTTAAGCTCTGCGCCACCAGGGAAGTCCCTGGCCTCAGAGGTTTTTGCTTTTGTTTTTTATTTTTTTGTTCTTTTTTTAAAAATTTCATTTATTTTGGCCGCAGACTTTTCACTCTTGCATTTGCCGCTCCTTGGGATTCCCCTCACTTTAACCCTATCATCTAGTTAATTCCTCTTGTCTTGCTTTAAAAGGTCCCCTCTTCCTTGAAGCTTTCCCTGACCTTCCTGGGAACAGAAGATTCCCCTTGTTATAAGCCCTATAGCATCTTCTACTTCTTCAGAGCAACTGTAATTAATTATTTCTGTCATTATCTGACAGGAAGCTGGAGGAACGTGGAGTCTGTGTTTGCCTGTCTACACCCAGCTTGGTATGAATGAACCTGTTAGTTACGTATTTCCATCTTTCCCTCACAAAGGAGGCTTTTGAGGCACAGAGAGGTTAAGTAATTTGCCCAAGGTTACATCCCTATCCGCGGTGGAGCTTCAGTGCTACCCCAGGTTTGTGTGACCCCAGAGTTGGCCTCTCACGGGCACTTCAGAATTATCAATATTAGCTATTAATGCAATTTAGTGAGAAATCTTACTGTTTCCTCATCCTGTGGGTCTGTGTGTCTTTTTGTGGTCCTCAATCTTTCATGACCTATATATTTAATTGTAACATTTGCTGAAAAATTTGTTCATTTACTGTTTGAGGAAATGTTGGAGTTTTTAAAGAAAATTTAATGGCACAGGAATGCCTAGGGCCAGGCTATCTGGAACCAAGACTAC